>NC_091540.1:58235000-63235000 GCF_042242935.1 Bactrocera oleae | reverse complement strand
TTTTTAAACGTTTCGCTTTCAATTTGACTCATTTATTGCCATTTACTTAATGAGATTTTATTATTTGGTTATATAAAAAACAGTTTTGTAGATTTTTTACATAATTTAACGAGTACTTATGCTGCATTAAGAGCCAAACTGGTTAGATAAAGCACTAGTTCAGAACTATAGCTGAACATAACTAGCCCTATTTTAGCTTAAATATACAATACAGCCCAGTGCTGCAGCAGTACCAGACAAGCGGAGTGTAGATATATAATATATAATATATTTTTTTTTTTTTCTTCGGTATTGGATCTGCCAGACATTATATGAAATTTACACACATATATATAAGCATAACCACCGTGTGAAAAGAATTTTTGCATGATCTTCGGACAATCTGTCTAAAGAAAATTAGTTCTAAAAATTAAGATCCTACATATCGTAGGACAACCTAAGGTTTCAAATAATCAAAGAATATTTAAGATCTGGCAAAAATAATCTATTATCTTGGTATTACATTTATTATAGTAAGAATGATCCAATTTAATCCATTTTGAAGGCAATTCGCTCCACTCGCGTAGAAACCTTCGTCCCTCTTCGCAAAAAACTAAGAAAGTCGATTTTCATAAGCATCTATTGGGGCGATTTTTTCACCAACAAAATCATTTGTAATACCTTGGTTCCAAGTCCGAACTATAAGTTAGATGCATTAAAAGCAAACAAGCTCCGACAGCTTCGGATGAAGCACAATTCTTCTTCTATTGGCCAAGGCTGGCCGCCTCAGGGCGATTGCTTCCTTCAGATGGTTCAATTATTTACGGCACAGTCCCGAATAGAGAGTTTGATCAGCTTGGAGCGCAGCTTATAGTAGATTTTTTCCTGCCAATCTCACCAAACACATAAATAAGTCGGAAGATTGGTTCTTCTATGCGATTGCACGGCTCTATATAGGAAAGGAATCGCAGCCATCGGTCGAGAGTTTCTTGACGACGTCTCGGAGGTTGCACGGATAAAACTTGTCTGGCTGATGAAGTTCATCAGAAGTACGGGGTGGTTCAGAGAGGAGCCAATAGAGTGAGAAGACTTTGGTCCCGGTGGTATCACAATGTGTTTGCTAAAGGCCCAGGTGTGTCCAAAGACAGCCCTTCTAGCTACCTAATTATGGCTACGAGTTTTCTTTAGTTTTCTTTGGTATTATTTGGCGTAATTGATCGCTTTTGTACTCTTTACCTAAACAGCGAGTGGATTTCTCTACTAATTACTATTATAAGTACTAATCCGTACTTTTCGTTTGTGATGGAGTTTGTCACAGTCTTCCCTGTTATTCTTTATTTGGTCTTGCCAAATCAGCACTGTCCTTTTTATATATTGTATATATAATATTATATATATACATATGTATAAACATAATTCTCAATACTGAGGTAACCCAATGAGAGAGATAACTAGTTTTTCAGCCTTTGCATTTAGCAAGTTCTTGCATTTATTTATCATTATTTTATAGTTTGTGTAGTCAAAATAATCAAAATAGTCGCTCTTATACTTTTATGGTGTAATATGTCTTTCGGTATTCATTGGCTAATCTTCAGGGGACCCTTCTATGCCTAGTAAGTCATCCCGAAAGATATGCGACCTTAGTTAGACCTCTATATTTTGGTGAAAATGGTGGCCTTTATTTAGTTCGTAATGAGTCTCGCTTTCTTTGGTCTCACAGTTTGAGCTCAGTTGCTGAAAACTATCTATGGTATTGTAAATGTGGTATTGAGTGAATAATTCATTTTGAACTGGTTTTTTTTCGAAACGACGAAACATTATGCTACAGCCAAATCTCAATCGGTACTAATATAAAATTAAATATGAGGTTGTGAGCTTAAACAACATGTGAGGTTAGGTTTATAATGAGCAGAATCATAATAGCAAATGTTAGTTAATTTTCTTCAGAGCCATTAGCTGCATTATTAGAAGAAGAAAATAAACAAATTACATTGTGTAATGAGCTTAATCCCATCACATTTACATAATCACTGTTTGGAAATAAGGTCTAAAAAATCTTCGACGCGTTTTGTATGCCGTTTTCAAACCCTAAATGATGCAACATACTCAAAATCCTATTAACATGCTTCGTTGTAGGATTATAACTACGCCAAATTGCTAATTCGTTTGTGTGGATTCTCATTAAGACTGCGCATGCGCATGCGCAACACTCAAACCCATTACATATTGGTTAACAAATTTTCAATTTTGATTTCATTTATGCAGATGACATGCCGTGGCGGATGTTGCGGCTTTAGTTACATTTTAATAAGATTCAATTTAGCCAACGGTGATGGGATCAACTCAAACGGCGATGGCAATGATGGCGGCAACATTGCATGTAGAGAGCGCAGAAGGGAGAGGAGAGTGGAAGGCAGGCAGCCAGTTATCGCGAATGCAAATCGGCAAAACTCATTGAAAGATCGTCACGATTTCACAGTTTTAATGACGACGAAAATGCAGAAGCGGCAACAGCAATAGGCCGCGCTTGGATTTCGCATTTTCTCGCATTTGCATAACGCCGCTAACAACGCTGGTGCGCAGCAAACTGGAAGCGTGTGACACTGCACGGCGCGTCGGCGCAATGGTCAAATGGTTTGAAGGTGGTTTGAGGCTTAAGCGGTTGTTATTGTTGTTGTTTGGGGGTGTTGTGGCAGCGGCAAGGCATGGGTTTGGTAATTGATGGACCGCCATGAAGCGATCAGATGGAAAATATATGCCCAATATGCATATAAATGTATTGTATATATATGCATGTGAAGCTTGTATATGTATGTGTGGCAAGTTGCATGTGCATGTGCCTGTCGCATATTCATAGTGTTGCCGCGCATATTTCGGCGACATACATTAATTGCTTCCGTCAGCTGATATTTCAACAAATTGCAACGCATACACAAACTCTTACATGTACTTGCCACTTGCCGCTAATGTGAGGCGCCACAGAGTCAAGCGTTTCGCTACAATCTTTTGAATGTTTTGCTTTTAGGCTGATTGCAAGCTTATTTTTTTCCATTTCCATTTTCATTGGCTTTTTCATGCAACGCTATGCAAATTGTGTGGCAGCAATTGCATGCCGCATATGTTTATGGCGCATTTAATTTCGAGCGACAGGCCGTAAGACGCATATTTATGCTTACAACAACAATAAACTGCACTAAAGTCCACAAAAATTTGCATTTATGTGTGTATATGTGTGTGTGTGTGTGCATGTGTATGCATGTGAGGCAAGTGGCAATTACTCAATGTTAAAGTTCAAGTCAACTGCCACAGCAAGTCAAATGCTCGCCAAACGGTTTAAGCGGGTGGACAGTAAGCCGGTTGCAATCACGATCGTTTATGCCGCCAGCTTTGCATTGCATTGCATACAAAAATGCAAAAAATGCGAATTGAAAGCGAATGTGGCACGAACAAAAAAAAAACACATACAACAATAGCAACTGTTTATTTGGCCGCCGGGGTAACTTCCTCATACATGACAACCGCGACAAAGCGCGCCATAACGCTCACCTGTGCCACATATGCAACAATATACACGCATACAAACATATACACACATACATAAAAACATATACACCTACATCAATATACACATTTACACTTATATCGTCATATACACCCATTTGTCTGCACAGTGCCATGTTGTTGCTCGCCTGTGTAGGTATGTACGCTCGTTGCGTTCAGCAACATGTTGCAATGAAGTCATTTACTCGAGCAAACAGCAACCGTTTGATGTTGCTTTTGGTGTTTTGTGATGATTATTGTAATGCCATATTCGGTTATCTATTTTCTGTGATTTTTCCTGGCCACAGCGTCAACTGATTGCTTGATTTTCTTTCTCGCTCTCGCTCTCACTCACACTCACTTCCTCTCTGTATGCTTCCAACGCTCTCTAACCAATGGCCGTTTGCTTTGGTGTTATTTGCCACATTTATTGTGTTTGTTGTTGTTGCTGCTGCTAGTGTCGCGACTGGCCATTTCATCTGATAAATGTCAGTCATAAGCGTCGAAACGAAAATCGTGCAAATGCGCGCCATATTTCGCGGCATTTGCAAAATCCGTTACGACCATTTATTATTATGATATTTCATTATTATTGTTGCTGCTCATTCTGCAGTTGCAACATTAATATTGGCAATTGGTGGTAAGATCTCAAGCTTCTTAGTGCCAACCAGTCGACACTGATACGTTGCCATAGGATGCAAATTTGCTGCTTTTTTTCCTCTCTGTTGTTGGGAAATCTCAGCGGTTGACTGCGGATGTTAGGAAATAGTTGGCAACACTAAGTAAGAGGTGAATGTCGTTGCTCTAAGTTAAAGTTAGGTTGGCTTTATTTTTATGATTGATTATGTATTAGCGGTGTGGTATCTGGTTCTAAAACAGAAACTTTGTTAGTTTAATAGTATAGATTGAGTATATATTTTACATAGAGCTCCGTGACAGTAGGGTAGTCGGGGTTCAATATTTTAGAAATTCGAATGCTACTATGGCGAAAGGTGAAATAATTTAAGAAAGTCCAACAAGCACTGAGGTCTTTACCCGCCTGTAAATTTTAGAGTTTCTCAATGGATCAGTAGGTTTTCGATTCAGGCTTGATAACACGAACAGAGTTTATATAGTCTGCCACGAAGTTTTTAATTCCCAGAAGCAAACGTCGGAGTCGATTTAGCCGTGTTCGTCTGTCTGTATATACGCAAACTAGTATCCCAGTTTTTGATATATCGTTCTGAAATTTGGCGTACGTCCTTTTCTCCCCAAGATATCGTATAGCCGCCATACAAACTAATCGATCAAAGCCAATT
The DNA here is from genome assembly GCF_042242935.1 of Bactrocera oleae. Classification (NCBI taxonomy): domain Eukaryota; kingdom Metazoa; phylum Arthropoda; class Insecta; order Diptera; family Tephritidae; genus Bactrocera; species Bactrocera oleae. The sequence goes on along the minus strand of NC_091540.1, from coordinate 63,230,183 downwards.
ACTCTTTACTAAATGAACTAGACAAGTAGAGGATGGGCTAGACTGATTTTGCAGGACACGATTTTAATGACAATGTTGAAAAACTTCGTTAATCTGTTTTTGATTGCTCTGTCGTTGAAGCTTTGGGAGATTCCTATATATCCACGTGCAATTCAGACTATACGAACCTGGTACCAAGAGATCACTGCCTGTTCCTGTCTATGACGCATTATTGTGCTTGTAAAAAATTCGGCTAAAGGAAAGCTAAGCTAGTATAAGTAAAGTCTAAAACCTGGGTGCCAAATTTGTTATTTTTCTATATATTCCACTGTTCAGAATATATATTCATGAGATTTAGAAAATATTTTTCTATTTTGAATCGAAAATTTTTTTGATGAAGAAATATTCCGCAATTTTCTTGCGCTAAATTATGGTTTGTGAAGGCTTTAGATCATTTAGACTTTTATTTGTGAAAGCTTTCAACTTCTGTCAAGCGTTTACATAAAAATATGTATATATTTGTAAGTTTACATAATTCAAGAACCGGAACCTACAACGGCAACTGAAAAATGAAGTCTCATGCTTTGGTTTTTTTCGCTGGCCACAGAGGTGGGTTAATAGCCACTGCGCATTACGCATGCGCAGACACTTGAGCGCAAACAATGCGCGCTGCCCAAATGCTGCAGGCAATTCCCTAAGAATACTTGAAGAATAAACGCACAAAAATGATAATATTTTAAGTATGACTGTGAGTAGATTTCCAACATAAATAAGCACTGCTCGAGGCAAATAAATGAATGACAACGCCGTATGGGGGATTGGAGTGCGGCAGCGGCAACAATGTGATTAGTTTACTTTAATGAATGAGTGCAAAATGATGGTGCAAGTTCTGGGTTTCGTGACAGGGAAACAGTTGCGTGCGTTGATGGGAGCAAATCATTGTCATCATGCTGGCAGTTTAACGCGTTGTTGTTATGGTTTTTATTTTTCAAGTATGTATGGCGCATAGCTACGTACTTGAAGACCAACAAATAAGAACTGTTGGAGTACATGTGCTGGTAGACAAGCCACACTTAAAGGTATATCATTAACAAGCAGAATGTTATTGTTGTTTTTTATTTATTTTTTTGCTTTTGTTGTACTTTTTTTTTTTTTGCTGTCTTTGCGCGCGTTTTTCTCAATCAAAGTGGCGTGTCAGCGTTGCATTGTGCTACGTAATGGGTGGGTGCGTCGATAAACAACTCCACTCGAGAGATTTATCTAACGGTGAGGCAAATTAAATGTCATTACATTTGTCAAGACATTAGGGTCACGTTTATCACTCACACAACAAAAAAACAAAAAAAATTGTGGAATGATATTTGTATAAAAAAATCGAAAAAATCAAAATTATAACAAAGCAGTGTATGAAAAAAAAATTTTAAATCACAACACTGCTCTTAACAAATTTGGGGTCAACAGTTCGTTGTTACCGATTTTCTATTTTTCAGCTACCATTAAACATTTCTCCCAATTACTGACATGAATTAGCGCATTTCAGTCACAAGCGAATTTGTCGCTACAACACTTTCTCAAGCGGCCCCCTGCCATTATTCCACTCCTCTCCACAGTTCTCTTTGCCACAAATTCGGTAGTAGTATGAGTTGTTGTTACATTTTTTTTATTGCTGATTGAAGTTGCAAAAAGTTTTGGTTAGTTTGCTTAAAGAAATTCGCCAGCAAAAAGTTGCAGCGAAACATGAGGCAACCCATTTGTTCGACCAGCGCTGACAATAAAATCAGAACAGTGTTTTTACGGTTGGCGTTTTTGCCAATAGTCGGCAGTCGTGCCACCACGTTTTGACCAGCTATAGTAACTTTATCGAATGCCCTTTGGCGGAGAACAGCTTTGTGCTCGAGTTTGCGGGTTGCGGGTAGACGGTTGAGCGACCTAGTAGGAAAAGTTAGTAGAATTGCTGTGTTGTAAATTTAAAGGTTGTGGTGTCACAATACATACTAAAATGAAGTACCAATTAGAATATTTATTTATATGGTGTAATAAGGTTTCAATAAAGGGTATAGGAAAGCTGTATAATTTCTACTTATATGTTTTTTTTTAGCATTTGGTACTTTCAATAACATTATGAAATTCTCTTCAAGAAGTTGCTCATTGCCGTTATCGGACCACTATAATATATAGCTGTCATATAAACTGAATGATCAAAATCAAGCCCTCGTATGGAAAAAATTTTTATTTGAAAAAATATCTTCAAGAAATTTGGCACAGATTATTGTCCAAGGCAACGGTGTGAAAAATATTTCAGATCGGATTACTATAGCATAAAGCAGCTATACAAACTGAACGATAATAATCAAGTTCTTGTATAGAAAACTTTTTTATTTGACAAAATATCTTCCTAAAATTTTTCAAAAATTATTAAAGGTATTATAAGTATATATAAAGATATTATAGCTTCAGTACAACGGAAGTTAAAGTTTTTTATCGTATTTTTCTAATTTCCGACAGGCTCACAACTGCACATCTTTCCTGCTAAGGCACACCTTCCCAACTGTGCTATTGGTGCGATCGTGTAATCCCTTTGTTTGTTAGTGTGCGTGTGTGTGTGTGTTTGCTTGATGTGATCTGTTTTGCATGATCATTTGAATTTTCTCCCACCAAAACTTCCGTGACTGTGGAACACTTTAAAGCCCAAATAAGTTTGTTTGCTGTGTGAAAACGCCATAAAACACCATAAAAGGGAAAATCCATTTTCCTCAATCGCTATATAAGCGCCCATATTATATGTGTGCAATGGCTACGGACTCGCTTTATAATTAGTAAGCATCAAAAAATGGTAGCATTTGCCACGATCAATACACTACCGCGCGCATGTTACTCCTATATGTGTGTATGCCTGAAAAATTGTATATTTTGCACCAATTTTTAGTCAGCAGTAAAATTTCGATTTCATTGTTACTCACAATATTATATTATATTAGGGCGGTCCTTACAAAGGAAATGAATGATTTTTTTGAATTTTACTTTCTCGATTGGTAGTATCTCGTCCAAATGGATAAATATCTACAATAGTTGTATGACTCTCTGAAGGCCAAAGTTGTGGAGTGCATAAATGTAGAACGTCAGAGATCAAGCTCGTTTTATAGTACTGCATAAAGCGGAAAAACTACCCAGATATGTAAGCTCAATGTCAATTCTTTGGCAAAATTCAATAGGGTTATTAAAATTACAACGAAATAAGATCAATTGTGACTCCGAATGGTGTAGAGACAGTTGATCTTGATCACAGTGATCACTTCTAAAATAGAGAAAGAAAGCAGTTCGCTTGTTTTGAGACTGAAGTGAAGAAATAGTTCAAAAATTAGAGTTATTTTGTTAGTAAATACCGAAAATCGTAATTATTATGGTTGTAGTCATCACCAATATTATTTAAAACTGAATTGCGATGGTTATATATTCTTGAAATTCGATCTCAATCAGGACCAAGATTATTTTATTATGTCTCATATATAATATTATCAATTTTGGATACCAAATTAGAAAAAATATTCGGTTCTTTTGAGGAAAAACGACGCAACAGGGTGTAAACTCGGTACGAAACCCTCTAATGATCTCAAATACAGACAATAATGGCGTATAAGATAGCTTCATCTAAAGAAGTATAGAAACTAGAAGTTGAAATAATTTTTCTCTCAAATACATTTTAGACCCAACTTAATGTATGTATGTTTTCGTATATGTATAAGTGGGTATATATAATATATGTGCTCTGCGCTACTTTTTCTCTCACCGTCCCGAAGTGATCTTATAAACTTTGACCCTAGGTTCGCGTAAACTCGATCACTTTGATTTTTTATTTTAGTTTCAAAACCTTTTTTTCATTTTTTTCAGTTTTTGTTTGTATTTATGCTATCGTGGGAGTCACAGAGCATTGTGTCATCACACCATTAGCGTGAGCGCTTAGTCGAAAATTTTGTTGACATAAGTTTATACGAGCTGTTGGTCGGTAGTTGGTTCGACTTTTTGGCTGACTTCTTAACTAGCTTGCTAGATCAATGCTGGCTGCATAACAGATTCGTAGTGATCTCTTTTTCTCGCTCACTCTCTCTCTTTCATTCTGTCTGTTAAAAACTGCCGCTAAGGAGTCATGCTGATTGCTACTAGTAGTAAGTCTCATGGTAGTAAGTATAGTATATTATTAAAACGTGACAATATGCTACTTTCAAATTTTGATTTTTCAATTTTACTTAATATGCTAACTAAGTCAATATGGCACTTAAGCTAGCCGCTTGTGATCATTTATATTTTATAAGTAGTCGTTATTGTCTCGTTTATATTATATTATATTTACTTTTACTTTTGTGTTAGTATGCGGAAAGTTTGAAGCGTAATGATCAGTGATCCTTTAACGAGATCGGTGAAAATGATATATGTCAGCAGTGGGTGATGCGAGCGATAGTGACAACAACAATAGCGACAACAGCAAAACATGCATAAAATGAAAATGAGAGCACACATACTTATACATACGTAGGTATGTGCAACTGCTATCGATCGCTCGATCGCTTGATAAAAAAGTGGCGTTTTTTAAGCTTTGTCGCTTTGTTGTTGGCATTTCCACACAGATTTATTGCACTTTCGCCAATTCACTGCAAAAGTTTTTTTGTTTGCGTTATGCCATGTAAGGTCTGTCGTATGATTTGTGGCAGCTGTGGCACGCGTATATCGGCTGGTCAAGTAAATCGCATAATCTTGATATGCTGTATATGCCACATGCAAAGCCAAAGCACAAATGATTTGAAGAGCAAACCAAAAAAAAAAAAACAAAACCGTAATTGACGTGATTTAATCAATGAAAATATCTGAACCGATCGGTGTTGGTGGCGGCGATCGCTCATTACATAGCTGTTGTTACTTAGCTTGCGGCATGGATGTGCGCATATACTCGGTATAACGGTATAACTCAAATCACCTGCGTGCCTGTCGTTAAGTCATTTCCTTTTTGTTGCAATTGTTTCAATTTCAGTGTGCAGTCGTTAAAGCGAAAATGCCGATAATGATGTGCACGATCGGTCTCCTGCCGTCGGTTTATATGCGTATCATATGTCAGCACCATTGCAATCACACTGATCCGCAATCCATGACATTTGGCAATCAGATCACATACATGCGCTGCTGCTGTTGTTGTTGTTGTTGTTGTTGGCGCTACCGTTGCCTGCCAATGCGACGATCAACTTATTTGGTCGAACATCCATCGTGCTGTTGCTGCTGTTGTTGTTGTTGTTCTTTAGTTTTTGCACTGCGTGCGCGCGCTCATTACCGTGTTCAATTACCGGCTCACTAAGTGGAAAAATGCTCTGCGCATGCAACATTGTTAGACATGCAATTCAATTGCAACAGAATTAAGTTGATTTGTGAATTGCTCTTGTTATTCTTTGCTTGTTGCACTCAGAAAATTGTTTTGCAACAAACAATAAAAATGTTTGAGTACTGTGCTGTTGAGTACTAAATGCCACGGAAAGCTTATGATCACATGATTAGAGTTTACGCTCAGCTAAGATCTATTTAGGCCTCTGAACCTGGAGTTAAAAGCTGTTCTTTAATACTTTCAGTGGTGATCTCGTTGCGTTCGATTCTCCAATAATACTTGATACTACTTAGCTCCTTGAACAACCGGATTAAACCACTTAAAAAAGAAGCATGTGTTATTAAATAGGCCCAATTAAATTCCTTATTGATACAGAAAAGGATTCTAGAAAACCAACGAATGCAGTTTTAGAGGTGTTATAGGGTCCTTTTCCATGATCGTATCCAGCGTTTTGATATTTATTGAGAAATTATCAGATTATCTATAGTAAAGCAGAACGTAGACTTCCATAAGGAGGGTCTGGTACCATAAGGTTCTGAAGCTAGAAAATGTATCCAAAATTGCTTGAGCTTCTTTTAGATTTTTTATGAACAGTCAAACTACTTTCTGAAAAAAAAACAAAACATGGAGAGCTAGCATATCTGAAAGAAATGAACTACGATCCCTGGATATACTAATTTTAGAAAATTATAGAACCGGTCAGCGCTGGACAACCAGAGAAAATATTGAAATTTCAACACGGATATCAGCATAGTGCATTTTTTCTGCTACTGTTTGGCTTTTTAGAAGCCAAGATGATTGACTTAGAGTTCGAATGTACCTATATAAGATAAGATAATGGATAATCTGTTCTTTTGAAATCGGATCATAACTTCTCAAGCCCCCCAGTTATCCAATATGTGGACACCGGTGCCTATGGCTGACTTTTTAGCTAAAATATCGGTTAATATGGGAGTTGTATTTTTGAAATTCAGAGACATTTTTTTCAAAACTCAGTTAAATAGAGTCAATATTACCCCTAGCCCCTTTATACCTATTATACAAATTTTTTAACTTCCTGTTTACTATACCGAATACTTTTTTTTATACCGAAGATACATATTTTATAAAGATTTTGTGAAATTTTCAAAGGAAAATATTCAAAACTCGGTCATTACGTAGTCATTTCCGACATTCCTTCGGAAAAAAGGTGCTTTCGCCTTGACAGCAGAATTGCTGACAGAATCATCAAAAGTAAAAAAAAAAATAAGTGTTTGAACTAAAACCATTAACTAAGTATTGGATGGAGAGAAAATAATTAAAGTGAAAATTGTATTTTTGGCAGACGTTTTTACAAAAACAAGCAAATTTTGGTGAACATTTTTGGCCTTTTTTTGTTTATTAAATAGTTGGAATTGAACCCAAAAAAAAAAAAATCCTCCACGGCAAGACCTTGTAAATTATATCTCAAAGATTTGTGTAAAATTCCATTAACATCGCTTGAGTAGTTCGTAAGAAATTTTGGCAACCAACTTTGAAAACACAGTTTCGAGAAAAACGCGTTCAAAGTTTTAAGTGACTATATACAATAGATGACCTCGAGGGCGCAACTTTTCAAAGCTGTATCTCCAAAACTATTACTGGTATCAACTTGAAAATTTAAAAATGTTTTTTTTTGTTGAAGCCGTGAAACCTATGTAACCCCTTAAGTTAATGTTTTTATTATAATATTCGATATCCTGTGGTTTAATGCCGAAATAGTATACATCGGGCAACGAAGTACCCCAGCTCCTATATACTACTTAAAATATTCATATATCAAACTAAGAGATATCATGTGTAACAGAGCATTCCAATGTAATTATAAGCATTCTAAATTGATAGATATTTTAGAAGCAGGTTAACAATCTTCAAAAATTCGAGTGGTTTGTTTATTGTGGTGAAAAAGCGCTCCGCATGCAATTTTAAACAGAAAAGCTTCAAGATAATTTTACAAAACTTAGCACTGCTAGTTACTAAAACTTCTCGGTATATATTGATTATAGTATAGAATTAGATCAGATTATTCTGTCACTTGTGAGAATTGGTATCATAACAATGAAAAATGGGCCTAAAATAAAATTAAACATATATCTCTATGAAATAAAATACCACTACACCCAAAGTCGCAAGTGTTCCAAACCTTCTTGGACACTTCTCTGCTCTTCAAAATTCTATAAACTATCAAATTTCTTACAGTGCATCATGCCAACTCGAATTCTGTTATAGCAAATGCTTTTTAATTAACGCAGAACGTGCTTCACCTACTCAAACAACTACATACACACAAACACACGTATATTTATAAATCATGGAATTGAAGAAATTCTTGCAACATGTGCTTCAATCAAACAAAACGCGCATAATAATAGGAGTAACTTGCCACAGAAGCGCGCTCAGCCTACAACCAATTTGCTGCCGCTGGCTTTGGCAACGGCTGTGGATTGCTTTTGCTTGGCAGTCAGCGATTTTCCGCATTGTTGACCGTCTAATGTGAAAATCATCATCCAGCACAATAACAGCCAATTTGTAATTGTTTGATAGCGTTCGTATAAGTGTAAGTGTGTGTGTATTAGTGTGCAACATTGCGCTTTGCATTGCATTCAAAATCGTGATGAAATTGTTGCTGGTTGCGATAATGATTACTGCCAGCGCCAATGCTGCAATAGTTGTTACCATTGCTGATCCTGCCACTGCCACCGCTGTCGCTGTCGCCGCCGCTGTCACCGTTGCCGCTGCTGTTGGCCATCATTTGTTTGTTCGTTTCAATTTCCATTTCCATTTCAATTACGATTTTCATTTTCATATGGCATTGCATTTCGGCTGAGCAATAATCAAAAACGCAAAAAAAAAAAACACAATAACAACAGCAATGCAACCGCAATTGTTGGCGATGATTGTCCGTCGATGACGATTTGCCTTGGCTCGATGGCTTTTTGTTTCGTTTAATCTCGAATGAGCTCGCATTTTGTCTTTGGCTACAGTTTTGCATTTCGTTTCAGCTTGCTTTGGCTGTGTCGTCTATTGTCGTTGTTGCTGTGGCTTCTGCTGCTGCTGCTGCTGCTACAGTGGCGATTGATGGTTGTCTACCGTTATTGGTTACGGTTGTCGTTTGTCGCTTCGTCTGTTTGTTTAAGTTGTTGCTGTGTTGTTTTGTTGTTGTCGACTCTTCTTTCTTCAAGTCGTCACAACAGCTCACGAATCACCGATTGAATGATGATGTCTAATTGAGCGAAAAATCGTCGCTGATTGATTGTTTTTTAGTAGCAGCAATGGTAACGGCAACGGCAACGGCGTCGGCGACGGCGGCTACAGCTGTGGAAGGCAACACAGTGGCAGTTCAAGCAACAAAAAGCTATTGACATTGCAAGCAATAGATCATGGTTGTTGTTGTATTGATGTCAACATTGTTGGTGTTGCTATTGGATGTGTGGCATTTTATCTGCAAGTTGGGAATTCGTCATGTACAGTCGGTCAAATAAGTTATGGTGTTAATGGCAGTACTCCCGATCCATCCACAGTTCTAAAATGTACGAAACTTTTTACGGGTTATTTGAAAAGTTAGGTGAAAAAGGAATTCGTGATAATACTGGATTAAGTGTAACTGCTCTAAATCCATTAAATATATTTATTGCGCTTTCCATTATTTCTTAGTATAAATCCGCAATCTGCAAAAACTGAGATCTTGATAAGAAACTTCTCTAACTTTCCATTTTCACTCTGCCGATTTTCTTCTACCTCGCCCCTTGAGATTACTCGGAAACATATTTTTCATTTTCTTAACATAAGGAGTTGTTTGTTTGATCCAGTGTCCTCTGTTAAATTAGATAGTATTTTGGTTCTTTCAATTGATGCTTATAGGTTTGAGTTATTGCTCTATGGTCGGAGAAAGGTTTCAATAAAAATTATGGAATATCATGTGATCAAATTTGACCTGGACTGATCCATTTGAACTGCGCGCGCAAGCTGAATATATAAACATTTTTTTCCAGATTGGTACAACCTTTTTTAAGTGTGAAGTTTGAGAGGCGAGATGAGTTTAAAAAGGCGACATGTTTGTCTGCCGATTTGTACTATGAAAAAAAGAGTCAATGATGATAACATTGCAAGAGTTTAATAAGCAAAGGAACTCAACACATCTCATGGATCGACTGAACACATTTAATGTTTTGGGTATGAAGCGTGTCAATGGTAGACTCGTTGAACAGAATCTTATGCAAAAAGACGTCGCAAAAGAGATGCTTGACAACGTACTGGTAAAGAGTTATGGATTTAGAACATGATCTAGAAACTATCTGACAAACTCGCGAATGGCTATCCAAAAATGAAAAGAAACTAAAAAAAAAGAAAACAAAATTCGATGAAGGCACAGAAGGCCATTCCAGTCGAGGCTTATAACAAGTGTATGGAAAATTGGATTAAGACGTAGCATGGTTGTATTGGGCAGATAATCTATTTTGAAGGCGATAATAAAGATGTGTGTTTAAAGGAAAAAAGAGTGTTTTTTGTCAGTCCGGGTCAAATTTGATCAGATGGTATATACCATCAAATTGCAAACATTTTTAAACATTGTGTAACTAGCTTTGAGATCAATATATATGTCGAACTGAGTTTCATATAAGTTTCTATTTCAACCATTACCAATACTTTTTCAACACAGTGTACACTCGAAACCAAGATGCCGCTGTCAACTCGTGACTTATTTGTTGCTCTTTTTAGTCACAACAGTAGCAGTTGATGATGAGACCATTTAAATGAGCCTTCCCATTTGCAACACTGTCACTTTTCTTATTTACTTTTGTTTTTGTTGTTATTACGCATTAATGGGCTGATTGATGTGAGTGATTTGACAACAGTACATAGACAACACTCGACAAAAGTAAACGTAAATGGTTGTGCCACGTGCGGCAAACCGCGGCTAGTTGCCACGCTGCCAACAACAACAACGGAGAAGGTGAGTTTCACTTTCTTTTGATGTTGCAGATGCATGTCAGTCACACAAGCGGCCATAAAATGGAAATGAAATTAGTGGAGGTCCTTACTCCCTCGCAACTGAAGACATACTAGAAACAAACACACACACGCATACTTATGCGAGTACACCCACTCGGCAACTTGTCGGTGTCATCAAAATGCGACTGCAATTAATTTACGATTTAACTAATTTTCTTGTTATTGTTGTTGTTGTCACTGTCATTGCATAATTTTATTCGTGACATAAAAATTTACGTTGCTGCTTATCGATGTGTTTTTGTTTTTGTTGTTTTCACTGTTTTATTGCAACAACCATAAATTTAGGTGAAACAAGTCAACAATCGCGCTGCCAAGCTGATATGTGTGTTTGTTTGTATGTATTTGCACATAGGTAAATGAATTGTGGCACCAATTGTTGCTGTTGTTGCTTCGATTACTGCTGTCTGCATCATAAATTATGCGACATTTTGCAAGTGATCTGAGTGCCACATAAATTTATGTTAGGCTCATCCGCATTCTGAAAATGTCTCATCATTATGAAATATGTGCATAAATTATGGGCAACAAGCAACACATTTTGGCGACAGCGCCAATGGAGTGGTATTTGCAGAGTGTGGTGTGAACTGTAAAATGCATAAATTCAGGCATACAATGACGTATCGATTTTATTAGTGAAATGGCGAATATTTATTGTCGAGTAAGTAATAATGAAGATCTTTTTAGTCTCAAGGCCCTCAGTTTATTGATTATTACAGGTCAAATGGTTTTTTTTATTTAATTTATTTATTATTTAATTTTAAAGAAGACCAATATCATATTAAACACCTGAACGTGGTTATGTCTTATACGCGGTGAAGTGATGTCTTCTTAACAGTTTACTACCGTTACTGTCTTCAAAACAACACCAAAAAAATATGTCACTATTTATAGAGAATATTTTTTTGACTCGTTGAAATCAGCTCTATAAATCACTTAAGGCTTCTGAGCTCAGTGTTTGTATGTAGATTGAATAATCGTCTGCGTTGTGAAGTCTAAGATGCCTAAATCGTTTCGGTAAAATAAGCTAAAACATTTAATTGATGGGAAGTACTGATTACACAAAAATCATCGATCATTAGCATAGGCTCAGGATTTAAGGTTAAGTCAATAGTGAGCTCCATCGAAATCAATACTTTAGCGTCTCATCATCAAGTAGTTAGATATTGAAGTTTACAAGTTACCATGTCACTTGAAAGAGAGTGTTTCTATAGACTAAGGCGTTTAGTGAGATCGTTCATTCTTCGTCTAAAGTTGTGTAGCGACATAAACTTAAGAGAAGTATCGAAGATAGCGCCAGGTATAACATATATTATTTGAAGCTTTAAAGCACGAAATTCAAGGTGGACAAACAAAGCACTGAGAGCACTGCTATGGAATAGTCAGTTGACTTTATCATGAACACAAGTATTTGAGTGGCACAAATTATTCAGTGAAGGTCGTGATATTAGTATCAAAATCTTGTCTCATGCGAGGCGTTCATACACCTCTGCTAATGATGATAGGATCGAAAAAGTTAGAGAAACATTGTCGGAAAATCGGCGTGTTAGCAGCAGAGAGATAGCAGAGTATTTCCACATTTTTTATGGGTTGACTCAGAACATTTTGGTTAATGGTTTGGGTATGAAGCGTATCAATGCTAGACTCGTATTAAAAGATATGAATCTTTTGCAAAAGGCACGTCGAGTAGAGCTCGCAAAAGAGATGCTTGAAAATGAATCTGAGGACCCTACATTTGTCAAAAGAATGATTACTGGTGACGAGACGTGGATTTATAAATATGACGTCGAAACTGTCCAACAATTTAGCGAATGACGCTCCAAAAGTAAGCAGAAACCGAAAAATCACCTCAAAGTCGGTCAAAAATCAAGATAATGCTTATCGTTTTCTTTGATGACTGTATTGTGGTTCATCATGACTTCGTCCCACAGGGTCAAACGGCCTACTTAGCCATTTTGAGTCATCTACAGAAGCAATTCGTTCGAAACGACCGGATTTGTGGGCAGAAAATTCATGGGTTTTTATCACGTCAAGGCGGCGCCACATTCTAAACATGATTGTGACTGACTTTTTGGTCAAATACGTAACGAGAATCATCGCTGAACCACCGTACTCGGTAGATTTGATCTCTGTGACTTTTTTGTTTTCGAAACTAAGAAATGCGTTTCCGGTAATGCGCCATTAGTCCATTGAAGCCACTAAATGTCATTCGTTAAAGTCACAAAGCTATCCCAGCCGAGGCTTTTAACAAGTGTATAGAAAAACGGAAAAAACGTTGGAGTGGTTGTGTTATTTTTATTTCTTCTTATGAATAGCATTTGCGTCGACAAGCCAATTTCATTTAGCACTAAAATTGATACAGCTTCATTCAAAAAGCTACACACCATAAATTGAGACCTACATACCGCATTGCTCGAACAAAAATATATACATATGTATGTATTTGTGTGAAACAGAATTATTCCTATCACTTTTAAGCCAAATAATGAAGTCCTCAATACCCTTCGCTCGATCCTAGGCATTCCTAACATAAGCAAGACATAATTAAATATTTTACAAGCAAAAAACATGTCGTCAGCGTTCAAATGACAGATAGCCCCTCTCTGCAATTCAACAAAAACTGTTTTCAAATAAAAAATACTAATTTTTGATACCCCAAGCTCTCTCAAGTATTTATTGAACGACCCTAAGATGATAGTTTTTCACTTAAATGCCATTGCTATTAACGAATTCCACACTGATTTAGACAAATTAACACTGCAATGCGACTTTTGTAGAAATTCTCCGAATATTTTTGTACAACAATAATTTTATGTGACACACACATACGCAAACATATATACTTTGGGGAGCATTAGATAAATAAGAAGCCATGAAATTCCTTTGCAACAGACCATTTAGCGCTGTGGCATTTGCTGCAACTGAATACTCGACGAGGCGCAACTAATGCACGACACGCTGTGGAACAGTGCAACAGCGGCAACATGAACAACAATAACACATATTTATAAGAATTTTATTTGTGCTTTTGCTTAGAATTAGAATAAACTGATACTGAGTTATGTAAGAGCAAATGCAACAAAGTTGTAAAAGTGTCTGCCGAAACTTGCCACATGCATCTCTGTAGTTTTTGTTGGTTCGCTTGTATTTTGTGTCACAAGCTGTTTACTAGCGGGCTAGACAAATGCTGCACTGTTGCGTTCATGCTAATTTAAGGCCAATGTTTTGTGGACAGTTTAAATTGTTAATGCATTTTTGGGCGAACAGATTTTGGACTTATAACAAAAATATATGAAAAAATGTTAATTTCGGCTGGTAGAAACAAGAATACCCTTAACAGGTGCATTTCTTATAGCATCAAAAGGTATAAAGAGTTCGTTATCGCGATTTTGACCGGTCAGTTTGTATGACAGCTATATGCTATAGTGCTACGACCTTCATAATATCCTCGGAGATTGTAGCGTTGCCTTGGACAATAATACGAGTATATGCCAAAAATCGTGAAGATATCTAGTCAAATAAAAAAGTTTTCCATACAGAAACTTGAGTGTGATCGTTCACTTTGTATAGCAGCTATATGCTATAGTGGTCCGATATCGACGGATCCAAAAACTGAGCAGCTTCTTTGTGAGAAACCGACGTGTGCAAAATTTCATATTGATACCTCAAAAACTAAGGAATATACGGGCATTGCTAAATCTACTCAGTTCGTCACACTGATCAGGGTATATTAATACACCAAAAAAGAGTTAGCAACTGTCAGCGTCACTGTCAGAGTTGGAAGCGGGTTCATTTCAGCCGCATAACTTGCAACATTCGCTGACAAATGGCTATTTATGGGTGTTTCTATTTATATACCTATATAATTTCGTATCATCTTGTGGCGTACACATACTAGACCCTCAGTGTATATCTCTACTATATATTGGCTTACGGTGTATGTGTGGTTCCAATCTTTTAACTTATATAAATTTGTTGCATTTGTGCAATTTTCACAAATTTTCCTTCGTTGATATTTATATTTTTTTGGTTTATTTTATTTTTTTTTTTCTGAATCCTGACTGTAAAAATTATCATAACAATCTTGAAATCGTAGTAAAATAAAAACCTGGGGTTTTTTTAAATTTTTTACCAAATTATTGCCAAAAAAGGATTCAAAAAATGGTCTCGACAGTTTCTCCACTATTGTTGAGTATTCACTAGACTTAAGTTCAAACATCTTGAATGTCCGGTTTTATAGCTGTTCAAGTGAGATTTCCATCACTGGATAAGGCCCGAAATCTAACCTAGCCTAATGAGGACTTTGCAGTAGGGGTCTAAACTCTACATAATTTTCTATTACATAGCACAAGTTAAACCAAATGCTCTTTTCTATTTCGGTTTCTTTCATCTATCTTCGTGTGATCAAGTAATCTACATCAAAATGAAAAGTATAGCTCACGAAGTCCAAGTTTATTATTCATCTCCGATCCATAACATTATTATTTTCTAGGGGATTTTAAGCCCATATAGCACAGTGATTTCTGAGCGAATGTGCGAACGTGTTAATTAATATTTTATAGTGATTGATAAGACCGTTGGAGCGGATACATCGGCTCGTTGTTCTCTCAATAAGTATAACGGGAGCGTTAAGAACCAAACCAATGGGTGCACTAGAAAGGTTACTCAACCTACCATCATTCGACATTGCAGTGGAAACCTTTTTAGAGAAATCAGCTACAAGATTGGCGGCATTAGGTGAATTCACACAAGGACCTTCGGGCATAGCTCAATATTCAGGGGGTTGGTGAATAAAATAGACCACACACCCTTCCGCTATATTTGGAAGAGAAGGCTTCAAGTTTTACTATAAGAAGAAGGAGCATACAACTCGCCAGCGGAACTTACAACATCTACACAGACGGATCAAAAATGGCTAATGGATTGGTCGCCGGAATCTATTATTCGAAGCTGGATCTTAGTTGACCTTTCATGCTTCCGGAATACTGCAGTATCTTGCCGGAAGTCTTTGCGGGCAAAAAAGCGGCCGCAAATATACTTTGTTCCAGGCCACAAAAGAATTCCAAGGAACGAAATAGTTGATGAGATTGCTATAAGTATCATCCGCCTGACTACCAACATATTGTAGTACAGAAAAACGACGTAAGTCGCTAAAAACGATACACAATGAAATTTTCCAAAAGGGCTGCTAAACGAATCAGGGGGAGATGGAATGCCTTAAGGACATGCGGGATTGCAAAGATCATGTGCAAGAGCCCCGAAGGAAAGCACTCACACTTTTTTTACTCAGACTCTGGAATACCTTCTATGCTTCTGTTCAGCCTTATTTTGAATTCGTCTTAAATATCCAGAAGCTTCACAGTTCAACGGACTAGATGAAGTATCAAAGTTACCTATCAAGTCGCTCTTAAAGATCGCAAAAAACATTGACGTCCTGTATGACGAATACCTTAGCTCAAATTAAACTGATCCTCAATACGGCATTACTAAAAACCAGCAGGTCTAGGTATGGCGTGACAGCCAGCCAGTCTAACCCAACCTAACTTAAGGCCTCATAAAATGTGAACTTATGAAGTAACCTAAAGCTACAGAAAATCCCCTAGCTAAGACGTGAATAAATGTTTGGTACAAAGAACAAATTGTAGGGAGTTCGCCGGAAATATCGCACATTGATTTAGCTGAAATCCAGTTAAATTTATGGGATAGTCCAAAATATGCTACCGCCTCCAAACATATACCATACAAGCTAAATATTTTCGAAAAGAAAAATTAGTACTCCAAAACTCAAGTCCAAATTAAAACATAAATATATTACTAGTATTTTTTGTACATGAGGACCATTTAAGTGGGTTTTTATTTCTAAAAAAATAGAGTTATTTACAAAATACAATAAAGGTATATAATAATTTCAGCTTCAGCAAGTCTGCCCGATACGTCTTTAAGCCCGACTTATAAACAGCAACGTGGCGGTACACTTCGTGAACGATGTGCGCAATCGCAAAAGCCATTGTTCGTATTGCGTTGACACAACCGACGCGGGCTGCCATACGAGCGATCACCTGTCGGACGGCCTACTGGCGACATACCGTAATTAACTGCCGCTATTGCCTGAACTGGCGAAGAGCAGCGCATAGGTGAGGCTGCACGCGCAGCGCCACGTGGGCATGGTATACTATCGCCTGAACTGTAGCCGAACTGTGGACTATTCGTACGCCCAATTGGCGGACAAGACTTACTACGATGAGGTATGGAGTAGGTACGCGCTGCAGCGCGCACCATACTCTTGTTGTCACTAAACATGTCATATGACACACTCTGTGACGCTTCGGCGATGCCCAAACCCGAGAGTGTCAACCAATAATCGGTATAGTTGCGAAAATATGGAGGTTGACCAGTGCGTGGGCAGTTCTTTGGTGTGGATGCCATTGCGGGATTTGGACGGAAACTCGGTGTTGCACCGGCACCACCCGGAGGCGGGCAAACATTAAAAGTAACATTACCGCGCGGCATTGTGGTGTTGAAAGTGCGATTGCCGCCACGCGACACATTAAACGTTGCATTAGGACACGCAGCACGTGTGGCGGTACGAGCTTGTGGTACATTGTATGTGGCATTCAGTGCGCAACGTGGCACATTAAATGTGGCATTTGGTGTGGGCCGTGATACATTGTAGGTGGCATTCGGCGCGCAACGCTGTACATTATAGGTCGTATTTGCTGGACAACTCGGTATATTGTAGGTAGCATTCGGCGCGGAACGCGGCACATTATAGGTAGTATTTGCTGGACAACTCGGTATATTGTAGGTAGCATTCGGCGCGGAACGCGGTACATTATAGGTAGCATTCGGCGCGTAACGCGATACGTTGTAGGTAGCATTTGGTGCGTTACTCGGCACATTATAGGTAGCGTTCGCGGCTTGCGCTCTACATACGTCATATGTGGCATTTGCACCACTTGGCACATTGTAAGTTGTATTCCTCGCCGGGCATGCGTTCCTGTAGATGTCATTTGAAGCAAGTGGCATACTATAGGTGACATTATGAGGCGCGCAGGCATTGTATGTTGCATTCGGCACGCCACCACGCTTTGGACTTCTACTCGCATTCCGCGTGGCGCACGCATTATACGTTGCATTTGCCGTATTCATATTGTAGGTGGCGTTCATTGGTCGCGATTGCCTGACATTACCTTGCTGAGATCTCCCACAACTGATTGGTGTGGCCGTAAATGTGGAGGGAAAATCTGGCGGCGTACATTGTGAGTCTTCAGGATGCATTTCATACATGGTCGAACACATATTCGGCACATGTGGCGTCTCAAAACCCTCGAATGTTGACGTTGCATAACTACTAGAGCCACCAGTATCCGAGTATGGACTTGAGTCAGCGCTACTATCCGTATACGCTGCCCTATGGGCGTACATAGATTCGATTTCGCTAACAGCTGTGCATAAAATATCCCAAATTGTGCGACGATTCGGTGTAGCTCCAGTTCCTCCGCCTCTTAAACGTTCCTTATGTTGCTCTTCGAGCAAAAAACGCTTCATCTCCGACAGCATTTCCCATTTCGCATATTGGTTTTGTCGCTGTTCCTCGTAAAGATCCTCTTGCTGTGCTCGTTCTAGATGATACTCGAGTTCATGCTTGGAGAGCGTAAATAGCTCCGATGGCGATAGTTTGAGTTTGCGCGCCCAAAAGAGTATTTCCCTTTTGGTTAACTCGGAGAGATCGTCATCTTGCAGCGGATTCGGTTTTTTCGTATTCGTCGCAGCCGCAGCGGTGGATCTCATGATCGGCCTACGTCAAATGAGCAACGGAATTTTGTCAGTTTTCCAAATTCTTTTTTTTTGGCGGATTTGCTGTTTTTTTTTTACTGCAAATTTATTTGTCTTGTGTTACACTTGAAATTTGGATGATATGAATGTCAGCCAATTGGTGAGTGACTTGTGGCATATGCTGTCTTAGCAAAATGAAAACAAATTTGAAAAACAAAAAGAAAAAATATCTAGTGTTCACAGGTTACAGAATTTTTTTTCGAAATACTGGGAAATATTAGCAGACAAGAAAAATAGCATTTAAATGCATTCGAAGAAATTCGTTAACCGTTTTGGTCGAATAAGTGTAGAAAACTTAATTAACTTGTTGCCGCAACGGACAGTCGAAACGGAAAAGAGAGGTAACGACAATGTCGACGGCACTTCGTGGCATTATATGTGCACAAGGTGGTCCAGATTGGGATATATACCTTAATACTGGAGTATTCGGGGAGTAACAGCTTTTAGCTGCGGCAAATATTCAAAGAACTCTGGGAACTCTTTTGGTCTATGTTGAGTCTTACAGAGAATATAAACCCAATAATTTTTATTTTGGTAAACATTGCTTACCACACCACATATGCTATAACCGAATTTTAGTCGTCACAGGACCGCGCTTTAAGACCGTAACTGATTTTGTGCAGAGCCGATATGGAGCGAAGAAGAAACGATTACCGATTCGAGCCGTTCACACGAATCCCGATAAATATATGAATAGACATGATAATAACATTATATAAAGCAAAACTACGACTAAGACCTGTTTTTGAAGAGCCGAGTTCCAACTAGGAATATACGATTACCGATTCGGACCGTTAACAGGAATAATGATGAACCTATTCATTATAATATCATTATACCATATAAGGGCAAGACCTTCACAAAGACTAATTTGTGGAAAGCCGAGTAATCACGAAGTAGAAAAGTTTGCCGATTTAAACCGTTAACACAAATACCGATAAACCCAATCCTGACAATAATATTATATAAGGCCAAAACGATCACTATGAGGAGAGCAGAGTAGCCCGAAGAAGAAACGACTACCGAGTAACATATTCGTGAGATATTGTGCGCACTATCACTAAGTCTTTAAACCGTTTGATTAAAAAATTTAAATTTTTTTTTTGCATATTTAAGGTAGAATGCACCTTATGTACCACCCCTTACTTATTTCTATATAGTTACAATATATGTATTCAAGTATGTTATGTGTGTAAGTGCAACTTCTTGTACATTGGCGGCAACATTTATTGCTTGAATTTAATTATGATTGCAATTGGCTGGCGAAAAATGGTCAATGGGTAAGAGTCATGGACAAGTTCATGGCCACAAAGTGTTTGTGTTTGGATTGGCAAGCGCTAAGCTGTCTGCATTCACTAGTTGTTGTTGCTGCTATTTTTAACAACAATAATGCTGTAGTTGCTGTTGTAATTGCTGTTGCAACCACTGTCGACGTCCACTCTTCGCTTCGTTATCGTTATTGTTGTGTTGCTCGCCAGCTGCCGTTTTGCTGTCTTTATAAATCGTAAATTGTAAACATCGCCGCTTGTTGTTGCTTTAATTAACCATTTATAATTTACAAGTCTAAATGTATGCAAGCGAAGCTGTTGCTTGCAATAAATATTCAACAGGCCTCAAAGGCAGCGACCGATTGTAGCGCGGCACTCTTTACGATTTCATTTTACTATTTGTTATCTTCTTTGTTTTGCTTTGCTTTTGCTTTCGTTTCATTATTGACATTGTAATTTTGACAGCTAGTTGATTGGTAACTTTGTAAATAAATCAAATCGATCGAGATTCAATTTAGGCAATTTGTAATCGGTTTTGATATCATTTATGATATTGCTGGGATTGTGGTAGCTATAATGGTTCGATTTAAACAATATATTTGGAGGCTGTAGCGTTGTTTTAGACAATAATCTATGTAAAATTTCATGCATATATCTTGTCAAATAAAAGAGTTTTCCATACAAGCACCAGATTTTTGTAGATTAGTTTGTGTGGCAGCTATATGCTATAGTGTTTCGATAAGGGCGCTTTCGACAAATGAGCAAGTTGCTGGGCAGAAAAAGAAGTGTGCAAATTTTCAAATTGATATCTCAAAAAGTGAGGGCCTAGTTCACGTATATACAGACGGACGGACAGACGGGCATAGCTTAATCGACTCAGCTCGTCACGCTGTTAATTTATATTGTATTATACGTTTCCTTCTGGGTTTTACAGATACTCATGGTAAACCCTGTTTAGAGTATGACAAGAGCTTATATAGGGATTAAGTTTCTTTCAGCAAGACCCTTTTTTTTTTTTTTTGCAAGACAAAATGATTCCGGGAGTAGTGCGCCTATACAATAATGGTTTCAATGTGTCTTCAGGTGTATGTACTTATGCTTCAGAATCTTTTTATTGCAGAGATTTGTAAATAACTCATTTTTAAATATTGTTCAGAGTACTTTACGAGTTCACACCTTAAAAATGTGTCTGGTATAGATCAAGTTAATGGTAATTATACGCAACTTCTATGATAATGCATTCTTTCACTTACCGACTGAGCTGATGACATAAGTCGCCGGTGGTTTCAGCACGCTACGCGCATAGGCACCGCGTAGCACTTCCAGTGCGCATGGTTCGGCTGTCACCAATAGCATGCCGGGCGCTACATGACCGGCATATTTGAGCGCACGTGTTGCGGCGGTGAGTGGGGCATTCCACCAACATTGTGCGTTGGCGGCGAGAAAATTCTGTAAATGAAAGTCAATGTTGTAAATTATTACTATTAAATGTATAGTTAATCAATAGTCATGTGAAGGGCAAATTTATACATAAATAATGTAGAGGTTAAATACGAAGCTCAAAAAGCTTTTTGGCCATTATTAATATTATTTTTAAATACATAAGCTCCACAATAGTGGATGCTGAGATTAGGGGTGTCAATAGTTCATCTGACTTTCTGACTGTACTCTGGAAATTTTTCGCTAGAAAATCTCAAGTTAGCAGACGGAGCAATGCTCCGAAAATTCAGGGTGACTCTGCTACAAGACTAATTTCGCTTTCGATCTACGAATCATCTCTTTGACAGGTCTACTTTTTAATTTTCCGGAAAGAATTTCGGCTAAAGCTGAAAGAGAAATATGGGGCAGAGAGTTCACAAGTTAGCTTCTCTGACGATCTTAGCACTGGTCAGATTCTCAGGGCACGCTTAGTGGAATATTGCTGTACCTTGTACTCACTATATCTGATTCAAAGTTAGTCGTGGTATGCAGTGGACAAATATAAGTATAAATAATTCGACTTGTCTGTTTAAAATCATCAATAGAAACTGTCGACAATTTCAGTCAGAGTTAAGCGAGTTCCTCTATTTCTTCAACTATTTTCATTAATTATTTCGTTTACTCTGTGTAATGGAGTCATAAGTTACTAAGTTTATAGTTCCACATACAATTTTTTTGATATATATTAAGGACAGTAACTCTGCAACTTTTTAGACTCCGGTAATGAAGCTTTGGTGCTTTTGTGAACCTATTTAGTAAGACCTTAGATACTTATTTGATTTTAGTCTGAGTAGAGCAAGATCTATTGTCACTAATATGACGTATTTTTATCTTTTTAACTTTTTTACCGCTTTTAGGGTATACAAATCTAATCTGTCCTAACATAAAATAACCTAATCCAACGTAACCTGAGCTAACTTAGCTATAGCATTCGCAAGGGGTACAAATTTGGATTTAAAACACAAAAATTGCAATTAAAATTCAAGCGAACTATACCCTTACGGTTGAATATGAGATCAGTCCGAAGTCTTTTTAGTTTACTTCGAAATAGCGCTGAACCGCACAAGACGAAGGTTTGAGGACGTCACTTAAAATTCAAATTCATTTAAATTCAAATAATTGAGAACTACATATACTCTCTGCGGCTGAACATGAGATCAGATTGATGTTTTTCGGTCTGTTTCTTCAGCGTCGCGATGAATACCGAGTAGAAGACGAAGGTTTATTGAGGTCAATACCGTCAATGTAAATTCAAACAATTAAGATTGGTTGAAAATGAGATCAGATTGAAGTCTTCTTAGATACCTTCAGCGTAACGATGAAAACCGTAGAAGACCAAGGTTTAAGAAGTTTAATACCTTCTAGCTCAGAGAGCTTTCGTTTGCGATCACAAAGAAGTAGTTACGTACATATGTTCGTAAGGTTAAAGCATTAAATGATTATAGACATATGTATATCAGCGCTTAGGTTTATGGTCGGTCGTCGGGAGAAGTTGTAGTCTGACTAGTTCAAATTGAAAAGCAATCATCAAGCCTTTAAGTTGCCTTGTAATTCTGTTCGGTGCCTTGAGTAAATATATATTTTTTTAAAATATTTTATTTTTGGGTTTTTCAGACAGCTTTTTTATGCAAGGACCTTGGCAGTGCTTACACTTAAGAATAACTCTATCAAATTTGAAACTTTCTAGAAGGTTTTTGCCTTTCAGTAGTAATAGCCTCAAAGCAAACCAGTTATTCGAGTGTGAACTGTAAATTGTTTATAAGTAATAAACACTAACGACTGTATACAATTAGGTTGAATGCCAGATCAACATTTTCATCGTATCATTATGGTTAAAGTGGTGCACTTTTGGCAATACCAAAGAGCAATTGTTGCCACAAGGGCTAAATTAAATGACCCAGCAATGCTAGGAAACACCTTTTGATAACCCTAAATTACGCGATTCACACCTACAGCGGGCAGTGAGCGCACAAAAGAAATGCTTGATGGATGGAAAGTGACACCTGAAGGCTAGCAGAAAACGACAGGACACGCCTCTTTAATGGCACAATGGCGCGAATAATAGGGATGCAAGTGGTAAGATACACTGACAAACACACAGACTAACAATTATACTGTAGCCGCAGCTACCTTTTTTGCCTCAACTCATTGCTGGACTGCTGTTTTGTTGCATGCGCTGCCAAAGGTCGCACTGGTACACACCGCCATTGTGGCACTGCTTGCTGAACGCCATACTTGCTATGATTTAATGCGAAATTTCTTTATTGCTATCTGCAGTCAATCGAAATAGTGGCAGGCTGGCGAAATGTGTTGGAAAAAGTGGTAGCTGCAACATGCCACTGGGCCTGCAGAGGCATTTGCTGTGATTGTGGTGCCTGCCACAATCAGTGGCATGCGATAAATCGCCATTGCAACTGATAAATCATCGATGCCACATGATTGCTCGACGCTGTGCCACTAAATGCAAATTTTCGCTTTCCTCGGCTACTTGACGCCTCTCGCTCGGTTGCAAGTTGTTAATTTTTGGCATTGCTGCTAAGGCACCACTTGCCACCGCCGCCGACAGTCGCATTATTTAATAGCAACACTTAGCAGCGCATTAAGTGCAAGTAATCGCTGGCCATACGCTGGCAGCGTTGAATGCGGCACGTTGCCACCGCTTGATGTGTGACGTGGCTGCTGTTTTGCAAATTTATTTACACGCTCATTGTTGTTGTTGCTGTTGCTGCTGCGTCGGTCACTGTTGCTGTTTTTCTCATTTGGCTTTGTAATTTGTACGGTTTTTTTCGTGCGGCGTGGCATTAGTTTTGTGTTTAGTCTTTAGCGCTTAATGTGCCACAACACTGCGCGCAACACGGCAAACGTTTGCCAAAACAACAACAATCAGCTAGCGCAATCAGTTTCGTACGCTCATGCATTCGGTATTTAATAATGTTGCAATTGCATTCATTTAAGCGCGTTGCATGCAAAATTACACTTCTGCCTTTGTATTTGCCGCTGCCACAGCAGCAGCAACAAACAAGTGCTGTTGCGCTTAATTTATGATAGCAGCACATAAATAACATTTTATTATCTGCTGCCATTAAAGGTTGTGCTAATTACAACAACGTGTGTGCAACACAATGAACCGCCTTGTGCGAGTATGTTGCGGCGCGTCTGGTCATTGCTACTACAACGAGTTGCGGCATGGAGGTTATGTTATAGCCATCGGGATACTATAACACATGTGACTGTAACACATTTGCTTAGTCATGTAACCGAGTATGGTAATTAGTGCTTCCTATGGCTGAGCTCATGAAATTGCGCCTAGCAGCTTTTTCAGGCGGGGTTTCTCATTAAACATGGGCAGGGAAATATGAGTACAAGTAAATATCGTGTGATTAATGCAATTTCGTACAAACCTAGCCAAAACTTAATAACAACAAAGCTCGAAATCGAGGTTTCGATAATAGAAGATAGTCTTAGAACGGTTTAAAGATGGGATACATTTTCCTTTCCAAAATTTCTTCGGCTGTTAATAATAATAATAATAATAATACTCTTTCAGTATCCATTCACGCTATTAAATAACTAAATTTTTATGATTGCAAATATTGATAGAACAGTAAAAGGAATCCACGAATCGTTATGTACCTAAATCGACTCCATTATTCGATTCCGTAACTCGGTATATAAAAGAAGTCTTAACATATTTTTGACTTTCAGAATACTTAGTACTTCCATAAAATTTCAAAGAAACACGTTTTTGTAACTTTCTGATAATTTCTTTGGAGGCAAAGTTGCTGCTACAATACAAATTAGGTTCTCTCTCTCTCTATCAAAAATGTCACGATGGAGTATGGAAACATGTATGTTAGTATATATGTAAAAATGTGGAATTTAATCAACTGTATAGTAGGGATACGTCCTGGGGTCCTTCAATTGAAGTAGTAAAGTTTCTGCTGATTTCAAACAAATTTTTTTGTAAAAAAATCTGCCAGAAACACAATTTTCACTTTTTATGTTTTTCCTTTAATACGTAGTTTATGGCCTTAATGAAAAAATGTATTTCTTTTTTACTTCGGATGATCCTGTAAGAAGTTCTGCTGTGAACACGGAGGCACCTTTTATTCGAGGGTCTGCCGGAAATGACGTACTGGGCGAGTTTTGAATTTTTCCTTAGAAAATTTCACAAACTCTTTGTAGGGTCCTTATGTATGTATCTTTGGAATAATATAATATAAAGGTTTAAATAAATAAAAAAAGGTTTGACAAAAATATTACATTTCTTTAATTACAAAAAAATATATATGTTGAAAATAGGCTGTGTTTTGCTCGAGGAAACTCATGTAACGGTTACGGTTCTATAAAATTTAGAGCAAGGTAGACATTAATGCCAACAAAAGTAATTTTTCAATGGATCAATGCGTTCACATACCGCATCTAACTTAACAGACCTCTCTTGACATTGTAAAGATTTCGTATAAATTATAAAAAACCTTAATACAAGTACGTTTTATGGTCTTTTACTTGCACATTACATATCCCGTTGTACAAAAAAAGTTGCTTGTAGCGTTTAATTCAGCTGACAAGGGCTTTAGCCTCGATGAATTTATGAACCGTAACGCCATATATTACACGTACAGCTGTATGACATCAACCGCACAACGGCAGTTCGCTTCGAAGACGCACAAAATACGAGTGCTCACATATATATATATGTATATATATGCATATATATGGTATACTTTTGTCTACAAGTAAATATAGATACATACATATGTATATGTTGCCACTCAATCATCGGTGCCAACAAGATCGGCCAAGCTACCGCAGCACCCGCAACCGAAGCAGACAAAGCGTGCGAATATGGCGAAAGCAATGCTTCTTTGGCGCTACTTGCTGCCTCAATGAGTTGCTTGTTGGCTAAAAGATTGATGGTTCGTGTGTGCAACGCACCGAGTGACTGGAAAACAAATAATGCAATGTCAAAGCGACATGTTAAGGACGTTATTGGCGCCATTCTTTGTTACTATTCACTTCAGCGATCGTTCAATGCTATGCATTACAGTTATACGAATTGTCATTCGAGTCGAACTAGGAAAAATTTAAAAGAAAAAAATCGAGAGACATGTGATTTATTCTTGAAGATGATGGAATATATGTATGTACCTAGGTTCACATACATATGTAATTGTATACGTTTTTTGATGCTCTCGAATTGTTTTAAAATTTTGGTCCAAATAAATTGGTTGTTCGACACAATTCTTAAAATTTAAAACTGTCTTTTTTTCTAACCTTAAATTTGCCCTTAAAAATTAAGTTATTTTCGTTCAAATTTATCTGAATTCTTAACTATACATTGTACATACATGTAGGTATGTAGATATTTATACCTTATAAATCAGTATACAGTTAAATAGTTATAATGAATTTTCTCAGTAGTTTTCTTCATTCATTGTATGTAAGTATGGTATGCGTGCCTATTAATTTGCTAGTCAAAGTGTTGGCACACCCGGTCATTAAATATAATATATTTGATTTTGTTGTCTAGTGTGTTTCGCATCATTTGGACATTTTTCACAAACAAAAGCAACAACATCAGAAGCATTCACAATAAATGAGCTGTCGTGTTTGCCATTATGTTCATTTGTTGCGACTCAAATTATTGACATGATGCACATATGTCTATTTTTGAAATACCCTGCAGGAAATAATGTAGAAAAAAAAAAACACTTTTTATTTTGAATAAATTCTGTATTCCACCGATATCAACATATCATGCGTAAAATGATTGAAAGAAATAATTTTTTATAAAATGTGTTTACAAATTTCAACACGCTCTAAAGGAAAATAATGAGAAAAATAGTATTTTAATCTGAAAAATTCTGTACTTTACAAATTTCAACATATTCTGTATCAAATACAAGTATTACAGAATAATTATTAATATATAAATGCTTTTTTTTTACAATTATCAATATACCCTGTAAAAAATAATTTTGAAACATAGTTTCTTATTTTTTTTTATCATTTTGTAAAAATATTGAAGATAAAGTACAAAAAAAAATATATAGCTATATACATTTCAGAAGTAAGTTGTTTAGATATAAAAATATATTTTTCAAATCGGACGAACCCCGGAAAAACTTAATTGCAATTCAAAAGAAAATCTTCTTTAATATATCATTTAATAACGAGTAATACTGTTATTTATAGAATAGCACAACATTTTCATGCAAGTCGGTTATTAAAAAAAGGCATTTGAGGTAAGTAACATATGCTGGAAACCTCTTCCCCAGGTAAACTGAAATCTTAGTAATATTGTAATTCTTACCATATGTTTTACAGGTGGGTTCTGGAATACGATATTAAGGTTTTTACGTTGCAAACTTTGTTTGGGAATTTTGGAAAGAGCGACAGACTGAAGAGCTTAGAATACCGTATGCTTGAGTAGAGTATATTTCTAAGATAGACAGAATATACAGCCGGTAGAACATCTGTTAATCTATCCAAGCAATGATGATCATGTGAATTCTGTCGATTCTGTTAATAATATTTCAAAGTTCTAAGTAGTTTAGGTTTAATAAACACTTTTATCCATGTTTTACAATTTTTGCTTTGAAATATCGAATATTTCGATATACAATAATATAAATAAATATGCGAAAGACTTCAATATCAAGTTTTCCTACTGGTCATCCATGAGTTCAATTACATTTGTCTCGCTTTTCACAAATGTTGCATGATCGTCAAAGCTACGGGTATGGCAAGTAGTGACACATTGTTATTGTAATTTGTTAGTTTTGTTCTTGTATTTTACTTGTCTTTTCGTAAAGATGTCAGTGTGTAGAATTCTAAGAGTTTTTCGCAATGTTGGACCGACTGCTGTGCTTGTTTGCTATTCTACGCTCAGCCGTTGGCGCTTGTTACGCCAGCGGGTGTTGCCACATTTGCTGTGCGCAGTTATGAATGCGGAAAAACTTAATAACAAGGAAGAATCCGAATGAGAAAAGCAAAAACTGATTGATTTATTGCACGCTGTGAAGGTTGGAATGCATTAGAATGGCATTTGTTTTGGAAGCGAATGCCGTGAAGGTCATGCGTGAGGTCAAGGGTTATTAGCTTTAGGCAAAAGAATGCGGTCATTATTGTATTTGTACTTCAAAGTGGTAGAATAATGACTTTGCGTGTACATATTTAAATTAGTAGTTGTTTATTTAAAGTTATGAGTTGTTGGGAAAAGAGCGGGTTCAATTATCGTTCGTAATAAATCAAGAATTATGACAACTTCAAGGCATCTTTTATACATAGGCAGCATTCTTTGGTAGTCCAAAAGCCTACAAATCGCTTATTGATTTATATATATATATAAGTATATGTATATACATACATATATGCATGTCTGTAGTTATACTCTCTTTTATACTTTTCTGCTGGCGGAGTACCTATAATCAATCAGTCAATTAATCGCAAATGATATAATGACATTTCCTGTTACTGAAGATTAATGTGACACAAGTGACTGTATGCAAGTACTAATGCATGTACTTATAGTTTAGTGCTCCAGCTACTGTGTCAGCAACGGCTTTGGGGAGCTATAACTCATTCACATGGATATATGACTGTTATTGCTATAACTTTCTGTTTGTGTCAGCATTCTGTGTTTTAATTTCCGGCAGCAAATTGTCAAATTCATCATAATTAATAATGAGAGCGTTGCAATTGTTGCAATGATGAATTGCCTACATAGTATAAAAGTAGATGTGTGAAGTACCTATATACATACATACATATATTACGAATGAACCTCTAGAATAGCATACCTAACGGCTGTTTGTATGAACAAAAAATAATTGAGTTAGATATAGAGTTATGTATGTATATGTAAATTATCAGATTGACGAGACGACTTGAAATCTGGGTGCCTGTCCGTCCGTTCGTCTGTGCAAGCGATAACTTGAGTAAAAATTAAGATATCTTGATAAAACTTGGTACACATGTTTCTTGACGAAAAAGTAAGGACGAGTTCGTAGATGGGCGTAATCGGTCATTAATCGAAAGCGTATAAAGTAATATAACTAACCCGTAAATTAGGATAGAGAATTTGAACTTGGCAGAATCACATTGAGAAGGGGCATGTGTGGTTTGAAAAGTCAAAGTACTAGGCGGAGAGAAGGCCTATAGAATTCTACTAAACAACTACTACACTGACACTAAAAGCTTTGTCGTCGCTAAAGATCAACTTCAGGAAGACTTTAAGCTCACTGACCGGTTAATTCGGCTGTCCTTAATTTGTTTACCCGGTCATAGGAACATTTTCGGCATTGAAAAGGCAGACGAGTTGGTTATGTCAGGAGGCTCTCAAAACCGGGGCAAAACAATATTGTGTCGGCTAGTAATGATTAAGAGGGAGCACAATATGCCATTCGAACAAATAGCGTAAAATAGATGGAAATCTATAACAAAATGCAAGATAGCTAAACAGATATAGCTAAATTATGTGAAGGCAAAAACTATGGACTTATTAGATCCAGGAAAATTATATAAATAGACTTATAACAATCATACGAGGGCATTCACCATTTGGAGACCATGCGTTAGCCAAACACACGCGAAGTGAGCAAGGCAACGATTCTACACTTGCTCTGTGAGTGCCCAGTTCTATCAAAAAACAGAGATCGAACTTTTGGAATCCATCAGTTATCAAACCTCGAAAACACAACTTAGATAAGTACTTTCATTGAGGGCATTAAATAGTACTTTTAGATATCATAATACTTTCAGAATAAACTTTTAAAGCATAAGTTCAGCAAAGTTGCCACTTGATTAATACATTTTATTGCAATTTCGAAAGTTTTCGAAACCAAGCAAGCAAAAGCTAGTCCTCATTTGCCTAGTGTTTTAAATAAAAAAATATAAATAAAGTGGGTTCGAATGGAGGATTAGTAGTATGTGAAGTACAATAGTTGCGAAAACGGCTATTTGGACTTGAGACATTTAATGAGTGAACTAGTATTATATATCTATGTATGTATGTAAGTAAAACCGTTTACATATGTAGAAATAACATTTCTGTTAATATTAAAAGTGTCTTAAGGACTATTACACACATACACACACATACACATACACACACAGAACACATAGTGACCGCCTAACCGAGTTACTTGAGTGAAATTACACTTTAATATTTACCTTAGGTGACCAAGAGCAAAGCTAATCACTTTGATTCAAACAAATTGGAAATTTCCTCGGCAAAAATCTATGCCAACGATGCCATTTTCAAACAGTAAACACACACACACAAAAGAAAAAAAATTACACGTTGCTCACGTTTCGCAGGATATTGCATGCAATACTCATTCTCACACACACACACATATACATAAATACTTAGCTTAGGTGCAGCTCAAGGGCTTTGTAACGTATAATCCATCGGCCGACTGGCATCAAAGCCATCTAAGTAAACTGTTGAGCTGTGCAATCAATAACTCAATGTTGCATGCAACACGAGCAGGCAAATAAATGTGCAGTCAGTTGGAGGTCATGATGTGAAGCTTGTGCCTTCGACACATATCCGTGGCCATTAGATTGATGTGTATGTGCCGTCAGACTGGCCGTCACCGACCAAATCATATGCGGCAGAGACCAAAAATATGTTCTCGCACTGCATGTGTGAGTGTGTGTGTGTATAGATGCAGGCACAGTTCGTGTTGCACGAAACTTTTCAGCGTTTGTGGGTCAATTTGCCACGTCATATGCATCTGTCAGCGCTTGACTAGTTGAAAGTCAAGGAAAATCGTCAAAGTTTGCCATTTTATTATGGTAGATGCTTAATGATAGCGTATTCGTAGCGTGTTAGCCAAATGCATTGTAATGTGTATTGCATGTGGCACATATTGATCATACGTTTTGCTATTTTGAGGGCAACATGCGCAGCAGCAAGTTAATCGTTGATTTATCGTGTGAAAATTTGTGCGATGCTTGGTATGAGTCATATTCTTCATTGTTTGAGTTTAAGGATTTTTTTTGAGATTTCCACTGTTTACATACTTATTCATATTGATTTAATGTTGCTGAAATTGACTGAGGAGCAAAAATATTAAGATTTGTAAAACCCAGCTGTCTACTCTGTTTAGGTCAATTAGAGTCTAACTTTTCGGCACTTAGAACTAAGACTATTTGCGTAGCTCAAATCAAGGATTCTTTCTGAGTTTGTTATATGCTTTCAGAAATAGACAGTAGTATTTAAGTATATTCGTGCGGTTTTTGGGGAGAAGGTGTTACTTGATTATTATTCCATTGTTCCAATATATATATGTTTAAATTCAGCCTAATGCATTTAAAAGCATTAATGTTGGGTTGAATTAAGGCCAATAGTAGTTAAAACACGTCGTTTTTTGCATCAGACTGTGACTGGAAAAGTAAAATTGATCTATTATGACAACCTTAAACGCAAAAAATCATATGTGAAACTACTCTATATTTAATAGAATCAGAAGGGCACACTGTATTATGTGACTCTAAGACCGCGTGAGACTATTAACGAGATACGCTACCGACAAAAACACATAAAATTGAAGTGAGCTATTGCCGAAAAATACCCGGAATTCGCGACTAGGCATGAGACGAGAAAGGCAAGAATTTTGCATCATAACAACGCTTCGCCTCATGTATTGTAGTAGGACCGGCTGGGAAGTTTTGCCTCAGCCGCCTTATAGTCCAGACCTTGCTGACTAACATTTGTTCCAGTGGATGCAGAACGACCTCACTGGAATACGGTAAACATCAGAAATAGCTTGATACATATTGGGGCGCCAAGGCGTCATTTATCATTTTATTATACAAATAAATTTCGAGCTTCTGCTTAAGATACTAAAGAAACATATACAAATTAAAAGCCTATAGCTCTCATTAATGGAATAAAAGATAACAACAAAAACGACTAATGAATTCATAAGAGAAGAAAAATGCAGTATTTTTCATTATTTTAAAACTCTCTCGCGAGTTCCTCTGGGGGCTTCTTATATGGTGCAATCATTAGTAGTATAATAAGTGACATCGTAACTATCTCTACTTGTATCTATTTAAACCTTATTTGAGCCTTTAAATTTATTGAAGCCTCTAAGCTTAATTATGCCTTTAAAAAGGACCGTTATGTGTATAAATATGAAAGTGAGTGCGATAGTTGTCAAATATCGTGACTGTTCATATTGGGTGTTGCTTCACCATTATTATTTTTTGTATGTGACATTTGTTTGTTAGTAATTTATGAAAAGTGTGAGATATTAATTTTGGCGAAAATGATATTTACCTCATTAAATTTCGAACACACAACAACTGCTAATTGAAGGCGACATTTGTTTGGCGAGCATTTCACTAAAAGTCCTAATTACGGCTAAGTACTTTGCATTTTTCACACGCCAACGTGAATGACAGTCAACAACTCGATATGGGATATAGCGCAACAACAACAACAACCAAAACATTTGCAACAACAATAACAGCAAAATTGCCAGCAACAACGAACACATTTTCATAAACAACTACAAAATTTTTAGCAACAACAACAAAAAAATTTAACAACAAAAACATTGTAAACAATAACAATGTCAACAACAACAGCAAGCAGCTGTCAATAAAGTCAACGATCAATGCGGTTTAGTTTGCCAATAATGGCAATGCGAATTCAGACAGCTGGTGGCAAACGAAATGTGCGTCGCAACTGCAACTGTAACTGCCACTAGATATGAGGCAAGTTAAATGAGCATCGTTTAGGAATGTGCGTTCACCTCAAAAAGTGTCCGTATGAAATACATAGCGAAATGAGTTAAATAAATAAATGTTGAAATTGCCGCATTGACTAAGTAAAGCAACCACCATACACACATATACACACACACACACACACACACATGCAAGTCAGCGTGCAACAATGGCGAAAAATGTAACTTAGCCGCAGTGGGAGCCGCATTTGCGAGACATTTTCACTTTTCAACGTTGAAATGGAAAGCAAACCCATATTTACATCACTTTTCGATCATTATTGCTGTTGTTGTTGTTATTATCATTATTGTTGTTGTAGTTGTTTATTTATTATTGAGCGCTGTCGTTGTTTTTAGCGGCACACTAATGAACCTAAGCGGCAAAAGTGTCACATCATACAAAAATAACATATAACAACAATAAAAATGCAGAAAAATAACAAAAACAACAACAAAATTGTATGTGTGCAACAAACAGCACCGATATGTCATAAATACTACATATTGCAGACGAACGAGACGATCGCATAGTGGTCATCATGCCACATATAAGGCAAGCACTCGCACAGCCACACATATACACATACATACAAATTCACTTAACTATATACATATATATGTGTGAGTTAGTGCAAAAAGAAGCCAGTCGTTGGCAGCGAAAAATGCATGTTTAAATATTGGAATTAAATATTTGTACACAAGCAGCAAAAGCCGCTGTGGCAGCAACACAACTACATATGTACCTTTGCATGTGTGTATGTATGTGTTTAGCTGTATCTCATTTCAGCGCTTTTAGCACCGTAAAATATGTACGTAAGTGGCTGCGAAAGGTTCAAAGCATAAAATATATTGATCCGCTGCTGATGGTGGACCGTTGACTGGCTGCTTGGTTGGTGCACCATTCGATCGCTGGTGTAAGTGTTGCGAATAGTGAAAAAAACAACAACCGCAACAATGACACTTTGACATTTGTGCGCGCAACTTTAAGCGTCATGTCGCGACAAGGTCCGCGCTAAAGTTGTTGGTGGCGCGCCCTAAAATGCAGACATGTCGTGCGCTGGTGGATCGATGATGGGCGCAAACAAATGTGAAACTAATTTTCCGGCAGAGGAAAATCATTTTTTCGTTTGAAGGTTTATTGGATGTTATAAAAATGGAAGTGAATTTTTTCACACAAATGTATTGAGCTATAATATACATATAAATTGGGGTTCCTAGCAAGTTTGCAAGTTTTCGCTCCAGTAATTCTTAAAATAAATACAAGTAGAGCCGAATTCGATGGCCCACAGTATTTATATATAAACACCTAAGCCTTAAGATGATAACTGTAGCTCAATGGAGGTCTTGAGTTAACGATACTGCACTTATTTCGTCTTTATTCTGTGGCCTCAATAAAGACTTTGCTAACTATGCGATCTATATCATATCAAACGAATATATAAGTATAATACTATATATAAGTGATGCTGATACTTTTAATATAGGCACTCTAGAAAGAACGATATGACATCTTTCTTAACTTTAGACAGATATCGGTTAGGTAGTTTAAACATTTGGTAGCTCTAGTCAAAGAACGCAAAAAGGTTTGAGGTTGTAGAAATTTTCATTTAGCGAAGTCTCACAATGGATAGATTTTTACAATATTCACGATAATCAGAACAACAAAAAATATATATATTTTGGGAAATATCTACATACTTTTTAGTGATATATTTTTGCAAACGGTCGTGTTCGAAACGTGGTGACCAAGTCAGGATTGATAGTCAGATAGGTTTTCTATGTGTTTGTTGGGGTTGGTAGAGAATCATCTACTATGAGCTGCGGCCAAAATCTTAATTTGGACTTGTCAATAGTTGGACCGTCTGAAGGATGCGATCGCCCAGAAGCGGTCAGCTTTGGCCAATAGTAGAGAAACTGTGCTCACATCAATAGTGAATAGTAAAAAGCCTTAATATCCGGACCTGGCACCAAGTGATTACTTCCTATTGCTGTCTATGGCGAGCGATTTTGCTAGTGAAAAATTCGTCTCAAGAGAAGCTTGTGAAAGCTAACTGTTCCGTTTTGTGTTAATAGGGACGAAGGTTTGGATTTATTTTTACTAGATCTTTAGGTATCTGTGGAAGTTTGATAGAGAACCAATTCATTATCAGCTTAGTCCTTTCTCTTTCGCATTAAATATTAAAATCTAATACCATTACATATTTTGAAGTTCTTAAGTTTTGAAGTGTTCAGGTATGCTACTCAAAATGCTAGCTGAATAAAGTATAGTTACTGAAGCATCTGTTCTGTGAAATATTATATATATGTAGTTTAAAAAAAAATCAGTGAGTAGTAGATATGACGAAGGACCTTCTTAACCGGCGATATTTATGAAGCTATAGGATAGTATGAGACCACTATGGTATTAAGAACGAGCTTTACCAATGGTATAAGGAATATATATAAACTATTAAAATTTAGAAGAGGCAGACATTGGTGATTCTAGAGAGATATTCTGTGTGCCCTGATATCGTTGAAAACTGTAATGTTGGATAACATAGAAATATGAGTTGCTGCACTGTCATATTACCGTGTATATATTTCTGCAAAGCAAAAGGATAAAGAAATTTCGGATGATATTATCTATTTGTATTGCTCCTAAACCAGCAGTGTTGAAGGTTCGCATTCGCAGTTTAATTATTATCTAGTTGAGATGCATCGAGGCCTCCCACTTACCACAACACAAGCATGAAGGGGAAGTCGACTTTATTGCTTAGCTGAATATCTTAAAATTAAAAGCACTAAGGCACTTAAGTTTGTTTTTCTCTATTTGCAAATCGAATGAAGGGAAATCAGAGAACTAACATGCAATCCGCATTTGCTCAGACGCCAATAAACCTAACTGTACAATTTAGTTTTTCCGTTGGTCAGCAAAATATTTATGCATTTCGGCATTTGAATGGACAATACAAGCAAATGAGTAGACAACGTTTTGTTGTTATTTGTGTTAGTATCATACATACTATATAGTATACATATGTATGTATATTGTGTGCGCAGTGCAGAGTGCGGTTGTGCGACAGTGAACATGACACGCGTACTAATTGCGAACGCTTTTGGGCAACGCTGCCACTTTGAGCTATCCACAGTGGATGTTCAAGTATCGACACATACTCATATACACACACATATATATAATATATACATAAGGGTGGGTCTCTGAAAAATTGGTTGATATACACCTCTAAGAAAGGCTCTCCAAGTACCTCAATTGTAACGAACACTTATTTTAAGTTGGAAAGCTCATAGTCTTGTACTGTTGTACTGGTCTCTTGTTTCTCATTTTGTCTCTTTTTTGTTTCCTATTTATAGGTATTGCTGTTTGACGATGAATATCTCGTAAATGCTTAACTTTATTTAAAAATTATAGATACCATTTGTGTAGAGCAGAAAATTTTCCACAAAATCTATGAAACGAAATAAGTTTTTAAGTAGTTGAAGGCGAGATATGAATTTTTCTATCTGATAATAAGAAAAAAACTATAAAATTCTCAAAGCACGAAACAAAAAAAAAACATTCGATTCTTTTGACAAACCCTAATATACATGAATACTCATACATACATACATATAGACAATATATTTGCATTGCACCATTTTTGGAAGTTTTCTAATGTGTTTTGATACGTGTGTCTACAATGGACGTGTTGCACGTACCTTTTTCCGACAATAAATGCAAAAGTGGCATATATTGTTGGGTTGTGAGCCTGTGTGTATGTGTGGCATATTGGGTGGCGTGTCTAGTAGTAGTTTAGTGGCAAGATATTTATTTGCAACAAATGGCAAATTATTGTTATTTTCGCGGTTGGTTAGTCAAATGAAGTGTTTCTTTCGTGGAGGCCATGTGAGATCGTGTTGTCGCTGTTTGTAGGCGTTGCACGATGTAATAAAGAAGGCGGAATGGCATGGACAGGCGAAAATTTGTCGTTAGGCATTAGATAAATTGTAGGGTTGCACATATAATCTTTTATTTATATTTGTAAATCCTTTTAGATTAAATGTTTTGTGTTGAGGAAGTATGCAACTTCCGTTATAAGAGTATATCATTTCAGCAGATATAAATTTGAACAAAATTTTTACAAATTTCAAAAACCCCCAAGAGTGGTAGGTGATTTGGGAGAGGTCTAAATATTTAGAGCTATGGATCTTAACATTCGGTTAAAAAGCCAGAAACAGTTGCTTGATAAAAAAAGAAATGTCGTCGGTTTTTGGAAGTTTTCCAAAAATTGTCTATTTTTGTTTATTTT
This sequence comes from Bactrocera oleae, assembly GCF_042242935.1. NCBI lineage: Eukaryota > Metazoa > Arthropoda > Insecta > Diptera > Tephritidae > Bactrocera > Bactrocera oleae. The sequence continues at coordinate 63,193,195 of NC_091540.1, read as the reverse complement.
GTATGTATTTATAACACCTAACACATAATAAGTAAACGCAGGGTTTCATTTCTATGGATTCGCTAATATCTTAAACTGTTGTTTACAGACTGCCATTCCAATACTAAAGTCTATCAAAGTAGAATATTAGTATCGGCGCCAGACCCCAGCTGAATCAGTGGTAACTGAAAAGTTGACGAGCTAACAAGAAACGGCACTTTAACCATGCTTTTAATAAAATAGGAACGGGTCGAAGCTCCGCTCACTTCATGTGTTATATTATTAGGTAACATTCATGGGTGCTGGGCTACTATTAGTTCTTGCGATGTCACAAGATCCATTTGGTTCAAAGTGGATCGCAAGCGGTCATCGCTCGTCGACCTCAGTAAGGTTAGCCATTCTCTAGTTGAAGTAGTTTTAATTGGTGTTTACGCGTTAAAGTTGAGAATCTTATCGGATGCCAGTAGTAGTAGCTATCTGGAAGAAGACGAGTTCAAAAAATCATAACACTTCCTTCTTGGTTGTCTCGATTTTGAAAGATCACGTATTTAACACCTCAGAGCTTGAACTATCAAACATTCGGTAAGCTGGAAGGGATAGAAATTAAAAACCTTATCAATTTTTTATTAGCCTCAAGGCGCTTGGTTGACTTATAAAATCTGATTACATAAATTCTTTTTTTCTTGTGTTTCGCAACATACTGTATATAAAAGCCCAAGTGCCATCCGCACCTTGAGGATCAGCCATTGAACCTAACCGAACATAATCTAAAGTACAAGTGTATAATATCTAAAATGTTCAGTTGCAGAAATATCTCAGAGAAAATAATCTATACCAAATTTTGTAAAAATACAAAAGTTTTCGATACACGGACTTGATTCCGATCGTTCAGTTTGTATGACAGCTATATGAAATAGTAGTCCGATGTAGACAATTTCTTTAAGTATTATAGCGTCTTAGGCTATTATCTATGCCAAATTTGGTAAAGATATATCGTCAAATATAAAAGATTTCCATATAAAGACTTAATTTCCATCGTTAAGTTTGTATGACAGCTATATGCTATAGTAGTCCGATACTGGCAGTTCCGACAAATGAGCGGCTTCCTGAGGAGAAAAGGACGTGTGCAAAATTTAAGATCGGTATCTCAAAATCTGTGAGACAACTTCGCATATATACAGACAGACGGACAGACAGGAAGACAGGGTATGAAAACTTAATAGAATAATATCGCTAGAGTGACGTCAATGAACAGCTGATATTGTCAAATATTTAACAACTAGTTAACGATACTACACTCGCCATCTATTTTGTCTTCTTGTTTATTTTGGTGAGATAACTGCTCGCTGCTGCAAGCGCTTTAGCTTAATTGCCGCTGCTAGTAATTTAATGTATTTAGTACAACTTAATCTAAATTACAAGAATACTCATTACGATTGCGTCACGAAAAAACCCGGGGTAAAAATTTGAATACACCAACTCTTGAGTAAGTCTTCAGCAAGTAGCCAAGTGCTGCCACCGTTATAAGTAGGTTTTTATTTTTTTTTAAATATATATATATATACATATACATATATGTGTACGTGTATATATGCATATATGTATGAATATGCTTAAAAGCTCGCTTAAATATGCAGTTACGACTCACAGCTGTTGGGTCACAGTGCAAACGCAATAATCACTTGAAATGTGGTTGCCACTCAACAGCATTTGTAAATCGCTGGCACTTTCGGGCATTCAAGATGCTATCTTCATAAGCATTAGCCGCTCTCAAAGGCAAGTCATTGTTAATATACAAACGAGCAACTCTGTGGTGCTGCATGCTGATATGCGCATGCATGTGTGCATATGTACAAGTATGTGTGTTTTTGCTAGTTTATATGTGTGTATCAACAACATACCGAGCAGAACAAATGCGGGGCACAAATAAGATTATAAAATTTACCGCCTGCAGACTGAAAAGCAAACTGTAATATGCATATACAAACAACAACAAAAATAACATCAGTAACAACAGTAAATGTAACTAAAGTAGTTGGAGTCGGAACAATTGTTTTAAAAGCGATTTGCCACAGTTCAAGCTTCGTTTGCAATGGTATGGGCAATTCGGTTTGGGCTTCGAATTTATATACTGCTCACTTTGGGGTGTTTGTATATGAACATATATATATGTAAACTGTATATTCCAGCAGCCCGCATGCTCCGGTTAAAGCTAAGGCGTGGGGGAGTTTTAGCGGGGAAAACAGAAGCAAATTACATTAACTGTTTCTTGTTGTTTTTTTTTTCACTACCCATAGCGATAGCATAATGTTGTTGTAAGTATTTTTAACTACTTTTAAGTACATATTCAATCATTGTGTCATTCTGTTTCACCTAAAATCGCTCCTACCAGCATTCGTAATATACAAAAACACCAATAAACACGCAAATGTATTTTTCTATGTATATCATTACAGTTAAGTAGCTCAATTTTGTTGTTTAAAATATTGCCGACATTAAATGGTGTCACTACTGCCACCGTGTCTGTTGCTCTAGTAGCTGCTGACAGCTGGTAGCTCTGTGGCGCATTTCAACATTCAAGACAGGGGGATAGAAATTAAAATTTTCTCACATTTATTAGATAAATTTGACACAAGCCTACATATTTAAGGTTTACCCAACGGATTTTAACAGCTCACATTTTGATATACAAGTTTACAGTGTTATACATAGGTATACGTGAATCAAAATGCTTACGAAAAATAAGATTCTGAATTGATATTGATGAAGGAAGCCTGAAGCCTACTCTGAAAAGTAAACTAGCTGGAATCGGACCATTGCCACGCTCACAAATTTGTATAACTATCATAACCCTACCCATCACTGCCATCACTGACATAAGGTATTGTTCACAACTAAACAAAATCGTTCAGAACTAATCAAAATCGAACCGATATATATGATTGGCTTGGGACCATGATGTGTAATTTTCGACTATATGCTTGAGCCGCCTACTTTTAGGTTTAGTTTAATATTTTTCACAATACTTGACCGATATGATGCATGACATGCCTGAAATGCCTTCTGTGTTTGAATTGAAAATCCGCGCCATCTTAAAACAGCCACACAACGCCATATTGATTGAAATCGTATCGTATTTTACCATAACCCTCATCTTAATAAAGTGATGCCCGTTGCGCTATTGATCAAATATTCATACTGTGAAAATGCGACGAAAATATGAAATCGGCACTCATAATGTCATCGCTTCGTCGATTATAAGGCAGCTTTCGATAACCTGTTAAAGGATCGTCGAGTATGTCGCATTGTCTGAGCTTGGTATTCCTTCAAATTTAATACACTTTTGCAAAATCTCGTTGTGGAACACCATCAAGGTAAGAACGGATCTCTCCGAATATTTTTAAACCAGGCAAGGATTCAGACAGGGCGTTTCCTTATCTTGAGACCTCTTCGACGACGACATGGAGGTTTTTCCACGCAGAGCGGGAAGCGAAACGGTATTTTACCATGTGTCCAGCTGCTTGCCTATGCAGGGACTTTATTTCTCTTGGCATTGCCATTTACAGTAATAAGCCAACCCATTAGAATGTAGAGCACTCTTTCGATATCCAAAAGTAATACTCTACAAGTGACGACTATTGGATCTAGCGACTTGTACCACGGCACTGACATTGTTCAGTGCGCGGATAAAATATTCAACAGATGACCGTGTCTCCGATGGAGTAACCCAATAAAAGAAACAGTGACGAAACTTGGTGTACGAGGATGGCGAAGGGGAAGGCGCCTGGAAAGCACCGGCATTGGCCGAAACCGAATAGGGTTGATAAAGCGAATTAAATAAGAATATACGGCGGCAGATCAGAATATGTAGCCTAAAGCTTTAATGTAATTTTTTTTTTAATGTTAAATTCAAAATTCTATTGTTTTTAGCGATCCATGCATCTACATTTTACACGAATATATATCGAGTCTTAGTTCGTAAATATTATATTTGATGACATATTACATTTTAAGAATCGTCAATGAAGATTAAATAAATTTAATTCATACTTAAATTTTTACTAGTGAAAGGAATTAGCTCTCTGGCAGATAAATAGACTCTACTCTTAAATACTATAAATACTGACCTTATAAACACTTGTTATTAGTAAAAACTTCTTATATAATTTTTTCAATCCAATAACTATTTATGGTTGGTGGTTGTTTTGTTGCAAGATTACTGCCACTTTTATAATGACAACAGTAAGACATTACATAATCTCAAATGAGATCATATTTGCACAATGCCAACAAGTCTAGCAGATATTCCTCCATAATGCATATCAATATGTATATTTTATTGCCAGGCTAAAGCCCAAAGGACAACTGCGTGGCAGCGAGAAAAATGGGATTTTGCTTATCGCACATTTAGAACATTTTTTGGCTGCCACACTTATGCAATTTGCAATATATTTTAAAACTTATTGCATTCATATGACAGTGGCAGTTATTTACTTGCATATGCTAACACACATACAATTTACATAAACCCGATGTTGCCAAAGGCCATTTGATGGTTGAAAAAAGGACAGCTTGGTGTTGAACATAAAAATATAAAAGCAATAAGGTCAGGTTGTGATGAAATATTTGTATGTTATGCCTTTAGGAGTTGCTCAAATGTACCTTTATTGTGTATGGCAAAATAGGTATAGGAAGGTTTATCTTCTGTTTCGAGTTTTAATGAAATACTTTTGTATGGGCATTAGGGCTGTTCTTAAATGTAGAAACATGAGTTTTATATAATGCTCTCGAAACCACAATTAATACTTCATTACTACTGTAGTCGAATATAACACATATAAAAAAATTGGTTTACAATAGAGACAGTGGTGATTGAGTTCAGATTTCTTTACATAGACTAAAATATATACAAACATATTTATCTAATAAAAAAAATCAAACAAGTTATAGTCGAAGACATTGTATATTACCAAAAAAAAGCTTATATTTAGTATAGATGTCAGGAGTTAAACAACCCCAAGAACTCCAAGTAACGAAATATGATTTTTTGTCCTTCATATAAATTGTCTAATAGTCGAAATTATCACATTTAAATTTTTTATTCCGAAAAGACTGATTTAAGAAAATTTTAACTACTTCTTGCACAAACATCAAATAGTTTAAATCGAGACCAAAGTTATACTTATACAAACATATGTATATATGCAAAATCTCGGTCCGTGGTATTATTTAGAGAAGAATGCTGGCAAAAATCTGTCTTGCAGACCACCCTAATCTACTACACGGTTATTATGTGGACATGTTTTGTGAAAACACTGTTATGTCTTATGTGGATGAGTATATTGAAATTCTTATAAATATGAACTTGCAACACTGAGCTAGGTGTCAAATACGTTGACAAGCTCAAGCAGAATCAAAGAGAATTTGAAGGTTTCGATGCCTTGAAGGCACTATATGAAAATATAATAATGTGGCGATATTTGGTATGAAGAACGAATTTAGTAAAAAACAAAACAACAACTCAAGATCACTGACTGTGCAAATAATATTAGATGTCTTTAAAGTTGTTTATTTGGTTATGTGGGATCAACTCTTTCAATATATTTTTTGAACGAATTGTTCAACTGTGATTTAATGTCCTCTTTTTACTTCTGTATATCGCAATCTTAATAAATCACGATGCTTATCTAAGTTGAAACAAGAAATTGTGTCAAAAATATGAAACTAAAAAGTATTATGTAATAGTAAGTCTTTAAAATATTGGCAACAAATAGATGTGGCCTAATACTGAAGAAAAAATGCGTAAAAATTATAAACAAATATTCTTGCTGACGCTTAAACCACCAAGCCAACGAGTTGAAATTGAGAAGTGTAAAGAAAGCTGATAATGAGAATATTGCAAGGGTATTTCCGACTTGATAAAGTGAGATTAAATTACTACTAAATTACTTTCGCTCACATATTTTTCTCTTTCTTAATTGTTAGGATCATTTATGAGAAACATCGATATTCTTCAGTGAAATGAAAAAGCAAGTAATAAAGAAGTTTTGATTATAAAAACTAAGAAGTCTATTGAATCTTAGAGGGCACATGTAGTGTGAAATTTAAAAAAAATTTTTTTTTGATTTTTTTCATATTTCGGTAGGTTATATCTTTTAAAATAGCTTACTAAAATTTTAAATCGATAGATCCAATAGTTTTTGCGTTCTAGGCTTCTAGAGCCACTAAGTCCATTCAGCTCCATCAGTTTATCTTTAAACACGTTCTTTTCAAAACTACATTTTTCAAATTTGATTGAGTGATTACTTGGGGCCAAATGATCCGATCACTAACAAATTGTCTTGCAAGTTCTCTATATAGTTCTCCATGCAATGATATATCTGTTTTTTGATATTTTCAAATATCGAATTTTGGCAGGACAAAAACGACCAAATTTTTAGAAAAATTCAAAATTTTTTTTTATAAAACTACGTCATTCGGTCAATTTTTGGTTTTTTTTTCGACCTATTGCACGGACAATATCTTCTTGTAGAGAATTATTTTTTTAGGCTTCATTCACGGAGTAAGCCGGAATAACTGCAGTGGAGTCTCTTCTTTTGTGTTTGGGTGAGTTTTTGACGCCGTCAGGTATCGCGTTTACTATGAAAAATATTTAATTTTATTTTAATTTTCTTTGTTTTCTATAAAATTGTATTCAAATTGAAATTCTAAAAGATTTCATGCAGTAGCTTTTTTTAAATTTCCTCATTTCTTGATAGTTCCTCTGTGTGTTGTTTTTTATCTTCACGCCAAAATGTAGGCAATGCTTTTCATAAAAGAATTTTTAAAGACGAAAAATTATTTGAATTATGAGATTAATAAGAAAGATCACTATGAAGGAGTTTAGAGCGAAAAAGTCAATTAAAACTTTGATAAATATGCGGATTAAACAAAAAAAGGTCAACAAAATCCAAAATACATATTGAACTGTCATATTTAAAAACTTCTCGTTTATATTGGTGTGAAAATTCATTTATTCCACTTCAATATACAGTCAACTCACATTTGGTTATCCTCTGAACAAATGAAAGCTTTCAAAAGAGTGTGAGTAAATTAATTGTGGGGAAATGGAGTTTTTGTTCTCCGTGGCGCATTGCAGCGTAATCAATTTACAAAAATGAAAATAAAAAAAGAATTAACAAAAGTTGGGAAAATTCATTATATGTATATACATACATACATTTTTTAACGACGAAGTGAAAAATAAAATCAGCAAAGTTGTCTGCACGTGATTTTTATAAAATGAACTTTTCCGTAAACTTTGCACAACGGTATTATTTAACTTTGTGCGCTTTTATCGCACTTATGGCATTTCGCTATTTTATCATTGTCGATTTGGAAACATTGCTGGCGGAGCATTCTATGTGGCGCTTCAAACATTTAAATACAAATAGAGACATAACTGTAGATATGTACGTACAATATGTATATATATGTCTATTTGTAAACTTGTGGGCATTCATTGCATAGTTGGAGCGTGTGGGCGCTGTCGAAGTGCGGCGTTAAACCGTGTCGCTGGCGAGAATGCTTGCCTAAGTGGCGTCATTGTCATTTTTGCTGTCATAGCGGAAACTATGATATCCAATTGGCGTTGAGCTCAGACGCGTACTCACTTAATTTTCGCAAATATTGAATTATTATTATTGCGCTATTCTTTATTTTCATAACTCTATTATTTTTGTTTCCGCTTCACACCAAGCGACAAAAAGCGGCTCGTATGCAGAGTTGCGTGGGCAGGCAATAAATTTATATGTATGAGTGTAGGTGCGTACTTAGCATATAAATATAAGTATATTCTGGTGGATTGTGTCAATTAAACTGGCTGGTTTTTGACAGGTGTCGGTTATGAGTAATTTTTTTACTAAATTGAAATGTTTCAGGTAAATTGACAGGCAAGCGCTGTTCGTTTATTGAGTGCAAAATAAAATCCAAACGTATTTTAATCGCAGTTTTTTGCATATAGTTGTTATAATAATTTAGTACTTAGTGCTGTATCTTTCACACTTGCAATTCAAAAATGGTATAAAAAGTTCATATAAATTGTTGAAATATTGAAGAAAATATTTTTTTCGTATAAAATTTTGCAATCATAAATGAAAATAAAATCGTTTAATCAACGTAATTGCAGTTATTGCATCGTAAACCGCTAGTTCGCCCAAATGTAGGCTATTTTTAGTTTCAAAAAATTTCTAGCATACTTTTAAGCGTCAACTTCTAAATTAAAATATTAATTTTTGGCTCTGATAACTTTTTTTTTTGATATTTTCTAGACGTTTATAAGAACTTTACGTCATATTTGCCGTACGCATCTCGATTTTATAAAGCCAAATTTTAAACAGTCTTCGAACGACTGATGACAATACGGGGTTGCGACTTTGACAATTTACTTTATTAGATAGTAAGTGTCCTATAATTTAACATTTGTCTAAGGCTGTAGTTTATCTTTTTTTGGATGTTAATAACACAGTTAAAGCATGCAGTTGAGGTTTCATTCTGCCGAAGACTGATTAAAATATTTTTTTCTTCAATTTTAGCTGCAGCATTGGTGATTATATGTATAAACTTTCCTTTAGACAAGTGATGCTTCACTTTCAGCAGCTCGGCTATGACGATCAGTTGTACTAAAAAACCCTACTAAGCTTTTTGTACGAAAGCGAAAATTTTAACTAAAGTTTATAGATCCTTGTGTTCAACGTCTTTTCTTATGGACAATTCATTTTAGAACATATTTTTTTAAGAGTAGACACACTAACGATTGCCTGCCTTTACACAGTAATTTATTTGAAAATAGTTAGAGATAATATTCTTCAATCGTCACCGCTTATAACGTCATGAAGGTTATCTATCAAAATTTATATATTCTCTGCTTTAGCATACGTTGCTCGTACGAGTTAGAGGTCTATTGCCACATTAACAGTTAGTTATATTAACTTTAAATATGTGTCAAATATTTTAGAAAAGTATCACAGATGGTTTCTGTCTCCCTTTAGAATCGGGTAAATAACTAAACTTTGGTGTTTCTGGCATGCACGTAATCGTCAAGATATCAGAATTAAAGCACTCATAGGTCTACGAAAATACTATTACTTTTCAATGGAGGTGGCCCAGCGAGCCTCATTTAATACCAAAAGGTCCGTTTTATGACACCAGAGAGTTGACTTTTTTAAATTCCGTTCAATATTCGATTAGATTTAAGGCTTTATGTGAGTGCCGTAAAAACATAAAAATATGTTTGTTTATTGTCTCTCTATAAATATGTTCAATATTTGATTTTCTGTAAGTCTTTTCAATTCTTTTTAATTATAATCATGCTCCTTACTAGTTTTGAAGAAAATTCTTTCTCCAATTTCACAACTAAGCAAATACTAACTAGCAGCCAGCTAAAATTCATTTAGTATTCATTTCCTAACCAAGGTCTCATACTTTGAACTACAGTAATTAGAAATCGACGGTAGAAATTTGTAACGCTTTGAAAATAAATACTGAAAATAAAAATTTCGCTTTAATACTCATTTCAAAAAATTGCTCTCAACGAATAAATGCGGGCGAAAGGGTCGCCATAAAGCACTCAGTGCTGGACAAATAAATGTAATAACATAAAGCAAATACTATACCAGAGGGAGAATACAAACACAAATAACGAAAAGGTATTTGTATTTGTACAAATTTGTCATTGAGTCCAGTGGTCAAGTACATAACATAAATACAGAGCGATATGCAACTACATACGAGTATGTGTGCATAGTATCTGCGAATGTATGTTTGCAAATGCCAATGTTTTTGCACATAAAATGTGATCAGCCAACAAATCGGACATGGTGCTTAAAATAAACAAATAAACACTCAAATTGAAGGAAACATTCAGTTCCTGCCACATACAAGCATACAAGCTGTCTGTATGTTGTACATATACATAAAATGGTATATGTAACGGCAATTGGACATGCATGCTGCTGTTGAAGGAAACTATATCAAAGCGTTTAGTATTGCACTGTTTCGGGGGTGATTAAATATATTTACTTTTGTATATTTATGTACATATATCCCGCAAATCTTTGATAACGGTAGATGAAACATTCAAAAAATGTATTTTTTCGCCTATTACGTACTACCCTTATTATGTATTCGACAATCTTGTAGAAGCAATCAAATACACCTCGGGGCAATTTAGTTCCAGTAACGCCCCCAAAATGTTAATGCTTTCCGGAAATAGAAGCAATATTAGGCTGTAGTATTATATTTCCCTAAAAGAGAGTGGGCAAAGATATGGTTGACTAAAAATTATGCTATGACATCAACTGAACACGATAAAAGTGACAAAAGCGATACTTGAGAAGGATTAAGATCAAATCGAGATATAATTCAAAGGAATCCAGAGGAAGAACAGCAAAGGATAAAAAGAGAGTAAATAGTAAACGTTGAGATAAATCTTTCATATATTCTTCCAAGTTTTTTGACAGTGATTGGTCCAGAAACAGTCAGGTTACAGCGGTTTATGTGACCGGTTTTGATCAGAAGCTTTCTATTTCATTAAACACTATTATATAAACTCCAAAAAGCTGTGATTTCTTTCAAATGATCTTTTTCTCTTGAGCCACATATCCTACAACATCGCTTGAAATACAGAAAGTCGATTGAGTTTAAAATTAAAAGGATGAATGCAGAGTTAGTGATAGGGAAGTTATACCGTCTACAATTACTATGGACTACACGCCCAGCTGCGTCATGTGCTCAACAGCTGTTTAAACTACTAATAGCGGTTTGTGATAAATTGATTCATGTGTAGAATATTAGTCCATATCTTGGCGGGCCGCTGTTAAAGTTGGATTGTTTGTGGCTTCTGGAAGATTATCTTACCTAACCTAGAATATTAGTCCAGCAGACATTGAACGCGCTCTGAAATGATGTTGAAAGACTGAATTTTAGCTTAGTGTGATAGCCAAGCGAGTAAAGTTGCGAAAAACTCGTTGCAAAACCAATCTAACTTTTCAAGAAACCTCTGTGGGAATAATGAAAATTAATTAGAGTAGGAAATTTTTGTAATCGATGGCAAATCAAAAAAACTGCAAAAATTCTCCATGGACCCCATTTTTTATAAAAAAAAAACTAGTGGATAGAACTATATCCGCTGCCACTGAGAACCAAAAAGTCCGTTCGAAGTATTTGTCAGGACCATCAGTTGTGTGTGGCTAAGGTAGTGAATTCATTCTGTAAGTATTATTTTTGTATGGCTGCGCTCAGCTTTGAAGGCTAGCAATTTGATGCCGGATGTTCTGAAAGTCAGCATGGAGATATACAAGTACTTAAAATTATTTCCAGATTACTTGTGGTTTTTGGACCTTCTTAGCAGTTTTTCTTACTAAAATATGGTATACATTAAAATTCTGTTAATACCTGTCGATGAACTCTTGGGTTTCTGACAGTAATATTATCTCAAATCACATCGTACGCTGGGTTGAATAAAATATATGCTCCTAAAATTATCTAAACATAAATATATTTGTGAAAAGAATATACAAACAAATAATACCGAAATTATTTTGACAGCAGCACCCTGCGCGCCGACATGTAGCAAGCAATCATTCCCCTCTTAAATGCAACAAATCGCTGTCCACCCCCATCACTTCGTAATAATTAAAGCAATCGAGAAAGTCTGGTATGAAGCAAACACACATATGTACATATCTAAGTTTGTATGTGGTTTATTTCTAGTTTTCCCACCAACAAGCGGAGGGTGTAAGAGAGTATTTTGAGATAAATGGAACAAAGTGAGTACTTCGGTTAACGCTAGGGCTATTAAGTGCACCCACACAACTATTGAAGTTTCGAATTATTGGTGTATTGGTGGGTGTTGCTGTATATTATTAATTTGTTACAAAAACTATTGAGCTATTGAGTGGTCCGTTAGTTGCAGATACACACACACATATTAATCTTTCAAGTTGAGTGTGCATTTCAAATTGATTTCGTGCATTGATCTGGGTATTTCAATCTTAAAATCACTTGCCACATCAACACACACACACATAGATATGTACATCGCGAAGCTAGTCAGCATCGATTTCCTTTCATCGCTGCTGATGCTTCACTTAAAGTCTTTCCTAACGGATTTGCGCTAAATAAAGTTTACATCCGAGTTGGCATTAACTACAATTACTAACACATACGGGCTAATACTATGGTTTCTATATATGTATGTGTGTGTGTGTGTGTGTTTGTTTCCACATACCGCTAGCAATTTTCTATCAGCTGCCATTCTCTAGTCGAGGATAGCGCTCTATTTCCACTACTCAACGCTTTGGTGTTCTTACTCGCTGCACTTCCTCTTTACCCCACTTCCTGTCTTCCCTTATACTCGTCTATCCGCGCAATCTAACTCTTTGTCGCTTCGTATATACTCACAGCTGTCTGCCTTGGCAATCGTCACTGCGAATTCTCAGCTTGCTAGCGAGTCTGTCAGCAGTCAGCTGTCAGCATTATTTGAGTATTCCCTTCGCATGTCAGACAATCGCAGACAGACAGACTTGAGTTGCCTTAGTTTACTTGCAACACATACACTAACATATATAACATACATACGAGTATAAATATGTGGTATATATTATGTAATGCCGCATGCTTACCTCGTCTGCGCGTTCGTGTGAAACTTTTATTTTAGCTCAGCAGAAAAGTTGTCCACAAGCAGTGAATGAAGCGTTCCCCGCATGTTGCACGTCGCACACGGCGCATATGGCACATTGTCATTTCTTATTGAATTCATTTGGAGTATGATTATGTCTGTCTGTCTGTCTGTGCGTCCGTCTGCCTGTCAGCGATTGTCAATTTTCGGTCTGACTGATATGTGCAGGCACACGGAAGCATAATATGCACATAAATTGAATAAAATTAAATAAATAAAATGAGTTATGAATATTATTAGTGCAAACTGTGGCTCGCACTTCGATATGCTCCACAATGGCAGCGAGTGTTTAGTAAGGTAAATATGCCATATGCTAACTGAATTTTACTGATGACTGTGCTTTGTCATATGATATCACATATTTGTTGTAATATGCAATTGTTGCATGTAATTCTAGAAAATAAATATGAATTGTGTAACTGACATGTATAATGTAACACCTTGAATTCTTTATGAATGTCCATATCTGTCGCAGGTGAATTCCAAGGTTCGTAAAATGAGACGGCGCTGAATATTTACGAAATTTTCAATTATTTTGTAAAGATTCCTTAAACAACATAATGAAATTGCTAAACTAGTATTATTATTAATCATAGAAAAAAAGTTAAAATACCTGTTGAAGTTCTCAGCAACAATTATAAATATTTCGAGACTAAAATTGACAAGCATTTGCAGCCATTTTTGTCGTAAAGGCACATTTTTTCGCCCCTAAAAACACATCTGTTGAAAAATATGAAAATATTAATCTTTCTCTAGTTTTGATGTAGGTTGCCTTTTATATTTTGGCATTTGGCAACCCTACTGTTGCAATCTGGCAACTCACAACTTTATCGTAAAGTTTGACATTTTTGATGTTATATATATTGTACTTGGAACATTTTGACATACGAGCGCTATTTGTGTTGCTTACAGTAACTTAAAATATTCATCTGGGTCAAAAAATTAAATTATTGCAGCTGATAGAGACAACTGTAGGAACAACATAAAAAAGGCTCGTATAGATTGATTGAGAGAAAAGTTAAAAAAAAAAAAACATAAAGCGGTGCTTCGAAATATGTTTATGATGAATCCTAGATTTACACGTATGATCCCGATATTAAACAGCAATCGACTGTATGGATGTCTTCCAAGTAAATGATTCACAGTTTTTTGGAAAAACCGGACCTGTCCAACCATACCACTAGAACAACGTAGAACAGTAAATTTTGAGTGACACACAACCATTGGTTTGCCAGTTATCTTTCAAGAAATCACGAAAATCAACCGCCTAAGACGGATCACTCTTCATCACGAGTTAATGCGAGCTTTCATACATCGACTGAAAAAAATGAATTTTTGAGCACAAAAAAAAACACTTTTTATTTCCTTAAGTAATAGTTAAATTAAGAGGTCAACGTTTCTCGACACCTGACACATATCTCAATTAAAGTGGCAAAAGTGCTTCGACAATTGTTATATGTATATCTGAGATATGTGAAAAAGACCACCGTTAGATATAGTCAATGTTCTATTTAACGACCATGAGCAATTTGAAATAACAATGGTATAACTGAAGCTCAAAGCGCTGTTGAAGTCAATGGGCTAAAGAGTGTATTGTTCACACAAGTTTCTATTGGGCGTTTAGTTTTCACCTGTTTATTGTAGTTTTACACCTGAGAAGTCTATGATTGACCAAATATTCATAACAAAAGACAAAACTAGGAAGAAGGAGCGCGGCATCTAATCCGATTTCGAGAGAAAGAAAAAGAAGAAAATTAGTGTCTGAAAAGGGTCAGCTTTATATCTATAACTCCAAAGTCGGCATTCAAGATATCGATATTTCATTATCTTTAAATGCTTTAAAAAATGCACCTGAGAAGGGTATTATGGTTTCGGTATAGCTTAAGGTAATGTTTTTTCTTGTGGTAAATACTCTGTATAAGTATTTTGACACTGTTTACAAATTTCGAACCAAAAGGTACTTAAACTATTTCACTTCATGCTGACATCACCAAACTTAGTGTTGTGTGGCCACACTCCATTTATACAAGTATAAGCATATAGTATATGTATATAGTATATGCCACACACAAGCTCGCATAGCATTTATATACATACATACTTGTATGTTTATTTCCATAAGTAACACTTCATTTTTCTTCTTACAGTTTACATAAGCGGTTTTATCCATCTTCTGCATGATATGCTTTGCCACTTGCCGCATTATAAGAATGTCAATGCCACATTACTGGCAATGACCGCAAAAATTTATCTGCTTCACCCCGCCCATATAGCAATGAATGCATAACTGTAAATACTTAGCAAATACATGGGTCTGCTCGAAAAGTGTCTGGGGTTTCGTTTGTTATGCAAACACATACATGTATGTATGTATACAAATAGTAGCCGAGGTAGACTTTGCATGTCCTAGTTACTGCAGCCAAACAGTTGTTAAAAGTCGCGCCGTAAAACAAAACAAAAGTGTACGGAAATTGCAAAACGGAGGTGCCATAATGCAACTCTGTTCCGTTTCCGGTGTCGTAGGATGGAATAAGTAAATACATGAACACATTTAAAAACTATTGTATATAGTCATTAACTGTTTATCAAGTATGTACGAGTATGTATGTGTGCAATGCTGGGGTTGCATATGTCCACTGCCAGTATATTGCTCGCGGGTGTTTTTGCATAAATTTAGTTTTTGTGTAATCATAATTAAATTGAGTCCACCGATAGACCACTGACCTGTGCCGGTGCGTTTTCTTGTAGAAAAAATCATATATTGTCTGCATCAACAACAATAAACACACTCGTTGCAACTTAAGATTGTTATTTGATTTATTTTACTGTGTTTCTTTCTTTCTCGCTCTTTCTGCCTCAGCTATTGACTCTTCTTTGGGGCCTTGACATTTTTTCGCCATTTCTAAATTATGCCTTTCAGCTCTTACGCAATAATTGCTGCATACCACACTTCGCGCATACAAACATATGTTATGTCATACCAGCCCAAACATAACTGTAAACTTCATATATATATATATATACAAAATGTATGTATATTGCGCTGTATGCACTTTTTGCCATTCAGAAGTCACCAGTCATATTGGCCATTGGCCTCAATTTTGCCGCAACTCATTTGTTTTGACCCTTTTCATGTTGCTTTGCCATTCACCATTTTCTATTTGTTTACTTTCCGGTGGCATAGCTCATCGATGAGGCGTTGGAAAGAGGAGTTGACTGTTGTCTTTCAGGTTTTTGCTCATTCAAATAGTAAATATGGTTTTGAGATTTGGCAAACATAGAATATATATAGGATATACATGGATATATGTATTTACATATGTATGTGTGTACATATCTCATAATATAAATAAACATTTTTTTTATGGAAACCTTAAGGTAGCTTTAAAGGTATTTTTCTATTTAGTTATGCAAGAAAGTGGCGCGATAAGTCTGTGAATATTTGAGGTTAGCTTAATGGAGGAGTTGTATCCATTTGTGAATTTCAAAAAATCGATTTTTCGGCATGTGTATCGATTGTAGATATATTTGAGAATATTCTTCGAAAATTTGAAGTGTATCCGCAGAATTCTTTCTGCGATATGAGTGTATATGAGTATGCTTCTTAGATATTTTTTGTGAGGTGAGGTGAAGTAATGATGGAAGGAATAAAATTCTGACAATAATTTCGTTTTTTTCAGCCACTTCGGAAGTGTGCATTTTTTCACAAAAAATAACTTTTCTGGAAAAGCCGTCATTTGGTCAAAAATCAAAATTTTGACTATATCTTCGACCGTTACCCGTACTCATCTAATGTAATAATAAATTATTATGGTAAGCAGAAAAATCTTTCTCACCGCCAGTAACATTTTTATGGAGGTCATACTGGAAAGCGGCTACGGGATCAATTTGTTTTCAAAGATATTAAAATTTTGGAGATAGCTGGGTTTGTAGATAATTTATCTATTTGATATAAATTTCTACAAAAAATATGCTTTTATTTTTACTATTTTGGCACAAAATAATAGCTTAATCATATTAAATACATCTCTTTCTAACGTAGTGGTAAGTGCCTTTTGTCGAACAAGACAACAGATAATCACATAATTTTGACTTCTAAAATTTATTTTTCGGCACAAAACTAAAAAACTAAAATTGCTTAAATATATAAGCAACTAAACCCTTTTCTTACACCAACAACGTCAAGTCACTGATTTATTCAACTGCCCTCATTTCGATACACGTAATTTAGTCTACAGCATAACTGGCAAAAACACATGTCGCTGGCGCCCTTTTAGCGCGCCTTTATGCAATTATTGTTTTTTTTTTTGACATTTATACTTTTTCCTGTTTTCGCGTATGCTTTTGTGCTTTTACTGCCCATTTCCGCTTCCGTTTTGTGGCAAGTTGCCACATATGCTGCGGTGTTTCGCGCAGTTGCACGAAAATGAACCGCTGCTTGTTTGTGGCACAACACAGTCGCACATGTGGCTGCCATGCTATAAATTACTAATTTTGTGAGTTTTTAATGTTTGGCGAAAATATTTCTGGCGTAATTTAGGTAAATGAAATTTCGGAAAAGTTAGCAATTTAAAGTTACAGCGAAGTGCGGGGTATTTTGGGAGGGCTAAACACATTGAATTCTTTTTTAAATATTATAGTATTGAAAAACATTGCATAGCGAACAAATTTAGATAATAAACTAATTTACAAACATATTTAAATATATATAAGTAGTATAACAAAAATTAATTAGTGTTAATTTTTTTAAAAAATTTTTAAACGTTTTTAAGACCATCTACTGTCGGCGTGTAAATTTTTTTATTAGAAATGAAGAATTTTACTTGTATTATTTACAAAACTATTTTTTTGTAAGAAAAGGAAGATTTAAGTAACTCACACACTTGTTTCTTTTTCATTACAATAAAAGTCGTTTTATATACGTTTTATTTTATTGCTCACAGTTAGAGTTTGCATAAAACTGTTTTTGAGTGAAATTTTTTGACTTCCGTGTAATCATAGAGAATTACTATGGTGTATACTGGAATTTCTTGTATGAGCATCTTCACTTACCTAAAAGAAAAAGAAAATAGAAAGATTAGTTATGCAAGAATTTATTTAAAATGCTTTGCAAAGAGAAAATCCTCAAATTTCAGCTACCAAAGAAAATTTCGTTTCCTCGAGATATTCACTTTTGAGAAAATTCAAGAGGTGTACTTGTATCTATACATACATGCCTGCAATGACATATAATTTTTAGCCCGAAATACATTTTTGTAAAACAACAATATTCGATTGCATTGATACTTCGAAATGTGCAGTGTAGAAATCAATCTGGAAAAATTTTGATAGCGTTTATATATGTTTTTACCAAACACACGGAGATCTCGAAAAAAATATCTACTGTGTCTAGTGTGTTAATATACCATAATAAATTTGTTATTTCAACGATTAGTCTTTTGTTCAACAGATCACCTCGATTGATTCAAAAAATTTAACCTTCTATTATTATTAAAATTTGATCAAATTCGACTCCGAATAGACCACTTAACTTCTGTCACAGACCGAATCTATAAAAAAAATTTCTTAGATTGGTACAACCTTTTTTTTTATTGTTAAGTGAAGTTTGATATCCATATGCCAATTAGGGTGTGTTTGGTAACTGTTTGTCTACGACGTTTGGCAATTTTTACCATGGAAAAAGATAGAACAATAATGTAGGGAATAGCGTTCCAAAAATGAGCCGAAACCGAAGAAACCAAAATTTGCTTAAGGCATTGAAGACTATTCGAGGTGAGGCTTGCTATAACAAGTGTATTGAAAATTTTAAAAATCCTCTGAAGGCGATACTAAAGATTTGCATTAAAATACAAAAATGTGTTTTTTATTTAATAGTTAGGTACAATGGAGGAATAGGAATTAAAAAATTACGAAATGAGGGAATGGTTTGTGCTTCAGTGGAATTTTCGCAACAAAATCGGATATTCGAAACTGATTTCAGAACTCTGTTGTTAAGAATGTATGAAAAATTTGGGCTTCATAAAGCTTCGATTAAAGACTTTAACATTAAAAAAGTACAGGAAATTTCACTCAAACATCAAAATCTTATTATTACAAAGATAATATCCATTTGATTACACGAGTTGAAAACAATATGCAGGAAAGCTAATCAAAGAAATTCGAGTGAAAGAAACACACACAAAAGACTGTGCATAATTCCCTATATTAACCAAATTTGGCTAACAATCATTGCTTTCCATTTCCGAAAATTAGATATACACTCGGAGTTTTCATTTTCAAGTCAAACTTTTTTGTAACAGTCCAGTTCCAGCTTGATGATTTATATTTATTCAGAGAGAATTATGTTTACTGTGAATATTTTTATAAGGGTTCGGTTGGTATTGTCTCTGGAGCATTTGGATTTGGCACCAGTCAAAACACAGACTTCTATTTTACCTTAAACTCTTCTAAGCATCCGGCATCCTTGAATATATTTATAAAATATGAGTATTATGTTGGGAAACAAAATTGTCTGCGTTGTTGTGATTATTACAACAACAAGTTTCGCAACCCTTTTGCAATTCTCTCAGCACTGCATAGAAATCGCTTCGAAAAATCTATCCCCCACTCATTAACGCATCTGGCAGGCGAACGACTGTATTTCCAGCTATCGAAAACATAAAATTTAAGGTGACTTAATATTGTTATTGTTGCCTCACAACGTTGTTAAAGTCATGTACATGTTAAAAGTCAACTAAAACAACAACAAAAAAGACCAAAATAACGGTTGAAGGCAACAATGTGCTGCGGAAGTCCGTGTCAGCAGAGTCGTTGTCAGTAAGTGCTTACAAAATTGCTGGTACTAGGTGGCAGACAAACATTAATGCCAGCTCAACAATGACAACAACACAGTGTCAAAGGCTGAACAATGGACGCAGACTGCTGAAGCAATAAATGCAAAAATCAGAACAATGCCAATTGCAGCAGCCAAAATAATATGATAAAGTGCAGGGAAGCGCCACAAATAATAGACAAAACAACAACACGTAGCAGCTGGAGCACTGGATGCTGACAACGTATGCGAACTCCAAGCTGAAAGGTAGTGAAGCAGTGAAGTAAGATAACTATAGTGGGTAAGTGGCGTATTTTGGGGCTTTTAGTGGCGCAACATTTATTTGCCACACCCTTTGGCAGCAAGTGTGGCACGCCATTTACGCAATGAAGTGTGATGGGCGCAAAAATGAAAGTCAAGCGGTGAGGCGAAGGCGGATTCATTAAATTAATGCTTAATTGAATGAGAAGGATAGATAGAAGGGTTTATTTTCTTTTGGCTGCGCTTTGATGTCAGACTGACGTTACTCATACGCCTAGTGGGTAGCACAGAAGTTGGGTGAGGTGTTTTATGGGTGATAAACTTGGAATTTATGCAAATTTTCCGCATTGTCTTACGTGCTTTAAAAACTAATTAAATTCTTTGAATTTTTAGGGTGTGAAGAAGAGACTAAGGGTTATTAGTAGTGGCATATTTGGAGCTAAGGTAAAGATGGTTTCATTTTGAGTCTTTACCTAAGCTAATACTTGGCAGTTCATTATAACACATACTGTCTCCGGAAATTCCATACTTCGTGTATTCCAATTTATATTCCTCTCGAAGACTCATAGTTGTTAATCCTTGACGATTTGCAATTCCATAGGCTCTGATGGAGATTGAGTCAATTAGCAATTTTCCTTATTAACTCCAATGAAATTTAACGATTTAATTATATTCACTTGCAAGTCAGAAAACACGCGTGGAAGCGGCATTTGTTTCTTCCTTCTTTCCTTGATACCAAAGCCGATGTACAGAAGGACTTCCGAAAAAAGGTATCTGACGGTGAGGAATATTTTTTTGCTAAAAATTATTTTAAATCAAAAAAATTGTTCACAACTTTATTTGAATGGTAATGATAACAAACTAGTAAAAATTCAATTTGTGACAAAAGGGCGGTTCTCAAATAAAGTAGTTTTTTGTGAAAAAAAATTTTCAGAGTGGCTCATATCTACGAAACAATTTGCAGGATCAACTTCAAATTTTCAGAAATTATTCTGAAAAATGTTCATGTACAATCGACTTCAAGTGAATAGAATTCTTTAAATGACCTGTTTTTAGTATAAATAGTAATAATTATCGTTCTAGAGTCATCGGGAATCCTTTTTCAAAACAACATAATTTATAATAAGTTTATCGAGACAAAGAAAGCAAAGAATGGATGAAAAGGGATTAAGTAGATTTATGTATTACGACTTTTACGCGTTAAACTATGGGCTAATGGATCTCTAAGTACCTGAATTATATGAATGTTTCAATGTATGGTGAAAAACTTCGAAGAATATCATTTCAGATAGATGGTGTCCCTTCGAAGTTTCTTGCGAAAAGCAGATGCCTTATAGCTCTAGGTCAGTTATTTATTGTTTGGAGAAGTAATACTATCTACAGTTTGGTGGATAATAGCCGTTTCACTGTGCTTTACTTGTACTAACATATTTCTATATAACTTTTCTTACAAAAGGTGAAAGTCTATGAATCATCTTATGAATATATCTAACACATACTTTAATTTTAGCTTACAGTTATTTGTCAAATTAGTTGTGTGAGTAAGAACAGGTATATTGAACCAATAAAATGCTTTATTAATATATTCAGTTAAAAGTGTGAGAACAAAAATAATGTTGATCCTAATGCATATATGTATATGTAAATTTAAAAAAAATTCAATCAGAAAGCAGATATAGTAATACCTTATACCACTATAGACTTTATATATATTCATGTATATTCATCCAATTATAGACTAAACATGAATATCTTTATGAGCATGAATTTACTTATAAAAAGTTATTAACATGAAATCGCATTAATTTGAATAAAATGAAACTGGTTCGGTCGTGATTTCAGAAACACTCATTTCATTAGTTGTATTGCAAACAGATTGTTCTTGCTGTGCTTTTACTCTAAGATTCAGATAGGAGATGACGCCATTTATGGTTCGACAGGTAAGTGAATGTGAATAAGAGGAAAACATTTAAAAAAAAAAAATTATATTAAATAAAATAAAATAAAAATAATAATATAAAATAAAATAAAATAAAATAAAATAAAATTAAATTAAATTAAATGAAAAAGTATATTAAAATAAAATGAAATATTGTAAAGTAAAACAAAATACAAGAAATTCAAATAAAATGAAATAAAATATGGCACAGAAATATTTTTGAATAGAAAATAAAATATTTTTCGAGTGACACGCGATCTCCGGCGGCGCAATAAAAAATGCTCCACTGCTGCAATAATTAGGCTCTCTCTGTGGATAGATAGAGTGGCTGTCCAATGACGCACCTAGGCCTATAGGAGGCCCATCTGTGGATAAAACCTAAAAAAAAATTGGCGACTAGAAGATAATGACCCACGGTCGAAAAAAGGATTAAAATTTATAAAATAAATAAAATAAAATAAGTTAAATTTTACCTAAAATTGAGGGTCAAATTTCGATTTTTAATTAGATCAAAAAACTGGTAAGTTACTGTATCGGGAACTAGATATGAAAATGTTCACTACGGTTGCACAGGAGCTATAATACACTTCACAAATACAAAAGGTTCCTTAGAAGAACTTGATTCCGATCGTTCAGTTTGTATGACAGCTATTGTGAAGATATCGTGACAAATGAAAAAGTTTTCCATGCAAGCTTTTTATTCCGATTGTTCAAACTCAAAAACTATATGATAATAATAATATAATCTTTGAGATATCGATTTAAAATTTTAGTATGTTATTTTTGAAGGTATATGAGTCGTTGTATGCAAGAATAAGAAATTAAATTTTTTCGAAATTTCACAATAGCTGCGCACATTAAATAATTAAATAAATTCGTTAGTATTTTCGTTCATCAACATGTTTAAATCAGAAAATCGAGAAGTATTCGATTTTTTTAAGGCATAATCGATTTCGTGTTTTAAAATATTATAATTTTATACTTTTAAGTTTACTTTTATATAATGAAATAGTTTTTGCGAAAATGTTTTTACAAAAATTCTATAATTCTATAATGGATGAGTAGATGGGTAGAAAAAACATTTACTAAAGCTGTATCTTATATATCAGAAGATATCAAATTGAACCATAAATTTGTATAGTTATGAACATGAGGTTTATTTAAAAACTAAAATATTTGTATAAGTTTTTGAAGGTAAAAAGTGTTGTAAAATTTAGAATTATAAAATAATAACTTTTTTTTATATATATTTAATTTTATTTTTTACTAGCTGTGGAATTTTTATTAATTTTACTGGATTTTTCTTGTCAAACCAGTTTTTTATAAACAGCATCTTAGCCATTTTGCACGTGATAGGCTGCAGGTTATATACTTGCTGCGACTTTTAAGTTTTATTTGCCATAGTGTTTTACACGAACGTGCTTCTTGCCTCGCTAGGCATGCAGCTTGACGTTTCATTAAAATTTTTCAATTATTCGAACATAAATCTTGGACTCTTTGCGCTGTTGCGCGCCATAAATTCAAATCGTAAATAATTACATAGACATTTATGTATGCCAAAAGCACGAAAGATCACACAAACATAGCTACGTGCATGCACATACATATGCAGATTTTTAGGCTGTCTGCAAGCGCTTAATAGTTCCAAATTTTTATTTTCGTGCATTTTTTAAATTTTCATCATTTTATTATTATTATTTTTTGGTTTTTTATTGTTATTATTATATTTTTTTTTTTGGGTTTTTAGTTTATTGCTCTCGTTGTCACGCTTCATCGCCTTATTTGCGTTCAACAATATGATTTATAGTTGGCAACTTTGGCATATTTTAATGTAAATGGAGGCAAAAAAAAATTAATTAAAAAGCCGCTTTAAAGCCGTTAATGGCATTTTAATGTAATTGATAATGTAAACACCATTAAACTCGTACTGGTTACCGTAAATATTCGGTAATAAATGGTATAAGCGCAGCGAAGCCATTATTCACAGGCTAGACTCTTGACTGTGCTTTTAAGCTTTCTGTGTGTGTGTGTGTGTATATGTGTTTGAAGCTGATGTTTGTGCTCACACAGTCTCGGTAATGGTTGTTTGTTTGACGCTTTTGTTATGCTTTTTTGGTTCAACAAATAACGCGAACTGTTATTCAGAAATAAAAAAAATTAATGACTTTGCTATAAATGCCGATCTAATTAAATAATTTTAAATATCTAATGGTTAGACAGATTAAAAGTACGTAGACTTTGAATTTTTTGAGGGGTAAGTCACTAAAGGTTAGTTTATTATTAATTTCCTCTAAGTGGTCCCATATAGTAGGATAGGTCATTGTACGGGCAATATTCTCTTTTTACGTTTTATCCACGGAGAAAGCCGAAATCACTGTAGCAGTGGTGGACCTTTTTTGTAGCGTCGCCGGATATCGCTTGTAACTCGGACTCTTTATGAAGTTAATAAAAAATAAAAAAAAACCAAATTAATGTATTATGAATCTTCATACTTATATATTGGGAGAAAATCGGTAGTCACTAAAGGGTTAAAGTTGATTAAAAAAGAAAATTAATTAAGCACAAAACAAAATAAAAGATAATTGGCTGGCTCCCGAATATTTTTACACACAAGTAATTTTTGTGAATACCGCAATTTAATTGAACATCAATTGAAAAGCCATTTTTCAACATAAAAAATCAATGCACTGTTTATATTAAAAGCCAGCGCAGCTTTACTACACGCCTGCTTTGTTGTTGTTTAAGTTTTTGTTTAAAGTTGCCACGCGTTCTTCAATCAAAAACACATACAATTTCATTATTGAACTGACTGAATCAAATTAATTAACGGTATTTTTGACGCCGCAAGCAATTGGCGACAATTAATTATTATCACAATACGAGTACGCATATACATATATAGAGCAATTAAATAACAATAAAATAAAAAGTTGTTGAGAAAATAAGCACTTAAATTGGCAGTAAATTGAATGAAAGTAATATTTTTTCCTTTTTTTTGTGTGAATTCAATTAATGCTATGTAAATATAAATTCAATGGTACTATTGAAATTAAAAAATTATTTCGAAATAATGCCCAATAATCATACAAATTAAGTTTTCCAAAACTAAAAAGATATAATATACCGAAAATGTATCGAACTGAAAGTTGGACTTGAAAAAAGTTATTTTAATTTTTTGTTTTGTTTTTTAATTAACATTTTCTTTCAACTTTATAAATTATAAAGTACTTAAAAATTTTAGAATTAATTTTGTTTTTTAATTCAAATGTTAAGTGTATAATTTTTAATTAGATTTTTTTTAAATAAAAATAAATTTAATTTTAAATAAAAATAACAAAAGTTTTAATAATTCAAAAAAATTAAATTAAGAGTTTCTAGTTTTACATATAAACTCAACCTAGTTGCTTTATTGCCTACTAAAAATTACACCTTTTACAGTTATTATACATATTTTATAGCAAAAATCACAAAAAAGACATAAAATTCTAACAGTAATTTAGTCGGCGACCACACGCTTGTAACGTTTGCGGTTTCAATATTATTAATTAATATTCATTTGTGTTGGTAGCGATATTTGCATTTATTACTGTAGACACTTTAAATGAAACGGCGATCCGTTTATGATGTAATTTTTATTTACAGCCACACACATATATACAAGTACATATGTATATATTTGTGCTTTATGCGCAATAAATCACAATAAATTTGCCAGCGAACTTATTGTTTTTATGGCACACCTACTACTGCAACGCTTCATAAAATTAAAGTGCAACATTAGGGTGGGTCCGTTTGTTATGGAAAATTAATTAAAGCTTTAATTTAGTTTTACAAGTTCAGGGAGTCATCTTATGGTAGATTTTGGCACAGAAATATTTGTGGCCTATAGGACTATGGGGGTAATGAGTGAGTACTTAGAACCATTTTTAAAATTGGCTAACGTTACGTTTTAATATGATTTAAAATCGTTAATATAGAACAAAGAAATTTCAATACAAAAATTTTATATTTTAGTCCCACCTTAATACATTTAAAAAATTATATGATCTTACTCCTAAATATATTTAAAAAAAAAATTTAACAATCAACTTTAAAATTTATGTTGATTTTGAAAAATATTTAAAAAAAAAAATTTTAACAATCAACTTTAAAATTTATGTTGATTTTGCAAAACAAAAAATTTTAGAGCAGCCCTAATAAAAAAATAAAATAATTTTTATTTTTGAATACTCCTGATCATAATAAACCGACAACTCCGGTAGCTAGTGTCAAAATATTAATTTGAATTTTAATTATGATTAATTATTGTACAAAAATGAATAATCGTATTATAATAAACTAAAATTTAAAATTAATGCCATTTTAAAATATTTTCCAAATTAAGTTGTTATTTTGATTTTTCAGATTGAGATAAAAAATGTAAATTTTTTTAGTGCGACCCTAATAACTCCTACATTTGTGTGCAGGCGTACAGCGCTACGTACTGTGTCGTGTGGCGCTTTTTTTGTCATTTACACCTGCCGCCACTTGTTAGTACTTCTCCCGTTGCCACTGGTAGCTAGCGGCAAGGTGTTTTTGTAATTGAAATAACACTGACAGCGAAAAAGCAAAAACAAAGTAGCAATAATATGACAGCCAATTCAGTATTTACACAGGGCGTTGCGTGCGACTGGGCATGCGTGAGTAATTTAAATAAACATTAATTCTTTTCCAATATTTCATTTGTCTATACCTTACTATACACATACATACGTATGTATGATTGTGTGCGCATGTGTTTGTAATATTGGTTTTATTACTGTTACGAGTGTTGTCGTTGCGGATACGTGACAATTAAATTTTTCCATTTGTTTATATAGACTTTCAATTAATGGATATTTTCGAAGTGATGGAAAATATAGTATATCTACATATGTCTGTGTATTATGTAGGTTGTGTAGAGATTGTATAAGTATGTAATTCCAGACATTTAATTTTAATGGAAAGTGATAAAAAATATAATATAAATTTGATGAATTCTCAATAATTAAAAATTTTAAATAAAATATTTAAAATGTTAGGGTGGTCCAATTTGTTTTAAGCAAAATACTAATATAATTTGGTGATTGTGGAAAATTGAGCTTCCGAAATTTTGGTATATACATATGGACCTCGAGAAAAAGGTAGAACAGAATTAAACCATTTTTGGAACATTAATTTTTAAACTAAGAGTGTATTAAGCATGAATTACTTATAAATAAGTAATAATTTTACCTACAAGTGGGTAGCTCTACGCCTTTGTTAACAAAAGCTCAAACAGTTCTATATTTTAAAATAAGAAGAACAATTACATTACGCAATAATTTGCAGAGCTTTATATGTACAGAGATATATATCAACTTTGCCACGACGTTTGTTGCAGCCAATGGAAAACATCGGTGACCCTATTAAGCCCATCTATATATTGTATATGTTATGATCAGTGTGTGAGCTGGGTCGATTTAGCCATGCCCTTTCGAGTTTTCGAGATATCGATCCGAAATTTTGCACACGTCCTTTTCTCTCCATGAAGCTGATGATTTGTTGGAACCGCCTATATCGGACCACTATAGCGTAAAGCTGCCATACAAACTGACCGATCAAAATCAAGTTATAATAAGGAAATTTTGACGAGATATGTTCACGAAATTCGGCCCGTATTATTGTTCAAAGCAACGCCACTATAGCATATAGCTGTCATGCCAACTAATCGATCAAAATCAAAAAGCTGTTAATGTTCTTTCTTGCTTTTTTTTACATAACCACACTTTTTAAATTTTCCACTGAGAAGTAATTAAGGACAATGCTACCAACTAAACAAAAAAAAAAGTGCTGAAAAATATTCAGCGCGGGCAATTTAAACTTTGTGGTCACAATGCACACCTCTGAGCTCCTTTTGTTTAATTTGTTATCATCCATATGTCTAAATTTAAATTTATTTTTAAAACAATAAAAATACATACCATATGTACATATATATGTATAATATATATTTTGATAATATAATATATCCGTAAATGTAAATGCACATTTAAATGCAATTTGCAAAATAAGTCGTTTTATAATCTCCAAAAATAACTCAATTTGCAATAAACAAGAAATTAATTTCGTTACTGCGCTTACGGCATAAAAGCGCTACGTTGCCGTTAATGCGATTATGAAATTCCCAGAGCGCAGCAGAAATGTAAATGGCGCGACTGCAATGCAATTTGCGACATGATGCGCTAAAAATCGTTGACATTTTGACAGTTTTGATGCGACAATTTGTGTGGCGGCGTCGCCTTTATGGCCATTTCCATGTAGCGCATTGTTGTTGTTGCTAACACTATCTTCACACACATACATACATACATATATAGTATATGCATATGCGGCGTGTGGCGCATAATCACTTTACAGTTAACTTGCGGTTGCTGCCGCAGTCAATTGCAAAAAGTGATTGTCACTCGATTTGCATGCAGTGCTAGTGGCAACACCGTCGTCACTGCCACTGCCAACGATAGCGAAGACAACAACTATACATATGCATATGTATAATATATATGTGTATATATGTTGGTCTGTTTGTGGCGGCCGCATTGCGAATTGTCATTCGGCAAAAAAGTTTTTAATTGCCCAAATAATGGGAGCAATGAACCGCAATGATTGAGTGACTTTGCGTGCAAGCGACTTTGGTGAGGTGGGTGAAACGTGGTGGGCGGGTGTACTGGGTGAATATGTTATTGTTTACGAGTGCTGTGGTTTTGGAATTATTTTTCTGTTTTACAGTGCGGATTAGAATTTCAGATTTTGCAATAGTTAGTGCTAAGCAAAAAAAGTTAGATGCAAAAGTTGCACATAACCTATAAGCAAACTTTAATATAGTATATACCTACATATGTATATATTATATAAATAAATGCATATTTATATAAGTTTGGTTGTATGTCCTCAAACATTTGCATTAAATTAATTTTTATTACTTTTTTAATTAACTATTACCTTGACTTCACTTTCTTTGCTCTCCATTTCGCAAATTAGCGCTACTTTATGTGACCAAAACCGTAAGAAATAACTTGAATTGCTTGCTTTCATTTTCAAATTTTCAACAGCGCTTACAAATGTACTCAGCTAAGCATATAATATATATTTACACACACACACATCTAACCTCAGTGTATAAGTCGCGTTTTTCCCTTTCAACGGTGGCACTTTAAGTTCAACTTCCTCACATTATATGTACATAATTAAGTGAATATCTGTGCTTTAAAGCATTAACGTAATATCCGCTTAGTTAGTACACGTATTAGTGGTTAAATGCCAAAAATAAAAATAAAAATAAAAAATAAATAAATATAAAAACATTTAATTGTATCATTACTTAATTAACTAATGCAAATAGATGGAGATATTCACAGTGATGCGTAACGAGCTGTAAAGTGCTTTTAAGCTCAAAAACTTAGTTTACAAATTTTATGTATATTTTTTGCAAATACGTTAAGTATTAAAAATTAAAAAAAAATATATATATATAAAAATAAAAATAATAATATAATTAATTAAATATATTTTTATTAAAATTTTAAAAAGATGTTTCAGAAATATATATTTTATTCGAAATTTTTCATTTGTTTCGAATATATTCTTCAATAATATTCTCCACAATTCCAGTCCTAAATGATTAAAAGAAGTTTTCAATTCTCTTAGATAAACCGAAAATCAGCAACAAAGTCCGTCGCATTTGTTGAAAATATTCATAAAAAATGTAATTTTTGCGCCTGAGGGTATCAATACTGTGATTGAAATATTGAAGCTATTGTAAAATGGTACGATTGTAGCAAGAATCAGTCTAAAGAGTTTAGTGCACTTCCTGAAACTTTCATACAATTAAACATAACATCGCAGAAAAAAGGTTAACTTCGGTTGGGCTGAAGCTATAATACCCTTCACAAATATAAAATATTCTATACCATAATCCTATATGATCCGATCTAAAAAATTTCTTGGAAAATTATAGTGTTGCCTTGGAAAATAACCAATAACAAATTTTGTGAAGATTTCTCGTCAAATATAAAATATTTCCATACAAAGACTTGAGTTGAGTTGCGCTCAGTTGTATGGCAGCTGTATGCTATAGTTGTCCGATATCGGCGGTTCCGAAAGTGTGGAAAAACGGGAAGTGTGCAAAATTTCAGATCGATACCTCAAAGAAGAGGGACTCGGTCACGTATATACAGACAGAAAAACAGACAGAAAGACAGATGGATATGTCTAAATCGTTAATTTATATATATAATTTATAGGATTTTCGATGTTTCCTTCTGGTTGTTAACTTGGTGGCAAATGATCGAATATAGGTTGTTCCTCTTCCACACGTGTGTTATATTCTATATACAGAGTTCATGGGTCATGAAAATTGAAATTACACAAATTTCGGAAAGTCAAGAAGAGGTAAGACCAGAACTTTTTGTTGACGAAGAGAGTGGAAGGCAAATATTTTCTCTTTTTTCTGTACCATTACCAGTTTTCAACCGAAAAGTTTTACTACTAACGTATTCTTCCTACCATGATCTACCATTTTGAATAACAGAAGCAGTGTTTGCTGTTATTGTAATGTTGATATTGTTTCAGTTTCAATCGGACTGGACAAAGTGCTTCGAAAATAGCTCCACTTTCAAGCATTTATTATTATTTCTTCATTTGAATACCAGAAACATGTTTAAAAATACTGGTATTTACAGAAAAAGTTACTGTTGTTTCGAGATGAGCATCTGAAGCACTTTACTTTTATATGAAAATAAAAACTAAAATCTACTGAGGTTAGGTTCAAGAAAATTTTTTCATGCTGTTATTTCGGGTTCAAAAACCACAAGAAATAACATCACCAATCTACTATATAAAACGATTTCTCGAGATAATTATCTAATCGCTGTTCGAAAGTGTTCTCTTATAGACGGAATAGTCGACTGTATATATTTTGAGTTTTGAAAGCAGAATTTAGACTAAAAGAGCTCTCGTCTGGTTTAAAGGGTTTGGAAATAGATAAAATGAAGAATTAGAAGTAGGAAATAAAAATTTAGACTGGCATACCCCATTTAGCATAAATCAAACGGGTTGCAAAATATTTTTTTTCTTAGGTATTACAGATTATATGTTTAACCCTTGTGCGATACTCAAAATATACCCACAAATTTGTCAAAGCATTATTTATTGCGCAACTTTAAACTCATCGCCGTGAATACCGCTAATTCATCTATTGTCTGCCTAACATAACTCACATATTGTATGCGAAACTGAAGTGAAATTGTATAGAAAAGATGACTCGCTTGATTTCCGCTCGTTAAGTATGCAAATTTATTTTGCCATGTAACCAAAAGCTGTACATTATGGTTGAGTTGAGAAAAATTAAACGAAAACTCACAAGTAAACAAAATTTCGAGGGAAAATAACGAAAAGGTGTGTAAAGCTGTTTATATTATGTAATAGAAAGTGGAGATATTTGTATGAAAATCAAGAAGAAAATTAATAAATGAAAACAGTATTTTAAAACTCAAAGCATTGAAAAGCGAAGTAAATTTTCGAAAAAAAAAAATCTAAAATATTTTAGCTCACTAACTGGCATACAGTGCGACACATTCGAAACTATGTTAATAGCGGTTTTATTTGTTTCGAACACGGCCTTAAGATGTTTAACATCTGCTCCACTTTCGGGAGAACAAGTGTTTGAAACTAAATACGTAAGCGCATGCTTGCCGGTAGAGTCATACAAAGGAGGGTCTGTTGTGTTGCGCGTTCTTTTTGTAGGTTGTTAGGCAAACACAGTTAGTTGACTTGTGTACGAGCGACAATTCAATGAACCAAATTTGTTTTATGACTCAGCGGACAGACGGATATGACAAGTTCGTTTGCTTCGAGATATTAACACTGCCATATATATGGTATATATATATTGTAGATATATATGTATGTATTAGGGTGGGTCAAAAAACGATTAATTTTTTTCTATCGTCTAAGATGTCAAAGATGTCAAGATTAAAAATTTTTGGTAAATTGCGCGCTGAGGTAATATTTTTTTTTAAATATAATGAACTGTAAAAATATTCATTTACGATTTAAGGTTGGATTTTAACATCGAGTAACTTTTAATCGATTCGAAAAAAATCATATCATACCTTTCTTGTAGATAGTCTTTATCTCTACACAAAAAAGTACTAATTTTCTCCATATAATAATTGGTTCAAATATATTAAAAAACCAAGCAGAATAAGAAAATATTCATGTGGTGTTTATATGGGAAATGAAAAACCACAATGCGCCACCTGTTAATAGTAATATAATATACAGAGCCCAAGCTGTACCAGAAATTTTATTTCCGACGAATTTTTCACGGTAACTAAACAAAAGATTTACAAATTTTTTTGGCATACCCTAGTATAAATATATATATATATTAAATATATATATGCGCAGACAGGCGTTTGCGCACACTTTTATTGCTTTTGGGACAAGTAACATGTACATATATATACAAATTATTTACATATGTATGTATGTACATATACCATATACATATATACTACATAGCATTTTCAGCCTCATGTAAGCACATTTGCATGCGTGTTTTGAGAAAACAATGCCTTGCAGTTGAACATTTGATGTTTTCCGTGCCTTGTTTGGCACATTTCCGCCACCGATGACGCCGCCAACAACACCAACAACATACACAACACTATGAAAATTTGTAAATGCTAATTTTTAAGAGCTAAAAATTTATTTGTTGTAAGTATTTATGAGATCGGCATACGCATTTATGACTCGCCAAGGTTGCCAGTGTATCCCAAACTAGCTAATGATCGGCGTTTTTCAATCAAATGTCAAGTGTTTGTTAATTCATCGGCCATATTTATTTAACATATTTGTTAATCGCATTAGAAATAGTTTTTCCAATATCGTTCTACATAAATTATTTACAACGCATAGCATAATATTCACTAATATGTTTAGACATGCGCACACCTTAACATGTCGATATGTAAATATTGGTTACTTATGTAAGTGGTCAACAGGGGTACAAATATCTAATGTAAATACATTTTGAGTGAGATGATGTTAGTTCAATATCAAATATTTATGGTTTATGCAAATATTTTATTGGAAACTAATGTGTGCGAAAAAGATTAAAGCAAGCCGCGAGATATTTACCGTAGGAACGAGTGGAAACTTTGCATGGCAATACCCTTAACAGTATCTACCCTAGTAGTATGTTGACTACGACTATGTTGTATGTTTGCATCTGCTTGAGGATTTCGTGAATTATTGGCTCTGTGATGGTGTTCAAAAGTAGATCAAGTTTTTTATAAAGATTTTTCTGATAAAAACCTATCTTGTTCTCTTTCAAAATTATTGCTCATACATACAGCTCACTTAAGTAATTACTATTAAATAGGTTTGTCATTCGATGTAAATAATATCGCAGCAGGGTATGTGTCTTCACTAATTTTCGCATGGGAATCAAAGTTTCAAACCGAGATTCATAAGAGTTTTGCTGAATACTTCAACCTTTTATATTTTGATTGTCATATAACGCTGATCTTCATTTATACAATAATACCTCATTTACTGTTATTAATTTCGCTTGAGAGCAGAAAAAGTGATTTCAATAACAGAAAACATAAATTGGCGTTTAGCACAAGCACACTTTTTCGCAGACGTAGAAATAAAATAGAATTCCTGTCTCTGTTTGATTCACTACAAGTTTGCTAACGCTTAGTCAAATTTTCCATATACCTATATGTTATACGTCTCGTCTAGGATAGCCAGTCAATAGCTTCAATGGATTTAAGGTGCTTTCCCCTAGCGTTTCATAAACAGAAAAGAGTCACGGAGAGCCAAATCTTAAGAATACCGTGATTAAGCAATGCTTTTCGTTTAGTATTTGGCCAAAAAGTTAGTCACAATCTTGCTTTTGAAAATGAGACAGCGCATACAGGTCTTTTGGATCATCCAAAACATTAACCAAATGTATTGAGATCCGTAAGAATATTTGAGGTCGTCTGCTATCTCTCCGATGCCAACCCGACGATTCTCAAGCACAGTTTCTTTAACTTTTCCGATGTTATCGTCATTAACAGACGTGTGTGAACGGCTAGAGGATGACTTATTTTTATTAATATTAGATATATTGAAGGGAGAGTATATGGAGTTACATATGAATATAAGATTGAAGCGGAGAATAGTGGCAATAACTTGCAGTGCTCCATGTTTCAAATTTTAATTCATCAAATTTATTTCCGTTTTAATGTCACATAAATTGCGGTACAATTTTATGAAATAATATCGTAAAATAATATCGTATTCGTGCAATAAACTGAAATGAGCTTGTAAACTAATATAAAGCAACGCTGGCGTTATGCAACTAACGACATTTCGGTATTGTATATTTACCATAAGAAAAAAAAAAATAAATTTCGAAACAAAGGTTTTTCTGTTAACTGAAGCATAACAATTAACATTTAACACTTTGCTCCGAAATTAGTAATAATTAGAGTTTTGCATTGAAAACAGCAAGTGAATAGAAAACTATGGAAAAAAGCGCGTTAAAACTGAAATTATATAAATTTCTGTGAACATCACAGGTGTCAAGTGCAATGTCAAATGATTTTGAATTCACGTACTTATACAATACTTGTTGTTGGTGGAGCGTGAATTTGAAAAGCGTTTGCGAATAATGCGATTATTATTATTGTTGTACGAGTTAATAACATGAATTCGCAAAACACCAACATTGAACTACAGTATGCAAGTGGCCTTTAGCGAACTATGTGTATTGACATTGGTGAGAAGAAAATGTGAGGTTGGCAGAAAATTGCATAAAAAAAGTAAGTGATTTTTATGTGTCACAAAATAAAAAAATATATTTTTTTAATTTTTATAAAATATATAATATACAATATATATATTACAAATTTACAAATTACAAGTAATTATTAAATAAAATTTTTTTTCTTAAATTTTTTTTAACTCTGTACTTGCTTACACGAATGCAATCAATTATTCAAATCAAGGGAAAATTAATATATATAATTTTTTTTAAGATAGCTTAAATATGTCAGTTTATTTTAAAACAGTTTTTTTTTACCATAACCTGATATTTATAGATTTTACTAACCCTCAACTTAAAACCTACAAAATATTTGGTTAAGTTATAAATCATTAATAGCTATAAATCATAATAAATATCGAGCTGGCGATTATATTTAATATTTTTTTTTTTTTTATAAAAAACTGAATAAAATGCTAATCAAATTTCATTTTAGAGTTCAACGAATGAGAAATTTTCATAACTTAAAATAAATGGTTAAAATTTGCCCCCCCGCAAGCCTTAAAGCAATAATTATTAATAATTATTACCGGTGTTTAAGTCGATTTTTATTTGAATATTATAATATATAATAAATTTGGTAAGCTGAAAATCAAATTTTTCATAAATTAGCTGAGAGTCAATTTGGCAGCGTGGGAATATCGAGTAGTGAAGGTGTAGTTACCAGAATTACGTATTAATAGAGTGGGAAAACACCCGTATCAAATCGGATATGGAGTGTGAATTAGCTGTTAGGCTAATAAATTTCAAAATCAAATATTACATGGCAGCGAAAGCGAAGCTAAAGAGTAAGAAAAATTCAATTAAAAAATGAGTCAGTCGATAACTTTGGAGTCGATCTGCATTGCAACTCGCTACAGATCTGCCATTTAATTTTTTTTAGAAATTTGATCTGCGCGATCATTCTGCGAAGAATAAAACTATATTTTTAAATTTTTTAAAATATTTGTGAGACTTAGTTTTATTTTAGAAACTCATGAATCTCAAGAGGGGTCTCGCAGTAAGCAAGCAATTATAGCTTGCTTTTGTAGAGTTACTTAATGATCGGCATTCCATTTCTAGCTTAATGGGCCACAAAATAAACTTTAAAGAAATTCTGCCAAATGAAAGCTTATTTATGTCACGAAAGCTCTAAGGTACTCAACGTTATTTACTTATAATAAATTTTGCTTAAATTTAAAATTCAAACGTAATGAAAAAATTTTATCTCGTAAAAATTTATATTTTAAAAACCAATTTAAAACGAAAAGTGCTGTTTTAGAGCAATAAATGCGTCTGCTAGCCTTTACAGTTACTAACTTTTATCTAACGCCATGCACACATACATATATAATAAATTATTAGATATGTACATGTATTCCCGTTTGGAATTGCAATATTCGCACAGCTGAAAAACAGACAAAAAATGAAACAAACAAAGACCGGAAATTGCAGTGCAATAACTTCTCAAAGTCATCAATAACCCGCAACAAACACGCACATATGCACACACACACACGCAGATGTGCAATGCCACCTCAGTATGCAAGTGCAAGGCCACACAAAAAGGTTCAGCCACAAGCGAGTAACTTCAAGCTCACGATATACATATTTTGTTATTGTGGGATGTGCTTTCAGGGCGGACAACCATATTTCCGCTTGACTTGCATTTTGGGGCACGAGAGTGGCATAGTGTGTGTGGTGCAACGAATGCAGTTCACCACACTGAGCTGTCAATGAAGAGCATTGCGAATAGTGAATTATATCCGTATGCACCACGACGGCAGTTGCAGTTGCAAGTTGCAATTGTGGCATGTCTAGTCCTTGTGACGCCTAGTCGAACGCATAACCTTTTTGCTTCCCTGTGTGGTATGGCCCTCTTTAGCTTGCGCGCGTTGCATTTGCCAAGGAAATACGGGCGTTAGAAAACATGTGCGCCGAACTGGTGATTGGAGGAGCAACTTTTTGGCTATTGCAGTGGCGATTGTTGTTTGAAAGTTTTTCGGCTGCAGACGATTTATCAAAACTAACTACGTGCCTTACTGTGCGGGTGCAGTCATGTGCAAAAAAGATATTTTGTTGTATTGTTTGGCAAGTTCTTTTTGTGATAGCATCTTTACGCTTGGTTTGATTGTAAATATTTTAAATTATTTTAGTTCTTCAAGTGGAAGTTAGTTGAAGTCTATTAAAATTAAAATTTTGTTTTGGAAACAAGAGACTTTAGCGCATGTAGAAATTAGTTGCTCTCAACTAGCGCTAAGACTTCATGTGCTATTTGATTTGATCCCACAAAAGCTTTCAAAACATCGTTTCCTCGAACGAGATCCTCTTTGGCAAAAAATAACAAGTGAAAGGACTACCGAATTCAATCCCAATTTATATTTAGCACAGAGTAAGTCTTCTTTCCTATTTGGAGTATAAATACTTTTCACTTCATTTGCTTTTTGTTCCACAAGTTCAATTATTTACAGCTTTGTGTTCCACAAGTTCAATAATTAACAGATTTAACATACAACTTTTCTCAAGGCAAGTTTCTCAAAGGCAATTCCTAAATATTTTCGAAATATGATTATTAAACGGTATGAAATTCGTTTTTTCTATCTACTTGTTTGAGAGTAGTTCTTAAATATTAGAAATTTTTAAAATTTATAAGTAAAGGCTGTAAATAACGACGTAGACAATATAGTAAAAAGTTACAAGTTCAACAGTTATTCATGCCCCTAAACCATATAGGAAATAGATTTTTTTTGTTATATGTTTCAAAATCGACATACTTATAATGTTACTTGGATGTCTTCCGAAATTTAACAGAATATAAAAACCAGATTGGGCATCGTAAGTAATGATAGAATTAAAATGACAGTAAAAAATGGACAAACAAAAGTTTGAGTTAA
This sequence comes from Bactrocera oleae, assembly GCF_042242935.1. Classification (NCBI taxonomy): domain Eukaryota; kingdom Metazoa; phylum Arthropoda; class Insecta; order Diptera; family Tephritidae; genus Bactrocera; species Bactrocera oleae. Next base: position 63,155,737 of record NC_091540.1, on the reverse strand, counting down.
TTGGTCATGGGAGCAAAATTTCGATTGAACCAAGATTAAAAAATTAAAAAAAAAAATTTTTTTTCTAATAGTTATCTGTCTGAGTGCACTTTTGTAATAAAACATCTTCTCTTGAAGTCCACCATCACTCATGAATATAAATCAAGTGAATCCACACAATTTTTATGAGCTAATAGTTTCCATTGATACATTTGTCCTCAAGTGGATAAAAAATTTTGCTGGACAAAACTCTGAAATAGAATCAGTCAAAGGGTTTGAGGTCAAGTTCAGTTACCAAACAGTTGGACATCGTACTACGCTTTGGTTTCAAGAAGGCAAGGAAATATCATTCAATAAGTTGCCGATGAATGGAATTTGCTCCCAAGAAGAAGTTATGCTATATGCTCTAAAAGCTAGTAACAGATTTTAGGAGTAGGATCTTCCATTTAAATTAATAACCTTACAAGATGAGCCAACCAAGGAACCAACAAAAATAATATACTCAGTCATACCATAAACACCTTTTTTACAGAATTTAGTTACAAGAAACTATTTCATGTTTAAAAACAAAAGAGAATCAGATAAAATCGTACGATTGCTACTACTAAGGAAAATATGCTTTTTGGTTATGCCAAAAAATATTCATCAGCAGGACTTTGAGGATTAGATAAAATTATTTCCAGGCGGTTCATCTTGAAGAGGAATATCAATATTAGTGGGAATATAAGAGAAAATAACTTCCTTTCGCAGAAACCCTAATTTTGTGCGCTTAAGTAAACGTTCACTTCTGCATATCCCTATTATTGTATTCTGAACACTTAATATTAAGTTTGCCATAAGGTCTGCAACACCTAGAAGGAAATCTTGGAGATCTTATAAAGTATAATGTTGGTGATCAGCGTGTTTAGCTGAGTCGATTTAGCCTTGTCTGTCTGTCTGTCCAACTGTCTGCTTTTATATACGCGAACTAGTTCTTCAGTTTTTGAGATATCGTTCTGAAATTTTGCTCATATCCTTTTCTCTTCAAGAAAATGCTTATTTGTTGGATTTGCCAATATTGGAACACTCTAGGATATAGCTACTATACAAACTGACAGATCAAAAGCAAGGTTTTGTATGGAATACTTTTTTATTTGGGAAAATATTCTTTCCGAAATTTGGTATGGAGTATGGTAAGACAATGGTATAATCTCCGAAGAAATTAGCCAGATCAAACCATTATACCATATAGCTTTCATACATATTCGGAGCAACCAAAATTAATAGGTTTTACTTTTTTTTTGATATTTATTATTATAATGGGTTTATGCAGGAGAACTAATATGTAACGGTATCGAACCTAAAAATCTTCAAATAGTGCGCAAAGTATTGCGGAAGACTTCCCCAGCCAGCTCTTAGAGACACTATTAAATGGCATAATCAATTTTAACTCTTAGGGAGGTTGCAATGTCCAAAAGATTTTTGAAATTGAAAGTCAGCGCGTAAGTTGAATGGGTGACTTACTCACATATGCGAATATGTGTGCGTAAAAATATGTGTCAGCGCACACAAACAATTGTAGTTTAAATTTAATAGTTCAACAATTACCTTTTACAAAAGACAAAACAATTAAAGACACTGAAATCGACGCAGACACGGCCGGCATTCGCTGCCACAATACGATTTTCGCTGATTTCTATCTACGAGCGAACTGTAGACACTTCATACAAATGCTGTCTCTACAATGCATGTGTGTAAACATATATATGTATGTGTATGTGTGTGCTTGCACTTTTATTTACTCTAATTGAAAGTTAAGTCAAGTTTAACACAAGTGGACAAACACGTGAAGAAAAGGGCCAAGGCCGCGAGCAAAGCATATCTCAGCGTAAGCGTGACACAAATCGAAAGCCAGTTCGCGGCTGCGCCACGCACCGACCAACAGCCAACACTGGTGCACAATTAAATCGTAAAATAAAAGAAAACAAAAAACACAAAAACAAAAAAAAAAGTGTTTAAGAAAGTTGTGAAAAAAGTGGCTATGCCCACATATCTCTGGTATATGCGCAAACAACAACAACAACACTTATGTGTGCCACAAAAACATGTTTACCACTGTGCTTCTGCTACACTTATGTGCCATTGCATATACATAAGTATGTGCTCACTTTCGGTGGCAACTCACCTGAAAGATCATATAACCCGAATCGTACATCCAAAAGTCCTCCGGGGTATGACCGGGTTTGCTTAGCTGTATGGCGAGACAGCGCTGTAATATCAGCCGACAACGTTGCGGTGCACCGGGCGATTTCGTACCCATTGTGTTGCTGTTGTTGTAGTTGTTGACGATGAAAATATTGTCGCTTTATGATTTAAGCACTGGTGTTAAGAATTTACACTTGAATATTGTTTGCACTTTTCTTTTATATGTGTGCGAGCGAAATTTCACTTTCTTAACATGGGGGTGCAAGGGGAGTGGCTTGCAGTAGCACTTGTTTTTTATGTATTAAAAAAGTTTTCTTTCAATTACTGTTCACTTTTCAACTATATTTTCTTATAATATCTGATTTAAAGCTTAAAAATTTTTTTTTTCTAAAATAATTTTTTTTTTTATTAAATCTCTTTTTTCTGTTTTAATACATTGTTAAAAAATTTTAATATTTATTAATTCGAAATAGTTTTAGCTGTTTATTGGTATGTTTTAATAATTATTTACAATTTTTTTTTAATTTTTGTGTTTTAATTATTTATGATTTTGAAAAAATTTTATATTGTAGTTTTTTTTTGTCTCGATATTTTTTTTTATAATATTTGTTTTAAAAATTTTTTATTTGGCAGTATTTTATAATATTCTTTGCTAACTTTATAAACTTGATAAGTTCAAATTTTGGTTTTTTTAAAAATGGTTTTCAATACAAAAATTTTTAGTGTTGAACATTTTTAGTACGTTCTTGTGTAATATTGGTCTCAAGAATTTTTATTTGCCAGTTTCAAAAATTTTTTTGAAAACTTTTTCAAAATTTGTTTTAAAAATATTTATTTTGAAAGTTTTCAATATATTTTGATATTAACTCTTATATATCCTATTATTGATTTTGTGTACAAAATTTTTTTTTTTTTAATTTAATTTAGTTACAATACCTTTTTAAATATTTTTTAAATTAATTATAATATTTTTTCAAACAATTTTTACTTAAATTCACTCGTAAATTTCGTAATTACTTAAATTTTTCGTCAGTTATATTATATGTTTTATTGACACACATACATTCATATGTGCTTTTCGTTATGTAATTCTGCTCGTTACGAATTCGTTTTGATCTTTCGCAAAAAAAATTTTTTTCTGGGAATTTTGATAAATTTATTGCTTTGTGCTACACAAAATTCACTTTACATTACATACATTTATAAGAGCGCTCATTAAGTTCGCCCAACAAGTTCGTATCTTTTCGCTGATTTTTGCAATCTTTTCTTTTGGTCAAAGTTACACTCAAATCACTGATGACACCCCGGACAGTAGGGCACGAAACCCAAGCAACGTTAATCGGTAGCTTTTTTGCATTCCATTTACACGCATATTTTTACTTGCAATTCACAATATTCACTTTTTTTCTTAACGCATGCGCGACACAATTTTTTAAACCTCCTGCGTATTCCTGCGGTTCGCAGGCGAAGAAAAGTACTTGTACGTATAAGAAATTACGTTTGCTCGCCTACACCATGACTATGTACCAACACACGCAACAAAATGCCGCACAACCGCTATAACGGACAACGCGCGTCGGTAGATGAATTCGTACTAGCGCTGTCGGAGCGCCATGCCTGTTGACAAAGTCAGCCGAAAAATTCAGTTGCTCGTTTCAGTTCTCCACCGGCGATTGGAGCAAGCAGCAGCAGAAATGACGAAGGCAGCGGCAGCCGCCAATGTGCCAAAAGTCGAAAATTAACAAAAACAATGTCTGGAGTTGGTCGCAAAGTGCCTGAGCAAACAAAAACAATACACAGACACGAACTGCTTGAGCAAAGTTGACGACGACGACGTTGCGCAGCGCATTGGAGACACCGACGTGCACACGATTACTCTCGCCGATTACACTGACTATCACGACGCCAACGACATTTGCCGAACGCTGTACACTCGTCACTCTGTATCTTACTGCTGCAGTGGATGCTAGCCATGAGGTGGTGGCGATGGCGTTTGGAGGTGGTGGCGTTAATGATCGCTACTGCACGACTGCCAGCTTCGTTGGTGAGCTGTTTGATCTGTAATGAGAAGAGAAAAAGAGAGAGCGCATGAGAGCAGGTGAGAGATTGGAAGAGCACGTGTGTTTGGTAGCAAGATGTTGGCGCTTTTCACTGCAAAATAATTAATATGACACTACACTAGGGCAAAGCTTGCTGGCAATAGTTAACTGCGGCAAGAGCGCCGGACAACATGAATTGCTAGCTGCTGTCAGCAACAAGTTGGTGGCAGCAAGCGCTCTCAAGAATCTATAACCGTGATCAGTTGACGATCGTCGCATGCGAAAGATCACAGCTTTTCTCACACATAATAAAATTAGAGTTGCTGGCGCTTTTGTTGTTGGCTTACATATTTACATCTGCTTGAAGGTGTGTGTATATTATAAATGAGACCCTCACATTCCGCTGTGAATTTGAATTGTGTAAAATGTGGCAGATCGAGTTCACACACTGCCTGTGCAATGAGCGGCAATTCGAAGCTCACTTTAAAAATTGCAAAAAAAAAAAATTAAAAATTTTTTTCTTCGGTCGTTCAATTAAATCTTGTACCTGTTGTTCGTGCTGGTGATTTGGCTGGGTTTCTCACCAGCTAGGAATGTAATTTCTGGGCTCGTAGCAATTTTTTTTACTAGTCTGCGCTGTTTTATGTCAGACTTTTAATCATGAAACAATGCGCATGGTAAAATGGAAAGGTGATTCATGGTATATGTCAGCGTAAAAATGGAGCGTAAGCTAATAAATAACGGTAGTTCTTGAATGTGTAGCGGTTTTTATTTGTTATGTAGTAAATCCAAGAACATAGTGGTGCTCTACTAACTATAAGTTAACAGTATAAGTGGCAGAAAATAATATTTGTATGACGACGTTGTAAGATGGCCATAATCAATGTATCGCCTATGTTGAATAATAAATATCGAATTTTGACTGAACCTGATTTAGCGTTTACCAAAACCATAATTTATGTGAAGCCATTTGAAACTGCGAGATCGAGTTCCTTGAGAAACAAACTCTCTTGAACAGTTTCTCGGTAAGAGATAATGGTTATAATATATGTATGAACATATATAGTTTTACGAGGACTATCTTCGTGGTAGACAGTACCTGTTTAAATTTAGGGTAAATTCCAGTCGAAATTTGCTATGAGATGAATGAAAAAGTTAAGGAGTCACTGTAGTTGAAAGGAATGCTAGGAATATTTTTAATATAAGAATAATGTTTCGGAGCTTAAATCTAAGTTCCGCGAATATTGAAAATTGAGTACGAAATGTTTAATGAATTTTAAACATTTACATAACCGACTTGTTTAAATGTTTATTATATGAGAGATTTCTCAAGAAATTTCAATTTTTTTCCTAACGAAATGGATCAGTAGAGCTTCGAGACATAACAATATCAATCTAACTCTCCAAGAGTAAGAAGGTGGTTTCATCGGAATCGAAATTCAACTCACGTATGAGCTTGCGCTACTTTTTCAGAAAGTGCTTCAACTAGAAAGAATTTTAGGTTTAATGTATTAGTGGTAAGGTAAGACGTTAAATGCAAGGTTGATCACAGATTACACGCAAAAGGGATGCCAAATATTTCGGTATTGATTTACGCTTTTTCACCTAACTGTTAGGCGGTTTAAAATTTTGATTTCTCTCTGATACCTTCGACAGATAAATATATATTGTTTGGCAAGGGAGTAATAGTCAGAAAAATTACCTATGTTCCCCTCAAGTGGATATATCCACTTGCAAGTTAGAAAAAACTCATTTTTCAAACTCAATAGTATTCATTCGTTCGTTACTTGAAAAATATATTTAAAAAGGTCGTATGAAAATTCAAGCTGATCGGTTCAGTCGTTTTGGCGATATTTTATATACCGACTCTGAAAACACGATTTCGAGAAAACGTTTTTTGAAGTTTCGGATGCCGATTAAACTAAGTTTAAATTTGTTCACAAATACGCAAATGTCTCCGAAAATATTTGGCAGATCAGTTTCAAAATTTCCGAGAATATTTTTAAATATGTCTATAAACGATTTATATGCAATAATAAAAACGATTTTTGAAGTGCGCAAGTGCACATGAGCTCTTAACAACAGTTTTCTTTCTAATAAACACTACTAGACAATAGAAGTTGGTTTCAAAGTGGTTTCATTACGAAATGACTAACACACATCATTTTCATATCTAAATAGTTGCCAGAAATAACGGAAATGTTCCAAAAAATATTGCAAACCATCTGTGGATATTATTGTTGTGCACAATTCGACTTTCGTCAAGTAGTTAATCAATCTTGCGATATGCGGTCCGGCTCAAGTTCACATGCAGCCATGCTTACTTTTCTCATTAACATGTGTTACAGTGCTTGAGCAAAGTCAAGCTGAAAATCCGGATACAATTTTAACTGTAGAAAAAACGCATTTCGGAAGATTTATTAGCCATTCTACCAGCATGTGAGCTTGTTGAAGTGCTAAAGTTTTTTGCAACAATGCGATTTTGGCATACATATGTAATTTTTATAGTACAACTATTATTCATCCACATATGTGTGGAGGTATTTGTAAGTGTGTGGTTCTGCTCTATTTAAACAAGGTTGACTTAAATAAGTGTTGTAACATATGTGTGTATATATAGACTTAGATGCAGGTTCTTAAAAGTTGAAAAATAATTGGAAATAATACGAAAGATTAGTGAGTTCAAGAATCTTTTTAGATCTGTCTGTTGACTACGACAGTGCTGAGCTTTAATGTGCCAACTTTATGGCTTTTTGCTTTTTGCTTTATTTATTTATTTATTTTTTGTTTGCTTTGTACTTATAATATTTTTCTTTTCTTAATTTCATTTTTTTATAAGCATTTATGGCATATCTCTGAGTTGGTGTTTATGAGAGTGTAGCCACTTTAAGTACATAAAACATATAATATAATATATATGTAGTGCGATGTATGCACTAAAAAGCTTGTGGCTTCGTGCGAATATCTGAAAACTCATTAGCGGAAGTTATAATTTAATTGCTTAGTCGTGGTTTATGTGCTTTTGTTATTATTTGGAATTTGAAAGACACATTTTTTTGACTTTGTCTCATTTTGTTTTATTTAACTGTAAATTGATATTATTTTCTAGTATACACAGAATGTATTCTATTTGCCTACTTGACTTTTAAGTATATAAAAAAAAGAATTCTCTTTTATGTATATACATATTTCTGTATATATTGATACAATGGTTTGTATTAATATTTTCAGTTCTTTGCAACAACAGAATCTGCAAGAAGACCTATATGCTGCACAGATAGAGTATTGCAATGACATTGAGCTCATTTAAATTTTTGGTAATTTTTTGATTATATTTTCGAACATAGGTCATTTTGCGGGTATTAACTTCTAGAACTTTTACAGAATTTTATTTTTTAGGTTTCATTCCCAGAGCAGGCCGAACCTTTTTTTTAGATATAACAGAGACCTACTGCCTGTGGATTAAAGTATACTTTAAGAAGTGGAAAAATTATATAATATATGGAACAAGTAAAGACTCGTCGTCTCTCAAAACAATGTTAGAGTCATAACAATTATGTAACTAATTGCTCTTAAGTAATTAGTATCTCTAAGTAGTTAGTATCTCTGGATAATAAAATTTCAGTAGAAAGACAAACTTTTTTAGAGGAGACTAGTTTTCTACGCGATCTTCTACTACCATATTTTATATCTACTATATATTATAAAGGTGATGTAAACGGAAGAGTGATATCTTTAAGAGGCTTTTCATATCAATTAAAAACGGGCGCAGAAGATCTCTACATAAATTTGCGAATACTATGAGTAGAAATAAAAACAAACTAAGAAGTGGCACAACTCCAAAACTAAAAATTTGAAAAAAGTTAAGAAAATGGCTTTGTTCTGTGTGTTACATACATTCAGCAATTTTCTATAATATATATATGTATGTTGTTTATTTAAATTCAACTAGTGACAGCAAAATCAAAAACTTATAACAACGGTACTTTTTCGCTGAAAGTAGTTTAGTTAGAGAATACATTAGGGCGGCAGTTAGAGATGCGTGTCGGTTTTTGAAAGATACTGAATGAAATATTTCAGCTATGACGGTTTTAAATTCACTGTTTAATAATGAACTTATCTTCTGTTTGGGTATCATAGACATTGGTGATAACAATAAAATATTTCATTCGGCGATTTCCATAAACCAATTACGTAATTTCCCTTTCCTTTTGTTTTAATATTTGTTAATTAGTGTAACATCTTCGAAGGCAAGAAATTATAATTTTTAAATTTTTCATGCTTTCCTTTTTACAATATACCATAAGTTTAGCATGTACATATATTTAGTTCAAGGGACGCTTGGCCGACCAGATTTAGGTGAATGATCTCAACGGCTCGTCTTCGTTATGTAAATTTTGCATTTGATTTTGTTGTAATTGCCTTTAAATGCGGAAATGTAAATTTATCTTGTTAACAAACACGAAGAGACAGACAAAGCGTTGGAAAATATTTATGAACTATTTTTATGAAGAATTAAGCGTGAAGTTGTTTGTTAAGCTCAACAAAACAGTTATAATACAAAACAAATATTTAGAGAAGAGATAAATGAACTTTATCAGCAGAGTTACTGAGTTAATATTTATAATGTTGGCTTGTGTTTATATAGAGATATGTATGTGTGAGGTGTACACGCACAATATATGGGCTGGTCTAAGCAAATATCGGCTTCGCACCTATAAGAATTTTTTGTAGAGATATTTCTGCAAATAAATATGTATATATTTTAAAATTTATTTGCTTAGCAAATATCTTTCTTAATTAAATTTTAGAAGGTTATATAATTTACATAAATTGAACTTGTTAGTAGAAGACTAAACGAATTGTACACACTCCCTGTAACTGTAACTACATATACATATGTATGTATGTATCTTCTTCATTTTGACAGTATATAGGCTTAGATTGTAGGCTGAATCGACTTGAATTATTTGATTTTTGATTTTTTCGAAAAAAAGGTTGCCACATGCATGCAATTTTTAAGTAAAATTGATCAAATTTATATAAATAAACTGATTATCTTAGAAAACACTCTAAATTAAGAATTTGTTTCAAAAGCTGATCGTTGAAAAAATTTTCATCAGTGTTGCCAACTGTTAAACAATTTTAACTAATTTACGATACAAATATCGAGAAATAGTGCGAAGTGCATTTAAGGAAGATAGCCAAAACTTGCATAGTGTTGCCACCTGTTATATTGTTTCGAATGAATTAATATGTAGCAATGATAAATATAATAGCAAAATGTCCGGGTAAAACTAAAAAGCTGTAAAAAAGTTTTCTACTGGCGATATTTTTAAGCAGAGCTGCCAACTGTTTCAAATTTAAATTCAAAAAAGTGTAATGAAAATATTTATGTCAAATGATAGCTAGCTGAAAAATTGGATAAAATTGGTAAAAATAATTGGAACAATAAATTTTTAGAACTAAAAACTAAAAAAGCTGCCAGATTTTTGAACATTTTAAATAAAAACTGATAAAATTATGATAGTTGAAAAATTTGATGCAATTAAAAAACAATACATGTATTGGCAACAAATTGTGAAAGTTTAGAAAACTTTCAGTTCAAAATATTTTTTTGAAGAGTGTTACCAATTGTTTAAACATTTACTTCAAAAAAATTTATCAGAGAATCTATATATTTATCAGAGAATCGGTATATTGCAATAAAGTTGTTGAAAAGGGTTCATTAAAGTTTGCAGTTAAAAATATTTGCACAAGAAGGGTTGCCACATGTTGATATTTTGTATACAATCTAACTGACCAAATACATGTATCAAATATTTCAATATTTCTATCATAGTTTGAGACGTAAAGAAAAACTTAAGTAGGAGATAACCATATGCATATGAAAAGGGTTGCCACATGTTACAATTTTCTATTCAGTTTAAGTGCTGAAATTAATTAAATTTTACAATATGTCTACCAAACTAGAGATTTTAAGGAAGATTTATGTGGGTTTATTTATGATAAGGGTTGCCATATTTTGGAAAAATTGTACCGAAATAAATTTGAAAAATAATTTCATTAGATCAGCAGCCTATGTGTTCAATTTCGAACATATTTTTAAGGTCTAAAAATTTTAATAAAAAAATATCAATAAAACTTTTCCCTTCCTTGTTTCCCAGCCAAGCTTCATTTTTGTCAACGGAAGTTTTTGCACACAAGTCTGTGAGTTTTTTGTACACTTTAGGAAAATATATTTTTTCACTTGTCTATATATATACATTAGGGCAGGTCAAAACTAACTGATGTGTTGTTTTTCGCTTCATAATCTCAAATATTGGTTGATAGGCACCTTTAGGAAAGACTCTCCAAGTATGAGCACTTTATTGTTACGGGAAGGCTTTCCGACTAACGGTTTTCTATTTTTTACCCTAATATAAATTTGTATGTATATTACATACATATATTTCCATTGTACCTAAATGGAACATAGGGTCTCAAACTCTCGTTATAAACTATATTATTTTTAATACTTTTGCTCAATTATATATAAAATTATATTTCTGCAGCCTTGGCCACATCAATAACTTGTCAACTAATTACGTTTTGTCATATTTCACTTAACATGACTCGGCTTAATTTCGTTAATTAACGCTTGATTGCACTGTATATTTATATTTACTTATGCATATATATATACATATACAAGCAAGCATTTACTACCAATCAATATTGCCAATATTCCAGCTGTATTCCGCTTGAATTGACCAAAATGCCGCATGTGTATGTTTGTGTGTGTTAAAAAGCAACTTGTCAACTCTAAATTTTGTCTTATGATCTCATCGCCCACATAATTTATTTAATTTCTTTCGCGCCGTTGTCCACATTGTAAGCCACATTTCATTATAGTTGTTCCATTTTTACTGTTTTTTGATATTTGCTTTTTTTTAAGTTCGGTTTCGCATTTGGCATTTGGCATTTAAAAGGTTTGTCCATCCCAAAAAAAAATAAAAATAATAATAACATACATAAATGGTCTTGCGGTTTCTTTTTACGTAGATCGAAGATTAATGTTCGCTCGTTTTTATTTGGACAGACGTGCCGACGCGTATGTTTTAGGGTGAGGCTTAAATAATTGGTTACACCAGTCTAGTTTCCGAAAAATAAATCACCGAATTTCAAGATCTACTTCTGGAATGATTTTCTGAAAATTTTTAGATTTTTTAATCCATACTACTGTGGTCTCTAAGGAGTCTCGAGAAAATTCAATTATTGTTTTTTCCTCCAATAACCAAAATCGTTTCGTTTTTAATTTGGTTAGAGTAGTCGCTAAAGTCCTAACATCTCCTAACGGAATCGAAATTTCTATACTAAGTGTATATTCTTTTAGTAAAGTATTATTCCAAATGGCTTGTGGTGATGTTCTTAGTGTAAACTGAACTCTTTGTGTCCTGTGTACCACACCCTAAACCGCCTTTAAGTAAAATTTAAAAATAAAATATTTTGGACCCTAGTCGATACAACATATGCTTTTGAGTTTCGGAATTCCAAAGATAGTATTGTTTCCTTATTTTTAAGCACCACCCTACTATATATATATACATTTGCATAAAAAAACTTGTATGTTTCGATTCGCAACGCTGTTTTTTGTGATTTTTCGTTTTTGGCAAGCAACTTGTGTCGAACTACGATTTCTTTGTGGTTCATATTTCAATACTTTTTTTCCAGTTGCCAAGCTTATAACAGAAGAATGTGCCTCGCGCAAAGACGCAAAGTGATCAGAAGGTCTATGGATCATTGGTTACAAATTTGATAAAATTTGCTTAAGAAATTTTCGCTGTATTATATTCGAGGTATTGTTCGGCGAATTTGCGCTTGGCGTTGTTCATGTGCTGAGCTCACAAAAACGTTTGACTTTTTTTGTTATTCAAAACCCTTTAAGCGATTCATCGTTGCTTTTATTGTGGTGTGTTTTTGTGTGAGCTTGCATGCCAATTAGCGGTGTAAATATTTGGTATTCTTTGCGCAAATAACAGTTAATAACAAAGTTACGTACATACAGATCATTTCCATACATACATATATACAAGTACATGATACGATTTCTAAGCTGGGAGCTTTGCATTTGACGATTGTGTTTTTTTTTAATAAATTAAGGCGAAGAAGCGCTTAAAAAAATTGAACTCAATCGCCATGCGACTGCGATTTGGAAGTACTATACTTCTAGTTATCTGGAGTGGCTTTTCGATAGTTAAATTGCATGAAAATTGAAGCAAGATTTTTTGATGTAACGGAATAAATTTTATCTGTGATTTATTGTGTAAAGAAAATAATGTTTAAATTAAATTTAAATTTAATATTTTGATTGGTCCACCAGCTGCCATTACTACTTCACGACATGTCAACATATAGCATTATTGATTAAATTCCAATCTAGCTTTGTTCAAAACGATTTGACAGTAACTGAAAGGGCACACCTAATGTGACAATCTTAAAAGGCGATTCAGTAAAACTTTTGAAGACATTAAATATTTTCTAAGCCACACCCATTCTCCGACGGTCTTAAGCAAAAGATCGTCCACTGCTGCAGTGATTTTTGCTTCTCCGTGGGTCGAAGCCAAAAAAAAAATTTCTCTCCTGAAAATATGGTGCGCACAATGACCATCGGTCGATAAGCTGATTGAATTAAGTGCAGCACTTTAGAAGGCTGTAACTCGATTTAAAATTTTGGTATGTTATTGTGAAAGTCTTTTTTTATATGTAAACGTGTGTTCTTTAGGCAAAGAATACACCTAACGATCTTGCAGCCAGCTAGACGTTTAGGTATCTCCGCTATAAAAAAAAACTTCATTATAGAACTTTTGAAATATTTAATTACGTAAGTCTGCTGTAATATTTACATATAATTATATAGTATATTTAACGGATTGGACGATAGAATAGGATCTGGGGTCCATTAAACCTGTACCTAGAAGCTTGAACAGTTTTGGTCCGATTTGGATAATTTTTGGCCACTAGCTGGCAGACTTCAAAGGCACTATAGCAATTCAAATATCCAAGTTTTTGAGTTTTTTATTTTTATCTTGTACAAAAAAAGGATATTTTGTATTTGGTTTCCGATGGGTTTCAACCTACTATGAATTTATTTCTTGTTGTATATTTTTCAAAGGCACTAGGCCATAAAATAGAAACTACGACTTAAACCCATTGGCCTTAGATATTGAATAAAGTAGGAGCTTTGTTGAAAAATGTTAAGCTAATTTCCAAAAATTTTTTTTTTTGTTTAATTGGTGAATGTATCGTATGCCTATATAAAATCCGTAAATGCAGTGAATACTGTTGCGAATAGCTGTTAATGTTGATGTTTACAAAATTGATTGCAATTTAATTGTAAGTGCTGGCACGCAAACACTGTAAACAAAATTAAAAGATGTAAAATATCTGATAACAGAAGACGTGATCAAGAGATGTTAGATGCAAACTGCTATTTAACAGTCTGCTAATAGTGATCATGAGTTTAGAGAAAATTAAGTGTTATATGAATATATGCATGTGAGCATGAGTGAGACTTTATTGAGACCTCATCTGGTGTTGTGACGCGTTTTTGACGGATAATTAGAGATATAAAAATAAAAAAATAAAATTAAATTAAAATAAAATAAAAATAAAATGATATAAAAATAGTAGATTTAATCAAGTATTACTACACATTAATTAAAGCTTGAAGTACTTCCTAACAATCCACTGGCCTTCATATATGCATATATGGATAGATATTAAAAAACATCATCCCTAGAACCAACCATATCTGAATGAAAACTAATGATGTTAAATGACAACTGTCAAAAAGCCTGTGGTGATTTGCAATTATGATCTAGATTAATGGATGTTAAAGTTCGATAATGTAAGATAAAGTTTGTAAATATTACTTTCATAATATTAAGTAACACCTTGTCTCTCAATTCTACAGGGAATTCTTTACATTTCTAGCGTACTAACAATCGTTTCGAGATTAATAAGCGTATTTTAAATGAAATAAATTTTTTTAAATATATTTAGTCTTAAATAAATTAGAAAAGGCCACTAGTAGTTCAACTAAAAATTTAATCTTACTTTAATTAAAATTTTATATTTATTGGTAATGGTAATCGTCATAAAAATATGTGTCACAAGTTGATAAGCTCCAATATTTTCCGCTTTGTTTTACAAACATAAACGTAAGTTACTACCAATTTTATTACTTTTTTCATTACACTGTCAATAAAAAGTACGCTCACCATCAATGAAGATGATTTACTTTCACGACGTTGAAGTTTATGTTAGAAAAGTTATATTTACTTTTGAACTAATGTATGTAGGTCAAGAGAGTCTAGTTCGAAATATGTAGTTTTCACTTTTTTGTAGGCCCATTGAGCTTTAAGGTGCTATTGGTTGCTTAATAAAGGTAGTGTCAATAATAATTAAACTTTAGTGGCTCATTAACTAGGTGGAAAGGAAATGCCGACAGTAACTTAGTGTTGCTAGAAGACGCTGAGTGTTAAATTGAGGATTTAAAAGGCGCTTGAGACATATGTTTTCCAGCCCATGATGGTTAAGTTGGATTAAGTTATGTTAACAAGATCATCTAAAATCAAGTTACGTTAGAGTTAAGTTGGGTTGGCAAAAAAGTTATATTAGTTTGATTAAAGTAAGGACGACGCAAAGAGCTATAAGTCAGGTTAAGTTGAATAAAATATAGGTTAAGCTGAAAGAACTAGATTCAGTTAAATAAAATATAGGTAATGCCGACTAAAATTTATGCTAGACTGAATACAAATTAGGTTAGGCTGATTAAGAGTTAGGTTATGTCAAATAAAATATTAAAAATTAGGCTAGCTTGGTTAATATTAGGTTGGCTTGAATAAAAGTAAGGTTAGATAAAATAAAAGTTAGGTTAGAATGAAAAAACTAGCTTAAGTAAAACTTGTTTTAGGCTTAAATAGGTTCAGTTGACTAAATTTAGGTTATATTGATTATTTTTTATAGAAGGAAGACGAAAAAGTTAAAATTGTTGTCAACGAAGGATTTTTCACGATTTCGATTTTGCTAAGTTTCTTCACTTAGGGCGTCATCTAGCTACGAAATTGTAAAAATTTAAGTGTTAAGATATATATAGCAGGAAAATGTGAAAATTAGAGGCTTTCTTTCGGTAAGTGATGCTAAATAAATTTCTGGTTTGGTACGTATATACGATTTGAAACACATTTTAAACCAATAAAGCTACCCGTAGGGTTCTAAAAATATAAATTACCACAAAACTAAGAAATATTTAATCTCTAGCTTTATATTTGATTAACGAGAAAATGTACTATCTGTATATAAGGCCTCAAATTCGGCCTCGAATACAACTTTTGGAGTTAAGAATGAAATCTTCAGATAACCTGATTTCTTTAAATAATATTTATATAAAAATATATATAAGTATTTATATAAAAATTGTCTTGCTTTTGGAGATTTGAGAAGGCCTAATAGGTCCAACTACAATCGAAGACAGTCGAATTGTAACCGATTGAGTGTTCAAAAACTATATAATTAGGAAGAGGATATTGGGATATCGAGCAAAAATGTTGCATGCTTTTTTCTACAAGAAATTGCTCATTTGATGGTATCGCGGATATCCGACCACTATACCATATAGCTACTATATTAACTCTAATATCACAAAATATGGCATGGATCATTACCTAAGAAAACGATATAATCTGCGAATAAATTGTTCCGATCGGACTACTATAGCATATAGCTGCCATACAAACGAACAGATTAAAGTAAAGATAATGAACTTTTAATAACTTTTTATGCTTTAAAAAATGCTATGAAGGGTATTAAGGGTTTTAACGTTTTTATTTTATCAACTCAACTGAAATGATTTCAATAGAAAGGTTGTATTTTTTACGAACAAACTATCAAATTAAAGTGTCATGATATGAAAACATTAGTAAAATTGTTGTTGGAATAAAAAATGGTAACAACAACATGCAATTGTTTAGCAAACAAGTGAAATCTCCGCTTTATAATCAAAAAGAAGACACCGCTGAGTTGTGGGTGACTTTTCGCAGGGTGTGACCAACGGAAAACTGTGCCGTGTTGACGAGCGATCTTTCACCGTCAATTTCCATAGTCAACGTTGGACCAAATTCGCGTTTGTTGTTGTTGACGTGCCGCACCAGCTTCTGCGCTTGCATGACAACGACTTGAAAGGAATGATGAATTACTTTGTTGTGCGCCGAATTGATGAAAAGGTGCATCATTACTTTGCTGCAAGCTAGAAGTTTTTTTGTTTTTTTGCAATACAACGACGTTGCATGCACCCGCTTATGTGGCGGGTTGTGTGCTTGAAAAATGCATAGAAAATCAGCAAATGGTAACGGAAAATTCAAGTTTTCGCTTTCGTTAAATTGTGAAACTGAAACAGAAAAGTTCACAGGCACACACCTGAACTGATGCGACTGCTGTGAGTACAAGTACACCACTTGTTGCATGCAACACATGCAACTACATGGCTTAAATGGCAAAGCGTTTGCATTGTTTCAGGTAAAATGTGTGTGTGTGTGTGTGTGGGAGTGTGCTAAAAATTTCGGTTTCATGCGAATAAATGCTTGCATATATTTACTGTTAGCTAGCGTTGTTTGTGTGTGTGTGTAGGTGTATGTATGTGTATTTGTGGCGTCCATTCAAAGCGGACAGCGCATTTTTCATAAAAAATAATGAGCAACCCGCGCTGCTATACCTGCATTAGTTATTGTTGTTGTACTTTTATAAAACCTAATTGTTGTTGCTGCTGCTTAACATGTTGCATGCCACAATATCGAACGTCAACTTGCGGACATTGATGTACAGACGTCCGTCACGCGCTGAGACATCACTGAAATTTAAATATAAACATACACACACATACATAAAAGTAGGTGCATTGCTAACAGCTAGCCTGGGAAGTGCTGAAAGTGAAGCGTCAAATAGTCTAGACCTGTTGCTGTTGCTTGTGATGTTGCTGTTGACGACGCTATCGATTGTGAGTTGCCGCTTAAGGCAAAGCTAGTTTAATTTTCTTCGCTTTCAGGTACCCCTTTGATGCCTTTGATGTTGCAGGCGGGTGCAAGCGGGTGCGAAAAATGCCGAAAATTGTGTTGTCATGTCAAAATTAGTTGAGTCTTTGCATAGTTTGTGGCATGTGGCATATACAGTATGCACAAAGTATGCATCAAAAATTTGATATAAACCAGCCGTGGCGTTTATTTCGTTGTTGTTGTGGTTTTTAATTTTTTATACCCTGAACAGGGTACCCCAGTTTTTGAGATATCGATTTGAAATTTTGCACACGCCCTTTAATTTTCAAAAAGCTACTGATTTGTTAGAACCGCCGATATCCAACCACTACAATATATAGCTGTCATACAAACTGAACGATCAAAATCAAATTATTTTATGGAAAACTTTTTCATGTGACAATTTATCTTGAAGAAATTTCAAATAAATTATGATTCAAAGCATCGGTACTATCTCCGAAGAAATTGTTCAGATCGAACTAATATAGCATAAAACTGAAGTAAAAACTGATCGGTCATAATCAAGATGAAGACCGTTTTTGCACTTTTATGCTATAAGAAATGCACCTGTGAAGGGTATTATAGCTGCGGTGCAGCCGATAATTTTTTTCCCTAAAATTCACAAGCAAAAATACTATGTATGGCAAGTATAGCTACTTGCAACATCCATTTTATAATATTAAGCAAAAATGTAGTGAAAGTTTATGCGGTTAGGTATAGAGACTATTTATCTGCCCTGGCAAGTGATACGATACTCAGCATTTTTTTTCCTTTGCTCTTGCTTTACCCTCTCTATTATGAGATGTTACTCATACGCCCAGTACTGCGAGTGTTTTACACTGCAAGACGATATGTGACACCTCCAAATTGACAGCAAACGCATTGCGGACGACTTTTAATGAAGTAAAGTTATATATAGATAATATATTTTTACCGTTATACGGCATTTAACACAATTATTGATTTCTCGCTAAGTGAATAGCAATACAATAATTATTTTTATGGTTTGACAGGCGTGGCAAAAAACTAACAAAACTATCGTAAAAAGTGGAAAATAATGAAATAATAAAAATATAAAAAACAAAACAACAATAAACAGCGCTGTGGGCGTCAATATTCGCAGCTTGGTTTATAATTGCTGTCGTCTTGCATTGTGCCAGACTTCGTTGATGGCTCTACCATCTTGAATTGCCTCACTTATTAGCCTGAAGTAGCAAAGCAACTGTTTCTTTTTTTTTTGTGTATGAAAAACAAAAACAAGTGTGTAGCTCTAACATGGCTAGTCAATGACAGCGCGCTGCAAGCCAACTGTCAATCAAATGTCACCTGTAGCTGTGTGTGCGGGCTACTTTTTAGGCCAGTGTTGATGGTCATGGCCAATTTCGCTTGGCGGCGGTAAAATAACAAACATTTCGCTGTTAAAACATTTGATGGCGCACGACTTTTTCTCAAAAAGGTGACATTCACGAGTTAATTGTTAATTAGATGATGCTTCAAGAAAGCTAGACAAATCTATTTACATGATACGAATTTTTGTTGCTCCAAAGAAAGTGACAACATTTTGTTTAGAGAGCACATAAAATAATAATAAAAATAATTCAGAACCCCTACCTTATTATCTACTGAGTTTCTTTTAGTTAGTGGTAGAAGCTTTGTTCTCTATGGGTGATATTTCAAGACCTGTTTTTGGCGCTCTGTTGCTAACGATGTCCGTCTCTTCGTTCCAATCTTCTGTTTTAAGAAAGTAACAACTTCTATATAGCTATCAGCCATGATGCCATTTTTATAAAGTCACTGAACTTGGATCGATTTGTCAAAAGTTTTGTTTAGACTTACTGTTAGCGCTGACTCATGCTTAACTTAAATATTTATTCGTTGCATATTAAGACTGATTTAGAGACCAATTTCATATCTTTCATCAATTATTTTAGCTTTATTAATTCGATAATTTTATGAAATTTACTGGTCGACTGCACTTTACGATGGTTTATCGGATCAATTTTCAATAATTTTTTTTCCAACACAGACGACCTTATCTCGTCAATAACGCACCAGTACGCTTTTATGACTAGCGTCTTATAGCATAGATTGCTAATTCGACGAACGCCCACAAAAAAAAACAAATACTGACTCCATTACCTAGACTGTTAATTAGTTGGCTAATTTCTTGGTACAATAATATATCATTTGATATTTTTTGGACGCGCCAATTAAATTACTTGTTTAAAAATATCAAAATATTTTTTTGAATCCAGGAACAGCCTATATAATAAATATCCAATTGCTGTTTTTCTGTACATAATGCATATATTTTAGAAAATTTTCCATAAATGTTTGCATATTTTGCTTATGTAAGTTTATGTAGTGTAAAACCTAAAAGTTTTCGTAAATATTTCTACGAAATTTTAAAATACTCAGAAATGGTTTTGAATCAGAAAAGCCCTTTTTGTAGGTACATATCACACATTTTAAAGAAAATAACAGAAAAGTTTTATGGGTCTCAATAATAATAATAAGGATGAAAAAAAAAAATTGTTGGGTAGCTATGTTGTAATTTTTTTTTTAGTGAAAATAGGGGCTGTAATATAGCTACATATAGTACCCTTCACAAATGAAAAAGTTTTCCATACAACTACATTTTGATCTATCAGTTTGTATGGTAGCTATAAACTATAGTCCTCCGATCTAAACAATTTCTTCGGAGATTGAAGCGTTGTTTTGGTCAATATTTTACGCTAAATTAATTGAAATCATCTTGGTAAAATAAAAAAGTTTTCTACTCAAGGAGCTCATTCTGATTGGTCAGCTTGTATGACAGATATATGCTTTATTGGTACTATATCGGCGGTTCCGACAAATAAGCAGCTTTTTGAAGAAAAAATGACGAGCGCAAAATTGTAGATCGATATCAGAAAAACTGAGGAACTATTTCGACGCAGATATGAATATTACTGAATTGGCATGACTCATCACGCCTCATGGGTCTTACAAACTGGGTGTTAGACTGCGTTCAGACGAGAACTCTTTTCTTCTTTGGTACCGCTCATTGCGTTCACAATTTTCTGTTACACAATTTTCTACATTTTCTTTCAAATCAAATTTAAAAATTCTTGTACGCTTCATATACGTGGTGCATAAAAAAATCGCTGATTAGATAGTTTTTAACCTTATTCACAGTTTTCGAACACATTTCTATCATTTTATAGCTAAAATTTCCGAACATGTCGTAAATATCCATTTTAAATTTTGCAAAGTAATTGCATAGCTAAAAAGAATTTCAAAATGAAAAGGAATGCCGCATCGCATAGCAGTTAACTCTTACGAACAAGAACACAAAGCGTGCCACTAGAGCACGAGCGACATGGTCCTTTACTCGGCGACACAAATAGTCCCCGATTTCTATGACAAGTTTGGACTAAAAAATTTGACCAATTGCAGTAATTTTGAATAAAAATTTAACTCGAGCTCCAAGCATCCACATGTATATGTGTAGACATGTTTAGATGGAATAAATTTCAGCGATAAATTTATTTCATCAACTACCATTTCCCTTACGAGAAGCATATTCGCTGCAATAAGCAGCACTTTAGACCATTTCGGAGGCGGCAAGGTGGCAATTAAATACTTCGGGGTATATGTATGTGTGTAAGGGTTTATGTGTGTATGTATTGCCGTTTAGTTTTAGAGATTTCCACATACTGCAATATATGTAAATTTTGCATTGTCTGCGCTGTCTTTTATTTGTAGATTACTAATTTCCAGCATTTTCGCCCGCAAAGCCGTGAACCAACAACAACAATGCAGCGACAACAACGCACATACATAAAACTGCACCAAACGCTCAGCATTCAATTTCCGCATCAGCAATTCAAAAGCGAAAATTTCCCAACCAACAAACACACAGAAACATACCTATGTATATATGTATATATACATGTATGTGTTAAGCGTGTAGTTTCTATTCATATATGCAAATTACTCTATAAAACTATGTGCAACCTCCAGGCAATTGCAATAACACACATACATACATAGATAGAAACATACACACACACATATATATATATATATGTATATATATATATGCATTGAGCGCATGAATGAATGACTGAAGAAGCAGCACAACTGCAAGCAAGCGACGAACGATAGATGGCAGACAGAGTTGCAGCAGCGCTAATGCATTGGCAGCTCTGGAGCAATTTGAGGAGTCTGAGATGCCAGCGATGCCACAAATACCACAAAGATGTGGCAACGGCAGCAACTTTCGCAGCAGCAACAACAACACCAAACACATAACACATAATAAATAGCGAAGACGCAGCATATAATACATAACACATAAAGAGTAATAGTAAGGCAACAAAAACAACAATAGCAATAACTACAAAGGCAACAAGTAATAAGAGCAGTCGACGCTCGTCTGCTGCCCCGTAATTCGTAAAAGAAAATTGCATGTTGTAAATTCAATAAAGTGAAGGCAGTAAACAATCAACTGCTCATTGAAGAGTTCTACAACAACAAATTACATACAGTAATAGCAACAGCAATAGCAACACAAGCAATGCTGTTGCCGCCATATCAAAATTGTAATAGTTGATGGTGCGAAAAGAAAATAAAAGTGGTTAGAGGAAGCGATTGAAGTGCAAAGCAAATACGCCCGTATGTATATGTGTGTGTGTGTGTGCGTGTACAAAGGGAAGACACAAGAAAAGCTTGGCCGTATTGTGGTGTTACCATACAAGACCGAATGAAGCCAGTCCCCAGTTGTGTTAGCTGTGGGTGTTTTGGAGATATATTTGCTTTTTATATTGTATTTATACATATGCATTAGTCTTACATACATATGTATGTACATTCATATATACGAACTTTTGCATTTAAACTTGTGTGCTAATAAATTGCAGCATGACAATAAGCGAGCGTTCTAGACTCACAGAAAAAAAACTATATATAAAAACCAGAGCACACGTGTATGATCTATATAGTTTTTAAGTTTAAGCAGGTTGCCACATGTTGATGTTGATGACCGCTGGTTGCTCGGTTGATGAAAACAAACAAGTCTATATGCATATCCAAAGAAGAGTATACAAGAAATATTTCTCACAAAGAAAAAAAAAAATGATATGGTGATGCCACCTAAAATTTTTTTTGTTTTTAAATTAGTTGAAATTAAATAATAATTTAAAAATTTGTAAAGTTTTAAACTAACTAAAATACAAGAACGTTGCCACCTGTTTCTAATTAAAATTTTTAAATAATAATACTTTAAAAAATTTTCAAGCGTATACAAATATCCTCCGGTATACAAAGGACATTTGCCATACAAAAATGTGTATGGTGTTGCCAGCTATTTCAAAAAACTGTTTAAAATTAGTTGAAATCAAATACTAATTAGAAAACTCTACAAAACATTATTTGTATTTTATGCTAAGAATTTAAATAATATTTAGTAGAAGGTTGCCATTTTCACTAAATTTTTAATTATGATTATATATTATATTTTTGTATTCAAATAGCACTAAGGTGTTTATGCAAACCAACTCTATTTGAGAAAAATTTGCACGCTAAAATATTTCCAAAATAACATTTAAGTTTGAGTTGAGTATACAAATACACTGCTGATTTTCAAAAAATATTTGTCACCAAAAAAAAAATTAAATGGTGATACCACATGATTAAAAAAATATTTCAAATTGGTTGAAGTAAACTGAAAAAGAATTATTATTACTTGTGCTGAATTCGAACTTGTGAGCTTATGAGAGTAAAAAAAAACGAATAGGGTTGCCATATGTTTTTGTATAGAATAGTTTAAATGGTAAAAACTCAATAATAAAATACTGGTATTTAACGAACGTAAAGCTCATATTATCATAAAAATAAAATTCCAGGGATTGGCCAATTACTTTAAATTTTTTACTAGTTTTAAAACAAATAACTATTTAAAACTAAATTTTGGAAATAATGACTGTAAGTAGAAGTCATTAATTCGTTTAGTTAATTTATATATGCGTAAAAAAAATTGAAAAACTGAAAATAAAAGAGTTGTCACATATTTTCAATTAAAACTATCAATAATATTAATTAAACAAAAAAAAAAAAAGATATTTAAAGCGATATATTCACGCAGCCGTAGAACAGGCTAGTATGCTAGTGAAATTGCCAACTGTTTAAAAATATAATATAAGCTAATTAGTAATAGGAAAGTTTACAAAGTAGCGAAAACATGACTTATTCCAAATTAGCTTAAGTTGAAGCATATGTTGGAAAGGTGTTGCCACACTTATAAAAGTTAAGGCATATATTAATGTTAAGTTAAATAAAGTGACACTGGAGTGTTATGTGCGTTAATTAAAATAATATAATTATATAAATATTACATTATGATGTTGCCATTTAATTGGATTACACATAAAAATAAATTTTGGAAATTTTCAATAAGAAATTGATATAAAACTAAAACGATTTTCGAATTTCAGTATTATAAGGAATTTAGGTGAATTTTTCTTCACATTTTTATATAAATAATCATTGAAGTAATAATAAATATTTTTAAAATATTTGAAATATTTCTTTTTGATTTTATTTCAAATTAGAAATTTTATATTGAATATTTCACTGCAGGCTCATACTTTTTCCATGCAGTGTGCATATTTTTAAATACACTGCAGTCGCCGCAAAAAATATGCGCCATAAATAGCTAGCTGCCACACTTGAGTGCAAACAATTGCTTTGGCCGCTGCGACGCTCATTTGCGGCATTGCAATCACCATTTGAATATACAACATACACATGAATGCATGTGGCAGTTGCACGTTTATGTGGCAAGCGAAGGAATTAGCACGGCTAGCTAGAAAGTGTAATAATAATGCAGACGTTGACGTTGCAACGCAGCCGGCAGTGGCACAAAGCAAAGTAGGCGACGGGCGGTCAGTAAAATTTTCAGTCAACCATTCAAAGTCGCATCTTCATTCATTCACATATTTCTGCGGTGGTTGCAAGTTATTAAAGTGACTTGCGCTCGTCACGGTGACAGACGCCGTGGCATTTCTTCCGTGATTGCAACATTGGCACTTAAATACTCGCCACTGCACACTTAATTTGCACTTTATTATTGTGGTGACATTAAATTGCTGCAACAAATAACATTAGTGGCAAAAAATACCACGTAGTTTTAATTTAATTTTATTTGCTACAACAACACACAAGCATAAAAAGGAGTACAGTGCTGGTCAATTTTATTCAAAGCTTTAAAACAATTATAAAAAAGATGCACTTGTTGGAAAAATTTTAGAAAATAAATTACATAATTTTTAATCATGTATGGTGGCAACGCCATACTTTAAAAAACTTTAATTTGAAGTCTTTATAAAAAGAATGCCACTTTTCGATAACAGCTTTAGAAAATATATAAATTTTTTTTTAAACAAGGTGGTAATATCACGCTTTAAAACACTTTTATTTATAATCTCGTAATAGTCTACATGAAAAAATTTGTTTGTTTTACTTTTAGCTATAAATTATAAAATAGTGGCAACCTTGTTTAAACTAAAAGTTAAAATCAAAATTTTGAAAATTTGAAGTTTAACTTCCATTCAGTGTTGCATTTTCTAATTTATTATTAAAAATTCTCAAAAGTTTGTATTTGGAATCAGGTGGCAACTCAACAACGTGTGTGAGATAAAATTTACTAAAATCATTTTTTTACAGTCTTAGTAATATACCGAGTTTACGCATATTAAAGGTTTTAAAGATTTTAGATCTATTGATCGTTTCCTACGTTTCGCCTTTAATTCTATATGAATGTATGATATTGTATGAACATTTATAGGTCTTTTTTTCTAACTACGATATTTTGTTTCTAAGTTTCTATGCTCTACTCGATGTGATCCTTTAATTCTGAGATATCGCCCTGAAATTTGATATACAGTAGTAATTTTATGTAGTATTTTTCCCATCTCGGAACAGACGAAATTGGCCAACTATAGTATATATCTTACATACAACTGATTATTCAGATTGGAGACTTTGCGTTTTAACTCAAAAAGACGAGCAGATAAGTACGAGTATAAGCCATTTTGCGAATATTTTAGGCATATTTAAATACAATTGGGGAGTTGAAAACACCGATATCTAATGACGATATCATTCAGCTACCATACAACTGATCGTTCAGATTTGCAATTTGTTATTTTAATTCAAGACTACGAAAAATCACCCAATTTCACTTGCATAAAGTAAAAAGTGTACAGTAAAAATAAACTATATCATATAGCTGTTATCTAACCGATTGTTCAGATTTATGTTTTTCTTCCAATAACTCCTTCAATTAAGTAACTAAGATATGCAATATTCTTAAATAATTGCTAATGAAAGATAGAAAGAGCTCAGTGAAAATTGGCAACATCGCATGGCTGTGGCATATAGATGTCGTACAAACTCACCAATCAAAATCAAGTTCTCGTATGTAAAACTCTTTTTTTATTTCACGGAATATCTTCATGAATTAGTGTATATTATCCAAGGATACTCTACAATTTTCGAATATATTGATCAGATCGGATCGCAATAACACAAGCCTGCTATACAAACTGATCGATCAAATTCACGTTTTTGTATTAAAATTATCTGAGAAAACACGAAATTTGGCACAGATTAATGTTTAAGACAACGCTATATTTTTTGAACTTACAAATTAGCCTGCTATGCTATAAAAAATACAGCTGTGGAAAGGTTTTTATAGCTTCAGTGTAACTGAAGTCAACGTTGTTTTGTTAATATTAAAAATTTACAAAAAAAAAAATTTTATTAAAATAAATATTTAATGCATGATCTCTTTAAACTCAGACTACAAATGCACACACAGTAAAAGCGTTTAATTTCCTTTTTATGCCACTTGCAACCAAAGTCTCAGCTGCTGTATTTCTTTCTTCACTTGTTGCAGCAATTGCTTGCCGCACCAGAAATTCGCTTTGTTTCTGTATATTTTAATTAACAACTCAATTAGAATATTATGCCATGTCGAGTAGTCATTGCCATAAAATAGTTGGCGATTTGTATGCTTTTGACAAAAATTACATTTTCATTTTCCCACTCACACGGATTTACCAAACGCCAACAGCGGCGCTGAAGTTGTGCATTTGGCCCCAACAGAGACACGCAGCTACGAACAAGTGCAACATCAAAGTTGTGTGTGTGTGTGTGTACACAGCGCGCGATCATATCGCCAACGTGTGTATGTGCCACAAGGCGCTGCACGGTCCGTCGAGGCGCATTACCACTCCTCGCCAATAAATTATCGCAATCTCATCGAACAACGTGCGCGAGCAAAATACACACACACAGAACTGTATAGCACCGCATACAAGCGCCCAAGCGACTGTCGTGTCGATGGAATCGCCTGAATTTGCAGGCCAAGCGGCTGGGGCGGCAGAAATGCGCCGCGCAGTGAACGCAATAATCATAATAATATAAACTAATTAGTAATTGCAGCAGCGACAACAATCATAACTAACAAACAAAACGCCAAAGCGCCAACAACAGCAACAACAAAATGCCGGCAAGGAGAGCAATGTTGCAGAAGCAGCGTGCGCAAATGGCAGGGAGGCATGCAATGCGGCGCCACTCGATGGCAAGAGTCGAGCGAACCAACAAATCGAGGAGGTCTATTAAATGCCGCCGTTGTTGTTGTTTAGTTTGTTGCTGCTGTCATAGCATCGTGCAACAAGTGCAGCAATGCCGAATGTGCTGGCGCGTATTTGTGGCAAGTGCAACAATTTAAGTTGTGGCAGGTGGCATTTTGACTCTTTAACTTAATTCAGCTCATTCATTGTGTGGCAAAGTAAATATCGAAAAAAATGCGGAAAAAAAATTTGTTTAACATCTAGAAGTGAGCCCACTCACTTTTAAAGTAAATTTCGAGTTTTTTTTTTGGTTTAAACTCTTCACATTTATATAAAAATGACCGAATTTGACTGTTTTTGACTCAAAATTTATTTTAACGCTTAAGGAAAGCATGTTGTCGCTTAAGACTTGTTTTAAAACTCCAATAATGACCACAAAATTTTTTTATAATTTGATAACTTTTAATTGACCAGAAAGAGGACTCTCCACATTTACTTTAAACCTGAGTGGGCCTCTAGATGTTAAAAATAAAATTTTTTTTGTACAAAAACTTTCTTTTTTTATAATCTACAAATTTTACCCTCAGGCTAATGAAAAAAAAATTTTTTCGCTCCACCCTAATATATATCCATAATACTTTTCTAAAATTAGCGGAAAGCTTGCACCAGGAAACCCATTGCGATAGGACAATTTCAGCATCAAAAATTTTCTTGAGATTCTAAATTCCAGTTAGAAGCATATCAAGGAATATCATGTTTTGGCGAATTAATCATCTTTAGAGAGAGAGAGAGAGAGGTGCTCCAATCTAAGGCTTGATGTTTTAAGATCTTCGTACAAAGTTGTTACCAAAATTGATCCGGATTTGATCCGGCTAACGGCTGTTATTTCGGCTATTTAAACCTTTATAGATCGGTAAGTAGTATGGATATATAAAAATATTATATTTTTACTATAATATGCGGCGTCGTTAAATGCTTAATTTTAATGAAATATGTTATATTTATATCTGTCCGCACTTGTATTCACTCTAGCATTTCGAATATTTTTTTCTTGAACTTGGTAAAAAATTATACCAATTATAAAATTTCGAATATTTTCCCAACAACCCAGAGTGACTGATTATTAACCACAATCTCTTAGTAGCGCCCACCTTTAATGTATTTCCGCTTCACTCTTTGTACTCGCGAAATTATCGATTTCCTAAGTGCCACCACTTACCCAATTTAGTAACTAAATACAATTGACCCAATCGCAAATTAAATTCAATCGGGAAGAAATACCGAAGCATTACTTTAATGCCCGAAATGTACGTGAGGGCGCGTCGCTGGTGTCAATGGTGGGAAATAAATAAATACTTAACTGACGCTAGTAGTTGCAGCAAGGCTAAACTTGTTGCGCAGCCAGAGAAAAACACAAATCGCACAATAACAACAAAAGCAATGGCTTTAAAAAATATTGACACTCTAACCTAGTGCGCAGCTTGTGAACCGTTGCATTGTTGCGCTTTCGTTATTAACTGTATTGATTGGGGCAACTAAAGACTTTTATGTGGCTTTTGATATTATGGGAGCTAATATTAAATTTTGAAATGTTATGAAATAGAAACGCCAAATATTTATGGTATTATTATTTAATCACTGAGGTTAGAAAAATTGTAAATAAAAATTATGAAAACAAATAGTATTAAGAAAATTTAAAAAAATAATAATATAATAAAAAATAATAGTATGTTATGAAAAAAAATAAAATAATAAAATATTATAATAGATCAATTTTAAATATATAAAAATAAAAAAGTTTTTAAAAATAAGGAAGAAGTAATAGACAAATTTTTTTTCAAAAAAAAAAATATATGAAAAACATTTATATAATTGAAAACATAAAATAGTAAAAAAAAAGAAAAACAAATAAAATTAATAATACAAAAAATTAATTAATTAATATTTTGAACAGAAAATATAGAGTAGTTAGTTTTATTATTTATTTTATTATTGCTTATTTTTTTTTTTAATTTTAGTTTAAATTTAATAATTGATTTTCAAGAATAAAAAAAAGGTAGTAAAAATTTCGAATTGAATTGCGAATATAAGACATTCAGACAAATTAAATTAGGAATAATAACAAATTTAATATTATAAACATAAATAAATACATAATATATTATAATATAAATATAATATATTATAATATAAATATAATAAATAATTAATTAATAATTAAAAAAAAAAAATAAAAAGTAATTCAAAATTGATGTTAATATAATTTAATTAATTTTTTATTTTAACTTAATTTTTTATTTTTTTTATTTAATAAATACTTAATTTCACTTTAATTAAAGTAAGATTTTAATTTAAATACCCATACTTATATTTTTTTAATTTGCTCATATAAAAAAATTTCAAAAAAATACGTGTTATTAAAAAAATCATCAAAAATGCCAAAAAATATTCAATTGTGGCTATAAAATTATTAAAAATATTATTAAAATTTGTAAATATAAGTTTAAAATAAAAAAATTATTTGTTGCAAAAAATTTACGAACTAAAACAATATATCTTTAAATATAGAAAACTTATGGATTCTTATTATCTAAGTAATTCGAAAAAAACCTTTTTTTTTGGTTTTGATTTAATTTAAAAGTAGTAGTTTACTTTTTATTTGAATAAAATTAGGTCAAATATTAAAAAAGTATTATTATATATATAATATATATAATTAGTATTAAATTATTAAAAAATTAAATTTAAATTTAATAAGTACTTTTGGTTTTGTTTGAATAAGATTTTGTAAACTCTTAAAAAATTTTATAAAAAGTGATAATTTTGTAATTTAAATAAAAAGAAAAATATAGAACCTTGTAATGGTGTTTTGCTTCATCTAAGAATATACTTTCATTGCAATATATACTTTTTTTATTTTTATTTAAATAAAATTTTCTTTTAATTTTAAAATATTTTATTACCATTAAAAAGTTTAAAAATCCAAAAATATTAGAAAATCAAATAAAATTGCTGTTAGCGCAGAACTTTTACTAGGCATTCAAAATTTATTTCCCTTTCATAAAATTTTTGTTTGTTGTTATTTTTTTTTATTTCAATGCACTGCCGCAATGTCATAAAAGCGCAATGCCTAACAAGTTTGACTGACAGCCATCATGGAAATTACATCACATTAAAATTGTCATAATGCTAAACATTTTCCTACAAGCAGCAACAATAACAACAACAATAACTGCTACCTGCTTACAGCGACGCTGCACTGTCTCAGCTTGCCGCTTTGATTGCTCGAACTCGCCATTATACCAGAAATGCCAAAAATCGCAGAGAATGCTCAAAACGAACGCTGCAATGCGCATGCGCAGATCTTGTTAATTTCCATTTTTCTATGCAAATTTTCACTTCCTTGACGGAAAATTATCGCAGTCGCAGCAGGAGCGGGCGCAAGAGCGATGGCCGCAGCGATTGCGCTGATGAAAACGAAAGATTTAAGCTGCGAACTTGAGGTTGGCGCGAAGGTGGTAAATGCACCGTTGCATTGATTTAGCGGTGATTGTGTGTGTGTTTGAGCGTGTGTATTTTGTGCTTGCGCTTGTTAAGGAAATATGCTTTGGAATTATTGCAGAGGCTGATTTTGTGCGCGCCGAGTGCAGCAAGTGTGCAACAATAACAAGAACAACATTATGTGAAATTTGCTATAACAACAGTAACAACAATAGCAGCATTGCGGAATTAATCAATGACAACAGAGTGACAATAGCAAACCAATGCAATGCCTATTGTATGTGTGTGTATGTGTGTATGTATGTGTGGCAGTGACAAATGGCATAGCCAGAGGCTGGAAAATTGTCAACCATGTGACTTGAAAAGCGGTAGCATTAAATTAGTAATTTCGAAATAAAATATTCAAACTACAAACCAAACTAGCAATCACTTTGCCATGTGTGCATAAATGTGTGTGTGAAGAAAATATGTGTTATAGAGTAAAAATTTGTTCACTTGTATATTATGTGAACACTACCTTTCAACTTTGTTGGGATAATTCGTGATTGCTGGTATTGATTTTTGTTTCGCCTAACGGTTAAAATAGCAATGGAATATATAAGGTCGAAACTTAGGTAGAAATGTAAATATATTATATTATTCTACTTATTTTCTTCCAAGTCGGAAACTTCCTGCGAAGTCCTTTTTAAACTGTTCAAATTTCATTATAGTGTTGCCACCACTCGAAAAAGTAATAAATATAGCAAAATGTGAACACATAATGCATAAAAAAAGGCCGTTCGGTTAATATTTAGAAAAAATTTTAAATTTAAGGTCCTTTGCCATAGAGTTGCCACAAAATTAAATGTGAAGAAAATATAACAAAACGATTTGGACTATAGGAGCTTTTGAGTTTAAGGAAGCTTTTTGGAAATCTGTGAAGTCTTCAATTTCAATATATTTTGGATCAAGTTTGCCAAATTTTAATTTGCTGAGACATAATATATAGTTTTCTGACAAATATTTAGAATTTTTTAATTTAGCGAAATATTGGAGCGCAATTCTACCATTCTATACAATTGGAAAACAATTATATATGAAATATTATTTAATTTTGTTTTTTAAGAAAACTCTTCTGATATATACATTTGCAATCTTTAACTTCAATATATTTTAGCACAGATTTACCAACCAACTCAAAATACAGAAGGATATTTTTCAAGTCTTCTGTTTAAACAAATTTCAAAATAGGGTTGCCATCTCTCATATAAATGATATCGAAAAAATTTAAAAATGTTTTAAAATATAATGCGTTTTAAAAACCTTCGAAGAAGTATATATTTGCATATTATTAAATATGCTATATTTTTGAAAAGAGTTGCCAACGCTCGACAAATTTCCCAACAATTTAAGATGTTGTAGTTTAATGATTTCGAATAGACGAGCACTTTTGGGTTTAAGAAAGTAGCTCGGAACATGTGACGTCTTCATATATAATGTATTTTGGGCCAGGGTTGCCACACATCGATGAATATAAAACTGAGCCAGATAATGCAACATGGCACACAAACGTGATGAAAGTAGAAGAGTGTTTTGGAGGTCCTAAGTTATAACGTCATTCGAAATAGAGTTGCCACCTTTCACAAAATTAAAACCGCAAGCATTGCAAAATGTGTTCAAATATAATGTGTTTTAAAAAACTTTCTGAAAAGTATTTTGATAGTCTTTAACTTGACATAATTTGGCATTACGTTCTCACTGCTTAATAAAATTTAAGCTGACTTATTTTATCAGTTTTGCTAAGCCTTCGCAGAGTCTTTAGTTTAGAATTACTTTGGAATAATTCCGCGAAATGTAGCTTAAACGAAGTTGTGTCTAAACCGCTTACCTGAAAATAGAAGAGAAGAAAGATTTTTTTTTACTGATACAGGTTTTTATTTTTATAAATAGTCTATAAATTTTAATAAGTTTTTAATGTAAACCAAACCGAAATTTGGGAATGATTATTTACAAAATTTCACGGCTCAGTCATTTTCTAATTAAATCAGAGCATAATTCATCTCAAAAATGTAAAAGGAAATATAAAAATCCTCCAGAGGCGAGAAAAACATATTATTAATTGAAAAAATTAGTGGAATCTGCAATAAAAAAAATTTTCCTCGAGGTGAAAATAACACTTTGAACTGCCTAAATCTTCTAACTCTCAATTTGTCTAGTTTTTTGCAGAAACTAACTGGCAATTGATACAACAATTTTTAAAGTATGCGAAAACCTTTTTCAATTACAATTCGAGTTTGAAAAGTAAGCTGCAATAAGTACTACATACTTGTAAAATGCCATCAACGTCAGCTTGCAATAATTAGCAAAACAATAGAGTTAAACGCAAAACAGAGCACTTAGCACTTGTGCATTCTTGTGCACTGACAATGAGTCATATCGAAAATGAGAGTGCAAAAACATAAAAAATACACTAAAACAAAAAAGGCAAAAAAAAAAAACAACAAGAGCAATCATTGTCACTGCTTCGTCGAGCGTGGCAAGCACATTGTATGTATGTGCACTGTTTGTATGTAGCTACATGCCAGTACGTGTTCTCCGGTGATTTATGTAAGCGGTTGACGGCTTTTTAGAGTATTGTTTGATTGCCGGTAAGGCTGTTCTTATTGTGCACTACGTGTAAATGAGTGATATTTTTGTGTTTGCAAATTAGTTTTACATACTGTATAGGTGTGTTCGGGCATATATGCGTACCTGTAGATATCTGTAAGTAAGATTTCGACGAATTGAGCAATATATTCGGCAAGTTTCTGTTGAACAGATGACTTTAATTACATATAATATATGCCTGTATTTGTGAAAACATTCACGTGAGATAATCAAAAGCGATGATATTAAATGTTTAGGCAACCTACAAACGTCCCTCGAAATAATATTAAAATATAAATAAAAAATATTACCAAATTTGAACACAAAAAATTAAAATTGCCGATCAATATTTAGAACTTTTCTTAAGTGGAGGTCTATACTCTATTCAAACGAGTTGCAGCCGATCAATCGCATTAAGAATGCATATATGATGAAACTTTTATTTAGAATATATAAGTATTTGAGTTCCAGAAAGCTTTTCAGAAATATGTAGAGTCTTTAAATTGCATATATTTTGGAACAGAGTTGCCATCCATTAAAATATTTATGTAAAATTGTGCATGGTATTGCAATATGATTCTCAAACGCGATGAAAATAGAAGAGAATTTGACATTTTTTGAAATAAAGTTGCTATCTATCATAAAAGTCAGACTAAAAATATTACGAAATATTTTTGAATAGAATTATAATGCCTTTTAAATAGCCTTCCACCCCCACCAAATGTTAAGCATATATCAAATACAATTCTTACTGTTCGAACTCTTAATAAAGGTCAGAAGAACATATATATATCTCTTCAAATTAGTGCTCTGTTAGTGAGCTCGGACGCCGAATATATTAGTAAAGCTATAACTTGTTCTGAGTCAATGAAAATCTGAGTAGAGCTAGCAGCAGCTTAAAAGATAGACATCTATCTACCAAGAAAATCCTTGCGACTCAACTCTTAGAGAAGCTGGAAATAATTAAGTACAATTAACAGGGTGTGTCAAAGAGAATATTTAAAATTATATCTCTGATGGTATTTTGATCATCGTTGAACCTGCTTACTAGATATCGAGCTAAATTTTGAGAGAAAACGAGATTTGTGGCTTTGCAAAGCTGCTTTTCTGGCAGTCTGACATATTCTTATACATAACCTTTGACTTAATGATACTGTACACTGTAGTTTGAAAAAGTTAGTAAAAGTTGAAAAGAGAAATTAAATTTATGTTAATTGCTT
Organism: Bactrocera oleae; assembly: GCF_042242935.1. Taxonomy (NCBI): domain Eukaryota; kingdom Metazoa; phylum Arthropoda; class Insecta; order Diptera; family Tephritidae; genus Bactrocera; species Bactrocera oleae. Next base: position 63,121,499 of record NC_091540.1, on the reverse strand, counting down.
TCAATAAAATTCTGTTTTCAGGCTTTTACTCCAATATGTAGTAATCTATAAGAATTATACACTATCTGAGCGACCGTGACAGTATGAGATTAAATTCGGTACTAATTCTAAGTACTCTCAAGCTCCGAATAGCAAGTGTTCGTATACCCATCTTTGCTAAAATTTCATCGAATTTATCATCTAGCTCTTATCCGACAAACGAGTTGGTAGGAACTTTGTTTTGCAAGACTACAATTTTTGTTCCCAAGCCCACGATAGACTCGGCTGTGCTTGCGATCACTTAAGGCATTAAAATCATGTATAAAATACCCTTGATTTTATTGAACGCGAACGACTTCTTCAGTTAAAAAATAAGCTGCCTTCGTTACCTTCATAAGAGGAGTAAATAGTAAAATACTAAATACTTCTCACAATCGACTCATTGACCTCATGCTTAGCGGCAGTGTGAAAAATAAGGTGAAACTAGAAATTGGTTTTTGTTGTACTACTCTCTGTTAAGGGCTTAATTTTACACAACTCATTGCTTTTCGAATTACCAAATTGGCATTGTTGATTTCAATTTCTTCCATCCACTACTTACAAATAACTATTTTTACAGCATTATGTAATAACATCGGCAAATAATGCCCGGCATTATTAGGTTGTAACAATTAATAAGCTACACGAAATTTCTGGCAAGCCTCCGGACCAGGCCTTAATGAGGAGGTCGTGTGAATGGAAAACAAAATCATCGAAGGCGAAACGGTGCGAACATACACATACATATATATGTAAGAATGTGTATGTTTGTATATTTGTATATATATTTATGTGTGTGTTTGTGCACACGCCTAATGAAATCGCAACGGTAAACAAGTGTAAGATAATAGGTAACTGTCTGCCGCGAAAATATAGAAATCAAGAAGAAAAATCTGCTGAAGAAAACATTTTGCAATCATTAATGGCAGCGGCAACAATGAAACCGATTCGCTGCGCCGCCGCAAAGCTGCGAACAAACTGGGCGAGAAAACAACAAAAAAACAAAAAAATAGCGGCAACAAAGAAATACCCGCAAGTAGGCAGTAGTAAGCGGTAAGGTATTGTTATAAGGGAATTAATAATTGGCAATAGTCGAATTTTTCGATATTTATTTGCTTTCATATTTTTTGTTAGTTTTTAAATTTTTTTATATTTTTTTAAATTTTTTTATTTTTTATATTTTTTTTGAAGCTTTTTTTTTAACTTTTTTTTAAACTTTTTTTTGAAACTTATTTTGAACTTCATTTGTTCATAAAACAACATAGTTTTACATTTGTTCAGCGCTAGCAACAATATTTAGCACTTTTTTGAGCTAAATGCATATCTATCATACATATGTATTTAACATAGTATGTGTGTACATATGTACTTAATGGTAATTAGTTTTTCATAAATCACAAGCAAACGGCATTAGCGTCAGGCAGTAAACAAAAAAAAAAAAAAAAACAACAACAACAAAATGCAAAAATACAAAAACAACAAAATAATTGCAACAAATATAATGCATATGTAAAGTGAGCGCAATGCTCACGGCAGCTGACGAGTCTTTGGCAACAGTAGCAACAAACGCCTACGGCAACATGTTGCGAAGGTGGAATTATACAAATGCGATTACTTGTGCCACATATGTGGCTCTTTGTTATTGTCGTTTTTTTTTTGTTTATTGCTGCTTCGGAGTAGGTCAGGTACGCGAACTTGTTGTTTTTCCACATTAACTAAAAGCTCAGTTGCATTGAGAAAGTGTTTTGTTGTTGTTGTTTTTATTTGTAGTTTTTTTTAAATTGGTTGCGATTTTGTGTAACCAAAATAGCAGCGGAAATAAATATTGCGAAAATTGCAAAATCGCGCAAAAAACTTTTGATTGATATACACCTACCTGTAGACGAATCGTTTGAGTGAATTTCTTAGCTTTGTTTAGAGTTAATCACCACAAAGAAACAAAATATTCCATAAATACGACAGTCTACGTAACGTTTATGGGCGAGTGTACCGTAATACGCTCAAAAGTTTTAGCTACGTCATTTTAGAGTACTGATGGTCGAAACTCTGTGTAGTCTAAACAAAATTTGGAGATTTTCTCAAGAAATTTTAATACTTTAAAAATTTAGCTACAAAATATTTTAATCAATGATATATTTAATATAAAATGTAATATTTATTTTTGTTTGGGTACCCATATTATCTACTTGGGTTCCCTTATTTTTTTGGGTTTAATAATATCATACATTTTATTTTTATAACTTCTAATATCGCAAACCGGACTAAGAATCTCGGAATTCGTTTTAGTATTTCTTCACATCTTCTGAGGATGGCCTTCAAAATAGGCTCCTAAGCCAATACAAGCATGCATAATTATGAACTTGCTCAATGATTTTTGGTGGGGTTGCTGTTTTTCTTCGTCCTTTGTGTGGATCGCCTTCAAGCCCAGCACGACCACTTTTAAACTTACCAGTCCAAAATTAATCGGTGCGTGTTGAAGGTGAGAACTACTTATACAATACTATTCTAAAAATTGTTCATACATTTTCTTTGCTTTTAAACCTTTCACAAAAAAGAAAAAACTTAAATCTAATCCCTGCGCAATATTCAATATTTTCCATATTAATAAAGTACTCTGACACATCAACCTTAAATGGCTCGCAAACCAAGAGTTAATTGAGAAATACAAATTTAGAACTAGTGGTGCTACTTCTTGGTCAGAGCAGAAACCTTACAACCAACCTGTATTTGTCCGATAATGAAGGAATATTTTCTAAAATAAGTTTAATCTTTTACGTGTCTTGTAAGTTTTGAAGTGTAAATTTTTTAACATAAAACGATTTTTCTATTCTATTGTAATAATATACTTTTTTAGTTTTCGGATTTTAGATAATTAAAAGCAGAAGTCTTGCTTACCGCCATACATCTTTTTTCGGAGGTCCTACAGATCGGCTACGGTATCAAGGAAATCCAAAAAACAAAAAAAAAAATTCACAATAAATGCGACTGACTTGCAAGTGAATATAACCATAAGCGGAATCTGATCTATTCCAAATAGATTTAAACTTCAAAAAAAAAAACAAAAAAAAAGAATAAGGAAAGACTCATCCAGACAATTCGACTCCCTTTGGTGAGACTCTTGAACCACTTTGTATTATCGTATAAACACTTCTTTTGACTTATTATTAGTAGTTTTTCAGATCGGCAGGTATAATATGTATGTACGTAGAGATAATTTCTTAATAGCTTAGATAGAACATTGTACCACCCTGTATATCATCACATATAGAACATTGTAAGGCCTGTTTTGCAACATCTACTGCAATCTCAACACTTAAAACTGTCAAACGCTAATATTTTTCGTTGCTAATACCAAATTTATGACTTCGAAGCGGTCTGATAGAAAATCAGCAACGAATGACATCAGTGTTATTTGTTAACAAAAAACTGTTAATCGCCTGTCAGAATGACAAGCCATAAATTTAAAAAAAAACTCTCCCCAAACGTCAAATGCAAGACTTTTGAGAATAAGTAAATATGTATTCGCGGTCACAAGCGTAAAATGGAAACTAGGTTACGTAAACAAGAATGGATTTGAAACAACAAAAATGACTTTGTGCCTCAAAGTGCTTGCAACGGCGACACTTACTAAAAGGAATTCCATTAGAAAAAAAAAATAAATCGGAGAATTTGTCAATGGATTTTACCGAAAACGAGAAGGCGAACTGGTAATACGATCAATACAACGGTTCAAACAAATACTAAAGAAGGAAGGAAACTAGTAATAATAAACAGTGGTAGGTGGGTCTGGAGGGGATACTGTAATGAAAATGTGTGCTGAGTGTCAACTACAAGCGATTGTAAATCAAAAATTCCCACACATAAAAATTATTATTGACTTTTATTTTGTTTTTGTTTTCAGCTAAAACTGTAGTGCAAACAAATGACAACAACAATTGCAAGGAATAGAAAAGCGCAAAAAAAACCCAAAATCGTTAAACTTCCACAGCTAAAGCAGCATATAAATCATTATCGCCCTCAAACAGCGAGTTTTGCTGAGGAAATGGGTGAGCTTGGAGTAGTCGAAAGTGCCGTTGTAAATAATATTTATGCACAGTAGGGTGGTTCTAAAAAAATTATTTATAGTAAACTTTGCAGTATCATTTTCTGCATTGATATAAGGAGGGCCGAAGCAGTTTCAGATATATTTTAGGGCTGATAAGAGAAGATTAGGGTGAGCACAAAAGGTTCAAACTTAACTCGAATACTCAAATATATGGTAACATATAAAAAAAAAACGGTTTCCACTATGTAAAATTAGTACAAAATTGTACAAAAATTTTTGGCTCAGTTAGTTTAGATAAACAGTAATTTGAACCTTGAAAGCCTTGTCTTTAGTGAGACCAAACTTTTTAGGAATCTAATATTTTCCATGGAAGAGAATGGGAGAGCTAGGACAGGTCGAAAGTGCCGTTGCAAAAAATATTTATACATATTAGGGTGGTTCTAAAAAAATTGAACATAGTAAACTTTTCAGTATCACTGCCTCAAACGTTATTAGTAGAGCGGAAGATATCTCAGAATAAAATTGGAGCCGATAGGAGAAGCTTAGGGTGTGCACAAAAGCACCAGAAGTTCGAACTCAGATATAATAAATTAAAAAACAAAAAATGCTGTCCACTATTTAAAATTAGTAGAGAATTCTAAACATAAATTATTGATCCCGATTGCGGACACTTAGTATAAGCAGAAATATGAATCTGTTGAGACCCCGTTTTATATTTGATCCAAAATGAAAAGTTCAAAAAAAAAAATCCGATTGCCATTATAGCAACGTACATTTTCCTAAAAATTTGGAAAATCTGGGGAAAAAATTCTCTATATAATTAAGAACCGCCTTAAAGTCTATACGCTCATATGCCTCGCATAACCGTACAACATGAAATTGAAGATGACAATGCATTAACAAATGGGTCAAGTTGTTTTAACAAAATGCCGAACAAATAACAATACAACAAAAACAAAAAAATAATAACATAATACTCGACGAAATCCCGAGAAAGAAACTGCAGTAAACTCACGGATGCGCTATTGACACAACACAAAGGGGACGGTAGAGGCAGGTGGTGAGCAGAGTTGAAAGGGTTGCCAGCGAAAAGCAAGCGTTGAAAGCGAAAGAATTTGGAAATAGAAATAAATGTAAAAAAGTTAAAATAAATAAAAAAGAAAAATAAACAGCAAATAAAGGTAAAAAAAAACAGGTGTCGAAGGCAAAATGTAGCACAGAGTGACTTCAATAAATTGACAGCTCTGCATTCCAGCCATGCTCCGACTTCATACACTCACGGTTTTTCACTTGCGTCACAGGAACGTGCAACATTTACGATGCGCTAGTTTGCTGTTAGTTAAACGCCGAGCTTCTCACTAAAGCAATATGGATGTGTAGGTATGTATTCATATATATATACATATATATATATAACAGTGTGTGTCATTTCCCCAACTATTTCAATAATGTAGTCGTCATTAGAAACGCTGTGATTACTTGCCTTCATCAAAATTTCACGCTGCGGACGTGTAAATATGCTGGCGATAAAAGGAAATTGCGAAAAATCAAGTCTCTAAAGTGCCGTGTGAAATGTGTGTACGAAAAAAGTTGCAGCTCTAGCCTCTAGGGACGGTTGTAGGTAACTTTATTTTACTTTCGATAATTTGCTAGGAAACCGGTAAAGTGAAATTACTTAGGTAAAATCTTTTGAGGCGCTTCGGAAAGGTTAATGGGGTTGTTTAATCAAAAACTAATATAAAAGATTGCGAAAAAAGTAGAGTCATATGACTGGTCCTTTTAACGGTAAAATCTACCGAATAGCGAACGAAACTTATGAAATTAAAGCTATATATCTCTCTCTCTCTCACTGATAACCACTATGTTAACCTTCTATAATATATGCTGGTTGAGTTACTAGTAATACCTTAGTTACCTTAGGGTACAATAGACCACTGGTCGCAGTGCATTCCGCAATTTGCAATCTAACTCGACCAACCTAAATTTTATTAGATATTCTAAATTTTATTTCTATCAGTTCTGCGCACTTACGATAATGTCACTTTTCGAAGTAAAAGTTCTAAATTTCTCAGAGCGTGATAACATATCTGTACAAATATTACACATAACTATTATCATGCTCTTCCACCATGATCCTAAATTGAAACAAGAACATTTACAGTGGACTGAAGCTGGTTTTTCAGCTCCAAAGCAGGTGAAGTCACAACGATTAGCAAAGAAGGTTATGACATCAGTTTTTATGAATGTAAAATGAAATTTTGTTGATTGATTATCTGCAGAAAAGTAAAACAATCAACTCTGAATGTTATTGCAACCTTTTGGATCAGCTGGATGAAAAAAATCGTGAAAAAAGACTTGGTTTGCAGCACAAAAAAATCGTTTTTAATCAAGACAATGCACCTGCTCACAAAGGTGTTTTAACAACGACAAAATTCAAAGAATTAAAATACGAATTGTTTGAGCATCCACCATATTCACCAGATTTGGCTCCCAGAGACTACTACCTCTTTAGAAGCCTGAAAGAATTCCTTCGTAGAAAGCGTTTTTCGTCGAATGAAGAAGCTGTTACAGCGGTAGACGGGTATTTTGCAGAGCTTCCGGAAAGTCATTCTAGGGATGGCATAAAATTATTGGAGGATCATTAGAATAAGTGTATTGAAGCCAAGGGATATTATATTACATCAAAAAATATATTTTCTATCAAAAACAGTATTTTTTCATTTCGAGCGCAGCAACTTTTCAACCAACCTGTAAAGAATTATAATTATTATAGACACTCAGTAATTTTTACTTTGGAAACACATTTTAGCGACCTCTATGCACATGTGAAAATACAATACTAGCAGCTTCCTCGACTGTAGGAGTCTTTGCAAAGAAGAATGTTCATTTAACATTTGAAGTCGGATGGTCGGTTCGAGACTTGTTGGAGTTACTTCTGTCGCGTACAAAACCAGTGGCTCTATGACTTGATGTTATTGGAAGCGCGCTAAGCCGGCGCAATCGGTGGCCAAGCCAACAATGACGGTCAGAAAGGTTTTGCTATGAGTTTGGTGGGATGGGCAGAATATTATCTACTACCAGCTGCTCCTCTAGAACCAAATTTTGAATTCGGACCTATGATGTCAACAGTTTAACTGTCTGTAGGAAACAATCGAGCACCTTTGAACAATAGGAGAGGAGAAATAATTCATCAGGAGAACGCAAGGCCACACACATCGTTAGTAACTAGCCAGAAGCTTTGAGAGCTTAGTTGGTCCAAGTAATTACCATCTTTTCCTGTCTATGGCGAATGATTTTGCTGGTGAAAACTTAGTCTCAAGAAAAGCTTGTAAAAATCGCGTGTGCCACATTTTTTCCAATAAGGACGAAGGTTCCTATGAGAGTGGCAATATAAAATTACTCTAAAAATTACAACAAGTTATCGAACAAAGTGGTGCATATATGAGCATTATTGTATAATTCCAACTAAATAAAACTATAAATTTAATGGAAAAATTTTCTTTTTAGTAGCCTTTTATATATTTATTTGTTTTTTTGCGTTTTACATATTTATTTTCATATTAGCTGGGTTTCACCCTGAAATTTCAGCTTTCGGAATCCAAGCATGTTCGTCCTTTCGTTCAGCAATTTTTTCTACCTAACCTAACATTAACAGTTAGAATTTGACGTTGTCATCAAGCTTCAGTTGTAAGCTTTTGGGTGAAATATTTTAAAAAAGATCTGGAGTTATTTGATATAATGAGTACTAAAACCTATATTAACTATGACTTTAAACCGTTTTACATAACGGACGGCATTTATGTTTTCAATTAAATTTTGTATCATATAAAAACAATGTTTATACCCTGAACGAAGTTTGTAACACCCAGTAGGAAACGCCGAGGACCCTATAAAATGTATATATAAATGATCATTATGATGAGCTGAGTTGATTTAGCCCTGTCCGTCCGTCTGTATATGCACGAACTCGTACTTAAATTTTTGAGATATCGATCTGAAATTTTGTACACATGTTTTCTCCCCAAGAAGTCGCCGATATGGTCGAAACTGCCGATATCGGAACACTATAGAAATAGCTGCCATATAAACTGAAAAATCGGAGCAAAGTGCTTGTATGGGAAACTTTTTAATCTGACGAGGTATCTTCACGAAATTAGATGGAATCAGGTTATTGCGAGCAAGCTTTGTATCTGTGAAGGGTATTAACGTTTTTTCTTGCTTTTTTTCACCAACCAGCCTTCAGTTAATTGACAGAAATCGGCGGCGTTTGAGCATAAAGACGTCAATGTTTCAATAATGCCGCACAGTTGTTGTAACTTTCTCGTGTGCAACAAAACAATTTATGCGTCTCAATTTAGATCGACATATATCAATTTCACATATATTACCCCAACTCATTTAGCGGCTCGCCTAGTCGTGCAGATAATTTACGAACAGCGGCTTGTTTTTGTAAGGCCTGGCAACAGGCGGCCGCGCAGTAGCCGCACACACACACACACTCGCAGGCATTTGTATGCACGTATTTGGTAAACTAAACGGTTCATTAATCATTTCTCTTCACACTTTTCTCATTTCTTTTGGTTGCTGCTATTTGTTTTTTATTGTTCGGCGGTTTTGTTGATGGGCCAGTTGGTCGATTGGTCGCTTGGTTAGTCGGTGTGTTAGGTGTTAACATTTGTTAGAAAAATAACGCACCGCCTTGCGTCAAACGCTCGCGATGATTGCGGTGGCACATTGTTGTTGGTTTTACGTCAACGCTTTCGGCCGCTGATTGCTAGCCGCGAACGAGCAGCCCACTGCTTGTTGTTGTTGTTGTTATGCGTTTTCGGCGGATGTGGCGTGGCAGCTAGTCAAAGCTGGACGCCACAGTAGCTGTTGTTGCCAATGCAAGTTTTTTTGTTACTTTTTTTAAACTAAAAAAAAATGTTTTTTTTTGTTTTGCTTTTTTATTGCGTGGAAATCACTAAAAACATTTGATTTGCAGAAGAAAGTTTTTGCCGAGTGTTGTCGCTTTGTTATGACATTAGTTGTTCGTCGTTAGGCCGACTGCACATATAAATGTTGGTGACAGCGCATAGAAATCGCTGCCACTTAAATGTTTTCATTTTCTACACTTGCAATACCGCAGCAGCTGAACATTGCACAGTAACAAAGTTACTGGCTGCAACAGAAACAATCATGCTGCAACAAAAACAAACATGCTGCAACATAATCATGCAACAAAAGTGTTTGTTGCAACATAAAAAATGCTGGCGTCAACAAAAGGTGTCCAGTGCTGACCATTTGTGGCGTCACAGCCTGTTGGTAATTGTCAAATTTGCAGCCTTTTCATGCTGGTTTTGACATTTTCGGGCAACAATCGGTTGTTGTGCTCGCCCGCTGTTGTTCGTTTGATGCGCAAAAATTTTAATGACGGCACATCAAAGAATTCTGCAACTTTGGTTTAGTGGGTAAGAGTGAAAATCGTGTTTGTTGGCGGCTGGGCGGCGCACTGTTAGATGACATTTAATTGAATTGCTTTGCAGATGTGTATGTATAGCTGTCTGTGTATGTGACTGTATATGGTGTTAGCGCTTAACTTTGGTTTGTGCTATGGAATTCGCCAAATTTGTTTACTGTCATTGGCGCTTTGATTACATGTCACTCATACGTCCAGGTGGTCTCTATATGCTATGTGAAAGCAATTTGCATTGCCTTTTATTTTTATTAAATCTAAACATAATGAAATCGAGTAATGATTTCGCATGTAAAAGCAAATATTTCTAATTCTGTCCAAGCAGAAGCCATTTTCCTTCAGTGTAAAGTAGTCAAGGATGTTTGGTATCTTCAAAGCAAGGTCTTTAAGACCAATGATATAATTTGCTATGTATTTGGTAGGTTAGTTATATGATGAGATCCAATTTTTAAGTGATAATTAACTGATTGTGATTCCGAAATATTTATTGAACATTATTTCAAATTCTTATATTCGAAAGTCTAAAATTTTAGAACAAAAACTTGGTATAATTTTTAGTTGTATGATATTTTCTTTATTTAGATTAATTTTCCGCATTTTAGTTTGAGATAGGTGGTAACTTAATCTCGCATACGTCTTTGCATTCAACATTGTTGTTAACCCAGCCCCCCTACGTTTATCAGAGTCGTTCTTATAAAAAAGAAAATACTTTTAAACAAGCTTTACGTGGATGATTTCAACTAATTTAGGTTAGGATAGGAAATGCGTTAATTAATTTGCAAATGCCATTATGTCTGCAAACGATTTGTAGAATACCTTCGAAATTTCGAGCTAAATGATTTGGTGAGAGACTTGAATTTTACCAAAAACGCTGTTAATTTGTTTGGATTAAGGCTCAAAAGTAGAAACGTATTTTTGCCGAGAGTGTTTTGGTTTAGATGTCGTTGGAAGCTGTTCACTTCCTTTTGCTTAAGAGGATGAGTTGGTTTATTGTACCAATATTGAAGGTTTGCTGGATACATTTGAAATCTCATACGACCCAGCACAGTGGCGGACTTTTATACTTGTAGATTCTTCAAAAAGAAGCCTTAAAGCAGTTCTACTTCACAGTGGTGCTGTTATTCCTGTCGGTCATTCCCTACTTCGTTTTCGTTGGACCTGATATTCGATGGCTGGGGTGGATTGCTTTTGTAGAGATCATAAAGAAATTGTTAGGCAATTACAAAAACCCTAAATACAAACAAATCGTCAAAGGTACTGTTAGACGATTTAGATACCTTTCAGAAGCTTCGTAGAAGCAAAAATATAGCAAGAAAAATCTCATTTAGGAAACGAAGCATTGATCAGTAAGCAGTAAGAAAATTGTACTTACTTTCTGACCGAGAATGTATGGTTTTAATAAAAAAAAATAAATAATATTTTTGTTTTCAATAATTCACTAGACATTGACGATAGCATCAGGAACATATAGTAGATGTATTTAACTTCAGAGTGTATAATAATAACTTAGATTTCTTAAGAAATAAATTGGTTGTGGATTTTGGGAAGGAGGCATAATTGTTACTAATACTTACAAGTATTTCGAAAGCAAGGCTGGCTAGGCAGTGTCTGTTACTGTTGCTCGCTAACGCGACATGATAACCCAGTTCTTTTTGTCGATATTGAATGATATTGATGTGATCAAGATGTGGTTTCGACAAGACGATGCCAGATAATATTTTATACAGCTCGTACACTTTCATTACTGCATGAGAGATTTCCAGGTAGTGTACTGTCTCGTTTTGGTGATCAGAATTGGCCGCCAAAACGTGTGATTTAACACCTTTTAATTTCATTTTAAGAGGTTATTTAAAATTATACGTCTATTACAACAAGCCCACAACCACGCGTGTTTTGAAGAAGGAGGTACATTCAACGTTGCATCAATGAAATTCAGCCACATTTAATTGTATACAGAATAGTCATGGAAATTATCGACAAATGAGAAGGGGCCATTTTCTCGCTGTGTTATTCCATAAATAATCGTATCCTATGTACTTTATGATTCAATAGAAAAATTACAATCGAAAGATTATTAACTGTTTTTTCTATTTGATTAAAATCTTGCCTAAATTTTGCGACACTCTGTTATATAACAGTTTTTTCTAACATAACCACAAATTATATTAAAATCTACTAAAATGTTAAAAATTATAAATCTGAAATCATTACTTTGCATTAGTGAAACAAGAAAAATATGAGCCCAAAAATTGGAAAAAAATGATATAAAACAACCTTGACACACTGGCTTATTAGTAGAAGTATACGATGTATATGTACTTATGAATGTTTTTGAAGGCATATAAAATATTTAGCCATGCACGTGCCGCTGTGTGGACCCCTAATTTTGATTAGAATGTAGACAAGTAAAAATTGATTAATCCTACGACTTGCGGGTGGTCAGTTCGCTCAATTTGTTTCATTCGCCTTGATGCAATTAATTTGCAACTGTTGCAACGGATTGTCTGTAGCTAAGCTAAATTACAGTGATTATATAATTAAGCAGTTAATGGAGAAATAAACAGTAAACGCCCGTTCAACAAATTACACACCTTTATTCAAACAAAAGCAGGCGAACTGGCTTTTTTTTCGCTCGCTCTTGAGCCATCAATGCTTGGCAGGCCACCAGATGGAGATACATATGTATGCATATATATGTGTGTTTTATATATCTGCTTAGCTTGAGCTGGCATGCAAGTGTTAGCAATACATTAGATCAGCGAGTAGAGAATAATAGCAGCATTTACAGACAAGACGTTCGCTTATTAGACAGACGGTTAAGCTGGACCAGAGTATAGCTTTAATGAATAGACAATGCGAGCTTTGGTATGAACACGCCAGACAGTTTGGTTACTAAGCGTATATGTATATAATGGTAGACAGTCAATCAGACGCAAGAAAATACAATATATGTGCATATATGTGGCAAGATTGGTATGTGAGTACATATGTATATATATCTAACTCACTTTTCCAGCAACAATGCCTAGTAGCCACACCACAATGTCTACTTGTTGGCTCATTATGTTGGTCAAAGATTGGTTTTTGTAGCTGCAACAGCCACTTCGTTGGCGTTTATCAGACAGCCGGTTGGTCAATCAACGTTTAACACCTGAGTGAATTGTGCAGCACCGAAAAAAATATCGAAGTATATAGTAGTAAGTAAGCGGGTAAGTAAATATCAATTATAATAAATGACTTAAATAAATTAAAACTTTGTACATGCAACACGAATGGCCAGCCAGTGGAGCAAAAATGTAAACAACAATAATAATGGCAAATTATAGTTATGTTGAAAATCAGAAGAAAAAAACTTTAAAAAATGTGGCTTTAACAAATACTGGCCACATATTAATCACTGCGTTGCATTGTTTTGAGACATGCCACAAAATGTTGTAGCAACACGTGGCTTTTTTGTATGTTGTACTAAAATCGCAGGTTTATAAGCAACATTCCATGGCACTAAGCAGTAGCCAAGCGACAGCTGGACAAGCTATAAATAACTTAGTTTTTATATATGTATGTATGTACATATATATATTAGGGTGGAGTGAAAAAAAAAAAAAATTTTTTTTGCTTAGCCTGAGCGTAAAATTTGTAGATTATAAAAATTTTTTTTTGTAACATCCGATATTTTTTTAACATTTTAAAGTAAATTTCGAGTAAAAATTTTTTTTGGACAAAAAAAGTTTTGATAAGTCTTCTAGAAGCTGTGGAGAGTCCTCTTATTGGCCAATTAAAATTTATCAACTTAAAAAAATGTTATGAGATTATTATTGGAGTTTAAAAAAAAAGTCTTAAATGACAACATGCTTTCCTTAAGCGTTAAAATAAAATTTGAGTCAAAAACCGTCAAATTCGGTAATTTTTACATAAATGTAAAGAGTTTAAACCAAAAAAGGTTTTATTTGTACAAAAAGAATTTTAACTCGAAATTTACTTTAAAATGTTTAGAAAATATCTAGATATAGAGAATTTAGATAGAATTTTTTTTTTAAATATTTTTTTTTATAATCTACAACTTTTACAGGCTACAAAAAAAAAAATTTTTTTTCACTCCACCCTAATATTTATACAATATATATCTATATATATGGATCAAGATATAAGCAACGATACGCGCACAATGTCACCACAAATGCGCTTTCAATTAAATTACAAAAAAAAATATTTAAAAAATTTTCAAAAAATATTCCACGCTATTTGCCAGTAGGCGACAAATCGCCGATTACCAGCAATAGAAAATAATTGGCGTAGCGAAATTCGACGCGACGAAATTGGTGCATTTGTTGGCGGCAGCGGTGGACAATGAATGAATGATATTTGTAGTTATTGTAGATTTTTCTTCATTGAGATAGGCACTTACATACTTACATGTACATACATACATATGTTTATTTATGTTTGCAGGCGTATATAAAAGCATATTTGTTTGTTTGCCACTCGGAGTTGCACAAATTAATTTCGCTTATGAGTAAGTTTCTTTTTGTAAAGTAGCGAATAATTGGCCTTTTATTAACAGATTTTACATGGCTCGCTACGGTGTGCTTCAACAAAATCAATGAATGCTTGATTTTTTCGTAAATTAAGTAGTTTTAATTGAACGTGCAATTGCGCAGGCGCCACTTACTTTTTTTGTAAACTGCTTTGATTTATACAATAAATCAATTTATTGCATAAAAAAATGAAAAAAATTACAGTAAAAGAAATAAGTTGAAATAAAATAAATTAAAAAGATCTTTGGCTTGGTTTTGATCGATCGGTTTTTATCGCAACTATATGGCCTATGATACTAACTGGACAATTTCTTCAGATATTGCACCATTGCTCTAGACAATAACACAAGCCAAATTTCTTGAAGATATCTCGTTAAAATCAAAAGTTTTTCATACAAGGACTTGATTTTGATCGTTCAATTGTTGATGAGGATAAACTGTAAAAAATCAACCTTAGTGCCATCTTTCGATAAAAGCGAAGCCAATTTCTACCGAATTGACCGAAACAGGTAATAATCGCTTGGTGCCAAGACCGGACTATAAGGTGGATGCAAAGGAAGGGCAATTAAAACCGTGCTTACATGACGTTCGGATTGATTTCTATTAGTATTTTTGTTTCCAAAGTCAAGTGCATCATTGACATCAAAATTATTTTAACGAAATTGACGAAACCAAAATTACGCCTTATTGGCTGTTACAGTGTCAGTACCATAAACAGTGTGTATATTTTGAGCCTCTCTTTCGTTTTCGTTTTCATCGAAGTAAAACTTTAAAATATGGCGCATTTTTTCTTTGTTGTTTTCTATCACATGCTCAAAGAGTACTAATTATTTCTTTCTTATTTTATAATTAAAACTGAAACTGAAAACTTAACTTAAAATTTGCGCTTTATGACGTCAATATCGTGTGACTGTTTAACTACGAGTAAGTTGATGAAGCAATAGAAGTTCTTAGAAAAATACAGCTTGGGATAATGTAAGAATTTAACAGTTATAGCAGTTGGGATATTCCCTCGAATGCTGAGATGAAGATAAAGATGCCAGTCACCACACTATCTATTGGAAAAATAATGAATTTCTTTTGTCTAGACCTCTTAAAATAGTCTAGGCCTCGTGGCAAACTTAATATACCCTATTCAGGGTATGATAAGCTCAGAGACGCCATACGAGTTTCCGTTGAAAATAGGCGTAGTTGCAGTTTTGCTCTAATGGCTAATCCGCCAAATTGGAAAACTACCCATAGTCAAATTTTACTGCATCGTACACGAAAAGGTTATGATGGTGGACCAATCATAAATATTATTCAAATATCAAAGCAAAACCTTCGTTCCAATGAATGAGAACCATACGAGAACTACATCTAAAAAATTTACAGTATACACTTATAAGCGAACGAATATCTGCCGGCATTGTAGAGCAAAAATTTAACCTTAATATACTTGTATTTACTTAATAAAATTAATATTTTTGGCATAGGTGAGAGCGCATTAGCCAAGAATACTTTTAAGGTGCCTTTAAGGACTTTTGTAGACTTTTATACCTTTTTAATGTAGGTTTAAATATATTAAAATATATCAAAAGTTGTCAACTCTCAAATTTGTGTTAATAACAATTATATTTGTACGTATGTATGTATATAATAATTTTTAAATCTCAACTCTTTGTTATACACTTAAATTAGTGTTCTACAAGGTTGTAAAGCGATTCCACACCTTTCAAGCACTTTTAACTGCAGTCTCTACCATTCGCTTTCGATTCCGTCTTGAAATCCAGTAAAAGTGTATTAAGTTATAGTTATGAGAAGTTATAAGTGCTGCGATTCTAAAAATACTCGTAGCCATCTGCGGGCCACCCGAGTTGCAACAACGAACAACATAAATTTTAATAATAAATGATAGTGTTCGCTTATCGCGGCGCATTTAAGCGACGTGGCAATAAAGTCCATAAAAATAATAGTAAAATGCTTGCTATAATATTCTTAACAACAACACCAACAGCAACGGCAGTGTGTCTTTCCAACAATAAGCGTCCAACGACACTAGCCGGCAGTGATCAACATAATATTACAACAACTACAATATTAAAAGGCAACAACGTGTGTTGATAGCATTTTTAATTGCATGCAACAACGCGCGGCAATGTCGTGAATGGCAACAAAGTGATCGCTAAAAAGGAAGCGACGACCATCAAGGTACATAAAACTGAAGTTTGTGACTTTGAAAAGTTGCTTGCAACAAACGAGCGTTGCTGTTGCCAATCGATGTTGTTGTCCTCCGCCGCTTGACTCTTGGCTGCTTGTTGGTTGCTTGGTTTTGAGTGGGCAGCAGTGAAGCGGCAAAAAGCATTCGCAAAGCAATCGAAATGGCAATGACAACAGCGCGAGATGGCGGTGTGGAGAGGAGAGCGCGGAGGTGAGTTGAAAGGCATGCAGGCAGTTGATGACTGCTGCTAGTTGCTGCTTGCCGCTTGCTCTTGATTGCGCTTTGTTATTGTTATGGCAATGACTGTTGCTCTCATTGTTGTTGTTATTGTTGTTGTTATTGTAAATCAATTTGTTTTTGTTGTTATTGTTGTTGCTGAGGCTGCTGTTGTTATCATTATTGTTATTGTTATCACTATTGTTGTTGTTGTTGTCATTACTAAAGTGCTGTTTTTACAACATGCGACTTGGCGTTGGTGTCGTTGGCGGCTAAGGTGGCACACAACGCCGGTGGCGCTGCCGGCTGCCTCGCAATCATTGACTTCACCTAAATGCATTTGCCTGGCCGTCATCGGCAGCCGCTGAACGAATATTCGCGCAGAGTCAGAGTGAGCTTTGCGGAGGCTTGCGCTAAATTGACAGCTGGAAGTGAAAAGCGTGATGCTGCGGAAGGCCGTTCATTGACACCGAAAAGCGAGCAGCAGCAAGGCACAAGCAACAACAACAACCACACAACACAAATAACAACAACATCAGCGACGGCAAAGGCACAAATGGCGCAACAAGAATATTGACAGTGGCGAAAAAGCGCAAAACAAGTGCGGAAAAAGGCAAAGACTACAACAACAACGAGCCGCAAACAGCGCACCGCGTCTGTTTTTGCATTCCATATCAGCTTTTTTCCCATCACTTCACTAGAGACAGCGTGCAGCTTGCGAAATGTCACACAAACACACATACATACAAATATATATATATATATATATGTATATATGCTTATATGACATTTGAAATATTACGTATGTGTCCATGTGTGTATTTTCGTGCGTTTGTGTGTTCCATTGCTGTTGGCAAATGCGATTTTTTAAGGCAATGAGTCGACAAGTTGCCTCTTTGTAGGCGACAGTCAATGCCAATTGTTGTTGTTTGTGTGGTTGCTGTTTGCTGGCTTTGGTGACTGGCTGTTGGCTGCTGGCTTGATTGCTCGACCACTCTTTATTGTTGGTGGGTGGTGGAAAGCTTAATTGTTTGTTGCCTTATTTGTTTTAGTCGCTTTATCGGATTTCACCGGTTGTGGAAATGGCATTTTTTTTGCCTTTAGATTTGGTCTTTGGTATGACATTGTTGGCCATGTTGCAATCAATGGCTTGGCAGTAGCGCCGATTGTGTCCAATTTTGATTGAAAGCAAATGCTAATGAAATCTCTGTGTTTGATATACAAATGTCGCTATTTTGTGGCAAGACTGTTGTCACATTTAATTTGTTGTTGTTGGAAATCAGTTAAGTATTGATACAGTTTTGGTATAGTACAAGTATTACAGTGGTGGATAGACAGAGTAGTTTTTGAGGTTACTAAGGGAATTTTTTTTTCGAAAAATATAACATACGTATGTAGTACCTATGGAGTTTTTGTGAGCTTAACAAACGCTGGTCAGCAACCAAAGCTTAAAGTGCACTGCAAGAGATCCGTTGAACTTCTTGCTTAAGATATATCTCGCCGCCATGGTAGGGATTCGTACTTGACATTGTCTGATGCCCAGCTTTTGCCTGACTGAGGTTAAAACATCTCAGTAGACAGAATTTCGGCCGAACTGGCGAAGTGACTGTGATGGATTTTAGGCACCTTCAGAAATTTGTGGTTAGTTCAAGGCGCTTCGTCGAACTATGAAGGTCTGGTGATCCATATCTAAGAGCTTTGGGAATCGCAAAGGACCAGTGGTCATAGGTGTCCAAGCGGGATCTTGCGTTGACTTTAGTGCGAGGATTAGCCCTGCGACCTTACTTATTCTTAAAATGTTTCTTGCTCCACAATATATGATAACTTTCATCAATTATGATTATTTTTTTTTTGTTTTTTGGTTGAGAAAAAAAAAATAACAATAATATTGTTTACAATATTCTCAGTCAATCCTCAATTTTCTAGCTTCGTACTATTGCGTATCTTAAAATTGCGTTAAAACACTTAAACTTTTAGCATAAAATTTATATTTGAATAGGCCACAAATAGTTGAAAGCCAAAAATTTGTAATTACAGTATTTTTAAAAGATTTCACAACGCCTCAAAAACGATTGTCATGCGATTATTTAAAAATGTAATTACTCGCAAAAGTCGTTTAAAGCAAATAACCGTTAGAATAGTTAACATGCAAAATAGAAGTCGCAAGAAAATTGTGCCAAAGTTCATTTAACTCGATGTGAGAGCTTTTTGTGAAAACCAATTCTGCAGACAGACAGTGAGTAAAAAACAAGAACACAAATGCCATTGTTTTCGAAATTGTGAGAAAATACTAAATACTCAGTCTCTTCAAGACTCACCTGTTTTTGTAAACTATACACTTTTTTTCTGCAATTAAAACTTTATTCACATAGAGTGCGAGTTTGTTGCGCCCATTTTTGGCAAAAAGCGCCTAAATGGAAATAGCACAAATAAGCTTAAAACAATGTATAAAAGAAACTGTATGTAAATTAATTTTACTTAAACATTTATCAAATAAAACCTATAAAAAAATTAGTAAAAAACTATTTTGCTTTATGCGAACCGGCAACTTTTGTTCTATGGCAAGTATCTCGAATATCATTCACTGTCCACCCACGCTTCGCTTTTATTCGTATTATTAGAGAAGTATATATTACATATGTACATATGGATGTGTGCATGTATATATGTATGTATGTATATATGAAACACACAATCGTCATGGGAATGATTTCGTTGCGATCGGTTAGTTTTTCCGTTATTAAACTCAAAAGCAGTCACTCAACTGTCTGTTTGTCTGGTAATAATATTAATACGATTTTATGGTTAGTGTCAGACGATATTTGATCTTGGATCTTGCTACTAATTGCTGTACAACAACTACACAAACTGGTTAATCTGTTATGCTTAGCTGATACATTGAATGAGCATTGCAATTTTATATACTTGAATTGTAGGGGGTAATTACTTCTTAAAGTTTTAACTTCTCATTTCAAAATGAGGTCTTCACCTAAAATATTTTGATAACACAGATTGTTGTGCAAGGTAACACTGTAATCTTCGAAGACATTATTTAGATCGATTAACTATAGCATATAGCTGTCAACAATACAAACCGAAGTTAAGGGTTTTCTAGTTTTTCTATGAATTATGCGAGCATGTACAATATCTTCCTCATGTACCTACATTAAATATTCATTATTCTAAATAATATATGACTGTTTCGAAACTCATCATATCTACATAGACGATAACTGGTTGACGGCTTAAAAATCAAAATTTAAATTTGGCAGATTTGATTACTCCATGCTAGTCAATGGCAAGCATGAAAAAATACCCTAAATTGTGTCACGGCTTTAAAGAGGACCAGAAATTGTTTCAAATCCCCTGCTGGAGATCAAATCAGTTTGATGAGTTCGATTTAATTGGTATTGTCAAGATATTTTAGTATAGTTATGCGCTAAAGATTTTTTCTCAATAGCAAGTAGGCAAACCAGCAAATTCATTTCGATTAAATTAACCAAATACATTCACATTTGAACCCCCGTAGAGACGTATCCATCGCAACGAGTCTTCCTTATGTTAATGACCAATTTTCAGTAGCAATAAACAGAAAATATATTATTTAACTAAAATATTTACACCAAACTACCGGTGCACCAACCTTTTACTTTCAGAAAAGTGAAATTCAAAAATATTTAGTGCCTCAGTTTAGTAGTGTAACGCCTAACAGCAAAAACAAAACAGTCAAAGCCAGGAGCTCAAGCTGGTCAATGCTTCAAAAACAATTAACGGCATTTTAATTATAGGCTCTTAAGTACAGTTATGACCTAAAATACTCTAACAATTTTGCACCTCCTTGCCGAAGGATGTAGTTTTTGAAAATTTTTTGCCAACATGCGCTTGTTTATACTAATGTGTGTGTGTGTATCTGCAAATAAACGCTAAAATTATGTACTTTCAAAAGCAATAAAATAGAATAACGACTGTATGAATAGACGAAGCCATGCAAAATGTAAACGTGCTCCGCTAAATGTTTGCTATTTTTAACAGCGAACTTCATTAACGCTCAAAAATTCATGGCAGAAGTGACTTGCTTTTTAAAAACAAGCTTGTAAACAATCATGAAAATCTCACTTAATGACGCGCAGCTCGTGTTGGGCGCGATTGCATGTGTGTGTGTGTGAGTGTGTTAGTTTCTATGTGTAGCAGGCAGAATTCATTTCACTTTTTATGGAGACCTATAATAGTTAATATTTAAAAGAAATTAACATGCAAATATATTATATGCACATATGCTAAGTAATGGCTATTGTTCCAGTGAGTAGCGTAAAGAATGGCAACTGATTTTATTTTACCGCCCAAGTGAGTCATAAATATATTTGGTGCACTTTCTTTAAAGTCTTTTGTGAGTATTCGTATTTGAAGTGCTTTTAAGCTTATTTTGAGGTTAAAGCTGTAAGTTTTAATTGGTTTTAGTTTATTATTTGCTTTCAGTTGCATCCTGTTTTTAAATTGAAAAACTTTACACGTACTGTTAAATTTTCAAACAAATTTATTTCTTCATATTTCGTTGGATTATAACTTTAGAAATAATAAACTAAAATTTTAAAACATTTTCTTAAATAGTTTTTGTGTTATCGTGTCCTAAAATAAAGGCGCTCATTTCAATCAGCTCTAACTATCAGTTGGACTTTAAACGCGTTTTTCTCAATATTATTCTAATATTCGAATATGCTTGAGTGATTACTCAGAGACAAAGTAGTGATCGGATATCACTATCAAATTTTTTTTATATATGTCTGTAGGTCTGTATATCCGCACAACTTTCGTTGTTGATTTACGTGAGTACCTGCCGGCGACGGCCTTACTTCACGGTGTTCCAAAACACAACGTATCAATACAATGCGTTGATAAGCGCCCCAAACAATACGAGCTATTTGCAAGTATTTATTCGGATATCAGTGGCAGTGTGTCTGGGTCCACACTACCATCTTGGTATGATTAGAGGCCGACCTAAAACCTCTTCCGTTTTCGGGTACGGAACCCAGTTGCTTTTTGCAACTTTATTTTAGAACTGAAAAAACAGTCAGCCTGAATTTTCAGTTCTTCCTGCATTTAGGTTTCAACCACAGCCACCACGAATCTCCCCAAAGGGGCCATAACCAGATTGGATCGAAGTCCAAGGGCTTTCTGCTCCCCGTGGTACCAGAAAGTCTCCGGTAAGACTGTGTAGCCGAAACTACTGCCAGTTGAGCAACCCATTACTCAATGACTGGTGACATTTGTCGCTTGAACTTCAAATGTCTTTTTATTTGCTTTTTCATTTAATGTCTATAATATCAGTTCAAGCTGAGTATTATAGCACTATTTCTGACATAATATGCTGATATTACTGAGCAAGGTACATAATAACATTCATAGTGCATTTGGCTTTTAGTCGCCTTTTACGACAGGCATGCCTTACCGCGGGTAAAAAAAAGACTCTTGAAACTTTAAAACTAAAGATTTCGCTGGAGAGTTAAGATGATTCCTCAAATACTTATAAGAAAAAAGTTCTCAAAGATGCTATAACAGCTATAGCTGTAAATAAAAAGGAGAGATGTGAGAGGATTATACTTTTAGAAACAGTCGAAAACTTTTCAGTACAGACGTTCTGCAGAGCTGTGAGGCAAAAAATCCGGTACCTGTCGATGCGCTGATATTCTGATAAATTAGTTCTAATTAACCAGAGCATCTTTGTGGTTTTCAAAGATTTGGTGTCGTACTTTAAAAGGACTCTCGATGGGGTTTCGGTAACTCTTGTATACTCTTGTTGTTTTTGACAAATAGTGGATCAATGCAAACCGTCACACTGTGTGAGAGTCTATAGGTCCAATACTTCTCTGCCGCTTTGTTTATGGCGTGAACGCGTTTTATTGAACTTGAATATTGACGGTTTATTTTTGAATACTGCAGGATTTTACTGTCTAGGTTTAGACAAAATAATTGAACTAAATAATTATTTCATTCAGAGGCTTCGTTAAACAGACAAAAGGTTATTTTGGGCTACGCCATTGCTGCTTTTTTTTTGGAAAAAAATCGTACAATTAGCGATGAGTAAAGTATGATAAGTATTCAAATTTGTGCTACACCATATATATACTTTGGAATGGGTCAGTGTTGATGGTGTTCAGAACAAAAACTCCTCCTTTTTGTTAATCTTCAGAACTTGGTAAAAATGGAGTCGACAGAACATAGAACATACGTGGTGGTTGATGAGACGTTAGAACATTACCTTTGCAAAACTCAGCCTTCAGCCGGTTGAGATGGGATATCTTACACGACTGCCAATGTTCGAACCCATTGTAAAAGACATTGGTCAGCTGGAGATGGAAAAAATAAGGAATTTTTTTTTAAACTCTCTATGTGACTTGGCGGCAAGCGTGGCTTAAGTACGGCCGCTAGCGGTCAGTATTCAGTATATAACAAAAGGAAAAGCTATACAGCAGTCGATGTTTATTTTAAGTGACGCAAAAATTAATAAAAATCAGCTGGAACTCACAAATATTTTGTTAGAACACCACACCCATTACTTACAGAAATATTTTGTGGTGGAATGACTAACGCCACCTGACAAATATTAAATTTCGTTCTCAAAATGTCACTTCAAAATTTTTTAACAGGATGTGCTCATTTTTATAATATTTTTGAAGTTAAAAAATAGCATGCATAATATAAGATGAAAATTAATAATGATTTGTGGCACGGATACGCTGAAATTATACACAAATACTTGAAATGTTCGTCTAGCATAGAATTAATTATTTTTATGTCCAAGTAAAGTTAATAGTATACATATGTGGCATATATGGGTTGCAGGTATTGCAACACCGATTTGAGAGTATCAATACAATAAATTTAGGTTAGCTCTGAGCAATAAATAACGCGCAATATTTGATAATGTTTTCTAATACTTTGGCCTTTTTTTATTTTTTTATTTTCTGATTTTTTATTTTTTATTTTTTTTTAGTTTTTATGTTTTTTTTTTTTGCATTTTCCATTGCTATAATGACTTCTTGTGTTTTTCTTTTATTTCAGTTCCAATTTTCAGCTAGCTTCTCTTTGGATTAATAGAGAACATGCGATGCCTCGATATGTTATTTACTTAACTGTATTAAAAAAAGGCCAAATGACAGCAACTCTTGCACGCCTAAAGCTCGCAGCGCTGGGTCGAGGCTCACTGTATACCTATGTAAGTATATTTAGACCGTGTGGCTATAATTAGAATTTGTTTTCAATCACGACAGCATGACGGAAAGACTGAAAGTCTAACGACAAAACGCGCTTTCCACGCTCTTAGACATTTGCGGCTTTTTTATGCCTCAATGCAAGCGCATGCAGCTACATATGTGTGTATGTTTATGCGTATGTGTACATATGCATATGTGATAGGCATACTCGTATACTATAGATTTATGGCCATTTTTCCATTTTTCCAGCATAGCTGCCAGTTTTGTCTGTGATACATTTGTTAGCTGCCGCGTGTGGCATGTTGGTAGGTGTCGTGTGGCGTGTTCAACGAGAAATTCCACTTTCCTGCATGCAAGCATGTGTGTAGATTTGTATGTGTGTCTGTCTGTCTGTCTGCATGCTGGTGATGAGCGTCAACTTCATCTAGTTGCATGTTTGGTCGCTTCATTTTCATGCCAATGCTTGCTTTATTTTTAACGCCTGCTTGTTGTTCTTGTTTTGCTTTTTCTTAGCAATTTTTCTTTTCTGTGGCGGCGTACAAGTCAACGATGCTAATGCTGAGCAGCGTTTCATATGGCAATTTTTGAGGTCAGTGTGGCAACGAGTTAAGCGGTAGGCGCGTTGCTGTCGACCCAAGCTGAGTGAGGCATTAGAATTTTGTATGTGTGTGTGTACATATATAGCCATATGTATATAAACATATGTATGTATGTATATGTAATGATTTGTGTGTTGTTGTGCACTCGAATGTGCAAATATAGCGATTTGTCAATGACTTATGACCTCCGCTATGATTGCTGGTGTTGTATGAAATCATTTTCTCTGCTCTTGGCTATTTGTCTTACTAAAATTATTTTTTTTAGTTATGAAATATTTTTTTATTTTCAAGAAATTTTGAAATTTTGAAATATTCTATGTCTATTATTATTTCTTTTTGTTTTTTATATATTTTTTTTGTTTGTCTTACTCAAATAATTGCTGAAAAAACTATATGCTTATGAAATTTTCCATTATTTGTTTTGAGCATTATGTTAAAATATCTTATTTTTATGACTATTTTACTTTCTGTTATTTTTTTTGTTTCTCTTTATGTCTGAACTTTTGTAAAAATTTTGTTTTTTGTGAATTTTTTTTTGGAAAATAAAAATTTTAAATATATGTAGATTTTCAAGAAATTTAAAAATTCGTAATAATTTTTATTATTTTTATTCCTTGAATATTGTTTTCGCTATTTTAAAAATTTTATACAAGAAAGTATTTTTTTCTTATGAAATTTTCAACTATATATTTTTAAGCAATTTTAAAATACAATATTACAATTTTTTTTTTGTATTTCTTTTTTCTTAATTAATTTTTGAGTCTATATGAAATTTTGTTGAAGAAATATTTTTAGTTACGGATTTTTTGTTTAATTATTTTGAAGGCTCTTAAAAACTTTTTTTTTTTGTAAAATTTTATGTTATATACATATATATATATATATCGTTCAGATCTATAATAATTCATTATATTTTTAATTTATTTTACTTAGTGTATATTAATTTTTTAATTTTTTTATACTTCTTTTCGAAGAAGATCAGAATTTTGTGCAAGAAGATTTTTTTATAATGAAATTTTCCATAATATATTTTCAAGAAATTTTAAAATGTATTATTGTTATTTATTTTTATTGTTTTTTTAATTTTTGTTTAACAGAAATTTTTGTTGAAAAAATATTTTTAACGGTCAATTTTTATTTATTAGTTTTGAAAACATTTAAAATTTTAGATATTTTTTAATAATTTCAAAATATTTTTATTTCTGTAACTCTATGACTGAAATTTGTAGGAAAATACTTTTTTGTTTTTTTTCCGGAATAGCATAAAGTTTTATATTGTATAATTTTTTGCATAATTCTCTTTTTTATATTCTTATTTAAATTTCTATTTGATGTTATATTTTCATTTTTATTATAATTTTTTTTATTATTATTAGGGCGTCGCTATTTTCACTCTCCAGTTCGCCAGCAAATGATTTAATTTCACTATATTTATTATTAAATAATCTTCAGTCAACCTTTTAGTACTCTTCATTTCATTAGTTTTTTCGTGTCTTCAAGCTTCAAGCAAAAAGCGAAAACATTACTTTTGAAAGCTGAAATGTCAGCCGCAGGCCATAGATTCGTAAATTTGAAAGCCGTGCCAGGCGAAGATCAATCAATTTCGTACGCAAAAAACCAGTTAATAAAATATTAATAGCCAAAAAGAGCCGCACACTAATAGTTAAAATAAAATATAAAGGCCAAAATAAAAAACAATAAAAAAAAAGAACAACAACAACCCTATAGTGCTCATCGGCAACATCTTAAGCGGCGGTGCAAAGGTGAGGCTATCTCAGTTTGAGGCTAAGCGCTGAGCCGTTAATAGCGAGACACGACCAATCATATCAACTTGGCCCGTTGCGACGAAACAATTCATTTTCGTAATACCGTGCAATGAATGAATTTGCGAATAATTGCCAATTGACGGTAAAGACTCACTCAAGTCAAGTCCAAGCGCGTCACGACCAAGCCGCTTTGCCGTTGAACCCTGTGTTGGTCGGTTGCGATTATTATGCAGGCACTTCCTGTTGCTAGCACGGCATTGAAAGCTTTCTACTTGCGGCCATTGTTGACCTTCAGATGAGTGCGCCGCTGCACGTATCTATCTGATCAAAATAATAATTAAAACGCACGAAGAGAGGCAAGCTAGAGCAGCTATAAGTGTTACCAATTAGAATAACAAATTTATATATGCATTCATGAAGACGATGTTTTAATTGCGTAACATTGACTTGATATTGAAGCAGATTCTCGAAATTTTAGTGATACCCTACCCTAATGTGCAAAAACTATTTTTCTGCTTCATGAATATGGAAAATAATAAAATCTTTTTAATAAACAATTATATAATTTTTGCTTACCTTTATTTACAGTACAGTTATTTAGTTCGCTTTGATCTGGAAAGAAATGTGAGAGTGGTTAAAATTTGAAAAGTAAAAAAAGTTTGCTTATTTATTACATATTGTTTTTAAGTGATATATATAAATATGCTATTGAATAAATAAGAAAGTCGCTATAAATATAATTTGAAAACGTTCTACCACTACTCTTTTAAATCGAGCATTTAATCAAATATTATTATTAGTCCTTTCCTGAAACTTACGCTAGAGGGTGCTGTGGTAAAGCTTTTGGTACTTTTCATGGATAATGGTTTGAAAAATATTATTTTGTACTGTTTTAAGACCGAAAATTATATTCTTGGAATCGGATATCAGATACAGCGACTAACTTTTATAAAACCTGGATCTTAACTTAAAACTTAAACTTAATTTCAATACTGTTTTCCCAGAAAAATAACGAAAAATTTCAAATAGTGTTTAAAGGACTTTCTAACGTCAAAAATTAAATGTCTGTTAACGTTTTTTTTTATGGAATTGATGACCAATTAGCAGTTGTATGATGGTTGACTCTGGGGCAGTCATTAAAGGACGCCACCGTCGAATATATTTCCTTCCAATTTTTACGCTCGAACAAAATTGTAGTTTTTTCTGTTATATAAATTTTCACATCAGCCGAAGTACGCATAAACAAGTCTCGAATAATTTTTCTACATTTTGTTGAACAATTTTATTCAAATTTCAAGGGAAATACTTAAGAATTGAGCGAGCTATGTTTCCAGCTGAGTCAAATAATGTAGTTCAGAGAAAAATGTTTTATGGACCATGTGTGGATAGTACGAGGTTTTTTGGTAGCTTTTAAGTTCATACTTCTTTCCATACCGAGTCACATTCCGAGAAAAAATTAATTCTTTTACTATAAAGTAGAGTTGCCAATATGGCGTTTTTTAACCAAATGCTATTTTCAGAGTGAGTTCACTTTGACTTTGGTAATCTTGTCAGAATTTTTGTATCTTACTCTTAAAGTCAATGTCTTACAACTATAGCAAAGAGAGAAATCTTTAGCAATGATAAATCTCTTTAAGAATGCCTGTGCATCCAGAGAGCATTGAATATTCTTTGGGTGATTGGCAACATTGTCACAAAACTTTCACAAAAATGTGCCTACCAACTATTAAAATGAGCGATATTGCCACATTATACGATGTGTAAAGTTCGGTTGTTATGCAATCACTACTTCCGGTTGGGTGTATCTAATGGCCATTTTTCAGCTTCAATTATTTATGCTGTTGCTTTAAAGAGAGATTGTAGTTTCAAAATAACATAACAAAATTTTAAATCGATATCTCGAAGAGTTTTTGAGTTACGGCCTTCCAAATTGTAGCAGCTCAGTTTAAAGTCTCTATCAATTTATTTTTAAACACGTTTTTCTTAAAACTACATTTTTTAAAATTTTTTCGAAGATTGATTATTCAAATATTATAAACTTTTTTCTGCATATTCTTTATATTCTCTATATAATTATACTGATATGATCAAAAATCGAGTTTTGGCTGGCCAAAACCCAGAAAAATTCAATTACTTTCTTTCTTAAAAAATACCGCCATTATGTAATTTTTTTCTTGTTTCGACCGTTGGTTATAGAATGAACAATATTTTATAGTAAAGACATTTTTTTGGTACGTTTCAGCCGCGATAAAGGCTGCATTGCAGTGATTGGAGGATCTTTCTTTTAGCGCCATTAGAAATCGCGTCTAACTCGAAAAATATTTATTTCTTTTCTTCAGAAATTTTACTGTGTGTTTTTAAAATATGTATAAATATACCCTTAACATAAATTCGGTTTATAAAATTGTTGAGAGAAGAAAAGAAATTAAATTAAATAAAATTGTACTCGATTATATTATAAAGAACGAATAATTATTTGAGATCTCATCCTAAACCGCTTTAAAGTCTAAATATTTTTATTTTAATGCAGCTTTATATTGTCATAATCCGCTTCATTTGCAACCTTGTCGTATTTACAACAAAATATATCTATTCAGACTTTCAGTTATGCGAACCTGGTTTCTTGGCATAGAAAAATTGCATTCACTACACTTGATTACAATGATTCAATAAGTAATTAATTAAAGCTCCAATGAATCTGTGGCAAAAGTTAGCCTTACCTATGCGCAACAAATGTACGAATAATATAATTGCCTATAAACTGCGTTGCCAGACTACGGTCAGCTTACGAACACATACACACACATATGTTCATTAAGCAAAATAATTAGTCAATAAAATGCCGACTGAGCAATTATATATGCGCAGCGTGAGAATTACCTTAATCATTTGGAACGCTGTGAGCCGCCATTTCTGACTCATCGGAAAACAACAACCAACTGGTTTAGTTGCATAAACACAGGGTGCAAAATACAGAAATGGGCAGAATAGACCGTCTAAAAGGGTATTAGGTGCAAATTCATATATAAATATTATACTCGTATAAGTTTGTATTAATGTATGTATGCATGTATGTATATGTGTACACACTTTGTATTTGCATGTGTAAAATGCTGATTTGTTGTTAATTTTTTTGTATTTTTGTAATAGCCACTCGGTGCGGTTCATTTATATAAATTCTAAAGTCCGTCATAAAACTCCGCTTGTTAGGATGCTAATTACAATCCGGTGTAATAAAGTTAATGACTTTCAAGTAGAATTGCTCTTGCGTAAAAACATGTACGAACACATTTTTCTGTATGTATGTGTTTGCACATAAATTGCTAATTGGAAAAAATATCGAAGCGCAAACTGGTCTTCGACGTGTCAAGAAAGCGTCGACTACTATTACCAGACATCGAAAATGTTGTGGATTTCATTAATCAATGAAAATCAGTAAAAGACCAGCTATAAAATCAATCAATACACATAAAGGGCTAAATTTTGATGGTCTCTGTGGATTGGCCTAGATAGCAAGCGCTCCAAATTTGAAAGACGAACCAGAAGTTATCCTTAGAAATGCGCAATTACGCTAGCTAACGGCTTACTTTATCAACTGATTTATTAGATAATGTACCGACACGGTATTTTGAGCGAAACATTTGTGCGAAATCATCGCTACACCAACCGACATCGAACAGTTAACAGAAAACGTAACAATATACTACATTTTACAAACTGATGTTCCATTCAAACAAAAAAAACCGTTAACTTCGGCTGCATCGAACCAATAATACCCTTCACATATGCATTACTTTTAGCATTGAAGGATATAATTTAATATTTATTGGTATTTTGGTCAGTTTCAGCTATATGCTATAGTGCTTCGATCTGAAAAATATGGTTGGAGATTTTAGCGTTGCTTTGGGCAATAAAGTATGCCACATTTTTGAAGATATCTTGTTAAAAAAATTTGCAAAATGCAAGAACTCAAATTAACAACATCTTATGCAGAAAATAACTTGCGCTAAATTTCAGATCGATAGCCCAAAAACTACTACGACAAGTTCGCGTATGAACAGACAGATGGACAGATGGTCAGACGGACAACGCTCAATCGACTCAGCTCGTCATGCTGATCATTTAAATATATATTTTTATAGGACTTCCAACGTTTCCTTTTTTAACTGATAATGTCATTAAATTTGACATTGTTTTTATAATTTTGACATTTGACATTGCTTTTATAATTTTGTCAATTTTACTGACATTTTCAGTCAAAAGAATGGAAACGGTGCTTAGATTCTTCTCATAGTACTTTATAACTATATTTTTTTCGTAACAAATTGCGAAACTAGGGAAAAAGTCAAATTTGTGATTGTTTATGAGGTTAGAGTGAAATGTCATTACAATTTAGGTTGACAACTTGTTGTCATTTTTATAATTTCTTATATGCTATGTAGGAAAAATATATAATATATAAGTATAATATGTATTATATATATATGTATTCAAGTATTCGTGTATTTTTTAGCAATGTCAATTTTCGTAATTTATTCAGCATACTATTGTCGGTTAAGCTGATGTGGTTGTCATCAATTTTGATATACTGAGTACGCCCATTAGATGTTTTCATTTTTTGCAGAGACTGTAATTTATAAATATTTATCGGAATAGACACAAGTTAGAAAAACTGGTTTAAGCATCATTTCGAATATTTAATTAAACTCATGTAACTTTTTATTATTATATTAATTTTTTTTTGTCATAATTAGTGTTCAAAAAAAAAAAAAACAAGAAATTGAAAATAAGCACACAAAATAATAAATTGTGTTTTGTAAAATAATATTTGTCATATTTTTCTTTTTTTGTTAACGATTTTCTCATTTATTACTTTCTAACAACTTTTCAGCTCTCACATGTACACACTTCTGAAAAATTGCTTTATGCTTTTGAACAAATTTCCATTACCTACAAGCTCTATGATCAGCCTTAAACACCGCAAGACATAAGCATAATTAAATGGTGTGATAATGACTAGATTAGAGGCGTAAATTATTTATATTCTTAAAATAAAACTTGTATGAAAAACATTTTAGTTACGCCTTAATATATAATTAAAAGCATATATCTAGCAACTTGACCCTAAAACACGCAATTTGTTTGCTAGCGTAAATATGTAGGTATACTCAAATTCGTAGACCAGCATGTGAGAACATTTGTGAAGCGAGTGGTATGGGAGAAGATATTATTAAGTTGGCAACGGAAGTTTGCTTAAAAATAGATACATATGAAGAATTTAAAAAAATAAATTGAATAATATTTTAAAAAGAAATATTTTTGCTGCCTTGAGGCAGAACACACACAATTTATAGTTTCTAAAAAAAAATTTTAATTATTATTAATTAACCATAATTTACTACGAACTCTTTACGCTAACGGTGCATCATTCTATTTTATTTGCTTCTACAATTATATTATATTACTATTATAGATTTATTATATATAGAAGGAGTTTAAATCTTATTTTTAGTAATAGCAACAGCCTTCAAAGTTATGTATTACCTTGAGGACAAATATCTTTTTGAGGAGCAACAGTAATTACTTAGCTATTATCGACTTTTCCATACCCAAGTATTGATTTAAAATTTTGAAAATTTAATAAAAATATCAAATAATAAAGCAACATTTTTTTTTTTAATTTCCCATAAAATTTAGTTTAAGTAGCTAATTTATTGTATAATACAAAACTGAACAAATAAAAAGCGTCTAATTTTGCGGTTAACATGAATGACACACAAAATTCACGGAATTTGCTTCATAGTAATTACATAAATTCCCCACAATTAGTTATTTATGGTATATAAACTCATTCCGAATGCGGCTACCTACAAACACAGACATTCCACCATAAAAACTACTGAAAGAAATTTTTCATCTTCAGCTCATCTGATTTCATTGGCGCTTAAATTACGCCATTCGCAATTTATGACAATGCATTAACAAAAAATTACATAAAATACATATACAGTGAGGAATATACAGGCATACATAAATAAATAAAGTATTATTGACTGAAAAAAATGCTGCAAAGTAGCTGAAAGAATTTTTACGATAGCCGCGATTAAGCGCATACAATTTATCGCTGCTTTGGGTGATTCGTTGTGAGGTTAAATTGAGTTGAGTTGACTTCAGTTGAGTTGAGTTGATGAAGTCTATTGTCGCGCCAACATTAACGCTGATGTGCATATAAAAATTTATTGATGCGCAACAACAAAATTGAACATTATTTTATTGTAATATTTTTTTTTTTTATTTAATGAATAATTTTAGTATTTTCCTGCTACCAACAAGTTAGTATATCGCTTGCAGCACGCGACGGTAGCAATAGTTGCGGCAAAGAGTAGGTGTGCAAGAAGAGCGTGACGGAGGGAGTGCAAATGATCGGTCGCTTGCCTTTTTGACTTTTATAATTAGCTAAGAGTTTGATATGCTAATCATTGACTTATAGGCTTACTTGCGGCTGTGTAGTCTCATTCAAGAAAATAGCTATTAATGGATTTAAATGCTTAATAAGCTAAGAGAAAATTATTTTTTTATTGTCTGCAATGAATACCACTTGATTGCAAGCACCCGGTAGTTGCCTAGAAAGTAGATATGTAAATGGCTCTGTTAGGTAACATAATATCTGCGTTTATAAATAAAGTATTGAAAGAAAGCCGATGAAAAAACGTTTTTAGTTAGCAGCAAGTTATGTTTCTTCTATTACATAGTGTTAAAACTATTAATTTTTATGAAATTTTCATTATACACATGTATTATATTCATTAATCGAATTACACAATCGGATATATAAATACATATGTATATATTTTTTTACCCAAAAAATATTTCATTAGTATTAATTTACTAGCCGTCATTAAGTAAATGCGCATTTCTCTGCATCTTAAATGGAAAATAATTCAAAATAAATCAACTGTCTTCATTTTGCCAAAACTGAAATGGAATAGTGAAACGAACAAACAACTCGCATAAATGAAATACATATAATGGTATAATTAAGGAGATATAAAGTAAGTAGAGGTCATATCACTTACATTAGATAGACATATACTATCCGTTATTAAATTCCTTTCCGGCAAGAAAACGAAACATAGCGAGTAAAGAAATGGCGAATCGAAGACACCTCTTTTAATTTTGACAGAACAGAGTTGTATCATGCTTGGTGACATCGGGTTTGACGTAAAAAATTATTATCACTTTTAGGTTCTTTAACATTGGAATGAGGAAGGGAATTGTTCTCAGACACTATTTTCTTTCATAATAACTAATCTAATTACTAATAAAATCATAATCATAGAGGTTTAATAATTTTTGCATCGATTTTATCAGTATTAAGTACAGAAAAGCTATATTGGTGGGAGAGCTAGAGATACTAAAAGATGTTTGTCGCGAAAACCTTCGAAGTGTAAAGGTATACTATTACAGCAAGTACAGAGAGTGCAAAATCAGAGTGAGAGCGATTTAATTATACAAAAAAGTCGATAATGACGATTTGAATGATATGTTAGATCTTCATATTTTTATTTTTATTTTCTATATATTTTTTGTAATAAAAATACTTCTGTACATCAAAAAATTCTCGAAACAGCATTAAAGTGATTTAAATTCAATACTTTCCTACTAACTACTTTTATTTTGTATTTTAAGATAGTTCGAATATTCAAAATATATACGGACACATATAACATAGAATGAACATAGAATGTCAGTGCAATTAATTTTCCGTTAGATAGGTGTTGAATTGAAAGCTTTGTACCACTTGAACCGGCACTCTCTGCAATAACCCGTCAAATTCGTGTGCCAACCCTGCCAACATAGCAAATGAGGTTCAAAGCAGTTGTGTGTCCGTATGTGTATTTAATCTGTGTGCAGCGCATCTTCAACAAGATAAAAGCGCAGTCGCTGCAATTATTTATTTTCTACTCAATTATTAAAAATAAACTCATTTAAATACGCACACATACACGCAGAGACATAAACATAATTTTCTGAATGCTTTGCCGGCTAAAATTCTTTGCATGCAACGCAACGTTGTTTTTCCTTTCGAAAGAAAAAAAAAAGAGGCGAAACAAAGTAGAACGCATTCACGCGGACAATAAGACTTTCCATTTCTATTTCTGCTACCTGCACGCTCATTTCGTTTTCATTCACATAATGCCACACTATTTTCCCCCACATTTTTCTATGCGCACACACACACACCCACTAAGACACATAAGTATTTATGTGTATACAAACATTTTCATTTCACTTCTCTGCCTTTCTGGTTGCGTCTGCCTTGTGGCGTTGGTGTTGGTGTTGTTGGCAGCATTTCACTTTTACGCGCAGCTGCCGCAAACGCTTCGAGGGAAATCTTCCTCCTTCAACGTGCCACTGCTTTATTTTATTGCACATATGCATCGTCATTAATATGTATGTGTGTGTGCGTGTGTCTGTAACACATTATTTGATGACTGCTCATAAGTAGTTGCACCCACACGTTGCAACATGCGGCTCACACGCCTCACTGCCTGTCCGCCTGCCGCTGTGCGCGTCTTTGCAACGAATCGTGCCACTGCATGGGCTGCAAAGGCTCAGCTTGTGGAAAATATTTAAAATACAAAAACAAAAACAACAACAAAAAAATTAAATAAAATTATTGTTGCCACAAATACTTCCCTGTGCGTATTTTTACCATTTTATTACAAGGCGTATACTAAAATATGCACAGCTAAATATAAATATGCATAAATATATATAAATACATACATACATACATACATACATAACATATATACACACATATATAAATATATTTTCCAGCTTGTCTTTCTTAAGTTGCGTGGCTAATATTATACAATTTTCATTGTTGTCGTTTGTTTGTTGTGCTTTTGCTGTTGTTGTTTTTGTTACAGCTATTTTTGTTGCCGTTATTTTAATTGTTATAATTATGAACAATTATACAACATGCTGTTAATTTAATATTAGATCGCATGCACGTCTTTAATAGCTTTATATATACACACACACACATACATACGAGTGTATCTACATATACAACAACAGAGGGTAGTACACACAGAAATGCATGTGAATGATATTGCGACCGCAAAAGTATGAAAAATTAAGTTAGTAGTATCAGACTTAAGCGTATCGTTACAAGTAGGCTAAGCATTTGGCAGTCAGTCGGTCACGCTGTCGTACATTTTTACGGGTACATGCTTTACAAACATATATGTATGTATGCCGGCATGTGATCTAATAATAATTAATATAGCTATATTCACTAAACTAGGTATAATATGCTGCTAATTATATATTGCCTGCAGTGAAGCATCATATTAATTGTAAAATATACCAGCTTATCACTGCTTAAAGCATTTACATTTTTTACCAAAATCTGCTAATTATTATTTCCTAGAATATGATGAACCAAACCAACTCAGATATTATCCATGAAAGTTTATATCCTTAGTTTATATATATTATAGTAGCGACTTATCTATATCTATATCTATATCTATATCTATATCTATATCTATATCTATATCTATATCTATATCTATATCTATATCTATATCTATATATATATCTATATCTATATCTATATCTATATCTATATCTTTATCTATATCTATATCTATATCTATATCTATATCTATATCTATATCTATATCTATATCTATATCTATATCTATATCTATATCTATATCTATATCTATATCTATATCTATATCTATATCTATATCTATATCTATATCTATATCTATATCCATATTTATATCTATATCCATATTTATATCTATATCTATATCTATATCTATATCAATATCTATATCTATATCTATATCTATATCTATATCTATATCTATATCTATATCTATATCAATATCTATATCTATATCTATATCTATATCTATATCTATATCTATATCTATATCTATATCTATATCTATATCTATATCTATATCTTATATCTTTATCTATATCTTTATCCATATCTATATCTATATCTATATCTATATCTATATCCATATCTATATCTATATCTATATCTATATCAATATCTATATCTATATCTATATCTATATCTATATCTATATCTATATCTATATCTATATCTATATCTATATCTATATCTATATCTATATCTATATCTATATCTATATCTATATCTATATCTGTATCTATATCTATATCTATATCTATATCTATATCTATATCTATATATACCTATATCTTAATCTTCATATTTATCTGTATTTGAATCTATATATCTACCTTTATCTTCCTTTTCATCTTTGATTTTATCTGTGGTATAAAGGCCTAAAAGGTTTATTAACTAACCTAAACTAAAAAATTAGACTAGCCTAAAAAAGAATGCCTCTAAATCTGTTATTAGAGAGAATTAAGAGCATGAATAGGCTAGTTGCTACTCGGAAATAGAACTAGAAAATTTTTTTTGAGAGCTTTCGTAAACGACTAGAACTTTGAACTCACTAAAAACAACAATTCTTTCTAATATCTAGCAATTCATGCTAATATTTTAACTACACGTACTAGAGATAAGTAAGGCCCAATAAATATAGTTTAGAGACATTT
The DNA here is from genome assembly GCF_042242935.1 of Bactrocera oleae. Lineage (NCBI taxonomy): Eukaryota > Metazoa > Arthropoda > Insecta > Diptera > Tephritidae > Bactrocera > Bactrocera oleae. Next base: position 63,084,831 of record NC_091540.1, on the reverse strand, counting down.
GGGTAGCTTTAGGTCACAATAAACCCGCTGTTTGTATTCTTTAGGAAGTTTATAATACAAAAACCCGAAGATTGAATGAAAATTTATGAATGATTTCCTTGAATTCATTTCGATACTTTAAGAAAAATGTTGACAAAAGTTTCGAATGATAATTAATAACTTCTCAAATCCTATAACTGCGAAGCTCTGACACATCAGATTAAACAGTTTTCCCGTATCTAAAAGAGTCGGGCTTACATGGCTGGAACTTCGGTCAAGGTCAGTGCTGTTACTTTGACAGCTTAAACTGCTTTGAGAAAAATCTACAACAACATGTGCTTCAAAATGTTGTTGGAGTTATACTAAGCGATAAATGGAATTTTATTGATGTTCTCGCTTTCTCTAGGGATACTTATCTTTTCAACTGGATACTTAAGAGATTCTGTGAGAGTTTGTAAGGCTTATGGATTATTCGATATTCCAAAGGTATTTGTGTTATTTTTAATCTATGAAATTTGAGGTTAGGTTAAGGATATTCGTCTGCAATAGCAAATTTATGTTATATGTACTTATGGCATATAAATGGATCGTACCAAAAACAGGCTACGAAGGCCTAAAAGATTTGAATTTATAATAAAAATTAAACTAAAATTAACAATTAGTTTAACACCTCAGCTGACTTACATTACATCGATACTCAATTATCCATTTTAATAATCATATGTGGCATGCATCGTATTATCTCACAACTATCGCTAGGCTTCTTTCCACTTCATCTTTCCACTGATTCTTTCACTTTTGTGCCTCATTATTGACAAGCGTATTTCACATTAACACACATTTCTTTAGTTTTATTCCTATGTATTTTTTAAATTTTCCCTTTAATGTCCAACACAACCAATTAGCCACTCCCCGCTGAGTAAGCTCTGACTTTTTGAGTTTTAATTCATTTATTAAGGTTATGCTTTAGTGGGTAATCTGTTAATTTGTAGCCACTACCAGCTTTTATGGAATTGCCAGTTAATTTACTACTTTTTTCTTGTTTTTGGTTTTTCACTCTCCGCGCTCGGCGCTACAAACAACTTTCGCACGCGTGTATATATGTCTGAATGTGTATGTGCACTTGTCGTATTTTCCGAACTAATGCATTTTATTGCAATTTATTGTCCAACTTTCATTGCTTTTTGTTTTATTGAGTGCTCAGATGATTAGCTTGTTTGAAGCTGCTGCCGGTTATCTGATATCTTATAGTTTATGTGGCTAATTTAGTGGCGATGCGAGTTGTCTACACAACCGCTGGTGGCTCGAAGTGTCTAAGGTTGATTGCGAAACTAGTCACTTTTGGATTGTTAACAGATCTAACTTAATTTCCAATTTAATCAATATTTTAAAATTTTTAAAAAAGTTTATATTGAATAGACTTACACACCCATATTGTAGCTGGCGACTAGCGTCAGTATAGTATCAGCTAGGCTTATAGCCAATAGTCAAAAGTTGAATTATGCTTGGTAACTGGCTACAGATCATAGGCAACTGGGCACGTAGCCGCCGTTTTCAGTATTTTATGTATTGCAACCATTGCTATAGTTGAGAGAAATGTCAAATTCTGGCAACTAAAATAGCAGATGCTCACAATAGATTGTACTACGATTTTTGAAGTATGAATACTCTTGCGTATATATTTATTTAAAAAATATATTTTTGCGTGTGGTTTTTACAATTTAATTCGAGACTACTGGCTTGTGTTTTTGACCAGTTTTTTTCTGCAGGGTTGCTAATTACATACCGTTTCAGTTAGCAACAGTATGTATTGTACAAATGCCTGCCTTATTGTTGTTTTATGTGATTAATGGTGTTTCTGATATGCGAATCTACTTGTTGTGATGCTTGTTAGATTATTTAAGCGACAAACTAGCTGGTTAGTTGTTAAATACATTTGATAAATAAAACAGAAAATATTTCAATAAAAAAGTAGACAGTGCAGTAAGGAAAAAATAGGGAAATACTACTTCAGAATTGTACAATATTTAAAAAATAATTTATTTATTTATTACTCAGTTGCTATCGACATGTGAAACCTGCTGAAATGCTGATGAAATACAATTGCTTTTCTATAAGCTAAAGCTGGCCTCTTCTGGACGATTGTTTCCTTTAGACGCGCCAATTGGTTACAGCACAAGTCGCACCCATACTTTGAGCTTTTTTTTGGCATCAAGCCTTATTTATGTCATTCGAAACGGTTTTTTGTGAAATATTTAGCATTTTCGACAATTAGCGTTCATTATAATTAACGAAAGTGAATCAACGAAACCAAGATTATGCATGATTAGCTATACAGTCTAAGGATCATGAACAAAGTTCATATTTTTTAGAAGGCTAAAATTATTGCGTTTTCGACTAAGTCGAAGAAAAAAAAATATGGTGTATTTTAGCTTTGATTGTATACATCTTTGACACATACTTAAACATCATTGAGTCAAGCAATCACAAAACTGTGTGAGAACTTTGTTTAATGGGAAATCTTGTATTTCTTATGCCTTATAGCGTAGTCCAATCGTACTTATGCAACGTGAGATCCAGACTACTAAAACCATCCAATGAAAAAATAATGAATAGATTCTTTTTTACTAGACCTTAAACTTATATTAAATATTTTCGCTTTTATTTTTTAAAAGTTTACTTATCACTACAATTTTCAACCTTTACACCGTATATCCTTATATCAGCTTGGTACAGTTTGTAAAAAAAACTCGCTAGATAGGGCTGTGCTGGAGATATCTCAAAATATTTAAAAGTGAGCCGATTTTGGTATTACATAGAATTTTTTTTTATATATATATAGCATACTTTACAGGTTCCTTTTTCGTAAAATCGAAACTTTGAAAATATTTTGAATTTTTTTTAGGTATAGAACTTCTTAGAGAGGTAGCTGTCAATATTAAGAATGTAACGAAGTTAGTATTATATTTTATCCGTTAACAATATATAATATATAAATAAAGAGTTTGCCGAAAACGACAAGAGAGAATCAATCAAATTATTCATTGCAATTTTGTGTTTTATTAACTGTGAGGAATGCAATACCTGCTAGTAGTCACAACTAAACAACACCAAGTCTTGTTTAAATCGTTGTTATCTTGACATAAAAGAAACCGAATCGGGTTTTGAATATTTTGAACGAATTCCCCACTTTTTATTCAAAAGCAGCAGTAAATTAACTTTTAAGCTTAGATGTTTTCAGTGAAAGTGAAAATATATAATTCTTACATAATACAACTTGTAAATTGGTTGGTCTATCTTGAATTGGTAGTTCATCTGTCTGTAGCTTACTTTTTTGCATAGAATAGTGGAATTTTGGCCAGTGAAAGCCGAACAACTAAAAAATTTAAGTTTTTCCAGATTATTTTAGTCGAATGTTTTTTTTTTTGGAATAATTTCTGTTTGAATACAAACCAAACAGCTGTCCGGATTTCACTGTCCGCTGCTGTACATATCCCATTTGTACCCATGCTATCTATGAATTAAGTTAAGTACAAGTTTTACGAAATTTCCCAGAAATCTCCTCCGAATTTTCAATCCATGACACTAAAATAATCTCATCAAATTTTCACGTCTATTATATTTGTAATTTTTAGGTTTGAGATTATGTTTTATATACAGTAATTTTTGATATAAAAGTAAAAGAGTGAAACGTAAAAATTATACCTTATTGGACTCACGACTCCCAAAAAAAGCCAAAACAATGTAAAAATTCAAAGTCAACATAAACACACAAGAAAATAGGTACTTTTGGTATAAAAAAAAGTGAAATATAAGTTTGTCAGTAGACCCGATAGAGTTATTTTAGAAATTTTTTTTTGTAATTTCTTTTTGTTTAATTTTTGAGGTTTTTGTTATAGAAATATGTATTAAAATACTCAAAAATTCACTTTCATGCTAACAGTATTTGCCACCAACTATTGTGAATGGTATTAAAAGCTGCGGCGACAGCATGCAACAGCAATATCGATGTCTATGCAGAAAGTTGCTGCTTAATCGCCGGTAATCAAGGAATAATCATATTGCTATAAAAATCAATAACTATTATACGCACACAAAGGGGCAGCCAGCGGCCTAACAAAAACAAAAACAAAGAACTGGTGAGCATGGTAATAAAACACACAGGAGAGAAAAGCTTTATAGCAACAACAACAACAAAGGCAACTTTCAGCAAAGCAAGTACTTAGAAACTCGTATGTTGCATGTGGCCCAAGCATGTGGCAAACAACAAGTGGTCGGTAGCGATAAGATCGGCAACACGCACATAAACTCTTTGGCATTCGCTTTTCCCGGGATTTGGAGGGTGAGGGGCAAATACATTCCACATACGCCATGTGTTGCACGGCGGCGACAGGTGGACAGGTGTTTGCTGCTGTTGCTGCTGGTGAGAGATATACGTTGGTTAGTTTAAAATATATGCAGGTATTTATATACCATGTATACATATATGCATCCATATATATATATATACAATATGCATATACCATAAGCATCTATTTATATAGTATATACCATAAGTACGGGAATATTTCACTTTTTTATGTTGCAAGCACTCGCTTGTGGCGCGAATTTTATAACCGTTTCGCCAGCTTCTGCCTGTTCCAGTGGGCCCACTTATTTCTTTCGCCACTTGTTGCCTTGCTTCGCTCCATTATTCTGCACTCAAACTTTATATAGTGCAATAAAATTGTTATTCTTTTGTGCATCAACATTTTTATTGGCGTTGCACAGCAGAGTGCCAAGACTGCAGCAGCTGTGGCAGCAATTTATAGCGGTGAAGGTTGCAGGTAGGAGAATATGTGGGCGAATATATGAAAAGAAATTTAAAGCGATGATTTTTGCATTTAGTCAATATAGCGCTCGAAAAAGTGAGGTTAGAAAATAAAGTGGGAAATTGTCTTCATCAATATTTACCAGCTGATCAAATTTGAAGCGGACGAGTAAACAAAAATAAAATTTTAGCTTTTAAAAATTTCTATAAACTTGACAACTTAGAATTATAAGACTACGTTCGAGTCAGTTGTCTTCTAGGAATTTTTGAAATTTAAATAAGGAGGCGTTGTAACCACAGAGGAGAAAAACAAATCCTCTAAAAATACTATGTAACAAAGTTTGTGGGTACTAGAGCGGGTAATTTTTACTCTACATAGAAAGATATTACACTATAGGTCTTATACAGGATTCGATAGGTTATAGTTGTCCGATTTGGTCGATTCCGTTTTTACAATACAAAATACAACTGACAAATAAACAAAGTGCGATGACGTTCGACTGAGGCCTTCTTCACATTAAAGTGATGATGAAAAACTCCTCGCAAAAACACTTTTTCAGACACAAAGTTCAACATTTTTATGTAAAAATAATAATTTTTGTTTACGCTTTATATAAACGATACATGTATACTGAAAAGGACGCACAAGGACAGTTAATATTCTCTATGTTGATTCCGTTAATCAAAATACTGCATTAACACACAATCTCTAGCTAATTTAATAACTAAAACTGAAGGTTGTCTGGGTTTCACCATTTGATAAAGAAACAACGCACTAAGGCCATACGGAATAACAGTTTAAAAAACTATAAAAAAAACAGCCGTACATATATATGTATATGCACTTACATACGAGTACATACATATGTATGTATGTAAATACCGGTATCTATTTCCGCCACCCACGAATAAACTACTAAATCATTGCGAAAAGTATCATTAAAATGCCATTAAATTTATGCAGACAACAAACAAAGACAAGCACCGTTACATACATCCATACAAACGCACATACAAGTATATTTAACTTTTATTTGCAAAATTTACAAGAAATCTACGTACGGCGCACAAATATTCGATTGATTGCTGGAAATCGTGTAGCGCTGCGGATAACAACAAAAAAGTCTCCATATAAGACAAATAAAAGAAATTTATTATGAACGCAAATGTAAACATGCGAAATAAAATTGTGTCGTAACAACGTAAGTAATTTTGTTGCGTGTATTGCGAAAATAATATTAAAAAAAAAATTGATATTACTATTTAAGTTGTAAGAAAAGAGGCAGATTTCGAGCGGCGCTGTTAGTGCGTGGAACGACCTTAACTTTCATTTGGCATTTCCGATAAATATACTTATGAAAAATTGTATGTATGTACAGTGATATTTTCAGCATGCTTTTTTATTATTGGAGGTATTGAATAACAGTAATGTTAACTAAAACTCAACGTTTGTATGTACGCATGTAAATATTACAGTTATAGGTGCACTTATGTCTCGGCGGCAAGTTGAAAGCTACGAAAACAAAAACTCAAAAGAGAATTATTGGCTCATTTCTGCAACTTGCCACAAACGCAATAAATGTCAGACAACCGTTGTGGGTCGATAAATTCAACACGGTGCATATGTAATTGAAATATCGCTTAAATGAGTCGAAATATTAACGCAAGTTGCATGCAAATAGCTTGCAATAAATCGACAATTATGGTGCGCAGGAAAATATAGCATGCCACAGATAGCATGTAGTCCAACTCGACGACAGTTCATTGCGATTTAAATACCAACGGCTTGTGTTTAACATAAAGGTAATAACGGTTTATATTGAAAAAAGTATACATATATAATTACAACAAAAATAAAGCATAAAATTAAAAATGATACAAGCAAATAACAAACAAAGCAACAAAGTTCAAACGTAACCGCAAATAATGGTACAGGTGCTGAATTTCAACTTGGTTGAACCTGATTGGAGATCACTATTTTGGATTTCATAGGAAATTCTTAATGTTTCTAATCTTCTTACGATACTCTTCCTAGTATACCTCATTGTATGCTATAGTTATAATAACCATCACATCAGAGAGAGTACCTCGTCAAAAAAAAAAAGTTTTCCATACAAGGACTAGAATTGGATCGGTCAATTTGTATGACAGCTATGGTACTTATGCTATATATGTTCGATATAGGCGATTTCGATGTTTCTTGTTGAGAAAAATACATATGCAAAATTTCAGATCGATATCTTAAAAACTGCGGGATTATTAGCGTATATACACACCGGCAGGATGACGAACATAGCTAAATCGCCTCAGCTCGTCCCGCTGATCGTTTTTCCTTTTGCGTGTTAAAAACTAAAGGTTTTCTTATAATATAGCCTACTTTTCAAGTTTTGCTTAAAAAGACATTTGATAGAATGTGCTTGTTACCAGATTTATACAAGATATTGAGTTTCGAAAATGGGCGGATCTTTTCCGGTTTATTTCTGTGATTTGATAAACGGAATCAAAAGTGACTATTTTTATACTCTCGCAACCTGTTGCTACAGAAAATAGTAGTTTTGCTCACCTAACGATTGTTGGTATCACCTAACTAATCGAGTTAGATATAGAGTTATATATATATAAATTATCAGGATGAAGAGACGAGTTGAAATCTGACTGTCTGTCCGTCCGTCCGTCCGTGGCAGCTGTAACTTGAGTAAAAATTGAGATATCTTTATGAAACTTGATACACATGTTTCTTGGTACCGTAAGACGGTTGGTATTGAAGATGGGCGTTATTGGACCACTGCCACGCCCACAAAACGACATTAATCAAAAACACATAAATTGCCATAACTAAGCTCCGCAATAAGATACAAGACTGTTATTTGGTACACAGGATGACATTAAGGAGGGGCATTTTTAGTTAAAGGCGTAGTCCCGCCCCTAATAGGTTTAATGTACGTTTCTCCAAAACCCCACTACCTACAGTGTGAAAATGGGTGAAATCGGGTGAAAATAATGGAAACCATCGAGTCCGACAATTATGTAAGCCCTGCTTCGATTGTCTTGCACAAAAAGAAGAAACCCTTGAATACATTTAAATACGGGTGGATATAAAAAATGGTTTGATGTATGGTTGACAGACAACCTAACGAAAAAAAATCCTCATGGACCGAATTTTCAACTGTTAATTGTTGTGGATGGTTTCTGCTGATGAAAGGTGGGTCACTTACGCCAACGTGAAACGAAAGCGGTTGTAGTCGAAACGCAGTGAACCGGCTCAAACGGTGGCCAAGACAGAATTGACGATAAGTAAGGTTTTTCGACGTTTTTGTGGGATCAGCAGGGATCCTTTACTATGAGTTACTCCACTACGACCAAACTTCTGATTTCTTTTTCGAGTTTTAGAAACCTATAAAGCTCGTCTTCTCGACATATCTTAATTGCTTTTCGAAAAATCAGAATATCGCGAAACAAATTTTTCTCTTTTAACTGAACATTTTTAAACTCCTAACTCCATAAGTATATCTATTTCTATTACTTTATATTATTACCAACAACCGTTCGATTACAGAGCTACAATACCCTTGGGTGCCGTACAATTACGCTCTGGTACAAAAAAAAAAAAAAACCACCACAGAGCGCTGTGCTTGCAAGTAACAAGTAAATCAAATTACAAAAATTAAAACTCGCACACTCATTTCTCACTTAAGTGTACCGACAGACGGACAGCTGTGATCGAGTTATAAACGCCTGCTGCCAATGCAAAATGCATATTTTGTGTGCAGTTGTTAATGTTTGTTTGAGCATTTGTTGCTGCTGTTGTTAGCGTTGTATGCCAACGTGCAACAGATTATGATTGCATGTTGGCATTTAAGAGTCAGCAACAACAACAACAACAATCACAATAAAGCAGCGACAACGTGCTGATCTATAACATAACATTTCGACTACTCCGTTTGATATGTGCGTAAGCCTAAAATTACAGTTATGTTGCAAGTGTGTATGTGTGTGCTAGAAAATTGCTGCACTATCATTATGGTTGTATTTGATGTTGATTTTGGGTGAAAATCGAAAGTGCATTTGAAGTTCGGCTCCAGTGCAGCTGCGTGATTTTGTTACCGTTTTGTTTAACGGCTTTGCTGATCGCCCGCTGTCTAATATCCCAGTGAGTTGGCTTGTTTAGCTGCCTCTTCTGCATAATTATAATTGTTGTGGATTAAAAGTGTTAACACATGAGGTGTCGGTTTCTGGTTGCCCAATGCGTAATTACGAGGCTCAGATTTCTTCACGCTGCACAAAGTACAATTGCAGCTGTCGACTACTCAATTTCAATTGTTTTTTTTCTAACATTTTGGCACTTTTGCGGTCAAGTGTCCTTTTATCTGTTACGCTTCTAATGATTTTTTAAATTGTTGCACCTCACTTTGTTGCATTATGCGTTGCTGCGTCAAGCTCTGTTTGCTTTCACTACACCTGGTGAGATCTGAAACTTTTTACTCTAGTGCATAGTAAAATCTCGGTAAAAAACTTGAAGTAATAAAACAACGGCTCTTTGGCTAAGTGCAGGTCTAATACCCTAAAAATAATTTATTACTCTCAGCGGTAACGAGAGCCGCGGAAGTATAGCAGTTGGCTATGTCAAAAGCAATTTGAGATATCGATTTAAAATTTGAGTATATTATTTTTAAAGGTATAACATATCGAAATATGAAAAAAAAATTTTTTTTCTCATAGAAGTTTCCAGCAAGAATCAGATTATTCCGGATGCAATCGAACGGAGTTTATGAGGTTTTCCTCAGTTGTCCAGAGAAAAAAAAATTACAAAAATCGCTAAGCCAGATATTATTCATATCCAGCGCCAAGCTATATTATGTTTAAGAAAAATAACCACTTAATTTGATTAAAACGTCACACATGTTAAACAACAAAGAGAGTTTAAAGGCAGGTAGAATGTCGGAAATCACTAAATCGGCTATGTTGTGGTTAGGGGATGACCTGGTTTGTTTGCATGAACATATGACCTTATGCAAATATGCTCGAGAAGTTGTTTCCATGCAATTTTATGAAGCTAACTCCGACATATTCGCTGCTTGAATAACGAACGTCATTATATATGCTATATGAGAGATGGGGCAAAGCGTGGACCGATTTCACCAAATCGGCATTAAGCTAAAGTATATCCAATATTATACATTCATTTAAATTTGGTAAGAAATCTCCCATATTTAACGATGTATACTAACCGGAACTTTGAAATTCTTACATAAGATATATAGGAACTAATGGATATGTTGACCCGATTTTATCATTATCAATATTATATACTAGGGTGGAGCGAAATTTCTTCTTTTTTCTGGACATCAAAATTCTCTTCGCATTTATGGAGAAATTACCGAATTTTACGGTTTTTGTTTCATTTATTTTAACGCTTAAAGAAAGCATGTTGTCGTTTAAGACTGTTTTAAACTCCAATAATGAGCTCAAATTTTTTTTATAATTTGAGACCTTTTAATTGGCCAAAAAGAGGACTCTCCACAGCTTCTAGAACACTTATCAGGATATTTTTTGTACTTTAAAAGTGAGTGGCTAAATGTTAAAAAAAAATTTTTTTCCAAAAAAAGCAAAGAAAAAAATTTCGCTCCATCCTAATATAAATACTTCGAAAATCATTATTATAACTTACAGATTGACCAATATATAAGGTATAGAGACAATCGTAAGTTTGAAATTCGCATATAAAATATTTGGAGGTTAGGGGAACTATTGACTTGATTTTACCCATTATTGACTCGGGTGCACATTTGTATTAGGAAAATATGTCATGCGAATTTTATTAAAGTGCCTCACAGATTAAACGATATTTTCGGTAAAAAGTCAGCCATAAACAAAGGGTTCCACATAGTCGGTATCTGGGACCTTGTAAATATGGAGGCTGATTTGACCAATCTAGTATGAGACGTGCTATACCTTGAAAACTCTATTTGTGCTAAATTTTTTTACGATGTCTTCATGGGTACTTGATTTATATATTGTAAAGTGGAAAAATCTGAATTTAAAATTTTGTTATGCGCGAAACAGTCAGTCCGATGGCGCAAGTAAATATTATGCACTAAATTTGATTGAAATAGGACGGGTATCTGCTGAGTTAGGGATTTCACTTAAAAGTGATCGACGTCACGCCCAGTCCGATTTAGATACTACAAGTATATCGAGAAATGAACTTATCAATTGGACTCTGATACATATCATTAAATTTAACTTCATTAGACTACTTTGGATATAAGTATGCCAAGTCAGTCGTCTCTAGTGATAAACCAACTGCGACTGATCAGTTGAAACCTAACTTTTGGGAGCAAACTTGACGAAATAGGAATGCAATGCTGAAGTAAAGTAAAATTAAACCGAGTGGATGGATTTTATACATAATTTTTTAACACAAAAAAACGAAAACAACAAAAGTTTTAGTCATCTAATTTTTTTTTTTTTATTTAGAATAAAAGCAATTTTTCCCTAAAATTAGCACTTTGAAGCCGCGTTAAATTTTCTGATATACTTAAATATCGTCTATGAAATAAATTTCATAAAGCACTTTTTATACAATTAATATTGAGTTTTTTCTCAAATTATTAAAAATAGTTTAACTCCCTATTAAACTCGTAATATCATCAAATATATTTATTACCACTTTTCATCTGTTAAAATAGTAAAGCTTTCAAGTAGTGCTGAACTCATAAGCAAAATAAACACCTATCAGACTCAGACATTTATCCAAGAGATCATTAATTTCTTTTAACTCTGCTGGAAAGTGAATTTGGTCAGCTATTAATCTCCCGACTGTGACGGCACAGCTTGATTATTTGTAGCTTAATATTTTCTCTATGCTTACTTCGGTATATAATTATACTAGTGTGGAGCGAAAAAAAATTTTTTTTTTTTGCCTAGCCTGAGGGTAAAATTTGTAGATTTTAAAAAAATAAAATTTTTGGACAAAAAAAATGTATTTTTAACATCTATAGGCGGTTTTCAGTTTTAAAGTAAATTTTCGAGTTAAAAAAAAGTGTTCTAGAAGCTGTGGAGAGTCCACTTTCTGGCCAAAAAAAGTTATCAACTTAAAAAAATTTTTGTGGTCAATATTGGAGTTTTAAAAAAAGTCTTAAGCGACAACATGCTTTCCTTATAACTCGAAATTTACTTTAAACCTGAGTGGGCCTCTAGATGTAAAAAAATTTTTTTTTTTGTCCAAAAAGTTTCTGTTTTTATAATCTATAGGTTTTACTCTCAGGCTAAGCAAAAAAAATAATTTTTTTCGCTCCACCTTAATATATACTATGTACGATTATGTATACCTTTACATGTATGTAATTGTAAAGGATTGTTACTATTTCTTTTTTTATGGTGTCCAGCAATAATCATCAAACTTACACGAAGCACTTCAATTTAAATTGTCCGCATGTGTCTGTATTTTGGTGTATCATTTAGTAATTTGGATATAAATATACATACATTTACTCATACATACATGTGTGCTATATATCATAGACGATTTTCTACTAAATGCCGCTTGGGTTCCATTATATACCTATATAATTTTATTGCCGCTTTTATTGTTTTGTCGGTTTTACTTATTTTATGTCCCTTTTAAGCTTAACACAAAAGAGTAAACTCTTTTTCCCCGCTGTTCGAATATATAAATATAACTTTATATAATATTTAAGAACAAAAATAACAACTGTGATATATTTGGTTCACGTAGAGTGGTAATTGTTATTTTTGTGCAGATGGAATATTTTAGTTTGATTTCAGGAGCTTTTCAAGCTTCTTAAACACTAAACACAATCCAATGTGTGATTAACTCGTGTTTATTGGCTATTTCGGAGCTTAGCGTTAAACTCGAACTCGAACTTTTCTTAAACACTATTTTTTGGGGTTTATGGAAATTCAACTCTGTATTGCTTAAAAGAAATGTAAAATTTTGACAGTTAACCTTTGTTTATATACTATATAGTAAATTGAATACCTAACAATATGTTGAAGTAAACTCAGAGTTTGCTTAAAAACTCCTATGACAGCCATTGGCAGAGGTCCAAAAATCCCTAAACTCGATCTTATTTTGAGAGCCATTGATTTAAGGTTTTTGAGGTTATTGTTGTAAAGTTATGAGTATGACTTCTGGCTTGCATTTTATTCATAATATGAGTGAGATATTGAGTACTCTCAAGATGTTTAGCATTCTTTACTCGATCCGGAAACCAAATAATGAAATCAATGCCACTTCTTATGCAATGTATCTCTACAATACTCGTTTATAAAAATTTAGCACATTGTATGTATGTATCTACATACTATGCTCAAAAGTCTACTGTTATGTAGTAAAATTTTAATTTACAGTAAGTTCATGTTGTATACTCGTACATACCTGATAACTGTTGGGTTAGGTTGGTATGAGTACAAGTAGTCACGATGTCATTGATTAGAACAAACAAGAAACACTTAGTTAATCAAACAGAGACCACCAGGTAATTTTTTAAAAACACAAGCAAGAGTGGAGTAGGTTAATATAAGGGTGGGGCATTATTTTATGAATGCTGTTCTATAAAAGAAAAAAAAAGTGAAAGTAGTCAATGCTAATAAGCGTATGGCACATTACATCAAATATATAGTTTTATAACAGAAAAAAAAAAAAAAATACCTGAAAAGTTCGAAATTACATACAAAGTAAAAAAAATTTCGTTTATAGTTTTTTCTACGTTCTGACATTTACTTTTTGCTCGAATTATGATAACAGCTTTAAAATAATTAAAGGGCAATAAAAATAAGTATTATACTTGTGATTAATCTTTTATAATGTGACAAGATTTTTGTCAAGCTTTCATTGAAATATTGATGAATTTTCTGTTTACAAAAATAGTTTTCTTCAAAAATTGTTTTTTAAATAATACGATTATATTTAAAATATTTTTTTTCTTCGAAAAAGTTATTTTTACGTAAAGAATTTACTTGTAATCTTTATGAATAAATTAATAAAAATATTAAAACAAATTTTTCATAATTTTTTAAATTATGTATACGAAAATCTTTATTTAAAATTTTTGTTTATAGGTGGTTTTTTATAAAAGTATTTACTCGTAATATTTGTGAATTTTTATTTAAAAATATTAAAACAAATCTTTACATAAATTTTTTGTTTATATGTGAGTTTTATAATAGCATAAGCATTTAGTTTTAATATTTATGAATTTTTTTATTAAAAATATTAAAACATAATTTTATAACTTTTTTTTAAAGGTAAAAAAAAACATTTTTATTTAAATTTTAAAACTATTTTTTAGAAAAATCTTTACTTTAAAACAATTTGGTTATACATTTACTTATGATTTTTTATATGTTATAAATAAGTGCCACCATAATACATACTTATAACCCTATTTGGGTTTCTTCACATAAGCATTTAATTATATAATATTATTTATGATTTTTTTATTTGAAATATAAAAAAAAAATTTAAAACTTTTTTCTTCAAAAATTATTTTTATTAAATTTTAACGATAATTTTTTTTTCGAAAATCTTTATTTAAAATAGATGGCTTTAAATATATTTTTTTTTAATATTTAAAAATATTTTTTTCCGTTAGTCTTTATTTAAAAAATAGTTAAATTAAATTTTTTTTATATGTACCAAAGAAGTACCACCTTAATACATATTTATACCAATATTTGAGGTTCTTCGCTTGAGCATCCGCTAATTAGAATAAGTAAACAATTTTATCGCACCTCGATCAAATGTCAAATATGTACATGACATTTTACTTATGTTTATGAAGCACTTAAACACTTTGATAGGTGGCCTCTGATTCCAGTAGTCAATAATTGTGAAAACTCCTCAACACTACTACAAATACAATTTGAGGCGCAATTTTGTTGCAGCAACTCTATTAACTTTACTTATTGCTGGTTGCGATTCCTCATATATAATATAGCCAACACTTTGTCTAGGCCAACAACAAAAATAATATTGACTCTTATTGCAACATTGTCGTTGGCAAATATGCTCGCATACGCACATAAGTAGTGCTGCACTTTCCAAACAGCCATCCGGTGATGCCACATTTTCCATTGAATAATAAAGCATCTGCCTGGTTTTAGTGTGTGTAAGTATGTAAGTTATTATGGAAGTAATAAAAATTGACTTTGTGACCGTCAGCCGCCAGGCTACTAGTTGACCAACGCAAAGTAAGTGCAAGGAGAACAACAAACAACATATACTCGTAATAGTGAACAACAACTGCAGTGGCATCCACAATTTTATTGCCACAACCAATAACAGCAATGTCAACAATTCCCATGCGTTGCCACACAATCGAATTCGAAGCGATGCCGAACAAGCCATTAATGCAATTTTAATTTCTAATTGTTTCTATAGGATATTTTTTTTCTCGTATTTCGTTTGCCATTTTTTTATGGTTATCATTTAGCGAGTGTTAGTTATTATTTATTTACCTTTTATGGTAGCACACATAGCAGGCTCATGCATATTTCATAGGCGCGTTCAATGCAAACAATGCGAAATTGCTTTGGAAAAGTGAATGAAAACTTTAATGATTCACACCGTTATGGGGATGATAAAATTGGCTATAGGCCATGAAATGCAGTCGATTGCAGTTGTGGCAAGGTGACGGCCACGGAAAAGCTCACCCGTTGCTGGTAATGCTATTTAGTGGTGACAACTTTCCTTTGTTGGTTGTTTAACGAAAGCACCTTTCTCAAAATAAAACTGAGAAAAAAAAGCATAAACAAGAATTTATAAAGAAAAGGTAAATCTTTAAAATTTGTAAACGGAAGTACAAATATGTGTTGCGTAAACAATATTTGTCAATATGTTGTATTTTGTCAATTACGGAAGTAAGTCATTTAAAAACTATCGTAAAAGTATTGGAAATTATTTTGGAAAAAAATAACAAGTAAAGTCATTGCTTCGCAATTAAAATGGACGCGTAATTTGAATCAGAAGACAAGTTTTCGAATTGAACGTCTTAAAAGCTTTTAGCCGCTTTCGAGCTATGAAGAGCTTTTGTGAAGCTTTTTATATTAAAAAATATGCAGTGATATTATATAGTATATATATATGTATATGTTGTAAAATAGGCAGAGCTTTTCTGAAGCTTTTTACCTAGTACAATTTGCAGAGCTTTTATGGAGCTATCTGCTAATTACATATGTATAATACAAATTTTGAATATTTAACCTATTTTTGGAGTATATCGCGCTAGACTGATTATATTTATGTTTTTATTGCTAACTTGTGAATATATAGTATATTTTATCTTCATCATGGTCTGAATATGTTAGGTTTGAGCAAAAATGTTTGTGTATGATACTGGAAGCGAAGTACCGTTAGTACTTTTTGATATTATTTTAGCACAATATTCAATGTGGGTTAACAAAATTAAATAACTTCAATAAACTAACAACAAAATATGGAGAGCAATCGCCCTAAATATCTGAGTAAAAACAAATACCTTCAATAGCACGATGATTGGATTCGTTTGTTGACTAGTTCTGTGGAGATCATTCAGAAGGAGACTACAAAGCCATGAGTGGCGAAGCAAGCAATGATAAGCTTTCTCACGTCGTTTTTTTGCGTAAAACTCATAAAAAGATGATGCTAAATTTGGACTCTTTGAATTTAGCTCTACTAGTCAGAGTTTGGTGTGATAAGGATTTACAATTACAAAAAGTACACATTCTAGAAAAAAGTAAGTTTGAGTTCATATTATTTATATATTTTTCTTTGGTATTATCTCATCCCCATACCCCTGAACAGGGTATAATAAGTTTTACAGGAAGTTTGTAATGGCACAGAAGCAAGCATTGGATTTCTATAAAGTATATATATCAATAATCAGCGTGACGTGCTGAGTTGATAGCTATGTCCGCCCGTCTTTTTATCTGTATATAGGCGAACTAGGCTCTCAATTTTTGAGATATCGCTGTGAAATTTTACGCATGTTTTTCTACTCAAGAAGCTGCTCATTTGTCGGAGGCGCCGATATCGAACCAGTACCGCTTATAGCTGCTATACAAACTGGCCGATCAAAAGCAAGTTCTTGTGTGGAGTCTTTTGTATATGTGAAACGTATTATAGCTTTGGTGCCATCGATGCATACCTAAAAGACTGGTTGTAGTGCCACATTTTTTATTTATAATGTTTTAATTTAAATTATTGCATAAAAGCAGTGTTGAATTTATTGTTGCGACTATAGTAAACGTGGACTTATACACTTATTACCACAATAAAAATATTTTAACTTTAACATAGTGAAATGTTCGTATACATATATGTATGTATATATTAATATAACGAATCATGTAAGCACCAGTGAAAAATTAATTGCCTCAGCAATTATGTAATTTTGAAGCTATAAACTACTTGTAAGAAAGACATTAAATAAGAGAAGAGTAAGCAGTTGCATTGGTAGACAAAGAATGTCTAACTCTCTGTTTGTATTCTAAAAATATAATAGCAGTTAGTATGTAGAGAAAATTGTCATTAAAATCTTATCTTAGCACACTGACCCCACTCGCCACGCCACGGCCGGACGTTCGTTACAATTCATAGTCAGTGTTGGTGAGTTTCTTTGGCTTCCACCAGATTTTCGCTTGCATTGTTCGCCACAAATGATGACAGATAAAGTCAGCAAATTTAAATTTCTTACTACCGGTATAAATGTTAGGATGCCTGTGTGTGTCGCTATGTCTGCACTTAATGAAGTTTTAATTTGAAGACATAATTACAAAGGAAACACGGGCATAAAAGAATTTTCGAATTTAAGAATTTTAGAATTTTCACTTGGTAGTCGAAGAGAAGCCACTGACAACGTCCCTTCTTCATTATTCGCGCCACAGAGCATGCGCAGAGCGCCAATGCCACAGCGACAGTTTATATTTACAATAACTATATAATTATGTACTGGTGAGTCTAAGATGAAGGCAGTTTAAGATTTTGTTGGTTTGTTTGACGTTGTCGTCTGTCCGGTCGCTACAGTGCGGAAGTGAGCAGTTTCTCATGTTTCCGCGCAATAATACTTTGTATGTGTGTGTTCTTCATTCAGTGATAATTAGCTGGTGGCTGCTGGCGGTTGGTGAAATCAAGTAGTCTTAAAGGTGTGTACTACAAGCAATTAAACTGCCACCCACCATACCGCAGTTGACCTGATTACTTTAATGTATGTAATGTGTTCACTATTGTGAAGTTTTGACAATTTTTAAGTGCCAAATATGTGAATAGAATAGAATATTTTCATTGGTGCCAGTCTTACCATATGAAAGCCGAAAATTATTCTTAAAATAAATACATATATGTTGGAAAGTACTCACCTCTACAGTTTCAAGCGATGTTAATGAAGAGGTGATCTGTAAAAATAAAAGAAAAAAATTTTTAAAATGTTGCTTCAGATATAGCATATATTCAAAAGGGAAAAAGATATCTTGTCAAATACAAAATATTTCCATACAAGCACTTAATTACAATCGTTCAGTTTGTATTTCAGCTATATGCTATAGTGATCCGATATCGGCGATTCCCACAAATGAGCAGCTTATTGTGGAGAAAAGGACATATGCAAAATTTCAGATCGATATCTCCGACGTTGGTGGTTCATTACTGTATGGTTGGGAATCAAGCCAGCTCAACAAGCTGATCTGCTACTTAGCTATAGTGGTTCGATGGGTGTAACAAACATTGTTGCAAACTTAATATTTGTTTACTGTATGAAAATTTTCGAAACATATACAAATTCGTATCAATCTTCATGACATTTGTATAAATCTATTTATCTAAATGTCTTCTGTTATATTTTACTTATTTTCACATTAAAATTTCTTTGAAAAATTACGATAAAATTCAAAAACCAATTTCAACGAAATCTCTTCATCAGAAGTATGCCATTATTCATTAGGCAACACATAAAGTTGAAATTTGTTAAATGTTTTCGTAAATATTTTGCATATTTTACTGCCTTCAAATATCAAATCGTACACGCACTAATTTCTTTTTATCTCCAAGTCTATTATATATGAGCGCTACGCTTAGAGTCTGCTACGTTTTTCAGCGATGAAATTTATGTACATCACTTGTCAGCGTTGCAACTTTATGAAATTTATGCCTTTGACTTTTGCTTTCATCTCGTGATGCCACTGACGTTGGCTGCAGCGATGCCAATGACGTTGTCGAGACTGAGGCCTAGACTGCGGCTGGTCGTAATGGAGCGAGTGATGGTGCTAGTGATGGTGCTGGTGATGGCGAAAATGCACTCATTGCGGTGCGAGCGAACCCATAAATCATCGCCTAAAAAGGCAGCAACGGAAGAAAACCGATTTTTGCGAGCGCGTTGCCGGTGAGGAGGGTGGAGGATAGCCATATGATAAATGGGATTTGCAATGCAATGCAGATTTGTTTGTTTTGATTTTTATTGACGTAAAATATAAATAAAGTAAGATTCGTAATAAATAGTGTGTATAAAAATGTCGCTTAAAAATCCATATTGATTTGTCAAAACAAAATCATATGGCAACTTTTGTTTTCGATATCAAACCACTCTCTCTTTCGCATTCTCGCCCTTGTACGCTTGCATTTTCACTAGCAAAGTGCTTAGCGTATTTTATGGTCACATTAAAGATTTGAAGGGAAGTAATTGCAGGTCTACAATATATATCTATATATATATATATATAAGTATAGGTATTTATAAATCTATGTGTGTATATATATATATATGTGTACGTCTAAGCATTTATATAGATTATTATGCGCGCACGCCTCCGCAACGAATGCGCTCCATTTGCATTAAGAAAAGCATAAATTTGAATTTTACGCCACAGTCGTCAGTGTGGCGCGTCCACCATAAAGCGGTGGCGGCCAAAACCAAAATGTGCGGCAGACAGACAAACATATCTGGGCCTTCGCATCAGATGTACGACTGTGCCGGTGACAATATCGTTAGCCGCGACTGACAATCACCAAACAAGTGTGCTGCGTGCAACCACATTGCTTGTGGATCGTTGTGGTTGTTCTGCTGCTTGTTGTTGTTGTTTTCGTATGGTGGCCGTGCCACATCGGCGTGGTGGGTGGCTTTTATTGGTTCCACTGTCGCCAGCGGCAACGCTGTGCCGGTACAATTAACATAGCAATAACAAAAAAAAACACCATAATACAAACAACAACAATAATAGAAACAACAAAATAAATAAGTAGACTACAACAACTAAAATATAAATATAAAAAAAACAACAATTGCCACCGTTAAAGTGGCTGCCGCTGCTGCTGACTGCAAGGCCTGTCGCTGTGTTGTTGTTGTTGCCAATAGTTTACTTGAAGAGACACGGCCATCAATGGCAGGCGAAATCAGTCGCCATCAAAAGTAGTTGCGATTTCTAAAAAATTTGCATTTAATTGGATGTTGGCGCTGACGACAATCGTGGATGTGCTGTCGTTGGTGACAAGTTTTGTTGCTCCGCAGTTGAATAGTGTTGCATGTGTGATTGTATGCATATGTATCTATATATTTATATCGATGGAATTGAAAGCAAAATTGTTTGTCTCGTTTACATTTTGTTTATCTTTTCACTTTCGCTTGTTCTACTTTTGAAAAACATCTTTGAAAACTAATTTTGAAGCTGAAAGTACTTCGAAATCATAAAATATCTATGTTATGACACCACCTTTTTCATGCTGCTATTAGCTAGCAGGCTTAATTGATAATCTACATATGTTTATTTTTCTATTACTTCGAAAATCATTTCGCCCATCAGGAAAATATTCGATTTTATTCAAAGCAATACCAAAAATATATGTGGTGGAAAAGTAAAAACATAGCATAAGAAAATCTTTGAGATTATAAGAATGTGTTGACTTGCCACACATTTTATAGTGTCAATTCACCACTTGTGCGCAGCTTTTAGGAGTTGTGATGCTTTTTTGAAGGTTTTAAGACTGGAAACCATAAAGGAAGGCTTTGAAAACTGAGTTAATATGATTGAAGACTATCAAGCAATTAGAAGCAGTCAAAGTCTTTGAATAATCATTTCCGACGAATGACCGTTAACAAACATATGGGTCATTCCATGTCAAATCGACAAATAGTTGGACGCAATCCCACAGATTCGAAGGAATTTTGGTGGAAAGTTTTGTCTTAAAAAATTTTGTCTTAAAAAATTTAAAATTTTGCTGATTTTCCGATTTTATGAGTTGATTTATTTAATAATTCAGTAAACGACTCTATGATAAATAAATAACGCTGGTGCGTTTTCAGAGGACACTTAAAAGTATGGGAAATATTTTTTGAATTTTTCAAAGTCATAAAAAGTAACCATCGCCGAAAAATGTTGGCCTCAACATTTTTTATATTATACCCCTAACATATCAAACATTTTTTTGTAATTTTCGGAGCGGTGTTATTTTTTGTTTCAAAGATATGAATTTTTGAATTTCGGCAAAATAGTTTTTATTTCTATTTTTTCAACTCACCTCAAATTTCGGTATTCATGTTATAGAATAATGATATTCAACAAAAAAAAGTGAAAGAATCAGATGGAATTCAAAATTGTGTAATATGGGAAGTAGACGTGGTTGTAGTCCATATATATCATGGTATCATATGAACTACATAGGAACAAAATGCTGCAAAATTCATAAGAACGCAGCGGACCCGCTGCCTTGACCACATGGAAAGAATGTTAAATTAAAGAGCATCGATAAAGTCTTTAAAAAACAACCATATGGGGAGCGAACTAAGCGCAGATCAAAGAAAATATGCAGCTATCGGTGACCTCAAAGAGAGGAACTGAGGACGCGTTATTGGATCGGAAAATCTGGAGAAAAATAGTTGCCAAAACAATAGGACTATCTTGCTAAGGAATAAGAAGATTTTTGTGGCATAGTATACCTAACTTAGAATCGGAAAAAATCGCTAAAATTTTCGAGCATTTATTTTTGACAACTTTCGACGTGGATTAACTCAGCAACTTTGCTTCGATGAACTTAATTAAACTTTTAGCGTTTAAGTTTCATCAAGTATCAATATTTATCGAATCAGTCATCCAAAATCAGTTGTTGTTCCGGAAACTATTTCTGCTGTACGCGAATTGATATTGCAAGATCTCCATGTGACCTATCGTGAGATTGAGGCAACAATAGCCAGTATAAATTCAATGTTGCTTGAATATCTGACTGTAAAAACAATTTGTGCTTCGTTAAATCCCACACAATTTGTCCAACGCTCAAAAAAATGCTAATGTCGATTGGTCCAGAGAAGTGCTAAAAAATACGATAGCGGTGCTTTGAAATACGTCTATGATATCGTGACAGGTGATAGATCGTAGACTTACGCGTATAAGCCTGAGAGTAAACAGCAGTCGACTGTAAGGATGTTTCAAAATGAGCCGAACAAAAATTGTTGGCATACGAAGCAGCTTCAAACAAATAGTTGCCTGTTTTTTTTTTGGAAAAACTGGACATGTCGCAACCATACCACTAGAATAATGCAGAACAGTAAATTCTGATTGGTGAACAGCAATTTGTTTGCCAGTTGTCTTTCAAGAAATCAATAAAATTAATCGCCGAAGCCGGGTCACTCTTCACCATGACAGTGCGAACTCTTACACATCGACTGAAACTACTGAATTTTTGGGTACACAAAACATCGATCTGATGAGTCATCCAACGTATGGTCTTGACTCGGCACCAAATTACTTTTTATTCCCGTACATAAAAGTTAAACTAAGATGTCAACGTTTTTCGACACCTGTAGGGACATTTGATGCGTTCAGAACACATGTTTTGTATATGAGTAGCAGAGTGCCAGAGGTGCTTCGAAAATTGGTTTAAAGTCATAAAAACGTGTATATGAACTAATGGAGAATATTTTGAAAAACGATAAAGCGATTTTCGATGGTAAAAATTTGTTTTTGTTAATTAATCCCGAAATATAAAAGGCAACCTTCGTATTAATAGTTTTTATTAAGGAAATATGTACAAATATCAGCAAATCAGAGTTGTCATTACCCAAAAAAAAAAAAAAAATTACTGGTCCGCCTGAAGCCAACGAAATAATCCGCCCAGTCTCTTCAATGCCAAACCAAAACTTAAATTAATTGAACGCCTCCATCAAAATCGGTTAACTGTCTAGCTGTCTAGTCGCAGACCGGAAAGGTTACAAAATCACAGACTTTCGGTGATGATGTTGGTGTGAATTGAAACAATTTATGTGCGAATGCTTTGGGCAATATATAATATTGAAATATGATATACATATACATTAGGGTGGAGCGAAAAAAAATTTTTGTTTTTAAACCTGAGGGTAAAATTTGTAGATTATAAAAAATAAAATTTTTAGAAACTCACTCATTTTTTAAGTAAATTTCGAGTTAAAATTTTTTGGACAAAAAAAGTGTTTTTTTGATTTAAACTCTTCACATTTATTTAAAAATTACCGAATTTGACGGTTTCTGACTTCAGCATTTATTTTAACGCTTAAGAAAAGCATGTTGTCATTTAAGACTATTTTTAAACTTCCAATAATGATCATAAAAACTTTTTTTAAGTTGATATCTTTTAACTGACCAGAAAGAGGAATCTCCACAGCTTCTAGAACACTTACCAAAAATTTTTTACGATATAAAAATTTTAACTCGAATCTTTACTTTAAAAGTAAGTAGGCCGCCTCTAGATGTTAAAAAAAACAATTTTTTTAAAAAATTTTATTTTGTTTAAAAAATTTTGTTTTTTTAAAATCTACAAGTTTTACCCTCAGGTTAAGCAAAAAAAAATTTTTTCGGTTCACCCTAATCTACATACATACATACGAGTATATCTATACATATAGAAACATATTCACATTTGTATATTTCAACAAATATTTTGGCATATCTAATTAGCATACTTAATTGTTGGTGGTTGTTTTTGTTTCAGCAACAATTGTTAATCAAATTCTGTTCGGCTCGGCTATCTGCTGTCACTGCGGATGTGGCATAGTTGTGTTAATCAAAAAGCCCACAATCAAAAAAAAATTTGCACCGTTGCAAAAGACACGAAATTCTATTGAGAATTGCCAACTCAATACAAAAACTTATTTACCGTAGGCAGTAAGAAGGGTTAGAAAAATTTAATGCTACATCAAAATGTTGCAAGTTGTAGCTTAATGCAGGTCATGCCACACTGGCGGCTGGGGCGGGCAAAAGCGTGGCGCTGTTAAAACGCTCGTTCTTTATTGGTTCTTGAATAACAACAACAACTCTGTAGCGTTCTAAAATGTTTAATTGCAAAGCAACAACAAAATTCTACAAATGTTGCAAGTATTTTCATAAGTGTGCGCATTGTCTGGGACGGATTAGAATGTTGTTTTATTACTTTTCACTTGTTACTTGTTTTTTAAATTTATTCCGCTGTCTTTTATGTTCACGAAAAAGCAACATAAAAAAAACGACAGAAAAAACTTAGAAATAAAATTACAAAAATAACAAAAAAAACGCGACAACAAAATTAGCTGAGTTGCAATAAATGTAATTTAATCATCGGTTTGTACTTGAAAAGCATTTGGCTACCGTTTGTTGCGTAGCTGGCAACGTTGCGCAATCGCAAGCGATAATTATACGAGTTTCACAAGAATATTTTTGCATTTGCAACATTTGCGAAATCCGAGAACGCTGCAGGGCAAAAAAACTTGAATAAAATTAGAAAAATGTTTGATAATTTATTCAAAGTAATTAAAATTTTAAAATTGTTAGGTTTCTTTATCTTACAAAATTTAATTCTAAAATTTTTATTTTAAATTTGCATTATAATTGTCTAAGCAATTTTAGTCGAGGTCAAAGATGCTTCATTTATTTCACATTTACTACTTTACTATCATAGGTTAGGTTAGGTTGGGCTGGGAGGTCGATTGTAAGAAGAATCTCACTTGGACAGCTTAGAACGCCGGTCCGATTGGGTTTCTATAAGCTGGATCAAAAGCCCCTAACATATCGACAAAGTGCTTTGAGCCTATAACACATTTGTTGAGACGGCTAATATCCGTTTCGGCTAAGTCTTCACTATCATGCTCATAGTTTTAGTTTCAGGCCGCACCGGATTCGCTAGATATTGTAAAGCGCATGAGATCCACTTACATCGGATTGAGAACGAGCTAGTTGTATGTTGTCCACCTGCGTTCTAGCACTGCATCCACATATGTAGCTTGCATGTGCTTAATACGCGTTGGTAAATAATGACTGCGACATCCTTCGGGTCTAGACTAGAATGCAGGAAATACACTAAAGCAAGATTTAACTTGCCGCAATCATAGGAGTTCTTAATGCACATTAACCAACAGGCATCCAAGCGGTAATGCTAAACATTATTATATATTATGGAGAAAAGTAAGGTGAAAACAACTAAGCACTCACAAACTTCTCTTTTGTCCAGTTTTTGCAAGACTGAAGTTGAAAGATTTCGGCATTCCTACTTTTGGCGAACCAGAAAGTATAGTGCAAACTGATATTAACCGCATCAAAAAATTTGTAGTAGGCTTAAAGCGCTATGTCGAATTATGGGTGTCACAACAGACCGTTTTTTAAGGCTGTCCAAATGAGATCCCTGTTGGCAATCGTAACTAAATATCTGATCTGATCTTTTAACCTAACCTCACTTAACCTAAATTTTTTAATAAATAAAAGCATGGATTTCCTTAACCGCTTTTTCAATGATCACATAATTACACATCCTTCGAATCACTGATAAATCTTCAAAATATACCTAACAGATCCTTCAAAATCTCTCATGAATGCATAATATAATATTACTATGTCTGGTATTTACTAAGAGAGTTAGCTCCAATTCGAAGCTGCAGGTAAATTTTTAAGACCTTTCAATGTAGCAGGCTGGGATTGTGTTAAAAGCTTTCAAAACTGAGCCAAATTAATTCAGACCAAATGTTATAATCACTGTTTTGTTAATTATACTACTTTCTTACACAGAAAAAATCAATCGACATTACTTCTTATGTGATATTCGCCATGACTGTATTTCAAACAGTGTTCAGTGGATCGATGAGGTCCTCTGCTATCTATTTCAAGCACTGTTTTGTTAACCTTTTCGACATTATCGTCATTAGACCAAAAAAAAAAAAATTACGGGAGAGCTTTTTCTGTTACAGACGCATCAAAGAGTGTCAAAGAAAGTTTGATCCCCAAATAGCACAAAAGTAGACCAAAGCAGTGCAAGTGCAACAATAAGAACATATGGGCAGTATTTTCGGATACAAGCGCTACCTTCAGTAACATTAAATGCTCATGACGATTATTGTTAATATATAAATTGGATATTTCTATACTAATTTTAATAAACTACCCATTTCTCTCAAGGAAGCGGTAAACGCGACAGTGATTTGGCGATTGGATATTATTAATGTTCATTTATTGGTATTAAACTTTTTCGAAATGGCGTTAGAAATACTTCTGTATAGGCTAAACTTAGTCCAACATATTTTCGGTTTGTTCTGGCTCCGAGTATCTTGGACATCGAAAACTTTTTTCGGAGAAAAAGTCAATGTTCCTAAAACAAACTTCTTTAAATTTTCAAATTATTGCAAATATTCTTTTTTTTTTCATTTTCTGATAAAAAAAAATATATTTCTTAAAGTACCTTTAATTATAATCACTAAAGTAATAGGAGCAGTGGCTCAAATTTGCATTTCAAACAATTCGTGCGCATTTGATTAGCATGCGTGACACGTTGCACGAAAATGAAGCTGAATTAGCTAGAGCTTATCCCTAAGCCTTATCGGTGGCAAAAAGGAAGTGAGAATGATGCATGCAATCGCAAAGAAATTAAATATGCAGGAAGAAAAAAGCGACAAATAAATTTCTATAATAGTAGCTTAAAGCACTCCAGAATACCTTTTGACAGTTAAATTGTTTAAATAGCGGCTAAGTGATGGATAGTATAGGTGCAAGAGTGCTTATTAAAACGCCCTTGAACTTGACACCCTCGCTGATTACCAAGTGAGTGCTGCCAACTCCTTTCAACAAAATAAGGGGTCACGGTCAAGAGCGCTATAATTTTCCAATTAAGAAAATTGCTCGTCTCTTTGCCATTGTGTGTCGGCAATTTCCTCAGACTTTCGCAGTTTTTCACTTTTTTCGCATTTCTTTGCTCATTTTTTTCCTCTTTAAAGACACACTTTTTTGTTGTGTTTTGTCTGAGCATGTCCTGCGTGGCGCTGCGGCTCCTGACCAGCACACAAAGGGTAATATTTTTTTTTTTATCGAAAGGAGAGTGTCAACTGTTGGGTGGAGAGGTGGAGAGCGGTTAAAACCCACTACAGTCCAAGCTGTTGTTGTTATTGTGTTCTGTTTTGTTACTTGTTCCTCCTTCGACTCGTCGTCTAGACAGGCGCAAATTGATTTTTGTCCGCCACGCGATCGTAAAAAGATTCACACGAAGTGGAAAAAAAACACAAAAGCAAAAACAAAAAGTACCAAGAATCGCAAAATGCATAAACAAAAGGAAAATAATCCAAGGCGTGTGCACATGCAAGAATTAAAATACTCCTTTACTTTATCGCTCTTGTTGCAACAGCAGTTGTCATGAATAACAACAACTGTTGGTGCTATTTGTTGTTGTTATTATTATTATTGTTGCAGTTGGTGCTAGCGCCGCTGCTGTTTTTCTTTGAAACGCTCAGCGCTCTTGCCACCACAAATGTTGGGAACGATGTGCATGCAACATATGCAACACATGCAACCAATACAAAAACACACACAAACACATATCTGCACACATAAGTCCCTGCGTGTCCTACAGCTCATTGCAAGCGACGCCAGCAAGTCGTTCATTGCTCGAGGGATCACCATGTGGCGCTTGTGGCACTTGCGGGTGCTTAAACTCCACTTAAGCCACTTTACGACTTTCGGTCTTCGGTTCGGTTACAGATTATTCTTTGCACTCATTGTTTTTGTTGTTGTGGTTGTGGTTGGGAAAATCACCGCCTTCGCTTATGTCAGCGCGAAATTAAATTCCTCGCATGCGATTTTACGAGCATATTCAAATGCTGGCCGAATTTATGTGTGTGGCACATACACACATAAACATTTTTATTATTGTAGACACATGCAAATGATTTTGGTTAAATGCAAAGCTATGATGATTCTTTGCAATTCTTCAGTTTGCATTAATTTCGCAAATTTATTTGTTATTTGCGTGATATTGTAATTTGCACAGACACATATCCGTTTGCAAGTAGAGTTCGCATTGGATTTCCATGCCTCAAATTCGTCCGTGTGGCTGAGTCGAAGCACAAAAGTTGTCAGAAATTGCATTTTAATTTTAACTCATGTATTTCGCAAGCAATTTGGGCAGGTCCACATGGGTAAAGGAAATAGAACTCATAATAAATTGTTTTTGAACAAATAACGGCAAGAATTGAATTGTGAAGTAACGGTAATTATTTACGTTGTAAGTTCAACCTCCTAAAAAGCAATTTATATGAAAAAGTTGTAACAATTTTTTTTTTCAAAATCATTTTTTGTCAGACTTTTATTTAGAAGCAAGTCAATGCCTCAATATGGGCATCGCTGTGCATATTTGCTGATGCCTTCAGCTAGGTTTTGTAGATGTAACTATTTTTTATTTATTTTAAAAATAAAAAATTAAAACCCTGAACAATATACATGCTTTGTTATTTTACATGAAAGGAGATTGCTGATAACCGTAAAAAACAAATAGAAACTCGCCTTAGTTAATCTGGAACTAGTCCAAAACTAGGCACAAGCTGGATCCAAAATAGTCTTGAACTAGGCCTAAACTAAAGCAGAACCAAATTGAACCCTGTCTTAAACTGATACTGAACCAGTATAGGTCTAGTGCGTAACTAGACCAGCACTAATCCCTTATACACAACACCCTAATGAGCACTAAACTTTTCCCCAGCTAGTCCTGAACTAGCCACAAATAGTGTGCAGATGATCCCGACAGCGAAGTGAACTCACGCCAAAGTCTATACGAAGAGATTGTCAGTTAAAAATAGCATAAGAGATTCTTACCACATACAAAAAACATTATTGAATAATCGTGTTCGCTAGACCCAGCTCTTAGAGTTTATTTCCTTTACTGAAAGCTAAACTGTCCGGCACTTCAATATTATTGTAAAGTTATATGAAACGATAGTTCCATAAAAATTATAAAATATTGTTAATTGAATTCGCTCTGCATTTTCTCTACTGGTTATTTTTGCACTCTGTTCACTTGTATGGTAAATAAATTTACGTCTGGAAGTATTTCTAACATTCTAATTCCATTAAGAGCGTACGTGGATAGCTCTTTCGGATTATCGTGGTGTTATAGACTTCCTATTCTTTGTCTATTTGATTATGCCAGTCTCATACACTTATGTCACTTGCTTGTTCGATTCGCCACTCACCAATATGTAGAGTGCTTAAGGTGTATTAATAGTCCTAATGAAGAGCTAGTCAACCTTATAGTAAAGAAACACGCTGAGTAAAAAAATTATGTGCGAAAATTAGTAACTAAATAGTATAATTTCTGATTTTATATATTATTTTCTCTTGTTATTTAAATTGATAGATTTTATTATATGACTAGTCTAAGCAAAATCAAACACGGAGCTGTTTGAAAAACTTTTTTTAAAAAATCCCTATCAGCTTTTGCCATATAGATCTGATATTTTTCACGCATCCTTTTCTCCCCAAAAAGCTGCTCATGTGTCGGAACTGCCATATCGGTCTTTAACATAACGCTGCCATACAAACTGAACAATCAAAATTAAGTCTTTGTATGGAAAACCTTTTTATTTGCCGAGATATTTTCACGAAATTTTACAGCGTTTATTGTACAAGTTAAGGCTACAATCTCCAAAGAAATTGTTTAGATCGGTCCTCAAAAGCCTGTAGCTGTCATACAAAAATCACTTGATCAAACCATATAAAATCACTTGACATACAAAGACTTGATTATGATCAAGTGATTTTGTATGGAAAAATATTTTATTTCACAAATGATCTGCATGAAATTTGGCAAGAATAACTGACCAAGGTTATAATCTACGAAGAAATTCTACAGATTCGACGCCTACAGCATATAGTTGTGAAAATCATGGTAAAGATCTTTAAATATTAGTTGCTACATACTTGTGATTGATTTTATAGCTTGGGTGCAGGCAAAATCAACGTTTTTTCATGTTTATTGATATATTGCTATATATTATATTTTTATAAACCAACGGCAGCAATAACAGTTATACTCGTAGTGTCATAAAATAATATTAATATGGCTATAAAAATCAGAAGCTTTACTATTTTATATCTACAAAATAAAACCTGGAGAAATTAAAAAATTAATATTTGCTAACACTAACTTTTTGCATCATATTCTATAAATAGGTGTATTGAGAATGACAATACTTTTTGTATCTCATAATAATTTTTTTTTAATACCTACTTTTTATATTATTTTCCGCTTGAGTTCAAGATCAACAAAAAGTGATTGTATTTATTGCTTTATTGTATATATATGTATGTATTTACAGAATAAACGCACAACACAGTGTGATTTTGTGTCACTTTTACTCTCGATCTATGAATTCAAAGTGCGGAGTTGACGTCACCAAAAAAAATTTTTTTTTGTGAATTCTATAAACAATTGTAGTTTGTAATATTTGCAAAGCTTAATGACTTTGCAAATAAAGTAAGCAAACAAATAGAAAAATGCTTCGAGAATATTCATGATCTTTGTGAGGAGAACAACTTTAACTTTAACGAACTATAATAGTAGTATTAGAACTTTGGCATTCAAATATTATTTTAATAATTATACAATATATCGTTTTCAACGTGGTAGAAGTTAAATCAGTTTTAGACGATATTTGACACACGTGTGAAAGACTGATAGATTCCTATGAGTTGTTTTGAATGTGTTTCATTCTTTACTTCTGAACTTTTTATCCATTTGCCATCTGACCAAATGCTAAAAACTGAGTGAAATAACCTGCTTTCCCTGCTTATTCCTTAAATACTACTGACTTATGTAATTCATAATATTTTTCATATACAAATAACATTAAAAGTGGCGTAACTAGCTTTCAGTTCGAACTTTAAAAGACATTTATAGTAATTGCTTAAAATATTTGCACTTCAACTGTCTCATGTATTTCCGGCTCAATGCCATTAAATTATTTCCTTTAAGTAATTTGTCAAACGTGTTGAAATATGTACATGATTAAAACTGGGTGTTAACAAGGATATATTTTATATGCATAGGGTGATCTTATTTATTTGACATGCTTTTGTGTTGAAAGTGCTTACAAAAATAAACGAGTTCACTACAAAACATAATAAAGTCGTGAGTGCGAGCGTTCCACAAGTTCACAAATTACCGCACATTTTAAAATCTAAATCACCTTCGTAAGACATTATAACTAGAATGTGGGAAATCGTCTATAATACTACATTTTGTTTCATTTCGAAACTTTGACATATCAAGAAAAAATATATTAAAATATATTTCTGAGAGAATGTAAAGAATTCGTTAATGATTACTAAAAAAAATAGAAAACAGCAACTCAAAAACAACATGCAGTATATCTTGGACTTTGACCTAAAGTCCCAAAGTTGATGAGAGAATTTTTAAAGCTTCTTAATACTGTAGTGGCATCGCAAAAAAAGACCGCGTTTCTTACATGGATCGGTTCTGTAGATGACAAAACGGAATCATAGCTATAGATCATCGAAAGCAAATATGATTATAGCTCGTCTTATAAATTTACCCTCATAAGGGACAATCAACAATTTTTCGCTCGGTAGTAAAATCTCACTTTTCACTCTCAACGAGCTCATTCTGAATACATGCAGCAGATCACGGAAAGAGAAATACCATGTGACTTCTATAAAAACTAGACAATGGTAGAGTGTAACCTCTACGTAGCCGAGAAGGTGGCAGTAACAAGTCCTTGGTTGTTGGAGACAAATCTAAAAACTTTTATAACATTTGAAATTTATAATTAATTTGGGAATATAATGATGATAAATGATAATGTTTAAGACCATAGAGGTATAACACTATGGTCTTTGCAACCAATTATTCTCACTACTCTCTTAAATGCCTAATATAAAAAAGCTCCAGTTCAGGAATTCAGTTTATTTTTCTACTGTTTGAAATATTTTCTTCTACTAAAATCACTTTAGTTCACAGTCCCGAACTGGAACACCCTGTAAATTAACACTAAAATCCTGTGCATACTTAAGTGAAAAAAAAATATATTTTTTATCAAATATGCTACTGCAATACGCAATCATTGCAACTAATAAATTAGTCAAGTTGCCACCTATTTTCACATTTTCATTTCATTTCATTTTTGCCGCAACGATTTTCATTTCATTTCCATTTCATGCAATAGCGGCATTCATTCAACGGACATGCTTTTTGAACGTCGCCATGAAAAACTTAAATATTTACGCACGTGCAGATAACGAGCCGCACTTTTTTAGCGAAAATACCGTTATTTGGTATGAAAGTGTTTAGTGACTGTAAGGAGAAAAAAAAATTGCATGAGGAAATTACCGCAAACTGACTAACGGTGGTTTAGTGTTGTGGTGGAAGTATTTCAGCTGCTGATTACGCATATTGTTGGTGTTGGCTGTTGTTGGTTTGAGTTGTTGTTAAACGCGTTTTAAGCTTTTTATAGCCTAAACAAGGTATATTTATATTATCTTTGCAACGAAGTTTGAAACGTCGGTGACCTTATAAATAATATACGATGTAGTATAAATGATCAGCTTGATGAACTGAGTTGATTTAGCCATGTCCGTCTTTCTGTCCGTCTGTCTGTATATATGCGATTAAGTCTCTCAGTTTTTGAGAAATCGTTCTGAAATTTTCCACAAGCTCTTTTCTACCCAAAAAGCTACTCAGTTGTCGGAACCGCCAATATCGGACCACTATAGCAGATACCATAGTTATCATATAAACTTGACACAGATTATTATACAAAGTATTCCTATAATCTCCAAACAAATTGTTTCGATCGGACTACTATAGCATATATCAGCCATACAAACTGACCTATCGGAATCAAGTTTTTGTATGGAAACTTTTTTATTTGTAAAGGGTATTAGCATATAGCTTCGGTGCAGCCAAAGTTAAGGTTTTTTTTCTTAGTTGCTGCAATTACTAATGTCAATACAGTTAATATACATATAAGTATGTATGTATTTAGTTTACTCTCACTGCATTTGAAACCGAGTAGACACGAGCTACATGATTTTGAATTGAGATAAGTAGTTTTTTTGCTTTAATGGCGGAAATTATCGAATAAATCGAGGCTGATTTTACACGTATTTTTTGTACATATGTACATATGTACGCGCGTGTAAATATGGTATACTCGCACATATGGTACATATCCAAAGCGCTTTTAAGTATATTTATGATTGATTAAATATTCATAAAAAATAAAAAAAATTGAAATTTAATAAAAAACAAAAGTTACAAACAACTCCATCTTTAAACTCTGACCATCGGCAAAAGGGCTGAATCATTACCTGCTTGTGCATCGTTAATTCAAAAGCGATGGATTAAGCTTGCGGTCGAGTCAATTAGCAGCGATAGGGTCGGATGAATGAACACTGGTGGCCCGCATGCAAGTTTGGTTGCACAAATATTGTGCTGCTACAACGGTAATGAATGGCGGAAAAGCCGACGAGATAAGCACTAATAAATACACACATAAGAAAGCACATACACAAATACTATATATAGTGTAGTTGGTAGCTAAAGACATCAAAAAGACAGAAAGTGTCGGCGCATGCGTAGCAGCTGTGGGCGCAAAAAGGGTAACTGCGCACCGGTAGCAATGCTTTTGACTAGTGATTGGCTTTTCCGCTTTAGCAATGAAATGAAGGCGGACAGCCAGTGTCAAATGTAAAGAGAAAAACACAGAACTGTTATTATTAATTTTACGGCTGTAAGTACTTAATCACTTGTAAGTATGTGCGTGAGGTGCTCAAGTCATCAAAAACACATGTACATGTATATATGTAAATAATTGTAGAAATGTATATAAGCATGTAAGCTCAGCCCTTGCCTGGAGGTGAGGCTTATATTTTAATTATCCGATTTTTTGCTTTCCAGCGCAAATGCCTGGCGGCAAAACGCACCTAGAGATATATGTACATACTTACATCTTTTACTCATAAATACCTATATATGTACATGTATGTATGTGTAAATAAGTACATAAATTACGCGTAATATGCCACTGGCTCCACTTTTTCTGTTGGCATTGTTGCTTTGCTGCTCGAGGCAAAAAGGCCCAAATGGCACTCAAAACCATAGAGAAGTCGGACTTTTTTTTAGTCTAAGTTGCTTATTAAGTTCTTACGGTTTATACTTAAAAGTTTGCTAAGTAATGTATGGATATTTTGAAATTTTTGCCAAATTCACAGCGCAATTAAGCGCCATGACTAAACACGATTTCGCAGCTTTCCTAGCCATAATAGAATTAAGCCTCTAAATTATTTGCCGTTTTTTGCAGACATTTTATTTCTTTGGCACTAAAATTCATTGTGCTCCTTTTGTAGCTAATAGGCTTAGTTTCAGGGAAACTCATGGAAATAAATATAAAAGAAACTTAAGCAGCTTAAAATTTTAAATAATTTTTTTTGTAAAAAGTTATATACATACTCATAAAAAATTAGGGCAAACTCAGCTCTACAAAGTTATTATTCACAAAGAAATATATTATCGGCTATATAGTACAAAGTGCAAATTTATATAATTAAAATAATTTCACGCCCAGAGAGTACTTCTCTTCGACTCATATTCGATTCGTGTTTCGAAAAATGGATCACATCTGCTCAATAGTGCCGCATATATGTATCTAATATCGGTTGGCGTTATACCGTCTATACGAGTATTGGTCAATACATAAGATATCTTAGTAAAATTAAGTGAAAGTATAATATTGGGTATAACGGGCTTTTTCTTATTAGACGTGTGATTTTCATTGAGGCACTTGATGTTACTTGATTTATATATAGTTTTTTTTATGGTAGATTTTGTGGAAAGATATTGATTTGCGGGCTTACAAAATCCAACTCGTGCGAGAATTGCAGTCGTTTACCAAGTATTCTTTTGTTACAAACCATGGTAATTCCTTTGATAAGAGAAAAAAATTTCATTGGAGACCACAAACACAATTAAATTTTGCCGCTCTTTTCATTGCTTGGTGACACAGTGCATTGTCTGGGTAAAACAGAAGTTTCTTCGAAATAATGGATTAATGTTTCATGATTGACGTACGAATTCGAATTTATTACGCATTAACAGTTCCAAACACTACTTCGAATCATCACTTCGTTGTCCGATTCTGAAGCGATTGTAAGCTGGTGTGACACTTACTCTGCACAGACTTTTCGCATTAACAAATATTCCAAAATTTTTTGTTCAACTCGTGTCTTCGACATACTCAGAGTGTTAGCTATATCGAGAAACCCTCTCGAGTCATCAGTTTGTGTATGATTTCGTCCGCCTGGCTTCAAATGTACTTGCATCTTATTCTTTGTCTTCGGTACTCATGTGATTCAAAGAAGATCTTTTGAAGGGATTTAACCAAAATGTATACTGCTATCCTTTTATAGACAATACAAATTTTTCAGCCCGTTTGCTATGCGTCGTATATACCCTTTTCATGGCATGTCACCTTATCTTTTTCTACTCTCTCCACAAGAGCACAATTAATAGACTAAACTCCACGAGTCTAGCACAAACATGTTGCAGCCGTTACATAGTTAGTCTAGCTACTTGCACGCCATGATGACAGTGAGTGAAGAAACCAACCACGAAGGAAGCTTGTGGCGAGTCAAAGGCTACTAAGTGCCTGTCTATTTCATTTAGCTTGCAATTTGGCATTTCAACATTTATAAATTAAAGTAAAAACATGACATGTGCGTCTTTCAGTTAGAATGTCGAGCAGGAAGGCAGCTTGAAAGAAAAAATTAATTAGTCAACGGTTTTTGTTTTTTTTTTTGAGACTCTTGCCACAGTTACTTCTTGGTTTGGGCGCTGACATATTCTTTTCACAAATAAATTCTTGCGGTTTGTCCCGATTGGCCGTTCCTTCCAGCGAAATTGATTTCTTCTCTCTTTGATTTTGGCTTTAAAGCGCTGCTACTTGTCGGTAGGCTGGACACTCAGACGTCGTGTACCGCCGCAGCAGCCAAACGATGAGTGAAATTGCCGCCGCCGACTGTTGCTACTGTGATTGCGTGGGCCCGTTTGTCTCGAAAACTAATGCGACTGTCAAGTGTTTGTGGACGCATTAATTTCACACTTTGCTGATTTCGTGTAGTTCAGTAATTTGTTGTGCCTCATGTCGCCGGTCGGCAATGTGTGGCACAGTAGTTGGAAAGGAGTTGCGTACTCGTGCCTGCGAAGACACGAGGCGACTCTGAATGATTTGTGTGCATGATTATTTCGTATGCACACACACATACACATACCTTTTGCGTGTAGTTTTGTGAATGAACCGGCTGCCGCACATATTGGTCCAGACGCAAAGACAAAAGGCTAGTGGAGATAACGCAGCTAGGCGCTCTCATACACGTACATATACTTGTACTTGTATGTATGTATTTGTGTATGACTTTTAATTAAATGCACAACTTGTTGGCAGACGGTGTTGTTGCTTTGTGAAATGCCGCTGCAATTTTTTTGCACATAAATATCTTACATTTGTAATGCCAAAGGACTCACGTACGGGGAATATTAAATAAGTAAAAAAAATAAATATGTATAAATGGATATGTAACCAAAGGAAATGTAGCTACCATTTATTATGTGGCATGTCTACATATTTCTGGATCATTTTGCGTCATCTTATATTTCCGTCTGACAGATGAGATGTTGAGTGTATAAGATGAGTGCAATAAATTTAAGATTTAAGTTTTATTCACGGGTTTGTTGATAATAATTTTTGATCTAAATTTAGGGCTTTAATATGCTTTAATAGTCACATTAGGAGAGTGTGAAGACGAAATATTTCCTCTAAGATATATACTCAAAATCTGTTAGACCATGTGGTTAAACCGAACTGACAAAAAAAAAAAACTACATTTTCCACTGTTTTAATACAAATATTTACTATCAGACGCCAAAAAAAATCCAATTTTCCATACATATGTTCTAAGCCTCGGCGGGAAAGACCTTCAGTGAATTCAGCGAAGTTTGATTTTATCGGTTTCGATTCATTCTTGATGTCATCTTCATGACCCCACGTCTGACAACAGTAACGATAAGTTTGATAAATGTAGGGTTCTGAGTAGGGTGGAGCGAAAACAAAATTTTTTTTTTTTTGCCTCGCCTGAGGGTAAAATTTGTAGATTATAAAAAAAGAAAATTTTTGGTAACAAAAAAAAAAAAAAATTTTAACATCTAGAGACCCAAGCACTTTTAAAGTAAATTTGTTGTTAAAATTAGATGTTAAAACATTTTTTTCGCTCCACCCTAGTTCTCAGCAACATTTTCAAGCTGCTCGACGTCGTTTTTGCAAAAGATTCAGGTATCTTGGTACGAGTCAAAATGTATTGAGTCGATCCATAAGATATACGCAATATGTTGTTCCTCTCTGCTGCTATATTTCTGATGTCAACGCAAATGATTTTCAAGCACTGTTTCTTTAACTTTTTCCATGTGATCACCAATAACAGAGGTGGAGAGTTGAGGTAAGTTCTCGATGACTTCATGACCTAACAAACCTATAACATAAAATTTCAAGAAAAATAGTTGTTAAATTTTTGTCTTGGTAAAAATCACTAGACAAACTTTTCGAGCTTTTGAAGAGCTTTTTCTCGAGTCATTTCAACGTCAGGTGAATAGTATAAGTTTAAAGTCTTATCTATGCTTGGCCAAGAAACAGCTGAGGCCTTAATTTTGATATTAGTAGTGAGGTTACTTTTGATGTAATAAAGTAAAGCTTGCAACTATTATTAGCCGGCTAAAATTATTGCTAAGTCTGGAGTGACGATTAGTAAGCTTTTTCTATGTGCTTGATGGGATTGTCAAGAAATATTATACTCTGAGCTACGTTCCTACGGCCAAACTCTTAACTCTGAGTGTACTGTCAACAATTGGACCGTCTGAAAGAAGCAATTACCCCGAAGCAGTCGACTTTGACCACTAGGATAAGAATAATGTTCAAACAGGTCAACGCCAAGCGATACGCGTCGATAGTGACGCGCCAGAAGCTCCAGGAGTATGACTGGGAAGATCTTATGCATACATCTTATAGTATCTACCTGGCACCAAGTGTTTACTGCCTGTTCTTGTCAATGGCGAAAGATTTTCATGGTCAAGAAAAGCTTCTGAATATCGACTGTCTCAGCGTTGTTGTTGTTGTTGTAGCGACAGAATTCTGCCGAGTTGACAGTCCTTGGCCGGAATAAATCCGGGTCCGTTCCGGTTACGTAGACCCGACTGTCGTGGGAACGGTCTTTTACCAATAGTAACTTCTTTTACCAATAGTAACGTATCTTGCTAAAGAGTGGCATTGTGAAATGGTAGCAAGTATACATACAAATAAATAATGAACTGTTAGATTCGTCAAACATTGGAAAGTGGCGAATCGAACAGTCGATAATCCAATAACTCTTTTTTTAATCGAACTAGACACGATAGTTTTACTTACACATGCAAATATTTTGAAGAGAGAGTTGACTAAAGAGCAGTCAATCAGACCAAATAGAGAAATGGCGTACGGAAAGAGTTTGTACTCACATTTAAACGAGCTCATTTAACCATTTACCGAGTTTGAACGCTTTCACAGCTCACTACAAAACGTTTTGCATTTATTGTTGTCACTTTTGTTTTGCATTTATTATAAATATATGCAATTGAATTGCTAATTTTTCGAAAATATTCATTTCCTTCTTAGCAATTTGAAAGCATCTTCCTGCTGATGGCGGCCAGCTGGCGAGCACATTTGCAAACTAGTTAGGCGTTGTGCCAGTTCCAATATATTGTGAACAAAAAAAGTCTTTGCTATGCACTTCCGTTGACAAATCCATACAATTTATATGAAAGTTGCAAGCAACAAAAATATAAAAGCGAGTATATGCCACACATAAATGATTTCCAAATGAATATCTCGATTATGCTTTAGCTTGTGGCAAATTTGTAAGCTTTTAGCGCATTTCAAGACAGCCACATCATGGCATAAACTCTTTAAAAAAAATATATATATAATTGTACTGTTATTCCGCATTTACTTTCAACACAACCGAATGCGTATTGCTATTACTCAATTTTGGGTTTTTTTCCCGATCTCATTGCAATTAAAGAAACCATTAATTAAAAATAATATCGAATTGGGAAACATTTTTGAAATTCCTAATTAAAGTTTTTCCTCTCCGCAAGTGCCATTGCTACTAATGCCGCAGTGAAGCTTGCGGAGTTCCGAGGTGAGGCGGTTAGCTTCCAGCTGTTGGCAGCTAAGACTCTGCAATACAAACGTACTAAATTGCAGTTCCACATTTGCATATAATCGCACATAAGTTTGTAGGTATGTATATACCATACGTCTATATATCTACAATATATACACCACTGGACTTCCATTTAGCCACTAGCTGGTGCGCATATGTGAGGCATGTTTTTAATTAGCATAGATCGTTAAGTCGCCACTGCCGACAACAGCAGCTGTATTGTGTTTGTTGTTGTCATTATTACACATACATATTGTTGTAGTTGTTGTTTCTGTCGCTATTGCCTATTTACTATTACTCTCTTTGTTGGCTTATTACGTTTGTGCCGCAATGCCGGCAGTTATTCCTTCGATTAGCCAACGTCCGATTGCGTAGACACACTCACACATACACACGTATGTATATATGATATATAAATCCATTTACATACATATGTATGTATGTATGTGCACGTAGTGCATGTCCGATCTGTCGTTTGGCCAACTACTCAGCCCATTTTTGGTGTCTTACTGCAATTTGTGGAATTTCAAGATTTCAATTTTAATTAAGAAAAGCAAAAGTGCGGAAAGACATTTTGCGTTGCTGTTGCCGTTAGCACTGCTGCTATTGCTGTTGCTGGTGCCGCTATTCCATTACTGTTGTCCGCACTGAGCCGCCGGAGTGTGACAACACCTTCAATTGCAAATGTTAAATGTGTGTTGCTTTAAATAATCGAGTTGTGGGTGCATCAGATACCTGTTTATTCCGAGCTACATTGGTTGTCGTATTGTGTTTTCTAATAAGATTATGTTGACTTGGGCTCTTTGTACCTTTGGAAGAACTCAATTTTGTGTGAAGCCTTTCATTTGACCCAACGGTCTTCTTTCACTTGACCGAAAGATCGTCTCTGTCAGGAATACTCTACTGTTTCCGTGACAGTTTGGGTCTACATAACTGGAATGGAGTTCAGTTTTTAATTTTTACTTTTCGTACTCTTTTTTATCCTAAATTGCATAATACAATAATATAGCAAAGAATAAAAAAAATTACACCGGAGTTATACTTTGTAGATGACCTTACGACAAAGAAAGCAAAATCAATGCGTTCTTCAGAACTGACAAGACTCCTTTCTTAAGGATGCACTTACGCTTATTTCCTTTTCCCTTAAAAAATTGTCAAGAATATCTTTAACAAGGTGTAATATAACGACAACCTAATTGGAAGTTAAGAGGATAACGCAGTGCTTCTGTCTTCTGATAAATATCTAACACTTCTGTTTGGACTTAGGTAAGTTATCTAGATGTGCTCATTCGTGACTTACACACGGAAATATAGTGTAATAGAAACCACTTTTTATTAAAAAATTAAATATTGCGAAAACGTTCGAAAATAGTACAGTAAAAGAAAGTGTGCCTAAGATTTAAAAAATCAGTCGAAGACAATTAGAAGTAGTGAAAGAGAGCCCAACAATGGAGTGTATGAGTGAAAGAGAACAACGTAACTTTGCTGTGACAAGGAGAGCTAAGGTAAGTCTTAGTCGCTCCGGATTAGCTATACTTTTTATTTCGTTCTCAGTGTGTTTCAGTAAGTAGGTACATATATGAAGCCGGTTGAAAGTATTGACACTTTGCAGTATTTATTACGAAGAATTGTCACAGCAACCTATATATGTACTATCTGGTATTTTAATAAACGGAAAACTCACTTTTACACAGT
Organism: Bactrocera oleae; assembly: GCF_042242935.1. NCBI lineage: Eukaryota > Metazoa > Arthropoda > Insecta > Diptera > Tephritidae > Bactrocera > Bactrocera oleae. The sequence goes on along the minus strand of NC_091540.1, from coordinate 63,043,841 downwards.
AAGACTCATTATTGAAGCTTTATAGAAATTTTACTAAAATGTTGAAAGCCCTCAGGGTAAAAGTTGGCGACTTTTTACGTTGTTGTAGATTGTATCAGCAAGCTGCAGTACGAGCTGAAGAGGAATTTTTACATCGATGATTCAAAAAGTGAATGACAACATTATTGGATATTATTTTACAATTCGTCCTGGAACCAAGTTTATTCGAAAGTTTCTGGATGAGCTGACTTTATATTGCTCCCACACAATTAAGAAGTGACTACGAATATTTTCTGGTAGGTAGCGCAAACTGTCGTAGCTGCCTTTATATAGTCAAAAAAAGTTGGACGGAGCGGTTGGACATGAAACTTTTTGCAAAATATCTAGAAATCAACAACTTGGAAATTATAAATATATGTAAACATGCACAGAGCCACATATGGTACATCGAAAAAGTTAAAGAAACAGAAAGATATCAGATGATAACAACATTTCTAGATATCAATGCTAGACTCGTACCAAAAGACCTGAATCTTTTGCAAAAATGAGGTTCAGTAAATTTCAAAATTCACCGAAGGCACTAAAGGCTATCACAGCCGAGGCTAATAACAAGTGTTTGGAAAATTTGATTAATCTTTGGCATGCTTCTGTTAGCTCAGAGGCTTCTTTTTATAGCGATAATAAATATTTGTATTAATATACGTGAAAATTCAGTTTATTTGTCGGTCCAGGTCAAATTAACTTCAGATGGTATACTCGTATATATATAAATATGTATTTTACTTAAAGAGTTTAAAAGGTATACTTGATGCAAAAGAAGTGAGAATCACAGCGATGATGTGCCTATTAATTACAGCAGCTGGCCGACTCTGACAATGTCACAAATTGAGTTGTTATTTATAAATGATTGATTGACTTAAGACAGCGTATCAGTTAACATATACATATGTATGCATCTACTAATGGAAGTCTCACGAATTTTCGCAAAAGCAAAATTTCCAGTCAAAGTCATTACCCCCACACAAGCAGCGAGTCGTCCAATTGTAAGTGACACTGATTGAAATCGGTAAATTAACATAAAATTAGCACCTCATAAATTATGATGTATGACTTTGGATGTATGTAGGTGTAAATGTTTGAGTGCATGTATTATAGCTGAATGGAGCGCTGGTACTTTGAGAGCCACTGTGTGTCGGTGTGTTTGTCGAAATTGGAAAATTATAACTTCTTATCAGACAATTGCGATCGAAATAAGCAAATTGCATGCTACAAGAAAAAGTTTATGTGAAAAGTGTGTGTATGTGTGTGTATAAGTGTATGTGAATATGAATGAAATGACGATTGTTGTTAGTTGTTAGCAATTATCAAACGTCACGCGTTGTTGTTGTCATAAGCAATTTGTATGCAAAACGCATTCGCCTTTGACTCAACCAAACTACACAAATTGCATACAAATGTGCCACACAAACACACATACATATATATTTTAGATGAGATACAATCAAAGTGGAATCGAAGCAAGGCTAGCCTTCACAGCGCGCAAACGCTGACACGTGACAAGTGAATGTGGTAAAAATGAAAATTTTTGACATTTTACAACAATTCAATGCAACTGCAACAACAACAACAACAACAGCTTGCAGCAGGCGCATGCGCAGAGGCCGCGCAGAAAACGAAATTGCAAATCGTTGATAAATCTGAAAAGGCTGCAAACTTCATTTCAACCGCAAAGGCAGCCACAAAATAACCGTTTTTGAATGCAACAACACGTTTGCGTCTTTTGTGAAATAAAATTAAATTAAAGTAGTCATTTAAAGTTATTTAGTTGGATACGCTGCAGCGAAGTGGACGGAGAGCAAGAAAAAATTGCATTTCGTTAAATGCAAATGACAAGAGATAAGGCAGTCAAGCAACAGCAACAGCCACAACAACAACAAGCAACAATCAACAAGCAGTTGCTTGTGTGTGCCACAGCGTTGCAGGCGGCGTTGGTGGCGCTGCGCTCAAACTATTTTGACATATGCGTAGAAATGAAGATGCAAATCTGCAGAGAAATTCATTGCTTAACTAAAAGTTGTTGTTATTATTATTGTTGGCTGCTTTTGAATGCGTATTTTTGTTTGTGCCACATCTTTCCTTAACAGCTTCGCATTCTCTGCGCAACACGTCGCACGCGCAACGCAAATAGAAATCACAAATAACCAACAGTTGGAACGTGCCTGGCATTCTCATTAGGTGTAAATCTGCAAATTGAAGACACAAAAAGTTGGTGAACTTTGTTTGCAATGCTGTTGTTGTGGTTGTAGAGCGTTAAAGAAAGCACCGAAGTGCTCATGGCTTGAGTTTAGAGAGATAGAATTGGCAGGAATTTTAATAAAATTTTAAATTTCGATCGATTAAATAAAATATCCATAAAGTAAATTATAGCTTATAAAATTCTTAGTGAGAGAATAAACACAAAGTGATAGCACAGAGATGTCATTGTGCATGTCGACATTTCGCTTGTATTTATAGTCAAATTGGAAATTTTTTCATAAAATCTGTCAGAAAGTATTGTTTTCACATCAAACCATCAACCGCTATTGTGACATCACATTAGTGGCCGATCGACAGCCACAAACTTAATATACTCGGCTACGCCGCTTCGATCTAAGGTCTAGTTGTAATACATTTCTACAAACTACATACATATTTATGCGCTGAACAGGGTATACAATATTTTACAAGAATATGGTAATATCCAGAAATATAGTATATATACATATATATATGATCTGCGGCCATTTAACTAACTAGTTTCGCAGAGTGCTCCAGCATTTTTTTGAGTTGTAACTTCAGCAAAGCTAATTTTTGTATGCTCAAATATCTCCAGAGAAAATCATAAATTGTTCGTAAGCTACATTTTACGCTTAAAATATAAAATAGTTCATCAGAAGAGTAGCTTTTCTGAAAACTGTCTTATCACGAGAGAAATAATCGATGCTTTAATCTTGCTTAAGTCAGATAATTTGAACATATGTATTAAGGAAACATTAAAAAAAAATTATTAGGGTTGCCATTAGTTCCAATTTAACCTAATAAAAAAAAATAATAATTTTAAAATAAAATTTAATATAAACAAAAGTGGTTTAAGAAAGCTTATAGTCGAATATGTTAGCAACGAGAGCTGCCATTTTTCACTATTTATTTTTTTAATACAATTTTTAAAACTTACAAAACTTTTCAATAAAATTTTAAAATAACAAAAATCTAGTTAGCAAAAAATCTTACAATCAAATTTTTGCGAAACGAGTTGCCACCTCCCCGTATTCAAATAAAAATGTATATTGTAATTGAAGTGTAGTACAACATATAATAAAATAACATAGCAAATAAAAATTTTTGTCAAATATGTTATTGCAGTGAGTTGCCATCTGTTTAACTTTTTTGGGAGAAACTGCCTTATCACAAGAGAAATTATCGATGCTTGAGCATGTTAACTTAGGTTTATATCATTCTTGGTGTCGGCTAATTAATCTCTAATTTTAACTGAGAATTTCACTGGGCTTTGCAAGCATCCATTTTCACTACTCAAAGTTAGTTCAACATCAAAAAGTGAGTAAGTTTTTTGGAAAGTTAAAAAAATTATTTTGTTTCTTAAAAAAATAAATTTGAAACCAAAAAACAAATATCATATTTATTTTGTAATATATATATTTATATGTAGTGTATATTTTTAATATAATATAAATATTTATGTATTTTTTCCGACATCACTATCGCTATAAAGACTTTTCTCTTATAAATTGCCGAACGAAAAAATCTGCAAGTCTTCGCATAAAATGACAAGCTGTCATGTCATGTCAAAACTGTGTAAGATGCACATATGGAGTTGAATAATATTTGAATTTTTTTTTTTCAATATTACGAAAGTGTAGATTTGATGTGGCGTACGTAATAGCTGAGTATGCAAAGTATAAAACTAACAGTCCTTTTGGTTCGAAACGCCGCGTGTTGTCCAACTTATAGATTTGTGGGCATAAATTGTTATAAGTATGCCACTGTTGTCTAGTAGGTTTAGTGCGTTACAGCAACCTTAAAACATATGAGTTTAATTTTCGGTCAAAACTCCAGCGAAGATGTAAGCATCTATTATTAAAATATAAATATAGATGAATACTCATATCTTAACAAATATATATTAAGTTTGCCAAGAAGTTTGTAATACTTAGAAGAAAAGTTGGAGGCTATATATTCAGTGTGGCGAGCCAAAACGATTTAGACATGTCTGTCTCTCTGTCCTTTTGTATATATTCCAACTAGTTTTTGAGATATTAATCTGAAATTTCACACACACTCGAAATTTCACAGAAGCCGATACCGAAGCAATATAGCATATAGCTGCCATACAAACTAAACGATCGGAATCAAGTGCTTGTATGTTAAACTTTTTCATTTGACAATATATCTTCAAGAAATTTTACATGGGTTCTTTTCTGAGGTCATGGTGCAATCTCCGGAAAAAAATTGTTCAGATCTGATTACTATAGCATATAGTATAGAATCAAATTTTTGTAAGGAAACCTTTGTGTTTGAAGGTTGTTATAGCTACGATGCAGCCGAAGTCAACAGTTCTTCTTGTTTTTTTCCATTTGCACACACAATTTGTTGCAGATATTTTACATATTTGAAAAATCAAAACCAATCAAAGTAAAATCAACTGCTTGACTTAAAAAGCTTTTAGAGCGCAGCTGCAAGTATTCGCCTACTGTCTGGAAGGCTGCAATATTTTGCATTTATTTTGCGTATTCCTGCCGGTCAATTCAATCATCGGGCTATTTATATATATATATTTGTATATACATGTGTAACGGGGCACCTAGAAGCGCTTTGAACGCGTTCAGTCATTCACTCAATCATTTATTAATGCCGGCAAAATAGCTACCACTGCTAACAACGCACAAATACATATACATACCTATATCTGCACATTTTAACCGATTTTCTTTCACTCATTGTCATTCACGAGTATTTCATCGTCTGCTGTTCGCTTGCTGGACGATCGGCTAGTTGCTGCTCGTTATTTGATTTTCCAAGTGCCAGATGCCGGCTACTTCACTTTCAGCGTGATTATCGGCAAAAACAGGCACTGGAGCACACACACACACATATATGCGTATATATCCTATACGCTTGAACAGCTGTTTGGGCGTGTGGTTGCGCCAGTGTATTGCTGTATTGCCAACGTTTATTATTGCCAATTTCCGCAAATTAAAACAAATAGTTGGAAAGCCAAGGCAACGCCGCACGAGTCTATATACATACATAGTATTAACTTATAGACGAATATCTAATATACTTGATTACAAGTACAATTTAATTTTCTCTCTCTACTCATAGGTTACTTCATACATATATATGTATTGTGTATTTGAATGTGCCATTTTCGCTACTTCTATTTGCTACAGCCATTTCCGTTGCTGCTGCATTAAAGTATGCTGGAAATAATGTAAGGAAGTTGCGTTCTACTCAGACGCTGAGTCGTTGTTATCATTACATTTACTGTTATTGTTGTTGCTATTTGCTGATAATCGTTTGCATGGCATGTTGTTGGATTTAAATAATGAACATTATACTAGGTAGCTGTTTAAATTCTATTAACAAGCTTCTTTCATTATTATGAAGCTTCTTTCATTGCCACTTTTCACTACTTATTTTTTTAATAAAATTTTTAAAAGTAACAAAATTTTTAATAAAATTTTAAAAGAACAAAAATGTAGTTATTAAAAAATCTTACAATAAAATTTTTGCGAAGCGAGTTGCCAACTGTTCGTAATCCCGTATTCAAAAAAAATTGACATTTTAATTGAATAAAATAATAATAAATAAAATTCTTTCTCAAATATGTTATAGCAGTGAGTTGCCACCTGCTACAAAAAATTTACTAAAGAATAACCAAAGCAAAATAAAATTTACAATATAGATATAAATCTATAAGCAAAATTATGAAACATAAATTTTTTCGATAGGTGATGTCATCCTTTTTAAAAACGCATTGAGAGAGCTTGATATAAACATTTTAAAATACATTTATAGAAAACTAATTATGCAAACTTGTTAACAATAATTTCTATAAAAATATTTTTTAGCAGGCTTGCCACTTGTTTCAAAATTTAAAAAAAAAATGTTCAATATCCTTATAGGTTAAAAAAATACAGCGGTTCTGACGTTCAAAAAAGCCTTACAGTTCAAAATTGTTTTTTTTTTGTTTTGGGAAGGTGGTCATCTCACATTTTCAGATATCTCACCGAATTGGTGTTAATAGATATTAAACGCCTAAGCTAATTTGAAATGGGCACAAGGCGCTTTGTCGACTTATAAGACCAGATACAGGAGTTTTATGGCTTCACAAAGGACTACATTTATTAGTCCAAGTGCGATACCTGGATCAGCCATGGAACCTAACCTAATCTTAGGTTGTCATCTCATTTGAATAGTTTCTTTTTACTGAATTAATGTATTAATTTCGATATTATTAAATAAGATTTAAACTAAAGAAATTTTTGAGCAGAGACATATGTAGGTGTTTATATACCTTGAATCACTGGAATGCTTTCAGAGATTTATATTGGATATCTGGTTGGTAAAGAGTGTAAGCAAATAACATGTAGGAGTCAGATGTTCTGAAGGCTATATTCTGGTCCCCAAATTATAATTGTGGAAACGATTATATTATCCGTGACTTTTAAGATTAACTTAACAGGTTTTAATGCTTTGCAGAATCCCATAAATGAAAGCAAAGTAAAAGTAAAATATTAAGTTGAAGAATATGCGAATAATTTTTGGAATAATTAAAATATTCCAAGGCCATGTTCCAGGTCACAGTTCCAAAATCTTTTATTTGTACCGTTTATTCAACTCTTAGACTGACCACATCATAGCAAGCAGGTAGCTTCTTCGTACCACAAATGCCTTACAGAGAACAATATTTTCCTTATTATTCTCTTTAATACAGAGAAAATATGTATCCTTTTGCTTTCCCACTTCGCTGTACGGTATTAAAACTTTGTGATGTAATAGTCTTATTGACTAGGTAAATAATTTAGAGTATTCGAAATCACTAAAATACATGCATATTATACATATGCATATCTTATGAAACTCATTAAGTACTGATACTGTGCAGTGAGAGAGAGCTTGATTTCAAAATTTACGATTGACTCTCTAGTCAATAAATGCAAAATCCTCGAAGCCTAAACCCACGCATATATAAAACAATAAATTTTGCATAATTCGGCCCTGAGAACCATGTAAAGTTGCTGCCCCGACAGTAGGTGGAAATAGCGAATGGCTTATCTCTCAAGTTGAAATCTAAGTAAGAGTCTCGATAAAGACATTTTATCAGCACTTCGTCACCGTATTTAGAGAGTTCTACCGCTGGTATTTTTTTTTATTTTTTAAGTGTTGTCCAATTGAGAGTTTCACTGCTGTCTTCATTACAAAATCCTATGATTTAGGGTTCGTTAATACATAGAACAGTCTATAGTCTAGTCTCCAACCGGTAAAGTTTTAAGTAATGTCCATATGTATTTCCCTCACATTTTCCCTCCATAGCTTCCTACTCGAATTCTTTCGATCACAACTCTTTCAGTTTAATCTTATCAAATTGCAGCATTGTGTTCCCATTATTCAAAGTCATTTCTCAATTAAGTAGACAATAGCTAGTAAACAAAAAAAAAAACAAATAAGCTATCCAAGCAGCTAAAGCAATCATAGAAATGCAGAAATTCTATGCTAATAATGCATAATTCTCAATTAAGTTCAAGCAAAGTAAAGAGTCAAATATTTCCGGGTGTGCTAATTTATGCCGCAGTGTGGACATGCGTCTGGTGGAGGCGGTTGGGGAGTTAAGTGGCATCAGCCAGCAGATATTTATGCATAAACTTATTCATGTTAGCACTCAAGTGTTTGTGTCTGTACAAAGATTCTTAAGGCGGACATGGTTGGTACATCAATGCTGAATCCATTAAGTCTATTCATTTGGAAGCAATTTCGAATGCGTGCAGCACAAGTTTGTGCCTTTAATTAATTTACTCAATTCGGTATGAGTTAAGATGAAACAGTAAAAATGTAGCGTCGAAGGTCTAAGAGCGTTCTCAGATTTCTTAAAAAAAACAATAACAAGTGAGCCCTTGTTGCCTTCATGTTGAATATTTTTGAAAGAAGAATATAATTGAGTTACAGCTAGAAGAGAGAACACAGTTTATCAGCGCTCTTACCAGCTTTAATATTCGTGGACAGATGATATTTCGAAACATTAGAAACATGTTACCGCCGCATGAGATTTAAAGTTTTTTATACTCTTGAAAATGATTATATCAAAAACAAAAAAAAATAAAATATTTTTTAGAATTGAGGTAACTTTCAGGAGAAGGTTTTTTTGTGTTTATAACTTTGTTTTTAACTTCAAATATATGCAAACATGTGTAATAAAAATAAGTTATTTTGTCTCCATTCACGACTGCAATTAAAGCCATAATATATCTTGAACATAACCTCAAGCCAAGAGCAAAACCTCTGTTAGTGAAGATTGACCTCACATGCCTCATTTCTTATTATAAATAAGTTTCTAAGAAACATAAGAACACGCTAAGATTAGTCTAGTTCAAGCATCTTATGAATCCAACTTATTACGTGCTAGGAACTCAAATCTTAAACCCTTTTATAGAGACTAATCTACCACGCAGCCATAGAGTCAATATATTCTTTATTTAGAGAGATCTAATAAGCGCTCATTGAAATAAATGAGGTCAAGTATTGACTTGTTTACCACTTATGTTGTACTCAAATGTACTTCAGCGCATTTCGCTTTATGTTAAATATACGTACTTAGTACCAGAGAAGTATAAATAACTGACGAAGTGTAGTTAAGTGTAATTGAATGCCCATTTTAATGATCCGATGTGACCCAGTTTCATCATTACAGCTAATCGCAATACCTCTGAGTAGGTATGCCGGTAATTACAAGTACACAACACAGGAAACTAACAGCAACAACAACTAACGGCAACAACAAACTAAGTACACATATTAACAACAAACAGCAAATGAAGTTGGCATGACAGTCGCGACCAAATACAAAAACAAATATTTAATATTTATAATGGCAGAAGTGGCAGAAGTGGATAAAGGAAAGTTTTGCGGTGATGCTGATTGAAAGTCAAAGACCACAACAAAGCGATGCGTTTACTAATGGCGGCGCAAAAAGATGTCGGCACATTAACGAACCAACTCGTTTGAACTGATTATCCCATTAGTCTTAATAGTCAAACAACTAGCTCGGTATTACACAAATACGCAAATATGTGCTAGTTTTTGGTGGGAGAGTGTGGAGAGGGGTATGAAATATAAATAAAAAATATATAACAAATAAATAAAAATTGGTTAAATTAAAAAAAGAAAATATTGTTATAAGTATTTACTTAATATAAGCAATGTTCATGCTAAACCGTAATTTAAAAGGTTTACTGACGGCTTTAATGAAATAACGATAATTCGAGTGTATATTCATTTAGTTTTCGAATGGTTTCCTTAATTTGGCAACATTATATTTATATAAAATTATCGGATAATCAAATCTTAGGCTATGACAGATAATTGAGAAGGTGATGTAATTAATGAACGGATATTCGCGATTTTCGAAAGGTAAGAAAAATATTATATTTGTCGGTATAAATATGTAAAAAGAGGACAAAAAAAGTTTGTAATAAGTTGTTTATACATTTACCGAGAAAAATTTAAGGAAAGTGGTTTAAATAATATAAGATATAGAACAATATTGTGAACTAATTACGACCTATCCAATTTTAAGTTTGAAAGGAAAAATCTGAGTGATAATGGTAAAGATGCAAATGATCTGATTTTAAGAATCGATCACTTTGTAATTTTCGACGCAAGTATGCTTGGAACGCATTTACAGTCATGATATCGGCTAAATCGGTCTACAAAATTTTGTTCTGTTTAATTAAAATGTGCGCGCTAGCCGAATCGATAATATTTTTTCCTAAATTAGTTACAACTAATGTGGCAGAGGACCGCAACATCTTATAGATCGACTCAACACAATTTGGTTAATGTTTTCGGTATGAAGCGTATCAATGCTAGACTCGTACCAGCAGACCTTTTGATAAAACGACGTCGAGTAGAGGTCGCAAAAGAGACATGATCGCATGGTTTTGGATTAGTATTTGCATATTTTTGGCCAGACTTCTTGGAATTAGGCAACCAATTTAAAAAAAATCTGAAAAAAATCTGGTGTTTGAAAGGGAATCCAAAAGCCGATATGAATTTTTGAGTAATATACTGATGATGAATGATTTTGGGTTCCGGATTCCGGTAACCACTTTTTAAAATGATGCACTTCAAGTTAGCTTCAACAACCTTTTGCACTACACAACATCAGAAAGTCACTATCAAACTAAATGGGAAATGAAAACAGTGTTAAGTGCTAAGACATCTCTTGAAACTGCTCATCTCGAACCCACCATTGCAGTTTGAGTTAAGAATTTAAGAAAGGAAAGTAAAAGTTTTATAGATTATTAAATAATGTTTAACAGGTTATTGAGTTGATTGAGGTTACCGAAAAATTCCGAGATGAAAGAAAATAGAAAGAAGTTAGAGATCGCTTATGGTTCAATATAAAAATTTGGAGTTTTTAAATATCGGTCCACAATGATCAATAGCCATAGAAGAACAGATAATGAATTTTGAAAGAAATTTGAAATCTTCTGCATTTGCCGAATTTATCGCTACTTCCCCTTTATTACTATAATTTTTCCAGCCAAATAGAGAAGAGTAACTTAAATAAACTATTTAACGTGGCTTCTCATATTAACAGTGTCGAAAAAGTTCAATAAACTTTCCATCAGCCAATTAGTCAGTTCAGTCATTAATACGTTTTGAGATTGCATGACAAATCGCACTTAAGTTTAAGGGAAAAATTAATAAAATCTTGTAGTCTGCAGACTTGAAAAGTGCAATCAACCCAAAAAAATACCAAATATTTGCAAACAATGCCATCAATGCATAACAGAGCAGACAAACGTATGTATTTCCACAAATAAATGTCTCGTCAAAGAGTCAGCAAACAGTCAATTTAATTATTTGTAAAAACCACAAAAAACACACACAAACCATTTCATCCGAAAAAGTAAAACAAAAGCGCAAAGGTTACTGCTTTTCATCGAATTTAGCCGTAAGTTAGTCAGTCAGACAGCTTGACTGAGCGCCTTAATTGAATTCGGAAAATGTTTGATCCAGCACTTTGACAGCGACAGCGCTGGATTATAGCTTGGGTTGTATGGCAAATCGTAGCTGCTACACATTTTCATGTCAACAATGACATTTCGCTATTTGCCACACGCTATGCGCCCTCATACGCAACGCGCTGAAAGTTCACACTGCGCTTCGAAAGTTTGCAAGCTCACTGGGTGTCGCGTCACCACACCTTGCATGTGATGCTAATCAATTAGTTTAATGACGCTTACAAAGAAATACCAATACACCACACGCGCATACACACAATTGTAATTTTTCGGCATAAAAAAAACTTGTAAAAATATATATCCATACACATGTTATATAAATTATCACAAGTCTTTTTAGCGAGCAATAATTCGCCTCATTATTTCCGACTTTTCCAAATTACTCTTTGAATTTCCTGTGAATTATGTGTGAATTTTACGAAAGGAAACCCTAAAAGCAATAAATAATAATGAAATAATTAAGCGGTTGCTGAACTTGGTAGTTGACTTTGTTATGAATTTTGTTTCTTTGTTTTGCTTATGGATGGGAGCAGAGTAGTAGTTAGCTATAAGTTATAAAATATATTATAATATTATACACCAATTTAAGTATTTATTTCCATAATTATTAATATGTTTTATAATTGATTTATCGCTAAATTTAATTCACTGCTAAAGGGCTTTCAAAAGGTGCTTGGTACACACACACATACAAATAAGAATACAAATAAGAAGCCTAGGCTCTTGACTTACCAATTAGTTATACCAAGTAGTCTTCTGAAATGAAATAAATAAAATTGAATTTTTACTATATTTTCATATGCTAGAAATCATTATTTTCAAAAATAATTACAATTAAAAATTTTTTTTCCAATATTAAAAAAAAAAAATTGAGAAAAACTCTTTAATAAAATTAAAAAAAAAAATCATAAATATTTTGTTTATCAAAAAAATGTTTAAATACAAAATATATGTATAAATATATAAAAATAAAAACGTAGACTTTCATTTAAGAGAATAGAATATAGTTAACTTATAGAAAACTGAGAAAAAGAAGCCAAGATCATGAAGGCAATAGCCTAATTTGCATAGCCAAATCGATTTGAAGGAATTTTTTTTTCGAAATCTTTAATTTTCAAATATTCACCCACAGAAGTCAATTTCGATACTAAATACTTAAGCCGAATGTAAAATATTTCTATATGAGTTCAAACGGCTAGAATTATTTCTTGCTTAAGCATTGCTAAACTAAATATTGTTCCTCCATGATATATTTATACCTTGAACAGGGTTTATTAAGTGTGTCACGATGGTGGTGAACATTCAAATAGAAACGTCAGAGACCCTATAAAGTATTGTATATATATATATACGTAAATGATCAGCGTAACGAGCTGAGTCGATTTAGCCATGTCCGTTTGTCTGTCCGGCCATCTGTATACACGCGAACTAGTGTCTCAAAGTCCCGAAAAGTCATTAGAGTTATGAAGCGGTGAACCACATCTTGCAGAGTCCATTATTTTAGTTGCATCACATACTTGTATAGCACATAAATATTTTCGGTTTGTTATAAGTAATGAGAATGAAAGTTATAAGAGACTCCAACATTTCGCAACAAAACAATCTTATTGCTTAACACTGTTTGTATATGTGTATATATGCATGTAACAGAATATTTGGACGAATTCTGGAATACGAATGAATTCTTAAAAAAAAATTATATAATCAATTTTCGTAAACACAGATTACTATATATTATTGAGGTTATGTAGCGCAAAATCCACATTTATACATTTCGGTTCAAAGTTTTCATTCATCTTAGTGAGACTTTTAATTAAAGTAATATAAGTTGAAATATGTGAGCCGACAGCTCATGGAAATTTGAATAATTACCAATAGAGATCATACAATCGAAATTCGCAATGCTGATAAAATACAAATACAATACAATACAAAAAAGATTTCAATACTTGAGCTCATGACGTAATTTCTGTGTCATAAAAAATTTAACTTCACGCTAAACTTTAACGTATTATTTTCTATTAATCAAAATGGAGATATTTAAATTGCACATCACGACATTTTAGTGGGTGACATTGAGAGGCGAGCGAAAAAAAAATATTGATCGAGGTGATTTTCAAAGTGAACCAGTTTTGTGAAAAAAAAAAAAAAAATTATTTTACCAAATTTTCGTAAAAAGTTTAATTAAAACGTAAAACATTGTCAGCTACCATACTTTGAAAGTACTCCTAACTATACATTACCACTCATGCTTCTGTGCCATCGTCACTCAACTACCGGTTTTCTAATGCCAGCAGGTGTGAGTGCTACCTGTCTGTAGACAAATTACACTAAGTAAATATAAATTAATAAACTACAAAACGAAAAGTAGCTGAGAAGAGGTGCTGGCATTTAATACATCGGTGGCACCTGATTTTTTCTTGCTCATTATATGAGTGGTTGTAAGTGCATTTGGAGCCGAAAATTGCATTGATTTATGTGCGATATTAATTGTTTATGACAGCACAATGCGTAAATGTATGTGTATGTGTGCACGCTCAACACTTTCCCCACCAACAGTATGTCCGCATTTTCGACTACTCAACACTTGCCACTTGCGGTGGCATGAAAAATGCTAATCACTTTATTGCGAGTGTCGCGTTGCGTTTCACAGCTGCGGCAAGCCGAAACGAGTATGAGGAAATGCAATGATTCACATACACACATATGTACATACATACACCCATACATACACGCACACATACTCACATGCTCACTTATGACTCAATTCGCATATTCGGTTTGGAAAAGCTGCCTATATTTGTTTAGGCAGCGCAAAGTGAATGTTAAACTTGAATTGAAGCTTATTAAAAGCGAATTTTCCATAAAACAGCGGTGTAATTTTTCTTTAATACGGTAATTTGACAAAAAAAAAAACAACCATTTTGCTTTTAATTCGGTAAAAATATGCGCATATGCTTATAAGCTTATATGGCAACGCAATCGGTGTAGTGTCGACCTCTATGGTTGTGGCAGTAGTTTTAATGAATGCCAATTTTCATACAGCAGCAACAAAAATAAGAAAACTTTTTTATATGAAATAAATTAAAATAAAATCAAAAAAAAACAATATTGATAAAAACAAAAAAAAAGTATTTGAAATAAATCCAATTTCAATTGATAACATTTTATTGCAGAGATACCCTAATCGAAAAATCTAGAATTTTTTTTTTTTTAATTTTCGTTAACTTAAATATAATATTGAAGCTATCGCCACCAAAGGATTTTACGAAACACGAATTATTGTAAAAGTTTCAGCAATATTAGTGTCATGGCAACTCAGCCGGTTTGGTCGTGACTTAAAACATTAAAAATATTTTTCTCGAAATTACTTTTTTAAAAAGTTTTCCCGAAAATCTGGTTCCAATAAACCAAATTATTTCAAATTTCGCATTATTATTCTTTATATGTCCTTTTAAGGCAGGAATAAAATAAGAAAAGGTCAATATTCCAGAAAAAATTGTTTTTTTTTGTCGGCTATTTACATTTTGTGAAATCTTTTTATTTTCTGATCTCTAAGCTTCCCTCCATAATGAAATTTTTACTGCCAGAGGATCTAGCCTATTTTATTTTCGAATAACCAAAAGATTGGAAATCGTGACAAGATCGTATATGCTTTTTCTTCATGTATACATTGGCTTACACTTTTTTAGTTTTTGAAACGTGAATGCAGCGTTCTACTCGTTAGACAGATATAGACAATTACTACGAGATGTGCAATTTGAAATATATTTTACCTCTTTACTACTTCTGGGATTAAATGATTGTTGTAAGGTTAAAGATTCTAGAAAACTATATGTAGAAATATATGTATCACTGGAGCTTTTTCAGATAAATATTTAGACAAAATATATATACAAAAAAAATTTAATTGTTGAACACCCCAAAGGCTACTTATACTTTTTTTTATGAAAGTGAGTATAAAATAAATTTTAATCGGTTAGATGTTCTGTAAAATTATTCAATGAAAAAATAGGTAGAAGAATTTCTTTAAAAATTTCATTAAAAAAAGTTAAAATATTAAGGGTTATGGGGAGTATAAAATTTTAACCAATTAGTTATTTTATGAAATGAATGTTTTTACTAGCTAGCGTACCTCAAAGTAATGAGAAGGATCAATAAAGGGTTAAGATTTTCGAGAAAAATATTTCCAACATTAAACTAATTTCTGGGTAAAAAGTATAAATATAAAATTTTCATGAGCAATAATTGGCCTAAAATTCATTGATTAAAAGAACCTTCAAAAGCAAATATTAATTTTGACTTATATATTGGAATCTGTATCATCATGTATAATTAGAAAGTAGGAATATGATGTTATATACAACTTTTCGAACACTTTTCGAAAGTCTCGAAAATGTGTTTTTCCAATACATCCGTTAGTCCGTCCAGTCGCCATTCACACTCTTCGCGTCGTGAACACACTACAAACTGCTACCAAACACACTTTAATTGATATATGGGCATCAAACTTTACACGAACATAAAAAAAGTTTGTATCAATCTGTGGAAAAAAATTCTAAAATATTTATCGATTCAGTTTGCGCGCGCAATTAAATGCGTCAGTCAGTATATATTAGGGTGGAACGAAAATTTTTTTTTTTTGTTTGCTTAGCCGGGGGGAAAAATCTGTAGATTATAAAATAATAAAATTTTTGGACAAAAAAAAATTTCTTTAACATCTAACTAAGTTTTAAAGTAAATTTCGATAAAAAAAATTTTGTGGAACAAGAAAAAATTATTTTTAGTTTAAACTCTCTACCTTTATATAAAATTTACCGAATGTGACGGTTTTTGACTCAAAATTTATTTTAACGCTTAAGGAAAGCATGTTGTCGTTTAAGACTTTTTTTAAAACTCCAATAATGACCAAAAAAAATTTTTTTAAATTGAGAACTTTTAATTGGCTAGAAAGATGACTCTCCAGAGCTTCTAGAACACGTATCAAAATTTTTTTACGAAATAAAAATTTTAACTCCAAAATTTGCTTTAAAACTGAGTCTAGATGTTAAAAAAATTTTTTTTTTGTCCAAAAATTTTCTTTTTTTATAATCTACTCCCGGCTAAGCAAAAAAAAAAATTATTTTTTGTTCCACCCTAGTACATACCTATATTGCTTATTGTAACCCATTAGTTGTCACATAAGTGCTAATCAACTCATTATCATTAATATTAATCAAAATTACTTCGAGACACTTCTCATCTGAAGTTCTTTAAATAAAAAACGATTAGTGGATTGATGGAGCCGCACATATGTTCTTTTATATTAAGGGAAAAATGTGTGAGCTCCACGAAATACATACCTATAAACATCGTAATATAAAACCAGCCATTAGTGAAAATTGTTTCTATAAACTTTATTTGAGAAAAATCAAACAGCAATTCCAACCACTTTCAGCTAACAATAATCCTATAAAATTCAAGAAACAACTCTTATTTCATCCGTACTCAACTCAAACTGTTTAGACATCAACGAAAGTTGAAACCACTTCCAGAAAACCATACCACAAATGCATTGAATTCAGTTATATCACATCTGAAACAAGTAGTAGCATCGTATTATTTGAACAGAACAACAACACCACAAAATATTTGCCACTGACAACACTGAGTATGAGTCATACTGAAATATGGTAGCAAAACTCCACAAATCATGCTTGAATAGCATAGAACAAAAATCGAAGCAAGAATGCAAAAAATCAGCAAAACTTGATTCACATTGATTTCCAGGAAGTAACGTTCCTTCGCTTTTCTTGCCGGCAGTCTCCCTCACTCTCCAGCTCTGATAACAAGTTTGAATGTGTGGCAAAAGCATAAGTCCGATGTTTGTATATCGGTATGTAGGTATGTTCTGGTACATCTGTACTTATGTACAAGCAGCGCGTTCTGGCGAGCCAATAGTCTTACAATATGCCAGCGCAAATGATCTGAGAGTTAGTGAAACTGGTATTCGAGGCTTTAGCATCAGTGCCTCAGTGTCGCTTTGTTTGCTCCATTCGACTCCTCCGCGCGTTCCAGGTACTACTTTTTGGCCAGAACTTACACAATTCTTCGCTTGTGTCCCCACCATTGCTGCTCATTTCGGTTTCTGCACACGTTTGCACGCGGTGTGTGTTACAAATATAAACTGATTCTTCCAGTTTTTGACTGTGCAACTTCCGCACCGTTTACGCCATCAGCCCCTCTCCTTGACTTGACAAACTTGGTGGCACTAGAACCACATCATTCCATTAGCTAGCGGTAAGCAGTACTTGCCACATTTCTCAGCGTTCTTGCAAACTCATGCAGTCTCCTCCTCCCGCAACCACAATTGCTCACATATACATACATACATATGTAGTTGTTGTGGTCATGTTGCTTTGCAACTTTTTACTTTTTGCTTGTGCTTTCTTCGCTTTTTTGTGATTTTCGTCGTCTTTTTGCGTATTCTTTTGCACTTTTTTCATTTTAATTCTTTGTCGTCTTTTAATAGCAGGTTAAGTTGGCATTTAAGTTTGAGCAGCCACAAATACTTGCGCATCAACTCGCAATGTCTGTGACTATGACATTGTGTGTGTATGTACATGCGTTTGCGTGACGAAGAGTGCATTGCACTTTAACTGACCGTCATTGAATGCCTGCGACTCAATGGTTCTGGCATCAGTTTTGGCAACAACAACTTGGCGGGAAATTATAGAATAATTGTGATTACAGTAAGTGATTTTGAATCGGTTTGGTGAAAAAATAATCGATAAAGGATAAAACAGTTTTGTGAGTAATACTAGAAACGCGAGAGAGAGAGAGAGAGAAAGTCGAGGCAGAGAAAAAACAAGGACATTCTAATTTAAGTAATTTTTTAGCAATAATTATTGCCAAAAATAATATCTATACCCAACTCTTTCTTATAGTCTCAGCTATCAGAAAACATGCATGAATCTTGCTCTTTTCTGCAAGAAATATTCTGATTCAAAGTTGGTTTGAAACTCAGATTAAATTTTGAGGTACAGAAGACCACTGAGTAGTCTTAGATCTAAATAATATTTAGTAAACAAGTCCTCATATCTCTCAGTACATGTACTTGTACATGTCTTAAAATCTTCATATACTTTCAAAAAAGTTTGATTACTAATAAAAAAAAAAAATACTCAAAAACATTTAAAGAGTTTTCGTTGACTTTTTGTTTGTAAAAAGAAAAAAGTATTGTATTATTATGTATTGATATTGCTTTTAAAGTTTTCTGTTTTTTTTTTTAAATAACACCAAAAAGTATGTCACTACAGTGTTGCCTACCTTTTGGCGCTGTAATCGATTTTAGCGAAGTCGCTTCCCTAAAATTTATACAAAGTAGTGAAAAAGTACGAAAAAATTACTATTTTGTCATAAGGTCTAACACAATGTCTTCAAAACAATATGAAGCAATGTGTCCCCATTTATTACTAATTGGAAATAGGAAGATGAGAGACTAAAATTAAACTGTAATCGAAATTAAATTAAACAATTTATGGTTATAAAAATTGAATTGAATTGGTCAAAATTAAAATATTGTGTATAACATATCATTAAGATCTTTAAACATTTTTAATATCATCGAGAAAGACACTAGTAATACAAAAAATACGCCTATTCTTTAATTATACCCAAGAAAGAGTAAATACCTTTATGAATAGTCGATTAAAAGTAAAATTTCTTTAAAATTTAGCAAAGTCACACACCTATTTATTGATATTTTAATATAATAAAATAATATTATTAATATATAGCGAAATCGGGTATCTAAAGGTGTTTATAAAGTAATCAAGTCAATCTAAGAAGTATGCAGATGTTCTTGTTTGATAATATTTAAGAGGACATATCCACTTCTGAATTTTAAGTAATCCATTTTTCGCATATGTATCAAATGTACTTACATCAGAATATTTCAAGTTAATTCGGTCAATGATTTCGGATATACAAGTATGAACGTATTAGTAAAAAAAAGTTTAGCTTAGTGTAAACGGCACGTTTTAAGCACGTTTTTGCCGAAACATTGTTTTCAGAGACAGTGAGGAAAACTTCTCCGTAACGATTGAACCGATCGACTTGAAATTTTCACAATTTTCATATGTTTGCCAGATAATCGTAATGAAATAAGAGTTTTGGTACAAAAAATTCGATCTACTGTTTTACCGAGCTGTAGTTTTGTTTAAAATAAAACTTTGACTAGTTCTTCTTTCCTTCTTTACCTGTATTAAACTATTGTTATAATATTTTTTTTTCTTTTTTTTTGTCGTTGGATTTGAAATAGTTGTAAGCAGAAACATCTTCCATACGCCAGACATATATTTAGAGGTTCTCCTGGAGGTCGGCTACTGTTCAAGTGAATCCAGGATATTTCAAAATGATTCATCTATTCTTAAAGTACATTTAATTCCGTAAATGTAAAAAAAAGTACAAATTTTATTTATTTAAATCTATTATTATTATTATCTTAAAAAATCCAAGTCCCACGTTTTTTCTGATTTCCAAATGGGTATAACGAAGAATATAAAGCGCCTTAAGTGAAACAAGTTACTAAAGTATTGCCTACATTTAGGATATTTTAATAAATTGTCGAAATTGAAACAAATGTTAGCAAAGAAGCATACCTATTTTTATTATACCCTGAACAGAGTATATTAAGTTTGCCACGAAGTTTGTAACACCTAGAAGGAAACGTCGGAGACCCTATAGAATATATACATATATAAATGATCAGCGTGACGAGCTGAGTCGATTTAATCACGTCGAAATCAAGTTCTTGTAAGGAATATTTTGTTTTTGTGAGGGGTATTGTAGCTACGGTATAACTGAAGTTAACGTTTATTCTTGCTTTCGAGTTATTTTATTACTAATGAATATAAAAATACTTATTTATTAATTTTACCTTTTTTTTTAGTTAATAACTTATGTAGTTTTTAAATTTTTCCATGGATTGAAATCAATTATATAATTTTAATAAATATAATATATTGGAAAGCGCATAAAATAATTGAATATTACATATAAGCGTCTGTAAGTTACTTGAATTTGGACGAGACGGGACTTGGTAATTGACTGGTGATAACTTAACATAGCATATACCAATACATAGCTAAGTCAGCTGTTCGTGCAACGCCAACATTTAATGTCTATGTTACTCGCACAGTTATTAGCGCCAAACAACGTAAACATAACTTAGCAGTTAGATAAATTGTTAAGCGACTATATATATATACATACATTTATGTATATGAAATACTTTGCACTTGCAGTGAATCATTTGTTGTCAGCTTTAATATCAAACTGCGATTTTTTACTCAATTTATTACAATTAATATAGCATTATTATTACGGTTATTGAAATAATTACGCTTGCCGTTGGCGTTAAAGTGTGTAGGGTACGTGTGTAGCCGCCATTATGGCTAATGTTTGCGACCTCAAACTTACAATGGACCAGCTATTAATGCTGAAGCCGTTTAGTGTGAGTTTTTTATAAATTTATTTTTTTATGTTTACAAATTTTATATTTTTGTCCAAAATTTGTATCTCTTACATGAATGCTCATGTGTGCGTACTTTTTGTGTCCACTGTATTGCCGGTTATTTATGTTCGACATTGACATTAGCCGCTGACACGAATTGCAAAGCTTTGTAAATCATATGTGTCTGCTTTGTGTCTCAAAGTCCAACTGGAAATGGTAAACAATTTTATTAATGTTTCGTTCCAAAAGTCCATAAAGTCAAGTGATCTGTGTTTAATGCTTAGTTGTCATGCCATGTGGCAAGTTGTTTTGTTATTGACTATGTTGCTGTCATATACACGTATATATAAGTTCATTTTCTATAATTTTCAAGCTTGGTTAACAAGTTTATGTTACTTCATAAACGGGTGCTGGACACTTTCATTGACATTGTATCATTTTTTCATGTCACTATTTTGAAGAGTAAAGCTTAGCCAGTGAAGTTTAAAACTCTCGCAAAAACTATATCTTCAAAAGCAAGCGAATGCTTTAAGTAACTGATATAAAATATTATAAAGCATAACAAATATGTATGTCATGGTGCTTAACCGTTTTGTGACACATGCTTTTTGGGGGAAAGTTTGAAGATTGAAACCATTGATTTATCTATTATGTACAAAATATTTCAATAACCATAACTGAAAGAATTTCTTAGAAAACAAAATTAATAATCGGGCCTCTTTTCGCAAAGGGTTAATGCCTTAAACCTTAAAATTGAATATAAGCGCCTGGAATAAGTTAAAGCGAAAAGGCTGGCTTCCTCTCCCGGCAATTATTTGCAAGCCAACAACATTTCTGATTTATTGTCAATCAAGTAATGTAACTATGGTCGGATGTCTGTCCTAGAAGAAGAATTGCAGGATTTGTTTGGAGTGTTTGGAGACGTCCGCGTAAGCGATAAGTACGATAGCCTGTCTCTACTCTCCTGAATGCTCAGATTAGGTCATGCCGTACACGATGCTTCAACGAAAAGCTACTTCAATTCCTGAACCATGTGTGGACAACGGAAGCCAGAGCGGACCCGTATCCAATGGAAGGACTAAGTACATAGGGAACTGTCTGCACAGACAACTTGCGAAGTTCTCGATTCAGGCCGACTCACGGTTGTTGTGCCGAAAAAGAAGAAGTTTGAGGACCGTTATGTAAAAAATGAAATTTAAAGATACCACTTTTGTTTTGGTGTGGACTACAGTAGAAATGGACAATAACAGCATTGTTAGATTTGACTTCTAGAATAGATTGGAAAAGGTGGGAAAGCACATGGGTCTGGTATTCTTTTAAATTATATTATTTCCAAATATGGTAGCTGTCAAACTAGTTGTCAAAGTAAACACACGAGCTTGAAGTTTAAGTTCAGCATACTTTCAAAATATTATCACTCTACCCAATAAATCTTACTTTGGTCTTATAATGCTGCACTTGGAGAGTTTAAGGAGAGTTCAGCGGTTTGATTTACTATTATTTTTTATAAACAGCAGGAGGGACACCCTCAATACTGAAAGTACTCAATATGGTCAAAGGCGTTGATTTCAGAAGAAGAGGAAGACTTCTGGGAAAGAGTATTATTTATTATTAAATTATTAGGTTTTGCAGTTACTGTCAGTATGAAATTCCATTAACATCCAAATGATTGGGGTCAGTGGGTTGCTAAATGTGTCCTGCCACAAATTAACCATAAGCATTAACAAAACGACAACACTCATCAAAACCTGCCTCACACACACATCCATATGCATATTATACACAAAAGTATAGAAAATATCGCTTCTTAGTGAATATGAACTCCACAGGCCGTTTGAAAACTTAGAAAAATGAAGTCATAACCATATTTTAGCCCACTTTCCATGCACTTTGTGTGCAACTGCGTGGCAAAATGGTGAATGGTGAGTAGGGAGAGACCAAGAGATTTTCACGGTGGCTTCAAGTAGGCTGTGCGGCAGCGTGTAGGTGGTTCATAAATATATTGAAGTTTGTGCAAGTGTGCAAATGGCATACTGACTGCTTGCCACAAAGGCCCAGCAGCTGTAAGCGCTGCAGTGGGCATTACGAGTATTTTCTACCAAACCAGATTTGGCGCATAAACAAAAATACTGCTTAATTTTATGACTACCGCAAAAAGTTTGCCAGAAATTATGGGCGTACAAGTTGTTGCATGATTGACAAATGCAGCGCAAACATATTAAAGTGCATATTATGGGCTAAATGTATGAATGTGTGCTTATTAAGGCGGTTCTAATAGCATAAAATGTGCTTGCGTTTGCAATCTAAATTATTACGAAGAATTATTATTATAATGAACAAAAATTATTATAAAATTTAATTTTTATTCTAATAAGAAGAGCCTAGAAACTCTCGTAATGTTTTTCAAATTCAGACCAACTAAAATTTATTTTCTACATTGCCAAAACTGAATCTACTATATTTAAATGTATGGAAAATATAATTTTTGCTTAATATTGTAGGCTGTTAAGGGATTAGGTCACTCTGGAGCCCTGGAATCGAGTTTCTTTCATTCAGGGTTTATTTAACTAGTATTTGAGTATATAAACTTACTACTTCGGAATCAAATTTCTGAGTGGAGTCTCTTCGCTGCTGTATACTAAAGTGATCCCATATCAAGGGTTTTGGCAAATGAGCAGCTTCTTAGGGAGAAAAGAGCCTGTGCAAAATTTCAGATCAATATCTCAAAAACTGCCACCAATCGCCATTTTTATGCTGTCACACTAAGTGTGCTACTTTAATAGTGTTTTAGGACCCTAAAGTGTACTTTAATTCAAAACAAAAATAATCGAGATTATTGAAAAGTCTAAACTGTCCTAACCCCTGTGAAGTAAAATTTCAGATTATTTCAAACGTATACTTACTAACGGTACCGAAGTTTATATTTGAAATCTATGACTTTGGTGGAATCAAAACAGAAATTGAGATTTAGGTCGAATGGAAAAATAATACTTTAATATTTAAGAACCACCCTAGAGTAGATTTATAGTTTAGCACACTTAGTGCTGGTGACAATCTATTACAGCTTTGCATGTATATACTATGTACGTATTTATTGTAAGGCAGTGGGTCGAACTAATGTCCGGCTTGTTGACGTTGCCGTATGAAGTCATTCACACTCACGTTGGCTAGCACGTTACAGCGCAGTTAACGGTAAATGCAAATGCATGCTTTGAACGGCAATAAATAAATACAGTTGTACATATAAACATATAAACACAATGAAATATCACAGCTAATGCCAAGAAGGTGTTGAACAATAAAATTTGAAATTAAAACTCACAATAAGTTTATATGCAGACATGTATGTATATATGCATATCTGTGAGTGTGTATGTATATATGTAAATCAGCGATAAATTCAGCTCCAGTTAGAGTCAAGTCTATGCTGGCGGCTTTGGCTACAACACGCTACATGCCACATATGCAGATGCAAATGTTTTTTGTTCGAAATTCAATATCTACACACAAGTACACACACAAATATGTATATATATATATATGCAATCATTCACACAGAGCTTTGACTTGCTCTGAATAATTTATGGCGCTCCACTGCACGAAATGTTAAAATTCGCACGCAGCGCAAAGTCGCAAAGTCGCGCAGCCGCACAGCTCCGGCCAATTGTTGTGTGCACTTGCAAATCTTGGCGGTTTTACGGCTTCAAGAATTGCCTCGGATTGTTGCGCACACATGCACCGACATACGTACATACTCTGATTCACACAGCGTGGCAGTAAAAAGGAAGTTGCGCAATCTCAGTTGGTAATAAATTCTTTGGTTTTATGACAAGACGGACTGCCATGTCGTGGCAGCAACAGATGCCAATTGGCGGCTGTAGAATTTGGCGCAGGGAGGGTGGCATAGGCGCTGGCGGACAGCTTACAGCTTACCGCAATGGACATAACGCAATTCTTGTGTATGCTGTAAGCTATGGCGTCACACGCTCAGATTTGCCAGATTTACTTTCGGCGCATTGCGGACAGTGCGTGCTTGCAACATGTTGCAACTATGTTGTTGGAAACGCGAATTGTGAATGGACAATGCGTTGGAGATAAAAAAATATGACAAGTTTAAATGCATAAGCCGCCTGAGAATTACATTCTCAGCTGAGGTAATTAAAAAATATTAAAAGAAATCAAATTTTATCTAGTGTTTTTTGTAAATTCTTGAAAAATTTGAGTCCGAATTTTTAACGTGCAAAATATTGTCTATGAGCATGCAACCTAAGTTTGATTAACGACTCACATGTGCAAAATATCTGACATACCTTTCAAGTGACTGAATTCCAAGTATTTTACATAGTGACAACTCTGGCCCATTTATTGTAAGCACAGTAAGGAAGTCGAAAATAAAATATATTTTATATATGAATATGACATCGTAGCTGTCCAACAATTTAACGAATGGCGTTCCAAAAAATGTGCCGAAACCGAAAAAATCAAAATTCGCTGAAGGCTTCATCAGTTTGTCATACCAGCCGAGTCTTAAAACGTGTGTACGGAAAATTGGATTAAGTGTTGGCTAACTTGTATTGGCGCTGGAGCCTATTTGAAGATGTTAATAAAGATTTGTACTAAAATACGTAAAGAAGTACTTTTTTGTCAGTCCGGCTCAAATTTGAGCATATGATATAAAACTAACAGATATACCACCATCGAAGTAATCAGAAAGGAAACTGACCTTTTTTTTAGCTGTATTTCTTTCTCTCCGCAAATATCTAATTATCATGAGGTCCAAACCCCAACCACTCGCCACAGCTAGACACATCCATTGAACCTTAGTGCTATTTGTAGTGTCCGATCCCTTTATAAGAATGCCTCATCTGTAAAACGTAGTTGACTAACGAAGATTTGGCTGAAAATCAAAGAACTGAATCATGCGACAACGAACACAGCGGCGCAGTAAAATGTAGTCTGTCGGAGAGTGTTCTCGACGCCGAATGACACTATTGTTTCCTCTTGTACTTGAAAATTAACAAAAATACATATCAAAATGAGATATCAAATGAGATTAAAACCCGCGAGGTCTCTTCTATGAATCGACTTAAGAGCAGAGCCTACATTGCAAGGTATTGATTGAATTCTAAGAATTTATTATCAAGGTGAGAAAACTTTGGCTGCCCCTCCTGTCGGTATCCTATTAGCCCTTTTAGGATTCAACAAAGAGGTTGACAGTCAATATCTAATAGAGCAGATATTTTACCAAAATTGCCGTCATAATGGCATGAAATATTATAATATGACAGGAGGAAAAAATCATGTCATAACCGGCGTGGGTTCATCAGAGTTATAGTCATAAAGTTTTTAACCTCTTGAAATGAGAAAGGGGTTTGTTTGCATGATTGAAAAGTGATTTTCGCATGGCAAATTAAGAACGTCCCGGGCGACATAAGAAGTTTAAAGATGAAGACCTGGAAACATAACTCGATGAAGATTGTTGTCAAACACTAGAAGAGCTCGCAGAATCTTTGGAAGACACTCAAGCCAAATCAACGACAAATCTAAATATTTATGTTGTCAAGGTAATGCTCTGTATTTGGTGGGATCAGAAGGGAATTTGGTTTTACGCGCTTCTAAAACCGTGAAACCATTAATGAAGAACGCCACCGACAACAACTCATCAAATAGAAGCGAATGATTGACGAAAAATGCACGGAATTTGCGACTAGACACGAGGCAATAATTTTCCAACAAGACCGGTTGAAAGCTATATCAGCGGCTGGAAGGTTGGCCTCATCCACCTTATAGCTCATACCGTGCCCCTTCTGACAAATTTTTGTTCCGGTCGATGCAGATCGCTCTCACTGGAATACGGTTTATAATAGAACAGGGTATCATCAATTAGTTTAATTCTTTCTTGGCCGTGAACCCGGCGTAGTTCTTTTGGGATGGAGTCCACTAAATGCCAGGAAAAAGAGAAAATGTTAAGATTAAGATTAAAGTTGTTGAGAACGAAGGTCTTCCATGATCCATTTTTGCCGGACTGAATTGATTTTAATCAGATAGTGTCGGTGTATATAGTTGACTTTACTAACCCATCAAAGACTAATCACACACTTAAACGCAAAAATTCCAGATCCGATATAAGAAGATCCGGTAAAAAAATATAAAAATATGACAAGTTTACTAAAGCGACTAGTACCTCGATGGGCGCCAAATGTAAATGGCATTGATATATCTTACAAGCATATAACTAACAAGTTGCCACATGAGTTATTTAAAGTAAAAGAGAACTGAAATAAAACGAAAATTGCAAAAACAATAGCGAAAGGCGAAAACAAAAACCAAAGCGCTGTCTTTCGGTCGTAGTGAGCACGCAAACGACGGCATGCGGATTCACGACACGCAAAAAGCTGAAATCTGAAAACTGAAAACTACGCGACAGCCACACAACGGAATGCCGGAGTCGAGAAGAAGCGCCAGACAATAATACCACGAAAACCTTTCCTGGGCCGCTGCTCGGCGCGTTATGTATGTATGTATGGTACGACGTGACGGAAGACTTATGTGAGAAACAGCAGTCAGCGATTCCCAAAAGACGCGATCATAATCCGCAGACAATGCCAGCATTTGCGCCGTTGCCAAGGCTGCAGTGATGTGGCAAGAGTCGGCAGGTCCTAACAGCAACCAAGGCACAACACACACATACATACTTAAACCATGATATTTTGCGCAGCAATTGCTTTGTACTTGTGCCAGTCAACAGTCAAAATGAATTGCAACTTTGGATACGGCAGCAGTGCGGTGGGGTGGCGACGAAGGCATGTACGTGTGGTATGCGGCAACAAATCAAAGGTTAGAGGCAAAAAAGAAGTTTGGCTCGCCATGAACGGGAAGAAGCAGCAAATGCAACCAAGTATTTAGTTTTTGTGCAAAATTATGAGAAGCAATTGCAAAAACAACAGCAATATTGTTAGTGTAATTGCTGCAGGTAGACGCGCACCTACACCTACAAGCCGCGAGAGAGCGTGAAAGCGCTGAGTCGGGGTTTGCAGTAACGTAGTTGACTGCTTTTGACATTTTGGTTGAAATTTTCGCTGGCAGTCGAGGCATTAGCGATCTTTGTTTTATTATTTATTTTTGTAAATGGCTATATTTTTTGTTATTGCCACTAAACTTCGATTGCTGCTAATTTGTGATTTGATTGGCAATCAATAATTTTAGTTAAAATAATTTATAGCACTTGAAGTGAAGCGGCAAAGAAAGTGGGATAAAGTATTTTTAGTTGAAATAATGGAATCAGGAACATAGATTTTTCGCACGCGTCAAAGTTCAAAGGAGAATAAATGCTTGAGTTTAGTCGTATTCTATTATATTTACTATGTTAGGCACACACTGGACATCTTCCTAACTTCTTTAGCTGTTTGGTTAGTGCTTGTTGATTTTATATGAAATTAAGGGTCCTAGATTACGAAGGCCACTTCTTAATGACTTTTTGGTTACATATTTTCATAGTAAAAATTTACTATGGATTTAACCTTGCCCAATGAGAGTCGACAGTTCTAAAAGTTTTCGTACTTTAGAATATAACCAGAAAAAAGATGAAGCTTTGAAGTAATAGTTGCTAGAGAAGACATTTTGCGAAGACTCGTTTGATAAAATTTGGAAACTATTGGAGAAATGCATAAAGCAGATTACGGTTCAGGCTCCGATGCGACACTATACCTGATCTTATTAAAAATTGTGAGTTGAGAAATGAAGATGAAACAACCAAATCTTTTGCAGGTAGAGAAAATTTGGTAGGCTGTATCGAAATCATCAAACAAAAAAAAAGTTGTCTAGACAATAATTTGATCGGCGGTTCCGTAAAAATTTCAGTTCAATATATATGCAGACGGACCGATAGAAGAATAACAATAAATTTACTCAGAGTATAATTTATAGAGTCTTTGACGTTTCCTTCTCGTTGTTACAAACTTAATATACCCTGTTTTGAGTATATTGAATATATTAACTAATATTCAGAGGATTTAAATTGAGAAGTAAAACAGGTTATTACCAGTTTCATGGGTGATAATTTGATTACAAGATTTAAGATTAATGTGTTTAGGGGTTGGAAATCATTAAGAAGGGGATTTTTTCATCTGTAGCATCATTGTTTTCTTGCATTCAAGTAATAGATGGCTGAAACTCATGTGAACTCGCCAAAACCTGGATAACAGCCAGCATTTAAGGAACTTAAATATACTTCTGGCCCATATTAGGACAAAAGGGGAACTATTTAGTCTCAGAAAATTCCATATTTCTCGAATTATAGGGTTCTAATAATCCAATGGGCATACATACCTAACTTAACCAAAAGCTTTATGGAAAGATCAAAATTTATTCATTAAAAAATCTTTTTTATTTCCTATGCATGTTCAAGATCATGTAATTTTCACAATTTCTACTAGTTTTTTCCAAAATCTGTTTTTGTCCAAAATCTGTCCACCTGACCAGCTTCAACTTTTAGGCAACAAAAGCAAACTCACTATTATAAGAAGTGATCGCAAGTCCATTACTTCTGCGATGTGACCTCAACAATCTAAATAGAATCGATGGATTTTAAGGTGTAAGGCAAGGCTCATCATTACAGCATAAATGTTTGACTTCAATCTCTAAAGGTAATATCACTTACCCATGAAATTTCCATCCAACGAAAAAATTCTATACCCGAAAAACTCTCCTTTTATACCATCTCATTTGACTTGGACTGATCCATATAAACTGTTGCACAAATCGAATGCATACTTTTTTTCATGCCCATGCGTGTCCGTCTACCTAGCTCTGTAAAACGACGATAATATTGAAAAGAGTTAAAGAAGCAGAGCTTGAAATTCGTAGTGTTGACGTCAGAGCGATAGCAGATATGTTGGTTAAAGTTTTGGGTATAAGCGTATCATTGCTCGAATCGTACGAAAATACTTGAATCTTTTGCAAAATCGACGTCAAGTAGATTCATCAAATGCATCACTACTATTGACGAGACGTGGGTCTATGAAAATAACGGCAAAAATATATAGAAAATTGGATTAAACGCTGGCATGCCTGTATTGACTCAAATATTTTTTTTTTTTCGTTAGTCCGGGTCAGGTGATTAGATGATATTAAGCTTGTTTTCGTACCAATAGTAATGATTTCGAAATAATCTCTCAAAATAAAGTTATGGATAATTGAAAATTACATAAACTTTCCTTGCATCAAAAATTAAAACACTAAATACAAGTAAGCATCGCATATCGCCCACGCTTTAATAGTGCTGGGTGAACGCCATCACCAAAAGTTATAAATACGCCGAGAGCGGACTGACTTGTCGCCGTCACTTGGCAAGGTCTTATGTCAATCACTGTCACCGCAACTACAAGTCAGCGACGAGCAACAGTAAACGACAACAACAACAAGTATAATGCTTTACCAATAACAAGCATAAGCAACGCTATTTAAACCAACGACGCGCCGGCGCAGCAAATTTAACTTCATCGCATTCGCTTTGTGTAACCGAATGTTGCAGCAATGATTTATTTCAGCTCATTTCTAGCATTTGTAGGTTTTTTGTTGCCTGTTGGCTACCAGAGTTGCCAACAAATGAGAAACAGTAATTGTAACACAACGTCAGCGCCAACGCCAACAATAACGAGCGTTATACGTAGCACCTCTTGTGGCAAGCATAGTGGCGATAGCTTTTCAGCAGATGAAACAAAAAACAACAACAAAACTGTTGTACCATTGATTGGTGAGCTAAGCAAAAAAAAAAAAAAATTAAAAATTCGGTTTGTGGATTTGCGACAACAAAAGCAACAAAGGAAAGCATAAAATTGACGGATAAACAAAGCAAGCGGGACTAAAAGAGAAGAAATGTGGAAAAAATTTAATAAAAATAAAATGTAAAAATGTTTGGAGATAAAAACTGCATTTGATAGGCAACAGCGGTGGGAGCGGTGGGAGCGGGGGTCGCGGTTAACATGCTTTGGCGGGAAACACAATAACAAGTGTAACAAATGCCTTGGCGCCTGAGTGGTTGACGTTGTTATTGTAGTCGTTGTTGTAATTGTACTTGGTATGGTTGTTGTAATTGTTGTTGTTGTGATTATTGTTACTGTGATCTAAGCTGTCGTGTATGCCTGTAAGTTATTCACAGAGAGAATATATCGCGAGCGACAAGTTGTTGTTGCTGTTTTTTTTTGTGTGTTTGTTGGCTGGTTGAGTGGGAGGTGCGGCCGTAGATAAGAGTTTTCCTTCAACTTTTTTTCGTTCGAATTTGGCTTGTTCATTCATATTAAACAATAAGAGTATAAATTACACGAAACAGACGTGCTCCTAATTTATGAACACGAGAGCACGCGAAATGCGGCAAACTATGCACCTTTCGGTGAATCGGGCGGTGAGTGCGCTGGTGTGTGTTAGGCGCTGATGCATCGCCAGCGATTGGGAAGTTCGAAGAGTTTGTTGTTATTGTTGTAAATGCTGTTACTGTCACGTTTTTTGTTGTGTTTTTTTTTTTTTTTGTTCTTCTTATTATTATTGCTGCCACTGCCGCGTTCCACCGAAGACGACGCCAATGAAGACGACAGACAATAAAGGTGATGAAGGCAACACAACTGAAGGAAAATCCGAAGCACGCGAGCATCTCAAAATAAAAATAGTTGTTTCGTTAAAAATGCAAAACAACAATAACAACAACTATCATTACAACAATAGAGCGATTTAAGTTGTTATAGAAGTGTAGAAGCTACGCTGGGCAAAAATTACACAAACACACACACACACGCTCACAGTTTCATTAAAGTGAAAGTCAGTTCACATAAGAGTTCAGGATGGATGACTTTGTCGCTGACTTCCACAACGCAATTTTAAGCGCCTCCACAGCGCACACTCAACGGGGTATAATAAAAATAGCAGCACTCCAACACTTTTATTTAGCACTAATAACAATAATAATGCGAAATTGGTGCCAACTAAAATGGTGTGCAAAAGAAGAGAAGCAGAATGGCGAAAAAAGTTGAAGAGAAATTCCGCAGCGACTCGGCTAAGTGGCTGGTTGCATGTTTAGGTTGTTATAATAAGAGATTATATAGATTAATATGCAATTACTTTGTTTGCGACAGACATAGGGGATTATCGGCATAGTTGGAAATATATACCATATATACATATGCATTTACTTCTACATACATTTTGTAGGGTTAAATGAAGCAGAAATCACAACACAAAATGGAATATTAGAGACTTGTAACACTCAGAATATGCCACAAAATATTGAGGTCGATAAAGAAGTTATTTAAGTGAAAGAAAAAAAATTGCAAAAAAAAATTGTATATTATGAATCAAACAACAAAGGCAAATTTAGTGACAAAAATTAGCATACGAATAAAGTTTTATAAAATTTTTACAAATTTCTAATATTCGTTCTTGATTCAGAATATTTATTTTACAATATTATTTAACTTTAAAAAGTATGACTTTACTATAATCAATTATCCACTAAGTTGTAAGGTCGATCTTCAACTATATTTTTGTAGGCGTTTCAAGAAACAAAAACATTTTTTAATGAACGCACAATTGTTGCCACTCCATATTTACGACCTTCAATTAACTCATAAGCCCTCTCCACTGCTTTAAGTCCAGTTGAGAAGTAAATATATAAAGTGATATGCATGAATTGCAAAACTGTAACACTTAATCGTAACAGATTAAACATTTTTGCGAATGCTTGCATAAGAGCAGTCAAAACATGCAACTCATAAATGCAAAATTGAAGCGAATTCATAATGGAAGACAATATGAGTTCATTAAAAAGCGCATAGTGAGTAGGCACATTTCAATGCAGCGAAGATTTTACACAAATGTATATATATATGTACATAGATAAAGTGCTTTTAAATTAAAATATATTATTTAATATACATACATATCATCATATCTTGAGCAATTATGCGTCCTTTTTAATTAGTTTGCATGCTTACTTGCATTCTCTTCAATATTAACTTTGTTAAACCAATTTTACTCAATCATTTAAAGCCTCGAAAGTTTAGCGATACTCAGCGAAAATATTTTAAATTGGGGTAATGATATTAAAAATATTACATGAATTTCATTTTATTAGCAGAAGGATGCATGAAGCAAAAATTTACATTTAAGGATAAAGTAATAATGCCGAAAAAATTATTTTAAGTTGAAAAAAAGAAGTTTTTTTTCATATACCGATATGTTATACCTCGAAAAAAATGATCCAACCAAGCAATAACCTACCAGTTTTTTGGTCAGATCAAAAATCGAATTTTAGCAGGCCAAAAATGACCAACCTTTTTGGGTAAAATTCACCTTTTTTTTTGTCCTTTGTTTCAACCATCGGCCACTGTGCAAACAATTTTTTCATTCTTCTTTTTTTTTAATTTTATCCACGGAGAAGACCGGAATCACTGCTATTTTCTCAGAGTCGTCTGAGATCGCGGATAATTCAGAAAATGTTAAGTTTTTTTATTTAAAAATTTTACTGTGTATTTTTAAAACATGTATGAAGGTATCCTTAGATTAAAAAAAATTAATAGAGTCGTTTTTTTAAATTCCCTCAAATCACCTTTTTTTAAGGCTATCAAACTAGGAGTACTCCTTAATATTTTTAATTAAAAGACGTAAAAAGAAAAAAAATTTCAGCAGTTTGTAGAAAAATTATTGCTTTGAATCCAAAGCCCAATAAACCAGGTTTTAGAATCATTATAGGTTTTTTGTTTTTAATTAACTCACCCAATTGCTTTCAAATACAAGTATATTTGCTGTTGTGTGTCTTACCTAAAAAGAACAATGAAAAAGGTACTAAATTAATATTAAAATTTTTATTTACAATGAAAAAGTACTATAACAATATTAAAATTTAAATATCTCTTATATATAAATACCCTTTGTTATTATTGCTTTTATAATTTGCGACTAAAAATATTTTGTTAAATATTATGAAATATTTTCCACAATTTTCTAGATTAAAAAATATTTTTGGTTTATATATACAGAAATTTAATATATTTTTAAAATTATTTCGTTTATCTTTCATTATCTAAATTCGAAACTAATTCTACCACCCTAATATTACTCGTATATATTTTTACTGAATACTGTAAATAATCACCTGTTGCATAACCCGCTATAAGTAAGTTTTGTTTGTGTGACTGATACACATGTTACGTACATTGCTATTGTATAAATTTCACTCAAATTTCAGTGGCTTGTAAATTTTAGAAACTAAAATTATGCACTTTTATAGATATTTCTCTATTCTCTCTTATTGTGAATTTATTTTTTCCCAAATCCTAAATGAATATGAGTATATCCGTTAGCTTTTAAATTATGAGCAATCATTCACTCTCTTTACAGCGTTACAATCAACTGAACTATACTACTTCACTTTATTTCCGCTTCCTGCGAATATTCATAATGTAAGAGCACAAACTCTTTTCTCTTATTTGCATTGACTCTGATGTTATGTCTACACACTTTCTTTGACGCTATTTCCTTACCAAAAATGTCATATTAAAATAAATAAATTGTGATCTCTTAACTTCGAATGATACTAAAACTACGGATACCAGTTTGGTTTTCAGTAAACTTCATGAGCAGACATTATTTCGACCTTCGTTAGATTTTCGCTTAAGTTTCACTACTTTCGTTATATTTCTTTTTACTCTGCATATTTTTATGCTCTCTCTCTCTCTCTCCTAAGATTATTCCGTAATAATGTACCTTCTTCCACTATTCGGCCCCCAAGCCCTTTTGTTTTACTACATAACCTACCTACCTAACCTGCCGTGATGCTAAAACTATACGAAGTTAATGACTCTCTCTCCAAAACTCCAGGGGTACAGTCTCGATCTTACATTAGCTTCCATTTCCTATGACGGCTTTCCCACTCCGCGCTCTCATTTTTTCCAGCTTAAGGAGAATGCGCAGCGGCAAAATGTCCTAACGGTAAATTCTAGCAGCATTCAATTGATGATATTCTTACATATATATGATGAGAACAATGAGAGTAAACTCTGATTTCCATTAGCACAAGAGTGCATGTACATAGGTACTTCTGAGAGAAACTCTCGCATGTTATGTGCCACTTGAAGTTGAATACAAAATATCAGATTGCGGCTAAGAGAGCAACGGAAACGGAAATTACGTAAATTAATGAGAAAAAGTAATTATAGGCCTAAGATATTATACATTTTACTTTTAACATCATACATATAATATTTGCTAAGAGAGAACTTGAACATGCATATGTTAACATTTCTTCCCCAAAGGAAGAGTTCATAGGAAACAGAAGTATAAACATACATATGTTATATAACACTCGTTTGAGGTATCTAATATGAATATTATAACTGTGTTTGGTATACGGATTTTAATTGGTGAGAGAGTAGGCGATTAATAAAAGTATGTGCTTACGTATAAATATGTGGACATTTCTCCAGAAACAACACTTTCTAAGCCGAGAAGAAACATATAGAACATTATTAAAAAAAGTGTGGCCACTGGCAGTGTAAGTTTGAAATTAAAGATATTCAATTTATAACAAAAAAATAAGGCAGCACCATGTAAATTGTCTGCTCTCTCAACCACTTCTCTATACATACTTACACTTCCTATAATTTTCCTTACTTCACCTCTCAACTGTAACTCTGTTCCCGATATTTACTTATAAGAAGATAAGAAAATCCTATTGGTGCTCTCTGAAGAATTGCATCTCTTACAATTTCCTATATACTTTTTCCTGGCTATTTTCGAAAATATTTTCTAAACGGTTTTTTATATCTTATCCTCGAGAAAAAGAAGTTTTTCTCAATCACCCACCAGTGTAAAAAAATCGTTTAACTTCACTTCTCCTTTTTCTTCTAAAAATATTACTCTCCTTTTAAGAAGAGTAAACATGCGCAATAATTGCTTAGTAAATGAAGTTATGTTTGTAAGTAAGTGGATTAAAACACTGAATGTCTCCACTAGTCTCTAGTCTATGTATTCCAACTAACTCTCTCTTTCTCTACAAAGACATTTTGCGCTCAATACATTATTTTCTTTCAATATATAAGAACCGTTAATCTGCTATTACTCTGATTATATTTCCTTCTTACGGAATGTTTATATACATATCTACCACAAAGACTCTTTGCCTAGGATAGATTAGTACATTGATCAATTTAATTTACCTTGTTATTTATTTCGGAAAATTTTTACAGAATCACATCTGAAATGAATAGCTCACAACAATAATTATTTAAAATATAATTTTTACTACACTTTTTATAAAAAAAAAATTTTAACGCACCAAATTACAACCATTCGCTTTCGAAGCTCCGGGCACAAATAGGAATCAATTTGAAGTTCCTTAAACTACAGTGTTACTTAAACTGCACGAAATTATTTACTCTCATTTACTCATTCCAGAAATACAGTTAGCACATTAAGCTGCTTTCCGTTTCCTATCATGCTTCTGGCGCTCTCATTTTTTGAGCCTAAGGCGAATGCACAGGCGTAAATTTTGTTGGTTGTTATTTCCTAACGGTAAATTGTAAATATACTATATATTATTAAATAACAAATATATAGCAGATGTAAGGAAGTCTCAGTCACGTGTAGAACAAACATTAGATAACTTGACATATTAGATGGAGTATATAAGTATTGTATAAATTAATATTTTATTTTTTAGCTATTTTGAGGTTTAAACTTATTATTATAAGTTTTCAGAGTTTATTATTTATCCAAAAGTTTCATTAAGTCGCTTTAGAAATGTTTTTTATAGTTTTTTTTTGTTTAGTTGTCTTGAACATTTTTCTAATATGCATATGGGGTAATGTAATATGATCACGATATCATGAAAAATCAAAATATAAAAAAATAGCGACAATAACATCTTAGTCATCAGTTTTTTTAACAAACAGTACAACGTTGGCTAGAGAGGGAGAGATTTTATATTTGTATTGGGATTGGAATTAGAAGATAAGTAAGTAGGATATTCTGAAAGAGAAAGTGAAGTGACCGCTTACAGTTTAGATATCACTGTAAAATTCACTATACAGAAATAATGCATACTCTTTAGGAGAATTTAGGAAACGGAAATGCAGCAAAGTAATTTGCAGTAATTAGATATATGAGAGATTAAGAGAAATCTGTTAACGGTTTATTGCCTAAGAACAGAGATGTTCTTCACGTAACATGAGAGAAAGAGCATGTAATATGAATTCGATGGCTACATCAAATTTTTAAAAAATCTATACTTTATTAAATTATTACTTGAAGTAAGTTTAAAGTAAAAAACCATATTTATAGATAATTATGTAGATATGAATATGGTAAATGGTATATACATTTTTTTATCTATGCGGTTAAGTTGACGAGTGTTTTTAATTCTTAAAATAATTAAAATTTTTAAAATAGATTTTTGAGAAAACTGCACAACAGTTTTCCTTGGATATGAAGTTTGAAATTACAATGTAATGAAAGAGAGAGGGAGAGTATGATAGATATATGAAAGTATAAAAAGGTATGTCGAAAGTAGTAATTTAAAAAAAAAATTCACTATACTACTTAAATGGATGTAATTGTTAAAATTGATTAATTGAATTCAAAATAATATTAATATTATATAGAAATAAACAGTAGTTATAATAAATAATTGGTGTCAAAAGGCAATATTGAGATTGCTTTGGCTTCGTCACATGTTTAATTATACCGTGAATAGGGTATATAAGTGGTTGAAACGGCTTAAATCGGACCACTATAGCATATAGCTGTCATACAAACTGAACGATCTGCATTAAGTGCTTGTATGGAAGAAACTTTCATTTGAGGAGATATTTTCACGAACATTTCCTAAGAATTGTTCAGATCGACGATTACAAATAGACGACTATAGCATATAGCTGTTATACAATTTGAGCGATCAAAATCATCTCCTTGTATTTGTGAATGGTATTACAGCTTCCGTGCAGCCGAAGTTAACGATTTTCTTGTTAGGCTTTAAATTTATCCAAACAGTTGATAAATAAAAATTATTACGTAACTAAAGTACACACATTTAAACCTCACACACTAATGAGGAGTTGCGAGCAAAATTGCAAAACAAACTCGTTGACATTCGTTGCAATTTTCCTTAATTACTCAAGTATGAGTAACAGCAGGACTGCACCAGAAACAAACAACGGTATTCATGCCACATAATGCGGATGTACGAACATGGAAAATCAGCGCAATTACGAGAGGCATAAGAGTCAAGCGAAATTCCGCAAAATATGCATAAATATGCTACACATACATACATACAAATATACATAGGTACATAAACATATTATACTTGTATGTAAACACAACCAACCCTCAAGTGAGCGGAAGCGGCGTAATAATTCAAAGGCCTGTAATTTCATTTCTTTGACCTAGAATTGTGAACCTAACATTTAAAGTTCTTACCAAGCAAACGCGCTGAAAAAAAGCTCACTTAATTTGCCTGTGTGTGTGTGTGTGTGCGTGAATGTAGGCGCGTTTGACTGACTTGCTGACATATAAACATAAAAAGCGGCGTTGCAATGTTTTTTGCCTTTTGACAAGCTTTTTGCAACGCCTTTTGCTCTGTGTTGTTTTTATTTTTGCCGCAAACTGCGCTGAGCCGCACTAAATGCTGACATTAAATACAGAAAAGTATGCGAAACGCGGCAGCAACGAGGAAAATTGCGGCAAATGTTATAGCATCTACCGAAATGCCGCCGTGGGCACCCACTTTACTCTTGGGAGGGGGGCTAATGTTGATGTTGGTTTTTAAGGCAATTGAATTGAGTGCACGGTAGCATTTATACACACACACACACACACATACAAACATTTGTACATATGTGAAGCACTTACAACTTTGTAGGCGCATTTTGAAATTTGAATGCCCTGCTTGTTCGGAAATATTTAAGTTATAAGCACATACAAATTGGTTAAAAACAAATATGATAGTTTTATACCCATGGCACGTACATATCAAATATTTACATAATATATACATATGGTACTCTGAAATTTATTCTTGGTTCTAACATTAAACATCAAGCCTACAGGAAGTGTAGATCTTGCTGAGTTAAGGAGCGAGACTAATGGTTATTAAAATTTCTATAATTTTTTCAGCCATTTGAGGTTTTGCCTTAATTATAATAATTTATATGAGATTCCTATAACGATTTCTCAAATGTTGAGCAAAAATAAATTTATTGAGAAAGTTTCCGTATTTACGCCTGACGACGAGGGTTGCATATAAAACATTAAAAAATAATTTAATTAACACTTGAATTAAATTTTTTTTTTATAATTTTTAATAAATAAAAAAAATTTTAAATCCCAAACCTGCTTAACAATTTATTTTTAAATATTCAATTAAATTTTAATTTAAGTTCAAATAAATATATATTTAAATTAAAAGAAAATTTTTAATCCCTTATACCAATTTTTAAATAATAAAAAGAAATATATCAATCTTAAGCATATAATTAAGAATTAAAAATAAAATTTTTTTTATAATTATCATTTTTTTCTAGTTCATTCAAATAAAAAAGTTATATCTTCAATTTAAAATTTTTAATCCCAAACATCTTGGATTTTGTCTATTTTTCAATTCAATCAATAATTTAATCTCAACATCGGGATTAAAAAATTAAAATCTAATTTTTAATAATTTTTAATCCTAACATCGTGACAACAACAAGTGAAAATCTTTGCATTAAAAGCTTCGCAACTGAACTGACGACACAAAAAATAATAAAATAATCAAGGCCTATATTACAACTATAAAAAACTTTAACTCTTTTTCTTACCCTGAATCATGTTTCGTGCTATACTAACACAGTTTACAAATTAAACACAAAAACTACATAACTCTATATATGTGAAACCCGATTTTAAACATCAATCAACCACCAGAACATATATTTATCCTACTTTAGTAATTTTGATTTCTCACTTTCTCTTTTTAGAACAAAAAAGTACCGTTATTTTGCTTTTGTGCTTAGGTATGGTAGGTAGATTGGATTTGGTCTAAACTCCCCTCACTCTATTATGTCCCAGCTAAGCCACACTGTGCTCTTGATGAAGTTCATCAATATAAAAGTTCATCTGCTTCACAGTTACCAAGAATGTGTTCTGGAACTTATTGCAGGTTTATCGTAAAAAATCAAGACATTCAACAACCTTAACTTGAGTTTTTGACGCTAGCTGCATGTACCTTATGAGATGAGATGAGCTATTAGTTCAGAGTTAGGGATATATTTTTCAGGACGTAAAAAAATTCGTCTTTAAGAAATTAAAGAAAAAATTTCACTGAAGCAAAGCAAACTCTAAGGATAGCACAGGTGTTTTCATCTACACAAGCATCTAAAAGTACCCTCCCATAAACAAGTGCTGGGCATAAAAATAAGTTACTATCGTTTTTACCTTTCATTGTAACTAACAGCAGCCACTCTGTTGTAGCCATTTAATATGACTATTGTTTTATTTTCCAATTGAAGCTTGGCTTTTTAGCTCAAAAACATTTTCTTAAACAACTTGAATTAGATCGCCCCAGAAACGCGTCTAGAGCAGCTGCAGACACACTTCACCTTTATTTATACAATTACTTTGTTTTCTTGTTTATTTATGATTTTTTGTTATTGTAATTTACTAGGCTCAATTTTTTTTGTTTTTGCGCCAAACAGCGCGTTCTTGAGCTACTCCCAAAGCCTTACTCTATTATTGATAATTTCTGTAATTTTCTTGTTGATAATTTCGCTTTTGAAAAAATTTGCAAAAGTGGGTTAAGAAAACGCAAGTGGCTGAATAAGTGTGCGTGCTGCAGCTACTTACTAACTCACTTACCTACAACTCGCGTAAGCAGGCGGCGCAGCAATCATTACGACGAGAGTTGGTTGGAAGTCGACAATTGTGGGGTAGCAAATTACTTTTGTTGTTGTTGTTTTTTTTTTTTTTTGCAAATTAAACTTGTAGCTCAGCTTGAGAATGTTCAAAGGTTGTAGAACTTAGACTCGGTTTAATTGTAGGCATAAATAAAATTATTTTTAATAAGTACATAACATTACAGCGATGCGTACTGTTGGAGATTTTAAGCAAATAAAAGTTGAAAGAGAAACAAACACTTACTGAAAGCGTCCTTTTAAAGTTTCCTGTGAAACTTTTTTAAAAAGAGATTGCCAGCTTTTTTTAAATTTCAATTAAAAAAATTAAAAAACAAAAAGATTTTAAGCACTTTTTCAGCGTTTAGAGTGTATTTCGCTTAAAAAGTGTTGCCACCTTCTCAGAAATTGCCAGCTTTTAACAAATTACAAGGAAAAAACACTAACTGAAGGAGTTTCAACAAGTTTGGAGTCAATTTTGTTTACAAAAGGTTGCCACCTTTTAAAAAAAAGTTCGAAAAAATTATTCAGATAAATGAAATATTACACAATGTGCGTTAAACTGAAAAGTTTCAAGAATGCTTACACTGCAAATATATTTGAGAAGAGTTGCCACCTGTTTACAGTATATTTTATTCAATTATTTAACTGTAAAAATGATTAAGCATGCTCAGCCAGACGGACATGAACGGACGCTACATGCATTTAAAAGAAATTTAACAGGGAAAAATGAGGCTTTAATAAAATAAAATAGTAACAACAACAACAAATATATTTTCTGCGTGTCTCAAGGGCTTTGGTATAACCAAATAATTAACATTACCGCTTTGCTAAAGTCAATGTCCGAAATTAGCGAAATAATAATGAGGAATTTCGAAAATTGTAAATTACCATTTTATGACTCATAAATTTTGAAGCTCATCAACCATGTAATATTTTTACTTATTGAATTTACGTAATAAAAATATGTGCTTTTAACGACTTTAACGATTATGTTATTACAAAAAGCAAAAAGGAAGCGTGACAACTATAATATATTATGTGGGGGATTAGCTATTGTAAAAAATAAAAATCTGACAAATAAAAACTAGCCAACAAAATAACAGAATGAATTAGAAAACTGTAAGCTTAAAAAGTTGAAAGTCCGAAAGCGGTTATTGCAATTTTTTTTTTATTTATGTGTTTTTAATATTATTTCCATAATTTTAAAAACCCTGTAGAAACATAAAAGTTGAAATCAATTAAAAATATATATATTTTTTTTTAATTTTTATAAAAATATTTTTTTTTATATTAATATACAATATTTAATCATTAAATTTTTGATTTTATTTTTTCTTAAAAATCAATTTATTTTTTATTTGAATACGAATTTTTCAAAATTGTGTTAAATTTTTATTATTTTATCAAACATTTATAAAACGCATTTGACATAATTTTCTAATAATTTTTAAAAAAATTATTATATTTTGTTATTTAATAATTTAGAAATTTTTCTATTAAAACATTATGGTAATTATATTTTTAGTTTTTATTTCTGTGTTTTTGATATTGTTATGAAATATATTTTTGTTATAAATTAATTATTACTTTTAATATTTATTTCTTCAAAATAATTTTGAATTAAATTTTTGGATACTTGTCGATTTATTTATTTATTTTCAAGTGTTATTTTTTTTTTTTTTTAATTTAATTTTTAAATCTATAAAAACTAGTAAAGATATGTATACAAGAATGTTTAAAGAAAAAAAAATTTATTTTATATTTATTTTAAATTTTTTTATTTAATATTTTCAAATAAAATTTTTGCTTTTATAAATTTTTTTTTGAAATATTCATAATTATATATAAATATTTTAAAAATTTATTA
Organism: Bactrocera oleae; assembly: GCF_042242935.1. Lineage (NCBI taxonomy): Eukaryota > Metazoa > Arthropoda > Insecta > Diptera > Tephritidae > Bactrocera > Bactrocera oleae. Next base: position 63,001,277 of record NC_091540.1, on the reverse strand, counting down.
TTAAAATTTCTCTTGAACGTTTTTTTTTAAAGAAAATTTCAATCTCTCTAAAAACAAGAAAGCAATGATCATAAATATCCCTACAAAAAAATTCATTCAAAGCACTTCACATTTCGCAACATCGCGCTTTTTTCACTACTTTTGCCAGCTTCCGTTGCAAGAAAGTCTGCTATGTACAAGAAAGAAATAAGCTAAAAAGTTTCATAAAGCCAACAAGCATTGAAATTTAATCGGACACACTTATAAATTGTGTTTAATATCTACCGTAACCTTAGCGGCGACACAAACACCAACAACAACACAAACAAGCACACAATCTATTCATATGCTCAATAAGTAGCAATTCAAGTGTAGTTGTTGCTGTTGTTGTACATGTTGCTAACAACTTAATTAAAAATTATTGAACTGCATTTAATGAACTTCATTAAGAGATGTGCAAATTCTCCACACACACACACACTCACTTTGCCACTGTGTAAGTAATTGGGTTATTGTTGCCTGTTTGCTGTTGACCGTTACACACGGCGTATTTTCTGCATCAATGCGGTCCTATAGATAGATAGTTAGCGAATTGTAAATTTATTCGCGTACGTGTGTATGTTGGTGTTTGTGTTTGAAGGCAACACTCGCAGTACGCCTTAATGGTTACCTTGCCGCGCCGGTGTTTAGTTAATTGTAGTGTTAACTTCAGTCGACTGTGACCAGACGCGTTAAGGTGACCAGGTTAAAGTATATGCTGAGGTGTGGAGTGAAAATGTTAATATGTATACATATATTTATAAATGTAGTTTATACAAAATCTGGGGTATAATGTGGTTAATATATATATATATATATATAGATATAAATCATGCTTTCACAGGATTTTTTGAGCCTGATAAACCCACTATTTCACTTCGTTTGTAGATACGACACACTTATGTTACACTCTCTAGTTAACATTTAATATAATATATTGGATCGTTCAGACTACAGTTCAGTCATAAACTTATAACTATTTTGAAATTAAATATGGGTGGTAACCCTCAGCTAATTTACAATTCAATTTGAATGTTTGAGTTTTCTTTTTTGGCGAACACGCATTACCAACAAAGTCCTTTAACATTTATAAGTTTTTTTTTTTATTTTCTAAAAAACGTATTTCACGTCAGATGGCAACTCTAAAATTGAAATTTAATTTTAAAAATGTTGATAAAATGATTTTTAATAGTTGCACATGTTGTAAGATTTTATATTTTTAAAATTGCATGTGTTTTAAATAAATACATATGGCAACACTGCTATTTTTTAGCAAATACTATTTTAAAAGACTTCAGTTTTCGAGCTTAAAACATAAAAGATTTGATCAAAAGTTTTATAAAATCGACCATAAGTTGGAATTATTTTCATATTACTTGAAATTTTTTTAAATAAATACATATGGCAACTCAGCTTAGCTTTTTTAAACCTTTCATAGTTAAATTTTTTAGTTTTTTGAACTCAAAAACCTGTAAAAGAGTGACCAACGGGTTCAAAGAAACTCGCTAACATTTAATTTATTACTGTACCTTTGTATTGCTGCGCACACACACACACATATGTATATACACACATGCAGACATACATAAAACAAATTATGTCAAGCATTACAAAATTACTTTTTCTTAAAAACTTAAAGAAACTGCAAATTTTATAACTCACCAAATTGCGAAGGCGGAAAAAGGATTTAAATGCACACGCACACACACTCACACAAACATGCACACAAAAGCCAATTTAGCTGCAAAATTAATTACTTCATTTCCGTTATTTTTTTGTTTTTTGATTTTTTTACACACTTTTTTGTTATCGCACACGTAAGTCAGATTTTATCTTCGCTACTTCTTTGTCCGCTGCGGAAATTTCGCATTGTTTTTGCGCCGCAATAGGCTGGCAACGCCACCATCACCGCCATTGTATTCATTTTATAATGAAAAGCAAATAAATTAAAATTTTTAACTAAGTACGGCTTGTTGTGAAGCGAGGGTGCAAAAGAAAAAAGCAACAATAACAACAACAAAGGCGGCTAAAAGAAATGAATTAATTCCGCCGGCAACGCTTTGGCAATAAAATAAAGCAATGTAGAAAAAAATAATTTTCGCTCAGCAAAATTAAAAAAAAAAATATGAAATAATTTGCCATAAAAGTTAGCAAAAATATAAATTGTAAATGCTACAGCGGCGACGACGCTTCGGATGTTGCACACACACAAACGCAAAGCTGCGGTTGTGTTAACACCAAACAAACGCTTGGAGGAATCTGCTGCGCGCAGCCCGTAGACCAAATAAAGCTTAATCATTTATACTTAACCGTTATATAAAAAATAGCAGTAATGTTTTTATGAAATCGCTGCCAAAAATATGGCCAACAGCGAATTCATTTCATTTCACTAAACTCCGTTTTACGCCAATTTTGGTAAATGAAAGTTAATACGGGCTAATACATACAACAAAGCGGATGGCTGAACGTGGGGCTTGGCAGAAATTAATTCAATAATATTATGACCATAATTAGGCAATTAATTTTATTTTCACTTAAGGCGCTTTTATTAATTTTTTTTTTATAGCGCAAATATATAAATCTGCCATATATATATATGTATTATCTTAGGGCTGGGTATACCTAGGTTGGTTAATTTGTTAGAAATGAGGTAATTAATGATAGTTGATATAAGTTTCGTAATTAATAATGACAAAATGATTAAATTTATTTCTCTAAAAAGATTATCATAATAATAATAAAAAATTATTTAAAAATGTAGCTTTATTACCTGGAAAAGAATTTTTTGCTTAAAATTAATTTAAATCCAAAAAACCAAAACAAAATTTGTATTATTAGAGATGAATACATCATATTATGATAGATGAATGTAATGATGGGATCAATAGTCGCATTTGGGTTTTTGAAGAAATGGCAGCTTACCAAAAAAACATAGTTTTTTTGTGAAAAAATTTACGCTTCAAAAAGACTTAAAATATCGAAATTATTATCAAACATCATTTTGATAGCATAAAAAAATTTTGAGGTTGCCACCTTTTTTAAAAATTTTTTTTAACATAATTTTTAAAGCATAAAGAAATATTACAAGCAGTTTAAAGAAAGCATATTTTAAGAAATATTTTTCGGATAAGAGTTGCCACGGGTTTTAAAATTGTAAGGATAGATAAATTATAATAAAATCAAACTATGCAAAAATATTGCTAGCAAGTTAAAGCAATTGAATAAATGTTTCTTGCGCAAGAGTTGCCATATGTTTAAATAATCTTATTCTACAAAGCTGTTAAACTAATAAATAACATCGGTCAACACGAATTTTTGGGTCTGACTAAATTTCTGTTTCTCCTACACCAGAAAAAGCAAAAAACCAAATTTTATTTAAAGTTTGCTTTTGTAGAGTTTTTTCGTATTTTTTTTATGTTCGTTGGCTGTCCCTTATTAGACCCTATATGTAAAATCAAACATTCTATCTCAATCTAAAAATAAAAATTCCCGTGTTTTCCAATGTCTTGAATCCGAATTTTAGCATGAACAAAAAACAAAAAAAAAACTATTTTGTGGACCCGTGTAATTATTAATATTTTGTAAGATATGCCATTAAACTGAGAAAGCTTGAAAAGACTTACGGCCGAAAATATTTTAAGAAGGTGTGGTTACCAATTTTATATGCAATTAAGTTGACAACTCGAATAAATATTACAAAGTAGGTATAAAAAAACTATTTCAAGAAAGAGCTTTGTGCAAAATATTTGTAAAAGGGGTTGCCATATGTTTAAGATTTTTATTTTATAAAATAAATAAAATATTACTACACTAATTGGCAGAGTCACGAAAGATTTATGAAAACTGAATGCAAAACTCATTGAAAAGTAAAATATTATAAAACTTACGGAATATATTATCTCTGTTCCACTTTTGAGCGATTTTAGAGGCATCAGTTGGCACTTAAACTTCGAAATTCTAATTCGAGTTTCATAACATTCAGTAGGATGGAGCGAAAATATAATTTTTTTTTTGCTTAGCCTGAGGGTAAAATTTGTAGATTATAGAAAGAAAAAAAATTAGGAAGAAGCTTAGAAATTTTTTTTTTTTTTTTAATTTAGGAAAACTTTTTTTTTTAACATCTAGAGTGAATGACTTTTAAAGTATTGTTAAAGTTATTTTTAAAGTAAATTTCGAGTTAAAATTTTTTTTGGACAAACAAATTGTTAGTAAGTGTTCTAGAAGCTATATAGATTTCTCGTTTTGGCCAATTAAAAGGTATCAACAAAAATTGTTGTGGTCATTATTGGAGTTTAAAAAAAAGTCTTAAACGACAACATGCTTTCCTTAAGCCAAAAAAAAAATTAGTTTGTCCAAAAAAAAACCCAAAATTTTCTTTAAAAGTTTTTTTTTTTAATTTTAATTATCTACAAATTTTACCCTCAGGCTAAGCAAAAAACAAAATTTTTTTCGTTCCACCCTAATATTCTGCGAAATCTATGTAAATTAAAAACTTTTTACAACTTAAGATGAGCTAAATGCTTTCATTTCTTGAAATGAGTATTATAACATTTCTTCAGATTTCTTAAATAAAATTAATGCTTTTACTAGAGGTGAAAGTTTGTTATAAAATATGCCAAACTGGAAAGAATAGCTTCAGTTTTCGTTCGATATACTTGTATGAAAACTTCCTACATAAATTGAAATTAAACTGAATTTTAAGGTGCTATTTATTGTGTTACCCTCTTAATTCACTCGATATGCTAGGAGTAGCTGAAGACCTAACGAATTTAACCCATTTTTCATATTGTATGAGAGTTAAGAACTGATTGTGATTTTGTAAACATTTCATTTTTGAAAAATTCCGTAATACTTTGGTTATGTTTTTGTGAAAACGATGCGATATAGGGAAAGTAGGCAGTAAGCGTGGTCTTGTGGAATACCATAGAGCTCCTTACTTTTTATTTGAGGGGCTCGATTACCTTTAAGAACACGCGTAATATCATATTCCCAATGTAACTGCAGAAACGTGCTTAATATAGCATATAAGCTTACGTGATATACACGCTGAATATTCACGTCGCTTAGAGTGCTTTAAACTCGTTTTCCCAAAAGTAGCGTTTTCCTCAGTTTAGATACAAGCTTTCTTGGAATTTTCTTCATGAATTTTTGCTGTGAAAAGCTGCTATTTTGTCGGATTTTCAAACACTCAAAAAATCGTGTGTGCTTATGTAGTCATAACTGGGGTAATAAACATTAGGTAAATTTTTGTTTCAAGGTTCTAAAGCTGAAATCTATTGTCAAATGGTGGATTTAAGAACGAAGCATGTACAGGTTTCTGAAAAAAAAAATTTATTTTATTTTTGCTATTTCTATGTACATATATATATATATAATTATTAATCAAATTTTTTTTTTTTTTTTTTTTGATTCATCGTCTCAAATCGACCCACAGTTTGAGCGCGTAAGTAGACAACTATATCTTTTGCAAAAATATTTCTAAGAATTTATATACAAGTATTAGCGAATCGCTTTCGATACAATTGAACCACTTCCCAGTTACTACACGCCATATCCGGTGGCATGCAATTGAAATTGCATTTGTCTGGCGTCAAATCAATAAAAAGCTCCAGCCAGTAAATACAATTGCAAACCAATAAATATTACAGAGAACAAAAACAGTGTTTATAATGTTTGCACCAAAGCGTTGTGGCAGCGACAATTGCTTTTGTTTAGAGCGAGCCGACTTACATATATGTATTTTTATAGATGTGGCAACCCTGGTGCAGCAACAAAAAGTTGTTGTAATCAGTTAAAACTAACGGAAATAGGTTGTCAACGGTGAAAATAAATATATTAGAAATATAAACAATTCATTGAAGTTGTTTAAAGCATTAACTCCAGCTGGCCGCATGAATATGCCTATGGCAACACAACATTTATGTCTGCAAAGCTTGTAATATGCATAAATTATTTGCTAAACGCTTTGTTAGTTGACAACGCTTCTGATACATAGCGGCAGCAATTATCCTGCAGCGTGTATTTATTTATGTATGTGTGTATTTAAGTTGCCGTGTTCAGTGTGCGCAGCTGCAGTTGGCTGCTATATATATTACTTATACTGTTACATATAATTTTTTTGTTGCTAGCAAATTGTTGGTATAATAGCACACATATTGTAGTTTTGTTGTTGCTGTTACTAGTGTTGTTGTTGTTGACATGTCTGTTGGTATTGTTGCTTACGTTGTTGCTGTTACCAGTAATTTTTGGTATGGTTGTTGTTACTAATGTTGTTGTTACTAATGTTGTTGTTTTATTGTTGTTGGTATTTTTGTTGTTGTTCTTCTATTTTTTGTTGTTTATCAATTTGCTGTTTTGAATTTTTTTGTTGTTACTAATTTTGTTGTTGCTTTTTTTGTTGTTGTTGTTACTAATCTTACTAATGTTGCTGTGTTATTGTTGATATTTGTATTGTTGTTGTTTTATTGTTGTGACTAATGTTGCTGTTGTTGTTGCTATGATTATTTTTGTTGTTTTTATTGTTGTTGTTGCTATTACTGTTGTTGTTTTTGTTACTGCAGTTGCTATTGTTGTCTAACATCATTGTTGCCGCAACACGCCTGCTGTTTTCTTGTCATCTGATAATTGTCGCATTACAACAAACACATGCATGTACATATGTACATACAAGTATGTGTGTATGCTCCTGCTCATATTAGGCTTGCCGGCAGCACTCGTAGCCCAGTTATGTCCATCGAAAAAATATTTTACAAATAAAAATTTGCTTTAAATTGGCCTTAATTGCTTGGCAATAGATAGTTTAATGCAGTTTGGTGTTTATCTGCAGCGATCGGCTGCTAAATTGCTGCTTGCTGCAGTGGGTAGCACACACAAACACACACAGATACATAACTTATTACAGTGTAAAGATGTCGACTTAGCGATTTATAAGCTGTTGATATATACATAAAAACGTACAAAAAGCTTGTCATTGGTAGATTTAAATTTATATAGTAAAATATGTATATGTACGTATGTGTGTGTGTGTGTGAATTGATTGTAATTAATTGTCAAATCAAAAACTATTTGGTTCAAATAAAAATTTAGTTTATTGAAGCTGATAAACACACACGCTTATACATTCCTTACACACATACATATGTATATATAATATTTATATGTTCACCTACATACATATCTATCTCACATATCTCCATAGATGTTCAAAAATACCGCTGACAAGTTGACAGATACACGAAATTAGCATGTTCAACTCGCCGCATGGGAAAAATGTGAAAAATGCAATTTCGAACGGGAAACAATGTTTGCGATAAAAGCACACCCACCTGTTGGCTGCATAACCTGATTGCGGTGGACAGCAGTGCGACACTTAATTAGTTAATTGGTTGTGACTTCTTGCATATTCTCATGGCGAGCGCTGTTGCAGGTATTACATCACCTTATGTTAGGTAAGTGGCAAGAGATACCAGGTGCATAATAAGGCCTAGCTCTATTCGATGGTCTGTGACGAGACACCACCCACCACATTACATAAAATAATGGAGTTATGAATAAGATAAAATATTGTATGTGATCTGGAGAGGACAATACTACAGTGGTGCTACTAAACGACCGTTCATTGAAGTAATCCACCACAGGACAGTAGTCAATACTTTGGAACTAAATTCTACGAAGACGAATGTAACGCATGAACAACGATGAGACAAACTGTAAAAAACGATCTTGGAATATCTCTTTCTTTTGTGATTTATAAAATATTCGTGAGAACTGTAAGCAATTAGACTAAAAATAATGGCGATGGAGCACTTCCAAAATAGTGCATTTCGGATTTTGACCAGAAAGCAGTCTTCGAAGAAGTTTTGCAATCACAACGTCGAGTTGAATATAATAAGCGATCATTGGTTTGAAATTATTAACCGGATCCATCTGGTCCTAAAATATTATAGAAATTTAATACATTAAACAAATAAGCGCGATTGATAATGATGGCTCTATGCGAACTTACGAGGAAGTATAAAATTCAAGACGTTTCTCTTTCCTCATTTGGAGGCTCTCGAAATCAATCTGTTGACAAGGTGAAGCACCTGTGGCTTATCCTTGATCAAAAGCTTACATGGAGTCCAAAAATTGAGGAGAGTGTAAGAAAGGCGTCGATTGCCTTATACTATTGTAGACGAGTCATTGGGAAAAAGTGAGAGTTCTCATAAAAGGTGGTACTTTGGCTCTACGAAACCTTATCTACATCAAGTCAATAATGTTTCATAGAGTATTCCGTTGGAAGAAACTTCAACAAATCCAAAGAGCAGCATACTATATGCCATTCTACATTGGTACAATACTCGTTAATATTATATAACTGGCAAGTGTGGGAATCAGAGAATCTGTGTACGTGAAAGAGTGCAAGTAGGGCCTTATGAAGTTCTGTCCTTCTTGGACTGCTTGAAAACTCAGATCAACTGCGTCACAGCGCCTACTACTGGTGGATTTTTCCTTACTCATCGGCAAGGGATATGTGGACGGGGTGAAGTCGATGAAAATGAAAGTCGAAGCTCAGAAGTAAGATTTAAAATAGAGTTTTCTATAAGGAGATTTCCATCAAACATACTTTCAGTTTATCGAATAACTAGCAGCAAAAGTGGCTGCCGTTAAGGTATCATCAAGCTATTTCATGATCAGATTCGTTTGGGTGTATGGTCACCGCGGAATTACTGGAAACTGCAAAGCCCATGAGCTCGCAAGAGTAGGAACACTTGTCCTAATTACATCGTATTGGGAAAGAGTTGCTCTCTTGCCTTTTAGCCCTTGACTTCAAGGGTCCATGCGGAAAACCTATAAATGACTGATAGTCGATAGTCTTCATAAGACCAATAATACAGGCTTTATGGCCATATCTTTAAGTTTTCTGTGAAGTAAGTTTTCATTTGAAGTAAGAGTTCTGCAACTCTCAAAAAAATACCTATTTCAATTATACATATTTCTGTATGTTTGCATAAGTAATTATCCTCTTTGCATTTCATCCTCCAGCAGCAAAGCTTCTGCTAGTGCGCGAGAATCACGCAGCAGGCTGGCGGCGATGTAACACTTACCTAGTTTCAAATTGACCACTTCCTAGCCAGCGTAATTACGGCGAAATGTCATGCCTTCAATTACAGTTCTTCACCGCTTAAAGCTTACCACCGCGCTGTGCTAAACCCGCCCGCCCTCAGTTCGTCTACCAAAGCCAAGTTACTGATGAATTACGCTTGAGAACGCGCACTTTAAGTGCACTGAAGTGATTTTTTTTTTTCTCGTTTGTTTTGAGAAACTTTCATCTAAGCTTACGGCTACAAAGCAATTGCCCAGCTGCTTGGCCAGCCCACAAACACGCGCGGCTGCCGGTTTTCCAGCTTTATGCGATTCTTTTGCTCAATTAAATTTTGCTGATTAAGCCAGCAATTGTGGGTCGCTTGCGTGCGCTATGGTTTTATTGTTGTTGTTGTTTTTTGTTACTTTTAATAGCCGGTTGACAATACGTTACGCTGTGCCGAATCTTTTTAGTTTTTTGTTTTATTTTGTTTCTCCAGCTTTTAACTATTTTCTTTATTTTAATCAAAGTGCAACAGCTTTGAGTTATGGCTGAGAATAGAAAATGTGAGGTCGCATTGTGCGCACGCGCAGCTTTGTAGTATTTTCATTTAGTTACTAGGTGAGCAACGATGACTAAGCCTACAAGTAAATACTGCAGTGATACTTTTTTAGGAAGCTCTTAAGGCTATTACTGAGAGAAAATGTAGTTTGGTTTTATATTAAGTTATCTTAATTTATTTGTTAATTGTAGTTTATAAGAAATTAATTTCAATTTTTTATGAAAATCAGTTTTAAACAAATTTTGAAGAGTCAGTCAGTTTTCTGTATAGAAGGCAGAAAATCGGCTAACTCTCTAACATTTATTTAAAGTGGAAGAAAATTGTCGATAAAAAGGTATTAAACGGGTTTAGGTCCTCACCACACCTCTTCGCCTTAACTCCTTAAATTTTTGAAAAAGTCCAGCTCTTCTCAATAAGATATGATAATAATTTCGAAATTTATTCGAATAAGATTGTTATTTTGGTACACATCCTTTTGAAGACAAGATTTAAAGAGCAACTACAACAAAGATCGCAATAGATGTCCTCATATTCATTATTTTTCAATAGGTGGCTTAAATCTACAAAAGAGTTGAGATCATCGACCATATGAACCAGAATAATGATTAATCGCTGGAGTTTGACAAGTGAAAAATTTTATATATAAATTTTGAACCAAGACATGATATATTTTATAGGTTTTGTTTTTGGTAACAGATAATGCAAACTTCAAAATACTTGCCTTACAAGAACTTGATTCCCATCGTTCAATTTGTATGGCTGCTATATGATATAGTAATAAATAGTAAAGGACAGGTGCACATTTTCAGATCGATTGCTTAGTCCTTCAGTATTTAAGTTCGTATATATACAGACAGACGGACAGAAAGACGGACATGGCTAAATCAGCTCAGCTCATCATGCTGATCATTTATGTATATATTTTTTAGGGTCTCCGAGGTTTCCATCTGAGTGTTACAAACCTAGTGGCAAACTTAATATATCCTGTTCAGGGTATAATATATGTCTCAATTATCGCACATTTTTATAATGCAACTATCTCAAGTATAGGCCAATTTGGCATGAATTAAATGATTTATGGTTAAATTCTTTCGTTGAGAATTCAGATTTAACTTATGAGTTGGCCAAATATGCACAAAATTTTGGATTAAACACTTTCCTAATATATTTTAAGCACAGTGACACCTATCGGCAGTGAAAATAACCTACCCAGTAATGTTATGCTTTTTAAGACTGAACGAGAGATGCTAAGCAAAATTCAAAATTTCATAAACTTTGAATACAGCGCCATCTATCGGATGCGATGTATATTAGTTCCACTATTTGTCGGCGTCAAAGATTTCAATCAAAACCAAGGATTCGTGGAAAAGCTTTGACCAGAGAGCTATCATTTGATTGGATTTTCGTTAAAAAAAACTGCCAATTAGTGATTAACTTTCCACTAAGTTTGGATATAAAATAAGACTGTATTTTGACTACTGCGCCATCTAAAAGGAAATTTTCGGACAACATAAGATTCACATAAAAATCAAATTGAACAAAATACACTCGAATTTTTAAATAAAACTGACTACAGCGCCATCTATCGATTGAGTTTTTACTTTTGTAACATAAATTGTATAAGTAAAATTTTATATACAGAGGAAATGAAGTCGTACTAATTTTTTTATATAATATAGTGAGTCTATGGATATATTATAAAAGCGTTGTTTCACGTGAAAATCGTTTCAAAGAAGTTTTTGTATTTTGCTAAAAAAATTATTTCAAATTTAAAAAATTCATAAAATTTGAAAGCTCTTTATGGTATGAAAATGGGTTTCTTCAAAATACATATATTAACACAGTCAATATCTATGTATTGTCAATTGCACAAAAACCAAAACCACAATCTCATTTAAATAATTTATAGCCACCCATTCATTCCATATATACATATATATAAGTAGATATGTGGACATTCTTGCTTTTCTTTCGAGCGATTAAATTTGGCAAGGCTGCTTGTGGCTGTATGCTTGCCCTCGTACGAACGGTAGCCGCAGACCAGACGGCTTAACACCGTTGTGATACTTTCCAATGATAATGCGAGTGCAAGTACAACTATACATATGTATATATATATTTAAGTATGTATGTATGAATGCATATGGCCATCCGGTGCGCTCAATCTTTGATTTGGCCATTTCTTGATTTCTTGGTCATGGTCGGTGCGTGTGCGCGACAAGTGTTTCCTTAGCAACCATTTTCACCACTTTCCACTAGAATGGATACACACACACACATTTTATATGCATATTATATTGGGCACGTGAACGCTGTTTGGAGGCTGCCGATGGCTTGGAGGCTGGCTGTCGTCGGCAGCAATGCGCAGCAAACATCTGTCAAACGGTCACTCACTTAGCTACACGCTTTGACTGCTCATTCACTTAGCGGCGGTGCGGCAGACGTGTTTCTAGCGAATGCCATGCGTTTTAATTTGAAAAGTAAACAAATGAAATGACGCACCGCACACACAGTGGCTAACGAAGCGACGACGCACTCAAAACCAACCGCGATTTAACCAAGTGACAAGTTTTCGATAAATATACATATACGCAGTTATATACACTTGCATACATACATACTTGTATAAACATAGATACATACATACATGCAAAGCAAAGTTCTCTTTATGGTTTTATGCATTTTTCTTTGCACTTTTCTACAATTTCCTTATTTGTGTTTGTTCATCCAGTTTTGTTAGGTTTTCTTTGTTACTTTTGTTTTTATAACACATTTCACCACATTTTGTACTGGGCTACGAAGGTGATTCGTTAAGGTTGTGAGTATTCAAATTGATCTATTATATCTTCAAATGAGAACTTGAATAGATGCTAAGGCGCTGTGAATGATCACAAACAAACAAAATTTTTGTTGAGATCAAGTAAGGTTATGTTTCGGAGATGATTCCCGTGATGTAGTTAACGGTACTTTTCGACGCCAAAAACTCCAAGGTATGTATAGAAAGACTCTCATATAGCGATTAAGAACTTTAAGTCTATCACAAATCTGTTGTCCTTTTCTCCTCAATAAGCTGCTCATTTGTCGAATCCGCCGTAATTAGGTTAGGTCGGTTATGGCGAAAACGACATGGGTCTTTTGCGCAATAAGGTCGAACAAACTATTTGCTGGAATACATTGACTCCAAACAATAAAAACAGTTAAGCAGATAACTCTTTCTGGTGGTTGTGTACTATATATATAAAAGAACTAATGACTATACATCTTAGTTGCGTATATTTTATTCGAATAATGCCACTGAATAGCTTCGAAGTGAGAATACTCTTATAAATGCGTCAGCTCCGGTTATATCCACTCGATCGAGGAGAAAACAGGATGTATCTTTGGGGCAATAGGGACGAAAAAATATATTTTTTAGAATATTGTACATCAGCTCCCCTATGAAGGTTGAAATGATAATTAGTGTATAATTTTATAAAAATTCAAAATTGACAACAGATGGGACGTTAATGCTTAATATTCAAAAAAAGCTTAGATATAATTTTACTACTAAAGAGGTAATAAGAGTTTTCTTTCAATACAAAATACTTCACTGTTTTCGGGTTCTCAGCTTTACGGTTTTATTTTTTTTTTTAAGAAATATAATACTTTTTTGCCTAAAAACTTAGTTTAACAAGTAACCACCTTCTCTTCAAACTCGCCTCGTATTTAGTGTCATCTAACTACCCGTGTGTTTTCTTCGACAGCTTGAGCTTGGCGTTATGTTGTTAGATTGTCGTGCAACTGTGCGTCTACAAGTCAGCCTTCAGCAGCAGAACTTTTATTTTTTTTCCAACAATTCTTGTTTTTCCTAAATAAAGCGCATTAGCATGAGCTTCTACAAGTATTGTATGTATGTGTATGTGCTCGTTCACTGGTTCGTTGTGCCAGTTACAATTTTGGTAATTTCTATTTTCGCTTGTTTTGCTGCGACAACTTGGCTGAAATGGTCATTGGCCATTTTTAATGCGCCTCAAGGCTTCTCGCAGACAAGCTTTTAAGGCTACACACACATACATACATACATATATACACTTGTAGATCATTGACGTTCGGTCGCTTCTACATTGCTTAACTTTTTCTTTACAATAATCTATTTTGTTTGTTGTTTTCTATTTTGTTGTATTTTACTTACTTAACTTTTCTCGTTTATAGCTCACTCTTAATTGATCTGGCTGGTCTTTATGCGTGTCTCTGTGTATTTGTCTTTTTGTTTACTTTTTATTTTATTTTGTTTTGTTTATTTTTAGGTTTTCTCGACAAGATCTTTGACTTTTCCAGCAATTAGCGCGCGAGTAGAAAGCGTACTGATGAAACGAGTTTATTAATCTCGGCTTAGAACTAACTAATTTATTCAGTTTAAGCGTTTTTTGTTTTTTTTTGTGTATAAAATGGTAGTAAGTAGCTAAGTTGTGGTAAGCAGTGGGCTGTGTTTTAGTGTAGCATCAATTTTAATTCATTACACTTTTGGAATATTTATATACGAGTTATGAGTTTATGTATGGTATATATTTTGATGGAGTAGATCCAGCATCAAGTATATGCTTTGGGAACGAGCTTATAGTGAAAACTAACATCAAAAATACGTAAAGTGTACCTTCTTTGGTATTTTGGTTAATTACATACCAAAACATAGTTTTTTAGAACTATTTCCCACTTGCTTATCTGACAAACGTGCTAGTATTAGCAAAAGGGGGCTTAATATATAGGGTATAGTAGGAAAACAAGATGTATCAATGGCTCTTCTCCAACCCTTCAAATCTCAACAACCGAAGTATTACATGTAATTCAAAGACTCCAAAAATTCTTCTCACACCTCAAAGCTGTTAAACACCAAAAGAATAAAAAGTGAGTCCATACAATATCATTACCAAAATGCTTAGGAATCTGAGCGGAATCAATATAACCATATGCGCCTAAAAGTATGTTACAACGAAGTATGTTAAAACACCGAGAAATTTTTAAAAACCCCGAGCTAAATTCGGATCCCTGGTTACATATCCCATACTGGGGTGAACAGTATTTTGTATGTCATTTTACTATAACAAAGATTCTTACAAAAATCCATAATATATTATCAATAAAAAAAATCAGTGGATAAGCCAAATGAACAGTATTTTGTATGTCATTTTACTATAACAAAGATTCTTACAAAAATCCATAATATATTATCAATAAAAAAAATCAGTGGATAAGCCAAATGAAGTGGACGGGAATCAGAGAGAGCAGAGTTGCTTCGCTACTACCTATTCACTCTTAATTTGGATATGTATTGCAAACAATACGACAGTCTTAAAAAAGCAATCTCCTGAAGCTTTTTTGGGAGGTTTTAAAGCATTCATCTTACAGTCTGGACCTAGCAGCAAGTGATTACCACCTATTCTTGTATATGGCGTATGATTTTGCTGGTGAAAAATTCGCCTCAAGAGAAGCTTGAGAAAATCGACTGTCTCAGCTTCTTTTGCCAATAGTAATGTATCTTGCTATGAGAGTGGCATTATGAAATTACCCTTAAAATGGCAACAAAACGGTGCATATTAGCGAAAAATTTAAAGAAAAAAATGGATTTCTTTTTAATTGACCTCTAAGAAAGTGTCGTCAGAAGCAGACTATCTAACTTCTTTTAATATTTTTCTCGGTGTTTTGAAATTTTGCGCAGTAAAAGGTTTCACAAATGGATTTATTGGCAATGAAAGTAATATAACATTTTTTATTCACTTATTAAAATTGAATATTGGCAGATTTGCTGGCAACTCTCAATTCTTCTTTGTAAGCAGGTAATAGTATTCGTCCTTTTAAAGCTACTCAATTGAGGAAAATATTTTATATTCACTAAAACTTCAATTGCATGCTATAATTTTCGATTTTTCCACCACTAAAATTATCTTTTGCTGCAAGGTAATTGTGAGCTCATTGTATTTACATTTCCAAAACTCAATCCGTATGTCTTCATTATTTCAATATTTGCTTTTATTGCCTTTGAATAACTTAGAGTTTTTTTTTTGTTTCTTCCTTTTAACGGCTTTTATGTGTCTTTATGTTAAATGTGAAATTGGTAGCGAAAAGTCAAGTTTGTTTTCAATGATAATTTCTAGCTTGTTAGACTACTTTTCCTTTTATGGCAAAACTTTGGCGTACACATATGACAAACGGGCAGGCAGACCCGCTGGTGCCTTGTCCATATTTCAACTGCCTGCTCGCGATTTTCATAAATATATTGGGTTGGAAAAAAAACTGACTTGTGAATGGAATATAATTATCTCAAATTAAAGCCAGTAGCGCTTGCTGCTGTTTCATTTATTTATTTTTTTCATTTATTTTTAAGAAAACTTAAACTTTATTTAAAATGAACTATTAGGTATAACTTATCAAAAACATAAGCTGTAGTTACTGATGGGAAAGCCTATAGGATTTTTTTAAACTAGAAAGTATCGCAGTTTCCGGCCAGATGGCAGTAGAAAATCGTCCAGCACCATCAATTTCAATGGGCTTTCTAAACTGGCTTAAATGCTCTTAGCAGATTTATCAACCATTAGACGTAATAGTACCCTTAATTGCGCTTTTTGGTTCTGGGTAATATTCGGAAAGCACACTCTCTACATTTTCAAGTATTTCGTAACTTGTTGCTATTTGTATCGAATTCCGCAAAAACTCCCAAAGTGATTCCAAGTGTTACTGTATAATTTTAGAAATTCGGAGTTTATTTAAAATTTTTAAACTGTGCAACCTATCTATGAGGGGGCGAGTGAGGGGAAAATGTGTCAAATCAATACTTCGTGTTTCTGAGAAGTGTTAAATGTCATATTTCATAAGCATTTTCAAAAAGAAGAATAGTCAAAGACGTACTCAAACAATAAGTGCCTCTAACAAGAACACAATAAGTTGTAACAATGAATACTGAATAGTGATATAATATGTATGTGACACATAGAATTTACACAGAGAATTAGGTAACTTCAAAACATTTTAACAAGAACATATTGAATTCTATCAACATATTGGAAAATAAACTGAATAAAAATATTATTCACAATAATTTAATATATACAAACATTACAAAGTGTTTTTGGGAGTCTACTTTATCACTAGCATAAGTATTTGAGTGGCACAAAGCATTCAGTGAAGATTATGAAATCATTGAAAACTTGCCTAATGCCAGTTGTCCATCCTCTTTCTAAATTAAATTTACTTTATTTTTCTAAATTAAATTCTAATAAACGAAATTAAGTCTTAAAAGTGATATTTCAAAAACGTTCGATCGCAGCGCTGTCTAAGGAATAATTTGTTGTAGAGACTTACGGAATCATCATATTGATAGAACTTATTGAGAGGTTATATCCACTTGTGAATTTCAAGAAATCGTCTCTTTCTTTACACATATATAAAATGAACATAAACCTGAGAATATTCTTCGAAAATTTGAAGTTGGTCCAGCAAATAATTTCGGAGATTTGAGCCTATTTGTAAGAACCTTTTAACTTAGTGTAATTGGCGCCCAAAACTTTAAACGCATTTTTCTCGAAACGATGTATTCAAAGTCGTTGAGAAAAATTTCTCCGAAATAGCTAGATCGATTAGATTAAAATTTTCACACACTTTTCCCTAATTTATGTGTAATCTTCTAAGGTTTTGACAATAATTTCGATTTTGTAAGCAACCCTGTTTTATAAATTATTTCACAAAAACGACTGTTTTCGGTAGGTCGCCATTTTATTATTGTAAAAATCAAAATTATTGCTAGTCCTGCGTTCATTAACTGTATTCTTCTAAAGCGATAATAATTTTTTTTTCGTTTTTTTGGTTTTTGGATTTGAGATAATATTAAGCAGAAATATCTTACTCAGCGCCGGACATATTTTTTCGGAGGTCTTCCTGGAGATCGGCTTCGGGATAAAGGATATCAAAAATTTATTAAATTTAATTATGCATTATTAATGAATAATAAATTCTGTAGATTTATATAATTTTTATTTATTTATTAAATAAAATGCCGCTTTCCAAAAAATTTACAAAAGCATGTGATTTTTCTGAATATAACCCCTTAAACAAAACTATTAGCAATTCTTGTAATACAATTTTCATAACGTTTTATCGAAATTTCATATTTTACAATTTCTTTTTATGATTTTTATCAGCTCCTCGCTAGCATTAAATATAATTTTTAGTATTTTTTTATATTTTTTTTTTTTGCACTTATATATAAATTTATGTTCACAAATGCCCCAAGAAAATATTATTCCCACAGTATCAATATAAACACGAAATGCAGAAAATATAGCAACAACAAACAAGCATGAGTGTAGATTGTTTTCATTTCCTATTTCCTGACATTAACTTTTTATACCTAGTACACGGTATAAGTCAGCAAGCCGTTAAACTAAGCAGCCGAGTAGCAGCTGAAGACACTTGAGTAAAGTGGAATTAGAATTACACAAGACGAGTATATTGAATAAAAAAAAGCACATTGAAGCGACGAGAAAAGCAAAAGTTCTGAAACCGAGACACTGAAGTGCAGTTTCATAACTTTTGTGATTTCCCGCATATTTATTGTTGTACTTATTTTTAGATTTCTTATTTCATTATTTGCTTACGGCTCTGAATAACACATGTGCTCAGCAGAAATCGCTCGTGTACAATTTATATTATATATACATACATAAAAGTACATGTAAACATATACATACATGTATATGAAAAAGTATATATGTAACTAAGTGCTTTGAGCCAAACAACCCAAAGATGGTATGCCGGAAAGCACTTGTGTTGCGGGAAGGCAGACGCATACAGTCTTTACTCACCTTAAACTGTTGACTATAGGTCTATATGAGCACTATGGTGCTATTTCCGCCGTGTGGCAAAGCCGCTTAGTGTTGCGCTTTTCTTTGTTTTTGTTGGTTTTTGCTGTTTTTTTTTGTAATTTTTTCGGTTCTTTATTATTTTTGCTTTTGTTGCGATTTTTTGCCTGTATTCTGCTTTTAAATGGCGTGCTGAGCTTATTAACTTTGTTTTATTGCGTTTGCCTGAGCGTCACCTCAATAGCTTGGGGTAGGTTGCTCACGCTTGTGTGCGATTTGCAACACTTAATGGATTAAATGTGTAGGAAAATTGCAACAAAAAAAAAAACATACTTTGTTGTTGCTTTTGTTAATTGTTTTTTTGCGTTTAGTGTTCTCACCATAAAGGTGAGGTGATTAATAAGCAAAAAAAAAAAATAATTTTTTTATTTTTTTATGTATATTTAAAATAAAATTTTAAATTACAGCATGTTTATGTTTTCGTAGAGATAAATGATTTGCCTAATTATAACGCGAATTAAAATTTATGATTTAGCGTAAAATATTTTTTTCTTTCCTTTTTTGAGTGTTGTTTTTGTAGAGAAATTATATTTTTTATTTATTTTCTTTTGCTTTAATTTGCTTTCGTTGTTGTAGAAAAAATTTGTTTTTCGTCAATTAGAGCGCGAATTAAAATTGATGATTTTGATATTCAAATACAATAAGCATTATAAACATATATTTGTGTTTTCAAAAATTTAATTTTTTTCACTCAGCATTTCGAAAAATACTCCACACATAAATTATTATTTCAAACATTTTTTCAAATCGCAAGCACAGTAGCAAATCACTTTAAAAATCAACAACAGCTGAGCAAATCGCTGACCAGAATATTAGCCAGCCAGTCAGGCTGCTAAAACTGCCTTATGACAGGAATAACTGTTCACGCCTAATTTCCGACTTCTGCCTAGCACGGCTGGAAATACAGCACGTATGCCGACACACACTCGTAATATTTCGCACACACCTCTAAAATTTAAATATTTGTCAAAATTTTTTTGCAATTCCTAAGTTCCGTACGATTTTAACACAAATGTGTAAATTTTCGCATTTAAAATAAAATTCCGTACGAAATTAGCACAATAACCGTTACCAATACGCCCGTTTGCCTACACGCACACACACACATTTGTATGTGGCATTTGCGAAAATTGGTAGCTTGCACATCCGATTTGAGCATCCGCAACGCAGCGACAACGAATTCCAACTGTCCGCCGCGAACGCAGTGAACGTGTGCACAAGTGCAGTCCAATCAGACGTCATTCCCGACTTGAGCACTGCAAGTTGCTTGGCTGCCGAGCGGCTGAGTGTCGGCGCAATGCAAGCGAGTTCGGATGAATTGTGGATGGTGTGTGTTTGCTGCAATTTTCTGCGGCGATGTGTTTTTTTTTTGTGTGCCCCAACAAAAGCGAAATTGTTTTTGGCACCAAAGCGGCAGCAATGGCAATTGGTTGGGGAAAAAATTGTAAACAAAAGTGTTGTAGAAACTCAGCGGTGTTTGTGTGTGTTTGTAATTGCGTTAGAAGAGAACTTACAATTGCTGGCAGATAATGCTTGCTGCTGCTGGTCTAAGTACAGTGGGACAAATTGCATATTCGTTAAATAAATATGGTGATTAGATTTACTTCATTTCTTCTATTTAGTCCCTTTTATTTTCTTTAAGATAATATCTAAAAATTGTAGAAACTAAATTTAACTAGTTCGAAATCCAACGCTATATTGCTCTGGGTCCCGGATTTACTTTTATTAACTAGTTATATGAATATGGAAAAAGTAGTGTTAAGTTCTAAACTATTTTTTTTATATAGAAAATCGGTTTTATATTTTGATGTTCATCCTTATGATGTGCATATTCAGATAGTAACAATTTAAGCGCTCGAAGCTTTATAAAACTTGGAAGACGAAAGTAATGGAAAAGCTTAGAGTTCATAAGAAGACATTCCTACTTTACAGAAACACAATATTTAACTAAGGCAGCAAAGTTCCAAAAGTTTCAGAATCTCGAGGAATTTATGTTGAAAGTTATTTAAAAGTTTAGTATAGAGTCCACAAATCCGGGAGAAGAGCTATAGATGTCGAACCATAACAGACTTGAAAGAAGCATAAATCCAATTACCGAAACTTTTATAGCCTTTATGAGTGCATTTTTTCGACGTTTACTTCATGACAAACTTAATATACCACGTTCAGAGTATAACATAACTGTTCAGGAAATAAGTAAAGTGGCTCCTTGAATCCAATTGTTCTACCATGCAAATTCTCTCCACTAAATACACTTCGTTTACCACTCAACTGATTACATATATGATAATAAAAGTCTAGTACTAGTAACCAGTATATGGGTATGTAAACCGGTAAGTGAACGAAAACAATGAATTCGTGGAAATTGGTAGCAACAAGGTGACGAATGACTCGGAAAATGAACTTCACATGTTTTCCACAATTAACGCTCTCTGTCGCTCTCTTTTACTGCCGGTTGCTGTCGCTTACGCTCTTTGCAAGCACTGAATGTTTGGTGAGACCGCATTTATTCTGGTTTTTTTTTTGTATTTTTCCTTTTGTCGATTGTTGTTCAGCTGATTTTCGCAATCGGTCTTCTTGCCGGCTTTTGCTTTTGTTTCGCATTATTGTTGTTTTGTATGTGTGTGTTTCGGCTGCTCACGTGCAAGTGAGAGTGTATTTGTTTGTTTGAATGCGTGAGCCGGTGTTTGTTGGTCGTCGTTCGTCAGCTGCTTTTATTTTGATTTTTCTTTTGCTTTCGTTCAACGTGTATCTGCGTTAAGTGCTTTGCAGTTGTTCTTGTTGTTGGCGCTTGACGTTGTTTTAGGGTGGCAGCGCTGTCAGTTAATCTGTCAGCCGAACAGTCACGTCTTCGTTAGCGCCACATCGCGTTTCCGACAAGAATCTTCTGTTCTGTTCGTTGAGGCGTTGAGTGGCATTGTGTTTTTGCTTTTGTTGTAATTTTCTATTTTTATTTTTGCTCGCTTAAAGGGTGGTTGGCAAGGCGACCGACCGCAGCTGTTCTGCGTAGTTATTGTTGTTATTATTGATTCTATTGTAAGCGCAATTCGGCGTGATGTTGATTGTTTTCGTTGTTGTTGTTGCTGCTGTTGCTGTTGTTGATGCTGACGTTGCTGTTGCGTGCTTTGTGCGTTGAGGCAGTCGCGTGAGTTACGCGCTCGGCAGTTAAATGAATGGAAATGACGAGTTTTTCGGCATTTGTTATGTCTTCGGAATTGAGGGTGGGGAGACAGCAGCAATTCTTTACGTACGTATGTAGTTACATATACATATATATATATATTATATATATATTATATATATATATACATATATTATATATATATACCTACTTTAGGTACAAAGGCATATGATTTTTTGATGATAGTCCACCCCTAATTGGTTTGGTTGTGGAGCAGAAGTGGCGAGGTTTTCACTACGAAGGCTGTGAAATTCCCAAAATGCTCAGACATGATTTAAATTTTTCAAGGGTAGACACCCACACGCACATACATACATACATGTGCAGTTATTTTTGTGAATTTACAACGGATGTTCGTGGATGTTTTAAGTGAATTTACGGTTTATGTGGGTGGGTATATGTATGTATGTGTATGAGAGTAGATATATAGTAGAGCTGCAAACTTTCGAGTTTCAAGGGCGTTTTTAGAATTTATGGTGGTATTTAAAAGTATATTAAAATTTCCAATAAACAGGAAAAAACGCTAATTTCGGTTGCACCAAAGCTGGAATAGACTCCATAAATAAAACGGTTTCCACACACGAACTTGATTTTGACCGGTTGTCGGTTATATGACAGCTATAAGTTATAATGCTCCGATCTAAAATATTTAACTTTAAGAAGTACTGTTGTATATTGTGTAGCTCTTTTCTACACAAAAAGCAATCGCTTTTGCCTTAGATAAATTCCTAACCTCAAAATTATAATCACTAAGTATTATTTTAGATCTATGAAAATACTCCATACCAATATTAAAGCTTGCTTCGAATTTTTTCGAAGTATAAATACACTATTTCTTGACTTTTTGATTTTTTGTATGTAGGAGTAGCTAATCTAAGCAACAAAAATTTACTTTGAAATATTATTAAGTAAGTAAATATATACTGTTACCATATCTATAACCCAAATCTTTTAACTTTCTGCTTTATGTCGTCACTCCTTTACCACACAAAATCACCGTGTTTTGTTTTTTTTTTTTGCTTTTATGTTTCCGTTCGCGTTTTGCACTTTTTTTGCACGTTCTTGAGCTGCTGAAAGACATAAATTGTTCGGCTCACATTTATTGATCAATGTTTGTTGGCCAATTCAAAACGAGTTTGGAAACAAGTTTCGATTTTTTTTAATAACTGGTTTCAATAAAAGGTTCTTCCCTACAGGCATTGGCCAAAAGCTAAATTTAAAAAAAAAGCAAATAATGCTAAAAATGAAACCAATTGGACAAACCTGAGAATGTGATTAAAGAAATACAAAGGCAAAAAAGTTCAGTTACTTTAAATGAATGAGACGAAATTTCAATTTGCCAAATCCACAAACATTGATTCTTATACGGTTTAAGATGGGAAAATGAAGTAATTAATTTTGCTTAAAGGAAAAGGGAAAGTATGATACATAAACAAAGCTTTCAATTACTTTAATTACATTGAGACAATTTTTCGCGAATACGTGAATAAAATAAACCAAAAAATTAAAGATAGGATAGAGATTGGATGTGGAAACTAGAGTATCAAGACAGAAGACAAATATTTCTTCTTCCTGGACAGTCGGTTTCACATCAACGGAATTAAATAATTTTACTACCACCATTTCTAGACTTACTTTTCAGGGTACCTTAGCATTGATGGTTCCACTGATTTAGTGATCTAATATATTTTATTCGGTAAACGAAAGAGCTTAACGAGGAATAAGAAAACATTAGACGAAAGATCGGCAAGATATTAAAAAGTATCAATAAAATTAACTTGATCGATGAGATGCCTGGAATGGCAATGCGACGAAAATAAAGATAACTGAAACTAGAGATTTGTTAGCAAGCATAATGAACTAACAATTTCAGAATATTTTCACTAATTTTTGTTTCATTTCGGAATGCGATTTCGGCAAAAGCTTCATAAAAAGTTAAATATAAATTAAAAGACTCGAAACGAAGATAAATTTCATTACGTGTTTTTATTTTTATTTTCTAGAGCTTTTAAGAACCTAAAGGATATAGTATTCTTTCACTTTTTTATTTAGATCACTTGGAAAATTTAATGTTTTTCTCTAAAACTAATCTGAAAATTTGTTTATTGCCTCCAAAATTTTCAATGAAATACTTAATATGGAGTCTCTCTGAGTTTGATCTAGTCTTGGATCTACATACATCAGAAATAGCAAAGAAGAAAATTTTAAGAAATTTCATCAGCCGAACTGGAGAAATATAAAACTGTATTTTGAAAGAAGTGATGTAACTATTTAAATTAGCGTAAAATAGTGCATTGACACCTTAAAGTTTTTTCAAAAGTGAAAACAAAGCTTTGATATTAAAGGCAGTGTTCTCAGTTTCTTTAACCCTATACAAACTTGTATTTTTGGAACAAATAGTAACCATTTGTAAGAATCTAATGGGGAAATGAAGTGATTATATTATATAACCTATCCTTTCCATATGACACCCTCAGCCGCAAAGGTGTGGTAAACCCTGTTATCACGAAGGAGGCTCTGGCGACCGTGTACTTATCATACTACCCACATAGAAAAATTGCTGTTATGTCGGCTTGGATGTCAGCTGGTAGCCCCAGCTTCCTTCTGTCCGTATATAAGCGAACTAGTCTCTCAGTTTTTGAGATATCGATCTGAAATTTTGCACAAGTTCTCTTCTGCACAAGAAGCTGCTTATTTGTTCGAACCCTCAATATTGGATCACTATAGCATACAGCTGCATACAAACTGCACGGTTAAATTCATGTCCTTGTATAGAAAACTTTTTTATTTAATCCAAATTTTTATTAACGATTTTGAAATTTTGTAACAACTTCATTCGTAGAAAAAACTAATTTAGTTTTAAAAATTAAAAAATAATAAGTTCATATTCATAATCTCTTGATGATACCCTTCCTTGTCCACACATATTGTGTTCATTTTATTTTAAATCTTATTTATTTAGATGCAATACGATCTCGACAATCTATTAATACTCCTGAAACGTTTTGCATTATTTGCGTGCACAATGCGAACAGGACTTTAGCGGTGTGTAATCGCATAAGCGCGTAGCTAAACATAACGCCCATTATGTCGAAGCGCTGGCGGCTAGAACCTCCTTCACTTACTCATGTTGAGCATTTAACTCCACATACACACACACACACAAATATACAAGTGTCAGTGGAAATAAA
Organism: Bactrocera oleae; assembly: GCF_042242935.1. Taxonomy (NCBI): domain Eukaryota; kingdom Metazoa; phylum Arthropoda; class Insecta; order Diptera; family Tephritidae; genus Bactrocera; species Bactrocera oleae. The sequence goes on along the minus strand of NC_091540.1, from coordinate 62,976,370 downwards.
CGCCTGCAATTGCGGCACTTGTAAATGCGTTGAATCGATACTTGGCTGGCTGACTCCATTGACGGCTGCGTGCTGTAGGTGGACCTGTGTTTTATGCTTTAGGTTGTACTTTATTGCCGCGCTCAAGTTCAAATGCGTTGCACGTTCCGCATAAAATTCAGCGACCCGCCCGCTTCAAGGCATGGTCCGACTATTAATATGGAGTATTTGTAAATATTTGCATGCAACTCATGGCCGCAAGGTAGGTAAACGCATTGTAAGCGTGCGTTTTATTTTGTTTTTAATATGTAACTAAATCTGGCTGAAGAAAAGCATAGATAACTTGCTTTGACAAGAAATCTATAATATCGCACGATGGGTGGTTTACAAATCTTTATTGAGTTCAAGCAAAATATATTTGGTGCGCACGTTTTCAAATTTAGAATAAATTTTTGAAGTTGTTGAAATTAGTGACCCTCTGTGCGATTTAAGGTAAAACAAATAATAATTTTCAAAATCGACTAACTGGGACAAACTAAGTACCAACTCAGTAGTATACCCTTCCTTAGCAGAAATATCTTTTTGGCTAAGGAAAATACGCAGTTGTATAGTTACTTCTACTTATATATATCTTTGCAGATAATTGATTCACCTTTCACTTGCCCTTTATAGAATATTATATATCTCGAATTACCGATACCCAAATCAATGAAAATGTTGAAAAAAGCTAAAACTAAATGCTAGGCAGCTAAAATTACCTTTACTTTAGAGTCAAAAAGGTAGAATACAAAAATAGCAACAAAGTAAAATGCCGACTTAAATAATGGCGTAGAGTATTTGTTGCAAAATGAAAAGAATCAAAAATAAGTATTTAGTAATTCAGAAGTGAATGATCGTTTGGTGGAGACAAATCAAACCCAGTAGGTATATGTGAGTTCTACTATAATATATTAATAATTATTTTTACAGGCTGAAAAGGATATATTAAGTTTGCCACGACTCATATTTAGTAAGAAATGTAAAAATTTCCCTTTTGCAAATTACATTTTAAAAACTAATCAAATAAAATAAAATTTCCAAAAATATTTATTTTCGAAAAAAAAAACTTTTTATATTAATAAACTTAAAAAATCGCAAACTTAAATAAATATTTAATAAATTTTTTTTTAATATTTAGAAAAATTTGCATTATTTTGTATTATAAATACTCATAATATAAATATCTAAATTAATAAAGGTATAAAATTGCTAAAAATATTGTTAATAATAGTTAAAAGCTTAATAAATTCGAAAAAAGAAATAAATAGCTTTAAATATTAAAAAAAAAAAATTTTTTTTAGCTTCCAAAAAATGATATCAAATTTAAATTAACAGCGCACAAACACTACCCAATTCAGGCAGTAGCTTGCTTACAAGCACATTTCACACTGGGCTACTCCAACACTCACATACACACACACACACACATAGACAAAGCCACCGATGTGCTGACCGTAGTCACGACTGTTTGCTGCCAAAACTGCTAATGTGCAAAGGAGGATGATGCTACTTGCCCGCCAGCATAGACCAGTTCATGCAAGCGCGCACAAGTCGCGCTGCTAAAAACAATACAACAACAATAATAACAAGAATAAACAACAATAGCAATAACAAATCATAAAAATTAAAAATGAAGAGTTAAAAGGACGCGAGAAATCTGCAGACGATGATCGCAACGGCATGCTGGATTGGCAATTTGAACGCTTTTGTCTGGTCCAGCGGACAGCAGGAACCCTTAGCTTATATAGTTACATAGTTTTCGACTTTTCGTTTTGATTGCGGTGATAAAGTGGCAACAAAGCATGAAAGAACTGATAGAAAAAGCGGAAAAAAGGAGTGAAAACAAATGCATAAAAATAAGCAAAACAAAAAAAAAACCCTTTATTTCATTGCTGGCAGCAAACTGGTTGGTGAAGATTTATTTGAATGGGTGTGTATGTAAGTCCAGCACTTTTACTTGTTGTAGCGCTTGACTTGTACCTGATTCTTCGCGAGGCATAAAATTCTACTTAGTTTCGTTTTTGTTGTTCTTTTTTGTTTCTTATTGTTATTGTTGTTGTTGCACATGGTTCTCACGTTGTGTCGCGCTAAAATTAATGTAGCCACTTTGGCTAACTTATCGACTGGCAGCGATTTACAAGCTTCGCCAAGCGGCAGACACTTAAGGGCCAAGTTTGTGTCTTAAGTCTTTAGTTGTGCTTGTAAGCATGTAAATTGCTCGGCATTTTTACACAGAATTGCGCACAATTGCTAAATTAAACGCTGAAACCCTGTAACTGGCACTCAATCAAACAATGTGAGAGAAAATAAAAAGTCAAAAATTCCAAAAAAAAAAACCCAAAACACAAAAATATTTCATTTCACTTCAAAAAAGTGAAATTTTTAATAAAATAAATATTTGAAAAAAAAAAAAATGTTAACAAAATTCTTAGTGACTTTCGATTGTAATTTTTTGGCGAAACGAATTGCAGCAAATTTAAACTACCCCTCCAACGCCACCGTTTGGCAGCGGCCCACGCGTCGCGCTTTCCACGCTCTGCACGCTTGGCGTCCGCCGCGTCTAAAACTAATCGGAAATGCCTCGACTCTTGCTAGAACTCGCATTTGCGCCCGTTCGTACGTGAATAATTGGCAGAAGAATTTCAATCGCAACAATGAACAACGCAAGACCATACCGAAATTGGTTTACTTGCATAATCCCTGGAAATATTTTGTCACAAAGTTTAATTTGTTGAGGCTACGTTTGCTGTGGGATCGCAGCTTCACCGAGCAGGACTTCGTACGTGGTTCGAAGCAGGTAATAAGTGATAGTTCTATACTTTTCTTAATGCTTTGAAAGCGCGGAGATTTTTGTTGGATAGTTTCTTGTTTGGTCCAACAATTTGAATAGGTCTAAATGTTTAAGTTTCGACTACCGAGTTCAACACGTCTTCTTAGTATATGTTCTGAACTTATTGTTCGAAATATGGACACTTCGATACATTCTCTTTCTCACAGTTCTTATTTCTCAATCCTTATAATCGCGTGGAGGTCGCAAAGGAGCTGTTTTTCCACGTAGCTGTGAACCCCACATTCGTTAAACGCATCCTTAATTGGTAACGAGACGTGGATTCGTGAATATGACGTCGAACATGAAACGCATTTTTTTTTTGTCAGTCCGGGTCAAATTTGGTTAGATGTTTTTTTAGTTTTATGGATTGAAATACGTGGAAATCCATTTTATTTTTTGTCATTTTACGTCAAATTTGATCAGATGGTACTGTAGCTTATTGGTTTTCGTGAGCCAATCTGTGTGGCATTGGGTATTTTTTCCTACCATGTTTTCAAAGAGACTTTCTTACCAATATTACTTATCTTTAAAGAAATATGTCCTCATTCCCATCAACTTTATAAGGTTTACCTTCGATTAACTTTATACCTTGGTGTGAGAACTATTATAATCGAGTTAGGTGGGCCCAAGAACTTAAAAGATCGAAGAAAAAAAGAGAACGTTAATAAAGAATTATTTAATCCAGTACAACAGAAACAGCAGCAAATCCGACTTTCTGGCAGAAAGAACATATATTTATAAATATACATAGAAACAAATTCAGCCACACTTGTATTTAAGCCTCCCTTACTAGATTTTCAATATTTTTTAAATTAAATTATAATTATTAATAATGGAATCTCCTAAGCAAATAAATATGTAACAGTTTGACCGCCACTGAAATGTTTGCATTACGTCGCCATGTCTCAGATAAACGGTTCATGTCCGCACTTACAACCCACCAATATCCATTTAGTAGAAAACATAAGTAGCTCAGATACAAACCATTTGGACAGTATTTCTCTGAACCCACCACATATATAATATATATACATATATATAAGTAAAATTAAGATTAGAAATATCCACCTAAATATTGGCATGTAGTCGTTCTTATTATTTTAGCCCACTATATTGTTCATGCCCAGATACTATACTAGGCTTCAGAAGACTGATTAATTTTTAAAGCCGTTTCTAACGTTAGAAGAGCGATGTTAAGTAATAGTGATGAAAGCAGCAATACTAATTTTAGATGAAATAATCTCCAATCATCTCAGAGCTTGAAAACCCCGGAAAGTTAGCAGAATAAGGAAAATACTGTCGAAAAGTTATTAACGGTTAATAGAGATCTCCAATAAAGCATAACTTAAAAGTCGCAGAATTTACAAAAAAAAAAAAAAAATTTCATAGTCATTCAATATTAAGAGATGCTTCTCTGCATTTCTATTTTAACAGCAACTGCTGAAGGCAGTTCGTGATATAAATGTTTGGGCTAATGTGACCAGTGAGGTCAAATGTAAAGCCAACAGAAATTGGACCATTTGATTGGGTCCTACGAGTTCCGTTTCTTTTGTAGGCCGAGTACTTATCGGATGCTTTCGTATACTATATTAGTTAAACGATCACTTGTTACAAATACAAAGTATACTGCAACCTCACCGAAAATCTTCAAATATCAACCGATTTCTAAACATTGTAAATACCTATATCCCACTTTTACTAGGCGGCCCTTGTGATTACCGATATAATACGCACTCAGAACACTGGGAAAATTAGTCAATTTACCACACCAGTTGGATTTCAACAAATCACGCGTGATATGTTGCTGTCACGAAACGATTCACGACTCAAATTGGTGAAATTCGACCCGGAACATATACGCAAGGCGATACCAATGAAAGTGGCGACACGAAAGAATTTTGGTAAGAGCAAGTACAAATTATACTCGAATGGAAACCCACCAATTATGAATTGAATATTTTTTTGTGAAATTTCAACGCTTAGGGCGCCGGTATTGCTTCATTGATATGCTCTTTGTCGGCATGCGAAATACGAAGGACTTCGATTCGCCCGAAGAGTTGGTGGAAATAAACGATATTTTGCGCAAGTTGGATCAGGACTTGCGCACACCCATTGAGGTTACCTCGGTGCCACATCGCATCGTCTTTGCCGAGATTTTCATGCGCTTCCGACGCGACTACACACCTCAAACGGACAATTCGTCGAATAATGTGAGGGATCCGGATTGGTCGGTGTCGTTTTACAAAATACTCACATTCGATGTGCTCAACTACGATCCGCGACCATGAAGCTAGTCGCGAGTTAGAAGAAGTTCACTAGTGAAAGAGAAACTAGTCCGTGTTTAGAAACTCGTCGAAATTAAAATGTATATTTTAATGATTTTTTTTTTAATTATATCTAAAACAAAGCCAAAATTACAATTAAAGTATAAATGTACATAAGAAAGCTATGTTGCTGTATCATAATTTCTTGCAAATCATTTCAAAAAGTTTCCTTTCAAACATTCCGACTCCTTCGGCACTAACAGCGGCGTCACTGTAAATGTTTTCAACATATCATCAATGTTCTCTCGTTTGCTCATGAGCTTTATGAAATCCTTATATTTCTGATTCTCTTCCAATAGTTCACGTTTCTCTTTGGCTAAGAGCAGATTTTGTGTGGAAGCGAGCGCTTGACGATGCCAAAAATTTTTCATTAGATGCATGTGCTTCGAAAGCTCCTGTGATATTGTATAAAAGAAGAATGAAAGCTTGCATTGCTGAGATTTGAAAAGCTTTTAGATTTGGTGAAAGCTTTTAAAGTTGAAGGTTAGTGAAATTGCTAAGATTTGAAGGTTGCAAAAAAGCTTTTAGACTTGGTGAAAGCTTTTTAAGTTAAAGGTTAGTGAAATTGCTAAGATTTGAAAGTTGCAAAAAAGCTTTAGATTTGGTGAAAGCTTTTAAAGTTGAAGGTTAGTTAAGTTGCTTGTAAAGCTCTTTAGTTGGAAAAAGATTACTGTTAAAACGTTGACGACAACCAAATGGGTATCTTCTAGATCACGGATACAAGGATCATTTTAGGGTTAAGTGCAGTAAAAAAAGTTTTGAAACCAAACGATGAAGCTTCTATAAAGATGGCGTAATTACTCTGCGAAACCATTAAGAAGGTTGTACACTCATTTCACAACCCTGATAAGTTTTCGATATTGAAACTACGAACATTTTGTTTGGGATGAAGATTAAAAAAAGTACCAGCATCAGCAGTAGGTGAAATTCTGTTACTGACTAAGCTGGTCCATATAGAGCTTTTTGAACAAAATAATTTTTTTGACTTACCTCCTCGGACATATCAGTATGTGTCTTCAAGTTAAGAGCTTCGAGTTGAAATGTTGCATCATCGACGGAAGCCTCATCTTCGTCCTTGGGAGCGACAACCTTTTCCGATTCTGTTTGTAATTTTCGGCAATTGGCTGCATGTGAGAGTAACAGCTCGCCGTATTTAAGCAGTTTTTGGTAGTCCTGTACCACATATACAAATAAATATAATATAACCTTAAAATAATATCAAAAACTGATTTTATGTGCGACACCAACCTTCTGCATGCCATAACATTCGCCAGAGAGCGTTTGTAACTTCTGAAATGTGACATTCCGATCGTAATTGATGTTTCGTTCGATACCCTTGCGTACCTGTAAGAAATACTCCTGCTCTAGGCGCAAGTCCGTGAGCTTCCGTTGCGCCTCTACTTCATTATGCACCAAATCGCGTTGCAATTCGCCGGCTGTGCGTGTCAGCCGAAATTCAATATCATTCAGACGTCGTGATTCGGTGACGAAATTTCGTTGACGATCCATCAACATGTGTATGTGTTCGTATTTTTTCGTGTCGAACGAGACATTCACCAGCGAGTTGATGAAGTCGCTTAGTTGTTTGTGTAGTGTTTTCATTTTGGCTATTACCGCGTCGCGTAAGCCAAAACGCTTCTCAATTTCTGTATTCACTTCGTTATCCTGTTTCTCCACGAAGATCTCGTAGTCGGTAAGCATTTGATTTTCCACTACCAAATTCGTGGCGTGCATAATGTTTTCACAATTGACTCGGAAGCCATCCTGTATCTTTTGATGTGCGTTCAGTTCGTCCTTGAACTCTTCGATAAGTTGCTGAGCCTCAGATTCGTAGAGTTGCTTGGAAACATCGAGCAAAGTGTTGTAGCAACCTGACGTTTGACGAGCAAGACTAATTGAGTTAATATTTGGAAACAGTCAAAAATTATCAAAATACGCTTCAAGACGGCTTTGGACGGCCTCTATTGATCACAGCAATCAAAAATATAAATTATATTTGCTATTTAGTATGGGTTAATGGTAAGACATACATACATACATATCTCACTTTAGAAAATTTGTTTGTGTACTGAAACAAGTCTAAAAAAGTTGCCTACATTTAGGCTGGTATTGATCGAAGTCGCACACCTTTATGACTGAGCAACAAGGGGGTGAAAAGTGCCAAATAAGGGAAGTAACATCGTTAACTGTTTCAATAAATACGTCTATTAAGGATTCTTAAATTTATCACCAGAAGTATGAGGTTTTAGACTAAGTTTTTGACACACATCAATAACTAAGCTTCCACCTTTTAAAAATAAAAAAAGTTCGCTACAATAACAATACACTCATATCACTTACTGATGGCGAAATCCAACACCTGCAAATGACTTTCAAAGTTCCGTTTGTGCAACTCCTGTGTGGACTCTATATCAGCAAGTAGGCTTTGGACTTTTTCATCTTTCTGTTGCATAACACGATGGGTTTTCTTCGACCACTCCTGCGCAGAACCAAAAAAAAAACATATAAAGTAAAATAAAAGTTCAGAATCCATCAAATTCTCAATTGCTTCTGTACATACCAAAACCTCGGTCTTTAATTCCTCAATTTTAATCTCTCGACATATTTCCTCCCAATCCTCTTTGCCTCTTTTCGCCGAACGTTTAGATAATTCGAGCTCACGTTTGAGATGTTCCTAAGTACTAAATTAAATGAGATTTACTACAACTCAATGGGTAAGTTTCAACAAACCGTTATCTCCAATTTCTTAAACTCCAGCTCCCTTTGTAGTCGCAACTCACGTTTTTGTGCTTTGGTCAACTTCTTTTTCTTCTTTTTGACCGGCGCCGCTTCTGGTTGTGGTACGTCTTCTAAATAATTGACACTTTTCAATTCAGTGGCTCGTTTCGCCATATCTATAAGCTCAGCCGGGTCCATTTTTTTGTTATTTCGTTGCAATTAAATTGTTTCGACTCTTTAAAATGAAAATCCAAAAATATATATATTTTTGTTAACGAACAACCGTTTGAAAATCAATGCGAGAAAAAATATTTGATATATTATATTTCGAAGTCTTTCATATTTGAAATTATGTGTAAAAAGCACAGCAGTTCTTCAATTCATAAAATTAATTTAGAATCCATAAGTATTCTTTCGATTCAAACATTTCAAATTTCGTCAAATTAATGTGAGTACTTTTTCTGATCATGCCTGAATGAAAATATAGCCGGAATAAATATTTTTAGAATACTTTTAAAATTGATCATAAGGTTGAACCCATAGTAAATCATTTTCGGGATATAAATCAGTCCCTGATCAACGCCAGAGGCCTTAGCTTGAAAGCTATCGATTGGCGTTACTGGTCATTATGAAAGAACTAACAACCACCTGCTATAGACCAAGACGTTAGTGATTTTCAACAGGCTTAAATGGTCGATTGAACTTTTAGATGAAATCCCCACCGATTCAGATTTTCACAAGAAAATTTTGTTTAGCGATTAAGCTCACTTTGCGTTTTTTTCTTCTTGAAAACCACTTGTCTAAAAAAATACCCTTTGTTATACAAAGCAAACATAAATGAAGATACTGCAATAAAACATTACACAAAATAGGACCTTCAAGCTTTTGAACTAAGAATGGTTTCAAGCCCCCAGACACCGCCGAATATGAAGTCCTTGGTCAGTCAATCTGTAAGAAATCTTAAGTTCAGTACTTACACAAGGCCCGTATATATGCCTAATAAAAGTATTTTCGAACTTCGGGGTGACTCTGGACCAATTTGAACCGAATCGATACAATTTTTGTTTTTCTTGTTTTCGAAAATTTTCTTCATGTGCATCGTCCATCCATCTCTGTTAATGACGATGACATCTAGAAAGTTAGAAAAAGCGTGCTCGAAAATTAAAGATCTCTTATGGATCGACTCAGCACATTTTGGTTAATGTTTTGGGTGTGAAGACCTGAATCCTTTCCAAAAACGACGTCGAGTAGAGGTCTCAAAGGCGATGCTTAACAGCCTAGCTTTGAATCCTACTTTATAAAAACGCATCATTACTGGTGCCGCGACGTAGGTTTATGAAAACAATGACGCTGAAAGCTTTGAAGACCATCCCAGCCGAGGCTTAAAACAAGTGTATGGAAAATTGAATTAAGGCCAAGAGCTTAGTTTTGGAACGATAATAAAGATTATTATCAAAACACGAGAAAATGTAGTGTTTATACCCTGAACAGTGCATATTAAGTTTGCTACGAAGTTTGTAAAACCCAGAAGAAAACGTTGGGGATCTTATAAAATGTATACATACAATAAATGATTAGCATAATGAGCTGAGTCGTATGTCTGTCTGTCTGTGTATATGCGAACTAGTCCCTCAGTTGTTGAGATATCGATCTGAAATTTTGCAGACATTCTTCTGTCCCCAAGAAACTGCTCATTTGTTGGAACCGCCGATATCGGACCACTATAGTATATAGCTGCCATAGTAACTGAACAATCGGAATCAAATGGGAAACGAGTTATCTTCACGAAATTTGGCATGAATTATTTTCTAAGGCAGCATGTAATATCCGAAGAAATTGTTCAGATCAGATCACTTTATAATATAGCTGCCATACAAATTGAATAATCGGAGTCAAGTGCTGGTAAGGAACCTTTATATTTGTGAAGGGTACTATAGCTTCGGTGTAGCCGATGTTAACGTTTTCTCTTGTTTTTGTTAGTATATTTCAAATTTGATCGGATGATATATGTATAATAAAATAACTCTCCAAACATTAGTGCGCTGTGAGCCAATAAACATTTTATCAAAGCACACGCTTTTTTCAGCTATCACCCCATAAAAATAACTCTCAGCAGTAAAAACAGCAGGAGGTAAATAGTTGACTAGATATTTATAACCCGCATGCACCGAGTGCCTGCATACGCACAAATGTACATACAAGTATGTGTGTGTGCTTATGTGGAGTTGTTTTTGTGCTAATTCATGCTTTCAATGAGTATTGTAGAGATTATAACTTCAAAATCGACACTTTCACTCTTGTCAAACGCACACTATCTTTATGATCTAACATCTAATTCCTTAACAACGGTATTTTTTCACAAATACACATATGTGGGTGTGTGTTTATAGTATAAGCGAGGATTGATAAGGCTCATACGCCGTGGCGTTCTTAGAACACCAAAAGCTTTCAATGTGTGTGTGTGTTTGTGCGTGTTTACTATCAGTCGCTGCGGTAAATTCTGATAAGCCGTTAATGACTGCTTTATTTTTCTTTATAGTGGCTTGTAAAACCAGTTGGAAAAGTTTAATTACGCCAATGCCTTCGTGTGTTCGTAACTGTGTATCAATAAACGACACGATCAAGCGACCAAAAGCGAATTGCGTCGACTTTTGAGAAAAGAAAGTTGGAAGGCAATAGTTCAAGACGCACGTCAGTCGCTTTTTGAGACTCGAATGCTGAAGGCGGCATAACGCAGCTGTGGCTTTGTGCGCTGTACTAGTTGTTGTTGTACTTAACTATTGTATGGTAATAATAACTTTGAAGTTGTAACAACAAAATCGGCTAATAATCAATTGAATGTGTGGATAGGAGTAAGTGAACGCAGGCGGAATTTTAAATTAAGCAAAAATATTTATATATTTACCGTAAGTGAGACCTGAGTACATATGTACACGGAACGCAAACCGACAGTTATCAGGTAATTTAGGCATGTTATTGTTGGAAATATACCCATAGGTGTATTTGTAGTCAAGCTTGTTCGGCTTGAAATGCCTGTGGCGTTTTGACACACTACACACTTTTATATATATTATACATATATATATATATATATATATATATAATTATATATTTCCTCCAAGTGTACATCGTGAGCGTGTCTTGCCTGCTAGCTTCGGCTCGAAGCCGACTTTTTTAGCAATCAGTGTACTTGCACAGCTGAGCGGCGTCAAACGTGTTTCATTTCGGGCGTTCAGCGCGGTACCGTCTACGCATAGCGCAAAAACGATCGCGTCAAATTTGCTTTAGTGTTACAATACCCGGTTTGGTTTGGCTTTCGTTTGTGTCGGTTTGTTGGAAAATTACACTACGTGTGTGCAATTCTTACGACGGTCTTAAGCGTGTGTCGCAAACAAAGGAAAATTATACAAGTGAAGGTCATTAATTAATTTTTATGTTAAGTATGCAAAATATTTTTCTTTTAAACGAGAAGGAATGAAAAATGTGTGTAAATTGCACCTATATATTAGAAAGTGCAGGAGAGCAAGCAAGTGTGCAGAGAGTGACTTGTTATCTTAATATTCAAACTGTGAACATAAAATCAAGCTTTGATTTAACTGCATTTGTTAAAGTTGAAGTCTGCAAAGTTTTGTGTTGAATAAAAATTGTAAACTCACAACAATTAGGTTAACTGTCTTAATTAATTGCAGGTTGTCAAAATAGGAACAAAGCCTTGTGAACATTATTAATTTTAGTGATTGTCTTTTGAGTGCGAAAATTATACATTAATTGATATATATTATTTGCACAGGAACACAGATAAAGCGTAAAGTTTCAAACAATCAGCTTAACTCAAACTAAAGTGTAAGAAAATAAAATTTGAAATATTTAAAAAAAAATCGTAAACTTCTCAGTGAAAAAAAAACAAAAATTAATTTTAAATCAATTTAAAAATTATTTAAAAAAAAAAATTTTTAGTTTAATTCTTACTAAACAAGAAAAAACGTTAACTAAGGCTGCAGCGAAGCTATAATACCTTTCACAGTGCGTTTCTTATAGCAAAGAAGGCTAGTAAATGATTTTTGTCACTCAGTTTGTATGACAGCCATATGCTATAGTAGTCTTATCGAAATAATATATTCGTAGATGGAAGTGCTACCTCGGAAAATGATCTGCGCCAAATTTTATAAAAATATCTTGTGAAATGGAAAAACTTCCATAGAAAGACTTAAGTTTAATAGGTCAATTTGTATGGCAGCTATATGCTATAGTTGGCCGATATCGGGGAATTCAACAAATGGGCAGCAACTTGGGGAGAATAATACATGTGCAAAATTTCAGATTGATAACTTAAAAACTCATGTACAAGAGGGACTGGGCTAAATCGATTACGTTTCCGGGTATATATAGATATCAAAATGAACTGAAAATTAAACATTAATTAAATCTGTCATAATTATTATTAAAATTAATTTACACAAGGTCTAACGGTATCTAGTAATATTTAAGTTCTTACATATTATATACATATGTATGTATATTAGAGCGTGTTAATTTACAGAAAATTACATATAATTAAAGGCAGGCAGCCGGAAAGTAAAATAACTGAATAATCGGTTGTATTGGAGATATGTGATATAGTTGTCCGATCTGGCCGATTCTGACATATGAGCAAACTATAATCTCAAAATGCACCAATGTAATAATTTGCATTTGGATATCTTGAAAATTGACGAAAAAATTTTTATAACTCCGAAAAAAAGTTTTCATCATAAAATCGCTGGCTTTAAACCGGTTTTAGACCCATATGCTCTTAAGTATAGATGTTTAGAATGATTCGTTTAACATTTCTCGCATACGCGATTGAAAAACAAAATCGATCTGCTCTAATGTAGGTATATGCAATACTAGGTATAAAAAACCGATCAGTAGAAAAATTTCAATTATGAGCTAAAATATTCATGCAAGAAAGAAAGAGAAAATGAGTGTACATATGGATTTGTAATAAAGCATAAAATACATTATTATTAAAAAATATATATATATATGCTAAAATTTTCAAGAGCGATTTTTGCTCAAATTTGGTGCGATTGACTTTATCCATACATGGTAGATACCAATTGATCCAAAGGTATTCAACTTGGATTCATCTGAGGAAATTACGATCTATTACTGTACTTATGACAACAATCCAATTTACCATTAGTTGGCTCAGAAAAATTTTTTTATCTCCGGCCGTTGAATCCTACCTCTCTGTGCCTACGGCGAACAGTTGAGGCATTCACTAGAACTCCTGTCGCATCACTAAGGTTTTTTCACTTTGTCTGCCTCTTTTTTTTAAGCCATGTAGTATTCAATACCGTCGGTTGAGCCTGTCTTGGCCGACTGTGTTGAAATTTACTACAGTAGTCTTACCGAATTTAATATACAAAAAAAAAATTGCATCATAATCCAATTAGGACAGCGAACTTACTCAAAATTAAAGCTTGTGCAACTGTATACAACTGCTTCTACAAAAATTCGACTGCACTTAACTCTCACGCAGCATTCATAAGACAATTTAAAACTTTACTTTCTTCGTATTATATAATAAATACAAAATTATTGCAGCATAGGTCTCATAGACCTTGTGAGCATAACCTTAATTAATGTCGAACATTCACTAAGTTTGTATTAACTGCTTTTGATTAGGCGTTTCTTTGCTAATTACGTTTAATCTCTGCTTTATGTGAAGGCAACAACAGAGTTATCCAATTGAATTTAATACTAGAGCGTATATAATAGATACCTCATTAATGTGGTCATAATCGTTTAGTCTACTAGTTCACAACTCGCTACACTTTTACAGCTTGCAGACAAACATATTTGAATGTGTAATAAATCTTTTAGAAATTTAAAAATAATAAATGAAAATTAAAAACTTTATTTATCTTCCCATATTTTAGTAAGATGGAGCTAAAGAGGATAACATGCTCTACTATATTCCCAGAATTATGCTTATTTATCAATTTTTGCACTACAATTGGTCCTTCCGTACTTCATATAAATATTTTAAAAATATATTATGGCAACTCAGAGCTGGATTTCATCTATAAATTATTAAGTTTAAATTTAAGGCTTCTGTAGGTTGATTCTATCCAAAACAAACAAAAAAAAGATTTCCGTCTACTGTAGGGATTCAAGAGATATTCGTTGATAATAAATAATGAAAGCTTTTTTAGAATAGTTGGAATGAAATTAGCCATCTCCGTTTAGTTATGAGTAACTAGAGTAGGAGCAACGAATTTTGAATGTGTTGAAAAGAGATCAATAAAAGCACCTTTTCTGTTGAAACTGTTAGCGATTTTTGTGTTTATGGGAGTTGCTCAGGGATCCTTGTAAAAGGTGTAATCAAAGCTGTTATGAAAGCTTTCGGTAATTGAGCATCCAGTAGTCCAAACCTCAGCTTTAAGGCAGATAAAACAGAAATTTTAAAGAGAAAACTAGTTTGAGCATACTGAAGTTGCGGCTTGTGGTTCGGATGAAAAAATGTATATATGTATATTAGGGTGGAGCGAAATTTTTTTTTTTTTAACAACTAGAAGTAAATTTTCGAGTTAAATTTTTATTTCGTAAAAAATTTTTGATAAGTGTTCTTGAAACTGTGTAGAGTCCTCTTTCTAGCAAATCAAAAGTTATCAACTTAAAAAAAAATGTTGTGGTCATTATTGGAGTTTTAAAAAAAAGTCTAAACGACAACATGCTTTCCTTAAGCGTCAAAATAAATTTTGGGTCAAAAACCGTCACATTCGGTAATTTTTATATAAATGCGAAGAGTTTAAAACAATAAAAAATATTTTTTGTCAAAATTTTAACTCGAAATTTACTTTAAAACTGAGTGGGCCTCTAGATGTTAAAAAAATTTTTTTTTTCCAAAAACTTTTTTTTTTTATCTACAGATTTTACCATCAGGCTAAGCAAAAAATTTTTTTTCGCTCCACCCTAATGTATTAACATATAAAGATATCTGCAGAGCTCAAAATTTATTGAAATATAATTAATGGTTTTGCCTTCGGCTAACACGATTCGAATTACATTCATATAAATACATGCTTTTATATAATGCCGCTATATACCATATGCTTATATTAATATATATAAAATATATACATTGTTGAAACTTGTCCAAGACACAAAACATTTGTTTAACAAAACAATAAATCACTTCAAAATTGTTAATAGCAAATTTTTTTTTTATTATTGTAATTAATTGTTTGCTTTGTCTTGGAAAAGCACTGAAATATTAAGCAAGCACTTGATAAAGTATTTTTGTAGTATTATTGCTATTTCTTATACCTTCTAATTATTCTAATATTCCTTTTACTTTGGCAACAACTTTAACAAGAAATATTTAAATAAAATATCTCACAGTGTTTACTGCCTTGTTAGACAGTGTTAGCACGTTAATTTACCGTTTTCATCTTTTTTACTTAATTTATTTTTACTTAAAAAAGTAAATTGCCGTTTTGCATGTGTATATAACTGTATTTAATCAACACCAAATGTGTGACGTACGCAAGTCTGTAAGTACGAGTATGTGTATTTATTTGGCAGCAACAATTGTTGTTGACATTTATTTTGAGTCGATGAACTTTATTGCAAGTACATTACTGTAAATGAATGTATAACTTCTCATGTTTAGATATGTGTGTCAAAAAACATACATTTTAAACGAAATTTTTAAAAGTCGAGAAATAAAAATCCCCGTTCAACGAGTTTATTTTTCAACAGTAAATTTATAAAATGAAATAAAAAATATTTTACTGAACTCAATCAGCTTTAGAACGTGTTTAAAATTTGAGTTATTTCACTTTTTTACAACTCAGAACAATAAACATTTTAAAGACTGAGACAACAGACGAAGCCTGAACGGAGTCGTTTGCCTTCACGCTGAAATTTCGAACATATTTTTGATGATGGAGATGGAAACATTCATATGATTCACAAATTTCACAAAGTAGATTTTAGCTGCAAAACCTTGAAACTAAAAATAAAACTATAACAAAGTGTTTGCGATCTAAACAAAGTGTGTTTTCTGACCTTGTCAGTTCAAGTTAACTTTTAGTTAAAAATTACTATAATAAATCGAAAAAAAGTTCGAAGAAAGCTCGTGTCTAATGCTTTATGAATCCGCAACAATTCGCAGATTTTAAAAATCATTAATCGTTTTGTCGGTATGGTGCCAACAATTGAAAAGAACTCTTTTTGACTTAGCGAAAGCTGCACAGTTCAGAAGAAAATTATGAGATGCTTCCTCAACTGTGATAATTTGCCTTCGTCCAAAAGGTTTAGTCTCACCTTGCTTAGAGCAAGTAGTTCAAAATATTTTTCGCTCACATATATCTGTAAAGATTTGTGACAGTGTACAAAAGAATTTGTGATCACACTGACATTTGTTATAGAGGTATTTGACCATACCTCCCTTAATACGCATACATCCAATATGAGGATCTCCGTATTTTAGGTTAAAAGATTTACAAATAGAATCCAATTTTTCACATTAAGTAAAGTCAAATAATGTTGCAGAAACTGCAAACAAAAATTAAGCTTTCCAAATTATATTCTCTGAGCTGTATTCAACATCTATCTCTTTATCTATCAACATCTATCTATAAAAATAAAACGATATCAAATTTCCTTTGATTTGATGATAAGAAATTCATTAATAGAAATAACAAATTTCTTCCATAGAATGTGCAACAGTACAAGAATTGGCACTAAATGTCGCAAAAAATTAAAAACTTTATAAATTATTTATAAAAGTGTCCATAAATTAACAGGCCTTGAAGCCCTTTATATTGAAGTGGAAGAAGAAATTATACTGCTATTAAAATTTTTCCCATAGCAGTTATCAGCTTTCCACTTAGTTTTTTTTATCAAACTATTTTGTTTTATGGGCAGTAAATCAAGGGTTATATATTTTAAACGGCAATATATTTTCAATTTCTTTTTATTTCCGTAATAGAATTTATTAATGTGTCTCGCCTATTGGCCATACGATAAGCTTATTAAATTTGTTTGCAGACGAGGAACTGCCAGCTTTTGCCAACGAAAGAGTTATCAATAGTTCTTGATAAAGTTTATGACGTTAGCTGAACATATTGTACATTTACATACATATATGGTATATGTAATATACATATATTACATTTATGGCATGAAAACAAGTGTGAGCGAAAATTAAATATTTTAGGAGCGATTAATGAACAAAGAAATAAGAAAATCGTAAAAATATTTATATATATTTATTTCTTTGATATAGTCTAGACCTGTGTTCGCCTTACACCGATCAAAATTGTCCCGAACTCACAAAAAAAGAATACGTTTTCACGTATTTAAATATAAAACTTTAATAATAGTAATCTTTATGATTATCAATGACTTTCATTGCTTTGAGCGCATTTTGAATTATTTGTGTCGGATTTTTTTTTTTGTCTTTGCTAGACTTTTCGACGTCATATTCACGTCTCGTCACCAGTAATGATGCGTTTAATGACGATACGGTTCTTAGCTACGTTTTCAGGCAACTCCTTTGCGACCACTATTCGATGTCGTTTTGCTAAAGATTCAGGTTTTTTGGTACGACACTAGCATTGATATGCTTCATATCTAAAACATTAACCAAATCATACCCATTTAAGTCCATCCATAAGAGATGTTGAGATATTCTTCTATCTCTGGCTATGCCAACACAGCGATTTCAAGCACTGTTTCTTTAACTTTTTCGATGTTATCGTCATTAGCAGATATGGATGTACGACTCGCATGAGGCAAGTTTTCAATGATTTCACAACCTTCACTGAATGCTTTGTGATTCCATTGGAAGCATAAAATTTCAAGTAAAAATCGACACATAAACTTTACGCTTCGAAAACAAGCAGCTTTTAGTTTTCACTAAAAATTTTGCTTCTGATATAACAAAAATTGGCTAATGCTGCTCAAAAATTGAATCGAACAAACAATTGGTATAAATGACATAAACTGGCCTAAGAAATTAAGAATGGAAAATCTAAGGGTTATACCATTTTATGTAGGTGACCACTTACTATCTTTGATTGAAGTCTACTACAAAATAATAATTTTTTTTCTACAAGCGAGTGGAATTGTGGCGAATCGAAGACACCTATGAGTCTAATACATCGCCATGCCATCATATTAAGAAGTATAAAGATCGCATGCGATACATTTCCTACAGGGTGTCCGGTATTTATGATTTTATTTACTACAATTTGACTGTGATTATATTTATTATATTTAATTTCCCACAACACTGTTTCTGTATTTGTTTGAGCTCTTGTTTTATTATATTTACCACTGTTCAGGGTATACTAAGTTTGCCACGTAGTTTATAACAACTAGAAAGATAAATTGGAGACGTTATAAGGATATAATATGTATATAAATGATCAGCGTGACGACCTGAGTTGATTTAGCTATGTAAGTAAATTTGTAAATACGGTAACAAGATCCTCAGTTTTTAAGATATCGATCTGAAATTCTACACACGTCCTTTTCTCACAAAGAAGCTGCTAAACTGAACAATCGGAATCAAGCACTTGTACCGGAAACTTTTGTATTTGGCGTAACATCTTCACGAAATTTGGCATGGGTTATTTTCTAAGACAACAATGTAATCTCCGAATAAATTGTTTAGATCGGATCACTATAGCATACAGCTGCCATACAAACTTACCGATCAAAATTAACTCATTGTATGGAAAACTTTTTCATTTGAAGAGATATCTTAACCAACTTTAGCATGGATTATTATCCAAGGCAACGCTAAAATAGCTGAAGAAATTTTTCAAATCGGGTCACCATAACATATCGCTGTCATACAAACTGACCGACTAAAATCATTATAATGATTTTTTCATACACTTTTATGATATAAGAAATGCACCTGTAAAGGGTATTACAGCTTCGGTGCAGCCGAAGTTAACGTTTTTTTTTGATTTTTGTTGACATTGCATGCTGGCACAATTTAAAGAAAAGCTGAAAAGGTTGCGAAGTGGATTAAGCAGCGAATAAATACTACAACTACAAATAGCACTTGCATAACATTCTTTATACACACACACACAAAGGCACTTATGTGCATGCAATGCATTTCATTGATAATCTACTCTCTCATTGTTGTTGTTGTTGCTGCTGTTTGCTTTTGTAGCTGAAAGCCACTTAATGAAATTGCCTGCTGGCAGCGCGGGCGCGAGTTAATGAGCGTGTATGAGTACTCGTATGTGTAGTGTGCAATAAACTAACTGCTCTGCCAAACGTAATCGCTCACATCATTATAATATTTATCTACATTTTTGTGATTTGCGAGCGAAATGTCAATAACAATGTTATACTTCTAATTTCTAAAAACATGCAAACTTTCTGGCGCTCCATGTGTGCCGCCGTTTTGTGGCTATTTGTTTAGTTTTCTTGTTGGGTTTTTTTATTGTTGCTGTTTTTTTAATAATTTTTTTTTTGCGATTTCTTTCTGCATGATAAATTTCGTTTGTTTGCTGATAAGTGCCGCGCAGATTAAGTTAATCGCAATTGACTGAGGGAAATGCGTAATATATGCTTTTAGATTGGCGGAAAGATTTCCATAATTTAGAGTTGTCATAAGCGACATAAAACTTAAATACATAAAAGGACACATATATGTAATATATGTAGTACATATGCACGTGTAATGTCATAGACAGATATAAATGTTTTGCCAACAGATTTCAAGAACAGTAAAAATTGTGGAGATTAGTCAGCGGCGGTGTAGCTGGATATAAAAAAGGTGCAATAAAATTCAATTATATTGTATATACCTATAATAATACAAATTATATGTGCCTTTAGAGTTTGCAGTTGTTTTTAGCTAATTAAAAATAATGAAGTAACCTCCACTTGAAAGCTCCAAAAGATTTTTAAGAACCTTTCTAATTTGAAAACTACTATACTATTGTATAAATATATGCAAGCGTGCGTCCTCTTTATACCCCGAACAGGGCATATTAAGTTTACCACGAAGTTTGTAACACCTAAACGAAAACGTCGGAGATCCTGTAAGGTATATACATGAGAGAGGAACGAAAAAAAAAACATATTTTTTTTTAATTTGCCTGAGGGTCAAATTTGTATATTATAAAATAAGAAAATTTTTGGAAACATTTTTTCGAAAATTTTTTGTTTTAACATCTAGAGGCACTTTTAAAGTAAATTTCGAATTAAATTTTTTTTGACAAAAAAGTATTTTTTGTTGGTTCAAACTATTCACATTTATATAAAAATTACCGAATTTGACGGTTTTTGACTCAAAATTTATTTTAACGCTTAAGGAAAGCATGTTATCGTTTAAGACTTTTTTTAAAACTCCAATAATGACCACAAAAAATTTTTTAAGTTGATAACTTTTAATGGGTCAGAAAGAGGACTCTGCACAGCTTTCCTACTAACACTTATCAAAAAATTTTTACGAAATAAAAATTTTAAATCGAAACTTTACTTTAAAAGTGCCTCTAGATGTTAAAAATTTTTTTTTTTTTTCAAAAATTTGCCTTTTGCAAATCGGATCACTTTAGTATATAGCTGTCATTCGATCTGTGATCGATCAAAATCGAGATAAAGATCTTTATAAAATATATGTTTGCCTTCTTTAGTAACCTAAGTTTAACTACAAGGTATAAATTCAACTAGAAGCACGGTACATATTCGATATAAAGATCCTAAAAAAGCTATATACCGATTTCCACAACTTTTAATTACAGTTTGATGCTTGGAAAATGTCGATTTTTGTTCCAATATCTTTACTTAAGTTTGAGTTATCTACTGAGTAGAAGAATGCTGTTATGATTTTCTTTATATAATATTGGAAGTAGGCATGGTCGTAGTCCGCTTCAGCCATTTTTATACCATATTAAAAGGAGATAATGCAAATATTAGGGTCCCAATTAGTCAAGTGATTTGTCAGATATGAGATAGTTTTCAAAAAATAAATGCCAAAGAATGTTTTTTCGAACGGTAATAAACATTCCTTATAAAATTTGAAGTTTCTGTGATTCCGTTTTTTTATTAAGGAGGGGCCATATGGATCTTATACCTATGTATAATAATATAAATATTTACCAAATTCACGAGCAAAAGCAAATGTACAAACTGATTTACAATTTGCTGCAGAAAAAATTGCATTATTAGTAATAACCAATATATAAATATGTATGTATTTATGATGAATCTGTTAGCGGAAAACAGCTGTACTAAAAAGTAATCACACGTTTTGTTCTAAAATGTTAAATATTTTACAAATGTTTTGTATTGACAAACATATTTATAATTATGGAAATATAATGTGCTGGGTAAGTGGAGTTTAAGTACTGAGGCTAATCCACGCGAAGGAGAATGCCTGAATCATACCTGAACAGTTTCAAAACAGCCCATTCTAATACCAAAAATTCATAAAGATAGCTCAAAAATCACCATATATCAACAAAGCGCCTTGAGCATATCACAAATCTGTTGAGCGACTTATTGCGATGCCAACAAGTACGCCTGGATGACTGAAAATATAATTCTAGACGTTTCAAACTGGATCTATGGAAAACTAGACAATCCAAACGAGGATGTGTATATGATTCCAGCTCAGCTACATCCAGTTTACTTTTTAGTCTAACTACATCCATCAGACTTAGCAAAACTAGGCGTTGATTCCAAGTTGTAATAACCTTCCCCTGGATATTAAATTTATTTCCACATTAAAAATATATTTTTTTTATACAAATGTTAGTTTAGAAGTTAAAATTTTATCGACTAATAAAAATGTATCGATTTTTAAGTGAGTATTGGAATTTTGAATACCATATCTGCATGTCGTATAGCCACTACGCAGAACCTCGAAGCCTTGTACCTCTTTTGATTGCCCTAAGCAAGTGTGTTTTTCCAGCAAACAGTCATATATCTGCATACAATGCTAAACCCTCAAGCGTATTTTTGCTAAGAAGCCGTTCGGATACAGCTCTAATCTTCTAGATTTATTTATCAGAGCATACCAAGAGGCAGATCAGAAGTGAAAGGGGAATTTTAAATAAATTTAGAATTTTTTAAAACTGAAGCCCTCAAACTGGCTTCGGTATCTAATTGCCGGATCACACAAAAGCTTCTCGGTTAAGCAAGTTAGTTTACAACCTCCTATAGAGAGATTTCTCTTTGCTACCAAATTTTAAATTTTTTTCAACAGTTATTTCCGATCTAAATTATTGTCGTGACGTTGGAGCAATTATTACCATAACATCTATAAAAGTATTACCATATGTACTTTAAAAGATAGCTGCGTTATTTCGTATAAAATTAGAAGGTATTTCTAAATGTATGCAATTTGTTGGCATCATCTTATTTTAATTAAAAACACATCCTCTTATATAGCAACTTTTTAATATTCAGATATAATTTTTTTGAGTTTCCGGTAAAAATATACCTTAGAAATTTTATATAGGTGGCAACTCTTTTTGAAACTCTATACATAATATTTTTATAGCCAGAACAGGGTATGTTAAAATTGCCACGAAGTTTGTAACACCCAGAAGAAAGGAAACGGAAACTTATACACAAATGATTAGCACGACGAGCTGTTCGTTTGTGCTGACCGCCGATATCGGACCACTATAGCATATAGCTGCCACACAAACTAAACGAACAAATTAAAGTTCTGTTTTTTTTTTACTTGACAAGATATCTTCACGAAGTTTGAAATGGATGATTGATCAAGCTAATACGAAAACACTCGAACAAATTGTGCAAATCGAAGCTCTATGGCATATGGTTGCCATACAAACTAACCAATCAAAATCAAGTTTTTGTATGGAAACTATTTAATTTGTGAAGGGTATTATAGTTTCGGTGCAACCGAGGTTAACGTTCTTTTCGTTTTTCAATGAATTTGAAGAATTCTAAAATTAATTGGCAATTCTTCTTGGGTCAGGAAACTCTCAGTTGCACCCATAAATTTATAAATCCGTCGAGAAAAATCGTGATTTATAAAACTTATATTTGCTACTATACTCATATTGAATAAAAAATGTAGACATATGTATACTTATGTGTATATGTATTAATATAAAATTGTGTATTTAATTACAGGAAATGCAGTTCGTATAAGTTAACCAGAACTTCACATTTTACAAAAAATCCCAGCAACGAAAATCTAAAAGCGGTAAATTGCTTAACAATTTCTGGTTTACAGCTCAATTATAAACTCAACCATACTTGTGCAATAAATAAATCGTAAGCCACTAAACCGCAATGGAGGACGTTGTAAAAAGCGAAAAATTCAATGGACATAAAATGGAGATTGCGCACCATGATCCGTAAGTCAAGCCAGCAAATGTAATATTCTTATGTACAGTAATCTTAGTCAGCCGCAAGAAACTCAAATTATCGATTAACCGATTATATATAAATATATATATATTAATATATAAGTATGTTTATATTTTTTTTTTGTAGCTAAATTTGTTCATTTTTCATTTTCTTTTGCGTACGCTCGTAAACATTTTATTATTACTTAATATCTGCATATTTGAATTCCGCCACTTCGTCATTAACTCTCCGCTTCGAAAAAAAGTTGTTTGACCAGTAAATCAATTCACTTCAGTACGCCTTCTGAATAGACGAATGTTCCGCATGTCTAATGTATAAACCGCAAGATAATAAGTACATAGGTATACATACTTATACTTGTATGAACTAGCAAATATTGATACGAATACATTGCTGGGTACAGTGGATCGATTAAAAAGTTTATAAAAAATCTGTAAGTGATGGCTTTTGTCAAACAAATGTCAGATAGTTCCGGATAGCTTAATGATAAATGGTTTCTGTCAATCTAATCTCTTCTTGTTCTTCCAAACTAACTAAATATTAAAAAATTTTTATGTATACGTACATATATTAATCTTTAAAATGACAAATTTCTCAAATAATTTTTTATGGTCTTACTACAAAATTGTATTAATTTACCCAACGTAATTGTTCAAATATGCAAATATTTCTCTGAATCTAATATACAATAACTATAGTTAAATATAAAATTTTGGAAAGTTGGACACGCCTTCAAAAGTACTTTTCTTTTCAGACGTTCTAAAACATCTTTACTTAATAAATGCTAATAATAATAATAAAAATATTTCATGAATTTTATTTAATACAAAATTTGAAACAAGTGGCAACACTTTTCAAATAAACAATCTCAATTATAAACCCTTTAAAAACTCTCCATTTGGTTGCTTATGTTGTAACATGTTCATCTAAATAGTTTTATTAAATTACAATTGCAAACAGGTGGCAACTCATAACAAATTCCAATGAGAGTTTCCAAAAAATAATTATAATTTTATAAAAAGAATCGTTACAAGATCGATTAAGTAGAATTTTTTTTAATGTTTTTTGAAACAGTTGGCAACACTCTAAAAATTTTAATGTGGGTTATTTAAAATAACAAGAAGTTCAAAAAACCAATCTCAACTATAAACGTATCTAAACCTCCCCATTTGGTAATTATGTTGTAACAGTACGTTCATCTTAACAATTTTATTGAAACAAAATTGCAAACAGCTGGTAACCCATAAAAAATTTCAATCGAATTTTTACAAAAAAAAAAATTTGAATTTTATAAAAAAATCGTTACAATATCGATAAAAAATATTTATGATAGAAATTTTTTTCTTAAACAGTTGGCAACCCTCCAAAAATTTCATTATGAGCTCTTCAAAGAACATTTTTATTTTTACAAATAACAACTACAGAATCGATCAAATGGAATTTTTCTTAGACATTCTTTGCATAATAGGTACCACTGTGCAGCCTCAACTGCAAAAAGAACAGTTGAGCCATACAAAAGAAATATTTGCCTCCAACAAACAATTTCAAATTGCTTACGAGTATAAACTACATATGTATATACATATAAATAATATATAAATGTAATATTTTTAATTAACAACACCTGTAGATATGTAAGTTCTATATATAGAGCATTTATGCATATTTACATAAGTACATATATATATAAACAGTCTTACTAAAAACAAATCAATGAAAACCAGTTGCTTAACCGCGCAAAAGCAGCAACAATGATAACAATGCGCTAACAGTTTCCCATTCACCCGTTCATTAAACTTGCCGCCAAAGTGGGTAAACATAACTGAGCAACTCATTGTTGTCTTGGCGAAAGCGAAAGTTAGACAAAATAGATCAGCAAGTAGAACTGTTGATTTAAGCCCAGTAATTTGTATGTTTCGCAGGCATTAATCGGTAATAGTAGAGTATAATTCGAAGGCGTGTGGCATGCGGACGGCCTTGAATGCCGTTGCAGCTGATCAAACATGATGGTTTGGTATGTGCGCCACCCACAACACTTCAACGATATACCACAAAATCGCTGGCAAACAAATTGTAGCATTTTATTTATAAAGTCATTCGTTCATTCAGCTGTTTTATAAATGGGTTTGAACAAATTTTGTAAAAAAAAAAACATAAGTTTATATTAATAATTTTGGATAAAGAGTTAGTTAGGAATTTGTCTAACCAAAACTTAGCTATTAATTAAGAAAACGTTCTCCAAAATTACTCATTTATAATAAATCCAAAAAATATTCTGGTTAAATGAAATATCTACCATAGATATCCTCAGCTTTAGCGACCTCTACTCGAACTAGTTTTTGAAAAAAGTCCAGCTCTTTTGGTACGAGTCTACCATTGAAATGTTTCATACCCAAAACATCCACCAAATTGCGTTGAGTCGATCCATGACCAATGTTGAGAACCTCTGCTATCACTCTGACGTCAACATAAGGCCAGTTTCCGATGATCGAGTCAAATTTCCTCACATGGTATATGTAGCTTCTCGAGGAAGTAAAACTTCATAGCGATCGCTTTCGCTTAATATTTTCAAATGCTTTTCAAAAACATATATCTGGCTTATATTGAGTAATTATATGAGAGAATTTGTGTAATTTTACTTAAAATGTTTTCAATTTACCATACGATAGGGAAATCTACTAATTGCCATTACTGGGTCAATAATATAATTATATTGACTTTGGTTTCAGTTAAAATATCAACAACGAAAAATCAAATAAAAAGGGTATGGCAATAATAGTGATTAAATTTAGACGTTAATTGAATCAATTAAATTTCGACGGTAATTACCACTATATCAACTTTTTAGTTGCGAACGTAATTGCTTCAGATAAAATAAATAAAAATCTTTCAAGTGTAGAAAAGAATAAACAAGATTAAAGATGACAAGATTGCCGAAAATTCGTTTAAGGGCCAATTGAGTGGATTTAATTGAGTCGGTGTGAATAACAAACGACACGACTCAATTTGCTGCTTAATTGTGTTGACTAAAATTTTTTTTGCATATAGTGATAAAGAAGTATTATAGAAAGTTAGCAATGAAAAAACTTAATTACTAATTGAGTATGACTTATTGAGTACTTATGAATACTTCACTCAATTACTTGGCTACAATATCTTATGGAGCTTAGAGAAAAATATGTTTTATCTGGCAAAATGGAATATCTCATGAATTAAATTACTAATTTATAAATTAATTATCTCACTATCCTTATATACCAACAGCAATGAAATAGTCGAAGCTGTACCACTGTCATGGAAATTTTGGAAAAAACGTCGCTATGTTGTCGTCTTCTTGGCATTCCTCGGATTCTTCAATGTTTACTCGCTGCGTGTTAACCTCAGTGTGGCGATTGTGGCAATGACTGAGAATCGCACAGTAATCGATGATGCTGGCAATATCTCGTATGAACAAGACTTTCCTTGGGATTCGAAGCAGAGAGGTCTGATATTGAGTTCATTCTTCTATGGTTACATAACAACACAGTTTATTGGCGGTTTTATTGGCGCCAAAATTGGTGGCAACATTGTGAGTGAATGCGCATGCGCTCTTGAGTTTCTGTTGCCATGAATTTGAGTAATCGCATATTTATTTTTATTTATGTTTCTTTTAGGTATTTGGCTTAGGTATCGGTACCACGGCGCTATTGACGCTGCTAACACCCTTGGCCGCTAAGCATAGCTTGGAGATGTTCCTTGCTGTGCGCATCATTGAAGGTGTTTTTGAGGTGAATATCTAAGAAGTTTCTGAACTTGAAAAATCGGAGCACGTATTTTTGTAATTGTGGGTGTGACTATTTTGAGGGTATAAGCTTATAGGGAAATATAAAATTTTTATGAACACCCATTTTTTTCTAAAAAAAAAGTTCCCACCAGATAAACTTACAAAGCTTAAAGCCACTGTTTTTAATTGTACTCGAGAGTTTACCGACAAGTAAACTCTCGCATTATCTCTTCACCCTTTTATAGATCATCGCAGATACTTAAATTAGTATTTTTACCAAAAAATTCGAAGTGGTACCTGGGTCCACTCCGCAAAATGCTCAATTATTTCGGAACTTTAGAGTTACCAGCTATAAGAGCTAATTTTTAGCATATAACGAGGTCTAAACCCTATACTTTCTACCAAATCTCATTACCTATTCTAGGTCAAATTTTATCTCTTAGTTTTCAAACTTTTTTTCTCGGAAGAGAACCCTACAACTCTTTGCCGCATACACCTTTTAAAGCGCAAGAAATTTTTTTGGGCTTGCTTCTCAGTTAAGTAGTCGGGAACTTGATGTAAACGAGTGTTGGTTAAACACATTCTAACCAATAAGATAGGCTTTTAATACGCAGATTCTACTTCCTTCTAACTTAAATTACTAAACGTACTCTTTCAAGGGCGTCACCTTCCCCTGCATACACGCTGTTTGGTCGCGTTGGTCACCACCGCTGGAACGTTCGCGCATGGCCTCCATTGCTTTTGCGGGCAATTACGCCGGTACCGTTATAGCTATGCCTTCATCGGGTCTCTTAGCCTCGGCTTACGGTTGGGAGAGTGTCTTCTATGTATTCGGTACAATAGGATTAGTATGGTTCTGTATATGGATGTTGGTGGTGCGTTCGAGTCCGGATCGTGATCGTTACTGCTCTGACGATGAACGTGAATATATACAAAAGAAAATCGGTTATTGCGGCAATAAGCAAATTAAACATCCCTGGAAGGCGATATTCACCTCGAAACCATTCTATGCTATTATCGCTTCGCATTTCTCTGAGAATTGGGGTTTCTACACGCTGCTAACGCAACTGCCCACATTTTTGAAAGGTTTGACGATATATTCTTGGCGTAAATAGTTTTGTAATTTCAATTTTTTCACCATTTTAGACACACTCAACTTTAATCTGGATAAAACTGGTTTCGTTTCGGCTGTACCATATCTGGCCATGGGTATACTGCTCGGTGTCTCGGGCTACTTGGCTGATTGGCTGCAGATTAAGAAAATTCTAACAACCACGCAAGTGCGTCGCTACTTCAATTGTGCTGCCTTTCTCGCGCAGACAACTTTTATGGTTCTTACTGCCTACCTCTTGGATCCAACATGGTCGGTTGTTTGCATTACTATAGCAGTGGGCTTAGGCGCCTTCGCGTGGTCGGGCTTCGCGTGAGTGCTTTAACATTTATTCGTTCAAATTCACCAAGCTCATCGAATTTCTTTTCTGTTTTAGTGTTAACCACCTCGATATTGCACCACAACATGCTAGCGTTTTGATGGGCATCGGTAACACATTCGCCACCATTCCCGGCATTGTCAGCCCCATGCTGACTGGCTACTTGGTCACGAATAAAACGGCTGAGGAGTGGAAAGCGGTGTTCTTCATTTCGGCCGGTATCTATCTCATCGGTTGTATCGTCTATTGGTTCTGGGCTTCGGGTGAATTGCAAGAGTGGGCAAAACCACCCGAACAAAAGGCGGCTGAGGCGGAGGAACGTCAGCGTGCTGTGTTGGCTAACAGCAATGGCAAAGCAGGTTATGTGAACGCTGCAGCTGAGTTGAAAGAGCAATAATTCATATTTATATACACATGAGCATGCATATAAACATTACTACATACATATTTACATATGTGTACATACGGAAAAGTTGTGATACAGAGTGTAAGAAGCAGCGAAGAGGCGAATATTGTGCATATCCATATAAATTTCTCCTATTGATGTAATAATTAGTTAAGCGAAAACAGTTGTTTGTAGATATATGCCTAGTTTAAGTAAAAGTGTTGAATGAACAATACCAATTTTAGCGACATGGAAAAGTAAATATAAAATATAAATAAAATACCTAGTATTCTTAAAGAAAAGCAGATAATTATTATTTTGAATGCCTAAAGGTATGCAATGGTATTTGAAGTAGCGGAAAGATGTTGCACAGTAGGAAATTGGAAAGCGAAGTGTAAAAAACAAAAATAGAGGTAAATATAGTTTTTTGTTTTTATAAATTTATACATTATTTTATTTTTATTTTATTTTATTTATTACCGATAAAACAACAACCCCTATATCATATAAATAGGAGAGGGCTTATAAATATTAAATCAGATTAGATTCGAGATTAAGGCAGCTGCTCAATCGGGAGATCACACTTGAACCATTACAAAGAAGCCATTTATAATACCGAACAAAAATTATGTAAGGTTAGGTAATCTGGAGCCACGAAGTATCTCACACTGAGTGTTGATAGTGACAGTTCTTTATGATGCCACCAACCCCCAGATTTGGACAAGCAGTAACCTCGCAAATCAACAAAGCGACTAGAGCCTGTCACAATTTTGTTGAGACGGCTAGTATCATAAGCATAATTTCGGCCATGTCGACTGGTTTGTCGATTATTTGGCTACGAAGATCTTTCAACCTCAGTCTAGTGAAAGCTGGAAATGTTTAAACGGTTTTACTTTGCTCTATTCCATACAACTTTAACGGTTGGTGGCCGGCATAATTTTTAGTTTTACCACTTAAATATCTACAGAACAAGATGTATTTTGCTTGTAGCGAGGAATTCCATAGACCTTTTACGTTCCATGAGTCAGAAGTATTTCGCAACCGCATATGTGCTGGTTGCTGACCAATGCTTACTAATTCTTACTAACATTGATTCAGTGTCAAAACGCAAAAGGAATGAAGAATACCTACTCGTTCCCAGCCTGGTGTGAATTGGTTGAAGGTGTTGGAAACAGGCAAAAAGGAAGTGTCGAGATTTCTCCAGTCGTCATATTCTACATAACAACTTTAGTATTTGGCTTTTGAAAAAAAATTTGCGCTAACTGTGTCGATAAGTGAGGCTATCCTGCAGGAAAAATATTAAAAGAGGCAGAGGAATTAAATTTGTGTGTTTCTACAGGGTTTTGTTGAAATTTTGCAGTATATTCATTTTAGAAGCCACTATCGTAGAGTTAGCAAATAAAAATAATAAAAAAATAGCCTCCCAAAAACTCTTCGGAGCTCTATTGTAAGAATACTCGTCAAAATAATATATTGCAACCACACAATCCAGCCATTTTTCTGTGAACAGCAGGATTGTTTAAAAAATAGTTGACATAGCGACTGTAGTATTACAACCTGAGAAATCAAATCCAGCGATATTTTTTAACAGCCGAAATTGCTGTTGATTTTCATAGTAGAAAGAGTAGCTACAACCGTTTTGGAACAAAGGAAGTAAAATAATGCTTAAAAAAAGTAAGTGTCTAAACTTTTAATCTGTTCGCAGTTATCAAAGAAATATATTATGGTAAATCCAATAAAACGAGCCACTTAATCACTGATTTTGTATGGGACTCCTTGCGCACCACCGCTTCTATAGTCTGAAAGACACTAATGGATTCAAAACACATAGCAGATTTTTAAAAAAAATTATTTATATTATCTAGAACGTATTTGATCAATGGCAATAGTAAATAAGTAAAGAGTGAATCAATACTGTTTATCTCTTTGATTAAAGTCCATTCTTTCAATGATTTTCTAAAGTAGTTCACCCATTATAATCAATAATATCGAAGAACAACAATATTAAAATACAAAAAGTATTGAAAAAAATCACCAAATGGCAAACAAAAACACACACAATATATAAATGAAAAATCACAACAACAACAAAATGTTATAACAACAAATCACAAAGGCCAATACACTCGGTAGGCGTGAAAGATGCCGTGCAAAAGAGTTCATATTTACAAATGCGAGAAAATTTAAGCACAGCTAATAAAAATGCACGCACACAAACATACACACATAAACAAGTATGTGCATGCGAGTATGAAATATGCAAATCCCAATATATATGTGTGTGTGTTGATACGAAAAATACTACACACACTTTTATAAATAAAAATTTAAGCCCAAAACAATTTACTAGATGCAGCTGAATTTGGCGCAGCGCCAGCCCGTAAGAACAACAACAACAAGCACAAATTTTATTGAAATTAATTGGCAAATTTTTGGAATTCCAAAGGAAAATGAGCGAAACAGTGAGGTACACATCATCAGCAGAAAATGAGTTGGAACATTGGGCAGTCGATAAGTCGGTGAGCCGTCGGCGGTGGCGGTGGTGTGTAAGGTGTTGAAGGGTGTTTACATTAGCATTCTACTTTGGATATGTAGACTAGCGCGTGTTGTGGCCGCTGTATTAATGTACTAAGGGTCTAAAAAATTTCGTTTTTTTGCATACGATTTGCGTGGGCCACTTTTGAGGGTCTTTGCGGCAATAATATTTGTAGTGTGTTTATATTTTTGTGTGTTTGTGTGTAGAAATAAATTTTTGGAATATTTTTTTAAATGTAACCATTACAATATTATTTGTGGCATGATTTAATTTATGATGATGAGTAGGTGGTTACTTGATTTTGTAATTCCTATGTTTATGGAATGCAAGGGCGATATAAATCTATACAAATAAATATATACAGCTATCTACATAAGGTAGTGTTTAGAAAACAACACATTTAAATGATAAATCCTGTACATTCAAAACTTTTTGGCTTGCACTTGGACAGCATAAAAGCTAGATTTAGTACGAAAGCGAGACAAGATAATTCCATGCCATGACCTTAAGTTGTTGTTAGTATGGACACATAGTCTTTTGAGTCTCGATTGGTTAGTGGCCCGTTTTTAACCTCAACTGATTCAAAACCCTCGGTTTTGTCGATTCAAAGGCATTTCAAAGCACTTTTCAGGTTGTCTCGATTGACATCCCAGTAATTCCTGCAGTTCGTCTACTGACTAGAGTATTCTGTAATAGATTACAATATTTTATGAACGCGAGGATTTTACCTACTTTTACCTACTAGTTGAACCCAATATCATTATAAATTATAGTAAGCGAGTAAGGAAAAATTATTCGTGTATATTGTTTAAATCGGAACACTATAGCATATAGCTGCCATACAAACTGACCGTATAAAATCAAGTTAAAGATCTTTTTATACTATTTTTGCTATAAGAAATGCACTTGTGAAGGCTATAGGTGTGCCCAAGCTTATTTTTTTTTTGATATATATATATATATATATGTATCTAAAAATAATAAAATAAATCACGGCTTCTCCGTCACATCTTCAGTTGAATAAACAAACACAATTCCTCATACGCCATGTAGCACCGTCAGCTAACCATGCTATGTTGCAAACTTCAAAGGAGCACAAAAAAATAATGTAAATAAAAATCTGTCGCTTTGTGTATGAAGTGTGATTGTAATTGCCAGTCAACGTAAGCAAATATAGAAAAATCAACAACAGCATCAATGCACTCACTTCTGTCACAGAGATCAACAAAGTATGAGCAACTTGGCCAAAATGCAACTAAGAAAGTCGACACACGACAGTAAATCATGCAAGTGGCGCCAGCTG
Organism: Bactrocera oleae; assembly: GCF_042242935.1. Classification (NCBI taxonomy): domain Eukaryota; kingdom Metazoa; phylum Arthropoda; class Insecta; order Diptera; family Tephritidae; genus Bactrocera; species Bactrocera oleae. Next base: position 62,943,691 of record NC_091540.1, on the reverse strand, counting down.
CCACACTGCCACAATTGTTGCATTACCAACAGATGCGTGGCGAACATACACACGCATGCACACAGAGGAAACATAGAAGTGCATAGAAAGACACAGCAGCGCATAAGCGGAGAAACGTCAACGATTGGTGTGGCAGGGAAAGTGGCTGAAGTGTGTCACTCACGCGGAAAGTGTCGCAGCAAAAGTTTAGCGCCAGTCATGCACTTTGGTTGTTGACACTGCTGCTTCTGTTGTAGTTGCTGTCGTTATTAAAATCACCAGTTGCACCCAGCACTAATGCACGAAAATGAAGCGAGTAATGGCTGTCAGCGGAGCGCTGTCACTCGCGGCGATACAGCATTGTCGCCATTGTTGTTGTTGTCACTAGTTTATGCCGCTTTTGTCGCCTGTGGATTGACATGGGTAGCATCAGCAACAGTTGGCGCTTTTGAAGTCATTTTTCGAAAATGAAAATGTTTTCTCTGTTTCGTCAAATGGCTTTTGATGCGGCGTGTAGAGATGCGTATTTGGGCCAAATACTAATAGTTTGTCGTCACCCACATTTACCATCGAAATTTTCCGAGTATGTACGGATGTGTGTAGGAATATTTTTCTACATTCGTTGTAAGTGCGGAAGAATGTGAAACAACAACAACAACTAAATGCAGCTGCTGTGCTGTGCCAAATTCCAAGCTGTGGAAAACACGCACTCGCAGATAATGAACACATATTTTGACATGTTTTAGCGTTATTTGTATTGACATATCCCGCAAGCATTGAGATGACATTCCAATTAGACATTTGCGTAGCAGCACAGTGGGCTCGTGCTCGATATAAACTTGTTTTTCGATTTTTTAGATAAATTTATTATTAAGGTATGATATCAAAATTAATGAAATTCCGTAGCAATGACAACGTGCATAACGGTATTTCTTAAATAATATAAAGTTTAGGGGAGAGTGGGAGTTCATAATAGTGTGATATATAAATTTTTGATTATTGCAAAAAAATTCTTTTAGAAAAATTAATTTTTTCACACATAACTAGATCAATTTAAACTGCCATTAGTGCCGCTAATAGTATGTCAAATCTCATGTAAATTTGGTCGAAATCGGTCTATGACTTTTCAGATCACCCAATCATATCGGCCAACCTATCGGTAAAATCGGGTCAATAGTTCCTCTAGCCTCCATATACCTAATATAAAGACTTTGGAACTTCCCGTTGACTTTATACCATATATATCGGTCAATATATTAGTTATCTTAATGAAACTCAGAGAGTATTTTTTACTGGTAATTATATGTCGTCAGCCAAAAAGAGATAAAATCGGGTAATACTACAACTAGGCCTTATAACTTTCCGTTGACTCTATACTTTTTATATAAATGTAAGATATCAGCATAAAATTAAGTCAACGTATATGGTGAACTCGGTCCAAGAATTTTTCTAGCAGCCATATACCAAATTTAGTGACTATATTATATATACATATAAAAAAATTAAGTAGTCAGCTCCTTATAAAAAATTAAAAATATAGGTTCAGGCCCTCAGAAGTCCCTACACCTAAAATAAAGATTTTCAAAGTTCTGGTGGACTCTATACCGTATATATCGGTCAATATGTGAGTTATTATGAAACTTGAAAAATTACATGCTGGCTATAAAAAATGAATGAGCTGACATCACAAGATGAACGTGTAATCTGCCATGATATCGAAGCTTATTTGTTGACCTCATTACTTCCTTTCACTGCATATTCTCAGAACTTTTTGCCGACGAACAAGTCTTTTGTATTGGTATAAAAAGGTTGACAACAGATCCCTATCTTGCCATGAGAATCGGCTCTACATAAGCAAAACGACCATGGCTTTTTAGACGTTCTGGAACTGTCAAGCTCAAAACATTCATCAAAAAAAAAAAGAAAGTTGTTTCTAAATTCATGTCAACTTCCGCAAATATAATAAAATTTTTTAATATAAGTATTAAAATAAGTTTTCCTAACAAAGACTCAATTTTGTTCGATCAGTTGTCAGCTATATCCTATTTTTTAGATATGAGCAACTTATTGGGCAGAACAGACGTGTGCAAAATTTAAAATAGATATTGCAAAAACTGAAGTACTAGTTCGCGTATTTACAAACAAACGGACAGACGGATATATGCAAATCGACTCAGTTCGTCACGCTAATCATAGCATATATCTCCGACGATTTCTGCTGGATATTTCGAACTTTCTGACAAACTTAATATAACCTGTTCAGGGTATAAAAACTTTTGATCAATTCCTCCCACCCTGTAACCATTGACACTATTTGCTGACCCACAGCCGGTCGACAGCATTCCGCATGCCAAACCCACATTTATCGACGTGTCGGCTATTTGTGTTTCAATTACCCATTGACTACTGACTATTGATTCTGTATGTTTCAATTTTAAAATAGGATTTCCCTTCGCCTGCTGTGCTCGAAGCAGATATAAATAATTTACACAAAGCGATTAGGCGACCTTCGAACATGAACACAATCCAAAAGACGTCTAAAAAGAGAGCAAGTTTTTGCATTTCTTTTGCTACTTGCGTACAAATTAAAATTATTTACAGACATACATTTAGAAATACATATACATACACTCTTATACATATATACCATATATATACATATCTATGTATTTTCTGGTACATATCGATGTATATATATACATATATATTGTTGGTCTACCGCCTGCTATTACGAATTAATTTGCATTTTGGCAATGCTTTGCATGGCTCAGTGAAGTAATGCGGTAATTGTATTCGATTGTTGTCTAATAACAACAACAAGAATAGAAACAATACAATTTGTATGGCATAATTTGGCAAGCGCGGAAAAAGTCTACAACAAAGGTTGACGAACAAATTGATATTATTTGCTTCAAAGTGATTATATTCGTTCCTAGGAGATCTATATAGACCACGGCTGAAGTCTTTGAAAATATTAAAAAGTGAAAAAAATAATAGTAGGTTGAAACTAGTTGAAAAAGGAAGAGAATATAACAACAATTAAAAGAAAAATATTTTACGGGCGATTTGGCATCGTGAAGTGGAAAGAATGGGGAGCATGAAAGTAAAAAGACGTTTATGTCGGTTCTCAGTAAAACTTCAAATTCTATGGGGAAAAGGTAAATGGCAAAGTTGTGGGTAATGAAAAGATTTACAACTTTTGTATAAACACTTTTCTCACATAACCTCAAAATTTGTATGAAATATTCTTACTCAGCCGTCTCTTCAAGTTAATAGCATTAATATCTAAAACTATTCCTAAGACTTTAGAGACTTTAAAACAAGATATTTCTACTTCATGTTCTTAGAGCTATTTTCTATAGATGACGAAAGCTTTGCCGAAATTTCCAAAAAAAAAAAAAACACCCACGACCCTATAAAATATTTATTGTACAATATATGGATGTTCAGCATGATGAGCTGTGTCGATTTAGAGCCCGTCTGTCCGTGCATCTGTCTGTATATACGCAAACTATTCCCTCAGGTTTTCAGATATCGATCTCAAATTTTGCATACGTCCTTTTCTTCCCAAGAAAGTGCTCATTTGTCCGAACAGGCGATTGCATATAGCTGCAATACAAACTGAATGATCAGAATCAAGGCTTGTATGGAAAACTTCTTCATATGATAAGTAATTTACAATAAATTTGTTATAAATTATTGTCCAAAGCATCGGTGCCATCTCCGAAGAAATTGCTTAGTTTGGATCACTATAGCATATAGTTGCCAAACAAACTGACCGGTCATAATCATGTTCTATAAGGAACCTTGTGAAGAGTGTGAAAGGCACTCGATGATCTTCGGACGAGACCTCTAGAACGGTTAAGAGATATTTGTGTTGTAGAATATACAGGTAAAATAGCTAAGATTATGATAGAAAAAACTCTGTTGGATGATGATAGAAAATCGAAGATATGAATACGGTTGAAAGAACTATATACTTATATTAAGTTCGTCTATTTTGATATTAAAATAAATGTATACACCCCTTATCGATCATTTCATGTATGAAAGACCTGAAGTATTTTGCAAGCGATCTCCAACTGATCACAAATACTAAATTGTTGGAAACATTTGTAGTCGATTAAAATATTACTGACACTAGATTGCAGTAATAATAAAACTGGAATTTTTACCCTTTTCCACAAATAAAGGAATAAATTTTTTGTAATATGGAAAATAAGCTGGGACTGATCTATACTTTCGACAGTTCTTGATGTAATTTCTTTCGAAGAGGAATAAAGTGTTAAACCATCTCCAACTAGCTGTTGGATTTATATTTCTAAGTGCTCTTGTTTCGCTATTCGTCTGCGAGTATTGTATATTTCGAAACTTTATAGATTAAAATTATAAACCAACATTAACAGAAGAAGAGAGAAAAGAAAGGTAGTGTGAGGGGACCCTATAGTCATTTATTGTTCAATTTTCGCTGGTCTATATTATCCAAGGTAAATAATTTTTTCTCACTTCTTTCTCACATGACTGATGCAGCCGTAAACTTTTATATTTTTTTTATTTTCTTTAATTCACATTTACACTCGCATAACTTGCATGCAATTCCTTTCAACATCATACATCATAAAAATGCACTTCAGCCATCAAAAATATTCATATCAGTGATTTATGTGTTTGTGTGTATGTTTGTGTACCATTCGACTGCTTGAAAAGTAGCCAACGGAAATATTTCTGGCACCAGAGGCCATATCTTGCATGTTGAGTTGTAAAACACACCTGAAAAACTGCACAAGACCCAAATGCTTTTGGCAAACAACCGTTGAATGTGTGAAAATTCGAGCGTGTTCAGAACAAAGGCATGTAAATATGGTAAAAATATTTGCATGTAAAAATAACAAAAATAAACAAAACACCAAAAAAGTAGCAACAATGTTACAACAACAGGAAAAAACGAAAATTATACGCGTCACACACAACCACACATACATACATACACACACGCGTATTCAGTACTCATACCCACAAAGTGCCGTGGAGTGGGTGGTTGCTGGCTGGCACGACATTTGGTGAGTTTTCTAGTGCGTCACACATACTCACCAAATGAAAATAAAATAACACAATTTTACCACCTTTGAATACCAACGCAGCTGATTCACTACGCCAGCGTAGAGCAGCCGAGGTTTGCTTGAGGAGGGAAACGCTTGCCGGAGGAATTGATTGTATGACGACTGTGATGACTCTTATTCACCACATATATCTAGGTGGCAGGTGTGTGTGTAACGCAGGCATTCACCACTAACATTGGCAGCAACACAGCAAACGTTGTTGTTTGTTTGAATGAATGAATAGCGAGTGCTTGAGGTAGGAAACTTGGTCTTTTGGACGTTTAGTCAACTGGCAGTCAGCAATAGTGAAAGAAGTGAAATTCTCCTTTAAAATATAGAATTCTTTTAAATACGAAATATCGTAGCAGCAGAAAAGACAACAAAAAATTTTAAAAATATAGTGACAGCTCGAAAATTCTTTTGAAAAAATATTTTCGAAATTTTGTGTGAAAAATAAGTCGTTTTTTATTAGTGGAGTTCGGGCAAACTTTTAACGTTATTTATAAATTTTAATACACAGACGCATAAATATACGTCAATAATTAATAAAATATACTTAAGACATTCAAAAGACTCAAAATCTTCTTTAAGAAAAACAAGCATATCAACAAAAAAATTAATTAATTAAATTAAGCAAAAATGCAAGTCTTACTGCCGGAACCAAATTTGCCACCGACATTACCGCAGGCGGTAGGCGACAAGCTGAAAATCGTCGATGAGATTCAAAGCCTGCTGGAGGCAGCTAACGTTGGCAGCAACAGCTTAGCCAGTGATGGTAATAAAGAAAATGTTGAAGAACTGAAAAGTGACAACAAAACCAGAAATGCTACTAAACTTGACGATGACAATAACAACAGTGATAAGAGCAATTTGAATGTGAGCGACAACACTGTGGCAAGGTAAAAATGAAAAAAAAATTGTTCACTTTTTCTTTAATTTTTTAGTTTTTTTGTTTAATCGAGAATATAAAAAAAATGCAAAAAAAATTAATTTACAATGTCTAAAAGACAAAGTGCAAGCTCGTACCTGATAAACAAGTTTTAATTGTAAAGTTGTTATCTTAAAACATCGTTAATTAAAGTTTTATATGGCAATCTTTATGCTTAAGGCGAAAAGTGAGTTAAGTCAACTTAAGTGTAAAACACAATATAACAATAATTATTACCAAAAAATTTAATATCTTGGTTCTTTTTCATCATTACATAATTATTATTATTTGACGGCAATTACCTTTTCGTCACCTACTCAACAATTTAGCGTTATTAAGTAAATTAATTCGAAATTCATGATTACTGCTTTTGTCGATTAAAGCCATTTTTACCCGTTTGCCTGAAGAGGAACTGTGAATATGTATTTACAATTAATTGCACTTCGATTGCGACGTAAAAAGCTGTTTTCTCCAATTACTGATAGCAACTGGTATCTTATCTTGTCGTAAAACAGTACTTAAAATCAAGTACATAAAAATATAGATAATCTGAACACTAATAAATTGTTTCTAGTTACTACATTACTAAAAGTAAAAAACAATAAAAATATCCGCAGAATTTAGTATAAATTCTAAGCAGGACTACACTGAAACCCATGTATCTGATTACATTGCAATTGCAATTGCTGTTGCTTTAATTTTAATGTAATTATATATAATTATGATTACATAATTTTCATTACTCCTAGTATATAGTACAGCAATACATGATACCGAAATATGTATAGCATTCTAAAAAGTTAAATGATTACATTATTGTAGTCATAATCATGTGTATTGTGATTGTATTTTAGAAATTATAACGTAAACCTGAATAGTAAAGATTATTCAGTACTAAATTTACGGCAATGCTTTTCAGAGGTATTGATTACTTAAAAAACCGATATCCATGATTACATTGAAAGCGCGATTACTAAGTAATTAAATATGATTACATTAACTGTGATCATTCCGATCGTAGTAATAAAAGGATACATTATTCTAACCATAGTATTGAATTACGTATGTACAAGTATTACCTATTTAAAATCATATGATTACAATTGATTACCATTACTGTAATCATATTCATATAAATTTTGTGCTTGCAATTTTGAAAAATGTATCGTAAGCATGAGTAATCGTGATTTTGAAAATTACAGACAAAGATATTCAGCATTAGATTCAATGTAATGGTTGTTAAAGATACTGATTACCTAAAAAAATTAAATATTTTTTATTAATTATTAATAATCGTAAATTGCGGTAGTTTTAGAACCTCATCAACTAATTTAGAGCGTATAAAATATTTTCTAAGGAAGAAAGGTAGAAAGATATCTCGAAAGAAAAAGCCAACAGGGATGAAGACATTACTTTTATCGTCCCAACAAAAGTAAATATGAAGGGTCACTTCTATTACGAACAACACTCAGGTCTCGCCATTGCCATAAGTGCGTCGTCAATCTAATTGACAGCCAAATGGCGCCAGCATAAATAAATATAAACAAACACCTACACCAAAGAGTCTCTCTTAATTTACAATTGAAATTTGTCGACCGGCTGGTGGGTGTGCGAATAAGCGCGACTACCTCAATATGTTCCCGCATATGTTCGTGTGTAAAACCAGCTTTGTTTTCTGCGACGCTCCAGTAAATTCGCTGTCAAGGCCAAATGGCGTCATGCCTTGTGCCGCGACAGCTTAAATAAAAACAGAAACAGAAAAGAGAAAACAACAAACACTTTATGGCTATGATCACGCGAACAAAAGTGACTAAATGACTGCAAATACAATACCGTTGAAAAGTTACGGGAGTGTGTTGCAAGTCTGAGTATAATTACACTTTTTCATTTAAAACAAATTATCAGCGCAAATAAATACAAAGGTTGACGCTATAAAAGTAGCAATTATAAAAATTGCAATCAGCATGCAATTGAGACTAACTGAGTACCAGTGACGCAATGCCAGAGTTCACTTGCTGCAGTGCTTAGACCATGCGCTTAGCTACGAGACTTAGACACGCCCGTGTGATTTTAATTAAAGCAATTAAGAGTGCACATAGCATTGGAGATAACGGTAGTTTAGCGGTTTCATATATTTTGCGGCGAGCAACGGTAATTAATTACAGCTCATGCAATTGCTGTGCGGTGTGAACTACTTATTTACATACATAATGCGTATTGACAGTAAAACGTCTTAACTCGAAAACTTTTCGTTTACATTATGGCGTGAAATGTCAAATGTATGTTATATTTCAGTAACTTTAAATATTTATGAAAATATAATTCAGATTTATTTTATTTTTTTAAGAACTTTTTCGTGTTTTATTCGAAAAAACTGTATTCTTAAGAATGTTTAAAAATTTTTTCTGTTTTATTTGGCCATTGATTTACACACAAGCCCCCACACGATTCGGCCATCGCTCAATAACATTGCGTACAGTTTCTATTGGTTTTGATGGCGTTTCTTGAATCAAAGATTTTTTGTGACTCTAAATTTTTGTAGGATATTCGAAAAAATTGGCCCTCTGGCATTTGTTAAGTCTAATTTGCTTCACGCGAGTTGGCAGAAGCTGATCAGTTGACTGACGGCAGGCTTTCATGTGGAGATCATTTCGAATAAGTCTTGATATTAATCTGAACTGTCTAAATAAAGCATAAAGGCACTTTTTCTGCACATTTGTCTTCGCAGTAGGCATTGTAAACTTTGTAACAGAATTTATGGCAAGATGGTATATGGTATTTTGATATTATTTCATATATGTTTGTACTCACTTTTGATGACTCCGAAATTACAATATATAGTGATCCTTTACAACAACAATATGTTTCTTTAAAAAAAGCGCTGAAAGTAGAAATAACAAATTTTTACTTAAATTTTTGATAGTTTCTAATCATATTTAAAATTTATTTTAAGATTAAATGCACTAGTCCGAGTCAAATTTGATCAGATAATAGTAAAGCGTATACACAGATACAAAAAAAAATTCTAATAAAAATATGTATAAGGTAAGAAGTAGTCTAAATTAAAGAAGATTTAATTTTATAGAAAATTCTCTTTTGGAACTAAAAATAGTTTTCATAAAGCAGAGTTTTGAAAGAAAAATCATATAATTTTAATTTTGTATCAATTATTTTTTAGTTAAAAAAGGTTTATTTATCTATTTATTATTAAAGAAAAAAAAAACAAATTTTAATTAAAAATAAAATTAAATTAAATATTTAAAATTATTTTTTTTTTTTACTTTTTAGTTATATTCAATAATAAAATATATAGATATAAAAAAAATATTTTTAGAAAAAATCTGCTCTTCTTCAGGTAGAAAAATTCTAAATTAAAGAAAAAACATGAGCCGAGAATAAAAGATTTCTTTTAAAAATTCTTTAAAAAATATTTTTCATTAAACAGAGTTCCGAAAGTATACAAGAATCATATTTTTTTAATTTATTATTAATTACTTTTCATTTAAAAAATGTTTATTTAACTATATATTGCTAAAAAGTACAAAAGTTTTATGCATAAATTTTTTGTTAATTTTTAATAATATGTGTATTAGAAATCTTTTCAAAGAAATCCAAATTCTTAAATATTTATTCTATTTTGCGTTCCACTTGCGCTTCTTTCCTTGTTGTATTCACATCTATCTATCGTCTATTTTCAATTTATCGCATTTTTTTTCTATTTTCTAAACATTTGACACCATTCTCCAAGCCATCAGTCACTGCTCAATATTCTAAATATTTGCACAAAATGCTTTTACACACGCATACATACTTACAAATATAGGTGCATCTGCGTAAGTAAATTGTTGCAGCGGCCTGTTGCACGTTGCTGTTTTGCACCAATTCAAAGACTGTGCGTTAATTTCTTTCGACTATTAGAATTCGAAGAAAAGAGCGCACTTTTTATGGCTCATTACGTTTGTGTTGGCTGCTGCAGACGGGCAGCTGTTCAACGTTACGGCTCAAATGGCTGAGGTGAAAAATTGCCAGCGACATTTATGACAACATTAATTATGGCGATGGTGGAAGTGTGTCAGTTTTTTTATGAATGTATGTGTGTGAGTTTATTTTTAGCTGCACGAATGTTTATATGTGTGCTATTATTAGTTAAAGTAGCTGAAGAATGCGCGTAAATATTTATGAAAAATTTAAAATTTTTGAAAAATTTTATTTTTAGTTTTCAAAACTGTTTCGCAAAATTTAAAATTTTTTAAAAATTTTATTTTTAATTTTCAAAACTATTTTTTAAATTTTTTTAAATTTTTACGTTTTGTTTGGTAGCTCAGAACTTTACTTAAAATAAATATTTATGTAAATTCATATTAAAAAAAATAGTTTATTTCAATACTAATTACCATTGACTGGGCAAATAAATTATCAATAATATTCTCAGTACTTCTAAAATCCAAAAAAATATATTTCAATTGTAGAAAAACAAAAAAATTGCATATTTTTAACGGAAGTGGCTCACAATATGCCGAATATTTTGGAAAAAAATAAATAAATCCATAAATACCCCGCTGCATATTTTTAAAAACTGTTGTCGCCTATTTGCGAAATGCCATTAAGTTCCTGAAGCATACAGCCATCTAACTTAAAAATAAATTAACATAACTTGCAACAACAACAAAAATGTAGCAATAAGCAAGTGCTGCTAATAAACTGTCCTTCACAGCGACAGCGGTCTCGCGTAGCAATCACTCATACGCACCGCCCGTCGCTCAGCACAATCTCGGCGCCAAAAAAAAAAACTAAACAATTTCAACCATATGCATTTCTGGTTTCTTTCGGTGAATAAATATATTGATTTTAGTTTTCACTAGCATTTCACAAAGCATTTGCATTGAATTTCCATTATTATATTATATAATCTTTTTTTAATGCTAGAGCTGCCACTCAGCCGCTATGAGAGAGGTGTTGCCGCCGCCAACCTTGACTATGACAAAGAAAACTCATGGACGGTAAGAGTGATGAAGAAATTCGCAATGTCAAAACCAAAAGGCGGTTAAGTGTTGGCATTCATATTGAAAGCATAGAAAAGAAGAAGAAGCACATATGTCTGCTTTAGTTTTAGAAAATCTGCCACTTATGCAACTATTCCGCAATACATGACCTTGTCAGTGAAAAGTCTCGTTGAAATCACGTTAATTACATGTGATTTTTCGCCTTAGCGCTGAGCGAGCACAAAAAACTAAAAATTTTCTTTAATTTTATGTACAAATTCTTAAGTCGAATAGTCTTTTGTGCTGTTAAGAATCTTGTTTATTTGAGGTGGGAATGAAATGTGTGAGGTGACATAAAGCTATAATTAATGCGAAAATAATGTGTGTTCTGCTCATAGGTGGAAGGGGAGGGGAAGGAAATGCATATATGTGAAAATCAAAATTAACAATTATATAAGTAACATTTTATTAGAAAAGTTTAAAAAATTCGTGCTCATACTAAAAACGTATTTTACAAGAATACAATAAAGCAATTTAAGATTTTTCTAATAAAAAAAATATTATAAGATTCGCATGCCAAATTTAAAAAATAAAATGTATTCATTTAATTGAATATTTTAAGTTAATAATTGATATATTCAAGTTTTCAACAAGTTGTGTACAAATTTTTACCGTAAATTTTTAAATCTAATAGAACTTGGGGCCAATTCTTCAATTCTTTTTTATTTCAAACCAATACTTTAAGTCTGTCAACTGCCCAAATAAAAATGACAAAATAAAATTAATAATATGTTTTCTATATATTTCAAATCAAGTGGCAACGTCATTTAAAAATAGTTCAGCAATAAAACGCAATAAAATTGCAGTAATTTAATAACCATATTGCAATATCGCAATTTTTGGGTTATACTTTTACGAAAATTTTATTAGTGTGGCATCCTCGTTCCAATTTTTTTTTTTTAAATTGTAGCTCATATTACTTCAAAGAGTTTTATTCCTGCTCTCATTTCAAAGCTTTCCACTTATTTGTTAAAAAAAAAGTTTGAAGCGAGATGGCAACTGCATTATAGAAAAAATGTAAAATAGTGCTAGTTAAGTTTTAGTACTTTCAAAACAAAAGCATTAATTGGGTAACCATTTTGCAATGTCGATATTTTTAGAAGTACTTTTACAAAAATTGTATTGGTGTGGCATCACCGTTTCAACATATTCGAAATTTTTAGCACATACAACTTTTAAGAACTTTATTGATCTCTGTTTAAAGCATTCAATTTCTTTATTTTGAAAATTTTTTTGAAACGAGATGACAACTCCATTGTTTAAAAAATGTATGACAAAAATTGTTTTAACATATTTGGGTGTGTATTCCCATATGGTAACAGTTCACACATTTGTAATTCTATGCGTAATATGTATAATTAAAAAAAATATGTGGCAACATTGAAAACATCAAGCTCTTTTAAAAAATGTTAAATATGTTATTAGATCTACATTAATCACAGAATTTATTAAATGTAAAATAATATTTTGACTAATCAACTACCCGAAAGATTACAATTTTACTCACCTGTGATCAAAAGTTTTCTCAAAATCATATTTAATTCCTGATTTCGGTAAAATCCTTTCCAAGAAAAAATGTATATACATATATGAACTTAAATGTGAAATCTTTATACAAGAATCTACCATACTATTGACATTTTTTTTGATTTTTGATGATCATATTTTTCCGACAATTAAATAACTTGTTGAAACTGAAAATTTAGCCTAAGAGTTTTTACTGAATCTTGGATATGCCAGTATTCTTAAAATGTGGATAAAAAAAAAAAATTTTTAATTAAAACAACTTTGTTGCCAAGCCGTGAGAAAGAGATTTTCTAATTATTTATAGTCACTTCTATATTTAGGTACATTAGTGAGTATAAAAATAGCATATCATAAAATAGATTTCGTTTAAGCCGAAAATGTTACTCTCATTGATTATATGTTGGGTTCTGAGGCCCGGTGTTCTTTTATTGACGTTCGCAAAAAGGTAAAAAAGTAAATAGTATACACTAAGAAAAGCACAAAAATTTTGTTTTTTTTAAAACTTTATTAAAAACTAAACAAAATTTCTGGAGCAAACAGTTGTCAAAACGATAAAATAATAACAATTTGTTTACATACAAAGGGAAAATTAATTTTTTAAAACAGATTTTCAAAAATTAAAAATTTTCAATCCTTAAATGTTGCAAACTGAATTTCATTGCAATTTTAGCGCTCACAGCTGTATGCATATGCACACGCGTACAATTTGTATCTCTTCATCATTTATTTAATTTGCTTTATCAACGAATAAATTTCGTTTTAATGGCCTTAACCTTATTTCACAAAAATGCTCATTTTCCTATGCTTTTTGCCGTGTAAACATTTCAAAAATAACATGACAATAATTTTTTTGCGACTGTCGGGAAGTCATCACGTGGACTATATGTATGTAGTACTAAAATAGTATTTTTATGCATTTTTGTTTGTAAACAAGAAATCACGGGCATTTAAGTATTTATAGATATGCATTTGGCACTCTAGAAAGAATTTTTAGTTGTTTAAGAGAGAAAAAATTATCTTTGACAAAGTGACATTTATATGTAAAAAGTATAAAAGTACGTACAGATATGAAACATTTTAATTATTAAAGTTTAAATCAGATTTGCATATCTTTTTTTATTATAAGTCTTTTTCGTTTCCTTTTTTTTAAAACTATATTTTTAATATTTATTTTAATTTAAATAACTTTTTGTTATAAACATTTTTATTATAAATATTCTAAATGATTATATGTATTTTAATTATTTTTTTTTTTAAATATTTTTATAATATTTTCTTTTTTAATTTATAGTTTTAATATTTTATTATAAAATTTGTTATTAATGTTATTTTATAAATTTTTTTTTATAATGCAATAATTTTTTATCACTAGTTTACTTTATACATATTTTTTATTGTTTATTTTAATTTAAATAATATTTAATAAATTTTTTAAATAATTATTATATTTAAAAAACGTTTTTTTTATATTATTTTATTATAATTTTTTTTTATAAGCATATTCTTGTTTTGTAATTCAATTTTAAATAATTTTTTTATAATAATATTTTTTAAAAACATTTTTTCATAGTTATAGTTATATTTATATACAAAATTTTTATTATACGATTTTTTTTATAAATGTTTTTTATTGTTAAAAATATAAAAAAATTTAATAATATTTTATTAGAATTTTTTGTAATATTTATTGTTTAACAAAATATTTTCTCTATATTCTTTTATTATACATTTTTTTTTGGGTTACTATTCAATTTTAAATAATTTTTTGTAATACAATTTTTTTTAAACATTTTTTTTATTGTTATTTTATTTTAAGTAGTTTTTAATAATAAACATAATAACATTTTTTTATATATATTTTATATATTGTTATATATTATATTGTTATATATTTATTTGTTATATATTTTATTTATAGATTTTTTTTTAATAATTTGTTAATATAAAATTATTTTAAAAATATATTTTTCATATTAATTTTTTTTTAAGTAATTTTGTTCATTAATTTTATAATTGGTATATTTTAATAAGTATTTTTTTTTAATTTGTTTTACTTTAAAAAGTTTTTTATTACAAAGCTTTTTATAAAATTTTCTTTTTAAGTTTTATTTAATTGAAAATAATATATTTCTGATAAAATAAAAACAATATTTTATATATTTTTTATTTAAAACTAAGCAATACGTATATAATATTTTCCCACATTAATTACTTGTGTATATGTCTGTACATATGCCAATCAATAAAACCAAGTGTTAAGCGACTTAAGCTAATTAAATCTGCCATAAGGTCAAAAAGAGGTTAATTAAAACTATTTTAAACATTTCTTTTCCGCTTTACACTTTCTAAGGTTGCTACCAAAACGAAATATGTGAAAAATATTATTTTTGTAATAGTTCAATGAAATGGCTTAAGTAAACTTAAGCTTTTGTCACTAAAAATATTTCTAATAAAAATCTGGCAATTTTTTTAAATTCTATTTTATCGCAATTTAAAATGATTAATTCTAAGTTATTATTTAAGATTGAAGATCGAGTTTCAAAAAATTACGTTGGCATAACTCAAATTGCCGAAATTAACTTTAGTCGACTTAGGATATTTTAATTAAATTGTTGAAAAAATTCAAAAAAAAAATATGCAAATAAAAAGTAAAATTCTTTTAACTAAACTTTAATATAGATCAACAAAAATATAAATTTGTCAAAATGCAAAGGAAAAATATCGGAAAAAAATATTCAACAATTCCCCAAAAAAAACATCGCAACTATCCATAACGTATTTATTCAAATAATTTGTGACATTCGCTTAGCCGTTTGTACTGTTTACTGTTGTTGTTGTAGCTGTCATCACACGTTGTCGTCTAGTGAAAGTGTTGATGATGATTAAATTTGGCCGCAAGCCAAAGGAATTTCGCGCTTAATATTTGCTCACAAAGCACGCACAACAACAGCGACGTTATTATTATTTAATATTTGTTTGTTGTTGCTGCTGTTGTAGTCATGACAAATAAATATATCTATTTTATTGCACAAAAAATTACATGTTGCATATAAATGCTTGATGCTACGCTGCAGCTATGTGCAAATCGCGTGCTTGTTTGCTTGCAATTTTTGCTGCTCTTAACTGTGAGTGACAATTGAATTGCAGCGGCAGCGAAGAAAATTTCGACAATTTATGACAATCTCATTTATTGCCAACTTTATTGAGTTGTTTATCATTTTGGTCATTTTTTCTTTGGGAAAATAAGCGCAATTATCTTATTTTTATTGGCGCAACGGGGTAATGAACCGTGATTTGATCGCGAATTTATTTACAGCTTGTATGTGTGTACCTTTGTTGTGTTTGTGTTGACGATTTTGTATAAAATTTTAATAACACTTTGAAAATTAAATATTTCTTTGGAGAAAAAAAAAATATCTTAATATTAAAAAATATTTTTCCCCAATTCAAAAAATTTAATAATATTTTTTATTCATTATTTTTTTTGACTGTGTTGATTATTTTTTTAAGAAAAAAAATTTTTTTAGTATATTTTTAATTTTTATTTTATTAATTTTTTTATTGTTGTTTTCACGAAAAAAAAAAATTACGATTTTACTTTTATAATTTTTACTCACAATAAAAAATTCTTAGCTAAAATTTTTTTTTGGTTAAAATTGATTTATATATATTTTTTATTTTATTATTAATTGGTGGCATTTCTATAGAAAATTATACTTTCATATGGAATTTCACTTAATTAATAGAATTTAACAATACTTTCAAAAATAAAATTCTTTTATGAACCATTTTTTTTAATGTATTATTTATTTTTTTTGAAAAATTACTTTACAATTTATTTTAAATTTTATTATTTGCCCAATTCATTATATTTAACAATATTTTAATTATTCGATTTATTATTATTATTATTTTGTTATTTATTTATTTTTTTTAAATTTTTTTAAGAAAAAAATGCTATTCACCTTTTTATTTTTAACTCTTTCTCAATAAAACTTTTAACTGTAAATATTTTTTGTTTAAAATTGACTTTTATAAATTATTTTAATATAAATTTAGAATATTTGTATAGAAAATTATCCATTTAAACATTTCTTGTCGAATTCCTAAAATGTAAAACTAATTTTTATAAATTTAAATAATTTTATTAAATGCTAATTATTTTCTTAATGTGTTAATTAATAATATAAAAATTATTTTAATATATATTTTAAGTTTTATTTTATTTATGAAATTTTTTTCAAAATGAACCACTTAAATATTTGTGTTTTATTTATTTTTATGTATATATATTTGAATGTAACAATATTTTCTATTTATTTTAAAAATTTTGTAGCAATTTTCATTATGTGTTAATTTTTTATGAAAAAATATTTCAACATTTTTTTTATTATTTTTTTTTTACATTATTTATTTGTTTTTCAATTTTTGTTTGTTGTTTTCTTGAAACATTTTTTTAATTAAATTTTAAATTTTATAACTTTTTTTTTTTTAATTTTTGACATTAAATATTCTTTGTCAAAACAGATTTTTATATATTTTTTTATTATAATTTTGTTTTTGTAATCTGTGTATAGAAAATTTTACATTTCAATTCATCTCAAATTCAGTAAAAAGCGCTTTAATGACGCAAAACTCATTACGTCGACAACACTTCCGGTTCCTCATAAAAACCAACAAAATCATGCATTTTCTTACATAACTGGAATATTTGAACATATTATTTATGCTGTAACCTATTTTTACTTTCAACTGATAGAAATATGTTTTTGTTTTTTAAATAAACATGTTTAAAATTTGAAAACAACTTGTACCTGACAGTGAAGTCATAAATCTGCGACCACTTAACCAATACTTGCTCATACTTAACTATATTCACCATTTGCTAACCAATACTTGCTCATACTTAACTATATTCACCATTTGCTGAAAAGAATTAGTTGTGTACCACTTACAACTAGTAGCATATGGAAGTAGAGCTAGTTAGCTTATCTGATTAATATTTTTCTATATGCACAAATGGTAACCTGCAAGAGCTAAAACTAATTAAACAAAAGATCTTTAAAAAAAATGTGTGCAAATCTATTTGTAGGACTCGCCGACTGAAAACAGAGAGTTCTTCGAACCTTTGACGTTTAAATACGAATCAACGCTTTATTAGACCGAAATGCTACGCTAGATAATTATAAATAATATTTCTGGCAAAGCTTCTTCATTCGAACATTTTGTACGAAATATACAAAAATTCGAAAAATACTGTTTGGGGAAAATCCAAGCTAAGAAAGAGATTTTGACCACCACGAGAATCGGGTATCTCTTAGGGTCTCTAGCGCTTTGAGATACACAAAAATATTTGCAAAGTGGTTTGCAATTGCAACAAATCAAATTAATTGTGGAGTACAGTATTTTCCAACTGGAATTTCTGGTTATAAACTACTTTCTTAAAAACTAGTCTAAGATTTGTTTATGGGTTACTTTAATATAGATATTAATAAACATGTGTTCTCAAAATATATTTACAAAAATTTGAACAAATAGCAGACGGAAAAGTCATATGTCCCACATAGCTAGGTACATTCGCTTTATGCGCTGTCTGCTAAGCCATTCGTTGGTTTCTTTCGGAAAAATACTTAGGCCGAACAGATAAACAAATAATTCAATGACGTCAGTGGGAAAAGCAAAAGTGAAAATTTGAAAAAAAATTGATGTTGGCATACCTCAAATAAACAGAAATAAAAAAAAAAAAAACGAAAAAAGTGGGTAAAGTAAATAAATAACTTTTCATTCAAAATTTGTTCAAATCAAAGGTGGAATTTCCGTTGAATGGAAATTCAAATAACGAAAGCTACGAAAACAAGTTCACACAAACAATAAAAAGGCCATATGCTTAAAAATAATAGTTCACAAATGCTGGAAATATTACAAAAAAAAAAACAATAGCATTTGAAAAATATTTATAAATTTTTTGGGAAAATAAGGAAAAATATGACGAAACAAACGGTATTTTGGAGAAATAAATATCGTTTTGGGGAAGTGCGCAGGTTTCTTGTTTAAATAAATTTATTTCTAGCATTATAATATCTATTTTTGAAGTTCACTTAATTTGTTTATTCAAAGCCTCATTTGCTGGCATTGTTCGCATACCAATGTGTGGTTATTTATGTGCGCCGCCCAAATAAATGCTATAATTAAAGCACGTATAATATTTTTTTCTATTTGGAAAACTTTTTTTTTAAATCCTAATTTTATTTGTTTATATACTGTCATATATGTATACCATATAACTAAATGTTACGTCATTCAAAAATGTTGCTCATTGCAGTCGCGCCACAAAAGCGCCCCCATCTTCAACGTCATTGATTATTTATTTTATTTTTTTTAATTTTTTGGTGAATATTTTTTTATTCTTTATATTTTTAAATAGTGCTATTGGTACTATTGAACTATTTTATTTACTTTATTTTATTTGATTAGCGTAAACAAATTTCCTACGCTTCGCCCACGGCCTTGGTAGTAAACACTGAAGATATTGTAATCTTTTAAAAAAGAGAAAATCAGTGCGTACTTATTTTTTGGTGGGGAAAATAAATATATAAATCCAACAAGTAGCAGTGTGTCTTTGAACAAAAAAAATATAATATTGTACAATTTAGGATTTTTTCTTTAATGAGATATTTGTAATTTTATTAAACAGTAAATTATTTAAAAATGCGAAAATCAAATCTTAATTTTTTTATGCTCATATTTGAGCCCAATAAACATATAATTTTGAATATATAAATCAACCTGGTTCTAATAAAATATTGTTTCTGATGTTAGGATAGGTTAGATTGTTGGCTGATCCTTCAGCATGGCGGTAGTTCACACTTAGACGGTTATGTACAGTCCTTTGTGAAGCTAGACGAAAAAAACTCCTGTAGTTAGATATAAGCTATCGGCGAAACGCATTGACGCCGCCTACACAAATCTGCTTAGGTGCTTTATTTCTATTTCCACTATCTGACAAAAGCGGAAAGTGTTGAGATGATTTTATCTCATCTTCTTCCAAACAGCTGATACTACTGGCATCCGGTGAGATGGTAAATTTTACCGCATGAATCCAGATTGTACAGTGTCCAGTTAGAACTACTATAACCATTGAAGGCTGGATCTTGCCGAGAGTGAAGAGTTCACTATACCATTTACGATTTACCACAAACCAGAAGGATCTTGCGACTTCACAGTTAGTAGTCGACTAGCACTTGTTGGTTTGATCTAAGGCCCAACAGTCCAGTATTGAACCACAAGAAGGCAACGAAGTTCCTACCCGTTCTCATTCCGCTGCAGTTATTGAAACTGAAGTACCTGTTTTAGCAAGCTCATCAGCCTTACAATTTCCTGCAATACCGCTGTGGTCAAGCACCCAATCCTGATGTTGCTTTAGCGGAATATGGTATTACCCACAGCTCTTTGTTCAAGGTAACAGTCATTCATTTGACTTATGATCTTTTGACTCGTGGATCTTAAGTTATTTCGTATGGTTTCGAACTCATACCGAAAACTGCACTTTCGAATCTCTTAACAAAACTATGTTCATTCGAAATTAAGTTTCTTTGAGGTTCATTCAAGCTTTACGACTCCGCAAAATATCTAAAGTAATTATCAGAAATATGTATTTGTGCAAAAAAAAAATTATATTCCATTTTGGCATTTTGAAATATGAATCGATCACCATCATAGCGGTGCCGGTGATTGAAAACAGTTAATAAGTAATAATTGGGCTAACTTCTTCTACGATTTTTGTGGTAATTTTTTTATATAATGGATGCAAAAGGTGAGTGGTAAAGGGTTTATTAAAAAAGAAGGTACTTGAAATATGTTCACGCTCGAACACACAATTGGTATAAATGAAAAAACTGGCATAAATTAAGAAGCTTTAAGCTTAAAAATTAAAAACAAAATACCTTGCCAGAGCTAAAAACTACGCCTCTTTTAAAAAGAAAATATATTGTATTTTGCCTCAGGTGTCACAACAAATACATGAATGTATACCGAGTGAAGTGGAGGAAGAGCTTATGGCGTAAATAATTTCAAATATACTATGCAAATATGTTGATAGATCGTTACCTTGAACTTGTTTTTTTTTCATAATTTCTATAAATAAGCATTCATATTTTTAAAAGCGAACTCATATTTTTCTTCTTCTCGCTTCAGCGCGTCCATATTTTTATGTATCAAAATACTTGTATATCAAAATAAGCTACTATTATATGTATAAACACCGATCTGCAAAATAAGCGAATAAAAACACTTAGATATTTTATTAGTAACAATTTTGGCAGCTAGCAAAATTGAAGTGTCGACAACAAGGTACTTAATGCGCGGAAAACGAATTAATAATATGCACTGCGGAATGTTGTTTGCAAACAGAAAGCTATAAAAAAATTGCAGAAGATTGCACTGAAAATTTTCTTTAACATAATATTTCTTTATATATTTTTAGGAAAATAATAATGAAGTTATTGTTTGTACTAGATTTTTGTTTAATATTTATTTTATCTTAACAGAAAAAATATTTTTTTCAATACTAATCTTCTTCATTTCTCTCTTCGTGTACTTCCAGCTCTCGACATACGCCTATACACTCGCACACACCCTTCCCGGGCATTTCACAATTGTCGCCGAGCCTCTATTTGTGCGGCGCTGGCGTAGTCATGCCAATGATTCTCGATCAGTTACAGGTGCGTTTCATTATCAATGTCGCTCCGGAGCTACCCGATACACCGCTCTCCAGCGTTACCAAGCCGCTCTATTTACGTATCAACGCATATGATCGCCCTGACACCGATCTGTCGCTACACTTCGACGAGGTGGCCGATATGATTGAAGAGGTGCGTCAGCTCGGCGGCAAATCGCTGATACACTGCGTGGCCGGTGTCAGCCGTTCGACAACACTCTGCTTGGCATATCTCATGAAATATGGTGGCATGTCACTGCGCGCCGCCTACTTGCACGTCAAGGCCATACGTCCACAAATACGTCCGAATACGGGCTTCTTCCAGCAGTTGCGTTGCTATGAAGAACAGCTGAGCGGCGCCTGCTCGGTGCAGATGGTCTACTATGAATCGTTGAACAGGGAAATACCGGATGTCTATGAGCCGGAATATCGTGCAATGGAGGAGTTCTACCAGCGACAACGTAAAACTTTGAAACGCCATTAAGGAGCATTGCTTGGTGGGATGTTGTT
The DNA here is from genome assembly GCF_042242935.1 of Bactrocera oleae. Lineage (NCBI taxonomy): Eukaryota > Metazoa > Arthropoda > Insecta > Diptera > Tephritidae > Bactrocera > Bactrocera oleae. The sequence goes on along the minus strand of NC_091540.1, from coordinate 62,921,890 downwards.
ATGTTTGTGGGTGTTTAAAATAGAAAACTTTATTCCAAAGCGTAGTTTTAACGGTTTGTTTGAGTGGGTATTGAAATGATTTGTTTTTCGTATGTATGGTTGTTAAGAAATTGTAATGTAAGTGAACGATTTTATGGAAAAGTATTGATGTGCCTTAGGCTCGACTTATGTCTGTATTCGTAAATTTTTAGTTGTGAACTTTCCTGTAGTTCCTAGTGTAATGTATTTATATCGCAACTTTTTTCCAGCCTAGGGCTTAGTGTTTGCACGTTTTTGCTGAATTGCAAAGTTTTAGTATTTTAGAGATATTTTATTTAATAAAATTTTCAAAAATATGTACATTAATAAAATTTGAAAATTATGCATAAAATATAAGAAAAGTGTTATTTTCAATTGAAATAAAAGTAAGTACAATATTTGGAATATGAAAGCTCTTGGGTGCATAGTGAGAACACCCTATAAAATATCTGCTGATACCTGTTTTTTTTTTAAGTATAGGTTTCGTGTAGTAAACATTATTTCTGGTGTTCTTGTAGTTCAATCGCGTTCATCAATTTAAGATATATTTCCGGAAAGATCGATTGATCTTTTACGGTTATTTGAACCAAATTTACATGAGACGTTGTAATGTATACTGAAAATTCGTCTTTTAAGTAACTGTTGAGTAAAGGTTTTCACTGAACGTTTTAAAATTATGGAAATCTATAGGCCAGGTTTATATATATATATACTAACCAGAAATTGCAAATCTTGAAAGGCTTGACTTTTTTTTAGGCTTTCTCTTAGTTTTGTTAATCAAATTTGGAGTTAAGTTAGCTTTCACTGTCAGATTTTACCAATCCAGTTACGATTCTTGTATTCAAACTTTTATTACTATACTATTTTTAAAGGTTTAAGATTTATCCGTTATCTACTATCAAAACGATAAGAAGCAGAGAAAATATAAGTTTTTACCTAAAATATTCAGAAAACTGGAGTAAAAATATAAAATTACAGAAAACGTTAACCCCAAACATTAAATTAAAAAATAGTATTAGGCATAATTTATACACAATATTTTTACAATTTAAGACATGAATAACTTTATAGTTTTAAGATCAAACTTATTCGGGAATAAACGAGTATGAGTTTAAAAGTTTCAAAAAACATTAATTTCCAAGTTTTTTTGAGTATAGTTGCAACTTGCACACACAAAAACATAAATAAATACTTTGGAGCGTGACTTTGCTAAGATTATCTTGCTTTATATTGTGCAAATGTTCATATTGGTTTTCCACCTGGCTAACACATTTTTATTTGTACTGTACATGAAGTGATCGCGACATTTCCATATGTATACTTTTAGGCGCTTGCTTTCATAAGCGCATGTTTTTAATGTTTTCATGCTAATAACTATTTTTGTAAAATAAACTAAATAATTTCATGATGATTATAAATTGAACGTGTATGTTTGTAGCTATAAGATATGCTATATTTGTTAGTTTATATATATGTTTGCTAACTTTTCCAGCATTATTTAAGTGTGGTTGTAGCTTTAGTGACCCAATAAAATATTACTCTATGAAACTTTCTAAGAATATGAAATAATAGGTGTATATTATAGTTAAAAAGCCTTAGCCTTAGAAACCTTATTTTTGTGATATGGATTCTTTTAGTTTTTCTACTGTTCTAAAACTTAAGGAGTTGTTTTGAATAAGGTTGCGAATTTTTTAATTCAAAGATCTCGAAATTAAAAATTGAAAATAAAATTTCTTGTTTTAATAGCAAAATTTTACAATTTTATTTCCCTTAATAACAAGATAGAGAAAATATAAATCGTGTGAGTGTGTAAGTTTGCCGAGCAGTGATCTAGAGTATTAAAGATGATGGCCCTATGTGTGGAAAATAATCAGTTTTCTATCAAATCAACTGGCGCGGCCGCCTGCGGTGCGGCGCTCATGCGTCTTGCTTTTCAACCAACCAAGATTTTCGTGATTACAAAATAAATAAAACACTTTAACTCAAACGTTATTTGAATTATTTTTTTAATGCTGTATTTGCAACTCTGACCATGACAAATCTAAAGTCGCAACAAGAAATTTCCTAAAGCTCTGCCGTAAAGGTGAGATCATAAAAGAGTTTTCTGAAAGAACTAAAGGTCATAATAAAGGTCGAGTGTTCGGAAATTTGGATTACTAGTTGAAATGTCAACTCAAAAGGGGCTTATTTTGAGATTTGTAATAAAATATGTTGCAAAGGAGAAGTATTAAAAATTGTGTTTAAATAGTCAAGGGGAATTGGCGCTGAAGGGGTGTCAAAATAATCCTTTCATATTTTTTTAAATCAGAGTGAACTTGCTGTATATGAAAGTTAAATACTTATGTTAGTTAACTTTGTGAAAACAAATAATAAGAATTTAAATTCGATAACAATTGAGCGCTTATATATCTCTATTCGATATATTGAGGTGCGCATATTTGTATGTAAATATGCATGTATATATAAACTAAAAGTTATGTACCGAAAAATGAGCACCTTTTTTGGATCGATGATCTGCATATTTCTATCACTACATTCTTTCCATTTTTCACCAGAATTACAGGCCATGACCATGACCATGATCGTGGCTATGACCGTGTAAATAAAATGATTTCTATAGCGAAGAAATCATCAAAAATAATAAAGAGAATACAACAAAAAGACACCAATTAGGCAGCACACCAAAAACTACTTCTATCTAAATTGTCTTCTACGGCAAGGCGGACAATGAACCAATACACACACTCACGCATACATTTAACGTGACATAGCTCATAGACGGGCTATCAAACGAGGCATCAAGTAGAGTAGTAGTCATGCTGTCGAAATACAAAAACAACTAAATTTTGTTATGCGAATGAATTGAGTTTTGCATACCCTTCACCCAGTTATCCACCGAGAGGCGCTAGCAGCTTTGAGAAATTTACGCGTGCGCACGCACTTTCAATCTCATGCGTTCTGCTCCGCAACTCTCTCGTGTTTCGTGGTTCAACGGCCGCTTGTGTATTGATCAGTTTTTTCTTGTAGACAGGAGAGATTAGCATAATGAAAATTGTTTTATTTCGCATTTTTTCTCAGCTTTAATATACGTATGTATGTGTGTTTATAGAAATGTATAGATCAATAACTCATAGTTTGATGATAGGTGGGTATTCACGAATAGCTTAGCGAGAGTGTTTTTCTGCTTTTTGTTGTTCATGCTTTTTGTGATTCTTCTTTCTTTTGAAGCCTGCGAAAGTGTGTTTGCTGGCCTTTTTTTCTTGCGAGTTTGCACTGACCTTCAACTTGGATTTCGCTGTCACATGGCTGCTTGAAAGGTTTATTGTTTTAATACCATAGTAAGTCAAATATACACATACATATATACAAATGTGATAGTTGCCCAATCTATCATCAGTCATATATGATTAATGATTTATTGTAAAAGTTATTTGTAATGATTAAAAATATTTTAATTAAATGCATAGTTAGCTTTTTTTTGTTTGGTAGTTCTTATAATTCGTGCTTATGCCTCTCGAATTAAAAAAATATTCGGGATTTTTGGTGTAAGCTGTTTTTAGTCGTGGGAAATTCAATAGAAAGAACACAGCAAGTATGTTTGCAAGAGTTAAGTTTGGCTGTGAGCTCATCAGAGATACTGTGGTATCGGAGATAATATAAAAACAGGAAATAACGTTAACTTCGGCTGCAGCGATGTCAAAATGCCCTTTATAAATAAAGAAGCATAGAACAAGTTAATTTTAATCGTTCAGCTTGTATGGCTGCTATATGCTATAAAGGTCCGATATCGGTGGTTTCGTCAAATGAGCGGCTCCGGTTTTCTTTTATTTTTGTTGAAAACATCATGAGAAACTGAATATAATCTGTTCAGGGTATAAATATTATTTTTATAAACAACCTTGCATTCGAGAAGGCTCCGAAGGCGAACCGAAGAAGGCTCTATAATAGTACAAACCAAATTTATATATTAAACGAAATAAAAGTTCACGGCAATTAGTGGTTTCTACAGTTGGGTCATTCATATGTTGTTTATATTGCTCAGGATGTTCAATGAAAAGGTTAAATAAGGTCTTATGGTAAAAGTAAAAAAAGTCTAATTACTGTCTACAACGTGGTGTCCAACCGTAGTCAAACCAATAATGTTTTATGGAGTATTCGTCTAAAGGAGGGCACTCGAAAAGGCTACACTCGTTAAGAAGCTTAAACATGTCCAAAGAGCGTCTGTCATCGTCATCTACGGTGCATTTCGCACTAGCTAGGTGTATTGCTGAGAAAGTCGCACTAATCTCCAGAAAGCTGGGTAAGCGTCTAAACAGGGTCGTGTTGAAAAATTGTAGAAGGAGAATACTCTTGGTGTCTTCTCTGATTACATGCCGTCGAAGGAGAAGCCGCTTGAAAAGAGGCGCAGTGTGCTTTTCTACGTATGGGTCAAAGCTTCGTTTTAGTCACTAGAGCATAGCGACAATTATAGCTTTCCGTTAGCTTACTGTGCGCTTAAAGCGATATATTTCAAAACTGAGATTTAAACGGATTTCTTTGAGTCTAACCTAAGGCAGTATATTCAATTATATATATATATAATGTTTTTTTAAGGGATATACATATAATAATTTCCTAAAAGCATAGCTGTTAAATCAGGTGTCAAAGTAAACACATGCAATTGACATTCATGTGGACATGATAGTTGAGTATGCTAACAACTTATAAATCCTATCACTGAACACCTGTATTTGATTAGGCAACTTTAGTATTAGTTATATCCTGTTAAATATGTGCACTTTGCAAGGTAGTGCCATTTGAAATCCAAAGTCAAGCTTATAGCTTCCCCTTTGACTTTTTCTCCCTTCTACGAGATCTACTATATTCGATGTCAGAACTATTTAAAAGCTTCATAATTCGAATCAAAACAACTTCAGGTTCAATAAATTAATAATTATTATTCTTCAACAATGAACAACAAAATGTATATTGGTTGCTTATGCGAGCCGAAAAAGGGATAAAACCGCAAACTACTTGTAATCTATGAAAAAGTTCACATGTTCACAAAGATGAACAAAACAAAAACATAATTGTAGCAAGAAACCAGAAAAGTTCCCAATTATTAAACATTCACATCTTTTTTGCTGAAATTATTCTAGCGTATATTTATTCTGTAACTGAAACTATATTAATTATAATTAATATTAATCTGTGTGGTGAAAAATAAAAAGCTAGCAACTAATCTCTTGAATTTCATATTTTAGTGATATTTAATATCAAATAAACATGTATATATGTACCTCTAACTACGGCAAAAAGAATTCTCACAAAAACTTTGAAGGTCAAACAAGTTTAATTGCATACGGATTATTACGGGAATAATGACCACTTAATGCGCCTTTATGCCTCATTTACATGACAAAAGTCAAATCATGCTGCTGCATACCGAAGTAGAAACTTTCTAATGGTCAGTTGGAGATTAAAAAATCACAACAAAAAAAAAAAAACAAAAACAAAGAAACCTAAAAGGTGAACTTTTAAAATCTTTCAATGTCATAACTTTTTGCGCATTATGAAATGTGAAAGGAAGGAAAAGGAAGGCAAATCAAAGAAAGCGAAAGAATCACAAAGGGAAAGGTAAGATAATTTCATAACAACGCAAAACAACACTTTTTCTTTTCTCTTCAGTTTCGGTTCTTGTGTCCAACCATTTTTGTAGAAAAGTTCAATAAACGCATTTATACAAGCAAATGTTACAAAAACACCAAAAAAAGACCAAAGAAATAAAGCAACAAATAGCAAAGCGCAAATTTAGCACAATACGAGTATATTAAACCAGTAAGGAAGGGCTAAGTTAGGGTGTAGCCACATATTTCATACACTTGCAACTTGCAAGGGACAAATCCGTGGAAATTGCTTCATTAATTAATTTTACAAATATAATATACTTGTATTACTCTTACACTGAACGCCATATATAGCATAGAGTTTGTTAGAATAACGGAATTATATGTGTTATATGAGGGTTTGGGTTTTTCGTAGGCCAATATCACATACTTTCGGCAATAAACTATAGTATGTCCAATATTATCCGTTTAGTTAATTTTGTTAAGATAACTCACATATTGACCGATATTTGCGGCATAAGGGTGTTATTGATACGATTCAACCCTTTTTTGGCACATGGGCACAATAATTTGATAAAGATTGTCTCTGAGTTTCCATAATACATCTCAAATATTGACCAATATTTTCGATAAAAAGTTCGCAATAGGAACAGGGGTACCGGTGGGGTTGAACAGTTTTGGTTCGATTCGGATAATTTTCGGTCATAAGCTGGCACATTTCAAAGTCAGTATTCGTGCAAAGTTTTATCCCGATACATTCAGTGGTGCTAAATTTATATACAAGAAAGTGAAAGAATCAGATGGAGTTTGAAATTTTATTATATGAGAAGTAGGCGTGCTTGTAATCTGATATCGTCCATTTTCACACTGCGATATAAAAATACTAGAATAATGCTACTTACCGAATTTGGTTGAAATCGGTCGAGTACTTCCCGAGATATGGGTTTTCACCCAATTGTGGGCGGCGCCACGCCCATCGTTTATTTTGAACCGGCTCTTATTAAGCCCTCTATTATGATCCCGAATATAAAATTTAATGTCTCTGGCGTATTTATTTATTGATTTATCACGATTTTAGTAGTTTTTGTTATCAGCGGGGTTATCAGCCAATTTCATCCATATTTACTCTATCAGTAGATGTGCTTAAGCGAATTATTCTGATTGAATTTGGTAGGGGTCGGGGCCACACCCTTTTTTTATTTTTTAGACCACAGGTGCCCCTTGCTACTGCAGAGACACATATATCTGGATTTCAACTCGCCTCGTCAACCTGATAATTTATGTATATGTATATATTCTGACATCTATCTCGATAAGGTTTAGTTGATACAAACAACCGTTAGGCGAACAAAACTATTATGCTCTTTAGCAACATGTTGCAAGAGTATAAAAACACAACAACAACAACAATGAAAAGCGCAAAGAGCAACGATAGTGCCGGCGGGCATTCAACTATTTTCGGCAGTTTTCGACCATTATTTAGCTAGAAGTTGATAGACAGCCACTGGCGTTAATTGTGGTAGCTACTCAGCGAGGCGTAGAAGTTCCAGTGCAAAAAGGGAAAATAAAATACACATTTCACAACGAGCATAGTTACATACATTTGTATTTTTTTACGAAACTAAATAATATGCGCATCCGAAATGATGTAATGCCCAAAAACTAATAGAGAAATGTACGCATATAGCAAATACAAGTCAGAATTCCAATGAACTCTGATTTTCACACTCAAGTTCATGCTGGTGCGTTTTATATTTAATATTTAATATGGGATTTCACATGATCTCGACACGAAGTCGTAAGAAGAGCTTAAGGACGTAGACAGACAATGGCGAGCCTTTCGACCCACCAAATTATTTTTAACTGGTCTTGCAACAAGAGGCCGAGCATTGTCATGATAAAATGATTGCCGCGTGTTTGATAGCGAATTCTGGGCGTTTTTCGACAATCGATGGCCTCAATATGATCAGTTGTTGTCGGTAGCGTTGCCCATTAATTGTTTCATGCTCTTTTAGAAGCTCATAATACAACACGCCCTTCTGGTAGCACCAAATACAGAGCATTACCTTCGCATCTGGAATATTCGGCCTTGCTGTTCATTTGGTTTCACATACAATGTTTTGCGTTTAGAGTTGTCGTAATGGATCCAATTTTCATCACCAATCACAATCCGATGCATAAGCAACTTCTGTATCTAGCGTTGAAACAGTATTTCTAATATGATACAATAGTAAAATTTATTTTTCAATGTCTCTTGGCGTCAATTGATATGGCAACCAATTTCCTTGATTTTAAATATATTCCTCTGCTTTGAAACGTTTTAAGCTACTTGATTGGCTTCCAAAGATTATGTGAGCTTTTCTTATGTTTGGCAACTATTTTCATCGAGCAAAACTTCCAGTTCCTCATCTTCAAAATTTTTTGGCCGGCTAGAACGTTCTTCGTTTTCCAAGCAGAATCATTCTTTTGGTACGATCGATTACAGCATAAACGTCCACTTATATACAATGACTTTCGGCTGAGGTCTTCTTCGTGTTAATATATTGAAGTAGAACTCACCGCAAATACATTTTCTCAGGCACAAAGTTCGAGTAAAAAAAATTATTGTTAATGAATTGTTGTATATATACTGAAAATGAAGCACAAGGGCAGTCGCTTTCCAACGCATATTTGAAATATTGGAACAATGGAATAATAAACTCTTGGCAAATTGCTCAAAAAGCCAACAGATACGGAGCCAAGTACCGAAAAAGAGATTTAGTTCCTAAGTAAACCCACTACCTACAACTTAGTTCACTTTGGATCCTCTAATGAAGATTGAAGTGATCTTCTTTTTACCCGTGTCACTCTTTCCCAACGCGAACTCTTAGATCATGTCATTACTCATGTCTGGTCTTTTCCAAAGACAACCCTCAGATCATACACTAATTTTCTATTTGTTATAGAAGTTTATATGAATTTAATTGCGATTAAATTGACGCCAAACTGCATGGTATTGAATAAATTAATGATTATGTCTACAGCAAGCTCGAAAAAGTAATATATAAAGTTTATTCCATAATATCAGCTAATAAATAAAGTTTGTATTTGTTTGCTACCAGCCCGCGGTAGAAACCAACTTTCGACCACCATAAACGATATGTGTATTTCTATCCTCAAATAAACAATACGAAAATTGGAGCTTTTAGGGAGTTTTTTAATTACTTCGAAAGCTTTTTGGAAGACGACAAGATGAAAATTCAGGCGAACAAGTATGACAAAACTAAAAAAAATGGACAATAGACTCTGCATTGTGTGAATCTGCTGTTTAGAAATTGTGTTAGAGATAATGATGGAGACGTAGAATTATTAGATATAATGCTGGGTTGACTTCAAAGCTTTTAAAATGCGCTTTGAGTTTTAAGAACACATCGATACAAAAACAATCTGGAACAAACTTAATAAATATCACTGGTGATCATTGATTAAGATAGAGATATAAACAGTTGTACGATAGTAACAGGTGAATTTATAAGGTTTATATCAGTTAAAATACTGGAAACTGGTTAGCATTGCTCAAAAATGTAATTTCCGACTCTACAACAATAACAAAACAGTAAAATATTTAACGAACAATAACGCTTATTCTGCCAATTATTTTTTACGTAGCTCCCTTAACCACAAGCTTACATAACTCATATAAACGTCTACATAATATCTTCAGTGTTAATGACCACCTCTACCAGCAACAATAATAGCAACAACAATACAATAACACGCGGCACTTGCTCTTTGTTACTAACAGCAAAATAATTACAATTTCATGCAATTCACCAGCAACCCTATAACAAGGCACGCACAAGCACACATACCAACAGATATACCTCACATAATTACACACATGATGGTACATTTGTTGTTGTACCGCATCATTTGACTTTCGACTTCATTGCTAACAACAGCAAAAAAAAAAACAACTTCACTTCACGCCACTCATTTGTTGGCTCATGCACCCGCTCTCTTCCGCCAGCTCTTGCTTGCCCACTTGACCAGCAAAGCAAATTATGACATAATCGCTTGACTTGTTGCCACTCAGGCCGGGCATGTGAAAGTTACGTGCGAGTGCGTACCCGCAAAAAACGCTTTAATTTTCTCATTACACTTTTTTTTGTGGAGGGAAAAAAAGGTTTAAAAAATAAAAATAAAACGAAGTTGAAAACAAAACATCGTTATTTTATAAATACTTCTTGGAGTCGGTGGGACTTTTGCGCGTTGACTGATGTGCTAAGTTTAAAAATATTTATATATGTGTTTAAACATGAATGCTGTAGGCGTATGAGGTGTGTTAATTTAAGATTCCAACAAGCACTCAAAAAAAAAATTTCGGTTGATTTTTGCTTTAAGGTGTGGCCCGCATGCTCAGCTGATTCATATTGCGAGCATTTAAGATTCCTACAAGCACTTGTTCATTAAAATTGAAGAGAATCCCCATATGACGCAATTGCGATATGAATTTTTTGTAGCTACTTTGACTTTTTCTCTAAAAGAATATTATAAATTTATCATATTATAAATATTTATTTTTAGGTCTTGGAAGCGAGCGTGCAACGTAAAGTATCTGACCAGCAGGATCATTACCTCTCTTTAATCAAAATTGTCATATAGACTCCGCATTGGCGCCTCTGGGTAGCTATTTCGGCATCCGCCGGGTAGTGAGTTAGTTATGTGTACAGCGCTGTCCGATTCCCTGTAGATTTGGATTATGGTAAGAATTGGTACCCACCTCGTACAAACAAAATCCAATGAAGAAAATACTACAAAAATGGCTCGGAAATGCAAATACAAGTCGACGACTACCGCAAAAGGAAAAAATGTCTATAATTTAGGGATATGCACCTAGAATAGCCTCTTTACAGAAAGTTTAAGAAAGTCTTTAAGAAAGTTGCCTCTATCCAAATAGCGGCAGTACTCGTTGCATCTAATGCTGACATTACTGCCATCCAGGGGATGAGATGTAGTGTATAGGGACGCTCGAAGAGCACAACTTGTGATATCTACTCAAGTTGCAATATGGAGCGACGGAAATTTAGATGTGGACTTGTTGTTAGCAAGAGATTTTCCAACATCATTCTAAATTGCGCTCCGATGAAGGGAAAGGACGATGAGCACAAAGGTATATTTCAAGCTGAGCTCGAGATCTCCTATGTTAAATTTTTTCTCTGAGATTTTGATGCAAAGGTCAAGCAAGAAAGCATCTTGGGCATTATGATTGGGCAAATTTAGTCTCCACAATGCCAACTCGAACAACGGCCTGAGACTTAATGTCTTTGCTGTCGCGTGAAACATGGTTGAATGTAGCATCATATGCCTCTACCGCGATATTCATATACGTTGGATGGACTAACGATATACAATTCTGTCGCCGGGGAGAAGAAATGCGTAAGTATAACCTTACTTCTTTACCACAAAAATTACAAATATATGTAAGCACTATAAATATTTCCATACAGATTGTTCATCATCATGACCTATGTATGAGATGGTTTTTGGACCCTTATCAGGAATAACTTTCTGCATATTCGCTTTACGAGTCTTTAACAAATATTCGTTAAAAATTTTTCTCTCATTTCAAGACAATGAAAACATTATAAACATTCAAAACAAAAAATAACCAAAACTTGCTTCAACAGTTTCTTCCACACAACATTTTCAACTTCACATGCATCGAGATTTATGTTCAAGCACTGTTGGCCGGAGTCAATGAACTTCAAACTTTCGACAAAAATTCGATTTGTCACACACCTTTCTTTTTTCGGCATTTTGTCTGATTTTCACAGAACAAATGAACCTTTCCCAACAAAGCCAGCGACAGAGCAATAACAACCACAACAGCAGCAGAGCATCATAAGTCGCCTGTTAATGCACCGGTGCGCTATGAACGGGAATTTAATTCAACAAACGACCGGAGATATGAGACAAAATAATCAAATGAAGATCAGCTGATCGAATGACGAAATCGATGAATGCGACGAAGCAACAAAAATCAAATCGAATAAAGTAAATGAAAATATAAATGCACAACAATGTTATTTTTTTAAATGTCAGGTTTGGTGTGTGTGTGTGTGTGCTTGTGAGCATCAACAAGTGAAAGAGGCCAATGAACTTTTCTGGTCAATATGAGATGAAAAGTAAAATGAAATGAATTGCTTGTTGCAGCGCGCAAAGCCAAAAGTGCATTTTGAGTGTGTGTGTGTGTGTGTGTAAGAAATCAAAAGCGAATGCGGAAATGTGTAAGTGAGTAATTGTGTAGAGCGCATGCGTAATGTTGACATAAATAAAATCGATGCCAAGTAGCCACGAAAAAAAGGTAAATTCGTTGAAAGTTTTGAGATGAAGAGAAAATTTTTGGAGTTTTGTTGTAAGAGAGCTGCATAAAAAATGAGTAACTTGGACGGAGATAGACAAGTGGTAATTGGAGTAGAGTGTGTATGTGGCTTAAATATTTACAAAAACGGAAGTGTTTTGAGTTGGCCAAAAGCAAAGAAGAGCGTACAATGACCTTTTGGGTTGTGGCAAGGCATAAAGTGGTATTTATAGCATAAAGAAGATGATTTAAAGTTTCTTACAACGTGTGTTGGTAATATAAAGTTAAGGTTGTCTAGATGCTGGATGGGCTGTAAAGTGCTGCAAAAAGAGTTTTTTTTTACCGAGATCTATAAATTTTTGTGACAAAGTGTATTGAATGCTACCCATATAATGCCTGAATACTCTATATTTCATTAAAAAAAAAAATAATTTTTGAATTTTTTGTAAGAAGCGATGTTTATTTTGAAGTAAAATTAAAGAGAAATTAAAAAAAAAGTTTACTTCGGCAGCACCGGGGCTATAATAAAAGGGTATAAAAAGATCTCTATATTAATTTCGATCGTTCAGCTTGTATAACAGCTATATGCTATAGTAGTCCGATACTAAAACATATTTTCGCGCTTTCTTGAAAATAATCCATGCCAAATTTTGTGAAGATATCTCGTGAAATAAAAAAGTTTTCCATATTAGAACTTGATTTATATCGGTTAGTTTGTATAGTAGCTATATGGTATAGTGGTTCAATATCAGTGACCCCGAAAAATAAGCAGCTCCTTAGGAAGAACAGGATGTTTGCAAATATTCATATTTATTTGATATCTCACCCTGTTCAGGGTATAATAAGATAAAAATATAATAAAGCTATTGAGTAGAAGATATGACAAAAGGCTTATTAGTTGTAAAAATAGCAAAACAAATAAAAAGCTTTTAAGTCTGAAAGCTTGTTTAATAAAATGCTTATTTTCTAAGTTTTAACAGTTACTTTCTTGAACTCCTTAGGCGAATAGAAGTCTGCAAACGTTAAAAATTTATTTATCCAACAAAACAGTTTTAACCTCGGGGGTATATTTTCGTTTTTTAAAAATAATAGAAAGCTTTTAAAATATGAAACACTATTGACCATGGTGAAAACGGTCATATTAATTAAATTTGCTCGAAGAATTTATAAGATAGACGTCTCAAAATATTCATTTGCTATTCCCTGATAAATGTGATTATTTGATTGCTGTCAATATTTAAGATAAAGCATTAAGAGCTTAGTTAACTGTTTCACAATACGCCTAATTGTAGGCAACGTTTTTGGGTTATTACTTTACTTTACTTTTGCTTTTTAAGTATATTATATAGCCTACCATTAGGGTGATTTCGTAGCTGCTTGAGGAGTAAGATAACACCACAGACATAAAAAAGAACTTAAGAAATTTATAAATAACAAACAGTTTGTTTGGGTACATATTTGCACCTCGAATACTAAGTGAAGCACGAAATATAGGCACAGAATTAGTATTTATCAATGCGCCTAACTATAGGCAACAATTTGTAGCTGTTTTACTTTTGCCTGTATCTGTACTAAATAGTACGACACTTATTTTGTATGATGTCAAAGCATTATTACGAGCGAGTAGAGCCCATTTCATAATCAGTATAAACATCTAAAAAATAAATTGTTTAAAAAATATAAAATATATTTTCCAAAAATTAGTAAAACCAAACTTTGTCACTTTTTCGATTTAAGCAGTGAGTAGTAAACATCAGATTAGAGAAGTGACTACGCACATGCGCGTCAGGCATCACGTAACTTAATTTTATACAAATTAATGCGAACTGAACTTTTGGCTAAGCTTCAAACTTTCCTACGGCGAAGATGAGTCAATAACCTCTGCGCGCAAATGAGAACAGCTGGACATCGACGAAAAACTCAAATAAAAAATTAACTCATAGAAAAGTTACAACAAAAAAAACGATACACTAAATAAATTGTTACAAAATAAAGCTAACAAAAATCGCGTTAAAATGCGTTTACAACAACTCCACAGCAAGCCGAGTTCACTGACACCGTTTAATGTCAGCACATTGTAATACACAACAATAATAAAAAAAGCATAACCGAATTAACGAATGAGCAGGAAATGAAATGCGTTCACTGCCACGACCCTTTCTCTCTCTTTTCACGCATTCTCCAAGACGTAAGCCACACAGCGAATGGCGTTTAAGCCCAAAATAACCGGGTAGAGTCAAAAATATTTATCATTTATACCTTACCATTGGTTTGTGTGCGCATGTGTATGTGTGTTTGCTTGCTACCATAATTTGTGTTGCTTTTTAGCCTCGCAACCATATGCCGCTCACTCTCTGACGCTGCGACGTTGACTGCGCCGTCGACACATTTCACTTTTACCGGCCGGCTTTGAAGGCCAAAAAGATAACAACTACAAGTGGTAATCAACAGAATTCCACTGCAAGCACAGACAAACACACTCACATATAAATTTATGGAAAACATATACATACACATATACACATTTTTGTATGTATATATATTTTATATGCATACACACGCACTCTCGATCATCTGTGTGGAAGAAGCTCCATTAAAAAACACTCTTTCATTTGGCTAAAGTGCTTTTGTTGGTATTGGTGATCATATCGAAATGTAGACTTGCTTGTGCGGGGGTCATTGACCAAATTCGTTTTTCCAAAAACATAAAAACATGACAAACTATAGAGAATTGGTCGAAAGCAACAAAATTCTTCATTTACAGACACATACACATCTGCAACTATATATATATATATATATATGTTTGATTGAGTGTTTACTTTCGATGCGTATGTGTTGGCTTGCACACAGCGAGTAATGATTTTAGAGTGCGTGAGAGAGTGATGGTTTTAGTATGATTGCGGAGTGCGTAGCGTTATCACGGCACTGCTTGGGCGGGAATTTTTTATAATTTAAGGCCTTTTTGTTTAAATTTACATATCTACTTTTCGATTTATTGCTACTTTCGCTCAATTTAATTCAATATATTACTATATTCAAATTTTTAAAGTTCGTTTGAAAACATTATAAGCCAGATATAAAAAGAGTTTTACCAGAATATGGGCAAATATTCTAGGCTCTTTCTGCCATGGAAAAGGCTAAAATCTTTAAAAGTCCCACCCACTGATAGATATATATGCTAGTTTTTGCACAGAAAACCTTTTTAAAGCTAGCCCTTTAAACTGAGTATCCTTTTTGGTTAAATTTCATTTTAAATCATTTTATACCAACTGATCAAATTTCAGCCGGACTGCCAAAAAAAAGAATCGTGTTAGCATGTGACGGCGCCTTATTGTAGCGAAAAATCCATGCATCTTCTATTACACATCAGATCATTTACGATAAATCGTTTCACGAAGACGCTTCAAAATTGTCAGGTAGTATTCTTTGATAATCGATTAACCCTTTGCAACGAATTTTCGATGAACTATACATGAACATTTGATGAACATTTTTTTGGCCGACCTTAACGTAATTTTTTTGATAGATTGTTGGACACTTTCGACGTCATATTCGTAAACTTACATCTGGTTGCTATTAATGATGCCTTTGATGAATGTAGGGTCAAGCACCTCGTTTACGACCTCTACCCGAAGTAGTTTTAGCAAACTATGCAGGTCTTTTATAACGAGTTTAACATCAAGATGTTTCATACCCAAAGCATGAATTAAAATAAGTTGAGTCGATCCATAAGAGATGTTGAGTTCCTTTTGTATCTCTCCAACATCAACAGGATGTTGTTCAAGCACTGTTTCATTAACATTTGTCCAAAACACAATTTGAACGTTTTTTTTTTCGAAGTTAAGACATTTCTTCTCAGCTACATCGGCGGTTGTTGTTAATGAACTATTAAATCCATCAAATCTGAATGCTCATTTTTACTCTAGTCAATTGTTATCACACCCGTTCAATAAAACAGATCAAAAAAGTATAAAAGTATCCACTCCCATTCGACTTTTTTTCAACTCACACTCTTTCTGCTTTTCGCCACAGTATTTCGACTTCAAACCGATTATATCACCGTTTACATTGCTAAGTGTGCTTAAAGCCGAGTGAGTGTCTGCTCTTTAGCGGTATACTTTCTTTGCTACATATACTCACCAGTCTAGACAATTAAGTGGACTTTAAGCGTATACAATAATGTAAATATGTGTGTGTGCAGCGTTTACACTAAAGAAATTCGAAAGTTCTGAGTCTCAATTTGAGTATGGCAGACAGAACGTTCTTCAGGCGCTTTGTAATAATATTTATATCAATATATTTATAAAGTGTGTATACGTACACTTTCGGGTCTATGTTTGTGAACAAATATGCCAGATTTTGTATGCTCTACGCGTTAGCACTTCTTTGAGTAAGTCTATAAAGCAAACGCATATTTCTTTATAAGCTTTGCTTTTCATTTGTGTTCGCATATATAATATGCTTGTATATACATATATACCTACTTAAGCACTGTTCTATTTTTGAAGTTCGTTGCTTAAATCTTTCGTTTCATATATTTTACTTACATACCATATTTATTAATTTTTTGACAAATCATTCTTTTCGGTTCTCTTACTTATTGACTTGAAGTTCATTCAACTTCGGTGTTACTTTTCTTGATGTCGTATTCGATTCTAATTTGTATGGCTCAAATTTGGAAAATAGTTTTGGGAGCGAAAGCGTCTTCTTTACCTCCTTATTTTTGAGTATTCATACCGCTCATATCCGCTTGAAATATTGCATAGTTCAATAAGATTACTTGATTACCTTTCAGCAGAGATAGCTACTAAGAACTTTGAAGTAAAGTTTACCGTTACTTACTTGAGCTGAAGATCGATTTTGCATTAGTGGCTCATGCTTTCAAATCAAATTGATTACATCATTTCGTCAAAAACTAGATGACATATTAAACTTATTTTGAGATAGATTTATAATATTTGAAAAACAAAAACCAGATTGAAAGTATCTCAAGTTAAATAGTTTTTAAGAAAGACTTTCGAAAAATATTCAGATAGACTTGAATTTAAAATTATTTTGCATGGAAATTTAAAAATAATAAATTGATTCTATTTTACCAGATTAAAAAACAAGCCTTTTAGGTATTTTAATACAAATCTTTATTATCGCTTTCAAAATACGCTCCTAAGTCAATCCACGCTTGCCAGCGCATCTTTCAATACACTTGTTATAAGCCTCAGCTGATATGGCGTACCCTTCAGTGCCTTCAGTGAATTTTGGTTTTTTCGGTTTCGGCGCATTTTTGAACATCATTTGCTATTCATTGTAACAGATTTCGTCACCAGCAATATTGCGTTTGATGAGGAGTCTCAGCTACGTTGTCAAGCATCGTCATTAACAGAGGCGGATAGACGACTCGCATGAGATAAATTTTCCTTGAGATCACGATCTTCACTAAATGCTTTATGTCACTCGAATGCGATAAAAAATCGTCGATATTTTCAACGATATCTTAGCCATGATTTTATTGAAAAAACCAAATTTCAAGTCAACTCTTTGTTTGATTTTTTTCTATGCTAAAAATCGCCATACAAACTTTCTCTACACTCATAACTGCGCTGAATATGTCTATGGCTGAGACAGGAGCTGCCATGAACTCTTTTACAGAGCTCAAGAAGAAGTTTGGTGTGAAAATATTTTGCAAGAGAGGATTCTAGACTACAGCAGCATCTTCCAGTCATAAGTAGCTGCCATCAAGATTGACGTAGATCTACTGCTCTGACAAGTATCCTTCTTTAGAGTCATAAAAATTTACACCGAAAGCATGACGGTAATACTGGTCTCGAACCCGTTTACTCTGCTATCAGGCTGATTAATAAGTGCTTAGTATCATTATAAATTTTACCGAACTGAAGCCTTTAGTTTATTATTCAATGGTTGAGCCGCTTGCTGTCGTACGAACAAACACTTAAAGCGGACCTGTACTTCCATAATTTATTCCTGTGCTAATGATTTTTAGTTTATTATTAGAACATTTATGATTTTCTAACCGAAAAAATTTAAAAAGAATATACGCTCTTTACTTGAAAAGAAATCCAAAATTTACACTTCTATTAATTAATCAGCGCTAATAACTTTTCCTTTATAATAGCATGTCTAACAAATTTTCATGATTTCGCTTTACACACTCCTATACTTACAACACACATGCACATGCGTCTACACATACACACATACATATTGTTGCCTGAGTTTGTACGTTTCGCTTTTTATTCGGTCAATAAACTTGCCATTGGAAAATCAACAGCCTCAACACTGTAACCTACCGCTGAGCGGGTGCTGCCTGATCAACGTCAACGGAATGAGTCGCCGCTGCTGCTATTGCTGTTGCTGCATCTGCTGCTTCTTCTGCTTGTCGCAGGAAGAAAGTAAGAAACTGCAACGCTACTTTCTTATGAAGTCGCAGGCGTTGTGAGACAGAAATTTCTCCAAACTGTGCACATATGTGTGTATGTATGCGTTTTTGTGTGCTATGGTTTTTGTTAGTGGCAAGCAAGAATGTCTTGGAAAAACGTCTAAACTGTGGCAAATAGAAAAGTCGGTGCTGCTGAAAATTCGAAAAGAAAGCAAAGCGAACTTTCATTTACAAGTATTTCTAAATATGTCGGTGTCTGCAAGCGAAACTGATTTGAGCTTGAAAATGAGATTTGCAACTACAACAGCAGTAAAATGCAAACAAAACACCAAATAGAAGTAAATCAAATAAGAAAGGAGGCAACTGCAAGTGCCGCGCATTTAGCAAGTGCTAGCGAATGGCAAGTAGCCTTTCTTGTATGTACATATGTGTCTGTGTGTGCATGTGTGTGCATATGGCAGCTAGTCAACACTTGCTGCACGCTTGCTATTTATGGCGGAGACGACAAACGGCCATAAGAATTTAGAAAATGAAATGAAGTGCAATGCAACTCTTTTTGTTCGCGGTGACCGCTTCAACGCTTCTGTGTCGCGCTTTCGTGCATTGGCTTTGTTTGCACACTGAAATCACAAGAAAAAAAAAAAAGAAGAAAAAAATATGCAAAACTAAAAAAAAACAGTAAAAAATATAAACTTCGGTTGCACCGAAGCTGGCATACCCTTCACAAAGAAACCATTTTTTCATACAATAACTTGATTTGATCATTCAGTATGTATGGCATTGTATGTTAGCTATATGCTATATGCTATATACTAATATATACTGATACGATCTGAAACATTTTTTAAACATTATAGCGTTGTCTTGGGTTTTAATACATTACATAAATTTAAATTTTGTGAAGATATCTAGTAAAAAAAAATTTTTGTTCGATCGGTTTCAGTCAGTAATCGGTTAGTTTGTATGGCAACTATAAGCTATAGTGTTCCGATATCGGCGGTTTTAAAAAATAAGCGTCTTCTTGGGGAGAAAAGCATGTGAACAAAATTTCTGATCGATATCTCAAAAACTGAGAGACTAGTTCGCGTATATATAGGCAGATTTGGCTAAACTGACTCAGCTCGTCATTTATATATATATATATATATAAATACTTTATAGGGCCTGCGACGTTTCTTTTGTGTGTTACAAACTTCATATACCCTGTTCAGGGTATAAACATATAAAAGAAGAACAAAAGCACAACAAACGGAAAGTCAAGGCAGTTTAACTTGCCACTGACAGCAAATAACATATAAATATATACATATATATGACTTGCATACAGTATATACACAGCAGTTGCAAATGTGGTGACTTTTCAGTTAGATTTCATTCACACACTTTTATACACATATGTACGTATGTATGTGTACATATACATATATACATATGTGGTATATATATGTACATATGTACATATATGCATGCATTTTTATGTGCTGACTGCAGCATGCGCCATTTATGTCATTCACTTTGGCACACGCAGCGCGTCGTCTATTGTGCATTTGCGCAAACTTTCATTCTACGCATGCGCCAATGACTTTGTTTGTTGCGGTGGCTACAACAATTCTAGCCGCATTAGACTATCGGTATTTAGCTTTAGAAATAAGTTTAGAAGTAGTAATAGGTGGAAAATCAATGAATTTACTTTTTTGTATTATTTCATTCGGTTATATTTAAAGTTAGTAATTCTTAATAGGTTTATATATTTACTTGCTCAACATAATTCATAATCTTTAGGATGCTTAGCTTTGACGATAGATTTCAGAGAAGCTACACATAACATTGTACAAGTTTTTTTTTATTAATTAATTCTTAAACTTGGATATAGAAAAAGAAAACAATATTAATTTCCAAATATTTGTCTTTGTCGTGATCTTGAATATAAAATTGCCGTTGCGACAGAGTCGATTTCTTGACAATACATTTTAGCTTCAAAACCTGGAAATTAATAAAATTTTCGCTATAATACGATGTTACGTATATTATAATCGATAAAATTTAAATCGATTATTTATTATTATAAAAATCATTATTCGCAAAAAATCGGTAAATATGAAAAGAAATTTCATTTTCCAATCTTTTCATAATTTTTGTAATGAATAAATTAAAATTGATTATTTATTATTTAAAGAAAAAATATAACGAAAAAATTAGTATTCGAAAAAATCGATAACAACGAAAGAAAAATTATTTTTTCATAAATTTTGTAATGAATAAACTAGCAATGAATTATTTATTCTTAAAAAAGTTTTATTCGAAACAATCGATAAATCAAAAGAAAAATTTATTTTAGTGGCTTTTTTTTCTTATAATTTTTGTAATGAATAAACATGAAATCGATAAATAGGTACATATTATTTTTGTAATGAATAAATTAAAATTGATTATTTATTATTTAAAGAAAAAATATAACGAAAAAATTAGTATTCGAAAAAATCGATAACAACGAAAGAAAAATTATTTTTTCATAAATTTTGTAATGAATAAACTAGCAATGAATTATTTATTCTTAAAAAAGTTTTATTCGAAACAATCGATAAATCAAAAGAAAAATTTATTTTAGTGGCTTTTTTTTCTTATAATTTTTGTAATGAATAAACATGAAATCGATAAATAGGTACATATTATTTTTGTAATGAATAAATTAAAATTGATTATTTATTATTTAAAGAAAAAATATAACGAAAAAATTAGTATTCGAAAAAATCGATAACAACGAAAGAAAAATTATTTTTTCATAAATTTTGTAATGAATAAACTAGCAATGAATTATTTATTCTTAAAAAAGTTTTATTCGAAACAATCGATAAATCAAAAGAAAAATTTATTTTAGTGGCTTTTTTTTCTTATAATTTTTGTAATGAATAAACATGAAATCGATAAATAGGTACATATTATTTTTGTAATGAATAAATTAAAATTGATTATTTATTATTTAAAGAAAAAATATAACGAAAAAATTAGTATTCGAAAAAATCGATAACAACGAAAGAAAAATTATTTTTTCATAAATTTTGTAATGAATAAACTAGCAATGAATTATTTATTCTTAAAAAAGTTTTATTCGAAACAATCGATAAATCAAAAGAAAAATTTATTTTAGTGGCTTTTTTTTCTTATAATTTTTGTAATGAATAAACATGAAATCGATAAATAGGTACATATTATTTTTGTAATGAATAAATTAAAATTGATTATTTATTATTTAAAGAAAAAATATAACGAAAAAATTAGTATTCGAAAAAATCGATAACAACGAAAGAAAAATTATTTTTTCATAAATTTTGTAATGAATAAACTAGCAATGAATTATTTATTCTTAAAAAAGTTTTATTCGAAACAATCGATAAATCAAAAGAAAAATTTATTTTAGTGGCTTTTTTTTCTTATAATTTTTGTAATGAATAAACATGAAATCGATAAATAGGTAGGAAAAATTAATGTTCCAGTATTTTCTTTTTATATGTTTTGTGATGAATAAAATTTAAATCGATTATTAATTATAAAAAAAAAATTTTCCAAAAAATCTATAAATATCAAGGGCAGACTATTCTAGCGATTAAATTTTTATTTGTTTTGTAAATGCTTATAACTTCTTGATTGAATATTAAACTTAAATTAAATTAGATATTCCGTTCCAATCGAATACACCTTACACGCTTATAATTAATAAACAAGTCCGATGCATTCGATTGTCGTGTGTAATTGCATACGCCGATTCGTGTTTGCGTAAAGAAAAGGAAATCGAGTTCAATGTTTGCACTTCACTGCGAAAGCTTCACTCGGTTCCAAGAAACTTTTCACTTTTGCTGCATTTCGTAATTTTTTTAATTGTTGCAACGAATGTCAGAATAAAAATAATTACTTTTAATTTATTGCGACTTGTTTGGTCTTCAAATATACTTATTTGTTAAAAAGTTATAAGGTGTTCTTGTAAATGTAGAAAATAAATTGAAATAATTTCTAACCAAATGTCATTGGTAGAGATTTAATAATTTTTACTATTGTAGAAAATACCAGAGTTTTTAAGGAAACTACCATTTTAAATTATTATTTTTTAATTTAAATTTGTTTTAAATTTCAAAATTATTAATAAAATAAGTATTTCAGTGCATCCTTCCTCTTCACTCATTTTCATTCCTTTTCTCAGAGAGCAAAAGCTTTTACTCTTTATACTTTTTACTCTCAATCTCAAATCTTGGAGTTGTTGAAGCTTTTGTTGTCATTTTGCGCTCCAGTGCTATTTCTTTGGCTCATAAACATTAATGTTACGAAACCGACGAATGTAGGCCAACGACCGCCAGCACCACAGAGTCAAAGACGCATTCACTTCAGCAGCGGCGGACTTGGCGGTCACGTATACATGTGCGCGACTGCAAGAATCGAAAAATAACGAGTCTTAAACTAATTAAATACTGTTCATTTATGTCAATCTTTTCAATATTCTAATGAAAAAATCTTTAAAAAAATATTATAAAAAAATAAGTACTAATTTTCTATATTTTTACTTTTTAATTATTTAAATTTTTTTTTTACGTTTTTATGTTTCTTGAAATCATGCTGAAATAACCGAGCGTATTATTTTCAAACACTCTTTCAGTTTATTAAAAAAAAATTGAAAAAACAGAAAAAAAAATTTTAGTGAAATTTTAAAATTTTTCAATGGAAAATTAAATAACTTTTTCTTTAAAATAATTTCGCGATTTTTAATACTCTTTCAATTTATATAAAACAATAGTTATATTTTCGAATATCTATGTGTATTTATATATAACCAGTTTGCAAATTGTAACAACAAACGAAAAAGTTTATTGACCTCGCCGTTAAAAGTAGACTGCCGCAAGAGAATGGTAAGCTAAAATAAATAACAAAAGAGCACAGCTGAAGAGAAAAGTAAATTAAGCGGTCCATATTATGCAAAGGTAAACACATCCACACATGTAATATAATTTTTGATGTAATAAAATTGTTAAAAAATATTTAATACAGCAATGGTAAAACAAAAGAATAATTGCAAATAAAAAAAAAGTTTGAACAAGCAAAATAAATTTTGTTAAAAAATATTTCGAAAATAGAAGCTAAAAATAGTATATTTTTACACATTTTGGTTTTAATATGATGGATTCGCATGTTACTAAGAAATCCCTTCACAAATAAAGAATTCGGGCAAAATGTCTTCATAATATTATGGCGTAGTCTGATATCAGCGGTTTCAACGAATGAGCAGATTAATGGGTTAAAAACCACATGTGAAAAATTTTAAATCCATATCTCAAAAACTAAGGGATTAGTTCACGCAGACTGACGGAGACATGTCTAAATTGACTCAGCTAGCCACGTTGATCCTTTCTATATTTATTTATTTTATAGGGTCTCTGTCGTTTACTACTGGGTGCAAAAAGATTCGTGACAAATTTAGTAACCCCCCCTGTTCAGGTTGTAATACCCATTTTTGGCGAAAAATTGTTGAAAATCAATGTCCTTCTCAATTCCTGGCAGTAAAACTACACAAAATACTAGTCCAAAACTACCAAAATAAAGGTTTTAGATAATCTTTATTTTAAAATATTTTCTTTAAACACTGAATTTTTAGATTATTACTATTTAAGTTGAGAGTGTTTTATTTTGCTCTGAGGTTATATTCTATCAGCCTGGAGTTTATAGTCTATACATATAAGCCATGTTATTTGGGAAAAATTCGAGTTAATTTTTTTTAGAAACTTAAGTCCAAGAAAAGTTTGTGAGATCGAAAAAAAAGTGGTATTTGTTGTTCTAAAGTCAACTTTGGCACTACCGTTTCGATTTAATTGAACTATTGAATGAGTACACCTGGTCTAGAGATAAAAACAACTGTTTTTACGAATCGAAATGGAGGTTGCTTAAAGGCAACAACTAGTGTCACAGCCTAAAAAAAAGGAGATTATTGTAAATTTAAAAAAAGAAGCCACTGTATCATTTGTTTTTAAATTATACATAGTAAAATGTTTAAGAAAAATATAAAAAATATTTTTCGAGTTACACACAATTTCTGACGGCGCAAAAGTGCTTCCAACCTAAAACACATTCTGTTTAAAAAATAGTGTTCGTACGATGACCTATCTAAAAACCACGTAAAAATCAAATATTGCCAAAAAAATTGAATTTTAACAAAAAATTTGGTAATTTTTCGGCTGCCAAAATTGGATTTTTGATCAGACCAAAAAACTGATATGGCATTGTATGGCGAACTAATACAGAAGATGAAGAAAAAAATTGATAGCGATCAGATCACGCAATTTGGAAAATGTTGTTTAAAGAAAAACATATACGGAACTGTTGGGTTTTTAACTGAAACTGTTAGAATGCTGTAACTCAAAAACTATTTGAGATATTAATTGCAATATGTTATTTATAAAGGTGTAACCTTTATTAAATATTATTAAAAATATTCTTAGACAACATAATATATTTTTCTGAACCAACATTGAATTTGCACACACTTGAATGCAGCATCATTTTCAGCTGATTTTATAAGATACAATTTGCAGTACTCACTGTTCTAATATTTTTATTTTATATACGAATTGTTGTTTTTGTTATTGTAATGATGAAGATAATGAAAATTGAGTGGTTGTCTAGGAAAAAATAAGTGATTACACTAATTGCTGACTCTACATATAATACATACACATAAATATATACATAAATTTTTCCGAAAAACTCACTCTTTACCTTACAACAATATTGTACTCTTTTGCTTCATAAAAGTATGTTTTATACATATATATGTGACTCTGCACTCAAATCGAGAAAAATAAATTATTCTCATAGAATCTTTTATCTATATTTATAACCCGTACTTTGATTTTATAGAAGTATTTGTGAATACAAATTTATAAATTTCACTCACAAAGCTTTTGTGTGCGCACTCTGCAGCTGCTCTCCGCATTAGTTGCACCGTGTCGTATGAGCAACATCTGAATGAATTGAGCGCGTAGAAAAAAGCATTGAGCACTCAAATAGAATTGTGTAGCGAAAAAATGCGGAAGAAAACTTGATCTTGAGCTTGCAATACATGCATAGCTAAACGAGTGAGTGTGAGAGCTGGCGAGAAAGAGAGCAGTGTATGTGTAATAGACAATTTGCTATTATTGTGTGTGGCTGTGTGCGTGTGTGTGACGATTTAGCGCAGCAATGGAAAAGTTCAAGTTGAATGTCGTCGTCGTGTTTGTGGTTGTAATGGATGTTGTTGTTGTTGTCGTCATAGATGCATGCTATGTGTTTCGCTGGCTATCAGGGTGAGCGTCGCGCTTTTTTTGTATTTGTTTTGCTGCTTTTTTGCGATTTCTGCTTTTTTTTTGTTTAATTTTTTCTTTTATTTTGTTCGTTTCAATGCATGCATTTTCTGTTGAAAATTAATTTATTGTTGCACTGCATATAAGCATGTATGAATTTATGTATACCATGTGTATATAATACATATATGTTTTTTATTCGATTAGCCATATTGTTACGTTGCTATCAGCGCTGTAGTATTATTATTCAAATTTATATTTATTTTTTTATATGTATTTCACTATGAATCAATGCGTAAGCGGTTATACACATACATATGTATGTATGTATGACACCAATTGCATTGCGCTACCTAATATATTAATGGATGAGTGAGTTGATAGAATTAGGTGGAAATATATTTTAAATATAATCTATGTATTGGAATTATTAAGATGATCATTTAGAATAATATTTATTAATATTTTCCATTGCATTCAAGTAATATTTGCTCTTTAAGACACAGTACGCCTTATATATATTTTTAGATGACATACAATTACCTTTTTAAAGATAAAAATTAAATAATCTGCGATTCTTATACTTAGAAAATAAAGTTAAAATAAGAAAAACGTTAACTTCAGCTGCACCGAAGCTATAATACCCCAGACATATATTCAAATTCCTTACATTAACTTGGCCAGTTTGTAAGACAGCTATATTATATAGTGATCTGATCGGAACAATTTCTTCAGATATTATAGCGTTACCTTGGACAATAATCTGTGCCAAATTTCAGGAAGATAACTTCTCAAATAAAAAGTTTTCCATATACGGACTTGAGTTTGATCGGTCTGTTTGTATGACAGCTATATCATATGGTGGCCCTGGATTCCGGCAATTCCAACTAATGAGCAGCTAATTGAGGAGAAAAGGACGCGTGAAAAATTTAATATCGACATTTCAAACACTGAGGGGCTATTTCACATATAAACGTTCACTTATAATTGTGGCTAAAACGACATATTTGCATCGATCTCACCTCAACCCACCAAAAACAACTAAAAGCATTTTTTTCAAAAATAAAACTCACCACATTTTATATCACCTCACATTTAATCAACTCTTTTCCTACAAACCAAACTCACCACACTTATTATGTCTTCACCTAATCTCACTATATCAGTGATCAGCCCTTTTTTCTCTCTTAACGTTACTTGAATTTAATTCACTATTTCACTATGCCTATATTAAAAGCCTCCAACTTCGGAATTTTAAAAATACTAATTTTAAGTTGAGCCAATATACCCAATTCAGTGTAAAAAATTTTGTTTTAACTCTTCCTCTTCTCCAGAAGCTGCCATAGGTCTCCAGGGAAAGCCGCAATAATTTCATTGAAGCTCTCCTTTAGATTTTAGTTCCGTCTTTGTCTTCTGTAATCAACACCTTGACGTCATAGTCCAACTTCGACGGTCCGATAATAGAACCAGACTTATAATATGAATCACTACTGATCTCAACAACTGATCAAAAACGATGACCTGTTCAGAAATTGGTGCCACTTTTTTTTATATGGTATATATAACATGTTACCTTCTAAGATTTAAGTACACATTTTAACTAAACTAAATTTTGATTCAAAAATCGAGTAGTTTTCCTAAAGTCCAGACATCTTGAAGCCATTTTTATGCTTGAAACTGAAGTTATAAAATATCTGATGTTATCTCCTAGTCAGACCGGGAACTTTAGATTTTGACTCACTGAGATATGTAAAATTTTGAATAAGAATAATAAGAAATTCGGAACGCCATGGCTTTCAAGATTAGTGCTAGTGCTAGATAGAAATATCTAAAGTGGTAGAGACACTGAAAAATAACTTTAAAGCTTGAGCTCTATAGCCCCAAAAAGTTTATGGTCAAAATGCATTTCTCTCTAATATGTAATAATATCTCAAAAATATATTTTGACCTTAAACTCGCTGAAATACTGCTAAGTTCTCATTTAGTTTTCGAAGTAAAAGGCTTTGAAGAGTACAAAAACTTGAGAAAAAGCTCTACAAACCCTACCAGCTTGCCAGTTAAATAAAACCATTCCTAGTGTAAAGTTCAAAACTTATTTGGTTTAACCCAGCTTAACCATTATAAACCAACTTATCAAGCGCTGTAAAAAGCTTAAATAACCGCAAGATCTATCTTTAAGTCTTATAACCATTTCGCCAATAACAAAAACAAAACGAACGTGGAAGTAAGTACCAAGTGTTTATTTAACCTAATTACAAGCTCAATTTTAGTTAGTTAGTGCGAATATTTACTCGAGCAATTGCTGAGACACGCATTGCAGCGTCCACTACTATCTTCAGTTCTCTGTCGGCTTCATAAGCATCGATGCAGAAAACTGACCTATACAATGCAACATCGATTGGTGTTTGACGTCTAAGCAGCGCGCAGGCAGCAAACTCCGTTGCAAAGTGGTTGAGCAATATTGAATACAACAACAAAAACAGCAACAATTAAGGTGTATGGCACGAAGAAAGCAGCAAAAACGAAAGAGTGGACAAACTCCTCGCGGTTGCTTTGCTTTCTAAAATCTCAAAACGCAGCAAACACGAAAGAAGTGCAATCAAGAGTTGAGAGTTGAGCAAGAGCAAAAGAGTCGAAGAATGGAGTTGAGATTAAAGACAAAAAATAAGTATGAAAAAGGAAATATCGATAATGCAAAATTAGAGTAAAAGAGAGTTCATTTCAAAGGCTGCAGAACAGCAAAGAGTCTACAGGCAGCCGAGTGTGTGCTGCCAGGCAGCGCATCCACGAACTGGTCGGTCAAAACGCGAAAGCGTTAAGAAAAACGGCACCTTAGCGCCGAGCGCAGTCGCCACTGCAGTCGCCGTAGCGATACAACTCGCGTGGAGTGCAAAAGGCGAATGAACTCTGATGCTGAGGTGCCGCAGAGCTGCTGCATGCAGCGAAAGGCGAGAACAGCAGACGCCATAAAGAACGAAGAAAAAGAGTGATCAGCTCAGCGAACGTCAACTAGTTGTTCAATCGAGCCGCAGCATGACGGGTTTGATTGTGGTTTCTTTTTTGCTCAATTTCATTCGAAAGGACAGCGCTGTGAACTCAAATGTAGTGGAAGCGAATGAAAGTTATGCAACGAATAAAGCGTACAACAGGCAATAAGAAGAATGGGCAGATTAAGGCAACAATCTAACTCTGAGTGGTTCTGGGTTGAAGCTGAGTGGTTGCTTGTGAGTCTCTTTGCCACTCTACGCCTTGCTGGCAAATAAGGAAAAGCATATGTCGAGGTATATTAAAGGAAGCCCTAACCCTACAGATTTAGTGTCAAGCCAAAATATTTATGGTCTTAGCTTTAGAGCTACTGGGTGCTATATAGAAAGTATTTAAGTTGTTAAACGTAAATCTGCAATCAGCAAAGTACCTAAAATATTTTTTCCCAATGTGGAAAAGTTATTTTTTTCCAACCTAACAAAGCTCATTTAAGTTCGCAGAGGTTTCTTTCATTCACAATTAATAACTTGGATAGCTTTCCCATACACTATTTTAGCTTCAGTGTGAATAAAATTAACTATGTTTGGACAATATTGCATTCCGGCCCCTTTCCATCAAAAAACAAAATTTTGTGACTTATGTTCTGTTGTTTCGCCATAGTGAGCTTTCTTAAGTGTTTTCTCTGCGTTTTTTAAGGGTTACTACAAATTATAATAAATCTATAAATCCCCTGAACTTTGGCTTGCTACCTAGAATCCACGACCATAATCCATGTATTAGAATAAGGACTACATCCCAGAACCTTATATGCATTATTGTAGAGAGAAGAAATGTTGAAGAAAATATCCGAAAAATAGCAATCCCTGTCATCAAAAATCACCATCATGTTCTCGCATATATGAGTATTTAATATTATTTTAGTTTATTTTTACCCAGAACAGTGTATATTATGTTTGCCACGACATTTGTAACACCCAAAAAGAAACCGCCGAGACCCGATAAGGTATGTACATTTAGCCATGTCCGTCGCAAACTTGTTTCTCAATTTTTGAAATATTGATCCTTCACTCATCAAGAAGCTGCTCATTTGTCGGAACCGCCAATATCGCATCACTATAGAATATAGCTGCCATACTGATTAGTCAATTTGCTGGGTTCGTAGAAAGTATGGCAACGCAGATACTGCAACTGTAATCTGGCGTAAGCTGGACAGTGGATGAGAAAGTGGCTAGATATTTTTTTTACTCATATTCCTCCTTGCAACTTTGAAGAGTTGGGTCCTCCAAAATTTTTAGGCTCTCCGCGTGAGTGCCATTGCGACAGCATCCAGTTAGGACACCTATTATTGCGGCTTTGCCAAAAACAATACTGTAACGATACCTCAGTTGCGTGTGACTTTTTGCTTTTTCCACAGAAAAAAAAAAATAGTACCTTAAAGGGCCGTCGTTTTACAAACTAGCTGAAAATCGCTAAAAGAGCTAAATGCTATGCCAAAAATCGAGATTCAGAAGTGTTTCGACGTTTGAAAGAAACGCTGAAATAAGTGCATAATATCGAATGTGGACTGCTTTGAAGGCGACAACATAAATGTAGACGTATGGATAGATATGTTTTTCAAAACACGAAAGCTTTCGCTTTTTAACACATCTCGTATACTGTTCACATCTACAAGAAATATGATGTTACTGAGGGAAAAGAACTGAAGGCTTTCGAACAATAAATATAATATTAGAATTTTTTTTAAGTTGTTCTAGAAAAATTTCCCATTTTAAAACGGTTTAAAAAAATTCGGAAAGATTTGAAAGTTCTTGAATTAAGGCATAAATGTATATTTATGATAGACTTTCCACCTATTGAAGAAATTAGACCTAACCCTATAGTATATATATATATATATAAATGAGCAGCATGATGAGCTGATTTGATTTAGCCATGTCCGTCTGTCTGTTCGGCCGTCTGTCCATCCGTCCATCCGTTTAGCTGTATATACGCGAACTGAAATTTTGCAAAAGTCCTTTTCTCTCCAAGAAACAACTAATTTGTCGGAATTATCGATATCGGACCACTATAGCATATAGCTGCCATTTAAACTCAACGATCGGAATCAAGTGTTTGTATGGAAAACTTTTTCATTTGAGTAGATATCCTCACAAAATCTTACATGAGTCTAGGGCAATAATGCAATCTTCGAAGAAATCACTATAGCATATAGCTGCTAAACAAAACTGAACGATTGGAATACATTTTTTTATTCTTTGGTAATCTTTTGTATTTGTGAAGCGTACTCTAGCTTCGGTGCAACCGAAGTTATCGTTCGTTTTTGTTTTTATACACTTGCAACGGTTGTTTGAATCACCTATAACTAATCGATTCAGATATAGAATTATTTACCATATATGTATATAAATGATCAGGATGATAAGAATTTGGTAATTTGGTGCAAGAGATCGCAACAATGTAGAACACCTGTGGTTTGAAAAATTTTAAAAAGTGGGCGTGGTTCCGCCCATTAACTTGTATAATGTGTATATCTCTCAAACCATTCAAGCTGTTTCACCCAAAATTGCACAGGACATATCATTTTGACACCTTCTGCGCCAGCATGAAAATAGGTGAAATCGGATGATAACCACGCCCACTTCCCATACAACTGTTTTGTTAAAAAAAGAACATGTTTCTTCGATAATAATATACCCTTAGTCAAAAATGAGTTAAGTCAAATCAATACTTCCCTTAGCCTCCATGTGCATAAAACTTGAACACTAAAAATTGGCGGTATTTATAAAGACGTGGTCAGTATTATGTTTTGTAATTTGATTGATGAAGTATAATTTTACGTACCTTAAATCACATTGCTTATTATTTCTTTAAATGTTCCAGAGCGGCTGAAAGTATTATATAAAGATTCTAATCAAAAATTTGCAGGCGAACATTTTTCTAGTATTTTGAGACATATATATATTCTCATATATATATAATATATCCAACTATAATAACCGGCTTAAAATATGTATGCATTGGCTGCACTGTTTAAACTTTAGATACGCCAATTTGCAGCAACAAACAACCAGCCAACAACAGCAATAATAACAACAAAAACAGTGAACGATCACTAAACAATTCAAAACTGTACATTCACCCACTTTTGCCAAGCAATTGTAGTCAACCTTGTTGCTAGCGCGCCACTACTGTTGTTGTTGTCGTGTTTAGAAATGCAACAACAAATGCAACAGCAAACAAATGCTGCTCGGTGTGTTGTGTGTTCGAGCAGCTGCTGGTGCAAGAATAAATTCGCTGAGAATGCATTCATATTTGCAAGTGTGTGTGTGTGAGTGAATGTGTATGCTTGTGTTGGTGTTGCAAACGAGCAAAAAGAACTGCTTTCTCTGTGCAGATTTTCCAACGGCAGCCAAACGACCAAAGTGCAGTGTGAATACGCAGAGAAAGCAGAAACGCCGAAGAAAGCAACGAACGTCGGCGGCAAAGCAAAGCAGAAAAGAGTAGACATAATGCAAAAAATACCATAAATTGCAAATGCAATAGAAAATGTACCGTTATATTGCATGTACATGCGTTCACCATTTCACTGCACCAACCGTTTGCCGTTTTCGGTGAGCAATGTTGTTGTAGCAGCTGCCACCGCGCGCTCTCTGGTGGTGGTGCGAATAGGTTGTTGTTGGTGTGTGTGTGTGTTGTTGTAATGAAGCTGAGCGCCAGTGCAAAGCGCCGTTAGATCAGAATACATGTTATAGAATCACAGTGAAAAAAGTCATGGCTAAAAGTCATTGAGAATGCGCGACTGTGGCATTGCGGCATGAAACTGCAGTAGGCGTGCGAGCGCAGCAAATCGAAAAGACTAAAATGGCAAAAAATGTAGCTGTTAATATATATATGTGTGTGTGTGTTTATGTGCGTGGTATGCAAAGAACAGCGGAGGAATTCGATTTTATATGCTTTTCCATAAAAGTCGAGTATATATTTTAGACCCATTTATGCATATGTTTATAATATAATATACCATACATATGTTATATGTATATATGTGTATATTTGGGTAAATACATATGTACATATAAACTATAATAAATTTCTTTTCATTAAAAATTACAAAATGTTAATGCTTTTCAATTCTTTTGTAATTACCATCTCCAAAAAAATTAAAACTCTAATAATTATCAATCATTCATATAAAAAATCCATTAAATCTAATACCTTTTTTTACAATTTTAATTTACATAAAAGTGTTTTATACATATTGGTAATATTTTTTAGACTATCTTAGGATATTATCAGAAAAAATCGATTTCTCTAATAAAATCGATATATTTTAAACAGTTGTGAATCGTATGACTATATTTATAACATTTGCACATATAACATGCACGTTTAAACCTTTTTAGGATTTCCATCCTTAAATTATCGATAACTTAACCATAAATCGATATATTTTCAAACAGTTATGAGTTTTATTAATATATTCTTCACATTTTGGCAAATATTTTTAGACATTTTGAGACAACCATTTTAAGACTTTTGCCCTATTTTGTAACTATCATCACTAAAAAAACGAAAGTTTAAATACATAATCGATAACTCATATAAAAATCTATTACGTTTTGAACAATTTTGAAATATATAAATATATGTATGATATATTGGTAATATATACACATAAAATAAAAAATTATTTTGACGCTACGATCACCAAAAAAATCGATAGCTCAAATAAAAGTCGATATATTCATAAACCGTTATAAATTGTATTGAATATTAATATTTATAACTTTATTGAATAATTTTTTAAATATTTTGAGACTACTATCACTAAAAAAAATCGATAACTCAGCTAAAACTCGGTATATATGTTTTTAAATACCTACGAATTATGTATATGACGATATTTATAACATTTTAGATAATTTTAGAAATGATGATGATGACCCTTTGTGGAATATACATAAATCCAATAAAAAGCTCTCTTATAATTTTTTAGGCATTTTGATATTAGATCACTAAAATATCAATAACTGAAATAAAAATCTATACGTTTTTGAATAAATACGAATTATATAAACATATTTATAATATTTTGTTATAAGTTTTATAGGTTTTGAGACTACTATTACTAAAATATTGATAAATCAAATAAAATCGATAACTTTTTGAAAATATAAAAATTATATATTGTAAAAATAATATTTTTATATAATTTTTTTTATAGGTTTTGAGACTAGCTTCACTAAAATATCGATAATTCAAATAGACAAATTCAACTTTTGAACAATTATCAGTTATAAAACGATATTTATAATATATTGATATATTATTGTAGAGATTTCTAGACATGAAGATATTTGTTACATATTATTTTAATTTTTTTTAGAAATTTTGAGACTAAAATTAATAGATAATCGATAGTAAAATTAAAAATCGATATATTTCTGAAGAGTTATGAATTATATGAAGACACCTATATATACTTGTAAAACATTTTCTGAAATTTTGAGCTCTTCGTCATTCAAATATCGATAACTGAAATAAACATCGATTACTTTTTGAACAGATATGAATCATATAAAGATAGATTAACATTTAGATATACATTTTTGGGAAAAATAACATAAAGTGTATTCCGTGTGACTA
Organism: Bactrocera oleae; assembly: GCF_042242935.1. NCBI lineage: Eukaryota > Metazoa > Arthropoda > Insecta > Diptera > Tephritidae > Bactrocera > Bactrocera oleae. The sequence continues at coordinate 62,887,579 of NC_091540.1, read as the reverse complement.
AAATATATAATATTGTATATACATGTGCAAATATATGTACATCTAACATATACATATGTATATACGATATTTCTATATACTTATAAAAACATCCATCTAACGCTTAGAACATTTACCACACAGTTTTTGCGTTCTCTAGCCACCAACCGCTATGATTATAGTTTGCTGCATTTGCGCTGCTGCCACTGCCGTCGTTCCAGCGTTATCGAAGTGTTGCAGTTTGCGCAACTCCTCTTCCGGGGTAAATAAACCAAAAATAGGTCAATGGGTGCATTTGGCGCTCAGCGTTCAACTTCTCTCACAATATTTACGGTAAACCAGCAATTCTATGGTCATTTCTATGACAAGTATATACAATTTGCTATTGTATTTATGTGTTCTAAGTTTGCTGGCAAATTATTACTTGGCAGTATTTTATTATGATGCTCTTAAGCATAGTACTCTGTGAATCACCTTTGATATAATTGCAAAAAAAAATGTATATATTCATTTTATTATCGTATGTATAAATTCAGAAAGAAACGTTAGTGACCCTATATTATACGAGAATATACATAAATACTGTCGATACTGTCTGTCTGTCCGTATGTATGTAAGAAATTAAGGTTCGTTCACAATAAATGTTACCTACCAACATATTTGTATCTTAGCGCTCACTTCATACCGGTACCCGGTTCCACAGTTTATCGATATATGTAGCTGGCATACAAAGAAATTACAATTTTTAGTTTATTTTAGACTTAGTCATTACATAATATAAAAAGTTTGCAAAATTTGTTTACAAGTTTTCTCAAGTGCCGAACATAGAGCGGGCTGATGCTGGGTGTGTTCAAAATTTATTTCAATATATAAGTATATACCCTTCATTGGATTGACCGTCTTAAAAAGTTTGTTATAGGCACAAAGCGTTTGGTGGACTTGTAAGTGTCTTTTGATCCAGATTATAGGAGTTTTTAGGTATCACAACGGACCGGCGTTTTAAGCTGTCCAAGTGAGATCCTTCTTGGAATCGACCTCCTAACCTAACCTAACCTATACCCTTCATACATATGTAGGTCCAAAACACAAGCATATGTGGTTTTAATTCAATAATCCAATGCGCATGCGCATCTTACCTTGCACACTGCTGGTCTTCGCACAACACATATAGCCACTTAAATACCATTTCGGATGCTGCAATCTAAAGTTGAGCTCCCTTCAGGCCCGCTCCTCTCAACAATTCTAGCGTCATATTGTAAGCGAATCGCTGTAGTACCGTTGGCTGCATTTCTACGAGTATGCTATACTTAATTGTTGTTGTTACTGTTTTTCTGATGCTGCCACGGCCTTTCTTTGGTTGGCGGTTGGCGTGGTTCAAACAGCGAATTTCTGTTTCTTACAACAGCTTGCAATGTCGTCGCGTTGTTGTTGTTGCTGCTGCAGTTGTTTTTGCTATTTATGCTTCTGCTACCACTTTGCGTTAGCTGTTTTCTGTTTTGTTAGCTGTTTTGTTTATGTTGTTTTTGTTTTTCTTGTTTTTGCTCGCCTGCTCGTTAACAAAAGTGTGCCAATGAACTCTGGCGGCCGAGTGAACGGTGAATTTTGCACTCAGCGTCTTGTTTGTTGAATTTGTTTTTGCTTTTGCTTTTGCATTGTTCCTTCTTATCTTACTTTTCCACTGTGTCGCCGTTGTTGTGCTCTGTGTGTTGTTGTTTTTGTTTGATTCATACTCTGGTCTTTATTGCTTATGTTGTTGCTGTTGTTATGTGTAATCTTTTGTCTGTGTTTTGGTATTTGATGCTTTTTTTATCGGACTCTTGTTCCTCGGGGTTTTGCACTTTTCTCTTCACTCTTGGCTGTATATATCTCGCCACCGATCCACCGATTTTTTCATTTTTGGCAAACTAATCGGTTAGCCTTTAAATTTGTGTGTGTTGTGTGTATGAGCACATTCTAACCTTAGCACTGATAGTCCGAAGGCTTTTCTTCTTCTTTTTCTTCTATTCACTGACTTGTCTTTATTTTGCTTTGTTTAGTTGATCTGTCGGTTTGTTGGTCCAACTGTCCGCCCAATGTCTGTCAGCAGCTGGAACTCGTTTTCGTTGGAAATTATTTGCTACTTTTTGTAGGATTTTTGTTGCTGTTATACCTTATTCCGTTATTATGTACTTAATATATTATATTTGTACATAATTTCCGCTCATTTGGTTTTGATCAATGATATGTCATCTCTCATTGTAAGAGATCAGTACACATCTTTTTGTAAAAACCAATTAACCGCTAGATGGCGCTATAGTTAAGTGTTTTGTGTAAGTGAGTCGTATGTCGCTGCGTAACGTTTTTAGCCGTACGACTTTGCTGCACTTCCAGCTATTGCTTTTTGCCTTTAATAATCTATCAAGCCTATTTTTGGAGGAACTAAAACCCATCGACAATGAACAAATAACAGAACAGAAACATCAAATATTTACTATACATTGTTGTTGTTGTGATGATAAGGAATTTTCCACAGGTATGTTAGATTGTTGCTGTAGGGAAAACTTTCAGCTTGAATATGAAAAGAACTGAGCTAACCAAGATTCCAATACCTATCTACGATGTAAGAAAATACGCTTGCTAGACATATCAAAAAGGATTGACTAGTAAGAAATAAATTTAGCAGGAATATTTGTTGGATTGGCTCAATAAATATAATATAAACTGCGTTGTGAACAACCTATGGAAACTATATAAAACAAGTTATGCTAGGAGAACTCATATTTTAAACCTGAATATTCAGTTACATTAAAAATTAGTAAAACTTTTGAAATTTGTGACAGAGCTAATAAAATATCTGCTCATACATGTATTGGTAGGCTATATTGCTGTGCTTTGTCGTACAATTATCTATAGCAGCGTAATTTCTTCGGTTGGCAATACCAAAGTTTCAGTACAATTCTGCGAAGGCTTCCCTAAAATATTTTTAACCCTTATAGAATAGCTTCAAAATTATTAATTCCCAAAAATGGCATGCTAAAGATTGGAGAACAAGCTTAATGAAATATCCAATTTAAATCGAGGTACTAAAATTATTATAATATGTGATAATGATAGCCTTAAGGCTAATTATGTTTATCAGCAAAATTCATTAATTATTTTGAGTTGGAAAACGTTAAATTCAAATTCCGAAGTCACCTTTAATAATATACTTCAATCCAAGCTTTATTGGTGTAACTAATCATTGCTCTATCGGTATCCAGACTTGAAAGTTAAGCTAGTAATCAGACGCCGATTGTTGTAGCAGTTTTGACGAAGACGAGGTAGCAACATCTCAACACTTTCTTATTAATGGTCCTGCCTATATGAGATGAACGCTAAACCACTTAGAAGCTCACACATTCAGACAACTCGCTGAGCTGGAATCGAAATAAAATGCTTATGCAGATTTATTTTAGCTTCAAGACAAGACAAGAACTGAGTTTTATTTTATGACTTCAAAAAAGATCATAGACGGAACTTAACCGGGTTAGGTACAAATATTTAATCTTTTAAGAATGATTTCCCGAAACTGTGCATGTCTCGGTCTAGCACTCGATATGAGTATATTGACATTTTTATATTTTAAAGCGTCAAAGCTGCCGAGTTGTTGCGTTCGTATTCGAGAAGGTTTCAGCTAAAAGCAGAAACCTAGTCAACAGTTGGCTCTTAGCGATTAACATTCAAAGCTATTGGAAGTTTATTTGTGATAACGTTGTTGGTTGAACGCGCCATTATCATCAGGATTTTCGGCGTTTTCGAAGGTTGTGTAATTTTTTAAAATAGCTTCGGTTTCGGTATTTTTATACCCTAAACAAGGTATGATAAGTTGGAAAAAAAGTTTTTAACATTCAGAAAGAAACATCAGATACCCCATAAAATATATATATATGTATATAAATGATAAGCATGATGAGCTGAGTCTATTTAACCATGCCCGTCTGTGTGTTCGTCCGTCTGTTCATACGCGCACTAGTCATTCAGTTTTTGAGATATCAACTTGAAATTTTGCACACGTTTTTTTCTTCTCAAAAACTGATAATTTTTCGGAATCGCCGATATCGGACGATTAAAGCATTTAACTGTCATACAAACTGAGCACCCTAAATCAAGTGCTCGTATGGAAAACTTTTTTAATTTGACAAGATATCTGCACGAAATTTGGCATGCATTATTGATCAAGGTAACGTTACAATCTCCGAATAATGTCTTTAGATCGAACCACTACCTGGCATACAACTTCAGAATTGAATTTGATTTTTTAAAGAATAATATGTATTAGAAGACGAAGCACTATAACCCCGTTTTGAAAAATACCGACCATACATAGATTTGGTAATAGTTGGATACTTTTTGTGATCTCGTAAATAAATATTTTTTTGGATTCGGCTTATTGCAGGATAACGCATGTAAATTAATAATATTTACAAGTATTTTAAAAACATATTTGATATTTTCAAAAACAACTTGACATAACCGAAACCACATCGACTTTCCATATAGGGTATTAACAGTTCAACGTTGATTATTGCTAACGGTTTCATTCACAAATACCCCGCTTTTTACACTCATTTTTATTTAAGATAACACAATTGATAAAATAACGGTATTATTATCGTGTTTTCATCCCACACTACATCGGTCTGAGCACTTGGCGCGAAATAAAGTCACGTTCAGTGTTGTTATTGTTAATGCTAGCGTCAATTTTTGTTTGCTGACCCACGAGCGTTATTATTCACGCGAATTTTGTGCAAATATACATATATGTATAAATGTTTAAGCACTTGTGCGCAGTTTTATAGTCTCATACACCTACGTGCCTATTAATATGTACACGAGTAAATATCTGTATTTGATCATATAAACTGCTGCTATTTGTTGTTATTATTGCCCAACGCATTTATTGGACGAGTTCAATGGCTCTCTGCTCTGCAGTTGATAGTTTGTGTGCAAAAATTTGAAAAATGAACAAATAAAACATTTTACCGTTGCACAGGAAGTAATTTTACAGACGGCAACTTCGTAATCGACCGGTTGCCTGCGTCGAATCACATCTATCATTGGCGGTCATCAATTGTAATTTTGCTATTTTGCAAGTCGTTGAAAGAATAACTAGTTTTAGATACTTAGAATACGAGTATATAATACATATTTGTACATTAGAGAGGGTCGATTTTTTTTTCTAAAAAATCGCGTATGCGGTTCCCGGGGGTTCTACGAATCATTTTGAATAACTCTGCCTAAGAGAATTTGTGTCTACAACCGGTTTCGAGCTAGCGACTTTTGAGGTGATGTTTAATTTTTCGGGATTATAAAAACTTCTTCGTCAGTTTTTGAGATATCCGAATGAAATTTAAAACATAGGTGCATTTTCAGATTTGCAGCATTTATCGAAATCGACCAGATTGGACCGCTATATCACATATCTCCCATACAACCGATTATTCAGTTATTTTATTTTCCTGTTGCTTGCTTTTAATTAAAAAGCTAGAAGTTCCTAAATTTTCTTTAACATATACTTAACAATGACAGTTAAAATATAGACAATCGCCGCCGTCTTGAACATTTTTGCTTTTTTTTAACCGTGAGGCGTTTACAGTTAGAATTTTCCAAAAATCGATTTTTTTAATTTTTTTTTTTTTAAATGTACATATACTTCAGAATACACACAAAAAATTTAATATCGTTCCGGTCAATATTATCGAAGTTACACGCAAATTTGAAATGACGTTTCAGAGTTTTTTTTTATCCCGTGTAAACTTTAAACGCGTTTTTCTCATAATGTTGTTTTCAAAGCCAGTGACCAACATTACTTGAAAACGACTAAACCGATTAGTCTCAAATTTTTTACACGAGCTTTTTAAATATATTTTTTGGTACTTAATCGAAGATTTTTGCTCTCTGAAACATTTTTTTTCATAAACAATTTAAGGCCAAAATTTCAGTGAAAAATCGATTTTTTTTTAGCAACCGCCATTTTGTCAAACATTTTATTTTGCTTATTCCTTCGGTTTATTACTAGTTTCAACATTACTTTAACGAAATTTGTTGGTATTTGTAATTTCAGATGATCCAGTTTAGAGATATAGTGGTCACCGCAAAACGTCTTTTTTGAGCGGAGCTCCCGGAGATCAGCTGTAGCTCTTTTCCAAATAAATATTTTTACCAATACTAAGTCTTAAAATATGGTTAAAATGTACTTTAATATGTGAATAAGTTTTTGGATCAATAAATTTAAAAGTTCTCGCAGGAAAACTTCTGGAAAATTCACTTTTTTCGGCCTTCTAATATTTGTACGGACTATTTCTTCTAGGAGAGAAATATTTTTCAGGTTTCATCCACGGAGAAGACCGAAATCACTGCAGTAGTAGGGTATCATGACTTTTAGTCGAGGATTGCAAAACTGGAACTTAAAATTTTTTAATTTTTTCTTCAAATATTTTACTATGTATTCTTAAAACATATATAATATCTATAAATATACCCTCGAAGTTGTGAAGCAATATATTGATTATCATAGGTTTTTTGGTTTAAAATCAGAAAGTTCGTTTTTTTTCGGAAATCATACTAGGTGTGATCTTTATTATTTTTATGTCTCGTCTAAATATTTTTTTAAATATTTAAAATATCTTTTATTATATTGTCTTTGATAGGCATAGTTCAATCAATATCGGTAATACAATAGATGAATCAAAACTACATTCTAGGAACATCGTTGAAATGAAATATGAAGAAGTATTCGCAAAAAACCCAGTATTAAAGTTGCAAGTTCTTACACTATCAGAAGTGTCATTGATATTCCCAAAACTCCAATTATTCAAGTGTGTTCAGTGAAAACTTCAACGACTCTACCCCAAATATAAATGGCATGAAATCTTACTGACCTTGAAATACATACGATAGCTCAACCAAGCGAAGCCACTCAACCTCAAATTACCTTCGACCGCTCGCTAATTGACAATACACTACTCTATATGAATGCGAACCCATATGTTCGATATTTTATTTTGAAATTTACTGCATTGAATTTGTCATAAAGTTTAAGATCCTACAAAATCTTAAGCGCCCGTCAAGGTCATTGCGGATATGCCACTCAACGAAGTGGGAATCCTATTTTTCCGAACCAATGGGTGTACATTTCAATTTTTATTGAACAAGCTGGTATTATTTTTATTCAGGCAATACAGTATATTCAGTAATAATAGGAATTTATACTCATTGGTTCCGAAAGAGTATGATTTCGATTAAGTGGGTATACCCCAATGACTTTGACAGATATATAACATTTTATTGTATTCCTTTTTTTTTTGTCTTTTTCTCAATGTTAAGAAATAAAGCACCGTATTCATAATCAAATAATTTAGTGGCTCATTAAAAAATCCCTTTATCAGTCTATAACTTTACAATAGATAACTAAAGTTTTGCAAATATCTCGACGGAAATTTTTTTTACGTACAATAGTATCACTGAAATGTGGAGACTCCCTACAAAAAATCGATATTTTGCCTCTTTTTCTAACAGCAATGGTAAATATTCTCTGGATACATACTTTATATATTATTTATTAATCAACATTTTGTTCTCAAAACTGAGCTTGTCAAAATTTGCGAAGAAATCTAGTATATCACATTTATATGCCATATATAGCTATCTTGGATTTGCCACTAATCTGCTCGCTATACTCGAGTTCTCTTCACTTGCCAAAACTGCATACACGACAGCAACAACAAAACTATTCAGTGAACTTAAGTAGGAGAGAATGCTCTCCTGGGTGTTTTTACATATTTTGATTGTATCATTCTCTTTTATTTATGCCAGTGACTCGTTCGATTCGCCACTCTCCCAAGTTTAATGACAAAAAATTCAGGAAAAAACTGCAAAAAGCACTTAATAAAGAACCGTTGCAATGTGATTAGATATTTTATTTATTTTTGTACAATATCAATTTCTTGCGCATAGAGTAATATTTTGATTATTCTCCCATAAAAGATAATGTAATGGTGCATCGCGGCTGATTAGGAAAATACTTAAAACTATCGACTGCAATTTTAGTCAATTATGAGCTGCAAGCGAGAGCCGCAAGCAATTTTCGGCCGACTGAAATTTGAAACGTGCCGCTTGTGTGCCAACACAGAACGAGGGCAAAACTGTGTTAATTCAGTTAGAAAAATAAAAATTTTGTTTTTGTGGGCAATTCGATAATGGAACCGCAAAGGTTTTAGAACTTTTCCATTGAACTCATTCGCAATTTCAAAACTCAACTGCATACACATGCAGCTGGTGAACGAAATACCCCCACACACACACACACAGACAATGAGAATGCAATGGCTGCGCTTGGTTTCGTTCTTGCACAAAAGCACCGTTAGAATAGCGAATGGCGCGTGTGCGGCAATGGCTTTTGCCTTCGAAAAATCACTTTTCTATAACAAGCCCCACTCAATTGCTTCGTGATGGAAAAGTGCTAAAATGGCTTTGTTTGTTGTTACTGCAAGCGCTGCATTCTTGAGCGAAGCATTTCTTCGGCTATTCTGCAGTTGTGAGTTTGTTTTCTTCTGCCACTTTTCTTATGGCACATTGTAGGCGCATGCGCAAAAACGGCGCCGCAGCAGAATTGACAAGCTAGCAGCAACACAAAACACTAACAACAACAATAACCACACTTGCACTGTACAACAAGGTAACAACTTGCAACAACGCATTACTGCACTAAGGCGAGCTGAGTTGTTGAAAGAAAGGCTTTAGAAATGCAAGCGAAAAAAGTAATCGCCTTTCTCTTTGCAATTTTCTAGAAAAATATCATAAAAAAGACTGGTTTACCGCTATACTGTTAGTGTCATGTTCGTACTGCTGCATACATATACATATGTGTGTTTATATATGAGAGTGTTGCAACCAACATCGTGTGCTTGGCCATCCATTGCAGTTGGCGTGAAAAAGTGTTCAACGGTTTTGCGGATTTTCGCTCAGAACTTTCGTAGTTGAGTTTTGAAACGTTTTCTAGTTTGGTTTCATTACCAAATAACTGAGGAATTGACAAATTCATCAAGTCGGAGACTCCTTTCGCAAAAATTTTAATACAAAAGTCTATGTTTGACCTCAAAATAAGCTCTGGTCGAGCTAAAAGTGACATAACAGAGTCTACATAAAAGCTAGTAATATGACAGCTCAAGTCAAACATGTGGTAGCACTCCAGATATTTGAAAATGAAATGTAGAATAGCTAAATTTGGTAACTGATAGAGCCAGGATTTTTATTTTAGTAAGGGCTCAGTTAAAGCGGCCCACTACCCAAGAAATCTTTTTATTTCAATATTTTTTTGTTAAATTTTTACTGGATGCATCTAACATATATATATGCATATACATTATATAAGATGTCTTACCAAAATCAAGCGAGTATATAATCTTCGATGCCATAATGTTATTTCGAAAATAGTTGGCATCGGTTAATTAATTACCCTAGTTCTCTTTTATAAACCTTTAGCAAAGTCAACAACCCGTCCGGAGACCAATGACCCTTTTGTTTGTTCTTAGCGAAGTCAGCAACCTCAGATCAATAACCTTAACCCTTAACGAAGCCCACAACCCTTGAACCCCCAAAAGCTTGTTAACGCCTCTAAATTTCACAGACTTCTCTAAGAGTTATTTACGATTGCGGCAAAGTTTCTAACTTTTATTAAGCTCGACAATTTGGATCAAATGTTTTCGAGAGTACCCAAATGCGAGATTATAAAAAAATCTTATAATTTAGCCTATCTGTTCAATACTACTGCGACTACTCTAGCGGTTATAAACGGTTTTTCGAAACCAAAATGCTTTTATAGTCGATGTTTTTGGATATCTACAAGTACAAACATACAGATCATATACATATGTTTTATAGAGAATTATGCATATTAATCATTTATAATAGATTTTTTTTTCGATATCGACATACATATCAGATATCTTGTATGAAGAAATATCGATAATTTTTATAATAAATTTTTTTTAAGTCAAAATACAAGTAGAATAGATTTTTTTCAATTTCTATATGCTCTAATCAGGTATCTTGTTTAGATAGTTATCGATATAAATATATTTTAATCGACTTTTTTCGATATTTACATATATGGATGAGATATTTTGTATAAAGAATTATCGTTCATCCTTATTTCGATCAGTTATATTGTATAGAGAATTATCGATATTTATAATCGACTTTTGAAGATTATGTTTACATGTCGGATACTATCGAAATTACAGAAGAAATGCTTTATTTGGACATATATTTGGTGGCAATATTTAGACTTTATAAAGAAGGTTATTTTCAGAACAGATTTTTAGCGAATTTCAATTCTTAGGGTTATATGAATTTAAATATTAAAATCGATATTCTCATAAATGTTACTAAGGATATTGATTCGATTACTTGTGTCATCGATTAATGCTCATGCCGTCGTTACCTAATCGTTCTATATTGAACCGAGTCAACTTTAGTCACTAGAAAAAATAATTAAAAATAAGCAGAGCAGCACCCAGGCCGCTTCTTTTTATAAACAAACACTTCGAACCTACATCAAACCTTCTATAATTCAATAAGAATTTTCAAGCCAGATTTATTCGGTTCAGTTGCATGACAGTGCAGCATATATACATTTTCACATACATATACATACACATGCACATTTCTACCAGATCATTTGTTCCTTTCTACTCAAGAACTACCGCTTTTCAAACATTTCTCGAATGTAAGTTACTTGCGGTCATTGGCTTTTCGTCCGCCACAACTGCACATGCGCACTGCGCAGGCGCGCTGAACGGTGCGCGACAGCGTTGCTAAGCAGCAGCCGAGTCTATAAATTCACTGCAGTCGCTTGCAATTCTTCTGCAACTTGATTTTCTGCAAGTTGTTGTTTTTATTTTTGTTTTTTTGTGGAGCTTTGCTGTTTTGTTTCGCCTTTGCGCTGCTGTCGGTTTTTTCTTACCTGCTTTTTTCGCTTGCCAAATGGCAGTTTTCACATGCAGCAACTGCCTGTGTCCCTTGCGTACCCCACTGCGAGCAATAACAGTTAACGGTTCGGTCTCGCCACGCTCAGGCCGCGGCAACTGTTCAGTTGCATTTTCTAAGGTTAGGCGAGGCCATTGGTCTGATTTCCATTCCTTCATGGCGCGTTCGGCTGTGCAAGCGCGTTATTCATACTCGCTCGTTGGCTCTTGCATGCTCGTATGCTTAATCGTGCTACGCGCTGCGCTGTGGTATGAGGAAGTGGTTGGGAGATTTTTGCGAGTTTGCATTTTCTTGCTTGCAGGTCACTTCTAATGGCTTCGTTGCTATTATTTTCTGCTTCTCGGCAATGAGCGTTAGTTACATGGATTTGTGGTAAATTGTTGAAGATTTGCAAATAGCTCGGGCTGAGATACATTTAAGCGGTGTTGAGAATGCTTGGAGTTGTCATATCGTTAGTTCTCAGTTAAGATAAATTTCATTCAAGGTATTTCGGATGTTTACGAGAGTTCTACAATAAGCAGCATTGCAAAAAAATTTTGATCCTGAAATATATTAATAAAAAAAATTGTATATCTGGGAATCGGAGACTCCGTAAGATGATAAATTACATCGAGAAACCAACATACACATCTTAGGAGATCAATGTAGGATAAAAGCCATTTTTTCTTTGAAGAACTTATAGAAACACCATTTTGGTAGATGGTGGGCATCACAAAGGCGTGATAAATGTGATCGAAAATTGGAGAATTGAACTGGAATGAACATGAGTCGTAATTAGATCCTACTGCAGACACTACTTGGTCTTACAAACCCTAAGCTCCTGCTATATTAACTAGCCGACTGGAATCTGTAATTTGCATTCGGAGTGTCATACTTCTACAAGACAAATCAAGATTTTGAAAATGTTATGTATATCGGGATCTACCTTACTAGCTCAAAATTCTTGCTTGAATTACTAGTCCTCTATACAATATACTCATTTAATAACTAGAACTCTTTATACTCATATTATAAATTCCCTAACAATATCTTCCAATTATCCCTTAAAAAACAATTGTTTATTATAAATATTTGATATTTTGTTAGTCTACTTTTAAGAGGAATGGTAAAAAAATGCTATGCCAGCCAATCGCTTAACAAGTCAGGTCTGTAAAGTCAAAATCAGCAAGAACGATCGGGATGGATCGAAAAGGCATCGATCGATGCATTACAAACTGTGAAACGAACAGGCAGCTGACCTACTTGAAGCATATATAAGCTCAATACGATAAAGCAGAGCTATTATGCATCGTTTAGATTAGAATCAAACCCCTTATCAAATTAATTAATGAATTATCATCTTGCTCCCTAGTTTTTGTTTAGCCTTAAAATTTTTTAGCACTTGTTGTAGTTGGCTTCGCTTATATATATTTTTTTTGTTTTTGTTTTTGCAAGAAAGAGGAACTTCATAACAATGTGTATAAAACATTTGGTAGCCGATAATAAATATTATTTTGTTAAGCGCCTTACTGTAGGCTGTATCTCTAGAACTATTACTCGGCTCAAATTGAGAATTGAGAACAATATTCCAGAGATGTTATACAACTAAATAAAAGAATAAAAAAAATTGTTTTGAAGCCATAAAACCCATGTAACAACCCCATAAGTGTTGGCATGCTTGTTTTGTCTCAGGAGCTTATTTTGAAGGCGATTACAAAGACTTGTTTCTAAATATGTGAAAGTAATGTTTTTTTTGTGAGTCCGGTCAAATGAGATGAGGTCGCTTACCAGAATTAGGAATATAATATCGGCTGTACTCTAACGTTGGGTCGTAAGATGACATCATCGTCATACTAAATATTTTGTACCAGATTTCTAAAAAAAATATTATTACCAGTAAATTCGTCATATATATTCCATTAACAGATTTGTTATAATACCTCTTAACCGCACCTCAGAGCATGTGAGTTTCACTATGCTATCATCCCTTTAGAAGACACATTTTCAGTAATGGTATGAGGCACTAAGATCTGCTGCAAGAATTATGATTGTCATAACTGTATGTTTGTTCTAGAAGCCTTAATATAAAATTATAACTCTCAGAGAAAAATTTTATGCGTAATACTTTCTTTAAAACATTAACATTATATTAATTTAATTTACTTAATTTTTTTTTTATCCAAAATCAATTAAGAAAAACAATTTTTGAAAAAACGGCAATTACAATTTTCTAATAAATTTTCAAAAAATTGTATACAAAAATGTGGTTTTCGAAAACATGTGTATGTACACCTGCAAGTACATGTATGTATGCAATGCTTACATATCTACACATAAGCGCTGCATCTACTCTACACCTTCCACGCAACAACGCAAGTATGAGCATAAAACGAAAGACTTAAGCGAGCAACTTGTTCGCTCGCATTGGCACTGAAGTCAAGAAAAAACAAAAAAAAAAACAGTATGAAAAAACAGAAACAAATCGACAAGCCTGATCAATCAAATCAATGTTGTCGACGTTCGGCTTACCCGATAAATCAGCCTTCACGTCGCAACGCTTAGCCGCTAACCATAACTGTAGAACTGTATTTGTTGCTGCGGCGAGTGGCCACTGCTTAGGCCATAGTCAAGCAAGCAGTTCAACGAACTCGCGCGCAAATCTAGGCTAAACATTTGCTCGACGCTGCAATGAAAACGAAAAGTACCGCAAGTTTACCGCTATTCGAACTTGAGTGAGTCAATGAAGTGACAACAGTGAACGGCGAACGTCACTCGAACATTTGCCTTCTTCCACACTCCAAAACTTGTCACGCTCAGCCACTCAGAATTCTTTGTATCTTGGTGATAAAGTGATAGTGCGAACACTCAATTCGAGGCGCGTAAGCGTTTGCGCACTCACTGTTGAGTTTGCGAAGTTGAGCGGTGAAAGAGAGTGAGTATGCTTGTTGGAAAGAGCCGAGATAAGAGCGTGCATTCATTGTGCTGCCTTTGCGCATGCGTGCTTCGTTTATATTGTCACTGAGAGTGCGCTGTATGAGCGCTTGAGTTTATTGGTGCGATTTCCGCTATGTGGAGTAAGAGATAGCAGTTACAACATTATCATTAGCTGTTAATTTATGGGTTGTAGTTTGGGTAGTAATTTTTTATTACATGAAATTTTTAAATTATTTTAGTTTAGTTTTTTCTGTAATATATTTTTAAAAGTTAATTATTTTTTGGTATTAATTTTATATGCAGCTTTGTTTGAACATCGTAATTTTTTGTTTGGTTTTATTTTTTTATTCTTAACAAATATCATCATAAAAATAAAGATATAGTTTTTATAGGATAAAAATACAATTATCTGTTGAATACTAATACTTGAATACTTCCCATATATTACTACTTCGAAATCCATTTGATTCTTTCACCTCACACATAATAATCAATATATCGGTATAAAACTTCACATAAATAGTGCTTTTATGGAAAGCCATCTCGATTCTAAAAATTGTCAAAATCGTACCTTAATTGTCTAGTTCCCAGAAAATGACGATGTGGAGCCCCAGTGCCTATGGCTAACTTTTTACCGAAAATATCAGGCACAATGTGAGATATATAATTAAACTTTGCTGATAATTCTTGATAATATATGTCCGTATGTCAAAAATTTTATCAATAATTTTCTTAGCTTTCATTTACCTAAGAAATAATAATTGAGTTTACTTAATAATATTAAATGAAAGTTTTTTTTCTGGGAACGGTGCATTTTTGTGTCTGAAATAAATAAAGTCGGACGAAGACCTGCCTTTGCCTCCATATAGCTAATATCAGGATTTTCAAACTTTACTCTATGTACATATATTATACATACATATTGGTGATGAAATGTTTGTTAGAAAGCAACTTCTTCTATCACTAATATTTGGTATTGCTAAAAATAGATAAATTCAGGTCAATAGTACCCGTATTTCCCAAATATTACCTTATACATATAAAATTTTCAAACTTCGGGTTGTATATATACCGTATTTATTGGTCAATATGTAAGATATTTTAGCAAAATTAGCTGAACGTATAATATTTGATACGCTATTATATCCACTACACTGCTTGATGTTTTCCTATAATAGCTCAGTTTATATTAAAATTTATTTATATAATTATATTATTTAGCCTCTTTGGTTGGGTTTGTATACCTGACACAAACCTCAAATCTCATTTGAAGAAGATTTTAATTTATATAACTTTAGCTGACGAGAAGTATAATAATAATAATAATTTATTTATTGTTCTAGAATATATAACATTATTCGTACAATAGGTTAGAAAAAGTAAACAACAATTTTAATTTTAAAATTTAAAATAAATAATAAATAGTGAGACAGTAAAGTCAAACATACAATTATTTGCACAGGCAAAAGCTTCTGAGCCGGCAGCAGTATTTTATAAAATAGAAAAAGTATTTAATTGAATTAATATCATGCCTATTTAATATTTCCGTAGCTTTGAGTACCGAGGAATTATCGTCCTTCAGGTAGAAAAGGCGGTATGGATTGTAAAGCGGACAGTCATTGATGAGTTGTATCAAATCATCCGAATCACCTGTATTGCACACTGGACACTGTTGTCTTGGGTTAAATTTATAGCACATCTGTACCAGGACTAGATGATTATAATGGTTATCAGCAAGTCTGGCTTGGAGAAATACCTTAAGCGCTTGAAAATGCATTCTTCTAGTGAGAAACTTAGATCTTGATCCAGCCAGAGGTCTTTGGACTCTTAGTTGCAGGTAATAAGCGTTTGAAGCTCTATCCAGGTCTTGTTGCAGTAAATAATCTGACGAGCTGTCAAGAAGTAAAATATACCTATAAAACGAATTGAGCCTCTGACCGATAATATAAGTTAATAAGATATACATTTTATGCTAATTCATTCACGATTGCATCATCGAACAATAAATGTTGAATTCATTCACAACATTTTTGATATAAAGTTGTGCTAACACCTGCAGAAATTTCCCGAGCTTTGAATCTTGTAAATTGCAAAAGTATGAAATATTTGCTTACACTCGAAATTAGTCCTCTCTTATTTGGTATTTGTACATTCGTTATATCAGCGAACAAAATTCGAGATTTTGAAATTCACAAGTGGGTATAAACCTTCAAAAGATAATGATATATTAGTAAGATCTTTCTAAGAGAATCAGAGCCTGTTAAATAAAAAGTTATTCTATTTCCTTGTATACAATTTTAGAAAATATTTGTGTAAAGAAAAAATGAGTTTACCAAACTCGTGATTCTGCATATTCATAAAATTTTTGGAGCCACCTGTTTGCAAGTTTCATAATCTCTACATATTTAATGATGACTCAACTTTGCTTATCAAAACCACTTAAGTATTTGTCATAAAAACTATAGTACATTTGAGTTTGTACTATTTACCTTACATATAGCTGCTACAATCTCATTTCAAATCTCTTTAAAGGAATTCCTTTAAAATTCGCATTTATTAATAAAAACTGCCAGGAAATCACGAACAACAGCTTTATGTCTTCACCGAATTATGGCATTAAAAGGAAAAGCAATTAAAGCGCCTCATTTCATTTGATCGATTCGTTGCGATAATGCCATTTAACGGTAACAACGACACACCTCACGTGCACTTGCTTTTGACTTGCGTAAATTGCCGCCAACAGCAGCACTCGTGCAGCACCCGAATATATCGTACATACATATATGTATATACATATGTGGGAGAGTACATATGTATATAATAAAGTATATACTAGTATATAGGTATGTGGGTAAGTGTGTGTATGTGTGATTGTGCGAATCGAAAAGTGAAGTTCAACGCCCCTTTTCATAAGCCAAGGCTTCCACAAAGAGTCTTTTTATTTGGCCATAAATGATCAACAAGTCAACAGCCGTTTTGGCCGCTTTAACCGTTGCCAAGACTAAAAGAGAACAAATAATCAAGAATACCGACATATGTATGTATGTGCAAAATCGTTTGAATGGCGAACGTTGCGAAGTTGCAAATAAGAATGTAAACAACAAAAAGAAATCCGCCAAAAAACTTTCACCAATTTGTTTTGCTTTCGGGAAGTTTTTGGAGTTTCCGCCAAACGGTTGATGATTCTCAAGCAAGAATGGCATTAAGGTAAAGAAAAGAAAGAAGTAAACAACAAAAACAATCAACGCCTAGAACGTTGCGGAGTATGTGGAGTGAAGTGTGTAGCATAGCGGAATTTATTTCGCCATTTTTGTGCAAAAATATTAATTTTTATAACACATGTACAGTTGTTGATATAATCTTCATGCGTTTGCACTTACATGTATGCGTGAATTTTATGCGGAGCGCTACTTTTGGCCGGTGAAAGAGAGAGCTCTTTACCCATAGTTGCGAAAGAATTTCAAGTTCAGGAGAATTTTCGCAGGTTTTGGCGCTTCTGCTAAATTCGTTGCAGTCCATTAAGCTGCCCAGCGATTTTGGGCCGTTGAGGTCGTTGACCGCTGTCGGCCACAAAAACAAAAAAAAAAGAAAATAAAGAAAGAAAAATCAAATAAATTGTGAAAAATAAGTAAGTAGAAGAGCATGAAAAGTTTAAGCAAAGAAATTAAATCAGGAACGGATTTTTGTTGCCTTATGAATGCAAACGCAAGTGGTAAATATGAGTGGATCTATTTTTGAACTTATATATTCACATGAAGTCGGTGCAGCAATTTTATACAAAAGATGGTGTTGATCTCTACATAAAGTTAAAAGGCTTGAAAATAGGTTCGACAATGAAATTAATTGAATTGGAAAAATTTAAAAAAACTGTTTTTTATGTCTATCTAATGTTTCGTATCTAAGTGAAACGTTTTAATAAGAATTTTACTTCTAAAAAATTAGCATCTAATAATATATCAATTTCAATAAAATTACAAATAAATTCAATATTAGTGGTAAGATGGGTTAATGCTTACCTTTTCCAGCTCTGTTATAATATTTTCCTATATTTTCTATTATTAAAAAGTATCTTACTAATTGACACGTTCTGTGTTAGAATTACGCTAATTTAATGTACGAATTAGAGGAAATTTGAACTTTCCAAATTTCAAAACTAATACAGACACCTAGTTTGATAGGCGAAAACAAGTAGCCTTTTGGAAATTAAAAAAATTAAACGACTGTATAGAAAACTATTGTATCGAAATCGATTGGAATTTTGAAGGTATTTTCAAGTATACACAGTGAAATTAGATTAAAAAAAATCAATATTTTTTGAGTTATACGAGATCTCCGATTTGCTGCAATGATACCGGCCTTTGCATGAAACCTTAAAAAAAAATTCTTGAAGATATTCTCCGTACAAATTAAACCCAATTAAAAAAAAAAACATAAAAATTAACAAAATGGCGGCATTAAAAAAAGTGACTATTAGCCCAAATTTTGGTAGTTAATCAGTTGAAAAAACCAATAGGTCATTATTTGTAGAAATGTATAAAGAACAGGCAAAAAAAATCTCATAAAATTCGAAAAATGCTGTTTCGAGAAAAACGCGTTTAAAGATAAACTGATGTAGCTGATTGCACTGGGCGTCTAACCTTCAAATGGCTGTAACTCAAAAACTATTTTAGACTCGATTTTAAATTTTAGTATGCCATTTCTAAAGGTTTTAGCTGAAGAAAAAAGAAATAATTTAAATTTTTGTTTAACATAGAAGTATCCGGTATATCATCCCATAACTCGTTGCCATTTTGATTCGAATTTTTCCACAGTTAAATCATTCGCCATAGACAGAAGCTCGACTAAATGATTGATACATTAGAATTACCAAACCATGGAGCTTCTGGGCGAGTCACTTTCGATGTGTGGGTCTGAGCGTTTTTCTGGTGTAATATAGTTGCTCTCAGCTAACCGATTATGGGTGATTCAAGTGTTCAAGTGTTGACAATTCCGAATTAATAGATTGACCCTAAAACAGTACCTCATAGTAAATGGCTTTACTGAAGAAAAACTGTAAAATATGTTAGATTTTCTCTCAACTCCTCAATGAGTACTGAGTTAAGCAATCATAAAATGGTCTGTGAGCTGTTTTTAACACAAAATCTTATTTTTCTAATGCCATATAGTGTAACTCATTCATTTGAGAAATATATTTATTGTATATAAACCCATAAAAATCGAAGAACAAATAAATATAAAAAACATATTTAATATTTTTAGCAATTTTTGGTAGCCTGGAAAAACACATAAGATATTATCAAATTATAAAATGTAAAATAAATATTATTTAATATTAAGAGTTGAGCATATACAAGTAATTCGAAGATATATAACTTTATGATAGACAATACTTTCCTTTAGCCCAAAAGTAAAATCAAAACTAAAGCAGCGTGAACTCATACCAAAACTTTACTACAAAACACAGCCAGAAATGACGAAAAGCACAATTAATTAGACACAAAGTCAAAACTGAGCCAAAACGATTGCATAGACACACAAGGCATTCACTTTTAGGCTTAAAAAACAAGCAACTCCAATTTTTTTTCTACCGATGGAGTAATACTGCTGCACAACAAGACGCACACACACACTGAAATAGTTATACAAAAAGCGAAAAAGATGCCCAAAATGTGGTTTTTGAACTTCGAACTGCGCCAAAGCTACTCACAGTACTACAAAAGCAAAGAAAATCCCCAAAAAAAAAAAACGAAACACACAAAATCACAAATATGAAACGTATAGTAATGACAATGAAAAGTATGTAAATGATGGCGCTGATCACCATAATGATGATAATGCAAAGAAGGTGGCCCAAACACCGCAAACAACAAACGCCAAGTTCTAATACATAATTTAAGCTAAAAACCGAGCAGAGTTCATTCGCCTCGATGGAGGTACGCACACAAACATTATTTATGCACACACAAACATATATATATATTAGAAAAGCTACTAGACGCAATAACAGACAAATAAAGCATATTTTAGAAGGTTTTTAGCTGGAACTTTTGTCGATTACTTATTCTTGTTATTGTTGTTGCTGCTGCCGAAAAAAGAAATGTGAAAGATTTGGTCATTAGAATAGCTTTTATGTAGCCAGATTAGAGCGGAGAAAAAAAGCGAAAAGAAAGAAGACGGTGAAGAGCATTGACCGCTCGAATAGCACGCTGCCACTTACCAACACCAGCAGAGTAAGCCACACATACATATATGTGTACACAGTTGCATATATGCGTATAAACACACATACGCAAGCAAGATGTCAAAAATCTATGCTTTTGATTTATGTAACGCATGCAAGTGCTTCCACTCTTTTTCCCAAAAAAAAAAAAAAACACTGCTGTGTCTTCAGCTTGCAGGTCAATGCCACTGCAATAATAACTACAGCAATAGTTGTAAGTTTGTCTGGCTTACATAAAGGTCAAGCCTGCTTGATATCGCGTTAGAGCGGCGATTTGTTGTCAGCTGGAAGTCGCCGGAAATGATTGGAGTAATGTGTGATATTATCGCTGGAGACTTACGGCTGCATAACCGCGTTGGGTAAATTAATAATTTGTTCTACTACATATCTTAAACTTTAGACTTAGTATTAACAATAGAAATAGACATTTAAAAATCAGAGTTTGGCAGCTTGAGAATAAACTTTAAGGTAATTGCATATATCATTTCTGCTTTTGGGTAACTTTTTTGGTATTTGTGAGGTAGTTCTCACTAGATATGACATTAAGCAAACAGGTGTCTCGATTTGATTGTTCAAATACGATGCGAAAAAGAGTCACGTGTTGTTTAGCAATGTACCAATAAATTGTGATTGAATTTTCTTACTGTACAAGCGCTTAATAGCTTTGCTTAAGCTATCTTTTTATGAAAAACAGTCTTCGATGGAAAAATTATTATAGAAACATCAAAGTAAAGTATCACCAAAATCACTCTTCGCTATTTTCAATACCTATAAAAATTATATGTAACGTTTTCTCCGCGGTAAATTCCTAAACTACTGAACCGATTTTAGTAAAATTTAGTACACTGTATCCAGTTTGATCCAACTTAAAAGATAGGATAGTTTATATCTTAATTATGTTTAATGTAAAACAATTCTTTAATAACACAAAAGCAATCGTTAATTTCGGCTGCACCGAAGCAATAAAACCCTTCACAAGTACAAAGGATTTTATACAAAAACTTCATTTTCTGAAAAAATTTCCCGGAGATTGTACCTTTATTTTGTGCAATAATCCATGCCAAATTTCTTGGAGATATCGCGTCAAATGAAAACGTTTTTCAAACAAGCACTTAATTCTAATCATCATTTTATATGGCAGCTATATGCTATAGTTGTTCAATATCCGTGGTTCCGACTAATGAGCAGCTTCTTGGAGAGAAAAAGACGTATGCAAAATTTCAAGTTGATGCCTTGAAAATTGAGGAACCATTTCGTGTATATGGTATACAGACGGACATGGCTAAATCGACTCAGCTTGTAATGCAGATCATTTGCATATATATTTTATGGGGTCCCCGATGTTTCCATCTGGGTGTTACAAACTTCATGGCAAGCTTAATATACCCTGTTCAGAGCTTAAAACTAATTTTTGTGAGAAGTAAATGTAAGTGTAATTAGCTCTGCAAATTTCGGACCCATTCGCTAGTCCAATTCCTCAACATTCAAAATGTCAGCACTATGAACGAACCCTGACTCCATTGAGCAGCTGTAGAAGAGTGATGTATGCACTACCCCGAAATGTAGGTGCTCTTATGCTGCTGCAGTGTCAGAAGTAAGACTACAGCCTGCTGTTTCTTTAGGAGACAGTTTGAACTTGTTCTTCCACTCTTCCCTTTATTCAAAAATCTTCATTATTGTATTTGAACTGACTATTAAGATTTAGTCTGACCCTATAAAACTGCTAGTTCTACAGTTGATTGAGTTAGACTTGAAGGGAGCTTTCTTTGATAATTCTTCACATATATAAGCTTCTTATTGACGGTCTTCAGGATTTGGAGGAAGCTGATTTCACTTAATTTTATCTCTACTATGTGTGTAAATATATATATGTATATGTATCTATACAAGTATATTTACAACTCATGTCAAAATCATTAGCAAGTTTGTGCCTTAAGTCTTTAGTATAGTACAACTCAAAATTTGATTAATTCTTTAGCACAAAGCTTTTAAATAAAGTATCCAACAACAACAACTCCAAATTTTACAAAAAGCAATAAAAGCCAAAGCGTAGAAAGAAAGAAATTGCAATCGCCAAGTAAAAACGCTGCTCCGCTGCTCGACGGTTTGCGCTTGCTAACTTGCAACAGGCTTGCAATTCTGCATTTCTTCCACGACAACGGTGTAAGCGCTAACAAATACACACGCGATTTGGAGAGAAAGCCTTTCTCTTTGTTGCAGAACTGGTTGCAATGAAAGTAGACGCTGGTCGGCGGCGAAGACGTGCATAGTGGTGGACAGTGCAAATTTACACACACACATATACACAAATACATGGTAGAGATTGCTCCAGTCGTACCACTCCCCGCACGCTCGCTTTTATATATTTTGTAAAAAAAAGTGTATACAGTTGCATTGCATGAACATATGTGTGTTTGTATACGGTTGTATATGTGTGTATGTGTGTTGGTGAAAGAAAGAATTTTTCTGGTAAATAATACTCGTTTCTGTGCAGAAATGGTGCGCTCGAGTTCAACTCCGTTCGTTGAACTCTGGGCGGCTTCAAGCAAATACATGCATACATTTACACATATTTATGCATATGAACAGATATATACAAATTAACTGTGCGGAAATTCAAAATTAATAAATTTTTCATAAATTTTGGTTTTCGGACATTATTAAAATATTCGGTGTTTACTTTTATATTAACGGTAAATACGAGCAAATGCTCCACATTCAACTGACGTTTTTCAGATGCGAACCATTGTGAATTGTTGATCTTGGTATCATATTGCAGTGTAAATTTTCTAGAATATTTTGGAAATTATAAAAACTAATTTTGATCTTATATAACTAAAATAAAATACTAACGTACTTTTTCTATACTTCTTCATATTGAATTGGTTTATATACTGTTTTTAATTCGAGTTAGATTTTTCAGAATTCTTTTACCAAAAATATTTTAAAAATTTATTGAAATAAATTCATACAACATTTACAAAAATTTAAACGAAATGTTACAATATCCGCTTCCGGTTTATGCCAACTTCCGGTCTACATTAACTTCCTGTTTATATGCGCTTCCGATTTATATTGACTTCCGGTATATAGCCGGTCAAAACTTTTTCTTCAAAAACCATTAAATACAAAGGAACACAAATCAACAACAAAAACAAATTTTATAAAATCTAAAAATTTATTTAAAGTATTCTTCTGAACCCTTCTTCGATTCATGTTAAAGTTTAGTTTGCATAAAATTAAACCATTCGAATCTATATCCGGTTCTAGTTAATACCCGCTTCCTTTTAATATTCAGTTCTGGTTTACATTTACTTCCGGTTTGTATTCCGGTTAATATTTTCTTTCAAAAGAATATGGAATATTTAATTATAATTTTTTGCTAAAAGCTTACAACAATAAAAATAAAATTTACAAAATCTAATATATATCAAACTGAATTTTAATTAAATTTTTTAAATAAAAAAATTAAATTTACAAAATCTAAAATTTATCGTACTTAATTAAAATTTTTAATTAAAACTTTTCGAAGCAATATCCGGTTACGGATAATATCCACATCCGGTTTGTAATCACTCCTGGTTAAAATTTGCTTCCAGTTTGTAAGTGATTAGAACTTTCTCCAAAAGAAAATTTAAAATTTTTTCACAAAACAAATATTACGAAAACAAAAACTACAATATGTGATATATCTAAAATTTATAAAAAATATTTTCTGCAATCTTTTGCAACTCAATTGAGACTTGAGTGAGACAATTGAGTTTGCATTAATAAAACTGATCTGGAGATATATTCGGTTCCGGTTAATATTTACTTCCATTTTTTATGCGTTTCCGGTTTATATTTCCGGTTTATGTCCATTTCGTGTTTATATTTGATATATTTTTTTTACAAAAAAAAGTGGTATATTTCTGGTAGTAAAGCGAAGCCATAAACAACAAAGCCTTCATTTCAAATTTTCAAACTTGCGACTCATCGAGTGGTAGTGATGAACGCGGTTGCTCGCAATAATATTTCTTTACCTGCTATAAATTGTTCGTTTGAAACCCGAACCACTTTTCGAAACACGAAAACTTCAACTATAGCGCCATTCACTTTAGAACATAAATCTACATATGGTATAGGTATATGTATGTGTGTGCTCCCCCTGCCCAAACTGTCCGCCCATCATTCATCAACTCATCAACGTGACTGTGTTGCTTTGCTCCACACTTCCCTCCCACTTGAGCTATTTCACCTATTTTCACAGTGGTCACCACACATACATACAAACACACGACTGTGGCTGTCATCTGGTAGAACATTCTTGTTGCGAAAGAATTACGGTAAGAACGCGACAACAACAGCAACGGCAACAAGTGGAAAAATAACAAAACAGGCAAAGAGAACGTAAAACTTTCTGACTATTAAGCGAGCGTTGGAGTTGGTTGATTATTATTGCTTGGTTGTTGTTATTGTGGTGGTTTTTTTAGTACTATTGTTGTTGTACACTGGTGTTGGCACGTCCAGCACCGCAAACGCACGATCGAGCGTAAATGGGTCAAGAAGCGAACGACCAGCGAACTAAACAACAGCCAAACGGTGAGCTAACGAACCTTGGTCGTTGCGTCGCATACGCGAGTGAGAATGCCAAGTGACACACACACACAGAACTATATATATGCTTTTAGATAGCCTTAAAGTGTTAAGCTTACAAGCAATCGTGCGTATGTAATAACTGTTTTTTTTTTGGTGTTTTTTTTTTGTTGTTTTTAGGAGCCAACATGTACTTACAAACGTACTTACATTATGTACATACATATATATATATATACAAGCACACAAATATATTTACGTTCTTACGTTCTGATTTCATGTAGTTTGTTGTGTATCATCGCATGTCCACGTCACTAATAATATTTGTTTACAATGTGTTTACAGCATTTGTTTTCGGTCAACTGTCCGATTCAATTGCCGTTTGGACAAATAACGGTTCACTCTGCGCTGAGGTGGCGCTAAAATAGATCCAGTTTGCAGTGCGCTGCTCTCCTTCTGTGTCGCTTGGATTTTGGGCTTTTCGAGGCTACTGAACTTGGTTAGTCATAAATCTGCAGTTCTGCGAAAAGAAATTTTCTCTTAATTTTTATCATTTTGCTTTTTGTATAACTTTGTTTTGCTCAACAAGCAAAGGTAATATGTTTTATGCGTTGGATGAGTCACTTTGGGGAATTTTTGCAAGTGTTTGGCCTACTAAGAAACTTACTGGATTAATATTATATTTTTCAATACTAGATCGCGAAGCTCGTTTGCAATAATATGTTATGAGTTGGTTTATAGATAACTATTTGTCAATTTCAATTAAATTCAAGAATATTTCATGAATCGTTATTTATCCAATCATGGATTGTTCGATTGGTCAAAAGTAATAAAGAAGGTGACCAAATCTTGGCTATTTAAAGAATGTTAGTCAGTTTCACTTATAACCACTTAAATTTCTTGGCTTGTATATTTCATAAAGATAAAAAGTAAGTGAAATTGTTTAGCTCACCGAATTCGGTCCGAACCCATAATAATAAGTTTTTCAATGTAAAATATAAAACTGATTTATAACTATCAAATTTGGCTCATTTTGGTATATAAAGGCGCGCGAGGGAGTGATAAAATATTCGGGCCTTAAAAATTTCAAAAGAATTTCTGTGGCTTTGCTGCACTCTGAGGTTGATTTATGCTCCAGAGCTAAGTTTTGAGTCAAAGTGAGTCATATATGACAAAAAATGTCAGCTGAACGAAGAAACGGCCAAAACACCAATTTTAGCTGAACGAAGAATTTTGTCGGCCAAAGCACCATGATATGTCTACTGGACATGTCTTTTGCAAAATTAAAAAAAAAAAAATGTGTTTGGTATGAACGTGGTGATGTTGAACTCCCAGATTAAACTATTAGTTCAGAGTTTGAGAGTAAGATATCAAACTCGGTTATTCTTCACTTATCCAAAATAAGAAACATAAAGAAGAAATATATATTGTAACTGGCTAAATGTATAAACCTATTTGACTAGTAAAAATTGAGTTCGTTTTGGTACCATAACGTCAGAGACCGTATACAGAATATATGTATGAACATATATAAATTATTAGCGTAAAGGGCTGCGTAGATTTAAGCATGTCCGCAAATCCGTCTGTATATACATACGCGAACCAGTCACTCAGGCGTTGAGATATCGTTCTGACATTTTGCCACAAAAAGAGTTCTCATCTAAACACAGTCTAACACGCACTTTGTAAGACCTATGAGGCGTGATGAGTCAAGCCAATTCAGTGATATTCATATCTCCGTCTGTATATACCCGAAATAGTACCTCAGTTTGTAAGATATCGACCTACATATTTGCATGCGTTCTTTTTTCTTTAAGAAGCTGCTCATTTGTCGGAAGCGCCGATATCGGAAAACTATTGAATATGGCTGTCATGCAAACTGAACAATCGGAATCAAGTGCTTGTATGCGAAACCGTTTTTATTTGACGAGATATATACACGAAATTTGGCAGGAGTTATTTTCTAAGGCAACGGTGGAATCTGCGAAGAAATTGTTTGGATCAGATCACTATAACAAATAGCCGCTATACTTGTATGTATGTAAGTATGGTAAGCGATGTTTTCCAAATTAAAAAGATATTTCAACCAAAAATTAAAAAAAAAAATTTAAAAAAAATAGTTCATTAAAAACGTTTGAAACAACGAGCAGCTGACACAACGTACAGTCATATGCAGTGATATCCGCTTGAAAAGCTATTAAAGATCCAACTGGAGAGCAAAATAGCTACCAGCTGCCCGTGTAAGCAACCACTGCAATCACTACCCTTTTTAATGAGCAATACCGTTAGCTTAACTCATTAATATTCAGATTTAATAAACATATGCCCGAAACGCATATTGCGTGTATTTCTTCTCATCATAACTGTTTCGTAACGCGTATGTGAAGTCGGCACTGAATGGAGATTTTCTAAGCGGGAGAAGCGGATGGCGCAGCAGATGGAGCATAAAGCGGCATCTGTGATTGTTATCATATGTGAGTGTGTGCTTAAACCGCTATGCTGTAATGCAGCAACTGTTCGTCGTTTAACTCATTCAAATTGAAAAATTTACAGTTAGCTTTTCAACCTAACGGCGCGCATATCCTTTCATAAATCAATCAAAATTGCGGCGTACACAAAAATTTGAATAGCATTTCCGCTGTCAAATGAGCGTGAACTACAACAAAGCTGCCAGCATGCAAGATGACGATCAACGTCGAAAGGGTACTGGAAATGCAAATACGAACAATTGGTAGCGTAACAAATCCTTTTACACGCATACAAAGGTATAAAGGACATAGCGAAAGGATTACATCGAGCTGCAAATGAATGAACGCAGAAATTCGGTAAACACATAACAACAAAGTATGAGCACTAAGGAATAGAAAAAATATAATATAAGTGAAAGAAATTAGAAATCCACTCCACCCGCCGCTCATGCAGTAGAGATATTTCACAGGAAGATGCCACACACCACATGCCAGCCGGTATACTCCTCTCCATTCACACCCCCGATTTGAGATGCTTTTGTCGTGTGCTCACACACGCACACTCATATATTCGTATAGGCCGTCTTGTGAACTCAGGGTAATATAGCATGGTAAGCAAATGCCTGCGCATGCGCGTTCCGCACGTCTTCCTTTCGCCGAGCTGGTAATTCGTGCAATTGCAAAAACGAAGTGAAAACAAATAGAAGCATGACAATAATAGCAAAAACCACAAAGCGAGCAGCAACAACAACAATAAACAACAATGTGCTAAAACAATATATTTACCGTAATCCTTTCGTTGCTCATACACACACACACACAAGCGACTTCTACAAGCTATAATATCTAGCTATAAATCTATATGCATGTTTGTATATATCCACATGCATATATGTGCGCCTGTGTGCCTTTTTACTTTCCGCTGCCTCATGATCCTCTTGAGAAAATATTTTCATTCTACCGAAATGAGATTTAAACCTTAAGCAGTTTGAAATGATGAGCTGGCAAATTGCCAAAGAATTGCAGGCACACACACACATACATATATACATACATATACAGCGTTAAAACAAACATCAAATGCCCATGCCACTTCGTTGACTGATTGACAACGGAAGAGGATTAAATTGCATGCTCACTCGGTTCCAACACGCTGCCGTCTAAGCTCGACAGCCGTAGCTGTGCGTCTTCTCTTGTATTTACATTGTGCTCCTTTCATTGGTATTTTGTTAAAGGATGCGCATGCGTAAATATTTGTATACACCAGCACAGTTACTTACCTGTTGTCTGCTTTGGAATCTTTTTGATTCCCCTCTACATTTTTGGGTTGTTGGTGTATGAGTTTGTGCCTGAGGTAGGGATGAGGAAGGGTAAAGGCCACAGCAGGTACATAAATGTATATTTCCATAATGATGACGTCAGGTGAACATTCACAGCGTATATGTTATTTGATATCTGTTGATTGAGAGAAGATTGGCAGTTGTAATATAAATTATAGGCAGTGTTGATTCTTTAGTTGTGTATGAGGGATAAAGGGATGAAATTGTGGCAAGAGGGAAGTATTTTAGATTTTTTTAAATTGAGCATATTTTTGAAAACAAATTTCGCGTAAAATCGCTGTCTAAAAAAAAATATAGAATTAAAATTTTTGTTTCATTTTATACCGCCAACTCAAGTCTATTGATGACAATAGTGTTTAGCATGAAACTCTACTAATAAACACGGAGTTTAACATATAAAACCACTACCTTAAAGTGGTATTCAAAGTGGTTCCGCTCCTTACCTCACTAAAAGTAAAAGCTGACTTTCTTATTATTTATAATCAATAAACCGCGTTGAATATCAGTTTTTACTTTTAGCTAGAAGTGACTTATATTGCTCAAATTTCTGCCCTATAACTTAAAAAATATTTTAAATATATAATTTAATAGAAAGTTAAGAGTTTGGTGAACCATATGGGCGAGTTCAATTTTCTATTATTATAAA
Source organism: Bactrocera oleae (assembly GCF_042242935.1). Classification (NCBI taxonomy): domain Eukaryota; kingdom Metazoa; phylum Arthropoda; class Insecta; order Diptera; family Tephritidae; genus Bactrocera; species Bactrocera oleae. The sequence continues at coordinate 62,858,431 of NC_091540.1, read as the reverse complement.
TTCTAGAAACCGTGCTAAAAAGAAAATTTTGTAATCAGTATAAGAATTTCGAGAACCGAAGTTTCTTTTGAGACATGATTGCTCGTGCTATTTTCTACAAATTACAGCACCACTTACGCCGAGCTTTATTTCGCAAGCATAAGTCTCAACTTTCAAAAATCCAAGCACATTGATCTGGATAAGCGTGCGGCTTCTCGCTCCTGTAGGTAATATTTTTTCTTCGGATTGTTTTAGAAATTTTCAAAGCTCTATAACATTATCATAAATAACTTGTTGGTTTGAAAAAGCTTTTCGAACTAGTCCCCCAGTTTTTGAGGTATCGACATGAAATTTTGCACACATGCTTTTCTCTCACTCATTTGCATTTGTCGGAACCGCCGATGTCGGACTACTATAGCATATAGCTGCCATACACACTGATCGATCAGGTCTATGCTTCTCTCTTCTGCAGCTAATATTACAGAGATGACAAAGCTTTTAATACAACCTCAAAAATATTTTTTTTATTATATTATTTAGACGGCTTGTCGTTTCCTTTAGTATTATATGCCAGCTCATGTATTCTTTGCTTAGGTATCATCTTGCTTTAGGGCCTTTTAGTAGATCTACATAAGCAGACTTCGATTCTGTAAAGTTGAGTACTATAGAAAATGATCTCTTTGTTCTCTCTCAGTTAAACATGACTCTGGTTCAGCTTTGGCGTCCTTAGATCCACACTTTCGTCAATTGATAGAATACCCGGTTCTAAATTAGTAAAAACTTTTTGAATATAGAGCTTACCGCTACTTCTTGGTTTTAAGTCATGAAAAGGAATTTTTCTTTGAGCTAGAATTTACATCTTTAAATAAAAATTAAATATAATTTTTTAAATTAAAATTTTACAAACATGTTGACATAAATACTACTCTCATTATAAAATATTACCCAAAACCTATGTTTTCCCCCATAACACCTTTACTTTCCTTAAGAAAAGTGTAAGCACTGACAATCCTTAATAGAACAGTTGTTGTGTTTTTTATCGAATCAAAGAGGAATGAAGGGTAAAAAACACACCGAGCAAATAAGACAATACAAAATTATGGTTTTCTTCACGCATAACGCGAGTAACAGACACTTTTCGAACGCTTCACTGCGTGAGAATTTGTGTGCGCGCAGGGATAGCCAAAAAAGGGCAAAATAAATAAATAAACGAAATTGAATGAAGAGCGTAAAATAGCGTGTAGGCTGGAAAGGTTTCACGCATCGAAAAAATAGACGTAATGCATTTTTTATGACATAATAACGGCGCTTTAATAAAGGAAAGCAACCGAAAAACAGCAACGAAAGTGGTAGGAAGTATAAGTTTATTAAGTGGAGTGGAGGAAATTGAAAATTTTCCCACAGGATATTTGCAACTGCTGCAAAGCAAGTGAACTCACAGTCAAGTGGAGGCATGGTCATGAATCGAACAAGTGTTCGTTAAAAAATTTAGAAGAATTGATCGCCGATGCGACTAGAAAGCCGGGTGCAATGACAGCTGGCGCGACTGCGCGTTTAACTTAACTTGGCTCAGCGGAAAAGTATATTTTGCAGGAAGTGCTTAGGCGAAAAGTTGAAAGTAAATCCTGTTCGAGTAATATCTGGCCAAAATGATTGTTTATTTAGCAACAGATTTGTGTGGAAAAAATTTCAAAAGTCAGCAAAGAAAATAAACTAAGCAGCGCTTAACAAAAGTCGGACAAGTGATTTGTGTTGGAGTGCTCTCAAGGATTATAGGAAGCAAGTTCAGTAAAACAAACAGGCTTAGCAGACATTTGATATACATTTTTTTAAATATTTGACATTTGGACAGTGTTCGAAAATAATATTTGAAAAAAAAAAAATGTTGTAGCCTGTTGGAAAATTTTCCAGGAAATTTATAATACTTCAACTGCGAGCTGCAAGAATTTTCAAAATTTCGAAATACAAATCCTTTGCTTTTCGACATGCAAATTCAGTGCCAGCACAAAGCAACCCTAACAACAAAAGCCATGCTACAACTGGAGCAACTCAAACAAAGGCGAATAATAAAATCGAAATCACCTTCAATAGTGCGCAATTAAAGCAAGGACACCGCGCTGCTTTGTGTCCTGCTGTTTGGCCATAAAATTGGCTTTGTTAACGCTCGCGCCAAAACAAACAACAAACAGCATATGAAGTATTGTACAATACAATGCAGAGAAGTAGCGTAGAGCACAGCGATTATGGGCAACCCTTTTCAAGGTGTTCGAGGACAAACGTCAGCGGCGTGTCATGCACACACACACACACTTACAGTTTAAAGGCTTTAAAGGTAGTGCTCGTTAACCCTTTCGTGCTCTAATTTCCACCATATTTACCTACTGACTAGTTGTTGTCAACACCGGCTACCGGTCACACAGTCGCTAAGCGTTCAAATTATGGTCAAGGTTGGGCGCGTGAAAAGATGAAAAGGCTGCAATGCCAACTGTAGTAGTGAATTTTTGTTTGTTTGTATTCATTTCACGATACTTTTTCGTCCTTTGTCACTTAATTCAGCGTGTGTGTTTCGGTGAAATGTCAGAGTACTCGGTTTTAAGGCACGGGCGATCTTGAAAGGCCCACTTTGATTAGAGTTGCTTAAAGAAATTATTTTGATTAGCTGGAAGTGAACGTTGCAAACTGATGTGTGAGAAGATAACACTGAAAAAGTTAAAGACAAAGATTTAAAATCGTCGTGTGAGCATGAGAAGATAACAGAGGATCTCAACATTTCTTATGGATAGACTCAACACATTTTGGTTAATGTTTTGGGTATGAAGCGTGTTAATGCTAGACTCGTATCTTAACACCTGAATCTTTTGCAAAAATGACGTTGAGTAGAGGTCACGAAAAAGATGCTTGCCAACGTTTCTGAGCACCCTATATTCATCAAACGCATCATGATGTGGGTATATGAGTATGAGAAAACCAAAATTCGCTGAAGGCAGTGATGGCTGTACCAGTCGAGGTATGAAAAATTGGCATTCTTGTATTGACTCGGAAACCTTTTTTTGGTGATATTAAAAATTTAATACGTAGGTTTTTTTGGTTAGTCTGGCTCATTTTTGATCAGATTATGTAGTTGACGCTTAGAGTGTCATATTTTCCTTTGCCGAGTTGAGCGTACCATTTGCAGTTGTTAATATTAACCAAAAAAGTATAATATAATATTAGGCGATGAAATAATGAATTTTCTGGGAAGTTGTTATTGAAAAATTATCTCCGGAACTTTGTCATCGCTTTAGCATAAATAACTTTCTGATGACAATTGAAAGTGAGTTTCAAGCCTAGTGTTTCAATACGATAATACTCCTCATCATTGTGGCCACCGAAAATTATCAGAACAATCGTTCAAAGTAAAGCTTTTACAATAGTTACCGTGGAGAAATATCTTATTGCGTCTTCATTTATTAATTTTCAGCATTGATACAAAAAGTTTAATTTGTAAATAAGATACATAATCAGATTATTGGTTAGGTGCTCGAGCAAAGTTACTAAGAAACAGTTCAGCAGATTTCGTCGATATTTCCGTGAAACTTTAAAGCATGTTCAGAGAGTGTACTGAGATCTGCTTGCGAATATAACGTTGTAGTATATCTTTTATGGTTTTGTTCTGTACTGATCTGATTCTATTCTATAAACAAAAATCCAACCGCTAGATGGCGTTTGAATCTAACTTATTGCAATTTCGAGCCACATACCGACACGCTAGATAGCGCCGTTAACGAATAGTCACCCCCCGACTCTGTTTGTCATATGTGCATGTGTAGTATTAATATATATGTCATATATATTACATGGGAATTAAGCCTTACTGTCTAATAATAATAGTTGCCGAAGTCGTAATATGACATTTTTCTGTACTTGTGTGACATTCACAATTAATAAGTAAGGCTAAAGCAAATTTTCACACAACGAAATATCAACCTATAAAAGAGCACAAAATTTTATAAGAAATACTCGTTAATAATAAGATAAAGCACATTTCCCAACAATATTTTTGTGTGAAATTAATGAAAAAAAAATACAACACGCTAATTTATATAAATTCAAGAAAGTTCTTTTCTTGAAAAATTCACCTTCTACTCTCTTATACGAAACAACATACAGACCACCCTCCACTGCTCTTTTCACTTCAATTTCACTGCTCACCAAACACGCACATAAATCAATTTCATGTCAATAATTTAATTAAAATGCAATACAGAAGCTCTGGAGCAGCTAACGGATAAAAATAATAAAAATAAAAACAAAATGTGTAAGAAAATTACAACAATTTAAGTATGCAGCACAGTGCTGAGCGAAATAAACAAAATAAGGCGAAGTAAACAAAGCGAGTTTGTTGCTTAAGTCTTTCGTATAAAACCCAGAACGAGTGGTCTTTTGATGGCAACGCAACAGGCACGCATATATAATATACACATATACACGAATGCGTGTGTTGGTGTAACCGGGCACGGATTTGTGCATTGCAACATTACAACAACGCAGCGCTTATTACTGCGGTTGGTTGCTTAACGCGCTTGATGAGTTCAACGAACGCCGAAAATAAGCGCGCACACACGCACAAACGAGTATGCTGGCCAAGACGAGCGCGTAGCGGAGGCCAAGAAGAAGAAGAAGAAGAAGCATAAGCAAAGTTCGTCAACAGCAGCGCCATGTAATTGTTGGACTCTTTTGCTGTTGTTGTTGCACGCAATGGTCAAAAATTAAGTTTATTGACCTCTGCTGACTGCGCTCAGAGGCAGTGTCATGCATGTAAGTGTATATGTATGGGTATAAGTTTCGGTTTGAAGCGCTGGCTACCAAAAATGAGGCAAAGGAAGAGTTTTTCATTGATTTATTTTTATACTCTTGCAACATGTTGCTACATAGTATAATAGTTTTGTTCACCTAACGGTTGTTTGTATAACAAAAAAAAATCGAGTTAGATATGGGGTTATATATAAATATGTGATCAGGATTATGAGACGAATTGAAAGGCGAGTGAGTATCTGTCTGTCCGTCCGTGCAAGCGATAACTTGAGTAAAATATGAGATATCTGCATGAAACTTTTTGCCTTGGCAAAAAATATATGTATATAACAATGGGGGGCACCTGTGGTTTGAAAATCCTGTGAAAGTGGCCGTGGCTCCGCCCCTTAATAGGTTTAATGTATATATCTCCCAAACTATACATAACAAACCAAATTTTCACAGGACATATCATTTCGACACCTCTTACGACAGCATGCAAATAGATGCAATCGGATGATAACCACGCCCACTCCACGTACAACTGCTTTGTTAAAAACTATTAAAACAGCGATAAATCAATAACGAAATGCGACAGAGGTATTAATTTTTACATCCGAGATGACACAAAGCGACTTTTGCAGGAGTCAAAATTGAACAATTGGCGTGGCACAGCCCACATTTAGGTAAAATCACATACACAACCTACTTCACCAATTTAAACCAAATTTGGTCCATAACATTACTTTGACTTTTTGATTCCAATACAGTTCGAAAATAGACGAAATCGGACAGTAACCACGCCTCCTCCCCATATAACACAACTTTAAATTCCATCGTGGCTTTTTACTATCCAGTAAAAAAATCAAGCACTAGTTAATATATCGGGATACACACGAGTATATTCTTTAAGATAAGCCAACTCAGGTATAAAAATTTTCCAAATTTGACTATAAATATTTATGCACCTAAATACCGGAAATGTGGACTCGACAGCCTATGGATGACTTAGGCGATCTGACAGGTATATAATAGAAATTCGAGGCAATTTTTTTTTGAGAATAATATACCCTTGTATCAGAAATGAGTTGAAATGTATCAATACTTGCTTTAAGTTTTGTTAAAGTTTTGAATACACATACTGAAGCTTCCCCCGTTTTTGATTTTTCCAAGTAGCAAGAGTATAAAATGTTCGGTTACAACCGAATTTCGCTCTTCCTTACTTGTTTATTTTATTTTTATTCTTAAGATTTTCTACATGAAATGAAAAAGAGAGTTAAAGACGCGTAAAAAGTAAGTGTAGAGTGGTTATTGTTATTTGTGTTTTCAAAAAACGACTTGCACACATGTATTACAATAAATATAAGTATATTTATACGCACACTTACACAGCGCTGAAAAGTGAAGTGAATCAGTGAAGGAAAGAGTGAATGTGTCCGGCCTTTTGAGCGTTTTTACGGTGCTTATTTACTTATGGATGTAGTTACATATGTATATTTGATGGAACGGTTTTTTGAAGTACAGTTATTTTAGACGACTTCGAAAGCGAAAAAGATTTTTATTAATTTTAGGAACTAGAAAACTGAAATAAATTTTTTTTATATATAAAATTATCTTGCATTCAGGAAAAAAATCATACGACGTACTACTAAATCCAAGGTTGAAAAGTTATATAAAGCAAGAATGACAGCTGCGTAGGAAGGCCTAAGCAGAAATCACAGGCTAGATAAAATAAAAAATGATATACAAATTCAATAACTTCTCTCTTAACTTTTCTGAATAATTTTTCAAAACACAATTTATTCGATAGGCTTTAAGCCGATTTTAAGTTTCAGTGGAAATTTGAGGTGCAGATTTAGAGAAGTAACTTGTTCACAATTTTTCTGGAAAAAAAATAAAGTTGTAAGCGCGAATATTTTTTAATAAGTAACATGTGGTGAATATATTGTTTAGATTTAATTTATTTATTAAACATAGTGTATTCGGCTCTCAAAATTTTAAACGCGTTTTTCTCGAAAGGATGATTGCAGAAATTGTGAGGAAAATTTCCGCTTAATGGCTGGATCGTTCGGCCTGAAATTTTTATATGACCTTTTTCGATATATAATATTTGTCGGATCTCGATGGAAGGAATAAAAATGTTGATAATAATTTCGTTTTTTTAAGTCACAAAAAAAAACTTTTTTCGAGAAGAAAAAACATTTGTCAGAAAAAAAATTTTTACTAGTCCTCCGATCATTATCTCTATTAATCTATAGAAATAATACTCTTTCTTGGTTTTTGAATTTGAGTAATTTTTAGCAGAAAAATCTTTCTCACTGCCTTTCTTTTTTCGGGGGCTCTTCTAAAGATCGGCTATAGGAGCAAGGCAATCCAAAATGAATCGCCGATTACTAAAGTTTATTAAATTATATAAGAGTGCATTTTGTTTTTAAATAAATACTTCTTCAGATAAAAATGATAATAATAAAAAAAAAATTTCAGACTGCCAACTGGTTATAACCCCTTAAAGTGATGGTTTACTTCATATATCAAAGATGTGGCACAGTTGCAAAAGCTTCTTGCGCAAGTGAAGGTGAAACCTGAAAGCTCTTAAGCAGTTGAGCTTCAAACGATGATTTTTCATTTAACTTACATAATATAAGCATGGATATTATTTCAAACCCTTACTAACAGAAATGTGTACAGGAAGTCTCAACAATGGGTTGCTGTTGTAGTAGCGAAAAATTATACTCACATAATTAGTTTTTAGGAATGCTGCCGAGTTTTAAGTTCTTTCCTGGATAAAGATCCGTGTCCGTGCCGGTTACGTAGACCCGATTGTGATGGGAGCGGTCGTTGATTGCTTACTGCATTGGTTAATTTATAACTAAAGTTTGGTACATCAGTGTATATACTATAATTCTCTCAAGTACTCTAAAATTTTTTCAAACGTAATGAATTTGATTATGGCACTTAAAGCTCTCAGTAAAAAGGAAACAAGCGAGCTGATGGTTGACTACCACTGTTGTTCTGTTAAACATATGCTACATATATCGAAATGAACTGAAGAGGCAGTGTGCTGTTAGAAAAAGCCAGCTGTGAATCCAAAAAGAGATTCATTCATTTTAGATGTCGCAGTCTATCTAAGCCAAATATTCTAACTGAACTTTTTTTTCCTTTAACTTTTTCTCCTAAACACACGGCGTTTTACAGTTAACCGCTCAGCTGCCGTTGAGGTGTTACATCCTGTCACAGCAGCAGCAGTTCCTAACCGTTCATCTAAAATTGAAGCATAGCGGTACTTTCATATGATCACAAAGCAAATTCGTAGATTTTCTCACATTACGCTTTAAAAATGCGCAATTACATAATTTAGTGTAATTTTTTTATTTTCTTTTCACCGTTTTACACAGGATGCCATTCGCTATGCACAGCCTAACTGTAAATGCCAAACAAAGGATTCAAATTTGAAAAACTTCAACCACCTGACAGCGTCGGTAAAAAAAAGAACACTAGCACATACACATTCCGCACAGCAATAGTGGAACAGTTAGGCATTCTTCACGAAACACAAAAGACAATCGCTTGAAGTGGCAGAGTGTATAATCAAAGTGTATCCTGAAGCCGATAACAATCGTTTTTGCTGTGATTGCGCGCATCACACGCGCATACAAGCACTCAATCGCGCTCTTATAGCGTGACAGCTGCCGCCGCTTGGCACTTTTTATAGAAATTTTAGTATCTGATTTCTATTTTTTAAGCGCGTACCCAGTTTTTTAGACGAAGAACAGATGAGAAAGCGAACAGGAATGCAATCTGAGGGGAAATCCGCGAGAAAATTCGACGATCATTTTATAATTTCAATTTTCAATATTATTTTCTTTGCTTGTAGTTCTTGTTGGCAATGCTTGCTGCGTTGTTTGATCCTTTTCGCACCCACCACCTGAAATTTGAGTTACCTGTGCGTCGGCGTCCTTATATTGTCGGCGTAATTACCAGTTGCAGGGGCAACCAAACTAATTGCCACGCTGCTCATGCGCAGAGAGAGAAAATTACATATCAGCGACAAACAAATGGCATCACAGTGAAAGAAAAAAAGTAATTTGATTTGAAAAGCGGATGGAAATGAAATGAAAATATTGAAAAGCGCTACTGCGCATTTTGCCTCCAAAACTTTTTTTTATATCAAATGAGCCGAAGGAAGTGGCCAAAAGTGCAACAGCCGCTCTAAGAGCTGAGGAGAAGTGAAATGCGGTCATAAGAAGTATTCGGGGAAGAGATAGTGAAATTAGGTTGGCGGGATAATGGGTTAATATGCCGAGCGGAAGTGTCAGTTGGGGAACAATTAAATTACTGTGGAAAATTCAATAAAAAATTCGAGGCGATAAATTGAGGTCAGCAGGAAGCCAAAGGGTCTTTCACATATCTATTGTGTGTTGGAGCGTGTTCTTGAGTAGGCCAGCGGAAGTTTAATTGGGTCAAATGCACTTAAGGAAGACATAAGGCAAAGTAGAAAGTAGGAAATATGTTGAAGATAATTCAATTATAAGTTTAGGGAAACATCAAAGGGTAGGGGAATGTTCAGCGCTATGAATATCGAAAGTAGTATAACATAAGTTTGAGTCTCATAAATAATCACTACTAAAAGATTTAAAAACCTGATTTTTATATTAATTAGAAACCGAAAATAAAATAGCGGAAGAGCCACAAGAAGTGGGTCTAAGAGTAAGTGTAATCTAGTACTGCTTTAATATGCTCACAAGCTATTGTAAAATTTTTTAATATTGCTGAAATTGAGTTTTTTTTCTTAACTACAAATTGCGTTGTTCTCTTTTAAATAAATTAACAGTCTTTCGAAAACGAATTTTTCTCTAATCCGGATTAAATATGAATATAGTCAGTTGGGTCGAAAGTAATATTAAATGATCACGTTTTTTGTTTCTGCTGCCTTAAAAACCCCAGCAATTTTCAAAACTTTAAATAGTGTACATATTTCTCGTTATATGGAAGATATGAGAAGATAAAAAAGGTATTAATGGGAGGGATATAAGGGCTTACAAAGGCATTGATGGTATGCAAGCGTCTGGTCAAATTGTACGGGCAAAATCTTTAGGTACAGAAGTAGAAATTGATGCTGGAATAGTGGTTTCCAGAACCTGATTCTACTATTTATGCCTACCCTTCGCAGTATTTTTCAACTCAAAATCTATGATAAAAGTAGATGCGCAGTGTTCATCGAATAGCACAACTATCATAACGATGACATCGGCGACTTTATATATTATACTTTTATTTTTTAAACATGTTGTTTCTAAGAAGAAATAAAAAGCATATAATTTAATGTTATGGCTAAGAATTTAGCTTTATTATAAAGATTTGCTTTTTGATCGGCGCGGCTGCCTCGAATAAATTCCAGCCAAGAGACCCAATTTTCGACCACTTTTTACAGCAATTTGAACCATATGTCAGCAGTAACACGCACAATATTCTCTTTCAAGGCGTCAATCGTCTCGGGCTTATCTGCTTTAACAAATGACTTCACATAACGCCACAAAAAATAGTCCAGCGGTATTAGATCGCATCATTTTGGAGGCCACGCCACAGGCCCACGACGCGATATGATGATCTGACCAAAAGTTTTTTTCAATAAATTGAGCAAAGGTCACCCACATAAACGTACTTCAATTCAGGCACGAAAAAGTCATTAATAATGGTACTGTAGCGTTCATTTTTGAATAAATAGAGCACACCAAAAGGTGACTCTTTGAGAATGTAAAGGCCTCTCAACAATGGCTTGTGGATTTTCATTACTAAATATGCGACAATTTTCTTTATTAACCTACTCATTCAACCAAAAGTTTGGTATACATCGGGATAATTTTAACTCTTTAGGGTATTGAGGACTCTTAGAAATAAATATCAGCTTCATTTGGAATTGAAATTTTTACCATTCATATTGTAATGTATTAGGTATAGTAAAAATAAATCCATTATTTTTATAATAGATGGCGTTATTTATCTGTATCTAAGAATAATTTTAAATTGGTGATTTTCGGGTTAAAGACTTAAGAATAATAAAAATGTTGAAGAATTTCAGCCGTTCAAACAAGTAACATAAAATTACTAAATCCAGATTGAAAGTAGAAAAAATTAATGAAATATTCAAAAGGCATAAAAATAGGCTAGAAAATCTATTAAGATATCAAAATGGTAATAGAGAAATAGTAACATTTAATTAGTTATAATTCGAAAAACGGATTTAGGGACCGCATGAATAAATTTTATTCAATACGTCACATATTAATCTACAATGTCATCAGAAAAAAAAATATTATGAATCTTACGTAAGTACTGTCGTTCGAGTTCTGAAAATTATCTTGGAACTAAAGAACTAAATTTTTAAAAACTTCTTTCTGGAACATTACTCGGGCCTATACTCACATTTGAATTTCAAGCAATCTATTTTTTCGCATATATCGAATGTATATATTATTTTCAAAAACTTTATTCGAAAGGTTGAGACGGATGAAAAAATATGAGCGTATTTATAAGAATTTTTTTCTGTAGTATAATCGGCTACCACAACTTTTTACACTACCTTTTCAGATATACATATTTCTCAGATAATGATCGAAGGTATACGACTTTTGATAACAAATCACGCTGGAGTAAACATTTTTTTCACATAAAACGACATTTTTTTTTTGCCAAAAATGAAAACTTTAATTTGTCCTTTGATTATCACCTACCTGTATTCATCACACACCAGACACTTTTTGACGCCTCTTGGAGATCGGCTACGCGATCAATAAAATGCCTTAAAAAAACATCACAAAAAAATACAAAATTCTGACTTACAAGTGGCTGTAACCCTTTAATTGAAAAATCTGTTAGAAGCAATCTGAACTGACTATTTCATAGAATTTGACTGATTTTATGCTCGTTCATGTTTGAAAAACTTTGAAGAAGCGTCAAAATGCTGTTGATTTAAATGAAGAACTTCCTAATAAATAACTGATATCCTAGAACATTACTGACCACTACATATTTCTTTTACCTTTGTTTTCTTCACACTCTTATTACAAGTTGTTGTTATTATTGTCAACGCCTAACCGCTGAAATCTGTAACAATGAACCTGAGTTGGGGGTTCAACTCGTTGAGTGACAAATCAAAACGAGCTTACAGCAACAACAATAGCAACTTTTGGTTGTTTACCTCTCACTTCAATAATAACTGTACACAAGTGTTGAACTGCGCAAAAGTTGTTTACAAGTTTGCGTTTAGCAAAACTGTACAACAATAACGTAACAGTAAATGCAAAAAGATTGTAAACAAGCAATTGACATAAAAAGCGTTGAGCTATTTATTTGAAAACAAGAAAAAATGTTAACTTCGACTTCACGGAAGCTCAAATACCCTTCACGAATGCAAAAGATTCCAAACAAAACTTGATTTTGATGCAGAGATTATACCGCGGCTTCGAATAATTATTCGAGCTATATTTTTGGAGCTGTCTCTTCAGATAAAAAATTTTTCCATACAACAACATGATTTTGATGGTTCAGTTTGTATGGCAACTATATGCTATAGTGAATCGATATCGCCGAATCCGACAAATGAGTAGTTTCTTGGGGAGAAAAGCACGTGTACACAATTTCAGATCGATATCTCAAAAAATTAGGGTAATTCGCGTATATACAGACGGACGACCTGACAGACGGACATACCTGTACACAGACATGGGTAAATCAACTTGGATCATCAAGCTGATCATTTACATATCAATTTTATAGGGTCTCCGATGTAGCTTTTTGGGTGTTATAAACATCGTGGTAAACTTAATATACCCTGTACAGGGTATAATTATATACATATTATATGCATGTACATAGTTATGTTTGTACCATATATATATACATATGTGTCTGTGTATTTATCCTGCATTAGTGTATGCATTGACTAATAATTATACGCAAAATTAGCGTTTCTGTTGAAAAGTCATGCCTGTCACGCTGCCGTCTATCGCCATTGACTCAGCAAAAACACATACAAATACATGCAAACATATACAAAAACAACACTACAGACTTAAACAACAAACGCGTGCGCATTCACCTAATACCATAAATCAAATTTATGACACGAGCAGCTTCATCCTTGACTACATCCGAACACTGGCCAAATTTTTTACAAAGAAAATATTTTGCTTTCTTACATTTTTTTTTACTTTTTGACTTCTATTGAAGAAAAACCAAAAAAAACACAAAAAACAAATAGAAAAGAATCTCAGCTAAGGTCATCCATCATAAAAAAATGGAAAGTACACATTATCCTTGGGCAAAGACACAAACATACATACACACAGACAGAAACAATGTGCGACCACAGTATGCGGGCAGAGAAGGTCACCGCTGCTAATGCGTCAATGCGCATGTCCGTCGCGTAACGTATTGCGTAATGCACTTTTGTTGCATTTTCAACTCATATTTTCATATTTTTCGTTTCGGTTTTGTTTGTTTTTATGTTGTTTGCGCCTTCACGCGTTAGGTGAGTTCGTAAATTGCATAACTGTTCGAGGCAAACAGCAGCGGCTTCTCGGAAATCGTCACAGTAAATCATAAAAAATTTACTTATGACAGTTTGTAGCTGCAACATGCCGCGGTGGCATACAACAAGCGTGTGTAGAAACTATGTAGAAGCGTTCGCTATAGACGCAGCGCTGTCAGTGAGATTTTGAAGTGTAAAATTGCAGGTAACAAAAGGCGTTAGGCAACACGCTCATTAAAACGGCAAGCGTTGCCTTTTCTGGTTGAGGGTATGTGAGGCATAAAAATATGAATGTAAGGAATAAAAAGCGGTATTTTGACAATTTTCAAAATTAAAACAAAATTGCAGCATAATAGAGTATAGTTTGTGAATATGCAGCTATGGAAATATATTAGGGTGGTACTAAAAATATTAAAATAACATTTTTAGCAGGTAAGTCGAGAAAGTTAATTTTGAAATGAATCAATTATAAAAATTGGCATTTGTGTAACAGTATTAGGGTGTGTCACATAGATGCTAAAGCTCAAGTTAACCCAACTTTCTCCAAAAATAATATTAGAATTAGATATTTCATTAAAAATATATTTTTTCTCATACTCCAAAAAAAATTTTTTTCGAAAAATGTCTCTTGAACAAACTGATTTGAGATTCTTCTGAGGAGAATATATACGATTTAATGTTAGGATATTTGCATCACTATTGGAAATGAAACACTAACAGATTATTTTAATATCTAAGATCTTATGAACAAATGTCAAAAATATACGTTTACTTTGACAACTGGGATGACAGATACTTTTATAAAATTCCTTATCACTAAAATTACACCTTATACAAATATACTTTTAGGTAATTGGTACCTCTGTTTAAAATAAAACACTGAAACTTTTGTGTAATTACTAAGGTCTTTCTAAAAAAATGTCAAAAATATATGTCTGCTTTGACAGTTGCTTCGACAGATACAACTCTTTAAAACTCTCGATCCCTAAACGGACACTCTAAACACATGTGTGTCATATTTTCTATCACAGATTGAAGTAGTTACTGTGAAAAAATATCTTTGATATATAATATAAAGAAAGTTTCTAACTATATATGAGAGCAACCCTAATATTTGAACCTAGGTAGCAGTATGCACATATCAGCTATTCTATTCACAAAAAAAACTAACAGTTATTTAAGTAGCTAAGCGGGCCTATGAAATGAATTTTCTTCGCCGCGTTGCCACTTTTCAATTGCGCTCATTTCACGGCTCCGCAAAGCAACTAAACAATTACGTTCAAGGATAACAGAGTTGTATTCATTAGCGTTACGTAAATCTACTGCGAATTGGAAATCTGGATAACAATATCATTTAGTTCATTTGTGTTTGTTTACTGAGTACTAACAAATTTTAAGCGGAAATCTGAGAAAACACTAACTGCTGGTCTTGTTTTGTAAAAACCTTCGAAATATACCTATTTTTGAGCTAAAATGTTAGGAGTTTACAGTTCGCGGACTCCCGTAGTTCTATGAAACACTTTTTTTGCACTACTAGATTTAGTGAAATGCGCTCATTTTGACTGACTTTAAGCCAAATCCCAGACACATTTATTTTTTAAGAATTCGTTCTTTATCTACATATATGAAAGTGTTTAAAGTAAACAAAACGAAGGGTCAGTTGACACAAATTTTAAAAGGGCAAAAGTTCTATTTCTATTATTCTCTCCGATACTGAATTTCGTTTCAAGAGAGACAGATATAGTTTAGACGAGCTGTGATTTGTTTAGGAATAAGGAACAAGGTTTCCACTATAATGGATCAATTAAACCTTAACAGAGTTCAATACTATTCATTATTGCCATGGGAGATTTGGAAGCAAAAATTAGTAGAAAAGGCAAATACTTCTTCTTACACAAAAAGATCCTATCAACAAGTCGTTTTACCATTTGATCAAATTTGACCCGGACTGACAAAAAATTAAACTTTTAATACAAATATTTATTATAGCTTTTAAAGCAAGCTCCCATAATCCCATAAACTTCTTATAAGCCTCGGCTGTGATGGCCTTCAGTTCAACGAATGACTTTCAATGAATCATTCAAAAACAGAAAATAGTTATAGGCGACCGAATCTGGCGAATACAGATGCTGGTTGATTACTCTCGTTTCTGTTCGGCCAAAAAATCGGTAACAAACCGTTTTATAATGTGACGGTGCATTATTGTGGTGAAAAATTTTCTGCCCACTACTCCGATCATTTACGGCGAACTGCATGCTTTGTGCCGCTCAAATACTTGTGTTCGTGGTAAAGTAGACTTCTCAAACCACTTACACAATATTTTTAATAATTCATAAGTTAATTTTTTTTTTCAAGGTAAAAATCGCCACACAAACTGTGTGCCATGAACACTCTAATGGGCATAAGGAGAACAAACAGCATAGTAGGGCTACCTACACTTACTAGGAGAACTCCGTCATATGCCGCCCTGTCTTACTTTAATAAGAGATAATGAAGACTTCAGCATACCAATCAAGAGTAAAGAGTTTACCTCGTGGGGATTTCTATTTCTAGTAACGCTATTGTATTTTTGCTAAGTTTGAAGGGACGCTTTAAGCTATAGTAGTCCGTTCAGAACAGTTTGTTGCAAATTGTAGCGATGCTTTGAATAATTGTGTATGCCAAATTTCGGAAAGATACCTTGATAAATAAGTTAGTTTTCTATGCAAGGACATCAGTTTGATCCGTCAGTTGTATGGTAGCTACAATATATGCTATAGTAGTGTGATCCCAAGAATTGCTTCGAAGATTGTAGGGATGCCTTGGCGCGCAGCTAAATTTGGTGAAGATACATACCTAGTCAAATAAATATTTCTTAATACAAAGACCCTAATTTGCTCTTTCACTTTATATGGGAGCTATGTGCTATAGTTGTCCGATATCGGCGGTTCCGTCAAACGTGCAGCTACTCATGAAGAAAAGGACCTGTGCAGAAATTCAGACTGATGTTTTTTTTAAATGTGAAAATATTACATATACTAACTATATATTCTTTTTAGGGTCTCCGACATTTCCTTTTGGCTGTTACAAACAGCTTGGCAAAACTATACCCTATTCAGTGTATAAAAATAAATTTAGAAACTGAATAAATTAGTGAATAAAATAGTGTGAGGTAGGTGCGAATAGTAAAAGGGCGATGTTTATTTGAAATATGTGGTTCATATATATATTTATCTATGGTGGGACCTAGAAATACCATTTGCGTATCTAAAAGAAAATATACATAAGCTACATATATTAACGATAAATAAATATTCCTTAAGGCTTAAAGCTTATGAACTCTCTTTTTTCACCAACTATTTTTATAATACAATTTCTTAAAAATTATAATTTTTAAACAGTTAACTTCTTTAAAATACCACAATTAAAGTAAAAGTATTAAATAACATAGCGAAGCGTATAATTTATGTCAAGTCATAATAATAACAATTACAGCAACTACTTAGTAGTCAGGCGTCATACCACAATTAACCGTTAGATGTGCTGTCGTATAAAATACGCTTCATTACCAATAATACCAGCACAAACACACACACATACACAAGCGACATTCACCCGCCTTACACAGACTTAAAATACTTAATTTATTCACAAACATACATATACATATATGTATATATATCAAAGTGTTCATTTGTAACTACGAGCTCATTAAAACTCGCAACTTAAGCCCGCATGCTCACACCCACCTACTCCGACCCGAAGAAGTTACAAGAAGCGCGGCTCAGTAAGCTTACCGCGATTCAATTCAGCTCAAAGCGAACGACTCTTCCTCTTCGTGCGCTGTATTAGCTTTTGCTTAAACTGCTACGTATACTATTCTTGGCAACTGTTCTTTCTTTTGGCTTAAGCAACACTCGGCTTTTGCAGTCGGTATCGGTCATTGGCTTAACACACATTCGAAATTTTTCTTTTCATTTCACATTCGGTTTTGCAGGCGACACAACCAACAACTGAGCTGAAAAATGAAGAGTGAGAGAGTGCATATATATTTATGTATGTGTGTTTGCAGGTAGACTTTCGTAAAACTTAAAATTGCCTTGTAGTTTCAATCGAATATAATATTTACGAAAAGCAATAGGTTCCGAAGATATTTATACTCAAGTGGTTGAAAAATGAGTTGATGGATTGGAATGGATGAAGATGCCTTGTCAAATGAAAAAGTTTTACATAGAAAGAGTTTATTTTGATCGTTCAGTTTATATGGCAGCTATAACCTATATCCAATATCGACAATTCTGACAAATGAGCAGCTTGTTGGAGAGAAAAAAAATGTCAGCAAAATTACAGATCAATATCTGAAAAAAAGCATTGAACCGATAGGATGCAAATCTACACATATACCAAAAAATATTATAGGGTAAGACGATTGAGATAAAAACCTGTGCCGGTCCCGTTCCAAAATAATAAGCGGTGCATCCAAAGAGTTGAGCCATCGGCAGTTGACTAGATTTTTGTACATTTACTTACTAATCATATCCTATATAACTTACAATACAACTAAACATAAAAAAGCAAAGGTTAAGTTGATTATTTAGAAAACAACGGTTGGGTCTTATCCAGGCGAAGCTCTTCCTTTGAAAACCTCACATTCGGAAAGGTATTAATTTCTTCCCAAACACTTTTTACTATTTGAAGCATGATCTAGATAAAGAAATACGTTTTCTTCCACTTGGTTGGCATCAGAGAGACTGCGGCAGGAACTCAACATCTCTTATAGATCGACTCAACACATTTTGGTTAAGGTGTTGGGTATGCTACACTAGTACCAAAAGACCTGAATCTTTAGAAAAAGCGACGTCGATTAGAGGTCGCAATAGAGATACTTGACAACGTAGCTGAGGACCCTACATTCAGCAAACGCATCATTGCTGGTGATGAGACGTAGGTTTATGAATATGACGTTGAAACTGTCCAACAAACTAACGAATGACGCTCCAAAAATGAGCCGAACCGAGAAAACCAAAATTCGCTAAAGGCACTGAAGGCCATACCGCACGAGGTTTAGCACAACTGTTGGAAAAATTGATTAATAGTTGCAATACTTGTATTGGCCTAGGTGCCTATTTTGAAAGCACTAAGACAGATTTGCGTTAAATTTATCAGTACGGGTCATATTTGATCAGATGTTAAAACAACATTTCAGTTCTGAAGCTGTAATTTTTCAAGCAGCTGAAACACAACTTGCCTCTCTTAAGCAGTATAAATAAATATTTTCCCCATTTAGCTTCTAAAAAGAGCGCTCAAAGCAGTCAATAGATTCTAAATTTTCTATTACATGAGCTTAGGAATAAAAGCGTGGAATCACTGTTGTATTTTGGCTGTATACTCGGCAGTTACTAAGTTGCTCATTTTGTTGCAGCGCTCAGCGGGCGCTCGCGAAAATTCATTGCAGCAAGTAGCAACTAGTTCTTCAACTATAAACGTGTGTATGTCTGCCAGTACAGCACTTTGAAGGCTGTTTCTCTATGATTTGTTGGTTTCAACGAGCATTTATATACACACAATTTGCCTCAACTACTACTATTTCTTCTATGAGTGTGTATGTGTTTGTTTGCCTTTGCTTGTTGTTGTGTTGCAAAAATGCGAACAAAAGTTCAAGCTGCTGTTTGTTTTTTCTCCATGCCGTCTTTAATATTAGTTTTGGCATGCGGTTACTGGCGGCTGTTGTTTGCGCGCTTATTTGCTTCCCCCTCTTATTCTTCTTCCAAATCTTGCTTATTATATTTTGCAGAAACCTTTTTCCGAGAAATTTAAATGAGCGCGCGCGCAAACAATTTTTTATGGCGACATAATTAGATTGCTACACAGATCGCTTCAGAGTTCAGAGTGGTCACGAGTTTCCACCCATTTATAAGTATATGCAGGCAGAAGATTTTTTGTATTTACGTGTATATATGTGCATGTCTCTTTAGGAATAGTTCAAAATTTTGAGCATATAAAATATAATATTAAGGAAGTAGAATTAGATGGTAAATCGAAAAAGTGTACTTCAAGAAGGCGTAAGCGAGCATCAGAGGTAGGTAGGCAATGTACTGTTATTTATCTGATAATAAACCATTTGCACTTCTAACCACCACTAAATATATATAGTTTTATAAAAGACTATATCTCTCGTAGGTCCAAGAGAAATCCAGCGATTAAAAAACAATCAAAAGAGTGTATAAGTTAGCTCCTTTAAAACTCGCTGACAAAACTTTTGTATATTTCTTTTCACTATTTATTTAAAATTTCGATAATCGGTGCCTCGATATTCGTTTGACTATGCACATAGCCTAACATGTAGTGAAGCCTTCACGTTGAGTTTTGTTTAAAGCCTGTTTGTTCAAAGCCGAATCTCAAGAACTAACTTTAAATTGAACAAGGTAGAACGGTAGTTCTTCTCACCAAAAATCTTCTGACAAAATTACATCTCGAAAAGATAATCGATAGGTGCTTGGAATCTAACAACTGTTATGTATCTACATAGGTAACTATCTGACTAGGTGGATCTTAGTAAACATTTCAAAGGGTCTTCGGAATTTCTCAATTGTTGTCGATAAAAATTAATAATCGCGAACAATAATTATCGATATCGGTCTTCTAAATTTCGAAATGATCCTCCTAGTAAAATTAATTTGATCTTCTTAATCTATAATAATCGTTACCGATAAAAATAATAATCGGTAAAGATAAGTATCGATATATGTATGTCTTCCAAATTTCGAACAAAAAAATATGATTTACTAAATCAATAATAAACGCTATCGATAAATACTAATAATCGCGATCGATAATCAACGATATACATATACGTATATATATAGTTATCGAAAAACATGATCACTTTTTAAATGAGATACGAAAAATTTAAAATAAGTAAGAAATTTAATTCAACATTTTAATAGAATTAGAAATTTTACAAATGTTTCACTGTTTTACAAAATACTCAGAAGGATCTCTCAGCGCTTACCATTTTTAAGGACCTCACCTATTAAATACCTGTTTATACACCACATAATACTCAATATAATTTTAAGCATTTACGATAAAAATGCGGCAAAATCTTATTTACTTCTAAGAAAAAATATCTAAACTATTTCTCGCTACTGTAGCTAACTCAAGTTTTTACCAAATTTTAGAAATTCTACAAGAACATGCCCACCATGGCTAGATACCACATATCAGAGATCCTCCAAAACACTGGTATTAGAAGCGCCGACAGCATCACGACACCGACAACAACAACGACAACAGCAACAACAATAAATCAGCGCATTTCTGCAAATCTAAACACAAATCAACACTTTGCTATTCTACCAACTGTCGCTGCCGCTGTGTCTCTAGCTGCGGTTCTTTGTCATTTTGCTGTAACTGCGACTGTGCTGTCAACACATAGAACGACAAAGTTCGTTGCCCCTAACCTAATTTTTCAATCAAGCCATCAAAGTGAATGCCAAGAATGGCAAAGTGGCAAGTGGCAATGGCTTTGGCCAAGACAGCAACGGTTGCCAAGTGGCAGGGGTACGTTAAATATCTAATGGAATAATGGATGATAGCAAGTAACGAAGGCGTGCATATACGAGTAAACCAATGTGTGTGTGTTTGTAAGTATTTATTTGCACAAGAAGTGGGTTTGGAGGCAACAAGTGTTGCTGACGATGCCACATATACACATAAACTTTTCGCGGGAGCAAAGTTACAGATTGATAATTTAATTATGTTTTGTTAAATAAGAAAATTTAAGCAATTAATAATTTATTCCAAATTTAAATTAAATGAAATTATGTAAACAATTTAATTGTTAAAATTCAATTGCAAAAAGTGTAATGCCATAGATTGATAATTATTATTATATTTTTGTTAATTAAGCACTTTTATGCTATATAATCTTAATTTTAAATCAACATATTTTAATTAAAATTAAATGAATAAAAAATATAAAAAAATAATAAAAAATAATAAAAAAATTAATTACATTAAACTTAAAAATTTAATGAAAATAAACTTAAAAAATTTATTTTTGAATTAAACAACATTTTTTAATTAAAATTAAATATGTAATAAAGATTTTTTAAATTAAATTTAAAATTTAAAATTTATTTTTTAAATTATTTTATTTCTTAATTATTAAGCAATGCATTTTTTAATTAAATAAAATGTGTTATGCTTAAATTATTTGAATAAACATTATGTATGGCACAAATACGCAAAAACTTTTCAGTAAAAATTACTAAACAATTCATTTTTGAACAAACAATCGTTTTTAATTAAACTTAACACTTTTATTAAAATTTTTTTAATATAATTAAAATTTGTTAACTTAATTTTTTATAGTAGTTCTTTTTTTTATTTTTAAAATAATAATTTTTAATTAAATAATTTTTTCATACTTAAATATTTTTAAAAAAATTATCTATGGCACAAACATTAAAAAATATGTAACAAACAATTTTTTTTAATTAAATTTTGGAATAAAAAAAATTTTGAATAATAATTAATTACTTAATTAATTTTTTAAGTAATTAGATTTTTTTGTTTAATTATTCCTAAATTATTTTATTAATTATTTATTGATTTTGCATTTTTAGTTAATTAAAAATTTGTGTATTTAAAAAAATGCATATAAATTACGTATGGCAGTAAATTTCTTTATTAAAAAATTTTAAATTCAAATATTAATATATTATAATTTTTAAATTTATTTTAGTTTAAAATTATATGGAACTTTTATTTATTTTTTTTTATATTTCATTTCTTCCATAAATATCACACATTTGCAAACATATATAAACGTAAAGGTGTTTAGTTGGTTCATTCCAGGCGAGTTGATTAATTAATTGCATAAAGTTCAACGAACTGACATTAGCACTGACTCCGCCACTGGCACGGGACAAAAACTTCAACAACAACAACAAATTACCAAACCCAGTGCACGCGTTCGTAACACAATAAAGCTGTGTGCCATTCATTGCGATGAGCAGATAAAATAGAATACGATAGAAACTAAAAATTAAAATCCAACCAAAGGCAAAAGCACAACGAAAAGTCAAACATAATTTATGCTTTGTATTTGTTTTATAACAATTTATGTAAATATACACAGAAAGTCAGAGCCGCAACACATTGAACTTGTGACTGGAAGCCACAGCGCGGCTATTAAAAGTGTTCAATAACTTCTGTTCGATTAGACAACTACCGTTAGCTTACCATAAACTGTTTACTGCTATACAAAGTTCTTGTTCTACAAATTTGATAATATAATGTCTTCAGTTTTCATAATGAATATCAGAAGTTGCTAAGATAATAGTAACTAATTACTAGATATTTTTAGATTTATAAAAACTTATTGTTTAATAAAAATAAAAATAAAGAAGAAAAAATATATATATATTTTTTTTTATAATTATTTTTTATAATTATTTTGCTCATTTCATTACTGCGCTATTCGCTATCAGCGAGCGTGGTCGTTATTCTTAACGGTATTCACACTTGTAGGTCGCAGCTGTTTAGTAGCGTTGTTGTTGTCAGTCGACAACAATGACAAGATTCGCCACTAAACGAAATTGTTGAAGTCGCACGAGCGCACATTGATTGAATACTTGCAAAGTAGTCAAAAAATATATTTATATATTTCTATACTCGTATAACTCGGGAGATGAAAGTACTTAATAGAAGAGAAATACTACATGTGCGACTAAAAAGTTAGTGATCATATTAATAAAATAAAATTTTAATTTAAACTTTTTATATTAAAATTTCGTCAAATGTCAAGTTCTCTCATGTGTATTACTAGCAGTAAAGCTTGTGTCTGAGCTAAAATTGTCAAACAGCTGACAATTCTTCTCGAAAATAGCTCCGACAGATTTTTTTCTTAAACTTGTTGAATTTGAGCTCAATATTAAAATATCTCACAAATTTATTAATTTAGTTGAGTCAACAAATTTTAATTAGGTGGCAACCCATATTATATTTTTTTATCTATGAGCCACTAAACCTCTGTTTAGTTTCATATATTATACATATTGCAATAATTTTGTTCTTATTGTAAAATTTCTAAACATCTGGCAACGTCTTCTCATCAAACATTAGCGTTTTGAAAACCTATGTAATTTGATTACCATGTTTCAGCTTTAAATTTACTTTAAAATATTTACTTGAATAAAAAGATTTTTGCAGGTGGCAACTACAACCTAAAATATTTTTAAAATCATTATCAAAATAGTTTCAACTTTATGCCTTTTTAAACCTGGTTGGCTTAATATGCTGTAGTAATTATATTTTTATGGTTAAATTTATAAACATCTGGCAACGTCTTCTTCAAACACATCTTCCAAAATATATGTTGAGACCCTATGTAATTTGATAACCAGATTCCAACCTTGCCATTACTTTTACCATTTTATTCAACAAAAAAAATTAGAAAAGGTGGCAACCACAATCTAAAAATATTTTTAACATTAAGGCATTGAGCCGTGTTTGGCTCGGAAACCATATTGTAATATTTGGTTAATGTTACAAATTTTATTGTATTAAAAATTTCAAATATGTGGCAACTCCTTCAAAAAAAAAATATCTTTTTAATCTCATTTAAGCCTTTTTGACACCAAATAGTTTTTTAATTTTGTTAGTTTTAATTCACGAGAATGGACTTCGGTTACACAACACGATATCTTTATAGCCTTAGCAATTATATCTTCAAAAATTGATTCGGATAATATATGTTTTAGATCGGAGAATAGTCACCCTTTTTAAAGAAAAAGTAGAGTTTCTATGAAAATAATTTAGAAAAAATGTTCTACTAAAATTTGGTATATGAAAACCTAACTCCAAAATCTAACTTATTTTTCAATATTCGCTAACTTCAAACACTAAGCGTCCGAAGACCAAATAAAAATATTACCTAATTTTACGTCTGATTTAAATTAACTGAGCTTATCATTTCTTATTGCCAACTTCTTCTTACGTTTTTTGAACTTGACTTCGTCACTGAACTGATGACTGATCTTGTCACCTCGGTAGTCTACCTCGCGACTTAGCCCACAAAGGCACTAGTTAACTTTAACTGACTGTGTGTGTGTATGTGAGTAGTTGGCTGTAGAAGTTGTTGTTGCGTTTGAGGTTACTCACGGCTATTGAACTACTTACCTAGTGCCGAACCGAACGGGTGTGCGCTGTGACGTTGGCAATGGCAATGATCGTGAAGTTTATGTTGATGACGACGGCAACAGCAACGACAACGACAACAGCTTCGGCTATATTGCTTTTGGCTAGCCAACAACAATGATTATAGTATGTTAATGGTGACGTTAGTTACTGTGACGGCATCGATGTAAGTTTTCATTTTGCAAAGCTTCCCTCAGCTTGAGTTGGAGAAGAAGAAAAAGAGAAAAAAAAACACAAGAAATAATTTATTGTTTTATATTATGTTGTTTATGTCTATGTAAGTGAGTGTATATGCAAATAGTTAATTTTGTACCAATTGAGTAATTAAATATTGATGTTAATTTTTTTCTTCAATAAAAATATACAGTTATTGAGGTTATAACCTGAAAGAAATGGAAACATATTGCTAGCCTTAGAAGTTTCTAGATTTCTTTAAAGGAGAAATGTCGAATGATTGCATTGTGTATACTAAATTTCCGTAATGACGAAGATTCAAACTCTTACTTATTATTTGTTCAAATCCATGACGGTGAAATTTTTCTTGACTAGTTCATGGAACATATATAGAAATTTCTACCCACACTATCTATAATCATAGGAGTAGTGTTAGTGGTAAGTTCTACAAATTTAGGAAGAGTTCACAAGAAGAAGAGTCTCTGTTTGTTAGAATAGGATACTTTCATTGGGAAATTGTGATTATTACAAATATTTTTTGTCAATTGTGTTAACGCTAATTGTATATCATTTCAAATATCATGGCAAACAGGCACCGTCTACCGAAACTATTCGTGCATTGGTCATAACATATAATCACTTTTTTGAGCTAAATATTGCCTAAAAACCCCATTTGCTACCAATTAAAAAATACTGGTTACAAAAAGAAAGGCGCTGTCACACTAGTTCAAGCAAACAAACTTCATGGACTAAATTACCATCGAATTACAATCTGATGAATCCATTTCTGATTTGCGCGCGTGACGAAAATTGTTATTGGTGACGAAAAATGTATCACTTAAAATAACGTCAAGCGAAAATTATTGGTCGAATCGCAGCATTAGCTGAATAAAATTATTTTCCTCTCTCTCCTTAAGACAATGTGACACGCAAACACCAATTAATGACAACCCTTCATAAATTGGGCTTTTTATATACAAAATTCTTCTGCTCCCAAACCTTTAGATAATTGTTTGGCCAAGGGCCGTAAATGAAACAAAAGACAAATCTTACAGCTAAAAGGTATTGCATGACATGATCGAGATTGCATTCAACGGAAAAAGGTTTCACTTCACTTAGGTTAGGTTCACCAAATAGAGAAAAAATATTTTTATAAATTTTTATAAATATTTTTATCTTAGTTTTAATTGGTTCGTATGGCAACTATATCATATGGCAGTCTGATATTGACGGTTTTGACAAAAGAAAAGCTCTCTGGGATAAAAGCACTTAATCATTTATACATATATACTTTAAAGGGTTGCAGTCTTATCGATATGGGTATTAAAAACTTCTTAGAAAAAAAACATTAAGACAAATATTTTAGGTGTAACAAATTTCTCTTCGCAATATTGTCAAATGTCGTACACTTAATTAGTTTCTTGACTTTTTAAAAATTAAATTGTTAGCAGCCGTAGCCAAAAATCCACACAAATTCACAGAAACCATAATAGTTCAATAACATTTGCAAAGAAAGTACTCAACTGGCACTTTCTTCCCACAACTGAATCAGCAATGCGTGGTCTAGGAAAAGTTTAGTGAACTCTAGAAAGGAAAATTCCTTGCAAAAGCAAATAAATATTTACAAATCTCTCAAAAGAAGCGCTATTATTTTACGGACGAGTTATTCAAACGACGTCAATAGCTGATGAGCCAGTTTAGTTGTTGTTTTTATTTTATTTTATTTATTTTATTTTTCATTTCTTTGCGTATGTTAATAAAAAAAATTTGGTTACTGAGAATTTTATTTATTTATTTTTTTGCAAAAATTCACCGAAAGTGCGTCAGTACCAAATAATGGCTAACTATGTCAAGATTTGCATTTTCAATTATCGTGTGTACTAGTTTTAATCGCTCGAACGCTGCTACACACTCATGACAGAGCATTTATGCAGATGGGCAGGTAAGTGTGTGTGAGGTGGTGATTGACAAAAATATTTATATATAAGTTTGCATATATATACATATATATATATATATATATATAAATTTATGTGTGTCTATATATAGATATATGTATGTATATATGTGTATGAAGTCGGGCTGAGATGCTGGGGACCAAAAACAAATTTCTCTTTTCAATTGGAATTCTATTGTAGCGTGCGCGTAAAATATACTGAAAATACATATGTACACACATGCAAGCTAACATATATGCATATATAATATTAATAGACCTCTATATGCCTGGTACGTTAGCTTTAGCGCTTATATAGCAGGAGACTCCGCGGCAATAATTGAACGATGAAGAGCTACTGTGCTTTTTAAAAAAAATATTGTTATTGGCTTTGTTGTTGTTGCTGTTTTTTAAGCCCAAACTTTGAATAGCAGGCGCTGAGAAGTGCTGTCAAAACTGTGGTAAACCGCTAGTAGACGATTCTTGACAAAGGCACATATTCATGTTATCCCTCGGCGGCGAAGAAAGTTTAAGTGAACACAAAAGCAGCAAAATTTAAAAAAAAAAAATTTTAAAAAACAAAAATAAAAAATTGAAAATTTTAAAAATATACTCACTGCAGTCAACTACACTTGCTAAATAACAACAATGAGCGTACTTGACCAGCATAGAACAAGCAAGTGACGCTTGCCGCAAGCGAAAATGTGTCTTCGTTTCTGGCCATAAACCAAACAACAACAACGACCACAATGCGCGTACGCAAGACTAGTAGCCGAAATTGAAAATCAGCACCTGAGGCGGTACAGCATCACACAATTAGCATGGAGGGTAACAACAACAATAACAACAAAAACTACAAAACAACAACTACACGAAAAAAAAAATTCAGCAACAACAACAAAATTCAGCAACTCACTAACAACAAACAAGCTCCGCAGCGCAACAGCCGCAAAATGTTAACAACAACAACAACACCAACATTATAACATATATTGTACTATGCGGTAGCCGTTGTGCGCAAGTGGCAAAATGACGAAGTGTCTGTCCAAATGGCACAAATAGTCAAGTCAAGTCAAGTCGAATAGAGTCGAGTGTTGCCTCACACAATTACCCGTTCATAATCTAATTGTGATCGATGTTTAAAGAGATGTGCAAATAGAAAATGGAACGCTTCACGCCTGCAGACAAAAAAACTTACAAATAGTTAAACGTGTGCAAATATATATATACATATCTATGCATACATAAAGAAGTACTATTGGTTGTGCTGAAATGTTTACATCGCTTAAATAAAAGTTTGCTCAACACAAGCAGTGAATTTCGCGATCAACAAAAGACTCAAGCAGCGAACTCGAAATTCGAAAAGGTTCTGATTGGGCTTCCAAAATGATTACACATTTTGTGAAATGGCCTTAAAATTCAAAATTGAGATCCTAAGTGGACGAAATTATTTTCAGAAATTTTATTTAAAATTTTTTTTACTAATTTTTATTAATTTCAGGCTATGTAGCATTCAATAATATAAATTGTTGGCCAAAAAAAAAAATGTTTGTAACATCTAGAGGCAGTTTTCTCAGTCTCAGTTTTAAAGTAAATTTCGAGTTAAAATTTTTTTTGGACAAAAAAAATATTTTTTTGGTTTAAACTCTTCACGTTTATATAAAATATACCGAATTTGATGGTTTTTGACTCAAAACTGAACACGGTATATTAATTTTGCCACGAAGTTTGTAACACCCAGAAGGAAACGTCGGAGACCATATAAAGTATATATATAAATGATCACCGTGACGAGCTGAGTTGATTTAGCCATGTCCGTCTGTCTGTCCGTCCGTCTGTATATACGCGAACTAGTCCCTCAGTTTTTGAGATATCGATCTGAAATTTTGCACCTGTACTTTTCTCATAAAGAAGCTGCTCATTTGTCAGAATCGCCAATATCGGATCACTATAGCATATAGCTGCCATACAAACTGAACAATCGGAATCAAGTGCTTGTATGGAAAACTCTTTAATTTGACGAGGTATCTTCACGAAATTTGGCATGTATTATTATTTAAAGCATTAATCTAATCTCCGAAGAAATTGTATGGATCGGATGACTATAGCATATAGCTGCCATATTAACTGAACGATCGGAGTAAAGTGCTTGCATGGAACATTTTTTTATTTGACGAGATATCTTCACGAAATTAGGCACGAGTTATTGCTTAAGGCAACAAATTATTCTCCACAGAAAATGGTCAGATTAGATCACTATATCATATAGCTGTCATACAAATTGAACGTTCGGAATCAAGTTCTTGTAAGGGGCCTTTGTTTTTGTGAAGGGTATTATAGCTTCGGCGCAACCGAAGTGAACGTTTTTTCTTGTTTAAAACTCCAATAATGACCGCAAACAATTTTTTTAAGTTTACAAATTTTAATTGGCCAGAAAGAGGACTCTGCACAGCTTCTAGAACACTTATCAAAAATTTTTTTACGAAATAAAAATTTAACTCAAAAATTTACTTTAAAACTGAGTGCCTCTTGGTGTTAAAAAAAATTTTGTTTTTGGCCAAAAATTTTCTTTTTATTAAATCTACAGTTTTTGCCCCCAGGCTAAGCCAAAAAAAAAAAAAAATTTCGCTCCACCCTAATGTACATATATATTTTATAGGGGCTCCGACATTTCCTCCTGGTTGTATACCCTGTTCATGGCATAAAAATGAGTGAAAATATGTATCCTTATATGAAGAGAACAGCTCCATTTAACGAGAAAAATCACCTTACAACCTCTTAAGAAAAATATATGAAGCAGGAAAGCTAAATTATTTTTTTGTTAATCTCAAGACTCATTCCTTCAAGTGTACATTATTTAAGTACATATTTCGTAACTTTGCGAAAAATTCCGAATTTTCTGACTGAGAGATATTTCAAGATCTAGAACGCCTAATCTACCGTGTGGTAAACATCAATGTTCAACGCAATCGGGACAGCTGCCGAATTTCGTAAAACTCGTATTCTCTAAAAGCTTTAAATTGAAATCACAAAAACTGTATTAAGGAACTCATTACTTCGCGAACCTCGTAGTAATTACGCGTGATCGTTGAAAATTTTCAAACAAGTCAATTACAAATTATCACGAACACAATGAACAACAACTAATCGGCAATAAATAGACAAATTGTGTGGGAGGTGTCATTAGGTCACATAAACAACCAATTGAAAGCTTACATGTTGCTGGAAGAGAGTATGAAAGTTTATGTTGGTATATATTTATGATTGAGTTTAATACCCTGCGTGATGTGAGCAAATATGGTAAGTAATTG
Source organism: Bactrocera oleae (assembly GCF_042242935.1). Classification (NCBI taxonomy): domain Eukaryota; kingdom Metazoa; phylum Arthropoda; class Insecta; order Diptera; family Tephritidae; genus Bactrocera; species Bactrocera oleae. Next base: position 62,828,544 of record NC_091540.1, on the reverse strand, counting down.
GAAAGTAATGAAAGAAAAAATGATCAGCAATCAATAACCTTTGCCGTTTCTAAGCTCACAGTGACAAACATTTTATTTATAGCATGCGATAAAAAACTGAGATTATAGTATCAATTTGCATTGAAATCGTATTAAGAATTTAAAATTTTTTCAATTTCTTCATTGAAAAATTATATATATACATATATATAAATATTCGATATATGACATATATTTATATATTATATTCGATATATGACATATATTTATATATATATAGATATATAGAAATATGCAAAATATTCATTTACATGTGTTATAATTGGCAAACAAGTGATTTGCTTGCGCTGGCGATTTAAGCATCGCCTACAGCCAATTTATTTATATTTTTTTTTATATCACACGGGCATGCGGATTTGCCTTCACACCGCCTGAACCCAACGCCATGCATGGCATTACATAAGTAGGTCAAACCATTGCGCGTACACGCTCAACAACGCAACTGGCTGACGGGCGGACTGGATGGCTGAGTGGCTGGCTTGCAGCTTACAGCCTACAAAGCAACGGGAGTAGCGTATTTGAATTATTTTGTAAGTTTCATGCAGTTCCCACATACAATTAGCCGAACTCTGCTATGCTAGCGGAATCGGCGTGCAGTTAGTCATAGCTTTTGTTGTTGCAACATAATTTTCGAAAATTATAATGCCAACTTGAACAGCAACATCCTGTTGAGAACTCTTTTGTGGAACAATTGTGCTATTCCCAGTGGAATTGGGAGCAGGGAATGCAGTGAAAAAAATTTCTATAGAATATTAAATGAATTATCAAAACATTTGTAGCTATAAATCTTATAAATTTTTCAAACAACAAATTAAAATAAGTAATTAAAGTTGAGTTTGTAAGCTGATGGCAACACCAGACTTTTTTTTGTATAAAATGTGTTCAGGCACCTAAGATTTAAAAAAAGGCGCAGTTAATGCTTATTACAACAAAGTTCTTGCGCAGGTATAATTTTCTGTAAATGAGGCAACCATATTGAAAATGTCGCATTTGAAGCTAAATATTGTTTTTGTAAAGAATATATGTACAAGTATATGTACTGAGCTTGTTAATTTGATTTTACTTTCAATTTTTTGTATAAGTGGCAACTCTTTCCAAAATCCTTAGAAAAATAAATATTTTTAGAACAAAATAATTTACAATATTTTAGAACCTATATTATTTTCCTAATTCGAAAATTAAATTAATTAAATATTTAACAATTTTAGTGTGGCCATCCCAAAAATTTAATTAATTTCCTGCTTTCTTCTTAGTCACCAATTGGTTATATGGTGGAATAAATCATACGTTTATACTTCTGCGTATCATACGCATATACTTATTTATTTAAAAGTTTAAGTGCGTTTAACAATTTGGCAACTACTTGCTATGTTAAGAAATGTGGCAATTCAATCTACTAAAAGCAATTTTTTACATGTAGATTTGAACACTTCAAACAACTTTCCCCAAGCTAATACTTATTTTCATAATTGCATTACATCTTTTTTATTTAAAAGGATGGCAACTCTGTCGCATAATTTGTATTGATAGCGGCTATAAAAATAAATTTAAAAAGTCTGAGCTCTTTAAAAGACTATAAAGTGCCATTCGGTGAAAAAAACAGTTTGCAGATAAGTGGCAACCCACTTAAAGCTAAATTAAATAGCATCTATCAAACAGGAGTCCAGAGCTGTTGGAAGTTTGATGACAAATAATTTTAATTATTAATTAAAAATTTTGAATATTTTGATCATTTTAAAGATCCCGTAAACGAAATCAATATTTTTAACCGAATAGCGGTTAAAACACTAAACACTTCTATAGATCAAACTTAAATTTAACATAACTCGTAGTTGCCACCCTTCGTAAATTACAAAATAAGATCTACTTGAAAAAAATATATATCAAAAGAGTACTATTATAATGACAACTTTTACAAAAAAAATGTATTATGCTGTCAGCATGAACCTGATTGCCACCCTTCTTAAATTAATATATATGATTCACCTAAGCATTAAAAAGTAAAATAAAGTTGCCAATCAATAGGGTACTATAAAAAAGAAGATTTTATTCAAAACTTAGTATGATGTTGCCACTTTATTAAATTTTTATTTTTATTTTTAATTCCATATTCTAAAAAAATTATTTTTTATTTATGAAGAGCAGTAAAGCAAGGGTAAATTATATTGTTTTGTAAGCCCTAGAACCTAACTTTTAATTTAAGCCATCCTAATTTGAAATAGGCTAAATTTGTAAAAATTTACTGCCTTGGGAATTATACTTAAGTTTTTTGTAGTGGATGCTATTGATTTGTGAAATAAATTGAAACATTTTAAATTAAAATTTTTCGAAAAAAATATGATTATGCCACTTTATTAAATTTTAGTTTGTTCGAATTTTATTTAGGTGAATTATAGGTGAATTTATTGTAGGTGAAATATATTATATTGTTTTGTAAATCATAAAACCCAACGTTTTATCAAATTAACAGCAATCTTAATTCCGAACGGGCTAAAACTAAAAATTTACTATCTATTAAATTTCAGTTACATTTTTTATAATAAATTTTTGCTGTTACTCATTTAAAAATTAAATTAATGCATTTTAAATAAATATGTTAAAAAAAAAACGGAATGAAATTGACATTTGATAAATTTTTATTTATTTATTCCAATTTAAAAAAATAAATTAAATTATTTTATTTGTATATACAATATTATTTGGTAACCCTTGGAATTGAACTCTTTAAACAAACCAATAGTAATCATAATTGCTAACGGGCTAAAACCGTAAAAATTAAATAAGTAAACTTTCTTATTAAACGTGTTTTTCAGTCATTTGTAAATGACATGAATGCAATATAACCAAATTTATAAAAAAAAAAAAACAAATTGGTGTTGCCACATGTTTAAATTTTATTTTATTTTTTGGGCTTTAATTTCTATAAAATGAATTTTTGGTTGCGAAAACGATACATTTAATTAAATACAATTATTGTAAGCTCTAAAAATTATTTTTTTTTTCAAACCATTTCCAAAGCATATTAAAATTTTATTAAATTTTTTTACAGTGCTTGACCACCGCAGTCCATCCCTCCTTTGCAGAGTGTTCTTTTCGTCTAATCTTATTATATGCATTTTTGTTTTGCTTCACTTTACAACACTGTGTGCAACGCGTTGCATATTAAGTGCAATTACAGCGCCGATCACAACCCAATGATAAGCATTTATTTTTACGACCACAACACACACATACTTACACACATTTACATGCATGCATAAAATAGTAAATTTAGTTGAGTGGAGTAGCCAACCAAGTGGTTAAAAAAAAAATACATAACAACATGTTAACTGCATATGTGGCAGCTTAGAATTAGAACAGCATAATTTTTTTCAATTTTCTATTTCATTGCATTTTGTTTTATTTCTTTATTTTTTAACCCAAGCGTCATTTCTTATTTCAAGTTGCATTTTATGTCTTATTTCCATTTAAGGTTTCTTGGTTGAAATTTCGCTTGTGCGACGATTCAAATATATATGTCAGTGTATATATACATATATATATATTATATATATATATCCATATACACAAAGTTCTATTCAAATGAGTATGTACTTGTATGTACACAGTTATGTATGCGGCCACTTACTTTCATAGCATTAGAATCACTGAATTTTCTGTTATTTCGATAGCAAAGGGCACAGAGTTGCATTTCATAGCGCTTGATGGATTGTTGATAGTTGGATTTGTGCTCACGAGCGGTCACTAATTGAAATGCATCACGAGTTGTTGGCTCGTTGCTCCTCCACCGTCATGTGCAGTTAACAATTTTCTGCAATAAAACCAACGCATTGTTTCGTTGTTTTTGTTGTTATTGTTGTGAATATGAAGACCACATTGGTGGCAGTGATGAGGTGTTAGTGACGGCTTCATACACGATTGCATCTGTTTGTGTATGTATGTATGTGTTTGTGGTCGTTTATTGGACATGTGGCGGCACGACATCGTACCCGGTGGAGTAGGTTGGTAGGGCAAATGCAATTTGTGTAGACAAACTGACGGAGAGAAGGCCGTCGGCTTAAAGTATGTGAACATGGAAGTAGATGTGCTTAGAAGCGGCAATGAGTAAGATATGAAAATCGAAGAGGTCATAAATTTGTATAAGTATTCCATGAAGTGTTTGATTTATTCAATTGAAAGCAACTATTTTCAATAAAAAATAGATATAAATTAATATAATAAATATAAAAATAATTGGTAATCGAAAAATATTTCAAAACATTTTGCAAATCCCGAAAACATTGATGCATCACTTCGAAAATGCGATATTCCAAATCACTATAATCATTAAAACTAAGCTGAAAATAAGTTTAGCTTGGAAAAATAGTTGATAATAGTTGAAAAATAGTAGTAGAGTTCCTTCATGATAAAAGCGCCATCTGTCGGTGAGGCTGATCGAACTCGGTCCGACTTCAACTTCATTGATGCTGTCGTCTGCTTTCTACCGGGACTTTTAATGGTCCGAAGCCGCTATGAGGCTCCTTGGGCTGGAGATTTCTCCTCGCACAACACTCCTACCTAAATTTTTAGTCGGTTGGTTTCTGCCTAACGGGCTTATTACTCCTTATAGGACGTAATTGCATTTTTCAATTAAATTTTCATTTCGTCACGCTTATGGGAGAACGCCAGAAGGCCCAGCCTAGGGTTCAACCAAATCTAAACGACTTAGTCCTGCACTCAAATTTCAACGGAAAATACCAATAAGCTACAAAACAACTACTTATTTTAGAATCATCAATTCAAGACTTTGGTATATTCTGTGTATATTTGCTTCATAAAGATGGAAATACAATAATAAAAGTGAATGAAATCAGAAGCAAATTCTCGAGAACTTTGTTGGTGATGCTAAGGAGTGTGATAAATATGTTAATCATAATAGTGATACGCATAGTAATAAAAGTCAACCATTGTGAATGCCCTGGATGTAACCAGTATATACTTCTGTAAACATTGCTACAACTACAATTTATTCAGCATATCTTTTAAGTAATTTTTCTTAAATAGATACATGTATCTCTTAATATGAAAGTATTCAACGCGGGTTCGTTTCATAAGTCTTTTGTGAACCATTACTAGAATGATTTGAATATATCAATATTTTTACATATTGGTTCAACTTTTTCGAAGTTCCCCACATTTTATAAAATTATTAAAAATGTTTCATTCCTAAATAACAAATATTACTGTTAAGATCCCCTCTAACCCTACTTACACTCATCAGCACAACGCCACACTGCAAGCTCCCAGCAAGCACACGAGAACACATAATTTAAAAAACTGATTTTCTTTCGCCTTCGGCCTCTCACTTGGCAGCGTTAAATTGCTATTTAGTTGCAGTTGGTTAATTGCTGGCTGACAGTCGCCGCCGCTGTCAGAAAGACTCGGCACGGTCGATGAACTGCGCAATGAAAACGAACTTACAAAACAGCGAATGAGCCGCAGACTGTTACAATAACAAGAAATAAAAAACGAATTAAAAACTAAAAAGTTTGGTAAACCAAGTGAATAGTCCAAAAAAGAACTTTGGTCATTACATGAAATAATATGGCCTAAAGAGCAAGCGAAGCGAAATTAAGAAAACGAAAAGTCATAAAGAGATTGGCTGGCACAGAAGAAAGAAGTGCGCGCACGCACACACACGCATCGAAAAAGAAACAACTGAATTGAAGTTCTACGTAGTAAAAGCAAACCCAAAATTTAAGTTAAGAACGAAAGCACCATACACACACACATATATATTCACGCATGAATTTTCAGAAGTCAACGAACTTTCGAGTAAAATAATATAATAAAAGCCAACAAATAAAATAATAAATGTGCATGCGTGTGAACTCTATATTTTTGTTGTTGTAAGCTCGCATGGCAGTGCGTGAAGTTCCGGACCTTCTTTGTACTTTCATTACTTACTTTTGTACGATACGGTTGTACGATATGCTTTGTACGGCACTAAAGTACGGTGCACTCTTATTTTGTTAGGGATTCTTATCTATAGTAGCTTTATAAAATATTAAAAATAAAATTATTTAAACTGGGTTGGTAAAAAGTCGCTAAAAAAGTTAAAATTTTCCAATATTCGGTCATATGAAATAAACATTTTTATAGAGAAAAAATAACCAGTTACCATAGTATGTCGACAGTATTAATCCATAATTCCTTCCATTTTTTCTTGCCAGAATAAGTATGAGCAAAACCTGTATCGAGTAGACACCAAAGATGTAGTGAAGCTCCAACATTTATTCCTATGTGTTCAATATGCTAGCTAATCTTCTAAATGATTCTTCAACAGGCTTTGCAAAAGTTCCGAAAACATCTTCCAATGATATAAATATTAAAATATGCCTAAAACTCTTCATATAGCAGTAGCGTATTCTATAGTCAACCTAAGTGAGCAGCATATACTCGCAGTAGATGATTTTCTGCCAATCCTAACAAACTCATAGCAAAACTTAACTGACCGCCTGGGAGGGCCCATCAGTAGCCCTTCGCTTGGCGTTAACATGGGTGGTGTCCATACATCGAGCTTTATTAAAGCGGACTAAAGAGGAGACCATCCTCGATTCCCTCATCAGTAAAATAAATTCAATCTAAATACGCTTAAAATTGGTCTCCAGCGAATAAATCCTAGAATATATATCACCGCTGCCGTGTGGAGAGAGAGAATTTCGTCGCATATTTTTGAGATCAACTTAGCGCATAGACCTATGAAGCTTGAGTAAATATACTTATAGTTAATGAATGAATGAGCTTCTAACCAGCATTGCAGGCGTCTAGTTAATCGAAACACCTCTGTGTTATAGAATACTGACTAAAGTTTGATCTTTTTGCAGTAACCTGAAATCATTTACAGCGTATATTTTTGTTATAGGCTTTTATAAATAATTTAATTTGAAAGCAAAACGTATACTATTATAACTGAACCTTATTATACTCAATAAAAATATCATTTAAGTCTACCTTTGAGCCATCTGAGAAAACTTTAAAGCGATAGTTCAAAGTGAAGAATACTACGACTCTGCTTATCCACACTTTTAGCTACATCATATATAAACGCAGAAATTACAATAAAAAACTTATTATATTATATTTGCCTGCGAAGAAGCATATTTGTTTGCACAAAAAAAATCATAAAAAATGCCGAAAAATATTTCTTAGCAAATCGAAAAATTAATTGTTCAACCAAACCAGCAACAACTACAGCAAAGACAAAGACTTGTTAAACATTTGACACTAAGCTAGAAAAAGTCTAATAAATCATCAAGAAAGAAAGAAAGATATAATTACTTTAAGTAAACACCATAGAATTTGCTAATGTTGAATAAGATTTGAAGTTTTGTCTTTTTCATTTTTGCAAGACATTAGGCGACTTGTGCTAATGTCGATGCTGATGACTGCTACCAAAAGTTATATGCCTAACCTTGAACTTTGCGCAAGCGCAACATGAATTTTACTCGCATCAGCTACTCATGCTCATATAAACCAGCTATTTACATTCGTAGAAATAAAAGGCGTTGCTGCAAAGACAGCAGGAGGATTAGGCGTTTGTATGTATGTGCTGAGTTTGTTTTTAGTTTTCGGAATGGCTTATGATGATCTCAGACATGCTCTAAGAAGTATTCCCAAGAAAGCAATGTATGCGTACATATGTTATATAATAATTTTTATTTTTTTTAATTGAAGTAAGAAATGTAAATATGACTACTGTAGTTGTAGTTTGTTTAATAAGAACGGAGGTATTTTGATATATTTTGTATTAATACCAAATGTTTTGAAATTTTTTATAAAAGTGCTTAAAATAACTAACCATATTTTGTAGAGTAAACAAAATTTTACTTTACTCTCCAACTTTCGTTTGTCATCTCATAAAGCGCTCTCGATTGGCTGAGAGGAGGTTTGTTGACGTCCACATTGGATCCCAATTAAACACAATTTACCTACAAGATTTGTCGAAGGATTTTTAAGAGTTACTTTAACCTTGAGAAACCTAGTTTTTGTGGATTGAAGCATTTACAACCACCCAAAATACAAGTACTTGTATGTGGTCTCATTCAACTGCAACCAAAGCGTTCTCAAAGCTAATTATATCATAATAAGCACTAATCCTTCATTAATGCCTTCCTTAGCCCATATATCCCATTCTGCCGATTTTAGTTTATATTATTTCTGGGGTAGAGATTTCAGAGGTTGAGATCTAATGATAATACTGATATATTGGTTTTATTGACCTACAAGTTTGTCTAGTTTTGCCTATACAATATCTGGTTAGGAAACAAAGTTGAAGTCTTTAACTTTAAAGACAAATTTAAGGAGAGATAGGCGGTTGTAGATTGCGGCTGCTTTGCTTTTTGTTCCATTGGTATTATCGGCATAAATAATGATATCTTTGGCTCAATCTTTACTGCTTAGCAGAGGAAAGGGCTTTGCAATTAAAATATATGGGGTCTCTCCACGGTATCTTGGCTATATAAAACCACAGTTAAACCTACAGTATTCTTTTGAGTTGTGGTCGGTTGCAGGGCGCTTGAAAAACCATACACTTTAAAAAGCCTAAATGTTTGCAAAAACGGTACTCATTGACATCTGTGGTGTACTAAAGATGGATGGGTAGAAGCGCAGCGTAATGAATGATAGGGGAATCTTCTGTTGAAAGCTCTGCATCAAGCTTCATCAGCTTTAGACTACCAGATCACTATAATATATTTCAAGGGGAGGTGGGTGCCTTTAAAGTAGCTGCAGATTCACTGCTCCGAAGCATAAAAATGAACTCTGTGCTTCGCACGCAACCGCAAATAAGACAATTCTTCACAGAACTTACAAAATCTAGCAGTTAATTTTTCGGTTTTTCCAGTTAATTATTTACTTATACTATTCATATATGTAAGTAGGTATGTATGTATGTAAAAGCCGTTTGAACAAATATTGATGTCAGCCATAGCCATTATTAGCGCCTATTTTTACATGAAAGATGTGCGCTTCCCCACCAAGCATGCAAAGGCCAGTTTAAATCTATTCACCCATTATTATAACTTTGTATGTACATATGTTCCATGAAGGCTGCGCTGGGCGCCACAACAAGCTGCCAACGCTGTGCTACTGGCAGAGTTCTTACTTACCTCTCACATCGTCCATCAAACGACCGCGACCGGTACTTGGAAGACATGTCTGCCCGCTAATGTGCTTAGGCTCGTACATAGCTTCGTTAAGCGTCGCTGGCTAACTATGAAAGCCATGTGGCTATATCGTTTCCGCCACGTTTTTGTATTGGATGCGGGCTAATACGCACCAAACCACGAACCAGCCCACGAAGTAGTCAGCACGTCTGTCCGTTAGTCAAATAGTCGGCTGATCAGCAAATGCCAGCTTAATTTGCGGCCAACGAACTCAAAGAAGCGGTGTGCTTTCATTTCTTCTGCTGCCCCGCACTTTTTGACTCTTTTCCTTGCTTCTTTTCATAATCATTTAACACTTTTTATTCACAATTTATCATTTCTGCCAGTTAATGCTTCTTCAATTCGCGCTCAAATTTTCGTGAACACATTTTTGCCGCTTAAGTATGCCTTTCAATGAAAGTGATTAAAGCGGCAAAAATAGTACAAGTAGTCTACATACTTCTTTAGTTATGCTCGAATTGCTGAAATGTTCCAATTTGTTTATTTATTATTAGTATATTTGTTTTTTTGCGAAAGGAGCAAATGAAAGGTGGCGAAGTCGAGAGTAATGGAGGAAAGAATGGAATTGTTCAATGAGTTATAAACAGGAGCACAGATATAATTCTTACTACTGAAAGTTATCCGAGTATATTATAATCTTCAAATGGATGCCTTCAGCCTAAAGGATCAATACATATTAGGGTGGAGCGAAAATTTTTATTTTATTTTTTTGCTTAGCCTGGGGGTAAAATCTGTAGATTATAAAACATTTTAACATCTAGAGGCGGCGCACTCAGTTTTAAAGTAAATTTCGAGTAAAAATTTTTTTTGGACAAGAAAAAATTATTTTTGGCTTAAAACTTTACATTCATATAAAAGATTTTAAATGGGACGGTTTTTGACTTAAAATTTATTTTAACGCTTAAGGAAAGCATGTTGTCGTTTAAGACTTTTTTTTAAAACTCCAATAATGACCACAAAAAATTTTTTTTTAAGTTGAAAACTTTTAATTCGCCAGAAAGAAGACTCTCCACAGCTACTAGAACACTTATCAAAAAATTTTTACGAAATAAAAATTTTAACTCGAAAATTTACTTTAAAACTTATTTCAGTTTCATGGCATTAATTATTATATTAGTATTAACCGCCTCTATGTTAAAAAAAAAAAATCACTCCACCCTAATGTATATGCATATGAAGGAAGTAAAGCACTTTGATTTAAAATAAAATATATGTATGTATATCAAATATTCGAGTAGATTCAATGTTTGAAAGAAGTTCTGGTACACTGTGTCCACATATACCTTGGTTTAAGAAGATCAATCTTTTTGGTCCAAATGTGTTATTTTTTTTTTAAAGCTACTGATTTATTTTATTTTATGATATTTTAACCAATAACTTGTTTATTTCAACTGGTCAGTCGAAGCTGGCTTCTAGTGATAAGCGTATTGTCTGAACTTAATGTACCCTCACAAAAGTTAGTATAAAACGGTCAAATTTGACATTATTTTGGATGCGGATACCAAAAGTGATGATTGAATACTGGTCTAGCTGAAACCAAGAACAGTAATTTGGTCTGCATGTACGGAAGCATAGACAGGCCCTTCAAGACTGCTTGCTTCTCAAATAGGAATTTTTGCTTATTTTTTTTTTTTAATATACTTGTATGTTAAGCCAGAAATCAGTCTCTAACTATAAATCCACGACAGAATAAGCTTTCACAACCTTTTATTTGAACATACATACGCATGATAAGCCCAATCAGTGATTCTGTCAGATTACTTTCGGCGAACTAACCAGGTTTGAAGTGGGTTAAGTTAACTATAAAAACATGAAATCATTCCATCACATCATTACTTGTTTATGTCTCATAAAGTTATTCAACTCAGCGACAACATACCCTCTTACTTACAACTACAAAGAGTTTTATTAGATATATATATTTTACTCTATACAAACTGAGTTCCTGAGGGAAGTCCCTGCCCACTTCTACGCTCAATTTATTATTTGATATCTGCCCAACAAAGTATACTGCGAAAATAACCGAAATCATATAGAAATCATGGCTACGGAATCATTGAAAATATTACAGAGTCTTAGGAGTATACTTTGAGCATCCAGTGAAGGTACTGAAGTTATAGAAAACGTGTCTCATGCATTTCGTTCATCCACATCAGTTAATGACAAAAAAAAAGTTGATAGTTAAAAAAAGTTAAGAAAATTGAGAATAGCCGTATTGATAACAGAGAGATAGCAGAGGATCTTAGCTTCTCTTATAGATCAACTCAACAAACTTTGTTTAATGTTTTGTGTATCAAGCGATTCAGTTCATGTAGATGCGAACTTGTAAAAGACCTTAATCTTTTACAAAGCGACGACGAGTAGAGAGAGAGATACTTGACTACGTAGCTGAAGACCTTACAACCATCAAAAGCATCATTACTGGACTGGTGACGAGGCGTAGATTTATGGATTTAAATATCGTCAAATTTATCAACAATTTGGCGAATGACACTCCAAAAATGAGCTGAAACCAAAATCTTAAAATTTTGCTGAAGGCACGGAAGGCCATCCCAGGCGAGGCCTATGAGAAGTGTATGGAAAATTGGATTAAGATGCCAACGCTTATATTAGCTGAGGACCAACTTTGAAGGCGATAATAAAGATTTGTATTGCAAGAAGTGAAAACTTAGTGTTTTTTTTAGTCCGCGTCAAATTCGATCAGATGGTATCACTTACAAGTTATTACAAATATAGGCGAGCGTAGTCGAATTTTTTACTGAAGAGATTGCGAAGTGAAGTAATAGCGGCTGCTGACGGATAATATTTAATTAATAAATAGAAGCAAAAGCGTTACGCATTTCAGTCATTATTAAGCTTCACAAAAAGCTTTCAGGAGGCAAAACGAGAACTAAACTAGAAATCAGCATTTAATTGCAGTTAAGCGCCTCGCCAACTCAACGAACGCTATCACAACTGATCCGCACACGTCAGTGGCAACAGCAATGACAATAATAACAGCAACACAACCTGGTGACAAATGGGAATTGAGTTTCGGGAATCGGGAATGATCGTCAGACTTGTCATATGTGTACATATGTATATAAATGCGCGTATATGGGCGAGAATGGCGAACGGCAAACGAGAATTCCGATTCGCTACAGATAACCGAATGGCCAATCACAGCTATGAATTCTGTAATTTTACGCTCACACGCTCAATTTGAGCTGTGAGTGGCAAATTGGTGGTATGTAATCATGTGCGCTACTTAGAACATGGCAAACAGGCACAGGTAAAAGCCAATTCTACACATTTACAATGAGCGCTACTGATCGTGAGTCGTGGCGTTGTGAAAGTATACGTGAGTGTGTGTACTTATGTGTGTGTTTATGTGCCTTTAGAACCATTGCTTTGAGTGAGATTTTCAGTTGGCCGTGTCGGTTGCGCGCGCGCTCAGCCAACCATGAGCCATGTAAGCGAGTTAGTAACCATTGTTGTTGTTGTCATGTTTGATTCTAAGTCACCTGTGTGTATGCTTATAGTTGTATCGGATAAAAGAGCATTGTGAGCGCGCGCGTTCTTTGTAGAATTTCTCTTTTACCTTGATGGCGAACACAGCGAATGTGTAGGTAAAAGGCAATCAAAAGAGATCAGCAAACCATCTTCGATATCGAAGAAAGAGCCAAGTGGCTTACATATAGACGCAGGCGACTCAAGTGCTGAGCGCCAACACAAACGCACGCACACACACACACAGCCACTGGTTGTTTGGGATGAATGATGAATTACGGCTGCGGCTGCCGCTTTCGTAGAGTTACGAGCACTTAGAATGCCGTAAAACGAGCGTGTTTGAGTGAATGAAGCTATTTACACACACACACACACACACACACACACACATGCAAAGCTGTCTCTGTGTCTCTGGCCACTGTCACTGTCATGGCCGCGAGTATTGCTTATGAGTTTATCAGAATTTTCTTTGCGGGCAATTGTAGGTGTATATGCATGTGAGTGTGTGTATGTGTGCGTGTGTGCCTTATAAGCGGGAAGCGGTGTCGCTCGCTGAGCGCATTCGTCACGCGTAAAAGTCTAACTATCTACTGCTATCGGCTTTCAGGTGGCACCGACTAACACTCGCTGGCTGGCGAGTGCTCAGAATTTCTACTCGAACTCGAGCTCAGCTTTGTCATACTATCTCCATGTGTAAGCGTGTGTGTGTGTGAGTATGTGTTTTATTCTGAGCGGTTTTTAATGCCGTTTGCGGTGTTTGAGTGTGCGTGTGTGTGCGTGCGCTTAGTACGTTCACAAGTGTGCCCATGACATTGATGTGGCGCTGCGACTCATCCGTGATTCAGTTTTCCGCAAGCAACAATACGATCGAGACACGGTTTCGTAAGCATTTTCTGGATGCGAGTCTAACACTTAGCCGATGTGCTAACTAACCAACCAGATCAAGCCAACAGCCGTTTAAAGTTAGAGTTACAGTCAGCCATTGACAGTACAAAGTATATGGTAGAGACTGTGTTAGAATACTTGCTATGCGGTTTTGTTGTGGAAAAGCAATAACAAGAAGAAGAAGACGTAGAAAAGGTAGCAGCAAAAGAATAAGAAGACAAATTGCTGAGTGTTGAAAGAAAAGTGTTGGCAATAAGCAACTTAGTTTGGTTAGATTAGTTGCTTGGAAAGGTTGGAAAATTTACAACAACAAAAAAGCAAATACAACCAATAAGCAAATAAAAACAAGAAAAATATGCAACTAAATATTTTTCACAAACGGAAAAGTGCAAAGCTAACTGTGAAAATGTAAGCGGTGAACTGGTGTTTGATTTGTGAGAAAAACAACAACAACAAAATATATGATATTTAACAAAAATTAACGAAAATTATAAGAAGTATGTAAAATTGAAACAAGTTTCAACATCTGAGACAATTTCAAGTGACAAAAATTGCAAATATTTAAAGAAAAATTAGAAATAATTAAAGAAAAATTATAAAAAATTAAACAAATATTGTAATTAATTAAAGAAAAATCATAGATAATTAAGCATCAAATATTCTAAATAGCAAATTTAGTTAAATAGCGCTAATTAGTCGATAATTGTTAACCCATAAGACTGCATTTATTGGTTAAAACGCGTGAGTTAAACAGCATTTAAGTGTATTTTGTCCCTTTAAGTTCAACGCCAAGAAAAAAGTGTGAAGAAAAACCAAAGGTTTTTGCAAAACAAAAAATAATTATAATTACCAAGCATTAAAAAACAACAACAAAGTGTAAAAAATAAACTTAACAGTGTTAGTGCAACAATCAATGAAATACAATAACAACTCGATTTACTGCGCAAAAATTAGCCAGAACACAACAACAAATACAAGTGAATTAAAAATACACTGGAAAATATATATAAGTGCACACACACACAAGCATACATACATTTATTGTGTTGCATGCTAATTGCCGCTGTTTGATTGCTGGTGATTTTAATTGGAGTTTAAGTTAATGGATTACCCACACACACACACATGCACATCACTAATTTTATTGGATTATTTTAATTATGGTTGGAGCATTATGAAGAGGATTACAACGTGCTGAATTGATATTTGGTAAGTAGGAAAATGTAGCTGATTTCAAATTTTGTAATATTTTTGGGTATTTTTTTTTTTTAATTTTAAACAGATAAATTTTTTTTGAATCCAAAATTCAAAAATAGATATTTTGTTCTTTTTTTAGAAAAATTTATAATTAAAAAATTTGTTTTTTCAGTAAAGCATTTTTATTAATTTAAAAAACAATTTTTTAAATATTTTTTTATAAATTTTTTTTTTTAATTTTTTAATTTATAAGATATATTTTTTTGTTGAAATTCAAAGCTCTTAAATTCCACAGTAAATCATAAAAACATCTTATATAATTGTAAAGCTTAAATTGACTTAAAAATATGTTTTATGCTAGAAATATTTTATTTTCATAAAAGAGTTTAATTTCTTAAATGAAAAAAACTTTTAAAATATAATAGATTATATATATATTTTTTTACTTATTTATATTAACTCGACTTACATCGTTATAGAAACTTTTAAGTCGTGCTCTTGTGTATAAAATTTCTTGCCAAAGCCTGTTGCTAGAATTTTCCATGACAACAAGTGGGTGCTATAAAGCTTTATCAGTCTATTAGCATGCTCTCTTCGAGAAGGGAGAGAGTATATTAGCGCAAGAATAAATCGAAAGAAATTACGAGAAGTAATAAAATTTGATACATGCTTATCCAAACGCTTTTAAATAAGTCAAGTTAATTATTTACTTAAAAAAATAATAAAATTTAAAAACAGTGAATATTTTGGAAAAAAATTAAGAATAATTTTGGATTCTAAGAACTTTTATTTAAAAAATATTAATATATTTAAAGTTTTTGGAATAAGTTTAATCTTGAAATAAAGAGAGATTATTAAAACAGTTAAGAAACTTGCATCAATACTTTTTCTAAACAAATAAATAAAAGATATTTTATGTTCCAAAAAAGTTATTTGCAAAAATTTCAGTTAAAAAAGTTTAGCAAAAAAATAATTTTGAAAAAATTAAGTAAAGTAAAAAATAAAATTTTGTAAATTTTTATAAATATTTTTGCAAAAAAAATTATTTTCTAAAAAACTTATTTTTGAAAAAAAAACTCGATTTTAAAAAATGCTGGAGCGAAAAATTTGTATCGAAAACCATTATAATAAAATTTCAAGCATTTTGAAAAATTTTTTAAAGAAAAATTAATTTGAAAAATGGTTTTATTAAAATTTAAAATAATTGTTAAAACGGTGGGGCTGATTTTTTTATAAGATATATAAAAAGAAAAGATTTGTTTACTAATTAGAATTTTAGGTATTTTATAAAAATTAATTTGTCATATAACAGTATACAGTATAATAACAGCTTGCATCTCACAATCCATGTGATTACTTCCAGCCTCAATATGGTACTGCTATTCAATTTAATTACTCTTACATGTTTTCTCGCTTTGCAACACTGCTGTTGAAATTGTAGCATGGTTATCATCGCTTAATTTGATTTGCGCTTCATACCACACTACACTTCAATAAATTGAATTTAATTTTAATATATGCTTAAACTCCTGTGTCGAATTTTTTAATTAATCCGTAAAAAATGGTGCACAGTTTTCTGTAATTTTTATATTTATATACTCTTGACAGGTCATGAAACATTAAAATTTTATAAATTTAATTAAACCGATTACATAATAATTACTTCATAAATAACGTTGCTAATTTTTACAACCGTAAATGTCAAAGCAAGGACAGTTAAAATTTAAATCAATCGATATGTCTGTGTGAATGCACGTTTTGTTCATTATTACATGCTGCTATGCTCACATCATAGCGCGCTAGAAACCCTACAACAAAATGACGGAAGAAACTGAAGACTTTGGACACGAACTTCACAGCGCTCATTGGCGACAATATTGAAATTCTCAGGGCTATGTTTGTTTGAATGCTTGATTAGGTGCTGAGGGATGCATTTTTTTTTTTTTGTAAATCATGTTATTACAGTTATGATTTATTGGTAAAAAGTGAAGTTTTACTGTTTTTGTCTGTAGAAACAAGTTATTATTTCAAGGATATCCATGTAGGCAACTTTGAATATTAGTACTGGAATGCAAAATTTTAACAAATTTGTTTTAAAAATATCGAATATATATTTTTATATGTATTATTTTTAACATATTATTCACAATTTATTTTCTAAAACTTTATTTGACATTTAAAAGTATAAACAAATTTAACTAAATTTGTTAACGAGATTTTTTACCAAACCCTCTTTTGCAAAAAAAATTGTATTAACAAAAAATTTATTTATTAACTCGTTTCCTCTGAAAATTTGCCTCCATGGAATCGCTTTAACTCACTTTCATACACCAAACAACAAAACACCGCATGAGCTCATCATAAAAAGCGCACAAAACAGCAACGAATCACAAAAGTAAATTAGCAAAAAACACATGAAATTGTAATTTAATATCAACAAGCAGTGTTAAGTGTTATACAGCAGCGTTTGTAGTGTCATACGTCAGCGGCGCAACAATGTAGGAAATATATATAAATATGTAGCTAAGTAATGAAGTCTTTAACGCTTTTTCGAAAATAAAAGTGACTTTTTGTCGTAATTTATAAACTGTTGTCAGCTTTGTTATTAAATTATTAATTTTAAGAGCTGAATAGCGCACAAAAAGTGCTTGACTAGCAGTATTATGTAACATGGCAAACTGAAAAGCAGCGACTAAGTAGGCAGAGAATTAACAGCTACAGATTTTTTTAAAGACATTTTGTGTGTTTTGTTTATAATATTTTTAGTAATTTGAGGTTATTTTTAAATAATGGTTGAAAAATTACTGTTGTTGTTGTCAACAAAAAAAACGACTTAAGCTACAAACTTCATCATTATGCCAACGCTTACAGACCAGAAGTGGACACGCTTTTAAGGGCTTTGTATAAGCGTTGAAGCATAAACAAATTAAACCGCACATTAAAGCTGTGATTAACAAAGCCAGCTAATCATTTTATATTTTTTACAAAAAAAAAATTGGTTTTTATTTCAATGTCTAAGATTAAGATTTGTTTATACAAATGTCTAGAGTTTAGAACAATTTTTTGTTCAAAACTTAATTTCCTGATACCTATGTAACCGAAATAGCAATAAAAAAAATATTTTGAAAGTCAACCATAATAATTTTTTCTAGTACTAACTTTTATAGAGTTGTAGCCACTTTATTGCTAAAGGAGCTATAAAATACTAATAAAATGCCAGAACCTACCCTTTTTGAATATATACATACATACAAGCAAAAACCTTTCAACAGATTTCTACCATATTTTTGTGATTATATCTTGCTACTTAAAAATCATTTTCTAATACCAAAATATGCACTATAATTAAATTTTGGTTTTTAGTTAACTCGACTTAGGAAGTTTTAAGGATTACGTAAAAGTTTTTAAAATTTCCAAAAAAAAATTTTTGTGGAAGAAAAATGCATAAAAAAAATAAAATATTGATTCCTAGTTAACTCGATTTAGGCACTTTTAAGTTTTTTTCATTACTGTATGAGGCTTTTCGTTATAAATTGAATGCTTTGGCGCTTTATTTGCTGCTGTCGACTGCTCGATTGTTGCGCTCAAGTGATTGATTGCCACAGCAATTATATAGATATAAGATATTTCTATTGTTGTATCATTCGTTGGTGTGTTACTTCATTAGAAGGTGTTAACATTTTTCCCTATAATTTTTTTTTTCATCGCAAATTAGTAATTTATTATGTAATTTTTTCTAAAAATATACAAAATAGAAAAAATATAAAGGTATTGAGGCGATTGGCTACTATATAATGACTAATCAGACAATGAAAAAGAATTAAAAAAAAAAAAACTATAAAACTATAAAAAGAAGATATCCGGTAATCATGTGGTTGAAACTTTTTGGATTTTTTTTAATTAAAGAAATATTTTTATGCCCTTGAAAGGTGAAAAGTAAATGCTAAAGCTAATTTTAGGGCGCACATATTACCTAATTCAAGACTTGAATAGCCAGATATTGAGAAAATATTTTTTGTTTACTTAATATATGCTTAATGAAAAGGTTTTTGTTAAACACAATTTTATTTTTCGATTTCTTAAGTCTTTACATGGCGTTAATTTAGCGATAACAGCGTCTATGTTCAGTTTTTACAGCGCTGTTCTATAATCATAGCAAAGTGTTAATGCACTGTTATGACTCTGTTAACAGTATTTCAAATGATTTTTTAACTATATACTAGTTGACAAATATTGTTGTGTCGGCGCTGTTTCTCATAATGTCTTATTTCTAGTTATTAATTATCTGTTACCACTCAATTAACCACGCGCTCGACTCACTGCGCTTCTGTTGAAAATATTATTCAAATAATATATGTAAAAAACAAACAATAAAGTGGTTTTGAAAAACTCAAATAATTAGTCATCAATGACCCATTTTTATTTTTATACTAGCAAAATACAAGTTAATGCCAAAAGACTATTTCATTTCAACAAATGTGTTGTGCAATTTTGCACTTGTTTTTAGTGTTGCTAGATTTGTTTATAATTTTTCTGAACACACAATATGCAAGTGAGCGTGCACATTGTTGTTTTACGTGCAAAAATGGTGATTACCACACAAACCAGTTACGCGGCGCTAGCAAAAATTGAGCATTTTATATATATATATATATTTTTTTTTTTGCTTTTTAGTTTTGTATGTAACGCACATGTTTATAACAAAATCTGGTATATTTTACTAGAAAACTGCGTTGCCGTGTTCAGTTACTGCGCTCAGTAACATGTGACGAATCATTCCAAGCGCCAATCACCTATAAAAATCATATTTACAAAAACAGTTACAAATATCTTAATTAAACAAAACAAAATAAAAATAAAAGAAATATTAAACAATTAAAGGGACTAAAAAGAAAATTAAAAAAGCAATGAAAATTATTTTAAAAACTTTAAAATTACTTCAATAAATTTTTCTTTTAATTTACGATACAAAAAGTTATAATAATTAATAGTATTAGAAACAAATGAACAAAAATTCATAATTAAGCAAATTAAAAAAAAACAAAAACAAAATAAAAACTATTAAAAATTTAAAAAATTAATTAAATTTATGAAAAATTTAGAGAAGTTGTAAAATTAAATAAAAATACTTACTAAAAATTTTTTAAATATTTCTTTAACCAAAAGCTGAAAAAATTTACGAAATAAAAAATTATAAAAACTGAAAAAATTCGGAAAAGCTTTAAAAATTTCCAAAATAAATTAAAGTAAAAAAAAATAAATTAATTAAATATTTAAATAATATAGAAAAAATTAATATTATAAATATAAGAAATAAAAATTTTCTATTTATAATTATAAGTTTATAATATTGCAACGATTATTAAAATTATATAATTTTCAAAGTTTATTCGTAATAGGACTATAAAACTAAATATATAAAATTTTAAAAAAAATTTTTATACATCAAAAATTTCCAAAACGCGCAAAAGCAAAAAAAAAAAAATTAGCAAAATAAAATGTAATAATTTTTTTTAAATACACAATTCAGTCACTGGCATTAGAAAATACCCACAGTCTCTTTGTAAACATTTGAAAACCTTGACTTTGACTTTGAATGACTCCAAACAGCAAACGTGACGGGCAATAAACAAATACACATATACACACACACTCATTTAAACATCTTTGTAGCGTCAGACACAATTATATTTACAAGTTTGTATGCGTTAGAAGCGCTAAAACGCAGTAGCTGCTGCTCTAGCCAAGTAGCCCAAAAGCGGGGTATAAAGCTTGTGACGCTAACACACGGGTGAATGGTATATAGTAGTACATAGATGTATATAATAATGAAAAAATTTGTTAAAATGAAAATGCTGCCGATTGGTGCTCAGATATATGAGTATACAGGTGTATGTATATGTAGCGTCTAGCTTCATTTCATTAGAATTGTGTAGGTGTGTGTGCGCATATTCAAGTGCTGATATGTGACGTAGCGTGAATCGTTAGATTTTTTATAGTAATTGTGCAAACAAATAGATACAATCTGACAAAAGTAAATATTTTCAAGTATTTGTGTGAAAATATTATATTTAAGCCATACTTTGTTGTAAACTGAAATAGTTTGTTATTTGAAAAACCCAAATTTGAAAATTCAGTGGAATTGTGGGAGAAAAATTAAAAAATAAATATTTTTTTAAATTGTTTTCTTTTTCCATTAATAAAATATATTTACATTAAAAATTTTGAAAATTTTTGAGAATTTTTACTCAATATTATATATTATAATTTTTTTCCAACTTCAGTTGTTAAAAATTCTCATAAAATTTTTTTTTTATATTCAACAATTTTTTATTTTCAAAAACTTTTAAATACAAAAATTTGTCACCCAAAAAATATTACGAAAAAAGTAATTTCAACAAATCTTGGTTTGATATAATTTTCTTACCGCACTTACCGACTTTCACATCGACTTTCAAACTGTGCAACAGCACACCTGCACATACATACAAACATTTCAGCACACGAATAAAGCTTGACAGATGAAACTGAAACTGAAATTGGAAATTAGCATACTATGCCTGCTTACGTAGATGCTAAGTCACACACAAACATACACATGAAAACACACCCACACATACTCATGGATATACGAGTATATATGTGCAGATGCAAAAAAGTTCCAATAAAATCTTAAAATCGCTTAGAATTAAAGTAAGCGAAAAAACTCACGCCATCAGTTGTCACTAATGGCTCACATTAGCATTGCACAATAAATAAATTTGCGCAATAAATTTAATGTGTTCAGTAAATTATATGGCAAGAACATCATATTACAGCAACAAACACTTTCAGCTGCTAAATTGCGCGCTTAAACAAATAAATCTGGCTAACTGTATTAGGGTGATGCCGATTTTTCTCATTTATTTACTTTCTATTTCTAAATTTTTATATTTTTTGTGTTTCTTTTTGTTTTTGCTTTTGCTTTTGGTTTTTGTTTTTGTTATTGTTACTTCAGATTCAGATTATCGCAGTAACGGTAATATATAATGCCCGTTTATAAATTGAGTGTTTTAAATGCATTTGCTTTCGTTAATTCCGCTAATTACATTAATGTTTCACATCACTGTCACTTGGGTATGTTGTTGTAGTTGTTGTTGCTTTTTGTTTATATCTGAGCAATAAATTTGCGACGTTTTTATTTTAAAGCGACATTCATTTTTATTGTTTACATTTATTTAGAATTTCATTTTCAATTTCAAGGCCATGTTATGTAAATAGGTGAATGCTTATTTGTTGTTATTGCTGTTGCGGTTGTTTGTTTCGATACATATCTATACATATGTATACTTATATGTAAATTATGAATAATCATAGTCTGGTTAGATGTCTCAAGTGTATAACAAAATGGGAAATGCACAGTGGGAGCAAATGGTGTTAACCAAAGCAAAACTGAACTTAAAAAAAAAAAAAAAGTTTTTTGATTAATAACAAAGTAAAATGAAAATATAAAACAAATCACACAAAAAAACTGAAAATATTTTTTTTAAAAAAAAATAAAAAATAAATAAGAAATAAATTAAAATAATTGTAATAAACTAATTCACAATTATTACATAAAAAAAATTAAGCTAAATAAACTACTCAAAAAAAAAATCTATTTTTATAAAAATTATATTTTTTATTATATTTAAAAAAAAGAAATAATTTAATAATTTAAAAGTAAATTTAGATAAACTAATTAAAAATTAAGCAAATGACACTAAAAATAAAATATAAATTAGTTTTAATTTAAAGAATTAAACAAATAATAAATAAATTAACATAAACTTAAATAAAACGACTAAAAATAAGTTAAATAACAAACTAGATTAAATATAAATTATACTCAGTAAAAAAAATTTAAAAAATTAGGAAAATAATTAACACTAACTTAAATAAATCGATTTAAAAAAATTAAGTAACAAACAAAATCAAATATAAATTATTCTTAGTTAAAAAAACTTAAAGAATTAAGAAATAAATTAAAATAATTTGACATCAATTAAAATAAACTAGTTAAAAATAATCTAAATAAAAAGCATGAAACAAAATAAAATAACACAATATTTTTTAATAAAAAAATTATAAATATTTGGGAATATTTTAACACCAATAAAAATAAATACAAATTGCAAATTTTTTTTTTTAATATTTTAAACAAATAAACATACCATATATAAAATTTATAATAAAATAACAAAACAAAAATTTTGTAAACAATAAGATTTTTTCGACTAAAATTTTCGAATAACAATTCAGAAACGAATAATATATGAAATAACATATAAAACTATATAATATAAAACTAAATTATATCAAATTAAAATTTTAAAATATTTTATTTTAAGTACAGAAAATTTAAATTTTAATAAAAAAATAAAACTTTTAATAAAAAAAAAATAAATTATATAAATATTTTTAAATACCTTAACTTATGCAGACTTCAGTTTTTTTAATTTGAACAAAAACACTTTCATTAATTAATATTGATATTCATTTTACGATAATTATATAAAAAATTTCAAAAAAATTTATTTACATTAAATAAATTATCAATATAAAGGAAATAGTATGACTTTGCTGGTAAATTCGAATAAAAGTTCAAGTTTTTATTGTAAAAAACAATATCGTGTTTAAAAATACCAGCTTAGACCAGCTATGGTATTTCATGATTTTTCCAAAAAAAAGTGCATAGCTCAAAATTTAATTTTGTGAGTGAATTTAATTATATTGACATTTTAATCAAAGTATTCAAAGTATTTTCTAAATATCACTTTTATAACATTTCAATTTACATTTCTGAAAAAGTGCATAGCTCAAAATATTTCATGTTCAGAAAACATAATTTCTTACTAAATATTTTTTTTCAAATGGCGTTTTGTAAAGCCATTATTTTCCAAATTTACTACTCAACTCATTCAAAATCTCATATTTTAAATACTAAAATTTCCATTAACATTACAAAAAATCTAGTAGCATACAAATAAAAATCTTTAACGGTTCACCGAAGGTCAAATTGTAATACGCAATTTCTGATAGGCACATTACTACGGCCAAAAAGTAGCCAAAAGTTGATTTTAACTACGTATAAAAAGCTATATATATATATTCATATGTACATAGTAGGTGTGCAAATTTTAAAAAATTTTTTTTTTGATTATTTTTATTCACTAAAACACACATTTTGCTAATTTATGTAAACGAAATCAAAGGAAGTGTGCGTTTATTTCATGCAAATGCTCGCAATTCGTCGTGCCATGTGGAAAAAGTGGAATACGCCAAGCAAAACAAAACGTGCAAAAAAAGTTAATTTACTAATTAAGCTGGCGGTGTCACTTGTTGCTTTTATTGTTGCTGTTGTGCTTGTTGTTACGCTCAGAATTGTCAACGCTCTCATTGGGAGGTGTGATTAAGTCCAAAAAGAATAATGGGTAGGCATGACTGTTTGCTTAGATATATATTGGATATATATATATATACATATATGTATAAATAGGTGTGTGTATATCTATACATATGAATGCATGTACATATGTATATGTGCGATTACGCAAAGTTCATTGACTTTTGCCATTCGTTCGACTATTGTGTTTCACATTATTGCGCGGGCTTTATTCCTTCAGCACATTTGTGTCTTCTGCTTAATGATGGTAACACTTTGTTGTCTTTTTGCACCGAAATCATTTACGGGCATTGCTTTAGCGTTGTATATACTAATTGCTATATATATTTTTTTGTTTTTTGCACGCTTATGTTTGGCACAACTGTTATGAGCTGGGGTTAAGTAGAGTAGAGAGCTGGGGTTAAGTGTTGTTTTTTTTATTTCGTTTAAACCTTAAAAAAACTCTATATTTTTTGCGATCTTATTATATTATATAAATGAATATAAATTTTAGCATATCTTTAATAAAAAGTAATAAAATTATTTTAATTTTTAACAAAAAAAATTTACGAACGCCCACTAAACAAGTATAATATATTTATTATTTTTCAGAAAAAATTAAACAAAATTTTTTTTTGTCATTTTTATGACTGATGTGTCAAACTTTGACATAGTTTTTGACAACCAAAATTATAATACAATTTCTGAGTAATATTTTAGCTCATGTTAAGTTGATTAAGAGCACAATTTCAACAATAATTATATATATTTTTTACTTTGTCATTTTTATGACAAATTTTGACACACATTTTTACAGCCAAATATGATAATAAAAAATGTTCTCTAATTGATTTATTTAATTAATTTAACTAATTTTTTTTTAATTAACCCTTCAACAGATAGCTGAGCCTGTGTTCTCAACTTCTTTCTTTATATATTTCTTACACCATTATAATAAAAATTAATTTATGATGTCAAATTCTTAATTAAACTGTCATTTTATTCCTACTTATAACTCGCTAAAAGCGCAAGTCATAAAAATATTAAATTCTATACGTAATAATATTTTTGCTATCTACAAATATTTTGAAAAAATTTTAAGACAAATATGAAAAGTTTTGACATTATTTTGACAACCAATTATAATAATAAAATCTTGAAAGAAAAATTTTGAATTAATCAACTCTTCAACAGCTAGCTGAGCTTATAGTGTCAACTTTCATAATTCACATAAAAGTTTATTATAATATTAATTTAAAATAAAATGTCAATTAAAAACTACTTTTCTTTTTTTCAAAGCAACAAACATAAAAAAGTTGAATTTTTAAGAAACAATATTTTTGTTATTCACAAATGGGTCAAAAAATGTTCATACTGATTTTACTTTGCCATATTATGACAGATTGACAACTTTTGTCAACCAGAGAGATTAATATAACTTTCTATGCAAAACTTGTTTTATATTAGTCATATAAAAGCTCGAAGAGTTTTTCTTCAAACAACTAACATTAAAATATAACAAAAATTCACTATACTATAAATGTCACATTGTTCATTAAAATGACATTTCAGAAATACTTACCCCTCACTAAAAGTACTTGTCATAATAAACAATGCATTTTATAAAAAAAATTCATCTTTAAGTTAACAAATTATTAGAAAAAATAATAAAAAAATGTTGTTTTACATTTTTTGACATTGGTGACAACTTTTGTCAAAATTTTTGACAACCAACTGTAATAATATCATTTTCCAAACTAATTTTTATATTAACCCATTGACTACTAACAGCGCGCAGAATTACAATATTTTCTTGTAAAGTTTTCTTTAAAAATCTTTTATAAACCAATTAAAGAACTCAAATTATTCACTAGTGCTTAATTTTAAAGCTTATACTCAATACTCATCACTTACTAAAACCACCTGCTTTGAAAAAAGTATAAAATTCAAGTCATTATCATGCACCAGCTGCCAGTAGATTTAATCACTTGAAAAATTCTAATTAAAAAAGAATATATTTTCCCCAGCAAAAAACAATTCTCAAACGCTTAGAAACTAATTTCCTGGCTTTTGAAGCCATTAGCGAAGCAATAACAGCATCCAACAAACAATTTCCCAGCATGAAAGTCAAGCCTGTGCCACAAAGCAGATTATCTACAAATTATTTCTCATATCACGCTATTAATGCTGTCATTTATATCATTTTCCGTGCACACATATATATTGTGGTAATCAAAAAATTCCTGCTGCCTGCAGCCTCTCAAGCGCACTTTGCAAAGGAAAATTACGAAAGACTTAAGCAACAAACTCGTTCTTGGCGCATATGACACTCGCTAGATTTTCTTGCACTTTTGTACTTTTCAAACCGATTGTGCGCTTATTGCAATTATCCAAACGTAAATTGCACATTTTAGCAACTAATAAGTGAGCGTATAGCGCTAACAACAACTGCAACAACAACATGTACCCACCTATGTAATCTAACTTTGTATGTATGTGTGTGTGTGTTTGTGTTGAGGATTTGTTGTAGGCTGTAGCAGCAAGGCAAATAGTCATAATGCAGACAACAACAAGAAAAACAATAACAACACAAACGCAGCACTCACATAATTATACAATGAAAGCGAACACCGCTGCTTGCAATAACAAAAATAAAAACAATAAAAGAACACATTCGCCGGTAATAACAACAGCATGATCGACGACCAGCACATTGCCGCCTGGGCATCCTTGCCACATGCAACACAAACACATACAAACCTAACACAGCCTGTGCGTGTATGAGTTTGTGTGCTTTCTAGACCTCTTTCACGTGCACACCGTTCATTCACATTTCGTGCAGAGTGCATTTACCCCGAATAAAGCAACGCCAAACCGAACGCGCTACCAGAGAGGCAGGTCGCCGCGGAGGCAGCGCGCTGGTCAAGTGTGTGGCAGCAAAGTACAGCCTTTGGCAGGCGGCAATACACATACATACAATACATACATGCATTTGTATATGTGTTTGCGCCAGCAAGTGGCAACGATCCCGAAAATCTGCTGTCAACGTGCGGTGGCTGCCACAAGCATTGCTGCACGAAGAAATGTGGCATTCTTGCTTTCGTTCTCGGCGCAACGCTTGCAACAACCTTTAAAACCAGTGCTGGCTGTTGGTGTTGTTTTAGATGTTGTTGGGCCATAAGTTTTCGTTTTCGTTTGAAATATTCCACAAAATGTTGCACGTTGCCAGCTGAACGTTGCACACACGTTACACGTTAGAGATCAACGAACGGACGATGCGATGAAATGAAATGAAAAGCCACAACAAACATAAACAAGCACAACAACAACCAGCAGTAAATAAAAACAAGTAATAAAACCAAAGGCAAAGGCAAAGGCAAAGGCAAAAACAATAACAAACATAACAACATCAACAAAGCAAAGGTAGATGACTGCTGCACGAATGCAGTGCAATGCGCTCGGCCGGCAGGAATTAGAAGGAAGCGCAAAAACAAAAACAACGCGAACAACAACAGCGCATGCTTGTCAGCAAAAAGTGAATCTTATGGGAAGGTCTTTGCTTCCTTTCAACATGTTGCAACTGCCCTCTTCTGCCATAATATTTGTGATGAATGCATTAGTTGTTGCTATTGTTGTTGTACTTATTCCCCTTCACTTTAAACGGCCACTTGTTGAACCCAACCAAGTCGCCAGTTGTATTTATAAGCTTACACACACACATACATGCAATCTGCCACAAACAGCTGCCAGTTTAACACATACACACACACACACACCAACGTTCAAGCGATTGCCCAGAGTCAATAGCCAAGTCACTTTCCAAGCCACAAAGCAGCTAATGTCTCGATCGCCTTTCGTTATTCTTACTGTTGCACAAACATACATACATAACGCCGCATGCATGCATCGTTGCCTCTATTTTCCAGCATTTGCTGCAACGCCTGGCATTAGAGAAGATGCCAACATGAAAATGAAACCAGTTCACAGGCTGTTCTGCCAGCTACTAGATAGCTAGTGCTAGCAGAACTACATTGCAACAACCATCCTGCCACATGCGCGCCAATTGCTAGGCGCATCAGTTTTTAGTTAGACTAGCTGAAAGAGGCAGAATCAGGCGGCTGGCAGGCAGGCAAGCAGACGGGCAGCCAGTCCATCTAGATAGTTAGGTGGCTGGCAAGTTAGCTGCGGCAGCAGTCAATGGCATTGAGTGGCAGCACAGCGCATTTGTGGTTAGAAGCATTAGCTGCAAATGAAACGGCGCGATAAGGCTGTAGGCTGAAGGCAGGAGTGCAGGAGTGGAATGAGTTGAGGGAAATGACGCGTCGTTTGGAATCACTTGCCGTGAAAAGGGCGTTCAACTGTTGCACGGCCGCAAATATACACATATACAAATGAGATATATATATGTATATATATATTACAAACACATACATACATACCTACATACATATAAAATACATTTACATACATACATAAAAATATTCGTAGAGGCCATAATTTCTAGCAACTAACTTGTTGCATGCATTTGTGTTTCTATTTCAATGTGTGCATGTGTGTGTGTTGGTCAAATTGTTGGTGCGGGGTGTGCGTGTTGAAATAGGAGCAACACTTTTTCTTACAACTTGTGATTGAGTGTTGAGTGAGTTGAAATTTATGGCTACTTTATAAGCAGGTGAAAGGTGTGAATATAAAATTTAAAAATTTAATAAAAATAATTAATGATAATTTTATTATAAATCCAACAAACAACTGTAATAGTTTATGCAAATATATTCTTAAATTAGAATATATATATTTTTTTAATATGAATTATTATATTTCGTTATAAATCAGTGTGTTGCAGCATATTCAAAGCTGAGAAGTATTTCTTATAATTAAGTAATGATATTATATTTATATTATATATATTATATACAATATATAATACAATAAATTATATAAATTATGACAAACGGAACGTTAAAATAAATAAACGTTAAAAGTTTATTTAAAATAATTTGTATGCATATCTATACATACATTTTGTTTATCTTTTTCTAAACAAGCGATGAAATATCACATCATCATAATAACAGGATATTTACTAAGTAGTTTCTGCTTTGAAAAAAGCAACAACAACAATTTGGAAAAAGAACACCGAAATATGATTAAAAAGCAAAACTTAATAAGCACTTAAGCATTAAATTTAATGACAACAAATGTACAAAACACTCTCATACTTATAATTTTAACGTGAAATTTTAATCGCTGGCGTGCGCACAAAGCGGATCTTGCGTAATGGCATGGCCGCTTATTAATATTCCATGGTTTTTTTTTGTTTGCAGCAGTTTTATTGATTCACTATTTTGACTCTGTAAGAAATCTATTACTTCTTTATATAAAAAAATACTGAAAACTCATCACGAAAACAGAAAATATATAAAAAGATAAGCAATTATAATACTGCAACGAAGCTGTGGAAATAAAAAAAAATTTTGACCAAAATAATTTTAACTAATTTTAATTTAATTTTTAAGTTTTTGTTGTAAAAATTTTTTAATTGTTTCTACTATTCTATTAACTATTTTTAGCTCTTTTTTTTAGATTTTTTTCATTGAACAATTTTCATTAATTTTGTTTTTATAAAATTTCAATTAATTTTTTATAAAAAAAATTGAATCAAAATTAACAACTTTTCGCAAAATATATAAAAAGTATATATTATTTAAAAGCAAAGACTTGAAAAAAGTTAATAAAATTAATTTCGATTAATTACGTTTAATGACGTTTAATACAGTAAGTGTGAATTATTATATGTTTTTATTAAAATAAAAGCAACAATTTCACATAAGAGTTACAGCTACTTTGTGTTGTTATATGTTATATATGTATATGCATGAATTAAATAAGTATATCGTATAACACTGCTTTAAACAAAAGACTTAAGATGCGAACTCAATCGATTCGTACTTAAACAGTGTTATAGAAACAAATACAAAAGGAAAGGTGAAATATATAAAAAAATATATATATATTAAAATTTGAAACAAATAAATTTTAAAAAATTTAACAAAAAATTTAAATCAAAAAAAGTATCAACGTTACATAATATATAAATAATAAATACTATTCAAATATTAAAAAAAAATTTATAAGAAAAATATTGTTTTAATTTAATATCTTAAACATTAATAGTAAAAACTTTTTATAATTTTAATAAAACAATATTGGTAATAATAATATATTTTTTCAACTACTATCTGAAAGTATTATAACGTAAAATTTTTTGTACAGAAAAAAAAATATTTTGTATTACTTAAATTGCCTTTTTATTTTGTTTTTTAATAAACAATGTTATGTTATTCATTTTTTTAATTTTCCATTCTGTATATTTATATTCATTTTTATTACAATTCAACGTAATGAAAAAATTGAATTAATAATTAATTGAAAAATAAATAAAAATTAAAATTATATATTATCCCATAGTATAAATAACAATTAAAATTTTTATTATTTTAGCAATAAATATCTAATTTAGTTAAGCATTTTACAATTAGCAAAGCATTTATTAAAATTATTGCATAAAATAAAGAAAATGAACATATTACGTAATACATAATATATTCTGAATAATAAATAAAATATGTGGTAATGATTAGTGAAATAATTAGTAATAATTAATAAAAAATTTTAAACAAATACTTGATTAAGTTAGGAACTAGATATTTATAAATTTGTACAAAACATTAAAAACTGATTGAAATTTATTTTTACATAAAATTATTTTAATTTTTTTGTCCGGTAAAAGTATTTTTTTAAATAAAATTATTTAATTCTATTCATAATATTATAATTTTTTCATTTTTGGTATATTGCTAAAATTTTGAATAATTATTTTATATTTTATTTTAAGTTTTTTAAATTCAAAATACTCTCCTTTAATTTTGATTTTTTAAGTAAATTTATGTAATTTTTTTTTCATTATAATTTTTTAACTTTAATTAACATACATTTTTCCCAATAATTATATTAAGTATTATAATTTTATTTTTAATTTTTAAAAATTTAATTAATTGAAATAATTAATTAATAAAAAATTAAATGTGGAATTAATACTTCTAAAAATGTAAATAAAAGTATTTTTACTTGTACTGATGATTAGAGAAATTCATTAATTTTATCAATCATTAGAAATATTGATTTCATACTAAGAAAAAATATAATAATTGAAATATATGGCAAAGAAAATGTTTATCAATGTTACAAAACATTAATTGTCTCTTACAAATTAATTATATAACGCAATAAAAAAATATAACAACAAAAAATATTTATTAATTTTCTCTGTTTACCAGCAATCGCCACCGCATTTCCTCCATTATATCACACATTCTGTTTTGCTAGTACACCAAACACCAGCAACAATCATCAGCACTCAGCAACAACATAAATACTCATTAAATAACAATGCGAGCACATAATCAAAAATAATTACCGCTATGTTTGCTTGCAACACATTTGTTCATTGTTATTTAACTAATGATATACGATAACTTCAATAAAGAATTCGCTTTTATATTTCCCCCACAAAACACAGCGCACCCTAAACCTGACACTCGCACAAACACACTCGCACACACACACACACGAACACTCAACTACTCATCTGCTCAATTCCATGACATTCAACATTTTCTCAAAGTTGCCCCCTCATTATTGTGTATGCCCTGTTATACGTATTTTATTTTGTACTGTTTGTTTTGTTTCATTTGCCTATTTGATATTTTATTCTTTTTCTATACATTGTTGAAATTCAATATTTTCATCGGCGGCAGCAGACACCTTACGGTACAATGCACATGCAACAGTGGGCCCACGGCATTGCATGGAAAATAAAAATGACTACAACAAAAAAATTACAAAAATAAAAAAGATAATGAAAACACCGAAAGAAAGACAAGCAAGCAGCACAAGTGCATAAAACGCATGTGTGTTTGTGTGTAATCACATATACTATAACAGGTACACAAAACCGGCCAATGACCTCTCACGGGCTAGTGTGCAGCGCACTTGGCCAACTGCAATACGCTAAACATATTTTCTGGTCGCTTTTAGGTGTTTGTGCTTGTGTGTGTGTGTGCTGAGAATTGCTGTCAAATTTTGTTGTTGGTGTTGCTTTTTTGGAACTGTGATAGAGGAAATAGAGTTTTTATTTAATTATTTGATGTCACATTTTGTTATGTCTATATATTAAGTTATGGTTTACAATGCTATGTTATGTTATGTGATGCTATATTATGTGAAGTTGTGCTATGATATGCTATGCTATGTTATGTTATGTTATAACATGTTACGTTGTGTTATGTTATAACATGTTATGTTGTGTTATGTCATGATATGATATTGTGCTATGTTATATTATGTTATGCTATGCTATGATATATTATGTTATGTTATGTTATGTTATGTTATGTGATGCTATGTTATGTTAAGTTGTGCTATGATATGCTATGTTATGTTATGTTATAACATGTTATGTTGTGTTATGTTATAACATGTTATGTTGTGTTATGTCATGATATGATATTGTGCTATGTTATATTATGTTATGCTATGCTATGATATATTATGTTATGTTATGTTATGTGATGCTATGTTATGATAAGTTGTGCTATATATATTAAGTTATGGTTTACAATCCTATGTTATGTTATGTGATGCTATATTATGTTAAGTTGTGCTATGCTATGTTATGTTATGTTATAACATATTGTGCTGTGTTATATTATGTTATGCTATGCTATGATATATTATGTTATGTTATGTTATGTTATGTTATGTTATGTGATGCTATGTTATGTTAAGTTGTGCTATGATATGCTATGTTATGTTATGATATGGTATGTTATGTTATGATATGTTATGCTAAATTTTTGTATGTCATGCTATGTTATGTGTTTGCTTTTTTGGCACTATAATTTTCTATTTTGCTTTCACGTTAAATTTTTCAAATACAAATTTTTTGCTAACTTGAAATTAAAATTGATAAATTAACTATAAAAAGTATATTGAAATGTCACAAGCTGTTCATAAAATTTCTAAAAATATATAATGAACATTCTGAATGATCTAAAATCGCTCTTCTAAATGATGAACAATATTACAGTTTTGAAGTTATTTTACGCGGATTTCTTTTATTAGATGTCTGTCTGTCTGTCTATATATACGCAAACTAGTCCTTCAGTTTTTGAGATATCGATCTGAACTTTCGCACTCGTCCGCAGAAGCTGCTCATTTGACGGAACCGCCGATATCGGACCAATAAAGCAAATAGCTGCCATACCAACTGAACAATCGGAATCAAGTTCTTGTATAGGAAACCTTTTAATTTGATGAGGTATATTCACGAAATTTGGCATGATTCATAATCCAAAATAACGGTACAATCATAGAAAAAACCAAACCAGATTACTATATCGTATAGCCGTCAGACAAACTGATGATCAAAATCGAGATCTTGTGTGGTATTCTAGTATCAGCAACCGAACATTTTTTCTTCTTTTCATTAAAATATACAAATTTATATATATCTAAGGCCATCAAGAAAAACACGGCATAAAATATTTATTTTTTATTTAATTTCTACACTTCCATTGCCATTAACATGCAACAAGTGCACTTCCTATATAATATTTCATTGGCAAGTTAGTGTGCAGTTGCGTTACGCTTTAATGCCTCGCCACCAAGTGAATCCGCTGCCGCACTTCACCAACTTGTTGTTGTTGCTATGAGCACAATAAAACACTCATGGGCTAACCAACGAGTGAATTTAGAACTTTTTTAATTACAAAAAAAAAAATACAACAATTAAAACTTAAACTTCCGTTAAAAATATGCGCCTGCTTCAAGTTTATAACGTACAGCACTTTTGTTGCAACACCGCCGCTGATGTTGCCAACTGTCTGTGTCCTTTGCAACTGATACCCGGTAGCCTTCGTGGCCTGTATCAATATGCATATCTATGCATAAGGGTTATATGAGCATAAGCTTTTAAAGCATGGCGAAAAAGAGCGCACAAGCGCAGAGCGAAAAGCTGCACAAACAGCTACAACAATAGCAAACATACGAACAACTAAAGACAGCAGCAATGTTGTAGAAAAGAAAGCAAGCGGGCGTACGACGAGCCAGCACAGCGAGCAAAGAATTGAGCGCAGCAACAACAAGAAAAAACACTGTAACAACAACTGACACTGGCAATGATGGTGAGAAACAAGTTCGCCAGTTCAATGACCGACCTACTCAAGCGCAATGAGACCAACACGGTAGTGGTGGTCGTCGCGCGACAGCCAACGGCCTACAGCGCACGACCAGCCAATAGGCAGCGAAACAGTTAACACAATAAACAAGTGAAGAGCATGAAAGGCGCTGAAGAGCATTGAAAAGAGCGCAGTGTTTTGCGCATGCCTAAGAGTAATTTCATTTTTGCAATATTTTTTTTAGTGAGCTGTGAGTTGCCGGCATCAAAGTAATGTATTTTCAATGCATGAGTAAGAGTCTGCGCGCATGCGCGTTAAATGCGAAATAATCTACTCATAAAGCTGCAACATTTACTACTCAGTGCAGACATGTTTTTGTTGTTGCTACTTTTGGCTTTTGCGTTTTTGCGCTTGTTTGTGGTTACTTGTTGTAATGCAATTGCATGTGGCATAAATGTCATGGCATTAACCATGGACTCTTTGTGCATTGACTGTGACTTTGAGCTAAAAAGTGGGAGCACAAAAACAACAACTGCAAATTGAAATAGCAGCAAAGTGCACGTATTTGCTGAAAGAGTGGTTTGTAAAAAAGAGCGAAATAACTAAGCTAAGAGAGAGCAAAATTAGCACAGCCAAATGTTGAATGGCGGCTTTGTTGGTTGCTTTCAGTTATGCAGCACTTGAGTTGATTCCCCAACTAGTGGTTATTTTCTAACATTATTTACATTTTTTATTTGATTAATCAGTAGAAGATCCTTTTTAAGTCAAAATAATTATTAGTTAAAATTGAAATTTAATTAAAATTACAATTATAATTACCATTATAATTAGAATTACTTTTAATGTTGCAATCAGTATTTAAATACAAAATATTTGAAATGAATTTTTTTAATAAAAAAGTTACTAATATCAATTACCATTACCATTACAATTACCATTACAATTGCATGTAGACCTATAATTACAACATAATTATATGTATATATACATTATACTCAAGTATATTTATTATTACCTTTAAAATTATACCATAATTACCATTACAATAAGAATTACCATTAATGTTGGAATTAGTGCTTAAATACATAATATTTGAAACTAATATTTTAATAAAATATTTAATAATTACACTTACATCTACAATTACCGTTACAATTACCATTAAAACTACAATTTAAAATTCAAATATAGTTACTATTACCATTACCAATACACTTACAATTAAATTGTAATTAGAAAAATTATAATTTTTCTTTTTAATCTTTTATTAGTATTTTATTTTGAACAATTCATTTATCAAACATTCTTTTCCTAAACCCCTTCTCTACAACTCAAATATCGTCTGCTTAAATGATTTTTACTTTTCTTTTTAACTTTCCTCGTTAATGGTGAGGTGAAACAATATACTCGTACTTATGTATGTATATACCACTAATATTTTGTGTCAAACAAAAATTTGCATAAATTCTTGGCGGCGTTCTACATCCATCTAACACTCATCGTCCGCTTGGCATGCATGCCCATCAAAAGTGCGTACACACTATTTTTTTAAACAACAACAATAAAATAGTGACAACCAACAGTCCATCAACCTGTCTTGCATACGAAATGAGTGACAGCCGCAATTGACACCGTTGATCGGTGGAATACTCATATGCAGGTGTGGGTTATTATGGTTAATTTACTTATACATATGTGCGTCTATATGGACATGTACATTCATACATATGTATGTACGACAATGTGTATATGTAAGAGAGTACAGTTGCAGTAATGCCAGAGGCGACTGATGTTTTCAAACACTGAAGCTTTTCCTCCGTTTTAGTTGTATATTTTATTATATGTACTAACATATATACATATGGATGTATGTATGGTTTTACGCATATAACAAGAAAATTTATGAAAATGTCTAATTTTGTCATTTTGGGACGGACATTAAAAAAATTGTAAGTAATAATTTTTTACTTTTTTATATTTTTTTCCAAAAAAAAAATTCTATTCAATTCCGAAATTTTTGTCATCGGGATTACTGACATCGGGATTTGTAAATATGTACATATTCTTAACGTCTTTATAATTTTTGAAAACAAAAACTTTTTTCAATCCCGAAAGTATTGCCATCGGGATTACCGAAATCGGGATCGGTGAAAATCGCGATTATTAAAATCGCGATATCAGCATTAAAATCCATTTAAATTTTTTCAAACCCAAATTTCGGGATTAACAAAATCGGAATCGAAAAAAATCGGGATAGCAAAAATCAAGACATCAGTATTCGACATTAGTTAATACATACGTAGTTAAAGTTATTGCACTTATTGCAACAACTACATTGAATTAGCTATATACATACATATTTAACTATGTGCAAAGTTATACATATATACATATGTATGTATATTAAAGAACTTAGGTATGTGGATAAAGTGACATTTGAGCATAAAATTGTCATTTATAAATTTCCTAGAATTGATTGACTGTCAGACACACACGCACATCCCAACGCACCTTAAAGTTTGTCAATCAAATGGCACCCGCTTAGCCAAATACTTACGCACCTCATGCGTACTAATGCATTTGTCGTAAATAACGGTGCTTTTTATGCATTTCATTTTTATTTTACTGTTTCAAATAATTTTACTTACTTTTGCTGCGTCGCATACGTGCAACGAATGCCAAATGCAATGATTAAGTTGATTTATATGCAGTTTACCGTTCGAATGTGAGTTGTAACAACAAAAACAACAGCAAAAATATCAAGAACATTTGAACAACCAGTATACATATATGTATGTGTTATAATGGAAAGCGAACGGATGTGCAACATTGATGCATCCACAAGTATGTGTTCACCGCGCAATATCTCCGGGTCAGAGCGACGCCACAGGCGACGCCACAGACGACGCCACCAGCGATATTAGCACGCTGCGCACGCGCAATCTCTTTGACAAATGACTTGTGCCGGTCGCGCATGCGTAGTGCATATATTTTGTTGTCCCTCCTTTTTTTGCATTTTATATGCTTTTATGTGTTGAAATGTGTATGAGTGTATGCTGGCATTAAGTTCATTTTCATGTTGCATTTTGAAAGTTGCATGACACTTAATTGTGTCAGCAGAAGAGCGCGTCGCGTCGCATAACGGTTATGGGCTATGCCAAGTGCGACCGGTCACTGGCCACCCTCGGTGATGTCATAATGAAGTATATGCGTTAATTCAATAGTGTAAGTTGCTGTGAGTAACGGTATAAAATTGTTTTATGTTGCACATACATATAAATGGAATTTTTTTTTTTAAATTTTTTGACAACAAAATTTTTTTTTAAAGCAAAGTAACGAAGCATATGAGGTTTTTCCCCAAACTAGTGATTAGACAATTAAAAAGAAAAATTATTACATATGCAAATAAATTTAAAACTACAATTATAATTACCATTACAATTACCATTATTACTAGAATTGCCATTTAAGTTAAAATGTGTATTTTAATTTATAAATATTTAAAATGCATAATTACAAGTATTATTAAATTTACAATTACAATTACAAGCACCATTACAATTACAACTACAAGTACCATTACAATTATAATTACAATTATAATTACAACTATAAGTCCAAATTAATACATAATTACTATTACCATTACAATTACTACTACTATAATTACCATTACAATTACCACTAAAACTACAATTAAAATTTTAAACAAAAAATTTATATATTTTCTCTTTACCTTTTAATTAGTAAATAACACATCTGATCTAGTCTAAATGTATACCGAAATTTAAAGATATATGTACATATATAATTTATTGAAAATATTGCTATCAATAACGGTACCGGCATTCAATTATGCGGACAGCTAAACTCCGTGGCTTTCATAAAAACCCTGACAGCCTCAAATCCTCGCCACCCGTCTGTCCTGTCTGCCTGCCAGCGAGTTTTTCTTTGTACTCATATTATATTCCACCGTCATTCCTCGCCCTTCTCCTTCAAGGTTTGATTGTAATTTTGCAGACGCTTTCGCTTCTACTTTGCGACTTTGTTTATTTGCATTTTTTTGCCACGTTGCCGTTGTTGCCAGTGTCATCGCCTTCCATACAATTGCAATAGTTCATTCTTTTTACCTTGCTTTTGCTTTTGTTGTTGCAGCTAACGACTCCACAGTTCATTCACACCCAAGGACGTTCGTTACTACCCGAGCGCTGCAACTCATACACCAGTTGGAGTTGCCACTAACAGCAACAAAGTTTACAATGCAGACATATGTATGTATGTGTTATTGTTGTTGTTGTTGTAGGAGTTGTGGGGAGTTACTTATGGGTATATGTGTGCATAAGCTGTCGTCGCAATGGCGAATGAATTTGTTTTATTTTTATTTTTACTATTTCTTCTTTATGTTGCAACAACAACGACTTTTAAGCTGCCTTAAGCATAAAATTTTGAGTTTTTGAAATATTGTATATTATTTTATACGATTTATAAAAATGAATGATTCGATCATTTCTTTCCCTTATCGTATATATAGCTTAGTTGATTTCACATACAGGTTATTGATTTACATACCGAAATCGACTAAAAGTATGCAATTTTTTAGTAACTTAAAAAATTTTAACGCTTAAAATACGTAACTCAACTTAGTTGACTTAAACCAGACTAAGTACAACGACGCCACAAATTTAAAAAAAAAAATGTACTGTCTAAGAGTAGGCAAAGTTTATTAATTTAGCTGGTCACTCAGGTAAATTAACTTCACAAATAGCTGTAATTCAATATTTGAATATTATTTAATGTAAATAACTATGTACTTTTAGTATTATTAGCCTGCTAACACTCATATGGCTCCTCAATGTATGCTATACTTTTGACAAATCGAAGTTCTGGGCAGCAATATAACAAACCAAAATTGTAACACAGCTTAGTTTAACGTTTTTGTTATTTTAGATAAAAAAAAAAATTAATGCGCCGAAAAATATGCAAACCTTAAAACTATTATCGAGTCTAAACACCAAAAAACTGATTTTTGGATTTCAAAATCCAAAGCAAACTGCCTACAGAACGTATTTCACTTATTTCCTTTTCCAAACAGGTTTTATATCGTTTTTCTAAAATTCTGCATAAACTTACGTCATAAGCGCCGTAAAGGCCATTCACCGCTAGCATGCAGCAACAACAACGTCGCCAGCAAATAATCAGCGCTCACACCAGTGCGCAACATTTTGCCAGTCAGCAGCCGTATATATTATTAAATACGAAGCAAACGAAAATCCATTCAAAAACAAATAAAGCAAAAAAAAAAATTTCGCCAGTGCCTAAATGTATGCACCCTGACCAAACTCAAGCAGACATGCCTGAAGGGTGTCTGGGACTGCCTCAACTAGCACCGTAAGCGCACATAAAAACAATTATACGTGTTTATGTATGTAGGTATGTGTGAGTGTTGAACAGTTATTGGTAGTCAGTTCGACAATGTGGTAGCGCTTGTAGCAGGTCTGGTATGTGACCGTTTGTGTGGCCCTAAGTCAACAAGCGTTATATTTCCAAAGTGCCATTGCCAAAATTACAACAGGCGACTAACAGCGCGCACATAAACAACAAACAAACAAAAAATGCACGCAGACATTGTTTGTGCGCTGCAAAATTTACAACCCCCTCGAAATAAAATTTTTTTCTTCGCCTTCAAGCGCACACCAAAATATTTGTATGTTGTATTTTTGTTAAAAAGTAAAATTCGCGCATAATTTTAGGCGTAGCAGCCAGAGGAGCAACAACAAAGCGCATACAACTGTCGGAACAAGGCGAAACGAAATATGCGTTGCATACTTTACAGCGCCGTGCAGCGGTTTCCAGTAACAGCGCACAGCAGTTGTCTGTAAGGGTATGTACATATGTGTATGAGCTATTTGTGCGCCTGCTCCTGCCTACCCTGCTATGTGCCGTGCGCTGCTAACCGTTTACATATCTCTTACTCGCCCTTATATGTTCTTGTTTTTGTTCTGGTTCTGGTGCTTGCTACAGTCATGTTGTTTTGCTGTTGCTTTTGTTATTGCTGTTGCTTGCTCGCTGCACATCGTATCGCTGTTGGTTTCACTTGATTGCCGCAGCGAATGAATTTTTAGTCCTATACCGGGATGTTAACGCGTGAGGCAGGTCATGTCTGGTGGCCACTGAGACTGAAAACGCTGAAATCTCTTTGAGACTGAATATAAAATTTTTTGTGTTCTAAATTTTGTTGTGTGTGCGCTATCTTTTATGCTAAATAATAAATACTAAAAAATATAGTAGTACTACCGAAGTGTGAAAAACATATTTCAATTAAAATCTAAGCATAATTCTAAGCCTCAGCAAGCATTTAATCAAAAACCTCGAGAATATTCGTACTAAGGCTATACATATTGTCAGAAACGATTTGTGTGTGTGCGCATATGTGTTGTAGAGCTAAGAAATTGTGTGAAAATATTACAAAAAAATGTGTAAAAATTAAAAACAAATTTTAAAAAAAATCAAATAAATTCAAAAAAAAAAATATCAATAAATTCAAAAAAAATTACAACAACAAAACTAATTTTTAACAATTTACAAAACCATTATACGCATTAAAACTTAGCAAACTTAACGTTATTGCTAAGCAACCAGCTCAACTACTCGCCAACTACATAAATACATACGTATATACTTGTATATATATAGTATAGAAGTAATTGTCGCCGCCGCTGTCACAGCAGCAGATACCACGCAATGTGTTCATTCATCAGCAACAAACTGATAAGACGTTATCCGTTATATTTTCGAAATATATTTGCGTTCGTCAATTTTTTCAAGTCACGTTTAAAAATATAAAAGTGAAAGAAAAAAGCGAGACAGAAACACTTATCTACCCAAGAAAATGCTGAAAAAAATAAACATAAGAAATAAAAATACAAAAACTAAAACAAAAATAAATCTTAAAATAAAAATCATAAAATAAATATTAAAATAATAAATAAAAATAAAAATAAAAAGTTAAGATAAACAGTAAAAATAAAAAATAAAAAACAAACAAAAATAAAAGTAATATTAAAATTTAAAAAAAAAAATTAAAAATAATTTATTTATAATAAACAATAAATTAAAACAGTAACAAACACAACGATTTTGCGGTATTTTTTTTCCTTGTAAAGAAAGATATATATAAATATTAAATACTCTATTAAAAATTTGTAACATTTGTATAAAGACTATAAATAATTGCATAGCATAAGTTTGCATTATTTAACGGTTTCGCTATGTTTTCTTATAAAAATAAAATTATTGTTTTTTGTAAAATACTTACTGTAAAAAGTATGTATATTAAGTGAGAACACAAGACTGATAACTATAAGTAAAAAAAAATTATATAAATTATTGGAAAACTAAAACTTAAGCTTCACAAAATTAAGGGAAAAAACAACAACACAAATCATAAAAAACAAAATCGCAAAAATAACGATGGGTCAACTCGTAGTATTAAAGGTAAAAATTATCAAAATAAAAAAAAATGTATAGACAATACTTGAAAAACTTTAAAAATATTATAAATTACAACGAAAAAAAAATAATATGAAATGATTTTATAGCTCTTTAATATTAGTACACTTTACAAATCCTTTTTCAAATAAATAAATAATATTTAAAATTTTTTTTCAATTAAAATTAAAATTTTTTAATTTTTAAATGTTTTTTTTTCAATAAAAACTTTTTTAAAAATTTTAAAATTTTTTTTAATTTCTTTAATTATTTGAAATCAATACTTCTTCTATCGGTTTCTGTTAATAAATAATTTTTATATATAAACCAATATCGCATGTGTCATATTCTTATTTTATATAAATTTGAAAAATAGAAATTTTGAGGTTACAATATTTTTGAAAATTACAAAATGATAAATATATTTGAAGTTAAGTTAAGCTATAAACCTCATTTCTGACTTTTTGCCGGTAAAGTACTTTATTGCTTGTGCTTCTATAGTCAACAGCCATAAAAGTCTTAACTGTTGGATTATAAAATTTTTCTATCGCCGGTAGGTGGCGCTTTGGCCTAAATTTATAAACAAACTCTTTCCGAAATATGGTAATTTAAAAATAAACCATTTTTAATGCTATCTAGGTCTAAACAATATTCATTTATTATACCTTTATGAATGTTGCTATGAAAACTGCGAAAAAGTGTTCAAACTAGATGGCGCTGG
Organism: Bactrocera oleae; assembly: GCF_042242935.1. Taxonomy (NCBI): domain Eukaryota; kingdom Metazoa; phylum Arthropoda; class Insecta; order Diptera; family Tephritidae; genus Bactrocera; species Bactrocera oleae. The sequence goes on along the minus strand of NC_091540.1, from coordinate 62,785,878 downwards.
GAAAATCGTTTCAATTTCGCTATACGTGGAGTATGTGACAGGACTTTTTTGATCATAAAAGTAATTATAATTGCATCTACGCACTATATCAAACAAAAGATCGCTTTATTTATTCAGTTAAATTTATATGGTCACTCAAGGTCCTTACTGCCAATATATTTATTGAATGAAGTATTAGTAATTGGATCAAAATTTAAAAAGTTTTGCTTAAAACATTCGCAAAATATGTGGCGTTGAGTAAAATTTTATTTTTTATTTTTTATTTAAAAATTATTTTATAGGGTATAAAGAAAATGATATGATTAGAAACAAGAAAAAGTTAAAAATCAAGGTATAAAAATCGCCATTTCTTTCAAAAATATCAATTTTGAGCGATTGATATTAAGTGCTTTATAAGGCAACACTTAGGTTCTACCATCTAAACAAATTTGACTCGGACTGCTCTATTTTTTGTCAATCCGGGTCATTTTGGAGCAGGTGGTATCTGAGGTTAATAATACATTTTATATCTGCGCACAATATGTTATAGGTGGAATTATCTATATTTCGTAACAAAAAGCATCAAGAACAATCAAATCCACACTTTTTCTCATATCAAACCAATAGAGCATCAAAAATTTTGTTTTCAATTTCATCACAATCGCACCTATAGCTATAAAATAACAAACCAACAGCAGCTAGATGAAATTAAAAACCACAATACTACCCATGTCGAAAATCAACGATAAAATATATAAGAAAAAATAATAATTTCCATAGAACCAAACAAACCAATACTGACGGCGGCGAATAAATAACACGAAAAAACCGACAACAACAATAAAAACACAACGTTTTCGGTGACGACGACAACACAAACGCTGTTATACTGGTCTGGTACTCCGACACATTGAGTCGCGCTGGCGGCATTTTGGTGTAGGTCCGGTTGTCTATGCTGCCACACAAGCCAGAGTATTATAGTTACTGCAACACGCCTTTGTTGTTATTATCCTTTAACGTTTGGTAGCGCCAACGGTGGTAATGGCAGCGAGCGGCGGCTTAGCAAAAGTTCAACGAACTGCCAGTCGAAAGACACAACAACTGATGACTACACCAAACAGCCGGGCGCACATATACACATGCACACAGACACAGCTTTCTGTGTTGCACTTGTTGTTGGTTGCTCGTGCAGTCATATGCGGGCACAGAGCATAAGCAACAGCAGAGCAACACCAGCATGCTGGCAATGCTTATCGACCGTACCCAGGGCCAATGCACCGCTTGTCCTTTCACGAACACACGACGATGCACATTTCGAGCGACATTAGCTGGCTGCCGCTTATGCCGAGCGCTTTTTGAATGGTTGAAAAAAATTAAAAGTGAAACTTTACAAACACAAACACACGCACGAGCACGAACCAGCGCACACTGTGTGTGTTCGTATGGGCGCGCGTATGTGTGCGCGCAATCGTAGACACGACGACAGTGAGGTCCTTGGCCGCTGTTGCGTCGCCGTTGCAGTGCTGCTAACGTCGCTGACAGACAACAAAAAGCGCACTGTCGCTTTTGCAGACATTGCCTTCGCACGCAGACGATGTCAACAACACATACGACGACGAGTGCATGTAGCCACCCCAAACGAGCCGTCAACGACGAGCAGCGCTTATATTGGCAGTGCGAAATAAGTGAACAAGGCGTTATCAAGTTATGTTGCAAGCAGTCAGCCGAGGTGGTGGTGGTGGTGTTGGTGACGGCAGTGACTTGGCAGTTGGTGCAGCGCACTGCAAGTGGTGTCGCATGGTGGCTGTGACCACCAATAGCCAAACAAGTCAAGACCAATCCTAAGTGATTATGCACCCCAATTTGCGTGTGCTTGCATTTCGCAATGCCAACAGCAGCGGAACGGTTGGGAAATCGGCACGGTTAGACATAGCAAGTGGCAATGAATAACTAAGTGAATGAGGTACAGCACGGAAACGGGCTACTGTAACAGAAGTGGCGGTGCCTATGTTATTCTGGATAACAGGAAATAGAACAAAGCTGCTTGGTAGACTTTGTGAAGGAAAAGTTTGCATTACTGTAACATGAAAATTTGTTGAAATTATTTTTTTTTAATATTATTTAAATTATTTTATATTAAATAAAATTTGAAAAAAAATTATAAATAAATTGTATATAAAAATAATAAATAATAAAATAATAAAGAAAATTATTTCCAAATTAAAACAAAATATGCATAAACTAATTTTTTTAAATAAAAAAATTTATTATCTTAAATTAATAAAAAATTAATTATATTAATTTCAAAAAAATTATTAAAAAAATATTTTTAAGAAAAATTGTTTCAAAATTAATATGTATATATACATATATGTTCATTTTTTAAAATTTTTGTAATTAATTTTTTAATTTCAACATTTTTTCAACTTAATTTTTTTTTATTTTTGAATATCAAATATAAAAAAAAATTTTTAATTCTTTTTGGAAACCCATTTTCTCATCTGCTTTCCGGTATTAAGTAAGTTATTTATTGGTTAAAAAAAGCAAACATACAGCATACCTTTCGGCGCAAAAGAGCACATGGGTGAGCCATATAACCTACACAAGCCATACCCAAAACTCGAGGTGCTTATTTTAAAATACTTATAGCATACATTTCGGAGTGTAAAAAAAAAATAGCTTTAACGCTTACAGGCATAAAATAGTTTGAAAAAACATATTATATAGAACAAATGTTATATGAACGAAAGGCTTCAATCGATGCATACAATTCAGCGCCGAAAGAGCTAGAAACATTGTACATACACGAAGTTTCAACGAAAATCTTTACAGAAACTTTTTTCATATTTTTAACTTCAATTCTATTGTACTTCTAGTCAAATCTGCCAAATTTACAAAAACCATTTAAAAATATTCAAAAAATTTGGATTCGCGAAAAATTAAGAAAAAACTTGCATAATATTTTTCTTTAATTTCCATTTTTACTTCAAAAATTATTCCTCTAACTTTCCAACATATTGGCAACTCTGCAAACAGCCAAACAGACAGACAATCCACTCAATGCTCGAGTTAAGCTCCGTTTCAACTGTCAACCAGTCGGCAGGACCTTGCACTACCAATCAACACATCAGCTACAACAACTTGAACAAATGCAGCAAAAACTTTAGTTTCTGCAAAGCATACAATGCGGGCACAAAGAAGCTTCAAACCCCTCTGCAGTGGTGGTAATGAATCACAACAACTGTATATATGTATAGTACAACAACTAAAGTTTATTCGCTTTTATACTTGCGTACGATGAATCCTGTTTCGCTTTCCATATTGGGTGTGTATACCGACGACAGCCGCCACAGCAGGCAGCGCAGTAGCGACAGCAATCCTGCACAATAAAGTTCCAAGTGAATGCTGAAGTCCAGACGGCTGGATACATACATACATGCATATGTACTGGCTGGTGCTGGACTGGATTGCTGGTGGCGCAAGGCGGCTGCCGGAAAAGCCGACGACCGTACTTCCACAAAAACAAAACAAAAACCAAAAACGATGTTGAAAACACAGCAGGTCATTGAACGCCGAGCTTGAGCCACGTTTATGTGATATAAAAGCGAAAAGCGATGCTAAAGCAACATGAAATGGTTGCGCGAGGCCGAGGAAGGTTAGGCTATGCTGACAAGGATAACAGGTAGACGCTTGACTGTTAGGGAGATGGTTCACGGTGGTGTATTTTTCAGGCTGTTCGTTCGTCGTGTTTGAATGTCAGTCGATTATTGGTGAGGAGGGAATATATTTTTTGGTAAATAATTTTATTTAAAGGTTGAAACAATTTTTCTTTTTATAAAGAACTTATGTTATGATAATAATTTTTCTTTTTTCAAAGAACTTATGTTATGATAATAATTTTTCATTACTATTTCCAATAAAAAGTTTTCAAAATCAAAAATAAATACAATAAAACTTGTTTCAAATATATATATTTTATTTAAAGAATAAAAATTTTAAACTAAAAAAATAAACTACAATTTAGTATATATTTGAGGAAAATAATCCTATATTTCAAAATTTGCTATGAGACTCAAAATTCTAAAATTAAGCCAAACTATAAAGAGTTTTGAGAACTTTTATGCTTTTTTCAATATAATTAAAAGATTTTTAACATTATTTTCAACAAATTTTCTTCAAAATATTTCTTTTTTTTTTTTAAAAATTTGAAAAGGTAAAAATTTCAATAGACTGTACTTAGAATTTTTTTTTAATTTATTCTAAGCCTATGCTTTCTTGTAAAATTATCTTCTTTATTTTAGTTTTACTAAAATAATTTAAAAGGATCAACATTTTTTCAAAACTTGTTAAAATTACAATATTTATAGAAATAATTTAAAATTAATAAAAAAAAATAGATTTCAACATTAATTGGAAATATTAAATATTTTAATAATACCTCAAATATGAATATTTCTGAGGCCTTCTACTACTTCCAAGCAAGTTAATAATTTCATTCATTACTTTTAGCCAAGACACACACCCAACAGTATAGCCTTAACAACTCCATCCACCCGCACGTCTTTACGCCTGAACTCCTTAACTTCCTGATAAACTCCACATTCACCTGTAAAATGTGGCTCAATCTTTTCTTTAGCTTGTTATTGACATTAAAATGGGTGCGACTAGACGGGTGAAGTGCACAGTCATACATATTTATATCCCGATATCCTCGTAATTTTTTCAGGCTATTGTTGCATAATTTCTTTCCAGAAACAGTTACATGACTTGCATAAACACATTTACCCCCATATATACATATATATATATTAGCATATATTGCTGTAGTCTGCCGACCGGCTGACTGGCTAAAAAGGGCCGCACCGAGTGCATTGCCATCACTGAAAAGGGTCGTTCGCCTTTATGTCTGCAATAGAACCAGCCGTTTGCCACTTGCCGCTCGCCGTCACACGCCCCGCTCGCACACACGCTTTTACCATTTGTCTGACATTGTTGCTTTTACTGTCGTTGGCGGCTCTTGTTGTTGGCCAAATACATTTTGCACTGCTTTCGGGTTATTGTTGTTGTGCCTGCGAAATGTTGTTCAAGTTGTCGTAGGTCGTGATTGCCATGCTGCCACATTACTGCTGCTGCTGCTGTTGTGGTAGGCTTATTCACCCATTTCGCAGACACAGTTTCGTTTGTTGGTATTTGTTGTTTGTGTGTACGTGTTTTTGTGTCTGCTGTGGCCAGGATTAGTGGTGTTGTAGGCTGTGGCAGGCAAAATACTATGCTAAAGGATATTGACATCATCGGCTTGGTGCGAAAGAGGAGTCAGCGAGAGATGTGTGTGCTTGTAGTGACTTTGGTTGTTGTCTGTTTGACTATGCATAATGGAAAAATCAATTATTATTGATATCAATAATTTCAGCAAGGAGTTGATTGAACTCGTTGGCTGATTTTGTATATAAGGTTGGGTATATTCTAGGGTAGCAATTTTCAACAAAACTTCTTAATATTTAGAAAATATCTCTAACCTTTCTAAACTATTTTCTGAAATTCCGACAAGCAACTTTGACTTGCCTAAAAGGTTGCCGGCTTCACCTTTAGTGAGCTCAAAAACCTTTTACTAGTAATTGTCGGTATTCGAGCCATTACAATTTTTTTTTTTTAAATAAAGATGAAATTTGCATGTAGACTTAGCTTCAGAACGAAAATATCAGAAACATTTAACACAGGATGGGAATGTATATCGGTACTTTTTACATTTAGTTTGAATTAATGCTGTCTTTGGTAGGCATTTTTCTTTACTAGTGTGGTGTCGCCAGCCTAAAATTTTGGAAAATTGATTTGGAAGAACTTAGTTTTGCCGGATTCACTTCTAGTGATTTTCCAAAATTTTGTTAGAATTTTTAGACAGTGAATATATAGAAATACTTTTAGTTCACAGTTTTCTGTTAAAAAAACACTGAATTTGTATGACAATTAGCTTCAAGCCGACAATATCCGAGACACCTACCAGCGGAAGAGCACTTGTCTTTGCTAAATTATGTTACCGGTGGAAAAACGGTGGTTTTTTTACTTAGTTAGAGTTAATGTTATCCTAAATAAACATTTTCTTTTATTAGGGTGGTTCTAAAAGCTTAACTACTTGTACAATTTTCGTAAACAAATTTCATATTTTATCAAGTGAAGGCAATTCAAAATAAACTCAAAACAGTATGCAAGAGTTCTTTTGGCAATAAAAAAATTTAATATGCCAGATTATAGTTTTCCGTGAAAAAAAGTAAATTTTTCCCTGATAAAAAATATTCATACTGTAAATATTACAGACACTTACCGCTATAATGTCTTAGCTAAATTAAGAAATTGCTAAAAAAATTAATTATTTCATATATAAAAAGAAGTAATAGCATAATAGACAGCAGAATTTTTATATTAGGGTAGTTCTAGAAAGTCATAAGAAAAATATAAAGTTTTACTAAAAACTGATACATATTGCAATTTATACATTATTTTATGTTCTAGCAAAGTTCTGCGCTCTGCCACAGCTATTTTCTCAACAAAATTACTGTGGAAGTTAGTGTAAACTATTCTAAAAATATTTATTCTCGCAAAATTTCTGAATTCTTCTGGTTAATATTTCATTTGAAACTATTAAATATAGAATTTCTTCCAATTAAGTGCAAATATTTAGCACAAAATTGTGAGAAATAAATTATTATTAATAAATTTCCACAAAAACAGCATACAAGTGAACTTGCAATGAATTCAAGGTTACACTAACACTCAGCTGAGTAAACAACAATTGAGTAACTTCGATTGTTTACTGAGAAAATATGCAAATAATAGCCAGACAAACAATAGAAATATAATTAATGATAACACGAAAAACTGCATTCAACGAAAGTACTTTGCAATACAACTTTCACTGCGCAATAGAATTAGCAAAAAGGGCGAGTGCAATGCGAAACACTTGAAAAAGATAAGAATGCATATGCACTTATGCAACAACAACAAATAAGGCAACAAAAAAGTTGTAGAAATAAAAGTAAAAATTAAAAAGGCAATAAAGGGCTGGAAAAGGCGCTGTAAAACAACAACAACGGTACAAAAAATTTTATATGAAATTATACTGTACTTAAGTATATGTAGGTATATTCAGCATTAGCGCCTGAGCTGATAGCGCGCACACCACTGATAACGGCGCTAAGTCCATAAGCCGATTAGAAATGCAATAAAATCAGCTATGTAAAGTATTAATTGCAAATTGCATGTTAACTGCAATAGTGTGTTTTTTTATAATTGGCTGATATCGCATTGATTGCGCTGCATAGTTTTGGTTAAACGGAACATTTTGCAGCGTTTATAAGTATAATATTTGCTTGGTTGATATATATTTATAATTTCAAGAGCTCATGAAAAGCTGTAAGAACAACTTTGCTTGGAAAAATTTAAAAAGTAATTAATAAAAATTAAAAGAAACTAAGAAAAGTTAAAAATAAAATTAATATAAAATTAAAAAATTAAGAAACAAAATTAATTAAGAATAAATTAGTTTATAAATAAAAAAACTAAAATTAATTTTTTCCACATACATATATTGAACAAAAAACTTAAACTAATTAATTTTTACATACATTTAACGGTACATAAAATTAAAAATATATACGAAAATATACATTTTTCAACAAAATTAAACAAAAAAATTAAGAATTTAATTTAAAAAAAATATAATAAAATCAGTTCTTTTACCTTAAAAAAAAAACTAAATTTTTTGTCTCATTTTCAACTAAAAAATGTTAACAGAATATTTTTAAATATTTCTTAAATTAAATGTCAAAACCACTGCAATTAAAAAAATTAAAAGGAAATTTAAAAAAAAGTGTTATAAAAAAAATTTAACTAAACAAGTTTCTATTTATATTTTTATAAAAAAAAAATTTTAATATTTTCCAATGCACAAAAAAAAATCTTAAATTTTAAACACATATTTTTTAATACAAATATTTTAATAAAATAATTAATCTTAATTATAATTTTATTAATTTGTAACAATTTATTTTTTTAGTATTTAGCACCTACTTAATTTAATTTGGATATTTGCTTTAATAAAAAAATATAAATAAAAAAGTGTATGTAATATAATTAATAATTTAAAAATGAATTTATTAACAAAATATAATAAATTAAGTTTTTTTTTTGCTTTAATAAAAAACATCGTTTATAATTAAATGGCATAAAACACATTTTGAATAACACACATATTTTTGATACATCTTCGCTCTATATAAAAAATTAATTTTTTGCTTTCATAAAAAAAATCTTTTGTAAATGAATTTTATGTGATTTTAAATAATACAAATCTTTTAAATACATTCTATAATAACGGTAAAACTTTTAATTTTAAATTTCCATCTGCATAGATGCCAATCATATAAACTAAATGCTTACAGTTACGATAAAAATATATATATAAATAAAAGATATATAAATTGAAAATTTAATTAATAAAGTAATTACATAATAAATTATAGTAAATTAAGTAGAAATTCATTATATGCTTTTTTAGAAAAATTTTGTATAATTCAATGAAAAGAAATTTGCTTTGAAAATATTTAATATTAATTTTTTCTCTATACAAACTAACGGTTATTTATTTATTTTTTTTTAATAATAAATATAAAAATTATCTAAATAATATTTTCAGTTATGATTCTTACAGAAACTGATTAAATTTGACAAAACATTGCTCTAAAGAAAAGCAATATATTGTACATATATAAATACTTCACTACTCTATTCCAACTCAAAAGCTATATGTGCTTATTCACAACTTATGAATTATTACTTACAACGTGACCGAAAATGTATTTAGACACACAAAAATAAAAGCACATTAGCAAATATGTGCACATTTATGAGCTCATAACCTTTTAAGTAGCATAAATTATTTGCATTATACTCATAAATAGGTGTGCATATGTATATAAGTATGTGTGTGAATGCACATAAGTAAACTTTTCATAATAAATGGCATATTGCAAACCGCAAGCGAAAGTTTTTCTGACCAATACATACCGACAAACACACACAGATACTTACATAAGCGAAAATCTCCACATACAAGCTTTCTTATGCATACACACATACATACAAATATACATGTGTACATATGTATGCGCACTTAAGAAGGGCATTGACATAACCTATGCCAATGACTATGCCATCATCATCACCAAAGCAACAACACGCAAGACACACGAGCAGAGCAAATGCCGTTCAACTGCAACCCTTAATTTTAATGACGCAAACATATTCCATCATCGCTGACGCCAAAGTCAAGCAGTGCTAACTAGCCAACGGCAACTCGAAAGATATTATGAATGCTACTGCTTCTACTGCAGCGCACTCACATATATACGCACATACATACACACATACAGACATGTGCATACATTTTAGAGGTTACTCATACGCCACGTAGTATTTCTTACAGAGCAATTATGCAGAGCTAAGGACATGCGAATGCAGACTTTGGCAATGCATATAGGTATCTTTACTCATACTACGCCCACTTTATTGCAGCCATTGCTCTTTAGCTGCTTGCTGCCGCTCTTACGCTCTGAACGAGGTGTGCGCATGTGCCGTCGCCGAGGCAGCAATCGTCGCCTGCTGAAGGAGGCCAACAAAGAAAAATAGATCTGCTGCACAGCGTGAAAAAGTAATTTTCAAGGTTAAAGTGCAACGTAACCGCAAAACGCCAACAATGCACTTGGCCATTAAGTAAATATGTATGTGTGGAGGTTATGTGCACAGCGGGGTTGTTAAATGCAATACCATTTGTGCTAAAACGGGTGTGTGAGTGGGTGTGTCAGCCGGTTGTTGTGCACGTTGGCAGGTGTGTGCGCGAAAATAAGTTGAGTAACAGTAAAAGTGTTGCAGTCAATGACATCGCCGCATGGGCAAGTGCAAGTATTAGAGCGGTAAGGGAGTGTGTGTGTTTGTGTGAGGTTTTAGTATGAATACGTGTTGGTGGGTGGTTGAGTGCGATGTGGAGGGAAGATTTGTGAGGAAGTGTAAAAAATATGTGATAACTTTATATACTTTTGCATAATTTTTTAACTGAAATAAATTTTGAAAATTTATAATAATTATAAAAACATAAATTTCATTGATAACGAAAATAAAAATATTATCAGGTATATTTAATAATTATTTTTTTTTAATATAATTTACAATATAATAATTTTTTTTTCTTGGCATTTTTATATTAGTAATGAATAATCTAGGGCTAAAGTACAGTTTTTTTTTGTTTTTTCATTCTGATAAAATGTTGCTATATTGAAATGCTCAACAGAGGCTGCCAGCACACAAAAATTAAAAAATATTTCAAAATGTATGAAAAAGAATTTTTATTAACAAAAAAATGTATAGAAATAATTAAAGCCAAAAAAAAACTATATATTATAAAATAAATATTTTTTTCTTTAATTAAAAAATTTAAATATTAAGAAAATATTATGCAAATGTGCCCAAAACTTTGCGATATACGAAGGTATTTAAATTTATTCCGCTGTGTTATTTAAAATTTTCAATTTGGATTTTTTCATTTCATAATTTTTTTATTTTCTCGTTTTTATACTTATTCACATACTTCTTGTCATACCCACTTGTTAATTTTTTACAAAAGCACGAAAACGGCTTGTTAAGAATTTAACTTGCAAACGAAAGTCACGAAAGCGACAAAAAAACAACAACAATAAAAACAAACAAAAAACATTTATATAAAAAACATGCACATATTTATTGGCATTGCACAAACGCACACACATGACAGCAAGCTTTGCAAATTGCATGCAAAATCAATACAAAAAATACAAATCATCAAAAAACACCAAAGCAATAACAACAATTACTAAAAAATCAATTAAAATATCCAGCTGTTGTCGTTCGACCTTGAGTCGTCAGCAATCAGGCATTTAGTTGTCTACAAACATACATAAGTGCATGCAAATTATTGAAACGTACATACATACATGTGCATATTGTGTAAAAAATGTATACATACATACATATGTATGTGTGTACGAATGCCCAATAGGATGAGAGGAAATGTAGGCGGTAGCTGGCTGCGCACAAAACAAAGCGCGGCAAGTGAAAGCGATTGCTTAAAATAATGCAGTAAATTATGTTTAAAATGGAGTTTAAAAGCGAAATTGGTAATAAATAGCGGTTTGGTGAATTTGGAGACGAAAACTTTTTTTGATAATTTTTTATTTTTTTTTGTAATTTTAATTGAGCCGGTATTTATTTATATACGGCTGCTATAGTTAAGGTATTTAATTTTAGGAGATTTTACAAAGCAACGAGATTTTTTAAACTCCTAAATTTCGGGATGCCGATTTTACAAAAATGCAAACGGGATCGCGATTGTGGTATAATATTTCTTCAATAGAAACGCCAATTGATAAGCAAAATGTAAACTTCAAAAGTGAAAGTTTAATCCCGAAATTTCGGGATCCCGAAATTGCAAGTTTGGAAACGGATTCAGGATAAGGGTATAATTTTTTTTAAATAAAATGCCAAATTATAAGTAAAATGTACCATAAACTACGAAAAATAAGATGTGAATCGGGATCGGGATTGCGGTATCGCTTTTTTGTCAATAATTTTAAATGAAGCTTAAGCATTTTCCGCACTACTTTATATGTACATACATACATATGTATTTATTATATATACGTATTTGTAAATTTGTACATACATATGTAAATATTCTTAAGTTCCTTTAAAGCGCAAATCTCGCTTACAGCTCCTAAAGAACTTAACAAAAAACCAAGAATAATTTAATCACTATTTACTTTCATTGCTTCCGCATTGCTTAATATTTAAGCGCGAGATGTATTCACTTAGCAACAATAACAAAAACAGTAGGCGTTGCTGCTATTAAGTGTTCAACAAAGTCCTCTTGATCATATTGATCATACATATAACTATACATTTAAATAAATATTATTAATTTTTTCCATAAAATACACTTATTGTTTTGCGCTTGCTCATCAACAGCTGCCACTTACCGTCATATTAATCGCAGTTAGGAAATGTTTTTTTATGAAACTTGTATAGTAATTACCGCATCATCATCGATCACATGCTGGAAAGCCCAAGCTAACATCCGGCAAAGTCATAGCATATTTAACATTGTCTTAAAATTTTAAAAAATAATAATTGCATAAAACAATAACTGCAGAAGTTTACATAATATAATTATACACAAGTATATAAAATTTTTAGTTTCTAACTTATGAAAAATACAATACCAAAACTGCCTTCATGTCTATTAATTGGAGAAATATGTACATTTTTTACTCACTAATATCAAATTAATCTTATTTCTTTCTTCTTTCATTTTATTTGATCAACCAACAAATGTAAATAAATACAGGCACACATATCTAAATCTCTTTATATATACATAAAGAGCGCACTTGAATGCATACTACAACAAAAAATAAATGAGTTAATTACTGCAAATGACTAGTACTCATTGCTGTCCCTTTTCATGTTAAAGTGGTTACATATTTATTTTTCTTGAAATTAAAAATTCAGCTTTATTTTTATTTTTTTACGCAAAAAATATTTGGTATATTTTTTAAATTAATAAAAAAAAAATTTTTTTTCAATTTATATAAAAAGTAATGTTTTTGAAATTTATAAGAAATACCAATTTTTCAAATTTACAAAAAAAATATTTTTTTTTTCAAAGTTATAAAAAAAAAATTTTTTTATATAAAAATATATTTCGATAAATTTTTTTTACATGTTTATTTGTTTTGCATTTTTATTAAATTTTTGCTATCAATTTTCCAACTCACATTAAAAAAATATATTTTTGAAATTCATAATATTATATATTTTTCAAATTTATGAACAATATATTATATATATATTTTTCAAATTAATAAAATACATTTTGAGAAATATTATATATATATATATATATATATGATATTTTTTTATAATCGCCTTATTTTCAATAAATTTTTAACATAAATTTTCCAACTTAAATTACTTTATGTTAAATAACCCCCTACAAAAACCGCGTATAGGTGCCGTTTTCTATCGCTAACGCTGCCTCTGTCACTTACGCTGCTTTTGCCGCTGCCACTGCTGACGTTTGTAAATATGCGAAATTGATAACGAACCGTCAAGGCCAAATGCAATAAACGCTACACTAAATGCATTTTTACATTTGCTTTTCCTTTTGAGTTTTTATTATGAAAAATTGCTACATACATACATACATACATATGTATGTATATATGACTACTCGTATACTAGATACGGTATATACATACGAGAAATATGTAGTGCATTGGTCTATGAATTAGTTCTCAAGCGTGCCATATGTGAGTGTTTCAATATTTTTGTCGAGTAGTGCAAGCAAGTTTGGACTAAAAGATTAGAAAAGTGAATTGCCTAGAAAGTTATGCATTTTGTTTGCACTGTGCTGCATAATATTATATAATTTATTTTTTTTACTTCTATTTATATATTATTTTGAGTATGACTGCTTTTTAATCAAATACTTGAATGCTAAAACTACAAGTTCGAAAAAAAATCGGGATCACGAAATTAGCTTTGCATAAAATCCTTCTTAAACTTTTCGGTAGAATTATTGAACACAAATTGTAACAAAACTGTTCGGGATCCCGAAATTTTTACCAAAATCCCGAAATTTCGGGATCGATAAATTTTTTTTTAGTAAATTTTAAGAAAAAAAAATATATTAAAAAAAAATTGCACGAATTATATTAACAATACATTGTGTTTCAACTTTCTACATACATACATATACAGTTAGATAAGAAAAAACCGGCATTCGAAACTAGCTTTTCATGACATCCTAAAATCCTTCTTAAACTTTTCAGTAGATTTATTTAACACAAATGGTAAAAAAAAACTTTTCGGGATCCCGAAAATTTTACTTAGCTATCCCAAAATTTCCGGATCGATAATATATTTATTTTAATATATTTTGTGAAAAAAAAAATTTTACAAAACTTGTATTCACAATGCATTTTCATTCCATTTTCAGGTAAGCTTTAAACCAACTGGCAAGCTACAATTAATTTTATAGCATTAAGCATAAGTTAAATGTGAGTATACCCAACAAACAATTAAATATGATTGTATAATGATTAATAATTAAACATATAATATATGTACATATACATACAAACATAGATAAAAATTATGCTTATACAAACACTTTACATAATATCAATGTCATTTTTCTATGACTGGAGGCTACCTTAGCCCTTCGATAAATTAGCAAAAAATTTTTATATTCCATATATGTTACTTGTTTGTAAGTAAGCGGACTTACGCCAGCAACAAGTGTATTCCGAGCAATTTGTAAAAATGCCACTCAATTCGCAATATATAAATATGCGATCAGATGCAAAAGTGCACATAAATATTAGCATATATATTTTGTATAAAATTGTACAACTGTCTCATCACACACACCCCCTCGCACCGCTTGCTTATTTAGTATTTTTATTTCAATTAATTATTTGCATTTGCGCGCTCGAACGCTTCCTGGTTGTAATGAAACGCACAATGCACGCCAAACGGTGGCGACAAAAAGCCAACAACAACAATAACAACAAAGGGCATGTGAATTATCATAGCAAAAACATGTAGAAAACAAAGGAATATAGCAACAACAATAGCAACAAACGCAATCAACAAGTCATTAAAGGCGGAAAGTGAGAAGATGAGCGTCTAGGCGGGCGATGGGCGTGTGAGACGCCAAACAAACATATGTATATGCACATGCATTTGCATGCGAAATAGCGCAATTGATGTGCCTAAGTATGTCTAAGTGTGTGCGTGCATTTGCATTGCAGTTATTGTGGTTGTTGTTGTCGCGCTTACGTTTGCGGTTTGCTGCCGCAGCGCATGGCAACAACAAAAGTGCAATATCCCAGTCCTCAAAAATTGTGCACAAAAAGCGGTGTTTTTCAGCTATTTAGTTGCAATTACATATCGCTTTAGATATATATATATATATATGTGCATGTGTATTTATGTGTGAGTAATGCAAGAAAAGTAATGCCTGCTTGTCTGTCGATTTGTCAACAGTGCGCAGTCGGTCAGTCGGTCAAGTTGAGTAAGCGCACAAAGCGTTTGCCTATAGAGTATATAAATATTATATATACATACGATATATATATATATATATTGGTACACACAAACTGAAGAAATGCAAATTCGCCTAACATATGCCCCCTATAACACATAAACTATATATATAATGTACAGCAATTGCTTGTGCAACACATTTTTATATCACATTGTTGCTGTTTTCGCCTCTTAATATTTAATTGTTGTTTTTTCTGCTTCTTTTTTGTTGTTACGCAGTCGATGTGCGGCTGCACTTGCACTTGCTTTGTTATTTACGGAAAACAATTTTAGAAAATAACAATAACAATAATGCACAAGAAACAAAAACAGCAACTAAAATGCGAATTTATTTGCTTATCTGCGGGCACTGAGCGGCAAATACGAAAATATTAGAAAATGTAAGCGTAATTTGGTCGCCAGAAATAGTTTTTGTACACTTTTTATATATATTTATGTAACGTAATTTGAAATTCGTACATTAGACTATATGATATAAATGCAGTTCTGGGAAAATTTGCATTTTTTTTTTCAAATACGCACCAACAAATAAGTTTTAGGCGGCTTTTTCCAAATCTAAGACGATGAGTGCTTGCTATATGCGTATTTTTTCGGTAAAAAAAAAAAATTATTTGTAAACAGTATGTATTTTTGGCCTTAAAGAATATGAGCTGTATATCTCAGCTGCCTAGTAATGTTAGTCAAATACTAATTTGCCTAAAAAATGCATATTTCTAGCACAAAATTATTTTGATCTGCTTGCGCCGTGGCGTATACGCATCATTTGTATTATTTTCCAACTAACTGTTCCTACTAAACGCTACCAACATACACATAAAAGAAATTTTTGTTATAATAGTGTGATTATCCAAATGGTTTGTTGAAACATTTATTATCACAAATATACATATAATTTGGGCGCGAAACAGCAGTGCGTATGAGTGACCTATAGAGGATAACACAAGGAAGGTGCTTCCAACGGCAGTTTAGTAGTTACATATGTTGCAAAATTTCTCAAAATTCATAAGCCAAATATGTAAAATCACAAAAACGACGTAGCTCTACAAAAATAACTGACGATAAATTGTTTAAAAAAAAATTAATTATAATTGGACTTAAAAAATCTGGATTCAGGAAAAACCAAAAAGAAGAGGCTATACTTACTAGTTGGTCGTAAACAATTGGTAAAGACTAAATTATATTTTTATTTAGGCAAAAGAGCAAAAAAGTTATATAAAAAAAAATTTCAAAAAAATTTGTAAAAAAATATAAATGTTTCTTTTAAATATTATTACCGATAATCTGTATCAACCATTTATAATTCGCTATAAAAAAATTCTAAAAATCATAATTTAAATAAAATTTCGAAAAACTCTGATATTATATAACTTAAAAATTTTAATTTTTTCAAATTCTTTCAAATCTTACCAGAAATTGCATTTAAAATTTATAATTTGTTGTAAAAAAAAGTGTTGAATGAAAAATAATTGAAAACAAAAATAAATTAATATTAAAAAATTCAAATACTTTATTATTTATGCAATATAAAATTACGTGATAACAAAATGAAATAAATATATTAATAACATAAATATTTTTTTTTAACTTCGACATTTAAAAGCTATGTATTAACATTAATTTATAATAAGCTATTTGATATAAAAAAATTTTTTAATTCTTAATATTTGTAATTTTTTGCATAAAACTTCTAATATACTAATCAAAGATAATTTAAATAAAAATAAAAGAATTAAATAAATTAAAGAAAAAATAATTTTATAAATTAAGTAAAAAACTAATTTGCGTTAAATTATATAAATTTTAATAAATTTCAAAATATTACAAAAAAAAAAAATTTAAGTAATTTTAATTAAAATTTTTGTTCTAAAAGTTTTACATTTTTCTTCAATTTAATAATTTACAAAAGTTTTTATTTGAAATTTAAAAATTTAAAAATTAATATTTAATAAACAAATCACTACATACGTTTGAGTATACACCTGCAAAGCATTGAGTTTAATATTTCCTGAATCATAAAAGAACCAACCAGCAAGCTAGTAAACCTTAAATGCATATATAAATAGCTATAAAATTTACCAAGTGCGAGAATTTGCAATATTTTCATAGCGCTTAACTAAATAGCTGATAAGATACGCAACGCACAAACGCTTCCTCATACCGCAACTACTAAAAGCGCTAATATTTATAGAAATGAGCGCTCATCTTGTTGCACACACACATGCATACAAATACCTGTAGAAACATTACGCACCTATACATTGTGTTTATTTGGCTGTGTATGTACGAAATTATCTAAATTATATTGACTTGTTAATGCTGCTGATATGGTTACATGTGTATGCAAGTACATATTGTATGTGTGTGTGTTCACAGTTAGTGCTCACACTTGAGCTAGTACACAGCGCACTTGAACAGCGCGAGTGCTGATAAGAGGCGATAAGCAAGCAAAAGTACAGGCAAACATATGTACCGTTGTGCTTTTTGATTTGCAATAGTTTTACAAATGTGTGTAACTGTGTGTGTGTGTGTGCGTTAACATCGGCATTGACATTAGCGAATGTCACACATAAAATGGCACTGTGGCACTATGCCGCATTGATTGAGCGATGTGGTATGAGATTAGGGTTGACATATTCCAAGCGTATTAGTGTGAAAAAATTAATATAATAAAATGGCTGAAAATTATGATTGGAAAGTTGAAAAAAAAAATTGACTTAAATATTTTAAAACCTTTTTTTTAATTTATTATTTACTATATTTTAATTTAGTTCATTTATTTTCTAAAAATTTCCTTCGAATTCTCCATCCTCACTTAAAAAATTTTTATTTTTTACGGATATTTTTCATATGTTTTTTATACATTTTTCCTCTCTAGTTCCTAGGTGGTAAACCTCGGCAACTAATTTAATGAATTTTCAGAAAAATTTCCGACCACAAATATTATATTTGTGTTTATATATCGCACTAGGCAAATAGTTGCTAATATCTGTGCATGTGTACTTAGTTGGCCTTGAACTGATAATGAAAGTTCAACAAATTCAAAATGCAATGCATTCAAGCAACAACTATTGTATGAAAGTACTCGTATAAACTTGTAAATATGTAAATTTCACAACAGGCTTGATTGCCATGCCTGCAATTGAAATTTAGTTAGACTAAAATGTGCCCATATGGCAATGGAGAGAAAATATTCCGATATAAATTATTGCAAATAACAAAAGCTGCTATATAGAAATAAATATTGGTATTTTTTATACAAGTATATGCATATTAATTATTACCTTATATAGATTATAACATGAAACCACTATTGAAGAAAAGAGAAAATTTATTTAATTTTTAAAAAATATATGTATCTTTTTAATTAAATTTTTTTTTTTTAAATATATATTTTCTTTAATTTTTTTATAATTTTTAGTTTTAAAGTTTTTAGAAATTTATGTATTTTTCTAATTTTTTCAAACTTTGTTTAAAATTTTTTCTTAATTTTTTTCAATAAATTGAATATTTTTTTCAATTGGTTTACATTTTATTTTAAAATATGCAGGTATATAATATTTACATTTTTAGCACAATTTCACAAATTTTAAATAAAATTTTTTTAAAATTAGTTTTTAATATTTGCGAGAAATTAACTATCTATCATAAAGTCATTCGATAGAAAATTTTAGTATTTTTCTAAATCTTATTTTTCAAAGTTTTTATTGACAAATCTATAATTTTTTTCAAAATTTATATTTTCAAACTTTTTAATGAAAATTTTATTTACACATGTAATTTTATTTGAAATTTCATTTTGTCTTGAGTGCATGGTTTCCTGACCAACTAAACTAAAAAAATTAATTTTTTCAAATGCATGCAATAAATTTTTTTTTTTTTAATTTACTTTTTAAAAACTTTTCCGATTTACAATAATTTTTGAATTTTTTTTATAAATTTACTTCTTAAAAACCTTTTCGAAGTTTTTTCAAAAATTTTTTTTTTTCAAATCTGTTTTCAAAATTTTGTATATTTTTGAAATATTAAAATTATTTTACCACCGTGCAATTAAAACTACGTACATATGTTTTTAAATTAAAAATTGTATTTCTCATTTTATGTTGTTTGTGTTAAGTTGATTATTTCATAAAAAGTTGGTCAGGAAACCAGTCACTCCAGACATTTTTTCACTAAAATTACAAAATTAACCTTTCATTAAAAAGTTTTTTTTTTAATTTTTATAAATTTTTTTTTTTAATTTTCCTTATATATTATTTAAATTTTTATTACATTTTATTTTTTAACTTTCCCTCATAAAATGTATTCCAACTATGTTCATGCTCCCGTCTATATAAACAAATAAACTGCTTTATTTATTTATAGACACAGTGTTTATGCTCAAAAGCACATAATTGAAAACCACATAAACGCACACAAAAACACACATATATATAAAAAAGAATAGAAACCAAACAAAAAGCATACTCGTGTTACCAACAAGGTGGCAGCGCCACACAACTGAAGGTCGTCCTATGCAAATAAAAAATACGACAACAAGAACAACAAAACGGGAAACAATTGCATAGTTTAGAGATTGCAGCATGTGAATGCTGCATGCACTTGTTGCATGTGCAACGGAAAATACAAAAAACAAATCAATTTATGTGTTTCAAAAAAAAATTTAATAAAACAAAATAAACGCATATGTTTTCTATGGGAAAAAATACAAATTTCGACAATTGTGGCATAACGCAAAGCGATTGCTGCAATTGCGTATTTGAAAATGAAAACTGACAACAACAACAAAATTTACGAAACTAATATAAATGCACGCACACACACGCGCCTTTCGGTGGCATGCGGCGATTGACCAACAAGCGGCCACATTGCTCACCGCAGTTCAAGTTGAATGTCGACACAAAAATTGCAAACAAAAACACAAATAAATATTTCGCACAAAACACTCATACGTACTGATAGCTAGAGAGCAGCGCTAGCTTTGACACACATATGCATACATACATACATATATTCGCGTAAATATATTCTAACAGCTAATTGAGTTGAGCGCATACAAATATTTATGATGTTGTTGTTGCTTTTATAGTGCATTTAATAATATTTGACACCCGTTACCCCACACCAACACACTAGGTATACCCCGCTCTGCACCCCGTTTCAATCGTTTGTTCGCTTTCTCAATTTTCTAAAAGCCGCCAGAGGAGCAGCAAAAAATACAGAAACGCTTTTCCGCATCGCAGCCACAGTCGTTTCTCGCGAACGAACGCAAATATTTGTTGTCACCACCCTTTCCACCGCTGTCTGTCTGACACCCGCCTCAACAACGTTAGATTTTATTAGCATCTGCTGGCGTGCAAAGCGCGTCGCAGGCATTTCAATGTGTGTGTATGTATGTGTGTGTTCCGCGCTCTGTTTACACAACGTTGTTGTTCGAGTGCTTTCGCAACGGCGTCAGCGAATGTCCTTCAAATGCAATTTTGCGATTAGACGCGAAGCGCTTTTTACCGGCTAACGAGGCAGCGAGCGCGCCAGCTAATAAGCAAACAAATGTGCATAGATTGATGTGCTAAGAATGTACGTGTGTGTGTGTTTATATTGTTGAATGCGCTTTGCGAAATAACTTTTTTTTTGCGCTGCCGGTTTAAGCGCCGAGTGCGGATGAGCAATGCGACGATGCGCTGTAATACAGTCGTTGCAGGGTGACCAGGTGCTAACTACATATGTACCTATAATGGGTTTTATTTTGTAAATTATTTATTACAGTAATTTTTTATTTATTTTTGTTTTTTAATGAAAAATTCATATTTGAATTATATATTTTTTTAAAATTAATAATTTTAAATTTTCAATCAAATTTAAAGAAAAATTTATTATCATTTTTTTTCAATATTTTTTTTTTTAAATATTATATAATTTACTTATGTATTTTTTTAAATATATATATAAATATTTATGTTTCAATTATAAAATTTCATTTACCTATTTTATAGTTTTTTTCATATATGTACATATAGTATTTTTTGTAATATAAAAAATTATTAATTAATTTAAAGTTTTTTTCTTTGTTACTTGTGTAATTTTCTTCATTTTTAATTTGTTTTTCAATGAACAATTTACGTTTACAATTCTTTTTTAATATTACATTTCATAATCATAATAATAATTGTTTTATAAATTTTTTTCAAATATTTTACAAACATTTTTTAACATTTTCATTAAATAATTTATATTGATTGTAGTATTTTCATAATTAATACAAGCATTGTCTTTATATTTTATATATTTTTGAATTATTTTACTAAATAATTTTATAAGTTAAATTTATTTTAATAATTTTATTGCATTTTTACTGTTTTTAAGCTTTTAAATGATTAAATTTCCTAAACTATTTTTTTAATAACTTTTTTGTATTTGCCTTTTGTTAATTTTTCTAATTGATTAGAAGAATTTATTTACTTTTTTTATTTATTCATGCTAGTATTAATTTTTTAGCTCCTTAAGCTTTTTTTATAACTAAGCAATTTACTTTAAGATTTTAAATTGTATTTAATTGAATTAAATTCAATTCTTAAATAATTTTTAAATTAAATTATTTTTATAACTAAATATATAGCTTTTATATTTTTATTGAGCTTCATTTTAATAATTTGTGTTAACAACTTTCTCCTAAATTTCATTAAAAATTTTATTAATATTTTAATTTTAAAAGTAATGTATATAAGGTTGTTAAAAAAAATTATTTCTTCCTTTTTTGATTTTTGATTAAAAAAAATACTTTTTTGGCGTGTCAAATTTTTTATGATGCACTGGAATGTAAGTTTTCAAAAAATTTTTTCAAATTCGTTGTTAAAACATTTTTTAAATTTAAGTAAATTTAAAATTATGTGACATAATTTTAAAGCATTTTTTATTTTTACTTTTCGATCTTAATTGCATAATTTTCTTAAAAATTAATTTTTATTTAAAAAAAAAAATTCAAAAATATTTTTGATCAAAATATGTTTATTTTCAAATATATTCTGTATCAAAAATTATGATTTTTTTTTTCAAAAATTCCTGAAATTCAAGTATATATTTGTCTAAGTTTAATGAAATAAATTATTTAAGAAAATATTTATATACGTATAACATCCAATTTAAAATTACAAAAAGCACTTTGTTCTGGTCATCTTTCAATTTAACAAGCACACTTGTTTTTATAGCATTTTTATTGCGTTATTAAAAGCGAATGGCTTTTCGTTTTTCAATCGTTATTTTTCGCTCTTCCTTTTGTTTGCATTTGTACATATGCTTAGAACTTTACTCAATATTTCATTATTTGTTTATTTTATTTTCAGTTCATTAGAATTTTCGCTTCCTCGTTGTGATAGCGAACATATGCCATAGCGACCCTTAGCGCTTAACGTGCGCGCGAATTTTTCAGAAATTTGTATGAAAATGCCAACTGATTGCGTAGCTGGTGTGTATATTTGACATAAGCAAGGACACAAGGAAGCTATAAAAATATACACAGGGGTAAATCTGCGTTTTGTTTCTATGTCGCTATGTGTGTATGAGGTTGGTCGTTTGTGTATTGTTGGTTATGCGTTTTTGTGTGAAAATTATTAATGGTTAAATATGTCGGCATACCTTTCCCCGTCACATTTATTATTGCTTCTTAGTACTAGCTAGTTAGTATGGCATTACGCTCAGCGCGCCGCACAACAGCTCATCAGCGCCAAATTATCGCAATGGCTCCCAACTATTGCATAGTAAGTTCTTTATGCAGCTGGTGTGTTTTTACTGCCGCTACACTTGTAGCCTGTTGCACTAAACGCTTCCGTCTCCTTCAAAAACAAATGAACTGAATGCCTTTTGGGGCTACGCTCTCCCTACAAAAATATTAATGTGCACACACACAGATACACAATTATATCCTTATCTAATTACAGAAACATAAGTGTTTATGGCATTTATATATATTTACATATATCTGGTATATACAAGTATACATATATATAGCTTCCCTTTCAACCCGCCCTCTTTTGATCACTCAGTCACTCTTTTAATATACATACACACATACAATACATATACACTTATGTATATATTTATATGCTTTTTGTCTCCCGCATCCCTTTGCATGCTGCACTCAGCGTTGCATTTTGCGCCACGTAAACGCTGATCTTGTGTTTGTGTCGCACTGTGTGCCGCGGACACGTTCGCAGTTCTTCGCATTTCTGCACTTTAGAATGTCATTGCTGGTGCTCGGTTATGTTTCGAAATTTTTGTATGGTGCGCGGTAGCGGTTAGCGATCAAAGAAAGAGCATAGGATAGGTTGGGTTCGAGTAAAAGTAAATATTCTACGTTTGCGGTATCGAATAACACTTTCACAAAATAATTTTCTTTTCATTTTTGTGCACGATAAATAAAGTATCGGCACGTCAGCGTGAGAAATGAAAGTGATATGCAAATTTCTAAGTAGAAAGCAAAAGCGACAGAATATTTGCGATTGCATTTTCTCACATGGACCACAGAACTGCAAAATTATGTTTTATAAACTGGAATATCGAGACTTTTTTGACACGGATGTGTTCTTCTAAATATTAAAAAATAGTATACAAACTTTACATAAAAGATATTATTAAAAAAAAATTATTAAAAAATTAGTTCGAAAAAAAAAATTTGAAAAATTTGTGAAAAACTTTAAAATATTTAAAACTGATGTGTTCCTCTAAATAGTAAAATCATAAATATTTTACATAAAAACTTTTAGCTAAAAAAAGTTATTTAAAAAAATATTTTGGTGAAATATAAAATTAAATTACGAAGAAAATTCTTAAAAAACTGCAAAATATTTACAATTAATTAAACAAAAACTTTATATTTAAAATATATTTAAAACAAGCTTAACACAATTAAAATATCTTTTTAACTTGGCAAGTACAATAATAGCTACCGATATAACGTATATGAAACAAAGAAATTCTATCGATTTAAAGTAAAAAAAAACTAATAGGCAAAAAAACATTAAAATTTAGAAAAAAAATTTTAAGCAATAAAAACTAAAAATAAAAATATTACGTAACTCAAAATAAAAGTTAAGCAACGCAAGAAATTGTTTTATAAGAAATAACGGTATAATGTTTTCCAATAGTTAGTTACGCAAACTGCCTAATAAACGTTCACTGCCATTTATTTTGCGCACAGCAAACCACGAAACATATTTTTATAAAAACTTTCAATAAAAAGTGCATTTTTTGAAGTTAAAAATTTAAATTTCTAAATAAAGAAATAAAGCATTAATGTTACTACATAACGAACTTTATGGGCAACAAGTAAAACTCTGCGCTACCTCTGCCTTAAAGCTATACAACTATCTTTCATGCCTAAAATATTTATACAAATTAAGAAAAATATTTGCAAACAATTAAAAATGATTGAAAAAATAAATAGATATATAATATAAAAAAATAACAACAAAAAGTATCACATCGATTTTTGCAAACATAAATCTAAGGTGGGTACAAAATAAGTGAAAAATCTTATTTATTCATAAAAAAAAACTATTAAAAAACATTTTATTGAAAAAAAACTTATTCTTAAATATTAATTTATTTAATCAAACCTTAAAAACAACTGCTTTATTTCTAAAAAAAAGTCCTTAAAAAATATAACAAAAATTAACAAAAAAAATTGTTTGCATTAAAAATATATAAAAAAAACTTTTTATTAATTAAAAACAAAATTCTTATATATAAAATAATTTAATCAATAATAAAATAATTTAATCAATTAAAAAAAATTAAAAATTATAAAAAAAAAAATTAAATATCATCTTATCTTTATAATATATTATTTAAATATCGGCTTGTTGCTAAAAGTTTATTAGAACATAAAAAATTATTAATAATTTTATAAAATTTATTTTTAAAATATTTTTAAACACTTCAAAGCAGTTATTTTCATGATTGATATTTTTTATCTATTTAATTTTCTAATTGAAATATTTAATATATATTTTTAAAAAGCTTGAAATAATTAAAATATGTTTATGTGATAAATTTTCAATCTTATAAATAAAACAAAAAAAATAATAAAAAATTATATAAATTAAAACTAATAGAAAAGTAATGTTAAATATTTATTTATTATGATATTTTTTTCATTAATTTAAAATTTTTCATCAAAAGTTTTATCGATAGCAAATATTTATTGAAAATTGTTATTGAAAATTTATTTTTGTTTTTATCTGTTTACTTAAGAATTAGAGCTTTTAAAAACTCATAAAAAATATGTTTTTTATTTTATATTATTTTTTACGGAATTTGCAGATTGGGTTAAAAAATAATTTTTTTCAAATTTTTAAAAAATGTGTCAAATTGCAAAAAACTGTTTTTCAAGTTCAAATTCTTATGTTTTAAAACAAATAATATGAGTAAAATTTTTTTTGAAACCAAAGATTATGTCTAAAAAATTATTCTAAAACTCACATAGTGTATGCTCAGCAACATGTTGCCCATCCCCGCAACATTGCACACGCATCTAAGCAACAAGGAAACAAAATTGTATATAAGAATTTCACTTTTTGAGTGAAAATGTGTTGCGAGGCACACATATACACAACAAAGAATACAAAATAAAATTATTATGTAACTGTATAAAAGCGAAATTGGCAAAAATATTGCAGCAAAATGGCTATAAAAATGCACAACAACAAGACAAAACAACATTTTGCCTTGTAATGAAAAATGCTTATAAGCAATTTCTTCAGATTTTGTCACAGTCATGAAACTAAGGCATGCCAATGCTAAGCAGCACACACACATAAACACTCACACATATTTTCATTTACGGTACTTTTAAACACTTATCGAATAAATTGCGCACCCGAACTAACCTAAAAATACCACCGAAATGCAAACCAATTTTAGCAGCTACAGTTGAGCACGAAAAAAGTGCATACAATACAGCACATTTGGTGGGTAGACGGCGCTTTGCTAAAATTAGTAATTATAATAACAACAACGCTAAACATAGACAAACAAAAAGAAGCCGAAATAGCAGCACAAACAAAATTACTACATGCTGCAGAGCAACCTGTGCAACGACAGCAGCGTGCCCTTTGCTATTTACATTAAGCTAGTACATGTTTATACATGCACACATAGATAAATACAAAAATAATACAAACAAACTCACAAGAGTGTGAGAGCGAAAGTGCAAAAATATTAAGGAAATCCTTATAGCTTATAAAAACATTAAGTGCATGAAGCAGCTAACCGGGAGTGAGGCGTATACAAGGCTATTAGTTGGTGTGTTTGTATGTGTCTGTGTATGTTGTGTCGCTGGCGCCGACTGCTTGCCAAGTATATGACATGCAAGCCAGTGCCTTCCACAACAGATTCGAAATTGTGTGTACAAATGCCGAAGTAGCCGTTGAGTTGTTTGCCGCCATACGATGGTCATGGCGAGTCCAGAGCTTTTTGGCGGTCTAACGAAAGCTTTCTCGCTTTTAGGCAGCCGAACGTTGCAGCTGGCAGTTGACGGCCACTATGAACACTACCTTGGCAATCGAATGCACAACAACCCTCCATTTGATAAGAACTATGTGAGTCACTCAAACAAATACTCAAACTCTCAAACACATACAAAAATTCAAACGCACACAAACTCTCAAACACTCATAAAAATGTGTGCATATGTGTAACTCATATTATATGAGTTGTGTGCGCTGAGAGCGTTTTGTGCGCTTGAGTGTAATGCTAATTTAAGGGTGCTCAAAAGCTTTGCGCGCGCTCGTATTTGTAAGTATGTGTGTTTGTGACTAGAAAAATGGGTCAGTAGTGGATGGCAGCTGCAATTGCATTTGTGCACAACAACACTTCCGCATATGTAGGCGCACACAAATCAACATACATATATATATTCATAGAATTTTTGTGAGTTCGCTGAGTATTTCGTTTGAGTGAACAAAAGCGAATCACATATATATAATTTTAAGCATTGCTACCAGTTTTAACCGTTTATTATCCTTAAGTTGTTGTTGTTATTTTTTTTTTGTTTTTGCCATTTTCTCGTTGTCTACTAGTAGTTTATATGGAGGCAATATTCTACTCATTTTGACAGCTCGACAATTGCTCGCTTAGCAGAAGCGCCAACGCTCGACCGCTCTTACAGCTCGGCTATGGGCTGCTCAGCGCCTAAACATACATTTTAGTGCATTTTTTGAATGCAGACTCGCATGTTAACGTCGAGCTGCACGAGCGCAAGATGATAGAGAACAAAAAAAAATTTATTTAAAATTTTACTAAAAAAAATTATAATAATTTTTTACTTTAGTACTCGTTGAGAGCGTGTAAAATACTAAACAGAAAATTTTAATAAAAAAATCGACTTTGCAATAACTGTATACTGTTGACTTCTGTTGCAATTTTTTGCAGTGATAAAAGTGCCGAGCGCTGCAGTTAATCAATAAAAATTTAATTTTTTTCCGAAAAAAGTGCAAAAACAAGCTGAACAAGTACAAAGTGTAAAGCATTTGTTTTAATTCTGCAACAATTGCGTGCGAAATAGTGAAGATTTGCTTTAGAAAAATTGCAAAGCGCAAAATTTTCGGTGCACGCCAACACAGGTTTGCATCGAAAATGTCCAAGCAGTAGATTTGTGTGTCAGTATGTTTGCACCGCAACCCTTCAGTTTAAAAATAAACACTAAATAGTATGAATGCCGACATGCTGTAGCGAATTTGTAGCGTAAAGCGTATTTTTTTGCACATTTATGGGTAAAAGTGAAATTATTTTCCGGCGCAGCCTTGAAACAAAACGTTCGAGCTCCAAGCGGCAGCGGCGGCATGCGCGTATGCAAATCAAAGTAAATGTTCAAATATAGTAAGACTTTAACAAAATTAGCAACAAAATACATATACGTGTACATAAAATAAACACCCACTGAGCAATTTTGAAGCGCAAAATTTGAAAATTGAGTGCATATTGAGTGCGAGTACACAAGTTTGTATGACGTGAAAAATTGTGGCAGCACACAAATATATGAAAATTAAAAATTTTTCACAGCAACAGCCGCCTACTCAATGGCAAATGCAAAACGACAGAATCAAAAATCAATTTGATGCCTACAAATATTCGCATGAAAGTGAAAACTTTACATTTTACACATATTTTTTGTAAGAAAAATATATAAAAAAAAATACATAATATATATTTTGTAATACAAATACACACAAATATATAAGTGAGAATTTTTATAAAAGAAACTACAGAAATAAATTAAAGCGAAATCAGCTGTGTGTGATAATTTACAGCAAGGCATATGCACTTTTGCTTGAATTCATATGGAAAAGGTTACTCATACGACGTGTAGGGCCAGCGAAATATTAACGCTAGTAGGCGTATGGTAAGCACAACTGTGTTTATATATCTTTATTCAAGTAAAATAATAAAATATTTTGGTAGAGTTGTTTCTGTTTTTTGCAAATAAAATTTTTAGGATTGTCTCAAAGCTTCTTTTTTTTAAATTTTTTTTTTCCAAAAAAATTAATTTTTTTCTTATTAGTGATTGATTAACATCTGTATATCTTTTGAAAAGTTATAAACAGACTTTACATAACTTAGAGTTCAACCAAATTTATAAATATTAAAGACAAAAAAATTATAATTTTAGATAAAAAAAATATTTTCAAAAGATTAAGAAAAAGTTGGTGTTAACATTAGTGAATCATTTTATATAGTTTCAATAAGTTTTAAAACGTTTTAATAAAAGTTAAAAAAAATATTGAAAATTTTGAAAAACAATAGAAAATATTTTGGATAAAAAAAAATTATTTCAAAAAAATTTCAAAAATAAAAAATTTTAAAAGATTTTACATAAAACTAATTTAAGCTAAAAAAAATTTTAGTCAAAAAATTAATACACATTTTTACATCAAATTTTAACAATTTTAGATACAATACATATTTCAAAAAATTAGGAAAAAAGATTATGAAAATTTTATTTACTTACCTTGGCAAAAACACTACAAGAGACAATTTAGTTACACCTGAAAATAAATAAAACAATTGTATAAATCAAAATTAACAAACAAATTTATTATATTTATTATATATAATTAACAA
Organism: Bactrocera oleae; assembly: GCF_042242935.1. Classification (NCBI taxonomy): domain Eukaryota; kingdom Metazoa; phylum Arthropoda; class Insecta; order Diptera; family Tephritidae; genus Bactrocera; species Bactrocera oleae. The sequence goes on along the minus strand of NC_091540.1, from coordinate 62,756,595 downwards.
AATCTTTATTTAAAAATATATAAGATAAAATTAAATAGAAAAAATATTAATTTAATGTAAAAAAGTGTGTGTAAGTAAAAATTCATAAAATTATTAATTGATAATATATTAATATAAATTACAAAATGTTTTAAAAACTTAAAAGTACTTAATTAATTATGTTTAATTAAGGTTAAGAAAAATATGTAAATAATTTTAAAATAATCACAAAACATTATTTAATATTAAACAAAGAAAAAGTTTTAAAAACCTTAATTAAAAATATTTAATTAATTTTAAAAATTAAATAATTTAACAAAAAATAAAAAAACTTTAAAATATCTAATTAAACTATATGTAATTAATACTTAAAATATTAAATAAAAATTTAAAAATAATACATCAAAAAAAATTTTAATAATTCATGAAGAACATTAATAAAATAAAATAAAAATTGTATATTTAATTAATGTCTAAAAAAAATTATTGAAAATTTAAAAATAATTTATTAAAAAAACATTCTTAAAATTTTCTCCTTGGCTTTCGTATTTCGACAAAATTTATTTTTGTGATTTAACAAATTCAATGCGTCATTTAATTTCACCTTCACCGTCAACATTTTGCAGTGAAAACTCTCGCAAGCAGACGCATTCAAGGCAATTTATAACAAACATATGTATGTACAGAGCAAAAGAAGACTCCCCGTCACATATACAAACACGCCGGCAATATATTGCCTGTAGAGGGCATTTGTGCAGCAAAATCAAGTACGTAACCTCTAACGAGGTTACCAAATATATTGCACAAGTTGCACTTGACAGCTGGAGGCTCTTGCAGTACTTGAGTGGCAAATAAAACGTTGGAGTGAAATTAAAGTTGAGTAACTTTTTTTCGCTCAAATGGTAAGCCTGGCATTGAAAATGCAAAATTGAAGAACGAGAGCCATAAAAAAGTGACTCCAAAGTGCATAATGTGTAGGGAAGTAATTGAGTGATTTTTGAGTTTAATAGTAAGGGATTGTAGTGAGAAAATGAACAATTAGTGTAGCTAGAAATTTTAATTGGTGGCAGGTGACGACGAAAAATAATTTATTATGCATACAAATACTAGTTTAATTCTAATATTCAAATGAAAGTTACTCAATAAATAATTTTCAACAATATGTCATATTCAATATACTTTTACTCATCTCTGTACTCACGCTCAATCACCCACTTCATTTAAAAAGCCACTGAAAAGTATTCTACATATTAAAAATTTGTTTGTGTTAGCACTTAAATATACATACTCCAATATATATACACACACACATGCCTACATATGCAAATAATATGTATAAATAAAATTAGCGACGTCAAAGAATGCAACAGACGTAAATTGTTTGCTCTCACATGGTCATGGACAAATACGCACACGTGCAAATTACGCGCACACATACAAACACAGTGATTGAAATGATATTTTGTTAGAGTGTGGGCGCATACTTACATACACACACAAACTCATTGATTCATGTAAGTTTAAAGCTTGCGATAAGATAAGGTCGAGTTGATAAAGGAAGAGAGGGGAAAGTGTGCTTGCAAAGAGGGAAGGATGGGGAATTTGTGCATATACACACATACACACACACACACACAAGCAAGTGTTGCTTATACGCGGAACTGTTTATATACTGCGTCAAGGCTTGAGTGCTATATGCAAATTTATTTATAATGCATTGTGTAAATTTGTGTGTGAGAAGATGTATGCATATATGTATATGTAAATATATAGGTGAATGTTATGCTCTGCGCAAATCTCAAATACATATTCTATTTATTAATAGTTGCCAATAAGGCGAGACAATGTGTGCGCAATGTCTAAACGCAATGCGGGAGAGGCGATGGAATTGCCAAAGGGGTGCATAAAATGCATTAAATGTGAATAAATTATGCGTGGCATATTGATTTGTTAAAGGGGTTTTTACAAAGGAAGAAAATAATGCAAGGGAAAAAATCAGCAATATATATAATATAATATAATAGCTACAAAAACAATTTTCGCAAAAATATCAAAAAAAGCGTAAGAAAAACTAAACAAATTCATTGGAATTTATATAACATATATATAAGAAAAGATTTTTGGATAAAAATGCTTTACCATTTTTTTTTAATTTTTTGCTCAAAAATATTTATTATACCTGTAAAATAAAGTAAAAATTATATCATACAGACTTATTTCAATTAATTGTTATAAAAACATTAAGGAAAATGTTTTGCTATAAAATTGTGTTTACATAATTTGTTATAAAAAATTAATGGCAAGTGTTTTGTTATTAAATATTATTAAAAACACTTTTCTATATAAATTATGGCAAATATTTTGCTATAAAATATTATTTAGCACATTTTTCTAATAATTATTATTAAAAACATATTGCTATAATATATTGTAAAAAATATTTTGCTATAAAAACATATATTTATAGCATATATTTTCTGCCATAATTTTGCTACACATTTTTTTATCATTTTAAAGGAACCACAAGTGTCAGCATATTTCTGCTAATTTGAAAAAATGTTGTGCCGTAAAATGTTTGCCATAATAATTTCTGTTATAAAACTTTTGATAATATTTTGGTAAAAAGTTGGGAAAATGATATATAAACAATTTACGGTATAAAAACTTTAGTAGAAATTTTGCCATAATTTTGCTATAAAAGTTTTTCCGATTTATTTTGAAAAAAAAATTGGTAAGAACTTATATAAAAACTTTTAAATTTGACTTTGAAACAAAAATATATTAAAATTGTATGGCATACAAACCTTTTTAGAAATTTTTGCATAATTTTGCTATAAAATTTTGTTTGAAAAGCGCTAAATTATACTTCAAAATAATAAAAAAAAAAATCAAGTTTACTACGTTTTTTATTTGAAATTAAAATAATTATATATAAATAGTGTTAGATAAGATGATAATGTGTTCAAAGAGAATTTCACAAAAAGGTTTTGGTAATTAAACAATTTTGAAAATTTCTTCAAAAAATAAATTAATACTTCTATATAATACTATAAAATATTATATAATGAGCAATTTGATAAAAATTTTCCATAAAAAGAACTCTAGTCTCATTAATGTAGCTCATCAATATATTGTCGTCTACTAGAACGACAGCATTACTGTATCTACACACACATGTATAAATATTGCTTACATATACATGCATATATGAGTACGTACTTGGGGTACTTGGGGGAATCAATAAATATTTTCTTTTTTCCGATCGGAAATAATGAAGCATCACGCCAGCAGGGCCAGTGACGGCAGCTAAAGTAAAAGTGAAAATGCAGCAGCGAAACTTTGCGACTGTCGTCACTACAAATACCGACTGAGCGTTATTTAGACTACCGATGTATGAGTATACATACACCCACAAAAATACATATTTACATATTTTGCACTGGCATGCAAATAAAGCCTTGGCATTTAGCACTTTTTTGCATTGTTTGCGCACACAAACCCTTCAACAAACACATGTGTTTATACATATAAGTGTCTGTGCACACCCCCACCCTAATAAGCAGCAATACACACTCATATCTATATACTCACGAAGCAATAAGTAGGTAATTGGGTAGTGGCTCTCGAGTGGACAACGGCGGCAATTACGCTTTGCATGAGCGCGGCGAAAAGCGCAAGTGTTCGCCAGAAAGAGTGTGTGCATGTGTATGTGTGAGTGAAGTAATGCAACGAACACACATACAACAAATTTGCTCTAACCTTGGCTTTTAATACAATTATAATATAAAATTAATATTTTATTGACCAAAGCAACAAGAAGCAGAGTTCACGGCAAGTAGAAAGAGGCTCAAAAGAGAGGAAGCAAATTCATGGTGAAATTTATTTTTACTACGTCTAAAGGTCATTAGTTCTCGGCTGATGTTGTTGTAGTTCAAGTTTAAGGTTATCGTGCATACTATTGCGGGATTTTTACGCTAACACACATACACAAGTATATACGTACTCATATATTTGGATATGTATCTGAGGCCTTCAACTTTTACCTTAGACAGTCGTGTGTGTGAATATGCATAGTTTCCAAGCAAAGGTTGAATGTTTTGGCAAAATTTGGGGATAAAATGTGTTTTTCACTTGTATTGTCGTAAATTCAAAAATAAATCGAATTAAAAAAAATTAATATTTTCAAACGAATTTTTTTTTCAATTTATGCTGAACAAAAAAATATGTAAATAAAAAATAAAATTATTATTATTTTTTTTTTCATTAAAAGTTAAATTAAATAGCTATAGAAATAAAACAACAATTTTTTAATAAAAATTTATATTATTTAAATTTTTTTCATATACATTTTTTTTTGTATATAATTTTGTTTGTTTTAAATAAGACACAACATTTTTTTTTTTTATTTATTTACGTTTTTTCATTTGGTTTATTTTTTAATAATATAAATTTTTTAAACAAAATAAAGTGATTATTGATAGTCGTTAAAAAAGTTCGGATAATTTTTTAATTTAAGATTTTATTTTTTTCTTATTAAAAATTTATTTAAGAGTTTTTAATACTAATTATTATTTTTCAAATTTTGAAAATTTTTTATTTGAGTTTTTTTAAAAATAATTTTTTTTTTGTTTTTTTTTTATTATTTTCCAAACGTTAATTTTTAATGTATGAAAGTAAAATTAATAAATATTGTTCAAAAATGCAATATGTATCAATTGTTTAGTAAAATTAACTCAACAGTAAGCAAAAAATATTTTGTTTTATAATGAAAATTAAATTAAATAATTTAGATATAATTTTTTTTTTATAATTTTTTCTCATAATTAATAAAAATTAAAAAAAAATTTCGGATCAAACAAATTATTTTTTGTTGAAATTTTACAGTATTTTGGAACCAAAAAAAATTTAACTTAATTTATAAAATTAATCCATAATAGATGAATATTAAATATTAATAGAAAATAGTAAAATTATAATTAAATAATAAAATAAATATTGTTAATTATTAAGAAAATTCCATTTAGCAGTAACAAAATTAGAAAATAATGAAAATAAAATTATATTATTTAGATATATTTTTTATATTACATATTTTTTTTACCTTCTAAAAAGTTTTATAATATTGTAATCTAACTTTTTTTTCTCTTTCCAGTAAATTTTCATTATAAGAAGTCATTTTGCAACGTACTAACGTGGAAACTGCAACCTCCTGCATAACTAACCAAAAAAAAATTTATATATATAAATATAGATAAATTTCGTACACAATATAAAGAACGTGAAATACACAGAATTTTGTACGAAAATTCAAAGAACCGTATAAATAACTGAAGCAACAAACCCAATCAAAAAACACATACAATGAACGTGCAACTAGCGCAACAATCAGCAGCACATACCAGCAGAAAGCATTGTAACAGCAGTAGTACTAGCATTAGTCGTAACACTAACAACAACATGAACACCACCGTCAATACACAATCACAACAACAACAACAGCCAGCCAACAATCGCACAATGTCCACAGCGGCGACGTCAACGCCGACGCTGTCGCATCGAACGCAAAGTCCCGCTATAGTGCCGCCGCCCACCGCCTCGACGACTACGGCCGCCTGCACAGCGACAACAACGCCAATGCGCAGCGCGCGCACTCCCTCACCCGACGGCACACAGGACTACGATGTGACGCGCATGCGCGAGGATGATTTCGAACGGCTGGCCGTTTACATAGTACCCGATGTGCAATGTGAGCGTGGCATAGCGAATCGGGCCGATCGCACGCTGCCACGCAGCCTAACACTGAAACCATCGATGGTTTTCTCAACGCCAAATGTTAAGGTAAGCGAACGGAAGCCTACTTTCAATATCTATATCTTTGTTTTGATTGATTTTAAATTAAAATTTTAAATTGATTTTGTTGATTTTGCAGACTGAAGGAGTTTGGAGCACTGGTGTGATACCGCGCGGCACACGTTTTGGCCCCTTTGAAGGCGTTCCAACTCCGAACTATCCCAACGATACGAATAAGGCGCGCTATTTTTGGCGGGTAAGCACAAAAGCAAAAATAATACTTAAACAACAACAGAACTTAATGCAACAGAAAGCATACATTTCCATGCATTGAAATTCATCCGCACACACACATACACAAGTGGCAGCTACATTGCGAGAATAATGAGTATCGCACCCATTTTGAGTGTTTGTTGTGGGGTATTTGTGTGTGTGTTTGTTTACTATTAATGGAGAAAATGGCTCATCAGCTCATTTATTGGTCATTTGAAGCATTTCCGTAACTCATAAGCTCACATTTCATAGCATAAAGTAAAATATTTTTTGCCAAAAAAAAAAATTATTTATATAATGAATTAAAAAAATTTTATTCAATTAAAAAAAAAATTATTGAATTTAAAAAAAATTTAATGAAAACATTATATTAAAATTCTCACCTTCATAAAAATTAAAAAATCTATAATTTTTGGTAAAACAATAATATTGTTAAATTAGTTTATTATAATTTTTTTAATAATTTTATGTAATTAACTTTGAAGTAAAAAAATGATTTTTTAGTTAGTTTTCATTTTTTTTAATAATATTTTGCAATTAATCAACATAATAAAAAAAAAGATTTTTTTCTTAATACTTAAAAAAATATTAAAAATTTTCACTCTTTTAATAACACCGTAATTAATCAATCAAATTTAAAAAACCCACAATTTAATTACTATTCAAAAAATGTTTTAAATAATTGATTAATTGATTTAAAACACATTTTATTAAACAATTTTGTTATTTAATAATAAAACTAAAAAAAAAAATACAATTTTTTTATATAATTTTTCAATAAATTTTTTTTAATACAATTAATTTTTTTTTCATTTTTCTTTTTTATGAATATTAATTATTTTTAAGTATAAAATTAAAAGACAACCATTTTTTAAATCAGAATATAGTATTTCTATAAACTAATATTTTTCCCAAAAATATTTTTTGTGTTAAAATCACCAAACCGATGTCATATCTAATATGCTGATTTTCTTGCATACTTTTAAGCGCCTCATGCAAATAGTTATTTTGTGTTCGAAAAATATAAATCTAACCAACTTTACAAAGGCACTGCTGGCTTTTCAAGCTTTCATAAACAAAGCATATTCAGTTTTTTTCAATATATATTATTATTTACATAACCTCGAATTCATCAAACAAACCATAAAAATATTCCAACAAACTCAACTCAAGCCAACACTCCAGAAACCATTTTTAACTTACTACCAATCCATCAAGCCATCAAACCATCCAACATTTCACGCTATAAATTTACTAATCTTGACTTCTATAATTTTTAAAATGCTTAGTTATAAAATTAAAAAAAATTAATTTTTATAAAATTTAAAAGTTTCTAACCGTTAACCAAAACCAAAATTTTTCCATTTAATTTCATGTACATATATATATAAATAAATATATTCCTACCACCAAAACTACCATCACCAATTTAACAAACAAAAAATAAAATAACAACAACTCTACCAATCATCTACAAATTCGACATAACCTAAAAAACGAAATTCGAAAACGCATACGCATTTGTAAAATGAAAAAAAAAAATATGACCGAAATTCGTAAAACAAAATTCGTAACGAAATAATCAGGTGCAGGAAACACGCCACATAACCTACGGGAACATTAAGGTACTATTTTATGCTTTTTAACAACTTTTTTTACCGCTAACTCTTAAACGTTAAGTACAACTACTTTCGACGTTTTACACTCTTGCTCACTGTCGCTCTCGCTCTCTCTCTATATATATATAGCTATCGCTCTATCTTTCTCTTTCCCTATTTAACATTCTCTTATAACTGTAAATTTTTGGTTTTAATATATTGACATGCAGCCTAAATGTATGCTAAGCTATTTTTAAAAAGTTTAAGCTGGCTACAGACGATTTTTATTTTGTCAGCAATTGATATTATTATATGCGAAGATATTGAGAAAATATTTTTTCGACAAAAAAATCAGTCTTTTAGAGCACTTTTATTATTAAAAATATAAATTAATATTTGATAAAATACGCTTAATCCTTTTTGGAAGACACTGAAAGCATTCCATGGTACTAGAGTTAACAATATTCTAGATCTAACGAAATCGTATTGCTCTTATATTTTTAACTTTTGACATAAACTAAAGAATATTTCGTCTTTTTATCTTCAATTTTATAACTAAAAGAAAATAACCATACGTACGAGTATAAAAAAGAAAAATTGTTAAAATTTCATACGTATGAAATAAAAAAAATTGTTTGTTAAAATTTTATAAATTTATTAGTAAAATTTTTTTTTTAAAGTTTGCAAATTCTGGCAAACTCAGTCTGTAGCCAATTTTATAGTTTAACATACTTTTAGGCGCGTATTGAGCTAATCAATGCTAAAAAATATTGAATATTCAAACATATAATAATTTACTATTAATTTATTAATATTACTTTAATTTTTATAAGCAACAAATATTTAATTTAAATTTTTTTTTAAATACTGCCTGTTATTGGTCTTTTATGAATTGGTGTCTCGCTATATACATGTATACTATATATAACTATATTTTTTTGTATATGTAATTTTCCAATGTTGTTGTTGTTGTACACTCTTTTTGTACATATTATAATACATTTACGATATTTGGTTTTAATTATTTTTTTTTCATTGAAAGCGATCTCTAACGCAACTTTGTAGACTGAACTCTGAACTTTTGTGTCGAAATTTTTCCAAAACCGGCAAAATGGTGCACAACACTGTTGCTAATATGCCGCCAAATAAGTGTTTTGTACCATTTCGTACAATATTTTTTTGTTGTTGTTTTTCTTACTCAACTAACTTAACTTGTTGACATATATTTTTGGCTATATCCCATAAGCTAACCAAACTTCCCCAATTTCTTTTCGTTTTCCTCTCTTCCCCTCACATGATTGACGCATTTCGCCAACAGATCTTCAAAGATGACTACTTCTACTATCTGGATGGCTCGGATCGTGCGCAGGCGAATTGGATGCGTTATGTGGCCTCCGCGTACAGCTTGTCGGTGATGAATTTGGTGGCATGTCAACATCAGGAGAACATCTATTTCTACACCACACGTGACATTATGCCCAACGAAGAGTTGATGGTGTGGTATTGCAAGGATTTCGCACGACGGCTGGGTTATGATGTCGATCCGGAGCGTACGATATTCGGTGCATGCAAGCAGGCTGTGGACGATGATGAGGACGCGGAGGCAGATGGCGAAGATGAAGATGTACCGAGTAATGCCACAGCGTCCAGCACATTACTGCTGAGCCATAAAGCGAAATTGCGTTCAAATTCGCCATACTGCATGCCAGCGCCCGAGATACCACCCGAAGTTGCATACAACCATATCACATATGTTATGGGACTGCCAATACCACCATTACCAGCGGTGGTGGCAGGCAATGCGACCGTTAGTCGGCGCTCCATCACGCCTAGTCCATCGCCACCCAGTTGCCGTGACGCGAACGCCAGTCATGTACCACAGCATTTGGTCGGACTGCCACACATACAACACGCGCAGTCAACGCAGCGGCCGAGCGCCCATCAGCTTTCGACGCAACAACTACCTACCACACACCTGCAACACCATCAACAACACATACAACAACATCAGACGGTGCTGCATCTGAAGCAGGAGCCTGGCGCGTCGGTAATTGTGCGCGAACGCTCGCCGGCGGCAAGTGAATGTGGCGCGAAAGATGCAAAAGAGGTGGCGGGCTCACCGTTACCACATAAAGACACGCACTATGAACATCAGCTGACGCCGAATGATGGTAGCGTGCGCTCGGTGCGTTCCGATGAGGGCTACCACAGCAACGAGTATCATGAGGATGGGCTGACCCCACCCGAAGACTCTAGCGATAGCGAGAGTGAGCACAACTATGTATTGGACTGTTCGAAGAAAGCGATTGCCCCAAAAGAGACTGTCATTACGCATCCGCAAAAGGCGGCCGTTGCTGCGGCTGTGGCCGCGGCAGCAGCTGCTGCGAACAGTAGCAGCAACAACAATGCGGCTGTTAACAACTGTGGTCCAGCCACGTCAGTGACGCCCGCAGTGGTGTCTTCCGCTGCCGCCGCTATTGATTGCGGTGGTGGTGATAAGAATGAGTATCGCAAGTTTAAGGTGAAAATGCCGCTAAAGTATGAATTCAAGAATAGCAAATGCGCCATTAAGACTGAGGCCATGTGCCACATAAACAACATAAACAATAGCAAACAGAACACAAGTGACGAACTGCCCACAGTTGGTGCCACATCCAGCGAAGATGATTTGCTGGCCGCCAATGAAGCCACACCTGCTTGTACGTCCTCAACACAGCTGGACGATGAAGCGATGGATGTGGACCATATGCCTGGTTCAACGACACAACAACAACACGCTTCGAGCACCGTCATCATGGTGGACCGTAGCCTAAACAACACCAACGGCCATGCGACGCGTACCATTGTGCCACTAAACAAGGCGTACTACGAAGCTGAGACCACCACACCGCCGCCACCACCCACAGCCGCACAAACTTCGTCGGCGGCTGGAGTTGCCTACATGCGCTTCACGCCTCCTTCCTCCAGCATACTCGAAACCATATTGACTGGTCAGCATCGACTAGAGGCCGCAGCTGCTGCAGCGGCTGCTTGCCGTCAAGCCAATGCGGCCACACCGCCACCTTCATCACCCACAGAGATGGCTTATTCCTATAAGAAATCGCATAGGTATGGCAATGCTGTCAGTCCCGATTCCAGCTCCAACTTAGCACAGGCGCCCGATATGCATGCAGCAGCGCTGCATGACACCGAAATGCTAATTGCATCGTCACGTGGCAGTCTGAAGGACGATTGTTCGCCACCACCGGCATCGGGCCATGATCTGAAATTCTCGCCGGCGCATGTTGCACACAGCGCCTTCGTCTCGGATGGCCATCAAACGCCGCCGTACTCTGCGTATTCACCATATTCCAGCGGTAGCGTGAATGGTGGCGCACCAGGTGGCGGTCATCCACTGTCACATATGCCCACATCCACCTTCCACTCGCCGCCACACAGCTCACACTCGCCCTTCGATCGCCAATGGGATGCGTCCAGCGGCTCCACACCCAATCTGCACCTACTGCAGTCCAGCTCACAGATGCTAATGAAACCGTTGCGCATTTCACCGCCCAGCAGCCTGAGCCCCGATGGCAATTCCTGTCCACGCAGCGGCAGTCCACTCAGCCCGAACTCGTTGGCGGCGCGCGGCTACCGTTCACTGCCATATCCATTGAAGAAGAAAGATGGCAAAATGCACTATGAATGTAATGTCTGTTGTAAGACTTTCGGCCAGTTGAGCAATCTCAAAGTGCATCTGCGCACGCATTCCGGTGAGCGACCGTTCAAGTGCAATGTCTGCACGAAGAGCTTCACACAGCTGGCGCATTTACAGAAGCATCATTTGGTGCACACCGGTGAAAAGCCACATCAGTGCGACATTTGCAAAAAGCGTTTCTCCTCGACGTCGAATTTGAAGACCCACCTGCGTTTGCATAGCGGTCAAAAGCCATATGCTTGCGATCTGTGCCCACAGAAGTTCACACAGTTCGTACATCTGAAGCTCCACAAGCGCTTGCACACCAACGATCGACCCTATGTCTGTCAGGGATGTGATAAGAAGTACATAAGCGCTTCCGGACTACGCACGCACTGGAAGACGACAAGCTGTAAGCCCAACGATCTGGAGGAGGAGCTGGCCATGGCCGCGGCGGCAACTTCAGAGTGTTTAGGTAAGTTTTCGTGAAAAGCGCACTCTATTGTTGGTGAAGTAAATATTAATGCATTACTTCTTCATTGCTTCCTCCAAACAGACAAATATGTGCCTGAGCCCGACTCGCGCGAAGCCTTCGAGCATATGCAACAACAAATGCATCCACACCTGCGCCATCTGCCACCCGGCAGCGGCGGTGCTGGCAGCCACGCCAACGCTGCCGTTCGTCCAACATCACCACGTCTAATTTCCATCAATCCGCTACATCAACAACAAACACAACAACAACAGACGCACGCGCATTTGCAGCAGCAGCATGCCGCCATGTTGCAACAGCACGCGGCAGCGGCGGCGGCCCAACATTTGTCCGGCGCAACGACGAATCCAAACGCCGCTACAATGTTGCTTGGCTCAAACGCGCAACAACAACAACACCACCACAGTCTACAACAGCAACAGCAACAACATTTGCAGCAACAGCAACAACAGCTGCTACAGCAGCAACAGCAACAGCCACATCCACTAAAAGCTAGCATCAAACAACAAATGCATTTACTACCACCAGGCACCGCAAACGGCAGTGGCGCGAACGCGATCAACTCCCCACCCGGAGTTGCTCCCAACGATACCTACATGAGCGTCTCTCACGCGCATGCTGCAGCAGCAGCAGCCCATGCCGCGGCAGCAGCTGCAGCGGCAGCCGCTCATGCGGCGGCAGCACATCAGCATGCGCAGAATCAAGAGTCACGCCCATCGGTGATCGAATCCAGTCAACCGATGATCATCGAGTGCACGTAGAGCGCGGTTGGCGTACGCTGAAGTGCTATCGAAGATAAAAACAATAACTAAAATCAAACTGAAAAGTTGCGATTGAGGTGCGGCGAACGCGTCGAAGTTCGCAAAGCAATTGAGTTGAGTGCTCAATTGCATTGAGTGGAAATGGTATTGTCACCCGTTGATTTCACTCAAAAGCGCTGTCGTAGCTGCGGCAGCACAGAGCTGGAATGTCTTACAAAACCAAGAAAAACAAAAACAACAACAACAATTATAAAAGTGCAATATGAAAAGGTGAAAGCTCATTTTGTGCCGCCTTTGATAAATGGCGCGCTTTCATTTTCAGTTGGTCGGAAATGAGTGCTTTTACACAAATACAACTGAGCTAAGACGAAAAACTAAAACATTAATGGTATTATTAATTTAATAGTCGACAACGTCATTTTATAATTAGTGAATTTATTGATTGGTCTATGTAGCTATAAATAATTACAAGCAATTAGTTAAAATATACATTTAATAATATAAAAAAAAATTTAATAAATTTAACTCCAAAATTCACTCGCCTTACTCAACTGTTTCGAGTGCGTATGAGTGGTAGTTGAAATAAAAAAATTTTAATTTCTTGAAAAGATCTCAAAATTGGCAGCCAATTATTTTGCACAAACTATTTTTTGTTAAAAAAAAGACGAAACAAAATTAAAAAATTATTCAGAAATTTTTCATGTGACCGCGAGTTTTATACGTGGCAAATTATGCATCTTCATAGTTTAAAAATATTAAAATAACAGTAAAAGAACAAACAAATCTTTAAAATAATATTTCTTAATTTGAACGTTTGGCTAAGCTCTATTGCAAATTGCATTTAAAATTAGCATAGTACTAACATAATATTAACTGAACAGATTCAAAAAAGTATGCTAGCGAAACTGGAAAACTGTTGGAGAAAACAAGTTGCCTTATATTGATTTAGAACTGCGTGTTTTGCGATATCATGCTGCACTTTGACAAACTTTATGCTAGTAAATGAATTAGTGAAAAAATTAGAACAGAATTGAATTAATTTGAAAAATTAGTGAAAGCTTCAAAATTTTAATACAAGCATGAAAGCTTTACTGATTTCTGAGCGAAAACGCTTTGCAGTCATCTGTCAAAATTTAGACTTTTCTGATAACTTTTTCGAAGCTTAAGCTTTAAAAAGGTTACACGAAAGCTCTATAGGCTTTTGCGAAAGTTCACGATGAGATGTTACAAAAATTTTTAGATCTTGCTCAAAGCTTTTCGTAGTTGTAGTAAAAGCTTAAAAAAAATGCATTAAAGCTTTAAAAGTTTTGTTAAAGCTGCATTGACGTTTTTACAATCTTACAATCTTTTGCATCTTACAATCAGTTATTAGATGCGAAAATATTTTCTTATGTAATGAAAGTTTTTTTAAAATTTTGTGAGCTGTTTTGCAATCTGATGAATGATTTTCTTAATTTATTAATATTTTTTTAAAACGTGGTGAAAGCTTTTCTACTCTTTTTGAAAGCTTTCGCAATAAGATTGAATTTTTTACAAATATCGGTTGAAAGTTGTCTCAATTTTACATATAAAGAAAAATTTAACAATTGAAAGCTTTTGCATATTGATAAAAGATTTTTGCGCTTTAGCGAAAGTTTTTTAAAATTTTGTGAAATATGTTGCAATTTGCTGAATGATGAATTTGACGAGATTTCGCCCAATGCTTGGAAATATTTTTTGAATTTAGTGGAAGCTTTTTAGTTTTCGTTACAGCTTTTACGAATATTAGTTGAACGTTGTCATAATTTTGCATTAGCTAAAAATTACTAAAATATAAGAAATGAAAGCTTCAGAAAATCGATGAAAGCTTTTTGCAGTTTAGTGAAAGTTTTTTTTAATATTGTAGAACATTTTGCAATCTCTTATTAAAATTTTGCGATAGAAAAACTTAACAAGTGAAACCTTCCGAAAATCGATGAAAGCTCTTTGCCATTTAATGAAAGTTGCACGCAAAAGTTCATTGCACATAACTTTCGAGGCCTATCTTTCAACTTCAATCCTACACAAGCATAAAGTTAGTCAGCTGCTAAAGTATATTGCTTAAATAATAAAGAAACGTTTAGAAAACAGCGTGACTACCTAATTCAACACAAAATTTTAATTTATAACTTCCTGTAGTAAAATTTTTTCGAGGTTTGTCATTTCTAAAGCTCGTAAGCAGTAGAAAAGTTTAGTTAATTAGTAAGCGCATTGCATAAACTTAGACTTTACTTTAATATAAATAAATGAGCATAAGTAAATATGTAAAATATGATATATAAGTATAGCAAAATACCGCACATACATATGTACATAGAACACTATAATACCAAGTAAAAGTAAGCAGTAAGTTTATAAGCAACTTTATATGAAATATTTAGGCATAAGAAAATAGTTGTAGTGAACACAGATACACAAACACACATTTACACAAAACCATACATATAAACATGTATATATAAAAACCATATGCCACGTGGGACGCGTGCAGACGTGATCACGTTAGCAAAACTTAGCTGAAGATCGGTGCTTTTTGAACTGTTTCTATTTGTAAAATTTTATTATATATTATTATTATGAACAAAAACAAAAAGAAACTGAAAAAGAAGAAGAAGAAGAAGAAGAAAAAACTAAACAAAGTAAAATATGAAATATATGAAAATCATGAAAATCTTGAATTGAATATTTTTTCAAAAACAAAACTGAGCCCAAGTGTTTATAGCTATAATGAGAATGTAAGCGAAATATTTAATATTATTACTGTTAAAATTTACATACATACATACATATATGTAATGCTATCAATTAATTAATATTGAAATATGTACTGATACATTTAATTATTATATAGTGAATCGTTTTAAATTTAAGCTTCAAGTATGCGTATATAGTGGAACACTGAAAGAAATGTTTGGCTTATGAGCATATACGTAAATACACATATATACATACATGCATAAAAAACCTTACTTATACCAAAACTTTTGAAAACATACTACAAATACAAGAGAAAGTATCATAAATACTATTTTCCAAATTCTAAAAAAAAAAATTGTTTGTTTTTGTTTTTTTGCTGGTGCGATTGATAACTTTTTATTGAATTGAAGACGAAATGATATTGCAGATCTAAGCACCTGGACAAATTTTGCTAATAACATTGTTGCATCTAGATCTACTTGAGGGAAGAGCCATTTAAAAATCGATAACACAACTAACGATTGTAAAAAAAATTACGAATTCTCTGCTATAAACAAAATTTTTAAATTTTGCGAATTGTTTTAAAATTCAGTTACTTACAATTCCGTAATTGATATCGATAGCATAAAAATCGTTCCTTAAAAGTTTAAAATTATTTTTTCCATTATTATTATTTTTTCTAAAAATTGTGCAAATTAATGCGAAATTTGATAATATAAAATTCCATAAAAACAACTATAACAAAAAAAGTCGTTGTGTAAAAAAGTTACGAATTAACTGCTATAAACAAAATTTTCAAAATGATGCAAACTAATCGAAAAATCAATAACGAAAATATATATTATATTAAATATCGGCAACATAAAAATCGATAATTAAATGATTTCAAAATTGTGCAAATTTTTGCAAAATTCGTAAACATAGAATTCCACTATAAATATCGACAAAAATAATTTTCTATATAACTCGAGAAACTGTGCAAAATAATATAAAGATTAATAATATTCAAATATCTATCTTAAAAATCGGTAACAGAAAATCAATAATTCGAGTAAATTTCAAAAATTTTCGAAATTTAAAAACATAAAATTCCATAATAGATTTCGATAACATAAAAAACGATAATAATAACGATAACTTGCGCAAATTATTGCAAAAAAATAGATGGCATAAAAATATCGACCTTAAAAATCGATAATGCGGAAAAATTTATAACACATTTATATATATATATATATATTTGTTTTTGAGGTATATGGAAAGAAACAAATTTGATCTGTATAAAAACGTTTAGTTTTGGCTGACCATTTGTCCTGGGTTGTCCGGGATAGTCCGAATTCCGTGTTAAGCGTCCCTGGCTTGGAAATTGAATAAATTTGTGTTGCTCTCTCACCGCGATCTTCAGTGAATTATAATATGAAACAAATCGATGACTAAAAAAACTGTCGGATTTTGCCGGGACAAATATGGTCAGCTAAATTTAGATATATTTCAAAAATTCATTCAAAATTCAGCAAAATATTAAGCCATAATTTCATCGCTTTTCAGTGATTATATTGAATATTCATTGCTCAATTTCCAGGTATTTTGCCTCAGAATATAACTTTAAACTACAATTTTCATTAAAAAAAAAAAATTATTTATGTTCAGAGATTTGACTATAATGTTTTTTTTTTATAATTTCCCAATTCATTCTTAGACCACTGCACTGTTCTAAATGAATGGTTTTGGTTGCTTCACTTAATTTTTCTCATAGATCTTGTGTAGGTTTTTTGGAAAGAAAGAGGTTTTATTTAAATAATCTTTTAATACTCAGTTTCAGTACTAGTAAGGACCGCTTAGGATAAATTGGTCCAAATAAATATTTTTGAAGTTCTCATATTGTTCGGAGTTTAATATGAAGTTTACGACACATTTAGTAGTACAATAGTGATGAGTTATGAAATGACGAAAATTTTGCTAAATTTTTACGTATTTTTTTACAAAGAGAAGAAATAGGAAATTATTCAAATTCATAATTTTATAGTAAAATTAATTTAAAATTGAATTTATCTTTTTGTGAAAAGCAAGAAACCACATATTTTTACACAGAAATTTGAAGTTCTACTTTTTTTTTTAAATTGCTTTTAGAAATTTCCTTTAAAAATTGGCTTTTTATGAAAAGGAAAAAAACAAAATATTTTTTACTCAGAAATTTTAAATTCTAAATTTCGAGTTATTTAACAAGAAGTTACATTTTTGACTTGTTTCTGCTTTTTCTTAATCCAAACACCTGAAAATGAGTCAAACATATAAAATTCCATAATAAAAAAATTGGATTTACAAAAACTATAATATTTAAATAACAAAACTAATTGTATATACAGATTTTAATTGCAATTCAAAAATATTAGTCGCTCGGAGCTTCTAAAAAATAATTTCAAAAACTAACAAACTATTCAATTTATATGATTTGGAAAAATTAAAATTATGAATAAAAATTGTATACTTTTAAAAATACTAAATAAATTAACGAAATAAAAAATAATGCTTTAAAAAATATTTCTCGTTAAAGACACAAGCAAAAAATAATTGAATAAAATTTTGAATAATAGATTTTTTTCTAAAAAAATGTTATCAAAAAAAACTTAAAACTAAAATAAATAAATTTAAGCTTACACTATGAGGCTGATTAGTTTAAGTATTTAAGCGTTAAGCAATTTCTATTGGATACACATATATAGCTTCCAATATGGCATACACATAAATACATACATTTATATAAATATATACAAACAATTAAGCAAAAAATTTAATGTGGAATTTTTAGTGAAATCAAAAATGATGTTATACGCATGAGCGAGTGTGTGTGTGTAGTAGTAGAGTGTAAGCGACAAAATCTAAATAACTGTACTAAATAGTTGGTAAAAGTCACTGTAAGATCGAAAACACCAATTCGCATTAAAAACGGCGAAATTTGCAAATGTGCAAAATGCATTGCAAGCTAACTGTACACCATTCACATATACATACATACATATGTATATAGCTTATAATTGAAATATGTGAATAAATTCAAGTGAATCTATTAATTAATCAGCGCTAATTTATTTAACAATTTATTTTCAATATTTTATGGCGACTAAATTTCAAAATTTACAAAAATGTTCATGTTGTTGTGTATTGTTCGTGAGTGTGCGTATATGAAATGAGAATTAAGTTCGAACTATGATTTTTACAATAAAAATAAATAATTTGCTACATATGGAAATTATGTGTTGGTATTTTATTTCGTATTTTCTTTTTTTTTTTTTGTTTCGATTTGGACTTGTGTGCTATTTTTATAATATTATATTTACTCCATTTTTTTTTTGTTATTTTTGTTTTGAAAATTCAAAATAGTCACAAACTATCCAAAACATTATTTTCCGAGAAGAGTTTTTACGATTTCTCGTCAAATAACGGTTATTGTTGTACAAAAACGTCGATCTTTAAAATCTCAAAAATCCGTTCAAAATCAACCGAACATAGTATAAAAAATTTTTGAGCATTTATATTATTGAAAATTCAATAAATTTGTGCATATTCACGTATAAAAGCTTAACTAAACTTTTGTAAGTTTTTCCAATATTATAAAAGTCATATAAATAAATAACAACAGAAAATATACTCAAATCTCTGGTGAATATTTAAGTATTTAAAAAAAAAATTAATAACCGCATAAAACGATTTTTATAAATTTTGAGAATTTTGTACTTGCTCTTGCTTTTTATTTTAAATTTTAACTTTTTACGAGAATTCAACAAATTTATACAAAATCACGCATAAAAGCTTAAGTCAACTTTTGAAAATTTTAACAAAAAATATGGTCCATATAAATTTTCAAGATGTCACAATGGGCCTCCTG
The DNA here is from genome assembly GCF_042242935.1 of Bactrocera oleae. Taxonomy (NCBI): domain Eukaryota; kingdom Metazoa; phylum Arthropoda; class Insecta; order Diptera; family Tephritidae; genus Bactrocera; species Bactrocera oleae. The sequence continues at coordinate 62,737,424 of NC_091540.1, read as the reverse complement.
TAGGCCTAGGTGTGTCGAAAGACAGTTACTCTACCAAAATTTCTAATATTATAGTAGTAAAGTTCAAATAATTAAACAGGAACAAAAATATGCATACATTTCAGTGAAGTTTTACGTAAAAAATAATAGCGGCTAAGTCGTTTTTTATAAATTTTGAGAACTTTCGCTGGATTATATTTTTAAGTTTTAATTTTTCGTGAGAATATAACAATTTTTTGTGAAATAACGCTTAACTTAATTTTTATAAATTTTGAGAATAAATATGGTTCACAACAATAGCAGTAAAATAAAAAAGTCCAATTCAACTAATTAAATAACAATAAAAATAATAATTTTAAATAAATTTTGTTGAATAGAAATTGATTTACCTAAATTTTGAGATTTTCACGCTTTCTTTGATTTGAACGCCTGGAAACACAACATTTAGACCTTGCGTTGTTGGTATTGTAAATGTGTAGTTATCAATTGGTTGAAAGCGTAACTACAAAAGATATATTTAAGAACGTTTTCTGTACAACTTTCATTGACCAAATTGGACTTAAGTACTTTTTCTCTGCTTCTATAGGTATATTTGTGAGCTCGTGACATGTGATTTTTCCGGGTTATATAGGGTTCAAAATAAATACTGAGTTATATAGGGTTCAAAATAAATACTGAGTCAAACTTTTTGAGCAAAATCTTTGAAAAACTTTCTATGCTCTGTAATTGTAGGATTGCAAGTTGAGAGGAGGGCGAAAAGTAGCTTAAACACAAGCAGTCGCACATAAGGGCACTTTGTATACCGTCAGTTGACAACAAGGTTGCCAGGTGTATCGAAAACTATTCCTGGGGAAATATATTTGTTTGTTTTATTATTCTCTTAGGTTAGCGCTTCAGATATCAGAGTTTTTAATATATGTGTGCATAAAATATGTTTATATATAATTTATCTTATCAACATTTATCAGATTTTGTTTTTTCTATATTATTTATTACTATTAATATTTCGCTTTATAATTTATTATTAACTTTGTTATCGAATTTTTTTATTTATAATTTTTTTATTTAAAAATATTTTTTTTTATCGTTGTTATCTAAATTCATGTACATAAAATAAAGTAATTTGTAAATTTTCTATAACTTACGAATTATAACATTTAAGGAGAAACAATGACTGCTTTTAGTGACGTAAGTAAAAAAAATATAAAATAAACAAAGACAAATAATTAAGAGTAAATATTGTATACTAGTTTTAAGTAAATATGCTTCTAAGATTAAAAGCAAAGCATTATACAGTTTTACATAACTTTGTACAGACATAATTTATTGATTATATAATATTTTTATGTAAATAATCTTGACTAATATTCACTAGATTTTTTAGAAATAGTAAACTAGTTGTGAACCTTTTGATATTTTGAACTAACCTTCACTATAAATTTAACTTAAAATCCACTAAAACATAAACAAGTTGATTCGAAACTATTTTTTTATAGTACAGCTTCTGCATTGTCCTAGCTAAATTTTATTACAAAAAACTACAATTTAATAAAGCACACTAAAAAATTTAATATCCAAATTCTCTTACGCCTACAATCTTTGTAAAATTAAAAATTTCCATAAGATTTCTACACAAGAAGGCTCAAATATCTTGAGCAACATGTTTCTACATTTCCACTCAAATATTCCAGCAGCATGTTGCTAAACATAAATATGCATATATGCTATGTTGAGCAGAATATTGCTAAAATAACAATTTTTTAGAACTATTTCAAACAAGAGTGTGTACGTGTATATGTTTATCCAATTACGAATATGTTGAGCAACATGTTGTTAAAACCAAATATTTTTTTAAGCTTGTGAGCAAATGTTTACGCAACACGTTGCTAGGCCTGTTTATGTATATATATGAGTCACAAAATTTTTGAGTAACATGTTGCTAAAATCAAATCTTTTTAGAACATTTTTTTACAAAAGTTGCAACTGTTGCTGAACAGAAGCATGTATAATATATACAAGTCTCATATATGTGGATTGACATGTGGATAAAATTAAAATTTTGAGCTTTATTTCTAAGCAAACGTTTCAGCAACATTTTGCTAAACAAGAGTATGTATCTAACAAATGAGAATATTGTTGAGCAACATTTTGCTAAGCTTAAAATTGACTACATTTCTTCAAAAAATTCATTTTGTTAGACATTAGTATGCATATACATGTTACAAAATTCTTGAGCAACATGTTGCTAAAATAAAAAATTGTTGCAACATTAAACAAACGTGTTGCTAAACATGAATATGTATATATACAAGTCGCAAAAATGTTGAGCAACATGCTAGTAAACTTGAAAATGCTGAGCAACATTTTCCCAAAGCAAAAAGTTTTTCCAACAATTTGAGCGAAGTTGTATGCATACTGTTGCTAAACATGAGTTTGTATATAAACAAGTCGAACAATTTGAACAACTGTTGCGAAACATCATTATATATATTTGATGCAACTAATTCCTATAAAATATATATAAATATACATATATATACATATATGTATATGTCGTCTTATATGAAATATTAGTACAGTCTTCATATATGTATATACAAAAGTACATATACATAAACAGTTTGTGGGCGCTTAAGTGTTAATGTAGTAAAAAATAATAACTATAAAAGGCAGCTAAACGGTGTTTGAAGCTAAGTAAGAGGTACACAATTTCTTCTAGTCAGGAAATACAAACACAAATGGGAAATAAAGCGTTTGAAAATGTAAAAAAAATTAATTATTAAATTTAAGAACACTCAAGCTCCTAAAATCTATAGAAAAAAAAAATAAAAACGAAAAAATAACTTCATACTACAAAATATACTCAAAGGTAAGCAAAACATAATAATAAGACTCAACTTACTCACAAATAATCTATACAAATGTCAAAAGGGAAATAGCTTAGTCATTACAATTACAAAAAACACAGCGCAGCAACATATTAAGGCTAATGTACGATTTTGATATTTTTATAAAAGCAACAAGCATTGCACATAAAAATACAATAACTGTAGCTTAGATACATATATACATACTTAGGTATATACATAATCAGTAATATACAAAAAACAAAAGCAAAAAGCAAGTACTTATTGGTTTCCACAACCGAGCTCATTTACATATAATAAGCATAACTCGATATTGGCTAAACTTTTTGTTAAAATATTTATTAAACAGAATAAGTTTTTCTTTTGTAAAAAAAAAAACGAAAATAAATTATTAGAGCAAACCAAACTAGTAGTAATATAAATAGTATTAAACCTATATATTGTCGAAGTAAGCATAATTTACTTGATTTGTTGTTAATGCTTATACATTTTCCCAAAAAACAATAAAAAAACAAAAAAATTTTCGGCTTTAACCGAAAAAAAGTTTGTTTGTAATTTGTACATAAATCAATACATATATACCCGAGCTATTAATAATTTTTGAGACCTTGGAATTCCTGTTAATTGAAAATTATTATATAAGTGTAACTCTTTTATATTATATATATATATATAATAGTGGTATGTTTATGGGCAATTATACACTTAAAAAAATAATTTCTTATTGACTTTTAATGCTATACATATTTTTCGAAGTTTATTATGATTTATTTCATATGCTTGCATAAAAGTGTTTTATATATTTCATACCTATAAGTTAGTAAAATATTATACAAAAAGAAACGATAAATGATACATTATGTGTAGCCATAGCAAATAAAGATACACACTTTAATACTCTTATATAAATACTAAAATTTGTGTTTATTTGAAGAAAATCGATTTGATAAGACTATTCTCAAGCAAGTCCACTTTTTTGTGGGTACTAGAAATGACCAAAAACTTGCGGTTTTTCCAATATTTCGACCACGCCCAACTCAAGCTTGAATATCTCTTAAGAATTGATATCTAGCCACAAACAGAAGTTAAACATTTTTATAAAACAAAAGTTGCCTACCTTTAGGCACCACAACAAAATTCACCTTTCCGGCCATCTACCGGCGATTCTGTGTAACTCAACTCCTCCCTAACGGCAGTTTTTCAAGCTAGCAATTCGACTATTAACAGCTAGATGTCGCCGAATTTTTCAATTTCATATTTAAATTTATTTTAAAAACATGCAAGGACGCGCAAAGTTCCAGTGTAACCGAACATTTCATATTCTTGCAAGGTAAAGTGATATAAGGGATTTCCGTATATATTTTAATAAAAGTTTGAAGCATTACATCCGTTATTTACAATCACAGGCAAGGATTCACTGTTGAAAGACAAGCTTGCTGTATTTCATTAAGATTGCTTACACACGAAGTTGACCGAGTTCAAAAATATTTATGTCATGTATATGGGGGCTAAGGCAAGTATTGATCCAATTGTACCCATTTTTGGCACAAGGACATGCTGTCATCAAAAAATTTATTTCCCGAATTTTAATACTTGACCTCGCGAATTGATATGTTCGGTAAAAATTTGACATATGCACTGGGATCCACATATTTGATGTCTGGGTTCTTGAAAAGCTATAGTCTGATTTCGAAAATAAATTTTGCTATAAGATGAAATAGCTTGTGGGCACTCTTTGTGCAAGGTTTTATTCTGTTAACTTCATTGATGTGATGTTTGATTTGCATACAAAGAGTTTGTAAAGTGTAAGAACCAGATGGAATTCAAAGTTTGTTAAATGCGAGGTAAGCGTGGTTGTCATCGGATTTCCCCAGTTTTTAGGTTATTAAAAACTCACACAAAATATTTAATTGAAATTGCTTAAGTATTTCCAGAGATATAGGATTTCACCTAAAGGTGGACATGCCACGCCCACTGTTCAAATTTGACACACGCTCTATACAGCTCTTCTCTACCATCTTGATTGTAAAATGTAATGCTTGTGGCGCATTCATTTAGTGAGTTATTGCACTTTTAGTGGTTTTCAACACAACCGTTATATGAGCTCAGTGTTTGAAGAGGTGCTAAAAAAACTTCTTCTGAGCAAGTTTAGTTAAATCAGAGAATGTTAATGAATATCTGGTGAATACGGGGGATGCTCAACCAATTCGTACCAAAATTTGTTGAATTTTGTCGTTGTTAAAACACCTTTGTGAGCAGATGCACTGTCTTGATGAAAAATAATTTTTTTGCGCTGCAAACCAGGTCTCACGAATTTTTTCATCCAGCCAATTCGAAAGGCTGCAATAATATTCAGAGTTGCTTGTTTAACCTTTCTGTAAATAATCAATCAACAAAATTATTTTTGCATCTCAAAAAACTGATGCCAGAACCTTCTTTCCTGATCGTTTCGATCTCACTTGCTTTGGAGCTAAAGAACCAGCTTCAGTCCACTGTAAGCGTTCTTGTTTCAATCAAGGATCATGTTGGTAGTTCCAAGTCTCATCCATAGTTATAAAACGGTTATGTAAATTATGTTGAGAAATTTGTTTTCGATCCAGTTTCTGTTGAATTGGTAACGTGTGCGGCACTAAATTTCCGAACAGCTTTTTCATAATTATTTCTCCATGTAAAATATGAAGTACTTATTCGTCTGAGATGCTTATGGCATAATCAGTTTCACTCTTAATCAAACTTGGCTCTTCACTAACAGTATTATAAACTTGTTCAATGATTTCTGGTGTGATTGCGGTTTTTGTTCGTCCTTCGCGTGGATCGTCTTCAAGCCTACTACGATCACGTTTAAATTCACCAGCCCAAAATTGAACGGTGCGTTTTGAAGGTGAGAAATCCTTATATACTTCTAACAATTGTTCATAAATTTCCGTTGCTTTTAAAGCTTTCACAACAAAAAATCTAATCATTGCGCGATATAAAAATTTTCCATATTAAAAAAATACTCTGACTTGTCAACTTCAAATGGCTTGTAAATAAAGAATTAAATGGCAGTATGACTTGTAACTTTGCATGTGTTCTCACGACAGATGTACCAGCTTGAGCAAAATAAATTTGGAGCTACTCACTTTTCAACCAACCTGTATATACAGATATTCATAGAGCATATGTTTTCCATAATGCATCGTTTTTTAACAATATAAGAACGGTAAGTATCGGCACACTTCTGTGAAAGGTTATCGCCGGGTCAACGCATGTTGACCAACAAAAGATGCCAACAATACGAAACAAAGCCCGAACCAGAACCCGTGCCATATGCGCTGATCACTGCAAACGAGCAAACACAGTTTTTTACCAATCATATTTGTACGTCACCTTTTTTATCGTGATTTATTGAAAACGATGTAGGGCATTAAAAGTAGAGCGCATCAAATATTCGACAATAAACATTAAAAGAGCGAAATATTTCGGACTTTAATTACAATATTTTGGGGTATGCGCCAGCAGCGATAATTGCGCTGGGATTACGTATGCTCAACAATGGCTAGCCGACGTTGCAATATGCCTACGACGGGATAGCGCCCTGTAGCGGCTGCGTGCGTTTATTGTCCAGCGCAGCGATCGCAACGTCGGAGAGCCGTATGACAGCGACACGGCCGAACTTAGAGCGACGCGACAGAGCGATCGACTTAATCCGCTTTGAATGCAAAAACGAGGGCAAGCGCAGAGCAAAACGGACGTAGGCAACATGATAATTTGTGAGGGGAAAGTGGACAATACTTGCTGTCGTTATTGTTGTTGGCTGCGCTGAGGGTAGACGTGTGGCCAGATGCATTTCGGAGTTGTGCCACTGTTTCTCGGCTGCTGTGACTCCAGCAAATGCGAGTTGGTTTTGTTGTTGTTAGCACTTCATAAAGGCTCGATAATATCGGCTTTATGGCTAACATACCATACATACACATATATATATACATATATATATATATATATATATATATACGTATATGTGTGTGTGCGTTTGCGTGTGCATTTCAATTAGCAGCAGCATGCAGCGCACTTCTACGCGCAATCTGTGTTGCACTAATCGCGTATTTATGCAACAAAGTGAAAATGCAACAAAGTCCGTAATTGTCAATCCAAAAGGAAAAAAAAAACAAAAAAAAAAACAACTCGTAGTTGATTATTTTGCTGCGATTTGCAAAGCAGCAAAGCGTCTAATAAATATCTAGGGTAAAAAGCCGGAAAATTTGCATGTGCCTGTCAGTGTCGGCGCCCTGGTTGTCCTTCCAATCGCCACAGGAAATCTGTTGACACATGTCCTTGGTGGGTTGTACCCACGTATGTATGCTGTGGATATGCTTAGTAAGTGTCCTTAAGGTTGTCCAGTCGTTTTGATTGACATTTGATTGATGCTGGCATTGTGGCGACTCAGCGAAGTGGCAATTAATGCGTATCGACAGGAGGGACAAACAAATCGTAACAAATGCTTTGACGCGCTTCATTTGAAATGTGAAAATGCTGTCCGCCTTTGCACATATGCAAATATACTATATATGTATATATATGTGCATAAAATATATGTATATACAAGGTTTGATCGAGCGTTTTATTGTAAACATATGCAGCTTAGCATATTAGCGGATATAACGGTGACAAAGTTGCTTGGAACCTTTTCCATTTCCTTCTCACAGACTCAAAATCACAGCTCCTTGATTGAGCAATTTAGAAACAAGTAGGTTTTATGGGATCTGCGGGATTTGGCCATAATGAAAAATATTCCATCATATGTATAAGTATTTACCACGCATCTGATAAGTAACGGATGCTGTTTTAGGCGTGTGGTTTTCAATTAGGTAATCCTTTTTTTGGAGTTGGCCTTTTTATAGCTGTTACTTGATTTATACTCAGTTTAGTTTGCCATTTCTTAATGAACAGACGAAACAACGTTTACAAAACGGGAAATTTTGTTACCAAAATAATGGTTCGGCGTGGTCCAATATCCGGTTGAGATAATCGCCCAGCAGGGTCGATAATTCGTGCAACCTTGGCTCGGCCTTTCACCACGTCTATTCTAGTAGTTTACTCAGAGACGCCGGACAGTGCGGACCAAAGATGCTATTGCTACTGTGGAGCAGAGTATCGAAGTACTCCCAACTACTTTATAAAATATTTTGCAAAATCATCTGACTAGGCTGACAAAATTCAACTCGTTCAAGAATTGAAGCCGAACGACCATCAAGCATGGGCTCTGTGATGGCCCCAAAATAAGATGATCCTGATTTTCACAATAAAATTTTTTTCAGCGATGAAGTTCATTTTTTTTTTGAATGAGTACGTCAAAACTTGTCACATTTAAATTGATGAGAATCCATAAGCCATTGTTGAGACGCCGTTACATCCTCAGAATGTTACTGTTTGGTGTGCTCTATGGACAGAGCGAATCATTGGTCCAAATTTCTTTAAAAATGAGTCCGGCCTTAACGTTACAGTCAAAGGGGAACGCTATAAAACCATGATGAATGACTTTTTTGTGCCTGAATTGGAGAAGGGTAGGAATGCTGCATGAAAGGATTGCAGTAATTGGAAGACATGCTCAAAAATTCTTTATTGAAGTCAACGCCCATCAAAAATTATGATGATTATTTATTGTATAATACAAAATTTGGGCAATTCAAAACCATTTTTGTTAATAATTTCAATTCGAGAAGAAGAAGATTGTGAAAATTTAATGATTATTTGCAAACACTTTCTTTAAAGCCAGACCAAGGAGTTTAACTAATATTTCTTGCACAAAGGCGATATTAAAGAATCTTTATGTAAATCCACACTTCACCTTCATTTCATTTACTAATTACACTGCAGTGAAACAGTGAAAAAAATTGTTCTTGAAAATTGTCGAATCACTATTAAGGAAGTTGCAGAGGATGTTGGGCATATCAATCGGCAGATGCCATTCAATTTTTACGAATGTTTTGGGCATGAAACGTGTGGCAGCAAAATTCGTTTCGAAACTGCTAAATTTTGGTTTTTTGGCCAAAAACAAAACCGTCATCATGCCTCAACCACCGTATTCACCAGATTTGGCTCCCCGTGACTTTTTCCTGTTCCAAAAACTGAAGAAAGGAAATGGGTTTGCCACAATTGATGAGATCAAGTCAGAATCGAAGAAAGAGCTGATGGCCATACCAAAAAGCGCATTTCAGAAGTGTTTCTTAAAGTTTCTCTGACTTATTTGACTAACACATAGCATAGCCGAAGCTAAACTTAAAATATATGTTTTATAAATCTGTACTTTTAAAAATTTTAACTGATATTTCTGAACAACATTAGAAGCTTCCACAAACCGAAATACCTAAGATCCTCGTTTACATATACCTACATATTAGGGTGGAGCGAAAAAGAATTTTTTTTTTTGCTTATCTTCAGAGTAAAATCTGTAGATTATAAAAAGAGAAAATTTTTGGACACAAAAAAATTTTTTTTAACATCTAGAGGCGGCTTACGTTTTAAAGTAAAGTTCGAGTTAAAATTTTTTTGAACAAAAAAAAATTATTTTTGGCTTAAACTCTTTACTTTTATATAAAAATTGTGAATGTGACGGTTTTTGCCTCAAAATTTATTTTAATGCTTAAGTAAAGCATGTTGCCGTTTAAGACTTTTTTCTAAAATTTCAGTAATGACCACAAAATTTTTTTTTTTAATTGATAACTTTTAATTGGCCAGAATGAGGACTTTCCACAGCTTATAGAACACTTATCAAAATTTTTTTACGAAATAAAAGTTTTAACTCGAAAATTTAGTTTAAAAGTGAGTGGGTAGCCTGCAAATGTAAAAAAAAAATTATTTATTTTTTGGCCAAAATTTTCTTTATTTATACATTCTACAAATTTTACCCTTAGGCTAAGCAAAAAAAAAAATGTTTTTTTTCGCTCCACCCTACTACATAGGTATGTCTAGAAAGTATCCCCACATAATATAATACAATATAACATGTGAAAGATATTTTATACATAATAAAAATACGAAAAAGCATTTCTGTTGCCATTATAAATAATTGACAGCCCATCGATAACGGCTGAGAAACGTACAACGGAAAGTATGGTACACCGTCGCCCCACCCCAAATGGTTATTTGTTGACGCGTGGCGTGCGACGTGCGACTTTTACTCATGTTTCGAATAAAATTATAAACAATATAAATACATAAAGTCATATACATATATTTAGTAAGCGAGGGTAGTTTCTAGTTCAAGTCAAAGTGCAACTCCGGACAACAAGAACTGCCAAAGTTTGTTGCAACATTAGAAAAAATCTTCGCAAATTCATATACGAGTCCACACGCTGCAATGTGTGTGTGCATGTGTTTGTGTGTGTGTGGTGTTGACGGTGAATCCGTGTGTTATGTCGGGAAGCAATGCAACGCCTGCACGGTGACGATTAGAGGACAAGGGCTGTTTTGCACTAGATGTTAGTGAACCACCGTGGGGTGTTCGTTTGGGGTGAGCCTCGTTTGCTTTTTGCATAAGATCAAGGGTGGGAAAAATATGATTTTTTTTTATAGCAAACACTTTTTTATATTTTCGCGCGTTACTTTGTACTGTGGATTGGTCGTTTTTTATGCGTTTGATAAAGAGCTCTGTGAGTGCGAATTAGTTTTTTGTTCATTACCCAAATATTTACCAGCGAATCGGAGCTGGGTGAGTCGTCCACAAATCTACCAATCAAAAATTCACAAAGCACAAATAAAATGAAGATCATTGGCGAGTAAAAAAAATCATGATTGGTTTTTTTACAAAGCGTGAGAGCCATGAGCTAACATTATGGGTTCTTAATTAGTGTGGTCGTTTTATGGCTTCTTTTTCTAGTTTTCTGGGAAGCTTTTCTTTTTTTTTATAGTTTTAATGCTCATGCATTCATTTAACCTATTTTTATATGCCATATATTTGTTTAGATTGCTGCACTGTTCAGCCAAAATGAGAGACTTTGGTTCATGGCTCGATTCCCAGAGTTTATATTTAAGTTTCGGGAATCGGAAAATAATATGTGGTGTCTTATTTGATCAATAAGGGGCTCAACAGTGATTTTTCAGGGCATATATCTTTGAAGGTGAATATCAAAAAAAAAAAACATTAAGTCGATTCTTAGAAGATAGTTTAAAGCTCGTAATGGATGCTGTTGGAGGAACTTACTATCGTGAAGTAACCATCAACTCAACAGCGAACATTCACTCCGAATAAAAGCGGAATCCTGGGAACTGCGAAGTTGATGAGCTAGTGTCGAGAGGCACTCACGAGTTTATTGCCAAACGGCTCGATCATACGTGAACTTGGCGAGCTCTTGGCAACTGAAAATTCTTCTGCGGTCGAAAAATCTTTCTTGTGCTGGGTGGGGAAATATAAGGAATTTAGGAGATCATTGTCCTCAGCAAGATTCAACTTTCTTTAATTGTACAAGTACTTACAAATTAATATCCGATTGGCATCAATGGGATAAGGACGAAAATTTTTGGCCGCCTTTGAGAGACTAAGATTAATATATCTTGGAAGCCGTATATTCAAATATGCCGGTAAACTTACTGAAACCAACAGAAATGATTAATCCCAGTTGTTCTTTCAAATACCTGCTCTATAAATGAATGGTTCGGTTCCATAATTTAAGTTCTGGTTCGTCAAAAAAACTAATTTCTTCAGCGATGCAAGTGAAATCCATTGAATCAAGGAACACTTTGTTTGGGTGCCCGGTCACAGCGGAATAGCCAAAAACTGCAAAGCCGATGAGCTCGCTAGGGAGGGCACCCAGAAACAAATCTCCTCCGATTAGAAGCCCAGTCGGTAATCTGTTGTCCTCTTGCGTTCTAGCGCTGTACCTATGGAGCTTCTGTGAGCTTGGCAAGCGCTGGTCAACAATCAGAACTTGTACGGCTGCGAGATTCTTATGGCCCAGAGTGAACCATTAGGGGTTCTCTAAACTACTTTCTGTTAGAAAAGTCACCTTCACCGCAATTGTATGTGTTCTGACTCGACATTATCCAATAGGTTCTTAATATAGATGGCTAAATATTTTGTCGCACGTATTTCGCCAAAGCTCTAAGGCAAGGCGGAATCATCTTGTCTCTTTCTTCTCTATTGCTCTGCTTTATATCGCGGCAGACACAACTTCGGTGAACCCAGCGAAGTGTCTGGGATTGATATTAACCGACTTAGCAAAATTGTAGTATGTTCAAAATGTTTCGTCGATCTTCGAGGAGCTGGTGATCCATTTTTAGAAGTTTTTGGGTATCAAGGACCAACATACACAGCTGTTCAAATGAGATCCATCGATAGGTTCAACTCTACGATCTAATCTAACCTAAGCACACTCTCTCTTTACATTTCTATATTTCTGTCGGTGGGGGAACTTACATTGAGCATCATTTCGAACCCAAGAATACGCTTCATTAGGCCTCCTCTTAAGCAGTAAAAGTAGTTAAAGCGATGGCGCAGAGGAATAACAGTATTACAGAAGATTTTTTTTTTCTGATTTTCTAAAGCAAACATTTCATGTTCAAAGATACTAAAGCTACGCGTTCATACTCTCCCTCATTAGCGGTCAGTATATTTACGCGTATGTAGAGCAGCTTTCTCTTTCTTACACATAGTTTGGGTGGTCTTGTGAAAGTTATTCCCATTGGTATGGCGACATACCACAATCTATATATAATTGTACTTACCAATATCAAGATTGAGCTCAAATCGAGGATTAAACGCTGCGCCACAATAAAATTAAATGTCATAATAAAATAAGAACTCTGGAGTAATATTATAAATTTAGCTTCATTAATTTCATATGACTGCATACACGATAAAATGTTGAACAGCGCATTAACAATATACAAATATATGTATTTATATACTGTCAAGCTTTGTCATGTGTTTGTGGAAAGAGTAAATCGAGCATTTCTACTCTGTAGCACTTAAAAATGCATAAAAATGCCATTAAGTTGTTAATAAAAAGCGTAATAACAATTTTATTTTTTGTCCAACCATTTTGAATGTGTACTTTGTTGTATGTTGAGTCGTTAAGCAATCTTAACTACTCTACATGCCGAAGAAGTCTAACCAATATTTGACGAGCTTACTCGTACAATTAATGTCTCAAGTTTCAGGAATGCAATGCTTTTGAGATGACAATCCCGTTGATTATGCCGACCACGCAGTTTCGGGATATTTCTAATTTCATAGAGAAGTAAAATACAACACTGAAGACCGGGGTTTGTGAAGAGTTCTCTCAGTTTTCTAATTTGTCAGGATTTTGAAATTATTGGAAAGTGATCATCAAAGTTTCCTGCGACCTTTCCTTATCAAATCAAGTACTTGACAAATCCGAAAGTTGTTTCCAACGCAATATTTATAAAATCATAGCCAAACTCGTCTACATCAAATTCAACGCCATTTTGAAATGACCAGCGAAAGTTAGTTTCTGGTTTATAGTTCTGCTTTCATCTAACTTGAAATGCGCTTGACATGAGCCTTAAACTATTATTTTAATTTATTATTCAAAGCAATTTTATGAAGGCGAAAAGTTATGAATTTTCTAGACATGCACAAAGTCAACGCTGATGTGCAAGAAACATGCCGGATCTATAATTCTGTCAATCCGAGACTCGAAGTTTTATCCTAAAGAACATATGCATCATTCTACCGCATATTCTCGCTCAACTCTTAATAACCAAGCGCTCAAGAGGTTAACAAAGCGGAGCTAATACTGAAGAAAACAGAATGCAGAAGAGAGTACGAGCTCTTACTGAAGAAGGTGAACATTAAGGCCGGAAGCAATACTTGGGATAGCATGAAGGTAACAGCCCTGCACCCTGTGATATGAAAAAGCCTTGTTGTTGAGTTAACGAGAGAAGTAAAAGAACACAAAAAGTATCAAGATGAATAACAATAAGGATAAGGCAATTTAAGTTCGGGCCAAGTCGAATATATGATCCTCTTAGAATTTTTATGAATTAAAATGTTTGAAAGTTTTCAAGCCATCTGCAAAATTTTATTACTTAGGATCCAGAGCGAAGCTTCCATTATATGAATTATATACTTGTAAATATTCGAAGAAATTTTAACTAAAGTTGGCTCAGCTAGCTTTCATGTTAACTGAAATATTTAGCATAAAGTCAACAAAAGGACGGTATAAAGGCTCGGAAAGGTATGAACTGATGTTTTTATTTTTGATATGATATACATTTAGCTGAATGAGTAGGGATTATTATATTAGTTATATACGAGAGGTTGTGAACAGATTTAACACATATTTGAAGGTGAATTGCTTCATATTATAATACTACTACGACTAATTAGTTTCTTTTTTAAAACCTTAACAAGTAAGACTTATCTACTGTACAGCTAAAGAATCAGGTGGAATTCAATAAAGCTTTATTTGTTATTGTTTTTTTGTTAATTTTTACAAAAAAGTAAGAGATCGTAATGGGAATTATATAACTGATTATATAACGGATTATATAACTGATTTTATTTAAATTTTGTGGCATAGTTTTAGGGATGTGAGATTTTGTTTTATAGATAATTCGGTTCTGAGAAAATTTGGATTTGTCAACAAGACAACAGATATAAATCCGATTGAGTGAGATTTCAAAAAACAAATAATTTGAAATCGACGTATCGTTATCTTTCAAGTGGTATACCAGCTGTACCGGTATAAAGCGAGCGTTAAGATACAAATGTAGGAAACAATTTTTATGAACGAGCGTTAATTTTTTTTCTGTTGTTGCCATGACATCTGTCAAACATATTCAATAACCCTACAGTCAACGGTTCAGATATAATAATTTTGATGTGAAAAATTAAAAACGTGAAAGACCAGCAAAAAGTTTGAAGACACCGAACGTCAAGCAATATTGGCTGAAGATGATACTTTGAGTCAAAAGCAAATGGCAGCCCTGTTAAATGTTGCACAACAAATAATTTTCGACCATTTGAAAGCTATGAGAAAGATTCAAAAGTGTGAAAAATGGGTGCCACATGAATTGATTGAAAGACAAATGGAAAACCGATAAAACACTTGTTAAATTTTGCTTCGAAACCACGAAAGAAAACCAGTTTTTCATGGAATTGTCACTGGCGTTAAAAAATCGATTTATTTTAAGAATCCTAAATGGAGAAAATCAAGGCTTTATGCGGGACAACCGTCAACAGCAAAACAGATCGATTCGGTAAGAAGGCAATGTTCTGTGTTTGGTGGGATCAGAACCATAAATACTAATCACTACAGACAACAAATGTTTAGTTTGAACCATGCATTGATCGAAAAATGACCAGATAATCCCAGAACACACGGCAAAGTAATTTTGTTACACGACAATGCACCTGCACATATAGCCAAATCGGTTCAAAATACAATCAAAGTACTTGGCTGAGAGCTGCTACGCCACCCGCCGTATTCACCAGACTTGACAACTTTGACTATTGACTGAGCAGCACTTACATTCCTACGCAGAAGTCGATAATTGGTTGTTTGATTGGTTTGCTTCAAAAGACGAACATTTCTATTGGCATGGTATTCACAAGATGGTCAAAATGTGTAAAAAGCAATGGCCAATATTTTCAATTAAATTTTTTTTTAATTTCCCATTCAAAATTGATATTTCATTTCAACAAAAAAGAGCGCTCATTTCATACCTGGTACACCTGGTAGAGTAATATTTTCGGAGTTTACAACACTTTCGGCCTCAAGTGCACACGCATACCTTACATACTATATATACATACATAATTTTCGACAGTAGTATACATATGTACATATATATATGAAAATATGCTTGCATGATAAGGCAACTAAGGAATGTGTGCTACAGCTGCACGTGTATTGTAATTCGACAGACTAAAATGGAATAATAAGAATTCAAAGAATTTAGCTACAACATCCGTAAATGATTCACAGCACTTCGTATTAACTGTTTACCAAGCGCGTATGTTTAACTACATACATACATACATCCATACACACATATATGTAGATATATATAAATGTCTATTTGTATCTATGCATGAGCCACGTAGCTCTCTATTTGTCAATCGCGGCTGGCTTCCTTCAGCAATTTAAAGCACAAAAACAACAACAACAACTAATAGAACAGTTTCTTCCATACTTCTGACCTTATTTGTTAGTAGACGCGCTTACGTTCAACTTTTCATGCTTATTCATTGACAAACGAAACACAACAACAACAATAACAGCAAACGGAAAGCACACATAATTTAATCTCCACAACTAGCCAGCCGCTGCACGCCGCCACTTTTGGAGCACCCCCTCACACGCTGGCACAACAATTGCGCGCTACGTTTCACCGTCGTCATTCATGGTGTTGGCGCTTATCGACGTAAACAAACAGCGTCAAATTCAACAAAACAACAAAAAAAATCAAAAAAACAAAAAAGAAAAAACCAAAAACGCCAAATCGAAAAAGGCAATAAAAACAACAAGCATTTATACATGTATACCATATACACGCTTATATACCAACAACATGTTGTTGTTGTTTACAAAAATGTTTCCTCGCATTCCATTTTGTGCGTCGGTTTGTTTAGAATATGCATAGAATGAGCGATTGTGTAAAATACGTGAATGGTGAATGGAAAGTCGCGCACTCGAGAAATACTCCAAAAATGCTTTAATGTTTGAAAAAAAAGAGTATTTTTGGATTCAGCGCCACGCCGCACACGCCGCACACACACACACGCCAGCATTGGTGGGAATGACATAGTTTAAAATGTTTTCTTTTTTGTGTTTTTGTTTTGCTTTTTGTATTTTTGTTGCTCGCTCTCGTTAATTGCACAATTTATGGTTTTGTAAAAGAATTCGTGTGTGTGTGTGTATGCGTGTGTGAGGCTTTGGATGTGTATGGGTATGTAAGTGTGCTTTACATTGCATTTACGTCTTTGTTTTTAATTTGCCTCATATTGCTGCTCTTCAACATCTTAACACTGGCATTATTGTTGTCATTGGTAATTTACAGCTAGAAGACGTGTAAAAATGATGGCGCTGGTGACATTCTTCTGCGCACCAATTCACCTGAAATAAATTCTTCGCATTTCGAAGTGTTGCAACATGCATGCATTAAAAAACAACACAACAAGCCGAGCGTGTATTAAGTGGCAGAAACGATTATATAATACATACTTATAAATACACATACATATAAATATATATGTATGTATGTAAATTGTCTGGATATCTTTATATACACATGCTTGTATGTATATATGTAAATGTTTGTGTGTCTATATGCATTTCTTATTACATTAACTGACTTAATTAAATGGATTTGAAGAAATTGTAAGCATGCTACTTAAGTTATTTGTATGTAAATACTTGTGCGCGTAATAGAGTGGGTCAAAAAAAACTATTATTATATTTTTACTTTATACTCTGAAAAATTGGTAAGTAGACATCTCATCTCATGTACTCACAACGGAACGGCGTTCTCAGCTGTCCAAGCGAGATCATTGTGAGACGTCTTAATCTAATCTAACTTCTGAGCTCTTAATGTTGATATAAATCTTCCCCACTTTTCAGTTTCCTATTTTTTTTTATTGGAAAGAAAAATGCATATGTCGGCATCTAATACATATACAATTTCCAAAAAAAAAAAAATATAAAAATATATCGTCTTTTATACTTATAGAAAATTTAATTTTGTATAAAAATGGTCTTCTACAATTTTTTGGTAAGCCTCATGGCTCAAAAGTTATTAAGGGAATTATGAATTTAAAAAAAATCGATTTTTTTTGCGCATGCATATATCGAATATATGAATGTACATATGTATATTTGAAAATATTCTCCGAATATTTGAAGTTGATGCGGCAAATAGTTTCTGAGATATGAGCGAGCCCTAAAAATAGGTAGGTAGGTAGAGTGGCTGTCTGACGATGCACCTAGGCCTTTAGGAAGCCCAATGTGATATTACCGGGATCCTAGGAGACTTCAGTGATTTCAAAGCCGTTTAGCTATCTGTATATATACCATAAATATATTGCTTGTTGTGAGTACACTCATTGTCAGAACAAGAAGGCTTTCTTTGATTGCTGTAATCTCCGCTTGGAAGACACTGCAGTGGTCTGGTGGACGTTAGGCGATTTTAATATCTAATTTAGCTGAAAATACACCACTTTTCACTCGATTATCTAGTTTGGACTCATCCGTATAGATGCCTATCCCTGCGTCCCTGTCCATCTCGCCGCTTTTCCCACTCTTCTCTGGAAGGGAAGGCAATATTGGGGGCCGAATTTAAGTTCAATTCCGTAAGGTTTTGAAAATCCATGTTATTGGGTAGAAATGGCAACTTGCTTAGTATCAAAGAGTTCCCTTTATTACAGGCGACTAATAGGAAGGATTTCCACAGTCTAAGGACTGACTTCGCGGCCAGCTGCTTACAGAACAAGTCTGTTGGCAGTAAACGTAAGCTGACAATTAGTGCCTAGCTTGGTGTATATTTTAGAACGTTTTAACTTTGTGTAAACGGCTGCTAAACCTATAAATCGTTATTTTCGAAACGCCGTTTTCAGAGTCGTTGATGGAAATTTCTTCGAAATTGCTGGACCGGTCGACTTGAAATTTTCACACGAACCGCTTAGATATATTTTTCAGGCGATGATGGAAGAAATAATGTCGATTTTTAAGCCATTCCCAAGTATAAATTTTTTCACAAAATGCGACTTTTTTTTAGAAGCGCCATTTTGTCAAAATTCAAAATTTTGACTTGACCTCAGTCATTACCTATATTCATCTTTAGTAATAATAAATCATTTAAATATATCGTTTGGCGATAATTTTAAGCAAAGTAATCTTTCACACCGCCAGACATCTTTTTTCGGAGGTTTTCTTTGAGATCGGCTGCGAGATCAAGCTGATCGAAAATTAATCACCGATTATTAACGTATAATTATCTAAAAATTTTTTAATAATTAAACCTTAACCTTTAATAACCACCCTAATGCGCAAGCATGTATTTGTGTCTGTATGTATGTATAAATTATGCATTATCTTAATTCAGTTTCCCTGAGAGGACATACATATTTATATACGTCTAAAAAAATATCACCGAAGTTGAGCTATAAATAAGATTTCGTAGTTCTTCTATGACTCTCTTTCCGCCCAGAACCAAATCGAGATTCGTCAACTTGAACATTTTACAAGTACTAGAGCATTTCGAAGATACATATTCCATGCTGAGTCAACGGTATACTATTTTTCTTACTCTCATACTCTCTTATAATATGAGAAGAGATCATCTAAAAACGTTTCCTGATAATTCTGTTTTTATTTTAATGTAGTATTAGTATTTTATTTTAATGTAGGTTAGCTAACTGATCAAATTGCAATCATAATAAATATTCTATAGATGAAAAGCGCTTAAACGTATTTGAATGATACCGATTGAAGTCCTCCAATTGAGACTGTGTATGTAAGTTTTGATTCGTAGAGTTTAATTTGAAGGCTTTCGAATTTAGTAAACATATGTGTATTTCTCAAACATAACCCAAAAATCGTACACTGTACATAAAACCGTTGGAGTCTTGCACTACACAATTGGCCATATCCCATAATAAAAAAATAATAATGAATTGAATAAAATTGTGTTGCTCTCTCATCTATTATAGGTATGTCGCGATTTTCAGTGAATTATAATAAGGAAAAAATCGAAAACTAAAAAAAAAAACGTGCCGGATTTTGCCGGGACAAATACGGTCAACTAAAGCTAAACAGTCAGTTACTTTCCCTATTCAATATGAGACCAATTCAAAACTGTTCATGATATTGCGTAATTTTGGTTATAGAAGCAATTTAACGTTTTCAGAGGAGTAAACTAAAAAACTATTGTTGTTGTTCTATTTTAATACGAAGTCAATGTTACCGTATCAGCTCTATGTAAATATGTTTTACTTTTAGACAACTGATTTTCAAGAAGAAACAAAATGCTTGTAATTGAATGTTATGTCCAATAATTTAGCTTTATTATAATGATAAGGGTTTGTTATTCTGTTTTAAAAATTATTTCGGGCAATTGATCGCAGCGGTTTTTGAAACAATTAAGGCCGTATGTCAGCAATAACGCAGCAAGTATTCGCATCCAAAACGTCAATCGTTTTGGGCTTATCTGCGTAGGTTACATAACCCGACAAGCGGTCTAGCGGTGTTACATAGCACGATCTTAAAGGCCACGCCACAGGCCCATGACACGAGATAATGCGCTCAAATGCAAAAGTTTCCTTCAATAAATTGATTGTTTGGTTGGCTGAATGGCATGTAGCGCCGCCCGCCGACGTTTGAACCAAAAGTCGTACACATCAACATCCTACAATGCAGGCCTTAAAGAGTCATTAATCATGGCTCTATAGTATACCCCATTTACTGTAACATAATGACAGGTTTAATTTTTAAAGAAAAATGGACAAATGACACCAAATAGTGCTTTTTTTTCAGTGTAACGGTGTCTTAACAATGGCTTGTGAATTGCCATCACTTCAAATCCGACAATTTTATTTAATAACGTACGTATTTAACCAAAAGTGAGCTTCGTCGCCCATCTCGTTTTGGGTCAATTTATGAAACGAGCGACGCGCTTGATGACCGTTCAGCTTCAATCCTTGCACGAGTTAGATTTTGTAAGACCGCGAACCAAGACCTTTCCACAAAATCTTCCATTAAGTGGATGGACAGATGAACTCATTCCGATCTTCTTCGATACTCTGTTTCACAGCAGCAATAATGTCTTCAGTGCGCACTGTATGCCGTCTCTGAGAATGCGCATTATCGACGATTCATGGTAGCTCAAATTACCGACTCTGCTGGGCGGTTATGTCGATCGAATATTGAAAGCAGCATGCGAAACGTCGTGGGAACCGAACCATATTTTTTTTGGTAAATTTGCACAATTTTCAAACGTTGTTCCAGAGTAAGTCTGTTTATTATGAAGTGGCAAGCCAAACTGAGAACAAATCAATTAACTATTGCCAAAAAGAAAGACTTCGAACAAAAGATTACCTCATGGAAAACCACACGTCCAAAGAGAATACCTTTTATATATTTTGTAGGGTTTCCGACGTTGACTTCTGGGTATTCCAAATTTCGTGACAAACTTAATATACACTATTCAGGGAATATAAAGACGTGTCAAAAGGAGCCATCAAGACTACAATACAAAAAAAAAACACAAGCCTCTCAAACCTCTATCCATCTATTCATGCTGGAAACACATATCATCTCAGTGACGTAAAGTACTATTATTTTAGCTCTTCAACTATTACAAATGTCCACCTTTCAATCGAACTTTGGAAAGGTGTAATTTTCCATTTCATCACAATTAGAAACCCCAAAGGCAGACACCGTGAAAATAGAAAATTACACCTTGTCTTGATGCTTAGTCAGCATAATTTTGTGGCTGAAGGCACATACCAAGCCTTCTTCTTCTCTTCCTTCCTCTCACTCTCTTTCTACTACCCTCTCTGGCAGCCAACTAAATAGCTACATCAGCAAACTACCGCGAGTGAATAGACAAATTATCGTCTAGCTTAGATAAATCATAGCTAGCGTCATATAGGGGTTGACTTAGCGATGCATGCATGCCAGGCACGTTCGCAACAACCACTGCGACTCGTTCGAAAATCTATTACAAAATAACACACGAGCACATATATACAATACAAACATACGAACCAGCATGTTCATTTCGCCGCGCTTCGTTGGCTGCGACGTAGATAAATGCACGCACAGCGAATTCGAGACAAGCGAGCCAAATGCGTATGAGCGATCGCTCGCTGTAGCTGTGTTTGAGTGTGTGTTTATGTGTGTAGGCAATATTGAGTGCTAGGCGAGTATCTAGCGGATAGATGACTAAAATGTTTGTGCGGATGTATGCATGAATATTTTGTAAACCCATAGCAGAGCTGCGTAGTTTCACAAACACACCTACATTCACACATACACACATCCATGTATGTATATGGCTTTATCTGTATGTAATTTGAATTGGTGTATGTGTGGTTTTGCGCTGTCGACGCCAGCAGCGGCAGCAATATCACCGTGCTCACCTTCATACGTACGTCATGGCCACATGCATATTGCACGCACACAAACATACAAGAATTTATGCTATTAGCAGCATAGGACTACGAGTACTTGGGACCACATAGCTGAATGTTGATTTGGAATTCTATTTGATAGGCATTGTTGTTGTTGTTTTCGAATTTCGGCTACTCACGACATTGTTTGTATGTGTGTGACAGCAACGTCAAACGGCGCATTTGAGGGCAGCAAGCACCAACACTACCACTACTAACACACATTTCTACAAGGCATTTTATTGGGATTTTCTAGTTTGGCATTTGCTAGTCAATCGTCAGTCGTGGAGTAAGCGTCATCATAGTTCGTCATTATTGCGTTTCGGTTTTGTTGTTGTTATTGTTATTGCTACGCTCTTTCTTTCAAATTTTTTCGGCTGTTTTTTTGTTATTGTAGTGACGTTTTCGCTTGGCTTAGTTATTTAATTTGGAGTTATTTGAAAGTGTTGTTGTTGTTGTTGTTGCTGTCGTTCTTGTTCTACCACTTGCGTAGAGCGCATGAAAACGGCGAGATGTTTGAATACGAATTTTCGGGCTTCCTGGAAATCGTACAACGCGACCATGCGTCAGTTTTGAAGTGTTTGTCAGTCGTGTCGGTGTGTCGTTGAAACTAGGCGGAAACCGGATTTGTTAGTCATTGATAAAAAGAAAGAAATAGCAACAATAAAAACAAAAAAAAACTATTTAATACGTAGAGTTAGCGCAGTGGCGAAGTGGCGTGCAGACGATCATTGATTGTTGACTAGAGTAAATGCTATGAACGAAGCGATAAAAAACAAAGAAATTTCGAAAAATAAAATACAATTTGAGTTTGAAAATTTAACTTATAATTAATTATTTTTTAAGAATAATTAAAAATAAAAAAGTTTAAAATATATAAAAACAATTTTTGAGCATTTAAAGAACTGTCGGAAAAATTTAAAAAAAAAGTATGAAAAAATATTTAAGGAAATCAAAACTATTTTTTGAATTTTAAAAAAACTGTCGAAATATTAAAAAAGAATTGCAATATATATTGTGAAAAATAAAACATATATTAAAATACTTAAAACCAATAAAGTAACATGTTTAAAGAATAAAAGGAAGAGTAAAGAGTAAAGAGTAAAAGAAATACAGTTTATTTTTAAATTTCTTCTG
Source organism: Bactrocera oleae (assembly GCF_042242935.1). Lineage (NCBI taxonomy): Eukaryota > Metazoa > Arthropoda > Insecta > Diptera > Tephritidae > Bactrocera > Bactrocera oleae. The sequence continues at coordinate 62,714,330 of NC_091540.1, read as the reverse complement.
AAAACTTAATTGCGTAAAAAATATGTAAAAAAACTATTGATATAAAAATATAAAATTTAAGCAGATTTATTTTCAAAATTTTTTATGTATAAAATAGGATAATATTTAAAAAAATTAAAGTACTATTTAAACAGTCAGAAAAACAATAAAAAATAATCGAAAATAGAAATATTTAAAAATAAAAAACATATAAATAGTTGTAAAATGTATATAAATAAATATTGGACCGTTTACATTTTTTTGAATATAAAATATAAAGATTTTATAAATACAATTAAAAACGTATATTTACATATTTTTTCTTTCTATATAAAAAATAAAATTAGTTTTCTTAAATTTAAAAATAATTAAAATAAAAGATAACTGAAATTCTTTTAAAAGCTATAAAAAATATAAAAAAAAAATATTCTGCAAAAAATATATAAAAACAGTTATATATATACATACATATGCAAATAAATATGTATGTAAAAATATATATTAAAATTTTTGCTTATTTCGAGTAAAAAAAAATTTTTTTAAATAACATTTAACCTGAAATTATTTGAATAACTACTAAAAACTTTACAAAATCTGTATTTTGAAAAATAAACTATATATAAAAATATCTATGCTATAAATAAATTTCAAGCGAATTCCAACATATTTAAAAATCAAAAATAAATATTTGAAAGTTTTTCGCAAATAAAGAATTCAACTGAGTTGAAAAAATTTTAAAATAAATATTTATAAAAATAAATATCAAAAATAAAATGCATTTAATTTAATAAATTTAAAAAACAAAAATTACAAAAAAAAATCTTTTGCAAGTTATTAAAAAAATTATATAATAAACTTTAAATTTTTTAAGCAAGTTCCATATTTTTTAATGCCAACAAATAAATATTTTATTATTTTTTTCTGGTGCTTAAAATTTTCAAGAGCTCAATTTGGTTAAAAATATTTGAAACAACTATTAATACATCAAACAAATAAAAATCAAATAAATAAATAAAATTTAATGTTCTAATATTAAAAAACTAAAAAAAAAATATTTTCAAAAAAGAAAAAGATAACTATGTGATGAAAATCTAGTCATATATTCCGTTAAATATGAGAATTCCATATGAATTCAACACAAAACCAAAAACAAACACATAAAACTTACTAAGTACCTCAGTATGCAACAAACAACCAGCGCTAATAGCCAAACTACGATCAACAAAAATACCAATACCAGCAGCAATACCGACAACATTAACACCAACACAAGCATCACCAATATACTAGGCAGCACCAGTGCAGCTGCATCAACAGAACCAAATAATAATAATCGTGCCAGAAGAAGAAAGCCACAAGAAAAAATGGCACAACAACAACAACAGCAGCTACAACATGCTGAGCAAAGCGATACGTCACCGCCTGATGACAACAAAAACAAAGGTGAATAACATTTTTATATTCAATACAATAACACTTTTCGTCTTTACTCATCACACTTACTTTTCCTTATAAGCGATAAAAAAGCGACGCAAAAACCAAAAAAAAAAATAAATAAGAAACAAAAACAAAACTGTTAATAGTATCTCAGCGCGCTTTGTTTTTATTGGCTTACCCATTAACTGTGATTTCGTTTGGCCAATCAGCCGTAAGCAAATTCGATTTTCGCAATAATATCAATACGTTTTTTATTGGCACATAATGGATGTGAGCGTGTGTGTACCAATGTGTATGTATGTATGTAAGAAATGAAGTTAAAACACTCACGATATTATTATAAAAATTTGCGAGCTTCAACCCTCGGCGATATGAGTTTGATCATTTGACTTTACACAAACCAATATTTATGCATTTGAATGTTTGTGTGTAAGCACGTCGGGTGGTTTTCCGCGTCAACTGCATTTTAGGGGGTGAGGGTTGAAGCTGCAATTAGCACCATATGCAATATATGGCACCACCCCCATTTTAAAATGGACATATGTGCTTATATAAATGCATATGATGCACCTATGGGTCTAGTGGTGTGATCAGCAGCCCTATTTGTGATCATATATTTCTACTATAGAGTCAGAATGGTATTGTACGTGAAGATATACCAACTTCTTATACTCCGGACAGAGCATAAGTATTAAGTTTGCCACAAAAGTTGTTACACATTTAGCCATGTCCATCTGCCAGAAATTTTACACACGTTCTTTTTCCCAAAATAGCTGCTTATCTGTCGGAATCGCCGATATCGGTCCACTATAGCATGTAGCTGCTATACAAAATGATTTTGATCGTTCATTTTGTATACCAAGTCCGGCTTACTTTATACCGCATATATAGGCCATTATGTGAGTTATCTCAATGAATATTGTAGCGGTTTTTACTAGTAACAATGTATATTTATGCCTAACATTGACTAAATCGGGTATATTTTGCCTTAGCCGCCATATAACTAATATCATGATTTTCGAACATCCGGCTGACTTTACTCCACATACATTAGAGTGGGTGAAAAAAATGCGAATGGGTTTTTTTTTGTGCTTGGTAATCTGAAAAATTGGTTAATAGAAAGGCTCTCCAAGTATGAGCTCTTCATTGTAACGGGAACGTCCTCCGCCTAATGGTTTTCTATTTTTTTTCTTTTTATCGGATATAAAAATTCATATCTCGTTTCCTTGAAACTCAATGCGTAAGTTTTGTCATCACCTTAAAGTATTTCGGCAGCTTTGATTTATGCAAGTTGCAAGAGTATAAAATGGCAGCTATATGCTATAGTAACCAGATCTATGTAATTTGTGCGGAGATTGTTGCTTTGTAAAATAATTTAAGCAAAATTTTGCGCATATATCTTATCAAATAAAAAAGCTTTCCATATAAGGACTTGATATTGATCGTTCAGTTTGTATGACAGCTTTATAATATAGTGCTCCAATATCGGTGGTTCTGATACATGAGCACTTTGAAGCTCTGAAAAGCTCCTGTGCCAAATTTCAGAACTATATCTCAAAAACTGATGGACTATAACGCGTATATACAGACAAACAGAGAGCAGAACATGATTAAATCGGCTCAGCTCGACACGGTGATCATTTATATATATTTTTTTATCGAGTCTTCGACGTTTCTTGCTGTGTGTTACTCTCGCACTTTTACTACTCTTAGTATGAACCGATATCACACACTTTCGTCTATGTAATCAATGTGTACACTATAAAGTCAAGGTTGAGGGTGGACATCACTATCTATTAGCCATATGGGGCCTAGGGAAATTGAGGACCAATTTAACAAACCATAATTTCGATAAGTGTTATATTCAAGTTTTATTTTATTGAAAACTTTTTCTCAGCAACCGACATATTAATGTCAACCAGAAGGACGAAAAACATTACATTGAGTATATGTGAATTAAAGAAAATTGTAGACCGATCCATTGGTAGCAGATAACATTATTTCGTGCTTGGGAAAAGATATTTACTGCATTCCAATCAAAAAACCGAGTTTCGAAAATTATTATATTTAGTGTATAGGAGCTAAGAAATCATATTACATATTTTCGTTATCCAATTTCTGCACAAATTCATATTGAACTGTACAAACCATGCCTGATTAATAAATTCATTATCGTATATTTTCGTCTACTAACGAATTTTCTTCAGATTTTGTACTAGTTGGGAACTATAGAAAAGATATAGCTTGACATCAATATTTTCGTCGGCTATTTATATGCTCGACGCGATTTGCTAACGAAAACTATACATATTTGCTATCTACACTTACATGAAAGTTAACCTGGAAATGAATTAGTTCTGAATCTTAGAATTAATTCATTTTCAGGTGCTGAACCAGTTAGAAAAATTCCTAATACAAGTAGTGTATACATAAACTATTTCCCTGCTAAAGTAGCCTTAAAGTAAAATGTTTCTCTCTCACTTTTAACAGCAACTCAACTCAAGAGTTGTATAAAAATAATTTACGCATCTATAATTAAAGCGGTTGCATGCATAATTCCAGTAGAATTCATGCAAATGAGGAATACCTGCATAGATAAGCGTAACGTCATTGTTACCACCAGCAACAAGACAAGAAAAAAAAAACACAATTAAAACTTATATTTATGTAAATTTACATGGCACAAGGATTTACAGCAGATGCACTGCGAGCAGCCAACCGGTTTCATGCTTTCTAAGATATTTGTAAGGATATACGTATGTAAAGATATAGCAGAATATAAAGTTGGAAGCCAATTCAGGTTTCTTGTAAGATTTCAAATTGTATGGGAAAGGAAAGTGAGTTAGCTGGAATGCTAAACTAATTTATATATGTGTATGTTTGTATGTATGTGGGAAATATTTAAATTTTTGGCTAGGATAAAGCAATAGCCTTCTTAAAGCGGTGTAAAGTGATATCTTCACTGCATCATTCAATATAAATACAGCTATGACTTGCTTATTTCTTAATTAATCGCTGAACAATCAAAACAGTAAGCGTTGCCATGACGGATAAAGAGTAAAAGAAAATAGAGAAACAAATAGAATAATTGCAACACGCGCTGAGAACTTTATTATCCTTTAAATATTTATACTTAAAGGACATGGGATATAAGTAAATATACATACATATATATATACATACATTCATATATCCTTCGAGAAAGAAGTGCGTGGCTGCGAGTATATTAAATGACTGCTGACAATTATGAAATTGACGCAGCGCGGAGGAGTGGTTAATTTCAATAGCAGTGATATGAATAACCAAACAAGAAAGGCGAAACCATGAAAAACGTTTACTTCAGCTACACCGAAGCTATAATACCCTTCACAGGCGCATTTCTTAAAGCATAGAAGAACACAAAAATATTTGTATCTTGATTTTGATCTGTTAATTTCTAGGGCAGTTATATGCTGTAGTGATCCAATCTAAGCAATTTTTCCAGAGATTGTACGATTGAATTGGACAATAAATACTCTGTGCCCAATTTCGTGAATATCTCGACAACTAAAAAAGTTTTCCATACAAGGACTAATTTTTGAATAATCAGAACGATCGATATGCCAAAAACCGAAAGACTTAATATACCCTGTTGAGGGTATAAAACTAACGAAGAATACAGAATCCAATAAGTATTCACGAAAACCGAACGCAAAGAGCGTGTGAATACTTCACTTTACAATTGAATTGTTCTATTACAACAAAAGCGAGAAAAGCAAGTACAAAAATAAAATTCCCATATCTTGAATGAACCTTTTAAAGTATGAGTACTTATTGTATGTGAGTATTTTTAAGTCAGCAAGAAATAAGGCGCCCAAATTGTGGAGTCGTTCACCCGCCCTTTATGTGGGTTAGTAGATAAGATAGGGGTTCCAATATAAAAACACATCGTCATACAGACTCGTACTAACACACATATAAACACGCATACATACAAATATATATTTATACAAGAAATTCACACAAATATTTTTATACGTTTTCCTTCAATGAATGTCATTTGAAATATTTCTGACTGTATGTGTGTATGTATGTAGAGATATTTTTATACTTCAACTTTGAAATATGATATTTACCGTATAAAGCAAACAAAAATATGTCCGAATAATGTATGCGGTTTGTCCAAAGTTTTCATTCATAAAATTTAGTATTTATTGTGCGCGCTACATTTGTATATACACACATATATATGTACAGTGTGTATGTACTCAAACAAATATATAAAGCGCTAACAGATAACAGATTGATTGTGCTGATATGAGGTATTGTACGGACTCTTGTTTTTGTCACAAAAAGTAAAATATTATATTACGAAAAAGTTAATGAAGGCACATTAAATATACCCTTGTGATTTCGAAATTTATACACTACAAAAATTAAAAAATATTTGTTCGATTCATCATCATGTTTTGATCCATCATTAAGTTTATTTGGTGTGCCATCTGATCAAAATTGACTCGGACTGGTTTATAGTTATAAAATGCGCCCGCAAGCCGAATCGATAAAAATTTGCGACTAGTTTAAGCGTTTATGAGATATTCATCGTCAAACATTATTTATAAGCAGGATTGCAAATAATGCATTAGAAAAATAATTGAATTAAATTTTTTATATTTTGCAATCCCAAATACGTGCCAAAAAAATAAAAAAAAAACTTAATCCCACATACCGATTTAAAGATTTGCTTTAAATTTTCCAACATCGGAATTAAAAAATAAAAATTTAATTTTTAATTCAACATTTTTTAATACAAATTCACAACCCTGATTATAAGAAACCATTTTCGGAGAGCAGTAAATTGCCTACAAAACTATGAGTATACCGATTGAGTTATAAAATTCATAAGAAAAAACAAAATTTGCCTTAAAATAATCAAACATCAACCATTAATATCTTTTAAACGCTTACTAACCATCACACTGTTGCCATATGTTTGTTACGTATTTTGATTTAGATCATGATGGTTCATATCTTTCAATCATAATCTTGAAAAACTAGCCTGCATAGCAATAACAAATGGGCAAAGCGAAATTAATAAATCCACTTTTTAAAGTCGTAAGAAATATGCAAGAAACAGTTTTATTTCATTTAAGTAGAGCATTTCTATTGCCATAGCTATCTATTTGCCCTATTTCCACCCTTTCGAAAGCAATTGTTTCCTTCAAACCGGTTGGCAGCTGAAAACTCGCTTGATATGTAAAATCAAAGCTTACGAATCCAAAACATTTCCTTAACTAAGACGAAAGCAACTGAAATACCAAACATTCTCTCCTGTTTATGTGAATATGGAATGTTGCAAGACGAAGCAGTAGCAGCAAGGATTCTTTCTCCTTGCTAAACGTGTTCTATTCAACGAGTAATGTCAGTTAGATCAATGCGGAGATGTCAGGTAGCCGACAGTGGAATACAAAGGTGAAAAATGTGCAAGGATAATACTCGTCGACGCACACAAACAAGCAGCGCCTTTTGCATTTTCGAATTCGCATTGCTGTTGTTATTGTTGTCAGACATATACTTTTACATAATGGGGTACTCAGCTACCTGTATTGCTCCGTATTTGAGGAATATAATTACAAATTTCTTCTATTGTAGTTTTAATTAGCCAACAGTTTTGTTTTGCTCATGCGTTTTGGGTATATTCATATAGTTATACCATCTATATACTTATATATGCATTTATTATTCGTAACAAATAGGAAATCATGTTATTTTGTTGTGAGATACTAAAACATGAACTTCAAGAGTAATGAAATAAAAAAGCAAGTGGTATAAATTCAAAGAACTGGTAATGAAATAAAAAAGCAAGTGGTATAAATTCAAAGAACTGGTATAATTACATAAAGTTAGATAGGAAAAGATTCTATGATTATATAGGAATGTCTAAGCTCCCTCTTAGATTAAATTCTACTATATAATTTTGTTATTATTCTTATATTTAGATTTTTTTTTACAAGAGAGCAGCGGTCAGACATTGTCAGTAGAGCAATAATGAACCGAGGACGACTACTATCAAGTTTAGTAAAAAGAAATCCATTATTTTTTCAATAGATGGCTTTAGTCATATGTACCTCGCGTTGTATAAGTGATATCAGGCCACATTATATGGTCGAAGAAAGCTAAGATTTTGCACAAAAAAATCTTTTCATACAGTTTTGTGCTTGTCTCACTCTGTACGGTTTGAGAGCGGGTCAAAAACGGACACCAGCAAAGAGAGCTTATGCCATATTTCACAGCTTTTCTACGATTAAAACGCAATGCAGGAGGCTGAAAATGTTAAAAGTGAATTTTGGTTTCCTCTATTCCGTTTTTGGTAATTTTGATGTCAAAAATTATTCACGCTCTGCAAGGCCAATTGTCGAAAAATCGATAAAAGAATGAAAATCCACGAGTCCAACCGGTATGTAACACTGCTTCGATTACCTAGGGCCTAAACAATGCACAATAAACGTTTTGGAACCGTTTAAATAAGTTTTGATAGAAACAGAAGCACCATGTATGGGTGCCACACGAGTAAAACCAAAAAAAAGAAAAATAGATCAAGTTTCCATCTGCGAATCGCTGCTGAATCGCAACGAAATCGATCCACTTCTGTTGGGGATGCTTTACTGGTGATGAGAAGTGGATAATTTACGACAACGTCAAACGAAAATGGTCGTGATCGACTAGCGGTAAGCCGGCGCCAGAAGACTAATAATTACTATAAATATCAGAGACAACAATTATGGTCGATTAGAAAACAAGATTCTGTACTCCGAAAATTATTTTGTCTTTTCTAGTGAATGTATAACCGAACTCCGTTGGCTATTTGAAGTCTTATACCGTTGTTTCAGTATCTACTCTGCTTTGCAGCTATTTGTCTATTAAATGTTTGTATTAAAGAAAGTGCTCACGTACATAAAGTGGATATGGTCCTTAGAAATCATCTCTGAATTTAATAGCTCTAAGTTGTCAATAAATCATTAGAATTCCAAATAATTGCAAAGTCACTGTAGCCTGATCTCCACATCTCCCCAATAAGTATTGCGATTCAAGAACTGACTGACTTAATATTAAAACGATGGTTACATAAATTCAAAAATTACTAAACTAAGGATATGTAATTCAAAATGCTTCTAGTCTTTTGCGAGTTTTTGAGAAAACTTTTCGAATTACTTATGTTTGGTAAATCGTAAGTTTTTGTTTGATATTGTAGGTTGATTCCATAATCAAAATATTTGGTAGGTTTATCGAGATAAGAGTTACCAAAGTTCAACTACATTTTTTCCAACCCAGAAAAATGTTGGACCTGTGAATTATAAGATCTTTAACAAAAAGAAACCAATAGACTACGTTCCCCATCCTTGTAAATTAATACTCAATATTTTCCTGAATATATTTTATAGCATACTTTTCCTTTTATCTTTCAGATTCCAATCTGATAGAAACGGGTTGTGTGCGTTATGGCAAGTGCAAGTGGTTTAATGTGGCCAAAGGTTGGGGCTTCGTAACACCACATGATGGCGGACAGGAAGTGTTTGTGCATCAGGTAAATATTCTCAATACCTAACGCTTCTACACATTTCTCTATTAATGCTGTTGCTTTTCATTACCATTCACATTACTACTCTTCGCCAACTGTCACAGAGTGTCATACAAATGTCCGGCTTTCGGTCGCTGGGCGAACAAGAGGAAGTGGAATTCGAGTGCCAACTAACCGAGCGCGGACTGGAGGCTACACGTGTGAGCGGCAGCAAAGGACTCGACTGCACGGGCAGTACCTTCCGACCGCGCACGAAGAAGCGACGACGCGTACGCTGCTATAATTGCGGTAAATTTGCTAATCACATTGCCTCGATGTGCCCGCAGGAACCGCAACCCAAGCGCTGTCATATATGCAAATCCGAAGCGCATTTCTTTGCCGATTGTCCGATGCGGCAGGTGAGTACAGTGCAGAGGCAGCGCGCATGAAAATGCATTTAAAACAACAACAAAAACGTGTTTTAATTAAATTTCTTCCCCCGCCTCACTGTCATTTGCTAAGGAATCAACTGCAAACGATGAGTCGGCGACAATATCTAATGACGACAACAGCCAGTGCGACGATGCAGCGACGTGAGAGTGACAGATGGGCAGTGGCCGTGGGAATGCAATAGAAGGACAAAGAGTTATCTCAACATTTCTCCGATATAGTTGCTCGTCATTGCAATGCGCTTTAATTTACCACCATTCGCCGCCATTTTGAAGTATTTGCTTGGACCAATTGAATGGCTCCTTGGCTGAAGAATGCTTAGTACAAACTTGAAGAACTACTACATTTTTTCATATACAACATAAATTAAGTGAACATTAATGCTTAGTTCAAAAGACATTTTTTATGCAAAAAACTATAAAATTATTATTTATTTTAAGTATCCTTCAGGTATCATATACTATAAATTACTATCGACTTAGTTTTTTTTATATATATAAACGTATATAGATATTATATAATATTTACTTAAGCTAAGACAAGCAAGCATTTGCATGCAATTAAATGGAGAATTACAATGCCATTTTTAAGCGATTTTAAAGAAAACTGTACAACATACTACCTCGTAAATATTTGCTTAATTATATAATTTATGTAATTGTTAGTATATATTTACAAAAACAAAATATTTTTAAAATAAATTTTATGGTACAAAGAATAACTGAAAAATATGTGTTTACGTATACTTAGTCGTGCCATAAATTCTGTTACAAAGCTTACAATGCATAAAACGAGTACAAATAGAAAAATGTGTACCGTTGAAGAAGTTTCAAAACTACAAAATCTACGCTAAAACTTCAAAAGACCCAAGTTACTGCAATGGTTTGGTGGAGGGTCTCCTGTAAAGGTGTTACACCTCTTCACTTCTGTGAAAAAGGGGCCAAAAGTGTACAAGCACGATGTTTTAGAAATTATGGTTCTCTTCGATGGAGAGTATTGGAACTTCCAACAAGATCCGCTCTAGCACACAAGGCAAAAACCAATCAGGAAGGGCTTAAAAGCAATATCCCCGATTTCATAGATGCAGATGTTTGGCCATCTGCATGTCGAAATTTGAATCCGTTGTCAAAACTGTTTGCGCTGCTAATGTTCAATGATCGAACCATTTGAGGACTTGTGTGAAAGCAAAATGTGCTCATTTCGAATAAAACTTTGTACACCGCTCACTAAATATTAACATTATTAAAAAATGTTCTGTAGCATAATTTTTATAACGGCCTGAACTTGTAACAGACATATGGCAGTAGTACATACGTACAGAGTTCATTCATCTTGGCATCAAACTTACGGTATTTTTTAATTACTAATTACTCTTCAGCTGACTAATCACTGATAATGTAATCTGTACTTGTATGATCATAAATTCACTAACTGATTGATTTTTTAGTCACAACAAAGTTTATTATGCGATCTCTAAATATTGTCATCATAACCAAATTTATCACGTGATCACTACCAACTGATAATTTAATCATAAGCAGTTTTCTTATGTAATCGCTCACCTGGTTTACTTATCATGTGATCTCTAACTAACCCATCATGTTATCACCACATGATTAATCATATGATTACCAACTAAATGTCATCAAATTGATCGTGTAACTACTGCCTCACTGGTCTTATCCGTTTTATAATTAGATCACCAAATGTTCAAACATATTATAACAATCTATTTGATCATGTGATCACTAACTAATTTATCATCTAATCATAACATGTTTTATCTTGGATCACTATCTCATTCATAGGGAATCTTATCTTTGCTGATCATGTGATCAGTAATAATCATGTGATTATCAATGCGAATGCCATTGAAGTCTCCAATTTAAATTGATGAAAGGGCTGCATGTATAAATGAATGAGGTATGTAAAATATCACTATCATATATTTAAATGTATTTTCATATCACTCTTTTTTATCAAAGGAAGTATCAACGCTTGTTCTGAGTGAGCAAGCACTGCAAACGAATGCAATTTAACCTCAAAACACAAACCAATTATGATTCCAAAGCCATGCTAAGCTGTCGTACTATTTAAATGAGACTACCGATTTGAAAAAAAATGCTTTTTGTTCGATAAAGTTTAATATCAGTTTTGATTACTGATTAAGGATATAAATCTGAAGATGCTAAGCCACTTGCGAGTCTATACTTAAGACTAAAATTTAGTTAACTTTCCCACTCTCGATCTAGTTGAATAAGTTTCAACACATAAAAGTTAGTATTTTGGTTATGTGAGATCTTGAGAAGCTTTTAACTAACGGAAAATGATAATAATTTATAAACATAAAAGCAGTCAGCATGGCCCATTAGTTTCGACCGTAACAATTCACAAATTGGTATACTAAATCACATAACTAATGTTTACAGTCAAAATTAATAAAAATGTCTTGGTTAAAATAGTCGCTTGAACTATAACACATTTAACATTTACCGCGTATTTTCCTCCGAGCCTCATCATCGCATTGAAATCTTTTGAAATATACTATTATGATTTACCTAGCGGAAAATCTCTCTCCATATAAACACTCTTACTACAACTGCATTTATGTGTCTCTGAATAAACATGTGAACCACTTTTTGCAAGAGGAGAAGTATTTGTCAACATGCACTTAAACTTTTATGAAATACTTAAAACCCCGAACGAACATTTTTATGTCTGAATAGTAGTAAGTGCGGCACAAGGATTTGCAGAAATAACACGTGCCTTCATGTACAGAAGCTTATAGGCAAACATATTTATGTTTGGATTTTATTACACTAACAATTTCACTAACATACATATGAAAAACCTGAAAAATATAATATTCGTGCAGAAAATCGCAACTATTTGAAAACAACTTCATGTGAAACTCTTAACACTAGAGTTGCTACACTTTACACTTCAAAATCTTAAGATTGTTGGTAGATTTTTACAATAATATATCTAAAAGTACAAACATATTTATTTGCAGCAAGTGGTAACGACATCTCAAAAAATATTCTGTAAAACAATTTTTTTAATTTGAAGTTCGAAAATTTTAAAATGACCACAGAGGCTTTCGTTATCCCTACATACACTTATGAAATTAATGGCAGTCACTACAAAAACCATATAAAATCATATATTTAAATTCAAATGATTTTCATAACAGCTTGGTGGATAATTTGGTTTTCTTACTCGGCTTTAAATATTGGCATAAACGGCTTAACCCCGTTGTCTTATCACAATTTAGTTCAAACTAATCGAAGAAAAATACCCAAAAATCCCTCAAAAAACTTTTACTAACCATATCGCACTTTCTACTTATGTCTTATATGTCATCAAAAGGAACTAAACAGCACTTAACTAAAATGTTTTAATAGTTCTTCTAGCCACATTGTTTGATATAATTAATTTTCAAGTCGAATTAAGGTTAAGGTTAATAAGAAAAAAAAGGATATTCTATGAAAATCTTAATTTTTATTTTGATCCATCAGTTTCTATGAGACCGAATTGCTATAGTGATCCGATTCGAACAATTTATTCGAAGTTGGCTGCGGCAGTAATCCAATAAAATTTGGTGAAGATATGTCGTCAAATAAAAAAATTGGCCATACAAGGACTGTTTGTATGACAGCTATATGCTATTGTGATCTAATATTGCCGGTTCCAACAAATGAGTAGCTCCTTTGGGCAGAAGAGGACTTGTGCAAACTTCATATCGGCTCGCTTATTATTTTTATATATACCTTATGCCGTCTCCAAAGTTTTCTTCTAGGTGTTACAAACATCGTGGCAAACCCAGTGCTATTTAAACTACGCATAGTGAGTTATTTCTCTCTCACTGATTCCAAAATTTCTTAGTACACCTCATTCGCAATTCCACTTCCTATTAACTCTTCTGCCATCAAGTAGTTCCTATTTTAAATAAAAAATTATATATCACTTCAAGTAAGGCCATCTATTTTAAATACTAAAAACTATTTTTAGCTTATTAATTGCTTTTTGCTATTAATTATTACAAAAAAATAGATTTCGACACAAATTTATAATCGCCACCTTTCATCGACACTATCAAGCGAATTGAAAGAATTGCAATGCCTTTATACTGGTCCCCAGCTTCACTGGCTTCACTGACCCTATTGCAGCTACGTGATCATGTACTCCTTTACTCATTTTAACATCGCATCGCATACTTTTATCTTATTTCCGCTTCCAATGAACTATTCTAGCGATGGAAAGAAGAGAGCATTCTTTTCTCGTATTCCAATCTTGAGGCTCTCTCTTAAATCTACAAGCTTTCTCTCTCTTTTGAAATGTGTAACTAACATAAATGCGTTTGATCTCTTAATATTCACTGATATAAGTCTACTAAATCATTCTCACTTATGTTACTATATTCCGTAAATTATTTGTTTATACTTTCTATAAATTCATTTTACGCAATTAAATCATATTTCCTTTTATTAAAAAAATTAATGAATTTTTAAACTTTTGTGAGTTAATTATATATGAAACCATTGTTTCAAAGCTATTGATAATTTAGAAAATATATGAAAAGTAGACTGAAGAGAGACATTACACGCAGGTGCTTTAGTAAAAGGAGTTCATTATATTTTGTTTATTAAGAAGCGATTTAATTGTATTGATATTATTATTTTATTTTTCTAACACGTACTGCTTTATGAACTTTAGATTTTATAATAAAAAAAAATTATTTTAAAAACTTACCTTCTATAATCAGACTTTTCTGCCTTATATCCTGGAATGCAAATCGGCGACAATTGTCTATCAACACTATCATAGTCACAACTACTACTAACATTAGGTTGATGCTCTCTCATAAATACTTATTTTTCTCATAAAAGAATATTAGAATGTCTTCGTTCAAAAGATTCCAATTCCAAATTTATTTTCTTTCTGATTTATATCCCACTTCCGCAAACTTTTACTCCGTTTTTTTTTGCACTAATTCTATTTTTCACTTCAAAATAATTTTTCAACATTTATAACTATAAATTTCCAATCTCATTAAGAATACTCCTTTTTATTTATTCCACAATGAACCGTAAGCTTTAATTTATTTTCGCTTCTTATGAGCACTTCTCTCGCACATTTCTTTTATACTGTTTGGACTTCTAAATAATTGAGTCCCTGCTTGTAAAGAGAACATCTGCGTACTCTCATCCTTTTTTATATTTGCCACAAGACTACAAAATTATATGCGGTCAGTACATACTTATATGTATCAATTTCATGATATTTTATATATCTCTTAATCACTTTAAATAATTAGATTTGTAGTTAATAATACTAATAGGTGTATACCTATTAGTTATTTATTTCAGACTTTTTACATTCATTTTTTACAAAAAAAAAAAATTCGTCACAAATTTACAACTGCAAGTTTTCATCGACAATTACAGACTAACTGCAAGTCCTTCAAAAAATGTAAACCTAGTAATTTTCAGTATCACATAAACCAAAGTATATACTAATTTCCATTTATTAACCTACTCTCAGATCATTTGACTCCTTAATCATCAGCGGAATTAATATAATCAATATACCTTACATTATTCAGTCACATACTCATTTATATAAGATTACTCAAACTTTCGCTTTCTTTATTTACATTTATATTTAAAGTTCTGGAAAGTAGTTCTAATTCCAGTTCCGTTTCCTATATCTCACGAGTTCTATAAATAGTAAGAGTGATGGTAGTGAGTGTTAAGAGGGAAAGAAAGCGGAAATATGTTAGAGGCGTTATACAATGAGTACTGAATGAGAGATTGCATAGTTTTAGAATCACTGTATTTATATAATAAGAGATCATAATACTGATCGTATAATAGTAGTGTTGTAAAATGAAGAGAACACTAAGCAAGTGTAAAGGAAACGGAAGAAAATGTACCATATATATTTAAAAAAGAGTATATAATCAGTTTCATTGCGATGTGAGTATTACAAAAATTGCATAAGCAATAAGCGTGCATGTGTATTCTTGGATGTAAAACCAAAGCAGAGAGCGCTGAGTAGTGAGACTGTGTAGGAAGCGGAAATAATTTTAAGGAAATAGGAATAGCGCTGAAATAAGGGAGAGCGAATATGTTCAGGGGTTCTAGAAAATAGGAGTTCAAATGTTTAAATGTCTAGCGACATAACCGCTACTCCTCGATGGCAGTGTTCATCGAAACACGCGGTCTTAATTTTTATATGTAAAATTATTTCAGCAGCATATCGCAGGCGTTGATTCGATCCAGAAGGTTTTTTTGCGTCAAATTATGCGGCACCCAAACACTAAACTTTTTTTTGTATCCAGCCTTCTGCAGATGGTTCAAAATGGTTTGGTGACTAACTCCCATCTCCTGGGCGATGTCACGAGATGCCATATGCCGGTCTAACTCGATGTATTCCATGATTTGATCGGTATTTGTCGTCACAGGTCTTCCGCCGGCTGGCTTATCCATGGTGTCGTTTTCACCGGCTCTGAATCGTCGAAACCATTCCTCCGCGGTTCGAAGTGATAGAGTACCATCCCCCAAAACACCATTAATCTCACGGTGCGTTTCTCTAGCGGATTTGCCTTTAACGAAGGAAAACTTTAAAATAGCGCGAATTTCGGCGTTAGTGAACTCCATGTTTACACGTCTATAACTGTTGAACGCAATATCCAAACTAATCATGCATAGCGTTGTTTTGTAGGTTATGTCAAGACCTTTCAAATTATGTATAGTGTTGCCAGATACGAGCTCTGTAGCGCTTTGTACATAGCCGCGAAATTCAAAAGACAAAAAAGCGGAAGGGAAATAACGGCCAACCTAATATATTATATTGTAACGTATTTAATAAATGTATTAGTGCTTATTAGTAATATTGCGGATAAAAAACGCAGACAGTGTGAAAATATTTGTAAGAAAATAATATATAAGTGTGAAATACTTAAACAAGTTGTTCACATCGGCATACTAGTCTAAAAGGTTTGTAGTTTTGTAGTAAAGACAAACACATTGTAGAAAGCCATACATGCACATGTACAAATATAAGTGTGTAGTAGTATAGCATCAGTTAGGAAAGTGCAAAGAAGAATTGTGTGGTAAATGGATATAAATTTTATTCAGTGTAAGAGCAAATACATGTAAACATATACCATACATATGTATGTATATTTAACTATGGACTCGTTGGATTTAAGACATTAATAACGGATATCTATATAAGTACATACGTATGTACATTAGAGTGGGTTGATTTACATAGAGCCAAAAAAACGGAAAAATCGCATTTTCAGAAAATATTCTACGGATCATTTTGACCAACTTTGCCTAAGAGAATATGGTATGGAGTATATGGGTCCAGAATATATTATATGTAGTTGTCGGATTTTTTTATTTTATTTTCACTGTCATTGTTAAGTATGTGTTAGAGAACAATTCTGCAAAATTATGTGCGTTTAGCTTTTTTATGAAAGGCAGTATACCGAAAAATAAAAAAATATGAAAAATCGGTTGTATGAGAGTTATGTGATATAGTTGTCTGATCTGTCCAATTCCGACATATTGTCGATAGAATATCAAAATGCACCTATATAAATTTCATGAGAACGACGCTCTCTAATATACATGTTTCTCAGAGTGTATGTATATGTTACATACATATAAACTGTTTATGAACTCAATAGCATACAGTGAACAGAGATCTCAGATTTATACTTAAAGGTGTTAATAAGAGCGCACTGCTTTTGAGGGTAAGTTTGTTTTTTCTTTATAAATTTAGAAAAGTAAATATAATAAGTAGTAATAACTTTTAACGTTAAATATATTTCTAATAAATATTAATACACCTCTTTCGGTCAAAAATATATATGTTTTTATGGCTATAATTTCAATAGCTTTGAAACCCATATACCATAGCATATACAATACATATAATTAACATAAAAATGAGCATTTTATAATATAATATGAATAATTTAAGAAAGAGAAATTAAATGAAAATTAAAAAAAAGAAAGATAGATATATGCAATGTTAATAAATATATTTATAATTATTAAAATGGTGTCTAAGCAGCAAGAGCGCCGGTGTGCGCTCATTAAGCGGAGAATATTTTACTGAAAACTTTAGCATTAGAAAGAGCGAGAAAGGAATAGAAGAATTTGTAGGAAGTGAAAATATGTAGCAGGTGTACGGTATAGTTACAAATAGGCATTCTCTTTCACTCTTTACTGTTATCGCCAAAAAAAACAACTGCCGCATGCAATAATACTTATTTTTATTTGATCGTCTCATTATTGATCTTAAAGTGCCATTTCAATTGAAAGTACCAACTCTTTGACTTACTCCAATGTTATTTCAACCTTTTGAGATGTTTTTTTCCCTAATATCTCATTTATAATTGAGTACAAAATCATCCGATACATTGATATCGAATAGTTTGAGTGTCACTGTATTTTGACGAGTTTATGAAAGTTAGCTCTAGTTCCATAAATTTCAATAGGACATTGCATTATACTTGTAGTTAATGTATAAGGTTTGTTTTGTAGTAATGTAGAAAAACGAACAGAACCGCAGGAGAGTACTAGAAATGGAAGTATATCATTTTCAATGAGAGAGAAAGCTACTAACCTTGAGTGCGAATAATTAGGCGATCAAACTGTTTTGTGCACAAAGTACATACATGGCTAATAAAAGAGTTGCACGACACGAAAATAAAATAAGAGAGCACTAAGTAGGAGAGTTTGTAGGAAACGGAAATTAGTTTAAGGTGTACGGTACATTGCTGGAATTAGTGAAGTAAAGCATTTGCAACGATATGAAGATCCGTGAAGCCCTGGGATAATATATGTAAAGAGTATATATGTAAATATAGTCGTGATTTTAGTGCCACTGGTGATTCAATGGTAAAATAAGTAAAAGTTAAGAGTAAGCAAAAGAGAATATATACGTTCTGTCTTAAGTTGAAGCTGACTTACTTGGAAATATAATTAAAGAAAGAGCATTTTGTAAGAGTTAACGGGAAACGGAAATAAATTAATGAAAATAATTTAAAATTTAGCTGGAATGAACGAAGAGTAGCATTTTCAATGGCACTGGAATTTCGTAGCTCAAATAATTATAAACGTTTCACAGTTAGATTGCGGCGTCGCTCAAAAAGGCAAGTCATAATTTTTTTAGTGCGAATATATATTAATTAAAATATTCAAAAAATACATAACAAATAATTTACATAAATATTTTTCGGCGCGTTAGTTGTTATCAGTTGTGGAGAGCGATAAAATTATTTAAATATTACGAAAGGATATAACGCCCATACATACATATTTAAAGCCATTCAAATAGATAAATAGGTTAGTTTTTTAATTTTAAAACTGAAAATAGCACCTTAATTTTAATTTCATTTATAACACTTGAAGTGCATTATATAATATTATATAATGAATACATATATAAACCTTTGCATAGATGTAGCCCTTTCACTATCTTTTATCATCCATTTATTGTATATATAATATAAATATTCGACATTAGCTAACTCGTTTTCAAAACATAAATATAAGCAAGAAAAGCTTTTGGCTTCAAATATTTGCTTATCATATTGACATAAAATCAAAAAAGAGAAAGGTTTCTTCATTTTGAGAGAGTTACACGGGAAATTTAAATTATTTTTTACAAAAAGTTAGGCATGTCAGAATTGGCCGTCTCAACAAGTTTGTCATAGGCACAAAGCGCTTTGTCGACATGTAAGGGTCTATTGATCCGGCTCATAGGAGTTTTGGGTACCACAACGGACCGGCGTTTAAGCTGTCCAAGTGTGATCCTTCTTAGGATCGACCCTCTAACCTAACCTAACCTAACCTAGGCATGTCAGTGTTTTTAAAAGTTGTTACGAACTATTATTTTGATTTTTAGACTGTTGTCATATAACTGAATCATAGATTTCTAAAAAACGTTTAAATTTTTAATAAACTCGTTTTGTTTTCCTATTATAAAGCGAAGTTAAACTTAAAATAAATAAAATAAAAAATGCATGAAACCATTCTCGCGCTTGGTAAACAAAAAAGAATGAGTCTCAAAATATGTAAAATAGAATATAATAAGAACATAATATAATTCAATATATATTGTAGTAATAAAACTTAAATGAGAGAAATTATATTGTTATTTGAAAAGTGCTTAAATTCACAGTTTTATGAAAATTATAAAAACAAGAAAAACGTTAATTTCAGCTACACCAAAACTATAATATCCTTCACAGGTGCAGTTCCTATAGCATAAAAGCGTATGAAAAGATTCTTTATTTTGAGTTTGATCGGCCAGTTTATATGTAAGCTATGTATGGTATATGCTACACTGATCCGATCCGATCAATATCGGAGATTATAGCTTTACCTTGGGTAGTAATCTATGCCAATTTTCGTGAAGATAGTTTGTTAAATAAAAAAGTTGTCCATACAAGGACTTGAATTTTTTCGTAAACTCCGTATGGCAGCTATAAGCTGTAGTGGTTCGACATCGCCGATTTCAGCATCTTGTAGAAAAAAAAACAAACAGCCAGACATCGTTAAATCGATTCAGCTGGTCATTCAGAAAGTTTCCGGAAATTGTAAATAAAACAAAAAATGTTTAATCTTCATCAATATTTATTTTGTCGCCGTCAAAATATGCTCCTTCTGAAGCGATACACATATCAAGGTGGCGATTTCCATTGCAACGAAACATGCCTTGTAGGCGCTGTCCGGAATAGTCTTCAGTTTCCTCTGCGAATTTTCTTTTACAGCCTCAATCGAGTCGAAACGGGTTCCGCGAAGTAGTAACTTGAGTTTCGGAAACAAAAAAAGTCGCAAGGGGCCAAATCCGGTGAATACGGTGGTTGATCGATGGTATTGAACGAATTTTTGATCTTAAAATCGTGCATTATACTCTGTGACAATATGTTGTACATTAAGACCAGCAAGTTTCCGGAAATTGTTTTTTTTTTCGATATTCGCGGTTTGGTTTGTCATGAATACGTTCCAATGGGACAGACGGTCAATAATAAGGTTTGCGCGAAAACATCCGTCGTAAAAGGCCGAAAACTCTCTAGAGTCTTTTTGCAGTTAAAATTTTCTTGGCAAACTCGTTTAGGCTACAGAAATGCCCACACTAAAGTGCAACTGCAATTTTTTTACATTTATGTGTACATTCTTAAACCGTCTTAAAATGTTTTTACTCCAAACTTCATTTACAACAACTTACATAGTGCTAAAACTACTCATAGAAAGTTATTTGGCGTAGGCGAAGTGGCAAAGTGCATTCGCATTGCTTTCTACAACAAACATGCCAACAAACATAACAAAAACATAACAACATTCGTAAAAGATTCGTGAAAACTAAGTGTTTTCTTGCTTTTAAAGCCCATTGCAGGCGTTTTACGAATCTTCAATAGCAAACACTCAACACTCTTCCGCGATTTTATGTGAGTAGTTTTCACTTTTGCAACCACTCATCTGGGTTTTAGTGTTGTTGCAATAGTGAGCGCAACTTCCTTTAACTCCACTCTTAAGAAATGCCCGTCTGGATTAATGCTTTTTTTGCTTTTGCTTGTAATTCTTTTGTTGCTATTGCATCCCATAACTGTTCTGCTATGTGAGACGCTTCGCGCAGCCTATAAATATGCTAGGAATGCCATTTACCCCATCATCGCTACAGCTCATTGTGAAAGCGTTTGTTTGCACTGGTAGTTGTAGGTGTGTGTGAGTGTAAATGTGTGAGGGTTTTGCTCGTGACATGCAGTATCCGTTGACGGATGCATCTGTGACTGCTGCAGCAGCTAAGGCGCGGCTTTAAGTATATTTTATTTTATTTCATTTCGCCTCCACTTATCATTCTGCAGCCTTTTCTTTATCCGTTAGCCGCCATTTCGCAAAGCTCTGCGCTTTGTAATTTATTTCAGCTTACAGTTGCTTTAGAAAACTTCCTTGGAATCTAATTTGTGAAAATGCATTTATTTGCATTACAACTGAAGTGTCACTTAAGGAAGTGAGAGTTATGAGACATAGCGTTTAAGTTGGAGAGGGTGAAAAATGTCTTCTTGATGTATGATTCACATTGCTTAATATTGGAAAATAATATTTTATTTCTATACTTATTTTTATATTCAGTTTGGAAAGTAAAAGTTAGTATGCTATGGCCCGTCAGAAATAGTAATTCTAGGAGGTAATAAATTCATTGAGGATAGGCTACTAAAATTATTTGTTATGAATACAATGTTGTAAATAGAAAATATCAGCTTTGGCGTAGTGTCTCGGAACCATAAGGTTCCGATACTTCCTGCTGTAATTAAATTTTTCATATCATTCCAATTTAATTCGAAGAAAACTTTATAATACAAAGAAAAGCTCGAAATTTAAGTTGTTGTTTGAAAAAAGTTTTAATCTTTAGAACTATAAACTAAACTAGTTTCGAGCTTTTTGAGCTTTGGCGTTAGTATTTACCGACTAAAAGTAGGTTATACAGTAGGTACTGGTTAGAAAAAGGTTAAACCTACATTAATCGGGTTCAGACTGATGATATGAAACGTTTTTTCATCTAGAAATATTTGAGTTTCAGTGCAGCCGGCTTTTGACTTTTCTAAAGGTTTTCTGACATACTTTTAATAAGGCTTTTAGTTGAAGCATTCTCACGCGAATTTGACTAAATCATGTAGCAGTTAAGAAATCAATGGGCAGCAGTAGACTTATTGCAGCCGCTTTCATGATGGTGAGCATTTACTCCGACAGCAGAGCGGCAATAATAACCTTGAGCTCGCTCACTGTGCACCCAAAGTTAGTTAATTGGTGTCTGTTCTCACTATCAACAGCATCAAGCTACTTCATTATTAGACTCGTTAAGGTGCCTGCCCATAGCGGAATCGCTGCAAACTTTACAGGCGAAGAGCTCGCAAGAGAGAATGCAATTTCCTCATTATGGACCTCGCGTGAGCTTTGTAGCTGGTTGTCAACGATCTCGGACAAAGATTGTCAAAATTGTATAAAAGAAGATAAGGTATAAACATCAAGGACTTTTCTCCTCCATTATCCAGATTTAGCCTAAATGGGTTTGAAACATCCCACCAGTCACACTTTCGACGAATCGAAATTGATATTAGGCGCCTCAATAAATTTGTGACAGTCTCAAAGCGACTTGTCGATTTATGAGAGTCTTTATGAACAATACATAGGCATTGTAGGTATCACAATGACCCGACGTTCACAACAGTCCAAGTGAAAGCATTTGTAATTGAATCGAACTGATCTCTGTTTTTGAAACTTAAAAAAAAAAAGGTTTTTGTTTAGTCAAATGAAATGATCAATTGAAAAATCGACGTAAAAGGTAGAGAATATTTAATCCAAAAATAAATATTACATATGTTTCCGAAAATATGATATTTTTAATATCACTGTCTTATAAAATTGCATCTAAATTTTTATCTATGGTCTACTTTTAGGCCTTTTCAACATAAGTCTTTCATTATGCTGTCAGATATATCAACATTCAAAATCATATAAATTATCTACATGATTTGAACACTTTTTGTACTCACTGTTTTTCACTTTACTTAATTTCCTGCCATCCAGCCGGTCTGTGGGCAGCCGCAGTTCTTATCCGACCAGTTACTCCGAATGGTAATTAAGTCCCCTTTAGCGAATTATTCAGCAACAAACTGAGGACACATGTAAAGAGCACTTGGTTTTACGAAGCAACTAATTTTCAATTTGCATTTTTAAATTTAAAATATTCTACTCTCACACACACGCATACCTACATACCAGCATCTTTGCATACAACTCAGTGCATTTGTTCCTTGTCAACCGCATTAATGTGGCTGCTGTGTTGTTGTTGTTGCCGCAGCCGTAATCCTTTGCACTGCACCATCTTAGTGGCATTCCTGTATGAACTTAATATACAACTGAGTGAGCAGTTTTCCATGCATCCACTTACATACACATAAACTTACATACATATGCGAATGCACGCCAAAGAAAATGGAAATACAAATAAATGGAATCGCAGAGCGAAAAATCAGGTCACATAGTTGGCAACGGCATACTTGGCAAAAATTGCTAAAATATAAAATACGAGTGCATATCTTGCACGTTTTCGCGTTAAAAATACACTCACACACACGTACATATGTAGTATATGTATATACGATGTTGCGTGCATATGTGGAGTTGCAAGCAACTGCCGTGCGATGCGTTGAAGCAAAAACAACAACTAATAAAAGTATTCGCCCGAATAAACATAAGAAAACATATATTAAGGAGTATCTATGATTTAAATTGCGTATGCATTGCAAAGCGGTGTTGGAAAATGCAATGCAATTTTTGATTATAAATAGACAATAAAGTTTGGCAAGTATAGTGGTAAGCGCACGGTAGTGGAGTGGAAAATTTCAAGAATGGTGGAAATTCGGATAAATGCGTTGTCATGGTATAAGGACCAAGAAAAAATCTTAAGTTCGATTGCATCGAAGCAATAATACCCTTCACAAATTTAAAAGTTTCACACAAGAATTTAATGTTGATCGATCAGCTTGTATGTATGGCAGCTATACGCTATAGTAGTTCCTTCTAAGCCAGTTATTCGGAGCTTGTAACGTTGCATTAGACAATAATCTGCTGAAAAAGTTTTCCATACAAGGACTTGATTTCGATCGTTCAGTTTGTATCGTCGCTATATGGTATAGTAGTCCGATCTGAACAATTTCTTTGGAGATTACGCAGCTGCTTTGGCCAATAATAAATGCCAAATTTCGTAAAGATAACTCGTTAAATAAAGAAGTTTTCCATACAAGGACATGATTTTGATCGTTCAGTTTGTAAGGTAGCTATATACATATATGCTAAAGTGGTATGATATTTTCGGTTCCAACAAAGGAAGCTTTTTGAGGAGAAAAGGACGTGTACAAAATTAATTTCTCAAAAACTGAGAGACCAGATCGCATATATACAGATTGACAGACGCACGGAGAAACTTCGTGCCAAACTTAATATACCTTGTTCAGGGTATAAAAATTATAGGTTTGGATCGCTATTTAATATTAAGTTGATGTATTGTAAAGTTAAGAATTTTACCTATGAGGGAAACTTAATAACAAATTAGATACTTTTGTACGTCTCGCTCAACTTGAAAATATCTGAAAGACCCTTCACGATATTCAACTTTTAATATTCTTGGTGCAAAAAATTAAAAATTTTATCAGGCTGACGAGACGGCTGAATTCCCCGTAACTGTCTTTTAGTCCGTACCTCTGTCTGTCCGCGAAAGCGTTAACATGAGGGAAAACTGAAATATTTTGATGAAACTTGGAACATACTATATGTTTACTGGCACTCTGAGAAAGTTGGTATTGCAGATGGGCAAATTCGAACAAAACTAAGCTGAGCGCTGCCAAGCCACCGATTAAGATAGAAAATTGTAATTTTGTAGAGGTCATCGAAATAGAAACGGGTATCTATGGTTTTGAATTTTTTTAAAAGTGGGTGTGGCCGCTACCCCATTAGGTTTAATGTACATATACTCCAAAGCTACAATATATCGACCAAAAGTGCCCAGTACAGATATTTTCGAAACCTCTTACGACAGTGTGAAAATAGGTGAAATCGTATATTAACCACGCGCACTTCCCATATAACGAATATGTTGAAAACTACTAAAAGTGCGGTAGCTCACTAGCTAAGATAGTTCTGATTGGCTTTAAAAGAACCAGTGTCAAAATTGGACACCACCCCCCTAGGTAAAATTCTATATATTTTAAGCCATAACTTTTCAAACCCCCCCAACCTCCCATATGTTAATACCTGTGCCTATGTCTACAACTTTTTTTCCAGTAGTTTCCATAAGATTTAAGATTATCTGATGGCAGAATAAGAAAATGTATGTATCAGTTTTGTTTCTTAGGCTCTTTCGAAGAACTTTCGTTCTTCACTCTGTGTAAATTGCGCAGATATTCCAATATCCTCCTTGCCGATTTTGTTTTAATATTAGAAAACATTTTCACTATTCGTAATCTTTTTATGCTTCGTGTTCACAATTCCCTTAAGGTTTCAACAAATAAACTATTATAACTATATTGAATTAAGCCTGTATATAAATTTTATTTAAACTATATGCTTTCTTCCGAGTGGATCAGCTCCGTGCCCAGGTAAAAACTATAATAAAATTTTTTTTCGATATCAGTCATCTATCTTTAGACAAATTCAGAACTCTAATCGTATTTATGACCTCTTGCCTCAACTTCTCAGCTCTTCCCAAGCTTACTGAAACCCTGTAGAATTCTTGACATATCGACATAACCACCAATAATAGCAGCGGAAGCAAATAGTTAGTTTGGATATAAGTATCACTGAAAATTAAGTTCTATCGAAGGAAATTGCGACCGATTGAAGGAGGCTTCAAGCTTTAGGTGCTTTATAGCGTCAACATTTATAATTTTAACATTTTCGAACTGATAATTTTAACAACCGAAACCTCCAAACAGGAGGTCTAACTGTCAAAGATCATCGATCGAATGGCCATCCGGATATGATATAAAACTCACTTTCCCCAACACTAGTTTTCCTACTTGTATTTACATATACTTAAACAAGCTTTGTATATATAGTTGACCTACTGCATTATGACTTCAGTGTGTCTAAACCACCGTTCACTACAAGTGTACTTGTATACACATAAACAACGCATGCGCATGGGTAAACATTCCTACCTTGGCAACTGCACTGCACATAAATACTTAGAATGCTTCAATTGCGGTACGTCCATGTGTCGAACGCGCTGGAAATGTAATAATGCAACTGTCATGGCGATATTAAAAAAGCAATAACTTAACCGGCAACAACAGCTGCTGCAATAACAATAAGTAGGATTATTGCTAAGCAAATATAATATAATGTAATACCATACATGCAAATAAATATATATTTATGCAGATTATAAGTATGTAATAATGTTTTAGAATGCGAAAGGGCTTAAGAAAATAATAATATTCTAGGTTAGTAGTGTTGTGGCAAAGAGGTCGTAAAAGAGATGCCTGACAACCTAGCTGAGACCCAACATTCATCCAACGCATCATTATTGGTGACAAGACGTGGGTTTTTGAATATGACGTCGAAAACGTCCAACGAAAATGGTCGAAACTGATGAAACCCAAAATTCGCTAAAGGCACTGAAGGCACTGAAAGACATCCCAGCCGAGGCTTATAACAAGTGTATTGAAAATTTAATTCAACCATATACTTGTATTGGCTGAGGGACCTTTTTGGATTGTAAGAGATAGCAATGATTTAAATACGTGAAAATGTAGATTTTTTTAAACAGTCTAGGTAAATTTTCATCAAATGATATATATCTTTAGGAGTTTTATAAATCTTCGCTTTTGAAATATATAAAACTTTTTCCGTAACAAATTCGGAACATGTAACTGTGTGTGTGACTTTCAAATACTTACATTTTAGAGTTATTGTGATTCTAGGGTATTGTCTTCCGTAGTAATAATTTGAATGTTCCAGCGTCTAAGTTAGAGTAAATGAGAGAGGGGAAAAAGTTTCGCTGAGTATTTAAGTTATTTTCACTGAAAAACAATTTGGAACAAAACAAAAGCTTTCACCGTGATTCGAAGGAAAATTAGAAATGTACGAGATATTTATTCAGAATTATGGTCTGGAGTGTGTTTCGAATAAACATTGACCATTTTGAAAGCATATGATCCCACGTGGTACTTCATTTCCATTTGCTTCCTTAACAAAAAGTAGAATATATGAAGATATTTTATGATAGCGGTACGACAATGGCTTTAACTTTGTTCCTGATCTATGGAAGTCTACGCTAATGAGCAACAGTTTTTTTGAGTATTACCTTCTCACCTTTTTGAAACCGTGTTCTTTTTGAGATGTAGTTAGGTGACATCTATTGTTTTAAAGTAGTCAATATGTAATTTTTTTACCGAAAAATATCTTTCAACCGTCAACATCGTGAGAAAAAAGTTCTGTAAGTAATCCACCGATAGTTTTTCATTGATTCTGCCGTTTTTTTTCTGTCGTTACTGAACACAGAAAAAGAAGAAGAAGAAATTTGATATTGTAAAACTCAAGCCTTATATGGGAGTACCGGTCCTATAAAATTGATCCAACAAATATGGAATGGAACTAAGGCTTATTATAATCAACTTCATCAACAAATATGATTCAATCTATATAAAGTAGAAATAATTGTACGCAAAATGTAGACATATAGAGTTTTTTTTAGCTCCTGAAATAGAAGATAATATGGATGCCATAACTCTGAGAATATAGAAATAGTTCAGTTTAGCGGATCATTATATATGTTGTGGGCTTAGATACGAGTAATTCGAACTTCGAAAGTGTGCTGAAAAAGATTTAAACGGTGCGTTTCTTCGATCTTGCATCAATAATATATACCTGATGCTTTGGTTCTAAGTATACGTATAGGTTTCTTGATAATTCTCAGAACCTATCTCAGCGTATCATCTTTCGTGGGCGGTAGGACATTTCGCTGTAACAGGGAAAAATATGGTTGTTGATTTATTTATAATGTACTTTGTTGATTCTCTTCCCATTGAATGACTTTATTCACCTAAATTGATTAAAAATGACATTGAAATGTGAAACAAAGTTGCGTTAAGTTTCAGCTGCAGCATCGGGCATTCGGCTAGCCACTGCATTCACCACTCAATAATTCAAAACATTCAACCGCCTAACTTGAAGTTACTTCTGACATTGCACACATGAATTATAAATATTTTACGAATAAAACAATTTATGAATAACAAATATATGCAACACTAAATAAGTACAAAATATAAAATAGAGTGATGCGGTATGAATTTAAAGAAATGCCATAAATAGGAGCACTAAGAAAGTGTGGTGTAACATCAGCATTTGAAGTAGTAATAAAAGTTTAGCGAAATTTTCAGCACTTCAGGGCGTTTGCGCATTGTTTGTAAATAAACGAAAGCGGAAAAGTAAAATGGAATGACATATATTGTAGCGAACAAATGCCAAAGTAGAGCTCATAAGCGAACTGAATAAAGTTATGTCAACCATATACACGTATATACGTTTGTGTGTGTGTATGTGTCTGTGAACTGCCATTCGTTTGTCGTTCACGGAAAAATAGGGCAACAACTCAAATGTCAGTCATGTAGGGCATCCAATAGAAGATTCTAGGGTTTCGTATGCGGCTTTATGTGTGTGTGTGTGTGTGCTTACTATCATAAATGTGCTCCTTGTAGTAGGTGTGCCAACTCCGGCAAAACATATGTCTGTATGTCTGTTTGTATAGTTGTTCATATTTGTGTGTGTATATGTGTGCATGTGCATTACAATGCCAACAACAAGTATAATCAGTGCAACACAAAAGTGACAAAGATGACAGTTGTCGTTGCATTCATAGCTCTTGGCAATGAATGTGCATGTGTTGGTGAATGGTGCATGTGACATGTCCGGAAATTAATGCGAGTGCGAACTTTTAGAATGTGTGAAATTTCTAAAAATAAACGAAAAATCCATAAGCCATAACTGACTTTAAATACATTTTTTCAGATTTTGTGGCTATGAAGAGGATATTTTGTCAAATGTGTTGAGTGAATAAACTTATGGCGTGTCAAAATTTTGATGATAACAATTTGTCTCTAAATTTGTAAACTATTATTCGGTTTAAAAGGAAGGTTCCGAGGTGAACATTTTAAGTTACTGTAAACAACACAAATAGCACACGAGCACTCAAAACGTTCCGAGTATGTATAACTTCAAAAATGTCAAACTTTACGATAAGGTTGGGAGTTGCAAGATTGCAACACTAGGTTTGCTAAATCTCGAAATATAAAAGGCAACCTACGTATCGATGAAACTTCCTGGTAAAAGTGTGCCCTGGTGTCGAAAAAGGTTGAAATCATGTCTATACTTCTTATTGGCTACACATATGTACCAATATGCGATATCCTTTCGGTTGAAATTACAACATATCTATGGGTCAATTTGTGAGTTATCTCAATCAAACTCAGAGAACATATTTTTCTGGCAATAGTATGTGTTGATGCCAAAAAAGTGTAAAATCTGGTAAAAAGTTACCCTCACAGAAGGAGAAAAAATATATTTCTCACTTATATTATATATTGTATATATTGTTATTCAGAATAGCAGTCAATTATGGATTTTAGAATCAACTGATGTATTTAGTTCTATAGTCTTTCAGATCTCAACACCTAACAATAAGATAACACTTAACAGTTTCAGCAGAACTATGATAATCTAAGTGGGGATCACTTTCCAGATCACTCCAGCAATTTTTCAGTCAGACCAATTTTTTTTCTTGCACTTGTTATGTACTCTTTTCTGCATACCTATATATATATATAGATAGTTCTTATTATAGTTTGCCTCTTGTTTATTAGACACATTGCATTTAATGATTTCGCACGTAACTTACCAACTATCGTTAATCCTGCTTCGTTGTCATGGACATCCCTTCGCACACACACACACAAACACATGCATACAAAGGCTAAAGAAGTAAAAATA
This sequence comes from Bactrocera oleae, assembly GCF_042242935.1. Taxonomy (NCBI): domain Eukaryota; kingdom Metazoa; phylum Arthropoda; class Insecta; order Diptera; family Tephritidae; genus Bactrocera; species Bactrocera oleae. Next base: position 62,684,348 of record NC_091540.1, on the reverse strand, counting down.
TGAAAATTCTTCATTTTCTACAATTTGCTTTATGAAAAATAATCGAAGAAAGTAGCACAAGTTTAGTGAAATGCTTGTCATCAACGCTGCTTGCAAAGTTTTTGGATTTTTTCTCTCTACAAGAAACTATTCGCTCGTTGCTCGAAGTCATGAATTTCATTAAAAGTTCATTTTCAAATGCACACTTACTTACAGTTACTCATAAAGTGGCCAGTCAACAAAGCTTAAGCCGCCGCGCAAGTATGACAGGGCAAAGACAGTGCCAAGAATTTATAGAAAAGTTAAGCCGAATAGAAGTCCGATTATGAGTTGCGAGAGTAGTTGTTGTAATCTAATTTCATTAATTAAATTTTAGAGCTTAGTTATTTTGCAGTTTTTAAATTAATATTGAAATCAGCAAAAATTTAATTTGAAAGTTGCACGAATTTGTAACAGCAAAAGTGAGTTAATTTGGATGAGTGGGGCGGTTATAATGCAAAGCTTTTTGATTTAATACAAATTTTATTATAATATCTAAGAAAAGTTTAGTAATATTATTTTTTATGGCCAACTGTCATAAAATTGCCATAGAAATAAATGTACCCAATAAAAAATTCTATCCTTTATCAACATGTTGCTTAAACTTTTTGCCTCGCCACAAAAAAAAACTATTAGAAAATTTTGAAAATAATACTTTTATACCTCAAAATTGCCATAGAATTGTTCCCTGAAAAACATTTATATCCTTTATCAACATGTTTCTTAACATTTTTGCATCCCAACATGTTTCTAAACATAAGAAAATTTCATGAAAATACAAATTTTTAAAGCTCAACTCTCATAAATTTCTAGCAGATATGTTCTCCAATAAGCATTGCTACCCTTTATCCACATGTTTCTTAAATTTTTTTGCTTGGCAACATATGTCTAAATAAAATGTTTCAGAAACGCAGACTAAGCAGAAACTAAATGAACTAATTTTAAGAGTCATGAAAGCTTTTACTTAATTCTGCAATTTCAATTTGTAAACGAGGCTGGACAAGGTAGAAGTATTGTAAAAGTAATCAACAGCGACCCTAGACAAGCAAAGGGGATTTTCCAGTAAAACGTTTACCTGCATTTACATAGGTGCTAGTTAAATATTTAAACTCATGCAGATACCCAGTAGGAAAAATTTAGCAGCGATATAAGAACAGAATCATCAGAACCCTCTTAAATAACCTTCTAAGAGGTTTAGTTAGGTTAAGGTAGTATATGTTAGGTCAATTGTGAAGAAGCTGATTCTGAAGTGGCTGACAATTAGAAACAACAATAAACTACAAGTAGAATAATGGAAACCACAGGCTAACCGATACGGCCAATACAGGTTAACTGAAAACTTTGTAGTGCTCAAAAAACGTTGTCACAGGCAAAGAAGCGATAAAAGATAATTACAAAAGAGAATGTTTTAAATGTCTTCGCACTGTATAGGGATCGTCATCCCATGTGAAAGGTGTAGCCTTTAAACCTATCATGGATTACCCCAAGGACTGTTTTTGCATTACTTTGTGGCAAGATTTCAAAAATGGAGCTATGACAGATCAGTTTCTTATTTCCCTGAGTCCAGTATGTCTACGATTTTGTAGCCAACATCAAGTTGTTTGACTCGTCTTCTATTAGCTCGAACTTTACGGGGCCAGAAAATCTGTTTCCATGTTCTGTTGTTTGTTGTCTAAAGCTGTTCGTGCTTCTTTCCATTGGTGACACTTAAAAAAGGTATGAGCTGCAATGTCTAGTGGTTCGTTGTCCTATATACATGCAGAAATTTCTATTTTTCTCATGTTGTACAAATATTTTCGGGAATACCGTCGACAGTAGAGCATCTGTGTTATGTAGTAGTTTACCTTGTCGTGTTTCCTACTGTACTATATCTCTACAGATCTGATTAGTGCAGCGGCAGAGCCAATAATGATCTTAAGAAAAGTAAAATTATTAGGAAACATGCTTTTTCACTCAGTTTGAGGTTACTATATACCGCTACGAGTGAACTGGTCAAAGCTGAACTCCCACAGCGAAGAGAAAACGCAGATTGATCACTAAAAAGATGACACATAATATCTGCATGAGGATCTCAAGTCAGGAAACATTCAGAATGGATTTAAGATAAAAATCGAAAGAACCATGGCGGATCAAGTGCTCAATTTTGCGGTCTAAAAATAAATACGAAGTTAAAAAAGTTAATGAAAAAGTTGGGAAAAGGCGAAAAGTGTGGAAAGAAGAGCTTTTACAGAGCTTGAGAGAAGTTTAGACCCAGATATTACAAATTATCAGGGCCATATAAGGACCCTTTTAGAGACTATTCAATGTAAAGGTCTCATTCGGAGCAGTTTATTTTGCTGTGATGGCAAAGGACGACGAAAAAAGTCTTTATACTGTTTTTTTCTCCAATTCATTATTCTATGCCCTACAGGTTCTAATATCTCTACAAATGTCTTTTCGAGTGAGTGCGTGAATTTTTAAAGTGAACACGTGTCTCTACATAACTGCCACTTAAGGTTAACCAGCTTGCACAAGTTAAGAATATGTGAAAAGACAACAACCAGCGATGTGAGTGGACAATGTCAATAGTACGAGTTTGCCAAGTAAGACAAAACAAAAACACGAAATGACACGTTTCTTGGAGCCAACCATAGCGCCAAAGCGAATTTGAAAATGAGTGCAGAAGTGGAAATGTAATATGCTGTAGCAATCAGGCAATCAAGCGTTCAGGCATTCAAGCATACTGAATGTAAGTAAACGTAACAGAGTTTATTTAAATAGGCATTGATAGCACCAATTGTAGGAAAATAAAAAAGTTGTAGAGAAATAAAATTGATGACATGACAATACAGGGATAGACAGCAATGTTAGACTTCGCAAGAAAGAAGATAGAAAATTGCGAGTTTGTGTAGTTGTTAGAGGTTACGGAAACAACAAAGAATATACACGTCGACATACATTGTAGACTATTGAGAGTAATAGCGCTTTAGTAGTAAATCCTTAGGGGTTTCATCTGATAATTTGCTAATTTTTCGGTGAAAAATGTAACCTATTTTACGTGTCAGTCATTTAAAAAATAAAATGGGTAAAGAGATGAAGATGCCATTTTTTGATTTTGTTACAAATATTACGCGTTCGTAGGTCAGCGTCGGCCATATAGGCTCGTTTGAAAGAGTTGTTTCCCAAGATTGGGTGAGAAGCCGCCGTTTTGTATCAATGTAGTAACATAATATTTTTTATATACTTAAAAACATATTCAAAAAATGCTGAATGGAGAAATTCGATACTTTTTTCCCTACTCTCAGAATAATTTATGAAATTATGACATTATTTTAAGTGGCTCTATAAAATCAACAGCTTAAACTAGGGTAGTCATGCATTCTAGCATAAAATATGGTTTTTATGGAACTAACTATGGAACTTTTGTTGACAAAACAGTTATTAATTAAACGCCGAACTTAAGAAATATTTTGACACTAGCAACATCAATGATTTACTAGAATCGCTGTTTATACTTGATTCACAAGATACCATAAATATTTTCGTTCTCTTCTTAAGTAATGTTAAGTTCACGTTGCGCCATAAACTCGAGTTTAAAATTGTATCTTTATGAAAATCTGTTAAGGGTTCCCTTTAGCGTGTTTAAAAAAATTTGAGTTCTAGTTGTAGAAAATTTTTGTTTGGAGGCAATAAAATGATGTCTCCAAAAATGTACTTTTTAATAAGATTTGAATAAGTTGATAGCTTGATAAACTTCGTGTTTGCGAATTTTTTTTATTCTACAAAATTTTATATTTTTGAGTATTTGTTTTTGTAAGAGAAAGAGAGACAAAAGAAGAAGAGGTCTAAAAGTGTGTAGGCTGATATCAATGGAATATTGGAAAAATCTCGTCCTAATACTGAAGGAAATTTTTTGTGTTGTAGTTGCTTCAGCAAATTTTATTACAAATTTTTATTAGACTTTTTTATTAAGGAAGTACATTTCACTTCATCATATTGTATATAATCTACTAAAGAGACAACCTTTTAGTATTGTTGAAATGATCCAAGTTAGGTCAAATATGTACCGTTTTATTCCATAACTTATTGCTATATTGAAAATAATTTCATAATGCCGCTCTCATAAAAATCCTATTGTCTATTGGGAAAACACTGTGACAGTGAATTTTCATAAGCTTCTATTGAGGCGAATTTGTCAACAGGAAAACTATTCGCCATAGACAAGAACAGATAATTATCTCGCTGTGACAAGTCCAGACTAAAAGATGAATGCATACAAAACTCTTAATAAAGCTTCCGCAGCTACTAGAGAGTCACTCTCGATTGGTGTGGCCTGGATTGTTCTGATGGAATACAATTCCTTTACTATTCTTCTATACGATTGCTAATAGTAGATGATTTTCAGCCAATCCTACTAAACACATAAGAAAACCTTACTGACTACCATCTCCGGCTTGTTCACCGTTTGCGCCGGCTCATCGAGACTCGAGCACGACCGTTTTTCCTGTAGTGTTGTTCTTTTTCTTTTGTTTCCTCTCTCAAGTCTTACCAAAATTGGGTGATGGGTAACTGTTTTTGAAATGCAATCAAATCAAAGCATTTTGACTGGATTGACAAAAAAAAAATACATTTTCAAGTATTTTAATATAATTCTGTATTGTCGCCTTCAAAACAAGTTCAGTGCCTTAAGCGAATGAATTTTCATGGCTTCAATGAACACATGTCGCGTTACTCGAATCGGAGTTTTCAGCTACGAAAACAGAAAAACGTTTCAGAGAGCCAAATCCGGGGTATAAGGGGTCTGAGCCAAAATCACTCGAAATTATGCTAAAATGTGACGGCACATTCAGAACTTTTGGTAAGAGTCTTGCATTGGCACGCTGCATACTCAAAACAATAACTAAAATGTGTTAATATATATCTACATGCTAATATTTCTGTTTTCATTAGAATTATTAGATATATAACTACATTATTTGTTTAATAATTTTTCCGCAAATATGTCCAAATATTATTTATTTACTCTTAAGGGTCACATAAATTATTAAACCCGAACATACTCGCTTATATGTTATATACTAATACAACTATGCATATTTTATGGGCATCCACGTCCCCTTTTAGTTTAATTTGCCACAAGATAAGAAAAACTTGAATTTCATTATTACTTGACTTGAACTTAAATAGAATGATTTAAGACAAAATAGAGAGAAGAAAAGTGAAAAAAGTTTAATAAATCGCTATGAAAAGCAGGTCAACCAGCAAAGTAAGCAGTAAAAAAAGTGTAATCCTTGATGCTGGCGGTCATATAGCATAATGTACACGTGCAACAACAAAATTGCAACAAAAGCAACACTAAAAAGCGGCAACCAGCAAACCAAATAGAAAGGCTACAAAAAAAAAAAATAAATAAAATAAAAGCAACAAAAAATAGAAAAAAAATTAGAAAAAAGAGATATATAATAAATATAATAGCAGCGAGTTCCGTTGACAAATTGCGAGGCCGCTGCGGTTACGAACAATGCAAACGAAGCGAAATGTAGTGAGGACAGCTGGCGCATATTTTATTGCGCGTTTATAGGCGCACAAGCGCACGCACGCACACACACTCACACATACATACAGCAGAACACAATAATTTAGCGGAAAAAATCATAGTAAAATATCTAATATGTAATAAAAATGTGCAGCTCATAAAATATATGAGATATGTGCGCTTGATTGTGTGTGTGTGTGATTATGTATGTGTGTAGCTAGTTGTATCTTGCATTCTCCTTCTTTCATTGTGTGCGCATTGCAATACAGTTTATTTTGCAATGAATTTCTGTCAAGTTTATTTGAGTGGACGTTTGTGTGTGTGTGTGTGTGTGTAAGGCTGCCAGACGCGCGACAGCTGCCACGCTGACCGACCAAATTTTCATTCTACACACATACGCATACATACAAAAACCTGCTGTTATAACTCCTCGAGTTAATTTTTATACCATGAAGTGGCATATTAAGTATGCCACGAAGTTTGTAATACCCAGCAGGAAACGAAGAAGACGCTATAAAATAGTCATGTCCGTGTGTCTGTATATACGTCTTACAGTTTTCGATCTGAAATTTTGCATACGTGCTTTTCTTTTCAAGAAGCTGTTCATTTGTCGGAACCGCCGATATCGGTCTACTATAGCATATAGCTGTCATACACACTGAACGATCTAACTGAAGTCCTTGCATGGAAAACTTTTTTATTTAACCAGTTATCTTCACAGAATGTGGCATGCATTATTTTCCAAAGCAGCGGTACAATCTCCGACGAAAATGTTCAGCTCGAACTACTACTTGTATATCATATAGCTGTCATATAAACTGAACGATCAAAATGAAGTTCTTGTATTGCTACTTTTTCATTTGTGAAGGGTATTTTTTTCGTTTTTTTTTTAACTTTTTTTCAGCAAATTTGTGGCATCCACAAGCATTTATTAACTATACATTACTCTTTCTCGGCAACAATGTACTTGCGCTCTATCTCCCTCTCTCACGCTCTCCGTTCCTGCACGCATTTTAGCACTATCAACAGTTTACATTTGTAGTCAAAATTTGTCTTTCGTTTAAAGACATACACACACACACATAGTATGTCTCTCTGTGTGTCACTGGCTCCAACTGCCAGCTCTTATTGCACTGCAGTCTAAGCCCGTCTTTGTCTGCCGCAAACATACTTAGTTGCCACAGCGGTCGCCACAGCAAAGTTTTGTCAAAGAAATTGAAATAAAACTCTGCTTTATGTCTTTAAGAGTCGCAGTTGCAGCCGTTAGCAGTTGTTGTCCGCAGAATTTATTGCAATATCTACTACAACAACAATAAAATTTGTAAGTAAAGTTCGTAGTAGTCAGAAGAGGGACCGTTGACTGGCGATTAGTTTTTGGCTAGAGTTAATTTATTAGCATGCTGAGGGGTAAATGACATCTGCGGATAAAGAGCTGCTGAAAGATATTTTTGCGCTTACTATATTTTTGGTAGTTGTTGTAGGGAAAATTGTTAAAGTGCAGATAGCTTCGTTGAAATTATTGAATTATTGCTCATCGGCAGATAAAACGGCAAAAGCTGGACAAGACTCAAGGCTGAAGAAATGTACAAGAAGAGCATATATCATGAAGGGACTATTTGTGTTAGAATCTTTTCCATTTCTGGTTGGTAGGAATTAGGTTATGTTGGGGTACATTAATGGGCATTGAGAAGGAAGTAATTTGTAAAGCTAAAAAACTGATGAAAATAGATCTAAAACCCACGGGTATCAAACAAACAAAGATCCTTTATCTCTTCACAAATCTGATATAGCGATTAATTTCGATACCAGCTAGTTCGCTTGAATGGCTAAAGGTATGAGATCCATGATATTTCAAGCTTGGACTTTGAAGAAAGCGTCAGTCCAGAGGGAAGTACCGACATTATATTTCTCCGTCTTCTTCCCAACAGTTTGCCGAATATCTTCCAACTTGCGAGGACGGTATGATAAGTACTTAAGTACTTAGCCTTATCGCCCAATGGCGCCAATTTTCTAAGAAGAATTTAATATATAGTATACGAGTATGTGAAGCACATTTTCGTAGACTGCTGTCAAAATTTCACCGAATCGAACTCACATTTTGGTTTGGCAGCACGTGGACGCGGCCGTCTGCGGGTTTGTGAAAATTGGTTAAAGAGTATTATTGGTCGTTCATTTTGGATGTGAATTCGCTCATTGAAATACAAAAGTGCTTGAAGGTCGAAGTAGCGAAGGCGACCATTAAAAACTGGTTTAACGACTCTCTTTAAGTCTTCGAACTCGGTTTTTGAAAAACCATACCCAGGTAACTCTAAAATAGCTAAAATGGAGGATAATATGTCAAAAGTCCTGAGTCTCATATTGGTAGACCGCCAATTAAAAGTGAATGGATTAGTTGAGATTGTAGGCCTGTCGAAAGACCGCGTGAAATATTGGTTATGAGAAAACAGTCGGCGCGATGAGTTTCCAGTTCCTTACTCCAGACAGCAAGCACAACGTTCGAACCACTTCTCATTGAAGTTTGATGCTGTTTAAGCACAATACGATGGAATTTCTACGTCGTTTCGAAATTATCCACGAAACATGGATCTACCCATGCACACTTAAGGCCAAGGAACAGTCCAAAAAGTCGACTGGAAAAGTGACGACAACAGGTTTTGTTTGGTTGGAACGATCGAAGAGTTGCAGGAAAAATGATCTCGCTCAGTGAAGAGTACTTGTTTTATTTTATCAGGCAACGCACCGGCTCACACCTTATACTATCGCCACTGCGAAATGGTTCTGAACTGTTAAAAGGGTATTCTCCAGGTTGGTTCCACGTGACTACTTTTTGTTTCCAAACTTCACTCGCCGCGCAGAAATTTGATTCGAGTGAGAAGGTCCTCTTCATCACCGAGCCCTACTTTGCAGACTTCCAGAAAACATAGTATTTTTTTTACCGCCAAATGAAATTAACTAATGTTAGAGAAGTTCAGGATAAGAACTTAACTCAAAGTATGAAAATTCCGAAAAAATACTTGGCGAAAAATATTGAAAACTTCGCTTGTCACTGACTAGTACTATAGGGTAGGAAGGAAGAATCAGATGTACTAGAAGATGCGGCGGATTTGTTGGATAGATATTTTATTTAAGCTTTAAGTAGACAAATCTTATAGTAAGTTCTCAAAGTTTTTCCGTACCTTCAGTCGAATCAGACTGCATATCTTCCATGACTACCAATGTTCCAACTTAAAAGGCATTCCTTTTCAATCAACCAATCCATAGTTGAGGAAATAAAACAGCATGGCGAAGTAGAAAATGACTTGGTCAAGCTAAGAACCGCTTTAAACAGATCTAGATAACCGAAACGGAATTGGAGGTTTGTTATTGACCCGGGGAGTGGCCACAAAAGAAGCTAGTGCCGTCATAAGACCACTAATAAGTGCACTACTTCTTTCTTATGAGCTTTACAATTTAATATATTCTTACTTTAATTATAATTTCTGCATACCAGCACATAATGCCGTTATATAACGACTTTCCACATTGTCCTCCGCAGTCACGCAGCAATGCAATATACATATGACATTTATGTGTGTGTGTGTGTGTATGTGCCGCTTTGCATATGATATGTATGTGTGTGGCAGTCATCATTATCGACATTTTGCACAATGCGTTTCTGTGTCGTGTCAAATGTGCAGTCATGGCTCTATGCTCTTTTAACTTTTGGCTTTCACACTCAAACCCATGCCGCAGACCAGCAGCGCCCACATGCAGCTCATGCCTACACGCTAACTCTGCAAGTTTACTAGAGCTGGCTGCGCCCTCATTGCGTTGCCTTTCTGTGCTGATTTTATTTTCAATTTTTTGCTCTTTTGCTATTTTTTTTTTGTTGTTTTCATCCTGTTTGCTGTTCACACCGTAATTCAAGTCAAACGTTTGTTGGTTGCATGACACACTTGGCAGCCGCTGCTGCTCACTGCTGGCTGCTGGCTGAGTTCGCCTGCTTGTGCCGTCGTTCATGCTACATAGACAATATTTTAATTTGCCCCTGCCCTTTTCATTTCCGTTCACATACTTTTTTTCTTGTCATTTGTGTGTTTGTTTGTGTGTGTGCTTTCGCGTTGCTTTCTTTCTCTATCGCTTCGTTGCCACTTTTAACGCATTTTGAGTAGTTTTTATTGTTCTTGTTGTTGTGGTTGGCATTATGCGTTTGCCGTTTTCTTGCTGCAGCCGCCGCCCATTCGGCTTGTTTCTTAATTTGTTCGCCGCAGCGAATGGGGTCACGCGGGCTCAGCATTTGTGGATTATGCTTTATTTTATTCTCTTTTTATTATTATTTTTACTTTTTTTTTTTAATTAGCACGCAAAAATTTTGGCAAGACTGGCAGTGTACTCACTTGCTGGTGTATATTATGTAAAAATTTACATGCACATTTGTAAGCGGAAGGAAGCCTTGGTAGTAAAAAATACATATTCGTGTAGGCGTGTGGATCCCGGATGAACAATTTGCGTGTAATTCTTGGAAACATATAAGTTATGTATATATATAATGCTTAAGTTGACAACTGTTATATACTTAAACGAGTACGAACGAAAGACTTTGCGGAAATATTCCGGAACTCAAATAGGAAATGAAAGCAGACATGGTTAATGACAAAAAACATTTCATAGAGCTTTTCAGTTCGTTATTGACCAAGAATTGAGAGTATTACAGTAGAAGAAATTGTATAATTACGTAGTTTAAAAAAGGGTCTGTTACAATTGATTTGAGCGGCTAATATCAATTTCGGCCATTTAATCAGATTCACCGAAAGTATGACTGGCGAACTCTGTTATTTCTCTAGACTACTTACCTTACTCTATACTGCTTCGAAAACGAGAGAGTTTTAGTCTTACCGTCGGTAGGCCTTGGTGACAATATCCGGTAAGATCTCTTACGATTGCGGCAATAAGAATCTTACTACTTTTGTTTTAGAAGAAAGAGCTACGAATTCATATTGAAAGAAGGAGTCGTGAAACTGTGGAGCTTGCGTTGTCAATTCAGTAATGTTGAGGTTTTACTTGAGACAGCTCCGAAAACACGCTGACTGTAGCAGAAAAGGGGTCTTGGTTCGACTACTATAATACTATATATACTACTATATATATCCTATCGCTTGTCTTATCTTAAGAAATCGTCGGACAAACTTTTTGCATCGTAAAAAAACAGTCTCCAACTCAAACTAAAAGGGTTGGACCAATCTAGGGGAAAAAAAATTATTGGTTCGTTTTGCCCGCGTTATTAAGGTGGCAGACCTAGTGTAACAGCTAAAAAACGTAAATTTTTTGGATATTAAAAAAAAACTTATTTATCGATTGTTTTTTGATTGATTCGAATTTTCTGGGTATATTTATTCATGTTTTCAGAATACAAAGTGAAATTAAAATTAAATATTTCTTGAGTTATATAAGAAATCCGATGGTGCTAAAAAAGCGGTTTCTCCACTATTTCAGTATCTTCTCCGTAAATGAAAACTAAAAATAAAAAAATTTCGTTAAACTAGAAGACATTCTTCGTACAATTTAAAAAAAAAAAAAAAAATTAAAAATTGTAAATTTTTGTCATTTTTGCCCTGCCAAATTTCGATTTTTAATCAGATCAAAAAACCAATAAGTCAATATATGTAAAAATATATACAGAAGAGGCAAAAAAAATCATCCTGTCTTCGAGTTATCACTGCAGCAAATTAGAAAATTGCTGTTTCAAGAAAAACGAGTTTAAAGTTAAACTTATGGAGCTGATTGAATTGAGCGTTAACTTTTAAAAAAGTTGTAACTCAAAAACTATTAGAGATATCGATCTAAAATTTTAGTTTAGGGTTTCTAAAGCTTTATACTATCGACATATGCAAAAATATAATAAATGTTTTTTTCAAAATTCTACATTAGGTGTGCCCATTAAATGCGGGTCAATGTGTCAGTCCGGGTCAAATTTGATCATATAGTATTTTATAATATCTCTATTTTGACGAAAGTTTTAAAAATTCTCGAAATTTTATTACATTTGAGAATTAAAGAACAAGAAATCACAAAATGTATCCACTACTGTCACACTGTAACCTCGAAAGAACACATTTAAAATAGATTTTACAAACCGATTTTACAATTTCGCCTGCTGAGTTTCTTCTAAGCCCCAGCAGCTTTCGGAAATACAATAAAAACTTAAGTATTATCTCCGCATACTAACAAACGAAAACGCACACACTACTAAACCACAAGTGCGCATTAAAACACATACATACAGACGGACAGATTAAAATTGCGTGCAGCACCACATATACAAAAGCAAATGCAAACATACAAACAAAAGCACGGGGTGCGAGTTGATGGCAGGTAACAAAGCGATAATCTCCGCAATCACAGCGAAAGCAGTGCAAGTAAACAAGTAGAAAGGTAAATTAAAGTAAAAAACAAAAAGAAGAAACGGTAAAAAGAAAAGTTGTATAACGGTGGAAAAGGATGCCAAAGTAGTTCAGCTTGTGTTTAGAGAAAGTGAAAAGGGAACTAAGAAGCTTTCAAAAGGGTTAAGGCTAACCGTAAAGGTTAAGGACTTACAATGCCCTCGACAAACAGCCCCACACCGGCACTAAGCTGGTGCGTCGCACAGCCTAAACTGGCTCTAAATACAGTTAGCTGTACGATTTTCGACAGGCAGAGCAATTAGTTGACACACATACATACAAACACAACTCGAGTGTATGTTTGTGCGCTGGAGCGTTACCGCAAACAAAGCACAAGATACCAGTTCGCACAGATAGCGCCAGTAGTTGTCAATGCTTACTCATTCTCGCTTTTCTGCGCCTTTGTTTTGCCACCACTACCACTACAACTACTAGTACCGCTATAATACTATGATATAGCTATGCAGGCTTTTGTGTGCGGGCCACTGCTAGCCGCAAGCCACTCGAGCGGATATTTGTGCACTGCAGTTGCGGTTTTAAAAGTGCGCGTGTGGGTGGCGCGCGGAAGCGTAGCTTGAGCAGGCTCTTTTGTGTACAATTTGGGCTATTGGGTGTTGTATTAGTTGGGGCATTGCATTCGCAAGCTATACAGTTTTTGTCTGTCTATTATTGTTGTTGTTATGTAATTATTTAGTTGCCTACACGAGTCTTTTATGGAATAGTTACATTTTGTTGTAATAAAATTGGTGGCAACATGTAAAATATTTCCTTTAGTTGCTGAAGTTTTCAGTAATTGTTGTATTGGGGGAAATCAAAATGGAGGTCGTCTCTTTATAATTAAGATAAGGGTTTGAAAACACAACGCACACTTATATTAAATTTTGTCTGGCTTAAAGTTGAAGCTCATGATCAAATTTGAATCGAACTGGTAAACAATTATATTTGAAATATTTTAATAAAAATTTTGTTATCTCCTTCAAAATATGCTTTAAATTTGTATACACTTATTATAAGCTCCGGCTGGCATGACCTTCAGCCTTTCAGCAAATTTTGCATCTTTGGTTTCGGCAAATTTTTGATGGGCCATTCGCTAGCTTGTTGGATAGTTTCGATGTCATAGTCGTAAACCTTCGTCACGTTGGCATTATTTTCAATGATTCCATGATTTCATTGGAAATACAAAATTTCAAGTCAAGTCGTTTTAAAAATTTTTTCCTGGTTAAAACCACCTGACAAACTTTTGTCGTCACAAGCAAACAGCTGCCAAATACACACTAATCAATATATGGTGGTCAAACTTCACTAGAAAAAAGATGGAGCAATGTATGAAAAAATTACCGAGTCACATTTGAACAGGTGGGAGGCATTTCTATGTGTTCTTTTATTACTTTTTAGAATATTAAAAACATGACTGAATTGATGGAACGCTTAAAAATTATGTTTTTCTCTGTCCAATTCGCTGTGGTATCGAACTGTTCGAGGCAGTTTTCAAATCAGTTCACGACAGGATTCGGAGATTCAACTATGGCTTTACAGTAACACTATCTATTAAATATTCGATTTTTTTCTGACAATGGTTTGGTTCAAAATTTATCAATTTTTTGCAAGTCCACCATTTTGTGAAAAATTAATGTAGAAGTAAAAACATACGCACTTTACTGGCAAATCTTATGTAGATTAAGATTTCATATTTTATCTTGCTACAGATAGAACTAGTTCCTAGAATCATACGTAGAGGCCATCTTGAATAATGCCATTCTGATGATTTGTCTATTAGATATCAATATAAAATTTGTTTATACACTATAGTACCTGTTTAATTAAGGTTGAAAGAGACAAATTCCATTTATTTTTACATACTATCTGAACAAATTGCCAAATTTTATTATTTTTCAGATCACAAATTTGAAACTTAAATCAAAACATGTTAAACTTTTTTTAGGGACAGATTTAAAAATATTTCTATAGACTTCTAATGATTGAATACTATACGTAAAGTATAAAACAATTTTTGATGCCAGAGACACAGAGATTAAATCTTAAGATATACTCAGTTTCAAAACTCCTTTAATGTACACGCTTTTATAGAGGAAAAATTTCAGAATATGATCAGTTGAGAATTCCGGTTACTATAACTGCTTGGTATAAGAATTAAACTTGGAAATCAGCTATATCCAAAAGCTCTATTAATTTAAAATGTTTAGATACATTTTTTATGCCTCCACGTTTTTTAGTACACCTTTTATGAATTATTTATTAGGCTAGGCTCTTGAATTCTTTTTTTGGCAAATATTTTTTTCAGAATTAATTAAAATACTCAAATATTGAACCGATGTTAATATTAGGCACTTGTTTTTTAACTGTTATATTAATCTATATAAAATATGGAATTTTTTAAATTTTCATGGATACGAAAAATACTTTCAGTATAGACTCTCTGTAATTAGTAATGATATGCCAGTGTGTTTTTTGTAGGTCGCTTTTGAGCATTTTGTTATTTTGGCTAGTGTTCTTTTACCGCTTGCTTACAATATAGTAGGCTCCTAGAAGTTATTCTAAGCATTTATGCCCGTAGTGTTAAACAAATTTAAAAAATTTACTTATTATAGAAAATTAACCTCCTCGCGTTATAAATCGCGTTATAAATCTGTAATATATTCCAAGCAACCAAAGCACAATGTGACTCAAAAAACAAATACTCTACGAAGAACTCTGATTTATTTATTTAATGTTGCGTAAAATTTTGCAAAGGCAAGTAAATGAGACAATAAAATATGTAATAAAATTACGAGTAGAACAAAATCTAAATCTCATACGCTATACGCGCTGATCCCGGGCTCTTGATTAAGTAAACTATTAAATTATTATCACTGATATAAACGGCATTAAATGTAATGACCAAGAAATGTTTATAGGTGGATGGAGGTCAATCTGGATTAATGAAACCATGAACGAACGTGTATATATACATCAGTGCGCGGTACCAGTATTTGTTCCACCTCAGTAGAACGTATTGTTAGTTGAAGTGTTTACGTCAATATCTCCAATTATCTGCAATTAAGTGATGTACCATATGCACGCATGTGTTGATGAATTAAAAGAGAGAGAATGTTGAGAGAAAAGGACTTAGATGTCTAAGCAAATAGTTTTAATATGCAGTAACAGCAGTTCTGAACATATATGTTTTATATATTCATATTCATAGAATATATCTACAAAATCAAGAATATATTTGACCAAAAGACAAAACCTATAACTACAATTATTTTATTAGTACAAATTTGGCAAAACTAGTGTTGCAATCTAGCAACTCAAAACTTTGTCGTAAAGTTTGTTAATTTTGATGTTATATTGATGTAATTTACAGTAACTTAAAATATTCATATCGACCTAAAAATGGAAATAAATCGGGAACATTTTCGCGTGATAATTCTTTACAACTTTCGACGTGGATTAACTCAGCCACAGTGCTATGCAATTGTTTCTATGCAATTTGATAAAAAAAAAAGTATATGCGTTACATACTGAACAACAGGTAGTATGTATATGGAAGCTGGAGAAATTCGTGAACCGGTACGGTATAAAGACTGCCGGAAGTTAGAAATTATTATATTAGCTATATGGGTGGTAAGGGTAATATTATTGAACCGATCTAACTGATCTTATCCATTTTATGCATTATAACATACAATTACAAGAAAAAGATGCTCGCTGAGTTTCATTAAGTTTACAGACTCGCAAGGACCTATTAAATTGAAAATTATAAGATATGAGAAATAGGCGTGATTGTCGTCCGGTTTCGCTCATGTTTACACTGTGATATGGATACAAACAGAAATGTTAGGCACCAAATTTCGTCGATAAAATTCTGATTTATAGGATTTCACCTAAAGGTGGATGATGTCCGGTCCATTGTCCAATTTTGATGCCGGCTCTTTACTTATTAAGTTATCGCAATATTAATTATTTCCAATATCACCGTTAAATGGGGCGTGGAGGTAGTTATCATCTGATTTCACGCATTTATAATTTTAAACATATTCTCTTGTGCAACATGTTGCGATAGTTTAATTATGTTTCTATTTGTGATTCGAAGACACGCCTATAGTGCGAAAATCAGGAGTTAACTGCTTTGCTCTCATTCAAAGCGTAAATACAAACTTGAACTATGGTGTAAAAACAATAGTTATAAAGTTGTGCAACATTTTTAAAGTTGAGCAACATTTATGATATAATGTTGCAGAAACATGTTGCGGCACATAAATACATTTTTTCTTATCAACGCTCATCCAACATTTAAAATATTTCCCATTGTGCGCATGTCCGTTACAACGCTCACAATTCACAAATACTCTCAGTATCAATTGCTCACCAATTTCGAGCACAGCTAACGACTAGTGATAAGGAAGCTTAATAAAGTCACGTGCAATCGAATCCAGTTGGCAGTACAAATAGCGCGCCAGAGATGCCAATAAACTATGGCAACGCAGAAGCCTTTGCACACACGTACATACATAAACAAGTCTTCACATGTGTATGTGTGTATAGGTCTGTATCTATCTATGTATGTATGTGCGATAAGTATGTGTGTGCAATAACCATAATAAAAGGCGGCAAAATAAAACTGGCAACACAAAGGAGACTAAGGAAATCGTAATAACAACAAAAGCAATAGCTACTTACATATATATTGTACATGCTTACAACTGTATAGCTGTATTTTTGTTTGTGTGCATACACAAGAAGACTTACTGAGAAATCGTAAAAGCACAAGGTTGCTGGCACAGCGCGCGTTGCGAGCGCCAGCGAGGATTTTCGCTCAGCTAAGCATCCTAAAGGGATATACGAGGCTAAACCGTTACAGTTGCTATTACCGTTAGCGTTGTTGTTGTTGTTTGTATTTTTGCCTTTTTTTTTTTTGATACATTGCTCATTGTCGACTAAATTTAGGTTTGCAACATTTCCACAAGCTCTCTTGCCATTGAGTTTGGACGGGATATTTTTATCTGAATGTGTGTTTGTATATGTGTGAGGGTATATGTGTTAACAATGGCGACCAGCGCAGCATATTACCGCCTCAAAGCATACTACTATGCACTAAGTGATAGCACAAAGCGAGAGCGGGCGCACAGACCTTTCATATATGGAGAAGGGGCGGGGTGAGGGGGATTTACCGAGGGCCAGCACTGTAACACGCTTGAGGAGAGTCGCGCACGCCAAAGAAGTAAGGCCGTGGCCATGCTTTGCTGAAAGTTACTCATTGATGTTGTTGTTGTTGCTACTATTGTTTTTGTTATTGCTTCTTCTTGATGATTTTCCTACAGGTTTTTGTTGTTGTTGTGTTTACTACTACAGCCATTGTGTTGCTGGCCGTATACGCTTTGTCATAGCAATGGATGCAAGTTGTTGGCGCTGAATCGCGGCAACCATGTGGCTGAGCATCGCCGAGATGTATGGCATGTGGCAGTTGTAGTTTGACTTCGCACGGGAGCTGACAGTGGATCTCGATATAACGAATTTGGTCGACCAAAAGTAAGCGCGCTCCTCCCCGCGCGGATGTTTTTAGTGTGGATAAGAATAATAAAATAAAAAACAAAAACAAAAACAATAAAACTGTTACGATATTTATTTGTGTATAACGGAAATACTAGAAAGCGACAAAATATCACAGGAAGACAGCAAAAGTGTGCGGAAATGCGAAAAATATTTGTGAAATTCGAAAACAAATAAATAAATAAATTTAAAATTAGTTTAAGCGTGTCTAACGGTTTGTGTGTTCGCGCTGTATAACAGTAAATGCTTTAACTGCCAAATAAGTGTCGAAGGAAATCAAGTGCGGCAGTTGAAATTTGAAAATTTAAGCTTTGCAAGGTAATTCACGGAATATGTAGAAAATTTTTATTACAAAATGTGTGAGAGAGCAACAAAAAAAATAATTTGTAATACTAAGAAAATTAAAAAAATAAAACACAGATTAAAAAAAGTTTATAAAAATGCATAATAAACATTAAAAAAAAAATTTGAAAAAAATCACAAAAAAATTTAAAAAAATATCATACAATACATTTTTTTTAAAATATATTAATATTTTTTATTTATTGTAGGTATTTTGAAAAATTTTGTAAAAATAGATTTTGAAATTCTGAATTTTCAAATAAAAAAATATTTATTAAAACAAAAACTATTGGTGGCTATATTACAAGCTTGCAGGGCGTGGTACCTTGCCGATATGTGCGCGCATATGTCTTTATAAATATATCTATTTTTTTTTTGTTGTATGTGAGTGTGTTGAGGTGCCCAAGGTCATTGCAGTTAAATAGGCTGGAACAAATCGTTATTTGTTGCTTAATCAGAGTGTCACTAAAACAAAACAAAAAAAAACAGAAAACAAATTAACGAGGCTGCACAAAGGCGTCACTTGCGCCATATTGGCTGGGAAAAAAATAAAAGATTTAATAATTTTCGTTAGACAAAGGCTACAAAGGGAAAGTGACAAAGGCTACAAAGTTGACATATGCGTGAAAAATATTATGAATAAAATAAACAACAACAAATTTTGGTATAGCAAAGAATGCAGTTTTCATGCGCGATTGTATTTTAAAGTATAATTTGATTAAATGTGACTCATTAACTTATTATAATTTTTGCTCATATAAATATTTATTGGGAATATGATTTTTTTCAACTATTTATTTCTTTTCATAAATAAACATTATTTTTTTATAAATACTTAGTCAAACTGCATAAGCATTTTTCCGTCCGTCTGTCCATGCAACCGATAACTTGAGTAAAAATTAAGATATTTTGATCAAATTTGAGCGTGTCTTGGCACCGAAGGGACGGAAGTGCCCACAAATTCCCGTTAATCGAAAGTCTAAGCTCTATAATAAGATACATTACTGTAAATTGGTTTAAAATATTTGAAAAAATTGGCTTGTCCCTGCTAATAGTCTTAAAGTTATAGCTCACAGATCACGAGATCAAATTTGCTTAAAAAAAAAGTTTCTAGCTCCTTCTCTTACAGTAAAAAAAAGCCTTGGGGAGCACTACTCCGCTACGACAGTTCTGTCGCAGAGAAGACTAAATATGAGCTGCTTGAGGTTCGATTCCACCTCAAACTTTTCGAGTGCTTTAACTACTGTCTCTGGCCGCACGTTGTTGAAGGTCCCCTCGATGTCCAGAAAGATAACCACAGCAAAGTGCTTGTGCATAAGAGCTATTTTCAGCCATGCCACTACACCATGCAAAGCAGTGTCGACCGACCTGCCTTTGATTTAGTCATGCTAAGCTCGTAACTGTTTACTCTGCGGTATTCTACTCCTAATGTACAGATTCATAGGTCTTTCTAACGTTTTCAACAGAAACGAGGAAAGGCTATAGGGTCTGAAAACCTTTGCACTGACGTGAGAGCTTTTACCGGCCTTCGGTATAAACGTAATATGAACCTGTCTCTAGGTCTTCGGGAAATCGTTCAATGTGTAAGAAATCTTAACAAAATTAATATGTTCACTTATATATTATATAGCTTAATGCCAAAAATGTGTGAATAACCCCAGCTCCCATATACCACAAATAATGTTATCGGTTATGAATGTTGAGTCGTTACGTTTTGGATCGTTGCGATCAAATTGCGAGAGTATAAAATTATACATAACTAATTCTTCCTTACTTGTTTATTAAGATTTTTCCGGAAAATATCCCAGGGAAATATGTGCTTCTTCAGAATATATGTATTAGGTTTGACAGAATCAAGTCAGCATTTAAATATATTGCACCGTTCACTAAGTAATTTCGACAGCTGATCTTATTAAATTTTTTCGCAGCCAACTTCACACTTAACCGCTTAACCGTTATATATTTGAACAGCTGATATAGTAAGGCTTGTTTGTGAAGAATTTTCCACAATTTTTGGAATAGTTTTTGTTTGGAAGATGGATGATCGAAAATAGCATTTTCGGCATATTTCACTGTTTTACTATCAAAAAGGTAAAAATGCAGTCCAAGCAAAACGAAAATTATAAATTAATTATAAAATTAGTTTGCAAAGTTTCGTTCCAGCAATGTCTATCTTAAGGATACACCATGCTCTGGAAGGCACCTTGAAACAACTCGAGAGATTGACTTGACTAATTAAATTTGTCTAACGCGACCGTTTGCAAGCACATAAAACGTCTAAGATTAATTTCGAAGCTTGACATATGGGTTTCTCATGTTCTTACAGAACGAAATTTGGAAAAATGTTATATTGTTCCATCAGCATAGTGCGTAACCTCATACAAGTTTGATGACTCACGAAAAGCTTTTGCAGCTGCAGTTGAATGTGTTACCATACCCGTCATATTCTCCAGATTTGCCAACTTCGCACTATTACTTGTTCTGGTCTCTGCAAAATCGCTCAGTTAATTAGAAATATGATCCCAAAACTAAATGAGTAAAACACGAATATATACATGTATAAAATCCTTAATAACAATATCTGAAATGCAAAATTATATATACTATATATCCAAGCACACACATTCAACGGACGCACAGAAACAAACATTCAAAGCCTGGCTTAAGTGATTTGAATTTTCATTTGAATTCTAATATATTATTTTCACTGATTTGATGACCTGCAAAAACTGTAAATATTTGTTATGATTGACCTCAAAATCACAGCATTATTTGTTAAAAGTGATTTATTTCAAAAGCTGCTGTTTTATGGACTTTATGGACTTCTATTCCAACAGCAGATATCACTCAGTATATTACAAGTACTTGTATATAGTAAAATATACCTATTGTTAGCCTTTTAATCAGTGTGTATATTCCATTGTTTAATTTGTTATTTTTATGTGCCTGCTCATTGCACGCTCACACACAAGTCAATATTGCGGTCATTAGGCGCCTAAAATTGTGCTCATCCTTCCGGCAATGTGTAACTAACGCCAACCATCGATAATTTGGCGCTGCGCAAGCAAACACGAGCGTGCACATTGTTTACACACAAAGCGGACAACAAAAAGGGGCGTGTTTGTGTGCACAAACAGTGCGTGTGTACACTTAGAAAAGCTGTGGTTTTTTGCTGCTTGTTTTGGCGTGTGTGTGCGAAAATTTTACAAAAACAAAAAGTTATATAATATGCATGTTATTTCATCTGCATTTATGGCTTATAACTGATAAGTGTTATTTTTTTCTTTCTTTTTTTTTTTTTGCAGCTCCGCAGTTTTGAGGTGAAAATTATGAATAATAATTAATAGCACAAATAAAAATTTATTGCAAGCAGTTAAAAAAAAATATGTTTAATTATTACGAAATATTTAATAAGTTATTAAATAAGAATAAATATTTAATAAAAAGTGCGAAGAATTCAATAATTGTGAGCAAAGTGAAAAAGATCAACAGTCGCGTACTTGTAATTAACAAAACTGCCGCAGAATTTCTCTAAAAAAGTCAACATGTCGTATACGTAATATTATATTTCTACAGCTGTTCATCACTACAACAAATACTATGCAAGCAGAGGCCGCATAAAGTTCGTTAGTTCTAGGGTAAGTAGATTTTATAAAAATTAAATAGATTTACAAAAAAATTTATACGTAGTTTTTCAGCATATATTAACCCAAATCTTCTTCTTCGTATTCTCCAGTACTGTTTGAAGAAATCAGTTTAAGGGTCACACCTAGTGTGGCAACCTAAGAAATTCGAATTTTAGGAATTAAAAAAACTGCTAAACTCAGCGAATACACTTTACAATGCTAAAACTCAAAAATTATTTGAAATATCCATTTTTAATTTTAGTAAGTTATTTTCAAAAGCATAACCTGTAAAAATATGTGCGTACATATATATACTACAATACATACAATGTATTTCGTCTTTGAAAATGAAATATAAATTTCAAAAAACTTTCGTCTACTTCCTTTTTCTCGAACGTAGATAACAAAGTGCCTATCAATGCGTTAGCGTGATGCGGAATGAGACTTCAAAGCTTTAAAAAAAAATAAGAGAAATTACGAAATTTTTTCTTGTTTACGTTTACTTGTAATCTGCTAATGCCACGCAAAGCGTAGCAGCTTGTGTAACTGCAGCAGAGTTGCCACAAAATATAATTAAAATTAAGAAATATTTTTAAAAATAAAAAATCGTTAGAACATTGTAAAGAGCAGTTCCAGATATTAAGTTCAAATAAAATGTAATTTGTAGATGATTTAATTTTTCGCTTTAAATGAGTTTCAAGTTTTACGAAACTTACACTATTTCAGCCTAAATGTAGGCTAAGTTTCTGTTTCACTTTCAAAAAACCGTAATTCAATCATTTTCAACACCTACAATTTGGCTCAAACTTATATTAAGCTAAGGTCCATACCTCTTACTGTGAAGGTATATGTCCTAGCTAAATATTTGTTGCAAATAAACTCGTTTCTTTTAAACCTTTTTTATGGATAAAAGTTATTATATCTACTGGTAATTGATATGATTTAAAGAAAATTCGAAATACTGAAAGTGTGGCAACTCTGCTGAAATACAAAGCAAACGTACAGATTTCCACTCCATAGAAAACAATGACAAACTCCCTCGCTTTGCTACTTGAGTCGCCAGCTGCCCGCTGCCAATAATTTTCGCTCTTTTTTTTATCGAAAAGAGACAGATTAGGTTGGTAATAAGATTGCTGATACGTTTCAAATGATCGAATGCTGGCAACTAAATCTGTATAAAGAAAAACAGCTCGACAAAATAAAAACTAACGTAAATAAATAGAATGAAAATAGTGTAAGACGAACTGTGCAGTGAAAAGAGAACACAACGAGCAAATCAGTGTTAACAAAGGATGAACGAAAAAGTATTCCATTCAAACTTATAAATATATACAATACAGTTAAATGTCGACCTGCTCCGCCCAGCGGCTGAAACGACCCATACAGTTATACCGTTACCTAGGCAATGTTACAAAACCTGCCGTAATCGGTTGATAGAGGGTGGAGGCACACAACACGGAATAGCTTATACGGAGATTGTGTGAAGTGAGCGCACTCGAGATGGAAATTATAGATAAAAGTGGAAAAAAGGAAATGAGTAGATGACAGCCCTAGAGCCTATACTCAAACAAAATATGTGCTGGCGCATGGAATAGACAACGTTCATACCCTAAGCCACAATTATTTTGGAACCATCGCATAGCGGGTGTTTAACAAAAAGTATAACTTTACTGTTATAATTCATGGAAAGCATTCGCAGCACATTTTGGCTTGCGTTTGCTTATTTTCGGTTTTCGGAATGTCTCTCGCGCTAAATTGAATACATATGGAAATTTTTCTATGCAAAAGTCTGTAAAAGTATTCAGCCCTAGCCACAGGAATACCAAGTTACCAGTAGGGTTTTCATTATATTCTTAGAATCCTATTATAAATTTATCATATATTTTTTTGAACTTTTTTTAAATGCTTAGAAATTAATAAATTTAAGTTAGTCCAACTTAAAATTATGTTTACAAATACAATTTCAAAAAAATTTTTTTTGAAACCAGATTGGTTTTGGAATCGATTTGTTTTTTAGAACGAATATTGTTTTGGAGTGAAAAAATATATAATAAAATTGATTGAATAATCAGATATTAATACTAATTAAAGTGGATCTCACGTTTTTAAGACCATACGAGTACACAATTTCTCCTGATATACTTTTTAAATACCTTAGCTCTGTAAACGTTTAAGTTATTGCTTTTGCAAAAACTACAAAAAACTAATTTCGAAAACCGTTATGGCAGCTAGGTTTATGGTTCTCAAATTTGCTTACACCTGACTCAAGCTTTCCACAAATGCAGTAAATTCAGTTTCCGAAGTGATCTGATCTTCGAATTCGAGTCATTTTTGAAGCGTAATTCATTATTTTATTGAACAGTTTCAACATCGTGGTTATAAACCTGCGTGTCAATATTTGACAACGACAATCTGAACTCAAAAAAGGTGGATATGTGATAAATAATATATTTTTTTTAAGAATATTCTCCAATCAACTCATGTGTCTGCATTATAGGTATTCAATTCACTCAAACTTATAAATTAGGTGTGTGACTTTGATAGAGTGTGTCAGTATTAATAAACTATGCTCCTAAATGTAGTCAATATTATGTAAAATATGTGCGTATTTCCGTGTATACCAGTTATTTTATCTCAAAACTATGTTTGTAAATGAGTAATAAAAATAAAAATAGTTAAAATCGAAGTGGTTGGGAAACTACTCATTCTGTTTGCGGTCGGGTCGATTATGAAATAGAATACGCATATTTATTCAAAAAGTGATCTTGGACATGCCCAATTTCGATGAAACGATGTATTGACTTTTAAACTAGACTTCTTCTGCAGGTGACCCTCTCTGGATTCCACTGTTACACGATACCTATACCAAGGATCGGCAATTGTAGTTATTTTCCAATTTTCTAACAAAAAACCGCATCCTTTGTTGAATCCTTTTGAATATTCTTCTTTCGAAATAAATATGGAAAAGCAAAAAAACAACAATTTAGGCGCAAAATAAATTCATAAAAGCACGCACAACAAAAATAAACTCCCCAGCACAATCAGTACGTAAGTTTGTGCCTGATACAAGCATGTGATAATAACTCGCGAGATAACAACAACTCTTGAGATAACAACAAATGCGGATAAAGTCAAGCGAAGCTTGTATGTGGTGCTTTAGTGTTATTTTTGTTGTTTTAGCTTATATATAATATATTTTAACGGATTAGTAGGTGTGCTTGCGTGTGTTTTAACTGCCAACACGCTGCAACGTGTCGACAATCTAAATGAATATATGCAAGCACCGTAGTTTGGGGTATGAGCATGGCCCTCTAGGAAATTCAACAGTTGGTAAATTAAAAAAGAAATATAAAAATATTTATTATTTGAAATATAAGTTGAATATGACAAAATGAGAAAACTTTTAGAAAAAATTAAAAAACGGATATAATAATATCGTTGGAAAAAATATTAATAATGAAACAATAATTTAAAAATAAGCAAAAAAATATTTTTTAATATTATTTTTCTTAATAACAATTATTCTTTAAAGATTATTAATTTGCAGCTTTTATAAAAAAAAAAAGCATAGGCGGAAGAAATATTTATAAAGTTATTTAGAAATAAGAAGTACAGAATAAACTAACACGTCGGAGCAGCGCTGCCAGAATTTTAGAAAAATTAAAAAAAGATACTTAAAAAATTTAATAATGGAAACAGTTTCATGAAAATTTGAGAAGAAATGGAATAAAGAAAAAATCTCTTTCAAATTACTAAAAAAAAACATTAAGTAACAAAATATTTTTTTAAAATTGTTCCGAAAATTCAAGTTGAAAAAATCCTTCAATATGGAAAAAAGATGTTTACTTTGGTTGCAGCGTATTTATAATACACTTTATAAATAAAAAAAGGTTTTCATATACTTGATTTTGATCGATCAGTTTGCCTGACAACTGTACGTTATGCTATAGCGTATCTAAACAATTTTTTTAGGGTTGCCGAATTTCGTGAAGATAGCTTTTCAGATAAAAATTACTCAATACAAGGACTAGTTCAGTTGATTGTATGGCTATACAATAACTGAGCAATTTTTAGGGAGAAAAATTGAATATCCTATTGAGGGATATATAATATTAACATATATTTTGGGAAATTCATATTCATAATTTACGATATTAGCTAAAAAATATCTTTAAAATATGTGAGAGAAGAAAGTTTGATTACAACAAGTGGCTTTTTTCAATTCGCCTGAGAATTCATGAAAACTTAGAAAAATTAAGAAAAAATTAAACAAAAATTTAATAAAATCTTTAATTTTGTGATAAAATTTTTAGATTCTTCAAAAACAAAGCTCCTCAAATAAGTCTCTAAAATATTTTTAAAAATGAAACAAATGTTTTTGATTAAAATTTTATATGAAAAATATAATTTTTTATTATTTCTTCCGAGTAAATATTATACTTTCTTTTAAAAATTCTATCTCACACTTTGAATCTCCTCACTCACTTTCGAAACCATGCAAAGAATATATCACCCTTTCTCTACAAGGTCTGCTCTGTTTATTTTTGCTGTGAGCAAAAGCTATTGCTAAAATGTTACTAGCACTGATTTTTATAATTTGATTATTCCCACAAGTGTATGTATGTATGTATGTGTGTTTGTGAGCATATAGTGTCATCTACACTTGTGTACTTGTAACAAAATACAGTTAAGCGCACAGCTTTGGGGCATTTTAGACAACATCACTGCTCCTCACCGCTAATGCGCTGTACTGGTTTGTGAGTATGTGTGTCAACAGCGCATGTCAGTGAGTGTTAACACTTAAAGGATTAAAGTGTCGACACACAATTTTGTCAATGATGATTTTTTTCGATTTACTTCTTTTTTTTTTGTTTTTTTTTTTGTGTTCAACCATTTCCATTTCCATTTCCATTACTGTTTTGCCGCTTGACCATAAATATTGAAAAATGTGTATGCAACACACATACATATGTAAAGTTATTGTGTTTAATTTACATTCAATCAAATACAGTTACACCGGTTTGTGTGCGCCATATTTGCGGAAGGGCGACTAAAAAATGGCTCGATTTGTGGTTTCCGTTGTAGTAACAATTTGCCCGTTGTTTAAATACCGCACCACAATCTTCATTGAATGCATTGTTTTGGGGCAAAAAAAACACATCACAAATTAATTTCCATTCGCCCTTGAGCAAATACACATAACGGTTTGCGAATTGCCAACCCTCAATAGTTTTCGAGTGTTTACTGTTGTTGATTGTTTGTGCACCGTCAGCACTGGCGGTGTGGTAATTCTCCTATGTACATAAATATGTTACACATATGCACATCTATATATGGGTGTATGCATGTGCCTTTGTATGTGTGTGTTATGTGCGCTACTGCAGTGTGGACAATGTCCGGAAACGGCAGATAAACTGTATATGACGCCAGCGGCAAGGACGCACAAACTATGCCTGTGTCTTTGTTGTAGCATCTACATACTCTATGCCTACTTATTTATATACAGTGGTGGCTGCAATAATGGAAATAGTTAAGAATAAATTGTGGACATGTACTGGGGGAATATTGAAGCATGTTTTTAGTACTGATTGGAATAATTATTTCCTGTAGAAGGTATACGAAGTTTTTAACACCCAGAAGGAAACGCCAGAGACCTTATAAAATAAATACATAAGTGATCAGAATGATGATTTAGCCATGCCCAACTATCTGTATATAAGCGAACTAGTCCGTAAGAGATATCGATCTGAAATTTTACACACGTCCTTTTCTCTATAGGTTAGTTGAAAAATATAATTTGTTATCACTACTTAATTAGCTCTTAAAGAAAAAAGTAATACAAAGAAAATATTTTAGACAAAACTAAAAAATAATAAATAACAATAACTAAACAATTTATTTAATAAATAATTCTTGACCGAAAACAATTTTTGGAACTCGCTTTTAGTCCTAATTTGCTAGTATAACACTCACCCGATCGACCAGCATTTATTTTATTTTAATAATCTCGTGAAAAATACCATTCTCAAAAAAATTTGTAACCTCCAATTTATTTCTAAGAAAAATTAAATCATACTTTCTTTCAAAACAAATTGCACACAGCGCCCTCTATCGTTTTCACCAATCCCCCACTCTAAAACCGTTCCAAAATGGCCATCAACTGAAGCGGGTTGAGATTTTCTAATATAGTCAAGGCACAGTAAATTTAAATTTTAATTTCATTGCACATTTTGAAATATTGGTATGCCATCTGATCAAATTTGTTCCGAACTGACAAGAAAAAAGTAACATTTTCTTTAATATAAAGTCCGAAGCTAATGCCAGTATGCGAACGCTTAATCCAATTTCCCATACACTTGTCACAACCCCGGGAGGGCCTACAGTGTCTTCACCGAATTTTGGTCTTGTTTTTTTTTTTTTTTGGTTTCGGTTCACTTTTGGAGCACCGTTCGCTAGATTGTTGGAAAGTTTCGAGGTCATAGTCATTAAGCCACGTCTCGCCACTAGTAATGATGAGTTTGAAGAATGTAGGCTTCTCAGCTACGCTGCCAAGCATCTCTTTTATAGTATCTTCTCGACGTCGCTTTTGCAAAAGATGCAGGTATCTTAGTACGAATATAGCACTGACACGCTGCATGCTAAAAAGATTGACCACAAAGTGTTAAATCGATCTATAAGAGATGTTGAGAACCTCTGCTATTTTCGTGGGGACGATGATTTTCAAGGTTTCATTAACTATAATGATATCGTCATTAACAGAGGTGGATGGATGACACGCTTAGGTAAAGTTTTCGATGACTTCATGACCTGCACTAAGTACTTTTTGCCACTCAAATACTGTTGTTTGTGATAATGAAGACTCCAAAAAAGCACGTTTGTCATATTTTCAACGTCTCCGTAGCCGTGGTCCTTTTGGAATTACAAAATTTCACGCAAACTCGATGTTCTATTTTGTTTCATGGTAAAAATCGCCGAACAATCTATTCGATCCTGTATGGAAAACTTTTTTATTTGTGAAAACTATCATAGCTTCGATGCAAATGAAGTTAAAGCTCTATTATCTCTATAGCTATTGGATTGCACAATCCTTTCTTTATACATTTGTATGCGCATTTGTGCTCTTTCACGCTCACCACCAGTAGTCGATATTAATTATTATTAAACGGACATCATTTGTAAATATTTACGCCATTCGTAAATCCATTCATTAAGTAAAAGTGACACACACAGACAACCAGAGATGCAAAAGTGAATAAATTTAAAAGTAGATCTCATTTAATTTGACCATAATTGCAATTATATACTTAATCAGAGCGCCAGAAGCCGACATACACACGCACTCACATACATATAAATGTTTATATAGATCGGCTCAGCTCAAATATCCGCACTTCAACACATTGTGCGGCCAACGGTGAAAGTTGTGACAGTTGTTAAGGGCGGTAAGTGAGAAAAAATCCAACGTAATAATGGATGCAATGAAAACAAACGGGATAAATGCCATGGACGACACGGTAATTAATAAATAAAAATTCATATGAAGACGCGCGAATTAAAGAGAGTGAAAAAATCATGTTATGAAAATGCCGGGAGAAATAAATATTGCATGTGCATAACGGTAAACACATGCATTTATGTATGCTCATGCTCATTTATTACAGTAACAGAAGTCATGTACTTCGTATATGTGTGACTGTAATCGTAACTGTATCCTTTGTGTCACATTGTAGGTGGCGCTACTGTTATTATACCGGCTGCTGAAATTATTATTTTTGTTTAATTTTCGGACTTGATTTACAGCAAAAAGTGAAATGGATATAATGAATAAAGAGTGTATAAATATATAAAGTAAATATTATGTGATAAACTGTATTTCAAATAGTAATGAATTGTAATTGAAATGTTAATGCATTTATAGGATTCAATAAATCACACAAAAATTGTTGTCTGAAAGTTGAACTTTTAACCTTCGAACGTAATAAATAATTACTTAAGTAATACAGTTTCAATATGCTTTCAAGGCTAAATATGTTAATACGTATAACGTTATAAAAAAGTATTTTCGAAAAACTGCTCAATCTGCCAGCAAAAAAAAATATTAGAATCTGCGTGTGTACTTCTGTCATGAAATAAGAAAAATTTTAACTTCGGCTGCCCCGCAGCTAGAATAGCGCTATAATGCACATGAGAACACTTCTTGTTGGAACTAAATGCATTACTAAATCTGAAATCATGGTCGCCCAACGTTTTGCATACTGCTCAAAATTGACCCGGACTGGTTCATTTAAACTGTAAACAAAATCATTCGCTGAAGGCACTGAAGGTTGAGTTGAGGCTTTTGAAGGCGATAATAAATATTTATATTGAAATATGTGAAACAGGGTGGAGCGAAATTTTTTTTTTTTTTTACTTACCTGCGGGTAAAATTTGTACATTATAAAAAAAGAAACTTTTTGGAAAAAAATGTTTAACATCTCACTTTTAAAGTATATTTCGAGTTAAAATTTTTTTTTCGTAAAAAAATTTTGACAAAGTTTCTAGAAGCTGTGGTGAGTCCTCTTTCTAGCTAATTAAAAGTTATCAACTTAACAAAATTTTTTGTGGTCATTATTGGAGTTTTAAAAAAAGTCTTTAACGACAACATGCTTTCCTTAAGCGTTTAAATAAATTTTGAGTCAAAAGCCGTCAAATTTTGTATTTTGTATATGAATGTAAAGAGTTTAAACCAAAAAAAAATTTTTTTATTGTCCAAAAATATATTTAACTCGAAATTTACTTTTAAAACGGTCCCTCGATGTTAAACAAAATTTTTTTTTATTTAAAAAATTTTCTTTTTTTATAATCTACAAATGTTGCCCTCAGGCTAAGCAAAAAAACATTTTTTTTTCACTCCACCCTAATGTGAAAGTATATTGTTTTTGTCAGTCCGGTACAAATTGGATCTAGTATTGAATCGACAAGGTGATGGAAAATCTGTTCGAAAATTGTCGGTTCGCCTTCACAAAAAATACAGAGGTTCATCATGAGCCGCTGAAAGGTATGATAATAAAATTTTAATAACTACAGATATTAAATGGCACCTTAAAAATTATGTATTAGATGGCATGGTGTTGATAATACAATTTAGAGAATGGAATATTGTGGTTGGAAATATTGTTTAGAAGAAATCGTGGAAATTGTGCTTTGTGAAAAGGAACTTTCTTTTCACAATTTTCAAAATCACTCGATTACTCTGCTACTAAACAGAACACAGAGCACTACTATTCTGATCTCCTGCGCACTCTAACTCCGTCCTGTATAAGTGAAAGTCATTATATATTTTCTAGAGAGAGATACTTTAGTTTCCATACTGGTTTCGAATACACGGCGATACTGAAAAAAACATTTTTTTCTAATGCTGCAAAAAGTTTTTCTTCATACATTACTTTGACGAAGCAGTACTGATCCATAGCGAGATAGAGAAATTATAAATTGCAAAATCGGGCTACAACTGTTCTAGCCCCCCGCCACCAAATATTTGGACCCCAGTCGATTGCGAACTTTCGAAAATGTTGATCAATTTGTGTAATAACTTTGCTGCTTATACAATATATTGGTGATGGCAAGTGATGTAACTCAATCCAACTCAGAGAGCATCCTTTTCTGTTAATAATTAGTCGTAAAGCCAAAAATCGATAAAAATTAGGTCAATACTTCCACTATCTCCTATATACCTAATACGTAATGTAAGTTGCAAGAATACTTAGCCCTTTATACTTTTTTGTTCATTTCGTTTTTTTTTGTTTTTTGTTTTTTTTTCAGCTTTGAGTTTCTTTTAAAATATAAGAATGGTAAAGAAATAAATAAGTACTTGTAAAAGTAGCCTTTGCTTAAGTTTAAAATTGGTGAGCTCGAAATCGGTTAAAGGATCCCACAAAGTAAAGTCACAGGAGCATACGCTCATAACACAAAAGCAGTATTTTGTTCTTGTAGAGGTTAACACAACGGAGTTTGTGCTGTTGAGTATCATGTAAATAGAAACTTACTGTGTTGCCTGGGGACCGGAGCTATTTAATGATGTTTCGCCCACTATGCACGTGTGGCTAGTGTCTTTGTGGTATCTCTCATAAGCTGTCATATTTATTTAGTGAACTTATTTAAAATTCTTGGCTTTTTGTCTCAAAGAGCATCTAACAAACACTTTATGAATAGTCATTTCGCCTCCAAGTGACAGCATGGCAGCTTGCACTTGTGTTTTTCTCATAAAAAATATAAATTGCATAAACTTACATTTTAGATGACATTCCCTAACTTTTTCCAAATTCATTTATTGCCGTTGCGAATTGACATTTTGTAACATTTCTTTTCATTCCGGTTCCATTTTCAACGGCAACTTTTCACTGTTTGCTTTTACTTCGCTTCACTACATTTAACTTGGCTTGTTTGTTGATTTGCAGCGAGTCATTTGCTTGCTTAACGGCACTACACCCATACACACGCATACACATACAAGTATGTATTGTGTTATAGCTGGTTAGCTGTGAAGGACTCCCACTGGCACGAGTCGAGCAATAAGGCGCAAATAAATTATGACATTCGCTTTTGCTAAATTGAAATTCTATGCGCACCATTAGCAGAAATTTGTCTAATTTGTTGAGATGTTGTAATGCGTCTTCTGTTTTTCTAACTGTTGCTTTGTTAAACTTTGTTGAAGATTTGAAAGCTAAAATTAAGAAAACAGAAATATTTGTTTGAGTCATAATTGGAGACAAAGTTCTGATGCTTCTGTTGGAGTAAATTAAATTGGATAAATTATGAATAGCAGTCATTTAAATAGTCGAATTTTTCATTAAGCATTAGCACTGACTTACTCAGAAGT
This sequence comes from Bactrocera oleae, assembly GCF_042242935.1. NCBI lineage: Eukaryota > Metazoa > Arthropoda > Insecta > Diptera > Tephritidae > Bactrocera > Bactrocera oleae. The sequence goes on along the minus strand of NC_091540.1, from coordinate 62,652,017 downwards.
ATTACTGAAAGCGATGCTTAAAATTTGTACAAGAAACCACTAGCTGAGTTTTTTCGAGTAGTAGTTCCACTCTACATTCCTGAGTAATAATTGTCGGCAAAATGCTTAAATTTCTTTAAGTAAGATTTATTTTAAAGTTCAACTCCAGTTTTAAAAACGGCTTCATTTGGCTCGTAATATGTTTGAGTGACTGTTGAGCAACTTCAAGTCCACCTCTTATGATCTGCGAACATTTATTGTGGTATGATATGTTGAACAGCCAAGTACAAATATTTTTTAATAAAAAATTAGTAAAAATTTTGCAGTAACGAAAAATTTATACGGAGACCAAAAAAGAATTAAATGGATTAGTGCGAAGGAATTCTAAAGAAAAAAAAAAACAAAAACAAAAGCAACTACGTACTTCTGAGAATGATATAAATTCAGTTAAATAAAAATATCATTTCGTTCTTTCAGAAAAGAAAACTGAAAAAGAAACCCGGACTATAGTTCCTGTAGATCAATGACGGCATTGTGGTAATCCCAACTCTCGGTCTCGTCATAAAACAGTAGGTTTCTTGAAGGACCAAAGTGGACAGAATTATAAATATTATTCGATTTGTTACTCAATGTTCAGTAATCTGATAGGAGTGATAAAAATTTAACAAAATCTGGTTTATTCATACAAAAAGGAAATTTTATAAATGAAATCATATAAAATACAGGGTGGTTATGTTTCCATTAATGGTTAAAATCTTTCAATCGCCAAGTCCTTTATAATTTCGTCGAAAGTCGGAGATATTATTTTGTTTTCACTTAAATATAACGCAACCTATATATACTTTTCAAAATTGATATAGCAAGGATTCCATATTCGACTTTCGGTTAATTTAATGATAAAACTAAAGGCTTGTTGCCTTCAAAATATCACTTTATTACAAAACAAGAAGTTTAATTTCATTTATTATTGACTGTAAAATGATGTTCATCATTTTATCCCCATCTAATCATTAACTGATTGATCATGTGATCACTAATTGATGATTTAATCATCATATGATTGATCATGTGATAATGCTCATGTGATCCTTACTTGATTCATCATGCAATCATTTTATAATTTATCATATGATCACGAATTGACAATCTAGTGATAACAGTATTAATCATGTGATCATCATCGCCAATATCAGAGTGAAGTCTTGAAGTCAATATACATATATATAGAATATTACTATCATTTACTTATACTTCCTCATCACTCTTTCATATCAAACGAAGTATCAAGCTTTTGCTGAGTGGACAAACAAGGCAATCTAATGCAATCTAACCTAAAAACTCATACCAGTTACGGTTCCAAAGCAATAGTGGTTACTTGAAACACATGGGTGATTTAAAAAAAATCTTAGCTTACTACATGTTCAGATCAAAATTTGTCTGATTAACGATAAAAATAGTTTCCAAGGTTTTGAACTAACTATAATTTAGTTTAATCTATTATTAGTAGAATAAGGTTCAATACACAATAGTTAGTATTTTTTAACTTTCAAATTTTGTTAAAAATTTAGATAAATAAGCAAGGTTTAAACTCGAGTGTATCCGCATATTTTTTTTAATGAAAAATTATATTTATTTCCTTAAACTAACGAGTTCTAGAAAAAAAAGTTTCCTTTTTATCATGATAACTCATACAATTGATGATTTATGCATCAGTGTCGACTAAACGAGTAAACTAAAATATCAAAAATTACTATACATATTATGGTATGTGGAGGCGGGTATAGATCACCGACCGATTTCACTCATTTCCGGCACTAAGACTCTAAAAATATCCAATATTTACGTTCACTCAATTCAAGTTTTATTTCAGTATATTCATTAAAGCTTGATTCAAATATTGTAAAGTGAAAGAAGCCGTTGGAGTCTAAAAATTGTAATCGTTGTATTTTTATTCAAAAAATAATCTTAAGCTCCAAATTTTGTTGAAATTAGTTGAGTAGTCGTTGAGATGTCCTCTTGTTCGGTAAAGTTAATTTTATCAATTTTTTTTAGCAAATTTTCTATATATTAAATTTATATTTGCTTATAATTTAAAAGTTTTCTCCACTGCTGAAGTTTCCCAATGGCACAAAAACCTCGCTAGGCTGAAATATATATTTTTTTAATCAATTTAATCTTCACTTCGATCAGGAAATATTGAATTATTTTTTATATGTATACATCAAATTTATATAAAATGGATTTTAGCATTTTTGTCACCTCTGAATACACGTGATGTGTGTATTTACTGAAAATTGCAGATGCATGGCACCAACATTGCTGCCTATGGAAAATTGTATGACCCACATTTACTTGGCACACGAACAAATTACAATACGACTTTAAAAAGCTTTCCTTTTTTTATTATTATTATTATTTTTTTTTTTTGTTTGTCTTTTTTTGTCAAGTGTTGCATGAGAATTTTTTCGAAATTCACTTTTACTAGGTGAACAGAATCTGCAGAAGCAAAGCTCGATGCGTAACTTTTTCCACAGACGCATCGAGCAGAGAGACAAAAAAGCGACAAGGCGCAACAATATACCAAAGTTTAACCAACATGTAGGAATGTACATATTTATATGAATATACATACATATATGTGTACATGTATGTATAGATATATCCACAAACGACTCTATAAACACCCATACATACACTGCTCTACGTAAATACTGCAGTTTGAAGTAAAAAACTTTGCTTGTGAGAATTTTGTTTTCCAGCTAACACACACATATACATGCATACACACGTATATATGTACATATATAAAATTGAAGGCAGTAAATTCGATTTGGTTACATGCCAACAGCAAAGGTTACGCATACGCACTGTACATCCGTATATGCTTGGCCACAAAAGGAGTAAAAATATGTACATACATACACACATACACTCATGCGCAACTGAAGACATGTGGCTATGAATAAATATATATTCATTATATATGCGCTCTTGTATGTGTATTTTGTATTTTTGGTGAATGTAAGGGAATTTTTCGGTTAAAAAGATTTGCTCTGCTACGAAATTTTTACGTTGTTGCTGTCTTTTCACATGTATTGTGCCATACCTTGGATATGAATGAGATTACAGTAGCGACAGCTGAAACTTGCTGAGCGCCTGGATGAAAAATTTTTATGAAAAAATTCTTAACCACAGGGTGGCATACGCACAAATCTACCAACATGAGAACATACACGCACGCTTATATCTACACTGAACTTATAGGAGACACAAGCTTGCAGCTTCTGACATGGGAGAGTATCTATATATAGTATGTGTTTGCTATGTGTGTGAAATATTGTAAAATGTTGCAATATATTCGCTTGAATGCAAGAAATGTGAATGAATTGTTATGTGGTAGCAGGGAACTGCTTGAAAATCCTTACAAATTTTCTGCTCCAGAAAGCATTGAAATTCAATACTATTACCTGGCTTTTATTTGACGCACATATGCATGTACACATACATATACATATATATATTTTCAATTGGTAGTCATTATAACTACATATTGGTATGGACTACAATCAATGGAGCATACTTATCTACTGAGTTGCTATCTGCCAGCATATCTTCGGCTGAAAGCAAAGACAGCACACACCAAAACTCGTAATTTCTTCCAAGAATTGGCATAATTGAATCATTTGAGTAACATACACCGATGCAGGTATATACAAGTGCCTATCTGCCGCTTCGTTTAAAGGCCTTTGAATTGCCTAATCTGCTTTGCTCGACGTTGCGTATGAGTAACATATACTTGGTATTATATCTCTGTTGTTGTTGCAATTTACGAAGTACAACAAAAGCATTGCTTTTCATGCTTCACTACATCGGTAATCTGCAATGAGATTAAATGCTGCAATTTCTGTGGCAAAAATATATGAGCAAAGAGAAAATCATAAAACGGATGTTTTTGTAATTTTTAATACTGCGGACTTTTTGTTGTAAAAATGTAAGCGCAAATAATTTACTTTTAAAAATTATAAAAAAAAAATTACTCAAGTATTTGAAAATATATTTTTTATCAAGAGGGTTGCTATATTTCTTAAAAACGTTAAAGTGGTATCGAAATGTTTTTCAAAATTATAGAAATATTAAACTAAGAGTAAAAAGTATTATAATCAAGGTTGCCACTTAGTTAGTTAACTAATTAAAAGTTTTCAAAAAAGAAATATTTATAATCTTTATATCGAGGAAAATTTAATGTTCTTAAATTATTTCATAAATTAAGCTTAAAATTTAAATTATTTTAAAATAAATATATTACATTACAAAATGTATTATTATTCACTATACCCTAATTCCGCTTTAAAATATTTCGGTATGCTAAAAGCAAGCATTGGCCACCTATTATAATGTTTTATTTAAAATAAACTAACGCATGCTTTCAAAAGTTTTCGCAATAGTTTCAAAAAACTTTTATAAGGGTTGCCAGCTTTTCAAAAGATATTTTAATAGAAAAATAATAATATTAAATTATTAAAATATATTTAAAAAATTAAAAAAAATAGTTACTACCTTTTTTTGTTGTTTTGATATTTTAAAAATCCTTCTTAATTTACGCGAAATATGCCTATAAATTAAAAAAAATTAAGTACTTTATTTTAAAAAATTCTTTATATTTATTATTGTTGTAAAATTTTTTTAAATTTTTTTCATATATTTTAGATTTATGCAAACACTTACAAAAATAAAAATAAAATATTAATATTTGAAGAAGCTCTTTTTTTACTGTTGTTTTTGTTATTGTTGTTGTAATATTACAAACCATTGCAACATTTAACTCTTTTTCAAAGTATTTATGTAGACAATTTTTGAAAATAAACAATCTTCGAGTCGATATTTCAGCTTTTCTATCGTTGTGTCAAGATCTCTTAATATCAGGGGCTCCCGGTGCTTTTTTAAGGACCGCAGCAATTTAGCATCATCAACAGAGTTCAATATTTGCAATTAGCTAAAATCTAATGGGTCTCCACATTCAACCTTAAGATAACCAAGCGGTGATTTAGTATGAGAGCTTAGATATACCGAGTCTCGAATGAACTAACCAAATAACTACCCAAACAGGCCAGACTACACAAATATTTACATACATGTAATAAACTCAAACTGTAGAATATTACTGCAATCTTTCTTAGTTTTGCATTCTATGCCTTGCTCTGCAATTATTCCCCTTAAAAAGTAATGCATAACTTTAATTAATCCCCGCTTCTCGGTAATATTAAAAATATTTCCAACTTTTCAAAAATTCATAATTTAAATGAAAGTCTTGCAAATTTAATACAAAAAGTATATTTTTCACGCTGCCTACTCCACAACACGTTCTACAAGGCAAACAATGCAGCAAACTGTTCCAGCTCATAAATGCGCGAAGCAATAACAGTAACAGTAAAAAAATTATAGCTGTAAGACTGGCCGTAAGCTACTCAAACAAACGCGCAACTATAAAAGAGAATACGAGTAGAAATTGCGAAAGTTAAACAGAATAAAGTCATCAAAAATCAGTCATGAAAAATGAGACGCCTTTTTATACACTCTCGCGTACAAGTTGCGGCAATGCTGACCCCACCTTTAACTAGCGCTTGATTGCCGGCATCTTGATTGACGCTTTAAGCGCCTCAGTGATTTCGTTTTTTCGGGAGAGGAGATATTACTTTTATATATAATATGTACATATATAAAAATATACATATATACATATATGTATATGAAAGTATATGGATGGAAGCCTATACCCAAGTTATAAATGTTTTCGTGTGAAACTGTTAAATATTTACGCCAAAGCGGCAGCAGAAGACAATTTTAATAACCTAGTTTGTCTACAGGACATAAGTAACTCGAATATTCTCTGCTTACAGCTTACTCTTCTTCTTCAAGCGCCGCCACTCGATCCTAAACTCAACGCTCTGAGATGTTGGCTATAAATTAAGACGGCACTTCTTTCAATTTTCTCTTTTGGAGAATTTAATACTACACATATAACTTAATTATCAAAACTTTAAAGCTTTGCTCGAACAAATCAGAATCGCAGCATGTTACTCTGCGCTAAAGACGCTATTGTATACCTAGTAGTAGTAGTAGCAGAAGAAGAAGGAGCAGCAGAAGCTTTCGCAGTGATTTGGCGAAAACAGAAATTTTAGCGCACCCAAGTATATACTTTGATGAAAGTTTACGTAAAACGAAACATAATAAAGCACACAATGCAATTACATACACAGAAAGTAGCTAAAGTGAGAAGCAAGAGCGGGTAGAAAACACGAACTAAACTCTGTGCTCATTGGCATGTAAGATTCAGCAGTAATTTGCCGCCTGCAGCTGCTGGTAACTTAATTTTGTCGATGCAGTGCGAAAATGCTAAAAACAGAAACGAATCAAATTAAAGGTGGCACGAAGCGAGTGTCAGGAGTATTTCGGGGGAAAACACTTGTAATTGGATGTGATGGTAGCCTGAAAGGCTGGTAAACAAGTTGGGCGCGAACAAAAGCGGCTGGTGGTTCAAATTGCGATTGTGTTGCCATAAAATGTGTCATAAATGTGCGAATGAATAGCGAATGTTGTGAAAGGAAAAGAGTTTGCAAAAGTATTTGGTGAAAAAGTTTGCAACTGAGATTTTTGGCGCAGAGAATAATGTGATATTAAGTGAGACTTGCATTTTGGAGAAAAGTTAGACAAATGTAATGTGTTTAGAAATTTAGCGGAGACAAACAAATATAGAAGTATTTGGATGTAAAGACCACTGAAGATCCTCACTTGCTATTTATATATTTTTTTCCATTTATTAATTAATTCATAAACTTTGATAAAGAATAAAAATATATATTTTTTTTTTATTAACTCACCATTTGACGCGTCCTTGAATGCCTCTATCTACCTTAGAAGTATGAGAAAAAAAATTTTTTTTAACCGCGAAGGTAGACGACCCGCTTAATCAAACATAGTGGCTAGAATTTGACTACTATCATGAGACAGTAAGCATTATACATAAACTTCTTAATAGATGGGGGCGACATAGTGAATGATGACAGCATTCAGTATGCACGGCAACACGCGTAGTAGTAGATATTTACGAGAAAAAACATCTCAAAAAGGTAGTTTTAAATATAAAATATTCCATAAACTATTACATTACGTTAGAAGTGCCTCCGAACTTGACCTCTACTCAAATATATATAAAGTGATGCACTTCCAACCTTTGGCCTCTTGTACCCTTATTTACTGCTTAAACATATAAACATATTTTAATTTCCAAGTCATATCCAAACTCACATCCTTTGCTTGCCAGTTGTTGTGGTGCTGTTTCTTAGACAACATGTCCGCTAATTACATATTCATAACCACAAACACTGTAACAGATGCCTAAATAAATAAGAGCCTGCGTTAACAATATTGAATAACTGCCATTATAAATGTACTGGTTGTGTCAATATTGTTGTACCACATAGAATGCCAGGGAAGCAATGGCAAATGTGCACCAAAACCGTTACAATTAATAGGCATACAAGCACTTAACACTATTGGCACGGCACTTTAAAATTTAGGCGGGGTCCATCCATACATTCAAATGTTACGAATCTGATGCAGCTATTTCAGGCAACCGGAATATTGTGGATGCACTCATACATATTTAATGCGCAAATACCCATCCAAATGCCGCAATATTGCCAAATATGCCGTTGAGTGCCGCACTGTGACCCATCCAGTCAAGCGCATGCATACACACACACACACTCAATCGCTGTCGGGTTTATCGTTTCAGCAAGCCAACAGCATATGGGCCAATGGTTCGGTCGATAGTAGGCCGATTTATTTGTTTGGCCGACGCTATTTCGGAGCAATGCGCATTTTTGCTGAACATTTTGAAAAATATGCCGCGATATCGATGTCTATAATTGAGTAAATGGCAATTCACCTGCATCGTTGTGCACAATTGAATATGCTCGATTTAAGAATAATAATATATTGAAATAAATGGTATTTATATATTTTAAGTTGAATTTGATAAATGTTATGTCATATTTACGAAAAATTTAATTATTTTAGTCATTTTATGAAAACAATAGGTGAAATCGGATAATAGCCACGCCTACACCCATATCATCAAAACTATAATACTTCAAGAGCAGTAAATACTTAATAATAGACTTATCAGTGGGGATAATACAGCACGGTTGTGTTGGTTCAAAGCCTTTAAAATGTGCCTGGCACCACCCTATTCATCGTATCTTCAAAACGGCTTGATCGAATGTCTTGAAATTCGTAGGATAACTCAGGATATATTAAACAAAAATTCTCAAGTTTTCGATTTTTTTATAGCAAAAAAACAAAAAAAATTAATATCTAAAATTTTTTTTTCAAATGTCTACCAAAATCCAATTTTTGGTGTATTCATCTGATAATAGTTCAATTCGTGCATTCAGGCTTTCTGATTAAAACGTCGCTAGCTTTTTTTTTTGTTTCTGATAAGCCAATCTACCAGAATCGTGAAGGAAGTGCAAGCCCAATTTTTCAAGGTGGGGCACTCAGAACACTGTAACTCATGTTCTTCACAATATATTTAGCTTAAAATGTATATCTTTACCATCGATATATATTTTACTGAATAAATAATATACTAAAATAATATACTAAAAGTTTCATCTATTACTGGTCGTAAAAAAAATGTAGAAAAAACAGGGCGTCACATGGGATTACTCCCTTAAGTCAAATCTTATACTCGATCAACTACTCAACCAATTATAACCAAACACTCTCTTGACATCTTTAACTTACAATTTAAATATTAGCGAAAACAGACTATCAGGATTGTATTGATTTCAACATTATTGTATAATGGGCCTGGCAACTCCCACTTTGAGGTGAAACCTCATACACTTTCTATTTAACAAACAATATTAAATACCATCCTAACCTAATACAAGAATTTCTAACGTCCGATCGGTATTTATCGGTGAATATAGATATTTTACTTAACAAATTTAAGTGAACATAATTTTTCAGATAAACTGTAGTTTAGTGGCGATGGGTGAAATAAACCCTCCGTGTCTTATCCCGGCTCATACCTATATGTATAAGTATATTATAGAACATATAAAGATTTTCGTTATTCTGGTTGACTTTATAATATATATGTACCATATGTCGAAAGCTGTATGATTGAGTGAAAATATTTTCTTAAATATGATTTTGTTGAATGCCAAGAGTTGACGAAATCGAATATAATGAATATGGTGATTTTCGACTCTTCGGTTGATATTGTACCGTATATATCGGTCAATATATGGGATATTTTAATGGCATTAAGTGAGCAAGTTATTCTAGATCAAAGAGCATATAGAAGGAAATCGGTTTGGCACCAACCCCTTCTTCGATAATAAAAAATAAAAGTCACTATGCGATAATATGCATGCTACTTTGAACTGAGTTATATAAAATTACGTATAAATTGAGCGAGACTTATTACCACTACAATACACAGAACACTTACTCATATCCCCACAAATTCAACGGCAATTAAATTTTAATTTTTTAACCCCCTCTTATTTTTGGTTGGCCCAATTTGTTTATGTACTACGTGTTAGGTGTAAGCGTTGACAGCTGTCTATTTTGGCGTTTAGAATACGAATGGCCACTGTAATTAATATTTGCTTTTGGTACGAAATTGAAAATCGTGCCACACAATGAGCAGCAATGCGGTTGCATAATTACGCCGGCTGCTGATTCTGAAGTTGCCAGCGAAATTATGCGGTTGAAATTCTGCGACGAGTGCCAGTGAATGCGGTAAAATGCGAATATTGTGAAACTAGTAGCTGCTGGGATGCTAAATTGTGTGCAGACGAGAAATAATTTTAAAGAGGGTGCAATATGGAGAGCATACATATAAGTAGTGTGGTTATGTTGCATGTGCGTTCACAAAAATTATTTTGTTTTTGTTTAAAATTTTTTCCATGAGTAAATCGAGAGTGGTTTGACCTTCAATGTGATGAAATATGTCAGCAAAGAGTATATACAAATATTACGAATTTGATTCAGCTTTAGAATTTGAACTCAGTTGTAACAAATATGTATACATGCATATGTTCCGCCTAAAATAAAGTACTTAACCTTCTACAAGAAGCTTTTATCACACACTGAAGCCGACTACACCAAAAGTAGCTACATATTTTTAAAATACCCCTTGGTGTACTTTTAGGAAAAATCCGCACAAAAACAAAACAGATAAGAGAAAGTTGAAATATGTTACAATGTCTAATATGTATGTATATTTATGTAATCTCCTTTTATCTCATAAATCAACACCTCCAACATGTGTACGGTATCTGAACTCGCTTTGCAACGCTTCAGCCACAAACACAAAGGCAACCCTACACACTTTTGTTCACATCTGATGATTTAACGCCTTGTTGAACTTGTGGAACAGTCAAATGAAAAGTCAGACGCACCTGCGAAATTCGCATTTCAGCTTACAGGCAAATACACACATATGTTTTGGCATACGTGTATATATTAAGTGAATTCGAAAAACAACATAGTAAGTTGTTTTAAGGTGATCTTCAAGATATTTTACGAACAAAAAATTATTTTCTTCAACATATTTATTACAAGAAGCCATAAGTGACATATTATATTATATTATTGGAAATTTTGAGGAAGTTTTATGGGTATATTTTGAAGATAATATCAAAAAAAATATCTTGAAGGTGGCTTTTAGTTTCAGAGATATCGATCTGAAATTTTGCACCCGTCTTTTTCTTACCAAGAACTCGCTTATTTGTCAGAATCGCCGATATCTGACCACTATAGCATATAGCTGCCATACACACTGAACGAACGGAAGACGAGTGCTTGTATGGAAAACTTTTTTATTTGATGAGATATCTTCACGAAATTCGGCAAGAGTTATTCTCTAAAGCAATAATGACATTTCCGAAGAAATTGTTCAGATCTGATAACTATAGCATGTAACTGCCGTAGAAATTGAACAATCAGAATCAAGTTCCTGTAAAGAATCTTTTGTATTTGTGACGGTTACTGTAGCACATACATACACAACTATCTACATAGAAGTGTAAAACTCGATATCTACAAAAGTCTGTATTCATCTCTTCATTTATATCAATCATGACGCCACCAGCCAAGATGTCGTGAAATAAATTGCTTTGCCTGTTCTCATGTAATATGCAAATTTCGTGCTGATATTTTTATTTGCAATTTTAAAGTTGTTGTTTGTGGATTTAGAAATATTCTTACTGGTACCGAAGAAAATTGATGGTTGAGGCAAGCTTGTACACAGTAAATATACTAGGGCTGTTGCTAATATTTTTAGGTTTGCGCTTTACTTGTCTTTGTCAGATACTGTCTGATATTTTTAAATGTTGTTTACAGAAGTTTTAAAAAAGTTTATATTTTAGATGGTGTGGTATAAGAGTGCAAAAGGAAGAGAGAATTTTGACCCATGCAATTAAAATCTCATTAAAGTTTAATCTTTCATCATTAATTCTTAAATATAAATAGCAACCCTCGTATTATGCCTTATCTACTATTAACATAAATCTCTTATCATAAAATTATATGTAGAAATTCATGTTATCATTATTAAAAATTTAGACTAACACCAGAAAACCAGTACATCTTATTTTGAATGTAAAAATTATTTCCCAATTCCAACCCTATACCCTTTTAAAATAACCCTAAATGTAGGCAATATTTTACAATTCTTCCTCATATGCTTTAATTATGCAACGGTTATATTACAGTTTATTATTAACTTACTGACCTCTCCCGTTTATATATTCTTATCACATTGTAAAAGCCTAGAAATTAGATTACAATATTATAAAAGGAAGCCTTTCAACAAGAAAAAGGAAGAAATCAACATTTGAGTTGGTATATTTTCGCTACATAGCACAGCTTTAGGCTATCGAGTAAAGAATGTAATAAAGAACTCAAACTATTCAAACTGTATCCTCTTAGGTAGACCAGAGTCAACATTTTAGTACTTTCATTTTAAAAGCAATTAGATTTACCAAATTGAGTTCATATACCATATGATCAAATATGACCCGGACTGTTAATTTTTTTCCTTGGTGAAAAACTTGGGAAAATCAAAAAAAAACTATCAATTCAGTTTGAGTGCGCAGTTTAAATGGTCCAGTCCGAGTCAAATTTGATCAGATGGTATATACTCCAAAGAATTACCGCAAAAAATCTAAAATTATACAATAATTCCAAGCTATATAACAAGTCTTCAAAAATACACTCGTGAAGGGAATATCTAATAAAAATGCATATGAATACTTTTAAAAAAATTAAATAAACCTAGTTAAGCGCTTATGCCCAAATAATAAAAATATATGCATATATATAAATATGTACACATCTACATGTCATAAAGTAAAATTTCTATGTAGACATATCAATTACAGTCTATACACACATACATATGCATATATGTTTATGTACGTGCTGATTTTTGGTACAAAGCGAAGCTGGTGTAAATTGTCAAGATAAATGTTGCGTATACGCCATGCATGACAAAATCCGAAGGAGAATAAATTAATTCAAAGCATTTGCATACACGTTAAAAAATATGTGTATAAGCACGTCAAATTCTAGCCAGAACATAGCTACACATTTGAATATTTTTCTATCCCTCATGAATTGCCTAGCCAAAGCAGTAATTCCTTTAAATAATAGAGACTGTCGCTTTCTTTTATAAGATAAAAGCGTAATCAACTTAAAGCCGCAAGTCGTGAGTAAAAAGTATAAAAAGCTAAGCATACTTAACTTGGAGAAACATTCAAGCTTAGCTGCTAATGTAAATTTATATGTTTTTAAGTGGCGCAAATTTTCCTTGAAAGTGAAACAATTTCGGTGTATAATAGAAATGCTGCAGTTTATTTTTACAACGCAGTCTAACGAAAAAGTTACTACTGTAAGTTGGTATGGATATAGCTGTGGATGTATGAAAGTCTTCAACCTTTAGAGAAACAATTCTTTCACATTGAAGACAAAGCTTTAAATTTTACACTCAAGATATTACGGTCGGTTGGCATATGAATCGGTACAAAAAATGGACTATGAGCGTAACACCGCCGACATTTATCTAAATCCCTTATGCCAACAACTATTCGACCACATTGAATCAAATTTGATACATAAAATTATTTTAATGGTTTGGAAATGGGAAAAAGTAGAACTAAAATCACGCCTACATACTTCCCATATAACACAATTTTAAACTCCATCTGACTCTTTAATGGTACAGTACACAAATCAAGCACCAATGAAAATGCTCCAAAAGTGTATTCAAGGTGTGGCCGCTTTCATCTAGCAATAGTCGAAATCTATTATAACTTTTAAAGACCCCAGATTCCAAATGTGAGGGCCTCAAGGTATTTGGAATTTATTCCTGATAAAAATGTCTGGTCTGATATTGAAAATGGTTAAAGTCGGTTCAGTGTTCCATCTATGTGATGTATATGGTTTTAATATTCTAGCTGACTTTAAGCATTTATATGCTGGAATATATATAGTTATGTGTATATTAAACACTGATATCTCAAGAACGGTAAACAGGCAACTTACTCAACTTATCAATTAACCCATAACACTGTCAACTCGTATACAACAATTTCATTAAGCACTCGCTATTATACTCCTAGCAATTGCTGTTATTGCGCCTCAATGATTACTGGCATGTACACAAATATAAGTATACATACATATAAATAAGTACATATATACGAGTATGTAAACACTCACACATAAATACATGCAAAATAGACCTCTTAACATTTAAGTGTCCCTTGCGGCCTCGTCTGTTTGGCATTTCGTTACAAATACACACAAACATGCATACATACACATACAGTACAAGTATATATAATACATGCAAGTGTGTGAACATGGGTTGGTGACGCTGTGAATGAGTCCTCTGAACGAAGATCAACATTAACCACAAGTTCACTCGGTGTAATGCGGTTGGAGAATTCGGTTTATTACATTTGTTGTTGGCATCGCATATGTGGAATTACGCAACTGCATATTAACAGATATACAAATTTTGTGTTATGTAAACAATTCCCACAACAGAATCTCATATACCATACATATGTAGGCATATACTTATCGAAGAAATACTGTGTGGAAGCACTTAGGTTAAATAGGTGGCAGTACTGTTTGCTGTTAATGGCATGTGCCCTCTCTAAAATTTGAACATTGTACAACTACAAGCAAATTTTTGTATGAGTAAATTAAAGCAAGTAAGACGGCCTACTAAATTTGAGAATTTACTCAATGAGCGAGAAAGTAATTTCTTAGATAGGTAAGCTTAAATTCCTTTTATTACAAAGAATAGTTGAAATACCCCAATAGTTTTATTGGCTACCTAATATACTTGATATTGGTCTCTATTTACAGATTTCTTGAATAATTTTATATGCAAATCAAGTGCGATATACAAAGGGTATAAAAAGAGCTTTACCTCGATTATGATCCGCAGTTTGAATGGCAGTTATATGCTATAGTGATTCGAATCGACCGATATGTTCGAAGATTATAGACTTGCCTTGGACAATAATCTATGCCAAATTTCGTAAAGTTGTCTCGTCAAACAAAAAAGTTTTCCTTACAAAGACTTGATTTTGATCGGTTAGTTTGTACGACAGCTATATGCTATAATAGTCCGATCTGAACAATATAGTCATAGATTGTAGCGTTGCCTTGAACAATAATCTCTGCCCAATTTCATGACGATATCTCATCAAAGAAAAAAGTTTTCCAAACAAGAATTTGATTTTGATCTGTCAGTTTCTATGGCAGCTATATGAGCAGCTTTTTGTTATCGCTAACAATAAATGAACAAGGCACATTGATTAGTTTTTCCTACTTGTAAATATAAATCATCAAAAAGACAAATATAAGCATTCTGACGCCAAATCAAAAATCGTCGAAATCAGTTCATAAATTTTGCACTTGGCTCCCTATAATGAATGTATATGATCTTCGTTCTACCGTTAGACTTTAACCATATACAATGATAGTATAGTCCTTCATAATCATATATATGGTCGAAATTGGTCTATATGTTTTGCTCTCTGAATATGATCATTTTAATCCTAGTCAATATATAATGCTTGCCGCTCCTTTGTTTGATTTTAAGTTGTGTTGAATACATCGGCTATTATATGGAATATCTTAATGGAAACTAGTGAGTATGCTTTCTCAACATAAAGCAGTGTAATTTCAAAAATGTGTGTTATGTGTAGGTTTGCTTAGCGCTCGTAGCCCTAATATAATATAATGTTCTTTACATTTTCGATAGAATTTATACTACTTCTGTATTAAGCGGCCAATATGTCGTACGTTGAGTAAAATTTCAATAATATTTTGCAAGTTTACTTATTTTAGCATATATTGATGTTGGAAAAAAATGCTCAAAATCGGTGTATTTTTTCTCATAAGCCAATTATAAAGTTTCCGATAATTTTCCCTAGAATTTAATGTAAATTTTTCGAAACTATGTAATAACATGTTAGCTATAGTATAAGCAAGCCAGTGAGTTTCTAATCTTCCACTGTACTCGGAGTTACTTGCTTATATAATATAGGAATTAGCTTGTTGGAAAAGTATGTATATACTAAAGTATGTATAAGTATGTCATATAATCGCCGGTGAAGTGGCAACAAATAACGGTGTAATTTTTTAACTGCCATCAACATTTATTATCCTTGCATGCGTGTATAACCTTATTTATATGTCATACTTTTTATTGATATCGCTTGGTGTGTAATAAATATTTATATGCCAACAGGACTTTCTACAACAATTTAGCATAGTTCACTATTTTTATGAAATATAAGAGAAAACGCTTAAAAAATTAAATGATGTTGGGTGCCAATGTTTTTATTGCAAAGTGTATACGCGACCAGATACATTTACGAGCAGCAACCTTTTAATGAAATTGAAATGTTAAAGTTCACATTATCAAATAGTTAAGTACAGAGAAAGAAAGCAAAAATTTGTTGGTTTAAAAATAATTTATATAATATTATTTTTGATATATATATAAGACCTGTGTAACACCTAAAAACGATTAAAATAATATTAATTTTTATTATAAGAGGAATTAGGGTGTTAAAATGTTTTAAACAATTTTTGTGTCATATTTTACTGTCATGACAACTGACTCAATTAAGCCTGACAACAGTAGCGTTTGCTGTCTTTAATTCTGCCACAACCACAGACACAGTTCACCGCAGCCTCTAAAAACTTATCTATTTTGCTATACAAACATATGGACAAAGTTGCCAATGAGTTGTTTGAGCAGTCATGATTTTTTTGGTTTTTTGTTTTTTAATCTACAAAAGTGGCTAATCGTCATTATTCTTAGGTGATCTTTATTTAGACTTTTATCAAGATTATGTGCTCAAAAGCTGCCTATATCGCGACTTTCATGGATGAGGATCACGCTGATCGTCTTGCTGTCGTTAGCCAACAAGACACTCGACCTAAGTACCTGTATTTCTTAGCCTTAAGGTTATGATCAGACTAATTCCCATTTCCTTAATATATTTAATAACACATTTCCTAACAATATTATATAACTTATTCTCGGCTCAGCTTCCAAACTTTAAAATGGACCCTGTCCTCAGAGTCGGTTAGAAAAATTTTTCCGTAACGGCTGGACCGACCAATTTGAAAATTTCCCAGGAAATTCTTAAAATTATTTGTCAGGAAATTATCGAAGAAATAAGAAAATAACTTCTCTATCCACTCAGAAGTTTAAGGCAGTCGACATTTTGTGTAAAATCAAAATTTTTGACTAGTTTTTGATTATTACATGTATTTATCTATAATAATTATAATATGTTGCTGTGTTTTGATTGGATTTAAGACAATTTTAAGTAGGAAAATCTTCTTCACCGCCATACAACTTTTTTCGGAGATCTTCCTTGAGTTCGGCTACGAGATAAAGAGAATTAAATCTTTTTCAAAATGAATTGCAGATTATTAAAACACGTTACATTTTGTAAATATAAGTTTTTTTATTTATTTATTAAATGATAAAAAACATAAAATACAAGTATATATGTTTGTGATTTGGAAATAATTACTTGACGAGCAATTTTATAAATAAATTTGTATGGCTTGAAGGACGAAGTTTCAAATAAATAAGAAATTCTAGAAATTTGGTATATAATATTTACTCATGGTCTTATAAACGGATCATCGATCGTTTTGCCAAATTTGGAATGAAATAATTTTTTAAGATTTTTGAATTAATGTTTTCTTTAATTATGTACTATAGAGTGAATATTTTTCTTTCTAGCCAAAATGAGTATATTATTATGTATTTCCTTTAAGACTAACTTACTACTAATAAATTTCAATTTTAAATCTGCTTAAGTAATGAAACCGTTTTCTTCTCTTTTTTACAGTTTAACAAGTGCGTTGGGTGTCAAAAAATCCCTATATACATACATATGTAAGTAAGAAGTGGGTGGTTCGGCAACAAATTTCGTTCGCAAATAATTGAATTAATACTTCGAAAGGTAACTAAAGAAAATTGGTGCAATAAATTAAAATTTACAAAAGCGACAAAATACGAGCAACTTAAAAAGCAACAACAACTGCGATACAGCAAGGCGCAAACACACACACATACGTTGCGAAAATCTGGTAAAATAACAAGCGTTGAGCACTCTTGTAAAAAACACGACTATGTTAAAGCGAGTAAGCAACACGCAAACGACAATGTAAAAATAATAAAAAACAACACGAAAAAAATAAAAGAAGAACAACAAGAATATAAAATAAAAGAAAAACTTAAAACGTAAAACGAAAAACAAAGGAATCAACGAAGCAGCGCCAAACGAAGCACAGAGATATTCAGCCAATATAACGGTATATTCATAGTCGGTTTTTCGCGCGTTACAATAATATTTTTAGTACAGTCTGCCGTAAAAATGTGCATATAAAATGCAATCAAACTACAGCGGTGTGTGTAAGCGAAGCAAAAAATGGAAATTATAAATTGTTTTCAAAAACTCGGTTGTTAAATTGAGACAATAAATAACGAAATACTATCGTAGAACATTTATAAATTCTTCAGTAATACAAAATATGTATATATAGATGTATATATTTCAACCTAACCTCAATGTAGTCGCATACAGCGTGTTTAAGTGTGTGTAAATTTAAGTTACTTTGTGTCGACTTTCATTATTTAATTAAATATAACAAACAGAAACTACAACTCTTTCAAAACCAACGGCAGCTTAAATATAAAACAACAACTACAATAACACAAAGGTAAGCAAAATTGAATGTCAAATGCAGTTAAAATAATAGAAAAATTGTAGTAAACAATTTAGATAAACTAAATCGGTATTCTCATATATGTGAGGCGTTCCTATACCGTATATATAGAGTGTGCAAAATTATATGTGAACATTAAGTAACTAAAAAACATAAGAACCGTTACCTTTGGCCGCACCTAGGCTTTAATAACATACCCTTCATTAAAATATCTTTAGCTTGATCGATCAGTTTATATGACAGCTATATGTAATAGTTATCCGATCTTTACAATTTGTTCAGAGATTATAGCGTTGCTTTAGCTAATAATTTGTGCCAAATTTTGTTAAGATACCTTGTCAAATAAAAAAGTTTTCTTTATAAGGAATTGAATTGTCAAATGAGCATCTTCTTTGTGAGAAAAGGACGTGTGCGAAATTTCAGAACGATATCTCAAAAATTGACGGACTAATTAGCGTATATATAGACAGACAAATAAATAGACGAACAAATGGACATGGCTTTATCGGTGCATCTCGTCACGCTGATTATTTATATAAGCATATACTTGTACTTTATAGGGTCTCCGATGTTTCCTTCTGAGTATTATAAACTTTGTGGCAAACTTAATGTACTCTGTTATGGGCATAAAAATAACTGTATTTGAAAAGAATTTAGATTTAAATAAGCGCTTTGCAATTTATTTGCCTTTTCAAGTCCAATATTTCCACTCAGCTTGCTCATGGTTCGAAGTTTGCTAATTTATACTTATTTTTTCAAAAAACATCAAAAGAAAAGAAGTCAGGCGAACTCGAAATTTGAAATCTGGTTGACCAAACAATATATCTCTTTTTGATATCAGACTTCCAGAGTATTTTTATTATAGAAACTTAATAGCATGAATAGCAGTGTGACATGGCGCGCCATCTGTTGGAAACCAGGAGCTATTAAGACCCGTATCGTAATTTTTTTGATTATACGGAGGCGTTTCATTGATCTCGAAAGAGGTTTTCGTTGCCTAAATTTCGCTTATAACTCCTTCAGACAATATGAAAAATATCGAATAACCCAATTTGTTTCATATATATCACCTAACCTTCAATCTACATTTTTATGCAAAAATAATAATGCGACCATGAAGGCAAAAGTTTATAATCGACATTTTTACTCATTGAAATATGTCGCAGACATATATTTGTAGATCGCATTTCAAAGCAAACGAAATCAGCTACTTTACACATATGTACTCATGTGTAATTCCATACTTGACGCTACGTATTAAATGTCGCTATGCCGATATTAGCTTGAAACAGCAAAGCTGTGGAAGAAATAGTGTCAGTGGACTGATTGAAAAAAAATTATACCAACAATTTGCTGTCTTGAATTCTCATAGTAGCAATATCGATTTTGTATTTTGACACACAGACAGAGACACCGCAGAGACACAAATACATACCGCAGCCTCTAAAAAATTATCTATTTCGCTTTACAAACATGTGGACAGAGTTGCCAACAAGTTGTTTAAGCAGTTGCAATTTTTTGTAAAATTTTCAAACAAACAGTATATGGTTTTTGTCATACGATGTTAAAAATGTTGACATTTTTCTGTATCAGAAACTTAATTCTTGGTCAAGCAATAAATTCATAGAATAAACTTCTGTCTAACAGAGATGAATTCTAGAAGAAATAATTTAGGACCTCACGCGAGTTTCATGAAAAAGTTTTCTCAAAAAATGTATATACCAGACATTTAGAGCTGATTTAACATTTGTAGGATCTTTCAGATGGTGAATTATATACATATCCTCATATCATATTTCTACCAGATATCATTCAACCCGTTCTGGTTTGTAACAATACCAATCAAAATTGTATCTGGTTTATATTAGTATCATCAGTATCAAAATACACTGTGAATCTATGTATATCTATATATTATATATATCTGTTTCTAGTCTTTAATATTACATATGCTTCTATATTTTCATAAACTTTTTGTCGATTTAGATCGGACAGATTTTTTTCAAAATTAATTTAGGCATCTTTTGGTTATGATGGACAGCGCTTTAATTTCGAAACAGAAAAAGCTTTCATCATTTTGAGTTTTGTTTAAGTGTGTTATACATTTTATTCACTTTTGTTTTCATCAAGTTTTTGGAAACTTTTCAAACTATAATATCTATAATTCTATTTATTTATACCTAACTGTCTTTTAAATCTACCTCGGCCCTCTTAAGATTATGATAACCAGAGAGATCTATTACCTGGACCGTGTAATAGTCTCTTATGTATTGTGTTGGCTTCTGCTTCTCAAACGTTTATATAACGGAGCTAGATCTACTCTTATGAAGGTAAAATATGTTTATGTTTTTGGTTCATTATGACCCATATTGGCTGGCATTGCTAAGGCAATTTTTTAGATTATGGGTTTTCAATTTATATTTTTAGATGTTTAGTTATAAAACTTGGCTAGATCTCTTGTGTAAGACCTAACCTCAAAAATATTTTTATTTTTAAGTTATATTAATTGAGAAACTATGCAAAATAAATTAGGCATTAAAAATTGCTTTGTTTCGAAGACATATTATTTTAAGTAAATGGCTTGAAAGAAATATTACATTAAAAATAATTAAGTTTGAATTTTTGAAATTCACTATCTACTAATTTTTCTGTTGCTACATTTTATTGGTAATAAAATTCCTGAACAAAATGTACACTAAACAGTACTTGTTATCAAATTTATAACAGATAATATTTAAAATACGAATATTTTTATTTAGTAAACAAAAGCAGCTCATTTCGCATTCGAATGCAACAAAAAAGTGAGATTATAGAATTTTCGAAAAATCTCAAAAAGGTTACCTTACAGAATACAAATATTAAAACAAAGTTGGTAACCTTTATAACGGTATACAAGCGTTATGTGTGGCTGAAATATGCGCATACAAATCAACAATGCAATCACTGCAGATTGAGGCCGAGTAGTAGGCCATACAACACTCAGAGAACCTATGCTGTAGCGAACTGCCATAAATGTATATATGTTTATATATGTATGTAGTGTGTACATGAGTAAATGCGCTTTAACGACACAGCTTTGCTGCAGCCCACTGTGCTCGCAGCAATACAATTTATCGACAATTTGCCATTTTCGCCCATTTACAGCAATTTCAGAATTTCCGAACTTTTTTCGCACCAAATTTTATTTCAACGCTACCAGCGAGCGCGAAAAGTGGGCGCGGAAGCCAACCGCCAGTCGTTCATAGTTGCAGTTGCAACAACGCGGCAGGACAGTGCCGCTAATAGATACTCGAAATAAAAAATGCCGACTTTTAAATGGTACTGAAGGGAAAAATAAATGGAAAAATAAAGAAAAAACAAATGAAAAAAAGGAAGAACATCGGATGGCACTCCGAATCACTGAGGCATACGGAATAGCGTTAAAGCAAGCGCAGTCGGCTGCGTACTCAGGCGTTGAAAATGCTGTGCGCCTGCTGGTCCTGCGCGACTACTCACACATGCGGGGAAGGCGGTAAGAGGATTTTCTGCATGTAAATGTGGTAAAAAAAAGTGCGGTGAAATGGCAATTGAGTAAAACGAATGAGATGTGCCGTCGAGGCTGGTTAAAAACGAAAACAAGAAGAAGCATTCAACTCTTTCGAGGTAATGCAAAAAAATAAGCAGAGGAAAAGCAAAAGGAATGGACCAAAACTGAAGAGGAAAGTGTCAAAACTTTTCTAGGTTTGGAATGTGGATTTGTATTAATAGTTTGAGCTGTATGGGTGTACGTGTGTGTGTGTGTGAAGCTGTCGCATTGCTGCCAAACTTGTTCTTTACGAGCACCTAAAAGTGGACTATCGTCACTAACAATCCCGCATTCTTATTAACATATACTTTATCTACATAGCATACAGCTATACATATAAACATATTATACCTTGTAGGAAAAATAGTTAGAGAACTTATGTACTTCGAATAGAATAATATGTGAAATAAAGTTACGGAAACGAACATTTATCTCGATCTGGATAATTTAATATATGCCAAATTTCGTGAATATACCAGAATAAATATAAAAGTCATACAAAGACCCACTGGTCCTTAGTAATGCCTGATTAAGGTTCAGATTAATTAGAGCTGACGTATTCGTCATTAAGGACGTCAACGGTTTTTGCGAACTTTACGAGCGATTTGGTATCTAATTTTGTTATTGTACTTCATCTAGTCCCTTGAACCTCCGAAGCTTCGAGCTCTAGATAATGCTAAACAGAAGCTTAGACGGTGTTTCAGCATCACTCTCGTGCCTACTTCCCTGCACTTCCTGCAAGTATCGTCGTTACTTATGCCCATCCGGCTCGCATGTGATCCCAGTAGGTTTTGACCTGTCATTGGGGTTGGCCCCTGGTCCTGCAGTCGTTTTGAGACCGTATAAGTAAAAGTAAAAAAATATTGACAATCCTGCATCTCCTTAATGCATTCCATCTCACCCTGATCCGTCTGTCAGCCCTTTCGGAAATTTCTTTCATAATAATGTATGCTAAATTTCGTGAACCTTGTCAAATAAGAAATTTTTACTTACAGCGACTTGAGTTTGATCGATCAGTTTGTATGGCAGTTATATCCTATAGTTATCCGATACGGATCATGACTATGATCACAGAAGGAATGGTCATTACGAACCTTTCGAACCGAGCTCAATGGCGCAATTGCTCTTGACGTCAAAGTGAGATCAAGAACACTTCATTTCTGATCGCCGCCACAAAGGTTTGGAGTTGCCGCTGGTACAGCAAAGAGGTCTCCAGCACATTACCAATAAAATCAAAAAAGTTACTGAACTTTACCGATAATGTTTCTCGGATGATTTATGTACCAACGATCTGAGAATGAGAAAATCGTCATTAAGTACCCTCCAATCCGAGATCAAGATCTCTGCATGCAGTCAAAAAAGTCAGGGAGTTCCCGCGCTTGAATATAAATATTTCATCGCTACCAATAAAACCACAAATTTACTAATTTCTAGCGTAAATTTTCCTAAGATACACGGTCTAAAGTTCACATCCGACCCAGTTATTAAGCTCATTCGCCTGGCCTCTGCCAGAGTCCTTTTCAGCGCAGGTGGCCCCATCTGATCGTCTAACAGCATATAGGCCGAGTCCAACCTGAGTTTTCTGGTGCTGATCATTAGTGGAGATAATGTTCCCATTGCTAAAAAGAAAGAAATTTGGTTTGTGGCTTAAGACAATGTCGGCTTTGTGTCTTCCATGAAGAAGCAAGATACTGGCGGGGACCGCTTTCGTATGCTAGGGATTACTGTAAATGATCCTCATCATCCAGACACCGACCCAGAAGCTCACTAACATCACAATCGGCTCGATCCTCTTAGAATAGCTGAAGACTCACCGTTTGGACCTCACCACCCTTCTCCTCCGGCACAATAAGAGTCTGCAGCTCAGCTGCCCTGGCCTCTATCGGTAAAACTCAGAGATTTTTACTTGCGTTTTAGCCGATAACATCATTCCATGAGGGCCAGTACTGCTATGAAATATATAATATAACCTTCTCACATATGCATGTAAGTATGTATTGGTGTCTACATTCGACACAAATCACCGCAGTGTAATAGGACTTTAACGCTGCCACTTCGTGGTCCATTTAACGGTTACTTAAGTACACACATACAATACATACATACATATGCACCTAGATAGGTATAGGTAAGAAAGTTCAAATGCGCATTGCAAAGTTCGTGTGCGAGATTTATAATATACCAATGTATATTTGTATGTACATATATGTATATATGTGCAGCTGAAATTGACTTGGACGGTCGGCTTCGTGAAATATGATTGAGATTCAAGCGTAATAAAATCAACTGATAATGGCTATTAAATTTGGATTTTCCGTTTGCCTTTTTACTGCACGGATTTACAGAAATGAATATTTTCGCAAGACTTCTTCATTTCCTTCACCACGTGGGAGTATATACACTATATATATATATATATGAGTGTGTGTTCGCGGAGGTATTCGCCAAACGAAACGGAAGGAAACGAGAGAGATTTAATAAAATATAGCTTGTCACAAGCTCAACGCTGAGAGCGTTAACATTTTCAAATTACCGTTAAAAAGTTAAGGATATGCGGTATGAATTTTGCATTTGTGTGCAGTGGAATTCCAGTGGGTCGGCGAATTTATGGCATAAAGTGAACTTAAACGTGCGGCATAAATATGAAAATGTACAAAGGCATTCTAACAGTATCTGTCAGAGATTTTTTTCCTGTGAAACTTGGCGTTAAATTGACATTTTGGTTTAAAAATATATTTTAAAGCTTATTAGACGCCGGCAAGGTAATTTTATATTTTGCTAACTAGTTTCAGTGAAGGCCTAGAAAAATTTAATTAGGGTCTTATATTTAAATGGAAGTTAAAGTAAGCTTAGGTAAATATTGTATGTACACATGTATTTGTACAGTTCAAACAATGTCAATGCGACACATTATGGTGTTTTAGATGAAGTAGCAAGCTATCGAAGAGTTAGACTTCAAGTAACTCTTTAAAAGTAGTTTAACAGAAAGTCGTTGCTTCAATAATTCTGGTTATTTAAAGTGGCTGTGAAAAACCATACAGAGCTATGAGATAACGTCGGGAATATAGAAAATTCGACTATTTATTCAAAGAACAAAGTGTTGAGACCAGTATTTACATAAACAGTAATAAACTTTAGGATCGAAACAATTTTAAATAATTTTTAAAAATAAATAATATGCTTAATTATATGGCAGAGGAGCGTATAACCTCACACAGTTAGCTCTTGAATGTTGGCTACTGGATCGCAAAACGAAATATTGACAAAGCGCTACCATAACAGAATTATCTGTCTATCCAGCAATAACCGGCGTCAAAATTAACTTCTATCTAATAACTTATAGGAGGTTTGAACTTAGGAAAACCAAGCTGATTGATATGCGAGCCCTACAGTGTTATGAAATATCATTTTATAGTGAGTAAAATGTGTTTTACTATGTCACATAGCCGATTGACAATCAATGGATTGAACAAAGATTTCTAATCATAGCTCAAGCTCATGCTTGATATTAAGCATCATTCAAATTTTCAGTAGCATACTCTGGCGGTTCTGAGCAAATCCAATCAATAATTCGGTTTCTTAGCGCGACCAACAGGCAAGCCAGTACTGAGATAGAGCCATCAAGCATTACCAAGGTCTTTTAATACTGAATCGCTTAACCTCAACACCTCAACTTTGTGCCTGAAAAAATGTTTCTGCGGGCAACTCTGCTTCATTACTCTAATGAATGAAAAACAAAACGTGGCTAACCATCAAAGGTGATGCTCTTTATTTGGCACACGACGTAATAATTTTCCATCGTGAGAACGCTCGGCCTTGCAATACCGCGACTGATTGTGAAAACATCGTTCGGAAAGTTTTGCCTTACCCGCCTTATAGCTTAGACCTTGTTAGGGCCTTAGTCTCAGTGATTATCTTCTTTATTGAATGCTCAAGATCTCGATCACCGAGAAAAGAAAAAAGTCGCTGATCTAACCATAAAAGTCGCCTATACTTTATCTAAAAGTGAGGAAGTGTTAAAATAACCAGAGGTTTTAGTAAAAGAAGGAGACTTTTTTTTATAAGAAACCTATATTTTTCAAAGCTTAACCTTTGAAGGCAAAAAAGAGACCAAAGGAACAATTCTGCTTTGAAGGTGTTTATGCGAAGCAAAAACAAATTTTTCTGTGGGAAAAAATATGAAAACGTCGTGCTAAAACTTAAAGTGTGTTTTTTAAATTAAAATATTACTGCTTCAATCTTAAGCTTATCCCCTACAAGCATAAATTAAATACAGGGCTAGGCAGAAATATACTTGTATGTATATCAACGCTTATATATTATATATAAATATACCATATACGCCTCCGCGAGTGTATCATTGTTAACTTAGTGAAGTTAAATTTAATTAATTCATTCATGAGCATGACTACGTTATTACACTTGCACCTATGTATATACACATTTACATTTTAATATATATATATATAATATATATGTATGTACTCTGAAATTAATGCATATAGTCGCAGTTAAAATGGAGTGCCATAAATTTGCATACAACACAGCACAGTTAATCACATTACACTAACAACGGCGGTGTTATCACTTCAACAGCAGCAGCAGCCTAGAAGAGCAAATGTAGGCAACAATAACAAAAACAAAAACAAGAAAAAACGTAACATTCGGTTGTACCGAAGCTATAATACCCTTTACAAACACGAAGGCTCCTTACAAGCACTTGATTCCGATTGTTCAGTTTGTATGACAGCTATATGCTATAGTGATCTGATCTGAACAATTTTTTCGAAGATTACATTGCTGCTTTAGATAATAAGTCGTGCCAAATTTCATGAAGATACCTCGTCAAATGAAAGAGTTTTCCATACGAGCACTTCATTCCGATTGTTCAGTTTGTATGACAGCTATATGCTATAGTGGTCTGATATTGGCCATTCCGACAAATGAGCAGCTTCTTAATGAGAAAAGAACGGGTGCAAAATTTCAGGCAGGCAGACGAACATGGCTAAATCAACTCAGCTCATCATGCTGATCATTTATGAATATATTTTATAGGGTCTCCGACGTTTCCTTCTGGGTGTTACAAACTTCGAGACAAACTTAATATACCCTGTTCATGGTATAACAACAGTATATGCATAAATCTGGTACATGCGTTTTATTTCATTCATTAATTGTACTCTGCTCGTGTCGCATTAAGTGTGCAAATTTGTAAAAAGCTTTAAGAGTTGTAAATGCGACAAGAAACCAGCGCGATAGAAGTCCGGGAGGTGGGTAGATGGCTGCAAGTGTCGGAAAATGTAATAAAGCACAAGAATACAGATGCCAAGGCATTAGTGTATTGACAGCAAATACAAATGCCCCATTTCCCACGTTCATTAGACGCTTAATTCATTTGCATTTGTGAGCGCTGAATATTTGCCGCAGCTGGTGTTGAAGACTCGTATAAATATATGTAGATATGTATGTATGTGCGAGGACATGCTATGGACTAAAGCTGCATGCAATAAATTTATTATCTGCGTTTATAATCTTCTTGCTCGTGTGCGCTAATTTGCTTCAGATAAATACATTTGAATATATTTATATGTATATGCTGGACAGTTCATGGCTTTGCGATAGTGCTGGGGATAATACAATCACATGATCGATGTGGTCGAAGAAGATGGCATTTAAATTGTTTCGTGTTCATCTCGAACCACCCTGTAAGGCAGCAAAATTATTTAATTTTTATTGATGCAAAAATCCGTTATTGATGTCATCTAACTCAAAATATAAAATTTCTTTGCTTCACTGTATTTTTATAATTTCCTTCACTAAAATTATGTTAAAAAATTTTCAAGCAATTTTCGAAATTTATTTCTATGTCAATAAATTATAATTTTTTGTTTACATATGGAGCTAGCAATAAGAAATAATTGCTATTTATCTAAGCATTAATTCCCCGTTTGTTTTCTATCGATTAGTATCATTTAATATCCTAAATGTAGGCAACATTTCATATTCAGTATCTTAGTCATTAGCTAAAAGTACAAATTAAAAAAAACATAGCCTACAATTACGCTCATTGCTTCTTAAAACCTGACAACCTATAAACTAAACTAAACTAACTTTTAAAACTTCACAACTTATAGATACATTTAATTTTCGATAACCTTGGTCTCAAAAAAAAAATTATGGAAAGCACTAATTGCTTAAAATGATACACGTTTATTTAAAAGAAATGTTAAATGTATACTAAAAGCTGTGGTCTGAAAAAGGTGCCATTTATATTGTGGCTCTTTGCATAGTTTTGCTCATATACCGACTTACGACCAGACGGTTGAATCAATTACCAATTTATATATATTGATTTTTTTTAATTGACCGATAGCTTGATACTAAATGTAGGCTACTTACTTCTTCGTTGTGCTTTTAATTCAAAAATGTAACATATGAACAAAACGTTGCCTATATTTAGGCATGTTATTTTATGAAAATTCTTTATACTAATCCTTTAAGAAACGTAGGCAGTCCACAGTTCAAATTGAATGTGAAGATTTTACTCACAGATTTCTTCGATTGCATTGGCGTCATGCAGCATGAGACTTAAAGGGGACAAAATAAATATTCATGAATAAATGAACACTTTCTTAAGAAATAAAAAACTCGCGATACTACTTGAACAAACCATAAGTATTTCGCCGCCTTTGATCCTTGCCAGTTGCAGGTGTATAAAATATTCGGTTACACACGAACTTAGCCCCTCTTTTACTTGTTTTATATATATTCAATATCATTCCTCCAAAAATTATGTAATTTAGCTTTACATTACACTTAAAGCTAAAGTATAGTTTAATATAGCTGCAACTACTTTTTGTTCGTAAATGTTCTTTTAAGCATAATGAAGTCATAACTCACACAACATTAAGTGAGCGAGTGCAGCGCAGCTGGTGTACCTGCCTCTCACAACCAGCCAACCAACTAACGTTAATAAACAAAGAATTACGCACTTAGATAAACGTAAACAGACTGCAATGGCCCGACAGGGATAAAACGAACAAACAAAGTCGAAAAGAGTTCCTGAATAAAAATGTTCAAGAGATTATGAATAAGTTCTTAAATTTCATATAACTACTTATATTCTAACTCGAACTCCTATCCAAGCTTTCTATTCGATTCTGCATTCAGCGCTTTATTCAGCTATTATTCTCTTAAGCTGAATAAATGCTGAAAGCAAGAAAGCATGTTCAACTTCAGCTATAAAGTTAAGTTAAGTGTGTTATGGTCTAGCTGAGCAGATTCTTTGAAAGTTTCAATGCGCACCATGCCTTTCAAGCAGCCGCTATATGGAAAACTTTTTTATTTAAAAAGATAACTTCAGCAATTTTGGCAGGGATTTTTATTTGAGGTAGCACTACAAGCTCCGAACAAATTGTTCAGATCACACCATTATAGCATATAGTCGTCATACAAACTGACAGTTGAAAATCAATATAAAGATCTTTTTATACGCTTTTATGATAATAAATGCTCGTGTGAAGGATGATTTAGCTACGCTGCGACTTAATGTTTTTTGTTATATATATTTTTTTTCAAATCTTATCTAAAATTCTTCTTCGTTAGGCAAAATATGAGAAAAGAAATCCATAAGAAATAACACAAGAAAATTGCTCGAATTTTTTATATTTTAATATTTTAATTTGTTTTATTACTAGAAATTGTTTTACACAAATGCATTTGGTTCCCTTTGAAGTCTGCACACCGCCGATTTCCTACATGGCCGCGATGACACATTTCTTCAGCTGCGTTAATTTTTCAACGCCACGCTCCACAACTGCAATTATTATATGTTTATTAAGATTTATTATTACTACGCTATGCTTTGCTAGTCTCTGTATTTTTTTTTTTTTTTGTTGTGGCAGTTGTTGTTGTTTACCTGTAACTCAGCCAACCGAGAAGCTGTGTATTTTGCAAGCAAAACGTGGTAAATTCCATATGCGGCACTTGAGGCTGCTTTAGTGCAGTTACAAGCACACACACACACATAAATATATATATGATATACTTACACATACATAAATAGCTACATATATACACTAAATGCATATGCATCTATTTATAAGACCCATTCATAAGCTTAATAAGCACTTCATATTAACTGTTGATATTTGCGCGCTGTTAAAGCTTAGCACAACTATTAAATCATAGATTATTCATAAAATGAGTCATTAAGGAAGTAGGGCGATAAACAATAATACTAATAATAATAACAGAATAATTGTTTGAGCGGATTAAAGCTGAGAAAAGCTTCATCATTAAATTGGTAGAGTGGCATATTCATATGAGAAAAATTTAAATTATATAATATATAAAATCAGCTCATTGACTAAAACTAAAAAACTTTAGATGTAAGTAGTAGAACACTTCTGCCAAACACTCAACCAAAAACTCATTGCAAATCAATTTCAATTCGCAAGTAAGTAAAACTCTCTCAAAATAATAACATTTCCAAGTGTATTTCAACTCAAATGACCCCATTCTATGACACGCCAAGGGTGCTGTGAACCAGAAAAAAAGTGAAGCTCTTGATATGTATGAAAGCGAAAAAAGAAAAGAAAAGTGAAATTGAAATTGAAAAGTACGAGCGTTATAGAAATGAGAATGAGTGAGTGAACTCACACACACACACACATACACACCGTCAAGTGAAATCAAAGTTTGAAGCGCATACTCATAACTGTGAAAAGCGAAAAGTTTACCATTTCATTTTATGCAATTTTCCGCTTTTAATACTCGCATTTGTTTACATTTGGCCGAGTGCGGGCATAAAAAGTTTCGCCTAACTTGTGTTATTAATAAATATGTACTCATGTATCAGTGGTAAATGTAAGTTAGAGGCTAGAAATATGCCATTCGCAATATTGCTGATGCGTAGGAAAGTAGAGGAAAACTTGGTTTTGTTGGTCACGGCGTATGAGTGATGTGTTTATTTATATGAGTCGTTTCAAATGACTGTTGGCGGCGAGTAAAGACAAAAATATCTATATTGGCTTTATCTTAACTAATAATACGATATATTTGTTACATTTCATTACAAAATTGCTTAGCTTTAAGTACATGCTTTTGTATGTGTATTTATATTGTATAAAGAACTAAGCTGACCTACTCATATTCCTATAAATTCTTCAATTATAAATTTCATTGATTGCCGTACAATGCTTTTCCAAATCGTTAGACTATGCTTGGAAATATTTGTATAAAAACATGATTTTGACGAAAAAAATTTTGAAATTTGCATCTGATCAAATTTGACCAGGACTGAAAAAGCACTACATTTAAAGTATTTTAACACAAATCTTTATTATCGCCTTCAAAATCGGCTACTGAGCCAACGCTTAACTCAATTTTCCACGCACTTGTTATAAGCCCACGGCTGGTATGACTTTCAGTGCCATCGGCGAATTTTGTTTCTTTCGGTTTCGACTATATTTTGGAGTGACATTCGTTAGATTGTTGAACAGTTTCGACGTCTCGTCATCAGTGATGATGTGTTTGCTGATTGTAAGGTCCTCAGCTACGTTGTCAAGCATCTCTTACGTGACTTGTACTTGACGTCGTTTTTATAAGAGATTCAGGTCTTATGTTACGTGTTTAGAATTGACACGCCTCGTTGAGTTGATCCATAAGAGATGTTGAAGCCGTCTACTATCTCTCTGATGCCAACACGACGATTTCACTGTCTTTTCAGTACTGTTTCTTTAACTGTTTGACGATGTTATCGTCATTAACAGAGGAGAATGAAGAACGCGCATGAAGCATGTTTTCGCTGACTTCACGGCCTTCTCTGTATGCTTTGTGCCACTAAAAAAAAACTTTTGAAAGATTTTTAACAAAGCAGTTGCCGTAATTGCATCGAAAACATAAAACTTACCAGTGCGGTTGGAATTCGATCAAATGGTATTTAGTAATCTTTTAAGGTTCTCGGAACGGAAAAATATTTTTTTTTTACGATTTTTGGCAGTGTGTCAAGTTGTTGGTAATTTATAATATTTTCGCCACTTTAGCCCACTCAACCAAAAAATGATTGTTTTCTTAGAGGCGCATCACTGTTTACTACTATTTCGAAATGAAATTCGTGGAATCATTGATATATTCTCTCATTATTCATGGTTCGATTTTTTGAAGCATCTGCTTTCCACAAGACTTTGGCAACTACGCCAGTGCTACTTTAATGATCGAGAGAAAATATTATTCTTTATACAGACAGATATAAACCGAATAGGGTTAGGACATTGTGTGCCGTCTTCTATTACAGCTTGTCATTACCTAATGTTGTTAGTGGCTTTAGACAAGGCGATTATTGGAGAATGGATTTTGGAAAAATCGACCAGTGGTTCCAGCTCGAAAAAAGTCAAGAAATTTAACCTAACCTAACATTTTGACTTAAAATTGTTGAATTTAACACTTCCATTGGACTTTTACTTGCTTAATAAGCTTCTCCAGGCAAGTAATTGAGTTTTGAATACTTGCCTTTCGACTGAATCATCTATTTATTCACACCTCCATTTTCATCACTAAATAATTGCAAAACTTTAAAAAGTTAAACGCCACAATAAAGCCATTAAAGCTCTACTTTGTTGTTGATACTTTTTTCAAAATCTTTTAAATCGGCGGCATAAACATTGGCTTATATGTCGTTTACAAGCCATTTGCTGCTAGTTGACAAACAATCTAGACCGAAAAAACAAAAACAATGCAAAAGAAAATAAAAACAATGAAAGCAAAAACCGTTGAAAAAATACCATTAACAGCGGCTGCTAGCACAGCATAAAGTGCCAGCGTGTTGCAGACCACAAACCGGAAGTGATTTATAAAGGCGTCCAAAGACTATTGACAAACTCTGCCAAGCGCATTAAAAGGCAAAGCGACCAAACTAAGCTAGTAAGAGCGGAGGAATTGCGCTTTCCCCTTTTAAAGCTCGCGCGAGTCGTGGTCATTTATATTGCAGAAGACTATTTGAAAATTCGGAGAAATATCAGTTTTGGTTGGTAAATGGAATGCAGCTTAAGGAGAAAGGATGAGTGAAAACCAGAAACAAAAACGTTAATTTCGGCTGAACCGAAGATATAGTGCATTTCTTATAACATAAAAGGGTATAAATAGATCTTTAAATTTGATTTTGGTTTGGTCGTTTATATGGCGACTATATGCTATAACGGCAAGATTTGAACAATTTCTTCGGAGATTGTAGCGTTGCTTTGGACAATATTCCTTAACGAATTTCATGATGACAGCTCATCAAATAAAAAAGTTTTCCATACTAAAACTTTATTTTGATCGTTCAGTTTGTATAACAGCTATATGCTATAGAGGTCCGATAATTGGATTAATGCGTTGGTGTATTTGTATGGGTTTGGGACAATTGAAGGCGACAATAAAAATTTGTTTTAAAATACCTGAAAATGTGTTTTTTGTCAGTCCGGTTCAATTTTGATCAGATGGTATAAATAATTTTTTATGCGTTAAAAATATTTTTTTCTGAGCAGAAGTATGATATTTGAAGAATAAATATTATAATTTAATAATAATTTTTTAAGAGTTCAAAATATATTTTTCTGAGAAACAGTATGATTTTTGAACAATAAAATTAGATAAAAAATTTTTTGTCTGAAAGAAAAGTTATTTTTTTCGAGCAAAACTATAAGATAATTAATTATTTCTGAGAAAACCATATTTTTTTTTTCACACACTGCATATATTCTAAGCTTAATTGGTTCTCTTATTATATTTAAACAGCTAAAGTTATATCTAATTGACATGTAGAGGCTTAAATATCTAACGCATGCGCTTTCAAATAATTTAACACAGTTGCAACTTTAACTAAAATCTCCTAATTAGTGCCAAAAAGCTAATAATTTTACATACAACTTACTAAAACTGTGTTGAATACAAACTTATATATACAATATGCAGCTTAAATCTGCCAGCGAGTGCGCAACACAAACACAATTTACATATTTATATAGAACTACTAGTGAGGCAACGGTTGAACATCACAATTCCAAACTGGCAAACCACGACACACGTACGGCACGGTGTTGTAATGTCGGGTTTCATAGCGGCGTTGATGTATGCGCGCCAAAATAGCGCACAAGCTGCCTTGCTGATAGCAGGGAGTGTCAGCGACGGAGGGTAGATCATTTTTATAAGCTGAAAATATTTTATTTTCATACAAATTGTGGCTGTGTGTTTAACTATCAAGTATGCTTACGCTTGATTACACCTTCCTTGAGCCAGCTGCAGCGATCGATGCATTGCCAAGCGTAGACGCTGCTCGATTTGGGCGCTATCCAGCGACTAAGAATTTCTGTGGCAACGCCATCCATATTAGCGTCCAAGCCAGGCATCAGTGTGCCCACCAAAGTGGGGCTGCAAAGCAGAGAATATACATAAATGTAAGTATGTCGAAAAAACAACAACACATCAAGAACAGCAAAAAAAAAAAAACTTTTTTGTAAAAAAAACAAATAATTTGCTGTTGTTGTTGTGTGCACAAAAGTTTTTTAATTAAACCAGCACGGCCTGAACTATTTCTCTGGCCGTCATCATACGGTATACTACTCACCACTTGGCAGCATGGTAATACAAATGCGAACCCACTAATTCGCTGTAGAGGCCATTTGAATGCAAACGTGACGAGTCACAACCGAAAAGGAACACCACACAATCCATTTGTTGACGGGCGATATATTTGCCATTGATATATTGCAAGCCGGAGCCGTGACCAGCGTACCTACACATACACACATACAATACATGCAAAAGAAAGTGGAAGCGTGCAATTAGTCTAATTGAATTTTGATGCAAACACAAAAATCCAAAATTGAAAAACAAAAAAAAAATCGCATGGAATTTTTTAATTTAAATGTTAGTGGCTGATAGAAAAATTTGGCGTTTTTGCTGTAACTAGCAAAAATTAATCAATAGCAGTAAAACAACAAGAAAAAGAGGTAACTTCGGCTCTACCAAAACTAGAATAACCTTCACGGATGCATTTCTTATAGCATAAAAAGATAAATAATAAATAAAAATAAAGATAAATGAAAAAAAAATATATTTATCTTAATATTGATCGGTCAGTTTGTATGGCAGGTATATGCTTTAGAGGTCGGATCTGTACAATTTGTTTGGAGATTATAGCGTTGCCTTAGAAAATAATTTATGCCAAATTCTGTGAAGATATCTTCTTGTGTAAAAAAGTTTTCCATAGAAAGACTTTATTTTTATCGAACAGTTTGTATGGCAGCTATATGCTATTGTGGTCCGATCTGAACAATTTGTTCGGAGATTGTAGCACTAACTTAGATAATAATCTATGTAAAATTTCGTGTTGATATCTTACCAAATAAAAAAGTTTTCCATACAAGAACTGATGATTGTGATCAGTCAGTATATATGGCTACTATATGCTATTGTGTTTCGATCCGAATATTTTGTTCGGAGATTGTAGCGTAGCTTTGGACAATAATTGATGCCAAATTTCGTTAAAATATTTTGTCAAATGAAAAAGTTTCGCATACAAGTACTTGATTCCGATTGTTCAGTTTGTATGACAGCTATATGCTATAGTTGTCCGATATTAGCGATTACGACAAATAAGTAACTTCTTAAGGAGAAAGGAACATGTATTAAAAATCAGAGGCATATCTCAAAAAGTGAGGCCGAAGGAATTCAGTAGGCGCGGTTGTTTTCTCGTTTAGCTTGGCTAACAAGTTTTTAAAAAAATATATTGCGAAATTGGTCGCAGAATTATAACATATATCATAACGAAACCACGCATTGTACAATACAAGAGTAAGGTCGTCTATATAAATGTAATATTAAACTGCTCAAAGATTGATTTTACTGCCGTCATTCGTTAGGGCCTTTTAGTAGTTTCGAAAATGCCGTTATGTGATAGGTGGAATTGAAACTTCCTAGTGTAAAACGCAGCTAAACTTTCGTACTTGGAAGCTTTGAATAACGGGTTTGTGGGCGTGGCAATAGGCTGACTACACCAAGTTACGAACACATTACGTCCAGACCGCGGTCGGACGAATCTTCTCTATTCATTCCAATTAATATAATACTACTTTGCCATATATATTACTGTTACAAATTACTACGATCATTTCCACAGAGTGTATAACATCGCTGACAAATTAAAAGCTTCTTTCGAAATACTTTACAAAAGCATAAAGAACATTTAACGATAATTAGATGAAAGGATTAAAGTTCAGAGACTACCAACTATAAACTCAAAAGTCGATTAACCTCTTTGTGTGTATTAAACTGTAAAGGTAAACGTGCAACATAATTAGCAACACCAAAATGCTTACACATAACAGCTGCGCTTGAAGAAGTCCTTAAGCAGTTCATCCTGTGTTGGCTTCTGTCCGACTTTTCGCTGCCAATGCGGTAGCCAATACTCGAAAAAGGAGCGCATGCGTGTCTCGGTTTTTGGCAAATTGTTATCTACAAAGGCATTAAGCAAGTAAATGGTTGCCACGTGGAGATGGAGATGAAGATTGCATAAAGAGGAAGCGCAAGTAATTAAAATTAATACCGCAATTAATTCGTGGTGAAGTGCAAAAAAAAACGTACCGGGATTCAGCAGGCAACCACCGTCCACAATGTTGACGGGTAAATAACCGCGATGCATACGCTCACCATAGAGACTGTGTAGACGCCAGAGACATTGTAGAGAATTGACACGGCAAAATTCTTGTTGAGTATTTATTTCCTCCCAAAAGAAATGATCAAGACGCTGTAAGCGACAGTAAATAGATTGCGTTAAAGCGCTTAATTTACAAGCATTTTTTTTTTTTTTGGATGAATATACACACCTCATCCACAATTAAAATGACGGGATAGTGATGAGTGGAGGGACCTGTTGGTGCGCCACTATTGTCGCCTTCAGCAATACCTTCAGCGCCTGCTGCTGTTTAGGGAATAAAATTATAAAAATTTAGTAAAAAGTTAGTTACAATGTAACCACAAATGCTTAGTAAAATTGCTTACGCGCATTTTGTAGCTTCAGTAGTAATTTAGCAGCGTTACTCCTTTCGCGTTCGCTGCTGGTGAGCAAAGCGCAAATTGCATGAATTTCGAGTTCAGACAGCGCATCGACATTCATGGCGGTCAAGGAGAGCAATACATGTTCCTTTACTGCCCAGCGATGCTCGTTGCAAAAGTCATCGACACTGGCGAATGCTTGCTTTTGCTGCGTCATTAGCGCATTGGCTTCCGGCGAAGGTCTCATGTACGATTGGCCAGTGAAGAGAAAACTCCAAGGGAAAAAGAAATTCTTCAACTCTTTCAGCACTTGCTGCAATCAAACAAATCATTTATGTATATAGTAAATTGCGCAGTAATATAGCTGTGTTTTTAATTACCGCAATATATTGATCTAATTCCGTCAGCATATCCCAATACAATTTTTTCGATTCTTTTGTGTTGTACTCTTTGGGATCAACATTAATGCATTGCCTAAATTGATTTGCAATATTGGCGTATTTTCGAAAAAGTTCCTTCTGCTCTGGACCGCTAAAGCGCAGGCTAATCGGTGTGGGATATTCAGCACTACGTACATGCCTTAACACAGTTACATAAATGCTCGCATCCAATTCATGAATTTGTGGATAAACTGAATATGTTGTCTCCGTACGCGGGCCTTTACACAATTGCAATATTGTCCACTCTAAATGTTAACAAAATTATAGTTTTCAAAAGCAACTAAACATCTTTGAAAAGTATGCAAAATACCTTTTGGCATTTCTTGACAAATTTCCTCTATTTTCTGCACACCTTTTAAAGGATTTATGATGTTTTGTAAAAAATTGCACGTTGTATTTTGTGATTTGCCATTGGCGCTTGGTTGCTTCCCGTTATATAGTTTTTTCACCACATACTGCATAAACGGATTACTAGAAATATTAAAAAAGTTTATTATAGAATTTACTATTTAATATAATTATTTTCACCTTTTCAAATCTTCTTTTTCCCACTCATTCATTTCACTACATAGTTTATCTGCCAATGTGCGTTTGCTATCGCCCTGCTCATTATTAAACTTCGCTTCAATTTGAAAGTAGCGTTCCTCTGAGGCTTGATATAATGCTCGCACTTGATAAAATATCGAATTCAACAGATTTCCATTATTAAATTCATTTTCTGCTTGATCTAGAAAAAACTCTGTGGAATAAACATGTCATTATTTTCAGTAAGTTTGCAATGCTCAAAATTTCACCTTTGGCGTTTGGCCCTGTATTTACAGCGACATTGTCTTTCAATAAATATTGCACAATATCTTCATCCATTTCCAACTGGTTGTTTATTTGTTGCTTAAAAATACAAGAAATATTACAATCAACAAATACTAACTAAACAATTTAAAATACTTGGCGCCGCACAATTGTAAACAATTGTCAGAATTTGATTTTGACAGATGCACTTTAGCACAGGGTACATGGAATGTTACAAAATAAATTGAATATGCAGGGTGGCACTTCTAAAATTAAAAAAAATGTGCATTGAAATCAAATTTGTTGTGGCGTTTTTTTAGCAGAAATTCTAGTTCCGTAAAAAAACTTTAATTAAAAACTTTCTAGTTAATTAAACAAGTGGGCCTTATCTTATATAGAGTATTAAACAATATCTATTAAGCTCAGACTGAATTGTATTCAACTCTTCCGAACAAACACCCTGCCTTTTTTTCTTTTTATCCAATGCCTTCCAAACTGTTTGTTATATAATAAAAAAAAATCCAATTAGCGTACACACGACCCTGTGTAACGCCGGTTCCGATCAGCTGGTCTAAATGGCGTTAACGCCTCAGCGTTAAATGAAAGTTTTCAAAAATTGTTAAAATCTACTAGAAATTATACTATCTAATTGATTTTTTTTTAATTTAAAGTAAGTGTAACTAAAGACAGTGTTAATATGCGTTATATAACCATCATTTTATGCATATGGAAATATTTGCTTCATACGAAAAGATAATTTTGAGCGCTGAGAACTAATCAACTTCTATGTTTTATCTATAAAGCGTTGCATTAAACTAAGAATTCGCTATGTAATCACGTTTAATTGGCGCTAGCTTTTACACAATCTAAGATTGACCCAGTTTAAAATACTTTTTGTTTTCACGTACCAAGAGCTATATTGGGCACTTCAGTTTTGCGACAGAAATATTTACCGGATACCTACAAACATGCACCAGTACATACAATTTTCAAAAATAATCTACATATTTACATTGCACTGAGACAAAAAAGCGCTGTCGAATGTAAGCTACAAACCTTAACAAATCTTACGACTACTTATTACTTATATATTTTTCTTTTCAGGTAAAATATTTATTACTAGCTTTTACCCGCGGCTTCGCTCGCATCGAATTCATCAAATAAGTACTTCACTTTTTTATTTGGAATTGGCTCGTTCGTTGTCGGATTGATGACTGAAATATTGAAATGATATCCTGATTCACCTTTACTGAAAATTAATGGATACTGCAAAGCGTCATAAAATTTATGAGTATCAGCTACGCGCTTTATCGCATTATCATGTGCTCGTAACACTATGTCTCTAGGTGAGCACGGTTCACCAGTAACCAAAACAGCAACTTCATTGACCATCGGTGCATTATAACGCCTCTCATGTTCACCACGTGGACTTCGATCAGCATGAATGACAACTTTGTAATTATCTAAAGGCCAGTTGTCTATCTCACTTTTAAAAATCTTCACCAAATCATTGTGACTGTGTAACATTCGTTTAATTCGTTTGTAATTTTTAATAATATTTCTCTTTCTACTCAATCTATATACTGGCAACGACGATTTACTTCATTCCCATAAAATACACCTGCAAAAATTTATGCTGATCATTATTTCCTTGAAATAGTGATCCAATTTGATGATATATTTATCATTGTACAGTAGAGGTTGGTGAAAATCCAGGCATTCTTATCACTTTATCAACTCCGAAGGATGTCATTTTAAGCAAGAATTATATTTCCTTATTTTACTTAGAAATCGTTTTAACTCATCTGTGACACTAAACAATAAAGTTTTTAAAGGTTATTCTGGTTCACCAAGTAATGGAAGTGAAACTTTACCAGTGCTGCAGCTTATTCCAGCAGGATGATTAGAATACTCAACTAAAGGATCATATTGAAAACCAGTACCATTAAATACAGACCAATCCTTAGTCATGAAATTTCGACGACGCGTAGTCCTTACTTCTGCATTGTGAATTCTTCTTGCCTGCAATTGTTCTTGCGTTTCCGTCGTTCTTCTAGCTTCCTGCTGCTTAGCGGTTTTTATACATTTTTGTTTTCTTTCATTTTTAAATTTTTCGACAAACAATCATATCTGCCAAACTTTTTTTTTCAAAATTCAAAATTTTTAAATTTATTTTACAAACATATACAATCCTTCAAAATAATTTTTATAATAATCCGTAAAAAATGTATAGATTTTTTAATAAAAAGTATCCTATGTCCATTCTGACACCTCCAAGAGTATGTGTACAAAGTTTCATGATGATCGGTTAAGTAGTTTTTGCGTGAAAGCGTAACAAACAAACGGACTTTCGCATTTATAATATTACTAGCTTTTACCCGCGGCTTCGCTCGCATCGAATCCATCAAATAAATAACTGATATCATTATAGTAGATATGGATCCATATAAAGAATATATTTTATATATATTCCAATTCTTAGTTATGAAATTACGACGACGCGTGGTTCTTACTTCTGCATCATTAATTCTTCTTGCCTGCAATTGTTCTTGCGTTTCCGTTGCTCTTCTAGCTTCCTGCTGCTAAGCTTGTCTTTTCGAACGTACTCGTGCCTGATGAGAAGTTTCAGCTGCTCTCAAAACACGTTGTCGATCTGCTTGCTGTTGCCTTCTCAGCTCTGCTTGAACTTCACATTCTTTATTTCGTGTAACTTTAGCCTTACCCACCGGCGTAGAATTTCTTGACAGCGCCGATTTCCGCTTTCGAGGCATTTTTATATTTAATAAGAGTAACTAATAATATTTGTGTTATTTCTCTGATTTACGTTTTTTATACATTTATGTTTTCTTTCATTTTTAATTTTTTCGACAAACAATCATTTCTGCCAAACTTTGTTTTTTCAATTTCAAAATTTTCAAATATATTTTCCAAACATATATAATCTTCTAAAATTATTTTTTTAATAATCCTTAAAAAATTTATAAATTTTGTAATAAAAAGTATCCTATGTTCATTCTGACACCTCTAAGAGTATATGTACAAAATTTCATGATGATCTGTTAAGTAGTTTTTGCGTGAAAGCTTAACAAACAAACGGACTTTCGCATTTATAATATTATAGTATAGATATAAGTATAGAAGTATAGATTTACAACATTCTGTGAAATTAATAATTAATATTAAGTTCATATTGTTCCGTACATGCCTTATGTACATAATATTCGCACTTCATCACCTAATTGACATTATGGTCCCTTGTGATAATGACGAAGTGTTACTTTTCAGAATCGCCTGTGTGTAGCCACAATGAAGGGTGACGAGGTAAACTTGTAAATCAAATTAATGTGGTGATTTAATGCTAAACATGATTAAAGCTAATCAACTTAAGTGTAAAACAAAAACACCAACAGCGCTGACATGAACCACAACATGACGCTTACCTGTGTTGCAGCATGAAAATCACAAACATACATACATACTCGTACGTACATAAGTACATACACACCTTACTTTTAGTGAGTTTGCAAAATGTGCACAGCTTTGCCGCCCCGAAATGATTTCCCTAAACATAGGGCACTTAACAGCGCCGGCTCGTAGTGCCAAGTACAAAACAGCCAGGTGGTCGCTATCAGCCAACAACAAAACGTATTGTGGCAGCAATCAAGTCATTAATCAAACTAAACACAGGACAATGTTGTTCATTGCATAGTCCGTCCCTCGAAGTTGCGCTGTCTTGCTCGGCTTTGTGTTTCGATG
This sequence comes from Bactrocera oleae, assembly GCF_042242935.1. Classification (NCBI taxonomy): domain Eukaryota; kingdom Metazoa; phylum Arthropoda; class Insecta; order Diptera; family Tephritidae; genus Bactrocera; species Bactrocera oleae. The sequence goes on along the minus strand of NC_091540.1, from coordinate 62,610,095 downwards.
TAGTTTTTTGTTGCTGCTAAGAGCCAATTTACGTTTGCTTAAAGTTGTTGTTGTTGGAAAGTTGTTTTCTAAGCGAACGTAAGCACTTGTAGGGGAAATCGGGAATTGAAGTTGCTTTTTGTTCTTAATGGTCTAATTACGGCACTTGTGGGCGCAAATACTTTTGCACATTTAAAGCAAAACTAAATTATCTTTTAGTATACTAAATTGTTCAAAGCAATAAATAATTTTTATGATTGTTTTATAAAGAGGAATATTTTATTATTAGTTCAGTTCTTTCTGTATCTCTTCATTGTGTAGTTGAATGTGCTTTGTTTAGGTTTAAAATATACACTTAGGTTAGGTTCCCACTCAAGTTTATAATATTCTTTTTGTTTTTGTATTTGAAAATACGAACTTTATAGGTTAGGAAAGAAAATTATAGTTTTTAAATCATAATACTATTAATTATTTTCATTTGGAAGCAGTTCGAAGACTGAAACTTCATAGAGAAAATTGTTTTTATATTTATTTTAAAGCTTATATGTAGGAATTTTTTTAATTGCAGCTATTTAAACATTGTTAAGGAATATATTAGCTATTTTAGCATATATGTATATTTACAAAAATTAAATTGACAAAAAATCAGATTTTAATATTTTAGTTCCCATTTGTATTGAAAATTTTTATTCAGATTTTGAGATCCAAGATGTGATTAAAAATTAAATGAGAATTAAGACTAAGAATTTCAAGATATTTAAATTTTTAGTACCCAAACATCTTGGATTAAAAATTGAAAAAAATATTTTTAAATTTAAAAATTGGAGAAAATATATACATATATGTATGTATTTTAATTTAAAAATTATAGTACAAAATAAAAAATATATATATTAAATTAAAAGCGGTAATTAAAATGGATAAAAAAAGGAAATATTTACATATTTCTAACTGAAACACTAAAATTAACACTAGAACTACGAACCGGTCAAAATGACCCGTTGCAGTATTTATTTATACTATTTCCTCTTTATTCCTATTTAATATTTTACGATAATGTCATGATTTTTATTAATTTTGTGTATAGAATAATATTATAGATTATTTTGTTCTTATGCTTCTAATTTTCAGAGAGAGAGAGACCTATTTGAAATAGGTATATGGTAAATCTTCGTAGTTCTAGTGTTAAAAGGAATTGAAAATATATAAGGACTAAACTAGGTGGACTAAAAGGGAATGAATTCGAAAATAATTTTTCTTTTTTTTGAAATTATGATAATAAGCTTGGGTTGAACATTTTTTGAAAAAATAGTTAAAAAATAAATTTTATTTTCGTTTTTTGGAAATCAAATGTTTTTTTTTTAACGGAAAAAAAATTTTTGATTCCAAGCTTGTAATTAAAAATATTTAGATCCCCAAAAATTTAATAAAATTTTTTTTAGATTTGATCTTATTTTTAATTTAATAATGAAAATTTAAAATTTTATTTTAATTCCTTTGGATTAAAAATTGTAAAAAAATAATTTTATTTCAAAATCGAGAAAATATTTTTTTTTGATTTAAAAAGTTCTTATCACAAGTTTTTAATTAAAAGTGCTTGTGTCCCAAAAATCGAATTACAATTATTTTTTGGATTTAATTTTTTTTTTAAATTTAATAATGAAAATTTTAAATAAATTTTTATTTTCTTGGATTAAAAATTAGTGAAAACAATTTTTTTTTTTTTAAATGTAAATACGAAAACAATTTATTTATTTAACTTTTGATTCTAAGCTTGTATTTAGAAACATTTTTGCTGTTGTTTTTATAAAAAGGATAATTTATAATAATATATGTATATATATGTATCTATAAAAATAAAATTTTAAACCAATTTTTTGAACTCAAATATCTTTTTTTATAAAAACAAAACGGAAAAAAAATTTAATGCCAAGCTTATAATAAAAATAAATTTGATTCGAGACGAACCGGAAAACATTTCTAATTCGATTCTTGTGATCAAAATTGTTTTTTTTTTAATTAAATTTTAATTTTTAAACCGATTTTTCGGATTCCAAATTTTTTATCAATCCGGTATTTGGAAATTTTTAAAAATTATTTTTAATCAAGATTTCGAAATACAAATCAAAAGAAAATGTTCATTCAAATGTTATTTCAATTACAATATTTTTTTCATTTAATATTTGCAACCCTGCTGTCGAACTATATTTACTGTTTTGTTTCTGTGACTTTCAATTAAAAATTTCATATTTTGGCTATAAAGTGCTTATATATTTGTGTCTACATATACATACATATGTATGTTTCTATGTTAGCGCGATTCAATTCAACTTTGAACTCACTCTCCGCAACACTTAGTCGATTGAGCAGAGTTCAGAGTACAGTAATTCTAAATTCGCAGTTCACTGAGCTGTAAGACAAACACACCGATTTATAAAAGCAATTAAAAGTTTAATTAGTATCGGGTGTAACATTACGAAGATTTACGCGTGTTGGTGAGTAGAATGTAGATAAAAATTTGAAATGCTCAGCGCCAAAGTGAACGCGCGAGAAGTCAGCAAATGTGTCAGAAAAAGGTCAAGATAGGATTTGAAAGCACTTGAGTGTATATATATATATGTATATGTATGATACTTTTGTTTTTCGAACCTTTTCTAATTCGGCTTCTTTTACTTTCCTTTGTCTATTGCAGGTAAGCGCGAAATAATGGCTGAACTTTCTATATAGCGATTTTAGCAAGGCGTTCTGAAAGTATGCAAGTAAGTTATCATAATAAAATTAAAGAAACATAGAATACGAGTATATTGCAAAAAATCACGAAGCATGCGATTGCCAACTGGCAGCTTCGTGTCTATGCGCTCCAGCAATTTCCTAAGCCAACCACATTTAGGTTAGGTACGCCCACCAAGCGAAGGCTGTGTGAGGTTTACTCACTTTCGCTGTTTTTTAATAACAATTTATACAAAATATTTTCAAATTCTCACAAAAATATCATTTATGGGTCCCAAGTAAGCCAAATAATATGTAAAAATATACGCTGATAGCACGAGACAAAAGGGTTTGAGCCAAGTTATGTGAAATGGAGACGGCTAAGCCGCAAGAATTTGAAGCATAGACACAAGTACATACCTACCTTTATATATAGATAGCATACCATATATTGTATATACACATTATATATATGTCTTGATATATAGTAGTAAGCCAAACTTTGTTTGCATACAATTTTGCGGCGCTTTGCCATCGGTAAATGCTGGAACGCTTTGCGTTTTTGACTTCGGCCACTTATTTGTATAAACATTGTGTAGAGCGAAAATTTCTTTTATTTTTCTTAACTGGCTGAAGATAACATGCCTTTGCGCAGTAAAGGATTTTCAAGAGATAATACAGCCAAATGTTTTCTCTTCAAGCAATTATTATGTAAATTGAATATGCTCAGGCGATATTAGAATAATTTTGCCCCACTTACATACAGACAGACATATGTATTTATTCCTTGTATATAATATTTTCATAATAAAGTGCTTTCGTAGATTTTTTTTGGCTATTTTGTGGGTTCCTTTAAATGACTTCTTTTATGAACCTTCTCCTCAGCGTTTCAGATTTTGTGTTTCTTCTCGTTGGCTAATGTAATTGAGATGTTGATTCATCAGAATTAATTTTTCGAAGATGGCGTATTTTTATATATTCCCTTCAAGTAAGAAATAATTAAGGCTGAAAAAATTACTGTTAATTTGTAATATTGTTTATACACTGAACAGTTTGTAACACCCAGAAGCAAACGTTGGAGACCCTGTAAAGTACATAACTATACAAGTATAAATTATCATCGTGGCGAGTTGAGTCGATTTAGCCATATCCGTCTGTCCGCCTGTCTGTATAAACGAGAATTAGCCCCTCAGTTTTCGAGATATCGATCTGAAATTCTTCACACGTTCTTTTCACCTAAACAAAAGCTGTTCACTTATCAAAATCGCCGATATCGGACCACTTTAACATATAGCTGCCATATAAACTGACCGATAAAAATCAAATTCTCATATAAAAAACTTTTTTATTTGACGAGCTATCTAAATGAACTTACTCGTGGATTATTTCTTAAGGGAACACTAGAATCTCCGAATAAACTGTTCAGATCGGACGACTAAAGCATATAGCTGCCATGCTGATCGATCCAAATCAAGTCCTTGTATGCAAAAATTTTTCATTAAACAAAATATCCTTACGAAATTTAGCAGAGTTTATTGTCTAAGTCACTGCTACCAGCTCCGAATGTACGGTTCAGATAGGTTCCCTATAGCATATAGAAGTCATACAAATTGACTGATAAAAATCAAGGTAAGAATCTGTGGAGTGTATTATAGCTACGGCTATTAAAGCTGGCTTAAAAAGGGTATACAAGAATTTGAAAGCTTTTCGAACCTAAAAGCTTTACACTTTTAAATCCACAAAAAGCAATATGAAGTAACTGTTATCCACATGAAATGGTAAAATACAATGGAAAATTTGCCAGTCAACGCAAAACGTATTCACCCTGCATTTTGTATACCTACTTGTAGGTCTCAGCTTAAAGCTTTTTATACAAAAGCAACTTTTCAAAACTGTGCTATTCATTTTGTTAGTTCAATGAATTTAAAGCAAACTGTGCGAAAGCGCTTACAAGCTTTTAAGCTTCCGAAATCCTGGCATTTACGTCACATCTGTTTTCAAAAAAAAAAAAACAAAAAAAAGAAAGAAATATGCAGTTCTCCCGAAAGCTTGCCAGCCACTCCTCAGAGCTTTTTCATTCATAAAATTCAGCCGCCCTTAAAGCTTTTTTTGCAACTGCAACATCAATGACGCACTTCTATGCGTATACATATGTATTTGTATGTGTATGAGTATGCAAAGAAAACGCATGTGACCAGCACATGATTTCGCATAAGATAACCACAAACTTAAAGCATAAGGAAAAAACTAAAATTTCAAGGAAATATTTAAAGAAAGTTTAATTGAAAAAAAAACTTTTTTTTTACTTATATCTAATATTTGTGTATTTATTTGTTGTTGTGGATGACTTGCAATCCCCACTAACTGTTGCATGCACACAGATACACACATTTCATACGTCATATCGAAACACTTATATGTACATGTATATTGTGTCATTCATGCTCTGCGCGCTTCGGGTGCTTCTTGTGCTGCTCTGTCTGCTCTTTCTGTGTTCTTCATTTGTTGTCCTCTATCTTTTCGTTGTTTGCGTTAGCTTTCTACATTTAACGTTCGTAGAAGCTCCGGCTTTGAACCACACCCTCTTGATGCCCTAAAAATAATCTGCAAGCAAAACAATTTGTCGTCGTAAGCACTGCATTCAATGCACAACGCTGTCATCTCTGATCCAAGGCATCGTCGACAACTAGCCATGGAGCTTTGTGCAAGAGCTTTCGAATTTCGCACTTCTTGTTTTCTACGAATTTTCCTCAACGCATTTGTGTCTGTTTTGTTTGTGGGTGTTGCATGGTTTGCTGCAGCCGAAGAGCACTCTGGGTTTAGGCATTATTTATGCAGGGAGTATCTTTTCCATGCTATGGGTGCGCCAGCTGCGTGTATTACGCGTAGTTGTTGGGTAAGAAATACGAAAACTTGGTGACAAAATTTATTATTGTATTATTTGGTGTGAGACGTGTACCATTGAAAATTTAGAGAATCCATGGAACTTCTGTTCATTCCAACCGTTGTGCGATCCTGCTTACTGCCTCCTTAATTTTTGTTACCTATCTATGAATTTAGTACCGTTCTTGCTCTACTAAAAGCCCATAAAATTGTAAACTGTAATATAATGTATAACAATATTTATTCAATTTTGAAATCGGAATTATCTTCTCCAATATGTGACAGGTTTTAGCAATTTTTGCCTAATCAAATTCTGGAAAATCCATTGGGCCTTCAATTGGAATGCAATATTAAGAAGAAATTAAAAAATAAGCAAGCTGTAGTTTAGCCAATTATGCCCCTTAGCAAAGGGTGCTAAGAAACATCAGTTTTAGTCAAATGTTACTGCTATCCTCCCCAGCTTTACTGTGGGTTTCTTTATCTCCTCGATAATGACTTTGGAAGTACTCCAACTTCTCTCACCCCATACTTGTCTATAATAAAACAAGTTTCTCTTTTTACAACCAACGCCGCCTATGTACCGATATATTCCCCATTTTATGCCCTTGGGTGTCACTAAGAATGTCAGGGGTAGCATAATATATAAAATATCTCTCCTCAAAATTTAAATCCTTTGTAATTATTGATTTGAAATTTCTTCGATGCAAGACGCCGTAAATCACATGCATGCACTGATAAGTTTAATTTTCAGTGGTCGAATGTATATATTTTAGTAATAGCCTGAAATTTACCAATGCGCGCTAAATTATCTCTAAGATTTTCTCCAATTGAATGCCGTTTCGGGGTTAATACTACATACCATTGTAGCAGAAGAATTCACGATACTTTATTACCCAAGCGTAACTTTCACACAATTACGATCTGGATAATGAAGCACTTCCACCCCACAAGCCATTGAAGCAATCAGCTCTTGCATGTCACCTCGTTGCAAGTCTTCTTAAACCAATATATTTACATACCTTTTTTATGGTCATATTCCATGGAAATACTACGTTTCTTAGACCTACCTGTTCGATAAGTTGTTGTAACAGCTAAAACTGATCGCGTTAGACATGTATGTAGTTATATATATATAATATAAAAATGAATGATAAAAAATCCGGTGGGCTGCAAATGTTTAAAAAGTGGCCTGACCATGCCTCCTGATGTATCAACCAACCTTGCTCAGGACAAAATCCTTTTGGCTCTTCCTCAGACAGTATGAAAATGGGGAAAGTCGAAAACTACTTAATAGCGATAATCAATAAATAAAAACGTCATAAGCATTAAATTTTATAGCCGAGATAGGTTGAGAGAGCTTCATAGGAGTGGGTTCAAAATTAGATGGGCGCGTCCATGCTTACCTTTAGATAAATTTTATATTTCAGGAACTATTTGAAAAATTTCAATGAAAGTTGGTGCATAACAGTATTTCGAAACTCTACTATTACATTGTGAAAATAGGTGATATCGGACTACAACCACGCCTATTATCCATATATCACAAATTCGAATTGGATCTGATGCTTTCACTTTATAATTTGTAAGTCATTGACGTTATCGAAATAAATCTTTACACAAATAGTGTATTTGGGGTATGCAATCGCACATCTAAATTGGTGCATAACTTGTCAAGCTCCAGTTACTCAATATGTGGACTTATGTGTACTTTTTATTGTAAATATCGGTAAATCTGTGAGATTTATTATAGAAATGTCAGTACTTACGCTTACATGAGTAACAGTAACAGCAACGATAACTATTTTTTTCTATTCCTCGAAAAATGCACTTTTTCTTTGAAGAGCGCAATTGTAAATATGCGGTTTCGTTAGCAATACCATATTTTAAGGTTATGTATATGAAATTTATATATATGAATTTTTTAGGTTGTGTATATGCGATTTATATATGATATATGTTTAATAAATATTAACTCCCAAGTTTTTTCGTTTTCTTGACACCGACAATGCATAATTTTCCTTTATTTCTCCTTTACAATTTAAATTGTAGAGTTATGTTCTCTTTTCTCAATATTGGATCGCTAAAACCCTCTATAGTGTAGTCAAGCTCTTTGCACAGCTATCCAGCTATTCCAAGCTCTCGTGAGTTTGTATATCAATTATCATTAGTAAACCAGATATTTCACACGAATACATATACACACACGCCCAGTGACTCTTGGTTGCAGCGCCGTTGTTTACATTAACACAAATCTTTTCTAGCGCACGGCGTTGCCAACAACTTTACACCTACACACGTATGCATGTGACTACCTATGTATGTACTTGTGTGCGTGCTTGTCCGGATGTCAGGATGCCAACAACGAAATGCAGGAGCAAAAAGCGAGAACTTGCGAGACCCTCGAGTTTGCAGCGCTGTCGTGCACACGCCGTGCAACCAAGCCGCAAACCGGGTGAAAAAGCAGAAAAAGCGGCTGCCAACAAGCGCCAAAAACGCCCACGCAAGCACAAAGAAATCCAATGCACGCCAGTCATACAGCCAGCCAGCCAATGTTAGCAACAACCACAATAGCAATAAAAACAACAGTGCTGCTTGTGTGTTGCAAATGTTGCTTGTAGAGGTAGCGCTTATCTGCAGCGACAGCTGAGTGTGTTGCACTACTACATTACATATGTATATGTGTACGAGTATGTATGCTTGCACGTGCATGTAATCGTTTGCTCATTTCATCATCATCTGTACGCCCACTGGTGTTCCGTTCTTTTGACTGAGTTTTCGCATCATTTTCGGTGCAACAAACAATCCCCACCTCCCCTCCCACTCTGCATCGCGTGTGGGTGTGGCAAGCTAGTGCATTCGGCTGCCTGTTTACTTAGAAAAACATTAGCATGCGTGAGCTTTCGCTTGGCGTGGGCGTAGCGACAGAAGCGTTTTGCTTTTAACATAATCTTTGATTTCAAGTTAAAGCGCGAAGTATCAAGTGTCGATGAGCAGAGCGGTGATTTGTGGTTAATAATGGTGTTGTCGGCTAAAAAAAAAACCTGTTCGGCTGCACTAAAGCTCTATTTGCTTATACTATAGCACCAAAAAGAAATTTTTTTTTTGATTTTGATCGATCATTTTGTATGACAGCTATATGCTAGAGCGGTTCGATTTGTACAATATGCTTGAAGGTTATAGGGTTACCTTGCACAATATTTGATGTCAAATTTCGTAGAGATATCTCGTCAAATAAGAAAGTTTTCTATACAACAACTTGATTTGTATCGATCAGTTTGTATGACAGCTATCTGCTCCAGTTATCCGATCTGAACACTTTCTTTGAAGATTGTAGCTCTGCTTTGCATAGTAATTTATATCGAATTTCTTGAAGATATCTTTTCAAATAAAAAAGTTTTTCATACAAAGACTTGATTTTGATGGATCAGTTTGTATGGCAGCTATATCCGATAGAGGGCCGATCGGAACTATTTGTTTGCATATTGTAGCGTTGCTTAAGACAATAATCTATGCCAAATTTCGTGAAGATATCTTTTCAAACAAAAAAGGTATCCAAACAAGAACTTGATTTTAATCGATCACTTTGTTTGGCGATAACGATAATTAAGCAGCTTCTTGGGGGGACAAGTTCGCGTATATACAGACAGACATATAGACGGACATGGCTAACTCGACTCAGTTCATCGCGCTGATCTTTTATGCACATATTTTTTTGATTTTCCGACGTTTGTTTTTTGGATATTACAAGCTTCGTGGAAAGCCTAATATAGGGTTTAATCAAGGCATATTTACAAAAAACTCAAACTTAATGGGAAGAATCCAATTTGCGGTTTGAAGAAACTTACACCTCTTAACTCAACTTAAAAGTAAAACCAAACACACACTTTTTTTAAGAGATCTTTAAACTAAACCCAAAAACCCATATTATCGCACATTTTTTGGCAGCTTAACGCCACCTTTCCAACTTTGACTTGCTGTTGCTGTTGTTGTGTGATGACGTTTTCAAATGGCAAATGTCGTTAGTGTAATCAGCCTTCGTGTGCGTTACAATCGTCAGCATTCCTGCCAGCCCCGTTTCTCTTGACGGCATGCGTTGCGTATGCGTTCGCCAACCGGCAGCCGACACCCGACGTACTGACGTAATGACTCGCCTTGCTATTACGTCAAAATCAGCGATGCACTAAAAAGCTAGCTTTTTCCGGAGTTTTCACTAACATTTCCACTTCCTTACATCGGATTAAGCGATGCATAACGTAAAAGCGCTTAACCGCCGCTACCCTGGTGCTTGTCACTCAGCTGTCGCGATAAACTGTGCGTTAAATGCGTGCATGGGATTAGGGCGACTAATTACAAAAAATTGAAAAAATTCAGTTATTTGTGAATTGTGTCAGAAATAAAAATTTAAAAAAAAATTTTTTTTTTTATGAAATGAATCTATTAGTGACTCATTTGTATTATTTATATTTTGGTTTATTTAACTAAGAAATATGCGGTTTTTGAGATAAAGTACCGAAATTTTACACACATCCACATCCTTTTCTCGCCAAGAAGCTGCTCACTTGTTGAAACGTCCGATATCGAACCGCCATAGCATATAGCTGCTACACAAATTGACCGATCAAATTCAAGATAAATATCTTCCTAAAACATATTTTTTTCTTAATAAGTAATCCTAATCTATCAAACGTAGTTGGAAAGAAGTAGCAGGAAAGATAAAGTTTCGTTGTCCGTAAATGTTTTCAGATTTAGGTATACACATAATTCCTAGGAAGGATATTATAGCTTCGGTGTATGAAATAAGTCAATTAGTCGAATCAGGGTGATATGGAATGCCTTAAGGATATGCTGTATCGCCAAGATCTTATGATAGGGAGCGGGAGGAAAACTAGCCTGCTTTTTATCGCACGGTCTTAAAAGGACAGCAGGACGGTTGTTGGCCTAGTGACAGTTCATAACTTATTGGCTTCACATGCGAGACGTATGGGCATTATTAACGATGACACACGTAGCATGTGCAGGGAAGTAAGCAGGAGAGAGATGCTGAAAGACTTTCTCTGCTTCTCTCCAGTTTTATCTAGAACTTCGCGTAGATATCTAGATGATTCGCAATTTATTTTACTGGATGAACTAACAGAGTTAGATATCAAGTCTCTATTAAACTTCGCAAAAAGCGTTGACGCCCTGCACGACGTTAACTTGAGCTCGTATTATACTGATTACGTTATGTTATGTTATAGCGTGACAGCTGGCCGGTATAGCCTAACAACCAACCAACTTCGTGTCCGCGATATTTACGAGTATATTAAAATCAAGCTAATTAACTCAAATGAGATATCTGTGATATAAATTCAACCAAAGCGACTAAATTTAATATACTGAGAAAATAAGAATCATATTAGGGATGTGAGATTACGACCAAGATCTACTAGACTTGTCCACTTAATTTCATTGAAATATCACACATGTTGACCGATATAAGCGCTTTAAAGTCAGGTGGAAAGCCGTAATACATTTTATAGGGTAAATAAAAAAAATTTTTGGAAAACAAATTTTGGAAAAAAAAATTTTGGAAAAAAAAAATTTGGAAAAAAAAAATTTGGAAAAACAATATGGAAAAAAAATTTTTTTTTACCATCTAAAGGCTTCTTCACTTTTTAAGTAAATTTCGAGTTAAAATTTTTGATAAGTGTTCTAGAAGCTGTGAAGAGTCTTCTTTTTTTGTTTTTTTTTGGAAAAAAATATTGAAAAAAAAATAATTTGTTTTACCATATAGAGGCTTCTTCACTTTTAAAGTAAATTTCGAGTCAAAATTTTTATTTCGTAAAGTCTTCTTTCTGGCCAATTTAAAGTTATCAACTAAAAAAATTGTTTGTGGTCATTATTGGAGTTTTAAAAAAAAGGCTTAAACGACAACATACTTTCCTTAAGCGTTAAAATAAATTTTGATTCAGAAACCGTCAAATTCGGTAACTTTTATATAATGGTGAAGAGTTTAAAAAAAAAAACAAATTTTTTTTGTCCAAAAAAAATTGTAACTCGAAATTTTCTTTAAAAGTTTAAAACTGTGGGTATTATTGAACCGCATTGTTGACACAACAGCTCATTATTATCGGGAATATATTCTCTCTGACTTTTAATTATAATATATTTGCCTCAGATTGATTAATATTATCGCTAAACAAGAAAAAACGTTAACTTCGGTAGCACCAATGCTATAATACCCTTTACAAATGCAAAAGCTCCTTAAGAGAACTTGATTCCAATCTTCCAATTTGTATGGCAGCTATATGATATAGTAATCTGATCTGAACAATTTCTGCAAAAAATTTATTGTTGCCTTAGACAATAACTCATGCCAAATTTTGTGTAGATACCTCGTCAAGTGTAAGAGTTTTCCATACGAGCACTTCATTCCGATTGTTCAGTTTGTATGGCAGCTATATGCTATAATGGTCTGATATCGGTCGTTCCGACAAATGAGCAGCTCCTCAGTGAGAAAAGGATTTTCTGATCGATAGCTTAAAAACTGAGGGACAAGCTTGTATATATACAGACAGACTGACATGGCTAAATCAGCTCAGCTCATCATGCTGATCATTTAGGTATATATTTTATAGGGTCTCCGACGTTTCCTGCTGGGTGTTACAAACTTTGTGGCAAACTTAATATACCCTATACAGGGTATAAAAATTAGCTATAGGCAGCTAAGGCTCATATATTCGGTATATGGAATTTGAAAAGTTATATTCGGATTTTGACAATTTTAAGTCGTGAGATGACATACCTTCGATACAATATTTGTGCAAGGCTTTATTGCAATACAGCTTAATTTATATACTGTAAAGAGAAAGATTCATATGAAATTAAAAGTATGATATATAAGAAGTAGACGTGCTTGTTGTTTGAATTTTTCTCTTTTTTACAATGTAACAGAGGATTGCTGAAAATATGTTATGCGTCAAATTTGGTTGAAATAAATGAAGTAATTCCTGAGCTATAGGTTTTCATCTAAAGGTGCGCCTTGCCACGCCCCTTGTACAATTTTTGGACTGCGTTGTATACAGCTCTTTTGTGTTAGTTTGTATTGTCTTACCAACGGGCATAGGTACAAAGGTTTGGCTGAATGCTAACCTTTAGTGCTAACCAATAAATTTCTTTTCGTGTTGTGAAGAATGGAAATGTATCGACACTTATTGTAGTCTTACCAGCAAACTGATGCCAACATTCAATATTTCGAAAGTGAGATTATTAGTATCAGGATTTTTCTCTTACTCACCGTTAAATTTTCTCTAACTTTCGTTGGTTGCAAAAGTTAAATTTTGACCTTGTTTCACAGTGGAGGAGCGCTTAAGACCACATTGAGTAATTGAGCAAAAAAATTCGCACTTCATTTTCAGACCACACAAACTCAACCTATTTGAGTCTTAGCAAATGTGTGAGTGTGTGTGTGTGTGTAAAAAATGTTAAGGATATTTAACAAAATAAATACAAAATATTGTTGAAGTACAAAAAGAGCCGAATATAATTGAAAATCTGCAAATGAAGCTGCCGGCTCAGCACCCGATTAAAATTAAACTTACAAATAAATATTTGTGTATTTACATGCACAAATGCATATATGTATATGTGTATCTATGTATATATGCCAACCGCACAGATAATTATTGTTGCTTGCATGCTATTTAATTTTGTTAAATGGCAACACCCTTCCAGGTCTTAACTCCGCGCGTGTTGGCTGCTGATGCAGGTGCAATCGAATACACATATGCATGTATGGATAGATGTGTGTATGCATGTATGTATATACATGTGTGAATATGTGCATAAGTGTTTGGTTGAAAATCGAATGAGCTGGAAATTGCTCGGGAGCAGCAGCAGCCCTAAATGCACACACCTCCTGATGTATATAAGCGGATAAAGAAAACTAGCTTACATATGTACACACAAACACATATGTATGTGTAAGTACATATATGTACCGTTATGTGTGCCAGCAGCATTGCTCTTGTTGTTCGTATTATAACTGTTGTTATTGTTATATATGTAAGTAATGTGTGGCAGGTGTGGTCGCATCAAAGTTCATTTCGCAACGCACACACACACACACACAAACACATGTATACATATATATGAGATATAAATGCATGCATGTGTGAGTGTGTATGGACGTGCAGGCAGGCACCATTGTAAACGCTTTGAGTGCAAGAATGCATGCAGAGCATGTCCTTGTAACGATAAAATGGGGTAAATAGCAAAATGCCTGCCAGTGAAGGAATAGTGAAAGAAAAACACGACCACACCGCACCGCACCGAACCGAGAGCGAGAGGAAACGCACGCAAAAGGAAGGAATGATGGCGAAAAATGATAGAAAAGCTAAAATTAAAGTAAAACAACGATGTTGCTGTTGTTGGGAAAAATGCTAGAAAGGCTAAAATTAAAGTAAATAATGATGTTGTTTTTGTAGTTGTAGCGGATTGCGCATTCAAATTCGTGCCAGCAGCTTTCGGTGTTATCAAAAATCGTATGAAAGTTAATTTCGCTAGCCTTATCCCTTGTTTTTGTTGCAATAAAGCGTCGTTATATGCTTGTTGTCAACTTTAAGACACTTAACGGCATTTAAATTTCGTTTGTTTTTGGCTTTTATGCTCGCTACTTTTGCCAAAATTGTATGAAATCAAATGCGCCACGGCGAGTAACTTCATTTTGTGTCAAAGCACACGGCAAAACCACCTCCACCACCTTCTTTGTGCTACGTCAACCCCCATCATGTACCGTTAGGCAGGCAGCACGTTGCGCGTTTTCGTTGACGTTGCTGCTGCCAGCAAAACTTGACGAAGCCATCTGCTCTTTATTGGCTGCTAAAAGAGAATTTGATAGTAAAAACGTCGCTTTGACACTTGTGGCGCATGCGCACGTGGTGCTGCTCGCTCTCTGGCAGCTGTCAGTTGGGATGCTGTGCAAGCTGCAGCTGTGAGTAATTTTCTTCTTTATTCCAACTTTCCCTTTAACGTGCTGCTTTATACCATACATTAGTGTATGTATGTGTGTGTGTGTGCTTGTGTTCGTGCATGTATTTGTATATATGTCAAGCTGTAAGCCGCATGGCACTATTTGACATTTTCTATTTGCCTTAATTTCCCTCTGTTGGTATGTTGGCGACTCTCTCATGAAGTGTGCTTACACACCCACACAACAAAGGCGGCCCTCTAACGAGCTGTGCGCTCCGCTAAGTAAATACTTGTATATGCGAGCTTATTAGTGTTGGTAAATATGCACTTTTAGGGTGGTCCATGTCAATCATTTGTAAAAAGTTTTAAATTTTTTATTTCTTGTAGTTTTTACTAAGAATGCAAAATAATAAGAGTTTCAGGAAGAATTTTCTTTAAAACAGTAAAAGTGAAGTGAGAATGTTGAAATTCTGTTGCAAATTTAGTAAAATATAACAAATTATTATTACGGAATCTATAACTATATATAAAAACTAATTTCAAAACCACATAGCCGATTCCGCTGATAATAATTTCGATTATTCTTTTACATCACCTTTTTTAATTTTTTAATTATAATCATTCTCGTTTAACATTATATATTTTCCAAAAAAATATAGACGAAAAATATCATAAAACTCCTCAAGAATCGTTTAAAAATAGTTATTGTTTTAATACTAATCTTCTTTAATACAAATCTTTTTTTTTCATCTTCAAAATAATCTCCTTTTGATCCAATACAAGCATGCCAATGCTTAATTAATTTTTCTATATTTTATAAGCTTCGGTTTAGCTTATTTTTGGAGCACCATTCTCTATATTGTTGGACTCTTTTGGCGGCATATTCATAAACCCTAGTCTGTTAATCACAGATTATCCTTTTGATGAATTTAGGGTCCTCAGCGTCTCTTTTGTGACCTCTATTCAACGTCGTTTTTGCAAAAGTTCAGGTCTTTTGGTACGAGATTAGCTTTGACCCGCTTCATACCCAAAAAAATAACCAAAATGTGTTGAGTCGATCTATAAAAGATGTTAAGGCCTTTTTCCAACTCTCTGATACCAAAATGATGAGTTTCAAGAACTGTTTCTTTAACCTTTGCGATGTTTTTTTATTATGTTAATAGGCGACAGGCCTGAGGCAAGTTCACGACCTTCACTGAATGCTTTGTGCCTCTCAAAGAATTGTGTACGTGATTAAATAGACTCCGCAAAACACTTCGGCAACATTTTCAACGATGCTGTAGCCGTGATGCGATTAAAAACACAAAACCTCAAATAAACACCTAATCACTTTTTCCCTTAGGAAAAATCGCAGTCAAATCGCAGTAAACAACCAGCTGCAAGAGTCCGAGTTAAATTTGCTCAGCTGGTATTCAATTGTACCTACGTATGAACAAAAATTTCAAAAGCACACGGATGATTTAATGAGAGTTATTGTGTTTTAGATTTTAAATCCCTTTACAAAAAAAAATGTCTAGATGACAGAGATCATAAATCTTGCTTTATCTATATTTCAGTATATTAGGTGTGTGTCTTTGCTAAAGCAATGAGGTAGGATGAAAATAATTGAGAAAAGGTCAATATAGCCAGTATTTATTTGTTATTACAATGTATATTCTTAAAAAAATGTTTGCAAACCTTTAGAAAAATTATTTTCTTTTGGTAAAGCGCCTAGTTGTAGGCAAATTTTTGCTTTTTAATTTCAATTGAAGCTTAGTGTTGCCTACATTTAAAATGAAACTAATAGAAAGTAAATCAAAGACACTAGAAAAAAGACATATTAATGATTTTTCTGTTATTTCAATGGATATTTTTAATAAAAGTTTTTACAAACCGTTGCAAAGTCGTTGCTAAAGCATAGCACCGTATATTAATTGTAGTCCTATTTATATTAGTCTTTTTGTTTTAGAAGGCATCTGTACTGTTTCTTAATAGATCAAATTATCAAAAATTCTCTTGAGTTTCAATTAGTCAAGCTAAAGCATAACTTTAATATTATTATCTTTAACTTATTTTTACTTTCACTTCTCAACAAGCAACCCTAACCTTTACACTCTTTTGTAAATGTGATATACATATAGTTTTGTATCTCTCAAAGCATATTTATTTATATATAGACATGATGTTCGCGATTTTATTGTTGCTTCTGTTTGCATGTAAATTGTGTTAGCATACACCGAGCCATAAATCAACTGCTGGTGGATGGCTCTTCTGCGTAGTTAAATAGTTACTCGTCTAAATAGTGAGCTTACAACAGCATGATTTATATTACTCTAGCAAAATACGTGCATATATACAAAACTTTGTGCTAGTTAAGTTAGGTTGTGATAAGGATTAGGGTTTACTTCGCGCTACAAAAAATCCCAAATAATTCTCTTTTTCAAGGTTTTTTGAAAATATGTTTTGATTGATGTAAACTCGGAGTTAGCTTAGAATTTAAAATAATAGAAATCTCAACAGGTGAATAGCAATCATTACAAATAAATATTATACAACATTCAGTCTTTTTTAAATATTGTTTTCCAACCTTTTCCACTTGCTATATTTAGTGCTAAGCCAGCCAGAGTTCCCGCTCATTTCCAGTTCACGAAACTAACTATGTTGATATCTTCATAAAGATTCTACAACCCCTTATATGAACACTATTCCAAAAGCTCAATAGAACACGCATTATACCCTCTTATGATGACCATCTTAAGATACGTGGGTTGTGATTGTATTTATCGGGAGAGGCTTTATTTCTTAACTTAAATTTTCAGACTGAAATTTTTTCTTATATTGATCTTCCAATTAGTGATTATAATAAGTTAACGAAAGCATAAGTGCGTTGACTGTTTCTGGGACCCAATCAACCCACTTACCCTATACCTATGTTTCGATCTTTCGATCGACTTACTACTTCGCACAGGTTTGAAACTATAAAAAAGAGGATTAATCGACGGAAGGAGGAAGTAGCAGTGGTGTTTAATGCACTAAAGTTAAATAAGTTCAAACAAGAGCATTTTTCTGCAAGAAACTTTGAGACATTAGGAAATAGGTATAATACCCCTAAATGTATTCTTCCGAAAGTCACCATTTTTAACCATTTGATTTTGACGATGAACTAGTGTATTAAAGATCGCAATATATGTCACTTCGAAATATACCAAAAGGATTTTAAAACTGCTCCTAAATATATACCTCCATTACTTAAAATTTTAATTATTCAGCGTTCTAGATAATAGGATATTTTCAATGCAATTTGGCATAGAAATTTTCGATGCAACATATTTAACATTTTGGAAAATTAGAAATATAAATTCTAAAAAAAAAACTCAAAAATAAATGATATTCAATTCGGAACGTATGTAATAGGTATGAAGCTCCTAAATGTATGTTTGACAATTCAATGTTTTCTATGTGAAAAGTGGAACCTAGTATAACTGCTTCTAAATATATACCTCGATTACTTTAATTTGTAATTATTCAGCGTTTCAGACAATATGATATTCTCAAAGCAATTTGGCATAGAAATTTTCAATGTAATATATTAAACCTGAAAGTTAGGCCAAAAGAATAAGTTGAACATTTTGGAAAATATAGAATATAAATTCTACAAAAAAAACTCATAAGTAAACGATATTGAACTCGGAAAGTAATTAATGGGTATGATGCTCTTAAATTTATGCTTTAAAGAGCGTATGTTTGACAATTCAATATTTGCTATGACAAAAGTGGAACTTAGTATAACTGTGACAATTCAACACAATCGATACACTGCTCCTGAACGTATGCTTCACTCATCTTTAAGCAGTCTAGCACAGAAACTTTGGCAGAGAAGTATCAAACTATAGTATAATTGTATTCTAGACCGCGAGAAACTGTAAGAAAAAATTACATTTAATTGCTCCTAAATGTATGCTATGGTGCAAGAGCACAAATGGTGTAAGTTGGAAGCTCCGAGTTTGCTCTACTTGTGAGATTATACTAAGTCGAAGATTAAAGCGATTTGGAGCAACATACTTTTTTTCTTAGAGCTAATTTTTAGCTTAAGAAATGAAAGTGATTTAATAAATGTGATAACACAAAGAATTTTCCTTGTAGGTACACGTATGTATATATTATATCTACCTAATGACCCTGACCAACCGTTAAATTAATGAAAAGAGGTAAAAAATCAATAGCAAATTAAGCAAAATCAATATAAGTAATGTAAAAGTCATTGAAGGCTCGAACTTTATTGAATTAACACCTTCACTCATGCGCAACAACAACAACAAATACATTCAAATACAGCTATAATAACTGGTGCCCTACATTAATTTGAAAAATCATTATAGATAGATGGCTAAAAGTCCCTATTCGCTGCTCATACATATATACATAAACACATACAAACATAAGCTCATACATACACCCTCACATGCATACATACACATGTGAAACGAGAGACAATAGATACCAAGTCGAAAGTAAATTAAAAAACAAAAGCATGGAAAATAGAAAAATAAAAGGGACAAAACGTGCAAACGAAAAGTGCTAATAAAACCGGGATGCTAACGGTAAAAGCAGCCGCCATGGAATATGCCACAACAAAAATGTAAGAGTGTGTGTGCGCTTAGTGCTCCTTTACTTGCAAGCAGGCAACTTTACTTTCACAACAGAAATTTTGCAAGCAAAAAACAAAAGCAACAATAACAAAAAATGACAGAAAAAATAAATGAAAAACAACAACAAGAGCAAAAAAGTGACAAGTGACAGTGTTAATAGGGAACAACTTTCACCAGAGAAATGTGCAAAAAGCTGTGGGAAAAGTGTGTTCTACGTGTGTGTGTGTGTGCGCGAAACTAACGGCAGCAACGTTAAAACAACAAACCCGCACAACAACAATGCCACAACGCCCGCTTACAGGGAGCACAGTAAAAAACAAATAAAATAAAATACACACACACACAAACACACTTACACTTACGCACGGCATGCATACAGGTGCATGTAAACACATGCGCGCAAAAGAACAGCAACAACAACAACAAAAGAAAATATTTATAGAACAGCTACAGGAATGCTGAGGCTGTGTTGTGGCGGAGCAGCTTGACGTCCCAGTCATGGCATCCAATACAATCGAACAACAACAGCAACAACAACTACAATGGCAGCGAATTGAGTGCACTCGCTACAACAAAAATGTAAACACACAGTGCCAGCAAGTGTATTTAGCGAGTGAGAGTTGCTTAAGCAAATTCTCTTTATTTACTTTTTGTTGTTGTTTTTTTGGTTTTGTTCTTGTAATTTCATAATATTCGGAGCGTGATGCATAGGCATTCGATTTTTCGCATAAGCGCGGCGAATTCGCACAACAGCAGCTGGACCAAGTGCTCAGGCCACACACAGAGGCAGCGACGAGCCAGAGTTGGAGCTGCGGTCAAACAATTTCAAAACTTCGAAGGCTTCGGTTGTGTAGCGGTGTTGTTATGCTACTAAGCGAAAGCTGAGCTGTCAAATATAGAGAGCAAGGCATACATATACACAGATATATAGTAAATAAATATAGCTGCATATATATACATACAAACAAATTTATAGGTAAATTAAAGTGAAAAAGTGTGAAAAGGCCAAATTTAAAGTAGAATATTTTAGCAAAAGTGAAATTTAATCAATTTAAAGCAAAAGTGGCAACACCTCGCCTTAGTGCTTGCTTGTGCGTAGTGTGTGTGTTCGTTTGGCAGTCAATATAAATGGAGGCTGTATTTTATTTAATAAAAAGTAAACAACAACACTGCAATGTACAGCATTTTGCAAAATAAACTTTTAAATAAAAAAATTGCGCTCATTTGTGTGTGTTTGTTTGCCTGCAATTTTCGCTTTTAATTAAAAAAGCAAATTAAGGTGTGGTGATTTATGCAACTTCTACGCTGATTCTCTCATGCCACAGCACCTCGCACAGGACGCAAAGAGCTGGTACCCGAAATAAGTGATAAAGAAGCCAGAAGTTGCTTGAAAAATAAATGCTAATTTTTTTTAATGGAAAATAATATCTAAAAGAAAAGTGAAAATATATGAAAAACTTGTGCAATTTGTGTTAAAAAGAAAAAAAAAATGCTTACGAAGTAACTCATATAACAAGAGGGGAGAGCGGAATTGCGCTCTTGCAGCGAGCTGTAGTTTCGTTCAGTTTTGACATTTCCTTGGCAAATACTTTGAAGCAACTGCTGACAAACGTGGAGGTATAAACAATAATAATGAATAAAAAGAAAAATATTAATAGAAACATAGAAATAAAAAAAAATTAAAATACAACATAATAAAAAACAAAGAATAAAAAAAAGAAAAATAAATAAAAATAAAAATTTAACTTTAAAAAAAGATTAAATAAAAGTAATAATTAATCTTAAAATAAATAATATAAAAAATATATGTTTATATACATATGTATATATAAATATAATAATCACTGACGAGCAAATAGAGTGTACAACAAAAAAATAAATCAAAAATATTTAAAAATTATAAAAAAAAAATAAATTATTTCTTAAAAACCAAAATTAATAAAAAGAAAAAAAAAAGAAAATAAAAGGAAAACTAAAAAAATACTGATCGTGTTGGAAATAAGTAAAAATACTGACAATTTTACAGCAAAAGGGTGTGCAACAAAAAAATTAATATAAATAAATAAAAAAACAAAAATGAATTAACATAAAAATTAATTTAAATAAATTAAAATACTGAAAACAAAAAAGTTCGATAAATTGCCAATAAAAATTAAAATACGATTTACGATTGGGGCATTTGAATACATTCGAAACAGTGTATGAAATACATAAAATACTAATTAAATAAATAAAACTAAATAATAAATAAATATAAAGTCTTAAAGCATTTGAAAAAAATTATAAAAAACTAACTAAAATATAATAAAAATAAAATTATAAATCTGAACAATAAATAAAACATTTCAAAAAGTATTAAAAAAAATAAATTTTATTAAAGAAGAAATTTTTAAAAATTAAATAAATTCAATGCATCACTATATAAAAAATAAAAATAATATATATTAAAATATAATATAAAATAATATTTATTTATAAAATAAAAATATAATAAAAAAATAAAAAATTAATATAAAAAAATATAAATAAAAATAATATTAAAAAAATTAAATATTCAAAATAAAATCAAATACAAACAAAATAAAAAATAAACAAATAAAACTTAGTAATAGATAAAATATAAAGATTTTAGAAAAATTAAAAAAATTAAAAATAACTAAATTGTATAATAAAAAAAATTAAAAACAAGCTCATCTTAAAGCATCACTGAAAAAATAAAATAATATTAAAATTGAATAATATAAAATAACACAAAAATAAATTAAAAGAAATAGCTAGTAAAACAAATTTTTATAATTAATAATTTTGCTTTTAAACAAAACCATTGGAAAAATTAATTATATTAAAAAAAATTAAAAAATAATAATAATTGCAAAGCACTCCTGAAAAAAATAAAAATACAATTGAATAATATAAAGTAACACAAAAAAAAAAAATAATAATATTTAATATAAAAACAAATTTTAATAATCAAAATTTTTTAAAAACAGCATTAAAATAAATAAAAAATACAATTGAATAGTAAATAAAACATAAAGGCTAAAAAAATTCCACAACAAACAAAAAAAAAACAACAATTATATAATAAAAATTTAATAAATAAAAAAATTTTCAATACCAAAATCATTTCACAACATCCTGACGACAAAAAAAAAATAAAAATACAAAATAAAATTAAAAATAAATAAATAAAATAGAGTATTAAATAAAACAAAACTTAAAAAATCTAAAACCAAAAAAATTATTTGAAATAAAAAAATTATAAAAAAAAAAACATTTCAAAGTATTGTACTATCACTGATAACAAAAACTCCGAAACAAAAAATATTCTTGAATTCAACACACAACACTTTGTGCGCAGCGCCACATTGTTGTATCGATCGGCAACATTGTAATCATCATTATTATCACCAGCAGCAAAATACAACACACCAACCTCCGAACGTCAACAGTAAAACATCCCCAACTGTGCGTCAATGTTAACAGCGCACAGCTGACGTCGTCGTCGTTGTCAGCGATAGCAACAGCAACAGCACGAGTGTAAAATTTAACAGTTATCCATGCATAAGCATGTATGCGTGCCACAGGGATGCTGACTGTCAGTTTATGTGCTGCTGAGCGCGCACGTGTATTTGTGGCTGTGTGCGTGTGTGTGTGTAAGTAAAAGTGGTGGCCGCATCCGCCGAATCTGCTTTACCGTTCGTTGGAACGCTCAACGTGCGCATTTGTCGTATAGCCGTCGTGCTTACTAGCGGGAGTAGAGAGCTGCTGCTAGCTACGTGGAATTATACAGCAGATAGAAGACAAAAGAAAAAAAAAACATATATTATTGCATACTTTTCAGCGCTATTGTGCAGAAAGTGAGTAGTTGGATAATAAAAGTGCATAAAAAAAGTAGAAAAACATGTCTAAAGCACATAAAAATAGCAAATATTAGCAAAATATAGTGAGAATTGTGAGAAATTTGCTTTTGTTTTGCTTGAAAACAAGTTCGAATTGAAAGAAAATCGTATGTGCTGTGTATTTGTGCAGAGCTATGCGCAAATTTGCTGCAAAGTAATGTCTTTAAGCGTTATATAAAAGAACTATGCGTAGTGTGCTGCGCTAAAGTAGACTAAAAATATATTATAAACGCCTAAAAGTAGACTAAAATATATTTAAAAAAGGTTTGTGGAGTGAATTTTCAAAGTGTACGCCTTTAACTATGCTACAATTATTCTAAGGACGCTTAAATTTAGACTAAAGTACGTCTAAAAGCGTTAAATACGTGACGAGCGTCCTAAAGTATACTACACATTTTAACAACATACCTCAAAGTATGCTAACTTAAATTGGAAACTATTTACTTCGAGTTTTAATGAAACATTTTGCTGGCAAACAAATAACGAAGCGTTTTCCTCGCTTTGGCCAGCTGTATACGCCTGGCGGTATGCTAAAAATACAAATGTAAAGTGTAATCACCTATTTTAAATGAAAAGTAATTGCATATTTCGAGGCGCAGCAAATATTTTCAAGTTTTACGAAGTGAAAATTGCATATAATATGTGGAAATAAATCGAAAGACGTGCAGAAGTGTATAAAATATCTACATATATATGTTATTCAAAGGCAGTCGTTAAAGTTTTCGCATTCGTCGTATTTTCGTGTAACGGCACAACAGTATTGTATATTCGCCTACGTTTGTCTGTTTGACTTTTCTCGCTACAAAAGTCTATTCGGTGCAAGGGACAAAAAAGAAAGCATTAGTTTACTTAGAAAGAAATAATCGAAGAGTGGAAACGCGTGCGAAACAAGCAGCAAATAAAAGAGTTGATGAAAAGTGAAATTTCAGGCAAGAATTAGACAAGTGTGTTGATGACAAGTTACAAACAAATTCCTTAAGAAGCATAGAAAGCACTTATACAGGGTATTTGCCAAGTTGAACCGCAAAAAACTGTTTTTAAGAGAGAAAATATAATTTTTGAGAGCAAAAAAATAATTTTTGATTGAAAAAAACAATAATTTTTGAGATCGTAAAAGTTTTGAAATTGTAGACGATTTGAAAAAACCAAAAATTTTAAACCAAAACTCCTTCAAAAAATTATAAACAAATCACAAATCATCGTAGAAGCAAAATTACAAAACATTGAAAACACCCAAGAAACTTCAGCTGTCGCAGTCGCGTTGGAATATAGCGCAGCAGCAGCAAAAGCAACAACAAATTTAACTAACAAAGGCACTTAACGAAAACCCCAAAAAGCAATTACAATAACACACACCAACGATACGAAAGAGCGTGCCACATTGAAGAGTGCACGTGGAGCAGAAAAAGAGAGAGTTTCTGTAGCAGCAATCGCTTTTTATTTCATCAAAAACGAAAATTAAAATGTAAATTTAACGAAGGAGCAGCATCAATGTGGAACACTTAAAGTGAATGAATAATTTCACACACACACACACACACACATCCACACATATAACTGTAAGCGAATGGTATCAAAATAAACAAAATCTGACAGCTGAGTAGGACAAAGTGACAAAGCGAACTGCACCTGCGACAGACGCGCACACACACACACAGCTGCAACACAGTTGCAAACAGAAGCAAGATTCTTACATTTCGAACAACAAACGGCCGAGTGACACACGTTCTTCGCAATTTTGAATTATTTTTGACTTGTGAAGAGTTGAAAAGTAGTGGCATACACCGTAATATTCTAATAACGAACAAAGGCTACGCAACATTTGTTTGAGTGCTCTAAAGAATTCTTTTTTGAAAGCTTAAAATATCGTTTTTCAAACAGTTCGGCGTCTCCAATTACATATATATATAAATTATCAAAACTAACAAATTACAAAAATAAAAACTTCCACTTGAGACTATATTTGACAAAATCTGCAAGGTTTGCACTATAGTGTAATCTTCAGCGCGTAAGCAAAGCTAATACAACAACAAGATGGGCGCTAAAGAAAGTGTCGAAGCAGCCGCGAAAATGAATGCGGACGGTTGGGGTCACGTAGAGGTAAATAATTTCAAACCAGTTGTTTATATGCTAAACAAATGTGATAAGAGTTTTGCAAATAAGTTGAAAATAATTGAAGAAATATAATTCAAAATCTTAATATTTCAATACTATCTGTTTAGACCTCATACTGTAGCATATTTTTAGGCTATTCGTATGCTTATTATTTCTCAAAAATCACAAATTTGGGACAGTGGTTCATATGAGTGTGGTAAATAAAGGAAAGCTTAAAATATGGTATAGTTCCACCCACACAAACCAAAATCTCCATGAACATAATATATATTTTCTCAAATAAGTTGGTGAACAAAACATAAATTGTAGAATAAATATTTTCTTGCGTAAAATTTTTTTATTAAGATTTTTCAGAACCAACAAAATATTTTTCACAAAATATTTTTCATTGTTTTTCTCTTGATGCTTTATAAAATGACTACTCACTGGTTCGTATTCTGCTACTCGGAGAATTAGCATATACTATAGAAAATCAAAAATGTTTCTAATCACTTTTTTTTTGTATGAATAATATATGGTATATTTCCACTACTTTTCGAAAATAGTTATTCGTATTTTATATAGGTGGTATGTTCAAAAAATAACGGAAATTCGTCTACATTGATGTTGCCGCCTTCAAAATAGTCCCCATGCGTTATTATGCACTTATACCAGCGCTTCGTTCAATCCTCGAAACACTTCTCAAACACAAGATTAACAAATTTTTTTTTTTTGCTTAACCTTAGGTAAAATTTGTAGATTATAAAAATAAAAAAATTTAGGAAAAAAAAATTTTTTTTTGTTTGGTTTGAACTCTTTACATGTATATAAAAATTACCGAATTTGACGGTTTTTGACTCAAAATTTATTTTAACGCTTAAGGAAACCATGTTGTCATTTAAGACTCTTTTTTAAAACTCCAATAATGAACACAAAATTTATTTTTTTTAAGTTGATAACTTCTAATTGGCCAGAAAAAGGACTCTCCACAGCTCCTGAACTATTATCAAAATTTTTAACTCTTAAAAAAAATGTTAACTCGAAATTTACTTTTAAAGTGAGTGGACTCTAGATGTTACACATTTTTTTTTTCATTTACAAAAACTACTTAGCAAAGAACAAAATTTTTTTTTCGCTCCACCCTAATGTATATCAACATAATAAAAAATTTGACAATCGAAATTTAAAATTCAAAAATTCTCGTTATTTTCGAAACACCCCTCGTATCTTAAAACTGTTATAAAAGTAATATTAACTGATATGACTTTGCATAAAAACTACTGTTAACATAATTTTAAGATCTTTTGACAATAGATTTCTATTAAATATTTTTAGAAAGAACTACATCCTAGTAAGTCGTACTAAATTAACGAAAAAACTGCTTTCTATGTCACTATCTATGAGAGCATAAATAATTCGTTTAGCTGTAGATTTATTCCAACTAGAATCGCATCCCTCTAACCTTCTCATACTAAATAGGTTTCAAAAAAGTTTCAAGATATACTTCAATTTTTGTTATTTACATACACAGCGTCTACCAACAGGGATGACGTGATTTTGACAGCTCGTGGCGGAAAGTTGTGTCAGTGTGTTTAGTAGCGCTATTACGCAAATTTATATTCTCCGGAAATCTGAAAAATCATCTTCTCAGATAAGCTAACAATATCGTTAGCATTTCTATATTTTCTATGGTCTCGCTTTTGGCTAAAAACTATTTTTATGGCGAATTTAGAGAGCATGTTGTTTTGGCGGCATAAAAATTTCCGAAGAAGATCTAAAAAAAGGGCCTGAATAATAGCCATTGGCCAGATAATTATTCGGGTTTATTCTAATACCAACTATGTTCGACTATTAGAGAACGGTAAATTTCGTTTCGTGAGTATTGAAACTTGTCTCAATTCAGAAAATAAAAATAAACTCCATTCGATCAATAACTCGAGCAATAAATTAACGGTATCCAATGAGGTGGGATTATGATCTTAGCTTGAAAACTGTTTTTATAATAAAATACGAAGTCTTGAATTCATTGCTAGTCTCGCTGGTAGATTTTTATTTATTTAGGTCTCTAATATTTACAACTCCGGAGTTTTCAAAATATATGTACTTGAAATTTCGCTCACTGTTATCTCTAGCAGTATATTGTATGCAAAAAGATCTAAGTCAGCAACATTGAAAATTTCAGCATCTTCTTTTGAAGTCACTACAAGTAATTTTGCTTCCGCTGCTGCCAGTCTATTTCATTAACTTTGCAGTGGTTGAAAACATAACAAGATCTTACTCCAAAAACAAATTTACTCTTCACATTCATCAATTGTAATTGCATGTTCTACTGCCATAAAACTGTTGCTTAACGCATTGTACATAATGAAATGTATGGCAGTTAGTTTGTAGAAGAGGACATATTTTATGCATGTAAATGCAACTTCCCAAATGGATGTGTCAAAAAGGACGACACATTGCACAAAAACTAATCTGCAACGACAGCATACGACTGCACAAGTTGCGAACTAGAAAAGAAATACGACACAACAGCAGCGCTACATAGCACCGCATAACGGTAATCCAAACAAGCAATTGCAAATGTAACTTTCAGAGCTTTATAGGAATGATGTCAGTTGGAATTGTAGAAAAGCAGCTCGTATGCAGGTGAAAGGCAAAGCCAAAAGAGCAGAGACAACAAAGATGCATTGCCGAAGACACGACACCACCTGAATCTGTGAGTGTCACAGCTAATAACACTCGGATATTTGGCCAAATGCAATGCTGATTGCTTTGAAAGAATTGCAAAGGATGAAACATTATTTACGGTTTGTTAAAGTCGGTAAAAAGTATGTGTGAGTGCGAATGAAATACAAAAGGAATATTAAAGCAGTTACTGTGCTTTAGTGAACAGATTATTGCAGAAACAAGAGGCTTATTGGCAATCAAATTAATTGTAGTGAAGTGATGCCTTTTGAATCAGCTATATCGAGTCTAGTGTTTAATGAAGTGCTAGGAATGTATTGAATAATTTATTTCACTTGTGAATATCCGAAGATAATGTATAGAAAACTTTGGAAGCTATTTTAAGAGTGTGTTTTCTTCAAGTGATCGAGTTCTTTGCCTGTACTTTGCATTTGTGCTACTCATTTACGAGCTCTAATAACCCTTTGCATATGATGATGAGCTAACAAAAGGCGGCACCCTTACATCGGAGTGTGAACGAGGTGGACCCCGGTGGTCCTCCTGCGTTCTAAGATTGGATCTATAGACCTCGCATGAGCTTACCAGGCATTGATCGATGACCAGCTCTTGAACGACTGCGCAACCCGTCCGGTCTAGAGTAGAACGCAGAAGATCCACTTGACTACTTGATGTCAGGAGCTCTGCAATCGTAGGAGTTCTTACGAGCCATTGTCCAATAGGCTTCCAAGCGGTAAAGCAATATATATTATCATACATAAATTGCCAAAGTTGTAAGTAGGAAGTTGTGACAGAAACATTTAAGCACTTTCTTCTCCATTTTCCAGCTTTTGGAAGACTGAAGCTGAAGCATCTTGGCAGTCATACATTACATTTGGCGAGTTAGGAGCGATAGCTGAAACTATTATTAGTCGCCTCAAGAAATTCGTGATCGACTAAGAGCGATTTAAGGTGGTCTTTATTATCAATATATAGGAGTTTTAAGTACCACAAAGGACCGGCGTTCAAGGCTGTTCAAATGTAAATCTCATCTCTCTACAGTTTTCTGGCTAGTTCTCAAGGCTATTTAAAAATAAATATTAAATCTGGATCTTTTAATGTATTTTCTCATTTTGTGTGAAAGATCGAAAGTTTCATCATTTAATTGAAAAACATTACCTAAAAAAAAAATCTTTAGAATCACAAAATTTTATTTGAGTTGCAGGTGCCACGATCATTTTTTAAATGGCCTCTGTTTAAGTATATCTGCACAACAATTTTTTGGCTATGCATAACTCAGTTTGTGTGGACGGTACTAAAAATATGAAAGAGGTCCCAATTTCAAAACATAATACCAATGGACCAAATTAAGCGGTAAATAAGTATCGAGGTTCCAGAGACTGTAATTAAAAGTTAAGAAATATAGTTTGGAAAGACTTCCACCATCTCTAAATAAATATTTTCTTTTAAACAAGTAACTATGCCATCATCTTATTTGAAGCTTTTTTTGAAGCAAAGCAGCCTCATTCATTTATGAACTTGTGAAACATCAAGCTTACAGAGGGACATGATGACTTTTGCCATGTTTTTTTTTTAATAAGAATGTCTTTTGAAAGCAAATTAACGTATTTTGATTCGTGACTGGAGTTGATCTCCCATTTTCTGTATAATACTATCATTAGCTAAGTTTTCAACAACTTTTCGAGCCTCTCAGTGCTTCATATGACTCAAGCATTCGCTTTCACGGGTACAAGCTTTGTAGCTGTAAACTCGAAACATAAAGAAACGTTTTATTTCCCATTATTAAAATATACAGTGCAACTTTTTCCTTAATAAATAATTATTTATATATATCGCATCTGCAGTTTTTTCTATAGATGTGTACCAATAAATATTCTATATTGAATTTTCAAGCTTTATGGCAAATTTTATTTCAAAAATTTCTACATCAGATGCTTTTTTGTTATTAAAACTATAAATATGAATGAAGCTTTCAATTACAGCGACACAATGAAGACACGCCATTTTACCGTTTGCAATTAAATGGAGCGTAAACGTGTAAAAATGGCAAGCAAATGGTTGTGCCATAATTTCATTATATACAGTGGGGTAAATCACATCGCTTGCCAGCAGCAATAGTTCAACTGCACATTTTCATTATTTTTATACGCTAAGCAGGGTAACAGTTTATTACTTAATGAAACAAACCGGTTCCTTAGTTTTCGAGCGAAAAAGAGATCTGAAATTTTTTACACATCCTCACGAATTTTGACATGGTTTATTATCCAAGGCAATGGTGCATTCTCCGAAGAAATTATTCTGATCGGATAACTATAGCATATAGTTGCTATACAAACTAATCGAACAAAATCAAGTTCCCTTAAGGAATATTTTTATGAAGGGTATTTTAGCCATTATACAAGCCTTGTTGTTGTTTTGTGATTTGTGCAGGGGCTGCATTCCCTGAATAATGCGCTCCTTCCGAATGTAGTGCAATCATTTCGACACAATTATAGCAATAAAAGTTTTGTAGCTTCGCACATACACACGTACACACATACAAACACACCAAGTAGTATATTCCAAACGTTGATATTCCTTTCGTACCTTTTGTGGCTTTGGCGGTTTGTTGCAGCACCCACTCCCGCCAACACCGCGGCACGAGCGGAGCTAACAGTTAGCTAGGTTTCAGGCAAAAAAAAAAAACAAGTCGCATAAAAAGTGAAGTGCACAAAGGCAAAAGATTTAAAATGAACGAAACTGGGTCAAAGTACACCGAACCGCTACACGGAGTGCGCCACACAGACTCTCAATGCAGTCGTACTCTCTACATATGTATGTAGATGTGTGTGTGTATTCTCATATTTCCATTCGCGTTGAGGTTATAAAAAATTGCATTTCATTTGTAAAACATTTTGTGGTTGAATTGAGATTTACTATGGCGCAAAGATTGGGGAGTGTGATTTAAAATTAAACGTTGCAAATGCAGTTACTCATGCCTCAGCATATTTGTAGTCGTGTAAAATGCTTTTGAACTTTACTTCGTTTTCATATTTCTCATTTAATTAAACTGCAGTCTTATTTACCTGTCCTCAATAAATTGTATACGCTTGATTCCTTCGTGGCCTTATTAGTAATATTGGCCGGAAGGAACCCTATGAGGTACAGTAAACTGAACCAAATCAATTTGTGTGAAGAGAGAGAGAGAGAGAGAGAGAGAGAGAGTGGAGCAGCTTAGCATCTGGTTTTACAGCATATAAATTTTGATAACTAAATAGTTTAATATACAGTTTGGTTAAAAAATTTCTGCGCTCGAAATAAAAAAAAATACTGTTTTTGGTACAAAATATATTTTTTTATGCATTATAATCTCCCTTAACTTCAATACACTAATTTCAATGATCTTCCAATAATTTTATGCCATCCCTGTAATGAATTTCCGGAAGCTCTGCAAAATACCCGTCTACGGCTGTAAATGCTTCTTCATTCGACGAGAAACGCTTTCCACGAAGGAATTGTTTCAGGTTTCTGAAAAGGTAGTAGTCGCTGGGAGCCACATCTGGTGAATACGGTGGCAGCTCAAGCAATTCGTACATTAATTCGTTGTATTTTGTCGTTGTTTAAAAACCTTTCTGAGCAGGTGCATTGTCTTGATGAAAAATAATTTTTTTGCGCTGCAAACCAGGTCTCACGAATTTTTTCATCCAGCTAATCCGAAAGGCTGCAATAATATGCAGAGTTGCTTGTTAAACCTTTCTGCAAATAATCAATCAACAAAATTCTTTTTGCATTCCAAAAAACTGATGCCAGAACCTTCTTTATTGATTGTTGTGACCTCACCTGCTTTGGAGCTGAACAACCAGCTTAAAGCAAAGCATTAATTGACAGAATGACTTGTAACTTTGCATGTGTTTTCACGACAGATGTACCAACTTGAGAAAAATAAATTTGAAGCCCGTAGTGCTATTTTTTGGTGAGATCCACTAATTTTTTAACTAACCTGTATATTATTCACTCACTTTTTTTAAGGCATTCCAAACCAATCAAATGTGATTATACTTCTCAAGCTTCAAATTTTTATTGATTCCGTTTATGCTCGCAATTTTAATGTTCCAGTCCGGGTCAAATTTGATCAGATTGCATAGTGATATATTATATAAACACTATTTTGACACCAGCGCCTTCTAGCTGATATATTTTTCATGCACACATTTAATTAATTTAAGTTTTCCGAAGAGCTTTAATGTCCGCTCATTTTAGGCCGTGTGAACCAAATATAAACTGAGATGAGGTATTGTTCCTGAAGTTTTGAGAAAAATATGTGCGAATTATATAAGTGAAAAGCTATATATTCATAATAAATTAAATAACCGTTTTTCATCGAACAACAAAGATTGCTGCTGTCTACACCTGCCATGCGCCCTTGAAACTTTGTCAGAATCGTTTTTGCTGTTTTAAAGTAGATCTAACACGTAAATCACCGATATGTTTGGTCCATATATTTTTTGATTTATTAACTTTAGGCTTGATACAAACTAATTTTCTTAATTTCTACACATATTCGTGCGCATGTGCGCATGTTGTGAATATTTAAACATCATTTCGATGGCTTGCGCCAATAAACTTGAGTTTTAGCATTACTATTAAGTTGCTTAAGTACATATTTATGCATACTTAAATACATAACGGTGCATACACACACGCGCACATACATATATTCCTGTAGCTTTCTAGGATAACGAGACCTTCGCCCATGCACGAAAATTATCGCCAATAAAGCTAACAAATGGCGCTGAAGCCCAACAACTCTTTCACCAACGGAAGACACACACACACACACACATACACCTAAAGTTATCTAGCGTATATGTGCACGTACTTACACATTTATTGCATACTTTCACTTATCGCCGTTATTGCTGTTGTTGTGCTTGACGCAAAGCTGGATCAAAAATTGGCACTTTAGACAAATTGCTTGGCCTTTTTCCACTCGAGCTTTTAAACAGACGCGCAAGCATACACTTTTACACTTTCGTGAAAGTTTATATATTTGAGTGTATGAGTGCATGTATATGTTTGTGTATTTGCATCGCATTGAGGCGTGATGTTGTTTATCATCGCCTGTAGCGCATTTTGTCAGCATTCACTTCTCAATTCACCAGCTCATTTGACAGCAGCCCTGAGCTGTGTAGCGCTGCCTATATATAAACATACAAACAAACATGCATTTATACATATACATACAGACAGGCGTGCATATATAAATGTGTATGTATGTGTATGTGTCCACATTGCTTATCAACTTCCTTTCGCTTGATGTGTCACACGAAGAATGGCAATGGCAGCGGTGGCGCAGGCAGCGTTACAGGCAGGGCATAATATGCGCACTCACTCTATGAAATTATATTTTATTCATAACACAATCTACTTCACTCCATTTCACAGCTGCTTCGCACACGACATCGCCGTGGCTTACCCGATTTGCTGCAGCCGTAGCCGTGGCCGTTGCATTGATGGCCGCGCCACGCTCCAGTCATCATATCCTCTTTGCGTTTGGAGCTTTTTGCACTTCAGCATTTAACTGCGCCGCAATTTACTAGTTATCCACATGCATATATATATATATACATATACACACACACACACCTTTATAAAGTCGCTCATACTCTCAAACCAGCGCTAGCCTTGTCGACTTTTTGCCAGCGGCGCAAGGTTATTCCCTTGTTCCGTTGCTGCTAGTTTGGCCGCCTTTACACGTTGGCGTCCCGCTACCCAACGTACCACTCGTCGCCGAAACATTGAAGTGCCGCTTGCTCCGCTTCAAGTTGGCAGTTCGTGACATTAAACTGACATTTTACTACCGCACTTTGCTGCCACCATGCCACCGCTTTTATGGCTATGTCGTACGTAGTAAGGCGTAAAGTCTCGTCGCACACGTGCCTTGCTCGTTGCTTCGTTATGCCTTGGCCTCGTATGCTGCTGCATTTGTGTAATTTTTCACTTTTCTTCCACTTGTTATTGTAATTGTTGCTATTGTATGCATATAAGGGTAGGGTAGTTTGTCGTTTGGTGCGGCTCGTTGTCTTGTAATTAAAGATGGTTGCCAACACGGCTCCATCTTAAGTCATCTTGCGCCACTGTTGCTTCACCTTAAGATTTCAAAGCGTCTTTTTCAGTAAATTCGTTGACATCCGCAAGTCAACGGTTGTCACATTTATAACGGTGATTAAGATTTTAAAAGAAGTTTAAAACTATTGTTGTCACAAATAATCTTACAGTTAGCCTTACAGTAGTGACAGCTGACAGAAAATTTTATTATATAATACTTATTGAGAAATGAGAATGAAAGCAAGAAAAAACGTTAACGTCGGTGGCACCAAAGCTATAAAAATATCCTTCAGACTTGTATTTCTAATAATAACTAAATATATAATATAACTAAATCTGCAAACGCAACTGGCTAACGGTTCGTATCGAACGGCAAACGTTTTGTTATATTTTTTTTTTGTTTCATATAAACCACCTTCAAGTCGTATTTGGGTTACTTAATTAGATCTTGATTTCGACCGGTCTGCATACATGTCAGCTGTATGTTATAGTGGTCCAAACTGAATAATAACTTCGGAGATCTATGCCAAATTTTGTGAGGATTATTATCTTTATTAAATAAAAAAGTTTTCAATATAAAGACCTGATTTTGAACGATCAGTTTGTTTGGCAGTTATAGTAGTCCGATATCGGCAAATCCGACAAATAAGCAGCTTTTAGGGAATAAAAGGACATTTCAATTCAATATCTCGAAAGTTGGCGGACTAGTTCGCGTACATATAAGTACAGATAAATGAAGATGGCTAAATTGACTCAGCTCGTCACGTTGATCATATTATCTATACTACAAGTATAGTGTCTCCGACGTTTTCTGCTGGGTGTTATAAGCGTCGTGGCACACTTAGTATACTCTGTTTAGGGGTATAGTTAACACAAAGCCTCCTTACTTTGCTCCTGACAAGCAGAAGGCCTTGCGAGCCATTGTTTTTACCTTTACTTTAGCTTGTTTAGTAGTTAACAATATACCTTTCTGAGTAATTCGAAGTCCGTATCTGAGTTTTTCATCGTCTAGGCTTCCATTCGGACATATCCTAGCCTGCATATCGTTTTTATCTTATATAATATTGCTTTAAATGTAACTCCAAAGGTCTACTGTTGTCAAGAAAGAGATCGCGGAGATCTGCCCGTTTGTGAATAAAAACTATTACTGTTACCAGTTCGAGCCCTTATAAATATTGTTTGGATTCTATAGCTGCAAATTTTGTATTATCATTCCTGCCTCAAGAAAAGTTATCGATAAAATCATTTGAATGATATCGGGCGTTTAAAATTTTTCGTCGACATTGAACTTTTCTAACTTTTCTGTGGGAGCGACAAAGTTCTGTGATGCATTTTTCAACTTGAAAAAAAGGAAGTTTACCATATTTGATTATAGATTTGAAGTAGAAAATAAACGCGAAGACGTTATATAAGCCATGGTATGGAAAATATATATTTGGTACCTGTTCACGACCAAAAGTAAATAATTTAAACGCTTGATATTTCCTACCGGTCTGGTAAGGCACAATTCAGCGGAAGTAAAATTGTTTAAACATAAAAGAACAATACAACATGATGAAGGGAAATATAATTAAAAGTGCTATTTTGAGCTGTGAAATAGACAGAAAACTATGCATTTTTTTAGCTTACGAAGTGTTAAAATTTTGCAATGAAAAGTAATTGGGAAAATAAACAGATCTTAACAAATAATAACAAAATATTAAATTAAAGTTACTTTTTCACAAATCCGAATGAGAAAAAATTATTTTGTAGAAACCTATTAAAAACAGTCTAATATAGAAAAATATGCGCAATTTTAATCCACAAATTATAAAACCACTGGTTTTGAAATTTAACATCAATTATTTCCTAATGGGCTGCTAATGTTGTATAGAATGGATGTTAAGATTTTTACAAGTTAATAAATTATCATTTGTTTTTGTAAGAATCAAATAAAACCGTAATATTTTTTAGACATTCTATTATTTATAAGTAGCGTTAGCGTAAAACAAAACAACAACAAGAGTAATACAAGCAAAAAAAAATATATGATTCCTAAAATTTAATAATTTTTTATCAGTAAAGGAAAGCCAAAATTATAAATAAATATTTTCTAAAGACTAATTCTTTCTTCCTCGCTTAAATTGATATTTTTTTCATTTCCTGAGGGCCCTAAAAAAACACTTCAAGAAAACAACACAAATAATGCCGCTGAGAATATGTTAAAAATAATAAAGAAGCGTGGGCAGACTGGGCGACCGCAATGCCATGTGCAATCCGACCTAATATAAATTCTAACGGTACTACAAATGCAATATACAAGACAAAATATTAATCCAAATACGAGTCGCGCAGATTATTTTAATTACTTTTATCGAAGCATAAAAGCTAAAAGCATACGCCGAGCAACGGCGCCAGAGTGCTCTCAGCGATCTTGAGCGATCAGTAAAACACGAACCAATTCTTAAGCTAAAAGCAGCAACAATCGCTTTACTATGCACATAGAGTGCACTAACAACGACGCGTAGTGTTGAGCGAGAGCGCAGCGCTGTGCAGGTGTGGGCGCCTACTCAACTCGTAGCATTGAGCGGCGACGAACGAACACCTTGCATCTATGACGACTACAGCAGCGCTTTATCACTAAGAGACCGCACGACCACACAACAGTACTAATCATTTGCATACTCGTACTCGTACTCACACCTTTTCGAGTGGGCCGGCCGGTCCCATTCAACGCCAGCAAGATTTTGATTTTGTGGCAGCTTCAGTTGCACGTCGCGTGTCTCGCGTTTTTCATCGGTTTAGCGGTAATAGCAATGTCCGTCGCAATCAGCTGACGTTATCGCGTAATTCACGCTGTGTTTTTTTGTTGCATCCGTTGTTTTTGTCACAGCATAATTTATGTTTATTTTCGGAAGAGACGCATAGTGTGGGCTTTTGATTCAAATGTGATTTCATTGCATTTGTGATCTGTGAAAGCATTGAATATGATTCGTTGCCAAAGTTATATATATATATTTGTATGTATGTGTGTGCACATGTGTTGAGAAAAAATATTAAAAACAAATATGGTGCAAACAAAAAATTAGCGTCTAGCTGCAACAAGTGCGAAATTGCCAATTTTTTACATTCGTCAAAGTGAACCGGGTGTGAAGAGCGAATATCGCTTATTTATTTATTATTTTTGTATGATTATATATTCAACAAAGGAAAAATTAAAACTATCGAAATAAAAAATTAAATTTTGTGAATTTTGTGAAAATCGAGCATTGAAAGATTTGATCTCGTTGAAATCAGCTGCCAATTTATTGAAGTGCTTCTGTAAATATATGCAACAAAAACAATAAAACATAATAATTTAGGTAAATGGGTTCATTATTTATTATACCCTGAATGGGTGTATTAAGTTTGCCACGAAGTTCGGAGCACCCAGAAGTAACCGAACGTTAAAGTTTATATATAATGAGCTAAGTCCATATTGTCTATCTGAAATTTTGTACACGTTCTTTTCTCGCAAAGAATCTGCTAATTTTCTGTAACCGCCGATTTAGGATCACTATAGCATATAGCTGTCATACAAACTGAACGATCAAAATCCAGTCCTTGTATGGGCAACTTTTTTATTAGACGAGATAAATTTACGAAATTTGTAACCGAATACTGTCTAAGACAACGGTCCAAACTCCGGAGAAGTTCTACAGATCGGAGTGCTATAGAATATAACTACCATACAAATCCAGCGATCAAAATCAACACAAAGATATTTTCATAGCCTCTGAAGGTATAAGAAACGCAGCTGTGAACGTTAATAAAGCTTCGGTGTAGTCTTCGTTTTTTCTTGCTCTTATTTAGTATTATTCCTTATATTTTTGTGTTTGTGATAGATTAGAAACTGTCACATCAACCATTACTGCCCGCTTGTATGACTTTAAATTAGTAGTAAAATGTGTCCTTATTTAAAATGCTTTGGCCATAGTTTTGTATTGGTTGAAGGTGTTAAAATGTCATTTATCTTTAATGAGGTTCGATTCTTGTTCTGAGCAAAATCAAAAGCTTTTTTCAACAGCATATTTCTGTCACGTCACCAGTAATGAATTGTTTAATGAATGTAGGGTCCTCAGCTACGTTGCCAAGCCTCTCTTTTGCCACGTCTACTCGAGATCGTTCCCTCTTTTAATAGCAGTCTAGAAATGACACACTTCATACCCAAAACATTAACCAAAAGTCAATCCATAAGAGATGTTGAGTTTTTCTGCTATCGCTCTGATGCCAACACGACGATTTTTACCACGTTTTCTTTAACTATTGTATATCGTCATTAACAGTGGTAGATGGACGACTTGCATAAGGAAAGGTAGGGTCAAATTTGGTATTTTTATGAGATATTTGGTTGATTGTTTTTTATATTATCGTCCGTAGCGCGATGTTCAGGTAAACCTTCTATAGTATTCAGTAATGGGGGGAGGAGGGAGAGGGTGAATTTGGGACTATTCCTTACGGGTCCGATGCTCTCAGGGGGTTCGATGCTCTAAAACAATTGTCGTCGATTTTTTTCTTCAACAATTCACTGCAATTATGTCCGGATCCCGGATTTCTCTCAATGATCCTGATATTATTGAATAAATAGACTTGAATTATTCCTCCGTCCAGTCGCGCTAATACGCCAGGAATTTTAGTCGTTATTTCATACTCCTCTTCGCTCGTGTTTGTTCGTTTGCCACCAAAGTGTGCTTGGTTGGCTTACAGACAGACGAACATGACTAAATCGGCTCAGCTTGTCACGTTTCCTTCTGGTTGTTACAAACTTCGTGGTGAACTTAATATACCCTATTCAGGGCATAAAAAGAAGCTTTTGATTAATTTTATGTTTTTCTTTTGGTATTGAATTGATTTTTTGTTGGAAGATATTATATATACATATGTACTTTTTAGTAATCCGTGTAAATGACTTTATTTTTTGGTACACATTTATTAATGAAAAAACGTTTTAATCCATTTAATCTCAACATTTGTGTGTATTCATAAATTTTCAAAAAACAAATTCAAAACTATAATAATTTCATTCTTAAGAAATTGCTTTCATAAAAATTGTTAAATAGTTTGTATATCTTCTTTTTTTTTAATATTAGTATTTCATAATTACCTCTGTCTTGTTGAAAAGCGCATCTAAACAATATACAATACATTTATTTCGACATATTTTTCGTCGTTCACCCAAGTCCATCAATTTATGCTTCGCATTACCGAAGACTTCAACAATTTTGCTTATATTATTTTTGGCCATAAACATATTGTTTACTCACATGTTTTCCGCCACACAGATGCCATCAGGCTAATAGGCTACATAAATAACTTTCTGGACCCACGTCTAGATTTCACGTCAGTCATATAAATTATTATTAGAAATCACCAAGTCGCCCCAATATTGAAAGATTTTCATGGAAAACAAAAAGCTGCTAATAAATTTTGTATTTACATGCTCATATATATACTACATACACATACATACACAATGTCTGAGCATAATTGCTATGTCGACACCTTAGTTAGGGCGGACTAAACTATTTCTGTCGCTATGAGAATTTATGTATCTTTATTATTTGTATTGTGAAGAAAAAAAAAATAAAAATTATTTGAAAAGCTCTTTAGCTTTACAACAAAAATTGTTTTTCTCAAAAACTATTGAAAATTACTGAAATTTAAGCTTTTATTACTAACGAACATAATATCCGATAATATACATATGGCTTTGAGTATTCATGTTTATGATCACTTAAGTTTATCGGTCTGTATTTTGCTTCAACATATCCAATCTCTTCTGCAAATTACCAAACGCAAGAGTTCATAACTACTTTACATATAGTATATATGTATATTAGGGCGGGTCAAACAATTTTTTTAAATATTTTTTTCGCTTCGTTCTCTGTTGAATTGAGTAATATACACCTCTAAGAATAGTTCTTCAAGTATGAGCTCTAAATTTGAGCGGAAAGGTTCTCCGTCTAACGGTTTTCGGTTTTTCTCATATGGTGTTATCAATAAAAATAAGTAGGAAGCCAGACATGAAATTTTCTATCCGATAATAAGAAAAACATAAAAAACCGTTTGGCGGAGGAACGTTCCATTACAAGTAAGAGTTCATACTTGGAAAGCCTTTCTTATAGGTGCCTATCAACCAATTTTTCAGAGAAGCGAAAAAAACATTCGTTTTTGTTCCACCCTAATGTAGATACATATATAGCATGCAGAGTTTATTTACTCACTTGCCATGGTCTGCTGGTTAAAGACAAAAGAAAGCAGCGTTGCAAGATTGACGAAGTTAAAAACCTGAGAAAGCATAAAACATAAGCCACAAAATGCGACTTATTAAATTATCAACTAGTTGCTGATTAGGTAACGGTTTCATTACACCACATATTTTTGTTTGTGTAAAGAAGAGAAGCAAATTACATAACTGCAGTGTTTGTTGTATGACCACATATGTATGTATGTATTTTAGCTATATTTCTGATATATTCCCTAACTCAATGTAAAAGGTTTTCAAATAAACGTAATAATACTCAACAACCTAAAAATTATTTGTAAACTCTAAAAGAACATTAGTAAAAGTATTATATAATTTTAAAATTTTCATAAAAAAACTCATCAGCTTACATCTTCGCTTAGCAATCATACTGCTTTATGTTTTATTAGGGTGGGTCAGAAAAAATTAAACTTTTTCACTTTATACTTTGAAAAATGGTTTGGTAGACACCTTAAAAACCTTAACTACACTTGTTTTCAATAAGTGGCAGCTATATTCTCACATATGTTTCAATTTAACTACCGATTATTTCTCGAAAGTTTCTTTAAACTCCCATAATTTGGCAAACATGCGTAATATTGTAAACTTTTATAACATTTGATAAAATTTGTCCCGGACTGACACAAAAATTACATTTTCCCCTTTTTCAATACAAATCTGTATTATCATATTCTTAATATTTTCCTGCACGCCAAAGATTAATGCAATTTTCCATTCACTTGTTATAAACCTGGCTGAATTGGCCTTCAGTGACTTTCAGCTCATTTTTGGAGCACCATTCGATAGATTGTTGTCAGCTACGTTGTCAAGCATCTATTTTTGCTAAATTGTCAGGTCTTTTGACAGGCTTCGTACCCGAAACATTAACCAAAATGTGTTAAGTCGATCCATAAGTGAGTTGATATCCTCTGCATGACGCTTTTTAAGCTTTATTATTTTATTTTATTCGATGTAATCGAATGAGGCAAGTTTTCCATGACTTCGCAACCATTTTTCATTTATTGCAAACACCTTTTTTTGTAGGATTGCTTATGTCAGGCATACCTGTGTCAGCGACAGAAGTTCCGGCAGAATTTCAAATCCATACAATTTAATCCTTATGAATTTATGAAAAATTTTTTTGTCTACGTCAAGGTAAGCTCATCTTCAATTCTTATCGAAATTTCAAAACAAAAAAATATCAAGAACTTGTTTAAACCGTTCATTAGCTGTCAACATTAGTGTCTATAACATTGACTGTTCATAATGTCCAGAACGTTGCAATCTCGACCGTTCGTCCACAAATGGGGAATGTGCTAAAACATGCAACTTGATTCAAATATAATTTTAGTTTTTTTATAGATCTAGAACCTATTTTACAACGAAATCGGTTTGCAGGATTTTTAAATTTGACAGCGTTGTTTACAATTTTGACAGTTCCATGTCGTATACCTAAAAGTATCAAACTTGTGTTTCTCATTAAATAAGAGCACTTGACAACCGTTAGTAAACACAAATTTACAACGCGACTTTATGGCATTATAAGATATTGTCCATATGGTCTAAAGCGTAGATTCTAACAAAAGCTGGGAAAATTATTGAAAGCTTCTGAATTGTGTTTCTGTATAAAATGGTTGTGTTTCTTGTTAATGCTAACTTAAATTTTTGTAAACTTAACTTTTGATGGATTCTTTGTTTCTAGAGAATTTCAGTTTTAATTTAAAATTATTTGTATACCCTGAATCGGAAATATTATAATATATATATTGTATAGATGATCAGCATGACCAGCTGAATGGATTCAGCCATGTCCGTCCGTCTGTCTCTCTGAATATACGCGAACTAGTCCATCAGTTTTTAAGATATCGATCTGAAATTTAGCACACGTCCTTTCCTTCCCAAGAAGCTGCTCATTTATCGGAACCGCCGATATCGGACCACTATAGTCATACAAACTGAATGATCGGAATCGAGTACTTGTATGGAAAATATTTTCATTTATAGACGAGATATTTTTACCAAATTTGGGATTTGTTATAGTCTAAGACAACGTTGCAATATCCGAAGAAATTGTTCAGATCGGACTACTATAGCATATAGCTGCCACACAAATTGAACGATCGGAATCAAGTGCTTCTATGGAAAACTTTTTCGTTTGAGGAGATGTCTTCAAGAAATTCGGCATGGGTTATTGTCTAGTGCAACGGTGCAACCTACGAATTGTTGCAAACGATGTTAACCTTTTTGCTTGTTTTGAGATAAGTTAGATATGGTTTTTTCACTTCCAGTTTAGTTTAACA
Organism: Bactrocera oleae; assembly: GCF_042242935.1. NCBI lineage: Eukaryota > Metazoa > Arthropoda > Insecta > Diptera > Tephritidae > Bactrocera > Bactrocera oleae. The sequence continues at coordinate 62,567,620 of NC_091540.1, read as the reverse complement.
GTAAGTAGTTAAGTACAAAAATTATGTTGATTTTTTAGAGTAACCTTTTTATGACGTCATACTAGCCATACTCATGGAACGAATTGAGGTTTTAATTTTCTTCCAGCATACAATGAAGTGTCAATCAACTAACTTTTGCCTGATTAAATAGAAATGAATTATTATTATTAAAATTATATTAAAAAGTAAAAATTGATATAAAAAATGATTAAAGATTATTGGCAATATTTCTAGAAATTTAAAATATATTAAGCATTGGCAGGTTAATATTAACTTAAACAATTTTTTTTTTTTATTTATTGCAGAAACATCGATATTTTTAGATATACCTACTTATGCTTACACCACTAACTAATATTTACCTTAAGTGCATACACACACACATTTAGAGTTTTGTAAATAAAGATAGCTGTTAGTTGCATCTCCGAAGATATGGTGTATATCCTTTGACAGTCGGCCGCTGCTTACATGTGTTTATTGCGTTTTAGCATTTTCGTATTTTCTCCTCCTGCAGTCACTGTTGCTTTTCAAGCTTTCAGCGCTCTGCTACGACTTCGCTGCGTTACTAAAAATAGCCAACAAAGGGTGGCATCCTTTCGTGTTTGTATTTCAACGCTTTCGTCCATATGTTAGTGTGTGGTTGTATGTGTGTATAGAATTTTAGGGGGGGAAAATACAGTCGAGAGAATTTTCATTTCCATTTTCGTGCTTATTCGCTTTTATTGATGTGTACGTCGCATGCGGCGAATTTTCCAGCTTCAGATGTTTCCAACAACAATTTTTGGCATATTAATACATACATATATGTACCTATACATACTTAGATATATTTATATGTATGTAAATTTGTGCTTTGCGTTGCATTTGAGCTGGGGTAGGACATTTGACGCGCCGCATTTTATTAGATTTTGCGGTTATTATGATTTTATTTTTCGGAATTCAATGATGTACGCATCAAATGTATACACATACATAGATAGATACATATCTATATATATTTCTGTATAGACCAATATCGATTTTCCTTATTCGCCTGTTGTTATATTTGAGTGCCTGCGAGTCAATTCACCGTTGATTTTGTTGCACGTGCTTCTCGAATGACTTGCCAAATTTTAAGTATATTTTTCATTTTAATCAAAATAGCTCTGAAAATCATATAATAATATATGTTCGACACTACTTTTACCTGCGCAATTGCGTTTTCTAATTTTCTATAACTGTAAATTAGTGCCTAGTGTATTATAATCTTGTTGTAATTTGCAATAAATCTTACAGAAGTGCTCGTAGAATTCAGCTTATTATACGCTGTAGACCTGCTTTTATTGCCAACATAATCAAATCTTCGATTGAAAGTAAATTAAATTCAAGTTGCTTAATTTTTTTTTTTTGGTTTGTGGAAACCATCATAATATGTGTAGACTTTAGGCTATATACAGAGTAAATAATATCGTACTCATTCCAAAATATAAATTTAATAGTAATATTATATTTACCATGAAAGCCTCAATACTCCCAAACGGTCAATTATTGGGAACACATTTTTATAAACTCATTTGCACCAAGAATCTTTTAACTCATTCATTTATTGCTATTTCTACGTGAAAATGTGAAAATATGAAAATTATGGTATTTTTATAAGGTGTAGTCAAAATTAGGTGAAAAAATTATAGTGTATTTGGGGCTTAGAAACGTTAGTTTACCCCAAATATCGCAAAAGAAAAAAATCTTTTAATTTTTCAGATAAATTTTAAGATCATATGAGAAAAATGTTAACACAAAAGCTGTAGATATTTTTATTACCCACAACTTTTCTATTCAACTTTTTTCCATAGCATTTGTAATTTTTCTAGAAATCGACATAAACCGGTTTTTACTCTGAAAAACCTTAACATTATTATTTAACCTTTAGTTTTTTATATACTTTTCTTCTTCCAATGGGTTTGATCCTAATTTTGGTTTTTTTACGCTTTAAATGCTTTAGCGAGTATAATTTGCAGTGTAATTTTCTCCACTTTTAAAAAAGGTGTAAATATATTTAAATAATAAATCTAACAGCAAATATTCTCTTGATTAAGAATGCTTGCTTTTATTCTCCTTCAAAATACCTTATGCCACGTTCTGACAGGTCAAGAGCTGATCAAATGGATTTTGACGTAATTTCTTCGGTGTTCAAACAGACTCAATTTAGTTGAAAAAATTTAGATTATAACATCGAACTAAAATGTATTTGGATTTTGAAGCGAACTGACAAAAAAATACTAAATTTTGTGGCCCTACTGAGCCCATACAAGCATGCTAACGCTCAATTTTCTATAGACTTGTTATAAGCCTCGGCTGGAGTGGTCCTCAAAACACAAATAAAACTAGAAACATTTAAGGTTTTTTTCAACAAACTTCCGCTAACAATCTCAATAATAATAATCGTCTTAAATTTATTTAAATTCACTGTCTGAAAAGCAATTAAGACATGGTCCATTTTGCTTATCTGCTGGACATATTAGCAAAAACTAACACCAGCACATATAGACAGTCTTCTAATGCCTCATCTAACAGCTTCCCTGCATGGCGATAAAAAAAAAACCCACTTTATTATATAAATGTCTTGATGATTTCTCCGTGCGTCTTCGCCGCACCCGCCACCTACACTGCTGCTTTTGAGTCCCGCTTAATACTCGGTAATGTTGTTTTTGTGCGCATCTGCTAAGCTTTCCAAACTACTTGATTGAAGTTGACACTTTAGTTGCGGTTTAATTGTTTGTTGTTGTTGTTGCTGTAGTTAGTATTGTTTTCACAACTAGCGCTGTTGAAGCGTTGACTGCACTTAGGATAAACTTTTTAAAACGCTGCAAAAACATTGAAAATAGAATCGATAATCTTCTTGAATGCATGCGCTCACCCTGCGCCCTTTCTCTGCCTTGCGCTCTCTCACTCTCCCGCTCTCTCTCATGCCCTCTGCATGCCACATTGATTATGTTATTCTATCCGTTGGCGTCTTTGTTACAGCTGACAAAGTAAGAATAATGTGGTTGCCGCGTTCGGAACTTTCCTTCTAATGTTATAAATTGCCACCATAAGTTCAAGAGATTAAACAAAGAAAATAATTTATAGTATTGTTGGTAAGTGTGGGGCTGTACACACATCTAACGCTCAACCAAGCATTTGGAATTGAAAGCTTGCACCACACATGACTGTGTCTGTGCTTTTTTTAAACTTTGCAAAGTTTGTTATTGTCTTTGGCCTGATAACTAATTTCTTTTGTGCGAGATTACTTTGAGTGCTGAATTTTGGCATTAAGACAATAACAGTTGTGGTGCTGGCTAATTGAATGTGGAAATTTGAACGGGATTTTATTTATGGTAGATTTAATTTTATATCCAAAAGATTTTCTAATAATAAAAAAAAGTATTTGTTTGAGAGGCGTGCCGAATATTGGTTAGCGATACTTTTTTTTTAATTAGAAGAATTAATTTAAGATTTTCTTTTAAGACTACTTTTCGAGCTCTTATAATTCACTCTCTCTGAAATGAGCTTTTTGGACCTTCTGAAACTTCCAGTGTTGTCAGGCACAATATGATGTTTCTATTTCTAAAGCTATACATATTTATACATGCTTTATTCTTAAATTCATTAGTAACTGTTGTTATTACCTTTTTGGGTGATTCATGACATTCGAAGATCATGAGCTTGATGAGTCATGAACAAAAGACTGTTTTAGTACTTATTTGCCATAAATTTGAGATGTATGATGTATGATTTCTGAAAAAAACAAATGTGGACAATCCATCGATTGTCTCTCAGAAATGGCTGCTGAAAAGGCAATATTCGACCGAATCAAATACTAAATTACAAACAAATACGAAAAAAAACTGTCCACTTCTTCCTTGGCACTACAACCGTGGGTGGATCTGGGCCTGGAACACAATACTTTGCCAGTTGCTTCTAGCATTGTGAGGCTACGAGAGTTGTGCCCGAGTGCAGACAGGTTACTATGCAGGGTGCCCTGGCTTCCGTTGTCTACCCATGGGTCTCGAATCGAAGGAGCTTTTTGTAATACTCTAAGCACTCTAAGTGCTTTCTCATCTCGGTTAATCTTCGTAAATTTTTCTGCGCCGTATAATAGGACGGAAACGTTGAGAAGCGTATAGAGCGTAATTTTTGTTTGTCGAAAGTGGGATCTGCTTCTTAATTGCCTACTGATCCCAAAGTAGTGCCTAGTTTTGATCCTTTGCGGTAGCAAGGTAAGACAGAGAAGTTTTCTGCGTTGGTGTGATTGAGGAAAATTATCATATAGTCACTTGAGGTTCTAAGTTGGCTTTATGGAACTTTTATTAAACCAGCAAACTTCTAATGAAGTCCAAACTATTTTGGTTTATATATTATATAATATTATATACAATAATAGTTTTAGGATTCACTTCAGTTCTAATTATAGTCTGTGTACATATGAATTGTCAGTATTGCTTGTAGAAGGTAATAAAATTAAGCTCTTAGTCTGTAGACATAAGGTTTTCTGGTCACTAACTGGCGCAGATAAAAGGAGCATTAGCAAATTTTTAGAGTTTCAGGCATCATCTTTTCAAATGAACTTTGTTTTACTTTACATTAATTACTTTGACATTTTGAGCTCCATTCTTCAAGCTCCTTTCTCTTCTTAAGTATATAAAAAAGTTGATGAAAACATTCTACGCCTTTATAAAGAACTTCAAGAAAATTAATAGTGGACAATATGCGAGTATTAGTAACTACTAGTGTATATAAATATAACGGAATTGAAGGAGATGCATTAAAAAAAATAATGACAAAAAACGAGTTGAAAGCGCGCAAGGAAATAGTTAATTTATATAACAATGAATGCTGCAGCATTTCTAACATTTCTGGTAACAATGAAAAATTACAACGACAACAACAAAACGACGTCGACGACAGGCACTTAAGCTAACAAATGACAAACCTATTTACACAGGCTTCTTATGCTTGTACAGCAAGCGGGAATACAAAGAAGAACTTTCAGGGAAAAACTACACTAACTGCAGGCACATAATGGTTAGGAAGAAAGAAAACAGTTAAAGGATGAAAAATCATTGCGCTAATGTTGGAACTACTGCTATATTTAAAATTTTCAAGTTCTTTAAGTAAAATTAGAAGTAGTACTTATATTATTAATGGAGTTTATTAGTTATTGTATAGTGTTTGAACTATTGGCGGAAATATACTTTACTTACATACGTACGAGGCAGAGTGGAGAGATCGTTGCATTTTAAGAAAACTTAATTTTTTTATTAGATAAATTCATTTCATTTTATACAGCTGCCAACGAGAAAGATACACGGTATATCCAACTTTTCAATATGAGAGTTGCCTTTATATTTCGGGATTAGAGAACAAAAACAAATATTGATCAATGAAAAAGTCATTCGGTGCTAAGTCAAATCGTGCTCAAAAATGCAGTTGTTTCAGTCGATGTGTAAGAGCTCGCATTGTCATCATGAAGAGTGATCTGTTTAAGGCTGATCCAATATACTATAAACATACTAATGCATAATCCAATTTTCTATACACTTGTTAAAAGCCTCGACTCGGAAAGCCTTCAGTGTCTTCATCGAATTTTGTTTTTTTTTTCGGTTTCGGCTCATTTTTGGAGGGACACTCGCTAGATTATTGAACAGTTTCGACGTCCTCTTTATAAGCCCACGTCTCGTATCACTACTAATGTGTTAGAGAAATGTAATGTTCTCAGCTACCTGGTCAAGCATCTCTTTTACCACCTCTACTCGATGTCGTGTTTGCTAAAGATTCAGACATTTGGTACGAGTCTAGCACTTATACGCTTCATACCCAAAACTTTAACCAAAATGTGTGAATTCGAACCATAAGAGTTGTCGAGATACTCTGCTAACGCTCGCGAGGATTTTGAATTCAATTCAGAATGTTTTTCTCATTGTATCTTTGTAGAACTATTTAAAATAAAATATATTTTATTAAATTTGCATATTACTTCTTTTCAGCGCGGTAGTCGTTATCACGCTCATCGTCACAACCAACGTTCGCAGTCCTTAAATCGCGGTCAAGCGCTTTCACAGGCAGATGTAAGCGGAATGTGGTGACATCGGGGTGCCTCAGGTAAAGGTAAGTATTTCGCAATGAAAAAAACGGAATTTATGAAAATATTAATGGACAATAAAAAACCGGAAATATTTAGGATACAGGGTGACACTAAAATTTTGATTTTTTTATTGGCTTTAAGTTTTGTGTCTTTTGTTTGTTTCTGTGAAATATGTGTAAAAATAGTGAACAAAAACTAACGGCATTTCTTTTTGCAGCTGCTGGAGGTCAGGGTGGTTGTGCCAGCTGCGCCATGGGTAACAAGTTGAGCTGCTCCTGTGCGCCATTGATGCGCAAGGCGTACCGTTATGAGGACTCACCATGGCAGACATCACGTCGGCGTGACGGACATTTATTAAGGTAAATAAATAATTTGATTTCTTCAATATATACAACAAACATAAATGAATAGAAGTTTTAAAATTTTGTTATATAATTTTTTCACTTTTTACAAGTATAATAAAAAAGTACAACAATTGTCAAGCCAAAATTAATTTCTTTGTATATTTTCCTTCTTTCTTTTATCTCTTTCCTTTACGCCGGTTTATTTTTCCTGTGGTCTCCTCTATTCTCTACCAACGTCCACCGCTCTCCACAACCAACTAATCGACACCAACAATCGACTACAAAAACAACAACAAACAAACAAACAAATTGCAACCAAAAAATAACAACAAAATGTGCTAATTGAAAAAAATTATATTTAAAAACATATATTATTTATAAAAAAAAATTATACTTCTTTGAAATTTGGAAACCTTTCAATATGAATTAAAAAAATATATATTTTTATTGTACCATTATAATATGAATATAAATATTTTTGCTTCAAATCTTTATTTACACAAAATAATTTTTCACTATAAAATTATATTACTATTTTATTAAAAAATTTTCAAACAAAATATTTACATACAAATATCAAAATATGGAATAATTGTCAAAAAATCAACAACCAACAAAAAAAACTTTGCAACAATTACAAATCCAACAAACCTACAACAACTATTACAATAAACAACAACAACGTCCTGTCTTCCTTTCGTACTTTTCGTACTTGGTTTTCGCATTTTTTGTATATTTGTGTGAAAATTGCAACAACAAACATTATTCCAAATATCTACTTCCTACTTACACAACAACAACAACAACTGTTTGAATATGCATATGTAAATGGAAAATATATATATACATATATATATATATAAATATATAAATCTTATTCAATGCTTATATATAATATCGCTTGCAATAATATTCAATAAATGTGGTTAACCTGCGCCAGTTCATTCAGGTTGTGGGCTGAGGTATTTCATGTTTCGGCTAGCGGTGCCGGTACCGTTAAATGGCAACAAGTATCTGAAGATTTGGTTCCTGTTAATATAACCTGCATCCAGGATTCACCAGAATGCGTATTTCATATAACGGCATACAATAGTCAGGTGGACAAAATATTGGACGTACGACTTGTGCAGCCAGGTGAGTAAAATTTCATTTTAGAATTGTAAAAAATATTTGAAATTATTTTTATTGTTAATAAATTTAATAATGTAAAATCGCCATTTAGTAGAGTAGGTTTGGTATTTTTGAACTATCTCTGCACTTACCTTTGGCATAGGTCGAAACATAGAGGAAACATTGCAGAGTGAGTTTTCTGTAAGAAGCACTCCCTCAAGCATCGTTTTAGACTAATGGATCACTCTAGAATTTTTCGAGCAGAGTCGGCTGCCATTAAGGTAGCAATAGATTTATTGTTCAGCCACTTTCAGAGAGCTGAACATTCACTCTAACTGCAGATCGGCACTACTAGCTCACTGTGCGTTCAAAATTAGTCAATAAGTGTCTGTGCTCACAATCGATAGCATCAAGAAACTTTATTATCAGACTCGCGCATGAGTACCTGGTCATAGCAGAATCGCTGAAAACTGCAAGCCAATGAGCTCGTAAGAGCGTGCAACCTTGTACCAATTACAACGGTTTGGGAACGTTGTCTACTTGCGTTCTAGCGCTGGACATCTGCACTTCGTTTGTACTTAGCAGGTGCTGGTCAACAATCCGAAGTCTTAGGAGTTCTTACTGATCATTGTCTAATAAATGTAATGCGGTAAGGCTTAAAAATTGTTCGGATGCTAACTGCCATAGTTACATATATAGAGGAAGGGGAGGTATCTTCGGCGAACCTGACGAAAAAGTCAGAATGAATATTAGCAGTCTCAATAATTAACAAATTTGTGGCAGGCTCAAAGCGCTCTTTTCATTTTTGACAGTCTTGATCGAGTTTCGATCAATATTTAAGTGTACTTCGGTATCACAATGGACCAGCATTCTCAGCTGTTCAAGTGAGATTGGTTTTTGAATTGATCACTTTAACCTAATAAAATCTATTCGGTATTTATCTTAGTCAACAATCAAACATGTGAAAACTTACGGTCCTGGTAATGCATAGCCTTTACCTGCTTCAAAAACTTTCAAAAGGAATAGCACTTTTTTGGTTTATTTAGTATCATGTAGGAGAGAGTTCATGCTTTCCAATACCTTGATTTACCAAATTAATGTTCTCGGTTCCAAAGTCGAGATAGATTCCCTCAATTGTTTCATTCCTTGGAATCCATACAGTTACGGCGGTTAAGGCAGAGCGGAACGAAACATCTGGCAGGATTCCCCATGCACTATAGGCCCGCGGAATGCTAAGCTCTTCGTACTCCTTCATATATTTCGCATATTATTCTATATATCTAAAAAAGGCGGTACTCTCCATGATTTACTGTACTTTTTCACTTGGTGTTCGCATATCAAATTCTCTTAATATGGAGGTAATTACAAAAGCTCGAGTTGGTTCTATTGCTTTACAAGACTAGAAATTATTGCTAGAAAGATTCATCGATGAGAAATGGCTTCAAATAAGAGTGCGGTATCAAATATAGTTCACACGAAGGGAGCCAAAATGTCAAGTCTCAGCACCCTTTATAATATTGAAATATGCCAAAACTTTCATATTATTTAATCACTCGAAGGTTTTCGGTATATTATTTGCAGAAAAACCTAACTCTATGAAGGATTTATTATGGATATGACGGTTTAGACTTTTCCTTGCAATTTTATACAAACTTCCGGCAAAGCTCGCTTGATTTTTATTATAAAATCTTAATTGTAATTTTAACCTGTACCGGGTATAGTAAGTTTGCGACGAAGTTTCTAACATCCACAAGGCAACGTCCAAGACCCTTTTAAATATATACATATATAAATGATCAGCATGACGTGCTGAGTCGATTTAGCCAAATCCGTCTGTCTCGTATAGCGGCCATACAAGCTGACCTATCAAAATTAAGTTGTTTTATGGAATCTTTTGTGTTTGTGAAGGGTATTTATTGTTGCATCGAAGTTAACGTTGTTTTTGTCTACTTTTTATTTTATTCTTGACTTCTTGTAAACTTTATAAACTTACAAGTATTTGCATTTTATATTTACCAAATACCATAAATATTCCTCTCACTTTCTTTCAGGCACACGCATTGGTCAAGCATCAGAATGCTTTGTTTACTGGAAGGATCCAATGACCAATGATACATGGGGTCTCAATTTCACTTCACCCATTGATGCAAAACAATTCCGAGAATGTTGTGTAAGTATTCTCATGCGGATTAGCAAGGCCAACAAATGCAACAAAAGCGAACTGTTTGTATGTCAAAATGCATACGAGATTATTTAAGCCATTTTGCATAAGCACGTGCTCAAATACACAGAGATATATGTATGTAAACTTGTATATTACGAGGGTGGACGAAAAATAATCGTAATTTAATGTATGCTTTTGTTGTATCACTCATTCAGTTTGATTTGAACACACACATTCTTTCGGTGGTCATGTAGCCCAGTTTTGAAGATAAAAATTCCTAGTATCAGGCTTTTTTAAAAACCCCAAATACTTGTAGAAGCTTTAACAGTATATACTTGTATTGTAGCCTGGTATGGAATTTTCAATCTTTTTTTTAAACTTACTCTTCGATTATTGGGTAAAAAATTAAAAATTTGAGACCCCTGACTTTTCATATACTTCTAAAAAACTATTCTTCCCTTCACAAACTCATTACCGATCACTAAAGTTTATCGTATATCGAGCTATTTATTGTGAACATTATTCATGAACATGGAGTTTTTAAAACAAATCTCAATTAACTCGATTTAAGCCAAAGTTAACATACAATCTTGTGGCGATTCGTACAATTGAAATCTCCTGATTCCCTTGCTGACTTTTTTGACATTTTTTTATAAACAAATAATCTTATACACGAGTTTATTGTCCATATCTGTGCTTAACATTGAACACTCTAATACAATCATAATGTTTCTTGAAATAAAGCTTTCCTTTAACTCGACTTAAACACCACTTTTTGGTGTTTATCAACACTGATTTAGAATTTCTTTTCTGCACGTATGAAACTCTTGAGTTCCCTTTGGGAGCAACAACAATTTTTCATAAACTCTAAAACTTAAATTTCATCCATATTGTGTTTTTGAATTCAAAATCTCCCAGAAGCATAGAGTTTATAATGCGAGGATTATTGTTTAACTCGTTCCAAATAGCAATTTTTGGTGTTTATGCATTTACAACCCACTTATGAATAAAAGCATTGTTGCTTAATAGTTTTTCATAAAGGTGAAAACTTAAACTCGAGTTAGTTGTTCATATTTGTGTTCAAAATTGCACGCTGCATAAGAATGGAGTTTATCAAATAAATGTGCTGCTATTAATATTTTTCAATTTGTAGCATTTTTTTATAAACTCGAAACCTTAAACACGAGTTTATCTTTCATATCTGTATCTAGAACGCTAGTGGAGCTGACTAAAACAAAGGTTACCTTTAACTCTGTGTAAACACGATTTTTTGTTGAACGAATTAAAAATTTCTGAGTTTCCAAAGTGAACTCTTAAGAGTTTTTCATAAACTCAATAGCTTAAATTACACCCAAATTTGAGTTTAGAATTTAGAACCTCTCACAAGCGAGGGGCTTATAAAATAAGAGTTCTCCTTTAACTCGATCCAAATACCACCTCTTGGTGTTTATCTACATACAATACATTTAGTGATAACATCATTGTTTTTTGTTTAAATGTAAAGCCTTTAACTCGAGTTAAAGGCTCATATTAGTGTTTAGTGTTGTTGAGCACTACACAAAAATGGGGTTTGTAAAAATACAATTGTACTTGTATTAGGTTCGAAACTAATTTCCTTAATATTCTATGCTAAATTGAAATAATTTATTTTAATATTTTTTACATGTCAAGCTATTTATTATAATTTTGAAACAAGTTCAAATAACATTAAAAAAAATTTTTTTTTTCATTTAAAAACTTCACTCGTACCATTATTTTTCGACCGACTGTACATATATTTTACATATGCGTATCACTGCTTATGCAACTTGGCGACGGCAGCAACAGTCCGAAATGCTGATGATGTTTGCTTTGCTTTTACGTGTGTCCGACAAGGTTCAGTGCAAAATCGAAAAACCAAAAAACCAAAAAAAAAAAAATTAAAAAAATTAAATCCAAAAGTAGATTAAAAGCTAAAGCAAAATTAAAAAAAAAGAAAATACTAAAAACTAAATTAACAAAATCAATGCAAAATCAGTTATGTTTAATCAATTGTGATTGAGATTTTATTAATCGAGACGTGATTGAGTGAATTGGAAGATTATAAAACATTTTGTTTTTCTTAAATCAAACAGCATTGAATAGAAATTGAAGAGATTAGTTGAATTTTAATTAATTTAACAAATATATGAACTTATATAATCCTATCATAATATCTATAATGGCTAAGTGGTTGTTAACCGTAATCTTGAGTTGTTCATTGAATCATTGTCATTTCTTTGAAGTATATATATATACATTCGAAACATATATATTATATATACGAAGTACATATTTACATGCGTATATATGTATATGTTTATTTGCTTAAGTACTAACTTAAATCATATGTATTTCATGCCGTAGCTATGTACTATATTGTCGTATCCTTTCATGCATTCCTCACTCATCGATTTAATTTAGCATTGCCACATTTTCAATATGTTCATATAACTATAGATTCATTAACGCTGCTTTCTGCATTGTAATTAGTAATACTGTGGAGTTCATCGATGTTAAGATAGTTATGTGCAAGTACAAATTAATTGATGGCAAATAATAATAGACGGAGATTAATTTGTGGGTTAGTTATGTTAGGTTATGTTGATTGTCCCTCTCCACGTTACTTAAGATGCTTTGGATTAAGATTTTCAAATGAATTTGAACTTAATGTAGCTCAATTTCGATTCTTTACTCAATTTTGTTTAATTCTTCTTAAAAAACTCTATTGAAATTATTTAATAATTATTTAATTTTTCAAATAATTCTTAATGTGTATAAAAATAAAACAGTTCTTTAAGATTTTGAGAAAGATCTTGCACTACTCAACCGCATAGATGTGAGTTTCTGCGTATTCATAACCTCTAGGTATGAAAAAATTATTACATCTCCGGTGAGATACCAACTGATCAAATTTGACCCGTACTGAAATCTTTATTATCCCATTTCTAATAGGCTTCTGAGCCAATTCAAGTTTGTCCAGTTCTAATCCAATTTTCCATACGCTTGTTATGAGCATCGGTTGGAATGATCTTCAGTGCCTTCAGCGAGTTTTTTTCGGTTTGGGCTCATTTCCTGAGCGCCATTCTCTAGATCATTAGACAGTTTTGACGTCATATTCATAAATCTACTACTCTCGGCGTCGTTTTTGCAAAAGATGCCGGTCTTTAGATACGAGTATAGCATTGACACGCTTTATGTCAAAAATATTAACCAAAATGTGTTGAGTCGATCTATAAGCAATGTCGACATCCTTTGCTGTATCTCTGATGCTGACACGTCGATTTTCAAGCTTCCTTTCTCCTTACATTATTTAATCTTTTCGATGTTATCTACATTTACAGAGGTGAATAGAAGACTCGCAAGTTTTCAATGACTTCACGACCTCCACTGAATGCTTTGTGCCACCCAAATCTTGTGCTTGCGATTAAGTTATTTCCTTAAAACACTTTTGCAATATTTTCAACGATTTCATAGCCTTGATTCTATTGGAAACATAAAATTTGAAGCAAACTTGTCGTGAAGTCATTTTGACTTCAAGTATTCTTACCTTACTTATATCTTTACGTCACTCTCATATTCTTACCGTTCTTCTTCAGAGATTTTTTTGGTATATAGAATGAAAATTTGAGGATCTGTTCGAACAGTTATTTTTGAGAGATACTAAATTTCTCGGTATATAGAATAAATTGAGGTTAAGTTCCTTGTAGATGAAGTACTCTATGAAAATATTCTATCCCTTCTCAAGTTTTGCACAGAAACAAGCTCTATTTGCAATTGCTTGCAAAAGTTTTGACTACAATTTAAGTCTTTTTTTTTTATAGATCTTCAATATAATTCTTCTCAAACCGATGTAATAATCCACAGCTGTTGCTTAACTCATTTGAATATTTGCCTCACTAAAATCGCTTGATTTGTAATACGCCAAAAAAAATTGAACGCTATTAAAGATCATGTTACTTATATATGCATAACTAATTAATCAACGCTTAATCATTACTTGATTAATCATTATATGTGTATTTTTTCTTTTATTTTCAACATTTTCAGGTATCTTACATTGTAAAGAAATACGTTAGTATAACTCCATGTAACTTAACTTTCGCTTTGACTCCACTTTTGTTGTGAATTTTCCTTTTATGTGTAATCGTATTTTGTTTTTGGTAATCATTCCTGATTTCTTTTTCACCTGCGAAAATATTCTATTACTCAACCTTTTCAACCTACCAAGAAAAGGAACTGTGTCATTGCGGTTTAGTATACACATTGGTAAAATACTGTTATCTTTCTTTGTGCTTAATTTTCAAATATCATCTCTTTTGAGTTCCTTTGTTGTACTAACTAGTAATCTGGCATGTTAATTACTTGATATCCAACTGTTTCATACACCCATTTAAACATTACCTAGAAAGCACTTTTTCGATGTGTTCAAAAGCGTCCAGTCGTAGGGTTCAAATTTTCGTTGCAATGAAGGTCCACTAAAAATCAATATATATTTTAAAGAGTGTAGTCTATTTTTTTTCTTTTATTTTGGTTAGATTTTTGTTAATCAAAAAACTAATTTTTAATTGTTAAAAAAAGCCTTAAAAATGCTGAAATTCAAAATTTTCGTATACAATTTTTAGTCGAGTATTCACTTCACACATTTTTTGCAGTTTTCAGTACCTGCCTAATACATATGAAAAATTCTGAACTTCAAAAATTTTCAAATATACATTTATTGTGTAATCAGTACCTCCCTAATACATATAAACAAATTTTGAAATGTTAAAATTTTAAAAATTAAAATTTTTTTTTTTGTTAGTATTCAGTACAATTGAGTTCAGTTGCAAATAAAAAATTCTAACTTTCGCAACTTTCGAATATAATTTTTTTCATGTATTCAGTATTTTCCCAATTCATATAAAACGTATTTCCGTAATCAAAATATAAAATAATTGTACATATATCTTAAAATATGGCAACCACCCCGCCCTCTAACGCACTATATTCTAAATTACACTCAATCGTTGCCTCTCAGTAGCGCTCCATTGTATCTTTGCGCCTCCCTTTTCGTACATTCAGCTCCCCAGATACATATATTTCGACTTCAATGTATTGTACCCATTCACTTAGTGTTCTCTTCTTTTTTCTAATCGTCAATAATTTCTCATTGTCACATTTGTATTTTAGTCTTTCGTATTTTGTATGTTAATTGCTGCCAATAATAACTTCTCACACTTTCACTCACGTTATGTTGAAGCCGATTAATAATATAAAATATGATTGTATTATATTATATGTAAATAACAGCCTGTTTTGTTCTTTGTAAATAAAAATTTTTTCGAAAATGAATAAACACTAAATTATTTATATTTATATTGTATTCTTTCATTCTTTTTTCTCTTCTCCTTTCATCATTTTCGTACATTGATATGAACTAAAACCAAAAAAATTTTAATCCTCATTCATATTCATTTACTTTACGCTAAAAAAAATTCACTAAACATTTTTTACCCAAAATTCGTTTCACTCGTCTCACAATCACGCTCACTCACTCGCTCTCGCCCCAACTCGTTCACTCACCTTACTCGTTCTTGCGCTCTATATATATTATATATATATGAAAAAAAACCTTTTTTCTACTAATATATCTATTTTTTCCTAAAAAACAATGTTGATTAATGTATATAAATTTTAATATATAAATGTACTAAATAAATAAATAAATATATATATATATATATATGTATATAATTTTATTTATATATTTATATATATTACTCACGTATCTATTATATAACATAACACTTTTCAACAATCGTTTGCATTTTACGGTAACGCGTCGGTAAACTTACAAAATCCAAAAAACTAAAAAAAATTTTTTTGTTTAAATTTTTGAAAAATTTTATAAATTATATAAAAAATAAAAAATAAAAATTATTTAAAAAAATGTTTAAAAATTACAAAAATGAAAAATTAATTGCAAACCTAATTTTTGCAATTTCTTGCATAAAAATCAATTATTTTTATATTAAAATCCCTTCCGCCGTCGCTGTTATGCATTGTGCAATGAAATGCAAAAGAAAAATGCAAAACGATTTAAAACAATCGCACGCATCCTTTACTACAATACCCTCTCCTATCCCATACATCCTATGCCCGATGACGAGCCCTGAGGTTCGGCTGTTGCTGCCAGTCAGTCGCTCGATTCGCTCAATGTGTGTTGTCACACACACACCTATTCTACTCATAATAATTCCCTTCCGTTTTTTTGAATACAAACCAGCAATCAAAAAGCACTGGCGGTTTTGTTAAATATAATATTACATAATAACAAAAACAACTAACTAAATGGCAAATTAAAAAGTTAATATATAATATATGTTTAAATAAATGAACGAAATAAATAAATAATTATAACATGCTTTAAAAATTAAAAAGCTAATAGCTTAGAGTTCGAAGCTTTTATTACAATAAATCAAATCAACAAAACACCAAACAGCAATTTCAACACCAACACAATAACAACAATTACAGTTAAACAGAAAATAAGTATTTTTTCATGTCAAATATGTGGGTATTTAAGTAGGTCTGCAGTGCCGGATAAGCCTCGTAAAAGCATTTTGTTTTCTTCAACGAAAACCACTTACAATCCTATGAAAGCTTCTAAGTTTTTTTTTGTATTATTAGTTTTATCAGTATCCACCGAAATTTGAGAAAAAGTAAAAGTAATTCGTTTTTTCTACCGAAAACTACAAGTAGTTACCATCGTGTGCAAGCTTCAAAGCTTTTTTATGGAATACCCCTTTTTCCAGTATCCAGCAGGATTTAAAAATAAAAATTAATAAAAGTACTTCGTTTTTTTTGCCGAGAGCTATGTACTATCATTTACCACAAAAATTTCCTAGTTTTTTCCTGGAATCACAGTTTTTAAGTTTTAAACGAGATTTGAAGCTTTCAAGTTTTTTTTTTCTGGAATACCAGTTTTTGCAGTATCCACCAGGATTTAAACACTTGCACGTTCTAAAAAAGCCTTAGATATAAATTCAATATTGAATATTTTTTTACTATTTTCTGAGATCGAAATCGCATCCCCAATCGTTAGTTACAATACAATGAGCATTACTGGTGTTAACTGAGTACAAATCATAGCTGAATATTACTAAAATCTGTGAACAAGTCGCCTGCACCAACGATAACCTTCTCAATGTTCCTAGTAGATCCACAAAACTCGTCTTTTAAAGCCATTGAATGCATTGCGTCTTTAAACCAATAAGAGATACTCTACTCGCAGATAACTAAAGAAGTCAAATATCACTAGGTTTGACCCGAAAACGTTTCAATTCGACAGAACCAGACTAAAGTTCTACGTTATATTATTCCTGAAAAGCTTGGTTGGAAGTTGCTCTCAAAGGCTTTTGTTTCCGATTTAGTCTATTCAATACAGTAACCTTTCAAATATTTTTAAAATTTTTGTGGACTGTAATGGGTATATTAGTGGTTTGGAACTTGGCTTTCGAAACTACCTAAACAAAAGACGATTTTAGTTTCGGTAATTTTGCATTAAAAAACTATCTTGTTTTTTAGAAATCCTTAAAAATTCCCTAAAAGTTAAACTTCTTAAAGATTTCGTAAAAATTATATGAAATTTATGTATTCTCCACAGGTCATAATACCAATATCCTGAGTCTGTGTTTGCATGTAAAGAACGAGAATAACGTTTGACTTTGGTTATCAATGACACTAAGTCAATTCTTGCTCAGATTGATTTGGAAACGATTTATTTAACCCATAAATATCAGATATCTTGTATATTTTGACGTATTTCTGAATTGGATGCCTCGACTTAGGCACCTCTCTTTTTAGTAATTGAATTTAATACTTTACAATCACACTTTTACGAAAGCACGAAAATAGAAAAATAAACTCACACTTGCTTTTGAGGAGTTGTGTAGAGATGTTTGAGATACATATATTCTGCTTTCTCCTGAAACAAATTTAGTCCACATTAGATCAATAAACTTATGTCATCCCCGGTAATTAATTTTGAAAATAAATACAGTCTTCAAAACTTGTTGGTGCTATATATGTTACCAAAGGCGTCTTTCTCACGAATAAATATATATTAACGACTAGGCGATAATAATTAAAATTAAAATAACTATTGTTCCCCTGTGGTTAACCCGGCACTGTTAGCATAAATTTCCGAATTTTCTGGAATATATTTCTCTATGAAATTCAGCATACTTGTATAGATTAGGGTAACAGTTACTACTTACAAAAATTTAATAACACATCGACATACATATATATACATACGTATATATATATAAAAGTAGTCATGCGTATTAATACTTACATAATACATACAAACATAAGGTAATTTAAAATGAAAGAAGTGAGTTTTCTAAAGTAAAGCTAGAAAAAATCATGAGTTAGGAAAATAAGAGAGTAACTCCGAAATATTCAGGAATGAAAGCAAAGTTAACATAACATGAAATAGAAGAGCAAACATATATTTTTGTAAAAGAAATTTAATAACGTAACTATTTATTTTTAGATCAAAAATCACAGAAAATTTCCAAATTCAAAATATTCAGATCATAAAATATATACATATTATACATATAAAATATATTTTCATAAGCGGTTAGTTGAGGTTAAGATAAATGTGAAATATTGTTTAAAGTATGAAGTATAATTCTATATATTTAGTTAGTGTATAGCTAAGGTAACATCAAAAATATAAGCTTCCAAAAATAAATATAGTTACACATGGGTGGTTGATAGATATTACTATATAAATATTTTTTGAATTAACAAACAGCAGTAAACAATAACTTACAAAGTTACTGAAGAGAAAAAGGTGCTTCCTTAGAAATATACATAGGTAGATTATGTGAAAAGGGTATTTAAAACTGGGTCTGATGTTGTGTGTTTGCTATGACATGAATAATTGCTTGCGTTTTTCAATGCTTGTATTGCTTATAAGACACGTGTAGATCAAATTTCAATATTGAAAAAAAAAAATCTATTAAATGGCTGCAGTAACTATATTCATAGTTCGAGGTCCTCACTTGGTCAATTTTGAAAATTCCTTTGCGTTATTAGAGCTGTACTTAAGTTAAAACATTGTGTTTTAGCATACTTTTTAAATGTATGTTGTTCTCATAAAAATTTTATAGCAAGCGTCATTAAGCTTGTATTTTGTTTAAATGAGGGTTAATACATGCTTAAAATTGACAAACGTCAATTCCATATTCTGCATTATTTGTTATTGAGGAATATGCCTGATAATTTTACGGTTTGACCGCCAATTTGACTTCCCATGTGTCCGTAACAAATTCTATTATTTGAAAGCTCTTTAGCGTCATCGTTTTCCAAGACCCTTATCCTCATTTTCCTAGTATAAAGATAAAATATTATTGAATGATGATGCATTCCAGATATCAAAAAGGATTAATCTATTTTTGCCTGATAATTAAAAAATTTTCTAAGAAATCGAATTAAGCAGATATTCCAAATAATCTCAATTAAGCAGTAAAATAGATTTTTTGAATTGTGAAGAGGGAAAGGGGAAAGTTTCAGCGCAAATGTAGGCAACAGCAAAATAAACAGTATAATTGATTTTTGAATTGTGAATATAACGGAATGGGGAAAATTTCAGCCCAAATGTAGGCAACAGCAAAGATTAAAATTAATAAATATGAGATATCAGTAAACTGTCTATTTCATATTTAAAAATGCAATAAATTATGAGGTATACTTAGAAATATCGTTGTAGTAATAATATATATAAAAGTACTTAATTTAAAGGCATTATTAAAATTTACATTACAGCCCGAAAGTAGGCAACAGAAAAAAATATAAGAAAATAGTTATATCAACGTGATTGGGTTAGTCAAGTGACTTTTCAATATTAACTAAATTATAAAACAATGCAATTAATTCAAAGAGAAAACCAAAAACGAAAGCAGCAATGATTTCACAAGCTTTTGAATATATTGTTAACAAGTAAGGGTTCATTTTAAGTGAGTTATAAAAATGTAGTGCAGTGCAGAGTTTATGTTTGGAATAAAAAGTTAAATATATAATAAATACATATATTATATATAATAAAGTAAAGTAGTTTTAAAAATTAAAATTAAAAAAAAAACTGAAAAAAATACATAGTTCAAAAAATTAAATTGTTCTAAAAATTAAAATTTAAAATAAAAAAATATTTTTGGTAAAATAGTCTGTCGCTTATCTTATCTGACTATCTATTCGGGTTTCTATCTTACGTATATACAAACGCACATACTATACATATATGTAGTTCAACTTTGTTTATCTAGTACGGGTTTCAACTACAAGATGCGTTTATCTGCAAAAAAAGTTTCTTCAAATGAAATTTATATAAAATTTAAGTAAGTAGTTAGTCAAAAAAATAATTTAGCCGTCACAAATTGCACTAAATGTAATAAATTACGACTATATGTATACTGTACTACCTACTACAACATTTCAAACTATTTTTCTCTCTCGATTATTAATTCGAAAGAAATTTCACGAAAATTAAAACTATGAAATGCACATTTACGAATTTATTTTTGATTAGAAAAACAATAGCTAGCAAAAAAGTAGAACATATTAAATATAGGCAAGGTCTAAGAAACTAGTATAGCTGCGCCACCCTTACTATTATCCTTGAAGGACTCTTAGCAACTTAATTTTGAAAATGTTCGTTGACTAAAACAGTGGAAAAATTATTTTTAATATAGTTTCAATAATATATGTAATTAAGAAGCATATTTATAGGCGTCATTTGGTAGTAAATACTGATATATTACCTACCATCTGATCAAATTTGAACCGGACTGTAAAAAAACTACATTTTATAGTATTTTAATACAAATCTTTATTATCACTTACAAAATAGTATCCTGACCCAAGTATGACAACTTAATCCTATTTTCTATATACTTGTTATAATCCTCGGACGGGATAGCCTTCAATGCCTTCAGTGAATTTAGGTTTTCTTCTGTTTTGATACATTTTTGGAGCGCCATTCGCTAGATTGTGGGACAGTTTCGACGTCGTATTCATAAACCCAAGTTTCGTCATCAGTTTTGAAGCGCTTGATGAACGTAAGGTTCTCAGCTCCATTGTCAAGCAGCTCGATTGCGACTACTCAACGTCGCTTTTGCAAAAAATTGCAAAAAGAAATTAAACAAAAGTTGTTGAGTAGGTTCATGATAAATGCTGAGATCCCCTGCTAGCTCTGTGATGCCGACACGCCGATTTTCAAGTTCCGTAATTTTAACAATAAAACACAGAATTTCAATGAAACTCGTTGTTTTTTTTTAATTTTTTACTATATTAAATATCGCCGGACACACTTTTTGCGTCATAAATAAATAGCTGCAGACATATGGAGTTTAAACTTTACATGATTAAAAGAGGGTTGTCGAAACGAGTAACAAAAATTATAGATTAGGTTTCCGCGTCGTTTGTATGGAGCAGTCCGGGTCATTTTTGATCATTTGATTATCAGTTACTTGTAAAATTATTAGTAGTAACATTGAAAATAAATTAAGACACTCACAAATGCAATAAATTTACACACACACACATATATATAAATACACACAAATATGTTTACTGTTATAATAACACACGCAACACAGCGGATTCTTAAAGCTCTGGCACACCTACACACATACATATACTAATGCACACTTAAATGTGTACTAATATTTCCAACTCAAATCTTAGACGCTTCGGCTACTCAAAGAAATGACTATGAATATGAAAAAAGTTTGAAACTACAAGCAAAACAAAACAACAAACTTACAAACAACAAAAACCAGATTATTATTATATTAAAATATTGCTCCATGCAATTGCATTTGTACTCCTTTTATGAATGCTTGGTACACACACACCTTTTCGAAAATAATAGAAAAAATAGATTAAATCACTTTTCACTTTGTTTACAAAACTCTAAATCTCGCTCGTTTTCGCTCTCTCTCTTTCTCGCAAACTATAACCCACTCTGTCGCTCTATGTACGAATATTTGCTCTCTCTCTCACTCACTGTGTATTTATACTCTTTCAATTGCAATGCAAAAGCGTAAAAAAATTGTGTGTTACGTCGTGATTTTGTGAAGATATTCCATTTGTTTTCCTAACTTCGAAGTAATTTTGATTTGTATTTTAATGTGAGAATATTTTTGAAATAAGCACAAGGAAGGATGCATATTTGAGCAGCCGCAAACAGTTGTGAATGCGCTCAAACCAAATCCAGCGAACACACTAACACACACAAATAAATAGACTTTACCGATTACAGAGGCCGCATAATTTAAGTAAAGCTTTGTCATTTTTTTTTTTTTTAATCGAAACTATGTGGCAACACTAAGTGTACCTCGCATTAAAATCGTAAATAAATTTGAAGCAACAAAAATTTTGAAAGCATTGATAAAATTAAATTTAAATTAAATATAAAATAAATTCTAAAAAAAACATAAAAACAGTAAATGAAAAGACAAAAGAAAAAAGAAAAGAAAAATCGAAAATAACAAACCGCACACACAGAACCTTGTAACTCCCAACCAACTAACCTAATGATAGTGCGACGTTTTACAGTCGCCTTCTTTCAAATTTTCACGAAAGGCCTCGTCGAGTTACTCGCTGAAATTGGACCCGCCGGGCAAGGGAAAGATCAAGGCCAAACGAAAGCCGTTGAGTACACCGGCATCGCCGTCGCGCGTACGCAGCGAACCGCAATGCACCTGTATGTCGGCCGAACAATACGCACGCCTACGGACCGATCCACGTGTACGAGGTGAGGATCCACAACTACCCCACTACCACTAAACTACCCCCACTCCACTCTACTTACTTTAGCTAATCAACTAATCAATTAACTAACTCAGTACCCTTTAGAGTTGAACCAAAAACAAAAAGTAAAAAATAGAACAAAAATTTTGGAATTTTAAATATGCCTAGAGAAATTTTATATAAAACTATGATTTGCATGCAGCCACAGACATACTTACAGATAAATATATAGCACAAAAATATATATATATATATCTAGCGACATTTAAATGACCCACAAAGTTACAATCTATATATTTTTAAAGAATTCTGAACTTCCTTTCATTTTTTTAAATTCATTATTATGCTTGTTTTTATAATCCTGCAAGATGCAGCTCAAAAAGTGTTTTTTCACCTAACGGCTGCTTGTAATACTTTCAAATAATTTGGATACATACCATATCGAGCCAAATTCGCCGCAGACTGACAAAAAGAGAAAATAAATTTCTTTCGTATCTGAATAATATTTTTTGGTATGGCCTACTAATAAAATTTCTGAGCCAACCTATCAAATATTCCATACACTTTTTATAATCCTGGGCTGAGATGACTTTCGGTGCCTTCATCGAATTTCGGTTTTTTCGGTTTCATCTCATTTTTGGAGACCCATTCGATAGATTGTTGGACAATTTCGACGTCATACTCATAAACCCACGTCTCGTTACCAATTCTGAAGAGTGAATGTCCGGTCCTAAGCTACTTTTTTTTCGACCACTACTTCAGGTAATTTTTGCAAACGATTCGGGTATTTGGGTATGATTCTAGCATTGAAGCGCATCATACCTAAAACATAAACCAAAATGTATTGAGTCGATCCATTAAAGATATTGAGATCTTCTGCTATCTCTCTATTGCATAAGGTGTTATATTATTAAAACTTCTGAACGCCACGAAATTTGTAACACTCAGAAGGAAGCGTCGGAGACCCCATAAAATGTATATATAAATGATCAAAATGATGAGCCGAGTCTATAAAGCCATGTCCGTCTGTCCATACAAGTATATACGCGAGCTAGTCCCACAGTGTTTGAGATATCGATCTTTAATTTTCCCCACGTACTTTTCTCACCAAAAACTGCTCATTTGTCGGGAATCGCCGATATCCAACCACAATGGAGAACTTGTTTATTTGACGACATATCATCGAGACAGCGCTACAATCTCCAAAGAAATTGTATAGCTTATGATTGCCGTACAATTTGAGCGATCAAAACCAAATACTCTGGAGTTATTTGTAAACGTTTTTTTATTTTTATTATAATTTTGCAGTTAAGTCAAAATGTGTTACTCAAAATATTTTTTTAATATAAAACATATTTTATATATTTTGTGATGTTATAATTTTGCCTCTTATCTTCTGGTTATAGTGTAATTTATATTTAATGAAATACCTATATGGTCAAATTTATTATATTTTACATAAGCCGACAATTTTTTTTAATGTCAAAAATAAGATTTTTTAGTTAATTAATAATTTTATTTTATTTATTATATTATTATTTTATTTAAAAATAATTGTTTATTCTCTCAAAAAATTATAATTTATCATAATAAACATTTTTTAATTTTAATAATTAACTTTTTATTTAATTTTTTTTTTTTTTTAATATTTCCTGATCACGACATACAAGTAAAATTAATATATTTCGATCAAAAAAATTGGGACATGTTAATATTTTTTCAATACCATTTAATATTTATTATATGGCATTGGTGTTTAAATAATTTTAACAAATTATTTCTTTTTTTTTGCGTTTGAAAAAAAAACTATATTATAAATTATATTTTAGGATTTATAAAAAAATATATTATCAAAAATTATAATTAAATTATATTATAATTTATATTTGCAATATATATTTTTTAAACCAAAAAAAATATATATATATATTTCTTAATTTATGTGTTTCTTATACAAGTTTGTTTAAAAATTTTTTTTTTGGTTGCAAATAAAATAATTTTATCAAAAAACAAAAAAATTAAATTATTCAAAATTAGAAAAAAAAACTTTTTTTTAAATAATATGAAATTTTTCAATTTCGTTTAAAGAATTTCATATAAAAGACTTATGAAAATGCTATCAAATACTGAAGTTTAAATTTGTTATAATATAATATTAATAGATTTTTAATACATTTAATTGGGTCAAAAAACAGAATATTTTTTTCGCATGGTACTCTGAAGAATAAGTTCTTAGACACTTAAGAAAGTCTCTTCATGCATGAGCTCTTAATTCTAACGCTAAGGTCCTCCTTCTGTCTAACAGTTGTCTATGCTTTTTTGTTTATCAGAAGAAGAAAATTCAAGTCTTATTTAAAAATCATAATTATTGGACATTTTTTCATTGATTTTTAACGGTGAATATCTCGTAAACACTTAACTTAAGCGAAAAATTATAAGACAGCAATTTGTAGAGCAGCAAACTTCCTACCAGACCATGATCTTTGCAATTTAAAATAATTTTTTCCACTCAGTTAAAAAATTCATAAGTAAAAAAAAATTACCTTAAAATAATCAAACTTTAACCGTTAATATCTTTTAAACGGTTAGATTTACGAAAAAATCATAGGAGTTCTTTTTTGTAGAGCATTCAGTTTCCTACAAAATCTTTGAAAAGAGATATTTTTCCAAGTAGTTGGAAGTGAGATATGAATTTTTCAATCTGTTAATAGGAAAAATATAGAAAACTTTAAATTAGAAGAACAAGACCTTCTCGTTACAATTAAGAGCACGTACTTAGAGATGCTTTCTTAGAGTTATCTAAGAGAAGAGAAAACAAATATTCGTTTTTTTGACCAAACTTTATATACAAATATATGTATTTTTTATATAGATATATGCAATACTTTTTTGTTTTTTGTTAAGGTGTTTTAAAATTGTACATATTTTTAATATTTTATATTTTAATTTAAATTTGTTTAATATTTTATTAGTTTTATGTGAAATCCCCATTTTACATTTGTAATCCCGATTCTTAGTTTTTCACACGTTCACAGTTTTTTTTAAAGCTTTTACCACTACATATACAATTTTATTATTTTCAATTAAACTGAGCAAAGCAAATTTGTTTTTTTTTATTCTTCTCGAAACATTGAATTACTGAATTTTCAAAGAAAGAAACATAAACTTGATTTTGAGTTATTACACAGCATAAGTAATTGAATTGTGGGTCATTTAAAACATAACTAACGGGGCGCTACCGGAAATCGGCTAAAAAAGATTACTGTGATTTCCAAAGCTTTGTGCAGAGGAAATGAATATAATGTACACACACACACACACACTCATGTTGACATTTACACAGATTTTGTCAATTACAATGTCGTGGCTGGAAATACAGTTATATACGTATATAAAGTAGTTATGTAGTATGCAACACACACATATATACACATACATACACCGAACATCAACGCTCTGCCTACATACATACATAACACTATTATCGCCTATCTTTTATTTACTTTTCTACTTTCATACCACTTTATTCTACCAAACCAATATCCGTCTAAAATCCAATAAAACCCTTGGACACTTATGCGCGCACACAAATACACACACATACATGCGTATACTTATCACTCACTGACCCACCGCTTCCACTTACCACTTATTGCTGCCACCCCTCAACCATTCCACCGCAATCCAAAAACAAAAAACAACACAAAAAATACTGTCAAACGCCTGTTCATGCCTTCATACATATATTTACATACATACATACATACATATGCACATATACATGCATATATACATACAATACATACATACGTACATACTTCGCCATCGCAATCTCATCACACCTCATTCACATTTTGCAGGTTCATCCACTTTGCCACGCTCCGTAGGCTCTCGCATAACCGATGTCGATGTCGGTGGACAACAGAAAGTGATGGCGAACGCCACCAGCAGCACATCATTGTATGATAATGTAGCCGGCAGTGGCGGTGTTGGCACACAATCTATGAATGCAGTCGGCGGACAGGGTAAGTGCATAATAATATATTTTATATATACGAGATATACGCTATTTACCATGTGGTTACTCGTATATAGTTAGTTATGTATTTACATATATATATTATATGAGCTTTGAGAGCATTACATAAGAGCTTAGCAAAATCAAAGCACTGTGAAAAAGGAAATAGCGGAAATCTTAAAAATTATTTTATTGTCTTTTAAAAAATGTATTGCGATAGGTTAGTTAATTATGATTTCCGTCGTGAGCCTCAAACCTGAACTGTTGAAATATAGCTGCTATGTGATGCCACAGTATCCGAGATATGTAGCAAATCTCGCTCTAAGATTCACGATGCTTCAAACTCAGTCTGTCAAAACTGAATAGTCAAGAAAGAAGCGCCGCTATGTTTCCATCTTGCCTTCTTAAGAGGCAAACCTAGTGTGAAAATTAAATATTTTTCGAGTTACTCGCGATCTCCAATGGCGCGAAAAAAAGGTATACTGCAGTGACTTAGACCTTCTCGGTCGATGCAACCTAAAAATTGTAGTTAAATGTGACCACTGAATATTCTACTTTACATAAGTGAGTTCGTTCCGATTTTATAACTGCACAAAAACTTTCACTTCATCAAGGTATCGTTTTATGACCCACTAAAGATTTTGTAACTCTGTCAGTTCCTGCATTGTCTCAGCATTAACTAAAAATTTTGTAAAGCTCACTTGTTCAATAGTATGGTAAATCAGAAGGGAACTGTGGAGCCCCCTTGTCACAAGCCTATGTTTTATAAGCTTTCCTTTTCTGAAAAATACATAAGATTTTCGCGTAATAGCATCCTATATAAATCGATCTGTTAGTAAATTTATATCTTGGATTCCAGGCATCTCCCGAGCGATAAAATCTTCTTAAGCTTTTTTCTTCGAATATCTGAAGAAATAATTAATGTAATTTATATTGCCTTTTCCAAGTTCAAAATTGAGGCCAAAATATGTGCATGCTTTTTCAGTGCACAGTGGATGTCCGGATTTTCATTTATTGGAAAGAGAACACAGTTTTTGTCTCTAAAACTGCAAGAAATTCTTATTGATAAAAAAGCTTTTTTGCAAAATATGTATTTCAAGAAAATCTACAGAATTTATAAGGACTCAGTTTTATTACAGTTAGCTTGCATAAAAAGTTATGAAAAATGTTGGTCAAAAATGGTCTTTAGGTCACGAAGTCTGTAGATCAAAAATCTGAACACCGCGAAAGATTTGCTAATCATAGATCATTCTCTCTCTTTAGGTCTATATATTCATATCGTATGGCTCAGCGATTCGTCGATAATCAATCAAACCTTGTTAATATACTTACAATAAATATAGTTTTTAACTTTCATTTAACCCAAACGGTATAAGCTTTTTACATATATATATATATATAGGTACATGAAAAATCCAAAAAACATCTAATATGGAATAATATAACTGATTTCGTTCATATTTGAAATGTTTCTTAATTCGAAGTAAATATGTAGATATATACCCACCGACATGCTAGTAGAGCTTTTTCACAAGCGCCCCAACAAAGCTCTGAAAAGCTTACACAAAATCAGAACAAAAAGCATTAGCTTGTTGCAGGTGCTCTTATATTGCGCATGCGCACTAACACTGCGAGCTATTATAGCAAATGCAAAGCTTCTATGGTACAAAACTAAACTAACTATGCTAATAAGCTTTTAGAGTATTATAGCATAGTAACATACTTTTATATAAGCGCAACAGGTGCTTGATAGTTTTTGTTGCTAGATTTACAGATATCACTATGTTACTCTCTTGTTAATTATAATATACACTTCCTATTTACAGACACTTTGGGTCGCCAAGTCAAGTCACAGGATCCAAATATTGCCGCCGTAAATGCAGGCGTAAATACAGGCACACCCAGTGTTATGGTATCCGGAGTTGCCACTGGCACAAATGATTTATGCTCACAAAATCATGTTGGCTCACAGGTGGGTCCAGACGATGGACTCATTGGCGGTCAACAAGATATGGATGTTTCGAAGAATGAAGGCACACAAGTTGGTGGACCATTGCATCAGAACGTTGGCACATCCACCAAATCTACTGGCACACGCACTAAAGACTATATCGATGATATGGTGAGTAAATATAGTTCATAGTTTTTTTTTTTAAATCTAAGATTTATGTTGATGTTTCGTCTTAGTTACTCGGGTCTTGCATTACATTTAAGGTTTAATTTAGTATAGATATATTTAACCGATTTAGATCAAGAAGGCAGCGTTTTGTTAGATAATTGATTGCATTTTAAAGGTAATTTTATAATACCACTCTCATAGAAAACCTCGCCCCTAAACAGGATCTCCCAAGAAATCCCTTTCTATTTAGCTTAATAGGTATATCACTGATGTCAATATATATAAAGAATTGAACACTTTATTTTTACTTCCATACTACTTTTAGTATTGAATACGATTTCATAAGGGTGCTCACATTTTGCCGATATCTGTACATAACTTTATATAAAGCTTCAGGGCAAATGCCTGAGTAAATTTCGACAGACATATCTCGAATATTACTTAAATAGTTTTGTTAATATAGATCTTTGGAATTTTTTCATTCTAAGACCTCGAAAAGCGCCTCAACTGAAGTAAACTGTCCTTTTTTTTTATCCACGTACTGTCTAATGAAGAGCTAGTTACGCTGGAACTAGTCTGCATTTCATCAAAATAGATCTAGTGTGAATTAGAACTTTGTAAGAAACTTATTTCAGCTGGGACTTCCGGTCTTATGAAAACCTAATCCACTGGCACTGATCCAAACTTCGTCAAAAAAGAACAAGTGTAAATTTTGACTTTTTGGTCAACTTTTTCCTGCGGGGGTTTTATGCTTCGTCACTATTAAGCAAGTTGCGCTTGTACAACGAAATTAAGGCGACATTCATGGCATAACTGCAAATATATTGTCTGTGTTGATTAAATGTGTGGCACCGCTGCCAATTCATGGGGCTTGGTTAGTAGACGACAGGCTCAGGTGCACAGACAAATGTTTGGCGACACGCAAACAGCTAATACGAATGCAACAGATTATGGGGGGTCTACTACATATGAGTGACCGTAACCGTACACAGACTGCGTGTTCATGCCACACGAGCGCATACAGCTTACGAACTCGTGGTTGTTGCGGGCTTTGAATTCAAATCACCTGCTGCTTGCTGACAGTGGCCACCCACTTTGGCGGATTTTGCGTAATTCCGTGATTGCGATTACTGATTTGTCGCCTACCAACTCACTCGTCAATTAATTCAGCAACAATAACTGGTATGCTATGCTATGCTATGTGATAGTTGCACTTCTAAGCGCTGCTATGTACATATATACAATCTATATATATATCTCTGTATTTCTTTGTGTTTATGTATGTTTATATGAAAAAATCGCCAATAAATGCTTGTGCATTAGATTACATGCAATAACGGTATGTTATCGTTGCAGACACGAGATGCACGCGCACATGACATGCACCAGCACCAGCACAACATAATCAACAACAACACTAGACGCAAAACCAAGAGCACCGAGGATATGAATGTCGACACGAGCACCCTGAAACGTATGCTCAAGCCAATGCCCAGCACTGAGAGTCCCGTTACATCGCCGGAGATGGGACGGCGCCGTTATAATTACTATAATGCCAATGTGGCCAACACACTGGGGCCACAACATATGCATCAACATGGTGGCGGCATGGGCGTTGGTATGGGTATGGTACCGGGCGGACCTGGCGGTGGTGGTATGCATCACATAATGAACAACAACAACACTATGGGTCGTGTAAGCAGTCAGTCGTCGAGATTCTCGGGATCGAGGTAAGTTCGAAGGATGTTTTTTTTTGGCGGGGGAGTGTGTGGAGGTAGTTTTAGGCACGATAGTTACAGCAATTAAATAAATATATAGAGGAATTAAAGAATGGAAAATATAACAAAAATAAAGAAAACAAGAAAAAACGTTAACTTCGGCTGCACCGAAGCTTTAATACCCTATACGTTTGCATTGCTTATAGCATAAGAAGGTATAAAAAAATTTCTTTATCTTAATATTGATCGTTCAGTTTTTACGACAGTTATGTGCTATAGAGGTCCTATCTTAACAAATTTTTCGGAGATCGTACCACTGCCTTGGCTAATTTCCCATAGCAAACTTCGTGAAGATATCTTTTCAAATAAAAAGGTTTTTCATGCAAGGACATGTATTGGATCGATCAATTTGTATGACAGCTATATACTATAGTTGTCCGATATCGGCGGTTTCGACAAATGGTCAGCTTTTTGGAAAGAAAACAACATGTGCAAAATTTCAGATCAATACCTCAAAAACTAAGGGACAACTCATCACGCTGATCATTTTTATATGTATCTATTTTATAGTGCCACATTTCCGTGGCAAACTTAATAAACCCTGTTCAGGGTATAAGAAATAAAAAACAGTATAGCACAAAATAGAATTGGTAAATGAAACCGAATAAATACGGCACAATAAATGCAAAAACAGAAGTAAAAAACCACAAAATTGCAATGGAAAATCGCTTTACTTGCAACTTAATGTGACAAATAGCATAATGACCAGGCCAAGACCAAAGCAAAGCTAAGCAAAGCATCAACCAAAACACAACAATAACAACAGCCACCAATACTATTTAGCGCCTGTTAAGTTGTTGTGTTAGGCCGCTTAAGCCGGTCCGCACCGCGAAAATGTTCCGCAACATTTTTAGTGTAAATTGGTGACTTAGCCTTTCAACGTGTTCGCGCAAATATGTGGCAACAACGGTGTTGGGTGAGCATAGGCGGAAATTTAAACGCGAAATTAGCGTGTTGTTAAAGTGTTGCGGCTGATTTTGGTGGTTTTCTGTTCGGTTATGCCGGTATTTATGGAGAGGTGTTGTCTTAAAGAGGAGCAACAACAAAACAAAATGGTTGAAATATTGTCTAGTTATTGAATATTCTCTTTACTGTGCCTAAAAAAAAGTGAATGTAAATATTAACAGTGAATCACTAACCAAAGTTTATAACAACCTGTTGACCTCTAAGGTGTTTGTGCAAAATATTTGATTACGAAGTAGCGCGTGTAAAAATTTTGAGGATAGTGTCGCTAGTTTCGGCCGCAAATTTCGACTGGCAATTGTTTAGTGATAAGTGATGAAGTGATAAGTTCATTCTTCCGGATTAGCGTTTTCCAAATTGCATGTAATTCTGTGAGATTTTTAATTATGCTTTAATATTGGCTTATGGTATAATAGTATTATTCAAAGTATAGCCAATCTAAAGCTATAAGATTTTCTCCATTTTACTGGCAATTGATGGAGTCCATCCCAAAAAAACTGTGACGGCATGGCGGCCAAGTATAAATTAAGCCAAATTTTGATATTCTGTTTTGATGTGAACCGTATTCCCATGAGGACGTTCTGTATCGTCCGGAACAAATGGTAGTCAGAAGGGGCAAGGTCTGGGCTATAAGGCGCGTGAGTCAAAACTTCCCAGCCGCTGTTTTCCAAATAGTTTTAAAGCGGTCTTGCAACATGTGGTCTATCATTGTAATGGTGGAAAATTATTTCTGCATAAGTAGTCCCAAATTCTATGTGGTTTTCGGCAATCGCTCACTTCAATTCGATGAGTAACATTCGCAATTAATGGTTTCCCCCGGTTTTACGAGCTCATGTGCTATATTATGAGTCTTTTTGATCCCACCAAATACAGAGCATTACCGTAGTGTCATGTATATTCGGCTTTGTCGTTGATTTGGCCGGGCAGCCAGTTGATTTTTTGCGTTTAAGATTCCCGTAATGAATCCAGTCACAATCCTATACAAAAAGGACTTCGTTTTGTACCATTCAAGTAGTCTTTCTGAATTTTTTAAATGGCTGCTCGAGTGACTTCGACAGATTCTGCTGGCTCTTCCTCTAGTTTTTCATTTACAAACTAATTTTGCCGACCAGAAAGTTCTTCGTCAAAATCACAACTTTTAAATCATGCAAAGCACTTTTGACACGTTCGCTATGCTAGGGCATGTCCACCATAAACTTTCACCAAAATACGCAAACTTGCAGCTGAGATTTTCTTCATACCCAAGTAATGAAGAAGAGCTCCACGCAAAAACATATTTTCTGGCAAAAAGTTCGACATATATTAGAATGTGAGTGAAAAAATTATTATTGTTTACTCTTTAAATGAATGACATATACTGAAGAAGACGCACGAGGACAACAACTTTCAAACGGATGTTTGAAATATTGGAACAGAAGGTAATAAGGTATAGGTATAAAGTTACACCATCTTTTGGCAAACCGCACGAGTGTAGTCATAGTTTCTGCTCTTCATCTCTTTCTACAAGGTTTAAAAATGTTTTGATCACACTTCGCTCGTATCAAGCTGATTCGGCGCAGTAGAGCCCTGTGACCGTTTTGTCTTTCTATAGATAATCAATGGTGATTACATTTTGTGAATCCTAGACTGCTTCTCCTTTTAAGTCAATATAACAGTCTTCACATTGTTTGTATCAGGTTCGCCTCGTAAAATCCACTATATCAACTATTTCTTGGTATATAGTGAGTACATGCTTCGACAACGCTCATGAAACTTCTTCGGACTGCAACTAAATAGCTTCAAACACTGTTGCAAAGTGGTCTCAGAATTGCTCGTGTTGTTCGGACTGAGCAAACTCAACACACATCGTGCGGCCAACCTTCTCTTTCCCAATTCTTCAAGATAAATACAGCCATCCCCTTTTTTTATAGATGCATACTGTCAGCTATCCTGTGTAACTTCAATTGGTTTTCGGATGGTGAAGTTTTTCTACGTTCTCATCCGAGCTGAGCGTTTTCGGGTCACCTGGGTGTGGTGCATCAAAATTCGACCACGATCACGTGGAAAATATAATTACAATATAGTTTTTTTTTTTTTTTTGTGTATTTTTTGTAAAATCGCCGACACGACCTTTTCCATACGCGGTCAAATAAAGCTATGAGACCGAAAGTAGTCATAGTAGTCAATTCTTTACAAGTTACGGAATTGTAAGCGTCTATGTACGTCTATGTAACCCTACTGTAATTATTTCAGAATTTTGTGTTATTACGCACTTTGTTTATACACAGATATCGTTAAATCCATTTTGTCACTAAAACATTTTTATCGCTTATTTATTTCCATTTCCATCATACCCTCGGGCAGATCATCACATGAAATTGGTCGCGGCTATCCGCAACGTAATCTCTATTTGGAATTGGAACGCGAACGTAGCTGCATTGAGGGTTCGCCACCCTCCGACAACGTCATGTTTGACAATCAATGCTATGCCACTACGCCCAGTTCAAGTAACGGCAATTCCGATCAGGATCAATCGTATGGGCAACGCACCGCTGGCGGCGGCGGTGGAGGCGGCGGCGGTCGCCATTCACATCATCACCAGGCGCCAAATGTCACACCCACACCCGGTAGCCCCACATCACGTTTACTACTCGAATATGAAATGCATTTGCGGAACACCTTAGCCAAAGGCATGGACGCCGAATCGTACAGCTTGCATACATTTGAAGCTTTGCTCTCACAAAGCATGGAGAATCTGGGTAAGCTAAGCGTTGCGGCGCCACAACAAGCGTCACCATTTATTTATTTACCTCTACTAAGTGTTGTAGTTTATTTATTTTCGAGATTTCTTTTTTTTTTCATTTCGCTCATTTGCTCTTGTTAGTGATAGCGTTTAGTTGGTAGCGTTTTATATAAATATTAAATACAATTTTTATAAATTTTATATTTAAGTACTTATTGCAGCTTTAAGTAGTAGCAAGCTTTTATAAACCAAAAATAATTACAAATTTACATACTTACATGCATATATTTAGTAGTGAAAATAGAGCAATTTGTAGCAACCCCTCCCTCCCGCTTGGTCCGCCACATATACTCGTACATACTCCCGAGCTAGAAGTATACCAACAAAGCTTGCGATGAACATTCATTGCTTGGCTCATACCAAACTGTGCACAACAATTCGTACATATCTACTAATACATGCCGTTCTACATACATACATACTTCGAAAAATATAACCGTTAAAATACCTGTATACTTATGTAGCGTATGTATGTATGTATATGTCCAGTTGTAATGGCAAACTTTTTTGTGGTGAGTGTTTTCGATGAGCTCGACCTCGAAGTTGAGTAAGACTGCCTGATCTAGGTTGGTCACAGCTGCTTAATTGGATAAAAGTAGGGTTAATTAAAATCGACAGACATTTTAGCAAAAAATACACTAGTGCAAGGCAGTGTTAGCTATTTCTATTTACCTTTTTTGTTTCGAATTGTTGGACCAGTTAAATATTTGTTTAATTGCTAGAGGCAGAGAAGTTGGACGCAAAAGCTCTCATTAATTACGAACTCGAAAATATTGTTGACAAATCGTCACTTTAAATAACTCAGATATTCAAAAAGAATTAAAGAAAAGCATGCATGAAGCTTTTAAAAGTAGGTGAAAAAGACGACTTTTGTCTTTAGATGAATTGGAAATGTCTTGAAAGTTACATTTTAATTGATAGTTAACTTTTTTGCCATCTGATCAAATTCGAACCGAACTGGCAGAAAAGGAAACAACATTCACACGGTGAGATGGCCTTTAGTGCATCTAGCGAATAACTTTTAAGGGATTCAATGGACTTATGGTGATTTTACCGAGGCGGAAAGCAGAAAAAAATCATAGGTAGCCATATCACACGACGATGACTCACGTTTCGTGTTTGGCCAAAAAGTTAGTCACAATCATATTAGAATGTGATGGCGTATTATCGTGGTGAAAAATCAATGATAACGATCGACTCTGTGCAACGTGTTCATGGTGCAGCACACCACGGTTCATTTTGTTTTTTGACTTGGTTTCAACGTCATATTCATAAATTTGATGAATGTAGGGTTCTCAGTTGCGTTGTCAAGCATCTCTTTTGCGACCTCTACTCCACGTTTTTTACACAGGTCTTTTGGTATGAGTCTAGCTTTGACACGCTTCATACCCAAAATGTTTGATTCTACCCATTAGAGACGTTGAAATCTCTGCTATCCCTTTGATACCATCACGACGTTTTTCAGGTATCATTTCTTTAAAATTTTCGATGTTATCCTCATTAATATCCAACTGGTCGACTTCACGCCCTTGGCTGAATGCTTTGTGCCCCTAAATATTTGAGTTCATAATAAAATTGTCTCCCCAAAACACTCTTCCAACCTTCTTAAGGACTTCGTACCCGTAATTCTATTGGAAACACAAAATTTCAAGTAAACTCGTTGTTAAATTTTTTGCTAGACAAACTTTTCGCATCGTAAAAAAACAGCTGTTGTTAAATGAACCAATCCTGATCAAATTTGGTATACTTTTTTTTGTAGGAACCAGGTTGTATGAGTACCGTACGCATATACTATTATATTATATGTCTTAAGAGTACAGTTTCTTTACTCTTAGTCGAAAAGTTTTCAACTATCTCCTCTCTCTCCTATCTCCTCTGTCTGCTGGCAGGCAGGGGCTCGTAGTAGATATTGTGGAATTAATTCTAGAAATACTCTTAGAATTAATAATGCTAAGTTTTGTCAAGTTTCACAAACGCAGCGAATATAGCAATCGGATGGATTAAATAATTAAAAAAAAAAAACACTGTTTTACGATTTTAAGATTTTTGTTTTTAATTTTTGTTATAAGTCTTTTAAGGAATAATTTAATTCGTTATTTTATACTGTAAGCACGATTCAAATGAATTTCCGAACTTTTTGCAATCTAAATGTTTACATTTTCTATTCTATATGTAATTACTCAGCCGAAACGCTCATATCGCATTTTTCATTATTTCATTATATTTCCACGCACCAACCCAAACAAAAAAAATTATGATTCGAAAATTGAAAAAAAAAACTCGAAATAACCATTTCACTTTAATCGATAATTGATTGCCAAAACCAAAAAATATATAAAGAACTCGCCGAAAGCCTGCCTGGATCAACACAGCGCAGTCCATATCCAATGCGTAGGCGTAAGTAGCATCCATACCTACATATAAACATACAAGCATACATACGTCACAAAACAATTCTTTTAATTGATATAAAAAAAATTTCTGATATTGATAGTTTAATTTTATAAAAAAAAAATATTGAAAACGAAATATTGGATTATTTAAAAAATATGTTTTTGAAAAATTAAACTTTTAAAAATATAGTATTTAAAAAAAAAAAACACGTTTATGCAATGCTTTGAACGACTACCTAAAAAAAATAAAAATACTGGCTTCTTAGTGCTTCCCACGAACACTTGAACAATTCCCAAGCTAATGACCCAATAGATGAAACCTTACTCGTTTTGGAATGGTTCATTATTTTGAACGAATACAAAAATATTGTTAATTAGTATTGCACAAAATTTCTGCAAACTAAATTTTGACTAACAACTTCAGTAGCGTTTTTAAAAATTAATCGTAAGAAATTTTTCTCATTTCTCGCACAAACAGCCAGCGCCAAGTCCTCGACATTGCCATTGCCACCGCATCGCCCCTTGTCTACGCTGCGCGACAAAGAGCGCGATCGCGAGCGTGACGGTTACTATAGCGATCGTAATGAACTCATACGCGAAAGAGAGCGCGAACGTGAGCGCGATCGCGGCTATCTCTCCGATCACAATACGAGGTAAGTGCAATTATTAATATTATTCTCAAATATTTTGCCAACTATTTTTATGTGTTAAAATTTTTTTTTTTTTAACATTTCTAGCTTCTCAACATCACGTTGCGCCTCGTGCATTGGTGAATCGGCACGTGCTCAATGGTTTCGTCACTCGGATGGCTGGCGTTCAGGCAGCTCCACTATTGGTTCGGGCTCTGGTCAGGGCTTAATGTCACAACAGACTACCGGTTCGGGTCACAAACGTTCACCATGGGACTCGTTACCCTCA
This sequence comes from Bactrocera oleae, assembly GCF_042242935.1. Taxonomy (NCBI): domain Eukaryota; kingdom Metazoa; phylum Arthropoda; class Insecta; order Diptera; family Tephritidae; genus Bactrocera; species Bactrocera oleae. The sequence goes on along the minus strand of NC_091540.1, from coordinate 62,530,103 downwards.
TTGCGTCAAGATAGTAGTCTTAATGATTCCGGTTATAAAAGTGCACGCGCTGATTCGCTTGAACAACGGTGAGTTTAAATATAGAAGTTTTATATTATTTAAGAGATAAGTAGCAAAAGAAGACAATTTTTGAGTTTGTGATTTTAAAAATTTATTTTGTAAATGCCAAAAAATTATAAACTAGTACATTTCTTTATATTTCATGTTCTCAGCGCTGAATTCATACGTCAAGATAGTTTACGTTCAGATTATTTGAGTGATCGTGATTCACGTTATGGCATTGTACAACAGGCTTCTATCGACAGCACCGACTCTCGCATGTGCTATTTGACATCATCTGAGGTGAGTACCGCATTCACTTATACATTTTATGCTCGATACTTACTCTATATACTGTTATTATGTACTGAAATGAATAAGAATATGAGAAACTAGCTGATCCGGCCAACTTTGCATATACTAAGAAAATAGATCAAACCATTTTGATATTTTTTGACAGTCCTAGATAAAAATCGGTCTCCGTTAAGGATTTTAATATTTTGAGTTTTTGGCCAGCATGCGAGTAAAATTACCTTACCATATGGAGATTAAATATCTCACGAATATAAAACAAAAACTGTACCAATCTAGGAAAAACTTTGTTTCGATTCAGTTTACGTGTGCAGTTCATATGGACCAGTCTGGGTCATATTTGATCAGATGATATTTGTAATAAAATAACTCTTAGGTTTAGTTAAGCAAATCAAAGCTACAGTAACTGTATTAAATTATTTTATTGACAACCATTGTTGAGATGAATATAAAATTTGTCGCTAATAGATCTTCAAAACAATTATCATCCATTCTATTTTAACTATTTGTGCTGCAGCTTGTTAAAAACAAATAAAGCAACACAAATAAACTTATCTTCAATAAACAAGTCTCCATTCTCAGATTATCACAGAATGCCATTTCTACCATATAAAAGAGAATCAAAAAATCAGTGACACAACTATGTCAACAAAGTCTTAGTCACTTATCCACCGGTTTAATGAGCTAATAAATTATGAAAAGTGTAAAACTATTCGCAAACACAATTAATTACGAATGCAGCACCGGTAATAAGCGACAAGCGAGAGTATTCTGCTTGTACATAGGACAGCTGTGGCCTCGACCCGTTGCCGGTCAAGGCATTTCAGCTGTCAAAGGTGCACTGAAATTAAGTGTGACAAATTTCAGCAAATACCAACAAAAAGAAAAATACGAACAACGCAAAACTTTTGCCATAAAAGCTGTCACACGCCAAAGTCGGCCTGGAAAAGCTTTTTAATGTCGCTGTTGTTCTGATGTTAGGCCATGCTCGTTAGCCACTGGAAGTCAATTGGAAGGCATGGCGCATGGCAGAGCGTTGACTGTTCGCGACACACTCGTGTCGTATTTCGTGAAGGCAATAAATCAAAATGCTTACATATTTATATGCGGGCGAGCATTGTTTTCGTGAATGAATTTTGCAAGTTTGTCAGTATTTTGATTTATTGTTTTAATTTTTCTGTTCCATTGTTGTTATTATTGGTATTTAATGCGTGTTTATATTGCTACATTTTGTGGCAAAAAGCACATTTGTCGGCTTAATGTGGCATAACTTGGTTATTTGTTGTGTTTGCTATGCAACCAATACATATATTTAAATATTACAAACATGTATACTAATAATTAGTTTCTCTTTGAAGTATAAATCATCGTGGTTGGTCTGCTAATTTACGCACTTCTGATTTTGATAAAATTGGCACGATTTGTCGATTTTGTTCACTGTTATGCTTTAAGGATCCTTGAGTTCTTTAAACGAACAACATTAGTTAAGGTGAGCTAATTCCTTCAACTACTTCATGATACTGTAGCGGAATATCATAAAACTGGGAAATTGAGGAGTTTACAAGAAAATATACTATCTATCACAATATCTTCGGACTGGGAAGTAATCTGAGTATCGATGTTTAACTACCGGTTCGTACTTGCGTGGTCTGAAAGTTCTCAGCAAGGTGCCTTTTTGCTAGTTGTTGAAATGATTCTATTCGTTGGACTTCCAGTGGAGACTAAAAAACTTTCCGCATGTCAGTTGTCGAAATTTTTTCTGGATGATATCGAATAATTACAACAGTTCCTTCTCGTATGTCCAGATTTTGCGAAACTTAAGTTGAAACACCTTAGATCGCTTGCCTTTACTTAACCAGGTGAACTAACTGGAATAGAAATCAATTGCAGATTTTGTGATGCTATCGAAGAATTCTACTGAAACATGAGCGCTAAAGTCCATCTTCATAACTAATTTGAGATCACTAAGGGCTTTCTTTTAGCTTAATTCTTAATAAAGTACGGTTATCAAAACTGTTGGTTTATTAGAAAGCCTAAGCGGTATGCTACAATAACAAGTTTGATGGGTTAGGTATCTGTTAATCCAAAGAAGTTCCTCATAGCTATGCATACTTTAGTAGTTTTTCGTATCTTGCGATCTCAATCGACACATAGTGCCTTACATAGAACAGTTATTTGAATTTTAAACAACGAGAGGCTTGCATTATCGACTGACCCTCAGCTATATAGCTGTTAAGGCAAAAAGCCACCTTGATGTTTCCCGATGCCAGATTTATAGTCACTAAGTCTGAAGTCACTGTTAGTTGAAGTTCGCGAAAGAACCCTGCTACTATGTCTTTGATATCGCATTGAAAATGTGAATACTACTCATACTCTTCATAAGCAATTAATAACCCAATTTGGTATCCCACCTTCAAAGCTTGGGAAGTAAAAGTATATGTATGGTACTGCTTACTACTTTCCGATCTAAATAGGGTTGGATCACCGAAAAATTGTCTAGGGGGTTCCAATGTTGGAACAAAGTATTTTCAATTTCTTAAAATGAAACCGGTTTTGTGTTTGTGTATCCATGATCCCAAGACCTTTGACGAATCCAGGAAATGTATAATATAGTATTAGTATTAAGGGATTGAATTATGCGACATTAAAAACAACAGATTGCGAACTCACCCGGGTTGTCTGGGCGGAAGCTACAAGTATAGTAGTTTTCCTTATGAAGAATATGGTCGAATACTTATATGATCACCGGATGGAGAAAACTTAGAGGTCAACAGGGTATATTGAGTTTACTACGAAGTTTGTAATACCCAGAAGGAAACGTTGAAGACCCTATAAAAAATATATAGAAATGATTAGCATGACGAGCTGAGTCGATTTAGCTATGCCCGTCTGTTTGTATGTCCTTTTGTCTCTCTGTATATACCCAAACAAGTCTTTCAGTTTTTGAGATGTCGATTTAAGATATGGCAGATATCCTTTCTGCTCCAAAAAATTGCTCATTGCTCGGAACCACCAATATCGGAGCACTATTGCGTATAGCTGCCATACAAACTTATCGATAAAAATGAAGTCTTTGTATGGAAAACTTTTTTATTTGACAACTTAACTTCACGAAATTTGACATGGATTTTTTTTAAAGGTAACACCATAAGCTTTAAAGAAACCGTTCAGATCGAGCCACTATAACTTATAACTGCCATACAAACTGAACGATGTACCATAACTTAAGATAAAGATGTTTTTATGCCATTTAATGCTCTAAAATGCACTTGTGAGGGGTATTGTATATTTTTTTTGAAATAAAATTTTTTCCTTTTATTTTTAATAGAGCTTTTTTATGTTTCGTTGCGAGGTTCGTTAGCTAAAATAATAAAAATTAAACGAAGTAAATGAGCTACTCACTACAAAAATTCATAATTCATATCAGCAAATCTCCTTCTCAATTTCGCACAAAATTTAAAAATGTTCCACCATCCATTACATTGTTGTTTAAGAGGGACTTTCATATGGCAGCCAGAGCTCGGACGTTTCAAATTTTGCTTAAATCTCGAATATTTGTAATTTTCCCTCAATATACGTAGCATTTCGCTGTGTGTCATACAACTTTGTGTATGTGTTTGTGTGTATTTGCAGCAATAATTGTAGTTGTTGGTGTTATTGTTTGTAGACTTCCCTCAGTGCATTTAGCAGCAACTAGCAACGGCTAGTAGCGCTCATTTCGCCGCCCCGCCTCGCCTCGCCAGCATGCTTTTGCTGACTGACCTAGTTGTAATTTATTAAAAGAACCAAACACACACACACACACACACAGAGAGATGCATAGAAACAAATGCTTGCAAATGTGTGTGTGCGCGTGTGTGTATGTTTGTTTGCAGCAAGTCTCCATGTTTGCCTACATACCTATGCATATATGCAGAGATGAATATTTGTTTACTTGCATATATATATATATATATATATATTTGTATGTGTATGTATGTTTGTGTATGCGTTTGTTTGGTGGTGTATATGTGAGACCCAGGCGACAGCTTTGGCGTTAGCGAACTGCAATCACTATGAATATTTTATCGTTGCTGCTGCAATTTTTTCCTACTTTTTACCTTCGCATCGATGTTTATTGTTGTTGTTGAGTTTTTTTAACATACTTACATACATATGGTGTATATATGTTTGTGTGTTTGGAATTTATGCTGCAGCATGTCTTACTTCATTTTAGACTCATTCAACTGTTGGCAGTTAGGATTTTATTTTCATCAAACGTGCTTCTGCAGCAACTGGCTGTATAAGGATGTGACTAAATTTACAATACTTATAAGTATAAATATGTATGCATATATACTTGTATATAGTATACTATGCGATTTCGTTTTGTATGCATTTGTTGGTTGCTATATAAGTTTGAGACGTTTTGAAATTTTTTGACACTTTTGCAAATGTGTTTGGTACATATACATATATACCCTGGACCATACACCGAAAATGCGTTCGTCTGCCCTAGTTACTTACAGTCTAGTCGGCATACCGCATACTCGTTTATATATAATCTATTAGCGATGCTTTAATATGCACTCTCCAATGGAAAGGGGAAATGTATTTCACATTGTTAGGTTAGGTTGCGGTATGTTAAGTTAGGTTAGGTCAGTTTCAGTTAGGTTATCTCTCATAAATCGTGCAGAGTGAGCATAGAATTATCAGTTATTATCTAATGATTAAGAAAACCCGTTAACTTCTAATGCACCGAAGCTAGTATACCCTTCACACTTGCATTTCTTTTAGCAACTGTTCGTATAACTAAATCTGAAAACGTAACCGGCGACGTTTTGAGGACAAGGGGCTAAGGCTTCTTTCAAAAGTTCTTGTTTATTGTTGTTTGATATCAACAACCTTTGAGTTGAGTGAAATTATTTATAAAAATCTTTATTTCGATTATGATCGGTCAGTTTGTACGGCATCTATATGGTATGGTGCTCCGCTCTGAACATTATCTTTGGAAATGGGATCTCTGCATTAAGCAAAAGTCCCTGTCAAATTTCGTAAGGATATCTTATCAAATAAAAGAGCTTTCCATACAAGGACTTAATTTTGATCGATCGGTTTGTATGGCAGCTATATCTTTTAGTTGTCCCATAACGCAGGTTCCAACAGAAGCATCTTCTTATGGAGAACATCTTATTTTCGAAATTTTAGAACGTTCTGGGTGTTGCAAACTTCGTGGAAAACTTGATATATCCTGTTCCGGGTATAAATTCAGAGATAAGAAGCGTAAGCGTAGTCCCGGTGCACTAAAAAAAATTTATTAAAAAATTATGCTTTCATAAAAGGGAGAGAATGATTGAAAACTTATAGTTCAATCATGTACACCAGCTTCTGTGCCTCTACTAGGTCTACATTTAGACCCTTTTAAATATAATCCTTTTAGGTTTCTGATTAGAGATAAAGTCCTAAACCCACGATTTGGCGTGAATCTCTTCCCAAGTAGTTCTTTCAATTATAATTTTAATAGTCTAACAACAATTTCTAAAGTCGCTATCTCAAGAATGCTAGAATATAGTAAAACTTCTTCTAATACCCTCAATCATGTTCCGGTTAAAAAAAAATTTTTTTCAGTTACAAATGTCCCTTATAATATCTATTTGTGACTTTAAGGAATCATATAGCCAGACTGTTTAGCAATATTCCTGTGGAAAGTAGTACTCTACATCTATTTGTCTAAGAAAAATATTTGTAAAAACATCGATCTATATAGATATTCGCGAACTTTCACTGAAAATATATAAACTTAATCTGCTGCTGAAATTCAATTTCCAATAGACAACTCTATTCCTCTTTTCTCTTCTTATCTCTTCACTCTACAATCTATTTCGCTCGAGCTCTATAACTCCCACTTATTATTCTTCTCCTTCTCTACTTTATTTAATAGCATTTTTAACGTGGCTTTTCGACATACACAATACCTCTTTTGCCTCGCTCTCTCTCTCTTACCATGTATAAATGCATCGCCTACTATTTTAGTTAAATATTTGTGTTTCACTCACTCCATATTCATCTTAAACTGTTATTTCCCGCTCTTTTTACTTATATGTAGCAATATACTCTAATTAATTAATTTCTCGCGTTCTCTTTCTCTCCGACCGCTATAGATATATTTGTCTCATTTCTTCTATCTTCATGCGTATGCCTGTCCTGTTTTGTATTTCTATCTCACTCTCTCTCCCTCTTTATCATTATTACACTTAACGAAAATGCAAAAAAAAAAATAAATTGATTTTTTGAAAATTCTGACTACCCCTAACCCCTTAAACCAAAGCAAAATTCGACCTATCTGTCCCATATTTATTAACATCCGCTACTTCCTGATTCAATTTGTGTTTCCTTTGCTTGAACGCATCCTCATCCGTTTAACCAACCAATACCATATGTCCGAACATATGTACATACATATGCATATTTTTCCAACTTTCACACATTAGGTATGTGGTTGGAATAATTACGAATTAAAACAATATGACAAATCAATTCACTCCGCAACAGGAAACTGACCTACAGGCCAGATCAGTCGAGCGTTATTCATAAAGCTCTGTCCATAGCACATAACAACAACAAGCTGAAGTAGAACTACTGAAATTTGCTCGACTTACTCTAAGCATTTGGGAATTGTAGATAACATGCAGCTTCGTACCCCCCCCTTCCCACTCTTCCCTCTCACGAATTGCTTATGTAATGCTTAGAAGTGTATGTCTTCATTTGCATCTATGACAATGTTAACGAAAGTGAAACAAATTTACTGGCAAATTGACAATGTCCGGAGGTAGAATAAACAAACTCAATCACAATAAAAACACGAGCGACAGATTTATCGTTGCATTCATGAATGCATTTTCATATGCTTGTCGAGAGTATTATTTAAATATGCAAATAACCACATGAATATCGGAGACACATGGATAGCTTTGGTGTTCGAATGTGAAAGTGCAAAAGAGCTTAAGTCGGATTTGAGCAATTTGGATACCGCCGCGTTCAGGGGTGATTTATGGTGTTCGTTTTGCAATTCTTAGAAGAAGAAGAGCGAATTTTCAAGTATTTAAAACACGGGGAATATATAGTTTTATCGACAAAAATCTTGTAAATTTATATTGACAGTTATGAAACGTATAATTTAAGTTTGCTACGAAGGAATCGTCGGAGATCACATAAAGTATATATTATACATATATAAATGTTCAGCGTGATCGATATGGCCCGTCTGTCTGCATCTGTCCCTCAGTTGTTGGGATATCGATCTGATACTTTGCACATCTGCTTTTCTCCTCAAGAAGCTGCGCATTTACCGAAACTGCAGTCCTATATCTCTACTATAGGTCATGGCTGCCATACAATCTGATCCATCCAAATCAAGTCCTCATATGGAAGACATTTTTATTTGACAAGATATGCTTACGAAATTTGGCATTTGAATTCTTGTCAAAGATAGCGCTACGTGCTTCAAATATATTGTTCATATCGAACCGCTCTAGCATAAAGTTGCCTAACAAACTGATCAATGAAAATCAAGATGAAGATCTGTTTTTAACCTCTTGTGCTAGAGGAAATGCACTTGTGAAGGATATTATAGCTTTTCGAAGTTGAAGTAAGTTTAAATTTTTTCTTATTTTAATCTCAATTCAGTATTTACTTAATTGAGGAACTTTCAAAGTTTGGTGACAAAGGGTTTATGTTATGATGTTAACTTCGACTAATGGAAGTACTATTGCTCTCTTCATGCTTAATATTTTCTCTCTCTTGTTCTGCTTAAGAAAATATACGTATATTTTTTATTTTTTGAGCAAAATAGACAATTTTCAATCCGCATAGTCTAGACCTTGGCTTTATTCAAGAGAGTAATTATATGAGGTGCTTCATATCTTTAGTAGATTTCTAGTTAGCGAAAGCAGAAGAGAGGAAACTTAATGCTGCACTCTCTATACAACTTGTAAACTCCGTCTACTTTAGCAGTTTTAGAGCTGGTAAATGACTTTTTAGTGTTTCCAACAAATTTCTGGGAAAAACTAATTTAAGCTTTCCACTTATTGATCACCTACTACTTATGCTTTCGACCAGTTGTGCTCACGTCATAGATCACTTGGCTGCGCTGGGCTCCTAACAAACTCAAGTGGCTCCTGAGTTAAATTTTTTGTGCACTCCTGCTTTATACTTTTAAAAGTGTTGACCATAGTTTGTTGTTTTATAGCACATCTACATACATGGTTCAGTTTGAAAAACTGGATCCATCGGTAGCAATATTAGAAAGAGAGTCTCCTATGATTTCGTAAGACCGAAGAAGTTATGGGATTTAAGATCAGGTCATATGCCCCCTACTGCTTCTTTAAATTTATAGTTGTTGTAAATCATTCTTAAGTTACACTTAAAGTCTACACCTCAGCTCCTGGTGGGTGGCACCTTACCTTTGTCTATTGCTCTTTTATGGCGTCATCTCTATCGATAATTTTTTTCTATTTGAACTCAAAGACTGACCGCTTTTCTTTAGCTGTGAAGGCGAGTTTTTATTAATACAGTGGTAACTTTTTCTTCTTTTCACCATTCATCCTCATTTTGTTGCCAATTTTAGTGTCAACTTCTCGTTTTTGTTCCTTTAGCTCCTTGTCAGCGCAATTAAAAACCAGCTCATAGTATATTTTATCGTACTTTTTTTTGGTCAACACCAATGCTCTCATATTACAAAGACACCTTGCGTTTCTACAGTATAATTTGGCAACATCTTTTATATTTGTGTAAGACAAACCAACTGCAGTGCCACTTACTTTTCGGCAATGTTTACTTTTATGTGCATATACATATATATGTATGTACGTATCTATAGGGCTACTAATTGTTCTTCACGAGGGTTGTAGAGGCTGTCAGCTCATTTATGTATTGAAAGAAAGTTATAAATTATATAATATTATACTATTTTATTTAGTTTGGCGAGGTCATATCGATTTGCAAATCGGGTTACCTTATTTCTTAGACAAGTCCTAAGAACTTGTTAGGAAAACTGCTCTTTAGAGCAGGGGACTCAAATTATAGCACACTCGGCGCCATTCGGCTCCAAAAACATCTTTTACAACAAACACATTGCTTTTAAGCACAACACACAAGCTGGTCACAGCAAGCAAGTTGGTTTGCACTGGAGTCGTCTGTAGCTCACTCGAAACTGAAGGATTGTTCGTTATTCATTCAGTGTTGGCTGACATTGCCTCGCAGTCACTTAGCTATAGCAAATATTGGTTTGTTCTTAGTTCAGTAGGAATATAGTTTTGAGTTGTCGTATTTATTGTCCTTCTGAGAACTATGTTGTTATTGATGTTGTTGTCGTGTGGCTCCTGTACTAAATTTTTTGATCACTCCTGCTTTAGACAATATTTGCAATCAATGATTTAAGTTCTGTACAAAAAAGTGATGAAAGTAAGCCAAAGAATGACAAAGTGGCACAAAGGGTCGCAAAATACTTCTGATCATACTAACCACCTGAGTCCTGAACGACTTTTCAGCTCAGTCTAAGAATAAAGAAAAAGATAAATTATCTTAGTATTTCTTATTTAGTTGCTAAGCATTCTCAAATATTTTTCTTAAATCATCTGAAATTTACCTAAACTTAAGAACTTTACCAGTTGAATATGCAGTTTTTATAAGTTATAATCTTTGTCATAACAGATATATCCTGAAATAAAAAATAAATTATAAAAAACCCTTAATATTTATATTTTTTGCTCACTGGCAGCGTAACTGGGGTTCTTACTATTTGGGCGTACTGGTTTAAGCTTTATAACATTTTCTAAGCTATAAACTTCTAAACCTACATATTCCATGAGTTTATTGCTTTCTTAACGATATTTATAACAATTATTATAAGTCCCTCAGAGTTCTTTGTACCATATGCGGTATCTCTAGTAGTTTGAAAATTTTTTACCAAATAATCAGAATCGGATGTCTCAGCCAAAAGCTTACCTAGAAAGGCTTCAGGTTAGCTATACACTGTAGTAGAATGCAAACTCGAGAAAGTAACATTTCCGGTAAAAAACCAATAAGTTTTCTTTCAAAATTTTTTCAAACAATCATAATAATGTTCGTACAATTGTTTCTATTTTGTAGGCAGACAATTTTATTGCTTACTTCTACCTATTTGGGCGTAGAAAAAGTGAACAGCGGAAATAAAATTGTAAAATAAAGCGAATTTTTTCAAAGGGTTATTTTGGCCACAACCCAAACAACAGCAAAACTTATGTACACGCACACGTGCCAGAAAATATACAGTTAGTTTTCTATGTGATTCAAAACATACCCAAGTCTCCCGTAGAGACATGTGTAGGCTTTGTACTACATTTCTCTTCTGAAAGCTATGACACCCACAAGACAGAATTAAGGAACACGTTTAACTTTTTTGGAGCAAACATTTCTTGCTTGCGGTCTTTCAATATTTATGCGAACCAAAACAGTAGGTAAGACAAAAGCAAAACAAAACTATTCAAGTGGAAAAGCAATAACTGCATAGTAAAAAGTTTAGATGTGTTGTTGTTTTTTTTTATACTAAAGCAACAACACCAATATTTAAAGGAGTTGGTTATTTCACATGCTAAGTTGATTCGCTGAGATTCGCCTACAATGAAAGGTTGTTCTTGTAGGCATACACATAGGTTTTTAATATGAATTTATATTATTTTCTAATGAGTTGCGGTTGCGATTTACAGTACTTTTTACATAGATACTATCCAAATTTTGATTCCTAAAGCTTATGTTATTAAATGCCAACAATTATGATAGATTTCGCTAACGCTGACCAGCAAAAAGAAAATTTCTTCATATTAATAGAAATTTTCTTCCATATAGTGCATATTTGAAATCAGTTCACTCAAACTATGTTAAATAAAAACTTAAATTTTTTACAAAACTAATGTATATCTTTTTACCAGACCTAATAATCAAATATTATTATTAGCTATTGTCGTTTCTGTTCTATGACGTCTATACGAACCTTTTTTTACTTGCTCCAAAAGTGTTGCCTACCTTTAGGCGCAAATAACAAAAAAATTTTGTCAACTTTTAAGCGCAAGTACCAAAAACTTTTTTGATTGTTTTCGCTCCACTGCAGTTAACCAATTATACACTATATTTTTTTCAATCATAGACACTTAATATGGGGTTGTCATTCAAAATCCACCAACCTTTTATGAAGTGGTTTTTATGGCGTAATATTGAACTTTGGACCAAAGTTATATTTTCTAAAAGAAACCTAGTTTTAATCTTTAAAATGTTGCATAGCAAGTAATATATATATATTAGTTTACAATAAAAAAGTTAAAAAATTATTAACATTTCAATATACAAACCAAAAAAAAAATAATCAAAAATGAAGTTGCCGATATTAATTTATTAATTGTTGAGAATTACTTGCTTTCTTAAAAAATGCTTTTGTATACATTTTCATAGAGTACCGGAATTTTTACCTCTTACCTAAAATTTGGAGTATAACGTAGGCACGAAAACCAAAAACTAATTTAGCAAGTAGTCACGGCAACCCAGTTAGCACACAAGCAATAAGAAATGCATTTGATTACGTTGTCAGCTGCACACTGTTAACACCTCCCCTCTCGCGCGCACTTCTATGTAAATTAAATTCAAATAAAATGCGAGACACAAATTTATAGACCCAACTACATACTAACAACAACAATAGCGAATAAATACAACTTTCCCATCCAATTGAGAGTAGTGAAAGCAATAACTGCATCTAACGATATTTTGGCAACGGCATTTTAAGGCCAACTACTTTGGCTAAGCAGTGCACTGCAGTGCAAATCAACCAAGCCAAACCAATCACTTGCAGCGCAGTTCAATGCTCAGCAGTCAACTACGACGCGACGCTCTTAATTGCACGCTACTGGAATGTGCACAAACACATTTTTACTACGAGCTGGCGAGTGGCAAAGCTGGGAGTCGCACAAAAATTTAGTGGTTTCTTTTGGCTTCCTTTGGGTGTGGACCGGTCTATTGCAGTAAAATTAATTCTTTTGCAGTGTGTTTTCTGGAGTGTTTGAGTAGAATTGTGTTTGAAATTAACAAAAACTAGTGTTCGATAAGTAAGGTGGCACAATTTTCGGGAGGAAGCGAAGCTAAAATTAAAATTTTCTAAATTTCTTAAAAAAAATGTTTAAATCATAGTTTCAGTTTCGGAAAGGTATTAACAGTTTTTGTGTTTATTGGAGGTGTGCTCGCATGGTTTCCATTGTTACACTGACATACATGTTCGTAACTCTGAATCTGGGTAATAGGGAGAGAGTGGTTGACTTACTCGTGAGTGTAGTCGAGAGCGTGAGTTGAATAAAGAGAGAGTAAAACATGCAATTACTCTATCAGATGGAATGTAGAGAGCATACTAGAATGGAATACGCGACCCGTTAAGACAGCAAACAGCGAAATTTGCTTAACAAAAATGGCGAGGACATCACGAACGGCGAGCGATAGCTCGTGCGCAGGCGTCAAACGTGTGCTCACTCGTCAAATTTGCGCTCACTCGTAAAGTGCGTGCTCAGTGGAAAGTTGTTGAGGACAGTAGCGTGAAATGTTTGGTTGCTTTGCGAAAAAGAGAGCTTTAGTATTAGATGAAAATTATTTAAAATATATATTTTTTTATATTATGATAAAGAAACTCTCAAAATTGCCGTTACAGTGAGCATTTATGCATTAACCGTAACTTATTTTACTTTACGCGCTCTAAAAATGCTTTTTTACTGAGCGCAACATTTCCCAGCGCCGCGTCGGAGCTTTTCATTCCCATCCAACATCATGTGATTGGAAAAGCTCCAATGATGTTGCGCGCGGAGAGGCGCGAACACGGCGTGCCGACTCTCCGGCAGTCGCCTTGTCGCGCTTAATTTGTGGCCTAGTGTGGTATCAGCGTTCATGCGGTCATTTTGTAACTGAAAAATTTTTATTATCTTATAAAATTGCATGTGGCTTTTTTGCGTCTTCGCAGCAACGTTTCTTTTTTGACGTGCCCTTGTTTGTTGCTCTAAGCTCAGAGTTTGCCTCACGCCGACCAAGAATGTAATATGAATTAAAAATTCAATTAAAAAATTTGATAATAAAAGTGTTTTATAGCTTAGAAAAACATAAAAAATAGAAGACAAGTGCAAAAAGTGCCCATTAATGTGGTTAAAAGAATACAACAACAACAACAAAGGAATAAATCTATGCAACATATTTATATTTGTGTTTTTGTGCGTGTATCTGTAGGCACTCGCTGGCGCTTTCGCCTGTTGTTTAGGGCGCACCAATTTGTGTCAGCGTTTTATTTTTTCAGCGCTTGAGGCCATAAAGCGCGCGTATTTGCAGCAACAACAAAGCAAAGCGCAATGCAAGCAAATGAAATGGAAATGTGGCAATGTGCATAAAACAAATAATAATAACAACAAAAGCAACAACAACAACAACAGTGTGCTAATCAACCGAATATTGTGTTGAGGTGATCTAAGCGGCACGTTTTACGCCTAAAAGTATGCAGCAAAAAGCAAGAAAATAGAAAAAAATCATAAATGTGTTGTGCTATGTACCGTTATATGCGCTGCGATGATGATTTTATATAGTGTCTGTGTCAAAGTGTTCGTTTAGTGGCTACTGCTACTCACACCCTTACATGCGCTTACACGCACACACACATACACAGAAGCGCATAGTTAGCTAGTCTCACGCTGCTTCTTCTATAAAATTGAATACAATACAAAGTGCCTGGCAAAGAAATGAGGTAACTTTTTTTTTAACTAACTATTTAAATGTTGTTTGTGTTTATAAAATACTTTTTTTTGCATGCTTTGCGCTTTAAGGCAGAAAGGGTGATTTAAAAAATAATACAATATATTGTTGTGCATAATTTTTGTAAAGTGTGCAGATGATGGTCAAACAGTGCTCTACTTTTGAAATGCAAGATAAAGTAAATACAGCGACTTAATATGGACTGACTGTTGGCTTACGAGTACATGCCTTCTTTTAGTACTAAATGAGCTGAGTTCTTCATTACAAGGCGTTCTTGTGTTCTTTTCTTCTAAGACAATTAATCTGGTGTTCAAATCAATTTGTTATAGAGAAGAATTCTGCAATTCTCTAATTTGTTTTCGAAATATTTCGCTGGTCATAAACGATTTTTGCTACTATTTAGCTTGTTTTTATATAAAAGTTATCCTGACTTGATTTTGATCGGTCAGTTTATATGGCAGTTATATGCTGTTGTTTTTCTTATATAGTTTGATTTGAACAATATCTTCGGATATAGTAACACTGTCTTTAGCAATAATTCTTGCCAAATTTCGTGGAAGTATGCTGCTAAATAAAAAGGTTTTATATACCAGAATACTTTGTACGACAGCTATATGCTATAGTGCTGCGATATCAGAGGTCCCGACAAATGAGCAGCTGCTTGAGGAGAGAAGAATGTGCAAAATATTTCAGATATCTCAAAAGTTGAAGGACTAGTTGTTGTATATACAGACATACGGACATAACTCGAATTAGCTCCTCACAATATTGATTTTTAAATATGTTTTATAAGATCTCGAGAGTTTCAATCTGCGTGTCACAAACTTCGTGGCAAACATAATATATCCTGTTTATGGTATAAAAACACAACAAGAATACGATTAGCCCAATGTTTTTACCACTCAAATGAAACGTTTGGCTTAAAGCATTTAAATTGTATCATTATCATAAATTTTCAGGTACCGAACATGAGATGAATAAAAGTTATTTGACCTAAAATATTGGTAAAACTCTGATCTACCGAACATGAGATGAATAGAAGTTATTTGACTTAAAATATTGGTTAAACTCTGAGATTTATTATTTAACTTCTCAGTGAAACTTTTGCTGATAATAATACTTTCCCTAGCCCCGTATACCTCATGCAAAGTATTCGAGCTTCAGATTTGACTTTACATCGCTTGTATCGGTCAATATGTGAGATATTTCTTAATGAAATTGGCAGAAAATCTTTTTCAAAATATTATTTTTACTTAAAATGGGTAAAATCTGGTGCATACTTCCCCTGGCGCCCGTATACCTAATATAATGATTTTCAAACGTCCGACTATAAAATCATACAAATATTTTACTCAATATGTGAGATATCTTAATGAAACTCAGATAACACCTTTTAATGGCAATGATATATCGTAAGGGCAAGAATTGATCAAAACGGGTCAATAACACCCCTAGAACCCATATATGGTACCTACTATAAGCATTTCAAACTTCCGCTTGAGCTATAAGCGTATATATAGATCAATATACAAGATAGCTTAGCAAAATTAGCACAACGTATCATATTGGATATACTATAGTTTGATGCCGAAAATGTGTGAAATCGGTCCTCGTCTTACACTTACTCTGCCATATATCACATATTATAATTTTTGTTATTCTAGCATACTATCGGGTAGTGTGTGAGTTATATTTTTAAACTTGCTAGAAAATGGTTCTCGTGTTCACTTGAGTATTGCTAAAAGTTAATCAGTCCAATATGTCTGACTTTATGATTACCGATCTTCCCACTAACTTTAAAGCATATGATATTTTAATGAAATTGAGTGTATATATTTTCCTAATTTTAATGTGGCTTAGCGCTAATTATTAATTAAAGTCTTGTGAGTGTATTAGAAGTTCGATTACATCTAAACTTTGTTCTTCTTTATTTGTTTATTTTGAACACTGTTAGTGCAGCAACGCTTTAGAGATTTCGCGCTTGCGAGCTCGAATTAATTACTGATACCTTTTTCTATGTTTTTTTTCTATGCCGTTTTTAATATGCCGACTAATATTAAGTGCCATCCTTCTAAAAATGTTTAAAAGTTAACGAAACATAATTTTCTTTGAAAGTTCCAACAATCAGCGTTATACAATACTATTCATACTATTAGCTTAATTTGTTTTGAGTTTGATATAAATTTCTAATTTGTATCAAATATACTACTGCAACTCCGAAAAAAAAAATAAAATAAAATAAAATTAAAATATAAATGCTTACTTATTATTTATTTAATTAAAAAAATAAAATTCTCTAAAATTTTTAACAACTGCACCCACATTCTAATCAATATACAATTTTATACTTCTGCATGAAATTAAATTTCATATTAAAAATAATATTTAAATTACTATTACTTGACAGGTTATTTTAACTAAAAGCACAGCACTTACACATAAACACATACATAAGCATATGCATTGGCGCATAAGTTTCAGCACACTAGCTTATTTACTGCGTTGTGGGTTAATCTGAATTTCCAGCGAGTAACAAACTTTTGAGTGCCGACAAATTAACAAGCACATATAAGCACCAAAAATACACACATACACACACATATATGTATATTTGTATATGCGCGGCCGCTCATGCATAACTTTTGCCTTACCCAAATTCCATGCGCTAACGGTACCTATATGTGGGTGTGTTAGACATTCTTGGTAGACTTGCAATAGCAACGTGTGCTTAGCTCAAAATTTAACGTACCGAAATTTCGCAACAACTGTGGAGTAAAAGCAAAAGCCGCAGTGAGTCCGCACCATATGTTGTGCCGTGCTTCGCTGTGCGTTGTGTTGTATGTGTGTCTGCGTTTGTGGGCCCATGGGATGGCGCAAAGACATATGCATTTAGATTTGCGGAAGTACTCCATTTTTGCTTTACATATTATGCGCTTTTATGCAATTTGATGCATTTGCCTGCTGGCAATTAGTCGTGCGGGTGTTGGTGCACACTTGAAAGTGATAAATTTCATAGTGTGAAGGCACGTTTACTTTTTAAATTGTTTAAAATGTGTTAATTTTGGTGTTAGCTGTGTTGCACGTATGCGTTTACATGCTTTTAGTTATGTACGACGTGGCGTATGAGTGACATAATTTTTAAAGTTAACGCACTCTTTCACTTTTTACACCCTTTTTTTATCGTCAATTCTTGTTAAATACACACTTGATAATTTTAGTAAGCTAAAATAAATATTTTTGGTTTTGAGCAATAGATGCGAAAGCTGTACAGCAATTAATTTGATGGGTTTCTATGAATTTCAAACTTTGCGCTGTCGGCATTTACTTGCTTTGTTTTCAAATAAGTCTAAAAATGTTAAATTGCTTTGTTAATTTGCCGATTATTCTTAAAATTATTTACAATGTGTGAACTATCATCGCAGAATTTGAGACACAAGTACATTCCAATTCAATGCTGCAGCGCGTATGACAAAAAAATTAGTTTAGTGTGTTATTCGTTCTGCATCGCTATACTTACTTTCTTTATTTGTTCTATTTATGTCTTACATTTAGGCAACTACTTTAAGCTGGAAGAAAGTGTTGTTAAACAAAAATAAATTTTCAGTCAACACAAGAAAAAGGGTTAGCTTCAGCTATATAAGAGTATGAATTGTATGGCAGCTATATGCTATGGTGTTCCGATCTGAACAATATCTTCAAAATTTATGGCATTGTTTTAGGATCTAGTCTCAGCCAAATTTCGTGATGATAATATGTCAAATTAAAAAGTTTTCCACACAAGAACCTAATTTGGATCATTCTGTTTGTATGGCAGCTATATGCTATGGTGATCCGATCTAAACAATATCTTCAAAATTTATGGCATTGTTTTAGAATCTAGTCTCAGCCAAATTTCGTGATGATAATATGTCAAATTAAAAAGTTTTCCACACAAGAACCTAATTTGGATCGTTCTGTTTGTATGGCAGCTATATGCTATACTACTCCGATCTGAACAATATCTTCGAAGATTGTAGCACTGTATTGAAAAACAATTCATGTCGAATATCGTAAAGATATCTTGTAAAATAAAAAAAGTTTTTCCTACAAGAACTTGATTTTGATTGCTCAGTTTGTATGGCAGCTATATGCTAAAGTGGACCGATATAGTTGGTTCCGACAAATAAGCAGCTCCTGATGAGATAAAAAAATGCGCGAAAATTGTTAGATGGTTATCTCAAAAACTGAGAGACTAGTTCGGGTCTATAGGTTTCCTTTTAGGAGTCACAAACTTCGTGGCAATTTTAATATATCCTGTTTAGAGTATAATGAAGACTTATTTGCTTATTTTAATATTGTATATTTTATGTAGATTTTTTCAAAATAATTCTCTAATATTTATGGGGTACTTGTCTATGTTGCTAAATTTTAAAAATTTCGAAAGTTGAATAGCTTAAAAGAGCACTACTTAGATATGATAAAACTGATTTTCGAAGCCAATAATCGATCTCGAATAAAGTTTTAAGTATAAGCCAACACGTAGTTCCAGTATTTCCAATATAATTTATTATCAAAAATATGTTTTTTACGAAAACGCTAAATCTCTATGTAAATATATTGAATGTAACAAAGTTTGTAACATCGCTGCCAGCTCCTAAGCTACCAGCTTGAACTTAGAGACCCTGAGCTTGCGTTCACTCCAACAGCTATTTTAATCGGCTTAGAATTAATTAGACAAAATGTTGCGAGAAAATCACCACAAAATAGTGTTTAAGAGCGTGGGGAGTAATTTGTTGTTGTAACAATTTTTTATCATTAATAAAAAAATATCATTTATTTCACAAACACGTGCTTGTATGTGAGTAGTTGTGTGAGTGTGTATGTGGGATGCTGCGCGAACGACGACATGCATAATTAACCGCTAAATACCAGCAAATAGCGGAAATTTTGTTTAGAAAAAACGGCGCTCAATATAAATACAACTACATACTGATATATTGTACAATGTAATTACTTTTGTATATATATGTATGTATATTAGGGTGTGCTATTTCCCAAGTTTATTTTTTTTTATTGCAAGCTTCCCTGAAGTTTTAGTTTTTACCTTAGAAATAATGATCGAACGTAAACAAGCGCTTTGTTTTCAATTTAAAATGTGCCTAAATCAAATTTCTTGCCATGCGTATGAAAAGCTGGTTTTTGATGTTTTGCATTTAACATGCAAACCTATAATTTTGCGAAACTGATATTTTTATACAAAATTTAACGCGCTACAAAAAAAGTCGTAATAATCTTTTTCAAAAAATAATGCTTTAAAAGCTACACGCAGTTGAAAATAGGCATCCATTGTCTAAGCATTCATTCAAGTCATTTATGCATTCCGTGTTGCTCATACGGCCTGGTGTACCCTACTGTATGAATACAATACATTTGATGCATAACTTTAACTACGTGTAACTTTGAAACTAATGCTTTTGTATAAAAATCGTTAAGACATTTTTTGTAGAGCACAAAATTTTGTATCAGAGTATGTTTTTTTTTAAATTATAAATTAACTTGTTTAATGCAAATTATTACAAAATGTTCAATCATGGAAATTCACAGTTTAAACTAAAAGTAAAAAACTTGATAGGGCAAAAACTCATGCTTGAGGGGTTTGCAAAAAAAAAACAGCAAGTTTGGAAATTTGGGACACCCTAATGCATATACATGCAAACACATGCTTACCAATATGAAATGCTAAAAAATGCTAAAATAATAAATAAACACGAGACCGCATTAGTAGAGTTGCCTGCAACATTAGTTTGCACCAAAGCCGACTCGACATTGTATTTGGTTGTGGTTGTTGTTGCTATTTCTTGTGTTTTGCCAGGCGCCATGCATTATCTACAGTGCTCGCTCGCTGCACTGCACATAAACAAACAATTTGTTATGCAACTAACATGCTCGCATTCAGCAAATGTTTTGTTGCCATTCTTGTAATTGTTGCTGTTGTTGTCACGGCGACTGGCGCCACGGCGTTGCGGTTACGTTGCTACCTCGCACAACTTTCTAACTATTTGTGTGCGTGTGTGTGTGTGTCGGTGGGTGCAGCACCTGAAAAAGAAGCTGTGACTGCGGGTGTATATATATATACATATATATGGCTGAGTGTGTGTCTATATATGTGTGTATGTGAGAGTTATGAATGCGAGGCCACAAGCCATGTTACTCTTTTATTCTTATTCTTACTTTTTTTTTCTTTTTCCTTTTTGTTTTTATATAATATTTCTTCCTTGTTTTGTTTATATTAATGCTGGTTGTTTTGTTGTTGTTGTTATTGTTGTTGTGCCCATAATTTATGCGAGCATCAGCAATTGCCAACAATGATGAAGCAACAACAGTGCAACGAATATTGCAAACAACGCACAGCAATGCTGAATATTCATTACTCGCTACGCACACAGCCGCACGCGGAGTGTACCAAACACACACACGGTGGCTATTTGTGCATATGAAAGTGCGCGCTGATTCACCTGTGTGCCCACCACAGTCGGGGGTTATTAAAATTATCGGTTTGGCTGGTAAATTAAATGAAATAAAATGTTGCGCAGGAGAATACATTTCAAAAGCTAACCGTTTTTTTGGCATGAAGGGGATACATTTTCAATCGTTTTGACCTGGTAATATTTTAACAATTTTACATTATACATTCTAAATAATTTTAAAACAAGGGTCATAATTTTCATTCACAAATTTAGAGCAATAAATTTGGCAGAAACTAAACAAAAGAAGAAAAAAAATCGAAGTGAACGGCTGAACCGAAGCTATAACAGCACTCATAGCTGCATTTCTTGCAGCATAAAAAGACATAAAAAATCTTTATTTTAATGTTGATCAGTCAGTTTGCATGACAGCTATATGCTATAATGGACCGATCTTAACAATGAACTAGGAGATTTTAGCGTTATTTTCGACGATAATCTGTGCCAAATTTCGTTAAGATATCTCGTCAAATAAAAAGGTTTTCCATACAAGGACTTGATTTTGATCAGTCAGCTTGTATGACAGCTATATACTATAGTGATCCGACTTAAGCAATATGTTCTCAAATTGTAATGTTGCCTTAGAAAATAATCTTTGTCGAATTTGTGAAGATAGCTTGCCAAATGAAAAAGTCTCCACAGAAAAGTTTGCTTTATGTTCTTATAAATCAACTGCTTTCGACCGCCAAAAGTGCTAGAAGCCAAAAAGTAACATTATTTGGTAGTTCAAAGTAGCGTGCGCCACTAAGCTGGATTTTTGCTAAAGTCAAATGCAAAGCAAAGTTGCCTGAGACTCAAATATCTACAAAATTAAGTTATAAATTCGAAATCTGAAGATCTAAATATATCACTTTTGGAAACATTTGGCACTCAGACCATTCGCTTTTCATAACTTCCTTTAAAAGTGATCAATTCATTAATCGACAGAAATAATCGATCAGCTTTGAGGCAATCTGGGTTACTTTTATTAACACAGCAATATAAGATCTATGACACTATTTGGTATAAAAACGTCGAAAAAGAAGTTATTGAAATTTATACTTATTCGATCCACCTCCTGAAACTAAGCAGTAATATCTAGAGCTGCCGTTTACTAGCAGTAAACTATTAATTTTATGGTTTAGTAGTAGGTAGCTTAGGAATTTGGTTGCATAACTGAGACCTTTATTTTGTCTTTTTGTTATTCGTACCTATTGTTGATTAGCTTCCTAAAATAAATTCCCTAACCAAAAACCTAAAAAGAATACACAAAAAAACTCTAGGTGGTATCAGCGGAATCTGACGAACCAAGTCGAACTTATGAGCACCAACCGCACCAAACAAAGAGTTAATGTTTGAATGGGACTAGCGGTGAGACTTCCAATTTTTGCGCATTTTTGGACAAGTTTCTTTAACTCACCAATGAAGACTGTAAAAAGTTGTAATATTAATTTAAGATAAAGAGCAAAACACGAAACATCCATAGCAATCAATATACAAAAAGCTTTCTTAACTCAAAAAATATATATATTCTGTATATTTATGGATCGATATATTCATATTAACATTCACCGCCAATGCAGTTAAATCTGACAAATGCGCTATAAAATTGAAATAAATAATAATATACCGTACACATCAAAAAAACATACAAAAAAGTCAAGAGCACATTGCCCATTATATACTCGCCAAACATGTCATATCAACTCGGTTGCAATGCTTAACCTTGACTCAGCGATTCTCATGTGACGCCCACATTATAGCACCAACACATGAATGTGTGTGAATTTGTAGATATGTGCAGATTAATCTTTATTTATTGGTTTCCATGCAGATACCATCTCGGTACTTGGCGAGAGTGCTGTGTGCTCGTGCAATGCTTAAGCTCAAGGGTATATTAAAATAATAGAAGCAACAACAGCAGCAACAACAGGGGGATAGGTCATGCTTCGCCGCGATTTCGGCGTCTGATTTTTTCGCAACATGCCGTGCAATTTGAGTAGAAATTTACATATTGGGAGTTGAGAATGTGTTCGTAGTTTAACGAACAAAGAAGTGAAATTAACAGGAATTTTTATATAAAAATACAATGTTTCCGGTGTATAAAAAAATGATAAATTCACTTTCGGTATTTCTTTCGCATTTTTGCGTACTAATTTGTGTGGAATAATAAAAAGTTGCCTACATTAAGGTGTATAAGCATTAGGGTTTCAGCACCCTGATGGCATGCTAAGAATGGCGTTTTTGAATATTTTAAAAATAAACAAGTGAAATGATTTTTTGACAAGTTAAACGTTGGCTATATTTAGATGACTACTGGAGTAGGTTTTAAGAATATTAATTGCGATTTTTAACTAAATATGTTTTGTTTTCTGCTAATAATAATCTGAGATTTTTTAATAAGTATTTTTTTTTTCTGGTAAGACTATTATGAAAATTAAAAATCCGTGTTTCTTTTACACGTGGTTACTATTTTGACAGAAAAAAGAAATATTGCCTACCTTTAGGCGAATATTGGATTATATTCTGTCTTTTAAAAGTAAACAACAAGTGAAGCTAGCAGAAATTTTAGGACAGAAATGAATTGTTAACAGAAAAATAAAATGTTGCATGCTTCTAGGCGAATACTCAATTATAGAAATGGAAATTTTTAAACAGAACTGCAATGTTTCTAAATAAAGTAATACTACTAACTATAGATAATTTGTTAGAAAGAAGAAAATAATGCCTACATTCAGGCGAATAGTGAATTACAGTTATTGCGCCTAAACTTTACAAGGGAAAAATATGAAGAGGTTGCAGTAAATTTAGTGTCAATTAAAAAAAAATACATATTAGTACTTTTACATTAATCACGGTATTAGCCATAAAATAAATAGAGATTCTCAAAATATTTTGAGAAACGGCAATAATTCGCAAAATGGGATGAAAATTGGCATTAAATATAAATAAAGCGTTGATTATACCGAAACTACTAAAATATGGATAAAAGCTAATTGAAATAATTCCATAAATTTTTATACGCGAAAGGTTGAGAAGGCGTTGCGTGTATTGCATAACCTTGAATCTGGCAATTATTTAAATGAAATCACAACAACATGCGAAACTAGCATTGAATTAAAAGCAAAAACAAGCAACAAAACGGAAAACGTATTGAATAAGAGTGGCAGCAACAACAAAAACGGCACTTCAGCAGCCTTGCACCAGAGAGCGCGTGGTGTGAGGTGAGCGATGAAATAAAAACGAAAAAAATAGAACGTCATTGCTAAAGTTGCATTAATTGAAAGGTGAAATTATAATTTACTGCACAGCCACGTTGCATGCCACTTGACTTACGCAAATTAGTAAGAACTTGAACTGAGTGCGAAGTGGGGAGAGATATAGAGAAAGGGAGGGCAAGGAAAAAAGAAACAGCACACAGTTTTCTCTGCAACAGCAGCTGCCATACATGCCGACAAATGTAAAGCATATGTAAATGTGCACACACAAATGCACGTTTGTTGCATGCACTTTAGTGCACTCGTAAAAATTCAATTGCAAATAAAATATAAAATCTATTGACCAAATTGTTTTGTGCATAAAAAAATCTTATATGAATGCCACGTGAAACAGAATCGCAAAAAAAAGATACAACAAAAAACTACAGTTATAAAAGTGAAGCATAACGTAACCAACACAGGAAGTGATAGTGGGAGTACTAGGATAATTGTTGTATTTTGCAGATAGTTGTTGTGTAATTTCAATGCAGTTAACGAAAGATGTAAGCTATTAGCTAGCAAACGTTATAACCGTAAATAGTACCAAAAGTGTCAGTAGTTTTTTGATTTCATAATTTCATCAAGATTTTTTTGTTTGACCTCAATTTAAGAATCAATCTTCGAATCAAAGGAGCTACATAATCATTATTAATTGTAATCATTAATTGTAATGATTTCATTTAAAACAATTTCATTTATTGATTAACTACCATTAATTCTACTTTTGATTGATTATTAATTGTAATGATTATTGATGAGTTGTAATTATTACATTTTTAAAATTTTATTTTATTTAATATTTAATTTCTATTATATTAACTACACTAAATTTTAATTTTTAATGATTATCAATTGTAATGATTACCGATTAATTTTAGTGATATCATTTTTGAAAATCTGATTTATTTTTAATTACCGTTAGTTCTTAATTTTAATGATTATTTATTCTAATATATTATCATTATGATTCAAATAACATTTAATATATAAAAAATAATTTCGATCATTTAATGAAAACATTCAAAAATATCTTTTGTAATGATTATATTTTGCATAAGTACCAAATCTTTTGATAAGTAATTATCACTACCTCTGCTTAGTAAACAAATTAGATATATTGATTTTGAAATATAAATACTAAAAAGTAATCCCACGTAAATGGAAAGAAAATAACTTGATTTTGAAATATAAATACTAAAAGATAATCTCACGTAATTGGAAAGAAAATTACTTTGAATTAAATTTTTAAATAATCGTAATCAATTGTTATGTTTATCTTTAACACAAATTATTTCTTAAGCTTTTTTAATTTTTTTTTTTCTATCACATAATCATTAGTAGTTGATTGTCATTACACATAATATAAAAGTTAGTCACAATTTGTATTATTCGAAGCAAAAAATTAAAAACCATCAACGATGCTATAAAGTAATTTATCGGTAGTTCATCAATTGTAATTAATTCAAATGAAAGTAATTTCTTACGACTCTTTCTGGCAGACTATGGATATCAAACATATTCAAAAGTAATCCAAAACATAATTACATAGCAATTATTAATATAATTATGAAAGATAATGCTTTTTTAAAAAATCTTTGCAAGCACTGTTAGGTGCTTGAGCCATTAAAATTATGGAAATTTAAAATATATAATAGAGTAATCGAAAATATAATTACAGAACGATTATTAATGTAATTATTAATTACCATTCTATTTTGAATTCATCTTTGCAAGCAGTATTGAAAAATTAAAGAATTTTAAAATATTAAAGTGTAATCAAATATATAATTACCTAAAATTTATTAATGTAATAATCAGTGGTAATGCTGCTGATTTGCAAATATTTATAAAAGCTTTAAGTGATTTGTTTAGTTTAGTATATAATTGATTTCGGCTCACACCTAAAACCAGGAAGAGTTCTATAAAAGAAGTGACACCGATTACAATTTCCTATGAAATGTACTTCTATTTTCAAATAAATTTCAGCGTTTGGCTCTTATATCTCAGTGGTTCTCTTTGAAATCATTTAGTTAGCAAATAGAACTTAATTTATAAATAAAGAAAAATATATATATTACTTATAAGTATTTACCTACATAACTAATATATTTTTCTTCTTCTCTTTCAGGTATGTAAAATGATTGCGTTACAGAAATTTTAAAAACACTATTTCTTATACGGTATATATATTTATCATATATCAAGTTATCAACTGTTCTTTATAAAATTGTCTCAAAATGTTTATATTTCTAAAATTTGAAAGCACTTTGTAAAAACCGAATTCAAATTGAAAATGTAATTTTTCATCCCAACTTTAGTTTTCGAATCCAAAATTTTTCAAATAAAAAATTCTCAACCCTGCTTTGAAGATGTAAATCAAATATATACTAGATTGCCAGAGTTGTTCGGGAAGAATCGCATTTTCCTAATATTAATTTTCATTTAAGTGCTTCATTTTATCGCGAACTCAAAACAAACAACAAAAGAATTGAGAAAAAATCAAATATAAACTACCCCCCAATCTTAATGGATTCATGAATATGACATACTTATACATAAAGTATACAAATATACATACATTAGTGTGAGATGTTTTTAAGGTGTGACTATCAGTAGTAGGCGCAGAGTAATTAAGTTGAGTAATGAAAGTAATTAAATTTTTATAAGCATAATTAGGCGGCAAACTAGTCATGAATGCTAATGTAAGTGAATATTGAATCTCATATTTCAGCACTGTAAAATAATATGTCCCTATTTGGTAGCCTAGAGTGGGTAAAGTGTTTTACTCAAAAAAAGCTTAAAAACGAGAATCGCTTAAAAATGTTCGTGAAAACCAGTACAAATATTTTGAAATTCATCTTAAGGTAGCGCCTAAATGATATTTTTTTTATTTCATTTACATTATTCTGGGAATGATGCCATTAATTTTGGATACCTACTGTTTTTCAAATATATGGCAACCATTTGAAAAAACATCTTCATTAATCTCTTTGAAATTAAATTTTTATCCAAATTCCATAATATTCAATTATTTTCTCAATTACAAAAAAAAAAAAAGATTTTTCAAACAAGTGGCAACTTTTATCAAAACAATTTTTAGCTATAATACTTCATAAGCCACTCTAGTCCAATTTCTATATTATAATAACTTGATAAAACCAAGTTGTGGTAAATTTGAATTTTTAAACAGCTGGCAACTACGTAAAAGAAGTTTTCAATTTTACGCTTTTTAAAGCTCCACCATCTGATATACATATGTATGTAGGTATATATTGTAGTGTTTCTTTGTATTATGCAGTACTTTCATTTAAAATTTTAAATAGGTGGCAGCGCTTGAACTCTTTTTTTATTAATCCAAAATTAGTTTGATATTCAAATTACATAATTCAGTTATTTAGTTAATTTAAAAAAACTATAATTTTTGCCACAAGTGGCAACCTTGCGCAAAAATATTTTTAACTACAAAACATCGCAAACTTAAGAATGCTAATAAGCAGCTGGCAACTCCTCTACAAAATATATTTAGCTCTACGAATTTTTAAAGCTCTACAGTTGAATATTTATTATATATTGTATTCTTTCTTTGTATT
The DNA here is from genome assembly GCF_042242935.1 of Bactrocera oleae. Classification (NCBI taxonomy): domain Eukaryota; kingdom Metazoa; phylum Arthropoda; class Insecta; order Diptera; family Tephritidae; genus Bactrocera; species Bactrocera oleae. Next base: position 62,502,638 of record NC_091540.1, on the reverse strand, counting down.
ATTGCAGTATTTTCATTAAAAAATTTCAAATAGGTGGCAAACTTTAAGCTTTTTTTTTAATATTTCATTATTACATCAAACAATCCCAATAATATTAAAGGCTGTTAGCCAGCTTCACTATGGTTGCACTCTGCACACGTGATCTCGTGACGAAATTTTGTTGCGTAACGCAATTTCGTTGCAGTCGAGCGTTTCAAAAAATGTTAAAATTTAATTCTTTAATTAAAATTACCGCATAGAAAAGTTGTCGATTCAATTTTTGTTATTTGTAACATGCATACATCGGTATATATATATCTACATATATATATGTACATATATCCGTAATTATACAGCTAAATATGTAACATGGATGGATATGGCACAGGTTTTATCCTTAATTCAGCTCAAGTTATGCTGAACATTTTTTACTTAACGCTCGACAAAACCACATTATCTATTTGTGATTAACATTTTAAAAACTCATTAATTTCTTGCTTCAATGCGTGGCTGATGGGCTGTCACAAAGATTAAACAACTGATAATGACAATGCTGTTCAAATATGAAAACAGTGACTATATTTGTGATGAAAAGTTCGTTTATATATTATATAGTTATAAACATATGTACGAGTATTTGCAAAGAGATTATCTGCACTTATATGTTTATAAAAGCGACCTTTTTGCTCCTGCTTGTCATATACTTCCCTAAAAAAAAAAAATGTGCGCAATATGTTACACAATACAAATTTGAATGCTTATAAATCGTGATTCAGCGTATTTTATTTGCGGCCACAAATGTTACTCATACGTCATGTGGAACTTACTCATACTCTGCTGACCGATCCAATTGGCTTGCCACTTCACATTTTGATACATAAAATTTGGCTAAATTTAGTTTGCTTGTAGTAAATCCCACTTTTTACCATTATTCGTCATTAAGCATATATATTTGATTTGACGTATTTTGGTAAATTTATGGCGTAAAATAATATGTTTTTTAGTTTTTTTATTATTACTGCCAACATTTCACAATTTTCTGTATAACCTTTTCATCTCATTCGTTTATTTAGTTATTATTTTATATTATTTTGCATATTGTTTTGTTCAAATAAATTTACTTTGCTTACCATTTTTCCGTTGTACATCCGCTGTCAGCCGCGCTTGTAACGGTGCCAGCAGTTTTTGCTCACGCGTTGTAGCTTTTAGACATCTAAATATTACCACCCACAGTGTTCGTTGTTTTTATTTGGCCATCAGCTGGAGGCGGCATCATGTAGCTGTTGTTTTATGCACAATTCCAACTGCGTTGACTTCTGTGTTTTTGCATGCGCCTTACGCTAGAACAGCCTTATTTGTGTGTTACCATTTTGGCTGACGTACAAGTTAGTGGTTTGGTTTTTTCACTACGCTTGTTGGTTTTCCGACGACCATGCATTTACGGCGCTCGAGGTATTGATTAGGTGGTTTGATCAAAATGCAAATGCGGAGCACAGCAATAGCTGCTAAGAAAAATAAATAGTTTGAAGTTTGAGATAAGCTATGTTTACTTGCAACTCATTGACATTGTATGTAGTTTTTAGCTAAAAAAAAGTTTGATTACTTCTTCTGTTTTTATATTTGATATAAAGCTTTCGTCTCTTTGTATCTCTTGTCGAAATTAGATTGAGGTACTCTAATTTGCAAGGAAGCTGAGACATTTAATTATTTTTCGTACATTTACTGCCATCTCATGCCAAGTGGAGTACTATTTATCGGATATGCTCTGATTTAGTCCGATATTTCTTCATACAAGCTGTATCTTCATATACAGAATAGGTCTAATACCGACAAACTGTATATATACAACTGTAGGTGACTATATTTTGAGTAGTTCTGCCTACTATAAAAGTTTTTTTATTGACATAATCACGGTGCTTCATACTACATATATTCAATTCGAACTTAAATATAAATTATGGTAAAAATAATCAATAAGTTTTTATCGATAACTTGTCAGCATTTTCAATGTAATTTTGTATTGCCACTCTTATAGAAATCCTCGTCGCTATTGGCAAAAATTGGAATTTTACAAGCTTCGCGTGAGTCGAATTTTTCCCCAGCAACCAAGCTCTTGGAGCTGCTGGCGAGTTACTATCGATGTGGGTGTCCTGGCGTTGTCCTGATGGTTCAAAATTCCGCTCCTATTTCCCAAAGCTGACCGTTTTTGGCTCCGGACGATTTAGTGTGCACTGCTTAGGATCGCCTAGGAGGATCATAACAGTGCTCGACGATTTCCATAAATTTATCGATAAAAATTTGTATTATAAAAACTACCGGACCAAAATCGACGAAACCAAAAGAAAACATTATTCACATTTCCATCCGCCTGATTCTCGTCTTAACTCTGCCATTTATATAGCGCGATTTATATACTAAAGAAATCTATGGGAAAACGATGGATGTCTTTTAACCAGAACTTAGGTATATATAATATTATTAATATGAGAAGCACTGAATCGTAAATTCTGTTCTTGAGCCATCTAACAGCCCGAAAATTCAAATAACTCCAGGTCTTGAGAGTTATAGAGAATGCGATTTTTAAGTTTTAGAGTCTATTGGTTACACTTATATATATACAAGTATACGTTCAGAAAATAACGAGAATTTTAAAATTTCGATTTTGATGATTTTTAGCGGTATTCATTGCTTACTTTAAGTATAGCAGCCGCTAAGGTTAGGCATGTTTATATGCATTTAACCCAGACTCCATATCCGCCAGACATGGCTCCGTGTGACTTTCCTATTGCCAAAAATAAAATGAACTTTAAAGGATCGTCGTATTACAATATAAATAAAAATTACTGAAAGATCTTTTAAAGGCTTTCGCAAAAATCGAGGATATAAGTGTTTCCACAATTGAAAAAAGTGCATAATATCGACTAAGGACTTTTTTGAAGGCAACAACATGTATATAGACAAATAAATTTTTTCAAAAAGGAAAATTCCTGTTATTATTTGAACACACCTCGTAAAGAGAAAAAAAATGCTTAGATTCAAACTATATTTGTTTGCTTGGCTTAAGGTAGGATAGGGCGCGAATATTTTTTATAGACGTTGAAGTATTCCTACTTCATTGCATTATACAATTTAATCGGTCTTAAAACTAATTTCAAAATATTATTTTTGCATTATTATATTATCTATTCAACATAATTCGCGTTCAAGAGTATTTGAAACAAATATAAACGTAGTCTTGTTAACACATTAGCCAAAAATGGCCTAAAATATGATATACAAATAATCGCACAACTGAACAATAAGTAACAGCATATTCGTGCCCAGCGAAAATTTTGTTTTAAAATATATTTTATAACTGTTAGTGCTACATTATTCCATTAGTTGTTTGGCGCTAACTGCCGAAATGACATTTAAAGCATTTCGGAATGCAATCAACGGCGAACACACACACATAGACATACATGCGTGCTTGTATATGTGTATTAGGGTGTTCGTTATTTTTCAAGGGAGCTGCCGCCACTAGAAGTTTCAGTTTATAAGTACTGTGTATAGTATACAGTACACCATGTCGTATGAGCAACACAGAATTTATAAGGCACTTGTATGAAGGCTCAGTATATAACTTTTAAACTTTACTTTTAAAGCAAAGTTTTTATGAAACAAATCATTAAGACCTTTTATGTAAAGTGCTTTTGTATAAAAATATAATATTTTCAAATCTGTAGGTTTTTTCTTGCATTGAAGATAATTTATTTAATGCAAAAGATCAAAAATCCTATGTTAAATACATGTGAAAAGTAAAATGACTTAGGCATGGTTTAAAATGAAAATAAAGAGCTTGTTTGCATTGGATAATATTTTTAGGGCAAAAATTAAATTTACGAGGTGTGTCAGTAATAAATAAAACACACCCTAATTTATATGCACACACACACATTATTGCACACATTCCTTCAACCAAATTACTGTAACTGGCACTACTAAATGCGCCGTTTAGCTACATACCAATACAGATGCATACATACATATATGGGTGCAAATATATCTTGATAGATGTGTGTGTGGGCATGTGAATGCGCCTAGTATTCATGCAGATTCCTTCAGTTGCATACAAAATACCGAAGCCAACCAAATAGTACTCATACACACATATGTACAAGTATATATATATAGATATACATGCATACGTAGGCACTAACAAATAGCGAAATTCTATCGACACTCCCGGCGCATTCAATTCCAATTTCATTTCCAATTCAACTATGACACTCCAGTACATGTCCCTTGTAGTTCTTCGTCGCTGCAAAATGGCAATGAAAATGTCATTAATAAAGCAAATGCAATAAATCATGCGAATGCAAAAAGCCAGTGAAGACTTGAATGAATATAAAATGGCAGGCACACATACTCCAACACATATGCACTTATGGTATATGTTTGTATGGGTGTTTAGTAGTCTCTACAACTGGCTGATGTGAAGTTAAAGGATGTGCGCTGCGACCTGCTTGCTGCGAGCTGTGAATTTTGCATTTACACTCGTCTGCATGCCTGAATGCAGCTATAAATATATAAATATTTATAAGTTAGTGTGCACGAAAATGCGTTTACTCGCTGAGAAGGTCGCACAAGGAGAAAGTTATTTGGTGCATAGTGCGTCGAAAGTTCGCTGCAGTCACAACGTTGTGCACCCAAAAGGTTTGCCTCTATAAATGTTCAAGTTATTAAGGGGTTAAATTAGTATTTCGACATGCAGCTGTGCTGACAGTTAGTGGCCTTACTAGTGCAAGCGCTGCATGTTTACTTTGTATATTTAAGTAAAAAATAAAAACGCGCAGCTTTTAAACGGTCAAATTGTAACTAGTTGTAGAGTAGTATTGATCTGTGTCTAATTTATAAAATGAGATATTTATATACATGTTTTTTTATCACGTATTTTACGTAGTTGTGTCCATTGTTCGATATACCAAAAAATATTTTTGGGATGAAGTGAATTCACACCTGTTACCTTGATGGCAGCTATCTCGGCATGAAAGAGGCTATAGCGGTCTGGTAGCAAGAGACTAGAGTTGATGGAAAGCTCCCGAAAGAAGACACTACGTCCTATCCTCCCTCTTAACGATCGATCCAGCCGTGAAAAAACTCACTTCACCTCTTCTCCAACGGCTTCGGTCCGCCCACAGATCCCTCTCAAGTGTGTGAGCAGAGAGATAACCTCTAAATTGCAGCGTTCTAAATTGTCAGAAATACAATCGAAGTAATGTATAATTTCAATGTATTACTACACGAGACCCCACTTGTACCCAGTATCCCTAACAGCAGCCTTCGCCGCAAAGCACCTACCAGCTCGATTGGACCCTTTACCCTATTTTCGAAAAAAAACACTTTGAACCGATGCTCTTCCAATTTTTCCAGAAAAAATTAGTTCTGAGGGTTCTGCATGTTTTGAATTCTATTTTATTCTTCTTTTCTTTACGTGGTCCTAAAATTTTCTCAAGAAGGAGCGGAAATAGTCTAAGAACCTTTCCAAAAGAAATTCCAAGATACATCACCAGAATGTCTACAATGTTCAAAGACTTTTCTTCTGAAATAATACAAATAGTAGCGAAAAATCCTGTGGTTTTGAAAGAAGCTCAAATTGATCTTAAATTGTTGCCAAAGCAATACAAATGTGAGCCTAAAATTATCCAACATCCTCAAATTTTTTTTCTAAGTATTCTTTATTCGAGGTTTTATGTGATTTACACGCGACAGCTAACAACCGTGCCCAAATTATATTTTATTAATATGGATTCATTTATTTTAACAATATAACCAGGTGGCAACTCTCTTAGATATATTTTTAATTGGACTGCTAGTATAACCCTTTTTTTAGATACATCTATTCCAATATTGAAACTATCGAATCGATTTAAATTTTAAAAAATCGAGCAGGTGGCAACCTTGTTTAAAAAATAATTTTAAGTGCCAGCTTTGTTAAACATTATCAACGTGATACCCATACGCAATGTTTCTTTGTCCTATATTTTTTTTTAAATAAAAATGTTAAACCTGTAGCAAGGCTTTACCTTTTTTATCTGCGAAAACCAAAAACATGCAAACGGGTGGCATCTCTGAAATTTTATATCTTACGAAGAGCTTTCTTAGACATTATGATATTTATAACTATATATAGTGTTTCTTTCCCTTAAAAATTGTTTAACTAAAAATTTCGAATATGTGGCAACTCTGAAACTTATTTATCTTACAAAAAAGCTTTCTTAAACATTATTAACTTGATACCCGCATGCAGTGTTTCATGGTCTATTAACTTTTTAACTAAACATATCGAACAGGTGGCAACTCTTTAACTTTTATTATATAATGTTACCAAAAAGCGTTCCTAAACCTTATTAACTTGAAAAACATATGTTTTGTTTGTTTCTCTTATACATTTTTTAACCAAAAATGTCGAACAGATGGCAACGCTGTAAGTGTTTTTTATATGAAAAAGCTTTTTTTACCAAAATCAACTAAATACATACATACCTATATGTATTTTCTTTGTCTCTTAAATATTTTAATTAAAAATGTTTAAGAGATGGCAAGGCTGTAACCTTTTTACCTTACAAGAAAGCTTTTTTAAACATTATAAACTTTATAGCCATTTCTTGTGTGTTTTTCTTTAAACTTTTTAACTAAAAATTTCGAAAGGATGGCAACCCTGTAACTCTCCCACCAAATATAGTCTTAATTACTAATTACTCTCCCTTTACCGAATACAACTTTCAAACTGCCACAAATATGCTATACAAAAGGTGACAAATGAAAAATGATGTTCAACAAAACTAAAAACAAACTTCACATGCGAGCAAAAGAAAACTAAATAAGTCAAACAGTCAGTTGTATAACGGCAAAAATGTCCGCAATTACCTCGACTTCATGCAACCGCACACTCTCCGCTTACATGTGACAACAAAAACTACAAAAACGACAAATATCCTTGCATACTTCCAGGCGCACTACATGTGCTCCGTTGTCCTCGTTATTGTTGCCACCATTATTGTTATTGTTGCATGGTATGCAGTGTGCACTTTCTTAGTACGAGTACTTGATGAGGTGTGCAATAATACAGATAGACAGACAGACACTACACTCGCCATTGTTGTAGTATATTATGCGCTTGTCATTGCTGCTGCTGTTGTTGTTGCGATTATATGCATGTGTGGCATTGTTTGGTATTGTTTGTCACAACTGCCACTTTTGCTATTACTCTCCTTTGCTCTTTAGCCCATATGCTCGTTAAGTTACTTGAAGTTTGCTGCGTTTTTGTTGTAAAATGTTGCCCACTTCCTACTATACATCTACTATACCATATACTTCTACACCAACAAGTGAGCAAGTTGAGCTGTATGTAGTTGTGTATTTGTTGTTGTTTTGCTGCAATTGTAGTTGCACTCTGACATATTTTGACATTAAATAGCGCAACGATTTCCACACACACACACACACTGGCATATACAAATATAAATTACTACTTCTACCACAAGTATGTTTATGTATGTACATATGTGTGTGCCGTGTAGAGTTTCCGTAGACTTCCCACTTTGACACGTTTAAAGGTGTTGAGCAGTCACTTTGCTTTTACTTCTTCTCCGTTTTTTATATTGCATCTAGTTCGCCTCTCTCTTTCCTGGCAAGCAATTTTTCGACGCGTTGTGCCCAATTAAAATTTAATTTTTCCTGTGTTGACTTTTCGCAGCTGCTTAAGTAGTTGCGACGTGTGCTAAGAGTTGAGTTTGTACACTTATTCATGTGACCAGTGAACCTTGTGAGCACAAGCGCCTTTCACAAGCTGTGCGAATACATTTTTTTTGCTTCTAAAATTTTTGAAGCGTTTTAAAAAATGTGTGACTTTACTCTATAATACCAGTTTTTATTATAATTCCATAATTGTTGTCATAATCCTTACTGAAAGTCGGTTAAAAACTCAGCTTGTTATATCTCTGAGAGACCATTACATATATTTAAATATAAAGCTTATGGCAACCCTGTAGTATAAATTTCCTAAAATAAAATTATTCTCAAGTGTCGGTTCACGAATCGCAACATTTTTGCTTGTAGCTGACAATACTATTAAAAAATATTTAATGGAAGCGTTGGAGAAATATTGTTATCTCTCATAACAATACTCAATGAAAATAAAAAAATTTTAACGGACAAATTTCTATAGATTGCTTCAATAATTTAGTCAAATGATAACTCTGTTCAAAAAACTCAATGGTAAATACCATCTGATCAAAATTGACCGGGACTGATAGAAAAAGTTTAGTTTTCACGTATTTTAATTCATGTCTTTATTAACGTCTTAAAAATGGGCTTTTAAGCCAATACAAGTATGCCAACGCTTAACCTAGTTTTCCATATTGTACTTGTTATAAGCCTCGGCCACGTGCCTTCAGTGACTTTCAGGTTTTTCGGTTTCGACGTTTTTTAGTGCACCATTCGCCAGATTATTGGATAGTTTCGACGTGATATTCATAAACACACATCTCGTCACCAGTTATGATGCGTTTGATGATTGTATGGTCCTCAGCCACGTCGTCAATCATCTCTTTTACGATCTCTACTCGCCGTTAATTTTGCAATAGATCCAGGTCTCTTGTTACGAGACTAATACGTTTCATACCAGAAAACAATAACCAAAACAGGTTGTGTCGATCCCTAAGAGTTGCTGAGATCCTCTGCTATCTCTTTGATGCCAGCACTGTACCTTATATTTCTGATAACTCAGATTTTTCAAAAAAAACACAACAACAAGCAGCTAGTATAGTTGAAAAATCGTATCCATACTAGAATTATAGTACAAATGACGCAATTTTCAATAGCCTACTCAATCCCTCAAACCATCTGCTGAAAGTCTTAGTAAATTAAATCAGGTTTCACTCTTTTGATCAAATACGATTTTGTTTCACCTCTAACATATTGAAAAATACGAAAACCTGCGAATTGTAACTTTTGTTAGTTGAGCCATGGCTTCACGCTTTTATTGCCTACTAGGACCACGTGTTGATAAAAGTAAACTCGCTTCCCTTAGCAATAGTGAACTTTGTCGACATAAAGACGTATTAATTAATTAATTGAAATGAAAATGTAAACGAATTTTCACGCCATAAAATGTGAACCCAATGATAGACTAAATTCTTCTCCCTAATTTTGAACAGAAATGATTTGTTTAATAGGTCTCAAAGCTGAATGGGCATATTCCAATGAATCAACTTTCTATTGTCACTCTCGTTGCTTTCTCGCAGAACTGTGAAGATAAAAATGAGTTTTCTTAGAAACGATAATTTTTCAAGAAAAGCGTTGCCCAACTTAGCTATTCAAAGACCTATATTGAAAGTTAATAGCCAGTCTATTGCTCTCTTGCAGGCGAGATTGTAGCTAGAATCGTCGGGCTTGTGTTGTTAAGCACCTTTTCGAAGACTTTTTCACACAAACGAAGAGCAATTTGATATATTTTGTTTCCAGGAGATATTATAGTGATTTTGTGCCAATATCTTTGCTGATTTTGGAGCTATAATTGTCCAAAATAGAAATAATATAAAATATAAGAAATTCATCTGTAAAGAGTACTATAGCGGAGTAGCCGAAGTTACAATATTTTCTTGATTAAATTTAAGATTTTCTATGAGCAAGCAAGAATATATTTATGGATACATATTTTCGGTACTTTGTATACATTAATATATATTTATTCTATATATCTAAATAGGTTTATATACACATAATGCATGAGTATCCATTAACAAGTTTCCTGCTCGAATCAATGTCATATACATATGCTCTACATGTCTACTCGTAAACTTGGAACTAAATTCCGTTAGTCGGCTATCAAATTACAACTAAATTAAACCACATCAATATTTTAATAATCTGTATGTAACATGCAGACGAAACTCAAAGTACTAACATGCGTATATGTATAGACAAGAAAGTTATAAATATATACACATGTAAACATGTTGCTCTACTTGCTGCTGTCAAACTCAAGTCATTGTATGTGTCTGCTTTACTAAGTATTAATGTATCGACACACACACACATGCACACCCACATTTGCAGTGTGTTCAATCTGGTAGCCAATTAGTGTCTACTATTAATCCATTTAGACTATAGTGCTAAAGCCAAAGCTACTCGTGCTCAATACACACGAATTTTGTAGCATATTGGACGAGACGCATGGACGGACAGCAGCCGTTTGCTTGCATTGCGCTGAAATAAAGCAGCTTAAGAGTTTGTTGTTGTGAACTCGAAACCGACACTTAATATGACTTGCAGTTGTATATATACATATACACAAACGTACATATGTATAAACGTACTAAAAGTTTTAACAAGGGCTATAAAATGCTTAACGGTAATTTGCAACGCAACCACATACCAATTTTATTTGACTACATATATACATACATATACCATATACACATATGTATATAATATATAAAAATATATATATATATATATAAATTTATATACTAATATACTATGAGACCTATGTGTATGTATGTAAACAACATATACTTAGTGCAAACTTACAAATTGTAAGCAAATATTAAGGTCCACGCTTGTCGCTTCTTGGCAGCAAAAGTTTTTTGTTTTGCGCTTGCAACCCTCTTTCGCCTACTTAACCCCAATTTCCATTGTCAACATTTTTTGCTCGTTTATCGCTGGCGAATTGTCACAGCCAGAACTCTGCTCAAATTTGTTGCAATCGCTGTGAGCAGCAATCTCCTACTGAGCATGACGCCGCTACAACAGGGCAAGTTATACCCAGCTGTGTTACCGTGGGTTGGAAAAGCAATCATGCAGAAGAGAGTCAGTGAGAAAGAGAGCAGCTTTTATGTAGCCAAATTGGCACACTTCCAACGCCGTTATTCCACTTTCCACTGGCTTTGTAGCTTATTTTGCTCATTTAATGGTTGCTCTTGCTAAAGGCTACCATTGCAATGTGGCGAAAAGCTTTTGCCTGTACCACATCCTGTTAAAGGACGTACTAGTTGTTGTTTGCTGTTAAATGTATATCTAAAGCCTTTTATTCTCAATTTTAGTTTATCAATTGAGAAAAAAATTTCAATGCATTTAATAAGCTCCTGAATTTGGCTGAAAGCTTTGAGAGCTTATTTCTACATATGGCTTCTGTGCTTTTGATAAAAGCTAATTATGCTGGCTGTGGTTGGAGTCATCGCTTTTTGGAAGCATATAAGTGGCTTCAAAACTTCGAAAAGAATTGTATGCGTCTCTCTAGCATATCATCTTTTTTTAAATACTTATAAATAAACATATACTATTCACAGCTAGTAGCCATTTCCGGGTAAAACAATTATCTACAATTTCAGAAAATTTTTTAAAAGATATTTTATTTCATACTGAAATTAAGTAAAAAATTAAAGTCATTATAAATCTTGAAAGATATTGAAACTATTTAAGTATTAATATGACGGTTACCCTGTAATGCAAATTTTGCAAATTAAATAGTTTTTAAGAGCTATAATTTTTTGAGATAAATGGCAACTATGTATATATGAAAAAAATTAATTCCCCAAGTATTTATTATCATTTATATTATCGATTCTTTAGTGCGCACATTCTGGTATACATTTTCGAGTTTTTCCTGCACATACTAAATAGTTTGAGAAAGGTGATAACCCTAAAATAAAATATGTGGTTAACCATTATTCACGATTATTTTAGAAAAATGTTAAATCGCTTTACCAAAAGTTTTCTCTGCCTATTATTAACATTTACATGCAAATAAATCTACCAAACGTAAGTAGACATTTGCTGTTATATGACTTCTTGCTGATTAGACCACACCGAATCGTTTCTCCGCACATCATATCGTAGTAGCATATAATACCTTATCATCACAAATCTTATTTTACATGTCAGCTAATTAAAGCGCGTTGAATATGTCATAACACCTTAACATACATATATATGTCACTTTAACACACATGACATCTCGTCATAATAACCCATCATCACCAATGAGGTCTTGTTACAATTTGCATAATTATTAATAACTATATTTTCTCCGCTTATATCATCGCATCCACCTCGCTATGTCACATTATTATATATTTGCTCGCATAGCGTATTAAGTCCATAATTTCGTCGTACATCAAAGCATTTGGTATCAAAGGGCATCACATCATATACTTGCCTTATCACATCATCTTCTATTGCTATCTAGAGTCGTTTTCAACACTTGTTCCTCATCAAGCTATTCAGAAGTATATAATATTACATGTAACACTATATCAACCCCAGCCTCTCACAGTACATCACTTTAACTGTTGCCACTTCTGACCTATTCAAATCACATCGCATTACCACAACTCATATGGTCTAATCTTTATAAATTCCACATACCACATCAACATTTCTTTTAACTACCTTTTAAAATTATATCAGTCTAATAATTATCTTATCAAATCATCGTATTCTCCCATCTAGAGTCGCTAATTTTATATTCTATTATAGCAAATTATCGAATCGCAGACCATCACTGTCAATGCTACCATTTCTGACCTCATCATAACAAATTACATTACATCGCACGATTGTCATATCGCAATGCCAAAACTCATGTTATTAAGTTCTTATAAATTCTAAACTTTTTATAATACCACATCAGATATTTCGCATTAAATATTTTATATCATCACTCCATGTAGTATTAGTTTATATATAATATTTATATGCAATATATTGCGATACAACTTTTCAATTAAGAATATCTCACATTAAACTATATCATGAGATATCACATTATGAACACATTAAATAATAATTTACGGCATCACATCGCTAGATACTACATCACTTTAAAGCAAATATGGTACATCACACCATTAGTCACATCACATCAATTCGCGACATATCACATCAGGCATTTCAAAAAAATTTCACTTCGCAGCGCCACACCTCATATATTTGCAATTTTATTTTCAAAAATCACATCAATACTTTGTATTTTTACATTGTATAATATTATTTTATATCAGAAATCAACACACCGTATATTAATTATCATACCAAATCAAGTCGTACCCCACTGCAATTTCTTGCATTATAACGAGATATTGCGATACAACTATTTACTTTACAAAACATCAAATTAAACTATATTATATGACATCACATCTTTAGAGTCACTGTCGACTATTTTACGTACTTCCAAATCTCATCACATCACACCCAATCGCCAAAGACTACATCACCCCAACATGTCATATTGCTATACATAAGTTACAGCACATCAATTTACAATACATCACATAGCTATATGTTACATCACCTCAAAACAAAGCACATCACATTAAGTATTTCAAATGAAATCATATCACATAAAAATAAGAAATCTTGAATGATTTTTTTTGTATGAAAAAATTTCGATTTCTTTTTCAAAGCAAAATACCTTGAACTTGATTGAAAAAATAATTTACACATTCAAACGAGCATTCTCGTGATTTTTACCTTACTACCTATATCACCTAAGATTAGCAATCACCTCGTAGATGCTGACTTTTATGCTGCTGCCGAAAAAAACAACAAATTCTTGTTTATTTCCAATCAAGATAATGCAAAAATCCTGCGTGTATATGTGTGTGCGTCCACACAGCTAATAAAAATCAAGGCGAAAGCAAAAGCAGAAAAGCAAAAATGCAAAGCAAAAGCAAGAATATGCAAAAGTTAGTATGCTTTAAGCTTGCAATTCCTTTCTTAACACTGACTGAATACTTTGGATTTATTTCATGCTGCCAGCAGCAGCTGCATTGTTCCATTGTTTTGCGCTTTGCTTTTGTAGTTAACTGATACGCATACGTAACGGTAACTGTGTCTGTGTGTGTGTGGGCATATGAGATTTGCCGCGTTACCTTCATTTTAATTATAAATGCAAAGTTGCTAGTGTTTACACACGTAACGGTATTTTTTTTATATATGTGTATGTTTTTATATATGTGTGCATGTTTGTTTGTGGTAGGGGTTTATAAACAAAATCTTTTTGACTGACGCGGGAACCTGAAACTTAAGCTGCTACTAAAATTACAATAGAAATGTAGTAGTCCTTTATACTCTTCACTGCGCCTGTCATGACGCAAGCCAACAATAACAAAAGCAACAAATAAACCACAAAACAAAAATGAACACACACATATGTACTTTTGTTTTCGCCAAGGATGCATGTGTGTATTTTATTTTGGCATTCGACTAGGTATTATACTTGTAGCATATATTTAGGCGCACAAGGTAAGCGGCACAAGCGCATTTCTAGGCGCATACAAATTATTAGCTGCAATAAGAGCGCCACTCAAATTGCTACTCTAATTACGCTAATTTTATTGCAAATGGCATAAAAGCGTGCCACACAAACACAGCAACATACACATATGTAAATTTAAGCTGGCATTCGAATGAGCTCGTAGCTGGACTTGCGCTTGCAATGCAGTTATATAATGAGTATGTAGTTATGTAACTGTGCTGTAACTTGAGCACACAGCTGTTGTAACTATAAATGCATGTATGTATGTGTGTGTGTGTGTTTGTTTGTGGTGGCACTACCAATGCCACCGCGATCATTATTATCATTTGCCACCGCAAATACCACTAATGGCCAACAGCTGCGTTCGCTTGTGCTCTTACGAACTGTACATATGTGTGTGTTAGTATGCGTTGGTGTATTTAATAAAACATTGCTGGCTAACCAATAATATCAATCAAATCAAGTTGATTAATACAACAAATATTGACACTCTTAATCATTCTGGAATGTGCAATTTGCTGAGCTGAAAGGTGAACAAATTTAATATTTTTACGGATAGCACTGTAGTAGTATGCTTTGCCGATTAATTGAGTTCTTTAGTGATCGAAAGTAAACTTGTTCGAGTTATTAGTCCATTTTATTAGTAATTATGTATTGAATTTTAAGGATCAGGTGCGAACTATGTATGCCGCGATACTCAGTTTCTCTTCGTTGCGAGTTAAATATTTTGATTTTCAGTTTTATAATTGAAAAAGTTAGATAGACAGTAAAATTTTGTCATCTTAAACAGCAGTTACTTGAAAGCTCTGTAAGTAAGTGTCACTTAGGAAGTGCTTGGCTCCGAAAATTAATGTATTTTTACCAATCAAACATTAGTACTTCAAATTACAATGTGATATCTTTGAATATCCCTCCCATGCCTTTCTAATCAGTTCGATCTGTTTACACAAAAACATCAAATGAAATACTGTAGACCCAAATAATATATTAAGACATTTTTTATCCGATCTAATATTCCATAAATTGTATATTTGGCAATGGGCGTGGCACCGCCCACTTTTAGTCGAAATCCCACCGTGTCCACGACAGTCGGGTTTATGTAACCGGACTGGACCCAGATGTTCATCCGGCCAAGAACTGTCCACTCGCCAGAACTCTGCCGCTACAACAACAAAACGGTGCAATTCTATATCTCAGGAACTACTTGACAAATTTTATACAATTATTGCTATTGTGCACTATGCAAATGGGCGAAATCGATTGGCAATCACGCCTTCTTGTCATATAACACACTTTTAAATTCCATCTGATTCTTTCACTTTACAGTATAAAAATCAAACATCAATGAAGTTATGAGACTAAAACTTTGCACAAATAGTGTACTCAAATTATTTCAGCTAACGCTCAAAAATTGAAATCGGACTATAACTTTTAAAGGACACAGATACCAATTATGCGGACCACATATGGCGTATGGCTAATTTTGTACCGAACATATCAGTCAATCTGTGAGCTCTAGTATTGAAATTCGATGAGAATATTTATGTGATGACAGCATACTCTTGTACCAAAAATGAGTAAAATCGAGTCAATACTTCCGTTAGCCGCCATAAACCGAATATAAATATTTTCGAGCTTTAATTTGACTTTATCCCACATATACTGCATGTATCGGTAAATATGTCAGAAATCTTATTGAATTTCCGAAAGAATCTCTTTTTTTTTATAATCGCTTATCTTCTTACATGTGTTTGTAAATAATGGATGCAATACTTCCTACTCTTTATAAAAATACATACGAAAGTCCTGTATATAATTTCACCTTGTGAGAGTATAAAATGTTTGTTTACACCCGAGCTTAGACATTCCTTACTTGATTTTTAACAAGAAATATCTAACGAAATATTATTAGAGTTGTCGCTGAGGAAGTCCAATCTAAGTTGTGTTATACTATTAAATGAAATTTTTTCATTAAAATCATTCAATGAGCACATATTATATAATAATGCTTTTAAAGCCACAAGAAAAATATATGTGTGTTCATTCCTGATACTTTACGACTCATAAAATGTTAATTAAAATCACACACTTCGCAATAAACAAGCCAATGAGCCATAAATTGGTTAAAATTATTATACTTATGATATGTCTCCACTTAAACAAATTTACATATTTTCAAGATTTTTAATCACTTTGCATTCAAAATTGAGTCACAGCACATAATAATAAAGTTATAACGGCTATGTATATATGTATGGCCAATGAGACCAAGGATACCAAATAAAAGGACCACTAGCTATTATGGGAATTATGTTTTATGGCGCACACAAAGCAAATTATAAACGCACAACTTTCCTTCGGCCACTTAAATTGCCGATACTCTTAATAAAAATGAAATAACAACAACAATAAAAAACTATTTACAACGGTTGCCTTGGCAATATGCCGCTTAGCCGAAAACACTCCACACACTTTTATTACTTTGTCTTTAAAGTAATGCCACCAATATACATATTTACATGTGCTTGTGAGTAAAAGAGCTTGTAAACAGTATGTAATACACAAATAACGGTTAATGTTTGTGTATGTGCTGTAATAATAACTTCAACTGAAAGCCACAAAATATATATAAAAAGTCAAAAATCGCTGGGACTTACGCACACACAGGCAAACACATATATTTCACACTAACACATACAAAGCTAGTAATATGCGTGTTTGTTTGCTTGTTTGGCAAACTGTAAACAAACAACAACAAACTGAATACAACTCTACTTGGCTCGCCTGGTCGCGCGTCCATTGCCTTCTGCGTTCTGTGTCAAAGGATTACACAAATTTTTATTATGACAAAATAGCGCCGACACAGTTTGGTGGCTATAAATAGTGAAATGTATTAAAATTGCACTTTACGGTGTTGTTATTGCCAACGTGCCACGACAAAGCGTTATTATAGAAAATTTTATTAAATCGAAAGGATAGAGCCACCGCAGCCAAAGGTATAATAGTGGAGTAGGCAGAGGCAGCAAGCGGAGAGAGGCGGCGGCTGTGGTAGCGGATACAATTTCTGGCGCTGACACTTTTAAGAATGCCATTTTTAATATTGCTTCGAGTATCCTTTTTAGGTTTTGTTGTGTCATAAAACGGGATTTATTAAGTGGATACGTAAAAAAAAAGGGGGAAAGAGCAAACCAACCAAGTTTATAAAAGATATTGTATACAAACACTTGTTTGAACATTTTAATATATTAATATTTTATGAAAATTGACGCAAATTGAAGTCAATAAATGATTATATAGTCCCTTTTTTATTAACTGTATTGAAGCTATGAAATAGTTTAATATTCAATAGCGATAAGAGATCTTTTCTAACTCCAAGCGAACTGCAATAGGATTTGTAATTGAATATTTAACACTTGACTTATATATTTTAATAGCTTGAGTGTTCGAAAATGCAATTGTTTAAGTCCATATGAGAAAGATCGCATTGTCGTGGTGAAGAGTGATCCATCCTAGGCGATTGATTTTCGTGATGTAAACTAGTAAACAAATGGTTGTATATCACTCGGAATTTACTATTCTGCGTTGTTCTAGTGGTATGGTTGCGACATGTCCAGTTTTCCACAAAAAAAAAAAAAAAAAACAGGCAAACATTTGCTTGGAAGTGCCTTTTGCGCGAACAATTTTTTTTTGGATTCGGCTCATCTGGAAACACCCATAAATTGGACTGTGGTTTATTTTTTGGGGTCATACAAGTAAATCCATGTTTCAAAACCTGTCACGCTGTCTTAGACCTGTATCGAAGCACCGCTATGTTATTTTTCTAACATTTATCTGGATCAAACGTCATAAGCCTTTTTTTGAGCGATTGACTAATTGTGTGGGATCCAACGTGAACACATTTTTTTTAAAGTCAAATGCTGATGCAATAGGTCACATGACGATCTTCCAATGTTAATTTGTGCACGGCATCAATGTTTCGATCATCGATAAACACCAGTCCTTGGTGGAGCTTCAAGCCAAAAATTTAATTAAGTTCATCGATGCAGTGTTGCTGAGCTAATTCCCGTCGAAAGTTATAAAATATAGAAAAAAAAATGTTGGTAATTTAATTTCATTTTCTGCCGTGAAGAATTTTTTAAGTTACTGTAAACAACATAAATGGCGCTCGTATGTCAGAACGTGTTGACTATGTATAACATCAAAAAATGTCAAACTTTACAACAACGTTATGAGTTGCCAGATTGCAACATAAGCGTTGCCAAATCCCGAAACAGAAAAGGCAACCTATATAGCATACTACTGCATACTAATATAATGATTATCTTTATTATAACAAAATTTATGCCGAATATGTCTGTCAATGTGCAAGTTATGTGTTAATAAAATTGCGTGGAAATATATTTTCATATATATTTAGGTTTACTTGAGTAATGCCAAAAGTTATTGCAGTCAGTCTAAACCCTTCGCTAGCGCCAATTAAAACCAATATAGTGATTTCGGAATAAAAAACGTTTGTGAACAACCGATCTTAGCTCTTCCTTAGTTGTTCAAGTTTGAAATGTGCGCTTTATTTGCTGGTTAAAAATGAATTGATTTAATTTATTGCATTTCTGTTTATTTAAATTACAAATTTTCCTCAGTATTGTTTTTAATTTAATTTCTATTTGAACTGACGTCTTCATGTTGTTCAACTACTACTCCATTTAAATGCATTTCACATATTCTATGGCATTATACTTGTATTTATTTGCTCAACCACTTCGTACTTCCGTTGCAATAAATGTAGCCTACATCTGGGCGATCGGAGTTCCTTCTATCGGCTGCCGCACGTAATATTTATAATTCCATGTGCAAACTCAACTTTAATGCCAATATTGTGGATGTTAATGTAAACATTAAAACCAAAAGAACTGAGTTGTTGTGTTGTGTTGTTGTTGTTGACACTGCAACGATTGCTCTTGCGTGTACTTAAAAGGCTATTTGCAGTTGTAAATTATAATAACACGATATCTAACTATATACCAACATACTATATATATATTTGAAAACGGTCACGTTTTAGCGCTACGCTGAGTAAATAATGCACGCAAAGCAAATACTAGTTAATAACGATAGAATGTACACAAACACACACACTCACACACTTGCAATTAGTTGAACGCCAAATAGTGCGACAATTGAATTTTAAGTGCAAAGGCATTTAGTATTGACATATATGTATATGTGTGTGCAATAAGATTGCATTGATATGTGTTTAAATAACATATTGATAAACGAATTTGTCGAATTCGCCTTTAATATTGAAATTATTATACACTAAACTGGGTATTTTAAGTGTGTTGCAGCCAGAAGAAACGTCGGATACCTTGTAAAATATATATGTAAATGATCAGTGCGACGAGCTGAATCGATTTAGACATGCCCGTCCATCTGTCCATCTGTCCGTCTGTCTGTAAGTCTGTATATACACGAACTAGTCCCTCTATCTGAAATTTGCACACGTCTTTTTCTCCCGAAGAAGCTGCGCATTTGTCGATACTGCCGATATCGGACTTCTCTCGCAGATAGCTGTCATACAAACTGAACGATTTAAAGCATGTATGTGTTCTTTGTATGGAAAATTTTTTTTATTTGACGAGATATCTTCACGAACTTTGGTATAGATTATTGTACAAAGCAACGATATAATATTCGAAGAAATTGTGCAAATCGCACCACTATAGCATATAGCTGTTATACAAACTGACCGATGAAAATAAATTTCTTGTGTGGTTTTTGTTTTATTTTATTTTTGTTAAGGAAGCAAACGAAGTTAACGTTTTTTCTTGGTTTTGGTATATAAAACGATCGTTATTATAAACAACAAGACCAGCATATTATAAATGTTGGTTATACCTAAATTATTTAAAATTAGTTAAATTGATAGTCACCAAGGCTTCTTAGATTTGTCATACTGCGACCAATGTAAAAGTAGTAAATTTAATAACGTTATTATCATTCTGAAATAATTTAATTAGCTGAAATAATTAGGCTGTTAATAAATTAATTGTAATTTACCTTAAACCCTTAGTATTTTACATCAGTCTAAAAGGTCGTATTATCATTGCTAGTTTACACTGCCGTTTGAATAAAATGTATAACAAGAGTGTGTGATTTGAGCAAAGCTTTGCACTTGTTACTAAGTTAGGCATTCAATTGAAATATTTCGAAAAATTATTTGATTTATTTTATTTAGATCGCGTCTTTAATTTTAACTTAATAATTAATTAGGGAAAAGTTAAGAGTAGACAAGATAATCAACTGTACATTTCTATTTACCTCTGTATATAGAGGGAGAAAATTTGAGGCAAAATTTGATAAAAAATTTCATTTTTAAGACCTAATTAACGAACTTCATTAGTTAGTAGCAAAGCTATTAGACTATTTTGCTTTCCATATTGTATGTATAAATCGAGAACAATTTAAAATTTAATCACTCAATTAGGAATGCTGCTATTAATATTTTGATTAAATTTTTTTTTGAAATCAACAAGGAAAACGTTTTGAAATATTTGCATATATGATCAGAATTCTACAAAGCTCGTGATCATATTCCATATTATTTGTGATAAAACTATATTTTAAATTGTTTAATTGACTTAAAACATTATGAAAAAAATATTTGCTTTAAAGTTGTCGAAAGAAAGCATTAATATACACTGATATTTATTCTGTTGGACTATCGAAGGTATCGAAAGCAAACTGTTTTTGGGACTCTCTTATCTGTAGGACTCTCCAGCTCTACTAAGGGACAGTTTCTCAAGAGATGCTTACAAATTTGGTACACTATGAGAGGTTAAATTTCTTACTATGCTTGGGATGACAAGTGAAACGCAGATGAAGAAGCTATATACGTTTTTGACGATTTTATAACTCTTGAAATTTGTCGAATATAAAGAAAAGAGAGTAGCAATGCTGGCTCTTTATACTTTCGCGCTTCTTTCATTAAATTTTTGTAATTAGTTTGCAAATTCCTAACCCGATTAGATCAGTATTTATTGCCTAATTTGTAATTAGCTCAACGCTTCATCTCTAATTGTTGCACAATTTGAAATAAAATTTCGAAAGCGCCATTTTCATTACGGAAATGCCAAACACCTAACGGTAATATGGCAGTTTTACTAATTCTCAAAAGCCAAATAACTTTTAAAGTCACACTTGAGTATTTCAGAGTTCCCCGGCAAAAGTTGCAATTGGCAAATGAGATTTTTAATTAATTGCACAATTAATTATGACAAAATGTTGCCAGATTTTACAGAAGCAATTCGCAATTGGGCGCAAATGCACGAGCACAACAAATACACAAAGCCATCTTGCGCTTTGCAGCTAGCCAGGTAAATCCAACTGCAGTCAAATGCGCACATATACAAACACATATGCATACTTACATACATACATACAAACATAGGTGTGTACCTTGTGCCTTGGAAATCACTCCTGCAAATGCAATGCAATTGAAATTGCATGACAAATTTTCTAATAAATATCATTGATATTGTTTGTTGTTGTGCCTGTTTGTAGTTGTTGCTGTTCGTAAAATCAGTTTTGGCTGACGATAACCAATTTCCCTGCGAACTACAATGCAAATTAAAGTGGAAATTTGCAACGGATGCCAAATTATTTCATTAGAAGTGAAGTAGGCAATTCATGTCACAGAACTTAACGTAATAAGCTACGAATTTATATAAAAGCTATTGTGACACATACAGCTGCAGTGCACATATATATATATATATATACACATACAAGTAGGTGAGTGTGTAGAGAGCGCTACAAGAGACAGCACAAATTATTGGAGCGAAATATCTCAATATGTGTACAATTAAGTAGACACATACATATGCGCGTACACATCTATACACATACACACACAACACACAGTCTATATAAACGTGTAGTTGTTGTTGTCGTAATGAATTGTTGTTGATAAAAGTTATCTATCAGCCATTGTGAGGACGTGGCGTTGAGACAAATATATCGATGTGATGATATTTGTGCAATTGTAAACTCGATTGATGCCCTCACGTATTGTCTAACTCCACAAGCGTTACCTGCAGGTAACTATATACAGACTTATGTATGCATGTATATACAAATCTAGTTCAAATGTTGCTCTTGCTAATGTCTAAATTGAATTGAGAAGAGATTGTGTTTAATCCTAATACACGCAAGTAAGCGCTTTAGAGTTTTCTCGGAAATGAGGTACAATATGTACAGTTAGAGGGGGAGCTAAGTAGGCAGAGCGCATCACTAATGTTCATTGGCTAATAAATTCTAAATCTAAACTTTGTTCTAAAAAAGTAGATGAAAGTCTCTGAAGAAATTTAGATTTTTTGAGAGCCCTATTAAACAAAAAAACTGCTTTTGATTTCCCTGTGCCCCCCCGAACACTTTAGAAACAACATATTTATGAAACTTTTTATCTCTACTGTTCTTTATTGCTAAATTGTATTGAAATTATTTCTCTTCTAATCTATGTGATTAGGTTTTCAACATAGTATTTTTTTAAGCTCGAAACACTTGACCACCGATACTCCAATTTTTTAACCGGTTTGCAAAATTTGTTAGAGGTTGTTCCGCAAAGTAGACCTCCATTACATCGATGACCTCCTGGTTCGACTTTATTTGTTGTCCAGCAGGTGATTTTTTCACGTTTAGAAATAAAAATAATTCGGATTGTCATGGTGAAAGAGAAATTTTTTCTACGCCAATTTCGACGACGAATCAGCCCAATAGTTTCGACTATTTGAAACCTGTAAACCAATTCTAGATGGTCGCCATCGAAGGAGAAGCCGATTTTTCAGAAGTCCGCAGAGTGGCCTTGTTTAAAAAAACTCCGATGTCGATTAGGCTGTATATATAACATGATAGTAAAATTCTTTTGCGATAAGGGCGCTATCTGTCGGTGGGACTAAGTACCTATCGTATCACCAGCATATTACAAAAAGTCCCAAACCGGTAATAAACCTGTTAATATAAATTATTTTAGCAAAAGATCCAAGGGCTCAGACCTATAAAATCAGGGCCACACAATTACCTAAATACAAATTTTATGTAGTTGGGTTAAGAAAAAAATTTACTTCAGTTAGCGCACATAACTGATTTCATACATATCTTATACTCAATTCAATTTTCATGTCATATTTTAATTGAAATTTAAAGGTTATTGCAAGTGTTAAGCGGCGAAGGTGCGGATATGGCGGCGATGCTATAAAAGCTGATTGGTTACTTATGCTTACGCCTATTTTTTGTTAATAACTTTCTTGCGCCGCCTCGAAAAAGGTCAAATTTAATACTATGTTATATTAATCCGCTTTCCGGCGAATATTCACACGTTCACAAACACATGCATACATATAGGCACATGTGTGTAATAAAGGCCAAAAGTTCACAAATCACATATGCTGAGCTGTATCATCGTTTGCGTATGTGTTAGTATATAGGCAGCCATTATAAGCACGTGTTATATTGTGAATATGCTTTTAATGTGTGTGTGCGTGTGCGCACGTAAATACATTGGCGACAAATAATAAATGTTAAATAAAATATAATATTTATTTATCAATTGAGCCACCTGTAAAGAAATTTTTTTTTTTGTAAAAGTAGGTGCTCATGTTGTGTGTTTGCTTGTAGGAGAATGTAGGTAAGGTTATATGGTCAGTTTTCTTTTACCTCTTAATGTATTTATATACGAAATTATTTTTAGTTTGGTAAACGTTTTTTATATATGACAAATTGTTCATATATATTTGGGCGAGTGTTGGCGTGCTGATTGTGGCTAAGAACATTCCAATTTCAGTGTTATTGCTCCGGAGATCATTCGGTAAAGCCAAATTTGGGTATTTATAGCTTATTTAGGCATTTCTAGACAAAAATCGTATTTGCCTATAAAATTTATTTATTTTATTTTATTTATTTATTAAATTATTTATTTATATTATCTGTCTAAAATAAATTTAATTTCAATAATAATATAATTTCAATCTTAACATTTTATTTGAAAATGAGTATAACATATTTGCTATTGTGAAGGAGTTCAGCTGAGGGCTTGGAAAAGGCTTAAAGCCTCCAAGATCATTAAGTCTTTTTTTAAAAAATTAATATCTCTTCTTTTAGAGCTCATATTTGAAACTTTCAAGCGTAGTATATTAATAGCCACTTCAAGCTCACTTATCATTTTGAAAGAAAAGTGTGTAGGGACTGAAAAATTTTGGTGTCAAAATGTGATTTGATCTCGACGTCCAACCATTCACAATGTAATATTGGTTATAGGCGCTGGAAAAATTTTATACACTTAGATTCCAGAAAGCACTAGGTCAAACATTACGGCTTTTTTGCTTTATGTAAATGTTCACATTCCGGGTAGTAAGAGATAATAATAAACTTAGCTTATGAATATATAGACACTATATGGTATTGAAAATAAAATATTTATTTCAAACTGTAATTTTACAAAAAAATATGATTACAAATACAAAAATAATTCCTGTTATTTCTGACAAAAATATATTGATGTAGGGTTGCCATTTATATCTAAAGTCAAAACTAATAATCACAAAAGTAATGCCAAATATCAGCTCTGCTTTATGCAATTTATTTATATTCAAAAAATAAAACTTTTATTTAGAGTTGCCAGCTATTTTTTATTCAAAATTATTTAATACATAGATAAGTTTAAATATGCAAATCTAATAAAAAATGAAAATTATTTATTTATTATGATATCAGAATCAATTTTAATTAACTTACATATTCCTAAAATAAAGACTTATCGCTGCCGTAATAAAAACCATGTTCAAATAATAATATTAAGGCAACACCCTGCTATGCAATGCGTCGGCCCACAAGTACAATAAATATATAATTTATGTTCATTGCATTGCCGAAATCAATTTTGCGCGCAAATAATAGGATTAAGGTGTCAAATATACCGATGCGCAGAGCTCAGACATAAAAGGTACACGTGGTTAAACGTGGTAGAATAGCTAAACGAGCATATGAATATAAAAAGTGTCTGCATTTGCCAATTCACTTCATCCAATAAATGATAACGATTTCCTTCCAAACGAAAAGCATTTGTAATATTTTTGCATACTTTTGGGCGCAATTCGTATTTCTTTCACTCCAGAAATAGAAGCTGTTCAGGTAGAAATTTATGGATGTGTATGCATGTCTATGCTTTGTGTGTGAAAATGATAAATAAAGCATTTACGTAAGACGCCAGTACTTGCCAAAATGGAAAAGCGTTTATCCTGGTTTTTGTATCGGCGCGTATTAAGGTGGTACTTGCGGCACGCATGTGTATGTGTGATTTTATATAGTACGAGTACTTGTTATAAATATAAACACCTAGCATACTTCCATTTTATATTTAGGAGAATGTTACAAATATAATTATTTGATGATGAGATTTGGCAGCCTTATTTGAGCGGCATCTTTTATATGTGTTTGCGTCTTATTGAGCTCAATATATCGTATAAAATAGATGTATTTATTTTTTAGCGCTAATCCGTAAAGTCATGTATAAGCAAGACTGGAAAGTCAGATCAGCTCCTAGTAATAACAGAAGCACTATTTTACAAACCAACCTAAGTTACATATTAAAAAGGCAATGATCGGCTTCTTCCGCACAAATTAGAGCACTGTCTTATCATCATGTAGACCCTTCAGTATTCTAGTAGTATGATATCTGAAATTCGTTCGGTCTCCTTTGGTACTCTGCTATCAGCAACTGAACCATTCAGTTTTCCACCAAAAAAAAAGTCAACCCTCAACATCCACATCATCTTCATACATTTTGTCGAACTTTCTACGGTTGTACTTCAATTTAATTCTCCAGCCTTAAAAGGCATTTTTAATCGCCGCAAACCAGACGATACTTTTTGTGAGATGCCTAAAACTTCAAAATCTTGCAAAAGTAAGAAAACTTATATTTTAAATTGTTTTACGTATTCATAGAAGTGGCAACCCTGATCAGATGTGAGCAGAAACTTTACTTTAATCTATTGTTCACTATATGACTACAGTTCACCATCTTTAGATGCTTTTAATAAATCTAAGTATGATTCAAATTTGATTAGTCCGCTGTTGGACTGAATGCTGTTCTCAGTTTGTTTGGGCGACAGCCTAAAAAAGGGAATTTTTGGGAATTAAAAAAATACGTTATCAATTTTTTTTTAATTTTAAGCTTATATTCGTACATATTTTATAAACACACAGTAAAAATTTTGAAAAAAAAAAATTTATATTTTTCGAGCTACAAATCCTCCACTATAGTAATGATTCGGTCCTTTTCCATAGGCTTAATTTTTTTCATCGTCTGCCGAGGGGCACTGAATCATATAATATGTGAGCTGGAATATATTCTTCCATTCGTGCAACATTTCCAAGCCAGCGGAGTCGCTGTACTTTTACATCTGGTACTCGCTTTCGTCCACGCATAGCGTACCAATATTCCTTCTGAGACCTTTTTTCTTGAAAGCTGCTGAAGACTGCTCATCGTTCGTCAAAGTCCATGCTTCCGCAAAATACAATACAGCAGTATCTAAGTGTTTTATCAAGTGACTTATATAAGCCTTAGTTTGGTTTTGCGAGAGAGGGCTTTATTTTTTAATTCACTGTTTAACAAATGATAGCACCCGTTGGAAAGAACGATTCTCCGATTGATTTCGTGGCTTATGTCGTTGTTAGTATTTATGCTGGATACCAGATAGACGACGTGATTTCCCAATCGTTGAGATCCTTTGCTTGATGATAGAAGGTACTTGGTCTTGTCCTCAATCAACACCAGACCCATCTGCTTCGCTTCTTTTTCAAAGCTTGAGAATGCTGCGCACACGGCCCTGTTGTTCCGACTGATTTTGTCGATATCATCGGTGTAGGCTAATAATTAGTAATTCTTGAAAAAGTTAGTGCCGGTACGGTCAAGATCTGTAGCGCTCTTTATCTTCTCAAACATTAGATTAAAAAAATTGGTCGATAAGAGGTCGCATTGTCTGAAATCTCGTTTGGTATCGAATGACTCGGACAGGTCCTTTCCTATTCTGATAGAGCTGATGGTAGCGCTCAACGTTAATTTACATAGCCGTATAGATTTGCACGGATTCCAAATTCAGACATTGCGGCATTGATTGACTCTATTCTCTTCTCTTTGGGCTTTCTAATTAAAAAAAAAAAAATACTATTAAAATTATAAAAATTGTTATTACACGTTGCACTTTAGTCTTCAACCCATTTTTTACTCTTACATAATTTTCTTGAAAAACTTTTGTAATTAATATTATTGCAAGTGAAATTTATAGCTTTTTCCTACGCCGCGCATTTAAATTGAAGACAATAAAGCATTTTGTGCAACGTGTTGAATTTGAAATTTTCCGAACTCTGCACTTTGATTTACAGTTATCCATTTTACGTTCATAGCATTCCTGTCGGATGCATAACTGTCGCATATTAGCTTTGCCGTAGCACGGAACGTTGTCATCAGTATGCAGCAGGATATCAGTAAACTCTTCATATATTTAATGGCTGTCTTATTTGATTTTACCGTTAGTTGATTGCTACAATTTGTTTGTAACCCAGTCATCTCTTTGTGAGTTTGTGTGTGGAGTTACATACGAGTATATAACTGCATTTCTTACCTTGCACTCGCTGCTTTGGTCGCTATTTTATTTTTGATTGGTTATTCAAAGCACCACTTGTTGTCAATGTGCATTACGTGTTTATCTTAACGCTTCGTTTTATATTCCGAAGATAACTTAGGTTTGTGGTCCATTTATTTGCGAAGCAAACGAACAATCTTCAATGATCTGCTGTCTGGTTTAACACTCATTCAAAAGTTTGGAACATTAAACTTTATTAATATTATACAATATTTCAAAAAGTGAACAATGCTTGTTCCCATGTTTCAAGTGGAATTGTTAATTTTAAGATGTTACATATTTCCACTCGAAAGTCAGAGAAGAACTAAATTTCCGTGAATTTTATTTTAAGATTCATTTCAATTAATAAAAATAATGTACAATATATACGAATTTTTTAATGTACTTTATTAATCGTTGATTCAAAAAGTTTCGGATTCCCTTGATCCCGTAGCCGGTCTCCAGCAAGACCTCCGAAAAAAGTTTCTGGCGGCGGAGGAAGAGTTCTCTGCTTAAAATTATCTCAAATCTAAAAACTAAAAAAAAATTAATATTACTATAAATGAATATTGACAATGTTCAAAGTACTAGTAAACATTTTGATTTTTGACACAATAGCGGCTTCCCAAAACAATGTCGCCTCTTCTGAAAATATTTATATTTCAGAGTGCCTCGATCATTATCTGTCAAATATATTTAGAAAAACCGTGTGAAAATTTTAAGTGGAATAGTCCCAGCCATTTAGGAGAAATTTTTCTCAGCGACTCTGAAAATAGCGTTTCGAAAAACACGCGCCTAAGATTTTTGAGGAGCCGATTACACTAAGTTCAAAACATCTTACAAATACGGTCATATATCCGACTCTGTTTGCTGCGTCAACTTCAAATTTTCGAAGACTATTTTTAAATATATATACTCCCGCTATATATGTATATGTATTATAAAAAAAATCGATTTTTTAAAATTCACATTAATTATAACTAAGTTCTGAGTGAGAAGCAACATTGAACCGGAGAGAAGTTCGTTCGCTTAACATTTTTTATGCTCTTTTCACTCTTATGTTTTCGAAGATATCTGTTGAGAGTGGAATTTTTTTATCTTATGTAGCTCAAAACGTTGTCTAAACTTTTTTTCCCATTTATGCTTCGGTGCTTGAGTTTTCTGAATTATTTTGCGATTGATTGCAGTGGAGTGGTAAATAAGATTTGAGACATACTGTTGCTGTATAAATATGTTTCTCTTCTACTTACGTTAATTGTTCAAATAGTACCTGAAAATCATATTGAAAGCAAAATTAGAGTAAATCAAGCTCTATTATGATCTAATATATTTAATATCTGGTTTTCGTAAATAATTAAGTATAATAAATTATCTAACGGTATACCTATTTCATAATAATTGCCTACATTTAGGCGCATTGACCAATTATTTAGCAAAGACACATACCTAGGTGATGCTCTTAAGATACCATAATAATGTCTTATTTTGTCTAACGCCTTATTTTTGTTGTTTTATTTATTTTCGAAAAATATTTCTATATTCTATAAAATAATTACAAACGATAATTAAAATATAGGTAGAAGAAGAGTTACAAAAATTCCAAGTATATTTACATTTTTCTTTGAATCAAGACAAGCTAAAGCGAAATTTGAAACCTCTTTCCTGTTTAGTCATACAATTGCGCAACTTGTGGTTAGAGACATACACACACAAAAAAATTTATATTTTCATTGGAATTCAATCAAAAACATTTCCGTTCAATTATTTATTCAATATACATATATTATAAGCCCAAGGAGTTATCAAGTTGTATACAAAATGCACATATGTACAAACTTTAACGAGTGTTAGCCTTTTCTGTTGCCAACTTTACGATTTCTGTTTCTGTTTCTTTGTCTTGATTTTCAATTTTTGTAGCCTCAACTCCCCTATCGGGAATGCCAAATAAACATATAAGTAAATATACATATCAATTAGTTTTCGAAACTCACAACAAAAGTTTTGGTGTAAAGCTATCTAGTAGTTTCTATAAGTCTCTAACGTTCTTCTTCTTGCTGTGCTTCTTCTAGCTTTACACTTTCTGTGGTAACTTCTTTCTTGGTATGTATTTTAACGTACTCCTGGGAAATTAATGTTTTAAATTTAAGTCGAGTTGAGTTGAGTTGAGTTGAGAAGACTTTAGTTTACTTTATATTCTTTCGATAGTTTGCTAATAGTAGACTGTGTTGCGCAAAGGGATATCAGAAATTGCATATATTTTTATATTCAATTATGTTGAAAAGAAGTTCAACAATTCTTTGTTGGATACCCATGTACAACTATGGCAATGTACAAAAGTATACACAAATTGAGGCTGTTAGGAGAGATGTTGGCACAAGTAGTAAGTAGGGATAGAATACTGTCTTCTTCTATGTGATGCGCCACTCTTTGGATGAATCATTTCAAAACATTGTTGTAATTTATTTCATTTATTTTTTTATATTAATGTTATCGATATTATGCATTTATGTCAAGCTTTCTCCAATCGTCGAAACACTTCTCAAACTCAATTTTAGCCTTTAACACTTTCAGCAATTTCATCTATCTCTTAAAAAGACGGCCCTTCAAAGTTTTTTTATTTTTGAAAATAGTAAAAAGTCACACAGATCCATGTCTAGCGATTACTGAGGCTGGGACATCGTTACAGTATTGTTTTTTTTGGCAAAAATTGGCAAGCATGCAACGAAGTGTAAGTTTTTAATAAACAGAAATCACCAAGCTCATAAAAACGCATCTTACCTCAGTTTTATTTGACTCTCCAAACCCGATAAATTTTAAATTTTAAAATTTTCGTTATTTTCTGGACACATCTTGTACATATTATATATGAATACTTTCCACATTTATTGTTTCCAACTGATTATTAGATGTAAGCATAGCTTACTCAAAATAGCTTACAGTTACCGTGATACCTAAGGCAAGGAACATAGTGGGGTGAACAGCAAAGAGTTAGAGATAACTCCACTAGATTTTATGAAACCAATCATAGTAAGAAAAAATCAAAATTAAGAGTTTCAACAAGTTATAGCCATTACTACTACTCTGTTTTCCTCGTTGAAATATAATACTTTCCGCACAACTATGTGTCCAGCCATATTCTTGCCTTTATAATATATTTACTATACACGATTAAAAAAGGAATTGCCATAGAAAATCGTGCTTAGAAATCTATATTATTTATGTTTGACAACAATTGTACTAAATAATAAATTTAATATCCGTAAATGAATATTCATTTGAAAATAAATTACAAATTTTTTTGGTACTTTTCTTTTCTTTCTAGGTAAGTGCAAGGAGTGTAAGCTTTAAATACTATATTATATTCCTGCCTGTATATTATTTTTATTCAAATCAAAGGTAAGTACATGTATATATATAATAAAATCTTATACTTTAAGCTGTTAATTTTGTTCGGATCGTATTTTTTCCGGAAGCTATAATTCGTCTACGGTTATAATTTTATATTATACGGTTTATATGACGGGAATTATTGTATATATAAGCTTATATTCAGACTCAACTCCTAATATTAACTTGATTCAAAAACAAAATGTATCGTTAAAGAGGTTTTACTGTTCATAGCAATAGTTCAATAGTTATTCTTTGAAATCTTTTTCTTACTTAACTATAACCAAGGTCTCACCTTTGTCCGAAATCGCCATTAACCATTAAACATGACTAAAATCATTTTGGAAGCACTGAAGCATAAGTTCCACTGAGTGCCACATTTTGTGATGTTATTCTCCAATTTTATACTCCTAAATCAATTCTAAGTACCTTTTGTAATATATTTTATAGAATGGAAAGCATAAAAAGCGAGGACACAACACCTGATTGATATTAGGTTTTTGTCTCTGCTTGGATGCGATACTGCAAAGCTCTGCTAATATATTATTTAAGTTGATAGCCCATCGGCGCTCTTAAGAATCGAAAATTCAATTTGCATACAAAAAAAAAATCCTTTTTTTTTCATTAATCTTAAGGTTATATTTAGCATAAGTAGTTAAAATTATCCGATTTAGTTCAAATATTTATTTAATAACTCGTTGCCATTTGAAAGGTATCTTTGCTAAGCTTATCTTGACGAAATTTTTCACTCCTCAATTCATTCGCCAATAACACGAACAGTTAGTAACGATTTGGTGCCAGGACATGACAATAAAGTCGATGCATAAAAACCTGGCGAACTGGCGTTGTCACGGTGGAACACAATTCTTCTCCTCCTGTCCAAAGCTGGACGCTTCTGGCAGATCGCTTCCTTCACACCGTCCAATTGTGGACAGTACATGCCCGAGTTAAGATAGATCCCTCAATTCAATAAGACCACGACCGTTTTCCATGTGTTTTCGCTTTTGTGGAAGAAAAACAGTAAAATATGGCGTATTTGGCGTTTACTGCGGTCCATATTTAACACCTAATCCAATAATACTCAGTCAAGCAGTCATTAAACTGTCTGAGATGTTTTTTTAACATGGAATCTTAACTTTTTAACGCCATTTAACATAACGCGATCGCGCTAATACAACGCGAGATACAAATTACTAGAGCCATCTATTGGAAAAATTATGGATTTATTTTTACCAGACCGTATAAAGTATAATATTTAGTCCTGCATATATAAACAAGTTTTTGGCATTTGCGATAGCAAATATTTAATAGTGTCATATCTTTTGTATATAAAATCAATTAAATAAATGCTTTCAGATAAATAATGCAGCGCTATTTCGCTCGTTAATAACAAGTAATAAATTCTTGGTGAATTTTATTTCGTTTATTTTCATCGCTTATATTAATGAACTCAAAAAATACTTGAATGAATAATACCCTCTATTGTTTTTTAACAATATTCACTTGAACACTTATTATTATTGCAACACTGCAATTTAAAATATTGAAATTATTGAATTTTAATCGTTTTAATGGCGACATATTAACCAATACCTTGTAATTGTACTTATATAAATATAACTGAAATGTTGTCAAAATAGAAATAAAATTTGTCTGTATATAAACAGAGCAAAGTACTTACAAATTTTATATAGTATTTAACTATTAATTACTCTCACTAAGCGTAACGAGCTGAGGAAATGTCCGATCGTCGATAATGAACCACACTATAGCATATAGCTGTCATACAAACTAACAGATAAAAATACAATTTCTTGTTTGGAAAACCTTTTTAGTAACGAAGTGTATTAAAATTTCGCTGCAACGGAAGTTAACGTTTTTCCCATATTGTCATGCCGTGTTTTCTACGACAGTCTAATCTAGCTAATAGGAACGAATACGGATTTTCTTTAGATCACGGGCTGTCAGCTCAGCAGCATTCCTTAAAAATAATACTGCAATAACTTTGCTAAAGTTTTCAGTAGAACTTTATCCAAAAAAGGCTTAAGTACAATATTATGATTTTATAAATATATTTTAAATCGATTCAGTAAGGGTTGAATAATTCATATATTTTTGCACAGAATATATATAATATTTATTAGGATAGAGCGAAAAAAATTTTTTTTTGCTTAGCCTGAGGATAAAATTTGTAGGTTATGAAAAATTAAAAATGTTGGCAAACAAAAAAAAAACTTTTTTAACATCTAGAGGCTTTTCACTTTTAGAGTAAATTTCAAGCAAAAATTTGTTTTGACAAATAAAAATTTTTTTTTGGTTTAAACTTTTAACATTTTTGTTAAAATTACCGAATTTGACGGTTTTTGACTCAAAATTTATTTTGACACTTAAGGAAAACATGTTGTCGTTTAAGAATTTTTTTAAAACTTCAATAATGACCACAAACATTTTTTTTAAGTTGATAACTTTTAATTGGCCAAAAAGAGGACTCTCCACAGCTTCTAGAACACTTATCAAACATTTTTTTGTCCAAAAAAAATTTTAACTCGAAATTTACTTTAAATGCGATTGGGCCTCCAGATGCTAAAAAATTATTTTGTCCCAAAATTTTATTTTTTTATAATCTACAAATTTTACCCTCAGACCAAGCAAAAAAAAATTTTTTTGCTCCCCCCTAATATATAGTCCTTACACGTTTTCCTATATGATAGAATTTTAACGTTTTAACCGCACAAATTTTAATTTTTTTTTAATACCGTTCTATACATGTTTTTATAACTTCTTTAAATAGTTATAACTACATGTTTGAACCCTATCTTACCCCAAATGCTTTATAATTGCTGAGTTTCGTTGAATTCTGTTATCGTGTTTTTCATGAATATCCGGTTATAATAAGAACCCATTTACAAAGTGGACTATATTAAAATATATCTTATTTACATATCTCTTCCGTTTATTGGAATGTTACAGTAACAAAATTATATTATCTTATGCAACATGTTGCACTTGGATATAAGAAATCAGTTTAGTCTACATTCATATGTTTGTTGTATATATGCTGGTTGCCGAGCGTCTACAAGCTATTCTCTTCATAATATTTTGTTTTTAGCATTATTTCACGCCTTTGTTGCCACGCAGCACTTTTTATTTGCAATTTACGAATCCGTTATTTTCTCTTATTATTTTCACACCAATATTTTATTTATCGAGTAATTTTATTTTTGTTTGCAGAACTTAGCAGCGTTCTTCTGCTTCCTCTACACTGCTTACAGTTGTTTCCATTTAGTTTCTTCTCTAATTGTAGCTCTGTAAGTGTGAGTGTGTGTGCGTTGGTGTGACTGTGTGTTGTGCGAGTATTGGTCGCTTGTCTTTTCCTATATTTTCATTATTTATTTACTGTTTTTTATTTTATTTTTTTTTGTTGTCACTGTGGCCGGACACAATGCACCGCGCTTAAACAATGCAACACTAAATTATTATTAACACTTCTTTGCTTTCTTTGCTTTGCGTCCAGTTTAGTTTGCTTTACCTCGCTGCAGCGCTGCCACAATGTCCTTCGGCGACGCACAACACTACAAATGCTTGCTAAGCGCGTTCCATTACTTATTGTTTTGTTGTTGCTATTTTTTTATTATTATTTTTTCTTTGTTGCTAAATCGAGCGTTTTTGTGCTATCTCAATAGTCTGGAACCGTATTTATATATGTAAGGTGTATCTCTTGCCACCATTTCAACACAAGCAACTCGGTTGTCCTGTGCGTATACAAATGTTTGTTAATATATTTATTTACTTGTCGCTTGTTGAAGCGGATTTCCTAGAGCAACAATACTGCTCACCATTCTTAGCAACACTTACACTTTGTAAATTATATTGCTCTCAAGTTTTTCCTCATTTCTTTGCACAAGTTTTAATTGAACGTATCGACTAACGGTTTTTGTGCAAACAGAGCTATGTTGAGACTTACATACATCTTGACGGATACATGGAAAATCTGTGCAAATATTTGTAGTTAGTATTTTGGGAAGATTGGCACGGTGTTTTATAATTACAATTTTGTTATTATTTTTTTTTAACGAAAGTATGACATTTCGTTGCAATTTTTTGAAAGTAGTAATATGTATATATCAAATACATGGAGTTTTGTGAAACACAAAATTGCAACAAAATATATTAAAAACATGACAAAGTGTTAACTTCGGACGCACTGAAGCTATGTATATATAATATCATTCAGAGATATATTTCTTATAGCATAAAATGGTATAAAAAGATCTTAGCTTGATTTTGAGCAGTTAGTTTGAACGAGAGCTATACGCTATAGTAGTCCGGACTGAAGAACTTCTTTAAAAATTGTACCGTTGTTTTGGACAATTATCCGTGCCGAATTTCTGTACGATATCTCGCCAAATAAGCGTGCTTTCCATACCAGAACTGGATTTCGATCGGTCAGTTTTTATGGCAGCTCTATGCTACAGTGGTCCGTTCTAATTAATTTCTTGAGAAATTGTATCTTTGCCTTGGGCAATATTTCGTGTGTATCGCAGCTTTATGTCATAAAATCCGATTTCGCCAGTTCCAACAAATGAGCAGCTTCTTAGAGAGTAAAGGACGTGTGAATTTCAGATCAGAATAATTCTATTATCTAGACATATTTTAATATTTTTAATGCCTCAGTTCAGTTATATTATTAAACACTTCTTCTTAAAATATGATAATAAAAAATTATTGTTCAATAACTGATAGTGATTTTCCTCCTTGTGATCGAAAAATGGCCAGAGAATGAGCGAAAATTTTTAGTTTTATAAAAAGCATTAATCTAGATGTTAGCTCTGATTATCAAGAGTTAGTTAAAATAATTCAAAACAAATCCGATACTAAATGTAATTTCTTTCATATTAGACTCTCTAATTATAATTTTATCAATCTTGAATCTCCCATAAACTGGATGGAAGTAGAGAACTCCACTCAGAATAAGTATAATGAGTTCGAAGTCTCTGCACCTCTGTAATAATGGTAAGCGTGAGCGTGACTTCTCGATATTCCCCATAGTTTCGAAGATGTGAAAATAATTACACTACTATCTACAGTTTAGCACTAAGTTTTGGAAGAGCAGGCATTAAGTGCATCATTATCGGTGGAATATGCACTATAAACCAAAACATTCATCGTTATCAAACAAATTATTTTTAGCGTAATTGTACATCAAAACATAACAGTCATATGATTTCTTATTTGTGTTCTTATTAATGCGGATTTTTTTTCTTTTAAATAGGGATTCTAAGACACATGATCCTAAATGTAGGCAACACATAGTAGATGCCACTCAGCAACAACCATTAAAGAGAATATAATTGTCTACAATTAGGGATGTATTTGATTATAAGACATATTTTGGTATAAAATTCAGAAGAAATATGTACAAATTCTTTAAAAAGAAGTTGATTAATTTTTAGGAAGAATTATAAAATTTATTTTTTTTCCAAAAATGTTTTGAGCATTTTTAATTTGTCAAAAGAGTTCTATAAAAAAAAAGATTTTCAATATAACTTTTTTTAGCGCTTATAATTTTTTATCTTCTTAAATTCTTAAAATTATTTATACTCAAAGGTTTTTAAAAGGAAAATGAGTAAGCATTTCAGCAAATGAGATACTGCTGCTATAATCTGTTGCACTATTCTCTTTTCGAGCTACATATATGAACATAAATATTTCTCACAACCTCAAAATTTAAATCTGTGCATATATTATTTAGTTGATAATAAATATTGAAACATTTCCAATTGGTTATTCGATGCATCGGCTGTCAATCAAGCATTTACTCGCCGACAATGCAACATATGGCGAGTGATTGCAATTAGTCAAACCGAACTTTACATGACGATCCATTGACAGCGACATGTGGTCCCAAGTGCACTAAGAACTAACAGAAAATGTCAACTTCGGCAGCCTGTCTGTCTGTCTGTCTGTCTGTCTTACAAGAAAATGATGAGAACTTCACAAGATGAGGACAACTCGGCTTCTCGTCTTCATTGGACCCGCACAGGAAATAGTATGCATAAATAAAACACATTGCGCTTTTCTAAGTAACGGTAAATATGTTTGTGTGTATATACATACACCCAGCAAGTGGTTTGATCACGAAATGTCCGCTGGCATTTCAACGAAAAGAAAATGGCTTGACAGATTGGCAGTAAGGGAGCTGGTGTCTTGTCTTCACCACTTGGCTCAATCAAAATGAAATCATGAAAATTGCAGCGAATCGCTTGCTAAATCGCCGTGAACTCGTTTATTGGCGCAGCGCAGTAAATTGATATGTGTTCACAGATAACGGTGCGTAATGAGCAACTGACTGCCGTTAGGCGGCGCTTGTGCAGCAAAACCAATACCAATATATCTAAGACACGTGTGCGTGTATTGAAAAATACTGATGCAGTCTCGTATTACAACAATAAATGCAAATATCAGTTGACGAAATAGAAATCGTGTTCTAATCATAAACATTTTTCTTTCGTCTTCATTTAATTTTTTTTTTTAATATTTTATTTCGCATATTTTAAAATATCACCCATTGAGCGGCGAAGCATTTATGGCGTTAATATGTACGCGTGTGTGTGTGTGCCTTTTTGTGCATATATGCATATTTAAGTATAACGAAGTCTAGACGAAATTAAATTTGTCTACAAGCACATACATTTGCATTATGTATGTATGTATGTGTATATGTGTATGTATTTGGAAGCCTTCCACATTACTATCACAAATATTTACAATTTTGCTCGAAAAAATTTGAAACACTTCTTTCGACTTCTATAAAGTACACGTGCATAATTATGCGAGACGCAATTATTATACTATAAAAGAGCAATCCTTCCTATTCCTTCCTAATAATCCTAATATCGTTGTCTAATGACATTTTTTTTAAAAGACATACATTCCTCTCACGTTTTGACTATTTTGAAGTAAAACCTTATAAGAACAAAAACAAACGTGAATCTTGGTTACACCCCAGCTTTAAAGCCTTCACAAGTACAAAATAGTCCTTACAAGAACTTTGATCGTTTGAATTGTTTCACAGCTATATGCTATAGTGATCCGATCTGAACATTTTTTTTCGCAAATTACACCACTGCTTAAAGGAATAAACCATGCCAAATTTCGTGAAGATACAATATATTGTCAAAAAGGAAAAGAGAAAGTGATGTGTTTAAAATTTCAGGGCGATATCTCAAAAACTGAAGGACTACTCCGCATATATACAGACGGTATTACGAACATCATGTGACGTTTTCCTATTTCCAAAAATAAAGAGAACCTTAGCGCCGTCATTTTACAAGATAGATGCAAATCGCTGAAAGATTTAAAATTTATTTCAAAAATCGGAAAAAAGGAACATGTAAAACTCACTATATATTAGAAAGTTCGCAGTTTTAAATATTATTTTATGAGCGTTGCCACCTGTTTAAAAAATGAAATATTTGAATATTTGAAAAATTTAAACAAATTGAAAATATATGTGAAATATGACGATATGCGCTTTATTTTAACTTAACTTAAGTTTACAATTTAATAGAAATGCAAAAATAAAATAAAATGTAAATTTAAAATGTTTTTAAAAGATTCAAATTCGAAAATATTGAATACTCTTAGAGATGGTTTGCCACCTGTTTACAATTGAAGTTGAAAATATAAAGAAAAAATTAAATTAAATTAAATGTAAGTGTAGACTGTTGTAGTCGAAAATATTTTTGAGAAGGTTGCCATCGATTTACAAATTTCAAGTTATAAAAGTTGAAAATATCAAGATATTTGCATCATTGTAAAGGAGTCTTTAAAAGGTTTATATGCAAAATATTTTTTGAAAAGGGCTGCCACCTGATTGTAATTCAGCTAAGTTGAATACAATTAAATGCAAATATTTTTAGAAGCGAAAATATATTTTTGAAAAGAATTGCCACTTATTAAAAAAATTAATTCAACAAAATTGAAAAAAATTAATATTTCCGCTATCGGAGTCACAAAAGCATATAGCTGTCAATACAAACTGACCGATCAAAATCAAGGGAAAAATCTTTCTATACCTATTTGGGCTATAAGAAAGGCACCTGAAGAGTCTACACAGAGTGCAGTCTATTATAGCTTCGGAAGTCAATGTATTTTCTTAATTTAAATATTTTTACATTATATTCTTCACAAATCGTTTAAAACTTTGCATTCTTACATCTACTATTCAACTCAAACTAAACTCAATTTTAATTAATATCTAACGGTACATACTGAAACTTTCTGCACAAACTAATGAAATAAAATATCGAAAAAAAATGCTGGAAGTAAAAACTGTAAATGCTTATTATGCTAAACTAATTTGAGAGAAACAGTGCGATAACGTCAACAACAAATTTGCTTTTGTACAAATTCATTTAAAACAAGATGCAAGTATTTGGCAAAAAGATAAGAAAGTGCACAAAAGCAAGAAATTTGAATGAGAAAATGCTGAAAATAAAAAGAATGAAGATGCAAGACTCAAATGAAATGAAAGCTAAATCGAGTGCCCCCAAAAAGAAATGTGTATGTGCTTGAGTGTGCGTGTGCGTGCGGCACTGGTGTGGCTTGAAAGGGCAGCGAGGCTAAAGAAAGTTGCTAAATCACTTAACAAGTCATTTAGTCGATTGGGTGAAACGCAAAAATCGACGAAAAGTGCAAAAATGCGAAAAGCAAACAAACTAAACGCTCGCGCCGGAGTTTGAAGAGAAGTTCGCAACGCGCTCGCAGACACACACAACGTGGGTCTGTGTAGTCAGCTACAAGTAGGTGTGCATAGAGGTTTTCGAGGCGTTTAAGTGAAAAAGCGTTGCTTGTCTACACGCTTAGACAGACAAATGGACTGCGAGCAACGCAGCGGCTAAAGAGAGTGCGAAATGGAAGGTAAAAGGTGTGGGACTTCGTTGTACGCAGTCAACTTGCAGTTGTATGTATGTGTATGTATGTCTGTAAGTGTGTTAGTGGTGGGTTGACGTGTGAATTGTAGTGTTTTTCCATGTTGAATGGCACGTCGTCAGCTCTAACTTGAGTCACCCGACCACAGTTAATGTGGCTTTCCGTTGGCGGATGCTGATTCTTCGCCGTTTACCTCAGCCATTTTTTTTTCATAAGTATTTCCATCTTTTTGACATCAATTTCATTTCATTATACAAATCTTACAAATTATATTATGAAGCTTCGTTTTAACTTACGCGTGGAATATTTGCTTGAATAGCGGCTACTTGAGTACATTCTGAAGCGACGCAATATTTCGAGGTTATATTTTTTTAAAGTTCAGCTTTGAAGTACTAGTCTGATAACTGCGTTCCTGGTGGTATGCAAGAAAAAAAAGATGATCGTGGAAATTGCAAGTAATTATGTTCATGCTGTTGAAATTCAATAGTTCATGTCAAAAGTTTACCTTTAAAAAACAGCAAGACGCTCTGATCTTGGTTATTTATTCCAAGTTTCCGTTAACATCACTATCGATCGTCTTATTACTAGTTTACGCAAGGAGTAAATGCCCTTATTATTAAAATATAAGAATCACAGCCCTCTGGCTGCTGCATCTGTATATTACATATAATATATTTAATTGCAAAATGTTAAGAGAGTAAATTATTTATGACATCCTCTAGGATAGTTGATTTTAACAAGCTTCGTTTGATTCGAATTTTTCACCAGCAAAATCATTTACCATAGACAGGAATAAATAGGTAGTAATCATTTGGTGACAGATTCGGACTTAAAAGTGACTACTAAGAACTACCCAACCAAGCGTCTGATGAGTCACTATTGCTTTGTGTGGCCTGGCTTATTCCTGCTGGAACACATCTCCCTCCTATCGGTTAAAGTTAGCCTCCTCTGAGTGACTGCTTCAGACGATCCAAGCTTCCAGCGTCTTTTTGTATCCAGCCTTGTTTGAAAGGTTAAACCGGTTTTTTACTGTCAAAAAATCAATTATTTTCTCTTATTTTCGTCATATAAAATACCGCCCCCCTACGTTTAGTAAAAATTTACAGTTTACACTTTAAATAGCCGCCAAAAATTTTTAAATGAAAAAATCAATTATCAGAGAACGTTGGGTGGGAAGATTTGATCATAATTTAACTAATTTTTCTTGGTTTTTTTTTCGGATAATTTCCATTCGAGTTATGGTGAACACCGTAAATTTTTTTTTTTCAAGACGTTCCTGGGGGAAGCTCTGTTATACGCTTATGCTTCAATATTCCTGCATGAAAAAATTACCCTATATGGTCGAAAGTATGCTCAATATTGTACAAAAGGTCCGAAGAAAATTACTCAATCCATATTTAAGAAAAAAGTTCGCAAAAAAAGTATTTTTTTTTACCTTGAAAACCTAGCCCCATCCCCCTTGATAAATACGTCTTTTTTTCTAATAATAAATATATAATGCAAACATTTTTTTGTTTTCTCTCTGTACCTTTGCAATATTGCTCCAAATGCCACTTGAAATTTAACAATTTAAAAATAGTAGCCTACATGCAGGCTTACATAA
This sequence comes from Bactrocera oleae, assembly GCF_042242935.1. NCBI lineage: Eukaryota > Metazoa > Arthropoda > Insecta > Diptera > Tephritidae > Bactrocera > Bactrocera oleae. Next base: position 62,460,754 of record NC_091540.1, on the reverse strand, counting down.
ATTATCATCTTATCAAAGACACACTCCAGCTATTAAGAAGATCTAATATCAATTATATTGCCATGTTTCATTATTAAAAATATACATTGCACTCTGGCGAAGTGGTCCTTCGTCTTTTTATGTTAGTCACTAAATATTTAAGTGCTAGAAGCTGTAAAAGTTTTATTATTATTACACCATATTAATTATGTGAACATTACTGACATTAACTGTATTATTCTAGTTAAATACTTAGGTAAATTATGGTTACACCTGTACTCTTTTGTCACAAAATTTCTATATATATAACTTAAAAAGCTCTTTGCTGTGCTCTTTAATTTGAAATTATTTGCCATTTGGCTCTCTTTAAATTTTATAACGGTAGCAAAGAGCTGAAAACTCTAATCCATGGTTAGAAATGTTTTCTCGATATGCTAGATAAGAGAGCGAGTTCTTATTTTAAAAGAATAGTGTTTATAAATACTTTTAATATTTGTGTTTATTCACCACGAAGAGAGCGCAGTCGAGTGCAGGTATTTCGCAGTTTCTACAACCTTTATTGCATTAAAGACGAGTATTAGAGGGAAAGAAATGCGGTGTTCTCTATTTATTGTTTTTTTTTTAAGGTATAACACTTTCACTTGATGGGTGTTATGTTTCACAAATTTGCACAAGCGAACAGCTACTAGTGTTTGGCTTTCGGCTATGCCTTGCGGCCACAACTCAGCGAATAACTGGGTAGCGCGCCCAACAGTATGCCGCGTTGTGGTAGGCAACAGCAGAAGCCAACAACAAAGGCAGACAGTAAATGAAAGTATAGCATATGACTATCTATGTATATGTGCTTGCACGTATGTGTGTGTAATGAAAAAAAAAAAAACGCTGCCTGATTGTTATGAGGTAATTTCGTAATTGATAATAAGCAAAGCGCCTGAAAGTATGTCAACATTAAAAACACCCGACAGTCAAATATAATAGCTTTATTAGAGCAAGCCGAAAGCGACACACAGCCAAAAAGAATGTGGCATGCAAGAAGCATGCAAAAAAGCAAGAAATAAGTAATAAAAAAAATTCGACTAAAGGGTGCGCCTGCCGCGAAGCTTTCAAGCGCACAAACACTAAACTTAAACCTAAAGCTTTCGCAGATTTGTTATGAAGCAAGCGACGCTGCTGCTCACGGCAGACATACAAAATAACAAAAAAAACAGAAACCACACAACCAGCGAAAATAGTTGCCAAATTCCAAAGCATTTATCAAAGTGGAAAAAGAAATTGCAAAATACAAAAGCGCTTGCGAACATACGCCATCTCTTGGCTGCCTGCATAGTTGGCGGGTCGAAAACACATCAAATTTCGAAGGCGATCGGCTGGCTGGCCTATTGGCCTACTACCAGCTTACTGTATGACAGCCATTGAGACCACAATGCGAACAAAGGCATTATGCTTGTGACCTCCGTTGCGGTTGCAAGAGCCTGCTGACGTGCGTTCGAACCTTACATGGACAACAACTCGGGATTTGTTTCGACAGCCAACAACAAATAGCTCGCAAATGCTCTCCTTAATACTTATATTCCTCTTCTCTCTCTGTCTCTGGCTTTTCAATGTATTTGCTCTCCTTAACGCGTGCTACTAATAAATGTTTTCTTAAATCGTGCAATTATTCATTCGCTGTTGCTTACTCGTTAGTTTCGGAACTCAAAAAAAGCACTCATCATATATGTACAGCAACAACAGCTGGTCCGAATTTATGCTTACAATTCGATACGACTGATTTTGGCGCCCTATTGTATTGTTGCTGGTTTTGCCGCGCCTACAAATCACAACAAACTTCGTATAAATAAACATAAATCGTGTGTTGAAGGTTGCTCTTATAATCGCGAGAGCGTTGCGTTAAAGGCAGGAATTTTTATTTGAAAGAGCGCATTATAGTCAACATGAGATTTGCTCTTTTAAAACTGATATTTTTTTTTTTTAACTACGAAAAAATTTCGTAAAAATTTTAAACATAATAAATATTTTTTAATACAACAACAAGTTGCTGGTGATCTTCCAATGGACCCCATATTGGCTTGCGACAGCATCTGTAAATAAGTTCAGATATATAAGTGTCAAAAATCTGCTGGCAAAGTTATTATTAATAAATATTTACTTTCCTTGTATGTTATCAATCAGCTGTGCCATCACATAATGTCGCATCTTAACCGTTATTAATAACATATCTAATATATGTTTGTATGTTTAATGAATCCACAAATCAACCAGTTGCCTCTCTTCACACTCTCAGACGTCAACAGACAACCCTTTATAACCACCAGCTGCTGACATAAGTATTTTTTTCCCGCCAGTAGTTGAGCGCAAGCAATGTCTAACCTACTAATTTAATTGTTTTCACCCGAGCATTAATATATTATACCTGTCACCCACATCCTCACATTGGCACAGCAACGTCTTGATTCAGCTCATCTTAGTGCCTTAAGTAATGAAAAAGCTTTGACCTAGAAATTTTTTTATGACATGTTTTCCCATTTACTTGAAGAAAAGAATTGAAAAAAACACAGTATAGTTATTTTGGTGTGCCAGCAATTCGATATGAACTTGTGCCGAAGGCTGATACTTTGGAATTGTATTGAGATTTCACTATAAAAATATTGGTGCTCTCCGATTGACTTGCAGGATGTAGCAGGGTTTAGGAAAAGTTGTTTTTGTTAAAATTATTCATATATTTAATAAAAATTGAGGTCTGCGAGATTTGAATGGATCTTGTCTGTCATACTTTTTGATGGCCAAAATTTCATTTAAAATCAAACAGCTCTTTAAATATGGAGAACAGTTAAAAAATTCTTCCGAAAAAAAACAATTGATTGACTATTTCGTATCTGATCCTAAAGACAAAATGACCGGTCAGCAGTAGGCTTATAATTTATTCATTGCTATTGTAACAATAACTTTTACATTATTGCTCCAAATTCAGATTTAATTTTAAAAATTTCGAAATTGTTGCCTACATTTAGGCTCACATAATTTAACTTAGCAAAGACACACTCCAAACACAATGGCTTGCTAGAGATCTAATTCCAACACCATATGAATTTTAACATAACTAGAATAATATTAAAAAAGAAATCGGAGTTTTTTTCAATAGCAAATGAACATAAATATTTTTTTTATAAATAAACAATTTTTTTTTAATATTTGAGAAAATTCTATAAAATGGTTAAATTAATAACTAGGTCATCAATTGTTCAAAAAACATCCTCATATACATCATTTCATAATAGAAATCTCCTATTCAATCTTGAATGCTTATATACATACATTCACCGATATTTTGCCGACTGGGTAGCGACAATAATTTAATAATAATACAGTTGTAATCTCGGTCAGCATAATTAAATAAAAATTCATCGCAACCTAAAGACACACAATCGCTTCAAGTATTTACAAGCATACCTTTGCGCGCATACACTGATTTGCTAGCATACCTATAGGCGCTGGCACTGATTTGAACACATATACTCCCAAGTTAATTACAAGCAGGCAAACACTGTTGACAATATGAAGCTCTACGAAATTAAATCACGAAAACTGTGCTCTTTTTTTCTTTCCAACTCTTCACTGGTAGGAGACAACAAGAAGCAAAACAGAGAGAGAGTGAGAGCAAGTTGCTCGCTTCTTCTCATTTATAGCCGCCAACCACTTGCTAAGCAAATATAATGCTTGTATATATATGTAGATATGTGTAGGCAAGAAAGAAATAAAATTTGGACAGATTTTGCAGCTTCTCGCTGACGTCATAAGCTTATTGAGCACACATTCAAACCTTACTATGCTTTATTATATACCTACTTACATATAGGTGTGTCGATAGGTATGCGTTTTGGTTTATGCAAACAATTTTTTTAAATAATTTTTTATGTTAAAAATTATGCGTATCGTTTATTGTATGAATATTTTTATATATTTATGTAGGCTTTCGCTTATCAGTTCTAAATAATAATTACAAATTAATTCTTATTGTTAAATACATGCAAGCATTGCTGCATGCACACATATTTATGTACATATGTATATACAAATGTAATATATTCGTGTATACTCGATGTAGATCCAGTGGCCTTGACCGCATGTAGTGGTGTCTATAGCTGCGTCGTTTGCACTGTTCTATATATTTGTGTGTGTGTAAGCTCGTACAAAAGAGCAGCAGAAGCTGCCGACCAAGTGATGTTGCAATCGAACACAAGCGCACCAACATATTTCTATTGTATATATAATATATAACAAATATGTATGTAATCATGCTAGTGAGTTAGTGCTGAATTTTGAATAACGATTTTGAGGATATAATTTTATATAAATAATTTATACGACGACAGATATAATCAAAGTAGTTCCTTGTTTATGATGAAAGCCGCTATATTAGGGTGATAGAAAGCAGAACATAGTGTAATTTGAAAACCTAAAATCGCAGCTAAAGTGAAATATGAGAAATCTCTTTTACTTCAAATTAAAAAACGGTATACAAAATTACTCTTTCTTTCAATTATTTAATGTGTAAAACAACTAAGAGAGGAAAACAAGTTTTATTGATCTACTTGAACTCTATGTTATTATAAGATTCCACTGATTCCATAACGGATCTACGAAAACAAATGTCTGGCGGTGAGAAAGATTTGTCTGCTTACAATTATCTCAAATCTAAAAATCACAAAAAAATATAATTACTATAGATGAATACAGATAATGATTGAAGGACTAGTAAAAATTTTTACTTGTAATAAAGCGCCAGCATCCCAAAAAAGTATAATATTACACTTCAGAGGGACTAATAAAGTTAAAATTATTATCAAAAATCTTATTCCTTCCGTAGGTACTTAATAAAAATATGTATCTGAATAAATCGCGGTTTCAAGTCGATCGCTCCAGCCGTTTAAGAAAAATTTTCGTTTCGAGAAGGTAATAACGTTACGTTATGTCCAAAATCTTTTACAAGTACGTTCATATCTCCGTAACTATTGGCCGGTTTAACTTTAAAATTTTAAAGAAAATTTTCAAATATTTTTAAATTCGATATATATGAAAAAATCGATTTTTTTTAAACAACAAGTGTGTATAAAACTTTAAGTTAGGCTTCTTCACAGCGATTTCTTTTAAGCATATTTTCTATCAAAGTTGGGACATCATATTAGCGTATGATAAATTGCTGACCAAAATACACATTTACAATTTTTCTTCCTTTGCACCAGTTCCGGTTCCTTTCTTCACCGATTTGAGGTGTAAAAATCGGAGGTTCTACGATTTCTTCAAAATATATTTTTGTAGTATTGGCACCGATATAAGTGCTTCAATTTCTTAGACAGTTATTATATTGTAATATTATTACAGATCCATTTAAAATCAAAAAATTTGCCAATGTTATTATAAGTGGTATTCAACTTGATCAGAGTGTTTGTCTTAGCTGAACCTCTAACATTCAGGTGTGTGTCATGAATATTTATCTGCACAAGTTGTCACTTATGTAAAAATTGAGATATCGTAATGAAACTTGGTACACGTGTTCCTTGGCAAAAAGCTAAGATCTAGTTAATAGATGGGCCTAATCAGACCAATGTTCCGCCCACGAAATTCTATTAAATGAAAACTTATAAAGTGCCGTAACTAAGCACTACATTAATATATAGAAATGTAATTTGGCTTAATGGATCGCAGTAGCAACGGGGCACTTGTGGACAAACAGTCCAAACGGCTTGATTCGGATATAAGTTTTGCCAGCAGCTGAACGATTTTCCCGGATTACACCCGAACTAAGCTCTTCCTTACTTGCTTTATAATACACTCATATTCTTAGTAATATATTATGATCAGATTTTTTCTGCCAAAAACACACACGCATAAGCGTTTCGATGAAACACATACTTGAGAATTTTCCTGATATCTGGTTCGCTACTTCGCCAAATTCCAAATACTCTGAAGTAGCAGCTGATGAATACGGTTTTATTGTGCTGCACCTACTCGTAATGCTTCATTGGTTTTCGCGCTAATTCATTAGATTTTCAGCAACAAATGCAATTTATTCGATTGCTATTAGAGGCTTAGCCCCACTTACGGCAATGAGGCACTGATTGGGGTTTCGAAAACATCATCAGCCCCTCTGTGTATGCAACAAATTTGAAAGTGTCGAGCACTTGAAGTTGCGCCACATTTGCAATCGCATAGGCATACGGTTGACTTCGGCAAAGTACCGTTAAATTCGCTATGCCCCCCCTCACATTATCACTGTGTGTATGCAGACTTACAGGCATATCGAGTTGTAAGCGTTCGCAGGAAACAAGGTGTGGCACGCATCGTCGTTGCTGTGCAAATAATCGAATTTACAAACACTATGCGGGAAACGAATGAAATTCTCATAATATGTTTGTGTGAGTGTGTGTGTGTGCACGGATAAATACACAGCTTTGATTAAAGTGCAACGGCATACAATGAATGGTGGAGCGCATCAGCGGCTGGTTGGCGGTGTAATGAAATATATGTGTCTTTGTAATAAAAAAAGTTGTTGTTGTTTACTTTTTTTGCAAATGAAATTTTGGCGAGGCTTGAACAGACAAACACACATACACATATGCAATGAGTAGCTTATACATACTAATTATATTTCACTTTTTGGCTGTGTGATTAATTTTTGGCTTTGCGGTTAATTTTCGAAATTGGTGTGTGGTTGGTTGCAGCTATGCTTACGGTATATAGTGTTCGCTATTTAAGGGAAATGAAAGGATTTATTTTCTGTTGTATGTGCTAAGTATATTAAGCGTCTGCTTCTGCTCAACTTTTCACAAAGTATTGTTAATTTGCTTATTATTGTATACTTATATCTGAATGGAAGAACTAGTCACAATTTAGGTTTTCGAAAAAATGGCGGCGTTCCAAAAAAATAGGTTTTTGTAAAATTACACTTTATAGGGTCTTAAAAACCCAAAATTACTATATCTTATTTTTTGATTATTATCTGATAAATATATCTAAGAAAGTCGTGTAAAATTTCAAGCCTGTCGGTGCTGTGGTTATGAATAAATTACTTTACCGACTCTGAAAACAGCGTTTTGGGAAAATACTAAAATTGTACTAAGTTAAAAAACTCTTACAAATACGGTCATTTCCCCGAAACCATTTGCCAGATTGACTACAGATTTGTGTAGAATATTCTAAACTCGATATATATGCAAAAAAAAAAATCGATTTCTTTTACAATTTTAAATTTCTCTTAGCAGAAATTTTGTAGTAGTTTGAAGTAGAGAATTACTTCACATCGTACACCTTCTCAAGCCAATTATACAAAAAATTGAAAAACGAAAAATTTATTTCATCGAGAAAGTTCATTTCAAATGATTTTAAAGAGAAAGTCATTCTCAAAATTTGTAATAAATACTTGGCTAGCAAGTTATCATGCCCACTTTGTTGTTTAAATCAGAAGAAAAAAATATTTAGAAACCCATCACTGGCATTCTATTTCAGTCATCCAAAGAGTATTCGCAATCAAAATCTGAAAATTTTTAATGCCCATAGTGAACTTTTCTTCTTGGCATAAAAGTTGCAACAGCAGAATGTTTTGAACATTTTTTTATTTCTCCGACTCGTAACATATAAAATAAATTAATCTTCTAAAACGTCTAAGTATATCAAAATGACTAGTGCATTAAACATCCAGCTTTTTTTAGAGCTATAGAATTTCCTGAAAAGATAGCTTTTCAAAACATCTATTCAGTATACTTTGACAAGTGACCGAAACAACGTTTAAAAAACATACAAACCCATCCCAAAACTTACGTTCTTTGCGACAAGCGTACGCTTTACCAACCTGCTTTTAAATACAGAGTATGAACAATCAAAAACAGACCATTCAGTTTTCCTTGCATCTAGTAAAAAAAGTACTATCTCCTGGCAGCTAAAGGCGAATTATTCAATTTTTGTTAACCAATTATTAAGTGATTAATGGTGCCACAAAATAGTAAACAACCTATGGTAGGCGTGAAACCATCAATATATGAAGATATTGATCTCATAGGTCATGTTACTACGTTAACAAAATTTTAAGGGGTAAATGAAAACAATAGTCTCTGCTCATAAACCAGCTATGACTGACTATTCAGAAACCAAGTTTTTGCACTTCACGATTTCAAACCAACTCTGCTTGAAAAAAGTTGTTTGAAATTGGTCTAGCTGGAGCGGTTTCTTAAGATGCATTCGTAGTTATCATATGTTACTTTTTGATATAAAGAACTGGCTTTAAGAATTACTAAGAACTTTTGTAAAACATCGTTGTTACTCAGGAACTTTTATTGTCGACAGCATGCTTCCATGATTTGAGATATTTTCGTGTAGATACTAATATTTTTTACATTTACCAACCTTATTGTTATAATTTATTTGGTTTAAAAACCAAAATAAAAGTCCACCGAAAGCTTTACATATTCAAAATTCAGTAAGTTTGAAAGAAGTTAAATATCCCAGCAGAAGCTTTAAATTTAAATGCACTCTCTCTCACTCGTATTGTCAATTTTTTTTCCAGCACAGGAACCGAAATTGACATAACGGAAACAGAAGCGAAAAAGGAAGTTGTGAAGGCTCACTAGTGTTTCCCATAATGGCGGCGCGGTTGCAACAACAGCTGTTGTTGTTGGTTGCATTTAAAATTACATTTCTGTTTACTCGCTTTGAATGGCATTTCGCGGTTGCATTTTTCTAAGTCTACTTTTTAGCGCGGAAATCAATTGCTGCAATGAATTGCGCTTGCAGTTACATCAACATTACATTCAACAACATACCGCAAGAGAGTTGGAATTTCGAACATTTAACGATATTCGAATAGGTAATATTTATAGAATGCTGAATTCAAAGTAAAAGAGATGATTACCCAATTTTTGGCGAAAATAGGCACGAAACCGCTCACTGATATTTTATACATATAAAATTTTCATAATCCATGCGAAATCCCATTATGAAATATATATTCGCTCATTAGTTGACGCAATAATATCTACTTCATGCTTTTTCTTTACAACTGACAATTCTGTATACAATAATCTTAAAATCTTGACTCACAGTAAAGTATTCGATTGACAGTTGAATAATTTCCTCAGAGCATTTCAATGCCAATAGTCATAGGGCATATCTGTCAGCAGCATATTTTCTTGCGCGCAAACAAAGTGTATGAAATTTCTCGCTTCAATTCCCAGCGGCGCAGAATATGGCGCAAGGACATAATGCAAATTTACTTAGTTAGGCATAGTCTGAATACCGCGGACATTTATAGTTATATACATAGATATGTACATACATAATTCAATATAGATTTCTAGACATCTAATAGGAAGTGTTTGCCACCGCTGATTTATTTTTAATTTATGCTAAATTGTTTATATAGTTATTGTATTGGTTTAAATAATTATTGAAAAATTAAAAAAAAAAATTTTAATTTTAATTTTATAAAGCGCATATGCTACCTGTAATAAAGATCAGGGACTTGGTTTTATTTTACTGCAATAAATTTGCAAACTACAATAATACAAGTATGTCTATTTGAAATAGCATGTAACAAGCAAATTAAGTTGTATAAAATTTTACGATTTGTAAAACTGAAATTTCTCTTTCGGGTTCCCGAAATTTTTTTATCATATTTGCAAATTTCCAATTTTTTTTTTGGAATTCCGAAATTTCCAAAAGTTTTGTTTGCGGGATCCCGAAAATTTTAATCGCTCTTTCGGGTTCGCTTTCAAATGTTTTTTGCGGGGTCTCGAAAACTAAACCATATATGTACATATCTACATATTCTTCAAAATCCCGAAATTTCCAAACACTTTTTTCGAGATCCCGAAAATTTGAATCTCTCTTTCGGGTTCGCGACACTTTTGTACCAAATTTCCAAATTTTTTTTCGGGATCCTGTAATCTAAAGTGATTTTCTTCGTGATCCCGAAATTCCAAATATTTTTTCGAAATTAAAATTTTTCTTTTGGGTTGGCGAAATTTTTTGGAAATCCGAAAACGAAAGAGTTTGTTTTCGGGATCTTAAAATTATGACATTTTTATGTCAATATATATTTCATATTACAAAGTTATTTTTCTGATAGGTATAGTAATTTTTTTGTCTAAATGTTACTCATACGCTGTGTTGTCTCAGCATTATGTTATATCACTTTTTGCCAGCTATTTAGAAAAAAATACTGGCTGACAAATTTATGCTTGTAATATTAAGTTATATGAATGGAGTAACCACAGCCACATGGATGGATCAGATCAAAAATTGTATCATGGGCGTGGCACTTTTAGTTGGTAATTTAGAAATCTCATAACTCTCGAACTCTTCGTTTTTTATGGGCCCAAATTGTTACATTTTCATAGCACCTTTTTTCACATTGTAAAATGAGACCACAGTCTAGCCTTCTTTCCATAGAATTTTTCTTGTACTCCAAAATTGATATATAGACTTAAACATTTATATATACTTGTATATTGAGCCCTTACTTGGTACAATTCTTTACTAAAGTTTACATAGAGTCTTATCTAACCCTCGCTTATTTGTGCTTAGTATTTATACAAGATTTTGCAAAAACACCAATAAAAAATTTGTGAACAATTGGGCCCAAACCCGTCAGCAACAAAGGCTACTCTCAGCATCTAAAAGCATATCAGCAAATCAATCTCCATATACATACATACAAAAACTGTGTTTGTGGGTAATGCAACATCAACAACAACAATACAAATATCTAAACCAACATATATTTTCACCTTTCACAAATTCACTTTCACTTGACATACTGTAACAACAGAGAGCTTTTACGTTAAACGAGAACAGCACGAAGAGAACGCAAGCACAAAGTGGCGAGTAAAAGCTCACAAAATTTACAAACACGCCCAAAGGCTTTTCATTCTTGAATAGGCATAGAAAACAAAAACGAAAATGCAACTCAGAGCAAGGCCAACTAAAGGGAGAGCAGCAGAGCAGCGCGTGACGTGAAAGTTTACAATGTGTCCAGCTTACACGCTTACGTAAATAAACCGTTAAATGGAGAGGTATTGAACAATAGAGTAAAGTATTACAAAATGCGCTCTATGTTGCCAATGAGAGCGCTCTTTTTGCTAAGAAAACTGTTATAAATAAATTGCGGAGAGGAGACTACGCGTTCTCTATCGCTCTCACAGAATAAAAGCTTTTGCGAATATTTTGTTTTTGTAACAGTTGTATGTTGAAATGCTTACGAAGTTGCAAATTCGTTTCGAAAGCATCGCAGCTTACGCGAAGTGCCGCTTCAAGCATGTATATATATATATATATATATGTGTGAGTGTGTGCCTACTACAACGAATCGCGCCGATTACAAACGAAGTGTCCAATTTCAAACGAGCGAGTATTTACACGAAGCGCCATGCACACCAACGATTGTACTGCTGCCATGGAGCATGAATCGGATGCAAGGATGCGCCGATTTGGCAGGCTGCGTGGAGAGCGTGCGAAGCACAGCGCACGACTGTGGTATCTGCCTGTTCGCTGCTAAGGCGCTAACGAAGCAGCAGAGTTTTGCTTGAATGCATGTGGTGAAAATCAGTCATAACGAGAACGTCGTCGGGTGCTGTGTACGTTTTAGAGCAGAAGCTAGCAATCAGTGAAGCTATTCGCGCGCTGTGAAAAAAAATCAAATTTACCCTACACACGCACACACATACACACGCACAACACATACACGCGCGTACATAACGCATACAACAAGCAAACACATAGCAATCAAAAGCAACAACATGAAATTCCTGTGAAATATAACGCATTATAAATATCTCTATATCTACCTATATATATATATATATATATAGTAGAAAATGTAATATAATTTGTTGGCAAGTGCAAAGGATGTGCGAAATTCCGTGAATATACATATATGTGTCGTCGTTAGAAAATATGGAAAAAAAAATGTTTACAAGTGTGCAACAAAATCAAAAGGTTGGTGTTTTGCAGGTGTAGTGATGCCAGCAATTTATGAAAAGCTGGAAAAAACAGCAAAAAATTAATGCAAGAAATATGCATGTGGGCGAAAAAGTGCACGCGAGTGTAAAAAAAATAGCAAAAATTTAGTTAGAACAAAAATTTAATTACAACAACTTATTTGACAACTAAACGCTATGAGAAATATCGTTAGAAATTCGCAACAAAAATATTGACAAACAAAGTGAAAGCGCAGCGCAGAGAAGCAGCTCGAAGCAGCAGCTGCAAACTCAGCGGCAGCGCTAGCAATTATCGTTTTAACTTCAGCTGCAGCTACGTCAATTGCAAAACAATTTTTTCGGATTAAAGGCAGCGCAAGAAATCGCAAAGAATCAAAAAAAAAACAAAAAAAAAAGCAAATGAAATCGAATTCACTTACAACTGTATGTGTATGTATGTATGCATGTGTGAGTAAAAAAAAGCAAAAATAAGAATAAAAATCGAACAACAGTGAAATAACGCAGTTATAACGGGGGCGTATTGATGGATTAAAAGGTGGCAAACAAGCAGGCAAAAAGTGTAAGAGGACGAAGCAAGAAAAAATTAAAGACGCGAGTGATGCTGTGGGCCAACGGGGGAAATAGCAACAGTAAAACAGCAATAGCGGGCAATAAAAAAATAAAATCAACAACAACAAATGCGCAGTTCAGCCAGCAAATAGAAATGCCAAAACAAAAATAAAAACAAAACGAGTAGAAAGTAAAAAGCAAAAAGGAACGAGGCGAATTTGTGGAAAATAAAACGGGCAAAACTGAGCGGAAGAAGGCAGGCGTGAAATATAACGAGAAGAAATACAGCAGTGGCACAACTCGCTGGAAATATTAGCAACAACACAACAGCAACAAATTGATGGAAAAAAACCGAGAAAAATAGAAGAAAAAAACAAGCACGGCAGCAGCAACAACAACAATAAACAACGCGAACGTGCAACGCCAGCAGCGAGCGTGGCACAGTAAATTGTAATGCGAATAAGAATTAAAGAAGAAGCAACAAAACAAAATAAAGAAGCAGCAGCAGCAAAAATACGGGCACACATGTACATGAGTGTGTTTGCGTACATGTATTAGTGTATGTATGTGTTTGGCGTGCCTGTGCAGTAACGCCTTATATGCTGCAAAGCAAAAACAACAACAAGGGTGCTGGTCTGACAGGCAAATAGGGAGGCAGGCTCTGAGTAGGGCACGTCTCGATATAGTAGCGGGGGAGACGGGAGATGGCGCACTGCATTTCGGCTAGGCGAAAAGGCAGCAAGACGAAAAATAATAATAAAAGCGAGCAAACAGCAACAAACAACAACTCAAACGCACTTAACATAAATAACACACACACACAGGCAGGCAGGCAGGCATACGTGGATGCACACATGTTTGTATGTGTATATGCGCGCATTTTTTAAGGAACCATATCAAGACAAACGCTTTTTGCGTACAACGGCACATCGCTGCATGTTCGTGTGTGTGTACGAAATAGGAGCAGCGGCGACAGCGGCCGCGCGCACGACAAGCAACTTATAACACACTTTTATGCCATTTGCCTACATTTAGGCGCTACCGAGCACACGCCATAAAAATCACATATATACCCACATACATATGTATATGCATATATGTGTGTGGCTTTGTGAATAATTTTGCATATGTTCGCTTGTGTGGTTTTTCAAGTTTTGCACGCATACAAATATATAAATATGTGTGTGTTTGTGTGTTGTTGCCGCTTTTATTCCCGTTTGTTTAATATTCTGTGTTTTTGTTGTTGGTTTGTTGCATACAGTTAAATGCGCTGTTTTCCAAAATAAAATACCATGTAAATAAATGTAAATGTGTGAGGTGCGAAAATAAGCGAAAGTTTTCAGCCGTGGAATATATATGTTGTTGAAGAAAATGTTGTAGAAAATCATGAAAATAATGGAAAATAACATTTGGTGCAAGGCATAAATGTCGTATGCGGTAATAAGGTTAAAGTAGCTGGCATATATTTCCAAGTCGAAATTTTAGATCAAGCGCTGGGAAGCTTGTGTAGTGTGTGTCAATAAAAGTTGTTGTGCTTAGGTTGTTTTCTTATGAAACTTTAAGTAAAAATCGGAAAAAAAAATTAAGTGAATAATTTTTCAATAGAAATTTTAAAATTTTGGAGCTAAATTAACTTAATTTTTTTTTGAAACAAAGTTTAGCCAAAGTTGACCGCCTTTTGCCTTGAAAGAAGGAACTTTTAGAAAAAACGAATAAAACTAAGTACAAAAATATTGAATCTAAATTTCAAAACCATTTTTTTTTTTTTTTTGAAAATAAAATGGCGATTTTATAAAGAAATTTTTAATTCATTAAACCTAAACTCATCTTTGTCTCTAATTAATTTTTGTTGGCGGAAAACAACCGCCATAAACCAAGAAATTTTCCGAAATTTCGCATCAAACCTTTTGTATTTGCTTCCAAAATAAAATCTCTTAATAATTAAGGATTCATTACGAGTAAAAAAAAAATTTAAAAAACACTTTCTTCAGAAAAATATTTTTTTTGTAATAATATTTAAAGCTGCAAATGCATAACTGAGAAAACATAAATGAAATAAATAAAAGCCTTCAATAATAATATTTTTTTTTGAATAAATATAAAGTTACGTAAAAAAACGCTCCAAAACGAAATATAATAAATTAAATATTATGCTCAAAAAATTGTATTTGAGTACTTCAGCAGCATTTGTTGCAGGCTCTTAACAAATGCGTAAACCAAAAGTAAATTTTAGGAAAAATTTTCTCTACCAAAAGTAAAATAAAAAGATTTTTTTTTCTGAAAATAACGAAAAAATTCTTCAAAAATAATAGAATTATCAAATTTTTATCCTGAAGTTATAGAGGAGATCTTCAACAACATTTCTCCCAAGCCCTCAACAATTTCCAAAAAAAAATTTTCAACAAAGACTTCTCTAAAATATTTTATTAAAAATTTCCACTACAAAAATTAACAAAAACAAATTTTTTTATACATTTTTTTTTTTAATTTTAATAAATATATTTTTTAATTTTAATAAATATTTTTTTATTACATATATTTTTTGCAATTTGCACTGCAAGAACTTCAAAATAAAATTTTTTATGTTTTTAATTTTTGCCACAAAAGTTGTAAAAAAATTTATTTTTTCGACGAAAACAAAAATACTTGCAAACCTATATAAAAGCAAATAAAATGTTTAAATAAAAATTATTACAAATTTGTACTACAACAAATCAAAAAATTTATTTACCTGCGAATTTATTTATTTAAAATGACGAAATATTATTCACAAAATGAAATTCATAAATAAAATTACAAAATTTTACGATTTCGCTTTGCGTTTCGAATAAGCTCAAATGAATATTTCCAAAAACTGTCAAAAAAATTTTTGCGCCCCAAAAAACAATTACAATAATAACAACAAAAGCCTTAAGACAACAACGATAGACCCTGAAAACAACAACATCAGAAAACGAAAAGAAATCAGCAATCAACAACAAAGCCTAGCCACCTCGCTGCTCCATGCTGCTGCAACGGCAAACGGCAACCTTTGCTTCAGCTGCAATTGCACGCTGCTTCCTTCCTCGGTGGCCGAGCTGCTGCAGCAGCGTCATCAGCTACGTCATGCATACAAGGATATTATAAACGTCACAGCCTTCATGTTTTCATGTCGTGCACATGCGATTATATCTATATGCACACGCATACACGCACCCATTTGCATTTTTGCAACTCTTGCCCGCCGCTGTGTGGTGTATAAAAGGGTATGTGTGTCTGCCTGTGTATTTGTGCAATTTGGTGAATTTATCTGTGCTTGTATTGGTTATGGATGTCAATGCTGCTTTTCGGTTGTTGCTGTTGTTTTTTTTTTTTATTATGCACACACGTTGCAGCCAAGTACTACAATTTGATTAGAATTCGTTGATCGGCAAAGTTGGTGGCATGAATTTATGGATTGTTTACCGTTAGTGGACAGTTTTGCTATCCGAAAAGTTTATAAATTTAATTAAGAACTGCTTAAAGTAATCAAAAGTGAGCGAGGCTTCTGAGGACTCTACCAAAAAGTGAACAGTATTTTCTGAGGTGTGATAACGCTTTTTTGGAGTTCTTGTAGGATATTCAATCTGAACGAACTAAAAATAATATAAATTAATGATATTGGGGTGCGTGAAGAAATTTTGGAAATTATTTTGCGTATTGTGCTATTTTCATAAAAATTTGGCAGCCGTTTCTAGGCAGAAAGAGATGTTTAGTCAAAAATGAAAAATAAAAAAATAAATAAATAAATAAAAGTGTAAAATATAAAAATGTAAAAGAAAATAAAAGAAATGCAAATATTTCATAAATTCTACAACAAATAAAAAATAATTAATAAATATAATTTTTAATTATAAAATAACTATTTAATTAAATAATATACAAATATCGCAAAAATTAAAATTAAATTAATTAAAGTGAAGTAATATAACTCTAAACTAAAAATTAGCATAATTAATTTATGAAAAATTAAATAAATATTTAATTAAATAATTAATTTATAAAATATATATTTATAATTTATAATTCTTAATAATTTATAAAATTACTAAAATATAACAAATTATTGCAATTTAAATCACGAGGTGCAACTGTAAGTGAAACAAATGCTAAAAACGAAAAGAAAATAAATAAATTTCGTTTGAAGCTTTTAAAGCAAATAAATTTTTAATTAAATAGTATAATGTAATAAAAATTACAAAACTCGGACGTTACTATCAAACATTAATAGCTAAATTAAGTGAAAAACTGTGATATAAAAAAGTCTATATCTTTTGCACTACTTGTATAAATTAAACAAAAATTACTATAAATAATTTTAAAAACATAATTTAAATTCAATTGCAATAACTATTATGACTTTAGTTTATATAAAAATATTTAACTGAATTAAAAACACATTTTTCTAATAAATATAATATTTTTACGGACATTCGACCAAACAAACATAGCCCTATTTTCAACCTGTAAAGAAAATATTTTAAACAAGTTGCAACTAATTTACTTTTATTGAGCACTCTATTCTTCTGAAAAGCGGTGTTAAATATGAAATTTTGTATGAAAGCTCAAATCACATATATTTTAAAGTAATGTTTCTGATATGCTCATAATTAAAGTAAGTGAAATGTATCTAATACAATAAAAAATATCCTTCACAGGTGGTTTTTTAAAAGCTTTAGAGTGTATAAAAAGAAGTTTATCTTGGTATTCATCGTCCAGTTTGTATGACAGCTATTTGCTATAGTAATTCGATCTAAAAATTTTCTTCGAATGTCCTAGCGTTGCTTTGAAAAATAAGCCATGTACAATTTTGTTAAGATATCTCCTCAAATGAAAATTTCTTACATACAAGTACATGATTCCGATCGTTCTGTTTGTATCGCAGCTATATGCTATAGTGGTCCGATATCGGCGGTTCAGACAAATGATCAGCTTCTTGCAACATTTCAGATCAACATCTCAAAACCTGTGTAACTAGTTCTCGTATATACATACTCATAAACGGATACGACTAAATCAACTCAGATCATCAAGCTGATCATTTATATACGAGTATATACTTTATACGAGGTCTACGACGGTTCCCTATGGGTGTTAAATATTTCGTGGCAAATTTAATATAGCCTGTTTAGGGTATAAAACAGAAAATAATAAAAATTGGTGACATATAGATAACAAATAAGGCAAAGAAAAAATAAATATAAAGAAAATTATTGAACATGAACAACCCATAAATTACCAACATTTCAATGGCAAGAAATTAAAAATTGGATTTGATTTTCAAAAATAATATAATTATGAAATAAAGCCGAAAGAAGAAGTTAAAATTGATGAATGAAATTAAACAAAGTAACTAATATAAATGAAATTATAATAAATTTAATTGATAACCAGAACTAATTCAAATATAACTATTTGAAATTTAGAATATCTTTTACAGCTGCATTCATAAAGAATTTATAAAACCAAATTAATTGAATAGTAATTTAGAATTAATTGAAAACAAGTCAAATGAAAGCAAAGCTTAATCGATGTAATGCACATTAAGTAAATTTAACTTAATTAAAATAAATTCAAATAATTATGAAATAAATGGCTGGATTACATTTACTGGAAACAAAAGAAATTGGAATTATATTATTTCAAACCACGGCAGTATAGACAAAGTAATATAAATTTTGTAAAATGAAATAGAACTGAGTAAAATCAAGTTAAATAAAATGAGCTAAAATTAATTAATGAAGTGAAATGAAATTGAATATAATCGTATTTTACAACTACAAGAATAAAAGTCAAGCAAAATTGAGTATACTTAGTACTGCCATAAGTTCTGTTACAAGTTCAGGTTGTTATAAAAATGAAACTATAATCTGTTTTTCAATAAAGTAAATTTTATTTATTAACGCATATATTAAATGAATGTTGTACAAAATTTTATTGAAAATGGTCATCATGCTGCTTTCACACAAGCTCTCAAACTATTTGGCTATTGAACAATACCAGCACGCACATTTGCTATTCGCATTGATGACGCTGTACGCAGCAACTATTTTGAGGACGTTGTCCAAATTTCTAAGGGGTATTCGACAAGCACTGTTCTTTAAATCTAACCGCAAACGATAATCCCATGGATTCCAATCTAGACTTCCAGACGGCTAATCATCTACAGCTATGAAACCACGAGTTGCTTGACATTGATTTGGTTGACATATGCATTTCATTTGACATAATTTTCCTAAGGGGTTTCTGCGAATGCGTTCGCAAACAGTTTTTATGGCTGAATTGGTCCGAACCACGCAAGTTTACCAAAGGCGCTTTCGAACACAAAAAGCTTGAAATATTTTTTCAAAAAGACTAAACCTTATTCGATTTCGTGTTCAATGAACCCAACTGGCTACGTTTTGGTGAAGCTGCAACTGCAACAAAATATTTCAAAAAAAAATCATCGACTTACAAATTTAAATATTTGAAACTTCACATTTTTTTCATCAACTGATCGGTTATTAATTTGAGTTGAGTGATTGCTGGATGCAAAACCGACTTGCTCTTAACTTATTTGTCATTAATTGTTGGCATTTTGTGATTTATATTGGATACACATACACATGTTTGTATGTGTGTGTTGCCTGTGACAGTTGTCAATATTAAACGTTATATGGGAGAGAGTGCATGAAATATATATATTCTAGCGCTAACTATATATGCTATCCATACTACTTGTAGTTTGCTTGTAAGTGTGTGTGCGTGTACACATTTCCACATATAAGAACGCAATGTGCATTTGTATTAGCAATATGTCAGTGGGCATTTATTTGTTTGTTTGCAAACAAGGCTTGCTTCGTTTTCCACTTCCCTTTCGCAGCAATAATTTTGCAACAATACACAGCTAACAACAACGCCCCAACGGCCCACCGGCAGCGGCACCAACGCCTAGTCGCTGTTCAGCAGCCATAACGAAAGTAGATATACAAGTATATACATATATATATATATGAATGGGTTTGTGTGCGAGGCAACCAACAGCGACGACCATCAACTGGCAGCACAAACAACAACAACTTCGACAATCATTGACGATGTCCTTGCGCCAAAAACGTAAACGCAAAATAGAGAAGGTTTTTGCCTTCAATTTTTTGCATTTAATTTTCTTGCCTTTTTATTTAAATTTTTCCTCGTTTTTTTTTTGTTTTTTTTTTGCTTCTCTACCTTTTATTATTACTTTTTTAACATGCTGTACATTTTACAGTGCCTACACACACATACACATGCATACGCATGTGCTGAAATTATAACATACATGTGTGTGTGTGTTGTGTTGCGTTGTTTATATTGTTTTTTCGTCAGCTATTGCACGCATGCAAAGAATGTGTTATAAAGCCTCGCAGCGGATGTCCTTCACCGTTTCATATCGCCAACCAAGCAAACAAGCATACACACAGGCGCACGGACGTGTTTGTTGCGTTCAGCGCTGACTTGTGCGGCGGGCGTTGGGCTGGTTGCATGCGCAAGCGATATATGAAATGAAAATACGTTCGTGCGTGTATGTGTGCCTGCGCATATTGTTTGGTATTTTTCGTATATTTCCGCTCGTGCAATTTGAACTTTTTTCCTTTCTGCGTATGTGCAGTATTTTTCACGCGGCTACAAGTGCTTGCACAAATTTGAAGGCCATCAACTGACACACATGCATATTTTAATTTTTTTTATAAATTTGTTTTTAGTTTTTTAAGTTTCAGCTATTAAATTGCAAGAAAACAACTAAGAGGGAAGCTAAAGTTTAAAGTTCTCATATACTTAAAGGCCAACATATTTTCATAACCGTAAGGTTTTGTGTTACAAATTTAGTTCGCATTGATCGGAACTCATGTCAATTTAAAGAGAATCCTTTTAGGCTCCAAGTGACATTTTTTTTAAGGATGGCCGTTTGTATTTCTTAAGATACCTATTGATTAAGTGCAGTGATTATGGAGAAAATTTGTGGTTGATAATCCATCTTTACATGATTTTTCATATTCCACTTCACTTTACCATTCATTATTCCATTATAGCAATTGCTTCAATCCATCTATTATTTTATTCAAATTGGTACCATAAATTCTTTGAGACTAAATACGAATATTGATAAAATTCTTTTCCCCCCCTACAGCTTGCAAAAATTAGCTACTCAAGGCGTATTCACTTGCATACACATTTCTTCTCTACTATTTTATGCAAAAACGAGCGGCTTTACCTAAAGAAGAAATCCAAGATTAAATTTGAACCGTATTATTTCATATAAACTACGTGCGCAAATTGACTCAATACAATTTTTTTTTTACTAGATTCGTACAACCCTTTTTGATGGTTGTGTGATGCCTGGTCTCCATATGTGAATTATCATGTATTTGGCAGTTGTTAGCTTACGGCGCGAAGAGTTTGTCCTATGATTTTTGTATTCCCAAAAACCCATGGGATGGCTTAGCGATGACTCTCGTTTCTCGTTGAGTCAAACAGTCAGTCAAAATCATGTTAGTATGTGAGTCTAGCATTAATACGTTTTATTCCAAAAAATTAAGCAATTGAGTCGATCTGCTTGAGATATTGAGATTCTCTGCTATCTCTGATGTCAACTCTAGAACTTTTCGATGAGCTCATGTCCTTCACTGAATACATATGCTACTCGAATTTATACTGGTATTCGTTTTTAGTTTTAATGGGTCAGTCCTGGTAATTTTTCATCTTAAGTATATACCCAGAGTGTGATAACAGAACTTGTGTAAGTGATTGATTACAGAAGCAAATCGGAAATGCATTTTATAGTAGCCTTATTATGACATTTCCTAAATTTCTTAGGTATTATTTCTAATTACCGCGATTCATTATTATTATTTGTTTATAAAATTCTGTGTTTGAATGAATTTCTGATAAACTATCCATAAATAGGATTCGCCAACATTCAATTGCTATAATGAATCGCTGCTTCAAATATTATTTATTTATATAACTCATACTGAATAAATAACTTTTTTGAAATTTTGTGTTTGGGGTGTACTTAAATTTTTCTATTATCTCACTAAAAGTTTCTATTAAAAAATGTTAGTCAATTAATTGCACAGTATAATACAAATACTGTGCAATTAATGCTTGTACCGACACAATTTTTCGCTTTCACTATTTACCATAGAGACTTTCAAATCTCTGCAGCAGGAGTGAAATATAATACCTTCGTGTATTGTTAAAAATATGGGTTTCAAGAAGTATATTTGGTTAGCCTAAAGGTAGACTAGGTAGGTATCGTGCATAAAGGTAAATTTAGTTTGCCTAAAGGTAGATTCATAGAAGTAAATATGGTTAGCCTGAAGGTTGGCAATGTAGGTAGTTTCATATAAGTAATTGTGATTAGACTAAATATAGGCTAGGTAGTTAGTAGTATTGAAATAAATTAGGTTAGTAAGAAGTTTCATAAAAGTAAATTTGGTTAGCCTAAAAGTAGACTAAGCAAAAATGTTTATCCTTTACTATACTCGTACTTAAAGACTTCATACTGACTTGGCTAGGTTTAATTGACTTTCAAATCGGTTTTACAGGTTTTACTGTAAAATATTAAATAATTCGCCTTTGTTGTTGGTTATTGAACAAGGCGTTTCTACACACAACTACACTTGCACACATACTAAAAAAGAATTTCTTCATTTCAACTACAGTTTGGTCTTTCGAACAATTTGAAAATATGCGACTATCGAAGTGTAAGACACACACATAATAAATAATAAACGAAATAGAGTGCACTATTGTGCAAATATGGCACTGAATACAGTTAATCAAAATTTTACGAATACGAAATCTAGTTAGTGCAAAAAGTTGAAGTGAAAATGGTTGGATGTCATGCCAAGTGATTGAAAATATTCAAAAAGCAATGAAATTTATGCTAATATGTGCCAGAGTATAAATATATAAATCTATATAGGCGTGGTGCTTCACATAGAATACGGCAATGGCCACGAGAACTGCGTGTGACTGTATTTTAAATTAGCAACGATTTAAGGTATATTTTAGTGAAAAATAAAACAAATATTTATTTTGTCAGCGTAAGGTGTGTTATAAATAATAACTGAAGAGCGATAGTGTTGTTTTATGTTTCAATAATTAATTTAGCTATAAATGGCCATTATAATATAATAATAATCAAAACTAGCGAAAAAGAAATAATTCAATAAAATAGCAAAAACGTTCTTATTGGTGTCTATTAAGTGTTAAAATATAACAGTTAACTTATTAACGTATAATTATGCAAATATTATGCAAATAGTCAATAAATATATAAATAAATGTTTATTTAGAAATGCGAAAAAAACCGATAGCGCTGATCGCCTAATAATGGAAACAGCGAAAGTGAGCAAAAAATTTAAAATAATTTATAAACAACATTTTAAATAAGTGTTAGAAAAAAATATCATATAAGTAGTTAAATATATCAGACGCGCAAGAGCCAAAAATAGTAAAAAATAATTAAAGAAATTAATAAAAAATTGAAATAAACTACAAAAAAGGTGCTAATACAAAGTGTTTAAAAATAATAATAATAATTATAACAAAATACAATAAAAATTCATGAAATCAAAAATACAGAAACTAAACGTAGTGATTTTGTGGCTTAGCTTAAAAAATATTCATATATTTTTTTTTTCTTCGAACGCCTATAATTTGCATTGATTATAAAGCGCAGTGCAGCGTCAAGCACGCACGCACAACTTTTGAGTCAGCGCTTCTACGAGGTCGATAGCGCGCCGCTAGTGGACGACGTGCAATCATATCAGCTAAGAATAGCGACACGAATTGCCGCCTAGCGACGTTACGGTCAATGGTCGGCGACGTAGGAACAAAAGCTTGACGCGCATACACAGTTTTTCAGTTAACACTAGTGCGATTAAGTAGTTAAAGAGATTGATATTAATACGCAATAAAAGTATATATAAACATTTTTAATTGTAAATTAAAAACACAATTGGTGCTATCAAAGTAAGCGCTACGAAGAGCTTTTTAGAGTAAATTGCATAAACCCTAAATGTAGGCAACAAAGAAATAACAAAAATTAATAATTCAATTATGTGTTGAACGAAAATAAATAACATACATAGATACAAGCTTTGCAATAATCACAAACAAGTCTTTAGAAAGTAAATAAATTAAGCGCACAAGCTTGAAATGGCTGCAACGTAAACGTATACAGCTGCAGGACACAACGCACATTGGCATGTTTTTGGTTGCATTACAAGCGCGCCACAAATTGCCAAAAACAAAATCTATTAGAAAAATAAGCAAAGCTAGTACCCGCCGGAGTGTAGACATTTCGCACCAAGCAAGCAAAGCTTACCCGCCCCAACGGCAAGGACGCAGCCTTAACGCACACCTATCACACCAACTCCGTAACTTGAATAAAGCCTGCGCTCACGCGCGTATAACACAAACGTTCACAAAAAAAGCACAAATAAACCGCGCGTCATTGCCGACCAACTTCCACTCCAACGCACCACTAACCAGCGCCTTCGCCCAATCATCATTAGCTGCAGCGCTTTACCAGTTTCGGTGGCGCAACAGCAAATTGAACTGTAAAGCATCCGTAACCTATACAGCGCTACCGCAAACCCAGCGGCGCGCGGCAAAAAACAGCTATAAAAGTCGGGCAGCGAAGATAAACGCACGTAAGCGTACGCGTTTAGTAGCGCTTTGTAGACGCGCTGTTATACGACCACCATACATACAAACGCACAACACTACACTACGCCGCTGGACGTCGTACATACGCCGGGCACAACACATTCGACGTCGAGCCGCCTGTGCGTCGCCTGTACTGAATAGCCGCTCATTCTGGCCGCCTCACATAACAGCGAAAGCGATAACAACAATTCTGTTAGCGGCAGTGGCAGCGATAAGAAGTCCTTCTCGTTGCATTGCTGTTGCGTGATAGTCGACATAACGCCAGTTTCACAGTCCGCGCGTTTGACATCGGCAACAACGGCCTCGGGAAGGGATGTAACCGCTGGCGGCAGCGGTGGTGGTGGTGGCGGCGGTGTACTCGGTGATGGTGTGTCACAGCTAGCGAGTAGCCTTTTTCGTTTTGGCAGTAAAAAGCGCGGCGTCTGCATTTGTAATGCCCAGTGCCCAATGCAGTCGCTGGAACAGGCACAATTGGGTCAGCTGGACCCGGCGCTGAAGACACATCATGGCTCATTGGATCGCCTCTTGCAGCAGCAAGAAAAACAGCAATTAGCGCCACAACAGCAACTACAACAACGACCAAGCGCCTCAGCCGTGCACTCGATGGGCGGCGTCATTGATGGTGGCGGCTCAGGCGCGCAGCTCGGCTCAGCCGACTCCGATGGCGACGGCGATGATGAGAAGGAGCCTGAGTTGCCGCCACGTCCACCATCACGCATAAAATCGCAAACGCATGTGCGTCATATAAAGGAGGAATTCGACCGCGGCGTGGAAGTTGAGAAGTTCTATCACCAAATCAATGGCGATATATTTGAGATAACGCGGCGCGTGCGTGCACGTGATGAAGACACCATCGAGCAAAAAGTAATTAAGCGTAAAGGTTCTGTCCGCTTACCACCAGAGCCACCACCACGGCAAGCTTCGGTTGCGGCGTCAGCAGCGGCAGCGCATCCGCAAGTCTATCGTGCACATGGACACGGACATGTGCATCAGCATCATGTACACCGTCATGGAGCGGAGGGCGGCAAGCCGCAGTTGCCACCGCGCCGCCAGAAGAGCGCTGAGGAGGTGCCGGTATCGAAAAGCACGACGCGAGCACCTGAAGAATTGGAATGGTTCGATCGTAAAGCGCAACAAAGACATTCAGCACGTTCGGCAGAAAGTGGCGCGGTGCGCGAAGAAACTATCGAGTGGTTAGCGCGGCAGAGAGGGCCGGTGCGCACATCTTCTGGTCCTAGTGAGATTACTGTAATGAAGGATGAGGTACCCGACTGGCTCTTAGAGCATTTGCCACGCAAACGTTCCATGGCCGAAAGGCCAACTGAATCGAAGGCGAGCGCTGCTTCCTATGCCAAGGCGCTGAAGGAGGAGTTGGCTGAGCTGTTGAAGAAGCCATTATCTAGACAAAGCTCTGCTCAACATAGCGAGTTTTCATTGCTCAAAACCGACATTGTTGAATGGCTAACGAAATTGCAGACTTCATCACGCAGCTCGGCGCGTGAAGAAGCGCCACCGCCGAAAACGCGTCGCGCGCATCATCGACGCAATGGCAGCGGTGATACGCAACGTTCGCATTCGCAAGAAGATGCCACTGTCGCACAACAGGCGGCGCGCAAGCGGCACTCGTTGGGTCATAGTGACCGCAGCGAGGAAGAGATGCTCGATTGGATTGCGTATCCGTTAAATAGGCTGCAATCGTTAGGCAAGCCACCACAACAGGTCGGTACGATGGACCGACGTCAGCCTTTCGTCGAGATACATCACAAGCCAGCAGTACCGCCGCTGCAGTCACAACTACACCAACAGCCTATATGCACAGAACGCGAGCGGCGATCACATGAACGTTCGCGCCAACGCAAGCTGCGACATTCCGCTAGTGAAGTTGTGACTGCGCCCACCACCTCTGCCGCAGCGCAAAGCCAATTGGAGCGTTTGTATGCTAAACCACACAAGGAGCGTTATCAGTATGTGCCTAAGGATGCCAAGGATATAATGTTGCCTCCCAAGGAGAGCGCTATGACCACTGCCGCCACCAGCTCTACTGTACGCGAATCGAAGCGTGAGCGTTCGCGTCGCCATCAGACACAACGTTCGGCCACCGTCTCGGACATGTCCGGTCATCACAATGGCGGCCTTAAACGCAAATCGTCATCGGCGGAACGTGCGCCGCGTTCGCCATCGCCTTGCAATGATCCCGCCTGCCGTTTGCTTCCCATTTGCAC
This sequence comes from Bactrocera oleae, assembly GCF_042242935.1. Taxonomy (NCBI): domain Eukaryota; kingdom Metazoa; phylum Arthropoda; class Insecta; order Diptera; family Tephritidae; genus Bactrocera; species Bactrocera oleae. The sequence continues at coordinate 62,434,299 of NC_091540.1, read as the reverse complement.
TGATCCCCACTGCCGTTTCCTCGAATGTCAAACAATAGAACGCGGCGCCGGCATGACAGTGACCACTTCCGCCTCAACGATGAACCTCGCACGTCATCAACAAGTGGCGCGCGCACAAATGCACACAGTGCCTGCACACATAACGTCGGATGACACACCAACGCCGCCACCACCACCGCCTCCAACGTCACACCAACAACAACAATTTCAGTCGGCACCCCAGCGACGCCTCGTTATTTGTCATGAGTGTCGATCGTGTGCGCCGTTACTTACCTGCCAGAATCGTAAATGCTTCAATGCCGCCAAGTGCAACTCACTGCCCCGCAGCGCAGCGGATTTCAATCGACTGCGCACCACACTCGCTCAGCCGCCGACAACGCTCGACGACATCGAACCGGCGCCGGAGACGCCATCACCACAAATGCCACGCCATCCCGGCATGCAATATCGCAGCAATTCCCAGCCGAATACGCTGCAGCGTGGAGACTCAGCTGCCGCCTTATGGCATCAGGACACTATGGGCGCGGTGGGGAGCGGTCCTATGTTGACTACCGGTATAGCAACGCATACCATTTTGTCGAGCTCACAACCACCGCTGCCGCCTTCATTACTACACATCACGCATGCGGCCAATGGTCGCCACTACTATAACGGTCGCAACGGTAACGGTATATCACATCTGAACGGCACAAACGGCAAACTTATGAAGTCCGCATCGGCGGCATCGTTAAATTCCCGTCGACGTCGTCACAAAACGGTGCATTTCGGTGAGAATTTACTACGCGAAGTTTGTCAAAATCGTAAACTAATCAAAACTGAACAAGTTCCGTCCGGTTCGGCGCCGATGAAGGCCAACATTCAGATGCTGTACAATTTCGTTGAGGGTGTGTTGAGCGCGTGGGTGGACGACGACGAAGAACAAGTGCGTTCCGGTGCCGAATCAGAGCCCGAACAGGGCACGATGGCATTGAAACCGATTTACCGTTGTAATCGACTGCGCTATCAGTGCATCAAACGTATCGTCGAGGAAGCGGCCGAGTTGCATGGCACACTGAAATTGGGCAATTCGCGTTATCGACATAGACATTGGCGCAGCACCGCCAAGCAATGCAACGAAATGTTTCTGCGAAAGGTAAGTTTAATGAAATTAAATTGAAAAGGGTTGCCACATTTATCTAAATAAAAAAGTTTGATACAACAAATTTATTAAAAATTTCAATTATGCTATAAAAAAAACATTTGAGTAAGATTTTATTAAGAAATATACTAATAGAGTTGCCACCTGATTTTAAATATAAAAAATATTCAAAACATTGAAGTTAAAGGTGTAATATATAGTTTAAAACAAATATTTTAATATTACGAAAATTTTTGAAATTAGAAAGAAAACTAAAAAGAGCTTGCCACCCCTATAAAATTTTGTTAAGTAAGTAAACAAAGTAAGTACCAAATAAAAGCTATTTGTACTTACATCTGTGTTACTAAAAAATATATATCTTCCCGACCTTGCCACATAATAGGAAATATAGAAAAATTAAAAAATAGAAATATAGTGATTCACAAAAGCTCAATATTAATAATTATTGATAACTCTTTGCTTTAAAATTTTTAATCGATAAATTAATTTTTCACAATCGATTTCGAAAGAAAATATATATTTTCTTTAATTAAATTAATAATCTTACCAATTTTTAAATACATATGTATCAAATATATCAATAGCTATTTCAACAAACAAATATGAGCTACTAGAAAAATATAGCTTTGCGGCTTAGCCAATTAATCGGAAACATAGAAAAACTTAAATGCACATATATTTTTAAAGTAATTAATAGAATTTGCCTAAAATTTGTAATCGATAAATTTATTTTAAATAATCGATTTTGGTATTTAAGATTTATGTCGTTAATTAATTTAATAATTTTACCAACTTTATTTTTAAACTCGAACGCATTAATTAATAGTTATTTTTGGCTATAAATATTTGTTACTAGAAGAATAAATTCGCAACCTTGCCATCTAATCGGAAGTACAGAAAAATGTATATTAGAATAGAAGAAACAAAACGGTTCACGAGAGCTTAATTTTATTTATTGAAAAAATTTTGTCTAGAAATTTTTAATCGAAAATGTATTTTTACAATCGATTTCGATATTTTCTACTTCTTTGGTTAATTAGTTTAATATTTTACCAAGTGTATTTTTGGAACACGTAGTCGTACTTAGTCAAAATTCTTATTGTTTTTTCCACTCATTTCAATTTCTCTTTAAACATATTTTTCGATAATTTATTTTAATTTTTTTACCTTCAATTTTTAATTCTTGTTGGTACATTTTAGTATACGTATGTAAATGTTTTTATTTTATTTAACTATTAGTTTTAACAATATATTATATAAAAAATAATGTTTATTGAAATATACATACAAATCGATATCGATATTTTTATTACAATAATTTTATATGAAATAAATTAATCGATAATTTTTAATCGATATTTTTAATGTTCGTGGTTAAATGCAAATTTCATAGTAATATATTGTTTTTCGATAAATTTATAAGAATTAAATTAATCAACAATTTTTAATGAATATTTTTAATATTTTTATGTCGCCAAAATCCACAGGTTTTGTTCTGTACAAAACTTAGTATATACATATATAATTTAATTTATCGATATTTTGTACAGCTTTTTTTTTGTCGATATTGCCCTAGATTAACTTCGCAATAAAAATTCGCAATCTTGTGTCCCCAGCTCTTACCATAATTAAAATACTAATAATTTGATTTATCAGTGAGCACGAGTATGTACCAGTATTAAGGATTACTATAGTCCCCATATTTGCATATTACCAATTACAATATATGTATTATTGTACTTGCTGTTATTGTTATTTGTACAAACATTTTCTGAGAAAAATCAAGCATCGCAACGCCACCCACAATGCACTCGAGTGTCAAGCGTGATCGACTAAACGATAATAAACATAAATAATAGCAAGTCGCATTAAATGCCTAATCCAAGTCTTTGTCCTCCAAAATTCTGAAAATATATTAAACGAGTGTATGGTGAAACATTAGGGCTTTTGTGTTAAGTCAATGAATCAAAAGGCATTTTTGCATAAAAATATACAACCGTTTGGCTTGAAATACATCCGCATTAATCACCGCATTCTACATTTGTTTGTGTACTAGGGTGGTAGATACTCCAAAAATGGTATGGTGGATTTTTTAAGTCTTATTAATATAAATGTTCATAGCGGAAACAAATATCACGCATACAAATTTTGAACTGCCTATAAAACTATAAAGTTGCGTCCCAGAGAGTTCAAATCGGCATCAAAATTTTTATGAACAATTTTCGTTTATATCATTCAGTATCATAGCAAGAATTGAGTTTAGGAATTAAAAATTTTTTTTTTCATATTTCAGTTTCACCCTAATGTGTTCATGCCCATGCACAGAAGCTGTAATTGAAAAAGGCGCTATAATATCTATAGATACATATTTACAATGGGCATGAAGCATGAATACTATAAACCTCAGCGTATAAATACTTACATACATATATGAAATTGTGTGTATGTGCTAGTGTTTGTGCTTGCAATGCCATTATAATTCGCATAGAAATTACTTAATCCATGAAATGACATGACAGGCCGCAACAGCAGCGCACAGCATAAAACACTACAGCAAATTCACAAAAACAAAGCTTAAGTAAAGCAACAACAACAGAAAAAAATTAAAATGGCTAACGTATGAGCAGCAACAATAACGGTGTGTAAGAGTGTGCAATAAAGGGAAAAAAAATATAGCATGCGACATTTATTGTTGTCACATTGCTTTTATTCATATTTTAGCGTATTTCCTCTATGCCGACGCATTTGGGAATGTTGCTGCCATTGCCGCTGGCGTTTGGGGCTCTATTTTTCTAGCGCTGCCGTTCAATGTTCCGCTTGTACGATTTTGTGCTTGTGTGTGTTTGATATGCGGTTGCAGGGATTTCAGGCAGCCTTTTTAACAATTTACAGTCGTTTATAAAAGTGGTGGCATCTACTTGTATATGTGTGTGTATGCTTGTGTGTATATGTTTCCAAGCGAGTCTTCATATATCTTTTGTTTGTTGATTTGCTGGATTTTTATGTATTGCATGTGATTTTAAGGATTATGCAGCTCCCATTTGTTATGATTCTGTTTTCCGAGTTTTTTTTAATAACCAAATTGGTTTGATCGTTATTTATGTTAATCCAAATACATAATTTGTGAAATTAAGCATCGGCTATATTAACCAAAATTTTATTTATTCAGTACGATTTATAAAATTTTAAATCTGTAGCAAGTTATTTAATATTGAAACTATTGAAAAAAATAGTTTTCGTCATTTTTTAAATCATGGTTGTAAAGTTTGTCAGAAAATTGTCTTCTAAAATCTTTTGCGAACTCGCTAGAGAAGCTGGGCAGTGAGCTGTTTTACGAATGAATCAAATCTTATGGGGAGGGTTGACCGAGGAGTACTGTATCATAAACTATCCATCAGCTTCAGTTTTAGGCTTTCTGGCCTGAGATGTGTGCTCTGATGCTATCCTGATGAAATACAATTACTCACGTATTGGTTAAAGCTGACCGCTTTTGACTGATTACTTCTTTCAAACGCTCCAATTGTTGATACGACCCGATCTGAATTAAGAGTTTGGCCACAGGCGAGCGGCTCATAGTAAACGATTCTGCCCAACCCTACCAAACACACAGAAAAAACATTATTTTATCCTGACTTATTTAAGTGACTCCAAATGGTTTTTTTGTTTCTAGTCAATCGAAAGAGTGCCTACGTGGTAGTCGCCCTCGGTGCTTTTTACCATTTTAAATTAAATACATTAAAATTTCTATTTAGGGATATATTTAAAACAACTGCTCAGATACAAAATATTTAAAACAACATGATAATATGAAACATTTACCTATACTAATTTTCCATTGAAATTCAATTGACCCAGGCACTAACCCAACAGCTAGCAGAAAGTTCGTACTGAAAGTCCATTTAAAAAGTCTAATTTCCTATTTTTCAATATGTTGATAAACTTGATTGTTTAATAAACTCGAGTTTATGGGAATCTCAACTCGAGTTTATAAGAAACTCAACTCGAGTTTATGGAAAACCCAACTTGAGTTTGTGAGAAACTCAACTCAAGTTTAAGAGAAACCCAACTCGAGTTTATTAGAAACTCAACGCAAAATTGTCATTAAGCTCCTTAAGCAACTCTGAGTATAATAATTAACACTTCAAGAGATTCAAATTGTGTGTAACTGCAGGGTTGTATTTTCAAAAACGTTAAAAGAGCAGTGTTGGTTGCGTCAACTGAAAAGTTAATTTAACACTTTGCATGATTCATTCCATATACAAACTGTCTGGACCGTCAAAGCTAAGTTTTCAACAATGACGTAAAACTTTCCAACAAAACAGGGTTGTATTTTCATAACTATTTTTTTTTTGTATGCTTAAACAGATGTTTGTGAATAATGTTCCAACACTAAAATTTGCAATAAACTCGAGTTTGTGGTACATACATATGTACGTGTTATGCAGTGTTTATCATATACACCGTAAGATTTTCATAAGCCTTCTTTATAGATTTCTATGGTAGGTTATAAATTTAAATTGAAATCATCTGCAAATCTTATACTTGTACATAAACAAAACTACATTAAACTTCAGTTCCAAAAATCGCGTGGACCAAACCTTATATCCACAAAAAAGACAAACCAGCAACGAACTTCAATTCGAATTAAATAAACGGCAATAAGTTATGGCCATCAAAGACTATGAGCGTTGCCAAAATTTGGCCGCAAAACTAATCAAAATAATCACAGTTAAATGCAACATAAATCTTGCGAGTGGCTAAAACACAGACAGTGAAATTGTACAACCTAGAAGGGCGACGGGCGCTGGAGGAAGGGAAAAGAGCCGAAAATTGAACGAAACAGCCGCAAGCCAACAAAGTAGCAGCTGGCCATAGCGATGGGAACGATAGCTGAAGGATAATGGGAGAGCAAGAGGAAAAGAAAGAGAGAGAAGTAGAGAGTGAACGGCGCGTTTCAGCAAACTTCTTATATTACAAGCCTTGCCTACTACTAGGCGTACTTACCAGCATATGTTTCACGCGCCAAGCAGGCGTTTTATGAAATTTCAAGTTTTTCGAGCAACTATTTAGCACACACAAGTACACATGCTCAAACATACGTGTATAAATATTTATTGTACACACACACACACGCGAACACTCACATACACAAATAAGTGGGTGACAGCATAAGCGCTGTGAATGTGGTTGTGCTCTAATGACTTTTGGCAACATTGCGCCAAAGCGATTGGATTCAGCACAAAGTACAGCAATAATAATAAACACACACACACACACACACTAACACCAATATACATGCACAACAAATGGATGAGTAACGCGTTCTCAAATTTCTACTGCTGCCCATCAGTCAGCGCATACACACATACATAGTATATAGAAACGCGTCGACGATGACGCGGCCAAAGAGGCCAAGTGAGGGCAATTTGGAAAGTTAAGTGCAACCACACCCGTTTGGGGGCATGAGCTCGAAACGCAACTGCACATACACACACACACTCTTACACGCTTGTGTATGCAATGTATATATATATATATATATATATATATGTGTGTGTGTGTACGCGCCTAACGCCCAGTCGCTTAACCTCAGCACGCTGTGCGGCTAAAATTTAAAACATTTCAGCCAAGATTTATGGTTTGCAGCATCTCAAGAGCAGAAGCTGTACTACAAGAACAACAAAAGGAGAAACTTCAAGCCAGCACAACAACAGTAAGAAGCGCGTACGAAAATCACACAGCATCCTTGTAACGCCACAATTGTGTCATGCGGTGCGGCAGGGCGCGGCACGGCAAGGCAGCCGTTGTTGCAATGCAATTCTATGCTTTTCCGCCATTTTCCAAAGCAAATTGCACACTTTTGTTTCGTTCGACGTCAAAGTGAATGTATTCGCAACGCAACAACAACAGCGCGACTGGCGTTCATGCGGCCGAGGAGAGTGCGCGCCATAAGGGGCGCTGCAAACGCGCTGAGGCCACCGGAAACCACAATAACGATTACGCTCAACGCTCAACGCTGTCGCTGATGCTGATGTTGATGCGCTGTGCTGTGCTCTGCGCACTGACGTTGGCGTTGCCGCTGGCTTTGGCTTTGGCTGCCTTTCAAATTGAAACCGATGGTTGGCGGCTGTTGGCGCGTCGCCGCGGCCAAATACAATGTGCATTTCGAATTGTTTCAAATGTCTTTAGAAATATTTCGAATGCATGGGAAATGGGTGTGTTCAAAAGAATACATAATGAAAAATGAGAAACAGTAAAAAAACGCTATCGTAATAATAGTGAAATTGTATATCGAACGCTTGCTGTCATAAAATGTGACACATAATGGCCATTGACGCCTTAAAGCGACACAATTATTTCTGGAGTACTTTAAAATTGCTTGTCGTTTTGTGTTGTAGAGATTTAAAAGTACTCTTTCAAAAAGTTTCAAATATTCTTCATATAGTTGAAGTATTTTGCTATTTTCCTTATATGTTAGTACATATAAAAATCAAGTGGATACTCAAACGAAAATTCATTCCAACTGAGTTTATATTCACCCTCTTCAAACATAGTAAAATTCAACAAAATGCAAGTTAAAATTAAAATTCCATAAAAACAAGAAAAAATGCTTCACAAATAAAAAAAATTCCCTTAAAGGACTTAACTTTGATCGGTCAGTTTGTATTGCAGCTATATGTTGTAGTAGTTCGATCTAAAGAATATATTCGGAAATTGTACCGTTACCTTAGAAAATATTTCATGCCGTTTTTTTGTGAAGATATGTCGTAAAATCAAAACCTTTTCCATACCAGAACTTGATTTTGGTCGATTAGTTTGTATGTCAGCTCTACTTGTATGTTGTGTGGATTCGATCTGAACAATATATTTGGAGATTCTACCGTTGCACTGGAAGATAATATATGCCAATTTTCAGTAAGACATCTCGTCAAATAAAAAAATTTTCTATTCAGTTTAAATAAAAGCTATATCCTTTAGTGAGCTTCTTGGTGGAAAAAGGACGTGTGCAAAATTTTTTCTCAAAAGGTGCATAAATTCTTGAAAATGTAGAAACTTCTTTACATACAATAATTAAACAATTATGGCAAAACTAAAACTCAATCCCAAATCTAGACAGTTTTATAAAATATATAAGTACCGTTTTTTGTGGATATACCATAAAATGAAATTATACAATTCCGACCTTTAGTAGACTACAAATTATTAAATAAAAAGTTTATAGCAGTTAAAATAAAAATTTTTTTTGCAAAATTTTTTTTGTAAACTTAAGTAATAATATATATATTGTATATAAAGTAAATAAAAGTTACATCCAATAATTATTCTATATTTTTCATTTCAGGTGAGTTTCCCCTACAAATCAAAAAAATACTAATACATATCTATTATATTATATTAAGGTAAGTTGCTATTAATTATGAACCAAATGAGGACAGTGCGCTTATCAATTCGATTGAAAATAAATAATTTACAGAATAGGCGTCTATAATTGCGTCTAACTACCGCAGACAATTGTGTATACTTAGTCCTGCCATAAGTTTTGTTACTTGTTTAGGCCGTTATAAAAATGAAGCTGTAATATATTTTTATTAAAGTTAATTTTATTTAATAAAGCATATATTAAATGAGCGGTGTACAAAATTTTATTCAAAATGGTGCTACCACACAAGCCTTCAAACGATTCAGTTCAATAGCAGCACGCACAGTTTCTATTAGTATTGACGACGCTGCTCGTATCAAACATTTTTTGAGACTCTCCAAATTTTTATGTCGTATTCGATAGACCATATTCTCCAATTCTGATCACAAAGCTCAGGCCAGAATCTTGTTTCAGAAACATCCTGCTACTACATACACTTTTGTGCATTTTTTAAGCCATTTTTCATAGAAGTAAAGAGATGCAACGCCTTTTCAGGAGGCTAACCACCAAACTATTACAGCTGCTTGATGGTGACCACGTTGAACCCTTAGAATAACATTTTTTGCGTCTTTGAAAGGTTTTTCGTAGATTTTGTCATTTTGCTTATTAAAAACTTCTTCAACAGAAGAAATGAAAATATTTTCATCTGTAAACTTAGTGGTAGAATTTTTGGCATGACTAAGACATATACTCGTATAATACGATTTTTTTTCTTTGAATATATTGTATGAGAGATGCATGTAATTTTTTATTTTGGTCAAGCGATGCTTTAATAATTTATTTAAACATTACCTAATAACTCTAGGCTTATTCTGATACTTCCGCAGATTTACCATCGGACATTGTTTCGTTTTGACTCTCAAGTTAACTGTTGCGTCTGCCCAAAAATTGTGTAAATAATCAACTTACCCAATAACAAATAAACTCCATATTACTATAATCGGTTATTTAAAAATGTTGATGATTAGTTTAATTTAAGATTTTAGGTTTTAATATGACTAAATTTTTGCTATATATAACTATGTGATTCAATCTGTGCAAAGCCAGTAAATAAGAAAATTATCACATATACTGCTAGACTTGCAGATTTTTAATATTTTCAATCTCAGATTGATTTTAACTTATCTTAGACTTACTTAAAAAAAATTTAAGCTCAACATAACTGTTAATTCAAATTCATTGGAGATAAGCGAGCACAAAGTTTTATTCTTCGAACACTTTTCAAATAATTTTATATCTACGAACTTTCTGAGCTAAACCTGAATGTGTATGAACAACAAATTCAGGACTAAATTATTGATTATAGGTTAATGTGTTCAATTTTGAGACAGCAGACATTCATAATAATTTAAGACTTGAATTCTATGTAGAATTTTCTTAAGAGTTGGCTTTAATAATTTAATTAATGCAATTTTTTTTATTTGGCTTATAATCACTGATAATCGTCTCTGAAACGAATAGTGATTTACCACCTGTTTCATGATTTGACCCAGACTGATAAAACAAAACTTTATTTTCACGTATTTTATACTTATTATCGCCTTCCAAATAGGCTTCTGATCCATTACAAACTTGCCAACGTTTAGTGCAATTTTCCGTACTCTTGTATAAGCCTCGGCGTGGATGGTGCCTGCAGCAAATTTGGTTTTTTTCGATTTCGGCTTATTTAAATTAACACAATCTTTTTTTTGACAGTGTAATTGAAAAAAAAAAAATATGTTATAAAAAATTATCTTTATTGAGCTGCTCTAGACTACAACCACTGTCTTGATTTATTCAGATTACAGTAGCTTGCACTATTTCTCACACATTGCAAGATGAGAAATGCCTCGATAAATTTTATAAACTTGCAATTCATGTATTGCAATGTCACCACGTTTATTTACTGTTGCTTCTTGTGTTTGAAATAAACTGTAAGTTCACATAATTTTTCTTTGAATATAAAATTTCGTTCGCCTTACAGTGATTGCCATTAAACACTTTAACGTCTTAATACTCAAACTAGTGAGATAGGCAGCTGAGTAGAGCGTCCAAGCAAAATTCATGTTCTTCCCATTATTTACATAACTATCCCACCGCAGCAACCTTAGCTTTTCATATATATGCACATGTATATATATTTATATACATATATATATATTTTAAGTATCTCAGCATATAAAATATAATTGGTTGCAATGCAAAGTAAATATATTAATGCGCGCAAGCAATAAAAAGCGCTGGCTTGAGTATTGAAAATTGTGAAAATCGAAGCAGCAACCACAACCGTTAAGTAAAGAGAAATAATGCGAATCCGCTGTAAGCAAGCGAAAACAAACAAATATGTAGAACAAAGCGGAGCGGCTGCACAATATGCGAACAGCGGTCAGCAAAACATATTTACATACACACACACACACTATTTGCTTATAAAAGGCGAAGACTTCGACCGCTGTCTGACATTTATTATTGTGGCGACAGTAAATTCGTAAGGGAAGTGGCAACGACAAGACATGCAATAAAATGTATGCGTACACACATACAAACACACGCATTCATATAAAGAGGAGAAAAGCAAGCAGATATGAAAGTAAAGTGCGTTTGCGGTACTACAGACTGTATTTATGATTTTATGACATTAGGGTGAGTCGAATTATGTGCGGAAGATAGATTTTTAATATTGTATTTAAATCAAAATTTAATGTAATTTAAAAATCGGCTACTCATTTTGAAAAATTTTGGATTTCCTTGTTCACGTAACTGAAAATTATCTCAAATCCAAAATATATATACATATATATTGCTATAAATGCATATGGGTAATGATTAAAGGACTAGTCAAAATTTTGATGTTTAACAAAATGGCGGTGCCCAAACAAAAATTAACGATTTTTATTTTTTTAAAACTGTTCAAACAACGTTATTCTTATCTTAATTTGACGAAATTAAAAACTTGGGCTAAACTTATACACAACTTATATCAAACTTAAGCTCAACTTTGTGCTAAAAAACGAAGAGAAAATTAGTTTTTGTTCTTAACTAAAATGAAATGTTATAAAACTTTACTGAAACTTAACACATACTTATGTATAGCTTAAGTCAAACTTAAGTATATATAGTCAAAAACAAATCGCATATTTTGGTTATCAGAATAATGTAATATATCGTAGTTTCTTCTATGTGAAAACTTAAGCTAAACTTACTTTGTGCTTAATAAAAACTTAAGTTTAACGCCCATAAAGAAAATATGTGTAAGCTTCTATATCTATATAAATTAAAATGCTGTAATATTTTCTAAAGACGTCAGTACTTAAGCTACACTTACCTTCTACTTAAGCAAAACTTAAGCTAATCTACAGCACTTCTCATTTAATACTAATTTTAATAAATTTCCATTTATATAACAGAAAATCTATATTCTTAAACAAAAACTTAAGTTAAACTTAACCTCGACTTATGCAAAACTTAAGTTATTCGTCCATAGTGAAAAATATATGTTAATTCCAATATCTTCACAACTGAAAAATAATAATCTTATTTTATAACAGAATACTTAAGCTGCACTAACTTCCTGCTTATGCAAGAGTTAAGTTAAAATTTACTACATTTAAGGGGTTACTTCGGTTTCGTCGAGCAAAAAAACGCCCTATTTTCGATACTTTTTTTTCATATATTTTCATGAAATATTTTATTAAAACTATTTATTATTGCGTAGATAAATATTTGATACAAATTTTGTGAAATTTTCAAAGGAAAATATTCAAAACTTGGCCATTACGACGTCATTTCTAGCAGTACCTTGGGAAAAAAGATGTTTCTGCGTTGATTTTTTTCTAAGCCATGAAACCTATGTTACCCCTTAAGTAAATACAAATCTGCGTCGCTCATCCGCATAACAATATTACTTTAATCAAGTAAAACATAAATTCGATTTATGTAAAACTTAAGTTCACTACATCAAATGCAAAATATTGTAGTTATTAAAGATTTCCATATCATATATTTTAGTTCTTTTCATATAACTCAAAATGTGCACACACCCTAATGCACATTCATTAAATTGTAGTCGACTTCCGTTGACATTGCGATTCGTTCATTTTGCTTAACAACAAACGACTGCTGCTCTGCCAATACATACGCCCAATATATGCGTATGTACCATATATAAGCTGCTATGTACATATGTACATATTTTCGTCGTTTTCGCAATCAAATGGGAGCAATAAAATTGGCGTAAATCAAAGCGAAGCGAACTGCGGAATGTGGTTTGATTTGTTTGACAGCTGTAAAGCACTTCCGCAATTCACCTGCATGAGCTGTGTTAATATTAAATTTAAAAAGTAATTATGTCGAACAAAGGAGCTAATTTGGGAGTGTACTTAGAAAAAAAAACTTAAAATATAAAATATAAAAGATTTGAATTGGGGAAATGAAAAGATTTTGAAGAACGGATATTAATAGCTGGAAATTTAATTATTTTTGAGATTTTTGGGCGTGTGAGATAAAGGATAGCAGATTAATGTGGATGTTTTTGTAGAATGCGAAGCTTCAAGCTTTAAGCAAAGTACACTTGTAAGCTTATAATCAATTAAAATATATTTAACCTTCCTCTTTTTAATCAAAAATTATATGAAGTGACAAGGAAATATTGAGCATAATTTTTTGAAAAAGGTTTTGATACCTCCAGCCCTCGAAGGAGTGTTAATTACCTTCTAGTTGATCTTTCACTTATATTGTCGAAAAAAATTATATTTCTTACTGTACATGTACATATGTATTATATTAATTATCTACAAATTAATCTCCCACTAAGATTGTCCGAAATTTACTTTTAGTTCCCCATATGTTGGTATGGCAACTCTTCCTTGCTTTTAAAATTATTTACATTGCAGCACATGTATATATTTATTTATTTAAAGAATAACTTGTATTTCCATAAATTGCATTTCCACAAACACAGTTACGCCTGTGTTACATATCCAAAACAGCGCTCTATTATTAATAATTATGGCACCTATGTATTTTTCTAACCATTAAAATTGTTTTGAAGACACATTTTACTCTTCTCATTGCTCATTTTGAATTCAAATTTAATTTGATTATTTATTGACGTCATTATTATTTATAAACTGCTACCCACCTACAAATTTTCCGATGTGCTTGAGCTCTATGCTTAACTCAAAAATAAATTGATGTATAATACTTACGTGTATGTGTGTATGTAAACACTTTTCATATGCCTCAATGAATTAGTAATGATTTTCGATTTATTGTTATTTGTGCTTAGATATGAAATAATAGCACAAATGTGTACATTAACATTATTGCTTGAGGCAAATAGTAAGGAAAATATTAATTTCATGACTCAAGAAATATTTACACAGTTATAAGTATGTATTATGCTAGAATATATTTATATTTGCTAGTAAAATTATAATAATATGCCAAGTGTAGCTGCTCATAGTATGAAAAATATGTCATCTATTTTTAGTTGAGAAAGGCTTTCCTGCTTAAACTTATCTAAAATCCAAAAACCAATAAAAATTCTTAATACCATAGCTAATTACGGGTAATAGTCGAAAGGGCTAGTAAAATTTTTGATTTTTAACAAAATAGTCGAAGTGAAAAGTTTTCTTAATAATTTTGAAAAAGCAATGAATTATTTAAACTAAAGCTTTTAATATTATAAATTGATATTAAGTTTTCGGTAGATGCTTTCACTGCAATCTGGGAAGCAAAGCAAGTGACTTATTCGATTTCGACTGCTAAATTGAAATCATCTCGTAATTATAAAAAAAAAGAAAAAAAACATTTAATTTCTTATATATTTACCTTTTACTATTCAGTAAGATATAGCTTTGTAGGCTTTGAATGTTACGTATACGCTATGGCGGCCAATAATTTCGATTATACATGTACCACACTTCACTATCATTCTTACTCTAAGTATGTTTACACCGAATTTCGTGAGAGAATTTTTGTGAGCGATAAAAATAAAAGATCCAAAAATTAATTAATTGCATTTTTCAAATACAGTTTGATGTTAGGTGAAAAAAGGTGTTAACACAAAAATTGTGGATCTTTTTATAACCTACACTTTTCACTGCACTTTTTTTTTAATACAGCTTGTAGTTTTTCCGGAAATCGATATACAAATTTTTAATCCTTAATAACCCAATCAGCCACATCCTTTCATTTTCCCGACCACAGACGAACGTACATTACTTTTCCATTCAGATGTGTTATAGGTATTATCTTAATTTTCAAATGAGTTTCATCCTACTATTATATTTTTATTATTTTTTTTTTTGTTTTAAAACTTTTTATTTCAAATTTATGACTTATTACATTAGAGTTACTAATGGAGCCGATACAACGGTTAAAGCGATCTTTCGATACGATCTTTTCGCTATAATTTTTATAGTAGTGAAAATATTTACCTCAAAATAAGCCTCAGTCTGGACGATTATTTATTCAGAGTCTCCAAACTACTTTTCAGCGCGTATTCATACAAGTATACTTGTATTCTTTCCCCACACTTTCCTTTGTTAATATAAGAAACTCATTTTTCTATATATGCTTAATTTTAAGGTCATGCAAAATCAACCAAAATACTGTAGCTATGCATAAGCGATGGATTCGCTTGATTCGAAAGCCTTAGTTACGTATACGCAGTGTTGTGCCAAACCACTGTTCTGTCGTTCTACAAAATACTTGTACCCTGAACATGGTGTAATAAGTCTGTAACGTAGTTTATAGCACCAAAAAGGAACGTCGGGAGCCCTATAAAAATATGTATAAATGATGGGCGTAACGAGTTGAGTCGATTTGGCCATGACCGACTGTCTCTCTGTATATACGCGTATATAGCTTAGTTTTTAAGATACCGACCTAAAATTTTGCACACGTTCTTTTCTCTGCAATATTCTGCTTATTTACCGAAATCGGCAATATTGAGCCACTATAGCATATAGCTGCCTTACAAACTGACCGATCCAAATAAAGTTCTTATATGGCAAACTTTATTGTTTGACCAGATATCTACACCGAATTTTGCACGGGTTATTGCCTACGCCCACGGTGCAATCTTCAAAGAAATTTTTCAGATCGGGCTACTATAGCATATAGCTGCCCTGCAAACTGAATGCTTAAAATCAATTTGAAAATATTTGTATACCCTTTTATGCTCAAATTATGGTTTCGGTGCAGCCGAAGGTATATTTTTTCTTGCTAAATATAATATAAAAAAACTAAAAGATATTTTTAACAATTATATTAAAAATAACTTGCTGCTACGAACATAAATGACAGCGCGATTAATTTCAAAACTCTGTAGGCAAACAAGCAGTTTGAGGAACAGCTCACATTTTTATACACTTGCCACAAGTGTAGAAGCTTTAAGATGCTTGTCAGCTGTCACTTTTACAAATAACTGTAACTGCGGTACATTCCTCACTTTATAAAAGCTCTTTTAAACAGTTGTCGTAACCTACTCTTCCCGCTAGTCGGCCTTCCACCGCTCACTTTGTCTGGCACACGCTTTCATACCTGCGGATAACCGTTGGTGTGTGCGGGTATGTGCGCCTGCGGCATCAACGCCTAACACCTGTGTGTGACAAGCGAACCTGAAGTGTGTTCCAAAGAGAATACGAGCCTAAAAGCTCTTTCAAATATATAATATATACATACCTACACACATGCCCACACTTGCGGCTATAAAGTCAAATTTGTTGGTAAATTAAAATGATTATGTATGCGTGTGTCTGTGTGTGTCTAGCTAAATTTACATTAATAAAAATGAAAGACAAATGACATCATTTGTGGCGCAAAGCAACTCACTGTGACATAAATAGGCGTGTGTATGTGTGTTTCTATGTAAAGACAAGTTCTTAAAATATATCAAAGACATTATGCCGACTTGTCTCCAAAAAATCAATAAATGCAAATAATAATAGCACGAGGCGGCGGTGAAAGTGTGACATAGTAGGCAGCAATTTTCCGCTTTTCTTTTGTTATTGATTTGCCGCTGTTGTAAATTGTCGCTTATTTAGGCAGAAGACAACAACATACATACAGAATTGCTGTGTGAGAAGGCGGTATTCAAGCATGAAATAAATTACCTAGAAATCTTTCGACATTAATTTGAATATTCTTCATCGAACATAGTGAATAGCAATATTCCTAAGCTAACGGTGCTTAAGAGCGATAAGGTGAAACCAAAAAAGAATATACCTATGTATATATATTTGCACGAGTTCTAAATGACCATTATATAATGTATATAGAAATATAAGGCTCAGGGCCATGATTATTAATCTTGTCTTGTTCGGCTATGCTTTCATACTGCTAAGAGAAGAAAGCGTTCTTTTCAAACACCCTAAGCCAAATCTGCGATATCACAGCCCACCCATTGAGTTTTGTTTTTTCTATGGTCTTATAACCTATACACAATTTCTACTTTTGCATACTCAAGAAAGTTCATCAAGCTACTTGGCTACCTCAGGATCGAAATGTTCACAACCAGATCGATAATGTAGTGATAGATGGACGACATGTCTCCAGGAAGCGAGATATGAAATTTCCCATCTGATAATAAGATAAAAATAGAAAACTGCAAAATGGAGGACCTTCCCGTTACAATTAAGAGCTTCAACCAATTCTTCAGAGTACCAAGTGAAAAAAACATACGATTTTTTACCGATCCTTGTATATATATAATATAGCTTTAAAAATAAGATAAATTTATTTCCTTAAATATAAAATTATAATTTTCGAACATTCATATTTTCGATATGTTTCCATGTATTAAATTTTTTCTGAAAATTCAAGGCCACAAAGAATTCATAAATTTAAAATGTCTGAATCAAGATATTAAGATCTTTTTTATCAAGATTGTTAAAAAAAATATTTACATCAAGAAAATATTGACCTCTATCACTCCTCCACATATCTTGATATTATTGAGCACCAAAACTAAAAATTTCAATTTATTGGATCTCTAACTATATTCGTGCAGTGTTTTCAAAATTGTAACGTTTATTTAAAAAAAGCTTGTGAAAATAGTATTATTTAAAGTGTTGCTCATATAAAGCTACACAATTTTCCTATCTTTCTGCCACTTTCTGGTGGATTCCATCCTAAAAGAACTGCGTCCGCTTGGTGGCCAAGAGCAAATCAAGCTCTAATACCAGTGAGGGCGTTTTGCAACGACGGGTAGTCCGTAGACACAAAGTCTGAGCTATAAGGCGTGTGAGGCAAAACTTACCAGCTGCTGTTATCCAAATAGTTTTTAACCGATCTTGTAACATGAGACCGAGCGTTGGCGTGATGGAAAACTATTTTCTCGTATCTCGACGCAAATTTTGGGCATTTTTCGGCAAAACTGGTTTCAGTTTGGTGAAAAGCTCGTAATATATTCTTATCAACATGGAAATAATTAGTATAGTAATTTTTATTTGATATATTATTGATAACTTCAAACATATTTGAAATATATGTGCTTTCATGATATGCACTGAGAAAAGTGAAGTACGCAGACTTTTGTATTGAGAAATATAAATCCAATAAATATATTTATTATCAAAAAATTATTGAACAATATGTTACGCCAATATAACGGAAAATAATTCAAATGTAATGAAATAACCATAAACATCTTTTTTTTATAATATTAAAAAATATATCAAAATTGATCTTTCGCAAACTTTATTCTTTGTGTCCTTGAAATTTTAAAAATTAATTTTTTAATTAATAAATTAAAAACTAATATTTAAATTTAAATTTATTATTAATTAAAAAGGGATATTAAGTAAAATTCATTTAAAAAATGATTGCTCTAAATCGTTGAGATACAAAAATAATTGATTGATATATGTTTAATTAGAAAACGATATATACTAAAATTCTTTTAAAAAATTATTGCTCGAAATCCTTGAAATACAAAAAATTTAAATTTTTTAGTATACAATATTTAATAAAAATATCAATATGATTTTTTTTCAAATATTGAAGTTATATAATTTATCGTTCAAAAAAATTAATCCGCCATGTGCTTTGAATTCAAAACGGTTTTTAAAATAATATGTAGCATTTTAGCAAAAAAACAAAACCAACAAATTAATATGAATTTTTTTCAAATATAGAAAAAAATCTAAATTGTCGTTAAAAAAATAGTCTGCCATGTCTGTTGAATTCCAAACAGTTTTTAAAATAATATCTATCTATTTTTCGTAAATATTAAGTAAGGATATCAAAATATCGTTTTAAAAAATTAATCCTTCATGCACTTGAAACACAAAAAAAATAAAATCTTTATACCTTGATTCCAATAAAAAAAAAATAATTTAAGATATTTTCAAGTATCAAAAACTTTAAAGCACATTTTGATATGCTTCATTTCGATTTAAATGTAATTTTATTTATAGTAATATTTTCAAGAAAAAAAAACAGTCATATTTTGCAAAAATTAGTTATTTGCTAATTTTTCAATGAAATCCTTTAAATTTTTAAAATAAAATCGGCAAATGAATAGCCTCTAACGTAGCAGCATATAAATCACGGCCTCAGTGTGTATTCACTTCCTTTATTTAATTTTTTTATTTTTTGCCAAACAAATGAAGCGTAGTTAATTTAACGAGATTATTATTTATTTGACTGTAAATGCGCCGAAATCGTTAAACACCAGCGAAGACATTGCTAGCGCACCAACAAAGAAGAGATATTCTACACAAGAGAAGTGAACGTCTTACAGAGGCAGTAATGAGGCGAAGACGGCAGAATTGTTTACCATTTTTAGAGTGAGCAAACATACACGCTTGTAAAAGACAGGAAGTGTAGAAATGTAATTGAGCATAAAAATACAAAAAAGTCTACGAAATATTTTTAATAAAAGAGAAAACTTGCACACCAACCCACATATAAAAATTCACATGTTCATAAAAAATGAATACAAAAAACTTGAAGGTAAACAAAACCATAAAAGTAAACATGTTGTTTGGAGCAAACACCCATACATACTTATAAACGTACTTGTAAATAAACAGAAAACATGTAAATATGTATGGTATGTGTTTAATGCATAATTTTTATATAACCCTAAGTCCTTCTGCGCTTTAGATAAGTGGCGGTCGTTATGCGTATATGACACGCTTTCACTCAACTGGCATTTGCGCCAAGCCATATATACACACAGAGAGATACTAAATTAACTTATGTGTACGTGTAAGAACTGAGGTGTGTTTATGCATACATATGTATGTGTGTGTTTAGTTTCTCATTTTGTGTGTATTTTTCTGTGGTGTTATCAGCGATAGTGAGCGATTTATCATCATCAATTTAAGTTGCGCTGACGACACAACATACTGGCTTTGCTTTATTGTCGTTTAAGTCAACTAGAAAAGTAATGGCGATACGTGGGTGTATCAGGTGTAAGAACATATTAAATTGTGGGTGTGCGTCTGCAGTACACAGGTACAATTCGTCATTTGTGTAAGAGGCAAGTTTAAGATTTAATACTTATGTCTTTTATTATAACAGTAAACAAAAATAAAGTACTTTTGACAAATTTTGAGTTATTGCCGTTGTCATAATTTATATCTCACATTCTTTTTAATTTTTTATTGCCTTTCCTGAAAGGTTTTCAGCTAATGAAGTATGTTTGTATACTAAAAGTGTGAACTTGATTGCTATTAAATTACTTAATTAGGACCTGTTCTTATCTAGAAGTAATGGGAACTAGAACATAATTGTTATTTTTTTCAAATTTCATATTTTTTCATTCTATACTTTTTGGCAAAACCAACCTAACACGATCATTTTAATAAATCTTTATTACTTTTGAACATTGAATTTTATGAAAAACCATATTTGTAGAGAATTATATTTTTTTTCAAATTTTTTAAATCAAAAATTTCTGAGAAGTCTGAGATCTGAATTTTTCTTTCCAATAAGAAGGGAAAAGCGGAAGACCTTCTTATTGATATTACGAATATTTTGTGAGGCATCTACCAATCAATTTTTCAGAGCATAAATTGGAAAAAAAATATTAATCGATTTTTTTTACCCGTCTTACAAAATATAATATACTTATATAGTATTTCTGATGAGTTGTTTTTCCTGAAACAAAAATAGCCTCTTACTTAACACATTTTACACCTCGCGTGGTCTGCCACTCTATCCCTCTACTTCTATCTCGAATAGTCTTAGATAGCCGTTATTAATTATAGAAAAAGAACAAAAGGGTGAACTAGAGTTCTAACAAGTCAAAAATTGCACCCTATATATGTAATTCTGTTGGTGAGTTTTTTTTCTAACCAGCCACTCTTAATATAATATAATATACTAATACAATAATCTTCCAAAAATTATATAAGAAAATTATTTTTATTAATATTTATAATTGGAAAGAAACGAATTGGGCGCTGAAAGTGCCCTCAAATAGTATAGCAGTACATGTTATGCTCTCAAATACCGAAAATGAGCAGAAACATTTTATATTAGTAAAAATGAGTAATATTGCCGGTTTTTAACGCTGTTTTTCAAAAAATGTCTACGCTCTTCGGTAGTCTCAGTCTTCAATAGTAAGTTAGCGCCATCTACCGTTCTCAAATGTTAACGGAACTTTTTTCAGACATCTAAAGAGTTTTCTGGAAAATTTTGCCAGAACCGATTTAGTAGTTTTGGAGTATTAATATAATTATTAGCGCTCATACATACTTATCTATATACCCACTGAACACTTTTTGTCCGGACTAGTTCATTTAAACAGCCAGCGCAAGCCGAATCGTTAAGAATTGTTTTCCTGAACTGGTAAAACCCTTTGTCATGTAAGTGTAACCGAGCTTATAATAAGTGCATAGAAAATTTAATTAAGCGTTGACATGCTTGTATTGTCTCGGAAGCCTATTCTGAAGGCTATAATAAAAATTTGTATTCAAATACATGAGAGTGTAGTGTTTTTGTTAGCCCGGATCGAATTGTATCAGATGTTCTATAGCCCTCGCGTTAGAGCCGACTTTGTGCTTTTCAAACAGATGATGATAATCATAAAAAAAACACTTAGATGGCTACGATGTTATACCGATGATTTCGGTAAACACAACTGATATGAATTCATAGGAAAGAATTTAATTTCCAAATATTTTTGTATACATCGTTTATGAATGATAGATTGATTACAATTAAATTTTGAAAACTCATATTTATTTTTTCATGGTCAATTGTATGAAGCATGTGCGCGTATCGGCAAACCATTCGATATAATCGATATAATCGACCACTTAACAGGAGAAACCTGGAGCAATACAATCGAATATTTCTAAACATTATATGACTTCTATAAAAGCTTTCACGGTTCAAATTTAATATGCCACTTTTTTTTTGTAATTTTTTCTGCGGCATGGCAACACTGATTGCGGTTAAAGGCATAAATATACCAGTACTTTCTAAAACTTTCCGCTGTCGCTAGCACCCAAGGCGCTTGCAAGTCGCAGCTCTATTCGCCAGTCACTGCAGCGCTGACACCGTTGGCGGCCACTTCCGCTTCAAGTCCAAACCAAACGCCGCCAATCAGTTCGGTTCAATGCAGTGCGATGCATTATTTACTTTGAAGCTTCATTATTTCGCTGACTGTTGAACGCTTCCGTTGTACGTCAAGCTGTGCAGAGAGCGGAAGCGGCAAAAGCGTGTAAACAGAAAAGAATGAGAGAAGCAACGAAGGAGAGCGATCGGCAGTGGGCAATTGCAAGAGTTTGAAAGTTCGTTCGTGCAAACAAGCCAAAACAAAAACAAAAAGCAACACACAAAACTTTATTTAGCTGCAATCATATTCGAAACTTTGAATTGCACGGAAGCGGAAATGAAAATATTACATAATATCCGCTGATTTGCAAATGTGACGTTAGCAACACAGTTTCCAAAGCTATATTAACTTCCTGCATCATTTTGAGGTTATTTGTGGGGGCGTGCAGGAAAAATAGTATTATATTGTAAGTAGGTCTGTACTACTGTAGGTCTCTAGACTAGCCAAAAATTAATTTTAAAAAATCGCAAAAAAACCTTTAAATTCCTTCATAATTGTTTTTCGCTCCATTTCGCCTGCATTTGCTATGAATTTCCTTAGCCGACTACTTCACTCAAACAACCACCAGTAACAGACACACCAACATACCAACACCTGCAAGGTGCCGCCAAAGCCAATAAAATGTCACAACAAGCAGCAATATGGCGTCGCCTTTTGTCAACTGTCCGCAGCTAGTTAACAATTTTTCAATTTGGGGACACATCCATTTTGCAGCGCCAGGTTTTTGGCGACACTCAACAGCTAATTTCGTTCAAAAATTAAGTTAACACACACACACACAAACCTATACATATGCACTTAATTTCAAAATATCGAACGATGGCACCCACGGCGCCCAGCGCAGCGCTTACAGCATAACTGTAAATAAATATGTATGTGCGTGCGTGTGTGTCCTTCGTGCAGTACGACAAAGTTGCCAACTTCAATAAAAGAAAAGTTTTTCGGACAGCAGCCACGAAGTTTTTTGGCAGCACAATAATAGCAAGCCACCTGCTGTTGCAGCGCACGAGCTATAACTG
Organism: Bactrocera oleae; assembly: GCF_042242935.1. Taxonomy (NCBI): domain Eukaryota; kingdom Metazoa; phylum Arthropoda; class Insecta; order Diptera; family Tephritidae; genus Bactrocera; species Bactrocera oleae. Next base: position 62,411,164 of record NC_091540.1, on the reverse strand, counting down.
TGGACAAATTCGCCGAAATACATAGATATGAATAGAAGTTAGGTTATGTACCATAGCTGTGTCTGAGCATACATTTCCGCTCTAACTTTTGTTAGTCCAATTTGGCGGCGCACGGCAACCAAATCAAAAAAAAAAGATCGAGAAAAAAAAACTAAAAATCGAGAAAAATCGGAAAAAAAGAAAATCGAGAATAAATGAAAATCGGTAAAAAAAAAATAAAAGTCGAAAAAAAATCATGTAAATCGAAAAAATTCTTTTATCTAACCTTTTTTCGCTTTCGCACCATTTTATACCCTGAACAGGGTATATTAAGTTACGCCACGCTGTTTGTAACACCCAAAAGGAAACGTCAGAGACCCTTTAAAGTCTATATTATATATATATTATATAAAAAGTCGTTTTAGTCATATCCGTCTGTATGTCCGTGCGTATATATACGAACTAGTCCCTTAGTTTCAGAGATATCGAACGGAAAATTTGCACTTGTCTTTTTCTTGGCAAGCAGTCGCTCATTTATCGAAGCGGCCGATATCGTATCACTGTAGCATATAGCTGGCATACAAACTGAGCGTTGAAAGTTCTTGTAAGTCGTCTTTTATATTTGGAAGGGTATTATAGCTTCGGTGCAACCGAAATTTTTATTTTTTCTTGTCTTTTATTATTTTTCCTATTTTCTTCTTTACTTTTGGTTTTGTTGTCCAAAAATCTATTCGATTTTGGCAAACAACATCGAACGCTGCCAATGCCAGTGACAGCTAAGCGCAAGTTTGCCCAGCAATATGCAACATTTTGCAGCAACAACAGTAATATATTGTATAATAGTTGCAACAAAAGTAACTGACAATCGGAAGTCCGCAATCAGTCCTTGGTAAAATTTCTATTGAAATGTTGTGTGAATTGTTGGCGCAGCTCACAGCTTTTTAAGTGCTCACACACCCCAATATATATTTGTACAAACATATATAAGTAAATATCGATGTATATATTTTATGTCATATGGTGAGACAGTAAATTTGTCAAAACATAAAAATTTCATATTTGGTGGCCAAAATCAGCACTTTATTTTTACACGCGGTTCTCTGTCGTTGTGATTTAGTTTTTGGCAACTGTGTGAGTGTGCGTTGGGTCATATTAAAATTCTATTCTAAAACAATTATTTAGCTTTTTTTAATTTTATAAAAATCATCACTCAATTTTGTAGAACAATATTGGATTATTCGGACATAAAATAGGTTCGGGTTACGTTCGATATTCTTTCACCTGCTTCAAAAGATTGCCAATGATTCCCGTGGGCTTTATTTTGTGCCTAGTTTCTCACTATTAATGTTATGTTTCCTTGGCAGTATAAAAAATGTGATAATGACGATAACTACAATATATATAACGAGTGTCCATAAGAAGCAGAGCCATGATACAAGTTTTTCGAATCAAATAATCAAGCTCACCTACAAAATCATTTCATTAAGGCCTAAGTAAACCTTAATGGTTTAAACTAAGTTGCGCCCAGTACATTTTTTCGTTGCAAATTTGTGTAGACTATTTAGTTCTATTCGAATAGTTTTGAATACATTTTTTCGAAAATTATTTTAGAACCACTCTGCTATCATAAGATCAAGCAAGTCGAGGTACTGCAGCGAACTTTGGTTTTTTCGATTACGACTCATTTTTGTAGCGCCATTCGCACGGTTGTTAGACAATTTCGGCATCATAATCATAAACTCACTTCTCATCCTCATCCTTAGTAATGATGCATTTGATGAATGTTCTCAACGACATTGTCAACCAATTCTGTTGTAACCTACACTAGACGTAATTTTTCCAAAAGATTCAGTTCTTTTGTTGTAAGTCTAGCATTGACATGCTGCATAAAACATTAACTAAAATTTTTTAAGTTTATCCATACGATATGTTGAGCTCTTCAGATATATTTCTGATGTCGACACTACGATTTTCAAGCACAATTTTTTTAAATTTTTTCGATGTTATCGTCATTAACAAAGATGGATCGACTAGTCCCATGAGGTAAGTTTTCGATGAATTCACGATCTTCACTGCATGGTTGGTGCTACTTCAACACTTTTGTTGGCGATAAAGTAAAGTTGTAAATATTTGAAGTAGCAACAGCCAAAATATCCAATTGAGTTCAAGGGAATATTGCAATTAAAAACTTATTTAAAAATTGGTCCAACACCATTGAATTTATATATTTACAGTGGTGTTAACAGTACAACTTTTACTTTGGTTCTCGTCCCCAGATCGTGCCTTTAAAATCAGTCCCTGAGTAGACATACTTTACTGATATTAACAGCGAAATCTTAAGGTATCCCCAGAGTAGTTGAAAGTTTAGAGCACAGAAGTTGTCTTTGCTTTCAGCTATTTGTATATGAAATTTTATCCCTAATAGAAATGTAGCAAATCTCACGAATTTCTAGGTTTAGGACAATACACAAGGTCAACATAGAATTAAAACGCCTTTAATCTTTTTCAACGCGTGCGCTGGACTACTCCCAATAACCACAACTGATTCCAATGGATTCGAGTAGCTAACAGATTTCGGAAATTTCGTGGTGAAAATGTGCTACGCCATGTTTTATGGTTACAAAGTCTTTTAAGTTGGTGTTTCAACGAAATGCAAAAATTCACAGCATACCACCGCTCAGTTGGTAATACAGATGTTATTTTTGCACTTTAGGGTGGTACTTCTAAGAAACTAATATTGCTTCATACTATTTTAGTTTGAATGAACCGATTTAAACAACGCAAAAGCAAAGCTGAAAATACTTAATTTGACACAATAATTGTATTACTTAGCAGAAGTTTTTTTTTTGTTTACATATTTTTAAGCAACGACACACTCAATCTTTTAAGTATCGGCTACCAATTCTCTCTCGTACATTCGTATGTAGTTTCGGAGAGCAGTTAAGTGATGCGCCTCAAAACTGTTTGGAGATAACCTTCACAATTAAAATCACTTTCAAATTAGGTAGTTAGCTCAGGTAAATATGAAAAATTTATTCAGTAGTGAGCTGAAGATTTAACAACTACTTTATTAGCATTCGAGTAGAGATAAAGCTTTTAAGCGAAATTGATAAGTCAATGCGAAGATTTTGAGTACTGATTTACTTTTTTTGACCGCATAGTAAATATATGGCGTCACACAGCGGAAATAAATAGATACGATTCTTTTATGATTTTCAATATGTAGAAAAAACATTATCTCCGGCCACATTGAAGTTATAAAACTCTTTCCAGGTGCATTTCTTATAGCATAAAAGTTTATAAACAGCTCTTTATCTTGATTTTGATGGCTAAGTTTATATGGCATCTATATCTTATAGTGGTCCGATCTAAATAATTTTTTCGAATATTGCACCTTAGACAATAACCCATGTCAAATTTGGTGAAGATATCTTGTTAATTAAAAAAATTTTCCATACAAGTACTTAAGTTTGATCGCTCAGTTTGTATGGCAGCTATATCGTATAGTGGTCCGATATCGACGGTGTCGACAAATGAGCAGTTGTGACACCCTAATATATAGTGGTAAACAGAGCTTGATTGGTTTTTAGATTTTTCGCCACTTTTTGCCATGCCACTAAATCATTTTCTTTTTTTTTTGGCTGCCGCGATTTATTCGCGCTTCAGAGCGACCACAAACGTGCCACTTAAGCGTAGCCTTTTCAAACATTCAAAATTTATACACGAATATACATATATATATACATATACAATACAATACACGTACCACATATATATATATGCAGTCATATATTCACAGCTATTTCCCATTTCGTCTGATGTGGTCTTTTTGGCATTGCACACGTGCAACTTCATACACATCTATACGCGTAGGTATGTATGTGTTTGTAGCCTTGTAGTTGGTTGTAAGTGTACGGGCGTATCTGATCGCTCACAAATTCTCTCGCGTTGTGGCTTTTGCCCGACATTTCCATAATGCCATTGTAGAAATTTAGAGCTTTTTCCCGCCTCCATTTGCAAATGCAACGTTATATCTTGCACACCAGCCATCTAAGTATGTGTGTGTGTGTGTGTGTATTTATGAACATTTGCATATTTTGTTTTCAACAGAGACACGTCTGTGGCAAGCACATCTGCATATTGAATTTTCTACATATGAATTTTTTCGGTTTACATAACTGCTCAGCATTCAAAATTTTCAACAGCAGCAACGTTTTCCCTTGTCTTGTTGTTGCTGTTGTTGTTTATGTCATTTTCGGGAGCAGTAAGCGTAGGGTAATCGGGGATCTCTTCATATAGGAACATTCCATAACGAAACAATTTTGTATTGAATACTAAGTATGAACTAAAGTTGTGGCTACATATGCATACTTGTATGATAGTGGATATTGGCGCATAAATATTAAGATGTGTGTATATGTAGGTATCTGTGCGTGTATTGGTGGTCCAAGTGCGCTGCGGAGTTGGTTGTAGTAAAAGTAAAGTTTGAAATTTTTTTTTTTTTGATAACGTGGTTGCATGTTCACAATTTTGACTGTAGTGGTGACTCAACTTGTTGTAACTAGTTGGGTACTAGTTCTTGTTTGTTTATTGCTTTAGAGAAATTCCTTTAGCAATATATAATTGTTTGTACAAATACATTATAATGATGATTGATTGTTGATTTACTGAATATGGAATATATTTATCTTTTTGTAACTAGTTTGGGACTAGTCATTTTAGCTTATTGTTTCTTTCAAAACTAATTTGATAGCATATAATTCTTTGTAAAAACACATCATAAAGTTGATTTCCTAAATTTAATAAGTTTACATACATTAGTATCTCAGTATAATAATAAGTACACTTTTGTTACGAGTATTTTCCACTAACATTTCTCCAGTGCAGTGCAATCTAACAATCTGTGCAGTGCTGGTATTGTATTTTGAAAAAATCGATTTTAATAAACACCCAACAATTTTTGGACTTATTCGGAACTAGTTCATTTAACATCATAGGTTTTGAAATTTTTTTCAAAGAATTTGAAATTTCGGATACTAAAAAAATGTTTTAGCAATACTCGTTCATTTTAAAATTTTTTAGAGTACTTATGGCTTGCTTCTGAACTAGTCCATTTAGTTGATTTTAAGAAAATAATTTTCAAATTTTGGAGTAGGTATGGCCTGCTTCTGAACTTGTTCATTTGAAACAATCGGATTTAAGAAAAAATTGTATGGAGTAATTTGAAATATCCATTTTGATTATGTTTTGGAGTAGTTTTAGTCCGATGTGCAAAATTTTTCTACTCTTAACATTACCTCATCCGTCTGTCTTTCTATTACTCTGCATATGCGGGACTAGTCCTCAGTTTTGGGTTATCGCACTGAAATTTTGCACTCGTCCTTCCTTTCTCAAATATCTGCTCATTTGTTGGAAATAACGATCTTGGACCACTATAGCGTATAGCTGTAATACAAACTGAACGATCGGCATCAACTGCTTGTATGCAAAACTTTTTTATTTGACAAATTATCTTTACGAAATTTAACACAAATTATTGTTCAAAGCAACGCTACGATTTCACAAGAAAAATTGCAAATCGGACCATTATAGTATATAGCTAAACTGATCGATCAAAATCAAGTACTTGTGTGGAAAACTTTTTTATTTGAGAAGATATCTTCACAAAATTTGGCATGCATATTTTTCGAAAGCAGCGCTGCAATCTTCGAGCATATTGTTCAGATCGGCGCACTATATAACATAGCTACCATTGATACTGACCTAACAAAATCCATATAAAGAACTTTTTATACTCTATAAGCATCTGTGAAAGCTATTTTAGCTTCGATGCGGCCGATGTTAATATTTTTCCTTATTTTAACAAATTTCAATTCTCAAAAATTTAATAGACACCAATGTATGCATGCATTATTCAAGAATTTGTTACTAGTCTGCAACCAGATACATAACCAAAACTCACCCAATTTTACCACCAACTCATTATTATTCAAAAATTTCATATTATAGCACTTTAGTTCGTGAATAAAGAATACTATAGCAATATGTGTGTATAAATATATGATTTCACCACGTTCACCAGATATTGTGCTTCGTTGGCATCAAAGTTATAGCGTGTTGCATTCTCAATGCATTTATTTGCATTTTTACTTCAAGGCATACACTGCTCACAGGGATATAAGTAATTTCTAGCATGTTTCGATTATAAGGACAGCAGCGCGGATTAGCCTGCATGCATGCTAATCTGTCTGCATGTATGTATATATGTATGTACAGGGTGAGAATTTTAAATGCATGGTCTTTTGGTGAGAACAAGTACGAAATGCAAATTAAATGCAAACAAATGTTTTATGAAAATATTTGTTTATTAAGTATTGCTTATTGCATAAGGAATTTATATGCTGACGCACACACACACACAGTTGGCATAATAAAAAAAAAAAAACATGCTTAAGAATGCAAAATGCTTGTGATATGCTAATAAAATTTTATTAGCCAATAAAAATGTACGTGGCTGCGAGAGCATTCTGATAAGCAGACGTATACAGAAATACAATATTAGTGTTATTCTTTAAGCATACACGAAATTTAGAGTTGTAAATTCAAATTTAAATCCAACGTAGAGAATAAAAAAATTGTGAGTATATCAGAATTATGGGATTTGATCGACAAACAGCTGAAGAGAGACTGTTGCTGCCGAAGGTATTGCGTTAAAGCACTTCAGCTCCCACGGATTTCAGTAGAGTACTAAATTTCCTCAGAACAAAAACTAAAGAAGTGAAGCCATATAAAACTCACGCAGAATTTTAACATTCAAAACTACAAGGCAACTTCAGCCTTAAGCTGTATAATTTTGTGCATCTGCAAATAATGTGCTACTCAAATGAGAAATCTGTACAATGAGTAAACTCTCTTTTACAAACTGTATTAGAAAGTAAAAGCAGGTGAAACGAACATGCCGAAACAAACTTCGAATTCGATAGGAATTTTTGCTTGAATACGAATTATAAATATTTAGAAAAACTAGTAGGGAAGGGCTACACTCGGGCGTAACCAAACATTTTATACTCTCTCAAAGGTAAAAAGAGATTATTTCTGAATTTCATTAAGATTGCTTACATATTGACCCACAAGAATTAAACTGAAGTTCGAAAATATGTATATTAGGTATATGAGCGCTTGGGGAGGTATTGACCCGATTTTACCAATTTTAGACACAAGGGCATGCTGTCATCAGAAAAATATACTTCCCGAAATTCAATACTATAACTCACAGATTGAGAGATATGTTCGGTAAAAAATTAGCCGAATGCACTGGGGTCCAGATATTTATTGTCTGAATTCTTGAAAAGTTATGGCACGATTTTAATAATTTATGGGCTTAAGATGAAATAACTTGAGGGCACTATTTGTGCAATTTTTTATTCCGATATATTTATTGGTGCTTAATTTGTATACTGGAAGTGAAAGAATCATATGGTATTTAAAGTTGTGTTATTTGGGAAGTAAGTGTGCTTATTGTCCGAATTCGCTAATTTTTACAGGTTAGGAATAATATATAAATATAATGTATATATTAGGGTGGAGAGAAAAATTTTTTTTTTTGCTTAGCCTGGGGATAAAATCTATAGATTATAAAAAAAGAAAATTCTTGGAGAAAAAAAACGTTTAACATCTGCAAGAGTATAAAAATAATCCCTGACTGGACTCCAAGAGATCCACTCACTTAACGGCTTATCACAATAGAAATAGTCGGAATTTTCATTACTAATTTTAGGCATATATTTTTCAATAATTTTACAAATAATTTATGAAATATAAAAAATATATTTATTTAAACCGTCTAACCCTAGTTAGCTCCTGAAATGGCAACTGTGTTTATTATTCAAAGAAAATTCCCAAAAAAAAAATTTTTTTTCAAACTTTTTGAAAATTAAAAATATATTTTCATACAAAGAGTTTTCTCTGCTTGTTCACATTCATCGAGTGATCTTCCACTGTATCAATGTCAAAAGAAGCTAGCTATATGCATGCAACTACCAGCCGCTCAGGCCGCCTTTGAACATTTTCATTTGAACATTGAAAGGAAATATATTTTCAATGATACACATTTACATATACACACTCAAACACATACACACACACACACAGCTGGTACTCCGATGAGCACTTGTGTCAGTCACTTCAAATAAACCAGAGCACGCGCTAATTAAAAAGTGAAACTGAAAGGCAACTTGATAGCTAATTCGCGAGCTGAAACGCGAAAAGAAATAGCTGCGCTGTTGCATGAAGTGCGTCTAGAAAAAAGGAAAAAAAAGTGCTGCATCGCATACTCCACCAACCGTGAAAGTAGAATAACAGTTTGATTGGCAGCTAGCCAATATCAATAGCCAACAACAACACCAACAAAATAGATAAAATAAGCCCAGCAAAAAATTCGCAGCAAAACAGAGCGGCATTGATTGCAACTGCAGTCATCACAACAGCAACAGCAACAACCAGCTAAGTGAGAGGCCGACTACATATTGCACAACAATCATGTATGTAGTGTTTATTGCTTCCGGTCAATGGATTGCACACTTTGTAAGCAACGTTAAGCTGGATTTTTGCTGAAAATGCGGCGGTGATTTTTTACGCAATCTTCTTCCTCTTCCCGCTCCCCTGCTATTTGCGCTTTGGACTCATCTAACACTGCGCCCCAATTTAGTTGCGTTGTAAGCGTTTCTACAGCGCATTGAAGCTGCTGCGATCAGTTACATGCGCGTAGACTATAGAAGAGGAAGCAGGGGGCAATGGCATTCAAGCTTAGTTATAGTAGACGAAATTTCTTTGAAAAGCCGATTTTGTGTTAGATAGTACGCATAGTTGTTGCTTTTGTTGCTGCGGCACCGACTGCGCTTGTAATTGCTGTAAATATACTCGCATAGCTCTGCTACGAAGAAAAGCTGCACTGTTAGTTACACGATATGGTTGCGTAAGGTTGTATGTAAGCACACGCGTGGCTAATACTACAACAGTGTGCTATCCAACCCCTCCTAACCTCTAACTAACGGTGAGGATGAGCCCCGCTGGGCAATGCCTTTTGGGCGAATTTCTTTGTTAAAACGTTTTTTTTGTTGTTTGTTTTCATGGTGCTATTTCGTTTCGCTGGCTTAGTGATACTTAGTCTAAACTAATTCTTGAAAAAGCAAAAGCTTTTGGGTGCTAGTCGAAATAAAATAATTATTTTAACGTGGTAACAGATGTGAAACTGTTAGTCCGAGTAGAAAGTTTAATAAATTATGTGACTCTGAGTTCATTAAATTAAGAATCAATTAACAAAGCGGGCAGAAAACAATATTTGTTATCCAATCATAGATATATACAGGATCCAAACTAGAATGCTATCATACAAACCACCAATAGAACGGATTAGTTTTATCTGAGAAAGAGTAGTGTAAGAAAGTAGAGTTGTTTTGCCTGAGTTCTACAATCTACCACTCTACTAATCTTGCCTCAGAATGGAACGATGAGAAGATTATCGCAATTCGGCAACACAGCATAATTGTTGCTGTTTCATAGAGTGACCAAACCTAGACCTTAACTTATTATTATCTTGGCCAAAATAAAGTGTTTTAAATGATAGAATGGCAAAGCCAAGTCGAATCAAGGTTACTTAATAAGGAAAGCAGATCTCTTATAAAGATCTTTATCTTGCTTTTGATCAATCAGTATGTATGGCAGATATATTATAGTGGTTCGATCTGAACAATATTTTCGGAAACTATTGCGTTGCCATGAATACTAATGTATGTCTAACTTCGTGAAGATATCTCGTCAAACCAAAAAAATTTCCATAGAAAGACTTCACTTGGATTGATCACTTTGTATGACAGCTGTGGGGTATAGGGGTCCGATATGACCGGTACCGTTGAATGAACCGCTTTTTAGGGAGGAAATAACGTGTGCAAAATTTTAGACCGATGTCTCAAAAACTAAGCGACTAGTTGTGTATTTACAAATAGACGAAAAATCAGTGATAGATGGCTAAGAACTTCTGGGAGATGCTCACAAATTTAACTAAAACTTTTTTATTAGATCTCAATACTACTAAGATATTTCGGTAAGGAAACAATACCGGCTTCGTGTACAAAAACTCAACTCTTTGAGAGCAAAGTGACTAAGTAAAGATTTCGTCTTACCAAATCAGTTAAATTAGATCCTTTAATATTTTTGATTTCATCTGAACACGTATATTGGACCCTGATTAAGTCCTGTATTATTATGAACATTTTGGTGTTCAATTCCCACTAACAATAGCATAATAGTATTAATTACTGGCGAAACCCTCAGCTTCCATCATCAATATTCCCAGCTGTCACCTCTGACGTCAATGTCTTTCACGTTTTAAAACATTTCATCTTCCCGTATTGTCACTTCTTAACGTATTTTAATCACAACCACCCATAAAACGAACGCGAAGTTATTTTTATCGCACTTTTCAATCAAAATAAGTATCTATGAAGACCACACTCATAAAATTGAACCATCCTTGCCAACACAAGCGCTTGTTGTTGCATTTTGACAAATTGTGGCTCAGATTTCGCAGATTTACATTCGCTTTGTCTAAATATAACAATCTATGTAATTATCGAAATGGCCGCAGGGCACTCGCTGCCGAAACGCTCAAACGACGGCGCATAAATCTCGCATATTACCACAAACATTAAGTGAGCGATTTTTCAAACTAACAAAAGAAAAAAGTAGAATAAGAAGAGCAAAAAGAAGCTATTTTCAGCAGCGAAGTGGTTGTAATTTCGGCCATAAATTGGTAAATATTTGCTTTGTCATGGTTAGAGAAGTTAAATCGCCCGTTAATGCTATGAAAATGGCTCGTCACTTTGTATAATTTTTTATTGTTGTGATAAGTATCGAAATATTAATTTCAACCCACCGCTTTAAGCATACAAATAAATGGACATTATTTACTTTTGCAATATTTTCCACTATTTATGGCGTGACTCACTTGCATTTACCGTTTTATATATGTATATGTAAATATATAATTTATATATTGTTTGCAGCTTTTCAAAATCCAGTAAATATTTAATGCTGCCACACAGTTTTTTTTTTATTATTTATTTATACGCCAAAGTGGCATATATTTTTTATGCCTTCTGCTCTTCTGTTTGTGTACTCGCAATATTTCATTGAAATATAATATATGGCAGTCATTTGGGTGGCGTAAATTTGTTAAACGTGTTGGAAGATATAATCCTGAAAAAGCTTAAGCATCGATTAAAATACAATAAATTTTGATAACCCACGCCTTTTATTTTGTCATCAAAATGCAGTTGAGAGGAATTTATGCCAATAAATATATGTATGTACTGTATGCAGATATGTTGACTTGCTCAGATATAGATATACTATTTTATATGATGGCAAGCATGTCAATTTAGACTTACATAATTTTTTTTTTTTAATCAAAATTTCAAAAAATGTTTTTACTAAAATTTTTCAACCATAATGGTAAGCATCTCAAATACCTAACTTCATCAATGGCTTTCTCCATTTGTTTAAGAAGATTTTCATTTGCAGTTTCTATCTCGTCCAAATTCAATGACAGCCTACGTCAAATAATGAAAAGTGTTGCCATTTCATTATTATATTAATTTGTCTCTAATTAGTCAATCACAGACACTCTATTGACATATTAATAAATTTTACTGGATGTAGTGAAAAGCTTATATGATAAACATGAAAATTGTACGATGTCACCTTAGCGTCATTGAATTTGACAAATGGAGCTCTGTGCCTTAGTTAATAAATCTATAAATCCAAAGTACTAAATATCCGTATATATTTTGCCTCCAATGCGATTTATGCGATATCTTTATGGACGGAATATTTTATTTCTTCTATTAATAAGAAATCTATATATTTTCTCAAACCAACGTTGCTGTAGGCAATTCCACAAAGCACATGTATTTCCGTTGCAAATATAAATAGATATTTTGCGAGCGTGAAGGTATGACCAGGTGTTTGATCATAACTCCCGTTTTTTTGCATAGGATAGAAAATATATTTTGTCGGTGCACTCTCGTAATATGTCCTAAAATTTCTCTTAAATTTCACTCAATCTGCTTAGCTGTTCTTAAATAGTTCTTTTGCATAAATTTTCGTAACAATTAAAAATGTAAAATATTTCGAACAGAGTACTTTGGTATGAATCATGACAAATGTATTATACAGTGGTGGTAATGAAGTAAGGAAAAAATTTCACTCACTACAAATCAATCATCGCATTATCTTATTGATTTTTGCCTGATCACTGTAGCTCAAAACGATTAGTTGACTTGATTTAAATATCACTTGACTTAGTTGGTTGTGAACCACTTGATTTTAGCGGAGACTTCAACCAGTCCGAGATAACGAGATACCTTAAATATTATAAATATAATACAATATGTTGTTACTGTAGCAGCATAAAGTATTCTCTAAATTGTATTGAGTATACTTTCTAGTTGACTAAACATGATCGCATATAACAGCAGATCTGCTTCGGTTAGGTAAATTACGACTATGAACATAAGTTTGAACTTATGAAAAATTGCAGAATCGTATCGAACAAAAGGTGCTGTGCAACCCTTTTCTATTTAAATTAAGCAAGCCGCATATCATGAGCATTGACCAATTTTGGTTTATTGCAATGCTAGATGGCGTGCCATTACGTTGTCCCTGAGAAGCAGTCATCCTTCAGAGTGCCAGCGCTTGACGCTAATACTAATAAGTACGTTCATAAAGTGGTACCCTGCTAATGCGGGACAAGTGTACAAGAGATGCTCCATTGCTTTCCTGGTGCCTTATTCTTGACAATGTAACTATTGAGTATTTCAATCATGTTCCAAAATTATTTTACTCTGTCCAAAACCGACTTTATCATAAGAACTTAATACAAAACAAAATTTGTTAAGAAAGCGAAAATAATTTCCGAATCGAGTAATATTTTTTTTTTGTAAAATGCATAGTATGGTTTATTTTGAAGTACATTTGTCAATAGAGGAGTATATGAAGTTCAGAATTATTGCCAAGGGTTTTTTTTTTTGTATTATATAACATCAAAAAGTTTTAAGTGCCAGGAAAGAGAATTATATAAAAAAAAAAATAATTAAAAGTTATCTACACAAAACTAATTGGAAGCAGAAGGTTGGCCTGTCACTTCAATGAACCGCTAATTGCAGCAGCAATCTTAACCTTACCTCAAAGTGAGCAAATACAAACACACCTAAATTAATCAGTTTAAAATGGAAATTTATGTGCATGGCATTAGCTAATTAATTAATTTATTGACGGTAGTCCAAAAACGGCTGATTGCGCAATGCCACAGCGACGATTAGAAATAAATCAAAAGGGTTTCCATGGAGAAAGGGCTGTCGCGACAGTGAAAGAAAAAAGAAAAGTTAAGATAATATAAAGTGATTCTGAAAAATATACATTAATTCTTTTACAATTTAAACCCTGACGCTTTTTGCTTTGTAAACAAGAAAGGGCTTTTCTACTCTCTGCGTCTCTCCCTCCATTCACAGCTTGCCGCAGGGTGCATACAGAGAGAGCAAACGAAAAAATATATGCAGAGACATTTATACGCACACCGAGCGTAATTGCTGCATATTAAATTGATTAATAGTGTCCCACAAAGAGCGCCCAAGTCTCCATCGCTCGAAAGCAAAAAAATACAAACGCTGCTAAGCTGTGGGACCGGCCAAAAGTAAGCTCGCCTAGGCGAAAGAAAGAGTTTGACGTTGCATACTTGTTGCCGCCCAATCAGTTTGTTCGCAGTTCAGTTTACAATAAATTGCTTATTACGCCTGCGGTAGTCGGTGAGTGAAAATGAAATAAAATAAAATGGAATTCAGCTACGGTTAACGCTTTGATTGATTGAATTATAAGCGTATTTGGTGCAGCGTGTATAAGCCAAGGGCGCAACTCAACTTCGTGACACGTCCTGCTGACGACGCTCCTTGACTGTGCGCTTGTTTACCTATCTATATATCTGTAAGAACTTCCAGCATCTTGAGCACTTTCTTAATTCGTATTTGCTTTTGCAGCAAAATTAAAAAAAGATGAAAAGAAAAGAAAAAGTAGCAAACTCTTTGTTTACGCTTGTCCTCCGCGCCACCTTCTAGTCCATGCCCAACAGGCAGACATCCGCATCCAATTTGCTACACTTTCATAATTGAATTGTTGGCAGATATTGATGTTTGTTCTTTCCCTTTGCCACAACACTTCGGTAATAAACGAACATACATTCTGCGAATGCTCGCGTAGCATATTGCTTGCGTACACACGACAGACAGTTCATTTATTCATCTTATTCTTAGCCTGTCTATCTCTCTGTCATAGTGGCCATTACTATGTGCCGTTACCCGGTCACTCATCTCCTTGCAACACTGTTTGTTCTTCACCTTCCACAACTCACTGCCGTAATGATCACACCATGCTCGCTGTCTGTCCAGCTGTCAGTTGGACTTGTTGTCAACTTCATGTTGCCTGTCAACTCGCTCGGGGATCGATGACTTGACGTCTCGTTGCGTGCTTACATATGTCCGCATATGTCGGTATTTTGTTATGCAAGCGCTTTCGTCGGCATGTGTAAGCACCGGGCATTCTGTGAATTTTAATTTTTCAATATTTAACATATCAGAATTATAGCCAATAGAAATAATTGGATATTCAGCTCTCGTATGCCCCGTGGTGAGAGCGCAGACAGCAGGGCTGTCAAGTAATGACAGGATGTTGCTGTTCTGGTCGCCTTCAATACTCGCAATATTTGATTAGGCGGTAGGTGGTAGTGCTGACCGACAGTGATGCTAAGGTATACAATACGGTACTGTAGAGTAGATAACATAAACTTTCAACTAGTGTGTGTTTGGCAACTGCTTCCTTATGATGCGATAGGTTTGTCTGGGCGTTTTTTATCAGGGAAAAAAGTACAGCAACGAATTTGCTTGAAATTTTGTAATAAAAATGCTACAAAAGTATTTTAGAGAGCCTGCTTTATCACAAAGACACGTATGTGAGCGGCACAAAGTACTCAGTGAAGATCGTAAAGTCATCGAAAACTTGGTTCATGCGAGTTGTCTATACAGCTCTGTTAATGAAGAAAATATCGAAAAAGTTAAAGAAATAGTCTTTGAAAATCATCATGTTGGCATTTGAGAGATGGCAAAGCATCCCAACATCTCTTATGGGTTAACTCAACACATTTTGGTTAATGTTTTGCGTATAAGGCGTAGTACCAAAAAAGACTGGAATCTTTTGCAAAAACAAAGTATAGGTCGCAAAAGGCATGCTCTCCAGCAACTATTACAGCTCTATAATACCAGAAAGACTTCATTTCTCACATATATTTATCCAAATCTTCTTTTTTTTGACGTTTTTTGATGGCAACATACATTTAAGAATTTTATGTTATGCTGAGAAAGTATGTTAGCTATTAACCACTCTTACTATCGTTATTGTAGGAATATGAAGCGATGTATGATGTGGAGCCGCCATTTTTAGTTGATGTTCAATACTTCAGAGACTGCTTACCTGATTTGAAGCTTATTTTGTTCGTAAAATTTTCTTAAGATCACTGTGCTACAGTAGCGAGTAATCGGACTGCAACCACGTATACTTTCTCTCACAACATGTTGCTATAGTTATTTTTAACTAACGGTTATTTGTATGACCTAAAGCTTGATATCGAGATAAATATGGAATAACATAAATATAAATGATCAGGATGACAGGATGAGTTGAACTTTGGATGGCTGTCTGTCCGTCCGACCGTCTGTATGCTTCAGCGATGACTTTTGTAAAAATTAAGATATCTTAACGACACATATATTTCTTGGCACTTGGAAGTTTTGTATGATAGATGAGCGTGCTTTATAATGCAATAACAAAGCCACAAATTAAGGGCATCGAAATCGAACTACAACCATGTCTACTTCCTTTATAACACAATTTCGAATTCCATCTAATCTAAACTTTACACAAATATTGCTTTCAAGTAAACCATCTCTTACCCTAACATGAGCGAACTTAATGTGTTTAAAATAAAATGTTTTGTTATAAAATAAACTAATCTAACTTACTTTTCTTTATTATTTCGTTTCAGGTATGTGAATAATACTTTCGCGGCTTTTTATTGTGTTCGAAACCATAGATGGTTTGTATATTAACAACTCGAATTTGGTAAAATATCACAGTATGTTTTTTAAGAAATACTTTGGTATAATATGAAGGTATTTTGTTTTTTTAGAAAATTAGTCTCTATAAAGAATTTAGCGTTGAACTGTTTAGTCGTAGAGATCGAAACCTATATCGCCGTCTTCTTGCTGTTTGGCTTCTCCCTTATTTTCGTTTACAAGTTTTTTGAACTACTAATTATTTTCAAGCTTTAGTACCCAGAATAATAAATAATTTACAACTCAAAAGTATATATAATATTAACTTCATACCGAAGTAAATTTCATAATTTCATACTTATTTTATGTTTACATCCACCACGAACAAAGCACTGACTGACTAAGTAAGTTAAGATGGAATTAAATAATTCTCTAATATAATAACTCTTCTACAAAGCTTATAAAATTGCGCATGTAACATCAAAACCCTAACACACCCCGCTGTAAAAGCAGGGAGCTAGCACACAGCGGGCGTTGTGCATCAAAAAAGAAATCACATTTTACAGTAAAAGCGACTCTGCCAAAGGATTAACAACCTTGCTCGCACTTAATTTTTTATTTTCTGCTTTTATTGCAAGCATTGCACTTGAGTTCATAACTGGGCCAAAGGTGGTGTGTGACCCTCATGTTAAAGCTTATTGTGTGAGTCAATCTTTTTCATTACTAAAATGACAATGCGAAACCGGGTACCGAATACCGAGAACCGTAAAGGCCGCCTACTGAAAGAGAAAGCTTTTAGTTGAGAGTGGATGGGTGCATAGTGCGACGTTTTTCTATTTTGCTGAATTTTCTTGCATTTCTTTTTATTATTATCACTTTTTGTTTTTCTATGTTGCTTTAGCATCTCAAATACATAATGCTAGCCAAATGAATTAATGAGCAACAGTTTATTATGACACTCAGGGCTTTTGTAGTTTACTGCAGCAACAATGACCACCATTATTCACTGGCTTACAGTGTTCAACCACTGTGGTTTGGAACTGTAAAGCGGCATTTTTTATTTTTGTTTTGGAAAGTGAGAAAGAGTATCACAAAAAAAGGCGTAACAAAGAAGCTGAAACAAATTGAGATAATTAGCAGAGCGGGACTGCAAGCATTAGGAAAATAACACAGCGGGTCAAGGAGAAAATTGTTTATAAAAAAAATGAGCATTTATGGGAAAAGAGTTTTGGAAGAAAACTTCTATGAAAATCTCCAGGAATACATTTGTTTCCAACTACTTTTTTCGTGGATTATTGTTTAATAACGTTTTCTGCAGCAATTTTTCTTTCTTTCTGTTTTGAAAGCGAACCAATAGGCAGTTCTTAGCTAGACTTCACAACTTACTGAAGTATAATCTCTTCCAAGGTGTAAACTAGCAAAATTGTTTATAATCTGTGAATTTTAATGACTGAGAGGATTACCCGAACTTTTTATGCTCAACAGTTCTGTTCAGGCAGTTCGTAGAAAAGCGAAGGTCAGAAGGCGTTAAAAGACGTCTGTCACTGTCCGAAAAGCAAAAGTGTTTCATAATTTTAGACCAACTACCTAATGGCTTAAGCGAAGCAGAAAGTTTGTCAAAAGTAATACCGACTGTTTTCCAGTTTTTAATGAGTTTATTGTTCAAATCAAGCCGGTTATTTTGAACCCCAGTCTGCCGATGAGCAATTTGTGGATTCCATCCGAAAAGAACTGTGTTGATCCCATCAAATACGGAGCATTATTTCGGCGCCTTGGTCATTCGGCTTTGCCGTTGATTTGACTGGTTTTGGTATTTTTCATTTACGCTTAAAAGAGAAGCTAAAAATAAACTGGCTCCAAAAAACTGCCGCAAATGCAATCAAATATTCAGTGTGATTAATCTAAAATATGTAGCCATTACTTATATTATATGGGAGTATATTTATATCAAAGCATAGCAATTGTGTATGTAATTTCTTTAATTACAATTACTTTGCAATATGAGAAAAGGAAATACAAAGTGACCCGAAAAGAAACCACAAAAAAGAGAATATTTGAATAAAATAAATAAAGCAACAAAAAAATCAAAAAAATGCCACAAAGCATAATGAAAGGGGATATGTCAAGCGAGAAGCTGATAACACATAAACACACCATCAAGCACTGCGGCAATATTCGACCAGCCGAGCACAAGACCGTGAACGGAATGACGAAGTGGACAGGCAACCGACCGACCTCCAGCCGAAGTATATATTTTTGAGCTCAATTAACTTAGCAGCGAGCGTTGTGCTTTAAAGCTGACATTAGTGTTGTTGTTGTTGTTTTGATTTTTGTTTGTAGCTGCGTGCCACAAAACGCTTTAGTGAATGGCCAACGAATGACAACAGAGATTTTTGCCATTTCTTTTACATTTGTATACCCTGCACATTGTTAAAATACCCTAAATTTGTACGACCCAGAAAAAATGATTGGAGACTCTACAAAATACATATAAATACGGTATAAATGATCAGTGTGACAAGCTTAGTCGATTTAGCCAAGTCCGTCTGCCCGTCTATACATAAACGAACTAGCCTCACAGTTTATGAGATATCAGTATGAAATTTTGCACACATCCTTTTCTCCCCAAAAAGCTGCTCACTAATCGGAATCGCCGATATCGGACGACTATAACGTATTGTTGCCATACACACTGATTTGATCAAAACTAAGTTTTTTTTGTAAAAATGTTTTTTGTTTGACAAGATATCTTCACGAAATTGAGCATAGATTATTTTCTAAGGCAACGCTGCAATAGTTGGAGAATTTTTACAGATCGTATCACTATATGATATAGCTGTCATACTAACTGTATGAATAAAATAAAGTACTTGTATGGAAAGCTTTTTTATTTAGCAAGATATCAACACGAAATTTTGCTTAGAATATTGTCTTAGTTAGTGCTACAATCTCCGACGAAACTGTTCAGGTCGAATCTCTATAGCATATTGCTGCCATACAAACTGAACGATCAAAATCAAGTTCTTGTATGGAAACTTGTTTATTATTATTCTAGTTTCGGTGCAACCGAAGTTAACGTTTTTTTCTGGTTATTTGTTCGATTTTTTTGTTGTTATATATATATATATTTCTTTTTGTTTGCTGCTCGTGTCTTTTCAAAGTCATCACTCGCCCCAGCAGCAACGAACTGTGCTTGATTTGCGAGCAACTCCAGGAATGTGGATAAAAGTCGGTTGAATAGAAGACACAAGATACCACCTGTGTGTGTGTGTGTGTATTGGAAGTGATTTTGTTGTGTTTTCAAGCAGAAGCGACAAGCCACACGCACACACACGAAGTTCTTTGTGTGATGAAGGGTGACATTACAAGCAGTCAGCGTAAACAGTTAGCTCTATTGGCAGGGAAGCCATAGCAAAAGCTTTGGTCATAATATTTACTAAGCACCCAATGGATTCTACTTTAGTTGTGTGGTTGCTGTTGTTGTTGCGCACGATAATTTAGCTGAAAAGGCAGCTGAAAAATGAGGTAACAAGCAACACTCAACACTGGCTGACTAACAGACCGACTGCCGGACGAACAATTCGGTGTAACTTGTTCAACTTCGGCCAGCTTTGTGTGACACAAAGGCCACAGAGGCTAACGGGCAAGCGCACACACGAATAGATGGATGGACAAAAGGACGGTTGGACAGATGAAGGGACAAGCGAACGGACGGACGTACGGACAAACGTACGAATAAATGAGGGCATGGCGCTCACAATGAGGTTACAGCTGAGGACAACAGCGATGATTTGTGCCAAAAATAAACTGTTGACTGTCAGGGGAAGGGAGTGACGACGAAAGTTTTTGCATTGCATTAGATCTGCTTTTAGGATAATTAAGTACAATTTCGAACACGCTTACACAACACAAAAATATTGTTAAGAAGTCGAAATATGTAAGCATGTTTCTGTTGCTGTTGTTGTTGTTGTTGTTGCGGTGTGTCAAAGGTTATTCCGTTTTTGTTGACCAGCATTTTGTAAGACCAAAACTGACAAAGACATCTTATTTTAGCAAATGAAAGACGACGTTGTGAAAAGCTGTAAGTCTGCGTGTCGGTGATTTTCAGCTGCTGTCAAATGCCGAAATTTTCCGGTGGCGTAATGGATTAAAAAGCAAACAAGAAAGTTAATTAGGATTAGTAAAGGTGCAGGTGTACTCATTTAAACTATGTACATGTAAGCTTTGAGAAATTTGTTGTTAAATTTAGTTAATGAAAGGGTGTAATGCGGTGGGGCCTTTTCGTTGGTTCATTAGTTGTGGTTGAGCTTCGTTAAGGTAATCAAGGGTGGATGGAAATTTTTACCTAAATTTTTAATTAAAGAAATCAGCGGTTGCAAAATTATGCTAGGGTCGTTATCGTTATAGCCGGATTAATCTAGTACAATTTTAACGAATTTCAGTTTGAAATGAAAATTTCATGTATCATTTTCTATAGCAATATTCCTGGCTTACCTATTCGGAAAATTTAAAAATTTACAAATTTTCTCATTACAAACCTTTTTGGCACCACCTCTGACTATGTGAGAATGGATGAAATTGGTTTGATAACCACGCCCACTTCCCATATAACGGAAGGGCATTGAGCACTGCTAAATACGTCAATGAATTTCACAGCAAACATTTCACAAAACGGACTCATGGGAGAGGGTAACAAAATTGAACAATGGACGTTGCCCCGCTTACCTTAAGTGAAATTTTATATCTCAGAAACTGCTTTACCAATTTCAACCAAATTTGATGTATAACATTATTTCCACATTCTTACGTTATGTCATGAAAATGAGCGAAATTTGACTTTTGGAATGACAACTTGCCTGTGAGGTATAATAATATAACTTTTCAAGTTCTTAGGTACCAAATATGTGAATCTCAGTGCGTATGTCTGACTTTATACCGAAAATATCGAGAAAACTCTGAGGCAAATTATTGAAATTCATTCAGGTTTACCCTTGTGGTCATATAGGTCAATAATTCCCCCTACATACCTAACATGAATATTTTCGAATATGTGATATGTATATATATCTTAAAGAAATTCAGAGAGCATCTCTCTCTAATAACACTGTGTCAATGAACCTACAATGGATAAAATTGGGCCAACTCTAGCCTCCATATACCTTATATAAGAATTTCACACTTTTCGTTTGCTTTCATCGTATATATCGCTCATATATTTAAGATGGCTTAGCAAAATCCAATGTAAGTTCGATTTGTAGCGTTCAAGCAGCATTTCTGTCATGAAATATCGTCTTTCTCTTGCCTTAAATTCATTCCAAGTTTCCTTGCTTTTGAGTGCTTTCAGCTGATTTTAAACGATATGGCAAAACTCTCTAGATCGAGTAATGCTTCCAGTTCCTCATCTCCAAAATTTTTTCAACCGCTTAGGACTCTCTTCCTCTTTTAAACCAAAATTATCATTTGTAAATAGTGGAAAGCTCTTTTGACACGTTCATGCAGTTAGAGCATGTTCAGCATAAACTTCTATCATAAACTTATGACTTTCCACAGAGGTTTTCTTCATAATAATGTAATGAAGAAGAACTCTCCGCAAAAAGACTTGTTCAGTCACAAAGTTCGACATATTTTAGTAGAAAAAAATTATTGTAATTTAGTTAGAATGAATGATATATGCTGTAAAAAATGTACAAGGACAGTAGTGTGTTCGGAATATTAGAACAATGACATAAAAATCAAAGTTACGCTTTCTCTTGGCAAAGGAATATATATAGTACAATATTTCATAGTTATTTTGTGCTGGCTGACTACTCTAACTAATCTACCAGATTCACCATCACAGCCAGTTCGTTGATTAAAATTTCTTATACTTTTTTTTATCAAATTGAACTCTTTAAGCGACAACAAACAACAAGAGTTCATCGAGTGAGTAAACAGAATGAAATTACTAAGGAGGCCGAGTCAAGGACTGTCCAAATTTTGAACGAGAAGTCGGGCTAAAAAATTAACATACCTATACCGCGCAATGTTTAGGATAATGTTTTGGGATACTTGAGTGTTGTTGTTTTTGACTATGCCACCAATTGTTCTGGCTGTGTATTGTTTTAAAATATTTTATTCTTAGAAAGTATAAAAAAATTAGAAAAAGCTCAGCTAACTCCACCAGGTAATAGAGAACTATCAAGCATTAATTAAAAAGTTACAAGCTTCAGCAATATTTTAACTATGAGCAATTGCTTTGAAATTTTTTTGTATCACCTTCGCATAAACAGAAATCAAAAGAACTTTTTCCTCTCTTCTATTCACACTCCATCTATAAAAACTAATGCAAAAGCGAGTAGCAACCGAAATTGAAATCAAAAAGAAATAAACTGCTCTGAAAGGGAATTTGTGTGCTAAAGGGTTAATGGTCATTGAATGGAGTTTACTTAACAAATTCCAAATGCCTGATTTGCCATTAAATACTTGCACATGCATGTCATTTAGTAAAGTTGCATGCCACAAGCTGCAATGTTACCGCCCGCCGGTCCTTGCCCAGCGTTGATTCACTTACCAATTACTTTGGCAAAAAGGCATTAAAGTCAGTCACCACAAAACGATTGTGATAACAAGTTACTTGAATTTAATGTGTAATACGACGATCAGCACAAGTATTTGTATTAGTAGTAGTGTGTGTCGATTGTATGGTGAGTGCATGTGCAACATTGTGTGCTGCAAAGTCACTTCAAATGGTAAACTTTGTTGTTTGTGCGTTTGCTCACTTTAAAAAAGTTGTTGTTGTGACTTTTGTTGTTTTTGTGATTTTTTGTTGTTGTTGGGATTTGTGGTTGTTGCTATTGTTGTTGCAATTGTTGTTGTTATATATTTCAGTATTGTTGTTGCAGTTATGCAGTCTGTCCGTCGGTCAATTACGCT
Organism: Bactrocera oleae; assembly: GCF_042242935.1. NCBI lineage: Eukaryota > Metazoa > Arthropoda > Insecta > Diptera > Tephritidae > Bactrocera > Bactrocera oleae. The sequence continues at coordinate 62,388,116 of NC_091540.1, read as the reverse complement.
TGTGAGAGTTTGAGTAGTTTGTTGTTGTTGTTTCTCCTTTGACCATATTATTGTTGTTATATTTAGTTGTTAACTCTTCGGAATATTGTTATTGCTCTACATTTTGTTGCTACTTTTGTGGTTACGAGAGATGCGTAGCAATGTTGAACATACACACACACACACACACATACACACAAAAGCGCATACTAACGATGTCACCACAACAAAAACACAAACAATGGCATTTCGGTGCAAGCGCCATTATAATCAACACCAAACAAAGTTTGCTGGGCTAAGTACAACAAAATGAACAATAAAGCACAAAGCAATGTTGCAACAAATAACGGTACACACCGATTGTTGCAACAAAACATATATATAAAATACATACACTTGATGCAACAATCAAATTATGTTGCAAAGCTGCATTCGAGTCCAGCAAGCGGGTGCACAAAGTCAGATTTACCGAAAATACCGTTACTCAGAATTGTGTGAATCAGTGAGATTTTACTGTACAGCATGCAGTCTCAATTTTCCAACCAGACAAGAATTGATGATGGCAAAACTATGTACTCCTTAGTCTCTTTAAACTTGCACGCTACTCCCAAAACTCCACCGCAACTGCGGCTGTTGCCTCTTCCGTTGGCGTACTGTAGAGCTTGCCGTACTTTCCATTATTGCAGCTATTTATTTACTTTTGCCATTCGCAACATGAAAATGCTTTCATTTTGTGTGCGAATATTTGTGTTGCTTTTGCCTCTTTATACTACTTTTCACTCTCGCTCTTCCTCTCTCTCCGCAATTTTGTACAGCTTTGTTGTATGGGTTTTAAGGGACTCTGCAATATTTATTCGTTCTTAACCTCAACCAAAATCAATTTGCAGTGCTAATGCCTTTTTGTTTTGATTGCTCTCCAAATTGGTCATAGTCGAAATTTAGGTGATAGACTTTTCATTGCAGGAGTGCATTTGCAGTTCTACTGAACACAAGACTTTCTATCAAAGTTTTCTACTATGAGCTGCAATCAGTATTGGTAGCTGCATTTCTAACTCATTGCACCTAATCTGAGTTTTCTCAACACTCCAGATACTGTAAGTCTTTCGCATAGTTTGCGCTTTATGCTAAAAGTCTTTCAAGACCATATTACGGTATTTCCAGAAAATCCCTCCCGTTTCTCTAACTGAAAAAGCAAGTATTCCAAAATGTTTAATATTCTGATTAAAAAAAAACAAGTAATCCACTATTTTTGAAGTGATCCCTATCAATATACGTTGAAATCCAGAAGTTCGATGTTCTATAAGTAGTATTGAACTTTGAGTTGAAACTTAAATTTCCCATAATACTTTAGATGGTTTTGGGAATCATCTTCTAGTAGAATTATTTGATGATCATGAAAATGTGTCCGTTCAGGAGCAAACGGTTTTTGTCAGCAAGATTTTCTATTCCACGTTAACCGTGACGAATAAATTGGTCAATCCGAAACTGAACGAATATAAGCCATACTTCGATTTCATCTCTATCTACTCTAACGTTCTTCCATCTTATGCCAATTTTGGTGATAGCATGTCCACAAATTTAATAACAAACCTTCTGATGGTTTGGTAGGAGAAAAGTTTCGCTAATTAAGTATGAAGCTGTATTAGGGGCGGTTAATGATCAGAGGGTAGAATCAAGTCATTTTGACTCTAGATGGATAAAAGTGTCGTGCAAATAACCCTTTGGAACCTATAATATTTAAAATAAATTCCTTCTATTAGCTCCGTAAAATACACTAACTGTTTTTTTACATTTTCTTAGGAACAAATGTTCCGGGGAAGACTTTAGAATACTTGAAGATTTCGAGCTTTAAAACTATACTTGTCTTTGGTGATCCCAAAGAATCTACCTCTATCCACTATGCTCTCAATGTCATTATCATAAAAACGATAGTTTATCTATTGGGTTTATTGCGTATGTATGTATTGTATGACTTGGTGTTGTCCTAATGGAACACAATTCCTCTACAATTGGCCAAAGCTCTTCTCGTCTCAGACGGTCTTTTGTGCAATTTATAGCTCCCAGGCAACAGCATTTCCATGAGTGTGGTACACCTTTTCCATCAACATTACCGAAACTGAATCAACGAAACCAAATTTGCGCGTGATTGAATCCATTCAGTATCAGGACCAGAAACTATTCACATTTTCAGGCGCCTAGTCAGAGTTTTCGCCCTAATCGAAAAAAAATTATAAATGTATATATTGTACATGGTGAATTTTCTCTTCGAATATGGATACCTAAACTTCAAAATAAGATAACTCTAAAATTATGCATAATTGGACTCTCTAAACCTACAAAATTTTAAAATTCCCGTTATTTTCTGCACAAACCTCATATAGTACTCAAGACCATATGTAGTCAAAAATAAAAATAAAAAATTAATCGAAGTTTATAAATTATATATAATATATATATATATAATATTGCATCAGCTTTAACCACACACGCTTTTCCTTTGAGGTCCAAGATACTATTCTAAATTCTTATCCCATCTTCAATGATGTCCTAATAGGTCACAATTAATTTAGAAGCCAGCAATTTGTTAACACCTTCCGACAACTTCCACCGCAAAACAACCACTAATATATTTCAAGAATTTCAGACTCCCACGAAATCATCTACATACATATGTATGTACATATATGTCTACAACACATAAATAAATTTCACATCCAACAATTTGTTAAGGCGACTACTAAAGTGAAGCACCTAAGTGACGGCTAAAAATTATCGTTTGGTTGTTGCCAAAAACAAACAAATAAATCAAACCAACTGAGTAAACAGCCAAAACAACTGCCTCCCACACACGTATATATACTTGTATGTATGTATGCGCAAATGTGTATATGTTTGTGAATATGCGTGATTTTCTATTCGTTGGCAGTGAGGACGCTATCGAGATATTTGCAGGGTATTCTAAACAGGCTCTTCGGCACAACGGTATTTATTAGTAAACACTACTCCTCAAAAATGCATATATAGGTATACATATATTATATATATATATATATATATATATGTTTATTTATTCATGTTTGTTTGTATGCATTTTCGTTGTGAAAAGACAAATTGTCTACATGCAAAGGTTGATAAGCTCTGAGCTTAAGCAGCGAGTGTGACGAGCAAAAGTTGAATTAAGTTTAGCCGGCAAAGACAAATTGTTTGATAAACGACGGTGGAACATGTTGTGGACGAGATATGAATATAACGCTATACGTATGCACACTTTTACAAGCATAACTGTTTGTAACAATTTATAAGCACTCGAAAGCAGACAATAAATTTACTTTTCCTTTACTTGCCGTTATGTGGGCATACATGTGTGCAAAAAACACACTTGTGCCGCTTTAAGTACAAAAATGCTTTGCTGTCCTGTATGTATTTAGCGGAATGTACATATTCGAAACACCGAAGTATCGGCAATAAGAACGAAAGAATAATTTGTTTTTATTTCTTTAAAATATATTTGTTTTTCTCTTTTATAAGTACTCTCAATATGTGGTTTAGTCCATTAGCACACTCCAGACTGCTCTCTTTTGAATTCTCTTTGATTTAAAATTTTCTCTTTCGTGCAAAAACTACAATTTGTTCCGGTTTTCGGAAAGTTTCTCGACGTTCCTTCATACTTTGAAAGAAGAAAGTTCATTTGGACACTTTATTTTTCGAGTAAACCGCTAATTCTGTTACATGATACGCCGTAGCTACAGCATAAAGCGTATGTATGTTATTAAAGCTTTTGTCGAAAGCTCTTTGAAGCTATGATAGATTTTGACGAAAGCTCTTTTGGGCTGTGTAAGCTTTTGTCGAAAGCTCGTTGTAGCTTTTAATAAACCTCAAATTTTATTACAGTTTACAAACACTCAGAGACTTGGAAACTCTTTTAGTGAATTTCTTTAATAAAAGGTGCAAGCGTTCCAAATAGAGCTAATTTGAGACTACTGTTTGTGCGTCGGTCCGTTTGTGTTTATATATAACTGAACGATCGGAATCAAGTGCCTGCTTGGAAAACTTTTTAGTTTGTCGAGATATCGTCACGAAATTTGGCACGTGTTATTGGCTAAGGCAATAATACAATCTCCGAAGAAATTGTTCAGATCGAAACACTATAACATATACAAGTAGCTGCCATATAAATTGAATGATCGGCATCAAATTCTTGTATGGAACTTTTTGTATTTGTGAAGGGTATCATAGCTTCGGTGTAACTAAGGTTAACATTTGGTTTTATCTTATGTCAATTCCTACACTTCTTCGCACAGTATTAACATTTTCTGGTACTCAATCAATGTGGAATTTGCTTTCAAATCTTCCAAAAATTAACAAAATTATAAATATATGGTATATACAAGTATTTGTTTTTGTTTCTGTCACTTTTTATTTTGGGTACCGTTTTACAAAACATCCACATTGCGTGATAATTTATATTTAATTGGATACAGCTGCTGCTGATGCTTAAACAATGGCCGCTGCTTTCGTAACAGCCGAAGCGAGACACGCAGACAAAACCCAGTTTGGTGGTATTCTAACGCTGATTAAAACACCAAACTAGTAAGGGGCGAAAAACTTCACGGTTAAAATTCTCAGAAATACTATGGAGAGAATTAGAAGAAAAGGACAAAATGGACGAGTGTTAAAAAGAAAAGTTTTAAAATTCAAAGTTTTAGGAAGCCCTTCCACTGTATTATTTTTTTTCACACTCGCATTATTATGCGTAAAAAGTTTTGAATGCACAAGTCATTAGAGGGCCTTCAGTCATTAGCGTTAAAAAGTTGCAAGATGACGTATGTAGCAGCCCAAAAGGTTCTTGACAAGCTTGTAGTGATTTGTGACTTTAAAAATTTTTTTTACAACTCTACTACAGTTATCTAATATAAGACAGAAAAGTGAAGATTCCCATTCCCATTCTAAAACTATTATATAATTTCAAATGATTCCCATCTTGGAAAGTGTAAAGTAGTGACTATTTTAAATGCGGTTGTTGTTGTTGACTGGTAGGGGTGATTCAAACAATATTTTCGCACTAGCTATTTACTAAAATTTTTGAATATCGGGAAGATTGAGTGCTTTAATAGTTTGCATGCTTCCTGCATTAACCATAGCTTCAAGCTGCCAGATCCCTGTAGCATTTTTCAAACAGATGTGACTACAATGAAGGTAGCAGTAGACACTTTGTTTCGAAGTTCAGCATCCTTCAGATATGTCCGCATTCATTTCCATAGCAGAGCGTCCATATAGACATTGAGCTCGCTGACAATGCGCTCAAATTGAGTTAAATTGTGTCTAACATAATTCGCAATATCATCAAGCTACTTCGTTATCAGACGTATTTGGGTATCTGTTCAAAGACGAATCGCTGAAAACTGTAAAGCTGATGAGCTCCCAAGAAAAGGCACCCTTACCTCAACCTCATTAGACTAGAAACAAGTCGGTACTGCGCCGGTCTCTTGCATACTGAAACAACTGTAGACCTATTGTGAGCTCAGTAAGCGTTGGTTAGCAACTAGTATCTGGACGATAGTGAGAACCTCCTGGCCATGATTTCGCCGAAATAATATGAGTTCTAACTGGGCACTGCTCTTATTGTTACAAATCCTGTGGGTTTAAAGATTTTGGAGTAGGCAAATTACTAAAGTTGCATGGGTGAAGGTGATGTATACCATCTGGACACTGTCTCATCCTCAGTTCAGCTTTCGCTAGACTAAGCTCCAAGCATCTCAGTATATATTCCTTCGACAAAACAGGCAAATTGGCTGATGGCGGCTAATATCAGCTTTAATAAATTTTTGGCAGACTAAAGGCGCTTTGTCGATATGCAAAGATATATTTAGAAGTTCCGGTCATCACAACGAACTGGTTTTTTAGCTGTTCAAGTGGAATCATTTGTGGCTTCACGACTATCAGCCTCTTTTCCTAACCTAACCTATATCCACACTGAGTATATTCCAGCTGCTAATGCCTCAGTCTGTTTTCATACATAAAAGTTTATATACCGCTTTGATAATCGGTCTTATATCATTTCTGCTCTATTATTGTCTGAAGCTTATAGATTCAGTTATATTTGCTAACTGAACTTTTATTGACGAATTCACCTTTCGCATTCAATGTAACATTTTTTTTAAATATTTAAATGTTAATGGAAGTATTTATTATTTCTATTTTTTGCATTGAGAATTTTAATTATCACTTTTGTTTTGTTCAAGTTTTACAGTTAAGTCTATAAATGATTCTCAATTATTTTCCATTGACTTTAACGTGACTACTTCATAGCTTTAAGCTTTTATATAATTATAATCACGTTATTTATAAGCTATTTAGTAAAGCATTTCTGCTATTTTGTTTGGCCAATTATGAACAAATACAAATTTGTTTCAATAGAATCCATTAAAGTATTTAACTCCCCTTCAAAGTTGCACTAAAATTGTTGCACTAAATTAAAATTTTGAAAAGATCAGAAGTAAAAACTAATTTAAGTGCAAATTTCCGAAAATTTTATTTATTATCAGACACATAGTGGGGTAAATAATAATTTGCAATGTAGTTTACGGAGGTCTATTTTGATTAGCATAACTAAATGAATTCGATTTATACGCGTGCATTTCATTGGCAAATAAATGAAATGAAAAATTGAATTTACTACAATTTTTATGTCTACAATGTTTCAATTTACAACTTTGTATTTCAATGCAATCACATTTCTATTTACCTTTATTATATATGTACATATATTTACTGTGCATAACATAATATTATTCAAATAGAGAAAAGTATTAAGCAAAGTTATAAATTGTGGCAGTGAAACCGTGTAATAAATATAAAGTAAATATGAAAATACAAGTATAATAAACAGAAAAAACCGTTAACTTTGGCTTTACCAAAGCTATTATAGCTTTATAGCACTTTCAAATTAAAAAGTTTACATAAAAAAGCTTGATTTCAAACGTTTAGTTTGTATGGAATATTATAGTATTCCGATCTGAACAGTTTTCTTCGCAGATTATACCGTTGCTTTGGATAACAATGCACGAAATTTCATGAAGATAACATGTCAAATAAAAGAGTTTTCTATACAAGCACTTGATTTTGTTTGTTCAGTTTGTATGGCAGCTATATGATATAGTGATTGCATCTTGACAATATATACGGAACTTGTGGCATTACCTTGAACAATAATCCGTGCCAAACTTCGTAAATATATCTCATTAACTAAAAAAGCTTTCCACACAAGAAAGAAAGACGCAACTGGCTGACAAAACTATATCAATTTCGGATGGGCATTTTTATTTTCTATCGGGAAATAAAAAAACCATCAACAGCGACTCTTATATAAAGTACTTCAACCTAAATATGATAGTGTGGTCAAACAAACCCATTCGAACAAGTGCACTTTTTACCTCAAAACATTAAAAATTATGAAAAAATTTTATCGTCTACCGTAATCTCCGGATCTGACCTCAAGGACTTTTTTCTCTTCTCAAATATAAAGCGAGTGCTCGCTTCAAATAAAATTTAGCGTCGAAACTGAGACCTATTTTGACACAAAACTCTTTTCCTAAAGTTGGGAAATCACTAAAAACGAAATAGCACTCTAAATGACAACTATGTTGAATTCAAAGATCAAATGCTTCCGAAAAAATATACTTTTATTTAAAACTTTATGAACTTTCAGCCTACCTTGCATAAACAAATATAAGAGTTTGTGATAAAATCCTAAAAAACTTCTATAGAGGCGTGTAACGGAAGAGAAATGCTGCACAACAGTGTCCTCTAACGCTATCCATAAAAACCATATGTGCTAAGGTACCTCGCTATAAGTGATTTCCAACAAAATATTGACTAATAGATGTCAAAATCACGTAACCAAACCAGTAAGGAGCTTGGTTGATGCCGAATTAAAAAGAAAAAGCGTTAATAATTCTCGTCTTTGAGTTCAAAATCGGGAAAAATTTTCATGAGATTGAGTCAGGTAGCAAAACCATGAGAAACGGAGCACACGCTGCTGGTAACTCGCAACGGAAGCATTATCTTCATTAAAAATGTATTCCATAAAAGAATATAGTTTTTGCCGCTTCGAACAAATGATTGATATACAAAAGTTTTGGTTTTGGTTTTGAGCTATTAAAAATAAATCAAAACACCCGGTATATAAAAAAAGACACTAAAACTCAACATAAACGTTATCTTACTTACCAACACCATTTTCCACTTATCCAAAACTTTAATTCCATATATTCACATAACACCAGCAGAAGTAAAGCGCCCAACAACAAATTAAGCACAATGTCAAAATTTTCCATTCACTATAATCACTCTGTGAGCACCTATACACATCCATACATACATACAGTTTTATCTACGCGTGCACAGATTTTCGCCTAACTATTACATTCAATTCAATTGTACAAAGCAAGAAAATCAGCGAACAATGAACGCGCCAACGAAATGCTAGACATTAGTGCGCCAATTTTCTATTTCATTCCACAGTTGAAATTTCGTTTACACATTTTAGGTTACAATTTAGACGCTAATGATAATTGGCATGCCAGCAAATTACAATTCATAGCGCATAGCCGAGTTGAGAGCATGCGGCGGGCGCGACGACGACTGACGACTCAGCGAAGCTTAAACAATGTGAAAAAAAGCGCTGAAAAGCTTGTTAGGCAACAGAGATCACGCTGAGCCGAAGGGCGAGATGGAGGGTGGTGATTTAATGTGATATTGTGACTGATGCTGCTGCTGGACTTTGAAGTTGTTAACATTTTCAAAGCAGTTGTTGTTGTTTTTTCGGCATTTTTGTTGTATTTGTTATCATTATTGCTGCTCAATGTGAAAGGACATGGCACTCACAGATGTAGATAATCATTTATGTACAGTAGTTGATTGGAGGAGTTTACTTGAAGGAGGGCTCCTCCGGTGCTATAAAAGCTTAAAGAGAATACGTTAAAGCTTTTTTATACCGTAACGAGGGTGTATTAAGTTTGTCATTAAATTTGTAATAACAAGAAAAATCAACCCTATAAAGTATATATGTATATGAGCTTTGTAGGGCTATAATAATATATCAGCGTATTTTTCTTTCCAAGAAGCTTTGTCGAAACCGTCGTTATCGAACCATTTCAGCAAAAAGCTGCCATATTAAATGATTGGTCAAAATCAAGTCCTTATATAACCAACTTCTTTATATGACAAGGTAACTTCATGAAATTTGGTACAGATTATTGTCGAAGACAACGGTAAAATCTTCAAACAAATTTTTAAGATCGGACCACTAAAGTATATAGTTGTCTTACAAAATCAAATTCTTGTATAAATAATTTTTTCTTTATGAAGAGCTTCGCTGCTGCCAAGTTTAAGGTTTTTTCTTGTTTTTAGATAAAATTGTTGTTGGTGTTTTTCATGCATAAATTTTCTTAAAATATCCTAATACAATATAACGGATCATCGCAGCCATCCATTACACACACAGTTACATGCCTGTGTGGTTTTCGAATATAATTGATTTTATTGGCAGTGAAAGCCGACAACAACAAAAGTGACATATGAACACATTCATTCAAAGCAACAACAACCAAAAAAAAAACCATCTCTGGTCAGCACTAACATTTAACATAATTAAACAAGATTAAATTCACTCAAATACAAAACAACAGCATGTGAATAATCGAAACGACAGACAGACAATCAGCGTGTAAATAAAGACATGTACAGCACACATACATATGTACATATGTACTAGCACACATACATGCACAGCATGTTTTGTCATTGCAGGAGAAATGAAACGAAAGGACATTGCTGATAATTGATTTTTCAGAGAAGTCAAGCATGTTATAGCTTTGTCAGAAATCGTGATTGCTAAGTGCAAAACATATGTACATATATGCGGACATACTCATATATATGGTACATATCTACAATACATGTACCTACACATATGTATCTGCAAGCTGTTCAAAGCAAAATTTCTCGAAAGCTATTCAAAGACATTTCAAAGCTCAAAAGGCAGTTCAATTGTAGTGGAATTATAAATTTGTGGTTAGTGCGTACACATACATACAAACATGTATGGTATAGTGGTACTGATGGCATAACTGTAGTTCATGTATATGTCTGCACAATTATGTCGTATTAACTTCCTTTGTAGCGGTTATCACAGTCATAGCAGCTGGTGAGCTACAAAATCCAATAAATTATTTTTTTTAATTTGAAAAAAGTTCAATTCATAAAATTTAAAATATTATAATATGTAAATATAATTTAATATTATATGTTGACGCTTTTAATCACATATTTCCTTCAACAATTTTTATAAATTTTGTTTTTTAATATGGATTCCTGAATTGAGGTTCATTCGTTGCTTCGATTATGAATGAAAAATTCGTGTTATCGGCAGACCCTAGTTGAATAGCCACGTCCGTCAGTACCTTAGCCGGCTAGGTGCCGTAATATCCTTAAAAAACTAGCTTTCTAGACTGGGTGTTAAACGCAAGAAGGCGAGTTTAGAGCTTTCATTGGCAAATTTGGAGCGAAGATGAATATACCAGCTCATCAAATTTGAACCGGATTGATAAAAAAAAAACATTTTCACGTATTTTAATACAAAACTTTATTATCAACTTCAAAATAGACAAAACGCCTCAAACCAACCAAGTAGTACTCCTTACTAACGGCTAGACCCTTTGGAACGAATTCATGGTGATTTTCGTGATACGATGAGCATCACCTTGCTTTTTGAGAGACTTTGATATTGTTTTTTCTTTTTTTTTATCTTAAGGCTCGCTTCAAACAGGTACACCTGGTATAAGAGTGAAGTCAGCCGGATGTTTCAAAATCCTGCATATCAGTTATACAGGGGTTAGGGCAAGTTTTTACGCGTATTTAGCCTTTTTAGACACAAAGATGAAACATTATTAGAAAAACACACTCACTCAATTTTATTAAAATAAATCTCATATTTTCAGATATTTGCGAAATAAAGTCAGCCGAAAGTTCGAAAACGTTTATATTAGGTATATGGGGGCTAAGGGAAGTATTGATGCGGTTTAAAGCATTTTTTACATACAAGCATAATACCAAAAGGAAAAGAATATAAAAATATACAGATATAGTTATTATTTACCAAATCGCAGTTCCAACATCCTTTGCTAACTAGATTATAACGACACCACTGCACAAATTTCATTTTGCACTCATTACCAGCGCTGTCTGGGCCAACCGCCGGCCAACGAGTGGCATTAACTACGTGATTACAATTCACTTTTACGTCTGTCCATGCAAATGTCGGTGCGACCAACTGGCCACTCACAAATATCTATATGCTCCTCCTGTGTTTGTGTGTGAGGCATGCCTGTGTGTCGTTGCACAAACAATTTCTCTGCTTGACTGAATGTTGCTATTATCTCAATGTCTGTCTAACTGTCTATACGGCTGCCAGCGCTGTCCAGTACGTTTATTTCTAAGCAGAATTTGTATATTCTCGTGTGTGTGTCTGTGGATTAGTGCTCATTCCCTCAGGCATTCGGCGTTGGGCGCCAGGACGCGCGTGATGTCCTAATAACGTTTCATTGCGCTTTGTTATTAAAAATTCAACGCTTGAAATTTATGGAGCAATGTTCCTGCGCATTTGTACGAGTGTGTATGTTTGACAGCATTTGCTGCTCTTTATCGAAGCGCTGTGCAAATTTGTATTCAATTTCAATTTGTGTAGTCGCGATGCTGGTGATTGACTTTAAATAGATTGGTGTTGGCGTGAATTGAAATGGAAATGGCGAATAAAGTACAAAGGCAATCGATATGATATGCTGTAGGAAAAAATAATAATAATTTCTTAAAATATTTGTATAATTATAGGACCAAATTTAGTTCCGAATAAAGCATTTTTTTTTTTAGTATTCTAGTATAACCTCTAGCCTCAACTTCTGAGAGTTTTTTTTTTACCCTGAAAAGTGTATATTTAGTTTGCCATGCAGTTTGTAATAACCAAATGGTAACGTCTATAAAATGTATTTATAAATCCTCAGCATGAGGAGCTGAGTCGATTTAGCTAGGTCCGCCTGTCTGTATATATGCGAGCTAGCCTCTCAGTTATAAGATGTGTATTTGAAATTTTGCACACGCTCATTTCTCTCCAAGAATATATGCATATTTTTCGGAATCGCCGATATCGGACCACTATTGCATATAGCTGCCATACAAACTTAACGATCAGACTCAAGACCTTGTATGGAAAACTTTTCTTTTTAGTATCTTCGCAAAATCTGGCATGTATTATTGTCCAAAGCAACGATAAAATCTCCAAAGTAATGGTTTATATAACTGCCATACAAACTGTAATAATTCTAGGATGAGCATCTGTGGTTTAAAACCTTTTAAAAAGTGGACATGGTCCCGCCCGCTAATAGGTTTAAAGTATATATCTAATATACGAGTAAGGCTAAACTCGCTGAGAACAAGTCTTTCTACTCGAACCATAAATTTTCAAGCCCCAAAAACCAAATTTTCACACTTCTGGTGTGCAAGGGTGCCAGGGTGCCCAGGCTCGCAGTCATCTAAGCGTCCAAATTCTAAACCTAGACAAAATGGATTGGAAATGTTTTAATCTTTATCATTTGGATTCATTTGAGTTTTTTTAAGTTCTAATAACTTTTTTCTACTCAACTGCACCTCCATCTCAAACTCACCAAACCTTACGGTGCTTACGTTGACTTGCAAAACTGTAAACTAAAATATCAATTAAATACAAATTACAACAAAACTCGTTTAACATACATTACATACAAACTTAGGGCAATATGAATATGTGACTTCCACAAAGAATCGAAAAAAACACTCCTCATGCGAATACGAGGGGTAAGCACCACCTTGCCACACATCCAGACTTATGCAAATCGTTTCCATTTTTTATTTTTTTTTCATTTCACTTTTTCCCATTCTACTCTGCAACCGAAGTGTTATTCTTATTCCCTACCACATACCATCGAAGCACCAATGAGGGTAATGCGAGCGACAGATAGCTAACAATGCGAGTTGTTGCGAAGAAAGCACCGAACAAAGTAGAATGCAAATTTTTATTTTCCCCAATATACAACAACTACAGCAGCAACAACATGCCTTCGTGATGGTATGAAAAATGCAAAATATCAACGCCATTGTCACGAAGTGCTGACCTCGGGGACATCGCGGTCTTAACCGCTTGCTCAAGCAGCATGAAAATTTTTGGTCAAATTATTTCACCAAAGGAGGCTCCAGCTCGGCTATTAAGTGGTGGAAAATGTATTGTATATGCAGTAAATGAGCGTGGCGAGAAGTCATAAAAAAGTGTTAAAATTAATTCAGCTTTGTTAACAAAATGGAGGGGCGCATACAAAATTTGTTTAAAAAAATATGGCTTTGCCAACTTTTATAGGCGAAAAAAGTTCTGGAAAAGTTTTCGCATAGTTAGCATGAGAAAAGTTTAAGCAGCCGCACAGGAGCAACAGCCGGTGGCATTGGCAACCGAAACAGCTTTGGAAAATAATACGAGTAGTTGCGTATTTAAAATTTACATGTTACATGTACTTTAGGGTTGTAATTAACAACAGGAGTTAGTTTTTTTGTGCACGAAACTTTATTTACAATACATATTTTTAATTAGATTAGAGGCGATCGAAAGACGCTCGCGTAGATTTTTACGCGTATCCTATTCTGCAAGAATTGAAGTCACACGACCATCAAGCCCGTCGCACGTTCGATGGATGTCACATTTGTCGTAAGCCATTGTTGAGATCCTCAAAAAGTCACTGCTTGGTGTGTTCTAAGGGCATTGCGAACTATCATTAATCCATATTTCTTCAAAAATGAAGCCGGTCATAATGTTACAGTCAATGGGGAACATTATAGAGCTGTGATTAATGACTTTTTTGTACCTGAATTGAAGGGTATTGATGTGGACAACCTTTGACTATGAGAAGACACTTATCGAGAAAATTGAAGCCTTGGGAGAGAATATTCAGTGCGTTATTGCTGGCATATGTACGTCACCAATTACTGATAAAATTTATTTGGGCCAGAAGCAAACCTTTATCTTTATAACGAAGCTTACATTTTGTTTTTTAATTACATTAAGTTATATGCCTTTTACTTTATAGAATAAACTTTATAATTTAAAAATAGATAGTTCCGAAGTTATGACGTTCGTTTCGGTATCAAGTACCAATGTTGTGTGCTGTTTTTGCTGTACGACTTCGTATGCCGAGTTCAAGAAAATATTCGTCGAAACCCAGCCTTATCTAATATATGTAATAATTTTTATATTTTATAGAACATTATCGTTATAGTGGTCTTATGGGAACATCTGCGATATCTAATGTTATAAACTGTAGCTTTTGGGCTACGTTATAGAAAAACCAAAACCATTTTATTATAATCTATGGATAGCTATTTCGAGAGATGAATGCTTCGAGTTTGTCCTATATTATTCTTTTTTCGAGTCAAGTAAGAATATATATATATTTGGGTAGGATATCTAAAAACTGTAGAGTTTTAACTAACGACGTTCTGTGATCTAACAAAGGATGACTCTTATGAACTACGTTATTATGAGATCTAATTTGGCCTTTGCTTTCTCCCCTGTGGAGACTAAAGACGTAAAATGGTGCACTAAATATGGACTTAACTATACCTACGCTGTAATATATCAGCATGAATGGGAAGTCAAGGGAATAAAATATTTTCAATTTTTGCTTTACTATATTAAAACTTTAGAAAAATATATTGCATGTTTTGACAGGTGAATGATTATCAAAAAAAAAAAGTGTATGTGACAGTCTAGTTGTCTATCGAATTTCTAAGAACCGTTAATTTTTGTGCTACTTAGTTCAAAATTTCACAACTTAGGGACACTAAAGCTGATGAAGATCTGCTTGGTTTCGGCTTACTAACCACAGTAATTACTCCAAAGTCCTCTGATAGAAATGATTTTAAGAAACTCGAAGGAAGATTTATTCTCATTGATATTGCTAAGGTAGTTGAAAGATCAATTTGTTTATTTCGGGATCACAACGCTCCGCTGAGATCATTCGACAACCTTTTTCAGTAGTTATGAATGAGATGATAGACAATATTGATGCAAATAGCCACAAGATATTGCTACAATTCTTCTAAATGGCTAAAAATCATATTTTAGCCAACAAATATTGCTTATTAGGCACAGCCAAATGTTTCTTTGATCTCCGGCTATGTAACTGTTCTTCTAAATATTTTTGTTTGCTAAAAATTCGCTAAATTTTAAATCAGCTCTGTAATAATATTTGCTTTGCTTTAGTTTTTTTGCCTATTTTTTTGCCAACTTTGGAACTCATTACGAGACTTCAAAAAGCTCACAGAAGTGCGATCGCATTTCTAGGTATTACACGTACTACCTTTCCCCCTACAAGCGCAGTACCTTTCCTCTCCTTGAATAGCCAAAACTTTGCCATAACATAAGCCTAACTCAAAGGCTTTATAGTTGTTGTCGTTATTGTTGTTCTTACAAAATAGTTATGTGCCAGCAAGTAGCTTGGCAAAAGCACTGACTGACAGCGGCGAAACGGTGGGGCGGGGGTTGGCATTGGTAGTAAACTAGCGGAAACGGAAGTTGGAGCACATGAAAAGGATTTCTGCTCGTTACTCGAATTCGCAACGAAATCAGCAACTGGAACTGGAAACCCAGCTAGAGTGTGTGGGGGAAAGGTGGAGTGAATATATAGCGGTAAATATCAGGTGTGTTATATATATATATATATATTATATATATATATGTGCGTGCATTTGTGACTGCCGTTAACTGCCTGCCAACCCGACTCTCTCTCTCTCTCACTCTATCTGTTTGTCAGCTGCCGCTGTTTGCTGGTTCGCTGTACGCGCACACTATTTTCGTAACAATTGCAATTACACCGGTAACAATGACATTTGCGCAAAGTTGATGACTTGTGAGAAATTGCAAAAGGGTGCGGGAGCCCCGCGCGTACAGCAGTGTCGTCAGGAAAGTTATAAGGAATAAAAGCATATAAAAATGGCGACTTCACGCACAGCAATCGCGTTGAAAGGTTTGCTGAAGTCAGCTTTCAGCACAAAGAACCCCTGCCAACAACAACAACAACAACCGCTTGGCGGCATGATGACAGCAGACACTCAAGGAGCGCTGCAGAGGTTGAGTAGAAGTGTGCCCGTAAGCAGCTAGTGGAAGGGGGGTAGCTGACGCAAACGCAGCACCTGATTATGAAAAGTTAAATGCAATCAACTCGTCTCAACTCAGCTCAAACTGAACTTGACTCATGTTGGCAGTCGGCTCAGCATTAATGGGCGCAGCCAGCGAGCTAAAGTTCAAAAATGGCTATAAACTTAAATTAAATTTGATTTGCCGTGAAAAGCGAACAAACTTTGACACTCTGCTTTACGACCATTGCAAATTCGCAAATTTTCATGCGTCTACTTTTATTTTAAAGATGGTAGGGGTGTGTGTGTTATATGCAAGTGATATGTTTTATGTGCAATTTTCTGTGTTTTTATTTTTTGTTCTTCTTAAATTGCTAGGCATAACGTTATAAAAACAAGTAGTGTCAAAATGAGACAGCAAATAAGCCAAATTAAACTGTTTAAGTCAGCGGGTGAAGTATACCTTTAGGAGCGGCAAAATATTTCTTTCTTTTTTAGGTAGTTAGGCTGACTTTCTGGCGCACGTCTTTTTGTGTTGTTATTTTGAGTACTCGAATTCGACGTGTTAGCTTCTTATATGCAAATATACTAGAACTCCGATTTTGAAAAAAGCCGTTATATGGTTGGAGTGTGTGTCTTGCATCCAACCGTCTGTAATTTTAGACACGGACTTTTGATGGCAAATATACTTGTGGGAACCAAATTCCAGCGAAATCACTTAATGTAGATGAAGCACTTGGTCTGATAAAAATAAGTATTATATAAGCGTTATATGGATGATTATGGCTGATGGGTTAAGTGTTTAACATACCATGCCCATTTTTAAATAGAGTCAAGAGTTGAAAAATTTGTATTTTAAAACCGAATTTCAGTCCATTTTTCGATGTAGTTGTTGTTACCAGCACCTAAAACTTAAAAGCCGTTATATGACAGGTGGGCGTAATTCACATCGGGCCATGCTCATTTTTAAACACATAAATTAATTGTGAAGTAAAAATTGCGTTACTTAATTTCACACTGATATCTTTAAATTTGCGTTCCGTTATATGGAAGGTAGGTGTAAATTTCAAGCGATCGCGCCCATTTTTAGAAACGATAATGTTATGGTAAAAATACTCCAAGATGTAAAATTTCAACTGAAAAACAAGATTTAGATTTGAAAATGAGGTATGCACTGCGACCTAGGGTCTATTGTGCCCTCTCCTCCATCACATGCATTCCCAAAGTCCCAGCACCCTGAAAAACTCCAGATACTTGCTGGGTGCTATTGAGGCAATGTGATCCCTGGTCACAAAAATGGAACCGAGGGCCTTGAACCTGCGTCTACAAATTGCGGTGCAATCTAGGATTAGGTGTTCTGGTGTTTCCGGTCCCATGTCGCAGAATCGGCAGTTGCCACAAGAAGCTAAGCCCATGTTTGATAGGTGCTTCTTGAGCCTGCAGTGCCCAGTGTAGAGCGCGACAAGGAGACGGAGTTTGTCTCTGGGGAGGTTAATAATTGCTCTGAACCTGGCTAGGTTGAACCCTCCCAAACTGAAAAACAAAAAAAAAAAAAAAAAAAAAAACAACAAAAAAAAAAATATATATATATATATAAATTTAGAATCGCTTCGTCCAAAAAACTCCATAATATGACTGGTAAGTTTTTAGCAGTTCAAATCAATTTCGGAAAACCATAACACGATGGTCTAAATAAACGTAAGCATTAACTCACATGCAAATAACTCAATATTTGTTGGTACAAGCTCCTTGAAAGGCTAACTTCTTGCTCTTATTCTCTAATAATCTAATAAAAGGGGTCATGTGTAATTTATCCAACCCTTTCATTGCATTTTTCATTTGAATTTTTACACTTAACTCCTAAGCCAAATAAAAACAACAAGCACGCAATTATACTGAAAATCAACATTAGAAACATCTACTTTATTTGAAGCTTTCTCAATTGCTCTATGCTTGCAAAGCCATAAAAAATGCGCTCATAAAAACAAATACACTTGAAAACGAGATGAAAGTTGCAGTTAATGAAATACGAAAGAGTTGTATGGTGATTTCAACATTTTTATTGGCAAAAAATAGAAAAAAAGACACATAAAAATAAAAAAAATACATCAGCGTTGCTAGTGAGTTGTTTGCACTTATTCTACTTACACACACGCTTGCCAACACAGAAGCGACACATGCGCTTTATACTCTCACTACCTCGACTCATATGCGTGCGTCATGGCGTATACGTAACGTCACTCTGACTAGCTGGTTGGTTGCGTGGGAGTAATGCTATATCTTTGCACATATACTACTACAAAAATGCATGAGCTAATGAAAATTTCGAAATGTTGTGCCAGCGATTCATTGAAAGTTAACCCATAGTGCTTTTTGTTGTTATTGCAGCTCAACTAATTTCACCTCATATTGCATTCGTCGTTTGCTTACCATGATCGCAATAGCACTATACAGTATAATTAAATTCAATTTATCACCCATCTGTTTTGTAATTAGTGAATTTTACTGTGCAACCACGAGCATCAATAAATGTCACTGACGATTTGTTGGCGTGATATCTTCTCTGTTTTTTTATTGTATACTCATATAGTTAAGTAAATAAAATGCTGCTGAAAATGACGTGCGAGAGTATTTAATGAAATTACAGTATTAATGTGGCTTTATGCACATTTATTGCGATAATTAATATTTCTAAAACTAATAACTGCTTATGACTTTTTATTAAATCAGTTTTGATGTAATTAAATTTGTATGTATATGAATTTATTTATTTATTTTTTTTTGAAGAGGCATTTTATTTAACAAATAAATAAAAAAATTTACATTAACTGAATTTAATGTGCTTTAATAATCGGTGATACATTTTGAAAAACTTTGAACTCATTTGAGCTCATAACCGATCTCTAGCGGTTAGAAAGAATTGTCTGCTAAATCTATCTCAAACCAAAACACAAAAAAAATTTTTTTTACTATAGATGAACAATCGTTTTTTTGTGAGAAACAATGCATTAAAAATCTTATTCATCCCGTCATTGCTTGACAAATACATATATTTAGGAAGGCGTGTGAAAATTTCAAGTGTATCCGGCTATTCGTTTCGGAGAAATTTTCGTCACCGGCTCTGAAAACAGTGTTTCCGAACATCACTTAGTAAAAAAATTCCTGCCAATGCGCTCATATCTCCGAAAATATTTATCGGATCAACTTCAAATTTTCGGAGAATATTCTCAAATATATGTTTATTGATAAAAAATTGATATTTTTTTATAAACACTTAATATAGATCTGAAATACATCTTTTAAAAGTCATCAGTTCTAGTTACTAAATATGAGTCGCAGTGAGAGTATGACGATACGATCATAAAATTTTCTTGAAGTCCTTGTTAACCAATCCCAACAATTCGATCTAAAATATATCGATGTAGATTTAAATAGAGAGAGAATATAGAGGTTATGTGCTATAAAGTGATATATCTTGTTTCTGCAATAAATATACTTAATTTGCACCAAGACAGCATTAGGAGTATATAAGTTATTTTTAAACTTTGCTAAGATACACGACATTTCAATGAAACCGTTTTAAAGCTTTGCGAAAAGAAAACAATTAGCACTGGCCTTTATCATTAGTAGTTACTGAAAAATTTAATACAATATATTTTCGATCGAATTTTTTAGAAAGACTCTTCGAACTTCTGGCTTTTTTTATTACTTCAACAACATATCAATTAATGTATATATATTTTTCCTTTTACAGATATCTGATGATGATCGAATGAGCTTAACTACAGCCGTATCTGATGAAGATGATGGCGAAAGTGTCATGGCGTCACCATATAAAGCAAAGGCAACTGGAACTGCTGCTTCCTCATTCAACTGTACTGGCGCTGTACGCAAAGCCGGGTGAGTAATACGAACCTTAAAAATACAACCCAGCGAATTGCATAAAACTTAAGTCCAGATACATAGATTCAATCTGTCGCTGATAATATTTATAAATATTTTGTTTAATGAAATGAGTACGCTAATTACTTCAGTTTACTGTAAATAGAGTATGTGTCTTTGCTAAACAACATTTGTGAATCAGTGTTCCAAACCCATATTCAGATTGATGTATCTTCGTGTGATATCACATTCATTCACTTTTAATTCAAAAAATAAATAAAAATTTAAAAGCAAACAAAAAGGAATTGTCATATAGTGGTGATTTATAGCCTTAAAAAATTTCATTATTAACGATTCGTTTTACTAAAGAAATCAAATAGTTATATATATAAAAATCGAAAATAAATCTTAAACTATAAGTTTAAATTATTCAACAATACATCTGCTCTTAAGTAGGCTAAGAAGTTTAAAAAGAATTTTTTGAAATAACTCCAAATCTATAATATTTTAAATTTATAATATCCAGAGTTGAAATGAAATATCTTAATGTTAATTTTATATTAATTTCAGTTTTTTATCGGTGAAAAAATGGCTACTCCGCAAAAAGCATCAAATCGAATTGGCGCGCAAACGAGGCTGGAAAGGCTATTGGGTTTGCCTCAAAGGCACCACACTACTCTTCTATCCATGCGATTCACGTGAGGGTCGTAGCGTTGAAGCAGCACCAAAGCATTTAATTATTGTTGATGGTGCGATTATGCAACCAATACCGGAGCATCCCAAACGTGATTATATATTCTGTTTGAGTACAGCATTCGGTGATGCATATCTATTCCAGGCGCCATGTCAGGTGAGTGCATTAAAAGGGAGTTAAGCCAAGCATATAAATGTATATATATCTTAACGAACATATTTGCTAGTAGCTGTCGCAAACATACAAACCTACAACTGTTCACGATGAAACCCAATAAATAAGACACGCGTCGGGGAGCATTATCCATTAGAGATATTGCTTTCACTATCACTATTATCAGTAGCTGTGTTATCATCTAGCTCAATCATCAGTCATATACTCTTATATACATGTATGTGTATTGAAGTTGGTATAAAACTTAAAGTAGACGAAAGGAAATAAGAGATTTTGCTTGTACTGTTAGGTTGACTACGCTGCAGTGTTGCTACTATTACTGATTGATATATTTTTTTATCCAAAGTAATTGATACCTACAACATTTTTACACTCTACTTCCGCTTCTTCATTCTCTTTTATATTTGTAAGAAAGTTTGATTTTTTAAATCGTGCTATCGATTTGTCATTCACTCATTCAAAATATTCCTAAAAATATATTAAAAAAAAACGGAAAGCAGAAAAACATTGCCTACTTTTAAGATCAATACGCCAACGAAATCATATTTTAGCCAAGATGCACACCACACGCTTCTATGAAATATTTAAGGAAAATATTCGTTTATAGATAAGTTTTGAAAAAAAATTTCTTAATTTTATCACTACAAGCTTAAGTTGGTCTAAAATGATACGCTATGAAATGAATATTTAACAAAATTATCAAAGTATTACCTAAAATCTGTCTCCTATTATTTTGTGAGACATGATTTAAATGCTTTCTTGCTTTTTCAGTGAATCGCTGATGATTGTTGATATCGGTCAAAACGTTTACTCGTAAACTCTATAAAAAATTTAATCTCTCTCTTAGTTTTAATTAATCCGAAAAAACCTAATTTATAGAAGATTGGATTGCTGTGATAGTATCGTTACGCATTTCATAAGAAAATTTTTCTGAGATTTTTAAACTCTGTAACACCCATATTAGCAGGCCATTTAAATCCTTTGTCCACTACGGTATTCCTTTAAAAATATTTCCAGATGCTTAAAACCGTATTTAAAATATTCCTCTGAAAAATATGGGTATATTTTCGAAAAAATTGTGGGTATAGGTAACCTAAGCCGCAGACTATGGCTCTACCTTGAGCATCATACCTTTTTCTAAAAATGATTTTTAAAGAGAGAGGGAGAGATAAAAATAAACCGCAGAGTGAGACGGCTAGATGACTAAAATGCGGCGGAACAGACTTAACCAAAACTTTTTTATTATAGACTCCAGATGATATTTGTTGTTAACAGGCGTTGAAAATGCTTGAAAGCTTTTTGAAGTTTATTTGAATGATCTAATATGCTTTATAAAGATTCTTCTAGGACTTTAAGTCTAGTTTAGGGTTATTTGGTATAAACTTACAAGTAAAAAAAATGCGTTTTTGGTTGATTTTTTAAAGATAAGCATTTTATTATTTAATATAATAGATACATAAAAAATGTACATTTACAGAATTTAAAATACTTTCATAATAGGTTTTTTATTTTAAAAAATGGTCTTTTTTCGGTTTAAAATTATCTCAAACCTAAAACCAAAAAAAATTTATTTATAAAACATACGAATACGGCTAATGAGGAAAAGACAATTGATTCGTGATTGTGATTTTTGACAAAATGGCAGATTCTCAAAAATGTTAGTACCTTTACGTGAAAAAATTTACATTTCAGATTGACTTAAAAATTACTGTCAAAATTTGTATTCCTTTAATTATTACCTGACTAATAAAATATATATAGGAAGATCGTGTGAAAACTTCGATTTGATCGGTTTATTTCGAAGAAAATTTTCTAATTGATTCTGAAAACATCGTTTCGAGAAAATCGAGTTTAAGGTTTTGGGAAGCGATTACAGCAAAAGAATTCATAGAAATGTGCTTAAGTCTCTGAAACTATGGCGGGATTATTTCAAATTTTCAGAGTATATTCTCAAATATATTTATATTCGATATATATGCAAAATAGTCGGTTTTTTGCAAATCAGTACTTGATAAAACCTCTTAAGTATTGTCTACCGCGTGTATTAGTTCTCCAGGCGAAATATTTAAATATTCGCTACCTAGTTACTTAGAAGCGGTAATGAGCGACTTACTTCTACTCTTACTCTGGAAAGCCCCCAAAAGCAATGTTTTCTATTTATCTAGCTTATCAGCAAAACAAGACAACCCTCTGACATTAGGTATTCCTCGTTTAGTATCCTTGTCTCTGACATTTAGAAGTATAGATTTAGCAAGCCTTAGTGCTATTCTAGCATTAGCATATATTCGTGCTAATTTTAAATGCATGTTGTAAAGTCAATTCACAAAACTTTTTTCTCTACTCAAATTTCAACTACAAAAATATTACAAAACTACTTAATTTATAGTGAAAATATCAAAAAGCGCTACAAGTATGGTATGTACTTATTTTCAAAGCGTTTTCCATTCAGCTGCATAGTATTATTTAATATGGATATCTTTATTCTTTGCGCCAATATTTGACAGCATTTTAGTTTCGCAATCACGAGCGACACGTACTTGCCTAACTGCCTTATGACACTGCGAATAAGTTCACTTACGAATAAGCGCACACACACACACACGCAAAAGCACTCACACTCAAGCAGTGAGAAAACCGAAATCTCTACATTCCAGCATAATAGTGAAATCATCACATGACTTGAATTAAATTTCCATTACAGATTTGTGCACAAATAAAACTGAAATGAAATGAAATGAAACGAAATAAAATAGAATAAAATCGAAATAGAGAATATTTCATAATAGCAGCAAAGAACTTGCAGAAACGAAATCGAAAAATTCAAGCTAAATTTGAGCGCTTTCAGCGACGTTTATGCACCAAACATAATCAAATCTGGTACGTGCATTTTTTCGTATTTGCCAATATTGCGATTTTCTCCATTTACAAACGAGTAATACGTTAAAAATATACACAGCATACACGCAAATGCGCACATTGACTTAAGTAAATATAAACACGCCGGTATTTTGTTATGCATTTCGCTCTCGTCTGCGCTGCTTAGAGGCGTAAGTGAGCTTTAGTATGCACAAATACACACGTGCATACATACATACAGTTGTGAACATATATGCGTATATCAGTATGCTTGCATGGGAAAATTTATTTATTTACAAATTCATTTGAATTTCAGCTGAGGCAAAGCAATGTGCATACATTTTAATCGAATTGCTATACATTTATTAATTTTTATGCAGAATAAAGCGTGCGTTTGTATGAGACTTTAAAAAATTGTTCAAATAAATAAAAATTATTTATTTTTTAAGGTAGTACAACAACTTTTGAAAATTGCAACAGTTAACGCTTATCTAAATATCAGTTTATAATTTGAAACGTAAATTTCCCCCAGCGCTTGCAATTTACACAGTGCTACCATATTAAAAGCTTAATATTTTTATATAATATTATTATAATTTTTGTTTGTACAATTTAATATTCGTTTTCAATATGTATAAAAATATTAATAGAGGGTTGCCAACTGCTTAAAATTTTTTTATATTAAAATTTAAAATATTAAAAAAATACTTGAAAACTAAAGCTGTTTAAAAAGCGTAAAGTTAAGATTACACATATTTAATTTTTATAATTTTTTGTTATAATTTAACGATTTAATATTCGTTATGTAAAAAACAATGTTCGGAAATTTTTAAACAATAAATTTTAAAAGTTAAAATCCTTACAAACTGCATAAATGATCTTTTTTGGCATCTGTTATAAATATTTTAAATAATAAAATTTTAAAATTAAAACAGCTGCCAAGTTAAAGCGGTCTAAAAAGCGTTTAGTTAAAAGTTTTTGTAGGAGGTGGCAATCTATATTATTATATTAATAATATTTTATATTAAAAAAATTTGTTTTTCTTGTAAGGATTAATACTCGTATTGTTTAAAATAAATAAAAAAGAAGGTTGCCATCAGTTTTAAAATTTTTAAATAATTTAATTTTAAATGTTAAATATTTATTATTGAGTGGTCTAAAAACGCGTATAGTTTCAATTTTTTGTGAAAAGTTGCCACCTATTTAAAAATTTTAATTCGATCAAAGTCTAAAGTTTTAATATTAATTACAACCTATGCAAAGCTAAAGAGAGAGAAAGCTTACTCATGAGATAATTATTGAAAGAACTTGCGCCGAGTTTGAGATATTTTCAGGTTATTTAGAAATATTTTTTTTTACTTTTAAAAACTCAACATTTAACGAAGGCTATCAAATTAGCATTTCTTTTAAATTTTACCGGGTGAGAAAGCCAACCGTTAATTCCTGCAAAATAGACTCCTTTTTATCAGAAGCAAGCATGCAAGAAAAATGCTTAATCCAATTTTCGTTGTTATAAGCCTGGCTGATTTTCACTGCCTTCAGCGAATTTCATTTTTTCTTCGGTTTTGGCTAATTTTTGGAACGCAATTTGATAGAAAGTCGGACAGTTTCGACTTCGTCTTTATAACCTTTCATCTCGTCACCGCTACGTGGCCAAGCATCTCTTTTGCGACTTCTACTCGGCGTAGTTTGCAAACGATTCAAGTCTTTTGATACCTTGACTCGTACCACTGCATGCAAAAAAATAAATATTAACTAAAATGGTTGAGTCGATACACAAGAGATGCTGAGATCATGTGCTCTCTCTCTCTCTTTGATGCCAACACGATGATTTTCAAGCACTATTTCTTTAACTTTTTTGGTTGTGTCGTCATTAGCAGAGGTGGAGGGAGGACTCGCATGAGACAAGTTTCCGATGAATTCACGACCTTAACCGTATGCTTTGTGCCACACAAATATTTGTGTTCCTAATAAATTGGACACCCAAACCACTTCTACAACATTTCCTAATTCCATAGGAAGCACATACTTTTAAGGAAAATCAGACAAACTTTTGGCCTCGTAAACAAACAATAGCCAAACCATACAGTTATTAACATATGGAGATTATTGTTAACACGAACATAAAAAAAGTTTGTACTAAAAACTCAAATAATTTTTTTTTTCTATCGATTCGGTTTGTGCGCGCAAAATAAATAGACCAATTATAGTCGAATTTGAGCATTTGGTACCAATTTTGTCTTAACCCGAAATCCCGAAATTTGGAGATTAAAAATATTCTCTATATTTTAAAGTGTATTGTATTCATAATGACTCTAATCTTTTTGAACTTAAAAGATTTCTTTCCTTAACAAAATTCAAAAGTTTTGTGGCAGTTTTTCCAAAAAATTTAAACCAACCTCTTCACCACACATATTAGCATATTACTGGAGGCCTCAAAAGTAAGTCACAATAAACTGACAGAAAATAACAACAACCACAACAGCAAAGAGAAAAGCAAAATTAGAAGAAAAAAACTGCTCCAAAGTCCTTAGCATGCAGCAGAGCGCACAATGGAAACGCCCAGGGCAAGTCACATGAATTTTCGACTATTTAAAAGCATAGCTCCAAGCGTCTACATGGACATAGCATAGCGGCTGTCATATCCACATACATACAAATGGACACAAGCAGCTTAAATGCAGCGAGTAGGTATTCATTGCCGAGTTGGTTTGTGGTGCCATTTTCAGTTTTTTTCTTCTTGTTTTCGAAGTCTTCTCTGTGTGAAGTGCGTTCAACAAGGACATTTTAGAGACGCTTAATAATGCATCAATGCACTAAAGCAGCAAGCTGCGAGCGCGATTGTGAGCAAGGATAAGTTGATATGCGTTCGAGTGCAAGTGTGTGAGTTTGAGCTTGTTTGTGTGTGTGTGTGTATGTTTGTGCGAGTTGACTGTCTGTAGGCGATGGCCACACTCATAATTAATGCTCATTGCACAAGCAGTGTGAAAAGCTCGCTTTAAACTTTCAAACACACACATACAAGCATGTGTGGAGAATTATAGTGGCGACGAGCGTCTAATTGTGGCGTACAGCACACACACACACACATACATGTGACATTTGCCAGTGCCGATTATGGAGTGAGATCCGCTCGCGTACGAGGCCGCCTGCACGTAAGGCCGGGTTTATGATTTCTCAGGCGTCGACATCGCTTCGGCGAGGTCATTTTTTAGTTGCGTGCAAAATTAAGTGGACGACCACCGAGCGTACCGCCCACCAAACGCGTTGTAACTCACTCTAAAATGCACCGCACACCTTGCAATGCCAAACTCTTGCCCAAACACACACATGCCACATACAAACACAAAGTTACATGTGTATGTGTGTGTGTTGTATAAATATCCTGAAACTATGTGCGCTTGTGTTGACCATAGAAATGCAAGCGCATGAAATTCAACTAACAAAACCGAAAATGACCGCGAGCAATGAACTTCTATATTACAACCTCCCCGCCTGTCCACCATTCTTACCTGCTGCACACTATGGAGGCGGTTTTTTGTCTTTTCTGCCGCCGGCAGCTATTCGCACAGCGCAAACAACTTTTCTATTCATTGCCTTGACATATGCGCGCTGATTTATACCGATTTAGCTGCTTGTAGATTTAGACCCATGTACATATCTGTATACATATTTTGGTAAATATACGAGCGCATACGTGTTTTTTTTATTGTAGCTACATACCTGAGGCTCAATGCTGCATAGAATGTTTTGAAGTTGCAGTTGGGAGCAAAAAATTCAAAAATGTACAAAATCGATGTATTTTAATTAGGCTGCATAGTTTGAAAAAGTTGCTTGCAAACGAAAATATTTGCATGTAGCCATAGTCTGAACTTTTCAGCCAAATTAGTGAGTTCCAGCCAACACTGTTTTCTAGCACTTTTCTCTGAGCGGAGAGAGAGATAGACAATTTTTTGTTTTTTTTTGTTGTTTTTTTTTCATATGCAAGAAGGTTATTTAGAGTAAAGCAGATCTTGTGTGAAAACATCTCAGTTATTGAGAATTTAGATTCAGCGATTCTCAGCAATATTGAAGGATTCTCGAAATTTTAGTAATCGTTGGTAATACTGCTTGGAATGGGCTTTCTTCTTGGGAGCATGAAATATGGTTGCACTATGAAAAAGAATCTTGTCTCCGAGGCATTTGAATTATTTTTATATGGGATATAATCTATACTCTATAGAGAGGTATTCTAAGTATACAATTTATTTCTGAGGATATAACAGTTGTTTGGGTGTTTTTATTTTGCCCTTATTGGAGTCTATAAGTCTTAAGCAATGATGTGAAATTACTAATAAACAACTAAACAAATTATTAATATGAATTATTTCTGATTTTAGGTTGAATTAGAAAACTGGGTAAACAGTATTCACAGCGCATGCGCTGCGGCATTTGCACGACACCGCGGCAAAACTGGAACTTTACATTTGTTACAAGAAGAGATTTTCCGCTTGGAGAAGGCCATCGAATCGGTAAGTCGAGATAATTATATTTACTGTATTGAAATTTGGCAAAATATCTAAGTATTTCTAAGTAAAGAAAATTAATACTTTTGCACATACATAAAGTTATTATAAGCGCGAAAGCGAAATGTATGGTATTTTTCTTGAAAATTATTTATTAATTTTTCAATATTTTAAAACTTTAAAGTAGTTTCTCTCCGCTATATTGTATATACTTGTGGCAATACTTTTTTTTCTGCTCTTAGTCTCCTTATTTGCTATTAATTTGACTTCGAATTCCGCTGCTTCTATCGAGTATTTTAATAGAAATCTTTATCAAAGCCTTCAAAATATGCTCCTCTTGAGCCATAACAAGCATGCCAGCGCTCAATTCAATTTACAATACACTTTCCGAAGCTTATGGCTGGGATGGTCTTCGATATCTTTAGCGAATAACTTTTAAATTCTTCAATGGGCTGATGGACGTTCCCTGAAATGCACTTTTCAATCTTGAAAACAGGAAAAAATCAAAGGGAGCCAAACCTGGTGAAAACTGTGGCTGAACGATGACTTTCCTTTCGTGTTTAGCCTAAAAGTCAGACATGATAAAATGTGAAGGCGTACTAGCGTGGTTCAAAATGCATACGGTTTTTGTTCACACATTTGACATTTTACGATATGTTAGACTACAATTAAACAAAACTATTAACCTTTTTATGAATATGAGATGGTCTCTGAGACCTACAGATCACTTTTGCCTTATAAAGTGGTTAGCTCAGTCTACATTGTCTCAAAAAAGATGTCTAACTTTGAAAATTTATTCCGAGCATAAGGTCAAAAATCAAGTTTACTTCTTTCATGTTTAATTAAACATTTATTTGAGTAAATAAAATACTTTTTATCGTGTTTTTAATACAAAATAACAGTTAATGGGTCAAACTTCAAAGTCATCTTTTTCAAAAGAGCTTCGACTCGGGCAACGGTGATACCAGGAACTCTTCCCAGCTAAAACAAAATAAAAAAGTGGGATCTTTCTAAGACTTATTAGTACAGTAACTACATTTTTAGCCAGCAACAAAAATTTTTGATGAGTCCAAAAACCGCGAATATTATTAAAAAAATTTAGATAGTTCAGAAGATTAAGCGAAATGTCTTTTACTTTCGATTTGAAAAGTTTGTGAAACGTGAAAAAATGTTTACAATTCTTTAAAGCTTTAATTGACCACCGAAGAGAGTCTTTAAGATTATTATTTCTCTATATACATTTAAATTACATTTAAAATCTTTAAAATTATCAAAATATTAGTGCTTCAACTGAAGTGTATTTTATGCTGAAGTTTTCTGAAAAATTATAGACCGACATTAATTCCGTTATACAGTTGCGTCTTGTCATAATCATCTTGCAATTAAATGCACGAGAAACTCAAGCGTTGCAGCGATATTAGTTAGTGCTCGGAACACTATTGTCAGTTGGCAGCTACGCACATGCATACATACAAGAATATATATTATACATATACATATGGTGAATATTAGGGTGAGCCAAAGTCAAACCTATCTATAATTCATGGATTAAAATGAAGCGAAATGAACCTATATACAGAACTTTTAGATAGACGAAATTGTTTAGTAGAAAAAAATTACACTGAGACAGATTTTATTAAGGAAATTTTATGTTAAACAAGAATGCGCAATGTAAACATGTGTATTCTTTTATCCTTATTTTTATACCCTGAAAACGGTAAGTTTGACAAGATGCTTGTAACACCCAAAAAGAAAGGTTGGAGACCCTATCAAATATATATGTATGTATATAAATGATCAGCACGACGAGCAGAATTAATTTAGCCATGTTCGAACTGGTACCTCAGTTTGTGAGATATCGACCTGAAATTACGCAGAAATTCGTTTCTCACCATTTGGACAACTACAAGTATAGCATGTAGATGTCATACAAACTGACCGAACCAATTCGAGTCTTTGTATATAACAAAAACCTTTTTTACTCTACAAAGTACCTTCACAAAACTCGGCATAGCTTGTTATACAAAGCAACGCTACAATCTCCGAAAAAATTATTCAGATCGGACAACTATACAACTGACATACCAACTGACCGATCAAAACCAAGACAAAGTTTTTTTTTATATCCTATTATGCTATAAAAAAATGCACCTGTGAACGATATTATAGCTTCGGCTTAACTGCCATTAACGTTTTTCTTGTTTTTATCTGAATATAAGTTCATTTTTACCCATCAATTCAATTAGCTAACTTTTGACTCACCCTAATAAGCACCACCCTGTACATAGTAAAAAGTTGGAAAATTGAAATGAAAGAGTTAAAATGAGAGCATAAAATAACGAGAGATCGCAAGAAAACCAACGAATTCGCTTGAAGTAATACAGTTATCTGACAAGCTGCAACAAATGTCCGAAGCACTTGCTGACAGCGTAGCTCGTTTGCGTAATAACATGCACAGCTGTGGCAGAATTTATGAGCGTAATTTGCTGTCCACAAGCGTTCATGAACTTGGTTTAATCAGCAGTTAGACGAAAAAAAAAAAAACAAGCATTGAAACCGCTACAACAACGATGATGTGGTGTTTTAAGGCATTCTGGGCCAGAGTGTGGCCAGCGTGGAGTCACACAAAAAGCTTTCTTGTTAGCGACAAACACTTACAAGCTAAGCATAACATAGTTTTTTACTGTTATTGGCACAATACAATTGGTCACACAATTGCCACTCACAAACACACACACACACACCGCTGCATATATGTTTGTGAGTGCGTAAATTTGTTGCCAGTCATCATTTACATATTGTATTTGATTACCCAATGTGATTTGTGCCACCGACTGGCCGCTTGTCCGCCTGCTCAACACATTTCTCCAATTGCGCCACAAAGTATGCTACAAATTATTCCCATGCCTGGTTGGTGCACAAAATCGTATTTTAAAATTACTAGAGGGAATTCTATTTATAGGTTTGTTTTGCTGTTATGTTGTTATGTGTGTGCGTCATGCGTTTGCTCTCAACGGATGTCCGAAAGGCAACGTAAATTTTCTACCAAGAAAACAAATCACAAATTGCAATTACAAAGTTACACACACGCGCAGAGACGCAGAGACACAAGAGCACACAAATGGGCATACAAACAAAGGCGCCATACACACCAATAAACACACACATACATACATATGTATCCACTACTCACCCCTTGGACTCCAGCTTTACTCTCTTTCTACTCTCCATTCCACGTGAGTTACTATTGCCGAGTTGAGTTTCAGGCGCCGTCATGTGGTCACATAATAGAAATACAATAGACAAATGTACGCCTATGTGTATGTGTGTTTGCATGCTGATATTGTCCTTCTGTCGTCGCAGCATAACTGTCAATGTAAGATTTATATGTTTGTATGTGCAAAGCCATTGGTTCCCTCGAGTGACCCAATCAGTAGAGTTGCTCACATCACTCTGTCGTCCACATGAATATTTGCCATGCAAGATTTATCGACCATAAATACAATATGTGTGGTGTGTAAAAACT
Organism: Bactrocera oleae; assembly: GCF_042242935.1. Lineage (NCBI taxonomy): Eukaryota > Metazoa > Arthropoda > Insecta > Diptera > Tephritidae > Bactrocera > Bactrocera oleae. Next base: position 62,356,288 of record NC_091540.1, on the reverse strand, counting down.
TAGAAACGCATAGCATTTAAAGAGCGCTTTGGGAGTAGTTATCAAGTAAGTAGTTTGTAGTTGGTTGCTTTGGCACATTTTTATAATGAAATTCAGTTTTATATTACCTAAATCTCTAGAATCATCTATATAAAGTATGTTTTGCATTTTATATTCAAAACTCAATTTTCCCAGTAAATCTCAAAAAAAAAAAGGTTTTTCTACAGCTTTTTGTTCCACATATTATTCACGTTTAAAAGCACATTAGTTTCATATAGCCTTAAGCAGTTTTTGTCATTTTCAAAAGTTTCGTGACATTTGATAGCTGTTCTAACAGTTTAAACATTTCATACATTGTTTTTGGGAATACCGCTGAAATTAAAGTCTTTTGCCAAATATAAATTCGAGTCAGTTCGCGTTAGATTAAGTTGAGAGCGCGTTTCTAATAGCAATCTTACTTGGACAGCTTAAAACGCCAGTCCGTTGTGGTACCTAAAACTCTTATATTATAGAAAAAGAAATACCCTCGCAAATCAAGGAAGCGCTTTGAGCCTATCAGCAATTTGTTGAGATGGGTATTGTCAATATCACCTATGTTACCTGGTTCGCCGAAGGTAAGACTGCTAAGATGTTACAACCTGAGTGTTGCAAAGGTTGGGCATACAAGTAACAGGAGAAAGTGCCTAGATGATTCCTCCTCACCCTTCTCCATACAACTTTGACAACTTAGGTTTGATACGATTTTTAGCGCTACCGCATGAATGCTTATTGGACAATGTACAGTAAAAATAACTACGATAGCGGTAAGATCAACTTTGTTAAGGAAAAGTTGTTCAGTAGATATCCTGCATTTTATGCTAGACCAAAAGGAATTCGGAGTGGCACAGGAAGAGATGCGTCGAACAGCGACTACTAAGCGCTCGCAAGGTATATTACTATAATGCAAGATGCCAATGAAGATCTAACTCGGTTCCATTTCGTTGTGAGCGGGCCAAGAGTGCTCCCCGGCTAGCTCATCCTCTTTGCAGTAACCCGCGATTTACCAGAGGCTTTAATCCGACTTGACGGAGAAGTTCACTATTAATTTTCGATGCCCTTTTTAATTTTATCATGGGTTCATGCGCCAATAATGCTTAAGAAGCGATCTGTTTTGGCCAACTTCATCGATGATCTCACTGAAACTCTTAACGATTACAATAGAATAGAGTATACCAAATCTAAATCACATAAATCATTAGATCCGATTTGCCAACTATCGACCGCTTTCGCAAAATTTTGACAGCAGCGTTGTAGCATTGAATATCATTAGGCAAGAAACTTATTCAACCAGCGACAAACTTTCGCAAACTACTAACCATTGTCATACTATCGCACAACTCTATATTAGACCAAGCAATTCACACCAAAGCTACAAGTTAAGCAAACTAGTGACCACTTGAAGTGACTATCGAACTGAGATATTGAGTCTCGTTCCATATGTGGCATTTATAACTTTGTGCAATATTCATGCCCAAACCAGAAAAAAACCCATTTGTTTTCAATTTTATGCTAAGCCCATCGCCATTTCAGCTCCCTGCCACCTCAATCAGTACTCTTCGGGGACATTGTTTTATTTCTTCTATTTTTTGTTTTATTTTTCCGTTTCATTTGCATTTGCTATTGCCATTTCTTTTTCCTACGAACTTCGTAAAGTTTATTTGTGTATTTTTTTAATTTTTTATTTTTTGTTTTTCGCTTTTCCTTCCGTCTATTTCCATTTGGTCTCGGCGCTCTGTTCCGCATTCATGGCAATACCGTGTGAAAATATCGTCGGTGGTATGAAAAATTAAAACTTCCTGTGCATATGTGAATTGATTATTTAGTTGCTGCTGCCAGAAGCCAGAACCGGTGTGATGTCACTTTATCAACTTTCCATTTGTTTTTCTTTTCGAATTTACATTTCGGCACTCGTACATTCGTCCACTTAGATGTGGCTACTACATATGTATACATTTCGGTTCCAATTTAAAATTGTCTAAACTTCCTTTTAAAATAAATTTAATAAAGATAAGTTTGAATAAAATCCAATTACTGCTCAATTATACCTTTGACTTAATTTACCGTAAATGTATAATGCCTCACAAAATGTATTGAAAGAAACCTGGAAACAAAGAACACAGAGTTAAAGGTGAGACCTCTAAAAGCAGATTTCATTTTTAAGAGTTCAATCTAATACTGGTAACGAAATAATCGAATGAGTTTACGACGCTTTTAATAATAAATTTTATTTCTACCAAATTGGGTTGCCAAATTTAAACAAAAAAATTAAAAAATAATTTTATAGCAAATCTATGCCTGCATATAGTTTTCTACCTTTCAATAAAATATCCTAGTATTTACTGTCGTAACTTTAGGATTAGAAAAGTTGCCACCTTTCTAAAAAGTGTTATTAACAACAAATGTCTTAGTATATTCAACAGTGGTCTTCTTATAAACTACATTACAACATTTTCGTTATTTTCAAATTTAGAAGAGTTGCCATCTTTTCGAAAACATATATTAGCAGCAAATGTCTTGCTGTGTCTCACTTCTAAGACTACTCTTACCAAACGCAAATAAAAATTTTATATTGTTAACTTTTCTATTTAGTGAAGTTGCCAGCTTTGTCAAAAATCAATTTTTCACACAATATATAAGTTCATTTTATAAATATATATATTTATATTGTGTAATGAAACTAAATAATTAAACACTCTTCTCTAAAAAGGATTTAACTTAAGTAATCTCAATTTTTAATTTACATATATAATTTTTATTTAGACGAACCCTTAGACGAGTTAATGTCATTAAAAAAAATTAGCTATTTTAGCTAGCTGATTAGAGTCAATAGAAAAGTTTCAGTATTGCAGTTTCGGTTGAATTATACATATGTAGAAAGTTTTAATACAGAAGTTTTTGCCCGAAACTGTGTTGCCACGTAATTAAAAATATATGAAATAAATTAAAAATAAATTATAATATAACAAAATTTGTGTCCTTGAATTCATAAAGGCTTAAGACGTTTTTCGAGTAGAAATGTTGAAATATTTGTTATAATAGTACACCATATATACAATATAATAGGGTTGCTGTTGATATTAAATAATAATTATAATAATGTTAATGTTATAATTGGTACATATCGAGCAAATTTTTACATCTCAACGAAATTGGAAAAAACTGTAAAGTCCTAAGAAGTCGCCACGTAACGTTCGGTTATATTTTTATTAGAAACTATACGGTATTGACCTTATTCACATTAAGATATTGATATAACTAATGTAATATAATATTAATATAATATATTAAGTATATTTTTAAAGAAAAAACAAAAACGAAGTATAGCAATTTATATTTATTCAAAAAAAAAAAAATAAATAAATAAAAAATAAAATAAAAATATTGCCACCTTAATAATATTATCTGAATCTACTAATTTAACAATTCTGCTTTGAATAATTGTTAATTATTTAAAAGTACATTTTATAACGTCGTAATTTAAATTTTTGGTCTTAATACTTGTATTATAAAAATAAATCGATTTACAACTTAAAATTTTGAAATAAATTCACAATCACGTGAGAAAAATTTACAAGATTTTAGCTAAAAATTTATTTTTATAGTTGCCATCTATTAAAATGACTGTTAACAGTTGACAACTGTACGCAATTGCTGTAAATTGATAGGGTTGACATATATTCTCAATTTCATATTTATTTTCATTTGCTGAATGTAGGCAAAATTTACAAAAATATAGAAATGTATATAATATATATGAAAACCCCCATACGTTTTCTACGAAAAACTCAAATTCAGAGTTGCCAAATAAGTTTTTTTTTTTTTGTTGACAATTTAGTATTTATTTCAATTTGTTGAAAAGGGAGGAAAGGAAGAAAAAAAATTTATATAAAAATATCGAGTACAGGGTTGCTAACTTATTTTGAATTTTGGTTAGTAACCTAATATTCATTTGGATTTCTTGAAAGTAATAAAATGTATATAAATATATACGCATATGCATTCTCAAACTACATATTGATTTATTTCGTAAAAATTTAATTTCAGCGTTGCCAACTTTTGTTTTTTTTAATCATGAATATTTACAGCTAATTGTTTTAAGTGAAACTCTCTGTGATATATCTTTCAAAAATGATTTTAATACATCAAAATCTATTATGCAATAAGCAAATAAAGGGAACTCTTAATCAAAATTTACATACATATATTTTAGTTTTAATTTGGTAACTATATTTTATGAAATATTTTTAATTTAAGAAAGCATAAGCAATAGAAATATGCTTACTTTCGTTACCACAATTGCGTAAAATTCTCTTTTTCTGAGAAATTTTTTCATATTTTCAACTGCTAACAACCAACTTCAACACATTCAGCTGCTGTCAACAGATACATATACAAACATACATCTACTTATATATACACACATTTAATATACAACAATTCTTCACTGTTATCCCCCACTTTCCCACACAAACACACACACACACGTATGTGGGCTTTTACAGTCGTCTCTCATATACAATTCACTGTGATTCTCAACTCCCTGTTGGCTCACTTGCCACAGTTGCGTTTTAATATGACACTCGACCCATATTTCATTGCTAACAATACATGACGACTATAAACGCACAAATTACTTGCGGATACAAGTGTGTAGAAGTGTATGATTACAGTGGCAAATGTTCGGTGCGTATTTACATAAACAGTTGCGTGTATCTATATATATGTGTGCATGTGTATCTGGTTCAAAATTACATGTGTGTGTATCTTTCAATGTTTATAGTATAATGTTGATAAACGCGTTGAGAGAGTTTGGGCCCGGATTCCCTCGCAGTTCTTGTTTGGGAATTTGGAAAAGCTGGATATTCAGCTTTCAAAATGTTAACTTCCCAATTCCTTTTTTTCTTAAAATTTAACAATATTTAGCTAAAAAAAATAATTGGCACCACTGAAAAATTATTTGAAACAACATTTTATATATATTTTTCTACGTTAAAATTTTGAATTCGGCCTTTATTATTTAAAGCATGAAATTATCTCTAACAATAAACGGCAATCCTATATTTATATGAAAACTGACTCCTAATCAAAGTATGTATAGTAATTCAAAGTTTTTGAATCTTTTATATTATGGTTTTGGTATAATTCATTGTTAATAAATTCTTATTGGAAACTGTTAACAAAAATGTTAATAATAATATGTACATTAGCGTGGAGCGAAAAAAAAATTTTTTTTAGCCTGAGGGTAAAGTTTGTAGATTATAAAAAAAAAGAAAATTTATGGAAAATAAAATTGTTAACAAAAAAAAATATATACAAATTTTTGCTCCACCCTAATATATGTACATATATACATATATAATCATATGTAATTGTTTTCATATTTGAAAATATTATATTTTAAATTAGCTATACTCTTAGTAAAAATAAATTACAAATTGCAAATAAATGGCTACTCATTTTGAATCACAGCTATGAAATTAAACATTCGAAAGTGCAGTATTTGACAGTACTAATACTTATTATTGAATTTCCAAAACTAATTCAACATAATTCCAATATTCTCCAAACAAGTTGACACATTGATGATTTCTAAATTATTTTTGTGCTAATAAATTTTTTAAATGTGTCAACCCTGGCGAAAAGTTATGATAATTTTTAAAAAATATATATACAAACGGCTTAAGAACATTTTCTAGGGTATTTTTTAAATTTCGTAGAATTATGACCAGTTTCTGCGGACAAGTGCCAGCTAACAGTACACCACTTTTGTTAAGTATTTTAGACTTATACATTTTTAAAGTGTGGTAACCCTGCTAGAAATTTCTGCTAATACTTAAAACAATATAAACAAAAACTGCTTTTCCTTGATTGCTTTAAGCAGATGAAATAATTTACATTAATTGAAAACTAAATGGCAACCCTATGAATGTTAATGCGCAAATAATGCAATTTGTGAATTTTAAAACATTTCAACAGTAAACCAGTTTTTAAGTATTTTTGTACTAAAAAATTTTTAAAGTATGGCAACCATGGTGAAAAAGTTATGCTAATCCTTAAAAACTGTGAACAAAAACGACTTAAGGAAACTTTCTGAAAAATATTGCTAAAAATTCTAGAATTATGACGAGTCACTGCTGACAACTAACAACTGACAGTTGACAATTTAAACTTATGAAGTAGAAGAGAAATTTTTCGGCATTATTAATCGGCATAACTACTTACTACATACAAAAATATATTATGTACATATGTATTATATGAGTATGCCGCAACAAAGCAATACCAACAAAAATTGTATCACACTAGTGAGATACAGTCAAATACATATATATGTAGTACCATTACAATTCAGTATTTACATACAAACATAAGTCCACTTAAGCCAAGATACACTCACACATATATAATATTTTAATTTAAAATTCCGTGAAATATAGAAAAGAATACCTCGCAACCACATATATACAAACCAACAGCTGTCAGCTTACTTACACACACACCAGTATATTTTAATATAATTGTATTCATCTCTCGTGATTTATAAGCATAAAAATAAATTCCATCAAAGGACTGACACATATATACATATATATGCATACACACATCTTTACAGACATATGATCCACGTTTAATCGCCTGAGCCTAGTAAATAACATATTCGAACATATGTCTGCACAGATTTATACACTTCCTGCTATTTGAAAATCAAAATCACTCTATTCTCCGCCACTTAACTGCTTCCTCTACCACTTGTACATTATTGTTGCTGCTACTTTACTTTCCTTTTTTTGTTGTTGTTTTTGATTACTCATCCGCCTTGTGTCAAGGCGTCCATTCTCTCATTTCATTGTGAATTGTGCACGCGGCTGGCGCGGCTGGGGCGTCCACGTCATTTGGCCTCCATATCAACAGCAATGCTCACACTCGCATACGCACCCACCCACGTACATACATAGTATATTATGTGTGTTGGAGATACTCGGCCCGCAGCTCATGCGAATATCCTGCCACTGAACGAACTATCAAAATTCAATTTGTGTTCCCATTGTAAGACTCTATGCCAACCAAAATCGAAAAAAACAAGAAATCGCGTGTCTAACCAGTAGAACAGCCTGCTGCTAGTACGTTGGACTTTTGTGTGTCACTGTGCTGTGCGTGGATGTGTGTGTGTTTCTGGGCACATTCCCTCACTAGTAGTTATTGGGGAATTGTGGAGTTGTTGGCTATTCGCATTGGCAGCGAGCGCATAACAAGTGCCTGGCAGGCCGACAGCTCAGTAAGTTCAATGAATTTCAAGCCCTACGCCCACATACACAAGTACACACATGCATAACATAGCACAAAATGAGCAAAGCAGTTGATAGCAAATACATATGCACAAACAAGTGTGTGTTTGTATGTATTTATGTTCGCACTCATCACTCGACTAATGACTGCGTGGCGTTTGCGTTTTTCACTTTAAAACTTTAATATCAATTTTAATTGCTTTTAACATTAAAAATTGTGATTATAATTTTTATAGTTTTACTTTATGGACAGCTTGTGTTTAATTTCAATCGTAAAAGAAAGCTTAAACATTTTTTATTGATATTAAAAATTCATAACCGCAGTTTTACGGATTCGTGGCTGTTTGAACCAGCTCTCAATATGCGTGACAGACTTCAGATTTTCAATGTTTTTCAGCAGTATATTATTTTTAAGTATTTGTTTGCAAAATAATTTCTTTAATTATGGCAACCCTAGCGAGAAAGTTAGGCAAATCCTCACAAAATGTGTACATAAACGACTTAAGAAATCTTCAAAAACATTTTTTTTTCAAAACTTCGTAAAATATGACCAGTCACTGTGGACAAGTGACAGCTAACAGTTGACAATTGTGACAATGTCATGAAACTTTAAGGAAACTTTTAAATTAATTTTTGGAAAATAAAATTTAAGTTAAGGCATTTCAACAGTGTACTATTTTTAAGTATTTTTGTACCAACAAGTTTTTAAAATGTGGCAACTCTGCCGAAAAAGTTATGCAAATCCTCATAAAATGTGTACATAAACGACTTAAGAAATCTTCAAAAAATTTTTTTTTCAAAACTTTGTAAAATTATGACCGAGTCACTGTGGACAAGTGACAGCTAACAGTTGACAATTGTGACAATGTCATGAAACTTTAAGGAAACTTTTAAATTAATTTTTGGAAAATAAAATTTAAGTTAAGGCATTTCAACAGTGCACCATTGTTTAAGTATTTTTGTACCAACAAGTTTTTAAAATGTGGCAACTCTACCGAAAAAGTTAGGCGAATCCTCACAAAATGTGTACATAAACGACTTAAGAAATCTTCTTAAAATTTTTTTTTCAAAACTTTGTAAAATTATGACCAGTCACTGTGGACAAGTGACAGCTGAACAAAAACCAAATTTTTTTTGGACTGGAGGTTTTGGTTCTGTTCGAATGGAGAAGACTGAATGTCATTTGTATGGCCTAAGCTAGCTGGAAAGATGTTTTCAGTTGACTTTGGGTTCTAATCAAGTGTCTCCACTAGCAATATGAACACAGCTCGATAATTGAAAAAGTAAGCTAGATATCCATTTAAAATGTTGCCTTGAAATTACTACAGAAGACTCCATCGTCCAATTATCTCCAAGTTATCTCGTTTTATGGCACGGTAAAATTAAAGGTTGATTAATCAAACCAATTATTTTCGATTCGATTTAAATTTCTACTGATCCTCCGAATTCTCCGACTGATCCTCATTTAAGATAAAATCGAAAAACCATTATTCGAGAATGAAACGATTTCTTCTCTATGCAAACTGGTTCAATACGCTGTCGAAGTAAAAAGAACACTCTAAATTCGATCTTTTCACCTTTTTATTTTAAACCCATGAGGAGGGGCTAAATTCGGGTGTAACCGAACATTTTATACTCTTCCAGCTTCCAAGAACTAAAGCCGGAGAAAATTCTTTTCGAATTTCAATAATGACAAATATTTTCGGTAAAAGGTTAGCAATATTAACTGACGTCCACATATTCGGTATGTGGGGGCCTGAATAGTTTCTGTCCGATTTGCACAACTTCTGGTCATAGGGTGTTAAGCCTCACAGACAATAGTCAGGCAAAGTTTTATTCAGTTATTCGTATATTGATTGGTTTTTGGTTTGTATGATGGAAAGTGAAAGAATCAGTTGGAATTTAAAATTGTGTTATATGGAAAGTTAGGTATTTCGTCTGATTTCGTCCATTTTAGCAATGTAACGTAGGAATGTCAGAATAATAATACTTACTGAATTTGGTTTGAAATCGGTTGTGTAGATCAATGCTATAATCCAATTCCATCCCTCTGCAATACCAACCCTCTTTGGGTGCCAAGGAATTTGTGTACCAAGTTTCATCAAGATATTTCAATTACTCTTGATATGTTAAACAATTTTTAGGTTATAAAACTATTGTCAAACGTCAATATCACAACGTGAGCGAAAAAAAATAATACAATTTCCTTTTGAAAATTTTTCTATTCTTTTTTTTTTTTTTTGTTTTTGAAGAACCTCTGCATGGTTTCTTATTTCTTCAAGATTATGCCACAAACTAATTAGTACAAAAATGCATTTCTTTGCCACAATTGGCGTTGAAGAATGCAAAATGATGCAATCAAACTTCAAGCACGTATTATTAGTTACCAACGCAATCGAAATGTAAAAACGTAATTAAAAAAGCAGAGTCAACGAAAAAAAAACAAAGAGAATGAACAAAACTATTACAACTAATAAAATAATAAAACGCAGACACGAAGAATGGCGAAAATTTAAATAGAACTCTGTCAAGGCATTACAATGAGCGCTACGTGGAACTATTTACTACCCCGCTCCTCACCCGCGCTTGTAAACGTAAGTGTTCTTGGAAAAAGTTAGACGCTGTAAACTTCATTTGCGTTCGTTCGAAAGCGTTCGAATTCGGCAGCGCTGCTGACAGGCACAGACGATATGCCATTGCAGCTGCGGCATTGACTTTTTTTTTGAACTATTTCTGTTTTGTTTTTGATTTCGTTTCGCTTTTTACTTTTGTTAGCAATTTTCTTTCGGTTTTCATTGGCTTCGCGACTTCCTTTCGAGTGGTAATTAAAAATTTCGTTCATGCCACAGCTTTCGGAAAAAGTTCGCCAAAGGCAAAAACGACAAAAACAACACACAACAACAAAAAAAACAACAGCTACAAACAAAAACAAAAAAGGCATGAAAAAATCTTAAACATAAAAATAATACACTGAAAACACAAACTAAGATATGAAAAGCGTAGCGACGAAAGCTTGTGCAAAAAACAACAACAACAAAAACAGCATGAAATGTGGAAAGTCAGCGGCTAATTAAAGCATTTTACGCTTATTTTACTCTTTGTGGCGACATCAACCAGTTGCAGCAGCAACAACACGACTGCAGTTAAAACAACAAAAACATGCTGGTAGCTGTTTGTTTCTGTTGTTGCTTTCATTACTCCGTAATGGCAAAAACGCTAAAAAATCGCATTTTTTCGAAAGTTATGAAAAGCAATGAGCAAAGCGCGGCATAGTTCATGACCACATAATTTTACGCCGCCAACAGCAACAGCAACCAACTATGAGCGGACATGGTAAACTTTCGCGGCAGCAACTTTGTTTGGAAAAAAAAACTGAATTTTACCAATAGTTTACCGTTATTTTGCTGCTCCTGCTATTGAGAGCATCTGCCGTACTCACAACAATTATAACGGCACTACCATCGCCACAATGGTAATGAAATCTGAAAATAAACGCTCGCGCATAAGTTCGGCCAAGTGAGGCTTTAATGAAATCATTGCGCAATAATATTATATTTGAATGAATATTTAATGTTGTCTGCATTTAAAATTAGTTCAAGTTTTTTGATGATTTATTCTTGAAGAAGAGTAATTAGTGGTATTAGGCTTTAAAGGGTATTTTGGCCAAACTTCTTGCGAACCGTTTTCTGCATAAAAAGCGTTTCATGATAAGCTCCTTCGCTATAAATGGCAAAAATGCATTGTTCTTCCCCCCAAATTAAAATACCATTAACAATTAAGTGGACTCGTGGTCTGCGATGGTACATTCCCACCTCTAGAATTTAGCTTTCTCCATATTTTTCTCTCATATCAGTGCTTCTCATAACATTGACCACTAAATATGATCCCTTTCTGGTTATGTTTCGGTAAATAAAAGTTCATACCTGTTGGAACCATTTAACTGGTTTCTTCTTCTTCATTGGCAATAGAACAGTGGGTCCATCTGTGGCGAGAATACAAAGCTACCTACCTCTATCATTTGCGTGGTGACCCCAATTATACATCCCAAGTGTTGACAGGTACCTCAGCTCTGGATGCAATGGATGCGTAGAGGCTCTTATTTCCGTTTTCCAACCGTAAGGCTCAAATCCAACGATCTTTCCGCTGGAGCATCGTCTTTCATGACGTGACCAACGAATTCATTGCATTTTTATGCCCTTATATATTCATGTCACCGTAGAGCTCACACAATCCGTGATTCCATTTTGTTCGCTACTCATCGCTAGAGCTTGCATAAAGAGCTTCCGAATCACAGTTCTTTCGAATGAGCCAAGTGTTTACCCATCTCGTTGCGTCTACGTCTATGCTTCATAGGACCGTAATGATAAGAGACTTATACGAGTATAGCGTAATTTTTGTTCGTCGAGTGAGAGATCTGCTTCTCAATTGCCTACCGATCCTAAAAGCGATTCAACGCTTATTAAATTGACAAAAAGTTGCGAATAACTCTTTCATAATGCTCACCATTAATGGTTACATTGGCTCCATTTTTATGGCACAATTCCAGCTGCATAAAAACTACATCACGCAAAAACTTTTTCAGCATACAAAGTGGCTATACGATTGTACCGCCTCGAAATACGGAAGTTTTATTTATTTATGCACTCATTCAACCAGAAATGTACGCCACTCTTGATGACGCTGTGGTGGTAATAGAGTAAATGTTAGCTTGTAGTACAGAATGAGAGTTGTCTTCTTCAGTAAATTCTATACTCTTAGAAAACACTTCATATAATCGTGTGATCATAAATTTCGAATTTGCTATTCCTTTTAAAAAATATTTTTGTTCTGTCATAAGTCTCGCCTTCTTAATATTCAGTTTTCCTTCCTTTTGCGCTTAAATGTAGGCAACACTTTTTGTATGAAGCAATTTGTAAATGTGAACTAGTGGAACAGCTTTATTACTCAGAAGTACGCTTCGTTCAGCAGTCAGTTCAGTTCTCTTCCAGATTCCTTTTAATAAATTAAGGTTAGGATATAAAATTAATAATAAGATATTTAAAATATTACCGCCTTCTAATTTGCTATGAAAATTTATTTTGCAATATGTATTGCTCAATGAATGCTATACACTTTTACAATTTTTTAAGATCAATTCATAAATAAATATATTTCGACGATAATGCTTCAGAATGCTAGTATAATGTCTTTGATTTAGCTCAGTTCCAAACTTCTAAACATTTCCATTTTAATTTTATAACTTCTCCACTGATGTTAAGTCACCTCTCCTCAGCTTAACATTCGTTCTAATAAAACTAAAAGTATTTATAATCACCTCTGAAGTAATTACTTGCTTTCTACCAAGAAATAAAATTAAAAGTCACCCATTCCGTTTTTAACAGAAGTCAAACAATTAATTTTAAGTACGAGTACTAAAATAATTGCATTCTCTTCTTGGCAAGTATGGAAGAATAATTTCAAACGAAGTAGAATTTCTGACATCTGCACTTAACGCTTTACGCCTTTGTTCATCTCTTAATCTCCTCCACCACTTTGGTTGATGAATTGTTACGCGAGTTGGTTACTTACTTTTGTCGTCAACAAAATTGTTTATACAAAAATGAGCGCAAAGAATGTCAACATTATACAGGGTGTAACATTTGTGATATGTGTTGCCTTTTTCCTAAGGGGTTATATGAATCGCAAGTCAGAAAAAACACGGTTTTGTAATTTGTTTTAAGAGGCAAATAAAATAGGCATATGATATATGAATAAAAATAATGTCCAGTTACAAAATCTAATGTATTTTAATAATCAGTTATTCATTTTGAAAATATTTTTGAATTTCCTTGATCCCGTAGCCGATCTCCGAAAAAAAGTGTCTGGCGATGAGGAAATTTTTTTTTACTAAATTTATCTGAAAACCAAAATACAAAAATGAATTACTGTTATGAATGATTACAAGTAATGATCGAAGAACTGGTAAACATTTTTGTTTTTAAATGTTGGCTTCCCAAAACAAAGTAGGGAAAAAATTAAGAATTTACATTGGTTCAGAAATTCGAAATTATTATCAAAAATATTATTCCTTTTATCTTTACCTGACAAATATTATATATCGAAGAAGGTCATGTAAAAATTTTAAGTCTATCGGTCCTGACGTTTCGTAGAAATTTTTCTCTCCGACTCTGAAAAAAGCTTTGCGAGAAAATCGCAGTTAAAGTTTTAAGAACCGATTTAACTAAGTTAAAAAAATCTTCGAAACATGTTGCTGGATAAATTCAAGTTTTCGGGGATTATTCTCAAATATATGTACATTCAATATGTATGCAAAACCAAAAATCGATTTTTGAAATTAACAAGTAGATATAACCCCTTAATGCGAGCTTAATCATATCATATCTGTTATTATTATGCCTTTGTTGAAAAATATGAAGTTTACTTAAAAATTTATGAATTTAGAGAATTCTCCTTCCTATTTCTCTTCGCCAAATAAAAATTTACCCGAAAGCTTATCAAGTTTATTTACACTAATAGCAGGTTTTATTCTATTTCTGACAATATCCAGTCTTCCTAATATCTCAGAAAAGTTACACCGGTTTTACTTTAGTCCAGATATGCGATGAGAATTTTCATATTATTTCTCTGTTAAGCTTTTTAATGAAAGCTCCTAGTAGAAAGTATAATTCTGTGTCAGTATTTAATTTTAATTAGAAGAAGTTACAGTAGTTGTATTGTATCACCGCCTTCTGTAATGCCAAATTTGAGCGAAGTTGTGATTTAAATTTTCGAGTTTTTTTTTTATATTAAACAATTTTTACCCTGCAGAATACACCTTCTGTTTTTAGGGGTCAAAACTATCTTTATTCTTTAAAACTCTCTTGGTAGGTGGTAGGTGACTTCGCTAAATTTAGCTAAGTGCCTTCAAGTAGGCAATGATTTTGACTAAATATTTAAATACCGTGATATTTTTTATTGTATTGTAATTTAAGTGGTTGTAATTTATTAATAAAAACTCACAAAAATAAAATATATAGATTTTGCTTTAAAATATAACATTTTCTATCGTTTCTTCGACCCTTTACCTACATATATACCACATATGAGCACATGTTAAAGAGCGCGCCAACTTTTGACACATTTAAATCTTCTTTTTCCATTCTTTTAATTTCCAGAAAAGAATCAACAATAAAATATTAAACAATTTCATAACATTTTTTACCGTTTCGGGTTTATTTTTATTTTCTTGGTTTACCATTTTTATATAATTTCACTTTCCTCTTTGTATGCGAGTTGCAATTGTGAAGAACTTTTGCTTGTGTAGCAATCATTATGTTGATGAGTAGAAAGCAACAAATCAAAACACATGCGAAAAAAGTAGGAGACACATTCCAGTTTTTTTTTTGTTTTTGTTTTTGTTTTTAGACAGCTGCACCATATTAGTGGATACCAACTGTAATGTGAGCATACAAATTCGGTAGTGAGCAACACATGCAGAGCATTTGTTTCTTTTTTTTTTTTAAATAGAGTCTACAATGTGCAATTGTAAGCGCCTCTTCTGCTACTTTCCTTTTCATATAATTTCAACGTCATATGCGACGTTCACTACACTCATCCTCGCTGCCGCCTCACTGACAAGTTTGGCTGGCATTTTGCAGTTACACATGCAGCTTAGCTAGGCAATGTGGCAACCTGTTTAACGCTTTTGCGGCAGTTGCTCTGGTTTTTACGCTCTAATTATTTTGATGCTTTCAATTTATGTAATTCCTTTTTCCTTCCTCTACTGCCGCGCCTACTCACCCAAGGTACGATAATGTATGCCTACCTGAAGCTGTTAGCATTCTTCGTGCCTATATGTAAATAAGCCAAGCGGTAAATCGCACTATCTCTGAATTATGCATGCTATGGTAGAGGATGGAATCGCTCTCGATCTGAAGATGATTGTGAGCTCGTACAAAAGTTTAGTTGAAAATAAAATCAAAAAATATTTCAAGGGCTTTTAGTTACATTTTTAAAAACCCTAGGCAAATACATTTGGTCAGCTGAAGAGAGTGGTTATAAATTTCCCATTTTGAGAGTCCTTTACAATTTTTCAACCTCTAAGCTAAAGTTGGTCCGACGAACAGTTTCGGAGACACGACCATATTTGTAAGAAAATTTCTCCGAAACGGCTGAACCGATCGAAAGTAGATTTACGCACGACCTCTTAGGTATATGTGTCAGATTTTTTAATGAGAAGCCGCTATTTTTCCAAAAAGCCAAATTTTGACTAGTATTTCTGTCATTATCTGTATTCAACCATGGTAATAACAATTATTTTAGGTTTTGAATACTTTTAATCAAAAAATCTTCCTCTCCGCCGGACACCTGTTTTAGATATTCCTCCTAGAGATTGGCTACGGGATCAAGTGACCACAGAATTTTCCAAAATTAATCACCAATTATTATAGTAAATTAAATTATATTTTTATATTTATTAAATAAAATGTCCTTTCAAAACAAGTTCACAAAAAACGGGTTTTTTTACTTGCAAGTGGATATAAGCCCTTAAGGGAAGGTTCAAATCAAAAAATGTATAAATATTGTATTTTATTAGACTTGTCCGACATTTACCAAACCTACCTGCAATGCTTTGCAGAACTGAGATGTAATGTTTTCGTTTGTTTATTAATGCTAATGATCATACTTATCGCTGAGTCCTTTAAGCTAACGTATAATAAGCCTGTTTTATCTAAATATTCATCACCCTAAATAGAACGTTGCCTACATTTAGGAGCATTGCTCATATTTATCGAAGTCGTGCACTTAATGGTACCAAAGGCTGTTTAAAATTTAAAAATTTGTAAAAGTTGATTGATAGCAATTTTTAGGGTCACTTAGTTTCAAGTCAGTATAATTGTTGTCAACTAAAACTATCCTGGAAGAAGTAACTTATCGCTGATTAAAACATTAGCAATGTATTTCGACAGGAATATAAAAGTTTCAAAAAGACTTATACCAAATAAAAAAAGTAAGAATTTAATTTGCATACACTTTTTTTTAATAAAAAATAAAATAGATTGAAAGGTTAGTTTTCGAAAAAGAACCAATAATGCTCTACCCAATTAATAGTAGTACTTCACTAAGCTCAACAAGTATATATTCGAGACTCAATTTATATTTAAAAATTTATTTAAAAGAGAAAACGCGACTGCTTCAGAAATGCTCATTATTTCAATACTTTTATAAAAATAAATTCAAAAACATCTCAAAGATATGAAAATCTCAATTAAAATTTTGAAACTAAAACTTCGTTGCAACTTTTCAAATACAAGTTTTGGTTTCTACTTTCATAGAGAAAACCTTAAGGAGTCCTAATTAAAAATTTTCCTGCAACTAACAGCGCCAACATAGTGGCCACTCCATAGAAATATGTTCCAAATAAAATAAGAAAACCGTTAAGTTCAAAAAGTAGCTTTACATTGCAAAACTTAGAAACGAAACTAGAAGTGACTTATGCCAACATTCCACATCCTTCAAAGACGAACTTCATCAAGTCTTAATACACACATACTAACTTACATATGTATTTGTAATAGCAATCAACTGACTGCTAGGAAAGCGAACATAGAAATATCTGTGAGGAAAAAAATTTGTCTAGAAAACTGCATTTGTGGCCATCAAAGTGCATACACACTCACGTACATACACACATTTACAACTTCCGGCCGCTATTTCACAACTATTTACCAAACCACAAAAACAACTATGCGTTGAGAGCGCAGCGAAGTGTCAACAACAGCTTCATGTCATTATGACAATCATCAGAGAGCATAAGTAGCAGCCGAAGCAACAGGAAAAGCTGAAAAGAATGTGGCAGAGAAAAGAGGGAAAGCAGACAGTTAGCAGCTCATAGTCAGCCGCTAATAGCTTCTGCAACTGCCGGCGGAAGTTATATATTTTTATCATTACTGTGCTTGTCAGCCAAAACGCGTTGTCGTCCATTAACGTCAACATCACAGTAAGCAGCATCATGACATTTGGTCATTGCAACACTGTTGAAGAAAATATGTATTGCGGAGTTTAAGTGAAGTTTGGAAATAAAAGCAGTATATAATGAAATATATATTTGGGTAGTGGGGTTAGTCACCTCACTAGTCATATAAATATGTGGTAACTTCTTTCACAGTTTCATAAACTCATTCGCATTAAGAATACTGAGAGATTTCAAACAGTTTTGTTTTTTTTTCTAGAAAAAGGCGTTGCACTAGATTATTGTTTTTATATTTAAAATGTAATTTAAAATAAAAATTCTTTTTCGTAAAGCAATAAATTTAGTTATCCATCACTATCTCACACACTTGTCTTGCACTAATTTTAGGCTAGGCACACGAAGCTTCAAAACTGCTTTCTACTTGATTTTATTCTAAATAATTTTATTAAATAATAATCACCGGTTTGACTCATAGCAACAATAGCCAAATTTTAAATACAAATTTGCTTAGATTTCCTTTGCAAATTTCTATATCTATACTTTAGTTTGAATCCTTACCAAACACATCGAGCAACGATCAAAAAATGTTGCTGTCAATATGCAAACATTTTACTTTTGGTACTTTGGTACTGTCGGGAACTACCATATATAACAACTATTCTTTCAGAGTGGTGATTATCCACTCCATATCTCTGGAATCGAGTTATTAGACAGGTTTGTTGGTTTATCACAGCGGAATCGCAAGAAACTGCAAACTGCATTTGCCGCTGTTCATGTAGGAGTCCATTGGCTTCTTTAGGTTCACTACTGGATGCTTGGCGAGCTCGACAAGCGCTGGTCAGATACCACCAACCACGCAATCGCATAGTCCTTCTAGCCTTGGCTAAATCGTAATAGATTTAATGAGTTGTTCAAGCTCAGCAAAGTTCATCTTTCTACAGTTATATGGGTTCCGTCTGGACACTGCCCGATCGCCAACAGCATAAGCTACTTGGGAGAGGATAAGATAGAATCATCTCAACACTTCTTTTTCAAATTTCCCTCCTTACACAGATCAAGACTAAAATATCTCGGATATCACACTTCTAGATCTCCTTGTGAAATAGAGAAAATAGAAATTAAGTACCTAAGTAGATGTCTGATAAGTGCAAGGCGCTTTGACGAGAGTTGATATCCAACAGGATTTCTTATCTGGTTTTACAAAGAACTATATTTAGCAGTATAGGTGTGATCCCCACCTTTTTGGGGGATTAGCCATCTGACCCAACCGAACTATTACTATACTCTTTTCGAAGTTGGTTCGAGTATCGATAATAGCCAAGTTTCACACCAGCATATATTTTGGCCCTACGCTCCAATTGGAGTTAAAGGAAATGTAAAAATTTAAAGAAGATATTCCATAGAAAGATCAATATACAACCGATTTCAACTGAAATAAGACCGCGCGAGTATGTTCGCGACTTTCTTAATGGTTGCTGTCTCGTCTGGCGGTTTAAAGCTTGTTGATCAGGGAAGCGTAGAGCAGCGAACTTCCGCTCCGAATTTATCATTCAATTTCGCTGAATCTGTTAAGTAGTGACATGGCTGATTGGTTGATTGATTGAAACTGATGGTCGAAAGAATGTCGTATCAATAGCGATCGCTCTTTAGTGAGACCGAACTATGCACCACTCAGCAACCAGATGAATTTGATCGGTTTTTTTGCATCTCAAATGGCTGGAGGCTCCAAAAACTTCATCATTCCACCCAATATTATTAGTGTTCCTGGACTTGGAGTCTTACTGTTATATACAGCGTTTCATATAGCCTTCGAAAAGGTTAAGCGGCCCTGGGCAAAAATATTCTTTGCGTAAGCCGTAACCATATACCGTAACCGATCTGGTTACCGTTAAGCAAGGTTACTCTTTGTATATTTGATTCTTAATATAAAAATTATGTAAAGTTAACGAAATTCATAATTGTTATTGTCATTTTCTTAGAGTGCCGAAATTAAGTCGTACTGATGGGTTAATATTTACCAAAAATACAATATTAATATTAAACCACAAATTGAACTCCACCGAAAGTTTGGAAAAGATTTTTTTTTTTTTTTGTTTGTTGCCACTTAAAAAAGTTTCGAATATTTCCCAAGTACTTAAAAAACACACAAGCACATGCATATGCGCGCGTGTATGAGTGCAGGTCTCCAAAGTCCTATGCATGTGTTGCTATTGCGATGAAAGTCACGGCACTTTGCAGTTGTTTTTGTGCGAAAACTTTGCCTTGTTTGTGTCATTTTGCCAACGAGGCACACACTCTAAGTTGTTTTGTCCACAATTTGCCTCTCACAACAATGCCTCAGACACACAATCCCTCTACAGCACCCTCTCCCTACTTCTCTTTTTATATCCCTCGCTCTCTTCCCCTTTCTCTTTAATACTCGTTGTGACTTTGGATTCATATATGAGTATCGAACTCATACGTTCACATGTTGCCAGTAATGCCGTTTCTGTCTCCGCCTGGCATTTATTTCCCTTTGGAGAAATTACCAAGCGTTTAAATGCAAAACACAAAAGCTTAAATAATTCCCCTTACGATTGCGATTGTTTTGTGACTAACTAACTACTTTCGTTTTGTTCTTGTATATATTTGTGTTGTTGTGGTTTTTTGTTGCTTTTATTCGCATTTGCTCACAAGTGGTGGCACATGCTTTCCAAGTAACTGCCACAACTGTCTCTTTGGCCGGCAATTGCAATCCGACCGGTCACATCCGTTGCCGCCGTTACTAATTTTTTGTTTTGACTTTTTATATATATACCGTTATTTTTTTATTATTATTATTAATGTACTTTTTTTTTTTGCAAGTTTGTCGTTTTTATGGTATACTTTTTGCGGTTGCTTGTTTGCAACAATTTTACACAAGCCAGCCATCCGATCTATTCCAAACGCTCCCATTCATGTGTGTGTGTTTTGCATATGTGTGGAATTTTCTTTTCTGCATTTCTTTGTTCTTTTTTTCGGGTTATACTCTTGAGATTGTGTTCCCTACGTTCGTCCAATAACAAACTGGTTTTGGAGAGTTGGTCACACATTTGAAAGAGTCCTGCAGAAAACTTTGAATTCACCCATTCGAAATTGCTTTAAACAATGATTATGGAAATCATATTTTGATGAGAAAATCATACTTCGCCCATGTCATATATATATATATATATATTTATACATATGCAACAAGCATGACATATACTTTCCTGAATTTTCGCAATTTATAGGCAAATCGCTCTTCACGGAAGTTGCCGGCTCTGTAATCATAATTATTATTGATTTTAAAGCTAACCCGCCAGCACCGATACAGCAAATTTGTGGAATTATGTTCTCGGTAATGCCGCACATAACCTCATAAGATTTTCGTATGAAATTTAGAATAGGAAAATATTTTATAGTCAAATTGTATATTATTACAGAAAAATTCATATTTCGGCTTAAAGAGTTTCATCTATCGAAGCTTTGACGGTAGGGTGTTTGAAATAACCTAAATGCTTTTAAAGCTTAAAGTGGAACAAAATGAAATTGTGATGCTCAATTAAGAGCTGAAAAGTAAGCAGTCAGTGTCTGTGTATGTTTGCTTGTAACTGAATTCCAAAAAGAGATTAGTTAATATAGAGGTAAACCTTATTCAAAAGTTCATAAAAATAAAGTTTTTAAGTCCGAGCATTAATACGTTTTCCGCTTAAGCTTGACTTAGTTTTACTCACTAAAAACTAAGCAACTCCTTTTATGTATGTGGTTTTCCAATTTTTTAAAGCATTACAGATATCATAAAAATATAAGATATTAGAATTGCGAAGTGCTGAAATCTGACGGATCGTCTCAGCGGTCCCAATAAGAAATAAGTGTGGGTTAAACAATTTTACTGCAGGTCTAATAAGCAGCACCGTCTTTGTAGAATTAGCACCTATATGATCACTTTCCTTAACACAGTAGGAAATGTAAGAGGTCTCAAAGATTTATTTTGTCTTATTTATTTCATACTTTTAAGAGCTAAACTTGTAGTTTCTACTTCGCAGTGCTGCTTAGGTTGTAAGGTATGAAACTTGGTTACGAGGAGTAATTACATACGATATGCATTCATATGCAAAATATATTGCCTACATTAAGGCGCGTGATTAAAATCAACAACCGCTACAAACACACAACAGATGCAAGAATCCAGTATTTTGCACGAAACCATTATCCGAATCGACGTGCGCGTCTTCACAGAAAAACAAAAAAACAGAAACTAAATGAGAGAAAGAAAAAAACTTGGATTGAAAAATTTTACACCTGCTGAGCATGAATGACTGCACATAAAATGCACATTTTTTGTTTTATGTATTTTACGTGTCAGCAACTGAAAATGTGTAGTCAGCTTTAGTCTGCTATAAAAACAACAAAACCAACTGACCTATTGCACTTTTTAGCGCCTTCGTTGCGAATAAAATCTGAGTTTTATTACAAAAAATATCGCACACACACGGCCAGATCTGTTTTTGTATCCATGTATGTGCAAAAGTTTAACATTTTTTGCAATTTTTTTTTGCTTTTTTTTTGGAAATTTGCAACTTTTCGATTTCAACTGATTTGTCACTATTTGCTATTCGCTATTTTCTATTCCGCAGGATCACAAGCTGAAGCACATGGCTGAGCTGCAGCAATCCGTTGTCACCGACCAGGACACGCGCCATCAAATACAAACACAAATCCTACAATGGGAAGAGAATTTGGAGCGTCTACATTGCGAACAGTTCCGCTTGCGTTGCTACATGGCGTCGCTGCAGAGTGGCGAATTGCCAAATCCAAAAGTAAGTACAAACACGTACACATACTTTTTATAAGTTTATACAAGTGAACTCATAAAGTATACATGATAGTCCAAGTAACAAGCAGAAAGTGAAAGGAAGAGGAGGTAAAAAGCCGCGATAAGGACTTTATTATCATGGAAGTCCAATAAATATTTAATAGGGTACATAAGCTATCTGCCGCTTGAGATACCGGCTTTTCCGAACTGCTTAGTTCGATGGAGAATGTTTTCATCGAGAAGCAATAAATAGCAGTTTGCCAAATACTTTTGGTTTCCATTACTCGTGATTTTAATTTAAACTTACTTGAGTTCACTTAGACAGCCATAATTTTTTTAAAATGTATTGTTAAGTTTTTTTGAGTTTGCGGTATTCCTGCTTTCGTTATCTTCCCTCGGAATATACTTATTAATAACATTACATTCGAAAATATCCAGTGTTTCCCATTAATCACAAGGCTTTAGAGTCATTTTTGTTTTGAATAAAATAAAAGCAAATGTTTGTCATCAAAAATGTGTTCATATATTAAATCAGTTCTACGAAGTCGGTTTTCAACTTTTATGCCCTTTCATATAAAAGCCAACCAAATATCAGGATGTATGCATGTAACATATGTAACTAACCGCGTTCTTTCTCTTTCAAATCTCTATTTCTTCAAACTTTTTGGAGTTTTTGCTTTATGTGTGGCGTTCGTCTTATATTGTATTATATGTGTATATTATGCCCTCGTCCTTTGTTCATTGAATACAGAGCTCGGTTCCATTCTGGTTCATATATCTAAGTGAGTGAGTTCTACTTGTATTTCACTTGGTCTTTTACCTTACCCATTACCTTCGTTATTACCATTCATAAAACTTCTTTCAGATACGGTACCTATTTCTTGAGGCGAGCATCTCAAAGATCAACTACTAGAATCAGCTCATCATCCACATTTCTAATAAACCAATAAATTATTAAATTTTACTGATTTTAAGCTGCCATTAGTCATTTATTTATTTAATTCCGCATCAGATTTTAGACCTGAGATCGTTTTCAGACTTTGTGCTCATTTCTAAATAAATAAAAGTGCCAATAGCTTCGTAGCTATGAATGACATTATGTCACCTTGTTTCCATTCACCATCAATCCAAATTGTATAGATTCTTTACCCGATCTAGTAAAATAGTACCTGAGGCGCTATGGTTGTTACCGGCAATTATACCGACATCTTCAAAAAACGCTAACAGTATCCTAAACTATTGTATCTGCATGGTGTAGTGCCTTTGATACACTCAGAGAGTGTCCCCGTCTGAAACTTTGTTAAGTTTAGTTTTATGTCTATGTCTAGTTGGGGCCATTTAATAATTGTATGCATATATTAAAAGAAAATTTTCATATTCCCCACAATTAATTTGGGTGCACAACTCGCTGGAGCAAATAAAAATTTCAAATCCCTCTTTTCTTTGGAAACATTTAATTATAACCTGAAGAGCGTATATTAAGTTGCAATGCCGTTTGTAATATTCAGAAAGAAACCTCGGAGACCCTTTAAGTATATAAATTAATAAACAGCGAGAGGAGCTGACTCGATTTAGACATTTCCGTCTGTCTCTTGGTTTGCCTCTTGTTAAATATACGTTAACTAGTCCCTTAAGTTTTGATATATCGATCTGAAAACTTGCATACGTTTTTTTCTTCTCAAAGAGCTGCTCATTTTTTGGAACCGCCGATATCGGACCAACATGGGATTAGCTGCCATACAAATTGATCGTTCACGACAACGGTACAATCTCCAAATAAATAATTGTGATCGGACAACTATAGCATAGCTGTTGTTCAAAGTGACCGATCAAAATCTAGTTCTTGTATGAAAAACTTTGGCATTTGACGAAATATCTTCACAGAATTTGGCATGAATTATTGCCCAAGACAACCGTGTAGTTCCCGAACAAATTGTTCAGTTCCAACCACTATAGCATGTAGCTGCCATACTAACTTATCGATCAGAAAACAGTTCTTGTAAGGAATGTTTGGTATTTGTTAAGGTGCAACCAAAATTAACACGATTATGGGATTTTATAAACAAAATACTCATTGAAATTGTATAAGACGGAAAACTATAATAAAAAGAAGCTTTGCCTAAAGGTAGGCAATGCCTAACCACATACATCAAAATTTGAATGAGAGGATTTGCAAAAGGCCAGTTAATGATGTGCTCCCTCTTACTTTCTGTTATATAATGTATAGCAATATGGGCCGTGTATTGTCGAAGGAATTTCAAAGAAAGGGTAGGCCTTATCAATGTCCCAGCTAAGAAGTAATATTAGAAGTTTGGAGCATAGTATGTGAAGTTCAAAAAAATTTAATTATTGTATTTCAGAGCTGAATATATCTTTAAAGCTGCTTTTTACTCACACGTACTTCTTGAAGCTATATTTTTTCACCTCGCTGCTGCAGGTGTTCGCTATTTTTTTAAACAAATGTATGCAATATATGTGCCACGAAGACAACAATAAGTCTGGCTATTTGAATTGGCGGCAACACAATAGTAAGTTATGATTATCCATAATAATATGTCGAGAGTAAAATCGCTTGTGGGAAAAGCAAAAATGTATTTTATGAAAATCACGCCCCAGCAATGGCGAGAGGCAATAAAATATGCACACACGAACAACAACACGAGCACATAATCGGTTACATGGACTATAAGTATACCAAAATGTGTGTGTATGATCACCACTGAGACTTAGGTACACACCCGTAAAATATGTGCGAAAAGTATGCAAAAAAAAATTTTTTTTTGGCGGCAGCGATGTGGAGCTGTGATCTCAAGTAAAAATATGGCGGCAACGACTTACACAGAGCTTAGTAGCTGGTAATATATCAGCAAACATCAGCCGGCAGCTGCAATCTTTCATTCAAGCATTCAACCCGCCATTCAAGCCAACTAATGCAGCTGCCGTGACTTGTTGGCTTTGTTGTTGCTGTTGTGCTGCCATTGCTTCTGTTTTGAAAAAAACAAAAAAAAAACAGAATATTTTCGCACATTAATAATGTGAGCGCGCAAAGTGGAGATGGGAGATGCTCGGGGGAGTGATGGGAAGTTGTGAAGTGCTGGGGACTAAAGTAAGACAGACAGATAAACAGTTAGTCAAGAGTCAGGAGTCTATGCGCTCAACTTTGCACTCAACTCTACTCAGCTATTCATAGGAAATGTAAAGGCATTTGTGGCTGGTGTGGCAACGATTGCCTTTTTAGATTGCACGCTCATCTCGCACACCAATACACATACACACATACACAGGCGCACTTCGTAATTGTGTATGTGTACGTATGGGGATAACAAGCAGGATAAACGGCGCAATAATAAAACAACTAAGACACACACACATAGGTACACATACATATGTGGAGATGGCATTATAACAGCAACAATATGCAGCTAAATGACAGTCATGAAAGCGGCATGATTTATTATTAACAGTCAAACAAACAAACAGGCACCCACACATGCACCAACACATCGAAACAAACTCACACATCCATATACAGAGTTACGCCACGTTGCATACAATTAGGTGCACAGACAGACGACAGACAGCAGACAGCGCCACTACAGGCATGTGGAGTTGCGGGATGTCCTCGCATAAGCTGTGAGAAAGCCGCTTACTTCAGCTGCTGCTGCCTGTCACCCCCGCTGCTTGCTGTCGCTGCAGCTGTTGTGGCACGAAGTGCTTTTCCCGCAGGATATTTGCCTTACACTTCGTTTTTAAGTTGCCATGAAAGGGTGCACACACACATATGCTCACGAGTTATGAATTCATATTTAAATGCACACCTTTGTATCTGTGTATCTGTTTGCACTTATCTGCGTGTGTGCATATGTAAATAAGTCGCTGTCTGCAAAGCCGGCGACAGCTCACGAGTCGGTAAGCGCCGCTTGCAACGCTTGCTTTGTGCACTCTGCTGCATTCTTTGGTGTAAAGCATTAAACTCATATGTAGAAATGTACTTAATTTTTTTTTTAATTCGATTGTTATCATTCCGTCATCATTCTTCTGCTGTTATGTGCCAATAAATAATGTGTTAATAGGTTTACTTCAACTAAGCTGTGACGAGATTTGTTTGCTAATGTGAGAATTGGGTATTGAAGGATTTACCTCTGGCAATTTTTTGACCAGCACAACATTAACTGAAATGTAATAAATTAATTTAATTTAAATTTCGTAAATAACAAAAATGTTTCATATTTCAACAGGCTCTTGAAGGACATAGTTGCAAAATTCCCAACCTTCTGAAATTAAAAGAAACAAATTAGTGAAATTAAAAAAAAAAATTTTTTAATCTTTGCATACTTTGACAAATTTTACCTTAAAAAATAACATACTAAAATTTTAAATATTTATATTTCAAAAATTTAGTTACAGCCTGCTTTATTTCAATCCCCTCCATCGGCTTACCTTAAAACGCATTTTTCTCGAAACTACATACAAACGCTTCAATCACTATCAAATTTATGATCTGTTTATAGTTCTGCATACAATGACTTACCAGTTATTTAATCTGACCAAAAATCGAATTTTTTGTTTTTTTAATTTTACTGTAAATTTTTAGACTACTTAGAAATGTACCTCTAAAATTTTCGATTGATATAGTTGTTATTTTCAATCCGAAAATCGCCTCTTTGAAACTTTCACACTTTAATCCTTGGAAAGTTCTGACATAGTCGATTTTGTCAGTTCAGAACTTTTCATAAATCGCAAATATTTCAAAGCCGGAGATTTCTGAGAGGCTCCAATAAACGATTTATTACTTAGGTAGGTAGGGTGGTAGGAAGATAGAGTGATTTTCGGATGACGCACCTAGCTCTATAGAAAGCCAATTGTTATATATTATTTAACTTATTTTACTTTCTCCCGAATTATTTTAGCCAGAGCTTAGGAAATATTTTAATTACATATTTTTAAGGCAGGCTGTGCCAATGTCTCTTTGCAAGACTGTTCCATAAATAAAAATTTTAGTTTTTTATATAAATATTAATTTTTTATTTTAACGATATTCCTAGATATAAAGTGAAGTTAACATACGTTCGAAATATTCTGCGATTTTATATTCTGAACTTTTATATATTCCGAGTAGAAATTTTTCCGCAAAAGTCCCAAACTGAAGATAACCAAGCAATTTCTTACCTAATTCATCTAATTGCAACTCTCTAAAGGCTCTGTATATACACACTACTTTTGTAAGCACTAAACTATATGTACTCCTGAGCTCTTCGGATCTTCTGAAGAATTCGTATTTAGTTTTCGGTTGTGTGCCTTGCTGTGCTTGGAAACGAGTTAAGTTTACGATTTGACTTCTTGGTACACTCTTGCAGAAATGCTGAAATATCTTAGGATAATTTCTCTAGACATCGTCTCTAAAGTCTGCAAAGCCTTGACACAACACAAATTACCTTATTAAATAGAAAAGTAATATGCATATGTGTAGCAATATTAACCAGTTTCTCTATTTATTAATAATATTATCTTATACACATAATAGGGGTTTAAGGTTTTAAATATTTCCATGCTACTAAAAGAGTTCATTAGATCAGTATACGTAATTGAAAGAAATTCGTCAGAAGAGAATTCTTGTAAGAACAGATCCATGGTTGACTGAAAATTTTGTTGTACACTTCCTTTGAAGAAAATCTACTTGCACATATGTTCTTTTAGATAGATTTTGAGCTTGCAAGAATTAGTGGTGGCATCTGCCTAAATCTTTTTTTAAAACGATCTGTAATGGACGGCCAAACATGCCAAAATAAAAACTAATTAATTATTTTATACCCTCCTTCCTTGTAGTCTTATATTTTTAGTTTTTAATATTTATACCTCATTCCAACTAAAGTTCAATCATGTTGCTGTTATTGACCTCATTCTTCAAAGTCCCTCAACCTATCCATAACTTCAAATCTGAGTTCTCAGCAGAATATCTTTAATCCTAAGCAAACATTTTTCGCTATATATGCTATGAGAAAATACTAAAATTTGAGCTTTCAATAAAGAAGATGTATGTGCTCTGATTCCAACTCTTGTGAGTATCTATCGAAATGACTAAACGAATGCAACTTTCAGCAGAAAAATCTAGAAACCCAAGCACGAAAATTCTAACACATGCTATCAAAATTATTATTCTAAGCAACTGTTAATATTAACGCAATTTTATTGCTAACATTTTCATAACTTTTCTTGAATTTCTGTATAATAACTACGAAAATTAAAATTATCTACTTACAGTCCTTGCTCACACACGTCTCACGGCCAACTAAGAACACTTTGAATAAATTGGGCGTCTTCACTGTATCCTCATTTCATGCATTCATATGTGCTCGTTCGCCATCTTTGCTGAATAATTTATTGGCCGGACGTGGTGCCACAAAACGTCGACCACCGATGCTCTCGCGCTCGAATAGCGGCTCCAGTCGGCGTTCAATGCAGGTAAGTGAAAGTGAATTTATTATAAATATAGTGTTGAATGATTGAATTAAGTAAGATCGTAATAATCAAAAGTCACTAAAATTATGATAATTTGTTCATAATATTAATAAATAAGGATTTTAGATTTCGCAAATCTTGGTAAGAATTACCATATTTTGTCAATATGTCTAATTTTTATTGAGTGATGTTTTTCTGCTTTGATTTTCTGAAACCTTCAAGTCATGTGGAAATGACACTCCCTAAGCGACGTACACTGCAAGATTATCTTAAAGTTGTATAAATTAGTATTAGCAGAAGTGCATGTGGAAGATAGCTGACTTCCACACTTTCAAATAGCTCAGCTTGCTATTTCAAAAACTAAAGGAATAGTTCGCGTATATACATACAGACAAGCATGACTAAATCAACTCAGCTCGGCACGCTGAACATTTATAAATAAATTTTATAAAGTCTCCGACCTTTTCTTCTGAGTGTTCCAAACATTGGTACAAACTCATATACCCTATTCAGGTTATAAAAAGCGCTATGTATGGAATATAGAACTTAATTGTTCTTTCTTGATTTTAACACCTTTCTTCTTATGCTACTGTGCGCTTTTTAGTATGTACTTTCCTTCCATAATATTTTTATTCCTACAGCTCCTTTTATTATCTCTACTGTTTAGAATACAAAACGTGTTTAATTAAATTTAGTAAAAATGAATGACTGGAGACCTCACGTTTGCTAAATAAAAAAGAGCATAAACAAATATATGTAGAAGTCTTTGTATGTAAATTTTTCGTATGCAAAAAAAAAACAAAGTATTCTTCAATTGAATTTTTAATAAGCTTATTTAAATGTTGTGCAGTATTTACTATACTTACTTACCGCTTGTTAAAAGCTTAGTACACAGAAAAGATGCCAGCAATCCGCTTAGTGATTTTCTGCTTAACTTTTTGTTATTGAAATAAATGTATGTACATATATATGTGCATATATAAATATGCCTTTATAATTATTGCATTTATATATGCCAACTTTCTTTGAAAATTGCTTAGTTTAATCACGTGCTACTAAATGCTAAAATAGTTATCCTGCGCATACATACAAGAATAGTAGTAGTTCATATTGTGCGCCGGTGCGTATACGCAACCTCAGTTTGGATTTGATTATTGCACAGAAAACGTGTGTTTTGTGTTCAAATAAATGCTCATCACTATTCATGCAATATTTAGGCTTACGTTTTGGCATTTTTAATGCAAACTAAAATAAATAGATTTCTATAGCGCTCTTCATTGAATATTCGTTACCAAAACATAAGCTAACACGTACAAGTGTACAATCAGCCAAACGTTTGGCTTGATTTGTGTGTGTATTAGTCTGCCATTTTGCCATTTTGGGTTAACAATATCGCGTTGCACGTACACAATTTGCATATTTCAGTTCATAAGTGTCACTCTTTATCTGTAGCAAGGCAATTTTATGCAGCGCCAAATAAAGCAGCTGTTTACTCATGTAAGCATGTATTATAATATACATATATATGTGTGTATGTGTTTGTAAACTAACACAATTTGGTATTTGTGCATTTGCTGGCGCTGCTTGTGTGTAGACTCGATTTAATTAGCGCAACACAAAATCATAAACTTTCTCACAATAGTGTTAACGGAATAAATTTCGGTGCACTGAAAATTTAATAAAATATTGAAATACATAGGCATGTAAATGTGTATGTGTGCGTAATTGTAGCGTGTATGCGTTAGTATTAACTAGCCGACATTAGCTACGTTCCTAATTAAGTTGTTGGGTTATTAGCTTTTATGGCGAGCTTGCTTTAGTATATGTTTGTATGTATAGAATTTTATATGTGTGTATATGTACGTATATTAAACTGTTATTTTATACTGAAATCAAATTTTGTATTTCATTGTATTTTAACAATGCTCCACTAGATTAAATTAATCGTTTCTGAATTTCTATTATAAATAAATAATTAGTAGTTATTATTAAGCTTTTTTTCAATTACAACGGAATTAAAAAATTAAATTAGATAAAGTAATTGCGCATAATAATATAATAGCATAAACGCATAATTAATTAAACTGCACTCAATTAAAAAAAAATTAAAATAAAAAATTGTTTGAAACATCCTCATAAGGAAAACGCTGTTAAATATTTAATATTTTCTGAAAAATGTTCAAACAGGTGGCAACATTTATTTTTTAGTTTATTCCCAGAGATATATTGCTGAAATTGGATTTGTTTGTTGTCCATATTGTAATGTTGCATATATCACCTTTGTTGTTGTTGGCAACATTGCTACACAAGTTTTCGAATGTATGCTTCTTCCGCTCCAGTTTGATAGCTTTATTTGAAATCTTTCAGTTTTATATATTTTTTCCGACCAGCTGGCAACTCTGGTTATAAATATCTCCAGCTATAATATTATTGTCTGCTGGTCAAGTTATAAAATGCGAATTGAATTATTTTCTTAAATTTAAAATAAAAATATAAAGTTGGCAACCCTCCTCAGAAAACTAAAATGAAATTTACATTTTTTGGAATTTTTTTACATGCTCATATTGTATTGCTAAGTAATTTTTTAACTGAACTTTACTTTCTAAACATCAAAATACTATTTTTTGGAATTAAAAAAGGTAATATTTAATGTGTGGATTTAGTTATGCTAGTAATGGTGCTAACTGAACTGTGGCAACACTGGTATATATTTATATGTGCATTACAATTGTCTCAAATACATACATTAAACTTCATACCGCTGTTAAATTACCTCCATTAATTTCAGTAATAAAATTTTCAAACAGGTGGCAGCCCTACTTACAAGTAAAAGCCGCCAGATATCGAGATGAAAATTTTTTGTTTAATGCGCTAATTACATTTTTCCATTTATTTGGTTAATGGAATTCTTTTTAATTTTAAATATGTGGCAGCTCCCATTATTTTCGGTCATACTGAAAATAGCTTGATGTGCATTAAAACTACCTCAAATGCCTTTTACTTTATACCGGTGTTAAATTTATACCATCAATTTGTGTGAATTAAGTTTTTCAAACTGGTGGCACCCCTAATTACAAATAAAACAATACCAGATATCTAATTGAAATTCTTTTTGACGCTCCAATTAAAGTTTTTCATTTATTTGATTAATTTGGTTGAAGCAATTTTTTTTTAATTTTATATAGGTGGCAACTATCATTTTTTTCGTTCATACTAAAAATATAAAAAGTTTAACTTGTCTTAACATTGCCTCAAATGCATTTAACTGCATACCAGTGTTAAATTTATACCAATAATTTGTTTGAATTCAAATTTTCAAATAGGTGGCACCACCACTCATAACTAAAACAGATAGATATCTAGTTAAAGCTTTTCTCTTTGATGACCCAATTGTATTTTTCCATTTAATTGATTAATTTGGTAAAAGCAACTATACATTTTTCTGTAATATTTAATAAGTGGCAACTCCCAGAGCATTTTTTAATGATGTTTTATTAAGCCCCTTCAGTTGTATAGGAACAGTGTTGTGCTTATTAGTCTTTTTATGTGCTATAGTTAAACTTTTTAAATAGGTGGCAACCATTTTAAAATAACAATTTGAAATTTAAGCTTCTCTAAAATTCTTTCTACACCCATATTGAAGTGATTTTGTGGTATACCCAGATAAAATTAATGTGGTTTCTTTTTACCGCCTTGCTAGCATATGGTCCCCAAAAAGCTTGTTTTTAGCAAATTTCGGCTGCAATTAACGACAACGTCAGCACCCCCAAACAATGATGTGGCCCAATTTTTTTAGGTAAGAATTTGTTAGTCTTTATTAATTTAGTATGAGGAAATTTGTAAAGGCCTTGCGTGTCCAAATTCCACAGTATCTTTCAGACTTCCAACTGACTCACTCACCCTTAAGGAAATTATATTGACAAGCTCAACTTTGTAATACCAAGAATCGTTCAATAAATCTTTCTGAAATGTTAAAGATATATGTAGAAAGAGATAGTTTCAACAATGACCTTACTTTAAGCACAAGATTTCTGTTACTTGAAACACCAATCGTTAAAAAATCGAAAAGCAAAAAGTAAATTATTTAAAATATATTTACAAGTTTCCAAAAATTAGATTTTCTAAATTCTCTTTGCAATTTCACTCTCAAGCACACTAACCGCTTTATAAAAAGTGTTTAGTTAACCCCCAACTCCGAGTATCCCTCTAACAAACTACTCGTAAAATCATGAATTAGCGCCGAGAAAAACAAAAAAAAAATATTTTAAAAAATCGAAAAGGTAAAAATTAAGTGCAAATCACCACGAAACACAATAAAAAAACTTTATCCACACATACTCAATCACACACACACATACACATACAATACATATGTGATGTAGCAAAAACATATGTCCAAACAATAAATGAAAATAAATATCATTTCAACACGACTTAATTGGAAAAGTTTTATTGTTTTAAAATATGATTATCCGTTTTAACGGCAAGCGGTGTATTATCAAACTGCACACTGCTACTACTACTACAACAACTACTAAATATATCAGTGTGTTAGATTTATGTAGTAGCTGCGATAGCATCGCGGTCACTTTCTAATAAAAGTAAACAAATAAATGCACGCGTGCGTGTGTGAGTATACATATGGGTGTGTGTTTTTGTGTATATGTGGTTATGTCATAGGTGCGTATGCATGTGTGTGTCATGTTATTATTTTTACACCGCTTGGCGCGCACTCATTTCGAAAAATGTCAGCTGAAAAAACAGCGTTGTCTATTTTACATAATTGTTGCGTATGTATGCATGTGTGGCTGTGTGTGGAAAATTCAGCTTTACTGCTATTATTCCAGGTCCTCTTTTAGTTTTTATTGTGTTCGATTTTTAATGAATTTCTAAATGAAATTCAGATTTTTGAAATTTCTATTCATATCTTGGTCGTAAAACATTTGATGTTGAAAATTCGTGTCATATCAGGAATTTTAAAAAAATTTTTGGTTAAAGTAAGCGAAAAACAGCGAAATTTTCGTATGTTTTTTTTGTTCACTCCATGTAAAAAATCTAAACTAGTTATCTATGTTCTCCTCTCTTTTCTGTTCCAGATCATAGATGTCCCTTAACTATTTTCTTTAATGTTTGTTTTTTTATATTTCGTTCCCGATAAGTTTCCTCCTACTATAATTTTTTTTTTTTTTCAAAACTTATCTGCCCTATTCTATTTTGAGTACTCATGAAAGATATTGACGTCCACCCTCTCTAACTTTTAATTTTCATACCGATACAGAGTAATTTTTTGATTCAAATCTCGCTTAAATATCATACAAATCTTTAAAATAAACTACTAACTAATCTGGGAATAAAAATTAGAACGATTTCGCTTACGATCAATTATCGGTATAATCGGGAGGTGAATGATGTCTAATACAAAAATAGAAATACTATATATTCTCGAAAGCAGATATTATATTGTTTTGTTGTTCCAAGACTGCTAAGCTAAGCTAAGCTAAAAAAACACTGCTGTATAGCTATCTATCGAACAGTAGCGGTTGAAGTAATCAAATGCAAATATTTCGGAAAAATGTTGCCACCTGTTCACAGGAGGGTTGCCACGTATTTATATGTAATTACTTCAAATGATTAAAATATGTAAATTAGTATTATATTGTATGTAACTAAAAATCTTTAAAGCCCTCAAAATAAAATAATTTAAAGTAGTGTTGCCACCTGTTTGAAGAAGTGAAAAAACTAATATGAAAAATATTAAATATTGCAATATTATGAAATTAAAAGGTATAAACTAAAGTCTAAGGTCTAAAATATTTTGTATCAGTGTTGCCACTTATATAACGTTAAATTTTAATTTAATGGTTAAAAACAGATTTTTTCGTATATGTTTTAGCTTTAACTTTGTATTCCTTTTGTATAACTTTTTAATTATTTAGCTATTTAATGAAGTATCGTCTTTATTCTTGTTATTCTTAATATATCCATTTCGTGTATAAAACGTTTGTAACACCCAGAAAGAAACGTTGGAGACCCTATTAATGTCCTTTCCCTGATTTTTCATAAATCTACCCTTAAGTGCTCTCAACCTTTAATACTGCAGATAATTCATTGAAGTTTTCTCAAAAAAAAGTTACTTAACTCATCAGAGAGTACGGATTTACACACCTACCCACACACACACCCACCTACCCGCATACACAATCAAACTAAGTAGGATAACTTTTTTACTTAAAACGGGACTGCTTGTAATTTGTCATGCCCACTCCAACATAGAAGGCATAAAGAGCAACATTTAATCACCTTTACAATTGTACCTGTTGACCGAAGCGCAATCCCTGGTTCCAACTTCTGACAGCGACGCAAACACACACTCTCACATACATACACAAGACACTCGCACTTACTGGAATTATGGGCAATGCTTGTAATCGCTTAAAACCCAACAGCAGCACAGCGTACGGAAGTCTTTTTATTTCACATTGTTGTAGTTGTCCGCTGGTGTATGTATGTATGTGTGAGTGAGTTGTATATGTGGCTTAATGTCATGAGAATATGCAAAGTGTGTACTTACATTGATAACAAACATTGCAATTAAGCTGAGTTAAGCTGCCGCACAACTGTCCGAACGGCGCGCTCGCTCCTTGCCACCCGCCCACCCATACAGCAGCGTGCAGTTAGTCGCATATAAATGCTCAAGCACTTTATTATATGCAGGTAACAATTTAAAATAGTTCCAGCGAACTTTCAGCATTGAAATAAATCAAGCAACTTTTTCGTTCACACACACACATACACACATGCACTCGCCAGTTGGTCAACCACTTGGCAGTCTGAGTCCGCTGACTGGCGCATACACACATTCGCACTAGTTGACTAAACTATTTTATTGTTTCATTTTATTGCAATATCCGCATGCTTAGGGCGACGTGCGGTTCGTTTGGGTCACACAGCGGTCCTGTTGGTCAAATGTGGCGCACTTTTGCTTTATTTCCCATGAACTTTCTGCAAGCCGATGTAATATGCAGTTTCTGATTTGACCTCAACAAATTTTTGAAGTACTGAATTTTTGTTGAGTTGTGTTTAAAATTCAAAATATGTGTATTATTTTGACGAAATTTATTTTTTTCGCTATGCTTATTTCTATTTTTTAGCAATAGTAAATTTTTCTACTGAGTTGTTTCATAATATTAGAATTTTTGAAAAATAATTTTCAAACTGATTCAAAATAAAACTTTTCAGTATGCGCTTTTCGCTTTTTTTTATGTTTATAATAAAAGCTGCTGTAAAAATCTAAAAATCTTTAACAATAATCCAAAGTTTAAATTTGCTAAAAATGCCATATAAAACCAGTCTATAGAAAAATTTCAATCACAAAGTAACTTTAGTTATGAAATATTGTTTTATGTTTTTTATTTGCTTAAATATCTATTATTTGTTGTTTTAATATTGAAAAGAGCACGAATACCGAGTTTCAAAATATCCATACACAAATCCGAATTAATAATTAGATGCAAGAAAATATAATATACTAAGAATTATATATATAATCGGTTGCTGCTTGCTCAGCTTCACCAAGGCAATATTCTAATTCTACTGATGAATCTTATTAATTCGGAGAGGGTCATCGTAGTAATTGCTCATCTTAATTGACTTGCAAGCTTACTATTTAATCACCAAAATAACGCAGAAATATTTTCGATGCTAGAAAACCCGGGATTACTACCGAAAACAAATATGTTTTTTTATTTATTTTCTGCTTATGATTTATGTCATTATACCATATACCATACACCGACTGCTATTTTACAGGAATTTCTGTGGGGAGTATATGTGGTATAGTTTTGAGAATGCATTAGTGCCCTCATTCCTGGGGAACGCAACTGAGTGCAAGGCCTGGTAGTAGAGACAGAGAGAGACCCTGCTGCTAAGTGTTGTCTGATCATAGCGGCACTGATATTAGGAGACATAGCGCACATAGATCCACGCATATGAGCGAACTATGAGAAATATAGAGTTAAGCCTTAATGCTTAAATTCAATTCCTTATAGGCAGCCAAAGATCAGAACTTACTGGCCTTGCCTTGTTAAAATAAAAAGAAATTAACAAAGAGAATGTTTCCTTCAACATATTGTACATATGTATGTATATTTTATACTATCAAGACGAAGTGTACGATTTGAAAAATTCTATCTATGAATTTATTATTTAGTCTTATATATAGTTTAGCCTCAAATTCAGAAATTTTGAGGGATATTAAAAATAGTTTGAAAACTTGTTGTTATTGCCACTGAAAGTATGCTTAAATTTTTAAATTACTATATGGTCTTAGATAAATTTTAGCTTTAAATTCAAAAATCTTAAGCGATTTTAAAAATTACTTTGAAAAGTTTTTCTAATAGTTCCTCAAAGTATGCTACAGTTTTTGAAAAATGCTTTGGCGATTTAGGTATCTTTTCTAAATAAGTGTACTTACTTCAATTCAAATATATGTGCTTCTAAAACTATCTTTCACTGTCTCGCTTCTTATTCTATAAAAAAACAAGTAATCACAAGCATTAAAATTTTTTTCAAGAATTGCTTGAACGCATTATTTCTTTATAAAATTCAATGGCACTTGTCCTATATATCACTTGACAATTATTTTTTGTATTGCACGCTTAACAAATTATTCTGGGCAGCAAAATTTCTAAACTTCAAAGAGCAATTTTGATACATTTCTTAATCTACTTGAATATGTGAGTATCTTAAATACATACATATGTATATACAAGAGAAAACTATTAAAAAGTGAAAGTTCAAAGCGTGTGGCTTAAAGCTTTGTGCATTTTACTTCAAAAACCCCATTAATTGTAGATTTATTTCGCTTTGAAACAGCTTCAAAGAACAACAAGAACTGCTGCTTACCTAACCTCAAATTTTTTGCACCACTTTTGCGCTACTCACTGAACAATTGAAGCGCTTTAACTGCTCACTGACTAAGAAAAAGATAATTCGATCAAACCACCGGGTGAGATGAAGCAAACACAGAAAAACAGATTTTCGAGTTCAAAAGCGTAGATAAAGGTAGTAAGATGCGGCTATGCGTAATCTAACGGCAGGTTAAGAGAGTGATTCATGTATATTTGGTTGAAATAAGAGATGCCGCTGATTAAAGCTGTTCCCTTTTTGTTTGTTTGTTTGTTTGTTTGTTGGTAATACTATAACGTATTTACGACGTTTATATACAAAAGCACATAAGCGAACATATACATGCATATATACATACCATATACACTACCACATACAAAATGCCTGAAAGTGTTTAGTAGCTGAGTTTTGATAACGACTGCAAACTTTTTAGCAACAAAACAAATACAAAAACGGCAAAAAGATTATTTCGCTCGAGTCCCACAAGCCGTAAACACGGTTAAACGCTGGTAAGACGAGGCAATTTAGCAAGCAAGCCTTTGCAATGAAGGCAAAAAGGTAAAAGTCATAAAAGCACATAGTCCATAAAATGGGCATATGCCTATTTGACTTTAAATGTTGTTGGTAAAAAAGTGCGAAACAAATACTAAACTGGCGTGCCAAAGTAAGGCGCCGCTATAAAGTGAGCGTTGAAAAAAGCGGCAGCAAAGATTTTTACGACTCGCTTGTGACTGCTTTGGTTTTGTTGTACAGCGCAGTGAAGCTTTTAAGCTGTAGAGCTGCCACACTTAAATCCAAAGTTAGGAGTTTGCAAACGAATCAGGTAAGGGCGGTGCATTAGCGGTCAGCAGTGAATTGACAATTGAATTTTCTGGTATACCAGTCATGACTAGATATAAGACTAATATCTGGTTTATGCGAGATATTCTTATTAGTATTAAACAAGTTACTGACCCACAAAATCTTATAAGAAAAAATAATCCAAAAAGTACTCTTAAAAAATGTGTTAATGTTTACTTCACCCGTCGACCTTAGCATCAGAATTTTTCCGGGGATTTCTTCGTGGAAACAGTCAAAATGAATGCAGCAGATAGCTTCAATAAATGTAAATTTTTGTTCATTTGCTTCAGCTTATTTTATCCCATAAAAAATATGTATATCTTAAATTTGCAATCATATTTTTTGATTCGATTTTGAGCAGAAATTTGATCACTTTAACAATATTAGGGAATACTTAATTTACAAAAAAATATAATACCTATATATGAGCCTCGGTGATAATATTACTTAACACAAGAAGGAGTCGGGTTATCGGGACAAAAAATTCGACGAAGGTTAGCAGCTTTATCAAGCCTTTGTGATTCGACTGGGTTAAATGAAGTGGTGTGATATCAGAAGACGACAGAATAGACCACAGGTCGTAGTGCATCCCGCGACCTTCAATCTGGCCTTTTCGAGTTACAGTTGAAGTTATTAAAAAAAACTATACTAGAGGATACTGTAGTTGTAATGACCTGTGGTCGAAAAATTGACAAAAAAGCGCCGTTTAACAAAAATGGAATTTTACCAAAAATTTTGGTCGTTGCTGACCTGGATCAGATTAAAAAACTAATAACTAAATTTGATAACTTCTTTGTAATGGTACGTGGCTGCACTAAAAATACAGCATAGTTTCAAACCCATGACTTACCCAACAGTATTAGCGCTCTCACTCCTATATCTCTCTCTCTCTCTCGCTCTCTCTCTTTCTCTGTCTTTCACTTTTTCTCTCGAGCTCTTTTTCCCCCGTCAAATTTCTCTTATCACGCACGTTACTAGTATTATATGCAAATCTAACGGCATATTTCTATATTGCAACCAAGATACGTCTTTATTAGACCCACCTATACAGCAGAGCGGTGGTTTAAAAGCACACACACACACACATCGCCATTTCCCTTCAAACAACCAAATGTTTAATGAATGTGAAAATGCTTATTTGCGAGATGAGCGATAAAAGGCGGTGCGAAAAGGGCAAAAAGTGCCAAGTGGCAAAAGGGTTCTCCAGCTTTCAATAAGCTTATGTGCAACCGAAAAGAAGCTTTTCTTATCTAACATTGTAAGAAATTCGTGTTTGCCCGCAGAGAATTGTTAACGGAAATTGGCTGTCATTTTTCTCAACAAAACACTTTTTGCATCTCGCTTTTTCCGACAACAACAGACCAAAGCAATTTACGCCGTCATTTCCTGCCAACAAAAACGCAAATTTGCGCTAATAACAACACACGTCCGACGATTCGGTAACGAAATAAACGTACCGTTAGACAAATATTGCGCTTCCGCTATATAATAGTGAACGGTGTATGGCCAATTTGCCACCAGAAAGAGTTGCTTTCAAATGGAGTACTAATAAATAACGGTAATTCGGCGAAATGGCTATCACTTTCGAAATCATTATTTTCTATAGATGTGTATGGTATGTGTCTTTATGTGTGTGTGTGCGTGTGTGTATTTTTGCGGAATTTAATTTTTATGTGCAACATTTCTTACTCCAATGCTAAATAATATTGCGCAATTAAAAATAGCCAAAACTAAATGGCAATTGGCAATATATTTTGCTATAGTAGTATATATATATATGTGTGTATATATGTATGGCTGCATGTAATGGCACATAAATAGCCAACTGTAATGCAGCTATTAAATGTGGGTCAAATTTAATTGGCTTTTATGCAGTGAAATGGAATAAGTAACATTAAAACATTCAGCATTTATATTTCAATTAAAAGCGCTAGAGTTGCAAAATTGAAAATTTATGCATTCATGCGTATGCATATTTCAGCAAATAAATACACACGCATACATACACCCATACGCATATACGTACAGTGCAGCAAACCTCAGCCAGTTAGACGGTGAACAGCGCCTAGGCAAGCAATAAACCATAAGGCTCAACGGCAACCAGGCAAGCATATATATATATATATATATATATACCTATATGTATGTGTGTGCAATTGCTGCAGGATACCGCATGTATGTGTGTTTGCATGTGTATTTATTACAACCGAAAAGCAAGCCAGAAATCAAACAGTCGCATATACACGCAAACTCTCCAGCACATATACATACAGACACACATGAGTGTAATCGATACGATTGATTGCCATAAAATCAACTCGTTGGCTGACTGGCTTTAGCATGTATGTATGTTGCCCTAAACGATTGCATGTTGCTAGCAAAGCTGAAAACTTGCACTTTTTTTAGCTTTTCTAATAGACAAGTGCATATATAAAAGTTTTATAGTATTGCGCAAAACTTAGTAACTTCATATTTTCCAAAAGCTCAAAAATAATTTTAGGAATTTTTAAGCTACTTTTCTGTATAAAGGTTGCACCATCTCTGACGTCAAAATGTAAAGCGTCTACCAAGAGGGGTGACGTAATTTTGACAGCTCGTGACGGTCATGTTTGTTCAGGGATTTGTGTCAAATTTTGACAGTGTGTTCAGTAAAGTTTGCCATTCCATTATGTCACTTTTCACTTTGGTGCAAAGCGTGAAAATTGTTCAAGATAATTGCGCAAATTCACGTTCTCCGCTGGCTACTGTTTTTTTTTTTTGTTTTTGCTTTTTCATCGAAAAATCATCTTCTCAGCTGAGGCCCATTATTGGCTTAATAGCTTCGGCAACCAACAAAATTATCGCTATTAGCATGAGTCAAATCCTCGTGTGGTTCAGGATTGTGGTATTGTTGGTCTAAATTATGTAAATATTATATATAAATGCTCGGCATGGCGAGCTGAGTCGATTTATTTATGTCCGTCTGTATATACGCGAACTAGTCTCTCAGATTTTTAGATATCGATCAAAAGTTTTGCACACATCCTTTTCAGCAGCGGTATAGGAGCACTAAAGCATATAGCTGTCATAAAAACTAAACGATCAAATTCATGTCTTTGTATGAAAAACTTTTTTACTTAATGAGATATCTTCACGAAATTCATGAATTATTGTGGAAGGCAATAATTGAAAATATTGTTTAAGTCAGCCTATTACAACGTATAGCTGCAGTATAAACTGATCGATAAAAATCAAGATAAAGTCCTTTTTATATAATTTTTTTTTTTTTTTTTGTTAATTAGGCTACTTATAAATTATTTTATCATTATTCAAGTAGCCGCCTTTACTGATCACAACTGATGTCGTGTTTTCTATAACTTCTCACATCTCAGAGTGGTAACAATTTCTATCCGAATATTTGCCTTAAGCTAGCCTCAAATTCAAATTACTTGAAGGCAGAAGTCAGGTCGTATCAAATTTTGAGATCCGCCTCATAGCTTTTTCATGGATTCTGAGCAACACTCTATCTCTCTCTACACAACTACAACAAGACAATATGCTTAAATTTTTCCACAATTAGCATATTTTCACAAGTTCTTACTAATTTTCTTGATCTGCTGAACAATAAGGACGCTTCCGCAGCTAAAAATACAAACGAGTAACAGAAAATTAGTAAAAAAAATTTCTTGAAATAATTTATTGTTTTTATTCAAATACACAGCCAGTTTACTTAAAAATACCGCAACATTTCACTATACACTCTCGTTGCTTCTTTGACTTTTTATTGTTCACTGTTATATTCTTATGGATCAAGGCTTCGTTCCCAGTTATAATACAATATGTTGGCAAAAACCACATTGTTTACCTCAGACACAGTCTCCATAAATACATTCACTTCGTTTCTTTCTTTTGGTTTATTATCCTTGCATTGATTTTCTCTACGATCTTCATCTTAATACTTCAGTAGCTGTAAATGTAAGAGCGTTTTGAGTTACTCTACCATCTAAGATTATGCATCTGGATTATACAGAAGAATTTACTTGTTGTCATTGAACTGAAAAATACTTGATGTACATATTTGTATCTGTTATGTTTTGAAAACTGAATATGTGTAAATAATATTATATACTTGTAATTTCCATTATTTTTATTTTCCTCAATACTGTTCAAACCAGAAATATTCGTATATTCAACATTAATGTTTTCAGGCATTTTAGCTTTCAGCACTTATTCAGCTGAAGGCAACGATAGCTGAATAAAGCGTTTAGAAAATTGCCTATAAAGTTGCACACCAAAGTTTGCTTATTGGGTTTACATACATATGTGTATATATCAAATATGATACTGTATAAGTATATAAGGCGTATATTAAAAAATTTTTTTTTCATATTTCACTTGCCAGAGCTAAATAAATATGTATATTTGTGTATATTTGCTTTTAAAACACAAGCAAATATAAATATTTTCTGCAGTTTGATAAATCGAAATAAATGGTCATAGTTGCATATTTTCTTATTTCCACTTCCGTAGAACTCGTTATTTATTTAAAATTTATTTGTAGAAGACTGATAGAGTCTACAAATTTAAAAGTTTCTGTTATATTTTTGCCAATTTGTATGGATTACACTGACATATCGATTTTCAATTTCAAAAAAGTTTAGAATTTTGTTGCTGATGTAGTTGTAATAAAGTTACGTTATAATACTTATATTTGCATTTTAACAAGTTCGTATGAAAATTAATGCAGATTTTTTTCTCGTGAAAAGTACACAGCTTACTTTATCAAAAGCATGCCTATATGTATATTACAGTTTGATCCCTTTGGATCTGTTTCTTTTTGGCGGTTGCACATAAGGCTTAAATACAGCGTTTTCCAATAAGAGTGGTAGGATTTATAAAAAAAAAAAAAACACAAATTTTTATGGAAATGCAAATGTTTTTCACTTAATGTGATGTAAAATCGATACAATTAAGTTCTGAATATTATATCATTCAAATGCCCTCCGCGACTACTTTTGCAGAAACGAATTCGATGAACCCAATTTTCAAGTACTTTTTCCACTACATCAAGTCGTGTGTCATGAACAGACTTTTCAGTATTGAATTCTAAAGCTTGAAGAGAGTCTGGTTTATTGCTAAAAACCAATGACTTCAAATAACCGCACAAGAAGTAGTATAATGTTGTTGAATCACAACTTCTTGGCGACCATTCAATGTCCCAATTTCTTGAAATTATCGCATCTTCATACTTTTCCCGCAATAATTCGGTTGTTGCACGTGCTGTGTGGCACGTAGCCCCGTCCGATGTTGTCAAGGTCAACTTCTTCCAATCGCGGGCATTTAAAGTTGGTTATAATCGTTTTTTTCGCACTAGCATTGACAGTTTTGTTTATTTACCGCATCATGCAGATGAAAGTGAGTCTCATCGGAGAAGATGATTTTCATGAAAAAAATCTTTATCGTTTACAAGTTGTTCCAAGGCAAAATCAGCAAATTCACGACATTTACGGTGATCCAATGGCTTCAGTTCTTGTGTGAGAGCAATTTATATGTATGCAAGCCCAAATACTTTCTCATTATCCGACAGGTTATGGTTTGAGACAGCCTCTTAAGTAATTAGATAACAGAATTATACTTTCGTAAAGGCTACCAAACCCAGTTTACTTGAAAACACAAATAGTCAGCATATAGTCACCGTAATTGATGGTCTTCTATATTTTCGGGCTTAAGAAGCCAATTTGACGTATTTGTACCGTGAGTCAAGTTTCCGATTACTTCGCGACATTGACTCAAATATTTGTGTTCGTGATGAAGTAGACTTCTCACTCTAGTTC
The DNA here is from genome assembly GCF_042242935.1 of Bactrocera oleae. Taxonomy (NCBI): domain Eukaryota; kingdom Metazoa; phylum Arthropoda; class Insecta; order Diptera; family Tephritidae; genus Bactrocera; species Bactrocera oleae. The sequence goes on along the minus strand of NC_091540.1, from coordinate 62,312,197 downwards.
TGAAACATTTTCAAGGCTTCCGTACAACAACAAAGTTCTAAGCAAACTCGTTGTTAAATTCTGGTTTTTTTATGGTATAAATCGCCTGAGAAAGCGTTCGCGTCGTGAGCAAACAGCTGACAAACACATACTAATTGACATATGAAGATCAAATTTCACACGAGTATACACATTGTACCAATCTAAAACAAAAGTTATTACCGACTCGCGCGCAATTTATATAGACTAGTCCGAGTCAAATTTGATCAGATGTTGCAAACCCTGTGCGGGGTATAAAAATATATATATTTTAGTCGATAACCAAGAATCATATTCATATCACATACCAACGTATATATATTTGTACTCGTAGCTAGCTCGTTTCCACTGTTGAGCTTTTAAATCGCCAAATATAAAAAATATTCAACATTGGAAATCCATTCCAACAACAACTATAACATATGCACTGTTTTACATTTAGTGCTATTTATTTTTTTGTAAGCGTTTAAAAGTGACCGCCCAGAAAATTACACGCTTAGTGCACCAGGCGTCAAAGGCGTGTGTAAGCCGCGCCATAAATCGCCGACAGAGGGCGTTGCAATTGGCACAAGCAACAAATTTAATATTTAGTGCCAACAAAAATACCAAAAAAATTGCACAAATATTTGCTATGTGTGTGCTAAGGCTAGTAAGCTGGCACAACACTGCGATTATAACGGTAATAAAAGCCTTGGTTGACTGTGGCAAATGGTAAATAAATAGATTTTCGTTTATTAACAAATTTGCATAAATTGCAAAAAGAACACGCCCGACGCCGCCAGCGCATTCGATTTGATTTCAATGCATAGCACGGCATAGCATGGCGCAGCATAGCATAGCATAGTATCGCATTCCATTCCATTTCGTTTTGTTTTATTTGCGCTGCCAAATTACAGGCTTTGTATACGGTAAATTGCCACAAATTGCCGATAAGCACGTTGAGCCATTCATTCAATCACCCATTTTCCGCGACACAACACATACATACACATGCATGCGCGCAGCTATTAATTGTATTTGCATGTGTATGTTGGCAGCGCTGTAAATCAGCAAACACTTTTCATCAATTTATTTACACGCAAATGCACACATTTCACATGTATTGTTAATTGTTGCATGCCACATGCCACAAGCATCACACACACACACACAGTAGTTCAATTGTATCGCATGTAAATGTTATTTGTATTTATTTGAGCGCTTTTATGGCCTTCGTGCACGTTCGTATGTAGTCGTGTGTGAATTCACCTCATTTGCTCGTGTGATTTGCGCATTTTTGAGTGTGGAATTCGCCCAAATGACTTTCGTGCCTAATATTGGTTTCCAGCCACAGCGCACATTTGTTGCAAGTGTTTGCTAAGTGCCACAGCATATTATTTGCCCAAATTTATTCATGTGACAGTTTGCATGTTTTCCATTACTTTCAACATGACAGCCGCAATAACAACAACACAATTTTTTTAACCGTGTTTTAGTCATTCAAAATGTCGACACAGTGAAATTGCGTGCAATTTACTATTCGGGTGAGTAAATAAATAACGGTAATGCTTTTCGTTCGCAAAAAAGAATTTTTTTGTTTGTTTTTTAGCATTGTAAGCTTTTAGTGTCTATAATTACAATTTTATTCATTGTTATGCTCTTTTTCGCTACTATTTTATTCAACAACAACAATATAAGCTCAAACTTTGTGCCATTTCGCACGAGGTTTTGCAAAGAGGTTTGTATTTTGCGTCAGAACAAGAAAACAAGACTGACAGAAATCATGAAGTTAATCCTTTATAAGCCCACTTCGGACTTTTGCTCATAAATATCTCAGGCAGACTCTTCCAACCGATAAAAATTTCAAAATCGACAAAAACTGTACGATTATATACATTTTTTGATATGTTGATAGTTTAAGATCTTACCAACTTTCGTCGTAAGTATTCTGATCTGACTTTTTTTTTGGTACTGTAACCAACTACTGCTCTACGAGAATACTGTCAAAAATGACCCTGCCATTATTTCAGATTTTTTCACTATAGTCTATATATGCTTTAAAAATCGTATCGTACATAGTTCCTTCCGAAGGTGATATATCAATTATAGCGAATTTCTCCAACATTCCATATTATCTTTATAATACAATTTTCTTTCTGTTTCTGAATAGAGTGTGATATAACTACATAACTTTAGCCTATTACAAAAGAACAAAAAAGTAACACTTTGAATAAGCCGTGTCAGACAGTAGGAAGCAATAAAGAGGAGCGGTTCAAAAACTAGGAGGTTCAGGGCTTAGGAACTTGCTGAAAAAAAAATTATGGGCACAGTACACTACGTAAAGTACAAAAATAAATGTGTAATAATTATATGCTCTCACTTGCTCTCACTCTCATTCTCTCTCTCTGACACTCTCTGTCTCTCTCTCTCTCTCTCCTATTAGTTGATAATTATGACATTATTAACTGAATTATGTTCTTCGGCACATATTTACGTCCTATTCTTGTTTAATGTTCTTCTCGAATTTTGACCGACATGTTTGAACATCGAAATCAATACTTTAGCTCAAAATGTTTACTCATTTCTACTCCTTACAACTCCTACTCTCTTTATGACTACCATCGCATGATTATAAAAAATCTGTCAAAAAAACCGTTTGGCACATGCTATCTTCATCTTATTTCTTCCGGAGAAGTTATATGTTTGGACAGCTCATTTGCTTCTTCATCCCGTTTAACGGGTAACCCATAAGTATAAGGAATAAGTATTCTTCAAATATTTCTTTAAAGGAATTGGATGTTTAGAGTTGGTGCCAAATGGGAACCATTGGTTCGCTTATTCCATAAAAAAATTGTCTAAAGCACAAGAAGAAAAAATTATCAGCTATCCAAAATCCAAAACAAAAATTTTTATTAATATAGATGAGTACCGGTAATGAACAAAGAACTAATGACTCCCTTGATTTTTGACAAAATGGCGGACTCTTAAAAAAAAACAATTATTTTTGGCAAATTTACACTTCAAATGGGCTAAAACATTGAAATTACTATTAAAAATCTTATTCATTATCTGACAAATATAACTAAGAAGGTTGTGTGAAATTTTCAAGTCGATTGGTCCACTCGTTTCGGACAAATTTTCCTCACCGAGAAAATCGCGTTTAAAGTGTTTTAATATGATTACTCTTGGTTAAAAAGTTCTTACAAATACGCTCATAATTCCGGATTAACTTCTAAATTTTGGAAAATATTCTTAGATATATATTCATTCGATATAGTTAGGTATATCCAAAACAAAAAACGGTGTTTTGAAATTCAAAATGGAATATAACCCCTTAAATCGTCTTTGCACTGAAATCGTTCCCTGAGAGTTCAAAAAACTGAATTTTATTTCCGAATTAAATATGAATGCATTCGCCGACGCCCCAAATTGTAGACAGTCAGTGACCTATACATTGCGTGTTACCATTCGACTACCTGATAATTGGTGTTGTTATTATTATTGTTTATGCCAAACACCTGCACCGATTCGCAAACACTTGTCTGCTGGTGGAAATGTCCTTTTTCTTGTTTTTTTTTTTTTTGCGTTTTTGCTGCGCTTGGACTAACAATGGTAAATTATTGTAATGCTAGGCGAGTGCATATGCAAACACATGCGTACACACACACACACACAGACTCATGCTACCCACCTATAAATGTATATATTAACGCCCATTAAAGCATATATTTCCCTTACAACGGTTTTTTGCAAAGTTTCGAGTGCACAAATGAACGGGCAATTTTCGGTGCCCGCATTGTCCGGCCCAAAGGACCAAACGGGCTGTGCGCTCACTACGAGCGTATAAGTAAATTTGTTGTATGCTGCCATGTCAATTCATGCAGGCCAATGCACAATAGCTGGCCCAGCGACCTCTCTCCACTTTCACACATTGTCGTATTGATTGTCTATGTGTATGAATGCTATATGGGTGATAGGGTCATGTATGTGTGTGTGTGTGTGTTTATGGGTTAATTGCTTTATGAGCACACGAAATTTTCGAGTTCAACAACTGTGTTCGCTCACATACATATGCATGTTTGTGTGTGTGTGTGCGGCTGTGCGGCTCGCATGCCGGCAGTTTATCGGCAGCCAACTGAACGATAGCTAACTGTTCGCAAAATTACCGTTCTTTAGCAGCTGCAGCCCGTTACAGTTGAGAATGTAATTGCAGGTGCACAATAACATAATATTTGCACAATTGAAGAATGGCTCAGGCAGTGTTGCACTTGGTCAACACCTTGTCTCGGTTCGCTGATTTCATATGGAAATGGGAGACATATTTATTTGCTTAAATGTCGATTAAAATAAAAATAAAAAATATTAAAAAAATATATTGGAATTGTAGTTGTTAACCTCGCTTGAACACGGCAAATGCCACGCTTACTGATGGAATTTTAAGTTTCCTGATGTGTTCAACAACTGTTGAAATTTTAGCTTAGGAGGAGTGTTCAGAAAATAACGGGAATAATAAATAAACAATATTTTTTTTCAAAAAAGAAAATTCCCGTTATTTTTTCAACACATTACTAGTGAATTTTAATAAATATTTTCTAAGGTAATAGCTCTCATAAAGTTTTACTCCATCTCTGAATCTATGAGAGAAATCCGTTCTGTTCAAAGAAGCCTGCCATTGAATTTATGGATTGAAATGAACCTGTATACAGAGATAAATTTTGTAAGGTGTGGGCATTCAAAAATTCCCATTTTATAATTTATTTTACACTGCGGATTCTTATAGTGCATAAAATTTCCTGAAAAATTTACCGCAGACTAATTTTTTTCAATTCAAAAATTCGTATATTTAACACCGTTGGGAAGTGAAAAAATTGTTAAAGCAACGAAAAAACACGAGGGCGATTCGGTTAGTCGTGCACATTCTTTAAACCCACTTTGAGAATACACCTTCGAAATTTTCGAACTTCTGGCTCTGAACTGGAGTATATATATCTACAGATTTACGTTTTAAAAAAATCCACTCTATCAATTTTTTAAAATTATTAGGTATTTTATACATATTTTAAGAAAACACAGTAAAATTTTTGAAAAAAACAGTAAACATCTTTCGAGTTACACGCGATCTGCCATAGCGCTATGAAAGGTTTTCCACTGCTGCAACGGTCTTCGTGGATGAAATCTAAAAAATAAACTCACTAATAGATATTTTTCATAAAACGACCTACGGTCATAAAAAAATACAAAATGGTAGCGTGTTTCCAAATTTTGGTTGTTCTTGACCTGCCAAAACTCGATCAGATTAAAAATATTTTAGACCATTGCATGGAGCACTATATACAGAACATGCAATAATCTTGTTTGTGATCCGATCATTTGTCCTCAAGTAATCTCTTTAACGTTTTTGAAAAATGCTGTTGTAGAAAAAGGTCTTTAAAGGTAAACTGCTTGAGCTGATTGAACTGAGCAATTTGAGTATTCTAAATGTTCTTTATAAACAATAACATTCGTTAATAAGTGGCATTTTACTTGAATAAATCTTTTTCCCATAGACTTATTATAATCATACGTTGCTTTGGCCGTTTCTGAATATGATAATATACCTATATACACATTGGAAGGTAGTAGTGAAACTTAGCCTACTAAAAAATATTATACACAGTTATAACATGACAGCAAGGGTCTACCTCGGTAGCCATTCTCAAAAAATTAGGTATCCGCTACTTCTTTTTTTTTTAATATTTTTATTTACAATAAAAATAGACGTAAATCTAAGAAAAAGTAAGATATATATTCTAACGTATAGATAATTCCAAAACATTGTAATTTGTCAACAGAAACTGTGTGAAACCAGAACCAGAAAATGGTTATTAAAAATGGTAATAAAAATCATATATAAAATACTATCTTACTTAAGTGCCAAACACACTTTTTCACATTAACAAAAAAAAGTCACTTTTACTTCGGTTTTAAAATTTAAAAAAATCGAATAAGAAATGTATGAGCATATCATATTTGACAAAACAAATTATTATTTTTTATTATTATAATATATATTAGATAAATTTCCTAGCCAATTTCCAAGTTTTTGGTTGCTTAACATACATACTATAAAATTTCTCAAAAATCTACCTTTCAACCAACTACTACCAATTTTTGTTTTAGTAATATCACTATTATTAGTAACATGAAATTTAAACACAACAACAAAACAACGCTTTCTAGTTAATACGATAATAATGAGCGGTCAGCTGCATATTCATCCCATATCAAATACCAAGCGGCTAAAAATCATTAGTTGAGAAGAAACACAAATCTTCCATTTTGTGTGAAATTTGTCTATAATATATACAGATATATATATTACACTCCTATATATACAATATGTCACTATCATATAAACAAGTATGCTTTTCATAATAAGCATGCTTTAAGGCGTCAAAGCTTTAATAATATACGAGCACTTGTAATTAACCTTAATAACATGATACCACAATCTAAGGATTGCAATTTATTCGCCTTACAATAAACGAAAGAGCTACAGACATTCTTCACTCAAGTGCCACAAATTTCTAAAGTTACATACATGGATGCTTCTTAAGCAGAAAGGGTTAAGGGTTCTTCTTACTAATTGGTTGCTTGTATAAGTTTTATTGCTTGTAATAAATTATTTAACGATATTTGATCACTATAGAATTTAAAATGTGATTAAAAGCTACAAAAATATATGCATCGGAGCGCAATTTGATAGGGCAGTCATTGTCGTAACGTCAACTATTATTCGTTTGTTATATAATATGTGTATTCTATTTTCTGCAATCCTTTTCGTCATTATCGCCAGAAGGTCAGCGAACCTCTTTTCCATAATGTCCTTGTGTGTGCAATGTCAATTAAAACATTCTTCAAAAGACTGTCTTGCGAACATAATCACATAATATATTCGCAACAACAATAAAGTTCTTCGTGTAGTTGTTTCTCTAGTATAATATTATACAAATATTATAGTTTTAGATATACCTTTGGATTCAATTAATGTAAAACTTTCATATTGTATATATTCTTATGAATTAGCGCTAAATTTCGTGCATCTGCACCAACTTTTATCAAACGATTCTACGATCTACACTAGTACTCGGCTCTCTTCTCTCGGAAAGCTATTTTACTTTCATATTTAATATTTATCTTTGTATATTATATGTAGATGAGGGATAATTGAATACCTAGATTAGTGACTAGTCTGAACAACTTTCATCTTGGGTCTTCTTTAATAACTCTACATTCAGTTCTTCTGCAATCTCGGTATATTCTATATGATTTTTGAAGCTTTAATAATTCTGAGATATAATATCAACATAATGCTTTCAAAAGAATGGATTAATTTCAAGATTCATGAACTTTTAATTTTAAAGAGTGTCAACTCACACAAATGTGTCCAACACAGCACTATTAAAACACTACCGATTTATCTTTTTTTACGTATGGGTACACAACTACGATCCAATTTGATTCAATGCGTAAATCATCAGATCAGTATTTACAAATTTTGCAGTATATTTATTTTTTACAAAATCTTTTAATATGCCTGGGGTCACCATTAATCAATATACAAATGTATGTCGGTTGTAGAATATTTGTTTACAAAATATTCTCTATGACAAGGAAAACTATTTTATTTGTTTGCATCATTAAGCGAAAAAAGTATGAGGCGTCACATCAGAATCTTGAATTACATAACCTATAAGTTCAAAATTTTGCTAGGTCAAAAATTCTTGTTCAGTATCAATGATTTGAATTCGAGTAGAATGATTCTTCCCTTTTTGTCCTTTTTCATAAAAATATTTCTGATATGAAAATGTTTTGAAAAAATACATTGGCCATCGAGAGTAGTTTTTAAACCTATACATATGTAGTTCTCTCTCCAGTTAGTTATAGTATGCTGGTACTAGAAGAATAAGATTGATGAAAAATTCTCTAAATTCGATCTTATATAAGAGATATGCCTTAGCAAAATTAATTATTTTAATGAAAATTAATAAATTTATATTTTTTATAACCTGAGCCGATTATATAAAGTTTAGCAAAAAGCTTCTAACATCCAAAAGGAAACATCGAGGACAGCGTCTATCTGTCAGCCTGTATATACGCGAATTAGTCCTTAAGTTTGTAATCGATCTGAAAGCTTACACACATCCTTTCACCTCAAGAAAATGCTCATTTGTCGAAACCGCCGCTATCTGACACTATTGCATATAGCTGTCATACAAACTGAACGATCGGAATGAAGCGATTGTATAGAAAACTTTCTCACGAGATATCTTCATGAATATTGGCAAAATTTATTTTTTAAGGCATCGCTACAATCTTCGAAGAAATTTTTTAGTTCGCAACACTATAGTATATAGCTTTCATACAAACTGACCAATCAAAATCAAGATAAATATCTTTTTTTAAATATTATAAGAAAATAAAATATAATTCTATAAAAAATGCTCCTATGAATGATATCATAGCTGCGGTGCAACTGAAGTTTACGTGTTTGCTTGCCTTTTTAACTACTCATTCAAGGTACTTAATAAGGTGATCAGTATCAAAACCAAGTGAGTTTAATTTGCCAGTTTGTTAACCAAAAATTAAACATTTTGTTATTGCGTAATACTTTTTACAAAACATAATAACAAACAATTAATAAAGCTTAAGCACTTTAACACACTTTTTCATTATTTAAAAAACAATTTAGATTTTTTATTCAAGACTTGTTATTTTACTGCAATAATAATTTAAAGTAATTAATCATCAAAAGACTCACGGGTGCCATGACGCACATTTTAATTAACTTTAATAACTCAGTCATTTCAAATCTGCAGCGTTCTTTTTCTGTTTCAGTTAAATTACAATTAGTACAATTGAAAAAAAATATATTAAAATATGTATTTATGTTATTTAAAAAATTGGCGAAAAAATTGCAAATAAAGTGATGGATTCGCGTGAAAAAAAATTAGTAAAGCAAAAGTATAATTAAAACAAGGTATTGCAGCTGTAATTTATTAATGAATTAATGTATGTATGTGTCCAGTAATATATATTAAAAATGTAAATATTTTCTCTTATTTGCCCTCTTTACACTTTTAAGTTGATATATTTTTCATTGGCAGCCATAATTACGGTAATGAGTATTAATTATGAGAATAATTGGCAGTACATGACACAATTTTTATGATTTTTTTTTTGTGTTAGTTTTTTTTTTTTTTAATACACATTTTTAAAGCATTGCAAAACAGTTGCCGTAAGAACCCTTGAATTATTGAAAATTTATATTTTTTAGAAACTCAGCAGCTAAACATTTGTCTGAACTTCTACTTGTCCTATCAATACTTGCTGTGAGCTCACAGCGTTAAATTAGCTAGAATTCTAAGTGCAGTCTAAACTGAAATAGCTTTTGTGAGGAGCTTTATAGTACATTAGTTTATTTTTTACCTACAGAAATAAAAATAAGTCATTCGGTACCAAGTCAAGACTAACTTATACTGTGAATGACGCATCAAATCGATGTTTTGAGTGCTCAAAAAGTGACCCGTCTTCGGCAATTGGTTTTTCTGATTTCTTGAAAAACAACTGTCAATCAGAATTTACTGTGCTGCGTTATTCTAGTGGTTTTTTTTTGCGAAATGTCCAGTTTTTTCAAAAAAAACAGTCAACCATTTGCTTGCAAGTGCTTTAAGCGCGAACAGCTTTTGCTGTATTTGGCTCAGCTTGAAACACCCATACAGTCGAGTGCTGTTTACTTTTGAGCTCATACGCGTTAGTCCACGATTCATCACTTGGTTCAAAGCACTGCTATCTTCTTTTTTTTAACATTTCTTTCGACCAATCGATACGAGCATTTTTTTAACGCTTGACAACTTGTGTGGGATCCAATGTGAACAAAATTTTTTACAGTGAAATGTTCATGCAGTTGGATTGAATGCATGCTGGTGCCACTGATGCCCATAGTTGTTTCTATCTCACGATAGGCCACCTGACGATCTTGCAATATCACTTTGCGTACAGCATCAATAGTTTCTGGAACAACAACTGATTTTGGACAAAATTTATGAAATTCGTCTTGGAGTAATCTACGAACTCGATTGAATTCACCATATCATCGATAAGCAATGGTCCTTAATGGAGCTTCATGGCCAAAAGTTTAAATAAGTTCATCGATGCAGTGTTGCTGAGTGAATTCATGTCAAAGTTGTAAATATCATCGCGAAAATGTTCGCGAGTTAATTCCATTTATTGGTTGAGTTGAATATTTTAAGTTACTGTAAAAACACAAATAGCACTCGTATGTTAAAACGTTAAAATTTAGACATTTTTAGAATTTCCTAATCAAAATCACATCTTAATAATAATCATTTATCAAAATCAAAACCATTAGTAGTTATTACTTTAAATCGAAAATTATCTGCTCATTTTCAATAATTAAATAATAATTTAACATTTGAACAGTATTTCAAATTTTTATTCTATCCAAAATTGACAGTAGCGCCACCTACTTAAACCTAAATGAGTCAACAGAAATGAATTTCAAGTTTCATAACTGCAACACTGTCTAACTTTCGTAAGCGAATTGTGCCTTATGATGCGTTTGATAAATGAATGAATCCTCAGCTACGTTGTCTAGCATTTCTTTTGCAACCTCTATTCGACGTCGTCATTGCAAAGGATTCAGATCATTTGGTACGTGTCTAGCATTGACACTCTTCATATCCAAAACATTAACCAAACTGTGTTGAGTTGTTCCATCAAGGTGTGAAGATACTCTGCTATCCCTCTGATGCCAACAGGACGGATTTCAAGTAGTTTATTTAACATTCTCGATGTTGTCATTATTAACAGAGGTGGGTGGACGACTCGCATTAGGCAAGTCTTCTATGACTTTCCGACATCCTGAATGCCTTTTGCTACCCAAATACTTACATATGTTCGTCATAAAGTAGACTTCCCAAAACTCTTTTGGAACATTTTCAAGGATTTCGTAACCGGGATCCTATTTGAAACACAAAACTTCTATTGCCCTAACTGAATCGTGGTACATTTTTAAAAAATTACAAAAAGTTCTAAGTCTAATAACAAATCAGATCAATGTTTTGAGATCTGTCATCCAGGGAAAAATTCACTGAACGCTCAATACTTCTAATATTTACAATGTGCTATTATTTTCTATTTTATGAATTTTTCCTTGTTAGGAGCTTCATTAAAATTTATTAATATTTAAGGATAGAATAGAATAAGGATTCACAAGAGCGCCATCTACAGAAAAACTAAGCTATAAAATAATAAAAAATTACGAAAATATATAGTTTACCAAAAAAATCCATACATTTTTTAAAATGTATACAATTTTACTAAAAACAGAATCTAAAATATCGCTGAACCTTAAATACAAAAATTCCTGCCGAACAGCCTAACGAGCTGAACGATCATCAGCGTGAGCACTTTTCGCGTTTTCATATCAACTTTCACAAATCGCGTTCGGAACAAACTATTTTAAACCGTTATGTAAATAAATTATTGCATACACAAAGACACTCACATGCATATATAAACTTTGTAAGCCAAAACTATTTTAAAAAAATGTTGCCACATTTAATAGTGTTTTTCGCGCGCTTCGTTTTGTGCTTGTTCGGCACTTTGATATTGTATAACTTTAACACCTTCAATAAATATTTAATTAAACATTATTTCACGTATCAAGCTGTACACCGTTATATTGAATTGCAGGCTTTTAACATGCTGTGAAGTGTTTTTGCATAACGACTTTTTTTTTTAATAAAATTAAATAAAAATATTTGCGGAATTTTTAGGGACACTGTGTGTATGTCGGCTTCCGTTTACAGTGTTTCGTGAAAGCATTTTTATTTATTTAAAATATTTACGAGTTATTGAAATAATATATAATATCTATATACTATTTACTTATATAACTTTTCAAGTATAACCAAAAATTTAACTGTAGATGAGTTTAGATTAGTGGTAATTTTCTGTAAAAGAATTTAAATTAGATTATTAAAATATAACATTATTTTTATTACTAATTTTTTAATATTTAATTAATTTCATCTAATATTTTTTGTTAAAATTTTAAACAGGTGGCAACCTTTTAGAAAAATATTTTCAACTTTTTTCAGCCAATATTGTAAATGGATACCAATTTGGTAATATTTGTTTTATTAAACCAAATAATGTTCGTACAATATATAAACATGTGGCAACACTTCAGAATTTTTTTTAATTTTTAATCTAGTTAAACCTCTTTAGTTTGCTACTCATTTTAAATTAATTCCTTGATATTGAGCTTTTCAGCGATTAAATGTTTTATACAGGTGGCATCGTTTTCGAAAAAATGTTTTAGCTTTAAGCTTTTCTAAACCGCTTAAATTGGAAATTTATTCGTTTTTGCTTTTTATCTTATCGGTTCGATTATTTCAAATTTTTAAAGAGGTCACAACTAACTCCTTACGATGGCATCTCTTTTCAAACATTCTTTTTAAACTTTTCTAACACTGATCACGCTGAACATTCATAATTCGAAGTAATATGCCATTAACCATTTTTTTTTTTTGATTATTTTTTTAGGCAGGTGGCATCACTTTTCATAATATATTTTTACTTTAAACTTTCCTAAACCTCTTCAATTTGAAATTCATTCTTTTTTAGTTTTTATGTTATTGATTTTTACTTATTTTTACTCTTATTTCGCCATTCGGGTAGTGCCCCGAGCATGATCAAATTTTGTGGCCGTTATAATTTTGTAGATTCATTTCCAAAAATTTATCTGTTTATATACGCTTTTTGTGTCACTGTAAGCTTACTTTTATACATATATGCATGTAAATAAACATATCTGATTTATTTACTCAGTTGACAGCACTGGTTTACCGCCAAACCGTAGAGCACATAACTAAAATACCCTGTAAGAAATTAAAAGCTTCGAAAAAGAGCCAATGTAAAATATGCGGTTAAGTAGGGGACTCAATTCACAATTCATTTGTAAAAAAACTTGAAGGGAGAATATGCAAATGGTATATAAGGGCATTGAAGAATAATCTTAATACATAAATGGACATGAATATCATTTCGATGGATAATTATGCTGCTGTAGTATCTATCTATCCGTCTGTATAAACGCGAACTAGTCCCTCAATTTTTGAGATATCGAGCTAAAATTTAGCACATGTTCCGTTTTCACCAAGACGTTGCTCATTTGCTGGATCCAACAATATCGGACAACTTTAGCAAACAGCTGTCATACAAACTAACCAATCAAATTCATTGTATTGTCAATTTTCTTATTTGACAAGGTATCTTCACGAAATTTAGCACAGATTATTATCCAATACATGGCTACAATCTACGAACATATTGTTCAGATCGAATCACTATATAGCAAAAAGCGCTGCAATTTAAACTGACAAATCCAAATCAAGATCTTTTTATACTCTTTTATGCTTTTAAAAATGCGGCTGTGAAGGGTATTATAACTTCGATGGTATTATTTGAAAACTCTAAAAATTTCGTACAGGATCTGTTTATAAATATACATGTATGTTTATATATTTATTTGCATTTAAGTATGCAAATATTTATGCCAGCTATGTAGTGCGACGCTGGCACGTGCATTTGGCTTGTAGTTGCAAATGGATTGTAAACATCAATCCGGCCACGGCTAAATGGAGCACGAACGCGACGAATTTTCGCTTTAAAAATTGTGCTTCTGCCCCTGCAGCAGTCTCAAAGACCGGCTGAATGTTGATTTCATCACAAAGTAAATCAATTTGTTGGCATGCCTTTTTATTGAATTTTTATCGATATTTTTAGCATTTTTTTTTCAATATAATATTTTTTATTTATATATTATGACATGCTTCATATCAATAACGGTATTAAACAAATTTACATGGTCTTTAACTGTGGTAAATAACAATATTTTGATATAAAATTTATTTACATATGCATCATTCTTTATTCAGTTAAAAATTGGAAAAATTTAAAAAAGAGGGAGTAATGATTGGAGAGAAGAACTGTTATTCAGCTGATTTGTTTAAAATATTCTTAAAAGAATTCAGGAAATCTTTAAAGCATTTTTATACACTTACTTATTACATATTGGTCAGCGAAGTAGAAAATTCATACCTCACTTTCGTCACTCAATTCGTCGCAGACTTTCATTTCTATATTGAACATTTATGAAACTTTAAAGAAGCTCTAGAGAAGCAATATCGTGAAAGTGCATATGTATTATTAAGCATATATGCACATAAACTCCTCTCGTACTTATATCATCTGTCTTACGATTTTCGTACAATTTTTTACAAATATCACTTTTTTTCATCTTTCACTGATTTTTTCATGTTTCTCTTTTTTGCTCGCTTTTCAGATGAATTCACGTGACGAACCGGAAAAAACCTTCAAAGTTGCCATGCCTGATAATGCTTACGCCACGGTTTATCTACGTGACGCCATGTCGGTGGAGGAATTTTTGGCTAGCGCCTGTGCTCGTCGCAATCTCAATCCGATGGAGCATTTCGTACGTGTGAAGAAGCGACGTGACATGGAGGATCATAACTACTTTGTGCCACATCGTAATGATTTGATTGAAAATTACGTAAGTAGAAAACAACGTAAAACCTAAATATACTATAATATTTAATGTATAAAGCCATACAAGATTATGGAGGCGAAAATAGTGAGAGAAGTAATAACAATTATTTTGAGGTCGTTGAAGGACATGTTGATGACAAATTTTTGGTAAATGGGAAAAAAGACAAATAGTTCAACTGTCTTGAGTTGAAAGATATTAAAAAATGGCTTAGTAATAAAACTCTCCTCCAAAATGTATACAAGTTTCCATAAAAGATTACCCGAAAAATAATAGTTCTATGGTTTGCTATAACCTTTTTAGTATTTATGATGAACTCCCAGGTATATATGGCAGTTAATAAGTTTTTAGCTTTGCAATTTCACATTATTATGAGCACAAGGTTTTTATTGTTTACTGAGTTGTCAAAAAGTTTTCGGCTCTTTGATTTACTCTCCCCACTTTAAACCGCGTTTCAAAAAATTTTTTTACAAACTTGAAAAATTTTGAATTCTACACAAAGTTCTGTTATCTACTTCTATTTCTATTTGAAACACAAAATTTAGGTTCTCAGAAGCCTGAGTAAATGTTTCAATCCAACAAATCTTCGTTCCTACAAGTAGTACCATACAAGGCCATCAATGTATTACAATCACGTAAAATTTAGTTATTTTTTTCCAGCAAGAGATTTTTTCAAAGACTTAGGTGACGTGATTTACATTACGGGACATTGACATAATTCCTCGCTAACGATATAATAACTTTGATATTCATGTTTAATTGGTTGGTAAAACCCGAAGTCTCAAAAGCCTATTGAATTTTTCCGTTTCTTGACCTGTATAAACACGAAGTCGTTTTTTGTATTACAACTTAACCGATCACGTTGAATTTAATTGTATTTTGCTACCCGTAGAAGTTTTAATAAGCCCAATTATTGGGATTTAAGTTTCGGGATAGTGAAATTTTTTTTTAAATTTTGTTTTGCCTTCATAATACTCGTAGCTTTTGGTATTAATGTATTGGTTCCACTAGTATAAACTTCGACTGTCAGTTTTATTTATATACACAAATTAAAAGGCTACTAATCCAAAGACATTAAATGTATAAAAAAAACAGGTCAGCATAGATATTACAGCATAGTTGATCCAATTTCCTGACAATTTTGTATGCGATCTTGAAATTCTTCCTATCTGCATTATCAAGAACCTTGTCCTTACTTACTTCAATACGATCTTAATTTATCTTAATTTATTGGATGCGGCCCAACTCTTCTAAAGACTTTCTTATTTCTTGAGAAAAAGCGTTAATGAAGAAGTCTAGGTTATTTGAAAGCTGAGATTAGTTTATCAACACAATATACTATTATAACTCCGGTATTCAAAAACACTGCTGCCAAATCTTACTTAATTGACATCCCTACCACAAAATATCTTGGTCCAAACATGCAATGTTTCAGAGCAGCTCAAACTTAAAATTTTATTGTTAGACTTCTACCTTAGCAAAAAAGCATTCATATTGTTACCTCAAAAAGTATGAACAAATCAACAAAACTGGCTGATAAAATAAATGCTGATTTGTGTTCAGTGCTATAAAAGCATGCTTATTTTATGAATTCATTTAAATTTGATGTATCCCGATTTTTCGGGACTATCAATTCGGGATCCCGAAATTTCAGAAACAGTTTTAAATTTTTTTTAATTTCATATTCAATGTGAAATTCGGCAAAAATTTGCGAATTCAAATTTCTCAAGTTGGGTTAAGGGTTACAATCTCATTCATTTTTTCACTCTTAAAAAATATAAACGCTTCAATAAGACATCAAGTTAAGGCTAATAAACCTGATTTTGGGTCTAATATATTAAAATCATATGTCTATTTTATAAATTCAACTTTTCTGTAAGAATCTCGATTTTTCGTGACTGCGTTTTTAAAATCGGGTAATATCAGAGTTAATTTTAAGATTTTTCAAATTTCAAAATAATTGTGAAATTAAGCAAAATAATACAAATTCACGACACATTGAACCCAGCAACCTGAGGTCATCGCCAAAATAGTTTGAACGCAGGGAATTCCTTGTATGACAACTCTCCTAGTAAGCATACGGCATAATCACAAAGTAAACATTTGCTAGTATGTTTACAAAACAACTCTTTGCAACGCTTTCAAGAACAATAACATTGAAGCCAACAACTTCACTTCGAGTACCTACATAATGCCACGAATGAGACAAAAAGTAACCGCACACAAATAAAAACTATTGACCAGAAATAACCATAGAAGCCAAGCCAGTGACGACGACGACGACGATGACTTTATCGTCAACATTATCAAGTAACTACTTTTAATGGCAAACAATGGGGCAAACAACTAAAAACAAGAAACAACAAAACCAGAAGGAAGTGGTGGCGGATGTATGTAGTTCTAGCTACTATAAATACAACAAAAGTAAGAATCATGTATATGTGTGGCTGTGTGTGCCAACATGCATGCAATTCAAACTTTTGTGGTCAACTCTTGCTTTAAATGCATACTTGTCTATTTAATGGTCTCGAGGGTGGCTCAGCATATGTTCATATTTATATAGTCCCATTAATGTACATGTGTGTGTATGTGTGCCACAATTAAAGTGAGCCACCATCATTGTTGCTGCTGCTAATATTGTCACCAATACGTCCACTCTCACTCACTTGGATGTGGGCGGGGCAAGCGCTCGGTCGCCCACAAGTCAGGTTCAATGTGTTGAAATAATTGAGCGGCGGCGGCGGTGGCGGCGATGTCATGGCAACCAGTTCTTGTCACTGCCGCCATCACCACTAGTTGACAGTTGCCTATGTGCAATGAGACATGTGAGCAGCAGCAACCCACACACACCCACATGTGCACTCACAGCTACATATATATATAGAGACATATTGTTTTAACCCGTTCCCCCTCCCTCCCAGCGGCATGTGTTCATTCACCCTTTTAACTGCTGACTGCCGCTCGATGCTTGCTGTTTGATGACTGCCAGCTGGCAGCTGCCCTCGGAGCAAAAGTTTGCAATTAACAATTTCATTAAAGCCTTTATGTGAATATGGCATGCCACAATGTCGTCGCCAATGTTGCCAGCTCTGTCGAAAGTCATTGACATTTAAGAGTGGCATGTGACGGCAGTTGAGTTAAAGAAAGATAACAAAAAGCTGGCAAAATGCACACACAAAAAAGTGGAAAATTTTTGCATAAGTACACACCATACATACTTACATGCAAACATTACACACACACATAATATACTTGCTTAACAATTATGTCTATTAAATACAATAAATCGGAAATAAGTGAGCGTAGTACGAAGCATATAATTTCAATACTTTGGAGGGCATGCAGGTATTGGACATATGTATGTGTATGTGAAGTATGCATTTACCTATGTGTATGTATAAATGTGTGTTTGTATGTAATGATATTTATATCTTGCTCACAGAGGTCATCGATGCATATGGCTGCCTAATAATTACATCAATGCAATTAAGTGTTGCCGTCGACTTGCAAACAAACATATAATATATAGACATTTAAGCATATATATACAATACTTATATACAAACATATATAGACATTTAAGTATACACATAAAATACATATAAACAGTATGTAAGTATACAATACCTGCCAGCAATGTTACAAGTAGCCGCGAAAAGTTTTGGAGCGCTTTTGACAATGCATCGTCAAATTCCTGCATGTGGAAAGCGTATGTATGCTCTCGTTCTGGTTCTTTACTTCGTGAAGAGCGTCATGAAAGGCCATAAACAATAAACCGGAATGATATTAACGATGCTACTTTTATAACCAAAACATTAAGTAAAATTCAATAATTTTTAGTTGCAAAACGTTCGTCTTCGAAACTTTTAATAATAAGTAAATAGTATAAAAATAAGGTAGCCCTAATTCGGTTATAAACGATCGTTGTATACTCTTACAGTTTTTGAGGCCCAAATATTGATATATATTATATTGAGGCCAACATATTCGTAAACCCACGTCTCGTCATCAGTATTGATGCGTTAGATGAATGTAGGGTCCGTATAGGCGCCCTCTACTCAACGTCGTTTTTGCAAAAAATTCAAGTCTCTTGTTATGAGTCTAGCTTTGATACACTTCTTACCCAAACATTAACCGAAATGTGTTGAGACGATAACTAAGTGATGTTGAAATCCTCTGCTAACTCTTTGGCGATACCGTAGTCGTGATGCCATTGAGATATAGAGAAAAGAGATACAAATTTCTAAGAAATATTTCTTATCAATTCGGCTTGGCCGCGCAGTTTAAATGGTCCTGGGGTCAAATATAATCTGTTGGGTGCTTGAAAAGTTATTATCGACCATTTACCACGGAGAAACTATTTTTATAAAATTTTGTTCCGATATCTTAATAGGTGCTTGATTTATAAACTGTAAAGTGAAGGAATCAGATAGAGTTTAAAATTTTGATTGTAGACCAGAGTCTTCAAATTTCATAGTGTAAAATAAAAATGTCAGAATAATGCTATGCACTAAATTTGGTTCAAATAGGTGGAGTAGTTCCTTAGAGATAGGGTTTTGAATAAAGGTGGGCGGTGCCACACCCTTGTTAACTGTACCATCTTTTTTGTTTTGCGGCTTCAAAAAAATTTTTTTTTGTATTATCTTATTTAATTCTATAACATCTCTAGAATATTGTGCTAAATGCCCAACTTGTGCTGAGTAATACAATAGCTTGGGAGATATAGCCTTGAACAGTTACGCGCTTAAGGTCAGCCGTCACAAAATCGTTGAAAAATACATATCTTTGGCATCGTAAAAAGTTTGAATAAAATATTTCACTATTTTATGAAAAGAAAATTATTAAAATTAAGAAAGAGCAAACCCTTTAATGCCTTTTATGCTTTTCTTTATTGCGTAATCGCACTTGTAGTAGTTTTCAACATAAGCCTTATAAGGCAGTGAGCGTGTTCATCATCCATTTTAACACTGGATTTGAAGGTGCTAGCAGTACTTATGCTCAGCGAGTTTGGTTTACATAGCTTTAATGTTTTTCTAGATTTGTACATAAAATATAATTAACTTATTGCAAAAAAAAATTTCAAAAGCCAGAAAATTTTAATATTTAGAACTTCAATCAGGCTTTATAATCGGACTATTTACAACGTAAAAGCCACTGGTTCTTTTTAAAAATGATATTCATTAATGATCTAGTCTTTGTTAAATAATTTTTGGATAATATTTGACTACTATGTTTATAGTACATATAGTTTATTTATATTGAAATACCAAGAGTGTTATAAGTGTGAATCGCTCTCTATAGCTATCATATTCATGCCTATATTGACCTTAATTACTTTCATTTCTTTACAAATACATTTTTATATGTACATATCTATATATGTACATTCAATATATATTACTACTCTGATGTATGCACTACGTCAGTGCAGTTTCTGCATTTAATGTTAAATTCTCGCAATTATATGGTTTCGCTCGTGGTCGGTATTTACATTTCCATTTAAATGAAACACCATATAATGCCTATTTTATAATCACACAATTTAAAGCTTATGGAAAGCCTCTACACACACACATAGGTATATAGCGAAGGTACGATTGCATAAAACATATGCCGTTATATACTATACCTGAGTGAGTGCTTATATGATTGTAAATTTGTAAATTCATTGAGGTTTCAGATTTACATAACCTGAAAATTTTGAGCGTAAAATTTGCGGCATGGAATAATTGCGGTTTAAATTGTTTGAAATTTCATTGCAATACATGATATGTAAATTTCAAGGAGTACGGGTACAAAATAAAAGAGATTTTAAATAAAAACTAATACGAACTTACTCAGGTACACAGCTAGCTGGCAGATTTAGTTAAAGCGTTCATATCATTTTCAACTACTAATGTGATTCACAAAGCTTTGATGAAAGAATTTAAAAACAAATCCCTTTACTATTAATTTCTACGATTCTTCAATTTTTTCTATAATTTTTGATGAGGTGTCTTTTTAGAAGTTTTTCTGCTTACTAATATTAAAAATAAGTTTTCAAAATCGGTAAATTCTCTCTAGAGCCGCACTTATAATAGAGAAATAAGTCATTTCAGGTACTCGATAAATACACGAGTTGGGATCTGAATTTAGCTGACACTACCATCTGGCAGTACTATCACCATCACTGGAATAAAATTTTACCTTGATAAAAAATAATGAAGAAGGCTGCTGAAATAGTAGTTTTTTTTTTTTTTTTTTTGAAACGCCAAGCGTCAGTACATAGCGAATAGAACAGAATATACTGGCTATGCAAACAAACTGGCAGTAACATTGAGCTAACTTTGTATTGCGATCCTTTCTTTTGTGAAGAAATTCTTCTTTCCTCTCTAAAACAACATTTTAATTATCTCTTACCTCAGATCTTCTTGTACTATAAAGATATATTAGAGATTCGTAGCATTTGAGAAAGCGGTTATAGCACTTTAAGAAGCTACACTCTTGTTTCAATTTGAACTCGCTAACTTTATTGTTGCTTTAGCATGTTAATTTCTCGACAAGATTAGTGTTCAAAGGTAGCGAGCGGAGAAATAGACTGTTGACTGTTTACTTTATTTGAACTTATGGTAACCAAAGAAAATCAGTCGACAAAGCTTCTTGGGATATTTCTACCCTATTATAAAGGATATATTTAGTTTGCCACAAGATTTGTCGGAGACCCTATATAGTATATATACACAAATGATCAGCGTGACGAGATTAGTTGATTTAGCCATGATTATTTTCCATGGTAGCACTAATAGACCACGGTTTGCTCATATACATACATATTCAAAAGCTTCCGTCGTATATTCATAAAAATTACCAAAAAAGTAAGTATTTTTTAACAACAACAACAATAGAGGCATTGTGAGTAGATCAATTAAATTTTCAACGCCTAATATGGTGTTATTAGCAGTGCCACGTTCAACCGCATAATTTGTGCCACGGCAGCACACACATCCATGGAAATACATAACCGGTTTTGTGGTTGCAACAGTGAAAAGGCGCGCAACACCGACGCTTGCAACAACTGCAACATAATTAGTGATGTACTAAGTACTTGCACATACATGCAGACACATACACACTTAAGTAACTGGCGACTTGCAACACAGTGTGATTAATGTGCATGTTTTTGGCGCCTTGCGAGAATGTGGCGAACGTGGCAACACACAATGGCGCTGCCAAACACCAACACATTTCCGGTTAGAGTGTGTAGCAATAACAATAACAACAACAACAACAGCAACAATAAAAGCTGACGTTAGTGTTTTGCGTGACACGCCCAATTGTTGTGTTTGCCGCAATATAGCTTATTATAGAGCTTCTTTATTCGCGCACCGAAGTGTGTGACTAGATTTCGGCAAGTGAAGCTTAGTTAACTGAGTTGGAGTTACGCGAAATTTAGTTAGGCTAATTATATTTGAAAGTGCCGCTAATTATGTAAATTAAGCAGCTTTGACGACTTGACTAGAAATTAGCTGCTACTTTACAACTAAATCGGCGAGTAGTATATTAGAGCTGAGCTGCAAATGCGAAGAATTTGAAAGAGGTTAGATATGGTTATAGGTAGATTCTACAAGTTTCTAGATTCCAATAAGGCAAAAAAAATGTAACTTTCGGTTGACCTTCATAAATAAAAAGCTTTCATACAAGAACTTGATCGGTCAATTTGTATGGCAGCTATGATTTGTTCGGAGACAATAATCTGTGCCAAATTTCGCAAAGACACCTTTCCATATAAAATGTTCTACACGCATCAATTGCCTCTTCTGCGAGTTTAGAAAAACGTTGATCTCTTAGTTTATTTTCGGTGTCAAGTCAGGACTATACGGTGGGTGACTCATCATATCGGTGTTTTGAGTGCTTAAGAATATGGCAGATTCTCGCTGAAATATTCAAAGCTCTCAGCAGCTTTACCCCGCCTTCAAAAAATCATGCTGGCACACTTTTGTGTCTTTCTAGGAGACTATCCACCAAACCATTACAGCAGCTGATTGGTTCGCAAGCTTTTGTGCAGTTTTTGTTGTTTTGCTTATTAAAAACTTCTTCAAAAGTAAAATATTTTTTTTATCTGTAAAAGAATGCTTTTATGGCTGCTGACCGCGTGCCACTGAAGAAGCCGCTTGCATCTGTGGAGCCTAATTTGCTTCAAGTGCATTTTCAGAAGATGACCAATTGACCTGCTTTATTATGAAGATCATCTCGAATAAGTCTTGATAATGATCTGAACGATATATTTATTTGCTTTGACATAATTTTCTGTTTTTGAAGGAGATTTTTGAGAATACGTTTGCTAACAGTTTTTATGGCTGCATTAGTTCGAACCACGCGAGGATCACCACTTCTCTTTCTGTCATCAAGTGTAGACGTTTGGGAAAAGCGATCAATAGTGCGGTAAATAAACATTCTCGAAATATTGAGTTTTTGGAGAAGCTCATAAATTTCACTTGCGATTTTTCCACACTCATGTATGTAAAGTAATTACCGATGTACAATTTTGTTTAGCTCGCCTTTTGCCTACTCCTGCTTTTTGCGAATTTGTCCTTACTGTATACATATATGTATATAACCTTTGTAACAGAATTTATGGCAAAACTAGCTATTTACGCACTAATTCAGGTGCAACAACAAACATGTTGCAGTACGATTAAGTAGAGTTGAGTGTCATATTGTGGAATACTCATTCACAATACATATTTATATAATATCATTGTATAAAGCATGAGGAAAAAGAGCCGTTTGCGCTGCACTTAAGAATTTGCTAAAGCAAATAGTTACCAGGCATCTATGCTGTATTTTTAAATAAATGCGTCACTTCTTAAAACGAAGCACATTTAGAATATATTTTCTATGCAATTTGCTCTAGATGCCGCTCTACAATGCACAGCTGTTTATCAGGCGGCAGCGTCGTGTCTGCTTAATTTTCTTTATATTTTGCTGTTTGCAGGCCTCATAGTGCTCGGCAGACTAAAAGTATTAACTTCGCATGCCATATTGTGAATAGAACTCCACCATAAACGGGTACTCCTCTATATCCTCTTTACCCTCCAATACCCTCCATTTTGTGCTTAGCGAAAGCCTACTTCACCGTTTTCTAAAGCCAATTGCTCTTGTGGTTTTCGCTACTACTCTCTCCAGCAATTTCTGCCGCTTTAGACTTGCATCGGCAACTTCGTCAGACTTGGGTAGTCGTGTAGTTGTTGTTGTTGCATCTTTCATTTTATTATTTTCTTTACAGTTAAGAGCTTATCAAGAGGTTAAGTGCAGTAAAATTAAGTGTGGCGCCACCAACGTTTATCCATCGGGCTCGAAGTTTAATCACTTTAATGTGAAGTGCCACGATAAGCACAAGTGATGGTGATTTAAAGAGTTGGAGTACTGGGCATTTTTTAGTGAGTGAAAGTTCGTCTGCCACTCGTTCAGGTAGTAGATGTGTGTGTGTGACTGTGTGGTTGGGTGTTTAACTAAAGAAGTCATTGACGCCGACGAATGAGCGAGTAAACGTGGATACGCGCCTGTGTTGACTGCCAACCGGGTCAGAGAAGCTGATGTGGCATATCGGACTATTCTTGCCGCTAGGGGAAACTTTAATGGCATGCCATGATATTTAATTGCAATTTTAGTAAATTAATGTTAATGGCTTGCTTTAAAACAGTTTAATATCTATCAATATCTTACTGATCTACATACCACACCGTATTGCTTAATACCTACTACTGGCGATGCTTAGCTTACGTGCTATCTCTTTAACACTCGCATGACGATTTTCGAGCACAATTTCCTTCACTTTTTTGATGTTATCATCAGTGGTAGACGTCGAAGGACGACCGAAACGAGGCATGTCTTCGACGGTTTCTCGACCATCCTTAAAGGCTTTGTACCAGTCGTAGACTTGGGTTTTCTATTGAATAGATTCACCATAAGTATTTTCTAACATTCGCACCGATTTCGCACTCGAAATTTGGTTCAAAACACAAAATTTGATGCAAATTCTTTGTTCAATATTTTTTTCCATTGTAAAAATCGCAAAACACTACTGAGGTCGACTGATTGCAACAGTCTCTTCAAACAAACTGATTGACAGAATGCGCTCATTTTTGGCATAGTAATTAAGGACACAATGTATATCTTTTCATAGCTACTTGTCATTATTCTCAGTTGAAAATTTTTTTTCGCTTTCCAGTGCCTGACACATAGAGAATATGTCACATATTTCAACGGTAAAAATCGTGTGTGATTGAGATAGATAGATAGATATAAGAAACTAAAATACTCTATTGAATGTGAGACACTAATTAATAGAATAGCTTTCCATATGATTATAACATCTTTAATTTTTTCCAAACGTTTTTGGTAACACCTTTTTTTGCAAAAACTGCTTATTTCAACCAATATAAACTTTTTTATATAAACAAATACAGATATAAAGACCACTATAACTAACTTCAAACACTGGCAACGTATGTACCTTTCATGGATTTGCTTTCAAAAGCTAAACTTAACAAGCTTTAATTGGCCGACTACAAAGTACACATTTATTTTCATCGAAAAAGTTTTTACTTGATATTTAAAACTCACAACAAGTACAAAAAACTTTTAACAGTTTATAATTGGTTTTAAGGCAGGAGAATGTAGTGCGTTTGATGTTATTAAATTGGCAACTTTTTAGTGACACACTAGAAATCGATTGGAAATTTCATACGATTTCCAGTTTTACACTTTTATGGCCTTTTTTTCATGATACAAGCTTTTGAAAGCTGAAACGAGCTTTCACATTTTGATTATTGTTTAAAATTTATAAAAAAAAAAAATATAGATAAATGTGCAAATAGGCTTTCATTTAGTTATGTAGAGTTTCCAATTTCTTCAGCAATAGTTGAAATGTGTCAAATGAAGGTATAGTCATTTGAAAATTGCTAACAAATTTTTACCAGAAAGATATAAGATAATAAAAGTAATTTAACTGTAAATTACTGGTTAATAGACTCAATAGATATATACCTGCATGAGAGTAAAGTACTATCGTCTTTGTACTAAAAAAGTTTGTCATTGTCAGTGCATTAAATATGTATAAATATTGAGCACGTAATTTTAAAGATAATAAAATGCATAATTCAACTGCGACTTTACCCTAACGTTTGTCCAAAGTAAGCAATTTCTTACAATACAATTCGGTTCACCACTAAACACACGAAATTTAGCCAAGCTTTCTTAGGTTTAGTTCATATAAAAAACGTTGCCTACATCCAGGCTCATGTATTAGCCTAGACCCATACCGCATTTACTTTAAAAGCACTTTGGGTATAATAAATCGCTTGCCAATGGCCACTGTACATTCACAACAATTTATTTGTCTCTGTTCAAAGGGATACGCAGTTTGAGCAGTAATAAGTATTATATTTATAAATATCAGGCAATTTAACGTATTTTGAATAAAATGAAGGTGCTTAAACAAAATACCACTGCATTCGTATTCGATGATACATATACTTGTAAGAGCAGTTTGCTTTACTATATATAATTTTACAATCTGATGTCACATAATTAATATCATACAAAATATATTAATATTTATTCTATCTTAAGAGGCACAACTAGTTAGACAGCCTAAAGAAAAGTCTATTGTTGGAAATCCAAAAATAAAATTTTTTTATAAATTATTTTAAAATTTTTTAGTGTATGTTGATAGATATTTTAAGAGCATTAAGTAAATTTTTTAAAAAATTAAATATTTTTCGGATTACACGCGTTCTTTGACAGCGTTAAACAAAAGGTCCTCCACTGCTGCAATGTTGCTGGTTTTCTACGTAGCTGAAATTTAAAAACAAAAGTTCTCTACTAGAAGATGTTAACCGTACCATGACCTATGATCAACAAAATGGCAGGGGCTAAAGTTTAATTTTACCCGAAAATTTGTTCGTTTTTGGTCTGCCAGGTTATTGTATGGATCATTTGTCTTCAAGTAATCATTCAAGCAAAATCGAAAAAAGTGTTTGATATAAACTGATAGAGCTGATTAAACTGAGCGGATACGGTTCAAAAAGCTGTAACTCAAAAACTATTTGTGATATCTTTTCAAAACATAAAATTAATATTTTTAAGGTATTATCCATCGAAATATAAATCGATTTGAAAAGCTTCACACTAGCATGTATTAAAAAACGTTGCCTACATCTAGGCGCATACTAGCGAAGGCACACACCAGTTTTCATCAAAGAAGCTTTGAAACGGCTAGTCATAGTTATAACGAATAACTAATTTTTTATATAAAATGATATTAATTATCTTTTTCTTTTTATTATTTATCTTCAGATATTTTTCCGATAAAATTCGGTTCAGTGTCCCCTTAGTTCTGAAAATGTTTAGTGGTTTTGAAAATTCACAGCATTTTACCTTTCTAATATTAGCTCCTTCAACTTATCTGTGTACTATCCTGTATGCAACATGATTTCTTATATGTGTATATACAATACTCGTATATATATAATGCTTACACATATCCAGCAACATATTACGGTATATAAATATAAATGTCTACCCAATTACCACAAATCGCTTGGATAGTGACTGGTTATGACTGAGGTGTGTACGACCAAAGGGCAAATGTCATACACTAGGAAACACACACACACACACACAATACAATATGCGCACACACGCAAAGTCATCAGCATATCTATAATATGCTTACCTTATCTGCATATGTTTATTTGTTTACCATACTGATTGCCATATTATCATCTCAGCATTTTGCATGTGTGTGTGTCTAGCCGGCAATCAATCATATTTAATGAGATATGAGGAGGGGGCAGGCAAACGTCGGCCAACACCAACACACACACACACACATACATGTGCAAATTACTATAGATACCCATGGTCAAATGATCAGCCCAAAGGGGGCAAGCAGCAAGCAGTGCGGAGAAATGCATAAATTTTAAGATAAAAACAAAGAAATACCGAAAAAACAGCAAATATGTAAACATACTATTTATATTATATATATACAGCTATAATTTGCCATTATTACAGAGACATATATGTACAAGTACATATGCTTGTGTATGTACCATGCACATTTATATGTATGTGGCTTCCAGTGCTGATTTGTCTTGTGGCCAAAGTCAGTTCAATGACACTATGTTTACATTATCTGGTCTTTATTGTACTCTATATATAATATATACATAGATACAAATATGTGATTTTTCACATGCTTGTATGTGTGTGTGCACATTATTGCAATTTTGCGTTTGCTTCCACGTACTGCAAACCAAAGTTATTTTATTTATGCAAACACATTTATACTCTTATTATTTCTTTACTGATATTTATATATCCAAATTATAGCTTATTTGTTTCTATTCTCTTTTATACCGTGTAATTTAGAATGTATTATTCTACGTATGTTAATGTAAAGAAATTTTCCGGTGATGACTTGTGTGGTAAGAAAAATATATGCAAAAAATTACTGATTTAACATTTTTTAACGGTAAGGCAAAAACAGTTTGACACTCTTGCATTGGAAGCAACATTCCTACCTCTATGCTTAAAGGAAAAGTAATTTCCTTTATCTCTGTTATAGGCCATATTCGTACATAACTAACGTTGAGTAATTGAGGGACTAACTTAATGTAAAATTTGAAAAAAAAAAGTTTATATTTCGATAGCTTGTACCTTAAAAAATAACGACCTGGCTAATAAAGCGTTTATTTAGAGAACTTTACTTAAACCCTCATATACCGGCACATCGAATTTTTATTTAGTTGGGTTTCATAGTGGGGGTTTACTCACTCTTTAGGATGCTTTTAAGACACTTATATGAATAAATTTCGCAATCACACTTCTTTGGATTAGTGAGACCACACTTAAGTTCTCAAAATTTTCACAAAATTCCGCATTAAAGTTGTTACATAAACGTTATCAGTTATTGCTACCATATTTCAACAGATCAGTTTATAGTTTATCGAATATCTCAGTATAATTTTTATTATTCGAAAATATCCATGGAGTTCTTAATAATATCCGGCCACTTCTTCGTTTCGTCAATTGACGGATTCCAAACCTAAGTAAGCTCTAAATGTCCGAATCGCCTCTTTATTTCATGTAGAGGTTTATCCTGGTCTCGAAACCTCAAGCTTTTCCTGTTTCAATTCCGAGTAACGTTCTCCGATACTAAAGTACCATTTCTTATATTTAGGCAATCATCATGATATCTCGTTGAAGTTATCGGCAATATTTTAGCTTTCCAAGGATATTTTAGTTTTCCAACTACACTAAGTCATTAATATTTGTTCATATTGCACTCACTTAGGGCTTCAAATAATAAATAAATTTAAAACAAATTTATTAGTAGCGGTAAAAATTCACATATATATAAAAAAAAAAAAATAATTTTTAGACCATCGAGATTTTTTGCTGAAATTCGGAAACAACACCTTCTAAGGTTCCTCTGTGTTAGTAGCATTTTTTTTTTATAAGTTTTCCCGTCTTCTAAAATATCTCCAATTTCTAGAAAAGTTTTAGTAGCAATATCGAAAAGTAATGATCACCTAGTCTATCTTTCGGCGCATTATTTTAACGAAGTCGCACACATTGTTGGAAGTTAAAAAACTAATAACATGTGGGGATCTATTGAAAAAATTAAGTTTTTTAAAATTAATTTATATTGTCACAGAAATATTTTAACTAAATTAAGTAAATTTATTTTATATCTTCATTGTTAATATATTTACGCGCCATCACTGAAACAAACGACTCAACTAATTTATATATTAATTTCTCTTTTCTTTCTCTTCTGCCTTTTCCGGCGCACAGTTGCATAATCACGAATTCGTCGAGGTTTGCATGAAGATACTCTATCAAGTGGAATTACATCGCACCACACTCGAACAAATGTGGGGCTTCTCAGTCGAAGCGGAACTGATCGAGAACGCTGAACGGCAGGATGAACTCTGCTGCTATGTCAGCCGAGTGGAGGACAAGAGTGTTGCCATGCAAAATGGTAAGTACATTAAAGTAAGAGAAATTAAAGCGCAAAATAAAAATGAAAATTATTTAAGAATATTAAATACGAAAAATTTAAATGAAAAGACGCGCCTGCCGCAGTTGAGAAGATAAAAAGCAAATTAAATTACTCGCAGGCAAAATTAACAATACCCAATCCACATGCATGCGTATGTATGTAGCTGGATCTCTGCGCTGCATAAGTATATGGGTTCGGTAAAAATTACCGGTTTTTTTTATTGTTCATTAAAAGGAAATTGAATTAATGTCATGTAGCTGTACTCGTTGTATTAGTCGGCGAAATTGCTGTAGCAGTACAGTTATTTTCGCACATGATTAAAAGTGGCAGCGTTAGCACTTACATTGATGTGTTTGTAATCACAGGAATAAACGCGGGTAGTTAAGGAAGCTAGTGAGTTTTTTGACATTTTTACGCATAAAATAAATATAAGGAATATTATATCTAAAGGGCTGGAAAATTAAAAAGAAATGTATGGGTCAAAAACAAAAGTGTTTCAGAAAACTGCAGAGATACACCTTCTAAACTTCCAAGCTTCAACTATAGCATTTTGAAAGCATCCAATTAACGCAAACCAAAAAATTTTGTTCCACTGAACTTAAGGTGACAAAGCTTGGGACGAACTTATTTTAACGAATTCAAATTATGAAATTTCCTGCTGTTCTGGGCACTAGTTCGAAGCTGGTGAAGTAGGCGCTTACCAGGATGCCACCTCTACTTATATTAACAGCCATAAGCAATGCGTTTTATTTATATAAGAATTACTTAGACTTAGTCCACTTAATCCACTTTTTTTAAAAACTCAAGTATAAGACCAAGCTTATTTCCAAATCCACTTTCCCTTTTACGGCTTTCAGTTGAAAACAAGCTTTCGATATATTTTGTCCTATTTTGTTTGACAACTATTGTAGTACCTAAGTGATCTAACTTCATTGTCGAAACCTCAATTAATTTAGTAGTAAAAATTTTTTATTGTATGCCCAGGTTTCAAAAAATGGCTGTTACCGCTGCTAGGCTAGGTTTTCTTTGAAAATATTGAAATAATATTTTCTAAATATTTCACTTAGATTACACTATAAATCACAGTCTTCATTTTGATTTTGCTTTACAGAGGTTTAACCTTACGATTTCTACTCTAAGCTCTAGTCCCACTTATGGATTTCATTGAGCGGAGTGTCCATATTTAAAATGCAATTGAATTGATTTTTTTGTCAAAGCTTTTCTCATTATGCTATTGCTAATTTAGGATTGCAATTTGGAATATTAACTTTAGTCCAGACTTACTTAACGGAACTTTGGTAGTCTTTTCTTTCCTTTGGCACCATTAGCAACCAAAGTATTCGTACATTATAGACCACAGGATTCTAAGGCTCTGGGAAGCTGGCTATAAGAGGCTAGGGGAGAGAGTTTTTTTTAACGAGCTCTCCGTCCAACTATGCATTAGGCCAGACTTTTAGATTCTCGAAGTTTTCGCATTGGCACTTACAGGTGCAGGGATGATTTGCTTTGAGGAACTTTTCAGCATTAGACTTCAAACCGATTTTTCAACTTTAGGAATGCACTAAGTGCCAGAGAAGCATACCAAAAAACCACAGATTCATCAAACCACCCTCACATATTTATGTCTGTATCTCTGCTTGCCTGTAGAGCAATGATTTTGGTTGCTCCTGCTTGTTTACACTGTTGCCCGTCATGACTTGTCGGACATAAAAATTACGCGCAACAACAACAACAGCAGCACCAGCAACAGCAACAACAACTGTACAAAATTAAAAATCGGCAAATTAATTGCACGATAACAAAGTTATATGGCCGACACCGCTTGATGTTGTGGCGCAGCAATTGCAACTGCCCAGCAAGAAGAGAAAGGAAAGAGAGTGTGGTGAGAAGCATCGTGCAACTGGGCAGCCAGCCGGGCGTATACGTAATCTAATTGAAAATCGTACACGCTACACTGACATACCCCGCAATATTGCGAAAAATTGGTAGCAACAGCAAGAAAAACAACAAAAATAGCAAGTCGTCAAAGCGAGTGTGAGCTGGACTTCAGAACGCACAGACGCTGCGGCGACTTCACGCCTGTAATGCGCTGATGCTGTATACGCCTGACAACAGAAACGATGGTGCTGTGGCTGTTGTTGTTGGTGGTGGTTGTTGTTGTTGTTTGAGGCAGTGGGGGGAAAACTACAAAATTGCGGCTGATGATATTGTGAGCGCTTCGCTGAGCGTGTACGGCTTGTCAGATTTTCTTGTGCTTTGCACATGCTGCATGCAACACTATATGAGTGTGTGTGTGTAGCACAGCTGTAAGGCTTCCGCTGTAAGTAGACACTGTTGGGCCACCAAAGTGGCATACTAGTGATACACTTCAGGCACTACACACACACTTACATGCGCTTGCCAACGGTTAAAGTAAGCTGTCAGACGTTGAACACACACGCACATGCTTACATAGGTGAAAGAATGTTGTAACGAGACTTTCAGCGTCGGACTGTTGCTTTGCGTTGCGTTGAAATGCGAAAATGAAAATGATGCAAGGCAATAATCAGATTAACACCTGGAAAATGCTGCCACTTTCAGCCTTTCGCCTTGCCTGCCTCCCCCTCCCACCGCATACATAGCAATCAACAGCGCATTTCGTTTGCGCTCCGATATCGATTGCGTTGTTTTCGGTTGCTGTCGGGATAAAAATGTTGCATGCTGCTTGCTGCCTCCCAGCAGACAGGCCCGGCCTCGGCCGCAGCGCTTAAATGCGCCTTAATTGTATCGGCAATTTTGTTACGGCGCCGTTACTGTAGCACAGGCAATGCGCCCGTGTTACCACTTACGAAGACACTAATACATGAACACACACACATACCTTCATACATAAAAGCATAAAAAGCGAGTGTAGGCTGCGCTGTAGTACACGAATAAAACCCAGGGTCTCCAAAAAGCCCAAAGATACGCATATACACACACACATGCGCACACCATATGCTTGCCTCGCACCCGAATACGCACTCACACGCACGCACACAGCCACCCATGGTTGCTCACGTAATTGCGTTTCGCAGCATTTGCCTGCTGCGGCCCTTCATTCAGTCGACCGGCACAAAAGTATTTAGGCATAATACGATTGCTTCTCACCAACCCTGCCTCCGCGCACAAAATGTTGTACTCACTTCGTGTGTATACACATAAGTGCGTTTTGTACCGACAGCCTACTTGTTAATTGACAGTGTGATGTGCGAAAAGGTAAAAAAAAGAGCGAAAATTAAGAAAGAAAAAATTGCGCTTAATAAATAACAACGCGATAAAATTTTTAATTTAATTTCACATCGACGGAAAATGCAATTTACGCATTTCACCTGCAAAAGTCGCGCAATTATCGAAAATTTGAATTTCATAAATTTTGTGATTTTTCAGTAATATTATCTGCGCGCACCCAAAGGGCAAAGTAATTTGAGTGCAAATGAAATATGCCATATAAACAAATTAAAAATTGAAATTTCATATGAGGAAGAAGAAGAGATGTTAGCTAAAATTATATACAAAATATATATCATATATGGTATATATTAAATATAAGGTTTAATAAAATTCTGTTATTTTTGCATTAAGGGATTATATCCACGTGCAAGTAAAAACAACCAAAAAGGTTAACTTTGGTTACACAATAAAGAAGTTTCTATTCAAGAACTTCATTTTAATCGTGCAGTTTGTATGACAGCTACATGCTATAGCTCCGAACTAGAAAATTTGTGAAAATATCTTGTCCAAAAAACATTTTCTCACAAGAACTTAATTTTGATCATTCAGTTTATATGGCAGCCATATGCTATAGTGGTCCAATATCGCCAGTTCCGACAAATGATTCTTCAAAGAAAAGCACATGTGAGGGACTGGTACTAGTTTGACTCAGCTCGTCACGCTAATCATTTATATATTTTCTTTATACAATACGGTCTACGATGTTTTCTTTTAGTTGTTATAAATATCGTGGCAAAATTAATATACCCTGTTCAGTGTATTGAATTGCGTTTTCTTATTTTGTGATTTTATATTATTATTTTTTTAAGAGACATTTTATTCAATAAATAAATAAAAATAATGTACATTTACAGAATTTAATGTGATTCATTTTGAAAAATTTTGGATTCCCTAAATTCCGCAGCGGATATCCGGTAGAACCTCCGAAAAATGCTATTAGGCTGTGTAGAAAATTTGACCACTTAAAAATATCTCAAATTCCAAAATCAAAAACTTGATTATTACAATATATTAATACATGTAATGGTCGACGGACTGGGCAGCTTTCCAAAAAAAATTAATAAATATTTTTTATTTACCATACACTTCAAAGTGACTTTAAAAATCGAAATTATTATAAGAAATATGATTCCTTGATCATTACCTGACAAATACATATATCTCATAAAGTCTTGTGCAAATTTTAAGAGCTATTTTAAACAAATTTTCCTCACCGACTCTGAAAACTACGTTTCGAAAAAAACGCGTTTAAAATTTTATCAACCCATTACAATACGTTAAAAAATGTTTACAAAAACGCGCATATCTCCGAAACTAATTGTCGGATCCGCTTCAATTTTTTAGAAAATATTCCCATATATATTTACATTAGATATGTGTATACAATAAAAAATCGACATGTTTTAAACCCACAAGTGGATATAACGTCATAAATTGAAGACTGTATTTAGCGCAGCGAAAACGATCCGATTTAGAATTCAATATCATAGAATATTCAATGTCATAGAAACTCACGCCCCTATTGTCAATTACCTGGGACAGTGGGTTTTCGCAAGCTTCGCTTACTACGAACTTTTCACCAGCAAAATCACTCGTCGTAGACAGATATAATTAGTAATCACTTGGTGTCAGGGTTGGCGCTATAAGGTGGATGCCTTAGCTTATCGATATTTTAGACAATTGGTCTGACAGAGCGTGGTACATTTTTAATATCAAAATTACCGAATGGAATCGACGAAACCAAAATTGCACGTGATCACCATTACAGTATCAGAGCCATAAACATTATTATAAAATACGGCGTATATGATCTCTGAAAATGGTCACCAACTCTTTGACGCGTGCTCAAACAAATTTTGTATCAAGCAATCGCAAAACTGTCTGCGCATATTTTTTTTTTTACGAAATCTAACTTTATAGCGTAAATGGATCGCACGCGAGATACATATTACTAAAAGCATTTACTGGAAAAATAATGGATTTCTTTGTATTGGAACTTGTATATACCTTATAGGGCATCCGATGTTTCTCTTTTGGCTATTACAAATCTCGTGGCAAACTTAGTATAAAGTTCAGAGTACAAAATTATATATTATATGTCGGTAACTGGTATTCCACCAAGGAAAACTAACTTAAGGTTCATTAATTAACTTCAAAGGCCTTAACTATCGCAGAAAAAAAAGCAAAAATTATAAATAAATCACACTTTTTTTGTCATTTTGTAAATTCTCTCCTGTATTCAACACTATATACATACATAAATATGTATACAAATATGTATGTATGTATATATGTATGTATGTATGTAAGTATATGGAGGGAATCGTTGAAAGTAGATGATTTGATATTGCTGACGCTGAAACTTTTCTAATTAATTTGTCATCTTTAATGATGTATTTAGCTGACACGTTGTTGCAAGCAGATTCCCCGCTACATGCGCTGCATTCCACCGCTGCGCCGTTAAACATGCGAAGAGCAGCAACACAATAATAACAGCAGTAAGCAACAACTGATATAAGCAGCATAAATATTCAGATAATGAGCGAGTGCCAATGAGTGTTGCAAGCGTTGCACGTATTACTGTAGCGGGTTTAACGCTTAGTTGTTGTTGGCACTTCACCCTTTTCACGATTTTCATATAATTCATCTAATCCTTAACATTCTCCGCGACAAAAAAAAATGCATCTCCACGTTGACACTGTGAATGTTACTGAGTTTCTTGGTGTTATATTCAATTTCGCTGGTTTCTTTTACAAAGCGCAAAAGTTTCACTGCAGAAAGGTAATTTTTCTTTGTTTGCATTCCCCAAGCATAATTTTTAATCAACTTTGTAGCACATTTTTTAAGTCTGAAATTAAGACTTTTTATAATTAATTTTACCAACTTTGATTAGTTTAAAGTTTTGATTTTTATCTGGTATATACATATATATAACAGGTGTTGTAGTAGGTACATAACTCAATGCCTTTACTACCCTGAAAATTCTTCAATATCACTTTGAAAATCGCTCAGAGCTATTAATCTTTTAATAAAACCTATTTATATGCGTTTAAGTATAAATCCTTTAAAAAAAAATAATTTTTAATATTCCGGTGATAAGGAAAAAGAAGTCGAGTAAGGCTTTATTAAATATATATTTGACATTTTTAAACCAAACGGCGGCTACAACGCCATTCTTTGCTTTACCTATATCAAGAGAGCCTTTACAGGCGCGGTTATTCTAGGAGCTCAAGTTCTCTGAATGGAAAAATCTTAATATGTACAAGGTTTACCAGTAAAATGTGTACCCTGTATGCTTACATATACAAAAATCAAACTTAGTTTCAAGTTGATGACTTCGATAGCAATCGTCGCCGCTTTTGAAAACTGAGTTTTGGAATAAAAATGCATTTAAAATTATACGTGCTGAAACTGATCGACCCATACGTTTCGACATCGCAATGCTTGGTAGTAATAGATAAGAAGGCATTGCAAATCTTTAGTGAAAACTTTCAGATTTACCATAGATAGATATAAAATAGGTTAAAATCGTATATTTTTAAGTCAGTTAATGTTTTTCCAATAACACGACTATTTGGTGTTGCCACCCGATTTAAAAAAAAAATTATAAAAATGTTTTGTTCTGTTTTTAAATTTTCTACTCATAGAAAGATTATTACTTTGTGAAGTTGCCGCGAAATTTTCAATAAACAAAAAAAAAAATTAATAAAATGTTCTTGCAATATTCAGGTTTTAGTTTCTTTCGCTTTGAATTTTCGTCATTAATTTCATTCAAATTTATATATATATTATTTATATAAATTATATAACTAATTAGTTAAATTTAAATTCATATTTTTAATTTTTATACCCTGAATAGGGTAAAGAAAATGCCGAAGACCCTATAAAGTATATATATATGTGTACATGTAACTATCAGCGTTATGATCGGAGTCGATTTAGCCGTGTCCGTCTGTTCATCCGCCTGTATATATACAAACAAGTCCGTCAGTTTTTGTGATATCGATTTGAAATTTTGCACACGTCTTTTTCTCTTAAAGAACCTACTCATTCGTTGGCACTGCTGATATCAGAAACTACTTGTATAGCATATAGCTGCCATACAAACTGACCCATCAAAATCAAGACAAGGATCGTTTTATATATCTTTAGGCTATAAGAAATGCACCTGTGAAGGGTATTATAGCTTCAGTGCAGCCAATGTTAATATTTTTTCTTGTTTTATTTTTTTATTTTATTTTTATTTTTTTATTTAATTTTTGCTCTCCCAGTTGTTGTAGTGCGGCATTTATATACTATATTTAAGTAATTTCAGCATACTTATCTATTGTATAATTATTGAATTCAAGACACATTTAAATCAAAATTGCATAGAACTAACTTTCTGTTAGCCCGAACCTTCAAAAACAGCCGAAATTTATATGATTTAATCAAATAATTTACAAACCAATTGCGATTGCTATTTAAATAAATATTTTTGTTTTCAATAAACTTATGCGGAGCTACACATAACTACTTTAAATATATTTAAATATTATTGCACTTGCAACTCAACGCTGCGGGCCATATTGCCATATGATTGTTGTTATTCGTAGGCAAAGCGTTTTAACTGTATGCAAATGCAATACTGATCTTGCAATAACAGATGCTAAATAAACACCAAACACCGACACACGCACACACACAGCAGCGCGCTTAAGAATTCATAGCAGTGCAGATAACGGCTGAGGCATGACTTTAGAAGTTGCAAGTTTGCAACTTTATGTGTCAATGTTTGTGTGTGTGTGTGTGTGTGTGTGTGCGGCTATGTATCAGTTGCGGCCTAGTTTGCCTTGGCTTGTGTGCAACAATGTATCAATTTTTTAAGCCAACGGACAATAGACGCAAAATACAAGCAATTGTCGTCAAGAGTACACATACAACAATAACCAACAACACTGGGTAGAGTTATGTGCGTCCTATTGGTATGTAATTGCAATAGGTACCGCAGTGCGTATACGCAATCTCGAGCAATAATCACCTTGCCAACACGCTGGCACATATTTTAGCGCATAAACTCATTGATATATATATATATATGTATATATGTATATATGTATATACAGACCACATTACCCAACCGTGGCCTGGTTGCCTCTTGTGCGCCTACACATGTATGTGCGTTTCTGTAAGTATGTGTGTGTGTGACTGGCCTTTTGCCAACGGTATACCATGCTTCACTCTCTAGCTGCAATTGCATCATCTTGCATCACATCACAACGTGTCACTTAACATGCAACATACGTTATACGTTGTTGTCAACAACTCGACACGCACTCCAGCTCACCAACACACATACGCACACACACACACACAGGCAGGCAGGCACGCACGCATACTGCGGCAACATCGTTGCTTTGCATGTCGGAGTGGCCCTTCGGTAAACAGACAAACAAGTGAAACGTGTAGAAACGCAAATACTCCGTTGTCGTCGTTGCTCAGGCGAGCCAAGGTTGTGTGTTGCCGCAGCAACCAATGCCAGTTAGCCGCTGCTGCAGCCGTTGTACCGTTAACAGTGGCAAGTATGCCATGTGTGCGCTTTGATATAACCTCTGCTATTTTAGTATTCGTTTCGGTTTCAATGCACACACACAAGACTCACACATACACATGTCAAATACTCTCTCTCACACACATACACACAGATGCGCATGAAATTCCAGCCGAGTTGTTTGGTTTGTTTGCTTTTTGAGCGAGATCTGATGCGTGCACTGAGTTTTTATGCAACACTGCTCGCACCGTACATACACACACACACACTTAACCGCCTCTGATTTTTCATGCATACCGTTTACTGTTTTTTTTTTCTCGTTACTCTCGTTTAATTTCCAATAGTTCACTAACAATTGGTTTTTTGCTTTTCCCGTTATGGCAATTTATTGTCATTCGTTTGACTTGCTCCGCTCCATACAACCGTACCCCCTCACTGCCTAGCGCTCTCTTCAGCAATTCGTGCTTTCTCGTAAACAAGTCTCGTTTACAAGCGTATTTGCTTTCTATTTGCATTTGGTTTGACTTTTTCGTCTGCCAGTTTTTGCTGACTTCACTTGCTTACTATTGTCGCATGGCATTCCACTGATATATGCCAATTCGATATAGAATTTATTCATCGCAACATACATACAGCGTTGCATAAGCTCACGTTTATTAAAGCTCATTGAATTGGCAACGATATTGAGTATTGGCTTCGTGTGGCAAGTTGTATTGAATTTAAAATAATTATTTGTCAAAAAACAAAAACAAGATAAAAATTCAACACAATTAAGAAAGGGGTTTAATTCGGTTAAATGGCGTTGGTAAAATTTGAGATCCCTATGTCAAACACTGAGGGACTAGTTCACGTATATATACATAGTGTTACCCTCGGGCATGGCTAAATCGACTCAGCTTGAGACGCTGACGACTTTTATGTATATTTAATAGGGTCGAATTAAATTGACATTAATTATGATGAATATAATGGGGGTTGGGAAAAATATAATACAAGCTCTTAAATTTTTATAAAAAAATATCTCCGTATTTCTAAAACAACATGTTCACGCAAAACAAAAAAAATCATAATTTTTGGACCATTTTTTTGACTTTCTCAAATTTTTTAAAAATACTAAATTTTGGAATTTGGGGATGGAGCTAGCCCATGACCGAGAAGAGTCTATAAGCAAGATTCCCTGAAAATTTCAAGTC
Source organism: Bactrocera oleae (assembly GCF_042242935.1). Lineage (NCBI taxonomy): Eukaryota > Metazoa > Arthropoda > Insecta > Diptera > Tephritidae > Bactrocera > Bactrocera oleae. Next base: position 62,272,538 of record NC_091540.1, on the reverse strand, counting down.
AATCGGCCCAGTAGAACTCGAGATATCATGGGTATCAGGTTGAAAAAGACAGTTTCGAGAAAAACGCGTTTAAAGTTTTGCCCACCGTTCGTTTCGTTTGAATGCCGCGCCAGCAAAATGCCTATATCTCCGAAAATAATCCGAATTTTCAAAAATCCTCTCGTACACACATTCTTGAATAGTTAAACTTTGAAAATATGAAAAAAAATTAATTTTTTGAAATTTCTAGACCAGAATACCCCCTTAAGAAATCTAGCCATATTTTCGGTCAAGCGTACGCCCTGAGCTCCTTATTTTCGATATCTGCGGGCTAGTAATGGTGTAATTTGATATTGACCATTTTTATTTCTGTTTCGAATTGCCATATTTTGATATCTTCATTTATGCTTGATTTATCATTTGTATAATCAGAAAATAGTAAAGAATTTATAGTTGTATAAGATGGGAAACAGGCGTGGGTATCACTTTATATTCACTTGATTTCAGAATCAGCCTCACAACTTTCTTCCTGTACTTGCTCTGTTGCCCAATCAAGCTTGTCATTACAGCAGTTATAATATCCCTTGCAAGTCGTGCAGTTCAATAAAAGCTGCCACTTTTCAATAAATTATTAAAATCACAAAATAACAACACTTAAATGTCTAAAATCCGTCTCACAGATGAACAAAGATTCTTATTGATTGGCAAATGGACAGCTTAAATGGAAGCAGCAGGTCTCTCTCGCGAAGAATTAACAGCTTATGATAATAGAATATTATAATAACGTCAAAGTCTCAAAATATCTGTTGCTTATGATTGATCACTTGATTGACATTAGTAGTACATCTACCTACGATATATTCAGCTTTATTAAAGTATAAGTTAGGGATAATGAAGTTAAGGACAATAATCGTAATTTTTTATGATCCTCAAGACAGAGTTGGCTTAAGTTTGTTCTCATTCGATAGACCAAGGCTGAAAAGCAACCACAAATGTAAAGTAATTTTATGGGCACATGGTTAACTAAAGAGAAGAGAGGTTTAACAGACCAGTACTTGCTTTTAAAAATTATGAGTTAGCTCTATTAGTTACTCATTTCCTTAAATGGATGGATATTTTCCTAGATTCATCATTCTGTATGAGATTCTAAAATCGTTCCTCGTATTTTTATTTAGTTTTGAAGTCCAATGCAGAAGTTTAACACTAGCAAACACTTACATGAAACGCTCGTCAATACAACTCCTATTTTAAAGTGGCTAAAAGTCTCTTAATGTAAATGAAAAATGGAATTTTTTGACCTCTCGCATATGCATTAAACCGACTCAGGTTGCAGCCCTATATTTCAGATTTTATTAGTAGATTCGTAACTTTTCCTTTCGTTAACTACTTTTGCTATTAATATTCGTACAAAACAATGGCGCCTTCCTCACTCTCTTTTTCTATTTTGATATCACCCTCTCTCCCCTTTTTTTAAGTCACTGCTGCATATATCTCTCTCTTCCGCTCTTACTCTCTGCTATATACCATATATCTCTCTCAGTGCTGCTATCAAAACCCATAATATAATATGTAACAACCTCAAAAGTGTCTATGACGGTTTAAGAGTTAGTAGTTAGTAGTATAAAATGCAAGATTTTTAAATTAAAAACAAAAATTTGAAAGAACCGTTATTTTAAGTTATATTCATATCAGTTATAGTTGTTTTTTTATAGTAGAAATTTTTCAAAATAATAAAAAAAAAAATTTGTTCATAAACCATAGTTATATAAATGCTTTAATATTATACGTTTTGTAGCACTTGAATTTTTGAAAATACATTTTTGAAGTCTTAAGTATTTTTTTTTTAAATTTTTAATACTAAATTTTTAAAATAAAAACTTTAGTTAAAAATAATTTTTAAAGCGTTGACGATATTACCTAAAGTACACTTACACACACACATACAAATTCACATACAAACACAAGTATTTAAACCGACAATGTATGAACTCGTGCTTTAGAATATTCTGAGTGCCGTTTTTCATCTTTGTCGCCGCCTGCCACTGCAGCCACCTGCTTACGAATGCAAATGCCACGCCGTTGCCTACATAGCACTAAGACGATTATTCAAATGAAAATCTCCAGTTGGCACCTCAGGCGCCGCCAACGGTGTCACTACAGATACTTTCACACGCTACGCCGGATGGCAAGCGACAACTAAGCGGAGTTAAGATGCAGACTAAGTAGCAAGTAGACACACACACACACACCTACATTTAAATAAGGTATGAAATATTTGTTGAAACAAAAAAACAAAATGAAAACGGCGAAAAAGAATGATGAATAACATAAATATATGCATTTACATACAATGCACAGCTGGAAAAAAACACTACTTTATTGTAGTCGCTTAAGTGGCAACGTTGTCAGCCGCAGGAAGTAGATGCGTCGCACAAAAGCATCACCGGTTGCTTATACGCACCGGTGGGCTGCACTGTGCTGAGGTTAAAGTGTGACAGCTGAAGTTTAAAGGTGGCAAGTTGATAGCCACAATTGAGACGGCGACGTAAGCGAATGTATGTGTGTGTTTGTGCTACTTCAACGGCCACGAAGAAGTTACAAGAATCACTGCTGCGTATGATGTATGTGTATATCACGTGACCACAACGTGCATGAGACAGCCTTGCTTATGAACAATTTATGGTAACTCATACGCACTGTTGAACAAGTGGAACATTCACCACACATACAGGTACACATTTCTTATGAATCTTTGTTGCTCACGGAAAAAATTAAAAACTGCGCGAAGTGCACCCACTATTATATCTCCACACAGTATAAAATGTCGAAATTGTTTTGAGTTAAGAGAGAAACACAACCCAGCTAACAAATAGCAGTGACCCAAATATTTCGGGAAAAAACGGAATTATATCAAATATTGGATATTTTAAAATATTCAAAAAAAAATTTTAAAAAAAGTTATATACAAAAAGTATTCTATGTAGATAACCTAGAAAATGTTGTTCACCTAACGGTTGTTTGTATCACCTTAAACTAATCGAGTTAGATATAGCGTTATATATATATACCTATATGCATATCTCCTAAACCGCTGAAGCTATAATAACAAAATTCTCTGAGAGCAAATGCTTTTAGCATCACTATCGACATTGTGAAAATGGGTGAAATCAGGTAACCTATATAACGGTACTGTCAAAAACTACTAAAAGCCCACTTTTAAGTGAAAACCCATATCTTGGTATCTGCTTAACCGATTTCAACTAAATTCGATACATAATAATATTCTCATATGTTATAGTGCTAAAATGGGTTAGAACCACTCCTATTTCCCCATATAACCCCATTTTAAATTCCATCTGATTCTTTCACTTTCCGCTCTGAAAATCAAGCAACAATGACTGTATCGGGGTAAAACTTCGCGTGAATAATGCGTTTAAAGTATGCCACCTTGTGACCAAAAATTGTCGAAATCAAACCAAAACTGTTCAAGCCCCTAGATACTGAATATGTGGACTACAGTGCCTATAGTTAACTTTTTGCCGAAAATATCGATCAATGTGTAAGATATATAATTGAAATTCATCTAATAAAATAAATAGATGAAAATAATACTAAGTTTACAATAAAAAGATTGCTATAAAATTGTTTTTTAACTTTTTTGCAATAAATTGTCTCCTACAAGTATAAATGTTTTCCTATAAAATATTTGCTATAATTTTTTATGCGAAAATTTGGATTTAAAACTAAAAAAAAACCTTTTTGATCTTACTTAAAACATGTTTCTTGAAATCAAGGATTTACACTCACCATCTCTATTACTATTTGTGAAAAGGTAAAATTATAACAATTAGGAAAAAAATCAAAATATACTTGAAAATTAAAAAACTATTTTTTGTTTTCTCAAAAAAAAAAATTTAAACTTTTATTGAAAATATTCGAACCTGTTTATTTATTTACTCTTTGAATATTAAAAATTGAAATTCCTAAATATTTAATTTCCAAATTGAAGTTTAAATTCTACCTCAATTCAAAGCTCTACATCCGCTTAGGTACCATTCGGTTTAGTATCACAACTGACTTAGCCAAATACTATTAGCATGATGAAGATTTATTTTTATATACATACCATATATATGATATATATACCAACATACTTATGTATATAACACGGTATCAGTTATGTCATACCTGAAAACCCCAAAACATACAAACATGCTGAGTGGTTGCACTTGCGAACCGAAAAATGAAGCGTAGCAGTGAAGTGAAGTGTGCTCTTTGAAGTGGTGTGAAGGGTGCGAGGGTTGTAAAGCGCGGATCAGTGCTGAGTTCAGCAGTATTAAGTGACATGGAGAGTAGCTGACGCATTATGGCTGTTGTGAAACTGTAAGGCTTCCTGCTGTGATTGCCCAGAATTTTTATATTTTACAAATTTAAATTTTATTTTTTAATAGAGACGGAAAACTTATCAGATATTTTTTTATGTTATTTAAGTTGGCATTCTACAAAATAAACAATCTTCAATTACTTAAAATAAATGGCAACTTTGTTCAAAGGTTTATAAATAATTAAATTTTTATAAATATTGCCGCATATATAAAATATAATGTTTCGTAGAGCTCTACAACGGAGTAAATATTTGAATTACTAAGTAGTTTAAACTTTTTTATTCAAAACTTTGACGTTGGCTACGCTACGCAGAGACTTCATATAAAGTTCTAGATTTTAAATAATTTTAAATACGCATTAAACATATAATTTTTTTCTATAAAATGTTTCTTATAAAATTTTTTCTATAAAATTTTGCTATAAAATCTTCCTATAAAATTTTCCTATAAAATGTTTGCGGTAATTTTTTTGCAATATTGTTGCTATAAAATTTTCTTGCAATAATTATTTTCTTATAAATATTTCCTGTTGGTATAAAATGTTTTCTTAAAATGTTTGCAATAATTCTTTTGTAACAATTTTTGCTATAAAATGTCTATAATTCTTTTGCAACAAAATTGTTGCTATGAAATTGTTTCTTAAAGTTTTTTGCAATAATTTCACTCTTATAATTTTTTTTTCAATAAAATATTTGCTATAATATTTTGCGATAACATTTTTGCTATACAGTTTTCGCTATAAATATTTGCAATAATTTTTCCCAAATATTTTATCTTATAAAAATTATTTCTAATGAAATATCTGTCCTATGGTACACTTCACTTTGCTGCTCCTAAAGCTATGCTTTATCTTTCTTTTATCAATTACTACAAGTCATGCTAGTCATTTAAGGCAAAAAATTAGAAAAAAAGCAGCCCACTTGTATTCGGCGTCAAATCCTGCGGCTGCTTGCTAACACACGTCAACACATGTTAATCATACAAGTAACTGTGAACGGATGGCTTTCATAAAATTTGACATATTGTAAATTTTACCAAGAGAGTACCGACCCATAAGCACTACATAAAAGTACAGTAGTTGCTTATATAGACATATGTAGATGAAAATATTGCACTTAAACCTAAGTGTTTTCACAGATGACAGACGTTTTTATGCTCACCCATAGTATATGGTATATGTTTGTAGAATAGTGTGTTCAAGCTCTTTTATGCACCGTTATACCTGTGAGAGAGTATTTAGCTGCGCTTCCCTGCTTTACTTTGTTCTTTCTTGTTCCCATAAAATGAACATCTTTTGGTATGTCAAACATTTTTCATCATCATACTTCAACTTCATACATATACAAACATGCACACATATGTGTGTGTATATATAAACAAACAACATACAAACACCTGGTGCAGTCTGCTTGGCTTTCTTTTTGACGACTCGCCAAATTTTAAATATGCACCCTAAATTTAAATTCCACACAACTGAAGTAGCTGTAAAACAGGTGCGAGCAAGTGGAGTGCCAAAGTGAAGTTGCGCAGAGAAAAGAGCGCAAAAAAATCGGAAAATATAAAACAAACATACGAAAGCAGTGATGAGAAGCGTTGAGCTGCTGTAAGAGTTGACGAAAGCAATTTTCACTTTCCACATTAAATTTCAAGATTTTTATTTGACATGCTGTCGTCTGTTTATTCTTTATACTTTTCTTACTTTTTGTTGTTGTTGTTACTTTTTCGCCGACAAAAGCACAGCGCGCACCGCAAATTTGCACACACATACCCACACAAACACATACTTTGTGGGATTTAAGTATTAAAAAATGTTTACACACACAAAAATACACGCACAAACATGTAAATTACATGTGTGTGTGTGTGTATGCGTGTGCTCAGCATACCGGTATGCCTTTAAAAATAATGTAAATTCATTTGCAAGCAACAGCTAAGCCTCTTAGAGAATGAAAAGCGTGTTTGAATGAATGCAGTTGCTCTAGTGGAGCTGCTTACAAATCACTCAAGTGTATTTATGTGTGTCAGAAAAGTGCTCGTTGGCGAATCACTCAAAAGACAAACTATTCAGCTATGAAAATATATTATAAAAAAACACAAACAAAAAAATCTAAATGAAAAAAGCAAAAACAATACACTGAAGCAGGAAACTATAAAATTCAATGCAGAAACGCACACATACATATTTATGATATAAATATAATATATGTGCGCATATATCTATATTTATATTTGCGTAAATACATTTGGTATAGATAACGGTAAACAAAAGCAAATATATACCGTTGACAGCCATAGTTGAGCAAATATAATATGCTTGGTTTTAAAACATTCAAACAAAAGCTTGTTTTTGAGACAGTATTGCAAGCAAACACGTAATCGCCTTGAAATATTAAATTTTTAAATATATTTATATTTCAAAATAAACAGGTATATATGCAGGAAAAATATCTTACTTTTCCCTAAATGTGGATTTGTGACACAAAATTGTATAACAATACTTTAATAAAAAGGACTTAAATGATATAGAAATTATTGCACAATCACACATTTTGTTCTTACATTGTAAGCAAATCACTGGATCAAGTAGCAGTTTTTGAAAATTTTTGGCATTTTTTAATTTTTAATGGTTATGTGTTTATGTAAAAATACCTAGGTACATATGTATATACATCGGTATAACTATACAGACCTTTAAAACTAACATGTATGAAAACAGCAGAGAAAGTTTCGAGTTACTTCGTCTAACGATTTTCTATTGCTTTTCTTTTTTTTATTATCTGATAGAAAATTTATATTTCGTTTTCAAATACTTGAAATTTGTAGGAAATAATAGTGTTCAATATTTTATGATCTTTTAAGATAAAAAAAACCTGCGGTTTTCATATTGAATATGAACTTTTATTTATAAAATAGTAAGACTGCAAAGCTGGCACGAAGTCATACCCCAATAGCATCGAATTGGGATGAAGTAAGCGTTTAGCTTGTCTCTTGCATTCTAGCGCTGGATCTGTCGACCACGTTTGAGCTCTGTAAGCCTTGGTAACCAAACACCACAAGTGCGATAGTGAGAGCCTTCTGCCACAAAGTTGAATGTAAGAAGTCCATTGAATTACTTGCTGTGATAGGAGTAATAAAAGAACATTGTCCTATTGGTACTCATTCGTTCAGACTTTATATATTTTGAAGAACTCAAATTGCCACAGCAGCATGTACAAGTATGAAGGGAGTTGGGAACATCAACACCTTTTTCTTTCTTGTTTTCTCTTTAACTTTGCAACTCTTATCTTGGTTAAGGTATCTCGTTGGCTGATGCTATATGAAATACTTAGAACAACTTTAAAATTAATAAAATCATTATTTGTGTCAAAACGAAATCACAACAATTTTATTCGCTTTCCTGGAACATGTTTGATTATTTAATGAATAGTGCTGAGATTTCCAGTATTATTTCTGTGTGGATCAAAATTTTTTCTTCGGGAGTTCACAGATATTAACCCAAAAAAAAAACCTAAACTTTTAATTACATTTTTAGAACTAAAACCTATCTTAACAGTTTTTTTGTATAAAAGACATTTTAAAGTACCGCTTAAATGCAGTTCAAAAACGATGTAAAAACACAACAAACACATTACAATAACATTGCAATAAATGTACAACAAAGTTGGAGTAATGCCTTTGTATTTCCATTTTCCGGCTGGTTACACCATGTCCACACACATCCACATATAGGTATGTACACATACATACAAAGCAATACAATACAAATTTTACACCTTTTCATGCTTCTTTGCATTTCCGTTTGAATAGCAACAACAACAATAGCAATAACAATGAGTGATAGCAGTAGTAAGCTGTTTAAGGCGCTTGCCTTTCTTTGTCTTCCCGTTGTATGCAACCACTTACAAGATGTTCTACCAGGCGCTGGGTCGTCTCTTATCAGCGGCACATGTGTAGGAGTATGTTAGTGTGTGTCAACAATAGTAACAGTGTCGTAATACAATGCAGTATAGAACAAGTGGAATTCAAATATGCGCACACACCTACACATGTACACATAGACACTTACAAACATTTATGAGCCGTGCTCTGTTCTACATATAACAGTGTATTCTTTGGCAGACAATGCGTATCAAGCTGAAATCAGTACAACCATAAATATTTTACATTTATTTTTACAAACACACATACATGTATAGACAAGCGGAAGTATATGTAGCTTAGTTTGATTTTTTTTCTATTGAATTTCATTGCTTGTGTCATAATTTTTACTCACACGCTGACAGCAGCTACCTTTTGGTATGTACTCCACTGCCTGTCAAACTGTCCTCTTCTACTTGGCTGCAAACACAATGCAGTTTATTCCAAGCCATTCTATTCAATTCTATTATCTTTATTGTGTCTTTATGTGTGTGTGTGTGTTTGTGTTACATTTCCATACTGATTTTCTTTCATTCGATGTAGTATTGTAGCATACTTCAATTGTATTCATATTTTTATGCATTTTCGTTTCAGGTATTATCAAGGGAGACGAAATAATGGTGATCAACGCTGCAATTGTATCCGACTTGGATATGATGTATTTGGAGAGTGTGCTGCAAGAGGAGCAATCACTATGCATGATGATGCGGTAAGTTCAAAAAGACACCATACGTGCTACTATATATTGTACATATATGTACACCTACATATAGAATTTAGTATGCATGTAGGTAATTGTTAACAAGAGAGTGGTGCACCTTTTCCTTGCTGACAACTGGTGTTGTACACTTGTCTTGTGTCTTCCACATTGACATAAAATTTATTTATTGACAGTTCCTTTATAAAGGTGTTGAGTTTGTGTTTCCTTCAACTTTTTTTTTTTACATATGTATGTAACTATAAAAATATTCATATATACAGGGAGTATTTATAATGAAGATTTAACTCCGATTTTTTATGCCCTTAACAGGCTAAACAGGGCATATTAAGTTTGTCACGCTATTAATAATACCCAGGGAAAAGATCCGGAGACCCTATAAAGTATGTACATATATAAATTATCAGCGTGACGATCTGAGTCGATTTAGCCATGTCTCTCTGTCCATCTATACATACGTGAACCGAATACTCATTTTTTGAGATATCGATCTGAAATTTGCACACGTACTTTTCTCACCATGTAGCTGCTCAACTGTCGAAAGCGCCGAGTTCGCTGACTGTGCGCTCAAAGTTATTAAAACAGTGCATGATATCATTAGCAATAGCATCAAGTCCAAAACGCTGCGCCGATCTATGAGAAGGGGGTGATCCATTTTAAGTAGTTTTAAGATCTCTCACGAGACCAATGTTCACAACTAACCAAGTGAGATCCATCACTACCCTTTGCAAGAATCAACCATACGACCTAACCCAACCTATTTAGAAACATGTGTATATCTCATCGAAAGGTAGACGGCAATTTATAGTAGGAGCTCACATTAAGGCATTTACATTATTAGGAGCCAGTATATAACTTTTATAACTCAGGCCCGCCTTCTGTTTTAGCTTGTGGGATATTGGGATGAAGCAATTCACATCGCTCAACACTCGTGTTATTCTGAGAGACATTAGAAAACCATACTTTCTTATCATGTCCTCCAATAATCCACTTAAACATAACTCGGAACTTTATACATATAAAATATATACTATATTCTCATTATATTACAGGTACCTTGACTTTTAATGCGCCTGAAGTTATGCAACATTTTTTTAAAATCATCTTGTGATAAACGAGCCTAATCTACTGACTCATTGTTGAGATTTTGTATAAGTAAGGTTATATTCTGAGCTCCAAACGTACATTAGTAAGTCTCTGACTATCAGAACTATCTCTTCTAAATTACGGTTTCCATCCTTATGTACAGTTGAGGGCTTTTCACAATTTGTTCATAGCTCATCTCTTACAAATTTGTTTTGTAAGCAGTTTCATTAGTCGGTTTCACGCGCTTCGACGAGCGAGTGTTTTATGCCCCTATGAGTCGTGTTCTAACAGAAAATTTCTGGGATTACACAACTATTATTGATTTTACTTCAGGTGCCTGACAGTACACGGTTGAAACTTGAATGAAAATGAAGAGTTAAGAAGCGTCCAGTTTACGCATCACAGTCATAAGATTCAATATAGTAGTGAAGCCTACTTTGAAGTAAAATAATGAACTTCGTGAGTCACATTGTTCTTCAAAATAACATATCATTTCAGTCTGGTGCAAGTTAATAGTGCCTTCGAGCTAAACTTTTCGTACTTCTAGTAGCCTAACTCGCTTGCAAATAGATTTAGGTGCCATTTTTTATCATGTAATTTCGTATGTCAACTACGCTAATATTGATTACAGCATTCTTTTGTAATAAATGAATTCCAAAATGGAAACAGAATATACTCGTATGTAGTATATGTATAGATACCTATCTATATATGTATATGTAGATAGAAGTGGTGTCACACCAGTCAATACATCAATGTCAAGGAAGTAGAGAAATTTCCGCTAAAAAACTAACAAACAATAACTGCTGCTCCCAATCGCACACAAATCAAAGCAGCTGGCATCTATGCGCACAACAATAACAAACGAGCAACCGAGAAACAAACAAAATATTGGTGCAATGTAAAAGTGAGACAAATGTCGCAATTCAATTGCAACTGCAATTTCAACAATGTCAGCAGAAAAGCATTTACCAGTGTGGAGACTCACACCATAGACTATGGACTATACTGACAAGAAGCCTGTCAGCAAAGCAACAAGCAACATAGTTTATCATTGCGAATATTTCCGTTTACTTTTGCCTCCAACTTGCTTATCTATTTATAAAGGCAGAATTTTTTTTAGTATTGTGTTTTTTTTTGTTTTTTTTTTTTTGGTTGAGAACGCCTGCCTTCAGCGTGCAGACACTTACATGAAAATCAGGCACTAAACAATTGCAATCGAAATTGCAGCGGCAACAAGACAAACAATAGCTTACCCAATGTAGCTTAATGCAACGTTAGTAATAAAATTGTACTTGTGTATCGATATGTGTGTGATTGTATGCGTATGCCAAACATATGTGGCTGCATTCAATCACAGCACAAACTCTTTGCGGATTTCTGAGATTGCGTGAAAATAAAAAGTTGCAAAGACTTTGAGTTTGAATTGTAGCGCCGCGTGCATTTGCAGTAGAAATTGTGTGTAACAGTTGTGTGCAACAGCAAAAATACAACAACATAAAAGTACAATAATTTGTTTAGCAAACCATATGAATCGATTTAATAAGCATTCATGGTTTTTTGGTTAAATGTATGAAATATGCATAGTCGCCTACGTATATAAATATGTATGTATGAGAGTAGCTTTTAAAGTGTCCGACAAATATTGAATAAATAAATTTTTTTTTTAATTAGAGACAAACTGTGCGTCCCTAATACTAATCGGAATTCATTACCAACTTATTGGTCTTCAAATACCAAATTCGGATGCGTTGATCATATCCAGTAGTTCACCGTCTGATCAAGTTTGATCCGGACTAACGACAACCTACATGTTTTTGTATTTCAATACAAATATTTTTATCGCTTTAAAAATAGGCGCCTTAGCTAATAAAACACATGTCAATGTTCAATCGATTTTTCCACACAATTGTTATAAGCTCGGCTCGGCTAGCATGACCTTCAGTACCTGCAGCGAGGTTTTATTTTTTTCTGTTTCGGCTCATTTTTGCAGCGCCATTCGCTAGTTTGTTGAAACAGTTTTCACGTCATATTCACAACTCCACGTCTCGTCATCAGTAATAATGATGAATGTGGGGTGCTCAGCTACCTTGTCAAGCACATCTTTGCGAACTTCTACTCGATGTCAGTTTGACAAAAGATTCAAGTCTTTTGATACGAGTCTAGCGTTGACACACTTCAGACACATACCATTAAACGAAATGTGTTGAGTTCATATACAAGAAATATTGTGATGCCACCATGATGATGTTCAAGCACAGTTTCTTTAACTTCTTTGATATTATCGTCATTAACAGAGGCCAATGGACGACTCGCATGCGGAAAGTTTTCGATGGCTTCACGATCTTCACTGAATACTTTATGCCACTCAAATATTTGTGTTAGTGATAGACTAGACTCCCCAAAACACTTCTGTAACATTTGCAACGATTCCGTGTATCCATTGCAAACACAAAGTTTCAAGCAAATCCGTTGCTTAATTTTTTCCCATAGTAAAAATCGCCAGACAAACTTTTCTCAACGTAAACAAACAGCTGCTAAACACAGTTGGTGACATATGACTTCACACGAACATAAAACATTTTCTGAGTGAAAAATATTTATCGATTTGACCCAGTCCGGGTCATATTTGATCGCATAGTGGAATCTACTGTCATAGGAAACAACTGTGTGTACTCGTATCGAATGAAGGTGTTGGCGACTGAGGATTCAAATACCGCTTGATGTGGACCTACACTTTCATATACTACAAATTACTGTAATTAGTGGTCTAATTTTAGTTATATAATACTTTGTCACCCCAATTCAAAATTTACCACGACTTTTTAAAATATTGCTTACAAATATAATTTATAGTTAGTAACTTAGTCCCAAACTTTTTTCTATCCTGAAGTGCTCTCATACGTCTCCGTGCCTTAAGAAAAAATTTCTTAAGTCCTTGCCTTGAACGAATTATGTACTTTCTTAGAAGCTAGCTTCGAATCACCACTTCTCTGATCAATATGCTTAAACCCTGCTCTCTTATCAAGTAGAATTTAATACAGAAGAGTATGTGGATATTTAATTTTAATGTTACAACTAATTTTCTATTATTTATTTAAGAACTTATTTACACAATTATATTTTACCAGTTTAAGTGATATATACCAATAAATATTCGATTCACCACTAAAGTCACACACTCTTCTATTTATACGCTATTTGCACTTGTTTATAAATCCATATTTTTCTCAAAGTCAAAATCACAATCACAAAAAAAATGCTATAATGTGCTTCGTGAATGAAAATTATTAGCAACTCAGCACACCAACAAATATATTCGTGCTCACTCATATTTTTCGCATATAACTTCTCAAGTACCAGCACATGTTCGTGTGCCTGTTGAACAATTCCAAACACATCCACTTGTGGGAATGTTCGCTACAATTCACTATGTATTTTTTTTTTTTTTTTTTACCCTAAACTCATACGAGTTATGAGTTGCTAAGTCTTACAATTACCGTTGCTCAGCTTTTATAGCTCTCTTGTACCTGAACTATGTGTAATTGGGTTGCTACTTGCGAGTCACTTAAGTGTTTTCTAGTTGCCATTGATTAATAAGTTCCACGCGTCGACTTGTGGGTGTGTGTGTGACCGTGAGTGGATATATATATGTGTGTGTGTTTGTCAAACTCATGAAATTCTTATTAAACGTGCATGCAATTTCTTCAGTATGCGGCTCTCATAGGAGCAGCAAATTGCGAAGACGGCGACGAAATGAATGCCGAAATTTGGAGAGAACTATAAATGAATGAGCAAACCAATACACGCATTTGGCAAGGTTAAGTGCCGTTATGTATGTGTATGTAAGTGCTGAACTACAAAACATTATACCGATGATTAATTTTTGCTGCTAATATTCGCTTGAAGTATCTTGGGTAATTCAATGAAATATTACAAATCATGGAAATTGAGATTAACTCATGCCATACGCGTCGTCGTCAAGTGAGTGTATTAAAAAATTCTTTAGGTGATTAAGAGGAGGTATGTATAACTAATTAATACAAGTTGAGCTGGGTTGTACCCTCAAGTGGCTGCTTGAAGCAATATTCTCAAATTCATATTTCCTTCAAATATTATATTTTCAGAAGTGATATAGTAAAAACAATCTTTCTCCGTATGCATATACATTCCGGTCCATCCTGGTTAGGTGAAGATGTGTATACCCAATTTTATTAAGAGAACTCACACATTTTGGTATAAATATTATATAAAATTCACTACAATAACGAATATCGTTATAACTAGTATATATGGCCTGAGGCATATCTTGAGTGCATTTCACCAATTTCGTCATAAAACTACATACTCAAGATATTAGCAAAAATATTGTGCTATAAAGTCAACCGGAGGTTTTAAAAAATTAGTAATAGGAGGTTTAGGGTAGTAGTTAACCGGTTTTATTCGGGTTCAGCACCTCGAAATATTATTATCAGCTAAAGATCCCATCATAATTTATTGAAAATATCTCAAATATCTTACCGATACATTTGGTATCTTGTATATGGGCCTGAGGTATATTTTGGACGGATTTCTCCCATTTTAGGCATCAAATAACATTAACAACGTAAGGCAATATTTGCACATAAGTTTGTTAAGATATCTTACATATTGACTGATATATACGAATACGACGCAAGTTTGGAAATATAATATTATGTGTGTAGGGGCCGAGGGCTGGGGTAAGCCGATTTTATCACTATGTTCGCCACATTATTATCAGATTTATCGCAATTTTAATATAACTAACATATCTCGCATGTTAACCGATACATATGGGGTTTTAAAAATTTTTATCCCGATTCCGTTCATGTTCAAACGAAAAGTGCCACACTTTAAAGGCACTATTTGTGCAAAGCTTGATACCAATATCTTCAAATTATATCAACAGAAAAGTAGGCGTAGCTGTAGTCCGACTTCGCAGCTTTCATTTTCAGACTGTAACCTATAGATATCAAGATCTTTTTCTGCACCAATTTTAGTTTAAGCTGGTCGAATAGTGATTAGGTTATGAGTTTGCACTTAAAAATGGGCGTGGTCAGTCTCTTTCACATTTTTATACACTGCACACTTAAACCGACACGTTGGAGACCCTATAAAATTCATATATAAGTGATCAGGATGACGAGTTGAGTCAATTTAGCTGGTCTGTCTAGTCCGTCTGTACATACGCGAATGTGTCCCTAAGTTAGAGTCTCTATAACATATAGCTGCCATACAAACTGAACGATCAAAAGAACTAGTTTTTCATAAACTCTCATTTCAGAATAGCGGAAAGTAATTTATTTGTCTTATTTATTACCGTTTCATGACTCTATTTCATAACTCCTGCGTAAGTACACCCATTTTACGATTACACAAATAAAACAACGCATATTTATATTCAGTACTGCCATAAATGTCAATGCAATAGACATCAGTGTAATTATCAGCTTCGGTTAGTGCCAACGGCAGCGGTGCATATGAAAAGCCGCAAATCGTGGCACTTTTCAAACAAAAGTCCAACGCGCCTATACACCCAGCCATACACCTGCAACTGGGGCGCTGTGGCCCTCATTGATGTCAAAAACACAAACATTCACACAATGCACCGCAGCGGATGGGAAAATTAAGTGTTGAATATTGCAAACTGCGGTTTTGCATAAAGCGAACCATTGCCATAATGAGTTGATTACGTCGACGCTGAAATCCCTCGTGCAACATCGTGGCCGCATAAAACATATCAAAATTCAATGACAGGAAACGCTCGAACATGAGTTTGTGGATGAAAGAGTCCGCCTACTACCTGTGCATAGTGATTTTGGGTATACTAAAAATCGATATTCAACTGTAAATGCAGTCATATAGTCTACCTTGAATGAGAATAGCCGTTTAATTTACCTCTAAGTGCGATTTTGACATCAAAATGCGAGATCTGCAAAAAGTAGATTTACCCCGGGAAAGTGGTTCCGAGATGAGTAGGTATAAGAGCCTTGATCAGTAATGATAATGAATACTAGCAGATTTTTTAATCGAAAAAAAAATATTTTTTGAATTATTTTTAAATTTCTTAGTAGTGAAGGTTATCCTAAATCTAACATTTCTTGCACAAAAATTTTCTGCCCGAAATTTGGTCGGAGATACTGAGGCGCAGTCCATATATTAATTACCCGGAAATCTATATAAAATCAAGTTCGGACAAAATAAAACCCTGCGTCTTACTTCCAGAGTTGTACCAAGATGTCCATATCAGGTAGTTTTTAAAGGATTTAGTGATGAATAATAAGTGCAAAGGCTTTCAGAATATAAATATGTTAATATATTCCTATTTTGAACAACAGATGGAATGAAGTATAAAGAAAAATTAGGAAACTAAATAATTTCATAGCTCTGCTTCCGTTAAGCAGCCTACAAAAAGTGTTCGTTCACTACCAATAATTGTAACCGAAAATAATTTTGCTCTAAAATTATTTGAGCTCATCCCACTGTGCAGCATTTTCATTTCGACAATTGCATTGCATTATTTGCTTTCGCTTGCTGTCGCCACCAATGTTGGTAATTTTTGATGTAAATTTTGTATTTACGCATTGCTCTACTCTAGTACTTCAGTTTAGCATTGTTCATGGCGAGTATTTGTTTTGCCACGTGACCAACTCATGCAACGGCAGGACACAATATTATACACATAACACCTAATTGTGCTGGCATAAACAGGCAACGCAGCTGTCAACGCAGTGAACAGATAACGATATTAGCGATGGGTTTGTACGCACTTTCGATTATCGATACTCGATAATGATGCGCTTGAAAAAATTTCTTTATTTTGGAACAGGTTTATGGATGTTATTTTAAATGGATTTAGTTTTCATAGGCAGCAATCAAAAATATTTTGAAGTAGTTTCTAATTCATTGAACATTTTATTTTTCAGCAATTTTTGTTGATGTCAATTCCGCAAACTTTCTAGTGATATTGGGTGCAACTGTCATCCCTATCATGAACATCATGACATGTGATTGAAATAAATATTTGTCAAATTTTGACATGAATTGACTCATTTACAAATTGGGCATTATTATCTTGACTCTTTTCATTCGCTTAGCTTACAGTTGATGCGGCTTATGGTTTATGTTTACTTGACATAACAGTTTTACGAAATATTGGAAAAGGATTGTTAATAGAGTGAACTGAAAACTGGGAGATTGTTTGCTTATTAACTTTGCTGTTGAATTTCAGTTGTAAATTTGCAAATATATATGTATACCAAAAAGTATTTTGTTAGGTTATGGTTAATATTCAACTCTTAAAATTTTAGTGAGCTTCATATTACACTATTTCTTTTCTACCTTCAATTTTTAACTGAGTCATTTAAATTTTTTCGATTAAAATTGTAGCCATACGAATGACTCTGAGACCTTTAACAATAACATCAAGTTTAATACAGGTTTTTATAGCGATTGCATCATATGATACCGAGTAATCACTAAAGCGAATGCGAAAACGAACCGTTTCGAGAAAAACACGTTTAAAAATAAATTGAGAGAATGATTTTACTGAGCGCCTACACTTTAGAAGCCTATAACTCAAAAAGTATTTGAAATATTCATTTACAATTTTAGTTTAGTATTTTTGAAGGTTTAAACTATCAAAATATGCTAAAAATAAACATTAATTTCAAGAAATATTTCACACTAGGTGGATCCCTCAAAAATAATTTATATTGGTTGACCTCGACTAATAGTCTTATCTAGACCAAAAGCCTTTCTAAGTTCTTCCTCTTTTTTTAAACATAATTGATTTATGGTTCAAAATGAATTATTGACTTAGGAGAACAAAAAGGAGAGTTCACCATTATGTTTGGTGAACTCTCCTTTTTGTGTCTTCAACAACCAACTCTTTCTTTCCTTTTACTCGACATTAATTTGACGAAAGATTCAAATATTTTACGAGTAGTAAAAATCTTATACCGACACGCTTCAATTGTGTGTATAGCATCAATTAAAATATACGAGTACATATATGTATACCAGTAGTTCCACCCACGCTTTTCTGTGACTATGATAAACATTAAATAATAATACTATAATTAACTATTCAATACAGTGAAAATATTATTTACGAATAAAGGCGAGAACATTATTGCCGATAAAAGAGGATCTCACACCGAAATAAATCTGACACGTATGTTTTCCATATATTATATATATAATTAATATATATAATTAATAATGAGGGATGCGAAGTATTTTTGCTGCCTCTTTATCGTATACACGGCGCATGAGGCAATTTATTTATCACAATTTAAAAATTATTGGTGACAATTTTTAATAAAAAATATCTATATGAAATGAGAAAATTTAAAAGACCTCAAGGTGTCATACGTTTTTGTTTTTTTTTTTCTTTTTTTTTTTTTGTAAAAGCTTACCACCTGTTTAAAAATTGTAATGTCATAAAATGAATACTGAATGATAAAATACAATAAGCGCACCATTTCAATAAAAAAATCAAAGAAGTTTTAACAAGCTACAGTTTGAATATACTTCTACATTTTCAAAAGTTGCCGCCTGTTTAGATTACTCAATAATTTATTTATTTGATAAAAATGTGAAATGAAAAATTGTTCATAGCTACATATAGAATAGTTTTATTAATCATAAGATTTTGCATTACGCCTCAATTATCACCATCAAAGTGACATACAATTTTTGTTTTTTTCAGTTTAAAAACATTTCATTGTAACAAACCGACAACAGTCTATGCAGGGAAAGTTTGTTTTTTCTCTGTTCCATATACACGATTCTTTTTACATAAATATGTGTCATGGTGAAAGACTATAGAATAAGTATTTACTCCACTTCCTTATGAAAGCAACACCATACTTATTGACATATGAATACTTATACCCTGAACAGGGATATTAATGTAGCCACGAAATTAATATCTCCCAGCAGAAAACATTGGACACTTTAAACATAAATGTATAAATGATCAGCGTGACGAGTTGTGTCGATTTAGTCATGTCCGTCTGTCTGTATATACATATGTATGTGAACTAGTCGCTCAGTGTTCGAGATATCGATCTAAAGTTTGCGCACATCCTTGTCTCTCAGAAAAATTGCATATTCGTCATAATCGCTTATATCGGTGCATTGAAAAAATCAACTTATTTTAATGAATTATCGGATTACCAAAACATCCAGCAGTATAAACTAATTTAACCAATTAAAATCAAGCTTAAGATCTTTTTACACGCCTTTATGCTATGCAATGCATCTAAGAAGGCTATTATAGCTTTCGTACAACCGAAGTTTCTTGTTTTTCTTTGTTTTTGTGTCACTTCCATTCTCCCCAATCTTCTGTGAACTTATACCTTACTCTATACAAAAAAAAACAACTTGCAACAATTGTTATAGCATCTCTTGAAGTTGTGAGCCTCTGAAAATATATGTCAAGTTGGTAGTGCTTGCGGCTACTTCGAGCAACAAATATGTATAGTTTATAGCAATAAGTATCATAATAACAAACCTATAAAATGAGCTTTGGAGCTAAGTCACTGAAGTTTTAAACTTAGTTCTATACCATCATATGAATACTTTTCTCCTTTTATTAATTAGCTCAGTATTTTTCTGTAAAATGACACAGTTATCTTATTATACAAACAGCAACCTTACAAACTTAGAAATCACACACACATTGACAAGCTCTTAAGTAAATAGGGTATTGACAATTTTTAATTAGGTATACAGAATTTAATACAACCTGCGAGAGAGGATGAGTCCAAAGTTTAGCTAACTAATAGAAGCAATAAGTTGGAATAAGAAAGTAGGAACATGTTCAACTCGCCCTTTAGAAGAAGTTCTAATTTTGCATAGAATAGAGAGTTCTTTCTTAATTTTTATAAAGTGTGTCAAATATCCGATGTAACAAACAAAAAACAAATAAGTATATAGAAAAGTAAATTAGATCAAACCAACCAATAGTCAAGGTGACAAAGCCGCTTTATACAAATTGAGCCTCAACGCTCTTTGCCTTTAGTTTCATACAAAGCTCAAAGCGTCTATAGCGGTACAAATGTTAACATTCCCGCAACACTTTTTAATACCCCGCATGCTTGCTCTTTCACTTCGCCAGAATTTGTTAACTAACTACACACATATAAGCCCGCTGCGTTAAAGCCATTGGCTTACTGTTTTTATTACACTAATAACCTTGTTATTTTTTTTATCATTAAATCACTCGCTGGCACTTATTTTATAATTAAAGTACATGATATGCAAAAAAAAATTAATATGCTGGAAAATACAAACGCAAATTGAACAAGGAAACTATTTCAAAATGGAAATGAGCTACTGCTTTTTCGAGCTACACATTTTGCCCGTTGCCCGTTCACTTTTTTCTGCTATTTCTGGTATTCGAAAGTAATTTATTGCCCGCAAGAAATCTAATTGAAGCATTTGCAATTTGTAATTGTGTTTTAATTTTTTGTGCATAACTTTAGTTGACGCTCTGCTGTTTAAATTAACTTACTTTTGTTATTTCATTAATTGTAACAGACGCAGTCACACAAAGCAATTGAGTTACAAAGTTGATATGTCAGAAACTCTGACATTTTATATAAACGCTAATTTTTTCCGAATGCACTGGCTGCACAAAAAATTTAAGCAAAAGTAATCCGTTAGCGAAAGGTCCACTGCGCAGTTGTTGACTGAACACGCACAATTTTAATGGCAGGAAAAAATGTTGCCTACATTAAGGCTGGAATTTATATAACATATATTAGTTAAGTCGCAACCCTTATAAACTGTTTAGAAATCAATCCTTTTTAAAAGTATTTAAAAATCTTTTATAAAATTATTAAGTAAATTTTTAATAAAAGATAAATAAATTAAAAATTTTCTTTAGAAAGATTTTGAGAATTAGTGCAAGTTTGCTCCGGAATCGTCTGAAATCTGGTTAGAAGTGAAATCGAAGAATAAAATTTTGTCTTAATATAATTATCAATATAATAATTGAAACATGCTTAGTTTAAAATGCTTGAATTAAAAATAAAATTGTCTTTTTTCGTATTGAATGACAATTTTTAAAATTTAAAGCCGACGAGTATATACCTAGATTCAATCGCTCTAACCTAGATTCAATCGCTCTAACAGTTTGACAAACTCCCACTTTTTCTACTGATATCATAATTTTTCTACTTCAGTCAGCAATTTTTCAAATTTTTCCATAATTATAGAAGTAAGTTCGGCATTCTAAAATATTATAATAATATTTTTAGAATTTGCTTACAAAAATTAAAATTTATTTACTCTTATGATTTAGAAAACTTTTCGGATAATTTTCAACCCTAAATGTTGAAAATTTCACGGAATGTATAAAAATAGTTCTCCTAAAGTTGTTGGACCCAACTATTGATACTTTTAAATTACCTTAAAAAATTACTTTCGATTGAATGATGTCCAAATAACATTAATATTATATAATTTTTATTTATTTATCACCCTGCTACAAATACACAGAATTTTTTTCGGATTTCAAAAAGAAATTATGATCTACATCGTTCACATTTATACTAGCGCGTTTTAATATTTTATTTTTTAAATAATAAAATTAATTTAAAATTATTTCTTTGAGTTATTACACATTCGAGTATCAAATGCTTGTTACTCATACGGCTTGGGCCACTTATTACCATTATTATGCACTTTAAAAGACTAAACACCAGAATATCTATTATATGTTACTCATACGCCATGTACTCCCTTTACTCTAATGAATGCTATTAAGGTAATAGCGGGCGTATGAGTAATTTCGCTTTGAATATGATATTTTCGTTAGTCATACGCCATGGGTTACTTATTAGCATTACCTGTATTGTACATTAAAAGAGGCAACACTAGAATATGTATTTACTCCAGCGCCATTTACTAGCTTTACTGCAATGAAAGCTATTAAGGTAATGGCGGGCGTATGAGTAATTTCACCTTCGAGTATCAAATGTTTATTACTCATACGCCCTGTTCTACGCATTGTTCTAGCATTATATTACACATTTAAAGAGAAACAGCCACATATATAAATCACACATATGCCCTGTATTACTTATACTGTTATGGTAAAACAGGACATATGGGTGATTCACACTTTGGAAAATATATACTATAAATATCGAAGAGCTACTTAAGAAAATGACCACAACTAATCATATATTATTAACTCCGCGCATCGCCACCACATCAAGTTACACTCTCGCAAACTAGCATCTATTAACTCGTTCGCTTATAAATATATACTCACACTCTATACGTAAACAGATCTACCGCTGCATATAAAACTATTTTAAAGTCTTCATTCTTCTTTTTTAATGCTTTGCAATTTTTGCAATTTTTCAGCTCATCACGCACTGAGCCACCAGATCTAGTTGGCATTATGCGCGTCACTGATGACATGATTGATTCATTGGTTTGTCCACCGCCACCATCGGATCCGCCCGTAATGAGCGAGGAGATGATATCCGGTTTAATCGTGCCGGCGCCAGGTTGGAGTAAGTACAAATATACAAACAATAATGCACAAATATATATATCTATATATATATATGGTTAAAAAGATATATAAACTAGCTATAAAAATATTTATGAAACGCCCAAGCAAACTCTTATATAAATATATATGTATATATATGCTATGTCTGTGTGTGTGTGTGCTTGTGTTTTCCCAGCTTATGCGTGCTATGTTGCCGCAACTATAGTGACGTGGCTTATTCGCTTGCTGCTTGCATAAATAGATTAAAAATATGTCAACTGTCAAAGTGCAATGAAGTTGCAATAAAATGACGCGCGCTCGCAAACGCACACACATATAGATTTACACACACACACAAACAAATTCATACACACCGAAATAAAAACTTATAGCCAGCAGTGTACTTTCACGCAGCAAACATCAAATAGCAGCGCGGCAGTAAATTCGGTTAGCGCTGCATCAGCTGGCAACGCCGTGAAAGCTGTGTGCGATTTGCGCTGCAGCCGGCTGGCTAAGAGGGGTGGCGTTATGCTCCTTGATTGTGTTAAGTCCAGCAGTAATTCGCTGAAATTGCGAAAATGTATTCATTAAAATTTCAGCGAACTGTTGGTCAAAGTGGAATAACCAATACGTATGCACATTTATACTATGTGTGTGAGTATGTATGTACCATATTTATGTGGGCTTACGTGTACATATACATATACGAGTATACACTTTTTGATGATTCAAAAATCAATATTTGATTAGCAGACGGGATTAGCGTAGGAAACATAGTAAAAAGTTGGTATGCGTAAATTTTCGAAAAGCAAATAGTAGTTTGGCAGAGTGGATTAATGGCTAAGGGTTTGGTCTAAAAGCTCAAGATTAAAAAATCAATAGGTTAAATATGCATAACAAAAGAGTGTACCAGTAGATAAGCATACCAAAAAAAAATTGTTATTTGATTAGTAGTTTTTTATTTATACGAGTAAACTAAAAATATTTTGAAATAGTCAACTCAAACAAACAACAAATCAGCAACAGTTAAAAGAAATATTGTAACAATTCCTAAGATTAATAGTAATAAATTAATAATATGAAGAAACTTGCTGTTCTACTACCTAAATATAGGGAGCTCACTATGAGAGCCAAATATTTAGAACAAATTTTAATTATGAAAATTTTATGTTACTCATTTATCATGCGACATCAGATAGTTCGCTATCAAATATGTCACTTATATGCCATGTAGAGCCGTTAACTAAATATAACTTCCCATATTGATTAATCGCTGAAGCTTTGTATTTACTTAGGTTGTTATAGAAATTTAATGAAACTTTAAGTGTCTTGGTAATGAATTCAGTAAAATATTGATTCATCCATAGTTCCGGCTTAGCGCAAGGACACCAACTGCGTCTTTTAATAAAGCTTTTACATAATCTTATTGCATTTCAGTGCTCAATTAACTTTTTGTCAGATTAAAGCAATAATCTAGCTTGCTAAAATGACACGCTGAAAACAATAAATGCGATCAGAAGAAGCATATTTCTTATTTTCTTTAGTTAAAGTGGACCACCATTTGCTGTGTGAATCCAAGATTTTTTAGGTCTCAAATTCTTGATTGCGAAATCATACTTGGACCAGCCCTTTGAGTTTGCAAAAAACTTCTGAAAATCTGTTGAAACTTTACTTACTGACAAGTCTTCTGAAACCCATCGCAAATCTGCTATGAACTTAGATTACAGCTAGCAGTTGACCTCAATGGTTGTAGTTGTGCGTGCCAAATAATGAATACTAGTATTATATTATTTACTAACTCGTAAGCTTCTAGACAATATTGAAAATTGTTCGCCGGAAAGGTTTCCAGCTGTGGGTGCGAAACGAGCCACGCACCTTGACTTACTGAAGGCAAGACGCTGACTCGTTCTTTTATGACTGCATAAGGAGAATGCCCCCTCCGAGCTCACGTATGGCCCACACGATCACGAAGCGTAATGGAACTCACACCGTTTGTCAAAATGGCCATAATGGGACCCCGAAATTGAATACTAACCCATTTAATAGTGATGAAATGCAATTATTTTTGCATTTTTGGCTTAGTAGCCATGGTTTTAACTTTTACCATTTGCATTCTTTCTATTTTCTTTAAATAAATAAACCCGAGATCTCAAAATTATAAATATTTTGAACAAAGTCTAAAATTTTAGGCACTTATTTCTATGGGAATCTATCTATCTATGAGCGCTCCTGAATTATTTTAGCAAGAAAAATTTCATAAGTACTAAAGTATAAACAAAATGCTGGGAGGCTTTTATGGAAGATGTGTACTCAGGGATTAAATATTTTATGTTCTAGTATGCCGCTTTCGTACCTGTTTTAATGTACTTGTATATTATAAAAGTGTCGAGACAAGTTAAAAAATTCAATAGTAATTTAGAATGTACGTTGTATGTTCATTTCTAAACATAAAAATATAAGGTTATTGAAAACGATAAAATAATTGCCGATATATATTATTCAAAGTACTTGGGAATATGCATATTTACAAGTATATGAACAATTGTAGAAAAAAAAATTAATTTTTAGTGAAAAAGTGTTAAGTGTACTCTACAACAACTATTCTCTGCTCAACAACTGGAAAAATGTCTTGGCTGGAGAATATTTTGGTGCAATTCAACGATTTTCACTGATAGAAGTATATTTCAAAACTTGGAAAAAGTGGTTATTTAAAAAGGAAATTAAAAAAAGTTTAAAAAATGACAACTGTGTGAGTTGAGTTGAAATAAAATATAGTTGAAAAATAAACCGTTTGGTTTTGCTAAGCAAAACCACTATTGCCAAGCTGTAATTGAAGTTTATGTACATCCTGAATGTTAGCAGCCTAACAAAATAGTAAAAAATAGTAAATTCTTTCCTTGAAGATTGAATTACAATTTTGATCGGTGAAGATCATACAACACGATTTCTGCTAGATGGGTCATACTTCGACAAATAAATTAAAGAATTTGTAGAAGAAACATAACTTTCTGGGCTTTTTAAAAAAATAATAAAAAAATAAATTGCTTAAAATTCCTTTTCGAACAACATTTCACTGACAAACTTCTCCAACTTAACACCGTTATTTACGTGCATTACTCACGCAAAAATAAAAAATACTAAAATTACAACTAAACATGCTAAATAAGTAACACACGAATGAGCGTAAATTTAAAATAACGCTAAGTTGAATGCGGTGCACTTATTTACATGCATGCAAGAATGCAACAAATTCAGCGGTAAACATATTCGTCCAACTATCCAGAAGTGCTTGCAACACACATACATATGAGTACACACACACACACAAACGAGCATATGCTATTTTTAGAGCTAAATAGAGAGAGAGCGAAGGAGAGAGAGAGAGAAAGAGAAAGTGGGCTTCCCAGCTTCTTGCTGCGTGCTGAAATAACGTTGCAACGCTAAAGTTGTTGCAAGCCGGCGAAGAGTTAGTAGTTGGTGTGGCATCATTAAGCGTGGCGAAATGTGGCATTTATCTTAACTGTATAAGCGGCATTAAGCGCCAACTGACATGCAACTAACTGCGGAGCACTAAAAATGTACTAGCAAGTGGCGAATGCTTCTGCTCCTAAAAGCACATTGGCATATGGGCAATGCGCCGCCAGGCGATACCAACGCCTCGAAGACTGTCAAATAATGCACTGTAGCTGCGGTTGCAAGCACACATATTTGCTGGTAAATATTTCAGGCAGGTGCGCGAGTAGCTGTGTAGAAGAAAGAGTGCAAAAAAAGTGAAGTATGTTATGTGTAGGAAAATAATAAAGTAGAAAATAAATAAAATGGAAGTAGTGCTAGCTTTGGAAGGGATGGAAGTTGCACACCAGCGCACTTTTAAAGTAATTACAATGCTGCGGGTGCATGTGTGTATGGCTGCGTGTAAAATATATATGAGGCAAAACTAATTACTGTTTTCCAAGTGATGACGATTACGGCATAGGTGCGTATGGTGAAGGTAGATTACACTAAAAAAAAAATCTGAAAAAAAACTGAAGCCTAGCTTATGTAATTATGTAAAAATATAATAACAGATTGTTACATTGTTAAAGAAAACTTGAAGATCCAAGCTCTATTGGCGAGAGAGAGAAAAAAGTGAGCTGATAGCAACCGTTGGTATTAAGCTTCTGCTCTTTCGAATTCTTCTACTATTGGTGGTTCACTCAGAAATTTCTTTTTTTAAAGCAATTTAAATACGATTTTTTATTGTGTAAAACATTTTATGAAATTATATATTCTCCATTTTGATGCAATACCTCAACTTCGGAATTAATCGTGTTGTTATCGGGGAAAAAACTCAAAATAAACGATGCCTTTGAAATTCCACCAAACAGACAACATATAGGTATATATATATATATTTTTTTTTTGATGACCATTGGCTTCCTAAGTGTGTTTAGCTGATTCCACCCTTTTAGACCATGATTTCTGGCTCTTGAGATTGTTGTAAACAATCCACTTTTCATCGAAAATTACATTGCGCTTAAAAAATTTATCACATCTTTGACGTCTGATAAGCAAATCCCAGTCGTTGGTGCATCCTAAAAATCGAAATTGCCGGAACGAAATTTTGCAAACCGATTTTGACATTGGCGTTTGGTCAAAACATCTTCTCCATACCCACAACATAATTTTTGCCTTGCTTGAACTGCATTTTTACCCTTTTAATAAAAAAAAAACTCTAAAATATGTCAGAAATGCTGTTTTTGATCTTCCTTCTTTGATAGGGCACTAAACAAACACTATTCCAATAAAATTTTAAAAAAAATATGCCCTACTATATTAGCTGTTCAAATAAATTACGGTAAAGCGGTTAAGGGTGAAGTTAGCTACGAAAAAGCTTTTTTGCCAATAACAGAAATTACTTAGTGAACGACTTAATATTTAAATTATTTACATCTCTCATAAATGAAACTAGCAGAGACACGTAAGTCAGCATTGATACTCCGACCAGGGTATATTATTATTATTAAGTTTATTATTGAAGGCAAATCTACAATATCCGAACATATTGTTCAGATCGGAGCACTATTGTATATAGCTGCCATACAAATTGATTAATGAAAATGAAGACAAAAATTTTCATAAAAGATCTGTTTTTCATATTAAGTAAGCTTAATTCGACTTGAAGATTGTTTATATTAAAAATAAGGCTCGGAAGAACTTGCAAATGCGCAGGGTGTAATAACCTCGGTTCAGAAGAAGTTTACGTTTTTTCTTGTTAGAGCTATATTTTAGAACCTATTGTCAATTGGAATCCATCTATTCTTTTAGATCCAAAATAAAATAATAATAATAATATATACATAGTTCGTTGTTAAACAGAAAACATTAATTAGCGGTTCTCATACCTTCGTGAAATCACAAACAGAAGACCAAAAGATTATACTGCTATCCAATAAAAAAATATATATATAAAAATAATAATAAAAACAGAAATAAATGTTACGTTTATACACGAAATAATCGTTTTGATACTAAAAACTTTTATTTAAGTAGTATATTTAACAAATCCCATGTGGCAAGTTAACGGCTCTATAAAGTTTTATTTATTATGTGAAGTTAAGTTAAGTTGCGTTGAGTTAAGTAGTATTTTCATGATTTGTGGAGATTTAAAGAAACTTTTCAGAACACACATTGCGCACAGGCGTTGACCAACAATGCCAGATTTGCCAAACTACAAATATACGCACGAAGCATACATATAGCTGTATATACAAAACCAATGTATAGCGGCAAAAATATATATATATGAGCATGCGAAGATCTGCACTTTGGGCAACCACTTGCTTTCAACTCCAAAGTCCATTTGCCACCACCCGCACTTTACACACACATACACATGTTTGCTTGTATGTGGTTGGTATATATTTATCTAGATATGTATATCTCTTCATTATGCTCATTTATTTGTATACATTTTTCCTTTACAGATGGCACCGGTAAAGATTTATATTCACCTGAGGCCGAAAGCTCACCGGCACCGTCATCCGTTGAACCGACACCAGCACAAATGGTCGCTGTCGCCACCAAGCCGACCTCACGTACGAGCAGTTTCGAAATTGAGAATCTACTCAAGACCGCAGAGCAGGTACGTGTAAGGCTAACGATCTCTCATGCATACACACACTCAAACACACACACCCAGCCATGCTCATAAACACACAAACACAGACACACTCATACCCATATATGTATATGTGCATATGTGTATAAATATGTGACCAACAACTGCAAGCACCGAGCGCCCAACACACAAGTCTGAAGTATAAAGTTGTTGCCGATTGCCAACAGAATGAACTTTCAACTGCGTTTATAGCTGTTGTTGCTATTATTGTGGTTATGGCTGTTTTTGTTGTTGTAGACGCACATGTGCCGGAAAATTGCACGTAAAACTTAAGAGTTTTAAAAAGAGAAATAAAATCGAGTAAAAAATAATAAAATTAATCTGCAAGTTGCTCCATAACTTAGCATTTGCGGGCGTTCTAGTATGTGTGCGTTTGTGTGCGTTGCTTGCTGTTGCGTTAATGTGTATATATGTATGTAGCATATGCGCATATATATGTGTCCCTGTATATACTCATGGGTTCACACGTTCATTTGGTGGCTCCTGGTATGTGCAAAATTGTCTTTAAGTATTTCAAAACTGGGTGAGAATTGCATAAACATTCAAATTTTATTTTATTTTGTTGTTGCATTCTTCTGTATTGTTTCAGTTTGTCGCCATTCTCCATACGTTCATATGCACTTGTATATACTGCATGTTGACTTTGCACGCTTTATTTTACTTCGAATTATATTTTTATTAACTTTTTATTATAAATATCGTTGTGAGCACATTCAATACATTATATATTCCATATAAATACGACAACCTATTTTTATTATCGGCAATGCATATTCAATATCTATCTATAGAGAGTTGTCCCCTTAAAATTACATTACAGTGTTATAATTAGTATTGCCATAAGTTCTGTTACAAGTTCAGTTTTATTTGAAATGGTCGCCTTATGCTTTCACACAAGCCCTCACACGAGTCGGCCATTTATCAGCAGCAGCACGCATATTGTGTATGGCATTGACGACAATGCACGAACCAAAGTTTTTTTGAGATTCAGGAAATTTCTGTGGGATATTCGACAGTCCAAATTCTTCAACTCTTACCACAAAAAGTAGTCGAATGGCTTCAAATCTAAACTTCCAGATGGCCAATGAGTTTCAGTTATGAAACCAGGAATATTGGTGCTCAAGCAGAAATTTGCTAGAGGATTGAATGCACGACATCGAACAGCCTTTTGCAAGAGGCTCGCCACCAATCCATTACAGTAGCTGGATGGTGATCATGCTTGTTAAAAACTTCTTCAACAGTAAAAATTGTTTTATCAGTAAAAAGCATACTTTCTTGGCCGTGTACCGCGAGCCACTGAAGATGTCGCTTGCATTTGTTAAGTCTAATTTGGCTCAAGCGCGTCGTTTTTTTTTTTTTTTGTTGAGAATCACATAAATTGAACTTGCGCATTACGATTTTTTTAGCTCCCCACTCCATTGTTCATAAGCGAAAGCAAACACTGAACTGACAATTATATATGAGTAAACATAGCATGCAAATAACAACACTTTTTCAGCGAATTTGTACTCGCTGCATGCTTTTGCACTTTGTAACAGAATTTATGGCAAGTGTAAATATGTTCTATAATTTTTAATCCATCTTTCTCGATCAACCCCTCACAAATAATATGTAGTGAATGGCTTAGTTGAAATTACGAAAAGTATAAATGTAAAGTATTGCCTACATTTAGGCTAAAAGAAAAGAAAAACTGAGGAAAAAAATTTTAGTTTGTGTGATATAAATATAAAATAATTTACAATGGCACTATAATTACACAAAAATGTAATAAGTTTTTTACTGAACAGTGACGAGTAATGTGAGCATTGACTAGAGAAATTTAAATTCTAACTCCATTTTCAATAATCCACTATACCAACGATGTTTGTGAATTCAAAATTGACACTGTGTTTGCTATAAACATCCAAAAATCTTATAAAGTTTCATAGAAATGTGTATTGATCTTTAATAGCTTTGTCGGGCGTTTGTTCCAATCTTCACTTACAATCAGAAGCCGCATAGATCTGTTAGCCGCAAGATTAACTAAGTAACTTATTCCCTGACGCATGCCGCAGAGAGACAAACCTTAGGAAGAAGGCAGCTGGATGATAATTTGAAAACATTTGCTCAAATTCAAGTATTTTCGTTCAAGTTTGGCAACAATCCGATCATAAAGAAAGCTCTTCAGCCTATCTCTCTAATGCTTACACGATAATGTCGAGTACATTTTCCTTAACTCCTAAATTATTTATGCTAGCTAAAGACATGCATTCTGAACAAATCACTCTGCTCACAAGTACTATAACCTCACTATTTTAGTAGAAAACAAAAAAACTCGAACCAACATTTTTTTTTTCATAATAAAAATGCTTGCGATAAAATGTTATAATGCTATTGCGTTCGTCACGAACAGGTTTTGCCTATCACCTGCATCTGAAATTTCATAGCAAATTAAGTACCGTTACCAGATATATGTACATATATATGCAGCACTCTTATAGTATATTGATCGCCTGGTAGCTTTTACTAAGTAAAGGTTCTTTGAGTAGAAACACTAACCCGAAAACCTTGCAAAGGCTGCTTGAAGCAATGAAACCAAACCCTTAAGTTGGCAGCACGAGGAAAAATACACAAAAATGTTCTTGGCAACATATAAGGCAATCGACAGGTCGTTCTTAACTACCAAGCATCGGTATGGTCGTGAAGAAACTTCAGACCTGTCAGAATACTGAACTTCCCATAATACTGTCTAC
This sequence comes from Bactrocera oleae, assembly GCF_042242935.1. Lineage (NCBI taxonomy): Eukaryota > Metazoa > Arthropoda > Insecta > Diptera > Tephritidae > Bactrocera > Bactrocera oleae. The sequence continues at coordinate 62,241,022 of NC_091540.1, read as the reverse complement.
CATCAAACACCTACACAGTGAGGACCGTACGCTTCCAGTTAACCTACACTACGAACTCCTCCCATTCATCTGCTTCGAACGGATACGCATCCAGTATCGTCAAGAGAACATTTTCTGATTTCGTCGACGATAACTTACTGACCAGACTGCGGACTTAACGGACTTCCGACAAGCACTTAACACGCTCCCAATGAAACGCGTTCTTAGAGTTCAAACCATCACCCATAGCAGAAGAAGAGCTTGAGTAGCCTCGCAAATCTTGAGTGACTCTTACGCAACTTTTTTCTAGATACTGTAGCAGGTTAAACTCGTACTTATTCTGACTCGACCCCAACATACCATATTTATGTTCTGCATGCAACCAGTAACCGATGATGATGAATAATAACGCGTACTTTCTACTCTTACGACACATAACCCTAAATTGTCGGCTGATCCCAGTCTGACTGAAAAACTCGAACAATTTAAGTGACAATTGAGTTCCATATATTTATAAGCGAATAACTTTAATGTATAATAAAAAATATAGCTTTCTGATGCATACTTCAAAAGCAGCATATTTGCCTAAAGCAACGTCGAGGGAATTAAAAAAATTCTCATTTCGTAAGAGACTCAAACTTTAATAACTTTCATACCGCTCTCAGCCCGTCTCGTTCTAAATAAATTATTTATGAGATCTCAAGATAATTCGCCAAGGCAAAGAAAATACAAGAGATGGACAACACCTTGAGATCACCATAAATAACTATTTTTCTTTTATTATGAATGCATGAAATTAAAAATTATGTTCACCTTTGTTACTACCACTCCATTCATGCTGCCTCCTTAGCCAACTAATGACAATACACTTTAACATTTTGCGACGCAGTTCACACAATTAAGCACACACTTACGTTTACACAGTGGGAAACACAGAGAAACTTAAGTGCAAAGGCCACAGCAGCTAAGATGTCCTTCGCTGCGCACACGAAAGGACATTTGTATTTTTAATACTCAAGCGCAGCCAAAATGCAACTTACTTCAAGCAGTCGTTCGTCAAACAACGGAACAAAAAAGAAAGAAAGAAATGCGCTCCTCCTCAATAGCTGCTAAGAATATATAGACAAAAAAAACAGTCACCTATCCATTCAAAGCCATAATGAAATAATAACAAGAATAGGATTGTCATGCAGCTACGTTGCAACAGCCATTTCCACAGGCCAGTAAGCGGGTGAAATAAATTTACAAAAGTGCCACTAAATTTGCCACAACGTCAACGAAATGTCAAAAGGCTATACAAACAGACCGGTACATGCGTTCACCAACAGACACACACACATGCACATACCTCCAGAGAAAGTGAGAGAGAGAGAGAGAGAGAGAGACATAGAGATGACAGGGCGAGCGGCGTCAGCAGCTACGCAAAGCGAGTTAAGCTTTACAAATTTAGTTTTTTGTTTGTGTTCTACTCACAAGGACCTCGCCTGCGTACTATAGGTACACTCGTGCCTCGTACCTCGTACACCTCAAGGACCTTTTGCGCCACATAACCACTATCGCACAATTTAAATTTGGCTCACTTACTCGCTATTCACTCACTCACTCGCTCACTTATAGTGTGCTCGAGCATCAATCCTTTAAAATAGAATCAAGGATAAAAGTGTACAACATAAGCCATGCAGCTTGGCTGCCAACAACAATATTGCAGTGAGAAATTTGAAAATATAAAATACAAAAACAACTCAAAAAATCGCAAAGGACAGCAAAAAAAAAACAGTAAAAAAACGCATAAAAGGTGAACAAATGAATCTCCTCGTAAGTAGCGTCGCAGGAGCGTACAGGTGAGCGGCTGAGCGGCTGAGCTGAATGGCAACAAAGAAAGCCACCAAATGCTCTTTGTTATGCTGAATGATAAAATGAAACCTTCCTGAAAGTGTTTCATCGCGGCTTAGGTGTGCGTACACGGTGCAGCAATTTTTACGATGGAGGTGAAAAGAAAATTGAGCTGAGTTACTTAAATAGCTTTGAGAAATCTCAGGAGACAACACACTTTGGTAACCACAGAATACGATTATAAGTTTAGTACTTTCCCAACATTAACAAATATTATTATTCATTCTTAGCGATCTTTATTAGAGTAACCGATTTGAATAGGGAAATTTCTGTCTTGAATATATGTATGAGTTTAAGAGGTAATATAAAAATTAGAAAATTTGCTTCATAACTTTTCAAGCTTTTTGAGCGGTCTTGAACTATAGTCTTAAGTGGTCAACTATATACGCTTAGATTCGGCAATTAAAAACCAAGACCACTTCTGCAGTCTCTTCCTAATAATACCCTTCACAGTTACACTTTTTTTATAAAATAAAAAATACACTCAGTGATTCGAAGAAATTACTTATGGAGACTTCAATTAGTTGAATATTATATATTCGATAAGAACTTGACACAAAATCTGAAGATCCGCAGAAGTATCCCTCATAACTTTTTGATGTGTCTATGCCTATTTAACTTTGAAAAAGTCGTAGAAAACGTTTACAGTTCTTGGTCTAATATAAATTCGGTGTCCGTTTCGATTACATACTTGTAGACCTATTTGTCATGAGAATGGATTTGCTTTAATCTTCGTTTCGCGTTCTATGTATCGATATTAATTTTTACCGTGAGAAGTTTCGGACTTTATAAAATTTAATATTTTTCAAGCTTTCCAGTTCAATTCTCTTTGCTTATGTTCAGATAAGAGTATAAAAACAGAGTTTCTAACTAATCTATGTAATTCTATAGGTCATTTTTGGATTATCAAGAAAAAGACACCGATGTCTACAGATCATCTGTGAATTATCAAAAAACGTTGCATTGAAAAATGCAAATATATTTTTTTTCAGTGTAAAGTTATGCATTTATCAAGGACTACATAAAAGTACTGACAGCCAGCGAAGAGTCCACTTTCTTTAATGACACTCTACTAAATAGGTGAACCTTGCACACATAATATTTACATACACACACACACACGCACAAAACTCAAGTGGAAGAATAAAGCCGATAAACCGAGATACATACAATAGTAAAATATCATATATGCCATGTGGCAGCACCTCTAACGGACGGATAAAGAAAAATATAAACCATAGGCTAAAGAAAAGCAGAAGAGCCTACTATCTAAAGTGGATACTCTAATCTCAAGTTGAGGTTTACAAGCAAGTGTACCAAGGAGACCGAGCACCAACACGATTAGACAAGCAAATATACATACATACAGACATATTTATGTATTATGCATTTTTTTTTTTTTGTCAAATCCATTTGTGCAATTTAAGCAGCAGCTTTTTCGGTGTGAACTCCTGGCAGACAGAGAACGCAAAGAGCAAGGCAGTCGCTCACTATTACCGACGACAACGTCGCCGCCAAACAAGCTACCGCTGTCACTTACGCGCCACCGCAGCGGCAGGATGACAATCGCATCGCAACGCAATCGCGGCTTGTTGCTGGCGCGCAGAAGAGCGACGGCATGAAAGAAGCGAAGGAAGCTCCAGCGGCAGCTTATGCAAATGAATGCCGCCAAAGCTGCAGAAACAAAGCGCGCAAATCATTTACATAATGAAAAAGCGTAAAAGGAAAAATGCCAAGAGGCAGTGGAGCGCAAACAAACGGCGGGCGGCATGTGGCATGTGTTATACATATGAGTCATGCGAATGATTGTGGACCACAATGAATGCATTCCACATCGCACTCGAGCAGGAAATTGTGCGCGCTCGCATAAATGTTGACTGACAAAAAGCTGAAACGGCTTTGCTTTTGTTTTTGTGTGCCGTACGTGGGATATTATGCCAAAATCAGTGAAGGAAGCGAAGGATGTTGCGGCAAACGAGGCACAAATATGCATAGGTATGTGTATGCGCCTAAGTAGAAGAAGGTGGCTTGTAAAGTGACAGCGTTGTAATGTGTTGTTACAACAACAACAACAACAACAAGCACAACAACACCACTGTATTGGAGTAGCAATCCAAAATTACAGTCAGAGGTACAAGTATGCCACACACACAACGCAACCAGTAAGCTTCGAACGTCAAACTGTCGACCTGTCTTGAACGTATGCAGCCTGTGTCATGTATGTTGCTGCCCCTAACCTCCAGCCAACCTGGCAGGCATCAACTGTCAGTGTCAAATGCACTTCGTCTTCGCATGCTGTTGCTCCCCCTACTATTGTCGCATTTGTTGCCGACCCCTTCTAACCGCAAAAATGCGTATTAAACACCTTCTATTTACACTGTCGACCAAGCGATTGTCAACCACCGCTTGCTTCCGGCTTTGTGCGGAGGGGTTTGAGAGCCCAACGAAACCGCAAACTGAATTGGAAATGTCATGGCAACAAAGCACTTTAATGTCGAGCAGAGTTGCATTGTGGTGGAGTGTAGAGCTTTGCCTAGCGATATGTGAGGGTCTATACTTATTGTGTGTACTAACTTATATTTAAAAGTAAATCATTGCAATTGAATTACTACAGTAGTGATTTCAATAATTAATTTACACACACCTGAAGTTGCTCTTTACATCAAACACAAGCTCTTATTCCATTTCACTATTATTGGTGAGATTCTTTATGCTAAAGGAGCAAAGGAAAGATCTTGCTGACAAGTTTGCCCTCAAAACACTTTCATTATATGAGCTTTCACTGAAATTTTTTGTAAAAAAATTTAGCAGTCAGTGTGGCTTGAAGCTCGAAATTCCTTCGATGATTACATGACAAATAATGATCAAATATATCTAGGGAGCTAATGTGAAAATTTCAAATCGGTCTATCTAATCATTTTTGAGAAATTTTGCTCACCGACTCTGAAAACAGTGTTTCGAAAAAAACACGTTTAAAGTTTAGATGCCGATTACACTAAGTTAGAAATTCATACAAATAAGACCGAATCTCCGAAACTATTTGGCTGTTAAACGTTTATGAATTTTTAGAGAACATTCTTAAATATATACATATGTACATTCAGCATGTGTGCAAAACAAGAAATCGATTTTTTGAATTTCACATATCGATATAAACCCTTAACAGCAGCCGCTCATAGCTGTTGCCAAGACAAATTATTCGCATTCGAATTTTTTTCGTATATCACCCTAGAAAAAATTGAAGAAATGTATTTTATGTATAGCAGACACAGGCAGAGCAATATAACGGTGCTACTGAATATACATACATATATAGAAGATAATAGGATCATGATCAGCATATAGATTTTAGTAAGCACGGTGTTCTTCAGTCGGAAATGAGAGTAGAGAAAAAAAAGAATGTGTCTACAGGCAAATAAGTCTCTTATTTTTCATTTAGATACATTATGTAATGTAATATAAATAATTAAATTCCAGTTGAATAAATTTGAATTATATATAAAAATTATATGTATGTATAAATGTACAAGTATATTTCACCTAGTATGTATAGTTTGAGTCTTTTTATGTATACAATAATTTTAAATATTTCAATCGCACCAAATACACCAAAAAAATGTGCACATATATATGTAGCTTTGTAGTCACCAAATCTCAATTTATTAAGCACATACCATTTGATTTTTTAAATTAGCTGCCAACCGCTCCTCATGACCCATGCAGTCAGTCACACTTGTTTTACAATTCGCAACTTGTCCCATCCCCTCTTTTTTATAATGAAAATTATTTGCACAAATTTACACCACTCACATTTTTGCTAACTTCACAATTTTCTTACTTTCTTCATCTACTTTTTTATCTCATCTTGTATTGAATCCAAATTAAATGAATTGTTTGCAAACACCACGTTTTACAATATAATAAACAAATAACAACAATTAATAATATAATGAAAATTTATAACAATTAATAAATGTACTAAAACAACTACAACAACAACACTACTACTATTACTTTTACAACAACTACAACAAACCAACCAAACAACTAACAAACATCACTACCAAAATACTTTCTAAATTATAACTGAAAATCATAACTTAAATTAAACAAAAAAATTAAAATTACTAAATTGATTGACAAATGCCAAAACGAAAATGCACAAACAAAAATTTAATTGAAAAAAAAATTCAAAAATACAAAAACAAAAAAACATCAATCAACCTTCTTCCATCGTCATCATCGTTGACTTTGTTTGTGTCGATGGAAACGCTTGATTGAAGGTTACCGGATTTTGTCGTTCACCTCAGGAAACCCGTAAATCCAGCCCGACTGGTTCTGTCACATCGTCAGTCTCGAATGCCGCACTGACACCGTCACGTCAGCTTACCGATGCTGAGAAATTGCGCAAGGTCATTTTGGAGTTGGTCGACACGGAACGTACTTATGTTAAGGTGAGTGGAATTTACTCAATATTTCTATATTCCTAGTGTAAAATTATATATGTTATATAAGAAGGGTTTCTTCATTTTTTATTTGACCTCTTGCGATGATTTTGGTTACATTTTATTTAAAATCCATTCAAACTGACGAAAACTCTGCCTGACGTTGAATGTCGGAAAATGAAGCAGTTCTGAGATATAAATTTTACGGACTTCCTATGCTAAATACATGCAATAAATATCTGCGGCCGATAAAAAGTAGCCGTAACTATAAAGTGTAGAAAAGAAATTAAATCGTCCCATGAATTTTAATTCGCTTGAAATAAATTTGAATCCTCGCCGAAATTACAAAAAAGATAATAAATATTTTTCTATTTGCTCATTTTGAAATGAAAAATCGTCGAAAAATATTCAAGACTGAAGCTACATAATGTAGTGCGGTTAACTTGTGAATTTTGTCAATCAATATGGATCCAATCCGTATCAGAAATCGTTTACAATATTTTAAAATTTTTGATTATCTTACCTTTCGTTGAATACCCAAAAAAGTACAGAATTGGTAGACTAAACTTAGAGCAACCCCCCAACTCAACTAACATACGAAATATCAAAGATTTGTATAAAGCTCTTAACTGTAAAGTCACTCTACTCATTTTTTAGCGTATACAGAGTATCTCAGTTCAAAAGTTGTCGGCCTTTCCTGATAGTTTTAGAGAAAAACGTATTTAAGGAATGAGTAGTTTCATTATAGAATTCCAAGATCTCAAAGCCAATTTAGTTAAGACATGCAGACAAAACTTGGCGAAACGATGAAGTAGATATTACTGACTATACGAGTACACTATTATCTAAAGACACGAGCAATTCACTTGGTTAAAAGCCAATGATATAATCTAACCAATACACCGGCATAGTAATGAAAAACCACTTATACACAGACACATTAACGTCAAATATCAGCCATTATGCAGCAAATCATCTTAAAATTAATTACTTTTCGCCTTAAGTGGGCCGCGGGAAGAAAAAAGAAAAAGAAATATTCTTACAAAGCTTATAATGTACGAATGAGTGGCGTTTTATAATGAAGCCAAGACTTTGAGCAAACGAGCCAATGAATGGAGTCAATTGGGTTTGAAGTGTTTCACCGAGCGATTGCGTGAAAGGCGAAGAAGAAGAGAGAAGTTGCTGAAGAGGCATAGGTACTTATATGTAGGTAGCTCAGGTGCAAAAACAGCTAACGGCAGATGTGGCACTTCATGTTTATGTACACAAACATACAGATATATGTACAGTGACTCCAAATACTAATTGACTGACAGCAGTTTGATGTACAGGTGACATTTTAAATGACAACCCACTAAATACAGGAGAACAAATTTTTGGTGTGTCACGAAAGAAATGTAAATTTTTAGGTTATGCCGAATTGCGATTAAGCAATAATGACAAAATGGTGGAAAAGTTTTACGCAAATAAATGTGAAGAAGCACAAAAAAAAGAAAAATAACGCTCGCGGTGCTTGAAAATTCTCAATGCCAAATTAACGCTTTTGAATTGCAAATAACGTTGAGGCGTTAATTTTATGCTAATTTCATTAAGATTTTCGCAATGAATATGCAAACGTACAAACGAAACAGTCGGCTGACAACTCGAAGCTATAACCAGCAGAACCAACAACACAACACACGAAATACGTGTACTTGTAAAATAACGGTAGTGAAGATACATTTTGTAGTGTTGCAAAGAAGTTTTCGTTGTAGTGGTAGCTAGTGATAGAGAAGTGGTGAGGTGGGGAGACGGTGGAGAGGGGCGAGCTGGAGTGGCGGTATGGGGGGTTTAGTACGCAATGTTGCTTTGTGCTCATTAGAGACGCCAGCTCAAAGCCGATAAGCAAACAATGAGATAATAATAATTAAAATTTTAATTTGTAAATTATGTAAGTTAAGCCAAGGCAGGACGGGAGAGACGAGATTAGCATGGTAACTAAAGTTATTATGAGTTAAAACTAAACCAATGCGGCCACTAAGTGCTTGTAGGAAGTGCGGACCAGCGCGAAATATGGCGAAATGCGTTTTTTAGCGATCGAGAAAGATGTGTTGTGATTAATATTATCTTAAATCCAAAAACCAAGAAATTTATAATTGCAATAGATAAATTCAGGTAATGATCAAAGGCATCGTCAAAATTTTGAACGAAAATGCGGCATCCCTAACAAAATCATGTTTTTTGAAAAAATTTACACTTCAGTGTGCCTTAAAAATCGAAATTATTATCAAACATCTTATGCTATATATCTAAGGAGTACGTGTGAAAACTTCAAGCCAATCGGTTTAGCAATTTCAGAAAAATTTTCTCACCCACTCTGAAATCAGTGTTTCGATAAAAACGCGTTTAAAGTTTTGGCAGCCTTACACTGAATTAAAAGGTTTTTTAAAAATGCGAAGTATATATACGAAGTGTGTTCAAAAAATAACGTGAATTTTTTATTTTTATTTATTTTTTTTTTTTTAATTCATTTATTCGTCTACATTCATGTTGTCGCCTTCAAATTAGTCACCATTCGATATTAAGCACTTATGCCAGTGCTGCTTCCAATTATCCAAACATTTCTCAAACATGGTTTTTGGGATAGACTTTAGCTCTTTCAGCAATGTGCTCTTAATGGCATCTAAATATTAAATTTTGAAAGTCCCGTTATTTTCAAAACACTCTTCGGACTCGAAACTATTTACCGCATCAACTTCGAATTTTATTAGAATATTTTTAAATATATATATATGCATATCTTTGGAAAGTTGACAATTCTATTGTCAAATATGTCTGTCTGCAGTGGCCGTAATCACTTTCTAGAAGGCTGTTTTAAGAGTATACGTTTATTAACACGCGTATTTCCAATTCTACTTTATCGGTAGATGGCAACCCCATATACGACGTGTGTAAAAATTTTCCAAATACTTTCAGCTTAGTAACCGCATTGTGCTAATTTACTACTACTTTTTCCTTATTCAAATACTCGGATACCACAATTAGAACGAAAACTCAGCTAATGACGAAGCGGCTAGGTTAACATAGTACAGACGTAAATATAGTTTCTTAGAGGTAATTACTGCATCTGAATCAAAAGAGTCAGTCAAGTCCATATACCAGATATAACCAATGACTATTATATATTTATATACATACATATGTATATTTTGAATACCACTGTGTTTGCATAATACTCGCAAATCCCTACAGAGGATAGAATTTCTGCTGCTTGTCAAACACAAGTGGAAAATAATGCGCTTCCACTATACAAATAAAATAATTATTACTTAAAGGAAATAAGACAAAATTATAAATATTAAAAAAATGCGAAAGGGAAGAGAGAAAAGAGTGAATAAAGAGAGGATACATTAAAAGTACCGCATTGTTGATTATTAAGTCAAGTTCGTAACTCGAATAAAAGTAGCGCATAAATAATGCAAAGCACAAAAAATTATGACTATCAGCGACAAACCACAGCAAAAGCAAAAAAAACAAAACAAACAAAAAATGAAACAAAGCTGAAAGCAGAAGAAAAAAACAGAGCACACTCGAAAGAATGGCGTGGTATGTTACACCTGGATTTGTCGGTAATTTTTATCATCACCAACTTTTCACGCCAATACATAAAACATACTCGTGCATGCATACAAACATATATTTATATATGGAAGAAGTATGTTTGTAAATAGAGCGCATTTCTCAAGGTATTCGTAATTTTCCACTGCCAGCGCCGACAGTCGACGGCAGCGTTTTAATGAGTTTGAGGAAGTTTTGCGCAACTTGGCAGAATTTATAAGGTACGATGCCAAAAGTGCAAACAGCAAACGCCAAACGCCACTAATTGGTTGCGTTGGTGGTGGCATCAACTTTTGCTGCAACCGCACGAGTCACAAAGCGTGGACCACACGATACCCACCGCCACTAACGGCGTGGCAAGGCGTGTTCGCTGGCAATCTCTAATTCAAACTTTTATTTACTGAACCACTATTGTTTCAAAGTTTTCACGCTGTATTAGCATACATCGTTAAATAAAAAATAATTCTCCGCCTTTATCTCTAATTTTTATTTTTCGTACTATTTGAGCGGAAAACACCAAACATTGCCACATTTATTGGAAATGTGTGGACTCCCACACATTCGTATCTCTCAAATGTGCAACTTTCCTAACGGCTTCCGTCGTCCGCTTTTTGGTAGCGAATGCCCACAGGCGAACTGCTGTCCTCTTTTGCCGATTCGATTGCCGTTTTGTACTTCCGTTTCACCACACCGCTTCTTGTCTTAGCACAACTTGGTTTCCGCTCTCCTTCTCATTCTAGCATGCCTTATTTTTCGGTTTATTCTAATTTTAATTAAAATATTTGTAAAGTTCATAATTTTTCATATCTTCGGGTGGTTTGGTTTCTTACATTAACGATTTGGGTCACACCCATGCTCGGACTATACGCGTGTAGCAACTTAAAGCCATAAGTTGGTGGTAAAAAAATTCTTTCTGGGTAATTTTTTCGGTCTTTAAACATACACGACGGTGTTTTTTTTCGTTCCAACAGAAATTTCGGACTAACTTATCTAGTTTGATTCGTACATTTTCACGTATTTTAATACTAATATTTATTACCGCCTTTTAAATAGACTCCTAAGCCAAGACAAGCATAAGCCTTGGCTGTAATGGCCTTCAGTGACTTCAGCTCTTTCCAAACACAAATAAAATCTTTACTACGAGCTAAGTAAGCTAAAGCCTAGATAATTATAATATTTATAGATCTTTCTCTCACATTGATTTCAGAGATCGTTTATTTCATACTTTAACAACATAAATTCAGAAACTTTCCGACAGTTCTACACACCCAAAATTACTCGGATTTTATCCGCGATCTACCATATTTAAGAATGAATTAGTTAGGTTAAATTTTAGGTCTTAGAGTCACCACAATGTTGTAGCACTTACACGCATTATTCTAATCCAGAGTGATCTAAGCCCTGTCCGCCGGCATATCTCCACTCTGTATGAATTAAATGCATCGTCTAGATAGATTTAAAAAACAACAAGTATTTACTCTTACGCTGAAATATTTAGCATGAAAATGTGACCCTTTCGATTGACTAAACAAAGAGAGAAGAAAATTATTAGCATTTATTAATTACTTGATTTTGAATTAAAAATTTTTTCTCAATTTAATTTAATTTCTATCAATATTTTGTGATTATAATATCTTATTATTACACCTTACAGCACTTGAACAATCTTTTGGAGCACTATTTGGAACCAATGAAACGCGAAACATTCCTATCGAATGCCGAAATTAATGCACTCTTTGGTAACATTCACGAAATTGTCACATTCCAAAGGCAATTTCTGCAAAATCTCGAAGAAGCGTTGGAATTGGAGCCAGACTTCCATAAGTTCGAGCATTCAAGTCAGTTCCGGGTAAGTAAATAATGCTTGCTTAAATATGTATTTGTATGCTTCATAGAACTTAAACTTAACTGTAGAATTGAAAAAAAAAGTATGGAATATTTTTATATTAACCTTTATAAAAAAGAAATATTATAAGATTTTAAGATTATTATTTAACGAATTTTCCATTCAAATAACACTTGAGAAAATGTGTTATTATTAAAAATACCATAACTTTTAAAAGAAATAAAATGTCGGAGTAGAGTAAGCATGAAATTTCCTAAAAGCCCTTCTGTTTTTCAAAAATTCACGTATTTAAAGCTTTGAAAAGTTAAAAAATTAAAAATCATCAGTCTTGCAAATTTCTGCAATTCCGCTAGGACCAGGCGCCCAAACCAGTATTAGCTGTAACTCCATGCTGAAGTAAAGTGTTCAAAAACTCTGCACTAGCCTTAAAGAACAGTCAGCTGGCTTAAGGATGCTATCGCCATGGATAGTCACCACTCTGTAGAATGCTGCTCATCGGAATAATAGATTCGCGGCTACTTTAATACAACTTCCGCTTGAAAGATGTTGAAATACTTAAGAAACCTGAAACTGGAGTTGATAGATGGTTCCCAATAGTGCACTCCTCCACCAATCCTTCACGGAAGCCTTAATTCATTAGTAAAAACGCTCACCGCTCATCTCATCCAGCGACTGTTTTCCTCCCCTCGAAGATATGTGAGCAGAGAAAGGGCTGCCAAGTCTAGACTCGGTGACCTGGTAATTCAAGTATATTGGATTGAAACTAAAGTGTGAGGTTTCCCGTGTGTCCACTCTCGCTGTCATATGAATAGGTACTCAGCTTCTCTGAGGCTAAGAGCAACCTTCACGTCATGTATAACATATGTAGCAAGGCATTGAGCGCCATAGTTGGTGTGGTTGGTAATGCTCCGCACATGCTGATGAGATCCGTTTAACTAATTTCTTCGCAAGCATAGTCTTTCACAGCGCCTGTCATCACACAAAAATTATATAGAACATTACAGATTATGGTTTTAAAGAGCCAAAAATAGAGGAAATTATATTTTTTTTTCATTTTTGACGCACCGTTAAAGTTTTTTTTGTCTGTAACGCCCATAAACATACAAATAACATGGTTTGCTTGAAATTTGATACAGTATTTCAATAAATTACCGTTAAAATGAGCAGGGTTGTATTTAAAATAATTAAACGCCTGCACTACTGCCTAGCTATTGAGTTTTCGTTAAACGCATAACTGGTTGGAAGTATACAGGCATAGGTATATAAGTGACTTATAAGCGCTTAGTACACATTCAAGTCTCAAGTTTTACTTCTCTGTATATTAATATTTATTTTTCCAATATGCAAGCATTCTTGCAATCGAAAAGAAACTGGAAACACTTGTGCCAGAGTTTATGAGCACAATACCAATTTCTTAGCTGACTAGTGAAGTGTGGGTTTCCGTTACATTTGTTGTCTGGAAAAACATTTCTCATGCAACTTTTCCACATTTATTGTAATCTTTGCTTAACTTACTTTCAACGAGCGATTCACCTCATTGATTATACACGGGACTGCCATGACTTTGCTACCTGGGCAGAGGCAACTCGTAGATTTGCCTATTAGCGTAACTCCAACTGGCGAATGTCTACATGACTCACTGCAACTGTTTTTCTTGAGCACAATTGCACACGCGTCCCGCCCCTGTACTTCTATGTTTCCTCACTGACATTTCATTAGAAACGATAATAAATTTTGTTCTATGCAGCAAAAGAGCAAAACAACAAAAACAAAAAAAAAAGCAAAGCAAAGAAAGGCGGAATGCAAATGAATAAAGGAGCGGAAATCGTAAAAATTTTCCAATTTAAACACAATAACAACAACAATTGCAATACCGAATAGAAACTTCAAGGAAGCACACCCATACACATAAAAGCAAACAAGCAGCGAACTACAAGCTAAAGCGCCGTAAATAATTACAAAAAAGAACACAATAGAGCAGAAGTTGTAACGAAATACTCATAAAATGGAGAGAAAGCAAACAGTAAATATATAAAAAAGCACAGTTAGTACTTAGAAGCAGCCGTTATAAATCCCGTTGCGGAGCACCAACCACACATCTACAAAGATGCTGAAGTGTGTAGTGCTAGACTATCAAGGCATGACGTTGTTGTTGTTGTAGCAGAAATACTAGCCGTGCCGGTTGGCAATCACGCATTTTCCACACTAAACACCAAAGGATATTTAAATTGTTGCACCAACTTGTTTGACCGTGTTAGCTCTGTTAGTTTTGCTTTGTTTGGCTGCTGGTAAGCAAACAAGCGCGGAAGTGGAGTAGTCGCAGATATACTAGAGAAATATCCATAAAACGCAAACAAGGGTAGTTGGAGAGCTCAGTGACAGATTTAATTTTTTGAATAGCCGAGTTCGAGTTGAGTGTATGACTACTAATAGAAGAATCATGGTTTCAAAATCCGTCTGAAGAATATTCTAAAATTCTACAAACTTGCAATCTATCGGAAAACTCAATAAAAATATCCATCGAAAATTCGTCAAAGTTTAGAGTTCATATGCAATAGAAATCCTCATAATTTCTGAAATAGACGTCATATTTGCCCACAAAGTAGATTTTTTAAATTTCTTTATATGGCCGAGTGCAAATAAGTACAATATGTGACTACTAATGGACAAGTAAGGGCTGCAAAATCCATCGGATTAGCATTCTACAAATTTTCAACGCCCCTCATGCATCGGAAAACTCAAGACACACATTTGAAATTAAATAAAAAGCTGCACCAAAAATGTTTCAAAGTTTAATCATCATTATATACAAGACTGCTCCCTTCAACTGTCAACTGTGAAGCGGTACTTTTGGCAAGCTACGTCATTACATAAACTTTTGACAGCTAGTGAGTTTTATTGTAGATAACTCTAGATGTTATATGACATGAGTACTTGGACGAAGCCGAGCCATATTCCAACCATTTGACAATTTTAAAAGATTGTTTTCAGAAACGTGGTTGCAATATGTATCTATATATATCCTTATAATTTATGAAAAACCAATAAACAATCAAAAGTTGTCTGGCGACCATATATTCGCATAGAAAGTGGGTCTTTTGAATGTACGCAGGGACTTGTCAAAATAATCTCTCGAAAAATATGAACTAGAGGATCTCAAAAAATAGTTGGGAAGCTAGGCGCGCTTTTAGGTGCGAAATTTATGGAATTTTTTTATAAACGATAAGCACCCAAGACTGACTACTTTTTAGCTTTAAAGAATCGAGTACTTGTGGAAAAATGTGTCCCCTTCTAGAGACGGTTGTATTTAAACTGAAGAAAAAGCTTAATTATATGCTATAAATTGCTCGCTCTCCTCTGTATATTCGACGGAATAGCTATGATAATTAGGAGAACTAATCGGGACACTATAAAGAGAAGATTATTCTTGCAGATTTCGAAAAAATATTAACAATGGTTTCTAAAGAGGGCTCACTGCATTCAAAATAAAACTGAAAACATTTCTGGGACGATGCGTAATAGAATAGATAAACTTGGATCACTAACCAAAAAATAAGTTACAAACAAACTCTAAACGAAATTCTTCAAACTAAAGAGAAAAGCGGTCTTCTAACCTTTTCTTATTCCACAAGCTATCAAACCACCATCGTAAAATCCTGCTTCTTTGTATGTAAAGACAAGCAAAACTCACAATATCCTAGTGCCTAGTGCCAACGCCAGCGCGTATATTCGCTCCCTCACACTTTCTTGGCACTCAAATGGACGACGCAATCTTTTTCCGATTTATGTATTTGTTACGACCACAGAGAATGGCTTCACTTGATTGCGTTATTTGTTTGGCTTATAGCGCTATAATTCTTCTATTGTCTGCTCTTAGCTGTTTTCTAATAAATTACACAATGTCTAACTTTCGTTGTTGTTGCTATACACATTTATTTTAAGCAAATATTGAGTTTAATTTGCTACTCAACGCGCAACAATCAACTTGTGCCGCAACACTTCTATTCATACACTTTTATTCATATTGCAACAATGTTTACCGAGCAGAAATTTCATTTGCTTCGCTCATTGCTTTGTAGCTCAAAGGCATCTGTATTTGTTTTGGGTTGATAAGAAAATGTTGTATGATTCCACTCCTAAAGGTATGCTATAAATTATGCTTTACCCTTTTTGTGTTAAGTTTAGTGTAAAATTTTTGGAGTTAAAGGTTATGATAATGATTTTTTACTGGGTCAAATTAGATATGCCATAGTGGAGGGATAATTTTCTTTAAGTACAGCGAAACCACAATTTTTTCCTTAAAATAGTTTTTTTTTTAAGTAGTTAGACTTTACAAGAGATAACTCAAGCATCAATAATGATATAGGAACATTTTATATGTTAATATATATGGTGACACCTTTTTCTAATAATCACCATTTACCGAAGATGCCCGATCATCAACTTCAGCTAGCTAATGTTATAAGGATATAACTTGCCGACTATTCATGAACAATTTTTTGAGGTTTCACACACAATAACAACTTACTGGAATGAGTTACAATACATTAGAAGTAAAACTACTAATAACAAATAATATATACTATATATATACATATATATATATATGGAAAGAATAAAACTATAGTTATGTCTTTCGTGTTGTGAACTTAACTATTTTCTTGATCGCCAATTCCTCAAACAATGTTCAGAATTTTCAAACCTAAATAGATTGGGATGCATAGACATTAATGCCTCCGAAGATTCACGATTCTAAAAACCAGCCACTGAGAAATTGTCATCATCAAATTTCTTAGTAACGAAAGCAGATTTTTATGTCTTAAAATTTTTAAATATTGAGTTGCTTATAAAAGAAAGTAATAAACCTTTGGACTACTTAATAATAGATAAAAAAAAGCGACAGCTTCGTAGTCAGATTCCATGGAAACCAAAAGCATAGTCAAAAGAATGATTTCAGCAATACTTATTTCATAAATACATACATAAGTCGTTTTAAAGCAACATCCAAACTGTCAGTCAAGGAAATGCCAACGACATATAAAGAATTTTGTGCGATTTAACAGTACTTGACAAAGGTGACATTAATCTAGGTAGACATTGTTTTGTATTTGAGCAATGATTCCCAGGAAGACAAAACTATTTACAGTTGTTGTTTAGTTCGTTTATGTTAATTTAGAGGAGGAGAACTAAATTGAGGTATGCTCACATTGAATGAGGCGCCAATGAAGAAGTGTGCTCTCCCTATTCAGATATATTAATTCAAAGGCTTTGCCGGAATTTGTCTCTGGAGAGGTTTATAGTAGTCTGCTTAAGCTTTGCAAGGTTATAACTTAACCGTAACTGCTTTGCCTGGCGCATGTCTGTAGTTATCTGAAAAAAATTTAAAGTATTAGCCGATCATGGCAGAATGTCCGATTTATGTAAATATATTTACACTAAATTTAATGGAAATGCCTGGAAATTCAAGATACATCATATAAAAATTAGTTAAACTCTTAACTACTGGCTCACCAAGAGAAGTTCAAAGCATAAATGTAAAACAATTTTTATACAAACATATGCAATACGAACACATATGCCTTTTTATGTAAATATAATAGGTATATAGTAGTCATATACTCGTTTTTTTAACCACATGTATGAGCGTGTGAGCGTTTGTGCTTAATATGTCGTCACATGAAAACTTCACTCCTCAGGTGTCTTCTATCGCTATTCAGGTATGCATTTGTTTGTTCTATCTCTTTCGTTACGTCACGGAACAAAAGGTTTCAGTTTAATTAAATTCGCATTAATGACATCATTATGGCTGGTGCTCGATGTGGTGAGTCAGGCGCGAAAGGGTTCGTACGGAGAGGAGAGATGGAGGCGCGCTGAAAAACTGCAATCAAGACAGTTGAATGGGTTTGCTGCAGCTAAAGCTTTCTCCGTCGTTTTACTTCCACTTCTGCCATCTATGAAGCTGTCTAATTTTTTTGATGCTGCCGTCAGTTTTTTCATTTTCTTTTTTTTTGTATTTTCCATTTCTGTGTGGGGATTTAATTTACTCCTTTTTGTTTTATAGTTTTTTGTTGCAATTTGGAACGACAGTTGCATGGAGTTGAAACAAAATGCATAGGAATGAATGGCCGAGCTAAGCAGTGGTGTAGTCTATATGTTTTAGCTATGTATATAGCCTTATATACTTAGAGTGTATTTATGCATGTATGTTTATCATATTACGGTTATATACTATATATGCAGCTGCATCATAATTACTTTAAAGGTAGCGAGTTTGATGGACTGAAACGAAGCTATATCTATGTGTGTGTGTGTTTGTTTGTATATCAGTAATCCTCGGTGTACTTAATTACACTTTCAATTTAAAGCTGTAGAGCTCATGAAATTACTTATTTGATTTAATCGAAGTCATTCTTTCGCAGTACTTCGGAAAATAAGTTCAATCAATAAACCAATTCAAACATTAAACATTAGCTCTATCTGAAATTCAATTCAATAAAGCCAAATCCAAAGCTTTCCCACGTTTTGACTTTTAGACCTAATCTTTCGGTTTATGGAATCGCCAAACCAAACTCTGACGGCATTTTTTCTAACCACATACCTGCGAGAGAGATTTGTATGAGTAAAAGCTGCTGACGGAAAGAGGCTGTGAATTTCTTTACGAATGAATCAAAGCTTTTGAAAAGGCTGATGGAGTGGTCAGGAACTCTCTATCAACTTCAGTCTCAGACTTATTGACTACTGTAGCGTTTTTCAAGTTGATTTTGCTACCATTAAAGTAGCGTTAGATTTACTGCTCTGAAGTGTAGCCTCCATCATAGAAGTAACCCAACATCGTTATCAATGGGATCGGCATGGCAATGACTATTTGTAATAAGACCATTGTGGAAACCAGGCCATAATCGAATCGCAGGTAACTGCAAATCTGACGAGTAGACAAAGAAAAGCACTCCAGGCCCTGCTATCAGTAGAATGGAAACTGGTTTATGCGCTGCTCTCTTCATGGACTACTACTACTGGATAGCTGGGCTTTGCGGAAGGTTGGCCAGCGCGGGGCTACCATCAGTTGTTACGTCGTCGCAAGATTCTTTTTGTTCAAGATCGATCGCAAGAGATCGAGTTAGCTATTTACCCTCAGTAAGATTAGCTTCTCGCTAGTTGTGGGGTATTTTTTTATGGCTTTTCAGGACTACATATAATGGTTCAAACGCTATCCTCATCTTGAGAACCAGCCATCGAACCTAATCGACCAATCGCCTCTTTTAGTAGTGCCAAAAATTTTAAACAAAATTTCAAATACGTAAGCCATTTTCTAAACTCAACCAAATCGTGACATAGAAACCTCTTAGAAATTCGTTAATTCTTTCAAATATGCAGCAACCCTCCAATGAATATTGAAGACTCTATATTGAACTCTACTTAACTATACAAAATTTGTATTAAAACTATTTTCTCTTTTTAATTATTTGCAGAATGTGCTCTTTGCGATCGGTTCGGCTTTCTTGTACTACGTCAACCATTTCAAGCTCTACTCATCATTTTGTGCTAGTCACAGTAAGGCACAGAAGGTTTTACATCCAAGTAAGTACAATTCTTGAATGCATTATATATAAAAATACTCTCTATGAAATATAATATGTAGCCAAAGTACTTGTGGTAAGCTGTACGATATACTTAAAGACTGTAGAATTTTCAAAATTTTAAGTCACAACTGTGTAGGCAATTAGAAAGTAATTTCCTGTTGATAGAGCTTATATTATGTGGTAAATCTCTTTGCTTCGCTTATTGGTTCTTTACTCAATCGATGTTTGGCTGCACCCTACGTAAGCTTACAGCCAATAATGCAGTCAGAGGTGTGCAAAGGACTGAATATTACACTTGATTTCACTTGCTAAGCTCTGTTCCAAAAGTTCATAAAATTGCGTAATAGTTACAATTAAGGATATTTAAGAACGCACATAAATTATATAAGTTTTTTTTTCTTAAAACAAAAATCATACGAAATCATTTTAATAGAAATACCTGCAACAAGTATAACACCGATTCCTAACGGTTAATGAAGTTAGGGGTGGCTTAGAGGTTTTTGATTACCTACTTAGGGTTGGTACTTGAAGTTATCAAAACCGGAAGTCAGAAGATTTATACAGAAGCAAGTATTAAGGTTTGAAATCAGTCAAAATATATGAAAGCTCAGTAAAAGCTCGTGCCAAAGTGTTAAAATGTATATATACGTACTAGTCCCTCAGCTTCTGAGATATCGAATTGAAATATTGCAAACGTCCCTTTCTTCCAAAGAAGCCGCTCATTTGTTGGAACTGCGGATAACGGATCACTATAGCATATAGCTGTCATACAAAGTGAACGATCAAAAACAAGATCTTATATGGAAAACTTTTTTATTTAACAACATTTCTTTACGAAATAAGGCATGCATTATTGTCCAAGGCAGGTCTACAATCTCCGAATAAATTGTTCAGATCGTATCGCTATATTATATAGCTGCCATACAAACTGATCGATCCAAATCAATTTCTTGAACGGAAACTCTTTTATATATTTGAAGGGTATTATATTTGCGGTGTCATTTATTCACGGATACTTATTGAACAGAAGTTGCGACTGTGAGTATAAATGTATTACTTGTTTATTGCAACAGACTGAAAATTCCATTATGTGAGCAACAAAATCGAATTCCGATTAGTTTACAAGAAAACACATCAAATTGGTGAGCAGAGGAAACACATATATGTATGCATGTATACACACATGGTACAACAACTTACATGCAGAAGCAACTCATGAAGCTATCGTAAATTTATAAGCAAAATCGTTAAACACTGTTGCTAGCATTTACCTCTACTGTGCGCCCCATTTGTGGCAGAATGAGGATTAGACTGCTAACGGCACTGCATCAGGCAGTCTAGTAACTATGAAAGTTTGGAGCACACAGGCACACACACATGCATATGTATTAGTATATGTACATATGTATAATATATCTATTGTAGTAATGTGCTTTGCAGTTGCCACCGTAGGTCTGCCGTGACAAACGTCGCTTTGTTGTTTTAGCCTTTCTTTGTGCCAGCTGTGGGAGAACATTTCAATTTCACATTTAAATTTAGACATAAAATGTGGAAAGTTAGTTTGGAGTTTAACTAAACACATATGCTGTCATCTACTTGTGCGAGATTCTTAAAACCGAATGGGACTTTGTTTTAAAGAGGTGCTATAGTTCAGTTCAAATAACGATTGTTTGCAAATGACTCGAGTATATTGACTTATGTACCAGGCAGACTTAAAAATTCACATAATTTTTATGAGCGAAGCCACTAGAGAAAATGTTATAAGATAAAAAAGAAAATTTGATGAGTTAACATTATAGTGAAGACACGAAAAATTGGTAAAAAAAGTAACTACATAAAGATTTTAAATGACCATAAAATAAGTTTGATCAAGTTCGTTGACACTCTAAAGATATCAAAAAAAAATAAGCTTTATAGAAAGTGACCACTAAATTAAAATTGAGACAATGCATGGTAAAATTACATAAAATTGCATGCATTAAGCTTCGAATTGACTCCACAACTATCGTATGCCCTGGGTTTGGCAACAAATGACTTTTCCTTTACTCAATACGAAATAAAATGCTCGCTTCAAAGAAATTTTGCGTTTTTGACGAAATAGTCGCAAAACAGTGAAGCATAGCATGCTGGTTTAACTACAAAAATAGTATCAGAAAGTTATCGCCCTCAAAAACAATTATTGTGAATAAAAAATTCGAATATATATATTTTTTAACCATGAGAAAGTATAGATTTCAATAAAAGAAAAGCCTACCGATTATTTAAAAAAAAGCAGATATTTTGATGTCAGAATTTTCTTTTGAAAATTAGAGTTAGAGTACTGTTCGACATTAACTCAAAATAAGGTGTAAAAATAAATATTTCAAATAACAAAATACGGTGTGTTTGAGACATATAAAAGATTAGTTTAAGCAAAAATTCGTGAAAGACAAAAATATTTGTAAAAGTTTAAAATAAAAACCAAAAACTTTGTTATAATAGTTTTTCACATACATTTTGAGGTTATGTGGAAAAAGTGTCTACGCGAAAGTTGTAAATTTTTTTATTATCAACAACTTTACCATATCATGCGTTTTTATAGGACTTGTAGTTTTTCCGTAAATTGAGATAAACCGTTTTTTATCCTTAAAAACCCAACCACCTTTCCTCCCAACTACTTTCCAGCTTCAGATTGAGCATTAATTATTTATCTTTTCCAATGGATTTCATCCTACCATTACTTATTATATTCGGAACAGGGTATATTAGGTTTGCCAAGAAGTTTGCGACACCCAGAAGAAAACGTCGCAGACCCTATAAAATATTTAAATATTTAAATGATCATGATCATGACCATGTCCCTCTGTTCGTCGGTCTGTATAAATGCGAACTTGTCCCTCAGTTAGCGCTCAAAAAGAGCAGCCATAAAAACTGAACGATCAAAATCAAGTTCTTGCATGGAAAACTTTTTTATTTGGCGAAATATCTTCACAAAATTTGTCATATATAATTGTTGAAGGCAAGCCTACAATCTCCGATCAAAATCAGGTTCTTGTATGAAAACTTCTTTATTTGTGAAGTGTATTCTAGCTTCGGTACAACCGAAATTTACCTTTTTTTTACCATTTTCAAATCTTTTCGAAAAATTCTATATACGCCTAAAATTGTGCTACTTAAATTTTGTTTGTAAAGCTCTACTGATTACAGTTGCCGCATACAAGGAAGTAAAAAAAATTGATTGTTTGCACAAGAGGAATACGAAAATACGCTGAAAAACGTTTTTTTAATACATTTTGATACAGCTTATGCTATTTTTGTGTATGCTTTTGAAGAATAAAGGTCGGAAGTTCAGAAATGAGTAAACAGCTAAGAAAATAGCGTTTACTTTTTGAATTATTGATTTGATTGCATAACTTAAATATTGTTTGTTCACATTAATGAATTGAAAGATATTTGCGAGTATGTTCAAATAAATTTTTCCCAAATTAAGTTTATACCGAAAAATAGTATTTGCTTCTCTGATATGTAATAAAACACAGAACACTTTAAAAAATTGCGCACTAAGTAAGAAACCTACAAAAATAAAATTTTAAAGTTGCTAAACTACTTAACTTTCACATACCTAAATAAACTCTTCGCAACTTTCGACAAGCACATATGTAATTTTAAAACTCCTTTAAAAACCTTTAAATCTTAAGAATGTGTTTGGCATTTGTGAAATTAAACCAAACCAACTTTGGGCAATTTAAGTGAATTTTATAACAAGAAAGCTTCTGCATTTGTAAGAATTTGAGGCTTTCAATATTCCATTGCGAATGCACTTCAATATTACACATACGCACTGCAGACCCGGTGAAGTATTGTATTAAATACACTAAGCCACCAACATATACTTGTATGCACTTTAATTGTTGTGCTGCGTGTGTGCATAAGTGGGCCTGTACATACACATTTGCGCTATAAATTCACGCTGAAACAATGCCTCGTGCGTATTTACATTTTTAAGTGCCACTTCGATGTAATTGTAAGACAATTACAAAATATTTACAACATGCTTTCACTGACAATTTGTTATGCGCCAACATGTGGCTGCATGATAAACTATATTAACATGTGTATATATCTATATATATATATGTGTACATATGTATATATGTTTCGAGTGTCTTGTGAAATGCATTCGGCTTTGTGGACAATGTGCAATATTTTACAAGAAACACACAAACATACATACGTATATGTATATAAGTGTATGACATGCATTTGTTGTTTGTAGTATGCTGCTCGGTTTTCGGCAGCGTTTCGTTGCAGCACAAAATTGCCACCACACATTAATTTATTTTAATAGGCAACTTCATCTAATTGCACAAGTCAGTGGTTCAGTGCAAACTTTTGCATTTTCTTCTTGCAATTGCACTAAAGTATGTCATTCGGGCGCTAAGAATAATTGCCGGCCTATTGCATAGAATACATATATGTATATTAGGCGTGTCTAAATAATATTTCTTTTCTCATCTGTATAACATAGGATTTTTGGAGATTTGCCATAAAGAACTAAACTTAAAACCTTGAGAAAATAATATTCTAGTACAAAATTTTCCCCTCTACAAAAACTGGTATTAATAATTTTTTTCGTAAAAATATTATTTTAAAAGTTATGCGCTGTTAAAGTTATACCTCAAATGATCCAAGAATTCATACGGGTACATTCTGAGTTGCTCATACGACATGGTGTACTGTATGCATGCAGTACATTTCATGCCTAACTTTAACTGCGTATAACTTTGAAAGGAATGTCGTTATAAAAAAAACCATTAGGACCTTTTTTGTAGAGCAAACAATTTTGTAATAGAATATCACTTTTATAATCTTGTGGGTTCATTTGTTATAAAGATACAAAATTTAATGCTAAAGATCAAAAAATCTCATGTTACATACAAGTACATGGAAAAAGTAATATGATTTAATCACGATTTAAATCGAAAATAAAGAGTCCGTTTACTTTAGATAATTTTTCTTTTTGCAAAAGACTGAAACTTCAGCGGACTTTTGCACAAAAAAAAATTACTTGAGCATGAACGGGCACCCTAATGTGTATACATATATGAGCAGTTTAAATGCTGCAATGCTCAAATAGTCATGCCATTTCTTATGAGATTTTCTGGTGTTTAAATAAATGTTTATTTCATGCGCAGTACATTTATTTGCTTGCAACAACATACCACACATATATATATGTTATGCGTACAAATATTATTGTTGCAACAATGACTTGAACACATATTTTATTCCATAAAAGCATATTCTTGTTGCTTTCAACTTTAACATTCTTGCTGCTTGTCTTCATGTCTACTAAACAAACTAATTTATGTAATTTATTTAATTAATTAATATAATTAATGTATAGTTGGCTGCAGTAAAGTGAATGCTATACTCTTTGGCATTGTGATACCGCAATTTAACAGCGCAAAGTCGCAATATGTTTGAAGACAATTTACTGAAATTTAATGAATTTTATATAATCAAAGCAAGCTGAAAATATGGAAACTAAAGCACACAATAATTTTTCAAACTTTATTCCTCTCAGCCGTATAAAAATCCAGATCCAAAACTGATTTCTTGAAAAAAATAGCAGCTTTTTTTTGATACTCTAATCCTAACTTGCCCCTATTTCATCGGATTAGGAACGAGTCAGTAATCCGAGGTCCTCTTGCACTCTAGCGCTAGATCTATCGTAACGGTAAACGCTGGTTAAAAAACCAAAACTTATGCGGCTGACCAAGAGTGAAGACTCACTGAACTACTTGCACTTGCCTCGCAGAAATTGTAGTATTAGACACTAGTTGTACATGCGAAGAAGCTAAAAATCTTGTCGGCTCCTAATTTCCAATGTTATATGGAGGAAAACGAGTTAGAATCTTCTATGCAATTTCAAAACTGTTTAGCTTTTGCCAGACTGAGGTTGTAACATCTCGGCAAACATGTATTTGGCGAGCTTTGTGGATTCGATGGGATTTATATTAGTTGCCGCTTGCGATTTGTCGATCTATGAGAGTCTCTTAAGCCATAACTAGTAGTTTTGGGCATCGGAAAAGACGAGCATTCACAGCTTTACAAGTGGGATTCTTCGTTATCTTTGATATGGAACTCAGCTCTACGGTTAGATTGGTACCTCATCTAAGGCAATCAGCATTCAATCTAGAACAATATTTAAAGGATTATCGGATTTATTAAAAAAAAAAAACACAAGAAAAAACGTTAACATCCACTGAAACTATAATGCACTTCGCAAATGTATTTCAAAAAGCATAAAAGAGTATAAAAAGCAAGGTCTTGGATAATTATCTGCAAGAAATTTCGTGAACATATCTTGTTAAATAAAAAAACTTTCCATATAAGAACTTGATTGTGATCAATTATCGGTTAGAAAGTCACACTGCAAGCGATCAAATAAGCTCCGAAAGGCATGATACTGTAAACTAAGATACAGGGTGACTATTAATTACCTTAATTTGAAAGAAAAAGTAACTTGTATGCTAATAAGTAGAAGTGCTTGACAGCTGATAGTTATTTTATTTTTGATTTGCTATGGATTTTATTTCCGCTAAATAGGCATAATTTCAGAGAAATACGCTTTAGGAACAGCAAATATTTTATGGAGGCAAACAAACAAACGCATGTAAAACGACGTGCTTTCAAATGTCATAATTAACAAAACATATTCTACTCATTTGCGATTTATTTGTACACATATGTCCTTTTGGCGCGATGTGATAATTTGCTATCGTCACCTGAGGCAGCACTAACGCACCACTAAACACGGCACCGCACTCCATCATTTGCATATTCAACTTTTGATTTGTTGTTACACTCATTTGCTGTCAGCTGTCAGATTTGGAAGGTGCGTTACATACCCGCTCTGCGCAAGGTGTCGACTTGTCAGCCTGCCGACGTGTAAAAAATATTGCCATGCACAGCATAAAGCAATTTACATACACCATACACATAAGCGTACACATGCGGTACATGCCTTTGTAGAGCACTCCACTCCACCCACATGCGGCGACACGCGTAACTTTGATGTTTGCTGGCCAACTCCAAATGAAATGTAAATGACACATGTTTACATCACACCACCAGCCTTTGCAGCATGTGTACGCCTGTATATTGCTTGTTGTTGTAAGTGTTGCTGTGGTATCTTCGCGGACGTCGTGCTATGTGACAGCTTTTTATTATGTTTGCCTTCAGCATACTTTCAGCGTTTTGTATAATTTTTATTTCGCTTGCTTTTAAATGAGGTCAGTCTTTTTGTGTAAATTAAATTGAAACTTTGCATTCCAGATTTCTATCAATTGAATTTTATTTTATTTGCTTATGCGCGACAAAACTGTAATTCCAAGTTGTTGTTATTTTTCTGTTTTCTGCGCTTCTTTCGCTTTTATCGTCAGCACTTTCAATGCAATTAGTGCTTGCGGAAGTGGCGTAAGCAGAAACAGTTGCAATTTTTGCGCATAAAAATTAAACGTGTTTTTGATTTATTTACAATTTTATATATGAAGAGCAAGGAAAATTTAAATTATTTTCAAAATTTTTTGTTTATCTTGCCTTAGATTACTCATACGCCTTGTATGCTCATTATTTTTTTATGTTGTTGGGTAAATTGCTCGGCAGCGCAAAAATGCCACGAAAAATTTTAAAGTTATCGCAATTAATCTAATTTTTTTAATCTTTTAAAGAATTTTAATCTGATTTCTTTATAATATGAAATTTTATTGCTCTTTTTACTAGCTTTGAAATTCAAGTCAGCAATAGTTACTTCGAAAGGGGCAATTATATTTCCAAACAAGTTTTATTCTAACATAAATTGACATTGTGTCTAAAACTATATTCGTGCGTATTGTTCGATTATTCCGAATGTGGTTTGGAAAGCTACTGTCCTTGTGCGTATTTTTCAATATATCGCATTTATTTAAAGACTAAATCACAAAATCTAATCCGCTGTAAAGTCGAAGCGTTCAAACATCAAGCTCTCGTGAAAAAAGTGATTCAGAAAATTGCTCTATAGCCGCTATTTCATATCAAAATTACAAGATAAAAATTTTGTTGTAGTAAACTCAAATTTATATTTATAATTTACTAAGGAAATTTAGAAAAAAACTCGATTCTTTGTTTCTTCCCTGCATATTGTCAAAATTAGGCCTTTTTTAAACTTGTTATCCGTTATAATCAACTTTTTCAACTGCATGTATTTCCTATTCAAATAATCATTTATATAAAGGGCGCATCACTCTTGCTCTCGGTATATAACCGCTTATACGGGTTCAGACACTCTTGGAAATCTAAATTCAATAGAATTGTAATCCCTTAATTCAACATGCATTCCGGTGTAGACAATTTTCATTAGCTAATAATAATTAAAATTACCTAAAAAAAAGTGTTATTAAATTATTAAAGATTCATGGATGAAATTCCATTTCATCACCAAACTATTTTGTGTCTGAACGTTTGATGGCAAAGAAAGTAACATTGACCGACCACCTATATTTGCTTATTTGATACACCTGGCTTCTTTTTGGCATCAACAATTATCCGATAGTTAACAATTTCAAAGTAAATATTAGTACTAAAATCATCGTTCTACCGTCAGAGATTGTCATTTGAGGTAAACGCTGTAAAACAAGCCAATAAGGCGAGCACTTGATGGAAGTTGTATTAAAAAATTATATAAATAAATTTTAAATGTCTAAAATTAATAAAAATAGATTAAATATAAGAGACATTTGATTTTTCCAAGACTATTCAATGTCTGTATACCATCATAATGGCTGTTGGATGTAGTGTTTCTAAACTCACAAGCTAAAAAATTTGCTAAATTTAACCAATTATTCAAACAATTTTATTTTTGCTTTGACTTCACAATTGTTTAAATAATTTTGTTTTGGTTGAAGTACAAAAACCTAAAATAATTAGAAAAAATTCGTATTCTTATGCATATGTTATACATATGGTAGTAATTTAAATGTTCAATATATACCTATATATTCTTATATCAGATATATGTAGATATAGCCTATCTTTCACAAAAGTACCTAAGAAAAAACGCATCAGATTTAGAAAAAATCTATTTTTAAAATTAAGAAAGCTTTTTGTGGGTATTCTCAATGAATCGTAACCATAGAAATCAAGGTGTCCTTAATACCACAGCAATTTTATTTAATTGTAAAAGTTGTAAAACTCCCACAAAAATAAGTGAGTGTAAATCTTCCTTCAAAAAACCTGTTAAAATACAAGACGAAGAAGCAAGGAAATTAAAAAAATGTATATATATAGATATATAATATTAATTAATTAATAAGCACACTTATGGTATATAATAATCAGCGCAAAGTCAAGCATACTTGCAGGCGCGTCTACAAAGTAATTAAGCCGTGTAATGAGTACGCAGCAACAGACGTGGGGTACTTACCAATACATATGTACATAGACACACACATACACGCAGTACTGTGTTGTGTACTTCAACAAAGAAGTTTCATCAACAAAAATTAACATTCTAATGAAATTCATCAAAGCGGAAAAATTGTTGTCTACTTTACGCAATCAAAAAGTTAAATATTGAATTGCTGGATAATCATTTGAGTAATTTGTTAAAATCACTTGAACGAGAAAAACGAGTGCTCATTAAACATTTATTATACATATTTACATACATACGAGTAGATATGTAAATTTGTTTTTGTGGAGATGGAATATTCACAGTTGTATGAGTTACGAGCATTCGAATATGTTAGGTCTATGTAAAAGTGCTTGAGGGTTGAAGCCGAATATAATTGAAAATATATTGAGCGAATGCTTTGAGGTTTTTTCACCATCTTTTTTTTGTTTCACTGTACTTCTGTAAAAATATGTTTGGTCTTTTGAGTACAGTTATTTCTTTGTGGAAATCTGCAGTGAAAGAGAGTGTAATTTCACGAGTTTTATGCAATTTTATAAAAAATTTGTAAAAAATAGAGAAAATTAAAGGAAATAGTAAATTTGGAGAATAAATTGTAAGCTCGAAACCCTAACTCAGAAATTCACGAGATCCAAAAACAAAATAAGAAAAAACGCTAACTTCGCCCACACCGAAGTTATAATACCCTTTACAGGTGAATTTTTTATAGCATAAAAGAATATAAAAAGATCTCTATATTGATTTTGTTTGGTCAGTTTGTATGGCAGCTATATGCTACGTAGGTCCGATCTGAACAATATATTCTGATATTAAAGCTTTTTCTTAGGCAATAATTTGAAGGAAATTTGTAAATATATATTATCAAATAAAAAACTTTACAAAGACTAGTGACCCGGTATCGGCGTTTCTGACAAATGAGCACATTCTTGGTGAAAAAAACGTGTGCAAAATTTCCGATAGATATCTAAGAAACTCGTAAGATATCGAAAAAAGAAACGTTGTAAATAGCTATTAGGAAAAACTTTGCTGATTGGTACAAGGATCGAGAGCTGCGGTGTAGGGACGTGTTATCCTCCGTGGATCTTAGGCAAGATACTGAAACCGAACATTTATAGCGACAGTCAGACGGCACTAGTAGTCTTGTCGTCACCAAAAATTAAATTCAAGCTTAATAAACAAATGCAGACAGGCTTTAAGCTCAATGGCAGGTCAACTCCACTTGTTCATAATTTCGGTTTCCGGTCACAGGAACATTTTCGGCAACGAAAATGCAGACGAATTGGCTTAGTCAAAGTTCTCTCTAGTAGAATCTGAGGCATAAAAAATAGATGGAAATCTACAACCAAATGCAGGATAGCGAAACAAAAACCAAATAGCAAACTTATGGAATCCATCAGATATCAAACATTGAATGTTGAAAGTAACCTTAGAAGATTGAAAAGTCAATCAAGTGCCGGAGAAAGGCTCAGCCTTCTCAGTTTTTCTCACTTACACTTTCTAGCTATTGGCTTATTGAAATTTACTCGATATCCTAAAAAAAATATTTGTATATATCTTCGAATATTAATCATTCCCAAGATAAAATGTATGTCATACATTAGCTACCAACTATTTGCACTCAACTGTATGCTAAGAACAAACACGCATGAGAAATTACAAATAAAAGATTCGATAATTATATAACCTGCACTCATTTATACTATTAATTAATATTTAATAATCCATTGCGTCTCTACGTGCGTCACTTTCTTTTCGCAGATGAGGGTAATCACGCACTACAGGAATTCCTTGCCGCACGCAATCCGAAGCAGCAGCACAGCAGCACATTGGAATCGTACTTAATCAAGCCGATACAGCGCATCCTCAAGTATCCACTGCTGTTGCAACAGTTGCGCAATTTAACCGATTCGCGAGCCGATGAACACTTGCACTTGTGCGGTGAGTACCACAGTTATGTAATGGCCTTCATATTCATATGTATGGTACCTATTATATATTAGGATGGAGCGAATTTTTTTTTTTTTTGCTAAGCCTGAGGTCAGATTTCTAGATTATAAAAAAAGAAAATTATTGGTTAAAAAAATTTTTTAACATCTAGAGATGGCCCACTTACTTTTAAAGTATATTTCGAGTATTTCGACTATTTACATTTATATAAAAACTATCGAATTTGATGGTTTTCGACTCAAAATTTATTTCAACGCTTAAGGAAAGCATGTTGCCGTTTAAGACTTCTTTTTAAAACTTCAGTAATGACCACATCAATTTTTTTTGTTGATAACTTTTAATTGGCCAGATAAAGGACTCTTTACAGCAACACTTATCAAAAAAGTTTTACGAAATAAAAATTTTAACTAGAAACCTTACTTTAAAAGTGAGTGGGCTTCTAGATGTTTAAAAATTTTTTTCCAAAAATTTTCTTTTTTTATAACTTACAAATCTGACCCTCAGGCTAAGCAAAAAAAAATTTTTTTCGCTACACCCTAATATATATATATATATATATATACATATACCTATATATGTATATATATATATGTGTATGTATGTGCCCACTTGAATTTTTCAACATAATTAATATCATTACCTTAATAATGTAAATCTTTTTATGTTCGGAACGTGCTCGTAATTTCATTTCTTGGCTTATCGTCATTGATTTGTTGCACTTATGTATTTATATATTTTTGTTTTTGCTTTGCAGAGGCACTCAAGGGCATGGAAAAGGTAGCCGAGCATATCAATGAAATGCAACGAATCCACGAGGAATATGGTGCTATATTCGATCATTTATTCCGACAACATCAGAAGTCATGCAAGCAGCCCATCGATTTGAGTCCAGGTGGGTTCATTAAAAGCGCTTAAATGCATATACATAAATTTATTTTTTAATATATATATAAATAGCATGTAATGCTTCGATGAATTGTGAATGCCAACTCAATTGAGTGCAACAAAATTGTATTAAGAAGAGGGGGCTTCAATGAGCGAATGAAATAGATAAATGTGAAGCACAAAACTCTTGCTCTAAATTCTTATAAGAATTCACTACTTTTTAGTGGCGATATAATTTTCAACCGTTCTCAAATATAGCAAACATAGTTCTATCCAAAAAATTGCTGAAGTGATCAGCGAATATAGTATCTCATGGCGTCAATCTAGAAAAAGTTTTTATCGAACCAGTTCGATTCAAATTTAATCATATGGGATTTAATAATAATTTTACAAGTGTAGTTAAATATCCAGCAGATAAACCTATTTTCCCACTCTGGAATCTAAAATTAAACATTTGGTCGATCATATGTGTATTACTCCATGGAAAAGCACCTCATCCACAAATTAGACTAAATGGATCAAGGCAGCTTACCACGTTACTTATGTCGAGGTGAGGTCTAGGAAAGTTTATCTAAATTCGAGCTCTTTATGAGCAATTGTAAAGTTATGACATATGATGTCACCATTTGGGGGAAGAAATATGACGAAACTACTGACTGACTCTAAATTATATGGCAATAAGAAAAAAATATCGTCAAAGAAGCATTCACAGATCTATAAGCATTACATGCTGATACAAAAATCTATTACTATATGTCATATTTTCACCACAACAACAACATCACTTAATCTATCCAAGAATTATTATCCAATATCAAGATCATTCGTTCCTCGATACAGGTGATCTGCTTTATTATGGCGGCGTTGAGTGGCTTAATATATCCGATTTCCTTGGTAAAATTAAGAAGGGTTTGGAGTTGCACGCCATGTGCTTCGTTTTTAAATCAGCGGTTGTGTTCCTTTGCAAAGAACGTTTGCGTCAAAAGAAGAAACTTATGGTAAGCATTCATTTGGCAATTTTACCTCAACTACATTTGCATACCTTAAAACTCTTTAAAATACTTTATAGGGTGTTTCGAGTAAAAACACACCCAACGAAGTGGAAATCATACGCTATCAAGTGCTCATACCCGTCACCGAAGTACAGGTGCGCGCCTCTTCCGCCAAAGATATGGACTCACACTTCCTATGGGAATTGATACATTTACGCTCGCAACTACAACGCCGCTCCGAGAAGGTTTACGTACTCTCGAACAGCACGGCCGATTTTCGTAATGCATTCCTCAAGACTATACGACAAATCATACGCGAAAGTGTACGCAACATGTCCATACCGATGAAGGGTTTCGGCAGTAGCGGCTCAGTATCAGGCATCTCATCGCAAGGTGGCGGTTCGGGCAGTTCGCAAACGCTCGAGCGACCAAAGCAACAGGTCTTGGAACTTAAGCAAAGAAATATTTGCATAAAATTTATATTTGCAAGTTCGCTGTATGCTAATTTTCGCTTTTATATTGCAGATAACAATCATTCAAGGCTCGCAGACCTTGGGTAAGCCCAAGAAGAAGTCCGGTTCGCAGCGTCATTCGGCCGGCAATATCGACTATGATAATCTATCGGGCAGCCAAGAGGCCGACGATGTGCCAATGCTGCATCATCAGCATCAACAACAACAACTACAACCGAGTGGTTTCCGTGGACGCAGCAAGACTGTGGGCGATACTACAGGTATTTCAGAGATATCCCGTTATTTTTTGTAAATAGTTTGGTGTTTAGGCACAGTTTATCAACTGTAATAAAATTCTATGCTAGCCAACAATTTTGCGGAGACAAGTTTACCAAAAATATTTTTAATGAAACGAAAAAAACTACAACTTTTGATTATAAAAAAAAAAATATACCAAAAAATTTAAAAACAAAAAATTATTTTAAAAAATTAAAAAAAAATGGTACACTCTTCTCCGCTCTCTCAACTCTCTCACAATCGTATTTATTCGCTAAACAAAATTTACTACCTGTTTTTTCTGCTTCTCTATTATTTTTTTTCTGTTGTTTTTATATCTTTCTCTCACCCATTTGACATCAAAAATCTTCGAATACTATTTTTACTGCAAAATTCTCTACCGTTTCAAATTCCAATTTGAATTTTCATTTTCACAAACTTCATAGAACTAATGTCCTCCTCCATAGACCCACAGCAACAGCAGCAGCAACAACATCAAAAGCATATGCAACACCATCAACAACAACAAATGCATCATCATCATCAGCAAATGCATCAGAGCGATATCGAACGCATGGATCCAGGCACCAAATCCGAAGGCGAAGAAGACTCCCAGCAGGGAACAATCAAAGCGAAAGCTACGCTGGGTCGTACACCCAATCATTTGACATTGAGGTATATAAGAGTTTTTGTTGTTTGCATATCAGAGTCACTTTTATAGCGTTAAACATCCTTTTGAAACTCATTAGTTTCTTATGAAAGTTTTTTTATATTTTTTTTGTGGAATCTTCTTCTTTAAATTGTTTTAAATATTACGCAATTCTACATGGAAAAATCCAGAGTATTAACTTTGTATTAAACAAAAATATTTTGTTTTGATTTTTAGTGAAAGTCTAAACTAAATATTTAGAACATCAACATCTTCTTAATTTTTTATTCCTTAGCATAAAGAGGTCTAAATTAAACTACACGCATGAACCAAGAAAGATTATATATAAAATAATAAAAAAAATATATATAAATAAAAAATGAGGAAGCGCAATGAGATTAATAATGGCTTACGTAAGGCCCCTTGCGGTCGAAATTCTTTCGACTTCCCCTTTCTAGTAACCAAGCAAGATTTTATGAATTCAATAATTTGTCTCGAGCGAGACTCGTTCATCATTCAACAAAATTTCTAAGGAATGTGTGTAAAGATCACGAAAATAGTCTATATACATCACCGTATAATATATCAATATTTGTTCTCATAAATATTGAAATAATTTTATCTAGAGGTAATACTAAGCAAGCACAATAATATAACATACCAAATAACAATTAATTATGCGATAAAAACCTGAATATAGAGACCCCGAATAATACACAGACCAACCCCTAAAGTTCTGTGAAGGCTGTCTTTCCTCATTTGGTCTTTAAAGATCAAAAAATCGATATAGACGTTTATTATGACTATTCTTACACTAATTTATTCCGAATCTAATTGTCTAAAGTCTAAAAAACGCAGCTCCAGAATCAAAAATTCACTAGAAGAAGAGAGAAAGTACGCAGGATGAGGGCTCTCTTTTCACATATGTGCTTCAGAGTTCAACAAATCGATATAGACAATAGTAATGACTATACGTTCCTAACCTATATATATAAACCGATCACAAGCGACTAAAAAGCAAAGCTCTGAAAACAAAACTTAACAACAAGCAGAGAAATCCACCGACTGTCCACATTTATCACCCAATGCAAAACAGTAAAATGTGTTTAGCTAATGGTTTGTCGAAGGAAAGAGAAAGTATAGTATATTCTTCAAAATAAATGATAAATCGAATAATTATAAGTAAATTTTCATAGTACATACTTTTATTCGCCACTAGAAACATTTTTCTTCTGACATTTTCTTAGCTACCCTACTTAAAATCAACCACTACATACACACATATATATTATTAAAGGCTAATCGATGATATATTTCGTTCTATTTCTTCCCATTTTTCTAATTTTGCGAAAATCGCTTCGTTAACTTTGCGCTTCATAAATGTCCGCTTCAAAACCTGTCCATAACCAACAACAATGCTACCACCACAATCAATAACGAACAACCATGACCATTACCACCACCACCACCAACCGTTTGAAACCAACTATCCAACACGTTATATTCGAACACAATTCACCATGCAGCACCACATCAACCCTATCGGTTGGCAGCACTGGTAGTCAAGCGCGTTTGATACAATCATCTCATCCGCCATCGAGCTATCAGCCAGTTCTCATGAAAGATTTAGGTAAGACTAACTCAATAACAAAAGAACTATCGTCTTCCCCTCAAGCAGAGTACATGGATGCCGCTGCCTCAGCGACAGTGAGCTCATTGTCGGCAGCAATGGAGGCCACCGATCAAATGATGTTTATGATCGAAGAGATGGGCATAGAAGTCCGGGATATGGACGAGCAGATGATGGAGCAGGAGGAGGACGAGGAGGACGACGACGAACAACAGATGAGACAGCAACAGCAGCAAGAAATGGATTACATACTCGAATCAGAGTTGCAAGCTGCATCCGTAGCAGCAGCTTTTAATTTAAGTTTAGGTAGTAGTAGTAGTGGTAGTGGTAGAGTAATATATACAACCAATAACGTTACTGGCACCACAAGTGGTTTAACAAGTAGAGGTAGTGGTAACGGTAACAATCATAACTTACATTGTGTGGCAACACCAAAACGCTTGTCACCACGACAATCGCCCAAAGCAGATATCGAAGTAATTGAGATTTTCGCCAATGAGCTAAGTCAGCTGACCGCCGCTCAGCAAGTATCGGTTGTGCATCATTCAGCAAAAGAGTCTTCCAAAAAATCGTCAAGTAGTCGTCAGGCAAGTGTCAGCAGTAGTGGCAGCGGCAGCGGTAGTAGCAGTAACGGTGCTAGCGCTGCTTCGCACACCCATGTCGTCGACAAGCATTTGAGTGATCTCGAGCATGAGCAACTCAGCGACACCACATACGATATCGCCGCCTATATGGCCAACCTTAAGGAGCAAGCGCTCGAATCGCAGGATCTACAAATGGACGCACAGGATCAACAACAAAATGATTCGAGTTTGTCGCCGGAACCGCAAACAGTTGTGGAGAATACACAACAAACAGTAGTGGCCGACATAGAGTCACCACCACGACCAGCTACAGAATCGGATAGCACAGGCACCACGACGGGCACTTCGGAAAAATCCGAAGATGAATCGGAAGATGCCAGAAGGTTGGCAAAACATCATGTGATCATCGACAAGAAGGTCGATAAAGTTTTCAAATCAAAATCTTCAGAGAAGGCACAAAAATCGAGCAGCGGCAGTAGTAGTAGCATTGCCAGTACCGGCGCAAAACCGAAGACAACGAAATCACCACGTCAAAGCATATACATTTCACCCGACCGCTCCAAATCACAAGGTAGTTCGCCCGTACGCATAATTAAAATAAAATCACCACGCACCAGTGTCAGCGATCAGGGTAAACGATTGAGCGTAAGCTCCAGTCGCGACTCCTCGGCCGATCGCTTGTCCAGCGGACGCCGCACACCCAGTCCACGTCGCAGCTCCGAGGGTAGTGGTATACTGAAACGACCCGCCAGTCCCGCCGGCGGCATACTGAAACCACCACCCAGCCCCAGTAAATCGAAAAGTCCCGACCGCAGCTGCCTCAAGAAACTCACACCCTCTCACGACTGCAGCGTCGAATCACTTTCGCCGCACATATCACCGCGCGACAGCATCGAACACCTGTCGCCCGATCGCGCCGGTAGTAGTCTGTGTCAGCGTCATTCGCCGCGCAGCAGCTTCGACAGCCGCAGCTCTGAACCGAATCTCGATATACCACGTTCGTCGCTCAAATCGCCACGCGGCAGTTTCGAATCGCGATCGCCGGAACGTTGCAGCCGTAAACGCAGTCAGTCGGCGCACAGTAGCTTTGAGAACGGACAACGCGCCGCCGCGCTGGCCGCCAACGAAGCCTACTACCAATATTATCCCATTTATGATAATCAAACTTGTAGCGATCATTATATATCAGCCGCTACAACAACGCATATGCCACGCGACATCGGCACCAATACAAGCACGCGTCGTCTTAGTAAATCTCTGGAGCGTTCTACGTCACGCGAAAGCACCACCAGCAGCTCGTACCGTTATGGCGTATCACCCGAACGTATTTACACAATTAACACGATGGGCGCCAGCGCCGGTCCACTGCGTTCTCAGTCAGCTGAAAATGCATTTGCGCACTACGCTTATGATCCACATACGGGTCAACATTATCAAATGCCGCCGCCACAGGAAACCATTGCAACAGCAGCACCACCAGCTGCCTTCATGTACGCGCACGAACCGCAATGTCCACACGAACACATGTCGGCCTATCAGTTGAGCTCGTCGGCACCCGAGCACACTACATGCATTGACTGTTTGTACCAAAAGCGACCATCCTAGCATAAGGCCCGCGTACGGCAGAGTCGTACGCGGAAGAAGACACCACGTGGCGTCGTACAGCCACCGATGGCCACAGCGTCAGGTATGATTTGTGCTGCGAGCTTTGATCCCGACGCAGCAGTGGCGGCGGGCGCCAGTGAGGCGAGCGGTTGTGTAGACTGTCATGACTATTATGAGATACATGTTTAAACGGGAGTGCGAAGTCGTATGGAAAATCAAAACTGAAATAAAAAAAAAACTCCCTCAAACTATGATATATTAAACTACCCGAAAATCCCCATAGCCTGTATAACAGGAAAAAACGTACGCAAGTAAACTCGTTGCCATCCAAAAATCCTCAACTGACAATTTACATGGACCATATATACATATACATATATTTATATATATATATATGTGTTTGCATAATCGTCATTGTTGCTTGACACAGGGATTTTTGAAACAAAAACAAAAGCAACAACAATATATATAATATATTATATATGTACATGTGCTTTTTCGTATTTGTGAATGTCCTTCCTTCAGAATTAAGACATAAGGATTAGCTTGTAGGTTGTAAGGAATCTTACTTATGTACACGCTTACATACATATGTATGTACATATGTAATCTCTGTTTAATTTTTAACAAAGTTTTTCATCTCTAATACATACATACATATGTATATCGTGTATATCGAAATTTAATATGAAGTCAACATTGATTTTTTACAAATCTGTTTACTTCGACATAAAACCAAAGATGTAAAACAACAAATATGATGGCATCGAAGTGCTGAAAATTGACGTTGTTGCTGTACTTCTTATAAAGTTGTGAAAATATACTTGTATGTATATGCACATACATATACATACATATGTTTTTGGTCAATACGTAATTAGCTTGTATGTGAAGAAATATTTAACGGTTATGTAATCGAAAGTATATACAAAAAATCCAACAGTAAATAATTATAATATAAAAAAATAATAGTATAGTATATAACGGTACATTGTAACACTGTACAGCGATAAGCACGTAAATTTAATAGTAACCCGCTAAAAATAACAACAACAACTCATTTAGATGTTTTTGTTGTAACGTATAGCTTAGTGCTGTTGAGTAAGAATTTTTTTTTTGGTTCACAAAAGACATTCTCATATGTCTTCCACTATAAGTGCTTAGATTTTGAGGTTAGAATTTTTCTCTTCATTGCAAAACCTTTCAGTATTTTTTTAAGATGGCCGAAGATACTTAGAAACATACCAAGAATATAAATATATTTTTTAAATAATTGCAAGTCTGTTCTAAACCAAACTCAGTAGCCATACCACCCTCATGGAAGTTAAAAATTTCAATCTATATCTCATTGAAACTGGCACCACAAGCTGATTTTAGACAAACTTATTAGAATCGTTCTTACTATGGAGTACCCTAAAATTTTACTTCGAAAGAATTTTGTATAACTGAATATAAAAGTCTCAAGAAGTAGAATCGTCGCTACTCGGTAGCAGGCCGAAGTTATACCTAAACAGAATAAGTATATCTGAAAATAAAGCTCTCATGTAGTAGGCATACAGTACAAAAACAATGAGGTAACATTAGTTCTCTATCAACGTATCAGTAAAATATGTGTCTTAAAGCTATCGGATCTTCATAAACGACACGACTGTCCTTCCAGCTGCATTTCTCGTATTACAGCTTTAAAAGCCTCTTAAGCTATAATCCTGAGTATTATTTTTCTTAATACTTACTTTCTTAGTACCACAGCTCCAATTCAAAAAATTCCAAAAAATTATTCTATGAATATCCTAAACTAAGCCGAGAAGAATTTTTCTGACTTTGTAAGAGTATCATTGATTAATTCAGACAGTGAGATCGCATATAATTTCGAATCGGAGTTCGTAGATTTAAGAGTCGGTAATATCCCAAGAATTTATATGACTTAAACTACGAGTATATGTATATGTAAGTGCAAACTTATATATTATTGTGCCAATTAGAATTTTGAACGCGCCTACTATGCTAATACGCTTCGAAAATAATCTCTGAATTCAATCTTTCGGTTTACAGTAGAGCTTCAGAATTCGAAAAGAATGGACCCTGACGATTATTTCAGATTTTTTCGAATATGTGCTATTTTTCGGAAATTCAGATCTATTTCCACTTTTTTAATCACTCCTTTTCAAACCCTTCCTCGTTATTAGGAATATTACCTAAATAGCTGCTGAAATATTCCTATCTTGAGCTTAAAGATAAATCAGATAAAAAACCAGTGGAAATAACAGCAGTTGGCACCATCACAAGGCTAACGGAACACACTATCACTAAGCTGATGTGGGGTTCGAACCCAATTCCGAACGATATCAGAAAGTATTTTTAAAGTTCGCCCCTTACCAGACGATGGCAAGTCTCCCAGTGCAGGGTGATTTTTAATTTCAATCTTAACTAACAGTTCACGTATAATTCAAGTATTTTAGATAAATTGTGCCCCAGGGAAAATTAGTCGAAAACAAACTACAATATATTAAATTTCGATATACGAAAAAGAGAAAATCATTTTTAGAGCATTTATGCACAAATATGTTATAGGCTTTTCTGAGACGATGGCAGCTTAAAGCAGATTTCTTGATAACATTTCGAAGTTAGCACTGCAGAAATTGCACAACGGTGCATTGAGGTTATCGTTAAATTGATTTCCATGGTATTGGATTGGCTTTGTGTTATTACGTGGCACACGGAATATAGGGTGGTGTGTGCTGGGAGGCATATATGATTAGAATGGATAAATTTTGAAAAATAGTTATGGACTAAAAATTAGTAATGAGTATTTTTGGATAACAAAGATATGAGATTCAAAATAATACCCATATTAAGAAAGAGGTATTCATAAATTCACCTACTCTATGGCGTGTTTTCATATATAATTTACTACTTGTAATTTCAGAATTATAGATAAAAATGTTGAGTTTTGAATTGAATTAATTGGAATAAAAATATCGAAACTATTTGATAGAAGTATAGAGTCACAAGGAAGAAATTCAGGTTATTTTACATAAGTAGCTATACTACAATATATTTGACTTGAATTTTATCTGATATATGCATAACGATGGACATCAAATCATTTTCGACATATGTATATATACGTATATGAACTCTCAAAAAATAAAATAAATAGGTTTAAAAGAGGTAATAGAGTATTAAGAAACGAGAAAGAAATAAAAATTGTATATATATACTGAGTTACTAGCATATACTTAAAGAAATCGATTCGAATAATTTAAGGAAAATCATGAAAACCCAAAGAAACTTTGATGTTAACATACCTGTCCTTGCAGTTTTGAAGTAAAACTAGTGTCTATAAATAAATTTACTCAAACGTTTACTCAATAAAAAGTGTACAACAATCAGGAATTTCCAGAGACGTATGGCAACTATGAAAAAAGGGATTGATTTTTAGTTAATTGAACAGAAATTTTACTATACATAACATATGTACATATACAAATTTATGTGACAATTAAATAGGAAAAAAAAATTCTTGAAAACTCAAATAACAATAAAATACAACAAAAGAATAATTCAAATATATTGAATATTTAAATACTAGCGAATATTAAATAAAAGGAGAATAAATGAGGAAAAAATATTAATAAAGAGAATATACAAAAATCAATACCGACGATCTCAAGATGAATTAAAGGTCAGAACACACTAATGGAAATGGAATTTAGAACAAAAATGTCAACAGTTATTGAAAAAGGATTTGAAATTTGGAAGTAAAACCTCGCTCAACAAATCTAGTTACATATATAAACACTAAACGACTACAGTCAGTCAAAAAACTATAAACACAAGATAGAGAGATACCCAGAAATATACAAACACAAGGAAATGAAGGTGAAAAGTTGTGAAAACGAATACAAGGACATACTCGCAAATTAAGGACACTAAGAAAAAAGGACAACCACAACAACAATAAAAAGTACACTATACCCAAATTGTGCATATACAAATGTATAGCACAGCAGCCAAAAATATAAAACAACAACACTAACTTATGTAGCTAGCAAGTGGAACAAAGGACATTCTTCAAACAATGAGTGAAAATGAAAACAGGCAAAGTTACTCATAGGCTAAGACAAAAATTAAAGAAAAATTTAAAAAAAAAATTATAATATAAAAAAAAAATTATTAATTATTATTAATAAAAAATAAAAAATAAAAATAATTAAAATATTATTTTAAAAAATTAATTACTACTTGTAGTAATAAAAATAAGTAATTAAATTTAAAAAAAAACCTAATTAATCAAAAATATTAATTATAATTAATAAAAATCAAATTATTAAAACAAAAAGTTAGTTTGAAAAGAATCAAAATATTTAAAGAAATTAGTTAAGATAATAACTAAATTTAACAAGAAAAGAAAAAAAATTAGAAACACACAAAATCGTCTTATGTATGTACATATAAATATGTATGTATGCTGTTCGTATTTTAGTGGCAATGTTAACAATTGTAGTTAGACAAATTCAATAAAAAATTACTAGTTTCCTAAATAAGCGTTAAACTCGCAGCACACATATAAATATTGAAATATATGTGTTTATAACGGTTCACATGCACATACAAACAAACATGCATGAGTGTAGCATTTAAGCCAAGGCACAGTATTCTATATTTAGATAATGTGCACAACTGAAAAGTAGATATAAAAGCGAAGACAGGTTTAAAATATGCGCGCATGCGCCAAAAATGCATGACAAATAGCTGAAAAAGCAAAAAACAAAAAAAAAAAAAACACTCGCAGACATGCAAAATACATTTACAGTATGTGTTTAAAATAAATCAAATATCTGTAGTTAAGTAAAAAAATTACAAGAC
Source organism: Bactrocera oleae (assembly GCF_042242935.1). Lineage (NCBI taxonomy): Eukaryota > Metazoa > Arthropoda > Insecta > Diptera > Tephritidae > Bactrocera > Bactrocera oleae. The sequence goes on along the minus strand of NC_091540.1, from coordinate 62,198,360 downwards.
TATGTCGATGTACTTCCAATTAAACATAAAAAATAAAAATTAAGTTAAAAAATAAAAATTTAATTTAAAAAATTAAAGATTAAAATCAATGATAGTAAAAAAAAAAAGAAATTAGCATCTAAAATAAATTAAATAAAAAATCATTAACATTAATATAATAAAACTTTAATAGTCGTAAGATAACAAGGAAGTTTATGAGCGATGTAAGAAATTGAACTATCAGGACACAATGGTTGGATGAGGCAATTAGCGTCTCTTATGTAGTTAGTCAAAGGCAGAAAATCAATGAATAACTAGTAACTAAATACTACTTGTACGAATACGAATGCAGAAGGCATGGAATTTTTATCAAAATTCATAGACAAAAATATACAAGCAGAAGCGAGAGACTAACTGCATGCATATATTTTAAATATTTTGAGCAGAAATATATTATATATGTCATTTATTTCCATAAACATTTTTTTTATAAATCTTTAAATAATTATTTACAATTTAAATTTTTTGTTTTCAACACAAAAATTGTTATACTGTATATAAACTAGGTTCAAAATATTAATTTTTCGATACGTTCATACACACATATGTATATGTATAGAACAGGGCGTCCCTAACATGAGATACATACATTTTACCAAAAACAAATCGAACCAAAACAGTATTAGAATATATTCTATTAAAACCGTTAAAATTTTTAAAACCGAAACCGAAATCGTTTTACGGAAACCAAAACGGAAAAATTAAAAAATTGTGCCAGCCTAAAAAGGGCGATTTTTTGTAGGATTCACTACATCAATTGTTTTAAAATTGTAAGGATATATTTAAACATATTTTACAATATATAATATAATATGCAATTTTTTTAAAAAATATTAAACATTTTTCGAGTCGCATGCGATCTTCGACGGCGCTAAAAAAATTATCCTGCAGTGCTGCAGTGATTCCAGCCGTGGATAAAACCTAAGAAACATCTCACTACAATATATTGTAAGTACAATTACTTATATACGACTTACAAAATGGCGGCGTTTTAAAAAAATTTTAACCAAATTTAACCAAAATTTTGGTCGTTTATCGCCTGCCATAATTTGATTTTTGATCAGCCGATAGGTCATTGTATGGAGAACAGATACAGAACATGCAGAAAATATAGTTTTGAGTAAAACGAGTTTAAGATATACTGATTGAATTGGCTTTGCTGAGTGGCTACCTTAGAAACCTGTAACTCAAAACAAAAAATATTTGAAATATTCATTTAGAATTTTAGTATGCTGCTTAGATTACCGCAATTAGCAAAAAATCGATTTTTAAAAAATTTCCTACTAGATATTAACCGTAAATCAGCAGCTCTTTAACTTTAAATATATTACTCTTGTTCAGTGTAGTATTTAAAATAATAATTTCAGGGCTGAAGGTTTAAGGTCAATATATTATGAAAAAAAGCATTTTAGTAGAGAATAACAGAGTAGTGTATAAAAAGTTCGTTGATTTCCTAACGAAACTGGTTTCTAATGTGCCACGGTTCGGTTCGAAGTTATACATACCTAATTTTTTTCGATGAGTACTGAAAACAAGAACAGCAGAAACAAAAAGTACCCGAATTTTATTCCTACTTTTGTGCACTCGAAATACCAGAAATTAGCTACTTTGACTAATACTGTTGCTCAGAGTTCTTAGAAGAGATGTTGAATAACAAGCAATCTTTAGTTGACCAGTTGAATGAACATTATATATAACATTATTACATAGTTTTGATACAGCTATGATAATGAACTGGAAAAAAGGTCGGCTCAAACGTATATATATATATGTATGCCTCACACATACCCTACAGATCGAAAATATTAATTTAGTAAAATACTGGACATAAAGCTTCTAAAGAAAAAATTAATGAGCACGATCTCTCATAAAAATTTAGAAATATTTGGAATTAAAAGAGAGTAATTTTGATTTTCTGGTATCTAATGAGCGATAATTCGCAATAAAGCATTATAGGGGCACCCCATTCTATATATGTATATACTAAATGTAAACCACGCTTAAATAATACCTCATTGAAAAAATTCATTTATGTCTCATTTATATTAAAATAAATCGAAAATTTCGCAAATAAAAACTGTATATTGAAATAAGTATGGATAAACAAATTCCACAAATCAAAAGTAAAATAAAACAAAAATCAAATATTAAATAATCCAAAAGGCTTCACAGCAATAAAATCAAAATTAACATTTAGTTATACCACAACAACAAGAACAAAAAAAGAACAACTAAAAATGACAGTAAATAAACGAAATAAAAGCAGAAACTCAAATATTTAAAATACTTAACGAGGGTATGCCTACATAAACACATACGTACATATTTCATGCAAAGGCAAAAAAAAAAAAAAATATATTTATATAGCAATAAGTAAATAATAGTTAAATATAGCAACTAACTACAAGTATACGTAAAATCAAGCAAAAAACAATATTTGATGTTTACAAACATACATACATACATATGAAATAAGTAAGAGTAAAATAAAAATTACAGACGACAGTTCCGAAATCTCAACGATCTCAAGATACAACGTAGAACAACTCGAACAAAGAGACAAAAAAAAATGAAGACAAACAAAAATACTACGAATTTTGCATATGTATATGTACTTATGTGTACTATATGTATGTAATTAGCATCGTATATTTATATATGTTCCGAGAAATCCAAACCTTACCACTAGTCTATAGTGAATTTTTGAAATTACAATAAATGTTTTGAATGTTGTTCGAGTTTACGAAATCAAAATAAGAATAATCACAATAAACAAAATGGAATACAAAAACAAATACAACAGTAATTAACTTTAAGTGTTAAATAAAATAAATCAAAAGTCAAATAAATCAAAATCGTCAAATAACGGAAACGCAGCACAAAACACAACAAAATAAAAACCAAATAAATATAAACAGTAATATCAAAAAATAAATTAATATATATAAATGTATAAATAAAATTTTAATTTAATTAAAAATATTAAATCAAAATAACCAAAACTAAGTAAAAACAACTAAACCAAAGAGCTAAAAGAATCAAACAAAAATAGAAAAAGTAACAACAGAAATAAAAGAAAAAACAAAAACTACTGCGCAGACTTGCCACACAACAACACAAGAAAGCAGCAGGATAAAAAAGTTATGAATGCTCAAAACACTTTCGAAACACATTTTCAAACAACAAAGCAATATGGATTTCAAAACATACGAAATTAACAATCACCGAACGAAATGAACCCAAACCATTAAAACTTATATTTTCGCTGATTTTGCACAAATTGAACTTGCTTTGCGGCGGCGCAACGTACTTACATTACATAACTAAGTAAGTGTAATGATTACCAACAAAATCCATTTTATTTGTGCCACAAATAAATGTTAATTAATTATCGATATTTTTAACTCATACTTACTTATTTCGATTTGCTGCTAAGGTAAGTAAAAATTTCTTGCAATATTAAAACACAAAACTATTAAGAATATTTTTTTTAAACACGTTAACTACACTGAAGTGCTAAAAAATTGGTTGAGTGTTAGAAAAGTTCAACGTTTCATAAAAAAAATAGAAAATTTAGGGTAAATTGGAAATCTTAGTAACACACACTGATAAAAAAGTACTTAGTTGTAACAATTTTATGAGTATAACATAATCTTTGATAGATTATGTAAAAATATATAGATTATATATGTATATTCTTTCTATTGGAGATATGTAGTAATTGAATTATTACAAAATATTTGATATCAAAAATGTGACTTCTTATTGGATACTTTAGTGAAAAAAAAAATTGGTGCCAATTGGTAGTTTTAAAATTTTTTTATATAAACGCGAAATTATTACAAATTTGAGAGAGAAAATATTACTTAGATAATATAAAATAATTAAATAGTAATATCATATTTTAGTCAACAATATACTTCCTTTATTTAATTTATTTATATATATTTAACTAATTCATTTGAAATTGTGATCTATTGGCGCTCACTTGCCGATAGTTAATGCCAAAAAATATGAATATAAATTTCTAACTTTAAAAGCCTCGCGTAAAAAATCATTCAATCATTGAAAATCCAGTAAAATTTGAAATCGATATTTAAAATTTTGCTTAATTTTATGCTAAAATCTATACAATTTTAATGAAATTAAATAGGAAATAATTAAAGCAACATTTAAAAATTTTTTAAATTTCAATACGGTATAAAATTTTAATTTACTAAATTGCAGAACTGTCTGAATGTTTTATAGCGCTTTAAAATTTCGCTTAATTTTTGGTCAATTAACAAATTTCGCCTATACTAATTAGTAAAAAAAATTTGTAAATTGACTAAATTAAGGATCTATCGTGAAAATTGTGTAAAAATAAACTTTTTAGACGTTACAGACTCCATCTTAGTAAGTCAAAAATTTAAAAATTTCTTAATTGAAAAAATAAAGCAGCTTCCAATGAACAATTTTCCCAAAATAATAATTGCATACAAATTTTTAATTGACTAAATTAAGATGCAATCGAAGTTACAAGCTTTAAAGACGTTCAGAGGGCTATAGTCAATTACCAACTTTAACTATACTAATTAATTGTAGATAATTTGTTAATTGACTAAATTAAGACGCCAACTAAAACACATTCCATCAAGATTTTTAAATATTCCCATAGTGTAGCCAATTATCAACTCTACTTATGCTAATTAGTTTAGATAATTTGTTAATTGCTTAATTTAAGGAGAATATTAAAAGTTTAAAAAAGTTTTAGAAAATTTTTAGACAAATTTTCTAATGTATAAACAGCTGTCTGAAAAACATGGTTTAAAAACGAGATATTTCCCTAATTTAGGCAATTTACAAACTTCTTCTAAAATAATTAGTAAACACAATTGGTTATTTGACTAAATTTAAAAGCATCCTGTAAAAAATACTTTCTAGACGTTACATACTTCAGTTTATTAAGTCAAAAATGTCATAATTTACTAATTAAGAAGCCTCCAATTAGCAATTTTCCCAAACTAATAATTGTATACAATTTTTAATTAACTTAATTAAGATTTTATCTAAACCAAATGTTTCGAAGACATTCGGATATTTAACTATACTAATTAATTGAGACAATTTCTCAATTTCTTAATTCACTAAATTAAGCAACTGCCTTAAGCATATGTTTTCAAGAGCAGACAACCCTTTAATTTAGTCAATTAGTAAATTTGCAGACAATTGGTTATTTGACTAATTCAGTAACCTTTCTAAAAGACTCGTTTTATATGCAATTTTTCTCTTTAATAAATATAAAATGTTTATTAATTGACTAAATAAAGTAGATGCATGAAGCACAAGCTTTCAAGAGCAGATATTTATTTTAATTTAGTCAATTATTAAGTTAACTGCCTGAATTCAGAAAATGTCTGATTTCGTTAGTTCACGATTTTACATTGATCAAACAGCTCTGGAATTAATCTTTTTAAATTAATATTATAAAAAAAACAACTTTTACTATTAATAACATCAAATAAAATATTCACTTTCATAATTGCTTTCCAATTATTGCAACAAAATATTTTCTCAAATTTGTAATATTTTCGTGTGGTCCGAAGCAATCATAGTTTTTAAAAAATAAATTCAGTGAGAAGGTGATTTTACCTTCAGTTTATTACACTGAAAAAAATTTATTATTGTAAAAAATTATATTCAATTTACAAAATTACATTATAATCTGTGAAAGTAATTGTAACGAAGGTAAAGTTTTTTTTCAGATATACTGAAAATAATTATTATTATGAGTTGAAGTTTTAACAGAGAAAAACTAAATAAAAAAACTATTAGTGCATCATTTTGTGATATTATTCGTGTGTATTTAAATTTAAATTAAATAAATATACTAATATATTATACATATATTTTTTAATAAATATTATGATATTTACCTTAATACTTAATAAATTAAGAGGAATGTGATTAAAATTGTGTAAATATAAAATTTAACTTAAACAACTTACATAGTACATAAATCTGACAAATTAATCATTTAAATTGTTATATAAAGACCTACAGCTAAATAAAATTAAATTCAAATTAACGTTAGTTGGCATCGCTTGTACGAATAAGTCAGCAAATACCGCTAATTGCAAAAATTCAGAGAAAAATGCAAGTTTTACACACACACACGCATACATGCATATATGTATGTACAAATACATACAAAGAAATGAACACACACAAAAACCAAAAAAAAAACGGTGTAGCTCCTGCACAAACAAGTCCAGTATTTAATATTTTCGCAGTTATTTATGCAATTAACTCCAGCAAAAATCCACTAACAATGCACAGCAAATAATCCAAAGTAACGACACTGTCAAAACTCGATAAGTGAAACTAAAATGCAAATTGAAATTATATTTTAGTATTTAGCAATACTTAAAATTTAGCGACTAGCTAATCTAGAGCTATCAAGTTTTGATTTTCGTGCACTTTTTCTTCCTTATTTGTTCGAAATTTGCATTTTTCCAGAAGACAAAGAAAATTCGAATATGCAGCAACGCGCAGAGTACCAAAAAAAAAAAACAAAAAAACTCGAAAAACAAAATATTTGGTTTTTCCGTTCAAATGTAACGTCCATAATTATTATGTCTTATGGTTAACACACCCCGCTCGTTTCTAAATACCACGTAACTAAAAACAATTGAAAATAAAAGAAAAAGTTTAAAAACGAATAAATGCTAGATTTTTCCGCATTTATAATTTCATTTAAAGCTTAAAACCTTTAATACTCCAATTTATTGTTCGCCACCACTTGTAAATAAAAATATTCATATTCACTAAACCCTACTAAAAAGAAATATTTAAAAATTAACGAAATGTTAAATGTTTTAAATTTAAAATTTGTTTTTTGTTTTTGGACTATAGTTTTATGCTAACAATATTTCATGCCATAAAATGCTCAACACATTTTCAGTTACCATTTTCATAATTTTCATTTAAAAAAAAACTAGTAAAAATTGAAAATAAAAAAATTATTTTAAAAATTTATATTATCTAGGTTTGAGTTCTTTTATTGAGTTAATCCATACTAAAAATTACTGATATTTCGTTAACAGATTCTTAAGTTAATGCATACAAAATATTTTAGATATTTGTTTCAGAAAATTACTAAAAAATTTAGTATAAACTTATTTAATGAAAACGATCCCACAACAATTTTAAAAAATTGTTACCTTCATTTGCAGACAATTTTTGTCATAAAATTTTCTTCAGTCTAACTCTTTATTAGCCAAAAAAATCTCATAGATAGATATGTATTGTAGTACTACTTCACGACCCTGCCAGTCATGTTTTTGTCGGTAATAAATTTGCTAAACTGTTTGTCAAACAACTCTTTTAACTCTAATATAACCCAGAAAAAGTGTTGGAGAAAAACTTCAATTTAAGATAAAATTGAATAATCATATTGAGAACTCTGCCCTGCTTAATCGATCACTGAAATTCCTTAGTCATAGTTAAGAAAGCGATATAGAAACCTGTATTTTACATAATTTAGGAATCAATTTATATTATCAACCCTTACTACCTATACGTGGTAGGATATCAATCAAAAATATTCAACTTGCTATAACTTAGAATATGGAAATCGTCTAGCCTTCCATGAATATGGGTATTCTGTTTACTATGAACCATAATAATTGAGTTCTCATAAGTTTTCCTGCTCATATTAGATTAGTTTCAGTAACAGGGATGCATTCGTGGGTAGTTGAAAATACATATTCTGTGGTGCTGTAAATAATTTTTGGCTAGAAATATGTTAACGAAATTAAACAAATTGCCAAAAAAGATACAGCATAAAAAGTAGACTATTTTATTTCCAGTTCTTGTACAACTATGCTGTGATAACAGTTCAGGGTTGCTCTGGTAATATGAACTTGACTGTTTTTGGAATTCAAAACTTTCGTATTTTGATAATATTTTCGTCTAACTTAAATTGGTATAGACTTCCGAAAATGCGAAAGCAGAGTCGCAGGTTATTTTATTTTAGCTGTCAAAAGAGCTATCACAACATTATTGACGAACAGATGACAATTCGGAGTTAATCCAGTAATATGAATCCGACAGGTTTTTGTGAATCGAGAACTTTCGTATATTGCAACTACTTTCACTGAATTTGAACAGGTACAGGCTTTCAAAAATGTCAAAAAAATCGAAGGTTTCTTCAGATGTCAAAAAACTGTCACAACAAAACGTACTGATAGTTTAGAAATTAATTTTATAAATTATTTAGTTGAATTTTCATAAACCATAACCATAAATTAATTAAGATTAAAATTTATTATTGTTTATTTTAATTATTTACAAAAATATTTTTAAAAAAACTTATGGAAAATGTTGGCATAAAAAATTTTAACAAACAAAATTGGCTGTAATTTGTAGTATATGAAGACACTGTAAATAACTTGTTATTACACAAATTATAAAAAAAAACGTACATTAAAAATGCGAAAGGCGCACAGGCAAGCGATGTCAACATTTTATCCAGAGAAAATTTAAAAAAAAGAAAATTTTTTTTAACTTGGATGCTGTCAAAAGTTTATCATTTTGCAAATTATGCATCTAGAGCTTGAGACAGCAAACAAGACCATATAATGCGATCGAGTTGAGTTTTGAAACTCAAAACAAAATTTTTGGTGAATTTTCGAAATGATTAACAATGCACAAATGTTTGGTAAAAATTTTTTTTTCATACAAAAATTCATAAATATTGCGCAAGAGTGTAAAAGATCACAAAATATTCAGCTCGATTGCATATTCTTGAAAATTTTAAACCAAAATAACGATTTCATATATCTCTAATCACAAAAAATAATCATTTAGATAACACCTGAATTTTTTTCACTGACAAATAAATAAAAATTGCATTAAAAAACAAATTTTTAAAAAATATAAATAAATTGCACGCACTAAAAATTATATGTTTAAATAGTTAAAACTGAAACTAAACTAAATATATTATAAGCGACTTTTTTAATTTAATTTTATCTTTTGCGAATTTCACTGCTCATAAACTATTTAACATATGTATATAACAATTGGCTAAAATCTAAGTGCTATCACCTCTCCAACACGCTCTCGTTCTCGTTCATCTCCCTGCTAAAACCAAAAAAAAAAACTTAACAAAAAATTACGTTTATGCTCTGTAAGTTATATTTTACATAAATACATACAAATAAAGCAAAATAAATCGACCATCGTATAAAATCGCTCAAAGCGAACCAAAAAAAACAAAACAAACAAAAATCTTAATGCAAATACAAATTCAAAAAATTTCAAAAGCATTTTTTTCATATGATTTCCATATTCTTTTCTTTTCTTTCATTTAATTGTAGGGTCCCCGGTGTGGAAACCACGAGACATGATTAATTTAGGCGATGCACAGTCGACAACGCGCAAAGACGATGCGAACAAATAAAGCAAGACAAAAACAAATGAACAAAATTGAAAAATATTGAACAAAAATTTCAATTTCGAACACAAAACGTAACCCTCAAATATGCAAAATGTCATAGTATATATACCAATTAGAAAAACATTAAAGCTGAACAAGAAAACCAAACAAACCGAATGTGAACTAATTTAGAAACTAGAACAAAAAGCCGAAATCTGATTAGAAGTTGAAAACACACAAAGATTGTAACTCAAAATTAACACAAGCGACAACTACTATTGTACTATATACTGACTCAAATCTATTGTAATTGCCGAAACCGAAACGAAAATGTGGACAAAAAACTAGAAAATATTCGAAAAAAAAATTTGGAAAATCGAAAAAAGATTAGAGTTTTAAAAGCATTAAAAGAACACATTTATGTATTTTACACAAATTTTGTTTCTGAAAATTTTCAGATCACTTCAATTTCACTAGAAAAACAGTGAATTGCCAAAAAAACTAAAAAATTTAGTAAACATTGGCGACAATTAAAATTTTTGAGTCATAAAAAATAACGAAACAATTAAAAAAAAGTTTTTCAAAATCGTTGAAAATTTTAATTGAACTTTCAAGACCTGTACTCATTTTTGAAAACTCTATACGTGATCATTTTTTCATTTCAATTCAAGGTTAATATGAAAATTAGTGTCATAACCTTAAAATCTACGAACTGCAAGTGATTTAAAAGCACATAAATACCGATTTTCGAAAATTCAATATTTTCGTCCGAATTCCATATAGTATGTGAATTTTAACGCAGACTTTATGCAAAAAAAAGTATATTTTTAAGTTTCTAAACGTTTCACTTTTTTCGAACAAAAATTATGTATTTTCTAAATAAAGAATACATTTTTTAAAAGTTTTTAAATTGATTCTTACTTCAAAAATGACTAGTTAAGTTAAAACAAAAAATATTATTGAACATTATGAACGAAAATTATAAATTAATAGCATCAGCATTACTTATAATACAGTGATTTCAAAACTTCACTAACCAAACGCAGTTGTCCACATGTTCGTCTCGGCATAAAGATCACTTTGCATTTAATTATTTGTATGACGGCGGAATACTGAGACGAAATGTCAGTCGAAAAGCACGAAATAACGGTGTTTAACTTTAAAATGACATAACTCAAAACATACAAATGATTTAAAGAAACAGCTTACAATTACAAAGGGAAAAAAGAACAAGACAGAAAAAAAGCATAACACATATTTACATACATACATGTATCAGTATGCTAAGGAGAAAATGCAAAAAACATTTACCAAAAATATACACAAACGGAAAGACCAAAAAACATGAAAATTAAATAAACAAAAATTAGAAAATATATGCAAATTCACATGTTGTGAAATTTTAGTAGTTTAAGGCAAACTAAAAGAAAACTGAAATCATAATTACATAAGTAAATCACTTAAGTTTAAAAAAAATATGAAATTTATGCATAAGAACATTTAAAAAAAAGAGTTAAGACACGAAAACTAAACAAAAAAAGTAGAGAACATTATAGCAGTGAGATATGCGATCCTTCATGATGCATAAAAATATATTATATTAATTAAATAAATAAATAAGAAGGCAGCAAAAAAACAAAGAAGAAGAAAACAAACAAAAACAGAAACAAAAGATTAGTGAAATTTCGAAAAGGAAAACGTTTTTAATTAAATCGAATTAATTAATTAATATGTAACTAACAAATTTAATTAAATTACAATGCATAGACACTATTAAAATAATTAATAAAAAAACACGAAGAAAATAATGATGAAAGAATAGCACGCGACAGAAAATCACGCTTAACAAATGTTTACGGCATTAAGTTTTACACAAAAACAAAAAACAACATTTAAAATTATAGAAAAAAAAGTTCAACATTTTTTTATTAAATGTTTATATGAGCATACGTTTCATTTAATTAAACTTAATTAACAAACTGACATACACACACACACACAACCTAAAAACCTGTAAACTCACTGTGAGTAACAATAACGGTAAAAAAAATTTCGCAACTCTAAAAATGTGACACAAGCTGATAAATTAACAAAGAAAAAATACCGTTAGAGCATTCATAACGTCAAAAGAAATTAGGAAAATGGTAAAAAACGAAAAAAGTTGCAAGATGCAGACACACACACACACACTTGAACAAACACACAACCGAAGTTAGAAAAAATTGGTAAAAGATTTCAAATAAAACGCTAAAGAGCCTGAAACGCTGACAAAAAACCTACAAACAAAAGCAGAGAGTAGCAAAAATTAAACAAAGATATGCCTAAAAAGTAATAAAATTAATTGAAAACTAAAAATATAAAATAAAAGCTAAAAACTAAAACTATTGACGTTTAACTGTTGAGAAAAAAGTAAAGCAAACGAGAGCCGAGGAAAATTGAAACTCCACATCCTAAACCCAAGTTTAAAAGAAATTAAAAAAAACCAAATAAATACACACACACGCGCACATAAATACAAATATAGGCACAACCAAAACTGTAACTTGAGAGAAATTGAATTTGAAAAACCAAAACAAAAAAAAAAATAAGAACAAACAATAGACATTAAATGCTGCAAAGTTGTGTGAACTAAAAAAGTAAGAAAATTATAGCAAAAATAAATAATAAAAATGCAAATAAAAGTTTAAGGCAAAACGAATAAATTAGTAAATTGAAAAGATCACTAATGTATGAAATGAAATATTATTAAACGTCAACACTTGAATTTATTTGGTTTCATTTTTTACAAAAACAAAGCGAAAACAAACGAAATTTAATCAATAATGCAACTTGCATCATAAGTCTACACACTGTCTACTCGCTACACTCTACGAGCAACTACTGTTACATGAAAAATAACGCATGTTCGGTTTTACATATTTACATACATAGAAGCTTTAGAATTTATGAATTTTAGAAGAATTTCTAATTTGTTACGTGTCCTTCGGTGATTTTTAGAGTTTTTGTGGTCTGCATTTAGGCGCAGGTAGGGACAAAGGCAAGTTGTAGAGTTGATATTTTCGCCAAAGCATAAAATAAGTAAACAGATAAGAAGCAGGCGGGGAAGTGAAGCCTACAGGAGAAAAATCATGAATAAATGCCAGTCTAAGAAGGCTGCTTAAAAGCAAGCTAGCAGTGTCTACGTGTAACAGGTCGTTAGATTGTCAAAAGTGGATATTATGTTAAGGTGATCGATCTAAGCTCTATATCAAGGCATCTTAACAAATTTTGCTCTCAGAATGACAAAACGATTTGATTCGGAAATGTTTTTCCAAAGAAATAATATAAAAAAAGTTTAAAAAGTAAAAATTATGTAAAGCAGAAGTGAATGATATTTTCAGCAAAGCAGTAATCAGAGAAGAACGTGTCGAAAAAGTGCAGCTTAGAAAGCAAAAGGCATTAAAGTGTCATTTACTAAGAAGACTGCTTAAAAGAATGTTTAAAATTCTAAACTGTTATCCAGCTCCAGTTATCGGGTATTTTCTCGGCAAACAAGGTTTGTAATCACTATAAGAATGGGAATGGATGAACCGATTTGGGTGCTATTATATTTCAAAGTGATTTTTCAACAATAAATGATTAATATTATTAACTGACATTTACAGTCATTTCAGATAGTCTGTTCATTAAATCAACTAACAAATTGTGTATAACAGGTTAGTCTAGCTTAGGTTAGGTGGCTGATCTCCCAAGATGCTGGGGGCTCATACTTGGACTGCTAAATACAATCTGTCATGAAGCCAGACTAAAATCCTGTCTTCGGTTATTAAATCTTGATACTTTATTTACATTTCCGCTTTTTCATCGGGATGTCTAAAAATGTGAGAACCGAAGTATTTTAGTCTTGATCCGGCAAAGACGGAACATACGAGTAAGAAGTGTTGAGATGATTCTATCTCATCCACTTCCGAGCAGCTTATATAACTGTCAGCCGATAAAATTTTCAACCATACCGCCTGAATGCCGATGTAGTTATACTTATAACAAAGTTTCGAGCAAAAATACTAGATGCTACCACAAAACTAACCTCACAATCTGCGCGAAGGACAGCCAAACAATTCTTGAATTATTTTCTAATTTCTACAGGAGGCAGAGATTACATGACAAAAATATATGATTATGCAATGCAAAAACAAATATTCAATCATTACAACAACAACTAACAACCAAACACACACGGAAACATACGAAATAAATTAATGCAACTAATTACTGTTAAACGTAGCATTTTTAAGGTGAATCCCAAAAACAAAAAAAAAACAAAAAAATAAAAATAAAAATCAAGCAAATGACGAATAATTAAGACTCGTTTTTAAATAACGTTTAAATACACGTCACAAAACTTAGATGAAAATACCAAATCAAGTACCGTTATTATGTATGTATGTCTGGTGAAACAAAAGCGTACAGAAAACAGAAAACAATTAAATTAAATAAAACCTTAGCAAAGCGAAAGTATTAGTAAGCGGAAGTGAGAGAGAGAGGGAGAAAAGCAAATGGCATAGAAGAGTCAATACATTACATACATACATACAAAGTAGCAAATACAAAAACCAAAATAAATAAATACTAAACAATAATAAATCAAATTGAAGCGATTACCGATTCTAGTGCAATTTCAATATACGAAACACCATAACAAATACATACAAACAAACAAAAATAAAAAAAATTTAAACCAAATATATAAAATTTATATATTAAATAAGCGCTGATACATGCCGTTATACACAAAACCACAAGGTGTCGTATGAATGCGAAAAATATAGTGAAATTGTTTTTACTCTAATTTTGTGTGATACACACACACACATATACATACACATACAACACTTGCATACATCTAGTTTATGTGAATTGAATGCCTTCAGTTATCGAAATCAAAAGTTTATCAACAAATATACACACATACAATAACATAGAACATTTATTAAAAAAACAAACAAAGCAACAACAAAAAACAAAAAAAAGAAAAGCGAATAAGCCAAAGCGTAATTTATACATTACTTATATACCTAAGTGCATACATACATACATACTTACATACATACAATATTAATACAACAACATAGCAGAAGAACAATAAATTGTTGCGTAGTACATACATACACACAAGCATATGTTTTGTGTAGTCAAATTTTTTATTTTTACAAAAAAAACATTTTTTGTTTTGTTGATAATCACCGTAAAGCAAATCGATAACTCGCTCAGCCGGTCGATAAACGACAGAGATACAACCATACATAATGATTTATATATTACATAAGTACATGCATACATATATGTATGTATATTGTATATGTATTTAAGCTTTAAGTGAATGGTTAGTTGATTTCTACTTTTAAGTACCACACACAATTAATGTATTTTAATAAATTGATTGATTTTTAAACAAAAAAAAATGCAATTCGCAATTGCATTTCGTTTATACATATTGAACTATTAAACTAAATGATAAAACAAATGAAGATAAATTCAACTAAACAAGAAGAAACAAAAAACGAAAAAAACAAAAATCGCAAAAAAACAACAAAAACAAGTAAAAAGTAAAGTAATTGAATTTTATGAAATTAAAAATAAAACAAAATGAGAAAACAACAAAAACAAATATTATAGTTGTAAATCAATTGAAACGAAATGAATGATAACCGAACAAATAAATGTATTAAATAATTGAAACTGTTTAATTAAGTATTTGAAATGCAAAAGCAAACACACACACACACCCACACAACCAAACACAAAAACAAACAGTTTATTGAATTTAAATTTGAAACGAAAGCAAGGTGGAAACAAAACAAATGAGAAAACACGAAACATAATAAATAATTGCAAACGCGAATGTCAACAGCAAAACATATACACACTTACACATACGCACACACAAAATACAAGAAAAAACACGCCTACACACATGCACAGAATTCAAATACGAATATGAAATTGATTGCAACAACAAAAAATGAGAACTTTCGAAAAATGATCAAATACACTGGAAATAAAAATAAAAACGCAAAGTTAATTTGCAAATTTCACTGAAGAAATGTAAAAACAAAATTCTGCTGTGTTTCATTTGAAATTTTCTGCCATTAAAGTGTTGTGGAATACCAATTACGTAATCTCAAAGGTAAGTATGCGCCAATTCAATGACATTTGTATGTACTATGTATCTAGAAGAATCTAGATTTCTGTTTATCAAAAAATCATAATAATAACAACAAGAAAAAACGTTGAAAGCTGGAATACCCAATGCAAGTTAAAAAATTTTCCATACAAGCACTTGATTTTTATCGTTCAGTTTATATGGCAGCTACATGCTAAAGTGAACCGATATCGGCGGTTCCGACAAATGAGCAGCTATTTGGGAGAAAAAGACGTGTGCAAAATTTTAGATCGATATCTCAAAAATTTAGGCACTAATTCACGTATATACAGACAACAGCCGGACGGATCATGGCCGAAGATTTGTCTTTGTAGCCATTCCTACGAGTCGGTTCTATGTAACCGGAATATACCCGAATACAGCCAAGCGGCGACAAATTAGCAGCATTGCTCAAATTAATTTGAAGAATGTTTTCTACCGCTACAACAACAACGGTGCCAAACAATTTACAAAAACAAACTACATTTTTTGTTAATAAATAGATTTTTATTTATTTAGGTGAACTTATTGCAATACTTTGTGGATTAATACAAATAAGTAAGCCGAAAAAATGGAAGTAGTCAATTAGTTATAACTGATTTAGAAAGCGGCAAAAAGTAAACAAATAAACCACTGTTAGCAATATTTATACTAGTTCTTTAAGTATTTATAATGAAACATACATAAAAACATGCTTGCACATATACATACTCATATGCGCATATGTACTAAAACGTACATCGTTTTCGCTCTTTTCACTTTTTTTTTACCTAAACCATGAAGACCGTGTTTCGACAAAAAGTCACAGGATATGTAGAATGTTTTTTAAACAAAGCTAGACATGATGTTCATGTAACAAACTTTTTATAAAACAATTTCTTATTGCAAATAAGTTAAGTATAAAGTAAAGAAAAAACGCGCTATTTAAAATTTGTTTCATTTTCGAAAGATTTATTTTCTTCATCAGTCTCCAGGTATATCTTTTTCCATTATCAATGTTTTCATTAGCATGCTGATGCTTATTGTGTTACAAAATGTTACGTCACACCACTTCCAGTCGACCACAATCAATTTGTGGACTGGAATTGTTGTAGTTTGTTGTTGTTTACAAACTTTGAATGTATGTACACCAATTCTTACACAATGTCGTGATTTTTAAGACATGTCTCATATTTGTTTGCTTTACAATGTTTTGCCT
Source organism: Bactrocera oleae (assembly GCF_042242935.1). Taxonomy (NCBI): domain Eukaryota; kingdom Metazoa; phylum Arthropoda; class Insecta; order Diptera; family Tephritidae; genus Bactrocera; species Bactrocera oleae. The sequence goes on along the minus strand of NC_091540.1, from coordinate 62,181,521 downwards.
TTTGTTTAAATTAATCTTACAACTAATTATTAATAATACTAATATACAAATATTACTAGCTCTTGCTAACTTGTGTATCTCTAGTAGCAATTAACAGGGAGAAATTACAATAAGCATTGTTTAACTAATTTAATATAACATAAATAGTACAAACTGACAATGCATCAATTTCAGTTTTCTCCCTCAATTACAAGTGTTGCACAACAATGTGCACACAAATTTCAACCCCTTAATAATTCCCCCGGCAGACCCACCCAACTTAAAATACAACTAAGGACAACTTATCGGCGCTTTGCACAGCCCAATTGTGCAGTGCCTCATATCCCATCCTATCCCCCCTATTTAGTTTGGTAATACATCTCCCAGCAGTTCTCTTGTTGCAGGCGGCAGGCTATCGGGGAATTTAATGTCAAACGCCACTAAGAGATCTCCTCGTCTTGTTGGTTCTTTAGGGAAAGGCAATCCTTTGCCAGGTATACGCTTCACTGTGTTTGGCTTAATTACTTCTCCCACTGAATTCAATGTTATCCGATCACCTTGCAACGTTGGCACTTTCACTACTGTGCCACACAACGCCTCTTTCAAACTAATGTGTGCATTATATTTGATATCACTGCCCTCGCGTTTGAACAGCTGGTGTGGTTTGTCGCGTATTATGAAAATTATATCAGCCGGCACCTTTCCGGCCGTTTGATCGCCTTCTTTTTGGAAGGTTATCTTTGTGCCAGCCTTCCAACCTGGTTTCACCGTGATATTCAGTACTTTCTCTTCCTTTCGCGGTTGACCTGTCGCCATTGACATACGTGAAATCTTCATTTTCTTTACACAACCTTTATCGACTTCCTCCAGTGACACATATAAATCGTGTTCAATTGGTGGATCTTGTATTTGTCGTTTGCGATTTGGCTGTGCATTGAACGATTGTGAACGGAATGCACCACCACCACCGCCCATTTGCGCATAGATATCATCTTCATTGCCACCAGACATGAATATATTTTGTGAGTCTCCAAACATACGGCTAGGATCGCTTGAACTGAAGAAAATGCCAAATGGATCTGACGAGCCGAAGAACTGTGCGAAAGTGGCACGGGGGTCACCGTGGAATTGATAGCTGTAGTTGCCACCACCCTGTTCGTTTGGACCACCAGGCACACCACCTTTCAAGCCTTCTTCACCGTATTGATCATATATGTCACGTTTCTTCTTATCTGAAAGCACTTCATACGCCTCCGCAATCTCCTTGAAACGCTCTTCTGCTTGAGGTGTCTTATTTTTGTCCGGATGGTATTTTAACGCCAGTTTCCGATAAGCTTTTTTAATTTCATCGTCATTAGCACTTTTGTTGATGCCAAGAATTTTATAGAAGTCTTTGCCCATTTTGTATAGAAACTATTTTTCTTGTTGGTATGAAAACTGCAAAATAAACATAAAAAAATTAGTTACTTTGATTATACTTTTTCAATTTATTATGTATATTAATTTAATTATACTTATTTATATGGCATACGAGAAATTGTAGTTACAAACTTCTTTTAAGCGAATTTTTGCGATAACACGGAAAAATTTTCAAATTCTTTACTCATTTACTTATGTATGAATATAATTAAGAATTTTCTAGAATTTCGTTTTTTCAGCATTCCCTTTTGAAAACACAGGTCACGTTTGTATGAATGAAACGAAAATTTTGCTTACTGTTTCCTACTACAATATCCACAAGTTTCTAGTACATTTGCACGGTTATTTTAGCAGAGGCCGTCCTGCTTTAACAAACATACGGCCGATGCCAATGAGAAAAAAATAAATATAATAAAACTTGTGGGTTGCTGACGCGTTGGAGGGACACAATTCCAAATTTGTCGTAAGTGATTTCATCGACAATTCAAGAAAAAATCCCATAACGCCTTCAGATCAATATTTTATAAGGAAATCGTTTACAATCCAAATAAACAAGTTGACCGCTCCAATAAGATTTGCCCGATTATTGACCTTTACATTTTCTTTGTCTCGTAAACCATTTAAATACAAGTTTTTAAAGATGTATGTATTTACCTTCAGTTTCACTATTTATGTTTCTTTGTATTCAATTTTCTGCACTTCAAATTTTAAACAATTCCGAAAACTTGTAAGCAAATAATAAAATGTTAACTAGATTTACAATACGACTTCTTGTATAATTTTTCACTTAATTTCACTCCTTTTCACTTCTTCCAGCTGTAAAAGCAATAAGATGTTTCGTTTTCAAATGTTCTTTTATTAATGCGCTCATTCGCCAACCGACACTTCTATTTATAGAGGGATTGTTTCACGTATTCTAGAATGTTCCAGACCAAATTGACGTTTCTCACACATTCCGTTTCGTTATAACGACATTCCGCTGATAAGGTAGAGTGTGTTCGAGAAACTGATTTCATTTTTAAAATACGATTTTTAAGAAAACATAACTTAAAAACATTAACGAATGATTAAACATAAATTTATGTGTAATACTTGTACACAAACAACCTGTTCGCTCAGATCTATAAGTAAAACATAATTGGCTCCCTTTCTGGTAGAGAACATATATGTACGTACATAAGTATGTTGTGTAGTTGAGAAAGCCAGATAAACAAAAGAGGTGTGATTGGAAAGGTGATAACAGTAAATAGAAAAATAAAGCAATAGAATTTGTAAACAAAAAAGCCGAATAAAATTTTTAAATAATGTATTTTATGTATTAGTAAAATATGTGCATGTAAGTGAACGCAAAAAGTGAACACCATACAAATATTGTAATTTTAGTTAATAACAAAAATTTATAATACTATATAATCTGCTCAAAACTGGAGAAACAAGCTTAAGCATTATTAGAAAAGTCCAATATAGTTTGAAATATTTTTGACATTCACTGTGAAATCTGCTCTCGGTTCTGTATTGTTTCTTTCTACACAATAATATTTGTATATAGAATTATATAATTTTTTTTTTATTATTATATTATGCCAATATATTTTGTAATTATTGTTTACAGAATTATTACAGACACAGTTTTTGTGATAAAAAAAAAACATTAAATTATTGTGACTTGCAGCGCCCTCTTCATGTCATATGCATTACAGGAAAGCAAATAAATTCCACTGGCCGACAACACCTGGTGTGGAAGAAGAAACAGCTAAAAAGAAGATAGTCGAAAATATTAGAGAAGTTGGAAAATTTGTTTGTTGGAGAAAATAATTCCGAGAATGTATTTTCAAGAAAATCGACGTATTGTAACCTTGAGTGTTTTATGTAGATCAAAAATTTGTTGACACAAAACACCCAAATAAATATTCCTTAATATTATATTATGATTATTAAAATTCATTTTGCAAAGTGAACATTATTTATTCGTGGACGTAGAAAGTGACAGAAGTGAAAGATACGCGTAAACGAAAATTCATATAACTTATTTATTGACCATTGAGGTATGTAACACCAAGGTAATTAAGAAATTATGCTTTTGAGTTCGATAAACATACTTTATTGAAAACTTACATATATATTTACAAAAACCAAACTTTGTGACATGAATAAAAGTTTTTAACAAAAAGAGAAAACAATGCCAATAACAGAAATACAGCTAAAGTAGTCATAGCGGTATTAAGTTAAGTCAGATCTATTAATTCAATTGGCTTAGCTGGAATTTTTTCAAAATTAACTACATATTGGTTTTTGACAAGAAATTTTATTGAGAAATATGTAACGATGTAATGATTTTGTGTCAATTAGTTTCCCAGTGTAATACTCTATACTAGTTAAATCTTAAATACTTGATAAATTTACCGGTATGTACGAGTATCTTGACATGTAAACCGAAACAAATAAAGCTATTAATTATATTCAATTATTTTCAGCTTTAAGTGGTTTTGAAAGTGCACATATAGCGCTTAAATACCTAAAGCAAGCTATTCGGCACAAAGTTTCCATTAACTTAAAACAAAAAAAAACGTTAACTTCGGCTGCATCGAAGTACAAATGCCCTTTACGGGTTCAAGTGAACTTCTTTTTGATCGGACAATTTGTATGGCAGACATATGCTATAGTCGTCCGATCTAAATTGTTCGGCGATTGTATTGAAGATACATTGGCAAATTAAAAAGTTTGCCATACAAGAATTTGATTTTGATCAACCAGTTCCTATGATAGTTATAGCTACATCTGTTCAGGGTATACAAATAATTTTTGCCTTTTGAATAATTTAGTGCTTAATTTCACCGCTTACATTTAGTGGCATATATTTTCTATTTAATTTTTATTGTTACTATTTTCTCCAATTATAGTGCAGCGTATCGGCTAATTAAGTACTAGCGCCTTCGTGGAATATTATATTAATCGCCCATAGGCACCAATATGTTGTTATTACAGTGCAAATTTATCAGCTGTTAGTATCCGCAGATACAACTGAATAAATTATTTTTAAAATATATGCGCATGTATATGCTTGTGCTAAAAAGCGTAGTTGAGCCTTAGTTAATCTGAAACTGGCAAGAAAATATATAAATAAATATGTATAATATTGTAATCTTGAAGGTTGTACTATATTTTATCGTTGCAGACTCTTGTAAAATGCAAAAAAAAAATATAATTTTTCGATAATTCATGTACATTTGGGCTTAATCCTCTCATGGCATTGCCACTGCATTGATACATTTCTTATATGTATATTGATACATACATATGTATGCATGCCGTCGTGCGTAAGCATTGTGTAAACATACATACTTACTACATCGAACAGGTCAAAAACCTTCGATGCAGCGAATGTATTTTTATAAACGCATGTTGGTTAGAGCAATGTTGATCTTTTTGCTTTATAATGGCAATGCATATGCACTTCAGTTTGTGTTGCGCGCATTGTTACTTGCGAAAAAAAACGCAATCGTCTACATTTCCGTGCTACATCTTAGCCAAAGCAGTTGTGAGATTATAACACTATGTACATATATATGCATGTACATATCTAGATATGTTTGTACATTATGTTTACAAATATCAGTGCTATTTTTGATACATGGGAGCGTCCCTGATGTAATATTTAATGCATGTTTTGAATGCGTACGATGCGTGCAAAGTGGTCCAACAGCGCAAATGTGTCTTTAATTTGATTCTATTATATCTAGCAAAGGGAAGAAAAGAATATTAGGATGTGCGAACGAAGAGCACTTCAAATTAGCAATGCCTGTTTATAGAAAGGACAAGAAATTGGCAGGCAGCCATATTTTGAGAGCAAAATGCCAAGCCTTTATTTGTTGTAAGCAGAAAATCAGGGGTTTTAAAAAGCTGCACACCGCTTAGATATAACATTTATGTTTTAGCTAATTTTTAGTCTAGTACTGCTTTGCTCTCATCCACCTAAAATGTCAATTATAGTCAATAGTCAAATCAGCAAGTGGAACGCATACGTAATGATATCCAGTCGAGGGCTGTCAACTTAGCAGAATTATCGAAAGCTATTTGTTGTTCAAAATTTTTTGGGGAATGTTTTCGTCAGCTACAAAAACAATGACAAATCTATTTGGTGTATATTTTGTGTGATACAAAAACATCAGAAACAATTAGTCAACAAATTTTATATTCTAGAATGGCACTAACCTCTACGAATGTTCATTATTCAATTCCCACAACAGCCGGTTCTGCGATACCGGATTTTATCCGGCCAAGGGCTGTTATTTCGACGATCTAACCCTGTTTGGATCGGTAAGTTTTAGATTAAGTTTGTCGTCACTGGAGCAACGCCTAGCAGCAGGGTTGCTCCGTATCCTCCTGACCCGTGCTGGCATCGAGTCCAACCCGGGCCCCGAGGTATTCTACTGCTGCGTATGCGCAAAAAGGCTCCATCCAAATTCCACCTCGGTTAGGTGCAATACATGCAATGGATGGAGCCATCTTAAGACCTGCTCGGGCCTTAAGACACACAGGGAGTGGACCACGAGTTACGTGGCCCCATGCTGTCAACGCAATAATGCGACATCTGCCTCAACGGCCGTGCAACCTGCACCATGTTCGCGCACTGCGCTGCCACTCCAGTCGAGTGGCCAAAATAGGACCTCCACGGTCCTAAGGAGCTCACAAAGACAGCACAACTCCCAATCTGACCAACCTCCCCTCCCCCACCTTCATCCAGCTCCAATCCCCGTGCGAGAACCACACAGCAACTCCTGGTTCCTCGCACAGTCTGTTCCGTGTGTCAGACCATAATACGCCGGAATGTCACATCAGTCAAGTGCAATTCTTGTACTGGCTGGTGTCACTTTCTGTCGTGTTCTGGCCTGCGCACCACACGAGAGTGGAGTGCGTCGTATGTTGCCTCATGCTGTGGGAGTCTGCCCCCGCAATCACAAACAGTGGCGTCGCCAACCAACACCATAGTGCGACAACCGCCCATGCGGATAGCACAGCTGCAACAACCACCACCTACACGCACCCCACTCACCCCCAGGATCACGACTGGACACCCGCGACAAACGCGACTCTTACAATTTAACTGCAACGGACTCCAGAGCAAGATCGAGGAGATAGTTGCATTTATGAGCCGGGAGCGCGTAACGATAGCTGCGGTCCAAGAAACCAAGTTAAACAGCCGCTCAGATCTTCTGAGTTGTGCAGGTTTCAACGTTTTACGTAAGGATCGCGAGCGAGATAATGGTGGAGGCCTAGCCTTCATATTGCACAACACCGTGCAATATCGTCTAATCGATGTTGACATCGACCGCAGGGACACTACCCTAGAATGTCAGGGAATAGCTGTCCGGTCAGGCGATGTCGAGCTCGAAATATTTAATATATACATCCCCCCAGTTACATGTTGCCCAACAGGATATCACCCGAATATAGATGCGCTACTTCGTGGTGAAAACCGTCTGGTGCTAGGCGACTTTAACGCGCATCACGATCTTTGGCATTCCTGCCTGTCAAACGATCGTAGGGGGATGGAGCTGGCGGAACAGATAGACGATTCGACATTCTGCACAATGAATGACGAAGCCCCCACCAGAATTATGGGCACCTGTAATAGCTCGCCAGATATTACCATCGCTAGCGGTGGTCTGATAAATAGTATAACCTGGCGACCTATGCTAACTCTTGCATCAGACCATCTGCCCATAATTATCTCGATCGAGAAACCTCCTGACTTTATTTCTGTGGATAACCGCACCTATGTTAACTTTAACAAAGCTAACTGGGTCGGCTTCACAGAATTTACTGAGAGCACCTTCAACGCACTATCCATTCCTTCGGACGTCATCGTTGGCGAGCGTCAATTCCGCAAGGTGATCGCTGCTGCTACAGCTCGCTTCATACCGGCTGGAAGAATAGCGGAACTCCGCCCTAATTTCCCAGCCGAAGCAGCTGTATTAGCAAATGAGCGCGACACCTTACGCCATGCCGATCCCTGTGATCCCCGAATAAGGGATCTCAATTTGGAGATTCGGCAAATGGTAAACCATCATAAGCGGACAAAATGGATAGAGCACCTGAAGTCCTGCAACCTCTCCACCGGTGTGAGTAAGCTTTGGACTACTGTCAAGGCCCTGTCAAATCCGAGGAAACATGACGATCGGGTTGAAATCCAATTCGATGGCCATGCCTCCTCGGACCCGAAGAAGTGCGCGAGCTACTTTAGCCGGCAGTTTATACTGCACCCTTCGACCGACAAGGCCAAACGATGTGTTACCCGACGGTTGCGCAAAATGCCAAAAGACTGCGCACCACTTACTTTCACCGATGAGGAGGTTCAGAATGTCATCAAAAAGGCGAAATCGTCTAAATCCATCGGCCCTGACGGAATAAACATGCTGATGTTAAAACATCTAGGCCCAACGGGAGTAAATTACCTCACCAAGGTCCTCAACCTGTCGATATCCACTCTTCAAATACCCGATGTGTGGAAAGTCGGAAGAGTGGTCCCACTACTGAAACCTGGGAAACCCGCCAACAAAGGGGAGTCTTATCGCCCGATAACTCTCCTTTCCCCAGTAGTGAAGACACTTGAGGCCTTGTTACTCCCGTCATTCACCCACCACCTGAGCCTAGCAGACCATCAGCATGGTTTCCGTAAAGTGCACAGTACCACCACAGCACTTAGCGTCATAAACGCCCAGATAGTTCATGGCCTGAACCAGAAGCCACCCTGCGAGAGGACGATCCTCGTAGCGTTGGACTTGTCAAAAGCTTTTGACACAGTCAATCACGCAACGCTACTTGAGGACCTGGAACAATCAACGCTCCCTCCAGGGTTGAAGCGGTGGACCATGAACTACCTGAGCGGTCGACACTCATCCGTACTATTTCGAGGTCAAAACTCCAAACTCAGGAAAATTAAACAGGGGGTTCCGCAGGGCGGTGTCCTCTCCCCGCTTCTGTTTAATTTCTACATTTCGAAACTCCCCCAGCCACCAGCGGGTATTTCAATGACCTCGTACGCAGATGACTGTACGATATTGACGTCGGGCAATGGAATCGATGGCATGTGTTCAAAAGTAAACGGCTACCTCTCCGATCTTTCTCGCTTCTTTTCTGCAAGGAACTTAACACTCTCCACCACTAAATCCACAGCGACCATCTTCACCAATTGGACGAAGGAGTACAGACTGGACCTGAACATTTCAGTCGATGGCACAAAAATTCCGACAGTAAATAACCCTAAAATTTTAGGCGTCACTTTGGACAGTCTGTGCTCTTTCACTCCTCACACGACCGCGATAACTGCCAAAGTACAGAGCCGCAACAAAATCCTCAAGTCGCTTGCCGGCAGCTCATGGGGAAAGGACAAAGAAACGTTGTTGGCAACATACAAGGCAATCGGCCGGCCGGTCCTCAATTATGCAGCCGCAATATGGTCGCCTGGATGTAGTGACACGCAGAATAAGAAGCTCCAGACTTGTCAGAACACTGCACTCCGGACTATCACGGGGTGCCTCTTGATGTCCCCAATCGAACACCTACACAGCGAGGCCCGTATGCTTCCGGTTAAGGAACATAATGAGCTCCTCTCCAAGCAGTTTCTGCTGGGATGTTTTCGCAGAAACCACCCCTGCAGACGCCTGCTTGCAGCGGAGCAGCCTCCTAGGAACATCAAGAGGTCCTTCCTTGACTACGTCGACGACATCAGACAGCACGTCGACCAGACTTCGGACGCAACTAACTTCAGACAAGCACTGACCGCCATTCACAGTGGAGCCATTAACACCTTCACCGACTCCCTTTCAGTGAATGGCGTAATACGAGTCAAACCACCACCCATTGCAGACACAGAGCTCGAGTTGCCTCGCGAATCTAGAGTGACCCTCGCGCAACTTCGTTCTGGATACTGTAGCAGGTTAAACTCCTACCTATCCAGAATAGACCCCGACATACTAAACACATGTCCTGCATGCAATGAGTCTCCGCATGACACTAACCACCTCTTTGCATGCCCTACAAACCCCACTCATCTAACACCCCTTTCCCTATGGTCCGACCCCGTCGAAACAGCTCGTTTCCTGGGCCTTCCGTTAGATGACCTCGACGACAACGAATCTAGAATTTATCACCCAAACGGGGATTAGATAATCGTTATAACAACAACAACAACAATGTTCATTATTAAAATTTACTCAATAAAATATTAATCAATAAGTTTAGTTCAGCTGTTTCGAAATTTTTATACCCTGAACAGGTTACCATGAAGTTTGTAGCACGCAGATGGAAATGCCTAGGACCCTATAAGGGATTTGACAAATTATCATTACGAAATTTGACATAGATTGTTGGCCAAAGCATAGCTACAATCTCCGAAGATTATTTCAGATCGGACCACTATAGCATTACAAACTGAGAGCTCAAAATTAAAATAAAAATCTCTTTATCTCTTTTTATGCTATATGTGAAGGTAATTATAGCTTCGGTGTAGCCGAAGTTAACGTTTTTTTATTGTTTGGTATTCTCAAGACATCATTTTTGTAATACTCGTACAACCATCCGGCATAATTTTATCTACTCCCGAAATTTCTGGTTCATTAAATCAGATATTTTCTTTTCAACAAAAAAATGTTGCATTATTACAAAGTATGTGTAAGGATATGTACTATTAAAACCATTGTTCAAATAATTGTGTATATCAGATCAGTATTAAGTCGACTTACCCGTTTAAACTGTCACTTTGAATAATAGATAAATATTTTTTATGGAATACCGTGACATTTGTGGCGAACAGGTGCAACGTCGTTCTGTAAAAACCCGCAAAAAATAAAATAATTCAACTGCGAACAATAAAATTAAAATAAATAATTTGCTTAAAGCCGACATTTTTAATTTTCTTAAAAAATTCGACATAATATCGCACAAGTTGCAGAAGGCATTCTTTATGCTCATAAATTTTCACCTAACCATAGAAATGTATGTAGCTGCATTCATACATTTATCAAATTGGTATTAAAAAAAATAATTAATATATATTTTTTGCAATTTTTCTCTGCACATTTAAATGTTATTAATGGGTTGTCTTAAAATGACCTAATATATGCAGGGACACGGCTGTCACTCAACTTGTGTGGGAATGACCTCTTGTTTTGATTGTGATTCTTTTGTTTTTTTGTTCTTTTAAACAATTTCCATTTCTAGATTATATTAAAAATCAAAGACACCTGTCAACAGCTCAATTTACAGTTATAGTGAGGAAAATTTCACCGAAACGGTTGGAAATTTTCACACGGCCTTATTTGATATATGTATGTATACATATGTCAGTTAATAATCGAAGGAATAATAAGATTTTTGATAATAATTTCGATTTTTAAAGCCTTTTTTTTGGTAAACTGCCATTTTGTCGAAAATCTTAATTTTGACTAGCCCTTCGATCATTACTTGTATTGATTTACTGCTATTATAAATATTTATGGTTTTTGAGTTTGAGATAGTTTTAAGCAGAAAGATCAAGCTTATCGCCAGACACCTTTTTCGAAGATCCTCGTAGAAATCGGTTACGTGATCATGGGAATTCAATATTTTTTAAAATTATTAAAAAAAAAACTTTTAAATCGTATGTCTTTTTTTATACCTCTACAGCTATCATAGACCACAAAAAACATTATTATCATATTTGCTTCAAGTTCAAGTCTGAAGAGGTTAATCATCGATGATTTAAGTACATTAAAATCTGTAAATGTACAATATTTTTAATTATTTATTAAATAATATGTCACTTCAACAAATTTCCACGAGAAAACGTGTTTTGTCTGATTTGCTAATGGATATAAGCCTCTTAAATATTTGTTCCCACAACAGTCGCGTCTACGTAACCGGAATGGACCCGGATTTTTAACTGGCCAAGGGCTGTTACCCAACAACAACACCTACACAGTAATTGGAGAATGTTTTCTTCTGATTGAACAACAACAAAAACAATTTTTAAATGTATAACCTGTTAATAAAAATTTTCGCAATATTTGTATTATTAATTTTTAAATAAATTTTTTACAACTTCTTTACGTGCATCCGGTTCGTAAATGGTATATATTATACAAATGATTGACAAACAGCTTAATGCATTTCATTTCGATCAGACATTTCTGCCGTTGCCACGTCATTATCTAATATCTACCGTATAATGTAAAAGTATACAAAAATTTATTTTTAAACTCATTCAAAAATACTAAAATAAATGGGCGAATTGTACGCAGGCATATGAAGAAACCTATTTTGATTGAAGACACCTGCTTTTCTATTTAGTTTTATTGCCCGAAGTGAGCATCGTATCAATTAAGTTGTAATTTTGCATAAAATATTCATTACGAACAACCGAATATGTTGCAATGCTTACTCATTAGCTAACTAAATCATCCATCTGTGCTAAAAATTGAAAATAAAATTGCAATTTAAAAATACTGCACAATGCTCTCAATGAGTGTACTTTTCTGGCGTACAGTGGAGCAAAATCAAAATTTCTTTGTAATATATATTTGGCTGTAGTAAGAGCCTTATTGACATTTAGCATATTTTATTCTAGTATATTTAATTTTTTATTTCGCAAAACCGCTGAACACTGAATTTTTAATACTAAAAAATTGTATTCAAATTCAAAATATGCACAGTATTTTAAGATTCATTATTGCATACCAAGTTTTTGCATCAAGCGCCGTCATTTGCAAAACTCAGTCGCCCGAAACGTCAACGTCTGCTGAAAATACTTTTTGACGATAATATGAAGTGACAATTAAACGAATCATCGCGCATTTGAAATGAAAAACGCAATTCACACAAAACCATAAACATATGACATAAATTGAAAATTTTGCTGTCGGAAAAGAAGTTAAGTATAGGAAAATCTAATGGAGAGCGCAATTGCTCACGCTGAAAATCGAACGCGAATATTTGTCTATTTCTAGAGAAAAGTTTTCCCCGAGTCTCTGACAATTTGCTGCATTCATACATACATACATGTGTAAATACTATGCAAATACAGCCGAGTTCATACAAATGTGTCAACATGCTTACTCAAAGAAAAATTTCGTTAACTGACTTTTGAGATTTTTGACTTATTTGTATAAAATTAGTTAAGAATGTATTTTAAGTAATTCTGAAACAGTGTCTGTTAAATAACAAAAAAAATTTAATTTTGCGTGCATCCAAGCTATTATATCCTTCACAAATAAAAAAATTCCGTGCAAGAACTTTATTTTGATCGGTCAATTTGAATAGCAGCTATATGCTATAGTGGTACGATCTGAACAATATGTTTGGAGATTGAAGTCTTGTCTGAATAGTAAGCTTTGCCAAATTCGTAAAGATAAAAATATCAAATAAAAAAGTTTTCCATACAAAGACTTGATTTTGATCGATCACTTTGTATGGTAACTATATCAGATATTGGTCCGATATCGGCGGTTCCGACAAATAAGCAGCTTCTTGGAGAGAAAAGGGCATGTGCAAAATTTCAGATCGATATCTCAGCAACTGAAGGACTAGTTCGCGTATATACAGTCAGAAAGACAGACATGGCTAAATCGACTCTCAGCTCGCCACGCTGGTAGGGTCTCTCACTTTTCCTTTTAGGTGTTACAACTTTCAAGGCAAACTTACTCTATGGAGGGTATAAAAACAGGCATATTGGATTTCAAAGTACAAAATATTTAATGAAATATACATTTTTTAATATTATTACTCTATCTACAATATTTATGTAAATCTGTAAAAAAAACAACGAAATTTAATTTTAAAAAACTCAATATTCTCAAAAGTGTACTTATTTATAAGCACACAGCTGTCAATCTACGCCATTTCTTTGTATAAAAATGAGCGAACGGAAAATGGCACCGTATCTCCTTCGAACAACTGATGAAATGGCTCGAAAATTTTTCAGATTGGAAAATTCAAAAATTCGGCACATTTCGGTTTCGAAGCTCGGTCCGTGCGAATGGTTTTGCGGCAACAAACGATTGGCGCTGTTTAAAATATGTGAAAGGGTGCGCGTGTGTGTGTGAATGCTTTTCTTTTGATTTTGCGCAACAAAAACAACAACGCGACGCGGCGGCGCTACGGCAAAAAGGCGTAACAGTAGTGTGCACGTAATTTTATGTGCTAAACATACATAAAAAAAATATATAAATAAATTTAATACAAAATATTAGTGCTACCACCTGCACAAAAAGTGCATGAACGACGTTTTTGAGGAAATTCATTCAAATATTGTGTGCGATTTTGGAAAAGTGAGTTCAGAAATAAATGCATGCACTCGTAGTAACAGCAATTGCAAATGCGTCGCTTTCGTAATCACTGAAAATTTAGATACGCTTGAACTTACGAAAACACTTGTGGTTTTTTTTTTATTTTATATTATATTCATGCAAGCCCAAATCAACCAAAAAAGCCGCATTTAATAAAGTATAAAATAATTGTTTTTCAAATATTCGTAGGCGTGTGTGGTGCATGAAAAATATTCATAAAATATCTGCTTTTAAAAATAGCATGAAAATGTGTGCTCCCGTTGGTGAAATTGTGTCGCCACAGAGCACGGCGGCGTTGAACGGTGTCGTGAAATTATCATAAAAAATAAAAAAATGAAACATTTGGCTTTTAAGCAGCAGGCGTACTCATGTTCGGTTGTGTGTGTGATTTATTTATGAGTTGCGAATTTTCGAAATTTTTGCTTCGAAAATTTTAAAAATCTTTTCTGATTATTTTTGACTTGAAAACGACACAGTCTGTGCTCTTTATATGCAACAAAGTCATATTTTCTAAAACAAAAAAAAAAATTAATATATATATATATACAATATATTTTAGTGCTCGCGAACTTTTGTTAAGAAAAAATCAGAAAATTTAATTTCGAAAATTTTGAAATCGCCTAAACACAATTCGCTCATAAGTTATGCCGGCCGCAAAGTACATATATGTATTTGTGTGCAGACGCGCAACCCACTAACCGAGTAATATATTTAAGTTTTAGTATTTATTATATAGCGTATGAAGGCTAGAAATTATTAAAATGTAAATGCACAAGTGTGACTGACCATGTTCGAGAGTTTTCAGATTGTTAGGGTCCGATTTTAGCGCGACCACCACTTGTCAAAGCTATTTGTATGTATGGTATGTATGTGTATAAACATTTGGTCAATACGTAGATATATATGCATACATACATACATATATATATACAATTTTATATTTATATTATATATAAAACTGGCATATACTTGTAGCTAGCAGACTCTTAAAATTAACCAACGCCTCCAGACCGCTTTCAACCACATTCAACCACGCGTCTTCTCTTACCAGCAACTCGCAAAAAAATCACATAAATATACACTGGGCAGAAAAAGTCAAGGTACCATTTACAAACAAAAATAAATTGTTGTAAAAAATAACTTTATATACTTTTTTTAAAAAAAAACCAATTTATTTGATATTCATTAAAGGACATTAAATATTTAGTTTTATGAAAATCAAAGTGTTTAAATAGCCGACAGTAACATACTTGTATAAACAAAACAAAACATACGGATAAAAAAAAATCCATTAGAAAAAGTCTGCGTACAAGGTACATAAGTCGAATAAAGTTATTCTTCCTACGAATTCTTCTTAAAATCTAACGTTTTAAAACTTCCGCTAAGGGTTTTGGCATGGAATAGACAAGTTTAGAGGTAATTGTGCGTTGGCGAACTTAATGTACCAGTGAATCTCATAGACGCTATTTAGGATTAAAATCTGGTGATTCGGGTGGTGTTCGAAGCTGTTTGGAAACGTAGAGTTAGTAAATCTTAACTATGTCTGCTGTATGCTTCGGGTCGTTATTCTGTATAAAATAGGAGTCACTATGATATATAATATATTACTTGTATTATAATAGACTAATGTTAAAGCACTTAATATGATGATTGCCAAAAATTTAGTATTAAAGTTATTTTTTTTTACAAAAAAAAAAAAAAGATATAAGCGTGTACGCAAACTTTTTCTGACGAGTGTACGTACATACGTACATATATAATATGTTTGTTTGTAGATTATAAAAGCTAAAAACATTTAGCGCCAGAAGTATTAGTATCGAAAGTTTCTTACATCTCGCTGCTGTTTTATTTTTAGTCTTTAAATCAGCGTTTGTTTTTTGTTTTGCTTTTTTACTTTGCCAAATTTGCATTGATCATTGCATGCTTTTCTCTGGCGTGCATGTAAAAATAACTTTCTTGGGCGTCATTATTTTTAGCACATTTTCTCTAAAAAAAAAAACATAAAACATGCAAACATTTGCCCAAATGTTTGGTATATTTGTCTTGCTTGAAACTCTATCGTTGAAATTCACTGCAAAACTAAGTTTTTATACCGAGTCTGTACTTTCATAACGATTACAAAGTTTTTTCATATATTATATGTTTATACGTACAAGTATATAATATTTTTTACTTCATGTGATAATTATAAGGTTACCAGGTCAGCATCAATAACGTGAATTACGTTGACATTTGTCAAGTGTCAAAATAAGCAATGGTTTTATGAACGTCATTATTTAAAAACACACCCAAGCAATTGTAACCACTTTTTTAATTTAAAATATTTATTTATGTTTCATATACCTGTATCGAATGGAGAATATTCTCTGAAAATTTGAAGTTGATCCTGCAAATAGTTTCGGAGATATGAGCGTATTTAAAAGTTTTTTTTTTAATTTAGCGTAATCGGATCTTTAAACTTTACACATGTTTTTTAGAAACACTATTTGCAAAGTCGGAGAATAGAATTTCTTCAAAACGGTTGGACTCATCAAATGTGCATTCTCACATGACCTTCTTAGATATATTTGTCAGGTAATGAGTAATAAAATTGTTGACAATGATTTCAATGTTTCAAACCACTCTGAAGTAAATTTTGGCACAAGAACAGTTTTTCCTTAAGGTCGCCATTTTGTCAAATTGATTGATCTATTGTAATATTGTTTTTTGTTTTTGGATAAGACATAATTTTAAGAAGAAAAAACTTCTTTATCGCCACACACCATTTTCGGTGGTCCTCCTGGAGATCAGCTACGGGGTCAAGGGAATGCGAAATTTTTTTTAACGAATCGCCGATTATTAAAGTATATTAAATTCTGTAAATGTACATTATTTTTTATTTATTTATTAAATTAAACGCCTCTTCAAGAACAATTCACAAAAAACGCGTTTTTACTGACTTTCAAGTATGTAGATACATATACATATATATTTACGCGGTCAGTTAAATATTTATCTGATTTTTTTTCTTAATTTTGCAAATAGAGAGAAAACAAATTTCAAAAATGTTTCTTTTTTCAGTCGAAGGAAAAATGCCCTTTACCAAGTGTAAAATTTCGAAAAAACAAATTATTTTTATTTTTTGCATATTTCTATAGTGTATACCTTAAAATATAACATACTAAAATTTTGATTGATTATTTCAAATATTTTTTGAGTTACAGTCTTCCAAAATGTAGCCCTTCAGTTCAATCTGTTTATCGTTCAATGTGTTTTTCTTTTTTTTTTTTATAACTCGAAAACAATGCATTCAAGCATTACAAGCTTTAAAGCCATCGGATGATTGATCTTCCAGTTATAAAAAAAGCTAAAAACGGAAACTCACAGGAAAATGTACAACTCTGTAGGTATTATTGTTAGCTTCAGCGATCTAAGAGGAAAATATTTAAAATAATTTTAAGTTGACTTGGAAGCGTTTCCAAATAAATATTCTGCTTTGAAATTGAAGATTAGACTATCAGCTAGAAATCCGAATGAAATATCAAAACAGACAAATAGAAAATTATGAAAGACTTTCTATTTACTAATAATTCGGTAGCCACATAGTTCTTTAGTATTAAAAACGATCGTTTAGAAACAAATATGTTTAGAAAATATTGCATAAATTTACTATTTTTGCTATATTTCGCATTTGTAGTTTAACGCGAAAACTAATAACCGTTATGTGTTCACCATGTGATCCTGTTTTTTTTTTTTTGAAGATAAAATGTTTAATAATTAAATTATTTCGGTTTCGATATCCATCATGCCCTCGACTATTTTTGAAAAACTACTAAGCATTTGTGAAGTAAAAAAAAGTACTTAGATGGTGATCTGCTGAAATTAGCTCTTAATAAAGATGACTGCCTTGGCCAAGTGTTACTAAATTGTAGTAAAAAGCGATAGAATTTACATACATACCATCTGATCAAATTTTACCCGGACTGGTCCATTTAAACTGCACACGCAACCCCAACCGATACATTTTTCTTTCCTAAAATAATACCAACCTTTTAATGTTCGTGTGGAGTTTGATCTGCATACATAAGTATGTCAAATAGAATAGTTTGGCAGCGATTTTATTTGCGACGCAAAAATTTTGTCTGGCGATTTTACCATGAAAAAAGAATGGATTGAAATGTTTGCTAGAAATTTCGTGTTTCCAATGGAATCACGGATTCGTTGAAAATCTTGCAGAAGTGTTTTGTGTAAACTACTTTATCACGAACACAGGTATTTGAGTGGCATAAAGCATTCAGTAAAGGTCGTAATGACAATAACATCAAAGAGTGAGGACCATAGGACCTCCACATCTCTTATGGATCTACTCAACACAATTTAGTCAATGTTTTCGATGTGATGCGTGGTAATGCTAAACTCTTACAGAAAACCTGAATCTTTTGCAAAAGTGACGTTGAGTAGAGATCGCAAAAGTGATGCTTAACAACTTAGCTGAAGATCCTGCATTCATCATTCACATTATTACTGGTGACGAGACGTGAAATTGTATAGACAATTGGATTAAGCGTTGGCATGCTTGTACTTGTATTGACTCAGAAGTCTTTGTTTTTTTTTTGTGTTTTTGAAGCGATGATAAAGACTTATGTTATTTAATACGTAAAAATGTTTGTTTTCGGCATAAATTTCATCAGACGATATTTTATTTTTAATTATGTAAAAAATTTTCGTCTCTAACCACAATTTTGAAAACGTATTCATATTATAACTTAAAGGAATAAACACGAAATTTTACAACCACCACTTAATTAAGCACTATTTTTGTACCAAATTATTTTTTTATATTATGACTCAGCCAATAATATCAAAAGTTCAGCTAAATAAATACAAATGGGTGTATGTATGTATGTATGGTAAATAAAAACAAAATGACGATTTATAGCAACATTTTAGCAAAACTATTCCACTGCCCACCAGGTATAATAAAATACATTTTCCGTTTCTAAAAATACAAACGAACACATGTGTGGACTTATTTGTTTATATTCGTCATTCAGTTAGACAAAATGGAAAGATTTCATGTTAATTTCATTTTTCGCGCGAACTTTTACAATTTTTTACAAGGATTTCTAAAGTGATTGGAAAATTAAAATTATTATTCAGCAAAGAAGAAGAAAAATTGTATAAAATGGAAAACTTTTTATGTCACGTACTACATGCATGTATGTTTGTAAATATCATAAAGTGCATAATAATATAACCTATACCCAAAAATCAATACTTGAAAATTATTAATTTAGCTTCAAGGCCGCACACATATGCACAGCCACCCTTTGGGCTATAAATTTGTCGCCGTTCCGCATGTTTGAATTGTATTCGTATGTGGCGCATTTTAGTTGTGTTGTGTTGCATAGTTTGTCGGCGCCAGAGACCACCATCACCGTTACGTACCATATACCATTGCTGGCGTACTTACGTAAATGAGTGTCTATAGCAAGATTATCGTCCTGGCGGCCGGCCCCCAAGCGGCATTGATTAGCCTGCTGACGGTAGCGGAGCATGCCACTTAGCACATCGTCAACACGTTAATTTTTTTTCTTGCCACTGCAGTGCTTACTGAATAAAATACATGTATGCATACATAGGTATGCATGTGTGTGTAGTTGAAGTGCCACTTGTCGCCTCTTATATTGCAACGCTTTCGTATACATTTTCGCATATGTACTTACACATACATATATAGCTGTATACATATTTATTCGTATTCAATGTTGCTAACCACTTGTCTAATAAAAAAAAAAAAAAAAACACGCAAGTACACACCCACACGTCCTTCAAAAGTTGCCCTGCCACTCATTTATGTCCTCTTGCAGTTGTCTACATTTAATTTACGCTGGTCGTGTGACATTTTCAAGCTTGAAAAAATCATTGCGCAAAGATTTATGTGCAGCATATTTGTATGTGTGCCTATAATTATGACTCTTTGTGCATGTAGCTCCTAATCTAACAAGCTGCATAATGTTAAATTCTTTATAAACTGAATATCGCTTGTGCTATCATGTGGCATACGTGCATATTGCGAACCATTAACAGCATTACTTTTTTAGACGAAGATTCATCTCTTTTTAAGCTTTATGAAACCGATAGATTCTGAATTCAATTCACTAAAAACTCTAAAAGATGCGTAAATAATATCCAAATAACAAAAGAACCTTTCCGTTTCTGTTCCACAATAAAAGTTGGTGAACTTGCTTCAAAGGAACAAATCGTTGGAAACCAAGTCCTTTTTCTAGATACTAAATGAGAATTCTTCCCGTATTTATGAGCTAGAAACGCGCATAACATTTAACGTTATACCGCGAGTATTCCTAATATTATATACCACCTGACCAAAATTTACACGAACTGCCACCAAGAAACTCGTGACCAGTAATGATACGTTTGATGAATGTAGGGGCCTCAGCTACGTTGTCAAGCATCTCTTTTGCGTCGTCTACTCGACGTCGTTTTTGCAAAAGATTCAAGTATTTGGATACGAATCTAGCGTTGATGCACCTTATACCCAAAACATTAACCAAAATGTCGAGTCGATCTACAAGAGATGTTAAAATGCTTTGCTATTTCTCTAATGCCAACACGACGTTTCTCAGCATTGTTTCTTTAAAGAAACAGCTGCCGAGCACACACTTATCGACATATGAAAATTAAAGTGGTCAATTTTGATCAGATGTTATATTCCTATACAATCCTAATTAGATATTTACTGTGCGATAACGTGAAAAATATATTCTTTAGTCAAAATATAAGAATTCAAAGTACCAGTTCTATAATTTTAGCGAGAGAAAATTTATGCCAAAACACAGACGGATGGATGGACGGATTGACTTGACGTAATGAATTTCTCTTGACGTTCTGATTACTTTGATGAGAATTAAACTTACTTATTCAAGGATACCTATTTCAATATGAATCCTTTTTCGAGTTCCATTTCTGTGATATTGAGTTAATAGTGGTCCACAGAATGCAGGGTTTAGTCAAGGTGCTGTGACATCAACAGCCAATGTTCGCTAGTTGCGACCGGTCTGTCCATGGCTTCTGTCTCTCAGCAATGATATAATCTAAATATATCATATTTTTCAATGAAAATAGCAAATGGCGTCTCACAGCACTAAAGAAATACAGGACCAGAAATTGAAATGATAACCTACGTAACAGTTCTTACTTGGTTGTGGTTGTGGTTGTCGGGGGCGGATTCCGGACTCAAATTGACTTCAACCGTTAATATTAGACAATTTTGTAGAGCATTCAATTTCCTACAAAATGTAAGAAAACAAATAATTTTTTAAGTATTTCGAAGCGAGATATGAATTTTTCTATTTGATAATAAGAAAAAAATGGAAAACTGTTAGGCGTATGACCTTTCCTTTACAATTAAGTGCTCATATTCGGAGAGCCTTCCTTAAAGGCGTCTAACAATCAATTTTTCATAGTACGAAACGAAAAAAAACATACTTTTTTTTTACCCACCCTAATATATGGTATATATACTATGTACCACTTCCGTTAACTATTTTTTAGAGGAAGTTATTAATACTGCTACTTCAACAGAGAGCATTCAAAAAAGTAAATAAATTTTTCTGTAAACTTTTCCGTGATAAGTGTGTAACATTCATAACACACGTTACGGATGTCGTATACGTACATTCTTTTTTCGGCTACAGCTTTGTCTTCATGCTGAGAAATCTTTCGTACAACGCCAAATGTTCTGGGAGCGTAAACAAAGGAATACTGCTGATGCTATTGGCATAAATCTGTATGTAAGAGCGTTTATATGAAGTTATTGATGGACTTATGATCAAAATATTATTATATACATATGTACATATATTGTACATATACATATACATGCATTTACAACAATAATAAAATCGAGCTGAAAGCATTTTAAATCGAGTACGAAAATCTATATTATTTAAAATATAAAAATTTCGCAAAAATCACGAAATGCAGTCTTTAACTTTTATGTATGTATGTATGTAGTATATACATATGTTTGTATGCACGATTAAATTGTTGCAAATGGAGAATAATTCGAATTCGTTTAAAGTGTAGAAGGTCGAAAGACGTCTACAATTTGTTAAACGAAAAATACCAAAATGTATTATTCATCTAGTTGCAACAACAAAAGTGAGTTCTTGGAGGCACATGCATACATACATATATACTTGTATGTATGAGTCAGTAAAGCAAAAAAGAGAAAAATCCAAAATGAAAGTGTGAAGAAATGCCTACGCAAGTAATAGTTACATCTGTTTATATATATTATACATACATATGTTTATATCTACATACATACATAGGTACATATATAGCAATCGCAACGTGCACCCGGCACTTGAGTAGCTCAATAAATTTACCTCATATATTCATATGTGTAGTATATTTGTTTGTGTATGTGTATATTTGTTTGTGTATGTGTCTGTTTGTTTGTACACGTGAGTGCAGCCTTCGAAAAAAAGTCATCAACAAGACGTAAGAACACCTAATGGAAAGCAAATCATTACATTTTACATGTGTATTTGGCATTGCTGACGAAATTCTTAAAAACACATATAAACAAACAAACATATCCATATGTATGTATGTGTGTGCCATCAAAAGAATATTCATAAACATATTTATCTATTTAGTTACGATTTGTACATACGAGTGAGGTCGCTTGTCAGTTGCCACGTGAGGTGTTTCGCTTTTGTAGTAATGCGGTAATTTCTTCATTTGCCATGCTTGCTTCTATTTGGTTTGTTGCCGAAATTTTCCTCATTTGGCATATGGCCAAAAATTTTACCTCGACCTACAGCGGTTGCGACGCGTTTCGATATCGTGATTTTATTTCCTGTTTCTTTTTTCGCGGCTAATTTCTTTGCTTTTCTCGCAGTAAATCGGCGGTGTGCATTTACCGTTGACTGCCAGTTTGCACGCACTAGGTGTGTTTTTTGTTGTATTTGTTGTAAGTTTTTTTTTCTTTTTAAATTTTAAGTTTTATCTTTGTTTTTTTTTCAAAATTTTTTTTTTAATTTTTATTTTTTGTTTTGTAATTTTCTTTTAATTTTCCTTATTGTCTTTTATTTTTGTTTTCTTCAACAATTTGTTCAAAGTCATGCTGTTGCCATTATTTGGCCGCTCGTTGTAGCAACTGTTGCTGCCACACTTCTTTGATTTACATTGCCATTGTAATTATCCACCCACTTTTGCGCGTTCGTACTTCAACGAATTTCAATGGATTCGCAAAAACATACAAAAGCCGGATGTGTTTCAGAGATTTACATATTTTTATACATATGTACTTGTACATATAAAGTACGCAGAAAATATTATATATATTTACATATAAGTATAAACATAGGTACATATGAAAAAAATTCTCTCAGAAGAAAATCTGTTTATACTTTAACATTTGCATTTCATGATCTACTCCTAATGCCGTGACTTGATTTTGAAGAGTATACTCTATAAGACTATTTAGCCACAAATCTAGTATTAAAAACTATAATGAAAACATTTTGAAACAAGATATTTATAACTTTCGTCTTCCAAATCGTGCAAACCACTTAGGTTAACTGTATATTAAAGTGATGAAGTAGAACTCTACGCAAAAACCTTTTTTCAGGTACAAAGTTCGACATATTTGAGTGAAGAAAAGTATTGTTGTTTACGCTTCAAATTAATGAAATATTCGGAAAAAGACGCACAAGGAGAGTAGCTTTCCAATTTATTTTCGGGTTATTGGCAAACCGCACGAATATAATTAAAGACTCAATACAATGTTTACAATGAATTACAGAAAATTTAAAAATCCGTCAGAATAATCAAGAATTATATTTTATTATCTTTAGAATAGTAAAATTGAAAATACTCCAAATCTAAAGATTCCAGACCTTTTATGTGTGCAAGTATGTTGAACACGCTTATATTCTTACCTTTATATGGAAACTACAGTGATTCCAAAGAAACCCGTTAAATTTGTTTTAAACAATTTTCCGAGATTATATATGTATGTTAAAAAAGAGAGAGACGGGAATATAGATGAAGCTACTGATCCCTTCTTTGTACATACATACATACACTTATATGTATGTATATAGAAATATATTCTCCGATTTTCTTCCTTCATTTTTAAGAGGATTAAGTCATATTCTACAGGAGTGGAGACTGAATGTTAACTTTTTAATACCCATATTCCTTAATAACAAAGGTTTTTTGTAAATTTATTTTTTGTAGATTTCACCGTTTGCAGCGACATGGTCCAATTGGATCAAGAAAAGAGCACACAATGTGTAGTGCACGATCTTACACCCGGTTCAGAGCAAAAGAAAATAAATATTGTTGTGCGTTCACAATACACAATCGAAAAGGTGTTTCGCAATATAAGTACACAGTATCCCTACGAGGCGTATGATTTGTTACTACAGCCAAATGGAACGGAAAGTCCACTGGTAAGATTAAAATTTTAGGATATGTTTATCTGGAATTAATTTTTACTCACAATTGCAGCTACATTTGAATGCACGTAAAAACGAACTGCTTTTCGCCGCACCCGGCTTTTCGGCGCAGGAGAAAAATGTGCTTGTATTGCTGCCACCAGACGTCTGGGATGGTGATGTGCAGAAACGCTTCGATTTCACTAAAACATTGAGTAAAAAGAAATGCATTTCAAAGTCTAATGGGTCCACAGGAACGACGTCGCCGAAAAAGAGCACAATTAAAACAACAAAAACAGTTAAAGCAACAAGCGCAGACAAAGCTGTCAACGCAGTGAAAGCTTCAAGCACAGACAAAGCTTCCAACGGAATTAAAGATTCAAGCACAGTCGAAGCTTCAATCGCAGTAAAAGCTTCCAACGCAGTAAAAGCTTCCAATGCAGTTAAAGCTTCAAGTACAGCCGAAGCTTCAAGCACAGTTAAACCATCAAACGTCGATGCACTTAGCATTGAAGTTAGCACACCCCCAACTGTAACAAATGGTATTGATGCCAATAGTAGCACCGAAATCAACAACACAGCCAGCGGTGCAATGAATGGACACAGCGAAGTTGTTGACAACGAGCACAGCGCAAACCACAACAACATCAACGAAGTTATTGACATTATAGCTGACGAAAGCAACAAACACAACGAGAATATATTGACAAATAACATGATGAGCGATTTGATCGGTAGTGACGACGCTTCGTCCACCTTTGCCGAAGAGTCATTGCCACTGTATACAGCGACTGCCATAGCAAACACAAGAACCACGAATACCGCCTCAATGACGCATTCATTGAAATTGAGTCCACTCTCTGATCCAGAGCTTTTATCCGATGATGACTTGGCGTTGGGCGCTTCGGCCAGTCCCACCGAGACGGAACCTTTTGGTGGTGATGGCTTGTTGAAACTACGCAACACCTCACCACGTAGTCCCAAATATGGACCACTAACCGAAGGTGAAACGTATCAACAGATGACACTTGAACGTGATTTCACGCGTTTAGGCAAGAAACTGCAACCCATATCCGCTTCGGCTGTAATCAATACCACAGCTGCAACAGGCGGCAGCACAATGTCGACAATGAGTAGCGGTAGCAGCGCTAACGGTTATGTGGGCTTAGTGAATCAAGCTATGACTTGCTATTTGAATAGTTTGCTGCAGGCACTCTTCATGACACCGGAATTTCGCAATGCGCTCTATCGCTGGGAGTTTGATAATGACAACGAAGCCAAAAATATACCCTACCAACTGCAGAAACTCTTCCTCAATTTGCAGACATCAAAGAAATCCGCCGTAGAGACGACAGACTTGACGCGCAGCTTTGGTTGGGATTCAACCGAGGCGTGGCAACAGCATGACATACAGGAATTGTGTCGTGTTATGTTCGATGCGTTGGAGCATAAATTCAAGAATACCAAACAAATGAATTTGATCGCCAGTTTGTATGAGGGCAAAATGTTGGATTATGTCAAATGTTTGGAGTGCAATACGGAGAAGACGCGCGCCGACACCTTCCTCGATATACCGCTGCCGGTACGCCCGTTCGGCAGTATAGTGGCCTATGGCAGCATCGAGGAGGCTTTGCGTGCATTCGTACAACCCGAAACACTGGATGGCAATAATCAATATTTTTGCGAGAAATGCAACAAGAAATGTGATGCACATAAAGGTTTGAAGTTTAAGAACTTCCCCTATATATTGACGCTACATTTGAAACGCTTTGATTTTGACTATCAGACCATGCATCGCATCAAATTGAATGACAAGTAAGTGACTAAAGGCATGTGTGTAATAATAAGCACATTTTCCTTACATCCATATTTTATTTTCAGAGTCACTTTCCCGGAAATGTTGAACTTGAATAGTTTCATTAGTACGGCCGATCTGGAGAGTCCCGTCCCTAGCACTTCCACAAGCGCCGCCACCGCAAACACCATCCCCGGCAATATCGCAACTAATGGTTTTATACCCAACGTCGCAACTTCGACCAACGACGATTGCAGCACTACGGACAGCGGTTCGGCTATGGAGGAAGATTTATGCTGCAGCGGCACGGCCACCACAGCCAGCTCTAGTCAGCATGAAAATGATATGAATGACGATGATGAGGGCATCGATATGAGCACCAGCACTGATCATCGTATAAATAGTAGCAATGCTAGCGTTGAACAACGTATCAAACATGACAATGGCCCATATTTATATGAGCTATTCGCAATAATGATACATTCGGGCAGCGCTTCGGGCGGTCATTACTACGCCTACATAAAGGAATTCGATAACAATGGGTGGTACTGTTTCAATGATCAATCTGTTTCGCCGGTGAGTGTGCTGCATATATTTATATTTGTATATAAGCGTTAGTTTCAGTTAACTCAGGAAACGCTATTCAGTTTGCTCTTTGTCGAAGTTTTAATGGAAATATTTTTTAACAACGCTTTCAGCTGTCGAAATGAGTAAAACTGACTTCTTTTTAGTCTTTTCAAATATTGTTGCCACATATTAATAATTAAAGTGAGCTAAATATTGCGTAGCTCCTGCCAAAGATAAAGCATATTAAAATCTTCCGAATCTTTCGAAAATACAAAAAGTTGATTTTGATCGTTCAGTTTGTATTACAGCGATATACTATAGTCGTCCGATCAGAAAAATATAACGTTGCTCTGAACAAATATGTATGTAAAATTTCGTGAAAACATTTCGTCAAATAAAAATGTTTTCCATAAAGGACTTCAGTTTGATTATTAAGTTTATATGTCAGCTATATGCTGTAGTGGTCCAATATGCATGCTTCCGACAAATGAGCAGTCCCTTGGGAAGAAAAACAACGAATGCAAATTTCCAGATTGTTATCTCAAAAACTGAGGGACTAATTCGGCTATATACAGATAGATAAAAAGACAGAAGGATAAGGCTAAATCGACTAAGCTCGTCACGCTGATCATTTATATAATTATATATTTTATAGGGTTAGGTATAGTAAAAAAATTAATAAAATTGCTTCGTTTGGCACTTTCCCACCTCTTTCCCACCTGTTCGCTAACAAACATTTCCCCCTTTTATAGATAACCGAGGAGGATATAGAGAAGTCATTTGGTGGCGGTTCCAGTCGCGCTTACTACTCCAGCGTTTACAGCTCAAGCACGAATGCATATATGCTGATGTATCGTCAAATAGATGCACAACGCAATGAACGCGCGACAAAAAGCACCGATTTCCCCGAACATATCAATCAGCTATTGCCGAAATTGCATCAGGAAGAGGAGACACGTGTACCACGCAGCACTGGACGGCACGGCGTTGTCGTTTCCGACTTGTCCGTACAGGAGCTGATCAAGCCACGCGTTAGTTTCTACAATCCAGAATTGAAAAAGATAAAATTCACACGCGCCTATGTCAGTAGTTTCCATATAAAATCAGTGCTGGAGTCCGCCTATCAGTTGTTAAATGTGGAGAAATTTGCACCGCTATCACGTTGTCGTCTGGTCGTTTACAATGATATGGGTGAACAGATTTGTCAATCTTTGGAGCACATTAGTGATCCAACGCTCAGCGAATTGCGTCAACAAACGGACGGACCTTTGGAATTTTTGCTCGAAACCAGAGAAGAAGGTCAGGAATTTGAAGTTTACAAACCGGGTGGAGTCACATGGAATGTTTACATAGTTAATGTGGCAAAAATGCAATTGGATGGGCCACATCTGGTATATGCGCCGTCAAAAGAAGCGAACGCCGCTTTGTTACATTCGATTGCCGTACGCCTTAATCTAAATGAGAACCAATTGCTATTGGCCACAGTGAAGACTGATGCATTTGTTGCGCTGGACACAGCGTCATCAGAGAATGACACAGCTGAGGGTATGCAGCGGCAAGTCATAACGCAGGAAGATTTGCAAGAAATCGCGCAAGAGCAATTTAGAGGTTTGACATATATTTACCTAAATGTACCGAATACAGATGCGAGTACCTTGGAAATTTTGGATATACCCGCGCTGGAAACTCCTACAATTGAGGTAAAGTAATTTCATAATTTTATAATAAGCAGAAAAAAAACTTTAAGGCAAATTATTATCTCTCATATTCCAAAGGTTAGCACAGATGTTGTCGACGCCGTGCAAATGAATGCAAACGTCCTGCATACACTAAGTCCATCCAATAGTGATTGCACATCAAATCTTTCACAAAAGAGCTGTGCGCGCGAATCACCATTATTACCTGCCACTGCCGCTGCCGCCGGCACGACCACTTTGGCTGGGCAGGAATCCCATTCTGAAGATAGCAGTTTAAGTGATGGCGATCGCACCCTCGTCGAATCTTTGCACAATCGTTATGGTGGCGATAGTCAAATCTCATCGACCAATCATTCGCCTTACCTCTCCAGCCCTGAAGATGATGCATACAATAAAGCGAATTCGTTAAAACGCATACACGATCTCTTCCAAATGGCACCTGACCATGCAATGGAAACTGCCTCGATGTCACGCAGTAATACGCCACAATTCTTCTATGCTGAGAAAATCAATGCCGTGGATTGGATGACGATTTCGCCGCGAATTCTCAGTAGCAGTACCAATGACCCGAACGAGGAGTTGGGGCGCAAACCAACACATTCATATAAAATCATTGTGGATCCACGCATGAAAATGTCAACATTCATGCGACATGTTGAATCGCTAATCGGTGTACCATCCAACTATTTTAAATTACAGCACAAATACGAAGTCATTGACCTGATGTCGACAGTGCTCTTCGTCTGTATGGGTGAAACGTTGAGCGTTGAACTGGGGAAAGTGCTGCAGCCGGATGAAGACAAGGCAAAGATCTCATTTATGCGACTGTCAGAGTTGGACAACGATACTGGCAAATTGCCCTGTATATGTGAATGGGTGTGCAAGGCCAGCATGACGGTTGCCGAGGCAAAGAAAGAGCTGATAGCGAAATTGCATCGCATTGACGTCAAATATAAAACGCTTAATCTTAACAACTGTCGTCTATGGTTGAAGGGTGGCCGCAATCCTATTGAAATTATGGGCGATGATGAAACGTTGGGTACGGATTTGCGCTCAATGACTGGCGCGGAGGTATGCAAAGCTATTTGAAATAAATACATTTGTTTATTAACTAATTTGTGTGTTCCACTAACAGTTCCTCGTGCAAGAGTGTGAAGCTGGTGTTAGCCCACAGGTGCCCGCAGATAGTCTAACGATTTTCGTAAGACGTTGGCATGCCGACAAATTACAGTTGGATAAATTCCAGGAAGTTACACTAGAAAGTAAGTGCCACAAACAATTATAAACAATGTTTGAGCGCTAAAATGTTTTTTTTCCCATAATAATTGCAGAGGAAAGTGAAATAAGATCGGAGTTGGCAAAAATTACCGACATACCGCAAGAGCATATAGCCTATAGTAAGGTAAATAATATCGGCTGTACATATATTTTAAATTACAATTTGTTATCATTTCTAATCAAAATTTCTATTTTTGTTCTCTAGATAAACGGTTCTTTCCCATGCACAAACATTTCTCTTTTAAGTATCAACAGCACGCTTAGTTGGTTCTCAATACCGGCCACATTAAATAAATATCCACTAACGTCAACAGTCAGCGGAAATGTCTACTTTTACAAGTAAGTTTTGCTTTCTCTGTGTGCGCTCACTACAACGCCTAAATGTAGGCAATATTTTTCTTTAAACGACACTTTTGTTTTCCCCAAATGATTTTTCACCATGCTGTCTGTTGTTGTTGCTGCAAAAATCGCAAAATATAATTAAAACAAGAAAAAACGTTAGCTTCGTTTGCAGTGAAGTCCATGTCAAAGATACCTCATCAAATAAAAAAGTTTTCCTACAACACTTCATGTTGATCGTTCAGTTTGTATAATAGCTATATGCTATAGTGGTCCCATGTCACCGGTTCCGACAAATGAGTAGTTTCATGGAAAGAAGAGGACGTGTGCGTGAATTTCAGAACGATATTTCAAAACTGAAGGACTAGTTCGCATATATACAGTCAGACAGACGGACATGGCTAAATTAACTTTGCTCGACACGCTGATAATTTATATGTGTATTTTAGAGGGTCTTCGATTTTTTTTTTGGGTTCAGGGTATAAAAATATTATATTATTATATACATATGTATAAATAATTGATTTATATTCCACTAAACAAAAACTTATATATTCTACTCCCCTACAGAGATGTCACCAAAGCACCCAAAGAGCCAACAACCGAGGAGCGCCGTGAACTGGGCACTCGTGAAAAGTTACGCCTCGATCGTTTGGGCTGCATGTCAACGTCGCTTTACTCACCGCGACGTGAGCGTGCTCTCAAAATCTACCTTGATTCGCCGCAATCAACTAATAACAGTAGTACGACGTTGGCGTCATCTTCATCAAGCATATCGACTGTAAAAGCAGCAGAAGATTAACGGAGTTGCGAAAGCAAATACCAATAATTTTAAGAAAAAACCGCAACGCATGCGTATGTAGTTTTTCAGCTAGCGGAGGATTAACTCCTGTTTGTGATGATTTAGTGACAAAGCAGTTGAACGAGTATGTCGAGAATGCGTCTGGAAAAATGTAATATGTTGACTGATGTAAAAAAAAACAAAACCAATTGGCGACAAATGTATGACCGACAACATCATTGTTGGCGCTTAAGAAAAAGTGATATTGCAAATTTTCTTTTTGAATCCTTTTCTGCAGTTAAAAAACAAAAAAAAAAAAGTTTCTTCATTATTTTCATCAAATAAAAATAAAATAATTTAAAAAATAAGAAAAAAATGAAATAATACATACAATAAAGAGTCTTAAAACAAGCTTCATGCACTATTAAATAAGATTTGCTTGTTTGTTTTTTATGGATTTACATATATACGGAAACACTCTAGCGTCACAAAATCCGCGAGAATCGTTGGTTAACTTACTATATAGAACGGTAAGGCATTTTTGGATTGTTAACAAGGATCAATGTGATTTTGAACGACAGGATTTCTTTTGTTTTTGTAATAGAAAAAATGCCAATCGAGTTGTTTTTGTAGCGGCAGAATTCTGCTGAGTTGACAGTCCTTGGCGAGATAAAAATACCGGTCCGTTCCGGTTACGTAGACCCGACTGTCGTGGGATGCGAATTGTAATATTAGATGGCACATTTCAAGTAGCTTCACTGCCGATGTTCCCAAGGAAGTTTTTTTTATATGTAACCGTATCGAATGCGAACTTTTGTCGGCCCAAGAAGTGCTACCCTAACAACTCTATGCGACCACAACAGCAAATGCAACGTTTTCAAGGTTTTCTGGTCTACTATAGGAACGGTCCCGGATTTGTATTTCTTAAGGGGTTATATTCACTTATGAATTAAAAAATAAACGATGTCTTTTGCTTATATATCGAATGTTGATAATAATTTCGATATTGTAAGCCACTCGGAAGTGTAAATGTTTAAAAAAAAAATTTTTTTTGGGAAAGCCGCAATTTTACCAAAAATGAAAATTTTCAGTAGTCCTTCGATCATTATCTATATTCATCTTTAATAATAATAGACTTGGTTTTTGGATTTGAGATAATTTTAAGCACAAAAATTTTCCTCACCGCCAAATACCTTTTTTCGGACGTCCTCGGAAATAAATTTTGTAAATGTACATTGTTTTTTTTTATATTTATTAATTAAATAAAATAACAAACTAAATTATTTTAATGGGAAATTTATTTTTAATTGAAGAATATATCTTGAAGAAAATGTGCATATCAAATTAAGCTTTAGGATTGTCATTGAGAGTCTACTAGTGCTCTTGAAAACATTGCATACCAAACGATCAAATTTAACCCGGACCAACATTTTCACGTATTTTAATGCACATCTTTTGCCTTAAAAATAGATAATCTAATTTAAGATAAGTCTTCATTGATTCCACGACCTTCACTGTATGCTTATATTACTGAAATAATTTATAATTGTACATACATACATGTATGCACATATATACAGGCACCTATTGCCTAAACGGTCCTACAAATATGATAAAAAAAATTCTGATTAATTAATAATAACGGTAAATGGTTTTAACACTACATTCAGCTGCGAACTCGATGCAAAAATATAGCTTACGATTCATATGATTACATACATACTTTATACTAAATATTTCACTTTCTCATTTCATTGGTTATTTCTTTTGATCAAATATACTTTTATCAATTGTACTCGCAGTATATACATATATACATACTTCCATTTTTACCTGACTCATTTTATCTTCGTAGACAACAATTCAAAAGCTATTGAAATTGATTGTTGAACTCTTTTGTACATATAGAATATATTTTACAGAATTATTATTCTCCTTACTTTACACTGAGTTGAGAGTTTTTGTGTGAAATACTTTTCACTACTGGTATTAGTTCTAACTGTTAAACAAACAAAAATATTTAAGTATTATTAAATATAGATATACGTGTATAGGCAAATAGTCGTAGATTTGTCTGTTTTAGCTTCCATAAAAAATCAGATAACTACTTTATGGACTCCAGTCTTTAGGGGTACCTTAAACACTTTCACTCAGTTTTATAAGTGTGACGTTATCAGATGTTACTTTGAAATAATGAAAATCCTTAAATACACACTACACGTACATTCATATAAATATTTACATAGATATATTTTTAACTTCACGGATTTACTTCAATACTACGTCCATACTTTGGCTAATAAAGATAAAAATAAGTCGCACTTTCACTTGCTAATCTGGTTTATTAGGAGATGCTATAAAATAGATAAACATAAATATAGTACAAACGCAGTCACACTTTATTTTAACATTAATTACATACATATGTATGTACTTTTATAACGCCGTAGGGGTGCTAACTAAGTGCAATAAAGCGCCAAAGACACGCGACATGGTAACGCCGAGTATGATGCTCGTCAAAGCATTATTTGAGTCAACAAAAGCGTACCGAAAATAGCAAGCAGTCTCCAGCGCGAAACGAATACGATCCTTATTTGACTCTTTCCATCGTTTAACAAGCGGAACAAACAGTCTTTCGAGCTAAAAGTTTTAAATCCGAGCGCATTGATTGATCTTTGACTTAATCAGCGGCGCCCTTCGACAATCATTTAATGGACGCATTCAACTTCTGCCAAAAGTATGATAAAACCTCGCAATAAAAATTCAATATACATTCCAAAAACTTTATAAAAAACTATGAAATGTGCACACCTATTTCGAACCCTCAAAAATCTATTTTAAGGATGGTGAGTTTCAAACGAATAATATTTTATAATATAAAAAATATCCCATGCAGACCAGAAATCCCGACACATAAATTCCCGACACCATTGTTTAACAAGCGGAACAAACAGTCTTTCGAGCTAAACATTTTAAATGCGAGCGCAACTTCTGGCAAAAGTATGATTAAACCTCGAAATAAATATTCAATATACATTCCAAGACGAAAAAAATTCTATGAAATGTGCACACCTATTACGAACCCTCAAAAATCTATTTTAACGGTGGTTTTTAATCCATATTTTATAAGTGTAAGGTCTACCAACAAGAACGACGTGATGTTATAATAAAATTAAACACTCAAATTTGGTCAAAATGGGTTCTGTGTTTTTTTTTTTTTTTTTGTTATGCAGATAATTGTATGCCATTTATGATTTGAACAAAATGTGGTTTAAATGGCCACCACGGCTTCGAGTTCCTCGAGTGTTGCTGGTTGATTGTTGTAAGCATTTGATTTAACAAACCCCCGAGAAAATTATCCAGAGGCGTTAAATCCAATGATCTTGGCGGCCATTTGACTGGGCCATTTCTCGAAGCTTTACACGTTATGTGTCCATGGTTAGACATGAAACATGAGATGGTGCAAATTCCGGGAAAAAAAGTCAGCCGACATCGTGTTATATATAACGCTTTCCAAGCGTTGTACCGAAATGAAACGTGACATAATGAAATGGCAAACTTTACTGAACAAACTGACAAAATTTGGCACAAATCCGTAAATAAACATGGCCGCCAAAAACTGTCAAAATCACGTCATCCATATTAGTAGACGTTGCATATTGATATAGAAACAAACATAGCAACTAGCAACCATAATCAAAATTCTCATCTATATTCGAAGGTTTAATCCAACCAGCTGTGGGGCCGTTCTTGGTCGGTAATAAATGATGATTCTTTCCGTTTCAAAATCCTGAACACTGATCGCATTTGATCACCTATTGTGGTTAAAAGCTTACTTTATCTTCGTATTTCGTCGGTGTATTGCAGGAAAATTTTTTCTCCGTAACCACGATGTAGTGTTGCTATAAATATCCCTTTTATCGGCTTATTGAACACTATAATTTTTATAATTATTTAGCATAATCTTATCGCAAAACATATGCGCCATGAAAGCACAAAACAATTTAATTAAAGAAACTGTATCACATGCAACTGCTTTAGTGAAAATTCATGACGTCCATCGCCGTTAATCCCTCTCTGTATGCCTAGCTTATTTGCTACTTTGCGCACACAAACACACATACATATGTAGTTATAAAGTAATTAGGCGTGAAAACAGTGAAAGGTGAATCTAAATTTAGATCACACAATAAAGAATCGCAGAAGTGGTAGTGAGTACACACACCGGATGCTTACGCCACAGCATTATTGTTTTTAATGCAAACGTAGAATTTGTGTAATTAACACGACAAATATGGACATCATGCAAAACAGCAACAACAACAAATAACAAAAAGTATTGCTACGCTCAAACTGAAATATCGAAGCGCCTTAATAACTGTTATGTTAAGGTGGGGGTTCACAAGCGGCAATATAAATATGTTTTTTTTTTATCCCTTGAAGGAATCATTCACGTTTTAGACTAGTTCTTACCAATAAATATTCTGCGAAATTCCGAAATTTTTCTATCGGATTTTTTGAAAATCTTTTCGTTATGTGATTTGTGAGAACATTACTTATGTTAATGTTTTATATGTGATTCATAAATTTTTATTGTGCATCAAAATGTGCACCCTGTATATTTGGGGATATTTTTCTTTTATTAGCAACAACAAATGTTCGGAATTAATAAAGACAGCGTTCGCTAATGAATTTCCTTTATTCATGTATGATAGTTTTAAACAAATATTGACATTAATTACTCGATATATTGTACATAAACTCTATGTGCGTAGCTTTGTATCTATGCCTGAAATCTAGTAACTGGAATTGCAATATGCAGAATAATAAATAACAAGTAACTAAATTATTGTTTACTAATGATTTTTTTACTGTGTACTCGCACTTATTGTGTGTGCGTAGTATCTATGAAACCAACCAGGTGTTAGCGTGTACCGCGTTTGACATCGGGCATATTAAATCCTAGCTTGCCTACGTCTATGTTATCTCCGCACATAAATATATACAGTACATATGTATACCGTATACATATATGGTTAAGAGATGTTTAAACAAAGATGATTAATTACTGATTTAATCAAAATATGGTCCACACTTTCAGTTATATGGCTATGACGTTCGTGGTCTCAAAATACAATTATAAGTGTGTAAATAAATTTTGGAACAACTCCAGTCTACCTTACTAAAGAAAAATAACTTTTTATGAAGGTTGTTACTGTTTAGTCACTAAAATAAGTTGTTTGTGTGTAACAAGAAAGAACGTAGATCATCATGGATAGATGTGGTTAGTTGTAAACCTTTTTCTGTTTCTAGCTGCTAGGTTTTATGTATTTGTATCAGATATTGTTCTATATCAATATAGATATATTCAAAATATAACCCTCTTTGAAGTAGACGTAATCTTCGTTCATTTTGAATCCTTAAAAATTTTTCCAAAGCGGTTGATTTTGTCTGCCGATAATTCCCACGAATGGCTAAACGAGTGAGATTCAAGGCTTTAATCTTAGTCTCGCAACTAATCAAAGAGGAAAGCTGAGATAAATCTACATTGCTTTTTCCAGACCACTTCAACCTTAGAGCATGGATGCTAATCAAAATCGAGAAAGTTGAAACTTTCCGAAGGAAAAAAGCTCTTTAATATCTGGTGGGTTGAACTGTGTTAGCAAAATCTTGCAGTCACATAAATATTGACAGTTAAATGATGAGGTAAGAGTGGCCTTAATTGTAAGCTCATCACCTTGCAGTTGCCGGTGATTCCGGTTCTTGGAGCGCTCTTAAAATATTTGCTACAGAGTTTAGGAGAAATTTTAGCATTTATTGATGCAAAAATTATGAATTTGGTACACTCTTGTCTCTTTTACCAGATTTCGCTTCTTTGGAAGGCAAAAACTGTGCAGCCGGAGCCAAAGGTTACAGTTAAATCAGTTTTAAGGGTCTAGATGAATAGATTACTCCATATATTTCTAGTAACATCGGTTAAAATCGATGCATAAACCGATATCTTCTAAATATAATCATGTGTTATGTATAAAAGCAGTCATTCAGATAAATCTTAAATATGTATTTAAATAATCGATGAGCTTTTCCTCTTATTTGTGGTGTGTGCCTTGCTATTATCTGGTCAAGGGTTAGGCTAAAGTTTTAAGCCGGTTTCGATTAGTTAATAGATATATGTAAAGATATTTGTTTTAAGAAAAATATTATTTTATTTGATCAGAACAGAGATCGAACTCATATCATGAGACCAAATGGTCTAACTCTTGAAGCAAAATAGTAATGGTGGCAAAAATAAAATGAAAATAGTTTGCTTCTCGACTTTAAAGCATTTACCACACATTGCAACAACATAATCTTAATATGCCTGTCAGAAGAGACTCTAATTCTTACGAACAAACATAAATATTTATTTGCTAATGAGAGTATACAAAATTTTTTATTGATAGATTACTGATTGAATTCCATAGATTTGCGATGTCTTTGATGGATGAATGTTATTGAACATACAATAAACAGTAATTTCAGTAATTTCGATTGGTATATTTACACTTTAATTTGGCTTATCAATTGTTGTATCTGATAAAGGTGTGAATATTTTCAAACACACACTCATAAACTATTTATATGCATTCTCAATCAGTTCCACCTACTTCAAACGGCGCGCTACTTCATTTGACGAAGTACTTATATTTAATAAAATAATTTAATTTATTGACTGTCTAAGCTTAATTGCTTGAATTAAGATTGATACCTTTCGATTTCTCTAATGCGTACATTGAGGGTATTTACTTAAACTCCGGGCAATTATGTTATTGGTGAATTAATATACATATACGTAGGTTGCCTTTTAAGTTTCGGGATTTGGCAAACGTAGTGTTGTAATCTGGCAACTCACAACCTTATCGTAAAGTTTAATATTTTTTATGTTATAACTACTCAGAACGTTTTGACTTACGAGCACTATTTG
Source organism: Bactrocera oleae (assembly GCF_042242935.1). Taxonomy (NCBI): domain Eukaryota; kingdom Metazoa; phylum Arthropoda; class Insecta; order Diptera; family Tephritidae; genus Bactrocera; species Bactrocera oleae. The sequence continues at coordinate 62,143,925 of NC_091540.1, read as the reverse complement.
TGTTATTTACAGTAACTTAAAATATTCATCTCGGCCAAAAAATGAAATTATTATTGTAAATCGCGAACATTTTCGCGCGATTATTTCTTAAAACTTTCGAAGTGGATTAACTCAGGAACAGTGTATCGATGAACTTAGTTCTATTTTTGGCGACGAAGCTCTATCACGGACCAGTGTTTGTCGATGGTATGGTGAATTCAATCGAGGTCGTAGATCACTCCACCAAGACGAACTTGGTGAAGATCGTCCGAAATCAGTTTTGGTTCCGGAAATTATTGATGCTGTGAGTAAACTAATGTTGCAAGTTTGTCTTGTTACATATCGTGAGATTGAGACAACTATAGGCATTAGTAGGACCAGCATATATTCAATATTGCAGTCGACTGTATGGGTATTTCAAGATAAGAAGAATCCAAAAAAAGTTGTATGCGCAAGAAGTACTTTCAAGTAAATGGTAGTCTGTTGTTTTAGAAAAACTGCATTTCGGCCATTGATCTATGACATCTTGCGCAATTTTTATGGATATTCAAGAATCTGCTAGAATCAAAGAATTTTTGAGACTCTTCAAAGTTCTGTGGAGTATCGAGAAAGCCTTGTTCTTCCAACTCTGCCTGTAGTTCAATGGATTCAAATCTGGACTTCCAGACGGCCAATCAGCTGCAGTTAGATTATGTCGTTTTGATTATTGAAAACTTTTACAACAGTTAACATTGTTTCATCGGTAAAAAGGTGAACAAAACTATTATTCTCTGTACTCTGTAGCAACATGTTGCAAGTATAAAAATAACGGCACTTTTTTTGTGAAATTGCCTTGCTGTATACATTGTAAACTTGGTAACAGAATTTATGGCAAGGCATGAACGAAAAACATTAAATTGTATGAAGTACGAGTATATGAATGTTCGAGTAAGGTTTAAATTGGTTTTATTAATTTTCGGCATAAAATTTCATATAAATAACCGGAAGGTTGGAGTTTCTGACGTTTGGTATGTGTACTAGGGAAGATAAAAATTGATGTATTGTACATACATATTTATATTAAACGCATTAGAGCGCGGGGACAGTAAGTGGAATGTGCGGAAGTGTAGGTAGATATTGCATATTTGCTCTGTGGCGGCCCTATATAAAATTAACAGTAGCTTTCCACTGAATGAATGCAACTGCTAGTGGACCTTGGAGGTAAATGGCTAGTCAAGGGGCAATCAAGAACAATTCAGGGAACATTATTTGGATCACCGGACATATGTATATGTAAGCATAGAGCGGAAGTTAAATGCATCGGTTCACGCGATCATCAGAAACTGTGCACTACCGCTCATATCTTTCTGAGTGAGATTTTTTAGCGGTATTTCCTTCGCATTCAATCGGGAGCCTGTTAATGACTTAAGAGCGACTACTTACAGTTAACTGTCTTTTCGATGACCTCCCCTTTCAGCAACGTAGCAAACATTAGGCACAATGCAAGAGAGAAAAAAATGTTTAGAGAGCCTATATAAAGAAAGTATTATAATAGCCTGCCACCTGTGGTTTTCTGGTATTATCTCGCTGGAGCATCTTTGTGTTGTCGCGCTGCTATCTTAAAATTCTAGCACTGAATTTTTGCTTAATGTCGAGAGAGTGGAAAGTTGTAGTTTTGTGCAAGTCTCTGCTAAAAGTTATTGCACATTCATACATACATACAGACACACTATTCATATATTCATATCTAGAGAGAGTTTTTAGGCCCATAGTTTTTTTTTTTTTTTTTTTTTTGAAACAATTGACTGACTAAATACCGCAAAACTGTTAAAAGTAAGTACAACAAATATTTAAAGTTGATAAGAAGAATACTTTTTTATCTTAATTCATTTGTGTCATTCAACAGTTTACCGTGCAAATTATGAAAGAAAACGTTTGAGTTTATTACAGTTGAAACGTGAGATTTTCAAAAGCATAGAAGCTGTCAGGTTAGATAAACTTGTTTGTGTGACTCACGCCCCAAAGGAACGAAAATCTTACGAAGTATTATGTATCTCGTGCAAACAAACAGACGCTGCAGTATAACAAATACGTACATACAAATAAATATATACTGGCATAAAAAAATAAATAAAAATCAAATGGGAATTAGATAATGTACGACAAGAAATACAAAATATTCGAAAATATGAGGTGCTGATAGGAAAGGTGAAGGCGAAAGGGCTGATTTGGTCTTAATTAAATTGAGCACCAAATTTGTGTGTGCCTTAAGCTAGAAAGTATACCATATATCTATACAGAGATAAACTGCACACTTAGACAACGTAAATTCAAGAATATTAAGAAAGATCAGACGGTCCGGCTTTGAGATAAGCTCACTGTTCATTAAATAATAATATTTATTGTATTATTTGCTCGACGGTTAGTTGGGCGTCTAAAAAAGAGCTATCTCTCTATGTACTCTATACACCCCAACACCGAAACTGAAAAAACCAAAATTCGCTGAAGACACTGAAGGACATCTAAGTCAAGACTTATGATAAATATATGGAGAATTGAATTAAGGTTAAAATGCTTGTATTGGCTCAGCAGCCTATTTTGAATTAAATATTTGTATTAAAATGCGTGAAATTTTGTTTTTGTCAGTACGCCTCAGTTTTGATGAGATGGCAAGTATTCGGTCCAGATAAAGACATTAAAGATGCATAGGCTAAATAATAACCATATCGACTCACTTTTAAGTTTATCTCTTCTAGGGACTGCCTCTCCTCACAAACAGCCAATTCCTGAGAGATTGGAGAATGCGGTGCTATGGAAGATATTCAGAGAACGGCATCTGCCATGTTTGACTACGATGTTATAGATGCACACACAGTATACCACATGAACCGTAAAGTCTTTGGCCTAACAAAAAAAGAAAAATGTGTTGGTTTGAATGAAAATATAGTTTGATAATCTCCATCTAGAGCCATTTCGATACGAACTCGATAGTGTGAAGCTTAAAGGTGTTATAACTATCTTCCTCCTCATTTGAGTTAAAACATATTTTTCAGCAAGCCACGAAAGAAAATAATAGTCGCTGAGGGTCAAAGCTGGTGAATACCGTGAGTTGGTGAATAGTTCATAGCGAAGTTTCTTTAACTTATCGGTCGTATCAGAGGTTGAACAAGCCACGACCAAAAACACGGCATTCGACGCGAGCAAAGCTTCTTCATTTGTAAAAATTCGTGATTGAAATAAATGATGTTGAGAACGAATTGATGAAATGTCTCGAAACGTTGACAGTATTATACAATAGTTAAGGTTAGTACATTAAGCCAAAAATCAAGATTCGTTATTTGTGGCGCACTCTCTTGTTCAAACTAAAGACTTTCCAACCCATGTAGTGCACATATTAAATATCAAGAACCTTCATAATCAGTGAAGAGGTTATAGACATGAACTAGCCACTCAGTTTTTGAGATATGAGATTTGGAAATTTGCACACGTTCGTTTTTCCACAAGAAGCTGCACATTTATCGGCACCGTCTATATTGCACCACTATAGCAGATAGCTGTCATAAAATCTGTTCTTTTTTATTTGATCAAAATCAAAATTAAGGTCTTTTTGCACCCTTCTATCGTATAAGCAATGTACCTGTGAAGAATATTATAGCTTCGATGCAGCCGAAGTTAAAGCATTTTCGTGTTTTGTCTTTTTTGTTTTTGTATAAAAAGATGTCTCATTTCTTCAAAATATGGGTGACTTATCAACCTGATTTCATATCTGACGCTACACGTTCACAAAAAGATTTATATATATATATACAATTTCATTATCATCATTTTTAAGTTTTTTACTTAATCTGTTTTTAAATAATTTTCCGTGATAAATTTTTAATTAAAACCTTCAGACTTACTCACAGCAACAAAAGCAGCCAGATCGTCTTCTTATATCGTATATTATTTAATAAATAAACTGTGAGTAATAATTATAATAGAAAAGATAATTGTAGAAATAGAAATAAAATGTTTAAATATTTACACCTATGTTAGTTTTGGTTCAAATTCCGTCACCAGCTACCGTGTGTATGGGTTCAAGCGACTTTGATAAACATAATTTTAAATGCATTCATTTATACATGCTTGCATATATAGATATCTACATACATACATGCACCTTTGTATTTAATTTGCATATAAAAGTGTATAGTGTTGTTGTAGCCGGTCGATTATTGTTTCGCAGTGATGACACTAAGGAGCAATAAACTGATATTGGCAATTTTTACTTCTGCAGATAGATAATGCCTTAAGGTCTGACATGCATTACATATTCATTGTTCCACCTAACTGCCATTCACTTTTCAACTAACTACAACAATAGTGTTTATGAGTTTATAATACACATAGCATTTTGTGGCGTTGTGCTAATTAAATGCGCGCCAACTTGTAGTTGTTGTTGCTTGCCTAATTTAGCATGTGGGCTGGTAAAAAACGTTCGCAAAACGTGTCGCTGAAAATTAAAAACAATATGCAAAATTTTATACAAACTTTTTGCCGTACATACATACCTATGTAGATATGTATATTTACAATGCGCAAAGATATGGTATTTGAAGATATGCTTGGGCGTATACGTAATTAGAAGGAGGAAGCTAATAAATAGCGAACTTTCTTATGTTCCATTTCAACTTTTATTGTTGCTGTACAGAAAGAATAAATATTTGTGCTGTACTTGAATCTAAAAAAGATTAAAAATGTAAATATTATGATTTAGCTCTGTGATATGATGATGCGTCTTACTCGAGCGCGCTGCCATCCATCAACAAAACTGATAAGCTCAATAAGAAATTTAATTAAATTTTTCAAAATTTAACTTAAATAAAATTAATTAAAAATAATCTGATTAAATTTTTGTGTTATTAAACGACCTACTTCTACTAAATGACGTACAAAATTGGTATTTTTTGTAGACCATAGCATAGTATTCTATATAGATTTTAGATCAGTTCTCAAATTTTAATTTAGATAGGTTAGTTAATCTTGTGAATCTTATGGAAAGAAAACAAAAAATAAACGTTAACTTCGGTTACACTGAGATTAGAATATGTTTCACAAATAAAAAAGTTTACATACAGGAACTTCATTTTGATCGATCGGCTTGTATGGCAGCTATATGCTACAATATATTGAAAAAAAAAAAAAAAATAGTTATTTATTTTCACTTATATTTTTGAGTAATGACTCCCGAGCTTGAAAAGTCATGTCAGGAAAAAGTTTTTTTAATATCTTGTTTAGACTAATATTACATTATAGAATTTTTTTATAATTTTAACTTAATCCAATTTTTTAAAAAGATGGCAGCTTCAAAAATATTTACAATAAAATTATCCTGTTTTATTTGATGACTATATCATAACATTAATTTTTTAATCAATTTAATAATATAAGGTAATTGTAAACAGGTGGCAATTCGTTCGAAAAAAATTTGCTACAAGTTTTTTAAAAGTTTAAATTTAATATAAATATTGTAATAATTCGTACATGTTATCGAAGCTATTCAAAAAAAATTATAAAACGTGGCAATCTTCTCTAAATATATTTTCAAGTCCCAGCAGTAAAACCTAAATATTTTCTGGTTTTTAATGATTTTTTCGGTATAATTATTTAAATAAGATTATATGCAATAATTAAACGATTTAAAAAAAGTAACAGTTTTGCATTTGAAATTATCGCAGAACAAACTTAAATGTTCATTGACTTATCGCATATTCCTCGTAATATATGTAATTGAATTATGGTTTTTTCCGTTAGACGCTTATTTGGCTATGTGCAATAGAGCTGCTTGAACTTCAAATTTAATTAAAACGATTTTTGATTAAATATTTATTTTGGTTATAAAAAACATTTGCAAAATATCCGAAGTACATCCGACATACCTACATATATATGTGTACATATATACTCGTACCAGTTGAATGACCGTTTTGATTTCATTTAAAAGTTAAAAAAAATAGTATTATAGTTATTACGTAGTGAGATACTTAAAGTGTTCTCGAATGCGTTCGAAACATCATACATACATACAAACCTATTTATTGTACTTATCTGTATTTTCGACCTCTAAATATTTCCAAAAATTGTTTCCATATTAATTATTTCAATTTCGTTAAAGAAAAAGCTAACATTTTATCCGTGTGAGTAATAACACGCGTATAAAACTAAATATTGTCTATTTGATCAGACGTCAGGCGATGGGACGATAATAACGAAAAAAGAAACATTGAAAATAAGAGAATATGTTATCTTAGATACATAGTATTGAATTTTTATACCTTTGACGACAATCTTTAGAAAACATTAGTTTAGAGAAGAGAGGAGAAGAGAGTTTAGATGGTAAAATTATGTCTTTTTGTTTGCCAAATAATTTTTTTTATTTGTTAATACCGGAAAAACTTTAAAATATCGTGGCCAATAGCAACGATTATGAGGCCGATATTGGCGAAAGACAATGGAATTGATGGCATCTATTCAAGTATAAATAACTATATCATTGATATATATTTCTCGCTTCTTTTCTGTAACGAGCCTAACCCTCTTCACCTCTAAATCGCCAGTGACCATATTCACGAGCTGGACGAAGGAGTGCATACTGGATCTTATGTTAATATCGCAGTCGATGGCATTAAAATCCGGACTGTTGACAATTATAAGATTTCAGGTGCTACACTCGACAATTCGTACTGTTCCACTTCGCACACGACAGCGATTCGCTTGTCGGCAGCAGAATTTTATGTGCTTTAATTATGGGTAATTCATTTTGAAAACTTTTGAATTCGTTTGATGCCGTAACCGATCTTCAGGTGGGTTTCCGAAAAAATAGAAATTGAAAAAATTTACATTTCAAAGTGGCTTAAAAAATTATTATCAAAAATTTTATTTCTTTAAGCATTACCTGAATCATTACTTGAATTATCTATCTAAGACGATCGTGTAACAATTTCAAGCCGATCGATCCAACCGTTTCGGAGTAATTTTCCTCACCGACTCTGAAAACGGCGCGTTTAAAGTTTTGGGAGTCGAATACACCAATAAAATTTTTGGAGAATATTCTCAAATATATGTACCTTCGATATATATACAAAACAGATATACAATTTTGGAAATTCCCAAGTGGATATAACACCTGAAGTTAGCACCGCACCTTGAATACTTGAAGTTGGCTCGACGAGATACTAGTCTACTCATATACCTATATCTTTGCCTTCAACGATTTAATTCTCAGACTATACCTAGCAACACTTATTCTCAATCATTCTGAGTTCACCCTGCCTTCCCACTTTTCAAGACACCTCAGTTTTGAAGTGTGCATCTTGATTTTATTTGGAATACGGACTTTTAACTATTATGCCAACCGCTTCAGAATAACTTGTAGATATTTATTTATGAAAGTTGTTTTTATAGGAGAAATATACTAAAAGGCTTGCCAATTTCTGCTGAGGAGATTTTGCTTGGAATGATTTCAGTTTACAAATCCGCAAAGAAGTAAGCTCCTCAACTAGAGGGGAAGAAGTGTGGCTTGAAAAAAGAAGGAAACTTAACTAGATCTCTAACCCTTCCCAACGAATATCGTAAAAGGTATATAGGTAAAGTCGCATCACGAAAGTAATATAGCTGAGAACAACGACTCACACCTGCACTTGAGCGCCTAGAAACATACATACATACATACATACAAATATACAATGTATCTACCAACTTATCAGTAAGTGAGAGTATCTTAAAACAATAAAAAACGGTAAATACAGCAATATGGAGTGCGACAAGCACACGTGTGTGTGTAACCATTGCTTGTATTTGTTTTTGGTTTTTTAATATTATTTCATGCTACCAACATTGCTACTCGGTAGATCGGTATTTCAAGCGCTACCAAGTAACGCTCCAGTTCAAATAGAAGTCGGTTACCGTAGCGAAAAGACGTTAAAAAATAGCGGTTGCGATACAAACACACGAGTAGACTCGAAAACGGGCGGCCGCGTTGCTCAATTCGAAAACTCGACAATTAAAAAACTCAAAACTCGATCGTTTTGGCAGTGAGTTTAACTGTTAGCATAGCGTCTGCAATTGCTAGCCATTGCTGGTGGAATCGATTGCTGCTGCATTTTGATTATTTTGTGTGAGCCGGTCAAACACACACATACGTATATAATAGCTGGATTTTTATTGCTACAAAACGGCACATACATACAAACGTATTTTACAGCTGTTCAAAGCATAAAGTGAGGTATTGAACTTGAAAAGTAATAAGCGCTGAAAACGCCTATACGGTTAAGTTGGCCGCGTGGAAAAAAATTGCGGCGAAAATTCTGTGAAGTTGTTTGGTGCATTAGAAAGATATAAAAAAAAATATATTAAATATGATATTTTTAATTTCAAATATTTCAAAAAATTAATAGCAAAAAAAGAAAAAATTTTACTTACATACAAGTATATAAAAAAATATTTAAAAAAAATTTAATTAATAATGTTAACAAAAACTATTTAAAAAAAAAAAGTTTTAGGAAAAACTTAATTTAAAAAAAATTATTTTAAAAATTTACAAATAATTAGAAAAAGAGTATTTTTTCAACAAAAATTAAAAAATAATAATTATTAAATTAAATTAAAAATTAAATATAAACAATTAACTAAAACCAAAAAGTTTATCAAAAATATATCAAAAGTTTATCAAAAAAACAATTTAATAAAAAAATTAATTTATAAATAATTTGAAAAATTGTGTTTTCTCATTAAATAAATTAAACAAAGTAACAACAACAAACACATACAACATGCGAAATATACACTTTCACATCGTGACCAAAGTACTGCTACTCAGCTTTATTTTCACCACCACACAGCTGTCGTCAACGTAAGTTTATCTGCAAAGCGTGAACGCTTGTTTCTACGTAAAAATTACTCATAAAGTAATAAGCGATGTATTTAAATTTGTTTTCCTATTTTTCACGTTACTGTTTTATCGAAATTGCTTACGGTTTATTTTTTTTTTTCGAGAATACTTTTGAGTGCATTTGAAAATATTGCAAACGATTTTTGTTGAGTTCGACAAAACACGCCTAATTACCGATAATGTTATGTCCGTATGCTGCTAACGAGATTCGCAGCGCCTTGAACTAGAATTTGTGGCGCGCTACTATTTTATATTTGCTAAAAAAAATGCGTTTGCGCAAAAACAAAAAAAAAAACAACTAAACACAAAATTAAAAACAAGAAAAAACATATCTTAAAAAAATAAAATAAAACAGCCAAAATAAATAAAAACTAAATGGAAAATAAAAATATAGGTGCACAAACATATATGTATGTATGTATTTACTCAGCTGACTGTGTGAACACATGTAACATGTTTTTGTTTTTGTTTTTTTTTTGTACTTTTTCTGTTGCTTGCTTACACGTTGACTGCGTTAGAAACCGGTACTTATATGTATACACATACTTACATGTAAATTGATAATGAAATCTCTATTGAAAGCTTGTACTAGCTGCAAATTGTCACTCATACGCACTGGCGTGTACCAACAAACATTAGCGAGACGCCGCTATTCGTTAGTTGAAGGTCGAGTTAACCTCAAATAAACGCTTGCGACGGGAAAAAAATCGAAAGTGCGTAAAAAATGTGTTAAGTGACGTTGTAAAATGCAATTTTTACACACATGTTCTTTATTTATTTATGTTTTTCATTTTTTGGCGCGTTCAAAACTTGTATTTTTCGCTATTGGAACTTGTATTCGCCCAAATAACGCGTAGTGGGTGATGTATTTGCGCTAAAGAAATTAATTTATCAAAATGTTAAAGTGCAAGGTGTAGTGTGTTTGAACTTTTTATGCATTTAATTGTATTAGCAACGGGAGTTGTATGATTTATGTGTTAAATTAACGTTCAGGGTGCCGGAAAGGTTGATGTGGTATAAATCAATTTTTCGAAACAAAAATTTTACAAAATTATTTTAGCCAACTTAATTATTAAAAAATTACAAAAAATTGTGCTTAAATTTGGCGACTTGATGATTTATATAATAATTAAAAATCAATTTTAATTTATAGTTTTGAATAGGTTAATTAAAAATTAGAACTTGCTTAATTCATCAAACAGTTTCTATAATATATGTTTTAAATATAATTTTAGGCAGTCTGGAGTTCAAAATATCTTTACCATAATAAATACTATGAAATTATGTGAAAATAGAGTGTATTCTGAAATAGAAAGTGGAAAGTTCTCAGTCAAATCATCTAAAAAAAAATTTTTTTTTTGCATAAGTTGTACAATTTTTTTGCAATATTTTAATATGATTTGTAATTGTACTTTTATTTAAAAAGTGGCATGCTAAAACTATAAAATAGTATATGACAAAACCAGTTAATAAAGTGGTATGTAGTAAAAAGAAATCCATTATTTTTTCGCTGGATGATTTTAGAAATCTGTATCTCGAGTTGCATAAGTGCGATCTAGTTACGTTATTTGGCGCTAGAAAGATAAGGTTTTGAACTAAAAAATATTCTAAGACTGTTTTGTGATCGCTTAACTCAGTATTGTTTGAGGACGCGTCAAGGATGGAAAACAGATGTCCTATTTTACAGTTTTTCTTTAATAAATACAAAAACGCAAGCCTGGCGCCTGAAAATGTGTATAATGTTTATTGTCCTGATACTGTAACACCTAATCACAAACGATTTTAATTCGGTCGCATACGTTCCGGTAAAGATCCTTTGTCTGAAGCAAATAATCACCCAGAAGCGGCCAGCTTTGGCTAATGGGAGAGGAATTTTATTTCAAAAGGATAACGTCACGTAACACACATTGATAGTAACTCTCCATAAGCAATTGGAGCTTCTTTAGGAGTTTCGTATGCAAACACATTATAGTTCGGGCCTAGCATAAACTGATTTCTAACTGTTCCTGTTTATGATAAATAATTTTTCAACGTTTTGTTTTCTAAGGGCCGAGAATTTCTATGAGAGTGTCATTAAGGAATTAGCAATAAGTTAATGCATATTTGACCTATAGCGGATCATTCTAACTATGCTAAATAAAACCTTCAATTCAATGCATAACTAATAAATTTCTCTTTATTAGACCATATATTAAGTTTTGATGTGTTTTTAATCAAATTTATTAATTATGGTGTATTTCCAAGTTAGGAGACATTTTATATAGTAAGATCGAAACTAGATTGTACACTGATGTATTAAAGACTCTTAAACTGTCAAAAAAAAAACAACATTTAATAACTTTTTTATCAAACTATATTATACATATGTATGTATGAAAAACCATGAGCGCAAAATAGATATTCACTCGTATATATTTATTACTACCATAATCTTTAAATTTGACTGAACAAAGCAGAACCTAGTATTAATCTTAATTAGAAGATTTTTCCATTAAATCTCGAAATTACAAAAGTCTTAATAAAATCAAACTTCAAGCACAGACTTGAGCACACTCAAATCTGACAGCAATAACTATTTAGTAGTGTTAAGAGGACAATGATAGCAGTGAACTTGAACTTGATGAGATTTCCACAAAGCGCATACATATACTTTACTGAGTATTGCGTTCTCAAAAATTTTAATACTTTTAATTTTATTACTCGAAGAGTAGCAACATGTGCCTTTTAAGCGCATAACTTTTTTAATAAAAGCTGTCTTCTATTCGCCAAGCGTTACTCTCCAACGAATCGAACAAACTATACCAGATGCTCAAACAAAGGCGCAGCACTTGTGGCGTGATGTGTATTATGTTAAAAAACGTTGGATTACATTTTGGTTTTCTATAAACTATTTATAATAATTAATTTTAAGTCTGAAGTTTTAAAAATACAAGAAAAAAAGGAGCTTAATCTGTCATCATTCACAATACCAGTAAAACTGATCTAAAATATGCAAAACAAAATTTATAAGCATTAAAGATAGCGGCTATACCACTTTAATGAGGTATCCGCATACTCTTTTGTACGAATTCAGCGCGATAACTTTGTTGAATTGAGCAGAGAAATAGTGAATTGAAGACAGCTAATATAAAAATAAATAAATACAAAATCCGCCAAGCGTCAAAAAACTTTTTCAAACCTAAATTTCATACAATTTGTGAGAATGGTAACACGTAAATATATCCACATACATACATAAAATAATTTTAACAAAATATATACAAGAATTTTGTTAAACTAATGAGAGATTTCACTCGCTTATTTGGGAATAGCGCCTGATGATTTGCCATTAGAAAAGCCCAAGCCGTCAAAGTATGGGTAGCAGTGAATATCAATAAGAAAATTTTATTTTTCTTTTTGATTCAGTATGTCCTAACTTTAATAAGTTTGGAGTGATCTGAATCATTTTATGTTCCTTTCTTGAAAAAATAACAATTACAGCAGATCAATATGTAAAAACTGTCAAGCGAACATCTGTCAAAAATGACATTTATAACTCTGCAATAAATAATATATTTGAATATTTTACCAAACCACCTTGTGATGAGCCGATTTCCCAACACAAATCATATTTCAAAGAGAAGACAATCTCAAATAAGGTGGATGCAGAAATGTATCTGAGAGGTTCCAGGTGTGTTTATCCGCCAGCAATTTGACAGAAAATCTATCATACAGTAGTCTTAACATATTTCTATTCAATTTAGATCAACAGCCCCCAAATTGAAACAAGTAAAGCAGTCTGACACTAAAGCAATATCTGAGTCCAAATATGCGGAGTCATAGTGACTCAATTCAAAGAATTAGATTGCATAGATCGCCTACAGTTTTAACCCTTGTGATGGTCGACGCAATGGTTTTTATAGCAAGAAACGACTAATTGGGGCTTAAACACTTGATATCGAATCAAAAAATACTTGTTTTCAAAAAACTTATTAAATTTTAAGTAATTTTCTGTTACTGTTAAAATTCTAAGATTTTTTAGTGCGTTGGGTATCAATTTACACTAATGTTAGCAAGCTCAAGGCAATTAATATGAATTAGTGAGGATATTAAGTTCTAGTAGTGCCTGCATTTTAGATATGATATGATAATTTTAGAACACACTTTTCTGTTATTTATAATTTGTAAGAGTATTAGCGATTGTGAGAGTAAAGCGGTAGTTAGGCAGCGAGTGCAGTTGACTAGTATACTTAACACTTGTTATGTTGAAAGTAAAATGATGGTTTCTTTGATGGTTAATACTGCAAATGATCACGTAGGTATTAAAATAAATATCATTAATAGAAAATTGAGGATTTTGTAGAGTAAAAATACTTTCTGTAATTAGTTTGTGATAAGAAGTAAAATATATAAAAATAAAAAAATCAAGTAAATTCTACTTATTTTAAGCTTAAATTATATTATATAGTAGAAAATTATAAACTAAACAAGAAAAAAGGTTAGCTTCGGCTGGACCGAAGCATTTCTTATACTAAAAAAAGGTATAAGAAGATTTTCTTGATTTTGATCGGGCAATTTGAATTGCAGTTATATGCTATAGTGATCCGAACAGAACAATACGTTCGAAAATTGTAGCATTGCCTTGGATGATATATATGGCAATTTTCGTGAAGATAATTTGTCAAATAAAAAAGTTTACGATACAAGGACTTAATTTTGATCGATTAGTTTGATCGGTGGTTCCGACAAGTGAGCACCTTCTTGGTAAGGAAAGGACGTGTGCAAAATTTGAGAACGATATTTAAAAAAAAAAACAAGCGAACATGGCTAAATTGACTCAGTTCGTCACGCTGTTCATTTCTATATATTTGCTATAGATTCTGCAACATTTCATTCTGGGTGTTAGCAACTTCGTGGCAAACTAAATATGCCTTATTTAGCGTAGCCACATACCAGCTGTTCTAATTCTTATTTCCGTATAAAAAATTAGTTTTCTTTACAGTTTGCACAATTTTTTAATTATGTACCTTCTTATATAACATATATGTACACATGTATGCATGTGTATGTGTGTTGCCTGTTCTAATAAAAGTGCCGCCAATGAGTAAACAAACCGCCATAGAATATCTGTGTAGATGTCAGTGTATGCGTGTGCACAGTTGATTACGAAAGCATTTAAAAAAGCATTAAAACATTAAAGTTTTTTTATTTTTCAAAGAAAACAATGACAGTAATGAGCTTCGAAAATCCAATAGTAAATAATTGCGGGATGCTTATGCACAAATTAATGGAAAATATTTATACAAAACGTTGTGTTGCATATTGGGTAAACAATGAGAAGCGATAAGTGTTTAGCTGACAAAATATATTTCGTTTCGATAGCATGCGACACAATATAGGGCTATAGCCAAAATAATTATATATAATTTTTTATTTTTTTTTTTTTGTTTTTTCTTTAAATAAATGTGGTTGTAAAACTAAATATAATTTAAATTGTCCTTTAAGACAGCGAAGGTTAGCAAAATATTATTTATTATTCCAGAGTTTAAAAAAAACAAGCGGGATTATGCCTTAAAAGTTGCACAAACACATTTTTATATACAGTTATATGTATTTGTTTTTGTTGTTGGGCTTTCGCGTAGATTTTAAAGAAATACGCAAATGAACTTAACTCCACAATGATAACGGACCCAAAGCACTTTCGTGTTGTTGTTGTTGTTGTTTTCCAAAATGTGCTTTTTTTTGTTTGTATTTTCTCAACTGTCGATACACTATTCGCTAGTGTTTCACAGTTTTATGAGTTTTTCAAAATCCCCTGAAGTCTTATACATACGGTCAGTATGTACTTGTATGTATGTTTATACATATGTGTATGCCTTCAATAAAATGCAAGCGCACAACTATGAATATATAGTGTATACATACAAATACACCTATATAAGTATGTTTGTCTGCTTATTGCCGCGTATTTTTTATTTGCACATTTCAATAAATATTTGCACAGCACGACATTTGTCAACTGAACACAAACAACGGTAAGTTCGTCACGGTTGATCTCTTTCATATCAGCGAAATTGACACTTTTAATTAGCACACCATCCAATTGGCATATTAAAACATTTATTTTCTGGGTAGAACATGTTGTTTGCCGTTGCATATTTGCAAAACTTTGCAGTCGAACCCAATAAATGTCGGCTCATGCACATAGAAGTGTGCTCTGAATATTTTAATAGCTCTCTATTGTATGCAAAAGGCAGATTTTAAAAATCGTCCGAATACTTCCCGGTTAACTTTGACTAAGATGTGGTTACTGTGCTTGTTATTGAAAAGAAAAAACAATAAATGATTAATTTTAAGCAGTATAGCCATTAATAAATTTAGTTTGCATATTTCAGGGCGCTCGCACTTCTGTTAATGCAATTATTTGTAAATGAAACTTATACGGAAGAGTAACTTAAGTCCAATTTGAAAAAAAAGGTTTTGTCTTGGTTAAAAGCTATATGTTAAAGAGCCTAAGTATAAATAATCCATTTTAAGAAATAATGTGTGAATTTGATTCGGACTGAGAAAAAAATTTTTTTTTTTTCAATTCTCATACAAATTTTTAGTATCGTCTTCAAAATAGGCTCCAGAGCCAGTACGTTTAATCCAATTTCAAGTGCACTTGTTATAAGATTCGGTTATAGTGGCCTTCACAGTCTTCAGCGAATGACTTCAATCGACTCATGGCGCGTTCCCCGAAACTAAGATTTAAGTTTCGAAAACAGGCAAAAGTTACAGGGAATCAAATCTGGCAAATACGGTGGCTGGGCGATAAATCTCATTTCGTCTATGATCAAAAGTCAGTCACAATGACGTTAGAATATGACGGCGCATAATCGTGGTGAAAAATCCATGAAGTTTCGGATCATTTTAGGAGCGCCATTCGCTAGATTGTTGGACGTCATATTCATAAACCCGTCTCCTCCTTTGTAATGCTGGGTTTTATCAAATGTAGGGTACTCAGCTAAGCTGGTAAGCATCTCTTTTGTGACCTCTAACCGACGACAAAAGATTCAGATCTTTTTGTATGAGTATAGCATGTCCAAAACATTAACCAAAATGTACTAAGTCGATCCGTTAAGAGATGTCAATACGATGCGCACGGTTTCTTTAACATTTCGATTTTATCTGCTTTAACAGAGATCCAACGGATTCACGGTCTCCAAAAAAATTGTTTTGGTACTCAGACGGCATATCTATGTTGACAGACTAGACCTGTAATTATCCGAATTATTCGTCAACCTCTTTCTCTTACTTTCTTAAGGTCCACAAAATATTGTTGTTGTAGCAACATCGAATATTTTTGAGGAATGCTGTCGAGTTCACAGTCCTGGGTCCGATATAAAATTAGATCCGTTCCAGTTACTGACTATCGTGTTAATGGTCGTCGAAATAATAGTTTTCTGTAATCCTGTACCCTTCTTCCGGCTTCATATTATATTTTGCAAGTGGTAGTTACGCAAAGTACTAAGTCATAATTTAATCTATTAATTTTTGTCATTGGAATTGCACTTATGGAGCGGGGCTTGGTGGAATACTTTTCTAAAACATAAAATTAATATCAAGTTAGCACATAGCTCTAAAAAACTTATTAATATTTTTTGTAGCTTATATACATATGTCAACTTCTAAATATAGGTACATAATAAAGTAAACTCAAAACTGTGTTAGTTAAGTTATAAGCCTACATAATTTCTCTGAATCCTCAACATCGGCTTGTAACAAATTAATACAGTCTATTTATTGCTTGCCCTTCTCCAGAGCGTCACTTGCTGCTGAAGTGGAGGAAGATTGTCCGCCAATCTCGAACGCTACAAACTTACAACAAACACAACTAATCCAGCGGTTAACGCACGTATGCCGTTATGATCGTTTGGAGCGACCAATCGGTGAGTTAAAAAAGAAAAAATTTTATAAAAAATACAAAATAAATAAATATTTGTACTTATTTACAGAATATGGCATGAATGGTGAACGTCTGCCCGTTACTGTTACGGCGCGCATCTACGTGTACTTCTTGCAAAATCTTAATTCCGACTTGTTGCAATTTAAAATGCACGCGCTACTGCAGTTAAGCTTCAACGACAGTCGTCTGGCTTACAAAGAGTTGAAGCGACACGACAATATCATCGGGCAGAAACATTTGAGCGAACGCCTTTGGCTGCCGCATATCTTCTTCGCCAACGAACGTGACTCCAGCATTTTGGGTACAGATGAGAAAGATGTTTTGACCTCGATATCGCCCGAAGGACGTGTCGTCATATCGCAGCGTTTGCAGGCAACGCTCTATTGTTACATGAACTTCAAGAAGTTTCCCTTTGACGAGCAATTCTGCGCGACTGTATTGGAGAGTTGTAAGTTGAAGAGAGAGAGAGAAGGAGAGAGTTGCTTTTTTTAGAGCAAATGAGAAACAAATTTGTGTATATTTACAGGGATGTACAACAAAACGGAAATGGTGCTCAAATGGGAGCCTTATTCGCCGATCTCATTCGATCCGGAAATGCATCTAACCGAATATTATATGCAAGGCTTTTGGTATAACGAAACGATTGTTAACTCGGATGGTATTAATTTGCGACATGGATCGTTCGGTGAGTGAAATATTGTTGGTTCTTTAAGAGAAAGTTTCGGTTATAATCGGGTTATTGTTGGTTGTGTGTGAGGACTTTATGATATTCAATATGTAATCATATGTAATTTTAATTATTATGCTCTTTTATTTTTGCAGTTGGTAATTACAGTTCACTCAGTTTTACGGTTCATCTTAGCCGTGAGACCGGTTACTATTTGATGGACTATTTCTTGCCCTCAATGATGATCGTTGCAATTTCGTGGGTTTCATTTTGGTTGCAGGCCGATCAGTCCCCTCCCCGTATCATGTTAGGTAAGTATTTAAATAGTATTTGTGTTCGAAAAGAAAATTAACTTTCACCTCACATCAATATAAATTGAAAGTGTAAGCGAAAATTTCTAAAATTTGTAAAAATCGGAAGAAGATAAATCAGCTGACTTTGTTTACAAATTCTGCAGTCTCTGACTAGAAAAATTGTCTCGAATAAAGCTGCTGTTTACTCCGAGCAGCTGTCTTCTTTAGAGAGAAGAAAGCAGTGTATAAATTTCATATCTCCATTGGAGCTTAATATTTAAGCTTTATTGAGCTTAAAATTAGCTTGTTTCGAGCTTGCTCTCAATCTTAAAAGTACACATTTTGAACATAAGGTATTTGTCGCCCAACCAGATTAAAAGTTTAGCCGTAAATGAATTTAAAAGAAAAAAGTTGCCTACCTTTAGGCGCCAATGAATGGAAGTTGGACTAAAAAGGTTCAGACCTTTTAAAATACTCTTCAACTATCATTATTTACATTTTGACCAGAAATTTGTTTCCAAAAATGTTGCCTACATTTAGGAGCCCAGAAAAATATTACATTATGGAGCTAAGGCCAGATTTAACTTCTGTCAATTATTGAAAATGAAATTACAAAAACCAAAATATTTTCACGATAAAAACAAACGCAAGATTAAAATTTTGGTCGAAAATTATTTTAAAAAGAAAAAGTTGCCTACCTTTAGGCGACAAGCAAAATAAAGTTAAATTATAAAAATAAAGCTTTAGGCTTCTGTAAAAGTCATCAGAACAAAATTTTGACTATAAATTAGTTTTAGAAAATGTTGCCTACATTTAGGAGCAAAAAAAAAGAATTTTATGTAAGATTGCATTTAAAATTCCTTTAAAAACCAGCCATCATCATCTCATACTCATCTATAACAATATAATATGTTTTTCTCATACTAAAATTTTCACTTGATGCAATTTTCTTGCAGGCACCAGCACTATGTTATCATTCATCACATTGTCCTCATCCCAAACGAAAACCTTGCCCAAAGTCAGTTATATAAAAGTATCTGAAATTTGGTTTCTCGGCTGCACATTCTTCATCTTCGGCAGTTTGGTCGAATTTGCCTTCGTCAATACGATTTGGCGACGCAAAGAAAATGTGGAATTGAAAAAAGTGAATAGTAAATACATAGTGAAGGCCTCGCTAACACCGCGTCCAACCAGACGCGATATAAATAAGAATAATCTGTCGCGCACGCGCTCCTGTTCCAGTCTCGATAATATAACATCCAGCACGGAAAGCGTATTGAAGGGTAATTCCAATCCGGGTTACAACAATTACCTAACTGTACATGTAAGTTAATGCGGCGAAGTAGTAGCGGTTGAAAAGTACAATAACTGTAAAATTCCATAAATATTTTCAGAACCTACCGATTATTACCACCGAGTGCGCAGACACAGCTTCTGTGACGAGTGAGCGCAATAGCAACGGTACTGATCATGTCATTAATATTGATAAGGGTGGAAATTACGGCATGAGTGATAAGGAGAAGGAAGCAAATCCTGATCATACAACATTTACAACAATGACACCACAAGAGATCGCCATGTGGATCGATCGGCGTTCACGTTTCCTATTTCCGGTTATGTTTTTGGCTTTCAATGCGCTCTACTGGACATTTGTCTATTGCTTTTGATACAATCCAAACGAACATACATACGCACACACATACACAGCTAATTTTATAAGAACATTGTAGTATTATTTAGCAATTAGCATATACTTATATATGTACATACCAAATAATATTTTTAAGTTACCGTTTTACATAAGCAGATATATACGTATACTATGTATGTAACTCTGTAGATAAACCGCTTATATACTATAAATGTATGTAACAATGCAACATTTAGCTTGCCTTTTCCCGCAAAACTAGTCACTAAGTCAGCTAAAACGCATACATATATACTTACCTAAATACATACGTACGTAGTTGCATATGTAGGTATATATTTAAGTTTCATTCATTTGTACTTAAATGCATGAAGGCATTCAACAAAATCTTCCGTTCTATATATATACATACGTATATGTAAATATATATACATATATACAAACAAATGTACATCCATACATATGTATGTATCTAGAGAGTTCTTGTGCCAATAGACCGAACACGAAGATTCTACAATTTTTACACATGTTTTTTATCTGAAAAATAAATGTTTTTTAAGAATATTTTGTTGTTTTTGCTTTTGTAATATTAGTACGTACGCTTCGATGGGTATTTCATTAATTTATATCACACAATGATTTGGCAATTTCTTCACATCCCTTATCAACTCACTTTGCATCAGTCGTTGATGAGTCAAATAATTGCTCATGAAGTTGTTGGCAAAACAGCGAGACGATTATTAAATTTCATTGAAAATTAATTTACAGTTAATTAAATATGAGTTTTAATTAGTAACCAGTACGGTGATAAGTGATAAAATGGGTTTTTGAAAATCTTGCAATTCGCCGATGGTACTTTACCCACACACACTTACATCTATGTATGTATGTATGTGCATATACTTACACCTACTTAGTATAAAGAACATATACGGAAATGTTGTTACACATATTCTTAAACAAGTTTTTTAAAACGTTAAATAAACTTTACAGAAATTTAATTAACTCATAAGGAGGAAATGCTCGTTTTTCAATATTAGCATATTTTTAATAAAATATTAAATAGCTTTTTTATTTGATGATTTCATGTTTTTACAGCTAGTTTTAAAAATAAGTATACATGACTTTCTGTTCCGTATACCGAGCAGTTATAAACTCATACAGCTATTTTTGGTTAATTTTTACAGATTAATTTGTTGTTGTTGTAACAGTCTGAAACGTTTCCCAAAGAATATGTATGTTTTTTAGTCATCCCTTGGCCATATAAAATTTCATTTTAAATTTAAGTTTCATTAAATTTGTATAAGAATTAATTTAACCAAATCTAGTTATATACAATAGTTAACGCTTGAATTGCGAAGTTATTAAAAATTACGTGATTTTCTTAATTTTTCTAAACCATATTCAGAATTTATCATTTGCTGTAGAGAGTCAATACCAAATACATGCATTTGATGTACATATGTACGCACATATACGACACACAAATACATATACATATATTACCCGGAAACCACTGGTTCCTCAAACTCTACATCCTGAGAATTTATATTTTATCATTATAACCAACTGAACCATATAAATATTTCTTATACTGAGTAAATAACAATATAACTGGTGTATTTATAACTGTATAATACCGTTGGTCTATGGAATGCATATTGTTAACTGTAAATTTAGACTTGGCGCTGCCCTTTATAAGCAGTGTGAAAAATAAATTTATACAAGAAATATGTAAAATATATATACATACTGTTATAACACACGTACATAAATATATAAAAAACATTCAAAAATACTCACTAAAAACTTTCAATTCCAGGAAACGCACAATAATACAAAATAATTTGATGTAAATAATTTCATAAAAATATCTTTTGTGGATTTCCATAATAATTGTATAATGATATTTTGCTTAAATGAATTTAATACTATGAATTAGAAATCATATTTTATTTATTTGTTGCTTTGCCACAGTGTTGCTAAAAGGCAAAGACTTTTTGACATGCCAATGCTTTAAAGGCGATGCCAAAATGTTATAACATTTTAGATATGCTTTAAATAATATAGGCAATAAACAAAAACCAGAATTTAAATTATAATTAATAAATTTAATTTATCATTTCAGCAATCTAAATTTTTTACAAACATATAAATTTCATTTATATCCGCATAAGGGGCAAAATTCAACATTATTAGCAACACTGAAAATCCCCATTGTAAAGTGTTTCGTTCCTCGTGTGTGTTTTTGTTCATCGTTTTGCAACAGAAGTGTAGAGCCATTTGAAGGCATCTAATTTTTTGTATTTTTCTTTGATCGAGGTAATAAAACATTTGGTGTGCGAATTTTCCAAAAATAATGTTCAATTACAATATAGAGCATAATTCTATAAATATGCAAATTTTGGCTAAAATCAACGCAAACGCTCATAAGCGCCCGGTGCAGACAGGAACTTTGGTGGCAAACCAAAAAAATTACATAACCCAAATCGGAGGGCAAATAGATAGAAATCTTTGGCAAAATGTTTATAATTACAATTTGCATATTTATACAAATAATTGTGCACCTCTTAGCATGCTGACATAACGCATATACAAGAAAGTCACCATATAGTTTCTTTGTAATTCCAGTGTAGAAGTACATAGCAGCCAAACAAAATGCGTATCACCTCGTCCCTGCTTGGAGCCCACTTCGGCAACTTGGCCAAAGTGCACGGTATTGTCACCTATAAGCTATCGCCATTTGAGCAGCGTGCATTTGCTGGTGCGATTAGCAAAGGTCTGCCCAACATTTTCAACCGCATCCGCTCTAATCTCTTCATTGTGGCACCACGTAAGTTGTTTGCTACTTTTTACGTATTAGCATTGAAGTTTTCCTAATATTTTGGTTAACATTATTTTCCAGCCTTCATTGTTGGATACCTTATCTATGATCTGACGGAACGTGAGCACCACCACTTGTCTCGTAAGAATCCAAAGGATTTCGAGAATGAAGAATAGAAATGTATATTTGAAATTAAATAGATTTTCGATCACACAAAACATGTAAAAGAAATATAGTTTAATTATGCAAAGTCTGTATTTTTTAGGGTACTTTGCTGCAGATTTAAATTTGTGAGAGTTTACATTATTATTTTATTAACTGACTAGCGATTGTGGTTAGACATGGTGCTAACTTGATGAGTCGTAGGGTTAACCATAGAAATATTAAAAATTCGGTTAAACTAAAACTACGAAACATTTTGTTTATCTCTAAGGTGCTTTTTACAAATGGAGTAGCACTTGGGTGCATTGAGAGAAGATAAGGAACTCGCCAAACATTTGTTGCAAGGAGTAAGAATCACATATTGTTTTTTTTTTTTTACTATATATTAAAAATAAAAAATTTTTTTAAATTGGATGTAAGAAATTTAAATATTAAATTTTGAGTTAAAAAAGAGTTAAAAAAGAATTTTTCTCCTATATTCATAATTAATGGTTCACCCTACAAATACGTAACGCAAGTTCTCATTACGTGTTGAAGTGTCATAAGACAGTCAGCTGATGTAACTGTCAATTTACATTTTACAGCTGTATTTGTGTCGTTTAATAAATTTCTTTGTTTTTCTAGCATATTAATTTTTTTAAGAAGTTTTTGGCGGAATTTCTTTTTCATGTATAAACTACTTATAGTCAACAAAGTGCATGCGAATTGCTAAAGCGACTTTTGGCGTAATATTTAAGCAACTTTAAGGTAATTCCTGAACGTAAACGGATGCAGATAGACAACAGTATAAGATGGAAGATTGCTGCAGTAATGAAATGCGCAGTCAAACCTTTCATAATGTGTTGAAATCAGTATTAGATTCCAAAGTAATCAACATCCAAGTATTTACCGTGGCCGTTGGTATCCTGTTTATTGTAATTCTACTGAAGAATCGTTTTCGCAGTTTCTGTGGCACTTAACTAAACGATAACGTAATAAGGACTGGAGTTCTGTGGTGGTGTGTAAAACTGGACATGTAGTAACTTAATAAATTAAGATTCAATATAAAAATCTAACTTGAAAAGTTCTTTTAATTTTCATTGCAGTTGTAATGTATATGTATATATTAAATTGTTCATAAATATATGAACGGAGGACTTGACATTGAGGAAAATCGTGTATGTATTAATAGTAGATATATTAATAGAGATGCAAAATGTTTATCAAAGATTAATACTAAACTAAATCCAACGTTAACCTCGGTTTCATCGAAGCTAGAACACTCTTCACCAAAAAATAGTTTCCATACAGGATTATTCCATATAAGTATATTTTATTTTGGTCAGTTAGTTGGTCGGAAGTTGTAGCGGTACATTTGGCAATATTCTATACCAAATTTTGTGAAGCTATTTTGTCAAATAAACAGTGTTCCATATAAGGACTTGATTTTAATCAGTCTGTTTGTATAACAGATATATACTACAGTGGTCCGATATCAACAGTTCCGACAAATAAGCAGAGAATGGAGGAAAAGAACCTATGAAAATTTCAGATCAATATCTCAAAGCCTGAAGAACTAGTTCGCGTTTATACAGACGGTCACACGGACATGGCTAAATCAACTCAGTTTGTCACGCTGATCATTTATATACATATATATATTTTAAAGAGTCTCCGTTGCTTTTTCTTTGTTTACAAACTTCGTGATAAACTTAATATCCTCTGTTCAGCGTGTAAGAAGTATGAAATAGCCTTGAGTAAAAAAATGGATATATGTGCACAGATATACAGCCATCTATTGTGTGTAATACAAAATTGTTATACTATTGCCCACCGGATCTGTCCGTTATATGAAATTAATATAGGCAACATACCTTGCACAAAGATTATATATGTACGCTCGATCTGCGCTGTTGTAGATGCATTAACAAACCTCTGATGCTAAAGAAATTGATATAATGGCGTTCCTTATTGAAAATTTCACTTTTCTAATTGATACAAAAGTCCAAAACTTATGAAAAACTAAACTAAATTTATAATTCCAATTAGTACAGGTTTCTAAACTTTTTCATAGTTTATGCCCACACGTATAATCACATATAAACGGTATTATAATATAATAAGTGCAAACAAAATATTTGAAAACTATTAACTGCTTGAACAACTAAACGCCAAATTTAGCGCAAAAAAGCACCATATTTATTTTCCAATAACAACATATCCAATTCCCATACAGACGTTACTTAACACAGGGAGGTCTCTTTTACAATTATTTTTAAATTCCAATACACTTTACAAGGTAAGTAGGCCTTGTTTTTTCCATGTCATATTCAAATTTACAACACTTATCTTAGTTAGTGTTGATGTTTGCAAGTGGAATGTTTTGTGCTGTGGATGTTCCTGGATTTGTGTAATAGAAAAAAATATATATAATATAATATTAGTAATATAAAGTGCAACATTTTTATATATAAAATGTATATCGCTTATAGAAAAAATATTAATAAGGGAAGTGGGTGTGTTGTTTACTATAATTTAGTGAATGAAATAAAATTCGTCATTCTGCACGGAAATGTACGGATATCCGCCATTTTAGTAATGCATGCAAAAAAAAAAAGTGTCAACTCCAAAATCTGTATGTGAAGACTTGTGTAAAACAAATTGGAAATACAAGTTGCGGATTATTTGCGTTGCTTATGTATTGCAGGTGCCTATCAGATCTAAATTATAATCTAAATTTACAAAATTCGTTTTCTACTTAGTTTTATTCCTTTATTTCGGATATTTGTTTGTATTTCTAAAAATATGTAAAGTCCACATATTGTTTGCATGTCCGGTTCCAACTGATTTATCTATGATTATTACCGGATGTGGTAATACATATATCAATATTGCTAATTTGGCGAATATTTTCAGTACCTGCAACAACAATAACAAAACATTGATTAAAATTGAATAATTGAAAAAGTTATTTCGTATTATGCAAGAAGAATATCTCTATTCATACATACATATAAGTATGTACATATACATATACATAGTATCTCGCTAAATGCACTGAGAATTTTCGCTTTGAAGCTACTTGATATGTAGGGAGATTATGAATTTATGTTAATTCAAGAATTTCAAAAAACAAATTTTAAAATTTAATAATGCATATATCAATTTATGCAACAGGTAGGCAAATGCGACTATGAATGTAAATTGGTATTAAAAGATTTGACCTAATTTTTTTGACCTAATTTTCCTTGTAGCACTTGTTCGTATAATTGTTTATAGACATGTGGAAAGTTAAGCATAAAGAGCTTCGGTAAATTGAAAAGTGCTACCATATGTAAAATAACATATTGGTGGACCTATTGGATGGTAATTGGTATATTTGTATATATATTAATTTTGTTCATTCTTGATGAGCCCAGCAATCTCTTAATACATACAAACAGTGAAGAAGAGAGGATGGGTGATCGAGGACAACTCCCCCTGGGCCAGGAGTTCTCAGGGGAGTCCGGTGCTCTGCAACAATTTGTTGCTGATTTTTTCAACAACAATTTTTTACATTCATCTCCGGGCCCAGCTTTTCTCTCAGCAGCACTGCATGCAAACACATACATATATAAGATCTATGTATGAAAATATGAATAAAAAACTGCTGCAAGGGCTCATGCATGATATGTAAATGTGCATGTATGTAGATATGTAGTGTTGTTAATAATCAATTAAATTGACCCTTCCTTTTGGTCTTTCCGAACACCACAAATCATTTTACATAGCGGAAAAGCTTGCGCGCACAATTAGTTCATAAAAGTGTGTCCACATCTACATATATGCATGTAGGTACGCATGCTTGCGCATTGATTATGACGATTCAATCAATCGCCCTATCCATTGCGTACCAATGGACAAAATTAGAAAATGCACGCGACGCATTTCCTGGTGCGAATGCCTAAATGGCTTCCTAGTCTGCTGATGGTCTTACTTGCGCACACATATGGTATGATGGTATGTATGTATGTGTGTATTATATTATATATCAATTGGTCAACGCGTTGATTAGAATGCTAACGGCAATTGCTGCCATGTACGCGCGCCAGTATTGGTACAGGCAAATTGTTTTTTTCGGTTATTCTAAGAAATTCATGGCATTGCAATGCAATGCACTTAGAACGTGACTTAAACGCATACAAGTTCTTAAGCAATAAGTATAGAATCAAATCAATATGCAATAGAGCGTATTGGGTCGGCAGCATTTTATTAATTTTATTATTGCCTGCATATTTTTCTTCTATTACTTATGCATAAGGCAAGCAATTTTTGATAGTGACCGCTTGCGGATGTATGCACCATTTGAACTAAATAAAGTTTATAGGAAATTTATATTTTCAAAGTGGTTAACGACGAAATTTTTGAAATATTAGACTTTTATGAATTGAATGGCACCATAAATTCTTACAATGTATCTACATACATATGAGTATAAATATATTTATACATATAATGTATATACTATGTATGTATATGTGTATATACATATTTATATATTATTTTTATGACTTTGCGTGCGTTAGCAGGGACATTGACTTGCTATTTGTAATATTTCAAGAAAAAGGAAATAATGTTTTCAGTAAAGATTCTCTTTCAGATTTTTGTTTAGTAAAAAAAATATTTCTTTTTTAATAATTTTAAAATAACTTTAAAGTAAATAATTATAAATACTTGAATATAATATAATTGTAAAAAAAAAGGGTCTAAGTTACAAAAAAAAAGTCTCTAATAGAAACATTCATCATCCCTATAGTTATTAGGGGGCACACCTAGTGTGACAGGCTAAAAATAGCTTATTTTGAGAATCATAAAAGAACTAATGTATCAATTGTTTTAAAATAAATGGTACATTTGTACATATTTATAGAATACACAGAAAAAAATTATATATTTTTTGAGTTACACGCGATCTTCGACGGCGCTAAATCTCGTACGGTCCGTAAAATAGCCTACGATTGAAAAAAAATCAAAAACTGACAAAATGGAGGTGTTTAAAAAAACTTGAATTTAACCCAAAATTGTGGTTATTTTTGACCTGTCAATATTAAATTGTTGATCTAACCAAAAAACTGGTAGATCATTGTTTGGAGTACTGCATGCTGTACATAGAGCATGCAGAAAAAAGTGTATAGTGTTGTCTTCGAGTGAACACTCAAGTAAAATTAAAAAATGTAGTTTAGAGAAAACGCGTTTAAAGATAAACTGATTCAGCTAGTTTAAGTTGAACGCTTACTTTTAGAAGGATGTAACTCTAAAACTATTTCCAATATACATACATATGTGATCCTTTTTCTTAAGTTATTAACAGAATCGAGTTAAAAAGATCAGTTTTATTCATTTAACTACATTTCAACACACATACATGTATATATATATAAACATATATACTCAGTGGTAAAATTTTAATTTCACAACACAAATTTTGTTTTGCCGGAAATGTATGTGTATATATATATATACCAAATATATTTTGTTTCCATTAGATTTAATCGAATTTCATTCGGTCGCCTAAACAAAATTTGATTTGCAAACATTTTGCCTCCATTTGAATTAATTCGCAACGATGCAAATTTGAAATGAACTAGTTATTTTTTCCGTGAAAAAATTTATGGAGAAATCGAAACCCATTTACATTTTACTTACATTGTCCTTTTATACTGTAAGATTCAAACCAAAAAAAAAATAAAATAAACACCAAGAAGCTGTACAGTGTTGAAACAACAAATGGAACCTTAACATATTTATAAAAATTGAAGGTGAAATTGATTTTGACAGTTTTCGTCGAATCAGGAAGATTACTTCCAAAATCGTACGATGAAAATTCGGGATCATTGTTACGTCTTTCACATCTAGAGCAATATAAAAAACTTTCTTTTAGGAGCAAATTTTTTCTCTTGGGAAAATTCGAATTTTTGTCTTGAAAAAGTTTTTAATTTGTTATCTCTTATTAAAACAAAATGTGTGAGTGTATTTTTCGTTCGTTTTTTTTTTTTTTGGAAACGAAATCTGTCTGACGTTCATAAAAATACGGTAGTTCTGTAGGCTAGTTGTGGTAGATAGTTCGTTAATTTTAGTCCTTAGATCAACAGGCAACATATGGTATAAAATTATTATTTTTATTGTTGCTAACGTGGCCCTTCGGTTCGCGCCAAATTACCCGTAGAAGAAATGTTGCGAAAAACCTTAAAAAACATAATAATAATTAAAATGAACTTTTCATAAGTTTGGTATGTTGAATGTCAACTGTAAGTATATGTATAGTGTATAAGATATGCACACATTTTCGTAAATTTCGACCGACGGCACACCAATTTACAATTACATACATATATAATTCTGTATTTTCGGATTTGCCGTTTTGTTGCTTTTAAGTGTTCAGCACAGATCTACAGACATACATTTTGGTTTTAGTGCACGATAATTATGCGCAAAGAACTGTGGCGGATTCAAATATAAACGCGATTTACAATTCGCAATTGAATTTTCATATTGTGGCACTTAAATTTTATAAATATACAAGAACACATATATGTAAATATACATATAATGTCATACATGTGGCACAACTTTCAAAATAGCGCCAATTTTCGAGTATAAAAATTAATCGAGTTATATACATACATATATACGTTTAGAGGGTGACCAAATCGGTACATTGCAACAAGAAATAATGTTTTAAAGTAGTTTGGAGTAATATTTTTAGAAGTGTCTGTGAAGATCATTTGACGTAGATCCAAAATGGATTAATACGTGGGTTTTGCACATGTTTTAGGCCAGTTAGAGTTAGTGTGTGGTGTGTTCAGTATAAAAAATGTGTGTGATGACAAATACTAGACATCAGTACTAAAATATTAAATAAAAAAATAATTCGATGTGAAACCAAAAACAAAAAAAATTAAATCAGTTCGTTGAACTTTTTAGATAGTATTAGTCTTGGCAGAGAAATTTAACGTGTTTTCAAAAATTAAGTGTGCTTTAATGTGTAAATAGAATGTTTCAATTTAGCATTTAGACCATTCATTCGCAATAGAGGCCACTAAATTATCACCCAGTATGCCTTTTTTGTACACAATAGAAGGTTTTCAGTATGCTCCATTAAAGGGTTTATATTCACTTGCAAGTTAAACACCGCTTTTTTTGTTATGTTTTATTTAGAGGCATTTTATGAATAAACAAAAAAATTAACATTTACAGATTTTATGGGTACTTTAATCATCGCTGATTTCGAAAAATTTTAAATTCTCTTGATTCCGTAGCCGATCTGCAGGAAGATCACCGAAAAATGTTGCCTGGCGGTGTTCAAGATTTATCTGCTTGAAATTATCTCAAATCCAAAAAACCTAAAAAAATTATTTGTTACTATAAGTATATATGAATACAAAAATAATCGAAGAACTAGGCAAAATTTTAATTTTTGACCAAATGTCGGCTTCCCATAAAAAAGTCGTTTTTTGCGAAGAAGTTTACACTCCAAAATAAAGCTCTAAAAAATTTAAATTATTATTAAAAATCTTATTTCTGCAATTGGCGTCGTCAATGGTCGTGAGAAAATTTCATATCGATCGTTAAGCCCATTTCGTAGATATTTTCTTCATCGAATCTGTAGCAGCGTTTCGAGAAAACTGCGTTAAGAGTTTGTTACTCGATTACACTAAGTTTAACAATTCTTATAAATACACTCAAATTCTTTTCAGGAACGCGTAACTTGGATAGCTCAAAATGTTTGATTTTTATTTATTTCAATTTAAAAATGTACTGAATTTGTCGCACGCTATAACAGCCGACTCATGACATATATATGTAAATAAACAAAATTTGTAACGCGTTACGTAACGCAAAATATCATGTGGAAATCGACATTCATAATTTATTTATGAATTACTTTAACTCCAATAAGTCAAGTTCAATGGTAAAGCTGTAATGCAATAACAACGAAAAACACTATTGTGCTTGTCTATGCAAAGTCTAAATATAATTACTGAAAATCAGCATTTATGAAATTTTAAGCAAATCAAGCATAAATAACAACAAATAATAGGCGGGAACTGATGAAATTACTATAAAAGTGAAAATAACGAATTTTTCTGCGAATTCAGTGAAAATTTTAAATTTTGCGCAACTATTAATGTTTATTTACCGCTACATTTTTGAAATCAATATTTTACATAAATACGTGATTAAAATGTAAATACTTTTCTAAAACCATTGAAGCCAGCGCAATGCTCTCAGCGCTTGTTCAAGATGACACACGATATAAAACGAAAACTTATTCATAAGGAATAAATATATATTTTTAAACAAAAAACACTCTCAAACTTTATAGAGTAAGCCAGCTACAGACTATAACAAAAGCTGTAATTATCAAACTGCTTGTAATAACACATATTGGTGGCTATTACCAGGGCTAACTGCCATTTAATATCGTCCAGCTAATAAAATAAGAAGAAATTTGGTCCAGTTAAAAACTGTAATCTTAAATAATTTACAGAAACTGCATACCAACATAAATATTTGTATGCAAATGCATATGTATATCTATACACTGGTATTAGGGGTACGACGTTGAGCTTCTGTTAAAGGTACGGCGCCAATGATGTGTGATTATCAAATATGGTGAAGATTAATATTTTATTACTATTGTATAACAGCAGTTCTGAAAATATGGGAAAGGTAAAAGAAAAATATAGACCTGATCATGATCAAATTTGACCCGGACTGCCATTAAAATTATATTTTCACGTTTTTTATACAAATCTTTATTATCGCCTTCAAAATATACTTCTTTTGACTAAATACAAGCATGCCAACGGTTTTTCATACACTTATAAGTTTATATATGTATAAGTCTCAGCTGGGATGGTCTTCAACAATTTTTCGAACGCTATATTTCTTAGATTGTTGGACAGTTTTGACGTCACATTTATAAACCCACGCCTCAGCACCAGCAACGATGCGTTTAATGAATGCAGGGTTCTCAGCTATGTTGCCAAGCATTTCTTTTGCGTCCTCTACTCGACTTCGTTTTTGCAAAAGATTCAGGTCTTATGTTACAAGTCTAGCGTTGACACACTTCATACCCAAAACATTAACCGAAATGTGTTGAATCGAACCATAAGAGATATTAAGATCTGCTTTGTTTCTGATGTCAACAAGATGATTTTCACGTTCTATTTCTTAAATTTTTTCACTGTTATCGTCATTAACAGAGGGGGGTGGACAAGTCGCGTTAGGCAAGTTTTCGATGACTTGTTTTCCAGGAAAAAAGATAATCTAAAATTGTAAAATTTTTATTATTCAAAGTTTGCTGGTAGTGCCTAGCAGCTTCCAAGATTTCATAGCATGTATACATATTTACAAATATATTTACCGAATGTAATGTTAACTGACAAATAAAGTAAAAAATGTTCACCATTACTATGTACTACATATGTGATAATTGGAAAATCATTAGTATATTTTATTTGGTGTATTCCAGTGTTCTAACCCATGTTTACTCTCTAAAAATAATTTCGTGTTAAGCTGCTTTTCTCACCAGTTTTACATAGATAATAGCTTCTAACTGGCGCATAATAAGTAAATATGTCCCACCCCTAATATACACTGAAATATCTTCATATGCAGATATTGGTATTACAGGCATAAAAGCAAAAATTAATGCCGCCAAAATATTTATGTATGCAGATAAATTTCTGTGTAAAACCTGCTTCAAACATGTCAATTACGAAAACGTTAACCCGACAGCATGATTTTCGTAATTCGAATTGAATAAAAAATATTGGAGCTTATGAATATTTAATAAATAATTTGACAAGCACATAATGTATGCACAGTGGGTCAATCAGACTAACAACCTCAAAATGGTAGTCGAAACACAACAATGTAGTCATTGGTCGCCAAGTTCTTAAATCCATATATATTATTACAAATATTTGCCTAAAATTCAACAACGAATTATTCGTAAAATTTTACTCAAATATTTTCGAATTGAAAAAAATATATATAATATATAATATATACAGATTAAAATAATTTTGAAGAAAGAAAAGTTTATAGAAGACAGAAAAGAGTGGCATAGAAGTTTTCTCATGAAAAAATATTTTTTTTGCCCAAAAATAATTGTAAACAGCCCACTGTGCGTCGGCGTGTTCAGCGTGCCCTACATACTTTTTGGGCGGTTATGCATTTCGTGATGTACATGCGTTATGAAAAATATGCATTTTTATTATCACAAATTTGTATCTTTGCAAGGGATACATAATAACGGGCATATACTTGGTTATAACTGCCTTGATTCAGTTGCAGCCTACCAAATAATTTGTAATATTAACGCGCGTGCGCGCCTGTCCTTTTAAACACTCCAGCCATACGAGGCAAGTGCGCCATCATATTCCCTACCCATGTGACTAGAGGCTACTTGCGTTGCACTGAATTTATGTGCGTTTGTATGTTTTGATAAAACAACCATGACGATGTGGAACGATGATGGAAGTGGCAGTTAAGGTGCCAGCACCGTTGTTGTAAAAAATAACCGAGTCTCATTACCACAATTTCGGCATTATTGATGCCTCCAAGTATGTTATTAAGTTTAAATTCTTATTACACCCATCGTTTAATAATTTTTTGCGTTGCCTCTTTCAGTTTTGTTAGTGGATTTTTAATAGTTTTTCCACATGACAGTTAGTAAGTATTTATGTATGGAATTTTTTATACACCTTTAGTTGGTTTCTCATAACTTGTTTCGCCGCAAGTTGTTTTATAAAAATTATCATACAAAATTTCTTTATTTACATATAAAATAAAGTAGTGTCCTTATTCGTATGTGTCCATTATAATACCCTGTAGGAATAATAAGTCTTATGAAAGAACTAATATAGTCTCTATATTATTGATTACTATTAGTTCGGCTTTCCTTTTTTGATCTGGCAACTAGCCGCCTCGCCTACATTATGCGCTTATTATTTTGCTCCAAATCTTGGAACCGAAACCCAACCTATTTGTTCGTTTCATAAGACATTGGAACACTACACTTGGTTTGGTTGTTGTTGTGCTGGTATAAAATATTACCGAAATACTTTTTGTAAAAGCTGCCGAGATATTCCTAGTTGGATATAAATTCGGATACGCTCGAGTATCGTATTGCCGATTGTTGTAACCACGGACTTTATTCTTCAATATATCTCTATAGATCCTAATGGATCCTAGTACTACGCTTGCATAATCTTTTTTTTTTTTTAATTTTGAACTTATTTGTATCTCATTTGGAGTATTTTACAAAAACAATTTCTTCATACACGATACCCTAGTTAAGTTTATCACTTTGTTCGTTCACCTTCCAAAGTATTTCTTCATCAGGTTGATGGGGTTCAGCCAAAAGAGAAAAATATCCTTATGTAACTTTTTGTAAAAACCATAAGCTTCTGAAGCAAACTACTTTTCATAGCAAAAACTCCGGAACCTTCTACGTTTAGCACAGACGGAAATTAGTAACATTTTAGGTCTGGACTGATGAGCATTAACTTTTGGCATTACTCAAATATACTGGAAACATGTTTCCACGCTATTTTATGAAGATAACTCACACACTGACCAACATAACGAAAGTATGTAGTATATGTGAGCAAGTATATATTCAATATTATACGCTCACTTAATTTTTCTTACATATTGACCGATATTTACGGTACAAAGCCAACCAGAAGTTTGAAATTCTAGTATATTGGGTTGACATGTACCCGATTTTATGCAGTTAGTCATATCATTACCAGAAAAATGTGTTCGCTGAGTTTCATTGAGATACCTTACGGACTACGGACTGACCCATTTAATATCGGTGTAAGGTGCACCGGATGCTTGAAAATTCCTATATTTGTTATATCGGGGCTAGGAGAAGTATTATCCCGGTTTTATCCTTTTTAAGCACAAGGATACACTATTTTTAGAAAGAGACGCTCTTTAAATTTCAGTCTCACATATTGACCAATATATGCGGTATAAAGTCAACCGGAAGTTTAAAAATTCTTTGAACGAGTATATGGGGACTGGAGAAAGTACTGACACGATTTTATCTTTGTTTTTTTTTAAATATGAGCATACTTTTATCTTAAAAAGATTCTCTCTGAATATTACAGATCACGAATTGACCGATATTTCCGGTAAAAGCTCAGCCGAAGGCTCTGGGGTTCACATATTCGGTATCTGTGGTCTTGAAAAATTATGATCTGGTTTCGATAATTTTTAGACGTGAAATTGTAAGCTTTAAAGACACTATTTCCGCAAAGTTTTGTTTCGATAATGTCATTGGCTCTCGATTTATACACTGTACTGTTAAAGAATCAGATGGAATTCAAAATTGTGATAGGTATATAGGAAGAGGCGTGATTGTCGTTCAATTTCGCTTATTTTGACAATGTAATATAGAAATGTCAAAATAATTTTACGCATAAAATTTAGATGAAATTGGTCGAGCAATTACCGAGATATAATATTTATGATGGGTAGTTCCATGCCCATTGTCCAATTTTGACACCAAAAATTTAGTGCTTTTGACGTATTTATTTAGTGAGTTATCACACCTTTAGTAGTTTTCAACAAAACCGTTATATCGGTAGGAGTCGGCGTTATCTTTCGATTATATTTCACACTGACTGAGCAGATGCTGCAAAGATTTACCCCGAACAAGTTTGCTTATTGAAGTTTTAGTGAGTTTGTGACATACATACAAGTATGTAAATTAAACTTGTTAAGAGAGTGACCAAGAAAAATTTTCAAAAAAGCATCCTGATCGTTTATATTTATATATTTATAACTCTATATATATCTCGATTAGTTAAAGGTGTAAATGGTAAAAGGATGAATTCTATACTTTAATCCTCAAATACAAGCGTATTTATCGTATTTATAATTATGAGCAGCAGAAACTATTAACCTCTTCATTTGCTCATCTCTTTCTAAAAAAGATGGATCAAAGAACTTTAAAAGCTGCAAAATTTGCGAAAAAAAAACCAAAATTCGTGAATTCAAGACGAACTTGATAGGACAATAACTGCAAGCTGCATATACTCATATATCAAAAACATAAATATATGCATGTATGTATGTACAAGTAGATATGTTTGCCTGCATATAACCCAGGGCAGCTAGGCAATAACACCATCAACGTCGCCGGTGATGGATATGCCATGCTGCAACACTCGCGTGCAACGCTTCCGATTACAAGCAACACTCAAGGGACAAGCGTGTGCAAGCGATGGTCAACATACAAGCAAAAAAGTTTATACATGCATATACGTGTGTGTGTGTGTGTGTGTATTTGTGTTTGCGGTGTGGCGTCTCTGATGCAACGATTGTGATGCGTGTGGACGTCAATGTCCTCTGGCCCTTTTAATATATATTCCACTGCGGGATATAAAAACCTATATCCGCCTGCACCGCCTACAGTTGCAATCACACACTTTTATGTATATGTGTGTGTTTGTGCGTATGAGTGCTTGTTGTCAAGCCATAATTCTTTGATGTGCTTCTGTCACCACACCACCGTCCCGCTGCAATTCGCTTTACTTCATCACATACATGTACATATGTATATCCATACATACACACCTACTTATGGCAATAGTAGTATCTTGATCGTGCGCCCTCACCCCTGTGCCAACAGTGCGCGCAGTGCAAGCTGTCCCAACACTAACGGTTTAAGGGTCAATAACACTTTTTAGTGGCGAAACATTTGTTAACGAGCCGGCAAATGCACGCATAAACGCATTTACAACAATGACAACAACAACAGTAATAACAATAGTAAGAAATTCTCACAATTTATGCAGCAAGCTGCAGCGACCCTCATGTCGCAGCGTGGGTGCGGGTTGGTGCCAGCGCCTTTTTTTTTGTTTTGGTCGTTTCACTCAAGTCGCATTCAGCTGATTCGCTGTTTTATGTTACATTCGTTTTCGGTTTCGGTTTTTTTGTTTTGAGTTTCGGCTTTGGAATTCATTAGCTTGTTGGCTTGCCTTTTGGCGTTTTTCATAATGCCCTGTGCCATGTTTGCTGATTTCTGATTGCTTTCTTAATTTCGCGTAACTCTCTTGCAGGCGTTGTTGTTGTTTATTTTCTCTTTTCCCTCACCGCTGCAATATCCATTTCAGCATTTGCGGTACTTTTTTCGAAACTCATTTTTAATAAAGATACTGTATCGTCGGGTTTAAGCGCTTAATGATGCACGCATTGCTGTGATGCCTACTAAAGTGCTCAGTCCCCTGCCTCGACCACATTGTACAATACAAGCAATTCGTGAATTATGACGCATTTGCTTGTGCAAATGTCTCTTTGGCATTTGTAGCTTCGTAGCTGGTATGATTCTGTTGGTCGTGTCTTTATGCCTTTGAGTTGCTCATTTTGTTGTGACGCACAATTACAAAACGAATAAGAGCCAACAGCGCAATTTATCAGCAGCTAGGGCCAGCGATGTGCCCAATTGGCTTTTACACGCGTTTTTGTAATGCAGGTGGGGAGCGCCAAAGAAAAAGAATCAAAATATTGCAGGTCTCATGCATTTCGATGCGGTGTGACGCGCTGCCTGCCTTTCACGTTGCCGAAATTTGGGACAGTTCTGAAATTAAAAATGAATTATGTATAAGTGTATATCTACTTGTATATAGTTTGTATGTATATGCATATATTTATAGGTGTGTGTATATACCTGACAGCCAGCGCAGGGATTTTCGCTCAAAATACCCTTATATATACAATATATTATATATAGTTTTGATTTGAGCTGGCACAAAGCTCCTTTGTAAATTCAAATTAAAGAATTATAAATTGTGTGATTACACGCCTATTAGCCATTATCGCATTATCAATTAGTTTTATGCGATTTTATTTATTCAAGCAGATTCCAACTTAATTGATAAGGTAATGTGAATTCGCATAAAATCAGTTAAATATTTTGTATGCATAATAATAAATTAGATTCACCGCTTCATCAGCTTTATAAGTTATGTTAAGAACCTTAACTTGGCTTTCAGTATATATGATTTATGTATAACCGGCTGACTCAATGCACACTTTTTAGTTCCAGGAGTAATGGTGAAGGTTCTAGTAAACAGAAGATATGAGTTTCTTCACTATTGTAACCCATTAATTTTTTTTTTTTAAGATATCTTGTTAAGTAAGATCATAAAAGCTTTCAGAGAGGTCAAGCAACAGTTCTCAAGCGATAAGCATACAAACGCTGCTCTGTGTTCAAAAGCTCTCTAGACTCGTGTTATTTCTATCTCTAAATGTATAAAGTAGAAATGGTACCATCCATCTGGTCATGCTCTCAGGAAACTTTGCACTTCGGCTAATACTCCAAATGTGGCGTTAGTTAGATTTATGAGGTGTTAAAAAAATAAATCCTTTATGTTTCCATTGTTGGATTAAGTAATCCGTGTAACGTGTTGTATAGATGCGATCGGGTTAAGCTATATGACGTTACACAGCTAAGATTTTATACTTAAAAATTTTCCAGATAGTTTTGTTATTGTTAGAGTATGCGTCAAAGATGGATACCAGCAGA
This sequence comes from Bactrocera oleae, assembly GCF_042242935.1. Classification (NCBI taxonomy): domain Eukaryota; kingdom Metazoa; phylum Arthropoda; class Insecta; order Diptera; family Tephritidae; genus Bactrocera; species Bactrocera oleae. The sequence continues at coordinate 62,105,946 of NC_091540.1, read as the reverse complement.
TAAAATATTCACAATATTTTTTTTTCGATAAATGCGAAACCGCAAGCCAAATATAATATATGTTTATGATCCTGATACCGTAACAGCTATTTTGGTTTCGTTGATTTCCTTCAAGTAACTTTTATCTCAAAGATGGTTTGGAAGAAGAAGATTTGAGTTCCATCAGGACAGCGCTAGGTCACACACATCGACAATAACTTGCCAGAAGTTTCTGAAGCTTGGTTTGGTGGTTCTTATGCATTTGTCCTTTAGTCCAGACCTGGCACCAAGTGATTATTACCTGTTCCTGTCTATGGCGTATGATTTTGGTGGTGAAAATTCACATCAAGAGAAGCTTGTAAAAATCGCATATCACAGTTTTTTTGCCAATGGGGTCGAAGGTTTGTATGAGAGTGTGAGTCATGGAATAAAACTGTGCATATTTTACCTAAATCGGATCATTTTAACTATGTTACATAAAACCTTAAATTTAATTCAAAAATAATGGATTTCTAATTACTAAACTTTCTAGCTTACTTAATTAAAACTAGACTAGGTTGCCAAATGGATTCTGGTATCCCAACTTGGAAGGCATTTGAAGTGTTCGGATGATAGCAGAACAATGTAGAGAACTTATATGAATTGGTAAGTTCAAGCATTCGTATTTCGGATGAAGCTCCGCACAGCTGTGAACTCAGTATAAATTAAGCTTATGTGTCAATAGCAAGAGTTAAGGAAGTAGAAAATTTTAAATATTCGAATGACTTTTTGTTATTAAATCTCAAATTTCGATTATGACAATAAAAAAAGAATTCAATATTTTCTTATATCGACCTTAAAAAAACACAAGCAATCTACTTCATCTTATATACTAAGGTGGTCCAATAACTATTTCGCCTACAAAAGAAAAATGAAAATTTTGGTAAAATAGCAATTTATTTTTCGACCCTATCTCCTTTTAGCACTACAAAATTGACCCAGTAATTCTCCAACTTCCTTAACCCGCTTTCTGTGCCTAAGTTATTATCCGGCCGCTCTTGCGTTATTTTAGAGAGAACAAACTTTAAACTTGCATTACCAACAATGTACAAAATTTATTATATAATAAGAAAAATATAATGGAAAATAATTGTCTAAAGTTTTAAAAAGACTCCGAATTTGTATTTGCAAACTGTGGGAAAAATTGTGAATTTTCGCAATACCGAGAACAAGCTATAATCATTTCGATGTGTTCGTTCGCTTGAGCCATATTTGCATTCATTACTAATTTTGTTAATGCAATTGATTGCAATTTGAAATGAAAATTGCCAATATATATTATCATTAAAACGTATGTAAGTACCGTTCTAATCTCCTTTACACGCTCAAAATTTGCCACTAAAATGAGCCGCACCCGAAAGCGAAAATTGCAATATCGAACCGCTGATATGCAAACGGAAAATTGCATTGCAACAGTTATTTAAAACGAGTAACTGGTTGCATTGTACGAAATTGAGTTTGTGGTAATTTTTCATGCTTTAATTTCTGTGGAAAATTCTAATGGCTAATATTTTAAGACGCCATGGTCGAAACTCGTCTATTGAAATTCTATCACGCAAAACTAATTTGTGCACAGTGGGTGATTTTGATTAAAAACACGAGAAAATAAGTCGGTGTGTTATAGACGTAGACACATATTTCTGATTATATCAAATGATATTTTTTCCAATCATCTTACCAAGTTTGCAGTTTTTAAAATATGAAACAGCCTCTCTGAGCCACAAAGAGAGAATATTAGGGAACAGTTTATATTCTAACTGAAGTAGTTTTAATCGGCGACGGTCAACCCGCTTCTAAATGTCAGAAAGCACTTTTATGCAACAAAATCTCAATTTTTATCAAACCAATGCCGTCAAAAATGCAAAACAATACTCAACAAGTGACGCATTGAATTGAATTTCAACCCATACATAATAAATAATAGTTATAGAGAAAATCTATTTTAATAGTATTTACGCAGTCGGTGTCAAATCTCCAAGCGTAATTCTAATATTCGAAAAACGCTGTCAATCAGCTGTCAGATTTTGGTGACTTGCTTTTGCCACGTCAGAAAAAAAATTTTCGCAGACAAACTACTATGAACTTAGTGCTATAAGAACTCTACCGATTCCATAAAGGATAATGGCAATCAGCTTTCTTCCTTTATTGTGAACATGATTAAAATTTAAAGTGAATGAATTATACCAAAAATTAAGCCATTATAAAATATGGTGGAGTGGAGCTCAGCTATTCCTGAACTAACCGAGGTCCCGATATGCCAGCAATCAGTTATCAATGAATATATATATTTCGTCTTAATTTCGTATTTTATTTGAATTACACTGTGCAACGCATTAAGCGACAGCGGCACGCAGCACACTGTCTGGCAATTGACAAGCGTACGTTCGTCTGAAAGCTAACCAAGCTAAGAAGCCATTCGAGTCGACAATGCACTCCATCACTTTGACCAATCAACACGTCGAAATGCTTTGATTAAATTAAAAACTATATGTTATATTCAATAAAGTAAAATAAGACTGAATAAAACAAAACCAAAAGATTGAATACCTTTTGCTGAAAGTTGAAGTGGAAATACATGTGTATATACAATATATACACATAGATAACTATATACCATATATACATGTGGCATATCGAAAAAAAAAAATCGAAAAGTACGCACCGAGAGCATGTGCGGTTTTCAAATTAATTTCAAAGTTTGTCGACCGTATGTGGCCTTAGAGTCGGTGTGCGTCCATTTCTAAGTTAGTTTGCAACGTACAACATTAACAACATACTCATATACTTACATATGTATGTATATCGACCCTGCAGGGAAATGCAATACACAAAATTGGTGCAGTTTTAATATCCTTAGCTCAGTTATTACAGTTATAGACATCAGGAGCCACGTTTTTGCTAGCTTCCACAATTGTAACTAGCAATTCGACAAAATGTCTCTGCATGTCTTTTCTATACAGTTTCCGAACTAGTAAGTTAGAGTTAGTCGGAAACTTCAATTTAGCTAATCGGATTAATATTAGCTTCCTATTTAACAAAATATCGGTATGTAGCTCCTGATTATTGTTCTCTGATCGATGTGATTTTTCCTGCTGTGCATGTTTGAATATGTAAATTTGGTCATGCATATGTATTTGTTTCGGCTACCGACATAAGTTGACAAAGTTGATTGGGTTTCTTTGAAAGTGGTTTGGTCAGCAATCGATTTGGCCTTGTTATGCCGCTGCCACAAATCAATGGGAAGCCCACAAATAACTTTGTTTCGAAATTATCTGTTTAATTGCCTAAAATATACAATCAAATGTGCTACTCACTAATATTTGGAAGCAGTAAACTTTTATTTGTAATAAATTTATATTTTCATTTCGGAGAGCATTTATGCATAGCTTGCCAACAGTGGGTCCCTACTTTTACGAGTGTTAAATTTACCGATATCAATTGTGAGGCCAATAGCCAAAAATAATTTTTATGAACACATATATGGCAGTTATCTCCATAAAGCTGTCATAGATGTGTTCCAAGTAAAAATTATTATTGGCTGTTATTACAATACCTTTTTTTTATATTAACGTGGCAATCCACAAAAATTTCGATCTAATTCCACTTTTGTTGAGTTGCCACATGCCTTAACCTTCATTACCCCTTGCTTAACTCATGTTGTACGAGTACGGTAATTTTGAAAAATACTGTTGAGTTTACAGTACTTGGCCAGAAAAAATTCGAGTTCGTTCTGGTTAAGGAGTTAACATTATGGAATCGAAATTTTGATGTAGATGGTGATGGCCTTTAGAAAAACGAAAGTCTTATATGAGCTTTTAGATGCTAGCCTAGAACTTCATCGGCAAATTTTTTGGGCTCTCAAAGCTTTGACTCTTCGAATAATCTTTAATTTCATAAGCTCCTTAGAAAGACTCTCGCAATAGATGGGTGCGATTTCCAACTGATGACAAATAAAAAGAAGAAAATATTACTAAGTTGAAATTATTATCTATGCAAATATCTCAAAAGTATGTTTATTAATTTCCTCAAAAATTAGTATCAAATTTACCGTGTACGTCAAAGAAATATGACATAATTCCGCCAAAATTATATAATGACTAACAAAAATCAAAAACATGAATAAAATAGCTTCAGGCATGCAAATATAAATATTTAAAGTTTTTGTTTATATACATAAGGCTTTGTAACTCTCTGGCATACTTAAAATTTATTAGGGTGCACAATTAACGCCAAAATGGTGCAAACATAATAAATTAGTTGCAAGCATTAAGGAACGTTAGGCCAAGCTCAAGGTGGCACGTAAGAGTTTAGAATATCGTAAAAAAGGTAAACACTTTTGTGAAATCTAACAAAATGAACACATAAACTCATAACTTGGTAGGTGGTAATGGACCATTATAATCACATCATCATCAGTTAAATCGCAGAAAGACCAAACACGATGGCGTGCAGAGGTACAGAGCTGAACTTCGTAGAATGGGGTACAAAATTTAGGAAAACGCATAAATATTATTATACGCTGAAGTAGCTACTGGTTTTCGCCATACATATGGACAAGATATGAGATATTTATGCACAAATACATACATATTTATGTGGTCGGTGTGTAAATATGTTCACACGGTTTTAAAGACAATTTAAATGCCATAAAATTTGGACCAATACGAAAACCGGAACACACACTTATATTACTAAATAAGGAAGGGTTGAATTCGATCAGAACTAAACATAGGTATCCATTCTCACCAACATTGTTAGCAAATTTCACTATGACTGTTCTTATATAGACTATTATATACAGTCAAAATATTTTAAAATATATTTGGTGTATTAGATCTAATAACAAATTACGTTCTGTTGATCGTTATTAGCTCTCCTACTTTTAATAAGATATGAATTTCACCGAAGTCAACGAAAAAGGGAGATATAGACCGATTTTTATAGATATTTTTAATAGAATTGCCAAATATTTGCGATAAATTTTCGATCTCGATGTTGATTGCAAATCTAATGTTAAGCCAAGACAGCAGAGGAGTCAAATAAGATTTTAAAAACTTTCTCAAATTTTAGAAACGCGAAAAGAGACCGTTTGATATTTTTTCAAACCTAGAAATCAGGGGAGGGACGTCCCTGGTCCAATTTTTCGCCTATAGTAGTACCCTATATTATAGTCCCTACTAAATTGAACTTCCCTAGCAGTATACCCCTTCAATCTGCGTCGAAAATAACCTTTGCAGTCTGCAATTGTTTATGGGATATACCGTTATATTTTTAAAAACCTTTACATTTTGTAAAAAAAACAACTTTTTGTGATTATCGAGTTCACCAAAGTACTTGTTGGCCGCTATGAAGTTATGGCTATATTTGCTAAATTAACTGTAACGGTACTGTAATTTACATAACAATTTTTTTTATATCCTGAACAGGGTATTTTAACGAAAATTGTTTTTGCTGCTCATTTGTCGGAACCGCCAATATCCGGTCACTATAACATATAGCTGCCATACAAACTAACCGATCGGAATCTTTTGTATTTGTAAAGGATATTATAGCTTCGATGCAACCAACGTTACCGTTCTTCCTATTTTTTAATTATTATCAAATACCGTTATGTGCACTAAACTATTATACTCAAAGCAGCAACTTGAGCGAGTATAAAAAACCTTTGGACAACAATTAAATCAGGCATAATAGAGATTGCTTAGAACCAGACATATTGTATGTACATATGTGTGTGTATGCGTTTAGAACGCGCAAACGCGAAGGTAAGAAGGAAGATTCAAAACAAAAAGCATAAACAATGAAACAGTTTCATCGAAATAGAATTCTGAAAAAAGCTTTTTTAAATTTTTGCAAAAGTTTTTGTTTGATTTTTGGGCAAACAAAGCCAAGGTCGAGGCTGCCGCAAGCTAAATATATATACTATAGTATATGTATATAAATATATATATATATATATGTATTTGTATTTATTCGCACCGTCACACATCTTACGTCACAATCAGACATACATACACACGTGTGCGCAATGTGAGCTTTTGCAAATGTTGGCGCTAAGCTTATTGTTCTCCTATTATCAACCCAAACAACATTTTTTTCTAATGTCCTTTTTGCCTCGTGAGATGAATTTGGTGTGGTGGTGAGTGTCTGCGCGTGTTTCGATTTAATGCGTACACCTTTATTTGTTTGGCAGACAAGTTTTGCCGGCACAACAACAAGAACAAGTTGCTGCCAGCCCCCCACAAAGATCGGATAGGTTGAAAAGGTTGCTGGAACAAGTAAGCGAAAGCAATCAGAATAATACAACAGCACAATACCGTCTACACAACTGTCTACGAAGCGTTCTATGTACAACAACAACAAATCAGTGTGTGTGTGTTCGTGTACTGTCTGTTGCGGTGGCTGCTCTTGCAGATATCCCCGCTGCCCTGCCACTCTGATTTGCTCCCCTCCTCATATGTTCTTCGATTTGTACCGAAAAGTTTGTTTGTTTGTGTGTGCGTGGTTTGTTGTGGATGCCGCTGCTCCCTTTCTTCCTGTCACTCCAGCCGTGAGTTTCTTTGCATACAACAACATAATTCAGTCGTGTTAGATAATATTTGTGTCTACATTTTCGATCACACAAAAAAAAAACAGGCAATAACAATAATAGCAATAAAATAAAATAAGCGAAATCAAGGGCATTATTAGACAAAACAACCAACGGCGGAGACCTTGAAACATATTTATTCTGTCACCTTGTATTTGCTTGATTGCTACCAAAACCTACACTGGTCGTCTGGGCGAGATTCGGTTTCTTCGGAGAAAAGCACTCGTTGTACGCTGTACATACAAATGGGCGGACAGACATACATACATGCAACAGTTCTGTTCAATTTATTAGTAGTGACATTAGTAAGGTTGAAATATTCAAGAATTTATCAAATCTGAGTAATAGTTATAATAGTATTGGAAATATTTATTCCCTGAACAGTATAAATTAAGTTTGCTCCAAGGACCCTATAAAGTATATGTATAAATAATCAGCGTAACGAGCTGAGTCGATTTAGCCATGCGCGAATTAGGCCCTCAATTTTTGAGGTTATTCTAGGTTAGCGTAGTCTGGTATGCTAATAAGCCACGCATAGACCAGTTTTGGTCCTTTGCAATACCAAAAGTAGTTTTCGAGGTCCATGAGAAGTAGTCATTCTTTAGGATGTCTGCTCTCGGCGCGAACTTTTATAGATTCTGGCTCCTGTCCAGATCGTCGTATAGACAATGTTTGAGTTTTTCAATGTTGATCATCCGTTTTTGGATGACCAACCACATTTGGATGTCACCACTGCTGGCAATCTCGTCCATTATTTCATTGCTTTCGATGCCTTTGTGACCTGGCACACAGTAGAAGTGAATTCGCTTGGTTTTGCCGATACTCTCCACTGCTGCCCTGCTTTACAAAACACTTCTGGCCGATATGCGAAACGTAGTTATTGCTTTGATTCCTGCTTAGCTGTCGACGTAGATGTTAACTCTGCAGTTGTCTGCTGATGCTTTTGAGGCTAGCTTCGCGGCTTTCCCAATAGTAAAGACCTCTGCTTGAAATATACTGCAGGGCTCCGGCAGCTGAAAAGGCTGCCTTATGCCTAACTCTGGACAGTTTTTTAGATTTTGTACTCGTTCTTTTTTTCCCAAGAAGTTGCTCATTTGTCGGAACCTCCGATATCGGGTCTGGAGATGATTGTAGTGAATTGTTGGAGTAACAGCATTGTTTCAGAGCATCGAGCCCCTCTTAGGACTCCGTGCTCGCAAGGAATTGTCCCTGATCTCGCTCCCTCATTCTTTCACTGAACCTTTAATAGCAACTACAGTCTAAAAACTTCCTGATCAATGTTAATATATAGTTAAGTGAGCAATGAAGGTTCTATTTACATTTTAGTTACATGATTAGATGTTATGGAAGTTCTCGTTCCTTTTTTTAAGAGCTGATAAGCGAACCCTGACGTTGATATTATCATAGCCGACGACACAAGCAACATCTCATTGGAAACTAAAACAAGTAGTAACAACCATCAAGTGGACAGACTTAAATTTTTTTTTGGGAATGAAATGAGACCAGCTACATTAAATCAATATAAATTTGATCCTAATTTTAGAACATTCATCGGAAAGACTGATATTGAATCAACCTCCTGTAATCGGTTCCACATTTGAAAGAGTGAGACTGGACAAATACTTCATTTTATCATGACGGTAATACCCTAATACATTATATAACATATATATAATAAAATCAATTTCTCGAATTTCAAGTTCATTCAAAATAACTGACACTTCTCACTTGTCAAAGAATATTTCAATATGAACGCTTTCCAATGTCAATGTCGGCTCAATTGAATTAATAACATAAACATGTATATACATACATATGCATTAATAAATAAATATATGTACATCTGTATGCTCTTATGTATTATATTTATTTTTGAGCAAATTTGATAGCAAATTTTATATCATCTTTCAATTGTTGACGAACAAATCAACAAATGTCCAGGTCTTGTCTGTATACTTTTTCACCTTTTTCTCACACTTTCATACGCATATAATACTATACATACATACACGTAAGTGCACCCAAACCTACTGTACATATGTGTGTTTGTATGCAGACATGTATATTTTGGACATTCGGATGTGGTTTATTTGTTGTCTGAAGTTTTGATTAACCTTGAATGAAATGAGATATATACAAATACATTCAAACACATTCTTTCATACTAATATCGAAATAAAAAATAATAGAAAATTACGACGATATTCCATGTACCCTACAGTAAATCGAGTTGAACGATTGTGATACCACATAAGTTGATTTTAAATATTTAGAAGGTATTGCTGTTGTTGTAGAAATTAAGTTATAAGGAAAGGTACTAAAGTGATCACTGCTTAATTTTCCTGATATGTACTTCATGTCCGTCACCCTACCTCACGGGACCGTTTTAATTTTCCCCAGCAAGTGGCCAATACTTGAAATTCGTGTCGAAGAAGAACAGATCTTGAAGAGCGCAAACGCAAATCGAACTCTCTTTCTCAGATATCGATGCATATGAATTGAATTGATCTACAAATTATAAGATCTAGTCTAGTCTAGTCTCTGATCTATATGAAATCTAAATTTTATTTAAAAAAATTCTTAGACAGTTTTGTGGTTGATCGACTCAGTATGGTTTGAGGTCTAAGATGGACACCAGCAGAGAAAAAATATGTCATATTTTAAAATTTTTTCTTCGATAAAGGCGCAAACTCGAAAAAGTTGAATATTGTGTATGGTCTTGTTACCGTCGAAGCCAAGTCCGTGCAATTTCTAATTCGTCGATTCCGCTCGAGAATTTTAATGTCATAGATGCACCACGCTTTGGAAGGTCAATTGTCGAAAACATCGATAATCCCAACAAAATCGATCCATTTCAAAAGCGGAGTGGTGATGGAAAGTGGGTCACTTAAGAAAACGTCAAGCGAAAACGGTCGTGGTCGATGCACCATGAGCCGATGCAAACGGTGGCCAAGTCAGGATTGCTGGTAAAGAAGGTTATGCTGTGCTTGAAGAGATTGGCAGAGAATTCTCTGCTATGAGCTGCTTTTCCACCGGCCAAACTCTTAATCCAAGCCAAGGAGAGAGGAATTGTGTTCTATCAGGACAACAGCAGGGCAAACACTTCGATAATGTGTCGCCAGAAGGTCTGAGAGATAGGTTGGGTGGTTCTTATGCATTTATTCTTTAGTCCAGACCTGGTACCAAGTGGTTACTAACTATTCTTGTCAATGGCGAATGAATTTGCTGGTAAAAATTTGTTTAAAGAGAAGCTTGTGATAATGGGATCTTCCAGTTTTTAGCCAATAAGGAATAAAGTTTCCATTTTCGAAATATTTTTTTTTAATAATTAGAACCGCAAAAAAAAATTTTTTGAAATAAACTTTATTTTTGGACTTCTCTTAATTAGACAACATAAAATGTGGAGCACGAATAAGTTAGATTAGGCCTTATGGTGCACATTAATTGATGAAAATTATAAATTTATAATAAATTCTTAAATTGCTTTTTGAATTTAATATCAAGTTTTGTGAATATTCATTAGAAACCACCAACAATGTTCCTCCAAACGTAAATACCTATTTTTGCTATACTCAGTAGCACCGGAATTGGTTGTAAACATATGTACATATGTTCATGTATCGCCTTTATTCTTATTTTATTATTATCTTGCAAAAATATGTGAAAATAATTTTAAAAAAATCGTTATTCAGCGATTAGAGATGCAACACATAGAATTCACATTAAAAAATTAATAAATATAATATTATATTTTCATTAAACACTGATAGGCCAAATTCATAAAGAATAAGAAATTTTTAAATCAGTATCAAAAAATTTAAACAGTAAAAACAGTCCTGAAGCAACGCCGACAAATAATGTGCAATAACATTCCACTGCTTTTGACATTTTGCTACATCATCGCTATGATTACCGCTATTCCGATTGCCCACGAGCAGGAGCCCGACGGTGATTTCTATTTTCTTGAGGATTACCCAGTAGTTAAGTACAAACTGTTTTGTTTACTCTACCAAGGACCTTTGGCGATGGAAGGTCAAATAAAAATGCACATTTTGGAAGGAATGCACGGTGGTGCCGACATAATGTTACCAGATTATAATACACGCTGTCAACCAATCTATATTAGTGATTTTTAATACAATAAATTAGAGGTACATATGTACATATGTATATAACACATTTGTAAATGAAATAAAATTTATGATTTATTTTTTTCATATTTAATTTACCATATTTAATTAATAAAAAATTATGATATTAATTTCATTTATAAAAAAAATCATCATGACATTAGTATTACATACATACACACTCAGACTTTTGATTCCATATATTATCCTATATTCCTACTGTATTGAATTAGAGTGTAGTCGCAAGTTTTCATGAGTCATTATCAATTATTTCGAAATTTGTTCATGAATGCATCATGAAAATGTTTCTCCTTTATCCTGTGAGTCATATTTTAGGATGATTATTTTACAATTAAAAATTTTCGCGATTAAAAGAAATTGTAATCTATGTATAAAAACTATTTTTAAAACTTTTATCACTTTGCGTTTCAAAACAGATGGCAACCGTACACAAAATTATTTTTGCCAAAAATCGTTTATGGTGTTTTTTATTTCGAAATCTAAGTTCGAATATAACATTCGTTTAATAATTTTTTTTATGAATTTTCGAAGAGCTGGCAACTCTTTTCAAAAATATTTTCAACTACAAAACTAACTAAATTTTTTTTAATATGGTTACTCGTTGTAACAACTCGTTTATTCTGTAAAATTTAGTGTATAAAAAAATTGTAAACCGTTGTAATTGTTTTAATTCACTTCACTTCGATACTTTTATTGCTGTTACTTCGTTTTATACATGTTTTAATTTAAAAATTTTTACAGGTGTCCACTTTATTTATTATTTTCACAGAAAGAATAGTGGGCGAGGTTCGCCCAGAAGCTATAATACACGTCGTAGGTGCATGTCTTATAGTAACTATGTGTACAACTAAATCTGAAAACGGGTCAACGGTTTTCATCCAACGGAAAACGATTCGTTAGTTCTTTCTAGACACGTTATTTGATAAAACTAACCCTTAAGTCAAATTATGGTAACTAAGTAAAGAAAAAAAATCTTTTATGAAGATATTTTTCTTCATTTTTTTTGGACAATAAACTATGCCTAATATCCTTAAGTATCTTGTCAAATAAAAAAGTTTTCCATACAAGGCCTTTTGAACGATTAGTGTACATGGCAGCTATAGACTATAATATAATGGTCCGATATCGGCGATTCCGACAAATGAGTAGCTTCTTTGAAAGGAAAGGACGTTTGACAAATTTTGTATCGATAAAAATTGAGGGACTAGTTCGCCTATACACAAGTACAAACAAAGGGTCGCGCTGATCAAGGTAAAAAATATTTCGAAAACATATAAAGTACGTTGTCGTATACATTGCCAGGGCGACCGGACTATATATTACAAATTGTGGAGCTAATTGAGGATTAAAGCCACAATTAAGACACGTAAATTGTATGGCGCAGCATAGGATACAGTGGAGCCAGCGATAACGAAACAATGCAGGCACATAAATGCTTCGTACGGCTCTTATGAGCGCCTAGAGAAAGAGAGCGAGAGAGAAAAATTATATATTTGACAAAGAGCGAAATATAAATATAATTGTTTTTTTAATAAACAATTCAGCAGAGAATAAATTTTGATAAACAAATGAGTTAAAGAAAAGGTGAGAATAAGGGGAAGGAGAGCGTAATCTCAAGAGCGCTTAGTATGTAGCTTTACACATATGAATATACTTTTGAAATATTGTATTTTCAATATATATATATATATATGTCTTTGTTTCCGTTTGGCAAAAATAATATTGAGGATATACAATTTTTTAAACTTATGTATAAACATATATAACTGTTAATCACGATTGAATAATGTTGGTGGTTAAAAAAGAAACAACATTTAGTCAATAATTTATGTGAAAATTCGCAGTTTAACCCAGCATATGCTCATTTTCCCTGGGTCTGCGAGATACCCGCTGTACAATGAACTGTCATAAAGCGACACAGTTTGTATCTACCCGCATGTACAATCATGGGCACACATATGTACATACATGATAAATACAAACAGATATGCATGCAATATTTACTTTTTGGATATTTTTGTTTGACTTTTTCAGTGTTCTTCTTTATTTATGTTTTGTTTCATACCCACATAAACAATGTAAAAATAAAACTTCAAAATAAAACAAATTTTTCCTTCGCACTCTCAATGCACTCTGCTGCGCTCATAGTTTTGTTAAGAGAGCGCTTAAACGTGCGCAGCGCCTATACTCCTTCGACCTGTTGGAGCGTTGCATTCTCCGCTACACTCACGCCAACTCACGCATTTCCGTTGCACACACACATACACAACGGTACTTGCATGCATGAAAATATAATTGTGTGGCATATCTGTAGGCTCATTCACGGCTAGCGCGCATATACATCGATACATACATATGTGCAGTTGTACATATGTATACATTTTTTTCGTACATTTGAAGTTATTTTAAAAATTTCGTTTTCAGTTTCGATTCGCCTGCGAACGCGTTTGGCCGCGTCCACTCTAGAGCCGTGTGAATAAATGTGATTGGTGATTGATTGAGCGTGTGACCACGACACAGCAGCAACGAAAACGAAAAAAAAAAAAAAAAAAAAAATATAGATGACAGACATCGTAGACGCCAACGCCAAACACTGCGGATGTGATGTGTGAACGTGAGCGGCCGCCACACAGACAACAACAAGATTACGACGAGTATAATGTGATTAATTTGCCTAGAGCTAAATAAATTTGTTAGTTTAATTAGTTAGTTGGCCGGTATGTGCGTACGCGTGGCGCCGTTTTTAATTGTGGCTTGAGCACTTGCCAAGTGTCAAACGTCAATAAAGACGGGCTTCGAAAATTCTTTTTTAATATTTTATTTTTTATTATATACCCAAATACATACATGTGTATGTATGTATGTGTATATAAAGTGCGTCTGCGATATATAAAAAGTTTGCAAAAATTGCCACGAGTGAAAAATATATTTATTTATACATCCAAGTATATAACGACGCTGCAAATTAATTATTGTAATGACAAAAAAACTGCATTTTTTATTTTAACTATTTTTTTAAAAATTCCAAAAAAAATTAACTTATTTAAAATTATGTTAAGTCACACGTGCATTTAAACTATTGCTTATACACATCACCAAGCTTATTTGAGTGAAAAACGCTTATATTTAATCACGTCGAAAAATCTGACATACATACATATGCAGATGCAAACAAACATGAAAAGCACTTATGTGATAAGCAGCCCATACAGAAGCCACGAAAAAGTTAGCAAAGCATGCGTCTAGCTACCTCTAAAACAATCGAAAAAAATTTGCATAAATTTTCCAAGATTTTCATTATTTTTCGACAGATTTTCGTTAACAAATTTTAAATCTAAAAATTATGTGTGAATTTCTACGTTTTATTTAATTTACAAATCGTAAAATATTTCAATATAAATTTTATAAACAATTTTTGAGCACACAAATATACAAAATAAAAAAAATTTAAAACATATAAAAAAAATGTTTTTATTTAGAATATAAAATGCAAACAATTTAAGATAAAAGTGAAAAATAAGAAATAACAAAACACACATAACCATAATACATACACGAAAAACACACACGCGCAATCAACGCTGACTTTTCGAAAGGCAGACAACCTTAAGCACATACACACCATAGCAAACAAACATATACAGTTATAAATATACAAACACACACATACAAACGCATATACATACATTCGCACTAATGTAGGCTCTCTAAGAAAGTAAAGATAAAATAAAACGCTGTGCCTATTTTCATTTTCGTTTCGCTACACATATAAACACACGACACACACACGTATATACATACATGTAGTCGCTGTGACTATTACAATTTCAGTATATAAAACCGTATCAGTAATTTTTATTTATAAACATACTCACCTATCTATATATTTACATAAAAACATTAAAATACGCTCTTATTTGCGAGTGGCGCTCAGAAGACGAATACCCGCTTTTCTCGCATTTTCACACTCTTCAAAAGCTCTCACTCACCGCGAAATTATTTCAATTGCTGCTCAGAACTCAGCAATGACACGTCGCTATGTAATATTTTGATTACTTTATTCTAACAAGAAAATTAACGGTTCTGAATGCAAATATTTGATTTTGACTTATTGCTGTCTAATATTTTAAATGTCAGATTTTCAATAAATTTTAGCAATTTTTGTTATGTAAACATCTTGAAGATAGTAAACCTAAGGCATGTGATACATGTTCCAGTAACGATTATTATTCCCGGTTTAATTTGCCTTTCTCCTTTGGGTTCGGAGTCATAAACCCAGAACCCCTTGGAGTAGATCAAAAAAACCTTTGCATATCTAAAAAGCTTCCAGCTGGTTCGCCTGGTTCGTAGAAGATATGGCAACCTAGATGTTTCCAGCGATTCCGTTGTGACCCAGCCAAGTCTAATATGGAAGTGCCTTGATACTACTGCTAATGAGGTCATGCCCTCCTTGACTAGCTTTCAGCTCTCAGTCCACGAGCTCAAGGCCTGTATTGTTATCGGAGTGAATGCAAACCTCCCTGAAAGAAGTTGCACTTCGAAGAAGTTATGTAGATAATCTAAGAAAACAAAGAAGTCTTTACTATTTGGACTCCATCCGAATTCAAAAGTAGAACTACGCATCGCTTATTAAATTCTAAGATGATATATACATAAAGTCGGATCTATAAATGGTACGTATCCACTAGGCAATATATCTAGCCAAGGATTGTAACTTCAGTAGCATTTTCAAAACAAGCTGTACTGTTCTGGGCAAATTGGGATAGTTTTAGAGCGATCTGGGTTTAGATATGATCTATTACTATTATTTCAAAACTATTTTGGGCTCGTTTATGGCGTTTCAAAAAAAAATAAAATTATTCTGTATTAGTTGAAAACGTTTCAGAACATTGCAAGCTTCCAAATAAGAGAGAATATCAAAACAAAATTTTTTTTAAAGTAAAAACTGATACTTCCCACTTGACTTTTTTTCTAAAAAATCACTTGTTTTGTGCGGGCCCGCATGATAATTACTCTCTAATTAATAACTGCCCTACAGAGAACATCTTCATTGTTCTGATAGCAACTGTTGCCGGTCAGAGCCGCTGTTGTTACTTTTATTTGTGCCTTGGCATCAAACGTTCTCGTTGAAATTAAGAGTAGAACGCAGACAATAACCAAAAGAGCGCAGAGCACAGAGAGCAGTGTGTAATTATGAAAGCAAAAAATATGAACAAGAGCGTAGAAAGTGCCGGCAAGTGTCGGGCAGTCAAATGGCCACAAAGGTTATAATTATATATATAAATGTGTACGTATGTATGTAATTAACCTTTTTGGTAGACACAATTTGGAAACTTACATATATTAGTATTTTTGTTTATTTTTGTCGTTGAAAACTCAATATTTTTGAGAACATTGAAATAAATTGTATGTTAACAAAAAATTTACTCTCTATCTTGTCTCGCAAAATTCGGCCGGTTTGTAATTCGTATTAACACTGTTTTGTTGTTGCTTTTACATTTTCGTAATTTTCGTGGACTAAATTTTTTTGATTTTTGTTTCATTTACATTCGGGAGCACAAAACTAAGAGTCACTTTTAGGGGAAGTCCAACTCAAAACTCAAAAACCGAAAATTGAAACTCTTAAAACTTACATATGTACATACATATTTACATATATTAATATTTCGTACTCGTATTCCATATTCGCATTTGGTTGCCATCGTCGTGTTACGTTGCGCCTCCAACATTATCATCATCATCACCATCATTATAATCGTCGCGGTCGTCGTCATCATCATCGTTATTGTCGTCGTCGTTGTGGGGCCTGTTCTGTCCGCTGTGCGGCCCGTCTGTCTGCCAGTTAGCCAGTCAATGTTGACGCTACACGACGCTGTTCCACTCTGCGTTGCTCCGCTCCGCTCGTTTTTGAGCATTTCGCATATTTAATATTGGTCGCAAATACAATTCGCAATTATTCAATCGCGAGCAGCATTGCAGTGCGGATCCCCCGAAATTCAGTTAAAAAAATCTACATAAGTTCAGCGATTTCTCGGCTTCCCATACACAATTTATTTGACTGTTTTGAGTTTGAGTTCGAGTTCTACATGCAGCCATAATACCAGTATACAGTGTGCAGTATCAGTGCTCATAAAACTAAAGAGTTGTTGAAAAATAAATATTTTTGAAATAATGTACGTTGTCGAGCGTTGAAAAAAGAAGTTTTTGAAAGTATAAACAAAAATATTTTGTTGAAAAATAAAAGTTTTTGAAACGCTATTTAGAAAAAATTAATTTTTTACAAAGCTGTAGTGTTGTTAAAAAATGTATATTTTCGAAAATATGTACGTTGTGTTGTTTGTTGAAAATTAAAAATATATTTTGTTGGGAAATAAAATACAGTTTTTTCGAAACTATTTAAATTTTTTTATTTTTGAAAAATACAACTAAAATTTGTTCGAAGCAATTTTGAAGAAAATATTTTTTTTTTTGGAAAGGTAAAATTAACATTTTTTCAAAACCAATAGTTACTAAAAAATAAATTTGAATAATTCTAAAAATATCTATTCACCAGCTAAAGTGTTTTGAGTCGTAAGAATTGTTTACTTTAAAACACTTTTTCCAAAAATGTTAAATTTAGTGCTTCTTTAGAGTTTTGAAATGCGGTATATTTTGGAACTTGGAAACATGTGTGTTAATTTGTTTAAACGCTGATTATTTGTATTAAATTGCCATTTGCAAAATACATATTCGAGTTTGACTTTTTTTTTGTATATTTTTAACTTTTTTATCATCATATCTACGTTTATTTGTTTATCTGCTCTTATTTGTGCTTATTTTTGTGATTACTCATCCCGATCGGCGAAAAATTTACAAATGCTTTGTTTATCCACCAATGCGGTGTTATTCATTTGTAATTTTAATGATTTTATTTTTGCTTCTTCTTAATATTTTGTTTTAAATTTCGCAAGCACGTTTAAATGTAAAAAAACATAAAAATATTTGTAATACAAACAAAAACACATATCTACACACATGTAGAAATTCCATAAAATTTCTTAACACTAGCGTATTTGTTCGCTTTTAAAGTTCTTTGCGTTCGCTGTTATTTTTGCTTCGTATATTTTGCATTGCTTCCATTATTTTTCAGTTTGTATACCGAATGGGTATTAATTTTTTATGTTTTTTAATGCTATTTTTAAATTTCTGACGTTGTGCGACAAGTTGTTTGGAAAAATTTAAGCAAAATAATAAAAATAAAATAAAGTGATATACAAATAGCTACAAGCAAATTAAAAAAAAAAAAACGAAAAACAGCGATATGTGCTAATGTTTGTAACACCGAAAACGTGTTAAAGACATATGTAAGAAAAACCACAAATATTGAAGCAGTTTGAAGTTGTGGAAAATTATAACAAAAATTGCAACGCGAAGCCGCGGAAAATTTGCGTCGTTTCAAGCGAGATGAAATCATAAAGGAAATATGTGCAAAAATATTGACTTTGATTTATTAAATGTGCTCAAAAATATTTTATAATAATATTTATAAATAAAAAAGAAGCAAAGAAAGCTTTATAATTCACAAGCTACAACTATGAAAACATATAATAATAATGAATGCAAATTGAAGCCTTGTGTCATGAAATTTAAAAGTTAATTTTTTACGGCCTTTTATCACATACTACAATAAAAAATATTTTTCTTTTCATAAAAGTTTGAATAAAACACAATTATTTTTATCATAGAAATTTAAATAAAAACTAAAAAATTGTTTTTTCATGAAGTTTAAAAAACATTTTTTTTTAAATAAATTTAAATAAAAACTGAAATTTAGTTTTTATTTTCATGAAGGTTTAAATAATAAAATATATTGTACGCCTTTTTATCTTAAACTGCAATAATTTTTTTTTTTAATTATATATATATATCTTTCCTTGAATCATAAATATTAATTTTTTATCCCTTTAAATTTTAGTACACTTTGAATTATCTGCCATCGCTTTAGCCGTATAAATGTTATTAGCGTCGTAAATATCGCTTATTTCATAGAAATATCGTATAAGAATTATAATGAAATCGACATAATAACAAGTGAAATAAATAAAAAAATTGGTGTAGTTAAATAACAACAAATTAAAAAGAAAAATTAATACAAATCAATGTAAAACAGTATAAATGTGAATAAAAATCAATTGGACTATAATTTTCTCTCGAATAAAAACCTGCTGCATTTATTTACAAAACAGTGTAAGTAAAAAATATAATATTATTACATATCAAAATTGTAAATATTTACATTAAAAAATAATTATGGTGAGTAGTTAGAAATTTGTATTATAATAGTTAAGATAAAAATCCGAATAGTAAAACGTACCTAACTCTAACAAACTCGCAAGGGAATATTACTGAGACTTGATTATTCCTAAATATTTATATTTTCAAATAAAAAACTCTCATCATGTACTGGAGACCGCTCTCTCTATATATGTAACGCACAAACATAATTAACAGAAAAACATAATTAACACTTTGCAATCGGTCGAACTTTGGTCAAATCATATAGAATTATTCATAAGGCAATAAAATGCAAGGACTCTTGAGTAGATTTACCTAAAAATTTATTTAACCACTTTATTTTAAACAGCTGACTTATGAGTGAACATATTAACAAGATGTTTCTATGGTTCTCGTCGACGAGATCACATAAACATCACTGGAGCGAGCTGATAATATATTTAACCAATCATCTGTAACATATTTGTATGTCACTAGTATTGTAAACCAGAAGCTAGGATTTCTTTGCAGAGATCTTAAGTTAAGTCACTCTTACAGAAGACCAGACACCAGACACACCAAAAATTATATATATTTTCCTTAGTGGGCTAAGGAAATGCGTTCAGTTTTACATGAACCTTAAACTCACAAATTTTGGATAATTCGGGAAATTCAAAAAATAAATATTTGTATTGAAAAAAGTTTCTTCACTGCACTGGAAGATATTCCCGTACAAAGACTATGGTCGAAAAAATCAAAAATTGACAGAATACCGGCATTTAAAATTAAGTTAAATTTTAACCAAAGTTTAGTATTTTTGACCTGCCATAACTCAATTTGAATAGGTTAAAAAAGTAATAGGTCATTGCATTGGAGAATTATATACAGAACATGCAGAAACAATTTGTTAGTGATCGAATCATTTGTCTCTAATTTGTTTAAAGATAAATCGATAGAGATGAGGTTAAACTATTTGAGATATCGATTTAAAATTTTTGTATTTTATTTTTAAAGTTATAACGTATCAAAATATAAAAATATCGAAATTCACATTAGGTGTGCTCCTTAAACCATTGCTCGCTACACTGATTAAGAATCACTTAGTCCAAGACTGGTGAATTTTCCTATTATTTAATTAATGAAACTCCCAAAGAGTACAAATGGGGCCAATTTCTTTCTACACCTAATAACTACACAGATGCTGGCAACATAGAGATATATGTATGTATGTCAAAAATTCCCCAACCAGCTTCGAAACATCAGTGCCAAAGTTATATAGTTTTATTCTTCTCTAAAGTTTCCAAATTATATTTAGATGTCTTAGATGAAATATAAAATTCTAGCGAATTAGTCTGGAATGATTTTTGGACCAATGTTTGTCTATCGTCCAAGATTGGTTTCACTGTTTTGCGAAGTTAGCGACCGATATTTTGATACTAATTGAGGGTCATATTTTAACATATGCCCATGACGAAATATATCCAAACAGATATACCCTCAGCGATTTTAATTGGAAGGTTGAGTATTTTTTTAATTATTTTAGATTAAGAAATTTTAACTTTATTAGATAACCAATTCCACTTTCACGCCACGAAATATGCCAGACCATATCGAAATTGATTATTCTTAAGAAGCTTATTAAGTGTTAAGTAGCTAAGTCGATGACTGACTATATAAATAAGTTAATATTTGTGTGCCACCATTTCAAATGAAATTCATTTAAGTTTTCTGAAATTCTCAAAAAAATGTGAAAAAATGCAATGAAAAATAACAAAATCCTTCATTGACCTGATTTTGCATACAAAAATGCGAAAATAACCGAAAAGTACTAAAAACATATCTCCACAATCGAACACACATTTTTGCTGTGCATATGCCTGCATTTACTAATATATGTATGTACATTATGTAGGTACTCTTTCAGCATCAACAACTTTATCACGTGCATACACAATATTTACTATATGTGCCCCAAAAAAGTGACACTTTCCAAAAAATTGAAGCGAAAAAAAGACAAAACAAAACAAACGGCATCTTGTAGTACGTTGATCGAAGCTGCAACCCACTAATTTGTTAAGAGACTTACATCGGAATGAGCACAACAGCCAACGAGCCTGCGGTTACCGAACGAACATCCGACCGACCGACCGACCGACCGGCGCACCACCTTTACATGCGGTGAGGCTCGGTTATTTTGGGTGAAAGTGAAATCACAGAGCGAACAGTAAATGAAAAAACGACACTTTTTTTCGAACTCAAAACTACAATCATTTCGGGTCAACACGTGTACTTAAGAACTGTAAAGAAGGTACAGTTTTAATTTAATTGAGAGAAATTGAAATTTTGCAAAGGTACACATAAATACCATATATACTTAGTATGTATACAAGTGCATAATTGGTATGAAAGAAGCATGCCTCGATTTTGAATGTAATGTATGCATGTGTGTGTATTTTATTGGCTACTTCGCTTATGCGTTCAGAATAGAGCTCGAAGGGAAACCGACCAACATTGAATATCCATTAAGAATTCATGAAATGTAATGACACGTATGTATGTATATATATGTATGTACTCAAAAGAAAGTGTAAATTTTAACCAGACTATTTGGTTGAAAGGTAGGAGGATGCAGAATCAAGTTGACAAAAAAAAAATTAAAATAAAATTGAAAGGTTCAGTTGAGCATTAATTTGTCTTACAATAAAGACGTTCAAAAATCTTGCCAAAGGGTGCAATCATACTTCGATACTTCATAATTGTGTATTTCACATGTAAATTCGTAATTGTTTCTCTTCTTTAAAAGAAAAGCACATAAAAGTATGGTACTTGATTTCTTGATTTTTTTTTTTACAATTCACACAACCATTATCAAGTACCGGTTGAAATATTGAAAAATATTTGGGTCATATTGCGAGTACAGTGTATAAGTACGCCTTCTTGTCTTATTTTGTTTGTAGTCCTGCTCTTCTTATTACTTTCGTCTTGAAACGCTTTTTACTTGCAATATTATTGTCTTAATTTTTTTTTATTGAATATTAAGAATTCGATATTTCGTTACAAACTTTACATTAACATTATTGAGAAATCAGCCTTAGCGATTATTTTAACTCTGCTGAAGAAACAGTTTCTACCACATCAATCACTCTATGTAATCTTAAGAAAAAAATTTTAAAATATAGAAAGATTATTCCTACACAAAATGGTTGCTTTAGAAAATATAGTTAAAAAAATTGTATTTTTTGGCGATGAAGCTTACTTGTGGTTGAATGGATACGTTAATAAACCAAATTGTCGCATTTGGAATGATAATCATCCGCGAGTCGTTGTTGAGACGCCGTTACATTCTCAAAAAGTCACGGTTGGGTGTGCTCTATAGGCAAAGGAAATCATTGGAAATGTAGTCGTCCTTAAAGTTAATCAATGGAGAACTCTATAGGGCGATGATTAATGACTTTTTCGTGCGTGATTTGGAGGATGTCCTTTGGTTTCTACAAGACGGCGCTACAAGTCGTACAGCCAACGTAACAATCAATTTCTTGAAGGAAACTTTTGGTTTTGATTTCTTCTTGAAAACCACATGTTAAAAAAAAGCTCCCTATATTACAGGGCGCAGCGCAATGCTTTGTAATAAATGAATACATTCATGATTGTTAAAGTCGGAATCGTGTAGCCAATTGCTTCTATCTCAGTGTAGCTACTCAGACTGTCATCAGCGCTCTGCTTGAAATGTTGCCTACATTTAGGATTGCACTGAAAGTTAATTCTTATTTATTATTTTAGTTATACATCAAAGAATATGCGCAAGACGCTTTACGTATTAATATCTTATGCGGTTATATCCACTTGTTAATTTCAAAATATTATATAATATCATACATATATTTGAGAATATCTCCGAAAATTTAAAGTTGATTCACTAATGATCGATTTAATAAGATTTTTGATATTAATTTCGAGTTTCTAAGCTGGGAGTGTAAATTTTTTTACAAAAAATATGTTATTTTTAAGGCCGCCATTTTGTCAAAAATTAAAATTTTGACCAGTTCTTCAATCACTAACTGCATCCATGTATAGGAATAAATTTTTTTTTGGTTTTTGGCTTGGCGAAAGAGCAGAAAAATCTTCCTCACCTTTTTTCCGAGGTTCTTCTGGAGATCAGCTAAATCATCAAAGAAATTTAAAATTTTTGTGAATTAATCACCAAATATTAAGGTACAATAAATTCTGTAAATTTACATTATTTTTATTTATTTATTAAATTAAATAGCCTCTTCAAAGAATTAAAAAAAAACGCGTTTCTTCTGAGTTGCATGTGAATATAACTCCTCATTTAGAGTATAATGAAGATATAACCAGTAGTACTTACTATTTCTTACAAAAGAAGAAAAGAACACATTGTTGTTATCTATAAGTATATTATAGACATCGCCTTTTTTTCTAGGGCTAGTCAGTCACAATGTATTATTGAGCATAGATTTTAGTGCACCACGTCGTATGAATTACCAGCGAAGTTGTTGATGACTTCTGGATGTGTCTCTTCAGGCGGAGTGGAAACTATTAACACTCTACTTAATAAAATTGGTAAAATCCATTATTTAAGATCTGAAGAAGAGCAGTTTGCGAAAATTAGAATAACTAATGATCAACTAAAAAAGAAATTAAAAATTCTTAATTTAATTGTTTAGTAAAAAAAAAAAAAACAATTGAATCAAAATACCAAATTTACCCGTCTACGTGCCTAACCCTTTCAATTTATGTATGTATGTAGGTATATTAAGCGTTGTGAGGAAAAGCCAAATGTTAAATAGTGCTGATGAGATGCCCAAAAATAAAAGTGAAGCAATTGACAGCGTAGTTGGAACGAAGACATGTAAAATGATGGGCTTAATAAGCAATGTGATGAGCTATGAGACAATAAACCGTAGCAATTTCACTTAGAAATAATTCACTTACTCTCCAGTATATTTCAATTTCCCCTCAATGGCACTTATCTATAGGTATATGGTATTTATTTGTGTATGTGTGTATATATATATTTGTGTTAAATACATAGAAGAAAGTACTTGAAAAAATGAAAAGAGGCGACAGAAGAATAGCCGCTACGTGAATTGCTTGACAAATAAACATGCACGCACATATTTATTTATTAAATTAATATAAATACATTTTAAGTTGAGCATAGCAAGCGCGAAGAAATTTAAGGCAGAGTAATTTGGTCTCAAAAAATTAATACCTCATCAAAAATATTAAAAATTTTATGAAATTTTTGGCAGCCTAAGACGAAAACTTCAAAAATTGTTAGGAAAGGAACAGCTGAACAATTTGAAAAAAAAAGTTTTAAAGCTTTACTTGGTATTAACAAATTAAAAGCATAAAAAATATATTTGTTGTCGAAAACTAATCAGCTTACCAAACAATATAATTTTTTTTTTTTTTGAATATTTACAAGCAAAAAAAAACTATCCAAAAAATTTTGTCGTGCACGATTATATGAGGTCAAGGCTTAATGCGATGCCGAGACAACGGTACCACAGTAATAAAAATAATGTTGAACAAAAATTCGCTATTCAAGTACGCGAAGAGCCAAGCCATATTGCACCGAATGACCCCGAGATGACTGCAGCTTAACAGTTATAAAGCGAGCTTGCGGTTATTGCAGTAAACTGACTGAAATATACATACATACATATATATATATATATATATATATAACACTATATATATATATGCAAGTATGTGTGTATGCATGCGTTCAGGCATTTATATGAGCTTGGCAAGCTTGTAGGTGTTATTTTATTGAATATTTATGTAGGTGTTCATAAATTGTATTTACTGTTAAATTAGTGGCTTTCCACCTGCATGCATGTAATATATGTGCTTAGGTGTGTATGTATGTATGTATTCATAGGTATTTCTTTGTATGTGGGAGTATTGCGCAGCAACCAGTTAGTCGACTTGCATTTTCGTTCACTTCCAAAAATGTTAATGACTGTTAGGTTTGTGTTGTGAACATTCCGATCTATGCGCTTACATTTGAAGACACGTACATATATTTTTATAGGGGTAGGTGTATGCATATATATTATATGCTTGTAATAGTAAGTATTATTTTGGCAATTTAGTGTAATTTTTGATTGAAGCGGGTGATTTGTGTAAATTTATTTTGATATTATTTTTTGCAGAGTTTGGAAAAATAGTTTCTGCAAATAGTAGCTATAATTATTTCCACAGTTCTTATTACCGTTAATATAGTTGCTATAATTATTACTATGGGTGCTATAACGGTTACATTATAATTATTACTATAATTGTTATACTTATTAACTCATCTGCTATAATTAGCACATTGTGAACGAAGTATCTGATATTCAAGTGTTTCAAATTGGTAATATCATTAAGGAAATCACAGGTTTAGGCTTTATTAAGAGACTTTGGGTATTTTGAGATCGAAAAATTTATTCAGCATAATCAATAGGAGTTTCATAATACAGAGAGGTTTTATATAACTTGGAACCGAGTTTTTTATTATAACATTCATTAAAAATATTTTAGATGATATAAATAAATAACGTTGCAACATTATTTAAATATATAATAAATTTAAGATAACATATAACGAAATCTGTATTCAAAAAACACATTTTAGTCAATTTAAATTATTTGTGATCATCATTCAGATCTGGGAACCTTATTTTAGTAAAAGGTTTTTGAAGTTTCAGATGTTCAAAATATTCCGAAATACATAAAACCGTTGCATATAAAGGCACTTGATTTTAAATTTAACCGGTAAGACTGATACCAGAGTTCTCAAACTTCAAAATAATTATAAAAAAAAAATTCAATAATTTCTAAAATAAAGAAAATTAAAGAAAACAAGAAAAAACGTTAACTCTACAGATTTAAGTTTTTTTCTTGATTGTGATCGTTCAATTTGTACAGCAGCTATGTATATATTGTACTGTATATGGTGATCCAATATCGTTATCTGATATATAAGCTATCCACTTCTGAACTATTGCTTATCTCAAACTGTACAATTGTTGATAGTACAGGTCCGAATTAAAAGTTTGACTGCAGGGGAGCAGCTCATAGCAGATGATTCTCAGCCAATGCCACCAATGTTGTTGACCGCCAACAATTTTTAGATTTTATCTAAACGGAATTAAATTTTTTAAAAAATCTCTTGCTTGTAATTAATTATTTCCTGAGTTTTTTTGTATTAATTTATACATTTTTTTGATACTACACAAATTTGTCTACATTTTTCTTCTATAAAAAAAATTTTGGAATGCACAAACTTAAATATTCAACTTTGCATATGCATATTTGCCATATTCCATATACGTTGTTGTTTGTCTTACACGAATTTTTCTCACCCAGTTCCTCCCACCGCCATTGGCCACATCGAAGCTTGTTTGTCTGCCTTTGGCCGACACGCAATCAAAAACCAAAAATAAAAAAGAAAACAAAAACATTTATATTTTGGAAGCTTCTCTTTAATCATTGCATGATTAAACGACAGAAACAGTGTAGAAAGGCAAAGAGAAGTGGCAAGCATCACGAGGCGGTCTCATACCCACATTTTGTATACACATACAGAGACACACAACAACACAATTATTTGTAAGTGCGAGTATAAGTCAGCGTGTTCATCGCTGTCTATCGTTTACATATGTACGAAACTTTGCGCCGCCGCAGCCATTATCATTTACTTACGAGTGTATTTCGGTTTCGCTATTCGTCGGTGGCTTGTCAAAAATGTTTTGTCGACTGCGAAGTGCACGATTAAAATATCTATGCTCATAGCCAAAACAACAACAACAATGCACAATTAATTTGTATGTATATATGTTAGAGTGTATATAATATATTATGTTTAGCTTGTATTTGTTTATTTTTATTTCGTGAATATGTATTGGTTGGCGCAAAGCTTTTTTGTTAACTGTGTTTTTAGGCCAACTTTCAGTTTTAAGTGACTCTTTGATGGCCACAAACCAAAAAACTAAAGCACATACTTATACTCACTTAAGAATATAGCATTTTTTCATAACATTTCCAGTTTTGAAGTGCTACGGCAGAAGGGTTTTTGACCTGTTATATGTGATATATGTGTTTTGTTGTTGTGTGTTGCTATTAAAAAGGGCCAACATACTAATAATTATGTGTGCTAACTTGTTTTCAGCTGTTTTTGCTTGGTAATATTATTTTTTGGCTTAAAGTTACAGGTTATGACTGTTACAAGATCTAGATCTCGCTTGCCATGAGAAAACCTCGAAAGTTTAGCTCTTTATCACAACTATTTGGTTCTCAAACATTCACGAAAAAGTCAATTTTATTTTAGTTTTTAGGTTATGTCCGAAAATTTTCTCTATATTTTGGATTTAATAAATTTAAAAAATTTTAGCATTGATTCAAATTTTTTCCAACTACATTTATCAGTTACATTTGTATGGAAAGAAATGATTGTTTAAAAGTTTATAAAATAGAGAACTCGATTCTTTTCAAAATATTCTTTTGCGTGAACAAGAAAAATTACAGTTTTCGGTTGAATCAATTGGCAGAAAAAGCAAAGCGCTAAAAAATCAAACATACATAGGTAATTAGAGGTGAGCATAAATAATAGAACACAAAGTTGAAAACAAAATATTCATATGAATTTGAAAATTATACTACGCAAAAGGCATTATTTGCTTTATTTTTTGCGAATTCTTGGAAACAAGTTTTTTTTTAAATTAAGCGTCATGTATGTACTTAAATGAACGAATACGAGCATTGGGGTGGTTCCAAATAGTTTTAGCTATTTTTATTATAAAAAATAATTGTAAAAAAATAATAAAATTAATTTTTTTTTAATTTTATTTATATTAAAAAAATGTGAAACTCTTAGATTTTTAATTTATTTTATTGAATTTTTATTATTTTTGTGCAGAAAAAAATTATTAAAAAAATAATAAAATTTCAAAATTTTAGAACTTTAAAAATTTTGTAATTATATTTTAATTTATAAAAATACTAAAACTCTTTGATATTTGATTTATTTCTTATATGAAGTTTTTTTTATATTCATACATCTCCTTAGGCTCACGCTGTTATTTATATGAAGTAAAAATTAAAAAAACTATAAAAATTTTAAAAATTAAAAGAATTTAAAATTTTATATGTTAATTTTTTTTTAATTTATAAAACTATTAAAACTTTTTAATATTTTATATCTTTCTCATATAATTTTTTTTTATTTCATCTCCATAGGTTCAACCTATGATTTATATACGCTAGCATGTACCATATATGTGGGTAACGAAATTTGCTAGAAACTTTAACGAAATTATTTAAAATTAGCATTTTAATATTGGCAAACAAGTATATAAATATATAAATGTTTATATGTACGTATATATATATTTATGTACAAGCAACTTGGCATTCTATATGCGTATTAAAGCCATTCGCTAATGTTTTGTTTATGCCGAATATCTGCGTTATTTGTTCTCCTGCACTAGACTTTTTTGGATTTCCCATCTTGGCTCAGGAAAGAGTTTAAAGTAGTGATCATAAAAACCGGTTTTTTATTTTGTTCTCTAAGGCTATTTTAAATTCCAGAATCGTGGTAATTTTCTTTAACAAAAGCTTTTTGTAAGCACTTCTTTCACTTTTATTTTTATTTTGGCTTAGACACAGAAAGATAGAATACAACGTATTTGAAGGAAGTAGCAAATTATATAATTCTAGGAACTTTTTTCAAAATCGCTTTTAATTTCTTTATTCTTATTGCTAGACTGAGGTGTTCGCCATTGTTACGGCACTTGTGGAATTTAGCAGAGAATATATATATAAAAGAGAGTTTAGTTATTAGATCTTTATTCCTGGAATATCGCGACAGAATGTTGAAATTATAAATAAAGTGATTAAACAATAAATAAAATACGTCTTTTTCAGCAAAAGTTGAAAAATAAAATGACAAATGAATTCTTAAAGTTTTGATTTCGACCATATTTTCTAATTATTTTGGTTTCAAAAAAGCTTTGGGTTTATCGAAATTTTAAGAACAAATCACTTATTTCCAAATTGTATATCTTTCGATGAGACCACTTATAAAAACTACTATAAATCGTAGATTGGTTTGTTGAAAAGGGAGGCGCAGGAGTGCCAGACCGCATTCGTCCGCATTTAGGCCATCGTTAGACACACTGTGCGTCCGAGTTGTAACTAATTACGCCTTATCCAGCAACTTAATGGATTTGACCAGATTTTTCCACACCAGCAGCTCAATGTTGTTAGTGTTCCAAAGCCTGAGGTGTTTTTCAACCCTTGAAGAAGCTGTATGGTTTATGCCACTTCGTTTCCCTCTATATATATATCGGATATAAATATATATATATGTATAGTTGGAAGCGAGAAATATATATTTCTATCCGATCATAAGAAAAAATTAGATAACGGTAAAGCAGAGGACTTTCTCGTTACAACTAATAGCTGGTACTTGGAGATCACAGAACCATTGGTTAATTCTTTTCAACAGGGTGATAGAAACGTTATGTTTAATTCCTCATGGATCTCCTATTCTCGGTTGCATTAACAATTTAAATATTTGTTATACCCTTTAAAGATTAAGCCTAAACTAAAAGAGATAAAGCTTTACTATTGAAAAATTTGGTTATAAAAACAGCTATCGTGCAAAATTTAAAGAATTGTTGAATATAAAATTCTGAAAAAGTTTGTGAAACACATTTTCTGTTGAAATTACTACATACATATATGACCAAAGTAACTAGTTATGCAACTAGTGCCGAAATCAGTCTTTCAACTAGTTCTGAAGTAGTGAATAGTAAATATAAGTGGACACAGCCTACAAAATATTTAGGAAACCATTTTTTTGTAGTTGTTATTTTTGTTTTTGTGATTTTCTTTCCCCCATAATAAACAAAATTTTCATTTAAGAATTTTTTTCGTGTTGGCTGCAAAGAAAATTATATACCTCTGGCAACACTACTGTTTAATTAATATTCAAACTTATAACCATATACATGTAAATATTTATACCCACATGATAATATATTTGCCTCTGTATACAATTCAATATACAATCATATAAAATACTGGCATTTAGTAGACGTTAAATTTTCAAGAAACGTGTTTCGAGCGCTGAATTAAGAACTACTTAATGCTAATACACAAATACAGACATACAAACTGCTGTTATACATATGCATGTATTTATATTTGTCACATAAAACTCTCGAAATTCGTTATGATTATTTAGGTGAACATTCGTAAATGTTAGTCCAACAAATATTTGCCTACGTATTTGTAACGAACAGCATTTTTTCAGTTGTTGTTTTTCAACACAGCCGAAAATGAGCTTTTAGGTATAGCAACCAAATTGTCAAAGCCAACAGTCAGCAAGTTCTTCGCATACATATCTTATATATATCTATTTGACAGATCACTAGTTCATCGTTTGATTAGCTTATATATATGTATTGTATCTATGCGCATAGATACTTATGTATATGTAAAAATATATGAATTATTTAGAAGAATATACACGTGCATAGCTTCCCAGGCGAGCATGCGTGACTGGCGAAATGTGAACTTGATTCGTTTCCTCATTTACGACCTTAGATATATGACATACGTACATATACACATACATATATACGTTCATATATGATTGAAGAATGAGTTATATGTGTGCTGGTTGATTCTATAGAGAAGCTTCTAAGCAAAAGTAAGTGAAACCTGTGCACTCACATACATAGTTATATACATAAATATGGCATATGCTCGTATGTGTTGTGCAAAGTTTTGCTTTCATTATACCTATTAAGTATAGTATTCCGCAGAGATTTGGACTATTTTCTCTTTTTTGTTGTTTACTTTGTCGGTTATTTCTAGTTATACCAAAATTCATGATTTGCTTTGTCGTTTTCTTTGTGAGCTTCTTCTGTAGATTTTCGCTTTTTTGCCCAGACTTATATAACATGTTTATGCTGGTCGTATTCGTACATACTTGTACATATATTAACAAGAAGCGTTTGAAACGTGCATCGAATCAGAAAAACAGGTTGCCTCAATTTTGCTTTTTCCAACGCACCCTGTAGAGCGCTATTCAAAAAAAGTTTAAACAAATAATTTTATTTGAAATTTGTTATTTATGAAAAGTAAGCAGTTTCTTTAGAGTGCACCACTGCGTATGAGTAATGGGAAATTTTTGCATTTTTGGGTTTCTTCGATAGAATTTTCTTTTAAGTACTATTCCTTATTTTTATATATTATATTATATATTATTTATAATTTTTTATTTATTTATTATTTTTGAAAATTAACTATTTGTTTGTAAAGCAAAAATTTTTAAAAAAATTATTTTATTTTAAGTATGTTTTTTTGGTTACAAAAGAGTTATATCCATTTGTGAATTTTAAAACATTGATATTTGGTTTTGCATATATATCGATTGTAAATACATATATTTGAGAATAATCTCCGCAAAAAGTTTCGGAGATATAAGCGTATTTGTAAGCATTTTTTTAACTTATTATAATCAGCCCTGAAAATCTCGAAACGAGGTCCTCTGAGTTTGAACGTAAACATTCTACGGTTGCACCGATTGATTTAAAATCACATTAGCCTTTTTAGATATATGTTAGGTTGAAAAAATTTTTTTTCGCTCCACCCTAACGTTCATAAATATTGCTTCTGACATAAAAATGGTTAACACCTTGTTCTGAAGGAACAACGTATAACTACTTACGCCATTTATTGAAAAAAACAAAAAAATAGAGAAAAAGGTGATAACCTTTGGGCTTATAATTATTTTCCATCTTATTTTTTTTCTTTAATACTAGTAAATCGAAATACATATACGTTCATTTATATCAGATAAGAGCAAATCTGTTTCTCTATTTACGATTTCATTCATTCTATTCATTTTATTATTATTATTATTTTTTTTTTTTTGCATTGCTAGCAATTAGTTTTGACGTTCTTATTATATTATGATTATCGATTTTGTTGCTTTTCACCTTTGTTCGTAGTCCGCTTGGTGGCCGCACCACATCGCACTCACTAGCAACTATTAACACCACATGCCATGCGCTCTCTTGGTTAGCTCTGAGTTCGTCAATTCTTAGTTTCCAATTGTTGCTGCGTATTTTATTTAATTGGCAGTCCTTGAACTTGACTTCAAGTGAACGTACACGCACACATATATTTAGAAAAGCACATACGTAATTGCAAACATATACATATATATACACTTTTATAGAAGAAAAACAATTACATTTATATATGTAGATAGGTATTTTCGGGTTTGAATTGAGTAGAAGTGCGCATATTAACATTATGGCATATAATTCTGTAATAAATAGACTCTCAGTCAGTCAATTTTTTGAAAAGAAATGTGAATATCAAGTTTCAGTATGTAACCGTTATATATCTTACCATCAACCTGAAAATGTAATAAGTAACTAGCTAGTCATGGCCATGTTGTAAAATGCTATTTACGCTCTTTGCAATGTTTTTGGACCTGAATTCTTATATTTTTCCAGTTTCTTTGAGAAATTCGTACATAAAGATGGTTGAGAGTTTTTTTCTCCGAGCAAGAAGAAAACGAGACAGCACCGAGTATAGGCTAAACTAATCCTAAAGCTATTTATATGTATAAAGATGTAGATACACATATCGGTCTTACCACACGCAGCTCAATGAGTTCCGCAGAAAATTCTGTCTTGGTGGTACTAATTCGTTCTGTTTCAAAATTTTAGTAATTTTTATGCAGTCAAAAATAGAATTTATTTACAGGTGGCAACCCTGTTTTTCGGTTAACATACTTATCAACTCCACCACGAATAACAAATTCACAAACTTTTTAGTCGCTAACTAATATTTTTAAAATCAATTCCTGCTCTCAAATAATTTTTCATGTTATTGAGCAGTTTTCTTCACTTTTAATATCAAAAAACCAGATGGCAACTCTACCACTTACATATATTTTATGAATTGACATTTTTTATTAACGTTAAAAATATTGGGTTCCAAAAATTTTTTTCTTTTTTTTATATTTCACACTTTTCTTTAGAAAAGTGTTTCTTCGCTATCTTTAGAAATGTTTATGTTGTAAAAAGATATGATTTAATGGTAGACGGCAATCCTGCTGTTTTGGTTGACATACTTAACATCACCAATAATAAGTGAAAATATTTTGGTGGCTAATTAGTAATTTTTAATTAGAAAATATAACAAATGGCAACTCTAAATATTTTTATATCAGCTTCACAACATTAATATTAAAACTGAATAAGCATATTTTTAGCAGTTTTATTTACAGAAAATGTTATGGCAACCCTATGACAAATATTATTAAATGAATTTACATGTTTACTTTTTTATATTCTTTATCGTTTCTGAATCTTTAAAAAATTGTATCCTGGAAAAGTATTCATTAACGGCAGCTGGTAACCCTATTTTATCTATCAACTGTATCACGAATAAAAAGTTAAAAAATATTATAGTCAATAATAAATTTGTTTTAATTATAGAATAAAATAGATGGCAACACTGGCCGGAAATATAATATCAATAACCACAAACATATTTTCACTTTCCACCACTTTTTAATAATAATAAAAACAGTTGGCAACCCTGTATTTTGAATTGACTTTTTTTTATTAAGAGTTCTAAAAATAAGTAATTTACTTGTTATATTGTTAAAATGAGAGCTGAGTACTTCCACCATAGCTTTGCCTTTAATTTAAGTGTTCATCGAAAGTTTTGCAGTACACTTCCACAAACATAAGTAATTTTCGAAAAATCATTACAAACACATCTAATTTCTAAATTTAATTTTGTTGTTTTGGTGCATGTTTTTAAGGCGTAAAGTGATTGCAAATTAGAAAGTACCAATTGATAATGGCAAACCGGCATGAATTGAAGTTATTCGTCACTTGCGTGCGTATATTATTCGTCGTTTGTAGCTTTTTTTGCTTCTGTTACTGTTTCCTTTTTTTGTTTGGTTATTTTGTTTTCATTGCTCATTTGTCTGCGTGATTTGTTGTTGTGCGTGCGGGCTTTTTAAGCTATTCGATACTCTGTCATTGCTTATGCATACGAGTTCAAGTGATCATCACTTCAATTGCTTATACCCTATAACGCAAAGCCACACACACACACACACGCATATACATATACCCACATTTGTACATACATTATATGTGCACTAACGAACCATGCGAGCAATTGGCCAACTCATTTTTTGTTATTCGACACTTTCTATTGCTGCGGTGGCCATGTGTAACTAGTACTCATATGCCTGTGTGTATGTTTGTATGCATGTAAGAGACATTCAAATGTAACAACAATGCGACATTCATGCCGAAAAGTGAAAAGACCTGGTTGGGTGTTTCCTAATGGTTCACACGTGTGTTGCATCCGATAATATCGCGAGCACTTTACTCCGGCTGTGGAAACTCGCACCTCAAATATTCATAAATGTACATGCATATATATATATAAACATATGCATAGGTATTTAGATTAAGATCATATTGATTTTGATAAAAAGTTAGACCCTCAGGGTCATTTTCACTTCTGCTTCATTCGTGCGCAGATTCATCACTTTCGACCGAGTTAACAGACTTTGCAATGTGCATTCGCCTTAAGGTAATATTGCTAAGCAGTTTTTTGAAATAAAATGTCTAACCAGTTTTTGAATTACAAATTTCATAAATTGTTTCACAAAATTGCCAACAAAAAGTATAAGTCTTACAAAGAAATCTTTCGACTGCTAACCAATAGTGGCTAGTTACAAACGAAAATGTTGTGTTTTTCGAAACTCTGTGTTGTGGATTCCCCTATCAATATTGAAAACAAAAAACCAAAGTTGAAACAATTTCACAGTCATTTTGATTCAAATCATTCATAAAAACGATCACATTGAAAATTAATTCGTATACAAGAATAACATAAACAGGATTGCGCTAACGTGACGTCATACACTGTAAAATGAGTAGAGGCAACATAGCAACAAAAAAAGCTATATACTTGTAGCATATGACGTCGACGGTGCAATTTTGTTTTTTTAATTCTTGGTCATAGCCTAAGCCGAATAAAGTACTTGTAATGGTAAACACTTGGCGTAATCTCTATCTTTATCATTCTCGATTTAGATATAAGAAGTTTGTCACATTATGATTCTCTTTACCATCAATTTTTTTTCGTTATTACAACTGTTCAAATGAAAATGACTTTGCGAATTTGTGTTATCCCTGTCTCATCCGATCTATTTCATGAAATATCTTATTTTATGAAATTAAGTAGGTTATTCGGTGAACTTTGTATCGTTTAACAAAGGAATAAGGATCAATCGATTTGATATTTGTTCACATCTTTCATTCTTATTTCTGTTTATATTTCGTTTCGAGTATAACCTATAATCTTAGACATGTATCTAGTTTAAGGTTACTTTGTTTTAAGAGACGAATTCCACAGAACAGAGTTCAATAAAATAAAATCGTTATAAAGGGTGTAAGCCAAAATCACTTTATTAAATGTATATAGATTTTGATTTCTAAAAAATACGAGAAGTTTTTTCGAAAACAGTCACCACTGCGATTTCGAACAAAATTTTGTATCGTTTTAGTTCCAGGCCTTACTCAAATTCTTTTTCATTTCAACTTTTCATAAGTTGATATATTCGAAGCCTATTTTTAAATTGGAAATATGGCAACTCTGGCATCATAAGATACACCAGATGTGAGCAATTGTGTACACCTTGAAATTTAGTAAAATTTATAATTTTATGTACTACTTTCTATTTTTCGAAACCAAAATTTTCAGCTAATCAAGAATGTCAGTTGGAAAATGAAAATTAATGCGGAAAACAAAAAAAATTTAAGCTAGGGTATAGCTAGCTATAGGTATCATAATGAATATAACAGATATTATCAAACTACACAAAGAGAGTTGCAATATTATCGATAACTCCAAATAATCGACTTATGATTTTGAGAATATTTTGCGCATTAGTCGATATCTAGATAGTTAGAATTTTAAATTTAAATGGATAGTTGCAACGAATTTACTTTTTTTTAGAAATATTTCTAGCTTCCAATAGTATCTAATTTGTTGTGGAAAAAAATTATTTAATATTTTTCTCTGAAAAAAATATTTTAATTTACAAATTTTTGAACAAAAACACTAACCGAAAATGTTTTTGAAGTACCATGGCATTACTTTTTAAACTGAACAGAAATAGCAAACCATAACATATTTAAACGTTTAAAACAGAAAAAATTTCTAAATGTGTCAAAAAGTGTTTTTGGATAGGTGGTATTTTATAATTCTGACTCAAAAAATTTTGCTTGGAATGATTGGAATTTACGTTACCATTCGTGTCATTCCGCGCTGCCGTTTTACAATTTACACCACTTAAATTTATTTAGTTAAAGTCTCAAGAAGCATATCATCTATATACGCTATATTCCAATATTTATACATCATAGATTAGTAATAACTTACACAGCCATTATAAAATACATATTACGACCTATGTTGTTACCAACTACCACTGATTAAGTGTGTGGGAGTTTCGGCTTGTGTTCAATAAGTTTGTTGCTCTTTATTAAGGCGAATGGCTTCCTCATTGTATGGTAATTTATGATGTGAAACGTTGATCCCATACGCACTTATTAATAAATTATTAATATATTAGTATGTATGTACATATGTTTGTTAGCAAGTAATATTGTATTAGTCGAAATACGAATTACGTTATCAAAAATAAAAATAGTTTCATTTGCGTATCTAAAAAATAAAACTAAAATCACCAAAATAATACAACAAAAACAATAGCGATCAAAGCAACAAGTGCGTGGAAATAAATAATAGCACACGCATAAAAAATAAAACAAAGGAAAGTAAAACAAAAATGACTATAAAACAAAAGTAAAAGAAAAGAAACACATTTTTAGTTAATATACTCGAATTTGCTTTAATTTTGTTTAGGTCAACGAACTTATTTGAACTACTTTTTTCTCAGACACGCTACACATCCAAACTATTTCTTTTATTTATACATACATACATACATACTATAACTTAGCTGTTGTGATTTAGTCATTTATTTATTTTATGTTTTATAAATTATAAGCAGATAATGCGTAGGCTTTTATGTAGGTGCCAAAGGCGGCCGGCATAGAGATTATCATAGCCTTTTTATTATCGCTAAATTGGAGCATGTAAGATTTCTTTCAATAAAAATATAAATACATGCGTGTTTATGTGGTATATACGATTCTAAAGAGATGTGGTTGATAGGTTGCAAATATTTTTATAGAACTATGTACATATACATATGGTAAACTCTTTTAAGATGGATCAGATTTTGAATTTCAAAAATTAAAAAATTGTATACAAACAGAAAGGGTATGACAAAAAATCGAATTTTTCACAAAGTTTCAAGTACAATATTTTAGTTTATAAAATTGAATATTTTATTGAAAATTTTCCACATTTTCTTCTTATAAGTAAGGTTTTTATACTGCAGTATTATTATTTTATATATTGTTTTCAAAACTTGCTAGTATGAACTTAATAAAAAACATAAATAGATTTTTTCCATATTTTGAAAATATATAAATATTAAAGGTTATGCCTATAAAAATAACATGCTACAAATTCAAATCAATATCTCAAATAGTTTTTGAATTAAAGCTTTCTAAAGTGTTGCCGTTCAGTTCAATCGGCTACATCAGTTTATATTTAAAAGCGAAACTACGTTTTTTAATTTACTCGAGTGATAACTCGGAAACAAGTTATCCGATTGCTATCGATTCTGCATGTTGTGTATATGGTTCTGCCAACAATTACCTAGTAGTTTTTAGATCTGATCGAAAATAGAATTTTGGCATGCCGAAATTGATTAATTTTTGAAGTAAAAATAAACTTAATGTACGCAAAATATTTTCCAGAAAAGACTTTTTTATTTAGTAATGCAGGATGTTATTTAGCGCTGTCGGAGATCCCGTGAAACTCGAAAAATGTTTAATTTTTTTATTCAAACATTTTACTGTGTATTCTTAAAATTTGTATAAATACAAAATTGTAAAACAATTTAATTTAATTCCCAAAAATCTTCTCTTTTTAGGCTGTCGCACTAGTTGTGTTCCTTAATTTCACCGAAAAACTCAATAATTTCAGAACCACAGTAAAAGGTACGTGTCTTTGATAAAAAAAAATACGCCTAATTGTACGCAACATTATGTCTGCATATTTTCAAAATTCTTAAATTTTATATTAAAAATATTTTTAAGTTAAAAAATAATATTTAATTTCCGTTTAAAGAAAGAACTTGCCTTTAAAACCACACCTTATATGAGACCTCTGAACTTCACACTATCAAAACACGTAAGACTGAAAAACAACTGTTACAAAATGCGAATATACATCTTCCCAAATTTAACAAAAATTGTACGGTGAACCCCACTTTATGAATATATAATATGTTTCTTTATATGCATGCCTACTTACTCCCATATACAATTATATTTATATATACCCAACTGTTTGCATTGTGCTTCCTAAATTAAGCAGTGAAATACAATAATTAAAGTACCGCATTCGCAATAAATGTATACTCGTGGGTATTCCCAGTTATTTTATCAGCAATTGTAGAGTACCAAAGCGTTGCTTCGAGTTATTCGAATATAAAAGACGACAAACGAATATTATTGGCACAGTTCATTTCGTTAAGTCGGACAGCTTGTCAAGAAACATAAACGTGAGCTATGGATTTAAAATTTTTCATGCTGTTATTCGCAATATTTGTTGGTATGGCTTTGGCTGCAAAACCTACTATAGATCCAAAGTTAAAATGGCATCGACCAGTTGCTGTGCCGCCACAGTGGTATAGAACGGGTAATACAGACACTGGGAAGACGAATCAACAGTCATAAATGATGTGCTGTGTATGTTCCAGTGGCTTTCAAATTATATGCGAAGCAGTTATTGTGTTAGAATTATGCAACTTAAATGTAACAGTATTTAAATAATTATAAATATATGTATGTAGGAGTGTGGTGAAAAAATAAAAATTTTATTAATATATGTAAAAAAAATGGGTCGTCTCGAGGTTTCGCCGAGTTTTTCGTCAATTTGTGGTATATGTGTTGATGTGAATGGTTTTCTCAGTTTCGAATGATTTTCGAATGGATGTTGTACTAGTATTTATTGTGAGTTTTTATAGCGGAAATACTACGCAGTTATAAAATTTTCCATTACGTTAATGGACTTGTAATATCCGAAAATTCTTCTACATAACTGCAAGTCTTATGAAAAATAATTCACATACAAGGCAAAGTTGTATATACTATAAAAATCTACCACTTTTGTATCAACTTTTTTCATATTACCTCAAAATTTATGAGAAAAATTCAAAGAAACCGAGTTTTTGTATTTTGATTGCTTTTTTTTTTGTTTTTACAATAATTTCTTTTACAAAATTTTGTGTCAGCTTATTTTTTAATGTTCCAAACATACTGCAATTTTTTGAATTTAAAATATTTTATTTTTTAACTTATCTTGACTTAATACCTGTAATTTTCAATCAGAAATTGTCACATCAAAATATCTGCTTTTTGTTTAAATCGGTAGACTTTTTCTTCATTGAAATCTTCACTCTCTGATGGTGTAAAGAAAATATATGTACATTACTATGGTAAATTTCCTCAAAAAATTTAAAAGATCACACCACTTAACATTTTAAAGCTTTTTTTAAGCTGCTTCTATAAAAGTAAGAGGGAGCACCCTCCGAATTTGCACAATATATAAATTCCTTTCAAAATATGGTCTCTACAAATAAGTAATACTTTTTTACATAAATATGTTAATACCTTAATGCAAATGTTACCGTTATTCTCTTCAAATATTTTTTAGTATTGACTAAATATTATAGTGTTATAAAATTTGTTAATCAGAAAATTGCCAACATTAAAAGTTCTATCACATTCACTCCCTCCGATACCTTCTATGTTGTAAATGTTACTCATACGTAATGGTGAACTTCACAAAGTCACTTATAATAGTATAAATAAAGTTTACATAACAAAAACAATAAACATATTGTGCACATATATTAAACTTTAATTGCTCATAAAATATTTTTACATTTTGTCAACATCAATTTACCAACTATATGAGCCAGATATTGAGCCGCTGTAGGAATTGTCATTGTTATGGAAATCATGAGTGGCTTGTGCAGCGGCGTCCACCTTCAAATTGCCATCATCGCTGCTGTAGATATTTTGATTGTAATGAGCTGAAGCGCTATCCTGGTTCACATCGACACCAACGCTGCCACCATCGGGTGTACGCACTTGGCGGACCAACACTGGTGGGTGTCCTTGCTGTGGCAATTGCGAGTCATCTTGCAGTGGTAAGGCAGCGATCAGTGCAATGCTGCAGAGGCAAACGAATACTAGAAGACACCTATTTGCCATTTTATATAATTTTAATATAAACGTTCTTCTTATGTTATTAAAAGCGATCGATAACGAAGTGCTTAAGTGATTGATAACAACTTCGCTGGAACGTTGGTTTTTATATCATCTCACCTGTGTTTTGCCAATCGATGTTGCATCAATTTGGGATTCACACTATCTTTAATTTTGTTGAGATAATGATAACTCTCACTTGGGAAGCACCTTATCAAACATAATATGATTAAGTGTGTTTACCTGTAATTATTTAAGTAACATAACGGAAGTATGTTATTTCATATTTTCTTATCAGTGGTAGAGTACCTTTATTCTTTTAACGTAAACGTACTTTTAGCTCGCGTAAATTTGAATCGATATTTAACGATTTTTATCGATTTATTGTATGAATTATTTCGATCATATTCATTTACTATTCTAAGAGTCTTTCCATATTTTATATTTTTCTTAGTTTCTATTTGCTAACTGCCCTAATTTATTTCAGTTTCCTTATACTCACTATAAACAAGGGGTTGCTTTAAGAGTTAGATACACTTGCAAGTCAGATCGTTTTAAAAAAACATTTTAAAGTTTCCTTTCCGGCTGAACCAGTTTGGATGTCGGGTCAGCAAAATACCTTAATATCCGCAAATAATTTGAACTTTGAAAAATCCTCTTGTAGACATATTCTTGAATAGTTAAACTTTGAAAATAAGAGTATCTCCTTAAAATTATCTCCAAAATAATCCACAAACCTTAAAAATTTATTTTTATAATAAATAAATATAGCTAATTGCCAAGGGACTAGACCAAATTTCCAAAGTCAGCAGCCGTTAAGGTTAGACTTGTTTTTACGAGCTTGGCGATTTTCGTTTGTTAAAAGCTCACGTCTCGTTGCTGGGTCGTGAACTCTTGGCTAAAAACCATACTGTAACGATGGCCGGTGTCACTATTTCCAAATATAAAAATAACCTGAAAAGCCGTCGTTTTACAAGATGAAAATCGCTGAAAGAAATAAATGTAATCGAGTTTAAGAAGTGTGTCGACGATTGGAGGATGCGTTAGCATAAGTGCATAATAACTAATGGAGACTATTTTAAAGGCGACAACATGAATGTATACGAATGAATAAATATCCGGAACCGTTACGGTTACGTAGACCGGATAGTTGCGGGAATGGATAATTTATTGTTTGTCTTTTCCTTCCACTGAAACATATTACAACAGAAAATGTCAAAAAACAAATGCACAAAAACCTAGGACTCTTAAGATATTCGAGTAACAGTACAACCTCAGCTTTGCAAGCAATTACTTTCAAAGACCCGCTTGTTGTAAATCTCCCATTCACATTAAAATAGTCTCAATTAACACTAAAGAAAACCTGAATACCAACAAAAAGTTCAAAGTTCGTGCTTAACCTCAACTTAAGACACCAAGTGTATTACTTTCAATGCAAAGACATTTAATGTTATTTACATTAACTAACTTTCAATGGCAGAAAACTGACAACAAATTGCAAAAGATGCAAAAAATGCAACAACAACAACAACAATATCCCACTGTTTACTACGGGCATTAAACATTGTGCTTGCACAACAACAACAGTCAAAGCAACAGCACCTCGCATCAACAACGAATTCATTGAGCCGCAACGGCAACGGCAACAGTTAAATTGCTGAATTTGTTAAACAAAATCGTAGACAAAAGCGAACCACGCTAAGCATTTTTGCGATTTCACAACAACAACAACGACCATGCAGCATTGAAACATTAAAGCCAAATCATTTATACGCCCCCAACTCGCAACACTAGCATTTTGTTGCTGTAGTTAACAGTAACACATTGCAACCGCTCATTAGACATTTTTCTTGCAACGTCATCGCCGATGGCCTACCAAATGCCACATATATAGTGGCTATGATGTTGGAGGTGTTGCCGCTGCAACATGCCACTGCACCGCACACACTGTCACACCAATCTAACAACAACAACAAATGTTGTTGCATACACGCGTGCCGTTTCCCCTGGCATACTCTTCGCCTGTAAACACCTGACTGACGTTTTGTTGTTGTATTTTTATTTTGTTCCCAAACGATAAACCACCGTAAAGATTGTTGTTATTATTATTTTTGCTGTTGTTGTTGCTGATATTGTTTTTATTCCTTTTGTTGCTATTTTTTGTTGTTGTCGCTACAAGCCAGTAAGCCAAGTAGTTACTTAGCTGCCGGCTAACTGTGCTCAGCTCCGGCGCTAAACTGAGCCATCGTTGTCTGGCGCTGGGGAATACCAAATTTCGCGCCATGTGGCATGCACCGCGGCGCATTTCACTTTCATTATGATGTAGTTTTCATTTTGTTGCTATTGCATTACACCGCTATTTATTTATTTGCGTTGCCAATTGCTTTTGTTGCTAATATATATTTTTGTGTTGTCAGCTGTAATGTGTCTTTGTTGCTTTTCGCCATGTGACCATTGTGAAATTTTATGCACACTCACACATGTATATATATATATATATATATATCTGTGTGTATGTATGCACTTTTTATTCCATTCAATATGTTAAACAAGTTGTTGTTGGTGCACACATTTGTATGCACTTTGTTAGCGTGTTTGAGCGGTGACTGTCTAAAGCAATGCATCAACAACTTTGGTGTAGGCGAAATGGTAGTACATATGGTAAATTGCGGTCAGTTGAATTGTGACAAGTAGGTGATATGCAAATTCAGTGCAACAGAGCCGTATATTTTGACGTTGCGCAGATTTTTATTGCGCATGCGTATGTATTTGTAAATGTATATCAATTATCCCTGTAGGAAATTGTTGAGTAATTTTAGTGATTTTCTTTAAATTTGCCAAAATATAATAGTTGCTTTTGAAAATCATCTTTTTTTGTAATAAAATTGCATAAAACACCACAAATCAAATTGATGGTTGTCAAAGGATTCATCATAATTTCTCGTGTCCGTAGCAACATAACGTCAAATCGAGAATATAACAAGAAAAAACATTTAATTTGCCTGTACCAAAGCTATAATACTCTTCACAGCT
This sequence comes from Bactrocera oleae, assembly GCF_042242935.1. NCBI lineage: Eukaryota > Metazoa > Arthropoda > Insecta > Diptera > Tephritidae > Bactrocera > Bactrocera oleae. Next base: position 62,062,417 of record NC_091540.1, on the reverse strand, counting down.
GCATTTCTTATCGCAACTGTAAGTATAACTATATCTGAAAACTATATGCTGTAGTGGTCCGATTTGAACAAGATATTTTAAGATCGATACATTATCTTGGGGTATATTTCGCGACAAATTTCGTGAAGATATCTGATCAAATAAAAAAAGTTCCATGCAAGTGCTTGATTTTAATCGATCAGTTTATATGAACGCTATATGCGAAAGTGGTTCGATATCAACGGTTCTGACAACTGAGCAGCTTCTTAGGGAGATAAAAATGTATGCGAAATTTCAGATCAATATCTCAAAAACTTAGAGACTAGTTTGGGTACATACAGATACATATGGCTAAAGTGACTAGCCCCGTCCCGCTGCTCCTTTACATATATACTATACAACTCTTTAAAGAAATTTTCTACTTTTGCTTAACTGTTTGGATCATTAAAGTTCCTAGAAAAAATCCTTTTCTATTGCTGGCTTAGTCCTATGGCAATATTTAGAGCCTCTCCAGTTCATAGGGTCATCCAACAAGAACGACGTGATGATATTAAATAAAATAAACCACTCAAATTTGGTAAAATAGGCATTTTCTGCCTCATTTCGAAAGTAATAAGGACCGATGATGCCGCCATACCACAATCCGCACCAAAAGATAAATTTTTGGTATGCAATTGCGTTTCGTGAATCAGAAGAGGAAAAGCCAGAAATAGGCCTTATCGGAGAAGAGGATCGTAAACATAAATCTGTGAATTTTTTGGAGTACGAAAATTTCCGTTGTACCAAAATGAAACGTAACTAGATGAAATTACAAACCTTACTGAACACACTGAAAAATTTTGACACAAATCCGCAAACAAACATGCCCGCCACAAGCTGTCAAATTCCTGTCATTCCTATTAGTAGACGCGTTGCATAAAAATATATGTTGGTTATCAGAGTTGCGTTAAAAGACAATGTTAACTAAAAATACACAAGAAAAGTTTAAGCTACATTTTTAGTGGCCCCAGAACAAAATTTTAAGCGGAACTTCCCAATTGAGTTGTATATAAAATGTGTTTAATCCATATCAGCCTTATAACACAACCTGATTAGGTATTTGACTGAGCTTTTTCAAGTAGTTCTCTAGCTCTAAATATTTGATGAGCTTTCTACGACAATGAAATTTTTGAGATTCCAATCTAATAGTTATAAAGATTGTATTATATATATGAAACTGATCAATAATACTTGGTATTCGGTTGATATTCTGAAATTCTCACGAAAACTCCAAATTTGTACTTATACTAGTCTTAAAGACTTTTTGCTCTTTGTTTTGCGAATAACATATTGTATATTAATCTACATTTGTTTAATTTAGACCGTTTTTGAGTTGTAGTGTATAAATTCGTCTTTAAATTTTATAGTCAATCACCAAATGTACTCATTGTATAAGTAGTGGTATAAGAAATTCTGAATTCAATATGACAGTCACTTATTTATTCTATGCACATATGTATGTACATATGTATACAATAGATAACTATCAAAGACTTTGCCAAAATGCTATTAAATATGTTGCGGTGTCACAATAAGCACCAACCAAGTGGTGTTTAAGGCGAGTTATGGGAAAATACAATATGTTGCGTGGTCATCTCTATGTTTATGAATAGTGTTTAATACTAAACACTAAATTACTTATAAACTCGAGTTTAAGAAAATATTCCGGCGCAAATCAGAAACCATATTATTGAGCTGTAAAATTTTTTTCGCTAAACCAATATTACTCTAGAATGAAAAATATTTGCAATCGAAACACATTTTAGAGTTAATCTCAAAGAAAGCCTCTCGCTGTGACATACAAATGAAATCTAGAGTTAACCATTAATAAAAAAATAGCAAAAAAAAAATTTTAAGCAAATTAGACAGTTATATGTTAATTTGCTTATTTATCTGTTTAATTTCTGCAGTAAATTTGGGTCTATTCACACACATTTCGAAAATTGTATTTAAATAATGAATGAACGAATGAGCATTTCTACGCCATGGTAACGAGCGATTTGACATATCCACCTGAAATAAAAAAAAATAATGCTCTTTAAATACAAAAACAAAATAAAAATACTTTTTATCGAAAGAGAAGTTTAACTTGCCGGCATTTTTAGCAGCGTGAATTGGCTTACTTTCATCCTCTAAGCTGGAACGATCAAATAGCAAACCGAGCTGCGCTTTAAACTAAAGTGCTCTACCTACAAGTACATGTATCTGTAGAGAGATGGTGAAGTGACTGTGTTGGTAGTTGATATTTACATGCTTTTGCCATCTTTGCATTAATGAATATATGTGTATGTGAATATATTTGCCAGCACTTTGTGTTTTTTATTTGTTATTTATGATCGTAAATTAGGCTCCGCATTGTTGACTTTGAATTGAACTTGACTTTGAGCGAATTTTTATTACTGCGATTTGCTAAACGCTTTTTTACACAATTTTTTGTTGAATACATACTTTACATATTTACAAGCAACTATGGCATATGGATATGGAAGCATACATTTATACATTTGTATAAGTAAGTATACCCAGGTGTTTTTGTTATTATTTCTATTTGTTTGGTTATTTTGTGGAAAGTTGCGAGATATTTGTGAAATGTGGTTTATTTATGCATATTTCGATCTTTAGGCAACGGCTAAAAATAACCATAAAAAAATGATAATGGGAGTTGGATGAAATTGAACGTCAATATATTACATGAGTCTTTATGGGAACTACAAAAATTACTCACGAACACCTGCTGAAAGTCACACATAAGCTTAAGTTTCTAAAATAAAGGTGGAAAACATTTGGTAAGGTATAGATTCAGGTACGAAAGATCTACGATATAAATATAATGAATTGTTCGGAGATTGCGCTTTGGTCAATAATTTCCAAATTTAGTGAATGTAATATGTCTCAAATATAAAAGTTTTCCATACAAGAACAAAAAGCTTAGTGGTCGGATCTGAAGAATTTGTTCGATGATTATAGCGTTGCCTTGGACAATAATTTATACCGAATTCTTGTCAAATCCTAAAATTTTGGTTTGGTTCCATTTCTTAAAGAACTAAGGGTAATAAAGTCAAAAATGAGATTGAGCTTAACATTTGGGACAAATCTCAATAAAGTATTTTAAATTAAACATATCAGTAATATAAATAATATGACAGAAAGCAGAAAAATAAGGATTTAGTATATTTAGCTTGTTAAACACTTTTTCAGAAATAATTGAAAAATAATGTGCACTAAAAATAATGGAAACTTTAACTTTTGAAAAAAAAAATATTTTGGAGAATAATCTTGACTGAATATCCAGCAATATTTATGCTCTGAACATGGTATTTTAAGTTTGCCTCAACGTTTGTTTGTTACACGAAGAATGAGACGGTGGAGAACCTAAAAAATATATACTTGTATGTATGTTATACAAATGACGTGAATGGCGTGACAAGCTTAGCCGATTTAACCATGTTCGTCTGTCTGTATGTCGCGACTAGTCCCTCAGTTGTGAGGTACGAAATTTTTTTTTTTTTTTGACAAGATATCTTCACAAAGTTGAGCAGGGTTTATTCTCCAAGGCAATCACCGAAGAAATTTTTCAGATCGGATAGTGATCCGACACACACAGCTGGCTGCCATGCAAATTGACCAATTAAATGCAAGTTCTTGTAAGAAAACTTGTGAAGGGTGTCGTAGTTTTGATGAAACTGAAGTAAACGTTTTTTTATTTTTTTTAATGAAATTTATGATATATATTCGTTAGTTTGATGCCCTATGTTCCACCCAGGAACTATGGAAATGTATAAATAGTATATAATCCTATAATCCACGAGTATACATTGGTTGTCGTAAAATAATTTTCATATGTATTATATAAAGAAACGTTATACTTTTACACACCCACACGGTAAAACACACCTATTTTCTATAAACATATTAATATATACATACATATATATATATATATTGATATAGCCTGTTATACTGATTGCAATTGATCATCACCATATGCATATTCAGTTTACTAAGGGAATTTCTGCTGCTCCTACTTTACCTACTTCACCACTCAAATAACATTCCCGAGCTGTCAATTCAATCTGACAAGAACGTTGACAACCAATGTGCACGCTCCAAGTGATCCATTAGCGTAAATTGAAAGAAGATATTTCAATGTCAATGAAAGATGCAGGGCACACACATATAAATATGTATAAATATTTATATATACGTATATGTGTGCATTTATATGTATGTGGTTAGTTGATATGCAAGGCATAAGAAAATCTGTCACTGAGTCAGGCTGCCAATTGGACGCCTCCACCATGGCTACCGGTGCCTGCTGGCATATATACTACACATACATATGTACATATATGCAGTTATAAGTGTATTTATGTATATTTAATATGTATATATGTATGCATGCGCTTATTCAGCGTTACAAGTTGCTTGATTGTTATTGTTAGCGCTCGTGTTGTTGCTGTTGGTATTATTGTTACTAGTGTCGTTGTTATCGCTGCTGTGTTGCATTATTGTATTAAATATCATTGTTTATTTTCGTGTGGCATATGTTTGCAATACGGATATATACTTTTACAAACATGCATATAAGTTTGTAACTGTGTTTATGCCGCTTGTGTCCTTCGTTAAATGCAACACTGTTACAACAACAAAAACAAGGCGCAACAGTAACAATCACACCATGACCATAGTCATCATCATCATTATGATGATGGTGATCATCATCATCATCATTTAGTCGCACACAGCACCCTACTAACGGCCCTTGCTATCATCATGAAATTGGTTCAATAACACGACGGCTTTGACATTGAGACAGAAAAGTAATTCATACATACATACATATTTAATGCAGTTGTATATTTTTACACGCTGCGTTACTTCGCCATATGCATGTAGATACTACACACGTCTGCCTTCTCTTAATGCAGATTCCTCCTCCTCTTAACACAGTTTCATTTCTCGCCGGCATATTCATGCTCGGCCCTAAGTACACGATGTTAGTATTTAATTTCAATTATTTTTATTGTTGTAAAGCATTGCAGATTTTTTATTTCACAATTTGCGTGTTGTTGGCTGCAGCAACTGCAGTTCATCTTTGCCGCCGATAAATCTTCTTTTGCCGGACCAGCCATCCTGAAAGCCCTGCTGCGGCATTCTTATAGCGATTACAACAAAAACACGCATCATAGTTGTTGTAGTAGTTGTAGTTCACCGGTAGTGTATTGTCTGCGTTTCGCTCTCGGTGCAAAAATTTCCAAACGCATCTGCTGATCGTCTACAAAATTTACAACAATAATAAATATAAAAGTGTGTAGCTATAAAAGTGCAGTTAAGCCAAGAGTATGTTGTAATGAAATGGCTTTTCTGTGGAAGTGCAGCGCGAAGAGTGCGACCACACCAAAGCTATATGCGTGCGGATGCGGGACTTTGGGTTTTTACAGGCATGCAGAAGTATATAAGTATGTATGTACATATATTATATAGGTATTAAGTCATAAATGATTTGCGAAGAATTTTAGTATTTCCTTTTAAAATTTTTTAAAGTAATTTTTATATATTTAATTTTAAATTGTTGTTAGTGTGAAATTAATTTTAAAAGCTTATGATAAACTTTGATTAAATATAACTTATATTAGTTAAAAGCAGTTTTTACCATTTATTGAAGATCAAACTATCTATAAGTTTTTGAGCAAGTACCACCTTTAAGGGGCACAGCTGGTGTGACAGCCTAAAAACGGCGATTTTTGGGAATTTACAAAAACAAACAACTGTATCAATTGTTTTGAAATTTTAAAGGTATGTGATATACATACATACTTATGCATGCACCATATATATTTTTAAGAATACACAGCAAAATTTTTGAGGAACAAATTTAAAGGTTTTTCGGTTCACACGCTTTCTCTGACGTGGTGAAAAAAAGTCCTCCATTGCTGCAATGATCCGCAGATGAAACCTAAAATCATTCTCGACTAAAAGATATTGTCCATGCAATCACCTATAGTAGAAAAAATTAAAAATTGAGAATAGCGGCGTTTAAAAAAATTATTGGTAATTTTTGGTCATAATTCGATTTTTGATCAGATCAAAAAACGGGTAGGTCTGTTTATTTAGAACTACAAGTATATACAGAACACATAGAATTGATAGTAATCGGATAATTTGTCACCGAGTAATCACTACAAAAAATTAGAAAATTGTAGTTTTGAGAAAAACGCGCTTAACGATAGACTGATGAAGTTTATTGAAATATCGATTTCAATAAATTAGTAAATTAAAGTTTGTTCAATGCTCAATTTGGAAGTATTTATCTTATCTGAAAGCAATGTTTCATTGAATTTGTAAATATAGATTCAATAGATCTCTTAGTAGATAATAACATACTAGCGGTAACACTGAACCGAGCAAGTGAAGACTCCATTTAAACACACTGTAAAATTACTTAGCGTTCTCAGTTCACTCTAATAAAAGAGTTGTCACGCTTGGAGCTGTATGACATTTCCATCGTAATCTTTGCTGTTTAATTCGTTATTCCTTTCTACTGGGTCGCTAATAAGAGCCGCTATCCATCTCTTGGCTTTAATGGTCTCAAGGTTTTTTCTGTTACGAGGCCAAGGCGAGGGTTGACGGATGCCCTTAGGTGGCTGTGCATTCATTGCGAACCAGCGCAAAGTCCTCTCAACCAACACCTGCCACATCGACTTAATGATGACGGAAGAGAAACGTACTCTGAGACCTGCCAAAGTTTTAATGGGAGGGATTCAGTCTTGGCATTAGACACCAGCCATTTCTGTAGGGTATCCCGCACATACTCAGGAGGTGGAATACCTCGACTATCAGCCCAGGTTTCAAACCGGATCGAAAAACATAAGTTCTAAACAGAGTCGATGTCAAAGTAGAGGTCAGAGGCTCGTTAGGCGTTGTTTTTCGAGCCGTGAGGACCGCCGAACATTTAGGCTTATCCAGGAAGCACCGCACGGAAGCAAGACACTCTACATCACAAAACCTATAAGAAGCATAAAAAGTATTTAAAATAAGCAAGCACTAAAAATATTTAAAAATATAATTTTTATTAGCTACATTTCTTAATAAGCGAGAGACAAGAGAATGCTTTGGTTACTACAATAAATTTCAAGTCAGTTGTTTCTAAGTCAACCATATTAGAGAGTGTTTTTTGTTGCTCGCTTACTGAATAATGAACTGAGTACGATATGCTTATTAAATGCGTTCCCTTAAAATGAGAAAGTTTAAGAAAATTTTATTCTATTTTCAATATCTTAGATAATATACATTTTTTTCAAAGAAAAACAAACATATGTTAACCCTGCTTTTGCACAAACTTTTGCAACAAAAGTTTAAGTGATTGAGAGTAGTAAATTGCTTTTGTGTAGAAAGCATCAAGTTCAGGTAAAATGTATATAAAAAGATAATAAAGATTGTTAAACTAAGTTTACAATAAATTTTATAAGTGTGTATAGTAGGGTGGGCCTTACGACTTATAATAAAACAAAAGTCATAAAAAATAAAATATTTTATAATTTTGAGACATTATTTTGTGAAATAATGAAAAAAATGGCAAAAGTTAACTTTTACGATTAGAGCTAGGACCTTGGGCTCGAAAAATATTTGTTTGAAAAAATTTTTTAAAACTTACCAAGATTAAAAAATATTATTTTTGTTTTTACATCCCATTAAAAATCAAAATGTTTTAGACCTCAAATTTCGATAATCATGTGATAGAATAATAAAATTCAACAAAAAAAAGTTGAAAAAATAGAAAAAAACTTTTTTGCCAAAATTCAAAAATTTATATCTTTAAAACGAAAAAGAACACCGCTCTGAAAATTTCAGAATTTCTTTAGATATTTTAGAGGTAGAATATAAAAAAATTTTACCGGTTACTTTTTACGATTTTGAAGAATTCAAAATTTTAAAATTTTTGTAATTTTCGAATTTTTTCTCAAAATCGAGAAAACAGTGAAATTTTCAATTTGCATAACTCTTAGGAAAAAATTTTAAAAAATTGGCAGAACTTCGTTTTATGATAAAAAAAAATTTCCACCAAAATCCATTCGAATCGATAGTGGTCGCGTCCAACTATTTGTTGATTAAGCATGGAATGACCCATATTGTAAATTGAAAATCACAATGCGCCACCTGCTAATATTAGTATGAAGAGCTCAAAATTGACCACATTTTTGGTCATTTCAGACGATATTTTCACGGTATTTAAGGAAGAAAATAAACGTTTTTTACACCCACCGCCATCTATATGTTCCGCATTTATTTGCCAGCCAAGTCAAATTGCTATAATAACGCTCATTTATGGGCGGAAGATCCTCACAAAAGCATGCTGCTATGCTATATAGTTTATAAATATAAAATAAACATTTTTATTGTGAAAATAATTTTTAAATTACCCATCAGTAGTAACATCACACGCTGCTGCGCGACTCACCGCAAACGATTATGACAAACCATATTATTTACAACATAAAGAAATATATAAATTTGTCGGTGCATACATGTAAACACGTCTCGAGGATTGCCATGCCACACTACACTTTGGCAGAGTAAAGGAAAGTAATCAACACACCATTCTAGCCAATCTAGAATTCCGTGGAAGAACTCGTAAATTGGCTTAGTAATACCATTATTACAGGTTTTACCAAGAATTATTCTAGAAATTTCCAATTGCCGGGCAATAAAAGGTGAAAGAATAAAAATCGTGCAGCAAGCATATAAACTTGAATAGATAGAATCATAGGGGCGATAGAAAGTGAATGTTGCATGCACCTTGAAAACGGTTGGTGGTGCCGCCGTCAACGCTGCTCTTGCTGCTCTTAGTGTTGTTGCTAGTGGTATTGTTGCTGTTGGTACTGTTGTTGTTCATATTTTTGTTGGTAGTGTTGTTCGCAAAAGTGGCAACAAGATGCGGCTACATGCAGCTGCAACAGCCAATACTTGCATGCCAAGCCTCACTACAAGTATGCCTCACTTTGCCACACCATGCCACGCCATGCTGCCACGCTCAACTCAACGCCATGCAAAGCTCATGTAACACAAGCTGGAATGTGTTGAGCAGGCACTGACTTGCTGTATGCTTGTACAACAACAAACAAGATGAAAACAATAACAACAACAACTGCATATAAAGAAAATAAAATAATAGCAACAAACAATTGATGCTGACTGTGCAACACGATGCGTTGCGGCAGCGCACAGTCATTTCAACTTGAACTTGAAAGGCAAAATTTATGTCTCTAGAAAATTGCCCATTGCTCCATTGCGAAAGGAGAGGCAAGCAGCTCGACACGGCACGGCACGGCACAACAAGGCAGAGCACAGCAGCATCATTATTACTATCATCATCAGCCAGATACAATTGCTGCACCGTTGTTGCAGTCTTGCGTTTTTCTACACTTATTGCCGTTGTTGTTGTTGTTCTTTGTTTGCTGTTTTCTTTTAGTTTTTACTTTTTATTTAATGGATGCTGTAAGAAGAATGCAAAGCATTCACAAACTGGATAAACCAGTTTGCAGTGCATTGGTACCATCACAACAACAACAACAAGGCATCTGTGTATGTATTTTCTCCTACAACATCATAAATAGATATATATATATATATATATATATACATGTGTCGACGCAGTTGTGTAGTCCGCTAAAGCAAACATGTTTAGCGTTTTGCAATGCGTTGGTGCAAGCCGCAAACCGTTGCCGTTGCAGATGCTGCACAGAATAGCTGGTCTACGCATTGTTGCAAGCAGGCGCATCGCAATGCGAGGCAAAGTGCCTATTTGCCAAGCGCGTAAGAGTGCATTCACTAATGAAATAATACTTGCAATGTGTACAGCACACGCTGGAAGTAACTTTTTGGCGCGCAACAACATGCAATTACATACATATGTATACATATGTGTTTATTTATATACGTGTGTGTGTTTGTTCCTCTACATAGCGCTAATCAAAATGCACAAAAGTTAGTTGCCTGCTGTTTTAACACATAATCATATAATTTAGCAAATTAGAAGAAAACAAAAACAAAAACAAAACAAGTAAGGAAGAGCTAAGTTCGGGTGTAATTGGACATTTTATACACTTGTACATTTATTATACGATAAATCGTGAATGGATTTCAGTCAAATTTGTATCTTATTAACTTATATTCATTAAGGTACCTCACATACTCGTACTATCACCAATATATAAGGAGTAAAGTCAACTAGATTTGCGAAAATTTTGATATTAGTTATATGGTTTATGGTATTTAAAATTGTGTTATATGGTAAGTAGTCTGATTTGGGCGATTTTCATTCATTAACATAGAAATGTCGATATAATGTTACTTGCCGAATTTGGTTGAAATCGGTCGAGCAGGTTTGAAGATATGAGTTTTCACCTAAATGTAGGTGGTGCCACGCCCATCATCAAATTTTGACAGCAGAGCCCATAAAGCTTTCTCCTGTCATCTCGGGTGTATGCCTCTAAAGCATTTATTTATAGATTTATCGCAGTATTTTTTAACAAACCCGTTACCAAGGAATAGGTGTACCAAGTTTCATACATTTTTGCTCAATTTACAGCTTGCATAGACGCACGGGCCGACGGACAGACATTCACCAAGATTTCAACTCGTCTCTTCATCCTGATCATTTATATGTATATAACCCTATATCTAACTCGATTAGTTTTAGATGATACAAACAACTGTTAGGTGAACAAAACTATTATACCCTGTAGCAACATGTTGCAAGACTATAAAAACAAAGAAAAAATGTTAATTTCGGTTGTACCGAAGCTATAATACCCTTCACAAGTATTAAAGTTTTCATACAATAGATAGATATAGATTTTTATCGGTCAATTTGTGGCGCAGCTATATGCAATAGTGGTCCGATCTGAACAATTTTTTCGCAGATTGTAACTTAGACAGTAATCCAAGTCAAATTTCTTGACGCTATCTCGTCAAATAAAAAAGTTTTCCATACAAGGACTTGGTTATGACCGTTTATTGTATATGCTATAGTAGTCCCATCTAAACAATATGTTTGGGGGTTTTAGCATTGTCTTGAACAATAAGTCGTTACAAATTTCGTGAAAATATTTTGTCAAATAAACAAGCTTTCCATACAAGAATTTAATTTTGATTGGACAGTTTGTAAGGCAGCTATATGCTAAAGTGGTCTGATACCGGCGGTTCCAACAAATTACCAACTTATTGTAGTGGAAAGAACATGTGCAAAATTTCATCGTTATCTCGAAAACTGAAGGACTAGTTCACGTATATACAAACCGGCCGGCTAAATCGACTCAGCTCGTCACGCAGATCATATAAATATACCATATATACTTTATAGGGTATCCAACGTTTCACCTTGGGTATTACAAACTGCATGGCAAACTTATTATACCCTGTTTAGGGTATAAAAAACGTATATATATATACCTAAGTATTCAAATATAAGCACATGTACATATGTGTGCCTTAAAAAATGTTTACAATTTGTGAATGCAACTGTAGTGTTACTCAAAAATCTATCAACATTCACTATGATTCAATAAAATAATGAAATTAGCAACAACAACAACAATAGCGTCATATTAAATGCATTTTAGCGTTTGTTTTGATTTTTTAGCATGCTTCGCTGAGTTTGAAAGTGAATGTTCGTTGTGCATGAAATCACATACTGTAGTCTGTGGTATATCTATCACAAAATATTTATAGACATCCGATGTGCTGTAAAATGTGTTGGTCCAAGGTTTCGCTACGGATGGTAATTGTAATCATAACGAACACTGTGCAAAAAAAACACAATTTGTTGCATGAATTTCGCTTTGACTGACTAAACACCTTGCTCAAATTTAATTGCACACTGCATTCTCCAATAAATTTTGGTATCATAGTGACAAATATCTACTAAAAAGCTAATGCTAAAATATGCTTAATTTATATAAGTAATATATAAGGCGTTAATATATTTTTTTAAATTTTGTTAATTTTAACCGATTTTGAATCATATTAAATTTATTTTTTTTATTATTCGCCAAATACAAATTTGTTTTAAATTAAATATTTTTTAATACGTTTCTCTTTGATACCCATACTGCATTATTTGCTTCCTTGTTTTATAGTAAAAATGCTGGCAATCCCTAGTATTTAGATCTAAATATGTATACGATTGTATTTACCGCTATATGTTTGCTTATGTACATACAAATATTATTTTAGCTAACAAATATAACAAGCTTATTCATGCAACACTGAAGTGGCAAAATATTTTTGCGAATTGAGCTGATTATTTTATATTGAAAAGCAGTAGAAAGTGTACAAACTGCAAGGCTATACGGTTATGTTTTCACTAAGAAGACTTCGGGTATCACCTGTCAGTCCAAAACTATCTATAATCTTATTTATTGGAGTAATATTACCTATACGAAAGGCGCCCCTCTACGAGTACTCCGGGAGACTCGTTGGTATTTTTGAAATCGCCTACCACTTAGTTATAGTACGATTTTTATAATTTCCAACAGATAATCTATTATTATTGCATGTGATACAAAAGACACAGATGAGATTCCAAAAATATTTTTCTCGGATTCATATATAGAAAGCTATTAGACAGCATTTCATAAAAAGGGCAAGAATTGAAAGCTCTTGTTCAGTATCCTAATGAAGACCAAATTATACAACAATAATAATCATTTAAAGCTTCTCTTTTTCCAAATATGCAACTAAATAATAATCGTATAAAAATATATACATTTTGATCTAACTCATAAAATATCGTGATTCTATCGGAAATATCGGTATAGTGATGATATATTATATATATTGGTGCGAAATTGGTGACTAAATTCAAACAAAGTATTATTGTACAAAAGCACATACTGCGATATAATTGCATATAGTTTTCAAGCATTTTTGTGTTGTTTTTGTAAAAACCGCATGTTTGTAGGTAAACTCGTAGTAACATTGACACGCTTCATACCTTAAGCATTAACCAAAATGTGATGAGTCCATATAAAGGTGTTGAGATTTATCTCTCAGGTGCCAACACGACGATTTCCAGCTCTGCTTCTTTAACTTTTTCGATGTATCGTCATCAACAGAGATAGATAAACGACTCATATAAGGCAAGTTTTCGATTACTTCACGACCTTCACTGAATGCTTTGTGCCACTCAAATACTTGTGTTCTTGATAAAGTAGATTCCCCAAAAACTTCTGCAACTTCAACGATTCCGTAATCGTGATTCCATTAGAAGTTTAAAATTATAAGCAAATTCTTTGTTCTTTTTTTTCATGGTGAAAACCGCCAGACAAACCATCGTACAAAAAATATTGTACCAAGCTACATACCTCCTATTAAAACTGATATTTGTTAGTTCTTACGAAATTTGTTCTTGTGATTTTGGTTCTCTAGTAGGAACGTTACGTCTTTAAAATACTGTCGAATGTCTTTTGCAATGCAAACGTACTCATTTTTATATGTCTTTCCTTTTGACAATCCCTTTTAGATTATGGAGGAATTATATCATATTAATGGTAACGATAAAGCTTTAGTCATATATTTGAGACATGGACAATGCTATATAAATTTCAAAATACTCACGATTGTGGTGTAAAGCCTTTAATGTTTTTAATTACCACAATCATTGTTATTGTACTTATATTTCTTTCATTTACAGATGTTCACGACCTACCGCATTGTTGGAGGTCACATGAAAAAATCGCAACTTAAATAGTAAAAGCAAAAGTCAAGCATTCACAAAAATGCATTGCATGTTGCTACATTTTGCGGCATGACACCTACACAAACACACTCACATACCCATATACATACATACATACTACGGTTGCAAATAAACACAGTAACAACGCTGTAGCCACGATTGATGTTATTGTTGCTGATGTATTGTTGCACATACCCACCGTAACTGGGGTGCATTGCAGCAATTGTTGCCGCCGCGCCGCTTGTTTTGCTATAAAATAGAAAGTGAAGCGTGCCGTCAAGGGGCGGCTGACTGACAGGGGTTAGGAAGCGAGAGAAGTTTAGTCGAATAAAAGGCAATAAATTTGTCGGCAAAACGCTGTGCCTGTCAATGGATAGACTCGTACAAGCGTTTTTTCACAAAAAATAAAATAAAAAATAAAACCGAGACGAAAAACAAAAACAATAAACAAATAGGAGCGTACAATCGCGAAATCAATAGTAAAACAACCATCCATTCATTCATTCATTCCCTGTCTATTATGTGCAACAGTAACAATGACATAGCAGAAAAAACTCTATATGTATGTATGTGTATAAACCGTTGCCGGTGATTGGTACGCGCCTTGCTTTGTTGTGGGTGAAACTCTTGTCTGCCATTACATTGCAGCAAGAAAAAATCATATTAAACTCCATTGCAAACGTTGCAATATTGCTCACCAGCTAGTACACACACGTTTATGCACAGATATATGCATGGTAATGGTAAGCAAATGAAGCGTGACGCATTGCGCCAGTGTCGGAGTTATTGTTGCCGCTCCGATTCCGAGTAATCTCTCAAAAGTTTCCGCCGCAAAGTACATCCTCAGTCGGCTTTATGAATGCATATCCCTTTAAAATACAATCGCGGTAATGTATCATATACAAATATTGAAGATTTTCGTAAAAAACACCATTAAATACATATTTTAAAATTCAAAAATGTATAAATATTATATTTTTTTAAGAATTATTTAATTTATGTTATTATAATTTTAAAAGATATCGTCCGTACAATGACCTATAGTCGATAAAAAATCAAAAACTGACAAATGGTATTTAAAAAAAAAAAAGAAATTCATTTGTACAAAAAATTTTGTCGTTTTGGCTTACCAAACAACTATATTTGGTCAGATCAAAAAACTGGTAGGTCATTGTATGGAGAACTATATACAAAACATGCTGAAAAAATGTAATAGTGCAACAAATTCGAAAAATTCTGTTACGAGAAAAACGTGTTCAAAGATAAATTGATGGAACTGATTGAACTGAGCGACTACACTTCAGAAGCCAATAACTCAAAAATATTTGAGATATCGCTTTAAAATTTTAGAATGCTATATATAAAAGTATAAGCTATCGAATTATAAAAATAACCGATTTTTTTTTAAATTTTTTGTTTTAATTTTTCCTTAAAACATATCAAAAACACCCGAGATACTACGGCATGTATGAAAGATGGAAATGTTCACATGTTTTTTAACTGCTCAAAGTACTATACTGTTTTTGTGATACTAACTCTTAGTAATCACACAAATCAAATCAATTAAAATATTGCGATATTTATTTTTTTTAATATTAATAGACATTCTACAATATACCTTTATTGATCACTTCAGATTAAGCTTTATTCTTGTCACTTTTATGCTACACACCTACGAATATCTTACTCAAAACTGATAATTTTCCTCACGAAAAGAGATATTTCATCTTGTTATTATTTAAACCCAAAAGGGTGGTTTTAGGAAAAAAATACCGATTTTAAATGTATCAATTTCTCGGTGAACATTTAGTCTAACCTACCTAACTTTAATTTAGTTAGGTTACATTAAGTCTTGAAGAACATCTTTTTGAAATTTTTTAAATACTACATGATATGTACATGTGAGAATACTTACTTTGTGTTACCTTAATACTCCTAAGATTTATTTGACTCTCAAATATAGACAAACCGCTTTGAGCCTGCCCCAAAATTTGTTGAGGTGGCTGATATCAATTTTGGCTATTTCGCCAGGTTATATAATATGATTGTGTAGTAAAAAACCTGAACTGATATTTTTCACAAATAATCCTTCTTTACTATTCTTTCACATTTCAATACAAAAGAGAACAAAGTGTAAAAAAATATCATATTTTATGGTGCCCTTGTGTTTAAAGCATTAATTTGGAGCTCACCTATATTTCACCCCAAAAATAAACTTTCCACTGCACTTTTTAATGCATTTTCTTAATTAATTTGTGTTTTTTTATCACCAAAATATTTAAGTTGCCTTGTAAATGCTTAAGGCGCTTGCCAACAGTAATTTCCTATTTTTAAATTTCGTTGACCCAGTTTTTACCCACACACAGCTCATCTATTTTATGTTTGTCCGGTGAAGGCGTTTACATACATGTTGCAGTGTTGCATGCAAGTACAAGATTTTTAAAAATAAATGCTCCATTTATTTCTTTTTCTATAACTATTAGGGAAATTGCAAATATGTTTTTGTGTGAAAATTATATATGCAAATAAAATAAAAATTGTTTTTAGTTTAAAAAGTGCTTTCGTTAATAAATTAGATTAAGAAGTTGTTCCAAGTATTAAGTACTCGAACTGATATAACATTTTGTTACCAGGGAAATATAATTTTCTGATTTTTGTTTTATACCCCCAACAAAGTTTAAGCCTTGTCTCAACTAGTTATGGCAAATGCAGAATATATTTTTTTCTAAGATCTTCTTCGAAATGGCTTAGTTTTTTTTTTTTATTCAACGGATTTTTATTTTATACGTTTTCATATTATAACTCAAAATTTTTAACTCCACCTGCTCCTAAGTGTAATAATAACAACCACAAAAGGGATAAACAAGTAGGATCCTTGTTAAGGAGTAGGATCATAAGAACTCCGAAAACTGTCCCCCTCGACAAAATTTAACCCTTGTTCCAACTAGTTATGCTGAATAATTTGATTCTCTTTGTTCTTAGATCTTCTTGGAAAACAATTTCTTACAAAAATGTCTTAATTTTCTGAACGTTTTGTTACTATTTTTTTAGCTCTTTATATGTATAGTGTGACATAAATGGTTAGAAAAGGTATACAAAACTTATCTTACATAAGTACTTAAATTCTATTATACAATACCAATTGAAACTAATCAGTGTTTTCTTTTGTTATATTTCAGTTAAATTAACAACAATTGTGCCACAACACTACAACAATGATAACAATAAAAACACCATTAGTGATGAAGTGTTTTTTATGCAAATAAGGTAATTACCAACACTTGATAAACATTCCATATATATTTAAATAGAATATCATGTTATAAACTAAAGTTATGTACGTACGAGGACAGTTTGTTGGTCTTCGTAATATTTTGAAAAGTCCAAATTTCCTATGGTTTGTTAAACGGATTTAAAAAATAACTGGTTCACAGTGAAAAGTCGCCAACTACTACTCTAAGAGAAAGAGGAAGAAAGATCTCTAGTTCAGGCAGGCAAGTCTTTGAATTACATCCAGCCATCATTAAGGATTAACAGATCAAATATATGTGACTAAAATCGAGTCAAGAAATTCAGTTGTAATGAAAAAATAATTAATGATTATTCTGCGTACTATCTGCATCTGGCCTTATGGTATGGTATATGGAAAAATTGTATAAAAACAGTATCGAGCTAAAATCCGCTTGTTGAGCAGATAAATACTTTTTTGCCGAAGCATGAATTGACTTATTTATGCAAGCTGAACATTTTAAATCCCCTGTGGTAGAGCATCTTCTCAGTTTCAGTGATAATTATACCCCAGAAGGAGGTCAGCGTGACAAGCGAAATCAATTTACCACATCTATCTGCCCGTACGCAAACTAGTCCCTCACTTTTTGAGATAGCGTTCTAAAATTTTGGACATGCCCTTCTCTCTTCAAGAAGCTGCTTATTTGTCGGAACCGCCGATAATAGACCACTATAGCAAATAGCTGTCATACAAAGCGATCGATCAAAATCAAGTCCTTGTATGACAAACTTTATTATTTGACAAGATATCTCAACGAAATTTAGCTTGAATTATTATTGAAGATGATGCTAAAAATTTTTGAATATATTGTTCAGATTAGACCACTACAGCATATAGCTGTCATACAAACAGACTGATCAAAATCAAACTCTTGCATGAAAAACTTTTTATTTGACAAACTATAGTCACAATATTTGATATGGATTATTGTCCAAGGCAAAGTTACAATCCCCGAAACTTATTTTTCACCTGTGAAGGATATTATAGCTTCGAAAATAACGTTTTTTCTTGTTTTGTACGCAAATAGTGATGCGTAATGGTTTCCGCATTTTTTTTAAATATTAAAGGGTTATCAATTAGCCTGAAAAAAGGCTCAGAGCAGCATTTCAAGTTTCTATGAGGAAGAATCATAATAGTACTGACTTATCAAGGCCTACACGTATTATATATTATATATGGTATATATTGATATGCAAGACTGTTGCAAAGGAGCACATGCATCGCTTTAACATGCCACACAAGTCACTTATTCTTGCTGTCTATCATTCATTAACTCACCTAAATACATACATATGTATATGTATATATGTATATGCATACATTAATTTATTACATACCATCATTTATTCTAATTTCAATTTTCATCACTTTTCATTTTCAATTTCATTAGCTTTGTTTGCACACATGTGTACACACCTATTACACATATACATGCACACACAAATGTATTTCACTCAATCACTCACTCACTTGCTCAATTGTCGGCTGTCATTCTCACATTCATTATAATCAATTCAGCCGTCCATCACTTGAGATGAATTGTTAGCCAGCCTGCCACGTTTCAATTTATTTATGTGCCACAGAATACAAACAACAGCAATTGACATAATACTCCTCGGCTAGTCGAACTGCAGCAACACCAACGCAAAATGTTGCGAATGTGACAAATGTTGAAAATGTTGCAAGTGCGTCACTAGTGCCACTGCCACTGGCACACAACGCACACGCTCAATCACCGCACAGTGCAACAATTGAAAGTGTATTGTGGGCAAGCTCTATGGCTGTATGTATATGTGTGTATATATGTGCAGGGCAATACAAATTATTCTACTAAACTAGATTTTCCGCACTCGAGCCGCGTGCAATTGTCAGCAATTTGCCACCAATTGTTAACGATGTGTCAAATGAAAAATTGCATTACACAAGTAGGAATTACGCATACATGCATATGTAGCCATATGTGTATGTGTGTGTAAATTGTAGGCACTCTTGTAGGAGTATCAAGTGGCATGTGGTAGGTATGTACATATATATGTGGCAAGTAGTAATGTTTGTATTGTAACTGACACACAGATCTAGTTCCTGTCAGTTTACATAAATAATCACTACTTCTGTATCAAATGGTCTTCAAGTACTAGTAAAATGGTTGTGTAATCTGCTTTGCGGTTTTAGTTAATGGCTTAGGCAAAGCAGAGTTTAGTTACCTATTAGTTGGTTCTTTTTGAGCCCCTGTATTAACTTTGCATTACATAATCGACTGTTTCTTGATTTTTGGTTCAAAGAATCATCAAGAACTTCAATATGCTAAATATAATATTATACCATCTGATCAACTTTGACCCAGACTGATAAAAAAACACCATATTTTCATGTGTTTTAGTACAACATTTTTGTAGAAATGAGAGTAAATGTAGAGTTCTCAGGCTTTGTCGACGTCGTCTTTGAACAAGATTCAGTTCTTTTGATACGAGACTAGCATTGACACGCTTCTTACCCAAAACATTAACCAAAATATGTTAAGTCTCGCCTTAAGAGATGTTGAGGTCTTCTGCTAGTTCTCTGATGTCAAAATGACGATTTGGAAATACTCTGTCTATAAGTTTTTCGATGTTATCTTCATTAACAGAGGTATATATGGACCACTCGCTTGAGGAAAGTTTTCGATGAATTCACAACCTTCATTGAATGCTTTGTGCCATTTAAATACTTATATCCGTGGCAAAGTACATAGACTCTCAACGATTTCTTCAAGGTGATTTCATTGGAAACAAAATTTCAAAAAAAAAATTTCGTTGGTAAAAATCGCCAGAAAAAGCTTTCGCGTCATAAACAAACTGCTGTCAAATACTCATACATATATTGACGTATGAAGATCAAACTTCACACGAACATATTGTATAATATTAATAGGTTGTACCAACTAGTATCTTGCATTCTAGCACTGAACGAATGGACCTCGCGTGCGCTTAGCAGGTGCTTGTCGACGACCCGTTGCTATACTACTGCAAGATCGTATTGAACTTAGAGTAGAACACAGGAGATTGCACTTAGCAAAGTTCATCTTGCCGCAGTCGTAGGAGTTATTACTATTATTAAGGTCTTACGATCCATTAAATAAGAATTCTAAGCTGCTCAAGTGAGATTCCTGTTAGGATCGACCTCTTAACCTTACCTAACCTAACCAGTTTGCGCGCACAGTTTAAGTGGTCCAGTCCGAGTCGAATTTGTTCCGATGGTATAAACAAGTTATAACCAAAATTCAAATTTAATTTCAATATGAGTATGCTCTATTTCATATCTTTATTGCTCTATCGTAAATTTATGAAAAGTGAAACTACCTTATTTTACATTTAAAGTGACGATATGTTATTGGTATGTATCTACTTATACAAATTGTTGCGTTTTCTGCTGACATGACAGCAGCACTTTGATTATATAATATTATATAATTTGAACAGCCAGAGATATGGTGCATTTTCAAATACATTTTTCTGTATGTACATATAAACAATGATGTAAAACATCCAGCAAATAGACTCTTTTAATCTCCAGGCATCATGGCATCACATATATAGAAAAACTGTATTTACAAACTCGTGTATGTACATGCTTCTGTTCTAAGAACATTGCATAATCAGCAAAACTTAGTATTAGACATACATATGTATATATGAACCTGTCATACATACACACATGTGAAAGTGTATAGGGTGTGCACAACTGCGGCCGACATACGATCAAAAAATAATAATATAAAATACCAGAATGCGAGAACATCACTTAATGCATTACAGCAACAACAATAAAGATGACAATCTTTACAGCAAATCCACCAAGAGATGTGTGTGCCAAGTAGACAACAACAACATCAACAAAATGTGCAATAAAAACTCGTTCAAAAATTGCGAAGGCTCGTTATAAAGTTGTGACATGTTGAATAGCATTTGTAAACAAGTTTATAATTCAGCTGATAACACAATTGCAAAATAAGTAGCTCAAAGATAGCTGCACATACATACATACATATGTGCATTAAATGTGTCAGTTTGTATATATAGGCATTACATACACATATGTAAGTATGTATGAGTGTAATATGCGCAGCTTACACTGTTGCCACCAGACACAATTAAAAACAAAAAAAAAAGAATAATAGAAAATTATTTAAATGAGGCGCATCAACTCGTTCGAAACTAATAACAGCAACAGCAATTAAATTTAACGGTCGCCGTTGTAGCAACAACAACTCACTGGCAACATTTACTTAGTTTTATAAGCAAAGGCGCATTTTTGTAAATGAGTATATAGTGATTTTGAAATATAAATACATACCTATACATATGCCCGCGACAAAAACGATAAGGGCTATCTGTGCGAGTGAATAAAAAAAATGCTTGCTCTCAAACTTCACAAATATTTCGAAATTGTTGCGTCTAAAGATAAGGGATTGTTCTAATAATACCTTTGAGGGCCAAAATTCTTCGCTAATTGTCGTACATTCTCAAAACTGAATGCAAACCTGCGAGTATAGCTTTGATATGAAAAGGTTTCTCATAAAAAAATATTCCTTCGGAAATAGTTAGAAGCTAGTAAAACTCATCTTTTGTTGGAGCTAATCAAACTAATAAAATTTCAAATTTAAGACTTTGTACTTATATTTTTCCAAAATCCATCAATTGAAGTGTAGTTTTCAAATATTTTCGAATATGCATTTATTTGTATGCCCTGAACAGAGTATTATAAGTATTGTCACGAAGTTTGTAATACCCAGAAGGAAACGTCGGAGACCCTATAAAGGATATATGTATGTAAATTATCAAGTTGACTAGTCTATCGCAAAGACGCTGCTCATTTGTAGATATGGCCGATTTCGGACCACTAAATGATATAGCTGCCATATAAACAGACCGACGAGATATCTTCACGATATGTGGCATAGATGATTGTTCAATCCTATAATCTCTGAGCAATCTGTTTAGATCTGACCACTATAGCTGTCATACAAAATCTAGATAAATACCTTTTTATACCCTTTTAGGGTATATATTGTATTACGTATATATTCCTCTTTTAAGCCATCCCAGTGGACGTCTACACCATATCCCATACTCTTCCATAACAATCAGAGGTATATAGAACATAGAAAAAATGTTTCCAATTATCTCTTAAACAAATTTCATAATGCGATCAAACAAAAACTTTAAAATCTATGGAATTCTCATATCTCGCAAAGCGTCTTTTGACAACAATTTGAGGTTAGAAAATTGGTGGATACGTTTTTTAATATTTGTTTACGTCTATTACTCTTTAATAAATATTTTTAAAAAAATCATAAAAATTCATTTTATTATATGAAATTAAGTTTTAAACTCTGTTATACATATATACAATAATATACATATGTTTTTTACCTTTATTTGTATGCAATTCATGCGCATACATTTGTATACTAAAATATTCAGTGATGCCTCGTATTTGCTTTTGACCCCATTACTTATGTCAACAACAAGCAAACGCCATAGCACGGCAACAACAATAACAGCAGCAAAGTATGCACCCACACAGTGATGTTTATACAACACCTTACATACACCTCGAGTATACTTGTAAGGCTGCTACTGCGGACGTCTTCCCTGCATTAATGCATCCAAAAGACCTCACATAAGCCTACATATGTAAGTATGTATGATATTGAAGCACATACAAATGTATATACATACATACATACACGTATTGCGTAAAGTAGGGTGTATCGTTTTGTGTAGAGAAAGGATAACCCTATTCTTATGTTGCTTTTCTAGGCAAATCGCACTTCATTAAAAAAATAAAGTAAATAGAGACGACTTGAACATCCTAAGAAAAGTATAGATCTTAAATGATTACCAAGTGCTTAAAAAATTTTTTAAATTTCGAAAAATTAATTTTAGGTTTTGAACAAATTTTCTGTTTTAAAAAAAGTATTTTCGGTTAAGCAATATGACTCTACTCTGCTTTTTGAACGACTTAATTTAATTTAAACTTTTAATTTAATTTTTTTTTACAAATAAAGCTAATTCATTTACAAAAAATGTAAGAGACAAATGATGAAAATTTTAAAAATAAATACTATCAGATCAAATTTGACCCAGACTGACAAATTACAATAGATTTTTCACGTATTTATTATCGCGTTCAAGATAAGCTCCTCAGCTAATACAAGCATGCCAAAACTTGTAATAAGACTCGGTTGCACTGAAGCCAGCATTAAACGAATTTTGGTTTCTTCGTTTTCAGCTCTTTTTTAGAGCGCCATTCGCTAGAGTGTTGGGCAGTTGCGACGTCATATTCAAAAACCCACGTTTCGTCACAAGTAATGAAGAATATGATGAATGTAAGGACCTCAGCTACATTGTCAAGCATCTCTTTTGCGAACTTTACTCGACATCGTTTTTGCAAAAAATTCAGATATTTTGGTACGAGCGTTGCATTGACATGCTTCATACACAAAACATTAACCAAAATGTCTTGAATCGATTCATTATCCATTTCAAGCACTGTTTTTTTAACTTGTCTGATGTTATCGTCATTAGCAGAAGTTATTGGATGAAGGCAAATATTCGATGACTTCACAACTCTCACTGAATGCTTTATGCCAGACAAATGTTTATGTGCGTGATAAAGTAGACTCCACGAAACACTTCTGCAACATTTGCAATGATTCCTTAGCCGTGATTCTATTGGAAACAAAGTCGTTGCTAAATTTTTCTCAATGGTAAAAATCACCAGAGAAACGTTTCGCGTCGCAAGCAAACTGCTGTCAAACACACATTAATTGACATATGAAAATCAAACTTCACACGAACATAGAAAAGGTTTGTACCAATTTAGGAAAAACATTGATTAGGTGGTATAACATTGTTCTCATCGAAATACAAATACTCCTTTTTCATGCGTATATTACAAATTCCACAATATTAGTTCGTTTACCATGGTTTGTTATTATAAAAAGGTGACTTTTAACAAATACAATATATTTTATGGCACCCTAATGCAATTATTGCATTCGCCACTTTGTTGTTGTTATTGTACGTACAAGTGCACTGCAATCGCTGTTAAGCACAGCCGTTTGTTTATCTAGCTGCTACTTTTTTCTTGGTGTTGCACTCGTGAGTATATATGTACATACATATACATATATAGGTGTGCGTACGCATGTGTGTCGGTGTATTTTGCAATCATTATTTTCAGTTTCGTTTTCATTTGGAATTTCATTTCCATTTCATTTGGCATTTTTGATAAAACACATAAGCAACAACAACTACATACCACAAATAAATGGCAACACGGCTATTACAACAAAAAAAAAAGAAAAGCAAAAAACAACAAAAACAAAATGCAAACGTTTATTTGTTTGCATATGTGTGGTTGTGTAGTGAATTGATTTTGCTGCGATTGCTGTTGTTGTTATTGTTGTAGCTGTTGCTGACGCCGATGGCATTGATCTGCAATATTGCAGTTGGAAATAGACATTGCAATAGCAACAACAAGACTAACAAATTATTCAACAACTGTGCAACAAATCAACTGTCGTGTTGCATCCATTGATGAATGTGAATGCCGTGGCGAAGAGATGAAATAAAAAATTGCAAATACAAAATCAAAAAGCAAAAAGCAAAAACAAATAAGTGTTTGTATATCAAATCGAAACAGTGTTGCATGAATAAAAAGAACTTACAAAAATGTGTTGTTTGGAGATTTACTGAAGTATTTGTATTTTTGGTTATTATATATCGATAAAAGTTTGACCTTTCTCAATCTCATTGAAAATCAAAAAATAAATAAGTGAATAAAAAATATAATTACTAAATTTAAAACTCCTTTTGAGGAAGGTAAATTTGCTATTTAAAAAACATGAATTATCAAAATATTTCCAATTTCTGAAGCTAAAGCTCATCGCACTGCGTCAGTAAGCTAAATTGAAAAGCTTTCTACACACTTGTCTGCAAATATTGATTGTACCTATGTGGTTTGTGTATGGTTTACTGTGCATTATTACCATCGCGTTGGCATACCGACTCGTATAAAATATGTATTAAGCAAACAACACCAAAAAGCTACCTTATTAGACTGGTGTTCGGCTATGCTTAAGGCGTTGGATGGCGCTACGACAAGCTGGTGTTGGCGTCGTGATGGTCAATCGCTGGCATAGCCAATGAAAAGTTGTTGTTATTGTTGTTGCTAATGTCGTCGCCAGTCAGTTAATTTCACTTTCACTAATTATGTCATACGGCGATGACGATGCATGCCAGCTTGCATACTAGTGTTATTTGCTCATGCGCACAAATATTTATGCATATGTATATTAGTATGGAGTTATACACCTATTTATGTTTTGAGGTATAAATGAGACATGCAACTCGATAACTTGATTATTTCAATTATTTTATTTTTCAATAGACTCAATAAGTTGATAATGCCAAGAATGTGTTAAGGACCCTTACACTGTAACCATGTCCTGTGAGAATCTAATTCCAATTTTTTTATTTTTTTTGCATTTAAAATTGTAATATGTTGCATATGTAAACTCTAATTCTAATTGCAAACCTTTGCAATAGAAAAATCTTATTTTTCAATATTTTAGAACAACCCTTGTTTTTATACATACATTTGTATAATAAAATGTTCATAGCGATGAGAAATTTCCGATAAAAGAGAGAACACTGCACAGTCTTGAGTTGAAAAACCGAAAACTGTAGCAATTTAAACTTTTAGACATACATATACTTGTATTGGAGTGCGCTTGCACTTCTAGGTTCGTCGAGCGTCTCTTTATTTTATCGAGTGAACCAAGTGTCCACCAAGTTTTAAATCGCCTCCAATGACCTATGTATTTTATAGAAAACTTTAATTTTGTTATTTGTTGCAAAATAAGACTCAATATCGACGATTGCCTGAGGATAGAAAAAAGCGGGTCGAGCAGAATGGTTTATGTAGAAGTAATTCAAACCTATTTTCTATCGCATTTGCTGATTTCGAATGCAATACTTTGTCTCAATTTGAGTTCGGGCGACACGCAATTTGCACAGAACCTTCGCTTGCTCCAAAACTTGTTAATGATGTGGCTAAGAAGTTTTTAGATATCTTTAAATTTGTTAGAAATATCGATCGGCTTAATTTTACGGTCCACTTCAAGTCATTTTGTTGATTTCATATACACTGAACAGAGTATATTAAGTTTGTCACGAAGATTGCAACACTCAGAAGGGGAACATATAAAGAACTTATATATCTCTGTCGGTCTGTTCATCCGTCTGTCTGTATATACTTGAACTAACTAACTTTTTGAACGTCTTTTGCTTCCCAAGAAACTGTTCAGTTCTCGGAACTGCTTATATCGGATCACTATGGGATATATGTGTGTGGCTGCCACACAAACTGCAAATATCTACCCGAAGTTTGGCATGACTTATTTCCCAAAACAAAGCTACAATCTCCAAATATATTGTTCAGATAGGATCACTATAGAATATAGCCGCAATACAAACTAATCAATTAACACCAAGATTAATACCAAAACCATATTTGTGTTACTTAAAATGCCTTATATCACAAACTAATTGTCCGATAGCTGTGGAATTTATGTTACTTTTGTAAGTTTATATGAGTAAATTTCTTTCCAATTAAAAACGAATTTTCGCTTGGCTGCATGTAAAATGTTTTTTGGTAGCGTAACGAAAATGAAAATACTTTGCCTTGCTCACTGGCACCTTCATATTATGTTGTTTTAAGCTAAAAGCGGCAAATTCCTTTTCTTTACAATTTTCAGTTGTGTCTGTTTCGGCACTATTTACAAAGGTATATGGTACATATGGTATGTAGTACATAAAATAGCTGTGTTGAGAAGGGTGCATTATGAAAAATGTTGGCCTAGTCACAAAGTAGTACAAATGTGTCAACGCTCTCATTTATACAAATATTTTACATTTCAACCCCTAAATAAGCTTTAAAGCATACAACAATTATGGATTCATATATAATATCTATATGTAATTTTTACTGAAAGCAGGCAGATCGAGTTTCTGTCGATAATATTATATTATGCTTCCTGGCGCATTCAAATGAATTTGAAAAAAAAAGTGTGGAAAGGCACGTTTTGAAGGAAATATTAAAATATTCTAAATAAAAATTTTTTCTTATAGATATTTATAAACATACTATACTATAAATTAGTGAAAAGTGATAACATTCTATTGAAGAAGTTTATTAAAAGTGTCATTAATGTAAAATATTGATATGTGAAATTGTTTGGATTGTATAAACGTGCTATAATTCTGTAATGTAGATTTGTGATTTTATGTTATAGAAGCCTTTGCCTCAAAAATAAGCTGTGTAAATTTATTTTAACTTAAAAACTATGTTTATATATGTTTTCCCAAATTCAAATCTATAGAAGATAATACTGTAAGCAGCAATTTTCGTTAAAGTAAACTAAAAAAAGCATTAAAGCACAATACAAGTATTCTAATTAAAACTGAAATCTTCAAAAAATCAAATAAACATTTATTTTTCCGTAAACCATAATATTATATTTCTGCCTTTCGAAAATATATTTTAAGCCCAATTAATCCTTACTGAATAGTTCGTTACTGTTTCTGAAATTTTTTATTTCCGTCTGAAGCAGATTTTTAGGAAACGAAAAATAAATTTAAATTCAGTTGAAGACACAGAACCCAGTCTATGAGCACTTTTACTATATTCCATCGATCACAACAAAAAATTCAACCGATAAAAGTTCATGGATTCCATGTTTTCGAAAAGTTTAACCAAAATGTAACCTTGGAACTCATTTTATGTACAATTACATAACTACACTTACCCTTTCTGTAGCAATTAAGAATCAGAAAAAATATTAAGATTTAAAATTTATATATACATATGTAACTAGTTTTGGTCAACCGATTTTTAAGAATATTACTAAATTGCAAACTTTGCAAAGAAATTAAGACAAATAAAAATATTTTTCCAGTTTGTTTCAAAAGGTTTCATAAAATCACGGAAAACTCAAGGATTCGCATATTCTTCGACCATCATTCCCACCAAAAATTTAAATAAAATATATTCTGTGTCAAAATTACCTCAATGTTGTTTAAAAGAAAACCCGAAATATAATTAAATCGGCATCCATTATACTGTATAACACTTGGTTGGGTATTGCACCAAACTAATTTTTTCGGGAGGTTGAATTCCAAGTAAAAGAGTAGTTTCTCCATTTTTCAAAATAAGCCTTCAAAATCGAAATATTTGTGTTCGAATTTCTAAATTGCGTTTATTGAAAACATTACTATGACTTACGATATGGAAGTTCCTAGCGACGTAAAAATATGGGCACCATCAACGTCAAAGTTGGATTTTCGAAAAAATAAAACTTTTTATGTACAGCGCCTCCTATGGTCAGTATAAAGTATATATAATATTATTTATACATACCTTTATGGAATATATATTTTGAAAAAAAAATTCAAATTACTGTAGATATCTCGTAATCTTACCAGTGGTTCTTAACTATGCTTTAGTTATAAGAAATTGTATCAACTACAAGTATGTACTACGTCATTTTACTTTTCACAAGGGTTCATTAAGAACTTAAGCTAGTAATAGCTATTATTCTATTACTTTCATAAATAGCAACGTTACATTTATAAGCCGGTATTTAGAACCAGTTATTTATTTTTAGTTGAACTACCAGTACAATTGTTTTTAATATAGCTATCATTTTTCCATTAGTTAATTGAACACAAAGGTCCCTCAAAGCGATTAAAATGCAATATTTACTTTCAGAAATGTGTCTACATACAATAAAATTCTTTAAAATTAAACTGGCGTTGACTTTGTTTACAAATATGCATGTGAAAATTAAGCTTTAAAACGTTTAGCATTTCTATAGTGCATTTATTACTTAATGGTTACAAAGTGCATGCATACTCTTCACATACACACACACATATATATAAGGTATATATATAGGTATCTGCACATCTGTACATATATGTACTGGCTCTTTGAACAACTAGCTTTAAGTGAGCTACAGTTTCTCAATTAAACACATTTTGATAATGCAAAAATGCATTCTCTGCTCAGCTAGCTCTTCTAGTACCACTGAATAAATTTGCAACGCTCGCCAAAACTCACAAGAGCGCGCTTAGCAAGAAAATAGCAAAAAACAACAGAGGGCAATATCTACCTATGCCAAAGCATATACAGACAATATGCAAGTATATACCACTAAATATGTATGTTTATGTTAGCAAAGTGCATGCGCACACAATACAAGCACGAGCACATGCTCTTAAAAAGTTGTTTGCCGCCGAGCAGTTCGGTGAAGTGGCAGCGGTGTATGCTTGTGTGCAAACCAGCTGCAATTGAGAGTGAAATGAAAATGAAATTGAGGCTGCGCTGCTATTGAAGAGGCGCGTCTAGCATTGCAGGCGGTTGGCGACGGCACTTGCTTGCACATGAGTGGGTTGGTGGGGGCGTATACGTGTTATTTGAAGTGCGGTTTATTTTTGGTTTATTTGATTGAGTGTAAAAGTGAATTGAATTTGTTGGATGAGACGGCGGCTAAAATTATTTTTTTGTGTTGATACACATTATATGAGTGTATTAATATATGTGTATATATTTATGTATTTTATTTACTCCAAGCAATTAAAAATTTATTACAATTTAGTGCTACCGAAATTTTTGTGAGAGCTTTCAGTGATCCGCGTCGCTTGCATAGCTTGTGTTCGCAAAATTAATAGCAACCAGCATAACTTCTATGTAAGAATGACTAAAAAAAAGTCATTTACTTTTTTAACCACCACCATCCGCCGCACAACACTGCAAATGCAGTCTCTTTGCTCAACTCCGGCACTCTCCCTCTCATTATGCACTCGCTATGCTATATACATACTTACATACACGCGCACACCGCATGGCAAAGAGCACCGTTGGCAAGTGTCGCATTGCAGTTGCACCCCTGCTCCTGTTTGTCAATATTTCTTTGCGCATATATTTACACACATATCTACAAACAAACACACACACACATTTATATGTATGTATAAAAAAAAACACACATATGTGCATGCGTTGCATGTGCAGTCAAATATAGTCAATAGGTGTGCGTGCGCATGTGCTTGTGGCGCGTCGTGTGAGTGACCTATCTCAATGCAATTGCATGTGTCGTTTACCATTTTTAAGTTGTTCTCATTTATCTTCGCTTAAATTGACGCAGGCAAGCAGCCGGGCACACCGTTTTGTTGCTGCTGCATTTTATTGTCGTACAGTGTGTGAGTAACCCTGATCGGTGTTGTTGCTGTTATTATTTGTTGATGTTGTTGTTGTTGGTGTTCATATTGCATGTGAAGTGGTTTTATTATCGTCAGACAACTATTTGATTTATTTATACATAATTTATTATTCAACTTCGAAGTTTGAAAATTAAAACGGCGCGCCACACAGACATATATATGTACATGTGTATATACTGTAACTGTAACATATAAATGCAGTTTAACTTTCGGTTTTATCGTAAATTTGCTGCATGAAAATCCTTAATTGTATGATATTTTGTTTAATTTTATTATTTTTCATAAAATTGTGAACCCACAGCATGCAATTAAAATTATTAAAAATGTGTGTTATTGTATTTTTTTATTATTATTGGCTTATTGGATTTTTTTGTAATCCAATGCTTTTCAATTCTCTCAAAAATAGTCTTATGGTAGCCCTCTCCTTTGATATAACAAAAATTAAATATTTAACATAGCAAGCTGTGAATGTGTATGTTAGCCGTTATAATGCAGAAATATTAGTGTGAAAATATGTATCAAGGCATTGGAGTTAAAGCTTTCAAAGTGTTTACATCGCAAAGTGGAGTGTAAAATGATCACAAATTAAGACAAGAAATTATGTAACAAGTATTAGGCAGATCAATAAAAAATTCAGCATTAATAGCAGAAATAACAGAGGTAGCATTTTCTATTAGTATATTCCACTTTTAATAAAATACATTTCAGAGCACCCTATAAACTTGTCGCACTACAATCGTGAAATTAAAAATTCATGATTGATTAAATTAAGCAATTAGGCCAGCATAGTATTTTTAAAAATCAAAAATTTGTAATTTAGAGAACACTTTATGGTCCTAAAACTATTAGTCAATTGGTAGAATTATGAAAAAATTCAATCTACCGCAGCTTTTATCGACACTGTATAGTACTGATAGTACTCGAAGGCTATCGCATGTACAATATAAGTTTGTAATTTTAACTATAGCTTGACAGTAATTTTATTTACTAAACTATTTACGATTTTTTATTATTATTGCAACATTTTTATAAACACTTTACTACTAATTTCTCCTTAAAAGATTTAACCTTTTTTACAACTCCTACATTTTGCGTAAAGCACGTTTTCTATAGATTAATATCTTATAGTTTCTGTTTTTGACACTACTTGGTCCTATAAGAGCCATTTCCCATCAAGGCTCTCTCAAATAAGTTGCTTCTTAAGATTCCTCCGCTAGCCGCCATTTTGTATAATTTCATATATAAATTTCAGTATAAATATTTGTTATACAATGAAATATATATTTGATATATAAATTCGATTTCTTTTCTTTACGCTTAGAATAAATTATCAAGTTAGGCCGTTTTTTCTTCTAGACTGACCTAACAGCCTAAAGGCTCAATATTTTTTTAATTAAGATTTTTTAATCATAATTTCGATTTTTAACATATTCTGACTTGAGACATTTTTAAGCAGAAAAATCTTCCTTTCCGCCAGACACATTTTTTCATAGGTCGGTCGTCCTGTTGACCGGATACGGGAATTAAAGTTTTTAAAAATGATTATTAAAATACATAAAATTCTTTAAATGCACACGTTTTTTATTTATTTATTAAATACAATGCTTCTTCCAAAAAATTCACGAAAAGGGGTTCTTTTTTTTACTTGCAAGTGAATATAGCCATTTAAAAAGCTACTTGTTATTATGCAATTTTTTTTCAAGTTTATAGAAAAGTATTTGTTTGAAGAGAAAGAAAGAATGCGGTGTAGAGTCTCCAATAAGAGTATTGAAAAAAGTAATAGCTGGGAAAGAAAGAAAAAAAGGTAATCATTTGGTTTAAGATCATGGCATGCCCACAGAGCCACATTGTCTAATAGTATTATCTTTTTAAAAGACCACAGTTATCAGGAGAGCACAATAATTGACTGCCTTTACAGCAATTATAATGCTTAAGGACTCACTTGGGAGGCAAATGAGCCTAATGATGACTTGAGTGCTGGCAAGCGTTCTTGTAAGGGATTCAAAACCAACCAATTCTAATTTTGAATATAGCGCTGAAACTTATTTTTCTGTTTTACTATCAATGTAAAATTTAAAATATTGATAATTTAAAGCAATATTTTTATTTTCGACAAATTTCTATTTATTATTTATAACAAAATAGAATAAGCTAGTGCATAAATAACTATACGAGTATATACAAATATACGAAAGCGCCAATATATTTTATTCAATTTTTTTTTGTTTTTTTTTTTTGTTGCGTTGCGCTAGTGCATGCAAGTCATGCACTCCTTTTTGGCTCAAGGCCTTTTTATAAGTTTGTTTCGCAATTGCGCAAAAGCGCTCCGCAAACACACACACGCACGTCGACATGGCAACACGCAGATATACCATAACTGACCGACTTGCAGTTGCAGCTACTTATAGATAAATATATACTATGAATGTGAGCATTTGGGCACGAGTGTGCGCAACCCCAATAGATAGTCAGTGCTTGGAAACTGCGAGGGCGGTGGCAGAGCAAGGCAAAAACCAAACAGTTTCATATCGACGTGCTTTTAGGCTCGACTATAAGAGTAATTCCGGCGGTGGGAAACCATACTAGACAATATTATGAATATATGTATGTACAAAATAAATAATAATAAAAAGGCTATATTTGCGTATATTGAAGTCAATAAATATAGACGTTGCTGCTGCCGCTGCTGTTCCAACAATAGAGACTGCAATCAGCAATCAGCCGATACCGACATAATTAAATTGCGTGAGCGGTTTTTCCGTATAGGCCGCTTTTGTTTAATCAAAATGTGTCTGAATAACGGCATACAAGCATAATTTGCACATGTGTGTAAGTGTGTATGTGTATTTTTAAATTTATTTCAAATTCACGCAAATCTGTAATTGTTAGCAATTTATTTTTTATTATTGACAATGGTGTTAAGGTCGCGGTGTGCCAATTACATATTGAGAAATAATCAAGCTGTATATGTACAATTATAAAATAGATAATATTTCTATTTTTTAAATTAAGATTGCACTTTAGTTAGAATAAGCAAAATTTAAAGGGTAATTGTTTAGTGTTTGTTTCTTATTTATCTAAGAAACAAGAAAAACGTTAACTTCGGCTGCACCGAACTATAATACCCTTCAAGGTGCATTTCTTATAGCATAAAACGGTAAAAAAATATCTTGATTTTGATTTTGATCAGTCAGTTTGTATGGCAGCTATATGCTATAGCGATCTGATCTGAACAATACCTTTAGAGATTATCGACTTGCCTTGGATAATAATCGACGCCAAATTTCGTGAAGATATCTTGTCAAATAAAAGAGTTTCCATACAGTAACTTGATTTTGTTCGATCAATTTGTATGGCAGCTATAGACCATAGTTGGTAGCAAACTTAATATACCCTGTTCAGGGTACAAAATGTATATTTAACCAAAAGCTATTGAAATTCGCGTCAATCACAGGCATCCTAAAGGATGACTACTCCTCATGGACTTGAACTGCACCTGGTATCGCAAAGAACTAAAACTGGCCTATGCGTGGCTATTAGCCTACCAGACTAACCTAACCTAATCTAAAAGCTTTTTTTGCCTAAACTCAGGCAGACAAAAAAAATTACAAGCGTGTCGACTTCTCGAATTAACCTTAATCAATAAATCTTGTAATCATGAAAAACTATTTTGGAAAAATATTTCAGGCGTTTTGTGGCTTTTGCGGTAATATGGATTAATTTCCTGTACCAAAGTTACAAGCTTTGTTCAAA
Source organism: Bactrocera oleae (assembly GCF_042242935.1). Lineage (NCBI taxonomy): Eukaryota > Metazoa > Arthropoda > Insecta > Diptera > Tephritidae > Bactrocera > Bactrocera oleae. Next base: position 62,028,288 of record NC_091540.1, on the reverse strand, counting down.
ACCATGCTAAATTGTTTTGAAGGTGTCAAAAATGTAAGAAGTAATGTAGTATTTACATGCCGCATTCAAAATCGATCACGGAGAACTCTAGAGCTTTACATAACCGTTAATCCTGTATCTTCGAAGATTTTTTTTCTGCCTGGTCCCTTCAAAAATCTCAAGATGACACAGGGATGTTGTGGTTAAAGAAGTACAATTTTTTTAATAAGAGAACAGGTAGTAAAAAAATATTTGCGAAACCACAAAAATTTAATACCATCAAGCATATGTAATACCCGTAAATTTTACGGCGTAAAACATACATCATATACAGACATATAGATATGCATATATAAATGAATACATATACATATATATGTACATACAACATGCCTCATATGTTATGTATAAGTATATGTAAATGCCTTCAACAATTTGTGTAAGTTCTCATACTCCAACGAATTAAAAGCGGAAGAAGGCACAAAGAACGAAGGCAGAACATGACCCAGTTTTGTCAGAATATGCGGCTGACTGTTGCTTTATAATCGCATTATTGCTTAATTGTCGGACGCACTCGTAACCCCACAACCCAACAGCGCAACGACAACTGGAAAACAACTTACTCGACAACAGCGTGAATTGAAAATGCAAATGTGGGCAGGCAAGGGAATGCATGCATAAGGCAACACATATTTACAATTCTATATACTCTGTATACATATATGTATGTACTCAAATATATTTTTATATGAGTATATACAACTTATGTATGTATATATATGTGCTTGTAAGCTTATAGGCTTTACTCCTTATTCTCCTCCATGCGACGAATAAATACTGAAAATATTTTAAGTGAATGTAAAAACGCTTAAATAATAAAAAATAATATTTAAAAAAGAAAATTAAATTAAAAAATATTCTTTTTTATATTAACGTTTTTTGTATCTATTTTTCAGATTTTGTAACTTCGCATTGATAAAGTGTTGAATATAATCTCAGAAAAATAAGAACAACATATACACACAAATATATATATACTTACAATAGCAACTCCATACTACATCACGACGCCTGCATTTACTTGAACTATACTAAAAATAAATCTACCGAAGGAAAGCCGGCGGAAACACACAAAACGGAAAAAGGTGAGTGAGTCATTTTGAAAAAAAATTTATTTTACTTTTTACGCTTTTCTATTAATTTTATTTCTTTTGGTTTTACAATGTATGTAAGTATGTAGGCGTGTGCTTACCGGATTCTTTATTAAAAATGCATAACTCCAATTCATCGCAACAAGCACGTACATATCCCTATATGTTTGTATGTGTGTCGCTACTTATTGCAATTCAAAACACACTTATAAGTTTACCGTTATTACAAAAAATATGCATACATACATAACTGCTTAAAACAAACTTGGTTATCGTTTAAAAACCGATTCATTATTCACTGATTTGTATTCAGACTTAAAGTTTTAATTATGATTTTTGGAAATGCACACACTTACATATGTTTCGAAGTAAGCGCATACAAAATTTGGTGCGTGTTTAGCGCACTCCATGCATGCATGCATGCGCCGAACATATCCAAAAATATGAAATTTCGTTGAAACCTATTAAAAGTCACGCAATTCTTTTCAAGCGTTAGTGTAACGCATTGCATTTTAAAATTCAGCAACAATTAAATATTTCGAAGACAAGCCAAGCTAGTAAACTTGGCTCTAAACGCATGTACAATAGCGCATATGTAGGGTTGTATGTATTTATATACATAAAACACCCATAGTTTTATTGATATGTAGATTCCCTGCCATGGTCCAAAAAAATAGCCGTTTACAACAGTTAGTTAGTTTAGAATAAGAAAAAAGTTACGATACGTATCAAAGTTTATACCCTAAACAAGGTATATTAAGTTTGTGTATGTAAAAAAAACTAAGCGGGACACGCTGAGTAGATTTGGTACTGTCTGTCTATATATACGTGAATTAGTCCATCAGTTTTTGAGATATCGATTTGAAGCACGTCCTTTCTTCTTCAATAAGCCCTTCCCAACTCCGAACCGCAGATATTGAAGCACTACAAGATATAGCTGCCAAAAAAACTGACCGATCAAAAGCATGTTAAAGATCTTTTCATACCGTTTGATGCTATAAGAAATGCACCTGTGAACGGTATTATACCTACGGAGGGTATAAATTGAACAAGTCAATTATGTGTATGTAGTATGAGACTGATATATTCTCACGATCTGGCAAATCACATATATGTAATATGAACCAAATTTTTAGTTATCCAAGTGGGATCCTTCTTCGTCGCCCTTGTCGTAAAAACAACCTCTTAACTTAACGTAAACTACCAAAAAAAATCGGCCGACTAGTAGGGCTTACGCTTCATACAAGTTGTCAAGTAATTAATATTATATATAACAATAGATGTTAAGAAAACTAGCACACGCATTCTATTTTATAACGGCGTATAAATACGAAGAGTAACTGAGACGAATTTTTCAATTTTTTTGTTAACAAAAACAAGCATTACTTATTCATTACTTATACGAGAATTATAAATCCTCTGCTATAGCGTGCTAATGTTAATGCTTCTTCTAACAGTGATATATAACCATAAGATCTTCCAACGATCCACTTTCAATCTCGTAGGTGGCAATAAATCTCCTCACTCCTAGGGATCTTTTTAATATTGAAATCATGTAAAATTTGCAGGAAGCTTTAGTCATCAACGTAAAATTATTACACAGCAACAAATCGGTCTCAATATTTAATGCACTAAATTTAAAAATTATTTATATAAATATATATATGTACATACAGTTTTATTAAAATCGACCTAGATCTAGACAAACAGGTTTAATGAAGCTCAATAAAAACATATATTAATACAAATAAAATATATTCGAAGTCAAGCTATATGCTCACTATGTCCCAATGCCATCTCGGTACTATCTTTACTCCGACACAAATTAAGAAATCTCATAAAAATATTATTGCTGTGATTTATAGCATATTGTTACACCACAATATGGTACTATTTAAAACACGCGTTCCCCTTTTTAACATTGGTTCTGGGTCAATAAATACACATGCTTTACAGTCAGCGATTTGTTTCTTTTATAATTGTAAAATCATTCTTAATTTGTTTATAAAATCAAATTTGTATATTAATATTAATAATTTTTTTTTTTTAATTTCTGTATTTGTTTCCGGAAGAGTTCACATGGAATTATTTCGTAGAATATTATAACCTTTTTGCTCAAACTTAAATAATTTCTTTTTGAAAATCTGAATAAACATAATTTTAAAAGCAAGTAGAAGATCTCGATTTCTAAGGCTAACTAAAACCATTTACTCTTTTCTATCCCTGAAACCAAAATTACTTAATGTACTGAAATAGTTTTAATTAAAAGTGCCATAAATATTTATTGCCTGAAAATTTTATTGAAATTCAAAGTAAAATTTGTATCCCAATTATTCAACGATCATTTATACATATGCATATCTTTACTTGCCAAATTCCTTAGGTTATATAATTTTCAATGCTCTGAAAGTTATAAACGCCCAAAGTTTTATTGTTGTCAAAAGTTTTTTATTTCTCTCCATTTTTGTAAAACCACGCGCATGCAAATTACTATCATTATTTCTACCCACATGTTTTGTCAAAATTGAAGTCTAAAGAAACAAGACATGTGGGGTAATAAATTTACAAACGTAAACACATACAGTATGTATAGTACACTTGACTTCTGAAGTGTTTTTCAAATTATATTTGCAAATACTTTGCTCATAAATTTTTTACAAGCAGTACATAGTTTTTTTTACCTATACACAGAGAAAGATTATTGGTATACCATTTACGGAAAAAAATTAATTTTTTGTAAAATAAATTTCAAAATGTGGGGGTTACAAGCTGAACTTTACGATATCTACGTCTTTTCGACATTTTCATATAAAATTATTTTTATTTATTTGGAAATATTAACTCGTACCTCGTATATACTATGCGCCAAATATAGTTCACCTCAACTTTAGCTTCATACTACCCAGGAACGAGCGGGTTTCGCCATCGTTTAAGAATGAGCAGCACAATATTATCGAGGCCTAGATTTTTAATGATATTTTTATAGCCTATAATAGAAGAAGAACATGCTTCGGTTTTCATTTAGTTTAATACAGAGTAATATATTCTTACACAAAATGTTTACTATGCTACAAACCGCAGACCTGGATTTCTCAGTTTTTGAGATATCGATCTGAAATTTTCCCCACGTTCTTTTCTACACAAGATGCTGCTCATTTGTCGGAACCATCAATATCCGACCACTATGGAATATAGCTGCCATACAAACTTGCCAATCAAAATCAAGTCCTTGTATAGAAAACATTTTGTTTTGACAAAACCTCTTCACGAAGTTCGGCCTGGTTTATTGTCTACAGTCTCCGAATAAATTATGCATATAGCTGTCATTTAAACTGTTGGATCAAAATCGAGATAAGTACATTTTTAAACCCTTCTATGCTGTAAAGAGATAGCCAAAGTTAAGGCGGTTTTTTTCAATACTTTTCCACGGATAATTTTATTTCTTAAATAAATTAAAAAGAAGTCCAATAAATAAAAATACATAAGTGGACGAATACAAATGCATTTAAAAATCATCAATCCATCGCACTCCATTTGTAGAATGACATCAGCATTAACTATTTATTAACATTAAAAATATTTATAAAAGTAATTATCACAGAAATGTACCGATGAACAAAAGAATTCTTTCTCTGCATATAGTATGCGAAAATTGATCACCACGCGGATTTGCTAAGGACCACAGTGAGCATTGAACACGAAAACAAGGTGGGCGTATGTAAGAAGTCGAATAACAGTTGTTATTACCACCGATGTGGTCGAATTTTGAGCAATATTTACCGACGTACTTAAATGTACATATTATATGTAAATATGTATAATATACAGTACGTAACTTTCTTGGGTTCATTGCTTTCAACTTATAGTCGAATGAATGTGTAGTTTGTAGTCTTTGTATCGGAAAATATCAAGAGAAATTATCAATCGTTGATTCCTTAGAATTTATTTTTTAAGCTACGCCAACTACTTGGAGCTTAGCTTTGCCAAAATCATTAGACATCATAAATATGCCAGTTATTAAAAATTTTTTATGCAAACAGATATTCACCCATTCATATGCATACATGCATATATACCTATGTATATACATAAGTATTTTTGTACAAATATTCCGCATTGTATTCGTGTGCGAGTACTTAAGATCGGCGTGAAAGAAAATGGCATGTATTTGCGTTAAAAATAAATTCATTTATGTATGTACATACAAACATATACATATCTATCGAATTTTGGAGAACAACATGGAAGAATTTGGCAATAAAAGTCAACGAATTGTGACCGAATGACACATAATGCCTATTTTCTAGATATTTTTAGAATTTTGTAATATCTGTTCAATTATTCCTGTAAACTAAATTTACTAACAAAATAAAAAAAAAATGTATAATAGAGGAACATTTTTAGTATAAAAACAAAGCACAAAAAATTTCGCTCCTCTAATAAAACCTCGCACTCTTCGATTGCATTTCTGATAACATAGAAATGAAGCACTGCGTAGCGGAGCCCACACTAGTGGCGCACATACCTTCGAAAGATATGCGAGTGGAGCGGAGTCGCTGGATTAGAGGCGCAGTAAGCTTTTTAATAGATGGATCGTAGCTCAGAGATAAGGTTAAAGGGGTAGTCTTCTGTCCGGAGTTCTCAATCAACAGCAGAAATGACAGTCGTCAGTGTAGCAGCAGATGTGCTTCTCTAAAGTGCAACTTCTCTCAGGGAGCTATGCATGCACTCCGATTGCAGAGTGGCAACCCAGGCCTTGAGCAGAGGCATCAAGCTACTTCCACATTAGATTTGTTTTGATGCCTTATCACAGCATAATCGCTGGAAACTGTTAAACCGATGAACCCAGATTCCAGCAGTATTTTAACGAGCCGATGTTCCCCTGCCGTCTTGCGTTCTGACACTGGATCTATGGACCTAGTGTAAGCTTAGCAAGCGTTAGTCAACAAGCAGCACATATGCGGTAGCGAACTCTTTCTAGCTCAGAGTGAAACGTAAGAGATTTATTGAATAACTTGCGAGGCACCATAAATATCAGTATGTTTGCCTTACCTATCCTGATAAAACCTAATAAAACTATCTAACTTATTGACCAGGACAAATATCTAATATTTTATACCCACAATATGGATTCATTGTGCTGCCGTATTAAATATGTATTTTCATAAAGAAGTTAGGTTAGTCGAGCTATAACATTTTTGAGCAGCCAACTCCAACTGCATTTCTGACTGTAAGATGAGTCGAATCATACATAATCACCCAACATTTTGAGGTAGTTAAAATATATAGAACGCTCTATTTGTCGTATGATAGCAAAAGCCCCTTCACAAAGCCCCTTTTATTTATCATTTGCCAGTCGGTTCTCTTCATACCAATACTACAGTTAACATACCCTAAACAGCTAACAAAACCAAAAAGACCATTACCTCAGCAGTTAAAATTAATTTTTTTGAGAATGAATGCTGCGCATCCACCTAATCAAGTAAGTTTTAGTGTGATATATACAATATGACACCGAATAAAAAAAAAACACATATATTCCACTTCCAAATTTTCGTACTTCAATTTCTCTTTGTCCAAGATATTTTTTATTCCTGTCTTACATAAAAAAAAAATAAAAACCAAAAAACATAAAAAACCTAAAAATACGAAACCGTTATTTACACTCCATGTAGTCTGTTTAATTTTTCAATTTGTTACTACTCTCTGCCTCGCATTGCAAATATACGAGTACAGACAACAAATTCGAATTTATGTTAAGTAAATACAATATAATTTCATGTCAATTCGCGACAAAATCCATTGCAAATGTACTGAAATTCGGAAACGACATTAAAATTTACGAAAAACAGCGTAGAGGTAAACAAGAAATGTACCCACAAGTACAAATAAGGAAGAGCAAAAAGGAAACATGGTAAAAAAAAGGTGTCATTGATGTAGTCCAGTAAAGTGAATTTGGTTCAACAGCAACTGAAACATCAAGACAATGGAATAATTTTCGCGTATACTTAACACAATCCATAACTGTACACGCATTTTTTTCAACGTTGAGTCGATGACGAATCATATTTAAGTCAATATTAGCTATGTACACAATCCGAACAAGTGTATACCCTGTTGGAAAATTTCCTCAATATTGGATTTTTTCAATTTCTACATTAAATAATTCTAGAAAAAGTTTTGAAATACCTTTTCTCCTAGTGTTATCGAAAATGGTTTAATTTGTGGAACAATTGAATTCTTATTATGAAAGTGTTTTTTTAAACCAATCCATGAGATAAGCAATCCGGATATACTGAAGAAAGAAAGGTTTATAAATTGCTGGAATTCTTTTGAAATATATTTTCAAAAAAACATATTTACAATTTCCGATTTTTGTTATCTAACATAGCCTTCCTCACCATACCGAAATTCTAACATCTTCGTCTAAAAAAGTTCTCAAGACGAAATTAGTTTTGATATTTGGGCACGCGCTGCGAAAATTAACGGAATTTGCTTCATATGTATGGTATGTTAAAGAATTTGCTGCAGGGCAAGCATCTCATTGTACTGATCTCCATTTTATTCAACAAAGAATACAGTACAAACGTCGGGACACAGTTTTTTACTTAAAGAGTTCGTACGTACGAATTTTTAAAATAAATTTACATTTATCTCTTGGAGCATGTTTTTACAAACATTTCATTTTACTTTGTATACAGGAAATCAGTAAATAAAATTTAATAGGGCACCTAGCCCATATGACGCAAGTCGTAAAACGGATATTGGCCCATTGAGTTTACATAAATAAAAAATTTAAAGACACAGTATGCATTTGCATACATATAAATATTTTTTTTTTGTAACTCTTCCTTGGAAGATTTTTTTGAAGAAACAATCTTTCATGGTGGAACCAAACTATACAAAGGGTGTGTTTTTATGCTCTTGCAACATGTTGCTACATAGTATAATAGTTTTTCCAGCTGACGGTTGTTTGTATCACCGAAAACTAGCCCAGATAGATATGGAGTTATATGTATAAATATAAATCATCAGGATGACGAGACGATTTGAATTCCGTCCGTCTATAATACTAGATAACTTAATATCATGATAAAACTTGATACTCGTGTTTATTGGCAAAAAATGAGGACGCATTCGTAGATGGGCGTAATCGGACCATTACCAAGCCCACTAAACGCCATTAAACGAACTTATGAAGTGCCATAACTAAGCACTAAAAGCAAGAGACATAAAATTTCAAACCCGGAATTGTACTAAAGGGGCCATGGGCGTGGCACTGATTCTTTCACTTTCAAGTATACAAATTAGGACTCGATCAATATAACCGGATAAAACTTTGCACAAATAGTGCTTATGACCACAAATTTTCCAAATCGGAATAAAACTATTCAAGCTTCAAGATACCGAATGTGAGGACCCCAGTTCCTGTTGCGAACTTTTTGCCAAAAATATCGGTTAACCTGTCAGATATATTATTGAACTTTGAAAAGAATTTTCTCCGGTTTTGATCTTTCAAGTTGTGAGAGTATAAAATGTTCGGTTACACCTGAACTTAGCCCATAGACATGTGGTTTTCAAAAAGAAATTAAATGCATATAATTTAATGTTATAGTCAAAAACTAGCTTTATTTCAAAGATAAGGGTTGTCATTATGGCTTAAGAATTATTTCGGGCAAGTCACCGCCGCGGCTGGCTCGTATAAATTCCAGCTGAGAGGCCCAATTTTGAACTATTTTTTGCAGCAATGAACCACCGAGTGTTCTCTTCCAAGACTTCAATCTTTCTACATACGTAGACAAGCGATTTCACATAACCCCAAAAAAAAAATTCCAGCGGTGTTAAATCGCACGATCTTGGAGAAGTTGGATTTTGTAAGACCGGAAATCAAGGTCCTTCCGAAAAATACTATGCGTCACAGTTGAAATAACGTTTTCGGTGCGCTCTGTACGGTGTCTTACCGTCAAATTACCGTCTCTGATAGGCATTAAATCGACCCAATATTTGACCCAGCACGTGGTGCGTTTCGCGAACCGAACCATTATTTTTGTAATAAATTTACACGATTTGCAAACGTTGTTCTGGTGTAAGTCTGTTTATTATGAAAGGACCAACTCCGAAAAATGTATTTCCTCATTAAAAACCACACGTCTAAAAATCCCCGTTATATATATATGAACACTTCTATCAATAAAGTCATAAAATAAAGAGATTTCTCATTAAAATTAACAAATCGTTTTAAGAATTCTACACACACGTCAGCCACCGAATAGTGCCCTTCCATTTGTACAATGTTATCAAAATGGATAGATAGACTAAGGTCGATAACTGAGAAAATGTGTTAGTAAATATGTAAATCTAAATATATACAATATACATAAGTCAAATATATAATTTGTTATTATACAAGCTATATGGTCTAAATCTTCTTTGAAGTTGAAGGCATACCTCTGTCACAATTTTTTTTTTATTATTATTATTACAGCAATACCAAATGAAGATTTCTATAAAGCAAAGAAACTAACTTTTAATAGCACGAATCATTGTTTACATACTTATTTATAAGTTCATACACATTAATACACATACACATACATGTATAAAGCTAATACCGCATTATTATGGCAAGCGGCAGCCGGTGGCTCTCAGTCGATTGCTTAACAGATATCGGCAGTCGTACTGCTTATTTGCTGTTATTTTCATTGCTTTTGCCGTTTTTTTTTCATGTTGCTTTTGCTGCTAGCTTACTAGCTAGCTACTAGTAATATAAACATATGTACATATGTCTATTGCGCAAGCGCAACTATTGCGAAATTACAAATGCACTCGTTTCCTTATAGTTTGTTACTGTTTTTGCTATTGTTGTTATCACTCTTAACTACCTGTTTGGACGCTCTTCACTGCCGTCTCTAAATGTTCCAACAAGAGCAAGATGCAATATCAATTCGCTATCGATTGGACTATTGGACTTGGCCGGCTTTGCTGTGTGATCTGGTCTGGTCCAGTCCAGACTTTTGCAATAACAATAACAACCAAATGATTCAACATCAAATGCATAACATTGAAAGCAAAATTGTCAAGCTCGTCTGCCGTGTAGCATCGAGTATGCTATTGATGTTGCTAACAGTCTTGACCACTATTACAATTGTACGCCATTGTATGCCTTCTTATAGCTTAGCAATAGCCGGTTTTTTGTTTTTCACTTTGAGTTCATACGAATGTGTTTCAAGTGCATAATGCAGTGATTGCAACATTTCACTTTTCTGCTTATTAGAGGAATTAGCGTGGCAATAAACGTTTTGTGATGTTCTAAATTGTTTTCAGAATTTATTTTATGTTAGTATTTCAAAATGCAAATATTACTTTTTTTAATGCTCTTTTATATTTAGTAAAGTATACTCTGCTTAATCGATTTCAAAATAAATAATTTACTTCTATTTTAAAATGTCTCACGCTTACCGCAATATTTCCTGAGTAAAAGAAGTAATTTTTAAAATGAAACATTTCATCTATCGTCTCAAGTTTTATCGTCTATTTTTCGCATGTCAAATGTCGCATGCCGCATTACATGACCGACAAACTTTACACAAAACGAAAATTGATATACATAGATAATGAGCAACAATTAAGCCAGTAAAATTAAAAAACCTAATATAACATGAAATCATGGTACGAAAGATGTTCGGGTTCGAATCCTGGTCAAAGAATATTTAAAATATTTTATTTTTATAGCATATTTTATTAGCATAGTTGATCACAAATATTAATATTGATGCTTTTCTAATTTTTGTCAAGCTGCCAATTGTTTGCACTTACTTGCTGTTTTGGGGATGTGCTTGCGTTTTGTGAATGAAAATGCTTTTGCAATTTTTTTACAATGAATATTATTTTTGTGGTCAGCATGTCGTTTATCCTGAAAGTTAGTCGAAATGGAAAATTTGAGGAATGTACAATACATATGTATGTATAAGTTTATTATGTTAGCTATACATATGTCTACTTGATAGAAAACAGAAGACTTGTAATTAATTTGCATTAAGTGGTTATATCCACTCAGTGGTTTCCGAGATTATAACTTGCCGGAAACCTTTTTTCGAAAGTCCTGCTGGATATTGCCTACGGCATTAAGGGAATCCAAAATTAATCACAGGTTATTAAAGTTTATTTAATTCTATATGTACATTATTTTATTTATTTGTCATATAAAATACCTTTAAAAAAAATCACAAAAAAAACGTTTATTTTTATTTTTATATATAATTTATCTTAAATTTGTCACAGCATCTTAATTTAGTCAATTAGCAATGTTTTGCATTTCTATTATAGAAGTTGTGAGCGGTCATTTGATTAAGTAAATTTGCGGATCAGATTATATTAGAGTTTGGTTTAATATATTTCAATTTGCCATAGATATTTAAGGAAATTTTGAAAAGTGTGTAAATAAGGAGTTGTGAGCAGCTACTTAATTAAGTGAATTTAGTAATCAGGTCATATAATAATACATAAATGACTCAATTAATGGCTTGACTGAAATCTTTATTAGCATGATACTCAATTATAACTACTTTTCAAATTTCAATAATGATTTGATTAACTCAATATTAGTCAATTAACATATGAAATACTAAAATAATACTAATTATTAATACCAACAGTCTTCAGTAAATATCAAAGTTTATGTTCTTAAAATCGAAAAACAAAAAAAAAGATAAACACAAATAATTCATCAAGAATATTTATATTTTAAGTATACTTACCATATAAAACGCTACTCCTGCAAAAAGAAAAAGAAATTATTATTAAACTCCTCATCCGATCTTTATACATAAATCTAATTAACTAATTCAATTCAATTTACTTTCTCTCCAACCGGCTTCACTTTTTGTCTATTTAAACACGGCCGCTCCCGCCGCATTCAAATTCCAGCTTTTGCTATTACTTTTTTCTACCGTTTACTTTTCATTGACTTTAATATTCGCTCTCGACACGCCACCATCTTAAACTTGTAGTATACATAAGTATATACAAATGCTATAGTAAACTAAGCAATAAAAATATTTATACATAAACACATGCAAATATATATAAATAAATACTGGCACATAGTGAATGTTTAAATAAATGCCGTCATTGAGTGTTTATTTTAGCTTTAATTTCAGTCGCTTGGTCACTGCCGCTGACTTTGACCTTCACATTGAATTTGTGAATTGTAGCGAAAATTGAGACCGCGCATACACGCACATACGTATATACACGCATATGTACATATGTAGAAAAATACTTGTAGTTAGTATGGGCAAATTTAGCTGTGCCCAGCGAAGAAATCGCCGGTACTTAAAAAGTGAGTGGCGATTCATACACACATATACATACAAATATATTTATGAACATGAATGAATTTTCGGTTTTTTGTTTGATGTTGTACGTATTATGCATGTAGTTAGTTAGTCCATTAAGCTAAACAAAGGTCTAATCAACTAAACTAGTACAACAATATATGCTATATTAAAAATGAAAAAATTGTGGTTTTTGCAAAATTTTGCTTAATTTTAAACTGAGAAATTTGTTTTTTATACAGCTTGAAAGGCGTACTTTTCCTAGCATGGGACCATCGTGATTAGAAATAAAATCGTTCGCAATAATTTTTGATTTTTGACCCAATATAACCATGCCAACGCTTAATCCAATTTTCCACACATTTGTTATAAGCCTAGGCGGCGATGGCTTTCAGTGTCTTCAGCGAATTTTGGTTTTTTCGGTTTCGCCTCGTTTTTGGAGCACAATTCGCTGGATTATTGGACAGCTTCAAAGTCATATTCATAAACCTACACCTAAGTTATCAAGCATCTCTTTTGCGACCTCTACTCGATGTCGTTTTTGCATAAGATTCAAATCTTTTGTTACCAATTTTCCAATAAATCAATTTATACCCAAAACCTAACCAAAATGGTGCGGTTGGTCCTTAAGAGATGTTGAGATGCTCTGCGATCTCTTACCTGTTCCTTTAACTTTTATCTTTTAACTTGTTATCGTCATTAACACAGGTAGATGTACGACGAGCATGAGGAAAGTTTTCGATGACTTCACGACCCTCACTGCGCCATTCAAATACTTTTGTTCGTGATAAAGTAAACTCCTAAACACACTTCTGCAACATTTTGAACGATTCCGTAGCCGTGATGTGATTAGAATCACAATATTACAAGAAAATTCGTTGTTAAAAATTTTTTCATGATAAATCTCGTCTAACAAAATTTACGCGTCGTAAACAAACAGCTGACAAACACATACTAATTGACATATGGTGATCAAATTTCACATGAACATAAAAAAGAGTGCACCAATCTAGAAAGAAAAAATTTATCGATGCGGCTTGCGCACGCAGTTTATATGGACCAGTCCGGGTCAAATTGAATCAATTTCACCCATGTTTTTGAATTCGTCCCGACCTCGACTCATCTTAATTGTACTTTATAATAATATTAATATAAATTTTTGCAGAATCAAATATTTCGAAGTCCTACGTACGTATCTTTAGCTCGAAATAAAAGTTTAATGAGAAGGTGTTCACAAAAAAAACTTTATTTTTTTAAATAGGCTACGAGAGACTTACAATTACATTTTTCTTTCGGTAAAATTTTTTTAAATTTGAGACAAAAATGGCGAACTATACCCGTCTATGTAGCTCAGCTATTCTGTTTCTTCTTTTTCCAAAATCTGATTCTTCTTTTTCCAAAATCGGTTGAGCACATATTTACAATATATTGAAAACATATATGCATATTTCCTGGGTCATTGTTAAAAGCAACACCAATCAAAACACTAACCGCACGAAGATTGCCAGAATGTATAGAGTTATGCAATTTGCACGATCTTTTTGCTTTTGCAAAGGAAATGCCATCAAACTATCTACCTGCCTATAAGCAAAAGAATGAAAGGGCAAGCAAACAAACGAATCGTCATCGCCGGACGAAGAGAAACCAATACAGACACCATCAACCACTTATCGAGTTCAATGTGCTTAGCTACAGTAAAAAAAAGTAAAAACAAAAATGAACAACAACAACACAAACGCAAAGCTTAGCGAACAGTGACTGCAGCGGAAGAGGCAACGAAATGAAGTTAGCATTGAAAGTGGATGCAGCAACGGCGACGTCGACAACAACAGCAACCCAACACATTCAAAATGTGCCAGCAAAAGCAAGACTAATGTGTGTGTGTGTGTGTGCGATCAGGTGTAGATACGTAAGCGTGAGGCTAAATTTGCACACGTGCGTTCTGTTGCAACGATCACACGTATGTGCAGGTGTGTGTTGTTGCATACTCTGCTCGACCTATTGGCTACAGTCGATGCCGGGTTGTTGTTGCTATTGTTGTGGTTACTCTGCGGCCAAAACAAATCTGTGTAGAACAAAAGCGTGTGGAATCGCTGCAAAAGTGAATGATCTCTGGCCAGGCAGGCAAAAAAAAAAAAAACAACACACAATAGCAACAACAAAGCCAACGACATCATCATTACCAGCGGCCGGCATGTTGCGACGTAGCAACAGACGCACAGGTTGAAGAACGCCAGTTAGTTGTTGCAGCAGGCAATCAGCAGCGCTTTATGTTTGTTGTCGCTAATACTACAAGTATGTATATACCATATACTATTATTATTGTTGGCTTTGCTGTGATCGCGGCTATTGTCTCGCTTTGTGCGAGACGTTGCATGTAAATTGCGAAAAGCGCTTAACTTGGCCTGTAAACATCATTGAAGAAATACAAATTATGACCAAACTAAAGTCGAAAAATTCAAAATTTACCAAACAACAACTACAACACAAACAAACAGCGGCGTCACATACTTGTCGTCATAGTTAAAAGAACTTTCTGCAGCTGTGTTGCATGCGCATCTTCTGTGCAACTCTTCGTTTGTGTGTTTGTAAATGTGTATTCTTGCATGTGTTTATGTACTATGTACAATCGCATATATGTAAATATATATTTATATGATTGTATGCAAAACTTCACCTTTGCTGTTGTTGCTCTCGCTGCTTTTGTTGCATCAGCGCAGAATGTCAAGGAACTTTACTCGTCACTGCCAACTATGACCAAATACCTATAGCCAGCCCTCTTCTCTTATTTTCGCTTTTTTTACTCTCCCAAGTTCGCTTTTTATATTTTTATTTTAAATTCATTCCACTGTTGCCTTGTGGTTCTTTGCTTAAGCGCCGATATTCTCGAATTCTTACTACTTTTCGAAACAACATTGGTTTGTATTGAGTTTTTTTTTTTAATTTTTATATAGATACTGTTGTATACACAAGTGATCCATGTAGTGCTTAATCGTTAACATTTCAAATAAACCGGAAAAAAATAAATTCGAAAGAGCAATCATTCATATTATTTATGGAATGAATTTCACTCAGATGTCGATAGCGCGGTTTCCGACGCTTTCTGGCTCTAACATATAAGTTAAATATGAGAAATGATAAATAAGTACGAACAAAATGTATAACAAAAAGATTCTTGTGCTGAAATCAAAACATAGAAAATCCGTTACTCTAACAATGACAGGTATGTCGTAAGAACGACTGCAACTAAAAAATCGTTTAAGGGGTTGTATCCACTTGAAGGTAAGAAAATCACGCTTTTTTGTGAATTTTCTTGAAAAGCATTTAATTAAATTAATAAATTAATACTATATAATTTTACAAAATTTATTGTACTTTAATATTCGGCGATGCATATTGAGAAATTTTGATTTACCTTGATCCTATAGTCGATCCCCAAGAGTACCTCCGAAAAAAGGTGTCTGACGGTGAAGAAAATTATTTTTCCTAAAATTATGTCAAATCAAAAAACCAAAAAATATTGTTATTACTATGTATGTGTACAGGTAATGGTCGAAGGCCTACTCAAAAAGATTTTTTTTTGACAAAATGTCGGGTTCACAAAAAGTCGTTTTTTGTAAAAATATTTACACTTTAGACGCGCCTAAAAAAACGAAATAATTATCGAAGATCGTATTCCTTCAACTATTACCTCCCAAATATGTTTAAGAAGTCGCTCAGCAGCTGGACCTGTTTCGGTGAAATTTTTTCACCGAATTTGAAAACAGCGTTTCGAAAAAAACGCGTTTAATGTTTTGGGAGCCAAGGGGGGGACGCTCATATCTTCGAAAGTATTAGCTAGATCAGCTTCAAATTTCTTATATTATATATATGTAAATAAAAAAATTTAATTTTTGAGTTTCACAAGTTATTTACGGTAATTGCATGTGAAAATAAGCTCAGTACTGAGGAAACAGTTTTTCATAGATCAAGACACCTTCCTAGTTAAAACTAGTATATTATTAAATAATATTAGGTAGTCACGTATCGTTTCTATGAGAGTAAACAACGCTTAATGCATATATTTTATAATTACACTTAACCTTAAAAAGATACTCTTATATACAGCTGTCGAACCAGGTCTGTGAGAAATAATATTTTAAGTGTGTAAGCTGTGATTTTGAAAAAAAAAATACATATAAAAAACTTTGTGTGTTAATAAAACGCTATTTATTGATATAAAAAAATGCTATGGATACCAAACAAAATGGCTTGATAAATATTATCCAGTGGCGGCTCTAAACAAAGCACACATTCCTAAGTGGTCTCCAAATTTTGCGCAAGCGATATGAACAACAAACACAGTCAAGGCAGTGGATTCCAAAAGAGGTTTAGAATTTTGTGTTGAAAAAAATACGAATAAATAAAGACTATTCCATATTTTATAACATTTACTTATTTTGTCATTTTAATTTATAATTTCTAACTCAAAAAGCAGCTTTTGTTCATCCAATTTTTTAAATAAAAGTCATATTACTTTTTCTGAAATATACTCATGTAGGTATGTACATATATTTGCGTTTCAACAAATTTTATTCAACCTTGCACGGCCTTATCTTAATTGCTTAAAAATTACATAATAACTGACAATTTTAGGTGTCATATTGGCAACAACAACAAAAGTTTTACTACATATGAAAACAAAATTAGCAATTAAATCAATTACCATAGAATTGTGGCAGTAATTCTGTTTACTTTAATATTTATCCACAAATTGTTATATTTTTGTAATTTTTATTGTACTTTAACGGTGATATCATGTTAAACTCGTTGAATTAAATATTATTAAATTAAATAAAAATTACGCAATAATTGCCCGAAAATATAAACGAGTGCAAGATTGAGTACATTTTCAGCACATTTAGCTTATGAAACGTGCCGTTATTAATGTTCATTCATATATATATGTATATACATATATATGTATATATAATATTATATTATTTTATAAAGCAAGATCGTCTTTTTCCAACCCATAAAAAGTGCAACACAATGGCATGAAGGCAAGCGAAGTAAATATGTATGTACGTACATATGCATGTATATACTTTTTATGTATGTATGCAAGGCGACCTTTGATAACGAAAAATAAATTATCAGTAATGACATACACAGACATTTTTATGATTAATTATTTGGCACATTATTCATATTATATATGTATGTACATATGTGCCATTTTTATTTACATTGTATGTGAAATTGCAAGTAATTACGCTACATCTCTTTTTTGCACTATTTCAAAGTATAATTGAATATATATTTTATAAATGTATATATTTATATACCCATATATAGTAAAATAATCAGTGAAAGTTAGTAGGTAGCAGTTGTAGTTTTGCTCCACGAAAGTTACTGGCATGCCACGATGACTGAAAATATACATATGTATATTTCTCTAAAATTAATAAAAATAATCTTCGCTAAATAAATCCACCCTTAATTGAGTCTTTTAGAATTTTTTCTCTATACATATCAATATAGGCTATTAACTAATTGCCATAATCTTAATCGTACACCTTATCGTATTAGTGTAGGCATTCAGCAAACGCACTCACCCTTAATTGAATATATTAGTACACAATTAGCTATTTGACACATCCTTAATTGACTCAATTAGAAATTTTACGCAAAACGCTCTAGTGTAGACATTTAGCTAATTGACACACCCTTAATTGAGTCAATTAGAATTTTTTCTTAAACGTATTAACTAATTGCGATGTTCTTAATTGAGTCAATTAGCAATTTTAGCTCACTCACCCTTAATTGAATATATTAGTACACAATTAGCTATTTGACACATCCTTAATTGACTCAATTATCAATTTTTCGCAAAACGCTCTAGTGTATGCATTTAGTTAATTGACACACCCTTAATTGAGTCGTTTACAACTTTTTCCTTAAACGTATTAACTAATTGAGATGTTCGTAATTGAGTCAATTAGCAATTTTACGCAAAACGCATTAGTGTAAGCATTTAGCAAATCATTAGTGTAAGCATTTAGCAAATCAACCTTGAATTGAGTAAATAATCGATTTTTCACCAATACGAATAAGTGTATATTATGAGCTAATTGACACACCCTTAATTAATTCAATTAGAAATGTTTCTCCAAATCATCAAATTTTCTCATTATGTCCTAGTATAGACAATTGGCTAATTAACAAATCTTTAATTGAGTCAATTAAAATTTTTTTCCCAACATATATTAGTATAAACTTTTAGCTAGTGAACGAAATTAAGGTTATGTCTAGAAAGTCTACATTAAAAACATGTTTAGTAAGCATACATTTTTAGGAAAAACAACAAGTAAGCCGAAAATTTGCAAGATGGAAAAAATAATCTATTGTATATGTACAAGCCACTGTGCCTCCAATAATTTTAAGCAAAACAGCGGAATTTGGCAAACTCACTAGTAATACCGAAAAATGCAAAAATACCAAAAATCGAAAATAAATTGCCAAAGCATTGCTCACGTCACGCCGCGGTCGCAACTTTTTGCCCTGACATTGAATTCATTTCGGAAACTCACGCTTATGAATACAACAATATATATGTACATATATACCATACAAATATGTTTGTGTCCGTATAATTTATTTGTGATACACACACATCCGCAAAAATTAAATAAATATACTTAAATATATTACAAGTATATATGGTATGCACATATACATACATATGTGTATGTATATAAGAAATCATCTTTTTTTATTGTTTACTAGCCAATCTTGTTTGTCGCTTTTTGCAAGCTACATCAATATTGACACTGACTGTGGCTGCGAGTGCGACTGTGGCCTTAAATGGCTGCACTGCACTGATAAAAAATCCATGCATACATAAACAAATACACACATATAAACAATTATATCACTTTTTTATACATATGTAGATGTGTATGTAAGTGAGCAAGTATGGAAAATATTGTCAAAACGTTATATGACAATTCTTCTTCTGCTTCTCCAGCGCGATTGAGTTGGTGCATTTTTTCGGTAAATTTCACAGAATTTAGTCAAAATCCGGCTTTCGTCGTCACTGGACGTCGTCTAGTTTCTGCAGCAACAATGCAATAAATATTGCCAAAAAAACAGTGTGAACAGTTTAACAGTTGTGATTATTCTTATCGCTAGCAAAAACCCTTATTGATAACATTTTAAGTCACCCAATTACCTACTTTCGCTACGTGTGACTACTTGACATAGCAACCTAATTATTTTTGTAGTTGTATTGGGCACATATACACAGAAAATGCGCTTGAAAGCGGCACAAAAATACAACAAAAAAATGTTTTAAAATTGGTTTGTTAAATTTCAAGGTCAGTGCTGTATGGAAAGTAAAAACGTAATGGTAAGTATACATAATCAAACAATACGAGTATAGTGATATCAAACGCGCAATAAAGATAACGAAAATAAAAATTGTTAATTGATAGTTTAATTGAAAACGAAAGTGCAAGGGCATGCATTATACACGTAAAACAATCACACACCCATAAGTATGTAGAACTTACCCGCTTCTGTTGTTGTATTTGCGATTTTAAATTCCAATTTGTTATCTATTAACCTTCAAATGGTTCAGTTGCCTCACCTGTTGTGTACATTAAGACTCTACTATCTCTATACATATACATTAATACACATAACTGTAACGTAATTTGGCAAGTGGATAGTATATTGCGATTGCATTATTTTAACGTCGTAATTAGAGCTTAATATGTGTACGTGTCAGGGTGGTTCTTAAAGTGTTATGTAGTTAACAATCTATTACATAGAGCTACTGATTTCAGTACATTGGAACACACCATTTTTGAAAAAAAAACTTTTGGTAAATTATTCATTAGGAAATTTTCGTAAAATTAAAAAAAAATTTAAATTGAAATTGATAACTTCGGTTTCAGTGAATCTAGAATCACCTGCGCAAATAAAAAAGTTTCTATACAAAGTACTTGATTTTGATCGATCAGTTTGCATGGCAGCTATAAGCTATGGTCCAATCTGAACAATTTATGCCAAATTTTGTGAAGATAATTGGTCAAATAAAAGAGTTGTCCATGCAAGAACTTGATTATAATCGATCAGTTTGACTTAGATAATATTGTGGTCTAATACCTATTATTTCGAGAAAGGAGCAACTTTTTAGGGAATAAAGAACGTATGCCAAATTTCAGATCGATGTCTCAAAAACTGAGGGACTAGTTCGCGTATATATAAACAGACAGACGGAGATGGCTAAATGGATTCAGCTCGTCATCCTTCAAATATAAAACATGTTTCATGTTCAAAAACTAGCAAAATACTAAAGTAAACTGGCCTTTAGCAGTTTTTTTTTCATTTTGACATTTGTGCATACTATAAAATAATGTGATAATAATACATAATAAACGAAAATTAGCGACTGGCTAGTCAGTTGCCTGAAATTAGGTACCGGTAGTCATATATAAAGCATATTATGGTATACGGAAAGGGTGTACCATTTTCGCGCTAGAAGTCCTACATAATAGCTGTATCAGTTTATCTGCTGGACACATGCACCTTGACAGATATTGCAGATATTGGGTACCATTAAATACCCACTCTTTATTGATTCTCATTCCAATACGTCTGAGGCAATGATATATGGCATATGCGATCTGCCTCTGGATCAAGAAAAGTCCAATAGTTCTATCATACCGAACTTTCTAATGAAACATACTTTTCGACACTTATAATAAACGCTTAGGTATCATTAAAGACTTCAACCTCAATTTTGGTATAGACAAAAGTTGATTACAAGTATATAAGCAAGTGAAACTAAACTGTAGTAGAAATATTAAATGTCCGATTATAAACTTTATATACAAATAATTCAATTTTATCCTTAAACTTAAGTAAAATTAAATTATTTAATATTTTTTTAAAATTTTATAATCTAATTTCTTTCTATTTCCAGACACTGCCATATAAAAAACGGAAGCTGCAAACTTTACAACCTTCAACTTCAAAACTACCTCGTATAAGCTACAAAATATTGCAAATAATTCTTAAAACAGATTAAAAATAAACTGCCAGTGTCTTTGTTAAGACATCAACAAAACAACAAACGCATAAACAATATACAAAACTATACAAAAAGAAATTAAGAAGCTCTAACCGGTGAACTTCAGTGTTATCAACAATATAACAATATTCAAAAGCAGATATCGAAAATGGATGAATATCTAGTAGAAATCTCATAGAATTATTAAATTTGGAAAACACAAAGTCTCACTTACACCCTTATTGAATCCAAATCCTTCCCGCAACTAATATCTCAGCTACACCACCCTAACCCCAACAAACTCCTACACCTACACCTATTACCCCGACTACCAATACCGACAGCCACAAAAAAATATGAATTCCTTGGCAAATGCTAGCGACGTCGAGGCCGCGGCAAATCAACAAATGCTCAATTTTCAGTCTCCACAACGCCAGATAAAGACAGGCACAGCCTCAACAAGTCCAGCTGGTACACCCTATAAACAGAATGGCAGCAATGGCGATGCTAGTTTGAATGGAACACCATTACACAATGGTCACGGCAATGCGAACGGCACGAATGGTTATCAGAATGGAACACGACGTGATTCTACGCAAGCTTGGACCCCACTACTATCTAACGGTAATGGTAACAGTGCTGCACTAAGCAATGGTAATGGCAACGCTGGCTTGACTGACAACAGTTTAGTTGGCACAGCAAGTATTAATGGAGCGGAAGACGGTAGTCTAGCAGGACAAGAGACGAATGGAACTCTAGGTGATCCCACCACTGTACTATACACCACATCGACCAGTAATAACAACGAATGGAAAGATGCCGAACAAATAAATAACCTCAAAAATGGACTGCTACATTATCCGGTTAATCATCAGGGCAACAATAATGGTTCGCTAATGAACGGAAAGAATGGCATTGGCTTGGGCGTACCAGACAAGTATGATGAACAAGATCCACTTACCGGTTTATACACACAAAAAAATACACGAACGCGTGAACCGGATGAATCGGATACTGATTCCGAGTTGAGTAACGGCGATCGATCAGCACCCGGCTGCGGTTTATTTGGCTGTCGACCGAAATGGGCGCGCAACTTTGCCTCGACCAATGTCTTTATGGTGGTTTTTTTGCTCGCTTACATTTTACAGGGCATGTATATGACATATTTCGTGTCGGTGATCACTACCATCGAGAAACTATTTCAGATTAAATCGAAAACGACGGGTTTTCTACTAAGCGCCAGTGAGATGGGTCAAATTAGTACTGCTATGTTGTTAACCTACTTTGCGGGACGTGGTCATCGCCCACGTTGGATCGCTTGCGGCATGGTATTATTCTCCATTGCAGCTTTTGCTTGCTCATTGCCGCATTTTATATTTGGCAAACAACTGATGCAATCACTTGATACTCTCAGTAATGGCGGCAATGGTGGTAATGCGGCAATGCGCGCCTTACATGGTCAAATGCTGCACGCCAGTTATGGACTGCATGGAATGAATGACACAATAAATGCAACAAGTGCGAACGCACTGGAAGGCGGCCTCAGTGCGTTGTTGGCCAATGTGCCAGGCTCACACGAAATGAATCTGTGTATACCAGGACAGAACTCAACGAACTCCAACTCAGGTAAGATCACTTAAAATATATGTATAAACGTTACGACATAGTGAAAATTAGGTACCGGAATCGGAGTGTGCGCTGCAATTAATTTATGTTGTGGATCTTGAAGGTATCTCTAAATGGAAAACCTTAAGTTTTTAAGACCTATAACTTTTCAAAATGTTCAAGGTCAGAAATGGTTCGCTTGGCATAATATTTTACGTCAGTCGTTAATTTCAAACGATTTATGATCTTTCCGGCTTCAAGTGTCGAGCGCACTACGAACCCAGTGATGGATAAGGACTCCAGAAAGCGCAGTATTCTGCAATATAATAACTGGTTTCCCCTTGAAGTAATGTGGCTCAAAAGTAATAAGCAAGTAAGGTAGATACGTCCATATTTATACCCAGAACAGGAGTTTTTGAGATATCGATCTGAAACTTTCTTACGTCCTTTTCTCCCCAAGAAACCGCCGATACGGAGCACAATAGCTATAGCTGCCATTAAAAGTGATCGATCAAAATCATTTTTTATTTGACAAGATATCTTCATGAAATTTTGCATTTTTTGGCAATTTTTTTCAGTTTATCCTTCGAGATAACGGTACAATCTCCGAACATATTGTCCAGATCAGACCACAATATTGTATAGTTATCATACAAATAGGCCGATCAAAATCAAATTTTTGTATGGCAACTTTTTTTAACTATAAAGGGTGTTCTAGCTTCCGGTGCAACCGAAGTTAACGGGTTTTCTTGTTTTCAAGTAGTTTCGGGTACTATGCTAAGTCTCTCTCTAGATAATCAAGAGCAACTCTTATAATTCGCAAATTTAGTCCAAACACTTATTCAGGCCTTATCCTTTTTATACCCTGAACAGGGTTAAGTTTGCCACGAAGTTTGTAACACCCAGAAGGAAACGTCTGAGGCCCTTTAAAATATATACGTAAAGGACCAGTATGATGAGCTGAGTTGATTTAGCCATGTCCATCTGTCTGTCTGTCTATATATACGCAATATCGGACCACTATAGCATATAGTTGAACAATCAAACCATACAAACTGAACAATCGGAATCAAGTGCTGTATGGAAAACTCTTTCATTTGACGAGGTATCTTCACGAAATTAGATCGGAATCAAGTTCATGTAAGAAACCTTTTCTATTTGTGAAGGGTATTATAGCTTCGGTGCAACCGAAATTAACGTATTTTCTTGTTTTAAATTTTTTGCGATATTTTTTTTATAGAATGCGATGAGGATCAAAAATTGGAGCAGGCGTCACACTCAAAAATCACCGTTATTGTACTGTGCATATTCTTCGCTAGTCTTTTGAGCTCTGGTATTGGACAGACAGCAGTAGCCACACTAGGCATACCCTACATAGATGATAATGTGGCAAGTAAACAGTCACCCATGTACATGGCCATAACGATTGGTGTACGCATTTTGGGACCCGCATCCGGTTTCATAGTGGGTTCATTTTGTACACGCTGGTATGTGAATTTCTCAAATCCCGGCTTCGATGCAAGCGATCCACGTTGGATTGGTGCCTGGTGGCTGGGGCCAGTTGGTATCGGTACACTTATGTTGCTGTCATCCTTCGCAATGTTCTCATTCCCAAAACAGTTGCGCGGCAAACGGAATCCCAATGTTGGTGAGGCTAAAACGGATGGCGGTGATGAGGCGGCAGCAGCAGTGGAGGTGGATGAGAAGCCAAAATTGAGAGGTTTTATAACTTCCTTGTAAACAAAAGCTAAATGTTAAAGTGTTGACTTATTATTTCTATTCTAAAAGATTTTCCGAAGACCGTACGACGGCAACTTAAAAATGACATTTTAATGTTCCGCACTGCTTCGTGTGTCTTCCATCTATTACCAATCGCTGGACTCTATACTTTTCTACCAAAATACCTCGAAACACAGTTCCGTTTAACCACCTACGATGCCAGCATGATTGCCGCCTTTTGTGGCATACTCGTCATGGGTGTGGGCATTGTAATATCCGGTTTAGTCATTTTAAAGTTGAAGCCATCGGCGCGTTCCGTAGCCGCTTGGATTGCGTTTACAGCGTTATTCTACTCAGCCGGCATGGTTGTGCTGATGTTTGTTGGGTGTAGCATGAAAGATTTTGCTGGTTACAAGAGTGCCACAAGTGATTCGTAAGTTCCAAGCAACGTTATCAAGTATATATATTATATACTTGTATATGTACATATATATTATATTCGCAATTCTTTTGCGTTTACAGTCCTGCCATGATCGAACGAGCATGTGACCTCAATTGTTCCTGTGATACGGGTAATTACGCCCCCATTTGCGGCATGGATGGTCGTATATATATTTCCACCTGTCATGCTGGTTGTACAGCGTCAGCATTGACTGATAATGGCACCGTATTCAGTAACTGTACATGCATTCCAGATTGTAAGTTTGAAAGCGATATTTACACGTATACTCATACACACACAGATACATATGTATACTCACAATTTCCATAATCGCTCAAAGCATGTGCGCATTGCGTATACGTAACATTTTACCTAAATTCAAATTTCACCAGAGGCAACCTATTTTGCTTTTCATTTAAATCATAAGAATTTCCATTAATTATTTAGAATTAGTTCAATAAATATATAAAACTAAATATACATATATAAATTATATTTTGTTGGACTTTCTACAATTAAATATATTTCCATAAGATATACGTCCCTCCAGAAGCTGCTCATTTGTTGAAACTATTTCGAATCATTATAGCATATAACTACCATATGTATATATACAAATGATAGATCAAAATTAAAATCGTTTTTTCTTTTTTTTTTTTTTTTTGTTATACCATACCATATAAATTTTATTAAAACTCAGCTGCCTTCGGAAATATAATAAAATTTGAATGATAAGCTGATTTTATATCACAGATCACTATGGTAAGAGGTTCTCGAATTCTCTAAAACGAGGTTGCCACATAGTTTGTTCTTGATGTTAAAGAAAGTTAAAGAACTCCGAACAAGAACGAGAATCAAACCTTCCAATTCACTATTTTGTTCGATCAATAAAAAATGATTATTGCTTATGTGTGAAGGCTATCATTGCCTCTTACTTTTTGTTTATAAAAATTATTTGTATCATGAAATTAATTATTTTTAGCGTTTAAAATTGCCGTTTTTTTTTTGTGTGTGTTATACCGAAGAGAGCGATAATAGCTTAGTGAGCTGGCGCTGTTCATTTATTAATTTTATACATAATAAATAAATAATTATAAAATGATAGGGTACTCATTTCAATTGGTGTTCTTAAAACCTCCTCATAATGAAAATCTTTATGCTAGACCCTTATTGAAATTTATGAAGTTGCTAAACATTTTCAAAAATTATTAATGTATTACTATTAATTTATTTTCTTATATTACATATTGTACTATATTTATATGTATGTAAATAGATATTAATAACACTCATGCATACATATGTATGTACACATTTTAATATTCATTATAAAGTACATGTACTCTATATAACATATAATATGTATGTATAATTAGAGACATACATACATTTGCATGGCTTTTTCATTTTCATTTATTAATTATTGCATTTTATTTCATTTTTTTTCTCATATACATTAATTATTTTTTACCCATTTCCTCGAGTCACTGTCATAACCTACCCCATTTTTCTTCTTTTCTCTTCTTTCTACCCCACCCAACCAACTTTCTGTTGCGTGCGCGTGTTTATCTGTTCTTACAGCTTTTAAGAACCAAGCGATCGGCGGATATTGCGCTAATAACTGTAAGAATTTCATATTCTTCATCATTATATTCGCCGTTTGTGTGTTTATGCATTCAACGTCGGAAGTGGGCAGCATGTTGTTGGTGATGCGTTGCACACATCCAAATGGTAAGTAAAACTAAGACAAATTAAATAGTTTCTTAAATATTTAATCATTTTATTTAAACATAAATTTTTTCGAAAATAAATTTTGAGAGTTCATATTTTTGTTCTTGTAGTTGAAAATAAATGCCATAAAGAGTTTCAGGAAATTCTGCTGAGATCACAGTCCATTACCCGTTATTAATCCGAATACGTACCTTTTACATAGACTCAACTGCCGTTAGAACGGATAATTTTATATAAATGTATATGAGGGTGGTGCCAATATGCAGAAATAAAATTTGTGCATTTTCATTTTCGAAAACCCAAATTTTTATACTCAACAACTGTAAACGAAAATACATATACAATACTTGTATGTCCATATTTTATAACGTTAAAGTGTATCAGAAAGAAATTAATATTAAAAAAAAAATTATTCAAAACCGAATCTGCTTAAGCCTGAAAGTTCAATATTAAACGTATTTAAATGAAAGTTATTTTGACATTTAAGGGGTCCCCCTAAGACGTATTCAACATGTACTGAATATTTTTATAAATACTAATAGGGGTTATGGGTCTAGTATAAGATTTACTCAAAAATATTAAAGATGTTAAAATTAATTTGTATATAACAATTATTTTTTTAAAATCATCAAATTAAAAAAAAAATATGTTGGACATTAATTTCCCGTAATATTCTCAATTCTCTAGACAATGTGAGGTTAAGTATGAAGATATGTAATGCCTCGAGTGTGTGTAATGCCTAGTTATAAAACCTAAAATTTATCGCATATATTATTGTTGACAATTGAGTTTCAGGTTATCTTTCGTACAACATTATGCTTATTTAATTATAAATTCTATTATTGCTTCATAATTCAAATATTTTGCTTGTAAATTATAATTTCATAATTTCATCCATATATAATATTACAGACAAAGCCATGGCTATGGGCATCATACAGTCGGCGATTGGATTATTCGGTAACGTTCCTTGTCCAATTATATATGGCGCAGTGGTCGATTCGGCGTGTCTGCTTTGGAAAACGGTGTGCGGCAAGCATGGAGCCTGCTCGCTGTACGATTCGGACACGTTTAGACATTATTTCTTGGGTAAGAAAATATTCGTAATAAATTAAAAACAAAATGGAATTTTACTTAACAAAAGGGTTAATCTTGATTATTCTTTTTGGCTACCCAACTATTCGCTACTTGTCAATAGATTTAGACTATAAAAAGGCCATTCGGAAAATTTTAAAAAGGCTTTGTTTAAAATATCTATCAAATTTGACCCGGACTAACAAAAAACATATTTTCACGTATTTTAATGCAAAACTTTATTATCGCTGTCAAAAATGTTCCTACGCCAATACAAGCATGCCAATCAGGGTGGCAAATAATGCACTAAACAAATAATTGAATTAACAGTTGAACTATAACTTTTTTTTATTTTGTATAAATTAAAAAATTCGCAACCCCGTTGCCAATTAATCCTATGGGATTGGATTTTACAACAGTTATAAGTCTCGGCTGTGATAATCCTTCAGTGGCTTTAGCGAATTTTGTTGTTTTTTTTATCTTTCGGCACATTTTTTAGCACCATTCACTAGATTGTTCGACAGTTTCGACGTCATATTTATAAACCCACGTCTCGTCACCAGTAATGATGCGTTTGATAAATGTAGAATACTCAACTATGTTGCCAAGCATCACTTTTCTGATTTTTTACTACTCGTTGTCGTTTTTGCAAGCGATTCAGGTCTTTTGGTACGAGTTTACCATTGACATGCTTCATACCCAAAACATTAACCAAAATGTGTTAAGTTGATCCATAAGAGATATTGAGATCCTCTATTATCTCTCTGATGCCAATACAACGATTTTCAAACAATGTTCATTAACTTTTTCGATGTGGTAGCCATTAACAGGGGTGGATGGACGACAATTTTGGCCAAAAATAAGATGTATGATCTACAATAAGTACTCGCATTTCTGCAACAAATCTAAAATCTTTTTTAACCTTTATTGCAAGTCGAATTCCCTTTGTGCAAAAAAAAAAAATTAATTAATTAACACTTAATAATTTTTTATCTCTACAGGTATTACCGCCGGCATAATGTTCCTGGCATTCATAATGGATTTGGTGGTGTGGAGCAAGGCGCATCGCATCGACATAACGCCCGAAGACGGCAGTGAACCGCACGGCAAACAGACAGTCGCAGAGACGGAGTGCAAAAAGTCAATGGTAGCGCCGGATACGAGCGTCTGAACAGCACTTCGTTGCTAAGGCGTGGCGACATATCTTATGTAGCTGAAAGAACAAAAACAAAAATAACAAAACAAAAAACATTTGAATAAGTGTCTTTATAGCCTTGTTACAAACAAAACAAAAAGTTTCAAAACGGTATTCAGTTAAAGATATAGAAAATGAGTTGAGCAACTGGATGAGCATATACATACATACATATGTAATATGAAAAGTGAACATGACGCACAATGTGTCCAAAACAAAGGCACGCGAGAAATGCAAAGCAGAATGTGTGTGTGTGTGCGTCACATGCTTTGATAGAATTTGACGACGAAGGAATGCGATTTTGCATTTATTGTTGATAGTTGATTTATTGGTTAGTTTAGTTAAAGTTTAGTTAATGACAGTTTAGTTATAAGCAGCAAAAACTATGAAAAGAGGAAAAACAAAAACAAAAGAGAGCGCGACGATTGAATACTAATGATATGCATGCACAAGGATTAGAATGTGTGACTAAGCATAAATAAAAAAAAATTAAAATTAAAAAATTTTAAACTAAATACATACATATATAGACGGCAGAGAAATTAAAAAATAATTATAATTGGGTGTTTCCACGTGCTTATGTAGATTATATGTAACAACTCTGTATAGCCACATATAAAATTGATTTTTTTTTTACTAATTTTTAAAAAAAATATTGTGACTTCAATTAACATATGTTGTATATATGTGCATACATACATGCATAGTATATGTATGTAGGTATATGCGCAAAACTACTTGTAAATTTATGTTTAAAGTTATGCTGCTTGCATTTTCAAATTTAAATGTTAAGAACATGTATATACATATGTATGTAACCGCGTACCATATAGTGAACACTTATTAATATGTCAACATTTAAACAAAATAAATCTCAGTTATAGACTAAAAAATATTATAGACTAAAAATATATTTAACGAAAAAAAAACAAAACTAAATATTTATGCATTAACAAATACATACATATGTATGAATGTGTGCACGTTTCTAAAAACGAAAAAAAATATAATGAAAAAAACTACAGCGTAAGAAAAATGGAAGCAGGGAACACAAACATATGTATGTATGTGCATGTGTAAATTTCAATTAATTTGTAGTGGATATACTTTGCAGTAAACAAATTAAATGGCATAAAAATTTACATAATTCTTATATATGACAAATGTATGTATGTATGTATGCGCTGTAAGCGATATTATACCGATATCAATAGAAATTTTCTGAAAGTAAAACTTAAAAAAGTAAAAGTAATTTTCCTACACATGCATACATACATACATATATACATATGTATATGGTTATGTGCATATTTGCTTAGTGTACTTTATATTATACATCATATATCGACTGCAGTCTGCTGTATTAGTCGAGGCAGTGCATTAAGTTAAGCACTCGTATATGGTAGCATATATTATTGCATAACACAAAACACACATACACATAGAACCACTCCTATACATACCTACACTATATTTTATTTCATACGTTATTAATTTCTATTTAGTAATATAAAATGTATAGAATTTTAATGTAATGCAACCTATCTGTGGTAGTTAAATTTTAGTTACAATTTAATATACATATACACATACATATACCATATACACATAATTTTAAATGTAAGTTGAAAATAAAAATAAAGTAAAACAATTAAAAAAAATAAATAAAACTATAGTTTAATATATAATATACATAGTCTTGCGGTAAATATACAATATACATATATGTATATTCCTACATTAAGGGTCACAGCCTAAAAAAACGGCAACTTTTTGGTATTAAATCAAACTACTTTATCAATTGTTTTAAAATTTTTAAGGTATATTTAAACATATTTTAAGAACGCACAGTAAGATTTTTATAGGAAAAAATTTGAAATTTTTGTAGTTGCCGACAAAATCAAGTTCTTGTATGGAAAATTTTGTTTTTTGAAAACGTATCTTCCTGAAATTTGGCATGGATCATAGTTTAAGCCCACGATACAATCTCCGAACCAATTGTTCATATCGGACTACATGTAGTTTTCAACAAACTGATCGTTAAACATCAAGATCTTGTATGGAAAACTTTTGTATATGACGAGATATCTTCACGAAATTCGGTATAGGTTATTACCTAAGGTAACGGTACAATCTCCAAAGAAATTTATCAGATCGGACCACTATAGCATATATCTGCCATACAGACTGACCGATCAAAATCAAGTTCTTGTGTGGAAACTATTTTGCCTAGGACATAAGCTGGCGCAATGAAATAGATAAAGAAAAGCAACCGAAATTGTTTGACAAACGTGTCGCTACAACAACAAAATATCACAAAAGCTGCGGCTTTCACAAAATGCAACCATCGCATTTTCTATGAAGTATTTAGCCCTCTTCATTCCACTCCCAATCCAGTTCACATCTATTTAAATACATAACAAACCAGTTTTATTTGCTAATTAATTACATACATTTTTCATTTTCATCAAAATACACATTTAAATGCTTTTTTTAACGTACAGTTATGTTATCTTTTTTCAACCAAAGATTTTTTGCGCAATACGTTTTCAATGCACATACAGTTTTTTTTTCAAATAATTCAACAGTCTTCGATAAAATGTTATTTGGTCTATTGTTATCGAATCGAAAGATACACGAAATGCACTTGCTACTCGCAAAGCAAGCTAACAAAAAATTGAGTAATCTAACAGTGTTAACATTATTATATTCAACAGTACGAAAATTAAGTATGTAACTTTTTTTGTGATTGTTAGTCCTTCATAAAGAACGAAACCAAAAGACAAAAGGCAAAAAAAGAAAGTTGCTATTAGCATCAGCTCTCGGACGCCCACACCTTGAAGGTACGATCGAACGACGCCGTTACAATATGTTGCGAGTCGGGTGAGATGTCCACGGCCATTATTTTGCCATCATGTCCCAATAAAGTTTTTAATGGCTGCCAAGTTTTATTCGACCAAATTTTCGTGGTGCAATCATAAGAGGATGTAACCAAAAAACTACCACCATCTCGCTGGTATTTAACATCTGATATAAGGTTCGTATGTGCAGGAATCGTATAAACTGGCTGTCGACGGCGTAAGTCCCAAATTTTGCAAGTATTGTCCTGTGAGCCAGTAGCAATATGAAATCCATTTGGCGAGAAATCAACGCCAAAAATAGAACCAAGATGACCTTCGAGAAACATTACGCAACGGCCTGCCAAAAAAAGTTCAAATAACTTATTTTATCAAAATTTTATGAGAAAAGTAAAAAATAATCAAACCTGTTCTTAGATCCCATACACGTCCGAATGCGTCAATTCCACCTGTTACTATGACACTGCCATCTATTTGAAAGCTAAGACTATGAACTGCTTTGGCATGCCCTTCTTGATGCAAAACTTCGGTTTTTTGTTCCAAATCCCATAGGCGCCAGGAGGAATCATAACAAGCTGTTGCCAGAAAACGGCCGGATGGATGAAACCCTAATTTAGAAACTCTATGTGGCATATGCCCGGTTATGTCTGCTAAAGATTCTTCCGAATTAAAGCCCCATAACTTCACTGCTCCATCATGACCGCCAGAAGCCATTGCTACAACATTTTTATCATCTTGCGTCACGCCTGGCCGGAATGCTACACCACCAACATAACTTGCATGTCCGCGAAGTGTTAATAGAAGCTTACAATCTGGTACTGTCCACACTTTGCACAATCCGGACCATGATGATGTCATAATCAATTTAGAGTCTTCGCTAAATGCTACACCACTTACTGGACGCGTATCTCCCACTTGACTGCATTGCGGCGCTAATGCATGTAAACGCTTTTGCAGCTCTACTAATCGGCCTGCACGTGTCGCACTTGGCACATCTAATAGAGAACGCGCATGTTCCAGGCGAGTTTTAGCTCTTGGCAAGGAGTAATCTGCAATACATATTCTTGCCACCCGTAAAGCTTCCGGTCCTTCGTGATACCATGTTGTTTCTTGTTCTTTCTGAAGTTGCTTTCGCTCTTCCTCTTCGGTTTGCTTTTGCTTAATCGCATTCTCCCCTAAGCTAGCTAACAACTCTTTTAAACGGCGCCGCCTTTCTGCTGGACCCTCCCCAAAGTAGCATATCGGCTCATTTAGCTGTCGCAAATTAGCTTTTATTTCGGCGTCATCAGTTGAAACGTTTATTTGACGTGCACGTTTTTTGCGTTCAAATTCTTTTAGCAGCGCTTCCTTGTCTTTCGCTACTTCTGTTTCCAAGTCGAAATAGTCATCATCGATCTTATTAGCTAAAGCACCAGAAGTCGGTGGTAACGTAGGCGCCGTTGGTTTCTTCACCTCCTCATAATCTTCATCAGATTCGATATCTTCGAGTTGATTGGTAACAACACCACTTGAAGTGGCAGCAGTTACTGTGGAGCTTGCCCCCGCAACAGCAGCTGTCTGGCGCTTTCTCTCTACTTCTTCCAGAGAACCGTAGTGCAGTGTGCGTTGCCTTTTAACATACTGAATGTCCTCATCATCGGACATATTACTTATCAATTTTTAAATAAAATAACTGAATTAAACGTTCTAAACTTAATTTATACGGAAATTGAACATAAATCAGAAAATACACAATCCCACCAATTTTACTAACTTGCCGGCGTTTCAAATAGTATTGCTAGTAAACTATCGCTATTATCGATGTTTCGAAAATACTTAAACTCTATCGATAGTTAGTTCTGATATTATTTAAATATGTGAACTGATATCTATTGGATATTGACAATATCGGAGAAATCACATTGATTGATTGCTATTAACTGCGATAACAAAGAACCATATTTTGAAAACAAGTTAAAACAATATGACAAATTGCAAAATAAAAATAATAATTTTTTGAGTTTTATAGACCTCTTATAGTTTGTGCTGGCAGTAATGTTAATTGCTCTCTATATACAAGACGTTGGCAACCCTAGTAAATTCGCGCAACCTCACGTTGACCCTTTCCCACACCTGTTATTGAGTTATAAGCTAGAAAGAGATCGCGACTCAGGTCACGAAAGTTGAAACTTCATTTTAAGTTTTTTTGTTCCCTGAAAAAATTATACTAGACAAGAAGGAAAAAAGAGAAAAGTTAGTGAAAGAATATTTTAATTGCGGAAAAAATAGTATTTTTCAGTTTGAAAAGTCGCCAAATTAAAGACAAATAAGTGTAATCTATTTTTAGTGTTTTTATCAGAGGTATGTTGTATATATTAGCTAAAATAAAAAAGACTTTTCCAGACACAAAATAACGTGCGAAAAGCTGCTAAAAAACGGTGAATGATACATTGAATGCCAAACGACTACTTCAATATTCCGCTTTTTTTTATTAATCGATATAATTTGCACAGTTCGCAAATTATTACTACATATTGTAAAATTTTTGCGTTAGATTATATACATATATACAATATAAAATAGGAGTGTATATTTCGTCTGCCAAGTGGTCGCACCCGTGTGTGCCCTTAGCTGATACGCGCATGACACCAGCGCGCACCCTTTAGCGAACCTTTATTTTTTATTCATTGCTAAATTTTAATTCTTACAGGTATTTCACCCCTTACAAGAAAACAAAGCAAGACAAGATGACGTGGGAACCGCAAGCCGAAGGTTTACAGCAAATAATTACAATCCTCAAGCAGTCTCAGTCTCCGGACACTGCCACTCAAATGGCAGTTCAACTGGTAAGTTACAAAGTCTGTTATAGAAATATTTGTATGTGAAAAGTAATTTTGGTATATTAATTATATTTACTACATTGTTTATGCGATTTTTTAATTTATAGAAACTGGAGGAATTGAATCAGTATCCCGATTTCAATAATTATCTTATCTATGTTTTAACTAAACTCAAAACGGAAGAGGAGCCAACACGCTCTCTAAGCGGTCTAATTTTGAAAAATAATATACGAATGCATGGAAATAACTTGCAGCCTGAAATTGTCGAATATATAAAGCATGAATGTTTACAAGCTATTGGTGATCCCTCACCGCTAATACGTGCTACTGTTGGTATATTAATAACGACTATCGCCAGCAATGGCGGTCTGCAAAATTGGCCTCAACTACTACCCTCCCTATGCGATATGCTAGATTCACAAGATTACAATGTGTGTGAAGGTGCTTTCAGTGCATTACAGAAAATATGCGAAGACTCGGCTGAAATACTTGATTCGGCAGCACTCAATCGACCATTAAACGTTATGATACCGAAATTCCTGCAGTATTTCAGTCACAATAGTCCAAAGATTCGCTCACATGCCATAGCTTGTATAAATCAATTTATTGTAAATCGATCACAAGCTTTGATGCTCCACATAGACACCTTCATTGAAAGTTTATTTAACCTATCTTCTGATGAGGATCACGAGGTAAGAAAGAATGTATGCCATGGGTTGGTTATGTTGTTGGAAGTGCGCATGGATCGTTTGTTGCCGCATATGCCACAAATTATTGAGGTGAGTAAATAAATAATTGCCAAACATTTTATAATAGTTTTAAAAAATTTGAAGCAAATGTTTGCACTTCATATATACCTTCCTACTATTGTAATAAGTATATTTTCTATATTAATTTAAATCTTAACTTTTAGTATATGTTGATACGTACTCAAGACCCAGATGAAGGTGTGGCCCTTGAAGCTTCGGAATTCTGGTTATCTCTTGCTGAGCAGAATATTTGCAAGGAAGTGTTGGCGCCATATTTGGGACAACTGGCACCTGTGTTGGTACGCGGAATGCGGTATTCTGAAATTGATATTATCCTATTAAAAGGAAATGTTGAAGAGGATGATATGGTGCCGGATCGAGAGGAGGACATACGTCCCAGATTCCATAAATCTCGTACGCATACAATCAAATCCGGTGAAACAGGTGTTGATGATGATGATGAAGACGACGTGCTAGATGACGATAGTTCCCTCTCTGAATGGAATTTACGAAAATGTAGTGCAGCCGCACTGGACGTATTAGCAAATGTCTTCCGCGAAGAATGTCTACCCATTGTTTTGCCTATCCTCAAGGATACTCTGTTTCACCAGGAATGGGTTATCAAGGAGAGTGGTGTATTGGCATTAGGCGCAATTGCCGAAGGTTGCATGCAAGGAATGATACCGCATCTGCCCGAACTGATACCCTATTTGATCAGTTGTTTGTCAGATAAAAAAGCGCTAGTTCGTTCCATCACTTGTTGGACATTATCACGCTATGCTAATTGGGTTGTAAATCAGCCACATGATCAATATTTAAAACCATTAATGGAAGAATTGCTTAAGCGTATTCTAGATTCCAACAAGCGCGTACAAGAGGCAGCCTGCTCTGCATTCGCTACACTTGAGGAAGAGGCTTGTACTGAACTGGTGCCATATTTAGAATATATATTGAAAACGCTAGTGTTCGCCTTTTCGAAATATCAGCATAAAAACTTGCTTATTCTATATGATGCAGTTGGCACGCTAGCCGATTCGGTTGGCCACCATCTGAATAAACCACAATATATTGACATTTTGATGCCACCATTAATAGAGAAGTGGAATTTACTTAAGGATGATGATAAGGATTTGTTTCCTCTATTGGAGTGTTTGTCAAGTATCGCCACCGCATTGCAGTCAGGATTCTTACCTTATTGCGAACCAGTTTACCAACGTTGCATATCGCTGATAGAACAAACACTGAATCAGGATATGGTGAGTTTAAGTGTACAACTTGTTAAAAAAAAACATATGTATATATATATTTTATAGGCTTGTAAAACAAATCCTGGTTTCGAGCATCCCGATAAGGAGCGCATGATTGTTGCATTAGATTTGCTATCAGGTTTGGCTGAAGGTTTAGATGGACATATTGAATCTTTAGTCGTCAAGAGTAATATAATGCAATTGCTCTATCAATGTATGCAAGATGTGCTGCCAGAGGTAAGTATTACAAAACATATGTACTCTACATTTGTAGATATATATTTATATGATTTCATGTGCTTTTTTTTATTTCGTTCTTCAGGTGCGACAATCATCGTTTGCCTTATTGGGCGACTTGACAAAAGCCTGTTTTCAACATGTGCATCCATTCATGTCCGAATTCTTTCCGATTTTGGGTCAAAATCTAAATCCTGATTACATTTCTGTATGTAATAATGCTACCTGGGCAATTGGTGAAATATGCATGAAACTAGGTTTGTTCAAAACTTAGCATCTTTTTTTTTTTTATTAATCCCATTTGTATAACTGCAATTAATGAATTTTAGGTGAGGAAACTCGACAGTACATACATCTCGTACTCAACGAATTGTTCGTGATTATAAACAGACCAAATACACCAAAAACGCTGCTCGAAAATACAGGTATGTAATTGATAAGTTGGAACTTTTATCTACAACTTTAGCTATTGTTGGTCGCATTTTTTATATACGCCTCAATTCAACTGTAACTATCTGCTCTAATAACATTTGTGAGTGCATGGCTGTTCCATGTCCGTATATACTACAACTAATACATAAAAGCACTGCGCTCTTTCACACATAGTTTGGGAACAGTTGCACATTTTAATATCACCATAGTTAAAGAAAGTCTGGAAAATTTAAGTACAAGCGTATATTCGCTCTATTACTTTATGTACGCAGATACGCAGAGTCTTATTTCATTGTCATATTTTACCGCCTCAGTAGCAGTCGTATATACTAGGTATACCAAACAGACCTGAATTTTTACCCTATTAAAAACTGTTAACACATTTTATTGCTACAACACCAAAAAAATTTAATAATAAAAAAGTATACCTATGACTTAAAGTTAGATCATTTATTACGAATGTTGCCTATTCATCACACTTCATGGCATATTTTGTACTAAACGTCAGCTAGATCAGTATGTAAATCGATAAATATATAAAAAAATAATATCGATTCATTTCAACAGTAGTTTGTTAGAAAGAAATGATTCACCGCATTTCGGTTCAGGTTCCAATCAAAAACAAAATGTATACTGGCTAACATCTAACAAGTGTTTAGCTTTATTTAACTTATTATGTTGAACGAATTGTTTACAATTGTATGTATCAATTTCGATTGCACTCAATTATCTAAATCTAAAGTGTTTGTCACATGATGTTATTTCGTTTTTTTTTATTAAGTTCATTTGCCTTATGATACATGTAAGTAAGTTGTAATTCTCTTCAAAAATGTATATACATACATACAATACATATTTACGTGTAACTTAGCAGTCATTGCATTACATACATTGTATTCTTTAAGCATTGATGGTTTCAGTTGAATAGCAAAGTTTATATTTACAAAGTTAATTAACACCTGTATTAATATTGATTTAAAAACAAACAAACAAAAAAAAAAAAGATTTATGTAACTTATTTGTATAATTGTTAAACGCATATGTAATATAATTTATGATTTTCATTTATTTCTGTTTTTTCTGTTTTTTAGCAATAACAATCGGTCGTCTAGGTTATGTGTGCCCAGTTGAAGTGGCTCCTTATTTGCCAGAATTTGTACGACAGTGGTGTGTAACACTTTATATATGATTTCTATATGTTATACGATTAATTTAATTAAACCACCAACCCTGGAAAATCAATCACCCTACTACTACTATTACTTGAGCACTTCCCCATTCCCACTTAAAATTGATAATCCAATTGCTTTTTTTTAAACAAGTAATAATGAAGCAAAGTAATCCACCACACATTGCATTTACATATGTATAATTTTACATGTAATATAAAATATTTACATTTTGTACTTAATTATAATTTGCCAAGAAAAGCGTAAGTGTTTTTTCGTTTTACGTTTGTATACAAAAAAAAAATTGCTAATTATGGCTGTACTGCTGGTAGTTAAATTAAAATAATTCGGTTCATTTGATAATGACATATTTACGTGTAATTCACAATTGCATATTCATTATCTATCTATTCACACACAGGTGTACATCTCTGCGTCATATAAGAGATAATGATGAGAAGGATTCAGCATTTCGAGGAATGTGTCACATGATTACAGTGAATCCCGGTGGCGTAGTGCCAGATTTCATATTCTTCTGCGATGCAGTGGCTTCATGGGTGAATCCGCCACAAGACTTGCATCAAATGATACAAAAGGTAACAGTTGTTGTTATACATGCATATTACGGTATCCGTTATTTTCCATGTTGATTTTGTTTTTTTTTAGCAAACGACCCTTGAAATTTTATTTATTTGCCCTAAAAACAAAACTCTTATTTCTAATTTAACCCGTGCTTAAATCACTTTACTTTTCCCATTTTTTGCAATAAATTTTGTTATCTCCAAAACAAATAAACCTGCAACTTTGAAAAAATTATATTCTAATACAGAATTTTTCGCTCTACATAAAATTCCATTAAAAATTATGCGCAATTAAACTTATGCATCAAGTGTACTATTGTTTTTGTTGTTGTTGGCGGGAATTCGAGTTTACAGTCCTTGGCCGGTTAAAAATCCGGGTCCGTTCCGGTTACGTAGACTCGCTTGTCGTGGAAGCGACATTAAGTGTACTGTATTCGAACAGTACACCATGTCGTATGAGCGACACATAATGTATAAATTACTTCTATGAATGCTCAGATCATTTCATATATAAAAATAGCTGCATATAACTTTTAAAAGAGTGGTTTAACGTAAAAAATCACTAAGACCTTCTTTGCAGAGCAGAAAATTTTGTATTAGAATACCACTTCTTCAAAGTTGTACTTTTACTTCCTTAATGCAAAATAACAAAAAATCACATGTTATAAAAATGGGTAAAGTAAAATGATTTAGGTACGTTTCAAACTGAAAATAAAGAGCTTCTTTACGTTAGATCCTTGTTCAGAGGGCGTTTGCAAAAAAGAAATCAGCTTAGAAAATAAGGGACACCCCAATACACATAAATACACAAAACCACTAAAGTCACCTTTTTTACGTTTGTTTTCGTGCTTTATGTTCTTTTTTTTATTTTATTTGTTATTATTATTGATTTTGTTTTGTTTTTTACAGATATTGCATGGCTTCAAAACCCAGGTGGGTGAAGAAAATTGGCGTCGTTTCGTCGATCAATTCCCGCCAAATCTTTCCGAGCGTCTGGGCGCTATGTACAACATTTAAAGAGCAAATGTGTACTGAACATTGGGGGAATTGCTTGAAACTGGAGCAGGAGTAGAGAAAACACATAAAAGCTACCAAATTGGTACAAGACACATGAGTAGCCAAACAAAAAGGTACCGGGAAAAAAGTCAAAAAAGGGAATGGAGTTGGGGAAAAAACTACAATAGAAACGGAATCGGCTTACTGGTTAATACAACATTGCCTACTGTATCACACCAGGCAATATGGAAAGAGAAGAATTTACAAAAGCGTTTGCTTGTTATGCAGCAACAATAGATGGTTTAAAATTTTTGTCAGTCGTAAGTCCTCTTTCTCTTATATATATATATATATACATATATGTGAAAGTTGCGATATTGAGGTACTATTTTAAGAGTACACAAATCCTTTATTATAACTATATGATGCTAATCGCCATTACGCAAAAAAAAGTATTTCAATAATAAATACGTTTGAGATCGTAAATTGAAAAGCAGCAAATGTAAGAGGTTTAAGCTTGAAGAAAAGTAAAAAGAAAAAAAAAACACATTAGAAGGCAAAAATGTTTCAATCAAAACTTTTTCCTCAACTTTAACACAAATCTTACACAATCATACTAATCACAACTAATAAAATAAACAGAAAATTTTTATTGAAGAACAAAATATATATTTGTGAGCATAAATAACTTCGTATGAAAACTAACATTTATTAACATAAGCATAAAATATATCTCTTATACATACATACTTACATAATATGTATATAAAAAACAAAAATTTAGTACGACCTTATTAAAAACATTTAAATCCATCGAAACATTGAATCGTAAAATTATCATATGAAAGAAAATAGAATTCAATGTTAAAAGTTGTGTGGAAATTTTCATTTGGTTTTTAACGTATGTACTTGATTATGCTTTGAACCTTACAAATAGGCACAAACTATTTAGTAATATGCGCTAAAATTTACTAAAACATATGTTAGTAATATTATATTATTATTTTGTATATTTTTTTTTCACTACACCACTAATTTCACATTGCGTAGGATTTTCGTAGCTTAAAAAATCTTTAAAAATTGTAGGGAAAATAATTTATTTATTAATATTTCGGTCAATTTTTTGATCGACTTGAAAATACGTACATAATAATTGAAAACAAACATCCGTTCGTTTGTTCGGGTCATCGTGTCGTCGCGTCGCGTATACAAAACACTGTCGTGATATACTTAATTATTATATAATTACTAAATAAAGTACTGAATGAAAGGGTAAAGTCATTTGTGAAAATTGCATGCGAAATATACATACATGTTTAAATAGCTTATTTCTTTTTATTACTATTATTTTTATTCTATTTTTTTTATTCTATTTTTTTTTATCATTTATTTTATTCATTTTTTTAACTATTTTTTTACAATAATTTTTTTTTGTTAATTATCGACCAGAAGACTGAAATTTAATATATTATATATTCTCACATTAAAGACATATTGTTAATGCATTTATATTTTGTTTACAGTAATTTTCGTTTTTAAACTATAAAACTTATCAACATAAGAAGTATTTGTTCCAAAGTGTAGGTGGGTGTTGCACCGATTTCGATTTACTTGCACAAAGAATGAGCAATAAAAAAGCATTATATTTGGGCAATAACTTGAATTAATTACATCAAGAGAGAGAAAGAGAGAGAGAGAGAGAGACAGTTTTCGAAGCAGAAGTAAATCAATTAAGATCCTTTTAACAATTTTGGGTGTGTTGTCCTGCATACATGCTAATATTTCTTGTGTTTTTAAGTTTATATATATAATTGTAATTAATTTTATGAAAGCTGATTGATTATAAGCATATTAAATTAAAAAATTATGTTTACTGAAAAAAATTTTTTTTTGTTGGATATTAATTTTTTTCTAAGCAATGTTGTGCGGTTAAAATTTAGATCCAAAAAAATATTAAAAAAGTCTAATTTCTTTAATTCAATCATTTTATACATATGTGAATTTATTTCTTGCCTACTGTCATTTTTTACACATGCCTTTCAAACTCTTTCATTCGTATTGAAACATTAGCCGCGCGCGTTTCGGGTTTTATCGGTTTCGCGTTTCGCGTTTTAATCGTCGTTCGTTCGTTATATATTTCGCTCGGTTATTAACTCTTCGTCCATGGAGTATGCACGTGCATACTCCCAACTCGTCGTTGATTCGGTCGTATATCGGTTTTAGTGTTCATCCGGTTCTATAAGACTTACAACTAACGGTGCGCATTCAAATAAAATGTATGTTAACAATAGAAATGTATCACTTAAAAAAACTTAATTTTATAATGGCAATAGTATTATTATAAAAATATTTAAGTTTATTTAGTAAAATTATTAATACTAAAATATGCAATTGAAGCCAGTAATAAATTTTTTTATTTATTATTAATTCGTTTATTATATGAAATGAAGGTTTAACGGCAAACTGCAGTTAGTTTATATGAAAGAACTGTGTTGTTATACACAATTTAATTTAAATTAAATTTTTTTTTTTTAATAACTATTAACTTTGTTTAGTTTTCAATTTGTTTTTTAAACTTTCTAATTTTTTTTTTAATCTTTTATCATAAAGAAATTAATTCTAAAATTTTAACAAAT
Source organism: Bactrocera oleae (assembly GCF_042242935.1). NCBI lineage: Eukaryota > Metazoa > Arthropoda > Insecta > Diptera > Tephritidae > Bactrocera > Bactrocera oleae. The sequence goes on along the minus strand of NC_091540.1, from coordinate 61,985,274 downwards.
CTAGCCTACCTAAAAATTGTAATGAATACTTTGAAGACTTTTAGTAATTAGAATTTTGTGAAGATATTAACTGAAAACTTAAAAATGCATATGAAAAACTGCAAACAAACTTAAAAATATATATATATTTATTTTTTTATGAGTATAAACTTAATTGTAAAATAGTGTTGAAAAACAGAACAAAAAACATAAAACTGAAAATGTGGTAATATATTAACTAATAAATAGTAACGTTGAATGGGGGAATAGAAATAGGTCTAATCACATAAGTCGCGTTATAATAAAAAATACTCGTTCGTCGTCGCGTTAATAACTGATATTTAAGGATCTCCGCCCCCGGATCCCAATATAAGAGAATTGCTACTAAAAATAATATAATGTAATAAAATACTAATATTTCAAAAAGTAAGAAAAAAGAAGTCGTGCTTTGTTAGAGAAGGAATTTTGTGTTTAATTGTTGGTTTCAAAATTAAAAAGCATTATAAATGAGCTATTTTGTAATGTTGTAGCATGTCACAAATTGGAATGTATGAGTGCCAAATTTGCTTAAGTATAGGTATGTTTGTAGAGCTTAGTTTTAAACCAAAGCCAAGCTTATATTTATGACTGTTGTCTTCAACGTGTCCACTATTTTGTTTTATGTTTTGTTCCAGCACACTTTGGTTAACGTTAAAAACAAATTACAAAATTCTCTCTTATACTCCTTATGCTCTCTAAGTTTAAAATATACATTAAATTTCACTGTCACTTACCTCCTTGGACAGAGCACGTACTTAACAAAACAAAACGAAATTTTTGGGCATTTAATTTTAATGACAATATAATTTACAATAACAAAAAAAAAGAAAACAACAAAGTCTGGCATAAACCTAAACATAATCACACTGCTAAACAGGGCTGTCTCAAACGTAATAGCGCTAATGATGCTGGGGAAAACATCCACAAAAAAGTATTAAAAATTAAATGTACCAAAAATATTAACAAAAGCAAAAACAAAAAAAAAACAACAGCAAACAACTACTAATTCTTAACTTAAACAAAAATTAATATAATATAACAAAATAAAACGCAAATAATCGTGATTTCGTATGTACCTAAGCCAAATTCATCGCGGAATTTGGTCGCGTTCGCGTATATATCTCGGGTGATTTTAACTTAACGGATAAGTAAAATAAACAACAAAAAAAAATTATAATTCAAATGATAGGATTATTTGAAGACAAACCATAAAAATTTATGAATTATAAGTGAAAAATGCAAGCAAAGTGAAACAAAACCTTAAAAAAAAATTCAAGCGTATATAGGGAAATTTTCAATTTTAAGTACATACTCTTATATTAAAGGTATTTATTTCATGTATTATTACTAATGCATAAAAACTGAATGAAACTCTTAGTGTAATTGAAAAATATATGTTTGTGGCCACTCATTAGACACGTAAAAAAATAAGTTTTTTTATTTAGTTTCTTCTATGTTGTATACAACTGAATATCAATATTCTAGAAAAACAAAAAAAAACACACAACAAGGCTGAGCACGCAACGCAGCCTATAAATACATACATAAATACATATGAGTAACAAAACAGTTATTTGAATATATTGACAAAAAAAAAAAACACAGATTGAACAATCAATAAATATTCATATCTAATATGTATATTTCAATATAATTACAATAATTGGAAAAATCGTAAATGAAACACTAAACTTATGTTCATAAATACATGCATACGTACATATACATATGCAGCAACCATAAAAGTATGAACTATTTGGAACATTTACTTGCAAATTAAGCGACTAAGATAATAGAAATATTTTCACGTCCTGTTCTAAATATGATTGTAATTGTTCCTAATTGTTTACTTTTGTATACACATGCAATACTATAATACACGTACATACTTAAATACATATACTATATATACTACTATCCGAATTTAAAGTAAAAACATTAAACATTTGCTAAAGCATACATATTTGAAATATATCATATAAATATTGTATAAATACTTACATACATATTCTATCTAGAACTACGCCCAAAAACAAACATACCGTTACATATGTAAGTGTGGAATAATGCCAAACGTTTTTAAATGGTTTGAATGAAGCTCAGATTTAAGAAAACAATTAATTTTTTAATTCCAAATATTTAAAAAAAATTTTTTTTTTTTTAAATTTATTTTTATACAAATTTTTACAACTTTTCCGCTTGAAGTTGAAGAAAAATACGAAAAAAGTAACAATTTAAAAATAGTGCGCAACTGCAGTTATTTCAAGCGCTTAAATCTGCTAAAAACCTGAATAATATGTGTAATTAAATTTTTTAACACATTTCTTAACGGAAGAATTTTCAAAAAGAAATTTTTAGTAAGCAATAGTAGTTCCAACGACAACATTATGCGTTATTTTTTATTATTAATAAACTTTAAAAGTAGTCTAATTTGGATTTTAAAAGCCGAACAATTTTTTTTTTATAATTTATATTTTTTTTCAATCAAAGTATATTATTGAAATATCTTAAGACCAGTTTTTCAATTACTTAATTTGTTGTCATTTAGTTTCAGGCAATATTTAGAGTTCTCAATTTCCGTTAAGTTTTATATGCATGCAACTAAATATTCAATACAAACACTTATCCATACATGAATACTTAAAAGTAGCATATAAATGAATATAACACAAAATATATATAGATATATAATAGATATAGTTGTATATGTGTATGCTTTAAGGTAATATAAAATATAAAACCTTAAACAGTAAAACTGAAACGTGTTTTATTTAGTCACAGAAAAGTTATATTTTTCGAATGTAAAATCATCGAACAGCAAGCCAACTTTTCATTTTACAACAAAAATCGGCTATACATAAGCGTAATGGATTTAGAATTGCGTCCTGTCAAGAAGTGTCACCACAGCTGCACTTTATTTCATGCTGTCACAACAACAATAAGATAATCTCTAGTGGAACGACCTGAACGGACTCCATATAAGAACTTTTTTTTATCCTTCAGTTCGTTTGGCAGCTATACGAGTATGCTATAGTGGTCCGACCCGAAAAATTTGTTCAGAGATTATAGAGTTGTCTTGAACCATAATCCGTACTAAATTTCGTAAAGATATCACGTCAATAAAAGAATTTTACATACAAGTACTGTATTCAGATGGTTCCGTTTGTTTGACAGCTATACGAGGTATGTTCAAAAGATAAGGTGAATTTTAAAATTTAGCGGGCTACGTACATTTGATTATCGATTTTTTTTTGTTATGTTGGTACACTCGTCTCGAGCATATGTTCACAGTTTCAGCTATATAGCATATTTATTTTGTTTGTGAGATGCATAAAAAAAAGTTAGATGTGTTCGACAATTTCTTGCTGTCAAAAAGAATTATTAAAAGAATTTGTATTCAATTTTATGTAAAAAATGGAATTAAGTGCTCAAAAACACTTGAAAGTTTGACAATGGCATAACATATGGTTATGGTATGTTATGGTGAGTGTACTCTGAGTCAAAAAAATGTTTACAAATGGTAGAAGCTTTTCAAATAATGTAGAGGAGATGTAAATGGCGACGTTCGCGCTGGACGCCCCAGCACATCAACACAACCATGAAAATGTTGAGAAAGTGCAGAAAATTGTTATGGAGAATCGTCGAACACCAACAAAACCGTCACATGAGCATCGCTTAGGAATTGTAGATTGACGTCAACGGCAATCCAGATCTGCTTAAAAGCGTCATAACGAGTGACGAATCATGGGTATATGGTTATGACATCGAAACCAAAGTCCAATTGTACCGATGGAAGAGCCTAGGAGAGACAAGGCCACAAAAACAAAAACTGCGAAAGCTCAAGGGCATACCAAAAAATTAATATCAGAACTGCTTCGAGGTTTGGAAAAAACGCTTGGAAAAAACGCTGGCACAAGCGTATTATATCTGAGGGCTGACTACTTTGAAGGAGACAAAATATAAATTGATGATTAAATAAATATTTTTTCGAGAAAAATGAAAATTCACCTTATTTTTTGAACAGACCTCGTATGCTAGAGTGGTTCCGAGCAGCTTCTTTTGGAGAAAAGAACTTGGGCGTGTGTAGGATTCGTGGATACTTCTCATTGTAATAATACTTGGTTTTATGCTGATACCCTTGTGAATTAAAAAAAATCAATTTTTTTTATACATGTATATATATCTAATGTACATATATTTGAAAATATTCTACAAAAATTTGAAGTTGATCCGAAAAATAGTTTCGAAATTACGAGCGTATTTGTAAGAATTTTTTAACTTAGTGTAATCGGCTCCTAAAACTTTAACACGTTTTCCTCGAAACGTTGTTTTCAGATTCGGCTAGAAAACTTTTACGACCTTCTAAAATATATTTATCAGGTATTAATTTTTGATAATAATTTCGGGTATTCAAGCCATTCTGAAGTTTAATTTTTTCACAAAACACTACTTTTTTTGGAAAGCCGCCGTTTGGGCCAAAAACAAAATTTTAACTAGCCCTTCGAATATTATCTGTATCATCGATTGTAATAATACAATTTTTGGTTTTTAGATTTGAGATAATTTTAAGTAGAAAAATCTTCCCCACTAGCGTACCTTTTTTCGGATGTCCTCCTGGAGATCGGTTACGTAATCAAGGTAATCCAGAAATTTTCAAAACGAATCGCACTTAATCCAATTTATTATATAATACTATAATATGTTATTATATTATTATACTATAATATAGTACGTATGTATGTATGTGCAGATGTATGAATTTCAGTGAGAGAGAGCTCTTATATTGAGCATGTGGTTTAGATTAAAATTTTGTAATCTATGCTAACTTCATAATTGAGTTTTCAAGGCAGTTTGTCCCGCATATAGAAAATGTACTTGCAAATTGTTTGGCGGGAATTAAGATGCATATCATATGTGCATATATTTGTAAAAATAAGCAAACAAATTTATTTAAGCACACCGGCCACTCGCTCAACGCGCTCTCAGCGTAACAACAAAACTCACAGCCCATCCATTCACCAAAACTCCATAGGGGTGAAGTCTCGCATTAGCATTTGTTCCCCACTTTAGTAGCAGTTGAGTCTTCGACGCGTGGCATTGTTTACTCGCTGGCGCGTCAATTTGAAGTTTATTTACACAATGTGTACAAATTAAACGATAATAGCAGTCTGAAGAAAGGCTTTAGCTGATTGCAATTATAATTGTTTGTTATTAAGAAAAACATTTACATAATAAATATATACAATATACAACATATATATCATCTGTATATGTATGTATGTGTAATTTAAGTAAAATATGTAATTTTATTGAAGCCGAACTGCTGGCATAACAACTTGGGTGACTTGAAAAAAAACTTGATAAGCAACAAAGAAGATAAGTGATACAGTAACAAAAATACAAATATACATACAAACGCAGCGTTATAGGTATATGTATTGTTATGTGTTTATAAATGCATATAGATGCTATCAATTTAATTTAAAGTAGACAATCAAAGTACTATCCATTGAGGTGCCGTTGTAGCTGAAATTATTTTATTATTCTCTATTGGAATCGCGAAAAATCTACGATTTATAAGTGTCAATGTGAAAATAGTTTACTTTTAATCACTTAATATGGTTCATATAGCTACTTTGGATGTGGGCACCACAACGGTGCGTTGCTTTATTACAAATGATAACTGTGAGGTTCTGGGCACCGCCACTGAAAGGGTATGTAAATAAGTAATGCATTCGATTTTGCACTTGTTTTATAATAACAAACACCAGAATTTATGTACATAAATATGTATGTGGAATAGTTTGTAGGCAGAGATACTTACATATATTAAAATTGTTTAACTACGTTTGTGTACACAGGTTGATTTGTTAAACCCTCAACCGGGCTACTTTGAAATCGAACCAGAGTCGCTGTGGGCAAAGATCGTCGCGGTAATTAATAATGCAGTGAGACGTAAGTGTAGCTTTCAAATGTGAATTTAATTACTAGTAAATATATAATGAATATATTCATATAACTAAATTGTAAATATACATCGATACATAAGTACACACATACATACATACCATATATGTACACATTAAAAAAATTATGATAAAAAACGTTAACTTCGGCTGCTGTAATAAATAACCTCTGCAAGTCCATTGGTTATAGCATAAAAGGGTATAAAAAGATATTTAACTTAACTTCGATAGATCGGTTTGTAAGACAGTTATATGCTATAGTAATCCGATCTGAACAATATGTTCGAAGATTTTAGCGCTACCTTGGAAAATAATCTAAGCCAAATTATGTAAAGATATCTTGTCAAATAAAAAAAGTTTTCCATACAAGGAATTGAATTGGATCGGTCAGTCTGTATGAAAGCTGTAGTGATCCGTTCTGAACAATTTGTTCATAGGTATATTGTAGTATTTACTTCAACAAAAATGTATGCCAAATTTCGTGAAAATAATTTCTTAAAAAAAACCAGATTTCCATATATGCTATTATGCGTATAAAAATTTCATAGGGTCTCCTTAGGGGTATTATAAACTTCGTGGCAAACTTAATATCGCCTGTTCTGGGTACAAAAATATTAGCAGAAAAAAATTAATTAGTTCAGTTCAAGCCGAAATGAAATGGAGAAAGATACGTTGTTGTACTATATATTGCTGATTTTACTATCCGTCAATTTAATCCAAACCAAACATTAACACTCTACAAATAAATAATATTCTACTGGTAAAAAGTTTTAGGGACTATCAATATACTATAAAAAATCCCCATTACTCTCGGCCAAATACCCTATTAAAAAGGGTTCTTGTAAATTATTTGTAATTATTCTTATATATTGTACGAAAATTAATGAATAATAATACAAATTATTTCTTGATTACACTTTGATCTCACAGAAGCCCATTTAAAGCCCTCCGACATTAATTCATTTGGCTTGTCGACACAACGCTGCACATTCCTTACTTGGAATCATGAGACTCAAGAGTACTATAGTAACTTCATTACGTGGAAGGATTTACGAGCAAATGCTTTGGTGGACCAATGGAATGCTGGACTTGTGATTAAGACATTAAATACAGTTTCCTATGCACTCTATTTGATAACGCGAAGCAATCGATTTTTGGCGGCGAGCGTTTTGAAAATGATGAATTCACAGGTAATAAAACCAGTGATATACTAGCTAAACTTATTTAGTAAATACTTGTATGTGTGCAACAACACCTAGAAGATGTTGCTTAGTTCTTTATTGGAATATGAGGTCTTTTGGAAAGCTTCGAACTCTTTTAGAGATAAAGCCTTTATGTCATTAAATATTCCAAAAACTATCACTAAAGAATAGGGATTTATGAAGCCGATGGAAAATAACAACGTTCAGGCGGCTGTCGGGTCTACGTAACCGGAATGGACGTGGATTTTTATCAGACGAAGGACTGTCATCTCGGCAGCATACCTCCTAATTACTTCAGGAATGTTTTCGGTCGAAACAGAAACACGCTAAATAAGAAGTCCATTATTGCTGCTATCACATTTAGAATTCAAAATATATTTAAACAACTTGACTTTAATTTAAGCTAGACTCAACATTTCTGACTTTTACAACTTGTTTAGGTCACAACAAGACTTCTACATGAGGTACAGACCAACACACGACTTCGGGAAGCACTGCGTCGCAAAGAAGCACGAGTGGAACTATTGGATTCCTGGATACTCTATAAATTGCGGTTAGAAAAACTTGTGAACTTCAATTAATAATGATTTCTAAAATTTGCTTTTGATCAATGTTTTGTAGATCGGGTAATGGCTTACAAACAAATATCGATCATATCAGCGATATAACTTCAGCAACAGCCACGGCTCTATTTGACCCATTTACGCTTTGCTGGACGCCGCTTGCAAAGTTTCTCTCCGGAATTGAGGTTATTTTTATCAATATATATTGTACATATATTCTCTCAAACTTTCCCAAACTCATGACTCAGTGACCCTCTACTTTTTTATAAATTATGAAATATGGATTTTATTCTATTTTATGTACGTTTGTGTTTCAGTCTGCGTTGCTTCCTAAAGTTGTGGACAATGGCTACAACGGTTTTGGCCATATACATCCAAGTGCCTTAGGAACCGAATGGAATAACACCTGCATATCTATAAGCGCCTCCATCAGTGATCAAACGGCCGCCATGTGGGGCTCACAATGTTTTGAACGCGGTGATGTAAAGATAACATTGGGCACGGGCGCTTTTCTCAATCTAATCACTGGCAGTAATTGTCATGCCTCCGTAATGGGTTTGTATCCGTTGGTCGCTTGGCAATTCAGTGATGCAAAAGAAGAAGCCCGCACAGTTTACTGCGTTGAGGGTGCATCACACGACATCGGTACTGTTATAGAATGGGCAAAGCAATGTGGTCTTTTTAACGATCCAATGGAAACTTCAGATATTGCTCAAACAGTTCCAGATACGAATGGTGTTTATTTTATACCTGCCTTCAGCGGTTTGGGAGTGAGTTTTAGCGTTTTGTTAGTTATGTGTTATTGATAAATAATGGATATTCTTCCAGCCTCCTATAAATAATCCAACAGCGGCAACGGGTTTTATTGGTATTACATTGTCTACGACGCGTGCCCATTTGGTGCGTGCCATATTGGAGAGTATTGTTTTCCGTACCGTGCAATTATGTGAAACTGCGAAAGCGGAAAGCAAATACAATTTGAAACTTCTGAGGTAAACATATATACATAATACTTAAAACTTTCTTATAAATTCATGCTTCATTCTCTTTTATGGGCTGTCACTTGCTACTTCAGAGTCGATGGCGGCGTATCACGTAACGACTTTGTTTGTCAACTTTTAGCGGATGCTACAGGAATATGCGTTGAGCGCGCAACCTCAATTGAATCCAGTATATTGGGCGCGACCTACATGGCTGGATATAATATAGGTCTATGGAATAGTTTTGCCAATCTACATAAACTTCGTCAAATCGAACACACTTTTGAACCACAACCGCAATATCACTTGGCGATTAGAGAACGTATGAGAGATTGGATGAAGGCGATAAAACGTTTTGAAAATTGGTATTAAAAATTAAAAATAAATTGCAGCAGCCAAGAGAAATGTTAAATTTATTTTTACTAAAGACTAAAGTATTTAAGTAATTAGGAGTTTTAATAGAGAGTCTTAAACACAAACATATATTTAAGTAAAAATTATTATAGAAAACATTGTAACAAATCAGACCGCAACCAAGCATTGTTTAGTTGCTTTATGCTGTACCAGACTGAATATGGATGTTTCACATTATTTATATGTATATTTATACCCTTATCAGGCTATATTAAGTTTGCCTCGAAAATTTTAACACTCTGTCGGAGACCCTATAAAAGATATATATACAATATAAATTATCAACTAAGTTGTCACATACAGAGCCGCAACAAGATCCTCAAGTCGCTGGCCATCAGCAGTTGGAGCCAAGACACAGAGACGTTGTTGGCAACATACAAGGCAATCGGCCGGTCGGTCATCAACTATGCTGCTCCAATATGGTCGCCTGGATGCAGCAGGATGCAGATAGAGAAGATACAGACCTGACAGAGCACAGGATATAACAGGATGTCTCCAATCGAGCATCTACATAGTGAGACCCGCGTGCTTCCTGTAAAGAAACAACATACTTCTCAACAAAAAAATTCTGCTCTGGTGTTTTCGCAGAAACTATACCTGCAGTATCTTGCTTGTAGCGGAGCTGCCTCCTAGCAACCCGTTAGATGACCTCGACGACAACCAAACTATTACTTGTCATCCAAGCGGGGACTAGATAACCGTTACAATAACAACAACAACGCACTGAACACCATTCACAGCGGAACTATTAAGAGCTTCATTGACTCCCCCCAGAGAATGGCATAATTGGAGTTCAAACACCACCTATTGCAGAACAAGATATCGTGTAGCCGTGTGAAACCAGAGTAACCCAAACGCAACTTCGCTTCGGGTATTGTAGCAAGTTAAACTTCTACTTATCAGACTAGACCCCGACATACAAAACCTGCATATGTCCTGCATGCAACAAGTCCCCGCACGACACTTAATGAATCCAACTCACTTAACACCCCTCTCCCTACGTTAAGTGATGTTGATGACAGTTAATTTATTGCTTTCCCATTAGCATGGTCTGGGTAATCGTTAAATACAAACATAACGCATTGTGTCTAATTTTTAGCATATTTTTTTTATTTTTATATATTTTTTTCGTAACTTCAAAACAAATTATACTTATTTTTATTTAAGTAAATTAGCAAACGCCATTATTCATATACATAAATATGTATATTCCATTACGAATCTTTATTGCTTAGCATGTTTGTGGCCCTTGAAGAGGCACATATGCAATTAATGATTTGTTAAATTTTTAAGATTCGTAGAAAAAAATTAAATGCTTTTTGATACACGTAACTTTGTTTGAAAATACATAAATTAATATGCAATATTGAATTAACTCAATTATAAAAACAAATTGTAACGAAACTCAATTCTTGTTCTTAATGACCACTCAAATCGGCGTTAAACTTTCACAGGGAAAGCACATAACATCGGCTCCATATATACCTGAGTATATAAGTATACGAATGCTACGAAAAGGCAATGCAGTCTCAGTTCCATCCAAATCGTAACATTTTTCGCTCACGATTCCTTGCTGTTTATTTCCGTATGCGTGAAATCGCTTAAGCTCGAATTAATTAACGTTTTCGTTTCAAGTTCCGATGTAGGATCGATTTTTATAAATTCTTGAATTTCATTCAGTACTTGTGGTTTTTCCGAATCTGGTTGCAACTGCACTTTATCGTCAGGCTCTTGTACTACCATTTCATTCAGTTGTTCGCGGGCAAGTTCGGCAATAGCAGCACGTGCTTCCAGTTTTTTACGTTTACTTTCCAACTTCTCACGCTCCTGCATCTCTAACTCTTCACGGGCTTCATACACGCTTGACGGTATAACGGGCGGTGGTTTACTCATATGAATTTTCATGTGTCGCTTCAATGCCACATACTGGATGAAACGCTTGCCACAATTGCTACACTCATGTGGCTTTTCGCCGGTGTGCGTCATTTCATGGTGTTTGAGTGTTTGTGCTTTTGCAAAACGTTTGTGACAGAAACGGCAAGCAAAATCTTTAACACCTTCGTGTACAATGCGATGATGTCGTTTAAGATTTCCTTGACCGTTGAAGCCTTGACCACAATCCGGACATATGTAAGGACCTTCCTTCATCATAAAATTTATTTGTGGCGACCAAGACGGCACAGCGACAGATGGTATAGGATTAACAGCAGTGCCTGCCAATTCCGATATATCAACGCGTTCAACACGTCGTGGATTTTTCGGTATTGTAGCGGTAGATTCAGCACAAACTTTTAATATCTCTTCTGCTACTTTTTGGTGAGATTCTTGGGTGTGTGATTCCGTGGATAGCAATTCGGGAAGAGGTATATCGGGCGTGTCGGCCGGCATAAAACCGTTTTCTATTTGTCGTTTACGATATACTTCAATGGCACGTAATACACGCTTCTCATGTGTCTTAAGATGTTTTGTTAAAGCTTTGGCATAAAGAAACCGCTTCCCGCATACTTTGCACTCACAACGCTTTTCCCCGGTATGCGTCATTTCATGCATTTTACAAGCGTTCGACTTACCAAATGTCTTACCACAGTACTGACAAGCGTAATCCTTGATTTTTTCATGCACAATTTTAACATGCATTCGCAAATTTTGCTTATTATGTGATGCATATGCACACTGTGGACAATTGAATTTCTTTTCTTGTGTGTGCGTGTTTATGTGAGTGTTCCATTCTTGTCTCGTAGTTTTTCCAACACCACAGTAAGGGCAAACGTAGTTTTTAATTCCGGCATGTCTCATTAGATGATCTTTAAGTGCACTATTGATTACGAAACGTTTACCACATATGTTACAAGGGAACGGCAGCTCTTTGCCATCATGTTTATACATATGTTTTTTGAGTGCCATGGGGCAACGAAAGATTTTATCACATTGATTACAAGTATAACATTTGGCTTCCCGCAATTCTTTCGCTATTTTATGCACCTTGCGCAAGTGCCAATTAAGTAAACGTGTCCGGGGAAACGTGCGACCACAACCTTCTTCGGGACATGGAAAGCTTTCACATGTCTCCGCGTGACAATGTTCCATATGTAGTCGGAGTCCATTAGCTGTAGTAAATCCCTTCGAACATGATTCAACTGTACATTGGTGCGGTAACTTATCATTGTGATGTCGCATATGCTCTTCATATCTTTCTGGTTTTCTGAACCTTTTTTGACAAATGTGGCACTCTATAGTATTGGCTGATGAGTCCTCACCTTCCACTCGAGAACGTCGTTTTCGTTTAATCTTTTTCTTTTTAATTGGCTCCTCGTAATCATCCGCTTCAAGTCCATCATCGATTATATTGTCACCTCGTAGTGCTCTTTTGGATCTCCGAGACTTCCGTAAACGAGCAGCCAATGGTTTTTCATCATCACTCTCATCACTAATTTTATCATCCCCACATTCGTCGTTTAACGGTTCATAGTCAGAATCATCAATATCATGGAAATCGGAATTATCACTGTTTACATTTTTTTCGTTTGTTATACTTATATCATTAAAAGAAACTTCGGGTTTAATGTCAACCACATTATCAATAACTTCCTTGTCAACGTTTTCCAACATTTTAAAAACATCCTCTGCATTGTCTATAATTTCTAATTTATGATTTAAGAGTGGATCAAAATCTGTAGGCTCATCATCCTCAATTGCGGCATTTTGTGTATCTATGTCACCTGTTTCCAACACAGCCATAACAATAGCTTGATCTTTAATTAAATTTTTAGCTACCATTTCCTGAAACTTTGCTACAGACTCTACACACAATTTTAAAAAATCTTGCATATCATTTAAACGAGTATAACAAACTCCACATATATTCCGTGGAAATCCATCGTGGAGCTCCACCGATAACGATGTACAAACACCTAACTTTTTGGCTAATCCGGGGATAGCAAATAGATCGTACGTATTTCCATGTTGCAGCTGTTCCAAACATATTCGACAAAGCGCATTTATACTGTATTGAGCTTCGTTACTCATTTCAATTGATTATTATCTCCTAGTTTACATTTATTTACAATCTATGAACAATATTAAATCAGTCTGAAAATGCTTCAGCTGTCAACGAATTTCCCCAATAGCATAGATCGTGGTTGCCACACTGGTATGAACTTAAACTTGAATCTTAATTGTGAAAGGCACTGCAAACATTGGAAATAATTTTTCTCAAATCTATATACTATATATATACTGACAAACACTTTAAATATATAAACATAGGAAATTGTTAAATGGTCCATTATCCTGACTGTATGTAAAAAGATATAAACATATAAATATATCATATCTTCGGCTTTTGAGACGTTTAATGTCTCCTAAAATGACGTCAATATGTATGCTAAATTAATAGGACCATAAAATTCGATTTTACATTTATTGCTTGTTATTATTAATGATGTTATGATGATGTTTGGAATCAATTAGTATGATTTGTATGAATGATGATGATTGCAGATGATATTGTGAAGACAAAGTATATTAAAAAGTTTAGATGGACATAAGATGATACCAATGAGTTATGCCACATCAGTTTTAAAATAATTTTAAACAATGTAATAAAATAAATGCCTTCTAAGCAAAAATAATATTTATGTTATAAATTAAATTTCATATTTTGAAGAAATCCATGTGAAAGAGTCACAATATTAAATCAAAAATGTTATAGAAACTTTTATGATTTACGATATAAAGATCAACTCAATTCCCTCCCACAATCTCCTCAAGGTCAGGACCTAAGGCGCCTCTGGAGTCTTTAGGTTATATTTTGATTTAATATTATTAAGTTCTTCTTGTTTTTTATCCACATCGAGACGTTTAAATGCCTTATTAGATTGGTAGTACAAGACAACAAGATAACGATTACACACATTAAAGCCAGATAAATGGTCACAAGCGTTCTTGGCGTCAAAAATATCTTCGTAGACAACAAAGGCCGTTCCTCTCGTCTCAGGTGTGTTACCACTGAAAACCCATAGTTAACAATGTGCAATTTGACTTTATACCAAAATGTTTAATACACTTACACTCTAATTTGTCTTATTGCTCCAAATTTGCCAAAAATGTCATACATTTCATCCGATGTGATTTTATAAGGCAAATTTCGCACGTATAGCAGACGATTTACTTCAGGAGGTAAGCGAATCTGCAATCACACAAATACCTAGTACAGAAATTGCTCGAAGTGGAATTTTATTATTAATAATTTAGTAATTAGACTCACATTGTTGCGTTTATTCATTGTTACAGCAAAAATTTACAGTGGCCCTTTACACGAGATGCTTAGCAAAACGATGCTGAGTTTAAAGTGAATGTCCTGTGTTTTATCCTTTATATCGCTTCACTTTCCCCTTGCTATTTGCGACAAGCAATACAAAGACACTTTTGTCTGCAAATATTAGTCCTTTTCCTCAAACTTTACCAAATTTATATTTTGGATTGAGCTCACGTTTGCTTTGTGTATTTGAGCGTTGCCAGATACAAAAAAACATTTACGAATAATGCCGGATGTACACTGAATATTTACTTTATTAATATAATAAGCAAATTTTGTTTAGAAATTTAACCTAGAGTACAATTTATTAATTCAACGTGAATTGAACGCATAAAAGTATATAAATTCAACATTCTGATTTGTTAATATATTTTTTAAGACTTTTCGACTTTTGTATAACGGGGCTGCCCTTCGATATTCCTAAGTATTTATTTATATATATGTATATGTATAATAAAAGATTAAACATTCATAACAAAAAAAACTAAATTATCCCAATGTTATAAATTTATTCCTCTTATTTCATTTGGATTTGGTACTGTAGTGTGCTTACTCAAACATTCAGTTGTTGTTGTAACCATTCTCAAAAGTCTTGTGCTGATACTGCTTGATCTCATCATTAATACTTACTTTATATTAATATACACACATACATACATATTTAGTACCGTAGCATAAACATTTGGAAGCCCTACTTCTTTACTTTTTTATACAAAGCAAAGTTTATAGGTTATCAAATATTATTGAGAGATACTGAAATCTCTACATATTTTGACTTCCCTTCACAATAAAGAAACATGCGCACATCTTTTAATATGTATGTATATCCAATACAATATATTTAAACATTTAATGCAGACATCTTTGTAAGCGAGTTGGTATATATGTACATATATTCATATCAACTTTAAATTCAAACTTTTGGAATTAATATTTAATATTATCTATAAGTTGCGATCTGTTAATCGATAAATATATACATGTTCATATGTATGTACGTTTGTATCATACGCCTATTTCCCTAACGTTCACGAGTCGAATTTTGACGCTTTTCCACAAACATGCCAATATTCAGTTCCTCTCAGCTTCTACCAATTGTGTAACACCATCCTTAGTTATCAGTTGTACTAGAGCTCCAGAATTTGGTCGCTCCTTGCCTTGAGTCCATTTATGGAAAAGCCTATAATACACACCAACAAAAATTTAGTTAAAAAAGATCCAATGGTTGTGTCATATGACCTACCCGGCAACTTCACTTAAAGGAGTCCATGTACCAAAATCTGCCTTCGGCATCCATTTGCGATTCATTGGTGTATCCAAAGTAACTGGCAATATCGCAACCGCAATGGCATCAGTTGGTAAACCAGAATTTTTCCCAGCCAGCGAACGTGTTAGCTGATGGACAGCAGCCTTGGCCATGCCATAACCGATCATGCCGGATGTGCCTTGTAAAGCTGGTTGTGCGCCCGTGAGGGTTAATAAACCGCCATCTTTTAGGTATTTGGATGCTACTGCAGCCGAATTAGTTGATGTCCAAACACTTTGGCGCCACATTAAATCAGTATTTTTAGCCAAATCTAAGTAACATATCACATATATGTATGTACCAAAGGATGTCACGAAATTTTTGCATAAGATTACTTACCTTTGGAGGCATTCCCACCCGCCCAGCCACCTGCAACACAAATTACAGCATCCAATTTTTCACCGCTTAAAGCGTCACCGACCTTTGTTAACACTTCAGCTTCTTGTTGCTCCCAACTAAGCTCACGAGGTAATACGATACTTGCATCCGCTTCCTCATTCACGCTGAGATCAATACTACCCACCCACTGCAAATAAAATAATTATTTCATCAATCAAATCAAGTTCTTAAAAGGAAAAATATTAAAAGCATTTGATACACACGTAGTTGTTCGATTTGAAGTGGGAAACACAGGCTGAGCCCAAAGCGCCTTTGCCGCCGTAGACCAGTACTCGACCGACCATGTTGATACACTGTTTTACTGAATTCGCCACTGTGATCGAACACCGAAAGAATAAAATTACAAGTAAAAATCAGAAACTGATGACGATTGTTTGTGTATCAGTAAATACCCTACGATTTAGATTGTAGTGAGTGGTGATTTGTTGGGGTTAGGAGCGTGGAAAGGAAAACAACACTTGTTAGATTTTTAAGCAAATACTAGTTTTTCTACTTTTTGCAACGTATTACTCGTACTACTGCAGTTGTTTCATATACATATGCATTTATATTTGTTGTTGTCGTTTTGTGCGTATACGTGTTGCCTTTGTATTAAACAGAAGGCAATGGCCCTGTAAAGAATGAAAGTTACTTGATTTTGTCCATAATAAGTACATTCATAAGTATAAAAAAATACAAGCTTAAAACAAATAATTGTAATTTTTTCGCGACATTGAAGTTTTGCTATGTTAATAATTATTAATAAATTACTTTTATTTTGGTCTGCATAATTATATGTTGATTTTGTTGCCATGTACATTAGTCGGTTTTTAGACTATGCAGCTTTGAATTTTTATCTAAACATGCCCTCAGTGACTAATGGGTATTCCGTATTTAATATGCACATATACATATATATATATATATAAACACTTATTTCTTTATAATTATGGCTTTATTACAAATACGTAAAATTTCGTATTAAGTTCAATTTGCTATTCAGGTTTTTTTGATATTTTCGGATGACTTTATTTTATAACTGACATCGTTTATTAAAATATTACAACAGGATTTCCCGGATGTTATAGAAATTCATAGGTACTAAAGAAATAAATTATGCTATTGATTACAAAGGATGTAAAAATATCTACTAAATTTATATAATCAATATTATATATGAAATGAAAAAGATCAAGAACAAATTGTCGCTCCGAAGTTATAATACCTTTCACAGGTGCATTTCTTATAGGAAAAGGATATAAAAATATCTTTATATTGATATTGAACGGTCAGTTTGTATGAACGCTATATGCTACGGTAAATTGATCTGATCAATTTGTAATGCAGCTATATGCTATAGTTGTCCGATATCGGTGATTCCTACAAACTACTCAGCTTTGTGGTGAGAAAATTACGTGCGTTTGAGTGTATACAGATGGCTAAATCGTCAGCCCAGCCCGTCACGCTGATCACTTACATACTTATGTACATACTTTCAACAGTCTCCGACGTTTCCTTTTGGGTGTAACAAACATCGAGGCAAGCTTAATATACCCTGTTCAGGGTATAATAAAACTGGTATCACTCATGTAAATGCTCACAAAGTAACAACATAATCCTACACAAATATTTATGTATATATTGCTTTCTACAAAATGTTGTAATGTGGGCCCGGTAAAAAATCGATGGAATTCACCATTCAATAATAAAAAAAAACCATATGAATTAAACATGAACTATTTAAATAAAGCACACCTCTTTTTGTTAACAAGATATACCTTTCACAAATGTACTGGATATAAACTTCAATTTTATTAATGGCAAAATTTGCAACATATACCTTTTTGCAAATTCACACGACTGTTGATTG
The DNA here is from genome assembly GCF_042242935.1 of Bactrocera oleae. Lineage (NCBI taxonomy): Eukaryota > Metazoa > Arthropoda > Insecta > Diptera > Tephritidae > Bactrocera > Bactrocera oleae. The sequence goes on along the minus strand of NC_091540.1, from coordinate 61,967,260 downwards.
TCCAGCTGATAAAATATAATTTCTGCCCTGCCAGACTGGTTTAATTTTTAAGTATAACGCTATGAAGTAATTTAAAAAAAAAAAATATTTTTTGAGTTGACTGTTGTGAAAACTTTTGCCTCTGTCTTGAACTCTACTAATTAAATAACAAAAAAAATGTATAACATTAATAATTACGAATGATAACACAGTTACCATGTCTCATATTTAGTTATGTTGTAAGCACGTTATTGCCATCTTGATAAAGAATAAACAAAAATGCAAGTTGACAGTCAGTTCTGCCAACCTCCAATTCGCCTCATCATTTATTTCATTACTTCAATAAAAAATATTATAAAAGCCCGTGTTCGTGTCAATTTTTCGGTTTCGCGTAATTGTTTAATTTCTTTGTTTTTAATAATAACATAATCAGTGTTTATGTTTTGTTATGTTTATAGTTAGATTCGTCTTATAATGTAAATGATAAATCAAAGACACTTGTAAAGAAAATGAATTGACGATCAAAATCTTTTAAAATACACAAGGTGAATTGGAGTGAAGTGTTTGCCGTTGTGTAGCATGAAAAATATAACAGCGGTGTATAACCTTTGTGAACTTTCGAAATCTAACTGATCCAAAATATTGCATGCGATATTAAGTGTTAAGTTGTCACAAAAGGTTATTTAAATTTGCTACTGGTAATTTGTGGATTTGGGGTGTAGTGCAATGTTTACTGAAGCTCTGCAGTATTCCTGCGATCTATATACTGCAGAAAAGATTAAAAGAAGCCATGGAACGTCGTGTTAAGCTTAAGACCATAAATCCGCACATAACGTGCAAGATCTGTGGTGGTTACTTTATTGATGCCACAACCGTCACGGAGTGTTTACATACATGTTAGTAATAATATCAAATACATGTATATCTGTACCTTAGATTAATTTAATTTAAAATTGTAGTTTGTAAAAGTTGTTTGGTAAAACATTTGGAAGAAAAGAAAACCTGTCCCACTTGCGATATGGTCATCCATCAGTCACACCCACTGCAGTACATCAGCTTTGATCGAACCATGCAGGATATTGTTTATAAGTTGGTACCCAATCTACAAGAAGGTAAGATTTCCAAAGAATTAAAAATGCAAAGAAATTGCTATGAAATAAAATGTTGTAATTTGTAATGTAGATGAAATGAGAAGAGAACGAGATTTTTATAAAAGTCGAAACATTCCCTGCCCCAAAGATATGCCGCAGAATCATGATGATGATGAGAAAATGCTCGAAGCACATGCAGAATCTGATTTCCATCGTCTAGACGAGCAGGTGAACGTAAGCCTCGAATGTATGAGCAATAATTTTAAAAATTTGCAGCGACGTTTTATACGCTGCAGCTCACAAGCCACTATAACGCATTTGAAAAAATTGGTTGCCAAGAAAATTTTGAATGGCATTGACAAATATCGAGAGGTAATACCTTTTGCAAAAATATTGTGTTAAAAAAATTATCATAAATGTTTATTGATAGTTTTGTAGTAAAAAAAAAAAGATGATTTTTTCAACAATTTCTTAATTTTTAGATCGACATACTGTGCAATGAAGAATTACTGGGCAAAGATCATACGCTAAAGTTTGTGTATGTGACGCGTTGGCGTTTTAGAGATCCACCCCTGCGCTTACAGTTTCGACCGCGAGTTGATCTGGTATGAAGGCTTTTAAAACATACGTGAAACAGAAATTTGTACGAAAACCAATGTTAAGTGAAATCAAAAGTGAATACCAACGCAACAGTTTAATTTTTTAATTAACGATAACAAAGATATATATATATACACATATATATAAATTAGACAAAAACAGAAACGCTAGTTTTGTAAAAAAGTTTAAAATTCAAAGTGAATTTCAGCCGTAAGATAGAAAAATCGAAATAAGTATTGTAATATATTTACAACCGGAGGTTAGAAGAGTTTCATGCATGCATATGTGTATAAAATGATTAAGTGTAATAAAAAGCGAAAGTAATGTATTTAGAACAAATTGCAAACACTATTAACGGTGGCAAATCTTCCTTTTGACATATGTATGTTACGTATGTGTTTATATTATAGTGCACTAAATTTTTTGCTCTTGATCTAGATATTATCTCAACAAATTTCTACAGGTCTTGAGTAGAGTACTTTTGAAGCTGGAATTTTCACCAATACGAAATTATTATTTAGCATTGCAAAATATATAGAAACATTTTGTGACTTCCTACCTTTCAATTAATGTTCTCATTTTAAATAATTAGTTTCTTATAAGAAATTTTGTAGTAAGATATAACTCCTCCTATACTAGTGTATTTATTTAATATTTTTCAAATCAAAATATCAAACATGCTGTTCTCTACATATTTTATTTATTATTATATTATATGATGATCTTATTTTATATTTCTATAGTTCTGTAATTTTTATCAAAAGATCGAAAACAATATCAAATAATCATAATTGCTCTATTCACATATATAAATATATATATTTGTAAATAAAAGAAAATTAAAAAGAAGAATTAGTGCATTTCTAAATTGTCTACTTGCTCTCCAATTGGAAATAATTATAATTAAAAATGTTATCACGAATGCGACAATTATTTTTTTACTCCTTGAATTTAAATTTCGATTGAAAAAATGTAAATTTGAAAATTAAATTCTATTTGTTCACAATTTCACACCAGAAGTTGATAACATTTTAACTATAACTATCAAATGTAGTGCACTAAACATATTATTCAAATTTAATCAACATTTATCAGTCACAATTTATAAATTTTTTGATCGAAAATTGGGTCGCCAAGGGCGTGATGCACCATATTGTGAAGGTAATCTATAACCAGGTCCACCGTAACGTATGGGTTGCGGAGGTAATCCATATGGTGGCATTGGGTGCCGCAATGGTGGTAAGACAGCAGGCAAAAATGTAGGCATAGGATAAGGGGGAGCTCCATACCGTGACGGTTGCGGTGCCCACTGCGTTGGAGTCGGCCAGGTTGGCTACAAAATCGAAAAAAAATTGTTCTTAATTATGACGAATATTGTTCACAGCTATGGACAAATAACTGTATTTCAGTTGCAAATACTACAAAATCGAAACAAACTAAGCTGAAATAGCTATTAGGAAGATGTCACGTACATATGTATATATAATATTATATATAATAACTTAACCATAATCAACTTACATAACCATAATTCATAAAATCCGCAGGAACCGGCACGGGTATGGTTATGATTTGCGGTTGCGGCAGATTTCTTTCGTCATTCCCATTCTTTTCGTCATTATCATTATGACGATATCTATGGCGTTCGCTACTTTGTGTACCTATGCGCGACGAACGTTCACGTGAACGAGTGCGTGATCTTGAATTTGTGCGAGAACTTCGGTGTCTACGCAAATTTTTAGCACGATCTTTTGATGTATGTTGATAGTAGTGGCTCGGTGTCCCACCCAAATCCTTATCTGTACGTGATTTTTCTGTTTCCCGTTCCCGTTTACTATTGTCACCCATATAACGATCCACTGAAATTGAACGACGAAAATAAGTTCTGCGTGTTTGTGAACGTTGTTTAGTTTTCATTGAATCTCGAGAGTGCGATCGTGAGCGTGACTTTGAAATACTACGTCTGCGTCGAAATTTGGATGACGCTGGAGGCGATTTATTTTTAGTCGATCCATATTTACGTCGAATTCTGTCTTGCTCCCTCACTTCGTCTACAAAATATGGAATTTTTTCAGGAATCCTGCGGTGACGATTTGGTGGTGGCGATACGTCACGTCGAACTGCATATTTGCCATCACTAGTAGGTTTCGCTGTTTTCGTGCGTCGCGTGGTATTATTGCTGGATCCAATTTCACTCTCATTCTTTTGGCTAGTGTGATATTTTCGATAACGCTCTGGACTACTGGAATCCTTTTTAAATTGAGTTTGAAAAATTTGAAGTTTTAAAACTTTATACTTGATTAAGATTTACATATTATATTTTACTTACAGTCGAAATGTGACGTTCTTTTCGCCGTCGATTGGAAATATCCTCTGTGTTGTTTCTAGTTTCGGCTTGAATTTGCTTGTCGTTTTGAGCATCTGCAGTATTTGTAACACTCTCTGGATTCACCACGATATCATCTCTTTGAAACAAAGGCTTTGAACCTTCACCTGTGAACACGATTAATGCCAAAATTAGTGATATATAAAAAAGCAATTTGATTTGTATATCAACAATTTTCCATTGCAGCTTTCAGCATTTTGTGTTGAATAATTAGGAATATATTTTTTTACAATGCTAATTATTTAATTTTAACTCCACGAAATATTTTTAATTTATTTATTAATTTTTATCTTTTTGATAAATTAAGATGATAATAGGTAAGAACTTTGAACAGTATTGTTGAAAAGATTAAACAAAATTTTAAACATCATCTTCCAAACGTTAAAGTAAATTAAAGCGAGAAGTTCAAATTTCCAATAAACCGTAAGTACTTATTAAATTAACTTTCAATTGTTATGACGTATTATGTTATTGTATATGAAGTTCTATTTCTATTTACATCATTTAATATGTTTGAGTTGATTGTTGTAATCCGCATGTGTCAGAAGATATCAATTGCCAAGTTTTCCCGAGTTCATGGAATGTTGATTGTTGTTTGAGTTGCTCTGTTGTTGTTGTAGGGAGTTTGATTTGTTGATTGTAGTATTTTGCTTTTTCTTATGGCTAGAAAAGAATTTTATTTATTTAATATAATATACAATATTATCGTTCTATCCTTGCCACTCTCCACTTACAATGAACCAGTGAGTGTGATTCTCACAAATGTTTAAAGTTTTGAATTAACAAAGTTATCCAGTGTTAAAAAATTATTTTATATATCCGATTCATCTGTCAAGACACTTTGAAAGTATTGTAGATATATAATGATGTTTATTGAAAACGACCTAACCTTAACATTGCAAAATAATATGTAAAAAGAACAAAAAATAGGACACAAAATATACTGCACAAACTCACGCATAATACATAAGGACTAAGTTTTCAATACTTTTAGATACTAACACTGCACACTATAAAAAACTGTTAAGTTGTTTTTAAAAGCTTTAGAGAAAAATATTATACTGTACCCTTCTTTCGAGCTTATACTCACTTTATTAGACCGATTGCATGTTGATTGTAGATCTGCGGCAAGAAAATATTTCATAATGCTTCAATTTATCCTGGTACGTTGATTGGTGTCTCAAAAGAACTTAATCAAACTTAACACCTTGTCTCATTTAAGTTCGCGTCAAGATCTGATAGCTTTTTTAATATCACTAGATTTAGTAAGCAATTAAAATTACCGAATCTACGCTTAATAACAACTTCGTCTGGAACTAAACTGCGTTCTATAGCGTGAGGACCTTTCCTAATAGAGCCATTGGGAACATGTTGTTTAATTTGAATTTTGCTTGATGTTGCAAATAGTTTGGGAATGTTGGAGTTCATGTTGATGGATGTCTCAAATGATGTTTTTACGAAATATCAGTATCCTTCCTACGGGAAAAAATTAGCTTGTGTTTATGCCATGCCTTTATTTTTGAATTATGTTGTACTTTAATTCTATTTTTCAGAATTAGTTACTTGTGTGTTATGTCCCAACAACACGATGGATAATTATTTGTAAATAAAACAACAATAATGGGGTAAAACAGTGATATACCCATGGATTGAATTTGTGCGGTAATTTGTTAAGATTCCGTTTGATAGATATGTGCTTTTCTTATCGAATGCAAAAATTCCTCATCGCAGCGATTACTTTATTTACGCCAACGCAAGTAACTGTCATTTTTTGGCATTTAGAGTATCTTTTAGTTGGATTAAAAAAATAACAGGATTGTCTAATATAAATAGCTATGGCCGTTTGCTCAATACCTGGTTAACTTTATCTATGTGGTTAAACGTATCCTTAACTGCTGGTAATTTAACTGGATGATAACTTTAACTTATAGAACCGTTTTCACCAAGTTTGGTTTAGCTTACCTAGAGATAGGTTGATTATTGTGAATGCGTAGAGAAAACAGTTGAGTATTCCTATTCACAATTACTATATTACATGTTTTATTAAACTTTATGTTTATAAAACAAATAAATCGACCTATTTTCTCATTTTTTGCACAAAAAATTTAACTTTGAACATTATTCTAAATTTCATTGAAGTGAAAGATTTTAGTACGGCAACAATGAAATTGTGCACATCAGCAATTTGATATGTCGCTACCGTCTTCAAAATTTTCAAGAAGCTGGCTTAAAGGCGCCTGTCACACGTTCAATATTTATTGTGATATTAAAGATTGATGGATAGTGAATGAATGCTATACTAACTATCACGTCAGTATTTATTCGAAATAAATCGAGTTTTTGAAACAAATATGTTAAAAATAGTGGAAAGCGCGATGAATATTGAACGTTTAACGGTCAATCCACGGTCCTCGATCCGGATTTCAAAATATTTTGTGATAGGGGTCGCAGTCCTTCAATAATGCGTGCTACACGTTCAATAAATATCGCGATCCTGGATCGCGTTTAATATACAATATATTGAACGTGTAAGTCCACATAGACGCCATTGTAGACAAGAAAATTGCTGTAGTTACGTCGCGTCGTGCAGTCGTAATGTGTTTAAAGCATTGACGTAAAAAAACTAAACAAACAAATAAAGTGAAAAAAAATTTAAGGCAAAATAAGTGTGAAATAAATACTTAAGTGAAAATAGCAAGTAGTGTTATGAAAAAGCGAGTAATGTGGGACGAGGCTGCCGAAGCCGATCTAATACAGTTGTGGCAAGAAAAAACGCCACAACTTCGATCGACTAGGAAGAACAGCCACATCTACGAAGAGATGTCGAGAGAAATGAACACAGCGGGCCACAATTATACGGCCACAGAAATAAAAATTAAAATACATAATTTCACTAATAAATACAGGTAGGTAATAAATTAAGAATTAAAATATTAACAAACATTATTTGTTGTGTATTTTTAGGCAGGAGAAACAGAAAGTATCGGGTGGCTCGCCTTCGGTGTGGAAGCATTATGCTGCTGTGCGCGAAGCGGTAGGCGGCTACAAAAGCTTTTGCTCCGCCGAGCTTGTCGAGGACAGCATTATGGGTAAGTTGTAATCGACAATTAAAAAAGTCTCATTGGACTAGGGATATTGTAAGAGACGTGATTTGATTTCTGTTACTACTGTTGGTGCTGAAACACTGGTGAAATTCTTGGGTCAATTTTAAATTGATGTTTGTCTGCTATCAAGTCCGTCACATTTATCACCCATGCGTTTGCTCTGATAAATTATGTTTATGACATCCTTTCTGATATCTATGATGTCCTTTTCTATGGCCAACTTAAAACAGTTGCATTTTTTTTCAAAGGACGTAGTGAGATTCAAACATTCGTCATCAAGCAGACGTTTAAGCTTATTCATGGTAATGCTATCATCTTCGTCACTTTCAGGGTCAAGATCATCCTGAGTGACGACGCTAACTTTCAAATTATTGAAATCACATTTCCAAAGTACATTTGGAGTAAGTCTAGGAAATTAGTATTCAGCGAAAAAATGTCATATGACAAGCGAGCACATGACCGGCGCCGTTGATCCTTTATTATATGTATAAGTATGTATATAAAGATTAGTTCTTACAATGCCACTAATTTAATGAAACGGCGTTTTATGGAATATTTCTTTGTGCTTTTATTTGTTCAGTTGCTATTGTCTTTTATATGTATGAATATTTTCAGTTGATATTGACAACATAGAATCGCCACTTTCGAATCCATTCGCACCAGCGGATCACGAAGCGGTAGGCGGATACAAAAGCTTTTGCTCAAATCCTGTAGATATTAAAACCGAAGTAGAATCGCCACTTTCGAATACTTTCGCACCAGCGAGCCACGAAGCGGTAGACGGTTACAAAACCTTTTGCTCCGCCGATCGTGTCGAGCAAAGCATTATGGGTAGGTTGTAATTGTATTGGAGTAAGTTCCATAATACGCAGTATCTTTTAAATAAATATATATAAACATTAGTTCGTACTATGCCACTAATTTAATGAAACGGCGTTTAAGGGAACAATGCTTTTATCTGTTTGTTGTTATTGTCTTTTATATGTATGTATATTTCCCATTCCTGTAGATGTTAAGGTCGAAGTAGAATCGCCAATTTCGAGTCTTGATGCACCACCGAGTCCTAGCGCATTTTCTTCCAATGCCTTCAATCGCCCTTCATCCAGTGACGCTGGAAAAACAAAAAACAAAACAGCAGTCTCAGTAATGGAGGAAATGAGGCAGGATTTTTTGAAGGCGACTCAGGCGATGAAGGAGGCCGATGAAAAACGGCTACGTATATTAGAAAAATATGCAAGAGACGTTAGCGAGATGAAGGATGCTTTCATAGACTTCCTTCGTCGCCAAAATTAGTCTCAAAAAATTTTTTTTTATGTGTCAAATTAGTATTTTTAATTTTATGTATTTAGTTAGACTTTGTACATTGTTCGGAATTTTAGTTTTTATGTTTGTTATTTAATCTTAAGTCATACCTTTATGAAAATACAAATATCTATTTTCTAAAAGTATTTGTGTTTGAGTCTGAATTTTGTAAAAAAAAACGTATGTATATGTAAGTATGTAATGTTGCTGATTACTCAGGTAGTTTTTGAACTGTAACAATATTTCAAAATTGAACGCAAGAACTTACCAAAATATGAAACGAACGCTTGCCTTATTGCCTCTGCCCTTGGGCTAACATTTTCGGAAATGTTAGGGATGTTTTCTGGCATTTGTCGAGTTTGGTTTTCGATTTGTTGTGCTCCAATCCATCTTTCATTAATTTCATCATTTTCCTCACTCAAAAAGTTGTGCAAAACGCAGCACGCTTTGATGACAGCTTTCGTGTTGACCATGTGGTTATCCAAGCCTTTGCCAACCCGCCTAAACCTTGCCTTCAAATGATCGAAAGCATTCTCGACGACTCTGCGGCATTTCGAGTGTGCATGATTAAATTTTTTTTCATTCAAAGGTTGGTTTATACGAAATGGGTACGGTTTCATCAAATGTTCATCAAGTTTGAACGCAGAGTCGCCCAACAAAACGACTGGAACATTAACTGACGATATTTGCTTACTCATGTCATTAAATAAGCTAGATTGTACTAACTGGCATTTTAAAGATGAACTCTCAAATATTGAAGAGTTATTACAACGACCTGGACTACCAACGTTGATGTATAGAAAGCGACATCTATAACATTAAAGAAATACGTTAACGGTTTGAACGAGCTTCATGAAAAAACTTGCCTTGCATCTACTAAAGCCAGAAGAACTGTGGAATACCAACCTTTATCATTAAAGTAATCGACAGCATCTTCTGCTGTTGGGCGAACTTCTATGTGACATCCATCTAAAACTTAAAAATAATAAATAAAAAAATTCACTGTAAAGAGTTGAACTTCTTACCAAGAGCTCCTAAAACCTGAGGGAAACCCAAAGACTCAAAACCATTTAAATACTCCCGCAATTGAAATTCGTTCATTGGGAATTTATTCAAATACAAAGGCCACAAACATCGCCAGACTTCATGGCAGAACTCAATTAGAATGTTGCAGACAGAACTTTTGCCAATTCCAAACATATTTCCAATTGCTCGGTATTTTGCAGAAGAGCCAAGAGCATATAAAGCAATTGCAATACGTTTTTCTAATTGAATTGACTTCCGGTAGTTAGTGTTTTTCTTCTCCAAGCTTTTTAACATAATACACAATTTGTTAAAAGATTGGTGGTTCATTCGGAAGTTGCTTTTAAAAAATGCATCTGAATTAACCTGGCAATCGACTTCCCAAAACATTTGGCCACGAGTCTGAATTATATACGCATTTTAACGAATCAAATTACATATAATACATATAATACCAATTTTTATATACATACCTTTATCCAAATAGACCTTGTTGAACTTGTTCCATATTGACTAGCTATTTTGAGCATTGTGTGGGCAAGCAGTAAACGTCTCATTGCTAGGCACTTAAAAACAAAAAATTCCTCCATTATTTCCATTGAATGAAGAATATTTATAAAAAAAAAGACCACTTTAATAACAAAGTATGACATTACAATATTTTCGGGAAAACTTTAGTATAACGTCCCACGCTTTCGGGAATAAAATGGGTATGGGCGGATAGAGGAGATCCTCCAGATCAAGAATATATATAGATATAGCCGCGGGAAACTTATAGTTTTCGAGATATTTGGGTTTAAAGTTCAAAATTTCGACTATTTAAAGTACGCATTTTTCCCATTTCGAATGAGTTATACACTTATATTTTCCACTTTTATATCCACTAACACTTCACTAATTCGTTTGTACACATTTATTTTACATTATATAGTGCAAAAATAGTTTAATTCAATAATTAAATTATTGTTAAATTCTATTAATTCTGACAATAACAAAAGGGTTGCAAAATTTCAAATAACCAGTGTTACCTTATCGACATCTTTTGTAATTGAACTGAAAGAAATTAAAACAGATAATACCCCAAATACAGGTATCCAAAATCTAGAGAAATAAACTATTACAAAGCATTGATGTTAAGTATTATGTTATACCCTCTATGACAATATTACTTTTTTCTTGTAGAACTTCTTTTTGCGTTGGCGGCCTTCGGCCGCGCTTCAAAAAAATAACCCTGGTCGATCCAAGACCGGGGTGTATCAAGGTTTTTTTGCGCAGAACTCCTTTTTGCGTTGGCGGCCTTCGGCCGCGCTTCAAAAAAATAACCCTGGTCGGTCCAACACCGGGGTGTATCAAAATATTTTTCGCGCAGAACTTCTTTTTGCGTTGGCGGCCTTCGGCCGCGTTAAAAAAAAATAACCCTGGTCGATCCAAGACCGGGGTGTATCAAGGTTTTTTTGCGCAGAACTCCTTTTTGCGTTGGCGGCCTTCGGCCGCGCTTCAAAAAAATAACCCTGGTCGGTCCAACACCGGGGTGTATCAAGGTTTTTTTGCGCAGAACTCCTTTTTGCGTTGGCGGCCTTCGGCCGCGCTTCAAAAAAATAACCCTGGTCGATCCAACACCGGGGTGTATCAAGGTTTTTTTGCGCAGAACTTATTTTTGCGTTGGCGGCCTTCGGCCGCGCTTCAAACATCGGAGTGTACCAAAGTTTTTACGCGCAGAAATTCTTTTTGCGTTGTTTCCTGTATCTAGGATACAATCTCTCTGTTAATTTTATTTTTCTTCGTTAGCAAAATATATTAGTATGGCAACACTGATGTTTTGACATTCACAACCATTTTGTTATTGTCAAAATTAATAAAATTAAAGAATGATTTAAATATTGAAATAAAGCTATTTTTGCAGCATCTAATATAAAAAAAATTTCTAAAAACGAATTAGTCAAGTGTTAGTGGATATAAAAGTGAAAAATATAAGTGTATAATTCATTTTAACTCGCAAAAATACGTACTTTATATAGTTGAAATTTTCAACTTTAAACGTAAATATCTCGAAAACTATAAGTTTCCCGCGGCTATATCTATATATATTCTTGATCTGGAGGATCTCCTCTATCCGCCCATACCCGTTTTATCCCCGAAAGCGTGGGACGTTATTCTAAAGCCGACCCATATTTTCTCTTAATAAATATTACACGATGTGAATTTTTCAATTTCAAAATCAGCTTTTTATAAATTTTCAGCGCCAGTGAGAACTTGCAAAACAATCAATGGGACTATCGATAGTTTTATTTTCGTTTCACTATCGATGTGTATTTTAATTATCGATGGTTTATGTCTTACAAGATTTTGTTTTTAAGTTGAACACACAAACTACTTCTCAAAATTGATTTAAGTTGCTTACAGCTTAACTTGATAATCAATAATAGTGTCAAGATGCTATTGTCATGGAAACCGCTTAAAATTCTTGAAAATTGCACGAAATAAATAATATTGTGACGAACACGAATGATAGAACAAAATCGACCCGACGATAAATTGCCAGAAGTAACTAGACAGCGAATTCGTAGTTACCAGAATGTTGTAGTGGCATACAGATTCAGAATTTTTGACTCAAGCTAATCGTATTATAAGTATAAATTTCTGGATCTCATATAATGTACCTTTTGAGCTGACGAGTTGTAGCTCTCAGAGCAGTTTATATAGTAACATGAAAAATTGCATATATGACTATTTTCATTTTCTTCTTGTTCATGCTTTGTTTTATAAATATATCCAAAGTTTATTTTATAAAAATTAAGTGTACAAAGCCAAGGACCCTTAATTTAAATCAGCGAAAAGTAACTAAATTTCAAGGGGAAAACTCTATCCATTGTTCTAGGCTCGGTAACTATTTCTCCTCTTTCACTACAAGTCGGTGTGATTGCCATACTCCCTCTCCTTAGTGCAAATGCTATATACAAATATTTTACTGCCTTAATTTGCCAACTATTTTGGAAAACTATCTGTTACTCTACTTGGTTAATTTTTAATGGCTATTTGTTTGGTTAGCCATCTGTTACTGAAAATAGTTTGTTTGATTATTGCTATAGTTACCTATAAGTTACAGAAAACTGGTTCATGGGTTATTTGTTTAAAAACCTGGTTATTGATTGGTTACCACTACCCAACGTATCGGTTACCTTTTTCCTTATAAAAAAAATTGCAATTATTTTTGTTATATACATGTTTATACATAATAGTTCCATTTTCCCTTTTTTACACATTTTTAGAAATAATTTTTGATTCACTTTTAATTACAATCTTACAATTATTTTTAAGCTTTTAAATATTATATATACATTATACAAAAATTTAGATCTAGATTAGTGAATACATTTAATGCAATCTAATCACTTCAAATTTTTTTTGGGAACATGATATAAGAAAAAGTAAATCAAGATATATTTACATTTTTATAAAAGTAGGTTGAAACTAATCATAACGGAGAGGGCTAATGCTTTTGAAAATTGACTAAATAGAAAAAGTTTTTAATATCAGATATTTAATCCTAAATATTTATGTCCGCTGCATCGATCGGTTGCTGATATTAGTTTTAGAAAAGGCTTACAATAACTAATTTTTGCTGATATATATTAAAAAATAAAATTCTGAAATGTTACCTTTCAAGGGTTAAGAAACCGGAGATAATTCTTCTGCAAATCAATATATGTGTTTTTTTAATTTAGCATTTAACCGATCGTGATTTAATAATTAACTCATCCGCTCAAACTTTTATCGTCAGAGAGGTTCCTATACAAAGGATAAGAATCTATTCTGAAAATAATGTTTCTTATCAGACGACAACTCATAACAAAAGCAAAAAGTTGTTACACTGTAGGTAAGTTCATGTGCTCAATGTTTAAAGTTCAATCTCATTGCTTAAAGGTTGAATGCAAATATTTTTCAACTAGCTAATATATCTGGTGTAAGCTTAAATATCTGTTGTAAACACTTATCAAGTAGTGGCATTCATACAGCAACAGAGGAAAATATGAAACGTTTGGAAGGAAAGGTAGCAATAGTTACAGCTTCTACGGAAGGGTATGTTGATGACAAATAATGTATTTGATAGAACGCAAAAATGTGTAAAATTGTACTTTTCTTAGCATTGGTTTTGCAATTGCTAAACGTTTGGCCGAGGACGGTGCGGCTGTGGTAATCAGCAGTCGGAAGGAGCGAAATGTTGAAAATGCGGTAGAACGTTTACGAAAATTAAATCTTAAAGTTACGGGCTTAAAATGTCATGTTGGAGAAAAGCAAGATAGAAAACGGCTATTTGAAGAAACTATACGCACGTTTGGAAAATTAAATATTTTAGTATCTAATGCCGCTACAAATCCAGCAGTGGGTGGTGTGTTTGAGTGCGAGGAAAGCGTCTGGGATAAAATATTCGACATCAATGTTAAATCTTCTTATTTACTTGCAAAGGAGGCATTGCCTTATTTACGAAAGGAACAAGGTTCTAATATAGTTTTTGTGTCTTCCATAGCTGGCTACGATGCTTTCAATGTATGTGCATATATATTGTTTCTATGTAATTTTTTTTATTACGTATACATATATCTCAAATAAGAAAATTTTATAGTTGTTAGGAGCATACTCCGTTAGTAAGACGGCTTTAATTGGATTAACTAAAGCAGCATCCAAAGAGTTGGCTAGCGAAGGAATTCGAGTAAATTGCTTAGCACCAGGAATTATTAAAACCAAATTCTCAAGTGCGGTATGTATGAGGAAGGTAAAGTAAATGTAAAAAGAGTAACATAATTTTTTTTTAAATTTAAGCTGTACGAAACTGAATCGGCTAACGAAGCATCCATCTCAAAAGTACCTATGGGACGTCTGGGTACCCCAGAAGAAATGGGTGGAGTAGTATCATTTTTAGTTTCTGATGACGCTTCTTATATTACAGGTGAAACCATTCTCGCTGCCGGTGGTATGTCAGCTAGATTATAAATTTACTGCATTTATGTGAAATGTACGGTTTTTTTTTTATTGATTTCGTTATAAGTAAAATATGTATGTCTTAAGTAATAGCATTTTATTTAAAATTCACATGATCATAAGGGTATACATTTATAAAAACTAACTTATTGTATAGTGTTACAACGTTAACTAAGAGGAGCGCAATTTAGCCAATTGGTCTTCAATATCCTTTTCGGTGCGTGCACTTTTTTCCAAATCTCCAGAGCCAGTAGATGGAATGTTTGCCATTTTACCTGATATTTCAATACCAATTTCATCCAAAACCTTATTAACAATGGTATCACTTTCTTCTTCATCGCCCGACTCGTTCAGCATGTCATCTAACGTATCGTTTATCATCTCATCTGTCATTTCCATATGCATATTTGCTTTTTGGAAATCTCGAAGATTTGCAGCAATCCTTTCTGGCCGCATCACCTTGTTCATATCTCCCATTGTTTTGGCAGTGGTTCCCATCGCATCAGCTAATACTATATTTGTTCCCATATTTTTATTTTGATAACCAATCGATGTAATTTTACTGGTTGCTGCAAATGTCCGAGACTTTTGCTTTCTTATTTCCACAAGTTGTTTCGCCAATATGCGGCATACATCATTATTGCCCTGTGCCGCAGCCTTTTTTATTTCTTGCTGCAGTTTGTGTTCCTCCTCTTCTAGTTTTCGGCGCTCTCGATCTATGTCGCGATTGGCTTTTCGTAGATTTTTGTCATTTTCCCTTTGCTGTTCCTTAACAGTTGGTTTTTTGCCAAATAAATTGTTAAACATATTTAATTTACTCTAACTTTTAGTTGAAAATTATTAAATGCGTGAGTCACCCAACCGACATTCACAAATATGAACAATGAAAACAAACAGAAAACAGCTGAGTTAACTATAAGTATGGCAACTCTGATGTTATCAATTCAAGGCGCATTTCAAATTTTTTTGAGTGCCTTGTTGGGAAAAAAATTACATTTTGTAAAAAAAAATTGTAAAATATTACATTCAAGCGTGAATACATTAAACCGGATGAATCAATGATGATAGTAAATTTCTAAATATATTTAAAATATCTTTTAATTGATTATAAGAGTGATCAGCTTTGATATACTAATTTTAGCACTAACCTGGCCACTCTAATCAATAATGAATAAAACAGCATGCACTTTAAAAGACTTTATATAAATATAACACAGATATTTTAAAATAAATAAAATGGCCATACGTTTGCTCCGGGTTGGAGCTTTGCGTCAGTTGTGGTGTATGAACAATAAGGTGTCGCAGGAATTTCGTCATAATGACTACCTTAAATTAAAATACAATTTTTACAGTTTGTTTGATGAATCAAAGTATAGTGTTCGTAATCTGCACATTAAAACTTATGATAAAGATGCCGGTTTGGAAGAGCAACGACAAGCTAACAAGGAACAAGAGAGTCTTCCAGACCGTGAGCCGTTGCGAAGTGAGAATTCAATGAAGGAAGATAAACTAAATAGTCATAGAGGCAATTTTGTGGAAAAATGCAACGATGCTGATATATTTGGTAACAATCAAACATCTGAAATCAAAGAAGATGCTGGGGATGTTATGGAAGAGGAATATACAAATAATCCTAAAAAGAAAGTATTACGAACAATTGATTACGCTCGTCTCATAAAATCCCATCTAGCCGAAAAACGACTCAAAGATGCAATTGCTGTTCTCGAAGTCCAAATGTTAAAGCAAGATCGCGCCAAACCTGATGCATATATATATAATTTACTAATAAGCGGTTGTGCAAAGGCAGGTTACACACGCAAAGCATTTAATTTATTTACTAAACTGCGGCAAAGAGGATTAAAAGTGAAAGGCGGGACGTATACGTCACTTTTTAATGCTTGTGCAAATGCTCCATCTACGGTCTACGGTATTGAACAAGCCAATAGATTACGTGAAATAATGCTAGAAAAGGGTTATGACCCAAATGTAAAAAATTATAATGCAATGATTAAAGCTTTTGGACGATGTGGTGACGTAAAAACCGCATATTTGCTTGCAGATGAGTTAATGGAGAAACAACTGCCTTTGAATGTTGAAACATTTAATTTCTTGTTGCAAGCCTGCGCAAGCGATGTAGACTATGGATTCCGGTAAAAACTCTTATTATAATCACGATTGTATATATTTTTCATTTGAATTTGTGAAATTACTTTTTAGCCATTGTCTTCTTACTTGGCACAAAATGATGCAACATGGACTAAAACCCGATTATTATACTTTTAACACTGTTTTACGTTGTGTGAGAGATTGTGGATTCGGTGACTTGAATACTATGGAAAAAGTATTAAATCAAATATGTGCAGAACGTGAAGAATTGCTTGCTACGGCTACATCTATAGAAAAAGAGACATCACTGCCTAAAGAAATATCGCCATCTAACACTCAAGATGTGGAGAAACAATCACAACTTATTGAATTTAAAAATAATGCAGAACAATTAGAAATGCCTAATTTGTTGGCAGCACGACCTCATCTCGGGAGCCTGGTTTCGTTAGCGGAAGTTTCCCGTCCTCATGAACGTTTTATACTCTTGGGCGGCTTGTCAGGATTTCTGAATCTTATGAAGGAATGTAAAATTACGCCTGACATTGAAACTTTCACAACATTATTGGAGGTCATTCCACCAACGTATGCAGCCGAAAAACAGTTGTTAACATACGTTCGAAAAATTGGCCTAAAAGCCGACATTGACTTTTTTAATATTCTAATAAAAAAACGTTCTATGCGTTTCGACTATGAAGGAGCGAAAGAAGTGTTGTCAATGATACGTACCGCCGGTTTAGAGCCTGATATTGTTACCTATGGTGTGCTAGCGTTAGGATGTCAAACAGAAGTGGAATCTCGGGAGTTATTGCTACAAATGAAAGAAAACGGCATACGGTAAGGCAAATATAATAGTATTCCTGTATACACATTTATATTGCGTTTACAACCTTGCAGCATGAACATACAAATTTTGGGTGCAATGTTGCGACAAGGAGCTAATAATAGAAACTTCCCATATGTCATCGAAATTTTACAAATCAGTTTGGATGAAAATATCAAACCAAACGACGTTTTTCTCAAACATCTTCACAATTTTTACGACCGATGTGCACGGTCGATTGACGCAAGAGTAAATTTACTTATTAATTTATATTTAATTTTATTTAATAATTTTCAATATTTTCTAGCATCC
Organism: Bactrocera oleae; assembly: GCF_042242935.1. NCBI lineage: Eukaryota > Metazoa > Arthropoda > Insecta > Diptera > Tephritidae > Bactrocera > Bactrocera oleae. The sequence goes on along the minus strand of NC_091540.1, from coordinate 61,949,557 downwards.
TTCAACAAAAACGAAGTCATTTAGAAGGGGACACGAAAAGTTCTGTGCTAAATTGCGTCTTTACTATGAAGAACAAGGAATTGCTGGCTTGAAGATAGAGGATGCAATTAAAAAAATTCATGAACATCCATATCAGCAATATAGGGATGATGAATATGAAGGCGTTGAGCCATTAAAAAATCAAAAGCTTTCTAAACAGCAAAAAGTTCGAAGATATATAAAAAAGATTAAAATTGAAAACTTACGTGTTGATACACAGGATTCTTTATCCAACGATAAAAACGCACAACAGCGGTTAGAGTAGTAAAATTTGCTCTATGTTTTATTTTTTGTTGTGTTTACAAGCTATGTTAGGATTAAGAGTCAATCAAGCTTTTGATAATAAAATAAAAATGAAACAAATTTTTCGATAAACGTCTTTTTAGCCAATCATAGTACGTTTTCGTCCCCGGGCTCGCACTTCTTCGAATTTAGAAATAATAGCTCCTTCATCCTTGCCACATTCTTTACGGTAAGCTTCTAAAATGTAATCAAATAGATATGGTTGCTCACTGTGTGTGCTAAGAAGCGCTCTTTCCAGTACGTATAAATCGACACTTTTGTCTTCCGCTGCTTGGTTGTAATGACTCAATCCGAAATCAATAAAGATAACGTCGTGATCTTTAAAATCCTTATTTTCACTTTTGGGATTGATAAGTATGTTAGAAGTTGTCAGGTCCCCATGTATTATATTATTTGCATGCAATTTTCCAATTATTGTACCGACTTGTCTGCAAAGATTTTTCAAAACTACTTCCGCTGTCTCCACTGTATGATCAGCTACAACACGTTGAATTAATTCTTTGGCCGTGATGGCGTCTCCAAAATATTCCATATAAATTTTACGTTCATTTAGATCAGTATGCAAAATACGTGGTGCTAATATTCCAGCGTTTTGACATCGAGTAGCCGCTTTTGTCTCCGCTTTGATTCGTTGTCTTGTAATCTGTGTGTCCAATTCTGGATGACGGTAATGTTTAATAAAACGCTCTTTTACCAAACACTTTTCTCCTTTAAATTCACCAAGGTAAAGGCGACCTTCTGCGCCTTGCTTTAAAACCTTCATTTGCAATGTATGAACTTAAGAATACACAAATTAACTTAAAATAAGTAAAGAAACCGCTCCAAAAATATTCATAAATAAGGCAATCAGCTGTTTACGCACAAATTGCAGAGCTACCAGCTCTACGTTTGTTAATTAAATTTAAGAAGTAATTTTTCCAAAAAAAAATTTTTTTTTTGCAAAATAATATAATTAATTTAATTCAACATATTTGACTGTACGTATTTTTTATTCGTTCTGATTATTTTTCAATTTTAAAGTTTTTTTTTATAATTGTTAGCTATTTGTTTGGTTTACATTGGTTTTAAATAATCGGTTTGTGTCTCTGCTTATACTTCATTTATTACTTTTATTTGACAACGACTATATGTTCGAGTGATTAACCTATTTGTAACAACACAAGAATTAATTTTAATAAATGAGATAAAATGAGCATGCAAGTGGATCCACGCCGTAAAGAAAAGGTCAACCGCTATAAGGCCCCACAAAACCAAGGTCAAGCGGGAAATTCCAGCGAAGATCTTATGCCTGATTATATGAATATTTTGGGTATTACTTACAAGCAATATTTATATATATATGCAATTGCAACAAAGCTTGTATTTTTTAGGCATGATATTCTCAATGTGTGGACTGATGATGAAGCTTAAATGGTGTGCCTGGTTCGCTTTATATTGTTCTTGTATTAGTTTCGCTAGTTCAAGGGTCAGTGATGACGCAAAACAGGTACTAAAATATAAAGATTAAATCAGCAGACTTGTGCTCATGGTGTCTTTCTTTCTTTGCCCAGGTGCTCTCATCTTTTATGTTATCAGTTAGTGCGGTAGTTATGTCATATTTACAAAATCCTGCACCGATGACACCACCATGGGTACCTGCTCCATAGTGAATTGTAGCGGAATAGCATTCCTTCTATAAGCTTACTTTCATATATATATGAATAAAAATTGTCATGAATATATAAAACCGTTTGATGCTGCGAAAAATAACGATTTTTAGTTAAATAAAGCATAAATACATTTGGGTATTACATATTTGCAATCCAGAGTAATTTGTTATTAATTTCAAACTATTTTTAAACATCTTAAATATACTTAAAATTCTGGCTTGAAGCAAATTTTTGCTACTTTTTTGATTAGCTTAGCGTTTTATAAAACGTTCAAAATATTATTATTTTGCCGATTTAAACTGGGTTAACAAATATCTATAAATTAACAATTTCTTTAAAAAAATAAGTAATGTCATGCGATGTGAAGTTCTAACGCAGCTATGATGACAATTTTGTGAAAATGATAAGAAAACCGGACAACCCTTCGTTTGCCTCTGGTCTCTCTTAGATAATTTTATTCAATCTGTGAGTCTTAGGATGTGAGTACGTAATAGGCGAATACGAAGAAAGCGAAGAAATAGAGCGAACTAAATATTACGGCGTATTAAATTTCCCCAAAATTAGTATGACCGGTCGACTTTGCATGTTGTTGTGCCTGCACTTGACCAACCAACATAACATCGCACTGCAAGCAACGCAGAGAAAATTTATCAACATTGGTAAATTGTCTTGATGATTTAGCTTCGTTAGCTAACTGCTCCGCTTGATGATACACTCCCAATTCCTCGATTGGAAATATAGTAGCAGGTGCACCGCCCTGAAATTAATAAAATATTAAATAAATAAAATATGTCGATCGGTACAAAGCTTATTACTCACTACTACTGTTTCCATGTATAAGGGATCGTAATGTATACCATCGAAAAGTAGGAAGACCCGTAGTCCATAATTTTTATCCTCACCGAAACGATTAATAATTGCATTTTGTATATCTACAACGTCGATCTCTATGCCATAATAGTTGGAGAGTATTGAAACTTCAATTGCACCTCCCCACGAATCAGGTTTTTGTATCCATGCGCAATATTCAGAGTTTGACTTGCCCAAAACAGCGTCGTTAAATTCTTGTGGATCAGCAGATACAACTTGAGCAATAATATGTCGCATCATTTCACTGCCTTCATTGTCGACTTTGCCATTTAGTACAAAACGTATGCTTGTAAAAAGGCAAGAATTATCTGCCGGCACAACCTTTTTGAGTAAAATTCCATTAAAATTTCCGCTCGAACCACTAGGTAGCTCAACGGGTGCTTGTGGCCCATTGGCACCTTCTGTCCTTGTAGCTTCTGCGACTACTTGACGTAGTTGCTCTTCCTCTTCTTCGGCTTGTAATCTACGTGCAAGGGCTTCGTCATCTTCTAAACAATAATCGGCTGTATTTGCTGGTTTCTCTTCGACAATTAATGTTTCACCACTGCTAACTCCTATCGTGGATATAGAATGTGCATTTTGCGATAAATCTAATGGACGAGGTGGAAAACCAGCGAGTATGTGCAACTGTGGTTCCTTGACTTCAGTTAATTGTGAAACTTTTACTTTCAATTCGCCAATTGTTGTTTTAGCAGTCAAGTCCTTCACAATGAATTGGCCTTTCTTCGATTTTATTTTAACACTAAACGAGCCAGTCATTTTTACACGATTATTTAGAATTTTTTAAGTTTTTCAGTTTAACGTTTAGTATTTAGCAATGAGGTAATTTTGTTGTAATTGGAAAAATAAAGAAAATTTTCTGGATTTATGCTGATTTTACTTTTCTTCTCTGGACTAAACAAGTGTTGCCATTTTAGATTGAGATACACTGAAGAAATGTCAAGAATCTAAATATTTGGAGAGTTATAACGAAGCGTTTAAAGTGATGAAAAGTGTTATATTTATTAAAATATTTATATATATTATATATTTTATTTGTTTGCATTACTTTTACATGGAAGAACTGGTATATTTCAAATCTGAATGTGTTATCTTATTGTAGTTATATAATTTGCTCTCTGCAACTTGTGTATCAAATCGTACTGATGGTATGTTCAATGTAATACTCGGAAATCGATTGTTTGACAGGAAATGGCCGTCAAATCATATGTTGCTAATTTAAATAAGCTTGAATAAGAATTTCCCACAGCATTGTGGTTTTTGAAAGAATTTTAATAAAAGAAGGGCATATATTCCATTTTATTTGATTTAAATGTGTGATTTTGCTACTTACAAACACTGTGTCGATTTTCTTCATAGAATAAAAGAGCATTTATTTACATTCCAGCCTTTTGGTAAGTAATAACATTTTTTATTATCAGCAATGACTTGGAATATTTGTATTTTTGTGTTCACATCTCCTTTTGAATTATTTCGCGGATTCAATGCATAAATGCTCGTTACTTAATGCACAACCTGAAGTGACGACGACCTGAAATACAATGGCAACTGAAATATAATATTATCTTCAATATCATCGCTGCGCCTTTGTTTAAATATACTAATTACTACCATGCTAAACAATTTGAATTTGATTTTTGAATGAAAAGTGAAATCAAGTCGCCTAGATGTGTATGATTTAGGTGTGTATGCACACGATTGCCTGCTTGAGATCAGTGAATTCGCAATTTTAGGAGCATTTGTTTATAAATAAGAGGTTTAATTGTATGTGTGTGTAAATGTTTACTCAGATATGTACATATACTATATGTATGTACTTGTATATTTATAACACCATTTTATGGTGCCTACGACTCATATTAGAAACGATTTTCAATGTTTTGTATGGATTTATTTTCGGTTGGAATACATGTATATTACATTTCATATGTATAAACATATTAATATAATATACACATACCGTCACCTAAAATGCAAAATAACGTAAGGAAAAGGAAAAAGCGATATAAAATAGAAACTACTCATATTAAAGGTAGGTACCTAGGCCAATAGGACTAAAATCCCCTCACGATAGTTGCGATTTGTTTCCTATATAAAGCTTAGCATTCGCATAGAAGTTGTTTTATAGTCTCCTCTACTTCCACATCCTGTCAGCTTCTACTAAGTCAATATTTTCTAGTCTGCTGGCATGACCTATTAGAGTTCTTATGTGGCCTATATTCCATTCATGTCATGTTTGCCTGCATGTTGAGCAAGTTATGGATTGCCTCCAGCAAGCCTCAGTTATGTTTATAACATGTTTTTCCATTAAATATCTACAAGTAGCCAGAGTTATATAAATTCCCTCTTTTCTAGAGTCGAATTGTATTCATATGCTTCAGAGTTACCAAGAATACCAATACTCCTGGATTCCATTGCAGATTTATCGTGAAATATGATGATAGGTCCACAAGAGATCAAGGCATTATTTCACCTTTGACGAAACACTAAGAGACTTTAGTGATTCCTTGTTCCTTGTAGTGAGCACACTCTTTGTCAGAACAAGAAGGCCCCCTTTAATTGCTGTGATCTTCGCTTGTAAGGCACTTCAGTGGTCTCGTAGACGGAAGACGATTTGGCATCTAATTTTGCTGAAAAGACACCACCTCCCACCCTATTATCGAATTTAGACCCATCCGTGCTTATCCCTGCGTCCCTGTTCATCTCGTCTCTTGCCCACTCTTCTCTGGAAGGGAAGACAATATTGGGGACCTAACTTAGGTTCAATTCTATAAGATTACGAAAGTCAGTGGAACAAATTACAGGCGACTTATAGGGAGAACTCCCTAATGTAAAATGACGTTTAGTGCCTGACTTGGCGTTGGCCCAAGGTCTTCACTGATGCATATACTAGCTGCTTTTTGTATGGTTTCTATGCGCCTTTCTGCCTATTTTTTTTCATTATTGGCTATCATACCAATATATCGTATGTCATAATCGGCCTTCGACTGCTGTCTAGAGCCAATAAGTTACCCGTAGCGTTAATCACCATTTTGTCCCACAATCCTTTTAGAGGTGTAATGTGCAGTACAGCTTTCTTTACCCTACCGTTTAAGTTTGGTTTCCTTGAAAGCGTTCTGTCTAAAATTAGTATTCCAAGTAGAATGCCCTGTTCAGTCGATTTCCCGAGAGGTTCAGAGATGCCCAAATCTTTTAGCGCGCTCAGTATGGCGTTAGACTGTATGTTATGGAAAGTGTCTTCTATGTCTAGGAAGACTACGAGGGTGTATTCTTTTACCTCCATAGATTTATTAATCTCTGCTACCACTGAGCTTAGTGCTGTTTCGGTGGATTTTCCTTTAGAATACGCATGCTGCGAAACTGAGAGTTTTTTTAAGGAGGAATGAGGAAAGACAAATCGGTCTGAAATGCTTTGGACTTGTATGTGAGCCTTTGCCCGCCTTTAGTATATACATTTCTTTGACTTTCATCCATAACGTGGGAATATAGTTTAATTGCAGCGCTCCTTTAAGAATTGTTACTATAAAGACTTTTATGTAGCTCAGGTTCCGACGATTTGAAGGCTTGAAACTACTTGTCGCCCAATCTACATTGCTTTCTGACACTATATCTACACGAATGTAATATATCACTTCTCCAATGTCTTGTGTACATTCAACCGTGTGATTTTGATGATGACAACTTTACTGGATACCGTCCAGCTGCGGCCTGGCTTCTGAAGGTACCCCATGTTATGCATCGCTTGTGCTACTCATATTGATACAAAATTTGAATTTTTTTCATAACTTGGTTACATCTGGTAGCCGCCTTAACAAATTTATGAAAGACTCAAAACGCTTTGTCGATTTATGAGGGTCTTATGATCAATTATATAGGAGTTTTTGGTACCGGCAATTTAAGCTGTCCAAGTGAGCACCCTGTTGGGACCTACCTTGATTTCGTAAGGACAACTTATACTCCCCATTTAATTAAATGGTGTTCTGCTCCAAAAACAGAGATGGAACTTAAACTGTTTACTGTCCATGTTATCCCATTACATAGCAGTAAAATCCCACTATGTACATAGTAGTAATTTTCTCTGTATCAAAGATTATTATGTCTTAAAAAATATTCTTCCATAATCTTTCACTTCTACTTCTTTTATGGTTATCATTTCGCATTCATGATAGTTTGCATTTCCAGATTGTTGTCTTTTTCAATGAGTTTAATAACTTTTGTAAACAATAAAAAAAATATTCTTCAAAATGTGAGCTTACTATGTTGTGTAGATTTAAGTAATGATTTTTAAGAATTAATTTTATGGCTCTATTTATGAACATTAAAGCGGGTCGTTTTGTAGGGCGCCGATAAAATGAGAAAATCTCATTTACCGAAAATGTTTTACGGATCATTTAGAACAACTTTGCCTAATCGCTGGCTCGAAACCAGTTTTACACATAGAATGATCCGTAGAACATTTTCTGCATATGCGATTTTATACATAAATTTAGAAGTCAAATATCTTTGCTAAGATGCTAATATGCAAATAAATTAAATTTTGATACATATATTGACGATAAGTTATTTGCAAGTATATAAAAATATGTGTATCAACGTGTGCGTACGTGATTTCACGGGCAAACAAAACACAAAGGAATTAGTTCGTTGCGTAAAAAAAATGTTTAGACTATAAACAATAACCAAATACAAAGTTGACAATTGAATAGGCGTTGACGATTACTAACTGCAACACAGAGAAAGAAGAAGCAACAAAAAGCTCAAAAGTGTTAAAAGATTAATGGCACCCCCAACATGATTTAAATCTATGAAAATAGTACGCATATCATACATTTACGTCTATAGCTATATACATATAAGTACATAGGTTTTGGTACGTACATACCGCGCGTTCATTGCTAGGGTGGGTGCCGCAGATTTTTGCGTTCCTCGTTGAGCCGGCCGCTGTAGCGTCGCTGCCAGCAGTCAACGCCGGCCGCATACGTAACTAGGCTAGGTATAAATAGTAGTACTAAGTTTAAACTGAATATCAGTTAACGTTCACTATTGGATCTACGCGGTTTCGAGTTAAAGAAATTTCGACAAAATAAATTACTACAAGATGAAATTCCTGCTATTGGTGCGTGTAAAATTAAGAAAATTACAAAAATTAAAGTACAAGTTAAATTTATGTGTTAAAAAAATTAAAATAATTAAAGAAAAATAAAAAATTCAAAAAATATATGTTTTATATATTATACAAAAAAAAAGAGTCTTTAAAAATTAAAAAAAAAAAAATTAAAAACTTTGAACATATCTAATAAATCTTTTTTCAATTGTTTTAAAACTCATTTAGGCCATCTTTGTTTGCTGCGCGCTCTTCATGGCTGTCAGCGCCGTGCCCGTAGAAGAGGCCATTCCCGAAGGCATTGAGGGTGCTCACGACACTATCGAAGCCACCGACGACAAAAGCGTTCTATTGAAATTGAAGTTGCTTAAGAAATTGTTGTTCTTGGGTTAATTCCATCGACATGCAGTATCATCATATACCGATATTAAAAAAAAATTCAGTCATACTATACCCATAAACGTCGTATTTTCACGATGTTTATTTAAAAATTTATGATAACTCTAAGCAAAAAAAAATCTATAAGAAAATATCAGTTCATAACTTCAAATACTCTCAATAATTTGTTATTTATAAGATAAAAAATAATAAAATACATTTATTTGTTTATATAACTAAATGTGTTTTTACTAATTATAAATAATATAATTTTAAGTGCGTATGTATGTACGTTTATATATATGTTTATATATGTATATGTATATATAGCCTTTTCTATATTTATGAACTTTTTTTATCGGTTTTTTGCTATGCAATGTAGCTACAACAACAATCAATTGCTGTATTTACATATACTCATATGATATGAGTATATTTTCTACATTTGCTTATTCATAAGTTAGAACTTCAAGTTAAAAAAAAATATATATGAAAAGCAGATATTTTTTCAAAGCAAAAAAAAAAAAAAATTCAAAACGGTACTCACGGGCTTGACCTTGCCTGCTGACCTTAACTTAAAATAAATTTTGATACGTTTTACTAAAAAAATTAGGAAAAAATCAAATTTATACAATTTTTATTTCCAAACGCGCTCGGGTATCCTTGTCAGGTGATTTTCTAAAATAATCGCTAGAATTTAGAATAAAAAACTCTTAATAACACTAACAAAAAAACTAGGGTAGTGAAATGTATGCAAAAACCCATTAATTAATATTCGAAGGGAAGTGTAAATGTTTGCCTATTTATACCATTTTGCAAATCTTTCCATTTCTGTTAATAGAAGAATATCTAGGAAAGCAATATTGAAACCGGTTTATTAAAATTTTCTTGTTGATATAGAAGCTATTCTTTATCAAAATTTTAGGGTTAACCTGTTTAAACTCTGATATTATACAAACGATTTTACAAAATTCTTCATTTACATATAAAATTCTTGTAAATAAAAAAAGTAAAAATAAAATTTATGCAAATTATTTCTAAGCAAAATTTGAACCCATAACGAACTTTATGTACACCCATCAAAATCGAAAATTTTTATTCTTAACAAACCTGTTTCACACAAATATCCAAATATCCGCTTAAGCGCTTTTTGGCCTGAACTTAACACCTTTACATTAATTGTCTGTCAAAATTTGTTTTTCCATTTTTGTTATATTTATTGATAATCAATATTTACAGAACCATGATTGTATGCATGTTGAATATTTACAATAAGAATTTCCTTATTTTGTACAAATAAAAAGATGAGCTTATGCGGTCTTCTAACAGCGTCTACGTATGAAAATTAGTTGCTAAACAAATTATAATAAAAAACCAATTGTAAAAATAACTATGAACACATTGAAGTGATAACAACTAAAATAAGAATTTCAGCACATGCGAGGTATGTGCTTGTATATAGGTACATATGGATATGCTTTATAGTTAACCCAAAAGCAGCTTCTTGATCTTCTTCAGTTTGAAGAAGTTTTGCCGCCCTTGCTCATCCTGATCGTAAAGATCACCCGGCAGGGATTCTTCAGCGGGTGCGGCTGCTACCAGCGCAACCATCAGCAAACACACCAACAATGCCTAAAATTCATAAAAAAAGACACATTTCAAAATCTCTAAAATATTTTTCAAAATATCTTAAAAAATTCTAATATCGAAAGAAATTTTAGGATTTGTTTTTATAGATTTCCACTATTGATAAAATATTAATTTCCTCCTTCTTTGTTACTTTACGTTGATTAAATTTTTTAAAAATTTTTTGTAACTTTGTTTTTTTGCGAAATGGATTTTTACAATTTAAATTTTTCAATACACTTTAAATTTTTCAATACACTATGAAGTGTAAATTTTTTCACAACAAATAAAATTAAAAAAAAAAACAAAATTTTGACTAGTCCTTCGATCATTACCGGTATTAATCTATTATATTAACTTTTTTTTTTTGGTTTTTGGATTTGAGATAATTTTAAGCATAAAAAACTTCCTCCGCTCTAGACAAATTGTTTTGGGGTGCTCTTGGAGATCGGCTTTTTGAAATTGATCAACAATTTTTAAAATACTTTAAATTCTGTAAATGTACATTATTTTTTTATTTATTAACTAAAATGTCTCTTAAAAAAAAATTCACGAAAATCGGGGTTTTTCTGACTATCAAGTAGATATGGTATGGTTTCATGAACAGGCTGAAAGAACTACTAACTTTAGTTTGTATACAGAGTAATATTCAATTAGACTGCTAAACTAATTACAATTAGATCGTATCTATATCGTATCAATTCGGAAAGAATGCCGAAAAAAGTAAATCTTGGAATAGTTCCTATTAACTATTCCTGCTTTGGCTTGGAGTTTGAACGAAATAAATTCCAAAAAAGTGAATTATTATTCCCATTTATTTTTAATACATGATTTAAATTTTAGAAAACTATAAGTTTCAGATTAAAATCGCAAAAAATATCTTTATCTTTTCTTAAATCCTTGAAACAATATAGTAGTATTTTGACGAATCTAAACAATTAAATAAATTTAATTTCGTTAAAGTTCCAACCGCGACATAATTTTGCGTTCACGAAGTGGTTAAGGCTTGAATATATTTTCAGTATTTTCGAACATATAAAAAGCTATTTTCCAATATTCAATATAAGTGTGATTAAAGCAAAAAAAAAATGTTTCCATTTTCTTTTCTTATCTTATCCTTTCAGCTTTCCATTCCTGGATATTGAATAATGGTTAATTTCTTGTCACAAAAATTAATAACACTAACTACTGGTATCTAATATTTAGATTAGGTCGTAGAGCTAATCAATATTATTATTTATATATAATGTTAAATTCACGATCCGAAATTATTTTACTCCAATGTTCCAATATCCAAAAAAAAAAAAATATTATAAATGCTCAAAGAGGTTTTAATTTTCTAGTTCGGCTCAAAATTGGTTTTATGTGTTCCTTTCAGCCTTCTTTCTGGTGAGATTTTTATAATTTATTACTTCTCATAAAAATTAATATTTGCATATGATGTCAAATTCACCATCCAAAATTATTTTACTCATGTAATTTTTTATGCTTTCACTCAAAACTTAAATTTTATTTTTTTAATTTTAAATTTTAGTTTTAATTTAAGAAATATCACTTTTTTAACTTTTTTTAACCAACTATCGCTGATTGCAACATACCAAAGCCAAGAATTTCATTTTAATCAATTGATGATTTTCACTTCTTCTTCAAATGTGGTTAAATACGTTGAACTGCAATTTTTGGTTACCTCAGTGGTTCAATTCACAACTGACTGTGGCTACTGCAGAGACTATCAGGGCTTTTATATGCGCTGATATTACAGAAAGGGTATCGTTAATGACCGCCAACTACTTAGTATAACTAAATAATATACTCGTATCTACACGTAAATTACACCATCGGACGTTTCGAACATTTCGATGAACAATATCGATGACACGATGGATCTTCGGCCGAAAAATAAAGTTTAAACTGTCGTTATGCCTCAAATGATATATTAAAAGCAAAAGTGAAAAAGGCAAAGTCGTTTAGTACCAAACTGCTGATAATATAAACAAATGGAAATCCAACAAAATAAATAAAAAATATATAAATAAATTGCACTCCACCCAAGTGTATAAGCAAATGTTGAAAAAGTATATCTACATTAAACAATGTATGTATGTAAATATGTGCTGCTGAGCTTAATATAATAAAATAAATTGTTAACTGCATTTTACTGTTAAATAAGTTTTGTAGATAGAAGAAGAAGAAGTGTCAACAATAAATGCAAAACCAGACAAATTACAATGGATATATGTACCTATATACATATACATACTTCATATTTACCGATTTATAAGTATAAGCCCAGATTAGTAGTTGCTTTTACGCATATAAATGTAGGTGTCTGAGATGAGGCATTTGTTTTTACATGTATACAAGTATCTGGGTATATATGTCTGCTGTAAGTACATTTATGTACGCGGTAATTGTGGGCAAGTACAAGTTTTAAAGTAGTCGTTTGTATGTGTGTCATATAATATTGCAATGATCGTCGAAGAGGCAAAATTGAATGAAATTTGGTCAATCGGTCAACAACTTACATCGTTGTACATCATCATATACACATAAATATAATAGCTATGTATGTATGTATGTACAAGTATATACCTAAGTGAGTACTGATGAACGGATGAGCTCATAGGTTGACACACCGCGCCTTTTATAATATGTTTGCGAAACAATTTCACTGTACCATTTTTAAAGTGGATTATTTAGCTCGATTACAAAGAAATATCTGCAATTTGTGGCAAACCCAAAGCAAAGTAAACAAATCCCTGATTTTGCGCACATATCTTTCATTTGTAAGAATTATTATAATTTTGAAAAAAATTGGATTTTCTTGATCCCGTAGCCGATCTCTAGAATGACCTTCGAAAAATGTGTCTGGCGGTGATAAAGATTTGTCTCCCTATAATTATCTCAAATTGAGAAATCAAAGTTATTATCATTATAGAAGAGAATAAGAAATGATCGAAGGATTAGCTCAAATTTAGATTTTTTTAAAAATGGCGGCTTCCCCCCAAAAAAACGTTTTTGTGAAAAGCTGTTGCGTGATACATGAGGGTTGAGGGTACTAAATTGATGAGAGAAAATAAAAATATGATTTAGCCAAATTTTGGATGAAAAACAATATACATATGCCATAATAGCTAAAATAAATAAAGAAACATATAAATAACTTAAGTTGTATACAATTTCGCGGTATTTGTTTCTGATACTATATAAGCTCACACCTAAAGAGTTTGAAGCTACGGCCATTAGGATAAAGAGAAAAGAGTCTGTCTGGAACTGCACCCCCTATTTCAATGATATTAGCGTCAAGACATGTGAAGACCTCCGGAAATCTGATGATGGCAAACTACCCCATAACCTGTCACCGGCTAATGAAATTGAGAGTATTTTCCAAAAATATTTAGATAGATTTCAGCAGCTACACCTACACCCTGACTAGACTTTTTCAATCTTTGGTTCTATCTGTTCTTGAATATGGGTTCGGTTATCTGGTCCCCTTTCTCAAATGTAATGATATACAAAGTGGAGAAGGTCCAACGCAAATTTTGCAAGTCACTGGCCTATAAATTGTCATCTTCAAGTCACACCTACTCCACTGATGAAATCTGCACGTCGACAGGTTGCTGATCTCAGTTTCTTCTACAAAGTTGTTAACAACATAATTGATGCTCCCGATATCTCGGCTGCTTTGAATTTGCCTCAGTCGGTACAACACTCAGACGTAATCGAATACTAAAAACTTCCAACTCTAACGAAAAACTATGTGATTTTTGGTGTTGATGCGTTTGATAATTGTTAAAATAATTGTATAAAAAAACAAAACTGACAAAATGTCGCTTACGTTATTTTCGCGGGAAGGGTTAGATATATGTATGCCATAATATTGATAAGGTAATGCATTTTCGAGAACTTTTCGAACAGATGCTCTATTTTAAAATATTTATATCCTTGTTTAATTTTAATAGCTTTAGCAAATTTGTTTAGCTTAAAAGCTCATATCTGTTTACAAATATATATGCATACCTTATTTTTGCTGAAAATATTGTAGTATAAAGAAAAAGTATTGAATAAACATAAATATTAAGTTTAATTAAATAAAAGCTAATTAGTACTGCTAATATGTTGGTTTATGCATTCTATATTAAATCTACAGCTATATATTTTGAAAGAATTGCTACATCTCCGTGGCTGGTTTTGTCTTATTTAATTAAAATTGTTCATGGATTTCAAGGTGTTAGCTTTATGAGTTTGATTAAGAGTGTCATGAATTACTTTAGTAAACAAAAGTATGCTGACTATACGCATATTAATGCATATGTACTGTTATTTCTTATGCACACAAATATAGTCGTATGTACATAAACATATAAGTATATCTGCATATAGATGTACATTTATTTGAAAATCAATTCCTATTTGGTTTTTTAAATGATTGATCTTGTTGGTCGAGTGCAATCATGCGATTCTTACCTCAAAATTAGCTAATGGACTTACAAGGCAACTTGAGTCCGACTAGCCAGCACTTGCCGGTGCAGACATTATTTGCACCCTATTGTTTGCTCTTATCAATTTGCATGAGAAAATAATCGATGCCGATGGATTTAAAGAGTAGGTTAAATAATTTCTTAATGATTTTTGATAACATTTGCCTGGTACGATTACTGTTATGTTATACCTATGTATAAATGTGTATATAAGCCTATTAAATTTCTAGTAAAAACGATGTGTGTTTACTTTCAATACTCGCATCTGGTAACAAAGTGATGACATTTACTGATTGCATCTGGTAACAAAATGATGACATTTACTGGTTTTGCATTATTTATGATTGATTGTCATTGGATTACGAAATTCTCGTAAGATTTTAAATATGTTGAGCGCAAAGAAATTTTGATTTAAAAATAACATTTTAATATGGCTGAAAACTTAACAACTTTTAACAATTAAAATTTAATCATATTAAGGAAATTAATAAAAATTGGGTTTATTGTAGTTAGGCGTTTTTTGAGTTAAAGTAGGTACGTATGTATGTGTATGAATAATTTTATTTGTATAATAATAAGTTATATACATATACCATAAATATTTCATGATTCCTTTTAGGTCATTCATCTTTGAAGCTCTTAAAAGAAGAGATTAGAATATAAAACATGTTTGTAGTCATGTGAATTAAAAAAAATTGAAATTTTTCGAAATTTTCAAAGTTACATAGTTTTGTCTGCTTCAAATCGGTTATTACCGGTTACAATAATAATTTTTGATGTGGAATATTAGGAAATTGTTCATTAGAATATTTTACCTTCCAATTATTACCCTATATACCATGAATAGGGTATATTAAGTTTGCCACGAAGTTTGTAACACCTAGAAGGAAACGTCGGACACCTTGGAAAGTATATATTATATTATAATATATAAACGATTAGCATGTCGGACACCTTGGAAAGTATATATTATATTATAATATATAAACGATTAGCATGTCGAGCTGAATGCTTTAGCATTGCCCGTCTGTTCATCTGTCTGAAGATACAGGAACTAGTTCCTGAGTTTTTGAGTTTTTGAAATATCTATCTAAAATTTTGCACCTTTTCTCCCCAAGAAGCTGCTCATTTGTCGGAGCTGCCAATATCGGACCACTATAGCATATAGCATGGAAACCCTTTTCATTTGACGATATATCGGCACAAAATTTGGCATGGGTTATTGTCCAAGCAATCTCCGAAGAAATTGTTCAAATCTGAAATTTAGTGCTTGTAAGGAATCTTTTATATATGTCAGTGTATTATAGCTTCAGGGCAACCCATATTTAAAAATTTTTGCCGACTTCCATTACATGTAGTGTAATTAATTATTGAAAATATATTTTGCCCAAAATAAGCCCATGGCACTCAGGCCATGTTACGATTCAAACAGTAAAAAGAATTTCAAAATTTGGTCAGTAGTAGCGGAGACTACCACGTTCATATTCATGAATGTTTTTTTCCGCCAATTACTCCACAGTCACTACTTAATAAGTAGTTAAATTATAAGTTATTGTAATCATAATAATTTAGTCAAAAATGTATTTTGACTAGCGTGCAATCAGACATTACTTAATTATTATCAGTACTTAAACATCTCGCTATTTAAGCACTCATCATGATGCTAATTATATAATTAATAATAATTTTCAAATTAATGAATTTTATTATTTCTTTTATGATATTTTTCAAACCAATTTTGGACATCAAAAAGTGTCTTATAAAATCTGTAGACAGTTTAGAACTTGTGAAAGCCAGTACATATCGACGGAAAACAAAATGCATACCATCTATTTAAAAATTAAACTCAGCCAATCATATAGCAGTGCTGTCATCTATTTATTTTGTCTAGAATATTTATAAAAATCTAACAAATTGTTTTCTTTTTAATAATAATAATATATTAGTCCATGATTTCCATTTTAAGAGTCTGGCAACTGTAATAACAGTTCTCATTAAGTAGATATTAAATATCGCATGTAGATTGCTGAAGGTACGTAACAAGTTATAGAGCCCACTACAGTATTCCACCTCTATTTATCTACAGTTAAATGTATTTATTTTTTCATACTGTGTTAGGGTTTTGGGCTCTGCTAGAATATAATGTTAAAATAAATTCAATTTATTTGCAGCCATTTTCTTCCATATTTGCATCACTTGAATCCGGTTAATAAATTTCAAAGCAAAATTGGTCGGTCCGATAAGTATAGGCCTCACAGCTCGATGGGACCTTAATGCTAATTTACTGTCGTACATTCTCGTAGACGATTACTTTAAAAATTTCAGCTGAATCTGACTCGTAGTTTTGTTTTGGCAGCGTGTGAAAGAGATGATGTCCGCGGATTATAAAAAAATGGAAAATCAATGTTGGTCAGTGTTTCGATTCTTATTTTTAGATATTGTGTGCGTTGACTCTTCCCTCTTGGTGGCGAATGGCTTTAGTTGAGCCTCGCCCAGATACCCCGAAAACGGCTACCACGGAGGATACCCCTCCACTTTGTTCTCCACTTTTGGACCGGGCGACTTTTATACCTAAACTTGAAAAAGTCACACACTCGATAGAAATGTTAGTGAATGATAAGGTTCGCGTCGGCACGTAGATCTACCTTGCCAGTTTCTAGACCACGTATTTTCAGACTCATTAAAGAAGTGTGAGTATCGTTGTTTAGTGCTTCAGAATATGTGTGTATGTGCTCATATAACTCATACATAGATTTTATGGTTTGGTTTAGTTACTTAACCTTTATTTCAATTATTGATCTTCGTTGTACGCATATAAGACTATTCAATTTTCTTGTTCGCTATCGAGAGAGGCGCGTCCGCTTACGAAAGGTAATTAAAATAAAAAATAGTGAAAAAATGGTCCACGTCCGGTCTTGTGAGTGTCCAGTTGTTATAGTGGAATTTATTCTGAAAACCCAAAATTTTGTTCCGGTTAAGAGAGGGGATCGCTTATCCGCAAGTTGAGGTTTCACTGTATTATGTATACTTTTTAAATATCTCAATAATTGTTTACGGCAGCGAATGTATACTCTACGTATATACATATATCCAATAATTGTCAGACCAGATAGATTATATGTAATCTAAACTAGAGGTATAATGAGTTAAAAAATACTAAACCAATAAATATTTGGACTTTTCTGAATTGCAAAAGGTGTGTTATTGGTCAGTAAAATGCAATATTTATGGGGATTTACTTTCATTGCGCTTTTTACAACAAGCTCATGGACTGGCAATAGTATAGGTGTCGCTTCGGTAAGTCATAGTTACACAACTACTAAATATAATAATTTATAACTACAGTTAACACTTGTATGCAATCTTTTAGAGTTTTTTGCAATTTGAACAGTTCTATTCGCAATCGTTTGTGCCGAACGCTTTGCACATTTCATATCGTGTTGAAAATAATATTGGCATCTATTATAATGTCTCAGCGCTGCAGTCATTTCCGGGGAAAATACTCTTCAACATATTCATACGCAAAATTGGCAAAAATTTGGGTGAGAAATCGGTCAATATATTTAAACACAAAAATTTGGACTTATGCAAAATCATCGAAATGTTGCATAATTTTACTAAGGAGGAGTGTAAAAACGAAACGATACTGCAGAGTACCTTCATCAATTCGTGCCCGTTTAAACGCGGCTTTTACTACGTGGAGAACGGCACTGTTAGAATGGAAGCGATGCCGCTATATTTTAATCGTGGGATCTATTGGGTATATGTCGAGTTAGTACAGGTATTTGGTGAGGTGACCAAATTAATGAATGTGAAAGCAAAATGTCGCTACGAACCAGAAAAGTTTGAAGGTGATTTGAATATATTCTCTATTTTTACAAACGCTTACGACAACAATCTGCAGTCGCTGCTAAATGTAAAGTCAAATGATTTTGCAAATTTTTATGCATATTGCATGAAAAGAATGAATACTTTGAGAGTTTTTTAGATCCACATATACTTGTATACAGACAGATATGGTATATACCTATACATATAAACATTTTGCTAAATGTGAAGTCAGTAAATGTAAGAAAGGGTAAAACGAAGATCTTCAATCGTTGGTCTGTTAGGGAAACGATTTTGTGGTTAAAATAGTTTTATGTTTACATACATATTTATTTTTTTGTGTTAATTATGAAATCATAGATGGATAAACAAAAGAGATAAAGAAGAATATTAAAATCGGGAACCCGTTTCCAAAGAATTTTATTGATGGTTATTTATATATGTATTTGTGTAAATGTAAGGGCATTGAATTGTTAAATAAATTATATCAGCTTATACATATATTTACTTGCTAAATTAAAAATAATAAAATAATAAATAAATATACTATGAATATATTTGCGCGTTTTTTTCAAAATTTGAACGTTTATTTACGAAAAAGATGTTCAAAATATTCTCCATTTGCAGCTATAATATTTTTCTATATTTCTGGTACGTTCTGCATCGACCAGAACAAATAGTAGTCAGAAGGGGCATGGTTTGGATTGTAAGGAGGGTGAAGCAAAACTTTCCCGACGCTGTTTTCTAAATAGTTTTTAAGCGGTCTTGCCTCGTGTCAAGTCCCGAATTCCGCGCGTTTTCCAATAATCAATCGCTTTAATTTGATGAATTGTTGTCGGTAGCGGTCTCCATTAATGGTTTCACTCGGGCTTAGAAGCTCATAAAACAGCATTCGTTTCTGATCCCACTAAATATAGAGCTTCACGGGATGGATATTCAACTAAAATCACAACATTTTAACAGGGCAACCACTTTTGGCACGTTCGCTCAGCTAGAGCATGTTAACCCTAAAGATCCACCAAAATACGATGGCTTTCGGCTGAGGTTTTCTTCATGTTAATGTAAGCTCTCCTCAAAACCCATTTTTCAGACACAAAGTTCGACATATTTGAGTGAAAAAAATATTGCTGTTTACGTTTCAAATGAATGACATATACTGAAAAAGATTTTCAACCCATGTTCTGAATATTGGAACATCGGAATAATAATCAAGTTACACCCTCTCTTGGTAAACCGCACGAATACATCATTTCATTAGATATGAAATCATTAAATATGTAGTACAGAAATTACCATCAAAGGCCCCTATATACCTTCACTGTGCAAGAAAAAAAAAAAAAATAAATAACTAATTGGTAACAAAACTTTTTAGATAATCCATTATTATTTCACCTGAAACAGTTTTAATGTATAATCGTACAAATTAATGTGTATACAAAATGAATGTGAGCATAACATTTTAATAATTTTTAAAACCAGTTTTTTTATTAAACAAACACTTTCATTCATAATAATGCACCATACTTCACTTACCTTAAAGCAACGGCATTTTCAACACTTCTAACACAAAATCTTTTAAACAAATATTGAGTTTTAAAAGGTGTGTTTATGGCCATGCTAAAGATGTGATAATATATTTGAGCAGCTAAGCGGAAAAATTCTTCAATTTCAAGGAGAGAATTATAGAAAATTACGAAGCAAATTTATAAGGTGAGCAGGTATTAGGGTGGCGCTTAATGAAACAAAAGTATTTTGACAATTGCGTAAATAGGTATAAAAAAAAATATTTTGCAGTTGAATATTTTACTTATACAATTTTCTCAACGAAAAACTACATTCGGGCATAACTCTTGACAAGTCCACAACCCATAGGTTCTGTAATATTGCAAAAAAACGTTCTCTAATATTGCAACAGCAGGTCTCATTTGATTTCTTTCATTATCCATATAGCATTCTTGACTGAAAGAAAGGAGATTCTGGTTCAAAAATTTTGGGTTAACATATGTGCAAGTTCATAAGTAAATTAAATAGAGTGGTGACTTTTCTAAATAAGAAATTGGTGAAATTAATTAACCACCGTATCATTTGGGTATCAATCTGAGCTCAGAGCCTTGTGGGTTTTACTCTTATGAAATTTAAATTGCGTATGAATTTGAATACAAATTTTGCTTGCCGTGCCGACAACACTATTCCAAATATATTTTTGATGTTGATCGGTATTTGTCTGTATGAAATCGTGATTTTTTCTCACGTTATTCTCCGTGGCAGCCGTTTTTGGGATGCCTGAGAGGGGTTCAACAAAACCGACGTGCTATCACGTTGAAACTCGTTAAGTGGGTCGTATACTTTCGTGGTTTGAATAAATTTATTTTTCATATTTCTAATGTAGACATAACTGAATATATGCACTATAAGCAATTTGTTCGAAAGCATGTTGGTTTATGAGATAGTAAGCCCCAAACCCATCCTCCCACTTTCCTATTCATACCGCTCAGTCAACTTTAAATGCTTTTTTTCAAAAGTAGTAGTAATATTCTAAATTAATTGTTACTTAATCACAAAACATTTCGCTATGTTTAGACACGAGCTTTTTTGGAAAATTTTAATTTTCGATTTTTTTGCTTGAAATATGTCCTTTCTAAAATCGTGCCCATTTTGTTCAAAAAAGCTTTTGTCTAGCCATAACTTGGGTTATAAACATTAAGCAAACATAAAACATTTCTAAAAACCTTAACCAATTTTTCACAGCCACCATATAAATTAATCCAGCGCTTTTCGACTCTACTGCGCAATTTCTCTTTCAAAAACAAGAATCAAATTACCGACCGATATGTTTTTTTTTTTTAAAACTGCAGTCACCACCATTTCCACATGGGTCAAAACAGAACTACGATTCTTCTGCGGCTTATATTACGAGCGTGTACCATATTAATTATCGAACCACCCTTGTGTGTTAAAATCGTTGTTGTTTATTGGTCTACAATTTGTGATAAATTCTGCACCTTAATTTCAGAACGCTAAACTTATTTACACCAAAACTGAGAACCTGCTCTAAATTACGAGAATGTGAACATATGAGGTATTAAATAAAACAAAAATTGTTGCGGAGCAGAGTATCATGAAAAAAACAAGCTACCCTAATATGTACATATATAGTTTCGTGCTTTAGTTGATTGAACTTCCAGCTTTCAAAGAGTTAAGGAGCTTAGAATTTAATATTAAATAATAATAATCAACTCAATTTGAAACCCCAGACAATAGAGTTATTATTATTTCGACATCATTTTCTTTACAAATATTTTTTTAATTTACATACCATTACCACAGAGTATTTGGGAATTTTTTTCGTAAACATAATTTTAAATAAAATTTCATAAGCGGCAGTTGTTTACATTTTTTTAGTATATTATTATATAATATTAAGACGAATATATTTTGCCCAAGTTCAGTTGTATAATCAGTGTACGCACGTGCTTGACACTGGTTATTGTCACTTGCAACCATTTGAATTGGCAATTTATTACGAATTCGAGACGTACATACTTAACAACGGTTAAGTACGACCGACCGAGCTACATTTTGTTTTTAACAAAATATTGTAAATTGGAATCATGTATGGTGATATTTTTATATACATATGTATGCATCATAAAAAAACAAATAATTACAGAGTAGTGAATTTTAAATATAATTTTTTGACTTAAAATCAGCACCAAGTGAATTTACATATCTATTTGATGATTATAGTGTCATTATATTTGGTAATTTTTTATAAAATAGTTGCATTTTTATATATTATACTGTCTGATCAAATTTGACCCAGACTGGTCCATTTAGATTGCAAGCACTAAAAAATTACAACCAAAGCTTTCGGTGCATGTCGTGAAGTCATCGAAAATTTTCCGAATGCACGTCGTCCATCACCTCTGTTAATGACGTTAACAACAGGTTAGGAAACAGTGCTTGAAAATACTTGTAGATGAGTTGACATCAGAGAGCCTGAAAGTATCTCAATATCTCTTATGAATCGATTCAACACATTTTGGTTAATGTTTTCGGTATGAAGCATGTCAATGGTAAACTCGTACCAAAAGACCCGAACCACTTGCAAAAACGACGTGGAGTAAAGGTCGCAAAAAAAAATACTGGACAACGTACCTGAAGAACCTACATTCATCAAACGCATCATTACTGGTGACGATACGTGGGTCGAAACTGTCCAAGAACTGGAAAATTGAATTTAGAGTTGGCATGCTTGTATTGGCTTAGGAGCCCATTTTAAATTTATTGATCATATGTATTAAAATACGTAAAATAGTATTTTTTGTCAGTCTGTATGTATGTATTTATGTATATAAGCACAACATGTATTTTAATCTTCTACGAATTACTTTGTTCCTAAAATACCCAACAATGACAAAAATTGCAAAGCTTCATCCGCGCCTATCATCTCTCGCTATTTTTGGGCATTCAGCAATTGATTACATGTAATGACAAGTGTAGTATTTTTTCTGATCACAGAAACGTGTGAGTATGCATAAATGAAACTAATCGTTGCTTTTGTACAGACAAATCTATTAGCAAAATAGGGGCTTATGATGGATGCGTAGATCGTGCTGCCGCAAACTGAGCAATTGTGGTAATACATACGAACACGTCATCTGTTAACGATCAGGGGCAGTTGGTGTCTAATTGCCGCACTTGCGCTTTGTAGTGGATAATTGCAGGTAACAAAAGAAGCAACAAAGGCACGCACGAAATGGTTACACCCTAACTTAGTAAGCACGTTTGTATATACTTATATGTAAATATTATGTTATGCGTTTAAGCTTGCATTTACATACATATATACATTAGCGTGTGCGCGTCTTTCATGTTATGAGTAAATGCCTTTTCGACGGCAATTCGTGTCGCCAATATGTCTGACAATAGCCATAAAATAGCCAAAATTGACCATGAACTAGAGTGGTCGAGATTGACAACTGCATTAGTGTGTTATTCATTGTTGCGCCACAAGACTTTGAGGAATGCCATCGGTGACCGCTAAAAAGATTACACACAATAAGGTGTATATAGAAAAGATTCGTCTATATGAGCCAGTAATGACATGTAAATGTATACATACATATTCAACTCGTTAATGAATTAGTGTATACAGAAGTCTATGAACTCTATAAATATAAGGTAGACTTTGTTTGTTCCTCCAAAATTTACATCTTTCTCGTTTTGAATTTTCTCGAACTACGTTTGCATAATTAATGCAAACACTTCGTAGGTTAAGTTTATGGGAATTTGCCGTAACTTGTTTTTTAAGTTAATTTACACTGTTTTGTGTATATTTATTACCAATTTTATAACTTTTTCTGTTATTTCGGGTTCTACGCCTATCAGGGTAATGCCCGTATAAGTAATCAAAAGAGTTTCCACCTTAAAATGCACGGAAAGTTTGTTGATAGTTGAATATACGTTGTAGGGCTAAGAAAACGATTAAAAATCACCAGAAGAATTTAACACTAACTTTTAATCTATAAATAAATAAACACTCATTTTGATTAATTTTCTATTAGTTAATTCTTATTTTTAAGTCCAAGTCCATTTTTATTTAAATAATGCGCCATGTTGTACAAAAATAACAAAATGGGATAGAACCTAAAAATTTGGCTCAGATGATGGTTACTTGAGACATATAATATATGAATGGATATGCATCTTTCCGTTCGTGTCCAAGTTGAAAAGTATTGCATGAATGTAAGTGGCAAAATTGGATATTATTTTATAAGAGACATAAATAACACTGGAAAACAAATTTCAACTTCTTATTGCTTTATGAAATAAAAATTACATGCCAGTTATGTTGGCTGATATGTGTCGATCTTAAAATGGAAAATTTTCTTTTGGGTCAACAAGAAGGATATACCAAATACCCCTGTTTTATGTACTTATGGGATAGCCGAGCCAAGCCGAACACTGGATGGGGGATGTTTTAAGCATATAAGTAAAATATTTCCGAAATCGAGCATAGTAAAAATTAAAGCTGGTATTTTTGACGGTGCTCACTGTTGCACTTCCAGACTAGGATGTTACATGAGAATTACCCGAAAATTTAGGCGACTTAAGCAAAGAACAAGGAGAACGCTTTCATCAGGATATTAGCACTATGGAATATCGATATCAGCTGGAGGCTTCAAAACAATACTGATGTTTCTATTCATGCAAATAAAGCACATACAAGAATGTTTTTTTTTCATGTTAAGTAAGATCAATATACATGTTTTAATCCCAAAATTGTAGTATTTTTGGGTAAAAATGTTATATGTTGCCAAACCTAAAGCTGCTAGATATAAACTGACTTCAAATTTGGAATCAGCATGACAAAATCGGGTAAGAAACTTCATAATATAAAACCACGGTTTCTCAGTGTAATTAGTCCTTTAGACATTAGGCTTACGTTTTAATAAATTTTACTAGATTATGGGTGTGGCATTGTTAACTTTTGCTTAAAATTTCATAACTTATAAAATACTTTACCTATTTGAACGATATTTGGGACAAGTCGCATCTTGGCCTTTTAGTCCAGTTTGAAAATGGAAAAAAATCCGCGCCTTGAATGTAATTGAGAATACACTATTGCACAATGTGGTGGATATCTTTAATCAAAAAGTGGGCCAAATTGGGCTTTGGTAAATATTGAAGTTTTCATATTATGATATGGTATCAAGAATCGCTAAAATGGATTTATAGAGAAATTTACAAGCCTTATATGAAGAATATACTGATTTTCGTAAGTTCGATCGACCACAATATAGATATTTCCTTATTTATATAATAAAATAATTTGATAGAAAAACATGAAAAATACGGCTGCACCGAAGCTTAGTCTTTTTTTTCACAAGTTCTATTCTTTTAGCATAAAAGTATAAAATGATCTTTACTGGGATCAATTCTGATCAGTCAGCTTGGATGTTAGCTATACGATTTTTTGGTCCGATCTGAACAATATTTTCGGAAGTTGCAGCGTTGCTTTAGAGAATAATCTATGCCAAATTTCGTTAAGATATTTTGTCAAATATAAAGTGTTTCATTCAAGAACTTCATTTTTCCTATCAGTTTGTATCGCAGCTATATGCTATAGTAGTCCGATTAATTTATTTGGATATTCTAGTATTTACTACTTTATATGGTCTTTGACGTTTCATTCTGCGTGTTACAAACTTCGTCGCAAAAACTTCGTATACCCCGTTCAGCGTATAATGAGAGCAATGGGTTCACTATTTTGCCGCATAACTATACATATTGTTTATTGTACATTGCTTGTTATTTTTTTCTCAAGCCAAGAATTTCCGGTACCACCCTTGTATCTTAATTCAGGAATATTAGGTAACTTAATGTTATAACACCATCAGTGCGGTAGGTCAAAAAGTAAATCTTATATACCGCGACAATTATTTGGCAATAAAAATGTCAAAATAAATACGTTTCTTAAAGTTTACCACGAGAAACAAAAAAACATTAAAATTCAAAGGTGTAATTGAATCAATGACCTTGCTGTCCAATGACGCATCTTTTTGTTGCATTCAAAGTGGCACCTTGTCGGCCGCAACTTTTGATCGTGTTCATTGGGATGCACTTAGATATGTGTATTATATATAAATATATAATGTGTGTATATTATATAAACATATATATATATATATATATAGTTAAATATTTTTTATGCAGCTCGCATCAATGGCAGTCAATAAAACACACTTCAACTACCGGCATTATTTGTATGCACCACTTAACATATGCTCCATTCGGCAATTCATACATATGTATTTATGTATATGCGAGTATCATCCATATGCACATATTTATGTACAAGCGCTGATATTTATGTATAAAGTGCACGCTGCGGCGACTTGTCGAACTGACCGATGATTTTTTTGGCGTGTGAACAAACCATTTCATGCGTCTGCTTTACGACATAAAAAGCTGTTTCGATTTCTGCCCACATCAGCTTTTATTGCGATGGACAGTGGTGCTACTCTGTGCATGAAGGGCAAACGAGTTTTTGTTTTGCAAAATTTTTATTTGTATGCATCTGTAGGACATGTATTTCGTATTTCGTTTTGAATGCATTGTTTTCGCATGCACGTGTGGAAGCTGTGTAATTGTTGTGCGGCATAAAATTTTCAAGTTAACCGAAAAAAGTAATCAACGCCAAAATGAAGGTCAATTTTCGCACATATAACATTGTTAACCGCATTACATACTTAATGATGACTACAAACATATTAACATGCTGTAAAATTATCATAAAAAGGGCTCACCAGCACAGTAATTTGTTTCGATTTAGTAGAAAACCCAAAATAGTTTTCTATAATACGAATTTGCATAATTTTGATCTCGACGTCCAATCGATCCAATAACGATGAAAATAATTCCATGTCAATCCTAAAAAATGACAGCTTAGACTTCTTATTTGAAGTCTTTAAGTTATTTTAAACTATGTACATCTGTTTATTATTTTCGAGCGCTATGAACGACATTTACCGTATGGTAACTACCATATTAGCGTGCGATTCGTCAAGGCGTAACTTGTTTTTTATTGCATTGTTCCAATATTCCGAAAATACAATGGAAATCTACTGTTTTTGTGCGTCTTTTTCAGTATATATTCTTCATTGTTTATGTAAATATGCCCTAGCTGAGCGAACGTGCCAAAAGTGCTTTGCGCGACTTAAAAGTGAAGATTTAGGTTTGAAAGATAAATAATGTTCTGGGTATTTAAAAAAGTTGAAGATTAGGTGCTGGAAGCATTTTTTTGATCAATATTGTTGCCAAACACAAGAGCTAACCACTCATCAAATTGAAGCGAGCCTCGGTCTCATGTTGCAAGACCGGTTGAAAATTATTAGATAAACAGCGGTTTGTAAGTTTTGCATCAACGACCTTATCGCCCAGACCTCACCCCTTCTAACTACCATTAGTTCCGACCGATGCAGAACGCCCTCAATTAAATACGGTTCACATCAGAACAGCATATAAGAAATTGGGTTGAATCATTGTCGGCCGCCGAGCCGGCAGAGTTCTTTTGTGGTGAATGTACAAATTACCAGAAAGAAGAGAAAAAGTTATAGCTTTAGATGGTCAATACTTTGAATAATATTTTTTACATGCTTTTCTTGAAAAATATAATATATATATGTATATTTTTAATGATTAGATTCATGAAAAACTTCCTATTTGAAAACTGTCAAAGTGTAATAAAATACAGCTCTACAAGTAACCTTTAAGCGAAACTGACGAAATTACTCCGTCAACATTGGGCGAAAACTATGTACGAGTATGTACATATATTAACATGTTTGTACACACTCATTTGCGATTCATTACATGTAATTTAAAAAACCTGTTTTGAACTTTATAGTAGTGTAATTAAGTCCCATTTAAGGCTCCTTCGGTCTCAATGGCAGGTTTAATCTTCTTCACATTAAAAAAAAAATTGTTTGCGACTAATTAAACTTTATCTGATTAACAATTAACCGAAACTGAAAAATACACTCCATTTTTGATTATCTTGCTTTATTCGTTTATTCTTTTACTCCATAATCTTCACAATTTGCCTTGATGCTTTTTTTCTGAATTATATAAAAGCAACGTTTGTGCTATAATTATACAATATCATATGGTTATTTATTAAAAATTTTGATTAAATCAAACTAAAGTTCACATTGAATATGCAGAATCTTTCCACGAAGTATTAAATATGCGTCCGTAAAACTGCCAGTTTAATAAATTGACGCAATGTTCCATTATTCCTTTGATCTCTTAAATATATTTAAAATTAAAATAAGAGTGTTTGAATTCCTTTTTCAACGGTAACAGAAATTTTCGTATAAATTAGGGAGTTGTTTTAAGGTTCAAAATTTAAAACATACATACAAGTATGTACGAACGTACAAAGTGTATATCTACCTACTAAGTAACTTTTGTCTTTCCAGTAATTCTCTTCTTAATGTTAGGTGTCTTAACAAAATCAAGTTTCTCGTAACAATTTCCAGTGTAGCTAGGTTTTAAGATTTATCAATGTTAAGCGCAGGGCGCTACGACTTTGGTTACTATACGGAAATTTAGGAAATTTTTCTAACGCCGGATGATGAACATATTGACTGTATATTACCATGTCCCACCAAGGCTAACAAACTCAACTACATCCTATGTAAAATCATTTTGTTTCACTGTTTGTCGCAAATTTTTAAATTTAACTACTGAAAGCTTTGAATAAATAAAAGCCGAATAAATGTTGGAAAGTCTATTTAATTTTAGTCAGCAGATGCATAAAGGAGTAAAGTTCTATTCAATATTATTATCTTGTGATAATACACTTATAAAGTATATTGTTATTTAAAATAATTAAAACCAGATAATTGCTTCGATATATTTAACAGGGTCGATAGTAAATTTAACCGAAGAAAAAATGTTTTTCCACCAAACCAAATGTGTGGTCACAATCGAATGCAATTGCAGTAACGTTTAAGCAATATTTATCCAAAATTATAATTTCTATACCCGCACAGTGTATATTAAGTTTTTAGATAGATAGATAGATAGAATAATTTTGAGGTATGCACCGCGACCTATGGTCTATTGTGGAAAGTTTGGTGCTTGGCCCAGCGACCCCTGCACCAATCCCCTCCGCCGTTTTCGACCCATCGGTTTACCACTTGATAGTGCTTTCCCTTAGCAGCAGGTCCAGTGATGAAACATTCCATTCCGTCTTGCTGCCAATGGTAACTTTGAACTTCTTAGTGAAGCTTAATATTTTCATAATGCTGTCCCTTGGGAGAAGGGCCAGTGGCATTTCCTCACTTAGCGTCTTCATCTGCTGGGACGAGATTACCTTCCCTTTGCCAACTCCCTCTGCTGTCATTCGGAGTAGAGTCTGTTTGGCTGTCTGTTTGATTATCATATCGTCCACAACAAGGCTCCAAAGGGGGGGGATAGCACTCCACTATGTGGGCAACCTCTTGTTGTTCCAAGACGAATTTTGGTATCTCCTACGGAGCCTTCAGCTACTCTAGTGCGTAGTATGGCTGCGATCCATCTGCGTACCGGTGCTGCCACACTCCTTTTCTCCAATGCTCTCGATACGCTTTCGTGAGACGTATTGCCAAAGGTAGCTTTGATATCAAGGAAATCGCATAACATCACCTCGCCCCCATCTAACGAGCTTTTAATTAGGGAGGGAGTTTGTAACACCAGTCGACATTATAAAGTATATATACATATATGATCAGCGTGACAAGCAGAGTCATTTTAGCCATGTCGTCTGTGTGCCGTGTATTAGTCTCCCATTCCTTTTCTCTCCAAGAAACTGCTTATTTGTCGGAACATCCGATATCAGACCATTTTAGCATACCTATAGCTGTCATAAACTGACCGATCAAAATCAAGTTAATGTATGGAAAATATTTTTATTGACAATATATCTTCCAGAAATTTGTCATAGCTTATTGTTCAAGACAACACCGCAATCTCCGAATAAATTGTTTAGATCGGATCATCATAGCATATAGTTGCAATTCGAATTAACCGATCAAAATCAATACAAATATTTTCATAAAAGGTCCTTTTTTTCATTAAATTAATTTTAATTAAATTAATTATTCGACTTGACGCTGTAAAAAGGTTTGATGCGAACCGGTAGGCGGATACGTTTCTAGATTTAGTTATACATATAGTTGCTATAATAAGTGCAACTGTGAAGGGTATCATAGCCTCGGTGCAGTCGATGTTACCGTTTCTTTCTCATTTTAAGTTAAACTTGAGTCTTTTGCGACTTGTGAAATTGCATATTAATTGTTTTATGTCCATAGTGCATCAAGCATCGTTTAAATAAATAAATGCGTGACTAACCTTCCAATTGCAATTATACGGTGCATGCCTAGCTAAGAGGTATATAATATTTGGCTGAAATAAGACTATGCTAAGTCTGCACGTAAGATGTATAAAAATTGGTATCAATATTATTATAATATTTTTTAGCAAAAATGGTAGCTGTTCAGCTATTGCTTAACTCTTATTTGAATGTGACAATTTCGCAATGTCAAAAGTAAAATATGAAATTATTAAAGGAAATACATATACATACAAGTATAAATAAAGATACAATGACAATTTTTTAATAACGAATTCGCTTTAAATCCAATTTACTTTATTTTCATGTGTTGTCACTGACACGTTGGCAAAATTTCAAGTAATTTTATTGTGTTGTTTAAGTGCTAAACTATAGAGGTGGGACTTGCTGTATTATAGCTTTCAGAATTCCTAACTCTTTTGTATGTTGATATTTGTTATTGTCGCTAAGTAGCGTACACTCAACACTCGAAGAAGAAAATCGGCCAAAAAACTGTCAACGATGTATGCGACATATAATTTTTCTAGACAAGCAATGAGGAAAGTAATAAAACTATTAATATTGTTGTTGAATATACCAGGTGTTTCAGAAAGGAAGACGTATATTTAAATTTCCCGGATTATATAAGTACAATAAAATGTAATTTGCTTCTGTATTGGCATACTTCCCACCATTATAAATTTAATTTTAAAATGAGTGCTTGCAACACCCTTAATCTTGCCGGGGGTCTACTTTAAGTAGAAATATTTATTTTATAAGTGATACAATCCCTTCTAGCAAAGCTAAAAATATGGGTGAAATCCCACCACACGTCCACTTTCAATATAAAGCCTAATATACACAAAGATTGTTCCATATTTTTGCCTAGGTCATGGGACCAAGTATAGAAATATGATTACGCTACGCCCTTTTCATAGCGTAAATACTGACCAAAGTGCTACATAGGTCAATGGGGAGCCGTGGCATTTTGAGTTTCGTCTGAAATTGGTTTCGTACGTTGCTTTGTTGCATATATCGGAACGAGGAGTGTCCAAAAAATAACGTTAATTTCGTTTGTTGAAACAATTATTTATTAATTTTTCTCCATTAAATTATTTAAAAATTTAAAATTGTTCACTTCGATATTATGCACATGTGCCAGCTACTGATTTCCATGAATATGCTTTAGTTCAAAGAAAATATTATTTCAATATTGATTATAGAATAAGATACTTTGTTGCCAAAAACGGTCTAGAATTCATGACCAATAATACTCTAGCAATAACAAATACTAATACAATTACAAATACAAATACAAATACTAATTTCATACTCCTAATTTATTGTCTACTTACTTGAAGAGTAATTTGTATTTTTAAAATTTATATGCTTCTACTATGATAAAGTTAAATCTAAACCAAAAATTTCTTAACCGTACTTAAATTTCTTTATGCAAAGAAAAGAGACTTTAATTACCCAGATTAAGTGTCAAATCCTTCATGCAGTTTTTGTGTGGACTATTATTCAGCAGCAGCAGTAACCCATTGTAGTGCCACCTGTTCTCATTATGTGGTGCGTTCTTTTTCTTAAATTCTGTCAAGAGTTATTTTTCACTTGGAAAATTATGTTGCCACAGTCGCTGCTGTCATAATGCTGCACTAGTCTAGTCCTATTGTTGTTGCGGGATTTTTATGTTACTCCTTCCCTAGCTTTGTCACTAACTTTGCGAGTTTTACTGTCATCTGTGCAGGTTTTTGGCTTCACTGACATATATGTATATACATATCTACATACTCGTAGATTTATTTGCTTGTATATTTTATATATATGCAGGCAACTTTAAACGCTACGAATTTCATAAAAGAATTTTACCAAAAAATAGTGCATGTCAATTAAGCTTGCTATATGGGTTTGAATAAAAATTATGAATACTCATGAAATTAAAAAGAATGCACCTTACATATGCACAACAGTAATTCCGACTTACCTACTGTTTCAATTCCATAATTTTTATTTAATCATCTCATTAACATACGCGTAAAAACTCACGTTCTTTAAGTATTATTTGAGGTCACACTCAGCACTTGGTCGGATACTTCGCAGTGAATTAATTGCAGCTTTGCCTTTTGTTAATTTAACTTGAAATACTTTTTATTTATCGCTAGTGCAATTGTTGCCACGGCCGTTGGCTTTCCAGAACTAATAAACTTGAATGCAATAACTCATATTTATGTTCATCGTATATCACTCGAATGGAGAGTGTGTGCTGCAGCAATTGCGGGCAAAAGTAAATATAAATTACAAATGAGAAAGCAAAATCTTGGTCTTGGTTTCACAAGAGAAAGTTGTTTCTTTTAAAAATCGCCCTTAATGTGCGATATTCACTTTAAAGTTGATTCAAACTATTTATTCTAGTGTATTTCAGATAGAATAAGGTGCTCTCTATTCGGGATAATCGCTATATGCTGAATACAAAGTCTACTTAATACTATATCTATTTTGGAAGGTGCCAATGCTATACCTAAAACTAAACTTTTAAAATAGGTGACATTACAGATAAGCATAATAGGTTGACTACACTCTCAACTGCATTCAATTATGTACTGTGGCTCAGTTTTTGAGATATCGATCTGAAATTTTGCATACGTCCTTTTCTCTCCAAGAAAGTGCTTATTTGTCGGAATCGTCGATATCGGACCACTATAGGTAATAGCTGCCATACAAACTGACCGATCTAAATTAAGTTCTTGTCTAGAAAAGTTTTTTTATTTGTCAAGATATCTTCAGGATTTTTATATCCTTTTATGCGATGAAAAGCACACGTCAGGGGTATTAAGCTTTGCTGCAGCTGAAGTTAAAGCGTTTTCTTGTTTCATTATTTTTCAGCTAAAAACAAGAGCTTCCTGCAATGCTCCCAGGTCTTTAGTTTACGTTTTTGTGTTCATGGAATTCTACTAAAGCGTGTTTCATGGTTTAATTCAGAATTCAACTCGCTTTTACTCTTAATTTTCTACAAGCTTCCTCGTCCTTACTTGTGAATTAAGTCCTCTCGAATATATATGTTATACTGGATTTTAATATTTTCGGAAATTTTCTGCATTTCGCTTAGTTATCTTACTCCGAAAACTAAAATAAGTTTTTCTCAATTGATATTCAAAGTGTAAAGTCCGATATAATTTCTTATCCTTGCTATGAGCGCTGGCTTTAAGAATGAGGTGGTACAACCTCTTCGGCAAGATAATGACATATCTTTCTCAGTACATGGTTTCTAGGTTAAGAAGGTCAATTTTCCTTTCTTTTTTTCTTTATATGAATGTTTACTTTTAAGGGAATTTTTTTTTTAAATAATGGCCTAACTAAGCTCAGCTCTAATGTTTGTCTATAAGAAAAGAATAATTTAATAAGCTACGTCTACATGTTAATAAAGGTTAAAAGAGCTTTGCATACTCGTGTTTTCTACTTATAATATATCGCCGAAATTGTAGCAAAAACTAAAGTTAGGAGTAAAACTCTAAAATATAAAAAGTTAATTTGTATTTGTGAATACTTGTGTGCCTATTTATAAATGTAATTTAGTTGTTTATTATTGCTTCTTGTTGTTTTGAGCAAAGGTGATTATAGCGCTGTGCCTCTTGGTGTTTCACTATTGTTGTTGTTTTCACCATATTTAGTTTGCTTTGAGCAAAGTTTATAACGTGGTGAAGATATAATATAAAACAAAGCAGATAATGCATATCGTTGAGGTAGACAACAGCGACCACGTGAAAACATATAAACAACGTCAACGTAAAATTCACTTGAACGTAGGCATATGCCTATGGAAAGCATGGGAGAGAACAAAAAAACTCATTGGCAACGAAGTGGTTTCGACTTTTAAATTAATTTTTTTCGCCGGTCGCTTTTTGTGTTCATAGCTAACGGTACACATATCATAAAAACATTTGGCTAGATGTATAACTTAGGCCGCTATACTTTGAGCAGGAAATTAAAAGTTACTCATACGCCATGTATGATCTAATTGGAAAACTAACTTAATATAATTTTTTACTTTGCAAACTTTGAAAATGTCATTTTTTTAATTATTATTATAATGAAAGTACATTTAATGAAATTTATGATGGTACCATTATATTTTTGAAAAGGAATTTTATTTAATAAATATATGATAATAATGTACATTTACAGAATTTAATATTAACATTTTGATATATTTTGGTTTCCCTTGATCCCTTAGCATGGGAGAGAACAAAAAAACTCATTGGCAACGAAGTGGTTTCGACTTTTAAATTAATTTTTTTCGCCGGTCGCTTTTTGTGTTCATAGCTAACGGTACACATATCATAAAAACATTTGGCTAGATGTATAACTTAGGCCGCTATACTTTGAGCAGGAAATTAAAAGTTACTCATACGCCATGTATGATCTAATTGGAAAACTAATTTAATATAATTTTTTACTTTGCAAACTTTGAAAATGTCATTTTTTTAATTATTATTATAATGAAAGTACATTTAATGAAATTTATGATGGTACCATTATATTTTTGAAAAGGAATTTTATTTAATAAATATATGATAATAATGTACATTTACAGAATTTAATATTAACATTTTGATATATTTTGGTTTCCCTTGATCCCTTAGCCGATCACCAGAAGGACCTCCTAAAAAAAGTGTCTGGCCGTAAGGAAGATTTTGCACCTTAAAATTATTTCAAATCCAAAAATAAAAATTAATATTACTAGTCAAGCAAGTCTATTGGTCCAGCCATTTGGGAGAAAATTTCCTCCTAAATTTTGAGAGCTGCTTACACTAGGTTAAAAAATGTCTACAAATACGCTGATTTCCCCGAAACTCTTTGCTGGATCAACTTAAATTTTTTGGATGATATTTTCATATTTATGTTCATTCGATATATAATCACACAAAAACTTTACTTTTTAAATTTACAAATAAGAGGACCTTTAAAGTCATTGTACTTTGTCTTATAAAAAGAATTTTTTGACATGTTTTAGTATTTCCAATTATCTTGGTTTCTAATGCTTGTAATGACAAGACTTGTTATTGTAAACTGCAACTGCTGTTATTACTTATTAAAAAAAAATATATATATATTGGAGATAAAATATATTTTATTAGACGATTTTTGTTAGATAAGTTACTAATACTCTATTTTATTAAAAATTATCCATTACATTCATTTCATTTAAAATTGAAATGTGGTGACTAGAAATTAATTTGTTTTTCAGAACTTTTGTTTTTGACGCTTTCATCAGTGTCACTTATCATAGTTGCTTTTCGCTTTGCGGCTGCTGTGAATAACTTTGCTTAAGTAGGCAGCTTTATCATTTTGATTTAAATGCTTGCGGTTTGTTTCACAAATTACAAGGCAAGTGTGTATATGTATGTATACATTAGCTCATACTTTTTGTAGAATAAGGACCCAGTAGTGAAATGTAATTATGAATTTATATAATTTTTAATGTGACCTAAGTGGCACTAGTGAGAACTGTTAACAGAATTTTGTAATTATATAATGATATATCATGAGGCAGGAAGTTGGCCTTTTATTTTTATACAAAAAACTAATTGTATGACTAGATCGATATTTCAAAAACTGAGAGAGTCGTTCCCGTATAATGCAGCTCGCCACACTGATCATTTTTATATGTACATACTTTATTGGGTCTCCAAAATATTCTTGTGGGTGTTAAAAACATCATGGCAGACTTAACATAACCTACTCTGGCCATGAACAGTGACTCATAAACTGCTCATCTTCTTCTTACTAGTATTCAAGAGATTGCAGGGGTTTCCAAACTTTTCTTACTGACCGACTAGCGCCCCAAACATGTTAGCCTTGCATTCCATTGGCTTATCGTAATAAAAAATCTTTGCTTAAACAATACTTTTTCCTTAAATATAGCATAATCAACTAGTACTAGTTCAAAAACCAGTAGGCTTACGATATAGGTAAAACGTTGATTCCCTTACTTTAGCAGGCTTAACTACTAAAAACATACTTGCTTACGGCGGTGAAGGCAATCACTACAATTTTTGGCTGTTGACATTCAGACACTCTCGGAGTTCATAAAGAATGTGGATACTTCACAATTTCGAGTGCCAGCGAAGACACAGAGGGAAGAGTGCTGTTTGTGAGATCTGCTTCAACTACTGAACAATCGCTACTCTACATTTTGTAATGATTTTTTGTTTGTTGGCTTTCGTTTCGACTAGTTGACCGCAGCCTCGTAATATTTAAATAATTTTTCCGAGCAAATGTGTGTGTGTGTGAAAATTAATGTATGCTCGCGAGTTTATGGTATATGTTTCTGTAACGAGAGTTTCTACATTCACATACACACTATTTCGTAACTACTTTTAACATTGTATTTGCTTTTTTTCTGAATTTTTTTAAAAAATAAAAACGCAAAACTATGAAAAGCCACAATTATAAAGATTACATAGACAACGAAAACAAGGACGATGGATACAGTGAAGGATAGACATATACTTATATATACATATATATTGTAATAACTACAAAGTAAGTATATGTATTTTGATTCGTTGAACTATGTTCATGCTGTCGTGATACGATATTTGTTGTGTTTAAAAAGTAAAGCTTCATCAAAGCCTTTTGGATCCTCTGTGATACTTGTATGTCAGTAAGAGGTGCACACTTTTACTATGTAGGACAAGGGTTGTTTCCTTGTTCTAGTTAAAAAGTAATTTTACGATTATCTTCAAACGCATTTTTCTCAAATTTACATTCAAATTAGCTGCAGAAAAAGTCACACAATTTATTTCTTAACACATCTCTAAACTTCATTTTGAGCTTTATCATTTCATTAGACTTACCAATGGAGTACTCGAGTTGTAATACAATTTTTAGAACACCAATTAATACACACATCAATATCAAGATGTTAAAAACACTCCCTAAATTCTGAAATTGATTTATAATCATGTATAGGCACATACCATCGAATCAAATTTGACTCAGAGTATATCTATCGAATCGATAAATTTTTTTTTTTAGTTTGGTAATATTTTTTTTATGTTTCTGACTGAAATTTGGTCAAACAAGACAAAATGAATACATTTCATTATTAATGGAGTAATTTATGTGATTTGTTCTACTGGAATTTTATGCTTTTCTACTCATTTTTCACCACATTCTATATACATATCGCACACTAACTACACAAGATTAACAACTCAAAAATTTTTCAAAATCAATTTTTTTCAGTATATAAATTGTAATGCATTTATCTAGCTAACGAAGAAATTTCGTTTTATTTAATTTCATTGACATCATTATTTTGACTGTAAAATATTAATAATTTTTACAGGAACTGTTTTTTGCTGCTCCTGAACATTTGTCATTATTCGAGTTATGACTCTTTTGTAGTTAGTGTGCGATGGAGTAGTATCCATTGAAAATTTCCAATGAATATAAGTATATGTATGTACAAGAAGTAGATGTGTATGAATCCAAAGTGCTTGTGTATCAGCTCATAGGTATAGGCTTTGATCCACTTTCAGTGCGATAAATCTCCACATTGTTGACAAACAATTCAAATAAGAGTGTCATAAATAAAAGTCAATTTTGAGCAAAAACTTTCGCCAAGATAACTGTACAGCAGATGTGCATACATATATACACACCTACATACTTTCGTAAATAATTGGGTACCACTGGTTTATTATTGTTATTGCTTTCAGCAGGACTATTATGCTTTATATTTGCTTATCCTTCAGAGTGGGCCGACGCCCACCAAATTAACACCGTTGCTTTTGCAATTAAGTAATTCAATAAGTCGTTGACATTTTGTTGTATGACATCGCACTTATATTATTGTTATTACCGTTATATTGTTGTTGTGCATACTGGCAAGGAAGCTTTCAAAACCAATTGTCATATAAAAACAATGCAACAACTTTAGTGCAACAATTCAATTTATGTTGGCAAGGGTCATGGTTCATAGGTAGCAGTATATCTATCTAAAACTACAACAACAGCAGCGCTAAATAAAATGCATGCTGGTGAAATGTGTGTGCAGCGTTTAAGAGTGTCATTTAGTAAGAGAGTACAAAATATGAAATAACCATTTAATTAAGAGTGTAATTTTGTGGCATGCAATTGAAATAATGTGGGAAGTGAAACATTTATGAATGGACATGGAATTTTTATAATGAAAAAGCTATTTTACTACTGGAAGAAATAGTTGTTATTAACTTTTATATATTTATAACAGATTAAAAAGCAGTAAATGTTTAACTACATAAATACCACTTAGTTTTCAAGACTCTGCAGCAGTGAGAAGTTAAATAGAGATCATCTTAAGAAGTGAAACCTCATAAGTACGGTAGTAAAACCGACCAACCGCAACGACATTGTGAAGCTCACTAAAATTCGGGCTTGCATTTTTGTGTAGTTTTAATGCTTTGGTGGTGTGTCTCCTACAGTTAGTGTGAAATTTAAAAATAATATTTTTTATATTACTATATACTTTTTAAAAATAACATATAAACATTTTTAGTCGATATCTCCGGTACATTGAGTTACTTTATTCTGTTACATAGACTCGTACTCCAACATTCCTATTGTACTCCTCATCACGCCTCAGTTATTACATATCAATCTTATTGAATTCAACGGTTCCGACACCCGAGGAAATTTCACCTCTGTGTGGCTAAGTTCTACGAACACAATTTTTTTGTGTGGTAAATATTTTAATTTGCTTAAGATTTGTTAACACAACTCATTCAAAAATAATTGTATAACAATTCTGGCATTTTTCCACGAGATCATGTTTATCACCGGAAACTCTATTTTTAAGCCATTATATTTTCCTATTAGTATAATATTTTACTGCTTCGTAATGATCGCTTGTCTCCTGCATGTGTACATACATACGTCAGTAATCTGTATCCATTTTTTATTGGTATAATTTTTGATATCACTAATTTAGCGCTTAAAAATGAACTAGCTCCAGAATTTTCGATCCACTGTTGACACATATAAATAAATATATCTACATGAAGTTTTCGTTGTAATAAATTTATTATTAATAATATTGTTAAAGATAACAAGTAATTGTTAGTTTTACTACTAAAAACAGGTACATATATTAATATGTTTCCATATTTTTCAAATATATAAAATTTCCGAATTTTGTGAAAATATAAACTGGATTTTTATTATTTAAATACTCAAATCTACCGTTCATTTTAAGTGTAGAAAATGGAGGCAATATTTGCCACTGCCAGCGACACCTAGCGACTATTAGGCAGCTTGATTAAATAAATTCGCATATAGAGCTCGTCTAGGGCCTTACAATCGCTAAGCGCCGCTTGTGATTTATTTGTGCTTCCAATAGTAAGTGCGCTGTTAAATTCACAGGGTACTCAATGTAATATTTTTTGCTTACTGTTAACTGTTCGAAATTTCGCAGATATACAATTTCGAAATTTTATTCGACACTAGATAAATTTGTAAAGGGGAGCATGCTCATACACACACACATTTGTACATATGTATTGCACATAATATTTAACACTTATAAATTCTCAATACTTTAGCATAATAAATAAAATGTGCATTAGTTCATTGCAAATTCAAAATGTTTTTGAGTGAACAATGTGTAATACTATGTTGTTTTATCAGAAGGCTGGGGTAATTTTTGGGGAATTTCGGGGAACTGCAGACTCGGTATTGTTAGTGTGGATGCTAAGTAAATAAATTCATTATCCAGTTGACCGCATAATATTATTATATATTTATATGTTTATATTTATTTATAATTTACTTTACTTGTAT
Source organism: Bactrocera oleae (assembly GCF_042242935.1). NCBI lineage: Eukaryota > Metazoa > Arthropoda > Insecta > Diptera > Tephritidae > Bactrocera > Bactrocera oleae. Next base: position 61,909,573 of record NC_091540.1, on the reverse strand, counting down.
AAATCTGTAAAATTCCATAATAATAATGAATATTCGGCAATATCTGATAATGGGTCCCTTATATATTTGGAAATAAATTGTTGAGTGTTTTAAAACAAATAATTACCGAATTCCCACGATTTTTTTAAATTAAATAACAATTCATCATAATTCTTTCATAGCCCAGTTTGTTAGCAAAAAAAAAACAACATCAAACAACAAAGGAAAAAAGAGTTTGCAGAAAAAACTACACGCAAAGACGAACAAATATTATAATAGACAATAAAAATGTATTATGAAAAATTAAAGCAGTGAAGGAAGCGTAAAATATATGGTAATGTAAATGGTAACTTGAGACATGGTGTATGTCAAGTATGATTGTATTGGTCGCTTTGTAGTTGTATTCCGAGGGAGACAATCTTAAAATCTGGATTTTACACTGAAATTACACACAGTGGGACCTTCTTCTTAGTACTGGAAATTAAAAATAGTTGTTAGCGAATTTCTCTCTTTTATGTTTTATTGAACATATATTAGAGAAAATAAAAAAAAATATGTTGACATGTGGCGGCTACTCTTGAAGTTTGTGCTAAACAAAGAATCTTAATCAATATCATTTACATCAAATTTCCTCAAAATTAAGGAAGTGTAAAAATAATTTAACTATTTGCAAAAATAAAAACCAGTAACTTGTTTATAAAAAGTAAATCATAACAAAAAAAAAACTTACGTATATAAAAAACTTACTAGATAATCTTACTGTGAGGGTACAATTAAAATTTCAAGTGGATAAGTACGATATCAGATTTAAAAAAGGTAGTTTCAAGAAAATCAAATTCAAAGTTTTGCATGCCGGACCGCTGACCCTGACAGTTCGATACTACAGGCAGATAAACAAATTTTTTCACTATTTACCTAATTGAATATTGCTCTTGGGACACTAAATTATACTTTAAGCCAAAAACCAAAATCAATTTTTTTGCAAATGCCTGATTGACCTAACCTTTTAAAGATTTGTTAGAGAATGACCGAAGTAAAGAATAACACATATTGGTCGGATATTTCTTATAACATACAAAATGCTCAATGTTCTATGAAAATATACTCTTTATAACACATTTCTGTATAATATGGATCCATTATAAATTTTCCCATGCATCTACACTAGCTTAGATTACGCAATTAAGCGTTAATATAAAATACCCATTTTTTATATAGAATTCGTGAAACAAGACACTGTGCTGCGCTTCATGACGGTGTCATCTTCAAACTTGATTTATATTTATTTGTTGCCGGCAAGTAGTTGAAGCGCATGAGTCATAAAGTCAATCTCGCAATCATTTAAGTAAAAATGTTGAGATCCACTTCAAATTGCAGACATTTGAGAGGCATTTATTTTTATAACGAAACGTTGGTTGTTACAAAAGGTATTTTAATTATTTACATGTATGTTATACAAATGTAGGTTATTAGCTTATAATTAGAAATTTATGAACTTTAGATGAAATCATATGGCCATATTAATAGACAAATCATACTATATATCATAGAGGGACCACTATACAAACTGATCAAAATTGACCCGGACTGGTCTATTTAAACTATGCATACAAACCGAATAAATATATATTACTTCCTAGATTTGTACAAGCTCTTTTCGTACAAGATCTTCGTGTGAAGTTTGACCTCCATATGACAATTAGTGTGTGTCGGGCAGCTGTGTGTTTATGATTTTTCCCATGAAAAGGAAAAACAACGAGTTTACTTAAAATTTTTTGTTTCCAATGAAATCACGGCTACGTGAATAGTAGAAAATCTTACAGAATTTTTTTGGGCGGTATACTTTATAACGAAAATAAGTATTTAAGTAGCACATTATTTAAGTGAAGAGACTCATGCGAGTGGTCCATACTTCGACTGGGCTTGAAAATCGTCATGTGGGTATCAGAATGATAGTAGAGGATCTCAACATCTCTTATGGATCGACTCAACATATTTTGGTTAATGTTTTTGGTAGGATGTGAGTCAATGCTAAAGTCAAACCAGTTGACATGTATCTTTTGCTAAAAGATCCTATGTCCTATATTCTAGCGAATGGCGCTCCAAAAAAGAGCAATAACCGAAAAAAACAAAAACCCGCTGAAGGTACTGAAGGCGATCCCAGCCGAGGTATATATCAAGTGTACTGAATTTAGTGCTTGTTTGAATAGACGTATATAAGACGACCAGCCTTTGGTCCACTACAATATAATGCATGTCATGAAGGGATATACTATAAATAACGCGATTATTTATTGGTAATATTAATACCTATGGAGTGTACAAAACTATCAAACTCCCTTTCTCTCTCTCTTGTTGGAGTGTAAAACTGCTTTTAAACGTTTTTTTTTTCAAATATGATGGCTAGTTTTAATGGGATTTTAAAATTTTTCTTACCATAGAAAAAATATGAAATAATAATAAAATGCTCGTATACGTATGTGTGTAAAATTGAAAAATTTGAGTTTCATTGAAACAAGATTTTTAAAAATGATAATATTCGGTGTAGTATCCAATATATATGCAAGATAATACCTAATATATTTATTACCAAATCGAGTTTACTTAAGGTCAAGTTGGTTATAAGAAACAAACAAAAAAATATTGTAACGGAAAATATTGCTAAAAATTTCAGTATTCGTAAACATAGAATAGCATAGATGTGGATGTGTGGAAGAAGTCGAAACTTGCTGAAAGACAGGTGGAAATTGTAAGAACAAAACACATACGTATGTGCATATATTACTTTTTATGTACTCACTCACATTTACATATACATATATCGACATGTTTTGCAGTGAAGCGCGAAAAACTGAACTAAATCACAGGGTCAACTGGCGATCCGCATTTAGTCCACTACGCTATATATTCGTATATATATAAATATGAATTTACACCAAATCAGCATGTAGTGCGATGCATCTGCTGGTGACTGAAGTAATCACTGCTGCAACAAACTGCACATGACTACTGCATTCCTATCAAGTGTCGGTAGCATTGTTGTTGTATAGCATGCAGTGTGGTGCAATAGCGCGTGCAACATCATCCTCGCGACTGGCCGCTGGCGACGAGTGAGTGGCATGCGCGCAACTTGCCGCTCAATTGCATCAAATTGTCAAGTGCAAACACAACAATAACAACAGGCTAAGCAAAATAGATATAGCAACAAGCTGTTGAAGAGTTGCAAATTTACAACAATAAAAACGACGACAACTATCGCTGTGGACACTATCATTTTGTTAACGTGCTCTGATTTTGTGATTCCGAAGTGGTTTCTTTATATGTGCTGCATTTGATTACTTTGAATATATGAGTCTGTGTATGTATATATGTATGTGTTTGTGTGTGCGAGTATGTGTGGTTTGCCGCAGATGTCATAGTTGCATTTTTTAAATAACGATAAAACTTAATTGCAGTTCATTGAGATTTTGGTTATGCCAATGGTTGACTTACAAGATACATGACGGAATCGGGTTTAAAATTTTAGCAAAAAGATTTTACTTATTGCAATTGTAGTAGATATTTATATTCGAATTCCATATAGATCAAAAATGATAATAGTAGGCTGAAACTCATTAGAAAAGGGAGAGAATATAACAAAAATAAAAGGAAAAATAACTTCCGGCGATCTCAGGTCAGGAAGTGTAAGGGGGTGAATCGATTAACAGGGTCTTTTTTGGAAATTTCTGAGAAAACAAAGCAAAGTATGTATATTTTACACCATCAGAAAATTAAGATTTCAGCAAAAAAAAAGAAGATAATTGCTTAAAAAAAGCAGATATTTTGACGAGAGAATTTTCGATTGCAAATTCGTGTGCTTTTTCGAGCAAAATAAAGTGAAACAAATTGAAGTCTTTTTAAGTCAAAATAAAGTGAAAGAATTTTTTTTAGGTCAAAAAAATTATAATGCGTTTGGATATAAAGAGGCAAGTTTACACCAAGTTTACAACAGTTTTTTGAGAGAAAAACATTTTTCGTAAAAGTTAAAAATAAAATAATAAAAATTCAGTTATTTGCATTTTTTACAGAATTTTTGAGGTTATGTGCAAAAAGTTTTAATACAAAAGTTTTAGGCCTGTTTGTTACTTAATTTACTGTGCCATTCAACCTTTTTTTCATAGGTTTCGTAGATAAACCTTTTTTACCCTATAAAACTCAACTCAAAACTTTCCACAACCCGGTCTCATATAATCTGTAAATTATTATTATTTTTTTTAATTTTTGTTATATTCTCTACCTTTTCCAATAAATTTCATCCTGGGATTATTGTTTCACTTTTTATCTTTTTTAAAAGCTTTAGCTCTGGTCTAATACAGTTATAATATGGCTACTATAAAAAAATTCAGAAGCTTTAATTTGTGTGATCAGTGTTGTCTGCCAATACTTTTTCGTATTTTAGAGAGTTTTTTTTTATAGTTTTATTATATCTAGATTTAAAATATTGAATGGAACAACAAATAAAATTTGAACTACAGCTTTGGAAAGTATATGTTTAAATATATCAAATTCAATTCATTAAAATACAACCAAAACTTATTTTCCTCCCACTAAATATATCAAATATGTCTTATTGTCCAGCCTTTTAGCAAGTAATTCATAAAAGTCTATTACAACTAAAGTTACAACTCATAAAGTTTAAACAAAACAAAAGTGAAATTTTGTTACAACCATTGTATAATGTCAACAATATGCAATATATACAAAAATATTATGCACTAAAACTTTTATAGTAAACTATAAAGCATTTGCAAAATTTTGTATGATAATTTATGTGAATTATATAAATAGGTATGCAAATGTTCATTAATATTGGGCACACTTTAACTAAATCGAAAAGAACCAAATTCACATTTGTATTTAATGGAATCACGTCAAATGTTTGTGCATTAGGCAAAAACAAAGAAATTATTTGCATTTACAAGAGCAACTATGCAATCATCATGTTGAATTCTTTCTTTCTTTTTGCTTTACTGCGAAATGCTCAAAATTTAACAGAGCGCAACGCCAATTTGACAAAGAGGGAAGTTGTGCAAATTTTTGGAATAATTTTCAATACCAAATTATTAAAGTACATTAATGCATTGTTCTTGTGCTGCATGCTAATTGCGCATTTTTGCATTAAATGGAGCTATAACTAACTAAATAGAACATATGTAAATGCGTCAGCGTTAGGGGTGTTCTAATTAAAATTATTTGTTTCATTACTAAACTAAAATTTGAAATATAATATTTAAAAAAAAAATTATTAATAATATGTATTCAGAAATCAAGTCAGAAAATAATGCTTCGAAAAAATTTAAAATTCGAACTACTTTTTTAGAATTATTTTCATATACAAAATTTATTCATAAAATCATCACGTGCAACGCATTTAAACCCATACAAAGCGAAAATCGATTTCCTTCTATACCATGATTCCTTTGTTAAAAATATTATTGGTTAGTGAATTCTTCTAAGAACTTGGCCAAAATTATTATTATTTCTGTTCCCTGTTATGAATATCTTACTTTTATTTAACTTTTCTTTAAATAGACCAAATGTGCCCTACAAATTTACAATTGTTCCCGGAACGTACAAAAATACCAACACCTATTAACTGAAAATTAATCAAAGGTTGATTTAAAACCAGAACAAAAACTTAACCGCTGCGCCGAAGCTATAATACCCGTCACAGTTGTATTTCTAATAACAACTATATGTTTAACAAAATCTGAAAATGTAACCGACTAACGGTTTACATCAAACGGAAATCATTTTGCTATTTATTTCTAGCCACCTTCAACTTCAAGACGAATTACGGTTACTTAATAAGGAAAACAGATCTTTATCTTAATTTTCATTGTTCAGCTTGTATGGTAGCTAAATGCTACAGTGGTCCGATCTGAACAATATGTTCGGATATTGTAAGTTAATCCCAAAAACTGGGAATTTGTAGTTATATGTAGAGATGATTAGACCGACCGCCATTCCTAATTCGACTCAGCGATGATCATTTATACTCGTATACACACTTTTCAGGGTCTCGGACGTTTACTTTTGGGTGTTACAATCTTCATAGCAAATTTAATATAGCCTGTTCAGGGCATAATAATGATATGTAGATCAACAGGGCCACTGAAACTACTTAATTTAATTTCTTAAAGAAAAAATATGTTACTAAAAACAAATATATTTATAATCAATTTACTAAAATTAAGTAAAAGCATCCCTACTATACAATTCAAAACATAGTATGTTGGAGAACTAGAATATTTAAAATTAAGTACACTCCTAATACACTTTTAAACCCATTATTATGCTACTCAAAGATTGTGTGAATTAAAGAATGCCTGCGCAATCACAGTAACAAGTGCAATGGCAATAACAACAACTATACAATTTCTAACAATCACATATTGTACTCGTACTTATTAAGTAGTCGAAAAATGTACAACAAGTATGTATTTAAAAAAAAAGTTGTCGTAAAATTTTAAATCATATTGTTTTGATATTGAAATATTTTGCTTTGAGAACACTCTATTTATGCAAAAGATTATATGGCTTCTGGCAACAAGAACTATTCAGAAATTTAGGATTAGTTTGCATTGCATATGAAAATAAAGGGTATCTCATGAAGATCGCACTCTAAAATTTAGCGGCATTTTTTTATGGCCAGTTGTTATGACTGGCTTTATTGAGGAGAGAAATAGGCTTAACACAGCACTTTCTTAATGGTTTTCATGAATTTTTTTTATAGTATAATATATGAATACATTTTTTTTTAAGTTTGAGAGTATTTTACAGATATATTTAAGTATATATGCACCAACAAACAAATTAAGAATATCTTTGAAAAAAAACGGAAGATATCAGCGCTATTTTATCTGTAAACAAACGAGGTTAAAACTTGTTTTCTTATAATATATGTATGTATGCTTCATTTCTATATGCACCTAATTGGTTTTCAAAAAATTGGAATTTGAATATTGTACAGGGGCCAAAACAAAAATGCCTCACTTTTTGCCATTCTTATCATCTTCGCTGCAACCGAAGTTAACGTCTTTTATTGTTTCAACTTCGTTTGCAAAAAAAAAAAAAAATTAAATAATGATAATATTAATATAATTCTATAAGCGTTAGTCACTCGGAATTTTCATTTCAAATTTTTAGAAGAAAACTTTCAGAAGTTTTAGAAAACTATTTATTCCATACTTCATATATCAAAACAAATTTTTTTATTTCCTTTAAAAATACTGATTAGATAATCCTAATGTGGCACCCACTATTATATATAAGCTATACATTTGTGCCACTTGGTAGTGGCAATTTCTGCTTGTGTGGTAGCGCAAAAGTTAAGTTAACATATGTATGTATGCATGTACGTTCTGAATTATTTATCACTGAACAGCGATCAGAATATGCTAAGCAGCAGCAACACGAAATGTTGCTATTAAACCTTTTCTTACAGCAACTACGATTGCTGCATTTTCATTAACAACGACACAGCGTAGCAGTATTTACATAAACATTACATACGAGTAAAAGATCGTATGCACGAGTACGTGTGTATGCGCGTCGAAGTTTTGCTATCATTGTAATGCGAAAATTTATTGGCAATATGCTTGGCGCTGGCGACAATTGCTGCAGTTACCACAATTATAGCAGACACTGATGTAAATTAATGAATAAACGTATATCCGCCACTTGTCGTAGCTATGGTGCCGTTTGCCACCGCCGCCACACACCGGCATTACGCAAGCGCAATGCAACTCTTATGCGACGTTGGGTGGAAGGCGCTGCATCCGTTTTTTGCATGGCTGCTCACACGAAGGGAGAACATTACACAGTCATGCAAGTATGTGGTACATATTGTACATATGTGTATGTAAGTACACAAAGAAATAAGAATTTTGTTGAAGATGGACCTGCAATGGCGGATCCAAGTGGCACAAATTTATGCTGTAGCAAAGTACATCCGCGCTGATTTGCAATTGCTGACTGATGAAAGGCCAGCAATATATAATGTTTGCAGTTATTTGACGTTGGCTGACGTACAACGACTTCAATTTAGTTGTTTCACCTTCAAAAGCAGATTTAGTTTTAAATATTTATTTACCTAAGAAGTTATTTTAGTATATATATTTTTTTAAATCAATTTTAGCTTTGTTTACGATTATATGTGATTATGTAGACCCAGTTAAATATGTACTTATAAATAATATTCACTACTTCACAATTTATTTATTTAAAAAGGAAAAATAATAATTTTCTTATAAAATAAAATCAAAACGGAATAAAAAAAATTTGAACTCAAATAAAATTTTTGAATTTAAACATATTTCGCGTTAAATTTAAAAATTGAAAGTCTAATTTCTAATCCAAAATTTTGTATTCAGAAAATTCGCAACCCTGGTTTTAAATCTGTCCAAGAAAAAAGAAAAAAAAATAACCGTATAAATTTCCTTTTTATCTTTTCACCAAATTACTAAGATTACAAATAGTTTAGGCTATATAAAAAAATTTAGCTTAAAGTACCCAACTGGTTTTTCTTTTAGCTAAGCTGTTAAGTGATAATTTTTTCTTTTTTTTTTTTACACTAAATATTAAATTCAACCTATAAATAAATTTTTGAATGAAGCTATGGCTAATTCAAAAATCTATGATTCCTAGATCATAGTGGTATCTCGGGGGCATTTATACGAAATTTATTGATGAATTAACAATTACCATTATGAAAAAAAAAATTAAATAACAAATAGATTTTAGTAAAATTAATATTTCAGTTAAATGGTGCAAACGGCCAGATTGACGATCAGGAAAGTATTGCTATTTGTTTGGTGAGATTGGCAGCGAATATTTTACTATGAACTGATCCCCTACGTCCAAACTATTAATTCGGATCTGTACTGTCAACAGTTCGACAGTCTGAAGCAAGCAATCGTCCAGAAGTGGTCTGCTTTGGCTAATACGAGAGGATTTGTCATCTACAAAATTCGTCTCAAGAGAGCTTTGTCTCATTTTTTAGCTAATAGAGGGTTGCCATGAAAGAGGTGTTATGAAATTACTTCCAAAATGGCAACACGCTATCTAACAAAACAATGTATTTTTTAACTAAATCGGATTATTTTAACTATGTTAAATAAAACCTCCAATTTAATGCAAAACTTTGTATTTTTTTTATTTTACCTTATATAAAATATGGACATTTTTAATACACATATGTATTATATTTTTATATCGGTAATTTATATTTTGATTTATTAAACATTATCGAACGCTATTCTAATTAAATATTTACGACATTTTTGGCAAGCCACAATTTATTATATTAATTAATAGTATAATTGCCCACTTTGTAGCAATATTTTATAGAAAATTGTTCTTTTATTCGATGTAATTGTTTTCAAAGTAAAATTTGCTTAATTTCTTTCTTTCAATAACACATTATTACTAGCAGAATTATATAAAGTTTGCCATAAAAAATCACAAAACATTATTCTTATTAGAAATAATAAAAAGTTAAGTTGGTGGTTATATTTATGCATACAATTTAAGTTTTCATTATAAGAAGCTCATTTAATAAATAAAATACCGCACACCCTCAATTACATAATAATAAACTACTTTTGCTTGCTGTATGAACACGGTAAGCTGTAATTTTTGTCTTTAATTCAACTTGAACTTCTTAGTGCTAATAGCGTTTTAATAGTTTTCATACAAAGAAATAAAAAGAATAAAACAATAACAAACGGTAGTAATAAAATTCTAAGCGGTACATAAGGTGGAATAAGTCGTTGAGTAGTACAATATTTTTGTAGAAGAAGCAGTTTTCAACTACAAAAAATAAAGATCAAAATCTCCACATTTATGGCATTTGATTGTCCAAACTTAAATGACCTTCACACGCGGCACATTTAATTATGGCACTTCGAGAAGTAACCTCTGAGGGATGATAACATATAATATTTGCATGGGCTATATAAAAAAAATAAATTTAACATTTGTTTATGAAATTATTGAGTAATTTTTCACAGCTTAACCCTTAGAATGACTATTCGATAATACTATGATATAATGATACTAATTAACTTTAAGCTTTTAAAATGGAATCTGTTATATATATACAAACATTTTTTTTTTTTTTTGTGAAATTACTGTATTAACACTTTTGTTGACCCTTACATACTTTTTGAACCTATATGCATAAATATTGTGAGAAATGGTATCTTTGTATACAACATATTTCTGAAAAATATTCTTATGATTGGATTAACCTTTTTGCTGATACTAACATATATTTTGAACATTTATTTAATATGAGATTATCAATTTATGGAAAATGGTATTTACTGTACTTGCATTATTAACCCTTGTGAGATTTATTATTTTTTTAAGGGGCATACCTAGTGCGAAATTTCAAATAAATGTAATTTTTTTCTTGCATATATCCATTGTCCATGCCTTTAAAAAAAACGTACTCAAATTTTAAATGAGTATCTCAAACAGTTTTTGAGTTCCAACCTTCCAAAGTTTAGCCGTCAATAGACTTGTAGCTTAGCCGTCAATAGATAAGTTTATCTTTAAAACCTTTTTTTGAAATAATATCGGTGATCTCATTACTACAAAATTTTTACTGCATATTCTGTATATAGTTCTCCATCAACCTACTAGTTTCTTGATCTGATCACAAATTGAATTTCGACAGGTCAAATTTCCAAATTTTGTTAATTTTTTTTTGTTTTCAACCGTAGGTCATTGTACGAACAGTATCTCCAGTCGAAAGTTTTCGTTTTCAAGTTTCATCTACGAAGAAGGCTGGAATCACTCGAGTAGAGAATCTTTTTTTAGCCTACCTTCGGAAATCGCGTATAACTCAAAAAGTATTTAATTTTTTGTAACAATTCCTTAATATTGTAATTTCTTCTTATTATAAATTATATTAATTTACAAAAATCACAAACATTTTATAAATAAGTAAGAAAACCAACAGTTATTAAAGTAGCAATTAAAAACTGTTAAAAACTAATATATTGTATAATATATATCTCCAGTTATAAATATAAATAAATTTTCACAAGGGTTAACCAAATATGCCACAGCCAATGTTCGCAATCATTAAAGAAATTCTCACGGCATCAACTAACCACCAAACCACAATCTAATTCGGTATGCTTGTGTGTGAGGGTGTTAACGTGCGCCATAATAAATAACAAGAGAATGAATGATCAACATTTTGAATGATGAGCATTTTACAAAGACACTTCACGCATTTTGGCAATTTGCAAGTCCTTAGACAGCCATAAATAATAATGATAAGGCATGTCAAATAAACCGCTTTAAAGTTTTGACAACACGCCCTTGATGAATGTAATTAAATGTATGCTTTGGTGTACATAACCTCAACGCTCAGTGCTGTTTGAACTGATCTAATGGTTGTAACAACTTGCGTTGCTGCTGCACAGTAGCTTAAATGTGCGTAGTCAGCAGAGTTGGCGTGAATTGTTGTTGTGCTGTAATGTGAGAGTTTACACCGTACCTTTTATGTACTAGCGAATTTATGTAGCGGCAAATGTGGTGTTGCCATAAATGGTAGCATTTTATTGTTTACTGTTTAATTGGCAAGAAACCGTTTTAATTAAATTGTTAATTACTTTATATTAACTTCTTCTTATTTCATTTTAAGTATATGAACAACTAATTTGCGCTGGAAAATATTTGTTTGTGAATATGTATGTGTTGTATATATATCGTACATATTTTTTCTATAATATAATGCTTGTTTAAATGTAATTAAAATGATTGCTTACTTGTAGTGAAGCGGAAGTGATTAATAATACTTCAAAATACTAAATTTTTGATATTATTTCTTATATCCTACTGAAATTTGTTTGGCATTACGTTTTTCTTCTTCTTATTTTAGATATGTTTATAAATAGACTTACAGATAATTTATATATAAATTTAATATGAACATGATAATGAAGAAATATTTTAAATCAATTACACTTCCATTTCATGTTTTAAATACGATTTTAAGTTCTTCGAGAATATTACTTACTCGTACCTTAATACTTTCTGTTTGGATAAGCATATTTGGGAATAGTGTGCGTAGCATTGCTTTTTCCTAGATTCATGTACATACTTTCGAAACTATTTGAGCCCTCATATATATTCCTCTGAATATTAAACTATTTTACACTCCCTGAATTCTTTCAATTTGGGAGAGTTTTCGACTCTGCTAGATCTTAAAACTTCTTCACTTGTTATTATCAACAAAAGTTTGTGTATTAAGTCTTTTGATCACCATACAATTTGTTTAAATTGAAATAAAAATGGAAATAAAAATAATTTTTGTTCGACATTTCATGATATGGAATTTTCAGTAAACCTATTTCTTTTCTGCTTAAGTACACTTTACGGTCCTCAAAGCATATTCAATTGTAAGGATTGTGAAAAAATTTTCCCTCTTCAATCCACTGTGATGTCGAAAACTTCGGGTCAGACAGTTCAGCATGTAAAATTTTAAACGATTTTTCTTAAAACTAAAAGTTTGTGGATACAAAATTTTAACTGTAATATTAGTACTAGCTAGCTAAATGTTAGAACTAGCAATATTTTTTCCGTCAAAAATTTAATATTTTTTTTACAATATTGCGGTTTTGTAAAACATTGTTTTAAAACATACGGGTTTTACTAAAAAGTCTTATTTAGTTTAAGATTTCGTTTTTGGTTTCGTTTAAGACATCACGAGTTCCTAGAATCGCCTCTTAGAATAGGTGATCTCTACGATTTACCCAGTAGCCGTCGTTGTACTAAAAATGCCAATATAAATATCTTTTTAAAGGCTGAAAGAGAAAAATTTTATATTTTTTTCTTATTCACAGAGTAAAGTTAGGCTTCTTAGGCTTAGGCTTAGGGGGACTTAGATTTTTCTAACCTTCATACGTAAACTGTTTAACACGGAGAATTACTTATTTAATTACGATATGCAACTGAGTGATCTGAGAGCTTAGCTCCCACAGTGATTGGAAATATTATCGACCATCTAATGCCATCTCAAATTGCTTCACGGATATCTAAAGCTAAGCTGATATAAAACAATAATTTATCATGTATCTTTTTTCAAAAATAAAATCAACAACAGATACCGGCAAATACATATTAGTAAGAATTCAGTCGCGTTCACTGAATATGCTTGAACGTGTGTGCATAATATTTTACTGTTATTTACTTCTTTACTCTTTTATCTTTTCTTTTGCTTTAAATAAAAATTTTATGATCTTCTCCTTTCATTTATTCTTCTTTACGCGGGTTTTCCAATTGTAAACAACAACTCATGTATTAGCATGTAGGAGTATGTTTGAGCAGTGCAACTTTAGACGATGCTCACTTAACCAGACAGCATTAGTGCTTGGTATTACACCAAATCTTGTATTTACCAGCATTCGTGTGGAAATTAATTCGATTTCTGTGCAAACTCCTATTTTAGGGATTTTCTCACAGCAAATACGCTGTGCACTCCGGTAATTTTATAGCGATTCTCAGCGTCTGCGAATATGAATGGAAAAACTCTTCGAAGGTGAACTAGAATTGAGCGTGATTGCGTGCCGCGTTGTAATATTGCAATGTTACAGCTGAGAGAGTATTTCAGAAGTGTTGTAATTGTGTTATTTTTACTGCATTTAAAATAGTCACTCGCTGTTGAATACATATGTACATGCAGTTTTCCGGTTGTTTATATCGAATTATCGGTTAATTAGTCAATGTGCGTTGGAGAAGTTGTTAAATACCATAAAAGTGTGCATAATGATTAAAATTTTCTTTTATGATTTGTAAATAATATTAAAATACCTTTTTGGGATCTCCAATATTGCCATCCAATATTTTCCTCTTTAAATTTTTGTTTTCGCTTATAATTTTTATTTTTTTCTTTCTATATACTAGACAAATTATTAATAAATACTTATAAAGAAGATCTAAATAGCTTATAGTTTAGACTTTACAATAACATATAAAAAAAGACACAATAGGAAAATATATTAAAGAAATCTACAATCTGTGCAAAAAATTATTATAAAAAAACTATAACTATACTATAAAACTCGCTATATATGCTATATATAATTTCGTACATATTTTTACATTATAACATAATGGTAGATTAAATGTAATTAAAATGTTTGCTTACTTGTGAAGCGAAAGTGGTTAAAACTAATTAAGATACCTACTAATTTTCTTATAATATGTTATTTCCTACTGAAATTCGCTTCGAATTAAATAGTTTACTTATTTAATATTAACTCAATCATTATGGAAAGAAGGGGTAAAAGCATCTATTTTCACAGACACATATATGTATTAGGGTGGAGCGAAACAAAAAATTTGTTTGCATAGCCTTTGCTCGAAAATTTACTTTAAAACTGAGTGCTAGGTGTTAAAAAATTATTTTTTTTGGCCAAAAATTTTACCCTCAGGCTAAGCAAAAAAAAATTTTTTTTCTCTCCACCCTAATACATATATAGTACATAATATATTATATATGTTAGGCTAGTTTTTAAGTCTCTTTCATTCAATTGGCAAGATCACTTTGGCAGACTTGCCCACTTGGGGAGAAAAGAAAGTTACTTTTCCTATCTTATAACCCAAATCGATGTTACAATACATTGCCGAAGACGAAAGTACTAAGGGAACACCTTATTATTCTATAAAGTGTTATAGATATTATAATACTCTCAATAGAGCTAACAAATTTGTAACATGCAGAAGGAAACGTCAGAGACTCTATAAAATATATAAATATATATATGTATATGAATATATAAATGATTAGCGCGACGAGCTCAGTCAATTTATCCATGTCTGTGTGTTCATTTTTATATGTGCAAAACTTTGCACGTGTCCTTTTTTCCTTAGGAATTCCTATAAAAAATACACCTGAGAAGAGTGTTATAGTTTTGGGCAGCTTTTTATACTCCCGCAATATGTTGCACAGAGTATAATAGTTTTGTTCACCTAACGGTTGTTTGTGTAACCTACATCTAAAGTTGAATATTTTGTATTTGATAATATGTTATTCGTCTATATGCAAAAGCTTTAATTGTTAATATATCATTGCTAAATTTTGCTACACACATACATATGCACCTATGATTACCTAACTTTGTATCTATCTTTGCAAAAGTCTGGTGTTCCCCATTGAACTAGTTCGCTGTTTGACTCTTTCGTTTCGCCCAAACCACACAATTATCTAAGCGAAATTGTTAAATTTCATTACACTAACACATTATTGTCAATTTCATTGCAAAATTCATAAAACCTCCAATAATGAAAATCATCAATCAAAATTTTAAATCCTATTAAATTATTCGCAACGAAGTGCTCAAGCGAAATAGGGCCATCGCGGCACTTTAGCGCCTATTGAATGCGGGGCATTTAGTGAGTGTCGCTGTTTGAGGTACCACGTTAGTGAGCGCGGCTATTGCGGATTCTGAGCTAATTTCAAATGAGTTGCATATGTTTTTGTTATTACTCGGTGGCTTTTCATTTATTTACTCTGCTATTGCCGAGTGAGTGTGTGTGTGTGTGTATGGACACTGCCATACTTGCTACTGTGATGCAGAGTAATCGCAGCGGCCACAACGTAAAGCGGATTTTAGCGAATTCTTCTTCAAGCACGTTTGATTTTGGCTTTGACTAAAGTTTTGTTTTGTTTGTGTGTTTTTTTATTATATTTGAATTTGATTTTGATTTTGCAGCTTCTGCTTTTGTGGCTCTTGTTAGTTGCGCTTCAGCTGTTGCTGTGTTTTTGTGCTTGTTGTTGACTGTTGCTGCTGTTGCTGATGATGATGATGCCTTGTGGATTTTGAATTTTGCGCACTCATCGCTCAAAGCGCAACGCTTCGGTGTTGTACGTACGTTTGGCGCGGCAATGCTTGAATACTTGGCGAGGTATAAAATAAAATTGTTTGCACGATTTTTTTAACTTTCGCATCTCGACTAGCGGCAGAGTCGCACGTGTAAACGCGCATTCGCATATTCTCCCCCCTTTTGACATAGTCGCGTTAATATCAAGTGTAGGCGTGTTAATTGGAAAGTGCGTAAAGATAAAACTACTTTTTAATTTAAGTGATGTTAAGAACGTAAAAAATATTTAAAATAATTTATATAAAAGAAAATTCATTTCTTACAAAAAAACAAAAAAACAAATTGTGGAATATTTCAGATATTTGTTTCAAATAAATTTGTTGGATATTATTAAACAATATTTATAATTAATATTAAAACATAAATGCCTCAAGAACATATGCATAAAGTGTTAAAATTTTTAATAAATACTTTGCTATATTGTTCCTCACCAATGACCGGTGCTTATCTAATAATAATTTCGTTTGATTATTACGTGTTTGAGTAGAACGCTTGTTGAGAAATCAAAAAGAAAAAAAGTAGAAGACAAATTTTACATGTAACAGTAAATTTTGCATAAGTTTAAAGATATGTTGATGTTTACAAAGATCTTAGAACAAACTATTTTTAATGTATTCCCAAAAGAGATGGATTTCTTGTAAAAGGATGAGAATTTAAAAGTCTACAAGTTTCCAATGCATTATGGATACAATTGATAAGAAAAAGTAATTGAGTAGCAGATATTCTATATGCATTTATATGGATGAACGCTTGTTTTTTTGTATGCCATCTGTAGACTTTATCTGTTAAGAAGAGACTTAAATCTGAATGTTGTTCCGAAATGATCAAGAAGAATCAGGGAAAATTATATGTAAACATTTTTGTAAATAGAGTTGCCAGCATTTAATAAAAGTAAAACTACATACAAAGGTCGAATTCTAAGCAGGTCTTTGGAAGTGATTTGACGCCAATTGAAGTGAATGAAAATAATAAAATGCATTTTTACAGAAATAACTATGGTTATATTTTGAACTCAAAAATAAGTATGTTAAGATAAGATTGCCACCTATTGAAAAAGTACACAAAATTGAGTTAGTTAAGCAAAATCAGATACAAACGGAAGTATTTTAAGTAAGCGAGAAAACGTTAATTTAAAAATTTGTATACTCTTGCAACATGTTTTTACAGAGTATAATATTTTGGTTCACCTAACGATTGTTTGTATCCCCTAAAATTAATCGAGGTAGATATGGAATTATATATGTATATATATATATATATATATATATACATACATACAATAAATGCTCAAGATGACGAGGCGAGTTGAATTCTGAGTGACTATCTGGCCGTGCAAATGATAACTTGAGTAGAAATTGAGATATCTTGATGAAATTTGTTACATATGTTTCTTGGCACCCAGGGGAGGTTAGGATTGTAGATGAGCAAAATTGGGCCATTGCCATGTCCACAAAACGCTATTAAATGAAAAGCCATAAATTACCATAACTAACCACTAACTTAAGATAAAAAACTGTAAATAAGTACAGGGGATCGCAGTAGCTAGGGACACTTGTGGACTAAACATTTTTTTTTGTGTTCGTGGTTCAAGTTGATTTTCAATATAATGATTATGTTGAAAACTTCTAAAAGTGAGGTCCCAAAAATTCCTATTAGACACTGTGAAAATGCCCACAAGGTATTTCATCTAATAATCAAAATTTTTCGAAATTGAGCTATAACTTGTGCTAAAAATGGGTAAAATCGGGTCAACACTTCCCTTAGCGCCGATATACCTAACAAAAATATTCTCGAACTTCCGGTTCACTTTGTAAGAAATCTTAATGAAATCGGATAGAATCTTTTTCCGAAATCTCTTTCCTCTTGCCCTAAATGAATAAAATCACGCCGCTATTTTCCTTAGTTTAATATAACGTTTTAACAATACCTGAGGATGTTTCCCAGGATTGAAAACTTCGATTCGTGTACCGAGCAAAGATTTTGAAAGCGCAATAGAATCTCCTCATATAACGGTTATGTTGAAAACATCTAAAAGTGCTATAACTCGTTGAATAAATGTGCCACATGCTTTAAATTTCGTAATCAAAATGGCAAGGATTTGGACAAGAGGCGTTGTACCGCCAGCCTTTAAGTGAAATCCAATACTTCAGGAACTATATCGGGTCAATACTTCCCTGAGCCTCCATATACCGAATATAAATACTTTCGAACTTTCGGTTGACTTTATACCGCATATATCGGTCAACATGTAAGAAAACTTATGAAATTTCGAAAGAAACTCTTTCTAACAACAGTGTCTGATTTCTCTATTTGAATATAATATAAAGTTTCCAACACCTGAAGGAACACCGGCTTTGAATCTTACAAGATAATTAAAATTATAGCATATGCGGTCAAATGGGGTGTTTAGATCAAAATTTGATCTTCGTGATTTTAACAGTAAGCCTAAACTGCTTTGATATGGGATATTAAATTTAAATGAAAACAAAAAGATAGAACTGCAAACGATTCAAGTTTCACTAAGAATTTTATAGTAAGCTTATCTCTAGTGAGTATAGATAGATTTAGAAGTTTTGAACGACTAGCGTCTTAAGAAAAAAATTGTTTTTGAATGGATTATAACTTTTTAGAATGATTTTGGTAACTAGGGTTCTATTATCACAGAGCCATATTCCAATATAGGGCTAACCTACGTTGAAAAAAAATGGTTTTAATAACAGAGGGTTCTCTTAATTCTTTAGGTCAACATTTTACAAAACTAAGAACACCTTTCGCCTTCAAATCCATGATTCTAATATGAATATTCAAATTAAGCATAGAGTCCCTAGTAACTCCCAAAATTACTAAAATTAAATACTTGTTCTTTTTAAACTATAGTTAATTACTACATAGGGAGAGGGGTGCACAAATCTACGTGAAAAGCACATCGTCTAATTTCTTTTCGGTGGCATACGATTCTTATCACACCTAGAAAATAAATTGTTTAAGTCAGTTAAATTACATTTTCCTACACAAAATAAAATATTTTTTTAAAATAATTTTCTAAAGTAATTTATATAGATATACATTAAGACATTGATAGGCGAAGATTATAAATTATGAAATAATGTTATTTATAATAAATAATAAGTAATGAGAGAAATAAATTATAAAAATTAATCAAAAGAACAATTCCTTTCTATACATTTGTAAAATATTATATATAATTCTATATGTTGATACTTCTATGATATGATACATGTTATACTCCTACTAGTGTATCACAATGTTTCACGCTTTTCAAAAACTCAATTGAAATCATTTATTGAAGTAAATTTGTTATTTGCATGCATAAATAAAAGTTTTTTTGCTACTTCTTTATTATTTTTCACATTTTCCTTGTTCTGGTCGTTGTAGATAAGTGAATACCATTCAAAATAAATTACGTATACGCTCCACGCTTCGTAGCTGGGATAAACACAAAAACACATACCTACATATTACCACAGACCTAATACTAATGGCTATGAAAACAAAATCAACAATAGCAACAAAGATGACTCAAAAGCAGCAATGTAAACAAGAAGAAAAACAACAACAGCAACATCAACAAAAACAAAATTCGAATTATTCACATCGGTTGCATCTTCATTTGGGAACAACACCGTTTCAGCTGCAAACCATTGCAATTTCAATGGTTGCTATTATTTTTGGATTACTTTGTACTGCGATTTGTGTCAGTGGGGTAAGTGTATTACAAACAAAACACACCAAAAACTATATCCATGTGAATAGGTGCCGCATACACTTACTAATATACATACATACATATTTATGCTGTTGATTATTAAATCGCAACTGCCCTCGCCATCCCACACGTTTTTTTTTGTTTTGTTTTTGTTGTAGCCATTTGTGGCTGGCATTCGTGTGAAAGTGAGTTTGCGCATCCATCGCAACGTCAGTGCAACAGATCAGCACATCACAATCACCAAACACGAACACATCTACAAATAAGTATATCTTCATTCACTTAGTACCATCAACTGCTCTGATGCGCCGATGAGTCCCTTCGTAATACACATGCATATACGTATGTATATATATTCTGTATGTGTGACCGCTTGTATCTGGCATCTTACTCCATAAGCCGTCCGTTTGCTCAGTTGTGCGCCTGTTTCTATTTGCCAATCACCTCTTAAAGTTGATTGCAAAGATTCACTCTGTTACTCTGCTATTCATCCGTGCAGCTCCAATTTGGCGCAATTGATCGAATGAGCGGCCAACATTCACGATTTCAATTTAATTCCATTGTGTACCGATCATTTCCCTCGGTACAAAAATAACAACCAAGTATGAGTATCATATGAAATGATGAGCACTTGTATTATTTTACCTTTTTGCAGTACAACTGTATTGTTGTTATTGTGTTTGGCGGTGATTTGATGAAGGCCGTTCAATAGATTATTTAACAATTTTATTTTAATTATATAATAACTTATGCAATTTGACACTTGACGTCGATAACTGATTTATCGGTTAACGTTTTAAAGCCACGGTTGCGATTTTTTGGGATTAAAAATAAATTTTATTTTTTTTAATTCGGATGTTAGATTTTTATTTTTTAATCCAGATGTTGGGATTGAAAATAAAATTTTAACTTTTTAATCCAATATTTTTGTGATTAAAAATTAAAAATATTACTTTTTGATTTGAAGGAACTCGAAAAAATGTTAATTCTAAAGCGAATTCTTAATTTTATGCTGAAGAGTGAAATTTTTATTTTTTATTTTTCAATCCGATAGTTGAGATTAAAAATGTATCTTTATTTTTGGGATTTAATGATTTTTTTTGTAATTCGGTATGTGGGCTTTCACTTTTTTATATTAAAAGATAAAAAAAAATTAATTCAAATGTTCATTCAACTATTTTTTTATTGTATTATTGGTAACCGTATTAAAAGTCTCAAGTAATTTTTATGAAAGGGAAAAATTTACAATGCAAGTAACTATAAATTTTAGAAGTAAAAGTCATAAACTTACCTTGTAATGTCTGAACTAACTCTGTTATGTTATATTTATACCCTTAACAGGATTATTAAGTTTGCCACAAAGTTGGTAACACCATTGTCGGAAACCGTATAAAGTATATTTATACAATAAATGATCAACGAGGCGAGCTGAGTAGATTTATCCTTGTCAGTCTGCCTGTCTGTCCGTCTGTGTGTAAATACGCGAACCTTAGTTTTTGAGATTTTAATCTGAAACTTTCGCAAATCTTTTCTCATTCTTAAGAAGCTGCTCATATGTCGTAACCGCCGATAACGACCACTATTGGATTATATGCCATAAAAATTGCCCGATCAACATTAAGTCGTTGTATGGCAAGGTCTTTTATTTAAAAAATTATCTTCACGAAAATTGACATAGATTATTGTCTAATAGATCGGACCACTATAGGTTGTAGCTGCCATGCAAACTGATCGATTAAGATCAAAGAGTTTTTCGTTGGATGCAAACCGTTGACCGGTTACGTTTTCAGATTTAGTTATACATATAATTGCTAGAACAAATGCAAATGTGAAGGATATTATAGCTTCGGTGAATCCGAAGTTAACGTTTTTCTTGTATTTAAATACGTAGATCGATTTGTGTTAAGCTAATTGTTTAAATTACTAGTGAACCTTTCTCCTGATCAAGAGATTTTGCAATCTTTGGGGTCTCTTTTAATACCATAACTTGTTCTATAGTCCAGAGCAAAGATAATGGAGATATAGTACTGTGAAAGACATTTAGAGAGCTCACGTAAAGTATTTGATTCAGGATTTTAGTACTTGGTTGCGGGACTTGAGTATGTAAACAGTTTCCAAACACTTTTATGAGGTAATTTTCTATTTTATGGGCAAAGCATAGGCCTCCTTCAAATGTTCTATCTTTCATTAATCTCATTATCCCAATAACTAAAAGCTTTTCTTAAGTTGCATGCATTACGTATATAAATATTCGTTTTCTATGATCTGAATCTTTATATTTTATGATAAATAGAGATTTTCCAAAGAAACACTAGCTTCACGTCAGAGTCCATTTAATAATATGATAAAGATTTAACTGCTAAAGCTACATAAATTATTACTGCTCAGTATGCGAAATGAAAATCATTATCGATTCTTTTCGGATAAGTTGATTTACCATCGCTGTGACTATTATTATAAAATTACTTTTTTACTTCATTTTATATTTTGCATAGACACCTATTCAACATATTCAGTTTCGCTGTCACAATTTCTATATTATTATTCATAAAAATATTATATATCTTAGGAAAAAAAAAACCTAAAAAACCACAAAAGAGGTATGTATGTAACCACATTCCCTTTCAACCAAACTCTTTTGTTTACATTTGCTTGAAATTAGCCCATACATAGTGTTAATATTTAGGCACCTTTGTACATACATATGCTTTTCGCCTGGGAAAATGCAAGAATGCAACAATTACGCCAAAACTGTCAACATTGATAACTTAATACCGTAAACATAGTTAGTCCGCCTTTGTTTGGTGTGCATAAACCTTTACCGGTATTGGTTAAAAGTTGTTTATGGCGACAAACAATTCAATTAGTGTGCATAAATGGTTTTTAAAGTGGTTACATAGTGACTAATACTAGTTTTGGAATATATTATTTGCTATAGTGACATTTTTAGACACTAATGTGATATTTGAGATAAAAATATTTAGATAATGTTTTTATTAAATAGTATGCAGAAGTAGTTATTAAAAATGATAACCATTGGGTTTTATATACAAGTATGTATTAGTTTATATATATTCGGTCCATAACAAAAATAACAAAATTTAACTTAAGAAGTCTAGAAAAATACCCTTGATTTCACTTTATATATATTTTTATATTTTTTTATTCTAAAATCTTCCCAAAATGGTGTCTTGAATTTGTGCTCTACAATGTTATATTTATGTACGAGTATATTACAAGTAAATAGTTTAAAAGTTTATTGAGTTATCCTTTATATTCATGATCTATAATTTCCAGAGAATAGTTATCAAATCCTTTCTGATAAACATCATGATTACCTTAGAGGCACCCTAACCCAATATGTGCATGACTATTGCATTTTACCACCTGGTCTTTGAATTTTTTTCACCTCCATGCTCATAGGCCACACTCTCATATGTGTACACATGTCTAAGTGATTGCACAAATTTGTCTCTTTTGTCTCTTATTTGAGTGATAATCGTCGCCTGCTGAACTCCCACGCACAGTTGCGACCATCACTACTGCAACACTAATAGCATTAATGAATATAAACAACCACAACGGTCGCAACAAAAACAAGAGCAAACAAAAAGACACGAAAGAATTACAGAAAATTACAAAAGAGAAAAAATACAACTGTTAAGTAGTAACCGCAACATCACGAAGAAACTGAAATCACTCACAAGCGGCAAACGAATGAAAAAGTTGTATAAAAAGCGTCAACAGCAATCACACCAGCCACCAGCAACAATTACAAAAGGAAATAAGCTGCATTCGTGCAATAGTGCAACCGAAGAGAAGATGCAAGTGATTTTGAAATGTTGCAAGGTATTTGCTAATACTTTTCATACAATAGCATGTTTTTATGGTTTACGAGTGTGTCTTCTGCTTTGCTGTTCTGCGGCAGTGGGGGTGTTTGTTTTTATTGCCTCGTCCACATTGTCGTTGCACTTGCAACATTGAACGCGTCGAGTGGTCGAAATGGGCGTATCATCGTTGTTGTTGTTAATGGCGCGTTGTTGCGGGTAATTTTTCAGCCAAGTACCTATCATATACAGCGACTTTTCCATTCATTACTCAATTAGCCTTGATGCAATTTTGTCGGGCCAGACTGTGAAATTACGTAGAGTGAGGCAATTGGGTGTAATTAACTGTAATTCGTTTCATTTACAACTTTAGCAAAATTCATTCCTTAAATACTATATACGAATCATACAAACTGTTATTATTATGTTTGTATGTAAGGAGTGAATTTTGAATATTATTAGTATTAGTATAAAAAAATGTATGAATTTATTGAATATGTAAATATAATAATTAATTTTTGATAAAAAAAGGTAGTAAGATACTGAATTTGGGGTATTTGCCTTATAAAAGTGTGTCGAACAACACGTTTCATACCCAAAACATTAATCCAATTGTGTTGAGTCGATTCATAAGTGATGTTGAGATTCTCCTTGTATATCTCTGATGCTAATAGGCCGACTTTCAAGTACTCTTTCTTTAACCAATTTAACAAAATTTTCGATAACCTTGAGTTCATGTGTCACTCAAATACTTGTGTTTGTGATAAAGTAGAATCCCCAAAACTCTTTGCAACATTCTCAATGATTCCGTAGCCGTGATTCCATTGGAGACATGGTAATAAATCGCTTTTGGTGTCGTAAACGCTAGCTGCCCAACACACAATAAATGGACCAGTCCGGGTCAAATTTGATCAGATGGTATACAAGTAATAACACTTATTGTCAAAAATTTTGCCTAAAACTCTATAAGTTTTTTAGATAGTTTTCCGGCGAATATAATTCGGTACGTTTGAAAATGGTCACATGTTACCCGATAATGTAATGGTAAAAATAGTGTTCATGACTGACGTATAAGTAAAAAAAAATCACCAAAACCAAAAACAATCAATATTTTCAGCCAAATTATTATAAAAAATTTAATATAGTTTGCTATTCGACAATTGTGCTATCTATAGAGTGCAAATCCGGGATATATTAAAATATATTTCTTTAGCTTTGATAGAGCAAAGATTATTTGAAGCAAATACTTCATAAATATTCGCTTAACTAATTTTCAGATAATCAACCCTGACTTAAAAAATGCATATGTTACGTAAACTAAAGCAAGCCCATCCCTATAGCAGTTGGCACTACACTACCATGACTATGCCAAAAGCCTCTTGTACACCTACAAATCGCAAATATGTAAACACACTGAAATTGTTGGTTTTTTGTTGCCACTTCTAATTGTTTGTTTTTCATGGTTTCATAAGCACGTGATTGATAGCACGAGTTGCATAGTTCGGATATTACAATTACCATTGGGAACTCATGTAGTAAATGAGCTAGATTTGTAACGATTAGTGCAAAAAAGAAGAAAAAATTTTAACTTGTGATTTTTGGCGGATTGGTATAGACTTGATATGAAAATCTATTTCCTAAAGAGGTTTTGAACTAATCTCACTATCGACCTATAAAATTATAAGTCATGATGTACTCTCTTTTAAAATTTTACTTAGAAATCAATAATATATAAATATACTTGAAAATATGGTAGACCAGCATATATTTTTTAATGCTAATTTAATGAAGCAAAACAGTTTCTAATCAAAATCTGACAGTCATTTAGAGTCGGTTTTAATCGCTGAAACTTTATTGTGGGATAACCTTTAGTCGAGCACCACAAATAGGTGAAGGACACAGCTGGGAGTGAACATGAGTTCGAAAGGAATTGGTGTGAAAATACTAAGACTAGTACTATTCCAAAATGGAATAGTTTTCGTTTAGCAGGTAGCTAACATAAATTATTTACATGTATATATTTTGATTTTACGCTCATTTACTAAGATAAATGTGCATATATTTATATACAAGTACGAATATAAAAAATTTTATATGCATAAATATATGCATAAATCTGTTTTTTTTTGTTCTTCGCATCAAATTTGAAATTCTAATTTACACTACTAAGTAAGTGTATATATTATGTGTCAGGCCTATGTGCATACATGTATGTATATTAGGGTGGGTATAAGAAAGGCTCTCCAAATATGAGCTCTTATTTGTAACGGTAACGTCCTCAGCTTTACAGTCATCTATTTTTTTTCTTATTATCAGATACATATTTTCAAATCTCGTTTCCAACTAGCGGAGGAGCTTCCCGTTACAATTAAGAGCTAATATTTGGAGAACCTTACTTTGAGGTGTCTATCAACCAATTTTACTTATTACTAAGCTGAAAAAAATCCATTACTTTTTTCCCACCCTAATGTATATACATATATACAATTTTGCACACCTAAATATTTGCTCTTTTTATCTCTGATATTTTTATTGTATGGCGTGAAGCACATTGTTTTTGTTGCCCAGTTTTTGTCATGCAAAGTCAAATATTAGCGCCGACAAATCCATCATATGGAAGCGAACTGTTGAAAATGCAGATAAGCAGATGAATGTATGTGTGTACATATCGAAATTTGAGCTTCCATGCAGATTTTGTGTTGTTGCATACCATATAATATGCAAATGAACTATATGAAAAAACTGTCTATGGAAGGTCGTTTTTACGATGTTACGCAATTTAATTATTTCCACTCTTTGCACACTCACACTTCATATGCGATATATTATAAAAAGGAAACATAATAAAAATTATAAAAAAAAAATTATACGATGTTCTCTTTTTATGTATAAAATTTTAATGTCAATTTAATGTTTTTTTCACAGCAAGTTGATGGTTATACAGCAGGCGTTGATTATCCTGCCTATGAATCGGTGCCCAAAGGACTTTCATTCAAATGCAGAAATCGGCTGCCAGGTTACTATGCTGATACGGAGACCCGTTGTCAGGTATATGAACTGAGAATTATAAAATATTATATTAGTCACATGTTTATCTCTAGCCAAAATTTTACTCAATGGTCTCATTTTGATTGACCAAGGCCGTTTAATAGCAGTATTAGGCCTTAAAGATAGTATTTGAGACTAGTTCATTTTGTCTGATATAGTTTATCGATATTTTAATCGATAAGATATTATCACTCGATATTTCAACCCTACTGCAATTTTCGAAAGTTTTCTTTTGAAGTCGGTAAAATCTTATGTCGATTTTTATACAGTTGGAAAAAACATGTAGATATATATCGTATATATATTTATATTGTTAGTTACTCGAATTAGTTGAAGTAGTCACATTATATCGAAGAAACTATGAGAAATTACACAAATTTTTAAGGATATCATTATTTTTTTTATATCTTAAATATATTTTTCGAAATATATATTTTAAATAATTTTAAATTTACTACAGACAATAGTCTCTGTCTCTGATTCTAAAGATATATAATGTTTCTCACCCTTTAATTTTACTTCAACAGTACTAAAATTTCTCCACTTTCAAAAAAACATTTTAAAATTTGAAAAAACATTGAAAATTATTTGAGTCTTCGAAGCACTTAGTTGCTTCTGTTAGCTTCGACAACGGGTGAAGATCCATTTTCTTCTTGATGTAAAGTAAAAAAAGGTGCATTGGGACAATTTTTGATTTAGTGAGAGATTACTCTTTAGTTGTTTTACTTGTTTTTATGGAAATAATTTTCCATGGCGTGAAGCTAACAAGGTGTTGGTGGTGAGTGATTCGGCTCTACTTCCTATTTGAAATAGATTTCTCTAAATACTTGAGCCAAATACATCCTCACATACTATTTATAAACCGCTCACGATAATCTAAGGCTAAATGTTAACCGATTTACAAAAATTTTGTGAACCGTTCTCTTGGCCGGGCTTCTCGAGCGAACAACTATTATGTGACGAAACTTGGAACCACCAAACAGTCGATTGTCAACAGTGTATATAAATTATGTACTTATTATGCACCAAATTTTTAAACTTTCAGTTGCAGAAATTTTTTCAATGTTAATTATAAAGTTAATGGCCAAAGATACATTAGTCCAATAGTATATGACTTGACAAAATTCATAGAAATACTATTTTCTAGTTCAACAAGTTTTGAAAAACTTACACGGCTGATTAAAGGTAGTTTATATTCTTATCTTACCAAGGTACTTTGATATTTTTCAAAAATAATGTCACGACAATTATATCCTGTGCAGGGTATATAAATTTTACCACAAGGTTTCTAATAGCCAAAACAAAACATCGGAGACCCATCAGCGTGAAGAGCAGTTTTTGAGATATCGATCTAAAATTTGCATACGTTTGAAACTTTGCATACATCATTTTCTCCCCAAGAGCTGCTCATTTGTCGAATTCGCCAATATTGGACCACACATAGCTGCCATACAAACCAACCAACCAAAATCAAATTTTTGTATGGAATCTTCGAAAATGTATCTAACGAAGTTGGACAGGGATTATTGTTCAAGACAGCGCTACAATCTCCGAATAAATTATGCAGATCGGACCATTATAGAGTATATCTACCATACAAGCTAACCGATCAAAATCAGGTTCTTGTATGGTAACTTTTCTTATTTTATTTTATATAGCTTCATTGAAACTGAAGTTAACGTTTTTTCTTGCTTTTTATATTTACTTCATAAGATGCATTTTTAGAGCCACTGTAAACGAAAGTATCATAAGTGACATACATAACTTTCGAAGTACGCTGTACATCAATTGGAATTCTCAAATGATGTGTGGTAATACTAAAAGTCATTAGGTCATACAAGTAAATTGCAACACACTTCCAATGACATGCAATTTTTAAAAAGGGTTCAGAAATTTCAGTTCATTATAGACTCAAACTGAGATGCTGATTTATTTTTGTAAAGTTAGTTTTATTGTGTGGTCTGTCACTACCAGTAAATGCCAACGAATTATTTATTTCCTAGTACTCTAATATTTTTAAATTTTCTTGCTTTTTTATTGTTTAGGTCTGGCATTGGTGCCTGCACTCGGGCCATCAATACTCATTCATATGCCCCAACGGCACCGTTTTCAATCAAGCTGTACGTGTATGTGATTGGTGGACGAATGTCAATTGCCCGGTGGCAGAGCAATTGTACAAAAACAACGATGAACTATACCGTACCACCGAACCAAATCCCGAACAGAACCTCTGATATAAGGCCATTCATGCCATAAATCAAACCAGTTTATTGAGCGAGCCAAAACAAAATTATCAATATCAAACACAACAGCAGCAGCAGCAGCAGCAGCAAGCGAAACAACATCAACGACAGCAACAGCAACAGCTGCAGTATGCACAACAACAACAAAGACAAAGGAAACCAAAAGAATTTCAAATGGAAGATGCCTATTATGATGCGCGTGAAATTAATGGCTTGAGTGAGCTAACCATATCAGAATATGGGCAAAAACAAATGCGGTTCAATAAACAACGACAGCGCCAACCACAACCACAATCACAGCAAAATTCTTTGCTGACCACTCATAATTTACCAAAAAGTAGTTTTAGAGGCAACATCAAATACTCACAAAATAATGGCAATACTTACTCGGATGGCGGTAATAAATATAGTAACAGCAATAACAACAACAACAACCATAATTATCAATATAAGAGCAATAGCAGTAGTAGCAATAAGAATAAGAATAATATGGGTTATAGTATATCAAATCAAATCGGTGGTTCCAATGATCGCAGCTTGAATAGTCGAAATCAAAGCAACCACAGCCACAACAATAGTGTTCAGAGTAAGCATAGTAGAAATAAAAGCACATCAACCAATGCCAATAATCTGGATAACGATGAACTTAAAGACTACAAGAGCAAAATCAAAAACAAATACAACATCGACTATGATCATTCGCTGGATGATGAGTATGAAATAATCGAGGCCATCGAATAAATGTGTCGCTGCAATCGTTAACTTCGGTAAATGATGAACTTGATGATCTTTCTTTGACGATGTGACGAAGTAACGATGGCGTTGGTGCTAGCGATTATTGGCGTGTCGGTAGCAATTTTCAGCTGTTCAGACCCTTCATGCTCCCAGTGCCCTCAATTAGCTTTGTTTGCTATTTACCTGGGTGGACATTGCTGATAAATTTTTATTTTGGGTAGTTTTTCACACGAAATTCTTATTTTGTTCAATTGGTTTTTTTTTATTATATTTTTGCATTTTTATTGATTGTTTTCATGTTTAATTGATAAACTTCCTAGTTTTAAGTTGTAAAAATTTTTATAATTGTTTTTTATATTTGTTGAATATATATTTTCAAATTCATTTTTTATATCAAATGTGTTGGAAATAAAAAATTAAATGTTTTTTATACAAATTTTTTACGTTTTAAAATGGTTTTTAATCAATATTGCGTTTATAATAATATAATAGAAGTAAAATAATGGATTTAACTAAGGACTAGAGAAACGGAAATCAATATGTTAGATATAAGCGACTTTGACTATGGTCTTGACTGATTTTATTCATACTCAGCGCTTAACCATATTATGTTTAAGAAATATCTACTGATCGTATCACATATTAATCGATACATAAGACATAGAGTCAACCGGATGTTTAAAAATTCTTATATTAGCTATATGGCGTCTAGGGGAAGTATTTATCCGATTGTACCCATTTTAGGAACAAGGTTATGTTGTTATTAGAAAAATTATGTTGTTATTAGAAAAATATGCTTCTGAAATTCATTAAGATAACTCACATACTGACCGATATATACAGTATGAAGTCAATCGGAAGTTCGAAAATCTTTATATGAGGTATAAGAGGGCTAGAACAACTTTTGACCCTTATTTGGCGCAAGCGCACACTATTATCAGAAAAATTATTTTAATTATATACCTCATAGATTTACCTTTATTTTCAGGAGAATATCAGATATAAGCAATGTAGTCCACTTAATCGCTATCTGGGGCTTACTGTCCGAATTGAATATTGTGGTATATTTGAGAAGTAGTCGTGGTTGGGGTCCGATTTCACCCATTTTCACATGGTAATATACAAATGTTGAGATAATATTGTTCACTAAATTTGGTGGAAATCCATTAGCTTTTTAGGAAAAGGTTTTCACCTAAAGGTGGGCGCTTCTTGGCCCATTGTCCGATTTTGATACTGGCTCTTATGACACTCTATCATATAGGATGTGAATTTTAATGCTTCTAACGTATTTATTTGGTGAGTTATCGACTATTAGTAGTTTTCAAGGAGAGTCGAAAGGGTTATAATCCGATTTCATCCATTTTCACATTGTTATCGAAAAGTTTTGTCCAGTGCAAATTTGGGTGATTTAGCTTAAGTAGTTTGTGAGATATATATTTTATACCTTTTGAGGAACGGACGGACATACAAACATTCGGATTTCAACTCGTCTCGTTGTCCTGAGCAATTACATATATATACCTCAATATCTATGTCGATTAGTAATAAGTGATAAAAACAACCGTTATTTGATCAAAAGTTTTCTACTCGCTAGCAACATGTTGCGAGAGTATACAAATATGTAAATATATAAATGAGAGTGTTCAAACTTTTACCACTTAAAAATTTAAATTTTTCAAACTGTTACCAATACATTATAAATTTCTGTACCCACAAAGTACTTCAAATTTGAAAATTATAATTTATTTTTAAAAAGTTCGGATTTAAAATCGTATGGCAACTCTTTAAATTTGTTTTTTTTTATTACATTTTTATTAAATAAAATATAGAAATTTAGTGAAACAAAGTTTTAAATATTTATAAATTTTAGAAAAAATTATAGATTTTTTTTACACTATTATAAATATTAATAATAACAGAGCGCATAGTTTTAGGCGCCATAACATCAATAAAGCTTTCATATAACGAAGCTTTTTCGAATGATTTAAACAGGTGATCGCGCTTTGTTGTTAAAAAAGCGACTTTACTCTTTGCTCTCAGTGTATCTTTACTAGCGCTCTTTCATAAATTGCTGAGTAAGCTTTTTTTCCAACATGAAACTCAACTCATTTACACTCTTTGTATTCAGCTGCTTGTAAGCGTGCTCAGTTTAAACAATTTCCAGTTGTCAAAACACGAAAAGCCAAACATCAGTCGCCGGAGCAACTCTTTCTTAATACGTAAGACCAGCAACAAAATAATTTTAATAAATATATTTGGATTTTGATGATATTCTTTAAATTATTACAAATCGTGAAAAAGTAAAATATATATCATATATATATATATGTATACGTGTAAATGCATGTACATATCAGTAATACATACATTATCAGCAATAAGAGGTTTCGACGCAATATTGCATTCAGTGAGTGATCGAAGCCGAAGTTTGTAAACAAAAAAAATTATATGACAATGGAAAAAAGTTAGTCTCTTTTCGCATGTGTAGCATATGGGCATATATATCGATATATTATATGTACATACTATATATGCATGAATGGAGTAGTTGGAGTGTGAGAAATTTCAGTAGTTTATTCAGTAATCGAAGCTTACACATAAAAAATTGCAATAAAAACATACAATATGTATATGTGTGTGTGCACACAATTCAAAATATTTAGTAACGCGTGTACACAATGTGGGGGGGCGTTCAAAGCTCACATTCTCCGCCGGCAGAAAACTGCAAATGTGATAACCCAAAAATAACCAAAATAATTTAACAGCTAATGAACTTATTATGCCTCATATAATTAGCCGAAGGCATGCATAATGCCCGTATTGTGGTTGCTACACCTTCGGTTAACTAAAAAGTGACACACATTTTAACGACGTGATTGGGATCTGTTGGTACACCAATATGTATATATGCGTGTGTGTATGCGTATCTTTCAACAAACCGGTAGTGAATGCGTTCACGTTAACTGCACAACTGCGCATGTGTATCATACTAATTCAAATAAGTTACAGTAATGTGTCCAAACAGCGGCAAAGAGTCATTGAGTAGTGGGCTAGCACTGTTTACACACATACATACATATATATATATAAGTGTGCTTTATAGGCACCAGTGTAGCTAGAGAGGGCAACGAAGATATGTGCTTCACATGCATGGCTTTGTGAGTATATAGCCCAGCGTTCACCCACATTTTTTTGGGTTAACTATAGCCCGTTGTAGGGTAGAGATATTGTGACAGTACATGCAAAGTCAAAAAGCTCAACAAATTGAGCAAAACAAATAATATCAAAAAGCATCCAAAAATGCTTACATATATATGAGTTTTTTATAAGTCAAAGCCCGCATGCTAAACAAAACAACAATATTGCTTCAGTTATTATGTAACATTATGCATATGTGCCCTGTAGGGAAAACTATGCGAATGAAAGTATATCGTTTATTATATTCAATTTATTTATAATTGTTTTTTATATAATATTATATTTAATAAACTTTTTTAATTATTTTATTTTTTGTCTTATAAAAAATTAAAATTTGGCGTTTAAAATCAACAGGACTTAAGTTTGGAATTTGCTTTCATATGCAAAATATTATTCTGCTATTTTTAAATTCAAAAAGTGTCTTTTGACTATTGGAAATATTTAAAAACATACCTTATTATTTATATCATTTAATGATATAATGAATAATCTCTACAAACACCTTGTAATTGAGTCTTGACATTTCGTCACTTAACAGCCAAGTCAAGTATGTCAAGTCAAGGCATCTGAGTTCAAACTCAAAAACACTTTGGAAAAATTTGGCACGCGTCGTAATGATTCATGTAGGCAAATTGACGACAAATGGTTTTTAGCAAGAATTTTAAAAACTATAGAAGGTATCTAAGCGGGTTTCTTTTTATATGAGAACTAAATTGGAAAGGGTGAGCAGTTGATCACCAAAGCTCTTTTTTATTTAAGGGGTTATATCCACTTGGGTATTTCAAAAAATCGATTTTTTTGTATATTCATATATTATATATATAAAAATATTGTCCGAAAATTTGAAATTGATCTGGCAAATAGTTTCGGAGAAGTTGGCATATTTGTAAGAATTTTTTAGTGTAATCAACTCACAAAACTTTCAAAGCGGCTGCACTGATCTACTTGAAATGTTTAATAATTTAAATTGCAAATGAATATAACCCGTTAAATCGTTGTGTGAAGCAGTGGTCCATGAATGAAAATGTCTACATCTGGAACAGAAACTGATGGGGCGTAACTTTTAAATAGTACTAGTGATAGATGAACAAACATACTTACTTAAACTGAAAAAATTCTCTGGTATTTATTTCAGTCGCTAAGACTTCAGGTTTTCTATTAGTTAGATCCGAAGGAATCGCCAGAATGTCAGGCATTTGTTAAGAAAGATGAAGAATTATATGAAAGTGCCTCTCTTTAATTCAATTAAGGTGGGATGTCTTCTATAACGATCCATACTTGAATCTTTATTTCTCTTGCTAAAGCTCAGATTAATTTTTATTTATTATAAAAAGCCTCCTTATAGGTCAAACGGAGCTACTTATCAGGTACCCTTTACATTTTTTCATTAGATCAACCAACGCATCGATAATATTGACAAATTTACCAACACAAATACTGTGAAAATATTGTAAAGAAGAACCTTGGTATTTTGCTATAAGTATTTCTAGGAAATTTCACTGATATTTAAAATATTTTTTTGCTTCGCTACCAATATCAGACGTTATCAAACTACAAATACCCAAAAATATATCTACATCTTCTAAATTTAAGGACTTAATATCTTTTGGCTTTAATTAACATCGTTTTCGATTTTTTAATTTTATTATTCATACTCAACTCATTTCGAAGAAGAAGTTGAAGAGTATAAGAAGGAAAAATAAAAAACAGCTGTCATTAATGCACAACAACAGGCTTTGCCGGTACCGAACTGAAGGTAATCGGCTTGTACGGCTTGCGACCTGCAAGTATTTCTGGGCATTATCGACCGGTTCCGAAACTCCTACATACGTATATTATAGTTTTATGTTTTTCTTGTACAATATTTTCTTCACGCAAAATATAAAATCGTTCAATAATATATTTAAAAGAGCTGGAAATGAATTTTTATGGACATATCTTTCTCAATATTTCATTTACTTCAAGGAGGCAGAATGAATGTTAAAATTCCACGAAATATTTGCATATTTGTATTCGTATTCTTATTTGCCACGATCATATTAAATGGATTAAAAACGATACTTATAAAACTGACAGAACACAGATAAGCGATATATTCATACATATATCCAATTCCATCAAGACAAAATGTCTGAAAAATAATTTTTCACAATTTTTATAAGCAACTAAATAGCAAATTATTCGCATCGCGTAGCTTAAAGTCCTTTAAGCGAATATTTATTTATATTCAGTAAAAAATAAATTAATAAATATATAAAGTAAAATTTTAGTCACTTCTTATTTATTGTATGAAAAATTAGTATAAATAATAGATAAGGAAGTGTTCAGTTCGGGCGCAGCCGAACATACATTTTTTTTTTAAATTTCTCCTAGTGAAATTTTTTATGATTTATTCAAAACTCTACTACAATTTTAAATCAAATCAGATAGTATTAGATTTGTGAGGATTGTTTTATTAAGATTCATATCTCGTTTAAATTAGGAGCATACACTGAAATCTTCACATTCATTATACAGGGGCTACAGGCAGGTATTGTTTGATTTTGGCCAATTTTGAATCGGAGTTACCACATGGAATGTGTCCTAATTGTGCTCAATATGGTTCAACTCGGTTTTATTATAATTTTACCTAAAAGTGAGCGGTGATATTCCCATCTATCGAATTTTCAAGGGATCCAAATGCATGTTGCACCATCCTTCTAGGTAAATTTAACAATTTTAGGCTTATAGTAGTTAAAAATTGATATAATTATTGTATTATTCGATTTTTATTACACTGTATCACCATATTGCGTAATAGAATATGCTCATACTTCCAGAGAGTGTTCCTAAACAACAGAAACCTGCTAGATAGCGTTGAAATTAAGTTGTAGTAAAAAATGTTTGATCGGTTTTAAAGTTTTTCATAGGCTTGAAAATTTTATTACCAAGTATATTTAGGTACAAAAAAACGGAACGCTGTTTGCTAATAAACTATAAAATAACCTTGCGTCAATATCACCAGCTGTTAGTAACAAAGGGTTCATTATAGATTTTAATCAACTATAAATTTATTCTTCAATTACTGCATTTACTTTTTTTAATGTCGTCATTCTGCAATTGACACAACCTAAAGTTAATAAATAATCAAAAGACTTAAGCAACGAACTTCATTTAGTACTTATGGGGTAAAGTGTAGCAGAGACATGCAAAAATTACAATTTTCAATTTTCTTTTCGCTTATAATTTATTTTATTTTATTAAAGTAAAAACATAACAACATTCGACTTGAGTTGACAAAAATTTTATTTAAAAAAAATCCTTCGGATGAAGCTCCTTGCGGTGACCCTACACCAGTCCTTTGAGATTCATTTAAAATGAATAAAAAAAAAATTGTTTTATTTATAGACAATCTCGTGCCCTGATAGAAGCTTTTTATATTTATTATTTAATAAAATGTAAAAATTTTTTTTGGAAATTTTGACAACCCCGAACCTTTTAACGAAGACTATATAATTCACACCGTTCTGAACTTAATTATTTAAAAAAAATATGATTTAATTAAAAAATATTAATATTTTACTTACAGATTTACATTCCGGATCTCAAATAAAAGGACAAAAGTTCAAAATATAATATTGAACCTCAAACACAGCTGGAATAAACTGTTACAATAACATTGGTATTCTGCTGACGCCCATAAATATTTCAAAAAAGAAAAAATTTAATAAAAATAAAACAAATCAATAATTGAACTTAAAAATTAATTAAAGTAAACTTGAAAAAAGCAAAGTACAATAATTATATAACTCTGTGTGGAGTGAAACCAGACGTTGTCAACAAAAATACAAGCGCATCGAATTCGCGAATTATTAAACGAATTTCAAAGCAGTCACATATTAAAGCACTTAAGTGAGCCGTTCCGCGCCGAATCCAAGAGGAGGCTTCGCAAAAACTTACGAAAAATCGAAAAATTGCTGCTTCTACACTACTTTGCATATTAAAAATAACAGCCAAGCACACAAATAAACACATTTATTGGATATGTGATTTGTGTGCTCTACAGTTGCAATTGCATATATTCGTACGTTGGTTTGTTTGTACATGCGAGGCACATACACGGCGCAGGCAAAAAATTAGCAAATCGCCAGGCCAACACCGTTAACACGAACAGTTTTCGCACATGCGCGCAGCCATAAACAAATAATAGCCGAAAACGCAAAGACGAAGAGCTCACCTCATTTTGGCCCAGCGTGAGCTGCAATCAATTGTCACTTTGGTAAAGCACCGACGATGGTGATGGTGGCGTTTGGCCGTGCTTTCAATTGCGTCATGGAAGGTTTACAAATTCTTTTAGGTCATTTATTTGATATTTTCAAGATTTACCTCAAGTTCGGCCTTATTACTTTGGTGTTTTACTTTGTGGCCGAATGGTATATACTGCATTATGTCGATTTCGATACGTTCCAGGAACCGCAGCCCCTGTTGAAACCGGTCAGTAATAGTACCGCTAGTAAAGTGTATCGTTTTGTTCTGGATTTTTTTCTAGGCTAGCCATAGATAGATGTTGATTTAGTTTAGTTATATGAAATTAGTATTATTTTAATTTTTATTTAATTTGTATGTTTAATGTTATAGTTATTTTAATGTTCATGTCGAAAATAAAATCAAAACGGAAACGTATATACGTTTAACTACTGCGGAAGACTTAGACTTTTTAATATTAATGAAAAACAAAGGACAAGGTCTTTGATTACGTCACCTTAGTTTTGAATAAAAAATGATAATCAGTTTACTTAAGCATTATAAATAAGTATTAGATGATATTAAAAATGTTGTTATGAAAGTAAATAAAAATGTATTTTCGTATAAAATTTAACTGACTGTTTAATGCAAAGCGCTTTTAAATTATTACAACTTTTGTTCACAACCCAAGTAATGAAATGTTCACAAAAGTTCAAATAACAAAATACATTTATACTATCAAAATATCTGTAAAGACATACACAATTGAACGAACCATTAGTTTTCGAATGTGTTCAAAAAATAAACGCAGTACAGATTTCATATTATCATACATATGCATAAGTGTATGTGTATATAAGTACTTTTTAATTGGATTACATAATAGTTGTGCACATAAAATTGCACGCTCGCCAAGGCCTTAAGTGATTGTGATCATAATCAAATCACAACAAACACATACAAACGTATACAAAATAGCAACAATTATGATACAAAAATATTAAAAAGCGAAACTGATTTACAATTCAACTCACAAGCAACCGGCGCGTCAACAAAATCAGCACTTACTGGAAAATCACCATGTACGTATGTAATCTTATGCCAAAGAACTTAACAAGCTGGTCCACGAACGAGCAATAAGAATAGTAACAAAAACAACTACCTTAACTTGTGTTAAACAGCAGTTAATTGTGGATAAAGACAACTGAAACACGTTTGACCAGATTTCCACTTGTAAACCGCAAATTTTGTTCTCAGAATCCAATTAGAATGTGTAGCATAACTGTGACGGTAAAGCCGCTCGTGACCAAAAGCATCAACGTCAACAACCCCACCAACACCAAAGTAAAGCGTCGGCGACATCTTTCCTAACCTGAATAACAAAAAAAGAAAATATAATTTTTTATCTGTGTTAAAATAGTTGGTAAGCAGCTATTGTGGGGGTGTAAGACACGCTTAAATAACAGTATATTGTTACGTGGTAAAAATTATAATAAAAAGCACTAAATATTAATGAACAAAATTGTTAGATCAAAGCGTGATAGGTTCGTTTTTTGTTTGTTTGTTAAAAAATCTGTGTAATATTAAATATGTCTATGCGAGTACTTTGTAAATGGTTGTAATTGCTATTATGCATTGCTCTATATATGAAAATGGCTCAAACTACCTTCACATCGTGAAAACCGGTAAAGTAAGTTAAAGCCACTCTTATGCTTAGTCGGACAATCGAATCCAACTGATTTACTTACATGCCAAGCTTTTGCCTACTTTTAACCATAACTCTACTTTGGCAAAAAAAAATTAAGGCTTATATAAGCATTTGCAGAAGTACGCGTTTATATACATACTTGTATATACTTGTATGTAAGTACCCATATACATAGCATATGCTGTTGAGACTGCAACAAAAGCAGCGTTTCCCGACTGGTACCTTTTTGGTGAATTCCGGCCCATAACATAACTAGTAAGGAAAGGGTAATTTTTGTTAAAAATAATGAAGTAATCCATTGAGATTAAGGGCCATAGATATGTATAAATATATCTACATATTATATACCTTTAGCTTAACATTTGGATTAGCTGATAAGTCGAATAAAAAACATTATTTAAGCCTATTTATCAAACTACTTATTAATGTTAATTTTTTGTCTCAAAACGGATATTTAATGATCTGCCTACAATCGCAAGAGTAATTTATTATCGTGTAGTACATTCTCATGAACGAATAATGTCATAGTTGCCGCCGAATGGGACTCGGAGTTTGGTTTTAACTGCGTGTGGAAGAGTTCGTCTCCGTGGATGGCAATATCCGTCGGTTATTATATTATTAAGGGAATAGGCCAAGAAACGGTGAATTTTATTGGCGAACTTGCCCCAAGTTAAAAACTGTCCTTTTGGTCACAAAGTGGATGGTCAATGTTTTTTAGGATTTACAAAATGCGAAATACATTGACTGCCTGGAGAAGGAAAAAAATGCAGCCGGGCTCTACTAGGCCAAATAATTGCGCTGATTAGGGCAATATCGGTTCTATTTCGAAAAGAAAAAAATGTTCTTCCACTGTATTCACCAGATTTCGCTTCGTACGATTCACTTTTGTCGACTCACTTCGAATAGCTTCATTAGATTGGCACTCACAGTCGCTAGATGCAAATCTGATGAAGATGAAACAGCGCGAAACAAAGATGCGATCAATAATCAGTTAAAACAAAATATTAGGGCATTATGTCGAAATTTACCACAGCCATATGATGGCTAAATAGTTGATAAGCCTGCCTTCCCGTTGTAATGAAATTATCAAAAATGGTGGTGACTGGACGGCTTATTAACATATTTGCGCTTTGAATAAATAATTATTTAAAATTTCTTTTTTTCAGATACCTTTCTTAAGCCGTTTGCTTTCTTGTTTGACCTAATGTATTTACTAGGTCCTAGTATCGTCTTACTACGTTTTTTCTTGATGACTATCTGAATAAACCTGCAAAGAAAAATTCCACCTAAATTCTTCAATACCTACAAGTATATATAATTATATCTAAAGCTGTCAAGCTCCTGCACCTATGAGCAACATATTGCGCCATACCCAACTTATCATTTCATTATTAATTTTATCATGTTATGGGCAAACATAGAGTGGAAAAACTTTCATAAAATTAAAAAAAAGTATTACATTTCAATTAAGCGGCGACTATTGTAATGGAATGTATGCCGTAATTAGTATAGTATTATGTGAAGGTGATTGTTCAAAAAGCCTATAATCTAGTTGAAAATGTATATATAAAGTTTGTGTTATAATTTTCAATGTGAATACAAAAATGTAATGAAAGTGCACACAAATTATGGCCTGCTTATTGCTGCTCTCATACTCTGAATTACTCACTTGCAAAGCGTATCGAATTTATTGAATTAAGTACGGGTATTTAGTAATTTGCGGTGTTTTGTAAATAAATTAGCTGGCAGCGCAATCACTCATGTTTCGATTAACAATTTCGATTTCAGAAAAGTGACTAATAGCTAGTGTTTTGCGCACTTAACGGCAATAGTAACGCGTGCCCAGCCAACGAACTATCGACCCATAAACTCGCAAATGCATTACACACCGCTTTGGGCTGTTATGTCATTGTTTTGGCGGGCTAAAGGGCCAACGATTGCACAAATTAACACGAACTGCTTAACCAGCGAATGTTAAATGTATTTGCACAAATTATTATTAAATCCAATT
This sequence comes from Bactrocera oleae, assembly GCF_042242935.1. Taxonomy (NCBI): domain Eukaryota; kingdom Metazoa; phylum Arthropoda; class Insecta; order Diptera; family Tephritidae; genus Bactrocera; species Bactrocera oleae. The sequence goes on along the minus strand of NC_091540.1, from coordinate 61,868,931 downwards.
ACATATACTAATTGTTGATGTAACGCAAGCACGTGAGTAAGGAAACCGATACTACTGTCGTTTCTTATTGGCCTTTCAGTTTTAGCTGACCTCGATTCGCGGAATTCGCTGTAGTATTGTAATATATGGGATGCATGCTAAGCGAAAAATTTTGATAATCAATCTAAGAAATATTGTAATATCCACACATACATATTCAAATCGCTAGACGGTACCAAAATAATTGGAAAATAATTAAAATTAACAATAAAACGACAAAATTAGGATATATCTCTTCATAGTTATTTCCACACGCACTACTTTACTCCAATTATAATAAATCCAACAGCTAAGTATTTAAATAGTAACCGATCGAAACCAAAAGTGGTTATACTCGTATAAAAGCATTGATATAAATTATAAGTAAGTATGTGTATGTATATATTGCAAATATAAGATTAGCACCCGAGACAGTTTTAAATAAAATAAAATAAATAAATTTGTGGATTTAAAACCAGTTTTGCTAAGTGAATCGAACACGCGCCTCACCAAACCTGTAACAGCCGGCTAGCAAAACAAAAATGAAACGAATACAACTGAATAAAGTAGTTTTATCACGCAAGCAAATATGTGTTTACATATAATCAGAAATGTGTATTTGTATTGCTGTTAGCATAAAGGATACATTAATCAGTTTTATTAACATATAAATCTTTTGAATAAAAAAATGTAAATAGTATATTGCTTTTCATTTTGCAGCGGCAACATAAAGCGTTCTTGCTTTGAGAGCATATACATCCAAATATAATCTATGCTTACAATTTAGGGCTCGCCTACTTTATTTGATTAATCTTTGGCAATATGTCAACGTTGTTTAAGTCAACTCAGGTTATTGGAGACAATTTGTGTTATCCTGACCAACTCCGATATTTTTACCCTGAATAGGACATGATAAGTTTGCCATGAAGTTTGCAACGCTCGGGAGAAAACGTTGCAAACACTATAAAGTATATATATATAAATGATCAGTGTGATAAGCTTAACCGATATAGCCATGTTCGTTGGTCTATATATAGGTGAATTAGTCCCTCAGTTTTTGAGATATCGATCTGAAATTTAGCACATATACTTTTCGCATAAGAAGCCGCTTATTTGTCGGAACCGTCGATTCGAACTACTATAGCCTATAATACGAAACTGTCATATAAACTAGTCGATCGAAATCAAGGCTTTGTATGGAAAATTGTTTAATTTTACAAGGGTGTCTTCATGAAATTTGGCATAGATTATTGTCCAAGACAACGCTAAAATTTTCAGACAAAATTTATGGTCTATTTATTATTTGTAAAGGCTATTCTAGCTTCGGTGCAACCGACGTTAACGTTTTTACTTGTTTATTTTATCTGTGCCTAACCATACATTAAATTACTTAAATATAATATTAACTGATAAATATTCTAAATATTCGTATATATTTTTAATGCCTTCTGTTCTTTCCTTCTCTGCCGCTATCTCCACAAGAGGTATAACAATTTCATAAAGATTTTCTAAAACAGAATACCCGCCGTTTGTAAAATACGTCTTATAGATATCAGCAAAGTAGTCCTCCACTATCCTCCTCATTCGACTCTGCCCGATCAGTGACTTTTTCAAGATCGGAAAAACAAAAATGGCACGAGTCAAAATATAGAGAATGTGATAGATTGGGCACCCGCTCGAGCCTAATTCGACCAATTTAGCCGTAGGGATGGCGAAGGTGTGAGCCTGTGCCTTCTTAGGGGGGGAAAGCAATTGCCAATGGTGCCGGTTTTGCTGCAATTCTGCGAAAATTCAGCTCCATAATTTTGCCATTTTGCCCTTTCTTAGGTGTTGATCACATTTTGTAAAAATTAAATCAGTGAGCAACATCTTTCCGCCCGATAGAACCGGATGAAGACCACTGACCTTGATTTCTGTTGTGTTACAACGGATTTTTAAATTGTCGACGGTCCCGAAACGATGAAAAAATCAACTCGGTCCGAATTGCCTTAAACAGCGAAAATCCCCTGTTATGTTGTAGTCTTATGATTGCGTTTGCTGTCCGGGTTGAGCAAACGTGACACCCATCCCGGCCGTAGTTTTCTCATGTCCAATAGTCATGCAGCATGACCGTAGACGTAGACTTTTAAGGTGCCTATTGCTTAAGCTATCCCACGCCCATTTCATATGCGGTCTGCCAATATAAGACTCTTTTCATATTCTCCGTGGTAGCTATTATCAAATTTCTGGGTAAAGCTCATAAAAACCGATACTTTGCAAGTTTTCTGACAAGCAATCAAAACAAAACTCTAAGTCCGATTTAACTGAAATTGAATAAAAGTCTACGAGAATGTTCTACAGCATATTTTGCTACAGTGAATCCATCGTGCTTGCCGTGTTGGCATCAGAGTGATAGCAGAGGATCTCAACATCTCTTATAGATCGACTCAACACATTTTGGCTATAGTTTCGGGTATGAAGCGTGTCAATGCTAGGCTCGTATCAAAAGACCTGAATCTTTTGTAAAATAACATCCAGTAGATGCTTGGCAACACAGCTGAGAACCCTACATCAAATGCATCATTACTGGTGACGAAACGTGAATTTATCAATATGACGTCAAAACTTTTCAACAACCTTTCGAATTAAAAAAATTAGCCGAAATCGAAAGAAATAAAATTCGCTGAAGGCATTGAAGGTCATCTCAGCCGAGGCTTATAACAAGTGTTCGATTAAGCGTTAGTATGGTTGTATTAGCTCATGAGCCTATTTTGAAGGCGATAATAAAGATTTGTATTAAGATACGTAAAAATGTATTTCTATATTGTCAGTCTGGGTCAAATTTGATGAGATGGTATAATATTTTATGAAGCAAACTTCTAGAAGACTCTTTTTGATTTTTTTTTTTGAAAATTTTTTATATTATTGTTTACATTTGAAATATAATATTTTCTATATATTCGGATCACTTTCCATATTAATATTTTTAAGTCAATCTATGGACTTTTTTAAATTGTTATTTTTCTATTTCGCCATATTTTTCAGTCGTTCTTGAAGTATATGTTTTGTAACTAACCGGAATTTGTTTTAATTATAAAGATGTTAAAAAAGTGAGTAATTTGCATTCAAACAGGTATAAAACCAAACGGCCCCAACAATGTACTCCACAACTACCCTTCGGGTACATACAGAAATTCAACCATAGTTATAAGATATTTATAAAAAGTTTAAAAAAAATCTCAACTGTGTTTTATATAACATTTACAGATGCATCGATTAAACTTCTTGATCGTTAGATATTTATCACTTATTTGTTTGTTATTTACCCTTATCTCTTGCAATCATTTTTATTAAAAGTATATTGTTGTAGCATTCTGAAAAAAGCAAAAAAATAAAACAAAAATAAAAACACAAAATAATATTATAATACTCGCAATTTTACATACTGCACATGCGCAAAAGCAAATGTAAAGCCGCTACACAACCGGTTGAGAGAGCAAGCACAGATAACAACGACAACCATTGAGCTTAGAGAAAAAGCTAACTGCAAATGAGCACCGCCAAAGCAGTACATATGCTCGCCTGTATGGCTCAAATGTGGTATGACAGCTGCGCATGCGTTGCTTACTGTTGACTTTGTGTGTATTTCAGCACAGCTGCTCCGCCACGGCGCCACACAATTCCAATCAATTTGCATGGGAGTAAGTGAATTTTGCTCAATTGGCTTTTTGGTGTCAGCAACTTCCAGTGGCAGTGGCAATAGCAACAAGTGAATATATTTATTTTATTTGAAAAGCAAATGGTAGTTGGCCAATCGTTGGCCAATTTAGTCTGCGTTTGAGCAGCACTGCGAACGGTTAACAAAATTTTTAAACGCATTGAAAGTGACCCTTTATTCGGTGGATTGCAAAATAAGGAAAAGAGTAAATACACTTAACTTAATTTATTTTCGGATTGTTGCTAATGTGACTGTGTTGGAAATTGTTTTAAAAATAAAATAAAATAAGACTAAAAAATCCACAAATTTGTGCCATAAAATATAGTTTTGAAATTTATTTTTGTTTAAATTGATTAAGAAATGTGTGTTGCAAGTGCTGAATATATTTAAAATATGCAAACAACTTACTTTTTTGACAAATCTGTTTTGTGTTTTTCCATATTACTCGTTTATATAACTTTACGACTGCGCTGTGCTCGAATGTCAAGTGGATTTTAATATGCAATATTTGCAGTACGAATAAATTTGATTGAAAAAAATTAAACAAAAAAGTACTTTTTAAAATTGTTGGATGTAAAAGCATCATTAAAATTGAATGCAAAAACCAAAACTAAAAATAAAAACAAAAACAAAATAGTGTTTAAATCTGCTGCATTTTTTTTTAGCTGTATATGTGTGTGTTGCTGTTGGCTTGCGCTTGTATTTTATGGCCACAGTGCAACATGCAACAAGAAAAGTGTCTAGTTTCGCACACACCAACACAAACACCAAAACACTGAAGCCGAATATAACAAATACAAAGTCAGCAAAGCTGATTGCTTACACACACATAAATATATGTTATATATATAATATATATATATATATATGTATATATATATATGTATGTATGTATGCAGCTGGGTGTTGGAACAAAGACGCGCGCCGTGCATTTGTAGTATTTTATGCGAGCGCTGCCGCTTGCATACGAAACTTTATCCGTTCATGCGAACACTTTTTGCATTTGTATGCACAATTGCATTTTCTTGTGTCTTTTCTTATATCTTTTATCAACTGTCTTCATATTTTTGCCATGCTTTTTCTGCGCTGAACTCTCATTTTCGCCATTAAATTTTATGGCTTGTATTGCAAACTATATGCAATTTATTAATATATGCACCAAATATATATTTCTAGATTTTAACTAATTTTTCATTCCTTTATGCAATACAGTTCACAAATTGTCTTTTTTGTGTAATAAAAGTTAACAGAATTATTAATAGGTAACTAAAAATAAAATTAAAGAAAATAATAATTGTTAACGGCGTATTGAAGTGTTGGAAATAAATGCTTATAAAAACAACAATAACAAAAGTGCAATAACAAGTCAAGTGAAACGAAACGCTGTGCCTAACACAACAACAACAACAACAACAACAGGAAGATATTTACTTACAAGTAAGGCAAACCAAACCGAACCAAGCAACAACAAAAAAGACTTAAGCAACGAACTTGGATTTGAAATAAAATTTGTAGAGTACTGCCACATTGGTACAATTTCAAGTAAGTTTTATGACAAAATTTTGCATTAATGCAGCAAAACATAACAAAAACACAAAAAAAAAAAACAAATGACAAAAATAACAACATGTTAATATTGCGAAAAAACCCCGAATGACACAATAGGCACATTTGTATGCTTTACGTTCGCACCCTTGATTGCCGCATAGGCCTTCGGACACGCTGTGAAAATGCAAATTACATGTTTGCTGGCGAAATACGCCACTTGCTGTGGCACCTGCGGTTGCATTACTTTTTTGCGCAACAAATTCAACAGCTGAAGAATATAAAAATCACATGCAGACGTTATTGTATGTATGCATGTATTTGTGTGCGCCACTAGTACATACCAACAAATTATTATATGTAAAGTCAATAGTGTTTTCAAATTTACCAAGCATCATATAGACACGCACACTCACTTACTAACTTAAAGGTTTCGAAACATTTAAGGCATTACTAATTATGCCCCATTGTGTGGCATGAACAAACAACCCTCCATCGTTGTTGCGTTCATAAGGCGTTGCAATAACTTTGTGTTGTGTTTTGAATGATAGACATGTAGACACACATATACCATATTTTTGCCATGTTTATATATAATTTTCTCAAGCATTTTTATGATTTGAGTACAATATTGGCGCTGTTATAATATATTTAATACAAAAAGTGATTTTTTTATTAGATCTATATCTACAAGTATGTATTTAATCATAAAAATGTTTGAGAAAATTAAAAGCTTATACAGGGTTCTTATAAATGAACGACGAACACTTTTCGATAACTTTTAGACGCTAAATGCTTTTTATATATATTTATTATGTGGAAGAAATAATGGGTAAATAAAATTGGGCTCAGGCACAAAGCCTCTCAAAATTTTCCGTTGGTTCCAACTAACTCATAAAGTGTTTTAATATTTTACAAGCCATTATAAAATTTATAAAAAAAATAGCGACAGCTTTTCCCTATGCCAATACCCTATATTTTACTATGCGGCGCACCGACAGCGTGTTTAAGTGCCTACACCAAATAAAAACAACAACGAGCTGCACGCCATCATAGTTATCAAAACTGCAAGCGCCTATAGCAATAGCAACAATAACAGCACTAACAACAGCACCAACGCAAAGCAACCACTTAAACCACATTCGGCTCCGCCTGCTTTGATGCGCAACAAGAAATTGTAACAAATTTTCGCCAATTTTACTTTCAATTGCACCTCGCTTTCCTTCTCACTTTCATTTGATGTTTTTCATCTACATGTTTGGGTAGACGCGTAAAACCATACAATCATATATTATAAATATAAGGTACAGTATTTATGTACTGTTAAGTTTTTTCAGAGAAGCTTTGAACCTTTTGTGAACTTTTTGCAATATTGCTTTTAATTTAAGTCGCCTTTCAATTAAATTTGCATTGAACATTTTTTTTTTTCATTTATAATGCTTTTCATAATTTGTTGCGCAATTGCGTAAGGCTTATACAAATACATAAATGTATATATGTATGTATATATCATATATATATATTTATTTGTTGCCAATGCCAATTATAAAAATTTAATTGAGTTGTTAAGTAATTTTGCTCTGTTTGCTAATGACTTTGTATATATTGTTGTTAAAGTAAACTATTATAAGGCAATATATAAATATATATTATATAAACACATTTAAATATCAAAAAAAAGTTGACAAATGTGTAGAAATATGCAACAAACTTTCTATCATTTATAATAAACTAATTGTGTATGTATATATATGAGGTAAGAAAACCTAAAATTTAAAATTAAATTTGAATGGATTCCTTGGCTTAAAATTTTTTATTGTATGCAGCCATTTTGCTTCATTTTTGCGCGATCATAAACAAGTGACAATCGTTCCTTGTAAATTTGAGAAAACGATATTATTTTGTGGTTATATCATTAGCAATCTCACAGACTTAAAAATAATATACAAATTAACCACATTTATATAAAAGATTAAATATATTTATGTATTTTTATTCATTACTAAAAATCATGTGTGCAATAAATGAAAACCTACTTGGATTTTTTTGTTCTGTCCATGTTCGCATAAAATCCAAATTTTCACCCTTCAATTTCCCTCGTACTTATTATATATGAGTTTTTTAGTTTAAATATATTATCGCACGTGAACATATAAGTTTCAGGAACTGCATAGTGATCCAAATCCAGTGAATACGGTGGTTGAATTATTAATAGCAGCATTTAGTTTAGGAAATGAGACTTCTACTTGGTTGATCATAATTTCTGCAATATTGCAATACTACTCACATACCCTCTATGCCATAAAATTATTCCTTTAAACTATTTATCTAGAGTAGACATTAGGCTGTTCGTTTGGTGATACCTTGCCTCTAGAACCACATTTTAATAAAGTAAAGAACTACAACATATATGTAAAAGCACTCTGTAGTGTTCACCAATAACATTTAATTTCATTGGCCCAAAAATTTTTATCGATGTCCAATTTTTGCAACCGCGGAAATATTAATATTAATAATAGATCTGGTTAGTGAATCTGGTTATTTTCATTCTATATGAATTTCTACATTAACCAAAAGCTACGCGGATGCTTTCCGCTGAAATAACGATTTAAAGTCTATTGAAGGCGAAGTTTCAGTTTCCGTACTTTATAACTAACTGAGTTTTTTCGGGTATTTTTTTATATTTACTGAGCAACCTTGCAACTTACATTGTAATAATGTATTTTGTTTTGCGGAAAAAACCGGCCGACTTTAAAAAAACAGATATTTTGACGTGAAAGTTTTGGATTGCAAATTAATTCGCTCTTCCGATATTAAATCAAAGTAATGTGAAAAAATATTCCAAATAAAAAAATTTTAACTAAATTTCGTGAAAGAAACCAATTTTTAAAAAAGATAAAAACAAAATTCAAAAACTTGGTTATTTGAATTTTCGCATATGCTCGCATTTCTATTATTTTAACTTAATTTTTCAATGTGTTTCATACTACTTAAATTTTTTTGCTTTAAAACATTATCAACTCTGGACTCATAACAGCCAGTTTTCTCTCCGCACTGAAAGCAATCATTCAAATGTTGTCAATTCTAGACATGCCTAGCTTCTAAATATTTCTGCATGAGTTAGTTACTTAGAGAACCAGTGTCTATAACTCTCAGAAACTATTCATAAAGGTTCTCGGATCGCAGTTAGTAGTTAGTCTTAAAGTTTCTTTTAAATGTTATTTGAAGAAATATTCACTTATCTATAATATCCATCAAGTGTCATTGCTAAGATGCTTCAGATGTCCATCTATTAGAAATTAACCAATGTAGGCGGATTTTATTAAAGCTAACCATATTCGTACATGAACAAATCGTATGCAATGATAATGTAAATGAACCTTTCATGAGAAAACACCCACCTAGGCTTCGTGGAACTCTTGCTAACAAATGAAAAAGGTCATTCGCACAATATTTAACACACAAAAAAATTAAATATCAATATTTTATGTGTTTTACCTTATTTTTCCTATCATTGGCATTATTTGTTTACGCTTATGTACTCATTTGCACAACACTCTCAATTTCATTTCGAATTTCAGCGCGCCGTATGTTTCGCTAATCTTATGCTAAAACAGAAAATAAAAATGCTTAATGTGAGCTTGTGATTAGCATCAAATCTACAACAACAACAATTGTTCGAAGTGTGTAAACAGGTTACAGATGCTGTCATGTCAGACTCATCATTAATCGTATTATTATTGTATATTCTGCTTGAGAAAATATTACCATTACCAACCAGTTTTATAGTTTGACAGTCAAACTAAATTATCGCCAAGCGCTGACTAGAGAACTTTATCAATCGATTTAAAAAGTAATAAGATAGCTTAGTATTATTTTGTGCTTGGGGATACAGCAACAACACTAGTGCATGCAATGGCCAACAAACATTAGCACTACATTCGAGTGAGCACCGAGCTTCCTCTTCCCAAAGCATCGCCAGCGGTTTTTGTGGTTTAAGGCGTTTCACGTTTAACGTGTGACAACTAATTAGCATCTTTTACCATCTTTATTATCACACTAGCTGGGCAAGAAACATGTTTGATCTGAGTAATACTTGCATTATATTTTTTAATTTTTTTTTTGCTGTTGCTGTTGAGCGACTTTTGGTACTACTGCTCTATTGTGTGTGTTTGATTTCAAGGTCGTCAACGTCATCAGTTGTCAATTTATAACGATGGCTTGTGTTATTGAGTTGTTTTGGTGTTGCTAAACAGATTCGCCATCCATAGGTGCTGCAAATGCGTGGTACGAGCTGTTTGCTTCCCATAGATCATGCAAATTTTTTTATTCTATACTGGTTTCACTTTTTTTGAAAGTTTTTTGAAAATCTGTAAATCAGGTGAAACAGTTATATTGTGAATGCGTTTCATAGCATGCTTTGAAGGACAATATCGCAAAACCTGAAGGTTTATATTCAATCGTGCAATCGTGTAAATCATTAAATTCGTATTGACCATTAATGTTTACCTTGAAAAGTGAAGCAGTTCTATACAAAAATAAATTATTAGCCGTTTTGTTGTTGTTTTAAACAAGAAATATTTGTTAGTATAATGGTTATTGAATTTGAAATAAGTGTTAAATGCATTTAATATTGTAAGAAATAACATATACCTGAATTTTTATTTGCAAAGAAAATATATAAAAACAAGTCGGATGTAACTGAACATTTTATACTCTCGTAACTTGCAAGGATCAAAGACGGGAAATTACTTCACGTGTTGGCAAAATTTTATATTAAAGGAAGTAATTATCCGATTCAACCAAAGACGACCTATTATCGAGAGTTGCAATTATTTATTTTATTATATGAATTTAAATTATATATCTTACAAATTGACCGATATTTTCGGTAAAAAATCAAACTTTTACGCAAAGTTTTACCCCGATACAAACATTGTTGCTTGATTTGCATAGTGAAAGAATCACATGATTGTAATCCGATTTCGCCCATTTTCGCACTATAACATAGAAATATGAAAAGAATGTTATGTACCGAATTTGATTGAAATGAGTTAAGCAGATCCCTAAGATATGGGTTTTTACCTAAAAGTGGGCGGTGCCACGCTTACTTTTTTCAAGCTAGTACCTTATCTACCTCCTTTGCCTTTTATTTGTAAATACTTGATACACGATATTTAATGGCTGCAATACTCAATACCGCCTTTTTCAGGAATTGTCAAGTCGCACCATCTCTTTTATCCCGTTATAAAACCAGATTTAACATGAAAAAAATGTTAATTCGACTGCACCGAAGCTATAATACCATTCACCGATGTATTTCTTATAGCATAAAAGGGTATAAAAAAATCTTTATCTTGATTTTAATTGGCCATTTTGTATGGTAACTATATGCTATAGTGGTCCTATTTAAAAAAATTTGTTCGAAAAACTCAGTGTTGCCGTGGATGCATGCCAAATCTCGTGAAAATATTTTGTGAGCTAAAAAAAATTTTCATACAAGAACTTAATAATGTTTGAAGAAATTAGCTCTTTATTCTGTTGTTGTCGTTTGGAAAACTTCCTATATATGTACATCTGATCGACTTATTGTTTGTGATGAAGCTTTCTGAATTACAAATATACACAGTGGCTTACCGGTGTTGGGAAAAATCTTTCCCAAATTGTAAAGAAATACTGTTCTACTTCATTGGAGCGGGTTAGCTTGCAATGCCTGTACTTTTCAAAGCTTTCGAAATTTAGTTAACTATATTTTGGTTTGGTTTCAATCTTAAGGCATGATAACATAAATACAAACATGGCAAGAAAGTTCCGGGAATACATATCTTGCAGGCAACAAAAATGTTAGATTTTTTTCGTAAATTATAGCGTATAATGCTTTGCGTATTCATCGGATTTTTCACTGTTCAAAATTGCATTTCTTAAAGCCTTTTTTCCCTATATTGGTATGTCGCTTTTGGTAGAGTAGTTCGACCTAACACCAAACAAAGTAAAAATGACTGAATAGACAACGTAAATAAATTACATAACAACGTTGTTAAGTATACAACGGCTTACCACCCGTCGTTGTAAACATAATGCGCCCATTACACAGCAGAAATTTGATAAACACAATTATATCATAAACTTGTATGTACATCTTTGATTAAAACCAACTACAATTACATAATCATAACAATATCTTGAAGCGACGATGCAAATGTCATACTTATTGACTGAGCATCTTTTGATTGATCACAGTAGTGGACAATTATTAATAACGGTAACTGTAAAGAAGAAAAACTGATTTTCCCACAAACTGTTTGCAGACACACCGTTACTCAGTTTTAGTAGCTACAAAACAGTACTTTCTTTTCTTATAATTATAATGAATTTGTAATCTGCATAAATTATCAATAAATTTGTATGCAATAAATCAAAATCAATTAGAAATGTGTTCGTAATTGTGAAGTGAATGTGTAAAATTGCAGATTTTGTAGGTGTGCACTGCAGAATGGAGTGAAAAACTCACAAATATATCTACATACATACAATAATTTGCATGTATTTAGTTGTAAATTTGAGACTACCGCCTTAGCCGCTTAAACAGTAGTGTATTGAGTTTTTACAACTTTGCATTTGTTGCGCTTGATTTAGCAGACTTGATGCGGAAAAGACAAAGACATATTTAGATGGCAACACTTGAGTGATTTTTTTGAATTTCTTACTATAAGAAAATATTTTGTAAACGATATTGAAATGTGTTAATAACTTTTGTTTTTAGTCGTTCTTCAAGAAACCTGTATTGAACATATTTATGAGTCTTTCGATACTGGTGAGTATTGATTTCCCTTGAGTCATTCAGAATAATAATAATACAATAACATTAAATTTAAATTTGGAAAATCTTTAGCCACTAATATTTTACTCATTATCCAGTATTTAAAGCAAACGAACTACACACTGTGTTTTACTTCGTTAAGTACGTCTGAAAAATGAAGTTAAATTTGATTCAATACTGATCAAGCATTTATATAAAATAAAAGTTTTGGCCTTAATAAAAGCTTTACGAGACTAAAGAACCCTTCTTAAATATTATATTAAATTAAAATTCTTACAATGCGAGCTGAGGTCTATTGCGCCTTCCCCTCTGTCACACAGACTCACATAGGCCCACACTTTGATGTATTCCAGGATGCTCCATGTCGCAAAACCCGTAGTAAAGGTTTCTTATACTTTTGAACCTAGCGAGGTTGTAACCACCCATTAGCAACTTTGTTGTTACCAATACCCTGCCCACTCTCTCCTCCTTGCGGAGCAGCTGCTTTATTATATGGGGAGACACGGGGATGCAGGGTTCCGGTCTTATCACCCAGAAAGCAGCTGTAGAGCGGGCAAACTCGTCAGCCAGTTCGTTCACGATTCTAGGGACACTAACGAATATCCGTTAAAGTAAGTGTAAAACCATCTTTTTATCAGTGTTAGCTTAAAATCTGGTATATGATACTTTATTTAATATTTATATTGAATAAGTAGGCTACTAATTATTTTAAGGTTAATCTCACGACCAGTGAAGGCTGACTTGATAAACTAAAGTCAAATAATGATATGAAGGTTTAGTAAATAAAAAAATTACCACACCAAGTCACACGATAACAGGAGAAATCTCGGTTAAGGATTGTCTTTTTTAGTCACAAAGTCATTGCCTTCTTTAAATTGCTCTCACTTGGCTTCCATTTCTTCCATTTCTATTACTGAACTTTTAATTAATATCGGCTTCCCGGCCTTCACTTTAGACAGTAACTTATGTCATGTTTCGTGAAGATATGTATATATATTCTCAAATAAAAACGATTTTCAAACAAGGACTTCATCAACGACCGATATTGGCGGTTCCGACAAATGAGCAGAGTCGTGGAGAGAAAGGGACGTGTGCATAGTTTTAGGTCGAAATCACAAAAACTGAGTGACTACTTTGGGCATGGCTAAATCGATTCAGCTCGTCACACTAATCATTTCTATATACATTTAAAAGGGTCTTCGACGCTTCCTTCTGAGTGTAACAATCTTCATGGCAAGCTTCATATACCCTGTTAGGGGTTTAATTATAGTTTCACATTGTAGTTGTTTCGCCAACCCAAAAATGCGCTACTAACTTATATAAAGACGGACCATATATAAATTATTCATAAATTTGCCTACAAAGTCATAAAAAGTATAACTAAAATCCAATTACCTTTGAAAATTATCATTTCACATATATTTTCACACTAAACTCACAATTTTCAAGTCTATGAACGAATGTCGTTCAACTATAGCTATTTACAAACATTGCCGGTACACACTTGGTTGATTTTCCTTGAGGGCATTTTAAGCGCTGAAAAGCCAAGTATTTCCGGTAGCTAAACAGACGTCGCTTTTACACTTCCAACAACTTGCGGTGGGCTAATGAGCACCTACAAGCGTCTGCGAACAGACACAAGATGCCGGTAATGCGCCATAAACTACCAAATACACAAACAACAAAAAACTGCACTTAAAATAAGCTACATTTAAATAAGTGCTTATGCCATAAATACCTAGAGCCGTATATTTTCGACTTTTTAACGAGCTGACAACCTAACTTGCTAGTTAGATGGCTAGATGACTAGATGGGTAGATTGGAAGATGGCTGGCTGACGGCAGACATCAGTCAACAACCAAAACTCATAAATTTTCCAACATCGCCTAAAGCGATTTAACACTTTTGAATGTCGGTTGACAGTTGAAAAAAACCTTCCAGCAAATACAGATTCATATACTACAAGCATACAATTACCAACAAAAATGCATATAAAAATTTATTATCATTATTTTTATTTTTATATGCAACAAAGTGTACGAAGTGCAGAGCTTATAGTCATAAAGTCGAATTTCTGAAAGTACCACAGTAAGAACGCGCACGTACCCATTTGCAGCATAGCGTTTACACTTGTACAATACATAAATATGTATGTGTGTAGGTAAATGAGCGCGTGCATACACTTGTTGCTTTGGCGCACCCTGTCACGTATGAACATGTGTGTATGTAAGTTTGTATATATAAATGGGGGCGTATGCGAGTATAAATAGTATGACGTTAAACCGCAATTGAAAGAGCTGGTGTCTTATGACAAACATGTGTCACGAATAATAATGAGTTAAATAAGAAAAAAACGATAGGAAAAGGTAAATGCAACAAAAAAAAACACAAAAAACCGTCGCCACGTCGAATTGCTGGTGTGTATGCATAAAAATATTTCCAATAAGGAAGACACGGTCGCTAAAGAATTGCGAATATGTTTAAGACAAAAGTACATACATACAGATATATACACATACTTATATACACACAGTTACCCGTTAGTTGCTGCGATATTGCTGTCCGTATATATCCCTTTTGGGGATCATTGACACGGCACTATCACACAGCGTTGTTGTTGCTGCTTTTTTAATCAAAACAAATCGAATACTTTTATGGAATTAATAAACGTAAATTTTCAATCGATTCTTTGTTAATAACACGCACATTGAACGCAAAGCGTAGAAGTGTATGTGCATTAATAAGAAACCACAAATAACTGTGTTCTTGCCGAAATACCATCGATCGTGAGGATGATACAAAAGTATTACACTTCTGCTTATCCGCTTATATAAATGACACTCACATATAATACAAACTATGGAACTTTTGAACATTCTACTCTATACTGCATATCATAACTTTTTTTTTAATAAACTATTATGCTGATGTATTTAGAGCCATCTATATCCATTTCGAATGTGTAAATAAACAGTCTTCCCTCCTCATAGTCACCAAGTACGGTATCTAAAATTCAGATCTGCCATTGTTTTTGTTGTCATTAGGTTATATACAATCCCGACTCTATCGTGGAAGTCCCGCAGCGAGGAACCAACTGAAATATACTTAGAGGTTCGTTAATACAATATATACGAGAATCTTCATCTCATACTCCGGAATTTTAGATTTTGTTGTTGTTATAGAAGCGGTAAAATTATATCCAACAAGTTTTGCAGCTCGTTGCAAAATTGACAACCCTTGGTCGGATATAAAACTGTGTTCGTTGCGTTTACATCTGATCGACCTTAAGAGATTTTTTAAGTATTTGTTTTATTCCTTGAGGAAGGACCTTGAACTGAATCCAAAACAGCACTTGTAGGTAGAAGTGATCCCAAGACATATATAACAAGCCAGTTTTCAGTGTTTATGTCTGTTCCAAGATAGAAAAAAGTGAGTCAAGCCTTTTTATTTTATAGCAAGAGGAGAAAGCGGTTTGGTAGTTTAGTCCGACGATGTCGCTGAAAATCACTGTAAAGCACCAATAAGTTCGATCAAAGCAAGCTTTAAGCGTCCTCATAACACATCTGATGGAGAATTGAATGCCTTTACTTTTGTTAAATATTTCGAGCGCTTTTTTCTAATTATCTTATAAGCGAACAATCACCTCTTTACCTCTTTAGGGAAAAACTCTTAAATTTGCGAAATAAGGATATTAAGTCGAAGTACAAGTTACAATATTATGTGAATTAACTTATTAGCGTTTACCCATCATAATGATTAAGAAAAAAAAATAATGGTAATAAAATTGTACCCTCTAATTCCAAGGACTCAAAAACATATCCTTATTGATCTACTCATGCCTTTATTGTTCCTATAAAAACTTAATAGTGTATTGAAGCCCTCGAAAAATGTTTATTAGACGATTTATTTATTCACTAATTTAGCTGAAACATATGTATATAATTATGTAGAATTATAAATTAAACTTTGAGAAAAAATAAAATATTTCTTACTTCTTTCAGAAACAAAACTACAGACATGAAAAAAGCCCGGCGATGGCTGCTCATAACGGCATGTGAGTACAACAAATGAAATAAAATATAAATGATAACTTATTAGTTCTAATTTTTAAATATTAAAATAAGTTTAAGGTTAAATTTTTCAAATCGATAATTATAATCGATAATAATATTAAAGGCGCACGCCTAGTGTGAATTTAAACAAAGATCGATTTTTTCATATTTTTACAGGTAATACCTTCAATGTACTAAAATTTTAAATCGATATCTCAAATATTTTTTGATTTACCGCCTTCTAAGAAATAGTCATTAAGTTCAATAAAGTCCACAAGTTCATCTTTAAAAGCGTTTTTCTCAAAACTACAATTTACTTGAGTGATTTCTGGGTGACATATTTCTCTGCTCTGACCAGTAAACTTGCTTGTATCCACACAAAGAGAATTTCTCTAAATAAGTGATGCGAACATATTTCGCAAAAATTGAATATATCCAATAATATTTAGGCCCAAAAAAATGTAAATCGTACTAAATGCAAAAAAATCATTTAAAAAATTAAAAATAGTTTATTTTCAAGCCGTGTTAAATCAAAACCGTGTAAAAAAGATATTTTCTTCTTCAAGTAATGACCTACCAAACACGACAAAAGTTTGGGTAAAATTCAACTTTTTTTAAAACGCCACAATTTAGTCAATTTTTTTTTTATCTCGAAGATAGTTCATTGTACGAACAATATCTTCTAGTAGATATTTTTTTTTTTTATTATTTCATTCATGGAGAAGGCCGAAATCAAGGTAGCAGTGAAGAACTTTTTTAGCGCCGTCGAAGATTGCGTGTAACTCGAAAAATACTTAATTTTTTCTTCAAAAATTTTTCTATGTATTCATAAAATATGTGGAAATACAATACATATATATATATATTTAATATTTAAAGCAATTGATAAAGTATTGTAGTTTTTTTAATTCGCAAAAATCGCCTGCTATTACATTTTTAATCTTCTTCTATTAGTTTTTAAGCATTTTTTCTTTAAACCAAATTATGTTTTTGTTATTTTTATAATTCTTTGCATTTCAAATTAATTTTATTTCCAGCTCTGTTAATGCTAGTGACAGACATAGCAGCAGTGGCGCCTTTTAAAAAAGTTTCAATTGCCACAACAACTGCCTCGACGACAACGAAAACAACAACAGCTACAAATGAAGCGCCGAGCAGTGAAGCCACAGTAAATATTTTCTTGAATTACAATTGCTAAATATTTCAACTAAATTGCATAAAAATATAAAAAATAAAAAAATGTATTCATATTTAGAATATTTCTATATTTTATGAATATTAATATTTTTAACAAGTTTGTTAAATATTGATTTCATCCATACCTGTTTATGTATATTTTTTCCAGTATATAATATTAACTTGATTATTTTTTCACAAATAACCAACTATGCACTTTTAACTACAAGTACATATTAGATTGATTGAGCTTGTAAAATATTGTTTATCAACATATATGTGTATGGAGGTGTGTACATATATAAATATATATAGTATCTATATAACAAGAATATTTTATTACACCTAGAAATTTAATTGACTTTCATATTTCTATACTCGTATGCACATACAATACTTTTTTTGTTCACTTTTTGTTTTGTGTGCCAATTTCTTCATTTTCCTTTTAAGCCTATCTACTAATATGGAATTCTACGTTCCTTTCTTCACCTAGGTGGCGAAAGTTTTTACTTTTTTCACTTTTAAAGCCAAACATTCTTTTGAATGCCGCTGATATTGCTTGAAAATTTTACATAAGTATATGTGTACAAACATTTCGAATGAGTAATACTTCGAACAGGGGTTTATACTCTTTAATAAATATATTTTAATTTCCTTCAGAAAAAAAATAAAAATAAAAGCAAAAATAGTGATAGAATTATGTACCAACTTTTATTTTTAAAATGATTTTTTTTATAATTAGTAGAAAAAGATAGAAATCTAAATAAAAACGTTTAACATATTTTATTCTGACCCAAGTTTGTGTCTTAAGTCTTTTGTAATCAGCAAGTAGTAAATACATACACATAAACATACACTCATAAGTTTTACATATTTCTTATAGTAGCTTTAATTAGGGTTGCAAATAACACTGGGAAACAGTAGTTTTGTTTTATGAACTTTCTTACCCGATTTTGTATGATTTTGTCACGCTGATTCCAAATCTGTAGTCAGTTTTTCTCTCGCAGCTTTAGTTTTCGAAATACGAACATTATACATTTTTAACCAAAAATACTACAATTTTAGAATTAAAAAATATAATGATCTTACTTAACATGAAAAAAACTTTCTTTTATGTGCTTTATTTGCATGAGTAGAAACATCAGTATTGTTTTGAATGCTTCAGCAGTAATCAGCCATCATATTTACACTCCAACCACCCTGGTATTGCTCTTCCATAGTACGAATATTAATTCAGTTCATGTTTTCTCCTTATCTGTCATACAATCAGTAACATGTTCCTTGTCCTTTATAAATTCCCTGTTTTGAGGACCGTCAAAAATGCCAGTTTTAATTTTTTATGTGCTCAATTTCGGAAATATTTTACTGTTATATTTAAAATAATCATTTCTAGTTATTGTTTAGAGCTTTTACAACTGTTTTATCAGGGTATTCATCACATTCATACTACCCGGTACTAAGTTCACTTGCAAAGGCCAAACTTTTTGATGCCAGTGTTCTGTCTTGGTTTGGCTATACCATAAGCACATGAAACAGCGGTATTTGGTATATCCTCCTTATTGACCTAAAAGAAAATTGACCATTTTAAGATCGGCACATATCAGCCAGTTAATGTCTTCCGAAAGTAGTCCAAATAGGCCTTTTACTGAATCAGACACATTTAATCAGCATTCTCTAAACATATATTCACTAGAAATAGCATAAAAACTATTCCGATGATTTAAAGTTCTTCTCATAGTAGACATAGCGGTTTATTTATGATATTTAGTAATTTTTTGCCCTAAAAATTAATTCTTGTAAGCCGAGTAACGATATTTCAGAGCTGCTACAAAGAAACTGAGAGTAGATTTGAAATCAGTGGCGACAAATTAGTAAGAAACAGAAATTTCATACAACAAAAAAAGTTTAATTTATTTACCAGTATAATGCATTTAAAAATAATTGAATAAACATTTAAATTCATTTCTTTACCATGGATTTTTAATCCTGTAATTCTATCATCTTTAATACTCTGCAGTGTTCAAGCAAAATGAATGATTTAAATTATATACATATGTATGAAATTCAAAATAAAAGTTTTAAAATTTTAAAATTAAATTTTTATTCCGAAACTTTTTGATTAAATAACTCAAAACCTTGGCTTAAACCATTTTATTTTTAATGATAATATTAGTTATGTTTTTCTTTTTAATTTTAAAACTGCTTTTAACACAACTTTAAGTTTAATTCGAGTTTGCGTCTTAAGTCTTTTGTTAGAATAAATTACTAAAGTATGTAAATACGTTTCATATTTAAATTATTCGTCTTTTATTCATTATTTCTACTTCTAAAAATATAAAATATCTATTTTTACTTACTTTTTACCACGAATTTCAGTCTGATACTTCGGCGTCAGGTCCAACGAAAAACTCCAAGTTAACTGGCATTCCACAAATCGATTATATCTGGGATCCAAATTTACCACGCGAATTGCGTGGGTAAGTTTCGCCCGCATTGATGCTTCTACTAAGTTTTTAATATTATTTTCTTTATACCAATTTCACAGTTACAATCTCTCGAGCTACCCATTCTTCTCAACTGTGCCGCCAGAAGATGATATTCACTTCAAATGCGATGGTCTGCATGATGGATTCTACGCTTCCATTGAACATAAGTGTCAGGTAAGTTCAATAATATTGCACAACATAATTATAAGTCATGTACGTATGCATGCATGTGTGTGTTGGATAGATATTTATACAGATATGTATGGAAAAGTTATCAAATGAGCGATTGCTGCTGACCTTGACCCATTATCTTATCTTGTGTAACATGCATGTATATATGTAAGTTTAGTTCAAAAAAAAATAATACAAAACAATGAAGCATTGAAATTATCCGTTAATTTATTGAGATAATGACCAAAACTCTTTTAATCTTCATCTATGCAGTTATTGATTGGTTAAACTGCTGGCTTCAGGTAAAGTGGGCTCAATTTCATTTGAAACCGAAATTATCTCCAACAGCAAACAGTATGATAGTGAAGCTTAACGCAGTTGGTTTGCTGAAATCGCACTAGGGAATGTCTATTAATTTCACGCGTGATTTTGAAAATTTCTCGAACCTATTACCACCACCGGGCTGGCGCTTTAGTAATGAAGCCAACAACATGAGTAAACACAACTCTGTGCAAATATATGAGACTATAGTTAACTGTTTGTTGTTATGTGAACGCATAAATTTAGTAAATAATAAAAGTATAAATTTGTCTGCTGTCGTTTCGACAGTTGCTAACGCGCTATTGACTATGTCCGAAACAAGCTGGCGTGTTGATCTTGACCTCAAAATGTGTGTACCTGCTCACACACTGTTTTTTTTTGTATTTTGCTACCTTTCATGCTTAATTGTTGTTTTTAATTATGTATTTTGCTAATCCGAATATATTTCACTTTTGATATTATATCACAACGGATTTTAAAACTTTTCTTTCTGATTTTAACACTGAACTTATTGTAAATGTATCATCTTATCAAATTTGAGCTAGACTATTAAGAATTATTTAGATTCTAATTATATAATATAATATTATTTTCAAATTCGCTGATATTTGGTCAATAAAGACACGCTAACAATTAAAAATCGCATTCGATTCGCCACTTCTTTGCTTGCTATATTTGTGCTCTGTTGTCAAAAAATGTACCTGTCAGAGGAGTTATTCAATTGAATGCAATACAAGAGAGTAAGTAGATACAGCGTAAAGTAGTACTACATCCCTCTCCCCCTCTATTAATTATGTCAATCCATTTGACTTATGCTAGTTGCTTGATCGATTCGCCAATTTCTATACTTGACCTATAACTACTTCAACAAATCGATTGATGCACACGTTCTACGAAAAGTTAACAAAAACAAAGGGAACTCAGGAAGCCTAATCCATTAAATAACTAACGACTAATTTTTTTGTTCTCTGCTGCATCGCTTTCAGGTCTTTTGCCCGCCATTAAAGCATGTAAAAGCGAATTTTTTTGTATGTCTACAAAACTAATATTTTTGGTTTTTTGAGAATGCAAAACTTTCTAATAACCAAGCAATATGTTTTCCTCGAAGACGAGTTTTTTATGCTCTGCCATTTTTTTCGATAATTTCTTGCCTGTTTGATGGTAATTTCATAATGGTATTCTCATATAAACACTCGTCGCTGTTGGCAAAAAGCTTAGACAGTCGATTTTTACAAGCTTGTCTTGAAGCAAATATTTCACCAGCAAAATCATTCGCCATAGGCAGAAAGAGGTAGTACTCACTTGGTGCAAGGTTCAGACCTAAGAACCTCCCAACCAAGCGTCCGGAGTTTCCGGCCAGTCACTATCGATATGTGTGCCTGACATTGCCTTCATGGCACACAATTCCTCTTCCAATGGTCTTAGTTGTCCGCTCTAGGCTGTTGCTTCCTTCAGATGGGCCAATTGTTGACAGTTTTAATTAAGAGTTCGGTCGATGGAGAGCAACTCTCATAGTAGATGATTTTTTGCCAAATCCACCAAACACACAACTGGCTTTGCCACTAATTGCGCCAGCTTACCATGATTCGACCACGATTATTTTGGCTTGACATTATCATAAGTAACCCACATTCTATCACCAGTAACCATCCGCTTCAGAAATGAATACGCGGTTGGAAACTCGGCCATGAGGTTTATTGGCGTTACCTCGTGTTACCGGAAAGCAATCGTTACTAAAATTGTGCGTGTTTTGCTATTACAGAAACAGAAACATTATGCACATTTTCAGCGACTTGACTTTCTTTTTCGCCTTTATAGTATTTTCTTTTTGCTGGTGTCCATCTTTGACGATTAAAGCAATTAAGCAATCACAATATTCTCTAAAAAGTATTTTTAAATAGTACAAAATCTTATATTTCTAACTTTTTTCAAAAATTAATAGATTTCTTTGTATTAAGCCTTGCAATATTACCCTCTTATTCCTCCGACGAAGTAGTCAGATCTAAATATACATATCTATATCCCTCTAACGCGTTTTTTCTATTCCAGGTATATCATCACTGTGTTTATGGTATCAGGCATGATTTTCTCTGCGCCAATTTTACAGCATTCGATCAGCGGACATTTATTTGTCACTTTGTGTCTGATGTCGACTGTGAAGGTTCGAAGAATTATTGGAATAGGTATCTAAATTAAACTCAAAATAAGTTATTTATGTATCTATAATAGCTGTCATTTCACCACAGAAATGATGATCTCTACATGGCAACAACGCCAAAAACGACGACAACAAGCAGTACGGAGGCACCACCACCAACACCACGTAGACGGCTGGTAAGACCATTGAGGCCGTTAAGACGTCCCGTGAATCGTCGGCCGGTTGATGATTATTACTATGATGAGGAGGAAGAACCGGCGGCAGTGTATGAAGATGATTATTATGAAGAACGTTTGAATCGTCGGCGCAAGCCACGACCACGACAGCGAAAACCAGTCACAGATTATGAAGAAGATTACAGCGATGATAAACCAAGGTAAGTAGAGAACAATTTAACTTTTGAACACAAGCAGTAATCAACGTTTTACCCTCTCTTAAGGCGTCATAATTCGCGCGATCGTTTTCGCGATGAGGAGGAATTGGAAGTGGATTACGATACTGATCGTCGCAAATATGATAGAACCAATACACGAAACAAAGCGTCAGATAGACGAAAAATTGGTGGTCGTAAGTCTACGACAGGCGGGGGTCGTTTAGGTGGCGACGAGCGCCGCAGTTTAAGTGACGATCGTGCACAGCCAGGACGGAAGGATAAATCGCGCATTACGCCATCAGCAGATCCAGTTGATGCGGCAGATCCACCACCGCGTCGTCTAAATGGTCGACGTAGAAGTAATGAGAAGCGTGCATCGGCAGCAAACAGCGATGACTTGGATGATTTCGAAAAGCGACCAGCCAATGCACCCGATCAGGAGGAGGCTGCCGAAGAAGAAGCGCCTCCTAAAGTAAAAACGACACCGAAACCATTGGAAGAATTTATCACACCGAAGGCTAGTAGTAGTTCCGTTTACGCACGACCACGAGCACCTCCACGCATAGCGCGTCCGGTGCCGCTGAATGAGAAGAAAAAGTTTCAATATCCCATACAGAAAACTGGAACGACTCCTAGTCCCGAAGCTACACACGCAAGCGCAGATGACTACTATGAGGACGAAGTCTACGATGATGTACGTCCACAACGTGTACCACCGCGTAGACGTGTTGTAGATAGCAAATTAGATGAAGAAGTAGAAGCACCCAATTCGAAGAGACGTAATCACAATGATACACCTTTAATAAAGAAGCCTTCGCGTACAACGATTCGTCGACCAACAACTGAGAAAAAACATGTGTCCACTACAGATGAAGAATACTACGAAAGTGGTGTTGGCGCATCTGATGAACCTGTCGACAGTCATACCAGCAACCGGAAGCGTCCTTTTAGCACGAGAAATCGCAGTTCCTTTGGTCCCGCCATTGGTCGTGGTGCTGAAGATGTCGACTTTATCGATGATGACTACGAAGAGCGGCCACTGCGGCCGACGCATCGGTTAAGGCCAAAGGCAGCCGCACGCAAAGGTACCAAAAAACCGCGACGTCCAATAGAAGAAGAAGATGTTTACGAGGACGAGCCCGAACCCGAACCACTGCAACGAAATCGCGTAAGTGTAAATCGCGCTCGTATTGGAAGTAACGCACGTTTGCGACAAACCACAACTAGTACGACAACAGCGGCACCAATCGAAGATGCCGCATCTGACATCGAATTAGAAGAGGAGGAGGAGGAACCATCGGCGCCCGCTACATTGAGCAAAGGTTCCGGTCACTCACCCTCGGGACGCACTGCAACGGTACGTGTTGTTAAGCGTCCATTTTTACCATCGCGCGGTGGTAGTCCATACCTGCCACGTGGCCTACAACCGGTTGGTGTGGCTCTGAAGCCACTCAGCTCGCACACAACGGACACTAGTCCCATCGATATGGGTTCTACAATCTCGGGGGTTCGTCTACTCGAACATGGTGCACCGATATTGCGAGACTCGGGTAGTGCTTCAGGGACCACGCTAATTAATTCTCATTTACATGACTCAAACGGATACGAACGCGAACGGGAACGTGAACGTGAACATGAACGAGATAGAGAGCTACATGTAACGCAAACGCATCGTACTACATTGCCACCGCGTAGCGCATTGCCGGCATCGCAGGTGCGACCAGAGCCTCAACCTAAAATTACATTAGATGAGCTCTACGAAACCGACTATGACGTCACGTTGAATGACGCACTCAATCCGACGCTTAAACCGCTTTCGCCGCAACACAGCAATCATGCGACGATTCACAATGGCGCTTTTGAGCATGCATTCGCATCGGAGACGGGCGTCGGTACATTTGTCAATAACAATAAGTCACCCACACTCTATCACAATAACAATAACAATAATCAATATCAGCAACAACAACAACAACAACAATACCAACAACATAAACATCAACAACTAAATGGTTATCAAACTAAATCACAAATCACTCCATCGCTTAGTCAACCACAAACCCATTTTGAACCACAACAAAATTCCAAATCATTACAAACTCAAATTCATCATCAAACCGAACATTTACATGTACAACAACAACAACAGCAACAACAAACTAGACAACAATTACCACAGCAACAACAAAGTGCCTATAATGACTACAATAGTGACGATTCGTATTTCTCATCAACAGATATCCGAAGGCGCGCGGTCGTTGCAGCGCCACAGCCGTATTCCAGCCGAACGGACTACAGGGGCGTCGGCATGAGAATAGCCCAACATTTCTATGATGATTTGGAATACTAAAGGTTAGCATCAAGGGCAATTATGTATTCATCATGGCCACTTTGTTCATAATCACATACATAAATGCTATGTACCTATCCTTAATACATACAAAACAAACATATTTGCATACATACTTGTACATACGGATGTGTGTTTATATGTATATATGTATTGTATGTCTTCAAAGCATTCATAAGAATTGCAAATCATTTCGCATGCTTTCAAAAATTATTTATTCAGTACTAATTTGATATTTGCATGATTTCGCATTTCACTCATATTCATTAGGTGCTCTCCACCATAGATGAAGCAAGCCAGGCTCTCTATATAAATAGTATATGTCAAATTGACTTAACGCAATGCAAAAATATAAAAACGCAACTTTGATGTGTACGCAATATATGCCGTTATTATCAATTGCTTGTTGGCATTTGACATAATTAACTTGCCTGTTGATTTTTAAAATAACAAAACTTATTCTGTATAACTTAAATGTGTACCTTTTCTTTCAATTTTCCAAAAAAAAAAAAAAAAATACTAAACAGCATTACTTTGCATTGTGCAACTCTAAGCTTTACAAGTTTATGGCAAGAAACAAGCTTCAATAATTATTATTTTGCTCTCATATTTTCGCTCATCTTCGCTCATAACCGCAATATGCAGTTGCGTTGCTTTTTCACTCTTCGCTCATAGAAAATATTTAAATCAGTTTTCGTTTCAAAAAATATTTATGCAATAATGAGAATTTTGCTATTCATTCCACTTTAAGGTCTCTCTAGAAATGTATATAAGTGTATTTAATGACAGCCACACTATACAGCACCACGCACACAAAACTCACAGCACACGCCCAACGACTTGATAACTAAAAATCTTATATGAAAATGTTCACACGTATCGTTTATTCCTTGGGATGTTATGAAAAATACTTGTACTCCGCGAATATCTGCATATCTACATTTTGGAACGCAAAATTAAAGCCGTTGGCAGAGCATAACGGAAGTTAGTTACCCACAGGATATAATATGATGCTGAAAATATGCGGCATTGCTAGTTGGAGCATCAAATATAATTTATATATATATATACATACACATGTATGTGTGCGGTAATAAGTTTTAGTTGATTGTGTGTGTAAACTAAGCTTAAAATTTATAAATAATTAAATACTCAATTTTCGTGATAGCAAAGACAGAATTCTATAAAGTTTTGTCACATAAAATACATACAAACATAATTAAATGAGTTCTCTTTTTATTTCTGTTTTAATTAATTTTTATTTTAATTATTGCGTACACACTTTATACTAAACATATACAAATGTCTGTTTTCCCAGTGTTTTCGTTTAGTTTTTTGCCCTTAATTCGCTAAATACTTTACTTATACTTTGTAAATTATTTTGTACTGAGTTAAATACAATACAATTGTTATTAAAAACTGGCATAATCTTTTATACTGAGAGATAATGTAACTAAATTGTTCCAAAATAATAGTTTTATGTTGGCAATTTCTAAAATTACACTGTTATAATAGTAATGATAGGGTATTTTCTAAATTTTGGATAAATATATATACTTTGTGTAGCTAAGCGTAAGCGAAAATTAAATAATGCAAAGTGGAAATGAAATTAAAATAAAGTAATATAATATACTGTAAAAGTAATGCTTGTGTCATTTGCTTACTTTTCATGTTTAAATGGTAGGCTATTGTAGGCAGATTTTCAAAGCTTCAGCTTCCTCTTCCAGATAGTCCAATTTCTTCATTAATATAATCTACAAAAAAGGAAAACAACACAATCAATTCACGAGATATATTCTTGAAAAAGGAAATCTGAGTTAATCAGAAGAACGTCAAAGCAATGAAAAAATATCATATCATATCATATGAAGATCATATGTATTAAAGTCAAAATAATCAGACGAAATATAAGAATAATTTGTTTTTCAATTTTTTTAAAGTGATCGCATCATCACACAGCTCTCCTATTTTCTCAAAAAAATAACGTTATTGCGAATAATTTTGAAAAGCGATTACAGTGAAAAAATCGACCAGATATTTAGTAGTAGCCGCTGTAAAAAAACAGCCTTGAATCGTTGAGATCTTTTATTTTCATGTTCTGAAAAAATTAATATACAATAATAACGTAACCAGTACATTTTTGAAACTAACAGAAAATGGAGATTTCGGCAAAGAAAAAGCACACCGACTTTTTAAAAAAAGTAGTTATAGAAAAAAATACTTTTAATAACATAAGTACAGTGTATGGCAACTGGTAAGTATCAAAGGCGGCGATATAACGAAAATCATTTATGTAGTATGTGAGAGTTTGGGTAATTCGTGGACCAATTTCACATATTTTCGGCATTAAACTATAGTATATCTAATATTTTTATTATTTTTGACGATTTTATTTAGTTTTAGCATTACTACATATTATTTAGAGAAAAATATGCTCTCTGTCTTTCATTAAGGTACTTCACATAACATCACCAATATATAAGGAATAAAATCAACCAGATATTTGAAAATCCTGATATTAGTTATATGGGGCCTCCATACGTTTTCACCCGATTTAATCCATTTTAGGCTGGGGTCCACACCTTTGGTATATGGAGGCTTGAACAGTTATGGCCCGATTTTGACAACTTTTTAACTTGAGTTGACATATCTTGAAGGCTCTATTTTTTGCAAAGTTTTATTTTAATATATTCATTAGTGCTTGATTTGCATACTGGAAAGTCAAAAAATCAGATGGAATTTAAATTGGCGTTTTGTGGGCATTACAGTGGTCCGATTACGCCCATCTACAATAGCCAAGAAACATGTATACCAAGTTTCCTTAACGTATCTCAATTTTTACTCAAGTTAAAGCTTGCACAGACGGATGGACGTACGGACAAACAGACACCCGCCTCTCAATCCTGATCATTTATGTATATAAAGTTAAGTTTGCCATTCTTGGAGCAACAGCTTGCAGCAGGATTGCTCCGTATCCCCCTCATCAGACAAATCAAATCACACCTTTGCTTACCTTAGCTGCTGAGATGATTTCTTTGGCTATTTTCATTGGCATATGCTCCACCGATCTTAGTAAATCAATGGGTTTGCATTTCGCTATATCTTCGACTGTCTTAAAACCCGCATTATAAAGTTGTTTCGCGCGATTCTGAAAATAATAACGGATAATATTATATATATTTTTTTACACAATAATTTCATTTATTTACTATTTTAACGGCTGGCAAATCAAGTAACGCTTCCAACTCCATTGTACCACAACGATCTAATTTTGCGAGGATACGCTCGAAAAGTGATTTATAACACCAAAAGTCATCCAATTGTTCACATAAACGCACTATTGCACTAGCACCAGCGGCAGACTGATTGATTAACGTTTGCAGCATGCCACGTTCAACGTTATAACGGGACGCCACTATATGTATAGGTGTAAGATTTAAAATATCCACCAAAACCAACACCTTATAAAGGCGATTCAATTTCACTTCTAACGGTCCTTGTACCGATAAGGTTTTTGCCATTTTAACAGCAATCGCTTCGGTGAAACCGAGTAGATGGAAGAGTGATTGTGTGGTTTCATCCAACAACATATATGCGCGATAAAGGATATTAGTGTCAGTTTGGAATAATTCATCACCTTTTGTATTTGAATTGAAACTCACAACGAGATACAACAAGTGTGCATAGTTAGTTAGTATTAATTGTTTTTGTGCTAATTTTAATTCGGCATGTATGGCATAGGTCCGTTCATAGTCAATACCGGCTTTAAAGGCCGCACGACCAATATTTGTCAGCTGAAAGCGTGTAGATTTACTAATAAAAAGTCGCCGATGTTCTTGTGATGTGTGATTGGTTGCATTTTTTACATCCTGTGTGGTAAGTATGTTCGATGTATTACGTTGTACAGCTGTTGCTGGTGAGCATAATTCCAGTACTTTATGCTTAAACATTGCACGAATTAATTGAAGCACCATTTGTTCGGTTGAAAGTTTTAGTTGTGGTGCTTGGACAGCTAATAAAGTGCTGCCTACCAGACGATACAAATCCGAACGACAGGCGGCAATTTCCAAACCTATCGCACTTAACATCAAACTCTGTGCGAATGTTGATTAATATTTTAGTAGATATTAAATTTGTAATTAATAAATAAAATTTGCACATACTTGTAAACCAATACAATTGTCGTAGTCCAAAGAAGTGATGGCCTTATCCATAGGTGAAAATAGCATTTCGCCAACACGTACATTGTCACGACTAGTTGTAATTAGAAAACTTTCACCAGCTTCGCCCATGCCTGCGCGTCCAGCGCGTCCGACCATTTGTTTATAGCGGCAGAGTGTCATAAACTCGGCTCCCACATAAGGTGCACGTATTATGACACGTTTTGCAGGTAAATTAACACCAGCCGCCAAAGTCGATGTACAACAGATTACACTTAAGACGCCAAAACGATATGCAGTCTCTATGAATTTCCTTTCATCCATTATCAGACCGGAGTGATGATAGGCTATGCCATAAGGTATAGTCTTAGCTAACACATTACCAAGCACTCCACACACTTTATCCAGTGCATCCATAAGATCCTGCTTTTCACGTTTGCGGTGTTGCAAAAACTTTCTAAATAAATTAAAATGTGTTGAGAAATATTTTTAGTTTATTTTGTTTTTGTAAATAAAATACTTGGGTAAAATACGGCTCAACAGCAAAGCAACATTTTCACAGTTTTTACGCGACGGACAAAATATAAGCACGCAGTGTTCGGGCGCACATTCTGCCACCAATCCAGCCAAGTGATCTGGATCAGAACGTGCTACAGATTCACTATACTAAATATTGAAAAATAAATGTAAAATTATAATTACATGCCTTTGAAAATATAAATACAATATATATTTAAATTGTACAATAAAAGATGTTTGCTGATGATTGTTTCGATTGCATCGCTGCTATAACCCTTCACAAATAAAAAAGTATCCAAACCAGAATTTGATTTTAATCGTTCAGTTTGTATGGTAGTTACATGCTATAGTGGTCCGATTTGAATTTTTTTTTTCGAAAATTACAACGTTGCCTTGGATAATAACCCCTGCAAAATTTCGTGAAGATAGCTCGTCAAATATAAAAGTGTCCATACAAAAATTTTAGTTTGAGCGTGTTGTTTGTATGGCAGCTATATGATTTAGTGGTCCGATCTAATAATTTTGTTCAGATATTGTAGTGTTACTCTGGACAATAATTTTTGCCGAATTTCGTGAAGATATATTGTCCAATAAAAAAAATTTCCATACAAAAATTTGATTTTGGTCGTTCTGTTTGTATGGCAGCTATATGTTATAGAGGTGCGATATCGGCGATTTCGACAAAAGATCAGCAAAGCGTAAGTACAAAATTTTAGATGGATATCTCGAAAACTGAGGCACGACGAACATGGCTAATCCTAATTTATATATGTATAAAATTTATAGTATTCGATGATTCCTTCTGGGTGTTACAAACCTCGTGGTAAACTTAGAATACCCTGTTCAGGGAATACATATCTAGCAATAGCTTACGTTATAATCAACGCTTCGATTGTAAACAAATACTTCTTCTAAAGTTTTGCCTGCCGAGTTTATCGCCAATATATCATTGCCACATTTTATATATTCTCTTAATTCCACTGGCCGGAAACTTCGTGTATATACATCTGCTTTTAAGAAGGTGGAAACCTCGGTTAAATTTCCAATTGTTGCACTCATTCCAACAATTTGTATATTAACTGAAGTAAAGAAAAAAATACATATAAATACGCATGCAAATATGGAACATTCTAGAAGAGTACTTACCATCTATAAACATAATTTTGGTAAGTAAAGCCTCCAAAGTGGCTCCTCGTCCTTTTTCCCCTATAAGATGTAATTCGTCGACCACTACCAAACCTATTTCATCAGCGCGCTGTGCTTCGATCAAACTGTCCATCAAAACGGCACCCTTTTCAATAGACGCTATAAATATACATTTACGTTTTTTGCGTTTGGTTGGTGGACATTTTCCCTTGCCGGCGGTGTACTCATCCACAATAAAGTTCATGGCTATAGCAAACGGGGACATTGCACTGACCTAAATTGAAGTATTGAAATATTTTCATATTCATAATATATAAATTACGAATTCGTCGTTAACCTTTTCTTGTACTATTGAGACGTAGGGTAATATAAATAGCACATCCTTTTCGCGGCATAACACCTCTCGTAGCATTAATATTTCAGCAACTAGTGTTTTACCACCACTTGTTGGCAAAGCGTATATTAAGTTTTTGCGGGTATGAATGGCTGGTAAATTTAAGCATTCTTCTTGCCATTCTTTAATAGATACGTAATTGCTATATTATTCACATAACTAAAACAAAAATTACTAACCATATAAGTTTTGTATACCCTTATGTGCGAATATCATTTGTTTAACCCTGTCTGGTAATCCAAAAAAATCTCCTTTACTAGGAAAATTATTTTCCAGTTTATCAGAGAATACTTGGGAGTCCCAGTCCAGTCGTGAAAGATTCGTCAGAACTGTCGTATTTGCCAAATCATTGTTTACCATGTATTGGCTTGCAGAAATAACAGTATCCGTGGTTTCTTCATTATTTACTTTGCGTTTAATAGGCGGTGGTGCATTTGGAATCTTGAATATTGCAACATCATTTAGAAATCTTTGAGAGTTTTGTACTCCTACGGTATCAACTATCAAATCAGTGAAGAGTTCATTTTCTTCGTCTTTTGTCAAATCTTCAATTTTAATATTTTCAACGAATGTATCATCTATCTTTAACTGCCTTTGACTTCCGTCAATTTGTTCGCTATGCAAATTAATCGTATTAAATATGCTGTCGTCTACATGAAAGTTGTTGCTATTATCTGTGTTTATTATGATAGCATTTTTCCCCGGTGATTTATCTATGCTTGGGTGATTGTTAGGACTACCAAAAAGCTCAAGAGGAGTTTCATTAAGCAAATTTTCCATCGCGGAAACAGTTAGGTTGTCGGTGGTTGTATTGGAAAATAAACGATCTGTTTCAATTTCATACTGAATACTTTCTTTACAATTGGACATGACATTATCCAAGACAGACTTTGACAAAAATGTGTCTTCTTTGAAATCACTTATTTGGAAACTACTATTCGTCTGTAGTGCAAGTAGTGTTGATTCCCGATTTATATCCATTGTCAGCTGCGCGCAAAACAAGCTAGTATCATTTTCAAGGGTCTGTAAAACTGAATTACTTTCGACTTCAAGTACATTAGAAGCGTCTTTATAATTATTCGCAGAGTTTAGTTTCGAAACTGTAAAGAAGCTGTCCTCCTCTTCATCTGACACAAAAAGATTTTCGGTTTGATGTACACTGTTCTTAAAATTTGTATCCAGACATTTTCGTTTAGTTATTTCAGGAGAGCCCCATTTCACTTTTCGTACGTTTTTCGACATTAATGTCAATTATGTAAAAGAAATGTTGCTGGTATATATTATTTAAATGCTAATAAAAATCAGAAATGATTACACTATTCTAAGTTAGTTATCTATTTGAATTCGCGCGTTTTTTTAAATGACTAGATGTATGTAAATAGAAAACATATGGAAATTGACGTATGAAATGTTTGACGACCTTCTAATACAGCTAAGAATGTACAGTAATACCACAATAAAGTGTTCCTAGTCGCACGATAAATATTTATTAGTTATGTTTTATTTGTTAATAATAATTAGACAACAAAATTAATACATAAAAATTCGATAAGTACCAATAACAATGGCAAAGTATATAATTTTGAATAATTTTATTATAATTTTCTGATGATTTGGCGGGTGTGAACGGCAACAACATTATTCTGTGTTACCAAATCAATAAAAATTTCAAAATAAGCAAGTGTTTCCCATATTTTGTAAAAGCATAATTTTCTTTGTCACTTCCTTTGTCTCTAAGTTTCCTAATTTTCAACTGTAAAAATAAAAGTCAGTTGAATAAAGTTTGAAATTAAAACTGATTATAATAAAAATAATAATATATAAGCATATTAAGTAAGTCTCCAGCAATTACTTTTCTTTGATTTTAAATAATTAAACAAAACAGATATGACGTCGAGAGACGGAGTTTTCTCAGGATCGCCGCCCAGTTTTGCGGACTTAACGGAAGCAGTGAAGAAAATAGAAATGCTAATTGCAACAAAAAAATTGGTATAATTGACCTTGAAAACAATAATTTGTTTTAATAGATATTAAAAATGCTTATTTTTTTAGAAATCTAAGTTATTTTATGATATGCTATTGGGATTTCGTATGTTGGAGGAGGCACTGCAACATAAGCAGTCGGAAGCTTACGAGCTGGTCATAACTTGGGCTAAACTATTTTTGGTAAGTGAAAATAAAAAAATTATAGTTTTATTTAAAAAAATACAAGTGTCACATTTTTATACTCTATTAGAAAATTCAGTCTAGCATTACAAATCAACATGATGGAATTCGCAGACAATTTGAAAAAGTAGTGCCTCCCGCAATTACATATATTATTGGTTGTTTGCAATACAAAACTAAGACTATAATCTCTTATCACTACCAATTATTGGAAATGATACATGAGTTATTACTTAACCTACGACCGGGAGTTCTCGAAAAGTTGGCTACATTCGAAACGGGTGTTATGTATGTACTATATACTCAAAATTTATTTAATCTATCTACCATATGTATTTAGTTACTTGATGTTAAGTTAATAATTCGTTTGTGTGATTTTCAGAGCTTGCGTTTGGTTTCCCATTGGATTTGTTGGTGATTTTAATACACAATTGTTGGCATTGCGTTTATTGGCAATGTTATTAAAATGTGCAGATTCTACGCGACAGCAAAGTGAACTCAATAGTATTCGTTGCGCAGACAAATCCGTTTTAAAAGATAAATTAACTGCTGCTATAGCTGTCGCCAATTTTCATACTGCGAAATTTGAAAACGTAATTTAAATTTATGTTTTATCGAGTAATAGCGTTAAGTTTTTTTAGAAACAAGAAGAAAATTCAAATTATTTTTTATTGAAAATATAATAATTATA
Source organism: Bactrocera oleae (assembly GCF_042242935.1). Classification (NCBI taxonomy): domain Eukaryota; kingdom Metazoa; phylum Arthropoda; class Insecta; order Diptera; family Tephritidae; genus Bactrocera; species Bactrocera oleae. Next base: position 61,834,688 of record NC_091540.1, on the reverse strand, counting down.
TTTTTAGACTGCAAGGGATCTCTTGAATACTTATAACATGCATTTGGCAAAAAACATTCTTGTTTATTCATTTCGGTGCAAATCATTCAAGTTTGGAGAAAATATAAATTTTTTCAAACCTTTGGTAAGTTACTTATGTACATATATCAGTAGTATAAATATGTTTCAATAATTAATTATTATTCGTAGAATGTAGAAAATTTTTGGATAGACTTTAATTACTGTCCACGTACCCTCTCGTTCAATGGGCGTTGCCAAACAAATACCAAAGCAATATATACAAACTGTTCTGCGAGCTTAAAAATTACTAAGTTGTCACTGTAAGTTCATGCCATAATCGATTAAGAAATTAAATTATTTATTTATTTACGTTTCATTCTTGTTGCATATACAATAAATAGCAATAATTTAACCCTCACTGTGCATTTTCAAGCACCAGTGCAAATTTTTAAAGAAACTGGTGACTTACCCGATATAAGTCAAATTACAACAGCTAAAATCATTATACCAAGGGATGAAGCTATGCGTTTATTGGAAAATGAATTCATATTGAAATACTTTAACGAATCCCATCTGTCGAATCTACACAACAGAATTTCATCATTTGTTAAACCACTTAATATATCCACGCCACTATCAAGTACTGAAAAGACCGAAAAGACGATTGGCAGCAAAACAAACATGGCATCCACTTTTAAAGGCACAAATGATTATCGCAACATAGAGAACAAGGAAAATATTTCACCTGAAGAACACACACAAATATCAGTTAATCGCGGTAAATCCGGCTTAACCAAGAATAATTCATAAAATATTCCCGTATTTTCTTAATTTTTTAGACACTAGAAACGGAACTTCAAACAAGAAAACAAGTTCAAAACAATTTCAAAAAAGTTATGAGATTTTAATAGGCCTACCTAAGGGTAATAACGAAAAAACTAAAGGAAATCGCGAACTCAGAAATACAAAGAATGAAACTGCAAATTCCAAAGAAAAAATTAATTTTCAATTGCCACATTTACCAGAGTTAGAAAAGGAATTTGATCATGAACTGTCAAAAAACACACGTAGTCGTAGTTCTCGAAGAAAAATAGTAAACTACTCAACATCCACTTCAGAATCACAAATACCTACAAACTCTTTAAATGAAAATGTCAAACAACCGCGGAAACGCTTCTTTAAAACTCAAAAATCCAACTCCGACACTGATTATATTCCCAGTAAAACAAAACGAATTTCACGACCACGAAATTCCAGGTTTGTATTAAGGCATGATTAATATTTTATTTATTGTTTTTTTTTTTAGTTCTTTTGCTAATTAATTACTATTAATACGCTATTTTTGATTGCAGAAACACAAAGCAGAAAAGTTCTAATACTTCTATAAATAAGATGAAAAAAATTAATGAAGTGAAGCCTATGTTATATTCGAACCAAGAATTTACGAAAGTTGTTGCAAACACATATACGAGTCACTTCGCTGATGAAGTTAGTGCTAATTTAAACCATCACATCGACAATAGTAGAACAAATTCCACAATAGTAGAACAGTTATCCAATTTAAATACGAATATTTATGAAGATCTAACCGTAAGTGATGCCGAGCCAGGACAATCATATCGTAACTTTAGAATTCGGCGTAATCCGTTTGACGATGAAAATACTAAGAACGAAGCAAAACAACCTCGAAACTCATTACCACGTAGTATTAAAAAAAAGGGTCAACTTGTCGGCACCAACCTCGGGTCCATCAAACCCGGAGCAAAGAAAACGCTGGTATGTATTAAAGCTCAACGAAAATAAGAAAAGTTCTATACATATGTGTATAAACATACAAAGATGTTTTAAATAATCTGTATTACTTTTTGTTTATTTTAATAAACTTAAAAAAGTTGTCTTTCCTATTTTCCGAATGTCTCTTTAACTACTAATTAGTAGTTAGATTAATCAGTTTACATATATTCGACCTAACCTATTTTAACCGCGAAATACGTAAGAAAGACAAATTCGCAGCTAATTGCAGGAATATGTTTACTAAGCTTTATATCTAAGTTTATTAACTAATCTTTAACGCTTAACTGTTCAAATTTAAGTTAGTTTCATCATACCCAAAACAGGGTATATTAAGTTTACCACGAAGTTAGAAATATGCAGAAGCAGCCTCGGAGACCCGATATATATTGTATAAATACTATATGTATATATATATATATTATATATCAGCATGACGAACTGAGTCGATTAAGCTATGTTTGAACTAGTCCCTCAGTTTTTGTGAGGTGATTTAGCTTCTGTGCAAGTCATTAATTTATGTATATGCAACTTATAAATATAAACTTGTGTATAATGTGTATTTTTTCATAAGGATCCGAAAAATTTGAAGATAACCCAATCAAAATTTCAAAATCCGGAAAAAGCAGCATTCACAAATAAAAACCCAACTGTTTGTTCAACGGATATAGATTTATGCCCGACAACACAGCATACTTTAAACGATGCTGTCGGTCGTAAACGCACATTATATAACACAGAGACACTCAACGCAGAAAAGGCTATGCAATTAAACAATACTGAAAGAAATGAATATGAAATATCCAAAACGTTCGTTCAAATGCTTAAAAAAGCGTCCAATAATGATGCAGTAAAAGCGATTGAAATCAGCAACAATTTGTCTGTGCCAGCAATTGCTGCTGATGTGAACGTAGAAGAACAAGTTGATGACATACAGGATTGCCGTCAGGATGTGCGCCAAATTGACATTGATGACGTATGCGAGTATGAGGAATTTAGTGATTTTCCGACTTTTTCCACTCTATTGGATATTTCTAATATATCCCAATCGCCTGAACGTGAAACGAATAAGGATTTAGCGCAAAAAACCACACAACAGGCTGACACTAGCTTGACACTGCCTACTAAACCAAAGTCTCCAGCTCTAATGGATTACGCAAACAAATCGGAATCGAAAAAAAGTATCATATATTGTTCGCGATCTGAAAACGATAGTGATAGTGAGCAATCCATAATTTCAAATAACAATAGAGAATTTTCGCTGACACAACCTTTGGAATTGCCTTCAAAAGGACAGCAACATGTGTTCTTAACGCCACAATTACCGTTACAAAATTTTCGAAAAACCACCAGCGTTACCAAATGCCAAGTCACCACCACCGGAACGTCGGTAATCACACAGCAAGATAGTTTTATACATCAGCGAAATTTTGTAGTAAATTTGGCAGCTTCAACGAATACTCCACTTAATCTCTCAAAAACTAGCTCAAGGATTACAGCAACAACCACCACCAAAGCCGTGGTAGAAGAAAAGTGCCAAGTTAACGTGAATAGTCCCATACAAAGAAACGAAAGTCTTACCGCACCAAAACCAAAAGCACTCTTACAAGGTATTTTATGGTAGAACAACTTTTCATACTATATTATAAAATCTTATATAAAATATATAGCCAATTAAATTAAAATATTTTTTTATAGGAAATTCACTTAGTTATAGGTTATACTATAGATATCATCTTTATTTTACAGAGTCTGCGGATATGATTACCTCTTATAAAAATAATTTAAATCTACACTTAGACCAGATTGAGACAAGTATGAGTTCGAATTCAGCTAACGTATATATTGAAAAAATTTGCGATATTGGCGAAAGTATGATAAATGAAATAGAACGCGAACGAAAATCACTGTGGGAACTGGAAGTCAACGCTGAACGACTCGCTCGTCAACTAGGTTGGCAATATGAAGCTTATCAGCGAAAACAACAACAATTTCAATGGTAAATTTTTTTCACATTAATTTTTCGTTGTAGGTTATTATCCTAATAACAATGTTTTTACAGTTTTAAACAAAATATTGACGATCTTTTACGTATATTAAGCAATATAAATTTATCGGAAGAAATTGAAAATGATGCCAAGCATAAAATTGCGAAACTCCTCCAAACATCTAACTATATAACTGGCCAAGAATGGCGGAATTTCGTAAATGAAAGCACAGAGAATTTGCTTAAAGATATTTCCTCATTATCCAATTTATAGAATTCATGTTGTATACTTGTATATTGTATTTAACATTTGGAAAATTAGTAATCAATAAAACTATTTAAAAAATTTTAACTTTCCTTTTCGTTAACAACCAATTTTAACATAAACAAGCCCAACCAGTCAGTTTGTATGGAAGTTGTTGTTGTTGTTGTAGCGGATATCTAATCTCCGCTTAGGTGGTCAGGTTGAGCATGCAAAGAGGTGGTTAGTGTCATGCGGAGACTCCTTGCATGCTGGACATATATTTGTAATGCCGGGGTAGATTTTGGATAAGTAGGAGTTTAACCTGTTACAGTACCCAGACCGTAGTTGAGTAAAGGTCACTCTTGATGATCCTAGGAGACGGTTCCGCTTTAAGCAGACGATTGCAGGGGTGGTTTCTACGAAAACATCGCAGCCGAAACTGCTTGGAGAGGAACTCGTTGTGTTATTTAACCGGAAGCACATGGGCTTCGCTATGTACATAGGTGTTGGACCGGAGACATCAATAGGCATTCCTTGGTAGTCCGGACTGCAGTGTTTTGCCATGTTTGAAACTTCTTCGTTTGTGCTGTACTACATCCAGGCGACCATATCGGTGCGGCGTAATTTAAGACAAGGCAAACGACTTGAGGATTTTTTTGCGGCTTTGTACTTTGGCAGATATCGCAGAAGGGGATGTGAGGAGTGAATGAGCACAGGTTACACCTAAAGCCATCGACTGTAATGTTTAGATCCAGTCTGTATTTCTTCGTCCAATGAATATGGTCGCTGTGGATTGTGTGGAGGAGAGTGTAAAGCTCCTTGCAGAGAAGAAGCGAGAAAGGCCGGAGAGCCGTTTACTTTTGAACACATACTATCGATTCCATTGCCCGACGTCAATATCGTACAATCATCAGCGTACGAGGTGATGGAAGTTCATTCGGGTGGTTGGGGGAGTTTCGATATGTAGAAATTAAACAGTACAGGACCCTTATTAATTCTTCTTAGTTTAGATTTTTACCTCGAAACAGTATGCTTTAGATAGTTCACTGCTTCAACCCTGGAGGGAGCATGGATTCTTCGGTGCCCTCAAGTAGCGTTGTGTGATTGACTGTATCAAAAGCTTTTGACAAGTCTAACGCTACGAGGATCGTCCTCTCACAGGGTGGCTTCTGGTTTAGGCCATGAACTATTTGGACGTTTATAACGCTAAGTGCTGTGCACTTTTCGGCAGCCATGCTGGTGGTCTGCTAGGCTCAGGTGGTGAGTAAATATCGGGAGTAGCAAAGCATCACGTGTCTCACAATTGGCGAAAGGAGAGTTATCGGACCTCCCAGGTTTCAATGGTGGGACCGATTTTCCACACATCGGGTATTTAAAGAGTGGTCAGCGAGAGGTTGAGGATCTTGGTTAGGAAACTTACTCCCGTCAAGCCTAGATGCTTTAGCTTCAGCATGTTAATTCCATCAGGTTTAATTGATTTGGATGATTTTGCCTTGTTAATGACACTCCAAACCGCCTCATCATTAAAAGTAAGTGTTTAGCATAGATCACCAGGTTATGCTATTTATCAGACCACCGCTAGCGATGGAACTATCCGTCGAGCAATTACAAGTGTTCATAATTCTGGTGCGGGCTTTGTCATTCATTGTGCTGAATGTCGAATGGTCTATCTGTTTCGCTCTATTACCCTACTATCGTTTGGCAGGCAGGAGTGCCAAAGATCGTGGTGCGCGTTAAAGGCCCGAAGTATCAAACGCTTTTCACCACGAAGTAGCCTATATTCGGGTGGTATCCTGTTAGGCAACATGTAACAGGGCTATTCCCAGTTTGTACGGCAGCTATATATTTTAGTGGTCCGATCTGAAAAATGTCTTCAAAATGTCATTCAAAATTTAGTGAACAAACAAATGTTTCGTCAAACAAAAAAGTTTTCCACACAGGGACTATATTTGCATCGATTAGTTTGTATTGCAGCTATATGCTACAGTCGTCCGATTCGGGCAAATCCGACAAATGAATAGCTAAGAAGAAAAGGACAGGACTGACTTCATAGTCTCTGACGTTTCTTTTTGGGTCTTACAAACATCGTGTAAAACTTAATATACCCTGCTTAGGATATAAAAATAAATTACATTCTAAAACAAGTAAACAACTTCTTTATGGATTTTTCGCAACATTTCATATAATTTTATTAAGACGAAATTTTAACAATTATTCGTTTCTTACATTTAGCAACTTTAATACCTCCTCTTTATACCTTCCCAAATTGTATTCATTTTCGCCTTCATTTATTAGAAGTTCTACGGTTTGTGCAAAATCTTGACTGACTTTTAATTTCGCGGCATCAGTAGGTATACTCCAATTTATTATAGCCTCTGCCGTTTGTTTTGATTTATTTCGTTCAAAACTATAATATTCCATATCTGCTTCCGATTTGCTATGTTCCCATGGTTCAGTAACAAATGATTCGTGATAGCAAGCGGTTAACAAATACATTGCATAGTCATAGTTTTGTTTCCTTAAAGGACATCTATCCGCCACAATTGTAAGTATACCGGTCTTCGGGTTGTAACGATCACCAACTAAGCGTAAAAATTTATCCTTTGCATGTGCGTCAAATTTTAAATCTGACAACTTAATATTTAGTGTTACACGCCGAGCCTCTGGATTGCGTATGGTGGGTAGAGCATGACAGTAATCTGTACTTTTAACTACGATAGGAAAATGTTTTTCCCATTTTTCCGCGGTCTCTAAACCTTTAGGCCATGGTGTACAAAATTTTTTCAAAGCTTCGCATTGTTGACGAATGGCCGGTGGGGTTAAATGTAGAAAATTTGGAATTTTCATAAGCTCCGCATTGGCAAATTTAGATGGAGGTGGTGCACCCTTTTCTGTGTAACCTTGACGCAAAGGCAACGGCACACTACTTGGTTGAAATGTACGTGGACCCGGCCACACAGCAGTCCAATCCTGATCTGTTGCCATTTTGAGGTGACGAGGCGGCAGCACTGCTTCTTTTTTGAATACACGACGTTTCTGTTGTTCTGTTTGCTTTGCGGCACGCAAGTTGAGGACACGAAATTCTTAAGCAAACAAATAATAATTTTTATTTATATTTTATATTTCAAAATACTTTACAATTCTAACCTTCGTCGTTAAATTCATGCTTGCTACCAGCTGTTGGTTCTTCTTGCGTCTGACTGTATAGTCGTCTACCTGCTGCTGTGCTGGAATTACGTAAATTCCTCTCAAGCAGACGTGTTAAAGATGCCATTTTTGCTTACAACCGACCTCTCGTAAAAATCGTTAAACTATTTCACTTACAAGTTATGCAGTCATTAATTTTTTCAGTTAAATTTGCTAAATTTTAATGCCGTAATAAAATTACTGGCACTCAAAAAGAAAACATGTCAAAGAATATACACCAGTGTTGTCATGTTGACAATTCGAAAAGTGTTGCCAGAAACGTATATCATAATCAGAGAACGTATATCATAATCAACAATTTTATACAGATAATTTTACATAGATATATGCGTGTAAATATAAATCAATGCGCGCACATTAAGTGTATTGATAAGTGATAAAATCAGAGAACGTAAATGAATAGAGAAGGAGCAAATGTTAAATGAAATCTTTTTGAGTACTAATTTGTAATTCCAGATGAGGGAACATCGAAAAATATAACTTCGAAAAAGAAAAATACACCACACAATATGCGAAATGCTATAAATAGACACAACGAATATTCCTAAATGAAAAATCGTTGCGCATACCTATTTAGATTTATTTTTTCAATTTCTATGATATGATAAATTTATAATTATAAAAAGCCTTCTGAATTAAAAATCTGTATTACTGGTAAAAACCCCGGAATTCATAATAAAATAAACATTTAATAGGCTATTTTTCCAACTTATGTATGGGCGTTGCGTGAGTAATTGCTTATTGAACAAAGCATAACAATAAAACGGTGACTAAGCGGCCGCGTTTCCACTTTCGGGTGGCTGAGGTCGTAAGCGGGAAGGGGTTAAGCACAATCCGAATACGAACCTATACGTTCGAATCCTAAAACTCATGAAACTGAAATTTTATTTTATTAATTGGAGTCTAAGCATATCATAATTCAATTTCTCTAATAGCATATTTTACTTCCTGATATAATTAAATTATATCAGGAAAATATGTTCATAAGATTAGGTTTATTGAATATTTCCTTATTATGCGTATTTACACAAATGACAAATGTGATAATCACACATACATTCTTAAATACACGTACGCAGATGCTTGCTTCTTCTTGCCCCGCACAAGCAATGACTTTTGTCTACGCTTTTTGCGAGTTGAAAGATCGCAGGCAAGGAGGGATTGGGGCGCACTGCCACATAATTATTTCAGATATATATTTTATTTATCGAATTTAGTTTAAAAACGAATATAGGTATGAATTTATGGGTATTTATATATATATATAATATTAGGTAAAGTAAAAAGTTCGTTCGGTTTTTATCTAAGAGATGGCGTTATTGTCCATAGTATAAGGGTTACGTGTCGCATCATGTCATACTATACGGCGCTAAAAACGTGTTTATTCGTGCTAAAAGTTTGTCTTTGACAGTTTTTCGATTGATTGACTCAGTACGTTGTGAGCGCTCGTCAAAGATGGACACCAACAAAGAGAAAATTCGCTATATTTTACAATTTTTCTTCGATCAAAGCGAAAAAGCAGCCAAAGCGGCTGAAAACATTAATTTAGTTTACGGGCCCGATACTGTAAACGAACGTGTAGCACAAAAGTGATTTGCAAAGTTCCGGTAATTTCGATGTCAAAGATGCACCACGCGTCGGGAGGCCTGTCGTCGAAAATTGCGATAAAATCATGAAAATAGTGGAAACAGACCGTCAAGTGAGCACTTATTTAATTGCTGAGGAACAAAAGTTAAGCCAGAAAACCGTTTGGAACCATTTGCATAACCTTGGATTCAAAAAGAAGCTCGATGTTTGGGTGCCACACGAACTAACGCAAAAAAACATGATAGACCGAATTCCCATCTGCGAATCGCTGCTGAATCGCAACAAAATCGATCCGTTTCTGAAGCGGATTGTGACTGGCGATGAAAAATGGGTCACTTATGACAACATCGAGCGCAAACGGTCGTGGTCAAAGCTCGGGGTAGCGGCCCAGACGGTAGCCAAGACCGGATGGACGGCCAGGAAGGTTTTACTGTGTGTTTGGAGGGATTGGCAAGGAATCATCTACTACAAGCTGCTCCCCTATGGCCAAACGCTCAATTCGGCCCTCTACTGCCAACAACTGGATCGCTTGAAGGCAGCACTCATCCAGAAGAGGCCATCTTTGATCAACAGAGGCCGAATTGTGTTCCATCAGGACAACGCCAGGTCACACACGTCTTTGGTGACGCGCCAGAAGCTCCGGGAGCTCGGATGGGAGGTCCTAATGCACCCACCTTATAGTTCGGACCTGGCACCAAGTGATTACCATCTTTTCCTGTCCATGGCGAACGCACTTAATGGTGAGAAGTTAGCCTCAAGAGAGGCCTGTGAAAATTGGCTCTCCGAGTTTTTTGCCAATAGGGACGCAGCCTTCCACGAAAGGGGTGTAATGAAGTTGGCATCTCGGTGGCAACAAGTTTATGAACAAAACGGCAGATATTTGACTTAAATCGGACAAATGCACACAAAGTTATCATCTTTTGAAAAATCAATAAAAAACCGAACGAACTTTTTACTTTACCTAATATATATTATATTACAAAAATAATTCATAAATGCATCAGTATTTTTCAATACAAATTAAGCAACATAATAATATACTCCTCTGTGCATGGATCTATGCCTCTGTGTATGGTAGCAAGCCAACAAAATAACGGCGAGTTCGCGCAGACATTGTGTTGTTGAAAACAAGCAAATGACGACTTTGTCCACAAACATACATATGTATATACACATATACATACATATATGAGCTCGCATACATATTGACACTATCAGATATTTTTTTATAATCTTTTTTTATTTTTATAACCCTTTTTTATTAAATGATATTTTAATTCTATTTTCATATTATTTCCCTCATTATTTATATTTTCTTGTTAGAAGTCAATTTCTTCCGTTTTTATTACTTTAATTTTTGTTCATGTGCATACCAAAGAACATCTGTGCATATGTATGTGTATACATTTTGCTTATAGAGTGGTGTAGTTTCGTTGCGTAAATTGATAGGATGGTGAAATTTTATTTTCGAACTTGCGCGTTTTCGATGTTAACTCATCTTAATTAACATTTTAGTACAGCTAACATTTGCTCCTTCTCTATTCATTTACGTTCTCTGGTAATATCAAAGCATAATTTTCATTGAATTCTCAGCTCTGTTTACGCGCCACTGTTAAAGTTTCTCCTTCCGAGCGAGATGTGGTGAAATTCACTAATAAAGTCTTGTTAGGTTTTGACAATTCACACGCTGGTCCGCAATTGAACCTTCTCTATGATATACGTTCTCTGATACAACGTGGCATTCTCTATGATATACGTTCTCTGATACAACGTGGCATTCTCTATGATATACGTTCTCTGGTTGCGGTCTCAATTCATAAGCGCATACATATATAACGGTTTCGGTATCCATAAAATAAAATACCTTGATTTAATTCCTGTATATGTTTCTTCATAGAAGATCAAAATGGGTAATCCAGACTTGGACAGACGTGTACTCTCTATACAAAGTCACGTAGTGCACGGTTATGTCGGGAATAAGAGTGCAGCGTTTCCATTACAGGTAAAGTATATGACCACTATATAGTAAATCATTTTGTATTTAGATTTATGTATATTTACACAATTCGTCATTGGTAAGCAAACATTTACAATTTTACAGGTATTGGGTTTTGAAGTTGATGCTATAAATTCTGTGCAATTGTCTAATCATACTGGTTACAAAACCATCAAAGGGCAAATATTGCAAGAAAAAGAACTTGGTACGCAGTACTAATATCTAAAAAAGTTAATATAGGTATATATACAATATAATATTTTGTTTTCTTTTTGTTTTTTTGAAGTTGAACTCTTTGAAGGATTAGAGGCCAATAACTTGCTACAATTTTACTCTCATTTACTAACGGGTTATACTGGTAACGGGTCTTTTCTAAAACGAATTTCTTATATTGTAAAAAAGCTTAGGGAAATCAATCCACGTTTGATATATGGTAAGTTATAACTAAATATCAGCAAGTGTCTGATTAAAAACTTGTGTAAATTAACTTTACATTTATCTTATTAAATGTAGTTTGTGATCCTGTCATGGGAGACAATGGCGAAATGTATGTACCTGAAGATTTGCTGCCAATTTATCGCGATGAAATTATACCACTTGCCGATATAATAACTCCAAACCAATATGAAGTCGAATTGCTTACGGAAAAAAAGATTACTAACGAGGACGATATTTGGTCGGCGGTTCAATGGTTTCATGATCGTGATATCGAAACCGTGGTGATTTCTAGCAGTGAACTGGGCAGAGAAAATGAGTTACGTGCTTTTTTAAGCAAGAAAAATGGCAATCGTTATATAATAAATATTCCACGTCAAGGAAACGGCATATCATTCACAGGTATTTACAGTTAAAAATGTTAAACTATGGGAAATACTGTAAAAAAAATAATTGAAAAATGCGAATAGTATTAATACTCGGAATTCTCGCTACAATTTTAGGCACTGGTGACCTATTTGCTTCGCTTTTTCTGGCGCACAGTCACTACTCCAATGATTTAGGTGTCGCTTTTGAGAAGACGATAGCCTCATTGCAAGCTGTTATAAAACGCACACTTGAATCTATGCCTGTAGAAATTTTGTCCGGTAAACGTAAAGTTACTGCACAAGAGTGCGAACTTAAATTGATACAAAGTAAAGGCGTTATTGAAAGCCCACTGGTAGTGCTAAAGGCACAAGAAATTAAATAACTGTTGATCCCTTTTTATTATACCGGTTTGAGGACACAGAGAACAAAAGCATTTAATCACTATGGCGTTTAACTGGCATTTTAAGCGTACACGTTCTATTTAAAAACGTTTACAATGTTTATATATGATATATATATGTACGTATGTACTTCTATTGTTATATGGTTTAGAGGACAATAATAAATGTAAAATATTATATGCAGAAAAAGAGCATTCATTTGAAAAGCATTCAACCTAAATGTACACGCAAAACGTTTATGTTGTCACTCTAATGTACACAAGCTATTACAATAAGCTTGTATATAAAAGCGTAAAATTGTGTAAATAGATTAGACTATTTTTAGACGTGAACGAGTGACTAAGATGTTCAATTTAATTTTATTCATAATTTACATATGTGCTTCGCTTACGACCGCCTTGACTCAAGTTGTGGATCTTGAAAATGTGCCGCCAGCTGAAGCCTCCATTTTGCCGTATTCGCTTAAAGCAACTGTTGGAAACGATAATAGTGGTCGATATAAACTCATGGCGGTGAATCCTTCCAACAACAATCAAGGAGTTGAAAGCGAACTTGTTGAGCAGCATAATATTAATAGTCCACAAATCCGTCGGAGTGAAGATACTTGGGACCGTATATCAGTTAATTATAAAAATCAATTAACTGAAGCAAAATCGCCTATAAATGAGTTCGGTTACTTTAACCCATATGCTGTTGCACCGCATATGTTGCATTCTGATATAAACCATTTCGGTGTTGGCACTGTTGCAGGGTCTCTACCAATATCACTGTTGTTGGTCCTTAATCTTGGTATCCTTTTATATTTATTTATTAATACTGTGTCGGTGTTATCGGCAGCTGCGCTGGGCACGAATTTTAGACTACCTTATAATATGCACGATTACCACAGACGAGATGAATATAGCAATAAATATAATTAAAGCTAAATTTATTTGCAACTGGAGTATAGCACAGAAATATATGTATATGTAAATGTCGTATTTTCATAAATACAAATTTATCTTCGATCTATGTTTTTAGTTTTTAATATTTCACACCAATAAAATCTGTTTGTTTTGTGTTGATGTAGTTGTTTCAACATTACAGCTAAAAATCTTAGATTTAAATATATAGATATAAATACAATGTATCTGAATGATATATGTCTATATGTATGTAAGTATGTGTGTATATTATTACTTGCAATATAGATGATGTAAACTATAATACATAGATTTGGACTGAAAGTCAATTGGAAAGGAAAAAAGGAAAACTATTTCTTAACTCTAAAAGAGGCAGCGCGGTTTATTCGAACGATAGGATCATGGCTATTAGCATTTACTGTGCGCACTGCTTGTCGTTTCACAATGTTCGCAGTTGTCGCAAGCGCTATAAAAGAATATAAAATTTAGTTAAAATTCTACTACGGTAGGTAGGATGGATGTCTGACGACGCACCTACCATGCTTAATACTTACATTTAACCATAACACTACGCGGACTTTTACGTACGCGACCCGGACTGAATTTTTTATTTTCTTTTTGTACGCCAGCGGTTACAGTTTTTAAAAGCCCATGATGATTAAATGTCTTCGATTTCAACAACACTGCAATAAAAATTTGTTAAGTCAACTTATTTAAAATTAGGTTTATTGCAATAAATAACCACCATTCTTCATTCGATCCTTGTTCATTGGCACTTTAGCTATTTGCTCCGATAGTATATTACTGACGAAATTCTTTTTTCGCGTTAAGCTGCTGGTTTCCTTGCTCTCTGTTACTGACTTTTTCGCACTCACATCCGTACTCGTACTGTACTCATCATCTGTGACGCACGACAACACATGTGTTTCATCCATAATTGCATGTTTGATTTTAGGTTTTTTGAAATTACTAATGTAGTCATCAGAATCCGTGTCCTCCATAATATCTAATCCTAACTCAAAGTCATTCTCAAACTCTGTTCGTTGCGAACGAAATCTTTTTACAGTGCTCTTGGCTGTGGGTATATCGGCGTCAGTAATTTTATGCAACTGCTTTCCATTTGTTATCTTTAGTGTTGGTACTTCTAAATCTTCATCGATGTCTTTTTTATAATCCTCTTGGCCAAAATATGTATGTGTCTTTAAAAAATGTTGTAATTGTTCATATTTATCTTGCATATTTGTATTGAGATCATCATACGACTTTTGTAATAATTCGCATGCCATACCAAAAGCTTTGCGCAGTTTATCTGAATCCCGCAAAAATTCAACATTTATGCCGGATATGTGGTTGATGGTAATATCTTGTTTTGAATAACGCACTTCCAAATCTTTTCCTTTTTCATATTTTTCCAAAATTTCAACATATTTAGATTCTTTTATTTCCTTCTTAAGTTTTTCTAGATCCTTATTTGCATCATGCAACTTTCGGCGCCAGAGCATAGATTCCTCTTCAAGCCTGGCGATTTCTTTATTGTAACCAGAGGTGGAAGCAGCAAGCACCTTTAGGAATAATACAAGATAAAGAAAAAATAAGTATTTTTATCATTTCTGAAAATGTAAGTGTGATGATTTTATTATATATGTACAAGTACTACTTTTGGAAAAAAAGAATTTTTATAATCTGAACTCAAGAATACATACATATACATATGTACACAACTTATTAAGTTATTATTTAATTAAACATAATTATGGACTTCGTCGTTTTCCTTTAGATGTCTATATGTAAATATATACCTTTAAAAACATAAGAGATAGAAAAAAGAGAATTGGCAAAATGTTGCTATCAGCTGATCACCCAATCTGTTGAAACGTCAAAATTGATAATCGTTTGGCAAAGCAATAAAAGCATCAGGGTGAAATATTTTTAACTGCAAAATCAAACGCATTGTTTTAACGATGTACACAAGGAAAGTTTTCTCAATTTTACGGAATGTGTCAACGCGTAATTTACATTTAGGAAATTTAAATTTTTCTCCAATTTTCCCAGGCATTAGCAATGCTCCTAAAACCTTGCCCTTGGCTAGGGTAACACAAGCACAATCAGCCTTTATAAATACCTCACAGATACGAGGTTATGCAAAAAGCAAAGATAAGAAGAAGGAGAAAGGTAAAAAAGCGGGGAAAGTTGAAATCAATGAAGCACAGCTTCGCGAAGTAATAAATTTTGACGCTGTAAACGATCATATGCAGAAAGCAGTGCAACAAATGCGAGACGATTTTGTTAAACATTTATCACTGCGTTCAACATCAGGTGCTATAGAAAGTCTGCGGGTGCATATCGACGGCACTGAACATGAGTTACAAGAACTTGCACAAATTTCAAGGAAAAATCCTAAAACTATCGTTATTAATATGATTGCTTTCCCTCAAACTATACCTGATGTCCTAAAAGCAATTGCAAATAGTGGCATGAATCTTAATCCACAACAGGATGGAACTACTATATTTATTCCTATACCGAAAGTCACAAAGGAGCATCGTGAAAACCTATCGAAAAATGCGAAAACACTTTTCATCAAGTATCGTGATTTAATTCGAGACATACAAAATAATACTATAAAAAAATTAAAGAAACAAAGTGATATATCTAAAGATGATATTTTCGCGATTCAAACACAAGTAACCGCTATAGCTGACAAGTACATAGCAGAAGCAGATAAATTACTTTCAACGAAACAAAAAGAGCTAATTGGCGAATCATAATATTATGAAGCTTGGAGCATTAAGACTGAAATATTTTGGTAATAAAAATAATAAAAAGCTGCCACAAAATTTTTTTTTGGTTTTTTCTGTGTTTTTTTATATCATTACAAATATTAATGATTTTCATAAGAATTGTTATCAATTCGCCTTGATAATGTTTTCGTATTGAATTGAACATTATTATTTCTAAATGCACTTACCTCCTCTGATTTAAAGGAATTCCGCTCAAGCAGCGTATTGTAAGCTATATTTTCCTTCTTCAATTTCTCACGAAAGTTCATACTCTTGATTTTGCTTCGATTAGTAATAACATATTCTTGTGTTTTCATAACAGATAAATACACTTCATCAATCTTGCTATACCAGGCTTTCAATTCACTTTCATTATAAGATCGGGTAACTTCTGAAGATTTTTCTAGCTGAGTTACTTTAGCTTTAAGACGTTCATTATCAGCCATAAGTTCTGTAACTTTTTTTATATAGAAATCTTTAGGCATATTGGACTTGAGCACATTCTGCTTAAGTGTTGTTCGAATCTTCTTCGCTCGGCTCGCATACTAAAATGTATTAAAAAAATGTTCATTATTAATTGATGAATAAAAAATATCATAATTAATAACAAAAAGTACATACTTTTAAAGTGTTATAGGTGTCCTCGTATGTCAACGAACTCATAGAAACATTAGCTACCATTAATGTCTGGCAATTACCTCCAAGAGAGTCTTTCAGTATGCGTGTTAAGTTTGAATCACGATAAGGAATATGTTTCATTCCATCGGCCAATTTGTTGATGCAATTTCCTAATGCTAGTAAACTTTTATTTATGCTAGCACCTTCTTTAAAACGGACTCCTATTCCTTTTGTACTAGCAGCACGTTCACTGCCAGCCAAGTCAATCATAGATAATTTCACTGTGCGTTTTGTGCCCGTTTTGCGGTCTGTCATTCGTATATGAACTTGGAAAATAGCATGAGAACGTGAACTCTCTGCGTTGGCATCAGTTGGATGTTGTGTGCGATTCGAGTTTCCTTGTGCCAGTAGTTGTAAAAGTTCATCGGCACTATAAATTGGTTTTAGAACGAGCCCACTAACAACTACACCATTCGAGTCCTCTCGCAGCTTTAATGGTCCAGTTTTTGTCAAAAGGTTCATCACTAATTCGTTATAGACTTCTAAATAGCTTACACCTACATCAAATTTATGAGTAGTGCTTTGAATTTGTATTTTTTCAAATAGTTCACGCATAGTAAGAAAAGTTAGACCAGGGTATTTATCACTGCCAAGCATCGTAAATGTCTTTCCCGCACCAGTGGCACCATAAACAAACACGGAACAGTTGTATCTAATAATGCAATAAATATAAATATTAAATGTTTCAAAAGGGTAATGTACAGTTGTCGTAGCTTACCCGTTTAACACTGAAGCAACCAAAGGTGATGTGCATTCTTCAAAAATTTGTTGATTTGTTGCTTCTGGATCATATACTCGGTCAAAATCCATACTGATCTTTTTATTGACACGTTTTGTAATATCCCGATAGTTCTGTTTTGTCCCTTGAAAAAAGAACTCATCATCCTCTTCATCGGGATCGAAAAGAAGAGTGCTGTTGTCCAATACCTTGACAATTTGCCGCTGATTCTGTTCCAACTCCCTTCGATTGTAGGGCCGCACTCTTACAACAACTTTAATATTTGTTTGTTCTGTTGACATTTCGTATTTTTTGTGATTTAGGTTTTGTAAATGCTTTTAAAATCAAGC
The DNA here is from genome assembly GCF_042242935.1 of Bactrocera oleae. NCBI lineage: Eukaryota > Metazoa > Arthropoda > Insecta > Diptera > Tephritidae > Bactrocera > Bactrocera oleae. The sequence continues at coordinate 61,817,243 of NC_091540.1, read as the reverse complement.
TAAAATTAAATTTTCGTACAGCGTCTTGTTTATGATGGAAAAATTTGTTTTTGCTGCCAGTTTGAATATTCAACTGTTTGAAATCATTTTTAGGTTGGTAGTATTGCTTAAGTGACAACAATGTAGCCATATTATCATAGAAATAGCAAATGTGAAATTCGAGGTTGTTTTATATGTCGGATGTGATTCAAGTGAAATTATGATTAGATTACGTATTATTAATTATTTATGAATTTTTAGAATATAAAAAAATGATTCTTATTGGACATTAAAAGGATAATGATTTGATATATTATGTTAAAATAGTAGTTATTATAACAGATTTTGCAATTATTAAATATTCCTAACAAACAAAAAAAAAAATTGTTTTATGCAACTCTGTATGCTATGTCGTTTCATCGAAACTGTACGCCATTTTCATTTTCCATGAATCGTATTGACAGAAATTTGGCGATTTGCGTCCTTTTGCAAAAGTGTAATTATTTTAGTAAACTTGTTGAAATCGAACCCGGCAAATAAATTATTATAAATAAGTTATTTCAGCTGAATATTTTTAAATAGTGCTAAATTATGAGTTCTGTGTTATTTGCTTGCTCAAAATGTTTCTCAAGACATCCATTTGAGGAATTGTCTGCAGGTCAACAGCTATGCAAGGTGAAGATCAAATTTATTTATGGTGACATGCAATAAGAAATTGAAACTCTGGGAAAATAATGTGTATAGAATGACGTAGACAAACTTTGTCGAACTGTGACGCCAAATTACCGAATCTATATAATATCGCTAAAGCAAATGCGCATTTGCAAATATCATAGTGAAAGTAGCAACGGTGCTTTTTATTGAGTGAAAGACTTTCCAAATTTCAATATTTGACAAATCACTTTTTTTTCAGAATTGCCGAGGAAATAGCTCCGTTGTTAAATGTACTTATTGTCGCACTGAATTCCAACCAACAACGTAAGTACTGCAATAAACTCAATATACATATAAAATTCTTACTAACAAACATGATAAATGTTTTCACTTCCAGCAAGAATCAGACAGCCTGTAAAAAATGTGAGCATTGTCTGAATAAGTATGGCAAACCTAATGCCTGTGAATGTTGCAAGATTGTAGCGGCATTCGGAAACTCAAAATGTATAAGGTCTGTATACATGTGAATTATGTTTATATGTAGTATGTAGTTTGGTATAACAAACGGATTCATAATTTCAAATGGATGCACAATAAAAAATATGATACGGGCTTGAAAAATAGTATTTAAACAGTACATTGTATATTCAGTATAACGTAGTATTTTATCAATCGAGTTGAATATAAAAACGCTACTCTGGAGCATTATATCCCACACATTTTTTATATTGTGCTTTCGTATTTTTTTATAGAAATTATTAAGCTCTTAATTCTTTGTTAAATCAAAGACTGTAGTCTCTAATGTAGATTATTGAAAACAATCCCTTTACAAATGCAACGTTTATGAACGCAAACATTTCTTCTTCTTTTTTTCTCCTGCAACATATATCCATAAATTCTCCTGTACCTTGCCTGTAAATGCAATGATTGATAGATGTGCAACCTACGAAGCGAAATATGGCCCACCGATACAATGTGATGAATGCAAGCAGCGATGTGCTTTCGATAAGCGTGAAGAGAATAAAAAGGTTAGAAAAGGAATAACACCTCATATACGCGAAATTCCGCGGTGAAATATTAATTGCATATTGGATTATGAAAAAATTGATTTTCATGAATTTAAGAAATAATATGTTCAGGAACGTTGTGTAGAAGAAATTCCCGAAATGTATGCGTTCATAGACTTAAATATTTTTACACTATATACATATAAAATGATTAATAAAGAATTTCTAATTAGACCAACTTTTTTTTTTTTAATCTGCAGGTGAATGGTAAATTGCTTTGTTGGCTGTGTACCAGTTCATTTAAGCGCGCTCTGCTTAAGGCTCAACAAGAAGGACGAATATCCGCTAAAAAACGACAGCATGAAAAATCTCATCGCGAGAGTTCAACTTCAGGTAAAAAATCGTCTCGACCTTCAGCTGATATCAAAAGTAGTGGCGCCGTTGGTGGGAGTGGAAGTAGTAATGCTATTGCATCTTCAAGCAGTGATTTGCCTGAAAAAATAAGTCGTACAGGATCTGGCGGAAGTGGTGGCAGCGGCAGTGGTAACGGCTCTGGAATGGGATTAAGTTCTATTGCAGCACCAGCAGTTATAACAATTGATCCCAATTCAGCGGATCATGTAGTGGCGATGACAAATTTAAAAGAACGTATCGCCAGTTTGGAAAAGCGTCTTCAACAAAAGGATAAAGAATTATTGGAAAAAGATAAATTAGTAAGTACTTGAAAGTGGGAACTCATAGAAAAATAATTATTGTTGTAAATTTATTTCAGTTGACAGAGCTTAAAGGCAAGAACTTCGAAAAGGAAATCGAAATGCGCAACAAGTTGAAGGAAGTTGATAGGTTACATGATATGAAAGTAGAGAATCTTAATCGTAAAGTTAGTAGTCTCTTAAAAGAATTAGCTGCGGTTAAGAAGAGCTCAAAAAAGAATGGAACTAGTGGCGGTGCGAACGCGAAGGAGCGTCAAAGTGAACGTGAAAAACGAGAAAATTTTTCGCCGAAAGAGGAGATTGTTGAGGAAGAGCAATCGCGCGAAAAGGAAGTAAAAGAGGAAAAGATAGATAAAGACGAACTTAAAAGTGACGAAGAACAAGAAACCGAGGAAAAGAGGAGTGTGGGTTCTGGTTCTAATAGCCCGGTAACAAATTGATGATTGTCACAGTAGAATGTGTTAGTTAAATTGTATAACAAAATTTTACGAGTGTATACAACGCTTTCACACAATATTCCACTTAATCAAGATGTATAAATTTTATACTAAATGTTTACTTTGTGAACCATTATGATGTTAAATTATGTTTTCAAGCATTATTTACATAATTATAAAATGAGCTGTTGTACCGTTTTTCATTAAAAATATAAAAAAATTGTAAGAAAACTTAGTATCAATTATAAGAGTATGTACATTAAGAATGGATATTTATTTTTTTAAATTTCCACAGTTAAATGTATATGTGAGACTTTGTATTATTTTAAGTTACTTAATGCACAGTATATCAATTGTCACTTTGTAGCTTGAGTAAGAATGATGTAAATTAAAGTTTTATTATAAGCTTTAGTTGTATGTGCATTGCAAATGATATTTTGGCTATTTAACACTTTATTTTATTTACATTTTTAAGATTCAAGTTTTTGATCAATATTTTGATTTCTGCAACGGCATTAATAATATAGCTTATTTAAGTAAAGTGGATAATCTTTAATTTGAATAAAAAAAAAAAATAACAAAAGCACACTCTTCTGTTTATGATTATTTACACAATTTATTTTTTATTCATATTCATATATGAATAGCAATAATTATTTGTCTTACTCATGCTAGGTGAAAGTAAGAACTAAATATTAGATATTCAGTGCATGAATGCTCTATATATATCAGGTAATCACATAGAAAGAAGCATAGTTTTGAACAGTATGCTTTAATCGATCAGTTGATCAATGTGGCTTGGGTTTGTGACCGTCCACATAGAAGTTTCGTGTTGCGCTTGGCAACTGCAGTTGTAAACCATCTAATTCCTTTGTTAATACTATTTGACAACCAAGTCGTGAATTTTCACGTAAGAATGGCGCCATATCCAATAAGTCGTCTTCTTTTTCCTCTGCTTCCGCCAGTTGATCGTAATGATTTCCAATTACATACACATGACAAGTTGTGCAGGCCAGTGATGCTTCACAAGCGCCTGTAAATTAATAATTGTAATACCATAAAACTATTTTCATTTAGTCATCAGAAACCTTCCATTTCGATACCATAACGATGTGCCAAGTAAAGTACATTGTCACCAACTTTTCCTTTGACTTCAGTGCGTTTACCATCTTTGTCGATGTACGTAACACGAACACTGAAATTATTACACATTTTCAATTCATTGTACAAAGTGATTATCTTAAGTTTTCGGTGCGAGTTCAAGCGCCGGCTGAGTATTTTTATGCATCAATATAGTTTGATAGCGAACATGGCTGAAATCGCACTGAGAAGCTGTTGTTTTACATAAAATTTTGCATACATTTCGTCGTCTGATTTGGGATCTTGCCATTCATATTCACCATGGAAAAGTGCTAGAACCATGAAAATTATATATCAGTTCAATATAATAAGAAATTAAGTTCTTACTATTGGTTGTCTGCATCCACCTCCATGACGGCGACAGTTGAACAAGTGGATAATTATGTGAAATATTCCTAAATTGCCGCAATATTAAACGGAGCATTTTAATTGTTTTGAGGTTATTATAAAACAGCTGATATTTGTTTGTGCGCCATCTACGAATTACGAAAGGCCGAACACTAATTTCGAAAAGTCGAAGTCGCTTTACATATTTGTCAAATAAATTTACTATTTTGCTTTTATATTATTTTTCGTAAACAATTACCATAATTACAAACAAGTTGAGTATAATTTCTGGACATACATTAATTATTTTATATTTAGGTAGGTAGGTAGGTAAAGTGGCTGTCTATTTTATATTTAAGAATTGCATATTACCATATAATGTATGGAGTTGCACTTATTACAAATTTCTTAATAGTTAAAAATTTGTGGGATATAGATGATTTATGATTGCTGCTTTTTTAAATATCATATCTTTTTCAGTAAATCGAAATCCTATACGTACTCGTTTATTGTGGACAGCAGCGTAAATGACAATGGACAAAATTGATACTGATGGGAATATATTAAAAGTTATAAATTATTTGGAATGTTCTAAAAAACAATGTATTCATTGTAAAGATGGTGTTGAAGCCATAACAAGTACTATTAGAAATACTCTGTTGGAAATTAATGATATTCAGGAGCGAAACCAGCAGCGTCGTCATGGAGAGCTTGTGGCTTTGTTTGAAAAGTATTTCAGCAATGATAAATTTAAAACTATTGAAACATCTGCAAATGTAAGCTTAGAAAATTCAGAAGATTCTTCTAATTCGTCGAACACCAAACATTTTAAAAAGAATGTGAAACAGCTACAATTTAGTAAGCAAGTTGAAAAAATTGCTGTTTTGAAGACACAAAAACAGAAGAATTCTGTGAATACACGAAAGCGTCGAATAAATTTAACCGAAAACGCTTCAGAAGCAACATCATCGAAAAATTCTACGGGAAAATCGAGCAACTTAAAAGTCGAGCCCATATCATGTACTAGTTCAATAGAAACGATAAATGTGAAAGCAAATCATAGAGATGAACTTTTTGCAATGCGTGAGAAAATGCTTGCTATTCAGCGCCGGAAAATGGAGGATCGGGAACGTAGGAAACGTGAAAATAATGCTATGTAATTAACGTACTGCCATAAAACAATATTGTTTTACACATAATATAGCTTAAGGTATTTATAAAAATATATGTACAAATATATAATTTCGTTAACAAGTGAGAGTTTATTTCCAATATGCTTCGCAATTTTGAAATAAGGAATATGTATGATTGTAATCATGTAATTATTACGATTTATAAGTATTTGTTACAATTAAAATTACGAAAGTGGGAGCACGTAAATCTGTTTGGAAATTTACATATATGCTGATAAAGGTCCACTTATTCAAAATCGTTTTAGGAAGGATATTTACCGTTCCCATGATAGTCTGGTCTAAGTAACCGGAACGGACTTCAGGAATGTTTTTTGCCGCTACAACAATAACAAAAACAAGATAAAAAATTAACTTCGGCTGTACCGAAAATATTTTACCCTTCCCGTGCTCAAATATTTTTAGATCGATCAGTTTTGATCAGTTATTGGTTGGTTTGGTAGCTATACGAGTATATATAGTACTACGATATGAACAATTCGTTTAGAGATTGTATTGTTGCCTTGAATAATAATCCATGCCATATTTCATGGAAATATCTTGAAAATTAAAGCTTTCCTTACACGAACTTAATATTGAGCGTTCAGTTTGTATGGCAGCTATATGCTATAGTAGTTCGATATCGGTCGTTCCGAACAAATAAGCAGTTGTTATCTCAAAACTGACGCCCGAATTCGCGTACATACATATTGCTACATCGACTCAGCTAGTTACGCTGAATATATATTAACATATATATTTTATAGCGCCTCCAAAAACTTAATATACCCTGTTGGGACTAGAAATAAATAAATAAAAAACACAAACTCTTACGTGTGACATATCTATATATTATTCAAATTTGCAATAAGATTTGATTACCTAATCAACTTTATAATCCTACGTGTGTTATCTAATTAGTATTATATCTTAATCTACATTTATCAGTCACAATTTATGTATGCACCATATTGTGAAGGTAATCTATAACTAGGTGCACCGTAACGTATGGGTTGTGGAGGTAATCCATATGGTGGCATTGGGTGCCGCATTGGTGGTAAAACAGCAGGCAAAAATGTAGGCATAGGATAAGGGGGAGTTCCATACCGTGATGATTGAGGTGCCCACTGCGATGGAGTCGGCCAGGTTGGCTACAAAATCGAAAAAAAAGTATTCTTAATTATGACGAATACTGTTCACAGATATGGAGAAATAACTGTATTTCAGTTGCAAATACTGTAAAATCGAAACAAACTAAGCTGAAATGGCTATTAGGAAGATGTCACGTACATATGTATATATTATACAACTTAACCATAATTAATTTACATAACCATAATTCATAAAATCCGCTGGAACTGGCACGGGTATGGCTATGATTTGCGGTTGTGTCAGATTTTTTTCGTCGTTTCTATTATTTTCCTCAATTTCATGACGATATTTATGTTGTTCGCTACTTTGTGTCCCTATACGCGACGAACGTTCACGTGAACGAGTGTGTGATCTTGAATGTGTACGAGATCTTCGGTGTCTATGCAAATTTTTAGCACGATCTTCTGATCTATGTCGATATTGCCTCGGTGTGCTACCCAAATCTTTATCTGATAGTAATTTTTCTAGTTCCCGTTTACTATTGTCACCCATATAACGATCCCTTGAAATTGACCGACGAAAATAAGTTCTGCGTGTTTGTGAACGTTGTTTATTCATTGAATCTCCATTTTTGGATTCACCACGATATCATCTCTTTGAAACAAAGGCTTTGACCCTTCACCTGTGAACACGACGAATGCTAAAATTAGTTATATATAAATCACTACTTGAAGTAAAAATTGTTTATATGCGTTTGGAGTATTTTTAGAAAAATATATATATATTAACTGTTTTTCATTTTATAATGCTTTTTTATTAAATCCAAAAACCAAAATGTTATTGTAAAAACGTTAATTTCAAATGTCAAATATGAAAATAGTGAAAATCGCTTATATCGCGCAGAGACCGTATTTTATCTGTCTTCTCTATTATATACGTTCTTTGCCTTCTCTATTATATACGTTCTCCGCATTTAATCTCAGCTGTTATTTTTACTACGTAGCTACATAGTGGTTGTCAGAGATTGTTTATTTTTTTAATTTGATATACGTATTAACAATATTTAGCCGACATAGCGATTTGGGAAAAAATATATGTGCTAGAAAAGCATAGAATGCATTCATTTAATTAATGTTAGCTAATCTCCGTAAGGAAATCAATAAAAAATTAGACAACGGAAGAAGCTGGTTGCCGAATTCGGTAAGATCTCTTTCAGTAAATTTTTTCCATGGCAAAAGACTAACTGAAATATTTATATATTTACATAAATATGTTTAATTTTAAAGACAGTTCTATCCGATAAGATTGCAAAGCGTACTAAAAATGAAACTATAATGCGCAGCTAATTGTGTGCATTAAAATAATTCTTTTTTGGTATATTTTTTTAAAACTTTATTATATTTTAAATACACAGACATCTGATGAAATTTGGAAACCTGTTAACAATCTCCGCACACATGTATATATAATTATTCATATGTATTTAATGCTGTTAAAGTGAACAAAACATTTGTAAACATAAACATAAATGAAGATGGTCCTATCAGGTTTTGGCACTAATAGTAATAAGTCAAAGGTGTGTGTAAAAATAAACGGAATTTATTATTATAATTAGATATTATATTAAATATGTATATTCAAAAATTATACAATTCATAAACCGTTCTAACCACCTAGCCGTTTGCTTCGAACCTTTTTATTTCATTTGGGCATTCCTAATTTTGAAGATATTTTCTACGTATTTAGTTAAAGAAATTTAGTGCTAATTGAAATTTATTTATTTACTAAATTATATGCAACTTTCTTAGATAAACTTTGTAATAAAAAAACGAGGCTGATATTCCACATGAGGGTATAGAGTACATACTTATCAGCAATACTCAATTATTTCCGGAGGTTATTTATCTTATTTGCCTCGGCAAATGAGCGTTCTTAAACATTTGCTTAGTTGGCATTTGTTCTTGGCGTTGTTAGTTGTTTGTTCTCTTTGCTTTGTTTGCAGTTAAGTTTTATCACAACATTAACTATTGTCATATTTTGAATTCAACTGTGTTATCAAATAAACATATACATACATATGTATTTTTTTGCCAATATATTGGGTATACTACCAACTTCGTTATTCATCTTGAAACACCTATTTTGACTTTAATTTCAGGCAAAGTGGCATAGTCGTGTCTTCGCTGTGTTGTGGGCTGGAGCGTACCAATAGGCAGAAATTATAGCAATATCAGGAAAATTATTTGCAACGTGTGCATTTATATATTTAGTAATACAAAAATGCGTCGTCGAAACGTAAAATGGATATTAAAAGCAGCTATACTGTTGATTTTATCATTTGTTTTATTTATTTTGATCACGAGTTGGATATCTTCAAGCCCCTATAGAAATAAATTGCCCATTTTGACGGCAAAACATGCGGAAAATTTGCGTGCACATAAAAAAAAATCTGAAAATTATGTGGACAATGGTGCAGAGAGCGAAGTTAAAGCATCAAAACTGCCACGGTTGAATAATGGTGGGGATAGTGAAAATCGTCAGTTGTTGATTGCAGACAATCACAAAAAAGATTGGCATGACCGTTTGGCTATGGAACGCGATGAAAAACGAGTTGGACTCGGTGAAAGAGGGGTAAGAGCTGCACTAAACGATGAATCGCAAAAGGATTTGGAACAAAAGATGTCTTTAGAAAATGGTTTTAATGCGTTACTTTCGGACTCCATTTCTGTAAATCGTTCCTTACCCGATATTCGTTATGAAGGGTGAGTTTTGAATGACGCTCAGACATTATTAATTATATTATTATAAGTATTTGCTTGTAGGTGCAAAAATAAGAAACATCTTGTTAAGCTACCTTCAGTAAGCATCATAATTCCATTCTACAACGAGCATTTGGGTGTACTTATGCGTTCTGTGCATAGTCTTGTGAATCGTTCGCCACCAGAGTTGCTAAAGGAAATCATTTTAGTGGATGATTTTAGTGATCGCGAGTATTTGTTCGAACAACTCGAACAATATGTTGCCGAAAACTTTCCCAAAGTACAAATCGTACGTTTGAAAGAACGTACCGGACTGATTGGTGCGCGTATGGCGGGTGCACGTCACGCTACTGCGGATGTACTTATATTTTTAGATTCGCACATTGAAGCAAACTATAATTGGCTGCCACCGTTGTTGGAGCCGATCGCAAAAAACAAGAGAATTTCGGTTTGCCCCTTCATCGACGTTATTGATCATAGTAATTTTGAGTATAGAGCTCAGGATGAGGGCGCACGTGGCGCTTTCGATTGGGAGTTTTATTACAAACGTTTACCACTGCTACCGGAAGATTTGGAGGATCGAACTAAACCCTTTAGAAGTCCTGTTATGGCTGGTGGTCTGTTTGCTATATCAAGTGAATTCTTTTGGGAATTAGGCGGTTATGATGAAGGTCTCGATATCTGGGGTGGTGAACAATATGAGTTGAGTTTCAAGATTTGGATGTGTGGTGGTGAACTTTTAGATGCGCCCTGTTCACGTGTTGGTCACATATATAGAGGTCCACGTACTTCACAACCCAGTCCACGAAAAAGTGATTATTTGCATAGAGTAAGTGTTAAATATTATGATATATATAGTTATTACCAATATATTACCAAAATTATATAGTTTTATTTATTATTATTATTATGAAATTTTCAAAACAATTTACTTCTTTGTTTTTAATTATAGAACTACAAACGTGTCGCTGAGGTGTGGATGGACGAGTACAAGACACATTTGTATGATCATGGTCAAGGTGTATATGAAAACATTGATCCCGGTGATTTAAGCCAACAAAAAGCAATACGTGAAAAACTCAAATGCAAGTCGTTCAAATGGTTCATGGAGAACGTGGCATTTGATTTGCCTAAAAAATATCCACCTGTTGAGCCGCCCGATTACGCTTTTGGCGCTATACAAAGCGTGGCTGAACCAACGCTATGTGTAGATACAATGGGTAAACCGCGTCATTCAAAAATCGGTCTCTATCCGTGTGCACCGAATCTGAAGAAACCTCAAAGAAATCAAAATTGGGCTTTAAGCTGGCACAAAGATTTGCGTTTACGCTTCAAAACCGACTGTTTAGATGTGCAACAGCAACCGCCAGATGCACCCGTATGGCTTTGGGATTGTCACGGTATGGGTGGAAATCAATTTTGGTATTATGATCGTGCTGAAAAATGGCTTATTGCTGGTAAAGGCAGTGAACGTTGCTTACAAGCTGCACCGAGTAAACGTGCAATCTATATTAATCGCTGCGATTCGGATGATCCCAATATGAAATGGAATTTCGGTAACGTGAATAACACAGCGTTAGACTTGTTTTTTGTACAAGCACCGAATAATGCATAGTCACTATTGAAACCATAACTTGCCATTGTATTTGGATCTAAACTAGCTATAAACCCTAATATCTTGTTTGTAAAACAGTCATAGTTTAAGTAAACAGTGAACAGACGAGTTCAGTTTTTTTTTGTTTGTTTTGAAGTCCGTGCTCCACTCACTCTTTTTATACAATTTTTGATATTATACTATTAAATGTATGATATAATTTACAAAACATTGCCTAAGCTATTTCCATTTAATAATTTCTATTTAATCGAAATTATAAATCTTAAAATAAGTTGTCCTTGCCAATATAATTTTGTAAAATAAAAAAAAGTATTCATTTATATATGCATAGTATTAGTTAGCTCGGAAAAGTTTAAACATTTTCGAAATCATATCAAAATTATGCACAAAAAATAAAATTAAAATTAGAATGCGCTCATCTTTTTAAATGCGTGACAATATGATGAATATTTATACCTTTTAATATATATATAATATTATAGTATGGCCTGTGTTTTTAAGGTTAGAAACTGAAGTTTAGTTGTAAATAAGTATATTTGTAAAACAAATGATGGAAAATTGTTTGATTGATGAAGAAAAAACGACGAGTAAATTGAAATAAACAAAATGGTTCATCATTCCAAAAGAAAATATTATTTTTAATTAGAGGTTATATCCACTTGGGAATTTAAAAAAATCGATTTTGTGTTTTTCATACATCTCGAATGGGCAAATATTTGAGAATATTCTCCGAAAATTTAAAGTTAAACCGGCAAATAGTTTCGAAAATATGATCGTATTTGAAAGAATTTTTCAACCAAAACTTTAAACAAGTTTTTCTCGAAACGCAGTTTTCAGTGTCTGTGAGGAAAATTACTCCGAAATGGCTGGACCGATCGACTTGATATTTACATTCTGTCAAAAATCAAAATTTTGACTAGTAAGACACTTTTTCGGTGGTCATTCCGGAGGACGTATGCAAGTTTGTTTACATCTTATGGGGTCAATGATCCTTTTGCTTACACTTTGCCGGGGTCATTGACCTCTTTGTTTACATTTTATGGGGTCAATGATCCTTTAGTTTACACTTTGCCGGGGTCAATGACCTCTTTGTTTACATTTTATGAGGTCAATGACCCCTTTGTTTACATTTTGTGGGGTCAATGATCCTTTTGTTTACACTTTGCCGGGGTCAATGACCCCTTTGTTTACATTTTATGAGGTCAATGACCCTTTTCTTTACATTTAGCAAAGTCCACAACCCTTGTTTACATTACCTTTGTTTACATTTCTGGTCAATGACCCTAATGTTTACATTTAGTTAGGTTAGTCGGTTCACTTTTATGGAAATAGAAGGTCGAATTTAAATACTTCTCCGAATTTTTATCACTTCTACCATTCATTTCTTATTGCTTACATATTTTATTAATAAGTATTTTGTTTTATTATTAGTTGGTTTAAACTATTATTTAAGCTATTTGCGATCTCTCTTCAATGGTATGATCGTTATTATCATTTATGATAGAAAACACTTAAAAAAGTAGTTATTTGTTTTTAAATATTTTTTTGTAATTTGTTTTTAACATTTATAGCCTGAGCTGAGTATATTTAGTTTGCCACGTGGTTTGTACTTGTAATACCCAGAAGGAAACGTTGGAGACCCAACAAAAGCTTTCCATACAAGCACTAGATTACGATTGTTCAGTTTGTATGGCAGCTATATGCTATAGTGGTTCGATATCGGCGGAAAGGGACGTGTGGAAATTATCAGACTGATATCTTAAAAACTGAGCAATTAGTTTGCATATATACAGACAGACAGACAGACGAGCATGTCTAAATCGACTCAGCTAATCTTGCTGATTATTTTTATATTGATTTTATAGAGTCTTCGACGTTGCTTTCTGGATGTTACAAATTTTGTTGTAAACTTAATATACACTTTCAGGTTATAAACATGTTATGAAAGAATTCAACCGTCATTATTCAACGAAATCGTGAATGACTTTTCAATTAAATTTGGTATTTTATTAAGTTATATTATAGGTCATAGACTCACTTAGTTTTATTACTATATTACCTAATTTGAAAGAAATATTTTTCTGAATTACTCGCAAGTGTTTCTATTTTTATATGTACTTATTAGGTATATACGTGTGATCTGACCTATTTGAACTAGTTTTTCGTTAGATTTTGTTGTTTATTACTCTTACTCGTTTATTTATTCAGGTGAAAATGTGATTATTACAGATGTTATTTTCTAAAACAACAAAAATATTAGTTAAATAAATAAATGAATGAGGTTGATGCTGGTACTAAAATTCAATTTCGTTTAGTTGCGGAACAATTGTGGAATTGTAAAGACGATACCGGACGGTCGAAACAAAGCCAGTTAAATTGTGGTTCTCTTTACGAAAAAATGCGCTATACAAATTATAAAAATATCATACGATTGTTAATATTTTTAATAGCCGGTGTCGTAATATTTCTACTTGTTAATCAATGGATCTATATAAGAGAAGCGCTGCATGGGAAAGAAATTGAATTATTGCAAAAAACACCATTTTTCCAACAAAACTCTAAAAGAGTACTGAAGGATTGGCATGACGCCGAAGCCATGGCCAGGGATGCAGCACGGAGTGGATTAGGTGAACATGGTAAACCAGCGTATATTACAAATCTCTCCAAGCGAAAGTTAGAGCGTGAATTAAGAAAAAAGAACGGATTTAATGCTTTGCTGTCTGATATGATTTCTGTTAATCGGTCGTTGCCTGATATACGCGATCAAGGGTAAGTGTGTAAATTTTGTAGATGCATACTCTCCCGGCAAGATCAGATGTTTATAACGGTTATTTGGGAGGGCGTCACTATATTTGAATGCCTATGTTTTGTAATTGAAATGAATCTTCAAAAGGCTGGAGTTCAAATTTTACAGATATAGGATTGATTTACGTAGTTGTAGTTTTTCGAGCGCTGCAGTTAGCTTTCCTAATGAGACTGTTACGTTTTTTTGGCCATACAATGAAGTTGATCTAGATAGCAGACATTTTGATAACCGAAAGACGTGTTGAATATATCGCTCTTGCATATTTGGGCATACTAAGCTCGGCTCAATGTTTCTTACGCATCCTGCGTATGATTCCGACCCAAATGTCATCGACGCTAAAGATCTGATCCATTTATTTAGCTGTCGCGTTGTACAATAGTAAGTAGTGCCGATCTGAAGCTATAACATTTTCCCATCTTTTTGACAATTTGTGAATTTCTTCGCAAAAGGACTGCGCTGACATGACGACCAAGAATGAATCAAGCCAATTTTTGATACCCTGTTTTGATGTGAACTGTATTTTAGTGAGAAGGTTCTGCATCGATCGGAACAAATAAGAGTCAGAAGGGGCAAAGTCTGGGCTATAAGGCGGGTATGGCAAAACTTCACAGTCGTTGTTTTCCAAAGAGTTTTTAACCGTTGTGATGATGGAAAAGTAACGCTTCGTGCCTAGTCGCAAATTTTAGTCGTTTTTCCCAATCGCTCGCATCAATTTGATGAGTTGTTGTTAGTAGCGTTCCCCATTGATGTTTTTATTTGGCTTTAGAACCTCTTATTACAGCACGCTTTTCGGATCCCACCAAATACAGAGCATTAACATATCTGGCCGTTGATTTGGCTGGTTGGCCAGGCTTCACATATGATTGTTAACCAGTCACAATGCAAGGAATACCACAGTCTTCTTTTTGAAGCGTTCAAGCAGTATTTCTGACATGCAAAATACCTTTCAACGTCGCTTGGCTTCAATTCATGTGGCGCCCAATTTCCTTGCTTTTGAATTTATTCGGCTGCTTTGAAATATTTTATAATGGTTGTTTGAGTGCCTGCTAAAGATACTGCCAGCTCTTCTTCTGTTTAAAACCGGAAAACCACACCATGGTCTTGGATAATTGGTTTAAAAAAGATGCGATACTCTGAATCCAGCTTAACCAGCGATTTCAAAATAGTTTCGTGATATTATTACAAGCTTGTAGGTACTCAGCAAATATATGTCCATTCCAAATATTGTATATTCATGCAACCATAAATAAAAGAACCTATTCATCCAATAAAACAATTTTTGCTTACAGCTGCCAAAAACTGAAATATTTCGCAGATTTACCAACGGTCAGTATAATAATACCGTTCTACAATGAACACTTCAGCGCCTTGGTACGTTCTTTACACAGTATTATAAACCGTACGCCACCCGAATTGATTAAAGAAATTATACTCGTTGATGATTTCAGCGATGTTGCCAATTTGAAGAAACCGCTCGATGAGTATGTGGAGCAACATTTTCCGAAAGTGGAAATTATACGCTTTCGTAAGCGGCAAGGGCTCATCGCGGCGCGCTTAGCAGGTGCCGTTAAAGCTGTAGCCGATGTGCTGGTTTTTATGGACGCACACGTGGAGGCCAATTACAATTGGTTGCCACCGCTGCTGCATGAAATAGTTTTGAATAAACGCACCGCGGTTTGTCCCATGATCGATGTGATTGAGGATGCTACCTTCGAGTATACTGCACAAGATGAGGGTGCACGTGGCGCATTCGATTGGATACTTGATTATAAACGACTGCCGTTGCTCGAAAGTGATAAGAAGAATCGCACAAAACCATTCGAGAACCCAATTATGGCGGGTGGTTTATTCGCGATATCAAGGGAATGGTTTTGGAAGTTGGACGGTTATGATGAGGGCTTAGACATTTGGGGTGGTGAGCAGTATGAGTTGAGTTTTAAGATTTGGATGTGTGGTGGCCGGTTGTTGGATGTGCCATGTTCGCGTGTCGGTCACATTTTTCGAAGCGATGATTGGACTGGCGTATCGGAAGATCGCAAAGAGGATTACTTGCATAAAGTGAGAACGGAAAACCTTGATAATTTAATTATATACATATTTGGTATACATTTTTTATTTGCAGAATTATAAACGCGTTGCGGAGGTGTGGATGGACGATTACAAGTATTATCTGTACAAGCATGCGCGCGGTATATATGAAAAAATTGATGCAGGTGATTTAACGAAGCAATTGGCTTTGCGTGAGAAATTGCATTGCAAGTCATTTAAGTGGTTTATCGAAAATGTCGCTTTTGACTTGGTGAAAATATATCCACCAAGAGGCACCGCAGATTTCGCATATGGTCAGGTGAGAAGTGTGGGCGCGCCAGAATTGTGTCTCGACACCTTAGGCCGACCCGATTACAGAGTCATCAAAGTTAACGAGTGCGAACCGACAAGCATATTTCCAAGTTTTAGACAGGATTGGTCGCTAAGTGAAGATCATGACTTGCGTATGCGTGGCGAAGAATATTGCCTACAAACGGCTAACCGAAAACCAAATTCTAAGGTCTTGCTCTATGATTGCAGTTATGGTAATAAGGATCAATTATGGTATTACAATCGTCGGCATAAGTGGTTGGTTTATGGTGGAAAAAGACATTTATGTCTGGAGGCTCATCCCGCATCCAAATATGTTGTAGTTAATAGGTGTCGCACCAACTTTCCACTAATGCAATGGGACTTCGCTAATGTTAATGACACTTTATTAGATAGCTATTTCGAAACTATGCCTTAACAAGTAGTTACACATTTTTTTTACCAACTTTTAAGGCGGTATTCTAGTCTAGAGACATGAATTTTAGATAATTTTTAAAGTGTCGTAAAAAAAGCCAATCAATATTTTTGCTATCGATTTTTTTATCAGTTGGTTATTAATGTTACAAGAGTACTGTAGAAAAAAAGTAAAAAAAAAGTTAAAAATCTAAAAAACTGGCAGCTGAATGAACTAGCAATAAGTTAAAAAAAAGTTTTTTTGACAAAATTTGACTGTTTCGACGATTTTTTTATTTTCTCGTTTTTTTTTTTTAAATAGTAAAAATTGAAATTGGTTGAGGCTAGTTCACACTTGCGAGAGTTCTATAAAGAAGATCCTCTGAAAATTTCAAGTAAATCGGTCGAGTAGAACTCGAGAAATCGTGGGTATCGTATTGAAAAAGTCTAGTCTGGTCTAAACAAAACGTATTTAAAGTTTTGCGTAAGCTCTTTTGTTCGATTAGACCCAGCCGAACCAAATAATAATAATAAATATGTAAAATATCTATATCTCCGAAAATAATTTAAATTTTCCTTAAAATCCTCTCGTAGACATATTCTTAAATAGTTCAACTTTGGAAATATGAAAAAAAATCGATTTTTTTTAATTCTGCACTAGAAAACCCCCCTAAAGTATATAAGTACATATGTTTATGTATTTAGTAGTAATTTATAAAATTACATTGTTCGTAACAAAAATTTTTATACTGTTCGGTTATTATGCCCTGAAAAAGGTATATTAAGTTCGCCACGAAGTTTGTAACACCGAGACGGAAACGTTGTAGACCCTATAATATATATATATATATATAAATGATCAGCATGACGTGCTGAGTTGATTTCGCCATCACCGTCTGTCTGTCTGTATATACGCGCACTAGTCGCTGAGTGTTTGAGTTATCGATCTAAATAAATTTGCAAACGTCTTTTGCTCTCCAAGAAGCTCCGTTCTTTACATACATATATAGATATGGTTTTAGATGTTGTGTGTTTTCTTCTTCTTCTGTTTTCATCTAGTGTGGATAGAATTTAAGAATAATCTGATATATTACCAACGATACTGCTTCGGCTTCTCTTCTTGCGCTATGTGTCTGCAATTAGATAATTTGTTGCAGTTCACCGCTTCGCTCTTGATCGCTATAGCGTGAGGAGTAAAGTGGCCTCCTGGCTGTCGAAGATAACACTAAGTATTTACGGGTTATTACGTAGGTTATAGAAATTTAATTTTATTGTATTTCTTCGCACAGCTAGTAGTAGGGTTCCTATATTTTCGGAACATAACGTTATTTCCATGAAAAAGTCCGCGAGCAAGTCATTTACTTTCTAACGAGTTAATTTCGGTAGTTTAGAAGATAAACTCATATTTATTTTTAAGCAACATATAGAACGATGAGCTCGACTATTTTCTCTATATGTAGTAAATAAAACGCCGTTAGTTTTTTTTTTTTTTTGTATTCAATTTCATTAAAAATACATTTATTTTTTGTTTCTGTTTATGCATATAAAAACTGAGAAATGAAATCAATCAATCAATGAAATATAGGCCAATAGAAATTTTATATAATAGTAATAGGTAATAATAGTAATAATAATTATAATAATAATAATAGTAATAATTATAATTATAGTAATATATTATTAATATTTATAATTATGCAAACAGTATGTATGAATGCAAAATGTTTAGCTTAGAAAAGTGTTGCATGTTGTCGCATGCTTGCAACATAATATACGGTGTGTGTATATTTTGTATGTAGTTTAAATGTATATGTACTCGTACGTATATATATTATGCTTATATATATAATATATATGTATTTATGTGCATTTGTTTTACAATTAAGATTATCTTAACGTAATCTTATAATATCTTACGCCAACGAATTACATCGAAGTGACACATACGCGCAATTACTTTGATTTTTTTTTATTTCTTTATTATATTTGTTGTTATTTTTGTTGCTTTTTGGATTTGTTACGCCGATCTTTCACTTTTTACTAACACATACATATTATTTATTTACCTTTTGTAATTATGTACTCCGCAAAACAAGCCGAAGCGTTGGTTGCAAGTGTTTGAAAATTATTGACAAAAAAAAAAAAAATTATAATAATAAAATTAGTAAGTATAAATTAAAATTAATTATTGAAAAGTACAACTACACCATTAATGAAATGCAATTAACATTGTTTTTTGTTGGTTTGTTTTATTTAATTTTTAATTTTTATTTTTTGTAATAAATAGTAACGCGTTTATGCAGTTGAATTAAATTAATACAAATTTATTTGAAATTTTATAAAAATTCATAACTGACATATGCACTTTATGTCGCGTACAAGCGCAAGTATTATAGTAAGCGATAGTAAGAGCAAAAAAAATTATTATTTAATAATGAAATATAATGTAATAATATATAAATAAAATTAAATTTTAGTAGATAATTTGTATAAGTCAGTAAAACTATTTTGATTTTGTTTATATTTGTGTTGTTGTTGTTATTTTTTTTTTGCTTTGTTAAGCAACGCGCAACAAAGTCTTGAACGTTTTGCTGTTTTGTCGAGCTATGTATGATTAGTATGTTTGTATGTATGTATGTGTGTGTGTGTGTGTGTGTATGAAGGAAATGCTTTAGTTGCATGGCTGCTGTGGCAAACACATTGCTTGGATCGATGTGTTCATGTATGTTTGTATGCATTGAAGCTTATGCATATATGCAAAACATATGTATGTATAAGTATGCGTAAGTTTGTATGATTTGTTGTTGTTGTTGTTGTTGTTGTTGGATTTTATGCGCTTAATTCATAAATTTATATTCAATTAATGAAATTAATGTATTAAATTGTATGTGTTGTTACATGACTTATGCATATATATATTTGTGTAGTTGTAGTTGTTGTTGTGGTTTTATATTTAATTTTTTAGACTTAAGCGCTTTTTACGCATGTAAATTACTGTATTTCCATTTTGTTAGTATTTTCTTATTACATATGTGTTGCATAACGACATAAGTATATATATATATATATATATATATATACATATACATACACATATGTATATGTTTATGCATATACCATATATTTATGTTTCTGTTTGTGTTTTATTTTTATTTATGCATTTAATGTTAATTTTTGATTTGTAGACATTTTTCGTGCTTGGCTTGCTAATTATGTAAAAACCAATATATACCATATACATATATATACATATTTATGTATGTATGTGTGTATAGTCATACAATTTACATATGCTTCATTACGTACTTAATACTTTGTTGGTTTCGAGTCTTTTTTGTTAAATTTTTTACGTCCAATTGCCATTTTCAGTTTAAATTTTTATTTCGGTTTAACTTTTTTGCCTGCTGTGTACTGTTATTTTTATTATTAATATTTTTTTTTTAGGTTTTGCTTAGTTGCTTCCTTCGCTCTTCCTCTTCTTCTTCTACTGCTTCTTCTTAGGTATAATTTTAATATTCATTACTTTTGTTTATCTTTTCATACTCTCTCAAAATGCGTACCCTTCAATCTCCTTGCTTTCATGCTAAATAACTATATGTATATACTAATTATGCCTTAGTGTAATTATTTTTGCTGTCTTCCACTGCACTGCTTTTGTTTTTCCTTGCTTTTACGTAAATAAATATATATTTTCATGCTTTTCTTTGTCTCTATCATATTTTTAATTATAATATTCATAATATTTATAATAATAAATCTCTTTCTTTTACCCAAACTTCTGCTTTCAAAAATGTCTTATGTTTGTTTTGCTTTGCTTAGAACTAGTTAGAGAAACTTAAAAATTTCTTTAAATATCTTATAACTAACAAAAAAAAAAAATTAAAAATGTTTACACAAATAACTGAAATATATAAATTTATAGCGTAAATATTTATACTCGTATTCTTCAATCTCGCTAACTTAGTGCTTGCCGCTTGTTTGTTTGTGTGTTTAAGTCAAATTTTTTATTTTATTACTTAAGTAATAAAAATATTGTTTATTATATTTTTGTAATTTACTTTATTTACTTTTGTCTTCCATATATGTATATTTTTAATGCTAAATACGCGCATGCAATTTTTGCATTCATGTATTTCATAATTATTGAAAACAATAATCATTAATGCCACTAACTTCTTTGTTTATATGTATGTGTGTGTTTGCCTAAATTTTAATTTTTTATCATTTCTATTTACTTCGCTTAAATCTTGCGTAAAACACGCTCATTCCCTATGTCTATGCATATGTATGTATACATATTGATAAGTATTTATGTTTTATTTAAAATATTTTTTTCTCAATCTCTTGTTTATTTTTATGTCTTTCGCTGCCTACAACTACTTGTAATTATGTGTGTGTGTGTGTGCCAGTACTCTGCTTTTCTGCGTTTACTCGCTCAGTATTTTTATGATTATTATTTTTTTTTGTGAAAATACAATTTTTAAACATTTCATAATATTTTTTTTATAATAATTTTTACATGTTTTTACAACTTTTTAGATTTTTTGTTCATCATTTTTGGCAAGTGTTGAAATGTGTGTGTGTGTGCGCAATGTTTATGGCATTTTGCGCTCAACTTTTGCAGTATTTAGTTCTAAATGTTGAATACTGTATGCTAGAGGTGATTTTTTAGCATACAAAAATAAAAAAATTTTTAAATAAAATTTGTTTTGTGTTCGCCGCAAAAAGGTTATTCTAGCCTATATGCCCCTTTTGTTGTTTTTAATGTGTTTTGGTGCTTGCATTTTAGGTTAAGTTTGATTTCGTTTTGTTTAAGTGCGTTTTTGAATTCGGCATGCTTTAGAAAACGTTACAGAAAAATACATTTTCTTGTTTAGCAACAACATTTTAGTTTAGAAACAACATTTTTTTGTGTTTTTTTTAAATATGCTGGATGCTCATGTATTTTATGTAATAATTAATTACAAAATTGGTTAAATCATTGTTTCAAAAATGTTGAAAGTGATTGTTTAGCTTAAAAAAATAGTTGTTATGGTAAAATTTGTTTTCGAATTTGCCGTCAAAAAATAATGTAGCATATATATAATATATCGCTTTTGTTGTTTTTTTTTAATGTATTTTGGTGCTTGAATTTGAGGTCAGGTTTGATTTGAATTGTTTTTGAATTGAAATACTTTAGAAAACGCTGCCGAAGAATACATTTTTGCAGCTTTATGAATAAAAATCAAATTTTAGTTTGTGTTTTTCGAAACTTTGCTGTTTCTACATGTATCTTATGCAATAATTAATAATATATTTAGTCAAAGCAGTGTTTCAAAAAAAGGTTAATGAAAAAAGTGAATGATTACAGTAATTGCTTTTGTTGCTTTTAATGTATTTTCGTATTCGAATTTTAGGTTAAGTTTGATTTGCATTGTTTTTGAATTTGAAATACTTTTCAAAAGTGAAAATGTATTTTTACAGCTTTTTGTGAAATTTTTGTGTTTACTTGAAAATATGCATATAAAGAAATAAATTGTATGTAATAATTTATAAGAAAATTAGTCAAACTTTATTAATTTTTTTCAAAAACTATTTTTTTCTATTTTACTAGGCTGTAGTAAATAAATGAAAATTTAATAGATTGAAATTATTTTGAAAATATTTATTAACAATTTCCAGTAAAAATTTTAGCAAACTTTTGCAATTTATTATAAATTTGTTTGAAAATGTACTGCAGTATTTTATTTATGGTTTCAAAAAATTAAAAAAAAAAAAATTTTTTTCAGTGCACTAAGCTGTTATAAATAAATATGTATTAAAATGTATTTAAGTCCAAAATATGTTTGTTTTGAGTTTTGTCTACCAATATTTTGAAAATATTTATAAACAACTTTGTTAAGAATTCAATGCAAGCATTATTGCTCATTCTCATCTCTTTTAATGAAAATGTAATGTTTTTTTGATTTTGAAAATTTTTGAATATTGTATTTTGAATACGTCCTAGCGCACGCTTCATTGTTACTAAACTCACACATTTTTTATACAAAAATTATAAATTTTAAAATTTATTTTTTATAAAATTTTTTTTAAATGTTTTTTTTTTTTAGTTTTTATTTTGGTTGTGTATTTTTTTTTTTTACTGTTTTGTGCCTTTATATTGCATTTCATTAGCGTTTTCGTAAAATTTATGATATATTAACTATGTATGTATGTTTTTAAGCTGCTTATATGTTTGTTTGTATGCACGTATGTATGTACTCGAGTAGTGAAATTTTTATTTAAATTTTGTATTTTTTTTTTGTCTATTTAAAACGGTTTTATTTTCTTTGTACTTTTGGCAATGTTCTTGTTTTCTAACAGTAAATTTTTTTTATTTGTAATTTGTTGACTTTTACACTTAGTATTTACTTAAGAGTATGCTACAGTTGTATTTTAAATGAGTTTTGTCGGCTATTTGCATAAAAAATGTATTACACTCCAAACTATTGTAGGTATGTATGTGTGTATGTATGCTGCTATTAGTATGTATTTTCAAATGGTTTATGCTTTTTACGCTTTGCTAAATTTATAGTCTTGCTTTCCTGTACGACTAATTAAGAAAATAATATGTAGAGTATTACTATGGTGATTTGTTGTATTTGTTGTTGTTTTTGATACTGCCGTTGCTGCTGCTATGTGTATCTAATTCAACTAGTTTAGTATTTTAGTAATTTGTAGAGTATTCATTTTACTTTAGTAGTTTGTGTGTTTGTAGTTGTTGTGAGTGTTTTAAATTTAAGCGTGAAAGTTTTGTTTTTGAATTGATTACATAATGTAATAATTCAAAATACAAAATATTTCAGTTTTGTGCTAATTTTTTGTTATATTTAACGACTGCTAAATTAGTTTTCGCAAATTTATGACTTTATTAGAATTATTTATATTCTTCTTGGCTACAGCGCCGATTTTAACACTCACTTGTGTTGAAAAATTAGACAAGTAAAGAAAATTTTAATTGTTCAACGCTGACTTCTGTGTGTTTAAGCTGTTGAAAGTTCTTATAAAGCATATTAAAAAAATATTTTAGTTAATTTTTGGTCGTTCAAAAACAGAAACCAAAAAATTTTTTTTTTTAAAGTATGAGTAGTTTTTGTAGTAGTTTTTGACTGCAGCATTGTCTAAATAAGTTTTTTTTGGTGAAATTTGTATGTCTCATGCCATTTGCTATCTGCTGCTTTGAGATTGGTGCATTTAACGCTACAATTTCTTAAATTTCTGTTATGTAATCCGTTGTTTGAGCAACATATAGTAAGTAAAAGTATGTTTGTATGTCTGTTATGCGCTCAATAATTGCAAAAAAACTTTTCAACGGCTAGATTGTCACTCTTTTTGTTTTACAGCTACCTTTTGTTTGTTACAATTACCCAGAGATGTCAAAAATAAATAAAAAATATGGCACGCAACGTGTTAAGAATATGTATGTATGAAGAATACAAGCCAAAAAGTTAGAAGTTCGTTTGACAACAAAAAAAAAAAAGAAAAAAAAAACCCGGCTTAAATATAATTTATAGCATAATTGCTTAAAACAAAAACAAAAACTACCGTAATACACAAGTTGAACGAAGGCAACACAGGCTGACTCACACACGCCACCAACTTAAGCAGGCATTTGCTGTTGCTGCTGTTGTTGCAACATTAACTGCTGCTGTTGCAATTGCTGCTGCTGTAGTTGTTGCTGCTGCAATTGCTGCTTATGCTGTTCTTGCTGCAATTGCTGCTGCTGCAGTTGTTGCTGCTGCAATTGCTGCTGTTGTA
Organism: Bactrocera oleae; assembly: GCF_042242935.1. Taxonomy (NCBI): domain Eukaryota; kingdom Metazoa; phylum Arthropoda; class Insecta; order Diptera; family Tephritidae; genus Bactrocera; species Bactrocera oleae. The sequence goes on along the minus strand of NC_091540.1, from coordinate 61,793,018 downwards.
GCTGTTGCTGCTGCAATTGCTGTTTATGCTGTTCTTGCTGCGATTGCTGCTGCTGTTGCAATTCCTGTTGCTGTTGTTGCAAGGCTGCTGCCGCTGTTGGACTAGTGTTGCCCTCCTGGTAGGGTCCCGTAACCACACACGGGTGCATAGGAAAGAGGGTCGTCCATGAGGTGGTTGTTAGTGTTGGCGCGTGGAGTGACGCTTTCCCGTCTTTTGCCTGCTCAACAGAAGAAGCAGAATTCTCATTAGCAATTTCGTTCACATTTGCATTTGAGTTGGCATTCTTCTTACCCGAATCCTTTTTCTTTTTGCTTGCCGAACCGCCATTCCCGCTGCTCTTCACTGTTGTCGGCGCCGTTGCTGCACTATTTGCTAGCGTTGTCGTCTCCATTGGTGTTCCAGTACCGCTATTACCGTGATTTGTTGTATTCGTACCGTCCTTCTTGATGCCGTTGCCGTTGCCGCCGCCGCCATTGCCGCTGCCGCTACCTTGTGCTGTGCCATTTGTGAGCGCGCCTTCAGCGTTGTCTTCGTCGTCTTCGCCATCGCCACTCTCACGCTCTTTCTTCAACTTTTCACGTTCTTCTTTGGCTTTATTATCGAGGTCTGTATTGATTTTCTTCACACGCATCTTCTCCTCCCACTCGTCAATACCGTGACGCGGTCGATTCAAGTTACGATGCTGATAGAATATGAGAGTCATGCGCGTCGGCTCATGTCGGTTGGGATTGCGCAATGCCGTTGTTGCATGCAACTCATGCTTGGCGCACTCGATCAGTACGCTGCCGTGATTGAGCGCTATGGCCACACCACCCATTTGTGGATCGGCGAATGCCTCGTAATTGTCATTGATTTCCGTTACTTCGCCAATCGGTTCCAACTTGTTCGGATTAGAGGTGGTTGCCACCGCCGTTGTGGCAGTAGTGGTGGTGGTTGTTGTTGTTGTGTTGCTACTGGTACTTGTTCCGCACGTACTTGCGCCCGTATCGTTTGCAGCGCCATTCAATGCTATTGGACTACCATTATCATTGCTATTGCTGGTGCTATTGTTGCTGTTATCATTGTTGATAGCAGTGATTGGTGTCGGCACAGCGGTATTGGCTATGGGTGAGGTTACATTAGCATTTGTAACAAGTGTCGCATTGGAGTTCGTATGCTCCGTATTTAACGGCGTCGACTGCGCATTGCCGTTGTTGAGATCGGGCAGTACAGTCTGTGCTTGCACCATGGGCAATTGCGTTTGCGTCTGCAGCGGCACTTGCGTTTGCACTTGCTGCATCTGTTGAGCATCAACTGTTGGTATGACCTGCGCTACTGGTGTGGATAACGTATTCTTCAGATTACCATTAGAGAGCGGCATTTGCGTTTGCGCTTGTGGTATGGCGGTAGCTAACGAGGCGTGCTGATGCGTGCCACCGTTCGGCGGTAGCACTGTGGTTGCGTACGCAGCCGTGGAGGCGGTGCTCTGATGATGACCGTACATATTCCAGTTCGGTGATGGTGGTGGTGGCGTAGGTGGCGGTGTTTGCTGCGGATACATGCTGTATGGTGAGTAGGCCTGATGATAACCATAGTTGTAGTTCATGTTCTGGTACGCGTCGTAGGCGGAGTAGGCCGAATGTGGTGGCGGATACATTTGATAGTTGCTTGGGTACTGGGTGTACTGATAGTCTGCCGGTGGTTTTGGTTTGACAAAGCCTTCTTCGATGGGCGTAGCATGATGGTGTGGATGATGATGGTGTTGTGTTAGATTAGTCATTGGTGTCAATGGAGTGAGTGTGGTCAACTTACTTTCAGCTAAAGTATTATTCACTATGGTGGTGGAGTCGGGATTCTCCTCACTGCCGCGGCTCTTCACATCGCCGCGCACATCATGAACTTGCGTTAGCTGTTGACTACCAGCCGTTGGTAGATTATTGTAGTTGCTACCGTATGTTGCATTGGTCGTGTCGTGGTGTGGTGTTAGCGGTGCGGCGGTGGTGGTATGATGTACGTTGCCTTGCGGCGGTGCCATCGGTGCTGCGGTGGCGCCTGGTGCTGCACTCATGCCAACGGCGTGTGTAGCGTGCGTTGCATGCGGCGGTGGCCAGTTGCCGTAGTAGTTGCGTGAGTCTATGTAGGAACCGGTCTGGTAGTCGTACGAGTAGGGCGAATCGAGCACCGTGCTTGAGATCTGATTGGATTGCAATTGCGCATCTGTGAAGGTATCTATCATAGTCGCCATATTCATTAGACTGGAATTGGACGACATGAGCTGATTAGGTGGGTTACCTCCGACCGCGTTGTTCACAGCGGTATTTATGTGCGTGTTGTTGCCATTGTTGACTGGCGGCGTCGTGAAAGCGCTACCCGCCGGACTGGGATTGTTGGTGACTGGCGTTTGACAGCGCGGCGATGGTGTTGATGGCGGTGCTGATAACGGTGTTGTGGCTGCGTTATTGACTGCGGCCACCGCTTTTGATTTCGACTTTGATTTACTGTTGCTACCGCCACCTTCCTTCTTGCCGTTGATTGCAGTCGTGTTGGCATTGTTGTTAGCCGCGTTAGCAGTGCCATTATTACCATTATTGTTGTTGGCATTAGCTGCATTGTTTGTCGATTGCGGCGTGGCAGTAGGCGTTGGAGTCGTCGCTGTTGTGGCGGCCGTAGTGGCTGCAGCTTCGGCGTCAGGTGCGGGCGTTTCGTCCTCTTTTCGCTTTTTGCCATGTCGGCGACAAGGTATAAGTGGTGTGGAGCGCACACGTACTTCGCAGGGAAATCTGAAAGTGTAATTATTATAAATGATGCGTTATTGAATGCTTCAATGTTGGATGGCGCATGCCAATGGGCTGCTATTAAAACTCAACACTACACTCACTTGTCCAACACTTGTACCGCGCCGGTGCGATGCTTCTCACGTTGCCCTTCCATACTCTCGAATTCGTCTGTCGTATCCATGGTGTATAGCGGTAGCACATGCAATTGTTCATCGTCGGGTGGACGTCCATCACGATTGGATGGTTTTAGCAGCGCTACTTGCACTGTACAGCCATCCTGCATATTGTGCAAATCTCTATGAGCATGCGCACAAAAGTCTAGACAAGCGGTAACGCCAGAAAAGGGTCGTCCAGTTTCCAGTCCCAGACGACAGTCTGTTGCCTCCTTCTCGTACTTGGTTTGATTGTCATATGAACGGGGGCAAACTTGTTTGAAGAGTGGTGCCAACACTGTGGCCAAAAGATTCATATGGTCTTCGATGGCCGTCTCTTCACTCTTAACGGACAGTCGGAATTTGCGCACGGTCTTTGAGCGTGCATACTTACAGCCATTATAGTACATGGACCAAGAGCAGCCAAAACTATACGAGGCAGCTGATGTTTCAGGGTCAAGACCTATGATAGGAAGATGATGCAAAATTCATATTAACTTATGGTAATGAATAAAGACAACTCGTCATACCTTGACATGCGCAAGTGCGACTTTCATTGGTGGCACAGCGACGTGTTGTTGGAAGTCCGAATTTATTAAGCTTTGGTATTAGATTTTTATAAGCATTATCCGCTTCTAGACGCGGCATGCCATCCCAAGCAACCATGCACACGATGATGAAAGCAGCACCACACCTATTTAGTTGACAAAAATCTTGTTAATATTATAAATTTTAAACTTCTACCGAACCCGTTACCTGTGACCAGGCCGCTTCTTGACAACAACCAAAATTTTTTCTTCTGGATCGGCGCGGCGTATAACCCATTTTGCCAACGGACAACCTTGCGTGGTTTTACCTTCCTTGCCCGTGTAAATAATTTTTTCTATACGCAGCTGCCGACCAGAAATTTGACAACGTTCTTCGAACTCTCTACGCAGTTCGGACAAAGTGGATGCAGTACCTGAAAGGAATGTTACAAGTATAAGTATTCAGTTGTGTCGCCTTGTTTGACATCACATTACGACTCACCGAGATGGGTATAATATGTTCCCGGTTCGGGTGGATTCTTGTCGGAGTGAAAGCATTCACACTCCGGTATCTCCGTCTTGTTGCCTTTTTCCAATCTATCTGAGGTATCAAACATAGGATTGATTTTCTCATGCTTAACTACAATTTCATTATCTTCCTGCTTTGCACCCTTCTTTTTAGGTTTTGCACCATTATTAACTTCAGGCTCTTCTATTGCCTCATCCATAATTTCATCCTTAGTTTGTAAACCCGTACAAGTGCCGTCTTTCAGATGTTCAGCAGTGGGTGTGCGTGTGCTGCCTTGACGGCAACACGAAAAACCAGAACTATTTTTAATAGCTGCTGGTCCACCTTCACCCATAAACGGATAACTCGTGTTATGTGGCAGCACACCCAAGTCTTCGATTTTCGGCTCAATCATCGTGTGACCCAAGTGTGATGGCGTTGGCCCTAGTGGATACCGATGCGGTGGTATTGGATAGGCATGGGCTGGTATGTCTTTTTCATAGTTAGTGGGCAATGGTATGATGCTATTGGTATCCGGTTTACGGTCAATATCCATCAAATGATGATTGTTGTGATGATGCAAGCCTGAACTACTACTGGACTTTATTAGTGGACCGTTGGACGCTTTTATGTGACTGGAATGGCCAAGCGAACTGGAGTGATGCGGATGCATGCCGTGAGTACTGCCATAACCAATGCCGGCCGACGAATGCTGATAGCCGGGCACAAAGTTTTGCTGATAACTTTGTTGGAATGAGGTCGAGCTGCCATAGTATGGTGAGTTATGATAACTAGCATAATCCTGCTGACTTTGGTGGTGCTGCTGCTGTGATGGCATGCCTTGTACCTCATTCTGGCAAAAGTCGGCATATTGTATGAAGTTCTGATAATTACGCTCATAGCCCTCCATTTTGGTATGTTGCGCAGGCAAGAGACCAGGTTCGGTTTTGATATATGGCGTGTGGTAGTCAGGATGCTGTGGTGGGGGATAGCCATGTGATGGAGGGTAGCCAGTCTTATCCAAAGATTTTATACTATTTGAGCCATGTAATGGACCATGGAGTCCACCACCAGGATCATTGCTATTCTTATCGAGTTCAGCTGCTTCCGCTGCCGCAGCACGACTTTTACTCTTACGGCTGGATTTTTTCGGTTGGACTTCAGTGTGCGCAATAGTGGTATGTCCACCGTGACTGATTGTTGTGTGCTGTTGTTGATGATGATGTTCGGCTGTGGGGAAACTACTTGCCACCGGTTTCTTAAACGAATTCGTGTGGTGTGGCTTCCATATTTGATCGCCACCACCTCCTATTGGTTCGGCTGCTAATGTGCCATGACCGGGTGTTAAACCCGAACTATTGGATGTTTGAATGCCTTGCATTTGCTGTTGTTGTTGTTGTTGCTGTTGTTGCTGTTGCTGTTGCTGCTGTTGTTGTACAGCTTGTGTGGCAGACACATTAGAACCAGTCGTACCATTGGCGTTCATTACTGAATCGCCGCGGAGATGGTGGCTATACGATAAAAAATGACCGGTCTGCGCTTGTTGACTTGTGCCCAACGCGTTGGAACCAGCACCGAGCGATGCGGGATTGCTGGACATATGCAGATCGGCGGGCGTATTCGAAAGTGGATCTTTGGGATCATTCTTCCGAAGTATCATTGATTTTATACGTGTATTCAGATTAACACGTTCCCCCTGCTGGTAAGGATCACTGGCAGCGCCAATCCCTGGCGACTGTTGTGATTGACTATTCCAATTCCAGTCTTGTTGCATCTGCTGTTGCTGTTGCTGCTGCTGTTGCTGTTGGTGTTGCTGTGCTTGCGGCGGTGATGCAATGTGGCTTTGTGCTTGTTGCTGTTGTTGTTGCATGGAATTGTGATGTGGCGAAGGTGGAATGTTGGTGCCGTAGGTCTGTTGTGCCGTTGGCATATTGCCATTGGGCGATTGTGCAATATGGTTCGGTGATTGAGAAACATGGCGGGGTTGTTGTTGTTGTTGCTGCTGCTGCTGTTGCTGTTGCATCAAGCTACGCGTTGGCGATTGTGGCACATTGGGAACGCTTGGCGGTTGCATTGGTGTTGGATCAATGGCAGCCGTTGTCGCTGCTGCTGTAGTTTGACCACCATTTAGCGGTGTTGCGTTCGCATTGTTGCCGGCAATTGCGTTGCCGGCTACTGCAGCTGATGAGCTGTTGCTCGTTGTTGTCTGTTGCTGTTGTTGACTTGAGCCGCTGTAGTCGCCTGAATACCCGTTACAATTGAGTGAGCGCGGCGGCACGCTGCTCACTCGCGGATATCCAGGCGTGTCGTTTCCCGACATCGTCTTATTCAAATCACCAGATGACACACCCAAGTGTTGCTGCTGTTGCAAACCGACTGTGGGCGGTGCTGGCGCTGTCGACACCTGACCGGCATATGTAACAGCGGCCGGACTAAAGCCAACACCCTGCAATCCCACCTGATTGATAGGTGCAGTGGAGAGTTGTTGACTCTGGAAATCGTAACGCTGCACGGGAGCACCATACGGAGAACGTCCGTAATTCGGATCAAATCCGAGGCCAGTCTGCACATAACCATTTGATGGGTAAGCATATGATTGCGTTTGGAAATCCAAAGAGTTGAGCGATGTGATGGGTGGTGTGTTTTGTGGAATTTGCTGGATAAATTGATTTTGCCAACCCTGTGAAGGATCAGCCTGCCATGTGGGGTAGAAGGCCATGGGCGCCTGGAAAACACGAAAAAACAAAAAAGAGTCAGTTGGTTGAATGCAATTCGATACAATTTGATAAATATTTTCTGTAATTTAAGGTAAGCAAGTGATAATGATTTGCATAAATACTTATCTTTCATACATATGAATATACATATACACTTTTATTATAGTACCGTTAAAAAGCATTAATATGCACATATGTGCGCATGTAGGCTTTTTTAAACCAGTAATAGCCATGAAAATTGCTAATGCTCAATTGTAGACACATACAAACATGCATACACGCATACACGCATACACACACATACATACATAAATATATAAGCATTCTTTAAAACATTTAAGCTATCATATTTCATTCGTTATGCTACCCCAGGCGGTGCTAAAGGTCGCTGCCAGATCTGTCGGGTTATAAATTCCTAAATTGTAAGCATCTGCACGAAAATCAACACACTTTCTCTTCGGGGGGTGAGTTTTAAAGTGATTCGCTGCGGCATACCCCAGAACTGATAATGGCGTTAGATGGAAATGTAGTTTATGTAATATATGAATGCGTATGTGTGTGTGTGTGTGTATGCTTACGCATTAGCATCTGTTAGGGTAGTTAAAAGCAAAAGCGTCTTTGAGGAATTTAAATTTCATTGTAATGCTAATAAATGCCTCATTTGACTATGTACATACATATGCCAAAAAGAAAAAATGTTGAGACAACAGTAAATATTTGAAATACGTGAAGATAAAACAACAAAAGGATATACTTATGCAATCATGAGAATAAAATATTGCTTTGAGAGATCGCTAATTTTTAACACTTTTAGTTGGCATCTAATTCAAACAACAAAGAAGTGACCAACCTACCTTTTCTATGTGGTAAAGTTCAGAAAATTAAGCGTACTCTCTATAGTACCGTTACTATGAACCTAACCTTCTTGAATTTTCGATTTCCCGTAGTATCATATATTTTAGTGCCATACTCTATAGTTTGCTAGATATGTTTTATCTACATATAGTATTATTGGCATAAAAGATGTTCCAACAATATGAAAAGCTTAACTCAATTTTTGAAATATTTAAGTATTATATCCTAAAATATCTATTTTTGTTTTAAAAATAATTCTATACAATCGCTGAAGACCAGAGTTATTTTATCTTTCTGAGTTGATAACTATTCAAATTACATATTAAATACTTTCAGAAAAAATGTAATCCACATAAATGTCAAACACATACATATACCTATCTATATGTTTACTTTGACGGCCTGTTTGACAGCTATCCCTCTAGCAAATTCTATATTTCTAAAAACACCTAAGCAACATATGTAGTTTGGGGAGGTTAATGTAAAGTTGTACAACTATTGAAATAAATAAAAGAATTTGGTTTGGTTGAGGATTCTTGTTCCTGAACATAACTGTCAATAACGTATGTTTACTTTGACAGTTGATGTGGCAGCTTTTCTTCTAAGAAATTCTATGCTTTTGGAAATAAAGTCTATAGAATACAGCTTGAGAAATTCATAAATGGTTGGATACAAGAAAAGCTCTTAGAATTTGTCCAGAATATAATGTTACTTGTTCCCGGCCATAACTGTTAAACACATACGTTTACTTTGACAGCTGGTTTGACAGCTAACTCTTCAGGAAATTCTACAATAAAATCTATTATTTAACCTAATATTCGTCAAATAACATATAAAAAAAAGAGTGCTAGATTTGGATCTAGTCTAAGTAACCTCGAAGCATATGAAAATGATTGATACAAATATGTGTCAACGGAAAAAGGAATGCATATTTAGAAATATTTTTTTTTTAATAATGTATTGTTTTGACTTTTAACATAATTAAGCTAACCTATCTTTTAAGTTGAATTAAACTGGATACAGTGTGCTTAATTTTACTAAAATTAGTTCAATAGTTTAGGGGTTTACGCCGGCCAAAATATGGCACGTTATTTTTATATATGTTATATAGATATTTTTATCTTTTTAGTAAAATTAATAATAGTAAATATTATACATGAGTGTATTGAAAATATTTTTTTGTATGTGTATAGTTATAAAATGTTTTCAGCCACAGAATTTGTGAGTTGGCTCGATGCGTAGTATTCACAAAAGTTTATCTATTCATATATGTATGTATGCATTATAAAACATTTGTATTTGTAATTTTTTTTTTAGTTTTTAACTTCACATGTATATATATTGTATATAGTGTGTATGTGTTTATGGCTGCCAATTCATGATAAACTTTGCGTAATTCTGAACATTTCACTGTAAAAACAACTTTCACTTTTGTTGCGAAAAATCGCACCTGGGTTTGGGTTAATAAAACATTTCATTGAATTTGCAGATGTTTGTCGTATTTTTTTGCATTGCTTTGCGAAATTCATTTGCACATTGTACATGATATTGAAATCAAAAAAAAAAAAAAAAATAGACCAAACAAACAAATTGCCGATTTATGAATGAAAGTCGGGAATAAATATACATGTGTATATAAAAATTTATACACAACTTATATATAAGCGTATATTTTTTCATGTAGTTATAATGTCATTAATAATGTATGAATATATATGTTAAATAAGCATTCTCACGAATGAAACCATTGCTTGAAAGATAAATAAATATAAATTGTAGCGATATTTTGTTGCTTTGAATGAAGACTAATAAAGGAAAAATTTTTGTTCGGGATTCTTTCTTAATAGAATACATTTATGTGTGAATGACAGTTAATATTGTGTTTATATACATATTTATATCTATATATGTGGCATATTACTTCTAGGATATTAGAAATATATAAAAATAAATAAATTCACACACCTTCTAATGTAGTAGATATATGAAAAGAAAGGTATTCAAGCTAAATGCCAAAATAAGAGCACTCTATTTCAAATAAACATATGTGCGCATCTAACGGCATTTGCAATATAATTTTTGAAAGCAGCAGAAAAATGTTAAAATTTGACTGCAGCAATGGCCGTGTTGATGATACACCGGTGTGCCACGAAAAGTAGAAACGAGCGCTAACATTATCAACCACGAAAATGCCATAAATTCTCGTGTACATATGTATGTATCAATTTTATATATGTACATATGCACGTGATGAAATATGACTGAGTGACGGCGGATGTAGTGAGCAGATGATAAGCTTTATGAGTAATTGCTGCTTTTAATGAGAACTTTTATGAAAGTCGAATATCCATAAGAAGGTAAATTAAATGTTTAATGCTTAGATATTTATGAAATACCAAAATGGTAGCAATTATGCAGTTATATTTTTTTTAAATGATTAATTTAATGGTAAAGTGGAATAGTAGTCTTAAAAACTGAAAGCTCAAAAGCTGTTTTTAAATGCTGAAACTCAGCTAGAAAGATTAAATCAGCGATTAGACATTTTTTAAGTTTATTGACAAATATGTAAGCAGCAAAGCAAATTTAAGCTTGCTAAAAGTTCAAAGTAAAAAAAGCAAGCAAATTTTTATTGATTTAGTCTTTAACTTACTACTGTATTATTTATGTTATTTTTTGTGAAACGAAAGATGCTGGTCTTCGCTAAGTTTGTGGCTTGAAATTTTGCTTTATTCTTTTAGAAGTAATTGTCAATGTCTCAATATCTCTACATTTTAATGTGGAAAACAAGACTAAACTTTTCATTATCTGCTGCAAAATTTTTATGCACATAAAAAATACGTCACCATAAATTACGAATATCTAGGTACATAAATTCTATAGAGATATTCTATATTTTACAAGCAAATCAGCATTGCAATTTATAGAAAATATATAGGTACTAAACAATCTACCAAAGTACTGGCAATAATAAACTTTCATATCGTATATTATTACTGCTTAACTGTTTATAAATTTATCTATACAATCCATTAAACGAGTAATCTTAGTGATTACATATGTCATACTTAAACGCACTTACTTACTGATTTCAAAAAGTGCCGCTAAAAAAATAATAAAAATGTATTTTTCCTGGAGGATATGTTCTGCTTATAAACTTGAACTTTTGAAAACAAATAAAAATAAATTGGAATTTATTACTTTTCTATCGCCTTTCTAATCATGTCAATATTTTTTGCAGTGTACAGATCAGATATAAAAAATCGGTCTGAATAATATGAACGAAGAGGAAAAAACTTTTTGTTTAGCTGCATCGAAGCTAGAATATAAAAATGTTTCTATACAAAAACTTGATTTAATCAGTTATTTTGACCATATTATAGTTTATCTGGCAGCTTTATGCTATAGTGATCTGATCTGAAGAATTATAGTACAGTTGCCTTAGTTAATAATCCATACCGAATTTTGTGAAGATGTCTTGGCAAATAAATTAGTTTTCCAAACAAGTACTTGTTTTTAATCTATCAGTTTGTACGGCAGCTATACGTTTAAGTGGTTCGATATCGGCGGTTCCAACAAAATGAGCAGCTTCTTACAGAGAAAAGAACATGTGCAAAAAATCAGAACGATTTCTAAAAAACTGAAGGCCTTTACTTCTGGGTGTTAAAAATTTTGTGGCAGACTTTAACATATACCTGTTTAGGGTATAATTAAATTTTATGAACTAAAAGCCAAACAAGATTGTGGTGTTTGTGTTCAGGGACAAAAATCTATTCGGAATTATTTTAACGCTTCAAAACCAATTTTTAAACGATTTTTTTACAATGGATTTCGAAAGGTTATATTCGAGGTAGATTCCGGCATACAAATCATGCTCTAAAATATTAAATTATATATTTATATTTACCCAAGGACCCAAGGCGTTAAACAATGTAATCAATTATTAATGAGACTGAATTTAAGGTTAATTTTGTTTTCAGAGACTATTATAAACATTTTCAAATAATACTTTCACGAAATATTATTGGTCCAAAATCAATTTTTACTGGAATTTTTGACCATGTTTATCTCAAAAAGTCCTGTTCGAGAAAATTCCAGAAAAAAATGTATCTACTAGGCATATTTTTATTTCTTTGAATACATATATATATATTTATTTTTAGTAAACGGATAATGATATTCTTCCACTTATGAATATGTACGATGTATGGTTATATGCAGATGTGCTTGTATAATTAAAAGCAACTACATTTGTAATCAAGAATTTATATATTAATAAACATAAATTCATAAGTAGAAGGAAGAAAATTTATTTGCAAATATTTTTGTCATAAATTAGAAACTTAAATAGCAAAATATGCAAACTTGTATATAAAGTTTCTTATATAATTTGCAACAAGCCAGTGTACTTGAAAAATATTTATTCATTCCATGATAAATTACTGCAATTATGAATTTGTATTTAGTCGACACCTCTGTGAATAATGCTGCTGCACTAACCGAGGCAACTGCTGCGTGGGTGTAAATTTCAAAATGACAGTTGACGTCACAAGGCAGAAGTTTAGAAGTATAGAAGGCGATAATATTATATGCTAAAACTTCGCATGAATATGATTTGAGCATTCAAGCAGCGAAAGTTTAAATCTTTTGTTATTAAAAAAATTATCACAATGATTAAACATTTCTTATTTATAATATTTTTTTATTTCAAAAATAATAAAAATGTCAAAGAAAAATTTACGACTTTCTATTTCATGACTGCTGCATGTGTATGTGTATCGCGCATAAAACGGAACAACGGGAATTGATTGCAATGTGCGCAATTGCCTATGCGCGATTGCGCTGATAAAATTCGTGACACCAGCCAAGAGTAAGAAGAAAAAATATGCGAAAGCTTTTAAGTAGAGTGAGAAAGTAAGTTAGCATAAAACGCTATACAAACACATGTAAAACCTCCCTTGAATGCTCTGCTGGCGTGAGAAAGGAAGGCAGGGTGAAATTGAATGTGAAATGTTGGGGTTGGAATCACGAAAGAGCGCCCTGTACGCAGGTGGCGTTGTCCCATGGGAGAAATTTGTGTTTTTTGTCCTCGTATATGTATGCGGAAATATTTATGTATGTGTTGGTGTAAATAAGTGTAACAACCCAGTAGGCACAGTTAGTTAAAGATAACTTATACAAAAACAAGAAAAAACGTTAACTTCCGCTGCACCGAATTAACCTTTATAGGTGCATTTCTTATAACAAAAAAATATGCTATAGTGATCTGATCAATAAAATTTGTTTGGAGATTGTGGCGTTGCCTTGGCCAAAAAGCTATGCCAATTTTCTGGAAGATATCTTGTTGAACAAAAAAGTTCTCCATACAAGGACTTGATTTTAATCGATCAGTTTGTATGACAGCTATATTCTATAGTGCTTCGATATCAACGATTCCGATAAATGAGCAGCTTCTTAGGGAGAAAAGAACTAGTGTAAAATTTCAGATCGACATCTCAAAAACTCACTGACTAATTTGCATATGTGTACATATACAGATAAACAAATCAGTTTTCTTTTTCTCCACCTAAAATTTTGTGTTAAGCTCAGCTTTCGACAGCTTTCCTACAAGGTTGCAATAGGGGTGTGTAAGAGTCTATTTGTTTACATTTCTTGAACTGCCACAGAAATGGAAAACGTGCCAATTGTGTGGGAAGCAAATGGGTGGCAAGGTAAAGCCATTAAATTACATTTAAACTCAAATCGCGATAAGGTAAATTATAGAGGACTACAACTGAGGGCAACACCGAGTTAATAATGGAAGTAAACTGCAAATAGTTGATTGCCTGTCTTTTCTTTTATCTGTCGATGCACAAATGTATACAAAATGTGTATGTATATAAACTATAAAGAATTTTAAAATTATGCGAAAAACCTGGCGAATGCGCCATTTTGTTTATCAGCACGCAGTTCATGCATAAAAAAAAATATTATATAACGGTAATATCTTAAATCAGAGCAATTACGATAGTGGCCTTGATTTGCATAACTTAACAGTCATATGCACTCGTTAGTACACGTACGTCTTTGCAATGTAGCGCAATGTACACGTCAGCTATCTTCGGTTTCTTTATAAATAAATTCGATTTATGACTGACAAAGTCTTATCACGGGCAAGTGACCCAATTGCAAATAATTATTTATGCCCACACATACACACATATAGGTATGCATATGCCCAGCATATGTGTGTATATATGTATATAAATTTTAATACATACAAACCTATTTGTAAACCTTTGACGACCAGGTGCAAGCTTCCTCCTTGAGAGTGCACTCACAAGGTTGCATTCAGGAAAACTTGCGCAATTTATACGATTTTTCGTTTCATTTTTTCCTCTTTTGTTCGTAACAAATTTTAATTCAATTTCGTTTGTTATAAAGCTTTTTCAATGCTTTCAACTGCAAAACACTTTCGAAAATGTGTGAGTATATGTATAAAGTTTGGGTATGGAGCGTGAATTATGGCGCGAACAGCTGTTTAAGTGTGTTTGTGTGTTGCATGTGCATTTCTCCTTACAAACATACACACATACATACAAGTATATAAAGAGAACATCAACAAAACTTTGACGAAACTTTGATTTTTAATATAATTTGTGCAAAGTTTTTTTTTCGGCGCTGTTTTTGTATAGCTTCTCCCATTTCTTTAGCTGAGGATAATGCAAATGTAATAGTATAAATAGAATGAAGCAAAATCAAAGGCAAACTGATGCAAGAAGTATACTCAAGTTTGATATTTTATACACAACATTTTAAGAGCAATCCAAAAGTGTTGTCTCGGCAAATTTGTTCAAAAATCAATACGATTGCATATAATATTATATAATTGTGAGTGCTAAGTCAATTTATGAAAATGTTGCAAGCAGAGATTGCGTCAAAAAGTTTGCTGAATTCATATGATTTGTGTACATATGAATGCTTTTAAGACAACTTTATAGCTTGCAAGTGAATTTTGAGTTCGAAAGCAAAGAAATATCATATAAACCGTTGAAGTTTTTGTCCAAACGAATTTTATAAATTAAAAAAGTTTCCTGGAGAGATTTAAGTCTTAAAAAAATTGAAGTGTTCTGGGCAAAACCGCTCCCGATAAAAATCTAATTGCTCTAATCTCTTTAGGAGGTCAAGAACTAAAAAAAAATATTTCGGTAGGTTACTTAATCAAAAATATTTTCTCATAACGAAGTTTGAATTATTTTAAAAGTTTCGGGTTTTTTAGTTTCGTGACAAATTGAACGTATTTTTTCTCAAAATTATTTTTGGAAACTTTTGTCAAAAAATTTCAAATCCTACTGAACCGATTTATTTGAATTATGGCATACATTTTCTTTATACATCCCTCTATGGCGTAAATAATCAAAAAATTTAAATGTTTAATTATAATTATTTTAAAAAATTTCGGAAAAGTTAAAAAATTACTGATAATATCTGTGTTTTTAAGTTGCCGCCAAAGCGCTTGATAAATTTTTTCAGTTTTTAAGCTTGGCGTGATAACAAATTCGTATTGATGCAGAATCTATCCAGCTTTTGTTTTTTAATGAACAGCAGAGTGAAATTCGTGGTAATAATATATGGACAAGCCCTTTTAAAAACTTGGATGTTAAAATTATTATTTTTTAAATAACTGCTTTTTTATATTTAATGCAAAAATTGCTTTGTTTTCAAAATGAAACCAGAAAGCACCAAAATGATTTTTTCCAATAATCGATACTTCCAAGTATTTGGTATCCATAAAAAAACATATATAAGTATGTATGTTGATATTATTGATAACTAAATTAATTTTTTTTCCTATAATCGTTACTAAAAAGTACTTGGTAATCAATAAAAAAAGTAATCGCATACACGTTACCATTTATGGTTGTTGCTAGTATTTATTTTTGGCTTGAAAATAGCAAAAATTAAAAAAAAAAATTTAATGTAAATTTCAAAAGTAACCATATTGTATTTGATACCTATATTACTATATTCACTGGTCAGCATTATTTTATATTGATTTAAAATTCTTCAAAATTTATTACGCATTTATGCGTTTTCTGTTGTTAAACTACATTTAACACAATTTTTGGAAATTAAAATTTTTATCCAAAACAAAAAATATTATAATAATTAACATAAATAACATACGACGCAGCTATGTACTCACCATCGGTTGTTGCGGTTGATCTTTCATGGTTTGTATTTGTGCGGTTATTTGATGCTGTTGCAGCTGATGTTGCTGCTGTTGTTGCTGATGCTGATGTTGATGCTGTTGCTGTTGTTGCGGCAACTGTTGTTGTTGATGTAGTGAGTGTTGTTGCTGCTGCTGCTGCTGTTGCTGTTGCTGATGTTGTTGCAACTGTTGGTTAGACTGCACTTGCTGTTGACTATGTTGCTGCTGATGTTGCAAATGTTGCTGTTGATGTTGCTGTAATGTATTTAATTGCTGCTGTTGCTGCTGATTAGTACCTACACCTAATAGACCGCTATTCGTATTTGGCGATTGATGTGGCACAACAGTGGCTATCGTTTGCGCTGACGGACTTAGCGCCGAATTAGCGGCGGCGGTCACAGTCGCTGAGGCTTGACGTGGCGATGAGGCAGCTGCTGTGGCGGTAGCAGCACCGTTGGCGGCATTTAATTTATTCGACTTGGCGGTTGAAGCTTTGCGACCACGTGCCTGCAAGTTGAGAGAGAGAGTGAAAATTGTGGTTAGTGTGGTTAGTTTTGAGGATATTTCTTGAGTATATTATATAAAAATATTTAAATATATGTATAATAAATAGTATGTACTTATAACTAGTAAATTATTATGCTCTAAATAGCGTATATAGTTTTTCACGATGTTTGTAACATAGAAGGAAATGTCGGAGACCCTATAAAGTATATATATATATACATACATAAATTATCAATGTGACGAGCTGAGTCGATATAGCCATGCTCGTCTGTATATACTCTTAGTATTTGAGATATCAGTCTGTCATCTGGCACATGTCATTTTCTCCTAAAGAAGCTGCTCATTTATCGGATTTGCTGGTATCGAACCATTATAGCATATAGCTGTCATACAAACTGAACGTTTAAAATCAAGCCCTTTTTGGAAAAACTTTTTTGTTAAATAATATATCTTCACAAAAACTGGCGTGGAATATAACCCAAGGCAACGCTACAATCTCTTAAGAAATTGTGCAGACCGAACCACTATATCAGATATATAGCTACCATACAAACTGACCTATCGCAGTTAAGCCAAAGATCTTTTTATACACTTTTATGCTATAAAAAAAGTACATGTCAAGGGTATTACAGCTTCGGTGCAGCCGAAGTTAATGTTTTTTCTTGTTTATGCATCTGTTTCAAAATAAATAATTAATATTTTT
Organism: Bactrocera oleae; assembly: GCF_042242935.1. Classification (NCBI taxonomy): domain Eukaryota; kingdom Metazoa; phylum Arthropoda; class Insecta; order Diptera; family Tephritidae; genus Bactrocera; species Bactrocera oleae. The sequence goes on along the minus strand of NC_091540.1, from coordinate 61,776,105 downwards.
ATCCAATTTGTCAATAATAAAATTAATGTGTTTGTAAATTATGACTGAAAGATCTTGTTACTCCTGACCCCAACAATTTGGCAATTTACAACGAATTTATATGCTATTAAAATCTCAAATTAACTAAATGTCAAATATAATTGCCAAAGTACTAAAAGTAAAACCAAAACATTTATTTGCCATCATTTGCCGCTATACTAGTTAGTTACGTATGCATATATGTACATATACATATATATAAGTATGTACATAAGCACGCAGCTAGTGCGTTGATATCAATGTATGTTTGTTTGTTTGCTGTTGTTGTTGACCGATAAATTGCATACGTTTACAAATTGCATGCCATAAATTCCAGCTTAACTGTCATTACTGCTGTTGGCTGCGGTGGTTTGAACTTACAAAATTATTATTACTTTTTGTACTTACACGCTGTCATTTACATATATACAGATATTATATTATATATGATATAAATAAATGTATAGTTATATATTTATATGTGTATGTATACCATATATAGAATGAGTATTTTTCTGGGTGTGTCCAGCACATATGGTTGTGGGTGCAATTGATTGACCTTTGCGGCATTGGCTTGCGGTGAACCCGCCGCTGTTGGCCGCCGCTGACCATCATAATGCCAGTTTTGTACACGTAATTTTCATATTTTATGAATTAAATATCGCAATTAAAATGTAATTGAACGATACAACCGCATGTATGTATGTGTAACTATGTATAGTCCATAATAGACCATTTAATTTGCATGCGTATGTATGTAAGCTGTGTTCAACTCTCGGTTCATACACACATTGGCATTTATTTGCTGAAATATGAATATTCTTCATGCGACATCAGCAGGCATTAGCCATTCTAAACTGCTTTGCTAGCTTTTTGCCGCACTAAAACACCAAAACTCACATAAAGTTATTATAGCAAAAATTTGTTGTTGTTAAAATTATTTATCTATTTTTTTTTTTGTGTATTAATTTGTCTTTTACTAACGAGACGGCAATTTTAGCATTTCACATGCAATTTTAATTGCTAATATAGAAATTTAACGCGCCGTCACACCAATTGAAATTAATTAATCCCATATTCCAACGAGCGGGCCAACCTAGGCTGGTTAGCTGAAAATGCATTTCAATGATTTGCAATTAAATGCAAATGACACGACAAAAATAGACTAATGTGTAAGGGAAATAATGAATAACTTAGGCAATGGAAAAATTTTAATTATTTAGTAAAATATGGTCGAGTGTAGATTTAGTCGATTTAGGGCTTTGTGGTGCTATGAATATAATTATACCCTGAACAGTGTAAAATAAGTGTGTCATGCAGATTGTAGCAACTAGAATGAAACGTCGGAGATCTACCTTATAAGGTATGTATATAAATGATCAGTGTGCCGAGCTGAGGCGCTTTTACTAGGTTCGTCAGTTTGTAAATACGCGAACTAGTTCTTCAGTTTTTGAGATATCGCTCTGAAATTTTGCACTCTTACATTTCTGCTCATTTGTCGGAATTGCCGATATTGGACCACTATAGCATATAACTGCCAGACAAAGTGATCGATCAGAAATAAGATAAAGAAGCACACCTGTGAAGGGTATTACAGCTTCAGGCTAAGTTAACATTTTTTCTGGTTTTTGTTGCCATCAATTAATTAAATGTTATTGTTGTACAATTTCATTTTTTTTATAAAACCTTTTATTCTCGAATATACAACTCGCAAAGCTAGCTTTATATTCGACATATAACTATTTGAGTGAAAGTCTCTGTGGCACTAAAATGTGTGGAAAAAAAGCATACACATATATTAATTATATTCCATTTCTCTTAGAATATAAATTTTACAATTTAATTCAATCAATGTTAATAATAATTTATAAAAATTGATCTTAATTTATTTTCTCTTTTTTAAGAAAATTTCAGCTATTAACTTTTATAAATTATTACAATTTTTACCATTTTATAAATTTTTTTTATTTTAAATCAGATGGCAACGTCATATGATTTTACGTGTACACTAAATACTGCTTTAATAACAAATATTTTACGAGAAAATTTTTTGTTTTAATTAATAAATTCGTATATATTTATAAATATTTTAAAGATGGCAACCCTTTATGAACTTACGTATGTTTCTTTTATTTAAAATATATAATATTAATTATAAAGTTGATATTAAATAGGATTTTTTGTAATAAAACTATCTAAACTTTTATGCGGTTAGTTAGCAATTAATAAATATCTCAAAGAGGGCAACGCTCTCTTGTCTTATGGTGTAACGCAGCATCTCTAAGTTCTGACTTTTTATATATATATTTTTTATAAAACTTATATACATTTTTATAAATACTTTTTAATTTTTAATAAATAGTATCAATTTTTTATTATATTTTTTATTTAAAATTAGTTGGCAAATTAGTTGGTTAATTTGTTAACCTTTTACAGTTATACTTGTATATAGTCTATAGTAAATTCTGCTATCCAAAATTAGAATTTTCAATAAATGTATTATTGTTGACTTATGCCGAAGTTTGACACAGCAGAGAGTTAGAGTGGTCGTGCAACATTTTTTTTGAGTTCTTGATTCAAAAACTTTCAATGAAATCATAATTAAATCATTCGGCACTTTTTTGATATTTCAAATGTTCATTTACAAGGTTGCTTTGATATGAAAAGCGTCTTTTGTTCAGAGAAATATTTGAAGAACGCAACAAAGGTCGGTAAAAGGACACGCCACTGTTATAAAATGCTGCAAATAAAATAAAGCAAAGCAAATAGCAGTCAAGTGCAGCATTTACAGCTGCTGCCAAAAGATTTATGGATGGAAAGAGCAATAAAGAGGGTTTATAAATAAGTTATATGGCCTTTACAACAGCTAGATTTGCAGACATAAGTAAGTACATATGTATTGTATGTACTTACAACTAGAACACTACAGTAAGGGCCAAAACCCGACAGTAATAGTATACAGCCCATACATGAGTGATTAAATTGGAGAGTAAGTTTAATTTTATATTTCTTCTGCATAATTATTTATGTTGCTTAATTGCTGCTTGGCCATAATTTACTTATACGAGTATATATATACATTGCATATAGCACATACATACATATTTGTTTATAGTAAGTGCTTGTATATCAAGTCAGTATAGTCGGCAAGCATCGCATAATAAGAAAATGCGTTGCTGAATTAGATTGTAGGAGTGCCAAGAACGCAATCTGCGCCTCCACCGCCACCTCCCGACCAAACAACATTAATACATTTGGCGTAAATGCAAATTTATGACGGTATTTTATGGTGTTTAATATTTCAAGATGAAAACGACAGCAGACGCTGTACAAACATACTAACTACAACAACAGCAACAATACGTAAAAGTTCGTATGTATGTATGTAAGTATGCTCTTTATATTACCAACATAGTTAGTTAGTTAGCTGCTTGGTGTGTGTGTGTGTGTGTGAGCGAGCAAAGAACGAAAAAGAAACAACAACAACAAATCTATGGTATACATCTCAGCTGCCACATTGCAACATGGTTGGCAGGTGCTGCATATTATTGTGGCTAGCATGAAGTAGAAAAAGCAATAATAGCCAAACAAACATACGTATGTATGTATATGTAAATGTACCTGTGTGTGTTTGTATATATTACATATGCATGCATATATGTATATATATGTATTTATATGTATGCCGAAATCTGCTTGTGTTGGTGAGCTAATATCCTGCAGCGCTGGCAATTACAGTTGAAGTAAAGCTTAATTGCTTGTGGTCGACAAATATGCGCACATCTATGCTTACATACACGTACATATGTATAAGTCTACACAAATAAGGACGGACACATATATAGTTAGTTTTGCAGAAAGTTTGTTATGTGCGGCTCAGTTTTTGCTAATTGCGCAAATGGAAATCATTTTCTTGTGAGAATATTTGCATATTTAGATAGAACTCAAATACTATTGTACATACAAGCACAAATAATAAATTGCACAAGAAGCGACATTTGATAACACTTGAAAATATATTTTATGCAATATAGAATTAATTTTTAGTTTAATTGCATTAATTAATAATTAAGTGACATTTTGTTCAAAGAAAATTTTTGATTTATTTGAATTTAATTATTATATAATATTTCAGTAGAAGAGTTGAAAGTGTTTTTTTTTTCAAAAAAAATTTTTGATTATAATGAATTACATTTATTTTCAGTATTTACTGAAACTTTTGAGCTGAAGCTTTTGTTGTTTTTACTTTTATATTCTTAATTTGCTTCGCAGATTTATCGCACTTTTTAGTGCAATACTCAAAGAAGCTTGTTTGAATAATTAATTAATGTTTATAAAATTAATGAATTAATGTAATTTATATATTAATTAATGATATTAAATTGTAAAGTGTTAAAAGTAATCAAAATTGATTACTCGCAATTTATTTTATTAAAAAAAAATAATTATTTCAAACTAAAAGTCTTGTAATAATAAATCACTATGAAATAATTCATATTAAAGTTACCTTGAGCATACTTTGCAAAACAAAGTAATTAGTACGAAAAAATAGTAAAATTAAAATACAGTAAAAGATAATGCCTTCTTTAATGCCCGAAAACTAAAATTTCGAGCATAAAAACAGTGATGAAATTCTGAAACAATTCTTGCAATAAGATTGATAGCATAAAAACCGGGGAACTTTTTTTACTGAAGTACACCGAATAATATTTAGTTAGATTGGTTCAAGTTAGATAAAGTTAGATAAATAGATTGATATTCATGAGGACACGAATAATCCCACTTGTTCAGCTAGAGACGCCGGTCCGTTGTCTTGCCCAAAACTCCACAGTAGGGATTAAAATGACCGTAGCATATCGATAAAGCGCCACAAATTTATTAAGATTGGTCTAAGCTGTGCAAAAGTATTTGGATATCGCCGGTTGGGCAACTAAACGCTTTTGATCGTTTCACGAATATTCCGCCGAATATAAAAAAACCTGGTTTTCTTGGGTTTGAATGTTTCGAAAGGAATATTCTAGTCTAGAAAGTTATTATAAAAGATTTTTTTATATCACGGTAGTTAAAATATACAAGTATACATATTTTTCGAAATTTCAATTATTTTAAAATTTAAATTTTTTGAAACATTATTCTCAAAACCACTGTTTTCGAAGAGTTTATCGAAAAAAATCGTCATCCTAATTTACTTATTTTTTTGAAATTTTGTTTGAATATTTATAAATATTAAGTTTTTGCAAAGATTTTCCGTTACACTTGAATATTTCTGGAATTTTTGTACGTTGTTTTTGTTATTTTTTTGTTAAAGGGGTTTTCTTCGCAGGATTGTCTGTTAGTGCTCGCACAAAAGTTCGACTCCCTTCCATTTATCTGGTACTGACATGAAACTTTGCTGAAATATCTTTACAAATTGTGCAAAAAGTTTAAAATTGAATTATTTTATATTTTATTTTCTGATCGACATGCATTTGAAGGTATTTTAGTTACATTATAAATCGAAACTTCCGCTCAGTTTTGTTATAGGTGACAAATTTTGGCTTTTAAATTCAAATTAAGCAAAGTCTTGGCAGTAATGATGCAAGAAGATATATTTATATATAGATATATATAATCGTAGAGATACATATGTATACTAAACAAAACAGCTTGCTCGTTAGGTTCACACGAAACACAGCCTGACTGTCTGGGCAATGAAAAATAGTAATGAAAGTGAAATAAATGCTATTAAAACGGCATACAAGTGCCAATTCAAAGCACAGGAAGAACACACACACTTATGCAGCCCTACACATAAAATTACACAATACATAAGCACTTGAATAAAAACACATATAAATATATAAGTGCGCTGCGGAGACACCAAGTGCATAAGGATGGACATAAATCCCGAAAAGAAACCCAAGAAAGCCATTAAATTTGCAGATTCCCATAAAAATGAGCAGCAACCAGCCCAATATGGGCGCAAAGGTGGAGTTGAAGTTGGAGTGAACAGCAGCAGCAGCAGCAGTCGCTGCAAGAGCAACAGCAACAAACAAGCAAAGCAATAAAAGCAGTAAAAGCAATAAAAGTTAGGTGGTTAGGCGGCCAGGCGGCTGGACTCTGACCAACACTCGGCTGCCTTGTAAGGTATTCAATTATCCCAACGTGAAACAGCATGCGGCTGCAGCGCAGAAATAGACATAAAAATTTATTTGATTTATGCAAAGTAAAATACACACAACAATAGGCGGAAAAACAGTAAAAAACTAAAAAAAAAAAACAACAATGAAAATCGAAGAAAACGAAAGGTAAAATAGTAAAAACAATAAAAGAAAAAAGAAACACTGGGTGCAGCTGTGCTGAAGTGGCGGTGCGGTCAAATTACAAGCGAGTTGGCGGCGAAAATCCCAAAAGGCGACTGAATGAAATGCAGTTGCCGAGAGCAGGACGTCACTGCAATTAGGTGCGGCAAAGGCGCTATGTTAGTTGCTAGTGCTCAGAAAAGCTGTAAAAAAAGTGTTAAAAATCCGAATTGCAATGGGAGGGACAGTGTGCGCCCGCCAAGGAGGAACTCCACCGAAATGTAATATACAAATACACAGTGTTGTTTACAGCTTGCAGTCAATTGCTTTATAGTCGCGCGTCGTTTTGGGGGTCAGCGTGCGAAAAAATTTACGCGAAAATTATTATTGTTTAACGTAGAGCATCTCGTATTCTCCTGTGAGGCGTTTACTCTACACTTTTGATTTCTACTTTGGTGTGTTTTGCGAAAGCAAAAGTTAGTAAGCGTTAGTATGCGCAGTGTTGAGTATATAAATAGAAACGGATTTACTTTTAAGACATCAAATAGTAAATAACAATTTTTACTCGATAAGAACTGGCCTAACTGGTCTTTGATTGTCATAAGATACACATTTTTTGGCTTAAAATAGACTTTAAGCTTCTAAAAGGACAATTTGGTACAAACATTATTTTCCCTGTCCAAACCTTTGTAGTTAGTTTCGAGAATTTTGAAAATGAAGAAAAAAATTTGTCAGCTCGAAGTAAAATTTAGTGTGTCCTAAAAATATTATTGAACTAATAAAGAATAGTGAAAAAAATGTTTTCCTTCTAAAACGCTGCAGTGCCGAAAACTTTATCTCGAAACTTCGAATTTCTTGAATCGAGCGGTGATGGTTTTCGCAAAATATAGGATGAATTCCCTGGTAGTTTTATAATTATCTTTATTAAATAAACTACATACAAGTTTTGCCATTATTACAATTTTTTTTATTTAAAATTTTATTGCAAATTTTTTTCCGTAAAAAATTTAAACCTTTTCTTCAAATCTACCATTTTGCAAAAAATTGTTGGAAAACAAAAAAAAGTCTTTATTATCTATATTAAGATGTTGTATTATGGAATGTTTTAAATAGCTCGACGTACCCCGTAGAGGCCTTCTTGAAGAAGGTAATGTCGAGGATCGGCTCAGTATCCAACATTTTGTCATAAAATATTTTTTTATCACTCCAATACATATCTAATAAAGCTTAAAAGAAAGAGGTCTGACTACCTTTTCCTTACTCCAAGAATAAGTTGTGGAAGTTGAGTCTTTTTTAGGGCTCTATACTGATCTATACACTTAAATTATAACATAAAACAATTATTATGCGGGAAACTACTTTTCCTAGAATATTCCCGACATAATAAAATATTTTAATATTATTTGTTAAACTGTCTCTATAATTTTGTCCAACACTGTATGAGCATAAGCTTCGTCTAACATTAAATACAAGAACAAGTGAAATAAAAGTGTCTGCAAAAATTTTACGAGACACTTGCAGATGATTAAGAAAATCGTAAATGAATTGCACATAAAAAAATAATATTGAAGAAAATGAATGAATGAACTGTCGTCAATGCAATATTTTATATCAATGAAAGTGTAAATGCAATTTATTAAACAAAAAGTAAATATATAAATGTATATGTATATTTCAAATGGAAGACAAATATTTAAACTGCTGTTGGCTGAATGAGCATGCGTAACGCCCGTGGATAGGCTACGAATCATTAGTTAAGTAAATATTTGTGTATGTATGTGTGAGTACAGGTAGTTTTTAGTGCAAACGAATCAAGCAAATACAAAATTTCATTAAAAAATACTTAAATTTTCAGAATAAACCAAAAGCATCATGAAGTGGAGAGAAAGTATGATAATATACATAAGTATATGCATATAGTATATATATGTGTATGCAAGCATAAATGTACATGGTTGATCGTAACTCCTATTAAGTGAAATAAATTTAAATAAATAACAACAAAAAGTTTAAAAATGTTTTTCGTATTTTAAAAGCGTTCAAGCAGTTGCAGTTGCAGTCGTGACATTTACAACTGTATCGATGTACGCGTGAGGTCGCTGTAGGCAGCAGCAAGCAATCACACGCCTGTTTGTATAAGATAATTTTATGTGTTCATATATAAACACACACAAATGTATAGTTGCTGAGCCGTCCGTGCTTGCTGTGTGTACACCGATTGTTGTTGTTGCAACAGTATACATCTTGCTGCTCTACAAGTTATCTTAATTTAACGAAATTGTTTACATGCCTGGCAGCCTTTTAAATGCAATTCAACTAAATAAATACAAATACATTTCGATGTAAATGTAAAAGCATAGCATACTTTGAGGCGCTCAAACTTATATGTACGTTCAATTCATGGCATTTGCTTATGTATGCGAAACCATTGTAGACGCAATTAAAGTTAAATTCAACACGGCAGATAAATTGAAGTAAATTCGAAATAATTATAAGCTTGGTGATCGCATTAGAGTTGTTGGTGTGCCGAAGCTATTGTAATTGTATTTGTATTTTAATTTTATTTAATGCAATTTGAGAAGTAGACAATCAAATTTAATTTTATGGTAGAAAAGCTTACTAATAACTTGAATTAATATTTGCTGTATTAAGGTGTTATATTCAGTTGCAATACGAGAAGCTATATTTGTTGCAGAAAAAACGAGCTTTTTTGTTTATTTTTTTTTTTTATAAATCAATAAAAATAATTTATATTTACAGAATTTAATGTCTATCAATATTCGGTGAATACTTTTGAAGAATTTGGGGTTCCCTTGAAGCCGTAGCCGAACTCCAGAAGAACCTCCGAAAAAAGTTTCTGGCGGTCAGCAAGAGTTTCTGTGCAAGCTTATCTTAAATACAAAAACGAAAAAATAATTATTATTACTCTAGATGATTACGATATGAATGTAGGAATAGTCAAGTTTTTGGATTTTTGACAATATGACGTCGTCCCAAAATTAAAAAAAACTTTTTTTGCAGAAAAAAATTATTTTTCAGAGCGGCTTAAAGAATCGAAATTATTTTCAAAATTGTATTCCTTCGATCATTAACCCGACAAATATATTATATCTTAGAAAGTCGCGTGAAAATTTCAAGTCGATCAGTTAAGCCGTTTTGGAGAGCTTTCCCTTAAAATTTTTTTTTACATGATATTTAGTTCTAGACTGACAAATATGTTACTACAACTATATATACAATTTTTTTAATTACCGAATTTTTAGTTGCACTTGAATTTGAATATTTAATTTATCACTTTTTCATTTGCAAATTTTTCAAAAATAAATTAGACATACATATACTCAAGTTAAACCTACACACACAGGAAGAGGTCTACAAGCTGGACATGTGACTGCTATACACCATAAGAATATTCATAGGTATACATACATATAGAAGTATGCATGTATTCACATAGTTATTTATTGCCCTTATATTAATGAAAGTTTTTATTTTTTTTATTTTTGTTGTTGCATCTTTTGTGTTACATAAATTACACAACTTTTTGTAAATCCTTTCAAGTATACTTATCGTAAAACTTTTTAATTGCCTGCACGTCCTCCAGCATCAACAACAACAACAACAAGAACCACTACAACAAACACGGCAATAGCAGCGAGCATACAGTGAGCTAACAAGCGAAATTTTGTTAGTGTTTGTGCCGCTACACGAGTAAATTGAGTTGGACAACCTCTTCCGTCAGCATTGGTGGCATGAGAATGTAAGAATTTGTAAGCCAAACATACATTTAAATACAGTTGAAAGATTGTAGAAATTAGTTTAATGGAAAATTTAACTTTTTATTTATTTTTTGTTTTTGTTTTTGTGTGTGGCAAATAGTTAATTATGAAAGGCGTTTTTTTATTGGTGTTTGAATAGGTGAAGTGCTAATGAAGGTTACTAAAGCAACAGTGGCTATGGTTGGCTGAAATGGTCGCTTAATTTTTTTCATATTTTGTGTATGAGCAATTTGCTAACTGAATCAATTAGGGCGCTGTCTGAAAAGCACATATAAGTAGTGGAAGTTAAGTTGGAACTACTAATGTAGTTACTAAGTGTAATGCAGGTTACTAAAGCAACAGTAAATTAACTCATTTTTCTTCATACTTTTGTGTGTGGATAATTTGCTAATTGACTCAATTAGTGTTAAGTTAGCAAGGAAGTGCTAATGAAAACAACAGTGGTCACTAATGTCCGAGGCAGTAGTTTAATTGAGTCAATTAACTAAATTATCATCATACTTTTTGTTGTGTATATGAGCAATTTGCTAACTGACTTAATTAGTGTGCTATCTAAAACTCCATTAATAGACATTTGTGGTTTTATGAGAGAATTAATTTAATTGCAATTTACTTAAGTCAAGAAATATGTCGTATATGTTATTTATGATATTATAGTCTGCATAAATCTATGTTTTAGTCATATATTTTATTAAAAGTTTTGAGTATAAAATTTTTTCATGATTTTTGTTTTAAAATTTAGATGCTTAAATTGTTTCATTTAAAAAGTGTTAATATCTGGCCTTAATTTTTCAAAAATCATATGCGATTTTTATTTTGCAGGTTTAAGAAATTCAAATATAATATCTACGCTATGTTTTTGAAGCATGTTTCTTTGAAAGTTTCTGCGGAAGTAATTTTTAAGTTGACTCTCAACAAATCTAACCTCAAAATATTTGCCTCAGGCCCAAAGTAAACACTAGTATCTAACTTTAGGTAGGCACTTTAGCTTTATATTATATTATATTAATTACCGATTGTTAGGGAATATTTAAAATTTACAGCAATATAAGTTATTAATTATTTGTTTTAATAAATTATCTCCTTAATTACTAAATTGAATTTAATTATTGTTATTTATTTAATTTTATCTTATTTTTACTTGCATATTCGAAAAGTTTGTGACCACAAATTCATACTTTAAGGTCAAAGATTCTCTCGTTGACTTTGAGTACTTGCCAGTGCTCTACAATCCGTGGGTGGCCTACACACAGCTATCTTCAATGCCGCAATAAGAGCTATTTTGCTGTTGCGATTTAATTAAACTTATACTAATTTGATATGTGTAGTGAAATTAGATTGTACATAGCATGCAATTAGGCGACTATTGTTGAAGACAGTGCTGTACATAAATATACTTATATACAAACGTATATTGAGTTACGTGCTTATGACCGCATAAACTAAATATGTGGCTATATTTATATGTGTGATAGCATAAAATAATAACAGAAACACACTTATGAAATATTCTAATTATAACATTTAACGTATATATACCAATAAACATACTCGTACATGTGTGGCAATATGTCAAAATAGCTTAAGTTGATTTGAGCTAAATTTGGTATTTTGATTTTTAGTGAAGATATGTGTGTTTATATAAACTTTATTTCAACTAAACATAAAGCTGCTGATTTAGAATTATTTGTAGGTTGACCCTCCGAAGAGTTGCTCGTTATATATCAATTTCCATGTATGAACTTAACTCGACTTAAGCTACTTTAGGCTGGAGCTAGAAATATATTCTAGCTATATTTCATTGCAAATCTATTGTCTGTCGCCTAAATTAATGCCCGAGCTCATTCGTCAAACTCACTCAAGCAAATATTGTTGCATAGAATCTTCATTGCATTTGCTTGCTACAAATATGTATTTTCTTTTAATTAGCACTTGTAAGCAACTTAGCAAGTAAGACAATCTGTAGAAATACCGATTATTTGCTGTTGAAATTACAATAATACATTGAGCGCAAATTTTGTTAGCGAAAACTAAACACTGCATTGTCTAAATAAAAGCAACAAATTAGTTTTTATCAGAAATTCGTAAATATTTACTTGTGAATTCATGGCTTTGGTATATATTTAGCATTGTATTAACTGCTTAGAATAATAAACAATAATATTAATTGAAAATTCGCAAGCATGTGAGAGTAAATTTTCTGCTACAAAGAAAATTTGTTGATTAATTTGTTAAAAAATATATTAAATATGCATTGCTTGGCATAAAAAAATTTGTTATTAATTATTCCCGGAGGATGTGTGAGATATTTGAGATGTTTGTGCGTTTATATAATATATTATATCTTAAAAATTCTAGAGCTTTACCAATTATTTTTGATTGGAATTGGTACTGGATATTTAATTTAAATTTAATTTAAATTAATACCACCATTTTGTCAATAATATAAATATTTTATATAATTACAATTATATGGCAACCTTTTGCTCATATGCATTAAAAGCTTGCATATTAATGTATTTAAATACATTTTCGCCCTACACCTTACATCATTCTTATTTTAGCATAATACCTTGTCTTATCCTACTCCTTTGCGCTTATCTTGTCTTACGTCATCCATTACTCTCACTCACTCTCTCCCTACTTCGTTCACTCTTCATGTATTCACATGTCAACCTGGATGTTAAGCTCGATAATGTTATTTGCGCTTTAGTTGATTTTTTAAAAGCTTCACATCAAGTGAAGTTTCTGATTTCATTAATGTTAATTTTGCAGCATAACAAACGAGAAATTTTATTATGTCCTTCATGCGCATGTGACGCACAAGCGAAAATGTTCGCAGATAGAAAATATTTTAAGCCAGTATCCAACAAAAAAAAAGGGTTATTATAATAATGGCTCAAAGATGTTGGAACATGGTCTTGGAGGAAAGTTTTATAAGATTTCATAGGTATATAACAATAAGAATTCATTAAGGATTACCATGAAACACTGTTCAAATAAGGTTGAGTCTTCTATATCTTAGTTTTCAAGGCAATCTTTTTGCATTATTCGTAAACAGTTTGGTTTCTGTTTCTTAGAAATTGAGAGTAGACGTATTTTTGAGTGCTCAATTACTTAGTACTTTCCTGAGTTTTGTGATTTCAGTGTTGTAAAAGCGATTAAATTTATTTTATGATTATGGTTCCTGAGACTTTTTCTTTACTAAGTTAGTATTTGGATAGTATTAGATTTGCTTTCCAAAGAAGAGAGAGAAGAGTGGAAAATTGTGTTTTGAGTTTGAGTTGATCTTATCACTTATTACATCGGTTGTTCTAGAACTGAGAGCAAGAATAAGTAACTAAAAATCTTAGAAAACAGAGGTAAACCGATGTGCGATATTTCATCACGGAAATATTGAAGCTGTATGAGTTTTAGTTCTCTCAAATTTAATTCATATTAAGACTTTCATACTAAAGTGTTCCTGAAACTCTTTCTTCAGTAAGATAGTGTTTGGAGAGTATCAGATTTGCTTTCCTAAAAAAATCAAGAGTGAGGTTGACTGTTCCGTAGTTAGTTCTTGAAGCACTGTTTTCGGATTGCGCTTAAAAAATTTGTTTTCTAAGCATTTTTCAATAGCCTACACAATACAAATATAAAGAGTGAGAGAGTAGCATAACTTCTTTTGAGAACAACATCCATACCATTTCGGGTTTTCTAGTATTGACAGCAAGAAGAGGCCACTTTGTATCTCAGAAAACAGAGCTACATTGGACTTGGATATTTATTTAAGCAAATATTAAAGCTGCAATTTTTAAATCCTTGCAAATTTAGCTATTGTGAGGACTTGTATACAAAATGGAGTTCTGTCAATCTTATATTCCTCTATATAATACACCTCTAAATAAAGCACACTTTCTCCATCGTATGTAAAATCACAATACCCATAAACTTCCTACTAACATTTTCGCTTTGGCTGTAAACTTAAAAGCAAGCGAGTATTCATCCTTTTCGGTGTACATTCCTGTTACAAACTTGTTGTTGCGTTTTATATGAATATTTTAGTTGTTGTTATGTATGTGTATGGCGAGTCATTGCAATTTTCGTATGCAATAAATTTGCTTCAAGTAATATGTGCAATATTACGAAAAGTTGGTTGGCTGCTGCTCGCTTGCCAGATTGGTGGATTGGTGGGTGGCTGGTTGGGTGCATGCATGTGCGCCAACAACAAGTTTACAACCGCTGCAAAGTTGTCGTGCAACGTTAATGGCTGAATCCATGGATAAATAATTAAATTTAATAAGATTTTTAATGGCAGAATTTTTAATTAGTTTATTTAACAAATTGTATTGCTTTTCTAATTTGCTGATTGCATTAAGTGCACAGTAGAAAAATGTCAATCAATAACAACAAAAATGCGACGGGAGTTAGATAGTGTAAGAGAATTGTAAATGAAAGGATGTGATAAATTATTATTTTAAAGTACACATACTTGTATGTCTGCATGAATATTAATATTTTTTCTAAATGTGGGTTCTAAAGTTTATATAATTTGCATATATTACTTTTGTATATATGATAATGATAGAAAGTAGATATATTGTCATATGGAATATGTGAATATCTTTAAATTAAGTTAGGTGGAGTTTCTCATTATATCTCTGATCTAAGGCTAGAAACGTAGTGAAACGATTATGTATACGATTTTAATGAATACAATACATTTAAATATGTATTTATATAAAAAATATCCAGAATATCGTGTTATATTTGTAACATTGCTTAAGCGTGGGATGCACTTTTCGTGCACATAAAGCTAGAAATATAGTGGAATAATGAAAAAATGTTGAGAAACTAAAAGCAAACAGTAATTATTAATAATAAAGCCGAGTTTAAAATATTGACTAGTATTTGCAGCTGTTCTTTTTTAAACTAAGGCTAGGAACATAGTGGAATGATTATATACGTGATTTCGTTACTTTTAAGAAATTTACAATAGTTTGTCTGGATGAAATAAAATATACACATTAACGAATATACTACAAGTTATTTGGGTCATATTCAGTCGTGTAATATGGATCTGTTTCAGTGCTAAAATCAGAGATTTGCATGTAAATTTCTAGTTAATTATTTACAGTTTCACTTCATGCACGCTAAAACTACATTACATACACATATGCATTAATACATATATACATATAAGTAATTTTAATTAATGATTTCTTTCCACGAAATGATAAAAGTGTAAATGTAGCTCATGAAAAACTAAAGAATTAATGAACCACATGTTTTTTCAATGACAATGCTCTGGCAAAAAAAAGTAGTTTACGAAGCTTAAACCGCTTTGATTAAAATACAATTTATTTATTTTTGCAAACAACAATAACAAAGTAAGGTAAAACTATAAAAAATGTTATGCAAATAAAATAACTAAGATATATACATATGTATGTTTAGGTCTCGATAAAAAAAATTAAAAAGTAATAAAAAATATAATTTTTTATACAACTTGTATATAAGAACATAAAAAACGCATATCGACAACAATAATGTAAGGCAAAAGCACAGTGAATATAAAAACAACATTAAAATTCAACTGAAGGAAGAAAGAAACAAGCAATAAGCGAAAAAAGAAGAAGAAGAAGAAGAAAAAAACTGGAAAAAAGGAATTCGTTAACAACATGACATGCCAAAATTAATGGCATGTCTGACAATAATTAAACAACAAAGAACACTCAAGACTCCGCGGCGACTACAACAACTGTCAGAACAACAAAAACAGCACTAAAAGTAACAAAACAACAATAAGTATAGTGACAGCATAGAATTCGCATGCGCACCAACTGAGCGAGAGTTTATCTCGGCGTCGTCTCAAGCTCCAGCAGAAGGTACAAGTTTTCTGCAGTAAACACACAAAGACACACACATACAAATAGACATTTATATACACATACATATATGCAGCAACGCTTGGCAACCGCTGGGGATCAACAATGGCAGGCAAGCGAACAACCAACCAAATAGCTTTTTAGAACCAGAACAACAAACTAGCACAACAAAAACAACAACAACAGCAGTTATAGTTGTTAGAATTTGGAGCGCAAAATAAACACATTTCGCATTTTAAATGGAACGTAAATGCAGCATCAGTGCTTTGGCAAAAAATTGTTGATTTTTGATTCGATATTAGTTTTATTGTTGTTGTTGCTTTTAGAGCTATTGTTGGCTGAGTCAAGTTCGCACAGCTTAAAGGATCAGCTGAAGAAGTGAGATCCGTTCAAATGCTGTTGAAATATGTTAAACAGCATGCAGTCAGATCGGCAAACATATATACTCGTACATATATATTTATATAAATATACATATATAATTTATTTGTTATTTTTTATGCTTTAAGGTTTTTGTATGTTCTTTCGCGTTCTTTAATTTTGTACATTTCTTGTCACGGTTTTCCAAGTAAATGCTAAAAGTTGTTGAGACACAAATGAATTTCTGTTTAGAGCTCTCTAGCTTATGCTAAGCTTCATAAACCGCTGTCATATATTTTATATGAGTATTGCATGTATGTATGTATGCATGCATATATTTATTTTTAGATATGTTATGTATAGTCTGCTCATACGTACTTCTTTGGTTTTAATTAAGGGATTATAATAAGATTTCTTGTGAAAGCGTTATTTATTGTTTTGTCATTTTATTTGTATATTTATTTTCGGAAACTTAAATGTTGAAATCATCAACGAAAGTATACGATGTACTTTTATTTATTTTTTATGTTCATATCGGTAAATAATCGTTTCGGTGGCTCAAAATCTGAAGAGAAAATACTCGTAGTCTTAAATGAGAGCTTTCATTAAATGAAAGCTTGATTAAAGCTTAGTTGCTTAGTAGCTTTTTTAAGTAGAATTGAAGTAACTGAGAAAAGTCTTCACCACATCACCATCACTTTCATATAAAAGTTTTGAAATTTGGTGTTGTTTAAAATGATTATGCCTTAAGGGTTTATATCCACTTCTGAGCTGAAAAAAATTCGGATTTTGTATTTTATATATATCTAATGTACATACATACAAGTATATTTGAAAAGATTGTTCGAAAATTCAAAGTTGATCCTTCAAAAAGTACTGGTTTTTTTCTGGATATTTACATAAATAAACACGTTTGTTTTATTTTATATTACATATTGAATATAACCCCTTAAAGGTGAGGTTAGATCCTCTTCCTTCAGTTATATTTGCCTACAATGTATCTCTACCATCTAGCTAGTAATTTTTTCCTAATTAATTTCTCTTACGAAACAAATATTCTATTTACAGTACGATTATGAAGTTAATTTGCCTGTGGCGCTAAACCTTTCGGTACAGTTTGTTTTGCAAATATAGCTCTCTTGCCTATATCTGAGATAATAGTTAAATGGGCCAGTAAGACAAATTTTAGCGCATTTAAACAACTTTTTTTTAACGCATTTGTTGTTGTTGTTGTATTTGTTTAATAGTTTTTATTTCTTTAAATTTACTCTTATTCCCTTCTCCCATACAAAAAATGTTACATGATTTTGCTGAAAGTTGTTGTTGTATTTGACTTTGAATATTTTTTTATTTCCGTAAAAAGTCCTAAAAACAGAAAACAAAAAGTAAAAATATAAGAAAAAATTTAGCAAAACTTTACGTTTTTTATATGATCTACTAATTTTTGTTTACCAGTGTAGCTACTTTCCAGCTTTGACTTGGTTCATTGTGATGAATCTGATTTTTAAATTCCTCTCATAAAATTCCCGTTAATAAATTTATTTTTCGGCTTTTATACTGATTCTAATACTCGTGTGAAAATTTCTCGCGTTGGTATTTTTAAAGTGGTGTAATTATTCTCAGCAGCAATTTAGCGTAGATTTTAAGCTGAGCACATGCTTGCCAAATATTTAAAATGTTTAGTATATGAACATCTATTTCTAAAAATTTTGAAAGTAGAAGAGAAGAGAAGAATATTCTCTTGACATCAGCTGTCTGTGTATATTAATTAAAACAGAGCTGATTTAGTAAGAAATGTAAGTATATGTAAAAATATTCTAATTTTTCTTCATTGTTATGAAAGAAGAAAGTACCGATGAGGAGTTAGGTTACTTACGGAGTTTTAAGCAATTGATTTTTTAGGTTATGACAGGGGACAAAGAGCGAGAATGCTACTCGTGTTCAGAGTTGAAGTCTCTTAATTTGTTTCTTACGACGTTTTTAGGATACGCCAATAGAAAGAAAGAGGGATGGCTACTTATTTGGGGGTCTCTGAAGTCGCTTTATTATGACTTTTTTAGGTTAAGGTATAAGAGAGAGAGAGTGAGCTACTTCTGTTTCCTTTATTTTATTTCAGACCATTTTCGTTATGGCAAAAGAGAGTTAGAGAGCTGCTTGTGTTGTGGGTTTAGGGAGCCTCGTTATTTATTACTTACGATTTTTTTAGGTTACGACAATAGATAGAGAGAGAGAGAGAGCTACTTGTTGTTATTAGAGAGAGTTTGAGAGCTGCTTGTGCTGTGGGTCTCGGTAGCCTTGTGACTTATTATTTCGCGTATAACTTTGTAAAAATTTTACAATTTTCGAACTTTCAAATCAGTATCTCGTTGATTGCTTTTTATTGCATAAATTCGTATAAAAAATTTCTCAGCAAATTTACATAACACGCCATCATTTACATAAATTTACTGTTAGACGACAGCGCAATTCGATTGCATTGCCTACATTCTTCGGCTTTTCGTTTGCGCAATTTCTAGTATTTCACACATTTTCCGCATTTATATTTTTTCACTTAAATTATCAACTATCTCTAATGTACATACATACATATATACATACATAAATACATATAAACAGTTTGTTTTGTTCGCTGGAATACAACACTTTTCTAAAACTAATTGGGGAAAAATACTTAAAGTGGCATGCAATTATTTATAAGCATGTTGTTTTCTGTGGTTTTTGTTGTTTTTGCTATTGCTATTTTCCGCCACAACGAAAACGTCAAGCTCACTGACAACAAGTATACTGCAACAACAACAATAAATAAATAAATTGAAAAAAAAATAAAATTGAACAAAAAGTGCAAAAAAATTGCTGCAAAAATATAGCACCAACACTTGTAAAGCCACAATTTAGTTGCTCGTATCAACTACAAAAACAACTACAACAGTACAAACGCTTAACTGCAGCTGGTTGGAAGAGCTGCTCGGCACATCGCGGCTCTGGCTCTGGCTATATGCATCCGCTTATCCAATGAGTATGCATGTTGTTGTTGTTGTTGTTGTCTAGCGAGCGTTTGCATTGCTTGGTTGCTTGGCGATCGCTGCAGCAAGGCTCATGAACAAAGCAGTATATCTACATACAAAAATGCATGACTCGATAGCTGTGAGTGAGTGTGTGCTTTTATTTATAGTTCGCTGGGGTCTGTTAAATGCACTTGTATATATATGCATTTAAATATATACATACATGCATATACACATACTCACATACACTCTTTATGTGCTTGTATATGTGTGTTGCATGAGAACACTTCGAGTGCATTGTGCCCCGAGCTGTTGACATGCCTATCAATGTGCGGCGATCACTTCATTTTGTTGTAATTAAAGCGAAGAAATAAAAGTGCAAAAACAAATATTTTATGTAAATAAATTAGCGCGCGCAAAAATATAAATATGAATAAAAACCGGTTCATGTTACTTTATGCATTTTTAGCATTTTTAGTAAAATGAAATATGAGCTGGTAAAGTAGCAAAACTAATTGCGGTAATTAAAATAAATATGAAAAAATATTAATAATTACTTGATAAAAAAAGTGTTTATTGTAAATAACATTTTTAACGACATTTTAGCGGTTTAGTTTTTAATTATTATTTTTGTTCCATTTCTCATTAAAAATTTTATGGGACGAGTGGAACCAATTTTTTGTTTTTATTGTAAATGGTTGTTATACATTTTTATGAGCTAAGGCGGAATGATTTGTTTTTATATAATCAATTGAGAAAATTATATAATACAATTTATAATAATTATCAGCAAGTATGATTTACAATATCAGAAAATTTTTAGATTACAAAAGCTTAGTTAGTTCTTCACTCATTATTGAGCTTATGCGACTAGTTTCAAATTAGTCCTAGGAGCCAATATATTTCTTGAAATTTCTTTTTTATGTGAAAAATTTATTAATTATATTGCAGAAGAATTAATTTGCACGCTCCATTTACAACGTCGAAAAAAATTTAATTTTTCTCTGGTTACTAAAGTTATGCGACTAATTTGGAACTAGTCGAGAAAGCTTACATAGTTTTTAGAAAACAATTTTTAAGAAATATTTTCACGGTTATTATAATTATATGCCGGCAGAAAAAGTAATTCTTTGTTTCCGCGATGACCTGGTCCACATGATTGAGAGATCCAAATTTATATAGTAAGTACTGCGAATAATCGAGCTTTTCCTAAAACTAACTAGCGAAAAAAAATTGAACTTAAATATAAAGTAAAAAAGATCACTTCTTCAGCTAAGCTTTATTACCCATCATAGAAGTGTAAAAAAAAAATATCTTTATCTTGATTTGGATCGGTCAGCTTGTATGGCAGCTATATGCTATAGTGATGCGATCTAAACAACTTCTTGTAATATTGGTTTGGATAATATTCCATGCCAAATTTTGAGAAGATAACTCGTCAACTAATAAGGTTTTGCATACAAGAACTCAGTATTAAGCAGAAAAGGACAAGTGCAAAATTTCTGATTGAGAACTCAAAAACTGTTATACAAAACTGTATCGTATATACAGACAGCTGGGCTACAGATTGACTAAATTGAGTCGGTTCCTCACGCTAATCGTTTATATATATGTACTTTATAGGGTCTCTGACTTTTCCTTCTGAGTGTTACAAATTTCGTGGCAAACTTATACCATGGCATATGCAGGGTACAAATGAAATCACAGTAAAAAAATAAAAATTCTATATGCTTTCCCGGTCAAAAAATAAAAAATAAAAAAGTGCCCCTGAATGTAGGCAATGTTTATTTCAAAGCTCTATTACGAGCTTAAAGAAATGTGGCGTGTAATAATGCGCTTAGGAATGAGATCAATATAGACAGTCTATTGATAAAAGCTTTTATATAGTATTTGTTTAGGTCTACATTTTTTTCAACTCAAAGGTAGTTTCTTTAACTTTCTTTAATCGATTTAGTTGTACGTTTTTAAGCAGCTTCAAATTATTGTAGCAAAAAAACTTAAATATTTTAATTTAAAATTTGACAATTGAAAAATAAATTTCATTATATTTTTCTATAAACAGCGTATGTTTTTTGTTTTGAGAGAGAATTTCTTAAAGCAATATTTGTCAAATCAGCTGTCAAGGTAAACACATGTGTTTGAGATTTTTAATCAGTACATATTGTCAAAACCAACCACTAAAGCGAAGGTAGTAAAAACATATTAAAAATCGTAAAAATTTATTGTCACAACTCAATAGCTTTGATGCACACCGAAATTTAAATTTTTATCGTCAAATCAGCTTCAGTGATGAAGCACATTTTTGGCTTAAAGTATAGTTAACTAAGGTAATTTTCTATATTTGCATTGCGAACAATCCTTTATACACGCTCCAGGTTCAATTGCTTCCCTTGCTTCCCTTTTTTGCAATCATTGTTTTATATCTCCAAAAACAGCACCTTTTAAATTTCGCTTAAATCTTCAAAACAAATTAACTGCACACATATATGTACATATGAATGTTATACCAACGTTCTGAAGCACAACCGGCCGACCGGTCGACCGACCTTCTGCATTAAAATTAAAATCGATCGAAAAACTTCGAATGAAAACTTTGCTCCTACCCATCCCGTTTTGCCCATTGTGCCGTAATGCAATTATGCGGGGCTTCTTTGTAATTTATATGCAAATAAAATACTTTATGCAAAAATAGAGTTTATAATAAAACTAAACAAGAAGCGAGCAGAAAGTTTGCACAACCATACAAATTTACAAAGCACACAAGTATATGGTATGTGTGTGAGTGAAGAAGAAAAATGGCGTCACGAAAATGCAAAATTCAAAATGGAAAACAGAAAATGCAAAATACAAAATGTAAAATGTAAAATTTTCGGAATATGGAAAATTAGTGAGGCGCAAATATGTATGTGACGTATAGAGAGGGGGGCGGAGTGGTGCTGCGCCAAACGCTGTACGTAGAAGGTTTAATTTGTGAGGCAACGCAAACAGACCTGATGGCATGGAAATCAGTTGCTTTGAGTGTGCTACATATATATGTAAGTGTGCATGTATATATATTTATATGTACAAGTATATAGTTTTGTATGTAGTTATGTCCGCTTGTTGCTTTTGTAGCCACATTTTGTTATGCTGCATTTTATTTAGCATAATTGTACGCTCGTAAATTTCAAGTTGATTTTGTTTTGTTTTGCCTTGCCATGTTGTTGGCATGGTGGGTTCATAAATAAACTTACAACAACAACGGCGCTAGCGATGGCAATCATAACATAATAATAATAATAACAACGAAAACAAAATCATCTAATAAATACAAGAAAAAACAAAACAAAAGAGCTTTAGCTTCGGTTGTACCGAAGATATAATACCCTTGATAAATAAAAAACTCTCCAAAAAGGACTTGATTTGAATTAGTCAGTTTGTACGGGAACTGAACATCTATATGCTATATTTTTTTGGCGTTTATTCCTTTCTTCAATAATAATTAAAGCCAAAATTCATGCAGATATCTCGTTATATAAAAAAGTTTACCATATAAGGACTGGATTTTGATCGATCCATTTGTGTGGCGGCTATATGCTGTAGTGGTCCGATCTGAACAGTTCCTTCAGAGATTATACCACTTTCTTGGACAATAATCCATTCCAAATTTGGTCCATTCCATACAAGAAAATTATTTTTATAGTTCAGTTTGTGCAGCTTTTTTAAGAGAAAAGGACATATGTAAAATTTCAGATCAATATCTCAAAAACTAAGGTACTAACTCATGTATATATAGACATGGCTAAATCGACTTAGCTCGTCACGCTGATCATTTATATATATTTAAATATATACTTGTATATATTATGAGATAACCGTCGTTTGCTTCTTCGTGGTCTATTTGTTCAGGGTATAAGCAACTAAAATATTTCTAACAAAATTATACAAAGCAAAAATTATACACCAGAACACACACATACACACTAGATGTGTGTGCATCTTTATGCGCATATCCTTAGAGAAGCGGAAATCGACCACCACCAGTCGACAGCAATGAAAATAAATAACAAAAATTCGATTTATAGCGACATATTTCAGCATGTGCCTGTATTAGTGTAATGTTTTTATATACAGTTACACTAGTGTATGTATGTAGATATTGTTGTAGTTGTGGCTAAATGTGGCGCGCACTTGGATCCACCCCTATAAATTATAATTTATTATAACAGGATTTTAATTAAAAACTAACTCAACTATAAACAAAAATGATTTGTAGACATTTTTCCAACAGTGACTACAAAAACAATAGCAACAAGGTAGGTGGGTTGCTTAGAGAAGACATTACGTGGGTGGTTGTTATGATGCGGGGCGCATAAATAATTTAAACATTTTCCGATCGAATGAACAGTTTAAAAGCTTTTCTATATAAGTGTGTGGAAATAGGTTCTTTTATGCTGACTCTGCTTGTATATTGTATGGATTTAATACTAATTGTAAAGCAAAGAAATTAAATTTGTGTTAACTTATTTTTATTTGTCAGAAAGCTTGATTAATAACCATAAATATTTGCAATATATTATCTATGACATGCATTTTATGCTCTAAACTTGTTTGACATTTCCTCATTTCGCATTTTATATAAATATGTATGTTTTTTTATATACATTTCTACCGGTTTTATGTTAGTGTCAGCAACTTTTTCGCATTGCCAACAACAACAACAAATAAATTACAAATGTATAGCGATATAAAAATAGTTTTCATGCTTCTGTAGTCAATTCAGTCATGTCTCCCGCCGACAGTAAATTTTATGCAAAAACCGCGTAAGTTGAAATATTAAATTTTGGAAGAAGTAATTTTAATTTGTTATTTAAGTAAATAATTATTATTCCTTACTACATTTGAAAAAAAGGCTGGTACAATAAACTAACAAAATTATTTAAAATTTTTTTTTTTAATTTTAAAAAAGAGTTGCCAATATCATAAATTAGCCTTTTTGTAAAATTTTTTGTAAATATTTTATAGTTTTGTCTTAAAACCGATTTTCAAATTTAATAGTGTGAAAAATCTGTTGCAACTTTTAATTAAATTTAAACTTTTTATAAACACTTGCAACTTTAAACTATGGAGTCTTGTCGGGAATCAACTTTATGCAAAATAGCGTAAGTCGAAAATATTTGATTTTGAATTGATTTGGAATTGCAGCAATAATTTAGTTTTTGTTGTAATAGCAGTTGTAGTACATGTGGGCTTTTATTTCTTACTACATGGGAAAAAATGTCATAAATTAAAAATAATAATTGGCAACATCAAACATTTTTTTAAAGTTTTTTTTTGTAAATTTTTACAGTTTTGATTTAAGAAGAATATAGAAATTTAATAAGCGTGGCAATTCTGTTGCAACTTTTAATTAAATAAAAGCTTTGTATGCAAACTTTGGGGTTACTATTTACATGTATTCAAACATTTTTTATTTAAGATCAGCAGGTAACTCCATAAATTTTATTTTTTTTTAAATTAATATTTATAAATTTTATATATGTATATATGAAATGTTTTATTTTGCATTTTAATTTTTTTTCGAGCTTAGTTTAACAGATAGTATACATATATAAAACCAATTTAAAAATTTAATAAGCGTGGCAGTCCTGTAGCAATATTTGATAAGATATACATTTTTTAAATATTTTGAGCTTTGTATTCACACTTTGCGGTTAGTATTTATAAATATTCAAATACTATTAATTTATGGTAAGGTGGTAACTCTACAAAATATTTCTATTTTATAAAAATTAGTAATTAATACTTATACATTTTTAAAATATTTTATTTTTGCGTTTCAATGTTTTTTTTCAAGCATTTTTACATATGTATAAACTCAATTTAGATATTCAGGGCTGGCAGCTCTGTTGCAATTTTTAATTATATGTTAAATTTTGGAAACTTTTAGAACTTTCTATTCACACTTCGAGATTACTATTTGCATATATGCATATATTACAACTTTTTTAAATTAAGGTCAGATGGTAACTCTACAATAATATATATTTTATCATATACAAATTAATAATATACGAATTAATTAAATTATTTCAATTTTATTTATCTAGTGCTAAGATTAACAATTTATAATAGTGCTAATAGAA
This sequence comes from Bactrocera oleae, assembly GCF_042242935.1. Classification (NCBI taxonomy): domain Eukaryota; kingdom Metazoa; phylum Arthropoda; class Insecta; order Diptera; family Tephritidae; genus Bactrocera; species Bactrocera oleae. Next base: position 61,750,670 of record NC_091540.1, on the reverse strand, counting down.
ACTTAAAACCACATACTTGTACATATATACATATGTATGCATGTATGTATGTCTGTATTCACATTATGACCGAATTCACATTAATGCATTTGCTACTAAACGTTTACTGCTCACGTGCTTTACGGACATTATGCGTCACCGTGTTGAACGACGGGGACATCGCAATGCACACACACACATGCTCACACAAATACACTTCCTAACTAATATATGTAACTACACATAAGTATGTACTTATGTATGTGTGTTGTATTTTGTTACTAATGACAACCGAAAATAATTAATGTGAAGCTTGCATGTTTAAATAGTACTACTAGTGAGTGAACAACAACAATAACAGCAACAAAGTGAAAACAACATTTGAAACTCCCCTTAATAGTGGTGATTTATTAACGAAACTCGCGTAGTCTGTCTGGTTCCCCTCACTAGTAGCGGGTTGATTTTCATCGACTAATGCGCCAATAAAGAAAAAGCGGTAAATGACTAAAATAAAAATTGGTTGATGAAGGGGCAAAGAACGTTTAATGGTCACGCGACTGGCGTTGGTTAGCTTAGCTTTTGATATAATTTTGCACACAAAAAACACACTATGTATGTAATTAACTTTTGTCACGTTTCCATTAAAATTTTTAGTGAGTTGATTTCTTTTAGTTTTTTCTTTTAGTTTTAATGGCGTTTTGGTTTTTTGACTTTGTTGTTTACGAGAAAAAATCAATAGAAGGTAATTATAATATATGTGTAAAGTTGCTGGTAGTTTTTTAGATATGTCTGTTTTGGAAAATTAAATGTTGATAACGCTTTTATCTGAAATTAAATATCTAGAATCCCTCTTCTTTTTGTTTTAATACCGAAATTTGTTTCTTTAATTAATTTACTTTTTTAGGTTAAAATAAACGGTGTTAGTATTGATATATAAACATATATGTATGATATGTTTGATATATATATATATGTATACATTTATTATATATATGAAAAAACAACTTATCTCGACTTAGCATTTTTTTCATTCTTAATCTTATTTACCAATTAACTCTGCAAGTCTCAAATAAAATATTTAATTCGTATTTGAATAGTTGTCTAAGACAAATCAAGTCAAGTAATTCGTTTTATTGCGGGGTGTTAAAAAATTTGTAAGTTATCGATTTATGTTGTTTATTGCGGCTGAAACCAGATGAAGTTTGGAAAAAATATTTAAAAAAATTAAAAAGAAAAATAAAAATAAATAATATTTAAAAAAAAATATTAAAAGTAAATAAGAAAGAAAAAAAAGAAAAATATACTTATAAAAAGAAATTAAAAAATAAAAAGAATATTAAAAATAAAAATACTAAAAGAAATTTATAAAAAAATTAAAAAAAAAAAAAAAAAAATTTAAAAATAACAAATAACACGTTATTAAAATATTGTAAAAGGTGAAAAAAATTTAAAAATAATGAAAATTAAAAAAAAAACATGTTAAAATTATAACACAAATTAATAAAAAAAATTTCAAAATTAAAAAAAAATGTATAAATTATTAAAAAAAAGATTATAAAAATAACTGATAATATATAAATTAAGCTGGGTCAAAAAAATAATTTTTTTTCGCTTCGTTAAAAAAAAATTTTCTGCTCTAAAAAATAGTCTGTATAATTTTTCGGTTCATCGTCAAACATCAATGCCTATCAAAGAAAACGCACATATAAAAAAAAAAATAAAAAAGAGAAAATTTTTGTAGAGCTGGAAATTACGACAAGGCTATGAACTTTGTAATTAAAAATGATGTTTTTTCATTTAGTTATAAAATTCAAAAATAAAAAACACATTCCCTTAAGATAGGCAAACATCAACCTTTAATATCTTACAAACGGTTAGGTTTACAAAAAAAATAAAACAGTTATGTAGAGCATTCAATTTCCTACAAAATCTATGAAACGAGATTTTCTGATATTAAGAACAAGATAGAAAATTGTAAGGCGGAGGACATTCCTGTTACAATTTAGAACTTATACTTGGAGAGACTTTCTTAAAGGTGTCTGTCAACTAATTTTTCAGAGTACGAAGAAAAAATAAAATTCGTTTTTTTTTAATCCACCCTAATGTACACTATATATGTTAGTATACACTCTTTTATATTCCTGTTTCCCCAGTAATGATGACTCAAAATCAATGTGTAAAATTTCATTAAGCTCCTCAAGTGATGCAGGAAATGCCGGAACGCATTTCAAGTTGAGTAATTTTGTTGATGAACCAATGAGAATGAGGTGAGCGAATTATCGTAGTTTCAATGTGTGGACAAACGAGAAATTTTGAGCGCCAAAAAATGAATGACTGTTTTGTCGGTATTAATTGTGCTTTTTTTGCTTGATAATTAATGCGGATTTTTGCTGTATATATGTATGTAAGTACTGTATTTGTGTAGATACTATACTGTACAAGTATACATACATATACACTCCTATATATGATATAAGTACTAAAATTTTGTTAGTCAGCAGTAGTTGGATTATTTAATTGCTATTTCTGTCTTGCCAAAAATCGTGTTAATTATAAATTTGGAACACCTGCGCCAAAATAATAACAATGAAATACGCATATACGTACATATATAAGTGTTTGTAAATATACATACATACATATATAGAAATATTCGCGTTTGTAGCGTCTACAATGCTTAAAATTTGTTGACAATGCGCACGCGAAAAATATATTGATATTGTTACGGCATTCTTGTTGTTGTTGTTGCTGTTTTTATTGCTCTTATTGCATATTTGCCGGTGTTTACTTGAGTGCAACATGACATCAAATAGCAATAAATTGTGAAAAATTGTTTTAAATATTTTGTTTTGCCGAATGCATATACATATGTATATATGTTTGTATGCATATAGTTATATGCATACATATGTGTATGTGTGCATGTATGCGCATTTGCACAAACATGTGCATAAAATTGTAGTTTTTGGTTATTTTCTTAAGCGTGTTCTTGGTTTCAGTTACGCTACGAATTTGTTGTTGTTGGTTTTTTTTACTGTTTTTGTAGCATACACTATTTTTAGTCGTATCATAGCTGTTTGTTAACAATCGGTAAGCGTTTAAATAAAAGTAAAAAATAGCAACAACAATAATGCCAAAATTTATTGTTGTTTTGCAGTACATACATACATATGTAAATGTTTATATGTATATTTACTTGTTCTTTTATTGACTATATAAAATCAGGTCAATACAGTGGTGCTACAAAACGATGGCACACGGTTGTGGCATAGCAAATTGTGCAACCACAACACCATTTTAGGGATATGAAAAGTGGTGTAGTTTGTAGTATTTTAAGCATTTAGTTTTCGAAAAAAAATATCTTTTAAATAAAATTTAATTTTAATATTTTTGTATACAATTTTTTTGTTTTGACTAAATTATTTTCATATATATAATATTCTGAATATTTTTTTTTAATTTTATATTGTAGTTTTAAAAATCTAATAAGTTTTCGAATTCTCATAACAGAAAAATGCAATATTTTGTATTTAAAAAATTTTAATTTCTATAGATGATGGCAGCAGAGGTCTTTAAAACTGACTATAAATTATTGATAAGATACATAATATATCATATACTTGTATGGTAACTATTTAAGAAAAAGCATTTGAATTAATATTTTAGCTTGTCCAGAAAATCTTTCTAATTTGCTTATAACAAGTTTTATTGTAAAACATATTTATTATTTTTTTTTTTAACAAGTTTTATATTTTTTTTTTTAATTTTGTGACTAAAAAGTAAAACTTTACTCAATACTGTTTTTGTTTTGTTATTGTATTTTAGATTTAAAAAATACATTACATTTTTAATATTTTGAATTTCAAAATTTTCTTTTCTTAAAAAAAGTAAAGTACAAATTATAAATTATATATGTACAACATATAAGAAAATATATTAGAGGTAAATATTTTTATGACCTCAAAAACTTACTTCGAATTTACTTATAAAAATTATTTTTATACTCTGCACAGGGTACATTAAGTTTGCCACGAAGTTTGTAATACCCAGAAAGAAACGTCGGATATCCTATAAATATATACATCAATGATCAGCATTATGAGCTGAGTTGATTTGGCCATGTCCGTCTGTCTGTATATATACAATCTATCGATCTGAATTGTTGCACCTGTTCTGTCCTCACTGAGAAGCTACTCATTTGTCGGAACGGCCGATATGGAACCACAGAAAAATTTGTATATGTGAAAGGTATTATAGCTTCGGTGCTACCGAAGTTAATAATTAATATAAATTTTTATAATTTTTTGATTCTTAATGTTTTCGATACATACAGGGTGGAACTCAAATATACATAAATAGTTTTGATAATATTTATTGTAGTTGCTGTGCTTAGCTGCACATGTACGCTCGTATGTACATACGTCCGTATGTATGCGTGTTATTTGTCACTCCGTCTGTCTAACTTCTGTTACATACAAACAAATAACCAGCTGCTAAACTATTTTTTATAGTTTTTCCCAACACTGCACCCGCATTATATATATGTACATATATACCATATACATGTGTACTATTTTGCAAACTAACATGTTGTTGTCTATAGTAAAGTTTGTAGTTGTTGTTTTTGTGTTTGCATTTATTGCCGCTTCATTTGTTGCTTCGTGAGCGTCACACACTGGCTTGTTGCTCGTCATTGACGTTTTGCCTGCGCCGCCGCGTTTGTGTGCAAAACCTCACATTTATGTAAGTAAATATGTTTTTGTGTATAAATGTGTGTGTGTGTGCATTCGCAATTTGACGTCGGATATTGAACTCATGCGAAGGGTTAACTGACCTCGTGCTTAATGCTGTGGGAATAACAACAAAAATTGAAGCAAACAAAAAAAAAAAAAAACAAAAACAAGTAATACTACTAACAAAAAGCACAACAAACACTAACAAATTTAAACGTTGTTTTTGCTTTTGTTTTAGCTTATTTTTGCTCGGTTGCTAACTGAAAAAACATCATCAATAAAATGGCATAAAAACGTCGGCATATGCGGCATTTTGCGAAAATAAATATGATAAATGCTTTTTTGTTTTTTTAGATAAATTTGAAAATTGAGCAAGGTCACATTTACGCGAAACGGCAACAAGAATAATATAATTATATAATATATAATATATACAAGTACTTATACATACAGATATGTATGTATTTAAAAATATAAATGTTAAGGCAAAAATATGGAATTTTGCACATAAAAATACAAAGTTATATGCAAAAAATGAAGGTATGTTTGTATTTATGCGCTTACTGATATGCCAAAACACGAATGTGCTAATTGTAGCACGACTGTGTAAGTTAAATTTTTGCGACTTGGCAACTGTGACTATTTGAACAGAATAGCTGATAAGTATATACAAACTTTTAAAACACTAGAATAGGTCATTGAAATAAGTTTGCAATCACAAATATTTATTTTTGGTTATTTTTAAGAGTCATTCTTTCATGCGTGGTGAGTCTTACAATCTCAGAAAATTGTGTTTTAAATGCAAGTTCACTTATTTCATGACTCAAAAGCATGAAAAAATGATTAAAATGCTGTCTTCGATTCGCCAACCTTGGAGAGTAGCGTATCGAACAAGCTATACCAGTTATCAAATAGACTAGCAACACTTGCGACGCAACCTTGCGCTTAGTTTTTTGCTTCTTTCTTTGGCGGAGGAGTATTTCTTCTCACCCTGAAAAACAATTGGTTAACCCCTTGTTGACGAGCAACTTTCATGTCTTACGTTTTCTATAAAAATATATCATTTACAATCTGATCAAATTTGACTCGGACTGGTCCACTCGCTTTTTACCTAGATGGGTAAACATTTTTTTATGTTCGCTTGAAGTTTGTTATCCATACGTACGTGCCAAAAATGAGTCGAAACCGAAAAAAACAAAACTCGACCAGTCGAGACTTATGACAAATGGCTTGGAAAATTGAATTAAGCGTTATCATGCTTTTATTGGTTCTAGAGCCTATTTTGAAAGCGTTTATAAAGATTTATATTAAAATACGTAAAAATATAGTTTTTCTTCGTTCTGGTCAAATTTGACCGGATGGTATTTCAAGCTAAAATCTTAAAAAAATTGTATTTTCATTTTTAGCTATTTGTTTGACATTTGAGCCATTCACAAAGGTAAAACTGGTCTAAAATATGTGAAACAAATCTCAAAAGTCTTTAAGATATCGGTTATACTACTTTTATGGGGTATCCGAAAACAAATTTTGTATCGAATTCGAATCGCTAACTTTGTGGTTGCCTTTCAACTAAATTTTTTGACAGACAGCAAAGCGCGTAAAGATAGCGAATATAGTAATGGTGCATCGAAGACCGTTATTGTCTGTAAGCACTAAAATTTTTATTTCTCTTATTGTAGGATAACCCATATAACGTTAAAAGTTGTGAAGAGCACTCGTTTTGGCGATTTTCTGAACTTTTGAAAACAGATGATTTGAAAATTCAGACAATTTAAATGAATTTAGGCCTTTAAAAGCTCTCAATATAAGAATTGAAACTAGAGTAACGGAAAAGCTTTAACTATCGAAAACAAAAATTCATATGACTTATTGAAATAGTGTTCAAACACGATAAGTTTTATCTCGAAAATTCGCCTAAAGGTACTCAAAATTGTAATATTAATAAAACTACATTTTAGAAGAATATTATTAAAGTTTGAATATTTAAGATCGTTAAAAATCATAGGCTTATTTCAATAAATAAGGTCTAGAAATCCTCATTTTCACTTGAGTTGCTAGATAATGTTTTGTGAATTTTAAAAGAACCGAACTGGCATTTCGATTCCTGTAATGACGTAATTACCGCCGAAGACATGTTCCTTTAAAAAAAAGTTAACCCAACAAATTTTTCTTGAATTCGAAATATTTGAAATCGAGCCTAACTCGTATTAAAATGCAATAACGATTCTTCGCATTCTCAAAATTTGACAGTAGAAATTGTCTACCACGCTAAATACCTATTTGCCTACTTATTAACCCAGTTAGCTCAACGATTTCACATGCCTACCTATTATGTCTCTATCTAACAGTTTATTATGCGTTTATTAATGTTTATTGCTAACAACAATAACAAATATATTCGGTAATAGAGATCTCTTAAAAAATCCCTAAGCTTAAATATTTTCAGCGCCCATTCATCCATTATTCATTTGGTAAACACACACGCATATATATACTACAAGTATATATTACTGTCGAAAGCGCTCGTATATCGTTATATCCGAAGTAGCTGACATTATTTGCTTTGCGGCTTTTCATAACTACAAGCAGACCTACAAACAAACAAGGCACACCTGGCAACAGGCAAAACACTTTTATTTTGCCTCAAGCACGCTTAAGCATATTTACATATGCCTCGTATGTGTATAGCACCGTAAGTGAAGGTAAAAGCTGCTAATACACATACAACAACTATTGGCAAAAACGCGCGCTAAATTTTTGTAGCATATTTATCACAAAGCGCATGTGTGTGTGTGTGATATATGCTTGTGACAAAATATGTTTTATGTGTTTTTCATATTTATAGCTTATCCTAAAATTTTATATACATATGTATATGTCTGTGTCTGTGTATTTAATGTGCAGCTGCGGGTTCAATACGAATTAGATGGTTACTTTATATCAATAAAACAGCTTGTGAACAATGGTGAAGAGCTATAAAACAGATACATATACATATAATATATGAAGAGTATTTGCTGGCATACAGTATTTGTTAAAAGTATTGTATCTAGTGGAAATTTAGTATGTTTTTAGGTAGCAAAATAATATTTATTTTATAAATTTTGAAAAGAAAGATTATTAGAAAATTATTAAAAAAAAAAAAAATTATTTAATTTAAAAACAAATTAAAAATGTTTAAAAAAATTTATAAAAATTTTTTAATTAATTCAAAAAATAAAAAAAATAATTAAATTATATTAAAAGTTTAGTTTAAAAAATTTTTGATTTATTTTAAATTTGTATATTTTATTATTATTTGCATTTTGTCCCAAATAATTTTCTGAATTTTTAGTATTAGAATTTTAGTTATAATTTGCATAAAACTCCGTCTTCTGTTGTTTATACAAGTTTTTATGTTATTATGTAACTGAAATTAATGTCTTATGGTCAGGTTTACATATATCAAAAAAAATCATTTTCTTTCTATTTCCTTTGAAATTTTATATAAAATTATAATTTTTTTTTATGTAACTGCAACGAACTTTTGATGACAAGCATATTAAGCATATTAAGCTTCTTGTTGTATTAAAAAAAAATCCTTTAAAATTTCCAAAAACAAAACAATGTTATCTTTATACTAGAATAGAACTCCTTTTTGAGTTTGGGCATTTTAAATTTGGGAATTTTTATATTGTGAATTTTATGTTAGGGGATTAAATTTTTGGGTTTTCGAGCGACTCCTACATTTTTAAGAAAAATTATTATAATGCTTATTCGATTTTTTTTTTAAATTATAAAAATTAAACAAATCGTTAGAAATTGGAAAAAATAAATAAAAAATAAAAAAACTGTATAAAATGCTTGAAAACTTTTGTTACCCACTGTAAACACAATATTCATTATGTTAATGTAATTAATTTTTTATCGCGAATTTTATGTCTTCCAAGTATTTGGCACAAATAAATAATAATTATTAAATTATAGACGTAACCGCCCATATACAGTTCGTTGAACTGCAATTATTTATATATTTCAATCAGAAGTATTTGTCGCAGACACACACAAACAATTCAAAGCCACTTAGATGGAATATGGTATATTAAAAAGAAATGTTGCTGAAGCAAAATATGCATAAATCAAACTTAAAGTATTGATTAATACTTCAGTAGAAGCAGCAATTTATGATTCCTATTTGTGCTATTTGTATGTGTATTTGCTTATATAATCGTAATTTTTTTGTTGCTTATGCAGTTTGACTTATTGCTCTGTAAACATGACAATTATTGTCATTTATGCTGTCATTAAATTTAATACACTGTCATTTAACTCTGATTACCCACAAACGTTGCAGCTTAAGCTAGTATGAACGATAAATACTTTAAGCGGTTTGGGACTTTTTTTTGGAAAATATATTTTTAGTAAAAGAAAATATTTTCAGTAACACAATTAGCTTGCGTAAACGTTGGTTTTGTGATTGTATACAAATTTTCGTTGATTTTTGGATTTCAGAAAAATTTAAGCAGAAAAATCTTGCTTTCCGCCAGAACCTTTTTTCGGAGGTCTTTCTGGAGATCTGTTAGAGGAACATGGAAATCCAAAATTTTTCAAAATGGATACCCAATTATTAAAGTGCATTAAGTTCTATAAATTTACAAAATTTGGTTGATAATAAAAAAATGCATTTTCAAAAACAAAAACAAAATTCACAATAAACACTGTTTTTTCTGAGCTGAAAATATATACAAGCCCTTAAGCGATTAATTTAATATAAATAAAATTGCTTGAGTTGGGAAAAATGAAGGAACAAGTCGATCTTATGGGAGAAAAATACTTCATTTTTCAATAGCACCCTCTTCGGTATTGGGAAAGCATTATTCTTTGCGAGCTTGGATTTAAAAAAACATAACTTCAAACTTTAGTGACTTATTCTTCCAATTATTTTCACTAAATACTTGCAAACTCATGCGAAATTGAACAAAATACATTGTGATAAGACGCTTTAAATACACATTTTTATCTCTTCCTCTCATTCATCCAGCTTTGTTTTCTCTCAAGTTTCATTTTCATAAGTGAGAAGAGGGCGTTAACTAAAATAAAAGGTTCTATTATATCCTGCTTTAATTAAAATATATCTCAGCATGTTACAATTTGTGGATATTGATGCCTGTCATACAAATAAAATTTCTTTTTGAATAATAAAACCATTGTTATGTAGAGTTTATCAATTATATTAAAATGTGAAAGGAATTTTCAATGAAGCTGAGCGCAAAGTAGCTTTCATTCAATTATAAATACAAGTGTCTGAATGTGTTGAGTATATATAAGTATATACAATTTGTATTAGGGTGTGCCAAAATATAAATTTTCTCCTGAAACGTTTTAAATATCGAAAAAAATGCTTTTTAAGTTTGAGCTATTCTTATAAATGATCTACAAAAAAAGTCTGAAATGAGTTTTTGAATGAGTCAAAAAGTTATTCGAGGCGCAAACTTAAACCGTAAAAGGTAATTTTAACAATACAAATATATATTCGAGGTCAAAGTTCAACCCTAAATCGTAAAAGATAATTTATATTTTATGACTTTATGTTATATAACTTTTGTTATTTTAACCGATGAATTTGTTGGGTTTTTTTTATAAAATTTTTTTTCGATTGCAAAAAAAAACACACTTTTTACAATAACATAATTGGCAGTATTGAAAATATTAGAAATTTTATTCTCTTATACAATTGATGAATTTTATTACTGTTGGTAATTTTAGTACTGTTTGGCCCACCCTGACATGTATGAATAATGGTATTTGAGCTTTATAATGACATGTGTATGTAATGGAGAGAGAGAGATTGATGAATTGATAAATATTTATGTATGTATAACTATGTATACTCTCACATTAATAATCACTTTGGCAGAGTATGAAAGCAGAAGAAGATAATAATAATAAAAGAAATTAATTACGACATTTGATTTCATGATGAGATTTTAGTACGCTTAAGCGCTATTAATTTCGTATTCACGATTCGTTGCTTTCATTTAAAAATGCTAATAAAATCTTTTCCACAATTCCTTTCATGCTAGACTCTCTTACACATACACACACATACAGCACTCACACTTATACAAGCATACAGACATATATAGGAGACAAGCTCAGCGCTAAAGCTTGACTTGCCTTGCTGCATTTATAATTCTGTGATTTGTTTGAGTTTCATGTTTATTTCATTCATATTTTGCATTACTAATTAGTTACCACAATTAATGATTATTAATAATGCCTGTAATGATTTGGTTAGTTTAACAAATGAAGATTGCCGGTTTAGTAGATTATAGTATGAAAGGGTTTTTGTAATAAAATTTTATTAAATCCGTGATTTGTTCAGCTAATGAAGCTGATTTTATGCATATTTTTATGGCACATAAATTTGAGATATTATATGTTTATATTATTTTGCTTTCAGTAAACTTGCTAAGCAATTAGTCTGAAGTCGTTTTATAACTAATTTGAATGCTTAATTTGAATGAATATTACATTTGAGTTATAAAATTTATATATTTATTATGGCAAAAATTTAGTACTCACGGAAATTAATTCATAGATAATATCAATCAAGAAAGTAATAATTATTGTTAATAATAACAAATTAAAAGGCAAAATAATAAAATAAAACCGTTAACTGCGGCTGCACCGAAACTATAATAACCTTCCCAGATACAAAAGTATTGAGTTTTGATTAATCAGTTTGTATGGTAGCTATATGCTACAGTGCCATAAAATTTGTTCGGATATTATATCGTTATCCTGGGCAATAATTAGTGCCAAATTGTAAAATAAAAAATGTTGCTATACAAGAACTTGCTTTAGATCAGTTAGTTTGTATGAAAGCATTGTGCTATAATGGTCCAATCTGAACAATTTTTTGGAAAATTATAGAGCTGTCTTATGTAGTAATTAATGTCAAATTTCGTAAATATATCTTGTCAATTACAAAACTTTTCCATACAAGAACTTGATCTTAAGCGATCAGTTTGTATGGCAGCTATACCTATAGTGGCCCGATATCGACGATTCCAACAAATAAGAACCTTTGGTTGCAGATCAATATCTCAAAAACTGAGAGGCTAGTTTGCGTATATGCAGGCAGATGAACAGACTAAATCGACTCAGCTCGTCACGCTGATCATTTGGGCGTTACAAATTTCATGGCAAACTTAAAGTACCCTGATCAAGGTATAAAAAAAATTGAATAAACAGAGCATTGACGCAGTAAACATTTTATCCAACTGATTAAAAAATGTGTTTACATTTCGCGGCGGTGCTGATAATTTTTCTTCATATTAACTTTTATGATATCTAGAGTATGTATGTAGTAGTAGTGCATCGTAAGTGCGTGGTATACGGTATTGTTATCAGAGCTCGAAGTACTAAGATAAATGCAAGAAATGTAAAAAATATATAATAGGAAATAAAGAACGCTTAAAATGATAAACAATAATGCAACGGAAATCATAAATGAAAAAAAAAAATAAATAAATAATTAAAAACTGGCGGCACAAATGCAGTCGACGCGGACACCTTGAAAGTTTGTAATCAGCGTTTATAAGGTATAACAACAAAAACAATAAAAGTAACAACATTAAAAAAAATACTATAAGGGCATATAAATATATATTTTTCTGGTAGTCATTGTAGGCGAGTGTCGACCACGTGATTTAAAATCTGATGCAAGCTCTACAATTATATTAAAAGAGCTTTCTAACGGTAGTCGTCGCCCGATAGGTAATTTAAATCTTTCGAATCCATAGCTGTCATAGAAAAGTTTGCCATATAATCTATTCGCTATTGGCAGAAGCTAAAAATTGGTAGGATGCTTCATTTGATACACAAAATCAAGATTCTCGCCATAAATTGGAAGAGAAGTTAAGCCAAGCAAATAAAAAGCTGAAACCACCAGTTATATAGTATTCCTATTGCGTATATTTTCCCAGTTAGGCCTCTGGAGAGAGGTTTTTCTTTTGAAAGAACATTCTGTAAGTCAGCCTGCCGGTCTGCCTCGATACCAGGTCTTTTTGAGCTACACTTTTTCAATTTATTTTCATATCTTCTACTTTGCGATAACTTTTTGATTTACTACAATATAAATTTAACGAAGTTGACGAAGATATTCTTGAGAACCTTTTTCTTTTCTACGATTTTTTTTTTAAATTCAGTTTTAATTAATTTGGAGATTGGGTTTAATATCGAAATCTATAATGTGTTCATATTTAATATTAAAATGGTTATTCTTATTTTTTGGGCATTACTATAGATTAAGGCAATTTGCTAATTGACACAATTAAGAACTTGTGTACCACTTTCATTTATGGATTTAATTTTTTATTTCCATTTCATTAGTGTTCATTTGAAAATTAAGGCTTTTCGCTAATTGACTCAATTAAGAAAGCTCATATCGGCTTAGAAGAATTAAACTTACACAGAACTATTTTTTTTTTTTTGGTAAAAATAAGGCAGTTTGCTAATTGACTCAATTAAGAAGCAGTCTGAAACGCTCAGATTCCACTAGAACAATTAAAATGCAAAATAAATCTATAATTTTCATACTGACAAAAATTTAAATTTTTTAGTAATAATGTGCTGCCAGACTTTGAAAATTACGTACCTAAGTGTTTGAGTCTCCTAATGATTTTATACATTAAAAATACCACTAATTATGTGACAAAAAAATTATAATTATCTTAAGTCATGGCTTTTTGCGCAAACACATTTCTTCGCGTACTACTTCGCGCATATTTGACACTTTGTCTTCAGCATTTTTCCCAATTAACTTATTTGCCACATTCATATAATTTCATTTCATTAATTTTTTTTTCTTTTATGTTACTTTTTTGTTATTTTTATATTTTAATTTTGATTATTTACTTTTTTGTTGTTAACTTTCCATAATTAAGGTTCAACGCACCTTCAGTGTGTTTTAAATATGTAAATATGTATATGTTTACGCGCGCTTTTGAACTTTATTTCAGTTTTGGCGATTTGTGTCTTTTGTCTTCATCGTAGTCACATTAATTAATGTCCATTTTTGCTGCTGTTGTTCTTGTTGTTGTTTTTATTACACACATGGTGCTGGTGTTGCTTAGTCACATATTGTTTAATTTATTATATCAACGCAAATGAGGAAGTTGAACCATGAAATTTAAATACAAATGAAAGCAAACAAATGATATGAGTAAATTAACCGGAGTTAGCGAAGTGTTGATAATTCTAAGAAATTCATAGTAAAATGAGTATAACCGACATGAACAAGAGTACTTTTGTACCAGTATTAGGGTGGGCCAAAGAAAATTTTTTATTTCAGCTTGGTACTCTGAAAAATAGGTTCTTGGACACCTCAAAGAAATTTTCTTCAAGTATGAGCTCTACATTGTAGCAGGAAGCTCCTTCACTTTACAGTTACATATTTTTTTTCATATTATCAGATAAGATCAGAAAATCGTGTAACCGTTTAAAAGATATTAACGATTGAAGTTTGTTATTTCGAGAAATTCGGATTTTCGGAAAAATCATTATAAATCGGAAACCTCATATTTTTGTAGAAAATTTACTTCTCTACAAAAATGGTATCTTATTACAATATATATATATATTTGATGTTTGATGATGAATATTTAATCGAAAAATTACCTGTATATCGTCTGTATGCGCGAACTAATGCTTCAGTTTTTGAGATATCGATCTGAAATTTTGCCGTATATTTGAATTTTCCTATCTGATAATAGAAAACTGCAATTGTAAGCTTCCCGTTACAATTAAGAGCTCATACTTGAAGATACTTGCTTAGAATTGTGTAAGAACCTAATTTTCAAGCGTAAAAAAATCGCTATTTTTTATCCACCCTAATATACATATGTGTACATTAAATTTTTTTGTTATTTCATAGTTTTCAGCGGTTTGTCACTTTGATTTGCTCTGCTTCACTGCTTCAACTCATATCTGTTCACTCTCATATTGTTGTTGTTGTTATTGGCGCATTTTTGCTTGCCATTTTTGCCACGGCTTTTTAGTTGTTATTGTTTTTTTGTGTCACATAAAGTGCTGCTGGTGACACTGTTGCCTGCTTCTAATTGCATTAATTGTTGTTAATTAACCTTATTTGCACTTAAGTAATTAAATCTAATTAAATCTATTTGCAGCGTTGATATTATTTGATGTCACACAAATCTAATTTGATTTCATTTCTATTTTTGATTTGATTTGTATTTTAGTTATACTTTAGCCACCAACAGGCGATGACTTCCCTTATCTGTGTCGAGTTGCCAATCGCGAGTCGGCAGGCGGACAGTAGTCAGTTTCAATCCGGTAGCAGGCAATTGGTGGCTTCTTGTTTACGCTACAGCTGCATGGCGTTGTTGCCATATCTTTCGATTTTAGAACAGTTGTAACATGTACATACAAACATACACACATATGTTTGGCAGATTTCTCTCGCTTCTTTACCTTTGCGTTAATTATTCAAAGTGGGGCAGAAAAAAGTCAACCAAGCTGTAATGCGAACACTGTGAGTATATGTGTGTATCGCATTATATAGTACCGCAGTACATAGCATTGCACAGCGTAGCACCTCACCGCATAACATCTCTTTAAACCGCTTAATATTGTCCCAGCATCACGCTACGCTCCGGAATGCAGCTCACGTTTGCACGTTTATTTCTTGGCTGAGTTAGAGATTGCACCTTTCTCGCGCAGATTGCGTCGTATCTTGAAGACACTTACATGCATACACACATATGTATATAGTCGCACATATCTGTATATAGCACGTACCGATATTTAGTCGCGCGTTCGCGCGCTTATTTAGCTATAGCATCTGTTCAATTGTAGGTGCCGCTGTTGTTTTTTTTGTTGTGCCTCTTCTTCTTCTTCATCATCGTTGTTTTGTCGTTAACTGGCCTCCATTCGAGGTTGTTTCACGTTTTGAGAGCAACGAATCTGGGCCATCCGCTAATGTACTGTTATGTTGCCAGGCTTCGTGGAAGCTATTCGCTACGTTGGTGCAGTGGGCGGTGTTTGGGGGGTACTTAAAATATGAAGATTTATTGCACATACTTAGATTTATAAGATACTAAAGTGACTACATTAAATTTTCCCACTCATTCCTTTCGATTAAAATATGCAAAAATATGAGAAAAATATAGACATTTTTTAATGTTATTTATGTTCGACCTGTAAATTCAGTGATAACATGATATTATTTATGGCTGTGCTGTATTAGGTGGCAGGACATTAAATTTAAGACCCGATTGTTACCTCAAACATTTAGAAAGTAAAATAGTCAAAGTAGAATGGCTCAAGAAGCTGTGAGAAAAAAATGTATGATATGCATAAGTTCGTGGAAGTGCGAAAGTTTTCGGCTAGATTCGGTTAGCGTTCGGCTACATTGATTGTTTTGAGTACAAAAGGCGAGATTACTAGTTTCTTTTCACTATTCTTAGAGTGATGCGAAGGGAGAGTTTTCGTTTGTAATGAGAACCACAATTGAGAATCAGAGAGAGTTCGGTTTCCATATAAAACTCTTGTTGTTCTACACCACGATATTTTAACCGAAGGGTTTTGTAATCCTACGTTCGTCCCAAAATTTTTTCTACTTACAAATCTATAGCATAAATGACTGGAAAAAAAATTCTTAGCATCTCAGCAACAAACTGTTAATATACTACAATAGTTTAGATCAGGTGGATAGCCCATTCTGCTGTATCCAGTGTTCTTTTATATTTATACCAGACAAAATTAGAAAATTTTATAAAAAAAAATATATATTTGAACGCCGAAGAGAGTTTTAATTCATATTTATCTCTACTTTGTCTTTCTTATTACTGCAAAATATTTATGGACAATTTTAAACCTTTTAAATATATCACTTTTTAAGCAGTAAATACCCAAATTGTGCTTTGTATTTACCTTCCAGTTTATTAATTACTGAGTTGTGTGAATCATGAACACAGAAAGCCATGAGTCAGAGAGAAATCAAGCAAGAAAATTAATTTTTTTGAATAAGCGGAAGTGATAACCGAAATTGGCAAATATACTTAAAAAAATTTGAGGTAAATTTAGGAAATAAATAAAAAAAAAAAATAAAAATTAATAAGTTGATGCCAAAATTATAAAAATTAAATGTTAATTGAAATCAAATTTTAATTTCTCATAGAAAATTTTTTGCGCAAATAAATAGTTGCCAAAAGCCCACTAATTGTCATATGGAGCGATCAAACTTCACATGAACATAAAAAGGGTTGTAAGAGTTCAACCTGTTTGAATGGATCCGTCCGGGTCGCATTTGAACTTAAGTATACAAATATTCGGATATGTTAAAGGTATATTTAGATACGAATATATATTTAGATAGCCAAGTAAATTGGGTTTTGTTCTCGAGTCTCTTAGTATCGTAATAAGAATTTTTGAAACCATAAAAATTTGTGGAATCAAAAACTAGGGAAATTTTATTTACACAACTTACCAAACGCCTGCAAATATTAAGAGAGTAATATTACGTCATACTTGAAACCTCGTAAAAACTTACCTGTAAAGAAAATAATAAATATAAATTAGTTTAAAATATAATATGTATATATATATTTTAAAAAGTTTGAAAATAGAAAAAGAAGAGTAATTAAATATTTACAAATGCAGTTTTACCAAATCAATTGCGCATATATTTAAAAAGATATTTTTACATCTAAGTATCCGTATAGACTTAAGTGAAATATACCAAAATGTCACAATTACACCAGAAATAAAAGCAAAGCGCAAGACAAATTTATATGCGCAGTGACGTGCAACTATTTTGCAGCGTCATTCCAAGCGCGCTATCGCCATCAATAAATGCAAAAGTTTGTGTGTATGTCTGAGTCTGTGCTGTGAATATTTATCTTTGCTGCTATTTCTGGGCAAGCAAAATATTTTATTTGCACTGTCGCTCTGGCTTGGAATTATATATTTGAAATTACGTACTCGTTACTGCTGCCAAAACACCGCTACCCGCCACATCACCGGACAAGAACACTGTGCGGCTCGACGTTGCCAGTGTTGCTTTACTTTTTGCCGCCCATTTTTACGAATTCATTTAAAACTCATAAATGTTTAATAAACGCGAGCGGAAATGGCAGGTAAAAATGGAATACATAACACTAAAATTAAATAAAAAAGGAATAGCAGAGCGCTAAAGCAAAGTAAGGAAAAAATAATAATAATGCAAACAAAACAAAAATCCCCGACAGCGCCAAGAAAAGACTAGAGGAAAGTAAAGAAGTTGAAATGCGCAATGAATGCGGTGAATAATAATAAAAGCGCAGACAAATTCAAAGTAAGCAAATAAAGGCAAATGTAATGATGAAATAAAGCAAGCGCGTAAGAAAATCAGATTTCGAAAATTTCATATGAAATGCATTCAAGCAATGAGGTAATAAAACGGTAATGAGTCTGTTCGGCAGAAAAAGAAAGAGCGCGATTTTAATTAGTTGATTTTAGAGCGAAAAATACCAAAATAAAAGAAAAATGTGTAAAGCATTTTTTAGGTAACGCAATATTGTTTATTTATTTGTTTTTGAAATCAGTAATGAGATTTTCTGGAAGGATAAATTAAATAAAAGCAATGAATGAAGCTTAAATTAAGTTAAATGTATAATAACGCATTGCAGGCAATACCTAAATTGAATCAATTAACTAATTGTAGGCGAAACCTTATTTTAAGGGAGCTCTGGTTGGTCTCTAGGCTTTTATTAAAAATATATATATGTTTTTTAGTTGAAAGAAATAGTAAGTAGCTCATTTAAGTATTAATATATATATTTTGCTTGATAATTATACCCTATATAGCCTATATAGCGTATATAAAGTTTGCCACGACGTTTGTAATACCCAGAAGAAAACGACGAAGATCCTATAAGATATATATATATAAATGCTCAGAGTGACGTGCTAAATCGATTTAGTGATGTCCGACCATCTGTCTGTCTGCCTGTATATGCACGAACTAGTCCCTCAGTTTTTGAGATATCGATCTGAAATTTTAAGCAATCCACTTCTCCACAAGAAGCTGCTCATTTGTCGAAACCGCCGCTAGTAGACCACTATGGCGTTTAGCTGCCTTAAACTGACCGACCACAATCAAGATAAAGATCTTTCACACCCTTTTATGCTATTGTTTGAGAAATACACCTATAAAGGGTATTGTAGCATCGGTGTGTGTCTGCTTACATTCCACTTTCCTAGCAGCCACTGTTTCATTAAGTAATTAAATAAGCACGGTTTGTTGTTGGTCTAGCTGGCCTTGTAATTACTTTTAATTGTTTAAATGATATCTTAAATTCTCTGAAACTAATATAAGGAAGGCACAGAATAGGTCACCATAAACGCAACAAGACAATGATTGGTATTCAGAAAGCTTTTTAAGTGGTCGAATCACATTTTACAAAAACCTGTTAGAGAATTTATATTTGGTTTATACTAAGGCTATGTTTTAATTTGCCGGTGTCCAAAAGGTATTGGAAATTTTTGGTATTGTAACTAATTTTTTGTTTGTTCAAAATTTTTATATACCTAAGCCAACCCAAAATTAAATATATATTTTCCTACGAAAAAGATTTTTTTTGGTATTGAAAAATTTTTTTTTAAACTCATTTTTCAATTTAAAAATTTTTGAAGTTTGTGTATATCTAAGTCAAACCAAAATTAATTATAGATTTGCTAACGAAAAAAAATTCAAAGTGGTTTTAAATTGTTTAATTCATCAAGAAATTCGCACAATTCAATATAGAATATGGTGATAATTGCAGGAAGTATTCAAAATCCAAAGAATCCCTTTGATACACTTTTAGCTAGACATTGGAGTTCAAAAAACAAAAAAAAAAAAATACTGCGCCACAAAGCAGGCAATTAAAAGATAGAATGGTAACAAAAGAATGAAAAAAAAAAAATAATAAATAATAAAGAAAAAAACAAAAAAATAAAAGTTAATTTAAAATCAGTTTCTCTATAGCTAAAATGGCAGCAACTTCGGGCTATGTGGCGCAAACAAAACAATGGCAACTAAAGAATATTAAGCGGCGGCGGCGGCGGCAACACGGTTGAATTCAGCACGGCCTGTCGCGTTTCGGTGCGGCTGTCGAATTAAAATTAATGCGACGCAAGAGTTAATCGAGTTTTGTTGCCATACGAGTGGTGTACTCCTGTTCAGCGTTTTTCGCGTTGCTTTACTTTGTTTGCATAAAGCATTATACACATTGTTATATACACTACAATGCATATATATATATATAGGTGTATGTAGTTATATCTGCATAAACAAATACACACACACACACACACACACACACACACACACATACACTTTTGCTGCCAATTTTATCTGTTTCGAATTGTTGTTGCTTTCTCCTCCTTCCGAAACACACACACACACACATATATATATAACAATATTTTCTTTATTTTGTTGTTGTTGCTGTTATTTATTTTAATCGCAAATTGTTTCAGCCGCTTCAATACGATTCGTTGATTTTTATCTCAAGCCTCCATCACCGTATTTACCTTGCTGCTTGCATTGGCGGGAGGTGGAGTAGCGGCGAATAAGCGGCCAGTTTCGCATTGTTGTGGGGCGTCAAAGGAATCTGACCGTGCGCATTGCCTATCTACGGCCATTGCACTATTTCAAGGATATCCGCGGATTTCTGTAGCGGTTGAAGGCTGTATGGTTATATATGTAGCTACTATATGCTTTGTATGTTCTCTATATGTGAGTAGCGGACTGTGCGTCTGCGCGGGTGTGCATTATAACTTTCAGTCGCTTGTAGTTATTATTGTTTACTTTGTTGTTTTTACACATGTTGCAAATTTCTTCTTACCAATTTTATTAGATTTTTTAATTTTCAACAGATATTAATATTATATTTATATATGTATTATAGATATTTCACGCTAAATGTTTGTTATGATCGTAGAATCGGTTCAATTTCGGATGCCGTAAATTTAAACTATTCCCACCACCTTTTTGAATGATAATTTGACTTTTCGCAAACCGATTACAACTGTTTCCAAACTTCTATATGTATATGGGTTCATACCTTTTGCCTCTATATATTTCTCTCCTGGTATTAATTGCCTCCTACACTCGGCGCGCTTGATTGGCTGCCGCTCGGCCGAATGATAATTTCGCATATAAAATTCAATTTATTGCGATTAATTAAAAAAATCGCTCGATTAACGTAAGGACTGTGTAAGTCGTTGTTGCTTGTTATATTTTTCACCGAGCAAGAACCGATGCTTGAAAAGTTGAAGGCTGCATAGGTGAAGGCTGCAAAGTTGTTGACTTGCACTTTTGCGTTGTCCTGTTGTTGCTCATGGTGAAATATGCAAATTGTAAATACGTTGGAATAACTTAAGGGATAGCGTGGAATAATAAACTAATTGAAATGCGAAATTAAATTGTAGTTTTGTATGCAGCTCTGAGTTGTTGTCTTCTTTTGTATGCCAATTTAAATGCTGTACAAACGAAAAATACTGCCAATTCGCCGTGTTCTTAATTACCGCGTTTCGCTAACGAAATACGGGG
This sequence comes from Bactrocera oleae, assembly GCF_042242935.1. Lineage (NCBI taxonomy): Eukaryota > Metazoa > Arthropoda > Insecta > Diptera > Tephritidae > Bactrocera > Bactrocera oleae. The sequence continues at coordinate 61,729,376 of NC_091540.1, read as the reverse complement.
CTTACGACTGTTTATTGGAATGGAAAGTAGCGGGTTTGAAAAATATTTCAACTTGCATTAAATTTTTACTATATTTTTTCATATTTCATTTGTACAATATTATGTTGCATATGGTCAATAAATGAAAAATAAATTTCTTAAAAATTTCACACTAGTAAAAAATCGGACTCGATTTTTTTTCATATTTCCATAGTTTAAGTATTTATGAATATCTTCTTAAAGGAAATTGGTAGTAGTTTAAAAATAACAGGTGTATTATTCAAAGCGTTTGTCAAAACAACTCAAGTTCTGATCCACCGATTTGCTTGAAGTTTGGAGTGAGGAAAAATAAACAAATTTAATTATACCTTGTTCAGGGTAAAATATATACATAAATGAGCTGAGTTGATTTAGTCATGCCCGTCTGTCTGTATATATGCAAACAAATCCTTCAGTTTTTAAGCTATCGATCTGAAATTTTGCACCTGTCCTTTTCTCATTAAGAAGCTGCTCATTTGTCGGAACAGCCGATATCGGACCACCATAGCATATGGCTGCCATACAAACTGAACAAACGGAATCAAGTACTTGTATGGGAAACTTTTTTATTTGACGTAATATTATATCTTCGTAATGAAATTTGGCATGAGTTATTTTCTAAGGCATCAAAGTAATCTCCGAAATTTTTTTTTTAGATCAGACACTATAGCATATAGCTGCCATACAAGTTGAAAGATCGCAATCAAGTTTTTGTAAGGAGCCTTTGTATTTGTGAAGGTTAATATAGCATCGGTGGAACCGAAGTTAACGTGTTATTTTGTTTTTATTACTTTAAAAAAAAATGGCAATTTTAAAAAATTACTAAAGGAATCGATGTTAATTTTAAGTTGCTAAAATTTTCGGTAGAAAAATTTTTAATTTTTCAGTTTGTAAGCTTCTTGTCATAATGACATTTGTTGGTTTTAGATAATCAGAATGGCAATCACGTGTTCATCTTGTCGTTTTTACTTCCCTGTATTTTAAGAAACTGTAATTTTGTGAATTTGAAACTTTTTTTTTGCAAATTTGATTGTAAAATTATTGATGAAAGTATTAGTAAATAACTGATAAAAAAATAATGGACTTCTTAATTATTTTTTCTTTTATCGAACGTCAAAAAAATGTCCGAAATTAAAGCCTCTAGATTCGAATGCCGCCTTAAAATTTCGTTGATAATACAAATTGTACTAAAAACAGCTATTTTCGTTAGTTAATTTATTTTCCAACCAAAATTCGCACCACCTTATTTATTTACAAATCAATTTTCTGTCGCAAATTTTTTTTACTAACTTAGTATTCGTATCATTTCAATTGATTCAATATATATTTTTTTAATTTTCCAATTGTTTTATTAAATTTAATTTATTTTAATTGATTCAATATATATTTGTTTAATTTTCCAATTGTTTTATTTATAATTTCCTACGCAGCTCTAGCCAAGGTGTTTGTTAAATTGTTTTAATTAACGTTAAATTTTAAAATCTGCAACAGCAGTTATTATTTTGTGATGAGAATCCCAACTACCTAAGCATGAATGAATTCGTATGTACGAGTGTGTGTGTTTGTTCATGCGCATCACTGCTTTGTTGGAGAAGCTATCGCCGCCGATATAATTGCAATTAGATGCACTTACTTATAGAAACGTTAACAGATTTTACGAGGCACTTGGATTTTCCTCAATGCATTTATGAGCTGTGAAACAAGCGCACACATACATACATTCGAACAAATAGAAGAAAAAACACATGCAGCAGAGGCGCACAATTGCAGTCGGGATGTTGCAGTGAAACTGTGGATGGAAATAAAGACAAGGTGCTGCAATACAAATACATTTTCCAATTGTTAATTAGAAGCTGCCAGACGGAAAATTTTGAATATGCGCTTTGTGTGTGTGTTTTTTTACTGTGCTGTTGTGTGTGTGTGTGTGTTGTATTTCGTTGCATGTGTGTTGGTTTTTTTTTTGTGTGTGGTTGGTTTGTCTATGCCTTTTTGCTTTGCCGCCAAACTTATGGTGCATTGATAATTTTATGTGGAAATATGGAGTCGTAAAAGTGTGATAGTAAAATGCGCGCCGGCGTACTGCAAGGCACTTGTTGTTGTTTTTTTTCCATACACTTGCCTATTGCTGACTGTTGCTTTCCGTGTGTGGGAAATTGTAAAGCGAATGTGATTTCTACTAACGCCAGTCACGGCACTGCTTTTACTTTCGTGCGGTGTGTTGGACGTTTAGCGGCAGATGTGTTTCGGCTTGCTGCATGTTTGGTTTTAAGTGACTGCGGCGTTGCGCAGCGCTACTCGTAGCAGCTATTAAAAAATTGCATCGTAATTTAGAGTGCAATTAAGTGGAAATTACGCTCAATAAAAGCTGCAGGCCAAATAGCCAACATGCCGTTTTAATGGGCCAACAAGCGCCTCTTAAGTGAATTACAAGTCTACCTACTACGGATAAGATGCTACTCTTCAACGGCATGCTGCCATTCTTTCTAGCTAGCAATTGCTAGTAGCTTTAAGTGTTTGCTAACAATTTTTATTAGTCATTTCGGACACTACTTTGTTGCTGCGTTATTCTCTCGTGAAGAGCGCATGGTGTGGTGCGTAAAAATTTGTGGTGAGTTGTGGTGTGTTGCGGTGTGTGGAGGGGTGTGGAGGGGTGTGGCGGGGTGTTTGTCACAGCTGATTGCTTGAGAAATTGCGATTTCAAAACAATAATTACATTTAATTGCCGACATTTAAAATGGTTTATTAACGACGAGTGAGTAAGCGATTAAAAAGGAAAAGCAGTTTGCGAAAATCGCAACAGGAAAAGTGAAAAAAATGTAAATAATAGTAGTAGAACAAAGCGCTGCTAGTACTAGAAAAGGCGGAGTTCTACGCATGCGCAACAAGAAAAATGCCATATTAGTACAATAAGTCATATATGTACATATGTAAGTGCTAGCGCGCTGCCGCCAAAAACAGCGCACCACCGCTCCGCCCGTATATCGCTCGTCCAAATGCTGGGCCATTAAATTTCGCATAACACATAAAAAACTGATTGCACTTGCAACGCCAGTTAATTTTCTTAGCACTTACTGTGTTATAGTATGTTATGTAGTAGCTTGCAACATGCAACCTGCAATGTGCAACATTCAATATGCGCCGCGTCTTTGATTTACGCCACGCAGATGCTATCGGAAAGTATCAATTAAGTGCAAATAAAATTTCAAAGCGGCGGCAATAACACGCACACACACTTATACATATGTACATATGCATGTGTATATGAGTGTGAACATTAAACATGGAATAAGTAAGAAGCAAAAATATTAACTTCGGCTGTACCGAAGCAATAATACTCTTCACAAATAAAAAAGTTTTCCATACAACGAGTTGATTTTGATCGGTCAGTTTGTATGGCAACTATATGCAATAATGGTTCGATATTGGTGGTTCTGACAAATGATCAGCTTCTTATGGAGGAAATGACATATCTTAAATTTCATATCGATATCTCAAAAACTGAGAATATATAAACTGGGTATATACAAACGGAAAGGCAGACGGACAAAATCGACTCAGCTCGTCACGCTGGTCCTTTATATATACATACATATATTATATAAGATCTCCGAAGTTTCCTTCTGGGTGTTGCAAACTTCGTGGCAAACTTAATACACTCTGTTAAGGGTATAAAAATGGAAGTCGTAGGTTAGCAGCAAAAGAAACAGCATATATAACAAGAAGCATAAGAAATAATACCCGCAATACTTAAATACTATGTGTGATATATGTACATATATATTAAGATATACATACATATATCTACAAGTGAGTATGTATGTATTTGTGTGCACACGTGCAAACACCAAATTGACCTGCCACACATAAATAACGATAATTTGCTCGTAATTGCATACAATTTATTATTATTGGCGAAATTGTATTCGTTCATTTTACGCATAATAAAGGAAATGAGGCAAATACGTGACCTCACGGACAGACAAAAATTATGTTAGTGTGAGCATAAATGTTGGGAGTGAATGCTTGTGGCAACTTCAATGTTCCTCAGTGTAATAAAGTTTATAACTATTGAGTCGACAATATTTTTCCAAGCAAGCTAGTAATATTTTTACGTGACAATGCTTTACGAGCTGTCAGTTGCTGTGTTTCAATCGAAAATATATCAGACCACCACCATATGCAATAAAATTTAGGATTATTAGCATTAATTCGTATTAAGAAGTATAATTTGAAAGAAAATGAAGTAGTGAGTTTGTTTTATATTTGAAGCAAATTTGGCTTTTTTCGAACTAGTTATTTTTCACTACGAAATAAACTAGTAGCGATAACTAGACCGATCTAAACTAGTATCAGACATACTAGTTTAGTTGCAATCGGGAATTTTTAGTTGTAAATATTATTTTTGAACTAGTTAGTTTTCTCTTCGAAAAAAAGTAGTACCGGTAATTAGACTGATGTAAACTAGTATCCTCATACTAGTTCAGTAATTTCAGTTCTGAAGTTTTGGTTACCAAATATTAACTTTTCTTATAAATAATAAAAAATAAAAATATTGTTGTCTTAAAAAATGTTTTCAAAAGGAGAACATTTTTATTGTGTATAAAAAATAGTGATTACAAGTATTTACAAATAGAGAAAAATCGCTTTGAAATATTATAATGGAAATACATGAATTTTGGTATATAAAGGAGTGTTCAATAGGGGTCGATATATTTAGAAATGCGATACAAAAAGTTGTTCATGAATAAATTAATAATATTTTTGTAATGTATCTCCTTTCGTCAAGGAGAGTAGCGAATCGAACACATTAAACCAGTTGTTCAAACTTATTAGCAGCAATTGAGCTGAACTTCCTTCTTTACTGGAGATATGTTTCTTACCTCGACAAAAAACATTTTAGTAGCCCCTTAGTTTCGAGCAGTAGTCCAATTACATTTTTTTTCAAGAAGTTAAAAAATAAATTTAAAAAAGTGTAGTTTAATCAATTTTGAGAGCAATTTGTCCTTTGAGCTAAACAAAGTATAAACTGGCCTAAAATTTGTAAAACAAAACTTGCGATCATTAAAAACCGCTGGTTAAAGACTTCAAGGAGATAAAAAGGAGGCATACTCTCTTGTACCAAATTCAACTCTCTAACTCTATTGTTGTGGCGAATCGAACACAGTTATAATCTAAAATTTCAACAATTACCACGTTTACTTGGAGCTAAGCGGTAATAATTACTAAGGTGAGTTGTATTTGCATATATTTTTCTTAAAATTGATCACAGTAACAGGGACTAATAAGCAAAATATTAGATATATGCCACTAAATCATAACAGTTTTCAGAGACTATTCATCCAGAGCAGAAATGCGTTATAGAACTATAAAAGATCGAAAATAACTGGTATTTCCATAATAATTGTGAGCTCATGCATTTTCTGATACCCATATTATATTAAATAATTCATTTGTGCCTCCAATTAAATTACTTTATTTCATATTGTGTGCAGGAAAAGTTGATTACATTAAATTAGTTTATAATTAAATTTACCGTAATTATAAGCTTGCTACGTACTGTTTTGACACTAATGAATATAATTCAATTACGAGTTGTTTTGAAGTTATTGAACGTTCAAGAAACGGCTTAAGAATGAGTCAGGCCATAAATTATGTAGAGATATTCATATATTTGTTTGTGTAAGTGCATTTGCCAATTATATTAATAACGGTTGCTAATTAATTATTGCAACAACAATACACTAACTATACTTGATTGCATTAAATAAGCTGAAACAAGGCCGCAAATAGTAATAATATTTGCGAAATATGATTTTATTATAATTAGGCGGATATCTTTGACGAGTGCGTGCAGAACACTCGGTAGCTAAAGCGTTCAACTAATTAAGGGAATAAACTCACTGATTTCTGAGACTATTTGCTTATATAGAAACGTCATTGGAAGACGTTTTATTTTGAATTATATATGGTATATATTCTTTGGATAATGTCAAAATTTTGATAAAAATAAGAAAAAACGTTAACTTTGGCTGTGCCCAAGATATATTACCTTGATAGGTGTATTTTTTATAGCATAAAAGGGTATACAAAAATTTTTATGTATATTGAGTTTGATAGGTAAGTTTGTATCGCAGCTATATGTTATAGTGGTCCGATCGTAACAATTTGTACAGGTATTGTCGCGTTGATTTATATAATAATCCATGCCAAATTTCGTGAAGAGATCTTGTTAAATAAAAATGTCTCCCATACAAGGACTTGATTTTGATTGGTCAGTTTGTATGCTAGCTATAGGCTATAGTGATTCGATCTAAACAATTGTAGCATTATCTTAGACGCTAATCTATCTCGAATTTCGTGAAGATACCTTTTCAAATGAAAAAGTTTTCCATACAAGGACTTTGCGCGAAAGCTCTCTGAAACCCAACATTTTTGTAAAACTCTTAATAGTTGAGTTTATTGAAAACATTTCATATACGAATTTGATATATTATTACCTACAAGTATAAATAATCAAAATTGTTGTAATACATAATTTAGCAAACAACAACAACACTAATTACATATGTACATATATCAGCCCCATTTTAATAACACCACATAAAATTAATTCAATTTGCCGGAACTGTAAGCGTGTGAAGTTATCGCTTACTTCAACTATTCTAATAATTGTGCTAACATACATATTTGTACTTACACACACACACACATACATTTACCTGTATTTGCACATTAAAGCGGATGTGAACCGTAATTATTAGCAACATACATGAAATATGGTAAATATGCAAAGCACGGCATCTTTGCGGTGTCATAATATTTAATTGCCGATCTATGTACAATATAATAAATATAATATGTACATATGTAAATATGTGTGTATTGATTGCAGTCTCGTGGAAACTTGCTACAACCACAATCAGTTGTAATAATATTAAACAAGATAAATGCGAGTAAATATTTGTATGTTTGCGCATAAGCGTGTAAAATCAATGCAACACACATACAAATATACATACTATATTTAATAACCATTACTATACACTACACTACTATACTATACTATTATACAGAATATAAACAAATGTGCAAATTTGTGTAGAGGGTGCTGAAGGACCATTTTTTTGAAGTTAAATATGCAATTGGAATAAGTGTGATCGTAAACAAGTTGCTATTGCTCGAGTGTACTTGAAGCTTTTAGATTTTTTTTCGAAATAATATTTATTTTTTATTGTGCAGTAATTAATTATATGCAAGCATATTGTACACACATAGACTCGCATGTAGTCATTTGTTAATAAGTTCTGTACTAAAAGCATCAGAGTCACTTATATACATGACTCTAAGTGTGCATTCTATATATAGTATGTAAAAAAAGTATTGTTCTTCTTTTATTGAAAATAATAAAAAAATATTTTTGAAGATAAAATTATTTTACTATTATTTTTAAAAAACTTCGAAGTAAAAATTTTTCATCGAGACGTTTTTTTTTTATGAAAAATATTTTTGAGGTTAGGTTTCTAAGGTGCTGCTTAAGCTCTTTTTTGAGCTTTTAATGCGAAAAGTGCCGATATTATTACAAATAAGTGTATGAAAACCAGTTTGAAGGTAAAATTTCTTTGTCGTTAACTATATATTATATAATTTTTAAATAATTTTTGTGTTATGTGTGTATCAGAATTATTTAGAAGGCTACTTCTTAGTATTCGAAACAACTCCTTTCTAGTAGTAACCACTATATGGAATTGGCGCTGGAAACTTACATAAGGCGAAGTATTGCTAATGCTATACGTTAGAGTATCTAACTGAAGAGGTTTTCGAAATTATTTTGGTGTGCGTTGTGTTCTCTCCGTTTTTAGGTGCTTGTCAACGATGCCAATTATATTGTGCGAGAAACTTGACGAGGATTTCTCAAGAATATTTTTCCTATAACTTCTTAAGCTGTCGGTGATCATCATCATCCATATTGATCCGGAAGCTTTAATTTTGAAATTTAGTTTTTACAAGTTTCAAATAAAAGTTTCGAAAAGAAGTAGTAAAAATAAAATTTAATTCAAATAAAGTGTCTAATTTATTTTTTGGTCTTCCGCTGGAAGATATTCGCAGCACTGATGCCTACTATCCTGTTCGGACAAATTATTTTGACGTCGTTAGTGCCGGTTTAATATGAAAGGTTGTATTTTAAGTTGTACCAACGGCATAGCATATATGTAAATATGTATGCTTATTGTAAATATAGACTATGTTTATTATTGTACAATGTATATTTTGTTTGTTATAATTAATATTAATATTGCACTGCTTATCTGTGTGCACGGATTTGCAATTAAGATTAAATTGTGAGGCAAATATACATGCCATATAAATATAAATGTATGTTTGTCTAAAAAAAAAATTTTAACGTTTAAAAATAGCTCTATAAATACATATGTATATTTTTTTTTATATTGTACATACATATACATATATGTATACTTCTGTGCACAGCACTTGTTGCGCACACTGTCACCACAGTGTGGCGTGGGCTATAAGATGCACTTGAGGTTATCTCTTTGCAACTATTTTTATTTGCGCACACATACTCGTACATACAAGTATACACCTTCATATACTGTGTACATTTGCATGCCCGCTTATTTTTGTTGCTTTTTATACCCTATACAGGATCTGTATACACGGGAACCAGTCCCTCAATTTTTGAGATATCAAACTGAAATTTTGTACACGTTCTGTTCTCTTCAAGAAACTGATAATGTCGTTACCGCCGGTATTGGACCATAATAGCACCTAGCTGCCATACAAATTGATTGATAAAAATCAAGGTCTTGTTAAGAAAACTTCTTGATTTGACGAGATAACTTTACCAAAATTTGGCATAAGTTATTACCCTAAGCAACGGTAAAATCATCGAAAAGCTTTTTCAGATCGAACCACTACAACATATAGCTGCCATACAAACTGATCGATCGAAATCGAGTACTTGTATTGAAAACTTTTATATTTGACACGATATCTGCACGAAATTTGAAGTGGATTGTAGTCCAAGGCAACGGCACAATTTCCGCAGAAATTGCTCACATCGGACCACTACAACATATAGCCGCCATACAAACTGATCGATAAAAATCAAACTCTTGTAGGGAATCGTTTTTATTTATGTAGGGTATAATGGCTTCGGTACAACCGAAGTTAACGTATTTTCTTGTTGTTGCTGCACTTTAATAGTTTATTGCTGTTGTTGTTTTTGATTTTTATTATTATTATTACTTTTTTGATGAAAAGTGCATTTGCTTGTTGACTCAAGATTTCATTGTAATTAAATTATTGCAACGATATGTAATGCAAATTTATGTGCATACTTTTTTGCAGGTGTGTGTCGCCATATTTTATGAGTTCCCGTAATAATATAGCGCGAGCGCTTATATAACCTGCAACAAAAGTGTAGCGCTGTGTGTGTGTGCTTGTGTTGTTTTAAGGATGTCTTGTTGACAAATGAATTAGCGATTATAAAGAAAAGGTATGGAAGAAAGCGAGCAAAAATAACGGTAATACTAAGGCAACTACCACATTTTCAGGTGCAAAGCCATAAAGTTGTGCAAATCTCTGGAGAAAGTTGTGCGAGACTCAGTTTTGAGCTAAGTTCAAGATTAAATATTTTTGTGGTACTTACATTAAATAAATACAAGTATGTGTAAATGTGTTTTAAGCATATATTTGTTAACCATTACATTTTTTGTGCATATCCTGCTTAGTCTTTAACAAGCTTAAGCCAAGGCAGTGGAGTGTGACCCCAGCAATACATAACATAAATTCATATGTATATTTATATAGATGTTTATAGTTGTAACGCTGTCTTGCCGCATTGTTTGTGGTGGTGGCAGGGCGGTGCGTTGGCATGTTTGCATTTCGTTTTCTTGCGTTGGTTCGCTTCTTTTATGTTATGTAAATATTGACATTCGTTTATTAAAATTCACAGTGAAATTGAACAAACGACAACTACAAGAAATGTAAACACAACAACAACCACAACAGCAATAACAATAGCATAAAGATCGGCAACAGCTAGAACAACGGCCATGGGCATATTACGGCGACCATGTCGGCGACACAGCCGAGGCAGCAGCATGCCGATGGAGCATACAGTGAACAGCTCATGTTGAGAGCTAAGCTCGAAAATCTTAAATACTGTTCTCAACTGTATCTCAACAATTTCTCAACAGTTTCTCAACAACTAACTAAATGACTAACTACACAAATCATTTTATCTCAACAGTATTTTAGTTGGTGAAACTTTTCTCAACTCATAATTTTTCAACAATTTCTCAACTGAGAATCATTTCAATGTTTCTCAACAGTATCGCAATCATTTCTCAATGGTTGCTCAAGTAAGTATTATATCGTTTTTTATCAACAGTAAATCAACAATTTCGCAACAGTTCCTCAACTGAGGATTATTTCATTGTTTGTCAATGGTTCTTCAATAATGCCTCATTTAAATTTTTCAAGAGTACTTCATATATTGTTTCTCACCAATTTTTCATTAGTTCTTCAACAATAAGTAGCATGGTATTTTTTTCTTAACAGTATTTTAGTTAATGAAACTTTTTGTAACTCAATAATTTCTCAACAAATAACCATATCGTTTTTTATTAGCAGTATCACAAAAATTTTTCTGTAGCTTCTTAACTGAGCATCTCTTCGTTATTTATCAAATATATTTATTTCTTAACGATACTGCAATTGGAGGTTCAGACCATTCATTTCAACTCGAGCATGCTATAGGTCTCGACTTAGATCTCAAAAAATTTAAAGGATAAGGGAAAAGTGAAGTTATACATATATCATAGGATGGAGGATGAATTGAGAATGACTGGGATGTCAACTTGAGAACAAAAATGTTTATAAGTTTTAAAAAGACCGAAGAATGATATTGGAGAATTTCTTAAAAGTTTTGTATATCTATTTGAAAAATATAATTTGTCAATGGTTGGAGTGTTGCATTGGGAATCCGTGCAACCACAACAAATTACAGTTCGCGCTTGAATTTGTTTCTGCCAGTGTAATCTCTGTGTGTGTGTAATGTGCCTGCTCCCGCTTTGTACATGGCTGCTGCCTTCTTCATTGTCGTCTTCTTCTACTTCTTCCTCTTGCTATGCATTTGTGCGCTAATATTTGCTTTTAATTTTTGCCTTTGTTTAATCTGCAGTTTAATTTCATTTTCTTACATTATTCTTTATTCTTTATTCGCTTTCAACTATCCGCCAGCTTTTAAAATACCAAAAAGACAGTAAAAAAAAGAATAGGAAGAAAGATTTGCTAAGAAACATCACTAAGTGGAGACAAAATTTGTTTTACATAAAAGCTGGGCAGAAGACAACTTGAATTAAATATTCAATTGGTGGAAAACAAACAAGGAGGCTGTAACTTTGCCGAAGCCGGAGACAAAATTGTACAAAAAAAAAAAACAGGAAAAACAACAACAACAAAGTAATTTCGCTGCTCTTAAGTGAAACTAGTATGAAATGTTCGTTGTTTGTTTGCTTTAGTGAAGTTTTGCTTTTTGTGCCAAAGAAATGGATGTTTGATTAGCTGACAGTTGTAAATTAATGTATGTATGTATTTATTTATATATATATATACATTTTTTTTGCATTTATGTTAGTAGATTTGCTTGCTGGCTTGTAAATAATTTTTAAGCAAAATTTAGAAATTTAAACTGTCAGTTTTTTTTTCTTCAAACAAATATTGGAGAGTGAATGACCTTTTAAATTATTTTTTTTTTTAAGTAGAAATTTTATTAAAAAATTTTTGTAAACCATTTTTTACTTCAGTTGTCAGCGGAAAGTGTAATTTCTGTATAATTACTTTTTTTTAGATTTTGAGTAGATTATGTTTAATTAAAGAAAGCTTAGCGAAATAATTTTGTGAGAAAAAACGTTGAGATTTAGTAGAAAAGTGAAATGTAATGCTGCCAATAAGAGAAATTTGTATGAGTAACGTTTTTATAACCGAAAAAGGACTACTCAAAGTAAGACTACGAAAGTATACTCAAAGTAACTCATCAGGATCCGAAATTAAAACGTAAAAAAGATAAATCTGTTCAAGGCTCACGAGGACAGGATAAATTTTTAAGGTATGACTGAGCATCAGAAAAAATATTAAAAAACCAAAAGATGTCTTTAAATAATGAGAATTTACAAAAGTATAGACATACATTTATGACTGATTGTACATAGTAGGGTGGTTAAAATAACGCTGTTTTTTTCGTTTGTAAGTAGTTGGAAGCGAGATATGAATTTTCCTATCTGATAATAAGAAAAAAATTACAAAACTGTAAAGCGGAGGATCTTCCCGTTTCAATTAACAGCTCGTACTTGGAAAAACTTTCTTAGAGTTGTCTATCAATAAATTTTTCAGAGTATCAAACGAAAAAAACATTCGTTTCTTTTTTCATAAATATTATATACAAATACATTGTATTTTAAATAATCCAACTAAAAATCAATATTACCATAATACGACCTTACGCCATTTTTGCTCTCTTACTTCACTTCTGTATACATATATACTTACTACATACTTAACTTATGTACATATGTATATGCAAGCTCATGTTGCTTATGTTTGTAATTTTACTGTCAATCATCAAATTCAAATCAAATTTAATTGACACATTTCGCATTGCAATTAAATTGAAAAATGCAGAGCAAAAAAAAATAAATAAATCAACACATAAATTTGCGCATTGCATTAAAAAGTTGCAGAAAGACATACGTACTATACATACATATGTATAGGAATGAAAATAAACAGAGGCATACATGCTTACATTAAACGACAAAGCAACCCAGTAGGAAAGACTCTAGGTAATGCCACTATGGTAGGTTAATTTGTATAAAGAATGCAGCTTTCAAAATAACTCTGGTGGAAATTACAAATATTAGTTTATTGAGAAATAACTGTGTATAATTAAAAAAAAGTATAATAATAGTATGAAAGTCATTCGAATAGGAAGAAAATATAAAAACAATGAAAAAATAATAAAAATAATTTGCTAGCGGCCTGAGGATGGGAAGTGGTAGAAAAGAGGGGTGGTTGAGTTTTTAAAGGTTTATCTTAATATCCAGAAAAACTACAAGTCCTATGGAAAAAAAGTTGAATAGCAAATTTTTAGGAATAATAGAAGGATCTACAACTACAATTTTCTATCTACAACTTTCAGTCTATAACTTTCGGTATAACACAATTTGTTGATATAACCTCAAAATTTGTGTGAAAAACTCAAATAACCAAGTGTTTGGTTTTTTATTTTTATCTTTTACAAAAAATTTATTTTGCACTAAATTTGGGATAAAGTAACCCTTTTATGCCTCAAGCACACTATAATTTTTTTTTATTTAAGTTACTTATTTTGACTTAATATTTAAAAAAGACCCAAATTTTCAATTGAAAATTGTCCATTTTCAACGGCTTTACCCCTGGTGTAATATACATATCTTCGGGAGAAAAAAAATAAAAAAAATGATTTTAAAATCAAACTTAAATATTTGAGTTTTAAAAATTTCGAATACATGTTTCATACGCTTATTTCTACTATTGTTGAACTCTAATTGTTAAATTTCGAACTGATTTGAGTGGTCAAAAAGTCAATATTTGAGACACATCTTATTAATCTAGTCGTTAAGATGTTGAATATTAGTTTATATAGGTAATATATAGTGGATTCGGTATCATACACTTTTTCTGTATGAAATATAGGAGCATATTTTGGAATATCAATGGTAAACAGTGCCTAAATATGAATTTAAAGAGAAAAGTAATTCAGAGAGATCAATTTTAAAGCACTGCTTGAGACTGTACAATTCTCATAAACACAGAGAAAAAAAATTTTTAACATATATTTATTATGTTAAAAACCTCCTTAATTTTATACAATAATTTTTTCTATTACCTGTATACTCGAAAGTAACGCATCGATCTATATTTTTGATTTTAAAATCATTATATTAGTATATAAAAAAAAAGCGTCTGAAGTCCTATATTCTACAGGGCAGCAAATTTAATGCATGTACATTTGCTCAGAAGACTGCAAGTACTTGCAAGAGTATATACTAACTAAGTATGAGGTTGTGTGCGAATGTTACCGCTGCAGTTTGTCTTTCGATTCCTTATACACACACATTCCTTATACATATACATATAAAAATATATACATACTTAGTCATTTCTACACAACGTCTTCGACGCATTTAATATTGCCTTAGTTGCTTCACATGCGAGCAGACATCTCAGCTCTTACGACACAAAACAACAACAACGCAGCAAATAATAGAAGAAATAAAAGTAAATAAAATTCTTCAAGTGAAATGAATTTAATTTAATGTCATTCAGAAGAGAAGCTAGAAATTTACGTTCGTGGAACGGATGTAGGCATTAATACATATGAGATGCAAGTACACATACATATGGATGTGTATGTGTTGTGCATATGTGTAAATACACTTATTAAGAAACTTTTGCTCAGGGACTACTGAGTATGCGAAAGCTGAAGATATGTTGCAATTGTAGCATTTGAAAGTTTATTGGATGCTGTATGTTTGTTAATCGGATTGGTAACATTGGAAAATTTTTCAAAATTAATTTTTAGTATTTTTTTGTATTTTTTATTTTCTTAATTGTTTTAAACCAGCTAAGTAGCGGGAGCGTGACTTTTAACATTTCATTGCCTGTGAAGATCAAACTGTAAGTTTGTTAATCGAGCTGGCAACACTGAAAATTTGTTGAAAATTAATTTTTGATATTTTTTAGGAAATTGTTTAATAAAGTGATAATTTATATAAACTTTTTATAAAAACGGTAAGCAGCGAAAAAAATACTTTATTGACCTGCCTTGAGTTTTTTAAAAAGTCAGTAAGGCCTTATGTTTGCATAAATACCTATATGTGGATAAGCTTGTATATACATACACTCGTATATCAAAACTAACAACATATTATTAGCATAATAAATTGAGAGACGCCAAAAAAATGTTTGCAGCTGCAACATCTTTGCATTTTGAATATATGTTGCAGGTACTTAAGCACATATTTATGTATGTATGTATGTATGTATATATGTGCTGAGGACACATACCATATTTAAGACTGTTTATGCTACTAGTATTATGTATAGTAGCTTCTGCATTAGCATATATGTAAATATGTAGGTTAATAACACTTTGTCTGCATATTAAGCAGTTCACGTGCAACAGAACAATAAAAAAAGACAAAAAATTCAAATAAAAATATAAAAAAAAAATAAATAAATTTGCAGCTTTCAATGCTGCCAGCTCAGCAGCTGCTTTATTACTTTCAATCTGATGCTGTGTTTTGGTAGCTTGCAAATGAGGTTAACTAAACTCGTTTATGGTTCGCGGTAAAATAATAATAATAATAATTGCTGGAATTGTAAATTCGTAAAATTATATGTGGTAAAGGCATAAACAAATGCGCTCGCATAAAAAATTTATAAAAAAGCCAGTAAGGTAATGTAATCTTGAATTTTACATCGCTGCCGTCGTTAATTTTGAATTTGTTTTTTGAAAAATAATTTTTTTTTGAATCAATTAAGTTTCACAATTTTTTGGTTTGCTAAAGGCAGCAAAAATTTGTAAAAATTGTTTTTTAAATTACAACCACAAAATATTATTGTAAATAAAATAATAACAAAAATTTTCGCATTTTAAAACGATTTCATTGCATTTTGTTTTTAAAAAAAAGTGTTCAAAATTAATGAGGAATTATACAAGGGTAATTAATTTGTAAGCCAATGAAAAACCATGTACTGTTTATATTTTTTACTTGAAATTTTTTTTCTTTAGTGTTTTAAATCTTTTACTATAAACATTGAAAAAAATTCACACTTTTTTAATCGTATACTTTCATTATTTTTAAAAATAAATTGTTTCTTAAATTTTTTAAACACTGTGCTATAAATATTTTGAAAAAAATTGTAAATTTTCTTTTATTTAATTTCCTAATTTAAATAAATATTTTGAAAAATATTTTGGTTTTAAAATTTAAAAAATTGAGAATTAGATTTAAATTTAAGATTTTTTTTTAATATTATACCATAAATATTTAAAAAAAAATTGTTTGTTAAATTTTTTTAAAGACTGTGCTATAAATATTTTGGATACAATATATAGCATAACATTTTTTAAAATAAATACTTTTTTGTATTAATACCCACGATTTTTTTTATTGTGTGCTCACCAGGAAGCTATATAGTATAAGCCAGTTTATTGTCTAAAAATAATTTGCCTCGAAACTTACCTGAAAGAAAAAAGAAAAACATATTAATTAGTATTAAATATTAAAAAAAAAACATTTAATACATAATTTTGAATATTATTTTTAATTATTTGTTCCAAGTTAAGAAATATATGTATATATATGTATACCTAAGCGGTTATATGTACAAGAAGTCTTTAAGGAGAGTACAGTCAGATAACTCTCTATACGGCGCAATTAACTCAGATTAAACATGAATTAGTCCTTAAATCCTGCTTTTCGGATACTTTTGGGTATAAATTAGTTGTAAAGAAATTTCTCCAAAAGTTATAGTAAGAGGTTGCTTAGTGCTAAACTGCAATCTAATATTCATAATAATAAAAATAAAATTTCCGCTTTTCAAAGGACAAAGGTATGATAAAAAAATAAATAAATATTAGTCGTACAACCCGAACACATCTCGAACTCATCTCATTTTTTCTCCTTTAGTCGTGGCAACCACCTTCTGCGTTGTAACAAATTGTGCGCCGGCAAAGGAGGTGGGATAAGTTGCGGCTAAAGCGATTAAAGCGTGAAAAATTATATGTAAATGTGTGCTTATATATGCATGTAAGTACGTATATTTAAGCATTAACCCGCATACAATTTTTTACTTTCTTATATGTGAATGGACACTTATGCATGAAAACAGAAATTAAGGAAAATAAATTAGGAGGAACTAAGTGCAGTGGATTTTCTCACACATGAACATAAATTTATATAAAGATATTTATGTCTTGATTAGTATATGTAAAATATACTGATCGGTAAATATATTAGAAGTAGTCCATAACTAGTTCTTTCGTGGCTAGTTGTGAGATCGTTCGAAAAGGCTTAAATTTTACATAGGATAAAGAAAAGGTGGGTTAAAAATGGACACTTTTCTTTTTTAAATAATTATTATTGGTTTTTATGAAAATGTTGTACATCTGCCACGATTTTATTAGTTAATATTACTATACATATTTTTTGATTTTTTTGTAATATGTATTATAATAATTCAAGATTTATATACACTTTTGGTAAAAGAAAAAAATAATTAAAAATAAAATAAATAAACAATTATTATTTTTTCCATTCAAATTATTTTATAATATTTCATGCAATTTAATATAGGGACAATACAGAGGACTAGTACTGCCTCCAAATTCACTACAATGTCACCACTTCGAACAGTTTCAGTATCAATGAAGTTTTGCACAATGTTCGGCACGATGACGCGTTGCGAATGCACTTTTTCGTTTCGCGCGTCAATATGTCAAAATGATAAAAAATAATGCCGCAGTGAGTGGCAGTGGCCGATGTGAACTTAAGGCAGAGAAAAAAATGAAAGTTAAAATAAAATAACAAAACTACGAAATAATATGGAAATGCGGGGACTTGGCACAGTCAACGGCTTGAGGGCGCTTCTACGATGGTGTGTATCGTAAGTTGTCTATAAATAAATGGTGAAGTTTTAGGCGAAAAATGTGTGGTTCGCGAAGTTCGAAATACTATATTGCTAGGTGCCGTCACAGCCATTTCGCGATTGTGCTAAGTGTGTAAGAACTTGCATGCAAAACATATACACTTATATGAATGTGTGTGTAAATGTAGGGAAGTGCTAACTAACAGCGCGTATCAATGCGTGGCAACAGCTGCAGGGGGAGAGTGGGAACGTTGGCGGTACAGCTGGCATTAATGCATGCAAATATGCAGATTTTATTCAGCGTAAAGTGCGTCAGCGTGACAGGGAAAAATAATAATAAGAAATAAATAAAAATAAATAATAAAAGAAAAGAAATTTAGCAACAGTGTTTAGAGTTGTGTATATAACACTTGTGTATGTTATATATGCAATTGAATAGTAGTGAGAAACAGTAACAAGCAGATGTGTATAGAAATATATGTGTATATATAAATATATTGCTGCACTTAAAAGGTCAATGAGTATTGAGGATGAATTTGCAATGCGTTGATGTGCAAAATAGGATATAAATATTATATATGTATTAGGGTGGAGCGAAAAAAAATTTTTTTTTGCTTATCCTGTGGATAAAATTTGTAGATTATAAAAAAAAGGAAATTTTTGGAAAAACATTTTTTTTTCTAACATATTGAGGCTTTTAAAGTAGTTTTCGAGCTAAAATTTTTATTTCGTAAACAATTTTTGATAAGTGTTCCAGAAGCTGTGGAGAGTTCTCTTTCTGGGCAATGAAAAGTTATCAACTTCAAAAAATTTTTTTGTGGTCATTATTGGAGTTTTAAAAAAAGCATTGCTTTCCTTAAGCGTTAAAATAAATTTTGAGTCAAAAACCGTCAAGTTCGGTAATTTTTATATAAATGTGAAGAATTTAAACCAAAAAAAATTTTAACTCGAAATCTACTTTATAAGGCCGCCTCTAGATGTTAATTTATTTTTTATTATTTTTTTTTGCCAAAAATTTTATTTTTTTATAATCTACAAATTTTATTTTTTTATAATCTACAAATTTTATCCTCAGGGTAACCGAAAAAAAATTTTATGTATACATATAATGTATATGTTTTAGCAAGGTGCTTAGGTGTTCATTTTATTATTAAAAATATTAAAAATTCGATGTAGCAAAGAATGTATAAAATAGACAATTTAATTAAAATTTAAGTTAAATTTTTGTAATCCCTAAAATCTTAATTAAAAATAATTTTCAAAATTTTCATCATAAATACCGGTTGGAAAGGTTAAAAAATTTCATTCCAAAAATCTCCGGATTAAAAATAAAAAAATAAAATTTTAATCCCAAATACCGTATTGAAAAATAAAGAATAGATAATATATGAGATTTAATTAAAATAAAAAAAAAACAATTTGCATTGTTAAAAAGCTTATTTTTAATAAAATATGAACATAATTTGGCACTTTTTGTCTTATTTACATTAATTTAATTACCCTTAATTAAAGTTTTTCAGTTAGAAATATGTAAATATTCTCTTGTTATTCCTTTTCGTTCAACATTTGCTATGAAAAATAATATTTTTATCTGTTAATGAATTCTTTTCTTATTATCTAATTATTTTATCAATTTTTAATTCTGGTTTGGCAGTTAGTATAATATTAAATTTATAATAAATAAAACATTTGCAACTTTTAATTCCAAATTTTTTAATTCAGACCCTTATTTTAATTAATTAATTTAATTGTGTGTTATTTTTTTTGTTCTGTTTAATTTTAACTTAATTTCTTTTCTATTGAAATAGTTCTATTAATGAAAAATTGTAATTTCGGAAAACCAAAACGGCGTTACTTGGAGAAAACTAATATATCTAACGAATGAACCTTGATTTTTCGATTTCAATAGATCCAGCAACAAATTATAAGGGAAACTGAAATCCTACTTTCTTCCGAGCCATGTCCGAATAATACATAGCTGCCAATGACGCATTTTTTAATATTTCTTTATGAAAATTTTATACAACTGGCTTCAAATGTCACTTGCTATCGCCTTCTTTGCTCTCTTTCTTTTAAACTCAACAGTAAATAAGACTAAGTACAAAAGAACAAAAATAAACCACAACAAATGCATCCCTGCACACTCACAACAACAAAACAAAAGCGTATAAAAATGATTGTAACAAACGCCGTACGGAACAGCTTAAATTAGTACGCTAACGAAGCGAATTAGAGCGCTTTGGAGCGCAACTTGTGGATCAGACAAGCTCATCAAAGCATTTGGGGCGAATTAAATTCGAGCTTCGTGGCGAGCAAATGAACCTGAACAAACTAAATGAAAAATGCAAATGCAAATAAACACAAAAGCAAAAAAAAAAAAAAGAAAAAATTATATACAAAATAAAAATAAAAAGTAAGAAAACTTGCGAAATAAAAATAAGCAAGCAAAAATTTTAATAAAAAAGAAGCGCTCGTTAAGCATAGCAAATGCTTGCCACAAAGCCAGCAATAACAAGAACAATGAACTAACTTAACTTGCATACATTTGCAAGTAATATGTTTTGTAAACAACAACAACAGCAACAACATGCAACGCGCTAAATGCGCACAAAAACAACGAGCAACTCTGTGTGGAGTCTCTAATGCATTTCGCCACATGGGCGCTGTGTGTGCAGGCGTTGCAAGCGGCGGAGGTGGTGCCGCTGCCAGTCGTTGCAGCCGTCTAGGCAGCTTGCTTAGCGTACAGGAAATGAATTTTTTAAGAAAATTTATTGCACTTACTTTAATTGAGTGGCGATTTTTTTGCTGTTACTTTTTATTTTATTCAGTGTGCGCGTAAATTTTGCTAAATGCACTTAGGCAATGTGTGGGTGAAAGTTGAAAATGAGTAAGAGGCAAGCGTGGCTAATTGAAAACAACAAGAAACTAAAGAAAAAAAAATAAAAAAAATTAATGCATATGCTTGAGCAACTGAAAATGAGAGTTAAATACAAAAAAGAAATGCAAATAAATATTAAAAAATGTTGAACTATTAGAAAATATATTTTTATATGTTACAAGTATATTACTTTTTTGTGCTCTCGCTTCGTGTTGCAACAGAGAGTATAATAATTTTACGCTTTACTTACTTTAAGCATTTTTGCTTTCTAAGTGATATGTGTTGATTTGGGGTCGAACAACATCATTAAATTTTTTAATTGTTTTCGGAGGCCTTTTCGAATAATTCTAGTTTACTAAATTCATTAGATTTAAAGCAGAAAGAGTTGTTAAACATTCTGCTAATGGTTTGATTTTCGTTTTTCTGTCCAGTGATTTTTTCTAAAATTTTTATTGAAGAAATATTACTTCTTTGATTACAACTATTAGTTTTTTTAGTTTTTGAGATTTTTGAAAGGTCGTCTTATTTTTTTACATTATCAGGTTTTTGATACTTTCGTAAAATATTATAAATATGACTTATAAACGATATATTGATTGCAGGCATACATCTACGTCGGGTTAGGTTTGAAATCCTCGATTTAAAAATACCCAAAACAAAACCCCTAAATTCAAAATCAACAAAAACATCTTTCAGCACTGTCGGCCGTGCTTCAAAACAAAAAAGTGTTGCACCGGGGTAGTTTTTTCGCTTGGACCTGCTTCCTGTACTGTTACGTTTGAAGTTTAGGGATTTTAATTGTGTTTAGTGATTTTAATTTTGGGGTTATTTTATATTGGGGATTGAATTTTTCGCGGTTTCGAGCTTCTCCTGTCTCGATCTTTAAAAAGTTTATGAATCTATTTATGTTAAAATTAAGTGTTTTCTAAGAAATAATCCGGTATTAGGAATTAAACATTTTTCATGTTCAAGCATGAGAACATGAACTAAAAATATTGAGCAGTAAACTCTGCTATTTTCAAGATACAATACTATAAAATACATAACAGTAAAAGCAGCTTAGGTTTAAGACACTATACAACCCACTAACTATTCTAAAATTAGTTCGACTAAGTAAGCGAAAGATCAGAAATTTTTATACATATAAGAATATATATATGTCCCGAATTGGTTAAAAAACAATATCTGAGACTCTCTGACAGAGCTCTTTCTATTCCTCTCTCCTCTCTCTCTCGCTCTCTATTTCTTTCTAAAACAATATTAATGCTGAGAACGGTGATTTCGTGATATTCGGGACCTATTGCCAAGTTGAATTCATGGTGTTCTCAATCCTACACGTACGAAGTAAATGCACATTGTTTTTACCGTTGTTTCAAATGTAGAAAATAGTAAAAAATTATCTGGTAACGTCATATAACATTTATTAGTTTATATCTCGGCAAATATTTGCGAAATCATGCCGAGTATGTATGTCAACTCTAACAGCCAGGCAAAATCATTACCTACAAATTGTATATAAATATATATGTACTTATGTATGTATACTCGCATACACATATATAGTATATATATATCTACATTTGCGTGTATTTATATCCATAAAATATATGGCGCATTACAATTTCAAATGCTTAATATCAAATGTAGGAAATCCTTAAGTGCAATAAATTTAAAATAATTACCCATTATATTTTGTGTAACGTAAGCGACCTCGCACACACACACACACAACCAAGTGCCTTGTACATTCTTATGTATAGCTGTGTGTGTGCCATTGCGGCTATATCGCAGTTGCTATCGCATACAACAACTACAACAACATTGAAGTGAGTGAAGCCTTTGCATGTCTGCTTTTATCTAGGCAACGAATAGGTATCTGATTTTTTTTGTAAATACTATATCTTTTATACGTACATAGGTGCACATGTGTTTGTGGCAAAGAAATAACCGCTCGCACTGTGTGTAGCATAGTGCGAGGCAAGTAAGCGACGTGTATTGCGGTCATATATTATTATGTCCTAGATTGCATTAAAATTGTTTTATTTGCTGCCATTTTTTTTGGCATTAGTATTGTTTTATACCGTTATTATGTATGAGGAGCTGACATAAGTGCGCTTAGGCGGTATATTTTATGTTTGACAGTTTTTGTGAAAACGGCGTATTTTGGTTCATATGTAGTTGCAAAAAAAAAGTATCCTTTCTAAACGCAATTAATTTATGACTCTGAAAACTATAGCAGTGTTGAGCAGGATAATATTATATATATACATTAAATTAATATAGGCCAATGTAAAAAAAAAAATCAGGCATTCTTATTTTAGACATTTTTGTCTATAACAAACCGACGCAAGTGTATCTAGTCTCAATCTAGTATTTTTATCCGTTTTTGGAACGATATTTGATTATAGTAAAATCAAGCATATTTAAAATTATTCATTCATCAAATTTGACCCGGACTGACAAGAAACTTCACACGTACGTTTAACGTTTCGATCGGGTTGCGTGTGCATTTAAAATCAACCAGTCCGGGTCAAATTTGATCAGATGGTATTTTTTTTTTTTGTCAACAGAATTGCATATGAATAGATACTGTTTTATATACATACATACTTACATAGTTTTGGTTTAGTAAATCTTAAATTTATTAGTGAATATTCAAGAAAGAAAATGAATTGGAAAAAAATTAGAAATAAAATTCTATAAAAATTAAAAAAAAAACATTAATTAATTTAAAAAACTAAATACTAACTGGTGAAAAAATATATAAATTAAAAAAATAACAAAATATAAAAACAAAAAAATACATATAAAAAATTAAAAAGTAAGTTATTAAAAAGCAAGTAATTAAAAAATTCAATGAAAATTAAAAAATCAATTAACTAATTAATTGATTAGTTATTTTTTATTAATTATGATTATTTTTACAGTATTTAGTTAATTAAAAATTTTTTTAATTTGAACCTTAGCTTGAGTTTTTTTATACTCTTATGCCCTTTTGTGACGGAAAATGACAAACAATTAAGAATTTAAAATTTTTTTTTCTTTTAATTCGGGAGAATTGTAAAATTACAAAAAAAATCGATATTTTTCGAGTTGGTGCCATTCGGCTAGAAAATATGTTTTAATTTTCTGAACTTCCTACCATGTACCTTTTTTGTACACTGAAGCGTATATTAGGATTGTCATGATGTTTGTAACACGCAGAAAGAAGCGTCGAAGACCGTATATAGTATATATATATATACACATATATATAAATGATCTGCGTGACGAGCAGAAACGATTTAGCCATGTACATTTATATATACGCGAACTAGTCCCTAAGTTGTTGAGATATTTACTGAACTGCTGCAGACATTCTTGTCTCTCAAAAAAACAAAAACTATTCATTTGTCGGAATTGCCGGAATCGAACCACTATACCATATTGCTGTCATACAAACTGATCGATCAAAATCAAGTTCTTGCATTAAAAACTTATTGATTTAAAATGATATCTTATCGAAATTAGATAAACATTATTTTCTAAGGCAGCGCTACAAATTCCGAAGAAGTTGTTCATATTGGACTGCTATATCATATAGCTGCCATACAAACTGATCAATTAAAATCGAGATAAAAATCTTTTTATACCCTTTTAAGCTATAACAAATGCGCTAGTGAAGACTGTTATAGCTGCGGTGCGGCCGAATTTAACGTTTATTCTTTAGACTAGAAGTGATCGGACTCATGCATTTTTTATGCCATTTAAAATACAAAATTACAAAACGTATGAGTATTTATTTTTAATATAATAATTATTATTTCTATTAATATGCAACACATTCATATAAATGTGAATATGCACTAACTGAACTCTATGAGCTTATACATATGCATGTATGTACTACAAGTAAGTAACAAATTTATGCAGATTGCAATAAGGCAGTGCAGCACACTCACTGCCAAACCCGCTACCCTTCAGTCGATTGCTTGCGCACGACGTCGCCGCTGCCACTTTTATAACTTCAACTTTTACTGCAGCTGTTAACGAATTGTTGTTATCGTTCATGTTGTTGTTGTTTTAGCTATTGCTATTACTGTTGTTATTATTGTTGTTGTTGTTGTAGCCTATTGCCGGTATCTTAGTGCCATAAATTTAAAAGCAAACAAAAGTCGCAATAAAAACCGAAAACTAAACAACAAGCAACACAAACTAAAACCATGCCGACCCACAACAACAACGACAACAAGCCAAATAAAATGATAAGTAAACAAATAAGCAATAAAAAAGTGAGAGAAAAAGTAAATAAATAAAAATTAAAATTGTGAAAATTGTAGGAAAACAAAATAAACAGAAAAATAAAAAATAGAAACCTTAATCAAATATTAAAAAATCGAAAAATAAAACAAAAAAATAAAAAAACAACCAGAGGAAAATAAAATTGAATTTCACAAAATAAAACAACCCATAGATATATACATACATATATCTTCACAAATACTCGTATATACATATATACATATATTTATTGGCACACCGTCTAAAGTCTGGATTTTATTGAGACACTTGCAAAACTGCGAAACTGGTCGCGGCAACTTTCTACCAAACATTACATATTTTCTCTTCCTTGTTTACCAGTTTTTTTAATTGTTTTTATTATTTTTTTTAATTTGTGTGTTTTTAATGAATTTCGATTTTTTTTATGTTGTTGTTTTAACTTTTGTATATCAATTGTATTTTATTTGTATGCCTGATTTTATTGCTATTTATTGATGGTATGGAAAATTTGTTGCATAATTAACTATCAATAGTCACATGATGCAATTAGAATTTGGATTAAGGCAAATGCGTGGAATAAATAATGTATGGTTTATTATGTGATTTGACTGCAGAAATACTATCACAATTAAAATTCGTTAGGAGTTTAGTATAGTTTATGAGTAAAAATATATATGTATCTATCCATATAATATGCTCTTAAAACTACCTGTTCTGGCCTGGCAGTCCATAATTACATAAATATAATATTATAATTGTTAAAACTGAAATTGTCCAATAATCTAACGAATGGCGCACCAAGAATGAGCGGAAATCGAAAAAACCTAAACGCGCTGAAGGCATTGAAGGTTATCCAGCTAAGGCTTATAACAAGTGTATGGCAAATTGGAATAAGCATTGACTCAGGAACATATTTTGCAGGCGATAATAAAGATTAAAATAATATTGTTTTGTGAGTACGGGTCCAATCTGGTCAGACGGCAGGACGACCAAAGTTTATGCTTTACGTTTATTAAACAAGATTTATTTTGATTTAAAAGATAATTTTTTCAATTAAATATTATTTCATATTTTCATCAATAATGACGAAAAAACGTTTAATATTTGTCGGTTGTATCTTACACATATTCATATCAATCGCTTTTTGCCTATTCTGATGAAGAACAGTTTACGAATTAAAAATTTTGCTTTGCCTATCCTGTTTGAGTTACTTAACAGTTAACTGTTGGTTATCTTCTCTGTAGCCATTATTTTCAAAATATTTCGCACAATGTGTGTATAGAAGAATGTGAGTGAAAAGAAGATAGCTTAAATTTCCAAACAATAAACATTAGGGTGTTTAAAACTGTAAAAGAATATTGCTTTTTTAATTATAAAGATCAAATTAATTGTCTAAGAATTAATCCGAATCAATTTCGTTCTAAGAAAAGTATGAAAACAAGAGATCTTACTTAGCAACAGCCAGATTACTGTGGACTTGAGAATTCCGCAATTAATTTACTCATACTATCATTAATAGCGAACGAGTTAAACGGTAGGCGATCATACGAGTATTAAGCTCTATGTAAATGTATGTATGTATGTATGTAGGTGCATTGGCACACATGCAACATCGGTAATTTGAATTTCAATTATAATTACGAGAAAATGACATTCGCTCATTAATTTTAATTTACTTGCCAGTCGCTCAAGCAAAGAATACAACAACAAAAACAAAAACAAAATGAAATGAAAATAAATAAATGCAATGAAAAGAAGGGCAACAAAAACAACAACAAGATGGCAACGACAATACGGATGAGGCTGAAGGCTGTACGTAAGAGTGGAAATGACGGATTTTAAAATTATTTAAAAATAGGAGAAATGCAGTAGCATGCAAATTCACTGTGGCGCGGACGGTTGCTGGGTCGCTTGACTTGATTTGCTCGGTTTGGTGGGCAGCTGTGTTGGCGACGGCGGCGATGCGGCTGTTGGCTTGCTTGTAGTTGGTGTTGTTGCTGCCGTATTTGCACAGTTAATTGCTGGCAATGTTGCATGTTGTTGCAACATTTTGTAAACTTACATTAATATGTATATATTTGCATATATGTACGAGTATGTATATGCATGTGTGCGTATTTATTTGACTGTGTATAAGTTTCAACTAAAGAGGCTCAGAGCATACTTTATGCGCCTATCTTCACGTAAGTGCAGGTATACATACATACATAAGTGTCTGCTATGCATATTCCTATGAAATGTTAACCATATTGTGTGGGGTCTCACGCACGTCTGTGTGTGTGTGCTAGTAAATGCCATGCTAATGCACGAAAATAAATACGGTATCGCGAGACAAGTGAACTCTTAGCGAAAAATAAATAAATATTTACATGACAAATTAATGTAAATGCGAAATTGCTTTTTCACCCAGACATTTGCCGAAGGACATTGGCATGTTTGTAAGTATGTATGTATGTATAATCTTGTGTAAGTAAATGGGCCACAGTGATTTATTTAACTATTGCTTGGTAAATTATTCAAAAAAATGTCATGTAATTGATTTTGCGGTACTTGTTTTTATTTATTTACAAACTGTTACGTCTCTGTTATTTCAAAACTGATGGCTATTTTGAAATACAATTTTATTGAAAAGTAAAGAAAAATTCTAGACTAGTTTATTTTTATTTTAATGTCTGTAGACCGTAAATTTTGTCATTAATCTGTGACTAATTTCAAAATGATTTACAGCGAGATATTTTTGAGTAATTTTACGAAATACCTATAAATAACCCAGTTGAAAATCGAGGATGTCAAAATGTGTTTCCAAATGAAATAAAAGTGTAGTGGTCTAAAGGTATTAAAATTTTGTGGTAAGTTGTGAGAATTGTATATCAATTCTATATAAAATGAGTTAAAATTCAATTTTCTTTTTGATTGCAGATCTTTTGAATTATGCATATTTTGAAATTATTTAAAATAGGTATGATGAAAAAATAAATTTTTTTGAAGTTTTCTCAACAAATTTTGGCAAACAGTAGTAAAAATTGAAATGATTAAGAAATTGAAAAATTTTCAAAATCAAAAACTAAAAAAAAAACAAAATTTTTAAGAACCGAAAATCAAAAAATTCGGAAAGTTAAAAAAAAAATATTAGGGGATTCTAGTACAGAAATGAATATAAGTACACAATTTTTTAAAAATCGAAAAATTTTAATAACCAGAAATTTAAGAATACCTAAAATTAAAAAAAAAATTTTTTTTGAAAATCGACAAATTAAAAATAGTATTAGAGGAATTACAGAAATTAAAATTAATATAAAGATTTTTTTAAAATAGGAAAATATTGAAAAATCACAAATTTCAAACAATCGAGAAATTAAAAAAAATTAAAATTTTAAAAACCGGAAATTTTTGAAAGTCGTAAAATTTAAGAAATCGATAATTGAAAATCTTAGAAAAAAAAATGTAATGTAAAAAAGACTTTTTGAGACTCATATTTCCGTAGTTTAGGAATTTTTTTTTAAAGATGTTTCGAAATTCGAATGATGTTAAAAGTTACAGCTATTTTAATGTCGTGGCAATTCGGTTGGTTTAGCCAGAACGAGTGTAAACATAGACGGTTGTAGGAACTTTAAACGCATTTTGCTTGTGGAAACTGTTTGTGAAAATTTTAGAAGAATCGGAATATTTTAAAAATTAAAAAAAAAAATGAAAATTAAAAAAAAGGTTTTGCAATGCATATTTTATATTTTGGTAGTTGAAATATTCCATAAAGTCTCTTCAAAATGTTTTTTTAAAATCGAATTTTTTTAATAGTTACAGCCATTTCAGTGGTATATTTGTCGGTTTAGTCACAACCAATCTAAAATTAGACGGCTGTGAAAACGTTAAAAGTATTTTTCTTAAAATCACTTTTCGAAAATTGTTGCAAAGGCCAAATACAGTGGACAGTTTATGAATTTTTTAGATTTCTTAATACAAGTTTTTAGTCCTGCTCTAACTTAAAAAATGTAATAAAAAAATTTTTAAACAAAATTTCAGAGAAATGTATTATATATTTAAGCAACTGCTTGCCTGATGCCTGTTTATTTTTGAAAATATCGAAAATTGTAGATATTACCACAAAAAATGTACATACATATGTATGTATGTGAGTGTATATTTAATTTGCATTTGGAGCGTTACGTTACGTTGTGCTAGCGGAAAAACGTTGATTTATGCATGCGAGTGAAGCGGAAAGTTGTGGCGAAAGAATTGCAGTAGCAGCAATGCAACAACAACAATTACAATATTAACCGTTAAGGTGGTGTATGCACTTTGATGCATGTATGTATATTTATATACATTCACACATACATACATATACATATACATACATGTAGACAAGTGTGTGCGTAAATTCTTTTTATGGTAGTGTGGGACAGCAATACAAGTAAACGTTTAGTAAGGAAGGCCAAAAAAAAAAATAGAAAAAAGTTTCTGAAAATATATTTATGTACACATATATAATTTCGCAAGAAAATTAACGAAATATAAATTTGTTTAGCTTTTTTTCGATCTTTTTAAATATTTCTCTGCATTGCAACGTCACGGTTGTGCCCAAAAAACTTCAATTAAAATTGTTGCATTTGCGATGAACAAACACACACACATATACATATATATATGCATTATTTTGTGTATGCGTGTGTTTGCGCCCGATTATAGTTGTTAGCGTACGATATTTTTTGAGGCTAATTGCTAAAAGGCATGCCAACACAAATTATTCGCTGTTATTTAGACAACAATGTTTTCTTGTTGTGTTTGTTGTTGTTGCTATTGCTGTTTTATGCGCATTTTGCGAATTTTCTTCCTACTTGCAGCGTCAAAGTGCACAGGTGAATAGCGTTTTCGGCCAAAAAATGGCAAAAAAAAAACAACAAAAGATAACAATAACAATAAATAAATAAATGCAAAAACAACAAAAAAGTTGTATTAAATTAAAATAACAACAACAACAACAAAAAGAGTAAGTGCAACGGATTGTCATGCGACAAACTGTTACCACTTGCATGTTGTGCAGCAACCAGGAAAATTTGCAAAATCCACAAGCAACAACAACAACAACAATGGCAACTAAGTGGCAAACAGTTGCATTTGCAACGGCAGCAAAAAACGCGCACAAAACAAAATAAAAGAAGCGAAATAATAATAATGATAGGCACGAAGTTAACTTTAATTTATGTACACAACAATGCCACGTTGTTGTTGCTGCATAACTATTTATTGTTGTTGTGATTTTGTCTGCAGCTGCAGTCAGTTCGACTTTGCTTGACTCTTTCTCGACTTTACAATGTCTGCCTTGTTTATTTATTTCGTATTTGTGCGCAAGAAAGCTATAATAAATGAAAAAACAACAACAAAAACAATAATGAATAAAAACAACAAATACAGAAAATAATAATGAAAACAACAGAAAGCGCAAAAAAATTATAAAAACAACAACAAAAGCAAAAAAGAAAATAATGAAAACAACAACAAAAAATGAAAATAAATACAGTACAACAACATTTTATGAATTTAATGTGAAATTTTATAGCTACTTTGTTGTCTTTAGTTTTTCTATGCAAACCAGTGCGCGACTCCTAACTTCATAATTAGCTTCATACATATGCACGTACTTATTCATATTTATAAAAAATATAGCAAACTCGTGAAAAATTATTCAAAATTTCGGTGAGATGGTGAGAAATAAATTTTTGACGAAAGCGCTTGTATAATTTTGAAAATGTAATCATACATGCTGATTTATACGCATAATTAAATAATTTGATTTCCTCATTATTACGAGAAAGTGATGTTATTAAGGCAAATATTTTATGAAGCGAAATTGCATCAAAGCTCAAAAATTTATTTTTTGAAAGTGCCAGTTGTTATAGACGTTAACTTTGGCCACAAGGAAGCTATAATACCCTTCAGAGGTGCATTTCTAATAGCACAAAAGGGTATAAAAAGATCTTTGACTTGGTTATGAGTGTTCAGTTTGTATGATAGCTATATGCTATAGTATTTCGATTCAAGTATTATGATCAGAGATTACAGCCTTGCCTTGCAAAATAATCTGTGCCAAATTTTTGCTCTCCAACTGATATTAAACCTTTATGCTTTTATGTTCAAACGAGCTTCATTTCTTATTTTTGACATGTTTTGCTTCAAATGGTTGGTGCTTCTGTTGGCTGTTTAATATTTAAACGAAATTTTCACGAATGGAAAATATTTTCGGTGGAGTAAATTGACCTGTCTTAAGACGATAGATGTGTTTCCTATAATTTGTAACTATTTTTCACCAGTTTAATAAGTGAAGGAAGTCATTCCAATTACATGTTAGCTATCACACTTTTACCTGAAACCCTTAGGTGATTCGGAACCCCAACGAAGAATCGGATGCAACAAGAGACATTTTTCAACAACGCTAAACTCAATATTGTAGCCGAAAACAAAGATATTGCTTGTCATAGCAGCTTATGAGCTTCATAGTATCAATTTTATTTAGGCGTTCGAAGAAAGTTGTCCAGAAAAATTTCTTATTTCAATGTTTACTTTGAGTATATCTTATAAGGATTTTAAGCCTTGCGTTTGCCTCTAAATTTTTGGTTTTTCAGAGAAATACTTTGTGCTCTATCTTTCAAAGGTTAAAAGAACTGTATGTAAATTTTATTGTAACTTTGCCATCAAATACCTTTGAAAACTTTATATAAATGCCAATAATAACGATCCTTATTATTAAATCTTCAATAATAATTCTAATCCTTACGGCAATCACAGACGCGAGAGACCAGCCAACATATGAAGGAAGGCATAAAGTCGAAACAGAAGCGCAGAAAAACGCTCCTTTGTAGAGACAAATAAAATTTCTAGCGCTGAATAAATCTGAATATAATGTGTTTACTGAGGCTTTATGTTCCATCTTCCAGCACATAATGCATAATACCAAGATCTTTTGGAAATCATTTTTCATTAACAATGAATTTTTGAGGATGACATGATCTTCAACTCTAACAAAGTTTTGACTAGCACTTGAAATCAATATATATATTTTTCCAGTTCGTTTTTCGTTAAGAATTCGCTTATAATGTGTTCTAATAGTAGTTACCAGCGTTTTTAAGGTTCTACTGTGTGGATTATCTTATAACATATATTATCTTAGAAAAGATACATTAAGGTAATAAAAGTGAAATTTTTACTTCAACTTGAACTACAGTTCAACGCTTATTTTGTAATTGACTGGCATTTTCGTGCTAAACATTTTATGACGTCACTTTAGCAAAGTTCTCAGAGAATGGAGCACAAGCAGCGGAAAACATATTTTCAATGATCACTTCAATAAAATTACTTGGAAAGATGAACATATACGTCTAATACGTAGACTGTCACTTCAGATGATCTACAATGTCATATCATATAACAAAGCACTTGAATTAATGTATGTGCTGCGTTTTTTCCACTTCAAACTATTCCAAAAAGTTTAATTTGAGCGTAAAATGAGAAAATATAGTTCTACAAAATAGAAAAATGAATTAAAATTATAAACGAAAGTTTCTTACTTCAAAATTTTTGTTGCGTTATTTCATTTAAGCTTTACTTTTTCGATTTTTTGAATAAAAATGCTAAATTGCAAAATGTGAAATGCACGAAAAAATAAACTTTATGCGATGTAACATATAAAATTTATGACAGTTTTGTAAAAGTTGTTGCAAAAACAAAAAAAAAAAAAAATGCAATGAACAAAAACTAATACAACTAAAAGATTGAAATACCCAACTACTTGATACTGGAAGGCAGCGAGGACTACTGAGTGGGTTTATATGTAGGTATGTATGCCTGTATGTGATGGTTGTGAAAGAAAAAATGCGAAACTCAGCGCAAAGAAAACGAAGGTCGGATTGGGTTGAAATTTAGAAGACTCATATACATTCATACATATATACATTCATATTTTATATATATACAAGTATATGTATATGCATCAAAAGCATCTGTGTGTGTTCGACTACTATGTGGGTGGCAAGTAGCAAAACTTGTAAGCGGAATTGGTCAGACGGTCATGGCGCGAATGCAAATGAAAAACTGACCTGAGCTGCAGTAACATAAACAAAAAAAAATTACTTTGCGTACTGCGAAGATAACTTAACGACTTACAAATGTTTGAGTGCCGCAAATATAAATCTTCACTAACATACATACATACATACAAATGCAGTTACGTGCATAACTGTATATGCGTTTATTCGTTACGCCTAGAGAATGTGCTGAGGAGAGCGCTAAAGCATTTTTTGGCTGGCTTAGCAGAATTACAAACGCACATATATGCATATAAACCTAACTCAAGCATATACTACATACATAAATATGTGTGTATGTGTGTGTCTCGTAGTAAGCGAGAGAAGTTCAAGCAGCTGAGAAATAATAAGTTTTATGAATTGCATTGCATAAATCACTTAGAAATAGATGGATGGGCTGGGAAAGTTTGGATGCTTGAAATATTGCATAAACTTCTACAAAATACACACACATTCATACTCATGCATATACAAACGTATATGTATCAAAATGCACAGGTAAAACTACTCGCAAAAGGGTGGCAAGGCGTTGCATGAAATATGCGGCTGAAAGAGATGAATGTTTGATATTTTGTTGATAGTAAATTTATAACGGAGGTTAAGTGCTGGTTTTCTGTACTTTTCGTAGACGCTTGTTTAACTGTTTTAAGTTTATGGGTAACAAAATATGGGTTTGAGAAATATTTTATAAAATAAGCATATCTTCGAAATTTATTTGTATATTTTGATTTTAGAATAATGGCGTTAATGTGCGGCTTACAAACTGGTTAGTTCAGAGCCTTAGGCAATTAGTGTGCTCTTTGAGGTTATGGTGTAATTGGAAGGTTAATTAGGTTTTGAGTTAGTTTCTTGCAGTCAATAAGAGGCTCTTTCTAGTAGAAAACTCATTAAAACAGCTAATATTTGACTTTTCCAAACATTTTTAGAGTAAATTAAGGATTTCCTTAAATTCTTGCATTTTCTGTACAATATTGTGAAACAAACACTCTCTGAAAATGCTAAAAGCTAAGCTCAATTTGAAACCTAATTTGGAAATACTGAAAGTTCAAAGAGCATGCCCACATATACTTGTATATGTTTTGGAGAGCTAGAGAGAGAGAGAGAGAGAATTTGTTCGCGTCAGTTTATTCACATTTTCCTTATATACATATTGTTCTACGACAAGTGGAGGATTTTAGAATATACCACCGAGTAGCTGCTGAATTTTATGAGTAGTTTTTCTACTACTGATCCATCATTTTTTGATTTATTTCCATAGCACTTGTAGAATTAAACTCATAATTAATAGAATATTAGTTAGATATACAACCTATAGTTTTGAGTTCTTATGTTAGACGTAAAGGTTCTGTTGGCTCCCTAGTGATTATTGATCTAAAAAATTGTCACAATTCGAAATTTTGATTTAGCTGTCAAACCAAATAATTTTTCAAGACAGCTGTTTTACAAAATATATTAATACGGTTTTGACAAGGAAAAAGCTCAAGGCACTTTGATGTTTCCAAATTGAGTAGAAACAAAACCGAATTTTATCGTAAGGAACATCATTTGAGTATAGTATATTATTAAGGTACTCACAAGGGAATGAAGATGGCTAAAAATTTAGTAGAAACAGGGTAGCTTTTTGTTTTAGGGATCTTTATTTTAGTAGATTATCAAAGAAAGGTTTTCTATTTGTTATAGATTTTGGTGGCATACATATCCAGAGCCACGTCTTGTTTATGGTGATATATTCTATATAGTATCGATTATCACACACCATTTCCTTTGGTAAAATTGCAAGTATATTTAGAAAACTAAATATTTAATTATGAAGTGACATTCGAAAATGTTTTTAAATTATGTTTTATTAGTTTTTCAACTTAGTTATGGTAAAAAGAAGCTTTTGAAATAACACTGTAGGTTTCTAAAGAAATTTTATTGAGGAATCGGTATGTTTGTGGAGTTTTCAAGATCTGAAAACACTTGTTTCAATAACAATTCTGCAAAAATCGGTTGAAAACACAATCATTTTATATATTTGGACTAAAAGACTATTGAAAACTCGAGAAATTTCTTAGGGAATTGAAAATAAGGAAAAGAAAAGTGTATTTTAACAAATATTTTGCAGAATAAAATTATTTTTCATTATATGTTGATAACTTAATATTCTTGGTATCTGAGATTTTGTAGATTTATGACAGTTGCGTGACGTCATAGTTTAATTTTTTTTCCTAAAATAAATTTTACAGATTTTTCAATGAATATTTAAGAATATTTTGTAACCAATTGTTCGCTTAAACTGCTACATTTGTGCAAATGTGCGACTTTTTATCCCCGATTAATATTTTGACAATCTCTTTCTCCATCAATTTTTGACGCTCTCCTTCAATTTTTAAAACATACTGCTTCCTTCCCCCCACTGCAAATATACTTAGCGCAACTTTTAATATTCAATATGCATTTAATTTTATCTTAACGCAGATTTACAATTTAGATCTTATTAACATGCGTATGAAACTACATTGAAGCTCGGCTCAAGTTATTTCGATACAGCGCAACACCCTTTTCGAATTACATGCCGATCCAAGACCGATAACGCATACAAGTACGATTATACCTCAATAACTACACATGAACACAACAACAACAGCAATAAAAATTTTAAATCTTATTTCTTATACTTTTTGTTTTTTTAATTCCTTCATCACATTACACGTTTTGTTGTTGTTATTTTAATTTCATACTTTTTTTGAAACATGGAAATTAATTTCGTGTGCTATGCTCTGCTGTTCACTTTATATGGTAATTTATTTCGTTTTATTGCTTTTTGTCTATATGGGTGTTTCTGTGCAGAGTGTGCACGTGTATGTATGTATGTGTGTTAGGGTGTTTGCAGCCATTAATCTTTGTTATTGCACTCACACACAGCAGCCAAGCGGTGCGCTGTAATAAAGTGCTATGAAAAGTATGTGTGAATGGCTGTGTGTGTATGTATTTATATGTATGTTTGTATGTATATTTATAAGAAGTTTACATACTGACGAAGTTGAAAATAAAGGAGCAGCTTTGAAAAACTATGCGTTGTTCTATGAAAATAGTCTGCTTGAGTCTGTGATGGCAAGCGAGCGCTCACACACACACATATAAGCACTTGTACATTTTTGTAAGTGCCACCATTATCCTGCATTCTTACTAACACCTTTTCGCGCTGCTGTAGACATACATACATACATACATATGTATATTTTTTTTTTATATTTTGCAGCTTTTGGCATGCCCTCTATTGCTTTTTCTGCACAAGACTTAATTCTTCAACAGCTTTTACTTCGCTTCTCCAACTACTTCGTCTTTTGCATTTGCTGTTCAACTCTGTATTCCTTAAATATTTTTATTTCATGAACTTATTCTTATTTTTATGTAAGGATGCAGATAAACCTGAAAATGGATGTGTGGTCATTCGACAGGCGAAACAGGTAAATGGCACAAAGCAGGGATGTCGGAATACACAAAATATATGAAAGCAAGTAAAAACGTTGACTTCAGCTGCACCGAAGCTATAATACCCTTCACAGGTGCATTTCTTATAGCATCAAAGGGTATAAAAAGATCTTGGTCTTGTTTTTCATCGATCAGTTTATATAGCAGCTATAAGCTGTAGTAGCCCAATGTGAATAATTTATTCAGAGTTTGTAGCGTTGCTTTGGGCAATACGCCATACAATATTTCGTGAATATATCTTGTCAAATAAAAAAGTATGCCATGTAAGGATTTGTTTTAGATCGATCAGTTTGTATGGCAGTTATATGCTATAGTGGTCCGATCTGAACATTAAGCTCGAATATTGTAGTACTACTTTTAGCTATAATTCATACAAAATTTCGTAAGGATGTGTCGTCAAATAAAAAAGAGTTCCATACAAGGACTTGATTTGGCGCGGTCAGTTTGTATGTCAGCTATAAAATATATGTATACTAAAGTGACCTAATATCGCCAATTCAGAAAAAAAGTGCATCTCTTTTGGTCAAATCGAACGTGTGCAGAATTTCCATAACTTTGAGACTAGTTCGCGATCATGCATGTATAAGTATACTTTATAGCGTCTCCGACGTTTTCTTCTGGGTGTTACAAGCTACGTAGCAAACAAACCCTGTTGTATAATAAAGAAAAACTGATGTATATGGTACATATGTATAGCTGAATAAATATGTATTTTTGTATAAATAAATATGTACACATACATATATATGTATAAACATTTAACCGCGTGCAAACAAAGATAAATATGAATTTGTAGACCGTCTGCGTACGTACCGTAAATAACTCCTGCCAAGCAGTGAAGGAGCATTAAAGTCGCAGGATGCGCCTGGCCAAGAAGAGGTGAGTAAACCACGAGAAAGTAAACAAATTTAATTGCAAAGATAAATTTATGTACACACAGGCACACCGGGAAATTTACTTATCTATGAAAAAGGTAAGTGGAAAATGGAAATTCTTGCGCGCAGACTTAAGATTACATACCAATTTATTGACATACTTACGTAGATATATACATACATATTGTATATATTTATATACATATAGTATAACTTTAAGTATTTAAGTGCCTATCGCAAAAGAAATCCCTTGGCTTTGTGCGCATACGGAGCTGAGTTTATTTATCAGTAAAAAGAAAATGTTTATTGACATTTCTTAAAGAGACTCTTTTTGAATGAATCTCATGCAGACTAACAGGCAAAATGTAAGTAAAGTGTTGACATTTTGGCGCTTTGTATTTGTATATGGTATAATACTGGCTCTTTTAATTATGAAGAGGTGCTTTTCAGCTCTCAAGTTAGCCATGATTGATAAAGTAATTTTTATTTGGCGTTATAGAGGTATTTCTCAATTTCGGAATTGCGAGATAACGGTAGAGAAAGAGTTACTATTTTATTAATTATTATAAAATTATTAATAAGTAGAGAGAGAGAGGGAGGGATATCGCGGAGTACTCAGAAATTAGACATTTAGACGTTTTTATTGTTTTTTCTTTCATTGGAAGCGAATTATCTATCCTTAAACTGTCGTTTATGTTAAGATGATGGCAGTTTTTGATGTCCTTGTTTTATTTACTGATATTTTTACTGACAATAATAGATCCCCAAAGCACTCCATCTAAGGCCAAAGATAATTGTATAAACTTTACTCTCTTGACTGGCTCAAAGTTGAGGAATGCACTGCTACCTGTGGTCTATTGTGCCTTCTATCTTTACTAGATTGGCGAAGCTTCGAAAACTACTTACTTAACCTAACATAATCTAACTATAGAGCACAGAAAATATTCATCTTTTTGCTTCGAAAACTACTTACTTAACCTAACATAATCTAACTATAGAGCACAGAAAATATTCATCTTTTTGGCCCTAAACAAGTATGTATTTTACTAGATGTTTTGGCGAGGTTTTCTTACTCTTTGTGTTATACATATGTCTTAATGATCTCCACCAAATATTGAAAGCTGCCTACGAAAGGCTAACGGATTTTTTTTTTACGCTTTAGAATTATTCCCGCGGGCTTGAATTTGCCAATAGAGAGGTAGAAATTATTAAAAAGAGAAATTAAATATTTTTATATAATAGTAGATTTGGACGTGGAAGGTCGCACAAAATTCTAGAAAGCTTGTGATAATGTTGTTTTAAGAGACTAAAATAATAGCTCTCACTTCTAAATTTCGAAAATATTCTGCATCAGAATTATTCCTGGATGCTTAAAATTATCTCTCAAGCTTTATACATTTAAATAAAAAATTAAGAAGAAAATTTAAGATATTTCTATAATATTAGTACTTGATTCGAAAGGTCGAACAAAAATGCAGAAAAATTAATGACAAGATTGGCTTAAGAGACTAATGGAAGTGCTTACTTGTAAATTTTGAATTTGGGAGAGAATTCGCTGTTCCAAAAATAATCAGGAACAGTACAAAGAAAGTTTTTGGTTTTCCACAAAAAAGTGCTACGTTTTGGAAGAATCTTTCTCCTAAAAAAGTCGACTTGACGACTTTACTACTCAAAGGCTTTTAGGCACGTTATTTAAATTTTCTTATTGTAGTTTAATGGAATTACTAAAGTTAATGGAAAAGTCGGCTATAATACCTGAGTAGTCCGATTATTATGTAATAATAAATATAATGAAAAATACACCAAAAACAAAAAAATTATATTAATTAAGATTTTTCAAGAAGCATCAAAAGAAATCTTAAGAAATGGCAAAAATTAGTCAGTAAATCCACATTTATATATATTTATATATATATATATTTTAATTGTATTTAGGTAAATCAGAGATCAGATATGAGTGTGTCGCAAATTGAAAACAAAAGACAAATGCTATAATGCAAGAGATTGAGGCAAAAATGCAAAGATTAAATGAGTCGAAGGAAGAAATAACATACGAGCAACCGATATACAAGTATGTATGTATGTATGTATATAAATTTAAATACATACATATATACAATTAAGAGCCTGAATGTCATAAAGTGAGAAAGACGGACAGATAATAACAACACACAAAAGCGAACACACAACAGATCGGAGCGCTACAACAATGTGAGCCAAAATTGTAGAAGCATTAAAGCAAAGGAAGAGGGGAACAAGCGAATACGAATACAATAAGATGGAATTAATTGTCTTCTTTTGCTCTGCCATGCTCTTTCTTCGCCACCACATACAAAAACATATACATATGTGTGTATGTGTGTGTGTTGGCATTTAAATGTATTTGATTCGAATTCTTGAGATAAATTCAAGTTATCCCTACGACATTCTTTGATTGCGGTGTGTTGCATGGTGCAGAGTGAATATAAATCGACATTTAAAGGATGTTTCGTGCGAGATACCTGCATGCACCGCTTGGAAATAATAGCGGTGTCATGCACAAAAACAAAAGCAAATATAAGAAAAAAATTAAAAGAAATCGAAAAAAATTAAAAAAAAAAACAAGCAAGAATTTTGTAAAAAATAAGAAAAGGAGACTCAGAGAATCAGGTTTGATAACAAATGAAGTTTTTATTTTTAAATATGACTTGCCGCTTGATAGGCGTGGCATTTTGTTAAAATGGGAAATAAATTATAACATATGGCAGCATGATTAACACAAGAAATGAAAAAGACTAGCTTTGTTGCGCAGATGACATTATAATTGTATAGATATTTATTTCTATATTTTCGAGATTGTTTATAAACCTGCTTTATTTAATATTTTTTTACGAAAAAAAACTATCTACAATTGCTGAGTAGACAGTCTAGTAATCAAGTCCACTCGTGCATATTAAAATAATTACATTTAATTAGCTGTGTTCGCACTCTCGCCAATGAATATAAAATTTTTCAAATATTTGCTGTCAAAATTTCGCAATTTGCGTTTGAATGAGTGAGTTCAGCGTAAGAAATGGGAAATGCGGAAATATCATTAACGCTGCGTCCGCGCTATATATGTATGTATGGCTTGTTGTAATTTGATGAGCATTGGAAATTAGACGCCTGTCAGAACGATTGTATTTGCAATTCATTTGCCATAAATTAAAGCAAATTTCTGTGAAACTCTGCGAAGTGAATTAGCAAGGTTTTGGTAATTTTACTATTCACACATACAAGTTGCGGAAGAGATATCATAAAGTATTATATATGAAAAAAATTGCTTTTCGTGCGAAATATTATACTTTTATTCAATTACAGACATATGGTTGCTGAGAAGTGTGTAGGTTAATGAAAAGCTAATCTTAATAAATTTAATATTTGAAATTTAAGTAATTTTGCATATCTCAAATGCTGTGAAAGAAAATCTTTTTAAAATTTATTTTATATATCATGTAAAATTATAATTTCTTGCAAAATGATATGCCATAGGCTTTTTGTCACCAGTTATATTCTTATTAGATTAAGTCTAGTTTCCCTCACAGAAATTTTCGAAATTGGAGACATTTTCATATGCCCAACCCGACAATAATATTTCGTTTATTAAACTGTAGTGAAAGTCTGTAATACCTATTAATAATGAAATCTTGGAAAAAATTGTTTATCGATTCGGTTAACGGTTAAGCCTTGTTTAAATCAAACAGTCCGGGTCAACTTTGATCATATGGTATATATTATGAAATCTACCTCAATAACATTAATATTAAACCTATTTTTCTTATGATCGACATAAGTAGCTAGCGAATAATTATCACAAAAAATTACTTTTCAAGCAGTTTTTAAAAGTTGCTTAGCAAAAAATAATTTTGATGTGCTGTTCTATAATAATTTTATACAAAATTTTGCTGAAGAAACAACTGTTAGTAAAAATTTGTAGCAACTTTGTCAAGCAAATAAATGCTTTAAATAGAAATATAATATAGTCAACAAAAATATTGTTGAATTGGTGGGTGTCTTCGCTAAAACCATAGAAAAATATATATTTCTTAATAAACATTTATTCTACAGTCATGTTTAAGCAAAACTCGTGAACTAATATTTCTCTCAAATCTTAAACGCCATTTCTCAACCATTTCTCAACACCTTCTCAACAATTTTTCAACTGGAGAAGCATAGTTTTCTCAATAAAATGAGCAGTTTTATGTATTTTAGTAATTGTATTTAGAAAATGATAGTTTATGGATATAAGCTATCTTAAATGTCATGCGATTCAAAAAACTTTCCAAAGAAATGTTTTCTAAGTGTTCGACATTAATTATATAAATATACATTTTTAAATGCATAGAAACGTCTTTTAATAGTTGTTTCCTTTAAAAAAGAGAATTATATCCACTGGTGAATTTCAAAAAACGTTTCTATTTTGCATATATGGTATATGGAATAGGTATATAGTATTTGAAAATATTTTCCGAAAATTTAAAGTAGATTCGGCAAAAGGTTTTGGAGGAGAGGAATTTTTCAACTAAGTGTAATCACTCACACTCGTTTTAATTTGGGAAGCCGTCCTCTTGTCAAAAATAAAGTTTTGACTAGTCCTTCAATCATTACATGTATTCATATTAATTGGTTTAATATTTTTTTTTTGGTTTTTGCAGCTGAGACATTTTAAGCAGACAACTATTTTTCTCCGCCGGACACCTTTTTTCGGAGGTCCTTCCTGATATCGGAAATAGAAAATCATAGTATTTGCCAACGAATGAGCAACTTAATTCATTTAAATAATATTATTTAGAAAATGATAGTTTAAAATTTGAACTCAAATGATGTTTTATTTAAATGTTTGAATTAGTATGATTAAATTTGAATATTCCAAATCTTAATTGCGCCAAAAACTAACACAAATAACTAATTGACAATTATTAATTTAAATTATTTGAATAATTTCTCGGACTATCTAATTTACGCAGAAGGTTAACTGAGTGTGTGTGAACATCAAATGATTCAATTTGTAAATTAATTGTGTCAGCTAATTGAGCTGTTTTGACAATGCATAAGTGTAATAATTGCCGAATGAACTCAGTTTTTTGTTCAAATATGTTATTTAATTAAAATATTGAATATAGCCATGATATGCATCCGAAGATATGATATATATGTACATACATATATTCGAAGAAAAGTGAAATTTTTTTAATTTTTGTTGCTAAATATACTAATATTAATAAAACAATTTAAAATTAAATTTTTATAGCTTGAAATTCAGAATATAAAATTTTTTTGTTTATTTATTTATTTGTCATAAAAAAATGACAATAAAATCATATCATTGCAAATAATTTTCCATCAAGATATTTGATTAGCTGCAAGGCTACTTTAACTCATATAACCAGTTATAAAAAATAAGGTGCTGCCGCATTTTATTTTTGTCATAAAAGTATATAAAAGTTTAGTTTATGAAAACGGTAATTTAATTTAATTTTTAGTTTTATTATTTTGTTTATGTGTATTTTTGTTTTTGTAATTTTAATTATATTTTTTAGATTTTTATTGCGAAATATTTTTATGATTCTGGGTGCGTTTATAGAGTTTAGCCATAAAGTCTCAGAATTTGCATATTTACGTAAGTGTAGGAGGTTTGAAATCTAGGTAAATGGGTTTTAGCAAGAATTATTGCTAATTTAGATATATGTCTACATATATACATAAATACATATGTATTTTTATGTTCACAAGTCAAAATAATTAAACGTGATTTTTGAGATTTTGAAGAATGTAGTTTAAGGGTGCAGGGTGGTAACTAAATTAGTGTTTTTCAAGCGTAAGTTTTGGCCAGTTTTCCAAACGGAGCTTAAGCAAATACAATATATATAATGCAAGTCGGGTTTGTTTTTGATTTCTGTTTTAAGCTATCGGAACTCCAATGATATATTTATATTACTGTCAACTATTTGAATAGGAAAAAAAAAAATTTTTAGTTTTTGTTTCAAAATAACAAATTTTTTCCCAAACAAATTTTTTAAATAATCAAAGAATATATCTATAAGAAAAAAATTTTCCAAAAATATCATTGGGAAATGTTTCTGAGTGAAGTTATCATGTAAGTTTTGAAAAATCAAAAAAAATTGTGTTTATTAAAATTTTTAAGCTCCTTTTCGGCCACAAAATTTCAATGACTACGCTGCAAGAATAAACATTTTTACTCAAGTTTTAATTAGAAAAACGAGTTCTACCCACATTTAAAAGTGTTTTCCCACTTAAATATTTTACACTGAAAAAACGACAAATTTACTACTTAATTTGCGCGAAAAACAGACTTACTTTTTTATTAGCAGTAAAATCGGAATAGCTGCCTTTTATTGCCGCTCTTGTGCACGCGCTGCGCTATGACGATATCCTTGACCAACTTTAGGCCACTTTAGTCAGCTAAATGCAAGCTATTTATAGTTTTGCACAATTTATAGATTTAGTTATTGTTTTATAGTTTAAATCATTTTGTTTGTTTGCTGGCTTGCTTTTTTCGTATTTTATTTTGCCGCAAAAATTAGATCTCACACGTGATTT
The DNA here is from genome assembly GCF_042242935.1 of Bactrocera oleae. NCBI lineage: Eukaryota > Metazoa > Arthropoda > Insecta > Diptera > Tephritidae > Bactrocera > Bactrocera oleae. The sequence goes on along the minus strand of NC_091540.1, from coordinate 61,685,493 downwards.
CCAGGTAATTTCGTGTGTAATCAGCGAATTTATTTAGTTCCTACAACTGTTTAGTAGCATTGTGTTGATTGCGTTTGATAAAAATTTAATTTTATTTGTTTTTGAATTTAACGCATTTGGGAAATGGAATTTTCTTAGGTGCACGTGCGCTTGAAATTTTTATTATTGATGTTTTTGTGTATAACTTTTTTATATAAATTTGTTTATTTATATACATTTATGTTTTGCTGTTTAATTTTGTTTTTTTCTTTCCACTAATTTTTGTCATTTAGTTACACTGTAAATGTTTACTTTTTTTGCTTTTGGTCTGAAAAATATTCTGTAGTTTTCTGCTGCTAAAAATTAAATTTTTATATTTTTAGTTATTATTTGTTATTATTTTTAAAATACATTGCACAATAAATTTATTTATTTTCAATATTTCTGAAATCACTTATTACGCTTTGCTTGGCACAAAGCCGTTGTTTAACTGTTACACATAAATAATATGATGCTATATTAGCGCAATAGCTTGTTGTCTAATATATTTAACGGAATTTCGTGTATTCCTGTTAGTGTTTGTTGTTCTAAAAATATTAGAATTTTTTTAGGTAATTTTTTTCTTTATTTTAATTAATTATTATTTGTAATTAGTTTTTTGCTAAATTGTTTTCTTTTTGTGTTTTTTTAGTTACTTTCTTAAAATTAATTTATTTTGATTAATTAATTTTTAAATTTTTTTAAATTAATTAATTTGTTTTAATTTAAAAGTATTATTTAATTTAGTTTTTTTTTTGTTTTCAGTAAATTCTCTTTTTTATTACTTTGTTTTAATTAATTCATTTTTTTTTACTTAAATTCTTTTTTTTTAAGTAAATTTAATTTATTTCAATTAAATTGTATTTTTCGCAATGAAATTTTTAATGAATATTTTGTGATTTTACTTGAAGTTTTATTAAATTTATTTTTACTTTAGTACTCAAATATTGTTAGTTTTTTTGTGCCTTTTGCTTGATTTTATTTAAAAAAAATTTTTTTGTTATTTAAATTTTATTAATTTTTTTTACTTAAGTTTTAATTATTTTATTTTTATATTCAATTTATTCACAACACTTTAACGCAATTAAATTGCTTTTTTTCTAGTTACAACTACAACTTTTTGTTTATTATTATCTTTGTTTTTTTATTTATAATATTTATTCTAGTGCTTTGTTTTAAGTTTCATTTCCTTGCACTTCTCACGCTTGGCATTTTACTACCGCTGTGCGGGTTGTTGATAAGCGTGAATTTGTGCGCGTCTTTCGTTGCGAAAGTCATCATTGCAATCAAATACAAGCAGATTAACGAAAAAATAATGTTGCTTTTATTTTATTTTTTTTTTGCAAAATTTTTTATATGTTAATATTTTTATTAGTTTTTAATTTTTTTCTATTTATTTTTATTTTTTCCTTTAATTTTTTTTTAATTTTTAATTATTAATCTCTGTGTTTTTTAGCGATTCCCTTGCTTGTCTATCTCACTAAAATTTTTATTTTCACAACTTTTTCTGATTTTTGTTTTTGTTGTTGCTTTTGCAGTATAAAAACAGCTTGTTTATGCGTGATAGCGATTAATTCAAACCAATTGTGTGCTCATAAAATTTTACGACACGATTTTGTTTTACAATTCTTTATTGCAAGTTTTTAAAATATTTTTTCACTTTGCTAGTTTAGCTGCGACTGATAACAACACTGATTGTATGCTTTACTCTGCCTGCGTTATGCTATGTTTATGTTGTGCTGTTAGTTTACGCGCTTGTACTCACGCTGATTGATAAGCGGCAAAAAAGTGAAAATTCAAACAAATAAAAATAACGGTTATCCTTTTTTATTTTTTCTTTTTATTATTATTTTTTTTAATTTTTTTTTGTTTGTTATTTTTTCAACGTCGTGGTAGTTTGTTTATTCACAAATTTGCTGACTTTTTTATGACTCTTATTCCTCTGCAGTATTTGTTTATGCCGTTGCGTGTGGCGCAACTCTCGGTTGTTAAGCGGAAATCGTGCTTCTTTCGTATTTCATAGTCTGTGCATTTTTTTCGTGTTTATTTCAAGTATTCTTTTTTTGTTTTTTGCTGTCGGTTTCACTGCATTAGCACGCGAATTCGCCTAAATATATACACTGGCAAATGAACACGTACACACACACACACACGCGCATACACATATAAACCGCCTAAGCTTGCTGGCACACGTGAGTACGACTTCCGCTCATAAGCTATATTAGAAAGCAGATTGTGGATTTCGATACTGATGCGCCTGTTATTTTGTTTCTAATAAGCAGTTTTGCCGTGAAATCACTCAAAAATTGCTCGCACACACACAATTCGTTTGATTTGTAGTTGCAGCGCTTGCTTGTACGTGCGTTATTATTGTCTGAAAGCCGGCAAACAGTAAATGCTGAGCACTGGGTGCTTGCAAATTTTATTATTATTTAGAATTTTTTTAAATTTTTCGAAATTCCTCTAATTTTCAGAAACGCAGAATTTCGAGAATTTTTTTTTTAAATTAAATTTTTTGTTCAACTTCACTCTTTCCAGCTTTTTTGGTTACTTCAAAACTCATTTATCCAATAATAATTCTTCTACTTCTGCTGCTGTTACCTCGTATTCTTAATCTGCCCAAAATCCAAAGTAAATCTCTGTTGTTAGTTGTTGTTATTGTATACGCTATTATTTAAAAGGTCGTGCTGCGTCGAGCTTGATTTGTTACTTGCAATCAATGCTTACTTGCTGACTTTTTTTGATTCTACACTTGGTTGGTTATTAGTTGTCTGTTATGCCTTGTCTGTTCTGTTCGGCGGAATAGTATGACGCGCACACCGACGTTTTTCGTTACGTCCTCGAGGAATCGCAGAATGAATCTGAACGTGCCGTCACCGCTGTGTCAGCGCCAAGCGAAGCCAAGTGTACACGAACGTACGCTAAAGTTGTATGCTGTTCAACGTATGCACAAGCATATTTACGTACATATACACACATATATACATACACTCAAATATACATATATATACACACAAATATTACATGCACAATTTATAAGTTTGTTTGTAGTCAACGTGCCTGTATTGTATCTTGGCGTTTGTTATGTGTGTGTCGCGCTGCTTGCGTTCGCTATGCATACACTAACACATACATATAGTTATCAGCCAGTCTGCCCCCTCCACCCTTCCCATTGCTCTGTGTGTATATGTGTGCAGTTAGTTGGCTCTGGCTTGTTGTTGCGCCTCTTGTTCATGGCTGCGCGCCGCTGAGAGTGTGAGTACGGCGAGGCAGCAGCGATAGAGGCAATGATAGTGGCGTTGGCAGTGAGTGTGGCGGCGATTGTATGGTGGCAAAGAGACGCGAAAATTGCGCTCGCTTCCTCAGCATAGTAATCAACGTACAGTGGAATATTTTCGTTTGAAATGTTGTGGAAAATTATTTGGAGTTACAAATTAACTGTATGTACTTGTATATGGTTTATAAGATACATTTTACAAATAATTATTTTATTATTTTTTTATTTCTCACAATTTTTGTTATACATTTTTTTTAATTTTTCAGTTTTTTTTGTTACGGGAGTGCTTTCCGTATCATCGTTTCGTCACAGCAATGATATGTGCCACTTGCAGGTCACTAAAATACTATTATCTTGGGAACCGTTGCACACCCTGCGACCACTATCTCATTTCTTTAGGGTGGCGTTCCATATATCCGATGCAAGACTGCTGTTATAGAAATATTTGGACACAACAGGCTTTTAATTCAGTCTCTAAAACTGCTTTTTTTATTATTAAGTTATTTTTATTTCTATAAATATTTAATACAATATGCCAGTATTTTAGCATAACAAATATTTTATTTAAAAAATCCCTAGAAAAATCCACTTATTTAAATGAAAACTAACTATATAGGAATTCTTTAAGCTTACCGTTTATAAAATTCGTTGAAATAATATAATAAAGTTTTAGATCTTCAAAAAATCATCTAATTGTAATTGCAATAAATCTACACGAACAGCGTTTTTTATGCCTAGTTTCCATCAATCATTTACAAAAGAAAATAAATAAATTTTGGCAAAGTGGAAGAAAATTAGTCTAAAACCTTTGAAAACTAGACTTTTTAATACTATTTTCACAGAAGATATCCAATTAGAAAATTTATATTGAATCGCTTAGAACTGCTTTAGAATTTAAACTATGATAAAAAAGTGATTCCGAGAAAGCACTTAATATTTCGGTTGGTATCTCATATTTTCCTTTAAGTAGATGAAACTTTATGTTTTTATGAATATAATAGAAGGTTTCTTAACCTTTTACTCATGAAACGTTTATATCAAATTTTATTAGCCGTATGGCAATATCAAGGGCCCGATTTTGGACCTTTCGAATGAAAATCAATTTGAAAATTATGTCTAACTATTGCTGAAATTTTTAAAGAAAAACAAAACCGAATTGGATTCATAACAATACCCAATCGGTTTAGTGAGCATTCGAAATTTTTTTTAAAAGTATCAGGCGAGTATTTTGTTCTGATTAAAAAGTTTTTTTTTTCGAAAACGATTTTAACCCTTAAAACTTTTTTGTATAAGCTTAACAGCTAGATAATTTCATTAAAAAATTACGGTCCAATATTTTAGTTAAAATATTTTTATATTTGCCGAAAATACAACTTCAACACCTTATAGCTTTTGTCATATAAGTTTGATCGAAAAATATTTTAACAATATCTGAAACAAGCTCAATTTCGATGGAAGAAGGCATATACTTGTATCTCATTTTTTGGAGGCTAGCATCGAAAAGCGGCGATATTACTTCTTCATATCTCCAATATCCAGTCGAGAGTTGTGTAGAGTAATTAAAATAAAGGCTGTTAAGTAAACAAGGTTTTTCGATTTATTGTAAAGTTTGGATGAGAAAAATATGGAAAATTTCTAAAAATACTTTTCGAAAATTTTAGCGCCAAATACACCACTGTATGCGGCACACAACATTGCCGTAGCAACAAAATAATAAAATTGTTGTTTCTTCTGAAGGTGTGTGCGTGAGTACGAGTATTGTGAGTGAGTGAATTTTGGTAAACAGCAACTACGGCGTGGCAATGGTTGCTAACAACATTGGACTGCTGCTACACCGACGACGCACACACTCACACTGCTAGACAATAGTGGTGAGTGTGCGGCTTGGCATAAATGCATCAACAAAATACCTGTTTGTTGCCGACTATGCCGACGTGAATATGTGTATGTGTGTGTGAATGGTTTGTTGACATTCTCGCTGCGCGCTCTCGAGAGCTCACACAAGTCGAAGAAACGGCAGCAAGCAGCAAGCGCAGCTAGACAACTTACTACGGAGAGTATTAAAATTTAAGAAACAACGAACCAGGTGGCGATGGCGCTGGCGGTCTGCAAAGTGTTTGTGAGCGCGGCCGGAGCGTAGCATGTGTGAAGACTGAATGAGAGAAAACAAGCGAAGCAGTGCGCACACCAAGAGCCGCAACAAGAACAACACAACCACTTTATGCGGACCCCCACTTGCGTTAGTGTTGGTCGCTACAGTTCGGCTATCAGGTGAAATGGATGGTCTCGTAGTTGTGTTGGTATTGGTGTTGGTGCGGAGAGTGTGGTGTGGTGTATGACTAGCGTTTTGTTGGTGTTAGTGCTGGTGGTGGCCATTGTGTTGAAGATTCTGTGTACAACAGGATGACTTGGAGTGCAAGTCGCATCCGAAATACATGTTTATTTGGGCGTGTGTGTGTTGGTTGTTGAAGGAGGCCGCGCTCGCAACGTGAGGGTATTTCATTAACAACAACAACAACGGCAACAACAAAATTAATAAGAGGACAACAATAAGCCAGCGAACTCTAATAAGAGGAACACAAAGTGGAGACGTCTACTTGCAGCAAGCAGCAGCGCCAAGCGAAATATAGCAACAACAACAGCACAACATTTTAAGGATGCTCATTGCAGTCGGCAGCGTGCAGCGAGCAGCCGCATAAGACGAAGATGGTGGAAAGGAAAAATCGTTGGAAAAACAGTAAACGCAACAAAAGAGAATAGAAAATTCGTTGGCGAGCATTTAAAGCGCAACAACGCATCGCTTGCTGGCTTGCCACAAATATTGACCATTGCAACGTATTTTGTTGCACATTTCGACACGGCAACTTAAAGAATTCGTGCATGTTGCATATTTATTTATACATTTGCATTGTTGTTAATTGTTATTTTTATGTTATTAATTTTTAGAGATATTTTTTCTATATGCTACACTTACTTGAGTTGGTTGTATGCGTATTTTAGTTGTATTGTGAGTGAGAAACTTACCTGAAAATATAAAAAAAATAAAGATTAATAAATTTTTGATATAAAATTATTTTCTGAAAGTACATAGATGCAAAAAATATTTTTTTTTATAATTTTTCCAATATGTATGTTCATATGAAAATTTGTATTTGTTTGAAAATTTTTTCAATAGAAGAGATTTTATACTTTAATGATAATAATATATATATTTTTATTTTGTTATGAAAAATATTATATAAATAAACAACACTACTTTCTGTGTACATTTTGAGGCTCCTTTGCGGCTTTTAAAAACAATATAATAATGCGTTAAACTGGCTTAACATGCAGCAAGAATTTGACAGCGATCGAATCATTTGACTCCGTGCAGTCACTCAAGCAAATTTGAAACCATTAGTTTTGAAAAAAACGCGTTTAAAGGTAAGCTGATAGAGTTGATTGAACCGAGCGTCCACATAGAACCATGCAACTCAAAAACTATTTGAGATATCGATTTAAATTTTTTTTATTTTATTTTTAAAGTCATAATCTATTGAAATACGCAAACAAATTTTTTTTGTAAATATGTGCCACTTAAGATCATAAAATTATTTATTATTTTTTTTGAACAAAATTTGTTAAAAATAAATTTACTCGTACCATTTAACATATGTACCCAGAATGGACCCCAGGAGATCGAATTGTAGGCATAAATTTTATTTATTTTAGAAGTATTAAGATAATACAAATTTTATAAATATTTTTCCAGAATCTTGCAAAAAATGATAGATTTGATTGAATAATATTATTTCTTTTAAACACTTTTTAAGGGAAAAATATTAATTAAAAAAAAACTACAAAATTTAGAAAAATTAAACTATAAATAACAGGTAAACACATTTGTCAAAAAAATTTTTTAAATTGAGATAATTTTTACACCTTAAAAATACTTTTTCATGCCAAAACAAAACGCCAGCTGGCTACTTTCTAAGCTCATGCACACATATTTACAATAACAACTGCACATTTTGCTCGCTAGTCAGTGATGTGTATGCAAAAAATCAATACTTTCTTATAAACAAAAACACGAAAAAAATAAAAAGAGAGCAAATAATATTTAATTATATGAGGTAAAAATAAAAGCTCATATAATGGCTGGTGGCAGAAAATTACGAAATTTACGTTGTTGCTATTTACAGCAAAGTGTGCTTCATTTTAAATTACACATATTTATTTTTTCGTTTTTCTTTTGTGTTCATTTTCTGCTACCAACATTGTCCGGCCCCACCCACAAAAGGCGCGCATATTAAGCGTGCTGTCGCAATATCGGTTGGCAACGCAGTTCTCCTCGTCATCAGCGTCGTCGTCGTTGTCGTGAGCGCTGCCAACGTTGCTGCATCATTACAAATTTTCAATTTTGTTTTATTATTATTTTGCTTATTTACTTTTATTGCTATTATTCTGTCCTCATTCCACCATTGCTTGTGCGCATTCTCATAACTTTGTATGGATGGCTGGTAGACTTGCTTGTTGTTGTTGTTGTTGTGACCCACACGCTTCTTCACCTTCTATTGCTGAGCGCTGATAATGTCTTCGGCTGTGGAGCGCTCGATTGGTTTTAATGTTTATTTTAAATTATTTTTGTGTTCTTTAAATTTTTTGTAGAATTCTTATGTGAAATTTAGTTTCGCACATATTTGTTTGAGTTCCGATTTTAATTGTTTGATTTAATTTTACTTAAGTTATTTTAGTTTAATATAATATATTTTATTTTGATTTTACTTGTAATTAAATTAATTTAAATTTTAAAATTTTTTTTCTTATATTTTGATTTAATTATATTAAATCTATTTTTCTTTATATTTAATTTAATTTTATAATGATTTTTGTTCATTTTTGTTTTGCCCTATTTTATTTAGTTTTAATTCATGCTTTTTTAATTGTTTTTATTATTCTTTATTTTGTTTTGGTTTAATTATTTCTAATTATAATTAATCTTAATTTATTTTTACTTTAATTATATATTAGTGGAATTTATTTAGCTTTCAATTTTTATTTGATTTAATTTAATTTTAAGTTCATAATTCTATTTTCAATTTAATTTAATTTTATTTTTATAAACAAAATTTATTTTAATTTTTTTATTTTATTTCATTCTTTTTTGTTTTATTTTGTATTTGTATTGTATTTTTATATTTATTCTAATTATAATTAATCTAAATTAATTATGTATAAATTATTTTATTCTAATTATAATTAATCTAAATTAAATTTTATTTTACTTTATTTAAATTCATTTTATTTATTTTATTTGAATTTATTTTATTTATTTATATTTATTTTATTTGAATTTATTTTATTTATATTTATTTTATTTTATTTTAATACTAATTTTAGTGTTAAGTTTAATTTTAATTGTAATTTTAATTTTAAATTTTAAATTTTAATTTTAATTTCAATTTTAATTTTAAATTAAGTTTTATTCTTAATTTTATTTTTAATTTTAATTTTAAGACTATTTATAAAATTTTAAATTTGAATATAATTTATTCGCGTTAAAATTTTTCTTTGTCTCTTTTAGCATTAATTAACATCGCCTCGGTCGCTCCTTAAATATTTGTTTACTTTATTTTCTCTTTTTCTCATATTATATCCTCATTCTTCATCTTTTTCCGGCAAATTTATTATTTTTATACTCTTGCAACATGCTGATACAGAGTATAATAGTTTTGTTCACCTAACGGTTGTTTGTTTCACCTAAAATATATAAATGATCAGACTGATGAGATGAGTTGAAACCAGCGTGATTCTCTGTCCGTCTGTCTGTCTGTCCGTACAATCGACGACTTGAGTAAAAATTGAGATATCTTGATGAAACCTGATACACATATGTATTTCTTGGCACCCAAGGGAGGTTGGTATTGCAAATAGGTGTAATCGGACCATTGCCACGCCCACAAAGCGACGTTGAACGAAAACTTTTAAAGTGTCATAACTAATTCGCAAATTAAGATGCAAAACTGTAATTTGATACAAGAGTAGCAGGGAAACCTGTGTGCTAAACATATTTAAAAGTGGGTACGTATCTTTCAATCCATATAATACATATTTTATCGCCTCTTCGAACTCTGAGAAAATGGGTAAAATCGGATAATAACCAAGCCCATTCCCCATAAAACGTTATTGAATAAATGAGCCACAAGCATTAAATTTCGCTACTAGGATGGTAGAGAAGTACTTTTCGGGATCTGGTGTGAAAATTGGACAAGGTGCTTGGCACCGCCCACCTTTAGAATAAATCCCATATTCCATTAATAGTGCCCTCATTCCTTAAATGAATAAAATTACGGCGATAGTTGCCTTAGTTTGATTGAAAGTTTTGCCAAAACTTAAAGGTGTTCCTCCGCCTTTGTTCCTTGCAAGTTGCAAGAGCACGAAATATTCGGTTACACCCGAACTTAGTCCATCCTTACTTGTTGCTTCTAGTATTGAGTTTAAAATTATTTTCAGTATGATTTTACTGCTGCAAGCTTTTACCAAGACAATTCGACAGACTGTTTACCTACCCACCCTTGTTATTTCTCTCCATTTCATATATTCCTTTTTGTTTTTGTTCCATACAACTGGCGAACACCACCCACCATCGCCGCCTTTTTTCTACAAAACATTTTGATTCGAATATAGCCGGCTTTTCGACACACATACGAGCAAATATCCGTATAGGAGTGCAGTAAAGACCCTGCAGGCATTTCTATTTTAATTTGTGACATTGAAAAAAAATTACATATTTTAAATTTCAAATTCCTATATTTTGAATATGACCATATAGAGAAATAGTAAATTATTCTAAGCTAAAAAATTTATTATGGAATAATTTGTGTATTTATATTTTTAAAAACGTTTCATAATTACTTTTTAGGCATATATGGTCTATTCTAAGCTTAAAATAGTAAATTTTCTCAATAATATTCCTTGCAAATTTTTAAGCGTGAATTTTTTTGTGGAGTTTTGTGAAGAGTTCGCTTTGAATGTTTCCAATTTTTTGGAGGTTATAGCGGAAATCGAACGTGTAAAATTACTTTTTCTTCATAAAATATTTGCTAAGTTATGAAAAACTCAATAAAATCTCCCAATCGATTTCAAAACTTTTCCCTATATGGTCTCATTTACAGCTAAGTATTTGCCATTATAGTATTACTTTCATAGTCAAGTCGCAGCACAGTCTTCCATTTGTTAGTAGAATACGGACAAAGCAAAAACAATACCAATAATAATAATAATAATAAAAGCAACAAAAACAAAAGCTGGCACATCAGGCGTTGCCAATAATAATGAGCAAAACAAAACAAAAATGAGTTAAAAAATGCAGATATATGTATGTGTGGATACAAAACACTACAATAAAAACTTCAAGCAGCAGCGGAGACAGCAGTAAGCAAGCGCTGGCAAACCTTGGGGTCATTATTCTCTTCGCCGTGGCAGCAACTACATATACACACAACAACACACGCATGCACACACTTACAAACAAGCAACGCCTCCACCACTAGCATACACACTCCACCAGCTCCACATCCAACTTACAGCCCCTCGCCGTCGACATTAGCAAAGACTTCGTCGCTTGCTCGCGCAACGCAATTGGCCTCCACATTTGCGTTCTTGGAATAATGGACATAAGACGCGGAGGGAGTGAACGCGCGCGCGCGCAAAAACCAAGCGCTATCGACGCTGACGCTATAGCGATGCGCCGCGCCGCGTCACCACCCCACCAACTCTCGCCAAACAATGTAATAAAATTCAATTATTCTGCTATACGCCTCGCACGTTCTTTCGCCTTTTGTTCGCTGGTGGCGCACGCACGCGTCCCGCCTCCCCTACACACACTCTCTCTGCCGCCCACAATTTGCCGTGACCAAAAGCTAATGCGTTTTGCTGATGGCGACAGCGCGCGAAAAGGGCGGCAAGCAATCGATGGCGAATGTGCAGCAAAAGAGAATTTGTGTGTTGTTGTGGCATGTTATTTGATGGGCGGCGGGTTGCGGCGTTGCATTGCTGCGGCATTTGCCTTGCACTTTCTTGGCATTGCTTACTCGGCGCACGGCTGCTTCTTCTTCCGCTTGCTGCTGCTTGCAATTTTGGCGTCGCCCGCACAGCAACGTTAAGAATAATAACTGCAGCAGCAGTGGCAGCAGCAAATTAGCAACAACAAATGCCTACATCGCAGACTGTCAGCGACTGTAGCGACGGTTGCAAAGGCGGCGGTCGGCATAAGTTGATTCTGGCTGCAGGCGTGTGCTCTTGCTGTGGCATTGCAGTTGCTGTACGCCTTGTGCCTCTCACTTTTTGCAATGCCAGCGCTTGCTTGTGCGGTTATTTATGAATTCGCTGTGTTTTTGTTTAATTTCGCTATCCTAACCCCCACAGTGTTTTCGTTATTCTGCCCATTGTTTTACCTATTTGCTCTTTTTCACTTTTTCCACTTGAATATTTTGCGCCTTGGCAAAGGCAAGCACCTTCTCCTTCGGTACTCCTTCGTTTAGCCGACATTTTTTTAAATACTCTGCATAGTGGTATGGTTTGTCGACTTTTGATATTAAAATGTGTGTTATTAAAAACTTAAATTTTTTGGAATGTTGTTACTTTATTCGTGAGTATCGTGTGCATTTCTCAAAAGAAATAGACTTCAATATTTCTAAAAACGAGTGCTCAAATAATTTGGAATTGCATCGTTTTACTTCTCAAAGCATTTTGGTTGTAGGGGCAGAAAACATTCCTGAAGTAATTTCGAGGAATGATGCCGAAGTGACAGTCCTTGGCCAGATAAAACGCTGGGTCAGTTCCGGTTACTTAGACCCGACTGTTTTATTTCGGTCGCAAACTTCTCGATCGTTCATTTTCGAATAATTTCAATTTGCAATATGGTGTGGAAGAAATTCAAAAATTTCATAAATACTATATACATACATCAAATCTAAAGAAAATATTTTCAATCGAAATAGTATAGTGTTTTCCTCTTTTAAATATTTTTTAATCCAACTATAAATAATTTCAAAGGGTATAGTCCTTTTTGTTAGTTAAGAATGCTTGAGGAAGCCTATTCGACGAATAAATCTCTAGATATGATGATTTGAGGATTTGCATGCGAAACTGAGATCTAGGAAACTGTTTTGAAACTGGTTCGGATTTATTTCGTATCGAAAAAATTTAAAGGGGACGAAGATATGTATATGTCATATTAAGGCTATAATACATCTATATATATATACCTCTCTAAAGTGGGGAAATAGTGTTGGCTGTTGAAAAATCAATTTTCAATTTTTTGTCATAATTTATAAGTAATCCTATTTAAAGAATTATCCAAAATTTGTTTTAAAAATAGGCAGTTACTCTTTTCAAAGCATCGCGTTCTCTATGAACCTCAAAATAAATTATCAAATTTTATAACAGTTTTTACTTTGCAAAAAAGGTGTAAAAAGCCAAAAAATCAAAATTTTTGAATTGACCTCTGTAAGAAAGTAAAATATTCCTTTGTTTTTTTTTTTGATAGAATTTAAGTTCATATAGAAGAGGGACAATTAAGAAAAGTAATTTTCAACATGATTTCTTTACCAACGAAAATTTGAATTCAAAAAACTTCCTTTACAACCCATTGTGCTCAGCGCTCAATTTCTTCTTTCAACATGAATTTGCACTCTCTCAATAAGTCGCCGCTTTGCGCTCTGCCCATTGACAGCAAAAGCAAATAGAACCAAAGTCCCGACCATCTTATGCAAGATGAAGTGCAAAAACGCAAGAAGAATGCAAAAGGAAATGCACAGCAGAGAGCAGAGCGCTTATCGCCACCGACGGCAATTGCAAAGGGCAATACACGCAGATAGTGCACGAGAAGGTAAATGTGTGTGTGTGTGTGTATGTGCGCGCAGCTTTCATGCAGAGCAGTCTGTTTTTATGCAGCAGAAACTGTAGTCGGCATTCGAAGTAAACTGAATATAAGTATGGGTATGTGTATGCATGTGTGAATCTCATCGTTTTCTGTCTCACCAAATGTGTAAGCTCCAAATTGCTCTCACATTTTGTATAAACATGTGTGTGTGTGTGTGTATATATGACTCAAAAGAGAGGCACCACAAAATGTTGGGGCTAAATTTGCAGGCGTCACCTCCTCCTTCACACCAACACACTCGCATGTGAGCCCCTTTATATATGTATTTGTATGTGTATAATTGTTATTTTGCTACGAAAATGTAGAGGCAAAATGGAAATTGCGATAAAACAACAATAAGGAACGACAACAACGACAGCCAAGCGCCGGTAGCAGCAGAGGTAGTTGTAGCCAGAGCAACAGCAACAGTAACAGCAACAGCAACAGCCACGGCAACAGCACAAGCAACGGAAACGGAATGTTGGTGGCAATAATTTTTAATATGTAATTTTCAAATAAATTTACATAAAATAATCATTTCGAAATTGTAACAGCAAATGAAGCGAAAAGCAAACATTTTTTCCTGCACTCTCGCATATATTTAGCACACGCCGAGGCAATATACAATTTTTCTAAATGGTTGCCCTGTTAATTTTGTATGATTTTTAGTGTGTGTGTGTGCGGGGATTCGTGGTGTGCGATGCTTTAGTGTTGCTCTAAAAATTTAAGGATTTCCACTTTTAGCTTAGTTGCAGTTTGGGTGCAAGAAAGTAATTGCTTTGGGCATCAGAGATGAAGGCCCATATAATGGGTTTTAAGCGAATATTAATTTTAAATATTAAAAAAATTTATAATAATATGAACAGTTTTAAGCTCAAAAATCCAAACGAGAAATTTTTCCAGGTTCTTTTTTTTTACGTTTTTTGGGTGACTATTCTAATATTTTTATTTAAAAAAGTGTTATTATTTGAGATATTAGAGTTCGAACTTGTTACTCTTTAAATGAAATCATTACCATGAGTATAGTCCTACTTTTTTAGTGAACATTTTTATCGGGTAATGTAAATATATATATAAAGATTTTTCGCCATTTTGGTTTCCAAAATAAACATCTTTTTTAACTTCTAATCCAAATTTTGTTTGAGACAATTAGCTAAATTGATTTTCAATTAAGGCTTAAATTGCTAAACAATTTTGAAGTTAGCTAATATATACTTTTGAGGTGAAGTTAGTTAGTAAATATGTAAAATGTGGTGTTGCGCGAGTTAATGGGAGATTTTTAGATATATGAAATAGAGCTCAGATTTTTCCAATTTAAAATTAAACACCAAAATTATTAATAAACTCGAGTTTATGGCGGAATGAGAAAATTTAGGTGTTAACACATTTATTAATAAACTCGAGTTTATAAGAGAGCGTGGAAAATACGGAAATTATCAATAAATTCAAGTTTATGGATTAACGTGGAAGTAAGAAATAACCAAAATTATAAGTTAACTCGAGTTTCAAGCATCACGGAAAATTGCCAATATTATCTACAAACTTGTGTTTGTGGTGTAACATAAAAATTTTCAAAATTTTCAATAAACTCAAATTTAGGGATAACACGGCAATAAAAAAAGTTTTATGTAATTAGCTAAACCTTACTATTATGGTAAATTTAGTTGTAATTGTTAATGAAATTATTATAATCAAATCAAATTGCTCTAACAAATTGTTTGTATTTTTATAATAAATATAAAGTTATTCATTGCCATTTTGTTTTCATAAACTCAACGCTTTTCAGTTCTAAATGTCACATTTTTAACGAAATTTTGATACAATTAACTAAATTAAGTTTCAATTAACTTCAACATTATTGGCTGTAGGCTATTTCGAAATTTGTTTCTATATTAAAAATTAATATTTCCATATTTTTTCGTAAATTAATTTATATTTGTATTAAATCAACAATCGACTGATTGTCAAATAAAACTGTTCCAGAGCATTTTTGAAGTTTGAATAATAAATATATAAACATATATCATAATATTGTTTTAGAAATTACATACTTTAAACTTTTAGTTGCTACAATTTAACACAAATTTATAGACAATTAGCAAGCTGTAATTTAAATTGCGTTTCAAATAATTCAAATCGCATGAAAATTAGCTAATTCATATTTTTCTGTTAAAAATTCATTATAAAATAGCATAAAATTCTGTATCTAATTTTGTTCAGTTAGTTGATTTCGTCGCTTATTAGAAACACTAATATTTGAACAATTAGTTGATTGTATGATAAATTGAGCTTTAGTTAGTTCAATTAGTTTATTCGATATTTGTAATGTAAATTGTATTGCAAAAAATTTTTTAGGTAGCTATTTTCAATTAGTACAGTATTTTTTTAAGATTATGGTTAAATTAGTTTAAAACAAAACTGGGGAAATTAGATGTTTACTTGAAATAGAGATATATAACTTTTTCTGAATGAAAAAACAACCTGTTTTAAAAAAAAGGGGTTCAATTAAATGAAATTACATCAATTTCACGAACACATTTAATTTAAAAAGCATTTGTTTTTAGATTCATTGCTTAATTGAACTAAAATTAAGAGGCTACCATGGAAGCTTAAACAACGGGCATTTTAGGATGCTTGATAAAACAGTTAATACCCTTAATGTATAGGTATGTATAAATAGTGTAAAAATTTACAAAAAAAAAACAAGCTCAAACGAAAAATACTTAATTAATTGAAGTTACTCGTCGTTAAAATTTTTTGTTAGCAAAATTTTGTCTTTCTAATAATATATCGAATTATTCTGATTTTTTAAATAATTGTATACATTAATTCTTTTTACTTGGTTTAATCCTATAATGGTAAATAATATAAATAGAAAATTTATGTCAAATTCGAAGAGAGTAGGTTGATGAAAACTTGAGATTTTTTGAGAAAGATTTAAGTTAAGTCTTTACCGGTCGAATTGCCGCGAAATTAAAATGAATGTACTTTGAAAATAATAAATCGAATTTCGAAAATTTGTTTTGCGGAAATATTCTTGAATGTTGAAAGTATCGAAATATAAAATTAAAAGTTTTTTATTCTTAGAAATGGTTCCATTGTTGTTTTTTTTATAGCGAAATTTTCAATTTTCTCAAATAAAAATAAATTTTGTAAAAAAAATTTTATGAAGATTTTTTCAAGCAGTAGAAAAATATATGTGACAATATACACAAGTCTTCATAAAATTAGCTATTTTTCGCAAGAGCAACATGTTAATAGGTATCTAAGAAGGGACTTAAAAAAATAATATAAATTAGAATTACAAGTTGAAGTATTTTTACTTAGCGATCTTTGTCTTTAGTAATAATCAAAACCTGTACAAATATATGTATGCATGTATGTATACATATTGTAGTCCTACATTATCTTCTCCATCGTGCAACTACAGAGTGACATCAGTTAAGAGTCGACAACTGAGTTTTGGTGCTGTCAAAAATGTCAAAACCGAGAGATCCTGCTTCAACAGTATCAAGCACGACTTGAGCAGGAGCAGTCACAACAGCAGCGTAGCTACACAAGCACGCTTAATGAGTCGCTGTGGCTTAGTGTACAGATATATGCATACAAACAGACATACTATTGTATATATATGCATATATGTATGCAAAAGCGTGCTTCTAAGCACCACAGCATCTCACCTACATTCCACATAATGCTGTAGGATTCTTGCGTTCATTTCGTTTTTCGTGTGTCCATCGCTTAAAGCGATTTCGTAAATTACATTTCCGGCAATAAATTTGCATACCTCTGGCATCTTTCTAAATTGCTATCGTTTGTAACATGCGCCGCCACCAACACCAATACCACCACAACCAGTCGGTCTGTATAACCGCCAAACACCACCACCCGAGTCGCAATTTAACTCACACTCATGGCGAGGCATGCCACGACGTAGTCGAAATATATGCAAGTATACGATTTTTTTTTTGCCTTCAAGCGCCCTTCATGTCATTCTAATGTGCGACTCAAATACATTTACACACACACACACATACGCATATACACAAGCACAGCGACCTGCCTAACCACCTACTCGATTTGTGGTGCCCTTTTGCCCTTCTTCCGGTCTTTTTTGCACAGAATTGGTTGGTTTGAGGATGCGCTTGCTCGCTCGCTTGCTTTATTGTTTTTATTGTTCTGCGCAATTTCTTTGTTATCGCCAATGTGCGCGTGGCTATTGTTGTTGTTTTGATTTCGTAAACATATTTCTTATGCGCAACAACGCACAATATTCGCCTTGCTCCTACCATCGCATCACCGCACCTCATTGACCGAACGCAGCAGCAGACGTGCAACTACACGCCCCTTCACCACGACCACAACATTCATTTCATTATCCACCTTCTCACCTATACATAGATATTACCTATAGTAGGAGTACGTTCAGCTCGCGCCTCTCATCAGCCCCAAGCCCTTGTCACAACTATTAAGAAGTGTGTGAGTGTAGGCAACCGCCTAAGAAAACGAAATTCGACCTAAAATGTCTTTGCTTTTGTTCGCGTTGTTCCCATTCAAGCACTTAGTATGCCATCTTCGGTTGAAAGCTCGAATTATGCATTACACGAAAATATATGCATATATTAGAATGTGTGTGTGTGTGTGTGTGTTTTGGTGTGTTTGTTTAGTGGGCACATTTTTTCCAATTTACGTAATAATGCGAAACTTTTTCCCCATTTTAGATCATATTTTCTGATATGAGCCAAGGCAAGTGTTTAAGGAAATAATTTTTGTTTGAAACTTCTAAAGTTGTGCGGAAGTGATAAAATACCGCAAAAGCTGAAAGTAAGTCAGCGAGCGCCACGTAGTAAGGTGTGAGTGTGTACAAATGTGAATTTATTGGTTAAAGTGTTTAAGTTATAAATTGTTTGAAATAATTGCCCATTTATGCAAAATTCTTGTTGTATAACAAACTAGAGTTTAAAGTTTAGGAGTCTTAAGGGCCTCTCAGTTTAGTTCAACATTCTTATCACATATATCTATATTTAATGCTAAACTATTGAAAGTGGAGTTTATAGCCATAAACTCGTAAAATGTGATGTTTAAGGCGAGTTAAAGAGATATCTTAAGTTATATGAGCCAGAGTTAAAATTTTTCGTATTTAATATTAAACTGCAAAACAATCAATAAACTCGAGTTTAATTTTTCGTATTTAATATTATGCTGCAAAGCTATTAATAAACTCAAGTTTAAGGCGGAACGAGAAAGTGAGTGAACCGAACTATCAATAAACTCGAGTTTAGGGTTACGCAGAAATTAACAAGATTATCAATAAACTCTAGTTTTACATTAATAAAGTTTTAGATATTAAAAATACTATAAATAAACTCCAGTTATGGGGCAGTGGAAAATTATTAGAATTATCATTAAACTCAAGTTTAAGGCCGAACGAGGAAATTAACAAAGCAATAATAAACTCGAGGATATAGGATAACAGGGAAGTTACAATAAATTTCAATAAACCTGAGTTTATGGGGTAACGTGGAAATTTTTAAATTTAACAATAAACTCGAGTTTATTAGATAACGTGCAAACAACGGGT
Source organism: Bactrocera oleae (assembly GCF_042242935.1). NCBI lineage: Eukaryota > Metazoa > Arthropoda > Insecta > Diptera > Tephritidae > Bactrocera > Bactrocera oleae. Next base: position 61,666,713 of record NC_091540.1, on the reverse strand, counting down.
TTAAGCCTTAATGTGAAATTACTGAAATTATTAATAAACTGGAGTTTATGATGCAATGTGTAAACTTAAAAATTATCAAGTAACTTGAATTTTAGTTTGCACGTTAACTACTAATATTATATAAACTCGAGTTTATTGGTAAATATTAAAAATATGACTAAACTCAAATTTATGGCGTAACGTGCAAATGACCAAAATTGTCAATAAACTCGGGTTTATGTTGTATTATATTAAATTGCTCTCAAATCAGGAAAAACTGGAAAATCCTTCGGTTGAAGAAAATTAATTGATGGAGAGGAGTTCTTAATATATACCCTCACAAATCGCAGGAATTTCGAAATATTTTTTTAATATTTAATCTTACAGCTTATCTTGAAAATTATAACTACCTAATAATAATAACAACCACATTAAAGTATAGCAATTAAAATATTTCAAGACTCTTTATAATTTGTGATTTGAATAAATTTAATTTAAGGCATTCGTAAGAGATCGAAGCATTTATGTTGTGTCATTAGAGCTTAGAGTTAATAGCCACTCAATTAGTCGTAAAAAACTAATATCAGACCACAGGTTTTATGTGGAATAGCTTCTTTATAAGAACGGAATGAAGCTTAATTTTAAAATCTCTGTTTGTTTTTATTCTGGATTCGGGTTTTATAATAATTTGATATAAAAAATATGGACGGCAAAGTAAAATACTTAATGAAACTATTTTTGGCAAAAGGTAGCTTCGCAATATTTTGCAACACTCTTCACTTGAGTTGAGATAATTTTTTTTTTTTAAATATTTGCTATACCTTTCATTCAAAGCTTTATTGATTCTATAGAATTCACTATATGAAATAATTTTCATTGAATTTTAAATTTGAATACTGAAAGAAAGTAGTTTATAATTTCAACTAATTTCAGTTAATGTTTTCATATTTTTCACTTCTTCTTGTCATATACCACATTATTGCACGCATATTTAATGGTAATTAGTCTATTATTTGGATAATTTAGCGTTAATTGAGACTTAAAATGTTACAAAATTCATAGTCATATAGTAAATTATATGCTAAATTTAGTAGCAATTAACCTTTAATGGGTTGCTAAATTAACAATTTAAGAGTATACCTGATGTGACAGTCTGGAAAACGGTTTTTGGAAGGTAAAAAAAAATATTTTATCAATTGTTTTCAAATGGGTTTAAGGTTGTACCTAATTATACATATTTTAAGAGTAAACAGTAAATTTTTAAGAGTAAAACTAATTATTTTTGCAGCTATTCGCGATTTCCGATAGCGCTAAAAAAGTGCTTCACTGCTGTAGTGTTCCGGGCTACTCCGCGGTAAAAAAATGACTTTCTCTAAAAGATAATGTCGTATAATGACCGAAAAAAATCCAAAATTGTCAAATGACTGCCTTTAAAAAAAATTATTTTACCCAAACTCGAGTAGTAATTACAAGCAAATTTGAAAAAAGTACTTGTGAAAAAAAAACGCGTTTAAAGATAAACTGATGAACTGAGCCCCGCCACTTTAGAAGTTTGTAAAACAAAAACTTTTTCAGATATCGATTTAAAGTTTTGATATGTTATTTCTAAAGGTTTAAACTATCAAAATATAAAAAATCGATATTTTTAAACTTTGCACAGGGTGTGCAATTTAAATTAAATACTACAGTTCCAGCTTGAACACTCTACATTAATTGATTTCCTCACTTAATTGTTTAAGTTTGATCACACTAAAGGGCTTATTGGTTTCCCCAATATTTATTTCAAAAAATTTAAAGGTTAATTAATATAGTTAAAATATATATATTTAAGTACCGATATTTATATACTACAATACTAAATATACATTTCCTTCAAGTACAATTAAATGGGTTAAATTATATCAGACTTTCTATTAATGTTATGGAGGACTATAAGAAGTTAAAGTTACAATTTGAGAGAGAATTTTGTAACGAAATTAACTGTCTGCTATTCATATGTAGATTTTATGACACAATATAAAGTCCTTAAAGTGAGTGGCATTCATTTTAGGCATTCTTTTTTGCTATTTGGAAGGAGTACTAACAACAGATTATATAAGAGAACTAACGACTAACTATTCGTATGTAAATTTTATTATACAAATTGCCAAAAAAAAGTTGTGATTACAAGTTATAGCTATAAATACAGTAGAATATTCTCTGCCGTTTCGTTCTTAACATTGAAACAGATAGCAAAAAAAAAGTAACTTGTAGACACTCAGGCAAAAGCAGCGCATGTGAATTTTTATTTTCCTACAACCGACTAACTTTGTGACCTCAACTGGCAACTCAGTTTCCCAACTACCAACCAAAAAACAAGAAATAAAAAACGCTCGCTTACACTTTTCCAGCTGCCAAATACTGCCAGTAAGCCAAATACCTGCAGGGATTTTCCCACGCAACAGTTAAAGCGAGCAACAAACAAATCGCATTTGTATGCGTTCTGTTGATGATGCCGGGAACGTAACAAACAGCCGGTGTCTGACTCTGCCACGCTATAGTTATACTAAAGAGCGTGTGTGTGTGTGTGCGTGTCGTTGCCGGCATGTTGTTGCACCAACAGGTTGCTGCATTTTACGAGTGTGTGACGCGTCGCGATGTTCAAATGATTTTTTATTACAACTGGGGATGCCGTGCAATGCTTTTCACCATATAGCTGCACTATTGTTGATATGCACTAGTTATGGTTGTTGTTGTTGTTGTTGTTGCCGCTGCTGGTTGTTTCGACTGGCTGGCATATAAAAGCTATAAAAGCATAGCGCAGCGTAGCATTTGGGAAAATATGGGTCGGCAAATAGAGCAAAGCAACTTTTTTAGTGATGCAACACGCACGAACAAGCATACAAATCTACAAATAAGTGTTAGCGTGTGTGTGGCATATCAAAATTTGCCACACAAAAGCATTGGAATATTTAACTCGCTTGCTTTCCGGTGGCTGTGGCAGGGTGTTGCTGATGTGATGACATACAAATGTATATATGTATGTTGCAACATACGTGGCAATCAGGAGCGCATGACATGCAACGCAAATACATGCATATCTACATGTACAAGTATAAAAGCGTGATCGTAATCGTGTAGCATAAATTCAAATACTGAAAAAATAAATTTGCAACATTTTGCCTAGATGTGTATGTGTGTGTCTGTTACTTGAGTGTATGTGTTGCAAGTGAAAACAAAAGTCAAAACACCGAATTTCAATTTTTGCAGCAAACACCATCAATGAACTGTGCGGCTGCTAAGTGGCAATGTTGCAAGCGTTGTGCTGGGGTTGCATGCAACACATGCGAGGCAAAATTTTTTTGTACACACTGTACCACATTGTGCCAATGACTATGGCTGTTGGTCCGGCTGTGTTGACTAAAAGCTTTATTTTGGCGAGGGTTGCACAGCTGCGCCATGTGCGCACACATTTGCAACAAAACAATTTAGCGATTTTTTTTTGCATAGAACTGTGGCATGTATGCGGATGCGCGCTATAACGCTGTTTGTGCCGAAAATGGCATGCCGCCACAGACACATGCCACAAGCACACACACTCATATACATACATATGTTGGCTGTTTGTCATATTGGCGCCGATAACAAATCAATTGCAATTGCAATTGCAAACGAGTGACGGCATTGAATTGTTGCACTCTAGTGGCGGGCATTGAAGTGCTGACTGTGCGTTCGCCAATGCATTTGACCTGATTTTCAGCGACGCGTAGTTGAATGCAAACTTGCAACGTGCGGTGCAAGCAAAAAGGTTGCAAAAAATGCGCAAGTTGAAAAAACATTGAATGTTGCAATGCCAAATCAGCTACAGTGTATATGAAAATGTAGACACGTCTGCGTGGGCTGGCTGGCAGCTCGTGGCGGTTTTCCACAGACGCGTCTGCGGCAAGTGGTGTTGCATTTGCGCTCTTCTGCCGCTGGCAGGCGAAAAGTGTGCCGTGCCGCCTTTGCACTAACGCCTGTTGTAGATCTCTTTTGTATATTTTTTTGTTTGTTTTTGTGCTTGTATTTGTGCTACATGTGTCTGGTTGCACGTCGGCGGCGACGGCTGCTGCTTACTTGCTACACTAGTTGATGTGGCACATACAAACAAACAGTCTCGCTGCATGTCGGCATTACACTGTGCGCGCGCTGCTTGTTTTTTGTTAGCAGCCGTTTGTTGATGTCATTGTTGTTGTTATGATTGTTTTTGTGGCAACATAAAACAGCAGCCGTTCGTCAACAACGTCTACAACATGTTGTCATTGCCATTGCCACTGCCACCAATGTTGGCGCGCTATACGCTATTGTTGTTGCCTTTCTTGTTATTGTTGTTGTTGCAAACGCCTGCTTACGTCCCTTGGCGTAGTTGCAGGCGGCCGTTACACGCGTATATTACCGTCTGCAATTTCCACTTGCAACACAAAACTTTTACGCGTTTTGCTTTGGTTCTATTATTGTAAAAAAAAAGAAACCAACAACAACAATACACTTGTTGTCTGCATAAAAACGCATTTTATGAATGAATTGCACACACACACACACACACTTCTACAAAGTTGCTTTTGTCAATAAACCCTAAATTGTGTCTGTATTTGTGTGCATGCGAGGCATACTTTAAGGCGCTGCCGATTTTCATTTCAGTTTCCATTGTAACGCCGCAGCTGTGACCTTCAAATGTGAGCGCTTCTTGCCGACTTTTCAAGTTCAAAATGTCAACAAGGCGTGCAAGAATTTTCGTTTGATCCTCCTCACCCTTGTTGTTGTTGTGCTTGCCTTTTTGTAGCCTTGTGGCCTTTGGCTGGCTTAAGTGGCCATTTTTTTTGTGCTTCGACTGCTACTGGCTCTGCTTCTTTCTAATCAACCGACTCAATGCTTGCTGGAGTTTTATTGTTGCTACAATTACCATTGTTAATGCGTTTACAGCTGTTGCTGTTGCTTTTGCTGTTGCTGTTGTAAATCATGCTTGCTGCAATGCCAAGTCTGCTGCTGTCGTCTGGTGAAAAGTTTACTTTCATTGCTTGTGCTTGAAGTGCTGCAGTCGCGCCGGCAAGCGGCAAGCAGGCAAGCGCACTTAACATTCTCACTAGGGCATGCATGTATAACGGGAAACAAATATACACATATATACACACAACTTCACACATAAATACCGACTACACTACAAATAGTGCATGCAAAAGTATTTTAATCGAGAAAAAAAAGTATAGTAATTTTTTTTTCAGTCTCCTCCGGATCTGTGGCACGTGCTGCCTTTCTAAATGCCTTCACTTGGTCTTTTTCCCTTTCATGTCGGCTTGTAGATTTCCTTTTACAGCTCTTCGGGGCTACATATCACAGTTGCCACTGCTGCTGCTGTTACTTGCCAAGCAATGTACAAGCATGCGCCCAACAACAATCGTTTGTCGCAGTCGGTCTATGCGGATGCCCCTTTGTGTGGCAAATGTTACTTTAGCTTGTTTCGCTCGGTTCTGCCGCATGCCTCGCTTCTCTCTGCTTGCCGCACGTCTCTCTGTTTGCCTCACTCCTTTATGCTTGCCTCGCTTCTGCTTGCTGGCTGCCATTGCCTTTCTCACCTTGTTCTGCAATTTTTTCCAATGTCTCACTTTTCTCCATCATGATTACGCAACTATTTTTATTTTCATTTTGTTTTTGCCTTTTTCCTTTCTAGTTGGCCCGGCATTAAGTGTTGCACCCGAAAAGGAAGTGTAGCTTGGAAAAAAAGTTAATGTCTGCATCGGTTTGCTGTGTTTCATCGAATTGTGGCAGGAAATCCCTGGCAAGCCGGTGTAATGACCAAACATATCTGTATATGTTTGTATGTCCGTGACTTGGTGTTGTACAATTGCATGGTTGGGGTTGAGCAAGATTTGTGTTATACCGTGAAAGGGTGAAAGTTATGCGAAAATACGGAAGTGAAAAAAAGTTCCTTTGAAGGGCAAACAATTATTAAATGGTTGGTCTAATGATTGACTTCCATCTCTGTTTCGCCATACAGGAAACTGGCTGGCTGCTGAATTTTTTCTTTTACCGGTGAGTTCAGTTCGTGACTGCCGTGATTTGGTATGCTGAGTATATTAATTTTTTGGTGATTATTTTGTAGTAGCATTGAACTTGAAATATGCTATTAGATTCTAATACCAGAAGCATTAAGTTCGCAGTTGAATTAATTAGAGAGCGAATGTTAATCTACGAATTATGATAACCAAATTGCTAGTCTAGTACGCTTTGGATCTGGTGAATATTTGGAATATGTATAGTAGCTTACTGAAGAGCAGTCGATGTGTGGCAGGCACAAAGCGCTTTATCAATTTTTGAAGGTCTTTTTGAGTATTTGGATAACACAATGGACCGGAGTTTGGATCGACCTTTTAATTATGTAATCATGTAACCTATTGCATCATTACTGAGTTTGGCTGTACACATATATATATATTATATTAAAAAAAATCGAATTCCGATATAATGATGAACCTTAAAAACCTTAAACGACTTAAGGTAGCAAGTAGCGGCATTAAATTGATATTTCAGACTTTAACTGAGCTTCAAGAGAGGTGTTAAATCTCGTACGGTACTTATACAAACCAAACTGGTTTGGCGAATTTCTACTGATTAAGGCTTTCCAAATACATCTGAAACAAAACAACGAATTTCTTGTCTTGTGAGTACAGAATAGTACTGGAATGAACTTTAATAGTTTTTTTAGCAATGTTAGATATTATGAATATTTCATCAGGTTCGCTGAAGATATGACTGGCGAGGTATTACAGCCTCAAACTTGCCAAAGTTGAACAATGGAGGAGAAAGTACCTGGTGGAAGGTGAACTGCATACATCTTTGACAATTTGCTGACGGCAAAAAATTTAGTGAATCTCCTGCGTTCTACTCTAGGACAGAAATATCTCACAGTCACATAAGATATGGTTTTTGACTAGCGTCTGAAAAGCTCACGCCAAGTTCAGTGGCCCTGCGCTAAAACAAAAAAGGGCAAGGTCTCGATGTAAACGCGACAAGGATGCCCAATGATCCAATAAAGGCTTTCAGTTTTATTAAAAAAATAATCCAGTTAAAATATTTATAACTCAAAGCGTCTCAACAAGCCAATTTTCGTCCACTTAAATATTGACAATATATTTCTTAGGTATAATATTGATTTATTTGTAAGCTGACTTCGTTACTATTGATAATTGTTGAAATATATATATATCTACCAATGATATTTAAACACAAAAATTGTCTAATATTTGTTACTTTTAAAGTTTTAGTGTTAATTTTCGTGTATGAAAATCGTTAAACGCTCCAAAATCTCATATAACTCTCTATACTTTTATAAGTGGTATAATATCATTAAAATGTTGTGTATATAATATACAGATAATCGATTATAAAATATGATACATTTCACTTAACAATTAGCCAGACTGTGAAAGTAAATTTTACAGCTTTCTGTCTTTTCAAAAAGTTTCATTTAAGAATCTCACATGCACACTAGACGCCTAGGCCATTGACTCATTTGCACGCAATTCGTAAACAAAACACACACAAACATACATACATACATGCATAGGTACCTCTACAATAGAAAATCCCGCTCATGCGAGTATGTACATTATAATCGTTCAAGTTCAGTCAAGTTCAACTTTGTTTTCATTTCGCATTTTCCGCTTTGCCATTTTGCCTACAGCTCAGCTTTTCAGCGTACGCAGAGTGCCTTGCACAAAAAACCAGGCAGTAATCGTTACCCAACAATACACGCACACACACGCACACGCACATATAAGCGCACATCATAAATATAAATCTGGTTGCAGACGTTATAAATAGCAACAAAAACAATGCCGAAAATAGCAAAAACAACAACAGCAAAAAGTCGTATGTATCAAACAATAAGGAAATGCTCGCATTGCTCCAAAATAGCAACAAAACATACGCACCAGCATTTGGCAGACGCAAAAAGTTTGTCCTGTGGCAATGATTTGCCGAAAATATGAGTGGCAGCTCAGACGCACCCAAACTCGAGCTGGAGCCAAGCAACCCAAATCAACAACACAAATCGGCCAAGAAAAAGTCAAGTCAAGTTGAGGCAAGTGAATTGTTGCCATACAAGCATACTTGAGTGTGTTGTTGTTGCTGTTTGGAGTTCCTTGTTCGGCTTTCGATTTTCGGTTTGTTGTTGCTGTTGTTGATTTTGATTTTGATGTTGAGTGCGACGTGCTAAATGCTCCCCAAGGAGCAGACGTGTTGAGCACGTGTTATATTTACTAATTTTAGATATTTTTCGGTTATACCTAGTAAGCAGAATTTATTTTCGGTTTGTTGTTGTTATTGCTATTTGTATTATTTTTCGTTTTTATTTTGCTTTTGAAATTTGGCTTTTGGGGTTTCCCAATTTCTGCGTGCAATGCTAAATGTAAAATCGAACATTTTATTTATGCTCGAAATATTTATTTGAATTGAAGCGTAATTGTATAGAAATATGAGTTATATTTGTATGTGTTGTTTGTGTGGTCTATGACGAGGCAATTGTTTGAAATTTGCTAAGAATGAATGAATAATTTCTGTAGACACAGCCGGTTTGGGCGGCTCAAACATTTTTGCAGACGTGCCATGTTCTGGATCTAGAATATTGTTGTGCATATATATTAGTATATTATTGCATACATATATTCTATATATACAATTTGCCGAAGCTTTGCATGCGCAATATCGTGCGGTTGTTATGCCTGCGGGCTTTTGTGCTGCGTATTTATTTTTGTCTATTCTTCTATTGCATTTACGCTTTACTTTTGTGTGTTCCTTCGTTGTGCTTTGTTCAGTATTTTGTGAGTCATCACTTGTACATTTCCGTTTCCGGTCAATTATGTCTACTTCCGTTACGAGAAAATGCTTTTGAAACAGACGCAAACGCAGTGGATTTTGTTTTTGTGCTTCTTGTTAGGGGAGAGCTTGAGAAAGCAGGGAATTTATAATATATGATATATGTATGTATGTGTATGAAGATAAATTTTTCAGAGGATATGTTAGAGAAGCTAGAACTTGAAGCTTTAGTCTGTGATTTAAAGGCACACCTATTGTAAAAAAAAAAAAATTTTATATATGGTTGAATTATACCTTTAAAATAAAATTTTAGTCCATATCTCAAATATTGTATGGACAATATCTTATACAGGGTGTTCCAACATTAACACAATATTTAAATATGCGGCCATTTGTGTAGTAAAGTGTTGACAACCCCAAAAACAAAAACTGCTGCTAGTTTAGTCATAGTAAAAATGGAGCGTTATATGATAGAACAACGTGTTCCTAGATCTTGTGCACCATTATATTCCTTTTTATAGGTTTATTTAAAATCACAGGTCCATTGCAACAAGCCCACAAGCACGCGAAGGAGGAGATTCAATGTTTTATCAATGAAATTCAACCACATATATGTTATGGAAAGCCAAGCCGTGGAAGCCATTTGCCCGATGTGCTATTCAATAAATAATCCTGTCCTATATACTTTACAACTCAATTAAAAAATTGCAATCGAAAGCCCAGAAACTGTGTCTTCTGTTTATTTCCATTCTTGCGTTAATTTCGGGCCAACCTTTAATAGAAAAATTTTTTTTTTTGGTTTTTTCCACCGAGAAGTCCAATTTCACTACAGCAGTGAAGACCCTTTTATAATTTTTTTCTTCCAAAGATTTTACTGTGTATTTTTAATATATGTATAAATATACCTTTGAAATGTAAAAACAAATTGATGGCGTCATTTGTTTTTTTAATTCTCAAAAATCGTCTAGATGTACCTTTTAAGATTGAAATATCTATTTTATATTTCAAAAATTGTGATGATTTTTGATCAAATCTTAATATATATATTTGAAGTGAATCTAAGGTTTAAATTATTTATATAATATATAACAATGACTTTGAGAAAATATAACTTTATTGCTTCTACTTTCTTAAAAAAGAAAATAATACGGAATCTTTTCTTACTGTTATCTCGCTATCAATTACTCCATTCTGTCATAAGAGCGCCTAATATCTTAAGCATGAGAATAAGTTTGCTGAAAGAAAAATTATATTGCCTTGAGAGTAAGTTTGTGACGTAAGCTTAGCAGTATTTCTATGAGAATTTAGAGAAGTTTCCTCACGCGAGTAATTGCTAATGTGACGTCAGCAAATTCATAGCAATCACTGCCACTACAGTAGACTCCGATATAAGATCTATAACTAGTTGTATACTTGTACGTTGTTTTTCAAAATTTGAACGTTTATTTAAAGGAAACCAAGTTCACTAGTATTATTCAAAGTATTGCCCATCTGAAACTGTAAAATTTTTCCACCTTTCCGGTAATTTGTGGATTACATCCCACATTAGCTGTAGCGGCTTGGCGGCCAAGAATGAATCAATCCAATTTTTGTTACCCTGTTCTGATGTGAAGCGTATTCCAGTGAGGGCGTTCTGCGTCCACTGGAATGAATGGTAGTGAAAAGGGACAAGGTCTGGGCTAGAAGGTTTGTGAGCAAAACTTCGCAACCGTTGTTCTTCAAATAGTTTTAAACCGTTCTTGAAACATGAGGCAGAGCGTTGTCATAATGAAAAATTATTGCCTCGTGTCTAGTCAAAAATTCCGTGCATTTTTCGGCAGTCACACGCTCCAATTTGCTGAATTGTTATCGATAGAATTCCCCATACACGGTTTCACCAGGTTTTACAATATAATTATTAACAAAAATATTGATTCTAACGTATGAAATAAATGTAAATGGATTCAACATATGGCTAGAAAGAAAATATATTGAGCGGTGTTTATTGCTATTTTCGACGCTAAATCTCATTCTTGTGAAGCAACATAGACAATAATCAGTATTTAGAATTGGATAAATCTCACTCAGCTCCTTCGTTCGTCGCTTAAAATATAGAAAAAAAACTTTCTATATCGGATTTCGGGATTGGCAATTGAAAAACGCTCTGAAATATTATTAACACACAGAAGTCTCTCACACATTAAAACCTTAAATTAAGATGTCAACTTGATTTTGACAGCTTTTTGATGATGACTAAAAATTTCGTTGCGTTGATTGTGTAATTCTCAACCAGTTAATACATTTTTAGAGAACTCTATTTGTACAAATCAGATAGCTCAGTGCAGTTGTATCTAAAAGCAGATATGTCATAAAAAATGAAATGAAATATAAACTGCTTTCGCTATAAAATTCAGTTAGATAATATATATACATATGAATTATCAGTATTCGTGATATCGCGAGAGTGAAAAAGTGAAAAGTGAATTTTCTTACTCTACTCTTAAGCTTGATAAATTAATCCATATATCTAGATAACTGCTAATTAAGCTAAAATCGGAGTTGAAACCAACCTTCAACTTTTCTATTTTCTTTTGTTGTTGTTGGGGGCCATGTTAATTGCCATCTTTTGTACTTAAGCATCTTTGCACTTTGCAAATGTCTATAATTATCGCAATGACCACAAAACAACAACGCAAAGCAATAAGCGAGCAGCATACATAGGCATAAATATCTTTGTAGCAGCGTACAAAAGTGCCCATTGTAATTTTAGACCGAACGACTAAGCCGAGACTTTGCCCGTAATATAATCCTTAAATCGTCTTTTTGCCTATTTTGACGTCGAGCATTTCTGTGTGTGTGGGTCATATGTATGTAGTTGTATTTTGTTGCTGCTGCTATTTCGGGTTTGCATTCGTAGACGCTAACAACCCAAACGACAGTGTCAGGTTCGTGTGGACTAAATGGCGTCGTTCGTAAGCGCACAATGGTTCGTGAGAGGTGAAAGTTGCAATAAAAATGTATACAATTTAAAAGCATTAGTTAAGTAGAATGCAATACGATCTGTTGTGAATTTTTTAAAGTGACCCCCAAAATTTTTTATCTTGAGAGAAGTCTTGCTATTTTAACGCTCTGAACAGGGTATATTAAGTTAGGCGCGAAGTTTGTAACACCCAGAAAGAAAACCTCGGAAACCCTATAAAGCGTATATATATTATAAATAATCAGCATCACGAGCTGAGTCATGTCCGTCTGTCCCTCCGTCTGTATTTACGCGAACTAGTAAGTCTCCAAATTTTTGATATCGGACCACTATAGCATATAGCTGCCATAAAAACTGTCCGATCAACATCAAGTAATTTTGTGGAAAACTTGTTTATACGATAAGATGACCGATCAAAATCAAAAGAAATATTTTTTATACCCTTTAATGCTATTTAGAAGTTCAACTGTGCAGCAAAAGTGGTTTTATATTTATTGAATTCGAGCATGCCAAATATTTGTAAACATTTTTAAAAACCACTTGTTTGTCATTATTCCACAGATCGAAGTAATGTAAAGACTATCACTTGTTTATTTTACAGTTTTCGAAAACTTAAATATTTTCTCGAGCAAATTTTTTACCCTTTCGCCCCACTGTGTGCACAAGTTTACGGTACATACAAGTGAAATTCTTTCAGTTTGGCCCACCACAGAATCAGGCAGAGCTAAAACAGCTCGATATTGGACCAGCCAACAAGGCACCACTCGGCAGAGGTACTTTTGTGCAAACGAAAGAAGAAGAAGAAGCTATGGGTAAGAGCGTAGAGGGTGTGTAAAGCATAGAAAATCGATATGCCTCAGACGTAAACCGCCCCAAAAGTGCCACTAACAGTCACGAACATAAATGGCTGTGTATGTGCTGGTGGCTGATTAAACGTTTGTCCTGCATGCGCGTGAGTGTATGTGTGTGTGAAGAGCATTTATGTGCAGTAAAAGAGCAAAAGTGTGATAGAGACAGCAAGTGTAACTGACATTTTCACACTCTACCGTAGTAGTATCTTTCATTGTCATATTCCATTTTGCATCGTATTCGTGCTGAGGCGCTTCCTTGCGTCGTCTACTTGCTACTGCTCGGCGACCTTACCGTGTTTTTTCGCACCAACACCAACACCAACACCAGCAGCAGCACTTTTGTAGCGCTGAACTCCATTTCGCTTGTAAGTGTGTGCGTTTGCATTGTCTCGCAGCATTGTCACTGGGTTCTCGCGCATTTTACCACTTCTTTTTCGGGGAGTTTCTTTGTGCATATGTATGAGGGTATACTATTTTGTGCATTGGGGAGTCACAGGGTCACTTGCCTTGCGTCGTCGCCGACAGTGTTGTCTGGTCGTCGTTCATTTGTTCGCTACTTGCTGCTCAACACACAATTGTCCGACGTTGTAGCGTCTTCAGTTTTGGCCAAGCATTGGCTGTCGTGCGCTCTCTCTGGTGCTGCCGCTTTGACAGCGCTTTTCTTTGGAGAGCGCGTTACTGTAGCGTCTGCTCTGTGGCGCATAGCTGCGGTTTTCGCGCACTTTTCTTTGTTTTCCGGTTTGCAGCAGGCTACTTTCAATTTGCAGGGTTGCTGGCTTTTGATTTTGATCATCGTGCAAGTTCGTAAGATAGGAGGACTTCGTGTTGGGCAAGTCTGTATTTTTCAGTGTTCTTATTTTTTTCATTTTGATCAATTACTATAATAAAATATTGCGGATTTTTGTATTTTTAAATATTAAGTTATTAAAAAAAAAATTAATTAAAAATTTTAACAATATTTTTGTTAAATATTGTTTATTAATACATTCCTGCATTAAATTATTAATTAACTATTATTATTATTTTAAATTTTTACTTTTTGTTTAATATTGTGGTTTTTCTAACTTTTTATTGTTAATTAATTTAAAAAAAAAATAATTTTTGTATTCTTATTAAATAAATATATTTTTTATTGTATATCTTTTTTGAATATTTGTGGGTTTTATAATTAATATTTATAATTAATTTAAATTTTTTTAATTTCTGTCTTGTTTCTTCAATTTGTTTTTAACCGCTTCCTAGCTTTTTCGTATTAATTATTATTATTTTCTTTTGTTTTTTTCTTATTATGATTAAATTGTGATTTTTTTTAATGTTAATTAAATTAAAAAAATTTGTAAAATTAATATTGTTTTTTTTTTTTGTTTTAGTTTACACTTTTTTTCTTCATATTGTTTTCAACCAATATTTCTAACCTCCCATGTTACTGCTCATTTTTATCAATTTTCAGCGGATTTCCTGGTCTTTCACACACACACATCCATAAATAAGTACACGTAATAACTGTTTGTGTATATATGTAGTCGGTATTTTCTGCTTTGCTGACGTCGTCGTGCAGTTTTTCACTGCTTTTCATTTTTTTCTACCTCAAACACATACATTCTTTAACAGTATGCATATACATATACATATATAAAGTATATATATATACAAACGTATCTATATTATATACATATATAAACCCATAACCACACAGTAGCAAGGCTAGTGCAATTTGTATTACTTGCTGTTCGCTTAAAGTGGGTGCGCACGGCGTATGAGCTACCTATGAGCTACTAGCGCTCTTTCCTTTCTCATACTCTCACATCTCGTCAAAATACTGCTGTTTTCTACACTTTCTTTCACATGTATCTCGCTTACATGTTGTATTTTTGTTTGTTTTTGTTATTTTTATAATTGTTGCTGCTGTTGTTGCTTGTGTTTTTTCTTTAGCTGTATTTACTCTCCCCACCTTCAACTTCAATTTGCCTCATTCGCCTGCTTTGTAGTGCCGCCAACCCCCGGCCACCCTGTCACGCTGTTGAGTCGTAATTGAAATTTGTGGCTGCATCAATATTTGCCATTTTCTTGTTTTTTATTGCTTCTGTCAGGTAATTAAAAATTTTCCAAAGTCGCATGAAAAATTTATAGCGCTGCAATTTTATAATTTAATTGCTTTATTTAATATGTGATTTAAGCGGAACAAACATAAATTGACTGCGTATATATATATTCTAAGTAAACTTGCATTAGTGCATCTGTGTTTTGGTATTAATTAAAAATGGGGGGTTCATTAAGTGTAATGTACCTCGAAACCTTAGTTTTCTTTCATTTGCCGTAATTTTTTTTGAAGAATTAATTAAATTTTATATTATCTGAATGGATTTGAAAATTAATGTTTCAGAAATAAAGGTATGAAATCATAAGTAGGTGATTTATTTATTTTTAATATTTATGGTAAAGTTTCTTCTTTGTGGAAAAATGTTGGGTTTACGAAGACTTTGAAATAATAAGAGTTAGAAGCATATAAAACTTTATTAAAAAAAAATTAATAATAATAATTGGAATTTTTTTGGGTTCAAACGAAATATTTTTTATAATTAAAATAAGGTGGCAACGCAATTTTGATAAATTTTCGTAGTAATAGTAATAATAACTTGGAATTTTATATTTGCAAATTTTAAGTAACAAAATATTTTTATAAGTAAAATAAGGTGGCATCGTAATTTTTTAATTTTATGTAGTAATAATAATAACTTATAATTTCATATGTTAAAATTCCAAACTACTAAAAGAAAAATAATAAAATAATAATAATTATAATTAAGATAAGGTGGCAACGTACTTTTTTTTTAATATACAAATTTTGTAGTAATAGTAATAATAACTTGGATTTTTATATTTTCAAATTGCAAGCAGCAACATTTTTTTATAATTAAAATAAGGTGGCAACATAATTTTTTTAATAAGTTTTGGTGATAATCCTTTTTTAAAACGTATTTCGAAAAAAAAATATGAGGGTGGCAACTTTATTTCAACTTAATCTTAAGTCGTTTAAAAAAATGTTGTTAATTTTTTTTGTGTGTAATTCAAATAAGGTGGCAAAATAATTTTTTAATTTAAATTTTTTTTTATAATAATCCTATTCAAAATATTAATATTTATAAAAGAAAATATACATATTAATTGCATATGGCGACATTTTTTTAATTCCATATTCTCTTGCATCCTTTTTAAACTAAATCTAAGTTCTTGTAGCCTACTTATTCGTGACTTGACGTTGAGTTTCGCAAGAAATTATTATCATAGTCTATAAACAGATATGGTATTTACTGGAAATCAAAATAGATTTCTTGGCTTAAGTTTACTTCGACTATTTTATTACTCTAGAGCTTATTCTTCTTATGTTAAGATAGCTTTGTTGCCGATTTAATTATGTTTTTCGATAAAATAAGATTCTTCAATAATCGAGAAGTTAATGTGCGTTAAACGATTTCATTTTTTGACTCAAGAAATATTCAGTGTCCTTAGAGCGCCCACATAAATTGAAAATTTTAGTCTTTACATTAAGTTTTTAAGCGGCATGGTTAGACTTCTATATTTTATCAGTTCCTCGTTCCGTCGATATAATAGACTCTATCAACAATTTTTACCACATATCTATAAATATCCACTGTTATATCTGAGCTAAGAGCGCCAAAACTACTAAGTGAGAGATGCAGGTTGTTCTATTGGGTCTCAAAAGACATTGACCGAAAGTATAATTGACAATAGTAACAATAATTCCTATATATAATATGATATTTGATCACATCAACTAATGCTCATATAATCATAGTTAGACTCAAAATCACATCTGAATCAGTATTGAAGAACTAATTAGTCTTCGAACACTCTAAAAATTATACTTTTGATTTAATTTACGTTTTTGTGCAGAAGTTTCAAAGTACTTAGATAAACTGTGACAAGAAAAAGTAATGAAATAATTATTAAAACTACATATATTATTAAAAGCAACTTTCTTTCATAAACACATCACCGTAATTACAAACTGTTGAGTTTTAATTAAGAATAACTAAGTTTCACATTGACAAACGACTTGCCAGAATGGAAGACAAGTAAATAACAAATAATGAAATAGAAAAAAAAAAAACTACCACCAACTAAAAAAAAAACTAAGAAATAAAGCTCAAGGCAGAAAAGTTGAAGTGTAAACTATAAAAAAAGTCAGAGACACATTGTTTTTGTGAAGCACTAATGCTTCTAGTGTTGGCAATATCGAATGCAACTTTGACAAAGTGGAGTTGAAGGCGAAAAAGAAGCAATATTTGCCGGACGAAGATGTTGTTGCTCGTTATCGCTGTGGAAATAGGTGTGGACAAAAACAAAGAAAATGTTAAAAATAGAAAAATGAGATGCAACATCCATGGTGACATTGAAAAAAGTCTATAAAAATTGATGGCGTTGCAAGTTTATGGCAGCAGCAGCAGCAACAGTCATGGCCGAGAATAAAAAATCAATAAACTAATGACTTTTAATGATATATTGCTGTTGCAACAGCAGCTGTTAACGATTGGTGGCAAAAATTTATATATGTTTAAAAATTTATAAAACGTGAATATATATTTTTTGTCGGAAAAATATTATGCTTTTACAATATTTTTTATTTTTATATTCATTATTTTATTTTATTTTTAATTCACTGTTTTATTTTGTTTTCACATTTTTAAGCCATCTGAACAATTTTTTTTTTGATTTTTTCATAAAATATTAATTTTTCAATACATTGAAAGATTGAATGCTGCCACATGTTTGAAAATTTTCGGTCGATAAAATGCATGAGATAAATCTGTATATCAAACTGACGCAATGTTTTCAAACGATTTGAAAATTTAAATTTTCGATACAATTTAAAAATTTTAAAAACAATCAAATATCGAAAGCTGCCACCTATTTGAAAATTTTAAGTCATAAAACTAAAAAAATATATATGTTTATAGCTTATAGCTGCAATTTCTTTTTAAAGGGTTGCCGCCTGTTTTTAATAAGTAACACAAACAAATATATCTTAGAGTTGAAAATATTTTGAAATGGGGTCGCCACCGGTTATATATTTTAACCGAATTAATTCGTTATCAAAATAAGTTAAAAATTGCAATAGGGTCACTATACTGGTAGGAAAGATTTCTGTCATCATACAATATTTGTTAGAAGTAATAGTATCTTTCAAGATTGTAGGTACTCTCAGAAAATGTATCTTAAGAAAGCTTGATACCGAAAATATTATTAAATAGGGTTGCCGGCGGTTACACAAAAAAATTCTTAATAATATAAGGAAATACTATTACATGGACATCAAAAAATTTCGCAATTATTTCTGTCATAATAGTTTTGAGAAGAGTTGCCATCTAATTCGCATAAAATGCAAAAAAAAAAATCATTAATGAGTGCTTATTCGATGTCTAAAAGTGTAATAGCATAAAATATTTAATGATTATCGCTCCTGTCAGCATTGAAGGTACTCTCAGGAATTATGTTTTGAGAGGGCTTACTGTCGAAAATATTATAAAAAGGGATCGGCGATTGCTTAAATTTTTTCACAAAATTAAATATTGTAATTTATAAAGGACCATAATATGGCCATTGAACAAGTTTAGCAAATAGTTTTGATATAATATTTATCAGAAAAGTTGCCAAATTGAAAAAATATAAATAAAGGTTTTTAATTTAATTAAAAAAAAATTAATTGAAATATATTATATTATATCTTATAAATATTGCTACTATTATCATGTAGGGTTTTAAGAGAGCTTATTGTCGAAAATATTATTAAACAGAGTTGCCGGCTGTTTAAAAATTAATAAAACAATAACAATACTATAATAAGAACATCAAACAAATTTCGCAATTATTTTTGTCATTATAGTTGTTAGTAGAGTTGCCACCTAATTTTCAAAAATGTATAAACAAAATTATATAAACACTTTTTTTTTTAAGACCTAAATATTTATTGTAAATAATATTGTACTTATCCTTTTACCTGTCAAGACACACCCAAGGAAATTTTTATTTCTCAACATAAGTCATTTTCATAAACGTTCAGCTCTAAGCCAATTTTCTCCGCACTATCGCTTATAATTATTGAATAAATAATTTATTTTTAAATGCGCAGAGATAGAAATGGAAAAACAAAGTAGAATAAGCTGGCGATTGCTCATTGCAATTTAGTAATTGCAATCAATCATCTTTGTTGTCTGGCTGATTGCAGGCATACTCAAGCATACATACAAACTAGAACAAAAACTATATGAGTAGCTTGAGTTGAAAAAAGGATGTTGTAGAAAGAAAGGCAGAAAGAGAGGGAAAAATATCGGCACGGAGGCTAATGTTCAATTGCGATGCAACTCTGATGATGCTTGCCTCCAAACACTGGCGGTCGGAATTGATTGAATGATTGATGATTAATGCATTTTGCTTGCAAATTCGACGAACCAAAAAGCGAACCAATCAGCAGAGCAAGCAAGCCAGCCAGCCAGCTAGCGAGCGGGCAGCGAACCGAGCGCTGGACCAACAAAACTTCATCGTGAGGCGTAAGCCAAGTTCAAGTAACGAGAAAAGCGCGATGTGCACGTTGCGTTGCCAGCGAATGTCCAGTCAGCAAAGTACCAGCAGAAATGGCGCTTAAGATATGCACCAGCAGTAGCAGCGCTTCACCAACCAAGACGTTGCCTGCTGCCTGTTGCTATTGTTTTTAGTTTCTATTCCCTATGTTTTTGTTGTTATTGTTGTGAGTGTTATCGTCGTCGACTGTGTTCGTTGCCGTTGGCTAACCTTCGCCTGCTTAAATATGCATTTTCAATTAAGCGCAATTTTGTTGCAACGCAGCACATTCTGCGCCACCTTCACTATAGTGTCCGCTGCGTCTTCACGCAGCTGTGCTGTGCCGCCTTGAGTTGAGGTGTGGGGAGCGCGTGCGGGGATTGTGCCAAAGTGGCTGGCAAGCGAAGGTTACGCTTTTAGAAATTCTTGTTTACCAAAGTTGCTAACAAGCGAGCAGCAGCATTTTGATTGTTTTACATTTGTTTGTGGTTGTTATTGTTGCAGCAACTACTATGTTCTATTATTGCCAACTATGCATTCTTCGGGGTGCACACAATGGTCTAGCAAATTGTTCGAATTATTTATAAGAAAATAATAACTTTGAAAATCGAATTCGCTGGTTATTGCAATATTTAATAAAAAATTGGTTTAAACTTTTTTCCGCTCAATAAATTTCTTGTAGTACGTATTTGAAGGTCTAAAATTTTTGCTAAATAATCATGGGGCATCACTACAGCGAATTACGGTATTAAGCAGTGTATTCTATGAAGCATATTCAATTTGAGAGTTCAAGAAAAATTTAATTTCCTAATCGGGTCTTCGGAAGAGTGTTTTATGGTATTAGGCCATCTAGAAGCTAAAAAAAATCTCTCGTTTAGGCTCAAAGTATACGTATGGGTTCTACAAACATATTTCTATTCAACAAAAACATAATTTCCAAATCTCCGTTCAATATCCAACAAGTTTTCCTCATTTAAATTTTTTTTGTTTTTTGAACAATTTACCTTTCATTTTCTCTGTAAAAATGTTAGCCTAGGAAACTACAAGTTCATCTTTTGTTTTAAAAAATTTAAGTAAAGTTGGAAAGATACTTAAATACATCTTTTATAAAGCCTGAAACAAAAATATGCTATGCTATTTACTTTGCTCTCAGAATAAAGTATCAAAAATAAGCCTTTTTGGGCATAAAACTGTCCTCACTTCTCAAGAATTTCATATTGCGTATTGTTTAAAGGGTTATATTCACTTGTAAATTTCCAGACAACGACTTTTGCTGCGCACATATCGTATAAAGGTAAATTAGAGAATATTTTCTGAAAATTTGAGTTGATCCGCAAATAGTTTCGGAGATATGATCGTGTTTGTAAGTATTTTTAACTTGGTATAATCGGTTCCCAAAACCTAAACGAGTTTTTTTTTCGATTCACTATTTTCAGAGTCATAGAGGAAAATTACTCCGAAATGGCGGGACCGATCGACTTGAAATTTCTCAGGAACTTCTTAAATATATTTGTCAACAGTAGGACTTTTGATAGTAATTTCGAAATTGTGGGCCACGCTGAAGAATAAATGTTTTCATAAAAATCTAAATTTTTTTATTTAGAAGCCCCCATTTTGTCAAAAATCAAAATTTGGACTAGACCTTCGATCATTACCTATATTTATCGATTGTAATAAGCAATTTATTTGGCTTTTGGATTTTAGATAATTTTAAGTTGTAAAACTTTTCTCACCCTCGGACGCTTTTTTCTAAGGTTTTCTCGAAGATCGGACACGGGACCAAAAGAATTCAAAATTTTTCTAAATGAAACACCGTTTATCCAAGTACAATAAGTTCTGTAAATGTACATAACTTTTATTTGATTAATAAAAAAGAAAAAACGCCAAACAAAAGTGTTTTTTTTTGTTGGTTGTGTTTTTTTGAATTTGCTAGTGGATAGATGTATAACCTCTTAAGAGAAGCTATGTATAGTTACGGGGCTACGGGTAAGTTGACAATATTAAGCTTAATATATTTGACAGACCCGTAACTGAGACATCAGTCGGGTCCGACATCAAAACGGCAACAAAGTTAAGCGTTCAATTGCTAATTCAAAACTCTTTGGACGTTTAGAAATATCCATCTGACTAAAATTCGATCAGCAGGGAAAACCCAAACATCTTTCAATAACCACCTTTTGAATATTTTACAGAGCAATAATCTAAATATTTTTGTTCTTCATTCTTTTATTGTGTATAGAACTTAGTAATATTGAACAGTTTCCTAGGAACCAGAGTACTCAGTAATTACACATTTGAGTAATTATCATATGAACACGATCTTTAATCGTAGCTCTGATGCTAAAAGCACACTCTAAGAGTTCCGTTCTTACCGTAAATCCGATTGACTTAACCTTCTACTTAGTATCATCTGGGAGGCGTTTTTATAAGGATTTAACTTCTCTAAGACAACAACCAGCTGAGCAGAGTTACTTTCTCAGTAAAGCAATAGACACATAGCGGAAGCTTGATTGTATTGGCAGTGTTTGCCATAAAAGAATATAAATAAGGGATCTTAGGAGATGCTGGGATTACAAAATATAACCTCGCACAAATTTCTTCCATTGAACCACACTATAGTGAGAGAATTTTTTTTCGTAACAGTATCAGAATACCCTGTTTCACTTAAAGCTTTATTTGGGGCATGTATTACACATAATACAATATATATATATATATATATATATATATATTTAATGACATATAAAATATCCACAAAAATAACAGATGCATCACAACAATAACAAATAATATTAATAACAAGTAAGAACGCACTAAAACCATGTAAATAATAACAAGCACAACAAATAAAGAGGAATATATAATAATGAAAACATAAGCAGACCTCTCCGAACTCCAACATACGACAAGTTGGCAACACTGCAGAGCAAAAACATCAGTGTAAACAAGCGAATATCGAACGAGAAATGCAAACACACGCATAAAAATTGCCTGTAATGGAAATAAATAAACATGCGAGCTAAGGAAGGACGGAAGGAAACGCAGAGAAGAGTTAAAGAGAAAAAAACAAAAAAAAAAAAATACAGAAATATAACTAAAGTGAAAAACAAGCAACGGCACAGAATTGTATACAACATTTCTGAAATGCGTGTATTGTTCTTGTTGTTGTACTTTTGCGACCAAATACCACAAGTGCGGATAATACAGAGCAAATGTTTTGTCACGGATGCTGCTGCTAGCAGTGCTGTTGCCATTCTACATGGATTTAGTGTGTATCTAGTCCGGGGCAGGCTTTATGCCGCTTCGCAAACGCTCACGAATTGTTAAAAAAAAAAATCATAAAAAATGACAAAAGAAATCATAAAAAATTACGAAAAAAAATCTTAAAGTATAGCGCAAAAAATGTAAAAAACTGCAGAAAGCACAAAAAAAAAACAACTTCAAAACATTCGCCATAAAACGTGACCGGCCATTTTTCAATGTCAGACGAAAATGTTTGCGTTCGCCGCCCCTGCGTGCCGCTCATCTGACGCGCTACGTTACTCCTATTCTTTCACTACCGCTGCTCATTTGGTCCCTGATGCTGTGTTGTGCACCCGCTGCTACGCTGCTTTGTGTGTATTTTTAGAGTTCTTGATTTTTTTTTTTTTGTTATCTTTTATTTTCTCTGTGTTTTTGTTTCAGTTCATTTTTTTAGTCGTCTTTATAGGCTGTGTAAAAGTAAAAAAAGGCCGCTGTTGTAAGGGAGAGACACTTTTGAAACATTTTTTGCTGCAATTTAAAAAAAATCGAGATTTAAGGATTCCCGCTTAGTATTTAATAGTTCAAAAATCGATTATTTTATTTTCTAAATTGTTAGTAAAACTATTCAGAAATCCACTGCGGAATCAATGGAAGATGAAAAGCCGTCGAGCTTGCTATAGAGGGCACTTTTACTCCTATTTCATCAGAGATCAAAACTTCTGGCGCAAAATGGAATCCAAGAGGTCCGCTAATTTGTCTGCTCTTAGCAAATGCTCTTACCAAGGTGCATTTCGCCTATATGATGGGTGTTCTAACTGGGCACTGTCCAATAGACAAACATGTGGTGAGGATGTAAATCTTGTCGGATGGAGAAGCAGTATGTAAGAAGGCGAATTGGAATCATCTAGTAAATTTATTCTCAACTGTCCTGCCTTTGCCAGAATGACGTTGAAATATCTCGGGGCACACACTTTCAGCGAACCTGGCCTAGTTGCTGTGATTGATATTAGCTGGGATTAATATTAGCCGTCATAACAAATTTGAGGTAGGCTCACTTCGTCGATCTATAAAAGTCTGGGAACCATGTTTAATATCTGACAATCTTTTTCTCTCTTTAATATATGATATAACTATATCTGTCTGGAAAATTCTACGGTGCCTTGAATTCTTTTTAAAATTAAAATTTTTTTTTACAAAAAATAATCTTTTGCATGAAAAGCATAATTATAAATCAGCGCAAAGCAAAATTAGCAATAAAGCGACTATATGGCAATAATAACTTGCGCATTCGCCTCCAAATATGCAACATAAAAATTTATATGTCCGCTTTCACGGAATTTTATGCCCGCAATTTTCTTGAAAAATATGGAAACTTCATAAATGCATACATGTGTGTGTGTATACTTCATATTGTAGCGGCGCTGTGAAATTGCTTTGGCGCTCATAAAAAACTTACGCTACATAAAATTTAATAATTTTATTTGTGCATTGCTGACGCTGTCAGCGTGTGGAGCATACATTTAGGCGTAACAGAAGTAAAATTGTGCTTAAAGCATAAAGAAGAAACTATAGAAAAGCAGTTAGAATTATATAAAGGGCCAAGAAAAGCTGAAATATGTATGTGTTTGTATATAACCATGTTTGTTGTTGCGCAAATTTGTGTGCGCACAATTTTATATATTATTTCTTTTGCGTTATTTGCTTCGCATGCGTTTAATGGTGCATAAAAATTTATGAAAAATCAATTTCAATAGCGTCTAACAAGTAGCTGGCCATAAGCAACAACGTGGCATACTTTACGGCGCACACCAGAGCAAAGAAATAGCGTCATTGAGTCTGTATTGTGTAGAAAAGAAAAAACTGTTTACTTTTTGTGTTCAATTGGTTGAGAGATATTAGTTTTATTTGTAGCGACTTTCTTTGCTCTTATATAATATTGTAACAAAATTTAATTTTTTTTTCTACAGAAATTTAAGAAAATTTTCAGAGCTTGGAATTAAAAAGTGCAAATTAACACGCGGTGAAAGAAAAAGGATCCTTAAGCTCGACTTATATTTTTAGTTAGTTAGTTTTAGATATATTTTGGTTATATTCTCCCTAGGCAAAGATTTAATTTATTTTTTAACGTTTATGCTAGTCCAGTAATTAAAAAAGATTGAAAGCTTTCAAATATTTTAATTATTCAGGAATATGTTCTCAAAAAGAATTTTAAAATTCGAATTTTTTTTTAAAGTTACGGCTATTTTAGTGGCAAGGTCAAAAAAATCCTTTTTCCTCGAAAAAACTTCTATCAACTAATTTGCTCGTATTTTGAAAAGAATTTTCTGTGTATATCTCTCTGTCACAAAGACCTATAAAAAATAAAATTTTTAGTTTTAGTACTATGTAAAAAAAATCGGATAAACTAAAAACCGATTTCTACTAAAGTTACTGCTTTTTACCATTATGGATGGGTATGTACATTTTACTCTCTCTACTTGAAGTATAACTTGGAGAAATTTACTTTTTTTTTTAATTTTTTGTAAACTCTTAAAACATTAACAAATATAAGTAAAACTATTCATAGTTTTTTTTCGAGCCCCAAAAGGACCTAGACGCCCTTAATTACTTTGCTAAGAAGATATATTGGTTAACATTTTGAAAAGGTTACCAGGTTACAAATTATATAGAAATAATTTTTAAAGATAATGGCTTGATGTCTCAGTTCGAAAATTTATAGATTTAATTTTTGAAAGATGGCAAAAAAAATTATTTCAATATGAAGGTATTCCGAATATTCTTAGCGATCTTTAGAACAGTAACAGTCTCTCTACATGGGAATATGCAGTTTGCTCTCCCTTGTAACTTTATAACTCTCTCCAAATTAATTATTTAACAGCAACCCCATAAATAATTATAAATTATTTATAAATATTTTCGAAGTTAATAGCTTAATTTCGTATTTTTTTACCGTGGAATATACAGGTTGCCCTTGTAAGCTACCATTATAGAGCTCTCCAATAATATTCAATACATGTATATATAATATATAAATATCCTAACCTCTTTTGAAGAAAATGCGCTTCTTTATCTCTATAAAGCTAAATCATGTACATAAATATGAAATTTGCTTATTCTACCCATAAAAACATATAAATATTTTATCACAGAAAGTATAACTTACATATTTTAATCGGTTTTTATCTTTGCACTTGCTGGCTGGCCATTTGGTCGTGCCGGTGCTCACTCACGCGTTAACTTATTGCCAAATGTGATATCGAAGGCACTTAAGCGCAATCATTGCATTAATTCAAGTGGACGGCAGTTAATTGAATTGCAGCTGCAGCAACAGCAATCGAATTATGCGACAAGCTACTGGAGCAGCAGCAGCGGCAACACTAGCAGCAGCATTGTGACCGTGACACCCGCAACGTTATGGCAACTCTCAGCAGTGCCTGCGCTTACTACAGAGTGGGCATTGTGACTGTTCCTTTTTTATTTTATTTTCCTACTCACCACTTTGCTTAATTGCATTTGTGGCGATATTTGCATATACACTTGTATGTATGTATTTATTTTTGTATGTATGGGTATATGTAAATGCATGAGTATGCATATATCGAGTTAAAGGTATGCTAACATTATTACATAAATGGGTGTAGGTATCGTTATTAAAGGGCTTAAGGGCTAACATTGCATACTGTCAGGCGCACAAGCTGATAATCTGGCAGTGGCTATGCAAAACTAATGAGTATGCACGTTTAAGACTATAATTTCTGTCATTTCGTGCTGAACAATATAATTTATGATAATTTTTGTTGTAAACTCAGTGTTGCGCCTTTAAGTATGCTTACTAAGACGCCGAAATTCAGTGAGATTGCAATGCTTGTAGTGATTTCGAGAGATTTCAAAATAAATTTCGATTAAAACGTATAATTTTTCAGATATTTAGCTCAAAAAATGGTTAGTAAAAAGAAAACTCGGTAGCAATATGCATATTAATTTCAGTGACACCCAAAGGTATGCTAAGCAATTGCAAGTTGTAAGCTTTTGAATACAACTGTTTCGAAAAATTGTGGAAAGTTGCAAAAATAACTGAAAATTAGCAAAAATCTTCGCAATTTATTTACAATAATCAAAAATTGAGCATAAATTCTGATGAACTTCAAAAGTAGGCTAAATATTATTTCAAAAAAATATCTTTTCAAACACAACTTTTGTAAAAAAATGTATGGAAAGTAAGCAAAATGTAGTAATATTCACTTTAAAAATTCACAATTCGAACTCAAAAATTAAAATTTCAATTCTAATTGCCCGTAATAGTATGCTTGTCGGCACAACTGTCTCGAAGAAATGTGAAAAGTATGTAAAAAATAACTGTAAATAATCAAAAACAGTTCACAATATATTAACAAAAATGTAACATCAAACTCAAAACCTCAAAAGTATGCTAAGTAATTTTCGAGAAAAATTTTCAACACTTATTTGTGTTTTGGAAAATATGTGGACAGTAAGCAAAAGCAAGTAAATTAGCTATAAAATAGACAAATTTGCACGCAACAATAAAAATTTCAAGAAAAATTTTAGTGTGCCCGAAAAAGTATGCTAGTTTTTTTTAAGAAAAACTTGTGACAGCAGTTCTCTTTTAAAAAAAAAAAGTGTACCGTATGCAATAAAGTACTAACACCTTTAAATTTTTAATTTGTATTCATTAATATGTTTATTTGTTTATGTGTTTCTATGTAGTTTTGAATACATGAATAACAATTGCTCCAAAAAGTATGCTGAGAAAAACTAAAACGAAGAGGTATACGGACAAGCAACAAGCGATTACTACAAAATTTCCAAATTGTATAAATGATTAAACATTGTTGCTTAAATTTTTATCTACCCAAAAAATATGCTAAGAATTATTTAAGAGTAATTTTATTTAATACAACGCACAAAATTTTCAAAATCATACCAATATTTAATTCACCCTCAAAAGTATGCTAAGAAATATTTAATCACTAATTTTTTTATCATAAAACTACTATTATTTAATATGTACGATGAGATGAAAAATAATAAATATTTACAAAGAAATCATAATTGCCACCCAACAATCATATTTTGTGGTTGTAGTTTCATGTTCAACAACCAACAAGCATGATTTGAGTGTGGGCACGTCAACGCAATTTTGTGAATGAATTTTTGACGTGCATAAAAATGCGTTCCAATTGACGCGTCACAGCGTAAAATAACGGTACTCACACACTTCCCTAACTGTTACGCAAACACAATCGTAAAATGAGCGCAAAAAATGTTTGAAGGCCAATAAAGTCATGACAAATAAACACCTACGAAAGTGTAAACAGCTGCATCAACACACTCACAAACATATATATATATATATATAGACATCTGCATGAATGGATTCGTAAAACTACAACCACAACAATTGCATTTACTAGTTGAAGCAGCTCGCATGCGGCAATAGTTCAAATATGCCAATCGCACGGTCAAATTCACTTTCATTTCAGCACACCAGCGCACAGGTGTGTGGTTAGGCCGACTGTTGTTTTAAAAACACAAAAAAAAAGTGGCAATCATGCTGTGGTGGAACAAGTTTCATTATAAAAAGCGAAATTGTGCATAAAAATCAAAAGTGTAAAAATGTTGCAAAAATATTGCGTGAAAAAATAGAATTAAAATGGCGGCTAAAAGCTGCTAACCATATAACCCTATGTGTATGGGTGGGCGACTGTATCCACATTCCTTTTTGGTGTACTGTGAAACAAATTTATTTTTAAATATCCACTACTTGTATGTAGTACACATATCTGGCTAGTTAACTGTGCATGTAGAAGTATATTTGTATGGAAATGAAATTGAAAAAATGCCTCTGCCAGCGATAAACATGCAAAATTCATTATTTTTTCCACTTAATTAAAAAATATTGCAGCCAAATATCAAATAGCCATGCAAAGCATATGCATTCAAATATAGATTTTTGCACAAACATATATATATATATTCACACATAAGTAGTAAGTCAGTGAGAGTGAACACAGTAAGCAATTACATGGGATATTTTCGGTATTAGACTGATATTGAATTATATACATTTTTTATAATTCTTGAAAGACTAATGACTGGTTGCTCAGACAATATCAAAGCCAGCCAAAATGGCCTATTGAATGTAAGAAATTTCGCTTGTCTTAGTGTGACTAAAACAATCACAATGACTAATTTCGAATACGCGCGCTTTAAGATGACATTTTAGGCTAGAATTAAGGAAAAAAGAAGTTTTTTAGTTTTCATATTGCGATAGTTTAAATATTCAAGAATCCAAAATATTCAATCTCCGCAAAAGTATTTTTCGAAATTCGCATTATTTTAAAAGCTACAATAACTTTAGTATCGTGGCAAGTCGGTCCGTTTAGTCAGAACATAGCTAAAAATGGACAGCTGCAGGCACTTTAAACGCATTTTTCTCGAAACTATCTTTTATAGAAAATTTTGAAAAACCAAATAATTAAAAAAAAATCGAAAAATTTAAGAAATCGAAAATTTAAAAAAAAATCGTTAATTTAGAAACTCAAGAATTTTTGAAAGATCTAAAAACTTTCAAAATTGTTAGTTTAAAAAATTCGAAAATTAAAAAAAAATTGTTTTGAAATTTTTTTCAATTTTTTTCATTTATTAATTATAAAGAATTGTATAATCTTTAATGGCGTTAAGCAACAAAAATTAAAAGTTTTTAAACTGTTCAATATTTGTTTTCTAAATACGTGCATTTCTAAAGATAATTAAAAAAAAGGGTGAAAAATCGAAATATTTTAAATAAAGAACTTTGTGAAATATAATATTTTTTTTAGCATTTTTCTTGTAACTATCGGAATTAGAATCTAGAATTTTTTCGAATCATATCATACAATTTTAATAAAAATAATATTGTATTTTAATTAAATAATTCAGGTTTCTAGAGTAGTCTAGACCCCTAGAAGTCTCCAAACAGAATATAATATTTTTTGCAAAATTTCCAAACACAATCTTCAATTACTTGGCAACCCTGCCGCATTCTTGTTTCTGTCTGCAAAGTCAATGGTCCTTTGGCGTATTCTGCGTTGTCTGTAAATTATTATTTTTTTACATGTTTTTGAATTTAATTCGTTATTGTTGTTGTTGCAATGTTACTTTTTTTTTGTTATATTCATATTTACGTTAGCCGATGGTCGCTTTGTAACCGGCATTGGTCAGCATTGTTGCTTATATATACATAAATATTTAGATACACACGTACATAGTCATGTGCATCCCCAGGGCTGCATGTGTGTATCCACAAGCGTTGGAGAGCCATTTGTTCTACTACTAGCGCTCCTACTACTTTGGCTCGCGAAAATGTTGGCAAAAAATGCATTACAAGAACAATTCCATTTTGCCTAGCTATTCGCGTTTTTGCGACATATAAGCCGTCGCACATATGTATATAATTCGTGTTTTTTTTATAAATTTCTGCTTTTTAGACGCATACTCACACATATGAACATGTATCCATATGGCAAATATTGCAGTGAAAAAATAACTCACGATTGCGCAGCAGTGAGTTTTAATGATAATCTGTTTTTTTTTTTGTTTTTTGCTTTTTGAACTTTTTTTAGAATAATGGTTTTGTTATTGTATTTGTCGCGTCTGTCTGTCCTTGCCCTTTGCATTCGCGTTGACTGCTCGCATATGTTTGATGATTTTTGTTACTTTTAAGCCAGCTTGTTGTTGTTGTAAATGATTTTATGCTTTTTGTTGTACTGACGAGCTTTTCCCACATGTAACTGGTTTTTATGCGCTTTTCGGTGTTATACATTTCTTTGCTATTGTTGTAATTGTAGTTTGTTTTTATGATCGTCGGCTCGTGGCTATAAAATCCTTTCGCTTTCATGCTTAGGGTACACATATATAGAAAATATATATAAATTTTTGTATATTCCCGACAGATGCGGCATATAAATATGTACATATGTGTGGCGGCGGAGAAAATAATGCAAATAAATTCATGCAATGCTTGTTGTAAAACAAACTAATGACCGGCTGAAAAGCGAAATGATGGCTTGGTATGTGAGAGAGTTGAGTGGATTTTAGCGCTTTATCGCATTACATGACATCTTTGTACAATGAAAGGGCGTGTAAGCTTTGTAGACCGGAGAGAGAAGGAGACAAACGAAATTTTATGGTCAAAAAAAGTAAAAACAAAGGCGTAAGTACAATTAAATTTGTATATACCGTGCCGAAATATAGTCCTGTGCCGAACTGGTTCGGTTGTGGTTTATTTAGTACCATTTCCAGATTGCATTCTTGTTATGGTCTTTACTGTCGGGAACTAGCTATCAACTCCACTTCAGATTTTCTCACTCCACTGTCCTACAAGTGAAAGTGCCTGCCTCGCCTGCCTGTAGATCTCCTGTTGCAGAGTACAGCCTCCTTCAGAGTGGTTACCATTCACTTCCTCCGATAGCAGTGTGGTGATACTAGCCTTGAGCTCCCTGACCGTACACTCGAGACTAGTGAAGGGAATTCGCTACTCCTTAACGACTTACTTCATGATTAGATTGGTTTGTCTGCCTGGTCATAGTAAAATTGCCGAAAACCAGGTACTTGCTAAGTCAGGTACTTCTGTCTCACTAGTTGCGGAATGAAAACGGATAGCAGCTCCTTTGGCTTCTTGCGGTTGGTTGGTTTGGATGGTTGGGCGTCAGCCGAGCTTGACAAGCGCTGGTCAAATACTAGTAACTGCCTGACCGCAAGTTTCTTTTGGGTAAATCTCAAGAGTCTAGTAAGATCATCGCCCTTAGCAAAGTTCATCTCTCACAGTTACAACAAGTTCCAACTGGACACTACTAGATCGGAATGTATGCAGTAAGATTTAAAATTTTACCAGTTGCATAAGCTGCTTGGAAGAGGATGAAGAAGAATCGAAATATGATCCCCCGCCATCTTGGGGGGATCAGCCATCTAACCTAAGATATGATGTATCAAGTTTAAGCGGGATTTTGCAACTCAAAATTCAGTAAAGTGAGAATTGTATTCCTTTCTGTATATCTTTATCATAGTGCCAATCTAGTACGAAGTCATTAGCAACAAACGACAGCTAACTTAACTAAAATAACGACGGTGTAGGTTACCAGATCAGTAGAAGTACTGAATCCATTCTTAAGAGATTCTGGTCCCAAACAAGCTTAAGTCATTACGAATTAGGTTTGTTTTACTCCTTTATTAGATATTATTAAGAACGTAGCCGCGACTTCTTCTTCTTAAGGGAAAATAAATATTCGTGTTAGTTATTTGAAAGAAATGAAAAAAATTCTCCATAAAAGTGCTTAATTTTGAAGAAGTTTAAATGGCATTTATATCCTATAGAGGTCCGATCTAAACTATTTGTTCGGAGATTGTAATAAGTATTGCCTTGTTATAGTGTTGCCAAATCGGTGGTTCCGACAAATGATCAGCTTCTTGAGGAGAATTTCAGATTGATATCTCAAAAACTGGATAATTGGTTCGCGTATGTACCGACCGATAGACAGACGGACATGGCTAAATCGACTCAGTTCGCCACTATTTTTATATATATAAGTCTATGTTATATAGAGCTTCTCCGAAATGTAGAGTTTATCATATTTTTAAAAGAAAGCGCGATCCAGGCCAAAATTTACTCTTAACCTTCTGTTACAACGTTAATTTTTAAACACATTTGGGAATTAGCTAACCAACAAAGATACTACTGAGTAAAAGAAGCTCAGCTAAAAAACTAACACGTACACTAAAATCTCAGAATAATGGATCTTAACTAAATTTTCTACAAAAATATTTCATAAGGAAGGAAATTTGAAGATAAATCGATTACCTAAAACATACATGTGTATGTCAAAAGACCTTAAACTTCAATATATCATGGTTTAAACATATGAGCTTTCATAAGAGATAAATAACTGGGCTTTTGTAATATTTTTCCTAAGATGCATCCACAAATGTCTTAAAAAATATGTATATAATAATAAAAAAAAAACTTTATTATTGGCGTTAATGCAATTATGCGAAATGCTCGTATATCTCAGAACATTATGTGGTTATATGCCTACCTCAATTTTGTATTTAGTTTATTGCGTTTGAGACACTTAAGTTTTCCGAGAAGAAGTAATTCAAGCGAAATTAATTGAAACACATCCTCGATGTGAATTAATTACACTACCAACACGAACACTTGAAAAAAGTTGCTTTAACGAATATGTTGTGATTATAATGTTAATATAGAGTAAAGAAAAAAGTACCCGGTAGGAAAAGAGAAACATAAATTTCTGAAGAAAGCATTTTTATGCAAATTTCTGCAAGAAAATATACAAACATATATATAACATCATAAATATAATGCATGTATTGAGTGCATATACGTTTTTGGTACAGAAACAGAGGTTTGTATATACCACAGATCACAATGACTATATGACAACAGCTTCACTTTGCCGGAAGAACGCAATAGAAACAATAAATAACCCGAAAGACATGTTAAAAACCATTAAAAATTGCAACAACACAAACAATGGCAATAAAAAGCGCTACGACAATGGTCAAAAAGCGACATATTCCACAATAAAAGCAGCAAAAAAAATTTTAATAAAAATAAAATAAAAAAATATACCGAAATAAAAACATAAAACTACAAGTTAAAAAAGACGCTATGAAGGTAAAAATAACAACAACAACACACACATACAAGCATACTAGCATACGAGCATACATATCACAACATAAGCGAGTATGTGGAGGCTGGCGCGACTGGCACAGCAGTAATACTTAACAGCAAAAGGCAATTTATGAGCTTTTTGTCTTTTAAGGGTAATTTTTCAACACGCCAACGGTGAGTTGAGTCGACAGCGCAAATACCAAGGAGTATAAAACAAAAACCATAAAAGTAATAATGGCAATTGCGGTAACGAATAAAAGCTGTGCATTAAAAATAACAATACATCAGTGCATACATATACACATATGCCTCTATATACATATAAGTTATACTGGTACTGAGTACCTAGTCGTAGTGTTGCTGATGGAAATGTGTATGAAATGTAATAATAAGCAACGCTCGCGACAACAATAATAAAAGGAGTGCATATAATTTAACTGGTACTAACATTGCAAAGATTTATGTCTGTATGTAAGTACAATTATGTGCATTTTATAGCATTTTTACAATTCACCTCATTAACTTGCAAAGATTTTTGTGGAAAAAGAGCTATAGAAGATATATATGGGGAAGAATTTTTACCACATATACATATATATATTTTCCACATATAATAAAAATTAATGATTACCGAAATACTCTCGGAATGGGAATCCATAAGCTCAAGCTTTTTTGATTTATGAATACTCTACTTCTGAAATAATGAAAAAAATTAAACAAAAAAACATTTGAATTGCTTTGCATTTTCAACAATATCTACCTAGATATGATGACAATTAAATTCGAAATTTCGAAAAACAATTACGACTCTCTTCTACAGTACACTAAAAAGAATGATTGCTACGAAACATAATTCTGCAATAAGTTGCTTCCTGTTAAATTTGCTTTGTTTTTGGTTTTTAGACGTACAATGTGAGTTATAAGTGACAGCTAACTTCGAAAATTCGAATAACACTCACGATTTGGTCGGACACTATAATATGAAAATATGTTTGCTTCGAAGCATCCTTCTTGAATGGGAAGACACCAGTCAAAATTACCTTGTTTTGGTTATGTAGACGTCAAATGTTCGTTATAACGTCGAAAATTCGAAAAACATATTCACTCTGTTGAAGAGATACAAAATAGTTTACTCTCAAAAGTAGTCTTTTAATAGGTCTTGTCGAAAATTCCTTGTATTTGTCGAATAAAAATTATAAATGACATTTAACTTCGAAATTTCGAAATAAAATATTTTATTCAATCAGAAAAGAATTACAAAAATATTTTACGTTCCAAAATAGTTTTTGAATATTGGGATATAGTCACAAATTTCAAATCTTCAAATTTTAACTGAAATTTAAAATCGAAAATTCGACAATCGTCTGTCGTTTATCAGAACACAAGAAACACGTTTGCTTTGACACTTTAACTACGAACAGAATGATTCCACTCAAAATTTCATCGATTTTCTTATAAGTCATGACATCTTAGTTCAAAATGACAGCAAAATTCATAAATTCGAAAAATATACCTTACTCAGTCAGATAAAGTGATATATAAAAAAGTCTTGTTCTCAAAAAAAAATTTTAGAATAAGTCGTTTATAGTCACAAATTCATTGAATTTGCTGAATAAAATTTTTTAATGATAAATTACCGTGTTTTGACAAATAACTTCGAAAATTAGAAAAAATTTATGTATGTAATTCAGTCCGATAATGAAATACAAAAAAGAACTTACTCTTGAAAATAATGTTAGAATATGTCGAATCTAGTCGAAAATTACATTTCTCTGTCGAATGAAATTTATAAATGAAATTTAACTTCGAAAATTCGACAATACTCTATCGTTGAATGAACACAAAAAACCTTTTAATAGCTAAAAAATAATGGAGTAAATTGGTGGAGTGGATATGCTATTATATAATTATAAGACATTACAATTACAAATCATTAGATGTTTCTGAATTTACAAAAGTTTTTTAACAAACATATTATGTTTTAAGAGTTGCCACCTATTTAAAAAATTATATTTAGTTAAAATACGTAAAATATTACAATGACAAATAAGTAGATGCTTTCGACAGCTTGAGTTTTTAATATAAAACTACACTAGAAAACAGGGTTGCCAACGTTATACAAGTACAAAATTTATATTTGTAGGTTAATTTTTCATAAAAATAATTGATTTTTAATTTCTAAACTTTTGAGCGTTTTCAGATACTCCAAGAAAAAAAATGTATTAAGTATATTTCACAAATAATTTCGTGACCAAAATTTGCTGCCTGTATAATGTATTTATTCACTCTTTTTCAAATCGCATTTCATCATATTTTCGTAGTTTATTTCGATTTCATATTTTCTTCTTGAATTGTTTTTCTTGACGCACTCAAACGAAAGTACATATTTTACGTCATCTTGTGTTTGCAATAAATTGTCTTTGACTTTATTTATTTTTGTTTTTTTTTTTTGTTTAGCAGCTAACTTGCACACCGTCAACAGCAAGCGCAAATGGTCAGAAAGGGCTGAACTAACTGATCCTTACAAATTCCTCGCAACTTTACACCGCTCCGGCGCATCTAGCAAACAACTTTCATACATTCAGTAGTTATTCTTCACTCTTTATTACTTTGCATTTGCCTTGTATACACTTTCTTTACACATACACACATACACGCGTACATATGTATATATACATACATGTGTATTTTACCTCTTCACTTCATTCGTTAGCGCTGACCTGCAAGAAGGCTAAATATGCCGGCGCATTTTAACCAAACACATTTTAGCCAAGTTAGTTGTCGTTGGCTGACTCACTTCGTTTTTCTTCGTTACTCACCTTTGTCCATTGTTTTTTGTGTGTGCTGTTGTTGTTGTTGTCTTTTATGCATGATTTTATTGCATTTTCCCTTTTTTCATCTCGTGTGCTTTTCATCATCTCGGCAGACAGGCTGCGCCATTAAATATTCACAAAGGCTATAAATCATTTAGGTTATGTTGCAATTTCGACAAAGCGATTTTGTTTATTTTTTTCCATTTTTAGTTTCCCCACTTGCTCATTTTGGTTTTGCTTTTAGTTTCGCCATATCAGGATGTGATGCATGTGTGGCGATATGTGTATTGTAGTGGTGGCTCCAACAAATTTCTTAGCAAGATTTCTGGTTTTATGGGCGTTATGTTTTCGCTTTTTTGTTAATTTATTTTTCTTGTGTTGCTTTTTTAGAGTCATAAAAGTGGCGACGAAGCATTTTTGAGCAAAGAATATTGTGTATAAGTGAACATATATCTATATTTATATATATGTTTTTGAAAAATACCCTGTGACCAAGAGAAATGGTTTTGAATTTAAACTAATTAAATTTCTCAACAAAATTTAACATTTAATTTTTTTTTATTTGGCAAAAACAAATTTCAAGAGCTTTGTTTTAAGAAACCTACTTAATTTCGAAAATGTGGCTTAATTTGCACCAAAACAATTTTTTTCGAGAGATCGAGTCATAGGTGGTTAAAAAAGTTATATCTCCGTTTTTCGAATACAGCCTCCAAAAGCGAAATATTTGCCTTTGAAGTTCGAAATTGAGTCTATTGCAAACTTTTTACAAATATTAAACGACTTCACAGAAGAAGTTTCGGCTTCGCTTCGTGATCATCTATCAAACAGGGACCCACTGGTACGCAACCAAACCCAACGAATGGACGAAACAGTGATTTTCTGCAACGAATCTGCTTCGAAGAAGGTGAAGCCAGTTCAATTGGTTTGAAAGTGGATATTCGACGTTTTTTGAGAGTCACAAAGTATGTTTTTCATCGACTACCGTTGTCTTTCACCATGAAACGAATCGGCTCGTACATCCACCGTCGGCCAAATTGGCCAATTTAGACTATAAACTGCTCCCATTCAGCGTATACTCCATATTCGGCTCCATTAGACTTATTTTGGTTTGAAAAAGTCACTTGTCGGACAGAAATTTTATTCGAAAAAAATAAAATCGCCATTACGGAGTCTTACTTCGAGGAAATCCAGAAAACGCACTTCTGAGGCGGCTTAAAAAGGTTGAAGCATCGCTGGTTTTAGCATTATACAACGAGCTCAAAGGAGACTATGTTGAGAAATAAATCGTCGTTTTTCTTGTATATAACTTCGACTACATATATATATGCTAATATAAGGAAATTTAAATGTACATAATTTGACTTAAAGTCATAACCAATAAATATGTTTTGCTTTTCAATCCGAGCTCGTCAGCTGAAAGCCAATTCTGAACACTCTTACTTTCGGCTGAGCGTAAAAAAGCTCTGTAATGACCAAACCAGTCGATGGCGAACAGCATAATCTGATTGTCAGTAAAATATATGCATGCTTACGAGTATGTATTTATGTAAGTACTAACCTCTGTGGCGGTCAAGGCTGCACATTTAGTTGTCGTAAAATGCCTTCCAGTAATTTAGCTGCTTGTACCATTTAAATGGTATAGGAGGAGGCAACAACAACGCAATGCAGCATATACTTGTACATATATTATTACAAACTTGTGTATGCAAAGTATGAGTGCTACTTATGCGCCAAAAGTATTGAACTCACAGCGAGTAATTTATAAAGATGACTGGAGTTACAGTCGAGAGAGACTTTCTAGCATTATTGTCTTCATAGCCTCCAAACTTCTAAATACCACTTTTTTATGCTATATACGGCATTCCACGGCATTTTAACGTCACATTTATTTCAATATATATATATACACATATAATCACAAACATACATAGCACATACATGTGCCATTTAAGACAAATTGCATTCCACACTAATTACAAATAATGTTAGCGCATTTGGCCTTATTCAATTGTCGAACATTACAATTTATCAGCGCCCACATAAAAATACGTGGCCGCATGCATACACGAGCTGTTTGCTTGCGATTCAAGTTGCGTATGTGCAAATTTATTTTGGAGTTTTGCGCATGCGCGTGGGTAGCAGAGAATTTACGTAGCTCTTTTATCAGCAATGACAAGGAAAATATATAGTTGTTTTTGGCAATTTTGTAGAATAACTGCCGATTTCTCTTGCTTTTAAATTATAAAATTATTTTTAGGTTCAAAGCGCCATGTTGCAAAGCGCTTCGTGGGGTTATCTATTGCGAGGGGTTTATAATTGATATTTGCAACCAACGAATAGCATGTTGCAAGTTCTTTCTAGTTATGCTGTTTGTTTTATATTAGCCTTCACGTCGAATTAAGGTTACTTTGTATGGAAAAAAAATCTTAACTGTTAATTGTAGCGTTGTTCAGGACAACAATCTCTGCCAGAGGTTGTGAAGATACCTTGTCACAATACCATGTTACATAGTTCTTCCCTATAATTTAAACAACAACTTTTTGAAATATTTATTAAAACATAAAAAATATTTGTTTGTTGTCTATAATGTAAAAATTTGCTTTCTGCTATACTCTTAGTAACAATGTTAAAATTCCTTTTCTTCTTTTAATTTTCATCCCTTTCCTTTAATTTTGTTTAGGTATAACAACAACCTGCATGAAATTCTTTATACATATTGTTCGTTGGGCGTTTTCTACACCGTTTGCACCCTTTCATTGTCATAAAAGCAATAATGAGGCACTCAAAGCTAAGGGTTATACATAATTAATGTGAGTCTAATTTGATTTCCTGCTTTTAGAAAATTACTTATTAAAGTTGTAGGCAGAAAAATAATTTCAAGGTGAGGCTTTTGTTGAGGAAAACGAAATATTTTAAAATATGTATGTATATATAATATATATTGTATATATAAGAGTAAGTGTATATATGGATGTATGTATATATGATATACTTGTTTAAATGGTTTTTAAAAACATTTTGAAATCAAATTTTAGAAAAAATTTAAAACAATAAATAAAAATGTATTAAAAAGTATATGTGTATATATGTATATTTACTTATATAAATAACAACTCTTAGACCCACATTTATTTGAAATCTTATTGCTATATGTAATTTTTATTGTATAGTTATGCGCAACAATTTCTATTACTGAACATATTGCTACACTTTCAAGCTCTAAAGCAATTTTTAGCTGAAAGCAACAACAACTATATACACATGCATTAGTTTATAACATGTTTTGTGTTTGCGATTAATGGGTAGTTATGTATACACTATATAGATGTATATGTATATGGGTTATAGCAGCGCTTTGCCACCACCAGTGTAGCATGCTATTAGGCGCACAAGCTCTATAATTGCGTTTTTAATGAAATTTTGAATTGCTTTCATATAGATTTATCGAAGAAAGAATGCATTATTGTTGCGAAAGCGCTTTAACTTATATGCTGGTTGTTTTTGTTGTTGGTTTCATTAACGTTGCTGTTGTTTATATTGTTATTGTTGTCGCTTTTATTATTGTTGTTGCTTTTATTAATGTTGGTTTGGTTGTTTTTGTTGTTGTTGTTTTTATTATCGTTGTTGTTGTTGTCATTATTGTTGTTGCCGTAATTAGTGCCGTTGTATGCTTTTCAACATTTTTGATTAGATTAAAAACTCAATGTTTATAATTAGTGTTACATGTTAATTTGATTTTCGCTTGGATCAAAAGCATAAAGTAAAGTGAAATTAAACGGTAATTTCATTTAAATATTAAATTGGAAAAAAAATGTTTTTCGGCATACTTGGGAGTTATAGAATTGCTTAGACATTTTTTTCAGCTTACTTTGAAGTTTTAATAGAATTTTGAGAACACTAGCCCTAAGTGAGCTTTTGAAGTTATGAAAGTTTTTTGTTTAAAGAAACTGTCGCATTTTGAAAATTAAATTTTTTTATATTTTTTTTTTTAATTTTTTTATGTCTTGTTAAATTTCTTTTTGTGTTTTATTTAATTTTTTATTTTTATTTTTTATTTATTTTGTAATTTATATTTATATAATACTATTTTTTTTTGTAATTATATAATTAGTATTTTATAAAATTATCGTTAAAGATTATTTCTTTCGCATTTTGAAAATGAAAGTTTTTCTTTTATTTAATTTCATTTTTAATTTTTTATTTATTTTGTTATTTATATTAATATAAATATTTTTTTGTAATTATATTTTCAAATCTATATTATTATTTTATTATTTTTATTTTATGAATTAGTACTTGCTGTTGCTTTTTGGGTCAAAGGCTAGATGGCGCTGTTGTCGAATTGTTGAGAATTATACGATTTTTCTTTCAATTTAGAGATGTATCCTCAATATGAGTTTCATTTCATAGAAAAAAATCTTTATAGAATCCATCAGAATGTGGACTTTCTAAAAAATCAAAGTGGTTAAGTAGTATGTGTATATCGACAATTATTCTGAGAGCCTATAAATAGTATGTAAAAATATAATTTTTGAACCATTAATGTCCACCTAATACCAAAAATAATTAAAACACCAAGGAGTTACACTTAATTTAATTCTTAGTTTAAAAAAAAGATCTGCCTTCCTTTTCTTCAAGCTACGAGTATTCTGTACTGAAAGTTGATGTTCAATTTAAATGCAAATTAGTGACTTCAAAATATGCACTGAAATTCTCAGATTTGCATAAAATTACTAAGCCACAAGGCTTTAAGGCTAAATGTTGCGTACAAATTAAGGGTGGCATATTAATTTTTAATGGAATTCGGGTGGAGAACCCTAAAATGAAGTGCTTTTATACCAAATGCTAAGCACACTTTGTGGATTCAAGGAAATTATAATTATATTAACGAGTAAACAGGTACAAAAATATATTTCTAGTACAATAAAATTAAATTTGAAATATGCACCGTGCTCGCTTTTTTCTGTTTCGCTCTCCACTTTGCTTTTCAAAAGCTTCGAAAGTAATATGTTTTGAAGCTCTCTTTTGTTATATATTTTTTTTCAAATTTTTTTAAACGCCCACATCGTACAATAACAAGTTATTTACTGATGCACATCTCATTTGTTAGGCATAACCATTGCCGCCCACACGACGTTTCACCTTTTAAATAAATTTAATTTGCTCATTTTCTCCTTAGTCGCTACATTCTCATTGCGAAACGAAAATGCACACGGCCCATTTAACCGTCTTAAAAATGGTGAATGCAACGCTGTAGCAGCGTAGAATATCTCACAAACTGTCAAACTGATTTATTGAAAAGGTGAACGTAATTTCACATTAAAAAGGTCATGGCCAACTTTATCTGCACCCAGGCCGGTATGGCCGCCGTGGCATGGCGTGGTGTGCTCTCCCAGGCATACAACTTGCCTGCGCGACTGGAGAGCAAAACCATTAACCTGGTATACATATAGAATGCAGCAGCCATTGTCTTGTTGGGCAAGATGCAGTGTGCAACGTGCAGCATTGTAGTTGTATTCCTTTTTATTTCAATTTTATTTCATTTTACTAGAATTTCATTTCGTATGCTTCTATTTCTTGCGCAATTTAAGTGTATGCAACTTTTTGTAGAATGCAAAGAAGAAATCCAGTTGCATTTCAAGTTGCGGCCGTGAAGCTCCTTTTCTTTGCATTCTT
Source organism: Bactrocera oleae (assembly GCF_042242935.1). Lineage (NCBI taxonomy): Eukaryota > Metazoa > Arthropoda > Insecta > Diptera > Tephritidae > Bactrocera > Bactrocera oleae. The sequence continues at coordinate 61,625,088 of NC_091540.1, read as the reverse complement.
CTTTTTCTTACCATAATTTTGTTTTTTTTGTTGCTTTTCATTATTCTTTTTCTTTTCATTATTCTTCAGCTTTATTTTTATTCTGCACTCTGCACTGCGGTGACTAGTTTCTCGTGCCTTGAGTTTGGCATATGTTATTTAATTTTTCGATTTTCTTTTGGTATTGCATTCGTATCTTTTAGCTGTCGTTTGCAAGCATTTAAATTTGCTGATGGAGCATTTCTTTTGCGCCATTTTTCACTCGCATGTGAAGGCGTTGCAATTTTACTGCAGCTGGCGTGCTAATTGTTTTAGGAAAATGTATGCTTTGTAACCAAGATTTACGCAATGCTTGCATTGAATTTGAAAAACAAAAATCATTCGTAGTCTCTTTAGTCAGTGCTTATCTTGTTTAACCACATGTAGTTCCTTTCATCGTAGTGGTTTGAAATCTTAATGGTTCAATTATACTAATGTGATCATTATGAACATGAATTTTAAAAATTATAATTATGATTATTTAGTCTATATAAGAATTACTAGATATATATAATATATTATAATATTCGTCTTTTAATATTGCCGGTCCTTAAGAAATTATTTTATTTCTAATAGAGTTAAAATTTAAAGTCTTATCTTAATTAAGTCGAATCAACATACACTATGTTGACTCAATTAACATCTACAGTTAGTTTGAGTACATTTTTACTACATTATATCCAAATTCTGTTAATCTACTTATTATACTTGAATTAAACTTTATATTTCGGTATGGTAAATTGAGTCAATTCAAAATTTAATTAAGTTACAGTGGACAAATAATCCAACACACTTTTTATATATACAAAGGGTCTGAAAATTACGTCTATTAAAAAGAAATCTATTATTAATCCAGCCGACTTGAGTATTCTGTATCTCGTGTTGTATAAATGCGATCCAGTTATGCTATATGGCATCAGAAAGATAAGATTTTATCTTAAATAACTCTTTCAGACAATTATTATATTGCTAGCCTCAGTATTTTTTGAGCGCGCGTCAAAGAAGAACACCAGCAAAGAGAATAACTACCATATTTTACAGTTTATCTCCGATAAATGTGAAATAGCAATCCAGGCGGCTGAAATTAGAAATAGTGCTTAAGGTCCCGATACTGAAACAGCCGATCACCGGCAATTTTGGTCGATCCCGTTGAACCAATTTTGATGCCAAAGATGCATTACGCTTTGGAAACCCAATTTTCGAATATATTTTAATCGAATCCGAACTGTATCGAGTACCTATTAGTTGAAACTTTGCACAAATAACCGTCTGAAACCGTTTAACCGGATGGAAACGGTGGCAAAACCAGGTCAAGAAGATTTGCCTAGGCGGTTGGTGAGATTGGCATTGAATTATCCACCATCAGTTACTCACCTAAGTCCAAACTCTTAAATCGAACTTGTACTGTCAACAGGTGGACCATCTTACGGAAACAATCGATATTGGCTCGCTAGAAGGTCCAGAAGTTTGGTTGGGAATTTCTTTAGGATCCATTCTCTACTCCGGACCTGATTTCAAGCGATTATCTCCTATTTCTGTTCATGGTGAATGATTTTGCTGTTGAAAAATTCGCCTCAAGAGAAGCTTGTGTAAATCGATTGCCCCAGTTTTTTGCTAATACTTGTAGGGACGAAGGTTAATATGAGAGCGGCATTATGAAATTACCTTCGAAATGGCAACAAAACGGTCCACTTAACCAAAATTGGCCCATTCTAAAAATGCCAATTAAACACTTAAACTTCTATATAATATAAAAATAAGGGTTTTCTTTTTACTTAAGAAACTATCTGAAAGGTCTATAAGTACAGGTTAATACAGGTAGCTGTCTGAAAGTTCTATAAATACCACTGGATTAATTGACGGTCTGAAATATATATACACATTTTAAGCCAATCCGGAACATTTTATGAAAATCTGTTACAGCTTAAAAGTTTGCTCAAAGGTGACCATTATTAGAAAAAAAATTGCAGGAAAAACTTCTTCGAAGCTGGTCTGAACCGAGATCAAAGGCAATTAATCTGAATATTAATAAATAACTAACCGCCTTCCGAATAATTTGATTGTTCGATTGAGCAGATAATGAGACCACGTCTGAGAAAAATTAATTTGATCACTTTGTATTATGTTTACATTCGTATTATGTATAATATATACTATATTCTGTCACAAATTCGAGCAATGCCGCCAACTATTTTAAACCAAAAACCATCTCAGGGTTGTTATCTAAATTTTCTAGTATACTGTTTTCAGTAGTCATTCGCAAAGCAAAAATATCTTATACATTCAGCGTTAAAATACCAGCAACTTTCATTCAGTAGCCTTACACAATTGGTGTGTTAATTTTACAATAAAAACCTTATTTTAAAAGTAAATATCTTTCAAAATTTTTCTTTAATTAATAATCCACCGACTAAGGCTACTTTCCGCATTTTTAAATTCATTAAGGCAATTTAATCCATCAATTTTTTACTCATGCATATTTATTTCTTTAATTTATTTCAATTTTTTTGGAAAGTAAGGAAATATAAAATATATATGCAAATATGCGAACCGGCAACAACAACATAACTTGTGGCAGGTAGGCTGTAGTGGGCGAATTTCGTAAGAAACAGGCAGAAGAGAAGAGGCACAGCGAATCGGTAGAAGAAAATATACACGAAAATTGCGATTTTAATTAAATGATATGAAAATTGAATAGCGCAATGAAGGGCGCAGGAGCGGTTGAGGGGCATACTGTAGAACAAGCGGCACGAGTATTCAATATAGTATGTATAGTAGAGAGGCAAGCGTGGAAAATGGGTGTGTTTCAAGCAATTTAAACAGATAAGCAATTCAAGCATTTGCTTGCGCCTGGATTTGTGAGAATTTCGAGCTACAAAATTTCATTCGCTTCAATTTCTTATACCAGCTACACTTTAGTAGACGTTTCTTGAAATTTGTTTAGAGGTTATAATGTTGCTGCCACATTACTGCGGGCATTAAATTAAAGGCAAGCGAAATTATGTATGTACTAAAAGCTAATGTCTATATATGGCGCGCTTAAAATATAAAAAATTTAATATATTATGTATAAACATAATTATGCTAGTGTGCGTGTGTCGAAAGCCTTCAAGCCATGTATTTATATATGGTATGTTTGTATGTTCATACAGTATTTGCTTGTAATATAAAAATTTAGTGCAGCACATTTTGCGACGCTGCCAGTCATAAAAGTAAATGAGGCAGGACTATAAATGGCCAATACCTTGAAAGAAAAATGCAATAAAATGTAAAAAATGGAAAATATTTTTTTGTTCTTGCTTTTGGTTTTTTTGTTTTTTTTTTTGGTTTCGTTTTTTCAACATTTTTACGACCAAATATAGTGTGGCACATTTGCGCGCAGCGAACTTCACTCTGCTCGCTTTTTACTCGCACACCAACTGTGATTCCGCGCAATATTTTAAAATTAAGTCTTAAAAGTTACTTTCGCAAAGTTCTTTTTTATTATTAGTGATGAAAATTGTATCATATCTCATTGAAATGGCTGTGTGCGTAAGCGCATTGAAAAACTTTCTAACTAGCTGTTGTGCAGCAGCAAGCGCATTTACTCTTGCAACACTTGGCCATAATGATTTGGCTGTGATAGTTAGCCAAGCCATTAGACACACATGTATCGCGTTGCCTATATACTTTTATATATATACAACAAGCAAAGAAAAAACCTAACTTCAGCTGCATCGAAGCTTTAATGGCCTACAAAAACTTTGAACAGTCAGTTAGCTATATGCTATAGCAAGCCGATCTGAACAATTTCTTCGGAGTTTACACTAATATCTTGGACAATAACTTATACCAAATATTCTGATGATATCTCGTCAAATACAAATGTTTTCCATATAGGGACTTGAGTTTGATTGTTCGGTTTGTATGGCAGCTATATGTTATAGTAGTCCGATATCGCCGGTTCCGATAAATGAGAAGTTTCTTGGCTAGAGAATGATACGTGCAAATTTTCAGATCGATATCTCAAAAAACTAAGGTATATAAAAACAAACGCACAGAAAGACGGGCATGTCTAACTCGATCACACTGCTCATATATTTTTAAATATATTTATATATTTCATGATTTGTCTGACGTTTCCTTTGGGGTGTCACAAACTTCTTCGCAAACTTAATATACCCTGTTCATGGTATAAAATCTAAACAAATTCTAGAGAAAAAGTGTAAACAAATTGTGATTGCTCGGTGATTTGATTCTTGTTTTTGGAAGGGAGATCGCACAGGAAAATAAAAACGATTTTAGGTGCTATATATAGTGATCTCTCTACCTAATTTTTGTATGCTTTCTGCTTTCTTAACCCTTATGTTATGTCTTTAGGGTCATTTAGGCACACTTTATTTATCTCTCTGTCAAATTTAAAGATTTCACTCTAAATTTCTGTGCTTTTTTTATAAAATTGTACTAACTATCTTTTATTGTCTCCTACCTCACACCCTTACGTAGCATCCACATGGACACACACTATTTTTCTCTCCATTGAATTTAACTATACGCTCTTTATTACCTTGTTTTTACTTCACGCTAATTACTGTCAATATTAATTAGCATTGTATAAGAAATATGTACGTTTACGCGGTTCTTATGCTCTTCACATGGTCCTAATGTACAACGCTACCTCAACGGTACGTATGATTTACTTATGGAAGTGTACTCAACGTGCTCTGTTTGCATTTTGCATATCTAATTTCTGTCAACTTTGACATAACAATGGCTAAACAAACTCAGCCAACTCAACGGGTCAAAATCGCAACAAATGTCGAAGGTAGTGCTACAGAAATGCATAAATTCAAGTGTATATTTAAGTACACATACATATATGTATATGTATATGTGTGGAGATGTCATCATTTCCAACTACCACTACAAGGCAAGAGGAAAGGCGAGTAAGCAAGGATACTAATTTGCAATTTTGACTGAGGCTTCAATATAAGGGACATATACACTAATACTTATATACCTTGTATGTATGGTACAATATATTAAATTAAATTATATATGGAAAGAAAAAGGTGGTCCTTAGATGATCTAATTGTACACTAAACAAGGTATATTAAGTTTGCCACGAAGCCTGTAACACCGGGAAGGAAACGTCGGAGAGCCTATAAAATATAAATATATATAATATGAATGATCAGCATGACAAGATGAGTCAAATTAGCCATGTCCATCTGCCTGTCCGTCAGTCTGTATAGATGCATACTAGTCCTTCAATTTTTGAGATATCGAAGCTGCTCATTTATCGGCACTACAAATATCGGGCTACTATATGATAAAGCTGCCATATAAACTGAACGATCGGAATCAATTGCTTATATGGAAACCTTTTTTATTTAACAAGATATCTTCACAAAGTTCAGCATGCGTTATTGCCGAAGGCAATGGTGTAATTTCCGAAGAAATTTTTCGGATCGGACCACGATAGATTTAGCTGCCATACAAACTGACCGATCAAAATTAAGCTCTTGTAAGGAGTTTTGTTGAGAGACTAAAACTGAAAATAAAAATTTTATACGTAATTACATTACTCTCCGAAACAATCCTCTTTTTCATTGCTAGCTGAGTGATGAAATGGCGCGCGTGAAAATTCGCCTTTGCCGGCGAGTGAAAATTTACGAATGCAATGAAAGCGACAATATTCTCATTGTCAGGTTAGTTAGCGCACTTCGTTATAATTTCAGCAAATATGTTTACACTCACACCTATGTACATAGTATGTACATGCATACACGTGTTGGCATGTTTACATACGCATGCAGCATATGTAAATGGCTAGTGCCAACAGTGAGCGTGTAAAAATATTTGACTTCATTTAGCTTCTGTTGCTGTGCCACCTCATAAATTTGCTACTACGCCGTGTTGACAAGTGTAAATTAATGAATGCTTCCCCACGGCATTTATCATCAACTTACATGCATACACATATACAACCATATGCACATGTACATGCGAATATATATAATATGTGTAAAAGCGTTAAGCAAGCAAGAAATGTATGAAATTCTTGCATGTATGTGTATGTATTGCATTCTTAGCCAGGCTTTATAAGCCGCTGTCGTTTATTTTCGCCATAAAATCGCAATTCGTTATCGCATACTCGTCCTATTCCAAGGCCATGACAATTGAAATGTTAAAAAGAATTTCAGAAAAATATTAATTAACACCTGGCCATAAAAAGTTGAAACCATATATAGCTTTGCCGGCTATATAATGGTAGTGGTCATTATGAACACTTTAAATGTAGTTTTTGACTTCGTTTTTGTTATTAATGAACCGTGAGTGCCTGAGTTTTCATCACATCCTGTGCCTTAACTTTTTATAATAGCTTCACTAATTTGTCACTAATTCGAATAATTAAATTTTTGAAAGTTCTTTTCTTCAGTTATTGTCGGGAATAATACATATTTTTTCTAAAGATTACAAGGTTTATTTAGAAAAAGAAGGTATAAATTCAGTAAAAAATCTCATCAAGTAGCTGCCTTCCGACTTGTCGGCTTGTATGACAGCTAAATGCTAAAATGGTTCGAACAGAATAATTTGCTTGGAGTTTGTAGTGTCACAGTGAATAATAAAATATGCAAAATTTCGTGAAGATATCTTATCAAATGAAAAAGTTTTCCATATAAGGACTTGATTTGAAATGTAGGTGGAAGCTCTATGCTACGGTGATCCGATAGCGGCAACCATAGTATAGAGCAGCTGCTTGGAGAGAAAGAGACAAGTGCAAATATTGAGATCGATATCGTAAAAACATTAGGACTAGCTTACGTATATATAGGTAAACGAACGTGGATAAATCACTAGTACGTCACGTTGATCATTTATACACATATATACTTTAAAGGCTCTCCGAAGTGACCTTCTAGGTATTACAAGCTTCGTGATTAACTTAATGTACCATGTTCAGGGTATAAAATACTATAATAAAACTTTTATCTAAGCAGTTTTATTAGTAAAAAGTTCTGCATAAATTTGCTGAGAATTACACAATATTTCGCTCGATGTTTAGTCAAGGAAAGTGCTTGAACTCATACTAAGAAGTATACCTATATAAATGAAGTCAAAGCAGAGTGTTATGCGTGTGTTTTGCCAATGTGCACTGGTGCGTGCTGGAACGTCTTATATCAGATATATACCTCTGTTTGTTATGTAAATTTTAATATGTTTGTTGATGTAGTGAAATTGCAAAATTTGCATAAAATACTAATTTAGCTAGTAGCAGTAACGATAGCGACTTAACTACCTATATATATGTGGTTGTTATGTTTTATTATTTTGAGTGTTTTTTGAACTTCCTCATTTTGTACACTGAAAAAAATTGGTTTTGGAAGAAAAATTTCCCGTTAAAGCTTCAGTATTAGAGTGATGTATAGGAAATATATTTATAAATTTTTTGAATTATATTTTTAGTATTAGAGTGATAGACCTATAACAGTATTAGAGTGATAGAGTGATATACCAAAATAAAACAACACATATGAAGCCAGTTTCAGTCAAGAAAAAAACACTATTTCCTTTAGCAAGTTTTTTTTTTAATTTACCTAACCTATAAATGTAGTAAATATATATGATTTCTTAGATTAAGTTAAGTTAGATAAACGGATTGATCTTCTTGGTTGGGAATGATCCCACTCGAACTACAAGAAACGAGGGTCCGTTTTGATGCCTAAAACATAGATCAATAAAACCTTCGCATATCGACAGAGTGCTTAGAGTCTGTTACAAAATTTATCAAGAAAAGTACAGCTTTGAAGTTCTTCTCAAATATACTAGAGTCGAAGAATTCCGCATTACATTCATGACATTAAGAGCAAGTTAGATTAAAAGGTCTATTCAAAATGGATCCCACTTGAACAGCTGAGAACACCGGTCCATTGTGATATATAAAAATTGTGATCGAAAAACCCTCAAAAATCAACAAAGCATTTTGAGCCTGCCACAGATGAGGCGGCTAGTATAATTTCCAGCTATTTCATCAAAATCGCCGAAGATATGACTGCGGAGATGTTTCAAGCTTAGTCTTGCAAAAGGTGGACAATGGAGGAGCCTATATGTTTTCACCTTTGATAATTAGCGTCCGACAAGGATTTCAGCCTTACTGCATGTACGCTATTAATCAAAATCCCGTAAGAACTCCTACGGCCAAGATGGCAATTGCTGAGAGCAATTAGTTCAGTAGATCGTAAGTGTGCTACTCTAGGCCAGAAGGGACTCACAGTCACACAAGAACTAGTTGTTGGCCAGTTAAGCTCACGTAAAGTCCAGATGTCCAGCGCTAGAACGCAGGAGGATAACAGAGACTCAGCTCATTATCAACACGATCTCTTGCAATTCCGCTAAAACCAGAATAACCAAACGAGTGTGATACTAAAGAAGTTTGATGCTATTGTTAGTGAGGATACCCACTCCTTCACTAACTTTGAGCGCCGAGTGAGCGAGTAAGAGCAAGTAAAATGATTAGATAAATTTGCAAAATATATTGCAAGACCTTTTCTTCTAATAAACCTACATTATAGAGTCTCTATTACTACTACTACTGAAATTTATTGGATATGTAAACAAATTTAACTATATTTACTCGTAATAAAAAATTATTATTTTCTGCTTTACTTCCGTATAAAATTGTTACACTGGCTGCTTTATAGCAAAACATTACGCTCTCTCATACTGCCATTAAATTTTTACCATACATACAAACATACATACGTTATCTTAGTTTCCTACTTTTCTAATAAAATTTCCCTGCCTCAACTCTCAGCGCGTTGCAGGAAAGCTAAATAAGAGAAAACCAATATTTATTTTTTAATATGTTTGCGGCAACATTATTTATATTTATTTGTTATTTTTTTATAGTTTATTCATGCAAATTGCGAAAATGTTCCTCGTCGCCATAGTCATTTAGCATTCAGGAAAATACAACCCTGGAAAAACAAGTAAGAAAATGTTGTTGTGCTTTTTCTTCGAGCAAAAATGCCACCAGTGTGCGCTTGTTTACATTGATGGAGAGTTATGTTGGCTGTGGCCAGTGACTGAGAAACGGAGAATGTTGAGGTATGTGGGGCGGGAGGGGGTACCTTTAGAACCAAGCAATCGATAACTTGGGCTAATATCGTCGACTCAACTCGGGCACCACTGCATACATTATTTATGACCACATTTTGCTGGTCTCTTCGTTAGTTGCAACATTGCTTTTGTTGTTGTTATTATTATTATTATTATTTTCTTGCCATTATTGTTGTTTGTATATATATGCTGTTGTTTTCGTATTCTTATTATTGCAGTGAAAAGTTTCCCCAACCCGACTCAACCCACTCTTTGGCAATACACACATACACACACACACAGGCATAAACATGTATATGTATGTATATAGATAAGTATAAATTGGTGTGGCAACAATATGCATCATCACATTACTCGTGTGTCAGCGGCGCTCGTGCCGCTGGTTTGCCGGCGTGTCCCAACTGGGAAGGGGAGAGGTGGTGTGCCGCATGGCGTGGGTATTATGCAAAGACAAATGCATTTAAGTGAAAAATTGTGAAATGGAAAGGCGGCGATAAATTTCGCTTGGACTTACAAGTTAATATTACCCATATGTTTCATTGAGCGCTTCTCGAACGCATATTGTCGTTGATTAATATGGTTTGTGTTGAAACAAAAGTTATGGGGAAGTTTAAAATTTCCATTTCTGAGTAAACGAAAATTTAATTTTCAAATAAAAATTCTATGATTTGCAGTCAAATTTATAGTGATATACATATAGCATTATTTTCAGTTGTAACCATGATCTTTGAGATAATGCGCTAGATGGCGCTGCGGTTTAAATACATGGTTTTTTTTTTACAGATTAAGGTCTACCATATATAACAACAAGTATTTGGCTGAGCAAAAATATCTATATCGAATTTATAGGTTAAAATGAAGCTATGTATCTACGAAGAAAAAAATATACCTGCAAGGCAGAATATTTTGCTTAATTTGAATAATATCCGGTGAGCATTTAATTAACATGTAAAAATCTGTCCAATAATATTTTTTCTCTTTATATAGGCTAATTTTAACCCATAAACATGTTATTAATTTTTTTTTTGGGTCAGCCTACTATTGTATATATGACCTAAATATACTTTTATATCAAAAATATTTCATTTATTTATTAACTATATAATTATATTATAATTAGGTGACACTGTAGGCGAAATATTGGGAAAGTCCCTTTTGTCGAGTGGTTTTATTTTAGTTACAAATCACCAAAAGTTGGATTTGTCTAAAAATCATTATGCCGTAATTAATCGTTACATTTAACGATTAGTACATACGTATTGAGGTTGCTAAAGGTTTAACGGTGTTGGGATGAAATATTTAGTTTTTAGCTTCATTTAATTCTTTTCTATAAACACACATTCACTTTTCCTGTAAGGAGAGTCGACATCATGAAATTTGCAAAAAAAATTTAACTAATTCTAGAGTTTTCCATGCTTCTGCGCGTTACTAATATTTTTGCCTCGTCAAATTTTCGAATTTTTCAAACAAAATCTAGAGTATTAATAGTTTGTTTTTGGATTTAGGATAATTTTAAGCAGAAAATCTTCCTCGCCGACAGACAACTGTTTTCGGAGGTCATCCTGGATATTGGATTAAGAAAATCGAAAATATTGTATATCAAAATAAATCACCTATTATTACAGTATATAAGATTTTGAGCATTTCACTATTTTTATTTATTTAATAAATAAAATGTCGCTTCCATAAAAATTCACAAAAAGCGTTTTTCCTAACTTGCAAGTGAATATAACTCTTTAGGGCGATGTAAATGAGTTTTATAAAAATAAGTTCTATGATGAAGATAGATAGATAGAAAATCGCATTAAAAACTTTTTTGAATTTAAATGGTTTATTGATGGTTTATACTAGATAAATAATATCAAGACTTACTTTTTCAGTGTCTCTGTCTGCTTGCAAAATCTTATTTAAAATATTGTACTTTGTAAAATATTTTTTCGACACTTACCTGAAAATAGAAAAAAGTAGCTTTATTAGCATAGAAAATGGAAATAAATTAAATATAATATAATTAAATATAAATAAATATATTGTATATAAAAAAAGATACATAACACAATATATAACATATAGTTATATAAGCATTTCCAACAGTTTACTAAGTCATTCTTCAAGCGCACTGTGTTAAAAAAAAAAATTCTTAGCACGTTCGTTAATTCCTGTGACACACCCACTAATTGACCCGAAATGTTATTATTTTTGTTATTTATGCCTTATTACTCTCAACCAAACAAACATATAATTAACCTCAAATAAACCATAACTTACACATAGAGTTAAAAAACTTTAATACCAGGCATGAATGTGGACATAAATATTTCCGAAGAATTAAAAATAATAATAAGCAAATGGTGAGCGCGAAAGTCATGGCAAAGAAAATAACGAAAAGTAAGGAAGCACTAAGTTCGGGTAGAACCGACCATTTTATACTCTCGCAAGATGTGTTAAAATGATTTACGGGATTTTCGTATATATTTTAATTAAAAGTTGGAATTTTTGGTTGTCAACTGATTTTCTTCATTCTCACAGTGTATAAAGATATGCTAAAAGCATTTAGCTAGTTTGGTTGATTAATTAAGTGCTAACATAGGTTATAACACTTTATAAGTTTTCCTTTAAGGTCGTTTTGTGGGCGTGGTCCGATTATGTCCATATATTAACTCGTTCTTTTTTTTTTTTTGCAAAGGATCACGAGTACCAAGTTTCAGTCACTCGGATTTTAACCCGTCTCGTCACCCTGATCATTTCTATATATAACTCCATATCTATCTCGATTAGTGTTAGGTGAACAAAACTGTTAAACTCTGTGCAACATGTTGCGAGAGTATAAAAATAATAATGAACCAGAACGACAATTTTTTTTTTTAGAAACGCAACAACCAGCTTAAGATCGTGCACACACACACATAGCTACATATACAAGTATATAGCAGTACATCGCTCGTATTCTGAGCGAAGCCCATAAATAATAAGTTGAGGAAAAAAATGATAAATTGCAAACTGCACATAATTATGCAATTAAAGTTTGTTCGACGTATGGCCAAATGTGGCTGCGGCTGGCAGTTATGGTCCCAGCCTTATTGCGGCAATAAACTGCCGGGTACGACATGCTGTTTATATATATATATATATATACCACTATATATATAGTATATATTGTATATATCTGCTTTTTTTAGGTGTATATGTATGTGTTTGTGTAGTTTGTGCGACTGTACGCTTAGAAGAATTCGCTATGCTGCAGCGCGCCGGTTGCAAGTTGCTCGATTGGTTGACTGCTCGCCTGACACCGTTTTCTACTTCGTTACTTTTGCTCAAATTTCGCTTTGGCTGATGTTCTTTGGCTTTCGATTTTTATTTTAGCCTCTCTAATTATTATTATTATATTTATTGTTGTTGTGGGTCACGAACTAAAATTTTCCTGTTTGAAATTTTGCTTTGTTATTGGTTAAGATTAGCGGAATACTTGGAGAAGTTTTGAAAAGTTTTTCGAAACGAAATGAAGAAATTTTATATTTGTTAAAGGCTTTAAAGAAATTGGAACAGCATTTTCTATTGGAGCTAAGATGAAGAGAAAAAAACTGAGGAACTAGTTCGCAGAATATTTTATTATATTCGTTTATATACATATGCGCTGCTGTTTAGTCAACCTTTTACACGTGAAAGCCGTAGCGAGGTCAGGGAGTCAATACGAAAAACTTCGATATTCAATTTAATCAGTTTAAATCAATTTCAATCAGTTAGACCATTGTGAATGGCTCAAATAACCAATTATTGCCAAAAATTAAAACAAAAATGTCTTTTTTCATGGTTTTTTCAAAACTTAAGACTTCAAGTAATATATCATTATTTACAGAAAACGTAATGGATGAAAGTTACTTCAAACTTACAGGTTTCTAAAATATTTTTGATCGCAGAAAGAAGCATTTCTCCACTAGAGAAAGAATCGCAATAAAATTTCGTATGGGGACACCGCAAATGCAGCCAAGCTGACTGACAGCTGGTATAGCTTGTACGATTCGCCACATTCTAACGCTTGACGAATTGAATAGAGCTAATATGATGATTGGATGGACTTTTAGAAAAGAAAAATTTCTTAAATAAATTTTTCATATCAACGAGAATTCCAATATATGTAATTATTTAGTAAAATTGGATATTTAAAAAATGTTTACAAAATCCAGGCACAAATTCGGGCAACTTTTTTTAAATTTATATTCTTCAACAGCGTTTCGTGTTTATTTTTTTAATTTTTATTATTATACACAAAAAAATTGTGTATTCTCTGCGTGCAAGTTTTAAAAATATATATTAAAATATTCAAGCCCGTAAAAACGCCTCGAGTCCATTCAACTTGCACAAGTGCATTTTTACAAGACATAAATTTACGATGTGATTTTATTTTAATACACCAACAAATTGTGTTGCACAGGCCTCTTCAATACTGTCACAGCACCAAAGGAGGAAAAAACGAGCAAACGAAATTTTTATTTAAAAAAAATCGAGGAAAATTGCAACAAAATTATGCCAATTTATGTGCGCATCCTGTCAAAGGCAGCAACAACATAAACAGCAGCAGCAACGAAAATAACGAGAAAATAAAATATTTACAATAAAAACAAGGCAACAAAAATACGGCAACAACATTTGCAGCGCGACTAAAGCAAGCAGGCGACATTTTGTTGTTGCTATATACAGTGACGCTGGCAACACTGATGACGATGGCGGTGCCGATGCCGATGACGCTGACTGCAGCCACGTTGCAACGTCATTGGCAGCGTAATTGCAACGTTGCCGCGCTGTATGTTGTGGTAATTGCATATTTACCTCGAAAATTGCATTTAATTGAGCTTTTTGCGCGCATTTCTACCCATACACATCTACGCACATTACATATATACATTTATAAATATATATTCTTTGTTGCATCTTTTCGCATTCGTAAATGTAGTTAGGTGTGTAATGCAAAGCTCTACAAACTGCATTAAGTATTTGTTTTTGTTATTGGCATCGCAGTTAATACACGTGTGTTTTTGTTCATTTATGGCTGAACTATTTTTTAATTGTAATGCCATTGCAAAAATTTGGTATGCTTTGTCTCCAAGCAGTCTCAGTCGCAAAGTTAAGCGCTTAAGCACATACAAATAAATTTATGGGCAGTCATACATGGGCATAGATACATATTTAAGCATACATACATATGTGTCTGTGTATATTTAAAATGCGTATAGTTTTTAGGAAGCTAAGGGAGTATTCTATGTTAAAAAAATTTTAAATAAAAAAAAATTAAATGGAATTGTATATTACTGTATGGAATTGTACAGTTTTATAAATAACAAAAAAAAAAAAGAATTGTTTAGCATATAATGTTTATGACATCAAAAAGGTTTTCTAAACTAAAAAAAAATTAAATTATTAAATAAATTAAAAAAAATATTTTAAAAATATTACAAAATATTATATATAAAAAATTAAAAATTAGTTTTTATTTTCAAATTTCGATATGTCTAATAGTCAAAAATCTTACCTCAAAAGAATTGTGAAATTATAATTTTTTTAAACTAACAGATATTTAAATAATAAAGAACTAATTTTAAAAATTAAACAAATATTAGAAATAAATTTAAAAATTTAAAAATTAAAAGTGTTAGTCTTATTTCCATGGTTTAAATATTCAAGAATATCTACTACAAGAGAATATTGAAATTCGCATAATTTTAAAAGTTACAGTTCTTTAAATAAAAAACAAAATAATTATAAAAAAATTACAATAAAAAATTTTTAATTAAAAAAATTTAAAACTATTTTCAAAATTTTATTTTTTTTAATCACATTTTTGAAATTTAAGTATTCAAGTATATCTCTTCAAACATTTTTTGATATTTGAATTATATTAAAAGTTACAGCCATTTAAATAAACAAAATAATTTTAATAAAAATAAAAAATACTTCAAATATTAAATTAATTTATCGAACTTAAGTATTTAACAATATCTGCTCAACAGCACTTTTGAATTATTTTAAATCTTATAGTCTTTTAATTTTTAAAATTGGAAAAAAAAAATTTTAAAAATTAAAATAAAAACAAAATAAATTTTTTAATTTTAAAAATTAAAATAAATTAAAAAAATTATTTATACAGTTATTGAATATTTTAAACATTAAAAAAAAAATTTTTTTTGGCGTTTTAAATATTCAAAAATATATCCTCAAATTATTTAATATTATTGAATACTTACATTAAAAAAAAAAACAAGAAAAAACGTTCACAAATACAAAGGCCCCTTACAAGAGAACTTGATTCCGAACGTTCAATTTGTATGGCAGCTATACGATATAGTGATCTGATCTGACCAATTTCTGTGAAGAATAATTTGTTGCCTTTAGCAATAACTCGTGCCTAATTTCGTGAAGATACCTCGTCAAATAAAAAAATTTTCCATGCAAACACTTTACTCCGATCGTTCAGTTAATATGGCAACAATATGCAATAGTCATCCGATCCATACAATTTCTTCGGCGATTAGATTAATGCTTTAAATAATAATACATGCCAAATTTCGTGAAGATACCTCGTCAAATGAAAGAGTTTTCCATACAAAAACTTGATTCCGATTGTTCAGTTTGTATGGCAGCTAGATGCTATAGTGGTCCGATATCGGCCGACAAATGAGCAGCTTCTTTGTTAGAAAAGGACAGGTGCAAAATTTCAGATCGATAGCATAAAAACTGAGGGACTAGTTTGTATATACACAGACAGACGGACATGGCTAAATCAACTCAGCTCATCATGTTGATCACTTATGTATTTATTTTATAGGGTCTCCGACGTTTCCTTCTGGATGTTACAAACTAAAAAATTTAATATACCCTGTTCAGGGTATAAAAAGCGGGAAGCATCAAAAAATATAGTTTTACATTGTATTGTTTTAAAAAAAATCGGCGAAGTTTATAATTACTGAAAAAATATATTTTATTTTTGTGAAATTTCGGGATTGTTTTCAGCTTCTAGACTTTTTGTCGTATTGAAATTTGTACTTTTAGAGAATTCAACCGTGTTTTTTTCGGCCTTTCCCCTCTCTCCTCAAACAACGCAACGTCCTGCAGCATTGTGAAATTTAACGTAAATTTTTTCTCTTGAAATATTATAAAATGTATGTATCCCCTTAACATACAAGTATTTTTTGAAATAATTTTTTTTTTTTGTTTTTAATCTTCACATTTTTTAAATAAAATGTGTTTGTTTGTGATTTTTACCTCATCAACGCTATGCTTTCATTCATTTGTTTTTCATATTTTTTGGTTATGTGGTTTTTGCTGCGAGAAATGAGAAAAATGCATAAGTTAATGGTCACATCGTATGTTGCGTACATAAATATCTGCATTTTTGGAATAATACAGCTCTTTGTATGCATAAATATATTAGTATATGAATGCGTACAAAAGCTGTAATGGCATTTTATGTTTAATTCACTCTTTAACACCCACACTTTGACACAAATGGATGTGTGGTTGATATGGCATATATGCTCATATATACATATAAATATTGTACATATACATTTTTCCATTCGCACATCTGATTATATATACACACCTATATACTCGTATATATGTTATATATGTATATATGTAGTATATTGTAACCATGTAAACGTGCGTGTACATATATATATTTTGTAATTGTGTGTCCATATGAATTATTAAATTTAATTTTCTGCATTCGCTCTACAGCGCGTTCATTTGCCCAACGCTATGCCACATTCTCTTGCAATATCACCAGCTCATCACCTCCCTGCCACCCACATATGTATGTACATACAACTTCTTCATTGCGCTAATGTGCTGCAGCCATGCTCCACAACAGCCATAACCGCAATCTACCGCTTCGTGCCACAAAGCATACAGTGGGAGTTGCACGGCCCATTTCCTACGAGCAATGACTACACAAACACACATAAATAGAAAGCACTAAAGTATATATATATATATAAGCGTATAAATATATGTATATTTACAAATGGTCTCGAATGTGGTTTGTGGCATGGCGATCCTTTTGTGTCTGGCAATTAATTTTAAATTGGGTGTAGTTTCTTCTGCGTAAAATAACTGAATTTTGAGTGTATTTTTAATTATTAATATTACTTCTAGGTATGCATAAATTTGCTTGTGCCGTAATTCCGCTATGTGAATATGTGTGCGTAGGTGTGTGTGTGCTTGTGCCTGTGCACACAACTGCATATGCAACGAAGTAAAAAAAGCAATTTGTTGCAGGCAATTGCTGCAATATTGGAGCAACAAAAAAATATATACTCATAATGCATGCAAAAAGAGCGAGCTTTACTTTACTGCAAAATGCTGTAATTATTTATATATTTTTTCTTATTTTAGGTATTTTCAGCGAAAATTTTGTAAATCTGCACCATTTTAGGTACTTAAAGATTTTTAGAAAGTTGAAGCATTAAATGCGTGGGTGTAGCTGATTTGTATTATTTCATTTATGAAACGTAGCCTTAACGCTATTATAAAATATAGGCAAGAGCTTAACTGTTTTACCTAAAAAACTCGGCATTTGTTCGTTCTTTCAACCTCCATTCAGTTTCTCAGTTCTTAGGTACGAAAAGTTATCCAAAAAGATCTCTCAATCTACTTACCAACGAATTGTGAATCCGCTTTAACTTAACCGCTTAACTCATCGCTAAGTCTTACATCGTGACAGGAGTACAACAACTTGCATTTGACACAAATAATTTGGGACATCCACGATTTGACGGATATAGAGCTTCAAAGGCGTCCGAAATAGTAAAACATCTTTTCCTTCACAATTTGCACTTGCTACTCAAAATCGAGCCAAGTCGAACAAAAAATTTACATTTACATAACTATCAAAAATGAAAACAGCTGTCCTACGAAGTGGTCTTGTGCAGAATTTAATATAGATACATAAATAATATTTAAATCCTCTGAAATAATAAAATCATTTTGAATAGCCTGTCTTTCAAATTCTTAATATAAAATTTAGTACTTCAAATATTAGTTTTAATCAAGATCATTTAATTAAGTTATATCATTCCCCTGTTTAAAATCCTAGATCATTGATCGTCTAAAGCAATTATACGTGATTTTTTTATTACTGACAAGACCAGAAAAAATGCTTAAGTCCATAACAGAATTGTTTGTTATACTATATTAAACTTTCACTTGTTTATAAAGTATTATTTTTCATGATTTTTTTTAGGACTTAGTTATGTAATATCCATCGCATTCACAAAGATTATCTGGAATCAGCACAACATCATAACCTAATCCAACAAGCACATATTGAAAGCAATCCAAAGTTTGTTATTTAGATTTCTTTATCGGTTAAAAAATGTACTAAGATAGTCCATGCTTTCGAAACAACACAGTTTCTTCAAACACTGCATTGATGCCTCATTAAACTATAGTCTTCTTCTATCAATGTAAATGCTCACTGATATATTAGGGTGATCAAATCAGTGTTTATGAGAAAAATTTTTTTTTTTACATATTTTATATTAAAAACCATAAAAAATAATGCAGTTTTAAAACCCCTCGATTATTTCATGTTCGCTTCGAAATGCATGAAGCCGAGACGAATTATGTTTATATTTTTCAAAATAAACTCTAATAGTTCTGCCACTTTTTAGGTTTCATGTTTGATTATCGTATGTATATTGGACAATTTTAGTATTAACTTAATAATTAATAGATATTTATATAATTGTTATAAGTATTATTATTTAAATAAATTTATATCTATAGGCAAAAAAACAGCATTTTTGGAATTTGTAAAATTTTGTTTTTGAGAAAGTAAAGAATATTTGATCACCCTACTATGGTGAAACATATGTCAAGCTCCAAGAAAAGGCTCAACTACCCTTTGCCTCTTCGTTCGTATATCAATAATTCAAACATAACGTCACTCCTACAGTACTTTTATAATCGTATTTTATTTCTATATATAAGCTGTTTTCGATTCGCCAAGTATTGGAAAGTAGCGAAAAGAACACACTATACCAGCTGTTCAAACAAGCTGACCGTGCTTGTGCGCTAATACGCACTCTGTTGCATTCGCAATTGCATCAAATCAATTTTTTGCAGATATTTAGTCAAAAATGAAAAAGTAATCACTCCGTTTTTCAAAAATATATGCATTTGAATGTTCAATTGGATCTTTTAAAAATATCATTCTCAATTATTGTATATAGGTTACTTAAAAATTAAAAACAAATGCGTATCAGCCACGTTTTTCTCTTAATTCAATAGTACCACTTTGTCGGTTAAGCTTAAATGACAGATGCCATAAGGGATCAAAGTCGGATCTTTGAAAAAAAAATGTTTTTCGGATTTCTATTAAAGTGGTATAACCCGATAACTACCAAGTTTTGTTATACACGCTTTATACCAAAGTCTAAGAGAGTCTTGTTCTGAATTCAACTCGCTAACTTTGTTGTTGCTTCCACATGTAAGTTTTTGGACAAGAGAGCAGCGCGTAGAATAACCGAGCAGATAAATGGCGAATCGAACACTATACATAAATATGTACCGACTGTGTAAACTTAACTTTACTTACGCTCTACTTGGAGCTCAGTGTTCATTAATTCAATATTATTTCAGCGAATTAAAGTTAATGAACTCAATGTGTACAATGAGGTTGCGCAGACGAGTACGCATATAAAATTTTGCCCGTCGCAATCTTGTAGATAAATTAAAAATGCTTACGCGACTTTTAGCTTTCAGGCATACGCGCTCGTTAAAATGTTAATTAACTGATAGATATGAACAGAAAAAATATAGTATGTATACTATCTATGGCGATAGACGTGGAGGATATGAGTGATGTTGTTGTTTTCGTGCAGCTGTTCAAAGACGCGTCATCTGCGCGCATAAAGAGCAATGAAGCAGCTGGAAAGGAGTGGAGTCGAGTGGAGTGGCGTGGAGTGCTGTGTTAGCGCATTTTAGCCACTTCGGGCAGACGGTGCGTACACAAACTGCATAAACACACACACACACATATACTTGTACACATATGTGTACAAAATGTAGACGTTTTGAAAAGCGGTGTGGGCAAAAAATGCACTCTCAGCAGCAAAGTGGCAGGAATTAAAGCGGAAACTCAGAAAAATCAACAACCAAGATTCACTGCAAATACACCAATACATTGACACACATGTATACAAAGAGAGACATGGGAAATGTGCGACGCTCCAAAGGAGTAACATAACTGTAAACACATATATACAAATATACATATATGTTATATACACATACCTGTATGTAGCGCTTCCATCGAGCTGCAATGTGTCAAAGAGTGAAAGGCGATAGCTTGCACACACACACACACACATTCATATATTAATAAATGGCCAACTAAGGGTTGAATTAACTAATATTGTATGAGTGTTAAATGTAAATATCGTATATATGTAAGCGTGTATGTGTGTTGCGCTTCAAGTGGCACGGCATGTGTGCGCGTTAAGCGAATGACGTGGCTAAAAGCGAAATGGCGCTAGAGAAATTCACGTTAAGCTCGTCAAAAACAAAAACGCTGGTTAAAAGAAACTGCAAAATGTTGAGCAAGAGCAGCTGCGCCATTACAGATACATACTTGTGCATACATAAATGTGTATAAGCGAGTGTGTGTTCAAATGTGTGTAATGCAAAATGGCTACTGAATGCCAATACCAGCTGGTGTGGGCGTTATTGGCGCAGGAGTAGAGACAAAAATTGATGAAAACTTTGAAGAATGTTGAGAGGTGGAATAACGGAGTAAAAGCAAGAAGTTGAAATGCATAATTTAAAGTAAAGTGATTTTACTTTTGTTGCATATGTTTGAATATCGTATATGAATTTGGTGATTACTATAGTTAAAATGCATTTCTTTTAATTTTTTAATGGAAATAATTTTTCATAAAATCATTATTTGTTTTGTTTTTTGGAAAATGTGTTCGTATATGTTCGTATTCGATTAAAATTTTAGAACGTGTGCCCAATATTTTTTTATTTTTAGGTTCGCCACAATATATTTAAATTTTCGATTAAAATATAATAAATTCAGCAAATTTTTTTACGAACTCCCAATTTTTTACAAAAGTTATATTTTCGTGAAAAAACAAGTTCCAAATGGAATTTCCAAAAATTACAATTGTTTTATAAATAATTATTTTGAAAATATTTTGGTGATAATTAAAATAGAATTTTTGATAAAAGCTATATTTTAGTGAGAGGGTAAGAAAAATTTCGATACGAAGCTTTGAAAAATCATTTTTTTTTCTTGAAAAATATTTTTAACATTTTTTTATGATAACTATAATAGAATATGTAATAAAATTTATATTTTTGGGAGAATGTAAGAAAAATTTCAAACCAAAAGTTATATTTTAAAAGCAAGTAATAAAAATTTCGATCTAAAGTTTTGAAATATTAAAGTTTTTTTCTCAAAAATTATTTATTAAAATATTAGTGATAACTAGAATAGAATTTTTAGTAAAAGTTTTATTTTAGTGAGAAAAAGTCAGATTTGAAATTTAAAAAAAAAAATTCTTTAAATTTTCTTTTTCAAATTTTTGTATTTTTCAAATTATTTTAATGATAACCAGATCTTCTTAAACAAACTTCTCCTTAATAACTTTAAATTTTACCAAACAAAAAAAAAATATTTTGAAAATAATTTTGCATTTAAAAAATGATTTATAAAGTTTCGATTTATTACCGATCTGCAATACAAAAATCCAAAATAATCTATCAAATTTTTTTTTCTCTATCCATTCATTCCATGAACTTTTTGACCTTACGCTGAAAAATAATATAAAATCATGCGAAAAATTTACTAAATGAAACAAGTAAAAAAAATTAAATAAATTGCTGGCGTAAGAAAATGGCGGCACAAATATATTTACGTTTATATACATACATATATATATAAATCAGCGCACACATATTAATTTACAGAGTTAAATTTGCTATATATGCATTTGGAAGCCCTTTAGGAAATTAATTGTTATGCGTGGTATAATAAATAATTGAAAATGTTTTAAAAAATATTTTTTTGAATAATGAAAAATTTATTTTATGCTTAAAAATATGATATAGACATCAGCATGCGGAATAATAATTTTGAATTTCGAAAAATTTGCATTGTGGAAAATTTCAATTAATTTAAAAAAAATTTTTTTCGAAAAATTTCAATTTGGGAAATTTTTAATGTCTAAAAATATTAATTGCAAAAGATTTGAATTTTGGAAAATTTAAGTTTTCTAAAATTTTGATTCGCGAAAATTTTTTTTTCAAAATTAAAAAATTTGAATTTCCAAATATGTAAAATTTGAATTTTTTTTGAAAGATCAAAAATTTCTAATTGCGGAAAACTTAAATTTCTATTAATTTCGAAAAATTTGATTTTCAATTAATTTAAATTTCTAAAAATTTGAAATTTGAAGATAGCAAATAATGTTTAAATAATTTTTTAATTAAGGAATATTAGGTCAAAATTGATGACGCAATTAGTGCATGTACTCTAAAGTGAGTATTTTATTTTTCAACTCGCTGTTTTATTTGAAGCAAGACTGTAATAAATTCTAAACATCTTTAAGCGATTGTAAAATTTGTATGTCGATTTTCAGTATTTCCTCACGGACACATAGGAGCCCCTGAAGATATGCTACATACTATATTTCTTTATATACTATGTGTATGAGAGGGTGGAACCTGCTAAGTTGTGTAAATGAGTATATTGAAAAGTGGATAGCGGAATATTGGTGGTGGCTGTTGAGCGATTTAATACATGCCATCGCTATGCCTTAGCAATAAACATACATATATATATGTATGTATGCATGTATATATGCAAATACAGCAAAAACCTTGCACAGTGCACAATATGTATATTTATACATTTACATAGAGGAAGAAGCAGAACGAAAGTAGCACATAATATAAAAGGCGAATAAGTAATAAATAAAAAATAAAATACGGAAAATGCAAGAAATTAACGAGTGCAGAAAATGAGCAAAAAGCAAAAAATAAATAAATAAAAAACGAAAAAAAAATATCTGAAAATTTTCCCGCATAAGAAAAGCAAAGAAAATATTATGAAATTGCTGTGCTTTAAGCGCTTAATACCGGCAGCCGTTGCCGGCAAGGCAGCGAGCGAGAATTTAAATGAACGCGAAAATGTGCAAGTTAGCAGCAATAAGCGCTTATATTTACACATACCGTTGCACTCGTGTATACGTATGCGAGCGAATACTAGCGCGAGAAGCACTTTTAAATGAATACACGCTTGGTTTGCTGTGATTAAGTTGAGCTCAAGCCGAATATGGCGAAAATTAATAACACACGCGAGACATCTTAACAGCACAAGCCTACATATCTCACACACACACACACACCCATATATATGTATATATTATATATGTACAATTATATGTATATGCTTACATACAGATTAAGTTCTTGTGTATGTGTTTGTGCCTGTATGCGTGCCGTTGTTAATTTGGAAAATGTTTTAAAATGACATGTTTCGAAAGTCTCAACAATTTATGTTCATTTTAAATTGAATTCCAAATTTATTGCTGCAATTTCGTTGTCGTGAAGAGAATAATGGCGCAAATGGCTACAATAACAACAGCAATAAGCGGGAAAAACAAAGCTGAAAATAAGAGCAATAACTTCAATGGGGGGGCTTTCAAAGTACCAGACGCGATGAGAAATCGTAAGTTTCTTATATAAGTATATTTTGTGTGTGTCTAAATATGTGTTACATACATAGTGCGATGCAACATTAGAGTATGTGCGCTTTATAAAAGCCAGGTAAACAGCAGGTGGTAAGAAGTTGGCGCAAATACACACGCATAAAAACAAAAACAAAAAAAAAAAACATTTTAACTTTGGCAGCATTGAGGCTATGATAACCTTTACGGTGTATTTCTTATAAATCAGTTTGTATGGCAGCTTTAAGCTATATTGGTGCCATCTGAACAATTTACTCGGGAGCTATAGCGCAGCTTTGGACTATACTCTATGTCCAATTTTTATGAAGATACCTTGTCAAATAAAAAAGCTTTTCATACAAGAACATGATTTAATTCACTCAGTTTGTATGAAAGCTACATGCTATAGTGGTCTGATATCGGCGATTCCGACACATGAGTAGCACCTTTGAGCGGAAGGTACCTGTTTTTCATTTTTCATTTCATTTCAGATCAATATCTCGAAAACTGAGGCACTACTTCTAGAGGCAGGTTGACGATTATGGCCATTCATTCTCAAAGTTTTAATAATTTATATAAATTATTTATACTATAAAAAAAGTATGAAAATAATTAAGAAAACGCTCTGCTAACCTCATGTTATATTCCACGATAAGCATTTGATAAAATAAAATATTTGTGCACAAGTATGCCACGGCGTATGAGTTACTTTGACTTGTTTAAATGCGTCCGACTGAGGCTATAAATATTTTATGGCTATTAAAATGCCACAATTGAACGATTGCCGAATTTCGGCTGTAGATTAAATTAAATGTTATTTAGTTATGCCGTCATTTAGTTATTGAGGCGATATTTCTTAGACAACTGCCGTCATATATATTTAATGCTGGGCGATTAAATAGTTATGTAATCGTTAAAAAATGATTTATGATTATTTTGGAATTTCTGAAATGCCGTTATTTATATATTTTATTAAATTGCCGTATAATTCAATTCAATTTCAAATTGTCGGCATAAATCAAATGTGATTAATACTAAAAATGCTATTTAAGAAGATTTAGTTGCTTATTAGTATATATTATATATAGGAAGGATGAGATAATTGAAAGGTATTAAAGCACTAAGTGAAGTATTAAAGGCATACATAAACATTCATGCAATTATGAAAATGTAGCCGGCAGCATTTCACTTTTTGGATAAAAAATTTAAAGGTTAAAAGAAAAGGAAATAAATTTGAGGTTATGCATATATTATGATTTCATATATATATATATATGTATATATTATATATTTATCAAAAACTATAGATCTTTGTGTTTTGATAATAAAAGTATTAATATTTTGTAAATATATTTTATTTTTGAGCAGATAAATATCTAAATATAGGTCCTTGTGCTTTCGTATATAAATTAAAAAAATAATATTTTTTTTAATAATATTAATATTAATATATTATTTTAAATTTTATTAATTTAAATTATCTTTGTATATAAATTTAAAAAATTATGTTTTTTAAAGTAATATTATTAAAAAATTTATTGGTGACTCATATCTCAAGTAGGACTCATTTTAAAAACCTTTTTTTTTGCCAGCGAAATATCTATAATTTTGATAAGAAAATGCTTCCCATAAATTTTTTTCAGGCTGCCTAAAACTCGCTTTTATTTTATGATTTTTGAGGCAATAGATGATGTTACCTTTAAATTCTTTGAAAAATGCTTAAAATTCTACAATATTGAAATTATGAATTTATTGTTTGAACTTTCTTTCTACCTGAAGCTTTTAATAGATGGCGCTGCTGTATAAAAATACTTATTTTACCGATTTATTTTTAAATCAATTAAATTTTTAACTTCTCAACCTTACTGAGCTATTAATTATCACTTCTTAAATCTTCGAAAAAATTTGATAAATCTGAAGACTTTGGAACATTACATTTATATATTTATATTTAGTTGTATCTAAAGCTTATACTAGATGGCGCTGCGTAAAATTACTTATTTGTTTACGATATGTTTTTAATACCTTTTTTATTTTAGATAAACTTTTTACTACAAAATTTTAATGTAAAACACATCTTTAAACTTTAATTAAGAGAAAAGTATCAAAAATGTGCAAAAAATAAATTTAGTTGAGTCTCAAGTAAAAAAGATGGTCTTATTTACACCTAAGATGACTTTTTGAATTAAGACAGATTATTAATTGATCGCAGAAGACCTTTTTTTATTAATTTTGCTTTCTTTTCCATATTATTTCCATCAAAAGCACACACTAGATGTCGCCATAACATTAATTTAGTTACTTATTTATATTTTGCAGACAAAATATGGTATTATTGCTAAGAACCAAAAGAAAAAAAAATACCTATATATATCGAGAAATATATATGTTTTCTAATTTCAAAAAAAAAATATTTTTTTTAAAGAATGTCAAAAGAGTTTAGTGAAAGATAACGAAATGATAAACCATATAAAATATTTTGACCATAATTACAATGTTACATACAATTTTTTTGATTGAAGGAGCAGTCAAAGGTGTAGCACACGTCTTCAAAGTTACAAAAAATTTTATCGTACTCATTGTTGTAAAGTTCACTAATATCCATTATTCCTAACCTAAACCTTCTAGCAACATAATATCAAGTAACAAAAAGACTAGGTCATGACAAGTTTGTTGACATCCTTTCCTATTTAACGACCTTCCAAAAAATATTATCCAAGGTCACTGACTTTAACCCATATAACCAACGTGTAGAAAGCATTATTATCCTACTCAGCGCCTTTTTTTTATTGTTGCCGTACATTTTTCTTTTCATGCAACTAAAAATAGCAGCATGCCACAGACGGCATGACGACACAATGGCACCAGGGCAACACACGAATAGTCGTACAGCCGAATAAGCTGAGAAGTCTTATGGCAAAATGTAAACCAAACGATTACCGACAAATATTATTTGAATGAGCGCGTGAATGGCAAGTAAACCGTAAACATGAAAATACTTATAACACAACCGCTTGTGGCAACGCAAAGGATATGCTTAACAGCCTGTTGCGGCGACATTACGTTGGCAGGCAGTAAATACATGCGAGAAAAGGTCAAACAACTCGAAAAGGTTTACATGCAACGCTTTTTTAAGAAAAACTTAAGAAACTCAAAACACCAGCTGCCACCAGCAATGAATGAACGAGACAGGACGCAAGGACTAAGTGTATAACTGCTAAAGGCAACTCAATAAGAAGCGAATCATTTACGGGCGGACTAGACGGCAAGCAGACGTTGTGGATGTGAGCACCCTAAAGATATAGAGAGAGACATTTTATGTGGAACAAGGGGGAATGTGTGCGTAAAAAGAGGCAGGAAAAGCAAAAAAAATACAACAAAAAGAAAAAAAAATAAAAAAGTTGTAGCAAAATTTTCTGAGACACACGGACATAATGCAAATAGTACAAGGAACCGTAGCAACAATCATAAGCCCAACGACTGCTGAATGGCCAGAAAAAAGGTGATATAAAATATAATAAGTTGAAGAAGGCACAAGATCCGGCAAGGGACGATAAAAGCGCACGCAACGCAAAAACAACGAAGGCTGCTTAGCAAAAGGGATCTGCTGAGAAGCTGCAAGGAAGTTGATGACTCGTGGTTGTGGCGGAATTGAGTAATTGTGTTGTTGTTGTTTGAGAAGCAGTGTGTGTTTCGCCTGCAGGAGTAAAAGGTAAGGCAACGCTAAACGTTTTATAACGTAGTAATATACTCAAGCGTGCTTATTGTGCAATATCAATGAAGGCGACGACGACGACGACGACACGCAGGGGCTGTTGTCGGTCACACAAGGATATGTACGCCCGGATTATACAATGTCACAGCGTAAATGAGCGGCAAAGCGCAAAAGGACATTTATAGAAGCAACAAGCAAGATTGCTTACAGCACGACGTAGCTGCGTGGCGCAACTTGAGTGGGCACTTGGCCGGCGCCAGAAGGCAGCTTACAACCGCAATGCTTGTTTAGCGCAAAAAATGCGGAAATAAAAAGTTTTCGGAAGAAAAAGCCGAAGGATAAGAATATGCACACACGCGTGAATATACAAAGCAAAAGTGGAAGTAGAAGTTTAAGGGACATATTCAAGCGGCATGCCGCAGAGGGTGAGCGCAAAGTTCATTTAATATTTTTTCTTCACAAAAAACAAAAACCGAAACACAAATGAAAAGGGTTAAAGCGCAGTCTTCGTGCAAAACAGGCGAGCGCTGGGCAACTAAGTGCTTAATTTTTTTTTTTTGTATTTTAGTTGTACACTTCACTTTTTTGCACGCGCGGCAAGAAGGGAGCATGAAAGGGTCATAAAAGGGTCGACGATTATATTAAGTGGACACTTTTCGCACTTCAACGCCCAGCATTTACAAGTAAGAAAAGTTGCCAATTGTCAGTCAGCAGCCGACGGCAGCCAGCAGGCAGCAGCTAGACGACTGCGACGACCATGCGCAGCATGATGCGGAACTTTTGTTGTTTAGCGCGCTTTGTGGGCCCGACTGTGAATGGATGCATGCCAGACATTGAGCGTGACCTTGACACAGAAGTGTCAGTGTTAGTTAACCAGCGGGTGTTGTTAGCGCGTGTTGTTTGAGATGGACGTTGGAGAATATAAAAAAAAGCAGAGGCAACAAGCAAACTACAAAAATATAAAAGTCATAAACAAGCGGCAAAGCAACAGCGAGGATTTCATACAATTCATTGACTACCGTTTTCGACGTAAGTATGTATGTATGTTTGTAAGCGTGTGTTGGATGGCGCAGACCTTGGCCCTGAACTTGAGCGCGCGCAAATGATTGCTGCTACTAGTAGCGGCACAAGCAAAAGTAACGGTATGTGATGGCTTACGAAAAAAGAAGAAACGAACAACATATTGTGCATATGCTTGTGTGTTATTGTTGCGCCTCAGGGCATTGCGGTGTACGTTGTAGCTGCTGTGTTGCTGTGTGGTATTCGCTAGGACCGGCAGCCAGTCAGCCGACTGAACGACTAAACGGCGCGCAATGTGCTTTCGGTAGGCAACGCTTGCGATTTAGGCACGCGTTTTTGCTGTAAAACATTGTTGTTGTTGTTATTGTTATTGCCTATAATGCTCACAAGTCGATTTTGTTTTCAATGTCTTAGTTTTGGTTACTGCTTTTTTATTTCTCGCACACGCATACACAGAGTAGCAACAACAAACCCCAAATCGGTTTGACCCAGATAATCAAGGCAACTGGCAGCCGGCTGCTCAGCAACGCCGCCGGTGCTACAAACCATTGTGATGACAGCTTGGCAAAACAAAATCAACACCAAAGTCAAAACCAAAAATAAAAAGAAAAACCATAATAACTAAGGTGATTTTTTAAGCGCGCCACAAAAAAGTTTCCACGGACAACGGCACTTCAGCGCTGTAGCATGGCCACGCCACAGCAGCGATTGGCGTCGGGCATTTCAATGTGGCATTATGTAAGCTAGACGGACACCAAGCGCCACAATACCAACTGTGCCACAGAGGCGTTGGCTGCCGTGGCGCATATTGGTCTTTTTACATTGCCTGTGATTGTTGGCTGGCTAACTGTCTGGCCGATTGCCGGATCTGGCTGGGTTTGGCATTTGGTGGACATTTGTGGGTATAACGTGACCGAATCACTCATGCCAAACGTTGTGTGACTCGGCGTGGCCGGTGATTTGCTAAAGAGCCAACAACAACAACAAAATGTGTAGTGTTTCTGGTACAACGGCATAAACATACGATTGTACGGCCGCGCGCATGCATGTACGTATGTATCAATGAATGCGCTGGCAGCAAACTGCGTTGCGCATTGAGATCACAACAACGCCACATGCCAACGCTGGCAAGCGCGTGCACATACACACACACATACGTGCACGTAAATGACGCGTGCGTCTGGCATGTAGGCAACCAACAGCCAAACGACCAACATGGTGTGCTGGCAGCCACAGCGAGACGAGCCTCCAAAAGCTGAACGAACATTGAAATGCGGTTGAACCGTGCCATTGGAACGCGCGTTGTTGTCGCTTTGCAATGAACGACGCGCAATAGAAGGGGCAGGTGTCAGTTGCATGACTGCCAGGGACAGACACAACGCGCCGTTAGTGCGGTATCTGTTGCTGTCAAGACGCTGACAGTGAGGTGCGCACGCACATGCACTCACCACACACACACACACATACATATACACGCAACAAGCAGTGTGGCAGCCTATTTTTGTTGTTTTTGTTATTGCTATGGTGTTATTAACGCACACGTAATGGCATGCGTCAAGGCCAAAAAGTCTCAATTATGCCGCTTAGCAATGCGCCTTTGGGTGATGCATGTCGCGGCGACACGGCGCATCGTTTGTTTCAAGTGCCGCATTTTGTTGTCGTTTTGTGCAGAGACAAAGACAGAGACAGAGTGAGACAGGCGTCGCGCTGACTGTCATGCAAACAAATTGACTATTTGAACGCGCGCGCTCGCCTTAGCATATGCACCTCATATGTGTGCGTGAAAGTGTGTGCGCGCGCGACATGACGTAAAACATCAAATGACTTCACGACAACAAAGCAGTGCGCGTAGCAGTATGCATGACAAAAACAAAATCAGAAAAAAAGCGTAGTACAAAAAACAGCAACAGACCGGTCAATGAATGAATGGAACGGTGGCAGCAAATCGTAAAAGCTGATATGTCAAACGGTTTAGCTTTAGTGCCAGTACGCGCCTCGCGGTGCTTATACAACAACAATAGCAATGTGCTGTTGCAGTTCTACAGCATTGTGTAGCTGGTTGCTGCGACAAATACAGTGACCAGTGCAGTCGACACGCACATAAACGCATGCAGGCAACCAATGTGCAACATCAACAGGCATATTGAGTGGTGGCACGGTGCTTTCGATTTTTTTGCTGCTGCCACTTAGTAGCCGTTTGTTGGTCAATTGCCGTGTGCCGCTAATTGGTTGTGCGTTGCGTTGTAGCTATGAGGAAATTGTAAAGATTGTGTAATCGCTTTGTAACTGTCAAACAGTCTATGACGCGCAGTTGGTGAGCGAACGCATTAGGGGTGTTCTAGTTTTTTAAATTTACAATTTCGAAAAAAATTGAACTTTATTACTCTTGAAAATAGATTAATACTCTAAATGAGAATATTAGGGTGATCCTTTTTTTTATAGAAAGTTTGATAATGATCAAAATATTTGTTGCTTTATATTTTTGAAAAATTTTTGTTGTAATTTTTTTTATATGTAAAAATTCAAAATTGATAGATGTTAATAAAAAAAAAATTGGTCAAAAATTGAGAAAGCCAGATTAATCTGCTATGGACAAAACTTCATTTTTATATATGTTGATATAAGATTTAATAATAATCACTAGGCGTATGGAAAATTTGAGATATTCGATGAAGTATACAAAATATTCGCACATTTTATAAAATTATTGTAAATAATTTCACCCACTTCTTCTTGCTTCTATTTTGCTAATAAACTAAATCGAAAATAGAACCATTCTAATATATTTAGAAAAGTATTTATTTAAGTTCACATTTAGATACACACTTCTAGATAAATATAAAGCAAACATTATTTAAAAAAGATGTTATAATAAAAAAAAATCATAAAGAATAGAGCAGCCCTAATGTAAAATAATATTTACATTTAGATAGACACTCATAGAAAAATAAAAATCCAATATTGCTCAACAATTAGAAATTTTAATAAAATTAAACAATTAGAACAACCCTTATATATAAAAAATTATTTTTACCTATTTACATTGTATACAACTCGTAAAAAATATTGATCAAATAGTGCTAAAAAATAAAACAAAATTAAAGGATATCAAAAAATTTAACCCATCTGATTTATAAGGAAAAACTTCATTAATATGTGTTTACAATTGGAAGCGTACTCGTCGATTAATATAAATTAAATATTGCCCAAAAGAACAAGTATTTTTCATATAATTTAAAAAGTAGAACCGCCCTAATAAATTAAAAATTATACATATATATTTTTATTTATATACTCAATAAGATAAAATCTTAGAACCGGCCTAATGTATTTGAAAAATATTCGTATCTATTTTAATTTTATATACATAAATATAAAAAAAAATAAAGCTAAAACATATAACAAAATGAAGTGCAGATTTGAGAACAACCCTAACGTATTCAAAAATTTACTTATATCTATTTACATTTAGATACGTACTTGTAGATAAAAATAAACACACTCAAAGCTTGTTAAATATGTTATGCTTAATAGCTAGATGCGTGCGACACCTTACGAATGTCTTTAAGCGGCAACAACTGACAGACTGGCTGACATGAATGTGAAGCTTTGTGGTCAATTAGAAATACATCGACAGCGATTAGTCACGCGCAATCAGTCACTTAACCAATCACTGAAGCGCATAGAGGCTTAAGCCAGTTAGACACGACAGTTTTATTCGATTTTTTTCAAACAACTTTGAATTTAAGTGTTGTTGACGTGAGTGTGGCGTGTATGTGCGGCAAGCAGCAGGTGGTTTTAGAAGAGTTTTTTAAGTAGTTACCTATAATGGTTGTAATACTTGATTTTATGTGGCGATTTATGTAGAACTTTGAGTGGAGAATTTATTGTTTAATTAGCAACTGTTATATTGATTTAGTTTTTTATTTTTCTTTAATTATTATAAGTTCTTAGCAATTCTTTGGTTAAACATTTTTAGATTTCTCGAAGGATTTAAGATTTAGGCTACCAATTGTCAATAACCTTTAGTTTTTGCATTTATAACCCCAAGTCACCTAGAGAACTTTATTATTATTAATAAAGCAATGCGCCTAAGTGTATGCTAAAAATTTGAAAATTTATGCAAATATACATCACAAATCGTGAAGGTTTTGTTGTAATATATAAGTACTCAAAAAGTACATACATCTGGCATCTAGTATAGAACCACCACTTAAAAGAAGTGCTAGCTTTCCGCAAAATATTCACTATGAACTTTATTTGACTACCGTGCAACAAGTTGTCAGCACAAAATTCACTGCAACCGTTATTTGTAAGCCAATAAAGTACCAACACTTTGATGACACGCTGATAGAGCCAATGGCAGCAGCTACTAACAACAACAAAAACAATTTACAAACTAGAGTTTCCAAGTGCAACATTGCCAAACTCCATTGGCTGCCACTAAACATTCGCGAGCATGTAAGTATGTGTTGCAAATGGAATATGAAAATTCCGCGTGTGCGAATGCTGTTGCACCTCTTTGTTTTTTTTTTGGTTTTTGTTTTCGACGCCAGTTAGACCAACAATCGATAAGCAAACACGTAGTGAGGATGCACAGCAGTTGGACAACAGTGCATTGGCTATGCGATGTGGCATGCTACATGGCACGCGCTTACAGACCAGCGCTGAAAACTGGAGCAAAGTGTCAGTGTTTTTTTATTGAAAAAAAGCAATATTGAGGTTATGTGCGCGTGCAACCTAAGTTTACAATCCGGCAATTGATCCTTTGCTTTGTTGTTGTCTACTACACAACTCTACTATGTGGGCGCTGTGCAAGACAACTGCATAAGTGTACAAGTACACCAGTCATCCAGCATGGCATACAGTTAGTCGGTTATTCGGCTAGTTGAATGTCACGTTGCCCTAGTATTCCTGGTTGGTGGCTGTAAAAAGCATAGAGCATTTGCTAGTTTTATTGAAATTTCATTTTCACTCGTACAACAAATAATAACGGTCTATATTACCAGTTGAAGTTGCAGCTTGGAATGCTTGAAATGCTGGAGTCAGTGGTGAACTTGAAATGCAGCCAAAATTGTAACTTTATCTTATTGTCAACTCGCTATGGCTACACACATACATACAAGGACGTTTAAGAAACTTTACAGTTAGCGGATTTGTCTGCCTGCTGGAGGCTGCTGTCTTCAGGCAACATTAGAAACTTTCGCTATTCACTCGCTGTGGCACTCGTAGTCATAAAAACAATGCACGTAGCGTTCGCGCATAAAAATATGCAAATGACTGAAGACGAGTGCTGCTGTGTCAAGGTGGCGTTAACTACGCCTGTACGGAACTGTAATATCCTTCACAGGTGCATTTCTTATAGCATAAAAAGGTATAAAAAGATCTTAATCTTAATTTTGATCAGCCAGATGGTATGTCAGCTATACTTGTATGCTATAGTGGTGCGATCTCAACAATTTACATAAAAAGTTGATCTCATAAAATGTAAAAAAAAGGTCCTTGACCTAACAGTAAACAAAGGTTGTGGACTTGGCTAAATGTAAACAAAGGGCTCAATGACCTCATAAAATGTAAAGTAAGGAGTCATTCGCCTTATATTATAAAAAAGGGGACACTTACCCCATAAAAAAAACGTCAAAACGTATACAAAACGGTCATTGACAATATATAAAGGTTATTGACAATGGTTTTGGACTTGGCTAAATGTAACCAAAGGGTCATTGATCTTATTAAGCATAAACAAAGAGGGGACTGACTTCGGCAAAATGAAAACAAAAGGTCATTGACCTCATAATGTAAACAAAGGTAAACTTGATCTCGTAAAATGTAAACAAAAGGGTAATTGACCTCTTAAAGTCTAAACAAAGTTGCAAATGTTCTTTTTTCCAAGAAAGTGCTTATTACACGGAAACGCCTATATCGGACCACTATACGATATTGCTGCCATATAAAGTGTTCGGTCAAAATCAAATTCTTGAATGTACTTAATGTATATTGTCAAAATCATCAATTCATTTAGACTTCAAAAAATGGTGAAAAAAATCCTACATAAAGGTAAGTTGACGACTATTTACAACCCCACCTCCAGCTGATGCAACTTATTGAAAGCAACAACAGCTATTTTACCCACGAAGCTTATGTAAAAGACTGTAGTTATTTCTACACAAAAGACTCAGAGTGAAATCAGGGTCATTGAGCAACAGTTGTGCAATCATAACCCAAGTTCGTCGTTCGGCTGGTGTGGCAATCAAAGAAAACGCAAAGTAGCAAAACATAACTGTGCACTTACATATCAAAAGCGACCCAAATCCAAATAAGATTTGCCCTTGAAACTAATAAAACCAGACGATAAAAACATTTCCGTGTTCGACTTGGGTCAAAGTCAGCCAACAAAGAGTGTCAAAGCCATATAACAGACAAAGGGGACAAAAGGAGGGGTAATGCGGAAAAGAAAAAAATTTTCAACACATACATGTTATACAGCGAGTGACGCGCTCCACGTCTGGCCACTTCTGGCAGACGTCAACAGCACATTTACACAAAAGCAACATGCCCGGCCATGCCATGCCACAGACACCGGCAGCAGATGCAAACGGCTTGCCAAGGGTTCATATTACAGCCACAAAGTGAATACATCACGTGCGGAATTGTAGCAATGTTTTCCCAGCACCCGACTAACACTGTTGGGAATACCCACGCGCAATCTACCAAGGAGACTACGAACAGAGCAGCAGTCGTCAGCAACCGGCAAGTGGTAGCTGGCAACCGACAGCCGGCAAAACATGCAGAGCATAGCCAAGCTGCGACCATAATAAAAGCGACCGTCAACCGTCAGCCAAGAGGGTTGTTGGCTTCCGCAAAGATTTGTCTGCTGCCGCTTGCTGAACGAATGAGCATTTTGCTCCAACGAAAGAATAGTCAAACAACACCATTCACCAGACAGCTGGCAACCGGCAGGCAACAAAGCAGTTAAAATGTATGTGAGGTAACTAAGAAGCAGCTATCTTCTGTCTACGTTGCCAAGTAGCCCCTCCAGTCAGTCGAGTCGAACGGTGTATGTAGCGTGCAGTGTCAATGAAAAGTGCGGCGGCGACGACGATAACGTGCGTTGAGCCGGCGTTGACAATGGCGATGTGGCAATATAGTACGAGTAAGTATGTGGCGCGCACAAGTGACCCTTGAGGCAACCGCTTACGGTTTGTTGGCGACCGTAGTGCTCATATTAATCGACATGAAGCTGCTTTAACGTCAAAGCGTTTGGATTCTTTTGTGCTTCACGGCAAATGTTCAGGTTGTTGTTGCTGCTTGGGGAACCCTCATAGAGCTGCGTGAGCGCACATTTGCTTTTGCCCTCGTCTTGGCTTTCGTCAGCGCCGCCGCCGGGTCTACATTAGGACGACTTGCAACTTTGCCTTTATTAATTTTAATTTTTTGCTTTTTTTTTGTTGTGGTTGTATCCAATTCTATCAATTTTATCGTCTGCGAAATCAACACAAACCGTCTTCAGTGGCATTGACAATGTCGCCGGCGCTATTGGTGTGCTCGTGCTGTTCAGTGTCCACGTGATGCGTGTAATACGCTTTGTC
The DNA here is from genome assembly GCF_042242935.1 of Bactrocera oleae. Taxonomy (NCBI): domain Eukaryota; kingdom Metazoa; phylum Arthropoda; class Insecta; order Diptera; family Tephritidae; genus Bactrocera; species Bactrocera oleae. The sequence continues at coordinate 61,588,912 of NC_091540.1, read as the reverse complement.
TTCCGCTCAATTGCCTTCGCTTGCGGTGTGAATGTGCGTGTCAACGCCATACTACAAGCTATGACTTGGCAGTTGTCCGTCCGCAAAAGGGATTTGTTCGCTTCTTTATGGGGGAACGGCAAATCAAAGCGCCCAAGGTACAAGTACATTAGTGGATGTGTGGAAGTGGTAAGTGGTAAGTGAAAAGAGTTGTCGTGCAGTTAAATGGTGGAACACCTAGTGCCCAGACAAATCGTCTGCTGTTGGTCTGTAGCGCCTTTCGTTTATGTAGTTAGGAGGACTGACATTAGCCTTAGTAGCCGTAAAGATATAGAATAAAAACGGCAATGCGCAAAATACGCGACCAGCAAGTGAAGTGGCGGAGTTTGAGTGTTCCGCCACAAGAACGACTCAAGTACACTGATAAACGAGGTGGTATTTCTACCTACCTGTTGTAAGCTAGACATACAGTGTGGAACTATGGGTTCTAAGTGAACAAAATGTGGTTGCAAATTTATTGTTCTATTATTTACATAGAAACAAATTAATACTGGGAAAAATTTCCAACAAAACTATCGATTATAGTGTATTTAAGAGTTTTAAGTTATCGATAAACAAAAATTATCGATAACATCGTAGGCTTTTATCGATTATTGTTTTAGAAATTTGGCAGAAATTGATTAATAAAGAGGATATTTTACAACGAGAAGATACAACCAGCAAAACTATCGATAAATAAGTATTCGATATGTTCGATGCTTTGTGGAAACTATACATAATATTATTCACAGTTGAAAATGATCGATAAACAATAAAGTACCAGTAACATCATATAAATTTAACGATACTTGTTTTATAATTTCAGCAGAAATATATTTGTGAAGAGAAAGTTGTCCAACAGAAGCTACAACCAGCAAAACTATCGATAATAATATATTGGTTATGTTCGCTTGCTGATGGAAAATTAGCGATAGTATTATTTAGAATTGAAAACTATCGATAAACAATCAAATATTGATACCATCACACATATTTATATATTTTACACATTTGTGTTTATTAATACTGATAACTGTGCTAATTAGGTTATTTAAAAAAATATTGAGAGTATAGAAAACTAACGCAAAACCAAAAAATAACGATAAAATCAGATATAATTATCGACTTAACACTTTTTTGGTTGTTTAAGAAACTACAATATTTACATTATAAAAAACTCATAATATCATATTGTTGGAAGATGAAGAAATAAACTCGCATTTAGAAAACGGATTTTTGGATCAAAAATATTTACATTTCATAAATGACATGATTGCCTCATATTGGGAAGGTTTATTATTTTGATTAAGCCAGCACTTTTCACCAGGAAATTTGTATTCCGATGGGAATTTAAATTAATAAGGTTCTTTTTTTTGAAATTGAATAGAAAATATTCCCTCTTTTTATGGGAAACCTTCTAAAACAAATACTCGTTTAAAATTTATTTGCTAATAATTGAAATAAAAACACTGTAAAAACGACATCCCACCACCAAGGAGGTTTATTTGCACTTTCCGCCTTTGAATATGGCAACGCTGGGAACAGCGCATACCGCATTGAGACATCAACCGGCAGCAAACGAGCACGCGCTTCGCAAGCCTTAAACCAGATGGAGACCGTACACAAGGCAATGGAAAGCTGGGCCAAAGACAGTATGCACGTACATGCAACATACCAACAAACTTGTGTAGCGGTATGTAAGCGGAGTAAGTGGAGCAAGTGAATGTGGCAAGACCGGCACACAACTGGGTGAATGGGCGACCAGGGTAATGGGCATTAAATGGCGCTGTCGAGCGCGATGGCGATGACGATGGCTATGGCAACCAGCAGCTACAACGCCATCGTATGTGCCACAGAAAAACAATTTGTAAGCGTCAGGTGGCGGCATTTCTTTGACACAAAGAAAACGCGCACACGGCAATGAGTGTGGGAATGAATGAATGAAAGATTGCAACGGTGGTACGGTGGACTTGCCGCAATGCTGATGTTGATGATAGCTAAAACGACGCACGAACGCCGGCAACGCGCACTCCTAAGGGGAAATAAAAAGTAGGGAAAATAGAGACGAAAATAAAAACAAAAAAAAAACGTTCTTGCTCAGCGCTCGCACAAATCAAGTCCAATGGTGACGCATTGCCAACTGTCGTCGGTCTGGCGTCTGACATGCATTTGCGAACAAGTAACTCATACCTGCCGCGCGGTCTATAACTTTGCGCGCACACACATGCCGTTGCGCCGCAGATTGCTTGGACGATTGGTGGGTTCACTGATTGTTTTGTCGTTACACTCATTGTTGTTGTTACGCTGTTTATTTTTTCCCCAAGCAAAATGTCGCAGCGCGCAACGACATTGCAGATTTAATGCCGCGACGTTAAACCCCAAAGGCGTTAGCGCGGAAAGATTGCGACGCGGCGCCATGTACAGAGATTACGGTAAGTTGGCATGTGGCGCGCGTGTGAGGTGAACGATGGGCACAAGGCGCGCATATGTATCTATGTGTGTCTGTACAAAAATGTGTAAATAAAAGCGTGTGAGCTAAAGCATGTGGGATATAAAACGAAAACTCAAGTAAGTTGTTTGGGAGTTAGGTGGATAGACCACCACTTGCCACAAGCGAGTGCCAAATGCAGCAGGTGAGCGAGGTGTGTACATACGAGTACGCATAAGCACACATACACACGCAGACAAATATATGCTTTGTCATTTCGATGCCTTGCGTTGGTTGGAGCTTTCTAGCGGCAACTTACCTACGTTTATATGTACAAGTATGTATGTATATGTGTAGATATGTATGTGAGTGCAACAAAAATCAAATTGTTTTGTTATGCTGACATCTACATATAGCTCGCCCGGCTTTGGTTGATGAATTGCCAGCTATGCGCCTGAGAGCAGACGCACGCCAGACGCCTTGCCAGACAGACAAATCGAAATGGTAGTTGAACTTTTCTTGTCATCGCACTTAAAGTTGTCGTTGTTGTCTTTGTTTTCGTAGTTGCAGTCGGAGGTGTAGAATAAAAGTTTATTGTCGCCGTCGTTGTAGCAATGACAATGATTGTTGTGCGTTTGACGTCGTTGCCTTGACATTGCCATTGTCATTGCCACCATCGAAGCAATGCTGTCACATGCATACATATATACGAGTATATATAATCTTTATTGCACGGCACCCGCACGTCTATGCATAGCAATGGAATTGGCAGCTGGCAACCGGCAACCGCAACTTCAAGTTGTTGCTGTCATTTTAGCTATGCGGTAGTTAAGCATTTGATACACGATATCATTAAACGTGAGCAAATACATGCATGTATCTATATACATACATAGACATACATATTTATATATCATGTGCCTCAGCTTGTGTGCGCACATTTTTGTTTTCCATAACAATGATTTTGGCATTTCATTATCGACTTGCCACACAAGTCAACAATAGGCAATGTCATCATTAGTCGTCGTAAACAGTCCGCTATGGCGGAGCAGTTTCCGTGTCATGTGGCAAGCAGTTGTTGCTGATATAGAATACAGAAATCTAGAATGCCTCTATCTTGTTGTGCTTATGTAAGGTTAAGATAGACTTCTGCTCCATTGCTTGACTTTCTTTAAAGACAAGATGGTTCTCTTAGATTTTACGAACAAATTCAAAACACGAACTTGTTTGATGACCTCTCAGGAAGACTTTATGCTGTGTACATTACCGATTGCTCAGTGGAAACTTGATTGATGACTTGTTAGGAAGATCTTATATTGTCTAATTTAATTGGTCAATAGAAACTGATACCTTATAAGTCCTTTCTCAGCATGGTATGTTGAAAGCTTAGCCTTCTAATGTTTTCTTACTTCTCTCTCTCTATTTTTGCTAATACCACTATCGATTTACTTTTGAACTTTATATGACCTCTGGAATCTGTTATAAAATCTCTTAAAAAAAATTAGTAAAAAAACAAGTAAGGAAGGGCTAAGTTCGGATGTAACCGAACATTTTATACTCTCGCAAAGTCAAATAGTATACTCGTTTGAGATTTCTTTGTGGATTGGCTGATATTTTCGGTAGAAGGTCAACTATAGGCACTGGGGTCCACATATTTAGTACTTAGGGGCTTAAACAGTTTTGGTTCGATTTAGACAATTTTTGGCCACAAGGTGGCATACTTTAATCGCATTATTCACGCAAAGTTTTATCCCGATACAGTCATTGTTGCCTGATTTGCATAGTGGAAAGTGAAATAATCAGATGGAATTTAAAATGGTGTTATATGGAAAGTAGGCGTGGTTGTAGTCCGATTTCGCCCATTTTTGCACTGTGACATAGAAACATGAAAAGAACGTTATGCACCGAATTTGGTTGAAATCGGTTAAGCAGATCTCAAGATATGGGTTTTCACCTAAAAGTGGGCTGTGCCACGCCCACTGTCTAATTTTGAACGCGGTTCCTATAAACTCATTTCATACCATCCCAGAGATAAAATTTAATGACTCTGGCGTGTTTAGTGCTTGATTTATCGCGCTTTTAGAAGTTTTTAACAGTACCGTTATATGGGGAGTGGGCGGAGTTGCCACCCGATTTCAACTATTTTCACACCGTCAATAGAAGTGCTAAAAATATTTGCTTCCAGTGAATTTTGTTATTATAGCATTAGCGGTTTAGGAGATATGCACATTAAACCTATTAGAGGCGGGACCACGCCCACTTTTTAAAAAAAAATTTTAACTGCAGATGCCCCTCCCTAATGTGATCCTGTGTACAAAATAACAGTCTTGTATCTTATTGCGGAGCTTAGTTATGGCAAGTTATTTGTTTTTGATTAATGGCGTTTTGTGGGCGTGGCAGTGGTCCGATTACGCCCATCTGCAATACCAACCGTCTCACGGTACTATGAAACATGTCTACCAAGTTTCATAAAGATATCTCAATTTTTACTCAAGTTAGAGCTTGCACGGACGGACGGACGGACAGACGGACAGACGGACGGACGGACAGACGGACGGACGGACAGACAGTCACCCGGATTTCAACTCGTCTCTTCATCCTGATCATTTATATATATATAACCCTATATCTCACTCGATTAGTTTTAGGTGATACAAACAACCGTTAGGTGAACAAAACTATTATACTCTGTAGCAACAGGTTGCGAGAGTATAAAAAAACTCTAGGTAAGATACTAGAAAGCTCAGTTAGAGTCCTAGCCCATTTTTTTTGAAATTTGATAGCGAAAAAGCTGTAGTAAAAAATGTTAATCGCAATATAGTCAAAACGTACCAAAAAAAGTTCGCGCGCAAACCGCGTTGGGCCTATCAATAAAAACATTTTAAAATAAATACTTATTATTATAATGACAAGTGGAGTAGACTTTAGGAGTAGTATAAACAAAAATCGAACCAATTAAGAGAGCAAATCTCAGTTTTGACATTTAGCGTTCAGCCCTTATGATAAGTTCGAATTTTGTATTCATATTTCGATAAATATTCAAGAATATCTCCGTAGAAGCATTTTTAGAAATTCTAATTATTTTTAAAGTTAGAGTCATTTCAGTGTTGTGGCAACTTGGTCGGCTTAGTCAGAACGGATCTAACAATAGACAGCTGATGGAGTTTTAAATGTACTTTTTCGAAGTTTTCGTTAAAAAGTCTAAAATTCTTAGCAACCAAAATAAAAAAAAATTGATTTAAATAAATTGATTGAATAAATTTTTATTTTATGTTCGGAACAACTTAAAAACGTAGTGAAAAAAAAATTGTTAATTTTTTAAATTGCCCCCAATCTGCGAGAAAATATTTCTTTTAAGTTATTTGCGCTATAAAAAAGTTTATAGGCATTGAGAGTCTACAAAATTGTTTAAATTTTTAGATAAGCAGAAAAGCAAGCGCGTGTGTGGAAATCGTGTCATGGTGGATACGCCCTGTTTTTCTCCACTACTTCAACAGTGTGTATCCTTTTTAAATATATTTTTATTGCTTTTACATTTTTTGTAAACCCTTGAAGTAGTGATAAAAATAAATGATATTAAAAATGTCAATTTTTTTCTTGTGTCAAAAGGTGACCGAAAATCATTACACTAAACTAAAATTTATCATTAGATTACGTCAAATAATTAAAAACTCATATAGAATACTAACAGAGGACACTTACCCCAGTTGTTGGCGTTCCATTGCCAGTTGCGGTACGCGCTTTACCGCGTCCACGTTTTTCCGCACGAATCGGTTGACCATCGGCACCGTAGATAATCTAGAAATAGAGAAATAAATATATGAATACATTAAAATAAATGCAATGCTCATCTTCCGAAAATCTGAGTAATAATAATTACAATGTTTTAATTATGGCATAACTAAATAAACCAAAAGTTGCTATAATTTATGAACTTAAACAAAGACTGAACTCAACATTATTTATAATTTTTAACGGTTTGCGTCTCAGCTGCTAGAAAATGTATATTCACCGCCTAAAGTTTTGAATTGTTTCCAAACGCATCAACTGTTCACACTTAGGTGAAAAAAAAACTCCCCTAAATATTATTAAATGCTGGAAATATGCAAACGGTTTAGAAATCTGCTTTTATAATTCTTTATAGCAACTGTTCATATATGCAGACGAGATATATCGACGACACAAACCATGAAAAATGCTAAGGTAAAGCAATGACACAAACCTACTGTAATACTTAGCGAGGACACATTCTATATTCATTTCTTTCGTTCAAGTAGTGAAAATCGATGCTGTATTCATTTTCCAACTGTTCTTAGATGGAAGTGGGAAAAGAATGTGATTCTCAAAAATTAAAAAGCTATTCATAATAGCTAAATGTGATGCTTAATGTAACAAATATTTGATTTCATTATTTTTATTACAACAAAAACAGCAATTTCACATAACCGAAACCGCAATAAATTGAAAGAGTTAACGTGGAAATTAACAAATTAAGGTATGGATGAAACATCAAAGATTCACAAGAGTCTTGGTTAGATTTTTCTGTTCGGCTATAATAAACTCATAAAATTTTTAACAGAAATCTCTGGTAGCGCGCTCCGGTAATTAACCAATAATTTAACCGAGAGTTAGCTTCCACAATGTTATGCCAATTAGTGGAGTATTAACACTTATATTTGATAACAGAGCAAATTACTCTAAAAGTAAAGTATTTTATTAGTTTCTTCAGATAACTGAAATCGGGAATTGCTATATTCACTATAGATAAGAGTGAAATTATTGGCAGATTTGGTTATTTATGGCAGAAAGTTTCCAAATATCAATGAACTAGCTTTTGTCTCGATGATTTTTTTTTAGGTTTTCAGTGATCCATTACATAGAAGAATCAGTTACAAGATAGGTAGGCGTGTTTATTACCCGATTTCGACTATTTTCTCATTGAAGTGTTTCTAGCTGCAGGAAAATAGTATCTTCAATTTGGTAAATAGGGCCACTTCCAGTGCCACAAAATAGAATAATGGCTCTCGATGCACTTTTGAGTAATGTTATTTTGTGGGCGTGGGATTGGTTCAATTTCGTCCAATGCATAATCCACTTACGTTTATTTCCAAGAAGCATATTTACCTAGTTTCTGAAGGATATCGCAATTATAATTTGGCCAATTCCCAGCTTGCAACATATGTTGCATGAACTAACCGTCGAAAGTACAGATAGACATCTGAATATCAAATTAGTTTTTTTTCATTCTGTTAGACATACATACTTTTTTATCACTCTGGATTATATTATACTATTGCAATTGACAGTTATGTGAGCTACACTATGCTGCAAGCAACATGTTCCTTGACTATAAAAAAGTAAATTGCTTCGGCTGTTTGTATGAAAACGTGATATGATACAATAACAATATTATTTTTGGGGAAGTTTTCATAGGAGAACTTAATTTTATCGGTTAGTTTGTATGGCAGCTATACGCTATAGTGATTCGATCTGAAATTTTTTTTGGGAGATTGTAGCGTTGCGGCTGATAATATTCAATGCCAAATTTCGTGATCTCGCTTAGTAAAAAAGTTTTCCGTAAAAGGAGTTAATTTTTCAGAGAAAAAAACGTGGGCAAAATTTCAAAAATTAAGGAAATAGTTAGCGTATTTACCTACAGGCAGAAGGTCCGACAGACGGACAGAAAGACAGACACGGCTACATCGACTCAGCTCGTAACGCTGATCATTTATATATAAGTACATTTTATAAGGTCTCAATCGTTTCGTTTTGGATGTAAACAAACTTCGTTGCAAACTTAATATATCCTGATCAGCGTTAAATAATTAATATCATATAAAATTATATAACGAAATTAATTTTAAATCGTTTTCAAGTTGGACACACATGTAAATGCCTGAACTTATTATAGCTTTCACATGAACTGGCACTTAATACTTTTCCTTTCTTTTACCTAGTTTTTTACATTCTACATATATGTATGTAAGTACATTACATATGTGTGTATGTATGTATATGTATATTTACAGAAATGCATTTCTTGAGGCACATTTGCACCATATGTGCACACGCATTGCCCTTAACATGGAAACGGACTCCGATTGCCGTTATACCCGAACGAACGAGCGTTGCGCCTGTCAAGACATACGTTTTGCATGTAAAAATAGCCGACGCCGACGCCGTCATCCGTCAACCTTTGGTCGCCAACTACAGCTAACCGCATGTACGCGCACAGCCCCCAAAGTCAAAGTGGCGATTGCTTTCTACAAATAATTAGCCGACAGTTAAACGCGCAGATATGCGTCGTAGCTTCGCAGGAGTGCCACAAGAATGTGCAACACCAGCCGTCAACGGTGCAAGCAGCCTCATAAAAATGGGCATAAACAGATGAAGGCGCTACTGCATCGGAAGCAACGGCTTGGCGACTGGTTGGGTGGCGGTAGAGGTGGTTGCCTGGCTGAGAGGCATGTTGGGAATGCCACCACTTTGAATGTCAACATTTTTGGTGGATGCAACGACGGAGTGGGTAAGCGGATTGTTGATATGACCCTGACAGCAAGTATGCATATGTACGTGCGTGCATATGTAACGCGTGCACTTGGAGGCGCAAAGCAATGAGTTTGTGCCACAAATGCTATGTGGCACCCGCTACATGGACCACCGCCAACAAACGTTCATTTCATTGTTGTTGTTGTTGCAGCAGGCGCGCACTGTTGCTGTGTTAATGGCTCTGCTGTCGCGGGCTATACATAGACCCGTTCGGTGTGGCAGCAATTAAAAGCGACACGAAATGCATGCAGCCGCCGGCAAGGCGTTGCTGTGCGCCCGAGCGCTATGCAGCATTGCAGCCTGGAGTGGAGTTGGAGATATTGGTTGGCACGCGTGCGCACATATGCCGCGGCGCGCCACTGGCACAGCAATACATCCCCGCCAGACTGTGTTGCATGCACCGGATGAAAATATAATTCACTTAATGCGCCATTTGTTATTGTTTTGTTGCTGTTGTTGTTGTTGTGGTTGTTGGCATCGCTTTGAGTAATCGTTTGGCGGCAGATGCATGAATGCGTCTTAGTATGTGTATGTGTAAATGGTGGTATGAGGACGCAAGTGTAGTTGTGGCGGCATGTTAACCGTTAAAGCGGAGTAAAAGTGGAAAATCATGTCAGAAAAGAGTAAAAAAATATATGTTAAACGAAAACAGATTTTTAGTAGCAAAAAGGAAATACGCGGAGCGTTGAGTCCGCAACTTGGGCCAGTTGTTGCTAAGTCCATGATGTGAAGAGTTCTTACTTTTTAGTGGCACGTACATACATATGTAACGAAGTATGTATAAGCAAATATATAAATATACATACCTCGAAGCAATAATATATATTTACATATGTATAGCATATATGTATGTGCCCTTATCTACTTATATATCTACATATATTCAAGAGTACTCAAAGCATGTGCACGAAATATACAGAAAGATGCTCTCAACTGTTTTATATAAACACATATCTACAAATAAATATATATATCTATATTATAGTGGAGCTTTTGGCTTATCCTGGGGGTAAAATCTGTAGATTATAAGAAAAGAAAATTTTTGGCAAAAACATTTTTTTTTATTTAACTCGAAAATTTACTTTAAAACTAATTTTTTTCGTCCAAAAATTTTCCTCTAGGTGTTAGAAAAAAAAATTTTTTTTGGCCAAAAATTTTATTTTTTTTAAATCTACAGATTTTACCCCCCGCCTAAGCCAAAAAAAAATTTTTTTCGCTCCACCCTAATACATATACATATATATATTCATATATCTTCCTTGCCACATCATACTGCTGCTGACTTTCGGAAGCAATTATTTTAATGTCGCAGCCCCCCAATGGCGTGTGGAGGATTTGTTTGTCAACCAACACATGTGCGCACATACTTTGAAGAATATACATATACATACATATATACATATATATTATATATATACAAATACATACCAAAAATTCCTGTAGTACCTTTGGCAACCGGCGCATTTGTTGTTGCAACGTCAAAATGTCTGCTTTCTGTTGCATTCATGCTGTTGTTGTCATCTTTTTCTTAGCATTTCTGTGTATTTTGTGAGTTTTCGAATTTGAACTCGCTTAACGAAAAGCGTTTTAATGTATTTTTGAGCTGCTCTATTTTTAGTTACCCCCAATGAATTACAAAAGGGCACTCTAGTGCAATACCAAATGTTTGTTGCAAGCAAGGTAAGCTGACTGCACATATACATACACATATTTATATACTAATAATTCTTCTGCTTAAGCATTTCAATACAAGTACATATGTGCAGCTTAGTTTTTCTAGTTGAAATTTTCACGAAACTATTTTTTTTCGGCTATTTATAAGTGGCATGGGCGGAGCTTTGTCGTACTCTAAATCCATTTACATATAGTGGATATAGTGCTTCTACATACTTAGTTATATTCATGAAACCTGAAGTGTGGTGATTTATTTATTGCTTGATTTTATTTTAGTGTGTTTAAATATATGCTGTAGGTGTAGACGACGCTGCGTCTGCGCACATTGTCGATTGTTTTCTTATATTTGCTGAGAAGTACAGTTGTGCACAAAAGCTTGCTTTGGTAATTTTTAGTCAAGAGCCTATTTTGAAAGCGGTAATAAAGATTTCAAAATACATTATCACGTATTTTTATAAAATGCTTTTTTCTTTGTTGTTAGTCTGTCTCGAATTTTATCAGATGGTAACATAAGTGTATCTGTGCTTCAAAGGAAATCAATAACGAAAATCATGAAAAATAAAAAAAGTAAACAAAAAAATATCGATACTTTTATATCGATATTTAAAATTTGATCAGATAGCAACATTGGTGCAACGGTTCGTCCGCGGAAACTTTTAAAGAAAACTTGAAAAATTGAAACAAAAGCAAATCGATATTTTAATTCGATAATTTTATCGATAACTTTTTATCGGTAATTGCTTTTCGATGGTAATTTTTACTTATATTTTTATCTATTTTACATTTCTATCGAAAAAATTTATAATTAATATTAAAGAACTGATTGCACAGAAACGGGAGAACGGGGAAGATGCACATAAAACTTGCTAGTAAAGTACGCATGCTTTTAATTTGCATAATTTATTTTCGAAAAATTGTGAAAATTTCTAAGTGAAAATTAATCGATATTTTTATCTTAACTCGATAACTGTTATCGATAACTTTATTTCGATAATTTTTTATTTAAATTAAAAATTTTTTTTTATCCAAAAAGTAATTATTGAACATTAAATAACACTAACATTGTATAGTGCATATTTTAAATGTATGATCTGCATATTTCAAATATATTTTTTGAAAATTTTATTCGTTAAATTTTTCATAGGCGTATTAATAAGCACAAAACCTACCAAAATTTTAACGCGTTTTTCTCGAAGGGTATTTTCGGAGTTGACGAGCGTAATTTAAAAAACCTAACTTATAAAGCATTTTTTTGAGAAGTCGCCATTTTGTCAATTTTATAAATTATTTTCTCCATTGTTTTGATTGCACATAATTTGACTCAGAGATAATATCTTGCTCGCTATATGCTTTACTCGTAGTCGTCCGATATCGACAAATGCGCAACTTCTTCGGAAGGACTTGTGCAAAGTTTCAGATTGGTATCTCAAAAACTCTGCGACTAGTTCGCATTTATGTACATACAGGCAGACGGACAAATCGATATAAAATTCCTCTTTATCAAAAGTTACGGACAAGTATTTTTTTTATACATATACTTAAGAGCATAAATTTAAGCATACGCCTTTAAGATAAAGAAAATTTCCTTTTTTAAATTTTTTCAAAAGAACACCGTACTGTTATGTTAATGATATTACAAAAAAATATACTCTATACTTTTTTTTAAATTATTTTAAATAATTAATTTTTAATTGCAAAGAGTAATTTTTTTAAAAATTTTTAAAATAATTTTTTAAATAATTTTACAAATGAATTTTCTAAGTGTGGCAACCTATTAATTTTTAAATTACGTTCAAAGTCAAGTAATTAATTTTTAAAGACAGGTGGCAGCTTTATAAGTAAATATTTTGGTAATGAAAATTGATAAATTGCCTTTTTATCTATTTAATTTTATTATTATACGAAATTGATATTTATTTATTATTTTTGATGAATACTTCACCTTAAAATATCTAAAAATTCATTTTAAATGCAACACGATCACAAAGGGACGTTCGTTTTTTAAGTAATTAAAATTTTTTGTAAGAAGTTAATATTTTTTTGACATATGTACATATAATATTTTTTAAACATATGTATATATGTACTTCCGGCTGTCGCTAGGAGAACAAATAAAATGCATAAGTATATTCATAAACTATCATTAAGTGGAAACGAGGAATGTCAGCAATTTTTTTGCGTGATAACCAATTACAACAAACATAGCATTTAGTAATATACCAAATAATTATTATGTATGTATGTATGTGCACTACAACCAAAACGCTATACACATACGCAAACTTCAGTTAAATAAAAAAAGAGACAGTGAGAGAGATAGGGAGAGAAAGACAGAGGGAGAGATAGATGCAAATGAGGTCTAATAAACGGCGGCGGTTATGAAAAGCACCTGTCCACTTAAGCAGATAACCTACAAACAGTCGCAACGAGGTAAGAATACATGCATATTGTAATAGCAACAATAATAACAACAGAACCGTGCATGCGCTTCACTCTTGGCCGCCAAATAGCAGAAAGGCCAATACATCAAATTAAATGCCACAGGTTGTTAGCCAGCTTGTTTGTACGAAATTACTTGTTGTTGTTGTTGGGACATTTTTGCGGTTACAAAGCTTTTTTACATTAGTGGCACACAAGTCTTTCTGTGCAAAATACTTGCAACACATATAATAACAGTTGATTTGCAAAACGAGTGCAAATTACACGGCGACAACAACAACAGAAACAACAACAACACTCGAAAACAATAATATGTAGGGTCTTTACGCCGAAACGAGGCAACAGGCAGACATTGCATGTCTAATAAAAACTGTTACAACCGCACGCACGAACACACACATGAACAAACACGAGCAATGCAAGCGCACGCACACACCTTCGTTTTGCTAAATACCCAAAAGGGACAACCGACATTTTCAACGGCTGACAAAACTTGTTGCTCACTCAACTAGTTGGTTTGTAGGCGCTTTTGGCCTATAAACCGAAATATAAGCAACAACAAAACCAATGTGCCACATATTGGGGCTTTAGCGCAGAGGCAGTTAGAGATAACGACTTGGTAAACCGCAAAAAACGCAACCTTAACCCACAGCGCAACACAACGTAAACAGAAGCAGACACACGCACACAAACACATACACGCACATGCCTTAGCCATAGCAATACATACAAATACACCGACTAAATTGGTAGGCTGCTGAGACGAGCCTTCTGCTGGCACGAAGATGAATTTCGTTGTGCGGCAAACGTAAAGCAACAGCAACAGCAACAACAATAACAACTTAAAGCGAATAACACAAAAAAGTTGATGAGCTATAATGACGCTGGCAGTTAGGCTGATGACGACAATGCTGATGATGATGATGGCGATGATGATGTTTATGATGGAGACAGCGGAGCTTCTCAATGGCAATGGCTGCGCTGTTGTTGGCGGCCGTTGCCAGTGTCTTTCGAAGACGAAACCTGACCTATGTCAATGGAAATTTCGGTGGCTAACGCCTACCATAAACAAAAAACAACAACATCAGCAATAACAAAAGCAATAATAAAACCAACAACAACAACATACAATATAAACAAGCCAAAGGCGCCGACTACAATGTGGTTTGGTGTATGTTGCGCCAAAAATACATATGAATGAGCCTAGAAGTTAACGACCGCAGTTGGCGAAGGCGAAATGAGCGCATAGCGAAGGGTCCAGTTACGCATGCAAAGCCCTTGGAAGTGATGCTTTGTGGATAATGAAAGTATGTGTGCGTATAAAATTTCGTCAGACTCAAAGTATAGGCAATAAAAAGTTTATTTGTGTTTGTATATATGCGCATGTGTGAGGACATATGTGCTTGTATATATATCAGCGAAGCTTTGATGGATCATTGAACATGATTGAACACACATGTATATAGCTTAGTTCATATGCATGTAGCATATCTTTAAATTTTATAGCTAGGAGCTCATAAAAATTTTGTCATGTTCTTGTGGAAAATAAAATATATATGTATATATATATTTATAAAAAGGTTAGTTAAACCAGTATAGAGTTTTCTAAAGGTCGAAAATTTTTTAAAGTACACTTTAGGGTCACTGTAAAGAACACATATAGGTAAATGATCAGCGATAAATGAGCTGAGTCGGCAGCCATATCCCTCTGTCCTTCTGTATATGCGTGAATTTGTCCCTCAGTTTTTGATTTATTGACTTGAAATTATGCAAAAGTCCTTTCCTCATCAAGCAGCTGTTTATTAGTCGGAACTGCCGAAATCGAACATCTATAGCATATAGCTGTCATATAAACTGACCGATTCAACTTAAATTCTTGTATGAAAAACTTTTTTATTTGACAAGCTATCTTCACGAAATTCGGCATGGATTCTCACCTAAAGCATTGCTTTAATGTCCCAGGAAATCGTTCAGATCAGACACTTATAGCATATAGCTGCCAAACAAACTGACCGATCAAAATCAAGATAAAGATATTTTTATACCCTTTTATGCTATAAGAAATACAACTTTGAAGGGTGTAATGGCTTCGGTGCAGTGAAATTAAAAAAATTTTTTCAATAAGATCACAACCAAAAATGAAAAAAGTTTAACTTTGCAAGATTAATGATTTTTCATAATTTGGGGAAATGTTTTTTGTTAATAACATCGATTTTATATAAACTTTGAAAACATAAGTTTTTATTTACAAAAATATAAATATATATTTTATATCAAGCGCCTCTTTTGCGCTTTTAAAGCCGCTTTATGTAGCTATAAAGCCGAAACGGCATTAAACCGGGTCTGGCGTTGTGGTGCCAGGTTTTTAGGCAACTTGCCAAGTTGGTAATCCGACACCGCAGAGACATGTACTTATTTGTATGTATATATGTATGTATGTATATACCTTGCAGCGCATTTTTCATTTCACTTTCATTTCGTTATTATTTTTCTATTTTTGTTTCAGTTGCTTCTTTCTTAGATTTGCTTCTTGATATTCGCTTGCCTTCATTTTGTTATTATTGTTGGTTGTACATTGTTGTTGATATACATCGAAATGTGAGTCATTCAATACCAGTAAGAGGGTAATATTATTATTTTTTTAAGGGAGAAAGCAGTCAACTTTGAAAAAATTCTATTAAATTCCATTAAACAAAAAGTAATTATATATTTGCAATCAAGTTACATATATATTAAGTCACATATAATTGTGACTTAAAATTTTTTGAAAACCTCACCTCAGAATTTGTTTTTATTGGGTTATTACTAAAGTTTCCACTTGACAGACAAAATGTATGTTAGGGATCATATATTCGAATAAAATCGAAAAGCTTGATATGCAACACTCTGACTATCAAGAATTAATTAAAAAATAAAGTCTACTAATCCTCATCAGAGTCTTACAACTTTTTTTTAGTAGAGATCAATATTTTCTAGTAAAGTTTTTTTCTACAATGTTTAAAAGTGTGTTCATTATTTTCGACGCTAACGGAACTGCTCCGGTTTTCTATTCAAGAGCTGTTGTTCAGCGATCTAACCTTGTTTTGTCAGTAAAGCTTTAATTAATTAACTATATTAATAAAGACACTGAGATGAATTCTGCTTACATCTAAACTGATGTATACAAGCTAGTTAGCTTTTAGAGATACCCTTTCTTTAAAGCTTAAACTACTACGACTACTTTAGTTCGAGGGTTCAGTACGGAGACTAGAGAACAAAATACCACTACTCCAGCAGACATCTTTATTAAGGAGTTTCAAGGTACTTCAGATATTGCAAATATGCATATGTTGATACTAACAAAGAAACAATCTGTTGTATGGACTCCCATCATGATAAATACTGTATGTGATGCTAGGCGATTTGGCTACAACCGCCGGTTTGGAAAAATCTGAAGATAACTGAATCAACTGCGACAAGGCAAACTTCGAAGATTCCGGAATAAAATTTAAGCTATGCAGTGAGACGTTGAACAACATACCCTACGCTGCCACCGGTGTTAAAGGAAATAATATATTTAGTGAGTTAGTACCCTTCTTCATCTCAGTTTTACCTTAGACATAAAGAAGACTACACACACCGTTGCTTTTGCTCAATATGTAACCCCAATTACTGAGTAAAGTCAGCACAAAATTTCTATATCTATTATAACTGATAAAACAAACTTAATATTAAGAATTGATTAAGTTCCTCAGTATCCAAGAACAAGTAACATAATGAAGCAGCAAATAATGCTAAGCAGCCATTACCATAAATGTTAAAAATGGTTAAAATATTATATTTCTAGCAATATTGCAACAAACTCTGCCACCGCTACTCCTGTCACACCAACCAAAATAAACTGAAAAAAAGGTTGCAAAATTTCCCTCACAATTGCAGCTGCATCAGTGCAATTAGTAGCAGAGAAATCAAATAATTGAAAAGAAAACCCTGTTCATTTTTCCCGTTGTGTATGTGTGTGTGTTTTTATGCTGTGTTTTTTGTTTTTAAATTACAATTGCAAGTGTGCACATGAATAGCCAAGTGGGTGTCCTTGACCTCGATTTGTGGCACGTACATTATAAGCCACCCACACAAGCATCGAGTGTAGGTTGCTCGCATGCTGCGCGCTGGTGGCTGGCCTACTTGCTGTTGCTTTTTAGCTGTCAGTCACTGAGGCGCGCTTACCGGACTATTTGTTTGTTGACTGTTTGAGCATTTCCAAATGAATGATTTGCACACATTTTCGAGTGCCGCCGAAAAAACAAGTAACGCATTGCTGCTTAACTAGTCACTAACGAGCGCAAATTGCACGGTGTAATGCCAACAAAAGTGTTATCCCTTCACATTTTTATTTCGCATTATACTTTATATGCTTTGTTGTTGTTGTGTCTTGATTTTTTGTGCGAGTCAACGGTGTAGCGTTAATGAAAAGCGGATTAAACCGCTGGTTGGCGCTTAAGGACTGACATTTCGAGACAATTAAGCTCGAGTGAAGCGAAAGTGTTTGCCACAAATTAAAAATGGGGTGTGTACGAATGGCATTTTAACTGTCACACACACATTATTTTATTATTTAGGGAAAATTTGTGGAAAATATAACGTAAAATCGCATTTAAGGAGGAATTAGGTTTAGAATTGCGTCTTCTTAATTATTTTTATGAAATTATTTATTGCATAAAAAATGTTTGTAGTTTCTTGAAACTTGAGAATATCGTATACATATATTTAGCTATAAGCTATAAAATTTCTGAAGAATTTCTTTCAAAACCACCGAAGATATTAGCTATCTCATATTACAGGTCTCAATCAGATTAAAAATTTTGTCTGTCTGTCTGTATATACGCTGACCAGTTCCTTAGATATTTGAGATATCGATCTGAAATTTTTCACATATCCGTTTCTCATAAAGAAACTGCTCATTTGTCGGAACCACCGATTTAGAACCACCATAGCCTATAGCTGTCATACGAACTGAGCGATCAAAATCAAGTCGCTCTATGGAAAGCCTTTTTATTTGAGAGTATATATTCACGAAATTCGGCATGAATTATTGTCCAAAGCAACGCTATAATCTCCAAGCAAATTGTTGAGATCAGACCATTATAGCATATAGCTGCCATACAAACTGAACGATTAAAATCCAGTTTATGTATGGACACTTTTTTATTTGTCGAGATATCGTCATGAAATTTAATTTTGATATGTATCCAAGACAATGGTATAATCTGCGTAGAAATTGTTCAGATTGGACTAATATAGCATATAGCTGTCATACAAACTGGCCTACAAAAATCAAGATGCAGATCTTTTTATACTATAAGAAATGCAACTGTAAAGAGTTTTTTCTTGTTTTCCATAGTTTCACTATACATTTTTGAAATAAAGAAGTAAATATTTTAAACGCTTAACCCAAATCGCCCCCCTTAACTGTGTGTGTTTGCTGGAAAAATTCCATTTCAAGGTTAGCATAGATTAAAATTATGTTGAATTAAGCGTAAAAAGCTTGGGGTGCATTTACCAAACGCCGTTGCAACGCAATGCCTACACTTGCAACATAAGGGGAAACTGTTTGTTTTTGTTTGTGTTGCAAGTGTTTGCAGATATGTGGGTCGCTTAGGCGTAATTCAAGCGTTAATTTGCCTTACTTGCGTTACCCTCAAATTGCAACACCTACACTCTGCCACACAGCCACAATTTCAGAACATTCAAAAGATTATGCATACGTGCTTGCACCCAAAATAAATCGTTTAATGCGTATCCCTCATTAACTGCAACACATACACCCTCCGTATGTCATAATTTTTCAGTGGTGCAGTGTCTCAAACTTTTATACGCGTATTTCTGTTGACTCAAATTTATTAGCATGTGTCCTTGAAATGCGAAAAATTCATAAACTTATGATTTTCCAATGAATCACACGCATAGTAGCGCATTTTGGCGCGTCACGCATGCATACATACATACATACATACATATGTGTATGAAAACCACCCACGCGAAGCTTAGCAAATGCGTCACAGGGTATTTCCTCATTTATGATTCACATCCGCTTAAGGATGGAGCGCAGCAGTTAGACGTCTGCCCGCCTGCTCGTAATCGTAAATTTTGTCAATTTTCATGTGGTTTCCCTTGCGCTTCGCGTCTTACACCCAATGGCTGTAATGAAATCATTCATTTCCTGCTCGTCTCATTCTAACCGTACACATGTATGTGTATGTGTTTGTACATTTTCCACCCTAAACCTTCAGCATTTCTATGTTTTCCACATTTAAGGGTGAGTTCCTGTTTGTGTTTTTGGGCCATTTCATGCGTACTTAGCGTGTATTTCTTCGTATGCGATTCACAATTTTCTGGCAACATGTGTGCGTGTGTGCGTTTTCGCCTAGTTAGACTCATCACCATGCTTTCACAAGCGCCCTAATCAACATTTTCCTCACGATTTCAATGTCAACGACGAGGGAGTCTGTGTGACAGCCCAATTTCTCTCTCGTGTGTTCAACTTATGAGCATTTCGATGCTTTGTTTAATACCCTGTACTTACATGTGTATGTGTGTGTGTGTGTGTTTGCTTGTATTTATCCATATATTCCTATTAGTCACAGTGAAATTGGTTGTAACAAAATGTTTTTGTCGTAGGTACAGTGTGTGCTTTTGTTTGCGTGTAAAAAGCTCTTCACCAGCTCAAGGTCAAGTTCAACTGTTGCTTATCGAGCATGTGACTTGCGTACATACATTTCGGTGTATTTGTGTGTAATTTAGTATGATAACAAAAAAGGGTTCGACCGCAATTCTCTGCCATGTCCTTTCATGTCCTTTAAAATTTAATTGTTTGTGTGCGGTAGCGTTAGAGGGGGGGCTTTGCAATCAAATAGATTTTGGCATTTCCTAATTAAAGCCGCTAAATGCCGGTGGTTTACTTTTTACCGAAGCTTTCATTTATTCCTTGACACACTTTGAAGGGTTACAAATTGACTATAAATATAATTGTGGCATTATGTTAAAGTAGCTTAAGTCGGCTTAAGTTAATTGAGATAGTTTTGATGCATAGCAATCATTTCAGAGTAATTTTTGTGTTTTATATTAAATTAATGCTTTAAGGCTTCTTTTAATAAAAAAATATGTTTTCTGGCCTCAACAAAGATGCTTGGTAAACTTCAAATTGTTCGCTAAACTTAAGTAGACTTAAGCTAGTTTGATGTGCTACTGAGTTGAAAAATTATTTTCATACAACATAGCATGTTTATGTCTATATGTTTATTTGTGATACAGTCTAAGCAAAAGCAACAAAAACCTTAATATTATTTTAAAAATAATAATAATTATATATAAATTATAAAAATAATTTAGATGCAAAAATCTCAAAATTACGCTGGAACGAAGCTAATAGAGCTTGAAAGATGATGTTCTTGTTCGAAAAATGTATCTATGCTTGCTGGCAAAAGGCGTAGAATAAATAATTATTAGGGTCTCCGATTTGAGTCTTACAACAGACCAGTCCTCATTACCAAAATTAAAAATATTACAAAAACTTCAGAATTTTTGTTACAAATTTTACAGTAAAATGAAGTCCATTATTCATTTTTTTAAAATAACTGCGAAGAGAAAATAAAGAAAGAAGAGTGTGTTCAAAATTCTCTCAAAAATTTATTATTTTAATATTTGTATATTAGACGACGCACAAAGAAGATATAGAAGAGGCACAAGTCCAATTCGAAGTTCAATTGCTTGCTGGTTCTCGTAAACTGTCAATCTGAAGTATTTTTAAACAATAAGGTTTTAAAAATAATTTGCAACTCATAACTTTCTCGAAAAGTTTGACATTTTTGATGTTATACATACGCAAAACTTTTTGACATATGTGCGCTATTTGTGTTCTTTACAGTAACTTAAAATATTCATCTCGGTCAAAAAGTGGAATTAAATCGCGCAAATATTTGTTTACAACTTTTGATGTGAATTAACTCAGCAACGGTGCATCGATGAACTTAATTAGATTTTTGGCGATGAAGGTCCATCACGCACCAGGGTTTATCGATGGTATGGTATGGCTTTTCTTTATAAATTAGTAAAAAAGTACCGTTATATTCTGCTATGAAACAGAGATGAAAAATCCAGTTCTGTTTTTTTTTTTTTAATAAATAACCGGAAATAGATGCAATTCGAAATATTTTTGAACATGCAATAGTTGAGATTATTGCTAACGGCAAACATGTACTGAATACCAAGAAAATATTAATGTTCCATTTTACTAGAGAACAACTACAAAATCTCAATTCCATTATATGTAGTTGGGTCGTCGATATTGAAAACACCTCACGACTCTTACCAAATCATTTTTTCAATGGTATTTTTCAGAACTTGAATGTTTGGTAAGCAACAAAAAGTACTCCAACTAAAAATGACTAGAAAATTATTTGAGCATAAGAAATTAACAAAAATAATATTGGAGCTATTTATATTTAAGAAAATCTAAAGCAGGTTTTTTAATGGGAATTTCGATGAAAATTTGTTTTTATCTCATCTGTGGTGTAGCTACTATAATAATTTAATATCGAACAATCGGAATGTCTATTACAACAAGAAGCTCATAGAAAAAAATAACAGATATAACAGATCGGAATTTCGATTAAAACTAATAGTTTCAAATTTTAATAAATATTTTTTATTATAAATAGAAAAAAATAATTTCAAAAGTAACAGAGTAATTGAAGAAAAATTATTAATTATACTTGTAAATCACGACTATAAAAAGTTTTCAATATTTTTAAAAACTATAACATCTGCTATATTTCGATACATATTTTTTTATATGAGCTCGCTTTGAAAACCCACTTTAAAATTATTGGACCTGGATTTTTCTCCTTAATCTTTAACACCAATTAAGAACGTAACTGAATTAAACGCACTCATAGATGAAATAGATGAATATGGCAGAAAAAGTAAATAAATAAATATAAAAATTTAATCAAGTCAATTTGGAATTTTACTGAGCGCATCTGTAGCAATTTTTGCACACACACAAATACACAAACTTCGTTACAAAAGCGTAAGCACCCTTTGCACTAAACGCTCACCAACACACACACACACCCACAACGAACAAGTAAAATCTACTAGATAGTTGTTTGTATGTTTGTATAGATGCAATGGGAAGGATGCAATAGGAAAAAATTTATAGCAAACGAAAAGAATGATTACAAATACATATACACATACATACATAGCATAGAATTAAAAAGTGTGTGTTTGTAAAAGTATTTCGTAAAAGAAATCCGCTGGAAGTGAAGAGTGAAGAATGAAGGAAAAAAAAAAATTTAATTTGAAATTCCATTTCGTAGATTTAATTGAGTTGAAATCAAATTAAAAGCAATTTATTTGCAACCCCCATTTTGTATGCATGTAAAGTGCGTGTGGTTGTTGTTGTGGCCGAGTTGAAGTGAATGCGAATTTTTGCAATAGAGAACAGTGCGTTTGCTAACTAACTAACCTATGCATGTAAGTATATATGTAATGTTTACATGTATGTATATGTATGTGATGAACGCATAAATACACGCAGATTTTGTGAGGACTTGAATTATGTACATATGTAGAAATAATTTGTATAGAAGACTAGACAGATGAGTGGAGATAAAGATTTTATATATAAAGACATACAATATGTAAATACTATATATATGTATATTTTTATATAGTTTATGCATTGCAAAAAGTTATTAATTTCAAAAGTGCGTAGCGAAAGACTTAGGGGAATATAATCAAATAAATACAAAAAAAAAAAAATCAAAATCTTTATTTCGGTTGAACCTAAGCTAGAATATCATTCACGTGTGCATTTATTATAGCATAAAAGTGTATATAGTAAAAAAAAAATTTTATCATGATTTTGATTCGTCAGTTTGTATGGCAACTACATGCTATAGTGGTCGGACCCCAACAATATGTTTGGAGATTGTAGCCTTGTCTTGAGAAATAATCTATGTTAAATTTCGTGTAGATATCTTGTCAAATAAAAAAGTTTTCCATACAAGAGCTCTATTTTAATCGGTCAGTTTATATGTCAGCTATATGCTACAGTGATCGGATATCGGATGTTTTGGCAAATGAGCAGCTCGTTTGTGAGGAAAGCACGTGTGCAAAATTTCAGCTTGATATCTCAGAAACCGAGAGACTAATTCCACCATATGATAGACGGACAACCGGACTTTTGAAAAAATTCATTTCGGTATTTTTGAACGCATTTCAGTTCATATAGCAGATAGATATCTGAATTAAAAAAGTAAATTACAAGCTCGTTTGATTTCAGATGAAAATTGCGGCTTCCAGAGTATAAGCAAAAGGCTGTGTCTGATTGTGACCTGAAAGATTAGTCGTTAATATTTTCGGTATTTACCAAAGAAATTCTTCAACAATTTTATGGTGCATATTTATTTATATATATAATAATATTTTATTTATATATATATAATACTTAAGTATATGCAAACAATATACTCAAGTAGATTCCATAAAATTTAAGACTAAAAAAAGTATGAATATAATTGAGCGAACACGGTCCCAAACCTATTTTCTCCATTTACACTTCCGACTGGCTATTGGAAATTAATGCAAATGCCAGTAAGAAAGTAGAAAGTCCCAACATATGCATACGCACGCGCATTTTATACAATAGAAGGATGTCACATTGCATGTAACCTCATACCAGTATGTTGCACGCGTACACCCATTATATAAAATATGCAACGCACCACCATTTAGTAGAGCCGCCCGCTCATGTGAGTACATAGTTATCTTAATGACGGTCCATCAATGGTAGACGTGAAGATTGCTAAAACTGATTGCAAGAATTAAGTAGTACTGGAAGTAAATGGTATAGAAATAAATATGCAGCTCATGTGACATGTGGCAAAGAGCGTGTGCTCGCACATTAATTTTTGTAGTTCCATTGTTCGCGAAATTATCATTAATCGTTGATGGTAATAAATTTTATTGATTAACTGAGAGTATATGTATTTACTTCGAAATTTTAGAAATCATAATAAATTGCGGTATTCTATTTTATAAGCTTTGTTAACTGAAGAGAGAATAGTGAAACATTTACTTATGTACATCCATATGCGTTTTGTTGCATATTTTACATTTTTGAAAAGTAAACTGTAGGCCAATGTTAAATTCTTATTAATTAATAAGTCGATCAGAGCAAAATTTAATGTTTTATTATGAGAAATAAATAATTAATAATTCAAGCTGCATAGTTTTAAAAATGGAAACGGTGGAAATTGTTATAGGATTTAGTGGAAAAAGTTTTCGAAAATTGGATTCATTGAATTTGTTCCTGAAAAAAGGTGTGAAGGCCAGTTGAACGATGTTATATTTAGAACTTAATTGTAGTTCACATTAAATAAGAAAAACATTTAAATTTTCTTAACAACTAATGTGTGTTTTTGTTTTTAAATCATATCACTCTTTTTGGAAAACCATATATAATATAATAAAAAGTCTTTTCACAAAAAATTCCAGAAAAAACACATTTTCAGACTTACAACTAGGCATAACTCCTAAAATATATTAGAAAGACCAAGGTAGCAATGACATTCTATTCGTGGAGTATGGCTACCTACAGTGCAAAAGAATGATCCGTAGTGAGTACAAATTGAATAATAAGGAAACAGTCTAGAAGAAGCGATCCCACCAGGAGCATAGAAGGAGGAACTCTAGTGAGTCAAAATCGTACAATTAAGGAATTCTAAAAACTTAAGATAATTATCAACAATAGGTTATATAATTCGAACCCTTAAGTCATTTTAAGTGGCGGAAATATTTATCTTCGAAAAAAGAAAGGTTTTCAAAAGCCAAGAGAGGATCTTGAACTAAACTAGCAATACGAAAAAATCTGAGATCACTTGAAAATGTGTTTTGAATTTATAAACAATTAATGTTTGATACTGAAAATGAAAAAATAAAATAATTTTTGGGATGTAAATTACACTTAGGAAGAAGTAGAAAAAGATTTTTTTCATTGGTGATCGCTACTACTCAACAATGTGTGTGAATTCGCAATTTAAGCTCACAAAATGCTTTTAGCCATGCTTAAACTACAATTTCTAACTCAAACGGCATCCAACTACACGATATGATGCAAATGCAGTTATTTCGCGAAAGCCACATCACTGAGTTATGCTACAAAAGACAACGCCATTACACATATACTACCACAAAGCGCACTTTGGCTAAGGATAAGTGTGGAATAAAAAAGCAAAGAAGAAAAAGTTTTCTTTAATTTATGCGAAATTACACGCGAACGCGCCAATGCGAGCGTATTAAATTAATGCAGCAACAACAGCATTTGCGCAGCAAAGTCATCTTCATGTGCAGCAATGTCAAACTTCTGCCAACTATTATCCTTGCATTTGCGAACGCGCGCCGCTCCCCTACGACTCTAACCGCCACATCACAACACACCACAATTGGAAGCGTACACTCAAACTAATGATATTGTATTTAAGCTTTCGAGTAAGAAAAATATATGTGAAGTTGTATAGTTGTAGTTGTGAATATATGTGTGGGCCGCGCACAAACCGAACTTAAGCGCTATCCTGGCGCAGCTCGAACGCCAATTACAATGCTTGGCAGTCGCTGGAAGCCCTGTAGGTGCATGTTGCTTTTGTGGCATGCCAAATGTTGCACAGTTGCACATACATACACTCGTACACTTTCTATATGCTGTGAACCGCTGTTGCATTGCACCGTTGCTCATCCTCAACGCCATTCGGTACATCCTGCGACCTCTACGCGCGCACATTTCAGTATTTACGCGCACTTTGTGCCTGCGCTTCGTTCTGCACGTACTACAACTGAGTTTGCTTTTTTTTTGTTGCTTCGACAGCTTTGCTTGCAACGCTTCACTACATTTTGTTAATTTGAGCAGCGCGTCATACAATTGAAACTCCTTTCTATTCAAATGCGCGCGCTCTCTATCCTTTGGCATGATTTTTGCTCGTTGCTGCTATGCATGCACTTCTTATTTTACACTTTTTCCTTTAGTAGAAAGCAAAAACAACAAACAAAAATGAAGCGAGTAAGGAAAACAAAATGTGGAGAAAAAGCCAAAGTTAACTTGAAAAGTGGCTTTTGTACGTGCATTGACCTACCAACACAAAAAAATGCTTTGTTCTACAAAAAAGGATAAAGTGGAATGCAAAATAAAAGCAGAAGACACGAAGAACACAAGTACATACAACAACATGTTGGCGTAAGAGAAGTAAGATAGCTACAGTAAACAAAAAAAAATAAAAAAAATTTGAAATGCAGCAAACTGCAAAAAGCAAAAGTATACAAAGTAAAGTGACAAGAATAAAAGCAAAAAGCAGGAAAAAAAAAACTAGAAAGTAGAAGAAGAAGCAGCACAAAAATGAAGTTTCAGCAGCAGAGCGCTCGCATGCAATATGCAGAATATGAAAGTGAAAGAGCGCAGGAAAAGTTGGTGGAAAGTTGGTGGGTGTGGAGTGGCAACAAACACATAGCCTTGTTTACCATAGTAAATGGCAGAATTCGAGTTGCAGTCTCGGCGGTGGCGAGTTGCAGCTGGTGTTCAAGTGGTTATTGCAGGCAAATCCCACCCTCACTTCCACTAAGCACGAATTGGTAACGTCCTTTGCATGCATACTATATACTTATATATATATATATATGAATATGTATTAGTATGTGTGCTGTGCAAAAGAAGGACGAAGTTGAAAAAGGAGAAATTGGCACACTCTTTTTTGTGGTGGAAAATTTTGCAAATACTGAAGTTGGAAGAATTAAAGTTGAAAGTTGGCGTATGAAGCGAGCGAATTTTACTAAGGGCGCCGAACCTAACCTAATAATTAATTGAGTTGAATATTCGGAGCGATATAAATATGATACAGATGTATATGTACGAGTATATCAGTTGTTTTCCATTTGCTGAAGTAAAACTGCGTGCATAGTTAATTTGAGATTAAATGTAATCCAGTAACCTTACTGTGAGCAATTAATTTTTTTTTTTGACATCTGTGCTGAAAATAAAACATTTTTTAAATACTTTTTTGTTACAAAATTTTACCAGTTAGGGTACAGCCAGCATAGCGTTTTCAACAAAACGACATTTTTGGAGTTTCAAAAACACTTTAGTTTCTTAAAAACATAATTCAATTCGCAGAATACTAAAAAAATATTGTCTATTCACTTTGGTGTCTAAGCGTTTAGTTTAGTCAACTTCAAACCGACGACGGTACTCGGAGACTATCGCTCATATCCAATTGAATTTTTTTCTAAACCATGTAAGACATTTTTTTTGTTATTGCTTTTGCATATAATTTACTATTAATTTTTTTCGGTGAAAATTAAAACTTTTTTTATTTTGTAAGTATGCCATTATTTTGCTTCAGATAGCATCTTCGCCCGTAGAGACTCTTTCGAAAAGGGTGATAATGAAAATTGGCTCAGTAGTGGCAAAAAAAAATTGCATCAAAATTGGCAAGACAAAAATGTTTTTATGCTTTCAAACACATGTCTAATAAAGCCTATAAGAGAGAATTTAAAGTCCTATTTCTTTGCTCTCGCTAAAAATTGTCAAAGTTGGGCCTTAATTAAATCACCAGAATGACCTAATCCTTAAATGTTCGAGAAAAGTGCTGGCTTCAGTAAGTACATATGTATGGACATCATTATCTCAATGACTAAAATAATTCTAATTAATGTATCACCTTGCACTAGGATCCTTCCACTATCGCCTATTAGTTAACCGGAAGTTCTAGCTAAGGACAGACAGGTGGCGCAGTTGCTTAATCTTGCACAAAAACAAAAGCAAAGTAACGCTTCGGTAGGGTTGTTGGCCGATGCAACACTCACAGTTACTTACAAAGCGATATAATAAATTGGCTGATATTTAAATGTGCTCACCTTTGTGTATTGTGGTGCCAAAAGCAAAGGACCCGGAAATATTTACATTTTTTTTTAAACATTCACACTTTAATGCGCTCATATTTAACACACACATGCACACATTTATACATATTACAGAGCCGACTGCGATTGCTCTGATTTCTTTGGCAAATTACAAAGTAAGAAAGGCTGAATGATATCATATTTTACTTGTATATAAACGAAAATACACTTAAAATTGATACACTCACTGAAGAACCTTACTTTCTAAACATTTTAGACTAAAATTTCACTTTTCAAAAAATTTTACACTCGCGTTATGGAAACTTGATCGAAACTGTTGAAATGGCGGCGGAAACTTGACATAACAAATAGTTGCCTAAGTCTGCTATTACAATTAGAAAAACTTAGAACAGGGTGTTGCCCAACTGCTAAATCTTAATTTGTGATAACATAATTTCTTCAAAAGAAATAATGAGTATATTTAATTATATTTGAAAAAATATGTTATTTAAGTATTTTATTGAAGTAGTAATGTTAAACAATTAAAATTAAATAAAATTTAATTAATTTTTAAAAGAGTTACTGCGCTTGACTAAAAAAATTCCAATAAAAATATAAAAAAATTGAAATACATTTTTAAAATATATATAAAATGGTCAAAGTGCTTTACTAAAAAATTAAATTAAAAATGTGAAAAAATAATATTATATTATAAAAATATTTTTCAAAAGTGTTAAAGAGCTTTACGAAAAAAATTTAGTTTTTATAAAATATTGAAAATGAAATGAACTAATTTAAGCTACAATAACAACAAAAAACAATCAGTTATAAGAAATTATTTCGCAAGACCAGAGTAAATGGTTTAATCTGAAATAATTTATTATATTTAAGTATATGAGAATACGTCAGACCTTCTAAGTAATGATCACGATCAGCTGAGTGGTGAATATGATATGTTTTTTAATGAGTGTATGAGTGCAAAATTTATAAAAAATTATTTTACGAAATGTAATGCACTTTATAAAACAAAATAAATTTTTTTTATTGTTATATATATTTTATAAAAAAAGTATATATTTTATAAGGAAATACTCAAATTTGTGCATTAATTGCATATTATTTAAGCAAAAAAACAAAAAACTTGGTTTTTGTAGAAGTGTGGCAGATGGCTTATTTTAAATAATTAACTTTTTAAGGTGTAGTTTTAAAGAAAATTAATTAATATTTTTTCAATCTTATGGTGCATATAATAAAATATTGCATATAATACAACAGATCATTCATAAATCAGTGCTGATTGCCAGCAAAATATAATACAAGGTGCGCTCGTGCTCGCAAATTAAGATAATATTATTTACACCACATAAGATTCATAAATACTCATTATTTTAGTCTTTTTTTTTTACAAAATAAGTTAAGTTATTTAAATAATTGATTAATTAAAATTCTTTTAAATTATGAATTTTTTTTTAAATTATTTAGATCAAATGCAGCTCTGTGCATAGCTCACAGTTGTTACTTCCACCTACAGCTGTCAGTTTCCGTTGGCGCGTGTGAAATGCTTTTAGTTACAATAAATTGCAATATTTTCTAAAAAGTGTTGATTTCTTTATTAAAATTCTATAGGTGTGCATTTTTCTTGATAATATCGTTAAAAGTGTGCGTTTTCTTTCGAAAGTAAGCAAAGAATGCAAACGGTGTTTATATTCGGCCAAATAAGGAGCTCAGCACGTACGAGTATTGTACGGCAAGTTGAAGGTGCGAAAAGTGTTGTGGGAGAAGAAAGTGTGTTTATTTTGAAAATTTATGCGTAATCTCTTGCGATTAAATGCGGAGGATGAATTTTCCAGCAAAGCTGATTTGGTGAAAATTCCGGTGAGTGGTTATATTAGTAATTGATTGAAGGCAATAAGCAATGGGATTCGCAAGTGCCGCAAGTGGGCCGTACATTGTTATATACAAGTACATACTTATATAGAGTGCTGCATGTTCTTGTAGATGAAAATTTAGACACTTATTGTAATAATTCATAATAATAACCATTTTGGACTTCTTCCTATTGATTGCTAGGGGTGGTTAGAAGATACTTAACTTAAACCTAGTGAATTTTTTTGTTAAATACGCACTAAATTACCTTCACAAATATAAAAGTTTTCATAAAAGATAGTTTTTTAAAGTTTTCAAAAAATATAGTGGTTCGATCTACACAATATGGTATATTCGTCGTGTAGCGTTGCCTTGGAAAATAAAAAAAACAAACACTTACATACACAGAGCAACTCATATTCACAAAAGCCCGTGCGCTAAATAATGAGCTCTTTCGGCAACACGTTACAATTGCATCAACAACAAGCACAACTAGCGAAGGAACACATTTGGCTGCAAATATGCATAGAAGCGGAAACCTCGATTTCTGTTACTGTGCCAGCAGCGCTTCACTATCATTGCTGGCATCTTTTGCATGCTTATCTCCGTTATTTTCTTTCATTTGCAAGGACTTGGAAGTCAAACTTTTTCCGTTGCATAATCAGCAACCAGCGAAAGCATCAAGTTTATGCTTGAGTGCGACGCTTGTACGTGCAACATTCCTATGCTAGCTGCGTCGTGTAAGGCGGCAACTTTTCGGTGGCAAACAACTGATTATTGTAAAGTGTGCAAGGACAGGCATAAGCACATATATATATTTATATACATAGGTATGTTTTTTGTACATAAAAGCTTAATATATATTAGTATACAGTATATACTACACTCTAACCGCTGTCGCTGTCATTGCCAATAGCGCAAGTTGCCGTGGCCGCATTAGTTCCGTCTCCTCCTGGCACTTTTATTTGTGTTTGCCTGTGCACACTTCAGTTTTGCTTACACCAATGGCAACGTCCTTTCCATTTCTCCATTTCTGCTCTAACGTAATTCACACAACTGCATCTTCAACTTGCTTTACACAAATTGATTCACGGCGAGTTTGTTGTCGGTGCCTTTCATTGTACCGAGTATCTTGATAACGTTGTTATTATGAAGAAAAATAAGAAGAAGAAGCAGAAAAGGATACAACTGCACCGTTATGCGCGTGGGTAACGTTGTTACGAAGCGTGTATGTATTTGCATCAACTTCAAAAATGTTGCGCATTATTTTGAGCATGCTCCCACTTTGCTCTTAAGTTGCAAGCATTAGCGGCGAAAGCAGCGTTTCTTATCGGCTTGAGTTGATTCATGACAGCAAAGTTTTTTGAACTTCATAGTAGGTGTAGTTTTGGGAAAATTTCTTAGGTTGATTGCAGGCAGTTTGCAAAAAGAAATACTTTGTTTTTTTTTAGTAAATGAGGACTTATCAGCTTTATTTGAGTTTGAATGGGGTGGACGGTGTTTTCTTCTGTTAGTTTGTATTAAGTGAAGAAATAAGGTTAGGCGGTTCAAAAGCGACTTTTTTTGTTCAAAAGTTGTTCGAAGAACTATTGCAAAACATGTTCTCAAAATTGTAAATGACTCTGACTCCTTCTATTGTTTATAAGCCATTAAAGTGAGTAGTTATCCTTCAGACTCCGGGCGAGAGATTTTTTCAAACGCCTTTTTCTCAAAACGTCTTTCTTAAACTTGAATTTTTTTAAAAATAGTCAACCAAACGCTTTGCAAATTCGAAATTTTGGATCACTGTAAAATATACAATTTTCATTTTCTTATAGCATTTAGTCATAGGTATATGAAATATATAGTCTTGAGTCTATAATATTTGAAACCAAAAAAAAAAAAAAAATAGGAAAAGAAAAAAATTTAATGGCACAATTCTGGGTAATACGCGTATTTACAATTTTTGTTTTAATACATTTTTCACATAACCTCAAATTTTAAGTTAAAAATTCACATAACCAAATTTTTGGGTTTAAACTCTATTTTTTTACAAATAAATTTGACTGTAACTTTTTTGGTTTAAAACATTTATTTTTTCAACTTATTTTGACTTAATAACAGAAAAGGACCCTAATTTTGAACTGAAAATTCTCACGCCAAAACTTCTTTTTTCTGAAAAAAATCAGAATGCTTTTTCTCTTTTTTTTTCTTTTTGAAATATATTTTTATATAATATAAAATATATATAAAAAATAAAAATTTCCCACAAAAAGCAAAAAAAAATCCATTAAACAATTCAGTTTTGGTTTTGTAAGGTAAATATAGCTATAAATTACAAATTTTTAAATTGATATATTTATTATAATTTGTAAAACGATATTTTTAAAGGAAATGTGTGTAATCTTAAAAAATACTTAAAACTTTTGTAAAAATTCATTTCGAAAAATTGTTTTTTTTTATTGACAAATATATATATTCAATGAAAATGTAGTTGCTGTTAGTCAAAAATCTTCCAGTATGTTTGAAGCTATTATTTACAGTCAAATCAAAAAAAGTTTCGTTTTATTTTATATCCGAACAGTTCTTGAGGATGAGTATTAAACTCCATTTGACCATTAAAGAGTTCAATAGTGCTCTCCGAACTGTTGATTGAAGAAATTATTAGTTTATAGAGATTTAGGAAAATTTCTCACATTTGAAAAATGTTAGTAATGCCAGAATTTTTGTAAATTTTATTCCATTGTATAATATTTATATTCACCTTTTTTTAAAGATATTTTATCAAAAGATATTTTATTAAAAAAAATTATTCGATTAACTACGTCTTTCCTATTTTCCTTTTCTATTTCTTATACAAATCCCTGCCATTAAATGCTTATACTCGTATGTAAGTATCTATCAAAGTCTCTTCAAAAATATGCTCAGCGCATAACTCAGCATACCTTCAAATCTCTATGCTACGTATATTCAAGTGCTTTCCGCCAGTAAAATAACTCCAATTTCATTTTCTTAGCCGTCTTTGTAGCGACTCGGCAAATAAAAATTCATTTTTTTTTAGATTTGTCATTTTCTCTACAATTTCTACAGCACAATCTTATTGCAAAACTTAGCAAAGGTAAAAAAGCAGTAATATATTTTACTTGCAGCAGCTTTGCGTTCTACCTTCAACTCCAACAGTGGCAGCTACAAAAAATTTTACTTATACCTAGTTATGTACTTGTGTATGTATGTAACTGCTGCGAGGGTGCGAGTAGCTGTCCACTCACTCGAGTTGTCTTTGGTGGGTGTGCAAATGAAGTTTGACTTGCATATGTATCGCATGTGCCTTTACCCTTGTCAAGGACTTTTGTAGTCGTTACTGTTACTTTATTTCCAATTTTTTTTCGTTTTTTTTTTTATAAAAATTATATAATACGTGTAATGAAAAGTTTTATTTTTGCAACTTTTTACTTGCTTTGTCCACAATTTTTTAGCCTTTGTTCTGCTCGTTGCATTCCCACTGCTCTTTTATTTTTCTTGCAGCTTTCTTTTGCTGCAGTTTTGTTTCCTTTTAGACATTTCTTTAACTTTTTTTTGTTTTCTTTCTTTCTTTACTTATGCTTTTGCTCCACTTGCAACATATTTGCCGCTGTTGGTGGTATGAATCGCTTCATTTGAATATAACCTTAGTCACTTGGCCATATGCATACATATAGACATCAGTGTCTTATTCGTGCATAGATACATAAGTATGTACATATATGTATGTATGTTTGGCCATATGTACATTACCACTTGCCACTAAGCATTCATTGCTCTTACCATTCCCTGTATTTGCTCGTACTAGCGCCTGCAATGCTGTTTGATTTCGTATTCAACCCTCTGGTGCTATTACTTATTTGTCCACCCTTATTATATATATGTATATAAATATATGTATGTATATATATATATTTTTTTTTTTTTTGCAACTGCAGAAACTTGTTTAAGTCACACTCGTTAGTTTGGGTATTATACGGCATTTAGAACATTTAACTTTTCGAATTTTTTCTGACAATGTCGTTTTTTTTCGTTAATCATGCGCCTTTCCGCTCAATTCAGTCAATTTGATCAGAGTTGTTGTTTTTTATGCTACTTTTTATTGTTAGAAGAAAAATCTGTTACAACATTTTTGTCTATTACGGCCATAGTTAACCGCCGTGCATGTGTTCCCATGTGTACCCACTTCCCTTAAGCCCAATTAAAAGTTATTTCGACTAAATGACTCATAGTACAAGTAATATAAAATAATATTTTCCAATTTGTATCTCCTAAATTATCTCGATAAATCATTCAGATACAAAGGGTCAATATTACTGCATATATTTTTGAAGCAGGAAAAATATCAAACACTGGCTTAAAGCTCTCAGTTATAGCTTATTATTTTTTAAGCGAAGAAATAGAACATATGTCGTCGTTTTCTTCGGGCTCCGACTACAACTTCTCTCTCTTTTCTGTGTTTGGAAGGGTTACCAAATACCCGGTCAAAATACCCGTTTTGTTAAAAAAGTCGGTGGGCTTTATATTCGTTTAAATCTCTATTTTCTGATGGTGTAAAAAATAATATATGTGCATTTATATGTTAAGATTTTTTCTCAGAAAATGCAAAAAATTAAGTTTCACTTTTTACCATTTTCAAAGGCTCCAGAGCATAAGGAAGCATTTGCCTTAAATCTATATAAATGAATTTTGATATTTTTTCCAGAATACGCGATAATAACTCATCACGTACGAAATTGAACTTGCCACTTTTTTGTTAAACTTTCTTAACTAATTAAAAATCATATTAGAGAGAATAAATAAGCTCGCTCTCTCTCTCTCTGTAGTTTGTGACCAATGGAAAAGAAAGAAATTCGGTATCGATATCTAATATTCAAGAACGTCTAACTGTTGACGATCAATATTTGAGTGAATGTTCGATCTACTTCTCTATATATTTTTGATTTTCGTTCTAAAACTTCCATTTAATCTTCGAAAACTGCTGTATATTTTTAAAAAACATTTGTAATTTTTTGCAGTTTTATCCGCAATATCGATCGACAGACAAGTCTTTTTTTAGGGAGTCCGGGAATTTCGCAAAAATAATCAATTTTTTATTTGTCTAAAAGTTAACTTTAGGGTCCTAAAATTATAACTCAATTGTTAGAATTGCAAATATAATAAATATTTGTATGTCCAAGTGCTGTAGTGTCGAAGCGTTGCTGTGAGAAAGCTTCAGCACTTAAAGATTTAAAAGTACTTCTTTTTCTTAAAATCGAATTTTTCGAATCGGACGACCGATGGTACTCGGAGTTTATCGCACGTATTCACTTGAAATCTTAACTGCAGCTGAACAAGGCTTTTATCAAGTAAAAAACGTACAACTTTCTGTTATTATTGCAACTTTTTTATTTATAAAAAATTTATAGCAAAGTTTTTCGGTAAAAAGTTTAACTTTTTTACAAGTCCGCCATTACGCGAAATATTGATGTGAAGCGAAAAATGTAAGTATTTTACTAACAAGCCTTTGGTGGATTTCGATCCCGGTTTTTGTTATAATACACAATGACAACACAAGTTCTCAGAATCAGTGTCAATCGTAGAGGCCTTCATGAAAAAGTTGATTCCGAAGAGTGGCCAATGGCCACCATTTTGTTGAAAAATTTCTTCATAACAATTTTTTATACATTCAAAAGCATGTTTAATAAAGCTTGAGGGAGAGGAAAAAGATATCCAGTATTATTTTTCCTAAATACCATAATAATTTGTCAAAATCTGGTTTGTTAAGGGCTGTAGATTGATCTAACACCTTAATTGGAGAAGATAATAACTCATATGCCTACTAATGCTTTAGCCCGCACTAATTATACCCTAAACAGCGTATATTAAGCTTGCCACGAAGTTTGTAACACCCTGAAAGAAGCGTTAGAGACACTATAAAATATATATGTATATAAATGATCAGCATGATGAGCTGAGTCGATTTAGTCATGCCCGTCTGTCAGTCTGTCTGGACGCGAACTCGTCCCTTAGTTTTTGAGATATCGATCTGAAAATTTTGACCAGTTCTTTTCTCACCAAGAAGCTGCTCAATTGTCGAAATGGCCGATATCGGCCCACTATAGCGTATAGCTGCGATACAAACTGAACAAATGGAGTCAAGTGCTTGTATGGAAAACTGTTTCATTTGACGAGATATCTTCACGGAATTTAGCATGAGTAATTATCTCGGACAACAATGCAATTTCCGAAGCAATTGTTCATTGTTATTTTTTAGCTTGAGAGTATTTAAAAAAAAGTTGACTTTTTATATACCACATACCTTTATTGTATTTCTATTTACCTAAAATCCTCAAAATTCACCATAAGCTCGGCTTAAGTTCGCATTTTATATATAAACTGCGGCATTACTAAATCAATATTTCAAGAAATTTTCTGAGTCAACTTACAACCATAAAAACATGCACCACGTGCACTGTTGCTAAGCGCTCTAACGGCTAAGGGATTTAGGAACACTGTTGTGGGGGTGGTTAGTGCCAAAGGGCGACGTACGCATTTCACCCTTTTCTATGCAAAAACCACACACACATACAAACAAATATTTAAATATTTTATATTTACATGCAAAAATGTGAAAGGCAGAAAAAACATTTTTCTTTTACGCTACAAAAGTTCTGCAAATACGAGCATATATATATTAAAAAAAAAATTTTCTGACTTAAAACTCTACAAAATGCGTAGCATAAAGAACGCACGCATAGAAGCATAGAAAAATGATGCGGAATGAGTGTGTTACTGGAAAGTAGTATGAAATTACCAAAGAGCTGAGGCATAAACTCTTCGCTGGCAAAAGTGCGTATGGCTGGAGAACGTGGACGCGCATAATTTATGTGCAACATATACAAAGGTGGGTGTGTGTGTGTTGCGCATACCACTTGAAAGGCGCAGCCTGTTTTTTTTTCTGGCATATTCTTACGCATTTCCTTATGTTTGACTCGGCGGCGCCAGCAACTGCCCACCTGCGCGCTGCTACAGCGTACGCACAACGCTTGTGCCACAAATACTACCGTTATACGCATAAGCATAGTTGTTATTTGTGTAGATGCATGCGGTGTGGCAGCAAAGAACTTTTGTGCGCTGACTTGCGACTACAATTTCTTTTGATTTTACTTTTGTCGTCTCCACTTTCTTATGCTTACTTTGTTGGTACTGCCACAAGTAGTAAGAAGAATAAAATGCGACGTAATAAAGTTGTGTGGTGGCGCAACAGCATCAGCAACATCTACTTGTATAGCAGCAGAAAGTTTGCGTACGTGCAATGCGTTGCAAAGGCGCGCGCAATGTGTCTGTGTGTGGCACATACACAGCTGTTGACTCTTGGCGCCCTCTTACTTACTTAAGGCACTTCACTGCGCTCGGTAAAAGTAGTTGTGTTTGCTAAAGTCGTTTTCGCAACGCTTTTAGTTCACCCGCTAAGACACACATCATACCACATGCCACATGCCACATTTCCGTTCGTTTGACGCTACGCACTACCCGCTTATTGATGTTGCAAGTTTGCGGCGTGGCAGTAACAGGAAAACTTTATTTCTTTTGAAGCGCAGTAATACGAAAAACATCTGCGACGAGCAGCTACCAATGTGTTGCCGCCACAAATGCAGCGCAAAGAAGCCAACTTTGTGCAATGCAGCGACAGGGGGTGCGGCAGCAACCTCAACATAGTTGAAGTTGAATTGAAAGAAACAGCAAAAGCAGTAAGTAAGCGTTGTTTTAAAGAAATTGTGCAAAAGTTGTTGTCAGGTTGCTAAAATATTGGTTGCAAGTGAGTGCAGCAGCGTGTGGCACTGCAATAAATAGCGCATAGCAACCGGCGGCAGCTTGCAAGTCGTCGCTTTTAAGGGCGGAACGCATAATGGCAAAGACATAGAATAATAAGAAGCATTACAAAAACAAAAAACAAAACACAATAACAACAGCAAAAAAGAACATTGGCCTGAGTAATTGCAATGGGGCGCGATCGTGTCAAAGATGCACCCCATGCGGCAGCAACTAGTAAATAGCGTTGTTTGCTAAAACTAAATAGCAAGACAGTGGTGATGGCGATGGCACCGGTGTTGCTGATGTTGGTGGTGGCACTAGCAGTTGCGCCTTGCCGGCGGTGAAATACGAGCGCAGCGTTGCACCCTCGCTAACTTGACTAGCGTACTAACAGCAGCAGCAGCAGTGTACGTGTGTGTATGTGTGGCAAGTAAGAATGTCGGTAGCAAGCAGGATGGCAGTTGTGGCATTGCATGTGGAAGACACATTTTTGCAAAGACATCAAACGACATCAGCGCAACGCGCAACTTGCAACATGCTTCACTGCCTTAGCGCTTGTATGTGCCCTGCTTTTGTTGCACTACTTTTGCCACTGCCATATTCTTATTGTTGTTGTATTGCAATATAAACGTAGCGGCGGCGGTGGCGGCGTCATGATAAGCAAATTGCCGCAAAACTAACCGCCAACCGCCAACTGGCAACTGCCTTGGCGGCGTCCACCTGCCACCTGCCATTTGCCACAATGGCGCGCAATGCAACGTAACGCGTCTTGAAGATGCTGACAGCTGATAAGCTACCAGCCAAGCGGTGCGAAATATACCAGGCACCGACTGCTAGAGCGGGTGGCTGCAAGATAGTGATATTTTAATTTGATAATGCCAGATGTTGCAAGTTGTTGCAAACAGTAAATATTTACTCCATGCACTTTTATTTAAAATGTTGCAAGTGCAAAAGTAAACTTTGTGCCTGCTTACTGGCGTGAGCAGCGGAGGTGGCGGACATCGACTGCAGATAAAATTACAATTATTCGTATCAAGCATAAAATTTGCACACATTTTTATAATCGCGACAGTTGGTGGGGCGCTAACTTGTTCTAAAGCTCTGAGCGGTGCTGGGAAGCACATTTTGTTTGTTGTTTATTTTTTTGTTGCAGCAGCAATTACAGCAAATAAGAATTCTAATTAAAAGAAATTATTATTTAATATTTGTTTTAATATACGAAAGTGTACTCCTGCGCAGTAACGGTATCACTTGAAGGGTTCAATAGTCGCAAGAGTTCAGTGGACGATTCCAATTGGTTTTGTGAAGGATTGTAATGCCATAACTCCCTTTGCACCAGTTAGGAAGTGATCATTTTAATTTTATTCCTTATATAAAATTTTTTCAATGTTTTATGCGTAGGTAAGTATTTTGCCAAATCTAAAAACCAAACAGCTCTGTCGAAATGTCAAGTATAATCAGCAGATGGCGCTGGTAGTGCTAGAGAGCTATTGGCCAGGAATACCTATAATTTTCAACGCATTCTTTAAACATCGAAAGTTTTTGATCGAGATGGATTAACGGGCGAAATTAAAAGACAGGAAATGAAAAACAAAATTCTTTAAAAAATAAGAAAAATGTTAACCTAGGTTGCACCGAAGTTATAGAACCCTTAGCAGCTACATTTTTTTAAGCATAAAAAGGCATACCTAAAAATATCATTTCCTTTATTTTGATCGGCTAGTTTGTATGGCAGCTATATGTTATAGTGAAGATATCTTGCCAATTAAAAAAGTATTCCATACAAGAACTTTATTTTAATCAGTCAGTTTGTACGGCAGCTACATATATGCTATAGTGGTCCGATATGAACAATTTCTTAAAGAGATAGACATTTAGAGTTTCTAGCCTTGTACTGTACAATATTTTATGACAAATTTAGAAGAGATATCTTGTCAAAAAGTTGTCCATACACCAACTTAGTTTTGCGCGATCAGCTTGTATGACAGCTATATGCTACAAGTATAGTAGTCCGATGTGAATAGATGTTTGGAGATTGTACCGTTGCCTCGGAGAATGATTCATGCCAAATTTGTGGAGTATATCTTATCATCTGTTATATAATCATTCCTCTCCAAATATTTAAAGATTCCCGTCAACTGTCGAAACTTCAATTTATCCAAATGAGTCCGAAAGCTTCGGTTTTGTAAGAAATGCTGAAACCGAAGAGTTTATACTGGAATGATTATGGCAAACGGACAAATTAGGCGAAATAAAGATTCTTTCTAAATTTTTATGACATTTATTGGCCGATAACTCATCTTTGCGTTTGGTAAGGTTTCGAGTATCTGAAGAGGCTGTTCAACTGTTATGAAATCATATTTCTGAGATCTCTAATTCTTTATTGGAGTTAATGTTTTGTTGACTGGCTTTTCCGAAGAGTTTAGATGACAAATATTTCGAAAAATAATAAAGTTTTATTTGCTTAATATTTATGTACGAAATTATAAAATTTTTTAAGTCTGACATTTTATGGTTAACTCATCTAAAGTTACGGGTAGCAGAACCAGTCATCAACTCTCACCTTCTTAACCTAGCCTAACATATTTGAGAGTCCACATTAAACTTAGAAATAGCTGAAAAATAGTGGTGCGCTGATTACTGTATTAAAACTCCGCTTTGGCAATACAAAGAAATGCCAGTTCAAAGGATTTTATATATTTTAGCCATATATCCGCATATGAGCATGCACTTAAAAATCCGAAAAAGGGAAAAAATAGTACTCCACCAACCCATGTGTACTGCATAGAACCAACTTGGCGGCAGATTGTAGAATGTGTCAGCAACAACAAAGCGCATATCAACAATATTCGCTTGAAGAGCAGCCAACATCCATGGCTTTCGCCATTTTCGACGTGCTTTTTGCTATGTTTAATGTTTTTTCCAACGATTTCAGGATTTTCGGTTTATTTGCGAGCGTTCGTGAGGACTCAGCTGTGTCGTTGTTGGCAAGTTTAAACAGCGAGTAACAACATTTGCTCAAGTGCGCAATCACACAGCCATAGAAATATGTTTATATAAATTTATATATACATATGTACATATATGATGTAAAATTTATTCGCTGAAACGTGTAAAAATTTTACGAACGAATTCAAATATATTTTTTTTGTCTGCAGATGGATGCCCAGTGAGAAATGTGTTGCTGAGAATTAACGAAATTTTTGTAGAAATATTTTTTTACATGAACTTATAATTAGACGAAAGAAGCTTATTTAGATTTCAATATTTCTATTTGAGTGTAAAAATAGAAAAAAAAATTTGTTGACTGATATTCCTCATGGGTCTGTATAAGAAAACACATATACCGTACATAGAGAAATTTATATTTTCCTTGGCACACAATAACTGTAAGCGCAAAGTCCTGTGCCATCAGTGTCATTTCAACCGCTGCTGCCAGTATTGCTCTGTCATTGCTGCCGCAAGCACCTTCAAGGACCTTTTGTTATACGTTCGTTCACTTTTCGTTTGCCAGCTTGACAGCAGCAACAGTTTTTTGCAATTGCCTTGTCACCAACGCTTCAGCTCAGCTGCAGCCACAGCAAATTCGTTTTAAAAATGTGCGTTTTTATATTAGAATCCGCGTTGTGGCAGTAAATATGTCGACGCTTCTTACATTCTGTTTGTGAAAATTTTTTTTATTTCAGATATCTTACGCTACAAACACTATTTCATGACGTTTTTAAGTTAGTTCTACGTCTAGTTGATGTAAGAAAAAATTTTTTAGCATTTTTAAAGGTTAAACATTCGTGCCAATATGTAGCAGAGCTATCATGCCGCATTAGTTATTAAACGTCATTTTCTTCCAGCTTTGGCTGAAATGCATGTTGACTGGGGTGGAGCGAAAAAAAATTTTTTTTATTCAAAAATTTTCTTTTTTTATAATCTTGAAATTTTACCACCAGGCTAAAAAAAAATTTTAAAAATATATTTTTTTTCCAAAATTTTATTTTTTTATAATCTACAAGTTTTACCCTTAGGCTAAGCAAAAAAATATTTTTTTCGCTCCACCCTAATGTTGAATTTAGCAAGTTTTTTCTGGAGAGTCAATTTAAGATGTCTGTTAATATTGTTGAGACATTTTCGTTTTTATTTTGACTTGAAAATTCTTTAATATTATTAAGAGACCTAATGATAAACCTTAATGTCCCCAATTTGTTTAACATTAATTTCTTTTGCTATGTGATGTTGTTTCTTTGACTAAAATTAAACTGTCTGGTGCTATACAATTTTATATATGAAATGATTTTTTAACTGAGTTTGAATTATATTGGGTTAGCTCATATAGTCGCAGCTTTGTTAATAAGTAAGACCATTTTTGGATATCTTTCTGACATATCCCACACTTTTTCATAAATCTATCAGCAATCAAACATCAATAATGATAATGAATTTTTGGAATAGTTATATGACATCATCGTGCTCAAATGGTTTTCAGTGGTCAGCAGTTGAATATACAAGGATGTAATGAGATTGTATTTGCTACAATTACTTATCGTTATTATGCATACCAAGTGTAATTGAAGCTATTATTGATGAAGTATGGCAATCCAAAAAACTTTCGCAAAGAAGTAAAGAATTCAAGTACCATTATTTTTTAAATTAATCCCCAATACAGACAGCTCCATAAAAGATGACAGCGAGCTTAAATTAACATACGTCGGTTTGGTATACAACCGACTCCTTAGAATGAGAACCTAGAGCAAGATCGGATCATTTTCAAAGATAATGACTTAGTATTAATCTTTCTCAACCACTAATAATATGTAGGAAAAGCTTATAACAAGGAGTACTTTAAGGTTCGCACTTAATAAAAATAACCTAAAAGTTGTGCAAAGTAGTACCTAACCAAAAAAAATCTGCTATAGACCCTTTATAGGTCGGTTAAAATGCTTTAGAAAAAATCAAAAAAATTCCACAAAAAATTATAGAAAATAAGCAATACAAAATTTAAGCTTCCTTTAACCTTTAAGCAGTCCTGCTTTAAAATAAGAGGAAAACATTTCTCCATTTAAAGGCAAAGCTTCACAAATCGCAGCAAAATCCAGAAAAAACAAAAAAAAAAAACGTGCTTATATATGAATATTGTATATCCTTAAAAACTTATACCTCTCCCCCACCCATTGTCGTCAGCCGCGCTAGCTGCTCTTTCATTGTTACTTGCACGCCTTTTCTTGCGCGAAAAGCAACGGCAACAACAACAGCAACAGCATTAAAATATACGCTCGCAATCAAAAATGAATTATTTTTTCAATTTCCTCAGCGAGAAATGCGCTGTTAAACAATTGATTTTCTATTTCATTTTGTTTGCCATAAAAAAGAGTC
The DNA here is from genome assembly GCF_042242935.1 of Bactrocera oleae. Lineage (NCBI taxonomy): Eukaryota > Metazoa > Arthropoda > Insecta > Diptera > Tephritidae > Bactrocera > Bactrocera oleae. Next base: position 61,545,846 of record NC_091540.1, on the reverse strand, counting down.
CATCCAACAACACTAAAAAAGAAAGACTTGGCTTCATAGCAAAATAAACTCTCGCGCCAAACGAAACAGCGCGCTGACTGTGCAACTTCTAAGTTGTTGTGCTTACCCCAACCGCTTCGGCTTCATTTCGTGGCGCTTCTAAACTTCTTGTTGGCACTGCGTCTTCTTCGAAGTTAGCGTCACTTGGTTGCGCTTTGACTTTTTCATCCACCAAATTTGGCAAAGTGAATTGGAAAACTTGTCTTGACAGAAGACAGCAGTAACGGGAAATCAGAATAAATATAAATACATACACGCATACATACAAACTTCATGCCACACATACATATGTATGTGTGTGCGAATGGCATGAATCTTAAGCAAACCAAGCAAGAAAACAGAGGAAAAAATTGAAAATATTCCAAAAAGTTGGCGCAATCTTTGTCTAATATTTTTCAGATTTTTATACCCCGAACAGGGTATATTAAGTTTGCCACGAACTAGTACGCGAACTAGTTCTTCAGTTTATGAGTTATCGATCTGTTATTTTGCATACGTCTTTCTCTTCTTAAGAAGCCGCTCATTTGCCGGAATCGCCGATATCGGACAACTATAAGATATAGCTGCCATACAAACTCATCGTTCAAAACTAAGCTCTTGCAGGGAAAACTTTTTCATATGAAGAAGCATCTTCACGAAATTTGACATATAGCTGTCATATGATCAGTCAAAATCAAGATAAATATCTTTACATACCCTTTGATGCTATAAAAAATGCCTCTGTAGAGGATATTATAGCGGCGTTGCAACCGAAGTTGATGGTTTTTCTTGTTTCAATGTGTTTTTGGTTTAAAGCGAGTTTATTTAATAATAAATAGAATGCCAAGTGAGCGCACGAAAATATGTTTTTTTAAATATGTTGTTATGTATGTATAAAATGTGTGTATGTGTATACATATATATGTATGTGTATGTATAATATTAAGAAACACAATCAATTCTTGCATCTTAGGCATTTACTTCTAACTTTATATGTATGCGTTTAGGTGAGAGTGCGCGGAAATTGAATTTAAGCAAATAAATGACAAAACAAAATCGACTTACAAACGCACACGTACCGTTATAAATAAAAATGAAATCGATTTAAAGATGAAAATGAAATATTTTCAAATTTCATTCGCAAGCAAAAATTGTTTTATCAAGAAAAAAAGTTTTGTTGAATAGAAAAAACAAAAACAAAACACAAAATTAAGTGAGAAGTGAGTTCAGCTATTTGTGGCGCGTTCTTATTGCCACCTCTATACAGTGTGGCGAAAAGGACAATTGAATCAAATGAAATTGCAAATTCTGGCTTTTAGCTAAACTGCTTGGCAGCAGGTCACTTTCACTTTGGCAGTTCATTTTTGAGCTCCACTAACTACACACACATACTTTTACATAGACATAAGCAGATATTTGTCTAGGAATTCTCAGAGATAATAACTGCAAGTGGCTTCAAAGTTATATAAATATTAGGGTGGGTAAAAAAACTCGATTAATATTTTTTAACTTAATACTCTGGAGAAGTGGTTGGTAAAGTATATTTATATTCATTATGATGGGTCAAAAAAATCTATTACTTTGTCACTTTATGTCCTGAAAAATTAGTTGGTAGACACCTTACAAAAATTAACTCCAAATAGCAGCTCTTAATATTAGTCGAAAGGTCCTCCGCTTTCCATTTTCCTATGGTTTCTTCATAATTGGAGAGAAAAATTCATATCTCTGTATCTAGTATTAAAAAAATATCTCATCTCTTATATTTGTATGAAATTGAATTCTCTAAAAACTGATCTCATACAATTTTTTCGGAAACCTCACAGTTCAAAAGTTATTAAAGCTCATAATAATTTTTTGTTAGCGAGTTATAAAATTTATGAAAAATCAGAAATATGTCTCAAAATAATTTAAATATATCTGTAACTACTTTTAAACGTCGAGATTTACGAAAAAGCTGCAGCAGACCAATTTTGTAGAGAGTTCAATTCCCTACAAACAAGCGAGATGAGATATTTTTTTCAATAGTAAATGAGGTGCGAATTTTTCTTGCCAATAATAAGGAAAAAATAGGAAACTGAAAAGCGAAGAATTTAATATTAAAAGCTCATACTTGGAGAGCATTTTTTTGAGGTGTTTACTCGCCAAATTTTTCAGAACAAGAGGTAAAAAATTTATCAATATTTTCACACACCCTAATGGCAACACCGCATGTGTTGGTATATGTATTACCTCCAGAGGTTAGTGCAAATATTGATGCATTTCAATATCACTTTTTTGTCTGTATTTTTCTATCTTTGAATTTTCGTCTCTTCCATACTATTATTTATATATACAAGTAAGTACACAAATAATACTTTCTTGATTTGATTTCTCAGTTTTTTCCATTTCTTACTCTGTACTTCCATTTCTTTCAGGCTTTTTATTTGATTTCAAATTGAAGTGTGCATTCAGTTGCGAATTCTTTTGATGTCATGTATATTTCACCATTTCCATATAGTCCACTTTTTTTCTTAAGTGCTTCTTTGGTTGGTCTCTTTGAATTTACTATCATTTTGACCACCATGTCTGGCATGATATGTATTATTGGCAGTTGAAAGTGAAATAAGTATATAAGAAAACAAATTTCATTTAATCAAATGCATTTGATAGCTTTACAGTTGAATTGACGTATTATTCTTAATGCAGCAAACTTTTAATTTTGGTAAGTCGGCTCTGACGTTTGTTGGAAATGAAAATGTTGTCAGCTTCTGTAGTTGTAGTCTGTCATACTCAACATATACTAATTATTTAAGCTTATAACTTACAAACTCTTTGAAATGAATGCTTAAACATATTTACTTCTAGTTAGCATTGAACACTACTTATAAACCCCTAGTTTACCATGTAAAAAATTTCACTTAGCTGAACATAAAAATTCACAACTTTTTGGGTGTTTTTGTTAGGAAGATGACACAACCCTTTTTTGACAAAAAAAAAAAAACAATTGACAGCACACAATTATAAACTCAGTACCTTAAACTCGAATTTGTGACACAACTTTAATGTAATAAACTTCACTTCCCTTGCTTTAATTATTTTAAAATCATTATAGAAGAACTTATAAGGTAATCTTGTCACATAATTTTCCGATATTTCAATCGTTGAATTAATTTTTGGAATAGTCAAATGCTTATAAGTTGTTTCTTGGTTTCAACGAAGATCTTATACTAGTATTTCAACTGTGTTGGATTGCCATTTCTCTGCTCGCTATCTTTGCGAAATATGTTCATATAAAAGTCAACAAAGTTCTTGACTTCATTTCGATACAAAAGAGTGGTATAACCGCTGTCTTCTTTACTAACAACTTTGGCTTTACATATTTTGGACCAGTTTAAACTATTGTGAATAGCTCATATGTCAAATTACAAATAAAAATAGAAATACATTTTTTTAATGATTTTAAAAACTTAACACTTGAAATAAATTGTAGTTGCTTATCGAAAATGTAAGGCTCGAAACTAAGAGGTTCCTAAATTCTTTTTCTAGCGTAAAGAAAAATTTCTCCGTCAAAGAAAGGATATCAAAGGAAATTAGAACAAACACTGAAGAAGGATTTTGAATGGAAATATGATTTAATTGTTCGACGTAATCTTCATTTAGAACAACACATTTGATGTAATGTGCGGGTTCGAGATTTTTTGTGGTTTAATCAGCCCATGTAGTCCAGATCGATATTAGAAATAAGGTGCAAGTTCTGGTCTAATATGGAAACAAGTTCTGTATATTTTAAAGACTTGGGTGATGTCAAAATCATATAGGTACAAATTGCGGCCTAATAAGGAAATAATTTCAGCGTGCCCTAGAAGCTTGAGTGTTGTCAAAATTGCTAGAGATGGGTTTGAAAATATTCTGAAATTGATTTTGATATTAATTTTTGTAGAAACCGTTAAAGTTGTTGTTGCTTTGTACGTTGAAAATTTTTTAATTTCTTTACTTTCACGAAAAGTTGATAAAAAATAATTGGAAATAAAAAATTCAATTTGAACAGGTCAAGAGTTGCCGCTATTTTGTACCACACTTTGCTGCAAGTAGACATAAATGTGACATTTCTGCTCTCCAAACACTATTTTTTGCTATGGCAACCAGAGAGAGCACAATCCCACATGTCGCAAAATATTGCAACTTGCTTACTATCGTGACATTTTAACGGTACAACTGATTTCTGTGGTATTGCTGCAGCAAATATGCAGAAGCATAGCCCTTAAAGGCAGCGAGTGTCCTTGATAGCGATGGCTTCATTGCGGCTGCCACGATTGCAGCATTATGCAAATGCAACGAAACTATCTCGCTCCAGCCAACACATTTTGGATTGCGTCAGCGCTTTCGCGGTATTTTAAAATGTTCGCCGATGTTCGCGAATGAAATGCAACAACGTAGCGATATGTGTTGTGATTGTTGTATGTTGCTTAGTGCCGCAAGGATATACACAAGGACATAGAGTAATATATATATATTGGATTGATTATTTCGGCATATATGCCGTATAACCGACTCAGTGGTGTATTGCCGGCGTTAGTCAGAGAGTCTGGTATTAACTATTTTTTCAAAAAAATATTGAAATTATTCTCGGCTGGAATATATTTTTTTTTTGTTGTTACGGAAACGTCGTACAATTTTCATTTCCATTTACTAAGCGTATGCAATCAATTCACAGTTGCAATAATTGATGTGCCAGCAGCAACAGGCATAACTGGCGTATGAGTGCCAACAACAAGAACAACAACGACAATGTTAAGAGTAGCTGAAAATTTCAATTGAATGTTAACAAGGATGTGGAAATTATTTGTGATTTAGCAGAACGCACAATAATCATATTTGATAGCAACAAATAATAATAGTTGAAACGGCTGTTGGTGTGATTCCCAAGCATTGCATGGCAACATGTCACCGTAGTTCAGAAGCGCACCACCGTTGCTATACCAGCATGTGTACAAACACATACTATCGCATATGCACGAGTATGTATGTACGTACAATTGAATGGTCCGACATTTAGAGCGATTAGCGCTTGAATGGCTGAATGATTTATGCCACAGCATTTTCCTATTTAAATTGTCTAGAAAAAAAATGAGCACCATATACATATGTATGCACATAAAATCACAGCAGCAACTTTTGTGAGTGCAAATATATGTATGTATGTATGAACTTATAGTATGTAAGTGTTTATGTATATACATATATATTTGTGTATATGCCTTTGGTAGCCGCGACGGTTAGTGTTGAGCTAAATTGTGCAGACATAGTCGTGATTTGTTTTTATTAATCAATTTAAGCGCTTTTAAGTGCCTCTAAACAATGACAGCAATGAGCACAACGACAACACAACAACAACAACAACAAAATGTATGTAATTGAAGGCAATCACAATGTAAGCAGGTGGATGTGTTTGTGTGTGATTTGAAAGGCTCAAATTCTTAACATAAGCAAATTTTAATTAAATTAACGGTTAACACAACGAAGACAGGAAGCAACAAAAAACTTCACAATTTGCCAACATAAATATTTTTTAATTTTTTTTTGGTTATTTTTGGCTTTTACCTAAAAAGATTTTTAAAAAATACAAAAAATAGTTGCCACATGTTTTTTATTTGAAAATAGTAGATAATAAAAAAAAATTTGTTTAAACTATATAACATTGAAAGTAAAACTTTTTAAACAATTTTTGTAAAAAAAAATTGCGGAGTTGCCACCAAACTGTAAACGTTTCTTATTTTCGAAAAACTAAGAGTCACACATTTCCAGCACATTTAGTGCATACAAAGCCTTTGCTATGTTTTATAGCTTGATTTTAGGAAGAGCGTTGCCACATGCACTTAATTTTTTAAATACAAAATTAATTAGAACTATGTATATAGAATTGTAAACTAGATATTTCTGACAATTTATGTTACATACAATTGATTTTACGGCGTTGCCATCCAACCTAAATTTTTTTTGTTTTTAAAAACACCAAAATTACACATGTCAAACACACTTTGTACCTACAAATACTTTAATACACTCAAAACCTTTATTTAAAAAAAACGTGTTGCCACGTGTATTTTATTTAGAAATAAAAGATAACAAAAAATTTTATAGTTACTACATAAAATTGTAAGTTAAATTTTTTAAACGTCTTTCAACGTCGTCAAAAAATGTATTTTGTAGAGGTGCCACCTAATTAATTTTTTTTTTGTACTAAAAACACTATTAGACCTCATACTTCGACTGTGTGTATAACAATACTAATATCAAAAAATTTGTTTTCAAGTATAAATTTGGGCGAGGTTGCCACACTATTTACATTACGAACAAGTTAGATTATGAAAAGATAAACAATACTATAAAACCATCTGAAAAATGCAATTTAAGTAAGCATTAATAAAAAAAAATGGTTTGCTGACGTTGTCACCTTTTTCGAAAAGTAGAAAAATAATTTTTTAAGAAATAAGTTACGTTATTTAAATTAACAAAGAAGTTTTTTGTTAAAGAAAAATCTGGTTTCATGCAGAGGCAATCTATCATGCCAGATAAGATGCCTTTTCTCAAAACTGTGCTAATTTTTGTTGTTTTTCATGATTTTTTTAACTGTATTATTATCAAATTTTTTTTTATATATGTTTGCGTATAGAAGATCTGTGTTTAGCTATGGCTTACTTTAAACGTTTTAGAAGAAATTGCGACGAAGGCGCCATCTGCCGAGTCTAATTACAAATCACCCGAAACTTTTTTTTTGCGAAATGTCTACACTGACTTTAAGAACATCTATCGACTGAAATCTCTACAAAGTAATGTATGTTGACTAGGTTTTAAAATTATATATTTTATAGTTTTATAAACTAAAATCACAAAAAGTTTAAAATATTAAAAATTGCATAAATTTTATGCTCCTATTCAAAATATTTTTCAAACATTTTATAGGTTTTACTCAAAGCACAATTAAATGCTTCGAAAGTAACGAAAATGAAGATCCTGATCTGAAGAAGTTGAAAAATACATATTCAAACTCATTCAAAAATGTATTTACATTTCATAAACATATAAAATATAGACCTAAGGTATAACCAATAAATTTACAACAATATCCGCTTTTATAAATGACTCGAATTTCCTTAAGCCTGTCACAAGTATCGGCACATGTATAAATCTATAAATAATTTGTGATTGCCTCTTAAGCGCAGGTTAGTGAACTCGCAAGAATACGCCGCTTTGAGAAGAAAACAACACTCAGATGTAGTGTGACGCTTTAAAAACCAATTAAAAGTAAAACATCTGCCACAAATTGCGTCTTTGTCATTCATTTCTGTACCTACCACATAAGTACTTGTATATAAATACAAACATACATACATACATACATGGGTGAGTACATTAATCCAAATGCCAACGAACCAGCGAAAAATAATACAGAACGACGGATCGGAACAAACCGTTCAACATTGGAACAGATGTGAGCAGGCGCAGACAATTAATTATAAATACTTCAATGTTCACCAAAAATATAATATTTTATTAATTAGAAAATATTAGAAACACTATATAAATGTTTCGCATTGGTGTATGTTGCGCCATAAACTCGTGTTTAAGTCTTTGAGTTTAATAAAAATATTCTTATTTAAGAAACCAAGAGTTTAAGTCGAGCTAGCTCCAATTTTATATAACTAACTTAGAGTTTGTGAATTGTGTTTAATGATAAACACTGAAATATATAATAAACTCGAGTTTAAGGTTTTCTGTTTTACTAATAATGTTCTTATTTAAGAAACTATGAGAGTATAAGTCGAGTTGGATGCAAGTTTTTTCTGTATAAATCCAAGTTTGTAAATTAAGTGCAATGATAAACAACAAACTAAATAACAAACTCGAGTTTAAAGTGTAAATATTACTTACTGTAAACATTGAGAAAATTTATTTAAGGCGTACAATAATAAAAAATAAATAAATCATAGATTACGTACTTGTTTGGATTTGGGTTCCTGGAAATAAAACAAAAATGAAAAAATTAGATAAATTTAATACAAAATATTTCTATATAAATTAAATTGTACTTAAATACAATTTTGTATATACGTAACTTCTTAAGAACTATAAATACATATCATAAATTTGAAATAATTAAAAAATTACTAACTTTCATTAGTGAGTAAGCTACAAAAGTTTTGACCTAAAGTGAGCCAAAAGCAGCCATTATAAAATTAATTATAATTCTTGACAAAAAAATATCGGCAAAATAACATGTGAAATTTCCTCGGAAAGCCTAGAGAACTTGAAGTGGAAGATTTTTATGTAGGAAAGATAGATATTATTTTATCTAAATACTAATAAGTTTTGATCGAAAAGACTGTCAAAAATCGACAAACCGCTTTGAGCCTGTCATAAATTTATTGAACTGGCTTATATCAATTCCGGTTATCTCGCCAGGTTCGCCGAAGTACTTGTATGAGTACCGGGATGTTCTCAGCTATTCTATTGAGGTCCGCTTTTTTGGATTGATCTTTCAATCAAACCTAATCTATATATTATTTTACATATCCTTAAAAAAGTGGCTTAAATAAAACGGTAACTTTATTTCCTATCACTTGTAATCATATCAACGATACCAACGTCGAAATTTTCCTTCGGTATCAAAAAGTGGAAAATTGGAAGAGACTATTTGTGTGCATATTTTAATATTTGCGTTATTTCATTGAAAGTATCGATTTAAAAAATCGATTAATAATCGATAATTTTCGGAACAGCGAGGGTATCGATAAGTATCGGTAACGATCCATAACTCTAGGCAGTGAGAAATACTATCAGTTTTTATGACAACGTTATCGTAATCAATTCTTTACTGAAAATTAAATTTTATCAATGAAACATTCTTCAATGCTATTTAGTTCTGTCGAATATATTACGCCGTCGGGTTCTGGAAATATTTTAATTAGTTTTAAAAATATTTCACAAGTCTCTAATAAAAACGTGGAAATAAAAACACTAAGTCAGCACATCAAGTAATCGATCTTACACTTGCAACACTCACTGCATGCCGCAAACCAACACTATGAAATGTCACATAAAACACAACACAAAAACAACAGATTGCCAAAAAAAACTGTCAGCAACAAAGTGAAATTGAGGAAAAATTACGTTGAAAGGCAAAATACTTTAGTGAATGATAAAAAATTAGAGGAATGTACATATATAGTAAAATGCCAGCTAGTGTGGTGGTGGCAGCAACGCTGATTGGAGAAAGCCAGAAATTGTGCCACAAATACGACAGCAACATCAGCAAGAAAAGAATGTCCTCAAAATTAAGTTTAATGGTTTGAGTGATTGACTTCATTTGATGCTATTGTCCTTAGGATTTTTTCTCAAGTGGACACTGCTTGTAGGATTTTTTTTTTTGTGTCATACTGTAGTGCTACCTTGGTTTCATTCGGTGGCTGATAGACTGACAAAAATGTTTCTGCTCACTGCAGTTATGCCGCGCTACTACATATTTGCTTTTTTTAATTCCCTCATTCTTACTACATTCTTTGATTTCTTCTTCTTTTACACTTGCTTGCGTCATTATTGTCAGTTGCCGTTGCCGTCAATTTTCATACAAAAAAAAAAGTTATAAAAAATGAAAATCATTAGCAACATTACACCTGACCATGCCACAATTTGTGGTAAAATCTTTGCGGCGCAGCGTCGCTATTTTATTTGACTGCGTTGTCATGTTGCAGTGATTTGGTTTGCGTTTTTTCTGCGAGCATTGCCACAGGAAATGCGGTAAAAAGTATTGCAGTGAAGAAAAAATTCTCAAGGAGCAGCTGAAAAAGTTGAAGAATATAATTGAAAAAATGAAATAAAATTAAAAAGTTTACACACAAAACCATGTTGCAAGGTATAAAGTGGTATTTGCTGGCAGGACGCATAAAAAATGAGATAAATGCGGAATAAATTTTCGTTTTGCACAGTGCCAAGATGAGCAGGCAAATAAAAAATATATAAATGTTAAAATGCTAAGCGGACAAAATTACATAATGAATGGCATAATTATTGCTGCACTGATTTGCAGCGTTGCAAGCAAACAAAACAAAAAAAAAACATGCCAAATGCCCCAATGCCCTCAACAATTAAAAATTTAAAATGTTTAATATAAAAAATATATATTTTTTTTAATAACTTTAACTTTTTTAAGTTCATTTTTAATTTTTTCTTAATTTTTTCATAATTTTTTTATTTAAAATTTGTATTTTCTAAATTTTTTTTACATATTTTCTTAGTATTTTCCTTTTGTTTGAATCTTTTTGACTAATTTTATATTCTTAACATATTGTATTTTTTTTAAATTTAATTTTTTAAATTTAAATAAATTACAAATTTAAAGTGTGCTTCTAAAAAAAGAAGTTTTTTTGATTTATTTAACTTCTTTTTTTTATTTTTTAATTTTTTTTTAGTTTTTTGTTAATTTTTTTTTTTTAATTTTTGTTAATTTTTTTTATTTTTTGTTTTTGATTTTGCTAATTTTTTATTTATTAATTATTTTTTTAAATAAAATTTTTATTTTAGTTTAAACTTTTTTATTTAAAAAAAATTTTTTTTTTTTGCTGCTTAATTTTTTTTTGTATTTATTTCTTTTCTAAACTTTTTAAAATTTTTTTCTTTAACTCTAACACATTCTATTTTAAATTTTTTAAATATTTAATGCAATTTCTGAGGACACCTCGCATAATTGCGTCATGTTTACCAACTTTCCTTTATTTGTCTCATAATTGAAATCTGCATATATGTATGTACGTACATGCGTACCTTCATAAACCTGCAATTGACATTTTGACAAAAATTTCTGCAATAAAAGAAATGTCCAGCAGCTTCACTGGCCAACTTTACATATTGTTTTAACTTCACGGCTATGGTTTCCTACGTCTTTAATGAATTTTCTTCTCTTAGCTGCAGGGAATGGAGATAATTAGAATTTCATAACAAATAAGGGAATTCCAATTAAATTTTCGTCCTTTGATTGCCTACAATATTGAGGTTTATGCCAGTCAAGAGCTCGAAAAGAGTCTTAAATTTGATCATTTTATCTGGGAGTAAGGATAATGGAATCGAATTTCTCTCTTTGAGGTTTTATGAAAAATATTATATTTTTGGGTGTATAAAAAACATTTGTATTTTCACATTTTGATAAATGAAAAATTTCTTTGGAGTATTACGAGCTGAAGCGCTCTTATTCGGACTCTTTAACACCTCAGCGTATTAGACAGAAGACAATAAATATCTTTCACTATTATATCAACAGAATCATGTTTTAAGAATCCTAAAGTATACTTCAAGCAATTTTTTTTTTGAAAATCCTAGACTGCTCTAACCTAACTAAGCAGTATTTTTGGCGTTCCGGTGATTTAAGTAAGCAGGTTAATTGAGTTAACTTGAGACTACTGTGTTACATACTCATATATAATTGGAATTTCTTCAAAATAAATTGCATGTATATTTAATTCCATCAAAGTTCGTAGCTAAATCAACATGAATGTAAGCCAGGTTTATAGCAAATACCCTATGTATACGTAAATAACTTTTTTGCATAAATCAGTTGTTGTTGTTAATTAAAAACTGTTGCTTACAACCCTTTTTTATAGAATATTATACTTAAATTTATTTAAAATTCGTTTTTAAGGGCAAATAAAAGACGAAAATAGGCCTCAACTCCGAGGGAAATATGTCTCTGCCTACATTTTCTCTTGAAAACTCTCTTGGTTGTCGAGATATAAGAATTTTTGTCTGTTCTAAATTTCGTTTAATCAATTTGAAGTAATCATAATAGCAATTTGAAAGTGTTTTATTTTCACTTAGTTAGGAACAGTGTTGCCAACTATCGATAAAATTCAAATGAAAATAAGGCAAAGTGTGGGAAAACTACAATAGAAACATTAAAAAAATCCTTCCTGAAATCGGAAAGTCATAAATTTGAACATGTTTGAGAGTAGCGTTGCCACCTATAAATCTTTTCGTATTTTTCTACACTTTGTTTGAAAGCTCTTTTGGTACCCGATATATGAGAAGGTTTGTCTACCATAATTGTCTTTTCTTAAGAATTAAAATTACAATACATGTTCAACCAAATCAAGGAAAAACCGAATAAATAATAATTAAGTTTTTAATTTTTATTTATTTCGAAAGAGAGTTACCATCTTTTGATACAATTCAAATAAATATAATATAAAATATGTGCCAAGTTCAAAGTATTTAAGAAATCCTTGCCACAAATTTGTACATATTTTGTATTTTCGAGTAGAGTTGCCACCTTTCGAAAAATAAAATGAAATTTTGAAAAATGATGTCAAACATAAGATATGCAAAAGCGGAATGTTTTCGGCTTTATTTGACTTCAAAACTTCAAAACGTTCTCGAAATATATTATATTTAGGTTTCGACGCGACATGTGATAGCCAAGTTTAAAATATTTAATCCGACAATCAAAATCACAATATATTTTGGAACAAATCAAGAGAAAAATCAAATAAGTATTGTATTTAGGAAGTCTTTAATTTTTATTTATTTCGGAACGGAGTTGCCAACTATCGATAAAATTCAAATGAAAATATATAAAATATGTGCCAAGTTCAAAATATTTAAAAAAACCTTGCGGAAAGTCAAAAAATTTAAAATATTTTGTATCTTTAATAGAGTTGCCACCTTTAGAAAATAATAAAATTATTAAAAATAGATTCCCAACTTTAGATATGCAAAACAGGAATGTTTTAGGCTTTATTCGACTTAAAATTTCTATAGGTTTTCGAGATATATTATATTTAAGTGTTGAAGTGGCCCGGCTTTTTAAATTTTTTCACCCATTAAAGAGCCTAAACAATTGTAGCGCCTAAATGACGTGTTGCAATTCGAAACCACTTTCCTTGCCACTTTCATTTCACTTTAAAATGTTTGTGTACATATAGGTATGTATACACTAGAATCCTTATATATGTATGTATGTAAGTATGTACATACGGATATACAAATTCAGGCTCATAGCTCAATTGCATGCATATTTGTTAGCACATCCTTATAGAACATTATTAAATAGTAAGTATGCATCAGCGCACTCGAAGGTGTGTTCACACATACATACAAAAATACTTATGTTTGTGCATCCGCATGTGCTAGTGCTTGAAGGGCAATGCTCCTTTAAAATATCGTTCGTGACATACTCTACTCCCGATGCGCCTTTGTACTGCGCCGATATTTCCAGCTATACCATATACAAATGTATGTTTGTTTGTACGTGGTAGCTGTATGGTACTTTAGAGGTGCACTTGTTGTTATTGTTGGCAATATTGTATTTCAGATTTGTTATGTGCACCACGGTTATCCTTGTTGTTGTACACTTTTATTTTATTTTATTTTTTTTCATCCTCAGCACAAGTGGTTTGCTCGCCATTCTACTTGGAAGAGGCAAATGCACGTGTGATGTGCATAGAAAGAATATCCTCATACATATAGAGATACAGAAAAAATATCATGTTATATAGTTACACACTTACATATGTATATGTACCGATATGAATAGGTAAGCACCAGTATATGCCGGTATTATCGACTGAACGTGATGCTAGTGCGAAAAATCCGATATGCCATTATGAAAACACGTACATGCGGCTTTAATGCGAATGCCAAATGTATATATATATATATGTGTGTGTGTGTGATTTCGATATGTGATTGTATGCCACACGAGTTCGTATGTCCATTCAGTCGCTGCAAAGCTAGCATGTGATTCAATGCGCACTAGAACTGGCTGGGAACTGCAGAGCTCGCAATATATTGCAAGCGAAAAGGAATCAGGATAATTTACATTTACTCTATGCCACATCAATTCGACTACAGTGTGCTAATGAAGATTTTGAAATTTTGAAGTGTGTTTTGAGCCATATAATTTGCATATGAATGCTGATTATTATGCATTTGGAAGTACTCAGATAACGATACTTCTAGCTTTAAATCGAAACATATATTTTTGTTGGGAAATGCCTTTAGAAAGACAACAGACAACGGCAAGTCTTAAATTAGAACAGATTTTGAGTAGAGTTGCCAACTATATATTTTTTTAAGTCGCAATTGTGGACCAAATGCAGAAATCTCTGAATTTGGAAATTTTTCGGATAGAGTTGCCACCTAGACTTTAATAACCACAATATCTGTCAACTTTTGTAAGTGGCAGTGTTGGACCAAATGCAAAAATTCCTGAATTTAGGCGCATTTTGAGTAGTGTTGCCACCTAGACTTCCAAATTCATAATGACTGTAAACTTTTCTAAGCCAGTGTGGTGTGCCAACTGCGGAAAAAATAGTAATTTGCAAAAAAAAAGTAGTTTTCTATGAAAAATATGTAAATAAACTTTTCTAGAATAAATCCTTTTCTGTAAAACCGAAATTTTTAAAGCTTACTAGGCCGAAAATTCTAAATGTGCGACATTATCTCTGCAGAATATGTTTATTTTAGGCACTTAATGCCAAAAAATCACTTTACTACAACCTTTCCCAGAAAACTAACCTTAACAAATTTTTCTTCAATCCAAAGTAACCTCGAAAATTACTTACAAAAAAAAAAATTTAACTGAATGGCCTCTAACTTCATGTATATAGCTGGCAATTCTCATTACAGAACACTGTCAGCAAGGAATCCATATCACAGTGAAATACTCAAAAAGGATATTGCATTGCAACTGATGCATTAATGTATGCATTGCTTGGATATGCCAGGATCTACATATACATATTTATATGGACAACTACCTAACAAGTGTTATGCGAATATACTAAGTACAATGTGAAAAATAGAAGTGATTCTATTATATAATACTTAAAACTAAAGTTACTAGTACTGAATTCATGTGATTGCGACTAGTTTCCGTCTAGTTTAAAATTGGTAAAAATTTAACGGATTTGTGACTATTATTATTATTAAACGAGTAAAGGTTCATTAATTTTCCAATTAATTATTTACTCGATTCATTTGATGGGTTGTACCCGCTTCAGTGTCAGAAAAAACGCGTTTTTTATGAAATTTTTGGAAGAGGCATTTCGTTCAATAAATAAATAAGCATATTGTGGTTATTGTGGATATAATCCGTTAACTAAAATATTGTACAATAACTATAGACTACATAAGTTATATTTTTTATGTTAGGTTGGTTGGTACAAAGGATGTGTCGAAGGTTATCTGAACGACCATACTTAAAGCATCATCACACTTTACTTTACATATTCGATATCACGCTTTTTTATGCCAACTACTCTAATTAATCGATAACTGTACGGCAAAATAAGCAAAAATAATGCATTTCCGGCTTTACGCACTTTAGTCTAAATATACCTACTTGAATATAATAGCTGATAGCGAAAAATTGTTTGCTTAAGAATTAAGCCTTGCTGATGCGAATATTGTAAAAGTGATTACTGTTTGGTCTGAATATTTAAAAATAAGCCAATGATGGCGATGAAGTGCTTTGCATACTTTTATTCAGCTAAGTGGGTTGCCATGAGTTAATAAATATTTAAATGCTTGAATTCGGTTGCAACAAAGCTGTAATACCTTTCACAGTTAAAAAAGTTTACATACAAAGACTTGATTTTGTTCGATCAGTTTGTAATGCAGCTATATGCTATAGTGGTCCGATTTGAACAATTTTTTCGGAGATTAGCGATACTTTAAACAATAAACCATGCCGAACTTCGTGCAGATATCTTATCAACTAAAAAAATTTTCCATACCAGAACTTGATTTTGATCGTTCAGTTTGTATGGACGCTCAATGTTATAGTAGCCGGATCTATACAATTTCTTCGGAGATTATATCGTTGGCTTGAGTAATAATTTATGTCAAATTTCGTGAAGATATATTTTTAAAACGCAAATACTAGAGTTTGCTTGATCAGTTTATGAAATATTGGTCCAATATCGTCAGCTCCTTTGGGGAGCTCCTTACTCCTTTGGGGAGGTTACGCCGTTTGCAAAATTGTAGATTGATATCGCAAAAATTTTCGAACTAGTTCATGCATATACAGACAAACGGGTAGGCAGACGGACATAGCTAAATCGACTGAGCACACATATTTTATAGGGTTTCGATGCTTCCTTCTGGGTGTTACAAATATTGTGGCAAACTTAAAATACTCTGTGCAGAGTATACAAAAATTATGGTGCCATATTCATTAACATTACTGCATAAATAGAAATTAATCTGATAATGCAACTCTGTAATCATAAATAAAAATATTTGCAAAATTATAAAATCATAAAAAATGGGCGAAATAACATTGACAGTAAACTTTGTCTAAATATTTTGTAAAATTTGCTTTATTTTATCAAAAAAAACATTTTTATCTCATATATGTATCTGAAAAAACATTTGAATATGTACGTGCTGTAGTATACTTTTACGGGTTTATGATATTTATATAGCTATAGCAACAAATGTATGCATATATGCTTTGCAACAACGTGCGTGCGAGCCTTAAAATCAATTCAAAATAAGCCACAACAAAAATATATAAGCCTCCGGTATTTCCTTTACAAACAACATGCCGATATGTGGCAGGATATGCGGCAACAAATGCAGCCCTGCAAGTATAGCTACATACATATTTATGTTCGTGTGCTGTGTTAGCTTGGCTGTGTGTGTGACCAATGAAACTTCTTTAGACCCAGTAGGAAAAATGTGAGTTTATGACACGAAATTATTTATACACTTATTTACATTATAATTTATTGAGAAAATTTATTGTTAGATCAGTTATGGATTTCCAAAAATTCGGTATCGAAAATTTTTTGAGTTAAAAATATTTTGGGATGCTGAAAACATTGTACAACTGTTAAATAGTGAAAAGATAAATATTTCTCTGCTAAGCTCACTATAGTGTCGAAATGATCGAGTCAGTCATGCATTTTTTTCGAAACTCATATTTTAAATCGGATGAAGATGGTACTCAGAGAATATCCGGTCCAAAATTTAGTCAAAAATTTTGCGAAAAATTATGTAAAGCTAAAAAGTACATACTCTTCTCGAAATTTTTATATAGATTAGGCTTTCTTCTTCATTTTGTTTCAGATAACATGAGTTGTTAGAATCACTGTCGCCCGTAAAAGCTCTCTTTAAAAAGGTGATTCCGCAATTTTTTTTTTTGCTTATATCTATTTTTAAGATATTTATTAAAGTAAATAAAATTTATTTTTCCTCAATCCTGGAATAAATTATCAAAATTAGGTATTTTTTAGAGCGCTTGACTAGCTTAACCTCATATTTACCAAATAATCCTTGATTGCATTATAAAGCTTGACTCTGAGCAAAGACTTATTTCAAGTTAAGTCATCCTTCTAATTAGGTAAGAAAAAAAATCTGTCGAACACTCTATATAAGGTAATGGTTTCTTTAAAATTTCAACTTAATACAACACTTCATTTCTTCTTTAATTTTCTTAGTTTATAATAGGTTTGCAAAGTCCAAAAAATTGTGCAGTATGTTCTTAAATTTTCCTACAGGGCACTTACACACGCTCCTTTATACGCATATAATTTGCTTGCACAGCTATGAAATGAATGTCGAATGCAATATTTTCAAATTTTCTGCTGTTCTTGTTGCTGTTGTTGCAGCTGAATCCTCAACTGCTGCCATTGTTGTTTTACATGCGCTTGTTGTTTTTGTTGTTGTTGACTGACACAAAAGTAGGAGGTCAATGCACGTTTTTTATCCTCTTTTTTCCACTGATCCGTTTCCTTTTTAATGCTTCCCACATTGGTTTTTGTTGTTGTTGTTGTTGGTTTTTATACAATATTCCTTTCGGATTTCGCTCTTCCATTACCGACATACATACATATATTCATATACGACTTTTTCATTTCACATTCGACTCGCTTGAGTTCGCTTCCCTCGCATTTCAGCCGGTTTAACGTAATGCTTGCGGCCCAGCTGTTGGATGCGCGCTTCACAGTTCCTTGATACATATACACATACTTACATGTAGGTAGAGTGTAGTATGCCTCTTTGAGGCCTCAATTTTGCTTTGGCTCTTATTCCACCAGCTGCTCTTCAGAAAACACCTTAGTTTAATATATTTATGTGCGCACACACACAAGCATGTGCATGTGTGTAGGTTTGAGCGCAGTTTTAAATCATTTTCACCTAGTGCCACTTTGATGTTGTATGTGTGTGTGTGTGTGTGGCTCCTCAAGTGCCTGCATCTGCATCTGCGCGAACTCAACAGGCACTCAAGTTGTTTTTGCTGTTGTACTTTTTTGTTTTGTTGCTCGCTGGTATTCCTTCGTGCACGAATAACTATGGCGAATTGTCACCAAGCAGCGGATTTCTGTTCTTCTTTTTTTTCGGACCTCATCTCCTCAGCATCACTGACCGGCTGGACAATGCCGCTCATTTAATACATAATTACATAAATTTCGTTTCGCTTGCTCATTTCTGTCGTCCTTTCCTTTCCACACGTCCGCTTTCCGCTTTTACAACATGCATCGCCATCATAATGCCTTTGTTTCCACTAAATAGATATGAGCGCATTTTTGTTTTTTTTTTTCATTTTGAAAAAATTAAAAATCCTGACGCACCTGTCTCTTGTGGCATGTTGTAAGCATTGTTGCGGTTATTGTGGCAGTTTGTAGCAATAAGCTTGCATGAATTTACACATGTATGTAATTAATTAAATAATTGCTATCATAATTAAGTTGATTTATGCCTGCGTCCATACCGGCAGCCACCAAAGTAGTCTTCCTTTAATCGTGTTAAAAATTAATAAGCCAAAGGGCGCACAGTGCCCAGATATGCAATATTATGCCGATCATGTTATCATCATTGAGACGACACAGACAAGTTGAAGGGTAAATTTTTTTGTTTGTTTATTTGTTCGGGTGCAGAAAATTACTTGCAAGCTTATAAAGTGAGCTTTTATATGAAACCAGAAAGAAAGTACTGAGGGCATATAAATTTGTGCAATATGTGAAGTAGGCGTGGTTTTAGTTCAATAGCGCCCATTTTCCAACTGACAGATAAGAATATTAAGATAATGTTATGCACTGAAGTTAGTTCAAATCGGTCCAACACTTGCTGAGATATGAGATTTCACCCGAAAGTGTGCGGTGGTATGGATATTGTCTACTTTTAATACCGACTCCCATTCAGCGCTTCCGTGCCAACTTTTCTATAAATGTACATAATGCTTCTGATATTTTTATTTAGCGAGGTAAAAGGCTTTCAGCAATATTCAACATATCCATTATTTTTATTTATTTATAAATTTTCTTTTAGAGTAATTCTCAGGGACAAATGATCCGACCACTATCAAATTTGCATGTTTTATGGATAGTTCTCCATCAATAATCTACCAATTTTTTGAGCTGATCAAAAATCGAATTTTGGCAGACCAAATAGAACAAACATTTATGGGTAAAACACATTTTGGTAATTTTCGGTTTTTTCTTTGAACATAGCTCATTGTACAAAAATATCTTCTAGGAGAGAATTTTATTAGGTTTCACCCATTGAGCGGAGCGGAACCGCTGTAGCAGTGGATGACATTTTTTTGCGCCGTCGCAGCTCGCCTGTAACTCGTTAACTATTTAATATTTTTCTTTGAATATTGTTATGCTGTCCTGTTCTCACAACATTTTGTGGGTGTGTGTGTCCGATTTTGCCCGTCTGCATTACCAGCTTCGTCAGGATGCCAAGTAATACATATGTACTTATTTAGCTTGAATTTCCAAAATATTAATCTTCTGTAGTTAAATCACTTCAGATTAGATTTAGCTGGAGATTCCATCCGCTTAAACTGTTTTAATTTTTTACAGTTCACTTTAAAAGCCCTAATTATTATTATTTCTTCTAAATCCATTTGTATGTATGTGCACTATACATATGTCTATACCATTCTTATTGGCAAAAACTTACTTGCATATTACACGCATTTAAAATACGCAAAGGTCTCTGGCAATGGTGGCATTTAAGCCGCTTTTAAGTGAACAATTGCAACAGCTGCTGATTGAATAGTAAACGCTGATTGCGTAATTAATGTTGCTATGCGATTTCCACTCAATTCGCTCTTCCGTTGAGGTTTGTTCGCTCAACTAGTTTATTATATACAGATGTTCATATTATGTAGAGCCTCTACTTGACCGGCTTGATGGTTTGCTTGTTATTACTGTTATTTTCGTTGCTATAGTTATCCTGATTTAAAATTTAAATCTCATTGTGCAATTGTTTCTATTAATTTTGTTGTGTTAGCTTGTTATTGTTATTAGTGCGTTTTTCGTGATGGATTGGATTTTACTTGTACCCTGCTGTAAAACAGCCAACTAGTTGGGAGATTAATAGTTTTTAGTCAGAAAATTCTGCGTAAAAATCAACTAGTCTATGAATAAATTAATGCAAAAAAATTACCAATTTTAATAATTTTTTTAAATTTATAAATGGTGTAAAAAGAAAATTTTATGTGTGTTAAAATCTTTATTCGTGGTAATGTTTCAATTTGGTGTTTATTGGTCATTAAACTCGAACTTTGGAAATTGTAAGGCGAGTTTAAAGCGGGTTAAAACTTTATTTTGCATTCTATATTGCTGACATTTAACCCTAAATATGAAAACAACTAATAAACTCGAGTCTGTGTATGGTCTGCAAGATGAGTTAAAAGGAAAATTTATATATGATACAATCGATAACGAATCGGTGATTATTGATCTTTAAAATCGAATTTATTAGCGATCCATAAAGCGAGTTTAATGCGATTTCACGTTTTTTATACATATACTCTATATTTCTGAGTAGTCTTTAACGATATACGGCAAAATTACCAATAAACTCGTGTTATGAATGTAGTATATTTCGAGTTAAAAAAAATTTGTTGTTAATAATTTCGGTGTTTCTGCGTATGTTACCGTTTGGGGTTTATCAATAAACTCGAGTTTAAGAAAAGCGAGTTTAATGCGATATCACGTTTTTTTATATACTCCATATGTCTGAGTAGTTTCAACAAATAAACACGCAATTTACCAATAAACTCGAGTTTATGAATGGTGTAAACTTCGAGTCTAAAAAAACTTGTTGTTGATACGAGCAATATGAGTGTTTCTGGGTATTGTT
Source organism: Bactrocera oleae (assembly GCF_042242935.1). Taxonomy (NCBI): domain Eukaryota; kingdom Metazoa; phylum Arthropoda; class Insecta; order Diptera; family Tephritidae; genus Bactrocera; species Bactrocera oleae. The sequence continues at coordinate 61,524,699 of NC_091540.1, read as the reverse complement.
TCAGTTTTGTGTGTATTGGTTAATAAACTGGAGTTTGCGATTTTGCGAGTAGCGAAAAACCTCGTAGAATTTTTTGCTCGATTGCCGCTGTCAATCGAAATAAATTACCGCAATACATAAAATTGGAAACAACTTCTGCCACAAACGTGAAAGTTCAAAAGTCAGTGTCCTGGCTTATCGATCAATTTGGTACAAAATAACAGTGCATTGAAATACAGTTATCAGAAAATTTTGCAGCTGCCCGAAAATAATGTGCAAGCAAAGTAACAAAAAGAACAAAAAAGGTAATTTCGAAAAAAATAGCAATAAAAAAATTCAAAACAAAAACGTATACGAAAATTAATCAATAAAACCTGAAGAAGACCGATCACCAAGGCATGCTCGTAAATAAAGAGCAAAGCGACACAAAGTCACAAAAAGTAAAAAAAAAGAAAAATGCTGAAGATTGCAACTGCAAATCAAGAAAACAAAAATAAAAAATTAAATTAAAATACAAGCCTTCCCGCTTAAAAGTTACGTCAATATTCATTGATAGCGCACAAACGGAATTGACAGCGAAAATCAGCGAAGTACAGCGAGTACACGCTTGAACAAAAAAAAAAATAATAATAAAGCGAATGCGTCTGAGTTTGAAATCTCAGCCAATAACAATAAGGCAGGTTGCTACCACGTGAAGATATAATACGCTTTTAGTAGAGCAGCTGCAACATGTGTACCGACAGACGGACATGCAGACAGACGGAACGGTGTAAATTGTTGAACGCTAACGCTATATATGCGTATAGGTGTGCAACAACAAATTGCGCTACAATTGCTGCCGGTGTTTAATCGAAGCTGCGTTACGTGGAGGCTACTGCGCGCCAACCGGTTTTTGCGCATGCGCAGCGCCACTTTTATATTGTATGAATGAATGGCCGATGCGTCAGGCGACAGCTGTGTTTTCGCAAAAACCGGCGCACAATTTTTCACACTCGCAAACAAGAACAACAAAATGTTGTAGGTTAAAAATTAAAAAAACCAAATTGGAGTTGCAAAAACACATGCCTCCATATGTACATATGCTTATGTGTCTGTTTGTCTGTGTGAAATTAATGTTGAAATATTTGTCTTCCTTAGCGCTGTCTTACACGGCTCCACTTTTGTGCGGTTTCGCTAGCTCGCACGGTCTGCCGTTACTTCTTGGTCACTTCGGAAGTACGCTGGATCGGAGCGCTACGGTATGCTGCGCCAATTCGCTAAATGTTGAACAAATGCTGTCTTTTTGTTGTTGGTTGCACTAATTCTTTTTGTAATTCTTATAAAAATTCAACTTTTGTCTGCCATTAGCCTTTCTGTGTGTGTGTGTGCGTGTGTGTATGTCAATTGATAGAGTCCAGTTGGTTTGTGCCGCGTGACTCTCGCGGCTCTCTTTATTTTACGCTGAGTTTCCAGCTTGTCTGTATGTATGTTTGTTTGTACATGTTTTATGGCTTCGATCGTCGAGTCAAAAACTGCATAGATACATACACGAATATTTTGTATAAAATGAGCGCAATTCCACACACACATACACATGCATATCTTAAACACACGTACACATCCACACACATGTAAGTCGATTTAGTGCGCCTGTATGTATGCATATACGTACATATGTATATATTATTGTGCTGTCTCTAAAGCATTTTCAGGCTTGTCGTTTTGTTGTTGTTGTTCCTGCATTGTACAAATACTGCCTGCTTCTATATAAGTATGTATGCGTGCATGAGTTTGTTTGCAACTTGTGAACATCTGCTCGTTGGTTTGCTAAACAGTTGTTGCTATTGTAGTAGGCATTATACACACACACACACATACATATACGTTTATTCCTTTTTGGCATTTCGGCCTTCCTGTTATTATTACTGCCTTCATTGTTGTTAACTTTGTATTATATTTGTTTTTGTATTTATAATTTTTGTTATTATAATATTTTCTGTGCGTTGTTTTTGTTGTTGCTATATAGTTGAAGGCAGCATTAAGTGCTTCATGCCACAATATACATTTATACCTACATATACATACATATGTATAACATGAATATGTATATGTATGGCAGCGTATTTGCTTTGTAACCATACTATTATTCGCCGCTATACAATAAAAGTTTTATTTTTGTTGTAGTATTTGGAAACAATGTAGAAAAAATGTACTCCAAGTTTGTTGAGCTTCCGCAGTTGAGAGTTTAGTTAATTTCTAGGAATTTTTAGCGTTATATAAAGTAATTCAATTTCAGGCACCAGGCGATTCGTGCCTAATCGTATACATATTTGTACTCAATTTACGTTAAATAGAAACCCCTTTTATCGAGAAAAGTTATAGACTGGCTATCAAATGCATTTTTTAACAAGAAATAATGCCGAGGCTTTTCACGCTTCGCAAAAAAAAAGTTTCCATACAATAATAAAATACTTGAGTTTAAACGGACAGTTTGTATGATAGCTATATCCTATAAGGATCCGATCTAAACAATTTGCTCGTAGATTATACCGTTGCTTTGTACAATATTATATACCAAATTTCGTGAAGGTATCTTGTCAAACAAAAAAGTTTTCTTTACGAGAATTTAATATGGTTCGGTCAGTTTGTATGGCAGCTATATACTATAGCGATCCAATCTGAAACTTTTTTTTCCAAGATTGCAGCATTGCATTGGAAAAAATACATACCAAATTTGGTTAAGATACCAAGTCCCACAAAAAAGTTTTCCATATAAGGACTTGAGTTTGATCGAATAGTTTGTAAGGCAGCTATTTACTATACATTCCTTCTGGGTGTTACTCTCTCACCTCCGCAATGTTCGAATTCTCTGCTGATTAACTGATAGAATCACAAAGAAATTGTTTATATCTGAAGAATCGCTTGTACATATATTAGTCATATATTAATGACATCCGATCTCGCGGTCTTCGACATATGAGTAAGGCATTACTACGCCACACCTGTATACCAAGTTCACATCTACAAAACTATGGTTCTGAAATTCATCTATCTTAAGATAATATTTGCAAAGAGCGGAGCAAACAATTCGGCAAGTGATCGCAAAGAACGTTGGTTCTATCTGATTGCCATTTTTATATTTCCATTTCGAATATACTTCAATGTCATGCCCTCAAAAGCTGCAGAAGTATATTTAATAATTGACAAATACCATAACGACAACTCAAGGCTTTCAACCTACAAGTATGATCTATGTTGCTCTATTGGTATCAGCAGAAAACATCTCTGAAGTAATTTGGAGAAATGCTGCCGACTTGACAATCCTTGAATGGATAAAAATTCAGGCCCGTTCTTGTTACATTTATCAAACTGTCGTGGGTACGACTTATGACTAATCTGTATCCCTTGTATACTTCGAGCTCGAAACGTACTTCGGTCTCGCTTATTTTAACCAGAAGTCCTCTTTACTATACCTATTAGCTCAATTGGCCGTGAGGCAATCAGATACCGAGATCTTTGGTAAACTAAATCTGTAACTAGCAAGACCTTTTGTTAATACCCCCAAACCATTAGCGTATGCCAGAATGTGGTTTTATTATTTCACCTAGCAGAACATACGATCCTCATTCTTAATTGGAAAATAATTTCGGTAATTTAAAAAATAAGCAACTTCCGTTTTGTTAAATAGTTTGATGCCTACATAAGCAAATAGATACCTGAAGAGTTATAACTCTTTTCAACTCTAGTATATGCTTCGTTCCACCGTTACCGACTAATCAATCTTATATTGCAATGAGAATCATTTAAGAATACAATTGTCGACATTTCAAGAACAATTACCTACAAAGTTACTTAAATTGGAACTTACCTTCTTCTCCGTGAGTTTCTCACAACGTCGCTGCTTGCAGATTTGATGACTTTTGTCGTTGCGGCAAGGTGCACATTCGCCACAATTATCCTTACGCTGACAGCCGATGCATTCGCCGCAACGTTTGCGTTTTTTCTTCGACTGAAAGACAGAAGTCTAAATTTAGGAGGTAAGCAAACAAAGTTCCACACTAATAATTATGTGGCTTGAAGGGCTAATGTATTATTTCACTGCTCACCTGTTTGTCGCCGTTTGTATCATTACTATCGCCCATACCGAGCGCGCTGAGTGGACTTTTGAAATTGGCCGTGCTCGAGACCGCATCCACTTGTCCGGGATTGCTGGGATCTACATCCATAGCACTTGCCTCAGACTCTGCGCTGGACTCGAGCGAATTCGCCCGATTTTTCCGACGTTCTTTCTTTCTCGCATCCACCCGTGCAATCGGCGAATTCAATACTTTCTCCACTTTAATTTGAGTTGTCGTCGATGGCGTCGGTGTATGCGGTTGTGTCGTATGCGGTGTATGCGGTCCACCAGCCCCCGTACCGCCAGACGCACCAGCATGTGTTGAGTGTGGCGTATGATAACCGGCTGTAGCGCCATTGGATGTATCCATCATAGTGATGCCACCGTCTACATACGAGGGCGTAGTCGGTGTATGCATACCCATTGGTGTAACATTGGTATTAGCTGTATTAATAGACGTTGCGCCCAGTGTGAGACCAACGCCATTACCATTATTGAGATCAAATGTTTGTGTAACATCTTTCTTGGCGACACCGACACCGAGTCCACCCAAGCTACCGAGACCACTCAGCGAGTGTTGTGTTGGCAGCGGTGCGAGTGCGCCGGGTGGTGGCGGTGTAGCGTAAGTCGGTGTAAGCGTTTGATACAAAGGCAAGTGATGGCGTCCATCGTCGAGTGCGCCGCCAGCACCAAATCCACCCATTGTGGCGGTATTGGTGGGCATAAGTGGTGCATAAGCGGTGCTGCTGCGGTGATGCCCATGCGTATTCACCGCACCCAAATGATGGAAAGCATTCGGTGGTGGCGGTGGTGGTGCCGCAAGTGGTGCAAATGAAGTTGCCGTCGCGGCGGCCACTGGAGGTGTGATGCTCGCCTGCAGACTGCTCAGCTGTGTTAACGGTGAACCCACGCTCACCATACCTGGTGAGCTGACGGAAATGCTGGCCGGTGACATGGCCACCGTTTGCAGTGAGGACATCGACGGCGGCAATATTGACGAAGCCATGGGTGTAATGCCGTCGGGCATGAGTGGATCGTTGTAACCATGAAATTGACTCTGAAATGAGGGCAGCTTCGAGAAGGGTTCGAAACCGCTGCCGATGCCAAGATTGCCATTGCCATTGTTACTACCATTGCCGTTACCGTTGTTGCCAATGCCGGCACCCTTCAACGTATTGCTCTGACTGTGATGATCCTTGGTCTCCATTTCCCAAGGACGCGTATAATTGTTATTGCTATTTGCGTTAGCGGCGCTATTGCTACCGCTGTTATTCGTATTACCGTTAGACTGTGAGCTTACAGCCGAGTGCTGTTGCTGCTGCTGCTGTTGCGATTGTTGCTGCTGTTGTGGTTGTTGTTCATTATTGCTATTACCGTTGTGGTTGCTGCGACTGCTGGCTGTGGTGGTTGTGGTGGTGCTGCTGGTTGCATTGGCTGTTGCGGCAGCGCCAGATTGCTGCTGTTGTATATGCTGTTGAGCAGTGGACCGAGCGGGTGGAGGTTGAGGAAGTGGCGGTTGTAATTGTGGTTGTTGTTGTTGCTGTTGTTGTAATTGCTGACTCGTTTGCAAGTGCTGTAGCTGCTGTTGGCGTGCATAATAATCCCAATGTTGTTGTTGTTCGGCAACTAGTTGTTGCTGCTGCTGGTGTTGTTGTTGTTGCTGCTGTTGATATAAAAACTGTTGCTGTTGTTGTTGCTGTTGCTGCTGCTGCTGTTGCTGTTGCAATGTATGCTGCAATTGCGGGTGCGCTGTCGGCAAATATGCGTGCGCGTAGTGTTGTTGTAATCCGTGTTGACTCAAATGACTGCCGTAGTGGCTGCTAGTTACCGCCGCTGCTGCTGCTGCTGCAGTTGTAGTCGCTAATGCTGCTGACGTTTCTGCTGTGCCGCCGCTGGTCTGCGCAATTATTGAAGACGCCATTTAAGCCCCCCTTTCGGCATGGCGGGAGCCGTATGCGCTGCGGTCAAACCGCTCACGTGACAAACGATTGAGAAATAAGCTGTGCCCTTGTGGCTTTCGACGAGCTTTTGTTTGTAAAGTCTTTATTTCGTTTATTTATAATGTGAATTCGTCTGTAAGTGTGCGTGTGTGTATGTGTGAGCTTTAACACACATACACACTGTATGGCTTGTTTTTGTTTTTCTCAAGAACACGCACAACGCAAGTTATTTATTTTATTTTTTTTTTTAATTTTGCAGAAATTTGCTTTGTTTTTGTTTATTTTTTGTTTATAAAAATTTGGTTTTGTGAAACAAATGCTTTGTACACTGTTATTTGCGCTTGTGGTTGTTGTAAATTTACTCAAAACTCTTTGCTTGACGTTTTATTATTTTTGTTGTTGGTGTTTTTTTTGGGTTGTAGTTGTTTTTAATTCTTGTTGTTGTTTTCTTACTTTTGTTATGTTGCTTTTCTTAGTGTTGTTGTTTTTTTGTGATTGTTTTTGTTGTTGTTTTTTTCTTTCGTCTTTTTAATTTGGGAAGTTTATTGTGAAAATGCTTGTAACTCGTTTTTGTAATTTACTTGTTGTTGTTTTTGTAATTCTTAACTTTGCTTTTTGTACACTTGAAATTTCGATTTGAGGTAGTTTATCCTTTATTTTCGTTATAAATATTTGTTTTTGTTGTTAATTTATTTTTTTTTTTCTTTTTGTTTTTGTAAGCTTTTATAAACTGTTTTGAACTACGCGTTGGTTATTTATTTATTATTTTTTTTGAATCTTTTTCACTAAACAATTTGAACTTTTGCTCACTGGCTGGGTTTGCTTGTATGTATGTATGCATGTATTTATTTGGATTAATTATTTATGGTTTTTAACTATTAATTGTTATTGGTTTTAAAGTGATTATGTAAACGCTTCTCGCTGTGTTTGAATATTTCTACTTTGCTACTTTGTAAATGTATTGGTTGTTGTTTTTGTTGTTTTTCGCTATATTTTACTGATATTTGTACAAGTTGTTCGTGATTGATTTAAGTGTGTACTTGCTTTTTATTGTTGTTGTTTTGGTTTTTTTAAATATAAATTCTTATTGGTATTTTGTTGTTGTTGTTATTTTTTATATTAATTCTTATTGATATTGTTGCTAAATTATTTTGCTTTTAACTATTTGAAGTGCGACAATACGAAAATGCTTACGGTTTTATGCCGTTATGCAGCTACGTTGCTGTGTATGTATAAGTGTTGCAATGTGCGCAAAAATCTAAGCGCGCCTTTGTACTTTGAAGATTTGTAAGATATTTTGCATTTTTGTTTTACTTTTTATTTTTATTTTGGTTTATTGATTTATTTGTTGTTGTTGGTAGCTTATTAAACGAATTTGCTTTGTATGCTTGTATATTTGTGGGGTTTTAATTAATTTTTGTTTTTTTGTATAAACTGCAATTGCTATTTAAAATTTGTATTTGTTGTTGTAATATGTTTACTTATTTACGACTTGCTTGCGTTTCACTGCATTTGCGTGGGAAATGCAATATTTAAATTTGTTTGCACTGTCTTTGAATAGCGTTGTGTTTTTGAGTATGAAAAATTTTGTAATTTTTATTTTCACAATTTTTTTTGTAATTTTTTTAAATTTTATTTTAAAACAAATTTTGTAATTTTATTTTTAAAAATTCTTTGTAATTTTTTATTTTTGTTAAAAAAAAATTTATATTTTTTTAAACTTTTTATTTAAAAAAAATAAAGTTTTTTTTTACAATACAATATATCTAAGATATTTATACGTATTAATTAATTATTATTTGGTTATATTTCAGACTTTTCAAAATTTTGTAAATTTGTTTTCGTTAAATTTTACTACTAACAATTTGTTGAATTTCATTTAATAAACTTGTAAGTATTTTACAATATATTCGATTATATTATATATAAGTTGTTGTTGTTGTTTTTTCTATATTTCTTTAATTGCGGCTATTGCGTTGCGAAATTTGTTGTGAATTTTTGTACTTTTTGGTTTAACTTGCTTGTCGGTTTTGTAACGGGGTTTTGTAACGTGGTATTATTGAAAAAATATAAATCGAAAGTTGTTCGTTTTGTTTTTGTTTATTTATTTACTTTTGCTATTTCTTTGTGTACTTTGCTGCTACTTAAGTTATTTGTGTTTAATTGTATAGTTGTTTTTGTTGTTGGCTATATGTATTTGTATTTGTTTTAATTTAATTTTAAGTATTTGTTTTAAATTAAAAAATTTGTCTTCCACTGGTTTGTTTGCTTTGCTTAATTGCTTTTAATACGTTATGCTAAATTATGCTTAGAATTATTATTTTTGTTTTTTAAATTTAATTTTGTTGAATTTTCGTTCGAAAATTTCAAAAATTTCCACTTAAGCGCCCAAAATTGTTTTACTTTATTGTTGTAATTATTATGAGAGTTACGCTATATTTCTTGTGTTTTTGGTATAGTTTGTTTATACACCTATTTTTGTTAGGATTTATTGATTTAATTTAATTAAAAATAACTTAAATTGTAGGACTAAATTAAGATTTGGTTGCTTTTGATTATTTTCTCGAAATGATAGTATTAAAGTTTTGTAATTCTTTGATTGAAGACTTGGCGATATTATTTCTGAAATGAGAAAAAAAAATGTTTTGAAAATATGTTTGAAATAAATTAATGAAAAAAAAATATTTTGAAAAAAAAAACTTTGAAAAAAATTTGTTAAGATATATCTAAAAAAAAAAAACTTGGAAAAAATTAATAACAAAACATTTTGAAAAATTTTGAAAAAAAGGATTTATTTATAATATAATAATTGTAAAATATTTTTTTTCTTTTTAATGAGTTGTAAAATTTCATATAAATATTACTTATTTTTGAAAACCTGGTTAAAAAAAACATTTTTGATTCAAATTGATTTATTTGATGAAAAATATTTAAAAATAAAATATCTTTGAAAAATAATAAATGCTTGAATGTAAACAAATAAAAATTGTTTAAATTAATGAAAAAAAAAATTTTGAAAAAAAAATTTTGAAAAAAAATTTAAAAAAAATTTGTTAAGATATATCTAAAAAAAAAACTGTTATTTAAAAATTTTGAAAAAAAATATGATTTTATTTTTAATATAATAATTGTAAAATATTTTTTTTCTTATTAATGAGTTGTAAAATTTCATATAAATATTACTTATTTTTGAAAACCTGTTTAAAAAATATATTTTCGATTCAAAATGATTTATTTGTTGAAAAATATTTAATTCTAAAACATTCTTGAAAAACAATAAATTCTTGAACGTAAAAAATCAAAAATTTGTATAGTCATTATTATATTTATAATTATTATATTTATAATATATTAATTTTAAAATATTTTTTTCTCATTTATAAGTTTTAAAATTTCATAAAGATATTAATTTCGCATTTTTATGAAAAGCGATGAAAAGTAATGCTCATTGAACACACTCCAACCACTAGCCGAAATTATGCATTCCGTCTCAACAACTCTTTAGTAAATTACTTTTTCTAATATTTCGCCTTCGCCACTAATATTCCACTCCGAAAAGACTAGCTTATACTTCAATGTGAGCTCTCATTTAGTATTCTTAATATTTTCTCTCAATTTCATATCTAAACTTAGTCTCCTCAAACGAAAAGTCCTCTGTTCACTAACCTAGAAAGTTCACACTACTGTAGTTGCTTATTTTTGAGAATATTTTTCGGGCATAGATGTGTCCTATTTCTATAATTTTAATATATATTTAAACAATAAATGTCGCTAAAACACGGCTCAAATGGGAATTTTAATGTGGATTTTTTTTTTTTTTGCTCTGTTCAGTGAGTTCCAGGGTGTAAAATTCTTTATTGGAAAATCTTGATAATATGAGTAGAATAATGAAATTATCAATTTAACAATGTTGATAACGAGAAAATATTTTAAAATTAAACCCGGCTTTAGGCCCAAAGTTCTTAATTCAAATATCTTTTCACAACTTCTTCATTACTTTCGGAAACTACTCTGTCTCTAGCAAAAAACTACTTGGAAGGGGGAAAAGTTGGTTTTGTTAAACAAATTTGAACTAGCTTCTATAAATACCGGAATTTAACCATACATTAGGATCCGAAAACGTATATATATATATAGCATATATAAAATTACTCCAAAAACAACAAAACACCTCGATGATGGAACCTCTCATTCAATACTTATAAGAAGAAGCATATAAAAGCAGAGTTTACGAAAAAAAAAACAACAACATATAAGCGAAGAATCGCGCGCAAAACCTTGTACACCTGTGCTCTTGTTGAAGCGCACAAACAAGCAAAAAAATAAAAACGTGCAACAGTCGAAAGGAAGCCACAACTCGAGCAAGACGTCACATAAATATCAGCTCAAGCAAAGACATCTTCCACTGCAGGCACACAATGCAGACGTATATACATACATATAACATATGTACATATGTACCTATGCACATACGTATGTGTACGCATTTTTTTCTCGTCACACCGTTTTGCATTCGCAGGCAACTTCATCGCGCCACTGAGCCTATTAACCTGTCGTGTTGCCGCACAAAACGATGAAATATCCTGCTGTGGCCATTGAGTAGCTAAAAACTGCAGTTGGGATACATATTTAAAATTTATATATATACTTTGGTGGCTATTAGGCTATAATTAGTTTGCCATGAAGTTTGCAATACACAGAAGAAAACATGGAAGACCCTAGAAATATATGTAGGTGTATACAAATGTCAGCGTTACTGAGTCGATTTAGCCTTATCCGTCGGTCTGTCTTTGAGATAACGATCTAAAATTTTTAACACATCTTTTTTCTCTCCAAGAAAGCGATTATATGTTGGAATCGCCAATATCGCACCACTATAGGGTATAGCTGTCATACAAACTGGCCGATCAAAATGCAGTCCTTGTATGGAAAACTTTTTCATTTGACAAGATATCTCCACGAAATTTGGCATGAATTATTGCTCAAAGCAACACTACAATTTCCAAACATATTACTCAGATCGGATTACTATAGCATATAGCAGACATACAAAACTGACCGGTCAAACTCAAGGTAAAGATCTTGGGATGCCCTTTTTTGCTATAAAAAATGCACCTGTTTAGGGTATTATAGCGTCGATGCGCCAAAGTTAGCATTTTTTCTAGTTATTTAAAAAGTTATATCCTTTTTTTAATAGAACAGGGTTTTTAATTTTTTAGAAATGCAACATGTAAAGGATTTCTTTGTATGAAACATACTTTTGTACACATATACATTCAAAGTTATATAAAAGAAATTTATTGCAACAGTAGCGCATATACTGTATGATAAAAATATGTATGTAGATATATATAATATAAACTAGGCCTTAAGTGAGTATTCCGAAAAAGTTTGTATATATAAAACTACCAAGTTATATAAATTTGTATTTGGGATGCATATTCGCATTTGATTAATACTTGTAAAACAAACAAAAAAAAGGCTAGTATAGTACGAATTCTATTGTGTGGCGTGTTTGAGTCACCATTTCGTACAAAAATATTTATATATGAGATTTTAAAAATCACCCACAAAGTCCCGTTCACATTAAATAGCGAAATTACATTTTTTTAGCCATAATTTCCGGTGCAACGTGAGGAAATGTAAAAAAAAATATTTAAAGATATGTTAAGCATACACATACACATATTTGAATACATACTTATATACCTACATATATTCACATACCTTTGATTTTTTTTTTTCCCAAAAAATACAATAAAGTTTAGTTTTTTACTACCCCGTCTGTGATATGCCACATTTTACATGCGAATTATTCAGTCACTTGCGTTTTTCATAAAAAAAAAAATCCTAAAATAATTTCAAAGCAAACTGCAAACTTTGTTAGTTCACGCTAAAACGGTGAATATTTTTTAGCGTTAATTTTTTTGCACACTTTATTTGCCATTCTCGCAGTGCTGACAGAAATTAGGCCAACCAAAAGCGAGGCGCATATAAATGGGCGCCAAGGGTGCTCAAGAAATGAAACCAAAAAAAAGAATATTGCAAAAAAATAACAGAAAAGGAAATAGAAATTAAAAATTGAAATAAAAGGTGTGGCAGGAAGCAAAAAAAAAAAAACGTAGAGTTTGTACTATTAATAATTTAAGAGTAATAACATAAAAAAATAAAAATAATAATAACATCAAAAAAAAAAAAATAATAATAACATCAAAAATAAAAATAATAATAACATCAAAAAAATATTAAAAATATAGTTAAAAATCTGCCACTATCAAATATTTAGTCAGTGATTTTTATGCTTCCATTATAAAAAAGCGACAAATGTACACACAAGAAATGTCGAACTCATAAAATATCTAAATACAGTGTGGGAAAATGCACACACATATACACGCGCATAAAATATGAGTGCAGAGTAGCCATATTGTCAATTAGAATATGTGTCAGTTTCACATATTTATTATGTATTAGTGTATAAACACGTTCCCACACGCTTATATAATAATTATACGCTTGTGTGTGCGTGAGTGTATAGGTGGAACCGACGCTTCACATTTGTTGATCTTATACTTCAGTCTCCCTTGCTGTTATCTTATCAGCGTTAAACAAATGCCTGTGGACATTTAAGCTTCGTTAAAATCAACTACTTCACTTTTCAATTTAGCTAAAGCATGAGATACCAGGCGGTAAGCAATGCCGTTGGCATTATATATATATAAATAGTATATATATGTACAAATATAAATATGTAGTTTTCAATTAAAAGCAAAAAAGTTCTTTTTTCCGTTTCACGCTTTTGCGCGTTCGAATGTTGGTTTTTGTTTTTTTTACCGAATGTACACAGTGCAAATTTAAGGAGGTTACTGGGGTAGCCGTCGTATTTAAGGGGCGCACTAGCACGCTGTTAGCGCTGGGTACGATCCCAATTTCTAACCAGCACTAAAAAAATCGGCTAACGGCTCTAACATCGAAGTGAAGGCAAATGTGACAAAAACGTCGTATAGGTTAGATGCTTTCGAGATCTGAATCATACATCGATACTGTGTACCTATTGGATACTTTTGATATAAAACCGGTTGCTGACAGGTGCTTACCACAGAATCTAACAGAAATCAGTCCAAAAGAGCTGCTTATCTCTTCTTGATATGTGATATATGATTGCTCCTGGAACCCGCAATGGTTCATCTAAGAAAATAAAAGAAATCGCTAAAGAAACGAAAAACCATATCAGCCACGATGTTAGTATAAAATCACTAAACTAACCTTTTAATGATCTACGTAATTAAAAGACTTTCTAACAGATAATTTAATGATAAACCATTTACCAGGTAAGATCGGGAAAAACATTATATTAGGAAGTTCCGAGATTTTTGAAGGTTCATAAAAATTTAGCATACCCTTAGGGTTAAGCAAAAAATTCGATTCCTGCAAACTGGAGCAGGTATATGCTAACTCTCAGCAGGTAAAGCAGTATGTTATATGTCTCTGTCGTCTTTTGATCCTAATGAAAATCATTTGAATCTGGTTTTCGGTAAAAATTTGTATTTTACTAAGTTTCGTCCTACGTTCCCCAATAAACCATATTGAAAATTGAAAAACTCAAATTTGCAGTTTTTTCGGAATGCACTTTTAGTATTGTTGCAATGGTACTGAATTTGTAAAAAAATTATTACTTCAAACAAAGTAGCATACCTTTAGGGTTATACATAGAATTCGATTTCAACGAATTGAACAAATATCCTACTATATTCGTAAATAAAAATTGCCTTCACATAAATTGAAATTGGATAACTTATAAATTTTCAGTTAGGTTGGTATGTAACCCTCGTCTTGTTGTAATTGAACTGGTTTAAAACATATCTAAAAAAGTAGCACACTTTTAGGGTTATACATAGAATTGGTTTCCAGCGAATTGGACGCGGTAAATGCTGATTCCTATTTAGAAATGCGACATTTCAATTGCCACTGCCTATTCTCGATTCTATTGAAAATCCTTTGAAGCAGGTTTTTGGTGAGGATTTGCGTTTTTCGTAATACTTACTTTCGAAAGTTCAAATCTGATATTTAAACTGCACTTTGTTAACTTTTCACTGCGTTTTCAAAATGTTTTTGAGGAAAATTTGAAGAGAAGAATTGCTAAAATATAGTAAATACAAAATCTTCGTGACTATATTTCCATGAATTTTCGAGAGGTTTTTGAGTTTAGGTTTATACGGATTATATTTCGTCGCTTAATTTTTGAGATAACGATTTAAAATTATGCACGCATCCTTTTCTCCCCAAAAGGCTGCTCATTAGTCGAAATCTCCGATATCGTTCTACTATAGCTTATAGCTATCATACAAACTTAATGATCAAAAAGAAGTTCTTGTATAGAAAACTTTTTTAATTGACAAAGTATCTTCACAAAATTTGGCATAAATTATTTTCTAAAGCAGCGATACAATCTCCGTAGAAATGGTTGAAGTCGGTCCACTATAGCTTATAGCTACCATACAAATTAACCTATCAAAATCATGACGAAGAGCTATTGATACCCTTTTATGCTATAACAAATGTTTAAATGAAGCCGAAGTTAAAGTTTTTTCTTGTTTGTTCTATAATAAAGTGGGGCCTAACGAATAAGAAACTTTCAATTCAATCGAATTGCGGTAAAATTTTAATTTAATTTAAGAGATTTATTTTTCTCAGTGCACGACTTAGCTTCTAGTAGTGCAGATCCCTTAAAATACCAGCTGAATAGATAAAGCTGATTACATTATGCGGTTGTAGATAGAACACACACACACACTCATAAATATTCCTGCACACGCTCAAGCAACAGAGGCGCACCGATAAGAGTCGACCGCGAGTACACGAAACACAGTTAAATGATAATAAAAATCGCGTGTTTGTATGTATGTGTGTGAAAGTAGAAAAAACCTGGCCACATGCATACAAAACAAATAAACATTTGGAACAATGCAAGCAATTCAATAGCGAATTTGAAAGCAGCAGAGCCAACAGCGACGGGAATTGCCGCAGCAACAGCCAGGACAACAGCAACAGCGCAATAGCAATCGCAACATCAAGAGCAACGACTATGCGTGCAACGGCCATGGCAACGGCGCAGATATGCAAGCAGCGAAATTTTTTTATGAATTTGCAAAAACGGATTGTGTACAAAAAAGCATAGAAAATTAGAAAAGTAAAAAAAAAAACAAAAATTAAAAAGTGTGCGTCATATAAATAAGGCAGGCAGGTATATAAATCTATATGTATATATATAGAGTAAAATATGTATATGTGTGTGTGCAGTGAGCTTCGGAAGGCAACAAAACCGCGGGGCATGCCTGCAGCAAGTGAAAAATAGGTGACTACGAACTTGCAAATAATTGCGCGGACAATACGCCTGGCACACACACACATATACATACACAATCGACTATATGCACTACCATTAAGGGCAACACGATGATGGGGACGCAAAAAACGCGTATCGTTGAGTCCACGAGCACAATGCGCAGCCGCCTGCGTCGTCAAGGTGGTAAATACCGCTGCACTTGTACGACGACATGGGTCCAAGCGACCGAACTGCGAAGCAGGGGGAAAAGTGCTGCAGGTAAATAGTATAACGGGTATACCTACGTTGCGTTGTGGCAAGCAGGCTGGTGAGTGAGCGAGTATAGTAAGTTTTACTGAGGCGCTTGTGTGCAACGGTGCGGATGGAGGGCAGCAAATATGCATACTCATGCCAATATGCATGCCAATGTGCGCCTGTGTGTGAGTGCGTTTGTGTGTATGTGTGTGGTAACAAGTACGCGGAAAACAACGCGTTGTGGCAGCGTATACTGTTGGCACATGCTTAAGCTGCATATTGTTGTTGTTATTATAGTTGTGTTGTTTTTGTTGTTTCTAGGCATAACCGTTGGCCATGGCATGTCATTTGCGCCATACTTTACTCTACTTTCGTTGGGAACAACCGTTGCGGCTGCCACACTTGCCGCAGCGCCACGAAAAGCAAAAGGGTTGCGCATAGCAGGTTTATAGCGATTCAAGTGCAACATTGGTGGAGTGGCATGCAGCTTGAAGTAACGTACGTTAAGTTGCGCGTAGCGTAGTTGGTGTGTTGTAGTTGTGCAACACGCTTGTTGCCGCGGCGCCCTCGCGAATTGCAACGTTTCGCATTTCACATTTCGCGTGGCAACAACAACTATGTTTATGTTGCAATGCTGGCAACAGCTAAGCTTACTGTTGCAGCCCTCGCGCTGAGCTGTTTCCGCAAACATTATTTGCCTTGGTTTTTTTTTCTTCGTATTTGCTGTTGTTTTATCTTCCAATTTTTGTTGTTGTTGTTGATTTTTTGTTTTGCAATTTCAACGCTCTTTTGAAGTTTACACTTTTCCCTCACTGTTTTTCGTTTTCTGTTGCACGTAGATTCCCTACTTTTCAACACGCTCGCTCGCAACACACCACTCACTGGCAATACGCTGCTCCTGCTGCGCGTTGTATTGTGGGAATTGAAGTGCAACGCAATGCCTTACTTGCCACCAATTTCTACCTATTTGCACCTTTTCCCCATTTTCCGCCTTTCTTATGCACGTTGGTTGTTTAGCAATTGTTGTTGTTGTTTTCTTTCATATTTCCTTCTTTGTTTTTTGCACCCTGTAGCTACACGCTTTGGTGATTTTAGGTGAAGGCAACTCACCTTGCACGTGCAACATATTACTATGCAAGCATTGCGGGGGTGTTGCACGTACACAAACACACACAGAATTCAGTTTGTATTGTTTGTGCTTCTAAATATACACACATACCTACATACATTCACAAAAAATTGCATTTCGGTACTTTTCTACTTTATTCGCCGGATATCGGAGTTTGACATGCTTACCTGCCATTCGAATTGGGTGAACATGTCAAAGGCAGAGTTAATTTTTGGTTGATTCATGCGCATACAATTTTATATACTTTATATATACATACATACTTACAGCATACAATACAAATATAAAAGTGAAAAATGAAAAAAAATTTTGCGTGCATTCAACATTTGCCAAAAATTGGTTTCTCAGTGTACTATTGTGGCTGTCAATGAAGGCAAGTTAAAAACAAAACGTGCCACATATTATATTGGGGTGTTTGCTGCACATTTTTATGTTTTATTATAGAATTTTAGAGAATTCGTCTTTTTTACTTTGAAAGCATACAAAAGATAGCAAAGAATGTGACTTTTGATTTTATTTTTATTTATCTGGACCCTCTTCGAAATTAATGCATATGGGTCAACGTATTTTAAGCGGTGGATAGCACATGTTCAGTGGATAGGTTTTTGGGATATTTTTTTTTTTTTTTTTTTTTTGAAGGAATATAAATATTTTGACTAACTAGAAGGTGGTAAGAAGAGTGGAAGATGCAGAAATTCTTTCAGTGTCACATTTTCAGACCTTATAGATACTCGATAGCATTTAACTAAGTCAAGTAAAGAGTCGATGGGTACGTAACGCGGCACATTGCGCACCAAAGACGCGAGACGAAGATCTAAGTGAGTCCATCCGCCAACGCACTTAATATTTCGAGCTGTACCCATCCACTTTATGGAAGTGTTGCGAAAGCATCTTTGATTGCGGCCTTCCAAAATCCAACTCGTGCAAGAATTGAAGACGAACAACTATCAAGCGCGCTGAATGGGCCCAAACCAATATGGCTACTGATCCCGATTTTCATAAGAAAATTTTGTTCAGTGAGAAGCTCACTTTTGATAGATGAGACTGACCTTCGCTTCCAACAAGATGGCGCTGCATGTCATACGAAAATTGGGTCTCTGTGCTGGAACACCAGTCACTTGAAATACAAAATAATTTTAAAAACATAATGGTAAGCCTTTATCTTTATAAGAAAGCTAAATTCATGACCATAAAATTATATTATATGCGCTTTATTTCTTCTTGAAAACCACATGTCTAAAAAAATACCCTTTATAACTATTTAAACCTTGGAAAGAGATACATACATGAAAGTCTTGTAAACGTTGTCTCTCAAGAGCTTCTAACGAAGTTTTTATAACAGTGAGGCAAAATACGAACTGAATCAATTTTTTGGATAATACTTGTATATAGAGAATCACTGAAAACGGTTAAAGCTTGAAATATTCCTATTTTTCGAGTTCCAAATCCAATTTTACAACTTCAATCTTTAAAGTTCGGCTTTATGCTAAAATATTGTCAAACATGAAAGATTCTGAAACATCTATGAAATTATTTCTTTATATTTTTAGAATTAGAAAACAAAAAACGGAAATATTATATGAAAATGATAAAGCTAATACTGATAATAAATTATTCACTCCTTGCATTGAGCAATTTTGAATAACTCAGTAGAGATTAACAAATCGATTAGAGGTATGTGGTTAATTGAAGCATTTTTAAAAGACTGTACTTTCTCATAATAACCAATATGTTGTGGTCCAACTCTTCTAACTTTCAAGCTAAGTTGTTACCTTCCGTTGATTTCTTCAGTTATAATCAGATCTAGGTCTCTTAGACCGATTCCATATTATTGATAGCTTAATTTAAGATTAAGCTGTGTTGAAAGGAAATACTACTTCACATCTTATACCAGAATTTTCAAGTGATAACTCAGTGTAGTATACGAAACAAATGTTCTTTAAAGTGATACGTACATATGTAAGTATTTTATTATACCATAGACAAAGAAACTTATCTGGTCCATAAGCCTATCTTGGTTATTACTAGTAACGTAACTAAACATTTGTTGTTGTTGTAATAGAAGTTTGTTGCAAATTATATTTGGAGAATTTTGGCGTAAAAAAGTTGGGCTTTATAAAACATGATATAAAACAACATATAACAATGCTTTATTGATTAAAAATTTAGTTTAAATGTAAATTTTTGAAGAACACAAAATATATTTAATGTTTCTGAAATTGTGGGTACTAATATTGAATATTTTTCGATATAATAATGCATATATATAGTTTCTCGATATTTAGCAAAACTTTTTTTTCTATTTCTGATGTACGTCTTGAAGCTATTCGAAAATGTTAAGTGCCTACCAAGCTTAAAGCCACGCAGTACAGCCACTGACGTTTTTATGAGATAATTTTTTAACTATATGAAATACGTTCGCAGAATTGTTATTGGCTTTCTTATGTTATTAAAGTTGATTTGATATTATTTTAGGACGTGTTCCTACAAATATCTACGACTCTCTAGGTTGCTATAATGCTCCCTGCTATTTAAATATATTTGATCAAATAAAAATTTCAAATACCCCTCTATCTGCAGAGTTAAGTATTTGAAAAAAACAAGGAATATAGGAGTTAAGTTATCATTCCACAAAATGAACTATCTTGTTCGCTCACATCATTATCCGTAGATCTGAAAAACCATGCACTCATAAAAAGAATAACCGAAATTCCAAGTCCTTACTCTTTTGCTAAAAACCAGGCATCTAAACAACAGATATTACAACAAAAACTCAGTTGCTGCAAAAACAAACAATAAATCAACTTAGGATCTAAGCATTTCCATTAAAATTTGAAGTTGCAAGGATACACCAATACACTTTGCGAATTTCGTTTCAGTATGTGTGACGCACAAACACACTTATGCCTATGCACATAAGTACCGTTAAGCATAGCAGTAACGGTGTGACATTTGTTTACATTTGGCTCATTCATAAATTCGTATTCGTCGATGGCGGCAAAAGGTATTAGGCGGGTGAAGAGCGCCTGCCCCACAAAGCTATCGGTTGGGCCATGAAAATGAGGCGCCAACATGAAGCAACAACAAAAATAGCCGGCACAAAAGCAAAATACAAAATGGAAAACTGAATATCAACAATTGTAGCAAAGTTGGTGGAAAGGTGAATGGTTGTATTTGTACATTTTGACCTAGTAGCAGCTAAATTTTGTTGAGTGCTTGCCACAAAGGGCAATGAGTGGGCGAACGGGGTGTTTTAATATTGCAATGAGTAGGTATAATGGACTTAATTTGTGAGTGCACGTTTGCAGAATGCGATTATATGTGTATGTATACATGATTTGAGTATGTGTAAGTGTCATTTATGGCGTCATGTGAAACACACATGTAGTTGGTGCCTGCCTAACATGCATATATCAATACATATGGGCGTGAGTGCGCAATTATTTACATGCGTATAGCTTATTGTGCAACACGTTTTTCGCTTTTATATTAGACTGATTTGCACATGCCACATTTTGGTATGGCGCAGATATAACAAAAACAACAACAAAAGCAACAGGAAGAATATGCAAACCTTGCTTATGTCGTACGTGCCCCATTGCGCATACCACATGCGATGCGGCTGTCGAACCTTATGTGTTTCATTAAATTTAAAAAGACTTGACGCGCATTTTAGCACACACCGATACGCAATAACATACACACACACATACCAACACAAACAAGACAAAACGTTAACTAAGGTTGCACCGAAGCTATAATACCCTTCACAAGCTAAAAGTTTTCGATAAAAAATCTTGATTTTAAGCAGTTTTTATGGCAGCTGTATGCTATAAGGCCCCGCAGCGACTGCGACACATAAGCAGCTGCTTGATAATGAAAGGACGTGTAAAAAATTTTAGATAGTATATCAAAAATTGAAGGACTAGTTCGAGTAAATACAGACAGACAGACGGACAGACCGACGGACATGGCTAAATCGACTCAGCTCGTTAAGCTGAATATATATTTATAGGGTCTCCGGCGTTCCCTGCTAGATGTTACAAACTTCGTGGCAAGCTTAATATTTCCTGTGCAGGGTATAAAAATGCGACTAATAAGGCTTTTGTGGCGAAAGCTCTTTATTAGCATATATTTTCGCGTGCATTTGACTATATTTAAACAACACACCTACACACACACATACATAAACGCGTTTGAACATTTCGTGCCACAATTAAGGCATTTTAATTTAACACTTCGAGTGCGAACTTCCTTCCAAGCGCTCGCGGCCAAATGTGCGGGTGTTGCACATTGTCACACTTGCCGCACACACATTTTCACATTAAAGAATGTTAAAGTAAACAAAGGGGTAGGATTCAACAAGCAATCTGCAAGCTTTTGTTTATGTATGTATGTATATGTGTATAGATTTACGTATCCTGCCGATTTACTGCGAAGGCGCATAAAGGACTGCAAATTGCTGCATGTTGCTGCACATACACACACACATTCGAGGCATGCTGCATTGGCACTTGTGAGTGTCTTAACCCTCTTTATGAAGCTAAATTATGTGTATCACTTCGTGAGCTTGAGTCGGGTGCTTGCGTGCCTTTGTTGGTGGCAAGTCACTGCTGCATGCGGTACATTGGCTTCAATATGAATTGGGGGCATTAAGCCAGGCGGTAAATTAAAGGTATGATGACGGAAATAAATTTTCTCGATTTACTTCATTAGCCTGTACTGTTTGCTCTAATATTTTTTTTTGGAGGTTAGGTTTTTCTGCAGCAGAATTGTGCCAGTAGTTATACAGAAATATTGCTAATTTTTAATTACTATAAGGCTCAATCATTGAAAATGAAGAAAAAACAATAATTTTGCTCGTTAATGTTCGTGCAACATTTGTTATCGTTCAGAAATTTTTCAAAAATTTATTTTCGAATAATTTTCAAATAATTATAATCAAGTCTAAAGTTTATATATTGTATATACTCCCAGTAACACTACATACTCATTCCTTCATCCCTGCACATGCTGTTTTGTCTTAAACGTATGACAAACTTTATTGCAAATTCCCTTCATTGCTGTCAAACATGCAACATATGTTATTGTTGTTTCGAATTGTCTTTTTTTGTTGTTGCATTTCAGGCATTCGGCTTTTAGTAACACATTGGTTTCGCTTTTTTGTTGTCATGCCACATGTAATCGTATTGTAATTGCCACGCGAAAAGTTCGCGAAAGGGTTGAAAATACTGCTCAAGCAGCTAAAGTTGCATGCCACATTGTTAATTTGTATGACTACCAAACGTTAAAGTTAAGGTTTCCGTTTAATGTGTATATTATCTTAGTTTGCTTGACTTTTCGATATGTCTTCCGGTATTTATACATGTGTATAATGTTTCTTGGAGATATAACTTGGAAAATGTTTCAAATTGCCGCTACCGTTGTAATAGTTTAAATATTTCCGCTATCGCTTGAGATTGTGGCTAATTTATGTGGTATTTAGCCAATGTTCTTTTCGTTTCTAAATTTGATTTCTTTTACAAAAAGAATTCTCTCTGACAAAAAAAAACTAATACAAAATCTCAACACTTTAGTGTGTTTCAGACATGATAGCCAATAGTCCAAAACATTCTTGAATTACATGGCAATCTTCGCAGATATTTTTAAAAATTGAAGCATACTTTTAAGCGTAATTGAGTTAAATTGGAGTACTAAAGTGTGCTTTACTAAATTAGGCGCCGGTTTAGTGACTATCCATTAGAGTAAACTACCAGGTTAAAACAAAACAGCACACATTTAAAAGTAATTGTGCTAAAGTATACTTTACTACCTTAACCGACGGTTAGGTGAATTTACACTTAAGTAAATAAGTAGGTTCAGCCAAAATAGCGTAAACTTGGGTTCAAGTGAAATACCAAAGTATGCTTTACTAAGTTAACCGCTGATTAGGTAACTGTACGCTTAAATAAATAGCTAGGTTTGACCAAAAAAGCATACATTTGAGAGTAATTGAGTTCAAGTGGAGTACTAAAGTATGATTTACTAACTTAACCGCCCGTTTGGCGATTCCCAACTAATGTAAATAAGCGGGTTTTATCAAAATAGCATACATTTGATGGTAATCGAATACAAGTTGAGTACTAAAGTATGATTTACTAAATTAACCGCCGGTTAGGTAACCCTACACTTAAATAATTCAAAAGGTTTCAGTAAAAAAGCATAAACTTTTGGTATAAATGTTTACAATTTGAGTACTAAAGTATACTTTACTTAACCGTCAGTTAGGTGACTCCCTAAAAAATATGAGATAAAGCACACAAATTAATTTCCCCGCGAAAAAAAAACGAATGCCACACAAAAATTATTTATTTCTGTTGAGATTGCTATTATCCTCAAATTGAGAAACTATTGAAAATAATAGTTACGAGTTGAGAAACATATTTGAACTCAAATTTTAACACCTACTTAGTGAACATACAAAATCTTAAATAAATACACAATATTAAATTTAAAAAGTTGAAAACACTCTCCTAAAGTACAGTTAACACAACGGCATGTATTCCAAAACTTTTTCTGTCACTTAAACTTGCGATCCCGAGCATTAAGCGCATAAGTACACCTTGACAAAAAGTGATGCTGCCCAAGTGATGAGCCATTTTAAAAATAATAATATCATCTCCGCTCTCTTTCCAACTCCCTGTACACCCTCATAGTGTACGCCTTTGCCTGTCAGTATGCAAGAGATAGAGTCGCATGCGTTCGAAAATTTTCAAAAGTGGAGAAGTGTATTTTTAGAGTTACCCAACAACTGATGGCATAATGTGCCGCACGCACTAAAAGCATAAATTCCATTGGGGATGGCCAAGAAAACTAGAAAACTGGGGAGAACTCTATGCCTTCAAAGAGGAAAAACAAAAAGAAAAATATGGATTTATGCATGCACTCCATTGCATAGCGCAACATAGTCGCGGCTACGTACCAATGTATATGTTGCACTTATGTGCGTGCATAAGTGTGTGCGCTATGGCTCATCTCGAAGATGCAAGCGCCCGTTATTGCGTAGCAACATTGTCTTCTATGTATTTGACTGCCTGCCAACCCCAATGCAACAAATGTGGTAAATGGCAAATAGTAAGCGGTGTAGGTGTGTTCGCGCCACATTTGCTACTAAAAATAGTTGGCAACAAAATGGAGTTGGTGCAGCGTCTGCACGCTGCTTATTGGTAAATGCACTGGTAAAGTTTCAACATTGAAATTGCAGTCATTTATTCGGTATGACAGACAAATTGTGGCAGCGCACCGTTGTAGCGGTACTTATTTGTCGTATTTATGTTGTCTTGTGGCATGTGGCACATATTTATGGAAGCACACAGTTATGTCTGCAGCCGCACACTCAAAAGTTTGTATATATTGCTGTTGAGGGAGCAACAACGAAAACTCGAAATATGTTGCAAGTTGCAAGAAATGCCTGCACTTGATGTTGCAAGATGAAGCGAGCAGCGCTTGAGTCATTTAGCAAAGCAAATTTGCATTATGTGGATTTTGCGCATATTCGTGGCATCTGGATGACTCTACAGTGTATGTATATATTTATATATACATGTGAGTGTACATAACGTGGCACGGCACATAAATACTTTTGTGTATAATGCCGCAGACTGTTTGCTTGCGCTGTAATGTGTGTTTACAAGCCAACGATCTGCCTATGCGCCTATGATCAGCCACATACTTGTACATCTATTATCAAATACACTTGAACTTGATCTTCAAATTGTTGTTACTTTCGCCTTGTTATATACTTCTAATTGTGTGGGGATCTACGGTGGAAGCGCTAATGCGTCTGCCATGTGAAAGAGTTTGTTGCATATTTATAGAAAATTTGTTTTTGCTATTCGCACTTTAAATGTGAAGCGTTTTATGTTGTTGTTGTTGCTAACAAAGTTGCTAATTCATATTTCCCTGAAATATGTTGCATTGCAAACCTATTAGATAAAGTGCTAAAACTAAGAATATGCTAGGCTGTCAACTGAGACTTAAGGGGTTATATCCACTGCTGTATTTCAAAAAATCGATTTTTTGCATATACACATATCGAGTGTGTATATACTTGAGCATATTCTCTGAACACTTTAAGTTGTTCTGGCCAATACAAGTAGTTTCGTAGATTTTAGCTCTCAAAACTTTGAACGCATTTTTCTCGAGTTGCGGTTTTCAGAGTCGGTGAGAAAACTGTCTCTAGAACCGCTCGACTAATCAACTTGAAATTTTCACACGACCTTCTTAGATATATTTGTCTGGTAATAATCGAAGGAATACAATTTTTGATAATAATTTACATTTTTTAAGCTACACCGCGGTTGTTTTTCACAACAAACTATAATAATTTTTTTTTGAGAAGCCGCCCTTTTGCGAAAATTCAGATTTTTGACAAGCAAGTCCTTCGTTCATTACCTGTATTCATCTCTAGCAGTAATAGATATTTTGTTTTTCGGATTTGAGATAATTTGAAACAGAAAAATCTTCCTCGATGCAAGACACCTTTTGCGGAGGCTGTTAAATTTAATCACCGATTATTAAAGTACATTGAATTTTGTATAGCTGCATAATTTTGATTTATATCTTAAATAAAATAACGTTACAAACAAAAAAAAAAAAAAAAAACATGCTTTTTCTCTGACTTGCAAGTTAATATAACCCCTTATTATGCCACAAGACAGAGTTTAATTTTCGAATCTTGATTTAAGCTAGTTTTTTATCTTCAAAGTTCTTTATTCCATTTATTTTTAGTTTTTTTTTCGAAACAACAAGATTCTAGAACTCATATAGATATAATAATACTCATATAGCGTATACATATCCTAAACTTATTCATATTCTTCAACTAAAGACAAAGCACTCGGACTTGCTTGTAACTGAGTCACTGTAAAAGTACAGCTTTTAACAAAAGACAATACTTATCATCATAGACATGAGAAAAAATAAAGAGAAAAAGTGTTTTACTTAAGTGAAAGCCGCTGAAATATCCACACACACAAATATCGCACACTTCTAAAGTGAAATATTGAAACAAATTATTAATTTTTTAATTTTTTGCAGATTTCAATAATCTATACCTTTAAAAATAACATAATAAAATTTTAAATTAATATCTTTTATGGTTTTTAAGTTAGAGTGTTCTAAAGTGAAACCACTTCAATCAGCTTGATCTGTTTATCTTTAGGTGCGATTTTCTTGAAACAGCTGTTCTCGAATTTGCGCAAGAAACTACTCCGAAACAGATAATCCGATCACCATCATATTTCTGCATGCTTTGTATATAGCTCTGCTTTCAATGACCTATGATGGCTTTTGTGATTTTGGGACATGCCATGATTGCTTTAGTTGAGGCATCTTCAACAATATCTGATTCGTTGCTTGGTGTTTATGTAGCAAGCGAACCAGGAAGGCAATATCAGCAAAGCTTATAAAAGTTTTCTGATCTGATCAAATATGGTATTTTTCACATGCCAAAAATTTAAGTTTTTTTTAAATGCCACCATTTTAATTTTAAGTTGTTCTCAGGGACGATTTCTTTAATTTGCAAAATTTTTTACATAAAAGGTAAAGAGACTTCTGCATAAATTGAATATAATCATGAATTTAGTTTTTTTAAAACATTCTCAGAATGCGAAAAAGCCTAAAATAATACATGCAAAATGGTCTCAGATCTTTGTGAAAATTTATTTTGTATAAAAAACAAATTCGTTTATACAACTTTGAAACAATAGAAAAAAGTATAATTCTCAGCTTGAGCTCAAAAGCAAATTCAAAAAATGTCTGAAGCTGGATTTTTACTGCAAAATAATTTTCTAAGTTGAGAAACAATATATTTCATACAATGCATTTCATACATAATATTTTTTTATTTGGCTATAATTAGGTTTTTTTTAAATCAAGTTGTGACCTTTATGAAAATCAACTTGAGAAAAATATTGTTCTCGATTGGAAATACTGAAGTTCTCGACTTGAAAATATAAAAATTCTTAACTTCAACCTAAGATCAAATTCAAAAAATGATTGATGTGGATTTTTACTGAGAATTACTTCTCCAAGTTCAGAAACAATATATCTATTTTTCAATTCTCAAACGCTGGTTTTCAAAACAGAAACATAACAAGAGGTACAAAATGTCTTCCGTAAATATGAATATTTGTTTTGAATTGGCTTTAATTTCATATATTTTTTAAAACATGTTGAGAGCTTTATGACCATCAACTTGAGAAAAATATTATACTCGATCTGAAAAATTTGAATTTTCAACTTGAAAATAACTTAATCTTAACTTGAACCCAAAACCAAATTCAAAAATTGTGTATTTGTATTGAAAATTACCTTTCTAAGTTGAGAAATGTATTATTTTCTCTATTTTCAAAAGCTGCTTCTCAACATAAAAAAAAATCTTTCGCATGTCTTTGTTCTTTAAATCAGGTTGCGAAATTTATGACTAACAACTTTAGAAAAATATTATTCTCAATTTGAAATAAGTTCAATTATCAACTTGATAATCATATAATTTTCAAGTCTGTTTTTATACACAGAAGACCTTTAAGTCTTAAAGATTATTGTATTTAATATACTCCTCTTAGAATCATTGAGGTTTCGGAAATATTTTTGATATTTTTTTAAAATCCATACATTTTCCATAACTTGCAAAACTTTCCTCAAATGTACGAGTAATTGAGTCCGCGATAGAATAAAAGTATTCTTCGTTTACTTTACATTCAAAGATTCCTCTTCCACCAATGTCTTATAAATAACTTAAAAATAGTTTGTATGAGACATGGAGCTACCAATCAGCGCTTCCCTGCGATGACGAGTCAATACGAGTGCGCTTGGCGTACGCACAGTACTGTTACTTTTTCGTATGGATATGTGTTGTTGTTATTGTGGGAGCGCATACACGTTTCGTGCACGTTTTCTCCATACATAATGATTTCGTGCGTCTTCGTTGCTTGCTGCGACTGTGGCGCTGTTTTCTGTATCTTCTGTTTCTGTTTTTTTTTTTTCGCTTGTGTGCGTTTTTGACTTTACGCATTTTCGCTATACCGCATATACTCATATATTTACGTGCCGACTGGACATCCAAAAGCGTACGACAAGACAAACTCATGTGTCATTACTATATTATATATTTTGTGCGCCAAAATTTTATAGCGGACACAGGCGCGGGTGTCAGTTGAGAGCAGTTACATACAAGTATATGCTTATGGGTGTATATATTGATATATGTAGATGGATGTGTTGGTGTAACTGCAAGTGCTCATAATGGCGCTCACAATTGTTAACTGTCTTCTTAGTTGATTTTTCACTGTCAGCAACGGCATTTACAATTTTTTGTTGCAAACATACACGCATACATGAATACTTGTATTTTTATACCCTGAACAGGGTATATTAATAAGCATTGCCATTATTTAGTTTTTGAGATGGCGATCTGAAATTTTGCATGCCACTTTTTCACGCCAAGACTCTGCACATTCGTTGGAACCGCAGTTATCGGACCACTATAACATAAAGCTGCCATACAAAATTATCAATCAAAATTAAGTTAAGTTCCTGTATGCAAAACCTTTTTATTTCACCAACTTTCTTCACGAAATTTGGCATAATTTATTAGCCAAAACAATGCTACAATCTCCAAAGAAATGTTTCAGATCGGACCACTATAGCGTACATACATATATGTATGTTGCTGCGCTTCAAACTAAACGTTTAATATTAAAATAAAGATCTTCTTATGTTATAAAAAATGCACCTGTGAAGGGCATTATAACTTCAATACAACAAAAGTTAACGTTTTTACTTGTTTGTGCCACATTTGTCGCCGTCGTCGTTTGCACGTTGCGGTTACTCACTTTTATGATTGCCTTTATGATGTGCGGCACATCAGCGTCCAAATTTCCTCCGCGCTGCTTCATCATCAATGTGCATGTCTGTCTGTATGTCTATATGTGTGTATACGTATATGTATGTCTGGCTTGTCCTTTGTCATCGTCAACGACATTAACTACCAGCATAGCTCAGCAACTGGCGCGCAAACTCGCATTTATCCAAGAAACGGTAGCAAATTGTTTGATTATCTTCAAGTTGTTGTCGTTTCGTGTTTTATGATTTTTATTATTCTTTCGTCGTCGTCGTCGTTGTTGTTGTTGTTTTTATGTTTTATTTTTATTTCGCTGTCTCCTCATTTGCCTTTCGCCTTCGTTTGGGTTTTTGCTAGTAGCTCCAAAGCGGTTTGTTTTCATTTTCCTCTTCCTGTGCGCGCAGAATCTTTTCCGCTTTTTACGAGTATATTTTTGGTTTTAGTTGGTGTTTTTGTTGTTTGGCCAAAGCTCAGGCTTACATTTCAGCGTTTTGCTTAAAAAAATTTAGCTTTTGTTGTGCTACACGTCGGTCGCTTGCCTTTGCAATATTTTTCCAGTCAGTTTTTGTTGTTGTTGTTATATATATATTAATATGGTTTGTATATATTTGTTGTTGTTGTTTATATACATATATATATATTGTTGTGGTTTGTTGTTGTTGTATATATTGTTGTTGTTATATATATATATATATATATATATATTGTTGTTGTTTTCATATACATACACATATATAATTTTTTCATTTATTTTTTGCATTGCTCCAACGCATGCGAACAGCCGTTCCACAACAGGCCTTCTTTCATTCTTCGGCCGTGCACTGCTTGAGCTTTGAATTTTCTAGTTTTTTTTTCGCTTCCTTTTTGCTTTGCTGTCTTGTACTTTTTATTTTTTTGTTTTTGCTTTCAAATTGTATCGGCTGCCTTTATTTATGTCCGAAATGTGACTTTGATTGTTGCTTCAACTGCTGCGCACACAAACACACCAGCAAACCAACAACAACTGCCTTTGTGTGCGTGTGTGTGTGTGTGTGTACCGTTTGTTGGCGCACATTTGCCGGCAGCTGACTTCGTTTGCGTTTATCTCCGTTTATGTCGGTGTGTGTGTGTGTGTTTGCACATATAAATGTGTCATCTTGTTTATTTTTGCATGATTTAATACTTTTTATCGTACATACATATGCAGTATTTTAGTTTGGTTCCTTGAATGTTCATCAACACATACATACACGTACATGCATACATATATAATATAAAAGCAAGCATTTAAATATATTTTATAATAATCCGATAAATTTGAACAGGATTTATTTAGTGAAAAAGAGACAGAGTAAATATATGTTACGTGTGTATACAGATCAGATAATTAAATTATATCCATACATATGTAAATACATCTATATGTATGTTATGTACATGTGCACTAATATTTACAAATATGTAAATATCAACTCTAGTATATAAGAATATATACTCTTTAAAGGATTTGCCTAAAAAGTTGATACTGTTTGTGCTGCAGTTTATTATTTAAGGTGAGAAATTCGGTTAGACGGTTCACAAAAAAAAAAATTATATCATGAATTGTAAGCAAACGTTTTAAAAGACTTTCCTAAAATTTCATATAGGAATACCGACTCGTTCTATGGTTACAAGTCATTGAAGTCAGCTGCTCTTCTTTAGGCCTAGAATCAGAGATTTTTTCAAACAAATTTTTCTCAAAATTACTTTTTTGGAACTTGCGTACATACTGATTTGTATTTTGAAAACTTTTAACCAATCGTTTTTAAAATTTGCAAATACTTTCTGCATAGTAATAGCATAGCGCTATATTAGAACTGAAATTCGAAACATTTTCATTATACAAAAGAAATGTTGAGAAAATTGTTTTCACCTGAAAATCAAGTCTTCCAGAATGCAATGTAGGGTCACTAATATGTGTTATTTGCTTTTCAAAAAAATTGTTCGAAAAATTTATAGTGCGTACTGAAATGTATGTATAAAATATTCTCAATAAATTATATTAATTTAAAATTTAAAAAAAATAAACGAAAATCATTGAGAAAACGCTTTTCTAAACCAAACCGGCTTAATCTTCCTGTTTTTTTTTTCAGATGCATCACTTTCGGTTTAAAAGCGCCTAAGAGCTAAAATATTCTAAGCGAAATATATGTAAGTTGTTGGTGAATTATATATTGAAATTCTTTTGTTGTATATGGCTGTTTATTTGGTCTCTAACTTGTGCCTTTCCGATAATTTTTGGTGTTTTTAAACGTCCCTGATCTCAGAACTAGAAATGAAGTATCGATTGAAGAGACTAAAAATTTTTATTTATCTCAAATAATTCAAAAGACTTATGAGGTTTTTGACAAAAGTTCAGTATTTAAAAAAAAAAACTCCGATACCAACAATTTTAATCAGTTTCTTAATATGTTTAGACGAATATCGTACAAAATGAGTTTATAATATTTCACTCAGTTTACTATTTCGAGCGTTTATTAATGATGTATAAGGAGTCTGTTCACAAAAGTTACGCGCGGACTTTTATCAATTCAATAATGTAATAATTTTAAAGAAATATTATTATTCCGCAAAAAAACATACAGTTTATAAGTCAATAAGATCTGAAAAGATGATTTGAAAAGTTTAGGTTAGATTATTAGTTCGATCCTAACAAGATCTCACTTGAGCAATATGAAAGTGATTTGATTACTTTTCGATAAAAAGTGTATCAAACATAACAACTAAGCTACTATAGTAGTTTGAGAAGAAACTGTCGACGAAAATTGTAGATCATAAAATTATGTATAAAATATATTAATATTTTCTTTAAAAAACCTACGTTATAACCATTTTTGGATCAACAAAGAATTTGTTTGGAAGAAGCCAAAGCAGAAGCAGTCATAGGAATGCCGTGAACACCGCACAGTTTCATTTATGGTAAACAATTGACGAAAGATCAGAGACTTGAGACATTGTAATTGTAATATTGGAGTTTTCGGAACCATATGTTTAAAAAGCGTCAACTAAATTTTAGAAATCAATTAATTTTAAATTAGAATTAAGTGTTGATCTGTTAAAAATTAAGATAATTACTTAAGGTCTATGCCTTAACTCAATTTATTTTCCTCTAAGAAAATTGTCAATTGAAATTATTGTTTTTTAACGGGCTATATCAATATAATATATTATTTTAGTTATCCGGTATCTTCAAAAAATAGTATTTTAAATGAAATTTTGTTATATGCTTCGGAACCTTCATTCAACTCATCAGCATTTTAATCATTTAAAATAAAAAGCATATAATTTTTTGATCATTTGTTGTGTCTGGTTTGTTATTGGAATTTTTTATTCTCCTTTTTATTATAAAATATTGTTCGCGTAGCATATTTTGGAAAAATACTGTTTTATGGTAATATTATCACTTCTGGTGTAAGCGAAATGCAAGACAAAACTATAGCGACGGGACAGCTTTCTGAAAACTTGTCACACAGATCAACTCTACGAAAACTGGTGAAGTTTCTTAACTGTCGAAACCTGAGTTTACTTCGTCTCCAAAAACCAGAAGATAAACAAATAAGCAACACAACCGAAGTTTTTAAAGTAACGAAGCTAAAAAAGGACAACGAATGAAAATCAAGAGGATCGAAGTTATATTGGTTTTTTTTTAAAGGAGCCTTTTTACATTTAAATGAAATTTCTTAATTTTTTTCTTTGTGGTAAGTAAATACTTTAGTTCTTTTTTTATGTGAAAAAACATTGCGAAAAAGCATATAAGGTTTATTAAAGGCTCTCTTCGACGAATGAGTTATTACGGGATTTACTCGTAGTTTTTAAGCGCAATAAAAATGCGTTTTAGGAACTGAAAACATCATCTAGATATTTAGATCATGTTGCCATTGAATGTTTTCGACGCAAATTGACGAAACCATAGCACGGAACCTCTTAATTTTCAGAACTTTAACTTTGGAGAAAAATCAGTTGAGAACGAAAAGAAAACGCAACTATTCTTAATATATATAATACATATATATATAATATTTCCTATAAATTCTATGTTCTAGACATTGGGGGTCATATATCTTATTTCTAATAATTTTTTTTAGTTGTTTTTCTTTTTCATGGCAAAATATTATTTTTTTCATTTAATCTACATTTAGCTTACAAACCTTTCTTAATCCATTTGTTGTTCACTGTCTGATTTTTAATTTTTCATAAACCAAGCGTTTTTATATGGTTTCTAAACGCTTTACGCACCGAACTTGTTTTTTTTTTACTTAAAGGGAATTATAATATTTATTGAGTTGGGAAACCGAAATACACAATAACGGAAATTTAAAAAAGATATGGGAAGGGGAATAAAACTTTGCACTGGGCTTGTGAACTTTTTATACACTTTTTTATGCGTTTTCCAACTAGAAAAATATTTTTTTGAATTCAATATAAATAAATTTCAGAATTTTTGGCAGTCTATTTGCTGCTTTGCACTTTTGTTTGCCGTGGCGTGTTATCCTTCGATTTGTAAACTGTTGTTGTTTTTAGTAAGCTGTTGTTGTTATTTGTAAACTGTTTTAATTTTTATATGCTGTTTTCATAAAGCGACGAACATTTTCAGTTTTTGTGTTTGAATTTTCCAAAAACACGAAATCAAATGCACTTTCACTATTGTATATTTGTTTGCTTGGATATGCACCATTTCACCATAGACTATTTATTGTTGTTTTATCTTCAACACTATGTGTCATCAGCTAAATTATTTATTTGTTTATATTTTCTTCTTCATTTTCATTTTGCTGGCATTAGTAACACTACAGAACAATTTTTAGCTTGGAACTTTGAACACAAAACGCTCACAAAAATGTTACAACAAACAAATTTTTTGCGTTGCTTTTGTTTTTGTAATAATATTTGAACTTTTTTTCTTTTTGTTTATAAAAATAGTAAACGAGTATGTTTATATATTTTGACCGAGATGTAGACAGCGCGAGAGAGAGTGAAAGAGAGAGAGCGATGAGGACTATATGAACGACGGCAATTGTTGTTAAAAAATTCAAATTCAAAAAACGACAGGCCGCTTCGCTTGTACGGTGCCAAAGTGTGTGAAAAACAACTTTTCACCCCTTCGAAGGATACACTACAACTGTTCGCTGCGAACGGTCGCACGCCAAAACCAACCCCTGTTCCACATGTCACACTGTGCCCATAGCTGCAGCGCCGCAAATGCAACGTGCCAATTGGTCGATCGCACATGTTGACTGCAACATGTTGTGTGTTGCTTGGAGTGCAGTGTTGCATTTACTTGATTTTCTGCGCTGTGTTGCTCCGCTTCCTTCACACGAGCAGTTTCGTCTTCAATAATGCAACAACAAATACATGCAAATATTTACGCACTTTGTGTGTGTGTGTGTGTGTTGTTGTTGTTTCTCCTACACAACTTCTTACAACATTTAATCCCTACACGCGCTGTCGAACTTGTTGCTGGCAATGCATCCCTACAGCGCAACATGTTGCTTGGCGCTTTTGGTATGGGAATGTTGTGAAATATTTGAAACATTGGTTTGCTTACTTTTTCGCTCCCGTGTTCCACATTTATCATGCAATGCCTGTGTATGTGTGCTTCGTTTTTTGTTGTTGTCATTCGCTTGTTTTTGCTGATTTTTCTATAGTTTGGTATGTTTTTATTTGGATTTTGTTGTGAATTTGTTCATCATGTTCTAGTTTGGACAGCAGCAGTTGGCGCTTTCCTTCTCGGTACAGTGGGACATAATTAGGGAAACACTACAGTTTACTTAAAATGTGTAAATTTTTATTATTTATTTTACACATTAGATATTTTTATAAATGCTGTTTAGATTTTTCAGCTAAAAATGAATTATGCAATTTTTGATTATATATATGTAGACCAAGGTCGATAATTTTTCAAACCAAAAACATAATCGTGAGATGAAATTCTTTGAAAAGAAAGAGAATATAACAAAAATTAGAGGAAAAATAATTTACGTGCGATATGTGGTCATGAAGTGCGAGTAAGATGATTGAGTTTTCAAGGGTAAAAAACGGTTTATCTCGATAACCGAAAAACCACGAGTCTGGAAAAAATGACATAGCTGTAGGTTATAAAAAGATCTACATTTTTTGTGTGATTACTTTTTGCTCATAACCTTAAAATTTATGTGAAAAAAATTAAATAACTAAGTGCGTGGCAAAAAACAAGCATTTTATGTATGAAATATACAAAGGGCTATTAGAAAATATTAATATAGCAAATTTAAGAAAAAAAATGTGTTTTCTTTTTTCAAAAACATTCAGTTGTTTGTGTAGATTTTCACAACCCAAGTATGCCAAGATTTTTTACTAGCTTAATTGTAGTCTAAAGGCCTGAATTTGAAATGTTTTTCGGTTGTTATTAATAAAAAAAAGTACCAAAAATATTTTTTTTTAATTTTTTAATAAGGGATTTTATTAAGTTTTAACGATACATAAAAAAGTTAAAACCTAGAAAACTCAAAAGTGAATTTTTTTTAAAACAAAGCCCAATCCGTGAATTTTTGCCTTAAAATGGTTAAGGTAGACAACCATTGCAAAAGTTGATTTTTTTGCATATTTCTAATAAAGATATAACTTGAAATATGCCTATAAAGGATTTGATTTCAAGCTTATTGGTTTACGAGATATCGAGCTGACCGTTTAGTCGCATAAAAAGCATGGTAAAAACCTGCATACTTTTTGTAAATCGTTGGCATTTTGTCAGATTTTCAAATATTCAAAAAAGTCTGTATCGAGTCATAACTGGGATTATTAAAGTTAAGTAAAAAAAATTTTTTTGTTTCAAGGTTCTGAAGCTGAAGTTTATTGCTTAGAAGTCGAATATGTCGCACTAGCAGCGATGCATTCAAAAACGTGTCAATGACAGAGTTTTGATGTAATACAAATTATGATATCCTTCACACATACAAATTATTCCGTACAAGAATTTGATTCCGATCGTCCAGGTTGTATTGTAGCTATATGCTGCAGTCATCCGATCTGAACAATTTCTTCGTATTTATTATTCATTTTTGTTATATGTAATAAGTCATGCCAAATTCCGTGAAAATATCTCGTCCAATTCCAGTTTTCCAGCACTTGATTTCGATCTTCCATTTTGTATGGTAGCTATATGCTATAGTGGTCCGATAACGGCTGTTCCGACAAATGCAGTTCATTGTTGAGAAAAAGACGGCTGTAAAATTTCAGATCGATATCTGAAGGGACTAGTGCGCATATATACAGACGGACGGGCAGACGGGCATGGCTAAATCGACTCAGCAGGTCAGCTGATATATATATTTTAGGGTCTAGGACATTTCCCTCTGGGTGTTACAAAATTCCTGCTAAACTTAATACACTTTGTTCAGTGTAAAAAAACATAAGTAATATCATATGTAGCGTTTTTGTAATTTACGGTCAAAAAAGGCCGAAATTTGAGCGTGTAGGAAGACGACTTCTTAATCTCTTTGTACTTTGTTCTTTCGTGCGATTTTTGTGGGCCACCCGAGCCAATTTATTTTTATTTTGCTGTTTGAGTACCCCTTGTTTATAGTAAATGTAATATATAAATCAAATTTAGTTTTAAATACTTCAATATGGATCTTGAATTTTTTATGTTTATGATAAATTTATATTTATATTTCTAAAACAATTTTTATTTATATAAATTTTCTTAATATAGTATACCTACAATTTTTTCAAAACAAAAATATATAAAACTCTTTAAAATTTTAAAGCGTTCCCAATCTGAAAATAGAACACTGTAAACACTTCTTTCATCTACTCGTTGATTCGGTTTATTATTGTGTGCTGCATGCGTTGATATGTATGGCTGTGTGTATGCATGCAAGCACGCTAGATATGTATGGAAGCCGTTGTGCGCTGTTCCATTTTTTCTTCCTCTTTCAGCATTCGTATCCCGCTTTGTTCCCATTCCAGCGTGTGCGACATATTTCCCGCAACACCACAGTCAACTGAACACACACACACACAAGCACAAAAAGACACGCGCATACACATACAAGCAACTTTATTTGCCGGTGGGCGATTGTATTGGTTCGTTTGCTGCGTCATTCGCTTTTTGATGGAGGTTTGGTAGCTCGGTTCGAACGGAATACAGCGAACGCTACTAACATTGCTTATACTTGTATGTATGTATGTAGATGAGTATTTATGTTTGTATGCGATCTCATTTGTATGAAGTCACCTACTTTGCCTGTCAACGCTGAGCGCAGTTTGCTCGATAGTTGCACCGATTTGGAGTTGCATGAGATTGTTGGTGTCAAAATTGGTGTTGGTGTTGGTAGTTTCTCTGTGCCGTTTTGTTGTCAGGCTGTACAGTTGTTCCAATTATATAATTTTTTAATTAAAAAATTTTGGTTGTTTATTTTTTTTCAAAGGTTAGAGTATAAAAATAAGTTTTAAACAAATTTTTACTTGATTTTTTTTTTGTTGTTTATGTAATTGTTAGCATATTTTTCGCATTTTCGTTTGATAGCTAAATAATAGAATTCATTTATTTTTCAAATTAATTATTTTTATTTAAAAATTTTTGTTTATTCCAAATATTTTTTTCAGTCAGCCAAAATATCTGTTTGCGAACTCTTCCAATTCGTTGTTTCGTTTCCAATGCGCTGCACATCCTTTTGGCAATTTGTATTGTTTTTGTTTCATTATTATTTTTGTTTTGTTGTTGTTGCATTTTTCACTGTTTCCCATTTCTTTTGACTTTTTCAAATTTCAATTATGTTGTTGTTGCAAAAATGCACTAGCACTGCAACTACCCTCTGCCGGCGCGTTTCACTCACATTTCGCATCACTTCCATCCCTTCTAGCCCGCTAGCTATTATTCTATTATTGCGGGAAAGCAAGTTACTTATTTTTGTTGTTCTCTTTTTGAATGTTATTCGAATGTTGTCATTTCGTTATTATTTTTTCTTACTTTGCTCGTTTCCTTTGCATCCAGTTCTGCTGATGGTATTGTTTGTACGTGTGTTTGCATGTTGTTGTTGTTGGCATATAGTAATTTTTACGATTTTATCTATGCAGTCTTCCCGAAATTCGCTCACACATACATATGTACACATATGTAGACATATGTATGTATGTAGGTAAGTTCATCGTCAGTTGGCAATTCCTGTTCATACAACTATATTCATTTCTTTGCAAGTGGGCGTGTCAATCTGCATTTTAAAATCATAAAAAGGTAACAATTGGAATTTCATTAACTCAATAGTTACATTAACTGGGATTTGCTTTGTTCCTTCATCTATAGAAATTGGTTAGCTAATTTCAGTGTTAAGAAAGAAATACAACAACAGCACAAAAGAGCTAAAATGTTACTTGACCTTTAGAATGATTATTATTTTTTTTAATTGTGATTTTAATCCTACTCTTATCTGGTTTATTAAGTGCCAAGAGATGGCATATTTCATTCTATAAATTTTTTATCTCTAATACCAACTAGTCAAAATTGACCCGGACTGAATCAGTATGACAACTTCAAAAATACTCACAGAGTTTGGTACCGGAACTGAAGCAGAAACGAGTAATTAACCAGTAAGGAATTCCACACACTAAACTAAATTTATTTTTGGATCCGTGGAAATGATCGAAGCAGAATTTTCCTCAAATCCCCAGCTTCAGTTTGTATGAGTTTAGATGATAGCGATGTAACATCCATCTTTCATAGTCATTACAAGCCCCTAAATATGGCTTTGTTGTTAATATGGCAAACCGAGATGACACAATATTTTATTCATTGTAAAGATAAAATGAATTCCAGAAACCTTGTGGGGATCTATCAGTAAGTGCACCGTAGCTTCTTCCAAGGATGTACTGAGCTACCTCAGTTGCTTAATTTCGTATTGTGTATTCAATGGATGATTTTAAGACAACTACCTTTGTCTTACACTTATATTATAGACATTTATGGATCTCACTAGTGATAGACAATTAATGTTGTAAATTTGAATAATAACATAATATTATAGAGTTATACAAGTAAATAGGATTTATGAAGGAATTCGTGTGAAATAAATTTTGCATAAACATCGAATCTAGGAATACTTAGCATTATCACGAACTCATGTATCCTTATATGTTTATGCTAGTATATTTATTTCTTGCAAGTTGTTTGTTCGATTCCTCACTCTCCAGTTTTGGAAAATCGGAACGAACTATTACTATAAGTATAAGTATGATTTCTGTAGCACGACTCATGCTCTTCAGCACTTCATTTATTTGAAATTATGAAATCTCTCAGTAAAGTACTTTTGGGAACAATAATAAAAACAACAAAAATTATTTTCGTTCTCATTTGCAGTGCAAAAGTGCGTGCAGACGCATATTTGAATAGAACTTTTTTATGATTCTGCATACACATAAACCTACATCGACATACATAACTACAAATAAGTATTTTGAAACACTCGACCATCGTAGTTGTTAACATTGCAAAGGTAAGGGGTGCCAAACTAATACACTCAAGCTTCTATTTACAAAGTCACATAAACAGGCTTATATATGTATATACATATGTATGTGTATGTAGACACGTATGTGTATGTATGTATTCTGGCACGTATGTAGAATTAAGTAGTATCCTTGTTGAACGCATGCAAACACGTTGAAGCCCCTGACCTGTCTTACGAATTTTTTGAACATCAGATTTGCAAAGGTACGCACAGGCGAAATGGAAAATGGAGCACACATAATATGTACATACAAACGTGAATATTTTTACATGCAATTGTACATATTTATGTGCATATGAGTGTGTATTCATGCTTTATTGCAACTAGATATAATTGCCACTTAGAGATCTTCTATCAAATTTCTTCGCATATAGTTCGATTTAAAGTACGTATATATTTCGAAATGCTTACATGCACACTCGTATGTAAAGTATGTACATACATATGTATTGTATATTCATAAAAGTGTAGAATTTAATTAATTTGATCACTGTGTCATAAGGTTACAATATTTTTTTTTTTTTTGTAAAACCTATAATACTAAGATACTGTTTATTGGCATGGACAAACATTGGCATCCTTTTAGTGCCATTACGGTACTAGTATTGGTCTACAATAAAGCAACACCCGAAAATAAATTCACGGGCTCCTTCGAAACAAGGGCAAGATAACATTAATAGTGTTGAGAGGAGTTCAGGTTCACTTCGACGATTTTCGAGACTTGTTCGGGTAATAAGTTCAGAAACATACAAATTTATTAATATTTTGGAAAAAATGTGCAAAAAAAAAAAATAATTTCGGGATTAATTCGGGACTGATTGAACATTTTCGGGACTGGATCGGAACTATTTCAGGATTATTTGGAAAAGAGTTAGATACAATTTCAGTGGCGAAATTAAGCTATTATGTTCCCGTACTATTAATACATACAAGATTCAAATGGTTTTTTAATAAGCTAATCTTCTTATTTAACTTATTATTAAGTAGTGCTTTTTTGTCATGGAAAAGTTTACTACTACTACGTAACTAGTATGTACATAGGCCAGGACTGTTTCTGTAAGTATATTTACTGACTCCTTCGAAACAAGTGTATGGTATATATAGATTTGAGAGCAGTTCAGATTCACTTCGGCGATTTTTCTGACTTGTTCGGGTGTATTTTCGAATTAGTCCAAAATTTTTCTGAACCTATAAATACTATTTTGTTACATAACATATAATCTGCAAAAAAACAGACAAAATAATTTCGGGATTGATTCGGGACTACTCCCACATTTTCGGAACTGAGGCTAGACCATTTCGAGACTATTTTAAAATTATTTCTTAAGCATTTTTTTATGATTTCAGAGATAAAACTTATCTAGTTTTGATTCATTTCCAAAATATTCCTGAAAAATTTGAGTTTAAGCATGAGCTGATATTAGTTATAAGGTAAAGAAGAATAATAATATATAAAATACATAGATTACTAAGCTAGCTTCAGATTTTAATTATGATGTGTGTATTAAAGTAATTTTTGAAGATAATAAAGTTTGAAAATATTTAACTGCATTAGTCGAAGGTAACATCACTTCGCGTCCTTCGGAGCTTCGAAATGTGTATTTGTGTAAAATAATCATCATAGAAGCAAGTGATCAGGTGATCATGTGACTATAACGACTTTTTTGTCCAGAATTTGCAAAATACTTTACAGTTTATATAGCAAATGTAGCTGCTAGGTATCGTATGGTTAGATCTGAAGATCAAGTGATGCCAGAAAACTGCTGAAGTTGGCTCTCATGCACCGATATATGAATAATATTTTATCAAAACTGTTTTGAAGCATACTTATGTAGTACGTGTGTAAAAGCTTGTGCTTAATATTTTTCCTCATTGCTTTGTTGGCATAACCTACAAACATTACCGAACGTATTACTTCCTAGACCGCTTAGTAACATGTCCATTGCAGGATATCAAATTTATTATATTTATGTATGCATGTGTGTATGAGTACCGTGTAGCGCTGTAATGTGATCCTCAAAGGCATAAACTCGTGAGCCACTTAAAGCAAGAAGTACATGAATAACTATCACAATGGGCCTCCTAAAGGCCTAAGTGTGTCGAATGACAGCCACTTTACCTACCTACCTACATGAATAACTATACATACATACACACATACAAACATCAATGGTAACATTCCAATACAACAAAAATAACAACAACGGCTGAATACGCAATATGGTCGCAACAAATACGGAATATATTTGTCATATGCACACACTTGCACACACACACATCTAAGGTAAATAGAAAAATATTCGAAGCGCTCGCACAGTGAAGTCACAAGAAAAAATACTTAACTCGACAATCAAAGTGTCCTGCGAAAAGGACATTCACATTGAGAGTTCAAATAACAAGCAGCAGATGCACACAAATGCCACTTCCTATATGCAAACATGCAAACATACACACAAATACATATGCATATACATACATACAGCTATTTCGTAGATAAACATAAGTGCAGAGACATTTTCGTTAACTTGCCTTGACTATTTGCTGCTCAAACATGTGCATGCATGTGTTAGTGTGTGTATGTGCAACAGTAAGACAGATGCGACTGATGCGAACTTGTTTGTATGTTTCTTACCATGCAACTAGGTGCATATTTCGTCCTACGATTGTGTGCGTGTGTGTGCGATTGTAAGTCGTACGCGCCTATAAGAAAATACTATCTATCTATCAGCGAAGGAGTGTTATAAAATTAAAGTAGCAGCGTCAGGAAAGTGCAGCTCACTCATATGAGTATCTACACGCATACACACACATATGTATGTACGCACGGTTGCTTTAGTGCATATTTGTGTATACGCTTAAATAAATAAAATACTTGAACAGAAGTTGAATGTACGCACGACTGCATTAGTCATATGAGTATGGAATAGTGTGTTTCATATAGGGTGGTTCTTAAATATCAAAAAAATATTATATAAACGATTTACAAAGCTTTCGAAATCGCAAAAATTACTGAAAGCGAAGATATTACATAACTGGCTTAGTTTTCCAACATAAGTGTATACAAGTAATTATATAGTCTTCCTACTAAATTCGAATTACTTCGGGACTGATTCAACATTTTTCGGGACCGGTTCGGGTCTACTTCTACAATACAAATTTTATGTTATTTAGGAAGTAATCTGCAAAAAAATGAAAAATAATTTCGGGATTAATTCGGGACTAATTCGACATTTTCGGGACAGAAGCGGGATCAATGCAGAAATATTTTAGGATAATTTCGCAATTAGTTATATAAAATTTCAGCGACAAAATTTTTCTAACCGAATAGTTCCAAAGAATTTGATTTTAAGTATGCTGATATTAGTTATAACGTGAAGGATAAAAGTAATATATGCATTAGATCTAACTTCAGACTAGTGAGAATACTAAAACGATTTTTGATAATAGTAAAGTGTGAAAATAATTAACTACTCCACACAAAAATATCTCACATGTTAAGCAATATTTTCGGTAAAAGTCAGCCAAAGGCATTGACTTTCTCATACTCGGTATCCGGCAGATTATTATTAATTTGTATTATTAAGTTTACATTTTTTTTTATAATAAGCCAATCAATTAATTTAACTAATTAGTGTTTTAAATAGGGTATTTTTTATTATGGGAAAGTATTGTTACCCGTTACGTACTAGTATGCAACGAAAAAGTACAAAAGCAGTTCAGGTTCACTTCGACAATTTTCGTGATTTGTTCGGGACTATTTTGAAATTCATACAGACACAGTGAACATAAAAATTTATCAATATTTAGGAATTATAATGCAAAATAGAAAAATAGTTTCGGAATAAATTCGGGACTGATTCGATATTTTCGGAACTAGAGCGGAACCACTGAGATCCTTACATTGGTTATAAGAGGACTTGAAAACTTATGGTTCGATAAACATACATAACCAGAACCCCCAAATATTATTAAATTCAGGTAATTATCGAACGAATCAGTGTTTTTTTGCACTTTGAATTTTATATATTTTCACAAACGACTTTTTTTTGGGGAGGCGGCATTTTGAGATAATTCCAAGCAGAAAAACCTGCCTCACCCTTAAATGCCTTGCTTCGGACGCCCACCTAGATATCGGCTACGGGATTAAGGGAATCCAAAATTTTTCAAAATGAATCCGCAATCGTTAAAGTACATTAAATTATTTAAATTATTATTAAATAAAATGCTTCTTCAAAAAAAAGTCACAAAAAACGGTGTATTTTACTTATAAGTGGATATGATAACTCCTTAACCCATTTTCGCAAAGCATAACGAGAGGTCTGAAACATTTCAAGATGTTTAGTTCATACAACTTTAGTGGTATGCGAGATATGTACATAAAACCTTTTAGGGGCTAGGCCATGACCACTTTTCAAAAAATTTTAATTCGCGCACATACATATCTTCGTCCTTACTATAATATAAGCCTCCGTACCAATTTTAAGCAATTTGTTGTTGTAAAAAATTTTCATCCGAAATTTTTTAAAGACCACCCTAATTTGCATATATGTATCTTGCTGTACTAGGATTCCCGTTCACAGGCGCATTCCTCGTTGTCCTACGAGTATAGTAAACGCTGTCAGTATTGATGCCGCCGGCTTAAAAGCGAAAATTTCTCAGCGCATGAGCGCTGGTGCAATAAGTTTGTCTTAACTGCAAGTTCACATTCATGAGAACCGATACAACAACAATAACACTAAAATATAGTGTCAACAAGCGATAGTTATACCAACGAAGGCTCTATCACGCGCACATATACACATTCAAACATAA
Organism: Bactrocera oleae; assembly: GCF_042242935.1. Lineage (NCBI taxonomy): Eukaryota > Metazoa > Arthropoda > Insecta > Diptera > Tephritidae > Bactrocera > Bactrocera oleae. The sequence goes on along the minus strand of NC_091540.1, from coordinate 61,480,777 downwards.
ATCTGTATTGTAAAATTATATTGTGACTGCAGCAAGCGAAGCGAAGTGAGAAAGGGAAACGTGTGCAAGCAACGAAATGCCAAAACAGTTACAATAAAAACGTACAACACTCTGCAGACAAAGGTGCGCATATGCGTGTGAGTGTGTGTTTGTGAGTTTGTGCGGCTGTGTGTCGGTATCTGTGAGCGCACACCGCTGCCAACGAAATAATACATTAATATTATGGCTTTTGTTGTCGTTATTGTTGTTGTTGCATTTGTTGCTTTTATTACTTGTGTGTGTTTTTGAGTTTTCAGCTTTTCCGAAATCATAAAAGGAGCAGATGTTACATTTTTTCCATTGTTATTATTATTCCTTGCTTGACTCGGCATGGCTAGGCATGACTGATTCGCCGGTTGGTTGGTTGGATGCCTGTTTGCAGCCTGCCAACATCATCGTCAGCGAGTACAATCGCAAATGTTGCGCGCTGTTATTGTGGCACATTGTTGCTGTTGTTATTTTCGCTCACTTGGAATTGTTGTTGTTATTGTTGTAAGCACCAGTATTGTTGTTTTTGTAATTTCTTCTGTGTTTGCTGTTGTTGTTGTAAATATTAGTGTTGTTGTTGTTGTTTTCGCACACTTGTAATTGTTGTTGTTGTAATTGTTAGTTTAGTTTTTGTTGTTGTAGCCATTTTTGTTGTTGTTGTTGTTGTTGTTGTTACAGCAATTTTATTTGTTTTTGTAATTGTTATTATGGTTGTTGTTGTTGCAAGGATTATTAATATTGTTGTTGTTGTTGTTGTGTTTCTGTTCTTTCTTTAGTGAACTAATCGAATGAACGTACTCTTGCACGCCGTTTAAAAGTAGTGGCCGCTGCCTCTCTTGTTGTTGCTCTTATTATTATTGTTCTTTTTTTTCTGTTGCTGCTGTCATCGGCTTACACACACACACACAAACACATAGAATTGTTATTGTTTCGCAGTCTTTGCCTTTTTATTTGCCGTCATTTTTACTTGGCAGCTAAAACGATTACAGTTTAGCTTGTTGTTGTTGTTGCTTTAGAATTTTTTTGGTTTGCTGCCTTCCTTGGCAACATTGCTTTTCGCGTTGCGCAATGCAGTTGCTGTCGTAAAATAAACTTAATGATGTTCCTAATGATGGTGTTGTTATAATTTGCTGTTTTTGTTGTTGTTGTTGCCGACACTTCAACTGCCGCAGATAATGATGTGTACAACAATAATGAGCTGGCGCGCATATACTGACGCTCATTTACATACACAAATTGTATACATTTATATACCATATACATTTATATGTATGTCTATAACCGTATATATACATATATATGTATATATATATATGTAAGTGTGTATGTATGTATGCACATCCGTTTATTGCAGCAGTTTTTGTTGTTGTCCTTAATTATCTTTGTTATAGGCGAATGAGTACTTGAGTGCATAATTTGTGTGTGTAATGTTGTTGCTCCTTTCAAGTAGTCACTTTTTGTTGTTTTTGTTATTGCTGCTTCGCTGCTTATGCTATTCGCGCAGCGGTTAATGATGAAGCCATTCAACGCTTGAATGTGTCAATATCCTTGAGAGGAAATTAAAAGGCACGAAACTTTTGTAGCCACTTATTTTACAACACCAACATTAATACAAATACACAAACACTTACTAATGCAGGCTGCTATTAATACATATATAGTTAATACTCATAAATATATATACTTACGTTAGGGTGGAGCGAACAAAAAAAAATTTTTTACGGCTGCTTCAGTTAAAGTAAATTTCGAGTTAAAATTTTCTTTGGTTTAAACTCTTTACATTTATATAAAAATTACCGAATGTGACGGTTTTTGATCAAAATTTATTTTAACACTTAAGGAAAGCATGTTGTCGTTTAAGATTTTTTTTTAAGTTGATAACTGTTAATTGACCAGAAAGAGGACTCTGCACAGCTTCTAGAACACTTATCAAAAATTGTTTACGAAATAAAAAGTTGAAAAAATTTACCGTCTCTAGATGGTAAAAAAAAATTTTTTTGTCCAAAAATTATTTTTTTTTTTATAATCTATAAACTAAGCAAAAATAAAATTTTTCGCCCCACCCTAATATACGTGTAGTTGCATATAAACTTATTATAATATTGTGCAAAATATTAAAGGGTTAAAGGATATTGCAAACACTTGTTGTTGTAGGCTGCACCCGCCAAACTTGAGTTGTTCGCATTTTTAATAACACGCTTGTTAAAAACTTTCTCAACATTATTCATTTGTATAAAATATCAGTTGTAAAAAGTATATTATTTGAAATGAAGAATTATTTCAAAAATACTGATATCAACACATACATTTATATAGTTACATAATATACATACAAAAGATTACTAAAGTCCTTCAACTCTTCAACTCAAAGGACTCAAATACTTGATAGGGGGATATGGAAACTTTTGTAGTTTTTGTCGATTTCTGAAAACCTTGAAAGTTGTTAAACCATGTTATATACGTATGTATCCAATCGCCTCTAGGCAGATTGAGATAAGCAAGGATGTCACATGTATCCATCCATAACAGTGAACCAAGAACATACATCACAGTGTCAACCTCTGTCCGTTGATTCTTTCTCCTTTAACCTTTTCTATGTTTCCTTCAAGAGTGTTTTCCTGATTAGACGACACAAGCCATTGGGAGCTGCAAGTTTTATAAAACGTCTAATATGTTCGACCTTTCAGTCATCTACAAATAATTCTTCAAAGAAGTTCGTTGGGAAAATCTGGCGGACATAATGGGCTGAAGTTAGATGATTTTATTCGCCTCACCATTTACACCATTAGCTTTGTAATCGGCGACTCATTTCATCTCATGCTCACTTCACTCAACGCAATTCGTACGTAGTTGTTTCCACAATATAATATAAGAACAACAGAGCATAAAATGGAAATTGGGAATGAAGCAAACTTTGAAACCTGAAGGCTTACTAACTGTCAGATTTCGTCGTTTATTTATTAAAATTTGTAATTGCTTTCGAGATGCCAGGAAATGTTTTCCGCCTTCTTCAACCCCACAATATTCCAGTTTCACCAATAAGCCATATTTCTTTTCAATAACAAGCCGCATGATGCTTGAATTCCAGCTATTAGTTATATCGAGGAATTATCAATTTGCGTTTATATTGTAACAATTGATGTTGAACTTAGCTGACCATTTGTCCTGGTTTCTGACAGTACGAATTCCGAGTTAAGCGCCCCGACAGAGCTTAGAAATTAAAAAAAAAAAATTAATTGAATAAAATTGTGTTGCTCTCTTACCAATTGTATGTCGCGCTTTTCAGTGAATTGTAATACGGAAAGAAATCGATGACTAAAAAAACCGTTCCGGATTTTGCCGAGACAAAAATGGTCATCTAACGTTAAATAGTATCCTAGATGTAGTTTGACGTCATATCCAAAACCATTTTCGCTAAAGCTGTACTCTGATCACGAATTTAGAAGAACGTTGTTCAGGCTTACAAATTTCATAAACCAGCAGTTTAATGTTGACATGACGTTAATTCTGTCTTAGCATACTTGCTTACTATAAAAGTGAAGTATTTGAAGGTTAGTTATTAAACTACTACAATGAAAGCTATATACATCATACAAACTGCTTTGCGGCATATTGCACGAGCTTTGTCCTTGTATAAGGCTACAGGTTGTATTCGTTGTTTTACTATTTAATTACCCTCGTTATACATTGCTATATATACAATAGAAGTGATTCTTGAAAAAGAAAAAAGAAATTAAAGATTACACGTTACATTTTTTTAATGGCTCTAACCTTGGGTTGATCTCGATTTGCTATAAGTGGATTTAAACACCTAAAAATTGGCCTTTTTTGCTTCCTTAGGAATAATGTCTGATGTTAATCTAATTCGAAATGATTCACTTATGTTTTACGATCTCTGAGTATGGTAGTGTGTTAAAATGAGTTATGGACTTTGATGAGTAACTCTTTTTAGTTATTCTAGCTACTAGAAGTTTAGGCTTCCAGCAGTGCACTCAATGGACTATAATAAAAAGCAATTTTGCTAAGATCCTTGTCGAAGAATAAGCTCGGTAATCAACTCTGACTTTGACAAGCATTTTCGAATATCAAAACTAATCGGATTTTAAATGAAAGAAAACACTTCTTAGTGCATATATTCATCAACAGATCGAAGTTGATTGAAAGATGAAAGAATTTTTTTTTTTAATATCTATATATATATATTCATACTCATGTGAATAAAATTCTATGTTGTATATTACTACCAACCAATAAATCCTAAATTTGCTCAATCGAAAGCATTATAGTAAACGTTATGAAAACCTTCATTCATCAAATTTCCAATTAAAACAAATAACAAAGCGTGACATAAAAAGTAATATATAGCATTTTAAACAAAAGATATACATATTTTAATGTAGTAGATATGTACATGTATACCTTTTCAAATGTTTTCGCTTCCACGCTACACCGTAGGATACCGAAGGATTCTGATTGTATTTGAGTTTCTAATATTATTTCGCCTGCCAGTTACTACAATTATCCCAGCGGTGGTTGTTGTAGCTTAGCGTATGTATTTGTGTTGTTGTTGTTGCACTTTCGCATACATACATATACATATATAACATAGATACAGGCATTCCGTACTTGTAATTGGGCACAAGACGTTTATGATTGAGGTAGTTCCTTAAATGAGGGACCACGCGAGTTTCTAATAAGTGTCGTTTGCGTTGTGAAAGATCGATTACAAAATATCCATGTAATTTTCATTATCTTGGTTCATAATTTGTTTTCTTGCGCTGAAAGTAGTTGTGGCAATTAAGGCAAGTAAGGAGGTGAGAAAGAGTTGGATTACTCATTAACAGCGAGGAATCGCTGAAACTGGACACATGAGAAACAATTGACCTGGAGAACGTGATTCTAGAGTACACCTGTTTGTGAAAATGAATGACTTGAAGCATAGTTGTTGTAGTTTGCTATTCACGTAGTAATCTAAACAAGAATAGAAAAGAGTTTTAAATATTTCCATACGCTGAACGCAAATTAGTGATTTTGTTGATATTAGATCACTTAAAGAGATGCTAAATAAATTCATAGATTTGAATCATGAATCATAAAAAGCGTTACTTGAAATTTATCAGCATTTTGGGAAGAGTAATACGAATCTGTCGCGTAGATTACCAATTTGTGGGTTTTACATTACGATAATACCTCTGAGAAAAAACCAGTCTTCCTGACACTTGACCCAGCGATACTTTAACTTTCATAAACCGTCTGAAAACTATTTTTTCTGGAACTGGTTTCCAAGATGGCGCTCCGTGACGGTGATAACCTTCTCATTCGACTCGTATTTCTACCCGGTGAAGAATGTTTGACTTTTGGAAATGAAAAGAAATTCTATGTAGGCAAATTTTGATAATAATAGCGAGGACGGGGCAGCAGTTTGCCAATTCACCAATTTCGCAGTGGCGACCGCGGACCCACACGGTTTTTTGAGATGCCTACATTAATAGCTAATTCGTGCACGTTCGATCGGCAGTCTGTCAATACGGGGTTGTGAATTTTAGTCACGTTATACTCCGTTGTAGTCGTTTTGTGATCATCGGGTAATGGGGATCATATAAACTGATCGATCAAAGCCAAGTTCTTATATGTAAAGCTTTTTCACTTGACGAGATATCTTCACGAAATCTGACATAGCTTATTGTTCAAAACAGTGCTATCATCTCTCACCATAATCTAGACCGTATCAGATTGGACCACTATAGCATATAGCTATCATACAAAGTGAGCGATTAAAATGAAGTTAATGATATTGTTATACCCTTTATGCCATAAGAAGTGCATGCATGCACCTGTAAAGGGTGCTCTAGCTTCGATGCAGCTGAAGTTAGCGGTTTTTCACGTTTATTTTTTTGTTTTAAAATTTTCTAAATTTATTTCCTTTTTCCTAGTAAAATTAATTCACGCCAATTCATAATTTTTTGAACATCTATTTTTTTCAATTACTGACAATAATACAAATTGTTTTTTTTCACATTTTATCGCTTTTAAATTAATGTAATTATTACAAATATCTTCTTTTTTTTCGCTACAAATTATTTAATGCTACAGATCGTTGAAAGGGTTTTTTCTTTTCGTTTCTAATGTTTCATGATTTGGAGTTTTCACATGAGTGTTTCTTGCTCTTGTTTTTGTTCTATGCTTGCATTATTAACAAATTCGTTACATATATGTATAAATTAAAGTCTCCATAAATTAATTAAACAATGATTTGTAAGAATCTTCAGCCTAAGTGCATTCACTTCTACAGCATTCTTCCGGCCAGCTGAAGACAATCGTGGCGCACTCAATTCGCCGCTATCGTACAAACGCAACAGCTCGGAAACCAAAATGAGTCCGTGTAGAGATTTTGTCCGTTGGCCTGCAGGGCAATCAGGCGTTTCTGCACGAATTTCTGTTCGCATCTGGAGTTGTAACCGTTGGGCAGTTGGCAGAGATTCGAGCAGGTGTTCGAGCTGCAAAAACGAATGAGCATAAAATGAGAATGAGGGCAAAAGATAAATATAAAAAAATAATAAAAGGAAAAAGTATGAAAAAATAAATGCGTTAACAAAAACAACAGCAGCAAGTGTATATACCATATAGAGATAAAATGCATTAACAATAATAACAACAACAACAAGCATGTGTATCGCTATAAAAAATGCACTTTAAAGGTCCAATAAAGGTGAGTGGCGAAGTGGCGAGCATCAGCGGAGAATGCCAAAAATGCAACAATAACAACAAAAATAACAACAACAAGAACGTCAGCAGCAGTAATGCGTGTACAGCTTAGAGCGTATCCTGTGCAGGTTCGCACGCAATTTAATTTGCTTGCTTTGTTGTTGTTTCAAACGTCGGAGACCATATAAAATATATATATAAATGATCAGCATGAAGAGCTGCGTCGACAAGTATGTCCATCTGTCTGTCTGTCTGTATATACGCGTGCTAGTCCTGCAGTTTTTGCGCTATCGATCTGAAATTTTGCACACATCTTTTTCTTCACAAGAAGCTGTTCATTTATCGGAACCAGTGATATCGGATTACTACAGCTTATAGCTGCCATACAAACTGACCAGTTAATATCAAGACCTTACAGGCATATATTTTTATTTTAGAAGTTTTTTTTTACGAAATCGAGCACGGATTATTGTTTTAGGCAATGGCATGATCCCCGAAGAAGGTGTTCAAGTCGGACGACTACAACATATAACTGTCACACAAACTAATCGATCGATAACAAGTGTTTGTATGAAAAAAAAAATGTTTGACAAGATATCTTAACGAAATGTGGCATGGATTATTACCCGAGGCAACGGCACAATCTCCGAAATTTTTTTTTAGATCAGATCACTGGCAGGTAGATGAGCCATACAAACTAATTGAACAAAATCAAATTCTTGTATGGGATCTTCCAAATTTGTGACGGGTATTATAGTTTCGGTGCAACCGAAGTTAACGTTTTTTTTTCTTGTTGTTGTTGTTGTTTTTTTTGCTATTTTGTTGTTGTGTTTTTGCTCAATGCACAATTAAATGCATATTATATACACGTTCACACACATAAGCGCATCGAATTGTGTTTACACACACACATATGTATTGCACATACAAAGGTTCAGTGTGCACACATGCGTGTTGCAAGCTGTACGCGCCGCAGTAACAAGTGTTTGTTTAATTAAAAGTTGTAGGTAGATCTCTCTAAGGTAATTCGCATGGCTACTCGTTGTAGCAAGGAATTTACACACACATATATATACTTTTATATAAAAAAAAAATATGGTTATATATTTAAATATATACCATGTTGCACATTGCACGCGTGTCTTTCCCTTACAACGATTATGCATTTCTGTCCCTCTCTAACTGGGATCCCCTTGTTGTTTGGCTATGCGCGTGGCTATCGCCTTTATTTGTCCCCTAGCAAATCATCTTGTAATACCCCCTTTGGTTCAAAGTCACTTTGTACGCAATTTTTCCTGCTGCTAGGGGAACCTTTCAAGCATGCACACACACCCATTTACATATGTATATATGTGTATACATATATATATTGAGGGAATCATGTACCCTTGCTGGCGCAAACCCGTGCAATCATATACGCATACTTGCGCATAAATAACAAGCAGGACCTTAGTTAGCACCGCCAGCAGAGTTTACGCGCACGCGCAGACATTTCCTTTGTCGCTGACCCAATTTTACCCAGTTATTTTTAAGCATTTTTTATATAATTTCATTTTTTCAAATATTAGCGAGTGTTTTTATATACATAAACTTTTTTGTGGTTGTTTTTTTTTCTTTTTGGTGCTGAGAGGTGTTAAATTTGTATTTAACCGCAATTATTACTGGACTGTGAAAGCAAGCAATCCTCAAATATTCCCCGAAAAGAAGCACAATGTAAGAGTAGCAGGGAACTGCGCTCTTTCTCCCATTGCACCAATACTACACACTCGAATTCAAATGCAGAATGTGCAAGTAATACAATGCTTCCAAAATATATATATGCCATTCCGTTGGGTATCCCTGTGTGCAGGGTAAGCTACTAGAAAAGCTTGCATGCAGCTAATTTGTTCCCCTGATTGATTGTTCGTTTGAGGGTTAAGACTGTGTCAGTTGCTTTTGATTTTCCTTTTATTTTACAGTTATATTATTTATGTGTCAATAAGTGTGGCGTGTAGCGCGCTAAAAAATTGAAGGGGTACTCTTTTTGTCCAACAACAAAAAAAAACAGCGTTTATGCCGGTATGCATGGCGCCAATTATAACTTATTTAATTCAACAAAGAGTCAGTTGTATGTAAATATGAGATTTAGGGTAAAAATATATTTTTGAGCGCTTGAAAACACATAGAATTTGGCACGATTCCAATGCTTTTCTTTGTCTTCCCCTACTATAAGCAACTGGTAGCGCTTTGAATAAATTTGAAAGCGTTATAAAGTTTGCATTCATACAGATTACAAAAACTCTTCTTAAATTCGCGTACCAATTTTATATCGTGATCTTTGTTGGTTAAGTAAAATTTAGCAGAAAATTTATTACGATATATGAGCGATCACTGCTTATTAGATCAGTAAAACTGCGTGGTAGCAACAAATTGCCGATCCTGGTTCCAAAAACATCAAAATATATGTATACAACTTAATAACTAACGGCGTCTAAGATAATAAAAGATAATTCAGCCTTTTTATTATATTTCCAATAAAATCATGGTTACAGAAATATTAAAAATGTGGCAAGAGTGTTTTAAAGAATCTACGTTATCACAAACACAAGCATTTAAGTGGCAGAAAGCATTAAGTGAAGGTCGTGAAGTCATCGAAAACTTGATTCATGCGAGTCGTCCATCCACCTCTGTTAATGACAATAATATCGAAATAGTTAAAGAAACAGATAACAGAGGATCTGATGATGGATTGACTCAATATATTTAGGTTATTGTTTTGAGTATGAAACCTGTCAATTCAAAACTTGTGTTTTTTGCAAAAACGACGTCAAGTGGAGGTCTTAAAAGAAATCCCTGACAAGGTATCTGAGGACCCAACATTCCTAAATGCATCATTGCTGGTGATGAGGCGTGGGTTTATGAACTTTACAACTGTACAACAATCTATCGAATGGCGCTTCAAACATGATTCAAAATCGAAAAAACCAAAATTCGCCAAAGGCACTGTAGGCACTATCCCAGACAAGACTTACAACAAGTGATTGGAAAATTGAATTGAGCGTTGGGCATGCTTTTATTTGATCAGGAGCCTTTTTGAAGATAAGAACGAAGACTTAGAAATTTAGTTTTTTGTCAGTCCGTGTCAAATTTGATCAAATGATTGTTCTAGAAATGATGTTTTCTTACAGAAAACTTTCTTGTTCAAGACCGAGTTTTACTACTTTTTTTTGCCAGTCTGGGTCAAATTTGATCAGATGATAGTTGTAGAAATGATGACATCTTATAGAAAACCTTCTTGTTTAAGACCGAGTTTTACTACTTGTAGATAAGATACTAAGATAGACATCAAATTATTCGATTATTTTTTTACTTTCGGACTCATAATTCGTTATTTGAGGCCAGAGCAGATGTTAAATATACATATGTATAGCTTTTGATGTTTCCATTTTTCCAACATTTGGATGGAAACCGATGCGTACACAGGGTGTTTTACCACAATTTGATCTTACAAATATTATCGTTGCCCCTCTTACAAATGCTCAACACTCAAAAGGCGTCCTCGATTTCTTTGTCGGTAAGATCGACTTGAAAATCTCAAAACCTAGCAGAAAATTCTATGTCAAAAGATCACTAAACGAAACTTTCATGAAACTGGCAGGATTAGAATTTAAAAAGAGTACATCGTCAATCGTTGGGCTGTATAACAGGTGGTATGTGTTTAGTTCTCGTCATGTATATCCTGTTCGTGTTCTTGCTACATGTATCATATTTCATGATACTAATTTATTACGTTTATTCAGATACTGCATCGCCTCATAATATTCGGTCTTATTTGTATAAGATATAATTGTATCCTCTTAGTGAACTCGGCATTAATTTAAGGTGCATATTTTTAGAGTTGTTGGTTGCTTCGGTCGTGTTGGTTGCGATCGTGTGCAAAGAGAATAAGCAATCAAAGTTCAAGGGGAAATCTACGGTGATTTAGAAATCTAGCCCTGATTTAACTGTCACATTTTGAGGAGTTATCTGCGAGAATATACTCATGATTTGGGAAACTATAAGAGTTCTTAACAGTAAAGAGAATGGAATGAAAGCAATGCTTTAATTAATTTAACGACTACAATAGTTAGATAGATAGTTTAATTTGCAGATTTTAGTTTTCTAGTTCACAATGATATCAGAAGTATTCAAACACAAGTAGTTAGGCTTGATGAGGTTGATTTAACGCTTTTCAGCTTATTGTAAATTGTTTGGTAGTATCCCAAAATCATCTAAGTGAACACACTTAAAAAAATTAGGTTTCAGTACTACCTTTTCTTAAAGTAAATTCAGTGTATCTTAAAATGGAAATTTCATTAATTTTTTTCAGTGTGCCAACTCTTTCCAGTAGTGAAAATACTAGATATTTTATGTAACTACTGACACCCTGTACTAAATTTTTATTTTTAAATACATTATGGACACCCTACATAAGTTTCTGTAAACTGCTGGCCCCCGGTGATTATAGTGAAAAGTAACTGTAAACTGGATTATAGCAAACTTACGCGCACAATTCCGCTTTAACCATTTGGCGCGCTGTGCTCGGTTCATTCACCACGAACATCCAATTGCCTAACAAAACAAAAAAATATTAAAGGTAAACAAAAATGCTATAATACCGCAATAACTCGAACTCACCTTTGTTGTTAAGCGCCGCTTGTGGTGTAATAAATTGTGAGGTGGTCTTGCAGAGTGTTTCCCGTCCGGGACTTTGTCGTTTGGTACGCGTTTTGGCGCCCTTATCGGCGCCGACGATATCCAAGAGATCCATATTAAGTGATACGTCACGTGACAGTTTCGATGAAGATGATGTGCGTTGATAGGATGAAGTAATGCTAAAAAGGAAACAAATAGAAATTAAGAAAATCAAATAAGAATTAGAGATTGTAGCGTTTCCATGCAATTACCTGCGTTTCGCATGACTAACCGTCACTGGGTCGGCATCGGGGTCGTACGAAGTCAAGGCGGCGGTTAAGTTACCACCTACTTCTACGCCCACCACACCGTCAACATTGCGTGTTATGCGTTTAAGCCAAAAGGCGGGGCTATTCGACGAAGCTTTATGCCCACTACCGGCCCCTGTACCGCTGTAGCTGTTCACCTCATTTTTATTTGGCCGCTGACCAGCGGAGGTGTAGAAGAGGAAGCTGAAATATTTATGTAAAAAAAAATTTCTGCATACACATTTATAGAAGTATATATATTTCAACTCACGTGGGAGTCTCTGTCGTCTGTGCTTTTGTAATGATAAATGTGTTATCACTATTGCTGGTAGCACCGGCTCCGACACCGCCATTTCCATTTGCACTGGGTGTGGCATATTTGTAGCCATTAAAGTCATCACTACCGCTATTATAGGGGCGATTAAAAATAAAGGCTGGATCGTAGAAAACGGGCGACTCGTGCCACGTCAATGCAGCGAATTCATCCCACGATTCATCCACGAGGAGATTCTTAGCTTCATAACCCCATTTATGGACGAGATGCTTAATGAGATAGCTGTGAAGTAAAAGATAACAAAGCAAAGTGTTCAGTAATTTTGTGCACAGATTGACAAAAAAACAACATTTTCACTTATTTTAATACATATTTTATTTCCGCTCCTTTTGTGCTAATAAAAGCATGCCAGTGCTTAATCTAATTTTCCATACACTTGTTATAAGTCTAGGCTGGAATGGCAAGTGTCTTAAGCGAATTTCGATTTTACCAGTTTCATGTCGCGTCACCAGTAATGCAGCGTTTGATCAATATAGGACGCTCAACTACATACGTGTCAACCATCTCTTTTGCGAACGTTGAGTAGAAAAGGTGTAGAAGAGAGTTGCTTTCAGTCTAGCATTGACGCGTTTTATACCCAAAGTTCTCATCAAAATGGAATCAGTCGATACATAATATACATATGTTGAGATCCTTTGCTATCTCTCTGATGTCTACACGACGGCTTCCAAGCACTGTTTCCTTAACATTTTCGATGAGATGGTCATTGACAGAGGTGGGCGTACAATTGGGAAAATGAACCAGTTCGAGTCAAACTTGATCAGATGGTATTATAGGTACGTTTAGTACCGTTCATTTTGATGGAAAAAGGGAATTAATGGGACAAATTGCTATAGTTTTATGGAGGAAGTCGGGGTGGAAACATCTTGAAACCTTTTTCCTCTAACGTCCGCTTTTGTTAGATTGAGGTTAAAACATCTCGGTAGTCATACTTTCAATGAACCAAGCGAATTGGCTGGAATTGTTATTACACGAGGGACTTTGGAATCATATTGTCGATACATGACTGTCTTTTAATCTATAGTTAGAGATTCTTGGCATCATAAAGGATCGGCGTTCACAGCTCTCTCTTCATGTAGATCCCAAGTGCCCTTTGTTACTAGGATAAACACCGTAACCTAATCTAACTTCACCCATTTAGTCGATCCTAGAGTCGAAGAGAGGGAGATTATAGAAGATTATAGCCGAGACTGGATATTTCCATGTTACCATAAGCAGTTACTCTAAAAGTGATCCCCTTTAGGCAGATAATATCAATCTTTAGAATGGCTTATGTTATGGAAAAATTAAACAATTAATCACGTGAGGTAGGAAAAACCCGTCTTATTCTTTCTCATAATATTATCTGAGACTTTACAACACTTTACCACAAATGTTTCAACGGTTGTAACACTAAATTGGTTTCAATACAAAATTTCCATAATATATATTTTAAACAATACCGTATACGTATACGACCATAAAAAGCAAAAGTAAGGTGTAACTTTACATTCGATTTGATTATGTAAACAAACTTGCTTTGTTAAATTCATTCAAAACTTGGCAGCAACATTAAATCAACGCTCGTATAACTAATTCTAGTCACGTGACAACCAAAATGTACGAAACGGTAAAAGTGTGCGCGATTAAAATACAAAAAGAAAAATCCCACAAATGTGGTTTATCATATTGTAGGCAATCCATCAGTTTATTGTGTTCATGTGACAAGCAGACGGTCACAATCACAGATGGACGGACGGTGCGACTAAATAAAATTTTGGTGACTGGGGCAGTAAAACAGGTATTTTCTCCAAAAGATTAACAGCAAGCCACTAACAAAAACCCAAAAAGTAAAAAAAAAAACACGGAATAAATAACAATAAAGTTGTGTAAGAAGCTTTCGGTTAAAAGTCCACAGACATGTATTAGCGCGAATTTACATAAACTTTATAACAGCGCTACCTGGCGTTATGCGGTTGCGCCGCAGGCGTAGGAGGCTTAAAAAGAAACTATTTACAACACGCACAATATTCGTGTTGCATAAAACGAAAATTCCTAACTTTTGAAGCTAATACTATTAAAATAAAATTATTTATAGTAAATATGTTTGTAAATGTTGATGAAGGATACACTAAGTTGCCACTAATTATGCTTAGTGCCATTGACACAGTTTTTATAGAAATGCGTGTCTTCATTCTTTTAAAGTTGGTTTATGTAATACAGGTTTCTCTCATATTGCTTTAATAAATTAATTTTCCTCAATTTTGTATATCTTTTGTCAGAGTTGTGGACGTTCACATAATATGTCTTAAGGGACAGGCCTAAAGTCAAGGACTTAAAAAAAATCAAAAGTTTGTTTTTGTATTTGTTTCCCTGTTTATTTTTATACACTCAACTATAAGTTGCCTGAAAGTAAGACTTTCCTATCCTGTTTCCTTACTCACAGAACAAATTTTTAAATTCGACCATTTTTAAACATTAGACCTTAATAACTCTGCATTTTTTTATTTCCAAATTTATAAAGCAATAATTTGAATTGCATATGGATTCACCGGGATATAAAAGTATGGAAATATACATTTACATTCCCTTTAGAATATATAGAAGTAGTTGCTAACTGAAATAACCCAGAAACCTATATGTAGTAAGTCATTGTAGCTCAAAAATAATCTACAACTTTCGGTATAGGTTAGTAGTATTTATATCGCATGTACTGTGTGATGTTAAGGTTTCATTCGATTCAGACCTTCCAAAATATCATTATACTGTCTTGAGTTTTACGTTTTAGTTAACCTCATATGTTCGGAATTGGTATACGAAAACGATTTTTTTTCTTTAAGTGATGTTGTTGGTGATTACTTGAATTTGAAAGAAAATTTCTTTGGTATTTTTCAAGAAACCTAAAACGCAATAGAGTTATATTTCATTATTTTTGTAGGCTATATTTAAAGTCGCCTATCTTTAAATGAAACTTAATGAACAGTTCGGGTTTCTAATGTGTCAGATGGCAAATCTAATCGACATGGACTGATCCATTTAAGCTGCAAGCGCAAATTGAGAAATTTTTTAACAAAAATTCATAGAGCCTTTCTCTATGTTCGTGTGAAGTTTGATCTCCATACATCAGTTAGTGTGTGTTCGGTAGCGGTTTGCTTACGACGCGAAAAGTTTGTCTGGCGATTTTCACCATAAAAAAAAGGAATTGAATAACGAGTTTGCTTGAAGTTTTGCTTTCCAATGGATTGACTGTTACGGAATCGTTGAAAATGTTGTAGAAGTATTTTAGGGAGTCTAGTTTATCACCAACCCAAGTATTTGAGTGGCACAAAGCATTCGGTACAGGTAAGGAAGTTATCGAAAGCGTGCCTCATGCGAATCGTATGGACGACCTCTGTTAGTGACAATAACATCGAACAAGTTAAAGACACAGTGCTTGATTTCGTGGTGTTGGCTTCAGAGAGATAGCAGAGGATATAAACAGCTCTTATAGATTAACCCGACATATTTTGATCTATGTTTTGGGCATGAACCGTGTCAAGGCTAAATAGGCACCAAAAACCCTAAATATTTTGCAAAAACGACGTCGAAGAAAGGTTGCGAAATAGATGCTTGATAACGTAGTTAGAAGCCTATATTCTTCAAATGCATCACTACTGGTATCGTGTGTTTTTTAATGCGACGTCTAAGTTTTCCAACAATCTAGCAAATGGCCTTGCGAAAATTAGCCGAAACCGAAAAAAAATTCGCTGAAGGCACTCGGAAATCGGGTAAAGTGTTGGCACGCTTGTATTGGCTGAGGAGCCTATGTTGTAGGCGTTAATAGAGATTTGTATTAAAATACGTGAAAATATAGTTTTTTATCAGTACAGGTTTGTTACTTCGCACTTTAGAGGTGAACGCTCTACAAAACTTTGAGTGAACACGCTTGGCTGGCTATAATAGATTCTAATCCGGATGAACAAATTTATATATATTTTAATTTGGAATGTGTTTTCATAAGTCGCCGCCTTTTAGTTATTGTTGTTGTAAAGATTTTACATTTTAATTTCATTTGCTACTTATGTATTTTTTTAATCAATAGCAGTGTCTACATTTTTTTTTTGATACCTCAATGTATTCGTTTTATATTTTTTTGTCTCGTTGTTTAAAAAGTGGACCTACCACCGTCATTTGGAGCAAAACCTTATTTATTGCCTCTAACTTAGACTTATTTTGTAAACATTCATACGTAAGCGTTAATTTATTTCCACTTAAGCCTTCAGACACTCAGCGACAATCTCTTCACGTCTACATGTTTTATTTAGTAATATGGAGAATAAATAATTTTAAGTTCACTGCGGAGTTCCTATATTGCGGATAACTAAAATAGTGGTTATTAAAACATAGACCTGCACCTACTTAGTTATCACACATACCATAAAACTACAAGGTATTGGCAATTTTTATGAAGTTTATTTTTAGTTTACTTTTTTCTACACGAAGTGATTTGTTCGTAAGTTTGGTAAGCAACAGAAAACTATAAAATATATTGGCGCCAAGCCAGTCACCGTTACCGGCTTTGCCTAATTGCTTAAACATTTGTCTTTGACGTATAGTGGTTTTACCAGAAGATTAGCAGATTTGCTTGGCCTTTGTTTAATTAGCTAATAATAGTGGAAAATGCGAATTTGTCAGCCTAAAAAAATTATACAAGTAATTCTCATATCAAGTCAGTGTGATTAAGTAAAAAACTTTTTGTTTTATTTTTTGTTGGTCACTTTAAAATATGTACATAACTTAACATTATGCTATGTTATGCATAAAATAATATAACATAACATAACTTAACATGACATAACTAAACATAACATAACTTAGCACAACTTAACATAATATAACATAACTTATGACACAACATAACTTAACTTAACTCAACATAACACAATTTAAAATAACATAACATAGCTTGACATAAAATAAAACAACTTAACTGTACAACTTAACATAATATAAGCTTACACAACTTAACATAACGTAGAAAGTACTACTACGTTTGAGGTACTCAAAATATATCACCAGTACATAACTTAACATGACAATACTTAACATAACCTTTTATCATAATATAACATAACTTATGACATGACCGAACTTAACTTAACTTAACATAACACAACTTAACATAATATAACATAACATAACTTAAAATGACATACCTAAACATAACATAACTTAAGACACAACATAACTTAACTTAACTTAACATACAACAACTTAACTTAACTTACTTTAACTTAAAATAACACACCTTAACATAATAAAACATTACATAACACAAAAATACACAGCTTAACATAACGTAATACTACGTTTGAGGTACTTAAATAATATCACCAGTATTCGACATTTTTTACCTCTTCCGCATACATTCTTAAAACTCTAGTACCAAAATTAACTAGCTTTCAAATAAAGTCCCTCGGTTGAATAATAACCAAAAAAAAATTGTGTTTTTTACTAACTTACGTTGGATAATTGTCCACATGCTCGCAGTAGGTTCGACCGGGTCGAGCACATGAAGGTGTTTGTCCCGGCGGCGCTGGTACAAACTGGCACGGCGGCGCTCCATATAAACCGCAAGACGGTACACTGTGCGCTGATGTTGTATAAACTAGTATCTGAGAAGTAAAAATACGTAAACTTAATGACACCATAAAATGAAACAGAGGCAATAAAAGTATGAATCAGAATAAAGTATGAGACTAATATAAAGTTATTGTGGAGCTATTAAGTTATTCAGTACTTTTTCAAGGCTAACATAAAATCGGTAGCAGCAAATTTCTTTACAATATTTACTGGAATTTAACATAAACATACGTAGTGGCTTAGATTTGCTCTGGTTCACTTTGAGAACTGTTTAATCATTATAAACAATATGAAGGGTTTATCAGCGGTTCCAATTATTCCAAAATGCTGAATGTGGTAACTATACCGATCCTTGTGGATTTTGGGTAAAACTCTTTCTAATAGCGTCGATCAGTTCACTGGAATGTCTTGATCTTACTTGTCGAAACAATTTTATGTTTTTCCGAGTGCAGTGCTCAACAAAATTCAACAAACAACGATGAATAGTGTTTTAAGAAAATGTTTTTAGTCTCTCCATATCCGTATCAAGACCCCTTAAATAAATATAAAATTGAATGCGAGATTTAAAAACTAAATCCTTAGAATATGTAAACTTTTTCAATGATCAAACCATTTCAGTCGGAGCGAATTTTTGCCTATGTCATAAGCTCAACTTTCTACACATATCTATATCACATAATTGCTTATATATTGATTCTTTAATATTTTTAGCTACTATTTAAAAAAGTAATTTTCACATTCGAGTTAACTTTTAATTACCCACGAACGAATACACAATGTGCTGTCAAACAGAAACATAAAATCTCGGCCAATAAAATTCGTACTCGTTATATAACTAGCTATGATTTATGATTGCTCGTTAGACTAAATGCATATATTTTAGAAGCAATAAAATGTTTGTATACAGCATGCAACTTACCACATAAATAAGACTAAAGCCATAATTACTATAGAAACGAGAAATAATACTCTTCATTGTGACATAGATGCGGAGTTATCTACGAGTGGTTTAGGCATTTGTGTGTGTGTTGACGTGAAGCGCGATGAAACAGCTGAAAAGAGGAAGCATAAAATTCAAATCATTCTTTGTTAATTATTTCATTGGCTAATTTGTTGGTAATTTAAATACAATTATATTCATAAATACTTATGTACATACATGATAATTGGCATGAATAATGAGTACGTAAACTATAAATTTATTAAAATGTTTAGTAATGTTTCAATGCGAGTTATCGCATCAAAGTTTAAAGTGACTCAATTTTGTTTCAGCAAAATTTTCAATCGCATATATACATGTATATAGTTGTAATGTGGTTGCCTAAAGAAACCTAGTATTAAATATAATCATGTTGAAGAAAGCTATACTCAAACGTCATGAGTTCCGACATAATCTTCAAATACAAAGCTGAATTAGCAGTAGTGAAAGCGAAAAACCCCATAGCGAAGATGCTATAACCCTGCATGAACTATTTAAATAAGTCATTAAATAAGCTTTTTAATAAAAAATGCTGTTCATTGCTCATCAATAACTTAACCTAATTAAATCGCACATTATTTTAATTGTAACATTTTCGGTTAAATTTATTGTAATATTGATCTACAAAATATGCACGTCAACCAAAGGACCTGAAATAAAATTTGGGGTATACCAACTGATCAAATTAAACTCTAACAAAAAAACTGCATTTTCACGTATTTTAATACAAATTTATATGATCGCATTAAAAATATGCTCCTGAGCCAGTGCAAGCTGCCAACATTAATCTCATTTAGTTTTCCCTACACTTGTTACAAGGCTCGGTTGGGTTGGCCTTCAATGTCTTCAGTATATATTGCTTTTTTCAGTTTTGGCATATTTTTTGTGCACCATTCACTGGATTCTTGGAAAGTTTCAACGTCATATTTATAAACGCACGTCTCGTCTCTTTTGCGACGACTCTTACTCGGCAAAATAATCAGTTCTTTTGGTACGAATCTAGTATTGACGCGCTTTATACCTAAAACATTAACCAAAATAAGTTGAATCAATCAACACTGGAGTGTTGAGAGCCTCCGCCATCTTTTTGATGCGAACACGAAGATTTTCACGCACACATGTAGCAAGTTTTCGATGACTTCAGTACCTTAACTGAATGCTTTGTGCCGCTCAAATAATTGTGTTCATGACTACCTTCCTTAAATAACTTTCATGTTTTCATTTTCAACGAGTCCATAACCGTGATTCCATTTGAAACTCAAAATTTCAAGCAAACAAGTTGCTCAAATCCAGACAAACTTTTCGTTTAAATGGACGAGTCCGAATCAAATTTGATCAGATGATATCTAGGTAAGGTAGGATCGAGGACTGATTTTATAAATTCTTGGCACCCAACAAAGGTATGTTCATGATAATATTTCTTCCCAATACAAGTATTTATTATATTAGTTCAACTAGAATAACAAAAATCCTTAACTTTCATATATGAATGTGGGGGAAATCTGATCCAACTCTATTTCATTATTCTCAAATAAAAAAGCCAACGTAATTCATTACATCAGATCTTATTCATTAGAGAGTTACCACACTTATGGTAGCTTTGAGTCTAACCGTTCTATCATGGGTGTGCGATTTTATTATTCTTTTTCATCCTTCGAATATATCACAAATCGGTTACAATAAATCAGAAGCGTCAAAATAAAAATTTTTGGAAAATAATAGGAGATTAGGAGAACATAATGAGCGATTTCATGGACTTTTAGCACAAATTCATTTTATAGGTAATAAAATATATCATATACAGAGTAAATTGATCGCTACACATATATGAAATAGAGCCAACCAGATGTTCGAAAACCATTACGTCGAGAATATACGGACTAGAAGAAGTATTAACCAGAGTTTCTTCATATTTAGCATCAGATCATATAACTAAGATATCTAATATCTACAATATATAGACTAATATTTTCGATATATAGTCATTCAAGAGCACTAAGGTACCCATATTAGGTATATTGGGTTTGAAAACTTATTGTCCGATTTCAAAAAATTTCAGATAAGATGTGCCAGACCTTGAAAGTACTTTTTGTGCATAATTTTATTCGCATATCTATATATATGGTAAAATTTACTGTTTTTATTCTTTTTCCTAAGAGGGGTATCGCACTTTTAGTTATATTCAACATAATCTATGTATAAAGGGTGAATAACAAATTCTTGAAAGTGATCTTTCCACTAAGGTAACTTTGGTAGATAAATTTACTACTTACTTTGTGAGTTAAAACTTTCAGCTTCTTTTAACAAATTTAAGTTCTGTAGCATGATTTGTGACTTAGTTAAATAACTAAAGACGGAAAAATAATTGTAATTTTTCTTAGAAAAAAAGTTTACAAAATATTTTACTATCACTTTCTAATAGTAGTCTTATACAGAATACACTTAATTATGTTCTAATTTAACGTTTAACCTAATTTTGAGCAAATTACCCTCATTGTCAATTTCACTCTTGCTACTTACGAAAATTATCACAATATTAATTTTCTTTGTATTCGATTAGTGATTTATAATAATAACGATCATTTCCTAAAGCCATTAATTTAAACATTAAAACGAAAAACTGCTATAAATTAACAGTTAATAAGCATGAAATTAACGTCAGCGCACGCTCAGGTGGGCGTAGTGCCCAGCAGTCACTCATTAAGCTGAATAAGTGCTTACTGAGTAGTTAACGTGTCATAACTATTAATTAAGTATTTTTAAAATTATCTTTTATCTCGTTTTAGTGTTTTTTGTTGTTGTTGTTGTTGTACAAAACATCTTGCATATAATTTACGGGTGTCACTGCGCGGTTAAGCAAATAAATAGATATGGCAAGTTACAAAAGTGAAAACAAAAACAATGCTTGTAAGAAGTGCAAAACAATTGACAACAACAACAACAAAATGATAATAAAAGTGCCGTCATGACTGGCTCATCGCTTGGCATAAATTAACGTTTTGTTAAAAAATCAATTGCTGTCTGATGAGTTAACAACATTGGAGTATGTATGTATGTGTGTGTGAGTGAGTATCAACATTATTTCTTTTATTTTAAACCTGTGAAAGGTGACAGTTTGAGTTTTAGCTATTTTTCTATATTAGCTATAAATTTTTTATACCTTGCACTACGAAGTTTGTAACACCCAGAACGAAAATTTGGAGACTCTATAAAAATATATATATTCTTGTAAATGATCAGCGTGACGAGCTGATTCGATTTAGTCATGTCCGTCTGTCTGTGTGTTATAAAATCTAATTTCGTATTCAGTTGGTAGTTGCATCTGTGAGGAAAAGTAAAATGCTGTTGTTATGCTTTTTTTTATTAGCAAATTTTCATTGTTTTGCGCTGCGTTGGTTGAATTGCATGTGAATTTCGCAGCAACCAGTGCATTATGCCAGTTATATAATAATTTGTGAACTAAATTTTAAGTTACACTTTTTATTGTTTCAATAGCGAACAGATGTTAACTTTGAGGTGCACTTTAACTATTTGTTGTAGTTATTTGAGATCACATCTAGAAAGTAAAAAGTGAAAAGGTATTAACTCATTTCAGCAACAAGAGTCCGGAAATAGTAAGGTATTACCTACCTAGCGTTATGAGATTGAAAATTGTGGAAAACCCCCATGTAACCAATTTGGAATATCCAACATGTTTTGTATCGAGTGAGATTGTGTCTGAATACTAATTTAACTAAAAATATATCCCCCACTAATTTATTTTTATAAATATAGCTTCTGCTTCTTCTTCTATTTGTGATGTCTATCTTGATATTAAACATTATTTTAGAGCCACCGTCCAAGCGATTGATGCAACTCATTGGAAGTTTTGCAATCGATAGATTGACATTGTTTTTGTCTTTGATCTCACTATGCCATTATAAAATATATTAAACTCGCATGATTCCATAGCCAATTTTCAAGAGGATCTTCCAAAAAGGTGTCTGGCCTATCTCTGGCTTATCTCTAATCCAAAAAGCAAACAAATTGTTATTAATGAAGATGAACACAAACAATGATCGAAAGACTAAGCAAATTTATGATTTCTGACAAAATGGCGGCTTCCCAAAAAAAAAGTTGTTTTGTGAAATTTACCCTACAGAGTGGCTTAAAAATTTAAATTATTGTCAAAATCTTACCTGACAAATTAATCAAAGAAGATCATATGAAAATTTTAAGCCGTTTTGGAGAAATTTTTTCCTCACCGACTCTGAAAACAGCATATCGAGAAAAATACCTTTAAAGTTTTAGGTGTCGATTACATAAAGTTAAAAAATTCTTACAAATACGCTCATACCTCTAGAACTATTAGCAAATTTTTGGAGAATATTCTTAAATATATTTACATTCGATATATGTGTTATGAAATTGAGTTTTTTTAATTCACAAGTAAGAAAGTTAAGTTATAATCGTGATATTTTTTTCGAAACTTTTACTCCTAATAATCCCTAGCATCACTTCTTAATTCTTGTGGCGGTGGTACTAATTTAACATCATACGACAAAGTCATTTTCTAAAATGCTTTATGGAATACTCTAAGCTACACGAGCTTTATCCAACATTGGCATATATTAAAAATATTTCATATTACAGGTGTCAAAAAATTGTCTCTCCCAAGCGTTATAACTATTTTGTATCCACCCCAATCAACCTCTCGATGTGTTATACTATGAAAAGAATTCATAGGTATTCACATATATTATTTATCATATATATCATATTTAGATTTTAGATACCGATGTTAATAGAAGCACACCTTTATAATATACGATAGGCTTGTTCTTAAATTAAGTACAAATAAGTGACATACAAGCTCAGAGCTCTCGAATTGTATTTACTTTATCTTAGGGACGATCTAAGAGAATATTTTATAAAGTATAAGTTTCAAGAGAGCATTTTTATTGCATGTCGTGGTCATATCGGTAGCCATAAAAGTATTTTTAGTGGTTGGTGACATACTGATTTTATTAAGGAATTTTTATTTTTGCCTCAAAATTTTAAAACTAAGCTCTCCGTGCCGAATGTGAAGTTTTCGAATATTTTTAGAAAAAAGGTTTTGTTCAGGTTAATCTCGCCATATGAAATTATATATCATATAATCAAAATGCACAAATGCGTACATCTCATCTACTGAGTCTTTATAATATCAAGGAAAAGAATGGAAAAGAAGCAAGATACCTAAAGTATATCTAACATCAGATTTAAATGGACTTAAGGTCGAGGAATTCTAGGAAATACGTTCGCAAGAAAAAGCGGCGAAGTCCTCTAATCACACTGCTGCAGTTCTCAAATGTACTGTGATAAGTAAAGTATAGCATAGATTATAGATTTGAAAAGTTCATTAAACTTGGAACCCAAATGGGCACATCAAATTATAGTACCCTGAACTAATGGCTTCGTGTGCTTATTTCCGGTTTTCGATATATTGTGTTCAAGATTAAAACTGAAAGACCTAAAGATCACAGCAAGGCATCACTCAAAAATATATTTGCATGTTAATTATATGATCGAAAGCGCTCTCAAATACCAGCTGCATTTTATTTAATGGTCAAAAATATGTCAAAAATTATCTTACAGTGCGTTTTTGTAGGAAGACTTAAATTTTTTAAGTTCAGGTAATGAAACGAAATTTTTGACTTTCGAGGCAACTTTTTCATATAATATTTTAGCAAGAAAAAATATATACAGGGCTTATATTAGATTTATCATCGTATTTGTGCCGCTTTAAATCGGGAAAACAGTTTTTACAACTAACGAAGAAACGATTTTCATAAACCCAATCTAATTGAGAATAGTTAATATTATTTAACTCACCCAATAATTGATTCAACTGAGCTCTTAATTTTTAATTGCCGCTTAATTAGTTAATTTCGCTAATGAACACGAACAATCAAAACAACCGTACGAAATCAAATCAATTACCAAACACTGCTTTGCGCTGACAAAACGTTTAGTAGCACTTTTTCTAACTTAATGACCGTCTAATCGTTCGTTTGGTTAGTTATATATTCGTCGACAGAAAAACTACAAGTATAACACCTCGTAATTGCAAGACAAAATCTTTTAAGTGAAAAAGTCACAAAAAGTGTGTTATATAAATAAAGATTTGTTTCTAGTATAATTAAGAAATAATAGAAAATTATATGAAATCATGAAAATAAACGCAGAGAATTGGCAAATTGGTTTCTAATGCGCATGTAGTATTAAATGATAGTTTTTGTATTAGGTTTAAGAAACAATTACTTTATAATTTATTTCTTATCATTAATATTACTTTTGAATTATTTACGCCAATTGTAGCTCTAGACATAATTGCGTAGTTAAGGTGTGGTCAAATTGCTTTGAGAGACAATGCGAAAAAGAATTGCAAAAAAAAAATGCAATACAACTATATAAAATTTTTTTGTCATTTTGTTATATGCGCTTGCTCTTCTAACAGCTCAATTAGTTAGTAATTTAATTCCGGTGGAAAAATACCATTTAAAGCCCTCAATTGCGTGCGTAAACCCATAAATTTGATAGAATCGCGTTGATAGCAAATCAAACAACTTTTTATGTCAAGCAATGACGTGCATATATTTGAAAAGTAACAAAAAAAAACAAAATCAAATAAAATGAATTACAATTGGTGTTTCAAAGTTCGTTCAAACTACTTTTAAGTATTTATTACCTACTTGTTGAGAACCGATTTTCAATGCTCGCCTTGCATGACCATTGAAACACACCACATATATGTACATACATATGTCTTGTTGTTTATGGACACGCAATAACAAGATTGAGTTGAAAGTAATTAATTTTTTTTTTTCAATTAAATATAAAGTCATAAAGTGGTGTTTTTGTTCCCACATAGAATGTACTCATATTGTCTGGTAATAAGAACAGTACGCGCTTGTTAGACTTCCGGGAGCGTAACAAGTCAAATTGAAAGCAAACAAAAATGTGGTCCGAAAACCTGGTCAATATAAATTTACATATGTAGCATATGTGCGTAATTTATGCACAAAACTGTATATGTTTTTGCTCTTATGCTCCTTCCTTGTATGGGGGTTGCGTTAGGTACCGGACTACTTTTACAATTGTTGCTTTAAGTAAACAAATACAATTGGCGTACATAACCTACTATAAAATAATAAAACAATAGTTTTATAAGAAGACTAGTTCATTTGTAAACGATATGTGTTCAGTTTTAAAATCACAGCGCTTATTCCTTTTTGAAGCGACCGTTAGATTGTAGGAAAGCTTAGACGTCATATTCACAAACCCACGTCTCGTCACTATTAATAATACGTTTGATAAATGTGAAGTACTAATCTGCATTATCATGCAACTTTTTTGCGACATCTACTCGACGTCGTTTTTGCAAAATATTCAGGTATTTTGGTACAAGTCTAGCCTTGACATACTTCATACCCAAAATATTAACCAAAATGTGTTGAGTCGCTCTATATGAAATGCTGAGAATCTCTGCTATCACTCTGATGTCAACACTACGATAATCTAGTACTGCTTGCTTAAATTTTTCGTTTTTATCGTCACTAACAGAGGTGGATGGTTGACTTGCATGAGACAAGTTTTCATGACTTCACGTCCTTCACTGAATGCTTTGTGCCACCCAAATACTTGTGTTTGTGATAAAGTAAACTCTGCAAAACACTTCGCCAACATTTTTGAAGATTCCATAATCGTGACTCAATTTCAAACACAATATTTCAAGCAAACTTTTTGTTCGATTCATTTTCCACGGAAAACCCTCCAGACAAGCAAACAGCAAATACATACTAATAATGACATATGGAGATCCAAGTTCTCACGAACATAAAAAGGTTGTACCAATCTAGGAAAGATATTTTTCCGATTAATATCGATTAGTTTAAATGTTATACCCCAAAGCAGATGGTATATCTTTTTACATAAAGATTAAATTCATATACGGAATAACTTAGACCCCATTATCCATTTTCATGTTTTAGGAAAGCCCCAATACCGAACGGGTCAAAGTCTAAAATAAAAAGAGGGAGTTTAAGATATTACTCGAGCATCGGTAGTCAATTTTAAACTTACAACTACATCTCTGGCATCAAACGGCTTCGGGTTAATCCAATCTAGTATTCATAAAGTTTTTTTAGCTTTATCAGACTTTCCATTATACAGACCACCCTTAATCTAAGTCGGAACGCTTTTGTATTACAGTTTGGCGTTAGGTTTCTAATTCGATTCTTTTGTACGAGATGTGTTCAGAGGAAAAGGGGAATTTTGATTTTTTGCAGGCTGTGTACATTCGATTATCGATATTTTGTTTTTGTTATAATCGGATATGTTTATTATAATATGTTTATTATACAAGTATGCTTGCATTAGGAGTCAATTTCGATTAGTGGTTTGTTTTTGACAACAGAAAAGGTTAGTCACGTTTTTGTGTGCTCTTCGATTTTAACTTTTTCTTGCGAAATTTTGAGCAAAACCAATGTCGCATTAGTTTCGCTCAGGAGTTGTTGGATGACGTCAACAACGCTCCAAGTTTGCTCAAACGGGTCATAACTGGTGACGAAACGTGGGTATATGGTTTTGACGTCGAAACCATGACCCAATCTTCAATGGAAGCTGCCAGATGGTGTGGTGCATCCTGAGTTCTTACCAAAAGGTCGTACAGTTAATATCAAATACTATAAGTAAGTTATGCAGCTCATACATCAATGCTTATTCGTAATTTTTTGTCCAAAAACAAAACCTTAATCATGCCTCAACCACCGTATTCACCAGATTTGGCTCCCTGCGACCTTGTCGTATTTTCAAAACTGAAGAAGCCAAATAAAGGAAAGCGTTTTGCCACAAATTAATGATATCAAGATTGGAAATATCGTTGGTGATTACTTTGAAGGTAAAAAAAATACATATTGAAAAAAATTCAAAATTCACCTTTTCTTTGAACACATCTCATATTTCGAATTCATCTCACTCAGATCCGATGGCAATAACTTTTCTTAAGTAAAAAAAAATTTTCCGTATCGATATAACATATTAAAAAAAAATTCAAATTAAAATGCAGCTCTCACTGAATGTTTCGCAAAATCTAAGAAAATATACATCTCTAACTTAAAAGTAACCCACTAAATTTTCATAAATATTCGTAGAAAGTTTTCGGAAGAAATAAGTTAGTAGTTAAGAGCTATTAGTTAGAAACAACTTTTTTGAAAACATTTTCATAAACGAAAAGTAATTTTGGAATAATTTTATTAATTTTTGTTAGTTTGTTATTCCCAGTCGAAAACTCGAAATTGTTTATATGCCTATATCTAAGCGAACTAGTCTCTCTTGAGATATGGTTTTGAAAACGTCGCTTTCACCCCAAGAAGCGGCTCATTTGTCGGAATTGCCGATATTGGGCCACTATGTCATATAGCTGCCATACAAATTAAAAAAATCTAAATTTTGCTCTTTTATTGAAACTCTTTTATTTGACAAAATATCTTCATGAAATCGGTGTTTGGCCGGTGGTGCTATAAAAAGTGCTATAAGAAATATATAGGGTATTATAGCTTCGGTGTAGCAGAAGTTGACATTTTTATTTTTGGTTTTTTAGTATTGGGTATACATTTTCATAAATAAATTCATTTTATTGTTGAATGCGCTTTATTCATGCTGAACGCCATTACCACACCAAATACACAAAGCACTTAACCATACACGGACCTTAGGTCATTCTTATTACCACTTCAGCAGGTGTGTGCGCATAATATCCATTCTATGAACCCATGTACCACATATAATACGTAGCTGAATATTAATGAGGGCGCGAACAATGCGCTAATTGATTTTGCAAGTTAATCAATCAACTTTTTTCAACTCTGAATGAGTGTGCCAAAGTGCCGAAGTGCGAAAAGGAAACAAAAAGAATGCATAAAACGTTGAAAGAATGTTGGAATATGAATATATAGGAAAATATTTTTTGAATGAATATGTATTAAAGCTGTTTCTAATCGCCCACGAAACACATACGAAAATGAATTCAAGTCTTCTCAATGCTTTCATTATTTTGAAGTAAAAGTTCCACAGGCATGTTAGTAATTATGTAGCGTAACAAAATTCTAAGAGGCTCACAGTATAAAAAATTAACACATTATAAAGGATATTCATAAGCTACTCTTTTACCTATCTCTAACTAATTTAGCACGCAGGTGTCCATATAACCTTGCATGAGGAAAGTTTTCTAGAATATCTCAATCTCACGACAGATTACAGACGATATGACAATATCTGTTTGCACACAACATCAATAGTTTCCGGAACAACAACTGGTTTTGGACGACATTCGTCTTGGAATGATCTACGACCTCGATCGAGTTAACCATACCATCGATAAACACTGGTTTTTGATTAAGTTCATCGATGCACTGTTGCTGAGTTAGTTCACGTCTAAAGTTGTAAAAAAAAATCGTGCGAAAATGTTCGAGCTTTAATTCCATTTTTAGCCTGAGATGAATATTTTAAGTTACTGTAAACAACACAAATAGCTTAAAAATGTCCAACTTTACGATAAAGTTGTGAGTTGCCATATTGCAATACTAGGGTGCTAACCTATATACGTAAAACACTCTTACAGTATCGAACAGCAAATAATTTCTTTCCGAATAATAAAAACAGGTAACCTTATGAAATAAAGTAACTACAACCCGCTTGACTGTACGAAATGGCATCATCAAATAATACAGTTAGCTTAACGGCCAAACCGCCCGTACTTCAGTAGATAATTTTGTAGGTTTTTTCGCAGAATAGCGAATTTATTTGCATTTCAATGCCGGTCACTGTGCCAGAGACTAGCCCAAAAATTTCAAATTAAACACAAAAGCAGCGGGGGCAGATTTTATTATGCCAGCATATACATATGTATATACCTATGTATACAATGATTTATATTTATTTGTATATATATATACAATATTTATATTGTAGGTAGCTCGCAGTTTTTTGCAATGCGTTCACTTTGTATATTTATGCTTTTGAATTTCTGGTGTCCTCTAGGCGATGCGAGAAATTTTTTAGCTTCCCTGCTATTGCGCAGTGCCGCAAAATGTTTGACAGCCATGACAAAAGTTGTGCAAAACAATTTTTAACAGTTATTTCAACACTTTTGCTTTTGCTTATTATATAGTTGCTTTCTGTGTGGTTGTTTGTGTGTGCGCATGTCCAACTGTTTGACAAAATATTGGAATTTTGACAGGCAGATTGACAGCCGTTGTTTTGCCTAAGTCATGTGTAAATTTATACATGTATGTGTATGTGTATGTGGCTGTGTGCATTGGCGTTGATTGTGTGCTTTTTGTTATCTGTTTATGGTTTTATTCACTTTAAGACAGCGTTAATGTGTTTTATTGCGTGGAAACTTTGCACAGACCATAAATGAAGCATCACGACACACACACACACATACACATATAACTACTTACATATATATATATTTATATATTTATACCCTTAACAAGGTATATTAAGCTTGCCACGGCATTTGTAACAGCCAAACGGAAACGTCAGAGAATCTATAAAATGTATATAGTTATAAATGATCAGCATGACGAGCCTGTATACGAACTAGTCCCTCAGTTTTTGAGATATCGATCTGAAATTTCGCATACGTCCTTTCCATACTAAGAAGTGACTTATTTATCGAAACCAACGATGTGTGACCACTACAGTGTATAGCTGCCATACAAACTGTAACCACTGAAAAAATTCTCAAGATCGGATCACTATATCATATAGCTTTCATACAAGCTGAGTAATCAAAATCAAGTTCTTATATGAAAACTTCTTTATTTGTGTAGGGTATACCAGCTTGGGTGTAACCGAAGTTTGCGTTTTTTCTTATTTTATACTGTGCTTGCTGAACTGTCAGATTTTATCTGGCTGCGTTGTGATAGTGGTGGTTTTGATGTTAGTTGATCTCAACAAAGCCGGCTTTAACCATGAACATTTGACGCGTGTATCTCTGTTGGGATTTGATAAGTTTTGGCGTTGGCTTAAACTATATTCATATGAATATAAATGCATATGTATACGCGTTATGTGACGTCTACGCCTTCAGCATGCACTCAAAACTCTTCGCAATAGTTATTGTGTAGCTTTTTTTAGGCACAACAATTGTTTGACGAAACAATAGCCAAAAGATTCAACGTTATGTTAGTGCCAAAGTATTAAAATACACAACTATATACTTGTATGTATAGGTAAGTATATAAACATCTATATACATATAACACCTTTTATGCATAAAACTATTAAAATGAAGCAACCACCCGCATGGTTAAGGTCTGTTAATAGCTCAATGGTCATATCAATCAATCTTGTTACTTAATTAAGTGTAAACATTTTAAAAATACAAGTACTTTGCTATTTTCTTTTGCATTTGCTAAATTGCTTTGATGCTTTAACCTTCAGCGCTAAGTTGTTTCGCCCAAATTTGGCATTGTCGTCGATTAGTGTCAATCGGCCTTCTTCGTTTCCTTAAATTGTTTGGCATATCTTGTAGATTTATGATATGCATTCAATAAAGATTGAATTGAAATAAATATTTTAAATTTATTTTTTGTGAACAACCAAGTTTCAAAGTTTTAAGCATAATTTGCAAATATAATTTTACTATAAAAAGTGTGTTCATTTGTGTCCAAATAAATGATTCTGCTATATAATCAATTATGTTAGCGATTTGCTATTATACCCAATGGCAGCTTTTAACAGTACTTGGTAAAGTCAGATCTTATCTTTATGCTGCTTTATGCCATTCACATATATATTAAAATATAGTTAAAAAAAATTTTACAAATCATTTCAAACAGGAGTTGCTAGACAAGATCTGATGTCACATTGTATTTGAATTGAACTGATTTGACTTTAAATATTGATAACTTCTTAAAAAAAACATAATATAACTAATACAAATACTAACACAAAAATATGCACAAAATATTCCGAAAAAGAATAAACGTCATTTAATATACATAGGTCATGTGATGTGATATTTAATCATATGATGTGACAAAACATCACGTGACGGTTTTGAATCAATAAAATTAAGCCAAATGCTGAAAAATATACCTATTTCTTAATTTTAGATTAAAATTTTATATTTTCATCACGTTTCTGTTCTTATAAGAGCATTGTGCTTAAGTTTGTTGAGCAAGATTGAGCGTAAAAAATCTTGTGTTGTACTGAGAGAAAATCTGGAAAGTTACTAATTGTCCGATGACTAAATCAGCACTTTTTATCTTAGAGGCAGTTGTATCCATAAAAAAAAATTGTTCTCTACTAGTTAAACAATTGAAATTTATTAATTACTAAAGAAATGCTATATCGAAATCATATAGCAAATCGGTTTAAAGTTCTCGATAGAAATTGCAATGAATAAAAAACCGATTTTTACAGACGAAAGATTTCCTTAAATGACACGAGCTTTTTTGTCTGCTTGGCATCTGTTTTGTATCATGTTAAAGAATTTTTTTTCGTTTTTTTTTGCAAAAATCCGATTTTATTATTTAACTTAATAGCAAAAAAAAAAACAAAGAAGGTTTATACCTTTTTCTATAATTTATAATAAATTATGCATCCCAAAATATAAAATTCTAAAATCGCACTAACGTCTCATTAATATATTCTAATAAAACTAGATTAGAAAGGAACCAAAATAACCAAATTTCAACGCACAAACATAACAATATATTTCAAATCACTTACATATTATTCGTATTCCGTTCGTGGTCGGCACTTTACAGATTATTCACACTTGTGCACGCTCTTTATATAATCCACGCACGTGCCGCTTCAAATCGAGCACTATCCAGGCTATACGAATGATAAGTGCCTAGCCGAACGAATTGTGTTTGTGCGAATGCAAAAGCGCTAAAAAATTTTACTACACCTTAACGAAGTTCAATAGGAACCGCTAGATCAACAACAAAAATAAAAAAAAACGTACACAACTATTTATTTCAAGCCAATTCTGCAGACGCTGTCAGTTGTTCGTACAACAACCGCACACAAATCACAATAATTTCACTTGTGTTATTTTATCGCCTTAACGATCGTACATTCAAACTTAATTTAATTTATTTTTGTTTTTATTTAATTTTTTTTTAAATAAAAAAATTACCAAATTAAAACCCGAACTAACAGCGCGGCGCAGGTGAAGTGTATTTCTTCTTTATTTCCTGAAAATTCGCAAATGAATACAAATGGGAGTAACATATAAATTCTTTTTTGAGCGTTTCTGAGTATTTAATAGAAAAATCGTGAATTATTTGTTTCAGCGATTCTTTTGACACACTTCTAAAAATATTTAAGAAATAAAATTTTAGTATTTGAAACACTGTTTTAAAAGCAAAACTGCAAAAACAAGTTGTGCGAATGTGGAATGCTTTCTAAACGCTCAGATTTAATTGCTTCATTTAGGCAATTTATTGGCCTCTTACACTACACATTCACGTATATTTAAATAGAAGCACAAAAGTTAAACACGTTTTCATTTAAACTTAAAAAAATATGGAAATTTAATAAATTTTTCTCTCTAAAAATAGAAAAAAAATTCGAATATAATTTTTGCCAACACTTTCACGTAAATCTAAATTTTAAATATAATTCTTATAGGTATATGTATATTTCTATATATTTTTACATAGATTCCTATTTCGTTTCACGCGTCGCCGCAAAAGCACGTCCGTTCAGTTCGGTATAACTTGACACTTTGCGCGAAGCATGCATTGAGATCGCTCGTTTTCGCTGCCGTTTGCCAACTACAAAACCTACTGACGGCCGTTGCGTTTTTCGGCCAAATGTCTAGACCTTTTTGTCGCTCAGCAGCGTAGCATTTGAGTTTATGACTTTGCGCTTGTTGATTTTTCGACTCACTCACTACTTAGGAAGTTTTTATGCTCAGTTAGCTCCGTATGCTCGAGTTTGTTGCTTAAGTCTTTCGTTTCGTTTGAGTGTGCAAAGCAGTCAACAGTGTGTAGATTTCTTATAAGCAGTGAATATGAACTATTTTGTGAGAACTTTTTCTAACGGATCTATAATTTTAAAAACGATTTATTGTATACTTTTTTCTAATATTTGATATATAAGTAAAACCATGCAGAATTATTTCACTCTAGTAAGATTATATTATTAGGTAACATATTTAAAAGAATTATTTATGAATTAATGAACTATCTTGTATACTTTTTTGGAAGTTTAAATAGAATTAAATTACTACGAAAAATTTGTATTTTAGAGTCCTAACAGGACAAAAAAATGATCGCATCTTTAAACCGAAGTTACAGTTCCCAATTTTATTTAAAATATCGAGAGTTCAGCAATCATTTACCTGCAACATGTTGTTGCCAAAGCAACTAAATTAGATATATTTCAAAAAATTTGCTCCATTTCACACCAATATTTAGTATATATTGATCGGTAAATAAAATTAAAAAAAAAATTTAATGGCAATTTTTTTCTTACCTTTATCAGGTACGGTTTCATTTGACATGGTTCAATCATACATAGATTTACTCAATTTCAATATTTTTTATAAGTATTATATTCAAGTATTCTACACTATAAATTTTTGTCAGTTATTTATGATAAAAGTATAAAGGTTTTCAAAAAATAATAATAATTAAATTTGTTTCAAGAAAAATGCGATTAAAGTTTTTCATTCTGATCGGGCCGGCGGTGTTGCCTCTATACTAAAATGGTTGTAAATTTTAAATTTATCCGAATTCAATAACTTAATATATATTTTTAAATATTTATGCTATCACAAGATGAGCAAAAAATATTTTTTTTTATATTTCTAATAATTTGTAGTTGAAAAATAGGAATTAAAAATTGAAAATTTAATTTGAACTCCAAAAATTAGAATTAAAAAATTGGGTATTAAAAATTACATTGCTAATTAAAATTGTAAATATAATTTGTAGTTGAAAAATCGAGATTTTAAATTAAAAATTAAAAATTTAGTTTTTCATCCCTAAATCAGCAGTAAAAATTAATATAATATAAATCTATCTGTCAGTATTGAATATCAGCTATTATGCGACCTCTAGTTTAAAATTGTAGAACATGAACTAGGCAATCGCAAAAAACATGTAAATTCAAAAACATTTTTTTTTTAATTTCAATTATGGGCTTAATTTTTTTTACTAGTATTTGGGTTTGAAAATTTATTTTCAATTTTTCAAACCGATATTAAGAATTAAAAAAAAAAAAAATTGTTTAAATGTTAATTCAATTATTTTTCTAATGCAATCTTACTACTTAATGAAAAATACAAATAATTTAAATTATTTATAAAATTGCACAATATTTCTTCAAAGTATATTTGATTTAAGTTTATGTTCTAAACCTTCTTTTGCAGTTTCATCTTAAAAAATATACTTATATGATATACTTATATCATATGATATGATACTCGATATTTGTATAAATGATATTTTATCCATGCTTGCAGCACTGTGCGCTCTCGAGACACTCTAGCACATATGTAGGTGCATCTATTTAAGAGTATATATGTATTTTTTGACATTATTTTTATTTTGTAAATTTTTGTTAACTCTGAAACATTGTTAAATATCAAAGTTATAAGTGAGTGCGCGCGTGTGAATGTGTGTGTGTGTTTGTGGCTCGTAATATTGTTATGTAGCTGGTAGTGGGCAGCGAAATGCCGGTTTGGCAGCGCTTCATTACAGCTGTGTCAGCTGTTTTTGCCACAACAACTAAACTCAATCGAATTGTTATTGTTTAAAATTAGTTTGTGCTTTTTTTTGTTTGCTTTTTTTTGCTTTTAAATTATTTAATTTTTTTGGTCTGGCTTTGAACTGGTTATGAGCACTTTTTGTTTCATTTGCCTCACAGCCGCACTCACGCTCGCACCACAGTATGATGAATTAATTATTCCGTTTTTGTAGGAATTTCAGCAGCTCGCCACTTGCACGCGATAATTTTGCTCCAACTTCGCTCCAACTGTGAACAGAAATTTGTGAGTCGCCTAAAATTTCGTGCATATGCATTTGACCAGATGGATTATTGTCGATTTTGTCATTCGACCGGCTTGGCTTGTCGTTTAATAGCTGCGAACATTGTTGGTTTTGGCAGCTTGTTGTTTTTGTTGCATTGTAGAGTGCGCGCCGGTAGCAACGTACGCATGTTGTACCAGCTGCTGAATCTGTTTCTTGTTTTCCTTGTTGCTATTGTTGTTGCCTTAGCCACTTGCTGTGATGTCACACAACGCATGGCTGTTGCTCCGAAAAGCCAACGGCATTTTTTCAGCCTGACGTATCAATGTGACAGCGCAACTAGCCATTGCATCTGCTTCCATATATACATACACACACACAAACTTAACATGCACACATATTTAGTTATTTCATCATAGCTTTTATTTCGGGTTTTGCATTGTGGCTTTTCAATTGTCTTCAGCTATTTTTAGAAAATTTATCTGCTATATCGTGTTCGTTATTTATTGTTTTTTTTTCCTAAAATTAACTTACAATTTTCTTCTTCTTCTTTGTATTAGTATGCGTGCGTTCAAAAAGCTTAAATAATTATTATTATACCCTGAACAGGGTATATTAAGTGAGCCACGAAGTTTATTACTCGCAGAATGAAACTTTAGAGACCCTACAAAACTTATATATATATAAATAGTCAGCGTGACGAGCTGAGTCGATTTAACTATGCCTGTCTGTTTGCATACATGCGAAATAGTCCCTTAGTTTTTGAAATGTCGATTTGAAATGTTCCACACGTCCTTCTCTACCCAAGAAACTGATCATTTGTCGGATCCGCTGATATCGGACCACAATACTACTTCTATATAGCTGTCATACAAACTAACCGATCCAAATCAATATAAAGGTCTTTTTATAACTTTTTATGCCATAAAAAATGCACCTGTGAAGGGTATTATAGCTTAAGTGCAGCCGAAGTTAACGTTTTTTCTAGTTTTTGTTTTTCTTTTTGTCTTTAGTAACAATTTCGTACTAGATAAGGTAAGGTTAGTAAGCCCAAATATGAGTAAGAGATATTAGTGTGATGATATAGAAAGAAAATGAATGAGTGAAACATTCAAACCCTGAAATGTGAATAATGGTTATGGCCCTGTTACTATGTATAAATATTTGTCGACTCCGTTCCAATAATTTTCATATGAAAAATTCGTCGGGTGCAAGCGTCATGTAAGCACTGTTTCGATTGACCAAGAGCTAAGCATTGCGTAAAAAATCGTTTGGAACCATTTAAATAAGACTAGATAAAAAATAAGCTCGATGTATGGGTGCCATATGAGTAAACACAAAAGAGTCATTAATCGAATTTTCTAATCTACAGATTTTACGCTCAGACTAAGCAAAAATAAATACATTTTTTTTCGCTCCACCCTAACGTACATTAAAAACAAAAAAATTCAAAAAAAAAAATAAAAAAAGGAAAAATCTAACTGTGTGTAACCCCTTATCCATCATTTTGTATCAAAATATCGATATGCAATTTTTTTACCTTCTCAAATACATGTTCAATAACGCCTGAATCGAAAATCGATTATTTTTTCTTTGGTCCAAGAATCGAAAATCGATTATTTTTTCTTTGGTCCAAGAATAAATTGTCAAAGTCAGGCATTTTTGAGTAGTCTAGACTGGCCTAATCACTTTATAAAGATATCGAAACCAAACTTGTGTAACTCTAATGTGCAATCCTTGATCCAGAACGGGTCACAATATGATTAGATGCCATATATTTATTAAATCGATGCAAAATTTTGCTGGCTTGCATATACTTAATATACTAATTTTCTGGACTTTACCATGTATATCGGTTAGGTAGTGCTATATTTCAATACAATAAGACTATAATGTTACAATTACATAATAAAGTTTGGCACATTTGGCAGAAATCGGTTCTCACTTTCGCTTTTTCATAAATTCCGCACATTTGCATTAGTTTCGCTACAATTCTATTGATTTTAAGAATTTTAGTCAAGAGTTGGTATTTATAAAATGAGCCTTTTGTAGGTCTGATATTTCTTCCACTACTTTGCATTTTCAATCGGCATACAAGAATAAAACATAATTGCCAAGCCGTATATGGTAGCAGTATCACATAACATGTCGCAACTGTTGCTAGCTCAATTAGCAAATGTGGCAGATATATCGCGACAACAAAATAAATAAGCTTGTTGAAAAGTTACATATTTGACCATTTATCTACGCGCACAAATCACTTTATTTGTTAGCCTGATTTATCTTGAATAAATATTACGCCGATTTGGCATGCTAACGGAGTAACGAGTTCCGTGTCGCCGCTCGCAATGTGTTACACTTTTAATTGCTTTGCGATACAATTGGTATGTAAGCATAAATTAGAATAGAACATGTCACGAAGTTGCATGTCGATTGACATTTCAGCGCCCAGTTGCCGAAGACAGGTAGGTACATTTGCCCGCCTGTGAGATTACCAAACACATGTTAAGCGAGTGTGTTTTTCACTACTTCACAAGAGCATTATTACTTCGGTTTATTGGTTATACACGCGACGTTATTTAATTAACGACGACAAAAATCGCTGTTGACTTTTACAAACAAACATTAAGTTATTGTGGATATTTTTGGGTAGTTGACTATGAAAAACCGGAAATTTAAACAACTCCGGAAGTTGACAAACTGCCTTTGGCCAATTTCGATTATTTATGACCGACGACTCGTTTCTAGAGTTATTTTCTAGCAAACATGCTTGTTTGTACATATAATGTTTGTATGTATGCATATGTATGATTTTATACTTACCATGTGTATAGCTTTAGTTTATTTCTTGCTCCGGCTTCTTCTTGCCTTGTCGTTGTTCACGCTTCTTTGGTTTGGACAATAAACGCCATTGTTTGTTTTACACTGTTGCCAAACATATGCAAATCGCATTGATTAGTGATGAAACAAATAGTTAAACAAATATTCGATTATGGTAAATTCAGTTAAAAACCCTTACAATTAAATAAGTAAGAAAAGGCTGAGTTCGGGTGTAAGCGAAAATTGTATAATATTGCATTATGCAAGAAACAAAGGTGTGAAATTATTTCCAGTTGTCACTTTGTCAAACAAATTTAATATATTATATATTAGTTATATTAGTTATATTGGGAAAGGAGGAAAAAATCACTAGACTCTCTACAACCATAAAGACAGAAATCACTATAGTGGTTATATGATGGTTAAACCAATGTTTGGACCTACATTTTTAATTTTTAGCACCGAAACATATTAATGATTCTAAAATAACATAAATATTTTAATGTCATTACAATAACCGTTGTTGAAAGAAAAAGACAGACGGAAATTCTAAAAATAACAAACACAACTAAAATGTATGAAAATATCATACATATTGATCGATAGGTATAGAGTCAAC
This sequence comes from Bactrocera oleae, assembly GCF_042242935.1. Lineage (NCBI taxonomy): Eukaryota > Metazoa > Arthropoda > Insecta > Diptera > Tephritidae > Bactrocera > Bactrocera oleae. Next base: position 61,441,710 of record NC_091540.1, on the reverse strand, counting down.
TAGTGTTATGCAACATATTACTGATTTGGAACTAAGGCAGAGTCTGTATTGATTTTCTTCAGCAAAGTGCTCGTCTTTATTTTTTACATTTTACTTGCACTTTTTTTGGTATTTTTAATAAGATGATCAAAGGTTGCAATGAATTTAGCCCTATATTTTTTTGGTATAATACTAATTAACCCTTCGTTAATCTAATTGCATGTTTCAGCTGGCTTGTGGGTTGACGTCGAAGATTATTTTAATGACTCACGGTAATTACTTGAACTCACTTTCGGTTTCAGCCGAAGTTCACTAACATAAGACATACTAACTATGATTTGTAAATTACTCATACGCCGCAAACACGCTTTCATAGGAAAATAATTTTTTCGACATAATACTGACGTCTATTTTCGTGACTTTTTTTTTTGGCTTTTGTGTTTAATTTTTGCTAATGACGATGCCGAAAAGTTATTGTCTTTTCTTTTATTTTTCTATTTGTTAAACACGAAGGTCGTTCCCAAAGAGCTTTCAAAACAATATCTCGCTTTTAAGCACCTTTATTTAACTTTACTTTAAAGCTTTTGTATACCCAGCATTATAGTCATCACTTCATTAATTCTGATTGTGTATTTATGTTTTTGGTTCTTTAGAAATTCTTGAACAAAAAACTTTTGCATACATAACTTATTTGCGAGTAGCCTAGCATAAATTTCAAATTCCGGCTTCCTTTTCCAGTAGCAAATTCGCACATATATACATAGAGATATAAATATACTATATATACTTGTATAAGATATAGATTTTTCATAGTGACCACAGTGCGCAGACCGAGCGATGCTCGCGTAGGAAGAAGCAATGAACTGGAATGATTAGTCATTGTGTTATACGCGATTACTGCCCGGACATTGTGTCCCAACTGTGCTGTGGTTGGCCTAGGTTTCTAGAAGTTTTATCACCTTCTAAATAGTATTCAAAAATATAAAAAATATCATAAATTTTTTTATGAGTTTTTTTTTTGTCTTTGGCGCCGTTTATTAAGTCTGACTAAAGATTCAGATGAATTGATTACAATATGATTTTAATGGTCACATTAATTATGCAGCCAACTTTAGTGAAGTCAAGATCTGTTTATGAATAATTTCTTTTAAAATCATAACTCAAATGTGTTTGAAATCAAAGAAGAGAGGAGAATAGTACGAACGAATATAGTGGTTATTAAGTTGTTCTCAAGAATTTGAAAAAAGTGCTTATAATTTATTGATTATGATTCTTTTATATGCTTTTGCTATACGGAGTTTTCCAGAGGTAGAGGTAGAGGTAATTTCCTAGAAAGTTAGGTGTCAAAGCAATGCTAACTGTACGTATGACCGGAACAATATTTAACATCTAAGGGAGGACTAAGCTCGAGTATAACCGAACATTTTATACTCTTGCAAGGATCAAAGCTGTGGAAATAACTTCAGGTGTTGGTACAACTTTATATTTAGTATTTTGCGAAAGAATTCAATATGCATTATTCGATAAAAGGGTGAAAGATGGCGTGAGGATACATTATTATTTGAAAATTATTTTCTTCGAATTTCAATAATATATCTCACAAATTGATCAACGATAGGCACTAAGGTTCATATATTCGCTATTTGGAAGCTTGAGCATTTATGTTCCGATGTTATATTTTTAGACTTCAGAAAGCATATTTTTTAGTTATTGCGATATATTCTTTGGTGCTAGAGTTGTAGGCAGTAAAGTGAAGAGATTAAATGACATTTAAGGTTATGTTGTAGGCGTGGTTGTGGCCCGATTTCGTTCACACCGTAACATTTCCATATGTCAGGTTAATGTTTGGTACCGAATTTGGTTGAAATTGGTGAAACAAGACCTGTAATATGAATTTCATCTAAAGGTGGGCGATTCAACACCCATTCTCCAATTTTGATACCGGTTGCTATGAAGTACTTTCATACAGCCTTGTGATTTATTTAATGATTTAACGTACTTTTAATAGTTTTCATCATAACCGCTATACGGGGAGTGGGCGTGGTTTTTATTCGATTTCACCCATTTTTACATGGTCGGAGGAGGGAACAGCAAAAATATTTGTTCTATGTGAATGCAATACTAAACTATATTTCGAATTTAATTTAAAACGAACTCACCTTAAGATTTTTACTCCAGCGCCCTCTACTTTTTCTATGCCTATTAGTAATAATATTTCGAATATAAACAAAATATGTCAAATTTTGTTCAATTTGGAAGCAAAGAAATTCCATTTCTGGCAAGTCTACAATTTTCGGTCACATGATCAATATGGTGCGAATCTTCTATCTGATATTATGCCATATATGCGTACTTTTGAGTTTGAATCAAATTGTCCTCATAGTACATATATGGCAGAATCTCATACTTGAATTAATTTTTTTGTCTTTCTTCAAAAATTGTTCCAAGCCTAGTAAAGTATTATCTCATTATCGCCTTTTGTATTTTTTTCTGAGACTTACTCTCGACGCCTTTATACTGTACTGGAAAGAGAGCCTCCATTTGACATAATGGTATTTCTAGCGACTTTCCGAATTTTAAAATTCGCCTTTCAACATGTATTTTTTTATGTAGGTAAACATGTTTGTAATAATGGTATACTATATTTTTCATAAAAAAAATTTCCGATTTCCCTCTTTTCCGATAAATTGCCCGCATTATATCCAGATAAAAAAAACAGAAAAGTCATCCGTATAATAGATTATATGAATTTGCTGCTCTGCTAGAGGATTTGGTTGACTGGGATGAAGCATAGTTGAGGGGATAAGATAGAGACCGATGAGATGTGAGAAAGAATCTCAATTTTAACGTTATCTGCTTCATATACATATATAAATAATTGTTCGCCTGGGCGTATAATCAGCACATATAAGTATTATTGCAGTAATATTTCATAAATAATAACTCCCTCGTAGGCGCTGCACGAAAGTCACTTGTTTTATGACTTCAAATTACCGACCATAAGCAATTTTATTGGCTTAGACCAACTGTAACTGATACAAAGTATAATATTTGACTGCTAGGCATACTAAGCATCAATTTACTTTGCTCAAACGTGATTATATGAAATATGTAGCTAACAGAAACAAATTAAGGTAGATAAGCAACATAATGGTTATTAACCTAGATAATGCCATAAATCTACGTCGAAAAAGTTCGGAATCTTAGCCACCAATATGTTCTGAATGACTGCTAACTCTCACATAATCAAAATATACATGACTTCGCTAGAAAATCAAATAATTTGCAAGTTTTTATCTTTTGCTACAATCGACTTAAGCTATTTTTACTTGCTGGCAGTGCTAAATGCGCCAACGTAGGCTGGTAACTTTATTGCAGAGACATGTACGCATATTTTTGGCACGAAACGTAAATTGCTTTCACACATGTGTTACTAATAGGTGTAGACGTTTTAGGGATTTCCCCAATTTCATATTCAGGGCTTCGTATTTTTATTGTCAGACTTAATCTGTTGATTAACTGCTGATGATTTTTTGTAAGATTTGATAATTTTACTAGGTCACGCGGTGGCGGTTTTAAATGAAAGTTGTAAAGGTTATACTAACAGGTTGGATTACACTAGCAATCTATCATGTTTTGTTGTATTTAATAAGCTGAAAACTTGAATGTAGGCATATATGTTAAGAGTTTAAGTGATTTGAAATCTTTCGTGAGATCATGCCAGGAAAATAGCTCTTGCAAGGTTTCATTGTTGTATATACTATATATTTAAGGAGAAATAAACAGTTGATATTTAAAGTGACATTCTACGAAAAGTAGTCATGGCTAAAGTCCGATTTCTTTTTCACTGATTTTATCGAGAGAATTTAATCGAACAATTAAGTTCAAATGAGTTGATTATTTTGTGTGATATGAAATATGATCTATAACTCGACTGTATCACGTCGGATATTAATTTTTTTATATCCAGAGATGAGAAAACATTTACCGAGTTTGGTTAAGGGTTTAGGGGTAGTCAAAATTTTCGTTAAGTGTAATATCTTAAAAATATTCTTTCAAAATTTTCGTGACTTCAATTCAAAACATTGTATAATAATGCCATATTACTACAATACTTTTGTAAAATAACATGACTTAATAGCAAAAAAAAATTACTAAAAATTCTAATTTTTTGTGCCTCTGACTACCCCTAATCCCTTAACAAAACCTAAATAGTTTACGAGACCCATAAGAATTAAGTAAGGAATTAGGAAAGAAATTAGAAAAGGAGCAAATCATACTTGTAATTGCTACCAGTGACCCCTACGCCCGATTTGTAGCATTAATAATGACTAGGCTATGTTTTGCCCATATGCAATACCAACGTTCTCTTAGTGCCAAAGTAGACGTATACCGAGTTACATCAAGATTTCTGAAGCGTTACACATGTTATTTCTTTCATAAGCGGACAGTCAGACAGACACCGAGAAGTCGATTCGTCTCGCTTAATATCTAATTAAAAAATAAAAATACAATACTTGCCATATATATAATATTATATCTGTAGATATAATTTATATATTTTAATATACATACCACCCTGTATTTACAACAGGGCGCACATAAAAAAATGTATTTCAAAAGGTTTGTGTCTTTACTAATTTCGAATAGTTTGTGTTCGAACATTAAACTGAAGACATAATAAAATTACGTTGGAGCACATATGCTTAGTTGGATGAAAAATCTCTTTTATCACCAGTTGATCTGAGTTAGTAGCAGTGTCGTTTGCACGTTTGTCTCTAACACCTGAAATCCTTAACTAAGTTCTATATTTTAAGAATATCAGTCATAGTGAGCTTTATGAGAAAATTACGAAGGTGTAACGTAGGAAAATGTTAAGATTAATTGATGAAGTTCGGCACACGTAGTCTTTGAAACTTTGCGAAGGTTCATGGCATCATATGGCAGCTATATGCTATATTGGTCCGAGATCGGCCATTCCGACAAATGAGCAGCTTCTTGGTGAGAAAAGGTATAACCTAAATTGCTAAATTTAAGATCGATATCTCAGAAACTGAGAGACTAGTTCACGTATATACAGACGGACGGACCGACAAACGGACATGTCTAAATCAACTCAGCTCATCATGCTGTATACATTTTATAGGGTCTCCGACGTTTCCTTCTGGGTGTTACAAACTTCGTGGCAAACTTAGTATACCCTGTTCAGGGTATAAAAATGGCTTGATTTAATAAAATATGTTTGTGTACATATTATTAAACTGCTTGTGCTACATTACTAGCATTAAAGGAAATGTTTAATCGTATAACTAGCTAGCCTAATAAAAGACAACTCCTCCAAAAAATGTTGGAATTAGGTCTATACTCTACCACTAGGTCTAGTAAAAAAGAAACACATAATTTTTGCATTCAATTGAAGGTTTCATTTAGCATATGTAGTTAGAATGCTCCAATTTCGTTCAAATAGGCATCATTTTTGTCGATATTTTGTAGGCAATTGTATAACGCCTCTCTTATAGAAACCCTAGTCCATATTGGCGAAAAACTGAGACAATCGATTTTCACAAGATTATCTTGCGTAGAATTTTTAGCAGCAATCATTCGCCCTAGACAAGAAAAAGATAACCATGCCAGGTCTCAATTATATGGTTCATTTGTTAATGCTACAGATACGAATTTAGAGTAGTAGCACTTTACTTCAGAAACGGATCGATCTTATTGCGATTCAGAAGATTCGCAGATAAAAATCGATTCATAATACAGTCTTATTTAAATGGATATAAAATCCTTTCTTGTTCAGTGATTACATGACAATCGGCTTTAACGTTTATATTATCGATATTACCGGAGCGGAATCGATGAAACTAAAATTCCGCATGATTGCAGTATCAGGACCATAAAAACTATTCTCATTTTCAGCTGCATAGCTAGCGTGTGTGCCAAACAAACATAGTTAATCAATCACAAAACCGTCTTTTTAACTTCCCGCTAAGAAAATGGAAAATTTTCTAAAAATCGGGAAGATATTGGTTTCACCCCATTTTGCAAAAATCGAGTTCTCAACAGATCTCGACGTTCTGAGGGTCGAGGAAGCTTCCCCGAACATTTCTACGATGATGTCCGTATGTCTGTATGTATGTGTGGATGTATGTGTGTGTGTGTGGATGTATGTGACCCTCTTATAACTATTAAACTGCTCAACCGATTTGAATAAACTAAACGGCATTCCAAAGGGTTTCATTGCACTTGAATTTCGTGTAAGTTTGGACCCAATCGGACCAGAAGATTTCGAGAAATCTCAAAAATAAAAACTTTGAAAAATCGTTCGAATTTTTTCCAAACGACTTGACCGATCGACACCAAAAACTAATCAGTTCTAAACCTTGAAGAAACACATCGTTTGCCGCAAACCGGGTCGAAATCGGTTGATTTACTTGCTAGATATCGAAAACGAAGAGCTCAAAAGCGGTGAAAAAAGCGAAATTTGAACGTTAGCGTATAAAATTAGAGGGAAGTTGCAGGGATGGCCCTTGAGGCCAACCGTTTTCCACATTTTTTTTAATACAAAAGTGTATTTTTCTAACGCCTTATAGCGTAACCCAAACGCATTTACATATACAATGCGAGATGCAGATTACTAAAGACATATATTTGAAAAATAATGGATTCCTTTTTACTATACCTTTCAAAATAATTTGTATCTCTATGGTTGACCAAGTACCATAATGTATATTAGACAAGATGCAAAATATTTCATAAGAATGTTAAACATGTTTAAATTAATGTAAAATATTGTAATTGGTAAAAACTGAGGGAATTTGGTTGATATCTTCGCCTAGCCACAATATGCAATATCTATTAATTTTTACTTATTAGTTTGTTCTTTACTTATGCATTGAAAACTGTATATACGATTTCCATCAAGTTTTTTTTACCTATCAATCGCTCTTGATTAAAAGTTAGAGAAATAATTACACCTCGATAGATGTCGCTGTAACACAATTTCAGACAAATTCGTATTTTTGTTTCGCTATATCTCATTCTTGTTACAAATAAAAAGTGTAAAAGAACTACACTTAAATAAATCTGCTAGATGCCAGCTTATAATACATAAATTGTTTTTCTAATAGTACCTAGATGGAAGATAGCGTCTCTAAACTTCAGCTTATCATAACTTTGAAGAATTTAAAACGGTTTTATTTATCTGTATGTCTAGAGAAAATATTCATTATTTTCGAATGTGATGCCGAGCAACCTAATCAATAACGTAGGCGGCTAATTTAGAAGACCCTCAAAGTAAGCCTAAAACCTTTGGGGTAAATTTCGAGTACGAGATCTCAGATTATTTGGTTTCATAATGATTATTTTCTGTGTTGAACTAATCATAAGGAAATCAAACACAAATACAAAACTAACAAATGTAAAGTCAATTTATAATTAAATTTCCACAATGCCTGCTAAAAAAGTTAATAATATTAACATTTTCAAAAATAATATTTTCAAAAGCATTTTGGTCATTATCAGCCCATTGTAGCAACGGTGGTAAGGCCACCAAAAACAAAGCGCTTCGTGATAGCAGAAGCGACGGCCTAATTGCCACAAACAAATACACACAACAAATGATGGCACTAACGAATGAGCCAGGTGGAAAAGCAGCGAAAAGGAGGATGGAAAATGAAAACAATCGGAAATTATGTGCTACGCTTTCATAACTTGCTATCACAACAAAAATTACGGGAAAAAGCAGAAGAAATGCACAAATTAAATAATAAACTCAAGAGCAAAACGAAATGAACAAAAATAAGCAGAAAACCGAATAGGGAAAAGTTATTACAAACACAACAAACAAATGACTGTGACAATGAAAATGCCGAAAAATGGCAAAGCTTGCAGAGATGCAAAGCAAGAATGATGAAGAGTAACGCCACTTGCGGTAATTTAATGAGAGCGAGTGCAAACTAGAGAAAATGAGTGACGCAGAGAGTGAGCGTAGCGCGCGTGTATACAGTTATATGTGCGAGCGGAAGGAAACGCCGAGCCGTTTTCCACGCACTGAAAACTTGAGCATACGCGCGAAGGTTAGCGCGAGAGCAATTCATACAATAAAATTCTGCTTATACATTCGTCATTAGTTCGTCTATTGGATTCGGCGCTGCGCTGCCAATGTCTGCTTGGAAAACTTGTGACGACCGTGCGCTGCCAAATGTTTAGTGGAGTAACGGCCACAGCTGCAAACGGACGTCGGTAGAGCTCAGCTGCGTACGAAAGTATTGGGGTGCTCCCACAATCAAGGGAAGGCAAGCAAAAAATATTGTAAAAAATATATATGTAAAAAATTATAGATTCTAATTTTTTGTGTGGCGAAAAGTAAATAAGTAGGAAAAAGAAGTGGTGTTGCCTTGAAAAATGAAAATTGGCTAAAAAGCGCAATGCAAATAAAAATTGAAAAAGAAGCATTTTAGCTCGTTGAAATTTAAAGAAAAGTGCGTGTGTGTGTATTGTAAAGTGGGAAAAAATCTCAAATATATGTATATACAAAGGGCAGTGAAAATATTTTCGTAAAATTATAGATATACATATATACTACTATGTGAGAATACTTATACATATTGCAAGGAGTGCAGCAAAGTAATTAAAATAATAACGATTTCAAGTAAAAGTTATAGAAACGTTTTTGGCCGAAGATATTGCGTGCAAGTGTCTATGCTGAAAAGGTAAAAATAAGTCAACAACTAATATAATGGCAAGCAAAGTGTAAAGGCCCACTTAACGATTGGCAGTGGCAAAGAAAAAAAAAACTGCTGTCTGACAAAAGAAAAGGGCGACATTAGCAAATGTAATATATTAGCTTGTGTGCAAATGAGTGTGTGTGCGTGTGAAAGTGTAACACATTTTTTATTTTTCATTCATTTGACAGACAGTTTCCTATACGTTGTTAACTGAACGGGTTTTGTCTAGGCATGATTATGGTATAGTTAGTAAATCACTAAACCCGTGTTATATATACAAACTTACAGATATATCTTTGATGTATAAGAATAGCTGGGTGTGTTTATGTGAAGAATTTACATTTAAAAAAATTTGTTTGGGTAAAAATTAACATTTTTGCTACGATTGCTGAATTATAAAAAATATTTTCTTCATAAAATTCTACATATTTGTCTTTCCAGCTTTTTGGAAAACGCATTCTTTTTCAATTTTAAAGTTTCTAATTAGAAAATGTCCTACAGTAAAATAACTATTGAAAACTACATAACAATTACAATTTAACACGAATCCATTAAACTCCAAAAAAAAATATCAATTTAATGCTCCAAACATATGCAATGCTGAAGAATTCTATACAAAATCAAAAACTTGATGTATGTACATATGTATGTATGTATGCCTCTCAGTCGTGTTGGAAAATAAAGCGAATGCTTGAAAAGCGAACGCGCGATCAATCAATAAAAGCAAATTAATAATTTCCAACCCTTCGAGACAAAACCAAAAAAAAAACAAAAACGCTAAGAAAACCACAACAACAATAGAATTTGACAAATACTACACGCAATGGAAAATGCAAAAGAAATGCCAGACTCTAACGAAAGAGTAGACAAAAAAGGAGCAGAATATATCTAATAAAATTTGCCGAATACGAGTATTTGGTAAAAGAAGAAACACAAAAATAAAAAGAAACACCTGAATGAATAGCTGCTCCTTTGGGAGCGCAATGCACATAAATAAATAAAATTTTGTAAAGCAAATGGCGAGAATAAGCAAAGTTGTAATAGAAAACGAATACAAACTAAGTGCAATATGTAGATATATTTTTAAGAGCGCTTTGGAAGACAACCTTTTGTTTTGCTGTTGGTATAATGAATGCTTACAAATATACATTTATGGGCACATGTGTATATATTGTTCTTACTTACTTCAAAAAAAAAAACTTTCCTGCATACTTCAAAATAATTGCAAAAAGTATAGCAAATTATTTTTTAACAAGATAATACAGACATTGAAATACGCATACAAACGTATAAATAACATTAAACGTATATTTTCATGTAACTCATACGCTACATCATACCTCAACCATAGTATGAGTTACTCATACGCCCCTAACAACATTGGTCTACATTGGAGTTTTCAGAAATTCCTTGAAAAAAAGATTTTTTTTTGTAAATTCCACCAACAGTATTCATATCTTTAATCAGAAAATATTTTTTTACTTAACATTCAGAGTTGTTAGCTTTCAATTTCTTAACAAAGAAGTAAAACAATAAATTGTGAGAAAAAAAGGAATATATCGAAATTCAAATATTTACTATTTTTGGTGCGATTATTCATTAAAATATATGTAATTAAATTAAATCATTGTTTGTAGATTTTGCAATGGCCGTAAAGGTTAAATTATATACTCGTACGTGTCTACTTTCTTCGATTGCCGTAAAGTTCGTTGCTAGGAAGACTGCACAAATTAAATTTAAAACCAGAAAAAAACCAAATATATTAAATATTTTGTTAAATTGGTTAAGCTGATAAATTAAGTAAAAAAATCTACCGAAATTTTAGTTTTTTTTCAATCAAATAAGTTTTATGATTTTTAAAAACTTCTACTATCTGCCAGCATAACACAATTTTTGCTTATTCTCCCATTTTATTTTAATAAGGAACTTCTCAAAAAATGAAAGTCCATTATTCGGCCCAAGAGAACTGTTCTAAATTTAAACTTTCTTCGACTTCAAAATATTTGTTATTATCTAAAAGTATAGAGTGTGTGCAAATTTTAGAAATGAAATATTTAATGATATCTTCTAATAGTGTAACTACTATCGTACTATTCATAAAATTATAGTCAACGTCCCCGTTAACTAAATTTTTCACTCATGTAGGTTTGAAGAATACACTCTCCTTATGAAAACATTAACATTACTCCAAACAGTGGCTGAATGGACTGAGCTAACAAAAAATCCAGCGATGACTAAAAGCTAGATCAATGTGATAGAAATTGTATATTTATATTTTTTTAATAAAATAAGAAGTCAACTTGAAAAAAGCATATATTCGATATCAATTATGATTCCTGTTGGGAAATTTTCCATACTTAACCTTTGTACAATGTAGATTTTCATTTTCATTTGAATTTAAAGTTTGACTTGAGCCTTTAGTTCTTCCATCATTATCACAAATAATGTGGACATTAATGCAAGTCTTTGTACAAAAATGGGATTCAAAAATGTACCGAACACATACTATAGTGATTTCAGTAATTGTGGTTGCTCATGAATAGATCTTCTTAGCAATTTATGTTTTCGAGACGTTTTGAAATTTTAAATCGGCTCAGCAACGACTATTGGATTGTATATGATTTTACTCGATTCACACAGCTACATATTCGGTATAAAACTGGCTTTTTTCTATTTAAATTATTTCTACTTATCCAAATATATTTTTATATACACATATACATATATATATACAAATACATATACCTACATTTGAGAATATTAACCGAAAAGTTAAAGTTGTAAAATAGTTTCAGAGATTTTCCGGTGCATACCTCATTTTCAAATCGAATGATGTTCTTAGCTCATTTTCCTCCAAACGCTGTTTTCAGAATCGGTGAGAAAAATGCCTCCGAAAGTGCTGGGCCGATCGACTTCAAACATCCATACGACCATGTTATAATCGAAGGAAAAATATATTAGTAATAATTTTGACTTTTTAAGCAACTCTGTAAAATATTTTAAATAAAGCGATTTTTTTTGGAAAGCCGCCATTTTATAAAAACCAAAATTTTTACTAGTTCTTCGATCATCACCTGTATTGCTTTGGTTGGAGTTTAGTTTAAACAGAAAAATCTTCCTTACCATCTGAGTGCTTTTGTTTAGATGTTCTCCTGCTATAGGCAGTGCAATCCAAAATTTTTCAAAATGAATTTAATGCCATAAATGTATATTTTTAAATAAAATGCCTATTCGTAAAAATTAAAAAAAAAATACTTGTTTTTTCTGACTTTCAAGTGTACGAGTATATAGCTTCTTAAGGCATGTATGTTCTTAAAAGAGACTATTTCCAATTCTATCGAACTTTATTATTCTGTTTTATAAGTCATTATAAAGATCGTTGGACTTTTCATTAAACTTTGATTTATATAGTTCGAAGATATTTGTGCTTTTAACTCATATAAAACAAAACATTGCTGCATAAAATAATTCTTTATAAAATATGATAATTGAAAATTTTCAAGTCCTCCGCGCACCAAATTTCTAATTTTCTGAGCGTTAGGTAGTATTTCATGGCTTTTATGAGCCATTTCAAAGTAAGCAATAATATATTTTCAGCGGTTTTAACATTCGATAGCCTTCTGCTGCAGCAAAAATTATTTTCAAACGTACTCCCCTTACGTGTTGAAAATATCAGCCCCAGGTATTCATATCATCATAGTTTTCAATTTCTAATATTTAATTACTGTCTAAGAAATATTGGTTGAGATCTTTATTCCAGTATCTTATGTATGGTCTCCTCTCTCTTATGGAGTGCCTCGCTCAAAAAAATGTTAACATATAAATAAAACTTTTTTACGAAATATTTATATCATATATATATTTTAGAGCAAGTATATACATATCTCATAAATTTCAAATTTTTTCTTTATTTCCCACAACCAAAGTACAGCCGCGAGCCTGAGTCACCTTCCAAGGAACCTTTCAGTTTCAATTTTCAGCCACTAATTAGATACGCACACACACGACATCTAGTATATATTTACATCATCATTTAATAATTTATTTGATAAATTAAGATACGCCTAAGCATATGCGCTCATCTTTCAATGCACCTCTTCTCCATTGCCCCACTATGTCTTGTCTAAGGTCAGCATACGCTTGCACCCTCATGAATTTCCAAATATTACAAGTAGTAGTGGCGATGGCGAGTGCGTAGGAGGGGTTCAAGAGCTACTCATTTGTTTAATGGCATTTTGAACTTGATAATGAGACTTGTCATTGTAGAGGCATTATGCTGGATGGGCAGCATAATTGTGTTTACGTTGTAGGCATTGCTTTTATTTTTCAAATACATATCTAAATATATATGTGTGTATGTGCGTGCCGATATTTTACGACTTCTAAACATGATGCCATGGTTGTGATGCCATCACTTTTTCTAATTCGAAATTTTTGGCAACAGAACAAAATAACAACACACAGCGAGATTAAGTTCAAATATTTACATATATTAGGGTGGGTACAAAATTTCTTAGGAAATAACCTTTGATTTAACAAATTGATTAATAAAACAAGTTTATACTCGACTTAATTAATTAATTTTTTTTTTTAATAAAATTTTTTGATAACAATAAAATTATAATATTTCAAATTTTTAAAATCGATTATATTTAAATATTAAAAAATATAATATTAAAAAAAAAATCCACAAATTTAAAAATAATACCGAAATCTCAATTAAAAAAATTCAAGTATTTTAAATTTTTTATTTAGAATATTTAAAATTTTAATAAAATTAAAAAATATTAAACTTCAAATTCAGGGTTGCAAATAATGCCTTAACAAATTACTTAAATTATTTTTTTAATTTTTTTTATTTTGTAATCCTAAAAATCTTAATTAAGAATAGTTTTAAATTTTTAATTACGAATATCGGTTTGGAAAAAAAAAATTATATCCCGAATACCGAAATGAAAAAATCTTTTAACCTCAAAAATCGGATAAAAACTTAATTTTTAATTCCTAGTCATATAACTATATTTTAATTTTACCTTTGTTATCCCTTTTCATACCAGCTTTTATTTTGAAAATTATTATTTTTTTCATACTTCAATTTCTCAAAATTTTCAAACTCTAATATCAATAAATGTACAGTTTATCACAATTTTGGGATTAAACATTGAAAATCCAATTTTTTATACTAAATTTTTTAAAATATAATATACGGACACAAAAATTCCTTATCAACCCACCCTCACATTCACCCACAACTCTCTCCGTGTTCACAATGTTCGCGACGCGTCAGCGGCAATTCCAATAAATTTTGATTTTCCTTCGTTTCACTCGTTAATGGCTTTTCCTCTATTTTCCCATTCGACAAGCACACGCACCCACACACAGTAGCGCAACACAGCACACACTCGTGTATGCGCTCGTTTGTCGTCCGGCTGTTTGTTCAGCCGACCTATTAATAAAGTAAACTTGAGCTTCTTTGTGTGCATAAATATTTTTGTACGGAAAATTGCAGAAAATGTCAAATTTTATTGCAACAAACAATTTGACTTTTGTATTTATGTATTTACATTATTTACGTACGTATGTAAGTAGGAAGTTTATACATAGCTTGTTGTTAGGCCGCTCAGTCATTCCGCCGATCGTGGGTGACTTTGTTTATGCGAGAGGCGTTGTGTCTGTGACCAAATGACTCTCGCTATACTTTCCGTTATAAAATAGCCTTGATATGTAAAAATTTTATTTTAATCCGACAAAGTGAGGCAGAGGCTGTGTCGTAAAAATGGTATTATCTTCTACTAATGGTTAGTTATGGTTTTTATTTTTTGTTTTTCTGTTTTTAGAAGAACAATAGTGTTGAGCATTCTAATTTTAGTAAAAAGTAAAAGGCGGTCTTATATATTATGTACATGTTTTTTTTTTTTGGTGTTTAATACGCAAGTAGAAATATTAGTCATCTACAGCTTTTATATATTTATCTTTTTCATTGCTTGAAAAAGCGCGTTTTTTCTTACTTTTTTTTAAGAAGGCATTTTGTTAAATAAATAAATAAAAATAATGTACATATACAGAATTTAATATACTTTAATAATTGGCGATTCATTTTTTAAAATTTCAAGTTCTACAAAAGCAGCTTCAAAACAAAGTCTCCTGGGCTGAGCAGGATTTTTCTGCTTCAAATTATCTCCAGTTTTTAAAACCCATAAAAAAGTAATATGTCTCTAGCTAAATACTTAAAGGACTAGTCAAAATTTAGAATTTTAACAAAAAGGCAGCTTCTCAAAAAAATTTTTTTTTTTTTCAAATTTACTTTAGACTGGCAGAAAAATTGATTTATTGCAATTTAAAAGTGAATATAACTCTTTAACGGCTAACAGATTGAACTTCGGACTAAATATACGAAATGATTTAAACATTATGAACAAGCTGTATGAGATCTGTTGGAAATGTTTAATGACATTTTATTTTTATCAAAACCTTTTCCATATTAATACATATTATTGCTGTTTCTTTAAAATAATATATTTTTTGACGACCATCTTCCACTACTGTAAATTTTTTCTTCTTTCTATATTTTATTGCTTTTTTGTAAAACCAGAAAAAACAGTTCTAATTCTTAAGCAGAGAACATAGAATTTGGGCATTAAGACTTACCTATAAACAATAGTTTTAAAGACAAAGGCCCTTATTAAAAAGATATTTATGCTTGACTTTTGATCCACATTTATTGCTTATGTAGGTCTGTTCTTTGGCCCTCGACTCTACCTAGATGAATATTTTAAATTACTGTTAACAAGACAAATAGCTCTTGTATGTCGAAACGTTGTAGGTTTTGAGTTGCCAGATTGCAACACTAGGGTTGCCAAATCCCAAAATATATAAACCTACCTAATACAACCAACGTATTACAGATATTTCAAGTAATTTCTAAAAAATATTCTCTCAAGAGTATTACTCGACTACTCTAAAATAAACTACGAAAAAGTGATTTTCAAATAAGCTAAACTTCTTATAAATTGATTTTACTTAACAACAGCACATTTGTTGGGCCAATTGGCTACCGGAGTGCGACTAACAAAATACTTTATTGTTAGTGTAAAATCAAAAAGGGCTTGCGATATTATATATACGAGTATTATTAATTTCTTAGACAGTAACGTGGTCCATAAGAGGCAATACTAACACTTTTAAATATATTTGCATTATGAGAAATATTATAAACAAATTTTATTGACTATTAACATTTTTAAGCAGGTTAGATTCTTTACTATTCAAAAATTCTCCTATTCCTGCCAAACATGTCATGTCGCGAACTGACTTGATTGAAATTGCCATTTTGCTTCGTCGAAATAATTAAAACAATTTGTTCATTTAATTGAAGTACAAAAACAGTTAAATTTTCGTGCTCAAAACTTTTCCACGCCGACAAAAAACCGAAACGCAAGCAAAATATGCAGTTAATGAATGTTAAATGCTTTAAAAGAGAATGCGAACTATTCGTGCGCAGTGTAACGCGCTCAAAGGAAGCAGCTCAACAGCAAAAGTGGCTGGAAAAACGCTAAGTTGTTTGTGAAAAAAAAGCATAAAGTAGTAAAATTCAGTTGCGACGTGCGTGCAACTTGAAAAAAAACAACAACAAATTAAATTGCAAAAGACATGCCCGGTTGAGGTGTACACATAACCAAACACCGAGGAGTTCTTTTAAGTTGGCACGAGCAGCTGTGCGAAATCGCTGGAAAACGACGAAATTTTTACGCTTAAAAGAGAGAGCGCATGTAAAGGTACGAAGAGCGTTTAAAGAGTAACGTTATATACTACTACTTTCTCTACGTGGTAAGTCTTCAGTTTGTTGAAGGTATGTAGTTATCCTGATTGAGGAATTTTATCAGTCATTTGCGCTGCATAATATAACGGTATGTTTATTAATTTATGCGCTCTCTGTTGTTGCGCTCGCGCTCACCAGCTCTACTGCGCTGGTAACTAGCTTGTGCGCTCGGTCATTGCCTCGTTTGTGCTCGGTTGGAGCTTTGCTTGGAAGCTATGTTTTTGGCTGAAAGAATGGTCAGTTCGCAGGAACACGTCAGTGCGTCGGATATTGTTTGTCAGTGAAGTTTGACAGCACGGTGGCTAAGTAAAACGTTGTCTCTGCTACAAAAAATATACACATATAATTGAAAATATATAGTACTTACATACTTGTATGTGAAATTTGTTGCTGTGCTAAGGGGCAAGTGAAAAGTGATATTTAATAGCAAGTGAAAACTTCAAAGCATCAAAATTTATATTTTCAAATACTCTGCGGCGAAACTGCTTAACAGTTAGACATCCAAATGTAAAATCCTTCAAACTAACCTCAACCTATAAAACTCGTTTGTGTCTTGTTAGTTTTTGTTGTTGCTGGTTTGTCTTGCAGCACAAAGCTCTGCTGCGCAGTTGAGCTGTTCACACGAACTCCGCGTGGGGGAGTACGTACAATTTACTTTCCAGAATTTACGACAGGACTCACTGGTGTGTTTGTATGTATATTATAAATATGTATATGTATATGTATATGCATATGTGAGTGCACAGACATTTATATAAATATTTTGAATGAATCTGGAATTGTTGCTGCTGACCTTCTTCTCAGTTCCTGCTCACTAGCACCTTTCTTTCTTACATTGCGATACAGTCTGTTTTGTGTTAACGAAGAAACTTGAGTTTTCACTACATTACAGACAAAAAATACACAATTTTCACACAGCCACACGCATGCACCTAATCGCCTATATCACGTTTTCTTTGGAAGCAGCGCTATCCAAACTTAGGCGTGTTCTAAATAGGGTGCCCTCACAGACTCACGACTTGTCTGCGCTGAAGTATTTGACAAGACTAGGGCAATACATTCACACACACACGAAAACACATTTCCAAACTCACACACACACATACTCATATACTCACACAGACATCGATTAATATTATTTCTTATTGTAACGAGAAAAATAAAACGAAATCGTGTATGGTAAGAGCTCAAAATTTACATAATGCAAATGTCTAGTTGAATGACAGCGTTAAGTTGGGCAGGAGGTCGCCGCAAACGTGTGGTTGCGTTTTCTGTTTACAATATCTTGTATTTTGAATATTCACCTACATACATATGTACATGTGGCTACTTTCATTGTCAAGTTTAAGAAGTATTCGTAGCGGTGTGTGTGTGTGTTCTAAAGTGAGAGACGGCGATTCGATGTTTTGTTATAAAAATAATTGATTGCAAAACGTTGTTTGGAAAATGAGAAACTGAAATAGAAACGCTAAACAAAATAATTATTAACGGCGTCGTGCCACCTGTGAATGAATATATATTTCTTCATAACGAGAATTTTGTATTGTTTTTACTATAAAAACAAGGTGGCGAGAGAAACGCTTTAAAGAAGATTGTGGCGAGAGATAGCAAGAAGTTAGTGAGATTTTTAAAAAAGTGTGGTATAATATAAAAATTTTGAAAATATTGAAAAATAAATTCTTATTTGAAATTACTTAAATTACCTAATATTGAATGCTCTTCAAAAAAGGTCGAACACGATTTTTGCGTAAAGCTAACAATTTAAAAGATATTAACGGTTAAATTTTAGCATTTAACTCAATGAAAAAAAAATAATAATTTTACATTGCAAAACTCATAATTTCGTAGAAAATTTACTAAATGATAGATGCATGATCCGATTTGAATAATTTCTTTGGAGATTGTAGCATTGCCGTTATCTTGTTGCTTCGAACCAAAATTCGTGTCAAATTTCGTGCAGATATCTTGTCAAATAACAAAGGTTTTCATAAAAGCACAATATTTCGATCGATCAGTTTACAAGGCAGCTATAAACGATGCTGGTCCAATATCAACAATTCTAACAAGTGAGCAGCTTTTTGTGGAGAAAAGAATGTGCAAAACTGAGGCACTAACTCACATGCATACATTATAGAGTCTCCAACGTCCTCTTCTGGGTGTGACAAACTTAGTGGCAAACTTAATATTATATATCCTGTTTAGGGTCAAAAAGTCTTTCAAGCTGACATGATAAAACAAATATACTTTTCTAACTTCAATCAACCACTTTTCTGCTCTTTAAGTTTTAACTCTGCTCTCTTGTGCGAAAATGTGCAAGTGAAGGTAACAACAAAGTTGGACAACTCATCAAGAACAGAACAACCGCTTGCATTCCTTACTACAATAGATTTGCCACTCTGCTAAATTTATACCAATTGTTTGTTCGATTCGCCACACTCAAAGTTCTGTTTAAAGGCATATAATATATTGGGTTGGCAACTATGTAATTGCGGATTTCACTCATAGATGACTTCAGTTAAATTTTTAAGTTTGCTGGCGTAGTCCAAATGTAAAACACATTTTGTTGTTTGATAGTTGGCAATTCAGCTGTTTCTAGTACAAAATCAGTAGAAAAAGGTTTTTGATCGGTTGCGTAGTTTTCGTTTGGCGTTCGTTGAAAAATGGTAGATCAAAAGGAACATTTTCGTCATATTTTGCTTTTTTTATTTTCGCAAAGGGAAAAAGCATCGCAAGCTCACAAAAAGTTAGGTGCTGTTTATGGCGACGAAGCCATAAAAGAACCGCAGTGTCAAAATTGGTTTGCCAAATTTCGTTCTGGTAATTTTTCACTCAAATATGAAATCGTCCAGTTGAAGTTGATGATGACCAAAAAAGCAATAATCGATTCGGATCGTCACAGTACAACACGTGAGATTGCAGAGAAGCCTCAGGTATCACATGCATGCATTGAAAACCACTTAAAACAACTTAGCTATGTTCAAAAACTCGATACATGGGCTCCTCAGGAACTGAAAGAAACTCATTTAACGCAACGCATTAACAGCTGCGATTTGTTAAAGAAACGTAATGAAAATTATCCATTTCTAAAACGAAAGATAACTGGCGATGAAAAATGGGTTGTTTACAACAATATCGAGCGGAAAAGATCGTGGAGCGGGCCAGGTGAACCAGCTCAAACAACATTAAAAGCTGGTGTTCGTCAAAAGAAGGTTTTGTTATCAGTTTGGTGGAATTATAAAGAAATTGTCTAGTTTGAACTCTTACCACCCAACCGAACGATCAATTCTGTTGTCTACATTGAACAACTAACGAAATTAAACAATGCAGTTGAAGAAAAGCGGCTCGAATTAATAAATCGAAAAGGTGTTGTATTCCATCATGACAATGCAAGGCCACACACATCTTTGGTCACTCGGCAAAAATTATTGGAGCTTGGTTGGGAAGTTTTGCCACATCCATCATATAGTTTTGACCTTACACCATCGGATTACTTTTTGTTTCCATCTTTACAAAACTCCTTGAATGGCAAAAATTTCAATAATGGTCATGATGTTGAATCGTACCTGCTTCAGTTTTTTGCTAATAAAAACCATAAGTTTTATGAACGTGGGATTATGATGCTGCAAAAGGTCAAGTGAAAGATGGCAAAAGGTCATTGATCAAAATGGACAATACATTACAGAATACAGTTATTTAGTTCCATGAAAAAATAGGGTCTAAAAATAATATTAGGTATACTAAATATTATCATAGACGGGAAGTGCATCTGAAATAATTGTAACTCATCGCAAATAAAGTATAAAAAGTGAGATGTATGAGCGTTACTGCTTACAAGCATTCAAATTTGTGTAGACATCCTAATGGCGTAAAGTAGAAACAGAAAATTCTTTAAGAAAAGTAAAAAGAAAGCAAATGTGGAGACGTTAAAAGCTCTCTAAAGGACAAGGTGTTATATGGTAGCTCTTATACTATTAATCAAAATTAAACCCCACCTGAAGAAGTTCAGCTTTGAGTCATGATTCTAGTACAAATTCTAGTCCTCATCTCCTGTCATACGCTTGTTAAAGGGCGCGACACAAATACTTTATCACGGAATTAATGGCAGGCAACGGGTTTTAAGAAATACACACTACATTTGTTCATATTAAATATCGACAGCTTCGTTAGCCATTACAATTTAAATTAGGGTCAAAGTAGGGCAAATCAACCATTCCGGATTTGGTATAGAGTTAATGCTGTAATATTCCACTTATAAGTATATGTGTACTTATATATTATTCTCTTTTAATATTCGTTCTTTGTAAATTGTCTTCAAAATTTGAAGCACTCATTCCGTACTCAATATATTTACTTTCTTTTGTGCAACCACTGTCACAGTGGAAATTTCTAATTTATATGCAAAACCGCTTGCCAAGTTTATTTCTGGAAATTATTATCTTACGAATTCTTCTTATATCCTTTTGCCTTTAGCTCTGCCCTATTGACTTTTATATACAATAGTATTTGTATAGCGTGTTGTACTATGTAAATTTGATCCTTTATCACCTTCATAGCGAACCGTTGAAAGTACATATTTCAGGCACAAATACACACATACACTTCATGTCCATCTCCTTCATTCGGTGGTTGTTGTGGCTGGCAATTGTGGCAATAATTATTATAATTTGCTTTCGTTTTTTACTTTTGTTTTACACATTTCCTCCTTTTGTTGGGATTAAAACTTTGCAAGTGTGATTAAATTTCACGCGTTTGCTGCATTTTTAATCGCATTAATTTATGCATATTTATGCTTTACTATTTTTTTGTTTCGTTACAGCAATAGCGAAATAAATGTGCCGGAAATGTGGCTATGCAAATTCGAATAAGTGCGTTTTAATGCAGAAATTTTTACATAATTGAAATGGCTGGCGTTCAGCTAATTTGCTGATTTAAATGAAAAAAGAAGAAGTGAAGTAAAGTCTTAAAAAGTGTTAAGGATTAGTAAAGAAAAAATATATATACAAAAAATATATGCACATATATAAATAAATATATTCACAAATATCCAGCTTTTTCAACTACGCTATTAACCTGCTAATTCGCAACAAAAAAAAAAAAGAAGAAAATTAAATTGAAGCTTTTCGTGACGAAATACTCATTAAACAAGCTGCTTACATGTATAATTGAGAGGCGGAAGGTGAGTTTAATAATTAATTAATTAAGGTTTAATTATTTTATAATATTTTTAACTACAATTTTAATTAATTAATAATTCAAACTATTTTTAATACAAATATCAATGTTTAACAGATTTCATAAATATTTTCAATGTAACAAATTTAATTTTAAATTTTAGCTGGATAAGGATTAATATTTTCCTTAAATATATTTAATATTTTAAAGTAAAATGTCCTATTATTTTATCGCCGAAATCGTAGCCCTAGGCCGAATAAAATCGGGGCCAATTACAGTAACGTAGAACCGGCTGTTGTGTCAATTGAACAATTTTACTTGGACAGTTGTGAACCCTAATCCTTTGTGATGCCCAAAATTCTTAGATATGGATCAAAAGACACTCTTATAATAAGAAAGAGCCTTGAGATTATTATACATTTCATAAGGAGGTCAATATGAATTCCAGCCAATTCAAAATGTTCGCCGAAGATATAGCTACCGAGATGCTTGAACTTAAGTTTAGCGAAAGCTGAAAAGTGGAGAAGAAAGTGCCTGGCTGTTTCCACACCGACTTTATCCATGTAACTTTGCCATTTAGTGTCCAATAAGACCTCATGTTTGCCTATTGGAAAGTAATCAGTCAGTACTTCTACAATTACATCCGAATGAACGTTGCTAAGGGCAACTAGTTTAAAACACCTCGTACCGTCCAATCTTAGTAAGAAGGTTCTCGTTTCAGTCAAAGTACTGCTTGTTGACTAACGCTTATCGAGCTCTTGCGAGAGCCATAGGCCCAGCACTAGAACGCAAGAGAAAAACGGATGGAATTAAGGCATGAGTGCTCTCTCTAGCAAGAGTCCATCTGTCTATTCGTCTGTATATGCCCGAACTAGTCCCTCAGTTTTTATGATATCGATGTGAAATTTCGCACACGTTCTTTCCTCCCTAAGGAGCTTCCCATTTATCGGAACCGCTACAGATATAAAATTACTATAAACTAAAGTTGTTATTACACTGGTCGGTCCAAATGAACTTCTTGTATGAAAAACTTTTTTATTTGACATTATAGATATCTTCGCGAAATTTGGCATAGGATATTGTCCAAAGCAACCCTACATTCGCTGACTATAACTATGGATAGCCCGAAAAACAACATAAGTCCAGAGGCCATAACCCGATTTATTTTTAAGGTCTGTTAACGCGACCTGACCTATGTCTTCCTTAAGCTCTCGGCTCCATGTGGTTATTGTCAATCAATCGCAACACTAGGATGCTTAATTAAGCCGCAAGGTATAAACAAAACAATAACCGTGGAGAGCAATTGTTACTGCATTCTCTTACGAACTCTGACTACAAAGACAAGTACTTTGTCAGTTTCATACCAATAAATATATGTACTTATGTACTCCATCACATTTTTTTAAATTTAACCTGCTTTCGATGAATATTTTTTATTACGAAAAATGTCAATCAATCGAATAAATCTGTCCTTGCTTTGCTTGCAAAATTTAAGTACAAGGGGCAAAAAATAACCAATCATAAAAGCTTAAGTACAAGAAAGGGGATACCCACAGAATTACGGTACTTTTGAATGTTCAGCGCAAGCAAAAGGACATAAAACTATTTGTTTTATTACAAACACGTATGTTTGTACTCTTATGTATATGTGCAACAAAGGGATGCATATCACGAAAACACAATAAAACTTTCTCCATTTGGCGACTAAGTACGAGCATATATTATTTACTTTCATTTTCACTTGCTGCTCTACTTGCTGCTGCCGACAATGTTCTTTCATACAATAAATACATGGTTGGGTATGTGTGTGTGGGTGTGTTTAAAAGTACTTTTGCTGCCGGGTCCCGTATTAATAGCAGATAATATTTGGTGTACAAGCTTATTTACTTTCGTTTTTGTATTAGTATGTAGAGATGTGTCTGAGTGTGTGTGTGTGTGTGCTCTTGTTTTTATATTCATTTGGTATTATTGTCGATTTGTATCCGCGTTGCTGTGGCAGCCGTTGCTCGTTTATTAGCGTTATTGGTTTGTTTTGAACCCAGCCACCTACACCGATTACAATGCGCTCCAATTGCCGCCACAATGATAGGGTGGCATCACACACACACACACACAAACAAACACACTCGAACGACATGCTGTGCATGAGCTTGTCAAAGCATATCATTATCTCTTTGGTATTGTAGTAATGTGGCTCCACTTATCCGCTATGCTCATGCATCCGCTTGTCAGTGCTTATCCTTTTTATAATTCCCTTTTATTTTTATAATTTTTTTATCTTTATTATGCCAATTCTTATTATGTTTTTCATGTATTCACGATAAAAGCTTGGAAAAAAAGCGCAACAAAACTTGTTTCATTGATTGAACTCAGATAACTACAAGTATACCTACATATGTATATCTTGATGAGCGTATGAGAGTGTATTCGTATTTTATATATTTATATTTCAGTTATGTATAATTTGACCCTTCGAGACTTTTGGGATTTCAGGATAATATAAGTCAAGTTTTGTAAAAAGTGGTGCCGAGTAGAGTCTTTGAACTTGAATACTTGACAACCAGTTTCCTTTCTCCTGATAACACTAATATTTACCTTGTGCTCACATGTAACCACTTTACAAAGCATCTGCATCACGTTTTAGGTTGGAAGCACAATGGTGTGAAAATAAAGTGCTGCCACATAGTAAAAATTTATGAAAGTGGAACCAAGCATGTATCACTAAAAGATGTTTACTGGTATTCTTCTTCATGTATGCCGAAAAAATTGATGTTTATGCAAATTTTAAGGGCTTTTACAAATAACTAATTACCTCTATACTGTAATTTTTACTGTCCGTTTTTGATATTGTCTACTGAAGATAGAATTTACTATAATTCTGTAATGGGTATTTTTGCGATTTCAACCCATGACCCATCAAATAATGCTACAACCCTAAGTTGTCTTTTGCACCACTACCATCTGATCAAATTTGACTCGGACTGGTCCATTTTAGCTACGCTTGTAAAGTTAAAGAAACAGTGCTTGTAAATCACCATCTTGACATCGGAGAGATACCAAAAGATGTCATAATCTATAGATCGACGCAAAACATTTTGTGTAGAGCGTGTCAATGCTAGACTCCAATCGAGGGTTATAAAAAGTGCAGCCGGATTATTCTTAATTCATTATGGAACCTCTTAACTAGAAATTTAGTATTCTTTCTCTCATTTTTCCAACTAATTGTATCAGTGGAGCCTTTTTGTATGCCATAAAGAAAGTATTTTTTTATTTTCGAGTCTACCTATGAATATATTGTTGTCTATGGTTCTTTCAATAGCTCTAGCACCCAATGTGCCTCCCTGGATAATATTTATAGCATTATTAAGTTGAATACTATATCACGAGGAAGATTTTGCTTTATATTTTTATCATCTATTGTCTACCTAAGCGAACCAGTATAATGAAACAGGTAGATTATGAGGGTTGCCTTTTATATTGCGGGATTTGAGAATATAACCAAATATTAATCATCGAAAATCACTTTTTTGCTATACAAAATACTCTCCATTAAGATCTATACACTAGTGCGTTCTGAACGCATCAACAGCCTCTTCAGTTCTCTAGAAACGGTGGCCTTATATTTTTTTTTTTTTAACTACGGGAATAAAGAGAAGTCATTAGGTGCCAAGTATGGACTATACGGTAAATCGATCATCAAATCGATTTTTTGAAAGCTCAAAAATACACTTCTTTCAGTTGATGGGTCTCTCACACTCGCATTGTCGTGGTAAAGAGTGATCTGTCTTCGACGGTTGGTTTTCCAGATGTCTTGAAAGACAGAGTTAATCCACGTTGAATGTTATAAAAAATAATCGCGCGATTCGCGATTTAATTTCATGGCCGAGATGAATATTTTAATTTACTGTAAGCAATATAATTAGCCCTCGTATGTTAAAATGCTCTGAGTATGTACAATATAACATCGAAATTGTCAAACTTTACGATAAAGTTGTGAGTTGCCAGATTGCAACACTATACAACATGCTAAATATTATATTCAGACCTTTTGCCAAAAGCTATGCTCTAAATAATAGTCACATAAATGATAAGTTTTTATGAAAATTCCAATACATTTTTCTTTTCATAGAATAATTACGGAAAAAATATAAGACCATTATAAATTTACATCCACTTAAGCTGCAGTAAACAAATTGTCAATAGGTTGATATGAAATATTGACATTGTGACGAAATGATAAGATTACTTTTTAAAAAGATAAACCTCTATGAACCAGTACTAGTTTGTTTGTTTTGATCAAACCATAAATTGTGAAGCTTTGAACACTGATTAGCAGAGAGCACTAGTACCACAAATAGATCTAGAGTGAAGACTTAAAGACAAATATTTAGAAAATATTTCGTCAAATTGAAAACTGGCATTAATAAGCAACTACTTTTGTAATTTTCTTAGTCGGCCACCAGGAACACAGAATTGTACATTTTGAGAGTTGGAGTATTTTCTTCCATTCAGGCAACATGGCCAAACCGGCCGCCGTATTTTTATGCGCCACACTATGTCCATATCTATATTCATATTATTCTATTGAATCCAGTACTCCCCTTCGCCCACGCGTAGGGGGCCAAAAAATCCTTCGGAAAACTTTTCTCCCGAACGCGTTTAAAGAATTCTCATCGCTGTTCGTCATTGTCCATGCTTCCGCTCCATACCGCATTACGGGTATTATGAATGACTCATAGTGCTTTAGTTTGGTTTTGTTAGAAACAGCTGTTCTTTAGAATTGTCTATCGATCAAGCACCTGTTGGCAAGAGTAATTCTTCGATTGATTTCGTGGCTAATTTCATTGTTGGTATTTATGCTGGATGCTAGATAGACAAAGTCTTACACTACCTAGAAGTTAAACGAGTAACTGCCAACAGTGACTTGGTCTCCCAATCGTTGTGATCCTTTCTTTGATTTCAAACGTTTGGGATATCACATTCAGTCATATCGGCATAGAGGCGATTGACAAGAAGATGGCAGTGTTGGTAAGGCAAAGCAAACTAAGGTTTTACTCCACTTATCCCAACCACTTCTTAACTACTCTGAGCCTCGAAGTACATATGAAATAACCAATCACGAGATTTACAACAATTAAAAGCCGCTTTGTGAAATTTTTTTATTAAAACAATTAGTTTAATTAACCTGAAAGCTTACAACAAACACACACCCTTCCTCACATTAACACGCACACAAGCTCAAACTTGGTGAATATAATAATAAAGCGCTTTGTGCTTACAAAACAACATCAAAAGTTCTAGTTTCACTTTTCTATTATAACCAAAAGAACCAAAATCGATTTTCTTAATGCAACTTACTTGTTATTGTTGTATTAAAACTTCATTTGTGTGCGATCATAGATTGACTTCACCAGGCTTTCTGATTTAACATTCGAAGCTAACTAATCCAACAATACCGAAGCTAATGGGAACACTCGAGAGGCAAAGTGATGCCAAAGCGATTGTTAAGACAGTAACGGTACCAACATTGTTGACGCCAACGACTACTTCAACAGCACAACTCACACATAAATATACACACACGTATTACTTCTAAATGAGCTCGCTTCTAAATCGAAATAGTAGAAGACACAGTGACAACTAAATAATATTCCTTACAGTTGCAGAATCAATAGTTGGCAATGCGCCGAATGCATTTACGCTGCCAGCGCACACATTAGCAACTTTGTCAACACACACATAAACACATTTACGAATATTTACGTACATTTATGTGTGTGTGTGTGTGAATATGTAAGCACATTAGTGAACATAGAAGCTTTGAGTAAACTCACTGCTGGCAAGCAAACAACAAATTGCCCAGCAAATGAGGGTAAATATCAACAACAAACAGTCCCCAAAATATAACAACGAGATAACAGTAAACATTCACACTCTTTGTCTCACATATAAACTCGGTAATTTCAGTGAGTAATATCAAAGTGTTCATTTGCTTTGCCACGCTCTTATCTGCAAAGTGTGTTGAATAAAGTTCACTTTGCTTCATTTGTACCTTTGTCGTTTAACCGTTTTTTGAAGTTGTTTTTCGTGAAAGTTATAAAAAATACAATATGAACTGTTTTGTAATTTATTTAGCTATCAAAAGCAACGAGCAATTATGTTTTTGCTTCTGTTGTCACAGTTAGCAATATACAGTTGCGCTCATTGAAAAGTGTACAACAGAAAAGTAATGATAATATTGGCGTGACATTATATTTTCCAAATACTTTTGCGTGTTCTTTATTAAATGTTGATTTATTTTTTTCGACTTTGAGTAAAATAAATCCGTTAATTTTGCGTTTTAAGATCTTTATACCACAGCGCCATCTATCTCGAAAATTTGTTTTTCCTGTGTCGCTTAGGAATAGATACCAAAGCAAAAAACATTAACTTTCGCTGCACTGAGGCATTTTTTATAGTAAAAAAGTGTATGAAAATAACCGTATCTTCATTTTATGCATCAATTTGCATGTTAGCTATATGTTATAGTGGTCGGATATGAGCAATGTGTTCGCAGGTTATAGCATTGTCTTGGACAATAATCTGTGCCAAATTTCTTGAAGATACTTTGTCAAATAAAACATGTCTTATACAAAGTCATGATTTTAATCGTTCAGTTTATATGACAGCTTATACTATAGTAGTCCGATCTGAACAATTTATTCAGAAATAATGACATTGCTTTGAACAATAATATATGCCAAATTTCGTGTAGATATCTCGTAAAATAAATAAGTTTTCCATACAAGGACTTCAGTTTGATCGTTCGGTTTGTATGGCAGTTATATTATATTATATAGTGGCTGTGCAAAATTTCAGATCAATATCTCAAAAACTGGCTAGTTCGCGTATTATAGGGTCTCAGACTTATCATTCTGTATGTTACAAACTTCGTGGTAAACTTTGGATATAAATATTAAGGACGGATATATCCCACATGACACCAAATATATAAGTCGAAATTTTAGATTTTTTTATTTGGTATTATAAATACCAAAATAACCAGTATTTTATTTTCGAAACTTTTCTAAATAGATTGTAGAGATTACTACGTACTAATTTTTTAAAAATACATTCATCCAAATTTTATTGCATAAAAATAAAAAGAAACCTTTTTATAACGTGATAACAGTGACTTCGTTAATAAAAACACTTACACCTGTTCCTATTGCTATGTCCATCGACTGCATTTTTTGTACAAGTTTTTACGTGGAGGTAAGCCTTTTCAAAGGATTACCAGATTTTTAGAGGTTTTGGTAGTGCTGTATACAATATACCCTCTTCTCCATTGAACACACTTACTTTGTTGGCGGATTTCGTGCAAAAACGTGGAAACAAGCAAAACCCTTAAAGACATAAGCATTCACCACACAGTGCACATATGACATACTTACAAATATATGTATTCACCATAACTATTTTCATTTTGGCAATTGCTGTGTGCTTTCGAAATCAGTCGCTGAGTATTTTTTGGTGCTCTTTGGCCTTCCGCTGTGTATTGTGGGTGGAGAAACACGTGCTGATTGAAATCACGATATTGTCGTCACGCTCAAATAAGTTCTTGCATGAAAGAAAGAAATTAACTTGTGATAATGAAACCAAATTTTTAATGGAGTTATTTAAGTTGTTTTGGTGTCTCTTTGACCTCACCTTGAGTTACTTTCAACTTTTCGGTTTATTGAGATATTGTGACATATTTAAAGAACCTAGTTTTGTTATGCATGGCTTCTCTGAACCAGAAAGGAAAGGTTTTTGTATAGCAGCATAGAGTGATTTGCGATAAATGTAGATTTACAAGTTAAAAGTTTTTCCAATGCAGTTTTGTCACATTTCAAGAATCAAACTAAAAACTCCGAGTGATTTTCCCAAAAAATATTAACTTTTCAAGGAAAGCTTAAAATTTGTGCAAATTCAGACCCACGATATCCCAATTCACGGAACAAACACAACAAAGATTGTTTAAATTATGCTAACCTCACGCAGAAATTTCTCTTTGGATACTCAAAAGTCATGGATTCCCCAGAAGTTCAGTGAAACTGTACGTACGTTAAAATATACCCCTAATCAAAAAAGTTGGATTTAAGGAATCTAGCATGGTGTTTCAACAGTCTTTATGTTACATACTACTTAAGATTTAGTAGATCCTCACAAAATTTGTTTAACAGCGAACAGCGCCACTAAAGAATCATAACATCACAATGGTGCCTAAGGTGCGTCTAACCTAGTTCTTCCACAATGAGATATGTAATTGTTCAAAAAATATTTCATAGAATAAGTTTTCAAAACACTGTAAGATCTAAATGCTTTAGCGTTAATTTGGAGACTTAACTTATCGATAATGCAACGATCTCTCGAAATTTAATACTATCGAAGCCAGGGAAATACGTTTAGGTCCTTTTAGTTTGTATTTTGGTACTAAAAGGGGAGTATTAACCCAAATTACCTATTTTTGACACAAGGATACACTCTTATAAAAAATGATTCTTTCCGAATTTCAATAAAAAATCTCACAGACTGACAGATATTTTCGGTAAAATGTGAGCCATAGGCACTGGAGGGCACATAGGGATAGGCACATATTCAGTGTCTCAGGACTTGGAAAGTCATGATTCGATTTCAACTATTTTTGTACTTGAAATAGTCTACCTTAGTGTGACTAATTGTGCAACGTTTTACTTTTAGAACTTAATTTGCACTTGATTTTTATTCTGGGAAGTGAAAGTATCGGAAAAAATTTTACTAAATGGTAAGTGATGTTAGTCCAATTTCCACAGCGTAACATAAAAATGTCAGAGTACTGTTATTCAACACATTTGGTTGAAATTGATCGGGTAGATCTTCAGTTAAAGTACCTTTAGCTGAATTCCACCTGTCTACCATCCCTATCTGAAATCCTATACCTCAAGATCTACCGCCCATTGTCCAATTTAGACACCGACTCCTGTTTAGTCTATCCGTATCTAATCAGATTTTTCGTAGTTTCCAAGATAACTGTCATATGGGTACTGGCTGTGGTCATCACTGCATAAAGACTTCTTCTCAGAAAGTTTGGTTGAATACATAGCTTTCGTATTTTGTCATTTAGTGCCATGTACCAAGTTTCATCAAGATATCTCAATTTTTATTCAAGTCAGGATGGACAGTTAATCTAATCATTTTTGTATATATTTATATCTAAAGCAATTAGTTTGAGGTGTTACAAACAACCGTTAACTCAGCCGTCAGTGTTTTTTTCTTGTTGGCTTGAGTAAATATTAGATATATATATATATATAAAATAGATAGTGTATATTTTATATAGTGTATATTTTATATATATCTATACAGAAGGATATTCATGTAAATTGCCAAGTAAGAATTGCTAACGCCTAGCAATTATAGTCAGCAGCCAAAAAAGCCAAACAACACGGTTCTTAACCAATTTATGCATGTCAGTTTAGTGTTGCGGTTCAGCTAAGTAAATATTCATCATTCGCTACCGGGTTCATGTGGTTGTTGTTGTTTGCCTTCTTCTTGTTACTGTCAGTCCCAAAGTGCATAACTTAATCTACAACAAAAACAACAATGGCGACATTGACCACAACAACGGATGCCAACACATTCATCTTCGAAGGTTTAGGGCTAAGCCAAAGGCTGTCCCGGGGCGGTCACACGCATACACAAACAAACATAAATACACACACACAAAGGCGTTGAGGCGGCTTATTTCGGTTTGCATTTGCTAATTTAGTGCGACGTGTAAAGTAGCCCATCATCGCATAGCACATCTCTTAAAATTGATGACAAACCACAAAAGTTTGCAGATTAATGATCTAATTTTCGTGGCAAATTATGCCGTTAGCCGAATCGTTATGCGCTGCAGTTGTGTATGAATGATGTGCGCGTATTTGTGCGTTTATCATTTAGGCTAACTGGGAGAGAATTGGACAAGATACCGAGTTGCACATGTGACAAAGGTACAATTTGATTGTGTGGTTTGTATCATGCATATTATACGTTTATTAACAGTTAACCACAAGAATCATCGAATATTATCTAAACATATTGATTTGTTCAAAATTGTACAATATTTATAATAAATATAATCAGCCTATCGCTTTTAGCTTCTGCAAGCTTAACCCGACTTACTTTTCTAAAGACAAAGTTTTTTTTTCTTTTCTTATTTCACGGGCTCTGGCGAGTGTTTCGCCTGTGCTGATAAAGGAACATACGCAATATCATGGTCTTCTTGGCAATAATATTGCATTTTTTTTCCATGAATTCTCTCTTCTCAACTTCTGCCGATGCTCTCATCCATGTCGTTATTGTACCTACCTGGGTCGAAGGTCATAAACTCTTGTCTCGAACTTTTAAACGATACGTTGCGCCTATAAAGCGGGGGTGACTGCCATGAAGATAATGAAGCAATATTAACTCCTCCGCGAGCCGCGCAAATGAATTTCAAGGGATACCTAACCAAGTAGTATAAGACTTCTTTATATGCATAAATATAGCGAAATCTTAAGAAATCGCATATGGAGGGACTTGCATAGAAAAGTTTTCGTGACACCATATAATTTTACTAGCAACGAAGTTCGGCTGTCTTCTATCGATTTATCGGATGCGTGAACCTCATATAAGTTCTCAGTAAAGTTCGCTTTTTTCTAGTTATATGAGGGTAAATTTTCGTATTCCATTTGGCCAAGTGTTTTGGAAGACGTTTAACTAAAATTATCTCAACATTTCCTACTCAACTCTTCTGCTTTTGAGAGACAATGGCTGAAACATTATCGAACTGACAGAATCAAAATCAATCGCCTTATCAGATTTGGTGTCGGCTAAAATTCCTTCTTCTATAAAACTAGCGGACTTGCCTATAGCCGTCCAAATGAAATAACCGTCTCAGGATTAAAACTTAATACCTAATCTAACTTGTTCTATAAATATAATATTTGATAGTTGAGTTTAGTTCAAGGTTAACCTATAATTATGATACTCGCTGACGTTAATGATGCTCTGAAATTAAACACCGAGAAAGAATTTTTAATCAGACAGCGACCTCATGGCAGCATATGGGATCCTTAAAATAATTGTATGGATAGAGAGCAGGATCTATGCGAATTTCGCGCTTTTATCGAAAAATTTTATTAAACAGCGGGTCT
This sequence comes from Bactrocera oleae, assembly GCF_042242935.1. Lineage (NCBI taxonomy): Eukaryota > Metazoa > Arthropoda > Insecta > Diptera > Tephritidae > Bactrocera > Bactrocera oleae. The sequence continues at coordinate 61,408,831 of NC_091540.1, read as the reverse complement.
ACAACAAATACATAACAGCAAAATAGCAAAATAATAATAACAAACCTTTGTTTTTTTTTCTGATAAATTCACCAAAACACACTTTTGCTGAGATAATTGAACAAATATTTGCCGTTTGCTTGCTGTTAATTACTTTTTCGTATGGCGATTAACTTGATAGATGAACTAATTATTTAGTCGTGTGCAAATCTAATGAAGTGTGATTATTTACTATGTTGTGATTTAAGCGAAATTTGTTATGTAATGCTGCAAACAAAGTTTCATCAAATTAAATGAACTTGCAATTTAACCCAAATTGCCCACAAATCAGTTAAAAGAAGATTGGGAAAAGACGATTAAAAGAAGTCTATACAAAACAAGAAGTTTAGTTATTTTTGTTATTTTTCTCTTACGATTGTACTATCATACATTAAGACCAGAAAGTGTTCGGAAATTGTTGGCCCACAATTTCGACCATTTACGACGGTTGTTTCCGCGCAAACGCCCCAATCCAGAAGGAGCATATTTTGAAGGTGACAAAATAAATATTACTGAAGATTAAAAATTTTTCGTTTTATTTACAATTTTCCGGAAATTAGATGGTCCTAATGTATATCTATTATGTTATCAGTTTTTTTGAGATTTGGGTTTTTTCATGATAATTTCTTTAATAAGATAATAATTTTCTAGAAAAATTTCATCCATATTATAATGTTTATATAAGCACTTAAATATCCACACTGCAGTCAGAAAAAAAAACGATTTCGCACGTATTTTTTGAAGAGAAGTTTTGTTTAATAAATAGTAATACTTATTATTAAATATTATTATCATCAAAACACTTATTCTTTCGATCATTATCATATATAACTAATATCTAACTAATATATTTAAGGAGGTGGTGTAAAAATTTCAAGTCGATCGGTTCAGTCTTTTCGGAAAAATTTCTCTGATCGACTCTGACAACAGCGTTTCGGGAAAAATGTCTTCAAAGTTTTGGGCGCCAATTCACTAAGTTAAAAAACTCTCATGAATATCTCTGAAACTATTTGCCCGATCAACTTCAAATTTTCGGAGAAACTCACTCACCATACATTCGATATATAAGCAAAAATAAATTAAATTTTTTAAACTGACAATTGGTGAAAAGCCCTTAAGACAATAAGCGTACTGGTCCAAATTTATATAATTTTTTGAAAATAATCTAATCTAACCAAATAATTTTTTTTTTTTATATTTTACAAATTTTTTTAAGAATTTGTAACTTTTTTTTTAGATTTTTAATGGACATAGCTACTGAAATTTGCATAAAGTAGTATATACCTGGATCATTGGTTTAAGTTCACATCATTTTTTTATTAAATAAAATTGTTTATTGATTGTTCAGCTCAGATCACTATAGCATATGACGGTCATACAAACTGAACGATCGGAATCAAGTGCTTGTATGTAACGTTTTGTATTTATGAAGGGTATTATAGCTTCGGTGCAGTGTTTTATACCGCAGTTACAACTCAATTACAATTAGGAGTTTCGTTAAAAAAAACTCCAGCGCATACAAACATTTTACAGTGGACCCAATATGAAAAAAATAAATCATTCTACCATTAAAGCTCAAATTTTTCGAGTTTTTTCTCACTTTACACCAATAAACAATTTGAATATGCAGATTTTCAAAATATAATGAAAAATAAATAAAAAGTAAAAAAAAAATCACTTAATCCCTTTTTATATCTGAAAAATGATAGCTCTAATTTAGTGTAAATATAATCTTTGAACAATAAATTACTTAGCAGTTTTCATAATTATACACCAAATGACGAAACTGTTTCTTCACTTTAAGCAAAAAATCATATTCCAGGGTTTTACGCAGAAAATATGGGTCATGCCTTTAATACCATCGATATTAAAAAGTCTACATGTCGTATGAGTAACATGCTGTACTACTTCCTTGAACATTTCAGCAACTCTTTGCAACTTCTAACTGTTCATAAATTAACTAAATCTCCTTACTGTCTTACAACTAAGTTAATTAAACTTAGCAAAACCTTCTTGAGCAAACAAAGCACCAAATATGAAATCTGTGATATTAAGCAACTCACTCGTGTGTGCAAACAAAGCAAATGTAATTACGACAAATACAGCGCGGCAAGCATGTAAGCGCCGCTTAGCACAGACAACATTGTCCTGCAGCTGTAAATGCTAAGTGTAATCAACAGCCTCAGCCTAGTTTTGCTTGGAAATTGGAAAACAAAGAAATTTACAGCTCATAATGGCGTATGAAGTGACACAAGGTAAACACTCAACAATGCCAAAGCGTAAGCCTAAGCCATTCATGCGAGCGGCTGTATAACTGTAGCTGTAACTGTTTCTATGCGAATGCATGTGCAACAAATGACAGCCGACGGTTGTGGTTGCTGCCATAATTAGAACAGCATATGGTACATACAATAACCGACGTAGCGAGGCCTACAAGTAGCATAAATGCAATACAATGGCAGAACAACTAGTTGTTTTGTTGTTGTTGTATGGCAATAAATAGTCTCATGAGAGATAAGCCACAAAGTGCATGTGTGTACTCACAGATAGTAGCATGTGTGTTATTAGCCATAGTAGCACCTTCCTAGAAATTGCACTGGTTGCTGGTGACTGGTAAGCAAGCGATGCTAGAGTAGTCGTGCATGTATGCATGCAGGCATGTGACTTATTCTGCAATTGAGAGATTTTGAAATAAAATTATTTATTTTTTAATGTGTGTGATTTTTTTCCAACAGGTGGCAATCCTTTTCAAACATATTTTTATATAAGATTTTATTTTTTCACTTCAACATTTCATAGCTACATTGTACGTTTTTTAACTTATCAATATTACTTTATTACAATTTTTTAAACAAGTGGCAACGCTCAACCGAAAATATTTTTTTATTGTAAACTAAACGTCTCCAGTTAAATGCTATTTTTCCATTGTACCTTCATATGTAAATTTTTAAACTTAACTAAAATGTCCATGCAGGTGGCAACACTATTGAAACACAAATTTGGTTGCTTGTTTTTTTTTTTTGATCTCCACAATTTGTGGTGTTTTTGTATTTTCGTACTAATTTTCAAGTTTTCAAATTTTCATAGAGCTGGCAACCCTTTTAAAAAAATATTGCAATTGCTAGATTTTTGAAACCTCCTTAGTTTATAGTGTTTTTTATAGTTTGCTACCAATTTGCTAAACTAAAAATTTCCATACAGGTGGCAGCACCGAATTAATGGTTTGCATTTTTAAATTAATTTTTAAACTTAAAAAAGGTGGCAACTCTCTAACCTTTCTTATTTTAAATCAACGGAGTGTTGCCCCAGCCAAAAAGCAGATAAATCAAAATTTCGTATGTTTGCGCTCTAGTGACATGCGTTCTAGACATTCACTTTTGACACACTGTACAAGTATTTATCTGAGTTATCATATGTGTTTATTTCGGATGCATAAATATTTTCCCAGCAACCACTTGTTGTTGTACACCATTTCTGCCTTTCCTATGTGGCATGTTTTCTTTTCATTATTGCAATTCACATTACTTTTTTGTTTTGTTGTTTTTGTTTCTTTTTTAATCACACGCTCGTTTTCACTTTTACATGTTTTCACACTCGTACCACCACCAGTAACGGCACTCAAGTGACTATGTGGGCTTTCCGCATTACATAACGGAATGTGAAGGAATGTTGTCATTTGTTCTTGTTCACAGTTGTTGCGTGCCCTTGCTGCAGGGCCTACAAAGCGCGGGCTGTCACTTGTGTTGACGGCAAAGCGACAAGAAAATTGCTAAAGTGCGAATTAAGAATTTAATCAGCGAAAAAAAGGATTATGAGTTGAATTAGAAAAATGTGTTTGTAATGTCTAAAATTAGTAGTAAAAAGGTATGTACTTATAAGGTAGGGGAAAACAAATTTAAATTTTTTGGTGTTATGTTATATTTATGTTTTTTGAAAAGCTTTCTTTCAAAATTCCAATTGACCCCACTGCCTTAAAAAATAATAATAGCTATGCTACGAGTATCTTTATATATTTTGCCTTTTTTTATAATTTAATGAGCGGGGGGAATCCGCTAATAGTATTAAGCATACAAAAGAAAAACGACAGTTAAAAAACAAAATGGCGACATATTTCTCAACATAATCTCCTTTTAGCTGAATACATCTGACCATGTCATTAAAAAATACATTTTCTAGAGGCCTGCAAATTGAAAACAATGTAATCTCTTAGTACTATGTTCGGCACTATGATCGTTCAGCATCGTCAGATGTCCCAAATTCTGGGTAAAGGTCTTCTTAGGTTTTGTATTTACCTTCCGACATATTTAGTTTCATATTGAAAGTTTACCTAGGTTACTAGTGGTATTGTCGTATTCCACGTACAAAGACAGTTCGGTTTTTTGGAGCCCAGTCTCCTTCGCCAAGCAACGAATATATTGAGAGGTGAATATAAGTAGCTTCTTACCTTGCGAAAAGCCGTAAATGTTCATAAGTTGAGGAGAAAAAAAATGCTCTATATGAAGTAGTAATTGGGATCGGATGTTTTGTCCATGATATTGAGACAAGTTTTTATCAATCAAAAACAAAACCGGAATCAGAGACCCCTCATCTAAGTGGACTCATCACTATCAAATAATGTTAGAAAATATTTTTAGACAATTAATCTCTAACCAGTTTAAAAAAAAAAAATAATCATAATAATAATCAAAAACTTAGCAATAGCGTTTAGTGAAATCAACCGCACTATTGCTTATAAAAATTACCAAATGCATCCATAATTTCAATTATGTACATAACTAGAGTAGGACGACATCCAATGGTGAGGAGAAAAGTTAATAAAAGTAATATTTTACCAACTGCCGGAAATGAAGAAAAATGGAGTGGCAGCGAAAGGACACACACCATAACATAACAATGGCGGCATAACAGCACAACGGCGACGCCAAGTGACAGTGAAATGTACTATTACCGTTACGTGTACAATTAATTATTCGTCGTGCAACCGAACAGCAGTGCAAACGGAAAGCGAAAGGAAAGACTGCGCATATGGTCAGTCGGTCATGAGCGATAACCAACAGCAGCAGCAGCAGCAGAGGATATCGTGTGTAAGCATAAGCGCCGGAATAAAACAGCCGAGGGATTGCGAAGGCAATAATGAAACGCACATAAATTTATACGCTCCTTAAGTTTGTCTTACTACGCTTCTTTTGCTACTCTGCATTTGGTATACCGCTGCCAGGGAGACCAATGGCAGCAAGGCCCTGTTACAAATGCAGGATATTACATATACATACATAGATTTCACAATATAAATGTATGTGTGTTAATGTGGATATCTATGAAGGTGTGTATGTGGTTGTGCATTCATTAAACATTTGCACAGCTGGTGACTCAGCGGTGGTCGAACAAGAACTCACCGAGACCACTTTCTCTATATATTCTATTTGTTGACTATATATCTCTATATGTATATGTATATATTTTTATATCTATATGTAATTTTCTAACTGTACTTGACCGTGTGTGCGTCGCACGTACGTGAGTAATTATATAAATGACTTTACCGCTGCGACAATACTTGACATTTAGTTATTATCATTGTTAGGCATAAACTGGGTGCACCACTTTGGGAATTACTTCACTACAAAATGTTTATTATTGTTGCGATTACATATGTGCATTCAATTACTCCATTATTTCAAAGTGTTACAGGAGCCAAAAGCATGTTGCCACATATAAATTCTGGTATTCTAAACGGGAGTTGTTATTGTAGCGACATAAAATATTCTACAAACTGTTTTGCTGAAAGCTGCCCTGCTGACAGTTCTTTGTTGGGTATAATTCCAAATCCAATGTTTTGAGAATAACCCAATATTAAAACTATCGAACTATCACACATCCGGATATGCTTTTGAAGAATTTTATTCCATAACCCGTTCTACTTTGATCCAACACCATTTTCTAAGCAGCAACTTAAACAAAATTTCAAAGATAAAACGAAGCATGTGGCAGTATAATGCACGAAAATAAAAAAATTCCTCTATACCACATGATTTCAGAGTTGCAGACTTATATTAATTTAAAATGGTCAATTCAGGACTTTTGCCAAGGCAAAAGGGAAAACTTTTTTATCTGACGAGATATCTTCATGAAATTTGGCATGTGTTATTGTCTAAAGCAGTGGTGCTTCTTGTATTGAATTTATTGTATTTGTGAAGAGTATTATAGCTACGGAGCAACTTAGGTGGCTAAATGTGGTGAATACTTAGGCTGAGAAATGGTTTTTGATTTAGTTTTTGTTTTGGCAAACACTCGGTATAATTTTTTTTTTTCAATCAGATCTTTGAGTATAGATCTGGAAATAATACGCTTTAATCGAAAATATTATTCCAAAGGAGATGATGAGAGCCACTGCACATTTTCCTAAACTTTTTTGTGTAGTCATCGTTAACAGAAAGAAAGACCAACTCCTTGTTTGGAACCAAAAAACGTAACACTGATATTTTTCCCTGCAGTAAGACTATGTTTACATGAGGAGGCTTTTGTGGTCCAAACTGTTTTCTTTTTTTGTAGGCGACGTGGAAATTCGAAGTGATAGTGCCGCTCGTGATCGAGTGACACGCTTTGTGTTCTTGTTCATAACAGCTCACTATGAAGACAAAAATTTGAGAATGTGATATGAAAGAAAAGGCGAAAGATATTCCGAATTAAGTTCTCAAACTCGTGTCACTCGTCACCAAAAGAGAATTTACCAAGAATGAGCGACAAATGAGTCCGCTCCTGAACGCAGTCTAAAAATCGCTCGAGTGACTTCTGCATGGTACATAGGTATGTAAATACCTACCGAAAGACCAATACATTCAAAGAAGTAGCGCTGAAAGCAACACATATACACCGTGCAGCTAAAAAAGCCTTTGTATATGAAAGAGATGAACGATCACACTTACACAAGAGTTTCGGTTAGAATTGTCAATTGGGCATTAAGAAACTCATAGAAACTTTAACAGAAATATCTGGTAGTGCTATTGGATAATAACCGGTGATTTAACTGATGGGTAGCATGCAGAGTAGCTTTCAAATACTAACTGTTAAGTATCAGCCAAATTTCACAAAAGTATCAAATTTGTTTAGAGGATAAGCGTCAAAAGATAAAACTATCTTCCTTATCTACTTGTCTTAATTATAGATAAATCCAAAATGGAAACTACTTACATTTTGATACAGACTACGACTGACTGATGGTTCTGTTAACGACCTTTATTAATGTTTTTATTGTTAAAATCTTTCCATAGCTGAACGTTGTTGTAAAAATGTGTTTCCTTTAATAAAAGTTTCTAAAATTAAACAGCAAGATTGATGAACAATCAAAAATAAATTATTTCCGCATATTATTTTAAACATTCGCTAAGTTTGCTCACTCAATCTAGAATTCATCAACATTCTTCATTCTTCTGCTTGCGATAATTTTTCACGAACCCGATTTTTGCGAAATATTTACTTATTACTTATTTTTCGTATCAGTTTCTAGCCACTATTGAATAAAAATGTGAAACATAATTTAGAATTTATAAACAAGCCAAACATTTTTTTTTTTGTTGAATTTTCCTTACGTACTCATTAACATTATGGGTTTATTATTCTTTCTGTGCCCGGCGAATAGTTTCAATGAAAAATAAACACCATTTTTTAGATGGCGAAAAGTGTAAATTCGTTCTTGGAAATACAGATTTATCTAATCAATTAGGTATAAGAAAAAAAGAATTTAAACTATTTATAAGAAGATTTCAAATTGACTTCAAGGTCAAGAAACGTCACTTCTTTAAGCTTTTATGCCCACAGGGTAGCATGTCTCGGCATATTTTATTAGGCGCTTGACAACGATTTCCGATACAATCAACACGTTAAAATATAATTTGGTTTACATATGGAACAATATTACTATAACAGTGCAAGAAAATTTTTGCTGTACTTTGTTGCGCTTATTACATTATATTGTATATATTATTGTAACAATGAAATATTGATATTTTTTCAGCGAATTACTTAACCGTTCATTGCCTGTAAAATCAATCAATGTTTCGAAATATTCTAAATTAAAATTTTAATTAAACCAAAATAATAACATCTCAAAATATTTGTATCTAAAATCGAGTGTTCTTTCAAAAATCAAAAATCAGTTTGAAACAATAAATATTATTTATTGGCGAGTATCTGTGAAGCAATAAATTACTTCGAAAATGTGAAATGTTGGCATATAAGTACATGTGTACGTGGTTAATTTTTATTGTTTTATGTATAATATGTATATTCGAAGCGGGAATATCACGCAGCGAATTCTTTAAATCAGTCAGAACGCGCGATGTTTCCAATTAATTTCAATCAATCTTCAAAACATCGCAATATTTTTCGTGTACGTGTTTCAATAACACATTATTTTAATCAATTAAAATCGACTTCGAAATGCTACGAGATTTTCATTTTCATAAGCTCGTTACATGTCGCACAGAGTATACAAACTTTGTTCTCCTAACGGTTGTTGGTATCACCTGAAACTAATCGAGAGAGATATATCACCATAAGAAGGTTAGTAATGTAGATCGGCGGAACCGGACAATTGTCACGTCCACAAAATGTCGTTTATCAAAAACTCATATATAATATGAAAAGCTCCGCATTACAAAAGAAACCATTATTTGGTACAAGGCATTGCAGTGCTGCGAATTAAAAAAAAGGACGTGGCCCGGACCTCTTATAGGGTTAATGAGCATATCATACAAACAATTAAAGATATTACATTTTTAAATTCTCTCTGACTACTTAACTTTGCAATATATAAATCGATAATCAATATTGCCATCTCACGTTAAAAAATTGTCGGAAATGGATCATAATTTTTCAAGCTTTCAGATGCGGAACTTATGAATCCCAGAGTTTATGAATGAAGGAGGGATTTTTAGCGAAAATATCGTTAAATCAGTGAGATGATTTATTGAAATTTATAGAATACCTTTTCCGGATAATAGAGTACCCCTATGCTCAAAAGCGGTAAAATAGCGTCAACATTTTCCCACCCTAACCTAGACCGTATATCGGTCAATATGTGAACTAGGTAGGTAGGTAAAGTGGCTGTCATTCGACACACTTAGGCCTTTAGGAGGCCCATTGTGATACCACTGGGACTGTGATCCCCTCACTCTACTGGCTCCTCTCTGAACCACTCCGTACTTCTGATGAACTTCATCAGTGAGACAAGTTTTATCTGTGCAACCTCCGAGACGTCGTCAAGAAACCCACGACCGATGGTTGCGACTATTTTCCTATATAGTGCTGCGCAATCGCATAGAAGATGTGTAATGGTCTCCTCCTCTTCTACTTCCTGACAGCTTCTACAATAGTCGTTATATGGCGCGCCAAGTCTACTTGCATGTCTGCCTATTAGACAGTGGCCTGTTAGTACTCCTACGAGAGTTCTTATATCATTCCTCTTGAATGAATTGTGAACTATCTTAATACAATCAAGAAAGCAACACTTTCTAATAACTGTGAATCCTTGTGCCTAAAATGGATAAAATCCGATGAATACTTTCCTTAGCCCCCATATAGATAATATTACAATTTTCAAACATCCAGTTGGCTTTATGCCTTATATATATATTGGGCAGTATGTAAGCTATCTTATTGAAATTTTAGATCGAGTTAATACTTCTCCTATCCCCCACTAGCCCCTGCTAGTAAAAATATTCAACCTTTCGAGTGACTTTGTATCGTATTTATCGGTCAATATGTAAGATATGTAAGCAAAGTTTAGTTTTATGTATGAAATCGGACTACAAATAACCCCACTTCCTATATACTACACATTCTTCTAGCAGACTGTTTCGCTCAATATGTGGGTCAGTGTGTAATTTCTCTTTATAAAATTGCGTGGCAATATGTTTTCGAGTGTGTTTCAGTAATGCAATCGGTCCAGACCTTCTGATAGCTCCAATATGTTATACCTGATACAATGATTTCACACTTTCCAACTGATTTTAAATAGTTTAATTATTAATTTAAAAAAAATTTTATTTAATTTTGATAAACCGTATGAAATTTTAATGAAATTAAATGGACAAGGTTTCTTAAAAATAATGTGATTTAGTGCTGGATGTCTAAGCCTCAAACCTACCTTACATATACAAATATGTGTATATGTATATGTACTTATATGCTATGCATTGATATCATGATTGAATATCATGAGAATGAGTTAATTTTTGTAGAGAGAGTAAATTTCTTACAAAACTATGTGTTTTTCGATTTGTAATAATTTTTTTTTATTGAGTTATATTATTCATAGGAAAAAAATTGCTTTAAAATTATCAAAGATCAATTTCGTGGCGCAAATACATGCGTTAATATCTTTTATGCAGTTAAGTTTACGAAAAAGTCGTGTGAGACTACAAAATGGTCTCCTACGATTCAATTTTCTACACAATCTATAAAACGAGATATTTTTTCAAGTAGTAAGAAGCGAGATTTGATGTACCCTATGTTTGAAGGTTGAATTTAAGAGTAATTTCTTTCTCTAATTACTTTTTAGACAACCCGTTAGTATTTTGTTAAGCAATATGACATTTTTAAATACTTGCAGAATTTAAATATTACAGCTCTTAAATATGTATTTTGAAACCCCAACGCACACCACATCGTTTCCACATTTGCATAAATATCGCATGATTGATTCTAAAGACACAGTGAGATACAGGGAAAGAGAGTACCTTGCAAATTACCTCATCATTCCGAAGTAGTGCCATAAAACGATGCTGGGCACACACCCACACAGCGCAAGCAAACTGTCCACTCCATTCAGAAAGTGGAGCTGGTATAGAAATTAGCACCCCGGGCTACTATCTCCCCACTCCCATCACTGTCCGGGGGTTAGCACATCCGTTTATTGATTTTCTTGCCTTCTTTCTTTTCTAGTAAAAATACTTATGTCTGCCTGTGTATGTGTGCTGCAATTGTGTAGTAGGTATGTATATACCGACGACAGGATATGCGCATTTACATCCTTAGAGGCATTACTGTGCACTGTGCGTGTGTGTATGTGTGTGTGTGAGTTAAGTTGATGGCGTCGATAACCGGTCGACGAAGGTTGTTGAAGAGCAGTTGGTAATTGCACTTTGATGTGAAGCGTTAGTGTTGCCATCTCATTAATTGCGTAAAAAGCATGTAATGCATGTGGCACTGCGTGCCTGTGTGTGTGTGTGTGTATGGGCCACTTTGTGTGTATATGTATACTCTAAATAGCAATTGATTGGAAACTTTTTCATGCTGTCAACATTTTTCCTCTCACGCGTTTCTATAAAAAGCGAAATTAGACTTGATTACGCACCACCACAACCGCAAGTACTAAAATAGCTGACACACACACATACTATAATATATATTTTCTATATAATAGTAATACACTTCAGATATGGAGCGGAGAGACAAGGGACAACACTTTGTCATGCACTTTAATTAATGTCTTAATTAAGTTCGTAGTGATGGCGTGGAAAATCTTTTCAAATCGGGCATTGCCAACTCAATCACGAGCTGTGTGGCGAATACCAATCAATTGGCAACATGCAACAGCACAGTAATGCTCCGGTTGACAATAGTGATTGGCCTGAGGTCGTGTTTCCAGGCGAAAAGTGCGAATTTTAATTAAAAACACGTAACGTTTTCTTATCGCTAGAAGAGAAATTCACCGCACATATTATATATGTGTGTGTGGGTATGCTTGTATACGTGTATATAACGGTTTATTCAATACACGTGGGCGTAAGAAAGCATACCTTGCGACATATTTGTCTATACTTCGTGAAAATCTGTAAATTTATTCGTATTGGTGTACTCAAAAACTGATGAGGTTCTGCTATACTTACTGGTTACCAAAGAATTCCTAAAAAGGGCGTACTTATATAAATTGTGAACATCACAATTATTGAACTTTAAGCTTACTAAAATTATTTTCCTACTCGAATGCGTGGACAGGGAGGTTAAAAGCAATATTGCTTTTGTTTTTGTTACAGAAAAATTTACTTTTAAATATTTTGAGGAATACTGTCGTGTTGAAAATTGTTAGTCGGATGAAAATTCTAATTCGCTCCGGTTATGTAGATCCAACCGTTATGAGAACGAATTTTGTAATAGGTAACATTTGTGGCCTTGTTAATCAGAAAACATCACTGTAATAGATATGGTTTTATAAGTCTATATGTGAGTACAAAACTTGTACGACAAAACCAATATTTTTTATTACTTTAAACAGTAGGAAACGTCGGCGACCCTATAAAATGTATCGATTTTGCCGTGAATCTCAGCTTTCGAGATATCGATGTGAAATTTTGCAGACGTCCTTTCTTCCCAAAGAAGCTATTCATTTGCCGCAGTAGTCAATATCTGGCCACTGTGGGATACGGTAGCTATACAAACTAATGAATCAAAATGAAGCCCCTTATGGAAAAATGTTTTATTTGTGAATCTTATTATAGCTGCGGTGGCCGAAGCTCACGTTTTTTCTTGTATTGTTTTTTTTTTTGGTTTTTTTTTGTTATTGATGACGAAAATAATTGCTTTTTGTATGTCTGATTGGATGTCTGCAATAACTGGTATCACTGGTAGTAAAATTTAGTTATATCACTGAAATCATATTTTAGCACTCTGAAAAGCTCGGTACTGGTGAATTAAAATGTTGTCACGCACCAAAACTCCGCAAATTGAAAAAAGTGCTATAACTCTTTTCGTTAATTAAGCTACAAAACTCGCATTCATTCTAATTAGTCACAGCAGATGAAATAGTGAGTGAAGATACAAGGTTTTATTTACATATCTGTTATGTCAACCGAAATATTGTGCAAATAAACAAAATCGGATAACAACCACGCCCACTTATTATAAATAACGATTAATTTCGAAACCTCCTCAAAAGGCGATATTTTCTCCACAAAAATAGTACCAGTAATGTAAAATGTATCTTCAGGTATAATACAGAGGTTGGTGACATTGGGCATCACAGCTCTGATTTTAAAAAGAAAACTACTTCTGGACCAATTCGAACGAAGTTTGTAGCATAGTAGCGGCTTAAGCTATACCAAATCTAAGAATCTACGAAAAAGGTGGAGAGTAAATCTTCTGCTAACCACCCTTTTTCGAATAGCATTGCATCTATACTTCCGGACGACTCTTTAGAATATGGACATGTCTTCTTGACTGAGATTTGGGCTTATGCGAAAAATAAAGGAAATCGGTTACCTTATGCTATTCGCTTTTACTCATAATATTTACATCCATTTCTCTGGTTAACTGGATATAGCGTGAGATATCATAATAATGTGGTGTGGACTTTTCCCTTATCTAACTACCATCTGATAAAATTTTACATTAACCTCACCCATTTAAACTTTGCGTGTAATTCGAATGGATAAAACATCTTTTCTTAGAATGGTACAACCTTTTTCGAGAATTCATCGAAAACTTGCTTCATGCGTGTCATCCATACACCTCTGTTAATGACGATAACACCGAAAAAGTTAAAGAAAATGTACCTGACAATCATTGTGTTGGCATCAGAGAAATAGCGAAATATATAAAAAGCTCTTATGGATCGACTCAAAACCTTTTTATTAATGTTTGAGGTATGGAGCGTGTCTAGACTCAAACCAATAGACCTGAATTGTTTGCCAAACTAACGTCGAGTAGAGGTCGTCTAAGGGATGCTTGACAACGTAGCTGAGAACTCTTCATTCATCATATGCATCAACACTGCTGACGTGAAGTGAGTTTCAAAATATGGTTTCGAAACTGTACAACAATCTAGCGAATGGTGCTCGAAACATGAGCCGAAACTGTAAAAAGAAAAATTCGTAGAAGATATTAAAGGCCTTCCCAGCCGCGATTTATAACAAGTATATGAAATATTGGATTCAGCGTTGTTTTAAGGTTATAATAAAGAGTTTTATTTAATTACTTCAAAATGTCCTGTTTCCATTTTCAGTCCGGATGAAATTTGATCAGATGGCATACACATAATTGTTATACATTTTTACATAATCCTTCTAGTCGATTTTACAATATATGTACATATATATCTAAAGGTATATAAGCAAAATCTTTTGAGATTTTTATAATTTATGTGCAAATTGAAATTAATTGAATTTAGCTTAGACTTTCCACTAGACTCCTATACCAATGCTCAATCAATATCAAAGCAATACAATGATTTGCTCCCGAAATTTAATTTTACACTGTATATATCGTTTTGTGAATAGTATAATTGAGCTATATGTACGTGTATATATATTTGAAGTATTTACACAATATTATTAATAAATATTGACAGTAAAATTTCGATTTTTTATACCTTCCTATTTGCTCTGTAAATATAATTAAATAATTCTTTAAATTTCCTATTTTACAGGTATGTAATTGCATAACCACTTTATTTACTTTGCTCAAGGTATGTACTGATTTATCAAGCTTTTTATTTATATTTCACTGTGAGCCTCACCTTCACGCACCTTTGAGCTTTAAATAAATATACAACTATGTTAAAAAATATTTTTATATACAGGCATTTCTAATAGCTAAAAATATATATTTTCAAATGTAAATTATTTCAACTCAAAATTAATAATTTTTGTTCAAAACTAGCAAATATTACTAAAGGTTTTTTAAATATTCTAAACTAAAAGAAACCGAAGAAAAGTAATGAGTAAACAAGCAGATTATATTGTACAAGTATATACTATATATCTACTAAGTTAAGATATAGATAATATCATTAGCTAATAAAATGTTACTAATTATTGATAGCGGAGTACTCGAGAGCTCGTCTAGAGACACTGTACGTATTATATGTTATCGGTGTACTATTGTTTATTATAGTAATTAAGCTTATATTAATTTTAATCAAATAAACAAATCTAAAAAAAAAAAAAACCAAACAAGCAGATTATTCCTCACACCTTTCTATATTCAAACTGCTGCCACTATTTTTTTTTAGAAAAAAATCATACAATTTTTCAAACAAATAAGTATTATATAAACAATGGAAAGGCACAGGTGTCTAACAATTTGACCCAATGACTCCCGGAGAGGCTTGGCAACTTATTTGTTTGTAAACTAATTGCCAAGAGATAAACAATGTTATGATTCGCATTTTCTTTTTGTTTTTTTTTTTTTGTTTTTGCGATTTGTATATGAAGTGTTTATGACAACAGACCGCCCACGCGCTTCGGTCGCTTTGTTGTAACCACACATATTGTAGTATTTATGTACAAATATTTGTATACAGTAGATACTTACTCACATACATACACTACATTGTGCGAATTCAGCACATCTAACGGCAATTGTAGCGTGATGGGTGCACAAGCACTCATTTATATGTGTGAGTGGGTGTGTGTGTACGTTTGAGTTTCCTTTGTTTGTGTACGTGGTCATCACAGGTTTATTTTTCTGCTTTTGTTGTTATTTGAGTTTTTAATAAAAGGTTGTTCATCACTTATTGGACAACAATGCCTCCACGCCCGATGGCAATAAGCAAATAGCAAACACATGTTCCACTGTGTCTGTGTGTGTGTTTGCACTGTGCATGTATTCTTACATAAAAACTGCTCTGAAATCAGTTTCAAACAAAAAAGCATCACTTACAGCACACAAATTGCAGCATATACATATACATATGTACATATGAAAATGTCCACCTCGTGTTGCATACATATGTGCAAAAGCTTTATGTTGCATAAGCGCTGCAAAGTTCCTTAATGGAAATTTACTACATTTATTTTGTTTCATAGTGGAAATCTGAAGAAAACTGAGAAAATACTAAATAATGTAACGGTAAATTACCGTTAGAATATGCTCGCACTGACATTAGTATTAGCACAAAGTTTATTAAAAATATTCGAATAGTTGTTTTTTAAACCAGTGGCAATGTATAAATTTTAATGTGCTATTACTTTCTTCAAAATCAGTAATTTCTTACACATACTGAATTTTTAAATTTTTTGTACTAAAATAAATATAAATTCAATAAAAGTGGTAACCCCGTTTATTTTTGTTTTTAATAAATTTGAGCTCTCTAAAGCGCGATCGCATTCTGTAGCATATATTTCTTAAGTAACATATTTAGAAATTCTATAAAGGTGGCAACCCCGTTTCTGTTTATGTTTAAATAAACTCGAGTTCTGTAGCGTAAATGCATTCTGCAGCAATGAGTTTTTGAGTTATCAATTATTTTTTTTAAAGTTTTTTAATAAAAAGCAAGTGGCAACCCCCTAAAACTTACTTTTATTTATTAAAATACAGTGTACATATCCTTACAAAATGTATATCATATAGTTTTGTAATTGACAATTTCTTAACTTAAGGATTATGTACATATGGCAACGCTTTTTAATATTAAAAATTCATTTCTGATTTAAAAATTTACAAATATTAATATTATTTTATGTACAAGTATGTACGTAATGCATTATTTTTTTAATGATGAATTTAAAATATATAAGGGTGCGCTTATAATAAAGCTTTATATGAACTTTCGTAGCAACATAAAGTTTGCAGACATTCCATTATCTATTAAATAAAATCCTTCATACATATCGCGAGCAATTTTTTAACGTTAACTAAAAATGACTTACAATATTCCCAATCCTTCATATGCTGTCATGCTGTCTTCATTTCATCGGCATCCAAGTCCTACCAAATAATTTCGTACGAATACCGACCTCGTTCCGTCGTTAGTACAAAATTAATTCGACTAGTAGCATGTACGTATATACGTAGCAGTGGAGAGAAATTTTTCTGTCTTTGTCCTTTCCTTTTTTTTACTAAATTTCGGTCCGGACCCCAAGAGACTTTCCAGACATTTAAAAAGTTAACTAAAGATGCTATCTAGGTTTAAATTTAAAGACCACACGTCAGACATTTTGCAAAAGCTTTTTCTTGTCATGACGCTGTGAAATTTGAAATCGCTTGTGGCGAGACAAAAATAGTTTTTCTACAAATTAGATTTGGTCTAGGCAAGGTCTTACAAATGATATAACTATGTTTTCAGAAACTGTATAAAATTCTTGCTGAACTTACTATCACCAAAAAACAGTTTCCAACAGGCACAAACCACATATGAGAGTAAATATGTATACATATAAATTATATCACTACATGTAAATCTACAGGCGTACACGTGCACAAAAACCCATTGCATATTTACAATATCACTAAAACAAACTGTCGCAACCATTTACACACACATTTGCATACCGACACTGCACAAACAATTGCTTTTATGTTCTACAAATTACGAATTCGCCCGCTGCGCTTTTACAATTTACCTCGATTTTTTCACAATGTCCACTATCTAAGGACATTTTTCCGTTACAGCCAACATCCTCCTTTTTCCCTCCCCCTGCACAAATTGTGTTGACGTTGCGTTTATGGCGCAGCCAGGAAATGCATTTTCCATCAGCTCGACATAATTCAAAGCGGATAGCTCGTTTACTCGCTCTCGTTTTTATTTCTCTCAGTGTGTATATTGCTAAAAAAAATTCAATGTCCTTTTTCTGTTACTAAATTGAATACGTCTTTTTTCTCACTTTTTCAATGCAATTCAGCGTATGCTTTGCATTGTACATTTTATTTTAAGTTTTTTCATTTAGTGTTCGCTCGGTTGTCACGTAATGCGCCATTTTATAGCATCCTTTTATATCAGAATTGCGGGATTCTAATTTTTTACTTACTCTTTGATGAATTTAGCACGAGTTGCTTACGCAATGACTAAAATTTGTATAAATCGCGTGCTTTTGTTTATGATGGAGCTTTTGCTGTCCGGAACAATGTTTCTAATTTCCACGAAACTGTTAATTGTTAGTAACAGAAATGATTTTGTATCAAAATAAAAATATTAGAGATTAATCGGTATGTTTTTAAAGAAGTCTCAATTTGCAAATTTCCAGTAAATAAAATTTAATTCTCTCTTTATAACGTTTATTTAAAATTATATATGTACATATATTGTTTGTACAGGAAACCAAAAAAGCTGAAGATCGATGAAGATCCTTTTTTAGAGACCTCTTTACATAAAACTTGTTCTCTCTTTTTGTAAATAAACCAAAATTTTTTCTGTGAACCAAACTACCTGAAATGGACTACACGGACATTAGAGACAATTTTTTTAATATTATATTTGTCGGAACTGAGAACAAATACATAGGTACTACCACTATTTTTGCTATAATATTTATATTATATATATAGGAGATGTGAAATCGAAAGACTTGATGTATTTAAAAATAACACAATATATTAATAAACAAAATAACTGATTTATGTACAAATAACCCTATGTCCAAAATAAAATAATAAATTCATATCGATATATTTGAAAATTAACCGATATCTAAAAATATATTCTAGTTATATCGATATATTTAAAAATAAAAGAATCGATTTAGTCGATATATTTAAAAATAAACCGATATGATAATAAAATAATCGATTTATTTACAAATAACGCTATATCGCAAATCAAATAATCAATTCATATCAATATATTATATCTAAAAGTGAATCAATATCAATGATAAAATATTCGATTTTTATCGATATATTTAAAAATAAACCACTATCAAAAATAAAATAATCGGCTTATATCGATATATTTAAATACAAACCGATATCTAAAATAGGCGATTTAAATCGATGTGTTTCCAAAAAAGAAAATGAATGAATGAAAATAAAATAATCAATCTATATGGATATATTTAAAAATAAACGAAGATCGAAATTAAATTAATCGATTTATATCGAAATATTTAAATATAAACCAATATCGAAAATAAAAAAACGTCTTATATCGATGTGTTCAAAAATTAACAATCCATAATAAAGTAATCGATTCATATCGATAAATTCATAAAAAAACCGATAAATAAAATCTCGTATTGCAAAAAAGATTTTTTTTTTTAATCTTAATGAAGATTTACTAATATTAAATGTACTAACATTTTTGATTTTTACTTATATAGAAATTAATAGCGTTTATCCATTTTTAGAACCTATTTATATCGAAAAATATCAATAAAACCGTTTCTAAATCATTCAGAAAACATTTGTTAAATATTTTTGATATAAAACAATACATTTCAAATTTTAACCGATAATTGGTAATGAACAACACTTAATAATGAAATTAAACTTTATAGGTATTTTCCGTTCCAAAATTGTTTCGGGCTTTTAGGCTAGAATGTTATCAGATATAATTTGTAAACACTGTAATCTTATATAACTATAACTCTTTCATGAGCCTGTCCTCTTTTCTCATAAAAGGGGGGAATCAACCACAAATAAGAAAATTACCGAATAAAAATATTTAACAGATATGTTCCAAGCTTTTTTTCATAGAACTTATACTCATATATTATGCCTAAAAGTTTGGCAAAGAAAAGTTCACCATATAAATGAACAAAAGGATGAAACCTTCGAATATTTACTTACTTTCCCAGTAAAAAGTAAAACAATACATTATGTTGATGATCTTATTTTCAGCTTATGTTCTTTGGCCTACTATCATAATAAAGTGAGGAAGGGGAGAATTTTAACACATTAAATTATCTGATTAAGCTTTAAGTATTTTGCATTACTTAGTAGTAATAGCTATTTTTTCCAAAAGAAATCTTTCAAAATTTTTTTTCTTGTATACGACTTATATTTATTTTGAAATAAGTGCCAAGTGTCAAGGTTTTCTACCTCTCTTAATATAAAAACTTTGTGATAAACATAAAAACATTGTAACAAGCAAAAAACACAGAGTCTCCTTCCCATCATAATAGAACCACCACATGACTTTCCTGGGGAAAATACGGAGAAATTACATTTTTCCTTATGACTCACACTCCCGAAAACAATTTTTTTTTGGTACAATAACCAGCAATCGCAGTTTTCTCTTGCAGGTTTTGTTAGAAATGTCTTTAGCATTTAAAGTCTTTTATTTTTTCTATCTTTGACGTTATAATTGTAGCGCAAAGCTTCTTTATCCATAGTGAATACTTTAACTTCAAAACTCCACAACATTATTAGAAACACTCGCATACTCTGTTCTATTCTCACCCATCTGTTACAATTTTCATATTTTTTATTAAAATATCAGCTTTTTTCATTTAGCAGCAACAACAACAACTGTTGATGACGCTACTTATCAGGTGGTTTTTCTCGACGGCACTGCTGCAGCTAAATTTAGATGTTGCACATGCTGTGACTCTTGCTGCTTACATTGCGGTTGTAACAAACCCATGTACATAGAAATACATACATATACACATATACATGCATAAGTACATTTGTAATTGTTTTTGTTTAATTTTTTGTGCGTTTTTCAATATGCGCTACTCGCAGCTTTCCCATTGCAGCCTCAACTAGTGGATATTGTTGCTTTATTCAACAGCTGTGCGGCAATGTTGTTTTTGCGTTAATTTTACCAAATTTATAAATAGCCCAACATACGCCATCGTTTCTTGCTTTTTAGCTGTTTTCGTGTTTTTGTTTACACATTATTTAGTTTTTTGTTTTTGCTGCCTTGAAGTTTACAATAAACGTGCTTGCTGCTTGAGACTACAAAAAGTTGCAAGGAGTAAAAACTGCAGTTGCCTCTAATAAAAGTTGTATTTGTGTTCAAAAATTCTAGAGAAAAAACTTAGGTAACAATTACATATATTTAGGAGCATGAATTTTGCAGTAAAATTAAAAATTTATTTTATAAACACCCTGTATAAGTTCTGGATTGTCGATCTGAATAGCTCACATCGTTTTTGGACCTATCGTAAAAAATCAATTAAACATGTTATTTGTGTTTGTATATCTTTACATTCATACATATAACTATAAATTTTGTGTGCGATCAAGTCTTAAAAAACCAAAAATAAAATCTTACTCATTTCTACAGTTAGAAAATGTCTCAGTATATTTCCAACCTATTTTTTGTGAATATGAACAATATGTAAGTTGCCACAACAGTTTTTGGTTAATTTGTTTCGAATCAGATAAATTGGAATTAGTTTAACAGGGTGGTTCTCATAAGCTTTCCCTCATATGAAAACATAAAAATATACCACAATTTGTTTATTATATTCCAATTTGCTATAATAATATAATATATTTAAAGGACATAATTACAAGCAGATAGTCATTAGCATATAAGAAAGAAATATATACCGATAAATATAAAAATTCGAAGACCACTAAAGTTTATAATATACCCAGACCACTAATAAAATAATCGATTTATACGGATATATTTTAAATAGAAACCAATATCGATAGTAAATTAAGCGATTTAACCTTTAGCGCTTTAAACCTAAATTCATAATAAAATTAGTAAAATTATCGATTTATATCGATGTATATAAAAACAAACCATTATTGAAAATAGCATAATTGTTTGCTATCGAAGTACTTAAAAATAAACGAAGATCGATAATAAAAGTATCGATATATAATATATATTACATATAAAACAGTAGTGATAATAAAGTAATCAATTTATACCGATGTATATAAAAATAAACCAAGATCGATAATAAAAATATCGAAATTTATCGATATACTTAAAATAAAACAAGATCGAAAATATAAGAATCAATATATATCGATGTACTACGAGTATTGCATTTAAAAGCAAAACAAGAAAAAATAAATTTTTACGCATTTTGCACTTTGACTAATGCAAACTCATACACGTTTAAAAAAATACAAATTATGATAAACCATCTTTCTAAATCGATGTACATACATATATCAATACATATTACAAAAATTTTATTTGCTTTTTTATAAAATAGTTAAAACGTAGACAGTAATTTGCATATAACTTAACTTTAAAAAATAAAATTAAGAAAAATTAGAACAACCCTAATTTTTATATTTTACAAATAAAATATGTGCGTGACATTGAAAATGCCAACAGAAATGTGTTCAGTACAATATATTTTCGAGGTTAGGCCTCATGTCATTGCTCTTTTCACATCAATATCGATTAATTTAAATACGTAATATATGTGTATGTAAATGCCTGTTTGCAAAGTAAAATTGTTAAAACATCAACAATTAAATTAGTTTGTAAACACTCAACTATTGATAATGTTACCTTACTCAGGGAAATATTTCCATTTATAAATATATAAATTAATTAATTTAGGGCCATACTTGGCATTTAAAGCAAATATTACAGTTAGCAGAAGTGTTTTACGTTCAAAATAAAACAACGATAGTGTTGCCATCCGTTGAAAATTATAAGTCCAAAAAATTATAGCCAAAGTTACTTTGCAAACTTTAGAGGTCTAAAACTAAGTAGGGTGAAACTATTTTTAATGGGGTTGCCACCTATTTGATATTTTTTTTTATCTGCTTATTTTACTTATGGATGATACAAGAGGGCTTTTGAGTTGCGTGGATCAAAATTGGACGATGCCCACGTTTAGATGAAATCACATATCACCGGACCTACTCCACTGATTTCAACTAAATTCGTTATATAACATAATCCTGGTAGAATCGTACTACAACCACGCCTACTTGGCATATAGCACAATTTTAAATTCCATATGATTCATTCACTTTCCAGTACACGCATTAAGCACCAATAAATATGTTCGGATAAAACTTTGCACAAATAGTGCTTTTGAGGTGTCATTGTACGTTGCCAGTATATAAAATGTGCGGTTACACCCGAACTTAGCGCTTCCCTATTTGTTTTGTTTAATTTTGATAATTTTCGGTGATCACTCATACGTACTGTCAAACCATAAAGGCATAAACATGCAGCAAACGCTTACAAATGCCAAGTTTATGCGATGTTAATATTATATTAAACTTTAATGATCTTAAGCAGCTTCATAATGTCGCTTAATGGATTTCACCAAATTGCATTGCATTTTATACAAAAATTTTACTTCCGTGGAGGTACTTATCTCAAGCTCGTGTAAGAAAGTGCGACTAGCAGGGTAACATTTTCAGAAATGTTATTACTTAAAAATCACATTAATAATAATTATTGCCTCGCTTGATGTAAATAAAGCATATTTATTTTATTTAAACCATCACTAGTTAATATTCTCTAACGCCGTGCGACTATTTACTCCCACCATGGCTATTATGTCGGCATCTTAAGCATTTTCATTAACCTTACACCCACATGAAGTACATAAATTCTGGCAATATTTTGTTTGTAAACACGAATTTCGCGATTTCCATTTAGAAATTATTGAAAAATATTAGCGGAAAAAAGGGTTGCCGTGCCAATTTTGCCACACGAAGCGTGAGAAGGGCGCTGGCGCTATTACAGCGAATGCCAGTGAGTAAATAAGCGAGTTCAAATATTAAAAACTACTTACAGTTATATTTAGACACATATGGGCAGATGTATGTGAATTTATATAATAAATAAATCATGCATTGTGCTAAGTGCGCTCGAAAGGTTAAGTAGCTTTATGGTATTTATTTATACAGGCACATACATCTATACACTTGTGTTAAGCACAGACCATTCCATGTGCTCTCGCAACGCATCGCATGACGCGGCGCGCATTTCATTAAGAAGGTCATTGTATTTATTTTCGAAATGTATATTTTCGCCAGTGCGTACTCATAATGCGTGGGCGCTTGCAATCCGGCGACGACGGCGACGACTGCTGAATACAAATTCAAATTATTGCTTTGTATTTGCATAAAAGTGGCATTTTTTGTATTTATTTGTTTGTTTATGTTTTTTTTTTACACATGTAAAACATTGCGTTTACAAAGCTATTTGATTCAGCGTTTTATTTCCGTTTATTATGTCACCTTTGCGTTGTTTACTCATCGGCGGACGGCAAAATTGATTCTTATAAATAGAAAGCTTAGAAAGCGATAGTGGCCAAAACACATTTTTGTGTGGGTGAGGGCGAGCTTATGCACAAAATGTGACAAATACTTAAATACATATATACATAAATACATATGTATGTGTGTGCATGCTGGCGTGTGTGGTAAAACGCTGCACAGCAATTTGAAAATGTTTTGCAAAATGCTAAATTTACGATTTGTGCGTGTGAAATAAATTTTCTGGAATAATCCTATTAGTGCTGATTGGCATTTTATACGCGCACACACACACGCACACAATGCAAGGCTATAAATAGTGAAAATTAGTGGTACTAATTAGAGCAGCTGTTGAGCGTGGCCAATAACCACATACCGTTAAGAAACGGCAAAATTAAAGAAAACTAAGTAAGGAAGGGCTAAGTTCACATATAACCGGCATTAATATTAATGCTACTTGAAAAACTAGTTTGAATTTAAATTAAAATCTCTGATATTGGAAGGGGTTGGGGGGTTTGACAGCCGTGGTGCTTTTGGGTGCTGCAATAATTCACGGACAAATTTCACACATTTTCGGCATCAAATTATACTACTTATATCCAAGATTCTATGTTCACTTCATTTTGCTAAGATATCTTACATA
This sequence comes from Bactrocera oleae, assembly GCF_042242935.1. Taxonomy (NCBI): domain Eukaryota; kingdom Metazoa; phylum Arthropoda; class Insecta; order Diptera; family Tephritidae; genus Bactrocera; species Bactrocera oleae. Next base: position 61,384,311 of record NC_091540.1, on the reverse strand, counting down.
TTAGCCAACATATACGACTTAAAGCCAACCGGAAGTTTGAAAATTTATTTATTTAGGTATATGGGGTCCGATTGATGTATTGATACGATTTTGCCCATTTGTAACACAAAAGCACATTAATATTGTAGAAAGTTTTTCTCTTAATTTCAACAATATATCTCACAAATTAACCGATATTTTCGATAAAAAATCGGTCATATATAGTAAGGTCTCCACAATTAGTATCTGGAGGCTTGAAAGGTTTTATACCGATTTCGACAATTTTCTATCATGAGATGACATAACTTTAAGGAGCAAACTTTTATTCTAAAATTCATTGTTGCGTGATATTTGTAACGGGAAATAATCAGATCGAATTCAAATGGTTGTTATGTGCAAAGTAGGGTTGCAATCCGATTTCGCCTACCTATTTTCGCAAATTAACATAATAACAATATCAAATGAATTTTATGCACCAAATTTTGTCGATTAGTTGCTGCGGTAAGGGATTTGACATGAAATTGGGCGGTGTCACGAACATTATCCATTTTTTGCATCGATTCTGAGACAAATTGATTTTACCATAATTACTCTAAACTTTCATGTGTTTAGGTTATCTTTGTCTTGAGTCGATAGACGCTTGCGTGTCTTCTTAGTTGGTGAGATATATACATATATATATAAAATTTATTAAAGGCATATACACGCCCACTTTTCACTAATTTTTTAACTCGCTTCTTCATACTAATCATAAATATGTATATTTATGTAGTTCTAGATGTTACTAACAGTCGTTAGGTGAACAAAGTTATTATACTTTATTGCAACATGTTGCGTGGGTATAAAAATATTTCTTCTACCAATTCCACCAACTCCCACATTACAGTAGCACATTCCTTCACTACAATTTCAAACCCAAACCATGACACACGCAAGACCCTACAATCTCTTGAGCTCCACGAAGTGCTCGAGCAAGAAGTGCAGCTTAGTAAACCGTAAAATTTTTAAATGCACACACACACACACACTTCGCCAGTGTGGCAGTTTTCATAAATAAAGTTAATGTTTCTACACGGCGCACAACGTAAATCATGAGTTGTGGTTGGTGGAAGTCGAGTGATTTATGAGTTTGCCAACTGTACAACGGAAAAACGCAAGTGAGGCTGTGTATGTGCATAGCGCATAGCTGTAAACAGGTTACAATTTACAATGCAATTGTTGGTAGCTGCAGCTACTGATAGCACCAACTACTGGCTTACTGTTGACGGCAGCGCTCCAAAGGCGAGTCCACTGCTACGCTATCGTTTTAAAGTTGCCAGTTGAAAGTAATAAAATGAAATGCTTGGCTAGGAGTTATCAAAGTTTGGACTTTCGCACCGTTAGATATGATTAGTTGAATATATCAAGAAACTTATTTAAGGTAAGCAATTGCATTAGCGGCAATTGTGAAAGAAACTAGAATTTTCTAAAAAAATCTGTAAATATTATTAAAGTCTTAAGTTTATTACTATTTGCAATGAAACATTTTCCACTTTACTGCAAGTTATTGCAAAATTCACATCTTAAAAATATTTGCACAGCAGTTATTCTTCTTTTCAATGCAAATAAGCCTAAGCCTAGTATTCCTCAAAAAAAAATGAATAAGAAATATTCCTTTATACTTTAGGCCTACTATATGTTCGACGTAGATTTGCCTGCCACTTTTAGTAACAAAAAACACTCTGCGCTTTAATATTACTCACCAAAGGCAGATTTTTTTAGTAATTTTGCATTAATGGCGTACTCATTCAAAATTCAAAACCGAAACATATCGCTTGATTGAACTTTTTTAGAGTTTCTTTCTTTTATAGTTTTCACATCGCAATTGAGTTTGTCCACTTGTCGTGCATGAGATAGCCATAATGTCTTCAGATTCAATATTTGTGAAAACAGTGTAAATCTATAGGATTTGAAAGTACTTTAGGAGAGTTAAAGTTTGCAAGTATACGAAAAAATGCTCGCAACATTATACAATGTAAACTTAAATGCTCCATATTTTGCACTTGTTGATGAAATCACGAAAAATTATATAAAAATCTACTTAAAATAAATGCTTAATTGCTTGGCGAGTGTTGTGTGAAACCTTGAAATTATAAATACCATATTGTTGCTTCCCACTCCATTGGGATATGCATGTAATCTTACGAAAATTATATTATATTAGCTATCTGGCTGATCTAGAGGCTTTAGCTCTGCAACATTTGACTTTGTAAAATATAGCTTGTTAAATCATTGTATAACCACTCCTATTGAGCCTCGATAAGAAATCAATTTGGTACCTGCAGCTTGATATAAAAGCCATACCGTTGCACTCTGCGACCTAATTCCATCAATCTGATATATATAAATTGAACTACTTTCGATGCTATTTATGTAGTAAAATATTTTATCGATATTAACATTTTCTTCAAAGTAGTAAAACAATAGATGTTAGAACCCAATTCCACTTTCCTTTCAGAGTTCTAGCATAGTTCTCTTATTCAACTATATTTATGTGATCGAGTTTTAAGCTGAGTGTTGTACTTAAGCCATCTGCGCAAAGCCCATTAATTGCACTGTAATTACACTTAATTACTCATATTCATACATACAAATCGTCATATAAGTGCAAATATATTTATCAAACAGCCAATTAAATAATGCTTCGCCAAAGTGTACGAGCAGTTAATCAGATATTTATGAGTTTGTTTGTCGCCGTTGTTGTGTGTAAATAAAGATGATACGGAAATTAAGTAAACAAAGGCAAATTTGAGCGCGTGGTGTATGTATGTTAGGGTGCATCGAAAACTATTTTCATTATATATAATATTAGTTCAAGTATATTTTCGCATGATTACAATATAATTTCAAAAAAAAATAACATACTAAAATTTTAGATGAATATTTCAAGACTTTTTTCAGTTATAGCCTTTTCATAACAGTCGCGTGTAACTCGAAAAATATTTAATTTTTGTTTGTCAAACATTTTACTGTTTATTCCCAGAAAAAAAGTATAAATATCTTATAGCCTTAAAATATCAAAACAATTAATATGTACTTTTGATAATAAGTACTTTTTTTTATTAATTCCCAAAAATCGCCTTAGGTGTGCCCCTTAATAAAGATTTTCATATCGAAAGCTTTTCTATTTTACGAGGTAAAAAAAATTGCCTCATTTGCGGGAACCGCCGATATCGGACCATTATAGGATATAGCTGCCATATACCATTAATCAAAATCGTTCCTACAACAGTCGGGTCTGCGTAACCAGAACGCACCAGGATTTTTCTCCGGCCAAGGACTGTCAACTCGGCAGAATTCTGCCGCTACAACAACAATCGATCAAAATCAAGTTTTTGTATGAAAAACTTTTTTATTTGAGAAAAGTATTACCGAAGTAAAAGTTTTTTATTTTTCTTCTTTTTCTAATGAATGGAGCAACTCCTTGACTTACTGCTAATAGACAGCAATATAAAGTGGCACTTTGTCGGCCAGAAAACACCGAAAGACATTGGTGCAGGGATTGCAGAACCGCGTAACAAACTTTTCAATGCTATGTGTCGTTTTCCGAGCATTAGCAACAATTCTCAGGCTTCCGCCAGGCAAACAAACCTCCCAAGATACAAATTCTGGCTACATGTGACATTTTACACTGGGCACTGCTGGCTCAAGAAGCACCTGTTTAACATGGGTGTAACCTGTTGGCCCAACTGCCGATTTTACGACCTGGAGCCGGAAAGAGCACCTGATTCTAGACTGCATAGCAGTTTATAGACGCAGGATCAAGGCACGTGGATATTTGTATTCGAATATGAATCACATTGCCTCAATAGGACCCAGCAGAATATTGGAATTTATCAGTGTGCTGGGCCTATGTGATTCGTTGTGACAGAGGGGAGGGCTCAATAGACCTTAGATCGCGGTGCAAGCCACAATTTATTTCTATTTATTTATTGATGGTATTCTACTGGCTTATTGAAAGCCTTGCATATGCATTATTCTATTTTAAGCCTTCCAGAAATTACAACATCGAACAGCATTTTTAGAAAATGTATTACATTTAGAAGAGAAAAAAGGGCACTTGCAATTAAAAGCGGTCGTCGGTAAAAAAGTAAGGTCGAAACTAAGTTTAGAACAGAGAGATTTCTTTTTGAGTCAATACAAGCATATCACATGTTTTAAAGATGTATTCACTTCATGCCACAGTACTAGGGGTGATATCGGAATTTCTAGAAGTGTGAAATAACCAAAATGTTGACTGTTGAATAAGGTGATAATTTCACTGTAACCAGTAATTCCAAAAATATTACGTAAAATAAGTGTAAAATTACTACAGCTATAATACTGCTTTCATTATTTGCTTTAGACTTAAATATATTATTCAAAAAATATAATTTATTAACCACATTTTTATGTTGCTGTTAAATTTAACAATTCTCATATGTTTACATAACTTGGCGACAGCTGTTGAAAAACCACATAAATTTAATCTCCATATTATGTAAAAAGCTTCAATTTATTTCTGTTAAAATTGCATGCATGTTTTGTAATAAATTTTTAAAACGAACGCACACACAAATACAAGCGCATAGTAAAGAGCTGACGTGACTGCAATTTGTTTTGTGACCAAAGAATACATACAAAAACATGCATAATGCATGTCTACACACACATATGTAAATATTGTGCATGCATACTAATAGTAATGGTTTTGCGCCGCTGGGAGACCTGTAAAATGCAATTTTCCACGCAGCTGCTTCCAAACGCATACTGCCTTGCAGCATTGTTCATGGCAAGCCTAAAGCGCTTTTGCACTCATGCCTGCAAACATACATAAACATATTTGTAAATATTACATATGTATATATATATGGGTGGTGTGTGTGTTTTTAAATAAATATGATACTTGCTCCCGCACACGTGTAGACTGGCAAGCGCACCTAAACGCCTACACAAAAGCATCGAAACTCTTCAGGGACGTTGAGTTGACTGCAGTCGCGCGTCACTGGTGATTTTGAGAAAGCGTCAGAGCGCTGCAGCATGTTGCAACTGCATGTTGCTGGCTGTGTACCAGCGCGCTCGCAAACTAACTACAACAAAAGGCCTAATTTGGCATGGTAAACGAGTCGACGTGCAACACAAGTGTTCAGGCGTAGCATACTTTTAGGGGTAAGTTGAGACAGAGTTTGGAATAAACTGTGGCATTTACTGGAGTGGAGGTCAAATTTTAAGAAATATATGAAAAAATATATTTTTATGGCTTGCTGCATATATTTATGAGTGACTTAATAAATTTCTGTTTAAGTCTACATTTTTGTTGAATATTTAAGGGCTGATTAACTTATATTATTTGACTTCAAACAAATAATGTCGAAAAAAATTAATAAAATATTGAAATTTCTTAAAACTTATGCAACCAATTGCCGAAGCCACTCTGATTGCGGTTTTGAACGCATCAACCACCTCTTCATGTATTGAAAAAGGTTCCTAGATTATCGTTTACGTACGGGAACATAAATAAGTCATTCGGTGCCAAGTCAGAACTATACGGTGAATGATACATCAAATCGATGTTTTAATACTCAAAAATGCAATCGTTTCATTCGATGTATGAGAGCTTGCATTGTTGTGGTGAAGAATGATCCATCTTCGACGGTTGATTTTCCTGATCTCTTGAAAGACAACTGGCAAACAAATGGTTGTGTGTTACTCAGAATTTACTATCCTGCGTTTTTCTAGTGGCATAGTTGAAAAATGTCTAGTTTTTCCAATAAAAAAACAGGAAACCATTGGCTTGAAACCGCTTCGTGTGCGAACAACTTTTGTTGGATTCGGCTCAACTTGAAACACCCATACATTCGACTGCTGTTTATTTTCGGAATCATACGTGTAAATCCACGATTTATCATCTGTCACGATGTCATAGACGTGTTTCGAAGCACCACCATCGTAATTTTTTAACACTTCTCTCGACACGAGACTTTTTTTGAGTGATGGACAAATTGTGTGGGATCCAACGTGAACAAATTTTATTTTTTATAATCAAATGTTCATGCAATATTGAATGTATGATGCTCCCGAATGTCTATAGTTGGTTTAATCTCACGATAGGTCACATGACGATCTCGCAATATTAGTTTACGCACAGCTTCAATAGTTTCCGAAGCAACAACTGATTTTGGACGACCTTCACGAAACTCGTCTTGAAGTGATCTACGACATCGATTGAATTTACCATCGATAGACACTGCTCCTTGATGGAGCCTAATCACTATAAATTGAAATAAATTGATCGAGGCACTGTTATTGAGTTAATTCACGATGTTAAGATGAATATTTTAAGTTACTATAAACAACACGTGTCGCTCGTTTCAGAAGAACGGCAGGGGAGAATTGCTTTATTTACAAGGTATTTTGATCAACGTTGTGAGTTTCACCAAAAGTAGTACTTACCATAAAATTATGATGACGTCCTTTTTCACAAATATTTATTTCTTCATAGTGTAATGTTCACTCTGATCTGACATTTCTAAACAAAACAAGTCTGTACTAGTTCTAAATTGAAATAAATGACGTCTAAAGTATTTGTTCTCCTAGAAGTCGAAAAAATTTAGTTATTTCAAAACAAATATTGGAATTGTGGTGAATATTTGAAATAATATCATAATAGTTTACACGAGCTATAATAATATTTAAATTGCTATGGAAAGTGTTCAGGGTATTATAGTAGTGATAATTGTACCATACGGCAAAATGGACTTTTTTTACTGGTATTTCTAGTAATAACTCATTTACGAAATTAGAGCGAAAATATTTCGAGTTTGAAGCCTAGCATCGAAAAGGAATTTATTTTTTTTTTCTCAGGACTCAACTTCTTGAAAAAAAAAAAATATAAATTGTCAGAAGAAAGAAAGCGTCCCTAAATTTGTTACATAGTGTTATACACATCTGCCACAATCACTTTATTACCACTAATCCATTCATAATGACGCTAGGTCGCATTGACCTCTAAATTATATATTTACACAATTCATTTTCAAAATTTATCCGCATAGATATTTAATAAAAATGCAATAAAATCATGCGCGGTAATTAATTTTTTGTATAAAATTCCACAGCTGATCGCAGTGTCCCAGTGACCCGGCGCCATCATTCACAAATTCATTTTTACATCGCTGGCGCTCGGCTCATTCCAATTGACTAATGGAAATATTACCATAAATTTAATTGACTTGTATTGATGTATATATTATAAATAGCGAGATGAATGACCACTTGCATATAAGAGTACAGCCACAATATGGCAAAAGACACAGGCATTATGTATGAAAGGCCACAATGTAAAACAGCACAACTCTATTCGACAAATTTCTTTAATTCGCATTTTTAAATTGTGATTTATAAGTTCAAAATTTTATTTTGAAATTTCTGAATATTTAAAATGTCAAATCAACATTTGCGAGCCATTTTTAATTTCTACAGTGGAGCGTAGTGCACGAATTGTTGGCAATAACGCATTTGCGTGCTAACTTGACTTATGCGCTTTCGGCTTGCGCCCACAAATATGCGCATATGCTAATTTCGAAATAAATGTAATCGCATGCGCGCATATTACTAATTAAAAACACGCATATTTCGTTGAAAACGCGCTATTTTTATGACGACGATGAGTGCGAGTTTGAATAACGAGCTCACGAAGTGAGAAAGCACAGTGGTTGCACTCGAGCGCATTAAATGAGTACTTCAAATTGCAATTTTAATTAATAAAATTCGCATATGTATATAAACAGAACTACAAATACCCGCATAAGTTATTTATAATTTAAAATGCATGCAATGTAATTTTTTTTTGTAAAATTCGCCTGGAATTCAGCGAAATTATTATTTTGTAAACATTGAAGTACAAAGCGGATTTCTCTGTGAAGTAGATGCTTGAATTATGACTGCATTTTTAGTGTATGTATATAATAAAGTAGAGAATATTCGCAATAATCGCCTGCTGTAGACGAGTGTGTTGAGCGCGCGCTTGCCATTCGGTGAGCTGATAGCAGCCTGAAAAGTAAACTCTAGAATTTTTAAGTAGGGTGTGAGGTAGCAGTCACAATTTTAAAGGAATTGGCAAGAGTTTCAGATTGGCATTAATTTTCATTTCACTCTTCGTTGCTTTCACCAAAATGTGACAAAATTTAATGAAAAAAAAAGGGTCCATAGGTATTTTCCAAATATCATATCACCAAATCACAAAATCCAAAAACCAATCAACTTGTATAATAGTCGTAGTAATTCGATTCGTCATTTCTCTGCTCGCTTCTGCTCTCTTGTCAAAAAAGTTACATGTAAAAGCAACAACAAGGTTATCAAGTTGAATTCGTAAAGGAGTCTATGCGTATACCTCATTAAAGTGGTATAGCCGTTAACTTCTAGGCTACCAAGTTTCCTTTTGCACATTTTACAACAGTTTTACTATTGTGAATGTCTCAAATGACAAATTAAAATACAAATATATATTATATTTGTTTTTGCTTTTAAAAATGGGAATCAATAATTAGTTAGGTCTAATATCCAGGAGATTGCTTTTAGAAAAACACAAATCCCATTATTTAGATTCTTATACTCTTCAAATAACACTTTTCGGCAGTTGTCTGAAGAATTAAAAATCTTTCAATAGTTAAACACTTAGTTTTGTAGTTTTTACAAAGGGATTTTAAAAAATGTGTGCCAATGTGTGGAACGTCGAAAATGTGTAAAAAATTTACCTCAAAAAGATACTAAGTGAAAAGAAAAATTTCTTCATCGAATAAAGAATCGAATCGCTTTTTCCTTTGTGCTAGAGCACAAGGTTGCAACGGCAGTACAGGTTTTTGGTACAGTTTGTTCGATTCGCTACTCTCTAACGCTTAACCAACTGAAAACAGCTATTGTTTTACTCAGTATTGGTAGCATGTTCTCTGTTACTTATGCTTAAGTTTTCTCGTAATAAAGAGAGTACTATTAGCCAGGACTAAATTTAGTGGAAGTATATGGCGATGTATTTTTATCTATACTCCCTAAGCGAGTCGCTCTTGCTGCATTTTGGATCTTAGAGAGTTGTCGCTTTTCGCTTCACTCATGTCAATCGATATAATTTGTATCAATCTTTGTGATGCTATAAATGTTTTACGAAACTCCTCCACTTCATTTCTTTAGTACAATGGTACGTTTATGTCGTCCTTAAAATTCTTCGCATTTATCATCTACTAGAGCCTTAATTTTGACCTATGCTCAGCTTAGCACCAATAAAACCCAAATTCACTTATTAAAATTTCAAAAATTCAACACTCTCGTTCAAAAATCAATGAATTCTCATGGCACTTTTTGATTAGAGACGGTGTTTATTTTAAGTATTAAGTTTTTTGAAAGCGGGCAAGAGACCGTCGCAGTTGACTCGAAAAATTCCAGAAAAGAGTTAAATCGCACAATCTTGGCACTCGACGCGAGATAATGCCCTCAAAAAAAATTTTCATCAATAAATTGATTGTTTCGTTGGCTGTATGGCATCTAGCGCTAAATTGTTAGAACCAAAGGTCGTCGACATTAACATCCTTTAATTCCGCGACGAAAAAGTGATTAGGTAGACAAAAACTTTCTTAGAGTAGCCTGCTATACTTCTGTTAACCTAAAAATAATATGATTACCCGTTTATAAGAAAAAACTATTAAAAAAAATTAATAAGCTTCTCATGTTAGATAATCCGATGCACGAGCATACTTGGCCCATATGTCCGCTATGCCACAAACAAATGCCAAATTATGACACATGACGAAGATTACTCTCTGTTGTTTTATTTTTTATTTTCTTTTTTTCTTAAAGCGAAAGCCTGAACATGGATGCTGCAACTAATTAGAAAGCGCTTTGTTGTCTACTTATGATTTGCAGAAACGTGGCGGAGAGCGCTAATGGTTGTGTTGTACCGATATTATTGGCAAGGTACAAAATCGTAAATCGTGTATTCGCATTTAACGACAACTAAACGATGAATTTAAAGTGCGCTGTTTAGCTGTCAGTTGATTGTCACGGCAAAACACGGCAAAACACTGCAAATAAATGCCAAACGCCAACGCAAACTTATAAATATACACACAACAACAACAATGCGCTAAATGTAGGTATTACTGCGTTTACATGGGAACTCTTTTGTCGCCATGGGAACTCATTATCGGCAAAAAGTAGCAAGAATAATCCAGAAACTCGAATCGATTATTTCTGTCAATCCTTTTCCTTTCCATTCCCAGGAGTCCATCTAGACCGGCATCTAACATGGTCCCATCATATCGAGGTCAAATTAACGACCATTAAGAATAAATCCGCTCAAATGCACTTGATTATTGGTCCTAATTCAACACTAGATCTTGAACACAAAATTCTTCTATACAAGTGCATTATAAAGCCAATATGGACCTACGGCATCCAGCTTTGGGGCAGTGCTTGCGCGTCTAATGTCCAGAAACCGGTTTGCATTACAAAAGAGTCCGTGTGTGAACTGACACTATGTAAATTTATTTAGTATGGTATATATTTATGGATTTTTGTGTGTGTATGTTTAGTTATGCACGATAGATATTGTATAGCGATAAACATGTGTGAGTGTAGATTTTTACAGGCCTTTTGCCTCTAGGCGCTGTTGTGATAATACTTTCATTATTATAAACATGTTTTGTCGCTCTGCTGGCACTGGGCCCAGTCGATTTTTTTCTAGCATGCGGAACTGTCTCCCTCGCTCATGTAAAAGCGATAAATAACTATTAAAATTTGTGTAATCATAGTTTTCCATAATTTACTTTTATGTGTCCACATATTTTCATATTGCTATTTTAGCTAAAATTGCTCTCAAAGCTATAGGTGTACGTGTTGGGGAGTTTTGAAGGTGACGGTCTATAAAAATTTTCACAACTTGAGGTTATGGCATGCAAATGTTTATTCCAATAAATGTTAGTTTTTATCGTATGCAATGATGTGTTATGAAGAGATTTGAATACTTCTTAACATCAATTTATTGCCGAAAGTTGTTTCTAACAGGGTCGCCAAGCGCTGTTCAATAATAAAACACCAGCAGGATTTGTTTAATATACTTATACGAGTATTTGTGATATTTATTTGTGTATGAGAGCGATTAAAGCTTTTAAGAAAATTTAAAAGAAAATTTATTTATCAAGCGAAACAGTAAAATGTACCCGAACTGAAAAAAAACTATATTTTCACGAATATCAATATAAATCTTTATAATCGCCTACACAATAGGCTCCTGAGCCAATACAAGCATGATCAATTCATAAGAGATGTCGTTATCTCTGTTATCTCTCTAATGCCTACACGATGATCTTAAAGTGCTGTCGTTATTAACAGAGGTGGATGAGACAAGTTTTCAATGATTTCACAACCTTGACTGAATCTTTTTGCTACTCAATTACTTGGATTTAGTTTGGTTTATCAACTAAAAAAAATAGTTTTTCGGATAATACCAGACCTTTTTATAAGAATTAGGTCTAGAAAAAATCAATCGGAGTGCTTTCGAAAATTACAAAGTGCAGTAAAATCAACTTTTTTTTTAGTATTATAAAATGCATGGTAATTTTTAGATACAAGCAGATCACTCCATTTTCCATCCCACTTAAAGTAAGAAGACCTCAAATATGTAGACGATGAGATGTGAACATCGAACTTCATAGGGAGCAATTTTATAATATTTTAAAAATGTATACAAAGGTATTGAATCAGTCTTGAATATGAAGTTGGAAAATGAGGTTTAATACCAAAGAGCCTTAACAGAGGCGGCATTCTAAATAATTGTTTGTTGCAAAATCAAATAGAGCATTGCTTTCTTATCGAATCGTATAGCCAGTGGCATTTCGATGTAAAACTTATTTGCTTTCGTGTTCCAGGTTCTTCATTTCTCACATCAAAATCATTATATCTGAACCGTTGAAACCATCTTTTGCATGGTGCTTCTGATAGAGCGTAATCACCATATGCCTCGACAAGCAATCGAAACGACTCTGCAGCACTTTTCTCCAAGTGGAAACAAAAAATCAATGCTTTCCGCAAATCATCGCTTTTCGGTACAAAATTTGACATCTTCAACACAATGAAAAAATATGATATATTTGACAGATGTCATGCCAACTAAACAGAGAAAAAATTAAAGCTCGTACACAACAAATGTTCCCTCCTAAAACATTTGCATCTTTCAAAGTCGGGCCAGTATTTTGGATATATAATTTTTTTTTCAAAGATCCGACATTGTCCTCTAAAATTATTGACGATATTTTCAATAAAAACAATTTCGAAATTCAGAAAAAATATTTAAATTTTGGAGGCTAACTTCGATAAACAAAGAAATTCCTTTTTTACTCAATCTTTCCAAAAATGGGTTTAGTCAAAAACCCAGCCGAGTATTTTAGTATTATTAGAGTATATTAATATAAATCAGACAATGTTGGCTTAGTAACATAACTAACAACTTTAAGAAGAAAGAAGTATTATTTATAATTTATATACCATAAGAAGATATTATATTTACTACCTACCATGGCGTATACGTAACACGTACTTCATTCAAAGAACTAAACTTTATTTACCAATTTATAGTATATCTCTAACTTCAATTGAGTTCCAGCCATGCATTTTCATTTCAACTTGCATCATCTTATTCAATTTAGTGTTGTTTTTTTTACTTCTATTCCAAAACAGTTGTCTCCACAGTCTTATATTATTTCAAATACTTTGCTTTCTGCCATATACAAAACTCTCTTCGCACCACACTTCTCTTCATCATTCACACTCTTGCTCTCTTTGTTGTTTATGACAGGAAAAAACAAAAAACAAAAAAAAAACGCGCCAAGTGCTGGCAACATCAAAGGCCTCCTAAAATAGGTCGGCCTCAAATTCGCGTCATCAAATTTGCAAAATTCAATGACGTCATTGGTTGTGCTTTGTGCTTTTCTGTGCTCATTCGCAGCGAAGCATCAGTGAGAGCATTCTTTATTAGAGTACTCGTGTAGTACTCGCATTTTTCCACAGTGCGCATGTCCGCTTTGTTTGCTCTCTTTTGTTTGTAGTGCCCAGCAATGCCTCGGATATCTTTGGCATGTCCCACTTCTTTCCCCTTTGCGTGCTCACTGGAATATTTGTTGTTTTTGTGTCTTTTTTGCGTTTTCCTGATTAGATTATTGTCATTGAGGAAATGCTTTGCGTTCACGGCGATTATATTTCGGAATGTGTTTTCTAGTATGTTTCAACATTAATGAGGTGTATGAGTTATTTGGATAAAGTAGAATGTAGAGTACTATTTATTTTAATTTCGATAAAAACAATTATAAAGGATAATTAAGGCTAACTGCTTAAGTAACTAAAATTTTTATTAATAACAGCTTATTTAAATATAAACTTCTATATAAACATATATGTAAATAATAAGAAACATAAAGATTAATTTTGATATTATTTAAATGTTATTCATTGCTTCAAATTGTTTCAACCAGCTTCAATTTTTCTTAGCTTAAGACCAGTGTAAAAAACCTTTGTTAATCCACTTAAAAAGTTGGCCTGGTCAGACCATTCTACTTAAGGGACTATACACACTTGAGAATTTCTAAAACTGGTTTAATTTTTGGAAGTATGTGGAATGTGTAGGTACATATAGTTGAGAATATTCTCCACACACCCGACAAACTGTTTCGTTGATATGAGCCAATTTACAAGCCAATTTATCAAAAATCCAAATTTTGACTATTACTTCGAGCATAACCAGTATTCAGCTGTAGTAATAACACATTTTTTTGGCTTATGGATGTGAGGTAATTTCAAGCACAAAAATCTTCCTCAGCAACAGACACCATTTTTCAAAGGTCCTCCTGAATATCCGCTACAGGATCAAAAGAATCCAAATTGTTTAAAAATTAATCGCTGATATTTAAATTTCACGCGACGTATTCAAAAAGTAATGGGAATATTCATTTTTTGAAAAAAAAAAATGTATTCCTTCGTCGACATTAATGTTGCCGCCTTCAAAATAGTCTTCATTCGATATTATGCACTAATGCCAGCGCTTCTTTCAATCGTCGAAACACATCTCCAATTCGATTTTTGAGTTAGCCTTTAACTTTTTCAGCGTTTTTTATCTACATATCTCGTAAAACGATAGCCCTTTAAAGTTGTCTTCATTTTAGGAAATAGAGAAAATTCGCAAGAAGCCATGTCAGTATTATTTTTGACCAACAATTCACGAACAAGCAACGAAGTGTCAGCTTTTAACAAACGAAGATTGCCAAGCCTATAAAAACACACCTAACCTTAGAGGCTGCTACGGGCAAAGTAAGCAATGAATACAGCTGAAAATTGTATCATAATTCAGTGGCATGTATATCAACAGAATAAAAAAAATATATTTTGATAATTGGAATCTCTAAGCTCGCGAAAAGTTGAATTTCAAAATTTTCTGTTTTTTTTTTTAATTCTGGTATACAATTCTTTAAATTTACATTATATTGTTTATTTATTAAATAAGAGGCCTCTTCAAAACAACTTCACAACATAGCTCGTTTTTTGTGATTTGTAAGTGGATGTAACCTCTTAAGCAAATCTTTAGTGGGCCTATAACTCTTATAAGAGTGTTTTTCCTTCTGATATATTCTAACTCTGTTGCAAAAAATAACAATTTAATTCACATGCATAGAAATTTCAGAATTTCCGCCAAGAAATTTCCAGCAAAATAAATTTTTTGTTTTTGTATCGAAAGCCAAGTAGATCCAGAAAAGAGACACGGCATATTATTTACTTGCTGGAATATTATAAATTTCCAAGGCGCACATACGCACACGCCTACAAACAAATTCATCCATACTTGTATGAGTTTTAACTTCATTTAAGCTTCCAGCAACCGTAACCTTGTTTATAGCGCGAGCTGCTTGAAAAGAGTTCACCGTTACCTGTGAATTTGCGCGTCTGCGCAGTGCATTTCGAAATATTTCTACGACATACCAGAAATGTCAATATGCGAGCAATGAAATAATTTTTTTTTGTTTTTTGGTGAAATTGTTAGGAAAGCAAATAATTTTTTGAGTGGAGCACCGCGTGTTTTTGGCCAGCCACAAAGAAAGTTTGTAGTGGATAAATTTATGCAGACAATGAGCGTGGCTAACGCACTCGTTGTGTGGGCGTTCAGCAGGCTTTGCTGTCAACGCGCACTTTGCTAACAATCATTCTAGCGCAATTTATGGATTCCAGGCACTTTAGCATTTCCTTTGCGCGCGTGGCTTAGATTTAATGTGCTCATGGCGCGCAGTCAGATAATAGAAGCGAAGCTTTATGCTTTATGTAAGCTTTAGAAATAGTTATGGATATTTTTACGCTTTTTTATTTCAAACTTTTATCCCATTTTTTTTCTATTTTAAATATATGGCTTTCGAAAATAACTTTTCTTTATATTTCTCTAAGCTTCAATTTATTTATTATCTACCATTTACTTTCTCCAAAGTTCAACAGTACTAAAAGTCGCTTCTCAACTACTACTTAGACACAATATAAATATCACTTCTCCCAAGTACCATTGACTGTGTGCACCTTCTTACGCTTATTTGATTTTCTTTCTTCACAACAACATTTTGTTTTGCTTACTTCTTTATTCCATTTTATTCACGTCGTTCGCTGGCATGACCTTTTGTGTTGCTGTACTCTACTACTCGACATTAATAAGTTCATACGACTAACATATATATAAACATATGTGAATATTCCCCTAGCTCTGACGCGCATCGCTGTCTCCATAAAGACTGTGTCATCGTCGTCTATGGGCCACGGTATCCTTGCCAACGCACCCTAGGCATGCCAGCCAAGTTGTCAGCATCGTATTTTACTATGTTGCCGCCTTTGTCTGCGCTGTAAAATGGATTTATAGCAATATGCTTTGTCGGTGACATTTTGACATGCGTCGTCAGTGGAACCTGAAAGGATATGCATATTATTCACGCTTCGTGCTTGTATTTATGTACATACAATATGTATTAGGGTGATGCGAGAAAAAAATTTGTTTTTTCTGCTTAGCCTGAGGATAAAATTTGTACATTATAAATACAAAATTTTTAGACAAAAAAATTTTTTTTGGTTTAAACTCTTTACATTTATGTATAAATTACCGAATTTGACGGTTTTGGACTCAAAACTCATATTTTAACGCTTAATGAAAGCATGTTGTCGTTTAAGACTTTTTTTAAAACTCCAGTAATGACCAAAAAAAATTTTTTAAGTTGGTAACTTTTAATTGACCAGAAAGAGGACTATTTTCGAGATGTTAAAAAAAAAAATTTTTTCGCTCCACCCTAATATGTATATTTGTATATATTCATTCAAAGTTGCGCACATGTAATTTTATTTTGTATGATTTGAGTGTTTATAACATCTTTTATTCACTTCAAAGTAATACGCTACTTCACAACTCGCTCGGGTTCAACGTGAGTCTTTTCAATGCGTTCCTTAGACATCCAAGAGAGTTATTTGTATAAGACTGTTATTATAAATGTCAATCAGCCGCAGAACATTAAATATATCTATGTATGATGAAATTAGCATGAAGAGGAGTTGTATTAAATTTCTTCATCTTATTTTGTTTTGTAAATTTATATATCAGAAATTTTAAATCAGTATGCAGTTATTTATTAAAAGAGGAGAATATGTATTGAATGTGTAATAAATTTAACAGAAATCATAAAATGACTAACAAAGTAATTAGTAAACATATAAAAAAGATTTTTGGAAGTAACATAAACCTTAAACATTTATGAATAGACATATGTGAATTATAACTTGCAAATATTCTAGAATGAGCCTTCTCGCGTATTTTTATCATGTTGTGTTAAATTGAAGATCAAGAAGTTCTCAAGGGAAGAAATATGGGTTTAGACGGCTCAGACATACACTTTTTTATTTCATAAATTGTTATTAAAATTTGATTAGATTAAAATAAGATTTTTTTATTTCATAAATTGTTATTAAAATTATTAAAAAATGTGTTCTACAATTATTAACGAAATTTTCTATCATGTTTCGTCAAATTGAAGATCAAGAAGGTCTCTAGGGAGGAAATACGGCTTCAGACCGTTTAGACAGAGAATTTTGTATTTCATAATTTCTTAGAAGAATTTGTAAAAAATATGTTCCTAAAATTTTTAACGATTATTTCCACCTTGTAATAAGAAACTTAAAACGACTTTTTCGATCATCACTTTTTTCATAATATTGCGCTATATATATATTAACCTAAAATCAGATTTTTGTCACTATTTCACATGTATTTTGGAAAAAAAAAAAAATTAACAAGAAAAGGAAATAAAACATGAGTTTTGGGTTTTGATTCCTGTAGTTTAATTTCCCATTTTTAAAGTGCAACTCTTTATCGTTTCAAGTTTTCTGATCGCATTTTACATGTCATATGCAGCATCACAACTCCCTACAAGCGACCATTTTGTTAATCAGTAAATTTCTTACAAAACCATGAGTTTGCTGATTTACATATTGACTTCTTTTTATTGAATTATAAAATTTATAAGAACAAAATTGCCTTAAAATGATCAAATTTTAGCGTTTTTGTAGAGCATTCAATTTTGGAGGAGAGACTTTCTTAAAGGTGTCTAAGCACCTAATTTTTAGAGTAGCAAGCGAAAAAAATAATATTCGTTTCCTTTTTTTTTGGAGTCACACTAATTTATATTATACTGTAATAAGAAAGTAAAAAACGTTATAAAAAAACGATTCTTAAATTCTTAATTTACTGCCTTAAATCAATTTAATCCACTTTAAGGTAATCCCCGTCCGATAGTACTCACTTTCAGTATTCGAAACAGTCGGAATAGTCTTTTTCCAGTATAGCTTTCAAGACATTCTTCTATTTGGTTTTAATCTCCTCAATCCTGTCAAAATGGCGTCCGTGCATTGGTCTTTTGAGTTTGCTGACTAGTCAAAAGTCGCACGAAGCCAAATACGCCGAATACGGTGGTTGCGGAACGATATTAGCGGAGTTTTTTGCAAAAAAGTCTCGAAAACAGTGTACAGTATGATATGGTCCATTATCGTGATGGAGGAACCAAGACTTATTCGCCTATAATTTTGGTCGTTGGATTGCTTGACGCATAACGCTCAAATAATATTCTTTGTTGCCAGTTGGGCACGGCATAAGAAATTCATAGCGCACCAGTCACCTCTCCTTACTTTTTGATAACAGGTTTATGTAGGTTAGGTTAGGTAATTTTTAATAACCGAAATCGAATTATTTTTCCGATAATTTTCATTTGGCTTCATAAAACCACACACTCTTGCTTTGATAGCTTTTAGTATCACATAGAGGAAACGCTGTGCTAATCTTACTGTATATAAGACCATGTAATGCTCTTTTGTAAAGAGAAAAAATCTGGTGCAGTTAAAATGGTATCATATGGGAAAGAAGGCGTGGTTGTAGACCGATTTTGCCAATTTTCAAACTGTAACATAATGATGCCAAAAAAGTGTTGAGTACGAAATGTGATTCATTGGTCAAAAAGTTACAGAGATAAGGAGTTAAACAAAAAAGTGGGCAGTGCCACGCCCTTTTTACAAACACGTGTACGTTGTGGGAGTACAAAAAACGACGCCATAGTAATTTTGTTAATCAAATTTATTCCTGCATCCATAATAACAAAATAGGGTAAACACGGCGTATGAGCAATTTCTAGTAGATATGAAGTCACAAATGTATACACCAAGCAATACTTATGCTTAAGTATTATGGAAAGAGGAAACTGTACACATCAGGATATTAACCTTTTGTAAGACAATACTTAGTAGCAACGGAAATCGTAATAGTAAAATAATATATTTAGGATATTCGTTTGCAAAGCTACTTACCATAAAAACTTTTGATTATCATTTGTCTAACTAAAAACATACAACTGCTCAGAATTTTCATTTCCACTGGCTTTTCGTATGCGCCCTTTACATAACCCCGAAAATAATTGACGTCATTTACATACAATCTCATTCTTTACCCTTACTCACACAAAAACGTCTTTCGGATTTAACCAAAGCAAAGTGTCTGCTTGCCGTCAGCGCACGTGAAATACACCAATTTGGCTGTGGCTCAACGCTGAACTCGATATTATACAAACAAATAAATCTTGAGGGCGAGCAAGTTCGTAAGTCTAAAAATCTATTTTTAGCCATATACAAAAACGCCGCCATACAAGCGATTAGCTTGCCAGTTCAGGCTTTCTCTGTGCCAGCTTCCCATTGCTATTCTTTGAACGGCATCTCTCGCGCCTTAAGTTGATGGAAAATTGTGAAAATGCCTTTTATGCGTAAGCAGCAGTAAGTATATAACGGTTTCGACATAGATGCACACAAATAAACGTAAGTGGATAGTGGAAGGAAATTACTTTTCGCCATTCACATGCGTCTTTTTAGAAAAGCAGATTTCAGCAGATTTGTCAACCTACGAGTAGCGCTCACTTTTGTACTAGTTGAGGACTCTAAATAAAAATCCAGGAATTACCGGTTATCACAGACGCAAGCATATATAGTACATACATGTGTATATGAAGGTATGTATTTATGATGGCACTCTGACACTTGCGGTCATGTATCCTTGTTCGAGTGTTGACTTAGCCCTTATGGCTCGTTTGGTTGTGCGAAATAGGTTTTCCTAAGGCTTAGTGTTTATACATATGTTGTTGTAAGTAAGTGTGCATTTGTGAATTTAATTGGCTACTGAAAGCATTATACCATATTAGGTTACAAATAGTTCAAGTTGTCCGCGTCAACCTTTTCTTGAAATTTCGGTTTCACAAAAAATGTACCTGTGCACATATAAACTTGCTTGTGCTTAAGTCTATTTAAACTAGTTTTTTAAAGTATGTACTTATATAATTTAAGTTTTTCTTTTACATATATAAGTAGTTTAGGTGTATAATCATACTTTAATAATAAAATAGCTGAACGTGTGCTGCATTCATTGCTTAATGCGCTAGAGAACTTTCATTCCATCGTTTTATAAGATAGATACAAGTCGCTGAAAGTGCTAAAGGTTAACTGAAAAATCGAGTTTGAGAAGTGTTTCGACGATAAGAAGAAGCGCTCTC
The DNA here is from genome assembly GCF_042242935.1 of Bactrocera oleae. Taxonomy (NCBI): domain Eukaryota; kingdom Metazoa; phylum Arthropoda; class Insecta; order Diptera; family Tephritidae; genus Bactrocera; species Bactrocera oleae. Next base: position 61,364,176 of record NC_091540.1, on the reverse strand, counting down.
ATAAGTACATAATATCGAATAGGGACTATTTTGAAGGCGACTCTACATTACTGTAGATAAATAAATAAAATATATTATAAATAAATATTTTTTTCAAAATACCTAAATTCTCGCTATTTTTTTAACATATCTTTCACTTATGTAGGTTAGAAAAAAAATTGTTAGTATTGATTGTAGTGCTAAATAACCATTACTTAACTGAGTCAGGAATCGATATACAAGTTGGAAAACATTATATTATATTATCTTTTTTTTATTAAAAGTTTTCTATTATAACACATTTATTTATTTGAAAGAATTATGTAACTTTTCGTATAACTATTAGAGGCATCAGCGGGTTGAATTTTAATTAAAATTTCTATTATGACTTATGTTGATCTGTCATAATTTACTCGAAATAGTGATATGAATTTGAAGACTAGAATAAGTTACAGCGATGCAATAATTTCAATTTGACGATAATTTTTTTTGTTTGTATTTCTTTAAAAAAAATTTTTTTTTCAGTTGTTTAAATAATAATACGAGTTAAGAAAGAAAGTAAGACATTTTAAGTTGTTTTTGACAGCATCTTCACATTTGTAAGAGAAGTAATCTGATTTAATCTAATTGTAACCCAGGTGGTAAGCATATTGAACGAACTAATGATTGTCTTATATATGTCTTACAAATGATTTAACTAAAGTGGAGTTGAGAATAACAGACACCGCTTTTCTTGGAAAGGTTATTAAAAAGTCGCTGTTAAGCTGAGGATAATAAATTTATTAAAACAATCAAAAAATAATAATGTTTGAGACAGCCTGCTGAAAACACCAAAATGTGCATATATAGTAGTTGTTTTCGCTTCACAAATACCATACTCACTAGAGAATTTTGCTCAAAACGCTTAAAGTATTTGTGACAAAACAGTATTCAAATCTACCACATTTATTCTACTAATTACGTATTTAATATTTTTTATCAAATTAAAAACATATGCAAAGAAAAATCATTTAACTCCATTCATCTTTGAACCTAGAATTGTAACACTCTTAGTAATTATCATGTCAAACTGCTGAAACTAATTACAAAATGTGCACACACGTTCTATTCATCACAAAAACTTTCTTCCATAATCAAGTTCGTTGATGAAAAAAGAAGTAAAGAAACGCGACAAAATGCTTTTCTTCCCTTACCTTCAGGCCGCCATACGCGCTCGCTAGCCTCACGATTAGCCACATTCTCGTTCGCAAAATCTCCATTCTACTGCCTGAATCGGCCACAGCTTACTTTAACGTAATCAACTTTGAAGTAATTAATATATTTTAGTGACAACTAAGAAACAGAGACAAAGTCAGCAATTAATATTTGTCTTCAAAATGCAGATGTTGCAAAGACCTAATTTTTTTTTAATAATTTCATTTATTAATCGATATATAGACTTATTGTATATTCATATTACTTTTAGAATATAAGCAATTTTCGTCAAAAATTTTAGGCTAGCAACAATTAGCAAGAAAAATCAAGTTTTCTTTTTTTTTAATTTATATGATTGATTGACACTTTTTTTTTGCTCAATTTCTGATTTTTTGTTCCTCTCTGGCTCTAGACTTAAACCTAAAAGACTGTCACCCCATGCTGTCTTCCCGACCCACTTGGCTGACACGCGCATCCGTTTCAGTGAGCACATCTTTTTTTTGTGAGCAGCATAATGCTCCACATGTGGTCTTTTTAAGCTTTTCTTCTGCATTTTATGTTCCTTACGGTTTTTTGTACTTGACTTGACTTGACTTAGGAGCATATGTGCCAAGCTAAAATTCATTTTCACTTCGCTGAGTCGAAATTGCAATATTTTTGCAATTTGTTTAAAAAGCGACATAAAGGCTATACACATACATGTATATAACTGTATAATTATATCATGGTATATACACCGACCTGAAAAGAATCTGAAAGAGAATAGAGAATAGAATAGAGCAATAAATATATAAAAGCTTACGAAAATATCGGGCAATACACCCAGCATTTTTCTAGCATGAAGACTAAGCTTGCGATATTTATGCATATATTTACAAGTTTGTCTCTCTTAAGTCATGTAGTTCTAGGAAATATATATACTTTCTTAGAAATAACTTTAATATATTGTACTTCGAATTTTTTCTTAAGCTACGATTAAAGATGCGCTGAAAATTGTATAATGGCGAATCGAACAAAGAATTAGCATAACTCGAACAGATACACATAGTTATAGAGAAGCTGTCTTCGATTCGCCAAAATTTGAAGAGTAGCGGTGTAAACACACAACTGGTATAAATGTTTCATTTGATATAAACTTAGAAACAGAATAATGAGATTTTATATCGCTTTGTAAAAGAACTATCATACTCTTTTATATAAAAATTGTACTAGAAGAGTGCGGAGTTTTAATGTAGCTATCATTCAATTGAACTAGTATAAACTTTTAGAAGCAGAATTAAGTGATTTTATACCACTTTGTTAAATAACTGGCATACTCTTTTATATAAAAATTATAATAGACGTGGACGGAGCTCAAATGTAGCGACCAAGGAAGTGGCGAATTGAATCCGCTACTAGCATAAACAAAGGGAAGCTGTCTTCTATTCGTCGCCAAAACTTGCAAAGTGGCGTAACGAACAACAATCGCCAAAAATCAAGTGAACTGGTATAAAGATATAGCGATAAAGTTAAGAGAGCTTATGCCAATTTGAGGTAGCAATCAAATACTCAGTCATTTTGAATTCAATTGAATGAATAGTTGTTGCTTTCAAACCTTGTTATAAAAGCGCAGGGTTCGAAAAAAGCGAGCACAGAAGCGCCAAATCGAAAATGGCTCTAATATATTTATAAAAAATACGTTTACTGTGCTTAACTCGCCACTCAACGTCTCCTCAGCAAAATTCCGTTTCTCCAATATTTGTATATAGACTATTTACATAAAACTGATTTTAATATTAAATTTCCAGTTTTGCAAACTCTTTCGCATACACACAAAAACTTCAGTTTATACGGTAAAATCACACTCCGCTGATTGTCGATTGCATTTTTGCTGCACACACGGCCAAATGCTTTGGCCGAAATCCAAACAAATAAAAAACTGAATAAATGTGAAAATTTGCAAAAACACGACAGCAAAGCAGAACAAAAGAAGACGCAAAAAGAATGCCGAAAGCGTATGGGACTGGCGCTGGTCGTTGATGGCAGCACGTTTTGCATACACAATCGTAAAGCGGCTAAAAACGCCAATTTCGCGCGCACACAAGCGTACAACGGTATTTCATGGCGATATGACGTCATTACTGGGGCATCAATAAAAATGCACTGTATTGTTATTATTTTACGCCAGCTGGGCAAAAGCGGCATAACCCGTTTGTTTAACGCTCGGAACAGCGTGTGTGGGGCACGATTTGTTTTCTTTTTTAAATTACAAACACATACATTTACGTTTCTATAATAGATCGATTTAAATATATACAATCGATATTTTATGTGTGAGTCGTAAACATTTATGAGTTCAAAGATTCACTCTACTTGCAACAATTTTTTACTAATTTATTAAGTAAGCAAATCAACAATGGTGGCGTTGTACGAAAACAAAAACAAGGAAACAATGTAGCGGGTAGTTTGAACGACCCTACATGCCGCAAGTGATGAGCGCCTAGCAACGATTACGATAAATAATCTGTGTATACATATGTACAATATATATTTATAAACATATATGTACAAGTATGTATGAGTATAGCAGCGGTTTGAATGGAAACTCGTAAAATTTTCTTATAACCACAAAAAAAAGAAAAAACAACAGTGTTAATATAAACAAAGTCTACAAATTTTATATGCAAAGTTGTTGCCATTTTTAATTGGAATTTTCATTAATTTTTTAGTAAATAAATTCTAAGCAATTTGTTGCAAAAATATTTATTATGAAAATAATACGAAATGGGTTTGTAGCTCACCAAAATTGATGTATATCTAGGGTAGATATATGTATGCATGTATGTTTGTACATTTGTTCGGTGCTTGGCGCCAAAGTACTCTCTTCAATTTGGCGATTAAGCAAATTTTCTTAGAGTGCTTCCTTTTGTTGTTGGCTTTTGATTTGAAAAATCATTTCGAAATCGCTTTTGTAGGCTTTTAGCATTCACCACACTTTGAAGCAGTACTTACATGCTTAGATGAAGGCTTACAAATATGAATACCATTGTCAATGTGTGTTTATTAGGGTGGTTCATAATTGTAGACAGATATTTACATTGCTTAAATCACACGAGAGTGGTGAGTCGAACAAGCAACTGCATGAATGTAACTAGTATAATAAAATAGAAATGAATCAACAAGCGATTGTACCATATTTATTAGGTATCGTCGTACTATTTCATATAGATTTGAAATATATCAATTTGTTGTTCATATATATTTACTTTTTGCCAAAAATTCAGACATATATATATATATATATATATATCGACACTTTTATATTTGAAGGTTTCACATAAAAATTCGCATCCGATTTAGAACAGTTATGGCCACCATTTGAGTGGATACAAAGTTTTCTGTATATGGTATACGTGAACTAGTTCCACAATTTTGATATCAATGAGATATGGATATGAAATTTCGCACACGCCCTTTTCTCCTCAAGAAGCTCCTCATTTGTCGGAACCGTCGATATCGGACTACTATAGCACATAGCTGCCATATAAATTGACCGATCTAGAATAAAGACAAAATTATTTATACCCTTGCTAGAAAAAATACACATGTGAAGGGTATAATAACATCGGTGCAGCCAAATTCCGGCAAATATATTTTGTCTTAAATACAACGAATTCCTGAATTCCTAGAATCACAGTAACTTCAAGATGCACTCATGAAAAAGAGGGTTCCGAGGATTGGCCTTTTAGCCAACATTTTGCATATTTTTTGTACATTGAAATATATGCTTAATAAAGCTTGAAAGAAAGAAAATTCGATCATCTCGCTATACGCTTAAAAGAAATTGTCAAAGTTAGATCTATTTTACGGCTCTAAACCGGCCTAACCCCTTATAAGATGCCACAGTTTTGAACCATTACATTTTTATTTCTAACACAAAATAAATATTTTAGAAACTTATATTTTTCGATTTTAATTCAGAGTTGATGCTTATATACATAACTTTGTAAGTATCAGGGTAGTCTTTAGAACTTTAGCTGTATTCATATATGTCTTAAGAATGTTTTAGCGTAATTCAAATTCACATATGATATCTTAATCAGAATAATAACACTGGAAATGCGCAAGGGAAATTATTTTATTTTATGTTCTTAAGGAACACACTAATGTTCTTGAATATGCATACAAATATACGTATACTCAAAAAGAAAGCAATAAGGAAGCAAAGCAGACTTTTGCCGCCACAACAATTTCGCACGCGCACCATTGAACCAAATCCAAAAACAGCAAGAACACCTTCTAATATTACAATAAATACGAGTATATACTATATGAATATGAAGTAGCGTGAAACAAACGCCAAATGATAAAATAGCAAAGGAAAACGCGCATATATTAATATAGGAAAAAAGCAGTTGGCATGGATTAAAATTACAAGAAAGATAAAAATTAAATATGAGAGCAAAGAAAACAAAACAAAAAGCAAAAAATACCAGGCACGTGCTTTAAATCACCCTCCCACCGACACCGCACCCACAAACGCCTGCACATGCTTGGTCACATTTTAGCGGTCTGTAACGTCATTTCTATTTAGTCTGTGTGTGTGTGTGTTTAAGTTAACGGCAATGGTTTGCCTGTTACGCAATGGCTGCTGCTGCCACCCGACCATGAATCTTCTATTGCGCCACTCATAATTGCTGACGTCGGCGCTCAAGTATTTGCGATAAAATCACGCATTAATACGTGTTAGGCACGCAATTCGATAAACGTCATGCTGCATAAACACAAATACGACAATAATTCATTAAAAATTCGGTTTTACGCCCACAATGTAAAGTAACTTCCTTATGCTTGGCTGCTTGTTATGTCCTCACTGCGCTTACATAACTTGGTGTATTATGGAAAGCGCTGATTGCGAATTCCTTCCAAATATACTTATATTGTATCGCAATTACTTACATTTTTAGTTATATCACATAAAACATACATATCTTAGGAGTTGTCAGAAAATGCCACTTGGTTGCTTAAATTGAAGCAAGTGAGATCTATAAGTTATAAATACGTTTCTTGTTTCTTTTTTTTATATTTATAAATATTTTGGAATCGAAAATATTTTAAAACAAGTAAAAACATTTTATAACCTTCACAAATACAAAAGGTTCTTTACAAGAATTTTATTCCGAATGTTCAGTTTGTATGGCAGCTATATGCTATAGTGTTCCAATATTGGCGATTTCGACAAATGAACAAAACTCAAATGAGTAAACCTCAGTGGCAGCTGCTTAGTGACGGCAGGTGACTTTTTCACTTTTGGAATCGAAAGAAAGTCACACAGCTCAAACCTAGAGAATGCGGTTGATGGGAAAGCCGTTCGTAGCCTAGTTCGAGCAGTTTGGCAATGGCGACGACAGAGATGCGGTATAAAGGTGGAAGGTCATAGTTGAATCGTCCAATAATTCGGGATAGTATAGCTCTTTACACTTCTCCAAATATTCGATGTAGATGACATCTTCTGAATTCTTGAAAACGGTGGCCTCCCGATCAACGGCCGGTAGCACAGTCTTCGTCATCTTCGAAGCAAAGTGGCAAGTATGGACAGTTTCTTGATCTAAAATGTCTGCTATGTTTCATGCAAAATCATGCAACGAATCAGAAACTCTCGCAAGTTGAGCTTAAACAGTGTCAAACATTGTTGTAAAGAAGTCTCACAGCTGCGCTTGTTGTCGGACTGAGCAAACTGGGTGGCGCCAACGCGTCGTCTGATTTCTGGTGTCCAATAGTTCGAGCAATATATGACGCACGCGGCTTTTTGAGCCTTCTCATCAAAAAGAGGAGTACGAGAAATCCTTTTTGTTTGCAATTTTGACAGTAATGTCTTTTACGAGAATATTCTACGCGATACTAAATTTTTTCTTGCAATAGAATTCTGGTAAGGCGAAGTCATTACCGGACGGCTCTAGTATTGGATGAAGACTGTAAAACAGTTTCAACAACTTCTCCAGATATTTTATGGTTTTTTCGGCATATATTTTGATCATAACATTATTTTCTTTCGTTTAAGATTTATAAGCCTACATATATGTACATTAAATATATTTATAGTAAGTATGCCACTCGTATATATCATATGGCATATCAATAGCAGTTTACTTTTTGCAATAGACAATCCGTGCTCGCACACCTGCTTCAATGGCTGCCCATTCATACTTATTTCTACTACTCGCTAAATAAAATAGCTAAACAATACACTAATGTTCACGCTTCCAACACTTACTTCAACACTTGTGTGTCTAACAGTTTCATGAACAGCCTTTTGCCATCCTTAAGTACCAAAAACAAAGTTCAGTATATTTTTGTTCACATACTCTCAGCTTATTTTATGATCGGTTAATGGATTTTTAATAGATTTGAAAGTAAATAAACTAATCTCCTCCTTTATTCCGCCTCAAGAGATTCTCGAACATAATTTATGGCAAAATATCTATGTGGGCATAAACAAGCGGTTTATTTACACATAATCCATATATCTTATATATATTATAGTTAATTTATAGTTAATTTATAGTTTTGGTTATTTGCTCAAATTAATAAATAGCTTTAGCTACAAGTATTTATTTTCTCTTTATACTTTCAGAAAAACCGCTGCTTGCCTGTAAGTTTGCCAAAAAGAACGAATTTATGAACTAAAGATAATAAGTAAGAAATTTTCAAAAATTACTACATTTTAAATTACGCTCAGCGACGCCCTCAGAACCGATAAGTATTGTTTGTTATCTTTATTTATTTAAAAAAAAAAAAACACACTTCGAACTAAGTAAGTTCCCAAGCATTGTGTATGACCAAATAAGATCCGGACAGAGAAAAAAAACACATTTTTTATGTAGTCGCATTTTAAGAAAAATTTTTATAAACGCCTTAAACTTGGGCTCCTCTTGAGTCAATACAAACATGTCAACACATAATCCAAATTGCCATACACTTTTTATAAGCCTCGGCTAGGACGGTCTTGAGTGCCTTCAGCGAATGACTTTTAACGACATCAAAAGAAAAAGTAATGGGAGCGAAATCTGGTTCAACTTTTTTCTGTAGTAAAAATCGCCTGACAACCTTTTCGTGTTAATAAAACACAGCTAACACACGGTTTAAACGATAAATTTCAAAAAAAAAATTATCGATTCGGTTTGCGAGCGCAGTTAAATGGACCAGTCTGAGTCAACTTTGATCACATAATATTTATCAATTTTTCAAATGTATTAGATACGTTGACGATAGACTCATGTACGGTTTTCAATCTGTCAAATTTTATGACACTAAAATGACAAAAAATTATTTTAATTATACGCGCTTCCACTGCAATAACAAAATTATTCAACTAACAAAATATTGCTAAATTCATTTATTTGATTTTAAAATTTAACTCAAAAAAATTGTTCAAAATAATTATTATTGGTTTGACAATGACTGCCATTGTATTTGGTACAGTGGAAACCATTTTCAACGGAAGTGGTATTTACCCTTTGAGCTGCGATGCTAATAATGACTGAATTATTACATAACTGACTTAAGTAGAACAAACCTTTCTGCCAAATCACTTATATGTATAAAACACTTTCACCTAAAAAGGTTTAAGAATATATAATTTTCGAATTTTCACATAAAGTGAAAAAAATGCTTTCTCATTTTCAATTCTTATATTTTTATTATTTCCTCTTTTTGAATGGTGAATGCACATATAAAAGGAAAATTTTCTGACCGAAGATATAATTTGTGTCAATCTGAATTGTCACTTCACCAATTGTCGGTCGTGCAAATACAAAAGCTAGCAAATGTGATTGACAAGTTTTCGTAATACAATGACGGGCCTGACTTGTGGCCTGATTGGTAAGTCATTTGCCATTGTTTTCGTTGCCACAATTCTGTCACTCGCCAACAGCTTTTTAACGAGCAAATATTCAGATAAGGGTGTGCGCATGGCACAAATAAAAAAAAATTATATTCGAGGATACAATAACAGACGCTCGCTGCTCTTTACAATATGAGTATGAGTGTAAGGCATATTTCGTGGGTAGCATGACAGTTGAAAATACTAAAAAATATTTTTAAAAAATAACAAGTTTTTGATAAATTTGGTCGTTTAAGAGTACTAACCGTTTATTATTTGCAATTTTCTTTGAAAATTTTGATTGTATAACAAAACATATGCAATTGACTAAGATTTGCTGTTTATGAAACATGAGGCGGCGCAACGTCTTGTTGGAAATAGAGGGTCAACATCTTAATATAACGCTCGCTATTGATGGTAACAGCATTTCCTGCAATTCTTAAATCACCCGAATAGTGACAATATTGTTTGCTGACATAGCCATTAAGCCAGAAATGGGTCTCATTATTGATTTTATGGTACAGTAGCCACAGGAGAACGTGAATTTGCGTAATAATCTTGAAAAATTTCCAAACGTTGTATCATAGTGAAACGTGACATAATGAAATGACAAACCTTACTGAACATACTGAACAAATTTGACACATATCGTTTACGGATTGTCCGCCACGCGCTGTATTTTCCCGAAAAAGCCAGGGTAATACATTTTTGAAAGCAAAAAAAAATCATAGTGGGCTGAAAATCATTGGAAACGAAAGCTAAAATAACAAAAATTAAATAAAAACAATTTACGATCTATCTGAGGATGGGATGTTGAAGGAGAAGGACGTGATTGAATGTTTAAAGGCCAAAAATGGTTTAGATCGATTTTTCACCTTTTTCACATAACATTAAAATTTTTGTGAAAAAATCATATATCCAAATTTTTAGGGGTTTTTGTACAAAAAAACATATTTTTCTTTCACGAGACTTGTTGCAAACATATCTTCTTATTTCCCAAACACGCTGTTTTTACTTAAAATATAAAGAAGCAAACCTTATTTAGACCTTAATTTTTAACCAAATATTCTCGCATCAAAATGTTTATGCATTATGTTTGTTGGTGTGCGATGTGTATGATATTAAAATGATAATGATGATATTAAAATATATATATTACTAAAAATTTCTCAAATAAAAAATCCGTGCCTAATTTTGTGAAGATACTTCGTTAAATAAAAAAGTTTTCCATCCTTTACTCCGATCGTTCAGTTAATATGGCAGCTATATGCTATAGTGATCCGATCTAAGCAATTTCCTTGGAGATTACATTGTTGTCTTAGGAAATACTTCATACCAAATTTCGTGAAGATATTACGTTAAATAAAAAAGTTTCCCGTTCCGACAAATGAGCAGCTTCTTACTTGTAGTGAGGAAAGGACAAGTGCAAAATTTAAGCTCGATAGCTTAAAAACCGAGGGACCAGTTCAGACGGACGGACGCACAGACGGACAGACAGACGAACATGACTAGATCAACTGAGCTATATATATTTTATAGGGTCTCCGACGTTTCCTTCTGGGTGTTACAAACTTCATGGCAAACTTAATATACCCTGTTCGAGGCAATATTTTCATCAAATTCGTAAGTAGTTGGCAACCGTACTTTCGAGAAGTCTTTCCTAAACGCCTTATTGTTATGCATAGCATACGTTTCGTAATATTTTACTCAGTTTTTTTTTTCATACTTTTAAAATGAAAATTTCCACAGTATTCACCGAAAGGTGCGCTTGAAAGGGAGTATTTTCATAATTGCTTAATTTAAATTTTCTGTTAGGTGGCAACTTTATTCTAAAATTCACTTACCATATATACCAAGTACCAAAAGTAAATATTTCCAGAATACCTTGCCGTTTATGACAACACCACAATATGCTATAAACTTGAGCTACAATTGCTTTGAACTAATAATATTATATTACTCATACGCCATGTGGTCACCTCCTGACATTAAATCTGTTTACTGTAAACACTTAGCACATAAAAACTATAAAAAAAAATATTATAACTTGATATACAACACAATATGCAAAATATCTTAAATTTATTAGTGAGAGTCATAAATTCACATTTTTCAAAGCCACGAAAGCTAAACAAAATCAATACAAAAAAGCATTTAAAAGTAAGGGCGGCATCTTTAGCATGCTATGCTTGCATATACCAAATTGTACTCAGACATGTTGTCAATAGTAAAGTGTTTACCTGTAGCTTTAGTAACGGTTCTCGCGCACCATTGCTTCTAGCCAACAACAATAACCAGTAATAGAAAACATTTAAAGCTAATTGCAAAATGGACGAGCGCAGCGCATTTCGCTGTCAGAAAAATTCAGGTCAGTTCACCTTGCTTGCATATCCATATATCTATGTATACAAATTTACGTTCTAGCCTACATGACGGTACATGAATGACTTGTCTTTGTTCAATTGCAAAACAACAACAATCAATAGCCCCAACAAAATGTCGCGGGCAAAGCAATGACTTGCTTTCATTAAATCTATTTTTTTAGGTCACAAAACTTAATTTGCATTAAATGAGTAATAATTGAAAATCGATTGAGGATTGCACAAACAAATGCAACAGCACGTCAATTCGTGGAAGCAAGAACAATGAATTCTAATTAATAATGCAAAGCTCATACTAAATACAATGTCTGGCCATAAATATACAACCATGTATGTGTACAACTGTGCAACACTTGTTTCAATGTCTTATAAGTTTTCACTTGGAACATTTATATATATTTAGCAAATTTTACATAGATATGTGTATATGCAACATTTATTGCAATAACAACAACAATTTCATTAATATTCACTTTAAAATTATGCGAGCCACGCCTTGTGGTAAAAGCAATCCTGCTCAAATTGCAAATAGCTGGCGACCTGTCACTGTTTATTTACTTGATATACAAGTAGTTACTATCATCTTAGCAACTAGTTAGTTGCATGTCCTTCCCAGCAGGCGGAATAAAAGCAGAGACACAAGCCAACAATAAATGTAGATAATTTTCGACTTACTCCAACCATATCTAATGTTCATGGGAACGCCTTTCTCGGAATTCTCTTAATCCAACAAAAGTACATATCTACATATATACACTAGGGTGTCCGCTATTTATCAAGTGAATATCCTGAACTTGGTCTATTATATTGCCACGATATTTGTAATATCCAAAAGGAAACGTCGCAACCCTATAAAGTATATACGTATGTATATATAAATGATCAGCGTGATGAACTTAGTCGATTTAGCTATGCCCGTCTGTTTTCTGTATTTACGCGAACTAGTCGCTCAGTTTTTAATATATCAACCTGTAATTTTTCACACATTCTTCTTTTACCAAGAAGCTGCACATTTGTCGCAACCGGCGCTATCACATAACTATAGCATATAGCTGTCATACAAACTGGCCGATCAAACTTAAGTCCTTGTATGGACAACTTTTTTATTTGATAATGTATCGTCACGAAATTTGCCGCAGATTATTATCTAAAGCATCGCTAGAATCTCCAAAGAAATTGTTTAGATCGGACAGCTGTAGCATAAAGCTGTCATAAAAAATGATCGAACGAACTCAAATTCTTGTATGGGAAACTTTTTTATTTGACAAGTTATCGTCACGAAATTTTGGCATAAGCTATTATCTGTGACATCGGTGCAGCCAAAGTCAACAGTTTTCTGTTATTTTTTGTTTTTTTAATTCCCACAGTTTCAGTTTTTAGTCTTAAAAATGTATCATTTTTGAACCGCGCCTAAATCCTTTTTTTCCCCCATATATTTAACTTGGAATTTTTTAATATTTTGCAAAAATATTCCTTTATATGTTCAGTTAAAGTTAAGCATCAAATATACTGAGCATTCATACAGTACACCATGCCGTATGAGCAACACAGAATTCAAAAGACACTTGCACCACAGGGGGCATCAGCAAAAAAAATCATCTTGGAAAATAGCAAACATCTACACTTATGGTTGACATTAAAATCGTCAATGCATAATTTTAAATTAACTTTCCAACTTCTATTTGAATTTTCAATAAAAAAATTTTTAGTTCAATAAAAGAAATGTAAGAATTGCCGACATTGTAAACTTCTCAATATATATCAAACAATTTTTTTTTATTAAATTTTTGTTTTAAGAGTAATCTACATAAATTTTTGTTAGTTAAAAATTTGTTTCAGCAAATTTTTAGTGAAGAACAAAAGAAATTAATTTTGTCTTCGTTACTAACTAAGTCAAGATTATAAAAATTGTTAGTATTACTTTAAAAAAAAATGTAATTTTGCATTTCACAGTTTCATTACAAATGTAGTTAAAAAATGTTTAGCTTTTCACCAAGTTACACACAAAATTACCAAATAATCAAAGTAGTCAAACGCACCTAGTTGTATGAACCATTTTTTTTTCAAATATAAATTTACTAATACTCAGAAATATGAAGGTAAAAATTAATACAATTTTAGAAATATTCAAATGAATTGCTTTCCCACCTATTTTTAAATGTTGACAAGAACCTACCAGATCTAATAACTGTATATACAATACATTTAAGCTTTAGTGATAAAAAAAAGTCATAGCACGCTCCAAGCTAATTCTAAAGAAAAAATAGTAGCGCATTATAAGATAACCTTTGAAGAAAAGTGAGTATAGGTCACCCTCGGCGTATGAGTAACCTCTATGAACGAAATTATTCTATGAGTATACCTGAAAGAGCAATAAAATATTATATATAAAAATAGAATAAACTAAACAAATAATAGTTTTTCACTACACTTTTTTGAAAATGCGACTTGCAGGAAATTTATTGTTGATTGGAAATCTGGAATATTTCCAGCTAAATGATATGTTTCAAATTCTTCTTCTTTTCAGCGTAAACCAAGTGCTACAACGTGAGAAGGATATATGAAAATCACTTTTTAATAAATCTGGTACAGAAATGCTCAGTATTTATATAGCATAGTATTTCCATAATAAAAAGACTCGTTGCTATCTACACATCAAAGCGCTAAATCACAAGTTTGAATATAACAAAACGATTAATTTGAAAAATCTATAGTTACTTGATATAATTATCATTACTTTGATGCCAACATCCCGCATAAAATTTAAAGTAAATATATCTTTTTTAGATGATATGGCCATTCATCTTCATTTTATAGGACCTATATATAAGATTTTCAGTTTTCGGTTAAGCCATTGAGTTAAAAATCAAAACAAAACAGAATATGTACTGATATAAATCCATAATTCTTAAATGTATTTTTATTTTGTTTTCCTTGATATAGAAATTGGAAAGTATAATCAAATATATCAAATCTTAAAAATCAATTTAATGCAAAAAAAAATTGATTTCTTTCACTAGACCTTATATATTGCACTTACTTATATGGTACCAGAGGACCCATATTCAACTTAAGTAGTTGACAAATTCTCAACTTTTGGTACAGATTTCATAATTTATTTTTCGAAAAGCATCCTTAAATTGCAATCTCATTCTAAAACTTTTAAGTTTAATGATTTAATGAAGATTTTCTCTATTCTTTCTCTCTTATAATCAAACTGCCATAAAAGCAATACCGTGTTGCTCTTATTTTCATTATAAGAGCATATTTATGTCTAGGTATTTAATTTTTGGTGTATTCATATTTATTTCGATATTCAGTTATATTCAAATGTAATCGCAACATATTTTGGTTTCAAGAAATTTGTAAATACTCTTACCTTTCTTGTAGCTGACAAATACCATTTTAAGCGTTTTCGTACCTACAAGTAATATATTATTTTGTCGGAAACAGAAAAAATGTTGTCGGCTTAAATTATCAAAAACTAAAAAATCGTGGTAATAAACTAGCAGAAGGACAAATAAATTTACAGAGTGGGTGACGCTAAATTTTTGCTTTTTGTTATTTTTTTTTTTTTATTTATATTTTTTTTCGATTTTGATTACAAGTAACTAACTCGTAATGACTACCCACCCACGCATACAACAGCTAGCGCATTGTAATTGTATTCTAGGTGCAAATTGTCGACATTTTTCACCGCAAATACGTGCTGGTACAACAAATAAATTAGAGTTTAAATCTTGACCAAGGCCAGCTGTCAGCGGACAACGCCAACGACATTGGCCCAAAATTAGCGTGCCAAAGTCCAATAAACTTGCGAATTCCTTAAATCGGCAAACTGACATACACACACACACATACCTAGGACATATATATTCTTGGATAACACTTGGCCTATCAATCGTATGCCCACCAAAAAGAGAAAACAACAACAACAAAAAAAAACGAAAACTGTGATTACTAATGCTCGAATGGCGTTAGTTCAGAGTATGCATTTGTTTATGTATATATTTATGTGTTTCTGTATGTGTGTGTGTGTGTGCATTTCGATCAATTGGCCAAAAGCGTGCGAAACGCAATCAAGGTCTTAAGTGCAGCGGGTCAAGTAAACGAAAGCCAACAAACGCGTATGAATATTCTTTCTATATATATATATATATCTATATACATTATGGTGGGTATTAAACAAGTTTTTGAAACAAGATTTCCTACATATCGAGCTCTAGTTTATGCTCTGTTAAGCAGATTCAAATTAGTGTACTCTTTTCCATCTAACACTCTGCATGTACGTCTATTTATCTCTCAACTTTATAATATGCCTATAAAAATAGCAATTAAGTAAGTGAAAGTTAACAGAGATCCATCATTCGGAACATCAATGTTCCACCTTAGTACACATATATTTATCTATGCATAAGCCTAGTCAAGAGGCGCACCGCGAGAGGCAACGCTTTGCAAATGATTGCGCTATCGAAAGCCAACCGCATCAGCCGCAAATACAAATGCGTTTCGCGAAGTTTTGCTGTCACTGTCTTGCACTGCACTCTTTTGCATTTCAATTACATAAGTACAAACATTTATTTACGTACTCTGTCCGTCTGAATGGCGGCAAGCGTCAATAAAGTACGCATCGTGCTGACAATAAATTTCACAAATGCACAACAAACACACATGCCTGAAGGCTTTAACACTCGTGCATAGATATTTATGTACGCGTGTATACTCGTATATCCAACTTCAAAGGCTTTCACATTCGCGAGAGTGCATATTGAGTTTCTTAAGTAATGTCCTAAAAATAAAAACATGTTTGTCCTTGTAATGCGTACATACATATATTTATATATATGTATACATACAATTTTGGAAAATCTTTTGAGTTTTAGATAGTGACGTTTGATATTTCGACCGTACAAGCACATATTTTAGTGGTTCTAAAACTGTTTTTAGTTCACAAATAGTAAAGCTATAGAGCAAAGCCAACCATTTATTGAACTACTGCATGTGATAAGCTAAGAATAATAATTTTTTTACACTTTAAAATAGTCTAGCATACTAGATCTGTAATGATTTTGCTTTACATATTATATATTCCCCACACATAACCTTAAAAAACGTGGAACGTTGGCAGTTAGTTCTTTGTTCGAAAGATACCCTGCCATCGACAGCCAGGCTGAGTCGAATGACATAAAATATGTATTACACTTATGCTCATATCTTTGTTGACTCAAGATTTTAAAATCTTGCCTTGAAAGAAGCAGTGTTATTCCATTCTAATTTTATCGTTTCCGTATCTAGCCCTAGAGTGTTCATACAGGTTTCTTTCTAAGAACGGACTACTTAGGCTTTTTAAGGTGTCTGCGGTTTGTACAACTACATACACCAATTTAAACGTATTTGACAGAGTGACGAAACCTCTAGCGATTTTTTTTTTTTTTGTATGTTACAAAAACTGAACTTTTTAAGCTTTTGCTGTTCCAGAAGACTGTTTCGTATAATGCAGGGCATTTTTAACGTATATACTTTCACAATTTCGAATAGCTTTTTAATTTTGTTTGTTTATAAAATAAATACAACAACTTCATATTTCTGCTTTAGCAACTTTTTATTACTTTTGATGACCTAAGTTTATGCCACTTTTGGTTTGCCTAATATTTTCTACATGTAAAATAATTATCAACCAAAATAATGTTGATCTAAAAAGCCACTACAGCACCTAATTCGAAATAATTGAGCCATCGTCAACAAAATCATAGCTTTTCATACCTAATTGAGCAATCAATTGCAATTGCTACGGTAATCATCGAAAATACCGATATCTTTCCAGTAAAAGTATTAAGCGGAACCCGTGAAGGTAAACGGTAAATTACTTTCAACTCAAGTTGGTAGATCAAATATTTAAAAGACAGGCAAATGACATGAGATATCAAACTGGCAGAAAACAGCAATGTAGTTCAGTGCTTGCTCGGTATATATTGCATGCGTCGAGTATTTAATCGTGACAAAATTTCTAACTTATTTTAACAGCAGTAAATGTCAACTCTTTAATGAGTCGGTGTATATATTTATATATATACCTATATTATATATACTTTAAATCCATTATACATCTCACTCGATTCGATTTATTTAACCATTACCGAGCGAACACTTTGCATTTTATCGTTTTATTTAGTTTGTAGTTACTCGAGTTGGTGTTGGCGTAAAATGGGCATAGACTACGAACACAACAATAAAAGTGTAAAATATTTAAATTACAAAGGATGTGAGCAATAAATTTCCTGCCCATTCCTGCTACTGCTCGCAATTGCTGAGTAACAGAAATTTGGTGACTCGCCAACGTTGCGACTTTGGTATGCTTGGTGAGCTAAGCAATAGCAACCACGTTTCTTTCTATTTTTTTTGTTTTTTGCTGACTTTTGTACCGTTTTCCATTTTCACGACACCAAGTTAACACATTTGTTCCGATCCAAATATATATATATATATATATATAGTACAGGTAGTGTTCGTGAATTTTAAATTTCCACAGTCAACCAGTACAGCCAATCTTATGCTCTACTGCATGCAACTCTGTACATTGTATGAATGCATGTGTAACTTTGCATATTAATCTGTGATTCATGGCACTTCGTTCTTGGTATATTTTTGGTTTGCACAGTCAAGTTTGAAATGTCATTCAATCAAATATTCAAAATATCCAAGAATAGAATTTGTGTACTTCGACTACTGTTTCTCAGTTAACACTATTGAAACATGTTTCTCACCTTCAATGCTTCACTATATATATACATATATAAGCGTGACATACTACGCATTAACATACGGATGAAAATACGAAACTCATAAACAGCTACTCCGGAGTATTCTCGATTATTCCCATAACCAGATGAAGTCAATCAACCATTTCAATTTATTTACACTTTATGACTTAAAAAGAGCTTGTGTCCTTTATCAGATCTTCATTATCATCGATATGCATAGACCTTCTTAAAATTATTATTTTATATATTTAAATGCGTGATGAATCTGAGATTATTTTTGTTGATTTCGGTTTACGCTATATCACATTTTTATATATTTATTCACCAAACCAAAGAAAGCACGAATAAGGCTCTATTCAATTCATTACTTACCTGCTATCCGTTTACAACTATGTCCATTGCTGCAGTTGCATTATGTCAAATTTACTGACAAAAATACTGACAATAGTAAAATTTCGGTGTTGTGTGTGTGAGTTTGTACTAAATTGAAAAAAAAGCTCCAAACGAAAAACGTTTGATTTCAAATTTCTTCACTAGATAATTCGAATAGTCCAAATTTATTTCAAATTTCAAAAAAAATCAAAAACACTCTCAATGGTTCCGCCTATACTGTCATTAACCTTGACATACTGAAAACCGCATATTATGCAGAACAGATTTGAGCGGAACGTCAAAGTTTGTATACAATTTTGCTGAAATTATTCAAAGTGTCACGAAAAAACTGCTGCTTTCTTTAAACAATGAAATACTACCAAATCACGAATGCATGTGCGAAGGCGACTAAACATCATAATTTCATAAAAGTACAAATTTAATTACACTTTAATTGAAGGTGATATGCTCGCACATGTTAATATGTATATAGGAGTATATACATATATAATTTCTAAAAGGTCACTTCACAAATGTTACGCCTTTGCAGGCTGGGTATATACATATGTACATATATTGTGGCAATAATGAGTTGCATGTTAATGTTGCAACGCGCACTTAAACGAAGTAAACCAATTAAAATTGTATTTTTAAATATTGCAAAAGTGAAAATAAAACAATTTACAGCATGCAAAGCGTTCGAAAGTTGTTAACAAGCAAATGCAAATACGCTTAACAATACATTTACACAGACATATTTATTAACATGCATATATTTACTTACAATAATTATACAAAACCTTTGCAAACTCTGCTGTGTATTGACAGCAACAAGCGATATTGGTCATACTACGCGTATAAGAGGTGATGCAATTTGTTAATGGTGAAAATGAATTTAACATTAAAATATATATTTTTGAGTTAAAAAGTTATCTAAGAGACCCTATAGATATGTGCAAGAACTTATTCGATACTCAAAAATTAAAATTATATTTACTCATATATCAAGTATATATTACTTTTGGGTCAATATTTTAGATATACAAATGTGTAATACCCAACGTCATTACTGTCAGAATAGTTAGGACTCTAATTGTCACAGTACGCGTCAAACTTTTCTTGGCTCTACAATTTTGTAACATTGTAACTGATTGAGGTATCTCCAGATACGAAAATAAAAAGAAGTCATTTGGTGCCAAGTCAGGACTATCAAATCGATGTTTTGAGTGCTCAAAAATGCGGTTGTTTTAGTCAATGTGTGAGAGGTCGGATTGTCATAGTGAAGAGAGTTCCGTCTTCGGCGGTTGGTTTTCCTGATTTTTTGAAAGACAACTGGCAAACAAATGGTTGTGTAGCACTCAAAATTTACTGTTCTACGTGGTTTTAGTGATATCGTTGTGACGTGTTCAGTTTTGCCAAAAAAATTCGCAACCATTTGCCTGGAAGTGCTTCGTATGCGAACAACTTTTGTTGGATTCGGCGCATCTGGGAACATCCATACAATCCACAATTCATCACCTGTCACAATGCCATAGACGTGTTTCGAAGCGTTTAAACATTTCTCTCAAATTGTGTGGGATCCAACGTGAACAAATTTTTTGTACACTCAAATGTTCATGCAATATTGAATGCTGGTCCCATTAATGCCTACAGTTGTTTCAATCTCACGAAAGATCGCATGAAAATCTAGCAATATCAGTCTGTGCACAGCATCAATATTTTTCGGAACAACAACTGATTTTCGAGGACCTTTATGAAATTCGTCTTGCAGTAATCTACGACCTCGATAAAAACTTTACCATACCATCGATAAACACTCATCTTTGATAGAGCTTCATTGCCAAAAATTTAATTAAGTTCATCGATGCACTGTTGCTGAGTTAATCCACATCGAAAGTTGCAAAAATTAATGGCGTGAAAATATTCGCGACTTATTTTCATTTTTTGACCGAGATGAATATTTTAAGTTACTGTAAAAAACACAAATATCGCTCATATTTCAAAACGTTCTGAGTATGTGTAACATCAAAAATGTCAAATTTTACGATAAAGTGGTAAGTTTCCAGAATGCGTGCGTATCACTCCTTAAATAGCCATATTAGTTTCATAAAACACATAAAGCCCTATTACTCCTAAGTCTTAGTCCATTTCAAATAGAGATCCAGAACTGTACCTCACTATCTGAAATTTATTTTTTTAAGCAGATTACTTAATCTTCATATTGATCCAAAGAGAAATTCCCTTTAAGAAATAAGCAGTTATACAGTGGTTATGGTTAACTTTTTCAAAAGAGCAATCTCACTTCCTTGAGAGCTCAAATACACTTGGGATGAAGTAATACATTTATTTACACCGTATACACTACTACAATAGAAGTAGTGATGACAAGAGAACACTCGGCAAAAATAACCGTAAAATAAAGACTTTATCACGATAGCAAACTGTTTTGAATGAAGAGCGGTGCGGGCTCTACAAACTTGTTTCGAAATAAGGGTAATCAGGCACCATTTAAAAACAAAACAAAAAAACAATGGTTTTTATGAATATCAAGAGCATATGTATCCTCGGGAAAATTTGATAAGCAAATCCTCCTCTTCTATATTCAATATTAAACCACAAATGAATTCCGACTTCACTTCTGCAAAAATAAGAAAGAAATGTAGGAGACCCTATAACATATATATGTATGTCTCATTCCATCGAAAATTTGTATTCAAAAAGTTTTTTCGTACAAAACATTTTTTTTTTGTGTTTTTCGAGGCAAAATATTGTCCACGAAATTTTTTTATTTCGACTCAATATGAAAAATTTTGAAATAATGAATTTTCAAAATTCGAAATTTGAGCCAAATTGAAAAAAAAATTATTTCAACATATGTGCATCTCATTGGAAAGTTGAGAAAAACATTTTTTTTATTTCGACTCAATATGAAAAATTTTGAAATAATGAATTTTCAAAATTAGAAATTTGAGCCAAATTGAAAAAAAAATAAGTTGCCAATTATTTGCCTCAACGAACAAAAACAAAAATGTCGAAAAAACTGTTTAAATGTAAATTTTCAATGAAATGACCCATATATAAATAAAAAAAGTATGATGCGCTGAGTAGATTTGGCCACATCCGTCTGTCTGTATAAACGCGAATTAGTCCTTAGTTTTTAAGATACCGAACTGAAATTCTGCGCACATCTATTTCTTCCCAAAAAGTTGCTTATTTGTCGGAATCGTCGATGTCAAATCACTAAAGTATGTAGCTGCCATACACACTGTTCGATCAAAATCGAGATAAGGATATTCACAAATTATATTTTCTCATTATTAAGTAACCCTAATTCGACTTGAAAGTTATTTACATGAAACCAGATATCTCAAAAGAGCTAGAAAACCTTGCCGCTTGGATGCAAATCATTGGCCGGTTACATTTTCAGATTTAGTTGTACATATAGCTGATATAAGAAATGCAACTAACTTTTCAGATAAAAGACTTTTGACCTTGTAAATAGATTCGTAAGCTGCCATGCCGTAATCAACGACAAAGCGAAGTATTTGACACAACCAACTTCTTGATAACAAAAGACAACATTTAACAGCATCCACCCCCTTCACAATCTCAATTTACCAATGGCTAAAGTTCAATTCATTGCCATGCTCTACACCAAAAAGAACACCCATTATGCACATGCATGTATGTTAACAAGCTTATATAGCCTCAGCAGCTGTAATAGGAGCAGCAAATACAATTACTCGTAACAACTTTTTATCACACGATCGCTAAAGGGATACACCAGAGGTGTCATTTTCATGCCACATTTACTAATGTTGCTGGCGTGGGCACTGTCAATGCCGCCATGCCGACATGCTTGTGGCCACACAACTGATAGCAAACGGCGTTGCATATATAACGGTTGTTGGACGTGGCGACAAAGATGGCTATGCAATGTGGCATGCTAACCGTTATGCGCCTCATACAGTTGGTATGTTTATGTGTGTGTGTGTGTGTTCGTGAAAGTGAGAGCGTTGCCGTTGCATACGAGGTTTGTGGCATGCATTGTTTGCAACAATAAGTGCAACATAGACGCACACGCCAACACACAAGCGCCTTACGCCCTGCTGAAAGCTTTCACTTTGTGCACTCAAGTGCTTTGTTTTTGCTTTTGTTTCTATACTTAATAGTTGTTGCACACGCGCGCGTACGTGCTGTGGCATGAAATTCTATTGCGCCAAAGCAACAAGAATAAAAATTATTATTTTCAACTCTATTGTTTTTGTGCGCGCTACACACCTTTAATGCCAACAAGTGCCCGAGCAGCATGGTCGCTTTCAATAATTTTGTGACACGCTATGTTGTTGTTGTTTCAATACTTTTTAGTTTGCACGCCTGTTTTTATACCCTGAACAGTGTACAAGTATATTAAATTTTCGAGGATTTTTGTAGCACCCAGTGACCACATCGGAGACCCTATGAAGTGGGTACATACATAAGTAATCATCAGTACGAGCCGAGTCGATTTAGTCATGTCCGCCCATCCGTCTGTATATACGTTCCTTCATTTTTGAGGTATCGATCACAAATTTAACATATGTTTTTTTTTCCTCAAGAAGCTGCTTACTTGTTGGAAACAAACCGATATCGGACCACTATAGCATACAGCTACCATACAGCGCCCGAGCAAAATCAAGCACTTGTATGGAAAACTTTTTTATTTGACAAGTTATTCTCACGAAGTTCGGCATGGATTATTGTCCAAAGCAACGCTACAAATTTATCAGATCAGACTACTATAACTTACAGCTGCCATACAAACTGAGCGATCAAACTTCAGTCTTTGTATGGCGAACTTTCGTATGTGACGAGATATATTCACAAGCTTTGGTACAGATTACTGCTCAAAGCAACGCTATAGTCTCCAAACAAATAGTGCAGATCTGACAATAATATCATATAGCTTTCATACAAACTGACCAATCAAAATCAAGATAAAGATCTATTTACGTCCTTCTTTGCTATAAGAACTGCGCCTGTAAGCGGTATTATACAAGTAGTTTTGGTGCAAGCGAAATTACCGCTTTTATTGTTTTTGCAATTTCCAAACGCTTTCTGTTGCAGTTGTTTGACAATTTATTGAATTGTTCAATTTACTTTCGCACGCTGCACCTTTATTCAATCACTTTCGCTGTCATACTAAGCGTGCCCCCTTACATCTGTGAACTTGCGGCATATGCATGCATCTCTTTATATATGTATGTGTGTTGGTAAGCATTTACCCACCTTTAACTTCGAGGTCTCGGCACTAGCTAGTCTAAGGCGTACACTAGCAATATGAGTGTATATTCAACATTTTTAAATGCCAAATGAACACACGCCCCAAGCACAGGTGTGTATGTGTCTTCAAGTGAGTATACCCGCATTTGCTGGTGCAGAAAATGGAGCGAGGTCATTGAGGTTGCTAGAAAATGCATAAGAAAGCGCACACACACGCACGTGTATTAGTATTTGTTTGGCCGTAAGTGGACTTGAGGAAAGTGCAAACACATACATACATATGTATATATAAACACATAAATAGTATGCGTGTGTTTGTGCTGCTAACAACTTCCCAACTCAACAAGTAGTCTTTCATGCAATATTCATATATCCACTGGCAAGCACTTGCCTACACACTTGAACAGCACTAAAAAGTACTTGGCAGTAATCATTTTTCACCGCTTTTTATTAGAATATATACCGGTATGTTTGTATATGCTCGACAACTAATAGCATTTGCATTGTCTTCGAAGGTACTTAAAGGTATGCGAAGACAATAAACTATCGCTATGCAACACTGGCATTGCCCACAATATATATGGTCAACAATTTACTGTGTTTCCGTTTCTCCTAAAAATTGTTGTTTGTGTGTTAAAGCTTGTAGTAAACCACAGTTATCAGCTGAAGGTCAAGCCTGTCGTCGCTTTGTTCTTTGTTACTTCTTAGTCAAAACCATGTTCCACTACTTCAGAACAAAGCATGTGCGCACTCAACCATAAAACGCAGAGATATGCATAACGATGACGTCATACTTGTGTGGCGCTTCAAGTGACTGGGCTTTGTTTAGGAAAAGCTTTGAATATAGTAAATGAAGATCAAAAAGAGCTAAACAATTTTTTTAAATAAGCTTAGAAAAGTTCGAAAAAAAGTCGAATTTTTTATTTTCTTACAATAATCACACAATTTTATTAACCGTATATAGACCTAGATCCAAATAATATACTTTTCATAATTTACTTTTTACATCACAAAAATGCTGAGTAAGATTATATAGTTATTAAGTATATGTATATGATTTTCTGATCTTTTGCGCAATCTTTTATGTCGCTATGTAAGCTTTGAGTAACTGAAAACAGCCACTGTACAGAAAGCGACGAGTTTTAAGACTGAGTCGCATTCTCTACGGCAGTTAGTGCACATCAAAATATGGAACGCGTGAAAGTTTGAACTCTTGACATTGACATGCCGCTAAGATTTCCCTGATAGAAAGGACAGTTGAAATCCTGCTTATGACACCAAAATCAACTTATTTCAAAAAATAGTATTTATTGTCCGATTTGGAACTAAAAATTATGTAATCAACGGTAAAATAGAATATTTATTGGCTCAGGTTATAGTATACTATATTTGCGTACGTTTGAAAAGCATTTTGATAGTTCCACATCGTTTGTTATAAACAATCTTAAAGTTGAGCTAAGTTTACTTAACAAGGAAAAAAGATGTATTAAGAAGGAGTCTATCTTGAGTTTGATCGATCAGAGTGAATCGCAGTTGTATGTTATAGTGTTTCGATCTGAACAATTTATTCGGAGGTTGTAGCGTTTCTTTGTTTCAAAACTCCATACTAAATTTCGAGAAGATATCTTTTCACATAAAAAAGGACTTGACTATAGTGGTACAATATCATCAGTTCCGAGAAATGCGAAGCTGCTTGAGGAGAAAAGGAAGCATGCAAAATTTCAGATGGATATCTCAAAAACTGAAGTACCAGTTCTCACATATAAACACAGACGGACAGAGTGACAGGCGGAAATGCCTCTACCGACTCAGATCGTCACGATGATCATGTTATGTATATGTATATATAATTTACAGAATCTCCGACTTTTCTCTTTGAGTGTTACAAACTTCTTGGAAACTTAATATACCCTGTTCAGTGTATAAAAAATCGAAGTTTGAAAATTAATGTATGGCCTCAAGAGGAATGTCCGCACATAATTTCTAATAAAATAATAATTCACTAAAAAATCTGCATTTGCGCGCAATGGCATTCAACATTTTCTAATTAAAATCCAACAAAAATTAATTAATTATTTTAACCGCCTCAGCAAATAATGTTTTTACGACCATGCTAGTATAGTACTATAGCCATATACTAAAGCAATAAAAATATTGACATGAACCAACTGAAACCAAACTTAGGCCATTAAAGACAAGCAGAGCTAAGAGCAATAACAAGTGTGCTTTGCTGATTTACCAATAACACGAGTGCCAACAACAACTGCAAAGCGAATTTCACAAAATTTATTCAACTTGAAAATGTCAAAATGCTATAACTATGAAAACTCAAATGAAATTTCTTATTGTCAAACGGAAATCTGACTGTGCTTTTGTTATTATTGTTGTTTCGTTTATTACTGTTATTCTTTAATAGGTAATACAAATTGTCTAGGTGCTTTTAGCCTGATTGACGTTGGCACTGCCAGTCAAGTAGGTTGATTGGCTGCCTACTATGGCTTCGACGAAGAACATTCAAAATTATTGACCAAAAGCTTAAAATATTTATGTACAAGTATTTGTGGTATATATGTAAATACATAGTATATATAGGTATGAGTGCATAGTACACACTTGAGACTGTAGATAAGAGTGAAGGTCGCCTGTGGTTAATCGCAGCTATAATTTGCCAAAGCCATAACAATCACAGCTTGAAAAGTGCTTCAGAGATTGTTCGATAATAATAATAATAATAGACACTGAAGTGGGGTGGGGTGTTTGAAGAGTGTACCAGTGGTTTGAGGCATCACAGTAACAATAATAATAATAAAAAGAACAATGTTAGCGAAAACTTGGACGCTACTGAGCTTAAATTACTAACATATATTTGTATATGTGTGTATTTACAAAAAATCGTAGTGATTGTTAGCTAATAAGGGGGGTTAGATAGTGTTAGAACAAGGTTTTTGTAACCTGAACAGGGTATATTAATTTAACCACGAAATTTCTAAAGCGTTGGTGATCATATTAAGTATATTACATATAAAAATGATCAGCATGCCGAGCTGAGTAGATTTATCCACGTCTGTCTATATGTAGGCGAACTAGTGCATCAGTTTTTGAGATATCGATCTGAAAGTTGGCACACCGCCCTTCTCCACAATAAGCTACTTGTTAATCGGAACCGCCGATATCAGACCACTATAAGATGTACTGACATACAACTGACTGAAATCAAGTTCTTCTCTGAAAAACTTTTTGTTTGACGAGATATCTTCACTAAATTTGGCAAAGATTATTTTCAAAGATAACGCTATAATAATATATATACACATATAACTATCATACAAACTGTTCGAACAAAATGAAGTTCTTGCATGGAACACTTTCTTATTAGACATTATATCTCGATTTTTTAAAGCCTCTAACCCAAAATTCTCCCTTAAAGGTGAATCGATTTGTGTTTGTTGGTTTATAAACAGCTATTTTGTAGTTTAGTAACGGAACTTTCGGGCTTCAATGAGTTAAATTTTTGGTATACATATGTACAATAGGGTGGAGCGAAAAATAATATTTTTTTTTTGCCTAGCCGGAGGGTAAACTTTGTAGATTATAAAAAGAAAATTGTTGGCTAAAAAAAATTTTTTTTTCGGTTTAAACGGTTCACATATATATATGAAAATTACCGAAATTAACGGTTTTTGACTCAAATTTTATTTTAACGCTTAAGGAAAGCATGTTGTCGTTTAAGACTTTCTTTTAAACGCCAATAATGACCACAAAAATTTTATTTTAGTTGATAACTTTTAATTGGTTAGAAAGAGGACTCTCCGCAGCTTCTAGAACACTTATCAACCATTTTTTTACGAAATAAAAATTTTAACTCGAAATTCAACTTTCAAAGTGAGATGTTAAAAAAATTGTTTTCCAAAAATTTTGCTCTTTTTATAACCTACAAATTTTACCCCAGGCTAAGCAAACAAAAATTTTTTTTTTCGCTCCACCCTAATGTACAACAATACACAAACAACAAAATATAAATGTTAGCACTGGCAAGAAATATTGTTTGCAGTTATGTTAACCTTGTAAATTTGTAAATGAGTAGTCATAAATACGAATAGCTTTGCTCCATTTTGTAACGGAAGTGCAACGCCCAATTGTTAGTTTCGTGTTGTTTCCGTTCGTTGTCGTTGCTCGACACCAGGCTTGGCGAGCAAAATGTTGTTATTACTTAACTGCTATTGTACACAGTTATAAATGAGCGTCCAGCCCAAATCGCACCTCAGCTGTCAGTTTATCACACACAGCCACACATACACTTATAAGCGCAGACTCGTGAGCTGTATTTGCATATATATATATGTGTGTGTGTGTGTGTGTTTGTTTGCGTATGTAAAATCATGTCTATTCGCTCATGAATACGTGTACAGCTTGTGCATTTAGCTTACATTTTAGCTTGATTACCAACATATTTTAGCAGTTTACAGTTTTCCTTAACCTTTGGCGGACTTCGTTGGCTTATCATTTCCACTGACAATGTTTCTGAGAAGCTTAGCACGATTGCGCTGCAACATTTTACCTTAAAAGCATTTGCATATGCTATTTTATTAAGCGTACTCCATGCCATCAGTTATTCTGTTGAGCTAAGCAAATACGTATGCATATATTATTTGAGCACGCCAGTAGGAAAAAATTACAAAATCAAATTTTTGTTGTTTAAAATAAAAACAATATAATTTTTAATTTTTAAAATTTATTTCTTATTACTTCTAGCAATTCCGAAAAGTTTGTAAAATAAAAATATTTTGAAAAATTTAATTTCGAAAACTCCATTCTGAGCACTTAATATAGCTTCATAGATAGCTCAGTTGAAACCAAATGCAATTCTGAAAATTTTATAAAACATAATATAAGTATTTTTAAAATTTTTTAAAATGTTCTATTTCCTACATGGCATTTGAGAAAGCGCACTGGTCAGTTGAAACCAAATGTAGAAAAGACTTACTTCCACTAAGAGATTGCATAAAATCATGCACTACACTTACACTTCCACTTTTAGAAAGTGAATTTTATATTTGAGCGTACGTATACAAATGCATTTGCTTATAAATATTTAAAAAGTCAGCAGCTTTTTACTTATTTCGCACAAGTTTGCCGGAAAATGCATACCTACGAGCGTTAAATAAATGTATATACACGATTTTGTGAATTGAGCCTAACTTGGCAACCATAGATGTGCACATACTTGTGTGTATGTATGTTACATTAGATGAATTATTTAAGTAAAATATTACTCATACGCAGTGGTGTGCATTTAGTTGTACATGTAATATAGAGCTGATTGACTATAGCTTTTAAAAATAAAATGGAAAATAAGTTTGTATGCAGATTACTAATAATAATATTAGTTCAATGCATAAACCTCCTTTTTATCACTTTTTAATAAGCACCAAACTCTATAAATGCCATATTATTATACAATGTAACGGTTAGATAGATGACCAGCCTCATGACAGACACAGTTTCTGGTGTATATTCTAGTAAAGAGTCCTTGAGAGAGATTTCTATAATAAGTGCTGACATCTACTCAACTACTTAAGTGGCCACCACTGTCCAGCTTTAGAAACATTTTGGGAGTCAAACCTGCGGCGAACCAGGAGGCATAGCCGTACTGACATTAGTAGCCTTAACAAATTTCTGACAGGTTCAAAGCACTTTGTCGATTTATGAGGGTCTTCTGATTAACAGAACAGAACAGCAGATTTAAGCTTTGCATCAATAGGTTTGACATATGGCGAAGTTGTAAAAAACTGTTTTCATTTTTTACCCATAGAATTTGCTTTAAATTATTTATTAAAAAAATTTGCAATAATAAAAAAAATACGTATCTTAGTAGAAATTCCGAGTGGTTACGTACGGTTTTCTCTAAGAACCATCGTAGTTTGATTTGATTAATGCAGTCTCGAGCAGAGTTTAGCGATCTTTTTTTCAGACTGTCACACTAGATGTACCATTTAATTGCCGAATTTTTTTTAGAATCCTTTATTACATTATACTTTAAGCCAAAAATCGAGTTTTCAAAATTCCAGACTGGCCTAACCCCTTCAGAGCAAAAAAATATTCGCTCGGGCATCGCTTGTTTAACGATCTGGTTACCATAAATTTAGACAGGGGTTGTCAACGATTTATCATGTGGCAGTGGCAGTTAAAATGTATGCGCTAAAGCTTCAATTTCAGAAAAAAACTTATACCCCATGCTACACAAAAAAATTTTCTTGATTTGCTTAAATTCTTATGAATAAATAATTTCTTACTGAATAAACAATTTTCCATTTATTAATACTATGATCATTTTTTATGCCAAAAAATGGTACTGTTGTCATGATTCTAAAAATAATTTGATATTTTAGTCGAAGGCGCTAAAAATGTAGCATAAAATCACCACAAATTACAAAATTATATAGATAAAAACATGCAATAGACATACCAGTATATAATATACTGTGTATGTACACCACAAATATTTATATACATACGCCTATATATTCCTTACCAATAATAACCACAACATTTCATTAAAAACGTGACCCAATATTTATCTATACAATTTCTTCTCCTCTTTCTTTCAGATACACCGACATATATAGCTGCTACCATATATACACCTCGATATATATTGATATATTGTTTTGAATGTCCTCATTAAGTGCTACCCACATTGATAAGCTGCCAAAAATTAGAATACGCTCCGTTGTGATAAATAAATGTGAAAAAAGTGCGAAAACGATTTAGTATGAGTAGTTGACTGACAGCACATTGTACGTATAGACGTCTACACATATATATAGGTATATATATAGATACGAGTGCTAGAAGCTAGAAGAACTCAATAAGCTGTGATTAAAGGAACAAAAGACATGAGGAGTGGCCACTGCTCAACACAAATAAGTAGTTGCAAAGTGGATAATACCATTATTACACCTGTGTATTTGGGTGGTGGAAACGCTTTTGAATTGGAATACTAAACACTTGCAAATATTTGATTTGCATCAATATTGAAGCAGTGGACTTAGCGAAGTTAAAAAATTCAATTCATTTGAAATTGTGAGACTATAATAACAAAATTGATGCAATGTAGCGGTAAGTTGTAGTTTAATGTAATTTTTATTTGAATTTGTTATTAATTTTTTAAATCTTGTATGATCACATTTTCTATATATACATTTTCAATAAAATATCTTAGATCTTATTCACTTTTTTCCTACAAGGAGAGAACCCTTACATCCATTTACGACATATCTTTTTTCAAAATCTGCCACAGATCTAAAGCTTGAAAATAATTTTTCAAACCGGTAATGTGAAATATCTCCTCAAAACAAGAAAACACTTTGAGAATCGAAGATATGAAACTCTTCGCAGGTGTATTTTTTATAGCATAAAACCATATTCCTTTATCATGATTTTGATCGATCAGTTTGTATGGCAGCTATATGCTGTCGTGATCCGATCTTAACAATATGTTGGGAGACTGTAGCATTCTCTTGGTCACAATGCGCGCTGTTATTTCGTCGCTATTTTAACGACAACATAACGATAGAGTGTACGTGTGATGTAAGCTAGTGCAATTGTGGTGTGAAATGCCAAGCACTGGTATAAAGCTTACTGTTGATCGTTTCCAGTGGACATGGTATTAACTCCACCTCGGATTCGTCTATAGACTAACTATTGTAACTTAGCCAACTCATCTCCAATATTCATCCTTATAGCTGAAACAGCAGGGCTTATTATACATGCATACATTTTATTACATCAGATCAAAACTCTATGATTATACTATATTCTTGATTTCCTTACAGTGGCGGACTTATGGTCGGCGAACGCGATAGAGACCGTGATACGGTACGCTGGGAAACGGGTGATGCAACACCGCCCCAATTTAATAATGGAGGTATGCAAATGGTCGGACAATTGCATGGTGGACAGGCTGCTAGCCAACAACAACAACAACAACAACAGCAAAAACAGCAACAATCTCAACGTGATCTACAGCTACAACAACAACAATTGCAACTGCAGCAGCAGCAACAACAATTATTGCAACAGCAACAACAACAACAACAGACCAGTAACTGGATTGAAGCCGAAACGCTTGGTCGCAACCCGGCAACTGGATCAACCGGTGCCATTGGCAACATCGGTCACATCCAAGCGCAAGGTTACGGCATCGGTGTCGGCATCGGGCTCGACGTCACACACGAACCGAGCGACAACAACGATAATCAAGCCTACTACGATCCAAGCGGTAATGTCGATTGGGGCCGAGCGATGGGAACCGGTGGAGCTAGTTCATTTGGTTGCGGCACTGGAGCTGTCCCAACAACTGGCAATCTTGCTTATAACAATGACACAACTGCTGCGACAGCCGGCGTCAATATCAGTCAGCGCAATCTCAACAATATCGCCGGCGGCGGAGGTGGAGGTGGCGGCAGTATTGGAAACTTGGACTATGCTGATGGCGGCAGCATTACTGGCGCATCCGCCACAACCACGCACACTGCCGGCGGTCCTATGGGCAATGGCGGTATCGGCGGTGTCGGTGGCATGGTCGGCGGTGGTAGTCAAAATATCGTCGGCATTGGCGGTGCCAGCACCGGTGCTGGCAGTACCGGCGCTGTTGGCAAAGAAGTACGATATGCACCATTCCCGATACCATCACCGACGCATTCGAATCCGACAACTTCCCATCTGCACGGCAGCATGGGTGCGGGCGCATTGCAGCGCGCACATTCCAGATCCATGTCCTCCATACCGCCACCCGAACCCTTTATGATAGCGCAATCGAAGCAAGTTAATAGTCGCGTCTCCATCAATGTTGGTGGCGTTAAGCATGAGGTGCTCTGGCGTACGCTCGAACGACTGCCGCATACACGCTTAGGACGTCTACGTGAATGTACCACACACGAGGCGATCATTGAGCTATGCGATGATTATTCAATCGTCGACAACGAGTACTTCTTCGATCGGCATCCGAAAAGTTTCAGTTCCATATTAAATTTCTATCGCACTGGTAAATTGCACATCGTCGACGAGATGTGCGTACTGGCATTTAGTGATGATCTCGAGTACTGGGGAGTTGATGAGCTGTATCTGGAGTCCTGCTGCCAGCACAAGTACCATCAGCGCAAGGAGAACGTACACGAGGAAATGCGCAAAGAGGCTGAATCATTGCGACAACGCGACGAGGAGGAATTCGGCGAAGGCAAATGCGCCGAATATCAAAAGTACTTGTGGGAGCTACTCGAGAAACCGAACACCAGCTTCGCTGCGCGGGTAAGTTAGAAAGCTCTGGTAACAGCGCCAACTTTTTCAAACTACCATGTATTTAAATATATATTTTGAAATATACGTATGTATATCTCTTCTGACCAAATAATAACCGAATAATATTTAACTACAACTTTAGTAAGTCCCTTTCGGAAGCGAAAATGTTTTTGTTGTTGTCAGTAAATTTCTTATACTCTATTATTAGTAATTCTTATTGCTATTTTGTTAATATTATATTAAGTTAATTTCTTATATAATTGTTTTTTGTTCATTAAGTTTCTAATTTTTTTAATTGTATTGGGTTCCACATAACTTTTAATCAAAGTCATCACAATAATTTTTCTAAGTACTAAACATTTACTATATATTCACATATACATATATATCATAAGCCACACTCTTAAGCGATACATTTATTTGGGTTTTAACAGAAATTTATGGCCGATATATAACATAAAATTGACTCAAGCTTTTAAGGTTTTGTTAAGGTCTATAAGTAGTATAGTATGGTAATTATAAAGAAAATCAGAGGGGGGAGTTGTATCTTCCAAAACTATATGCCAAATAAAACCATATACCTGAGTTTATAATAATCAAGTTTTAAAACTATAGAAATAGAATTCTGTGATACCGAGGAAAACCAGTTCATGTTCTTAATTTTTCAGAACTTAACTCAATTTTTGGGCTCAATATGGCTCAGTACTTAAAAAAAATCCAAGCTGTGTGCCTATAACAAACGTATTGGGACATATAATATCCGTTTCGGCCAAGTGTTCTGGTCCGCTAAGAGTGTGATTGATTATTATAGTCTCAGCCTAGCAAAAGCCGGTCAGTGATTTTGCTGTGCTGGGATGCTTCCACCTCACTCTCCTCCATAATACTTTGACAACTAGCATCGGGTAGTGCACAGAACTCCTACCATAGCGGCGAGATGAACTTTGTTCAAGGCGAGCAGTTCCCCCGACCTCCTGCGATTCACTTTCGGCCAGAAGGAGCTCGCAATCGCATAGAACTTGGTCGTCAGGTTTATGATGTGCTCAAGACGTTTCTTCCCAGTGCGAAGAATAAGATATACCACTGGATTGCTTCAGCAAGGTTTGCCTAATTTAAGGGTTTATCAGTTATCTCTGCCCACTGCGCATCCATGACGGATGATTACCAACTCTTCTAAGTGAATAATGTTAAATATGTATAGAAGAAGACGTGGTATTTTGGTATTTTCTTCTTGACTCTTCCGCTTTTGTAAGGCTAAGGTTGTAACACACTGAGTCTCATGCCTTCACCCATCCAAGTAAACTATCTGGAATCGAAATCAATGAATATAGCAGGCTTGTAATATGCTCAAGACGCTTCGTTAAGGGTTTAACCATCTTTGAAAGTTTCTGGTACCAAAATGCTTTTGCTAGACAATTTCTAAATCTGATCTGGTATCGGTACCTTTATCTCTAAAATAGCCATCAGATTGGAATCACTTTTATTCGTGATATTTTTTTCTCTCTCTTCTCTCTTCTCTTTGGTTAAATTACAATAGTTGCGTTACTGAAAGCTACTGCTCGTAAGGTTTCAAATATACTATGATGTTAACTATAAGAAACTTTCTTATAACTGAACATACTTATAGTACTCAAATATTGTGGATAATTTAAAAAAAAAAAAGTAAAAGATAATATAAATCTATATACCATACTCTTCATAAAACCATATGTCAATGTTTTAAAGATATAGACCTTCTGAGCCTCATACTAGTATAAAAAGCTCTTTAAAAGCGATCTAAGTGTGTACTCTCTATAAAAGCTTGAGTCAATATATAAAACAGAGAAACCTTCTGAGCCATACATAATAATGAGTAGCGTTTTGGCTGAAAAAAATAAGTTTTCGTGCTAAATAATATAATTTAGAACTTTATTAAATTCTAAATACCTTGAAAATCTTTAATTTTACTTCAGTAAAACCGAAGAAAATTAAAAACCAACTAACTAAATCTTATCGCTTAAGACACTAAAACCCACAATGAACGCTGTAAATTACTGCCTCAGTCATCACAGTCGTATGGCCAATCACATATATCACTTTTATCACTTATTTTACTATTATACGCTGCTTTATGACTACAAAAACAACAAAAAAAGTACAAACAATTATATTAAATATTCCATGTTTAAGAACGCATTAAACAAGATATACATACATAACTACAATACATGCATACATGTTGAAATTGATGTTTCTCGGCTTTGTTGTGTTTGTTGTGCGATAAATATGGCAAAATCATTATATAACTTACTTTTACTTTACAAAAACAAAAAATTAACGATTTGTTAACTTCTTATTGTCTTACTCTTCTAACTATCAATGCTGCAAAATACTTGCCACCATTTTGAAAATTGAAAAAAAAACTCGCTAAAAATGCGCGCTGTAAATAAATGCAAACTGTTTATATCAAATATTTAACTATATGAATATACATATACTATACTTGCAAGTACCGTTTTAATGGCCGCTTACATTTCCATTACGAATTTTCAACGTTTAATGTTAGTGACGTAAAAGTTGTAGGACGTCAAAAGCATACATACTACATACGTTACGTTGGCATATGCGTTGCCATATCTTTTTGTAATGTTCGATATGTGTGTTTGGTTGTTGTTGGGTTTTTCTAATGCCAGCCATTTTTTTAAATACATATATACAATACATATATACATATATCTGAGAGTGTCGTTTACTCGTTGCTTCTGAACTGCTGCTTCATTTGCATTACCGGCTGGAGAGTTTAGCGAAATGTCCATGAGTACGTAATAAATATCTATTTATATATAATAATATATGTATGTGTTGTTTTAAAGTTCTCTTTTGATACATATATAAAGTTTCTACCCGTTTGAATATACAAACCTTGCGTTAATTTTAATGTGCTTCAAGTATTCCCACACACACACATTACTGAATAAGTTGCATATTCTTACTTTTGAATCACCGAAGTAATGTAACCTCTTCAAAACATTACCGTTAGAGCGTGAAATGTTATTATGAAGGTCGGTATTTGCATAAAAATAATTGTATCTGAAGTTTTCTAATTAAATTGCTGCAAAAAAAGTTGCTTGAGGCAAAAACCAAAAATCCATATGTTCTAAACTAACGGCAGCTAACAAGCCTGAAAAGCCTTCGCTTAAAATATTCACAGCTCTGAACCTACAATTTTATGTACATATGATTTTTCATCATCGTATTTTTTCGTATTTTCTGTGTTTGTTTTATGGGTTTTTTCAATAAATGTTAGAAATTATTAAAAAAAAATGTTTATCTTCAATTTCATTATTTTCTGCACAAAAAAAAATATTTCTTTACAAAAGTCTGTATAAAAACAAAATTTTTCTTACATTTATACAAAAAATTTATTTTTTTCAAAATCAATAAAAACATTATTACAAAATTCTCTAAAAAATCTGGTATCCACTTTTCGAAAAAAAAAATTATTTTTCAAAAAAAAAACTAACAATTTTATATAAAAATATTTAAACTAGTTATACAATTGTTTTACAAAAATTTTTATTATTCACTTTTCGAGCAAAAAAAATTAATAAAACTTACCAAAATCTATCAAAAAAAAGTATTATCCTTTTTTCGAAATTAATAATGTTATATAAAAAATATTCTAAAAACAAATTTAATAATATAATTTTTCCTTTTCCAAAATTTATAAAAAATTTATTACAAAAATCTAAAAAAAAAAATATGGTAAACACTTTTTCAAATAGTATATGATTATTATAATTTTTAACTTTTTAAATAATTTTTTTATTTCAAAAATGTCCTAATTAATTTTTATTTCCTAAAAATAAAATATTTTTTTATCCCATTTTCCAAAAAAAAATATTGAATAGTATTTATGTGTCTTTGAAGTACTTCTATTTCTAGGCTGCAAAATTCGTAAACTGTGTATTAATTTTTGTTTTTTTACTAGTCAGCCAAGAGATGCAATGTGGAACAATACCAAAATATTGTCAATGTTGAATTAATAGCTAGAAATTGAACAACTAATATATATAAATATATATTGAATTTTTACTAATTACTTTTCTATTAATCCAATTATATACACAGCACATGCGATAAACGTTCAAGTGTTGATGCTTTGCAAAAACAAAAAAGCTAATAATATATCTTACTAAAAAATATATATGAAAAAAAAATACGAACCAATAACTATGTTTGGGAATGGGCAATAAGCGATATGACCAGGCGGCAGGTGTGCTGTAGAAATCCTCGAAATAAATTTTTACACACAAGAACTCTGGGGAGAAGTGGCCAAATACGTGTTGTAATACATTTCCGCTTTATATTATATATATATATATATATTAATGCTAGCCAACCAAGCCAATATACCAACCAATCAACCAACCATGCTTTGCTTGAGTCCACCCACCCATCCACCGACCATTTGTATATAGAAGCAGTTAATATGTTACATATGTAAGCCTATAGGATGTCTCATAGCCTTATAACGCATATTATACGAGTTCCATTTTAGGTATATCTTCTCAAACATGCGCTCTCAATACATATGTAAATAACTGTCTCCTCTCGCTACGTCAAACATTTTACTCAAGCGCTTCAAGCAAACCGTCTGCAGCTAGAGCTTAGTATTTTAATTTTATTTTGATTTTCATTTATTTTACAGAAAGCGGAAATAATTACAACACATTTGGGGACATCTCTGACAATTTTTCACACTTTCTATACATTTTTATTTGATTTTTGTCTTAATTTATAAATAAAAAAAACGTATGTTTTATTTTTTGCATATTTAGTTAAATGTTTTTAATACTTTCGAAGTAAATGGTGTTTAATTTGGTGTAGATCGTCGTAGTCGTAAAAAATAAGTAAATATATGTTTCGTACATTGTATACTTGATATATGTCTTATATACATATGTGTATCACATGACAGCTCAAATGTAGAAAAATTGTTAGTTTTTTACATAGACAGAACTTTAACATTATTCATACATACATATTTCGTATATGACTAAGAAATATAATGATTTAATCTTCCACCGAAGATGCTCAAAGCTTTTCGACTACAAAAAACAGTATTTCGGTACTATTTTTCTTCGTCACTAATTTCCTAAAAAGCTTTTAGTTCTATCTATGTACGAAATATATTTTCTAAGGCTCTTAAAGCAAAATCCGAATTTCGATCGATTTTAAGTGCGACTGTGAACTAAACATTTTGAAACATCAATTTTATGTGGAAAAAGGACGCAGTTTAGATAGGTACTTATATAGTCGAAAACGCAAGCTTCATTTTTATCCTCTACTAAATTAATTTTCGCATGTGAAAAATATATATCAACAAATACATCCTTGTAAAAGTTATCCAGAAATAGTTCTTGGATCACATCATGCCAGAAACTGTCCCTAACTTTAAAACAGGCTTTTTGAGATGTGTTTCTATAAGTTAATCACTGAAATATTTTTTAAGAAAATCGTCCGGAAATAGTTCTTTGATATGAGGATTGAACCACAAAGTCAAAACATTCTCTTTGAAAACATCTATCAACTCGAAGTCTCTCAGCGAATCAACATTCAGATTGTACATCTTTTAGGTCGTTCAATTCAAGGATCATTAAGGAAATATTAGCGCTAGAGCGTCATTTCTGTAAACGATGCAACAAATGAGCTTAAAGCTCTGACAAAGTAATGTAGCTAACGAACTCGCATTCAAAGCTCTCATAAAGCTTAAAATAGCTCTTTTTATACTATAACTATCGTCCAGGTTTGGATTAAAAATAATGGAAACCTCGAGTTTGTCGAATTAAGTTAAGAGCTACTCAAAAAAGAACAAAAAAAGCTCAGCTAAATATAGAAAAATACATATACTCAATTTATTTTACGCGCTTCTACGATCAACCAATTTACTACCTCAAGAAAGTGCTCTATTTATATTAAAAAAATATAAATAATTAATTTTTTTACTTTTCCTAACTTTTAACCTTTTACTAATAGTTTTCAAATTTCTTTTGATTTCACCGAAAAATTTCCGGAGTTCTTCGTCAGTTGTGCTGTTTTTTCGAAATTTATTCACTTTCAAAAATTAACTACAAAATGATATTTGATTATAATTTTCTTTTTCCGATATACCGCCCGAAACCACATCCTTTTTTGAACGATAAATAAGAATAATATGAGAACCAACAAAATATATATATATATAAACATATATTTTATTATTATTATGATTTTTAATTTTCAATTAGCAAGTTAGTACATATTTAATGCTTCAAACATTTTTACCCATACATCAAAAAGCTACAGTAGCTCCCGAAACCGAAAAATCAAAAACAATGTAAATTAGAAAGAAATGCAACGGGGAAAAAATACAACAAAAATATAGTAAAATTTTCTATTTAAAAAAATATTTTTAATGAATATTCACTTCAAAAATTCAAAGCAAAAAAAAATTTAAGTTTTAATTTTCAAATACTCATTACGCAGTCTCTTCTAGTAGTACTCGTTTCAAAACTCGTACAATAACAAAAACTTCCACAAACATTAATAAAACAACAAACTTCAAGTCTTACAATAACTTTCTTGCGAATTTGTACGTACGCAATGAGTAAACAAAAACAAATATTAAAACCAAAATTAAAACAAAACTTTCAAAATCCTCTCGTTGTTGTTGTTCTTTCATCTAACTACTGGAAACTGTCTATTTTTTATTACAAAAAAAAAAAATACACAAAAAACACTTGTAAACGTTTTCACATTGTTTTCGGTTGAAAAGTTAAACTGTCTTGTCTTAGTACTTAGTTCTTTGTTTTTTTTTTTTGTAAAATTGGTGGCGTAACTCTCAACTCCAACGAATTTATAGTTATAACTAGTAACTACTACATACAAATCTATATAGTATTGTACTTCCTCGTATTGATAGAGATAATAGATTGATTGCTTGACGTCTAATCTATTGTTGATACTTATATGAGCATCAGTCGCTAATTGAACCGTTATAGTATATATACATACATTTTTTTTTATTGTACTACATTTGTTGTGATGTTGTAGTGGCTTTTGCGAAAGCTTGTAACTCAAAACTCGTATACTCGTAACTGTATCCCGTAAGCGAATTTGTAGTAGACTTTCAATTACGATTCTATTAACTTCTCTGTTTGTCCTTAATTTATTATTTAGCAGCAAAGTGCAAACTTTGTTTAGTCCTTATATACTTACAATTAGCTAATACTTATTTACCAAAAACAAGGTAACAAATTTTTGAATTTCCTTTTATTTTTAAATATTTTCATTTATTTTTAATTTTTTTTTTTCGTTTGTTTTAAATCCATTTTTCTTCAATTTTGGTGTTTCCACGGTGTTTCTCCTTTGTTGTAGTATTGTTGTAATAATAATCTCCCGCCAAATGATAATGGTGATTCATATACATAAACGTATTGCCTAACAAGCAATACAAAAACAAAAAAAAAAATATTTTAAAAAAGTTTATCAAACAACAACAATTTCCATGCCATTCCGTTGTTTGTTTCGAATTTTGTTTGTTTTCTTTGGTAAAGCCAAGAAAAGGATGTGAACCACATGCACTCCACAACCCCATAAGTACTCCAGTTTCTTCATATATACTCTATATATATATATTGATATATATATCTACATATATTTGTTTTCCTCCATATACTCTTATGTATAACAATTAGTATGATAATAGCAAGTTTTTTAGTATACTCGTAACACAGATTGCTCGATGCTTACATAATACAGACCAGCCACTCTTATGAAGAAAAAGTAACAAGAAATAATAAATAATAATTTATTAAAAAAAAAAAAATTTTTAAAAAAATTACATTTAAATTTGAAAAACAAAAAATACAAAATTTTAAAAATTTCAAAATTTTAAAAACATTTACAAAATAAAATATTCAACTTGAAAACAATATTTAATTTAAAAAAAAGCGATGATATACAATTTTTTTTTTAAACAAATTAAATTTAAAAAGAAAATTATATTTGAAACCACAAAAAAATACATTTGAAAAAAATATTTTATTAAACATATTTTCAATTTAACAAAAAAAAAATATCCAATTTAAAAAACTTTTAATTTATTTATTTGCAAATAAAATAGAATTCATATTTAATTTACAAATTTTCAAAGTTTTTTTTTTTAATTTGAAAATAAACCTAAATTTGTTAATTACAAATGCATGGATGCATAGCATAATTTTTTAAAACATGATGCTCTAAATCTTTTTCCAAAAGTGTTACATTTTAAAAGAAAATTATATTTCAAAAAAAGTATATA
Source organism: Bactrocera oleae (assembly GCF_042242935.1). Taxonomy (NCBI): domain Eukaryota; kingdom Metazoa; phylum Arthropoda; class Insecta; order Diptera; family Tephritidae; genus Bactrocera; species Bactrocera oleae. The sequence continues at coordinate 61,322,746 of NC_091540.1, read as the reverse complement.
AAAAAAATTAAATTAAAGTTTCTTTAAATTAAAAAATTTCAAATTTAAAACCACTTTTAATTAATTTATTTTTAAATCATTAAAAAACAGTTAAATTGAAAATTCAATTTGGACATTTTTTTACATCTGAAAAAAAAATTGACTTGATTTTCAAATTAAAAAAAAAGTATTAAAATTTAATTGAAAAATTAAACAACTTTTAATCAATTAAGTGAAATTTGAAAATATATTTAATTATATAAGTAGTTAAAACTAATATATTTTGTCACTTAAATTTAAAATTTTATTTTATTTGAAAATAATAGCAATTTTTTTCGAATTTAGGGCAAAAAAATTGTCAAATTGAAGCTCAATATTAATATATTGGAATTAATTTTTTTATTTAAAATTTATTACATTATTCGGAAATTACATTTGAAAAAATTTTCAAATTAAAAAAATTATATTTCAACTTTTTTTAATTTTTATTAAAAAATAAATTTTGTAAAATTTTAAATTAATAAATTTGTTTTCAGATTACAATAACACTAAATTTGAAAATTAAACTTGTTTATTTTTTTTATTCAAAAATAAATTTATTTTAATTTGTTTTTCAAATGTATTTATTTCTCTAATATAATTTTCTTTTTAAAGTTAATTTGTTTTTAAGAAAACAATTTAATATCATCGTTTTTTCTTCAAATGTAAGTGTGTGCGTCTTTGTACTCATTTTTGTTCTGACATGGAATGGAGTTATTTTTACCCTACTTTCTTTTATTTGAGTTTGCTTCCCGGTAATGTACCAAAAACCAACAATATTGTGTAGTTGTATGTATGTAAAAATATAGCAACATCTATGTAAATACTTTTGTGAAATCAGGCTTAAGTATTTATTTCCGATTCTTTAATGTAATTTATAATTTTTGTATTTATTTATTATGTATATTTGTATGTATATAAAAATTATTTATTTAAATTTTAGTTTAGTAGCTAGCACCATGTACATAGTAGTCGACCTATACATATTATATATGTAAATAAATTAGTTTTGTAAATAAGCGTATAAATGCATTGCTTCAATGTGTATATAAGTATGTAGTATTTATATGCTCTACTATTTTTTACAACTGTTTGCAAAATGTGTGGATTATTAGTTCCGATTTACAAAAGAACTATTCAAAAGATTATTAGCATGTTTTTTGAGTTGAGTTCTTTGAAATTGGTTATGCTTAATATGAACTCTGCAGCATGTTGGCATGTTACACATACACATTACGATATTTCTAAGTAGTCGATTCAAACAGATACACTTTTTGGGTGCTGAAATTTTTTAGAAAATTCTCTAGTAGTTTATAGGCAGGGTCTAATCAATTTTCAAAACCCCCTCATATAAAAATTTGTCCAGAGAACTTTTAAATTCACGGTTCAATATTTTGTAGGCTAGTTATGCGATTTAGTTTAGATGTAGCGGAATTTTCATAGCATAAAAAAATTACATGATCGAAAATCATTTGGTCAAAGCATGTTTGGCCTTTGATTACAAATTAGAACATAGTTATAGAGTAAATACGAAAAATACAAGGCCATTAAATTTTCCAACTGTCTGATAAAATAGTCACATCTTTCATATAAGAACAAAAAACAGTAAGTTCCTAAGCGATGCTCAAAGTACATAATTTCTATAAACTTTAAAACCCTGTTTAGAAATTGTTTTTCGTAATGCCGTCTGAAATCGACTTATAAATATATATATATATAATATATAAATTCGTTATATGCTGAGATATGTGGCAGTCATTCTATTATAGATGTGTCAAAAATCAAAAAAAAAATTTCAAACTTTGCAAGCACTGAAGATCGTATGTATAAAGAAGATCGAGAGTAAAATTCATTTTACTTAATATAGCATCTAACTTTTGTATGAGCTCTTCGACTTCCAAGCCCTTACAATCTATCTACAAATAAAATACTATATATTTTAACTGAATTCGTGGTATTTATTTTAACTTAAGCTTTAAGCGTACCGGAAACTTCATGAATATAAATATTACATAAGATCTAGTAAAAATGAGTTCATTGTTTTTGCATTAAGAATTGGAACAGTCGATTTTCACAAACTTCTCTTGTAGCGAATTTTTCACCAGCAACCTTGGCTTGTGCCAGGTTTAAACGATAATGATGACTATAATGGATGCACAAGCGCCTCCAAACCAAGCTTCCAGAGCTTTTGGCAAATAAATATTGATCAGTTGTTCTACTATTGGCCAAGCAGGTCTCTTATGCCCCATTTCTTCTTTCAGACGCCCAATTGTTAACAGTACGGAACCGAATTATGAATTTGGCCGTAGAGGAGTATATTACCCTCATATTCATGCTTTTAAGGGTTCGCACTGAGAGCTGCTATCCACCTCTCGAACAGCTAGTCGCCTTATATGTATGGTTCCAAGGTCATATCTGTTACAAGGGCACGCCGAGAGTTGACAAATGCTCTTATAAGGCAGTGCATTCAGAGTCGACCAGCGCCAAGAGGGAGTATCTCAATCCACACCTATCACACCAACTTCATGATGACGGGGGTGGAATGTACTCTGAGGCCTGCCAGAGCCTATTAATTGAAACCCTAAACTCAATGCCATTTTTTTGGCATGGAACTAATTATTGATTTAATAATAATTTGAAAAATATCGTTCGAAAGTATTTTAGGGCCTATAAAATTCTCTATTTTCGTGATTTAACGCTGGTTTAAAGAGGAAAAAACTCAAAAAATGTCTACCAAAAGACTCTAGTTATTTATTTTAAGTACGGTCATAACTTCGATTATACAATATTTGAAATAGAAATGTTCTGGATATTAACTTAAATTTTGGAAGAATAATTGTTAATAAAAAGTTCTTCATAAATGTATGTATATAACTCTATAAACTCAGAAATCCATTTAATGGCTTCAGAAGCACTTTATAACTAAATTTTTTTGTAATTTGATACATTATACTATATCAAATTCATTTCCCCGCATTTGCGATTTTGAAACTTTTTAACTTAACCTTTCAAAGCTTTTATGTACAAATATAAAATTAATACAAAATGTTAATGATATTTTGTTAATAAATTTCCTTAATACCTCCTAATTGAATGAAAATGATAAGAATTTTGAGATTCTCAATAAAATTAGCGTCGTGCAAGTTTATTACTATTATTCCACTTTATTTCTACACTACAAAGAATGCTGTGATTGGAACCAAAAGCCAAGTTAAAATCGTGTTTTTCCCACTGTCAATGTTTTAGTAAGCTCTGTATGCTTTATTCCTCTAGTGAATCTACCCTCCACTTAACTTTTTTATATAGAAACAATTTAATACTTTTCTAGTTATTTACTAATTCTCTCACTTTGAACGCAAACATGCTTGCGCATGTATGTACGTATAGTTTATAGACCCTCTCCTGCCAATTTAAAATGTGTTCTTTTAGCAAAAAAAAAATGTCTCTCCTACCCAGTTGACACTTAAACTTTTAATTTTATTGTATGCATTTACCAAATCAAAATCAAATGTCACCTTTAACATTGAAAATGATTATTAATGCGTTGTTGCGTACAGTGTTCGCCATGGTAGATGTGGACATATTCACATATACAAATACAAATACAAGTACAAAATACAATATTACATAACTCTACTCTATATACATATATATTTATATATATCTAATATTTCTCTTGTTAAACGTCTAACTACTTACACAACAAGCGAGAATTGTTATTTTATGCCTGATTTTGGCAAAACCTACCCAAATTAATTACCATAATTACAACAACATAAGTAATCGAAAAACAAAAACAATTGCAAAGCTTTACTCCTGCATCAAAGCCAAAGAGAAATGTGTCAAATCGAAGGGCAATATGTGTCAGCCAACAACAATAATAATCGATATGCTGGGGCATGTGAGATGTGAAAGTGAATCGAATATTAACTATATCTATTATATATATGTAGGTACATAAGTGCACAAAGCGTCAGCGCAAGGCGTATTGCAAGTAGTAAGCTATGGGTCCACACGCTCATAGCTCGTAGTAGCGCTGTGTCGCGATGTGCATACTCGTATTACAATATTTCAGTACCCCCACCCGACCAGCTACAGTACCATCCCAATACAGTTGTTGTGATATACAGGTTGTTTTTTTTTATTATTATTGTATTATTGCTAATATCTATAATACTCAAATAAAGCAAAATAATGCGTTCAGTACTAAAGTTTACTGTTGACTTTGCTGTGCTAATTTCAGGCAGTGTTCGTGTTTTTTTTTGGGTTATAAAAAATATTATATATAAATTCTTGGACGCTTTTTAATGCTAAACATTTATTTACTGGTTCCAAAAGTTCATTAATTGAATATTTGCCGTTTTTCATAGAATTATCTAAATATTTCGAAAAAGTTTATTGCATTGTTTGTAGTTGTAATTGTTTGAATTGGTTGCGAGCGCTTAGAGTTTGTAAAAAAAAATTTCATCCATATTGTGTTAGTTTTGAGCAAAAATAAATGATTGCAAATGCCACATATTTTGCGATATTCGACAATTTTGTTTAGTAAATTAAATTTTCATTTTTCTTCAAATAATTCAAAAGAAAAAAGTCCAACTTGGATTTAGGCGCCACATTTGTGTTGCTCTTATTTTTATGTTTTTATAATATCAGTCTACTTTCAAAAAATATTTTTTTTTAACAATACAGAACAAAAACAGTACAAACAAGTGTTTTAACAAATAAGCAAACATTTTGAAAATTGTTGCCCAATTGTTGTGGGCATTCTATAAAATTTTATTCGTTTTTCTTAAACAAAATAGTAAATTTTGTGCTCAACTTAGAAATAAAAATCGACTGCAGACCCGATTGTTAGTATTGTGTACATCCTTACTCACTTTAGGCGTGTTCGATTAGCTGGGTTTAGTACTAAAAATGTATTCTTAAGTAGTGATTTTAATTTTTTATTTCTACTATTGCAAGCTTTGTGTCTTTGGTTAGGGAAAAGTGAACGTTTATTTAAAAAAAGTAAAAAATTAATTATTAATTATTAATACTAAAAACCAAGTTATAAAAAATGTATAAATAATTAGTTATTGCTGTTGAAATCGCGGTAAAAATAAAGTTTAATTAATATTTAAATTTAAAGTAATGTGGTTAAAGCTTCATCAAATTTTAAAAGCTTCAACCCTTTGGTTTTAAGCGATCGCGAAGTGTTAAAACGAATTCTTTAAAATAAAGGATTACACTCACACATTCTACTCAATCAGTAAGTAAGCAAGCTTTCATAGTCGCCATTGAAATTATATGACCTATTATATGACTATTATTAAAATTGGGAAATAACCCGTATTTATCTAGGCACTCTTTCAAAAGATATCCACGACGACAGCTCACTCTAAATTTTCCTCTTTTAGTATTTGTAAGTAATTCGAAAAATCCCTTCAAGTTTTTCTCAGTCAATAAGTGATAAACTCGAACTTTCGTGAGCTTTCGAAGACGAAATCTAATATATATAAATATTTCCGATAAAAGCATTCATTCGCTTTTGATATCATCCAAAAACAATAAGTCTGTCTTAAGATTTATTTTGAAAACGCTTTTCAGAAATAGCTTCTTACATTAGCTTTTGTTGTCAACGAAAACAATAAGGAATTTAATCGTTCCTAAAGACCATGCATTTTCAGGCATAATCGTTCCTATTCAAGAAAAATTTTAATTGCTAATTAATGTTACGAAAAAATTATAACAGAAAGAGATTGCGCTTTCAATATTCAAAGTAACAATATTTTTATAGACTTGCAATATGATGCTCCATAGTAGAATAGTTTTGTTAACATAACGGTTGTTACAAGTCGAAAAATTTAAAAAATCGAAACATACCTGTTCAAGCCCCCAGTTACCGAATAAAGAGACAGCAGTGCCTGGTGCTAGCTTTTTACCGGAAATAACGGTCAACCTGTGAGATATATTTTTTCGATTCGGAGAGAGTTTTTTTCTGATAATAGTATGAATGTATATCAAAAGGCCCCCATATATCTTATTGAAATATTGGCGAACTTCCGGTTTACTTCATACCGCATATATCGGCCAATATGTGAAATATCTTAATAAAATTAGGTCGATGTGTTTTCCTTATAATGGTGCATTTTTTGGCCTTGCCTAAAATAACTAACCCTAGCCCCTATATAACTAATCACAGAATTTTCAAACATCCGGTTGATTTTCCTTCATATATATAGGTGATGGCATGTGAGGTACCTTAATGAAACTCAAGGAGCGTTTTATTCCGTTAGCAGTATGTTGTATTACCAAAAATAAATAAAATTTGATCAATAATACGACTATCACTCATGCACCTAATGTAAAATTTTCAAACTTCCAGTTGGCCTTATGCCATATAATTATATCGGCCAATTTAAAAGATATCTTAGCAAAATTAAATGAACATATAGTTTTGGATATACTATAGTTTTCGTCATTATAAATTATGTGAATTTAGTCTACGAATTAGCCCAACTAACAAATAATATACATATTGATTTTCGTTATTCTAACAAACCTAGGCCGAACATGTCGTTCAATGTTAAAATTAACTCAATCAGCCCATCCCTTTCCCTGTTCACAATATAGCCTGTATAATAATTTCCGACCTACCACCTGATAAAATGTGTGATACTTTAATAAAATTATATGAACTAGTTTTCTTATAAAAATATACTTTAACCACAAAAGACGCAAAGTTATGCATAAATTTATACCTATTTTTTTATTTCTCATTACCACCATGCAAACCAACAGCAACATAGTTTCATAGCCGTAGTTTGCAAACCGCCTCACAAACCCACTCCATAGTACCGCTAGCTAGATGAAAAAGTAGTTAGTGCTGCGATCGCAATTCAATATAAAAAATACGCGCCCAAAACTATGCTATCAATTAAAATAAGCCAACTAGCTGCAGCAGCAAGTTCAGATTAACCTAACGAATTTTTATACATCTTGATTTCTAAATAATTATTTCTCTATTTTTATTTGTATGTAAGCTATTATTATGTATATGAATAAAAAATATTTTATATAATTTAATTTAATTATAAATTTTTCCTGTTTTTATTGTAGTATAAATGTTTTAAACAAACACGAATTGCGTACAAGCAAATCTCTAACCCTTCTATACTTTCTATTATCTGTTTGTTAAGTCCACCACAAAACTTACAAATATGTAACGGTATATGTTTTGTGTCTTCTGTTGTTTTGTGTGAACTTGTCACGTCAATATTATAATTTTTTATTTTTTAATGTTAAAAAAATTTAATAATATTATTTTTTCTATTTAAACTAACCCTAAGTTTTTTCGAAATTTATTCACTTTCAAAAATTAACTACAAAATGATATTTGATTATAATTTTCTTTTTCCGATATACCGCCCGAAACCACATCCTTTTTTGAACGATAAATAAGAATAATATGAGAACCAACAAAATATATATATATATAAACATATATTTTATTATTATTATGATTTTTAATTTTCAATTAGCAAGTTAGTACATATTTAATGCTTCAAACATTTTTACCCATACATCAAAAAGCTACAGTAGCTCCCGAAACCGAAAAATCAAAAACAATGTAAATTAGAAAGAAATGCAACGGGGAAAAAATACAACAAAAATATAGTAAAATTTTCTATTTAAAAAAATATTTTTAATGAATATTCACTTCAAAAATTCAAAGCAAAAAAAAATTTAAGTTTTAATTTTCAAATACTCATTACGCAGTCTCTTCTAGTAGTACTCGTTTCAAAACTCGTACAATAACAAAAACTTCCACAAACATTAATAAAACAACAAACTTCAAGTCTTACAATAACTTTCTTGCGAATTTGTACGTACGCAATGAGTAAACAAAAACAAATATTAAAACCAAAATTAAAACAAAACTTTCAAAATCCTCTCGTTGTTGTTGTTCTTTCATCTAACTACTGGAAACTGTCTATTTTTTATTACAAAAAAAAAAAATACACAAAAAACACTTGTAAACGTTTTCACATTGTTTTCGGTTGAAAAGTTAAACTGTCTTGTCTTAGTACTTAGTTCTTTGTTTTTTTTTTTTGTAAAATTGGTGGCGTAACTCTCAACTCCAACGAATTTATAGTTATAACTAGTAACTACTACATACAAATCTATATAGTATTGTACTTCCTCGTATTGATAGAGATAATAGATTGATTGCTTGACGTCTAATCTATTGTTGATACTTATATGAGCATCAGTCGCTAATTGAACCGTTATAGTATATATACATACATTTTTTTTTATTGTACTACATTTGTTGTGATGTTGTAGTGGCTTTTGCGAAAGCTTGTAACTCAAAACTCGTATACTCGTAACTGTATCCCGTAAGCGAATTTGTAGTAGACTTTCAATTACGATTCTATTAACTTCTCTGTTTGTCCTTAATTTATTATTTAGCAGCAAAGTGCAAACTTTGTTTAGTCCTTATATACTTACAATTAGCTAATACTTATTTACCAAAAACAAGGTAACAAATTTTTGAATTTCCTTTTATTTTTAAATATTTTCATTTATTTTTAATTTTTTTTTTTCGTTTGTTTTAAATCCATTTTTCTTCAATTTTGGTGTTTCCACGGTGTTTCTCCTTTGTTGTAGTATTGTTGTAATAATAATCTCCCGCCAAATGATAATGGTGATTCATATACATAAACGTATTGCCTAACAAGCAATACAAAAACAAAAAAAAAAATATTTTAAAAAAGTTTATCAAACAACAACAATTTCCATGCCATTCCGTTGTTTGTTTCGAATTTTGTTTGTTTTCTTTGGTAAAGCCAAGAAAAGGATGTGAACCACATGCACTCCACAACCCCATAAGTACTCCAGTTTCTTCATATATACTCTATATATATATATTGATATATATATCTACATATATTTGTTTTCCTCCATATACTCTTATGTATAACAATTAGTATGATAATAGCAAGTTTTTTAGTATACTCGTAACACAGATTGCTCGATGCTTACATAATACAGACCAGCCACTCTTATGAAGAAAAAGTAACAAGAAATAATAAATAATAATTTATTAAAAAAAAAAAAATTTTTAAAAAAATTACATTTAAATTTGAAAAACAAAAAATACAAAATTTTAAAAATTTCAAAATTTTAAAAACATTTACAAAATAAAATATTCAACTTGAAAACAATATTTAATTTAAAAAAAAGCGATGATATACAATTTTTTTTTTAAACAAATTAAATTTAAAAAGAAAATTATATTTGAAACCACAAAAAAATACATTTGAAAAAAATATTTTATTAAACATATTTTCAATTTAACAAAAAAAAAATATCCAATTTAAAAAACTTTTAATTTATTTATTTGCAAATAAAATAGAATTCATATTTAATTTACAAATTTTCAAAGTTTTTTTTTTTAATTTGAAAATAAACCTAAATTTGTTAATTACAAATGCATGGATGCATAGCATAATTTTTTAAAACATGATGCTCTAAATCTTTTTCCAAAAGTGTTACATTTTAAAAGAAAATTATATTTCAAAAAAAGTATATAAAAAAAATTAAATTAAAGTTTCTTTAAATTAAAAAATTTCAAATTTAAAACCACTTTTAATTAATTTATTTTTAAATCATTAAAAAACAGTTAAATTGAAAATTCAATTTGGACATTTTTTTACATCTGAAAAAAAAATTGACTTGATTTTCAAATTAAAAAAAAAGTATTAAAATTTAATTGAAAAATTAAACAACTTTTAATCAATTAAGTGAAATTTGAAAATATATTTAATTATATAAGTAGTTAAAACTAATATATTTTGTCACTTAAATTTAAAATTTTATTTTATTTGAAAATAATAGCAATTTTTTTCGAATTTAGGGCAAAAAAATTGTCAAATTGAAGCTCAATATTAATATATTGGAATTAATTTTTTTATTTAAAATTTATTACATTATTCGGAAATTACATTTGAAAAAATTTTCAAATTAAAAAAATTATATTTCAACTTTTTTTAATTTTTATTAAAAAATAAATTTTGTAAAATTTTAAATTAATAAATTTGTTTTCAGATTACAATAACACTAAATTTGAAAATTAAACTTGTTTATTTTTTTTATTCAAAAATAAATTTATTTTAATTTGTTTTTCAAATGTATTTATTTCTCTAATATAATTTTCTTTTTAAAGTTAATTTGTTTTTAAGAAAACAATTTAATATCATCGTTTTTTCTTCAAATGTAAGTGTGTGCGTCTTTGTACTCATTTTTGTTCTGACATGGAATGGAGTTATTTTTACCCTACTTTCTTTTATTTGAGTTTGCTTCCCGGTAATGTACCAAAAACCAACAATATTGTGTAGTTGTATGTATGTAAAAATATAGCAACATCTATGTAAATACTTTTGTGAAATCAGGCTTAAGTATTTATTTCCGATTCTTTAATGTAATTTATAATTTTTGTATTTATTTATTATGTATATTTGTATGTATATAAAAATTATTTATTTAAATTTTAGTTTAGTAGCTAGCACCATGTACATAGTAGTCGACCTATACATATTATATATGTAAATAAATTAGTTTTGTAAATAAGCGTATAAATGCATTGCTTCAATGTGTATATAAGTATGTAGTATTTATATGCTCTACTATTTTTTACAACTGTTTGCAAAATGTGTGGATTATTAGTTCCGATTTACAAAAGAACTATTCAAAAGATTATTAGCATGTTTTTTGAGTTGAGTTCTTTGAAATTGGTTATGCTTAATATGAACTCTGCAGCATGTTGGCATGTTACACATACACATTACGATATTTCTAAGTAGTCGATTCAAACAGATACACTTTTTGGGTGCTGAAATTTTTTAGAAAATTCTCTAGTAGTTTATAGGCAGGGTCTAATCAATTTTCAAAACCCCCTCATATAAAAATTTGTCCAGAGAACTTTTAAATTCACGGTTCAATATTTTGTAGGCTAGTTATGCGATTTAGTTTAGATGTAGCGGAATTTTCATAGCATAAAAAAATTACATGATCGAAAATCATTTGGTCAAAGCATGTTTGGCCTTTGATTACAAATTAGAACATAGTTATAGAGTAAATACGAAAAATACAAGGCCATTAAATTTTCCAACTGTCTGATAAAATAGTCACATCTTTCATATAAGAACAAAAAACAGTAAGTTCCTAAGCGATGCTCAAAGTACATAATTTCTATAAACTTTAAAACCCTGTTTAGAAATTGTTTTTCGTAATGCCGTCTGAAATCGACTTATAAATATATATATATATAATATATAAATTCGTTATATGCTGAGATATGTGGCAGTCATTCTATTATAGATGTGTCAAAAATCAAAAAAAAAATTTCAAACTTTGCAAGCACTGAAGATCGTATGTATAAAGAAGATCGAGAGTAAAATTCATTTTACTTAATATAGCATCTAACTTTTGTATGAGCTCTTCGACTTCCAAGCCCTTACAATCTATCTACAAATAAAATACTATATATTTTAACTGAATTCGTGGTATTTATTTTAACTTAAGCTTTAAGCGTACCGGAAACTTCATGAATATAAATATTACATAAGATCTAGTAAAAATGAGTTCATTGTTTTTGCATTAAGAATTGGAACAGTCGATTTTCACAAACTTCTCTTGTAGCGAATTTTTCACCAGCAACCTTGGCTTGTGCCAGGTTTAAACGATAATGATGACTATAATGGATGCACAAGCGCCTCCAAACCAAGCTTCCAGAGCTTTTGGCAAATAAATATTGATCAGTTGTTCTACTATTGGCCAAGCAGGTCTCTTATGCCCCATTTCTTCTTTCAGACGCCCAATTGTTAACAGTACGGAACCGAATTATGAATTTGGCCGTAGAGGAGTATATTACCCTCATATTCATGCTTTTAAGGGTTCGCACTGAGAGCTGCTATCCACCTCTCGAACAGCTAGTCGCCTTATATGTATGGTTCCAAGGTCATATCTGTTACAAGGGCACGCCGAGAGTTGACAAATGCTCTTATAAGGCAGTGCATTCAGAGTCGACCAGCGCCAAGAGGGAGTATCTCAATCCACACCTATCACACCAACTTCATGATGACGGGGGTGGAATGTACTCTGAGGCCTGCCAGAGCCTATTAATTGAAACCCTAAACTCAATGCCATTTTTTTGGCATGGAACTAATTATTGATTTAATAATAATTTGAAAAATATCGTTCGAAAGTATTTTAGGGCCTATAAAATTCTCTATTTTCGTGATTTAACGCTGGTTTAAAGAGGAAAAAACTCAAAAAATGTCTACCAAAAGACTCTAGTTATTTATTTTAAGTACGGTCATAACTTCGATTATACAATATTTGAAATAGAAATGTTCTGGATATTAACTTAAATTTTGGAAGAATAATTGTTAATAAAAAGTTCTTCATAAATGTATGTATATAACTCTATAAACTCAGAAATCCATTTAATGGCTTCAGAAGCACTTTATAACTAAATTTTTTTGTAATTTGATACATTATACTATATCAAATTCATTTCCCCGCATTTGCGATTTTGAAACTTTTTAACTTAACCTTTCAAAGCTTTTATGTACAAATATAAAATTAATACAAAATGTTAATGATATTTTGTTAATAAATTTCCTTAATACCTCCTAATTGAATGAAAATGATAAGAATTTTGAGATTCTCAATAAAATTAGCGTCGTGCAAGTTTATTACTATTATTCCACTTTATTTCTACACTACAAAGAATGCTGTGATTGGAACCAAAAGCCAAGTTAAAATCGTGTTTTTCCCACTGTCAATGTTTTAGTAAGCTCTGTATGCTTTATTCCTCTAGTGAATCTACCCTCCACTTAACTTTTTTATATAGAAACAATTTAATACTTTTCTAGTTATTTACTAATTCTCTCACTTTGAACGCAAACATGCTTGCGCATGTATGTACGTATAGTTTATAGACCCTCTCCTGCCAATTTAAAATGTGTTCTTTTAGCAAAAAAAAAATGTCTCTCCTACCCAGTTGACACTTAAACTTTTAATTTTATTGTATGCATTTACCAAATCAAAATCAAATGTCACCTTTAACATTGAAAATGATTATTAATGCGTTGTTGCGTACAGTGTTCGCCATGGTAGATGTGGACATATTCACATATACAAATACAAATACAAGTACAAAATACAATATTACATAACTCTACTCTATATACATATATATTTATATATATCTAATATTTCTCTTGTTAAACGTCTAACTACTTACACAACAAGCGAGAATTGTTATTTTATGCCTGATTTTGGCAAAACCTACCCAAATTAATTACCATAATTACAACAACATAAGTAATCGAAAAACAAAAACAATTGCAAAGCTTTACTCCTGCATCAAAGCCAAAGAGAAATGTGTCAAATCGAAGGGCAATATGTGTCAGCCAACAACAATAATAATCGATATGCTGGGGCATGTGAGATGTGAAAGTGAATCGAATATTAACTATATCTATTATATATATGTAGGTACATAAGTGCACAAAGCGTCAGCGCAAGGCGTATTGCAAGTAGTAAGCTATGGGTCCACACGCTCATAGCTCGTAGTAGCGCTGTGTCGCGATGTGCATACTCGTATTACAATATTTCAGTACCCCCACCCGACCAGCTACAGTACCATCCCAATACAGTTGTTGTGATATACAGGTTGTTTTTTTTTATTATTATTGTATTATTGCTAATATCTATAATACTCAAATAAAGCAAAATAATGCGTTCAGTACTAAAGTTTACTGTTGACTTTGCTGTGCTAATTTCAGGCAGTGTTCGTGTTTTTTTTTGGGTTATAAAAAATATTATATATAAATTCTTGGACGCTTTTTAATGCTAAACATTTATTTACTGGTTCCAAAAGTTCATTAATTGAATATTTGCCGTTTTTCATAGAATTATCTAAATATTTCGAAAAAGTTTATTGCATTGTTTGTAGTTGTAATTGTTTGAATTGGTTGCGAGCGCTTAGAGTTTGTAAAAAAAAATTTCATCCATATTGTGTTAGTTTTGAGCAAAAATAAATGATTGCAAATGCCACATATTTTGCGATATTCGACAATTTTGTTTAGTAAATTAAATTTTCATTTTTCTTCAAATAATTCAAAAGAAAAAAGTCCAACTTGGATTTAGGCGCCACATTTGTGTTGCTCTTATTTTTATGTTTTTATAATATCAGTCTACTTTCAAAAAATATTTTTTTTTAACAATACAGAACAAAAACAGTACAAACAAGTGTTTTAACAAATAAGCAAACATTTTGAAAATTGTTGCCCAATTGTTGTGGGCATTCTATAAAATTTTATTCGTTTTTCTTAAACAAAATAGTAAATTTTGTGCTCAACTTAGAAATAAAAATCGACTGCAGACCCGATTGTTAGTATTGTGTACATCCTTACTCACTTTAGGCGTGTTCGATTAGCTGGGTTTAGTACTAAAAATGTATTCTTAAGTAGTGATTTTAATTTTTTATTTCTACTATTGCAAGCTTTGTGTCTTTGGTTAGGGAAAAGTGAACGTTTATTTAAAAAAAGTAAAAAATTAATTATTAATTATTAATACTAAAAACCAAGTTATAAAAAATGTATAAATAATTAGTTATTGCTGTTGAAATCGCGGTAAAAATAAAGTTTAATTAATATTTAAATTTAAAGTAATGTGGTTAAAGCTTCATCAAATTTTAAAAGCTTCAACCCTTTGGTTTTAAGCGATCGCGAAGTGTTAAAACGAATTCTTTAAAATAAAGGATTACACTCACACATTCTACTCAATCAGTAAGTAAGCAAGCTTTCATAGTCGCCATTGAAATTATATGACCTATTATATGACTATTATTAAAATTGGGAAATAACCCGTATTTATCTAGGCACTCTTTCAAAAGATATCCACGACGACAGCTCACTCTAAATTTTCCTCTTTTAGTATTTGTAAGTAATTCGAAAAATCCCTTCAAGTTTTTCTCAGTCAATAAGTGATAAACTCGAACTTTCGTGAGCTTTCGAAGACGAAATCTAATATATATAAATATTTCCGATAAAAGCATTCATTCGCTTTTGATATCATCCAAAAACAATAAGTCTGTCTTAAGATTTATTTTGAAAACGCTTTTCAGAAATAGCTTCTTACATTAGCTTTTGTTGTCAACGAAAACAATAAGGAATTTAATCGTTCCTAAAGACCATGCATTTTCAGGCATAATCGTTCCTATTCAAGAAAAATTTTAATTGCTAATTAATGTTACGAAAAAATTATAACAGAAAGAGATTGCGCTTTCAATATTCAAAGTAACAATATTTTTATAGACTTGCAATATGATGCTCCATAGTAGAATAGTTTTGTTAACATAACGGTTGTTACAAGTCGAAAAATTTAAAAAATCGAAACATACCTGTTCAAGCCCCCAGTTACCGAATAAAGAGACAGCAGTGCCTGGTGCTAGCTTTTTACCGGAAATAACGGTCAACCTGTGAGATATATTTTTTCGATTCGGAGAGAGTTTTTTTCTGATAATAGTATGAATGTATATCAAAAGGCCCCCATATATCTTATTGAAATATTGGCGAACTTCCGGTTTACTTCATACCGCATATATCGGCCAATATGTGAAATATCTTAATAAAATTAGGTCGATGTGTTTTCCTTATAATGGTGCATTTTTTGGCCTTGCCTAAAATAACTAACCCTAGCCCCTATATAACTAATCACAGAATTTTCAAACATCCGGTTGATTTTCCTTCATATATATAGGTGATGGCATGTGAGGTACCTTAATGAAACTCAAGGAGCGTTTTATTCCGTTAGCAGTATGTTGTATTACCAAAAATAAATAAAATTTGATCAATAATACGACTATCACTCATGCACCTAATGTAAAATTTTCAAACTTCCAGTTGGCCTTATGCCATATAATTATATCGGCCAATTTAAAAGATATCTTAGCAAAATTAAATGAACATATAGTTTTGGATATACTATAGTTTTCGTCATTATAAATTATGTGAATTTAGTCTACGAATTAGCCCAACTAACAAATAATATACATATTGATTTTCGTTATTCTAACAAACCTAGGCCGAACATGTCGTTCAATGTTAAAATTAACTCAATCAGCCCATCCCTTTCCCTGTTCACAATATAGCCTGTATAATAATTTCCGACCTACCACCTGATAAAATGTGTGATACTTTAATAAAATTATATGAACTAGTTTTCTTATAAAAATATACTTTAACCACAAAAGACGCAAAGTTATGCATAAATTTATACCTATTTTTTTATTTCTCATTACCACCATGCAAACCAACAGCAACATAGTTTCATAGCCGTAGTTTGCAAACCGCCTCACAAACCCACTCCATAGTACCGCTAGCTAGATGAAAAAGTAGTTAGTGCTGCGATCGCAATTCAATATAAAAAATACGCGCCCAAAACTATGCTATCAATTAAAATAAGCCAACTAGCTGCAGCAGCAAGTTCAGATTAACCTAACGAATTTTTATACATCTTGATTTCTAAATAATTATTTCTCTATTTTTATTTGTATGTAAGCTATTATTATGTATATGAATAAAAAATATTTTATATAATTTAATTTAATTATAAATTTTTCCTGTTTTTATTGTAGTATAAATGTTTTAAACAAACACGAATTGCGTACAAGCAAATCTCTAACCCTTCTATACTTTCTATTATCTGTTTGTTAAGTCCACCACAAAACTTACAAATATGTAACGGTATATGTTTTGTGTCTTCTGTTGTTTTGTGTGAACTTGTCACGTCAATATTATAATTTTTTATTTTTTAATGTTAAAAAAATTTAATAATATTATTTTTTCTATTTAAACTAACCCTAAGTAATATATATTTTTTAAAATTTAAGTAAATTTTAGTTTAGATTTTTATTTAGTCATATTTTTTCGTCTTTGTCCTACACCCGTTAGAATGCATACATATTAGTTGCATAGCTCGTGTGTTTCGTGTGTACCCATCTCCCTAAACCAAGTAATTATGTCCATTAGTGTTAACACTAAAACTCAAAACAAAACCAGTTTCGAAAGTCAAGGCTCTGACATGTTGTGTATATAATTCGCATTTCTGCCAGTCAAATAAATATAAAATAGGTGTTATTATATTTTAAAATTATTTTTTATTTTATATTACTTTATTTATATATAGGATATCGTTTAAATTAGAGTATATATATTATATCTTTATGCTTATCAGACCTCTATGATGTCTAGTTCTTAGTAAAACTCAAGACACTTCCTTAACAATTCACATTTTTCTATTGCTTTACATCAAAATGTATAAAGACATATTTATTGTTGTAAAAAATATTAGGCTGCAAATATGCTAAAATGAATTCTTTGGAACTGGTTTGATGCAGACAAGCAGAAAGTGCTTGCGAATATGTGTGTGTGACTTGCAACAAAGTAACCAACAACAATTTTCAGCGCCTTGACTGAGTTCTCCAATCTGTTAACTCCAAAAAATTAATATGCTTTGAAAAAATAAAGCTTCGCCGACACCCTAAATCTTTAGGCTGTAAACTCATAGAAGCTTTATTTCAAAAAAGCTTTGCTTTCTGTGTTTTAGAGACAGAAAACAAACTTCCACGACTTTCTTAAAAAAGAAACGTTAAGAACTTTTAAGCTTGCTAAAATTTGTTTCCTAAAAAGCTTTGAGTTGCAGAAAAACTTCCACGACTTTTTTCAAAAAGAAACATTGTTTCAACTCAAAGAGCTTTTAAGCTCACTAAAGCTTTCTCCCTAAAAAGCTTTGCTTTTCTGTGTTACAGGGATAGAAAACAAACTTTCACTATCTTGTAAGAATAAAACAATATTTTTACACCAGATATATTTAAGCTTCTAAGCTCGCTGAAGCTTTCTCCTTAAAAAGCTTAAATTTTTTATCAAAAAGCGAGCATACTCGGTTTTCTAAAAACTGCGACACCAGCTTTTACATCAAATATATTCAAGCTTTTAAGCTCCCTGAAGCTTTCTCTCCAAAAAGCATTGTTTTTCTGTGTTTTAGACAGAAACAACAAAGCTCCAAGAGTTTCTCAAAACTGTCCGTCTTTTGCACTAACTGTGTATAAATTTCTCAAACTTTTAAGCTCCTTAAAGCTTAACCTCTTAATTCTTACTTCCTTAAGCTTATAATTTAGTATATTTATATATAATTTTTGTTAGAGCAATCTTAAGTAATTACCAAAAGCAAAGTAACTCCCATAACGTTTGGCAAAAAATACAACAAAAACATAATGCGATTTTTAAGGAAAAAACAAAAACAATTTTTTTTTGTTACCCAGTTTATGCTTAAAAGCAAAAAACAAAAAACTGAAAAGAAAACCAAAACAAAAAAAAGAAAGAAACAAGCGTCTGAATTGAATCGAATTGAATTCTTCTCAACAGGTTATCGCAGTGATATCCATACTATTTATAGTCCTGTCTACCATAGCCCTGACGTTGAACACCCTACCACAACTACAACACAGTGAGAATGGTACACCATCTGATAATCCGCAATTGGCTATGGTTGAAGCCGTTTGCATATCGTGGTTCACCTTAGAATATATACTTAGGTTTAGTGCATCACCGGATAAATGGAAATTCTTTAAGGGTGGCCTTAATATAATCGATCTATTGGCAATACTCCCATATTTTGTTTCCCTATTCTTATTGGAGACGAATAAAAATGCAACGGACCAGTTCCAGGATGTGCGCCGGGTGGTGCAAGTATTTCGCATCATGCGCATCCTGCGAATCCTTAAGCTGGCCCGTCACTCAACGGGCCTGCAGTCGTTAGGCTTTACGCTACGTAATTCATATAAGGAACTCGGTCTACTAATGCTGTTCCTGGCAATGGGCGTTCTCATATTTTCTTCGCTGGCATATTTTGCCGAAAAGGATGAAAAGGATACAAAATTCGTTTCAATACCGGAAACATTTTGGTGGGCGGGTATTACAATGACAACTGTTGGCTACGGGGACATCTATCCCACTACTGCACTGGGAAAGGTTATTGGTACTGTGTGTTGCATATGCGGTGTTCTGGTAATCGCTTTGCCTATTCCCATCATCGTTAACAATTTTGCTGAATTTTATAAGAATCAGATGCGACGCGAGAAGGCGCTCAAGCGGCGTGAGGCGCTCGATCGGGCCAAACGTGAGGGCAGTATTGTATCATTTCATCATATCAATTTGAAAGATGCCTTCGCCAAATCGATGGATCTCATTGATGTCATTGTGGATACAGGTGCGTACACATCTATTTATCTATATATACATATATATAGTAAAAAATATTATATATATATTAAAAAAATCATTAAAAAATACACAAAAAATAATAATCAAAAGCAAAGAAAGTTTTGATTCGAAAAAAATATTTATTATGCTTTCAAACACATACTAACCATATTTTATTACTTAACATATTCTATTACGTCATTCACTCTCACTTTTTATGTCGTACATTTTCATAGCAGAAAATAATTATTTGTATTACGATATCTGCTCATATTACATATACACTTTTAAGAATTACAACTACATTTATTATAAAGCATAAAATTTTGTATTGTATTATAATACCTATAGGTATTTGTTGTTATGGCGTATAAAACGTAATAATACCTTAACCTTTATTTATACGAAAAAAAATTCCAAAAAAAAAAAATAATAATAATAAGAAGTTGAGTTAAATCTACAAATAGTAGTTGTAGCTGCTTTGTGTTATATTGCTTAAACTAATTTGCTTATTTTCATTACTTCTGAGTTCGTGCGCTTTTCCTAAATATTTTCACGAACACTCAATTATATTTCTGGTTGCCTATAGCAGCTTGCTTTTCCAAATTCCATATACTTAAACGTTTGGTTTTACTTTTTCTACAAGCAACTACAATATTATGTATAAAAATTGGTATTCGGCATGCATTTTTTCAATATTTTTTATTAATTTTGTATTTTCAAAAATTGTATATTTTCACAATCTTTTTTTTTTTAGCACAGAAATTAAATTGCAGCGAAATTTTAAAACATACTTACTATACTGTAAATATTTAAATAAAACTCTGATGATAGAAATTTTCAAAATAATTAGTTGTAGCTTAAAACCGACAATTAAGTAGTTTAAATAGCGAACACATGTTATGAAAAAGACACATTTTATAAAAAAAAAATATAGATAGTTCTAAATATATATTCACAAAAAGTATTTATGAACTTGAACTACAAGTAATATCATATGCAAAATGTAATAGCCTTTTAGTGATAAGTGCAAAGTATTTCATAATTAGTAAGTAAGTATTTTCGATTCGCCACTTTTCTGCTCGCTACGCCTAAGCTCTGCTCACTTGTCGAAAAAGCGTGAGAGCAATAGCACAGATTTGCAGTTACATTCAATACGAAAGAGTATAACTGCCTAACTGCAGCAGTAAAAAAAGCTTAATATTCTAAATCTATTCATTTATACCAGTCTATTTGACTTATAACAGTTGTTCGTTTGACACACTACTCTGCAAGATTTGGCGAATCGAAGAGAGCTTATACTAATTAGTATTTATACATTTATAATAAATATACAATTTAAAGAATATGAGCACACCAAAATTTGTCTTAAGTTTACGAAATATTTTTGTATACAAAATTCTTAGAAAAATATAACATTTAGCCCAAAATTCTTATTAATATTCGCTTCAACAACCTTTATCAGTCGCCATATCTTGTGGTCATATTTTTATGCCATCTAAAGTAATCTAGTAGTCCCGCCCTATTTTGTCAATAATTTGAATTTCATACACCAAAAACTGTATATTGTGTATATTTGTAAGTGCAGAGTATAACGAAAAGTTGTAAGTACGAACATTCGCAGATAGTTCACATAATTATTTTGTAGAAGAAAAAAATAAGCAAGAAATAAACTCCAGGTCTATCTCGACCGACTATTAGAATAACCGATAACGCGTTCATGTCTTCATTACGCAAGTTAGCGTAATTTCTGCACACTAAACGAGGTCCAAACCCTCTTCAATTGGTATTTAAATTACAAAGGTGACTATTTCATTCCGCAGAGGCACTGACATGATCGTGTCTTTATCAACGTATTAGTCTGTGCCAGTTAGCCTCAGCGATGAGGGACTTAAAATATGTTTAGGTTCATGGAGAGAACTTTTACCTACGGTAATATTCTTTTTCATCTACAAAATTAGTATAATTTTGGGCTCAGTGTTTCGCCCACATCCAGTAAATGCAAATATCAAGAAATGATAGTATTTTTGAAGCCAATACGATTTGTAAAGCCTACCTGGTAAAATCATAGTAGAAAAAATCACTTTTCGAAAGAAACAAATTCTCATAAAACCTATTAGCTATTCGGAGCTAAAAATTAAATGTTAACCTTCTTTTCTTAATTATGATCGTAACGTACGCAACAAAAATGAGAAGAAACTCATCAAATCATTCAGCAAAGGTTTAAACTCCAATAGTTTATATACCATTAAATTTGAACCGGACTGACATAAAAAACAACATTTTTACGTGTTTTGATACATATATTTATTGTCGCCTTCAAAATGACTACTGAGGCAAGCCAACGCTTAAGCTAACTTTCTATACACTTCTTATAAGCCACGGCTGGCATGGTTCTCAATGACTTCAGTAAATTTTGATTATTTCGGTTACAGCTCACTTTTGGAGTGTCATTAGCTAGATAGTTGAACTGTTTCGACGTCATATTCATAAACCCATATTTCGTCTAGGATCCTCAGCTACGTTGTCAAACATCACGTTTTCGACCTCGACATAATTTTTGCAAAAGATTCTGTTCTTTTGGTACGAATCTAGTATTGACATTAACTAAAGAGCTACCAAAAACACACTAATTGACAAATGGAGAAAGAAACTTAAAAGTGGCTTAAGACTTTTAATACCTATGAAATTACATCAAGGCGTGCAACACAAGAAAGAAACGCAAAGCATCTAATAAAATTTAAAGCACTAGTAGAGTAAGCATGTAACCGAAAGCATTAAATCGGAAGACACACATATGTTACCAGACACCCAGTTTTCAGTATACTCAATCGAATGAATAAAGATTATTGAAGGTATTTTTCTTCCTCGGTAGCATTTTCATGTTTACGCTGGTTACCTTTCTGGCAACGGCTCGTAAAAGAGTTAAGTGAGGCCAAGAAAGAAGTCTGTAGACCCGAAATTGCTCGTAAAGTTTTCAAGACAGCTTGGTTTTCAATGTAGGCAATATTTTTCTCTTCTCTACGGTGGAAAGACACATTTGTCAGATTGAAAGAATAGTTATGTAAAAACTAACAATTCTTAGTATATATACAATTCAATTAAATAATTATCAAACAGTATATTCTAAAATAAAATGACTTATATTGTAACGCTTGGGAACTTTTCATCCACTTACCGACCGTCTCAAAATACTTGCATTTCCACTATCAACACCCATATACATATTTTCCCATATGTTAGTGCCTAGTTGGAACATAAGACCTCAAAATCATCAACACTCACAGTTCACTGCCTACCAATCACTTTAAGTAGATTAATTAAGTAAAAGTCTTTGTATTTTAAGTAGCGCATTTACATGACATTAAGTTGGTGTTATGTGACCACAAGCCAACGTTAAGCGTATAACTATTAGGCAAACACCAACACCAAACAAAAAAGCAACAACCAACAACAGACAGACAACTAAACACTACTACAAATATGTAAACACATATACAAATGCCTGAATGATAAGTAGCAAAAGCAGCAATAAAAAAGCAAAAACCAGAAAAACGCCCACAAAAAGTAGCTTAGAAAAAGCAAAATGGCTTCAAGCTTCAAGCAGCGTTGCAGTCGATTACTTAAGTTTCAAGTGCAAACTGCTTTTTTCTTCTTGCGTTTTGTTTTTTTTTTTACCTATATATCTTTTTTCGCCATTCCTATCAACGGTAACTTGGTTAAAGTGCAAATGACATCACTCAGAGCAATTAAGTGTGCCCCCAAAGTGTCGGTGTCTTAATGCATCAGTATTTATACCTACTCGTAATCTATACGTAAAGACTTACGTATTTAACATTGCTTATGTGTAGTTTTAGTGTGACTTACTTTCATGTGCTATCTATTATGTATATGTGTATGTGTATCTTGTAGGCAAGCAGACAAATGTCGTACATCCGAAAGGTAAAAATCAGAAAGCGCCAAATATAGGAAAACAACCATTGAGCGCTGTAATCGCAGGTGAATACATACATACGTACGTAATTTGCGTAATTTTTCTTCTCCACCTCCTTTAATGTTGAGCTTTGTATAGCAAAGGCAAAAGCAAAAGCATAAGCAACAATAAATCACATTTGCTTCCACACGGTTTCAACTAAAAAATTCGCAAATCTATTCATACTTAGTTAGTTTTTAGATATAAAACATACTAACATATGTACATACATACAAACAAACAAAACGATTTTACCTATGAAATAATCATTATTGTGAAACTTACGAATATAACTGTACACCGTATACTTGCCACCTTTGTATTTTTGAGATATATACACGTCGCAATTTTAAATAAAAATATATGTTTTTTAAGATTTATACAAAAAGATGTATACTCTTTTAAAACACATATTTGAGCTTTGTATAATATATATATATATATTTAGAAATTCAAATAAATAGCAAATAGTTACAAATTCCTGTAGTACCGATTTTCAATAGTCATTTGGGAATACAAATCTCCAATAATATTAGAGTTGAAAATATTTAAAAATATATATACATATATATCACATTTAATTAAGTAGCAATCGGTTTGAAAAAAAGTCGCAATGCTTTCTATTTCCGTCCAGTAAAACTATCAATAAACTTTTTTTTGGAAAATTTGCCAAACATAATTTAATTTATCAAGCCTTAAAAGCTTTCTATTAAATATTTTTTTCTTCAAAAGTCTACACTAGAAAAATCTGAATTTTCGAAAAACTCTTCAGAGTTCTGAACGATTTCTAAAGTGTGTTCAGAAATTTTTAATAATATTTGTTCATGGATAGGGTGGGCGAGCGCTAGAGTATAAGGTGTGATATGAGATGGCCTTCACTACCTTTAGCGATTGACTTTTACTGGCTTCAACGGACCTCTGGCGCATTCCTCGAAGCAGATTTTTCAGCTTGGAAAACAGAACAAGTCACAGGGAGCTAAATCTGGCGAACACGGTGGCTGAGCGATGACATGTCATTTCGTGTTTAACCAAAAAGTCAGTCACAATCACGTTGGAATGCGACGGCGTATTATTGTGATCCATGAATTTTCGACCAGATTTTTCGTTTCCGTACGAACTGCTTCACGTAGACACTACGAAACGGCCAAGTAGTATTCCTTATTAACTGTTTGACAGTTCGAAGCGAATTCATGGGAAACCACACCACGGTCATCAACGTGTTGTGGCGTGTTTTTTTGTTTTGTGGCGCCATTTACTAGAATATTACACAATTTCGACGTCATAGTCATAACCCCACATCACGTCACCAATAAGGATGTGTTTGTGGAATGTAGAGTCCTCAGCTACGTTGACGCGCATCTCTTTTACGACCTCTGCTCGACGTTGTTTTTGCAAAAGATTCAGGTCTTTTAGTACGCAAGTACCCAAACCATTTATCAATATGTGTTGAGTCGATCGATAAGAAATGTTTCTGAGATCCACTGCTATCTCTCTGATGCGAACGTGGAGATTCCAGCTCTCTTTCTTAAACTTTTTCCCTGTTATAGCCATTACAGTGGTTGCTGGACCACTGGATTCGAAAATCGTTGTATTGATATATTAAGAAAAATTTTGAAAAAAATTAACAAAGTATTTATAATGTATAGAATATTTCACAGACTTGCTCACATTATCTCTTCTTCACAAATTCACACACTCAATTATAGAGTCAATTGTTTATACTCAATTTGTAAAATATATATATTATTCTTTGAAACATGCAATATGCAAAGACAATCAAACCACAAATACTCACAAATTCATTATATATAGATATTATTATATAAATTAACTGTAATTACTATATGTTTTAGAATTAAGTGAGAAAATTGTGTATATACATATATAGTTACAAAGGACTCGGAGACGATGCTTCGCTATGAACACCTTTCTGGAATCCAATATATGTACACGCTGGCAAAAAATTTTATATATATAACACATAGACAGTATATGAGTATATAATAATTTGTAAATAAATTTTAATAACAATTTTATATAATATAATTAATGAAATACCACAAAATTGGACACATACAAATATTAGTGTGCTATGAGACACCTGGGATCCAGTTGCTGCTGTAAATAACAAACAAATCCACCAAAAATGCACGCAGTATTAATTACTAGTACAACATGTATAGGTATATTTTGATGGCATATCATGGGTATAAAAATAAATAAATAATTGCATTTAATAATTAAAAATAAGTAGGGATGATAGTAGCATTAACTTACAATTGTTATAAATTAATTACTTTTCGCAACATTATTGGTGATTTTGTGCATAAATTTTGCTACGTTAATATTATTTTCAAACATTTATTGGGTTGCGTTGTCTGTCTGCATATTTTAGTTGCGTTTGCAGGCAGTTTTTTAATTTTTCAATTTTAATTTTCAAAAAACTTAATTACATAAGTATGGCAGCTCTTGCATAAAAATTTTGTTTTTTTTTTGGTTTTTTTAGCGTAATTTATGTACCTTTTTCGTACAAACATATTATTTAAACTTAGAAATAGCAACAACTACCTTTCTATTTCCCCAACATACACCAACAACAATAACTCCTGAAACATTTCGTATTGTGGAGTTGAAAGTATGCGATTTTCAAGTGCTGAAATTTGTTATAGAAATTTAAATTACTGAAATAAATATTTTATTATAAGTATGTCATGAGCATTTAGCAGAAGATTGGTTTTAAATTTACACAAAAATATTTTTCAAAAATAGCAATAATTTTAAAAAATTTTAAAAATGTAATAATTTGCAAAAAAAAATGTTCATAGCGAATTTACTAAAATTTTAGAAAATTCATTTTTGCATGAATATTATAGATTTGCAGTTCCAAAACAAATGGTAAACGATTCTAGCGAACATTTTAAGCATTTTACAGTAGCTTTTATATAATTTTTTTTTCATAGCAAAAATATTTAACGAAATTCTAATAAAACTGCTGCAACTGATAATATTATTTTTTAATTTTTTTTTTAATAAAGAAATATATGCCAAATTGTGATGCTTTTTGTTATTTTCACATACAAAATCAAATTAACTAATTTTCAAACTTCAAATATGCAAATTTGTTTGAAAAAATTAATAAAAATTATTATTAACTTTGTTCGGATTAAAAATTGTCCAATTCATTCTGGTTTCGAATATCTAAATATTGCCTTTCGAACACGAATTAATAATTGTTTACTTCAAAAACAGTTGCAGCCGGTTAATTGAAGTTTATTAAGATTTTTAGAACCCCCCTACTAGAGAGTATTACAGTTATGTATATACATAAATCTACATATAATAATAGTTCCTTAAATTAGTGTGAAATTGCTTAATATCAACACAATACACCATCACTTCGCTTCAACTGCTCCTCTCTTAGCTTCGTACTATTGCCGAAAAATGCTCACTGAGCGAAAACAAGCAATTTATACATAAAAAAAATTTACATATAAGTAGTTAGTTATATATACAAACATACTTATATATTTAGTGAATCAAGGTTTTAAATGTTTATGCTAAATAAAAGCTAACATTTCACTTAAAAAAACTGTAAAATCTTCTCTCTTTTCTCTTTCCTTTCTCTCACTCTACGCCAAATCGTTCATATTTGTTCACCGTTTGCGGTACAAATCATCATCACCATAACGCTCATTTGAATTAAAAAAAAAAAAAAACACACATGTATATAACATAATCACAACAATAATTGCCACAATCACCGCTAAAAACAACAACAACACATCACCCAAACACCACCTACAACAAAATAATAAAAATCAAAAATACAAAAACAATGCCACAAACTTCATAAATGCTAATACCGACCACCTGTAACCGCATACATACCCACCACTTGGGCAAAATTAAAAAAAAAAAAATTTTTTTTAAACACCTAATACATGTATTTTCATCCAACATGCTGGCGCCTCATCAACCATTAAATAAAAAAAATAAAAATAAATAATTATTGCAACAATAACAAAACTGTAATTAAATTTAAATTTTACGAACCGAAAAAAAAATTGCAATACCGTGAAAATGGCCGTCGCTCATGCAAACATTGCGACACTTTCACGCTTGGCGCCTAAAACCACACACCACCTACTATTACGACATCCACACACACACACACTAACATACGCCAATTCGTCACATTTATCACCCGCTGGCGGCCACAATTCGCCGGAAACCGCTTAATTGCGCCACCTGCTTGCGTCGTCGTTGAAGCAGGTGAAAAGAACACATTAATCGAACAACCGCCACCGCCAACTTTCAGCACGCCGCGACGTCGTGCGCTCTCGGCGCGCATACAGGAATTGAATCGCAGCTTGTTGGAGGAGCGTGAAGCGCAAAATCAGAATAGTTCCAGTGATAATGAGGATAGTAGATAATTTTTAATGCAAACGAAATGCAAATGGCTGCTCCGCATGATAACGGTGAAATTACAGCAACAACAGGAGGAACTACTGGAGTGTTTGGTGGAGCAGAGAATACGTTTGATAATACATTTGAACAAGGGCACATATAAATACTAGATTATTCCAGTGTATAGAGTTCAAATTTTTTTTGAACGAGCGTTTAAATATGAGGGATTATAGAAGACGTTAGATATATACACCTACATATACATATACGAACTTAGAATATAATCACACACATTCCCATACAAACATAAACATTGTAGGCAATACACATGCATACACTTACACAGGCATTTATATGCAAATACCCTGCAGTGAAATGCGTTAGTTCGAAACCAACCTACGAATAGTACGTATTCAACTAATCCTGCAACTATATTCGACTTAAGGCACGCATAAAATACGTAATGAAACGAAACTTCCATGATACCTTTAAACGATATCAGTATTAACATTTTTTAATTAATTTTGTTATTTGATTTTTATCAAAATTTCAAAACATGTGGCAACCCATTCCAAAAATATATTTCTTACAGATATCCTTCTTAAAACTGTTTAGCTTTTATACACATAGTGTAAAATTTCAATAATTTATTAATAATATTTAACTAGATGGCAACTCTTTTCAAAAATATTTTACTACCTGCGATCTTTCCGAAACACATTTATTCTGATACCCACATTTTAATTTCAATTCATTTGAATAACAACAACTTAAATAGATGGCAACTCTCGTCAAAAATATTTACGCCTGCATTATTTTTTCAATCATTTAATTTTGACATCCTTATTGTAATTATTAGTTTATTTTTACAATTTTGTTGAGAACAAATATCTTACGACTAGTACGAACACAACTAATCCGCCAACTGTCTGTTTTTTAACTGAATACGCGCACGAAAGCCCTAACATTGAACTATATATGAAGAAGAATGAATATTCGACAATTTATTTATGTCAAAATTTTCAAGGGAGATGGCAACCCAATCTAAAAACATACACCTGACTGACTTCTTTCTTAAAACCATTAATATAAAATTTAATATGTTTTTTTTTTAATTTTTTTGAATAAAATATTTAAATAGATGGCAACTCTTCTCAAAAATATCTTCTGGAAAACTCTTTAGCTTGACACCCATATTGTAATATTCGTTCATTTTTCCCATAAATTTAAATAACAATAATTGAAATAGATGGCAACTCTTCTCATGTATACGTCTGCAATCTTTTATAAGCCGTTTTATTTCGACAACGACACTGCAAAAATTTGTTTACTTTTATAGTTTCAGTGATTATAATCTTTAAAACGGGTGGCAACACTCAACGAAACATATTTTCTATTACTAGCATTCTAAACCCACTTGTAATAATTGGTTTTCTTTACTACTAATATTCAATAAAAAATTTCAAACATGTGGCAACCCTCGTAAAATATTTTGTAACTCTAAGTCTTCTTAAACCGATTTAGTTAAATACCATATTTCTGTGTTTGTACAAACAGTTTTTCACACACAAATTTACATACAAGTGGCAACCTACAATTTTTTTTCAATAACCCATACTCTAAATTATACCAATGCATACTTCGAGTGTGATATAATTTTGTTCCAGCACACAATTCCATTACAGTCGATCGATGTTACTTTCTTGACCAGCCTATTGTTTCACTGCAGGGTATATACAAAACACGCACACATTCAAATGTTAGTGAATATATGTATACTATATACATGAAAAGCTTATTGTTGTGCATAAACCTAGACCTGTTGAATTAAATGCTTAGCTCTTTATATGCATACATAATAATGTGCAACAAATCCTACATTCTATAATTAAGTCTTAGCAGTTGCGAACGTTGCCATACCAATGAACTTGTGCACTTATGTTCAACAAAATAATCCTACATATATACAAACCTAATTTTCAAGGCAGAAAATAGCATAACTATATTTATATATACATAGACAAGCAAAAGCGCTGTATAGAAGTTGACATTATAGAAAACCTTATGGTTAAAAATCGTTATAAGCCATAAAAGTTGTTGGCATATTGTGCTCGAGCGCATTTTTTTATACACATAACTGTGCAATATGCAGACCAGCAATATAAAGCAAACATAAAAAGTACATAAAAACATAAGCTTCCAATAGAGAATATTTCAACTTCCAGCAAAATGCTTACCACTAAAATAAATATATAGATTTAAACAAAAAAAAAACAACAACAACCAAAATGCGAACTTCAAGTTGTAGGTATTTTTTGCATTTTTATTTAATATTTTTTTTTTATTTTAACATAATTTTTTATTTTAATATTTTTTTTAAATTTTTGCAAATCCAAATGATTGCTGTGTTCTAGTAAATATTTAAAAACAAAATGTATATACATACATATAAATGCGAAATTGTTGTATAAAAAATTTATAGATGTCATTCCATTTACAAAACCAAAAGCAAAATGCAAAAAAAAACAAACCAAAAATTGTAGTATATTCAAATATATGTATGTAAGATTAACGAATTCCAAGGCTTGAAATATTTTATACACCAAACAAAATTAGGCTGCAAGTATATAATACTTGTTGTTGTTACTAGTAATACATAAATACATGATATATGTAGTATATTAAATTTTGCATACAATTGTATAGATTTACATATAGACATACATACATATGTACGTAGTTTTTAACGAAAAGCGAATGTTAGTTATACACAATCCATTTACATACATATATACTAGGTTGTAAAGTAAAGTACAGTTAGTGTGAGAAGCGTATAAGCAGCGTGAATGAATGATAACAAAATTCGACCAATCAATTATCTTCAATTTAATCCTGAAAAAAAAATCTGTTTGAACACATTGGAGATCTCGAATTTCTTAAAATTTGGAATTATTTTGCGCGGTATATTATTGCGTTGAAGACAATCTCATTTTACTAATAGACTCTAACCTATACTTATTGAGATAATTGAAGCCGCAATCTTAAGATTTGGCATATCTTTTTGGTGTAACTCTATCTTATACTCCTCTTATTGTTCCCTTTACTTGCAAATGACGCCTCCATACTTTGTAAGCATCTAAACCATATTTGTGTTGTTTTACATATCTAACTCATGTTAAAAGATTTTTTAAGGAATTTCATGTAATGAGATCCCCCGCATTCCAAATAAGTACCTTCTATCATAGAGATGTGCCCAACACCTTAGGGTTTCAAAACTTACTAAATAATTGTGAGCCATTCAGAAAGTCGCATGCGAGATGAGATCAAAACGCCTATTACGAAATTTAAAAAAATTATCCTAAAAATTTGTGAAAATAATGTACGACGGTTCAAAGAAAATAGAGTTCTGTGGTCCAAACTCATTATGGGCTTAGTTGTAGCCTTCCTTACAATTATGTTCGATTATTGCACCGAGATTGGGTACATTGTTTCCTTTCACCACCCTTATTAAAGGCCGATAAGAGATCGTAATGTGTTATTTTGTCGGAAACCTATTTCAATTTGACTGGATCATTTCATTTAATCTAAACTCTTTACTTTTTTGATATCACGATATTTTAGGATATTAATATAAGACCGACATATATGAATAATTCAAATAGTCTGCTATCCAATGTGTGAGAAAATCGGTAAAAAAAATCTTCTGGGTAGCTAGTCATATAGGAATACAATGAAACAAAATGGCAATTGGCACGCTCTGGAGCAGCCAGGAACACAATTCCGATAAACTGAACTTCAGAACCTTCATGGGCTTAGAGGCACACCTCAGGTCTTAGAACACGTGAAACACTGGGCCCACAAAGATATTTTGGGATGGTGTTAATGATGGACAGACCAAAAATTTTCTACTTTCAGACAAGAGGGCAACATTGTAGTGGTCATTATAGGGAACATACCTCTAAGATATCACCTTCAGAAAATAAGCAACACATATTCGGTGGAATGCAGAACTGCGCGGAGGATGATGAGACGGCATCCGGGGTGAAGAAAATTATTTAAATTACCAAATCCACTGAGTTGCTGGATAAGGCTCAATTGTTTTTCCTTCGGGAGTAGAATGCGCTCCTGCGCTCTCCTTTTCAACCAACCAACCATCCACAGTGAGGTTAGTTTAGTCTTCGAACCAAAACAATCCGAGCTTGGGACTGGATGAAAATTAATTTCCCATACTTTCGCGTATCTACCACTATTCTGACAGTGACAGGGTTTTTGATACACCACATTGTCTAGAATCTTCAGTTTGATGAAAAAAATATCGTATAGTATCTAACCAGCTACAATATATATGATTACTGTCAGTTCTCTAATGATCTATATTCTAATCTTTTTGTATGACAAAAATTTTTCAAATATTTCTCAATACTTTGGAACAATTTTGAAAGGTATAGCAATTGCTATTTGTTTTTGCAGACCCAACATTATGATTAGTGTAAAATTATGTATTATAACAACTAAAAAAAAATCTCACTTCCTCCAATGATATCACAAAATTATTTTAAAAAAATAGAACCTTATCCATTCACGCTGCAGATAGTTAAACTCTACTACGGTAAAAGGCAACTTTGCAAAAAGAAATTATAGATAAATTTAACAGAAAATATCAAAATTTTAAAGGTGATTAAATCGTTCGTGAATGAGTCCTGGTATTCTATAGCAGAAAACCTTAAATATTATATATATAGTATCATATATGTAATAACGAAATTGTAGTGCATTCAATGCAACACACACCGACGAAATCAATGCTTCCTCGTTTCATAGAAAGTTACACCACACACTTAGAAGTATTTAGCAGAACATCCAATACATTTCCACAATACATACAAACATTTACACATACATCCACATAAAAATACATATACATACATAACTAATTAACTCGCGTTTAGGGATAATGCTTTTAACTACATAAGTACGCTCAAATCTTATTTAGCCGACTTATACTAGATTATTCAAGCAGTACTATACAGATATATTATATAACTTACTGTACTCATATTTGTTTTCAAAGTCTGCATTGAAAAGAAATTTAAATACTTTTTTTTTTTGGTTTTTGCTCTTGTTAAAAGTTTTGCAATCAAAAAACGCAAAAAAGTTGCCTTAATATAATTTATTATATTGAATTAATAAAGAACTCATTGGAGACTCGACAAAGCCAGCACTTGAAAATTTCATGCTCACATAACAGATTTTTCAAATAAAATGCTTTTTTTATTATAATCATATACAATAGAAAATACTTATTATTTTATTTAAATAAGTTTTTTATTATAAATTATAAGCCGAAGTGAACTCTATGTGTGAGTAGCTTTTATGTATTAATTTTTTTGAACCGCTATAGCTTTATATGGATGACCGCTACTTATAATCATATTCGTATAACTGTTATATTTATAACCACATTTGGCCCAACTTCAATCGCAAGAACCAGTAAACTCATTGCCCTCTGTAAGACAAGCCTCTCCGTAGTTTAGGGGATTCGCAGTTCATTGCTCTATCGGCTACCACGTTGAAAGATTGAGAATATTTCCGGATGCCAGCTGTAAAAGCTGTATGAAAGAAGACGAAGTGGACACTTTCAGATATTATACTGAGCTGGTGAGAATAGAAATTAAACGCCTAAGCAGATTTGTATTGGCTTCCACACGCTTGTCGACTTATAAGATTGAATGCAGGGGTTCTAATTTTATGGCTTCACATAGCTCTATATATATATCTAGTAGATCTGTGGATCAGCCAAAGAATCTTATCTCACCTAACCTATAGTTGGAATCACTATGTTTTTAAATATACATAGTAAGTCGGTACTTTTATCTACCTTTGTATCGTTTCATAACCCCTAATCTGTAACTATACGCTCAATACCTAGTTTTAGTCAGAATTATGAAATATCTCACTGCGAAATAGCAAAGTTTATTACATTTCAATTTGGGAGAATGCAAGATATTTTCCTTTTATTGCTCGTACTTCTACATCACATATTTATTCTCTGAAAAGTGTATAATAAGTGACCCGAAGTTTGTAACACCTAGTAGGAAACGTCGGAGACCCTATAAACAATAAAAATTCGAGTCGATTAAGCCATGTTCGTCAGTCTGTTTATATGCGTACTAGTCGTCAGTTTTAGACTTATCGATTTGAAATTTGGCACATGTCCTTTTCTTCCTAAGAAACTGCTATTTTGCCGGAACCGCCAATATAAGACCAGTATAGCATATATTTAGATGCCATCCAAACTGAACAATCGGAATGAAGTGCTTGTACAAGCTTGTATGGCAAAATTTGTCAATTGAAAATATTTGTATGTCTTCTCGAAATTCGACTTGGGTTATTTTCGAAGACAATGGTGTCATCTCCGCAGAAATTGTTGAGATAGCTGTCATCTTGTAAAGGAACTTTTGTATTTGTGAAGGGTATTATAGCTTCGGTGCAACCGAATCTAACGTTTTATTTTATTTTGTTATTAATTTAGTAAGGTTCAACTTAATTAGAGATTTGTTTTAAAAATTTCGGTCAAAATATGTTTATTTGCTACATAAATTATAAAAATGTGGGCTTAATACTTTTATTACGCTTAAAAAAAAATTTTTTTTTGTTTTTTTTATTTTCCAAAAACTATTTATTTTACGCAAACTGACAATTCATAGTTCCGCAGAATTTTTTAATTAGTTAAATTAAGCTAAATATGTAAAAGTAAAGCCTTATAAATTAATTTAGCTTATATAAAGATTTAGAAAATATACATATACATATTTATATTGAAACGACAATTTATTACAGTTTGTATGTATATATTGCAATATTTACACACATACACATATATAAACGCATACATACATAAATTGT
The DNA here is from genome assembly GCF_042242935.1 of Bactrocera oleae. Classification (NCBI taxonomy): domain Eukaryota; kingdom Metazoa; phylum Arthropoda; class Insecta; order Diptera; family Tephritidae; genus Bactrocera; species Bactrocera oleae. The sequence goes on along the minus strand of NC_091540.1, from coordinate 61,288,126 downwards.
ATATATGTATATGTGTATGCATATAAAAAATGCCTTATTTAATGATATTAATTTTAGCCAATGCAGTTTTTGATATTTTAATGTAGCTAAGCGATTTGAAAACGATAATCAGTAAACAACAAAAACACTGCGATTACGTAACAAAAATTAAAAAATATATTTATATGAAAAAAATATATAAAAACAACAAAAATAAATATATTCGTATAGAAAACTCGAAACGCATTAGTCACATAGCAGTCGGTTCTAACGATATAACGGAACTATAGGTAGTTATCGTAAATAGTATGCGCATAGTACATATGTACATAGCTTTGTATATATTTACTATGTGTTTGTAGTGAAACTATGATATACACCAATTAAAACAAAAACAAAAAACACAGTTATTAAATATTATACACTTACATGTGCTGTATATATACATATGTAATAAATTTATGTATGTGTATGTAAAAACACCGAACGGATGTTGTTGTTATGCGTTGTAGAATTTAAGAGAAAAAAAATGTTATGTTTTGTACAAAATTCGCTAGGTTCAAGAAAATTTACTAACAAAATTTGAAAAAAAAATTTGAAAAAAAAATTTAAATTAAAAATAAAGTGAACACACAATGAATGTTTAGCATGTAAGTATGTTCAGTGTATATGTAATGTATGTCAGCGTTGTAGTGTGCTAAAATTTCTCCAAAACCGAAATATATTGGATTTGTTTAAAACAATTGAAAAACAGTTGTTTCATTAGGCTTATTTAAAGGATGAATGCTAAGTTTTTTTTTATATTTTTTTGGAAAGCTGTTTGAAAACTATATTCGATATTTTATTTATAAAGGCTGAGCTATGTTAAAATTTTGTAAATTTCTATCATCGAGGTAAAATACTATACAATTATTTGATTTCAGAAAATTAAGGAAAAATTTAAAAAAAATATAATCTGTTCTGTGATGATTTTAGCAGAAAATTTTTTAAGTAATATTGAAAAAATATTATGTTAAATTTTTTGAACATATTTTTTTTCTTATTTCGTGTTATTATTTTTCTTTATTTAAAATATGAGTCTTTTTAATAACAATATGTGTTTTAAGTCAATTTTATATATTTTTTCATTTATTTCGTATTAATGTTTTTATATATAAATGACTAGGTATATCAAATATAACTATTTATTTGGCTACTTTTTCACTTTGAACATGACAGTCAAGACCTAAGGTTCATTTTAATAATAAATTCTAACATTTTTAATTAAACACATTTATGGTATATACGCTGTATGTACAGGATATATTAAGTTTGTTACACCTATATACAATACAATAGAAGGAAACGTCGTGAAGCCTATAAATTCATATCCGTCTGTACTTATATATACCCGAACTACTTGTAGTCCTTCAGTTATAGAGATATTGCTCTAAAATTTTTCACACGTCCTTTTATCCGCAAGAAGCTGATAACATGATGGAACCGGCAATATCTTAACGAAATTCGGCAAAAATTACTGTCCAAAGCAATGCTACAATATCCGTATAAACTTTTCAGATCGGACCACTGTAGCTTATAGCTGTCATAGAAAGTGATCAATGAAAATAATGACCATACGAGGTCAGGGTAAATCTTAATTATTTGGAAAGTTATCTTCACGATATTTGGCTTATAATATTGTCCAAGGCAACGCTATAAGCTTCGAAAAAAATGTTTCAGATTGAACTACTATAGCATATAGCTGACATACAAAATGATCGATCAAAATCAAGTCATAGTATAGAAAGCTTTTTTATTTAACGAGATATCTTCACGAAATTTGGCATAGATTATTGCCAATTTATAAAACAAAAATTATTTTACTATATTTCTTCAAGAAATAAACTAATAATTCGTGTAAGTTTATTTTGTTACATCTTATATATAATATTATTGATTTCGATAAACTTTCTAATTTTAATTTTTGCCTTAAAACTATAAAATATATATAATTGTTTTTTATTTGTAATAAATTGTACTGTATTTTTCACAATGATTATGAGTATTTATTTCATTTAATTAAAACTTCTTATCTAAACATGAAATTGAGCAGCAATTTAATTTCTACATTCTGCTCTACTCGTAAATGTGCACACTTTAATCTCTATAATCAACTAATTTGAATTTCTAACCTCAAATAATAATTCTTTTTCATAACAGTAACATATGTACCATATGTGTTCTTTGTGCAAACTGAATGCGAAGTTTTCTCTCCTTCGTAATATTCGTGCATGCGCAATTAAAACATTTGCAAAGTGCTAAATGCACGCATAAGTAAATAAAATATAATTGCATAATTACCATAAAAGCCGACTCTAATTTCCACTCTATGCATACATAATTATTTATAAAAAAATTTAAGCTAAAACTAAGCATAATTTCACTGTGTTATGTAATTTGTAACTCGTGCTCTTATTTGTCTATTTTTCGTACATATGTATTCCTAAAATGTCGCTATGTGCAGGTGTAGGTGTATAAAGTAGTCAAATATATAAATGGTAGTAAATATGTGTGTCATAAAGTGCTAAATTTGCATTTATTATTATTGTCAGAGTTATTGCCGCTATAACAAATGTACCGCAATGTGTGATTTTAAGATTTAATATTCGCCAAATTGGTTGGTATGTTTATGCGTAGAGCGCTAATAATCTTATTTAAAATATATATATACTATAAACATTAAAAATATAAGTGTTTTGAAGTGCTCAAAATACACTGGATTGAATGTTTCTTTAGTTTTTATCGCTTTGTGTCGTTGTTTATTTAAATAAAGTAAAATATTTCATTTAAACCGGTGTTTTTGAGCACAAGCTTCAAAAATCTAAGTAGTTATTCAAAAAGCTCTCATTTTTAAAACTCATCGCAAAACGCATCAAAATATTTAGTATTCATTATTACTCTCATAATTAATGTCTGCATTCGCTAATTACTTCATTTATTGTATTTGTTTCATTAAGCATTATACTATGTACATAAGCGTAACAAAATTTTTGTATTGTAATAATTCGGCTTTTAAATCCATAAAATTTATTCTTAAATGAATAAATAAGCGCAAGTTAGATAAGGCTAATAAAAATTGCTAATGTCAACATAATTTAATAATATAAATAATATTGAAGCCCATTTTCAACTGTCATCCATGGCATTTTCTCCATAGATATATATTTTCATTTGACATATATCATCTTCAATATTCATTTTCGAATCCATTCATGCAATTTCGATAATTTAAATTTGTAATACTTGGGATAGACTATCGAGAGCTTATAGAATGAATGCATCTAAAATGAATCAATTAAAGCAATAGCATTCAAAGTTTCTACTAGAATCAACAATGGAACAATATTCACATAAATATAAAATTTCATAAAAATATCAATTTTCGATATCTAAGCAATTTAAAAAATGATGAACATTTCAAAGAAAAGTATCCTTACCTTTGGTTAAAATTTGTATAGAAAAAAGTCAAGCTTTATGTGCTACGAAATTTATCTCATCTGTTGTACCAACAACCAAAAACATATACTTTCGTTTCATACTGTTATCCGACAATTCACAAAAAAATGTGAAAAACTTCGATATGCTAAGCTTATCAATATTATTTGAGAAAAATATTTGGCGAAATGTTTCCAAACCTAAAACACTTCTGAATATTCATATACTGAACAGGGTATATTAAGTTGGCCCCGTTATTTGTAACACCCAAAAAGAAACGTCGGAGACCCTATAAAGTATATACTCGTATATGAACGATCAGCATTGCGAGCTGAGTTAATTTAGCGATGCCCTTTCGTCCGTCCGTTCGCCTCTCCATCCGTCTGTATATATTTTTTTAATATAATATATCGATATGAAATTTCGCACCCGTTTATTTCTCATCAAGAAGCTGCTCATTTGTAGGAACCGATATCGGACTACTATAGCATATAGCTGCCATACAAACTGAACGATCGGTAACAAATGCTTGTATGGAAAACTTTTGCATTTGACGAGCTATCTTCACGAAATTTGGCATGAGTTATTGCCTGCGCCAATGATGCAATCTCGGAAGAAATTGTTCAGATCGAATAACTATAGCATACAGCTGCCATACAAACTGAACAATCGGAATCAAGTTCTTGTAAGGAATTTTTATATTTCTGAAGGGTATTGTAGCTACGGTGCAACTGAAGTTAACGTTTCCTTTTTTTTCCTTTTTCTTTCAAAATGGCAGTTTCTCAAAATTCATATTGCTTATACGTCAATATATCACTTTTAAGTTAAACTTAAGTACGTGAGTAAATATAAGCTCTCGATTTGTCCATTTGGTATCTCTAAAATGATCGTTTGTCGGTTCGCTATTTACCATGAAGCTAAGGTAGAATTGCTAGTTTATGAACACATTATTCTGGTATTTCGATCTCATTTAACTTTGTTCTACCGACTTGTATGAGTTTTAACAACTTAGTGCAATAGAAAGTCTGTAACTAAAGAGCTTGTTTACAATAAGTAAATAAATTCTAACTTTCATAAAAATTGTACAAAATATTAGGTTATAGGTCGTATAGTCTTATTTAAATTGAGCTCTATTAAAATCTCGAAACATATTATATTTGTCATACATCGACTGTTGCCTATGTCGTCGGAAATTGTTAACTACATGGATTGTTTTTATATGAGGGAACAACTCAAAATTATACATCAATGGTCCACCAAATTGCTCCGTATATCGATCAAAAATAATCTTGTAAGATTCGATACGATAGCCATTGATTCATCTCTTTTTATTATTTTACGAACTTCATCAACCGCTTGTACTGACCATAATCTTTTATGGTATACGATTCAGAATTGCCCTCTTTGCATATTCGGTTGTCACATAACCCTCGTTACTGAAAGAAGTTTTGACAACGCAAACAGTCGGTTGTTATTTAGTTTCAAGCAGTTATGAGTAAATTATTATTTTATTGTGAAAAATTCTCGCACGTTAGGATTACATTTGAAATCTGGAAGTGTGCAAGCCGCAAATTAGTAATATATTCATAGTGGAGGCAACATTTTATAAGCCACCTCATTACCCTTATAAACTGTGCCTTTAAAAGCATTCACTTTGTTCCATCATCCCATGATTTTATTCCAAAATAATATTTATTAGCCATTGGAATTAATATTCGTAATCGAAACCATTGTTTTCCTTGAGTAAATTTGCACTTCGAAATACACATAATTAACGCACAACTCGAGTTTACCGTATTTATAAAATCCATTAACGTAAATATTAAAAAATTAAACAATTGTATTAAGGAGTAGTTAGTGGTGACTAAATTCACTGTAGAAATAAAAACAGTGTTTAAGCATGGCGATTGCTAAGTATTATTAGAATAAAACATCTCCGTAGATTTGTACTAACTTATTATATAGTTAGTTTCTAGATACTTATAGGCCATATTACAATATTAGATATTTTGTAGTAATTGAAAATTAAAAGCTATTATCCTAATTTATAAATATAAATATTCGATGTCAACATAAGGCAGACTAAATGCAACAATTACATAACTCAAGAATTGCAAATTTCCAAAAGTAGTAAAATCAAAGGTAATGTCTACCAGCTGATCAAATTTAACGTGGACTGACCAAAAAAACACAAAAAACATTAACATTTTCAAACATTTTATCACAAATCTTTAGTATCGTCTTCAAATAAACTCCTTCTGCTTCACGTTAAACCGCCAAAACGGCCAAGTAATCTTTCTCATTAATCGTTTAATTTTGGCGAGTTCGTTGTGAACTACAACTTGATTTTGACCGACTTTGACGTGGCTTTCTTGACAGTTTCGACGTCATGTTCATAAAGCTATATCTCATCAACAGTAATGATGCATTTCAGGAATGCAGGGTTCTTAGCTACGTTCAAGCATCTATTTTGCGATATCTGCTCGACGTTGCTTTTGCTAAAGATTCAGATCTTTTGATATGAGTCTAGCATTGACACGATTTTTACCGTATACATTAACCAAAATGTGTTGAGTCAATTCATAAGAGATGTTGAGATCCTCAAGCATTGCTTCTTTAACTTTTTCGTCATTAAAAGAGATGGATGGACGACTTGTGACTTTGCGTAAATTTTCGATAACTGGGAAGGCAACATCTCAAGCAAACTCTTTGTTCAATTGTTTTTTTATCAAGTTAAAAATCGCCAGAGAAACTTTTCGCATCGTAAACAAACAGCTGCCAAAACACACTAATTGACTCATGGAGCTCAAAACTTCACACGCAAAATAGGTTGCACCAACGTAGGAAATTTTGTATCGATTTGGTCTTGACGTGCAATTTAAATGAACCAGTCCGAGTCAAATTTGATCAGATGGTAAAGTGGGTACCATACAGAAAATAGTCTATCTGCCATAGAAAAGGACATGTTAAGTTTTATTCATATACATTTGGTTTGACTGTAGATAAAAAATAATTTTGAATTGTGTCATTTTATATGTTTATAAATTAATTTTACTTTGTTTTAATGGTCTCATCATTTCGCGAGTTGTGTAATCTCGAAAACGAAAAATTATCAATTTTTCATTTAACATTTTTTTGTTACTGTTAGGGTTGATACTACTTTCTTTCCTTTTATTGTATAAAAATTACGTGTCACTTTTTCTCCGGGGTTAACTCTTAATCCACTGAACCGATTTGAGTAAAATTTAGCACACTGTGCCCTTGTTTAATCCAACTTAAAAGATAGGATAATTTATAACTTCATTATGTTAAAATTTAAACAAATCATAAATATATAAAAAATATATTTCTAAGCAGCGTCATATTTTAGAAATTCAAAAAAATTATATAAAACAGTAAAATTCAAACTCGAAAACTCATAATTTTTTCCAATTAAACCACAGCAACGCTTGGTCGAAACTTACTAGTATAAATATAATAATTTCTGAAAATTTTTGCGTTACGTCGTTTTTGCGTTTAATTTGCGTTGTATTTATCGAAATATGTGTCAACACCTAAAATTTTTTTTATTAATTCTTGGTATTAAATATAAATAGTAAATGAGCTAAATAAAATGTGTGACTAAGAAAATAATTTATTTCGAACTTCTAAGCGTTTTTTGTCACAATACTACTAACAAAAAGGCGGCGAAAAAATATATATTTTTACCAAAAGAAATATTAAATGTTCATATATATATATATGTATAATTAACACAAGCTACGCACAAATTAAATATATATCTAAGTATCTGTGTCTATATATAATATATATGCTATTTTCGTACTACTGTTGTACTACTATAAAAGTAATCAAATAATAAGTACTATAGCCAGTATTTTATGTCGTCTCATCAACGCTCAATGTTGTTGTAAGTTGTTGCACTGTCTCAATACTATGTAGAGACGCTCACAAAAACGCTCTTATGAAAAAATAATTAACTGGAACCATTCTCTTCAATACTTTCTTCTCGTTTCCGAACAAATGCTGAAATTGAATGAACAAATTTGAAATTGAAAATTTTAATGATGGCGCTTGTAACAATGCAAAACGGAAAAAAATAAATTAAATGAATTTGGAAACCAAAAAATTTTCTAACTGGAATTTGCTAAATGGCATTCATGGCTGATTGCGTGCCGCAAACGACAACAAAAAAAATATATATATTTAATTAATTATTGCAACGAAATCAAACAATCAACCAACATGCATACAATCATCAACAAAATCATCAAAAATAAATAAAACAACAACAAATTGAATAAAAATTTTATGAAAATGCATATCTGTATAAATTCAACTCGATCATGGCATACAATTTCACATGCGCTTGACTTAATGCACGCAAAAACAAATATCGTTATATATTTATGGTCGCTCACCAAAAACAACATCACTCATTATCACACTTGTGCACGAAAAAATAATATTTAATAATAAATATCAAATAAAAAAAAATAAAAAATTAAACATCAAAATAACTAAAAAATTTGAAAATATAAAAATAAATAAAAAATATAACTAATAAAAAATCATATTAAAAAATATATTAAAAACAATAAAAAAAAATAAAAATAAAACAAATAAAATAATATTTTTTAAAACTAAAAAATATTTTTAAATAATAAATATAAAATAAAAATAAAATTGAAAACATTAAAAAATATATTAAAAAATAATAATAAATAAAATTTAAAAACTTTACAAATAAAATAAAAATATATAACATAAATTGAATTTTTTTAAATTAAAAAAAAAAAAAAATTAATCTCAAAAATGTCTCAAACGCATGACTGCACGCATGCGCAACATATTTGCACGCACACTCACGCCCGATACACACGTTCATGCATAATTTCGCACATTTTTTTATATGCATATACCTATACATATATATGTACTCGTATATATGAAAACATGCAAAAATACAAAAACAAAAAATTAGAAAAGCGCGAAAGTCGCAATAGATCAATAAACAATTGGCATCGTTTAACCCACGCGCTACGACGGTCCTCCACAGGGCACAATCTCTCGCAGACCGATGGGAATAGCACCGAAGATGGCGAGTCGACCAGCGGCGGCGGTCGCAATCCGGCCACCACCGGCGCCGGCTGTTACCACAACTATGATCATATGGCCAATATGAGGAATTCGAATATGACGCATCACGTAAGTTTGAACAGACGCGCGTCTGAATACTCTACACACATACATATATGTACAATTTCATACATACATATGTATACGCGATATATACGGTATTTACATATATGTTGGTGTACGTGCGTATGTATGTCTGTATGTATATGTATATGGCGAGAGCAATTGTTGTGAGTAAATTATGTGTGTTTGTTTGTTTTTTCCCCCCAAACTAACTTTTTCGTATCTTTTACATGGACTAACTAACATTTCGTTCAAGCATAGCATAATAAGTATAGAGCTAGTACTGAATGTGTTCTATTCATCTATGTACTACACATGTATATATATATATGTATATAGACACTGCTCTAACCCACCAACTATTAATGTATTTTTTATTTTCGAAATTCGGCGACTGCGCTCATGCATAGTTTCGTCCATCTGTACCTGATCAGGAATCAGTTCCTCCATATAGTTATGTCGATACGCCGAATGCCCACCTAACATCCATGACGGCCATGGAGAGCTACAAGCGTGAACAGCAGCAGCGTCAATTGCAGCAGCAGCTGTTGCGCGAACAACGCGAGAAGCTGGAACTGGCAGCGCAACAGGAAGCAGATGCTGCGCTGCTGACAACAGCGACCGCCACGCTTATAAGCGTCGCCAAACCGTTGAGCACCACAACGCCAGCTAGCACCAATGTTGTCGGTGTAGTCACTGCGAATGGCGGTGCCAATGTTGTAGCCGGCAGCGGTACAGCAGGTTCGGGGTCCACTACAGCGGCCGGCGCAGCAGCAGCAGCAGCAGCATCAACGTCAGCGTCGGCGGCGGATCAGGATACTGCCGCCAATTCGTCGCAAGCGGGCGATAGTGTATCGCTGGTGCCATCCGGTCCACGGCCATTACAAATGATGATCGCACCCGGGGTAAGTGGAGTTTAGTTCGCTCTAATAACACGCACACACACACACACATAAACATAGACACTAATATAAACAAGCACTTATGCGCACAAACACATACATAAATTAAGGTATTCATATTGGTTGGAGGTCTTTATCTCGATAAACTTGTGAAGAGAACATAAAAGTAAATTAAATTTGATATAAGACAATCATAGATGAGAGAAAGCATTTGCTTCTCCGCAATTAGATGGATTGAATGGAAGTAATACCAAAAGTCTAAAACCACTTTACTTATTTTCAAATAAATCTTTCGCGACATCTTTACTTTAGTAAAGTTATGATTCCTTTATAAAAATTCCATAAACATATAAAGTCCACCTACTCTCAAAGGCGCAATCACTTAGACTAGGCCAAATGTTAGAAATTCAGTCCTCCGGTAATCGTTTACATTTACAATGATAACAACTGTGTCCTCAATGTCGTCATTATAAATAGTCCAAATGTGTTTCAAACTAACGTGAATGGATGTTCTTTTTTATTCAGTAAGCTGTGATCTCCTGATCAATTAATTAATGATTATCTTAGTTCTCAACGTACCAGAAATAATCTATAACGACCAGATATAGTTTTAGATCTATGGTTCTATTACAAGGAAAATTCTTAATTACTTCTCACTGGCACATAAGACTGCAAAAAGCTGTTTCGATGTCAGATGGTTCAAGGCTGTTGTTTTTTCGCCAATCCTTCTCCAAATTTTTTTGAGACGGGCACCAATTCTGCTTTCTTTTGAGTTCCATACAAGTGGCATCGTCGTGCTGGTGTCCGCGATCTTTCTCAGATCTGTCTGCCATATAAATATACGTTTAAAACGCGAGTCCCTTCCCGCCCACTATAACCGCTACTATCATGTGGAACAGACGCTGCATTCTCCCTCACAGATGGATTTTGTTTTGTGGATTGTTTTAGCTTCGATACTCACCTTCGACATTACCATCTTGGGATCGTCAATGTGAATGCGCGGCTTGCATAGTAAAAGAATCGCAACTATCGATCGCGCGTGTCTCGGAAATTCAACATTTAAGACTTTGTTTGGTTAACTTAAATTGATTAACTTCTTCAAGAGCAGCGGGTGATTCAGAGAGGAAAAAATTAAGTGAGAGGATTTTAGTTTCGGTGATTTTACATTTGGACTCCTTAAGGCCTAGGAGTGTCGTCAGATTCCTCTCTATCTACTTACCTATATAATGATTATTTGACAGACCAACTTCTTGATGTGATCCATTAAAAAAAAATGACGGTTTCATGTAAAGTTAAGCTTACTACACTCTATTTCTGGTTCCATTTAGCACATTGACGGTGTGTACTGATCTGACGAAGCCAAAAGTCATCAAAACATTTGTTCGGATATTCAATGAACTAACTATAAAAAAATGTAAAAATTCGTTTAAAATATAAAATGTGGTTTCACTCATCTATAGTTACTCAATAAGATCGAGACTATTAGAGGAACTTATATAAATGTGCACCCGTTTATTGAGATATTGCCTTCAACAATACACATTAATATAGACTAACAAGCTAAAATTTGTAGTCACATATAGTTTCTAACATCCGCCCACGCCCTTTATTGGTACTTTATAATCGTTTTAGTAATTGTATTTGTTTCAAGTTGAATTAATGAATATGTTTCAATCACTAAATCACTGTGTTTATTGAATTGTTTTTAACTAAATTACAATTAATTATGTGTCATAAAATTTAACTCATACAAATTTATATAATCACTGTGGCATTTTTATTTATAACATAATATTAATCATTTAACCTTATTATTTGCCAATTATATTATATTATAATTATAATTTTACAACACATTTTCACTAATTTGATCCGTTCTCTAAAAAATGTTTTGATACACGCAGTGTCTAGCCTGAACCTCCACAGTGCATTCGCTGCAATCGTGGCATGCTAGTTAAGTTTTCCGCTCTCCTCTCATGCAACAATTGGTTGACATGCGAAACTTTTTAATGCATTTTGAATGTGTAAATGGGTGTACGTGCACGCCCATTGAATTTTGCGCTTGCCTGATGTCTTCGGCTACGCTTCAATTGTATCTTTATTCGTTCGCGTGATAATCACATGATTAGCTGGCATGCAAACTCGGCCTCGTGTCAGCTACCATTGAACTTTTATTATGTGTTTTTAATGGTATTTTAATTGTAGTACCCTTTTGTTAAGTTGTTGAATGACACGTAATGTGATGTCATTTATCGTATCAATTAATAACTTATAATTTGTATCAAAAAAATTACGGCGCTCTTTCTTTGAGAGCTTTCCATTCCTTGAGTTCTTTCAAGTTCAATGCCATCGTATTGTTGTTATAGATGTGCTTTACCAGAGTTCGATCCATATTATGACCTGAAAGAAAACTTTTTTTTAAAGCCATCAGGCAATCAGGCCTCGACGACAACCTCTTTAAGTACAGAGCAAAATTAACCAATATGTCCCGAATACACCTTAAAGGCGTTCTGAACATTATTCCTTTCAGTTCATACACTTGACCCAAGAGCGCTATGAGATGCCTGCGATTACAGCTATTTCGCAATTTTACAGTCGGCTGTCCAATAATGTCAGAACATTGAAAAAAAAAGTTTAATATATCTGTATTTTTTTGTACTTCTACAAGAACCCGGAGTAGAATAAAGTTCCAAATTTGATAACATAAAAAGTTATTCCATAACACAATTTCATGTCTTCACAAGAGCTCTGTTTCACATGGTATCCAGCCCGGTTGGGTAGTTAGAGAGCAGAAGTCATTACTCTCTCTCATAAGTCTCAAAAATTTCTTCAATGGTTCCCTGAGGAATATGCTCAGTGTTAAAGGTTTCTACGTAGATCATCCCCACTATGAAGTTATATTCCTTTTTTTGATCATTTAATTTCTCTTATATTAACTATACACGATTTCATAAATTATTTTTTCTTTTAATATGCTTTTTATAGTACCAATTATACATATGTACATTTTATCAATTAATCCAAATAATTAGATGTTTTCGTAGATATTTACTAAACTCTGTAATAATATGTTTCATTTTATTGATGTTTTTAATTATATATAAATTACAAATACATCGCTACATCTATATAAAACACTTCTTTACAAAAAAAAATATTAATTACCACTTTAATTACAAATACAATACAACTACAACTACAATTTACAAATACTGCAAACAACTATAACATAACATAACATTTCTTAACCCATACCAGACCTTACGGGGAAAGAGTAAGGAGGTACAAAAAAGATTATCAAACATTTCACTTATTAATTTGCGTACTTAATTTTTATTCTTTCATATACCGTTTTTTAACAGTGAATGGGTTTTGATAAATTTGTCTTGACTCTTTAGTGGCTGCAGCATTCTTTTAGCTACATAAATGCTCATGTTCTTACGAAAATCGTGATTTGCAACAGCAAGAATGAAAACGCAGCTCTTTCATAATTATAAATTTCATTACACTCAAATTGCGCGTAAACTAATTAATTAAAAAAAAAAAAAAAAAACCTTTAGCATTTTCTATGTAAAGTTTTGCATTTGAAGTAATTTAAGAAGTAAATATTTTATTTATAAAGTTTTTGAACATAAATACTATCAAGCACTTTTGTCATTCTGACTAAATAAAAGAAAACAAATTATTTTAATCATAATAATTAATAAATAACTTATTCTTAACTTGAAAAATTAAATATAGTCCCAAACAAAGTAGAAAAAAAATATGGTGCTTCACCCTCATTATTACTAATAAATAAGAATTTACAACATAATATACAGGATCATCTCATTGGACTAAAAACTACTATCTTTAATTCTTTTCGATTTTCTTATTGATTTCTGTTCGTTTTTTGAAAAAAAAAAACACAACAATAACTTGCATGCTGCCTACTTTTAGGCTCAGTTTATTTTACATTTTTTTATTTCGCAAGAAATTAAAGGCCCTTGGCACTATATATAATATTTGAATAGGTATCACATCGCCTCAATAGCTCCCAGCAGAATTTCTGGAATTCAGCACTGGCACTATATATATTACCTTAGGTCACAGTGCAACCCTCAATTCATTTCTATTCTGTTCCTATCAGAGAAAATATTGTTATATGGCAAAATGGTCCATGTTCCATTAATCTATTTTGTTTAAATTCGAAGACATAAATTCAAAGACATAGTCATAAAGTAATCGGTATACATAAACTGATAAATAGAATATGGATTTCATACGAAGAATAACTACCTTCAGCGCATTCCAGTTGAAATTAAGTCCCTTAAGAGTTAAGAGAGATAAATAAGTTTAAATTCATTCTTTATTGGGAAAGTTATCGCAATAGTGTTTATAAGAGTTACAGATTTCCAATTTTTTTTTAGTAAAAAGCAACTAAAGCATACACCTCCGATGTGGCGGTTACCTCCTTATTCTACTCAAATTTTTGTTGGGGGAAAGGCTTTATGAAGTTTGGGAACGAAAGGAAATCTCCGAGGTCAAATCTGGAGAATACGGTGAATCCGGCAGCAGTTCGTAGCTTAAGTTGACTAGCCGAAAGTGATAACAGCTAAGGTGTAAACCGGTGCATTGTCATGTTGAAACATTACTTTTTTCTTCATCAAATGTGACCGTCTTTTCTGCAACTCGACGTCGAATATTCTCAATAAATCGACATAGCAGAGCACTGTAATCGTTTCGTTCGTCTCCGGGTAAACCAAGTAAATTACAAGAATCCCACGAAACGATGGCCATCGCATTTTTGGTCATCATTTTCCCTTCATAACTGCGGCACGGGTCGATAATTATACACTGTTGGACACCAAATAACAGCAAAGCTTTCCGAAATGTAACAATACATAACCAACTGCAGCCAGTTTCTAAGCAGATGTGTATCTTAATATCTTAAGCTGGTTCACATGGAAGTGTGTCACACAAAGAACAACAACAACGATAAAACAAAGATGCCAAAAGGTCCACCTATATATCATAAATAGTCATTTATTGTGGTTATTGAATGTGATTGGACATGTGAATTAAATAAAATAATCGAAAATACAAGAAACACTCTTCTTTTATGAAGTGAAGTGCACAAAACAACACAAATCGTTTCAGAAATACAGTTTAAAAAAATATACAGGCGTACATATAGATATGAGGGACTAAAGATATAATAGATAGATATCGATATATAGATATACATAGAGGGAGTAAAAGGCATATTTCAAACTTAATCGTAATCATAGTCAACATAAAGTGGCGCCGGCTCGGCTGGTGCCTGCTCTTGCATTGATAACACCGGCGGCACTGCTGTCGGTCGCTCCGCAGCTGCCAACGGTTGTTTTAACTTATCCAATAAGCTACCGATATCGAATTTCACGGTCGGCACAGAAATACCTTCCGCCGCCTGCAAACCGACCATTTGCGAGGAGAGCGCATCCACATCTTGACGCGCTGCAAAGAGCAGTTGATCGTGCGCGGCTAACTGTAGTTGCGCCGTTTGGGCGCGTATTGCCGCCGAAGCAACCTCCTGCTGGGCATTCTGCAACGCCGCTGTCACGCTGCGCACATGGTTAGCGGCCTCTTCCAACTGTTGTTGCGCCGAATTAGCGACGGCTTGTGCCTTCTTGATTTCAATGGCTTCGAGTTGGACGCGCGCCTGCGCCACATATAGATGTTGCACGAGTGAGTGCAGCGCGCGAGTTTTACCCTCCTGCTCTGTCAGAGAAACGGGTGGAAAAACCGCAGATGGCGGCATTAGTATGCCGTCATAGGAACCGTTACCAGCGCCACCAGCTAAACTCTTCACCGACATACATGTGGTCGCCTCTACTGGACGCATATATGGATAGGGCATGGCGCCTTGCTTTTGTGCTGAGTCTTCCTCCGGTATGCATGTTGTTGTCTCGACTTCTGGCGTACATGTCGTCGTATGCGTCGCATGAGTTGTCGTGGCTTGTGGAGCAACAGTGGTGGTTACTGCAGGTGGTGCTGATGTTGGTGGCGCTGATGTTGTTGGCGGTGGTAACGTTGTAGCCGTTTGAGATGTCATGGTTATACTTGGCTGTGCTGTTTGTGGCTTTTCGGTTGCGGGCATTTCATTTTTAGCCGATTGTCCCGGTATAATAGCTACACAGGTAGTTGCCACTACACCATGCGTGCTGGGCGTGTGTGCTTCTACATGTTTAGGCGGTTCGGTTTCTAAAATAGATATAAAACGTTGGTAAAATACAACAGTAATTGGTTCAACATTTCTTCTCTACACACACCACATTCTGTCGTCGTCTCCGCTGAGCGTGGAAACATAAGATAGTCCGATTCAGATTCGTTTGGTTGATAGTCGTCGTCGGCTAAATTGGCACTCTGCATATAGTCCATATCATCATCCATGTCGGGTTCCAAATAAAAATAATCGTCACTACGAAACGGTACTGGAGTTGTACTTGTAATGTGCAAAATCACCACCAGAAGTACTGCAATGAAGTCAAACGAAGAAATACCTTTCATATACCGAATTTCTAACTTAACAAACTCACCAGTCCATATGCAGCGCCTCAGTTGCATTGAAATGACATTTAGGGTTCTTTATTATTTTGTTTTCACTCGTATTCCGAATGCAATTTGTCAAAATTGGTCTGGCTAGAAATAAATAATAAATAAACAAATCTGACGTACATTAAATTTCTGTTTTCACTCACAAAATAACAATGACAAACTTTTACATTTTTCAAAAACTCCAATAACAAAAAAATATAATGATAATTTGAGTTTTGCTATGTTTCTGATTTTCACACACCGAATGAGAATGTGAGCAAGCAAATAAAATATGAATGTATAATATTATGTCTAATGTTAATTACAGAGTTATGTAGCTACAATATATTCTTACAGAGCTTAACCTTGAAATAGTGTAGTTGGAGTATTATTGCTATATATGTTTGAATACATTAGACGCTATCTACTCTCAGCCACTGCATCACCAACCACGTTCGCGTTTCTCCCTGTCTGACTCCCATCACATTTCGAACCCAAATTCTGAGTGAAATCCTAAATTATAGAAAACCAGAAAAAAAGTTAACTTCGGTTGCACCGCAGCTGGGTATTATAGCTACAAGTATATATACAAAATCAAAAGATTCGTTACAACAACTTGATTTCGATCGTTCAGTTTATATGTTAGCTGCATGCTATAGTTATCCAATCTGAACAATATATTCGAAGACTATTACGTTGTCTTAGAAAATAATTTATACTAAATTTCGTAAAAATATCTTGTCAAAAGAAAAAGTTTATCATACAAGCACTTGATTTCAATCGTTCAGTTTGTATGGCAGCTATATGCTATACTGGTCCAATATCGACCATTTCAAGAAATGAGCAGCTTCTTGGGGAGAAACCAACGTGTGCAAAATTTCACATCGATAACTCAGAAACTGAAGGACTAAATAACATATATACAGACAGGCAGGCAGACAGCTTCGACGTTTCCTTCTGGGTGTTACAAACATGGTGTTAAAGTTAATATGCCCTGTTCAAGGTATAAAAATCATGATCAAGCTACCTAGTTTATATAGATATCTCATTCTAACAAGAACTGAAACATACTTTTTAACATAATTTGAATATTTGCCCGCAAATAAATCTTATCAAAAGTCCAAAATTCTTAAATACTACTTATACCTCCATATATAGACAAATTACCACTAATATTGTTTTTATTGTGACATTAGTAATAACTGTATTTGACCAAGATTCTCAACAAAGTTATAACATATTATCTCACTCTGCTACACTAAAAGAGAAGTACGGAAAGCAAAATAAATATTTTCTCAATAGAGAGAAAATTTTAAGCACGGCAATATCCTCCAAAAAATCAACATCTCCCTTTTTGTCGACCACTAAATTCTGGCAACATTTCAATATGAATAACCTAGCTGTTGAGAGAGTTCTCAGGGCCTTAATGAATATCTTGAAACAATAAGCAAAAAGTTCGAGATTCAAACAGCTGAAAAAAATGAAAAATGCTACAAATTTCTAACACAAACAAGGTCAGAGGATGTATGCTCCAGACGAAAGCTACTATGGAATTATAACATCGGTTTTATCCTCTTCAAAATTGAATTATGTAAACGTAAGCGATAAGCCATAAATATAGTAATGCTCTGACTTAGGCGACCACCATTCTGCTGTAACTTTTTAAGGTCATATCTCAAGAAGGTGCAGGTTTTTGGTCATTGATATTTTTAAATTAAACCCGGGCAGATTTTTTGTACAGATTTTCAACAACGTGAGTAAATGTTACTTCACAGCCCAGCTCTTCGTTCAAGTTAAACTTGTCTGCTTTCTGAAACTAGTTTATGTATATTATCAATTTCTACCACAATTATCATGAAGTCAAATATCATTGTAGGCGTCGTAGGCTTTTTATTTTGAACTTTAGTATTTGCATATTTTACATGAGATTGTCACTCAATTTTAATTATTCTATTTAGTAACAACATTCAAATTCTGGTTTTTGTATTCAAATTGTTATTGTTGTCAATATTATATTAAAGCTATAGCCTCTGAAGATTTCACTTGATAAATCTGCATTAAATCTCGTCGAAGCATAAAGTTAATAATATAAAACACAAATTTAAGAAAATAAAGTTTCAACGAATATTAAATTTTATTTGGCATAAAAAGTAAGCGGCTAGTGGCTTTTAATATAAATGCTATTAATATAAAATTGTAAGCGCTTAAATAATGTAAACGGAAGCTTAAGAGATAAGTCTAAGTATTTCGCCGCACAGTCTTAAACTCGCACAAATTCTTGCACACGAATGAATGATTTTCACAAGCAATATATAGTACATATATATTAGGGTGTCGTTATTTTCCCTGAAGTTTCAGCTTTTGCCTCAAAAAAAAGTAGCCAACGTAAACTAGCTCTTTATTTTCAATTTAAACCGTGCCTTAACTATTTTACTTTTCCCAAATATTTAATATTTCTCTTCTACTAAGATCAAAAAATTTTATAAAAGAAATATATGGGATAAGCAAAATGATTCAGGCGGAGTCTAAATTAAAAATACAGGGATTTTTTACGTTGGATCCTTTTCTTTAAGGCAAAATGTGCAACTTTAGGCACTATTTATAAAAAAAAAAAACTTAGGAACACCCTAATATACATATGTTCATGCGTCCAATGTGTGCGCAATATAAAGCTTGAGAGCAAAGATGTAAAATTTTTCAAGCAAAAGTGCTGAGGAATTTGCTAACACACATGTACACAATTGCAATCGTGCAATGAAAATGTTGCACAAAGCAACAAATGAAACAATTGCGGATGCTGCGCCTTGGGTGATTTTCCGTGCCGCGTTCGTATATATAAATACCTACATAAGCACTTATAAGTATGTATATTATATGAGTTGCTAATCCGCAGTAGAGTTTCGGGATTCAGACTAGCAGAATTTCAAGAAACATAAGGACTAGTTCACATACAAAAACAAATAATAATTGTAAAAGTTTAAAATTTACAGAAGCGGAAGTGGAAGCGGAAGCCAACCTACAATAATCTTTTTAAGTTCATAGATACATCCTACCTTGATCAACACCTTTAGAAAAACCGACCTTAAATTAAACATTTAGTTAAAATCAAATTCTAACTATTCGGTTAAAAAAATAATATACATAACCCTCTAAAACTTTCATAAGGTCCCTCTTCGATCAATACCTTTATCTTGCAAAAAGACTCTTCAATCAACGCTTGAATCATTAAATCTTTTTGGCATCTAAATTTGGATTCTAAATTACAGTATTTTCTTTTTTAGTAAAACTAGTTCAAAATTCTTTTAGTCATATGTATATCCGATATATGTTTCACGCACTACTGGTCTATTTTCTCACTAATACAACCACTAAGTTGCAAGATTTTTGCCATTTCTGCTGCAAGTACTTGAATGTCAGCCTCCTTACGCGTCTGCATCAAAACATGTGACTACATACAAACATACATACTTGTATACTCGTATATAGTACATACACTCATACCTATGTATAGCATAGGCGTATAAATAATGGCTTAAAAAGCGAATGTGGAGAGCGCTTTAGACGTCTCAGTTTCGTGGCCTGCAATATGAACAAATTCCACTAACGGAAAAGATAAGCGGAAACTCGACTTAAATTAGACTTGTTGAAATAAATTGTTTGAGTTAGCGTTATTTATCGTTTCCTTTACTCTTCTTACGTTTCCTTGAAGATTAAGTCAAGAATTTTTATAATGCAAATTATTTTAACAAACTTGAAACTTAATCGCATGCTTTTTCATTTTCATATATAAAGCTGTCTTTAACTTATGACCTTTGAAAAGAGAATATTTGTTTGAAGAACTAGGATGAGACCTAGAACCATATCAGATGTAGCGTAAAATTCGGATACACCATATTGTCTTTAACCGTGTTATTTGAAATTACTAAAAGTGTGATATAGATTATATAACTATTATCTCCATAGACGTACAATTTACCATACAAACCATTTGACCAATATAAATCCACATTAATGCATAACGCCTGATATGTTAATAGTAGCATTGCTGGAAAAAAGTTAAATCAGAACGTATCTACTCCAAAAGAACACTTAAAAAGTCAGTTTAAACCTAATTATTATTACTTTGTAATGTATAATTGAAATATTAAGAGAGATATGAGACTGATCTTAGCATTAGTCTCTACATATGGGACCGTACTCATCCGAAAACCCAATATCGTTCAACTTAACTGCCATATGTGAATATCTATCCTTTGATTGTTAATATCTCTGTTTCTTTGCAGAAATATGTAGGGGTAATATATGAAGATTTTTTAAGGAATTTGAAGGAGAGGGTATAGTAAAATTTTGATTTCCTTTCAGTATAGGTCCCGAAGAATATGGTTGCTTTTTGAAACCCGATTGAGACAATTTGTTCATCGGCGTACAATTTTCAAACAAATTCTTCAAATCAGTGCACTATAGCATATAGTTGTCATACAAACTGATTGATTGAAATTTTTTTATTCGAGGTATCTTCACGAAATTTGGCATGGATAATTTCAACGATAGAATCTTAAGCAGCTATATAGCCATACAAACTGACCGATCAACATCAATTAAAAACCTTTTTAGGATCCTTCAAAATAATATTGGGGTTATTTTTATTATTTTCATCTGTTTTCTACGGAATTTAACAAACTACTTACAAATGATTGCTTCACATGACACAGAGCTCGATTCACCTGTAACCACTTTTTAGTATCAGCTCATTTTTTTTCATCAAAAAAACACACGAAATTATTTTCCAAATACTACAACATGTATCTGTAAAAATATTTTTGTAGGCTAGGTCTAACCATGAAACAATGCTAGTGTCACACTGTCATAGAAACTGTACGAACTTTTCAGCCTGCATATTTTTCTACGAACGGGTTTCGAAAAACAAAAAAATAACCAATTTTTTGCACTGAATTTTCCAGATTTCCAAATTTTAAGAAATTGCGTAGTTTTTCCTCATTATGAATACAAATTATTGTACACATATACATATATAATATAAACCTACACATGCATTTTAAAGTATATTTTAATACTCTTATAAAATATGCTAAATTTGCACACATATTATTTAATACAAGCAAATATATAATACTCACACAAAGCTACTATTTACCGTCAATTATAATATACAATATGTTAATTAACAATTTTCTTTAACTATTAATTATACCATAATATGTATGTATGTATTCGCACCGCTGCTTTAAATTAATATGTGTGTACTTTCTTAACATAACCCCTTCAAACGCTTCACTTCGCACACTTTAACGTACAAGCACTGTCACACTTTATTACTAATCACGTGTGTTCATGCACAGCCAGTAGTGTAAGTATGTATGCATATAATGACGCGTTGCCAGCACTCAGCCACTTTCTAGTCACCACTTGCCGTCGGTCTGCTAGTAAAAGCCGATTAAAATGCCAGAAATGTGATAACACCGCTTGCCGTACTAACACTTTTCTTATATACTTACTATATATTTACTTGTAAATATCTTTGCACGCAACACATCTCTCTCTCTCTCTCTCTAGCACAATTTTATGCATTTAAGTTCACTCTCTAAATATTTGAGCTGCTGCTTGGCATGCAAATAGCTGACTACTTTAGCGTTTCTGTTTTCTTCAACACTTGAGATTTGTAATTTTCCACTCTAACCCCAAATCCTATCACCCACAAATACAGCCTTAATCCCTTGCCACAACTAAAAAATCCATACCACATCCCAACATTCCACATCCAAAATCAAAAGAAAATAAATTTTGACTAGCCATCAACTATTATCCCATCACTTGTAACTGAGTCCAACTATTCCGACAAAATAACCTAAACAAAAAACAACAAACATAAAATATTAGCAAAAAACTATAATTAAGTGCAGTGAAAGAGAAAGACAAAAACAAATCGTTATTCACAATTTTATAGGAAGTGGCCGAGCTGCGACGTCAGGTGGCACTCGAGAATTTGCAAAACCAAAGAATGGATAATCTGGAGCAGGATGTACCTGTGGAATTTGAATGCTGTTTTTGCACAACGAAGGTATTTTCTTTTTATATACTTATTATTATTAAAAACATATTAAATTTAATTTGTAAATACACTCACAAACATAAGCTAATAGTCTAATTTGAAACAGAAGCTTAAGCTGTAGTAAAGCTGCAATGAAATTAATTGGTAATGCATGCTTGTTTATTAATAGTTTTTATTTCGTAATTTTTTAAAAAAGTAATCATTAGTCATTATTTTATTGTCAGTTATGCATTTGTGTTAAGCAATTTATATTCAGAGATTTCGCAGTTGTTTGCATCGTGTTTTACTGCTATTTTTTGTTTACTTATTAAAAAATCTGTTTGCACTATTTCAAAATTAAATCTACTATATTTTTCATATCATCACAAATACATGCTATGCACTATACTTGTATGTTGATCAAAAATATTAACCCTTAATGAGACGCTTGGGGTCAGCACTAATTTAATTTTTAGAGAGAATGTTATATTTATTTGTTTGTTTAAAAGAATACTCTAGCCTATTGATAAAAATATAAAAAATATAATAGTGAAAATATTACTATACGTTTTTTATTTATTTCAAGAGTACAAAAATTAAATATAAAAAACGAAATATTTTCTTAAAGTTATATATGCTTAAAGTAGCCTTCTCAACGCGTCCTCGTCGTGACGATTTCTACCCTTATAATTATCTTAAAAATCAAACAATAACAACAGAACTCCACTCAACCATAAAAGATTAATTTTTCACTGACTTTTTAACTTTTTTGTTTTTTTTTTTTAATATTACAAACCAAAAATTTTGTAGCTTTCATTGATTTTTATGGTAGAGAGACATTTAAAAAAATATTAATATTTCAAGTACATCGACTAACTACAGCTTGAGATACCAAAATAAAATAAACTTAGTGTCAGGAGAAACGATGCTAAAAACGATGCTAAACCGGTCTAAATAATTTAAACTTTTAAAATTCCTTTAGGGAGATATTTTTGTATATATAAATTATTGAAATATGAAAAAAATCGATATGTAAAATTTTTAGACTGGAATACCACCTTAACCAAAGTAAGGAACTTTAATAATTTTTATAAATATTTTACAGTTATACATATTTCATTATTATACGTACTTTTAACCTCATCGTTGTTCTCTTAAGACTCCATGCGTCAAATTAATGTTAACATATTTGAAAAACTTTGCAATTCATTAACTTTATTTAGAATTCTATACTGCCTAATTTTTAACACATTCCATAAATATTTCGACCATTATCGCACTAAAGCATAAAAATATACTCTTAGCTTTGGTTAGCAATCAGTTATTTTATATACATTTTAGACATTTGAAAAAAGTTTCATTTAGATTTTTTAACTTCAGAAATGAAATCGATTGTAGTTTGAATGAACTTTTTAGTGCTTTTAACAGTACTATATACATATATAGCTATTATTAACAATTTAATTTAATTTGTAAGCAACATAAAAACTTTAGAATTTTAAATTTCCACTTAGGAAGTAGAATATTCCTTTTATAACATATTTTTTTCATAATACAAATGTAAAAAAAGTTACCATATTTTTTTGTAAAAATAACTGCATCGATAGAAAAACATATACAGATTTCTTATATTAAAAAAAAAAATACTAAAGTCCAACTTTATAAAAATGTTTTTAAGAGAATTAAACAACAAATATTAAACCTAATAAAATTTAAATAAATTCAAAAATTATGCATTTTTTAAGCTTATCGATATTTGTGTTTTTTTTTAGTATAATAAATCAGACTACTTGAAGCTGCCAACCACATGTTTTCCAACCGTTATAATTAGTTATTAATGCTGCTAAATTTTTTTATTCCAAAATAATCATTTTGTGTCCGAAAATAAATTATGTATATTATTCATATAGATTTCGAAGAAGTTAATGCCACCTAGAAAATATGCAAAGCGCTCTATCAAAAAAACAGATTCAAAAATTTAACATTTTTAATAATTTAGCCAATAATTTTTTTATTTTCTTGTTAGAGTACACAACTATCTTGCTTCTAAAATTTTTATATTTTTATTTGGAGCTATAAACATTTCCATAGGTATTTACTTTGAGTATCGAACATACAATGTTACTCATACGCCCTGGACTATGTTTCTTTCATTTACTTCAATTTTATGATTGAAATTAAAATGGTTTAAACAAATGGAAGATGTTTTTGCTTATGCAAAATAAGTTTTGAAGATATTAAATACCCCGTCCGTCACACTATGCATATCCGATTCATTACGTTTACGCAAAGATTTGAGTCACTACTATTTATAATGTTAGATACTAAAGGAAAGTTATTCTAAATCCTGATAGTCATGTCTATGATTTTTGTAAGAATTTATTTCGGAATCTATAGAATTCTGCTGAGTTATGTAATTCTCCAGCGTAACCATTGTGATCGCAACATAATTTAGTATCTGATAGACATTATATTATTGAATGGCTTGGTGTGTTAGATACACTGCACAATCTGAGTGATAATTATTGGTTAAGAGTATGGACTTATTATAGCTAAATTTATTTTCAGTTGAGCAATAATAGTAATATTGCCGATCGAAAAACATGTGTTACATGATCGTATATTTTTCTAACTCAAACACAGAATAACTTCACCATCAAGCAAAATATTAAAATCGAAAATATTACAGTTTTTCCCAATTTGATACAAATTCAAACATTCTCCACTTGCTTGTTATGAATTACATACAATATTTTCAATAAAATAATTTTCTTGAACACAACAGTTTTTTTTGAAATTACGAAAGTTATGTTAGAAAGTTATGGTAAAAAATTCTTTGCCGAATTTCTCCTTGTAAAATTTGAATTTCTTGTTGATACATTGACCACTGTAAATATAAAAATTGTGTATATATATAGTACAACATAAAGGCATACCACTTATAAATATATATTTCCATCAATTAATTTCCTGTACAGTATTCGATGTAATGCTGCCTCGATTATTCGTAGTTGATTAATTCTTGAATATTTCTAAATATATACCTATGTAATTTGCAGACTATCGATACAAGCTTACCCCAAAATCTGCGCACATTTGTATTGAGCGATACACGTAAGGATCGTACACATGAATTTTGCATTGAATAAGTACTGGCTCGCAAGTAAAGCATAACAAAAGTCATAGTAACATGTTGGTAAAATTTTCCATGTAGTTAATATTTGGTTATTTAATTAAAAGTATTGTGTGAAAATCACATATATGTATGTATGTACATAGATATTTAATAAAAAAAAAATTTCGAAAATGTTTTAAAATAAATTTGATTGTAAACTTGCAGAACCGCGTTTGTGTATTTCACGGCCGAGGATACACGATGCAAAGATTAGCGAGGCCACCGCCTTCGCCAAAGAATTTTTACGCACTCAAGCGTATGATTGAAACAGGCGAGGTCAATCTCTACTACATTTAGGCGAAGTTATGGTAAAATGCAATAATTGTTGATTTTTGAACAAAAAAGTTTTCGCAATTGTAGAGTTTAACTTTTTATTTACATCATTTTTATTTTTGTGTACAAGTATAGTTTCTTGCAGAGTAGATACATATTTGGTAGTAAACTCGAATTCTGTAAGTGTTGCTTTTTGTACTCGCGGGATTTTGAGAAGTAAACCTGTAATATATTGAAGAGCATTGTAAGAAAGTTTTGATAACTAGTGGTTTAATGAAGCCCTTTTTCTTTATTAATTTTTGGTATATTGTACACAAATCAAAATAATTTTTGTACAAAAGGTTTTATGGAATATATATTATGGCCCTTACCTAAATAACAATCTAAAACAGGTAAATAGTTACAAAAAAAGATGGTTCTGGTCATTAAATAAATTACACACACAAAAACTTGCTACTCTTACTCATACCAACCTTATTCTACCAATTACTCATGAACTAGTCCCCCACTCAGGGTATTCGCCAGCTTTAGCCAACCAGATTGATCCAGCTACCACAGCGGATCGGCTTTTAAGCTGTCAAAGTGAGATCCTTCCTGGGATCGACCCCCTAACCTAACCTAACCTACCTACCCACGACTATTTACGTTCTCACAGACTCAAAAAAATGCTTGCTGGGAAATTATTTCATTCAATTAAGGAGGTCGATATGGAAAAATTTATCTATGTTGAAGACTTCGAAAATGCACTATCGAACTAGTATCGAAATTTAGAAAGATCCAATGCATTACCCAAGATAGAGAATATGTCGAAGTATGAAGTTGTATTTTCATTCAAAAAATGTTCTGTCATTGTTAAACCCCTGATTTTTCAGTCCAAATAGTATTTCTTTAATCTTAAAACTTATTCTCTCGGTCCAACTTTCGACCACATTTTCCAGTATTACCGACAATATATCCACAGTAACACAGTGACTATTTGTTTTCCAGTGTTCCATCGAAGTCGGTGCACCTCCTTAGATAATTAGATATAACTCTGTCCTCAATATGCTATTCAAATGGAGTGATCAAAATTTCACACCTGCTTCCACAGTTATCCTTCTAGGAAGTTCTAGGCCTCTAAAAAAATATCCGTTATTTGATAGTTATTCATCCGGTTTCAACAAATATATTACAAAAAGGACTTGTATGCATTTATTTTTATTTAGTCATGACTCTGTGCAGTTTTTTTAAAATCTGAACTTTTATTTAAGAAAAACATGTAGAATAGTATTACTCAAAATATTGCCAAACTGAAGCTATAAGAGTTTTTCAACCTTCTGACAAATTGTGGATTCCATTTCAAACGAACTGTGCCGACTTGGTGACCAAAAAAGTATCAAGCCAATTTTTGTTACCCTGTTCTGATGTAAAACGTATTCTTGGGAGAGGATTCTGCGTCCACCGCAACAAATGAGAATCAGAAGGGGCACGATCTGCACTATAAGGTTAATGAGACAAAACTTCCCAGCGACGGTTTTCCAAATCGCTTTTAAACGGCCTTATAACAAGAGGTCGAGCATTGTCATGATGTAAAATTTTTACTTCGTGACTAGTCAGCGAAAATCGCTCGTTTCAATTTGATGAGTTGTTGTCAGCAGCGTTACTCAATAATGGTTTCAACCGGTTTTAGAACCTCATGATACCCTTGTGATGCCACCAAATACAGAGCATTACCTCGGTGTCTTGGATTTTCGGCTTTGCGGTTAATTTGGCTTAATTGGCCAGGTTTCTCATATGATTTTTTGCATTTAAAGTTGTCGTAATGGATCCATATTTCATCGCCAGTCACAATCCGTTGCAAAAACGCCTTCCTTTAGTAGTGTTCAAACAGCTGTTCTGATATGCAAAATCGTGTTTCAACGTCTCTTGGCTTCAATTCATATAGTACCCAATTTTCCTGCTTTGGAATGTATTCGGCTGCTTTTCAAGGTTTTGAAATGGCTGCTTGAGGATCACACAAAGATTCTGTGAGCTTGTGTTTGGCAACAATCTTAGCAAACCCCACGAATATAGTTATAGACCCAATACTATTACTCGATTTCGAAATCAATTCGTTATTGTTTATATAGGGTATTACGAAAACATGTACATATGTATATTTATGAAAATGCATCGCTCTCGAGCGCCTCCTGAAAAGAATCACTACATAATTTAATAATACGTTTACGGATGTGTACATTATTCCATCTTCATCTCTTGATATTTTTTTAAAGTTTTTTTTTTTTTTGTTTTGCATATCATTCTTCCAAACACGCATCTTTTGTAGCTTCTATATACAAATATCTTTTTTCTGTTCGAAGCCATTTTCTCATTCATGACTCACGCAATATGTGCCCATCTCTCATATATGATATAAAAGCATATGTTTTTTTGTTTTTGTGTTTTTGTTTTTTATTTTTAATTTGCTTGAAAATTTATTAAAAAAAAAAAAATAAACAGTTGTTTGTTCTATTCGTAATATAAATAATCGGTTTGATTTTCTACATTATTTCAGTGATTATTTAAATTTTAATTTTTTATTTTTTTATTTAAAGGGCTATCCACGATGTCAAGGCGAATGTATTCCATTACGTGCGAATAGCGTTTAAAATTTCACATACAATAAATAATCATACACAGTCAATAATCAAAAAAAAAAAAAAATTAAAATTGCATACAAGTATATTTACTTAAAAGCACCCAGACTAAGAGAAACAATTAAGTACAGTTAAATGGCCTTGAGAATTTTTCAAATAAACTGAACTCATACTCGATTTGTGTTTTTATGAAACACACATGCATACACATATACATACATATAAATATATATTATATAATCGCAGCGCATTTTTAATGTTTGTATGTATGTTGCATCCAGCGACAATTACTAAGAAAGAAAAAAAATTGACAACGAAAAATTTAAAAATTGAAAAATATAATCGAAAACTTTGAAAGCAAAATATTTGTATGATTGAACTTGAGGGCGTACCACACGATATAAATACAACCTAAAAGACATAGAAAACATTAAGAATTTGTTGTTAATGAAAAATTGTGAAAATTTGTGTGACAAAAATTACAGCTAATTACTAACGAGTGAAATATGTTAAAGAATTAAAAACGCTTTAAAGAATAAGTTAATTTAGTTAAACCAAATGGAAATTAATTAATTCATAATTTTTATATTATTTAGTGTTAAATGTAGCCTTTACATGCATACAGTATCGGGTAAAATATTTGCAGCTCATGGTTTTGTTGCCGCTTTTAAGTATTAAATATAAAAAAAAATATGATTTTTTGAATTATGTAAAAAAACAACAAATTGAAAACCAACCTCCGACTCTATATATAGAGTATATATTTTTTCGCAGTAAACTTGTTAGTGTTATCCATAAAAATAAACTACAACTGAACTAACTGTATAATTCCATTAATTTACCATGGCGATCCTATATTAAAGCAAACTCAATATGACATGCATTTGGTCAATAAATGGAAATAAATATCAATTAGTTGCCGCCCATGACTCATAATACTCTTTCTTTTTCATGAAATAAAATATCGTTCTTCAATTATATAGGAAAAAAAATGTTCAAAATGTACCATCTGACCAAATATGACCTGGCTGACAAAAAAAAAAAAAAATTTACGTATTTTAATACATGTCTTTATTATGGAGCCTTCAAAATAGACTACTTTTGAGCCAATGCATTTTAAGTGCTTCGGCTGGGATGACCTACAGGGCATTCAGAAATTAGTAAAAAATGACAGGATGCCAAATCAGTCGAATACTCTCTCGAGCTGCTCGAACTAGGCGGCTACCCTTTAAATGGCTGTAACTCAAAAACTATTTGAGATATCGATTTGAAATTTCAGTATGTTTTTTTTAAAGGTATAAATAAAGGTATCGACATAAGATCAATCGATTTTATTTAATTCCACACTAGGTATGCCCCTTAAAAACTGCACTTCCTCAATATTTTTCTAAAAAGTTGTATAATTTTCAATACAAATTATAAATTTCTTTACAATAGATATATATTTTCCGATACAAAATAGTTGTATGTATGCATGTATATTATAAAAATAATATTAATGCGAAGATGTGTCCAAAATATCATAACGGTATTTGGTAGTCTCGCTTAGCATAGAAGTTTAAAATAACAAACAACTCAACACGCTTGAAAGTATAATTTTTAAGTAACTGCAATTTATTTATTTTAATACTTTAATTGAATTGTAAATTAATATAAATTAAATATAATCAATACATGATATAATGAAAAAAATTATATATATTTTTTGTCAATTTACTTTTGAATAAAAATTATGTTTAACATGCAACTCCTGCACTGAAACAATATAAAATGGAATTTCTGTTTAAAATTTATTTATTTTTATTTCATATTTTTTTCGAATATTACAAACGTCTGTAGCATTGTTATATGATTTTTCACTTAGCATTTATTTTCGTTTCTGTTACCAGTTTGAGTTCCAATTTTTAGATTTTAGCATTGCAAAAATAGTTGTTTTTAATGAATAGTAGTTGTAGTGGTACTGGTAGTTATAATAGTTTTTTCATCATTAAAAAATTCTACTAAACCCAATTGGATGCCATGGAAAATTTTCTAATTAATACATAAACAAAAACAAACATCAAACGATTTTACACATAAGCCAACTCAAAATTGATCACTGTTGAACGCACACCAATCCAATTAAATACAAAATCCCATTTATAAAGTGGTAAGTATTACAGACTACTAAATGAATATTTTCTTTAGTTTATACATCTTCGCGTTTTTTTACAATATAAATATTTTTTTTTGTGCTAATATATATTTTCTGGTTATTTTTTGAAAATTTTTTAAATAAAAATTAATGAAATATCTTTTTTATGTTTATTTAATTTTAAATGTGCCATTAAATGTCTAAATAAATATAAATTTATAATTTATACAGATAAATATAAAAGGGTAGTTTAATCGAAGTCTAATACCCTCTAAAAATCATACAAAATAATCAAACCTTTGCTCAACTATTTTAGAATTAATGAAGCAAATCGGGGGCTCTGGTAGTAATTCAAAGATGCTATTTTTATTAGTTTCTTCTTATTGTGGTAAAATGTCAAAGATGCAATATTTTTTAGCATCTTTATGTGAAGAGATTTTATTAAAAAATCAATCTGAACATTTCATTATGTCAATTTGTTTTTCCTGTTCTCAGTTTTAAAGTAAATTTTAAGAGGAACTAGTCTGCTTATACCATGACTGATGTAATATGGCATCAGAATATTTGCGTCAAGTATACCTTGGTGTTCCTACGGCGAACCAGATGAATTGACCAGAAGATATATGAGAATCTTCGTATTCAATACTTAATAGTTTTAGGAATTACAACGCTTGTTTAGCTATCCCAGTGGAATCGCAAAGATCGGCTTTTTAACGTAATTTAATATAATAGGAATAGAGAGGCAAATCGAGCAAATAAAACTGCTGGCTGAATACTTTTTTTGCATTTCGCTAGGAAAGATCTCAATTCAACCAAAGCAAAAAGTAAAATGTGACGGCGCATTATCGTGGTAAAAGCTCCAGTTTTTTTTTTCTTTCTAATCTACGTTGCATCTCTTTTTCGACCTCTACTTGATGTCGTTTTTACAAAAAATCAAATATTTTTATTTAAGTATGAGTCTAGCATTGACACTCTTCATACCCAAAACATTAACGAAAATGTATTGAGTCGATCCATAAGAGATGTTGAGATCCTCTAATATCTCATTGATCCCAACTCGAAGATTTTCAAACACTGTTTTTTTTTTAACTTTGTCATTGTTATCGTCATAACAGAGGTAGAAGGACGGATGACTCGCATAAGGCAAATTTTCGATGACTTCAGGACCTTCACTAAAAGCTATGTGTCAGTCAAATATTTATGTTTGTGATAAAATAGATGTCCTAAACCACTTATAAAAATTTTTCAACGATTCCGTAGCCTTGATTTTACTGGAAACACAAAATTTTCGTTTGCATGGTAAAAATTGTCACACAAACTTGTAGGGTCGTAAACAAATTAGACCAAAGTGAATAATTTTTGAAAAAAAAAATCATAGTGGGATGAAACCCATCGGAAACGAAACATAAAATAACAAATACTAAGTGAAAATAATTTAGCGGCGAACTGAGGTCGGGAAAAGGAAGAGAATGGGCGTGGTTGAATTTTAAAGGGCTAATGGTTGAACTCGATTTCCGGCAAAACTAAGTTTTCTATAAAAAAAATATAAGTTATAAGGCAATGTTGTAGGTAATGAAAAGGTCTATAATATTTGTATATAAACTTTTTTTACATAACCTCAAAACTTTCGTGAAAAATTGAATAACGAAGTTTTTGAGTTTCTAATTTTTATCTTGTACAAATTATTTTTCTTTCACGAGTATTGGTGGAAACTTACT
The DNA here is from genome assembly GCF_042242935.1 of Bactrocera oleae. NCBI lineage: Eukaryota > Metazoa > Arthropoda > Insecta > Diptera > Tephritidae > Bactrocera > Bactrocera oleae. The sequence goes on along the minus strand of NC_091540.1, from coordinate 61,256,047 downwards.
CTCGTTCATCCCAAACACATTGTATTTTTTTATTTTAAATTATTTATTTTTTCTAATTATGTTGGCGTAATATTGATGTAATATTTTACTAATCGAGAAAAACATTTTATTCCGATTCGGTTCGATTGATCGGATAGTATTTTCCCCACACTCCGTTTTTAAGTAAATTTTACTTGAGATTATACCCCACATAAATATTTGAGATTCCGGTGCAGGCAAACGTAACTGAGATCCTAATCTGTCAAATAATACGAGTGGGCGAAAATATTTTTTTGGTATTTCGCTAATCAGGAAAGTTTCGAAACTAATCTCGAATCGCCGCAATTGAAATATATAAAGCTGATCCACACCTTCAGTTTTCCATTATGGCGATGTTACAAAGTAAAGATTGAACGACACACTTGTGAGAAATATTCTGCGATATCACATTACTTTCTAGTAAGCTTCTCGAAACCCCTTCCTTATAGAAAATATTATTCAACATTTCACGAACTATAAACAAATGTAAACGTATTAGTATTCACTCAAACTTGAAACATGGTAGTCTGATAATTTTTTTTTGTGGCACTAGTACCAGAGATAGGTATATTAAAAGATACCGATAAACTATGTTAAATATGGTATAAAGTAGGGATGCCTGGCAATATTCTTATATTTCATCGGTAAGTTGGGAAGCAAATTGCTTCCACTGAAGAAAATAGAATTAATTCATATAGGTTAGATAACCTATTGGTATGCCCAAAAGTCTACTTTGGACATACTAAATCATACAATGCTTGATTTGGCAGCTCTATTTAAATGGTGACCGCCATTTATATAAAGAAGACATATTTACTATGCAACAAAACCTTTAAAAATTAAAAATATCGATCTCAGCGCCAACTCTCTGCCTAATAATTTTATCTAATTATACTATCTTATAATAATTTTCGAAGAAGACATCTAATTTGAACATAATTAATATTCAGTTTAATATATGTTTTTACTTTTTATTTGTTCAAAATATTTTCTTAAGCATTTTTCGTCAATTTAAGCAATCAATTTTGGTTATTAAAAAAATATATTAGCGTAAATGCAAATTAATGTTTTCTTGAATTAAAAGTGAGCAACGCTGACACACACAACACTATTCACGTTCCCCAAGCACTAACATCAAATCAGCAATTCACTAATGGCGCACTAACACACGCACAGCATCTGAACATGAAAAAGTTTTCTAACCTGCATATGTAAATAGATTTGCAGCAATTATGCAGCACACACAAAACATCCACCCACAAGCGCATGCCACATGCCACCATCAACAAGTTGTTGACGTTGTTGTCCAGCAACGCTTCGACACATATTTACATACCTGCATATGTAGCGCCATTGTATCGAATGTGTCAAATTAACTCAACATTTCTCTTGCTTTCTTTGTCAAATTTATTTGCCATTGCAGGATTTCAAGGAGTTCACCGATGCCGAAGGTGTAATTTCGCTTCCAACGTCGGACTTCCACAAGCCCGTTTGCCTGGAGATGCGTATGGCCGCCAATCAGGCGAATCGACATCTGCGCGCCAATCAATACGGTTTGCTGGCCCCACCTACGCACATGTCCGGTCAATTGCAACCCACGTCACAGCCACAGCTGGCCGGCGCAATTGCAGTCACGACTGGCGACACGCATGCCGAAGTCATCTTCTCAATTGGCGGTGGTGGTGGTGGCGGCGTTCTGCGTACACCACACCATCTGCCCCACCACACTGCCACTGGCCTTGCGCCAATTGCATCGCAATCATCATCCACCTCGTCGTCGTATGGCACCACTACGTCCACAACAATTGCGCTGCCACTGGACACACCATTTCGTTACCCACCTTTCATCACCAGTTATAGCAATAATAATTTCAATTATAACTATAATAATAACTTCAATACAACATCGGTGGGTGCGTGTCCGGGTCTATCAATGGCCACCGGTAATGTTGCGCTGACATTGGGTAGCAATTTGAATAACAATTTCAATGTCAATATAAACAATAATAACAATGCCGATTTGGCGAGCGTCGATAGTTCGGACACGTATGCCAGCTGCCAAACACATCCATTTCATTCACAAGGTGATCTCACTGCCGATTTGGTCGACGAAGCGTGCGCGCTAGACATTGACATGGATAATTTGTATATAAATCCATTGGAGAAGGATACAACAACCTCGACTAGTGGGCCTGGTACAACTGGCTACATCGTTGGACTGCCACCGACCGGTGCTACCGGTTTCACAGCGTTAGGGCTGGCGCGTTCGCAGGTGAAGAAGAGCGCATCTGGTGATACGGCACTGCGTAATTTGGCCGCTGGTCTGAGTCCCATGGATGAGATATATCAAAATTTCGAAGTGCAAGAGCGCGGTAGTCGTGTCAGTCTCAATGAAAATCCAGTGCCAAAACATCGTAAGACGCGTTTCCAAAGCTTCACTTCGATGCCAAGTGGCGCCGGCGCAACGAATAAGCCGCGTGCGCGCTTCGAAGAGGTCAAGATCATACAGGACGGTGTGAGCGGTAGCCACGAGAGTAGTCCAGCCAGCAGCGGGAGCAAAAAGAAACGTTCCTCTTTTATGCCCGGTAAAAGTTTAGCCACTGCCACCAAGCTGATCAATCAGCATCTGTTCGGTATACAGAATGTTGGACAAAAAGGTATGAAAGAGAGCATAAATTTTAATTTTAAAATTTTCCTACAATGTATTGCCTAATTACAATACTTTTTTACACAATCATTGCAGCGAAATTCGAAAGTAAACATTCCTCCTCGATAGATTCTATCGATGCCTCACCAAATCTCGAACAACATCGTCGCTCCAAATCGATACTCAAAAACAAGTCGGATATTTCACGCGTACTTGCCGACCCGGAGAGTGAGCGTCTACTTGCCGACAATATGTCGGGTTCGGGTGTTTCCGACAATGGCACCGTCATGGTATTTATAAAAATTACTAACCGCATATCACCACGATACAACTAATCGAAATTCAGTTTTGCTTACAGGGCGAATCTGGCAGCGATTACTCACCGAATAAATTACCTCACTCAATTTTAGCCAAGTCTATTTCCCCACCACCATTACGTCATCGCATGTTGATACAGCAACGCTCCGGTCCGGCCTCTCTTGTGTCACGTCCAACTAAATTTCAAACACCACGCTATCCCGAGGAGCAAGCTCTACGTCAAGTCAAACCGATGTTGGCCCGTTCTTCGGCCACATCGCATATGTCCGGCGATAGTCGATACGATTCGACAAATAGAGATAGCAGTTTAGGTAAATAAATATTCGAAGTTTACCAATACGAACACTGGTAAAGTTACTACGCAAAATTTACCGTTATTTGTGTTCATTAACCAAAAAAATAAATCACATCTGTGTATTTACTTATTACCATTAATCAGTCATTTTCGAAGCCGCATTATAAATCCTTATAAAACTCATCAATATACATTCGTCATGTTGAGTCTCCATTGTGCACAAGGGAAAACACCGCATGTCTCCATTGTTAGCCGCAATCGAATTCCGAATTCCGAATTCAAGTCGTCCTTCGGTATGAAAATTCAAAACTCCTACCGCTTTTATACAACGCTAGAATAAAAGTTGTTGTTTTTTTATTTTTTTTTGCAAATCACTTCAATACTCTAAGCTTCAGTACGATTTGACGCTTAAAAAAGTACTAGTATAGTTTGTTTCAAATTCATAAGCACCAATTGGCACTTAAAGCTTAAAAGCACGAAAAGCATTTTTTTTTGTTGAATTTTTATATTATATGTAACGAAAATATAGTATATATTCTTAAAATAAATAACAAATTGGTCAGACAAATATTAACCTTAAATTTTAATATAGAAGGATTTTCAAAAAAAAAGAAGTGGTATGAAAAGTTTTATGTTCAACGCTAAAAAAAAATATATAAAATTAATTTGTTGCTAGATATTATTTATATTCCCTAATCTAATATCATATCAATCACTTATGAATAAGCAGATCCACAGAGCTCTCCAGATTAGCTCTTAAAACACTCGAGACTTTAATTAAAACCATTGCATACTAGTAAAAAGTTTATTATTATCACAATAATTATTAATAATCACAAAGATATTTCGCCTCTTCGAGCTCTGATCTACACTTAATCTTGGTGGTATTGCTAACTCTCTAACACTGAGATTCAAAAGTATCATACTCATACTACCAAAGAATAAGAATTTTCATTATAATAAAAAAGCAGCAGGCTTATCTAAAAGATCTTTTACGAGTTTACGCAGTTGAATCAAAAGTTTACAGTACATAACATACGTAGAAGGTCTGGGATATAAGGCGGTTCAGGCCAAACTTCCCGGCAGCTGTTTTTCTCTTAGTTTCTAACTTGTCCTGCAACATGAGGCCAAGCGTGTAATGATGAAAAATTATTTGCTCATGTTTAGTTGCAAGTTGCGTGAGTTTTTCGGCAATCGCTTGCTGTAATTTAATGAGTTGTCGTCGGTAGCATTCCCCATTCGGTTTTAGAAGCTCTTAATACAACACATCCTTCTGATCCCTCCAAATACTGTGCATTACCTTGGCGTCATAATTTTTCGGCTCCGTTGATATGGCTTGTTGGACAGATTTCTCATATGATTTTTTGCATTTAGAGTTGTCGTAATGTATCCATATTTCATCGCCAATCACAATCCGATGCGAAAACGACTTATTCTTTTAGCGTTCAAGCAGCATTTCTGACATGCAAAATCGACCTTTAACTTCTCTGGTCTTAAATTCATATGGTACACGATTTCTTTGCTTTGAACGTATCGGGCTACTTTTAAACGTTATGCTTAAGTGACTCCCAAAGAATTTGAGGTGTTCGTGTGTTGTACAATAATCTTCATGAAGTAATGCTTCCGGTTCCTTATCTTCATGTTACAAGCCAAAATTAACATTAAATCGTGCAAACCAAAAGTGGTGGCATGTTTCACCACAAACTTCCACCAGAATAAGAATGACTCATCGCACAAACACTTTCTCAGACACAAAATTCGACATATTTGAGTAAAAAAAATGTTGTTTGCCCTTCAAATGAATGACATAGGTATACTGACAACGCGTGTTAGAAATATTGGAACAATGGAAAAATAAACAAGTTACGCCATGTCTTGGAAAACTGCATGAATATAGTTATAACCCCAATATATTACCTAAATGTTTCTTGAATGGGTCATTCTAGAATAATGTAAAATATTAAACCTATGAGGGGTGTTCAATCTATCAGAGACTCCAGCTTACCTTCGACTTCAGTTCCTACAATATAATCGACCGAAGAGACTTGAGGTTAAGGTTGCAAAGAGTAGAATAAGTAATTTAAAAGAGTTCAGCAAATTTCAGATATTTTTCAGAAAAACGTAATTATCTACTTATCACATTTGTTTGATCCACTTGTACACTAATGTACCGTTTTGTAAAAGTATTCGCAGAAACATTATAGTTACAAGCATTTATATATATATATATATATATATATATATATATCAAAAGAATTTATGAAATAGGAGTTAAATAATATTTTTATGATTTACTCGCCACACTGCAGACTCGGAGACCACTTTCACATCCAATGTGAATATACGCAGCGATACCGGTGATGGCGGTGCGACAGTAAGCAACGGCGAAGCAGGCGGTTCCAGCGATGAAAATCGTTCGCTACTACAACGTGGCAACTCCGACGAGCAAAATGAGCGAGATGACGGTGCTGGCGATGATGCTGGCGCCACGTAGCAATTACTGAAAAAGCCAAAGAGCGAATAATAACGCCTACTTTCCGCTCCCTCCGACAGTGACAGTGATAGTGAATAAAACGCTTAGTAGCCAGCGATTAAGCATGCAAAACAAAAACAAAATACAACAAAGTTAAACTTATATTACATTTTATATTATAATTAAAATTCATATACATACATACATATATATATAAACATACAAACATTTACTTATACATACATACATACATATGTAGATATGTATGTTAAGAGTAATGTTTGGAACGGCATGTGAAATGAAAAGCAATGAACTCTAACTAACATTTAAGTGGAGTTAAAGTTATTTAAATCGTACATACACACTTACATACATTAAACTAAAAAGATGCACCTACAAAGTGGCACAATGCTGTACATAAAAATGCAAAAGTCAAAATCCAAAATATATATTGTATTAACTAATAGTAGCAGCATTCAGTGAGTGAGCTTCGAAGCTGTTGAATATTTAATGCATTAATATTTCAATTTATTTTACATGCATACATACAAACATTTAGCGCATGCATAAAATTCCCTTGGTCGACTCACAAAAAGGATTAAAATTCAAAAAATAAAATTTTCAAATATATAACTCCATTTTTATACAATAACTTCAGAATAGAACAATATTTACCAAAAATCGCTTTTTACCTGCATACATACATATAAATATATATATATTCTCATATTCGAAATTCATATACAACATACATACATACATGCTATGTGTACATATATAATCATAGCGCAAATGCATATTTATGTATATAAATTCACTAATATACACGCATACATACCATATTTACATAGATTAACAATCAAAAGTGCTTAAATAATTTTTGATCGAGATTTTGAAAAAAGAAACGAAATCTGAATAAAATTTCCAGCCTCATGCACATTTGTACAATTATGACACACACACATACACACTTTAGCTCACTAAAGCCGTGTTAAATGCAATCTTTAAGGGAATAGTAACGCAAACAATCCAAATACATTCGCGAGCATAGAAAATGCAGTCATTTACTATTTTTCAATTTTTTATATGTATGCATTTTAGGGTGGGTTAAAAAGAAGAGTAAATTATTTTTTTCACTTTATGCCCTGAAAAATGAGTTAGTAGACATCTAAATAAAAATTCTTATATACATAATATTATTGAGAAAGTCTGACGCTTTTCAGTTTCCTATTTTCTCCGTATTGTTTGAAAGAAATATGCATGTCTATTTACATACTTTCTGAGAATTTTTTGAAGTTTGGAGATTGAAGAATTTTTCGCAGTATAAAGTGAAAAAACTCGTTTTTCCTATTAGGGAAATACATACATAAAGTATGCACCATTTACTGGTCTATAAAATTATAATAATATTATAAGCATTTTTATCTTCTTTATTGTTGGATGTCTTTAAATTTTTATAATATTTTCAATTTTATTTGAATTTGGTTAACACCATATATAATATAATATATGTATAGTATATATATATCTTAAAACGATTAAGAATTCAATTATCTGAATTATTCATCAATTAAAATTATTTGAAAACTGTTTTGGGTCTCCAAGTCTTTATAAGAGACTAATAGTTAGTATAGGAACCAATTTGCATACGTTAGAAAGAGTTCTCGCATCGGAAAATGAAGCAAACAACCAAAAATTTCGATTACGACTAAAATTGCTAACAACTCATCGTTTTTGAGGAGAGAATTTTGCATGAAAAAGATGTGCGTTTTTCGAAATTCGTTAAAATTTATTCAGAATCGTGCTAAGATTTCCGAAGTTATATAAACTGTTGCGAAAATAAATTTTAGAGTTAAAAATGTTTGTTTCTTTAAAAAACTTGTATTTCTAAGAAGTTTTTATTGTTCCTAAATTGAACGCAAATGTGTAAGAACCGAACTCTTATGCCTTGGCCAGTCTATCTGTACAATTCTGTGTCAACAGATGTGAAGGAGATAATTCTGCATTTGATAATTAATCTGTGAAAAAACGATCTCTGCTAACTCCATTAACATTTTTTGTATTTTCATATCATTTTTCCTAAATCCAAATTAGTTATAAACTTTAGGCTTAGCTAGCACTTCCTTTTGTTTAGACTCTCTTCTACGATATTTCAAATGCTTTTTACTACGGCATCTTCTGCGAAAGTGATCTGTGTAACAAACATTGCAGCTTATATTATTTCATTTTTCAACCAAATAGAGTTTTTGAAAAAATTAGGTTATGTCGCTATGTAATGTTTACATCCTATTTGTGTTATTTTGTATAAGCCCCTCGGTCCAATAGCTGCGCCCATATGTGTATTAGATCTAAATATGTTATGTGTATAAATGGAAGCATAAATTTTATAAATTATAAGTTCGTTTTGAAATAGATCAAAAAAAAAAAACAAAAGGGATTCCCATAAAGTCCTTAATTAAATATCTTACTGGTCATATAAGTTTAATTAGACGATTATATATCTGTTTTTAACTAGTATGAAACTGGTATAATTGTGGTCCACAGCCAAAACAGCGATTGCTTCTATAGAAAAAGAAACGTTCGGCTGATTGTTCGGATTTAGTTGCGTACTAGTATTAAAGTAATCTATAACTTGTTGATTTCACTGCAAAAAAATAGAAAAAAAACCTGCGCGCTATAACATAAGCTTCAATTACTCCGCAATTGAGAAGAAACCCGTTAATTTCTAGCTAAAGTATTATGACCTATACATATATTTAAGTTAAAAAAGTACGAAAAGTTTTGAAAGGAAAAAAGTCAGTTCTTAAATGAAAATGTATGTATACACATACACAAATATGTATAAAAACATATAAAAATACACATGAAAGCAATATAAAATACATATGGAAATAATGAAAGTTCAAGTGAAAGTTTAGAGAATTTAACATTTATAAAAAAATTTTGTAAACAAAACACTATTTTCATTTCATTATGTTTATTGAAAGCAGCTTTGAAAAACTCCATGTAGTCTGATTGTGTTTAAATAAAATGCTTACGAATTTGTGTATTTACCTTAATGCCGCACATGATATTACTTAATTATAAATATATGTATTTGTATATTATTGTACATACACACAATTATATGTACAATTTTTGGTAGCTTTTAAAGGCGACGTTAATATAGTTAGTTGGGAATGTAGTGACATTGTTGGATGGCTTTTATCTGTGATTCATTGTTTACAAATATTACCGTTATACACAGAAATATGAGTACACTTACACCCAAATGATGCTACATACCTAAGTATTGTAATTTGTAAAAGTAAGAACACATTTATACGCATTACTATTATTTATTATGAATACAAAATACTTTTGCTGTGAATGTATGACTTTTTGTGAGAAATTGATGAGCTGCTTTTGCTGTGTTACTATGTATGTTTAAAGGGAACTCACAATCTAGTAAAAAATATATACATATATCAACATACATATATTTATTATATTTTTTTTTTAATGTGTTACGAATTTATAAAATATATTAATTTTATATATTTTTATTTTTAAAATTTAAATAAAAATATTTTTTCTAGTACTAGCTTTTACTTTTACTCTCAAAAAACAAATCGGCATTAGGCGGTCATAATTAAAAGGATCTAAAAAAATATTTTTGTTTGATTTACTATAATAATTAATAATATTTTGGGCTATACTTCCGATAAGGTCAAGCCACCTTTTTTTCTTTAAAATTTATACAGAGCTTCCTCATGTGATAAAAACAACTTTCCATGTGTCTATTTCAGTGGACTTTTTTTTTAAATACCAAAAATAGCGAAAATTCATATATAATTAAAATCAAAAACTTCAATTCCTCATCATTTTTTTTGTAAAAAAATGTTCAAAAAAACATAATTTTTCAAAAAAAAAATTATTTATCAAAATTAGTATTCAAAAAAAATATTTTTCAAAAAAAAACTTTATTTAAAAAAAAAATTAGTTTTTATTTATCAAACAAAGAAGCCTTGTCCTTAGTTCTTTCGCATAGAGCTGCATTTATATATTGTGATGTAATAGTATAACAGTTAATATTTATTTCCGAATTTTTTTAATTTCCACCAAAATCGACACAGGGGCCTCTTTTCTATGTAATGGCCTAAGGACATAAGTGTGAATTTTTAAGGTAAACGGAGGTTGACCTAATCGGAAGAATAGCCATATTTTTTAACCATATTTTGAAATTAAATAAATTATTTTAAATTGTATAACCACACTTAAATTTTATTACCTTTTTTACTTCAATAAAAGCCCAATGTCAAAAAATTATTATTGACTAAATAAACATTGAAAGTTGAAGCGGTTCCAAAAACAAAACATTAAATTTTCACATTAGTTTCTTTTTAATTTAATTCTATTTATTATGTTTATTTTTTAGTTAAATTAATTTAATTATATAATATTTTATTTCATTTAAATTTATTTTATATTATTTATATTATATTTAATATTATTTTATTTTATTCTATTTGTTTTTTAATTTATCTAATATTATTTATTTTTTTCATTTATTTCAAACGAAACACATATATTAAAATCACTTATACTTTATTTATTTATTTTGTTATTATTTTTATTTATTTAACTCTTTTTATTTTTAATTATTTATTATATTATTTCATATTTTATTTTCAATATATTTTTTTTAATTTTACTATTTTTTTTTTTGCACAAAACACCTATACAGTACCTTGAAAATGTGACAAATATGCAAAAAGCTTACATACCTACATACATACATCTATTGCTGTATATAAATGGAATAATCGCTAGCACCTCTCATATTTACACAGCCGCTTACATAAAAAGCTACGATTAGATAAATCAGCATAAGCAAAAAAAATCAATGAAAAAAAATTCCAAAAAAAAAATATTTATTGAGGAAAGTATTTACCAAAATTTGTAAGCTTATTTACATAAAGAATATATATAAATATACATACATAGGCAAATTTACAAAAAAATACGTATGGATTCTAAAACACTACAACAATGCAGCCACAACGCAGTTTTTTGCTTTCGAACTATTGCAACTAGTAAGCAAATAAATCAGATTAAAAAAAGGCACAACAACAACTAACACAGATTGACAGGCAGACATACAAACAAGCAGACAGATAAAATTGAATACAAATTAAACGCATTTATTAATCAAATATTGTCCAATAAACCGAAAAAAAGCAAAAACAAAAAACATTAACTTTGGGAAAAACGCTAATAAAAACGGAATGAGATGAAACACTAGAAATTTATATAAAGTTGTTAAAGTTTTTAAGATTAATTGAATATAAAACACACTCACACACACACACATACTAAAGATATTTATAAATATATAAATCTTAAGCTCTTGTGTAATAAATTTATTAACTGCAATAAAACTGCATACAGTAAAGACGAGACTACGGAAAATATTAAAAAAAAAGAAGTTAAAAATTAAAGAATAAATAAATAAATAAAATTATTGAGTGTACAGTAAAAAGCCATTGAAAGCATGCGTTATTTAGCCTCTTAGAAACATATCAATGAAGTGAACGAATAAAATTTATAAATATGTTGTTTAATTAATTGTGTGTCAAGAAAAGAAAAACCGGAACCTAACGCTACACAGACACACCATCGATGTTAACTTGCATACATACATACACACATGTACATAAATTTGCTTAAACACAATCCTGTAGGTAAATTCTGAAGTAGATCTCATACATCTTTGATTTTGAGGGATGATTTTTATAGGAAAACTCTGGTGTGATCACAATTTTTTTTAATAAAATTGGAAATTCATTAATCAGTTAGAATTAAATTTTAAGAAATATTGAATATGTTTATACCATAATGTGAAAAAAATACTTATTAATTCACAGTTAGGAAATTTAAAAATAAATTAAGCTCGAAATTTTATTATTTATGTTATTACAGCTAAAAGTGTCTAATTTTAAGTGATTTTGGGATAAAGTGAATTTTTTGAAACTTTAAATTTTCAATATAGGTTTTTATTTATTTATTAATACTAAAAAAAAAATTATTTTCCAAATTTATACCAGTGACTTACCAAAGCAAAAAAATTGTTAAGCAAAAATTTTAAAATTTATTCAAAGGAAAATTCTCGCACATCTTCATCTTCAAATTTTTTTTTTGGACAACGCAAACTCGATTTGTTAAAAAGCTTTGATAATTCTTACAAATTAATTTACATTGCCAAAACGCCTAAATAAGGTTTTACTTCATATTTTTAATAATTCTGAAAAAGTTTGGATATCCTTGATCCCGTAGTTAGTGTCTAGGAAAACGTCCGAAAAAAGATGTTTTGCAGTAAGGAAGAAATTTCCGCTAAAAATTATGTCAAATCCAAAAGCCGAAAGAAAAATCAGTATTACTACAGCTATACACCGGTAATGGCCGTAAGACTAGTAAATGTATTGATTTTTGACGCCATTTTGGCTTTGCGTTTAAAGTTTTGGGAGCTGATTACACTAAGTTAAAAAAATCTTACAAATATGCTCATATCTCCAAAACTATTTGCAAGATCAACTTCCAATTTTCGTGAAAAATTTTCAAATATACATATATACATTCGATATACAAGTATCTATATGCAAAAACAAAAATTAATTTATATATATATATATATATCTCCGACAGGGACAAGTGTCACTTTGCGTTTTCAAAATCCACTACTTCAACAGTTTTTGAGGAAGCGATAAGACCTTGATAATTTGTTATATTTATCGATATATAATTGATCAGGAAAGAATTAATCAGGCAAGAATTAATCGATTCACGTCTGTATTGCCAAACAGAAATAATTTGCATGTATTGAGCAGAAATACTGAAAAAGTACTATATAACTTCAAATATGTAATTTTTAAATTTTTTAAATCTCTTTTAATAATTAGTTGAAAAAAATTTCTATTGTAATAAGTTAAAATATTTCCAAAAAAAGTCTTTAAAATATATACGACAACATTCCAGCATTTTTTTTAATATTGAAATTCAACACATTTGAATGTAAATAAGGCACTGTGGTGAAAATGAGAAAAAGTATTAAATATATTTTTTACCGCTCTATAACTTTTCGAAACCTAATAGACACCAAATATAGCAATAGCGCAATTTACATATATACATACATTCATACATATGTATGTACAACAATAATAATATGCCGTTCATTAATATTTTTCGAAAACTCACAAACTTTTCAGAATTCATTCACAAAATACAAATTTTTAATTGCAAAAGATTTTGCTCAGGATCACATAAATTAAACTATTTACATGATACTTACTAACATGCACAGCCACACACACACACATCCGCATCCACAATTGAATACTAGCAGTTAGGATATTTGTATATGTACTTGTAGAATATAGTCAAATTAACGCTTATTATGTTTCATTCAAGCTGATAAAGTTAAAGCAAAATCGTTCAACTGTAATTGCATTCAATTCGTGGTATAGTAAACAAAAAATAAAAAATAAAATAACAACAAAAACAAAAACCAAAACATTAAAACATTCGATTGTACGTATGTAGTTTGTATATTATTGTCCTTATAAGCCATGTACGAACCGTTAGTTTATAAGTAACAAATGATATGTTATTAAATAATCAATTAATATAAAATTGATAAAGAGACATGTGAACAAATTATCATAAGCAAAAACAAAATTAAAAAACCTAAAAAAAAACTTTAAAGAAAATGAAAATGAATTGAAAGAAATAAAAACATAAATCGAAATAATTTGTTTTTTTTACTTGAAAATCGTCCAGGAGTTTTTTGTGAAGGGTATTATAGTCTCAGCACAACTAAAGTTAATGTTTTTGCCCTTTTTTTTTAATATTCAGAAGATTTTTATTCTACAAAAAAATCAAAGAACCTTTGGTTCACGGGACTATCAAACCATTTTTCTCAATTGTTATCGATTTCGCAGACATTTGTATTAAAAGAATTTCTCAAAACCTTAATAAAATTGATATTTTTATGTACTCGTATATTGCAACAATGCAGTAAGCGCTTTAACTCATCGCAGATCTTCAGCAAAGCTTCATGGATAATCACTAATAAATTATATTTTGTAATTTGTTGTCGTTTGTCAAATAGTCTTACATGGAATTATTTAGATATAACCCTCAGAAAATGCACTATTTGTTGTTTCTAAAATCTTGTTGGTTGGTTGAGCATATACATACTTGTTCCTTTGAATATAAGTTGTCTAAAAATCCTGTTGAAGCAACTTTTGCAAACACGAGTTTTCCAGACGAAGTGTAGCCTTTTTCTTGTAAACCAAAGAACCATCTTTTCATTCAAATTTTTCAAGTTATGATTAATAAAAATAATTTTAAAGTATAAGTTTTGATAATTTTTTTTAGTTTTAAATCTTTTAGTTGAAAATCAATTGTTTAATATATTTTGTTTAGTATGAAAAATTGCAGTACATATCACAAAATTACTTGAGTACGACATCAAAGATATCAAGCCATTTTTGGTCTACCAAAGACTGTCGCCGACAGGCATAAGAATAGGTTTGAAATTCAAACAATCGATATCTTTCCTCATTATACCTCACTTTATTTCATTTTAATAATATTTGCTTGGCAACATTCGTATGATTCACACAATAATAATACTTATTAGTAATAAATAAATAAATACTTATTAGTGTATTATTACTGCATATGTAATTCGTTTTAACGTCTAATATGCTTTGAAATATTTGCGGACATTTGGATTTTGCATAAAAAATTCTCAGATAGAAAATGCAAATTTAATGTCAGAAAAATATTTGAAATAGACTTTTAACAAAATGTTGGACAAAACAGAAATATTAAAGAAAAGAGCGGGCAATATAAAGTTGATGCAGGAATATATGAAGGCTTTGCTTAACTTGAGATACAGGCTCAAGGTAAACATGATCCAAACATTCACTAAAAATGTGCAATAAATACTACTACAATATATGCTAAAAATTAAAAAAAAAACGAAAATAGTTTGAGAAAATAAAAAATAAACATCGAAATATTTAGTTTTTTACTTGAAAAGCTTTGGGGTATTATCAAATACTATATGGTAATTTTACTTTATGTGAGTTTATTCTTGAGAGATTCATAATGAGTAAACAAACGTATTTAAACGTTGGACTAGTAGATACGTAGGTTGCCTTTTATATTTCAGGATTAGAGAACCAAAACAAACATTAATCACCGAAAATCACTTTATTGTTTTTCAAAATATTATCCATTCAGATCTATACACTTTAGTATGCGATTGAACCAATTCTCAAAGCACTTTTGCCACTCAGTTTAAGGTTCTGAACACATTAACCGCCTTTTCAGGTATTGAAAAAGTTTCTTAGATTATTTTTTACGTACAGGAAAAAAGTGACGTCATTCGGTGCCAAGTCAAAACTATACGGTGGATGGATCATCAAAAAATTTTATAATACCTTTGGTAATAGTCAATTTCCGTTCATCACCCACATTTAATGGGCATGAAGGAACACAACTTGTCATTATGATAAATTTAGTTTGCATACATAACCATAAACAACATGATAATAATATGCTAACAAATTATAATAATTAAAAAGTAAACCTATAATCATATCAAAGGGCAGGAAGTCGTATAAAAAGCGCAAACCCACAGTGTAAACAGTCTGAAAGTGAATACAACAGACGTGCCTTAAACAAAATTAATTTTAGGACTTTTAAGTTACGGTAAATTTATGTACTCAAAATTTTGAAAAGAATAAGTTCTTTTAATTAAAATTTCAGCTAACAAGATACGGAAACTTTTTTTTAAATTAAAAACTCCCTGGTATGTAACATATTTTAGTCAAATAACATTATTCACCACTTTAATAGTTAGAACCGTGAAAGTGTTTTGGTAAAATTTTAAAAATAAAATTTAAATGTTCAAAAATGTATTCGATGTCATCTTACTTACATATCTGCGAATTTTCCGAAAGCATTAATTATATTTTTAATTATAAATTAATTTGTATTTTGGAAGCTAATTGCGCACAATGACTTCGGAAAATAAAGAAGAACTACACAAACGCAACTATAACTCCATCAAAGTTCTGTTTCGAGTATCATATTCATTGGGTGTAAATTTAACTGCGCCGAATAAAATCAAGGATGCATTAAAAGTGTAAGTGCTGTTATAATAAGTAAAGAAGGGCTAAGTTCAGGTGTAACCGAACATTTTATACTCTCGCAATTTGCAAAGATCAAAGCCACGTCTGCTTTTTAAAAACTCTTAAACCAACAAGTAAGGAAGGGCTAAGTTCGGGGGTAACCGAGTGCTGGTAAAACTTCATATTAAAAATTGTGTTAAAGAATTAAGCAGTCATTATTTGAAGAAATTGTGAAAAAATTAAAATCAAATTTCAAATGGTATCTTCTTGACTTATATTAAGACCATTAATTTAAACTTAATTTTGTTCCCGTCTTATATATATTTTAATTCCCGTCAGCTAAAATTGCATTAAAAACACCTTCTCTCTCTCAAAAACTCTCGCAATTTATATGCCGGCTAAGGGAAGCATTGACCTGATTCAATCCATTTTTGACATACAGACATTATATTATCAGGAAAGGATCCTCTCTAAATTTTAATTATATATATCACACATTGACCGATATTTTCGGTAAAAAGTCACTATAGGTACTGGTACTCCACATATTCGGTATTAATGCGCTTGAACAGTTTTGGTTCTATTTGGACAATTTTTGGTCATAAGGTGGTATACTTTAGAAGAATGTTATATACTGAATTAAGTTGAAATCGGTCGAGCAGCACTGAGATATGTGATTTCACCTAAAAGCGAGCGGTGCCACGACCATCGTCCAATTTTGACCGCGGCTCGTATAAAGTCCCCTCATACCATTCGGGAGTAAAATGTAATGTTTCTGGCGTATTTAGTTATTGATTTATCACGACGGACAGACAGAATCTAACTCGATTATTTTAAAGTGATACACACAACCGTTCGGTGAACAAAACTATTATACTCTGTAGCAACATGTTGCAAGAGTATAAAAATTACATTTTTTTTATCTCACAGAGCTATTATATACATATATGTGTATATATTCGTATTCGTATTCCCTTTCGACTAACGACATTTTTAAGCGCGGCAATACAATATATTGCGGAAGTATAAAAATATCAATAAATTAAATTAAACTCTCGCTGATTACTGAGCAAAATATGTTTTCATTTATTTGCACGCAAGTATCCAAGTTATTTTGATAGCAAGCAGCCTTCTCTCCCTGCTTGCCCACTGGTGGTATCTCAAGCGGCATATTGACAGCATACCACTTATAGCTGAGGTTTGTGATATGCCATCATTCAGAATATTATTTATTTTGTATATTTGTTAAATTCTACATTATTTATTAAATTCGCAGACCGTTTTCACCGCTTTGCAAATTGGCATGGCCGCCATTAAAATGATATATTTCTTCTTCACACATCGTACATTCTATCGCCTCCTCGATCAGGCTTTAACACATGAAATAATACGCAAAATAGAAATACTTACTAGTTAGTTATTGATTTAATTTATCTTGATGAAATTTAACAACAAACTTTTTTCAGGGTTTCCAATAAATCGGCAGTTGAAGCAAGAGATCGATGACATAATGAAACGAGTTTGGCGTAACACTCGTCATCTATTTTTATTTTATTTTTGTTGTTGTGTGGGTACTATTGCCAATTACTTTTTTACAGCCTTCTTCGTGAATCTCTATCATCAGCTGAGGCAAACACCCGATTATGAATATTTTCTGCGTAAGTATTGTAGACGTAAACAAAATATAATTAATTTACAATTGAACTCAATTCCTTTAATCGTTAAATTAAACTAGCCATCAATAATTATTTGAAAATTTACTCAATAATGATTACCATTCTATTGTACTTGGCATCTGAATATTTTAGAAATTCTTTTTTTTTTCTCTATAAATCAGCTGTTCCGGCACTCTACCCATTTTGGGAAAAGAAGGGCATGGCATTTCCCTATTATCACATACAAATGTATATGACTTTTGCAGCACTTTATGTTTCTGGCCTGGGTGAGTATAAACGAGTTCACCAGTAGTATTGTAAATACGAACGTAAATAAGTGAAACACATTAAGGGTGTGTGAAGGAACGTTCTGGAGCAGCGAATATTCAATACGAATGTGAACCTTTGAGATTTAATATATAACGGTAATAAATTTCCTATCGATTACCCTCGTAAAGAGACCAATTTTCCAAATTAAAAGAAGCTGACAGTATTCAAAATTGCGTCCTACGAAGTAGTCGTGGTTATAGTCTAGTCCTAAACTGTGCAAAAATTGCATGTAAGAAATCTTAGACCGAAATTTAATTCTGATTGGTCCTTTAGTTTGTAAAATAAGAAATGTCTTCCAAAAACTGGACATGTCAACGATTCTTGCATTTTTCAACGAATTTAGTTAGCATAACTTTACTACAGCCTGGTTCATGCTCATTTTTCAAAACTTTTGAAAATGGACATTTTAAGTTATAACTCTTTATGCAACTAAAAACGATATTTTGTGTGCACGGATCTGGTACGAATCAGTCCCCATATAATACTAACCTATGCATAGTGACAAAGGAATTCATGGACCAGTATTATTGTAGTATTAGTATATTTATAATTTAAAGACATAAATTACTAAATAAAAATTCGGTATATATCACAGGTGCGGTGAGTTTCGAAGGAGTGTTTATGGTGCTATGTCAGCATGCTGTTGCGTTGGTGAAGGTTCACAATTTGTTGGTGCTACACGCCACCTCATCACAGATACCCGCAGAGAGGCGGCTTGAGTACCTGCGATATCTCATAATTACATATCGGCGCATAAGCAAGTAATACGATTCTATATATATAAAAATAGCATGCACTTTTGAGAGATAAATTCATTTTGCGGCCCGCAGGTATTTGCAAGAAATCAAAACAATTTTCAGACACATCAGCTTGGTACAGTTCTTGCTAAGCTTGATTGTAATGGGCTTTGTTTTATTCGAGATTAGTTATGGTTTGGTAAGTAAAATTTTATCATATATATATACTTAAATAATATAACTTATATCAGCACCGGAGTATATTGATTTTGAAACATGTATTGCTATGAAATTTTCAAGGAATCCAGCATAGTTATCCTCATACGTATGATAATGTATATTTCGGCTTCAATTTCTCAAATCACTATTTACTGTTACCATGGTCAGGCATTAACTTCTGCGGTAATTAATAATTACATAAAATACATACTTTTTTTGTTTCTACTATAAAACTGACGATTTTTTCATTTATTTTATAAGTGCGAAAAAATTCCAATGGCTTATTACAATTGCGATTGGTATGGAGAGAACAAAGCATTCAAGAACCTCATATTGATGATGATTATGCGTACAAATAAACAGTTTTACATGGAAGTATCTTGGTTTACTCTGATGAACTTGACCACTTTGATTTCTGTAAGTGAATTACTACTCTATTAATAATATTAAAATGTATTTACTTAAATAATTTATTGTATATATTTGCAGCTACTGAGAGCGAGTGGTTCCTACTTTTTACTATTGCAAAATCTTCAAGAAGATTAATTTTGTTATTGCACTTTACTCTCGATCAGCATTGTAAATAAAAATGTATTAAATATTTAAATAAAAACCTTAGAGCATAAACTAGAGAGCATAGGAACTAAAGTTTGCTTGAACAAGTAAGGTTAGGCTAAGGTTAACATCAAAAAGAGGTGCGGAATTAATTACGTTAGGTATATGAAGTTTAGACCAAGGTCTAGACCAATTTCATTCATATTGCGCTTAACCACATTACTTTTAAAAAACTTTCATTTACTTTCATTAAAATGTCATTTATTTTCACCAACAGAAATGATTCATTGACACACTTTTATTAGGGAGAGACGCTCTCTCAATTTCTGTAAAATATCTCACATATTAACCGGTATATAGGGTATAGCTTATCCGGTATAAAATCAACCGCAAGTTCGAAAATCTCTTTTATATTAAGTATGGGAACTAAGGAAAGTCTTGATCCAATTTTTGCATTTTTTACACAAGAGAGGAAAAGATTCTTTCTGAATTTCAGTAATATCACTCAGAGTTTTACCGATATTGGTATATTATGCACTGTGGTCCGCATATTCGGTATATGGGAACTTCAAAAGTTATGGTCTGATTCCTATCTGGAAAGAAGATGGCATATATTAGAGGCAGTATTTGTACAAAGTTTTATTCGCATTAATGAAGTTAAATGCTTGAATTATATTCTTTAAATTTAATTTAAAACTTTTATATATAGGAAGCAGGTGTAGCTGTCGTCCGATTTCGCCCATTTTCACAATGCACCAAATTTGGTTGAAATAGGTAGAGTAGTTCCTGACATATGCGATTTCACCTAAAGGTTAGCGGTATCACGCCTATTGTCCAATTTTGATAATTCCCATGAAGCGCTTTCATAAAATTTCGGGTGTAAAATAAATGTTTCTAGCGTATTAACTTATTGAGTTATCGCACTTTTAGTACTTTTTAACATAACCAATATATGAAGTATAGGCGTGGTTATCATCTGTTTTCACCGATGATTTCTATAGTGTAAAAAGGGGAAGAGAAGAAGACTTCTTTTTAGTAAGTTTGGTTGTAATAACTTAAGTGGTTTGTGAGATATGCACATTAGAGGACAGGGACACACCTAGTTTTTAAAAATTTTAGACTCCACATTCCTGTATAACATGTTGCACTTTCAGAGACTAAGATGCAACCTAAGCATCAAGATGCTTGGATGTTGGAATGCAAATATGATGGCTGATTACTGCTGGCGCATTCAAAACAAGACTGATGTTTTTACTCATGCAAGAAAATTATACAAAAAAGTGTTTTTCATGTTAAGTAAGAACAGTATATTTTTTAATTCTAAAATTGTAGTATTTTTGGCTAAATATGTACAAAATCAGGTAGAATTCGGGTAAGAAACTTCATAAAACAAAACCGCGCTTTTTTGAGCTTTAATAGCAATCCATCTTAAAATCATTACACAACTGATTTCATTTACATTTCTCATATAAAAAGTGCTTTCAGCTTGTGTCTGGGCAATAAAAAATTAAGTGTCTTCACGCCCCGAAAGGGCTGACATGCACAAAAAAAATATATAAAATTGTCATATCAAATTCAATTGGTCAAAACCGGTTGGGTGTGAACATTAATGAAATTTTAAATGCCAGTTATACGCCCATTCGTCAACTCAATAATTAGACAATAACAATTTTTAACAGGGGCAAGCTTTGCTTGAATCATTGTTCCTTTGAAAGTGTAGTATTTAAGATGATATAGCCAACAATTAAGTAATCACATAGTAATCAGTTGCATAGTCGTGAGGATGTTAGAAAGTGTTGAAGAAATTTATAAACGTAATTACAATTCTATTAAAGTGCTCATTGGAGTATCCTTTGGTTTGGGTGTGAACTTGACAGCGCCTAGTAAAATTAAAGATGCCATGAAACTGTAAGTGTGATTATATACAGTTAAGTGAAATCAATTATTTGAACTGGCTGTTACGAAACTACACTATAATTATTTACTAATATTAATTTCCACGCCAGTTTCAATGTGATTTTGGTAGTGACCAGCCTTCTATCCTTATACGCCCACTGGTGTTATTTCATTCGATATATTGACAACATACCACTTTTAGCTGAGGTTTGTGGTATCATAAAAACAATATTCATTTTGTATATCATATTTATAAAATTGTACTTCATTGTAAAACATTCACAGACCGTTTGCACCGCTTTGCAAACTCTCATTTCCGCTGTAAAAATGGTATATTACCTCTTCACTCAACGTACTTTCTATCGCCTTCTGGATCAGACTTTAAAACATGAAATAATACGCAAAATAGAAATATTTCAACATGGTTTGTTACTGGCATAATTTAACTTGTAGTAAGTACTATTTTTTTGCTTTACAATAGATTTTCCAATAAATCGCCAGTTGAAGCAGGAGATCGATGATATAATGAATGGAGTTTGGCTTAGCGCAAAACGTCAAATATTATTTTATTTCTGTTGTTGTGTGGCTATTGTTTGTAATTACTTTTTTGGCTCCTTCTTCGTTAATCTCTATCATCAGCTGAAGCAAACACCCGATTATAAACATATATTACGTAAGTACAGCACGTTATTAAGAGCCAATAATATACTTCTACATAATCTTAAAATGCATTCAGTAGTTTTGAATCAGAAGAGATTACATCTATCGTGACACAAATTCTATTGACAAAACAAAAAACAAGCGAAACCAGACCATAAGTCTGTACAGAGTTGTTTTCGAATAGACCAGGTGCCGTAAATTCGCGTATTCATATATTTACATACATCTGTTCCTCACTGACAGACCTATTAACTAACTTTATTCTTGTTTGGCGGAAAAAACTTATCAGCTATTAAGTCTCAGCAAAGAAATTAAATTCGAGTGCAAAGTATGTCCATGTTGAGTATCGCACATGACATTTTTAACGGCTGGTTCCAAGTTAGTCGGAATTATGTGCAACCACGAAGTTAGTGCAGATAAATCACAAAAATCAGTTCGAACTGCTCAGTAATTTAACCTGAATCTAACAGTATTTAGTGCAACAAGTAGCAATCGCGCAACAGACGTTTTCGAAAAGCTCTCTTAGTTACAAACGGCTAAAATGGAATCCCTCCCAACTCTTACAGATCGCGTGGTATTACTCATAGTTTTCTTATACTTATATAGTCGTTTCGTTCTGCCGGAAAGAGCTCTGTGGGAAATCAAAAAATAGCTAAGTGATAGTTTTAGATTCATCTTTTCATAAGTTTTTTATGTATGACGCTCCAAAGATTACTCGAAAATTTTAGAAATAAAAAGAGCTGAGAAACATAATGCGAAATTAAAGATTCATCATCAAGTTTATAGTGTAGTTGTGATATTATAGAAAGATAAAATCTTATTTAAAGATGTTTAAGTTTTTATTATGGTTCTAGAAAACAGACGACCCTTCCAAAACCTTTTTTTAATATATGGGTTGAAATGACAAATAATTAGTTCACTTATACAAAAAATAAAGTAAAATAAAAAAACCTTTTGCTAATTTTTTAAATAATTTCTGCATAATTTCAGCATATCCTGCACTATATCCTTTTTGGGAAGAAAAAGGCATGACATTCCCCTATTATCCATTGCAAATGTATATGACTGGCAGTGCTGTCTATATCTCTGGCATATGTGAGTATAAACGAGTTTACCAAGGAAAAACTAATTTCGGGACACATTAAATTTCTTATTCTTCTTTGGCACTGCAACCGTGGCCCGGTCTAAACCAGGAACACAAAACTTCGTTAGTTACCTCTATACTTTTCGAGGTTACGCCAGTTTTACATACAAAGTTCAGACAGGTACCTATGCACTTCTTACTTTCTTTAGATGCTTGGTCGCCGTTGCTTCTGTTGTCCACGCATGGGTCCCGAATCGAAGCAGCCTTTCGCTGGAGCATTGTCTTACATGCACATGACTTAGCCTAACTAGCGCACCCGTTGGATTATTGAGCGCTTAACTATATTCATTTCGCCGTAGAGCTCACACAGTTCGTGGTTCCATCTTCTTCGCTACTCATCGCACACGCGGACGGCTCCAAAGCCTTGCGGACACAGTAACATCGAATGTTTCAAGCGCTTTCTGGTCTTTATTTATTCTCATCCATGTTTCTACGCCATATAATAGAGCGGGTTTGATAAAAAAAATATAGAGCGTAATATTTGTTATTAGAGTTAATCGCTGCCAACAGTAATGTAGTTCCCAAGACACGACGAATTTTTGTGTGTGACCTCCGGATATTTTTGTCTTGCCCTCGTTCATTACAAGACCAAACCACTTATTTTTCTACGCTGGAAAAGATTGCACCAACGGCTCTGTTGTTAAAGTCTACCATGTCATTATTATCTGCGTACCCCAGTAACATTGACCTTTTAGAGTAGACAGTGCCTTTGCGAAGTTGGTTGGTTTTTGTCTCATCTCGTCTCGTTAAAAACTGCGTATAAGAAGCAAATTAAGAATCTTAGACTTTAATTATATTCAAATCAGTTATTTAGTAAGTAAAATATTAAAATTTCATCCAAATATTACATATTCCAAGTTCATGACCGTTATATGGAAGGCAAGGAAAGTTATCGACCCATTTCCCCGTTTCAAAAGATTGGATAGGCATAACTTTAATATAAGCATCAACATTTTGAATTATGACTTTTTATGTAACTATGTAATAAAGGCAACTATATGGCCTACTATTAGCAATTATAAATATATTATATTTTTAGAAATAAAGCAATTATTAACTTAGTAAACAAAAAATTATCATTAAAATTCTATATATCTCAGGTGCGGTGAGTTTCGAAGGCGTCTTCATCGTGCTCTGTCAGCATGCGGTTGGCTTGGTGAGGGTCCACAATTTGTTGGTGCTACGATCCACCTCACCACTGATACCGGCAGAGAGGCGTGTTGAATATCTACGTTATACCATTATAACTTATCAGCGAATAAATTTGTAATTATATCTATATTTACATAAAATATATACTTGATATGAAACACATTTTTAATTTTATACAAATATATATATTCAAAACAGTTATGTGCAGCAGATCCAAAATAGCTTCAAACACGTCAGCTTGTCACAATTCGTACTGAGCTTGATTGTATTTGGTTTTGTACTGTTCGAAATGAGTTTCGGTTTAGTAAGTTAATGCAAAAAATTTATTTATTAACTAAGTTTTTATAAGTCTTTATACCCTCGCAACATATTGCTACATAGTATTATATAATAGTTTTGTTCACCTAAAAATAATCGAGTTAGGTACAGGGTTATATATATAAATGATCAGGATGACGAGACGAGTTGAAATCCGAGTGACTGTCTGCCCGTCCGTCTGTGCAAGCGATAACTTGGTACACGCGTTTCTTGGCAAAAAAAAAGCGATTACGAGTTCGTAGCTTAGCGTAATTGGACAACTGCCACGCCCACAAAACGCCATTAATCGAAAACCTATAAGATGTAATAACATAAAATTTGGAACCGGGGACTGCAATGGCAAGGGACATCTCATGGGCTAAAACTTTAAAAAAATTATTCAGATATTTCTATATTGCGGTGCGAAAATTGAGGAAATCGGACTATAACCACGCCTACTTCCCATATAACACAATTTTAAATTCCATCTGATTCTTTTACTCTCCAGTATACAAATCAAGCAAGTTGAAGTGTGCCATCTTATGACCAAAAAGACCGAGTAAGAGGATCACACCTCCTATTGCGAGTTTTTTTTATCGAAAATATCGGTCAATATGTGGATATATTATAGAAATTCAGAGAAAGACGTTTGCTGATAATAGTAAGCCTCTATGCCAAAAATGGGTTGAATCGAAACAATAATTCTCTTAGTCCACATATACCTAATACAAAACTTTTCGAACTTCCGTCTGATTTTATACCTCAAATCGGTCCATATGTGAGTTATCTTAATAAAATGGTGTTTTCTAATAACAATAAATTTGTGTGCCTAAAATGGTTAAAATAAAATGGTGAAAACTTGCTCTAGCCTCATATAACTAATATTCGAATTTTTAAGCATCTTTATTTCTCGTTTATTTGTATGTGAGGTACTTGAATAAAACTCAGACAGCATCTTTTTGTTTTAATAATATGTAATAATTCCAAAAATAATATAATAAAATAGGGTCTGTACAACCCCTATCTTTCATATAACTATACCACATATAAAGGTTTTCTTCTCTTTGCCGACTTTGATCCTAACAAGTTGCAAGAGCAAGAAATGTTCGGTTAAGCCCGAAATTAGCCCTTTCTTACTTGTTTTTAAATTTATAATAATTCTTATTATTAAAAATTTGTTTTTAAAATCTTTAGGAATCCAGTATAGTTATCGTTATTCGTATGATAATGTATTTCGCGGCAGGAGGAACTCAAATTATTCTATACTGTTATAATGGTCAGCAACTAACAACTGTGGTAAATATTAATTATAAAAAATACTTTCATTTCAAAAATACAAGAGAGACATTTTTTACACTTAAAGAGCGAAGAGATTCCGTCAGCGTATTACAGTTGCAATTGGTATGAAGAAAGCGGAAAATTCAAACAATTTCTACGCATGATGATTATGAGGACTAATCGATATTTTTACATGGAGGTATCATCGTTTACACTGATGAATTTGGCCACCTTAATTGCGGTGAGTGAATAATGAACTTCTGTAAATGATGTAAAATATGCAAAGAGTTGTGTAAAACTAACATTTTTCTTATTGCAGTTATTCAGGATGAGTGGTTCCTACTTTTTGTTATTACGCAACCTTCAAGAAAAATAAATTGTAAATAAATAAACAACAATGCTATCATGAACGCTGCAACATACCATATTGTTTTTTTTTTGTTTTTTTTTTGAATTCCCTATATATAAATTTTTAAACGAATGTAGATAAATGCAAAGCGGCAAGTGCTACTCCAGTGATTGCTCGATTATGATGCGTAGCGTGTTTGCTTGGTCAACACAGCCTCGATGGGAGCGAAATCCAGGCTGCTTCGTGTCAGCTTTAGAGCGTGCTGGACAGATGTGAGCCTATTTTACATAATAAATGGTGTTATCGCTCGCCAGTTGTCGTATTTCCGCAAGTCACCCTTTATCGGCTACTTCACAAAGATGTCCTTTCACCATGATGGAGGTATTGATTCGCTGTGACAAGCCGCAAAAACATGCGGATAAAGGAATTTAACTGCCGTCCATGCCCGCAGCTTTATTTAGCTTTTTAATTGCATATTTTATTTCCGTTATCTAAGGATTATCATTCTACAAGGAAGTAACAATAAAAAATAATATCTTAAAATCAGTATACAACAAATTATTTTCATTTCTCATAATAATTATTTGACTCATATAAAAATTGCTTTCAGCCTGCGCCTAAATAATTAAAAATTAAATGTCTTCACGCCCTAAAAGGGTTGGCATAACACACGCACAAAAACGTCATAAAATGGACCTATCATGTCAAATGGTAAAAACCGGAAATGAATTTTTAATTGCTAATCACACGCCCATTCGTGAAGGCTTTAATTAGACAATAACAAATTTCAACAGGGGCGAGCTTTGTTTGACCCATTATGTCTTTGAAAGTGTAGTATTTAAGATGCTATAGCCAACAATTAAGTAATCACATAGTAATCAGTTGCATAGTCGTGAGGATGTTAGAAAGTGTGGAAGAAATCTATAAACGTAATTACAATTCTATTAAAGTGCTCATTGGAGTATCCTTTGGTTTGGGTGTGAACTTGACAGCGCCTAGTAAAATTAAAGATGCCTTGAAACTGTAAGTGTGATTATATACAGTTAAGTGAAATCAATTATTTGAACTGGCTGTTACGAAACTACACTATAATTATTTACTAATATTAATTTCCACGCCAGTTTCAATGTGATTTTAGTAGTGACCAGCCTTCTATCCTTATACGCCCACTGGTGTTATTTCATCCGATATATTGACAACATACCACTTTTCGCTGAGGTTTGTGGTATCATAAAAACAATATTCATTTTGTATATCATATTTATAAAATTTTGTAAAACATTCACAGACCGTTTGCACCGCTTTGCAAACTCTCATTTCCGCTGTAAAAATGGTATATTACCTCTTCACCCAACGTACTTTCTATCGCCTTCTGGATCAGACTTTAAAACATGAAATAATACGCAAAATAGAAATATTTCAACATGGTTTGTTACTGGCATAATTTAACTTGTAGTAAGTACTATTTTTTTGCTTTACAATAGATTTTCCAATAAATCGCCAGTTGAAGCAGGAGATCGATGATATAATGAATGGAGTTTGGCTTAGCGCAAAACGCCAAATATTATTTTATTTCTGTTGTTGTGTGGCTATTGTTTGTAATTACTTTTTTGGCTCCTTCTTCGTTAATCTCTATCATCAGCTGAAGCAAACACCCGATTATAAGCATATATTACGTAAGTACAGCACGTTAATAAGAGCCAATAATATACTTCTAAATAATCTTAAAATGCATTCAGTAGTTTTGAATCAGAAGAGATTACATCTATCGTGACACAAATTCTATTGAAAAAACAAAAAACAAGCGACACCAGACCATAAGTCTGTACAGAGTTGTTTTCGAATAGACCAGGTGCCGTAAATTCGAGTATTCATATATTTACATACAACTGTTCCTGACTGAGAGACCTATTAACTAACTTTATTCTTGTTTTGCGGAAAAAACTTATCAGCTATACAGTCTCAGCAACGAACTAAATCCGAGTGCAAAGTATGCCCATGTTGAATATCGCACATGACATTTTTAACGGCTGGTTCCAAGTTAGTTGGAATTATGTGCAAACACGAAATTGGGCCAGATAAATCACAAAAATCAGTTCGTACTGCTCAGTAATTTAACCTGAATCTAACAGTATCTAGTGCAACAGGTAGCAATCGCAGGACAGACGTTTTCGAAAAGCTCTCTTAATTACAAACGGCTAAAATGGAATCCCTCCCAACTCTTACAGATCTCGTGGTATTACATAGTTTTCTTATACTTATATAGTAGTTTCGTTCTGCCGGAAAGAGCTCTGTGGGAAATCAAAAAATAGCTAAGTGATAGTTTTAGATTCATCTTTTCATATGTTTTTTATGTATGACGCTCCAAAGATTACTCGAAAATTTTAGAAATAAAAAGAGCTGAGAAACATAATGCCAAATTAAACATTCATCATCAAGCTTATAGTGTAGATGTGATATTATAGAAAGATAAAATCTTATTTAAAGATTTTTAAGTTTTTATTATGGTTCTAGAAAACAGACGACCCTTCCAAAACCTTTTTTTAATATATGGGTTGAAATGACAAATAATTAGTTCCCTTATACAAAAAATAAAAATAAAAAAAACCTTTTGCTAATTTTTTAAATGATTTCTGCATAATTTCAGCATATCCTGCACTATATCCTTTTTGGGAAGAAAAAGGCATGACATTCCCCTATTATCCATTGCAAATGTATATGACTGGCAGTGCTGTCTATATCTCTGGCATATGTGAGTATAAACGAGTTTACCAAGGAGCAACTAATTGCGGGACACGTGAAATTTCTTATTCTTCTTTGGCACTGCAATCGTGGCCGGGTCTAAACCAGGAACACAAAACTTCGTTAGTTACCTCTATCCTTTTCAAGGTTACGCCAATTTTACATACAAAGTTCAGACAGGTACCTATGCACTTCTTACTTTATTTAGATGCTTGGTCGCCGTTGCTTCTTTTGTCCACGCATGGGTCCCGAATCGAAGGAGCCTTTCGCTGGAGCATTGTCTTACATGCGCATGACTTAGCCTAACTAGCGCACCCGTTGGATTATTGAGCGCTTAACTATATTCATTTCGCCGTAGAGCTCACACAGTTCGTGGTTCCATCTTCTTCGCTACTCATCGCACACGCGGACGGCTCCAAAGCCTTGCGGAGCACAGTAACATCGAATGCTTCAAGCGCTTTCTGATCTTTATTTATTCTCATCCATGTTTCTACGCCATATAATAGAGCGGGTTTGATAAAAAAAATATAGAGCGTAATATTTGTTATTAGAGTTAATCGCTGCCAACAGTAATGTAGTTCCCAAGACACGACGAATTTTTGTGTGTGACCTCCGGATATTTTTGTCTTGCCCTCGTTCATTACAAGACCAAACCACTTATTTTTCTACGCTGGAAAAGATTGCACCAACGGCTCTGTTGTTAAAGTCTACCATGTCATTATTATCTGCGTACCCCAGTAACATTGACCTTTTAGAGTAGACAGTGCCTTTGCGAAGTTGGTTGGTTTTTGTCTCATCTCGTCTCGTTAAAAACTGCGTATAAGAAGCAAATTAAGAATCTTAGACTTTAATTATATTCAAATCAGTTATTTAGTAAGTAAAATATTAAAATTTCATCCAAATATTACATATTCCAAGTTCATGACCGTTATATGGAAGGCAAGGAAAGTTATCGACCCATTTCCCCGTTTCAAAAGATTGGATAGGCATAACTTTAATATAAGCATCAACATTTTGAATTATGACTTTTTATGTAACTATGTAATAAAGGCAACTATATGGCCTACTATTAGCAATTATAAATATATTATATTTTTAGAAATAAAGCAATTATTAACTTAGTAAACAAAAAATTATCATTAAAATTCTATATATCTCAGGTGCGGTGAGTTTCGAAGGCGTCTTCATCGTGCTCTGTCAGCATGCGGTTGGCTTGGTGAGGGTCCACAATTTGTTGGTGCTACGATCCACCTCACCACTGATACCGGCAGAGAGGCGTGTTGAATATCTACGTTATACCATTATAACTTATCAGCGAATAAATTTGTAATTATATCTATATTTACATAAAATATATACTTGATATGAAACACATTTTTAATTTTATACAAATATATATATTCAAAACAGTTATGTGCAGCAGATCCAAAATAGCTTCAAACACGTCAGCTTGTCACAATTCGTACTGAGCTTGATTGTATTTGGTTTTGTACTGTTCGAAATGAGTTTCGGTTTAGTAAGTTAATGCAAAAAATTTATTTATTAACTAAGTTTTTATAAGTCTTTATACCCTCGCAACATATTGCTACATAGTATTATATAATAGTTTTGTTCACCTAAAAATAATCGAGTTAGGTACAGGGTTATATATATAAATGATCAGGATGACGAGACGAGTTGAAATCCGAGTGACTGTCTGCCCGTCCGTCTGTGCAAGCGATAACTTGGTACACGCGTTTCTTGGCAAAAAAAAAGCGATTACGAGTTCGTAGCTTAGCGTAATTGGACAACTGCCACGCCCACAAAACGCCATTAATCGAAAACCTATAAGATGTAATAACATAAAATTTGGAACCGGGGACTGCAATGGCAAGGGACATCTCATGGGCTAAAACTTTAAAAAAATTATTCAGATATTTCTATATTGCGGTGCGAAAATTGAGGAAATCGGACTATAACCACGCCTACTTCCCATATAACACAATTTTAAATTCCATCTGATTCTTTTACTCTCCAGTATACAAATCAAGCAAGTTGAAGTGTGCCATCTTATGACCAAAAAGACCGAGTAAGAGGATCACACCTCCTATTGCGAGTTTTTTTTATCGAAAATATCGGTCAATATGTGGATATATTATAGAAATTCAGAGAAAGACGTTTGCTGATAATAGTAAGCCTCTATGCCAAAAATGGGTTGAATCGAAACAATAATTCTCTTAGTCCACATATACCTAATACAAAACTTTTCGAACTTCCGTCTGATTTTATACCTCAAATCGGTCCATATGTGAGTTATCTTAATAAAATGGTGTTTTCTAATAACAATAAATTTGTGTGCCTAAAATGGTTAAAATAAAATGGTGAAAACTTGCTCTAGCCTCATATAACTAATATTCGAATTTTTAAGCATCTTTATTTCTCGTTTATTTGTATGTGAGGTACTTGAATAAAACTCAGACAGCATCTTTTTGTTTTAATAATATGTAATAATTCCAAAAATAATATAATAAAATAGGGTCTGTACAACCCCTATCTTTCATATAACTATACCACATATAAAGGTTTTCTTCTCTTTGCCGACTTTGATCCTAACAAGTTGCAAGAGCAAGAAATGTTCGGTTAAGCCCGAAATTAGCCCTTTCTTACTTGTTTTTAAATTTATAATAATTCTTATTATTAAAAATTTGTTTTTAAAATCTTTAGGAATCCAGTATAGTTATCGTTATTCGTATGATAATGTATTTCGCGGCAGGAGGAACTCAAATTATTCTATACTGTTATAATGGTCAGCAACTAACAACTGTGGTAAATATTAATTATAAAAAATACTTTCATTTCAAAAATACAAGAGAGACATTTTTTACACTTAAAGAGCGAAGAGATTCCGTCAGCGTATTACAGTTGCAATTGGTATGAAGAAAGCGGAAAATTCAAACAATTTCTACGCATGATGATTATGAGGACTAATCGATATTTTTACATGGAGGTATCATCGTTTACACTGATGAATTTGGCCACCTTAATTGCGGTGAGTGAATAATGAACTTCTGTAAATGATGTAAAATATGCAAAGAGTTGTGTAAAACTAACATTTTTCTTATTGCAGTTATTCAGGATGAGTGGTTCCTACTTTTTGTTATTACGCAACCTTCAAGAAAAATAAATTGTAAATAAATAAACAACAATGCTATCATGAACGCTGCAACGTACCATATTGTTTTTTTTTTGTTTTTTTTTTGAATTCCCTATATATAAATTTTTAAACGAATGTAGATAAATGCAAAGCGGCAAGTGCTACTCCAGTGATTGCTCGATTATGATGCGTAGCGTGTTTGCTTGGTCAACACAGCCTCGATGGGAGCGAAATCCAGGCTGCTTCGTGTCAGCTTTAGAGCGTGCTGGACAGATGTGAGCCTATTTTACATAATAAATGGTGTTATCGCTCGCCAGTTGTCGTATTTCCGCAAGTCACCCTTTATCGGCTACTTCACAAAGATGTCCTTTCACCATGATGGAGGTATTGATTCGCTGTGACAAGCCGCAAAAACATGCGGATAAAGGAATTTAACTGCCGTCCATGCCCGCAGCTTTATTTAGCTTTTAAATTGCATATTTTATTTCCGTTATCTAAGGATTATCATTCTACAAGGAAGTAACAATAAAAAATAATATCTTAAAATCAGTATACAACAAATTATTTTCATTTCTCATAATAATTATTTGACTCATATAAAAATTGCTTTCAGCCTGCGCCTAAATAATTAAAAATTAAATGTCTTCACGCCCTAAAAGGGTTGGCATAACACACGCACAAAAACGTCATAAAATGGACCTATCATGTCAAATGGTAAAAACCGGAAATGAATTTTTAATTGCTAATCACACGCCCATTCGTGAAGGCTTTAATTAGACAATAACAAATTTCAACAGGGGCGAACTTTGTTTGACCCATAATGTCTTTGAAAGTGTAGTATTTAAGATGCTATAGCCAACAATTAAGTAATCACATAGTAATCAGTTGCATAGTCGTGAGGATGTTAGAAAGTGTGGAAGAAATCTATAAACGTAATTACAATTCTATTAAATTACTTATTGGAGTAACCTTTGGTTTGGGTGTGAACTTGACAGCGCCTAGTAAAATTAAAGATGCTTTGAAACTGTAAGTGTGTTTACATAAAGTTAAGAGATCAGAGTTAAACTGACTGATGCGAAACTATACTATAATTATTTAACATATTTATATCAATATCTACGCCAGTTTCAATGTGATTTTGGCAGTGACCAGTATTCTATCCTTATATGGCCACTGGTGTTATTTCATTCGACATATTGACAGCATACCACTTTCAGCTGAGGTTTGTGATATATTATATTATTCATACAAATATTATTCATTTTGTCAAATCAAATAAAAGTCTACTTCCTTATAACAAATTCACAGACCGTTTGCACCGCTTTGCACATTCTCATGTCCGTTGTAAAGATAGTTTATTACCTCTTCACTCAACGTAATTTCTATCGCCTTCTGGATCAGACTTTAAAACATGAAATAATACGCAAAATAGAAATATTTCAACATGGTTTGTTACTGGCATAATTTAACTTGTAGTAAGTACTATTTTTTTGCTTTACAATAGATTTTCCAATAAATCGCCAGTTGAAGCAGGAGATCGATGATATAATGAATGGAGTTTGGCTTAGCGCAAAACGCCAAATATTATTTTATTTCTGTTGTTGTGTTGGTATTGTTTGTAATTACACTTTTGGCTCCATCTTCGTCAATTTGTATCATCAGCTGAAGCAAACGCCCGATTATGAGTATAAATTAGGTAAGTACTACATGTTAAAATATACCTATATACTTCTACATAATCTTAAAATGTTTACTCTGAACGTCTTTGGAGTTGGATTTCTTAATAGTTACCCAATATATATGTACATATACATTTTTTTACACGAGGAAGAAGCATCGAAGGCTGAATCTCATGCCCGTGAGAATGGGTAATCCGTACTAGACCAACATCGTCAAGTATGACGTCGGGAGGATGACGTTTGCACTGTTCCGAATGCTTTCAGTGACAAGTTGCATTTACCTGTTGGGCTATAGTTTAGATCTGATAAAAAAATTAAAATCGAAAGATGATTCGATTGCAATCATGGTTCTAGAAAATCGACAACCTTGTGTACTTTTAAAACCATATCTTATCATTTGGATTGAAAGGACAAATAATTAGTTTACTTAACAAATAAAAACACTTTACTTATTTTATACATATTTTGTGCATAATTTCAGCACTTCCCGCACTGTATCCATTTTGGGAAGAAAAAGGAATGTCATTCCCCTATTATCCATTGCAAATGTATATCACCAGCAGTGCTAATTATGTCTCTGGCATGTGTGAGTATATAT
This sequence comes from Bactrocera oleae, assembly GCF_042242935.1. Lineage (NCBI taxonomy): Eukaryota > Metazoa > Arthropoda > Insecta > Diptera > Tephritidae > Bactrocera > Bactrocera oleae. Next base: position 61,221,688 of record NC_091540.1, on the reverse strand, counting down.
GAATTAAATAAATAGCATCTGTTGTTAATCCCGAATCCCCGCAGCTGCGGTGAGTTTCGAAGGCATCTTCATCGTGCTATGTCAGCATGCGGTTGGCTTGGTGAGGGTCCACAATTTGCTAGTGCTACAATCCACCTCACCACTCATACCGGCTGGGAGGAGGGTTGAGTATCTGCGTTATACCATCATTACTTATCGGCGGATAAATTTGTAAAAGCCACTATATATTGAGTATGAAAAACGCTTTTAATTTACAAAATTTATAAATTTTCAAAACAGTTATGTGCAGCAGATTCAAGAAAGCTTCAAACACGTCAGCTTATTACAATTCGTACTGAGCTTGCTTATATTTGGTATTGTACTGTTTGAAATGAGTTTCGGTTTAGTAAGTAAACGCAAATCATTTATTTTAAAGCAAAAAAAAACATTGAATACAAATTTAAACAACTTTTTTTTTTTAATTAAAAACAAAAAACAAATATGTTTCTAAAATCTTTAGAAATCCAGCATAGTTATCGTTATTCGTATGATACTTTATATTTTGGCGGGAGGAACTCAAATTATTCTATACTGTTATAACGGTCAGCAACTAACAACTGTGGTAAATATTAATTATAAAAAATATTTTATTTTCAAAAATACCAGAGAACTATTTTATGACTCTAAAAGAGCGAAGAGATTCCGTTAGCCTATTATTGTTGCAATTGGTATGAAGAAAGCGGTAAATTCAAACAACTTCTACGCATGATGATTATGAGGACTAATCGACTTTTTAAATTGGAGGTATCTTGGTTTACTCTGATGAATTTGGCCACCTTGATTTCGGTAATTGAATAAGCATCTCTTTATAGTATAAAATATTAATATATTATTAGCAATAAAATTACTAATATCTTTCATTTTACAGTTTTTTAGAATGAGTGGTTCGTACTTTTTATTACTGCGCAACCTTCAAGAAAATTAAATGTTAAATAAATTGCGAATTTGATGTAAAAAAATAAATAAACAATAATTTTAAATACTACTTAACTACGAGTATAATGTAGACAGATGACAAGCCTGTTCGACATTACTTTTTACTGCATAGAAGCTTAGAAATAGCATTACCGACAATTTCATATCATTGTTTTCAAAAAAAGATTTTGTATATGGCTTGACGAGTAAGATCTGGTAACAGTTCAGAAAACGAATCACCGCTATTAATATTTCGATTTGTATAGTTATTATATGTTGTTGTTGTAGTATATAAAATATTTTAGGAAACATTCTAAAAATTACAGTCTGTCGCAGGATATGCCTCTAACCTATCGAAAAAATAGCAAATGTTACCATATTCCTTCACTTGAACATTATACTTTAAAAGGCGTTTAGAGAACATATTAAAGATTCACATTATGAATGAAATAAACAAGCCTGCAGCTAAAAATTTATGCTGGGTTTCACGGCTTTCAAAAAAAAAAATTTTATTATCTTTTTTAATTTAATTTGATACCAGTAATAGTTATGAAGATGCAGCTTTGAAAATTGCGCGCTGGAGGTAAGCTATATAATCAATCAAAACTTTAAACGCGTTTTTCTCGAAACTGACTCAAAGTCGGTTGTCAATTTTACACAGGTCTTTAAGATAAAATTTACAAGATCTTGGCGTGGAGGATTTTTTTTGTTCAATTACAGCTATTTAAAAAACAAAAAATGTCGAGAAATTTTCACCAAAATTTGCATATTTTTGTAAAAACGTCTGCCAAAATACGATTTTCACTTAATTTAGTTTTTCTATATCCAATATCTATATAATGGTCTTAGCTCAAACACGTATTTTTTTTTTTACTTTTGATGACCTTGTCAAAAATTCTGCTGTCAGCGCGGAAGCACCTTTTTTTTCGACGAACTGACGGAAATGATGTCGTAATCACCGAGTTTTTAAATTTTTTGCTTTGAAAATTTCACAAAATCTTTACCAAATATGTGTCTTTGGTATAGTAAAAATTTTGAATAAAATATTTCATTTTTTATATGAAAAAAAAAATTATTGAAAAGGGCGTTTTTGGCTCGACAAAGAACTCCAAAGACCCCTTAAAGAAAAACTGACTGAGACCCTTAGTTTTAATAGCATATGTTAAAAAATGGTGTTTTTTTTTGGTGAATTTGGTAGCTACTATTCCATTTTTTATTCATGTGGTACAAGCTTAACCAAGGTTTAAGTTGACTTTATTAAACTTTAAAATATCTTGTACCACGCCTACATCAATACAAAACCAAGGTTGATTATCGATTTTAATCAGTCAATGTTTAAACGAGTTTGACCTCGTTAGTTTAATAATATATGTATGTATTATTAGCAATAAGTATTATTATCGCATATATAATTGGTTTTAATTCTTAATACGCTTCGATAGATTCGCGCTCAGTCGAATTAGACATAAAAAATGTTAGCTCTAAACTTCCAAGAATGTCTATATACATACATATGTACGAGTATGTAAATATAGTGAACCACAAAAGTGTTCATAAACAAGTAAGGGCGGGCTAAGTTCGGGTGTAACCGAACATTTGATACTCTTGCAACTTGCAAAGATCAAATCCGGGGAAATTCCTTCAATTAATTGATTTTATTAATGAATACCTCATACACTGATCGACATATTGAGCGTTAGGTTTGTTAGGAAATCAATATAAGTAGTATTTGGGAGTTGGTGTAATTCGTAGAACGATATCACATATTTTCGGCATTAAACTATAGTATGTCCAATATTATCAGAAGTTTAAAAATCGTATATTTGGTATATGAGAGATAGTGATGGTAATGAATTGCTTTTATCGATTTTTGACATGACCTCTATGGTCTCTATGATCTCTGAGTTTCATAAAGGTACTTCACATATCAACACAACTATGTGCGGGGGGGAAATATGCGGACAGACAGACAGTCACCTGGATTTCAACTCGTCTGGTCATCCTGAACATTTATATGTACAAGATAAGCTCGATTATTTTAAGGTGATATATCTAACTCGATTATTTTAAGGTGATGCAAGCAACCGTTAGGTAAACAAAATTATTATACTTTCTAGCAACATGTTGCAAGAGTATAAAACCGAGGTCTTTATTTTTCGTGTTATATTATTATTATTAATATTTATTTCATTTTTAAAAGGAAATTAAGAAATAGTTTTAGCAAAAGCATACAATAAAATTTAGCTAAAATAGCTAAAAATTATAATATTGAACATATATATTCAGCCAGGATATATATTCAGCTAAGATACCCAGAGTTAATTGAACACTTTTGTGACTTGTATTTTTTGCTACATCGACCGTTTCACTTTTTATTTAAAAATAATAATTTTTGTATTAAAATTCATATTTTTCTATTACAATTAATCTGAAAATTTAATATCTTTCCCAAGTAGATTTCAATTTATAATAGAAGAAAAAAATAAAAAAAATACCAAAAAGATTGCAGTCTGACCATATTGACCAGGCTGGTAGTGGCATTTCACTCCGGTACGCTATCCCACTACTGCCTACCATGGGAACTCTTGGCTGCTGGTTTTCACCCCTGGCCCGGTTCATCCCTCCTTAGCCAACCTGAATGTCAAGGACTCCTCCTTGACACCCATATTGATGGCAAGCTTAGTGCGGACGTTCCGTCAACATGATCTGGTCCACCACACAGGACTCCCGGCCTCAGGCCATCCCACAATCCGACCTCACGGAAGCGTGATTACAGAAGATGCCAACCTTCCAGTCGAAAACAAATACTCAATTTCACCTACTTCTGCGTACATTTCATTTTATTGCTCTTCTTCCATATACGTACGCGAATGCTTGCGTATTTCTGCTACAAACCAGTTTGCTTTTTCAATGTGTCTTATTTTAGAAGCGCCAGTTGCGTTCAATGTGCATACATGTATGCTTGTGTGCGCGCATAAGGTGAGCAAAAGTGCGCATGACAGCAAATTGTATTATTTTTAATTTGTTTTGTCTGTGTTAAATTGAAATAGACTTATATAGCTTTTTGAGTTCGTAAAATTTATAAATTTTTTAAATTAAAAATAAGCAAAAAATTAAAAATCAAAACAATAAAATTTAATGCCACGTGGCGGTATCGAACCTGCAGCCCAACAAATCGCGACTTTACAAAATACGTATGAGTTTATTTGTGGAAAAATTGCATTATTTGAAATATTTGGTTTTACTTAAATAACTAAATTATTATTTGAATATTGATTAAGTAAAAATTATGGAAATTTATTTAATAAATATAATAAAAAATAAAAATCAAAGAAGAAAATAAAAAACAATATTATATAAAACTTTACTCACCCCTGCTGGTATTCGAACCAACGACCCAATCAATGGCTGCACTACAAGTTTGTGTTTGGAAAAGCGTACGTAATGGACTAACCAAATAGGGAATTATTCGAGTAATATTCGGCTTACACTATCCGGATAGTCGTTAGTGGTTGACTATTCGTTCAATCAAAAAAAAACCAAAAGAAAAAGTCAACAATTAAAGACTGCTTGGATTTCAAACAATTTTCATTTATTCAAATACTCGCAGCAGAGCAACTATTCGATAGTCGCAGAAGAACGACTATTCGAATAGTCGTAACATATGTCTCTATTGGGTTGGTATTTGTACGAACTGGATATTCGAATAGACGGGTTTCGGGTTATTCAAATAATTTTAAGAGCTCTAATACATACATACATAATTAAATTTTTGTTGCATACAAATGCATGTATAGTCAATTCCTTTATTTCAAATGAAAAATAAAAGAAAAATATGTACACTAAATTAACTGTAGGTAAATAACTGTCAGCACCATTTGACTAAATACACATACAAAATATTTTATATTTAGTTAAATATTCAATTAATGAATACGCAGAGTTAACATTAACATTCATAAGTATGTAACACTAATATTTATCTATACACATGTGTATGGTGCAGGGAAATATAGCCCTAGTCATCATTAGGATCAATTTAACTATTAGTCCCAGGGTAATCGCCCCAAAGGACATACCGCCCAATTGATTAATTCATCATCTGCAAATATTTTAATAATAATTAGTTATAGATATTATAACGACATAATAAAATGCCTACTTTTTTCTAATGTCCAAATGCCAAACTCCTCTTTATCAGTTACCACTGGTTCTGTCACTTCACAATCCATTTTTTCAGTATCGCTGCTTTGCTTTTCAAGCGCTTGCAATAGTTCACTTGCTGTGTGTATTGTCTCGTCTTCATTTGTTGGTTTTGCGGCGTTTTTTTTAAGACCGATTCGCTTGCCAAAGTAGGCATCAATAAGCAGCGAGATGCCCCGAATTTCCGATGTCGTTAGCGGTGGCTCTACCAGCGGCAGAATGCTAAATACATATGTGTATGATTATGTGAATTTAAAATAGTGCATATATAAATTAATATACCTTTTAATAATTGGTGCATTATATTGATTTATATCGCGCAGTTTTTGCTCAACAAAATTTCTTTCAACCACCCACACCCAAGGTCGACGCATAGAGTCCCCAAAAATTGGTGTACATTTGAGATCGACGCCTGCATAAATTAAATGCCTTCTCATTTTTTTCGTAATATTTTCTTGATTCAAAGAAGTGAAATCGAAATCTTTGGTGTTGGGATTCTGTGAAGAGTAAAAGAAAAACTAATTGAAGACAAACGTAGCAATTAGATTATATTGGAAATTACCTCATCCAATTCAGCTTTATACATTTGTTTGCATTTTCTGAACGCCACAAAGCCAGCGGCTATTCGCACTGCCCAAAAACTAGCACCATTTCGGCGTAGTTCCAAAACGTTCGTATTTTCTGCCAATTCTATAAAACTATAAAATACATCCTCAATAAAGCCATGGACTGCTAGCATGCGGAAAAAGCTCTGCGTCGCAGCAATTATAAATTCAAGTGGTTCGCCAGCGCTGTGAGACTCTTGAAATGCGAAAAAAAATTTAATTTAGGTATTGCATTTTTAATTATATTTAAAGTTTTTAGAATATTATTTTTACCTCCAATAGTAAAAAAATATTTAATCTTTAATAGAGCTTCAATGAAAATTTCAGACATATCTTTGATTCCAATTTCTCGTCTGACCAATGTAATTATTTCCTTTACAATTAACTCGAGAGTATCTTTTAGAGAAGTCAATTTACGTTCAGCATAATATACTCTCAATTGTGCCAGCCGCTTGCCGCTTATATGCCGTTTTCCACTTTTCATATTATGCGCACCTTTACAATAACATTCCAGTGCTGCATCATAAATTATAAATAATTTAGTTATATTCTCTTCGAAAAGTGTTTTATCCTTGCGACGTATTTTACTCGCTTCCACATCACACATTGACTCTAATTGTGGAAACCAGTAGTAATTTCGCAGCCAATTCAAGCAATAGCTTACGGAAGTCCGCAGTATGTCAATGGGTGGTAGAACTTGTCCGTGCGCACAGATGTGTCGCAAATCTACCACAAAGGATGGTAGTCCCAGCATACGTGCCGTATCGTACATTGTACGCATATTATGTGTTTGCATCGTCGATGACATAAAATTGAAGAAACGTGTGAATGCGCTCGCATACAACGTTTGTAAAAGACTTTCAGAAACAGCTTGCTGCCCTTCAGCCTTATCTAAGTGTTGTACATCTAAAAGCGCTTTAGTTGCGAGCACACCTGCTGGGCACTGTGTACTACGTCGCAAACTCCAAACATTAATTTGACTTAGTCCTCGTTTTTGTTGATCCACATCGGTGTCTTCATCGAATAAGAATTCATAAACGCTGCGGAATTCTTTACTAAAAAAGTTTTACAAATTATTACACATATTTAAGCACGGTTTTATATATTAAGTATTAACGTACACATCCTTCCATGGACCTACAACCGTCCTCCTCTTTGCCACCGGTATTTGCTCCATCGGTTCACACAGCTGTGCGCTCTTATTCATTCTTATTTTGTTTAAATATTCTAAAATATCCAACTAGCACCGACTGATACCAAGAAATGTATTAAATGTCATTTTGCGAATTGTAAACAAATCATACACGTGCTTATTCGATCATTCACAATAGTGCGCAGTGTTCATATAATGTGTACACGATTATTTCTATCGATAACCACGATTGTTCATTTTAGCTTACAATACACTTTAATAAAATTCAAAATTTATTTATTATTTTAAGAAATATGAAATTTTTGAATAACTGTTTGTACAAAAATGAGTGCTCTTTTAATCACAAAGGCACTATGCAATTTGTGTACTTAAAAATTTTATTACAACAACTAACACACAGGTTTGATCATTTACTCAAGTAAGTAAAGGCTTAGTTCTGCAATCAAATTTTAAATATAGTCCTCCTCTCGTTATCAAACGAATTTGTGGTCGGACTGAGGCTATTTTCCCTATCAACTTAGTCTCTATCTGCTTTTGCAGTTACTTAGGTCATTATATATATCCATTTCCAAAGCATCTACGATAAATACAACCGAACAAACAGAAGTCAATAAATCGGGCTTGGAGATGTTTTCTGCCGCTACAACAACAACATCGGAACATTTGTATGATTCTACGTACTTGCAATATTAACTTACTCAGCACGCCAAAGTATATTAAAATACCTCAAATTTGATTCAAATTAGCACGGACGACACACAAGAATACCATAAATCAATTATAAAAGGGCAGCAGTTGCTGTTGTAGCGAGTAACGATCCAAACAAGGTTAGATCCTCGAAATAACAGCCGGAAAAATCCGATTCAATTCCAATACAATAGAATCGGTTGTTGTGAGAATTGAGTAGTAGTAGTATTTGCTCTTCCTAAATTTTCATTCCTTATTTTTAAAAATTACAAAATAATCTTTCCAAATTAAATACATTACCCGTTAAACAATTTAAATTACATTTCCTTAAATGAACAACAACAATAATAAGTATTTTATATTGAAAAATTGTATTTGCTTTCAAAAATGCCTAACTTAAACGCTAACTTACCATATAGTTACAATCATAATATATATTCATTTAAACTGCACTTAATTGTAATTAAACTACAACTTATATTAAATGTTATGGTATGTTTTGTCAATACACCACAAAGCATATCATTGCTTTTATGCATGTACATATGTACATGTAAGTATGTATATAATTGTGTTTATTTAGTTCATACCAATTTTTCGCTAAATATTATTATATGCTTGTATATATGCATGTTTTTTTTATAAGTAATGCAATTGCTCTTCGATGCATTTGCCGCAATAACGAGATTTCCATCGACGCATGCATGTATGTATGTATGTAATTTTATGCTTGTGATATTCGTGACATGCATTCAAGTATTTTATAGAAAGCGGCAATTCTGTGAAATATTCCAGTTTTTACACAAGGACTTTAAAAATAATTTGGCCTACTAGTTTTATTTGTAAATATTTTTAATATATATAATATATATGTATGTGAAGATGTGTATAGGTATGAGCGTAGTTACAGTTTTTCTGTTGCACATAACTGTGAATATTTGTATTACATACATTTGAGTGTCCGTATGTGTTTTGAATAAACTTAACTTTTAATATTCAGTAATTACAAATAAACATATTTACAAAACATTTCAACCGAAAATAGTTTATAGCTAATAACTATTTAACAGAGTCATGTATGTACATACATATGCATGTTTTTTTTATAAGTACACATATAAAACTTTCGCTAGTATATATGTATGTGTAGAAATAAAAATCTAAAATATACAAGTAATTACAATTTCTTAGATAAATATGTACAAAAGTATTTTCAAACAAAAATACTTATAAATATTATAATTAAAATTGTCAAAATATATACATATACATATATATACAAATATAGATGTGCTTATGTAGGCATGTTACTACATTCTTTACTGTTGAATAAAAATTTAACGAAAATTCTGCTCATTAAGTAATAAATTATTTTTATATATATTAGCGTATTAATCATTCGTTTATTTTTAATTTTTTATTAATTACATATTCAAATGTACAAATATACATAGTATGTATGTATTTATAGGTCGGTTGTATGTTCATACATTCTATGTCGTCATACTGCATCGTAAAAAAGCAATTTTTCCTACGTACCCATTTACATATGTATGTATATAGATATTCTTACTTAAATTTAACTTATGAGTAACTTGTATATACATATGTATATATGTACATTGTGTATTTACACACTCAATGTAAATTTTACTAGCACTAGAAAGCCCTGCAATATAACCTAACCTTATACAAACATGCATGCAAACCCGCTTCATACATACATACATATACTGAACTTTGGAAGCAAAATTTGATTTACAATTAATGCTACATAATACTTTTGCACATAAATTGTTTCCAAGCATGTTTGGCTATTGCCAAGTTGAAACCACTTGTTAAACACACATACAATTTCAATCCCGTATAAACAAGAAACAAAATCAATCCGATTTCGATTATTATATAGAATACAGAAAGACCTTATAAAATACAAAATCTGTCTGTCATATTGCATTTCAAAAAACACTAGATTAGTGAGCAATACTTCGGAAATTTAGAAAAAAAATCGCCTAATTAAGATTTGCATCAATTGAGGTTAGAAACAGCTAGTTTATTGATGATTTTATGTAATATGTTTACTTATGTATGTATATTTATTATCTGCAAAAATTAAACAAACCAATTTATCTCAACTAGTATAAGATAGTAGCTCTTAAGCTGTAAATTGAAATATTTTTATACAGTTATAGTATTTTTTTTACAATTTTCCCCTAATTACTGTGTAAATCTGTCGTTTAGAGAACATTCTTCCTAACAAGTATTTCAAATATTCCAGTTTTCTATGTGAGTCACAGAAGTAGTTTTGTTTAAAGTTCACAGATAATAATATTTGTTTAAATAAAATATAATAAAGGGAAGAACATAATTAAATATTATAAATATAATTCAAAAGAATTATTTATTAAATAAAGTAAAAATGAAAAAATGAAAAAAATAACAATTAAAAATAATGTGTTTATACATTTTTTGTTTAATTTTTAACATTTAACATATTTAAAATTATTTTATTTCAAAAAGTTTATCATAAATTTAATATTAAATCCATTAAAAAACAATAAAAAAATTAATAAAAATTTAAAAAATTAGATAAAAAATATATTAAAAAATTTAATAATATAAAAAAATTAAAAAAAAAATTACTATTAAAACAAAAATTAAAAAATTACAAAAAAAAAATTACTATTAAAACAAAAATAAAAAAAACTATTAAAAAAGTCTAAGAAAAAAATAAAAAGGCAAAAAATTTTATTAAAGTTTTTTAAATAAAAACAAAGTTAAAAAGTACAAATATAAAAAAATAAGAAAAGAAATTTATAAAATAATTAAATTTAATAATTTTATTGAAAATCAGCCGTAATTTTCATTTGTTATTAATAGAATTGTAATTAAATAAAAATATTTTGTTTATGAAAAGCCAGTAAGTATACAACTAAATAGTAAAATATTAAAAATTATTCTAACCTCAAATTACAGTGTGAAGCCATAAACGCCACTAGTGTTTTCCAAATGGAAAAGCAGTTTAAAAGTTATTTAAAACACATCCTTAACTTTTACATTTTTTTCTTTTTGAATTTTATAAAAAATTTCTATAAAGAATGCGAAATTTTTTTTAATTTATGACCTTATTCACACGCTTTTCTCAAAATTTCGCGAAATTCTTATAAAATTTGCATACACACATATATGTGTATACATATATTATGTATGAACATCCTCCACTGACTAATATTTATTTTTATCAAAAATTAAACCAATGAAAATCATGCACAAATGTATGTGTGTTTAAAAATATATGCTGTATTTTTTTGTTTTATAAATTTGTCCATGTTTAAAATACAAGTAATTTACACATAAAACAAAACGTTTACAATCCATAACTATTTTCATACAATTTTTTATAACAAACTTAGGTAATTGTGTAATTAAAAAAATAAACTAAATTAAATTAACTAAAACGAGAAGTTTGGACCCAAAATTTATGATATTCAAATAATATTACAAAACATATGCGCATTTTAAGAATTAAGATTTAGTAGCTAAATACAAAATATAAAAATTCTTATGCAGAAATATATGTATGTATGTGTATGTATGTATTTAAAGTTAAGCAATACGTCTTTAAATGATATTTGTATATATGCATGCAGTTTTGCATAATTTGTTTATTATAATAGTTGTAAAATAAAATTAACTTATATGTAAATTAACCGTTATATTGCTGAACACTGCAAACTAACAGTTTCAGGCATTTGCATTCCAATTGTATTAAATAATTTCATTACATATTTTTAGTATAAATATTTATATTTGTGTGTATAGTGCTTCCAGCACTATATGTATTGCTATTTAATTTTATGCTTTGCTCCGTTAGCTCGCTGCTATTGCTGCTGTGACTGATATTTACAAAATATAAATATAATACGATAAATTGCCGGACCGTTGCAACAATATTGCAATAATGCTAGTAATTGTTTATAACCTTTATTTAAACTACACTTTGTACATTTTCATAATTCACATCAAACAAACACACGCACAAACACACACAGTTACATTTAAAAAAAAAAAAACAGTTTTAGGAGTTACATTTTGTAAATGAAATGCAGCAAAGCTGCGAAATATCCTTAAGAGCTACAAGTATTTTTGTTTGTTCGCTTACAAATACCACATTGTATATTTACAAATAGCTGAAGAGAAAATGATTGCAAAGTAAGTGAGTGTGGTTGTGGCAGGATTAAAGAGAAGTGTGTTGCATTTGATAAAACAAAAATTTATGCTAACAGAATGGAGCTGCGACATAAATTAACGAAAATTAATGAACACTGCAAAAATTAATGCAACAAAAAAATCGAAAAAAAAAATTAAAAATAAGAAAAAAAAAACAAAATTAAAAATAAGAAAAAAAAAACAAAAATAAAAATATAAAAAAAATAATAATTTAAAAAATTAATAATAATAATTAAAAACATACAAATAAAGATAATGGAAGAAAAACTCAATAAAAACAGAAAATAAAATAAAAACAAACATAAGAAAAAATAATAAATAAAAGAAAAAAATTGTTTTACAACCAGTAATCTATAAACAAAATTCCTTTTTTACTTGGAATAAAAATTTATATTTTTCGACATTTTTTAAATTTACTATGAATGCTTTCTCACGCTAAGCAACAAAACAAACAAAAACTATGCTAACAAAACGGTGCTACGATACAAAACCAATAAAATATAAAAAAATAATAACAAAAAAAAATAATAATAAAAATATACTAATAAAAAAAAATAATAAATAAAAAATAATAATAATAATTAAAAATAAATAAATAAAAATATTAAAAATATATAGAAAAATTCAAAAAAATAGCTAGATTAAAAAAAGAAAAAAAAATATTTTTAAAAACAAAAAATTAAAAACAAATTAAAAAAAGTATTTTTAAAAACAAATTAAAAAAAAAATATTTTTAAAAACAAAAAATTAAAAAAAAATATTTTTAAAACATATTTAAAAAAAATATTTTTAAAAACAAATTAAAAAAAATTTTTTTTAGAAACAAAAAATTAAAAAACGTATTTTTAAAAACACAAAATAAATAAAAATCTGATCTGAAAATAAACATTTCATATTTTTTAAATAAAAAAAATTTATTTTTCGATTTGTTTTTAAATTTCTGTAAATTTTCACATGCCTTCTCTGTGCACACAAAAACCGTAATATCAATCTTAAAAAAACTTGACTCTAAAAATTTTAAATTGCAGGCGCAACTAAAAACCTCGCTGAAAATGCACACACACATATTAAGTTATGTAGGTATATTGCGTGCAATACAGTTAATGTAGTTTTGTGCATTAGCATAATACATAATGTTGTCTTATAAGAATAATTTATATATACAAATATTCAATAAATAAATGTGTTAACAAATTGTGAATTATTGAAAGCTTTTCGCTTAGATTTTAATTTTTTGTGTGTGTTTTCCATGCACAAATTGATAGTTTATAAATTTTGCATTTTTGCTACAACTCCTACTCAGACTCCTCTCATTTATGTAATTTACACACACACACATGCATACAAGATTTATTTAATTTTTCCACTACAATTACATTTACTATGCTAACAATATTTTCAACGCACAAACGCTCATACATACATACATGTGTGTATTTGATAACTGAACCGGCAATAATTTCACACGTGTGGTACGACAGTGAAATTTAGTTTGTAAATATTTAATTTCTATTTTATATATGCAGACGTACATATGTATGTATATATAGAAATATATATTTATATATGTATATTTTGTTTTATTATACAACTCGTCCATACATTAAATATGCTTAAATTTAAAATATTTAATACTAATTATCAACTACATACATACATTGTGTATTAAATTTCCTTATTTAAGTTCAGCATTTACAACATTTTGCTGTGCATTCTGCTCATCATGTTAGGTATGCAAACTTCATTTATGTATAAAATTATAATTTTATTATATCTACACTTAAATGAAATCGTCTTACAAAATATTCCTCGTTACTACTAACACTATTTATCTATAAGTATATATGTAACTTATAAGATGTTAATTCGATTTTAATCATTGTGTGTAACTACTTATGATAAATATGTTAGTTTTACTTAAAATTATGCAATTGTTTGTTACGCCTGCTTCGAGACGCTCAAATGGTGGCACTGCGGCCAGCCGCCTCTCAACTTTAATAAAATGCTTATATGAATTTGCGCATAATCGGTTTTTGTTTAGTTTTGTTCATTGATTTTTTGTTTTAATATAATTTTAGTGGTTGGTTTGTTTCGTTAAAGTCTACCTGCTGTTCAACTTACAGTTATTTGTATTTACAAAATTGGTAAAATTATAATTATTCATATGTATATCTAACAATAATGCTTAGTCATTATTGAAAACTGTTGTGTCATTGCTTTTACATTTTTCCACTTTATTATTAACTTTTTTAATATTACTTTTTATTTAATCTAAAATTTTGTGTGAAATATAAGGCAATTCATGTTTTTGCATTAAAATGGTAAACATAGTTGAATGGAAACGTTTTTATTCGAATGCAAAGTCACTCCTAATTCTTTTTTAGTAAAATACGCCATGCTTCCCGAAAAAAAAGTTTTAATTAAAAAAAAAAAAAACCGCTGCTACAGTGCCGTCGGTAACCTTTAAATTTGCCAAGATTTTTATATAAAAAAAATTTAATTAAATTTGAATAAATTTTTAATAAATTTTTTAAATTAAAAAATAATTTAATTTCAGTTGAATGTTTGCATAACCAATAAAATAATGAAAGACAAAAAAAAAAAAAATTTAAAAAAAATAATAATAATAAAAAAGAAAAAGGCGTACATTTGTCAAAGCAAATCAGAGTCTGGAAGTTTGTCAAACGGAAGCACACAAATGCTTACACCGTTTTTGAACATTCGACGGATATAAGAATCGAAAATCGTTTACTTGCATATTGAACGGCACATTGGGTACATTATGACGAAGTGCATATAAAACTTGAAGTATTTGCTGTTACATGTGTGCATATGGAAGTGTATATATGAAATTATTTGATTTTGGTTCTTAACCTCAACTTTATATCACAAAAGTATAAACTATCAAACATTATAATAAATATATAAAACACACATAAAATTAGATTCGAAACATACACACAATTGCAACGACCAAATTGTTTAGAATGCGTTTTTGTATTGTTTTCATTTTTCCTTTACTTTTTAATTTAAACTAATAAAATATCTAAAATTGCAACAATCATTATTGAATACGCATTATCGACATCCTGCACATTTATCGTATAAAAATACTGCACATTAACTCATTTCCTTGCATATTAACTACTTAGCGCATATATATTACAATACACAATTGACGACACTTTTTCTTTATATATATATATATATATAGAAATATATATATACAATCTGGC
Organism: Bactrocera oleae; assembly: GCF_042242935.1. Classification (NCBI taxonomy): domain Eukaryota; kingdom Metazoa; phylum Arthropoda; class Insecta; order Diptera; family Tephritidae; genus Bactrocera; species Bactrocera oleae. Next base: position 61,206,620 of record NC_091540.1, on the reverse strand, counting down.
TTGCGTTGTTTGTTTGAAATTTCGGTTTTACATAATCGCTGCTGTCAGATAGTACAGATCCATAAGCATTTGCACATTAATTGGCAAACATGAGAGACGATCGTGCGTGTTGGAGTCCAAGGCTAACCATGACAAGGCATTGTAACCTTCCAACACGAAACGCAATACATCGGCAGTGAGTGAGGAATCCAGTGGATGATCTATGGCTGACGAATGCGCATTTGTCGAATTAAGTATATCGTCGGCTGTCTGTATGTTTGGCACGTGGAGGTGCAATGCCGTTTTCAAAAATACTGGACAAACATCCTCTAAATGTGGGCAGGCTGCCCAAAACCAGGAAGGCATGCGTCCAGTTGGCGCTGTAGACACCATGTAGCCCACGGCTAGCGGTTGCTGATTTATTGAGCCCACCTTCAAAGACAAAACAAACATATAGTTAATACAAATTAATATAAAACTATAGTGATTGTGTGAAATTACTTCTTCAACATCCTGTTGCTGTGCCGAGTTAAAGTTATTGCCACCGGCGCTCGGCCAGCTACGGTTATCTTCCATGCGATCAGGACTGCAGTGATTCGATAGGCGACCAGGTTGAGCTAAAAAAAAAATAGAGTAAATAAGTTTATATAAGCTCACATATACAACAATAATAACTATAAAAAAATTAACGTTTATTGCACCGAAGCTATAACATAAAAGTATGCCATATAAGAATTAGATTTTGTATGGTTGTTGTTGTTGTTGTAGCGGCAGAATTCTGCCGAGTTGACAGTCCTGGGCCGAATAAAAATCCGCGTCCGTTCCGGTTACGTAGACCCGACTGTCGTGGGAATGAAGATTTTGATCGGTCATTTTGTATGGCAGCTATATTATATAGTGGTTCGAACTAAACAGTATATTCGAAAATTGTAGTGTTATACAAGAAAATAATATATGTCAAATTTCGTGAAGATAATTTGTCAAATAAAAAAGTTTTCCATACAAGAACTTAGTATTGATCGACCAGCTTGTATGGCAACTATATCTTATAGTGGTCCGGCGGGGAGTAAAGAACATGCACAATATTTCGGAACGATATCTCAAAAACTAAGGGACTAGTTCGATAAGATTTCCAACAGATGTTACAAACTTCGTGGCAAACTTAACATACCCTATGCAAGATAATATATATAAAAATACTTACGATCCCAATCGAGCAGATCACCCATGAGCTCAGCATCAGTGAAGCCGCCATTTTCGTCATCTTCATCGAATATGATATCATTTTCCAAATCCACTTGTGGCTCATTTTGAAATTGACGTGTAAATGACTATAAAGACACAGAAATACATTCATCATAAATATTTTCAAAATTACATATGTATGTATGTATATTGCGATTGCTTAATATACATATAAACGATTGACGATGGCTTACCAAGCAAACGGCACTTGTCGGGAATACTAGTATGTGTGTGCATGTTACATCTTGTGGAGTGGATAGTGGGTTTTGCATGGAAATCTGCGAAAACCGTTCATCCGGCGTAAATTGATCAGGCATTACGCGCAATTTTGAATCTGGCTCCAGTGTAACCAAGCAAGCGCTGAGTATACCAGGGGGATACATGAAGGAGCATTGCTTGCAAATATCTTTTAGTTGCTTGGAAGCCTTCTGTAGATTTTGTTTACTCAACAAAGAACTCCACGATTTTAACTCGCTATGACCGATGCGACCAATGCGACCGACAACTAACCGCCAATGATGTGCTGTCTGTGAGATCAGACCCATTATGAAATCCATCAGTTTCTTGAGTCCAACACGTCGCGCCGGCGCCTTACGTCTGCGCGCACGATTCGGTACATCAATATTGATTATGATCTTTTCAAACATCTCACCACGATCATCGGTCACGGTCGCAAGCAACCAACTCTGATCTTCACTCAGACAATAATTGCAATACATTACCGAATACTTTTGTTCATTCAATGCACGCATACTGGATGATTGGCGGGAGAAGTCTGTCTTGTCATTTTTCTCATGCATTGGCGCCAACACATAAGGTGGTGTGTACATTTTATATGGTTGCCGATTTTTGTCGTCTTTGCTTTTTAGGAATGCTTCCATATTGGCGGCTGTGCCGAAGCCAGTTAGACTCTTCACGGCCTGCGTGTGCACCATATGTCGACGACACTGCGAGAATATGTTCAATGCCAAGCATCGGATTTCGTCGGAGAAACGTTTTCGCGTACGCGATCGTCCCAATTCAACTATCGATTCCAACGATATGATTTGAATATTGATATTAGCACGTACCGAATCCGGTATGGTCTTTAATAGCTCGGCATAGCAACGCAACAAGGCTATACAAGCTAAACGCTCCAATTCGGATGAGTCGGAACCGAATGTGAAAGGTTCAACTACGTAGAGCACAATTGCCGGTTGATTGATATCTTCCATTGTTTCTCCCATACCCAAAGGATCGCTAAGTACAATTGGTGGCTTTGTGTCGGGTTTGATGTCTGGCTTCATGTCGACCGATTCGGCAGCAGACTGTTGTTGTTGCTGCTGCTGCTGTTGTTGTTGCTGTTGCTGCTGTTGCTGTTGCTGTTTATGTTGCAACTGCTGATGTTGAAGTTGCTGCTGCTGCTGCTGTTGTTGATCCATGCCCTCCATTTTGGGCGAGTTATGCGTTTTGTCTTGATCAACACCACTCACTGAACTGTGAATTGAACTCATGCTACCTATTGGACTACTAGTGCCACGTTCGCGGCCGGCTCCCGGTTGGCAACTGCTATTCTCAGGTGGATTAAGCAACGTCTTGTCGCCGGGCACACGATTGAGGTACGGCGCTATTTGATTATGAAACGCGCTCGCATACAGTCGTATTTTCTCAGCTATAACGGTATTATCTAAGGTGCGCAACCAATCGTCCAATGGCGTGCTATTTGGTGTATTATCTGTTGGTGAACGTGGACCCACCGTCAACAATCCATCCCAACCGCGAATGGGCGTGTGGCGACCCAACTTGCACATTTCATACGTAGAACTCAATTCTCTGAAATATGTTCTCGTATTCTGCACCACAAAATCAGTTTCCGGACACACAACTAGATACACAATGTCACGCGCATACGCATACGGTTCCAACAGAAGTTTGTCCCAATAGTGTATGGCTAGTGGTGCCACTGAAACCCAATCTTTGTCATGTCCAACTATCACCGATGGTATCGGTTGTGGTTCGCATTGGCCAGAAGCGCGCCCGGCCAAACGATGGAACTGTCGCCAGGTCAATGGTCCGCTTACTGTGTAAGTAGCATCTTTGCTGCCCGCCGCACTGCGAGATTTCGAATGGAATGCATTTTGCAACATTGGTTGTATGAAGTTCATGGTGCGCACAATCTCTTTATTACTGCGTGAAAATCCAACTGGAATGTACGGCCACTTATGTACTGTTAGTCTGCCACCAAAGAGTTGATGATTCCGTTTAGCGCCGCCAGGTCGGCTGGGGTCGAATGGTGAGAGTTGGTTTTGGCTAGAAAATTCATTTACATCCATACGATTACTTTCGAAAGCCAATCTCGCCTGTTCCAGCGCCAAACACATTACATCATTCGCGTCGACGAATTCTAATACGTTGGAGATGGCAGCCACTGATTGTGGTTGTCGGCTTTGTCGTGCTAAACGATGGCGGTGACGTTGTAAGGCGCGGTGTACTGAACTGCTAGACGTTTGTATGATGGAACATTGTTCAAGTAATAAATCGAAGATGACGTGTGCATGTTGGAGTGCTTGCGCGTCCGGCTGCACAAGATTAGCCTTATCTGCTTGTGCAGGTAGCAATGAGTTAGCGCCCTTAATGGTTAGAGAGGACGTCAATTTTGCAGCAGATGGCGTAAGGGCGGCCGCCAAATTTGCTATCAGGGAAGGTAATGACTGTTTCTGGTACCGGGCGGGATCTTCGGCAACACCGGTTATCTCCATTTCATCCTCGTAAAAGAGACCAGCTCGAAATGCAAGTCGTCTATTAACTACAGCACTAAAACCGCAGGTACAATCTACCGGATCGTCGTCCACGTACCCTGTAATATGTTGATTGCTGGCGGGTGTATTCGAAGAGGAAGATGAACCTGATCCCGTATGCCCAGATGTTCCTGGCAGCGATGCTGGTGAATCTAAAGCACTGCCACCGCCAAAGGCACTTAACAAGCGCATGTTTCCTCCAGCAGCTCCACCACCACCACCACTACCGCTATTTCCGCTGATGCCGGCAACAGCCGCACTCCCGCTTGCAGTTGTTGAAGGCGGTAATGGATTAAAGCTTCCACCTGGCAGAGGCACGTAAACACCCGAATCTGCACCACGTATATTACCCACTTTCTGAGAATCCGCATTACACACACAAACGGTGCTACTATCGAAATTATGATCTCGAAAGACATTCAACGCCGTGTCATACAGCAGAATATTCACGATCAAAGAGCTAACTTCGGGCAACTCACGCGCCATCACAGCGCCAGTCGGTACACCGGTTGTTGGCAGATTACCAGCTGCGCTCAGCGGTCTAGGTAGATGTGTTGATGGCATTCCAACGCTTTGCGGTGTTGGCGGATGCTCCTGCGAATGATACTGTTTATTTAAATACGAGGATGTTGAGGTGGCTGGACTGGCCACAGCCTGTTCATAAGGTGGCGGTGGATGCCGTTGTGGTTGCATCATGGGAAACGGCACCACCGAGGCAGGTGATGGTGATATCGGTGACATGCCGGCGCGTTGCATCATTTGCTGCATGCTCGTGCTGCCGGGTGTATTTGTAAGTGCTGCCTGCGGACAGTTTAGTTGATTCAGCAAAAGATTATTTCCGCCGCCGGCGCCACCACCACCACTACTTAACGGCGTGGGCACCGTGTTGGTGTGCATTGGTGATGGTATGGGGCCCAAAGGTGTGCGCGGTTGCTGTAAAGGTGTGCGCGGCGCTGCTGAGAGAAGTTCGTGTAGTTGTTGATGTTGTTGTTGCAGTTGCTGTTGCTGTTGTAACTGTTGTTGCTGCTGCTGTTGCGCTGCCGCAGCTTGAGCAGCGACCACAGCACGTGATTTCTGTGTTGTCCACGATGGTTTATAAGTGCAATTTGTTGGTATCGCCAATGGCGGTAGCGTTTGACTAGGTAGGTTTGTTAGAGGCGCATATTTGGATGAGCCCACAAACTTTGCACGCTTCGGCGGCCGATAAACGTATGACCAATCTTCAATTGGCTCTTCAACGGGACTACCCAGTTCGGCAAAATATTCTTGTTTGATTTTAATCATACCGCCGATACCGGCATCCAAGCTGCCTGATATTGCGGTTGCAGCAGTAATTACACTGAGATCCGTCATTTGAATGTCCATTTGGCACGGACTGGAATTAGGATGATGCTGTTCGTGTGACGGTGGTGTAGGAAACATCTTGGTCAGATCTTCCGCCATACTGGAACCGCCGGTACCGCCACCATTACTGCTACCGTTATTACCTATACTATTCGAGGCATTCGGTGTATTCGTGCAGTTTTGCAATGCAGCAATCGCGACCGCACTGGCATTCACGGCAGCAGCAACTGCAGTGCTGCGCTTAAGATCATCAATTGTGGTCGTTGCAGTAGAGCCATTGGATGGGTTGTTCGAGTCGGGCGGTGTATGTATTTGCACGCTGCCGCAACCATCGTTCGATGTCTCAAACAGCTGCTCCAGATCGTTCATTGTCGGATTTAAGCCTTCAGCGGTATACAGATTACCACTTGCGCTACTTTTGCCATCCTTGCAAGGCGAGGCTGTACCCTGTAGCGCATCTGTGGTTTGTATGTCAAGACCACGAAAGTAACCGCTGCCATTGCCATTGCCATCACTACCCACATTTTCTTCCTTGATATTTGTCAAATTGCCACAATGTGCGGCTATGCCCACCAAGCCGCCACTGCTGCTACCACTCGCAGACGACGCATTCATGACGGAACTAGTAAGCGAATTGAGGGAAGCATCTATAGAGAGTAGCTGCGAACCATATACTGAGCCAGGTGACGGCATAAGCGGTTTCGAGTGAGTATGACCTTCATAGAGATTTTTGGTACACATACTGCGACAAGGTTTGCTCACATCGTTTAGCTTGGAACGTTTCATTGGATGATTCGCCCTAAAATGGTAAATTGAAAGTTAATTGATATTATATAATAAAAATAAATTTGTAAACAACTGCTTTATTATAGAGGAGAATGACATGTATGTATATTTGTGCGTTTATTATTTTTGCATTTATACTCTCACTATGGAATATCAAACTATTAGGCGCAATTCATAAACCCTGGTTTTTGTTTATCTTAGAGTCTAAAGATAGAAATATGCATTAACTGAACTGCAATTTCTCCTATGAACTCTGTAATATATGTGTAATAGAATTAAAGCAATTCGAAAAATACTCACCAAGCATTCTGATACGTGAAATCATACAATACATTATATTTTGAGCAGTCGTCATTGGCGAAACTATCGATATCCTTTACTTTTATTTCTGGCATCTTAAACGATTTCCAATAATCGTTGATCGCATCTGCCGCCGATATGGCAGACGACATGGAAACCACTGGCAGACCATTCCGACTACCGCTACCTGATAATGGAGTCGGCGCATAACCCGGTTCGGTTTTAATTTGATCAGCACTTAGTGTAGTCAACGACGGTTGTTGTATCTCGAATTTCTTAATGCTTATAGTGCCACATTGGGGGCCAGCCGAGCCTGTTGTGCCCATAATTTGTGCTTGTGACTGTTGGGGGTGTGAACCTTGTTGCTGTTGTTGTTGCTGCTGCTGCTGCTGGCCGCTTATAGTCGGTGTGCTACGTTCAACACTTGGTGGCTGTGGCACGCTGCCAGGTCCATTTGGTCCCACACCAGTCGAGCCACCACCATTACCATTACCCGCCTCCACAGAGGGTGGCGGCTCAACGCTTGGCGTAGGCCGTACATAGGGTGATGTTGTGATGCTTTTATTATCATGTTGATCGGTGGGTGTGGGCGCTGGTGTATTCTTGTCCAATAGATGATCAATCGGTGTTGGTGGTTGTTGCAAATTCGGTACGGATGGTGGTGCACGTGGGCTCATTGTTAACAACTAGACGAAGGAGTCAAGAGTATATAGTTAATATATATATATTTAAAGAAAATTTAGTCGGTAATTAATAGTTGGTAAAAAGAATTAGTATAAACCTCAAGCACTCACTTGATCGGCCGGTGGTACGGACGTCGGCTGTGATAGTGTTGAATTCGGATGAGGCGATTGTGCGGGTGTACCAGGCGAACCCACCGAGGGCACAGGCATCAAGTCGCCCACAGAGTTGCGCGAATAAGTTGAAGCGCCGCCGTGCGGTGTGTCGTGCGGAGTCATCGATGCGGGATTCAAAGTTCTGTAAACACAAATTATATAATATAAAAATTAGTTTTGAATTGAAATTTAAGTATGTTATTTTTTATTTTTATTTTGTAGCAAAATGTATGCTATTTATGTACATATGTATGTTGGTATGCTGTTATGCATTCAAACACCTTACTAAATTGATTTTTGAGAGTTTTGATGTACGATTATATAATATAAAGTGTCTATGTCAAATGTTCAGCTACAACCATACTACTTTTAACTTTAGTATGGAATATTCGATTTTTATGTGTCTTTACTTTGTGTGGATACATTTTTAGAGTAATATTTTGTAACTTTTGATTGTGTGCATTATGACGGTGATGAACTAGAATCAAATTAATGTTCAATACTTAATGCATGACACCGAACCATAGCCACAAATTTTCTAATTTTGAAATATATATTTTTTTATAAATATATATACATAAATACATGCTTACTAAATATTACAGCCAAGTATAATTATATGCAATACGAAATATTTCTCATTAAAGAGTCATGCAAATACCGTGACCATCACCAACTGCTAAGCAAGTAACCAATTTTTTATTCCATTTTTCGTGTATTTATGTGAAAAAAATGTTGTATGTTGGTACCTCTGACAGCAAAAAGCGAATCCATTAAATAGTTATGGAAAAGTATGTTAAACTTATATATATTGAACGAAGGCGTATATTATTTACGTTTATGCTTTAACTCGTAAAACTTTAAGGAAATTCTAAATATTTTAAAATTGCAAACTTATACCATCTGATCAAAATTGACCCGGACTGACAAAAAAAAAAAACACATTTTAAACAAATATTGATTTTTCGACTTCAAAATAGACCCCTAAGCCGATACAAGCATGCCAACACTTTAACCAATTTTCCATACACTTGTTATAAGATTCGCGTGGGATGGCCTTCAATGGCTTCAGCGTATTTTGGTTTTCTCGGTGTCCGCTCATTTTTGGAGTGCCATTCGCTAGATTGGTTGACAGTTTCGATATCATATTAACGAACCACCGTCTCGTCACCAAAAAATGATGTATTTAATGAATGTAGGGTCCTCAGCTACGTTTTTAAGCATCTATTTTGCGATCTCTACTCGACATCCGTTTTGCAAAAAATTCAGGTTTTTTGGTACGAAGCATTGAAACGCCTCATACCCAAAACATTAACCACATCATACCCATTTAAGTCCATCCATGAGATGTTGAGATGCTCGGCTACCTCTCCAATGCCAACACGACGATTTGCAAACACTATTTTTTCGTAAAGTTTTTCGATGTGGTCACCGTTAACAGTGGTGCATGGACAACTCACATGAGACAAATTTTCGTTGATTTCACACCCTCACGGAATGCTTTGTGCCACTCATATATAATATTTGTGTTCGTTATAAAGAAGACTCCCTAAAACACTTTTGCAAAATTTGCACTAATTGACATATAAACATCAAACTTCATTCGAACATAAAAAAGGGTTGTGCAAATCTCGGCAAAATAATTATAGATTCGGTTTGCGCACGCGGTTTAAATAGACCAGTTCGAATCAAATTTGATCAAGTTTTAATGTATTTAAAGGGGGAGTAAGGTTTATAATTTTTTTGTCTTCAATAATGTTTTCCCCACAATTCACGTTTTCAAAGGCGGTATCCCTCACACTATTTCAACACTACTTGAACACTATTTCCATACAAAACTTACGAGGTAACGCCGGGAAACTTTTCAAATATTTTTAATATTTTTCATTTTACAATAAAAATTAACCAATTTTTTCCAATAAAAAAAACACGGTTTTTCCTTCAAAGTGTTCCTAAAACGTGAAAATTTCAAATTTCGGAAACTCCCAGCATTACTTGGGCAAAGAGATTATCTAACGATATAATTTTGATTTGTTGATTTCAGATGATCCAGCACCGAGTTATGAGGGATACCGCTTTTTTTCTGCAATGCTCCAAAGTAATTGCTGTCATTGCCCTACTTTTTAATATTTCTCCAAGAAAATGTAACAGAGTTCACAGTTCTTCAAATGTCATACTATAATGTACCATTGCTTTAAAAAATAGATTTTAACTGTTACATCAAATAAAAAATCATAAAAATTGGACATGAATTAAACTTATTGTAATATACATACATATAAACGCAAAAAGTGAAATGTCTGAGTTTATCCACTTTTTGACCCAAAACTTATTATTACCTCATTTCTTTATATTTTTATGGCTTCAACTTCACTTAATACTATATATGTGTGCATGTACATATGTATATGTATGCGCTTTTGTACAATCAAAACAATTTCAATATATTGTAAAACTAAATATGATATGCAGTTACTAATTTACAGAAAATAATATTGTGGAGTTGCTACACCATAATAATAGTATATAGTATATATATATATATATATATATATTAATTATATGTATGACTGCCAAAAGTAGTTTTGTTATTTTCTAGGGAGTATGAATATGTTCCAACTTCACCATTTTTTATGCAAAGATTAAAACCATCTTTTAAGTGTGTGAGAAAATAGCGTTCTAATGAGTTGAGTATGTGGGACCATAGCAGACAAGTAATTGTGTGGGAGTTTTGAAGTCCATTTCCAACCAACCAAAAAAAAAAAACAAACAACACGGTTAATAATGATATGGAATAGGATAAAGAGCAAGTGTATACATGTTGATAAGAGTACAACTGCGAGTAAGAGCGTGAAGCGGTAAGAGCAAGTGAGACAGTGAAAGAGAAATACAGACAAAGAGAGACAGAGAGAGAGAGCGACAACACAAACCTTTGCTTTGGTATGGTGTCTGAAGTTTGATAATGCATAGTAGTGATGCCATTGGAAGCAGCAGCTGCGGCAGCGTCTACTGTGTCCACTGCACCGTCACCGACGTCAAAGCAAACGCCACCACTGCCACCGCCATCGCTAACGCTTTCGCTACGACACCTCAATATCGAATTGCTTAGATTTGTATTCAAATAGTTACTGCCGCCGCCGCCGCCGCTGCCAGTAGTGATGCTGTTATCGGTATCGGTGGTGTATAAATCATATTGTTGTCGCCGATGGAATGGTATACACACGGTTGTGCGAGATGTGGTACTTTTTACATTGCTCTGGTATACAGACGAAGACGATGATGCTGTTGCCATTGCCGTTGCCGTTGATGGCGACGAAAATAATATTGTTGGTGTAGCTGTACGATATTGTTGTTGTTGGTGGCTATTGCTGTAGCTGCTGCTGCTGCTGCCGCATCCCACCGCCGAGCCGGTGTGCATTTTGCCACCCAATGCCATCATCATGCTGTTGCTCAGACGCACTGACGAAGCCGGCCCGGAAACACTATATATAGGGGATGTCATTGACAAAGAAGTAGTAGAAGCTGCAGTTTTTTTGCTGCTAGTAGAAGTAGTATGTGTGAGAACGGATAGTGTCGACGACGACGATGAAAGTCTGAAAATTTTTGGCCAATTTTTTGGTTTCTTTACACTAAATATACTATGTTGTTGTATTCTATCCTGTGCTCTCCTAACAGTTTTCGTATTTACGTATTTCTTGTAATATAGTTGTAGAGATTTATGTGTTGTTGTTAAAAAGACAGCTAATAAATTAATTAACTTTGGCACTCGAAATGCCCCATAGTTTTAAGAAAGCAGAATTCATGTAACATTTCTATAACTAAACACTTGACATTTGAGGTTATAGTCTTATTACAATTAAAAAGCAAATTAATATTATTTGGGAAAGAGTAGTGTGTAAAATACAGAAGGTTTCATGCAGTACACATATATAGAAGATAAGCTAGATTTGGCAAACGAGATAAATGCGAAACAGAACTTGCAATGAAGACTCGGAAACTTGTTTGTTTACTTTTTTCATGAACAATATACGTTGAACTAAAAAATTAGTTCATTAAAAATTGTAAAATAATCAACAGCTGAATCATAAAAAATAAAATTTAATAGACACTTATTCGTTTTACTAACTATTTACTGTAAGTGCTGCTTATCACATACACCTATTAGTGAATTTTCAAGTTTCATTTTCGAAATCATAAATTCAAAAAATATTGACTCATAATTAACTAACTTCAATCATTCAATTTATACGTAAGTAATATACTTCTTTGAGAACTTACTTTGTGCATGAACAGGGTGCCTTTTCGATTGGATCAACAAATCCCCAAAATTGCAGTTGCTGAATTCGTAGTTTGGCCTCCATTTCATTTGCGTCGCCGGCTTTTGTGTTAGCATTTTGCGTGTCCATGGAACTACAACCGCCACTACTGCTGCCACCGCCGCCACCGCTACCAGTACTGTTGTCGTTGTTGCCATTATTACCACTGGTGGAATTGCAATCCTCGCCACCTACTGTACCACTGCCTGTGGCAGTTGTGGTTGATACTCCGCCGGTGGTAGTAGAAAGGGATGAACAAGTTATTTGCGCGGTTGTGGCGCCAGTACTCATTGCTGTAGCAGCAACGCTGGCCGCATATGTCACATGCAACGTGTTCGTTATGCAATCCTGCCATACGCGCTCTGGCATTTCGGTTGCCGCCTGTGGTGAGGCATGAGTATTAGTTGTGTTGCTAGTAAAACTGCTCGCCGTGGTGTCATAGTAGGGTTGCGCTCTTGCCGACAGTTCATGCAAATGTTGCTCAACCATTGCAATACTGCTATTGCTGCTAATGCCATTACTGCTATTACTGCCACCACCCCCACTGCTGTTTGCTTGGCTACACGACGTGGCAACTGTTGTTACAGTAGTGACAGTGTGCAACTGCTGTTGTTGTATTTGTTGTTGTTGTTGCAAACTAGCGGGTTGTTGCGTTGATGTTGGCTTTCGACTGTTGCCCGTAAACTCATTTGTATTCGCAGATGAAATAGCCGCTAAGGCGGCAGCCTCCGCCGAAGATGTAGTGCCCAATGAGCCCTTTTGCGACGCAGCCGCTTCCATTTCCTCCATGTCATCCAAATCAGTGACTAGTACATAAATTGAGGGATGATACATTTTATGTCCGCCTAGACCGCAAAGAAAATTGTACGAGATTTCAGAAATTAATATTAAATTATGCGCAAAAAAAATATGTTTTATGCTTACCCGACACAACTTCAACCACCGGTGGCACATCAGAATTTTCCTTATTGCACAATGGGAAAAATGATGCCCAATCTTCTAAGATCTTCTCGGCCATTGGATCCGTAGCTTTAAAGCTATTACCGGTTAGTGTTGCTGCCATACCAAATGGCGCTAGTATTACCCTGCGCGGCTTAGGTGAAGCGGAGGGGTTGGTAGAGTTTGAGTTGGTGACACCGTCTCCCGCAACGCCGCCATTATTGGGATTGTGTGGACTCGCCACATCTTCTGGCAAATTTGTAGCATTGCCATGTTCATGAGATTGCGACAGTGTTTGCGAATTGCCAGCAGCTGCAAAAGCCGCCGCCGCTTCCGTTAAATGCTCTTTTGATAGGGGACGCACCGCAGGGTGTTCCCTCAAATCGATCGATGCACATACCGTGTCGCCATGCACAAAGAACGTAAACGAGAATGATAGATGCTGAGAACTGAAAACCAAAAACAATGTGTCAATTAGAAGTTTAAGCAAAAGTGTTTACTTATTTATAAAGAAAAAATATATCAAATCAACATATGAAAATATGTATATAATATAATAATACATGTAACAAGTTGAACGATGATTCGTGTTGTATCTCAAAACAGAACCACAGAGAACTTGTTATACATTTTCTTTAGGATTTCCAAGCAACTTATTGCCTTACAACTGTGCGGGAACAGCAAGTTTTCATTATATTGGTTATCCAAACAACAGTGTGTATGCTCTAATATATGTGTAGTAGCTCACCTTCGGCCAAAGAGGCGATCGTTGGAAGTGCACGGCTGAACAAACCATTTACCAAAACGCACAATATCTTTGGTCAGCACGAACCTGCAGAAAAATTGTATATAATTATTTAATTGTTAACTAATTTTGATTATTATAAATACCGTTCCATTAAGTTGTGCAAAGCTTTGAATAGTAGTGAGCGGCACTCGTATGTAAGACCACGTTCCCATGTTCCATTCCAAAGTGCTTGGTTTGCTGCAATAAAAATTACAAAAGAAAAAGTGTTATTAGAAATTATTGTAAAATGTAAAAAAAAAATAAACCAAAAATAAACAAAAATTTCGTAAAAGCATTGGGCGGCAGTTGAAAAATTATTTATAATTGCTTATTCCAGAGGAAAATTCGTTACAATTCTAACGCCCACAGCATACTCCAGAATCTAGCTATTATTCAGATATGTACATATGTGTATGTGTGTGTGGATGCCATTGCAGAACACACCTGGATCGAAATATTGAATTTTTGAAATACTTGCAAGTTACTAGCTGGTTTTGCGCAAACAAAATATACAATATTATACGCTCTTAAATATTTATGTTTGTATGCAAGCGCAAATAAAATCAGTTAAATGATTCCAACATGTGCCTACAGCAATGTTCAACTATTCAACTATGAGGCTATTTAGAACGAATAATAGGTATAAGTAAACAACTGTCAAAAGTTGATGCCTAAACAGATGCACACATATTCATATATGTACATATGTAGTGTGTGTATGCAAATGCAAGTGAGAAATTAACAATTGCAAAAATGTGCATCCGAAAAAAAAAAATACACAGCAACATGTAAAACAATTTATAAAAGAGACTTAGTGGGTACGAATGTGGGTTGCTGCAGTGTTTATATACATTTTACAGTCTCTCCTCTCACCGAGCATGCTCAGTGCGAAGCGATTTTACTTTTTAAACAGAATAATACTAAACGATAAGGAATTTATTTAGTGGAATTGCCAAGCAACTGCGCTTTGTCAATGCCAGATAAAAAAGCTCACCTTCTGTAAAAAAAAAAAAAAAAAAAAAAAAATGACTAAAACGAAAAATAATTTCCTTATTGTACAATGACGGCATTAAAACTTTTTTGACGGTGGAAAAATTTGAAAACGGGTACGAGGTAGATTTCTTCATGTGAAGAAAAGTAGTTCGAATGGAAAATTGTAAAACAATGTAAATAAACTAAACAGACTATGTATAAACATGTTGATTTAAGACCACTGTCTCAAGCACATAACAATTAAACAAACAAATTGATATGCCTATGAGCGCTATGAATTATAACTACGAGAACGTCGAAGATTAAATCGAATGTTGACAGAAAGATATTTTTTTCAAAAGCACGGCTATAAAAGGTAGTTTGAAAAAATATATATGTAAGTACGAGTATATTGAGTAAAATTAAACAGCGAAAATCGGGAGAGGCAGAGTGAAAAGTTTTGCATAGAAATATGTTTATATGAACGAATAGATAACGAAGAGAAGTAGCACATCAAAGAAGAGAAAGTTTTGTATGGGTGGTTAGTTAAAAAGGTGTTTAAAATAATGATTTGAATCAAAATTTACTATTTGAATTTACTATTTGAATTATTACTTTTGTAGATATTATTATATGATTTAGGGTTAGTAACTTCTTAATAATCAATTGAAACAGAAATAAAAAAAAAAGTTGATTCAGCAATAAACAAAAGCAAAAAAAACGTTAACTTCGGCTGCACTGAAGCTTTAATACCCTTCACAGGTACATATTTTTTAGCACAAAAAGATATAAAAAAACATCTTTACCCTAATGTTGATCAGTAAGTTCATATGGCAGTATAAGATATATTATTCCGACCAAACAATACGTTCGGACAGGAAAAATGTTTTACATGTCATTGGAAAATAAAATTATTGAATGATTACCAACAACATATGGTAACTTATGTATTTAAAACAGGTGAAATCAACAGTAAGGCGACCTTCTATACACCGACTGTGTAATTGTAAATCTTGTGTCAACTTAACACATAGTATATATGTATGTATGTATTGCTTTCTCAAAAATTCCGTTTCATACAAAATACAAAGGGTAACTTTTTCAAGCGCTGTAAATATTTATTCACATTGAAGTTGATTAGAGAATCTAAATATTTTAACTGGCGCCAAAACAACAAAGGCTACAAAGCCTATCAAGCTAATTAAATCCACTTGTAAAGGGTATACCCAAATAAAAAGAGGCCAATAAAAACTTGGCTGAAAAAAAACAGACAACGCATACATTAGCATTAGTACGGGGAACTATGGGGTCACCACCTCATAATATAGTGAAATTATAATGAATCTGCTATTACTTTCCATGCGCTCTCGCAGTGATATGAGATTTACAATAACAATAATCATAATAATAACATGCGACAGCGGTAGTAATAACAGCACGTTTTAAAAATAAACCTGTGAATAAACACAAGCAGAGATGAAGAGATGTCAAAATACAAATCGACAAATAAAATTAATGAATGAGTGAATAAGAAACCAATCTCGAATGGCAACAAGCAAACGAATCAAATGCAAAAGCGACATGAGAAGAAACGATGGGCGATGAGGATGTGAACAATCATAAATAATGCTGCAATACCACCCTGACCGCTAAGGAGAGCAGCAAACGACAGCAGTGGATGCCGAAAAGAGAAGGTGTAAAGAGAGCGAATGTGTAAGAAAAAGATGACAACAATTTATTTTACCTATAACGCGACATGTAGTATAAGTAGAACATACGAGAGTAAGTAGCAAAGTGATATATGTATAATGAGAGCAATATATTTATCTAACTCACCTCGCGCGAAGTAAGAGGAGAAGAGAAACAAATTGTAATAAAAGGTTGGTGGAAAAGAGGAGCTGTTGATAAGGTAGCAGCTAGTGGCGCACTTTGATGATGTTTACAAACGACAACAAATAGAGGAAAATGAAAGAAACAATAAGTTATGACGACAGCGGGATAATAAAACACAAACAATAGCAACAACTTAATTTTTGCATGCACACAACTATGTATAGGTAGACGCGCTGCTTTTGCGTTCATGCCTATATGCGGCAATATTTGTATTTATTTGAAGCACTACCGAGATATTATTGACACATATTGTATGCAATGTTGCCGTTGTGAGAATTGTAGTGTGAAAAGGATGATATTGTGGATATAAATTAATAAGATGGACTTTTGAGTCGCAAATATTCTAAAACCAATTATTTACTAATATCTAACATATAATAATCTATTGAAATTTTGATTTAAACTGCCACTCACTACAAAAACAACAACATCATGTCAAAAAATTTAGTTATTGTCATTTTATTAATAAAAGAGATTCTAAACAAATTGAATATTAAACAAAAAAATTAACTCCTTATCTAATTGTTGAGGAAGTGGTCATACACCGCAGCTTTTTTTATTTTATTTTGTATGCATGTTTCTCTGTTTGTAAGAATTCGATACGAGACAATGTGTCACAAAATAATCGGCATAGTTAAAAACTAAGCCAAAAATATTTTTGAAATAAAACTGATATAAATGCAAATGCCTTAGATGTTTAAATTTAAATAATTATAGTAAAAAATAAATAATTACTTCCTAAAAACTTTAACTTCGGTTGATTTTAACCTGTCAGTTTGTATGACAGCGGCAACTATGTTACTTACATGTAATTGTAACAATTTATTCGCAGAATGTATCATTGCCTTGGACAATAATCCATGCCAAATTTCGTGAAGAGTTCTTGTAAAATTAAAAATTAGTCCGTTAGGGCCTTGGTTTTGTCAGTTTATATGGCAGCTATACGGTATGACACTTAGATATAGGCGGTTGCCAAAACTGAGCAGCTTCTTGGGAGGGGCGTGTGAAATTCAGTTTGATATCCTAAAAACTGAGGGACTAGTTCGCGTATATAGAGAAAGACGGAGAGCTAGAAGAGCGCCGCCGTTTTCTTCTAGGTGTAATTTGTGGCAAACATCGTACTCGTATACCCTGTTCAGGGTATAAAAAGAAGTAAATTATAAAAGATAGCCCTCAAATATTCAAAGCTTGCGTACTTGAAAACAAAATATACCTTAATACATAAATATGAACTTATGTACGTAAATAAGAGCACACACATCCAAATGTATCTCCGTTTTACTGAAATGTAGATTTGAGACCCCTGTATGCCACAGACGTCAGACGTACCCACAATAAACGATTACGAAAATGAAATAATAAAATATTAAGTTCGTGTGCACCGTGTTGCAAACAACCATACAATCCAACTGGCTAACCGTACCAGCATTACGACGATAAGTCGACTGAACCGGGATGCACCAACCTAAACCCCGCTCCCCTCACTCCCAACAAAGCTCACAAATTCAACCGCAAATAGCAAAATACACTCCCAGTCATTAAACAATAGTTTGCAAACATATAAGCGAGCGTACTAATGCATATTTACATGCAGTATATACAAACACATATATGAAAGTATGAAGGAAGGAAGTTACACAACAACAAACTCATTTATATTATCCAGCACGTGTACATTTTTATGCTCTGCTATACGGCTGTTGAGGAGTTTGGTAAAATACTAACACCTATGTAAAAGCCAAGTAACAGAGTGCAGTTATCGATGCATATACATACATATATTACTTAGTATGTACATATATGTATATGTATATTGGTAACGGGATGTGTTACACACCCCAACAACTTTGTGAATTTGTACATCTCCTGTTGCCCGGTGGTCCAAAAATTCATAACCACAACATTTGAGTGTACATATCAACATACATTTGAAAAAACAAAGCGCCAACAACCGATAACGCCGGCGTCATTTAGCGATTCGCTCTTTGTAGTTCCTCCCTTGAGAACATCAAACACCTTGGTATATACACATGTAGATGGTATTACCACTGCGGTGCAGCATTGCGCTCATATTGCCTCTTACTACAAATCTGTTTAGGGGTGAATTTGTCAAACAAAATATTTATTGCAGTTGCAATAGAAATATTGTGAGGTTAAAAATTTCCACACGCGTAAAAAAGTAAGTCCAGAGAATTAAAACGCGGATTTCCATTCTTCCAATTAGCGTAAATTACTAAATAAATGAGAAATTACACATCGCACACCTACATGCAAAGCCATATACTACTAAACGCAAAAATTACTCACAAAGAGGTGAGTGCACAAAAGTGTTGATATATGTATATGATGGTTTGTATATCGCCGAACATTTGCCATTAAAATATGAATAACAGTTATAACAGACAACAAATCTTAGCGGTAAATGCCTATAACGAGCCGAAAAGCTCTTTTTATTGTATTATATACATATATATGTAAATATTTATGTATGTGTAAGTATCTAACAGATATATTTGTATTGTTTTGCCTTAAATTTTTGCGCAAATATTCAATGTTTACGATTGGAAAGAAAAGAGCGTGCCACCACTAGCAACTTAACCAGCTTAACAGCGCACCAGGTAGCCTCGTAAACAGAAATGCTGTTGAATTCTTCTCTTTCAAATTTTAACAGCATAAATTTACCTTTTGTCTCCGTTTCTGTCTTCGTTTTCTGTTATTCACAGTTGCTTCTTCATTGTCAGCAGGCATCACAAGCGAACCGAACGTCCGCCTTACCTAAGCAGGTCTCGCCGGCCTGTGCCGTTTAAAATGTGTGCATGTTTTATATGTTGGCAGTACATACATATACATATGTATATGTATATATATATTTATATACATATCTACATATTCAGTGGGTCCATTCCGTCGTTGTTAAGCAGTGCAATAACCCGTAAAATGAGACCAAAGCACGACACTGAAATAAGAAACTCGCACAAAATATATGTATGCGTGTATGCACGTATTACTACGGATGCGGGCAAATCAACGAAGTAAAATGCTACCAAACAGGCGTGCGAGTAGACACCGTTAATGAGAGCAAAGCAAAAACAGCAAATTTTGTTTTATCTTCAAGCAGAAATTCATAGTTGTGTTTGTGTTTTGATTTTGATATGCTTGTGCGTGTGTGTGCTTATATACAAGTACTTCCAATGAGGGTCATTATAATCGCAAGTTAACACTGGCCAACGCTAACGTGAACATGAAAATATGTTTGTGCGTATATGTGTAGGTATGTAGCTACAAATATCACATGCTAAATGTGTCACAACTAAAGATTTTCCCGTAAACGAAATTTTAATAACTTTACAAAAAAAAACGGCAAAACTAGTTACTATTAGTATTTAACTTTGGGACTAACGTCCGCTTCACAAAAACAAAATATGTCTATATGACATTTTAATTTTCGCATATTTCATACCAACATCAATGCATATTTATATTTGTATATGCATGTACCTATGGCTGTGTATATTAAATTCACAAGGATGAACTCTTTGTATAAGGGAATATAAAAAAGAGCAATGATCGGCGTGGGAGTTTGAATTGATAGGAATATGTAAAATTCTTACGACAATAGTATTTTCTGTGTAAATTTATATCCAAAAAAAAAACGAGCAAAATTTTAACTTGGCTATAATACTCTTCACAGGTGCATTACTTATAGCATAAAGGGTATAAATAAATATTAATTTTTATCTGTCAAAATATATGCCAAATTTCGTGAAGATGATTCTCAAATAAAAAAGTTTTCCATACGAGAACTTGATTTGGATCATACAGTTTTTATGACTGCTATGTATTTCAATAGTAGCTTACTTTGTCTATAGCAACCGCTAAGGTTAGATGTGTTTTTGCGCGCTTGGCAATTTTCATTTGTTAAAAGCTTACTCTTTGCTTGTTCGTGAATTCGTGGTCATAAACAATACTGTAATGAGGCCCAAACCTCCATATTCGGCAGACATGGCACCGTGTGACGTTTTCCTATTTCCAAAAATAAGGAGAAGCTTAAAGGCGCATCAATAAAAGAGCTAAAGGCTATCTCAAAAATTGAACTTGATGTTCAAATTATTATTTCTTATTAACACATCTCATATAATAAAATTGAATTTTATACTAATCAATGCAAACATTTTACATCTCCTTTTATACTGGTCTGGATTAAGGGGCGTAAAGGGATGGTAGTGTGATCTAAAAGGTACAGGATACAAGCGTCAAAACCACAGTTATATGTAAATATTTACCATATCTGTCAAAAATTGTTATTTGTTTACGAATCGAACAAAACAAACACCAACAACAAAGGTTTTCAAATTGGCACAGCTTCATTGAAGTTCGATTTTGTTTATGCAAATTATTCAGCTTGTAGAGAACTTCACTATGACACTTTCATCCCGTTGCCTTTTTGGTAGAGATTTTGAAGTTAATGCTTCATGAACTCATAAACAAAAGAAAGAGAGACAATTTTTCCGTTCCCACGACAGTGAGGTCTACATAACCGGAACGAACCCGAATTTATATCCGGGCAAGCACGGTCAACACGGCATTCCTCCAAATTACTTCAGAGAAGTTTTCTGACGCTACAACAACCGCAACAGAATACTTTTACAATTGTGAAGAAACTTTTACAAATCTTTTTTAACTATCTTCTCTCTATCACTCTTTGTCTACAAGCAAGACTTAAAATGCTTACGCGTGATTTTGAAAATACGATTCCCAAGGCTGCTATATTTACCTTACCTTTGAATTGCGAAAATTAATCGTATATCGAAATGTTAATAGGCCAACTTAAGAAGCCTCAAAATTCTAAATGTCAAGCCCTTATTTTTTGAACTCAATACATTACTTCATACATTTGAAGAAATGCCAGTTATTCATGTCTACAAGTGTTTGCATGGGGAATAATAGCTAAACAAGTTGTTAAGTATGGGACAACGATTACAAATGTACATGGACATACCTATATGAATGTATGTAAATACACAAAGGCATATATATCGGTATGTATGTGCATTTAGGCTTTCCCATGACGTACCCTCTCGATTCTCGAACAAACAGGTTTTACTATATCTACAGCTTATTATTGTTTTGCGCATACCAAGCATAGAGAATGAGATTGCAGCAGTCGAGAAGAAAACTTGTATAAAGAGAGCGATACAAATATTGACTCAACACTCAGTAAAGAGTCAAAGAGCTCTAGCGCTAGCGAAACGAACGTAAACAATACACATAACTGCGTGATGAGAAAATTCGAAAAATTATAAAATCCGTACTACGTAGATATGTAGATAGGTAAGAAAGTGGGCAGCGGCGAGGTGTTTACTACTACATTAGCATTTACACGACAGCTGTTTTACGCCAGAGACTATTTGGTATACGGACATACATACCTATGTATATATTAATGTGTACGAATATAAAAATCAGATTGTGACGTCTATCACACAACTGGTATTAAAACCAACTCTTGATGCGCCGTTGCCAATTTTCTTACAAGCGGGCGGATGAATGGCACACTCACCAACAACACTTCTAACCGGCAGATGTAAGACGACGGATGAGTTGCGTTAAATTGGATGATACCATTGTTGCATTGTTGTTGTTGCTGTAGCCGCAAGGCCGTTCAGCCTTTTTGCAGAGAATATGTATTGGCGAATGCCCGAATCTAATCTTAGCTTTGCACTTCAAAACTACCGTATTTTTGTAGACATACATACATACACACATAACTCTAAGTAGTTAACCAAAAAACTTATTATGCACATTTGTATATGTATACATACATACATATGTATGGAATTATGCTTTGATTAATGGCATCAGCATGTAATAACATAAACACGCTTGTGCCTCAATAAATATCTGCACTTAGGCAAATACGAATATCATGGGAGCAGCTTACAGGAAGTTACAAACAAAGCATTTCGAAATTCCATCAAACTGTCGGCAGAAAAAAACTCTGTCACCAGCCACGCGCAATCACGTCGTATCTAACCTGTATAAGCGCACACACATGCAGCTGCACATGTACTATGTGCATAGGCTTATGAACCGCCGCAATCATCACCTGCTCTGTGCTTTATCCGCTTTTTAACTCACTTTCTTCCCATGCACATCTCATCCATACCTACATCACACAACTCTCGGGCATTCAACTTTTTCATTTTTCTCACGATTGCATTTTTTAATCATTTTTATTTGTTTATTGCCTTTGTTGTATACAATATATTTTTGCATACAGAATATATAGCGAAAAAATACAAAAAAGAGAAAGTGTTGCACGCGGCATTGTTTAGTACAAACGAAAACGGTTTGATAGCAAAACAAAAAACAAGAAAAAATCGTCAGAGATATAATACCCTTCACAGGTGCATATCTTATAGGGTATAAAAAAATATACATATATCTTGATTTTGATAGGTCAGTTTGTATAGCAGCTAGTATATGCTGTTGTAATCCGATCTGAACATTTTCTTCGGAGATTGTAGCGATGCCTTGGTCAGTAATCCATGCCAAATTTCTTGAAGATATCTTGTCAAATACAAAATTTTTCCATATAAGGATTGTATTTTGATCGGTCAGTTTGTATGACAGCTATAGGCTATATGTAGTTTTGCGATATCGCCGGTTGCGACAAATGTGCAGCTTCTTGGTAAAAGAAGAATATGTGCAAAATTTCAGATCGATATCTCAAAAACTGAGGAACTAATTGGCGTATATACAGACAGATGGACATGGTCATTTATGGTATATATACATATATTTTACTGCTACTACTGAAGTGATACTAAATGCTTATGTATGTTATATCCATACATGAGGAGAATTAACTTCTTCGTAAACTCAGAAAATCGATGTTGTCTTTTAAAAAAAATCAACAAAATTTTTATATCGAATATCAAGTTTTGCATGGACTACTAATATTCTAATTTACATAGCATCAGAATCAGGACTAACGATGTTTGGATCGGTAAGCAGCAACATTCCGAAAAATCAAAAACCCATCAAAAGAAAACGCTATTGCGATCTAGAAAATCGCCCAATTTATGCACACATTAAAAAAAAAAAGTATTTACTAATTCATAGTGTTTTGACTTACCGGCAACTTTCAACAATTCCGCATCCACCAATTCACTAAGGTCTGGTTCTTCGCCATACCAAAATATCCATAATTCTTTGGCAGCGGCTAACGAAAGTGGTGGATGAACTTTCGATGTACTAATCTCAAAAATCGGATTCAAATCCGAATTATCCTGCTTGGTGGACGGTATGCGACGCCACACACATAGAATGTCAGCTTGCATACATCGTGAATAGGAGCGCAGGATGGGATCATCTAATGGATCACTTGACGCGTTTACTCGTTCGCTGTTTACGAACTTACGCCATTTAATTCCGCATAAATCAGTCTGAAAAGATAGAATTAGAATACCATAAGACAATGTTGGATTATTAAAATTTCTACAAATATTTAAATGTAAAATGGCAAACAAAGGTTCTGGATAACCTTTTATAATACAATACAAGTCAGAACGTAAAGGAGTAAAAATAATAGTTTTTTTAAAAGAGGGTTTGTTTGAAAAAATATGAATATGTTTAAGCATAACTAGACCTATGAAAAATAAGAAAACTAACGCATCACGAAGTGAAAGACCAGTGTTTATTTCCTCAAGGCTAGTGGATGTCGTTGACATCGAACTTCACCCCACAATGTGCCTTGCATGCTATTCTTTTAGACAGACATAGAGCCTAGCCTGTTCTAATTTTATAGTTACTTAGAAGATTCAATATCAGTGTGGGGAAAACACTTTTCCTGGATGCTGGTGCAGGTTAAATTTACAAGGATTATATATCGGCCGTACGGAAGGTAAAGCTAATCCAACAAGCAGATTGAAGTGGATGCTTTAATTTTTCTTACGATAAACAAAAAATAGAAACTAAGCCACATACCCCAGGAATATACTAAATTTTGGGAATGAAACAAGAATAAACGTTAACTCCGACTGCATCGGTAAAAGGGTAAGATCTTTAGCACGATTTTGAGCGGTCAGTTTGTATGACAGCTACATGTTATAGTGGTCGGATCTAAACGATATATTCGGATATTATAGCATTGCCTCGGAAAATTTCGGGAACCAAATAATTTGTATGACAGCTAATATATGCAATAGTGGTGCGATATCGACGGTTCCGGCAAATGAGCAGGCTTATTGTTGCTTTAACCGGATGCTATTCCCGACTCCACGCGAGTCGGATCTACCTAACACAAACGGATCTATGAGATGAGTCTATTCTTAACCGACCAAAAACTTTCAATACCGGTGCATTCATCAAATATATTTAAATGTTACAAAAACAACAAATGCAAAATGTGTAAGCGTTCATTCAGTACTTATATGAAACATAAGAATATATACGAATTGAGAAAAGTTGTAGCATAGATGAAAATACACAATTCGCTCAATATAATTGCCGATACTCATAGAGCATAACGAACAAGAAGGAAATTACAAGCAACAAAAATAAAAACAAATATTACTTGCATATGTACACTATATACACATAAATATATGTATGCACGCGCAAAAAAATACATACATACATACACACCTTGAAAAGAGAACGAGTATGCATTGAAAACGAAAACATGGCCAAAGCGGCGAAAGAATGTGGAACATGCGAACGGTCTTCAGCCGTAAGCATTATCTTTGGTGGGGCAAGCGCCAAAAATGTGCAATTCTCAATGTTCACTTCACTGTGGTAAACAGCAAACATTTATACGTTTAAATGTAAGCAGCACCTACTCGCCGAAGTCAACAAAACACCAGCACCAATTAGGAATGAAACTGTTGTCATTTTTTATTTGCTTTGACTTTGGAAATGAGTACGAACACACACATACACGTGTAAGGTAAATAAATAAATAAAAAAAAATATAAAAAAAAGGAATAACGAATGAGCTAAATATACGGGAGAGAAATACAGCCGCAGCGGAACAAGTGAAGAAAATGATGCGCTAAAGCACACTGGCGGCTATATTTGTATATAAATATGTACATATAATGTAAGTATATAATATGTACAAGTGTATACGTAAATAAATATAACCGACAGCCACAAGAAATGCTACAACGAAATCGAAAATACCAAACATATTAAATATTGGTCATAAATAGTGGAAAGAAATAATAAAAATAAAATAAGAGTGCTCCCTATATATAAAATGAATCAGACATTTTGTTCCGCTACAACCTTGATCTACTCTCGAAATGTAATGTTAACTCGTTAGCAAAATAAAAATTATTTAAAATATATTATTTACTTTTTATGCCAAGTAAAAACAGTTAGAAACAACAGTTGATGCAAATAGTATCGTAATTAGAATAAAATTTGAATATTAAGACGGAAGACAGCTTGAAATTAAATCTGACTTTATATAACGATGTAAGTTACAGTTGTTTTGACAGATAATGCATGAATGGTTGAGCCATAGTTACAGGTGACTATTATTTGCAGAAATACTACCATAAATTTGTGTTTAGAGGTTGGTGGAAACCAGAACGAATAACAGAAGACATTAGCAAAATATATATTTACAAAAACAAAAAAATGATTTTTTTAAATATTTAACTAATTATTTATTACATGAAATGTACACATATCAACAAAGATCTATATATGTACATTAAAAACGGTTTATTTTTAACAAAGGCACACAGCTTTTCGTATTGATATTATGAAAAGCTTGTGTACGCGACAGTGTTGGGTTTTTGTATAATTTCGCACATACACTGTATAAGAGCAACAAGCCCCTAAGTGAAACTGTAAAACGTTAAAACATAACAAGTCAGGTGGGAGTAAGAAACAAACATCGAAGCAACACATGCTCTGCCCAAGTCAATAATATGAATTTAAACCAAAAAAAAAACATATATTTACGTTTGTTTTGCAAAATCTAACAAACACTATTTATATAAATACTTAGGTGAACAAATCAAAGTATGCGGCTCAAATTCTCTCTTCTGCTAACAAGACAACTCACTCCCTCACATATTGCCGGGAATTCGTGAGAGGTAAGCAAGGTATTGCATATGAATTGTTGGGAGTATATTTAAGACCAAAGTACTTTTTGAAACAATAATATTGATTTTATGGTCGTAACGGTACAGAAATATTTATGCACTTACTTTTTTTTTTTTGTTTATAAATTTAAAACTCACCAGGGCAAAGAAGTTTGTATGGCAATCCTCCAAACTAGCGCCGTTAGTCTGATGATTTTGATGCGTCATAGTTCATGTATTTTTTTTACACAACAGCTCCTCATTTTCTCAATTATCGTTGATAATAAGTAATTTGCGTCTCAGCAAAAATTTCAATTAAATGAGTACTACACAGCAGCACCACTCAAGACAAAAGCTTCGTGGCTTCTGTATTTTGTATAACTAAACGATATTTTTGCTTTATTTTCACTATAGTGCCTACGTCATTACCGTGTCGTTTGCTCTGTTACTGTTACATTCATATGAATTATATAGTGCTATCGTTATTTTGCCGTTTATAACTTTTGGTTATGCTTTGATCAACTGCCGTGTATCGCATACTATGCGAAAGCGAGCTGATAAATAAACTCGCACAAGCGCATACACACACGCAAACGTTATAACGGTCTGACACACAGGTAGAAATTAGGAAGTGCCCTTGTTGCACTACTGTTACTGTTTTTTTTTACACTATTTTTCTTCGTCTCACTTATACTTATTATTTCGACTTTTGAATAATTTTGGTCGCTAAGTAATAAAAACGAATATTTAGATATTTTTTTACTACTTGTTTATGATTTGATGCTTTTATTTTATATTTATCTTTTATTCTACTTGCTTTCTCATTTAGTAAACACTTTCTTTGGTTTTCCATGCACTCAATTTTTATTTGTTACAATTTCGTTTTTTTCTTTACTTTGTATTCCGCTTTACATTTTTAACACTATACTGGATTAGGATTCCGATTCGAATTAACATTCGGATTCAGGTAAATCAATTTCGAAATTACCAACCAACCACAATATTACTAACACCAGTGTGCATTTAGTACATTGACAAACACTAACAACTCTGTCGACGTTTACGATCGACTATAGTCGCTACTGCGACTACGATTTCTCACCAACACACACAAACAAACACCATAGTTCAGCGACAATGAAATTTGTGCTCTTCGCAATTTTTGCACGAGTTTTGCCACTGATGACGATGACGACGACTCGTGCAACAACAAACACTACCACACTACCGCCACCGATAAACAGCACAACTGAACGGGATACTAACTAAACGTGCGAACGAGTAAGCGGCCAACAAACGAGCAGACGAGTGGTGCACAATGTGAGAACCGGTGACGTTACGATAGATAGAAAGAACAGCGGCGCGCGCGAGTATGAACACTTTTATTATTTTTTGCTTTTATTTAGTGTATTATTTTTGTCTGTTTTCTTGTGCACTGTTGATGATGATGAAGGGTAGCACCAACACTGCTACTACTGTTTTCGACACAACAGTCACCGACTAATACCGATGCCCCTCAGATTTTTTGTTGCTTTGTTGCGACGCAACATAATGAGAAGAGAGCGAATTGCGATGAAAGTCGATGGTCGTTGCCTGAATGACTGGTTGCTTTGCTTGTGGTTCACCGTTTGTTGCTGGCTTTTCGTTAATCGTTGATGTTGATGTAGACAAAATATAAAATAATAGGTAGGTAATGTATGTAGTTTATTAAATTTTCCACTGCATGCTCAAATATTTTGTGTAGACATTTTTCTTCAATTATTCGTATGATGCGTATGAATTTTACTTTAGATGAGTTTAATAAAATTTTGAATTTTATATTCTTTGATTATATCAAACCTGGTGAATAAAATGTATTAAGAAATATTTAATTATTATTTATCACATTTTTGTATGCTTTCACTAATATTGTAACTTTTATTGCAATTTGTTTCACTGTTAACGCATCTAACGAACAGATGTGCACTTTTCCTCTTTACATACTTAGGTATATACATACCTATATACATACATACGCGCTTGTATGCTTGCGTATATTAACATGAAAACTTTTTACTTCTGCGGTATTGTAAAAGTTGTGAATTTTTTCGATACAACAAACAATTTATATTTAAAAAAAACACCTTGAATTTATGCAGTCAACATGAGTAATCTCATGTTTATAAACAATTATTCATTTGATTTTCTTGTAAAAATTATTAATTTTTCACGTATTATTCGGTTTTGCAAAATTATTTAATAAAATTTCTTCCTCACTAGAAATATTATTGACCACAGCGATAGCGAACAAGAAAAAATGTTAACCAACGAATAAACGACATACAAGTGCTGCAAAGTCGTCTATACACAATGGAAATTTTGTCTTTTTTACTTTTGCTTCTATTTCTACTTCGGAATGGAAATGAACCGAATCGCAGATGAAAGAGACAACAACCACAACAACAACACCAAACAGGGTTGCATTTGTTCTCAGTATTTTCGATTTACAACTCAAAACTAGGAAATAAACTTTTTTATTTCATTGTTTTTCCCCAACAAAAAAAACACATTGAATTGTACATATGTATAATAAACACATACATCACACTTGTAAATTACAATATTTAAAGGATTTAGTTAAAGGAGAGAGTAATAATGAAACAGATTTAGAAAAATCAAATTTTTCTCTCGATATGATAGGCATAAAAAAAGAGAGTATTTTAAGTGCGGAACGCGACGGTTGGTGTTCTCTTTGCGCTCTAGTAAAATAAAAAGCCGACACATAGCGGTCGACCTCAGCTACTTTGTCGAGTCAGAGCCCACATTCCAATAACCCACCGTATATTAGGAGACGTTATCTCATAAACCCTCATTAATTCAAACAGTGGTCCTATAATCTTAGTTTTCATCTTAGCAATGCGAAACTCTTTTACAAATATACATTATATTATGTACGTACATACATATATATATATGTTTTAAGAGAAATGCGCAAGCAAGTTTTTAATTAAACATTGTCAATTGAAAATATATATGTATAAACAATAAGGAATCAATTCTCGGAGTCATTATGACTCAAATGTTTAGACAAATGCCAGAATTAAATAATTCCATGTTCCATATACATCAATATATTCATGTAAAAACTACTATTTTTATAATTGATTTTACAAATCTTTTTTAATGTAAAAAAAAATACTATAAAAAAAAAGACATTTAAATTCTCCAAAGAATTTGGAAGCATTTGGATATCTCCGAAAAGAAATTACAATTTTTCAGCTAATTTATGTGATTGTTTTTTCAAATAACAATTAAAGCTCTTATGGAAAGGAAATAGAAAGTAATATATCGTGTTAATAAAGGACGTGGAAATATAATGCCTGGTCTTTTTTTTTTAAGATTATGGAAACCAAATTAGCATTCATATTTATTGTCACTTCTAAAGCATTAAATTATGAACGTCTTTAATTGTGAAATTCATGGGTTCCTTTAAATGTAATATATCAATGTAATTTTAAAACCACTTGAATTATCATATTTATTTCCTTCTTCAAATGTAGTTTCAAAATATATATAGACGAGCCTACTGTTAGTAAATACCCGCGATGGGGCGGTGGATTAGCCAATATTAACTCTATTCGAATTTGAATCGATGAGAGACTACTACAAGAACATTGCAGCAGTGACTGCAACTAAAAACAACAACACGGTTGGGATAACTCAGTTTCTCTTCGGCTCTTCTTAGTTTCTATTTCTCCCAAGCGTCTGCTCTATCTTGCTATCCTTGCTAGTGTCTTTCGCCTTTTACACTCTTTTTAATTTAATCAAATACATGTTATTACTGTTGTTTCTTTGCTTCAATCACTTGGACAATTTTTATTAAATACAATTTGTTGTTGCATCTGCTATTTTTTGTCGGAAATAATGAATTACTTCTTTGCTACCTTTGAAGGATTATTTATAAATAATTATGATTGTTTTTATATACATACAACGTTAACATTAGAAAACTTAAATTAAAAAATTATTAATAAACAATTCGTTGGTCAAGCATAGCAAATTCTTTGAATTTAAAGCGTTTATAGGAGACTTTCAGCATATTCTATGCAAATCTATTATATTCATTTTTTGTATACTTTCGCACAATTCACTTAATTCTCCCGCTTAGTTCTTCCGTTCTTCCCTTTTCAAATTCTCCTATTAGCACATATAAAGAGTAATCCACACTTCACGCATCTACTTATACACACAATCTCTTTCAAATATGAGGAGTATGCACACATGCATATGGTACACTTTTGCTCCACTTTCCATTCGCACTCTTTATGCTTTTTTTTAATAAAGACCAATCGATATTTTCAAGTCTTTTGAAGATTTATCCGTTGGATTCTTTTTATGTTTAGCAATACACTATTTACTTATTTAAAGTTCTCTTACACTTTGCCTTGTTCGAGATGATTTATAAACCGATTGTTTTAAACAAAATTTCTATTAAATATACGAATACCGAACACTACCAACCAAAATCAAATCGAATTGCTGACGGTAACGACGACATGACATTTGCGACTGTGGAATCGAAAATGGCGATTATAAGAGAAAAAGCCAATTCTTAGTAAAAGCAATCAGTGATGTATTTTCCTACATTTAAATGTGGTTTTCGATGGAAAAGTTAAGTTTAAGTTTGAATAAATTTATGCTACACCATTCTAAATTTCACAACTTTTGCTTTGGTGTTTAAACGGTGAAATTTAAGAAGAATTTTGGTTTACCCTCTTTCACATAATATTGCTTTATCTACGTTTAATAGAGTATTCACTTCGAATGTTTTCAACAGATTTACAATATTTAAAAAAAAACTATTTAATTTATTTTCGGCAACTTGCAGTCAATTTCTTTGCTATTTATATAAATAATTAATTACAATGAATTCATATTACAAAATCATAAAAATTGGTTTGGCGCCGTGAAAACACAACACTGGGTCTAGGGGGTGGGATAATTGATTTCCTCTCACTTTCCTGTCATATATCCATCGTACTCATTTTAACAAACGTTGTTGTAAACACCGAATATATATTGGTCTCGCCAATCGTAGTTAATGCAAAATCCTTCACTGCTGCAAAATTTATTTCACATACGAATCGTTTAATTATATTTGCGCAAATATCATTTTAGCAAAACTATGTTATGTTCAAAATTATAATTACTTCTATTATTAATCAAACTGAAACCATTCCAAATTTTCAACACCGTGCTTTCTTCTAATATTGTGAAGCCATTGAATCGGCGTTTCGCTGTCAAGTTCAACAGTTTAGAAACTAGAGATGACATTCTCTGCCAAAAAAATATCTGTATAATTTATCGGATCGATGAAATAATTTTAAAATACTACGAGTATCTTAATAATAAACCTGTAAACATTCTTTAAAATTTTCAAAAATTTACATACATTAAATTTGTATGTCTGTATATAAAATTTCAGAATCAGAAGTTAATCTTCAACAATTTCGTATATAAAAAATAAATAAAAGCACGGTAAATTCGATAAATAGAAGTTAACTTCAAGGGTAACAGCAAACAAATACCAAACAAACATTAAGGTACTAAGAAACAAATCTTTTGTTACAATATATTTATTTGGTTATATCTGTTAAATAAAAAAAAAACATTGATATCAAACGATCAACCAAAATATACAAACTATCAAGTTAATATATTTGTCTATTTCGGCTATACTAATAATGCTATTGTGATCTAATTTTTAGTAAAGAGGAAGAGGTTATTACATCTGATACTGAAGTAGAAAACATCAAGATGAGTTTATATAAAAGTGTACAATTTTCGATAAATTTAAATGTAAGTATTATTTTAAATGTTGTAAGACGCCGATAATATATTATATACTATTATAGCAGAAAACATGGCACATACTATCAGCATATTCAACTGCGGCAACTAAAAAAGCACATGCACACGCGCAACGAAATGTGACCGATGTGGGAAAATCTTTGGCTTGCAAAGGGTACTTATATTAAAGATAAATTTCAGTAAAAATTAATTAATTTTACAATTTTATTCAGGTTCTTGCGGTCACAAAAGCCATATCGTCCACCTCAAAATGTTCCGGACAAAGTACGCTCGATATGTAACAATCTAAAAATATCCTTCGCCAACGATTATAAATTAGAAAATTTGGAAGAAAAATTTAAATTTTTAGATGCATGTTTTCAAGATTTTCAACATAGCGTCCCAAATTCACAGATTCATGAATTGGAAAGTATAGGTAAACCTGAAAATTCCGCCACCATAATTATTAATAAAACTAGAATATAACTTCTATTTTCAGGTGATGTAGTCAAATTTTACGAGACCTCTGTGAACACCACTGTACCTTATGATGCTCTAAAGAATGCCAAACTTCCAGAAAATTTACATATACAACATGATTACGTACGTTTTAATCCAGACACCGATACAAAGTTTAATGGTCAGACCGCATTCCCAAAGAGTTCGACTCTTGTAACGGGTTTAAAGTATCGGGGCAAATTTGAAGGCTATAATGCAAAACGTTCTTGGCCATAAGTTCGTTATTTCAATTTTACAAGGTTAATATAGTGAAATTTAAGTTGGTTTATTAATAAAACTTATATTAAACTAATATTTCATGTAGTTCTCTACAGTTCCTACCAAACTAGAATCCATTAACGATTCAAGGGCCCTCTGTACGCGCATATCTTTTAAGAGATCCATAACCCGGTAATCGGATCTTACTGCTTCTAACGTGGGATATAATAATTTGTAATGTGTTTCAGCTACCGACGGTTTATTCATTATATCTAGGATTCTCTTCTGTAGTTCAATTTCAGGATCGGGCACTTTTGTTGCTATATCTGCTGCATCGCCAAGTTCTATTTTTACTTGATGTTCTCGCCGTTCTTGAAGATATTTTATTATTCTATCATATTGAAGAACTGTAAGCGGCATATTGTCCGAAAGTAAATTTAAAAGCGTTTGAATAGCACTGGGATGGCGATCTTCTTGCATAGGATTACCCATATTTACCCCTGGCATGGGTTTTGGTAGAGATGCAGCAAATGCTGTTTTTTTCATCACATCGTTAGCCATTTTCTGGCGAAAGTCTTTTGATATCAACATTATTGCATCATCCACGGGCATATTTCGATGCTCTGCTGGCTGACCATATAATATGTTGACTGTTATGCTATTGTGTTCTTCATGCTGTGGTGTTATCAATATTGCATACAAGCAGCCTCGAGACGAGATATTTATTAAAACTTTCCCGAGTGGCACATCCTCGTTCGGGAAAAGCACATCCACTCTTAAATTTATATCTTTAAGACGCTGTTCAATGTACTCCGCGTATTTTCTAAAATTATTATATAAAATATATTAGTTTTCAAAACATGTATGAATAAATTTTATTATGAAACCTACGTATTTCGTCGATCAATTACGATTATTTCACAATCATTGTAATCTGGATTCATATTTGGCGTGGTATTTGTAGGCATAGATTCTGGTCCTCCAAAATAGCCGGCATTCATATTTGTTGGAAGTACAACGTTATCAGACGCCGGTCGCTTAGGAGCTTGCTTAGATGCAGCGTTCCTCACAGTAATTACATTGCCTTTAAATATAGATTTGGACAATGATGACGCGACTTTATTAGCTATTTCCTCTGATTCGAATTGAACGAAACCAAAATTTTTCTGCACCAGTGAACCTAATACTTTCCCATAAGGGAGGCATATACTTTCCAACTGTTCACGGGTACACGTTGGAAGATTGCCAACAAAAATTCGATTCTTTGCTAAATTAGGATCACGTATTATTTGTAAATTTGCATTCGAATTTTGTTTATTGTCGTTTTCCGCCATTTCTTTCAGCAACTACAATAAAAGTTTTCACAATTTGAGCAATAAATCAATGGTAATCAATTCAAACGATATTTTGTTATTCACATATAAGTGTATCGGATTTAGAAAATATCGATTAGGTATATTTCGATATCAGTAATTCACAATAGCAAAGGAAGTAATCGCAAATCTTTTAACTTAATAGTTTTTAACTCTTGCCTATTATCTATGATTTGAACTAACAAGCCATGGAGTTAAAGTGATGTGCATATCATAGGAAATGTTCCTAACGTTTTTTATACTCATAAATGTCCTCCAAAAGTTGGTCGTCGTGTATACTTCGAGTTAGAAATATCGGAAGGGAACAAACCTACTTCTGTGTCGAATTGTTTAATTATTTATATATAATAATAAATACTAATTACTTTAAATGCGACGATCACAACGACTTATTAAATGTAAAGATGTTGCGGATAAACCTAATTGTTTTGATGAAAGTAGCTATTTAATTTCTGATAATCGGGATGTTAAAAAACAAATTCAAATTTTAGGAGGCAAAACGGATAACGGAAGTAACAGTAATGAACACTTACCTCAGTTATTCAAAAAAATAAGTGAGGATCAAGGCACAGACGTTAACAAAAACACTTTGTTAAATATTTCTAAGACCAACTCTGCGTTACAAGAGATAAATACAAGTAATAGTAATATATCAAAAAAAAGTAGTTTAAAATCTGTGAAGCGGGCTCAGAATAAACGGTAAGAGAAAAAATAATATATATTACGCCTTTTATGTCTGCATAAAGAATACACACATGCAAAATATGTAGAACTATATAGCGGAGACGCATATTAGAAATTGTGAATCTCTAACCAATCTTTATCTTCAATATAAATTTAGATGTCCAACCGTACCATCTGCAGCAGCAACTAAAATAAGAGGCAGAAAAAGAGGTTATACTAGGTCTAAAAGCGTTAGACAATATAAAAAAAGTCGCATCGAACCTGTTTCAAATGAGGTTGAAGTAAAACCACCTATCATATCAATTGATAATTATTTTAACCCCATAAGAAATCCATTGCTGCAAGTTGCAGCAAATGCCCAGCCGAGGCAGAATAATGATTTTTATTGCTATAACAATACCTCACTATTACCTCCAATGTATCCGAATCATTTTGTCAATCAAAACTACACCAACACTTTAATTAATCCTCAACAATTGCAATTTTTTGAAGCGATGGAGTCAAATGTTCAACCAGAAATACACTTTCCCACGCCAGAATTAACACAATCACTTGATTTAGATTCATCCACTTCCACAATATCGTTGCCGGAATCTCTTCGAGAACTGTTCGGATGTGATGACATACGTGATGTTTTAAAATTGGATAAAGTAGTATTTCGAATGCGTCTTTTACATTTGCAAACATTGGCATATGTGTTAAACATAGAGTTCGATTACTTGCGTGACTTGATTGAGAAGATAATGAAGTTGGATACAGAGACTTTACAGAAAGTCATTTTTGCTTTTCAACCGGAAGCAAATTTTAAAAATGATACAGATATACATATGTAAATAAGTAATTAAGTCCATAATAATTTATAATGCTTTTATAAATAAATATAAAAAATTATCGTTGTAAAATTAATCAAACTGATCATATGCATATTGATTATGGATATTGTGAATGTACATAAATGCATATTTATACCCAGTACAGGTAGTACAATATTAAGTTTGTCACCCAAAAGGAAACGTCGAATTATAGACGTACATAAATGATTGGCGTGATGAGCTGAGTCGATTTAGCCATGTTCTTCTGCATATACGCGAACTTGTCACTTAGTTCTCCAGTAAGCTCTTAATTTGTCGGAACCGCCGATATCGGAGCATTATAGCTGCCACACAAACTGATCGACCAAACTAATGTCCCTGTATTTATTTGACAAGATACCTTTACGATATTTGTTGTAGATTGTTGACCAAGGCACCACTGTAATATCCAAACAAATTGTTGAGATCGTACAGCTATAGGATATAGTTGTCATATAAACTGATTGAACATAGACAAGGTTCAATATGGAAAACTTTTTTATTTCGAAAGCTACCTTCACGAACTTTGGCGTAAATTATTACCCAAGGTAACGGTACAATCTACGAACAAATTGTTAAGATCGGACAACTAGAGCACATAGCTGCATTAAATGGTTAAGGAATGAATATTATGTTGTTGTCATACTCTCTAAAATACTCTTCACATTGTTTTAGGGAAGTGACAAGGGCCGAAAGTAAGGAAAATGTTGCAATAAGAGCTTTCCTCATAAGATCTAGCACTCACTGTGTTGTTTATTTGTAAGTATTGGGCTTTAACTTAACCCCAATTATATCAAACAAAAATGACCGGGAAAGCTATACCACAAATATATAAAAAAAATATAAATATTTTCCACATACATCAGTAAGTATTTATTGATTTGCAAATATGCTATATATTATTTCATGAGTTTTTCTTTTATTTTGCTAACCGCCCCTCTTCGATAACGATCTTACATTTATTTCATTTCAAATATAGCCAGTCCCAATTTGTCAGCGTTTTCAGACAATTTGTTCAATTCAATAACTGTTAAGTTATTTAACGTAATTAGTTATTAGCATTTGTATTCTTAATTTAACGACCCCAGCAGCGACGACTTGTTTATTGTATTTCATAATTAATAGCTGCAGAAAACAAAATATTCCTTTTAAATAATGTATAAATTGTAAGCTAGAAATATTTACAAATTCTTTTTAAGAATTTATCAACTTTAGTAAACTAATATTGCATATTCTTAAGTATGCCGCTAGAGATAAGAAATAAAATTACTTTATTTTTTTAGTTTTAATTTGCAATAGAGTACCTAGGAATACACATTTTGTTTAATATTAACTACGATTTTCATTTTAACATTTGCAGTTACTTTAACTCATTGGTTTACTTTTAATGTAATGAAATTAAATAATGTGCAATTAAGTGAATCATAACCCAACCAATTGTAGTAGACATTCAAAAAAAAAAAAGCTTTGGATATACAACTTAACTGGAAAGTATGCCGATTTATGATGTATATGTATATATAAACAATTAAATTCACAATTATGTATGTATTTCTTAATCGCATTTTCTTTGATCTAGCTTACTTTCGATTAGCAAATTTTAAATTTAGTTGAATATTCATATCATATTATTCCAGGGGACAATTTCGAATTAAATTTTTTCGTCTTTTTACGTTTGTTTGTTATTCGGTCGGTCAGTGGATTAACCGTAGTAGCACTCACTTAATATTACACACAAAAAGTATTAACATATCAATCGGTTTCACCTTTGTTTTGAATACGTTTAACGCTCGTTAGTGCATTGGAGTAGAAGAGCAAACACTCATTCTAACAATTCAATACACATCACTGTCATAATTTATGTCTTGTTGTGCTTGCGTTGAGTCATCCGAACGATCCGATGTCGGTTCTGGATCCTGATCTGCATCTACGCTCTGATCATTTCTGGCGGGACTGAACATTGGTACCACGGCTGAGTCAAAAGCATCTCTTAGCTGATTATTTGCGCCCTTCGGATCGAGATCAGTGGCCCAGCTGAAGTGCATAAGTGCTGAATCCACATTACCCAGAGTTTTATGTATTTTACCAATTAAATAGAAAACTACCGACTCTTTTGGTACCACCTCTTTCAATTCTTCGAGTTCGCGCAATGCCTCTTGATGCTTGCCCAATGAGAAATAAATTGAGCCGCGATGAAAACGTGCCAATGGATTTTTCGGATCCAACATTGCAGCCGTGTTTAGTGTTTGCAGCGCTTGCTCCTTTTTCTGCATAAAATATTGCATTGCACCAATATGCACCAGTATAACGGAATTTTGCGGATTGATTTTTAATGCTTTGATGTAATATAATTCAGCTAACTCGTATTTCTCTTGTTTGGAATATATAGTGCCCATACCAAACCACGCGTTATAATGTCGTGGATCGCGGGCAACAGCAGCGTGAAAATAGTCAGCAGCCTTATCTAATTCTTCAGTTAAAACGAGTTCATGCCCAAGTAGTGTGTAACTGTAAACAAAATCGGCATCCACCTGCACAGCCCGTTTGAAGAACTTAATTGCCGTCTCGTGCTCTTTATGTAATGAAAAACAGTTTCCAGCTACACACCAAGTGATCGGTGAGGTTTTATCTTGATTGATTAGGTCCTGTGCCAGTGCTGATAAATCGACTTCTTTTTGCAAATGCCACAAAGATGATGAGTATATCTCCATAAATTCTAAACGATGGGGCTCAGTTTCGTGTATGTCTTTAAATACGGAAATCGCAGATTCATATGCGCGCAGTTCATAATGAGCTAAACCAATGAGAGACTGTACCCAGCTGGAGCACAAGTGATGCTTTGGTATTTTGCTTTCAAAATGTTTAATAGCTGCTTTACACTGATAAAGTGTGAGCAGTTTAAAACCTTCACCCAAATCGCGCAATAATGACATTAAACCATCTGCTGACTGTTTCTTTAGTGTGAGTACATGATGCGCCATCGTTTGTGCGTTATTCAAACTATTGTTCAGTAACACTTTGGTGTCTTCAATGGAACGATTGTGACCAGTAGCTGATGTTATTGTTTCAATTTTTTCTTTGTCTTTACGTGCGTTCTTCTCAATCAGCTTGTCCGCATTTATATTAATACTTTTATCTTCGATCAGTTCGTTATTTAGAGAAATTTTAGGCATGCGCGTCTTAGTTTTTCGTGGCGGAGAACGTGGCAGTGCAAACTTGTTGCTAGTAATATTCGGAGATTTGTTGTTTTCTTTTACCGAATAGGCACTATTACTAAACAAGCGAGAACTGCGTCTTACAGCTGCGTTGGGTATAAGTGAACCTGGAAATTAAATGATGATAATTTTCAAATATTTGAAAATATTTTAATGTAGACGTACCTGACGATACACCGCCTTGATTATTGGGTGTGCGTGGAGTAACATTGCCAGTTTGTGTGAAAACTGTAGGTTTATTTGTGGTTGTGCCACTTTCTTTTCGATTTATCAGACTACTAACATGACTCTTCATTTTCTTTCCAATTACTTTAGGCTCCTGATTTGCTTCCATTAATGTTTGTGGTGATGGTGTATTCAGCACACTTATATTCGTTTGTGCATGACCTGTGCCGACAAAAGACGAATCACCACCGCATGGACTATGCATGGGTAAAATACCGAAGCTAGGTGTTGTTGGCGAGATTGCTGAGAGGTATTTGAATTGCCGGCGAAATGGAGTACCGGCTCCAACGTCGAAATTTTGCATTGGATTTAAACTAGTGTGTTCAGTGCTGTTGTTGCCGGTGGTATAACCAACTGGTGTATCTTCCAGCATCATTATGCCAGAATTTTGTAAACTACTACCAACAGATATATTTGCTGTGTTGACACCGCGTAGCATGGACATTGAATTATTTAAATTGCTGCTATTATTGTTTGGGGTGATTAGACTCTGGAGCGTTATGATATTTGGCTGTGGTTGCGGTTGCCATTGTTGCTCAACTGGTGTGCAAAGTATGTAATTTGAACTATTATTTGTATTATTCATTAGGATATCCGAAGAGGGATTATTTATGCCAATGTTACTTAAATACTGACTACTACTATCGTTTAGCGTTATATTTTGTCCCGTATTACCACATAAAACCATGGAATTAGAATTTGCGCTGCCTTGGCATGTATTGAAGACATCCGTATTGGAAATTTGGAACGTAGCAGCGGGATCTACATATTCACCCATATGGCATAGATCGGCGAATGTTTGCCACATAAACGGATTGAGTTTAAGTGCACGGCGTAGTGCTTCTGCAGCCATTTTACTTCTTTCAGTTTTAACACATATCTGGGCAATCAACTGCAGCACAAAACATGCAATTTCTCCAAATTCTTTCGCAATATCTTCTAGATTTTTTATATCACCAAAACCGCCGTTGACCAGCACACACTCAGATTCTGCGTACTTCTTTAGTTGAAAAGCACATTTCGCTTGCAAAAATCGACAATACGGTGAACGGCGTGCTTTCTCTTTGAGTAACCAATAAGCTTGATGTATCAGATTTGATCTGTAGTAGCTAGTGGCGAGCAGAAAAATTGTTTCATCTGTCTCGACTGAAAATAATGAAATGTAAATTTGCATTGTAATATAGTTTATTTAAGACTATCGCATACCTTCACAGCAGAGACGTTCCGACAGGAAAACGGCATCTTTGTAATCGTAAAAGTTTAGGCAATGCCAAATGGCGGCCTTTGGAACGAACAAATAGTAAATAGTTTATATATGTATTAATATTTATATTATTATTAAAAGTTACAAATTTGTGTTACCTGCACAGGCTCCTGTATAATCATGTCGTTATCTGTTACTTGTCTGCAAATACAACCCTTCGCATTTACTCTTTAACAGTCAATTTACACGTATTACTTCAGAAGCACAGCACCTAAAATAGAATAACATTTAAACAAGTTCATCCTGAACAATTTCTCCCATATATTGTACCTTTACACTCGCAGTAGTTTAGAAAAAAAATTGCTACCTGCTAAAAGTTTTATCATGAAGTTTTGTGAATTTAGTATTTTGATCCTGTTTTCCACAAAACGTCACACATGATACGAAAAAAATGTTATTTCCCTCCACACAAAACTAGTTTTAATGTAAAATTATAACATTAATTTGTACATTTTGCCGTATTTAAAAGTATCAAGAAAAAAGGGTACCGCTTTTGCAAGATTTGTCTTTATACAATTGGGCAAGAAAATTTTGTTATTTTTTCCAACTTCACTTCGGGGGACGCCTGTGACTGACAGCCAGTCTTTGGTGCTTATGCATTGGCCATCACCATTTTCAATGTTCCTGTATTATTTACGTTCGATATATTTAAACCACGGTAGACAACAAAATACTTCACTCAATAAGCGCTTTAACACTTTTCCAATTTTTATAACAAAATTATTGGTTTCCAATTGTATAAAGAAATATTGTAAAACCTTTCGTTTTTTCGTCAACGCACAGGTCCAATCACATAACTTACAGATGCCACATTATACAAATAGTAGTAAGAAAAACTTTGAAATTGAGATTTTAACGACATAAATTATTTGTAGCAGTTCGCAGTCAGCGAAATTATTAAATCCGAAAAAATTTTATAAAAAACAACGTGCTATTATTATTATGTAATATATGATATAAAAAATATATAACTTTTAAAATTTTTTGTATATAATACGTACACATTTATAACTTTATCCAAATACATTAATTTTATTCTATTTAATGGGTCGGCTTTAGAATAACGTCCCACGCTTTCGGGGATAAAATGGGTATGGGCGGATAGAGGAGATCCTCCAGATCAAGAATATATATAGATATAGCCGCGGGAAACTTATAGTTTTCGAGATAATTGGGTTTAAAGTTCAAAATTTCAACTAATTAAAGTGCGTATTTTTGAGATTTAAAATGAATTATACACTTTTTTTTGCACTTTTATATCCACTAACACTTAACTAATTCGTTTTTAGAAATTTTTTTTATATTAGATGCTGCAAAAATAGCTTTATTTCAATATTTAAATCATTGTCCAATTTTATTAATTTTGACAATAACAAAATGGTTGTGAATGTCCAAACATCATTGTTGCCATACTAATATATTTTGTAAACGAAGAAAAATAAAATAAACAGAGAGATTGTACCCTAGATACAGGAAACAACGCAAAAAGAATTTCTGCGCGTAAAAACTTTGGTACACCCCGGTGTTGGATCGACCAGGGTTATTTTTTTGAAGCGCGGCCGAAGGCCGCCAACGCAAAAAGGAGTTCTGCGCAAAAAAACCTTGATACACCCCGGTGTTGGACCGACCAGGGTTATTTTTTTAAAGCGCGGCCGAAGGCCGCCAACGCAAAAAGAAGTTCTGCGCGAAAAATATTTTGATACACCTCGGTGTTGGACCGACCAGGGTTATTATTTTGAAGCGCGGCCGAAGGCCGCCAACGCAAAAAGAAGTTCTACAAGAAAAAAGTAATATTGTCATTGAGGGTATAACATACTACTTAACATCAATGCTTTGTAATAGTTTATTTCTCTAGGTTTTGGATTCCTATATTTGGGGTATTATCTGTTTTAATTTCTTTCAGTTCAATTACAAAAGATGTCGATAAGGTAACACTGGTTATTTGAAATTTTGCAACCCTTTTGTTATGGTCAGAATTAATAGAATTTAACAATAATTCAATTATTGAATTAAACTATTTTTGCACTATATAATGTAAAATAAATGTGTACAAACGAATTAGTGAAGTGTTAGTGGATATAAAAGTGGAAAATATAAGTGTATAACTCATTCGAAATGGGAAAAATGCGTACTTTAAATAGTCGAAATTTTGAACTTTAAACCCAATTATCTTGAAAACTATAAGTTTCCCGCGGCTATATCTATATATATTCTTGATCTGGAGGATCTCCTATATCCGCCCATACCCATTTTATCCCCGAAAGCGTGGGACGTTATACTGAAGTTTTCCCTATTTAATTTATGAATTTTCACTTGTAAACTATTAAAAATAATGTTTAAGTTACAAATGCCTATTTAACAATTATCTTTTTGTTTCTAGGTTAATTTAGGTTTACTACATGGTCATTTTAAACATTGTTAACAGTAAATATCAGCACC
This sequence comes from Bactrocera oleae, assembly GCF_042242935.1. Taxonomy (NCBI): domain Eukaryota; kingdom Metazoa; phylum Arthropoda; class Insecta; order Diptera; family Tephritidae; genus Bactrocera; species Bactrocera oleae. The sequence goes on along the minus strand of NC_091540.1, from coordinate 61,163,749 downwards.
CTGTATTTAAATGTTATTCCTTGACATATACTAGCACAAACAGCTGTTGTAATTTATAAGGTGGGGAAACGTCAACAAAGTTATTTTTCAGACATCTCAAAATTCACGTTAATATCGATGGACAATTAGGAAAAGTGCATAGAAATGATGATTTTAAAAAATGCTGCTTAAATTAATAATATTGGTTTTGTTAGTATTTTTACTGGCATATTGGTAAGTATATAATTAAATGTCTTTTGCAAGAAGTTTGATGACTTTTCAACAATATTCAGTATTCTACCAAAGGGAATCAGTTGGTATCTAGTTAAAAAATTTAAGGTAAAAGTACGAATTGGAAGTATTAGTTTACGTTATCTTGCGTTGCGAAATGTAGATGTCAGTAAAAGTGGATTTATTGTGGTAAGCACTAATTTTAATAATATGAAGACAATTATGCTAAGAATAATAAATTATTTTACAGCAAATTGAAGAAGTTTGTCTTCGTAGCAGCTTTTTTAACACAGAGGTTACCAAGTTGCTATCAATCTATATACGAGACATACGTATAAACAAAGATATACAGAGCAATGATGTTACCGCAGAATCACTACGGGATTCTGAGCGTCTGCATAATAAAGCTCGCCAGGAGGAGGAAAAAGATGTGCCAGATTTTCGGCGAGCTAAAGTACCGCCAAGTATACTGACGTTCGCTCAGGTAAAAAGTGTAGTGCATTTACGTATCTATAAATTTAAAAAACCTTGCTTTGTGACTGATTATATTTATTGTAGTACCGTTCATCTACAGAATTGTGTATATTTAACATACCTTTCAAAAATTTTGTATATTTTTAGTTTATGGCTATGCACATAAATAATATTTCCGTAGTACTTATGAATAACAATTTCGATCCGGGCTGGTTCATACATGCAACAGCTAGGGAGTTACATCTAGATGGCAGTATTGTGCATAACGCTAAAACTTTATTAGTTAATGCGGCGCTTAATGATGCTCAGGTAAGATATGTATTTATATTGATTTTCCTGCATATAATTTTTTTTTTTTAATTTTCAGGCGAAAATGTTAAGACATTGTCCTTCACGTCGACAGTCTTTGGAAAATCTAAATAAGATACAACCTTGTTTGGGCGAGATTAGCTTCGACATTGCCTTAGATGCCACACTATTTGCGCAAGGTCCTTTGTCTGTGGACGTAAGCAAAATGGACTTACAAACAATATTTTCATGCTATAAACATTTTCTCTTATTATTTAGAAACTTTCTTTGGCAATGAATAATGCACGTTCCACCATACACGGTAGTTTATACGACTTCCTAAGTGAGGCGAAGCAACGTACAAAACCACAACAAAATTTAGAGAGCAGAGTGATAAGTACGGCTAATTCACTTTCGCAGCGTCGAAAGAGCTTCAGTAACGAGTCATATCAGAAGATCTCACCCATCATACCCAAGAATTTCAATTTTGTGATCAAAGCAGCTACCTTTTCGGCAGTGAAAGAGAATTCCCAAAATGATTTTAGCGCAAAAATTCAATTGTTCAGTGTAAGTTTAATGATTATCTTTGCTATATAATATATTTATGTATTTGCAATACACTTGCTTAGATTACTGGGAAATTCAATTCGAAATCACTGAATGAAAATGCACATCTTCCAACATTGCTTACCAAAGTGTTATTACAGCACTTGGACATTGATACTAAATATGAAAAGTTACTATTTATTGAACAATTTACTATTGATTCCGTGGTGAGTATAACGTTACTATCATACAATAAAGTTTGTAAACTAAATTGACTTATCGATTTCTTCTCAGCTGGAAAACGATATACTAAATTTATATGTCATGCTTAAAACATTCCAAATAATCTATAATCATTGTGAAATATACGATTGGGTACACAATAACTTCTTGTCGCGTCAGCGTATAAGTCAACAGCCGTTACACTTAAATGTAACGAAACGCTCATTGTCGGAACATTTAGGTGCGGACACATTATATGCAGCACCTAATGAGAATATACTGGATCCGCTGCTTATAACGTCCAAACCGGCGCATAATGGCATACTTGAGGGTATATTGAAGCGCATAGTGGTTAAAGGTATGAATTATTGAATTGCAAGTCTTGATTATTATACAATGAAACGTCGGAGAGCCAATAAAATATATGCATATATATATAAATGATCAGTGCGATAAGTTGAGTCGATATGAGTCTGTATATACGTTCACTTACGTGAACCCTTAGTTTTTGAGCTAACGCTCTAAAATTTCGCACACGTCCTTTTCTCTCCAAGAACCTGCTCATTTGTCGCTACCGTCGTTATCGAACCACTATAGCATATAGCTGTCATACAAACTGAACGATCAAAATTAAGTCCTGCTATGGAAAACTCTTTTATTTGATGAGATAGTTTCGCCAAATTTGGCACGGATTATTGTCCAAAGCAACGCTATAAACTCCGAATAAATTTTTTTGATCGGACCACTTTAGCTGTCATACAAACTAAACGATCAAAATTAAGTCCTTGTATGGAAAACTCTTTTATTTGATGAGATAGTTTCGCCAAATTTGGCATGGAGTATTGTCCAAAGCAACGCTATAAACTCCGAATAAATTGTTTTGATCGGACCACTATAGCATATAGCTGCCATACAAACTGAATAATTTGTATGGAAATTTTAAAATTTTTTCTTGGTTTCCTATTTTAGGCTGTGCAGAGTTCTGGAACGTTTCCGTGCTGATGAAGTTGGACGATGAAAACGCTGCTATGAGCGTTAGTCATACAAGATTCCTATTGGAACAAATCGAAGAGAAACGCAGCTCCTTATATGGCAATCGACTTTTGAATTTGCTCTTGAATCAGCGTCATTGGAGCACAGAATTAATGATTGAATCATTATGGTGGTCCTTGGGGAATTCCATAAATGACACCAACAATTTGAAGAAATCACATTCTCCAGGCTCGCCATTTTTTCTCGGACTCAGCTTGGTGAAATTGAGTTCATACGCAAGTGTCACGAAATTAGAGGTGTCTATACACACTCTACGCACGGAATATAGTATGAGTCTTGCTGAATTTATAGTGAAGTCTGTCAATTGTATAAAACAGTATGGTGGTCTTAATTCCACCGAAAGTGGCATTGGCAAGCGTGTGTCACGTGTGCAAAGCGTCGGCACAAATTCCATATCTGATGGTGGTTTATTGATATCAGCACGCATCAAGGACATCACAGCATATTTTATCAATCACCATCAAGCTTGTCTGCTCCTAAGCTTCTCAGACATATCGCTATCGCGTAAGCAACAGGTGTCCAGCTTTAAATTTGAGGATTTTCAAATGGCCATAATGCGTTCAATGAATTCTTCATCCCTATGTCTTAATGACTTCACCGACATATTCGCTAGCTGTAAAACAATACGCATTGAACATGAAAAAAGCGAGAACAAAGTGTCGGTCTACATTCCAAGTAATACGGAGGCCATGTGGAATGCCAATTTGCATATGCACATATTGACTTTGGCACGTGACATGAGCGATTTGCGCACCGAGCTGGCTTTGCCGCAGCACGCGGTAGAAGTGAAGATGTCGCATGCTAAAAAAAAGTGGATCATCGAACTATCCGCTGAATTGAGCACGGTATTCGAGATTAAACTCTCCGAACGGCATACGATGCAATGGTTTGTGGAGAATTTATTCTTCAGTCACAAAGAAGCGAATTTCATCTCAGCGGAAAATCTTTTCATCAAAATCGATGATCAGCACATATTTACATTGAAGGAAATCGATGTGCAGTCGCTACCACGCTTGGATATGCTCACGCAGGAGCGTGTGAATTGCGAGGGCTTTGGGCTGCCCACGAACAAAGTGTGGGTAACAACAATTGGCGCCTTTAAGGTATGCCTATGGTAGTATGTTGCTCTCAATTAGTTTAACTTTCTTTATTTTCATTTGAAGGCCATCTTTCCCTACGATCACGATTTTTATGACGCGGTGCAAAATGAGTTCGTGTCGCATTTTAAATGGCTGAAATTGGTGCATAATTACAAGAAGAAACCGTTTACCGCTAGCTCACCGCTGCCCAGCGATATGGTCATACAAGTAAATCTCTATATTTATTAATTCTAATACATTTTTAGGAAAGTTGTAGCTTAGTTGTAACTTTGTAACACCTAGGAGAAAACTTCGGTGACCCTATAAAGTATTGTATATATGTATATAGTCCCTGAGGTTTCAGATATTGATATGAAATTTGGCACACTCCTTTTCTTATTATTATTTTCTGAGACAACGCTAAAATCTCCGAACATACTGTTTGGTTGGATTACTATAGCATATAACTGCCATACAAACTGACCGATCAAAATCAAGATTAAGATCTTTTTATACCGTTTTATGCATCTTTGAAAGCTATAGCTTCGGTGCAGCCAAAGTTAAAGGTTTTTTTTTTGCTTTTTATTTTATTATTATTATTATGTTTTTTTATTTATTTTTTATTATATATATTTTTTATTTATTTATATTATTATTTTTTAATTATTTATTTATTTTTTTAATATATAATTTTTTTTTTTTTAATATATAATTTTTTTTTTTTAATATTTATATTTTTTATTTCTTGTTTATATTTATTTTTTTATTATATTTTTTAGTTTTTAAAATTTTTTATTTTTTTAATATAATTTATATATTTTTTTTATATTTATTTTTATTTTTTTTATATTTATTTTTTTTATTATATTTTTTTTTTGAACAAAATTTTTTTATTACTTATATATAATTTGTTTTTTTTTTTATATGTGTAGCAATTTTTTTTATATATTTTTATATACACATTTTTGTAATTTTATTTTATTATATTTTTTTTTATTATACTTTTAAGAAAATAAGATTTAATTAATTAAATGAAAATTTGTTTTTTTAAGATCAAAGAGTTTTTGCTCGAAATCAGCGACGATCCGTTCGAGGTGAAATTGCGTGACAATTACGTGCTGCTTGTGGATGAATATCTGGAGGGTCTGAAACGCAAAGCTATATTCGATAAGAAAATCGCTGAACGTTGTCTGGTGCCAGCGAGCACAATAGAAAGTCTCTATGCTAGTTTAGTGCAAAAAAATTCCGAAATTTATATACAACGCTCGAAGAAAATACGAGAGAGTGGGCCGGTGCGGACGCGCCTACTGGCATGGATTATGACGGATGTGGAAATAATGGCAATGGCCGATCCATCGCTACATGGCACCGATAATGTGACGCGTATAATGCGCGACATTGACTGTGAAACGCCATGGCCGGAGGAGGGCTTGGAATTCACCACACTATGGTGCCGCAGCGTGAATATTAGCTGCACAGAGTGGAAATTTATGCTGCGGTAACCATAAATATTATTGAATAAAATATTTTTTTTGGATGTACTTAAAGCTAAATGAATTTTTTTGTCTGCAGTGATTTTCCACAACCCATGTTCTATGTTAAATCAATGCGCCTATTTGGTAATTTATGCGGCGCTGAGCAAGCAGCATCGAAGCGTGCTAAGCGTGATGTTTTCATAGAAGTTGGCGAGCCCTTCGGCACAGATGTGATACAGCGCAGCATGCCGTCGCAGAAATTCTATCACGATTTCGATTGTGAACTGGAGTTTTGCAGCTATGCTTTTGGTCCCTGCTGGGAGCCAGTGATGGCGCAGTGTAATCTTAGTTTCGAGAAAATTTCAGCACCCTCGAAAGATCCAAGTCCGCCTTTGCCTTTTTGGGATAAAATGCGCTTGCTGTTTCACGGGCGTCTAACAATGATTGTTAAGCAATTCACAGTTTTGTTGCATGCCTCTTTGGATCCCTACAATACAACCGAGGAAATGGAACTTACCTGGAACAATGCCGGCATTGTGTGGACAAATGCGAAAATCATGTTCAAAGGTGAACTAAATGTAAGTATTAAGAATTTTAGATGTGAGATGTGATTTTATGCATTTTGACATTTTTTTTTTCTAGATAACGGTACGTACAGCATCACGTTACGACGATTGCCGCCTGCTGCACTTTCCCAATCTGAAGCTAACATTCAAATTAAATTGGGTTTGTCTGGCCAATCCAAATGATCATCACGCCGTTATGCCTTGTGCGCCCGACAAGTTGCCCGAGTATTCCAGCAATCAAGTGCATGACTCATTTCGCGCCTTCCGTTCGCTTAATCTAAATATTTGGATTTCATTTGAAACGAAACCGAAACATGGCGAGGAGGTGGAAATCGATATTCCAAGCCTGGTTCTGTACGGCAGCACTTTGCGTTGGTTCGAGAGTCTCAAGCTTATACTGTCCGGTGTGACGCGTCCCACACGACGCGGCCCGGTGTTTAACAATGTGCGTCCACGCAAAAAACAACTTAGTCGCCATTATAAGAAAGCAAATCTACAAATGAGCTTACATCACTTTCAAGTACTCTATTGGATGTCACATGCGTTGCATAAGGGTTTCCAATTAAACGGCGGTCGTGTGTCATTTAGTTCTGAATATTGTTTATCGCTATGCCCGATCGATGATGGGCTGATTCACAGGCCGCGTGCTGACTGGTCGACCGTGTATATGAATTGTGAATTGAATGACGCTGAAATATGGTTGAAGAGCATACTAACCGAGAAACTCGATAGTAGTGCGGAAAATTTGGCCAGTGTGGGGGATGCCTTCAAAATAGTGCGTTTTTACTTTTTAAGCGTGGCCAAAGTGTCGTACGGACGTGAGGCGCTCATACAAACCGGCAGCAGTCAAGAGGAGGAGTCGAAGACAAAAAATACCACACCCACACATAAATTAGTCGTTTACGATCTGAAAGGCGCGTGGACGAAAAATAATCGTGATGTGGCGTTTGCGCTTTTCGATTCGTTCATGAAGTCACAGAAGCTTAAGAATAATCTATCCACAGAGGCCGTGAAGAGCTATCGCAAGGAGACTAATTCGAATGTTATTAAAAATAAGCGTAGCGATAGCACAATCACACTCACAAATAATCCAACAGAGGTGTTACCAAGTTAGTCTTACATTTTTTAAGCTGTCAAATTTATACTTATGTTCACTTAAAACTTACAGTTACCAATACCAACAGCGCCATCAAGAAGGTGCAACCCGCCAGCCATGCAACGGCAATGCTGCAGCAGCTAATAGCTGAGGCCGATCACAAATTTAATGTTTACAGCGACGATCAAAGCACGCAATCGCGCGAATTGCAGCTACAAGGTTTACAAGCATGTTCGGCGCAAGATGTGATACATGAGAATTGGTCCATATCGTTGGTTAATTCGCAGGTGTTGCTTAAGGGTTGTGAGACATCGGGTTATGTAATTATTAGCGCGGCGAAAGCGGAGATTCTGCAACGTGTACACCGTCCCGTTTGGCGTGATAGATCGCTGGTATCCAAGACGACCTGGAAGGGTCTGCTCGAATGCATGCAGTACTATGCCACAGTGAGCGCTGGTGAAGATGACTCGCTCATTGAAAAGGAAATCATGTGGCTGACGGTGGATAACATTCAGGTAAGCATAATACATATAAATGAGGTAAGGTCGAGTTAATATCGGGTGGTTTCAAACGTGAAATACTCTTATTCGTAGACTGTAGTGTTGCCTTGGACAATAATCTTTCCGACTTGACAGGGACTTGATTTTGACCGATCACTTTGTTTGACAGCTATATCTTATAGTGGTCCGACATCGGCCTTTTCGAGTAATGAATTGTTTACACTTTAAGGGGTCAATTACCTTTTGTATACATTTTATGGGATCAGTGACCCTTTTGTTTACATTTAGTCAAGTCACAACCCTTGTTTAAATTTAGTCAAGTCAACAACCTTTGTTTACATTTGTGGTCATTGGCCCCTTTGATTACATTTTATGGGGTTAATGACTCTTTTCTTTACATTTTTTCGAGGGCAATAACCCCTTTGTTTACATTTTATGAGGTCAATGACCCTTTTGTTTACATTTAGTCAAGTCCACAACCCTTCTTTAAATTTAGCCAAGTCAGTAACCCCTTTGAAAATAAAATAGTAATTTGTTTTTAAATTCTGTTTTTTTTTTGTTTTTTTTTTTTAAATATTTATAACCTGAGCAGCGTATATTAAGTGTTGTTTGTAATACCCAGAAGGGAACGTCTGAGACCCTATGAAAAAAATATATATATGCAAATATGTTAACTTTGGTTGCACCGAAGCCCTTCACAAATAGAAAATATTCTTTCCAGGAACCAGATTGTAATCGGATACTTTGTATGACAGATATATTGGGGTGAGTCAAAAAAAAAAAACAGAATGTGTTTGTTTTGGCTTCGTACTCTTGAAAAATAGGTTGGTAGACACCTTTCAGAAAGGCTGTCCAAGTATGAGCTCTTACTTGTAACGAAAAGGCCGTTCGTCTAACGGTTTTAAATTTTTTTTCTAATTATCAGATAGCAAAAGTCATATACATGCTTCCAACTGCTTGAAAAATATTTCGTCTGGTGGATTTCACCCTGTTACACTGTCGTAAGAGGTTTCAAAAGTAGTTACAGTACCGAACTGTTTATGGTGCCAAGGAAAATGTGTAGCAAGTTTCCTCAAGATATCTTAAGTTTTACTCATATTACAGCTTGCACGGACAGACGGACGGACGGACAGACAGTCATCCGGATTTCAACTCGTCTGGTTATTCTGATCATTTATATATACATAACCCTATATCTATTTCGATTAGTTTTAGGTAATACCACCAACCGTTAGGTAAACAAAACTATTATACTCTGTAGCAACATGTTGCAAGAGTATAAAAACCTTAACTTCGGTCGAAGCTATAATATCCACATAAATAAAGAAGTTTCTACATAAAAACTTGATTTTGATCGGACAGTTTGTATGGCAGCTATATGCTATATCCTAGTCCTTTAATATATACAATTCGTTCGGAGATTGTACGGTTGCCTTTGACAATATTCCATGCCAAATTTCGTGAAGATATCTCGTCAAATGAAAAAATTTCCCGTATAAGGACGTGATTTCAATCGGTCAATTTTTATGGCAGCTATATTCTATTGTGGTCCGATATCGGCTGTTCCGACATATAAGCGGCTTATTGGGGAGAAAATGGCGTGTGCAATTTTTCATCTTCAATTCAATTCAATTTTTATCTCAAAAACTGAGGGATTAGTGTGCGTATATACCGATAGACGCTTGGACGGACATAAATCGATTCAGTTCATCACGCTGGTCATTTCTATATAGACTTTATAGTGTCTCCGACATTTTCTTCTGGGTATTACAAACTTCCTGGCAAACAGGTGTTGCCCAATGTTTCAATGGCTAATAATCCCTATCTATACCGATTCCGTTCCGACTACGTGCATTTGCCTTCGTGGGAACGAAATCAGTTCGTGCTGTCTGTCATACTGATAATTTTGATATGCCCAATTCTATATATACTAGAGTACTAACAATTTTTTCTTTTTCAGGATAAAGATGATACTGTGATCAATGATTTGCCAGACATTCCGCATCTAGTCGGTAGTGGTCGCAGTGTGGGCGGTGTTGTGTCGGAGACTGTGGGTGCCTTATCGATTGAGAATCCGGGTGAAACACAGCCTGTGCAGCTGCAACGTATTGTTTCGCGTTGTAAATGTGAATTCTTCTACGTCAGCTATGGCGATACGATCGATCCAAATTCCATAACCGAAGTACCGCCACCACCATCCGAGGAAACGCTATCACCGTGGGAGAAACAAGACGATCCAGTGGATGCGTTCACTTTAATGCATCACGATCTTGACGTCTGCACGAATTCCTTGCAATATGCTATGATATTAGATATTGTAAACAATCTGTTGCTTTACGTTGAACCGCAACGCAAACAGGCTTTGGAGAAGTTGGCGCGCATGCGTTTTCAACTGCAGCTACACTCCACGGAGGATCAAAAGCGACCGATACAACAGAAACAAACCATGATACGCAGTTTATTGATGAAAATCCGTTCGCTGGAGAAGGACATACATCTCATCGGCAAGGATCGTGCGGAAGAGGGCGACACGTTAGAGCTGAGACACGAATTCGAACGTGTGCAATTGCAAATACGCGAAAGTAAAGAGGAATTGAATACGCTCAGCGAAGAGCTCGATATGATGTTGTTGTGCTATAAGGAAACACAGCTGTCGCAGCTAAGCAAAATATCGAATGTGAGTGGGTGTAAAAACATCTGCTTTGAAATTAATTGTATATAATTTATTTTCAAATCTAATGCTCTCTTTCTCTCTTCTCAATACCAGGTGCGCTCCGACAAATCGTTAACCATCGTGCGTGCAAATGAGATCTGCTTTAAGCGCGCACAGTGGCGTCTCACAGAAACCGATGGTCAAATCGGCATATCCGATCTGGTGCTTAGTGGCTTTTTGTATACGAAAAAATCGAAAAGTGACGATTCCGTGGAACATTTACTTGAACTGGGCAATATACGTATGAGCAATTTGATACCGCGTGAGATCTATCGCGAAGTCTTAATGCCCACAGAAATCCAAAAAGATATGCCAATCGATACGCATAAGCGTGTGTTGCGCGTCTTTTGCCGTGAGAAACCGCCAGTGGGTGGCATATCGGTGAAGGAGCATTTCGAAATTAATGTGGCGCCCATCACTATTGCTATAACGAAAAAATTCTACAGCACCATGTTGAAATTCTGTTTTCCCGATCGCGACGCTTCCGAAACGGAGACTGTAGATGATATTGAAGAGAATTCCTCCAGTTCCTCCTCATCATCGGCCGTGCAAACGAAAACCACCAAGAAACCATCGAAAACCAAAAAGAGTTCGAAAGACTCGGAATTCTATGTGAAAATCGAAAAAGACGATGTGGAAAAGATGAAAGAGCGTGCTGAGAAGAATAAATTGTTTATCTATATAAAAATTCCAGAAGTGCCTGTGCGTGTCAGTTACAAAGGCAACAAAGAGAAAAATCTTGAGGACATAACAAATTTCTCGCTCGTCATACCAACACTTGAATACCACAATGTCACTTGGACCTGGCTTGATTTGCTATTAGCTATGAAATCAGTGAGTCGTCGCGTGATATTATCACAGGCAATCAAGCAGAAATTACAAATACATCGACGGCAACCAGGTACATCGGCTGGCGAACGTTCGTCACCGCAGGAGGAAGACAAAGCAAAAATGCTGTTTGGTAATCGCTTATTGGTGAGTGCAAAGTGCAATTTTGTAATGGCTACAATAATGTATTAAAGAAATGCTCTTAATTTTTGCAGAATGAAAATCGCAGCCAAAGAAGAGGTGTTTTCAAATTCACCTCAAGTAACAAGTGATACGCCGTGATAACTATGAGATTTAAGTGCTGAAATTATACACATACATTACACTTTACATAGATACATACAATATAAATACAAACACACATACATACCATATGATCAAAATTGACCCGGACTGGTACATTTAAAATCCGAATCGTTACAAAAAACACTAGATTGGTACAACTTTTTTTTACTGCTCATGTAAAAAGGATTTCGCAGCTGTTTGTCCGACGATTTGTACTATGGAAAAAACTTTAACAACGAATTTTCTAGAAATTTTGTGTTTCAACGGCTACGTCAACATTGGAGATGACGCAGAAGTGCTTCGGGTAGTCTACTTTAGCACGAACACAAATATTTTACTGGTACAAGGCCTTCAGGTCGTGAAGTCATCGAAAGCTTACCTCATATTAGTTGTCCAGAGCAACTCAACATCTCTTATGGACCGACTCAACACATTTCGGTTAGATTTTTTGGGTAGGAAGCGTATCAATGTCAGACTCGTACTGAAAGACCTAAATCTTTTGCAAAAAACCACGTCGAGTGGAAGTCGCAAAAGTGAGGCTTGACAACATAGCTGAGGACCCTACATTCAGTAGAGTTACTGGTGATGAAGCATGGGTGTATTTATCTAGCGAATGGCGCTCCAATTAATTGAACCGAAACCGCAAAAACCAAAATTCTGAAAATGAAAATATTGCAGGTCATTAAAGTCGTGGCATATGGGAAATTGGATTAAGCGTTGGCGTACTTGTATTGACTCAGGCGCCTATTTTGAAGACGATAATAAAGTTTTGTATTTCAGTGTTTGAAAATCCATTTTTTTTTCAGTTGGGTTCAAATTTGATCCGATGGTAAATACATCCAACCAGTGTAGAAAAATACAACAACACTTCTATTTATTGTAGTTTTATTAAGGTGAATTTAGATTTCTTTAACACAGTTACATTTTAAATTAATTTTAGTTATACACAACACTATAATGCTAGTACGAACATTTGTATCATAACCATTAAAAAACTACTATAATAATAATTAATGTATTTTAATTAGCACACTTTATGCAATATGTATAACCCTCACAAAAACAGTCAAAAAAAAAACAGAAAAAAAAAATAAAAATTACGAAACAATAAGTGTATAAGAAAATATGTTGCTATGCAGTAATGTAAAATATACTGTAAACACTAGATGTCTATTAAATGTTATCTATGCCGTTACATACATAAGTTTTGTGTGGTTCCTTACTTAAACAATGGTTAAGAGATATTACAGTAAAATTGCTTTAGAATTACTAAATTTCAATAATTTCTATATTTTTTTTTTTTTTTTTTTTTTTTTTTTTTTACAAAGTTCACAAAATAGATATCCATTTTGTTTGTGAATATCAAAACCGTTTTACATACATATTCCTCAGTTTGTTGTTATACATATCTATGTTAAACACCGTATTTTCGACATTCTCAAACTATTTAGCCTAAATATTAAACAGCAGATACTCGACGCCGCGCACTAATTACACTGCAATCCTTATTTATTTTAACTGTTGCTTCAGCGGTGGCTGCAATTGAGAAGAAAATACATTTGTAAACAAAAAGTGAAGAAATTTTAGTAACAATAAAAAGCACTTGCAATTGTTTTATGTGGAAATTGTTTACTTGATTTTAATTAAATGACGTACGAAAATTCGAAATTGCTTGTAAACTTTTAAGCAGGTTTGTTAAAATACGAAGGTAAGGTTTCTTTAGACCGTTTCCCATAACGAATTTCGTGAAGATATGTAAAATTAGAAAGTTTTCTATACAAGAACTTAATTTTGATCGATCAGTTTGTATGGCAGCTATAACCTATAGTGGTCCGAACTGAACAATATGTTCGTAGATTGTAGCATTATCTTGGACAATAATTCATGCCAAATTTTGAGAAAATATCTCGTTAATTATAAAAGTTTTCCATACAAGAACTTAATTTTGATCGATCAGTTTGTATGGCAGCTATAACCTATAGTGGTCCGAACTGAACAATTAGTACGGAGATTGAACCATAATGGATGGCAAGTTTCGTGAAGATAGCTCCTTAAATAAAATTGTTTGATCAATTAGTATGTATGGTCCGATAACGGCGATCCTGACAAATGAACAGCTTTTTGTGGCGAAAAAGGCGTGTGCAAAATTTCAGAGCGATCTCTTGAAATTCGGGAAACTATTTCGCATATATACAGATGGACATGGCTAACTCGATGAATTTCAACACGTTAATCATTTATATATCAATTCGTGGAATGAGTGCTTTCAGTTTCTTTGCTTTAAGTTGTTCAATTTATAGACCATTTTCCCTGCGTCGGTGAATAACCAAAGAATTAAAATCGTTTTTTTTTTTTGTTCTAGTATTCTCGCGTAGATAGTGTTAACGCTCTGCGAGGTGCAGCCGAAGTTAACGTGTTTTCTTATTGTACTTTTTTTTTTGTATTTATTTACCAACACAAACACCTTCTTCGGTATTGAGCGTTGCACCAGTTCGCTGAGCACATTGTTATGCGAGTCGTCTTTGTTAGGATCGGCCTTCATATTGTATTCTATTGTTAATTCGGGCAAGTTCACCCAGCCAACGCATAATGGGTAGAGATTGTAGACCAGCTCTTTTTCACTATACGCATAAATGGAGATATCGAGCTGAAAAGTTAGAAACAAAAACAAAAAAAAATTAATATTCTCTAAATGACATGTTTGAGTTGTTTTGCACTTACCTGCTTGTGTCCGGAGCAAATAAAATTATCCGCTATGCTAATGCTTAGGGTGGCTACCAAATGCAATACATTCGAGGTGGGATTACGTAATACAACCTTATAGGTCATAGGCATTTTTACGAACATTTTCTCCTCAATGGTGCAGTAAATATTCAAAGGCGGCTCCTCAATCTCCAGACCTTGTATGAGAAATTTCGATTCGTTCTCTTCTTTATGGCCGCTACGACGCCAACGAATGCAATATACACCGAAATTGGGTTGCTGTTGTATTGTTGTTGTTGTGGCTTGCGTTTCAGGTTCGGCCGTAACGATACGTTTGAAGAAACCACGACAGTGACCGGTAACTTGTATCGCTTCTATTGCTTTATTGAAGACAACACGCGTATTTAATGCACGTGCCGACGCCGACTGTGTCGCTGCACTATCAACACCGTCTGTCACCTCCAGCGATATGGAGTTAAATTTCTCATCAAATGATGAACCCGAAGCGGTCATCGAATTGTTCGCCGCTAACAGCGAGTTCGTAGAACCGGCACTATTATTTATTATTGTCATGTTGTTCGGTATTTTGCTCATAAGATGCTTGTTCATGTGCGTACTGGCGACTATGTCGCTTGCAACACCCGCAACCGCATCGCGTTGCAAATTCTTAATGGCGCTGAGTTTTCGCGCGTGTCTGGAACGACTGAATAGTTCTGAGGGCATGTCGCCACTTTTGGTGCGTTCGAAATCTTTCGCAGTGGACCAATCGCTGCTAGCGGCATTCGTACGTAGCACGATTATGTCCTCGAGTTTGTCGCGATTGCGGTAGGTTTGCGTAAACTTTTTCCTCTTAAAGCTGTACGTCGACTGCACCAAATTGTGATCCTGAAAAAACATATACATACACATATATTTATATAATATATATTTAATAGTATATTACAAATTTACACAAAAACACTTACACAAATGAAATACGTCTCTAGTATGTCAATATCGATCGGTGCGCGCACTTCGATATTGGCGCGCAATAAGAAATTTTCACCACGATAGACCTTCGTTAGCGGTCGCTTGCTAAGCGTATAAAAACGTGCTGAGAACCGAAAGTCGAGCTCACATTTTATGTTGATTGTGTCTTCGCGCGTTTTGCGTAATCTGCTCTCGTCGAGGAACTCAATCTGGACTGGTGTTGAGATCGTGAGCGGCTGCACATCAACGGGTGGAATGAAATTGCGTACATTTTCGGGCGAATTTTCCACGCTACTGGTTGTGCCACTTTCAATCTGTGTCATGGTAGTCGCTGTCTTTGGACGTTGTATGTCAAGGACGTAGGATGTCTTTTGCTGTAGCGCTATTGGTGTCTCTACCAAACTGAATACATAATAAAGCACTGAATTCGAACTTTGCATCGATAATTCGCCAGTGTCGATTTGTATGTGCGAATGCAACTTCTGGCGACCGGGCGATAGATCTGTGGTGAGAAATACTGAAAAAGAGCGGGAGAGCGAGGAAATGTGAACATTAATTCAATGATTGTGAAGTGGGTGAAATCTTTTATATAATTAATAGTTTTAGGTTTATTAAAAAAAATCATTAAATTTTCATTAAATTGAAGGCTTTTTTAGCATAGTTACAATGAAATGGTCTGAGACAGTCGTTTTTCACAAGCTTATTTTGAGACGAATTTTTTAACGGCAAAAACATTCGCCATAAACAGAAATGCAGCTATTTTGTTGCGATTCAGCAACAATTTGAAGATACAAATTCGGTCCATAAGGTGTTAACTCGTGTTATACCCATACATCGAGCTTTTTTCTGCATCCAACCTTCTTGAAATATTTCCAAATGATATTTTGTGCAATGCTTAGCCCCACGGCAATGCAAACAGTGCTTACATAAATGGTCGGGTTCGACGATTTGCATTCTTTTATCGATATTTTCGATAATTAGTTTTCCAGAGCATGGTGCAGCTTTGTCATCAAAAGCATCAGCATGCAACCAACGAAACCAAAATTACGCGTAGTCGGCTGCTGCAGTATTAGGACCATAAACAGCATTCGTATTTCAGCCGAATGGCTTCCGTTTTCGACTTTATCGAAGAAAAACCATAAAATACTCTGTATTTTCTTTTTGCTGGAGTCCATGCTCCAACACAACCGGGCCAAGCAACAAAAAAACTATATAATAGTCTATCTTTTTTTGTACGAAATCTTATCTTTATAACGCCATATAGTGTGACTTGATAGCACTTATATCGATTAGTAAAGAAATTTATTGAAAAAAATAATGGATTTTTTGCAACATGTATATATATTTATTAATTTAGGGCAAACATATATTAGCTCATTAGAATTACAAAAAATATTTTAGAATCATTCAAAAAAAAAAAAAAAAAAATATTTGCATATCAATATTTATAAAACCCCCAACAAAAAGTTGAAAAAAAACTCCTTATTGGATTAACATGGATATTTTTTTACTCATAAATTTTTTAACAGCTGCGTTGAAAACAAAATAATTTAGTATTGAGACGATCTACCAAACAGTCTTAGTAAACAAGGTGTGTCACATTGAAGACATTTTTTTTATTAAAGCAAGATTTTGAAAAGGTTTAATCAAGTGCGGTGTCTAATCGCATCTGTCTGATTAAAATTTGATCCGGACTGACAATACAAATCTTTATTATCGCCTTCGAAATATACTTATTTCGTAAACTGTAGGCTACTGAACCAAAACAAGCATGCCAACCCTTAATCCAATTTTCCATACACTTGTTATAAGCTTCGGCTTTGGTGCGTTCGGTGCCTTCAGTGAATATTGGCTTTACCGGTTTTGTCACATCTTTGGAGCGCCATTCGCTAGATTGTTGGACAGCTTCGACGATTTATTCATAATCACACGTGTTATCACCAGCAATGAAGCACTTCTTAAATGGGGTGTCTTCAGCAACGTTGTCAAGCATCCCTTTTGACCCTTTGGACCTCTATTCTACGCCGTTTTTGCAAAAGATTCAGGTCTTTTAGTACCAGTCTAGCATGAGGCAAGTTTTCTCTACTAATTGACATATGGAGATCAAAGTTCACACCAACATAAAAATAGTTGTTTCAATCTAGGAATAGACAGCATAGCAAGTGTCGATGCTAGAATATAGCGAAATATTTTCATTTTCGTTATAACTAATTAAAAGACTATTTACTACCATGTAATACAGACATAATGGGTAATTGTATGGTAGACGAATTTAAACGACTTCTACAGGTTGGTTGAAAAGTTTCTGCGCTCGAATTGAAAAAAATACTGTTTTTGGTACGAAATATATATTTTTTTAAATTCAATATAATCTTCCTTAACTTCAATACACTTATTCCAATGATACTCCAATAATTTTATGCCATCCCTATAATGACTTTCCGGAAGCTCTGCAAACTACTGGTCTATGGCTGTAATAGCCTCTTCATTCGAGGGAAACGCTTTCCACGAAGGAATTTTTTCAGGTTTAAATTTACCAGCCGCGGTGCGTTTTGAAGTGAGGACTCCTTTAACATGTCTAACAATTGTTCATAAATACCCTTTTAAACTTTTTTAAACAAAAAATCTAATCACTGCGCGATATTAATTTATTTTCCATATTAAAAAAAAAATACTCTCAATGACTTGTAAACAAAGAATTAATTGACAGAATGACTTGTAACTTTGAATGTGTTCTCATGACAGATATACCAACTTGAGAAAAGCAAATGTTGAGCTAGTAGTGCTATTTCTTGGTGAGACCAACCAACTTTTTTGTACGCAGTCGTCACAAAATATTTTCGGTTAATTTTTTTTTGAGAGTGGATTGAAACGTCGACGATCAGTTTGGCAATTAAGCGCTGTCTCGATTCGTAAATAAAAGCGCCACTTTTCCAACTCTGCATTCATAGCAGATTCAGGCGCTCATATCAGAGTGTTTAGGAAGGATCGCCAATTTTGCCGAAAATACTTTGATTTACGAAATATTAATATTCCTGCAAGGGCTTGATAAAAGACGTAACACCGAACTTCTTATTTTCCACGCTCATCGAAAACCTTTCGATTTTTAGTGGACAGTACCGTCTGTTTATGATTGGTTCTGAAGATTCGTTTTATTAACATTTAATAGTTGCCATATTTAATGTTTTAATTTTAAAATAATACATCCAAACCAACACCAAATAAATTCTAATAATAAATGAGTAGTTTCTATTGACAATGCTGTGCAACAATTTTATTAATCCAAGGTTGTACAGCTCTTATGCTCGTATAGACACCAGGAAAGTTCGGACGACCGCAGCCAACACCCCACGAAACGATCCCATACTGCCGACCGCGAAACATTAATGGACCACCAGAATCGCCTTCGCAGGAATCGTTTATGCCCGCCGAAGCAGCGCAAAACATTGTTCTACTTAAATTGTCGTCACCACCTTTTCGATACTTGCGATTACAATTGTCACGTCTCATAACACGCAACACAGCGGCACGCAAGGCCACAGCACCCTCACCATCCTCACGCCGATTACCCCAACCGTAAACACGTACACGCAGCCCCGGTCTCACATTGGTATTACCGAGCTTGACCAATTGCACGCGCTGACCAGTCAAGGGTCTATCCAAACGCAAAATGGCTACGTCAAAATTTTTCGTTCTTTCCCTATACTGCCGCGGTTTGAAAATGGACTGCACAGCGGCCATTTTGTTACGATTCCAGAGTATCGTTGCACCAGCTTGTACGTCGAAACGAAAGGCAGGCGTGCCGGAGACACAGTGAGCAGCAGTTAGCACACAATTTTTACGCAATAAAGTGCCACCGCACATAGATCTATTATCCAGACGTATATTAACCATAAACGGTGCGGCCCCTATCGATACGAAATCACCGCCCATAATCTTCTTGGTTATCGTGTTGTTCGTTAATAATCGAACATCATTGGCAATCGTTATATTTGTGGCAGTAATGTGTGGAAAATAATTGTATGTAATTAGGAAAAATAGCAAAATTCCAAAATAACACGTTTTATGTTTCGACATTGCACCGACCACTTTCACTGTCTGTTTTTTAGAAGTATTGCAATAGTACTGCTTTAAAAAATTAGTCGCGCTTTCCAGTCAACCTTTTATACTTTTCAGGCAACCGCGTCCATGATCTTCAATTGTTGTTGTAGAACACTATTTATTTATTTATATTGCTTTTGTTACATTAAGACAGCATATTTACCTAATCCACTTCCACTCAGGCGCTCAACAACTGCCATTAAGCCTTGTAAAGCCGATGTAAATATTTATATTGTAACTTGAATTACATGGCCTACATATATTGGCCTTGGCAACAAATATTTATTTAATTGTTAGGCATTATAAAAAACAGAATTGGTGTACATTTCTAACATTAGTTGTGCCGCAGTTGTGGAGAAGCATAACGCTAGTTTGAGAGCTCCAAAATGAGATTCTCGCCAACGCTACTCTTGATATTGCTCATGCAAAGGACTTTGACGTACCCGACAACTAGCGAATTACAAGTACAACGCGAACGGCGAATCATCGGCGGTGAACCAGCACGAATCGAACAAGTGCCATATCTCGTGAATATCCGTTTAAATCGCCTTTTTCATTGTGGTGGCTCATTGGTGACGTCACGTTGTGTTTTAACAGCAGCCCATTGCATCAGCCATCATTTGCCAAATGATTTTGTTGTACGCGGTGGAAATACTTTGTTATCTGATGTGGAAAATTGGCGTACGGTTAAACGGGTATTCGTACCGCCCGAGTATAATAATCGCACATTCGATCATGATGTGGCCATTATGCGACTTAATACTAAACTACAAGGTGTGAATATCAAACCGATAACAATTGGTGATTTTGCGCTCGCACAAGGCGAATACGTTACCGTTTCCGGTTGGGGTCTTACGCGTGAGAATGCTGTTCTACCATCGAATCATATGCAGACGGTGCGTCTTCATGTTTTAGAGCAAAAGCAATGTAAAGCAATATATGGGGATTATCGAAATGTAACCGACACGATGTTCTGTGCATCGGTGCCGGGTCAAAAAGATGCATGTTTGGCTGATTCCGGTGGGCCAGCAGTGGCGCGTGGTCGCTTGGTCGGCGTTGTGTCGTGGGGTAAAGGCCGTGAATGTGGTCGCGCTAATTCGCCGGGTGTATATGTGAGATTAAATATGGTGAAGAAGTGGTTAATGCATATACTGTACAAACACTGTTAGGAGGCTATAAAAATTTGTTAATGATAATATTTTAAATTTAAGTTAAAATAGGTGGAGTTAGTGGGAATGGAGGTATTATAATATTATATTGCATCAACATAATCAACTTAGTTAATAAGTATACTTGTATACATATAAAATGAGACTGAAATAATATAGATTGGCAGATTTTCAATTCTGCACTAAATTACTATGCATGAAGAAGCTTCGAAAATTAATTTGTAAAATTACAATAATTTGCTAACATTTAGACAGTGATGAAACGAACGAGCATATTTTCGAATGAGTTGAAAATTACGCTATTTCATTTATATTGTAATTTTGAAAGCGTTCTCTCTCATAATTTGTTTGAAATACGTCCAGTCTCTAATGTACCTGTATTTTGTGTTAGAACGCTTTTACAATAAAATTTTTTATAGAGCGTTCTTAAAACTATATCTGAGAAGATGGTCTTCTATTCACCATAAGTAAGTGGCATGATCTGTCACAAATGACATATTTTTGGTAATAACACTTCGGAGCATACAATCGGTAAGGAGAAATGTTGTTGAATTCTTTTGGGTCGTAACTTTATTACTATTCTCTTATTCTAATATTACTACCATTCGTGCCAAAGCTACTGTTCTTCTGCGTTTTTGATGAAGATATGAAACTGCCAGAGGAGTGCCATATAAATTGAAGCCAAGAGACGTTGAAAGATGATTTTTAATGTCAAAAATGTTGCTTGAACGCGCGTTTAAACATGACAACGCTAGGCCACATGTTGGAAGATTGGTTAAAAACTATTTGGAAAACAGCTGCTGAGAAGTTTTGCCTCACCCAATAACAAAATGTGGGCTGGATTTTTTCTAGGCGCCAAGCACAGTTCTTCTGGCATGGAATTCAAAAATTTTCAGAAAGATGGGAAAATATTATAACTTCAGATGAGCAATACTTTGAACAATATTATTTTATGTACATGCTCTTAAATAAACGTTTAAATATTAAAAAAAAAGAAACGCACGAATATGTGAAGTTATAGACGCAATACATATTAGCCTTTTGGTGGTGATTGGGAACAAAGTATATCAACAGACGCCTAAAAGTAGTCCAATGCGGTATTGCTTGGCTTGAAGAATCGCCAAAAATGAATACCCTTATTACGGTTTTCAACTCCACTCGGTTGAATTACAGTTGAAGCAATTCTACTTCAGATCAACCCAATTTTTTTTTTTGGTATTACGATTTTCAACTATTTTCAGTCGAAGATTTGATTGGTGTTGCTAACCTAAAAAATGCAGATTTTACAGATATTGCTCACGAAAAGGTAAATAATTTATAAAATGATATTTATGATTGTTACAAAACCTGCTTTTATATATTATATTATGAACACCATATTTGTGAGCTGTGAATAGGACTGTAGAGGAGCTAAACGCTGCAAAAATGTAATTTTATTTAAAAAGTATACTTCTAGGAGTAGTAGATTGTATAGACTCTTTATATTCGACACACTTCCCACGGCGCCTTAATTTTATTTTAATGTTTCCAAATTGTAGCCTGTCTCGTCCAGTTTCGGGATTTTACGCCACGTGCTCAACAAATGTTTCACCTTTCTATGGATTTGTGCATAATAACTGATTCAAATAATTTGAAATTATAAATAAAATACTCTTTTTACGCATTTTCAAATTTTTATTAATATTTTTCCTAAATAAATTCATTAATGTTTAACTACAACTGCTTGTTAGCAGTTGAAATTTTTTGAAACTCTTGTCAACCTCACTGGCACAGAGTTGAAAACCGTAATACCAAAAACAAAAGTTGAAGTTTGACAACACTTCAACTGAAATTTCATTTGACAGCAATTTCAATTTCAACCAAAATGCAGTTGGGTTGAAAAGCGGAATAGGGGCCTTAATTTGTCTATTTAAAAATAAGTCTAAGTCTGGAAATGCTTTGATAGATTTTATTGGCCTATGGCATTTCTTTCACTCACTAGATTTCACATCCTGCATTAGGCCAAAGATGTTTTCAAAGTAAAAGAGATCAAAACCTGCAAAGACAGCTTACATTTGACCAGTAACTTAAGTGCATAATTGTGTGAAATTATAGAAAATCCATCATATAAAATACGTGCGTTGTTTTGATGTTCATTTGGCATTCATTCACTACTTGAATCCTGTCAATATTGCTATAAGAATAAGAACACCCATAGCAATGTAATTTGTAGCATGAAAGAGTTTCCCAGCTAAAATTAAATACCTTGACAAAACATCTAAATATTCCATAGTGCCAATGACGTACTTGTTAATTAATGTTTAATTGTCCGTTAGTCATAACTTTCTCTAACTTTTTTTTTTTACATAATAAAACTAATTGCTCACGAGAGAAACGTGATTCGAAATAATGAGTAATTTTTACATACGTAATACTAAAGAAGGTAATACCAGCATCAGTTTTCATACCCGCAGTTAAAGCTCAGGGTTGTGCAGGTTATATATGGTAGAACACGTAAAAAGAAAGAAAAAAGGTTAAAGTTGTAAGGCTTCAGGGAATTCTACTAAATATAAGCTCGCTTAAACGCGATGAGAATTATAGGTTTCGATGAATAAACGAACGAACGAGACGAATTGTAGGGTATACGGCGTGCAATTTTCAACGATTTTTACACTGTTATCAACGATATTGTTCGGGATTTTCATAACTGTGAGTGAATGAGTTTGAAGACACTAAGAAATACTTAAAATATTTATGAGATAATTAAAAACAGATATAATGTAGAATGTTAAAACGTGTAAATATAAATCTTAGTAACTTTCTTTCCTGCGAAAAAAAAAAAAATTTAGGCTTGACTTCAATAAATACACAATGTACTCTTGCCAATGTATTCAGTTTCCACGAACAACGCTATGGCTTTCAAACTAAAGTTAATTTTCCAACTAGTGATATATCTATCATGGCACCATATGCTTTGCACAGGCATTGGCGAGAGAATTGTGGGTGGCAGTTCGGTTACAGAGAAGAAATATACTTATTTTGTGCGTGTACATTATGAAGGCATACTCTGGTGTGGTGGATCGTTGGTGCGGAATAATGCAGTAGTCACAGCAGCCCACTGTGTCAGCGACGTTAACGTAAAGGAATTACGAGTTCACGCTGACACTATTAGCTTAAGAGATGAAGGAATTGTGAGACAAGTTAAAAAAGTGGTGATCTCAAGTTTATACAATGAACGTACTACAAACTACGATGTTGCAGTGTTAATCCTTGCCTCTGCCATACCGAATTCTAGTTTCACACCAATTCAATTGCAAAAGACACCAGTCGCTGCTGGTACCAAATGTTTGGTTATTGGTCATGGTAATACAAAGGAAAATGGCAAAATTCCGACGCAATTACAAGAAGTTTGGGTGCCGGTGCTGAGTCGAAACGTTTGCCAACGTAGATATGCAGGTGTTGCACGCATTACTAGGAGTATGCTGTGTGCATGGGAGTCGGGAAAAGATTCGTGTGGAGGCGATTCTGGCGGACCAATGGTATGTAACGGACAACAAGCTGGAATTGTATCCTGGGGTGTGGAATGTGCGGATTCCAGATATCCAGGCGTCTACACAGACATCAGCAGTGTTTATACTTTTATCGTAAGGACGCTTCAGAGGTATCAGTGAAATTTGGTAGTTTTTAAGTTGTGCTTATTCGATTATTTTAAGTGAATCACTAAACTTAATAAAAATGTAAAACAAAAGCAAACAGACTTATACATTGCACTTTGCAGTGGTAATAAATTTTATCTGATGGGTCTGTCGTCATAAATTATTGAATATATTTTAACTGCAAAAATTATATACAACATTTTTTTCGTTACAATCATCATATCACTATTTTGTTTTCTACGGCGGTTCATTTGCTTTTTTTGTGAAGTTTAATAGACTCTTGATTTCCATTGTTGATACTTCATCCAGTTCCTTGAACTGCGAAGCTCCTATATACTATCTAAGCCTAGTTATAGATCAGGCCGAACACAAGCACAAGCGAAGTTTTCCAGCGTCTCTTTCATGCTTACTCCCCTGCACTTTCTACATGTGTCATCGTTAATAATGCCCATACAGCTCGCATGTGATGCCAGTAAGGCAACCGTCCTGCAGTCAGTGCTTTCCCTCCGCTCTCTTGCACATGATCTTAGCGATCCTGCTTGCCCCTAAGGCATTCCATCTCACCCTGATCCGTCTGCCAGTCTTTTTGGAAACTTTGTGTATCGTTTTTAGCGACTTGCGTATTGTCAAGTGGATGGCACTTTTGGCAATCTCATCAGCTATTTCGTTTCAGGTGAGGTACATTTCTGATAGAACTAGTACGTAAATAAGCGCTTATTCACACACGAAAACATTTGTTGTGACAACTTGTAGTTTGTTGACGAGGGAGGGAGTACGAAGAGCACCAAATTGATTTTTTTGCATTACTAAGAGAAAAGCTGCCGATAATGAGCAATAAAAGATTCCTTGTGTAAACAGGCGCTAAGCAAGACTAAAATATTTGAAGTGCGAACAATACTGAAGAGTTTCTCTAACATCGCTTGCTAACCAAAAAAATTACTGGTGATTACCAAAAATGGGGAGCATTACAGGCACATGGATCGCAAATTTTCGGTTCTATCTCTCAATATCAATCGAAAAAATTAGAGGAACAATGCCTGAAAGTGGTGTTGCCATCGGAGAGTTAGCAGAGGATCTCAAATCTCTTATGGGTCAAGTGAACACATTTTGGTAAATAAATAATGCGTGTCAATGCTAGACTCGTACCAAAAGACATAAATCTTTTACAAAAACAATGAGTAGATATCGCAATATAGATGCTAGACAACGTAGCTGAGGACCCTACATTCATCAACGGCATTATTACTAGTAACTTGGGTTTATGAATATGACGTCTAAGCTTTCCAACAATCTAAGGAATGACACTTCACAAAAAGGGCCGAAACCGAAAAACAACAAAAAAAAGCAAGTTAGGAAGAAGTTCTGGTGTAACCAAACATTTTATACTCTTGGTTCAATTCAACTTCATTTTTTCATGAAATGGTGAATGGATTACGATCAAATTTGGTATCATATTAACTTATTTTGAAGGTCATAGACTTCCTTAGTTTAAATACTATATTTTACTTCCCGTCAGCGAAAATTATACTAAAATTATTGGGCACATGGCAATGAAAGGGCTTCTTGCATTAATTTTGGACATTGCTCGGGTATACTTGTGAAGTTCTTTTCAAGCAATTTTTTATATACATATATAAATATAAACAATATACAAGTATATGGAGTAAAATCTACCGCACGTTTCTATTAGACATATGGGGGCTAAGGGCAGTATTAACCCGATTTCACACATTTTTGACACAAAAAGTATACAATATTATAATCGAAAAAACATTTTTCCCGAATTTGAATTATATAATATATGTATCTCACAGATTGACCGCTATTTTCGGCAAAAAGTTGCACCATATGTCTGGTGTTCATATTTCCGGTATCTGAGGGTTTGAATAGTTATGGTGCAACTTTGACAATTTTTAGACTTCACCTGGCATACTTTAAAGAAAATATTCGAGCAATCTTTTATCTCGATATATTAATTGGTATTTGTATACTGGAAAGTGCAAAAAGCAGATGGAATTTAAAATTGTGTTTTATGGGAAGTAGGCGTGGTTGTAGTCTGATTTCGCACTATAACATGGGAATGTCAAAATAATCTTATGTACCAAATTAGGCTGAAATTGGTGAAGAATGTTCGGAGATATGTGATTGACCAATTTTGACACTTGCTTCTATGAAGCTCTTTAGTGTCATCTCGGATGTAAAATTCAAAATAATATCATAAAAAAATAAAATTCGATAAATATCATCTAGCTATATAAGGTAATGTTTATAGTAAAAATTTACTTGACGTATTAAAAATTGAATTTTTTAGAGGTTAACGGTACAATTTTTTTTAAAGCATTCCTATGAAAATTTTCATAGACATAATATATGTACTTATGCATTTTTTTCTTGTTTATTGTTGTTTTGAACCAACTACTTATATATATAATATATATATGCAAAGTTATGAAATATTACGTTTTGTTCAAGCAACCATTGTGCTCTGAACTAATTTGCAATGTTTACAAATTATTTAATGAGTTTTTTAATTACTTTGATCAATCAAATGCAAAAATCACATAAACATATGTATATATATATATAAATATACATTTATGTATGTATGCAAATTTTTTAATTCAGCATATAATAGTACGAGTAAGTATTATATTATTAGTTGCAGACTCGTATTCAAATTCGTAGTCTATGCATACAGGGTGAGACAGGTTGGTTTAAAGAGTACTCGTATTTCAGAACAGAACTTACTATTAGATGAGTTAAAGTGGAATCATTGCTGGGTCCTGGATATCGAACTCAAAGGAGGCTATGTTGAGAAATAAATCATATTTTTTTTCCAAATTTTGTTTTGCTTTTGTAGGTTATGTATTTATGGGACTGTTAGTTGTCAAAGTAAGGCACATAAGCTTGACATTTCTGTCCAGTACACTTTGACAAAGGTTACAACAGAGTCAAAAAGCAACAAGTTGTTTTTCATAAGAAACAGTAGCAGTTGCCGCATGTCTGAAATACTGTTTACTGTACTAATTGTTATAAAATTGAGAACTAATACAGAAAAAATATATTCGTAATTTCATTCATAGCTTCATTTTAATTAAAAGTTGGATACCCGCAAAAAACACTCGTTATTTTAATTTATTTAATTTATTTATTATTATTTAATTATTTTATCTAATTATCTAATTTGACCTGGCTCCAATAAGAACTAATGTATAGCTAGTATATATCAATGTAAATTTTGACTTTCAACGAAATCGTTTCGAAAATGCGAGTTTTTCAAATATTCTTAGGATCTTGATGGATTCTATTGACTATTGTATACGGAACTCTTTTTTGTGAAGCGAGCTTGTGGTGGTCTTAAATTCTTGGAGTTTTTTGGAAAGTTCGCAGACTCTAAGCACATGCGTATACCAGTTTTAACTGCCTCCAAAATATATTTAAAAAAAATTTCAGTATATAAAAATGACGTCACCTGACGGTTGCATTTTTTATTTTGAAAACGTTGTTCTCTTGGATTTATCTGGTTTAACTTACTTTTTCGTAGGCTTTGTTTAGAAAATTGAAAACGAATCTCAAACGTAAGCCAAAATGTTCATTTTATTTGCTAGTTACGACTGTGGCTTCAAGTATTTTACAAAAGTCGTTTATTTCGGAAACACAGAAGCTAGTATGTCGAGGAGTCACGGTGTTCGACGAACATTTTTCTATAATTTTGATTTAACCGTAGTTGAGACTGAGATCAGATAGTATATATGTGGAAACATTTGAGAGTATAAACAATAAAATAAATGATAAAAGATAGGCGCCTTAACATCTGATACAAATATATAATATATATTTCTGATAACTGATACACATATGTCAAAATTATTCAATAAAAATCTTTGTAAACTTTGCACGAAATAAAGAGTCACGAATTGAAACACTGAGCGAGAACCCAGCGATGCACTCACAAATCCGAAACGCCGATTTCGATAAACTCCACAGTCGTATATATATATATATATATATATATATGTATAAAAACACTACGCGCACACGGGAACGCACTCAGTTGGGACAGTGACATGCTATGCGTCAATTCAATCGACAATTAGTTTTGCAATTAATATTCTATTTTGCATTTGGCCATATTTATGGACAACAAGTGTCCGAACGTATTGTTGGCGGCAGCGTGGTAACACAAAAGAAATATCGCTATTATGTGCGTCTGCACTATCAAGGAGAGTTCAAATGCGGCGGTTCGTTGGTGCGAAACAATGCTGTACTCACGGCAGCCCACTGTGTCAAGGGCAATGTGAAGGCGTTGCGAGTACACGCGGACACTATTAATTTGGGCGACACTGGCGTAGTGAGAACGATTAAGAATGCGCTAGTTTCAAAAACGTACAATGCGGCAACGCTAAATTACGATGTAGCAATCTTAATACTCTCCTCTGCCATACCGAGTGCCAGTTTTACGGCGATATCATTGGATAAGAGCGCTATCGCTGTCGGTACGAGTTGCCTGGTTATTGGTCATGGCTATACTAAAGAAAACGGCATTGTCTCGCGACAATTGCAAGAGATCTATGTACCTGTCGTGAGTCGGGCAGTTTGTCAACGGAAATATCGTGGTACCGGTGCTATTACACAGTATATGATGTGCGCTTCGGAACCGGGTAAAAAGGATTCGTGTTCGGGTGATTCTGGCGGTCCGATGATATGCAACGGCAAACAAGCTGGCATTGTTTCGTGGGGTATGGGTTGTGGGCGTGTCAAATATCCGGGAGTTTACACAGACATAAGCAAGGTGAATAGTTTCATCGAAAAAGCACTTAAAAAGTATCCGTAAGCAGGAAGTGGAGCAGAATTGTATGTTATTGCAATACTGTACTGTTATCTTTGCGTGACATAATACTATTAAGATTAAAGATATTGTAATTATTTAAATGTAGTTATTTATTAAAAATACACAATAGTTATGTAATCACTTTTGTATATATTAAATGTAAATGGTTTAGCATGCCGGAAATAAAACGAATCTAAAATCGGGTGAGCCCTGACTCTAAACAAGAGAAATTAGCTTTTGAACTTTGAAACTGTCGGCTTTAAAGCAACCAGCGTCATAGTTAATGTAAGCTTTGACTTTCATCCAAAGCACAAACTGTGGAATTTTTCCTTTACTTCGGAACCAATTAAGAGTAGTAAAGCATTTGAATAAGCTCGTGTCTTCTAGTGTAGTGACTAACCAATCAAAGGATTGCCTTCATATTTCTAAGGTATGGCTCAAACATCAAATATGGAAATGAAACTTGGTATCTTTAACTTAGTGCTCCTTTTTTGACAATGATGTGTTAATATATGATCATGATTTATCAAGCATAATGAGCTTTGTTGTCAAATCTATATGTTTGTCTAGTCGCCATTTATCTAAAAGCTAAAATCTATACCCTAACCCACTCCCCAAATATCGTTTTTGATAAGTTCTTGCGAAGGATTATAATTTCTTGAACTTTAGTGTCAACTTTAGGAAGGCTTCCAAAGCATTAAAGATGTATTCGAAGTACTGCCTCTTTCAGAGAAATACGAGTTTAGTCCAATAACAGGAAAGCAATACAGGCTGAGCTCACTAAGGGTGCGGTCTAAACCCGACAACTTCTCAGCGAGTTGAGTTTTGTTTTTGCTAGATGAAACGCTTATGTTCAGCCATGGTACGTGATGCCAACGATAGCAGTTTCCTGGAAGATGGCCAGGTATAATGAACTAAACACTTCCTTCATGATTGTTTCGCTTTGGAGAGTCTAGAGATAGATATAGAGTTATAACATATATAAGTATATAAATGTTAAGGATGACGAGACGAGTTGACAGAACACTTGTGGGTTGAAGCCAAATCAACTAAACTTGCTGACAAGGATTCCTTTTGGCATTTCTTCATACACTGTGAAAATGAGTAAAATCATATTATAACCACGCCCACCCCCCAAATAACGGTTTTGTTACATACAACCAAAAGTGCGATAAGTCGCTGAATAAATGCGCTACAAGCATTAAATTTCGTAAGCAAGATGGATCTTTATAGCTTCGGGTGTAAAAATTGGACAAGGGGCGTGGCATCGCCCACCTTTAGGTGAAATCCTATATCTCAGGAACTACTCAACCAATATTAACCAAATTTGGTGTGTGGTTAGCCAAACATTCCTATTATACACTGTGAAAATGGGCGAAATCAAATTACAACCACGCTTACTTTCCATATAACAAACTTTTAAATTTCACGTGATTCTTTCATTTTACTGTATACAAATCAAACATTAATGAAGTTATTAGAATAAAACGCACAAAAATTGTCGCAATCGAACTATAACTTTTCAAGAACCTAGACACAAAACATGTGGAACTCAATGCATATGGCTGATTTTTTACCGAACATATCGTTCAATCTATGAGATCTAGTATTGATATTCGGGGAGAATATTTTAATGATGACAGCATGTCCCTGTCCAAAAATGGGTAAAATCGGGTCAATATTTCCCTTAGCCTCCATATACCTAATATAAATATTTTCGAGCTTTCGGTTGACTTTATAACGCATCTATCGGTCAATATGTAAGAAAACTTAATAGAATTCAGAAATAATTCTCATTCTAATAACAGTGCATCTTCTTGCCTAAATTGGATGAAATCAGGGCAATATTTCCACTACTTTAATAAAAAGTTTTAAAAACACCTGCGAGAGTCCAAAATGTTCGGCTACAGCTAAATTTTCAAATTGCTTGTTAATTCTGATACTGGTATTAAAAATTAAATTTTAAATTTTTATTTCGATTTTGCAATTAAAAAGTAAATTTTGAATCCAAAATGTTTTGAAAAGTTAAAAATTTTTAATTTCAATTTTAGAAATTAATTTAAAATTCGCAATTTGAATTTTTGAATGTGACAGCAGCTAGAGCACTACACGAGCCGCAGAACGAACGATATAGTTTATAAAGAGAAACCCCCCTAAATTTGTAGAAATACAAATATGTATCTATGTTTATGCAACAATACTAAATAAAATAATTTAAATTGGTATAATTTTCTAAACGCGCTAAATAAATAGATTTAATTTAGTTCGATTGCTCAACACGCGTCTGTAATAGCATTACAATACAAAGGATCGAAAAACTTGCATTCATGAAAATCACGAAAGAATACTTTGCGGTTATTATACGCATATTCAATAGAACTTGTTTTTAATGTGGAAATCGCTAGCAGCCAACGATCGCATAAAAATTTTTCATAGATTTTGAAAATGCATTTCGAGCTGCACAGTTGTTTTCCGCATACTAAAGGATTTATTTTGCTATTTTTGCAAATTGTTTCAAATAGTGCAGCACACACATTTTCCACACTACTGGATGGTAAAATAGTGGGTGGCCAGCCGACTACAATCGGCGAGGTGCCATATTTGCTGAATTTACGGCGCAAGGGTCAATTCACTTGTGGCAGTTCGTTGTTAACGCAACGCTGTGTACTCACAGCAGCACACTGTGTGAAGAATGTGCCAGCGGCGGATTTAACGGTGCACGCAGGCGTAAGCCGACTCTCCGAAATGGGTGTGATGCGTCAGGTGGAGCAACATTTTGTATCGCCATTCTACTCAACCTCAACACTAGATATGGATGTGGCTATTTTAAAATTGAAGGAGCCATTGAGTGGACCAAATATTTCTACAATTGGTTTGTGCAACAAACAGCCTGCCAGCGATGAGTTTGTGAAAATAAGTGGTTGGGGCATAACCAGTGAATATAACAATGAACCGCCGGATCAAGTGCGTACGACATTTGTGCGCGTTGTTGCCAAGAGTGATTGCATGCAGGCATATTTGGGTAAGGCTCTCTTAACCAGTACAATGTTCTGTGCCACTATACCGGGTGAACGGGACTCATGCTCTGGTGATTCGGGTGGACCGGTTGTGTATGATGGTCGAGTTTGCGGTATTGTTTCATGGGGTTTCGGTTGTGCACGCAAGGAGTATCCTGGCGTCTATACTAATGTGGCTAGTCGACGTGTAAATGCTTTTGTGAAACAACTGCTAATGCAACACTGCCAATAAATTGAAGTTAGAAAAATAATATATTATAATGCGTTCATATAATATTATATATACACACATATATGTATCTGCCGAATAAAATTTATTTGCAATATTATTAAAGCCTTTGTAATTTTGTGATTTTTATAAATACCAGTTCAAATTTATACGACTTTTATACTCTTAACTGGGCATATTAAGTTTGTCACGAAGTTTGTAACACCTAGAAGAAAATGATCAGTAAGATGAGTTACACTATAGCATATAGCTGTCATACAAACTGAACGATCAAACTCAAGTCTCTTTATGGAAACTTATTTTATTTGTGAAGGGTATTCTAGCTACGGTGCAACCGAAGTTTACGTTTCTTCTTGTTGAACCAAATATTTACATTTTATGTAATACTAAGTTCCGACCGACACTTAAGCCCGAGATTTAGGCTGTGTTATAAATCTCCAACGGAAGTGAGTACATTCGAAATTAGTGAATTCATTAAATGTAATCCAATCACTTCAAATTTTTGGTCGGAACAAGGTATTGTCAGAGAAATTAATTGTTATAAGCTGCTACAATAAATTCAAATGCAGTAAAAGTTCTGCTATTTACATAGAGATGGCGCTGCTGTTATTATACGAGTATTTTGCTTCTACGCAAAGCTGTTGCCGGTTGCAGTTCACATAATTATTTGCAATGCGAATATTTTAGACAAAATTTATTGTTTTAAACATATTTTGTAGTATTAATTAGAATATTTGGCCTTGTTAACATTTTTACCGCACACACTTCTATTAATCAATTCATATGTCCTCACGAGCGATCGCGAGCCATCTGCACCTGTTTATATGACGCTACAACATTTTTTATGGAAAACATGTGTCAAAACTTCAAATACCGATATTTTTGCCTGATATTTAAATGAAAATATATCACAAAGTTGTAAATTAAACAAAATATTAAGTTTAACACATTTCTTTAATATAATCAAACTTTTCAAAACACTCACGACTTGGAAGCATAATCGGAACTGTTCAAATGGCGGCGGAAGTTTGACATAACAGAGGGGTTACCTTTGCGGTGAAAAGTTGTTAATAAAGGATAATATTAAAAATAAGTTTTATAAATATTTATAAATGCATTATTTAATATTTTAAACGCAGTTAAATTTTTATTTACATGCATGGTTGGATATTCTACACACACATTATGATTAAAATATATTATAAATACACATGTATTTATATTTTTAGTTTCCTTTGTTTTGTTTTTTTTTTTGTTTTACATTGGCATAAGTTTGGAAATTTTTTTGCAAATTAATGAATTATTTCACACACATTTTAATTGATTAACATTCAATTATAAATTATACTTCTGCTTGCATTAAAATTTATTTCAAAGGAAATGCAACTCTAAATACAGTTAACTATGGCTACCTTGCATTTGTTGCTGAGTTTCCGTCGGTGCGAGTGAAAACGTTTAGCCGCTTTTTTGGCAAATTTGTAAAGCTTTATTAATTTCTTTTAAATGTTATTACAATTGACGTACATTTTTCAAGTTATCGATAATATTGAGTTATTTGATTTGAAAGCAAGTATACAATAAGTCCGAGAGTTATTTGTGGTGTGTATAAAAGCAATCTTGCTGAGCGGTGATCGGTGAATAAGTGAAAAAAAGAAAAGTGGTTTTGTGTCTTGTCAAAAAAATGTATGAAATCTGTTATAATGATCGGTGTGTCGTGTAATATAACGCTCAGGATAAGCAAGCAATGTGATAATAACTACTGGTGAGTGGATTTTAATTAATTTAATAACTAAGTATATTAAGAATTCCCAACTGCGCTACACTTGCTTAGTGCTATATATGCATATACATATATGTATGTGTTTACACAAGATAATTTGAAGCTGTACACAAAGCACTTAGTTCTTGTAGATGGCGATCTTGAGAGCTAGCGAAGTTTAGATTATGCAAATGTGCAGACCATTAATTATTTGAAATATCAGACTAATTAGTTTTTGCTTACTTTAAATTTACAAGATAACAAGCATGAAATGCAATTACATATACATTTAGTCCATATCCCTAGTTTCTGCTTTCGTTTTTACAGTATTCTTAGAATCTTGCGGAATATTTTAAGTAAAGAAATCGGAAACAAGAAAAAACGTTAAGTTCGTTTGTTCCGAAGCTATAAAACCTTTCACAAATCAAAAAGTTTCCATAAAAGAATTAAAAAATTTGATTTTTATCGATCAGTTTGTATGCGACCTGTATGCTATAGTGGTCGGATCTGAACTATAATATTTCTTTGGAGCTTATACTGTATACCGCCTTAGACAATAATCCTTGTCATATTTCGTGAAGATATCTCAACAAATAAAAAGGTTGTCCATACAAGAATTTTATTTTTATCGTTCAATTTGTATGGCAGATATATGCTATAGTGGTCCGATATTGGCAGTTCCTACAAATGACCAGCTTCTTGGGAAGAAATGGACGTGTGCAGAATGTCAGATTGATATCTAAAAACTAAGGGAGTAGTGCTCGTATATACAGGCAGACAGACGGACATGGCTAATGGTGATTAAAGTTCCGAGGATATATGGGAATAACGGCTGACTTTATTTGAATGTGTACAAAAGCAATACAATGTATGAACGATAAAAAGAAAGAGAAAGCAATACTACTAAGTTTACAGGGTTGCAAGAAGTACATACATACCTATGTATGTGTATGTAATTTTAAGCACATGTTCACTTAATACTATTTACTACGAACTACTTCGTCTTCACAACAGTGATCATTTATATACATAAACTATATATTATGGGGTCTCCGACGTTTCCTTCTGGGTGTAACAAACTTCGTGTCAAATTTGATATACCCTTCCCGCCCTCATATAGCCTGTAAATTATTTTTCCTTTAATTTTGTGGGTATTGTACCTTTCTTTTCTAATGGGTTTCAAATAAATGGGTTTCCTGTTATGATTTTTGTTTTTTTGGTCTAAAAACTTAACTACCCCGGTCTATGGCCTTAGGAACATGCTGTTTCATTTTCAAAATCTAATTTTTTCTTAATTTACGATCGCGCTAGTATAAGACGCGACTATTACACAAGTTCAGCTGGTTTAAATAGTTGTTGCTAAGGGTTTATTTTATTTTTTGGGCATGCGTAGTTAATTCAATATTTTTTAAATGTTAGGTCATTTGAGGGTAATTCAATATTTGATGTACTGACTTAAATAATAATATTACAGTATAAACGCTTAAGTGTTATTTATATAGCAAGCAAATATATATTTTAATTTATTACATAAATAATACTTAATTTAACTCTTTTTGTTTTCAACGTTTATTTTAAGAGTGGTAAATGAAAAAGTACCATTTTCAACAGGCTTGTGTATAATATTTACTAACAAGCAAATATGTTACCACCAAATAAATATAAAAAAATGTTGATATCGTTTGGAATATATAACAAGTAAGGAAGTGCTAAATTCGGTTACAACTGAAAGTTTAATACTTTTGCAATTCGCAAAGATCAAAACCCGGGAAATACCTTCAAGTGTTAGTAAAACTTTATATTGAAAAATATTGCAAAACAATTCAACATTCATTATTAGACGAAATCGTAAATGGATTATAATTAAATGTGTTATTTTATTATGTTATATTATATATTACAGACTCACTTAGTTTTATTAATATATTTTACTCCGCGTCAGCTAAAATTATAATAAAATCATCATCAAATGAAATATATGAGACATAAACTCAATTGCATAAGCCAAATTTGCCATAATATAAAGAGTTTATGTGAAAACGCCGACCAAAGGATAGCAATTCATTATTTTAGGGATATAAGGTTTGGATCAAAGTCTAGACCAATTTCTTATATAATATATTCTCACAAAATGTTTAAGAAAACTTTTTCATTAAATTGTATTAAAGTATCACACATTTTGTCAGCTGGAAAATCGGATATTATTATACAGGCTATGCTGGGGATAGAGAAAAGAATGAGTTGATTGAGTTTATTTTGACATTGCTAAGGTATACTTGAGAGCATATATTCAAGCAATTTTTTAAATATATGTATAACTCACATATTGAACGACATGTTCGGCATAAGGTTTGTTAGAATAACGAAAATCAATATAAGTAGTATTTGGGAGTTGGGATGATTCGTAGACTAAGTCCACATATTTTCGGCAATAAACTTTAGTATATCCAATATTATACTTGTACGTTCATTAAATTTTGCTACGATATCTTATATATTGACTGATATACATACATATATAGCATAAGGCCAACCGGAAGTTTGAAAGTCTTATATTAGGTATATGAGAGATAAGCGCAGTATTGGCCCGATTTTATCTATTTTTTTGGCAATATAACATACTATTAATAGAATAAAATGCTCTTTGAGTTCCATTAAGGTACCTCACGTACCTTATGTATTGACACGATGCAGCCCATTTTTGACATTCAAACGAATATTTTATCAGGTATGAATCATATGAAATTTAAAATTGTGTTATATGGAAAGTAGGCGTGGTCGTATTGCGATTTTCGCACTGTAAATTAAAATCATCAGAAGAATGTTATGTACCGAATTTGGTTGAAATTGTTCCAGTAGTTGCCGAGATATATGTAATTCCACCTAAATGTGGGCGGCGCCACGCCCATCGTACAATTTTTACATTGGCTCCTATGCAATCTCCTCGTACCATACCGCATGTTAAATTCAATGCCTCTGAAGCATTTAGTTATTGATTTATCGCATTTTTAGTAGTTTTTAACAAAACCGTTATGTGGGGAGTGGGCGGGTTTATCAACGATTACATCCATTTTCACACTCAAAATATGTATTCTGCGCAAATTTGGGTCATATAGGTCTTATAGCTTAGGTATACATTAAAGTTGTTTGGTGCGGGGCCATACCCATTTTTAAAAAAATGTTCAATTATAGACGCCCCTCCCCAGTGCAATTTCCTGTACTAAATTACAGGTTTATATCTTCATTTAGTGCTTAGTTATGGCATTTTAAGGTTTTCGATTAATGACGTTTTGTGGGCGTGACAGTGGTCCGATTACCTCCATCTAAAATAGCAAACTTCTTATGCTGCCAAGGAACTTGGTACACACGTTTTATCAAGACAAGACGTTTTATAAAGACGGACGGACGGACGGACAGCCAGTCACCCGGATTTCAACTCGTCTCGTTATTCTGATCATTTATATATATATATATATATATATATATATATAACCCTATATCTAACTCGATTATTTTTAGGTGATACCAACAACCGTTAGGTGCACGAAACTATTATACTCTGTAGCAAGATGTTGCGAAAATATAAAAATTTCTTATGTGAACGGTTCTTACAACGTCTTAAGGTATTATCTAATTGGAGTAAATTGTAAATATTGTCTAGCAAATATTTAGTGGAATTTTTCGCATTTCAAAACGTATTTTGCGGTGTTAAAAACAGACGTTTGATTGCTAAAACTTTGGCTAAAAACATTCTCTCTCCTAATTTACGTATTTTAATATGAACGTAGTTTTTAGTATAGATTATTTGAACAGTTGCTTCCTACTTCCAGTCGGCGATTACTTCCGCACTTTACGCAATTTAAGGAAATTTCCGACGCTAGTCAGCCACAGTCAACGCAAAGCACTACAATGTCGCACACGCACTTGAAGTTAGTGATTTCTGCTTTCATCTTTTTGTGGCTATGCCACAGAACACCAGCACAGGTTAGTGATCGGATTGTTGGTGGTCAAGCTACGACCGTTGCAAATGCACCATATATGGTGCAAATCCGTTTCAATGGCTCCTTCCGGTGTGGTGGTACTTTGATATCGACAACGCATGTCCTGACAGCTGCACATTGTATCAAGGGCAGGAGACGCGCTCTTTTTACCGTACATGCAAACACTACTAGGTTAGGACAGACGGGCATAACACGCAATGTATCGAGAGCGTTTGTACCGCGTGTATTCAACAGAGTAACTAAAAGAATGGATGTGGCTGTATTGAGGTTATCCTCAGCTATCAATGGCACGAATGCACAACCGATTGGACTGTGCAATCAACGTTTGACTCCTGGCCTTAGATTGAGAGTATTTGGCTGGGGTACGACTTCGGAAAATAGTAGTAATATATCAAGAGTTTTGCGTAGAGTAACTGTGCCTGTTGTTCCTAAGCCCAGATGCAGAAGACAATATGCTGGTATTCAAAATATAACAAGGACCATGTTTTGTGCTGGCGTTCCTGGGAGTAGAGACGCGTGCACGGGTGATTCCGGTGGCCCGGCGATAGCCAATGGACGTGTGTGCGGCATTATATCGTTTGGTAACGGCTGTGCACGTCCAAACTTCCCTGGCGTCTATACGAGCGTACCGATGGTACGAAGATTTATAAACCAGGCATTAGCGCAATAAAATCAATATTTAATGGACTTTTGTTATGTTTACCGCAATAAATATTTACCCGAACTCGTAGTTGGAAAAATTTAATAAGCTTATGTTTTATTTATTAAGTATTTACAATGTCTGTTTTATGGAAGAAGTACAGCTGTAGTTATGTTCAAGCATGAATTTTTGATGAGTAAAAAATTTAATGAGTAAAAAACCAAATTAAATTAAAAGTTGAGTTGAGTTACCCTTTTGTGTCAAACGAATTCTTACCACCCTTAGAAGGCTGATGAATTTCACGATTTTTTGTTCATATTTGTCCATAAAGCAAGTACTATAATAAACTTCCTATAAAAATTTAAGTAGTCACTGTAAATCGGTTGTGATATGCTACAAGACTTCCGAGTGGAAGTTATAGTTTAAAGTGTTTTTATACCCTGAACAGGGTATATTAAGTTTGCCACTATGTTTGTAACATCTGGAAGGAAACGCGGAGTTCCTATAAAAAATTTATGCAAAAGATCAACAACGAGCTGAGTCGATTTAGCCATGTGTGTCTGTCCATCTGTCTGTATGTACGGAATCTAGTCTCTCAGTTTTTGAGATATCGATCTAAAATTTTGCAGACGTTCTTTTCCCTCCCAGAAGCTGCTCATTTGTCGGAAGGGCCGATATCGGATCACTATAGCATAAAGCAGTCATATAAACTGCACGATCGGAATCAAGTGCTTATATGGAAAACTTTTTTATTTGTCAAAATATCTTCACAAAGTTCGACATGGATTATTGCCGAAGGCAATAGTATAATTTCCGAAGCAATTGTTCGGATCGGACCACTATAGCATATAGCTGCCATACACACGGAACGAACAAATTTAACTACTGAATTGGAAAGCTTTTTTATTTGACGAGATTTTTCCTGAAATTTTGTATGGATTACGGTACGAGGTAACACTATAATTTTCGCACAAATTGTTTAGACAGACCAATATAGCGTATACCGGTCATACAAACCTACCCTTCAAAATCAAGTCTTTGTATGGGAAACTTTTTTATTTACGATTTATACGTTAGGGTATTCTAGTTTCGGTGCAAACGAAGTGGACATTTTTTCATGCCTTTGAATCAGTTTACAGTATCTAATTTCGTTTAGGTTTGGTAGTATTTTTTTACTGTATAGATAATCATTATTTGTTCTGAATTACATATATAAATCTTCTTTAACTAAAATAGATTATAGTATGCTCTCTTTTCATCATTATGAAACTTACCTTGATTACGCAAACTATTCGGCACACTTATGTTGAGACTGACGTTTTGCAGGAAAACATTATACGGATTATTTATTGTCGTCGCTATGGGATAGTATTCGTTCACTAGCATTTGCGTTTCTTTACCAAAATTGCAATGCGCATTCAAATGGAATCTATAAAAATTGCAAGCGATTTAGAAAAAACATAAATACGAAAAATAAACATTTTCCGGATGGTGATGCAACTTACGTGGGAGTAACATAGCACACTTGATTAATTTCAATATTATCATCCAGATCTCTGCTACGACTGTAATGACGAAATGGATGGCGTGCAAAAAATGCTGATTTTGTTAAATGTACAGTCAATTTTTCCGAACCCATTTGTGCTTCAATGCGTGCCACACGTAATTGCGTGTTTTCCAAAAATTGATACGCTTCGGTGTAGAAATGCAATTGATAGTAGAGATGCGGTTCTAGTTTCAAGTTCGGATCGAAGTGCTGCATTGCAATTTCCGCTTGTTGTTGTTGCTGTTCGTTATGCTTTTCATTTTCATGCATTTCACGCAAATTCTGGAATGATTTACATTTACCAGCTGGTAATTTGTAAAAGTGTGTGCCATCTGTCAGTATGATGACACAGTGACGTATTTTTATAGGTACATCGGTGAGCAGCCTAAATGGAGTAACATTTTTGGGGCATTACATTTTTTTTCAAATCATAATTTTTCGAACTTACTTAATAATTAGTTGCACATTGATGGTATCGTCATTCTTCAACTCCAAATGATCGAAAGTGACATACATTTCTATTAGCTTGGTGAGCTTATCCATATCTATTGTAATGGGCGACTTTGCAGCTGAGAAAGCATTGTCCCAACGCTCTATAATTTCAGGTGCACTTTGGCCTTGAGAGATGGGCGCCGCGCCCTATACAAAAATAAACAAAAAAAACAAGAAAAATTTAAATTCAGTATCACAGTAGCTATAATAATAGAACTTGATTTATGTATAGATTTTATATGGTCTTCGACGTTTTCTTCTTTGTATTATAAAATTCGCGACAAACTTAATATACCCTGTTCAGGGTATAGTTATTCTTATTTGATTTAGAGTGACTATTAATACGCACTTGAAAAACTTTCCACAGATTCTCCAGCACAACTATTCGTTCGCTTTGCTCACAATTAACGCGCAGCGCTAAAGCCTCAATACTACAAGCTATAAAGTCCGTTATAGAAGCTGTTAGGAAGGCGCAACGCAATGTCTTCAACAACACATCTGAGAATATAGAGGACCACTGTTCGCGCCGATAATCTGTCAGCATGACTGAGTAAAGCCTGAAAATAAATTTATGATATTATAGCGTAGGGCGTTCAATTATTTGAAATTTGTAGTAGTACTAACGTTAATGCATTGGCATGATCGCCACTTTTGTAATACTCTTCGGCCATCTCAATTGCCAGTTTGTTACGAAATCGTGGACATTTATAAATTTTGAACTGTGCACGTGCTAAGCTAAGTAAATTTATTATGGCGTTCTGTAATTATAAATAATTGTTATTATTGGTTCATATTTTTTTAAATACTTAAACTTTATGTTCCTTACCGAGTGATTGAAAGATTTTTCATTCTCACGTATAAGCAAGTTCGTTTGTTGCTCTGAGATAGGGTCGCCAGTTTTGACAGCACGTATGCCAAAGAACTCTGTGTATAATGCCAACGAGTTATTATTTTGTATGCCGGTTGGAGCGTTAAGGTCTGTGGGGCTTAGTAACATCGCTAAAAGAAAATTATTAATATTATTTCAGTTTGATTTATGCCTAAAGAAAAAAATGCTTATTCACCGTTACTTTCAAGAAATGCCTCTTTGCGCTTTTTAGTATATTCTGCTGCTTTATTGTAATAAATGCCAGGATTTTGAGTTTGCAACGCAGGCAAACCATTTTTGATCGCCTCGCAAAACAGTTCCGCAAATACGCTATGTCTAAAAGGTAGGCAGAAATAATATAAGATTAAATAAAATTCACTTAAAATATTTTATATGTTTTTATTTTTATTTTTTTATAATTAACCGACTTACTGCGTACTCAGCCAGGCATAGTGTTCGAATATTAAGTCCTTAAAGCCTACACGATTTCTATATTTCTCTATATGACTTATAAAATGATTGATTGCATCACGCGGCACTTTCAATTTAAACATTAACCGACATAGTTTATAATTCAGGAATCCGGCTATAGTTTTCATTTCAAGGCAATTGGTATCGGTTATACGTATCTCATCGAGCGTAGCGTAAGCCTGAGTATAATGCCTGAAATAAAATTATATTTATAAATTAGTTTACTTTTAAAATATTTATTATATAATTTAACAAGAAAATAGGTTATCTTCTGTTGCACCTTCACAAATTTTATATCTATCATTTTATGTTCAGTTTGTATAGCAGCTAAACGCTAGTGTGGTTCGATGTGAGTAATATATTCGGAGATTGTACTGTTGGACAATAATCCACACCAAATTTCGTGAAGATACTTGTATCTTGTCAAATACAAATTTTTTCCATACAAGAACTTGATTTTGATCGTTCAGTTTGTTTGTCAGCTATATGCATAGTGGTCCAAAAACGGCGGTTTCGACAAATAAATAGCTGCTTGGGTAGAAAAGAACGTGTTGGGGACTAGTTCGGGTATATACACGTTGATCATACCTATATATATATATTTAATAGGCCGATGTTTTCTTCTGAGTGTTACTTCGTGGCAAAATTAATATACGTAGTTGAGGATTAGTAATCGTACAATAAAAAGTGCTTACTTCAATGCGGTACTAAAGTCCTGTCTTATTTCCGCAACAAACCCTAATTTGAACTGATGACGAATCTTGAGTGTTGTGTGGGCCACAGTTAAATGATCACGATGACCACGCACACGCTTAGACATCAGCGCATAGTAGGATTGAGCCATGTCTAGGAACGCAGATTCCAGGCGTAGTGTGTAGCCTGTGCAAAAAAGAAAATCTTTAATTAAATTGAACATATTTTTGTTTGCTTTACGCACCCATTAAATGCTCCGTATGCGGCAGGATAAATAACATTTTGCTATTGATACCGCAAGCTGTGGTTAAACTGGCGGCACGTTCAGAAGCTAATAAATCTTCACCTGGCGGCAGCGGTGATGACTTTTGCAATAATACCAGACATAAGCGCGTATTTCGTTCCTTTAATAGATAAAGAATTTATTATTGTTCAATAATCAGTGAAAGAAAATGTAATACATACCTGTAATGCGCTCTTAAGGCCTTGAATTGTGGACGCACATTGGACCTGCTTCTCAGACCATTGCGGATCGTTCCATTCCATATCTTGGAATAGCACAACTACCGCAGGCAATACATGCAAATGCTTGAGCATCCAATTTCTTTTAAGTATACCTTTTGGTTGGTACCAATCATAGGAAGCGCGTTTCGGCTTAGCCACAGGAAATTCATAACCCGGTGGCAGCAGCTTGAACTGCACGGTAGCTCTAGAATTAAAAAAAAAAACATAAAAATTAGTGTGTAAGTATTAAAAAATAACAATATGTTTACCTATCAGCCTTTCTATTGGTGCTAAACGCATCCCAGATAGCTTTGTGTACAACATTGTGCGTCGTGTCTAATCCACAGAAACCAATAAGCGGTTGTGGTGCAACCAATAGCTCTGACGGCAAGACAGTAACATCGACTGACATGTTTATTGCTAACTAAACCGAAGCTTTAATTCTATCCAAACTGAAGCAGATTTGGTGGCAAAATGTTATGAAGAGTTAGCAGGAAAACACAGTCAGATTTTATTGGAAAAACTAGAAGAGCGATGTCTATATTGTTGATGGTCATTCAGTGTGACTATAACAGCATTGCGTAGCAAGTTATCGTGTTTGCTGTACACATATATATTTAATATAGTAAAAACTAGGTTTGTTCACATACAACCTTCAACACTTCTATATTGGAATTAATCGAAAATGAGTTGCACTCCCACAAAACAACTATAATAGAAAAAATTTGGCTTAGAAATTGTGACGGAAACAATTTGATTTGACGTCTCATCTGACGTTAACAAAATAAACAGCTGATGTGGTACGTTGCCAGACTGGTTCGCAAAACTATAACGGCATTTCGGCGAAGCCCAACTGTTGGGATTTGTTATGCACAAGTACGAAGATAAAGAACCAGGTAAAAAAAAAAATCGTAATATAAAAAAAAAAAACAAATTATAAGAATTAACTAAAACAAATTGGACTACACTTGCACTCTTAATATTGCATAACACAAATCAATTATTAGTGTTTTTATACCGACCTTTAACGTAACTGTAAGGTGATAGTTCGTATATGTGGTCTTGTTACTTGTTTTCTTCTGCTAGTAGTTTTAATGCTCTCTCATTTTCTACATATCTGAATCTTATTTTTGTAAATAAAAAAATTCCTTATTACAGAACACGAGCAAGTGTGTAGCTTTTGAAAGTGTTATCAGAAAGCTTAAAGCTTTCGTACGAGCTTTATCATATAACAGTCAAGTCACGTCTAATTTAATATGAAGCCTTTTGAAAGGGGGTTGTTTTGTGTTTATGGTATGAATTATGTCATTGAGTAAATATGTTGGTTTCGTGCAAAATTAGCCGATATTAAATGTCTGTGTTTTAATTAGTATGCTATTATTCTTAAGTACGTTTTATGTTGGATGGGGTAAATTAAAGTTTGAATTCCAAATAGTACTTGGAAAAATTAAAAGAGAGCAAGAAGAAACGTTAATTTTCAGATCGATATCTCAAAGAGGGACTAGTTCGCCTATATACAGACAGATAGGCAGACGGACGGACAGCCATGGCTAAATCGACTCAGATCGTCATGCGGATCTATTATATATATACATTAGGGTGGCGCAAAAAGCCGAATACTTTTTTTTTAAGTCTCGTGTGAAAATATGATAGTTTATCATGTTTTAAGAACCTTGTCAAAAGGACAGCTCGAAAAAAAACTTTTAAGAGGTCGCTCAGAATTTTTTAAGATTTCAATCACCAAAAACCGACTTTTTTTTTA
Organism: Bactrocera oleae; assembly: GCF_042242935.1. Classification (NCBI taxonomy): domain Eukaryota; kingdom Metazoa; phylum Arthropoda; class Insecta; order Diptera; family Tephritidae; genus Bactrocera; species Bactrocera oleae. Next base: position 61,119,024 of record NC_091540.1, on the reverse strand, counting down.
ATCAAATTTTTTTCTCGTTACAGTATAATTTTTTAGACCAAAAAATAATAAGTTCCTGAAAATTTCAGCTCAAAATTCGAAATTTTAGAGGTCGCTCGTAATTTTATTCAATTTATCAGTGCATTACTTTAGATTTTTTCGAGCGACCTTTTAATATTCATATTAATATTTCATATATCTTTTTTCATTTATTGAATTTTGAGCTGAAATTTTCATGAACTTATTATTTTTTGGTCTATAAAATTATGCTGTAACGAGAAAAAAAATTGATTAAAAAAAATTCGGTTTTTGGTGATTTTTGAAATCTTAAAAAACTCTGAGCGACCTCTTAAACATTTTTTTTCGAGCTGTCCTTTGGACAAGGTTCTTAAAACATGATAAACAATCATATTTTCACACGAGACTTAAAAAAAAAATGATTCGGTTTTTTGCGCCACCCTAATATACATATATTATAAAGAGTGTCCGACTTTTCTTTATGGGTGTTACAAACTCAGGCTTTAATTAAAAAAAGAAGAGTATTTTTAATAACATCTATGTTTGTTTTCCTGTAACTTAGCCTCACATATGATCTTGTAATATTTCTAATGATGTGCGAGTAAGATTCTTATCTACAAAGTTATATGTAGGGAATTACGGGGCATACCTAGTGTGAAAAAAAATCATATTTCGATAGTTTATGCCTTTAAAAATTGCATAGTCAAATTATTCTAAATTAAGCGATATCTCAAATAGTTTTCCAGTTACAGGCTTCTAAAGTGTAACCGCTCAGATCAATTAGCTCTATCAGTTTATCTTTAAACGCAAACACCACATTTTTTAAAATTGCTTGACCGATTATTCGGAGACAAATTATCCGATCACTATCAAGTATTTCTGTACCATTTTTGGATGTGATCGAAAATTGTATGGGTGTATGCATTAATTCATGCGGTTTTTTTACGAAAATTAAGACTTTATTGTGAAAAAATTGTTATACATTTAATGTTCAAAGTATTGCCCCATAAGCTATGACGTTTGCCCATCTTTCTGGCAGTTTGTGGATCCCATCCCAAAAGAACTTCTAAACGTCCAGTAAAATACGATGGCTTTCGGCAGTACTTTTCTTCATGTTAAAATAATGCAAAAACACTTTATCTGGTACAAATTTCGACATTTTCAAATGAATGAAACAAATTGTTGTTCACGCTCAAACAATTTATATCTACTGAAAACGACGCGAAATGGCAGTACCTTTGAAATGAATTAAGCCACAGATGAATACGACGCGAAATAATACTAGTAGAGCCCTCTCTTAGAAAACCGCACGAATTAATGCATACACCAATATTTTGGCTGTTCAAAACCGACCAACATTTTGGGTAAAATTGAACTTTATTTTAAACGCCGCCATTTTGTCACTGGCAATAACTTCAAGTAGAGAATTTTGTTTTTAGGTTTCATCCATGGAGAAGGCCGACTTCACTGCAGCAATGGAGGACCTTTTTTTACACCCTCTGAGATCGCGTGTAACTCGAAACATAAGTCGTTGATTATTCGATTAATCCTTATGTTAGTAACCAACTTTACCGACGTCTTTTAGAAACCGGGTATTTGAATAAATGAAAATTGTTTGAAATCCTAGCAGTCTTTGATCTGTACACAAAATTGTATTATTGAATGTTTCACTTTTTTCAATTAAATAAGAAAATGAATGAACTACTTACTATTTAAATAGTCGACAACGAACGGTTAAACGTATAGTCGAAAATTACCGGTTAAGAGGGTCTATAAGACCGCAATAAGTGACGTCTAGCACTATATATATATATAGTGTAATAACAATATAACAATTGTTAAAATTGAAAGTATGTTAGAGTTGGGAAATCGTTGAATTATTGTACAAACTATTGAATTTAGTAAATTATGGTGCTGTTTTGCCACAATGGATCACAACTAGGGACAAAGTATGGCTATAGATCTTCGAAACTAAAGATCAATCGTCTGTTTTTGGTACGAAATATATATTTTTATTTAATATAATCTTCCTTAACTTCAATACACTTATACCAATGGTTCTCCAATAATTTTATGCCATCCCTATAATGAATTTCCGGAAGCTCTGCAAAATACCCGTCTACGGTTGTAATAGCTTCTTCAATCGACGAAAAACGCGTAGGAATTTTTTCAGGTTTCTGAAGAGGTAGTAGTCGCTGAGAGCCAAATCTGGTGAATACGGTAGATGCTCAAGCAATCATACTTTAATTTGATAAAGTTTGTCATTGTTAAAACACCTTTGTGAGCAGGTGCATTATCTTGAATGAGTTTTTGTGCTGAAAACCAGGTCGCTTCTCACGAATTTTTTCATCCAGCTGTTCTAAAAGGCTACAGTAATATTCAGAGTTGATTGTTTTACAATCAGACAATCAATCAACAAAATTCCTTTTGCGTCCCAAAAAACTGATGCCAAAACCTTCTTTGCTGATCGTTGTGACTTCATCTGCTTTGGAGCTGAACAACCAGCTTCAGTCCACTGTAAACGTACTTGTTTCAATTAAGGATCATAATGGTAGATCCAAGTCTCATCCATAGTTATAAAACGACGCAATAAATCAGTTTTATTCTGCTTAAAATGCTCTAAATTATGCTGAGAAATTTGTCTTCGATCCAGTTTTTGTTGAATTGTTAACGTGTGCGGCATTAACTTTCCAATCAGCTTTTTCATATGTAATTCTCCATGTAAATTATGAAGTACTCGTTCGTTTGAGCTGCCTATGGCATTAGCAATTTCACTCTAAGTCAAACTTGGAACTTCACTAACAATACTATGAGTTTGCTCAATGATTTCTGATGTGGTTGCGGTTTTTGGTCGTCCTTTGAGTGGATCGTCTTCAAGCCTAGTACGACCACGTTTAAATTGACCAGCTCAAAATTCAAGGGTGCGTTTTGAAGGTGAGGACTTGTTACACACTTCTAACAATTGTGCATGAATTTCCTTTGCTTTTAAACCTTTAAAAACAAAGTAACTAATTATTGCGCGATATTCAACTTTTTCCATATTAAAAAAATACTCTGACACGTCAACTTCAAATGGCTTGTAAACAAAGAATTAATTGACAGCATGACTTGTAACTTTGCATGTATTCTCACGACAGATGTAGCAACTTAAGAAAAAAAAATTTTGGAGCTATTAGTGCTATTTATTGGTGAGACCAACCAATCCGTACATATGTCGAGTTTGAGTCAAAATTTCTGGCCAACTTATTGTTGAGTGGTTCTGTATGTTAATTTTTATTTTACTATTGCAAGATGTGAAGTATTTATCGGCAGGTGGTAGATGGATCATCTGCATGGACCTGGCCGACTTTTCGGCATCAAATTTCAAACTGAAATAACGCTATATAGCATGATGTACCATTCTGATGGAAGCATTTATCATTTTACACAACTAAAATTGGCGTGAAAAACAGAAAGTAGGCGAATTTGCTAACGTTTACTCAACTTATTAAAGAAAAAATTTTATTCAGCTATCCCTCTAGGAAATTATATATCTATATAAAACCTTATGTACAAGCGCGATCCGATAATTATTATTCTTCAAAAGAAAAACAATTGGAAAGTATAGTGGGTGCGATTAAATTTTCAAGTTTGGAAGCAAAAAGTAGTCGCTCGGGACCAAATCTGGTTGAACCGATAGATGGGCCAGCACTTCGTGCCTTTTAATGGAGGAAGTGTATATTTCCTTCGCCACATAAGGCCAATTTTTCTGAAACTCGATGTCGCATGAGCCCAATAACTCGGTATAATCGAGCGCTTTAGACGTTTTAAACCGCTCAATAGATTGTGTATATAGTATCTTCTCAATTCCAGAAAGTGCAGTCAACTGTTTCGATTGCGCCTTGGAAACGGTCGGATATTCGCCGAAGTAAAAGAAAACTAGTTCGAAACTAGATTTTGATAGAGTACTTATGCTTACAGAAAATAAATTTCACATTATAAAGCAGGGATTTCTAATTTGGCACGAAAGCCGAATGTGTATAATTGTTTTCTTATCAATTTACACTGATTGCTAAACAAATTTTTTTATAAATTGTAATTCTCACTAGCCTACTAGACCTATGAGGTATGTTTAGTTATGCTATATCCGTTAAAAATTATTGAAAAAGTACCGAGCTATCCAAACTTCGAAGACATGTTTCTAACTATGAACGCCATTTTCAAACTGCTACAACACGAATACCCCTAAAGCATATCTACGTAAGGTCTAAGAGTAGTAGTGTGTTGGACCACTCTACATACAAATTAGCGTATAGAACACACCCTCATATGAAGTACCCACAGAGTTTTCCCCTAACAACTCTGCAATGACACCCTCTACTCATGACTTGAAAAAAAAATTTCTAAAAAAAAAAACGCGTGCAGAAAAAATGGCGGTTACAGCCTGACGATATACATATATAGATATGTATATATATACATACATAAGTAGTAATGTAAAAAATACCGCACCCCTCAGCATGTCCAGGCAGCGACAATGAGACCTCTGATTTTGTTATCAAGCATGTTGTTGTTGCACTAACTACTGTGCCACCCCAACCACCAACACAGCCATTGGTACAACTACGGCCATGTCCGACTACACAACTAGAACCGCAAGCTATACGTGTTCCTGCACTCCCTCACTCCTGCCAATAGATATGCATGTATGTATGTAAGTATTTGAGCGACAAACCCTCTCAGGGGTTGGCGTTTGGTGTGTTACTGAGCTGAGCTGCTCTGGCACTGCTGCTGCCGCTGCTGTTGCTCTAGTTGAGGACGTCGACGAAAAGTCGTTTGTATGCTTGTCGACTGTTGAATGTCTAAACAAATGAGACGAGTCGTGAAAAAAAAGAGAAAAACTGTGGAAAAAAATCAGCACGGACAGAAATAAAAAATCAACCCCTGAGCCTGCATGTTTGTTGCTTCGGCGGCAATTTTTTTTTTCTTTCGAGCGCACTAGCTCGTTCATACTCATACACGCTTGCCGGTCTTAATTACCAACACTATGGCAAAAGAGGAGAACTGACACCCCACTGTGCGCTGGCATTTTTACCAATTTTTTTTCAAATACCTATTGCTTTTGTTGTTGGCAGAAACGAAAATAAAACGGAGTACAAAAAAATGGAAAAATGAAGCAGAAAATATTGCAGTTTTGTTGGTTGAAAAAGGAAAGCAAAACTCTGCAGCAGCTGTTTAGAGCAGAGCAGATGCTATTATGCGCCCACCGTACTTTGCCGCGTTCCCCTTTGCTGTACGTCACCGCTACATTTTTACATTTCTTTCGCTTGCCGTTATTAACAAGACGACTAACTGGCAAACACAAAACTTGGCAAAAGTTTCTTTCCGACATTTTAAATACATATTGTTGATGGGCTAAAAACAGCAAAAACAACTACAGAGCAAAAAATTCGACCGGACTTTGCTGGAAAATTTAATTAGTTTTTTTTTTTGTTTGATGAGCGCGTGCTTGACTCTTTGCAGCAAGACTCGAGAATCAATTGAAATAAAATAAAGTTCTTTGGCGATAGTCTGGCGATCAAAGCGAGCTTCCAATAAGGCCATTACCATTATCAGCGCCACTGGTTGTCCGTCAATTGGACTATTGGACCAGCCATGCATCCATTAGGCGAATGCGAATATTGTAGCGTGCAAACAAACAATTGCTGAAATGTTGAAAAGTTGAAAGTTTGAATAACTTGTGGTTGCCAGCCGCTACCGACCGCCGTATTACCGTGTTGTCCGTGTGGCAAGCGGCTTTAATGCCGTCGTTTGGTGCCTCAGCGTTGTGTGGCACCATTCATGCATTGTACAGCAGCCGGTTTTTGTATTTCCCGCAATTTGAGGTAATTACAAAGCCGTGCCGTACCGCATTCAATGCCAGTCCGGTTTCCGGTTTTCACCTTTTCACCAGACGTCTTCCGCTTGACGGTATTGTGGAGCGCAGCGCTGTGCGCCTCTGTTGCCGCCATCTCAAACCTACACTACAAAGCCAACCATCATCGGCGGCGTTAACCGGCAACAATCCGGCAACGGGTCGGTAGCCATACAAACCATATATAGCGTGTACGCCCTTGGACTTGGACGCGGCAATCATTTGCATATACGCATATATATGGTACATATGCGGTGCCATTGCAATCCCAACAGCGGTTGCACTTCTACAAACGCTGGCTCAATATTGCCTTACGCTTCGTTGCAATTAACTCGAGCCGGTTTGCATGCATGATGCATTCACACGGCGGCAGCACAGGTTACAACCCCATCAAACGGTCTCTCTAGAATTCTGTAATTTCACATACTAAATGTGGTTGTTGTACTCGACATTGTCTTAAGTGCATGTGTAGTGTTGTAAGCTACCGATTCTTTTGCGATTCCTGCTTTCTGTTGGAATGGTGTTGTGACTGACGGCGGTCGGCTTGTGCCTGAAATTGGGTTGTAGAGTTTGATAGGTTGCTAGTCGTGCGCGAACCAGCAAAAAGGGAAAGAAAGAAAACGAGTTCAAATAGGTGTATGTGAAAATTGGAAAGAAAATTGTAAAGAATAAATGTCTGTAAAGCACTTGATAGTATTTCGCAAACCACACAGACTCTCTGTGAGCTGCACACCGTACTTTGACTGCCTGCCGGTCTGGCAGTTTTTCAACTTTCTTTATTTCATTGAAAACTACAGTCTAAATGTACCGCCACAATGGTTGACTGCCCGCTTTGTTATAATCTTTCAATATGGTTACATTTCGCCTCATCAGTGTGCTTTTCATTTTTATCCTTTTTCGCTCATCACCGTAACCTTTACTCTGTAATTGTCCTCACACTCCTTGCTTGGCAGTAGTAGAGTCCGATTCGGAATCGTTAAGTTAGATGCTTTATTCTTATTCTTCAAAACAAAGTGTAAACACCTACAAATTCTGGGGGAAGTTTTATACCATATGTTACTCAGTATTCCCTTGAAAAATATACGGAAAGTAAAATTAGCGGAAACATTTAGATCACTCTTCAACAATCTATAATTTTCAACGAATTTGCACTTTATTTTAGTTCTTCTCTAAGACAGTACTCCTGTGAAAACTGGCAAGACGTTTGAATCAATGACCGAATTTTCCCAGCGTAGTAAAGAAAAAACATCCGAGACCATTTGCTACGTTGTACATTCACATTTTTCTATAGTTCATAGATTTTACTTCGAGTAAATCTTTCGAAAATCTCTAGTGCATTCTCATCTTTACACAACATTCTCCAGTTTACTTCGGAAATATTCGTATCAGCTTCTGAAATCTGTTTAAACCTTATTGCTAAATATTATTTATAAATTTTAAACCATAAACAGGGTATATTAAGTTTACCAGAAAGTTTGTAACACACAAAAAGGTATGTATAGATATATAAATAATCAGCGTGAGAAGCTGAGTCGAATTAGCCATGTCCGTCTGTCTGTCGGTTTGTATATACGCGAACTAGCCTCTCAGTTTTTGAGATATCGAGCTGCTCATTTCGGAATCGCCGAGTTTTAGAGTTATCGGTCTAAAATTATGCACACGTCCTCAACTTTCCGAGAAGCTGCTCATTTATCGGAACTACCGATATCGAACAACTATAGCATATAGCTGTCATACAAATTGAACGATTAAAATTAAGTTCTTGTATGGTAAACTTGTTTATTTATGAAGGTCATTATAGCCGCGGTGCAACTAAAGTTAACGTTTCTATATATTTTTATGTTCGTTTAAATATATTTTTTTAAATTTTTTGTTGCTTTCTTCTTTAATTTGAAGAGAGCGGCACCTGTCGTCTTCGATATACGCATGCTTTGATGTTATGTCAACATTTTTTCTAAAGTTTGGTAGTTCGGGTTATTGCTCTTGTAATTTTACAGCTGTGAGAGGTTTTCAACTTTTTGAGTTAGATTACAGAGATAACGTAGGGTTGAAAAAAGAATGTAAGGGTCGGATGATCGCCAAGCGAAGTTAAAACTTCTATATTAATAAATAAAAGGAAGATAGCGGCAAACGAAGTACAAGTAGTTCAACTGATTTACGGCCACCAGCCGAGAGCAAAAATAATACTCTGCTCAGGTTAAATACTCTACAGGGTATTTAAGAATACTCAATTTATATTAATTTTTATTAAAGAACTTCGGTGAGCTTGTGATTGTGAAAATCGCGGAAAAGCTTTCGCTATACCTCATTTAATCAATGTTAGATGAGCCCTTCAGGTCCGCAGCTTCTGGTCAGACCAAGTATTCCATACACTCCAACAACAGGTTGCCTTGATACAATAAAATCTTAATCTATGACACCGATCTGAGAACGGGCGCGATGGAAAAGATTGCCGACCTCACATTCTTTCGGCGTTTAGCGAGGAAGGAACATATATTTGGTTTTAGGGTAACTACTCAATTGTTGTAAATGTTTTTTAAAACCAAATTTTTTCGCAATCACTTAAATGTATTTTAGTCTAACTAATCCTTCTCATATACATATATATATACAGCGTTCATAGTATTTGTAAATAGTATAAGGTCAACAGCAGCGCTAATATCTAAACTCTTCCTTACTTGTTTGCTGCAGGTGCAGGTTGGTTTTTATCGCTATAAATTAATGTCTGATACAACAATAATGGCTCGTGCTCTACAATCATGCTTCAAAATCATTAGACACCAGACTCGATAAATCAATTTCAAAAACATTTGCCACGGCAATCGCTTAGGCAATTGTGCTTCGTTTGCATTTTTATTGGCTAACTTTCTTGAAGGTTCAAGTTTTTGCACGCCAATGCACCTGCAAGATTGAAATAATGTTGACATATTTTCAAACGCGATCATGAGCGCCTTTAGCGCTTTAAGCCATGTAGGTATACTATATACATACATAACATATGTACATATATGTATGTATGCTTAGCTAAGTACGTTTAAGCATTTAATTTGGCTCACCTGCGAAGCTACAATAATCGAAAGGACGCCAACGCATGAGAACACATGTTTTGTTGCTTAAAGAAGAGAAGAACACAGCTGCGGCAATATTAGAGAAATTTATAGACATTTAGAAACGAGCCGCTAAAAGATTTATGGCTATTATGTTAAAATTTGTAGGATGGACAAACTTACATAGATGTACACTCGTATTGAGCTGTTTGGTAAAGTTTTGTACTATATTTAGAGTACATAAGGACTTATTTCCTTAAGTTCCAGTACTTTTTGTTGTCAACCCCTTGATATTCCACGATGAGACAAAAAGTATAAAGCCAACGGTTTATGCAGCTGTTTAAATACATATATGTATATTAGGGTGGAGCGAAAAAAAATTTCTTTTTTGCTTAGCCTGAGGGTAAAATCTGTAGATTATAAAAAAAAAAAATTTTATGGACAAACAAATTTTTTATTTTTAACATCTACAAGTCAGTTTTAAAGTAAATTTCGATTTAAAATTTTGTTTGGACAAAAAAAAATTATTTTAGTTTAAACTTTACATTTATATAAAAAATACCGAATGTCACGGTTTTTGATTCAAAATTTATTTTGACGTTTAAGACTTTTTTAAAACTCCAATAATGACCCCAAAATTTTTTTTTATGTTGATAACTTTTAATTGGATGGAAAGAGGGCTCTCCACAGCTTCTAGAACACTTATCAAAAAATTTTTACGAAATACAAATTTTAACTCGAAACTTTATTGTAAAACCGAGTAAAACTCTAGAATTCATTTCCTCTCTCATTTCTAAAGAAATAAAGCCCGCTTATGCCGTCATAACACAATCCACATCAAACGGTCAATTTTTGGGAATGCAATTGCGTTTCCTCAACCACAATTTTGTTTGTTGATGAAGTCATTAAGCCAGAAATGGGCCACATCTGCGAAGACGATTTTTCGATCATTAGAGCTCTTACAGTAGCCACCTGAGAACGTGAATTTGCATCATAATCTTAAAAAATTTTCAAGCGTTGTACCAAGTTGAAACGTGACATGATTAAATGGCAAACCTTACTGAACACACTGACAAAATTTGACACAAATCCGTAAACACACATGGCCGCCACGATCTGTTAAAATTACGTCATCTCTATTGGTAGACGTTGTACCGACGGACATAGTTATGTTTGTAAATATTCGAATCATATATACATATCTCGAGATTTACTTTTATCTATTGAAAGTATCTATCATAATATTCTCATTCTTCGCCATTAATATTTTGAAATTTATTCTGCGTAACTAAATTCGAGTGAAGCGAAGTCGCTGGAAAAAAGGCGCTTCTTCACGGTTGGCTCGAAACTTAATAGATATGTTGGAGGGGGCATCGTCTGTCGCGAGCTCCAAATCAACTCTTGCTTTAGACCATCAAACCACTGTAGTCTATTTTAAGTAAAAGTGTAGCGTAATGCAGGGAGGTGTGCATTCACTCCATTAGCAAAGCCGCTATACACGGCTTGAGTTCGCTGACAGTGTGCTCACAGCCAGTCAAGGAGTGTAATACCTGATTAGCAATAGCATCTCACTACTTTGTTATTAGACTTGTTTGGGCACATTACCCGTTCGAAATCGTTGGGAAGTGTAAGGAAGGTGAGCTCGCAAGAAAGTCCACCCTCACTAAATCACATTGGCTGGGAACGAAACGGTGTTCACCGGTCCTCTTGCGTTCTGACACTGGATCTATGCAACTGGCGCGAAATTAGCAAGCGTTAGTCGGTTACCAGCAATTGGGCGGTTACGAAATCCTTCTGACTCGAAGTGGAACGTAATTACTACTGTTCGCTCTTAGCAAGGTTCATCTCACTGCAACTATGCTGGTTCTAACTGGATACTGTTCATGTTTTGATGCTAAGAATCATGTCTAATGCCATCGCAAAGGACTGGCATTCTCAGCTGTCGAAATTATTTCAAAAACGTTGACGATTCTTTAGTAGTATACAGAAAAAATAAAAGCAAGAAAGAAATCATAGAAAACTGTGCAAAAGATTTGTTGAATATTTTGGTTGTGTCATTAGTACAGCTCTTTGGTAGCAACGGTACAAATGTTAATTGTAGAAAAATTCAAATATAGGTATAAACTTTTTGAACAATGAATGTTCCTCGACATTATGTTTTTGAAATCATTAAGTTTATCATTGCATTAACTTTTTTCTACTTGTTCGGAGTCAATGAAACATTTTCGTTGCTTAAATTCTATTTCTATATCCGAAGCAGTTTTATATCATATAAAGAATGAGAAGTGGGCTATTAGGGTTCTTCAAGCATAAGAAGGATTGTACGAAATTGAAGAAAACTACAAAAGTTGATCGCAGATAGGACTACAGAGTCAGTAGAGTGAAGTCCTGAAGTAAAGAATCCTATAGTGAAGATCATTTACACTCAAATTGGTTAATTTAAGAACGAAATTAAGTTGTTTAACTATAAAATACATAATAAAATATTTGCTGGCTTAAAAATTAATGACAACTAATCAATAATTCCTTTCATTTCAATATCAGTAGATAGAAAATTCAAGCAGTATGCAAACTTTAATTATACTGCGAACTTGAGGTGTCTTTCCTTGACGACCACAAATTACTGTTTATAATTGATTATCGTGTAATGTCTTTATAATTATTTACATGCATGATCACTTTTGTATAAAAACCTGAAACATTACTATTAGGTCTAAAAGCGTAGAATAAAGCAAATAGCAAGAATGGCAGGTTCTACAATATAATGACAACAAAACATATGTACCATAAATATTGTAAATACCAAAACAATTAAATTATAACTTAAACTCATGTAATTTAAATGAATTTAATAAAAAATGCAATTTAAATGAAATTTAAAGCAAAATTGTCTATGGTCAGGGATTAAGCAGCAATTTAATATGCTTGGACATAAAGAATTTCAAAACTGAGCGCACAGTTGACCAGCCCTTAACACCGTCAAAAGGGTCAACGTACTAAGGATATAACGTAATTAACATGCAAAAAGGTCGAATTCTAATTGCATACTTAATTAGACGCCGGGTGAAAGGTCATGGTCATGATGCTGATGAAACGCCGGCACCTTTCACCATTGTTACGGGAGAAAGGGTGCACAGGCTAGTTCATGGAGGTGGGTGCAGCGCTGTAGCTAATAAGTCGTAGCCTTGTATAGCACCAGCCAAATCTGGGTCAAAGTGAACGCGGGCGAAAGAAATGGATTGCCATCAGCGTAAAGGGTTAAAATCTTAAGCGGATTGCGTTTTTTCCACGTTTTGGCGGCGGAAAGCCGAATCGGTTGTAGCTTGTCGACTTTCAATTAAAAGTTGAAAGTTTTGAATTCCGCTTTAATGGAATTGAATTTTAAAAGATTGTTGAAGTTGACTAGAAAACTAGGTATGTTGCTTGACGCCGCAGCTTTTAAGCGTTGGTCGCGCACTGATAATTAATTAACAAAAAGTGTGTGACAGCAACAAAAGGTGCTAATTAGAGACAGCCTTGCCAACTATGTGCGTTTTAAAGTAGAAGGCTGGAATTAAAATTTATTTTTGAAAATTTCTTCTCAATTCGTATGTGTGTGTGTGTTTACATATATATATAATATGTACATATGTCTTTTGCCCTGATTTGCCTTCCCTATACGGGACAGCGTGTGCAACAATAGCCTAATTTTGTTCATTCTCTGCATTGGCGTCAACGAGTTGAATGTCCGCGCAAGGCGACACATCGCAGCTAGCCGTTCGTTTCATGTGTCAGCGTTGCTGTGAGATTTGAATTTAAATCAGTTTTGACAGCTTTAACCCTTAACCCTTTTTTTACGGACGGACGGCGGATGCTTTTGACTGCACATTGAAGGGTTGGCTTGGCTAGTTCGTTGACTATCCTTTGCTGCCCGTTGCCCCTTTTAAGCTATTTTGCTACCTTTTTTCTTTGAAAAGCGACCAGCGAGAGGATGAACGGTTGCTCGCTGGCATATACATACATACATACATACGTATCCTGTTGTGCGGGAATTTACTGCGTTGCATCTGTTTCCCCATACATACATACATACATACATACATACAAAGGCAGTACTGTCCGATGTTGCAACGATTGTTGGCTTTGTTGTTATTGTATTGCCGCTGCTACTGCTGCATAGAGCTTCTGCCGTTCGTTTCACTATACATTTTTGTTGTTGTTTAAATTCAGCCTTGTGGTCTGTAATTGCTTATTTAAGTGCGTTGAAGTTGGTCCTTTTTTCGAAGAGCAAATAAAAAAAAAATAAAAAATGATAATATTGGTTGAACCGTAACTATAATACCCTTCACAAATAAAACAAGAAAAAACGTTAACTTCGGTTGCACCGAAGCTGTAATTCTCTTCACAGAACTTGAATCCGATTATTAAATTTGTATGGCAGCTAAATGATATAGTGATCTGATTTAAACAATTTCTTCGGAGATTGCATTGTTGTCTTAGAAAATAACGCCTGCCAAACTTGGTGAAGATATCACGTCAAATAAAAAAGTTTCCCATACACGCACTTGATTCCGATCCTTCAGTTTGTATGCCAGCAATATGCTATAGTGGTATAGACCCGACAAACGAGCAGCTACTTGGTGAGAAAAAGACAGGTGCAAAATTTCAGATCGATAGCTCAAAAACTGAGGGACTAGTTTGTATATATACAGACAGACGGACATGGACGGACTAAATCAACTCAGCTCATCATGCTGATCATTTATGTATACATTTTATGGGGTCTCCGACGTTTCCTTCAGGGTATTACAAGCTTGGTGGCATACTTAATATACTCTGTTCAGGCTATAAGAAGTTTTCATACAAGAACTTGATTTTGATCGATCTGTTTGTATGGCAGCTATACTTGTATGTTATAGTGGTCCGATTTGAAAAATAATCCATGTCAAATTTCGTGAAGATAATTTGTCTTTTAAAATAGTTTTCCATATAAGAGGTTATATGGTATCGGTTAATTTGTATGACAGCTATATGCTATAATGGTCCTATATCGGCGGTTATGATAAATTAGTAATTTCTTGGGGAGCAAAGAGCGAGTACCAAAACTCAGGACGATATCTCAAAAATTGAGTGCTAGACTACTTGCTTCGCTGATCATACAATATATAATATTATATATACCATATGTATTTTATAGGGTCCTCGGCGTGCCCTTCTGGGTGTTACAAACTTGATAACAAACACCCTGTTGAGGGTATAACGAGCACAAAAAAAAATAGAAGAAATTGATGGACATAAATGCGAAAAAAATGAGCTGATTGTAGTTAAAAGAGCCGACCGTTGAGCTACGAAGCTGCCCTAGCACAAAACAATGGAATTCCGTGTGTAATTATTCTACAGCGAATGGTTGGCAATGCAGGACACAACGCGACGTGCCCACAGGAAAGGGTTAAAATAACCTGGACTTCAGCAACCCCATGTACTGATGCTGTTATCCACATACATAGTATGTATGTATATTTCTTGTGTGCTGCTATCTGATGCCGGCCGTGACATCCCGGTATACGGGGCAGATGTGCTTATTGACCGACGCACGGATGAGCGGCATGTAAAATCAAACAAAAATTGAAAATCATAAACAAAATAAAATACAACAAAAAAGAACAGAGCAAACATGCTTAGAGGCTTATTAAAATAAAGGTAGCTATGAATATGTATGTATGTGTGTGAATTGTAGATGTAGTACTTATCGAACGCTGATTTGCATGGCTTCGATATTAAATAGCTTTATTACAACTGCTGCTGAAACAGGACCGTACCTTTAACTCTTCTTGCTTGCATGTAATGTTTTCTGAAGCGTGTTGTTCTTATTTGGTGCAGCTGTCATGATGGAAAGTGGACTTTAAATGAAACGTCAGTCAGTTGATGATTGCAACGACTTTCATAGAGAGGCGCTAAAATGACGTCAACAGGTCAGCTGTTGTGATTAAGAGGTTACATGGGCTTCAAAAAAAAAAAAAATTTTGTCTTATTTAGTTCTGTAACATCTCTAGAATATTGTTCTAAATTCTCAAGTTGATAACAGTAATAGTTTTGGAGATATAGCTTTGAAAATTGCGCGCTTGAGGTCAGCTATATAATCAGTTAAAACTTTAAACGCGTTTTTCTCGAAACTTACTGAAAGTCGGTTGTCAACTTTACACCGGTCTTTGAGATAAAATTTACAATATCTTGCCGCTGAGGGTTTTTTTTGGTTCAATTACAACTATTGTATTTAAAAAACAAAAAACGACGAGAAATTTTCAACAAAATTTGCATGTTTTTGTAAAAACGTCTGCCCAAAAAACCATTTTCACTTTATTTGTTTTTTCCTCGTATCCGTACCTAGTTAATGGTCTTAGTTCAAACATGCATTTTTTCCTTTTTACTTTTGATGAATCTGTCAGAAATTCTGCTGTCAACGTCGAAGCACCTTTCTTCCGAGGGACTGCCACAAATGACATCGTAATGACCGAGTTTTGAATATTTTCTTTTGAAAATTTCACAAAATCTTTATTAAATATATATCTTCGGAATAATAAAAATTTTGAATGAAATATTTAATTTTTTATATGAAAAAAAATTATTGAGAACAGGGCGTTTTTGGCTCGACGATACCCATGAACCCCTTATATTTGAGCAGAACTTTTACGTTTTTGTTTTTGATATATTGTATTAAAGATCGTTAATTGCCTTCGTTCGCCTTCTCACTGTTAACGGTCTTACTTCGAAGCTGTTAAGGGAGAAATAATTGAATATTGGCAAAATATTTGCACTTGTATGTATATATGCTATTTATTTCTAAAAGATCGGAGTCCCGAAAGCGAACAGAAAATATGTTATTTTGGTATTAGGTTAAGGGTCTCTAGGTCGTACTTACTCAGCTCCAATCCTTAAGCAAACCTGTTTTACCCCTGCATATATCGATATCTTATACTTTCAAAAATAAAATACTGAAATTTTAAATTAATATTTCAAATAGTTTTTGAGTTACAGTTTTTTAAAGAGTAGCCGTTAGTAGTCAATGTAAGAAAACGGCTTATCTTAAAAAAAGTTTTACTCGAAGCGGCATTTTTCGAATTTGCTGCAGTGATGACTCGGAGACAAATGATCAAATCACTTTAAAATGTTCTCTACATCTTCTCTAAATAGTTCACTAGATCTGATCACTAGATCTGTAGAACCTTTTTTTGCGCCCTCGGAGATCGCGTGTAACACACCAAATATTAATTTAAAGATTTTACTACGCACAAATATGCTCTTAAAATTTTACACAATTGATACAACAGTTTTTTTTTTTAATTCTCAAACGTCACCTTTTTTAAGGCTTTCACATCTTAATAACGGCTTAAACTCCAAACACAATGAAAGTGTCAAGATTCGCAAAAGTTTACAGGTGTACATGGTAACCGGAAAAGTTTTTCGTAAACAATAGAGTAACATATAACATGAATACAAAAGTAAACGGCATTCAAATAACGTCGAAAAAAATTTTTACTGATAACTGGTTGTGATCATTTTTAGAATAACATAATTATTGTGAGGGCAGAATCGTTAAGCTTTTGGTGTTGTTAACAGCTAAAGTTTCTGTTAATATGTCAGTTAACTATATAAAGATAAATTAGTACATAGCAATTATGGATTGATGAACTACTTACAGAAATCTGCTATTGCTGACTTTTTATGATTGTAAATACTTTACAGCAAATATTTAAAAGCAATTTGTTAAAGTAGTTAGCTGGTAATGTAGTCAACGCCCACAAACCATTCGCACAATACGTAAAGGTCATGAAAAATCGCAATGCAGTCAAATTACACGTTGCTTGTTTGTCCGCCCATTACAATAGTTGCCAGATGAATATTACTGGTCACAGAGGTAAAAGCGCCCACGCTATCTCCACTGACATTTTGTGTAGCACATGTGTCAATCTGCACATTTTTTTGTAAGAATCGACGGTTTAAAATAATTAATATTTTTAAATGATGCAATAATAACTGAAGTCATTTTGGTGTAGCTCATAAGATAGATCAGCTGATTTGGTCTATGGTTTTGCGTTGGTAACTGTTTACAGCATAAGTGTTAAATGGATGAAGTTCCCGTTTTTTATCTTGTTTCAGATAGCACAAGTTAACGCCGTTCTGGTGTAACCCTCTTAAAATATGTGATTCCGAATTTTAGACTAGTAGCCGCCATTTTGTATCAAAATTAATACAATATCTATTTTTTTGTACTCTTTTCTGCACTGAAATATAAAATCTTATATAAAAATAAATCCATTATTTCTGAATTAGTATAACTATGCACCGTTTTGTCCCAAAACTTGTTGCCACTTATTACCCTCAATTTCATAATGGCACTCTTATAAAAACCCTATTTCTTATTGGCAACAAAGTGGAACAGTCGGTTTTCATAAGCTGCGCTTGAGGCGAGCTTTTTACCAGCAAAATCATTCGCCATAGACTACAAGGTGGATTCATAAGAACCTTGCAAGCAAGCCATCTGATCTACTGGCGAGTCACTATCGATGTGTGTGGCCTGGCATTGTCCTGATGGCACAGAATTTCTCTGCTAGTGGCCAAAGGTAGCCGCTTCTGAGCAATAGCTTTCTTCAGACGGTCTAAATGTTAATAGTACACGCTCGAATATATGTTTAATAAAGCCTGTAAGAAAAACGTTCGCTTATATTTTCTAACTGCCAGATTAAACTGTCGAAGTTAAGCCATTATTAAATATATACCATATAACTTTCGTGTGTGGCCCTGATTAACTGCTATGAGACAGCAGATCTATTGAATGATTCTTAAATGATCATCACAATATTTTCGAGACGCCGTGTATCCAGTTTGTTATTAGAGCTGCAGCACTGATTTACTTTTAATATTTATAAATTGTCTTTTAACGGCGGCTTTGGTGGAGGTGTTGAAAAGTTGATGACGCTACTAAAATACAAATCATAGTAATGAATTTTAATTATGCGCTCCACAAAGCAGCTGCATGCTTTGTACATATATAGTTACTATGTATATGTACATATACATACATAGGCACATATATGTACAATTAGTCTTGTTTTTGTATATATATTTTACTGAGGAGTCGCCTTCATAAATTCATCGCCGCTGTGATTTAATGGCGCTGCATGCCTAACAACAATTAAGTGCCAAACTTAGCTGCGGTGCTCAGGAGCGTAGGAGCAATAACTGTTGTTTGTGGCTTATGTCAATGTGTTAAATGAGAATTGTAAATCAAATTTGAATTTGCGCTTTATTAATTGTACAATGAATTCATAAATTCAAGTTATTTCAAAAGGCGTAAGCAAGAAAAACAAAAAAACAAAATCGTATACCTATGTATATACATATATATGGTATATATTCATATAAATATACATATTGATATTGTTGGTAAGTACGTGTAATTGCATTTCTGCTGCATTGCCTTTGTCATTTTGTCTTGTGACAAGTTAATGACTGACATGTCAAATGCTTAGCTGCAGCTGGTTTGAGGTTGAGTTGCTTATCGGGAAACCTGATATGGGCTGACTGCTCACCTGCAAGCTTCCACCAAGTTATCGTACAAATATATTATATAAGTATGCATATGCATGTATGTGTGTTTGTATATATGTATAGGTATGCACGTGCGCTTGTAGGTAGTTGGCATCAAGAATTTTTCATTCTTATATTTATGAGCGTTTTTATGCTTGTAGGCGTGTTGCACTGTGTTGCGGCTCCAATTGCCTGGTTTGCAGGCGTGACCACATTTATATCATCAACGCATGTGAAACTGTCAAATAATCTGTTATGCGAAATTAAAATTCATAAAATGAAATTACAACGATAATGGGTGGTTGAAAATGAGATTTTTTATTTTTAGTTGTAAATGCTATAAATCCATATTGGAAATCGAAAAATCGTTTTGATTCAAAAAAATTGGCGACACTTAAGTAAACATTGGCATGGAAACTCAAATGGCCCTGGGTAAGCAGAATTATATAATATGAAAGGGCGCTCAATTAAAGGTCAAATTTGAGAACTAAAACTGAGACAGATGTCTATGAAGCTCGTGGACTATTAAAATCTTTAAATATGTCACAATCTGAGTATCACGTGATTTACAATGTACCAAATAACAAAAAAATACTGTTTTTTTTTTATTAAGGGGGAAAGCGTTGGTCAAAGTTTTCTCATTTTTTTTTTAATTTTTATAGTATATACTTTGAGAATATCTTATAATAAAAAATATGTTTCCAACTCCATATCGCAAATTTCAAGCAGATTCCGAATTTAGCGTTCACTCTGGAAGCCGCAAATTTCATCTGAAATGAGGTTGGAATTTACCTTTATTATATGTCTCTCTTTTATATGAACCTAGATGCTGTCAAATAAGAGAAAAAGTTAACTTCGGCTGCACCGAGGTTATAATAACCCTTCACACGTGCAATTCTCATAGCATTAAGGGGTGCAAAAAATCTTTCTACTGATTTAGAGCGATCAGCTTATATGGCAGCTATACGCTATAGTGACCGGATCTTAACAATATGTTTGTAGATTGTAGCGTTGCCTTGGATAATAATCTGTGCTAAATTTCGTGAAGATATCATGCCAAATCTAAAAGGTTTCCATACTGGCACTTGATTTGAATAGATAAGTTTGTATGGCAGCTATATGCTACAGTGGTCCGATATCGGCGATACGGATAAATAAAGAGTTCCTTGAAGAAAAAAATAACGTGTTCAAAATTTCAGATCGATAACTCAAAAACTGAGGTACTAATTTGGGTATGTTCAGGGTATAAAAATATAAAACTGAAATTTTTACAGGGGTCAAAACAAAAAACATGTGATTTCGCTGCATTTGGCAAAAAAATATAAAAACATTAAGAGCGCATTATTAAGAAGTAAATAACTGTTAATATTCAAAACGATTAGATGGAAACTTTTCAAAGAAAAAAGTCGTGTTGAGGAAAACTTGTTTAAAAAATCACTCTTTTTGAATTGAAGGATAGATACTCACTTGAATAACTTTTAAAAATAGCTTCGAAGAATGGATCGGAATTTTTATTTAAAATTTGGAAACATATTTTTCAATAGTTCTACTAACAACAGTCTAACCCTAAATTCCGCTTAAAAAAAAAAAAACAAGTAAAAGCCGTTATCATTTTGTTTAAAAAAATTTTAAAATATAAATTTTGTACCACCTTTTACAAATCCAAAACTTGTTGGCTAAAATAGTGGCTACCTACTAGTTGCGTGCCTTGGCAGTTTTTGTTCTTAATCAATGTCACCAATAAACTTATTTGCCGCTACTTGCAAAATTATTGGGATGCTCCCGCTGGTTCGGTTGTAGGCCATATTTACATACACATACGAGTATAGTATGTGTTAGTGATCGTACATTTTATAGTCAAATGAGAGATTTACGAGTGGGGAAGTACAATGAAGAGGAGTTAACTTCTGAATTTAACGACTTTAAACCGCATCAAAAGACACGCCTAACCTCAATGCATATAAATGTTAATGATTCTTAATAGGTTATAAATAATAAAAAATGGTTAGAAAAACTGGTGGAGAGTAAATTAGTATGCGTATATAAATTTGTGAATATGTATGATCATATTTTCCTTGGATAGCTGTTGCAACACTAAAAGTTGAAACTGTTGCAAGGGAATCATTGAAAACGTTGCAGAAATGTTTTGGAGGGTTTCATTTGTTAGTCGAGATTATGGGTTTAAGGAAAAATTCGCCGAAGAGAGGGCCTGCTGACTTAACAAAATTCATTATAATTGATATAATAATTTCTTTGGTTGTTCTTTGTGATTTTTTTCTCTCGATCTACGAGTATATATGTCTACAAGGTGGCGTAACTTGATTATTATTCCATTGTTCCAATATTTCTACCATACGTTGGAAAACTACTGTCCTTGTGAGTTCTTTTCAGTATTGCCAATTTTTTAAAACGTAAACAACAATATTTTCAGTTAATTATATATGTCAAACTTTGTGCCTGAATAAGTATTTTGGCGGGCAGTTCTTCTTTATTACTCTAATATGACACCACAGCCGAAAGTCATTGTATTTTAGTGGAATTTTATGGTGGGAATGCTCTAGCTGAGCAAACGCGAACGCTAAAAGTGGTTTGTACGATTTAATAGTTCTGGTTTTGGCTTGGATAACGAAGAACGTCCTGTGCGGACAAAAAATATTGAAGATGAGGAACTGGAAGCATTACTCGATGAAGATTGTTGCCAAACACAAAAAGAGCTTGCAGCTTCTTTCAGAGTCACTCAAGACATATAAAAGCGACCGGAAGTAAACAGGATACCATATGAATTGAAGAGACGTTAAAAGATGTTTTGGCATGTCAAAAATGCTTCATGAACGCTACAAAAAGTAGTCGTCTTTTACGACAACTATTAATGCGCACCGCTCTCGACAACAACTTATCATATTGATGCGAGGATTGCTGAAAAACGCTTGGAATTTGCGACCAGTCAAGAGGCAATAATATTCCATCATGACAAACAACCCTGGTCTCATGTTGCACGACGAGTAAAAAACTATTTGTTAACAGCGGATCGTTAGTTTTGCCTCACCCGTCTTATAGTGTGGGCTATTCCCTCTTCTGACGGACGAGGCAGAATGCCCTCACTGAAATACGGTTCACATCAGAAAAGCGTATTAAAAATGGGCTTGATTTATTCTTGTCCGTCAAGCCGGCACAGTTTGGGATAGAGTCCATAAACTACCAGTGAGATAGTAGGGTCTGGTTTGGTCAGTTCTACTTCTAGGTCGTGAGTCACATCATAAGATGTATGTTATTAAATTGATATTTTGTTCATCGGTTATTCAAGACCGGCTTTTTTTTTGCTGAGAAGTCGGCATCTGAGATACTCGTAAAAATGAAGATTTTAACGCTTACCGCTTGGCAATAAAGCCAACCAGTGAGGATGAAAATATTATACTACATTGAGCATACGGTGGGCCTTTTCATAAGAGCTAAGTGATTCATTCTCATCTAGTTTTATCATGAAAGTAGTCTTTGGTTTTCATATTTAATTCTGGTTAGAACTCGGTTATTGTTCGGCATTTCGCTCAAATTTGAACTATAAACCATACCGTCCCTATACGTAACTCTCTTGAGATAGGTGGGGTGGTTCGCTAAGACGACTATACAAAAATCCCTCATATTTTTTCGTTTTACAAAATGCCTGTAGTAAGGTTATCAGCTTTCGTTTCGGATAAAACTCGGTTATTGTCTTATTATTGGGTGTATTCATTAATTCGTGCGGTTTTTTTACGAAAATGAAGACTTTATTGTGAAAAAATTGTTATACATTTAATGTTCAAAGTATTGCCCATCGGAAGCTATGATGTTTGCCCATCTTTCTGGCAGTTTGTGGATCCCATCCCAAAAGAACTTCTCCGGCTTGGAGGTCAAGAAAGAATCAATCCAATTTCTCACCTGTGGACAATGAAATCGATTGTGGTTCGGGTGTTTTATATTCTGCTCTCACTACTGTCAACTGCATCCTTCGGCAGCTGTTACTTTCCAGTTTGCGAATCACTTGATTAGTGTTGGCGTCTTCAAACAATGAGAGCAAATTAATAACTGTGCCTTTGGACCACACCTTCTGCTGATGCTTCACCTCACAAAGCACTGTGTGATAGTGCCACTTTGAGTTTACCTTTAGCAGAGGAAAATGAACTGCAGTGGCAACATTTCTAAGAAATCTCAAAAGAATTCCATACTTTTATGTTTCACTAATTTTTAGTGAATTCTTTTTTATATTCTTTCTGTTTTTGTTTGTTTCTTTTATTTTGTCCAATTTACCAAAGCAGATTTTTCACTTCCAACCACAATAAGCTTGGGCGAAAGGTCGGCATGCAATGCGAACTTCTTTGTTGCTGCAGCTCTCCGAGCTTAGTTTGTCAACAGGAAGAGCAAACGAAAGCAAAAAAAACACCTTCTAATGAAAATTTGCGGCGGCAAAGAAGAGCCGCAGAGTCGTAGAAAAGCCAAAGGAAGAAATAGCATATGGACGCAATGATTTCAGTTTGGCAAAGTGAAAAAAATGTGGCGTATAAAAAGCGAGAATGCAACTTAAGCGAATGCTAAAGAGGAAAGGCAACCATCTGCATGAATTGTAATTGAAAAGATTTCCCTCTGAGAAATTGCGCGAGTCTCCGGTTTTTTTTATGACGCTCAAAACGGCAGCAGCTATTGGTAGCCATAATGCTATACTTACTCAGCTTCACTACAAAAAATAACTAGCTCATAGTGGGTGGTTCATCGATTCGCAAGATGGCATATAGTATGGCTGCTGCATGGAGACGGTGAAAATTAATAAGGAAACCCTTGGGATATGTGCTGTTGCATACACTACGTGCAAAGACAATCTTGTAAGCGCACAAAATGCTACGCTAGATTTCTTTTGGAGCGTTGGCAATGCAGTGTGCGTCCGAAATGAAGACCTGCGACATCAAAGTCGCATTCATAATTAGATTATACTTAGGAGTAAGTGTCCTCGGGAGAGTCTCAGTTTCCATTTACATAGAGAATTTCTAATCAGCGTATAAAAAAATTGGCAGCTGCGTTTATGTGTAATGTTTCAAGGTTTACCCGACCTTACGCTTATTAAACGCGAATTTCGGTATTTATCACCTTCTACTTGAAGTTGGCTGCGGTCGCTCCGACTGTTCGCTATTCGCAAATAAATAACCGCAATAATTGCGAAATAAGTAAGTATTATGGAAATTTCACGTAAATTGAGGAAATGCAATTTTCTGGATTTCGTTTTTGCTCCTTTCCCTCTCTCGCTCACTCTCGCTCCTAACGGCCAGATAGACGGTAGTGTTAATTTAGCATTTGGCGTTCGCCAGTGTGAAGGTGAATGGAGCGCTACCACATAGCTTGTAGGCATTTTTATGTGACGGTTTGCCGGTGTACAAAAAAAATAAACAACAAAAAAAAGAAGGAGCCATTGGTTGACTGGCTGGTGGTCGCATTGCATTCGCTAAAGAGGCAACAAAAATACCAAACCGCAATTATGACGGTCCGTTGGGGCGTTTGCTATTTTTATTTTTTATTTGAACTTCCGGTTCGTTGGCTGTTCTATGACGCATTTAATTTCACTGCCTACTAAAATTTGTTGGATGGGCTATGCCGTGAGGGTTTGCTGGATAAAAATAATTATCCGACTCGGTAGAATTCGTTATTGAAATTAAAGCTTATTGAAGATTTATTTATTTTGCTCTTTTATTACACAGTGATGCTTTGAAAGTGAGATTTAAATGTTTAAAAGTACAAACCTTTCCCGAAAGTTCTGGATTATTAACTATTGGCACGCTGACTGATTGTAATCTAATTTAGATAATGATACTGTATCCCCTCATATATTCGAGTTAGTCTGCCCAATGCCCTTTTGACCAATCAAGTACAGTGCTTGAGTGTTCTATACTAGAGACAAGATCTCACAGAGGATAAAGTGATAAAAGTTCATGATTTCGTATTGGCACATCGCCGACTGAATATACGAAAGACAGCTGAGACAGTTTGCATCTTAAAAGACTGCATGGGTTTTAGACTGGTTGAAATATTGTGTGTCTTTGGTATATCTCAGAGACCAAGGAATAGTTCAAACATTGGACTTCACCCAGTAAACCTTCTTCGACGGTGTGTTCTACATCGATTAGTTGGGGAAATTCAAATTCATCTCTCGACCATATTGCTCAAAAAATAGCTCCATTTGACAAAGAGAATAGTGCTTTTCCACTATGACAACGCATCGGCTAACACCTGCGCCATAGCTACGGCCAAACTAGTTGAAATATGCTACAAACCGTTGCCACATCCCCCGCATTCTTCAGATTTGGTCCCGTGCGACCTGTTTTTGTGTCCAAACTTAAAGAATGTTAACTTCGCCACGGAGGTCTACTTTGCATATTTCCAGAAAATCTATATCTTTCAGATGAATCAAAGAAGTTGGAGCAACGTTAGGTCAAGTATATCGAGCTAAAAGTAGACTATTTGTAACAATAAATCGCCATTTTTTGCAAATATTGTTTTTGCCTTTCTAAGCTAAACACTCTTCCGACCGCCCACGTAATCTAAAAATCGATTCTCGATAGTAATATCGAATCTATTGGCTTATTAAGCTCAAACTCATCATAAATAAGAGGAACAAAAAAAAAAACAAAAGTTAACTTCGGTTGCACCGAAGCTACTTTTGATACTCTTCAAAAATTCAAAAATTCCCTTACAAGACAATAATTTTGATAGATCAGTTTGTATGACAGCTATATGCTTTAGTGATCCGATCTGAACAATTTATTCGGAGGTTGTATCGTTGCTTTATACAATAATTCATGCTAAATTTATTTAAAATATCTCGACATATGAGAAAGTTTTTCATACAAGCACTTGATTCAGATCGATATCTCAAAAACTGAGGACGAACTAGTCCTCGTATATACAGACAGATGGATGGATGGATGGACGGACATTGCTAAACAGACTCAGTTCGTCATACTGACCATCGCTATATATATTTATTTTTTATAGGGTCTCCGACGTTTCCTTTTGGATGTTACAACCTTCGTGGCAAACTCAATCTAACCTGTTCAGGGTATAAAAATATATGTCTATTAAATGATTACATTAACACTATTATGTTTTTAAGGTAATGAAGAAAAAATGACAAATCATGTTGCTTGTAAAAAAATTACCGAAACCATCGTACAAAATTGGGAGCAGTCTATTTATTCATTATAAAATGCTTTATGTTATAAAAACTTCGACCAATTAATCTTTATGATAAATGAAAAAACTGATTAATCTTTTTAGAACCCACATTTTTGCCACATTTCAGGCACTAAGTAAGTAATGAAAAATATACACTTTTTCAAATGCTCATTTATCAACAAAACTATATCTCTTTTATTTATGATTTCAAAAAGTGCTCACCCCTCTGCCGAAAAAAAAATTCACTGCACCGTGTATGTTTTTTTTTTTTTTTGCAAACATGACGAACTATTGACACACTCCCTGACTGCCTGACTATTTGCTCTTTTTTATTATGAAGTTAACAAGTCAATTAAATACGCACAACTCAGGGCAATAGGCTGAAGCGCGGTCCGTGCTAAGTAACCTCAAAATTGGCAGACGCTTGCACCAAAAACTGACAAATTCAAGTGTTGAGCAAAATTTACAAGTGCTGCTGGCAAAAAATGACTTAAGCCTATTAACATTTTTTGCCTTGATTATTTAACAATTGTGTTGCTTTTCAACTTTCCTGCAATGATGAGCTGTCTATTCAATGTGTTGCATGCTGTCAAAGGTCGTTTGAATTTCGACTTTTCACCATCCGACTGCAATTCACCCCTCGTCGCTATTTGTTAACCCTCATTTTTTTTTTAGCTGTCGGTTCGAAAAAAAAATTAAATCCGAAGGGAACAATGTATCGCGATCCCTTTTGTGTGTTTTCGGCGTGGCTGGATCTCCCCTCTCAATGGCAATATGTTGTGATCGATCAATTGCGGTCGATCACTTTCTCTTTTTTCCATTGATCGATGATGGAAAACTGTTTATTAGCATTCATTGGTGGTATTGTGATTGGTTAAATGGGTCGTTAAGCGTTTATTGTGGAAATTGCATTGTTGCTTGTTTGTTGTTCAATTAGTTTTTGGCGCACTGTAGACTCTACAGTGTAGAATATAATGTTTGCCAATTAAACATATATTGACAACTGCGGTATTTTTTCTTCTTTTGTTAAGGTATCGATTATGTGCTCTAACTGTTTTTAACAATGTCAATTTAATTGATTATATTGTTTGCTAATGATTCTGGAATAAATTAGAGCAATTTGCAGATGTCGCTGTTGCAGTATCAGAAATCTATATTATACAGTTAGTTCCAAGGCAATTGTAAGACAAAGGATTAGTAGCGGTACTATATTTTGGTAATATACATACATATAAATATACATTTATCTATTGAATATTCTTAGTTAAATAGATCATCCTGAAGATTTTCATTATAGACTGGACATATCGGAAAAAATTTAATTGTTTTATTTGTTGTTGTTCTTCGCGGCAGAATTCTGCCGAGTTGACACTCATTGGCCAAATGAAAATTCGAGTCTGTTCCGGTTACGTAGACCCGACTGTCGTGGAAACGGGTTTTAGTCGACGATTGTGGTTTTACCAAAATGTAGGTGTCATACTTCCCATACCCCTTGGTTAGCGTTTATACTAAGGTCTTTCCACAAAGTGATATTTTGTTATAATCTCGAAATTTCTATATCGAGGTATATTTTCAATAATTAAGTGCGTCATTATAACTACGTTTGTTGGTATTCGGGAGCATTATCACATATCCAAAAATTTAAAATTTTCCCGTTTTGTGTTTTTTTATAGCTCAAGAACTGTAACCACTATTTTCTATCCGTAATATCGTTTTTTAATATTGTACAATCTAATTTCGACATAATAATTATCTTTAGGTGTCTAGATAATAAAAACCTATGGATCTTTTACTTTACAAACGCTGAAAAAGTATCGAACGAAAGCATTACCGCTGACCATGGTTTCACCAAAGTTTATGTGTGCTACCTTCTCATCATCCAATGAGATGAGTTTGAACTAAGATCCTTTCAGAATGTGATATTTTGCTATAACCTCAAAATTCGTGGTATATTAAAGTAGGATTTTCAATATTTTAGTGCTCCATTTCTTTTGATATACGGGACCATTACACCTTATCAAAAATTTTAAACTTTCAAGACTTTTTTTTATTTTTCTCGCTCAACAACGGCAGCCTAAGGAAAGATTCAAAAAGCTCCTGATGGTTTTCGGGATACAAAACTCATAATGTGATGTTTTTTGGCTTGCTAAAATGGCTTTAGGGTTCTCAAGATGTTAGATCTATGCAACTCTAAAATCTATGCATTTAAAGACTACCAATCTATCAAAAAAATATTCGAGAAACTTTTAATGCTTTTACAATGACTACAATAATAACACTCTCAATGAACTCAGTTTAAATTTGGTAATCATTTATTGTAAGCATTTTGATATGAAGTACATATTTTGGCACAAAAAAAGTCAAATTTTTTCCATAACGGTTTTTTTGCTGTTATATTATGCTGTCAAGAACTATAACAATTCAAGATTTATGCACGCTCGCCTCAATGCCCTGGATAGTCTGCCCTAAAAGGCGGCGCAAATCGAATTTTTTTGCCATCCTTCAGTTTATCAGGGTCTACATACTATTTGCCGTTAAAACGCACATCTGTATTTTCATTAAAATTTATAGAGCGTAATACTTTTTTGTCGACACCTTTTTTTCTTTGAAGCAGATACACGCTGTTACTTTTTACGAGTGCACACACTCCGGAAACATTGCTACATATTGTTCGCATCTTTCTGGGGTTTCAGTTTTATATATAGTTTTTTTTTCATTGGTTAGACAATAGTGAAATATGCCAGCATGGTACCAACAAATGAAAATTGAAAAAAGAAAAAAATTCGTTGTGGAAAAAAAACTTTTGAAAAATTTCATTAAAATTAACCCGGAAATTATGAGCGTGTCAAATAAAAGCAAAAAGAGCGCGATAATGCAAAAAAAAAAACAACAACTGAAATCTGAATTAAAATAACAACCTAACAAGCCGTCAGCACATCACGACACTACTGACACTAACTCGTTTATTTTTTTTTCAATCTGAACTAGAAATACTTGCTTTTTAACAATTAAATTATTTTTTGCCCAAAAAGTGTTTTTTTTTTTGCTTTTTTGTTGTTGACGTTGTTGCTTGACGACGGTGACTTTCGCTTGGGTACTAATTCAGGGAGTCACTGCTACCACCAACTAACATCACAATAATCCTCATCATCATCATCATCATCATCAGCAGCACCACCACCGGTGAGGGGTGGCTACCGTTTTTATATGCCCATTAATGCAGCCCACCCCTCGTGCCGCCATACACGTAAACTTATATACAAATGTATAAGTTCTTCTTCTAAAAAAAAACAACAATAGTCACAAAATGCGTTTAAATCTGAAAAAATTTTATTTTTTTCTACTCATAATAATATTTTTTTATTTTATTTTTTGTATAAAAGTACGTTTTTTGCTTACAAATTTCCGAAATGTGCGATTTGAATGTTAGATAAAGTCAAATGGATTTATGTTACAATTTTAATTTCTGTTTACGCCTGAATATATAATGCACAGATGAATATATATATGTATATGCATATAAAAAAACACAAGCATCAGCGTTGTAGAAATATCAAGATCTCGACAAGCAGTGTGTCGAATGAGACTAGAATATATTATATAAAAAGTTGATTGAGAGTTGTTAAATTAGAGATGAGCCTTTCAGTAACCTTGAGTGCAGACACAAAAAGAAAAAGTCCATTGAAATGACAGCAGGTTCCGTGTCAGTTAGAGTAATATCTTACGAGCCTTACTAGTCCGATTTGGGATCTATGTTGCAGTTGTTAAGGTTCTGTTGTGGGACAGTCCAAACTTATTAGGCAATGAAGATATGATTTCGTTATCTGCAATTAGATCGTGGACAAGACAATATCTTTGGAAATCGCTGATTAGTATTAGTATAAGAGAATATCTCACTTAGTTGGGAAAACCTACTACAACATGAGATCTACTTGTACTGTTGAAAAGATAGATATACGAGACATTTGAGACAATACAACAAGTTCTGGGATTGTAAAAGCCTTCTCAATACGATTAGGTTAGATGGCTGGCATGGCGGAGGGATCACACCCAGACTGTTATTTCCAGTCCTTTGTGAAGCCAAACGAAAAACTTCTGTAGTAGAATATTAGCTATCGACAAAGCGCACGGAACCTATCACAATCAGCTATAGTGGTTTATTTTCATTTTTGATATTTTACGTAGATGACAAAGTGTATGAGATCTGAGGTGTTTTTGCTTTGATCTGGAGACAGCGGAACATTCGAGGAGGAAGTGTTGAGATGTTTCTTTCTCATCTTCTGATTTCAAACAGCTAATGCAGCTGGCATCCGGCAAGATGTTCAATCTTACTGAATACCGATCGAACAGTGTCCAGTTAGAACACCTGAAACCATTGAAAGATGAACCTTGCTGAGATCGACGAGCTTTCTAGACCTCTTTCGATTAAGACTGGGCCGGAAGGACATGGCGACTGCACAGCTGCTGGTAGTTGATCAACGCTTGCTGAGCTGGTCTGAGGCCCAACACTCCAGTAGTAGTCCACAAGAAGCCAACGGAGCTCTCATTGCGCAGGTTTTGAAACTGAAGTACCTGTCCTAGCAAGCTTATCAGCCTTATAGTTTTCTTCAATACCGCTGTGGCCAGGCGTCCAAACTAGTATAATAATAAAATAGCTCGATGCTAAAGATAAGAAGTCTAGACATCCCTTCACTAGTTTTGAGCGCACAGTAAATGAGCTCAAGGCTAATACCACTCCCCTATTATCGTCAGGAAGCCTAAATCTGGAGATGTTGAAAAGTTCCCGACAGTATATTCCTCCATCAACCCTCCACGCAAGCTTTGATCTATCCGTAAAAAAGTTCACAACCCCTCTCAGCCTACGAGTCCTTCCCTTTCCTGCCTCCCTCGAAATTATGTGAGCAAAGAAGTGACATCAGGGCGAGGCTCGGCGACGTGCTAATCCAAGAATTTCGGAATGAAATCAATGTGTGCGAGGATTTCAGAGTATCTCGATAAGGTAAAATTAATATGGAAATAATCTTCAAATTTACACCGTTTTAAAACAGGCCAGGAATGCTTTGCTTAAACTTATGGCATAGCTAAGTCGTCTAATTTTGCATATATTCAATCATCCCTTAGTAGTAGTGAGTCTGCTAAAAATATTTAGGTATATGTGTATATGTGAACTATCGTTTTCCTGATGGACATATTGTTCAAAGCTGTCCACTTCTGAGTTCAATTTCCTTCAGACGGTCCAATTTGTCGCAGGTCTGATTTTGGTTGTAGGGGGTCGATCTTAGTAGATGAATCAGGAATCTCACCAAACACATAAAAAAATCTTCGTGACAGTCACTTCAGGCTGGGCCATCATTTGTGCTGGCCGGACTCACTGGCTCACCGCTATTCGACTACAACTGTGGATTCCGACAGACTATTATAAAATGGTTTATATTTCAAGTTATTCTATTTAGAGTTAGTCGATGTTACATCATTGATTAAAATTGATTAATAATCTAATATATTTCTGTCATAAAAAGTTTCTTTATAAACTCTATAAAAATCATCTATATAGTTTTTAACATATTCATATTGATGGTTTTTTTTTTTACAAAAACTAACTGTCTACATTGATATCCATTATGCCTTGTCATCTAGAAAATCCAAATAAATTTGCCATACCTCAGTGCCTCCAAAGACTCAACTCATCGCTCTGGTTCAAATATTTACTCATAATTAAAATGCACTTTGTCCACACTTCTAAAAGCAAAACAGCGAATAAGCTCGCAACAATTCCCAACAAGATGCTCATTGAGACAACCTCAAACCTCACACGGTGGCATGTCGCTGGGGGCGTTACAAACAATGTACATACACGGAGAAAATGATAATGAAATTGAATTCGAAGTAAACCTGAAAGTACAGTTAAAATAAAGAAATGTGTGAGTAATTGAAAATAATTACTTTTTAAGGTGGTTTATTTGATTCTGTCGTGATCACATCAGCACAGCACATATCTACATATATACAATTTCAAGAAACCTTTGAAAAGAAATGCATATAATTAGAGTAGACAATTTTAAAAATAAAATGTGTGTGAGAATATACAGTCTGTAGAACTACTTAAACAAATACTATTCCGAGCTTATCGGAATTTTTACAATTTTCTTGAAGAAAAATTTATCCTTAAATACTTTTAGAAGAGATCATCACACAAATCTATATTTTGAGAACTTATCTAAATAATGTTCAGTTACGATCTTTACAACGAAAATACGAATTAAATATGGATATTTATTGAAGCTTATGTCAGGTTCCGTGATTGAACTTCGGCGCTAATGGCTTCAAAACTAATATTTTGGAGAACATATTTATTGGACTTCTAACAGTCGTACTTTTTTAGAGAGTGGCGAAACGAACAAGCAAGAATTAAAAGCCTGAGAGGTGTAGACCTAAATCAAGTCTCTCATTCCCTGAAATATTTCAATGAGCTGTAGGAGCGTCAGCGAAATTCGATACCGCTTCAAAGTTTCTTTCACTTTATAGCTGAGTTTGTTTCTAAGTTTTTTGGGTAGATATTTTAACAATGAAAGCTCTTCAATTTATATGGATTTAAATAGTGCGGTTAGTAGAGTAAAAATCTACCCGATTGGAGAATAGGCGTCTTAAAAGCTTCCAAAACAACAAAAAAGAAACTTTCATTTTTCAAAGTGCAGTTTAATTAATCTTATACTCGTACATATTTATAAGGTAATACTAAGTTAGGTGGCCTTCACATTACACAGTGTTAATATTATGGGGCGTGCATCGTGTTCCCATCAACGCTATGGAAGACAGTAAAGGAGAAATCGGGACAGTTCGTTGGAGAAAAATAATTACATTGGCGATTGCATTAGCTGTTTGGTGTGGAGCTTTAGCGTAAATTAAACAAACTAATGCCGACAAGAAAAATGGAAATCATGAGGAAGAAGCGAACACAACAGCGGTAAAGCCTAGGTGGCTACAGCAGACAGAGGATAGTTGCCGACAAACCAAATGGAATGACATTCTTTGGCTGATTGTCAAGGAAATAAGCCTAACCAGCCGACGCAAGGCCTCTGGAGATCTGCTGGTGGTTATGGTTATATATATGCAATGGTTTCTGGGAAGTCAGCGCCGTCGAATGTGCTCTCATAAAAGACAGTTAGCGCGTCGCGACCAGCACACAGTCAGCGTATTTGTTGATTTGTCCGTCCAACTGAAACATAATTAAAATTGCGTTGAATAAAATTGCATGAAATGAATTATACATTTAACGAACTCAAATGTAGGTATATGTACTTGCAAACATACATAAAGGGTGGTACATTTGGTGAACTTCATTTGGAGATGCATATGATACATACCTCTTTATCATTTGAAATATTATATTAACAGAAAGTGTGGATAGAAAATATAATTGAACGATATGGAAAGGAATAGCTAGGTTGTGGAACTGGTACAGCCTGATGGGAATTATATACAAACACCTTGTTTTGGTTGTTGTTGTAACTGCTGACAACATGATGAAGTAATTTGGTGCACTGCTGCCGGGTTGACAGTTCTTGGCCGGATAAAAATGCGGGTCCGTTCGGTTACGTCGACCCGAATGTGATGGGAACGGTACCCATCGTACGGTAACTTCGATCATTGGTTAGAGTCGCAGAGCCATTATGATATTTTATGATCGAAAATTGAAGACATCGATTTGGAAAAAGATCGTTTAGGTTTGATTTTAACAGGATATTGATATATTTCGCGACCGTTTTGGTCTTATTAATCATCTCCACAATGTCGAGCGGTCAGCTCTTAGCTCCAAATCGAAGATGTGAGATATTTTTTTAAGCAGAGCCGAAGAAGGTCATTGTTATGCGGACGATGCACTGTGGAATAATGTTTTTTAGGCGAATATCGAAGAAATCATTAAAAAAATATTCAGAAAACTGGATTTGCAAGCTGTGCTGCAGTCGGGAAGTTATCTATTTGTAATAGTTTCCAGTAAATAAGTCTAAAAAAGAAATACCTAATTTAAATTCTTTTGATAATTTGAAGTTTGTAACACCCAGAAACTTCTTATGCTATAAGCACCTGTGAGAGAGATATTATTATATCGGTTCTTTCAAAGTTAACATTTTGTATACCCTGAATGGGCTATATTAAGTTTGCCACGAAGGAAACGCCCGAAACTCTATAAAATATATATATAAATGAACAGATGAGTCGATTTACCCATGTCCACCTGTCAGTCCGCTGTCCCTTTTTCTGTCTGTTTGTACATAAACGATCTAGTCCCTGAGTTTTAGAGATATAGATCTGAAATTTTGCACATCATTTTTTATCACTAATAAATTGTTCATTTGTCGAAACGGTCGATATCGAACCACTATAGCATATATCTGCCATACAAACTGAACAATCGGAATCAAGTGCTTGTATAGAAAACTCGACGAAATTTCGAATGGATCATTATCTAAGAGAATAATGCAATTTCCAAAAAAAAACGGGATCAAGCTCTTCTAAGGAACATTTTGTATTTGTGAAGGGTATTATAGCATCGGTGCAACCGAAGTTAACGTTTTTTCTTGTTGTAATTTTCATTAAGAAACCATCATTAGTACCACCCTGTACTCCAACGACCAAACAGAAATAGCCGAGTTTAGGTTGTCCTTGCCACAGCGGCAAGCGTATTTTACAAAAGAGACTGGGGAATTGGCGACAAAGTGGGAGAACTAGCGGTAAATACCAGCGGGATATCTTCAATGGGAAATAAAAATTTAATGCAACGTTGCTAACACGACAGCAGCCGACATAAGCTGGGCAATAGTTGGTGTGTGGGCTGAGTAAAACAGACGTGGGCATATACATACATCAAACAGGCGAGGGAGCGTGAGGTCAAGGATATATTCTTTTTTTCTGTGTAAATTTGCAGTTTGTTAAAGTCTATTTTAGTGAGAGAATGTAAATTCTTTTGCACAGCTATCTTCGCATCTGAGCCGACGCACTTTGCCACCGTATAATGACTTGCGACACGTCGCATTATACATGCAACCGATACTCACAGCGCTTACATATGTATATATGTATGTATGTTGAATATGGAAAAAATGTATTGCATTGCAAATAGGCGGACATTAATGTTTCATGTGCAATAAATATGCGAGTGGCACACACATTCCTGCATACATACATGAGCCGATGAGCATAAAAATGTATGTTTGTATGTATACTGTTGTTTATTATTGGAAGGAGCGCACCGACTTCCTAGTGGGAGACTCATTTCATATGCACACATACATACATACATATACACATATTATACTTAAGCTTTGTTAGAGAGGTGGCAACATTTCAAGGAGCGTGCCACACCAACACATTCACCAATACACAAGTGTATTTGCATTGATATGCCTAGATATACTTATAGGCATACTATATAATATATAGATATAGAACTGAATGGGCTCGTATGCGCGTGTTTTGTTCATTGGGTGTGTTCAAGTGGCACATTATTGCTGCTGCCGCTACTACTGCTACACTTGCCACTTGCCTATCTATCATAAGATGTGCCACAATGCCGTACATTGCCGCTTGTTACCTCATTGCATTCGCTTTGGCCGCACAAAGCCACACATCGTTGGAATTTTCAGCGCAAGCTCAGACTCAAACTCTTCGTCGGATTCCTTCACACCGGCTCCGACCTTTCATTCAAAGTGTACGCATTGTGCCAATGCATTTGTGCAGCGACTTGAAAAAAAAAAAAATAGAAAATTGCAGAAAAATGTGAATGGTTTATAATGAACCTCACTCTCTGTAAAATCTATTTATGCGCATACATATATATGAATTAATATAGTATTAGTATTCTATGTAGCAACCCAATGAACGTTGAGTGGAGATGTTTGATCTTATATTCTTGCAAACGCATCATTACCAGTGACGAGAAATCGGCTTATAGCTATGACAACGAAGCTCTCCAGCAATCTAGCGAACGGCGCTGCAAAAATGAACCGAAAGCGAAAAATCAAAGATCGCTAAAAGCACAGAAGGCCGAGCATTATAGTAAGTGTATGGAATATCGGAGTAAGCATTACCAAAGAACATTGCTCAAGAACCTATTATGAAGGCGTTGATAATGATTTGTATTAACATTTTTTCACACGTGTGTTTTTTTCAGTCCGGGTTAAATTTGATGGTTTCAGCAGCTTTTGGCTTTCTTGGACTAAAATGTGAGCAATTAGGAGCTAAAGTCAGCATGAAAATGCTTCTAGGTTTCATAGTATAAATAAGTCATCGAAGTTATTAAACAATTATCAAAAGCGTTTCGAGTTAAAAGAAGTTTAGTCCTAACACTATTTGTTCCTTAGGTTTCATAATTAGCGGACTAGTCTATTAAATAAGCGCGTTTTTAAGCCAATACAATCTGTCGTCTTAATTAGGCGTAGAGGAAAGAATTTTAAAAGTAATTAAAGTCTTAATGATAAAATAAAAACAATAAATAACAAAATTCTTTTATTTGGACCGCGATCTATTGTCCCATCTTGTTGGACTGATTTATTTTTCTATTGTTTTTCGATCAAAACTTGTAGCAGTAGTAAAAATGGTAATGAAGCTGTGAAATTAGCGAATATGGAAGAAATTTTTTCCCTGCAAATATTTTGGGGCATATGAAAGGAATTGAAATTCTTGTACATACAATCCTTAGTATTTGCCTTATACCAAATTTCTGTTATATATAGTATATATAATTGGATCATACTCATGTCCACAAGCTATGAATATCAACAGAACATATAAAAAGAATGGCTTAAATCAGTTTTTAAAAATAGCTCCAAGTAATTACTCAAATAGAAACGTTATTCTTTACGTTTTTCAAAACGAAATATTTTTAAGATTGCTGTGGAAAAAGGAGGATAAAGCGTCTGACGCTATTCGCACGGCCTCTTCTTAAAAACTTTCTTTAACAGTATTTGTATAAGCGAGATTATGATTTGGTGGCTACAAAAACCGAACTGGTAAGAAGAAGAAGAATCTGGCCTATGAGAGTTAATATCGATATTTCAAGAAAATTTCTGAATTTTTTCTAAGTATAAAACTGGTAAAACACTGTATGCATCGGAAAACATCAAGACGCTCACCACATATATGAAGTGGTATTCAAGCGAATTCTAAGCCGTAAGAGAGATTTTTGGTTTTTCGGTTAACCTGCCATTTTGGCTGTATGGGATGTATGTGTGTCGTTGTGTACACACCCATGTAGTTTCATTTGTGTGGCGCATTGTCAAGTGCATGCGGCATACTTGGCGCATTTTTATGCATTCCAGCTAGCCAGCGATTTCTTTAAGCTAGCACCTGCACCCACTCGCTTGCTAGCTGGCTTTAACTACCGTTATGCACATTGGCATTGGATTTACATAGTTATTTTCCCCCACAAATTATGTGTATATATAAATACCTGCATATATATATGTGTTTGAGTGTGTGGGTGAGCGGCACAAAGAAGTAAACGCAGTTCCAGTATAAAGTATAGAAAAGCGTTTGCATTCACCTTATCTATTGGGACGAGTGTGGGCAAGTTGCAACAAAGCAACGACTTTGTGAAGCGCTGACTTTGCGGCGTTAAAATTGCATAGGCGCTTTAGCTTTAGCTTTTAATGGGATATCTGTTGAAGCACTCAGTCACTATAATTACTTTTTGCAACATTATTACTTCAGTCAATGATGATCTATTTAACCGTTGCCAAAGGCCGGTGGGTGGGCGGTTGTTTGCGCGCATTTGTTAGTTGGTACGTTGGCTATGCTTTGCTGATGTGGAAAATATGGTGAACGCATTGATGCCATTAAATTATGGTGACTCAATGAATTTGAAATTTACATGTGTTCTTTATGCATACGATTCATTACGCTTTTGTTAAGCTCACATGCATACTTAGTGAATACTTGTGCGGGTCTATGGAAATCTAAGGGTTTTAAAAGTTTATATACTTGTATGTGAATGAAAGTCTTAGGAAATAACTTATGAATATTGAATGTTATGGATACTTATATATATGCAGGATGTATTCAGAAAATAACGGGAATTTTAAAATTGTATCGAATGTGGATTATGTTGAAGGCGACAACATTAATTTAGACGAATGAAAAAATATTTTTTTCAAGAACCGAAAATTTCTGTTATTTTGAACACACCTCGTATCGATATAACGTGTGTTTTTCTAAAACGTGAAGTTTTCAATGTGACAATTCTTTTTTCGGAGGTGGTGTTTTTGACAGCTCGAAAAGACTGACGCTTTAAAGAGAATTTTCGGCCCCAATTGCTGCAAAAAGTGGTCGAAAATTGGGCCTCTCCTGAGGATTTCACCTAAAGGTGGGCGGTGCCACGCCCATTGTTCAATTTTAGCACCAAATTCAATAAAGCCCTTCCCTACCATTCTGTTTGTGAAATTTAATGCTTGTGGCTCATTTATTTAGTGAGTTATCGCACTTTTAGGCGGTTTCAACATGACCGTTATATGGGGAGTGGGCGTGGATATCCCTGAATATCACAGGGTTTGAAGAGGTGATAACATTACTTCCTGTCAGCCAGTTTGGTTGATATATCTTAAGCCGTTTGGCAGATATGTACATCAAACCATTTAGGGGACGAAACCACGCCCACTTTTAAACAAGTTTTAGTCCACAGGTGTGGCACTGCGATCTCCTGTAACAAATTACAGTTTTGTGTCTTAATTTGCGGCTTAGTAATAGCACTTAAAAGATTTTCGTTTATTGGCGTTTTGTGGGCGTGGCAGTGGAATGTCAAGTTTCATCAACATAACTTAATTTTTGCTCAAGTTATCGCTTGCACGGACAAACGGTAGGCCGGACAGACAGTCAACCGGATTTGAAATCGTCTCGTCATCCTGATCATTATATATACATAACCTAAATCGATTAGTTTTAGGTGATACCAACTAAAATTATTATACGCTGTAGCAACATGTTGCAAGAGTATAAAACAAAACTTTTAGGTTTACATTTTTGCTATATATGGAGGTCTCTACTACTTTTAAGAGGGGGGTTGGGTTAGTTGGTGCAAAAATGTGCACGTTTTTCTGAATTTTTTGTGACGACTCATTTAAAAACTCTTTATTAAAACTAATTGTACATTATATAAAATTTTTTTATAAAGAAATATTTAAATATACGGCAATGGCAGCATATATTCGAAAATGTTCCAAAAAAAAATTTGATTTCGGTGCCCCTCATAACTTGCTGCTGTATTATACGAAAACGAAAAATCATGGTTCATTCGTTAAATAATAGTTTTTTCCAGGTGATGCCGATAGGATTTTTTTAAATCCAATTTTTCAAGTTTATGGAAGACTTTGAAGGAAAAACACAATTTTTTGCGAAAAATTGGTCAATTTGTAATTATTAAATAAAAATTATTAATAAATTTGAAAAAAAAACTCTCCGGTGTTACATTGTAAATTGTGTACAGAAAAAACATTCAAAATTTAAAAAGCGATCGGTGTGGTAGTTTAGAGGTTAAGAGGAGCACCGACTTTGTAAGCTTGAGTTAAGGAGAAAACTCTTTGAAGTTTTGAAATTTGATGTAAAATGTTCATAAAACAGGTATAAAAATACTCATAACTTCGTCATTTTTGCGATATTATGCATTCATTTAAGACAAAAAAATTGAAAAAAGAATTCAAAAAAAAAATTCAATAAACAAACATTTTTAAAAAAATTCAAAAAATAAAATTTGAAAAAAAATTAAAAAAAACCGTACTTCCCTTGAATTAGCAGCATTCACGATAAGTTTTTTTATGAGAGAAATATGACAGATATTTGTAATTTTTGTTCGGGAGCGATCTCTATTTGAATTGTTTTTAATATTGCTTCCAACAGGTATCTAAGTGTGGCCGAAATTTTGATTTTTATTCTGAAGTAATATTTTATATTGTCTATTACTCACAGTTGGTAAATAAGTACTGCCACAAATACTCACTTATTGCAGTTAATACAATAAAGTTAAGTTTCCACGGAATTTTCACTTTCTTTAATATTTAACACACTTTATTCCAGTTTCTTTTTAATACTTTGTACAACAACCTTTAAAGAATTAGCATTTTTAATGCTACATATACACATTTTGTTGTTGCCATTCAACGCACTTTTAATTGGTTAAGTGTAACCGGTTACAAACTAACTTCCAATGCAGCAACTTATTGAATCCTGCTGTTCAATTAAAAAAACACAGAAGTTGCAACACTATTCAAGTAGATTGTGAAAATACACTTTAAAGAAACATTTGAGGTCTTGGGTTTTCAAAGCATGAATAAAAGAAAAGCGACGTCTTTAGCGGAACCTGTTCGCCTAACGCGCAGCCAGCCGGCGGTTCATTCATTCAGCTAACCCAAATAAATATTTTAATTTGCATAAAAACGAATCTTTGTGTGCCCGAACTAATTGAAAAGGTTGCTTTCGTTGAATGCCAGCGATGCTTAGATTTTCACTGCAACGGCACTTTACCTTAGGAAGCTGAAGTGTGACACATTGTAGGGAAAGGATATTGTTTGAGCACAACAACATTTGTTGTTGCCTTTTTGTATATGTAATCGGCGCTTGTGCTAGCATCGTGGGAAAGAAATTTTTAATATTTTCTTTTTTTGATTTTTTCAATAACGCCGAGCCATTTTCGAACTTCTTGAAAATCTCTGAATAATTAAATATTATAAAAAAAATATATGTCATTTCATTGAAGTGCCCGTGCCAAGGACAAACGTAAATTAGGAGGAAATCCTCAACAGACATTTGTGTTGCTTGCGCTGACTGCGTGTATTTTGTTGTTGTTATTGTTATTGTTATTGTTTAATACACAATGCCAGCTGAAGGGTGATTGTTCACATACAATTCCCTCTCAACTATTTGCTAGACCAACAATGTCGATCGTCTTACTATCCTGCAGGAGGAGCAAGCAGAAATATCAACTATTCGGACGCATCCTGCACAAACACACACACACACACATATGTATAAAGCATAGTGACATAATTTGCATATGATGCTGCGATCGTCTTTTCATGTTCATAACTAACCCAGAAGAGTAAAAGTGGTAGAGGACACAGCGCTATTGCAACAACAACAATTAGTTCACATTTGCTAGCATCTGGCAGCGCAGTGATTGCACCGTTTAACCCTTCCATTCGCCTATTTTGCATATTAAGTAGCATTTGGTGTTTTTCAACTCATTTCGTTGGCGAATGTAGAATTGAAATTGAGAAGAAAAAAAACGCAAAAATACCTGAAATTTTAATAGAAAAAATAATAACGTTATTATTTCGAGGTTTATCTGGATTTTAAATTAGTTTTATTGCTGTGTGTGTGTGTTGGGATGAGAGTGCAGGCTGGAGACAGGAAGCGGGAAAACTTCACATTCCCATGTGGCGTAAAACACTTGTGGAAAAAAATTTCATTAAATTTATAGTAAATACATACATATACATATATGTACATATGTATTTATAAAATGGGTAAAAATAACCAGAAACCGGTTTTTACGCATCTGGTTGGATTTTGATGGAATGTGACAGTTGATATATTTTTTAACTGACATTTTATATGACACGAAAAAAAAAATCAATGAAAATTGTTTACTTCGGCTGATGTGTTTCTTATGGCATAAAGGGTACATATAAAAATATCTTAAGTTTGATTTTGATCTGCCTGTTTCTGTGGCAGCTATATAGTATAGCGGTCCGATCTGAACAATTTGTTTGTAGATTGTAGCGTTGCCTTGTACAGTAATCCACGCCAAATTTTGTGAAAATATTTTGTCGAATAAAAGAGTTTTTCCTATAAGAGCAACGATCATTTTGTATGGCAGCTATAAATACCTTATAGTAATCCAATATCGGTGATTCCAAAATTTCAGATCGATATTTCGAAAACTGAGTGACTAGTTCGCGTATGTACTGGCAGACGAACTAAATCGACTCAGCTCGTCACGCTGATTATTTATGTATGTACATATTATTTAAAGTGTCTTCGATGTTTTATGGGTGTTACAAACTTTGGGGCAAACTTATTATACCCTGTTAAGGGCATACAGAAAATTAACTGTGAACACTTCGAGGAACACTCTGCAATTGCTAAAATTTTATATCATCAAATTATTTTCCGACAGAAAGATTTTCATATTTTATACACAAATCTCGTTTATCGCCTACAATATGCTATCTACTAGAAT
This sequence comes from Bactrocera oleae, assembly GCF_042242935.1. Lineage (NCBI taxonomy): Eukaryota > Metazoa > Arthropoda > Insecta > Diptera > Tephritidae > Bactrocera > Bactrocera oleae. The sequence goes on along the minus strand of NC_091540.1, from coordinate 61,077,098 downwards.
CAATAATGCCAAAGAGCATACAAATTTTCATATAATTGATGCTATATACATATTTTTATAAGTAAGCACCTACCAAGGGCTATATGCCATACAACGACTATTTCCTGTTCTCAGATCTCAAAAGAATGCTCACTGGGAAAAAATGTTCGTCGAATGAAGAGGTGATCGCCGAAACTCAGGCATATTTTGAAGCAAAGCACAAATCGTTCAAAAAATGGTATCGAAAAGTTGGAGGGTCGTTAAAATCAATGTATCACTCTTGAAGGGAACTATGTTGAATAAAAAAAAAAAAAAATTTGACAGAAAAATGTGTTTAACTATGGTAGGTCTGGTACTTTTTAAATAATAAATGGCTTTATTAATATGTATCTGGCTTTGTATAAGTGCTATTAATACGCTGTATGGCAATAGAAATATAAGATTTCGTACAAAAAGATATTCTCAGATAGTTTTCTGATTGTTTGACTCATCACTGTTTGAGTACGTGTCACAGATGGACACTAGCGAAAAGAAAGTACGCCGTATGTTACAATTTTTCTTCGATAAGACGGGAACGCAAGCCTAGCGACTGAAATGATCAATACTGTGTGGTTCTGATACTGTAACAGCCAATCACGGAAATTTCGGTTTCGCCGATTCCGTTCCAGTAATTTTGATGTCAAGAATGCTACTCGCTCTGAAAGGTCAATTGTCGAAAATATCGATAAAATAATATAAGTCATCAAGTCCTACCGTCATGTAAGTACTGTACTTCAGTTGTGATTCCTCAGCAGCTATACATTGCACAAAAATCATTTGGAACCATTTAAATAAGGCTGTATACAAAAAGTAGCTCGATGTATGGGCGCCGAACGAGTGAACGCAAAAAAATCTGATGGACCGAATTTCTATCTGCAAATCGCTGTGGAATCGGAACAAAATCGATTAATTTCTGAGGCGAGTGGATACTGGTGATGAAAATGGTGCAAACGGTGCAAACGGTGGTCAAGCCTGGGTTAATGATCAGGAAAGTTTTGGTATGTATTTGGAGGAATTGGCAGGGAATCATCTATTATGGGTTACTCCCCTACGGCCAAAATCTTAATTTGGATCCGTATTGTTAACAATTGGCCGTTTGAAGGAAGAAATCGCCCAGAAGCGGCCAGCTTTGGTCAATTGCACCGGAAGTGTGTTCAATCAGGGCAACACATTGTCACACATATCGATAGTGACTTGTCAGAAGCTCCAGGAGCTTGGTTAGGAGGTTCTTATGTATACACCGTATAGTCCGGATCTGACACCAAGTGAATACTATCTGTCTATGGCGAATGATTTTGTCGATGAAAAATTAGTTGTGAAAATCGACTCTCCCAGAGTTTTGCCAATAGGGATGATTACTTCTATGAAAGTGGCATTATGAAAGTACAAATTTCCATAATGGCAAACATTTATCAAACTAAGCGGTGTATATTTGACTTAAATCGAAACCTATTAAAATATTTTTAGCTACAGATCGGAATTTTTTTCTTAGTTTTACAATTTTTAAATAAAGTCATCATTTTAGCAAATAAAGTAAATATATTTTTAGTATTTTGGATCACTTTTAATCTTTAAATTCACAAAATGTTTGAGGCTTATATTATTCTGATCTGACATCTATTTGAGAGCATTCACCTGACTACAGTCATATGACATTAATTTATCTGATATCAATTGATACTAGATATCCATTTGACAATAGCCATCTAACTGATCCATATCGAACCATAGACGAGATTTTTGGTCACTATTTGACTCTGCCGCCATCTAACGATATTTTATTATAAAATTATAAACTATAGTTTGACAGCACTTTAATTATACATATTATATTATAATCATGGACAACGATTTATTTAAGAACCAAAATGCAGTTATATTTAAAAACCATTTGATTTTGGATTTTTCGCACCAAGCATCACTTAACATTCTCGCTCCAACTAGCGCATTATTTTATTTTATTTTTTTTCCTTTTATTATTCGAAGTTAGTGTAATTAGTGCTTACACTTGTCGGCCTTAAATGAACACATACAATTATATACGTATGTATGTAGCATACTCACACATACATACATAAGCAATTGTTGACGCATTAATCAGCTTGCTTTTAAAGCCTGTTTGACCGAAGGCATTCCATGGCGCTATCGCAAAAGTTGCTTCATTAAAAGAAGCCTATTGAAATTTTCTGCAGCAAAAGTGGCCATCGTGCACACAAGTAGGCATACTATACACTTGCATTCGCATTTCAGGCACTCATGCATACTTTTCTATAAGTGTTGGTATATATGTGTGTGGGTGTGTGTGTTTGAAAGTGATGAAACAATAGTGAGATGGAACATTGAGTAAATACAAATGAAATAATAAAAAACCGTTAATTAAAAGTTTTTAAAATAAATCAAACAAATAAATGTATTTATTCAATGATGATGGTTGTGTACATACAAACATACATATGTATATATAAGTACATTTACCATGCTATAGAGACCTATTGGCGAGTATACGCTCATTTATATACACACAGGTGTTAGTAAGTACATCCGTTAGGTATGTATATAGGTATGTGTAGGTGTGTTGGATGTGAAAGTTTTCCTTGCAATTTTAATAATACTCCGCATCAAAAATCACAGATGTCGATATTTATTAATTTTAAATTAAATTAGAAATACTTTGAATATTTTATTAAAAAAAAAAATAAGAACAAATCATTTACTCCAGCTACACTGAAGCTATAAAACCCTTCAGAGTTGGGTATAGAACGAAAATAAGTTATTTATCTTGATTTGGATCGATCAGCTCGTATGGCAGCTATATGGTATAGTGGTACGTTCTGAACAATGTTCGCTGATTGTAGCGCAAAATTTTAGCAAGAAATCTTATCAAATAAAAAAGTTTTCCTTATAAGAACTTAATTTTCAGCGTTCATTTTGTATGGCAGCCATATTCTATAGTGAGTGGTCCAGTATCGTCGTTTCCGATAATTGAGTAGCTTTTTGGAGAGACGATTCAAATCGATATCTCAAAAACTGAGAGACTAGTTCGCGTATATACAGATGGCAGACAGACGACGTACTAGACGTACTAGAGTTACGTGTCGCATCATGTCATACTATACGGCTCCGATTGATTGACTCAGTACGTTGTGAGCGCTCGTCAAAGATGGACACCAGCAAAGAGAAAATTCGCTATATTTTACAATTTTTCTTCGATCAAAGCGAAAAAAGCAGCCAAAGCAGCTGAAAAAATTAATTTAGTTTATGGGCCAAGGTTTTGTTGTGTGTTTGGTGGGATTGGCAAGGAATCATCTACTACGAGCTGTTACCCTATGGCCAAACGCTCAACTGCCAACAACTGGACCGCTTGAAGGCAGCACTCATCCAGAAGAGGCCATCTTTGATCAACAGAGGCCGAAATGTGTTCCATCAGGACAACACCAGGGCACACACGTCTTTAGTGAACCGCCAGAAGCTCCGGGAGCTCGGACGGGATGTCCTAATGCACCCACCTCATAGTCCGGACCTGGCACCAAGTGATTACCATCTTTTCCTTTCCATGGCGAACGCGCTTAATGGTGAGAAGTTGGCCTCAAGAGAGGCCTGTGAAAATTGGCTCTCCGAGGTTTTTTCCAATAGGAACGCAGCCTTCTCCAAGAGGGGTATAATGAAGTTGGCATCTCGTTGGCAACAAGTTTACGAAAAACACGGCGCATATTTGACTTAAATCGGACAAATGTACACAAAGTAATCATCTTTTGAAAAATCAATAAAAAACCGAACAAACTTTTCACTTGACCTAATATTTTGTAGGGACTCTGATGTTTCCATCTGGTTTCCAGTTGATTAGTTCATTCGATCATGTGAAAACAAGTCGCTCAACACTTGGAATTTCTTCCCCGTTAAAAAAAGCGCAAACTGGCTCAAAAGCCGGTAAAACTGGGGAGTTATTTTGCGAGAGCATTTTTCTTTCTCGTTCTAAATTAATCCAACTAATCGATTCATATTTTGTTTGATGCGCGAGAACCCAGAATGATCTGATTCTTTCGTTGTTATCTTCAAGGTGGAAATTTCGTCAACTATTGTTGGTCATACATTTCCTGAGATCATTTAATTCTGTGCTTCCCTTACTCCAGCGTTCTTGTACTTAAGCGTGTTAGAGCTCCGCTCAATTATAAGCATTTCCTCTTGAAATATATTGGCCTTATTTGACAGCCGCGTTAAATTTTTTCTAGCGAGCATTCCAGCGATGCTTGAAGAAAGCTTTCGATATATCGCACTATTCATGCACTATTTGTCCAACACGTTCCTATGATAATTTTTGAGCGTCAACTATCTTATTTTACTTAACTAGATCCATACTAGTATATATATCAACTCGTTAGCCTTACGTTTTAATACTAAATATACTAAATAATTTGCGACGGTGTATTAAAAAATATTCGAAGTGTCGTATTATATACTTTTAGTGAAAGAAGACGGCATTGTAAATATTTACCTTAGCGCACTCGTTTCTACACTTCTATGCGAGCTAAATTTTAGTATTGCTTTCTTGTCATTTTATCCAGTTCAATCCAATATAAAAGAGGAAGCGAATACTTAATTATATTGGTATAACCGCCTATTATTCTTTTTATATATAATTTTGTCAGTTTATTGAATTTATACCAGTGGCTTGTTCGATTCGGCACTCTCAAAGGTTTGCTCCAAACAAAGATTGCTTGTATCAACTAAAATCTAAGCATATTTAATTTAACTTGACTTTCGCATATATCCCCAGTTTCACCAACTACAGTACTACCATTGCATGAATTTCAAAAAACCTGCCGTCGCATCTATAATACATTATAATCATAAATAAATATGGTGGCTGTTTGTGCGATTGTTGGCAAGTGTCCACTTGAAAATCATACCGAAACAAGCAACATCGTTAACGATAATTTTCATAAAACATTTGGTTACTTATTTATCTTAATTAAAATAAATTTACATTTTTCTAATTTTTTAGCGTATTTGAAAAGTGGTTGAGAGGTTTAGGGCCAACAAATACGCGCTGGCAATTGGTTTAAGATAAACTTGTGTGTGTGTGTGTTTGTATATATATATTATATAAGCTGCCTCCTCCACCCAGCAACAAGCAACGCACAAGTTCGGCCGCCATTATGCGCGCTTACCGTTAGCTGCACTGTTGCTGGCGAGTCTTAAACACGCCTAAGCGACAGGACATCTTCGGGCGAAAGCTGCGCTGGTGTGGGGTCGCCACTACGTAGCGGACATTGCCATTTAGTCCATGGCAGGGCACGGCTGTTACAACGCCAATGCTATTTCCAGCATGGATACTTCGTCAGCGCCAGCGGCGTAAGAATAAAAAGATGGGGAGGGGAAAGCGCAAGGAGGGTGGGCAAAGAAAAAGAAATTTGCAGCAAAAAGTGAAGAAAGAATATTGCATGAAATTACACAGAGCTACACACAAACACACGTACTTGTTGTCCATTAGGTTCGGGCGAAACGCGTACGCTCCTTCTTCGTTGTAAGAGATCTCATTAGTAATGCGGGCCGGAGAAGAGTGCTTATAAGGAAGTTTCTTTCTTTCTGTTTTTCTGTTTTTTTTTTGCTTTTTTGTGTCGCCTTATAAGTGGAATTGTAAAAAAGTCACGGGGGAAAGAATATACGTTAAGGCGCTGGTGAGCAAGTCACAAAAATATAGGTATGCGAGCGAGTATAACTGTATTTGTATGACAAAAAAAAACGAAAATAAAAATGTAATAGTTGCATGGTAGCGCGGCTAGGCGAGCGTGAAGGGCACAGAAAACATAAAATTAAAAGCTGATGAGAGTAAATGAAGGAAAATGAAAAGGAAAATGATTTGTAAAATAAAAGAAAATAAAAAACGGGCATAAGAAGAGCTTAACACTCAACGATTCTGCATTCAACATTGGGGTTGGGAATTGCGTTGCGTTGTGAAATGAAAAGTAATAAAAACAAAGTGAAGAAAAGTATAAAGAAGATATTCAAATGAAAGACACTGGGGTCAAAGGCACTGCAAGAAACGGTGGCAAAGTTTACTTCGATGTTCTTGTGATGTGCTATTATATAGATTTTCCAATTTTTAAAATGTGTACTTTGCTGAGGCCGCGGAGCTCATTAGACCTCTTACGATTTACTATGGGCCAGCAGGACTATTTCGATCGTGCAGTTGCTAGTATCTGATCAGAGCTTGCCAAGCTCAGCTGAGGCGCAAGCAAGGATCCATTCTGCAGATGGTGAAAAAGCGCCTTATACTTCCGCTTGCCAATGAAAAAGAAGCCTGTACCTGGAGTTGACAGATAGTTTCCGACAGTATGCTCCTCCACCAAACCACTCCGCAAGCTTGATCCATTTGTAAAAAATCTCACCGTTATTCTCCAGCAGCGACTTTTCCCCTCTCATACCTACCTCGAATGCATGAAAGCAACGACTGACTAAAAAGAATTATGAAAAAAAAATTGATTGACCATTTCGTAAATCAAATGTCGAAGAGCTCAAGTGATTTTTTACGTAGTTTAGCTTAATTAAAGTCCAGCAATCGAAAAATGGATAATTGAGAAAGGAAATTAGTTATGTGATTTGATGGCTTCAATATCCTACGAAGTTCTTTTACAAACCTGAGAAGTTGATTCAGAAATAGTAAACGCCGTTATTTATTTTCAAGCCTAAAATCTTTCTAATCTCGAAAGAAATAATAAAATGTTCTTTCTTTCATACAGTTTTGTGTTCCACATACAACGATTACAATAGGTTTATGCTCGGTAATCAATCCCATAGAAGAACGTCTTAGTTTTTTTCTTACAATTTTAAAAGGGCTCTTTCATGTTATTTGGACCATACCAGCTAACAGTTCTTCTGGGAAACTCCGTTACTGTATAGTTTGCCCATTTGTAATGTTAGAAACTTTAAAATATATCCCGAGTTTGAATATATAAAACTAGATGATTTTGAACTTTGACCCGACATCCGGTAATCTCTTTTTAATGTTCGACGGAGAAGTTGTAAGCAGTGAAAAGACGTTAAACGCTACCCTGTTCTTCTACCATTTTGTGATAGCTTTTATCTTGAGCTAATACTTCTGGATGGTGTTCGAGAATTATCTAGGAGTTTGTGTGAGCTTCACACTCCCTTAGATGATGACTCTGACTTGAAATCTGGGTAATTTTTCCATACTCAACTAACTTAATTATTGCAAAGATTGTTTATACTCGGTCTTGAGATTTACCACACTTGTGTTGCTATTGTGTTATTGAGTATTAGGGTTGAGCGAAAATTTTTTTTTTTTAAATCCTACTTTTGAAGTAAATTTCGAGTTAAAATTTTTTTGAAGAAAAAAAATTTTTTTTGGTTTAAGCTCTTCAAATTTATATAAAAATTGCCGAATTTAACGGGTTTTGATTCAAAATTTATTTTAACTTTTAAGGACAGCATGTTGTCATTTAAGACTTTTTTTAAAACTCCAATAATAACCACAAAAGTTTTTTTTTAGTTGATAACTTTTAATTAGCCAAAAAGAGGACTCTCCACAGCTTCTAGAACCCTTATCAAAAATTTTAGCACGAAATTTACTTTAAAAGTTAGTGGGCCGCCTCTAGATGTTAAACATTTTTTTTCCAAAAATTTTCGGTTTTTATAATCTACAAATTTTACCCTCAGGCTAAGCAAAAAAATTTTTATTTTTCGCTCCACCCTATTGAGTATTGATAAATCTCAAGTATTAAGGAGCGTTGTGGTACGGCTTTGGAGTAGCTGAGGTCAGTAGGAAGTATTTTCTAATAGAGATGACGTTCCCTGATGGTTTCGGAAAATATATAGGCTTATAGATACAAATTATAGAGAAAGGCTTATGAGTATTATATATTATTCTAGATTTTCACTGAAAATCTGTAATATTTTTTATATACCGATGAAAGCTAACTGGTGAAACAACAGCATCTCGTTGAACTCATAAACGTATAAAGTTTCATCTTTATAGATCATTTAGTTGAGCTGTCAGTCTTGAACCAATTGTATGTAGGTAGTTCTCGCATTTCTTCTAAGGTAACTTTTGGGTTTTTGAATTCTGGTAGTGGGGTAACTTTTGGGCTTTTGAATTCTGGTAGTGGGGTTGACATGTGACCAATTGTAGGCAATTCGTCCATTTCTTTTAAGATAACTTTTCTGGTTCTTCATTACTTTCTACTAATGAGGTTGGCATTATATTTTTTTCTAGAAAATACTTGTATTAGAAGCTTTTAGGGTCTAGAAGGACCAACATGATATATTCAAGTGTAACCCTGTACCTAAGGTCTATCACCTTCATTGTCTGTAATTGTACTTAATCCCTAAGGTAAGAAGGCATTCCAAAAGCGACAAGAAACTAGGGTTATTTCAGTCAGATTGAGGTACTCATTTTGAAGATACTCCTTAAGGTGTTACTTCATAAATCCTACAAAATTGATTTTACCAAATCATTTCTTGCAGTGCGTGTCTTTAAAAACCAATACAAGACTGTAAATAAATATAAACAAGCACAAGTCACGGCTTGTCAAGGCACAGAAAAGAATCTGTGAAAATAAATTTCATCGCAAACAAGACTAAAATTATAAAAATTGCCCTGTGCAACAAACTCAAAAAACTGACGTGCCCAGTCAAGTCACCAACCCGAGCATAGCCAAATCGCCTCAACGAGCGTTGATCTAAGTTGTAAAGAGGGAGTAGGGTGGCCATGGCGTTGGCTGGGTTGGCAGGACATGCTGCTGGCTGGTAGCGGCAAAGGACGGACAAAGCGCTGGCATTGCGGCCATGGTGCGGTCGGTCGGTTGCATTAATAGCGACTTCACTGGCCTCACGTACACACACACACACACACATGCATACGCAGCGACGTATTCCGAAACGGGACAGCAGTCGCAGTCGCGTGGAATGGCGTAGAGGTGACCTAGGCGGCAACATCAGCCGGAGCGTTGGCAACACGAACACAAGGGTGCGTTTTCAAATCACAACGGGACTTTTACATTATATGCTGAGCTCGGCATTGTGCATATTTACATATTTATGTGCCTACATACATACATACACTTAACGTTAGTGCATAAGTGCTATGCGGCAGCCACCAACGTTGGCGGATGAGTCGTTTGGTATTGGTGCTAATATGGTAGCTGTAGCATGTCAGTGCGCCAGCGGCGTCAATGGACCAAAATAATGCGCAACACGACGAGGGTGGGTGGGGTGACGTGACGTGGCGTGGAGTGGCATGGCGTTAGTGAAAGCGGTGGCGCGTGTTTCATGCGCTTATTTTGTGGGTTGCAGTTTCAAATGCGAATAAGTTTTTAAGTGGTCGCTCGTGCAGTAGCGACTCTGTTGCAGCTAAGGTGTGACTGAGGCGGCGGTGGCGGCGGCGGCGGTAGCTGCCCGCTCGTACTATTCCTGCCTGGGACGGTTGATCGGTCTCAAACTGCAGCTCTTTGGTTCATTCGTCAGACCCGGCTGGCGGCACGACGGGCCGATTGGTGGTGTGCCGTTGATTGGGCGTTGGGTAGGTAGTTGCGAGTGCGCGTGGGGTGGTTGTGCTCGCGCTTTGCTTGCTGCCGTTGGATTTTTGTGCTGTATTTCAAACTCTTGTTACTAGCTGCCATTATGATTTTTAAAAGCCATTTCAGCGCGCATTTTTTGCTTGCCTCTTGTTTTTATTTTCCCATTTTTGTCGTTGTTTTTTTGTATTCTTTTTTTTCGCTTTTTATTTGCATCTCATTGAAAACTGTGAATTTTTATAATAAGCACTTTTTGTGTACTGCCGCTGCTGCTGCAGATTATTGTCGATGATTGTGATTGCGTTTTATGTACTTTTCCTAGTTGATTTTTTCCCGCTCCCGCTCCCTCATTGCGTTCTGCTCTTTTGCCATTTTGAATTGCTTTGTTATAATGGCTGAATTCTGGCCGGCAAATGAATGTAGGCGGAATTTGTTGCTGTAACGAGAAAACCATATTAAAATTAAATGCAAAAATGTCAATCTAAAATCGCTTTAAGCGCTCAATAGTCTTTTGATTTGTAATTAACCATATATATATATTTGCTATGCTGCAGCTGCTCATTATTTTAATAATAACAAGTAGTTGTAATAATAAAGAATTTAAAAAGAGAAATACTAATAATTATAATAATAATAACAATAATTACGATACTAATATTTACGATTAAAAAAAAAACAATTATAATAAATAAATAATAATAAATAAATAAAATTATATTTACTTATACCCTGACAGAGTATATAAAGTTTCCCACGAAGTTTGTAAAAACCAGAGGGAAACGTCGGAGACATCTATTGTATATGGTCAGCGTAATAAGCTGAGTCGATTTAGTCATTTCCGTCTGCCGATATGTGGTACACGCGAACTAGTCCCTCAGTTTTTGAGCTAATGATTGGAAATTATTCCAACGTTCTTTTCTCTCTTAGCGGCTCATTTGTCAGAGTCGTCTATAACGGCCAACTATACGATATAGCGATCATATAAACTGATCAATCAGAATATAGTTGGCATATACATACATACATACCACATATTGTCCAAGTCAATGCTATAATCTACAAATAAATTGGCGAATCGAATTACTATAGCATATAACTGTTTTCAACCCAACCGTTCAAAATAAAAATAAAGATCTTCATAAAACATATTGCATTTTTGCTCAATTAGTAACCCTAATTAGACTTGAAGTTTGTTTATATCAAACAACGTGGCTGGAAAGGACTAACCATACGCTTTGCGTTCGATGTAAATCTTTGGTCGACTACGTTTTTAGATCTAGTTATATATTTTGCAGCGGTGTAGTCGTAGTTAAAGTTTTTTCTTGTTTTATCCTAAATCTTTTTCGCTTTAATTTTTTATACATAGGGTATATTAGGTTTGCCACAAAATTTGTAACACCTAGAAGGAAACGTCGGAGACCAATTAAAATATATACATTTTATCTAATCGAAATAAAGGGGTTTTCTTGTTTTTCTGTAATTGAAAGGTTATGGTATATATTTATGCTATATTAATGTTAAAATACTTTCGATTATTATTTTGAAATTTTTTTTTTTATAAATTTGATTAGCAGTTTTCCAAGTTTTACAATTTTTTTCTCTTTTTTATTACACGAAATAGCTTAAAAAAATAATATTTTATCTGAAACATATGCACATATATATAATACATGCGTATATATAATATGATAAGAAAACATGTTGGACCGGTATTCTTTAGAAAATCGATATTTTTGAGATCGACTTGTTCTATTCTGTCAAAAACCGTTACTTCACAATACTTTTAAGAAAGAGAACAATGCTAAATTACTTTTGTAGCTATATAAGCGATTTTAGCTAAGTCCGCAATAATACTCCAGTACTGTCCACATGCTCCACATGTCTACCAATACGAAACACCAATAGCAATCATAAGCTTTTACACGAGGCCTTCCAAAAGCAGACGTTGTTTCCATATTACTGCATTGATTTGGTAGTCTTGCCTTAAATTTAAATAAACAAGCTAATCGACAAAATCTATCTGATTCTGAAAGAAACTAACCCTCGTTTACCACTTCAAATAATCTCTTCGTTTTCTTATCTAATTGTGAGAAAACGGTACTAACGAGCCATAGCTGTAGTACTATGATCCCATAAAACACTGTCTCAGCGATTCAGTTCTGCTGCTCGATTAATCTTCATCAGTATTGAATTTAAGAAATTGCATGACCGACAGTTGCCATCGATCTCTGTAGAATGGATACAACTTACTAAAAAAGGACCCCGATTTATGTCAATCTGACTTCTTTAATTCTCCAAAATTATTTGACACAACTACAATCACTGTCAATAACCCATCTGAAAAATCCGATCGCTATCGCTCGATCCGATCACGCGGCTGAAGCTGGCGATAATTCTCGGTAAGTATTCACACTTTTTAGTAGAGTTTTCGGTAGTATTCTTATTCGAGTTCTTCACACTTACTTATTCGGTCTTCTGTTGTTTTTGTTTAAAAAGTACGCCTCGGCTCTTTTTTAAACTCTCGATGCATTTTTCTTTTTATTGATTTATCGAGATTTTCCGTTCCAGTATGAATATTTCTCAGTTTTAAGCTTGAGGATGTTTTTATTGTTTTCCTTCAGTCTTAAATTTGAATATCCTGATAGAACAGGGACTTACGCCATCAAAATGGTAATAGGTTTAGGAAATACTGTGAAGTTGAAAGTTGATTCTGTGAAATTTTCGGGTTCTACAATAATTAACTGTCGCTATTACAGTTTATTTTTAAATTTTAATGAGTTTAGTTCAAGTGTGAAAAAAAGTTATTGAAAAAAATGTGTCTGGGGTTATGTGCAATCTAATTTATGTCTGTCGAATATATTCGACATTGATCTGCCAAATGGCGGATTTTTCCAAAAAGTTGTACGAAGAAATATTATGGTAACTTCTGGCCATAACGAAGTTATATCCTCTTTCTCTTCAGAAAATTACAGCTCGTACTGTAGATTAAATTTTTACCATGCTTGAACAAAATTCTGAAGTTGATGAGGAAGCTATGGATAAAAATCAGATACTGTTTGATGTGTATCAAGCTTTTTCAGAGGAGCACGAAACCGAAGTGCATATACGACGGCAGTGTTCACAAGGTCAGATAGTCTGCATATATTTGGGATTGGACCCTTTTCCATAAATTTTTAATCTTCAATATTCGCATGATTTTTCGTACTCTATCGCTGAGAAGTATGTTTGATACGCAGCCTAATGTATTGTAAATCTTTTATTAAAAAATACTGAATAAAATAGTTCCTAATTGAAAAAAAAAATTATTTGTTTATAAAAACGCACCCTTTGTTTATAAAAGTTTAGCTGATTGGAAAGCAGAGAAAAAAATTTTAAATAATAGGCCACATAGTTATTTTTATATAGAAATAATTTTCTTCGTCTGTGCTAATGCTTAAACGTACTTTTTTCATAAGAAAAAAATTTTGAAATTTTTCATATTGAGGCGAAATAAAAGAATACGTGTACAATATTTCGCCTCATAGAATACAAAAAAAAAATGTTTTGTACTAAAAAATTTAGTTAGGTGTCACCTAACCTAAACATCGTTTCCTTGACTATCGTGTTTACGCATTCGGAACGGTCACGGATTTCATCCGGCCAACTTATTATAAATTATTTGGGAATAATTTTATACCATTTTAAATACAACAACAATATGTATAACCTAAACTAAAAGCGATGGTAAAGACGTGGTTTTATGCAGCCAACTAGAACGATAGTCGTTCTACTAAGACTTTTATATAAATAAAAAATAACCTTATAAAAATTTATTTCTAAATAAAAAGATATTTTTCTCAGTTCGAAAAAAAGCTTAAAGCATTTAAATATTTGTTCAAATTCAATCTGCTTCCTTACAGCGCTTGTTCATAAATGCTCGTTTACTCTAATGAACTAGTAACTTTACGTCTTTAGTGAGCGCCACTAACTATTTTATTAAAAATCAAAAATCATATATCTTCTGCCATAATAGTTTAACGAGCAGTTTGGATACCGTTACGTTCGCCTTTACGCTACATTAATAACCTGTTACTTAAGCCCAGCCAGGCAGCCATTCACTAGCCGTCTCCCAGCTGCGCGCCATCTTCGCTGACGTTCGCGCCATTCTTTCGTGCATTCATAGTTAACATTAAACTTGTGGCCTGCTGGCCATTTTCATCTCGGGAATGTTTTCTTATAATAAATGAAGGAAAAATAATTTCTCTTGTTATCCTGCCGCTGGCACAAATTGAGCAGAAAATGCCTAATAAAGCCTGACGGCCTGAAGCATGAAGCCTTCGTCTTACTAAATGTGCTGTGCGCGCTGACACGTCCCAAGCTGGTGGATGTGGGGGGTGTTATGCTGACACTAAAAGTACCGACTATGGCGAATGCGCATCAGAATAGGTAATTTTCGTTTCAATTTAACATTTTTTGCTCATTTACGTTTTTAATTTGAAAATTGAACTTTTCTATGGATGTGTTTCTTCTATTTTTTTTTCGTTGTTTTTGATCAACTTTTCATACTAATTTCCCATTTGCCATTTGCCGTTACACAGAATAATGTTCATAGTACATATTTTAGATACTCGGCGCTCGCGACGTTCTCGCCGACGCTTTTCTGACATCCGGTCGTGCCAGTGGCATTAAACTTTCGCTATTGTTGGCATTTCTAATGGTTCGGTTCGTTGTTAGTTCGATTCGGTTGGCTGGTCAGGCGTACGACTGCTGTTGGCCGTTACCCCAGCTTGGGTATGGTTGCCACCTGACAAGTGGACAGGTGGTGGCGTTGGTTGTGTGTGTCTAGCTGAAGATATGAACAAAAGAATTCAATTTGAAGTGGAATATATTCAGATTTTACATTTTCGATTACCACACTTGGATTTTCTTGACGATCTCGGTCGTGTACTTGTGTGCATAGTATATTTCATTTTCGTCGCTAGTTGTTGGTGTGAGTGCTGCGAGGGTACCTATAGTAAACTAATGAATTGTGCACTAAGTAGAGAAACTAATTTTCACAATTTCCATTTAATGAGCTCATTAGCGCAAATTATTCGAAGCGTTGAGTGAAGATTTTCATAAAAGTATAAGAAATTCATATCGAATGCTATTGGAGTTTAGTTACTTGGAGAATCACATAATTTTGTTGTTAGCAAATAGTGCAAAGTTATTACTGTTGAAGTAGTAGAAGTAACCTTATATCCTGAAATCAGTAAAAATATCTAATTGACATATAACCAAATCAAGGGTAGGTTACTGATACCGAAAAAGAGTTTAGTATCAATTACAGCTTAGGATTTTTATTGACGCTGAAAAATAAAAAAGAGGTCTTGGTTATTCTCTAGTATTTTCGCGGTTAATCAAGAGCGTTCTTAAATCTTTATGGTACAGTTAAACCTTAGAAGAGTACAAGAGTTTTAATAAAGTCACCTGCGTCTCAAAACCGAGAAATATGCTTAGAAATATTAAACTTACCTTAATGAAATTTAGATATTATGTCAATAGGTTTACTGTGCCAATTAAAATTATTTTTTAAAGAAAAATGAAAATTTCGCTGATATCAATAAATGTGTTAAGGAGTTATATACACTTGTAATTTTCTAAAATTCGATTCAATGGAGATCGGCAATGTGATCAAGAAAAAAGGTTTTAAAACTAATGAATCACAAAAAAACGCTTTTTTTCTTACTTGCAAGTCGATATAAACAAAAAAAGTTTTCAAAGTATTCAAGGCAATTAGAATGGAGTATATGATTCAAGGATAACTGATAACAGCAATAAACATAATGTTTTCACAGATCAGGTTTCTAGAGAGAGAGAATAAGAATGAGAAAAAAAATCTTAAGTGAGGCCACACTAACAAAAGCTGGACATAGACATACAATAGAATAAAATAAGACTGTTTTCATAACGGCTGTATGCAACAGCATAAGGTTAGGTTATGTTAGGTTAGGTTAAAAGGTCGATCCGAACTGGGTGCTCACTTGGACTGGCTTATAGCCGGTTCGTTGTAGGACCTGCAACTCCTTGTTGATTGATAAAATTGATCATAAAGACTCTCATAAATCCACGAAGCGCTTTGAGCCGATCACAAATATGTTGAGGCGACTAAAGTCAGTCAACATAGAAATATCTCGACTCTTTTAACGTTACATACTATATAATTAAAATCACGAGATTAATATTTTATGTTCGCCTGTCAGCGCGATGGAAAATTATTGAGTTATATTGATAAATTGCTCAGCTTTTTAGGTAAGTCGGTGATCATATCATGCGAAGTGTAGATATTCAGGATTTGTTTCATTTATACTAAGAACTTTTTTCAAGAGTTATCCGTTTAGGGACTGAAATACTGGATCAAAAATATTCATTACTACTGTTAAACTCAGTACTAACGATATTAGCATATATTTATTAAGTTGAGATTTACAGTTTGCTCAAAAATAATAAAAAATGGTTATAGTCTCATACGAGATAGACAATTAGACGATATATGATTATATGGAAGACCTTGGTAAATTTTGGAACATTTGTTAACTCTCACCGTTAAATAGAACTATTTTTATTTGATTAAGTTTTTATGATTGACACTTTTTTTCATATAAACTCTAACATATTTGGGGGTTAAGGTTAGGTTAGGTTAGGTCGTAGGACTAATCCTTCCACGAAAAGTAACGAAGGCTCCCACTTGGACAGCTGTATACGCTGGTTCTTTATGATTCCTAAATATTTTACATATGGATCACCAGATCCTCATAGAACGACGAAGCATTTTGCGCTGACTACAAATTGGTTTAGCTAGTTAATAGGGTAGAGCGAAAAACAAATTTGGAGATTATAAAAAAAGAAAATTTTTGAAAAAAAAACTGTTTTTTAACATCTAAAAGCGGCCCACTCACTTTTAAAGTAAAGTCTCGAGTTCAAATTTTTGTTTGTTTAAACTCTTCACATTTATATAAAAGTTTTTTACTCAAAATTTATTTTAACGCTTAAGGAAAGCATGTTGTCGTTTAAGACTTTTTTTGTAAAACTCCAATAATGACTACAAAAAATTTTGATAAGTTCATAACTTTTAATTGGCCAGAAAGAGCTCTCCACAGCTTCTAGAACACTTATCAAACATTTTTTACGAAATAAAAATTTTAACTCGAAATTTTCTTTAAAAGTGAGTGGCCCGGGCCGCCTCTAGATGTTAAAACATTTTTTGTTTCCCAAAAATTTTCTTTTTTTATTATCTACAAATTTGAACCTCAGGCTAAACAAAAAAAAAAAAAAATTGTTTTTCGCTCCACCCCAATATATGTTTATTTTTAATTTCACACTAGGTGTGCCTCTTGAGCAATAAATAGTAGATACCAATTAAGGCCAAAAATTCTATTCCAGCTCTTCTTTTAGAAATCTACTACTTGCTTTTTATAAATTTTTCCCTTTAGCTGTAACAATATGCCTCTCATTCTCAGTTTAGAAGAGACATGTGTACATGTATGTAGGTATGTTGCGTTTAAATATATGTATATATGTTAATACCTACATATACATACGTATATCTTTGCACATGAGCAAATCTTATAGCATTATGTATTTATGCAAATATTAACATTGCAATGCGGTGCAATAATTTGCAACGTTTTTTAATGTTTCTATTTGCCTCGTATAAATTGTTGCATGGCATACATACATATGTGCACACGAGCAAATAAACCAAAAACAATGAACCAAATAAAAAACGCAAAACAAGCACACTATTCGTTAATGCTAATTTCGCTGAGATATACATATACATACATATAAGTATGTATGTATATATGTACATTGATGTATATATGTACATACATACACGCCTACACCAAACCAAAAAACTATTTATATATTTTTTTCGCGATCAGCTAAACTCATCCCATTGCAGCCAATAAAAAGTGTCAGCAGGTATAAAACAAAACAAAATTAATCTCGCTTCCCCTCACTGTAACACAGTAGCGGAGAAATATTGCCTCAAATTATTTTCTGCAGAGTATCTAAAAAATTTCCTCCCGCTCGTTGTGTAGCTTTGAGTGGTTTACGGCTGCTTAACAGCTCCTCCTCCTTGAGGAGAAGCGACAGGGGTTGCAGCGACGATGTTTTCGCCATTTGAGGAGGAACAGTTACTTGCAGCTATATTGAGTGAGCACAATTTAAATAATTGAGTTTTGTATGAGAAATTGTTTACATTATTTCGGCGATGCAACGCTAGAGGCCGCTGAGCGTATAATTACATGTTATATTTGTGCTATAAAATTGTTGAATCTCGTAAAATTAGTAAAACTTTGAGCACGTATAGAAAATTTTATAAAATAACATGTAATTACGATGTATGAGAAGGATACAAATTTCACGCACTTAAGCTGTAAGTTTTTAACGAAAGATGGCAGCCATAAAAAATTGAATTTTAAAAAAATTACGAATTTCGAAACGAAAATTGAAAAAGAATGTTCGAAGTTGACACTGCAGCAGATTTAAAAGTGCAGACGCAGTAGTTTTTGAAATCAAAATACATAAATATGTAATGTGAATTCAAGATTTTCAATATTATTTATAGATTATAACAAATTTACTGGGAAGAACTCTTTTCAGAAAACAAGCAAAATTTTCATGAATGACATTGCGTTAAATTTAAGGAATTGATATAAAAAAGGAAAATATATAAAAAAGAAACCACCGGTTCGGTTTCATATGAAACATTTTTAGTCCTTAAGACCCAGCGGTCACCAATAGTTTCAAAATAAAGCTTTCTAGAAAAATTAGTTTTCGGACAAACTATATATAGGCATCAACGAGAGCTGTCTAAAAACAGGTAGATAAGATGAATGACTAGTAGAGCATAAATATGTTCGTCCCAATCCTAAAGAGGTGATCGCTTATATTGCCTAGCTTGGATAGAATTTGACAAAAAGCTTATGATGTATAATTTTCGCTTGGACCAATTTTTATAAAAAAAAAACATCCAACTACAAACTTCTCTTATGATCAACTGACGTGTCAGTAAAATAAAAGTAAACACAATAACTCGCGCAGCTGTTGTACAAATCCACATGTAAATTAGCGCTGGCAGCAATCTAGTGCTTAGCTAACTGGCATGAGGCATTGACCGACGGCACACGAAGATCAAGGACGCCAAGGATAATAGGACAGCGCGTAAGGCAAAATAGACGTAGTAGAACTTGTAAGACTTGTCAGCCGAATAGTGAACTTTGAGTGAAGATAAGAATGAGTAGATATTCATAGATGTATGTGTGTGCATGTGACATTTTTTCACAAGAATAGATAGTCAATAGTAAAATATGTGAAGCTTCCCGGCATTGTTGCACAGCATTGAGGGGTTGTTGCATACGTCTTGCATTAATTGAAAGCGCAGCAAATTTATTTTTATTTTAAATTTACATACAAAACAAGCACGATAGAACTTAGTTGGCGTGTAACCGAACATTTTATGCTAACGCAATTTGCAAGGATCAAAACCTTCGTGTCCACGAGATTTACATTGAAATAATACTCAACTGATCCTCTTTTCAACCAAAAAGGCTAAATTTAAGACATTGGTGATATAAGAAACACAACAACAACAAGATTGAAAGTCATTATATTATAGATATGAGGTTCAATGTTAAATATCTAAATCAGATAATTTTAAAGAAAACTTGTCCATTTAATTTAACTGAAATATTACACCTATTGAACAAGTGGTTAAGGTCAGGTTAAAAGTCGGAAACAACTATTGTATATCGGGAAATTTGGGGCTAAAGATAGACATTCTTCTAGCCCCAAATTTGTTGAATGCATTAACTTTTGCAGATAGTTCATATACTGACCGAGATATTGGGCATAAAGCCTGCTAGAATAACGCAGATTGTATTATATGAGGGCTGGGATCGATTTCACATATTTTCGGCATTAATCTACAGCATATCCAGTGTTATACGTTTACTTAACTTTTCTAAGATATATTATATTATATATTGACAGATATATGTATAAGATATAAAACCATATAATATATGGTATAATTCTTAAATTAGGTATATAAGAGCTAGTTTTAATATGCGAGCTAGTTAAGATTTTATCTATTTTCGACATTATGACATATCGTTACCATAAAAAGATGATCTGAGTTTCATTAAGTTAACTTTCTTATTGACCAATATACAATGTATAAATGTGTGTCAAGTCAAGCGAAAGTTTAAAAATCGTTATATTAGGTATATGTGGTGTTAGGGGAACCCATTTAATACATTATAGGCTTAAAGATACACTGTTACTAGAAAGAGAGGCTCTCTGAAACTCATTAAGACAACTGACATATTGCCCTATACTTGTATATGCAGTATAAAGGAGCTATCATCCGGAAGTTCAAAACTCTAAAAATTAGGTATATGGAAGCTGGGAGAAGTATTGACCCGATTTTTTGGCATTTTTTCTCTACGAATTTTAATACTAGACCTCACAGATTGACAAATATTTTCCATTAATAATCAGCCATAGCCAACGGGGATTCACATATTCGGAAACTGGTGCTCTACAAGGTTATAGTTCGATTTCGACAATTTTTGGACGTGAAATGGAGTACCTATAAGCACTATTCTTGTTAAGTTTATAAATAATCAGATTGAATTTCAAATTGTTATAAATGGAAATAGGCGTGGTTATAGTGCTATTAGGAATATCTGGACGGACTTGCAGACAGTCACCCGGAATTCAACTCGTCCCTTTATCCTGATAATTTATATATACATAATTTCATAGCTCTCTCGATTAGTTTTAGGTAAACAAAACTATTATACTTTGAAACAATATGTTGCGAGAGTACAAAAATGCATAACTACGTTTAAGATTATATACATACATATTTACGCATAGATCCACTTTAAATATCATACATAACCTCAAAGGGAGCATAGCTGATCATCTTGTAGAACATGCACGCATCTGTTAAGAAGCTACGGATATCTGAATAGACAAAGCAAGCTGCAGGACACACCAAAAACGTTGCATGAATACACACACACACACACACACACATAAATACATAGCTTTTAATAACAATTGCGAAAAGGTTGAACGTGTCTATGAAATGTGTTGCAGGACAATAAATAAATGCCAACAAAACTTGGGGGCACAATGCTAAGCAGTTTGCAGTTTAAAAGGGGGGCGTATGCGAGGGGCTACTAGTAAGAACGGGTATGCGGCACATTTGTGGCACCTGTTGTTGCAACGGCGAGTAGATTTGGGGGGACACGCCACACTTATGGGGACTAATGTACATATTACATGTATGTATATGTATGTGTTTGGGTATGCATATATGTAACTATGTACATGTATATAATATGTATTAAATGTGTGCTTAGGCAATTTGTAAAAGTTACTGCGCCGTTTGACGTCTCTGGTGTGGCGTTGGTTCAGCTGCTGCGCTCGTTGCTTCTGCTTCGTTCTCATCTCTTTTTTTTCGCAATTTTTATTCCTTTAATGGCACACATGTTCGTCTGCAAATGAAAAGGAAATTATGTATTACTCTATTGCAATTTTTATTGTTGCCACATGATGATGATGATGATGCACAGCATGGAACGCATATTTAAACATGTGTGTGCTTCTGCTCTGGAAAGGGTTGCTCCTCAAGGGCTGGGTGCTCGCGTAATTTACATTTTTGCAAGTCTATTATGTGAGAAATGGCTTTGGCAGTGAGAGAGGCGCACAGACACACATATGTATGTTGGTGTGTGTAAATAAGATCGCGTTATTGTTGTTGTTGCTTTTGTGCGCCACAATACAATAAATGTTTGCAACCACTTAAGCTAAAAGTCGCTAGAAAAAAGTGTGGGAGGCAACTTAGACGCTCACAGTGCAAAATGACACACACTCACATACACAGGACACTTACAATTCAATTTCCTATTTGGCATCACGTGTGCGCCAAAGTGGTACAACCACCACCAACAACAGCAACAAAAGCATGCATGTGTGTGCATATGTACGCCTTTGGTGGCCATTTACACCAGCCGTCGCTGTGGACACACATCCCGCGCACTGACTGCGCTGGCGAATGCTTGCAACATGTTGGGGAGCAGTGTGGTGTGGCAATGGTGGCATAGTAATTGCGCTGGTGCAATGGTTGAATGGCAGCATGGCAATGGCAGCATGCTATAATGGGCACATCCTTTTGTTTGCGCGATTCTTGTAAGGACATGTGCAATCTATGTTTTATACTCATTTTTATTTTACAAGTATTTTTCTTTTATTTCTATATTTATCGTGCTCATACGTTCCTTTGACTTCTTCTCTTCTTCTTCGTTGGATTTTTGCATTTTTTTCGCTCATATTCAGTTGCTTGTGCAAACAGGGGTGCTTTGGCCAAGAATGTGGCAGGCTTTTGCGAGTTGCTGGTCGGCGAGTCGACAAGCGGCTGTGGCAGCAACCCCAAAGATGCGCCTTCGAGTCATGTTTGCAAATGTACATTTTTCTTTTTTATACATATATGTACCATATGTGTGTGCATATGTGTGTGTGTTGGCGCGCATAAGTGTTTCCAAGACAAGAAAATTGCAAAATTTTCATATTTTTTATAGCTGCACCAGCAAAACGTGCAGGCACTTTAGTCCACCCTTGCAAGAATGAATAAAAATGCATACATGAGTACCATACATATGTAGGTCTGCGTATGGGCTGTGCAGAATTTTTTAAACATTTTTAATAAATTTAAAAAATAAATAAAATAATAGAAAAAATATAAATTAAAATTAAAAAATATAAATACATATATAATAGAACAAAAAATAAATAAATTAAATAAACTAAAATAAAATTAAATAATATAAAAAAATAATAAAATAATATAAAACAAAAAATAAATTAATTAAATG
Organism: Bactrocera oleae; assembly: GCF_042242935.1. Lineage (NCBI taxonomy): Eukaryota > Metazoa > Arthropoda > Insecta > Diptera > Tephritidae > Bactrocera > Bactrocera oleae. Next base: position 61,054,636 of record NC_091540.1, on the reverse strand, counting down.
AGGTAAAATGAAATAAAATAATAAAAAAAAATATTAATAAAATAAAATAAAATAAAATAATATAAAACAAAAAATAAATAAATAAAATAAAACAATATAAAAAATAATAAAATGATATAAAACAAAAAAATTTGAAATATAAAACAAAAAATAAATTAATTAAATAAAGTAAAATAAAATAATAAAAAAATAATAATAAAAAAATAAAATATGTAGGTATGCGTATGGGCTGTGCAGAATTTTTTAAACATTTTTAATAAAATTAAAAAATTAAATAAAATAATAGAAAAAAAATAAATTAAAAAAAAATATATATATAATAAAACAAAAAATAAATAAATTAAATAAACTAAAATAAAATTAAATAATATAAAAAAATAATAAAATAATATAAAACAAATAATAAATTAATTAAATGAGGTAAAATGAAATAAAATAATAATAAAAAAATATTAATAAAATAAAATAAAATAAAATAATATAAAACAAAAAATAAATAAATAAAATAAAACAATATAAAAAATAATAAAATGATATAAAACAAAAAAATTTGAAATATAAAACAAAAAATAAATTAATTAAATAAAGTAAAATAAAATAATAAAAAAATAATAATAAAATAATAAAATAATAAAAAAAAAATATTAAAATAAATTTTAAAAAAGTAAATAAAATTAAACAAAGTAAAATAAAAATTAAATGAAATAAAAAAAATAAAAACATGAAAAAAATTTCATTTCGGCTGCACCGAAGCTATGTGATGTGCACCTGTGATGCATTTTATGGCAGCATTATTCTATAGGATCCGATGTGAACAATTTCTCCGGATATTGCACGATTTTTTTAATTAATAATTCATGCTAAATTTCGTGAAGTTATCTCGTCAAATAAAAATGCTGTCCATACAAGCATTTGATGCCGATCGTTTAGTTTGTATAACAGCTAAATGCTATATTGGTCGGATATTGTCAGCCCCGACAAATGCGCAGCTTCTTCTGGAAAAAAGGACGTGTGCAAAAATTCTGAGCTTTATTTGAAAAACTGACGAACTAGTTCGCATATACACGGACAGATGGACATTGCTAAATGACTGTTCAGGGTATAAAAATTGGCATGAAATAAAATAAAGCTATAATACCCTTCACAGGTATATTTTTTTATAGCATAAAAAATTATAAATGGATCTTGATAAAAATCGGTCAGTTTGTGTGGCAACTATATCTTATAATGGTCCGATCTGAACAATATGATCGATGATTGTGGCATTGCTTTGAACAATATTCTATGCCAAGTATCGTGAATATATCTTGTTAGATAAATAAGTTTTCCACATAAGAACTTTATTTTGGTCGGCCAGTTTTTATGGCAGCTATATGCTATGTATAGTGCTTTGATATTGGCCGTTCTGACATATGAGCAGAGTCTTGGAAGTTTCAGTTTCTTGTAAAATTTTAGATCCTTATCTCAAAAGTTATGGGACCAGATCGCGTGTATATAGACATAGACAGACATACGAGATTAAAATGAAAGATGCCCTTTGATCAGGAAAAGCGTAGTCTTCAAGACTTGTAAATGTAAAATTATAAAAAAAATTGCATAAATACCCGAACTTTAAAACAGACTAAGTCCCTTTGAATGAATTTTTCATATAAATTTTCCATGTAAACCTTAACATTATCTTTTGGGTAATTTTGGGGTTTTGAGGATATAGAAGCTTCACCAAATGGTCTCCAATATATTTTACAAAGAACTGCTGTATATAAGGATGGCATATATCTTCAAATTTATGCTCGCCTGCATATCACTGCTCTATACATCTGTACATCTAATTCATAGATCAGATTTTCCTACCAGACTTGTATATACATCCGCTTGTTCTCACGCTCCTACCATCACTCAAATCGCCCGACGGCAAGCGACAGCCGGAAAGCCATATTCAGCATTTCGCTCATTTATATTGCAAATGATGATATGCAAACAGTAAAACGAAATTCTGATTTACAACAACACATCAACGGAGACTCATAAAAATGCATTCACACATAGGACACTTATATCATCGACATCATTTGCTTTTCATTGCAAACAAGCAGTGCAGCAAACACCCGCAGCAATAACAACCGAAACGACGATGACGACGATAACGATGACAATGATATTGCATGAGTACGAGTAAGAGTATGAGCTCAGTCATTATCCTTGCCCAGCAACTTGAATAGGCTATTTGAGGCGCATGTTATGCATTCTCGTGCGCTCGCTGTGGCAATATTCTTTTGTTGAGCATATAGGGTTATGTATATGGATATATATACTATAATATACATATATGTATTCTTATGTACATATGTGCGTGAGTGCTTGTTGTCAAGCACTCCAATTCGTTCGTTTACTTTTTTTTTGGCTACGCGGCATAAAATGGGCCTTTGTCTTGGCCTGCTGCCTCTAAGGGGCGTCTGCATTGAAAGGAAAAGCAAAAGGATGTACTCACATACTCAGCCTTTTAAATATTTAATATGCGTAAATATAGTAGATTGCGAACATTTTTCGTCCTCGTACTAAGCTAAGAAAGAATGCTGAGAAAAATTTTAACAAAATATTCGCATGAACCATTTTAACTTAAGAACTGTAAATATTAATCTTCATACTTGTATAATATAAAGTTGCTAAAAATCTTATGGGCTAAAGCAATATTGAGCAAAATTTAAGAAAGGATTCATACTGATTTTTTAGAAATTCAGAAAAGTTGAAAAATTATTTCAGTGCGGGTCTTGAAAGCTTGAGAAAATTATACCTTTATGGTATAGTTCAAGTGCCTGAATGAAGAAAAAATTAGAGACCACGTCAGACTTAACGCTCGTTAGAAAGCTTTTAGGTCAATTTCTATAACCTGTATTCCTTATATGCTGCCAGTTCAATATTCTTGTCTACAAGCGTTTAGAGTAGACATTTTGACTGACATGTTTTTATGAGCGTATCGAATACAAAAATATAAACCAAAATATTGTGTCTCCTTCTAGCCAAAAACCCAAATTGTACATACATACATATATGTTCATTTGTTGCACAGTCTCTCGAGACCTCTAGAATCCATGCAATGGCGTGTCGTGTTGTTGTCAAAGTCAAAACACATCAACAGCGAGCAACGATCAACTGTCTGACCAAAGAAGGCATCGCTTGATGGGCAGACACACTCACGCAATCAAAAAATGTTATTGCATTAATTTTATTGCGACGCCGTGTCTGGCACACTGTGGCAATGATTGTCCAGCTGGTCAGCATATTGATACATTGGACGAGCCACCGCTCATTGTTCTGTGACACGGTTATAGCAACACGTGGATGCTCATCGAGTACGTCCAATTGTCCGTCAACGTCTGTGTATCGATTTGTTTCTGTCGCCGTCGTAGGCCGTAGGCGTCTGTGCTGACAGACACCACAACGCATCCATCCATCAACGAATGCATACGGAGTGCCACAGCGCCCAGCGGTAGTTCGTGTGGCTGAAGATGTGCCATTGCGCCAGTGGCTTTTTCAGATTTTTTTTCGGGTTTCTTTCTTGCTTCAGCAGATTTGTGCTGTAATAACGGCATTTTTTATTGCAGCTTGCCAAAAATGGTTGTTGACATTTCGCTTGCTCCTATCAAAGGAGAATACAAAAAACGAGTATGAGTATTTCAAAAGAAAAGAGAGCAATAAAAATTGTGGCAAGAAACGACTCTGACGCAACATTGAAAGAAACAGTAAAAGGCTGGTTGTCTATAAGGTAGAATTAATAGCGCTGAGAATTCTTTAAAGCGATTCTTTTGGGTATAATGAATTACATAAATCATAGGCGTATATGACGCAGAGAGTCAATTTTAATAGATAGCACATAATCTTCTGAAATTTTTACAGAACTCTTTTTATCTAACTGAGATCTACTGAAAGCTTAGTTTAGAAGTATATATGAAAATTTCTAGCTACTCGCCTCCATTTGACATATACAAGTATGTATCTTCATTGAAGATCTTAACTGGAAGAAAATAGGAAGATATTAAAGATCAGTCAAGATTTTTTTCAAAGCGTTTCCCTAATTCGTTGAAAATGTTGTAGAATTGTTTTTTTGTAGTCTACTTTATCACGAACACACGTCGTGAAGGTCGTAAAGTCATGGAAAATTTACCTTATGCGAGTCGTTCATCCATCTCTGTTACTGATGACAACATTGAAAAGGTTAAAGTAACAGTGTTTGAAAATCGTCGTGTTGGTATTTAAGAGATAGCTAGATAGCAGAGGATCTCAACATCTCTTATGTATCGGCTCGACACATTTTGGTTAATGTTTCGAGAATAATGCTATACTCCTATCAAAAGACCTGAAACTTTTGTAAAAACGACGTCGAGTAGAGTTGCTTGACAAAGCTGAAGACCCTACAATCATCAGCGAAATCATTACTGATGACGCGACGTTGGTTTAAGGATATGACGTCGAAACTATCCAACAATCTAGCTAATGGCGCAACAAAAATGGGCCGAAACCGAAAAAAACCAAAATACGCTGAAGGTCATCTCAGCCGAGGCTTATTACAAGTGTATAGGAAATTGTATTAAGCGTTGGCATGTTTGCATTGGCTCTGGAGCCTATTTTGAAGGCGATAATAATGATTTATTTCAAAATTCGTGTAAATGTAGTTTTTTTTTTGTCAGACCGTGTCAAATTTGATGAGGTGAGTATAAAACTTGGATTAGTCAGATAAAAGTATCGTTCGCCATGTAATAATGCTTCACTTGATGGTAGCTATTTTAAGCCTATACGATACATATAATAGTTTTTCAAAGTTTCTCAAGATCGCCTCGTTGAATGGAATTGTGCGGATTTCAAGGCTAATTCTACATTGAAAGAATCTATCTTATTTTCATACTATATACACTATGTTTTATAGGAAATATTAGAAGTAATTGTCTACTTCCCATTTGTTCGTTGTTGACATTTTCATGGAAGAGAGACAAAAGTACCCAGGTGTTGCGGATTTTGATGCTATTTGTATAACATTCTGCCCATAAGCATTTCCAGCCTGTTTCTTCAGTGGCACAGTACCGTCGAAGCCGTTTTAGGAAACTAACCGGAGTCTTATAGTCAAATCAGTACTTTCATAAAATGGGCCCCGGTTATAAGATTTGGCGACACGACTACTTCGTATACTGAGTCTTTGTACTGCGGAGAGTATCTCTCTCTCCCTTAGCGATAGCCAGTAAGTAACGCAAACGAAATTTGTGAGTGGAAAGTTGGGGATCATATATTCTATATGGATATAGCCAGATAAGTAGATGAGCTAATAAAGGTGTACATTTATATTGGTATTTAGGGTGAGTACCGAAGCCGAATACGTCAACTACCACGAATACTATTCAACATACAATTTATGTTTGATGTAAGAGAGTTCTCAAAGAGTCTGTCAGATATGCTACGACTCTCTAAAAACTTCATTGATTTCTATTTGTCAGTTTAAATTAACTCGCTCATAACAAATAGTATGAGATTCTCTCGCAAAAAACTAAAAACAAATGCCTCCATTTAGGTGCATAAAAATAGACAGATTTGAAGTCCATGAATTCAGAAGATAACTTGATCTTCATGAGTCAATTTTTGATCAATAGGTCGGCAGTATCTATAAGCACTTGCCGCCAATTACATTTCGAAATAGAAGTTTCCTTCTAGAGTCGAAGAAATCGATGAGTCTGACATAAAGATATGACTACAATATTGGAGATATGACGATAAATGGAAAATGAGTAAAAAGAGTGACCTGACAATTTTTTTTGTACTATTTTTTTACTTGCATTGCAGCGGTTCTTTTTAATATAATATATACTTATGTACATTTTCTTAGAGCAGTCGCTCACCGCAAAGCTACCTAACACCGTTTGTAATAGCTTAGAGTTTACCGTTAGTCCTTATTACCACTGTTACCGGCAGTCAGCGGTGAATTGAAATCCATTTTAAACTACACAGCAACAAATTAAACTGAAATTGAACCGCATTATAACAGAGGAGCATTTTCATAGCCTCCCGCCATACATTCAGCCAAATAGATGTATGTGGATACCGACGTGGGCTTCTATAATTTGTATGCATACAAATTCCTTAGACAATATTCATTGGAAAATGCAAAATATTTTCAGTATAATTTCGCTTGCTTAGAGCTTTGCAATGCAATTCATAAATGCCATTGCCGAAGTAAGTGTGAGAGCGAAAGAGAGAGAGAAATGGATAGTAAGAGTACACTATTTTAATTACAGTAGCGTTGTGCACTGAAGTGGAGAGCGAAAGGCGGTATGGTGGGCGGGGCGAAATGCGCTGGCGCTTGCTGCTTGCGGTGAAAAAATTGCAATTATTCGCCGTCGACGACTGTCAGAGATACGATTTTCCGAGATATTTCATTGTAGTTGCCACTTATTTGTTTATTTGCTGTTTTATAATGTACCCATTGTTGTTGGTTTAGTGACTGTGTGGTATTTACTTTTTATTTTTGCAATGTGTTTTTTCTTGCCAGATATGTATCTAGCGTAATGATGAAAGAATTGCAACGCAAATATTTTGCAATTAAGTAGCAAAAACAACAATAGCGACACAGCGCAAACCAATGGCAAGGTAGAACGCAGGCGAAAAAAGGTGCATGAAAAAAGAAAGCAAACAACAGTAGTCAGCGCTAACACGGTATGTATGTAAGTATATATGTATGTATGTGTTAGTATTTATGTTAGTAACTAGGTAGTACTACTAGATAAATGTGGCTACATCCGTGAATATTTAAGACTCTCGAGCGCTTAATGCAATGTTGCAAGTAATGAGTGAAATAAAAAATTTGTTTTTTTCCAAAAAAAAAAACCTTCTCATTTTCGCTTAATGCAAGCAGCTTGATTTATAAGACATAGATATGTACTTATGAGTACCGCAACAGCACCACAGTGGCGTGGTAAAAAATGTGGCAAACGTGAAAAAATTGCACTTCAGTAGAAATTGTTCGAGCATGTCCCCCCATTGCCACCCCGAGCGTTGTGTAATCGCAGGGGAGTTGCAGTCGGTAACCGTCAACAGCCACAGTAACAATAACAACAACAACAATAACAATAACAACAAACAACTTTTCAGTACATGGTTAGGAATAATTTCGCGGATCTTATGTCTTCATGTGGTTTTAGCAGCGTTTGCTTGTTGTTGCATTTGTTGTAATGCAATATTTGTTGTTGCCGCTTTAGTTGCTGGTGTCATTTGCTTACTGTGTTTTTGCTTTTTGCATGGCCATGGCATAGGAGAAACAGCATTTCAATTTGAAAGCGCGCATATGAAAACAAAAATGGTTGCAGAAACCGCAAAGCAAGAAAAAACACAAACTTCAGCTGCACCGAAGCGCTAATACCCTTCGAAGGTGCAATTATTATAACATGAAAGTGTATAAAAAGTCACTTTTTTTACCTTTTGATCGGTTAGTTTCAATGACAGACCACTATAGCATAGTCCGGTCTGAACAATACTTACAAACTTTGAAGATGGTAGAGTTGCTTTGGACAGCGGTTTGTGCCAAATTTCGTGAAGATATCTTGTCAAATAAAAAAGTTTTACATACAAGAACTTGATTTTGATCGTTCAGTTTGTGTGGCAGCTATATGCTATTGTGAGCCGATCTAAATAATTTTTTCGGAGATTGTATTGTTTGTTTTGAAAAATAAGTCGTGTCAAATTTCGAGAAGATATCGTGCCAAATAAAAACATTTTCTCTACTAGAACTTGATTTTGATCGTTTGGTTTGTATGACAGCTATAAGCTATAGTGGTTCGATATCCGTGGTTCCGACAAAAGAGCAACTTCTTGAAAAAAACCGACGTGAGAAAAATTTCAGATCGATATCTCAAAAACTGATGGACTGGTTCGCGTATATACAGACAGATAGACATGTTTAAATTAACTTAGCTCGTCATACTGATCATTTATACAATATATATACTTTATAGGATCACCGAGATTTCTTTTTAGGTATTACAAACTTCGTAGCAGACTTAATATATTAATATGGTATACCCTGTTAAGGGTATGAAAATGCATGAAAAGGGGAAAAAGGTAGAAACCTACCTAAAAAAGAAAAGCAAAAAAGCAATTATACTCGTACTTCGAGTGCGGTTGCATGCAACACAATGGTGCACTTAGCACAAGAGCACCCACGAGCCGGCAGCGGCAACGAAATTGCAGCATATTCTCAATGGGTGGAAACGGAAAGGGTGGGTCGCCGCAAGCGGGAATAGAAATTTGATAATGAAAAAAGCAAGAAACAAAAATAAAAAAATATTCTGCTACAAAATGAAGTCTATACTCTTACCAATAATAAATATATTACTTTTGTTGTTTTTGCGTAGGCACCTGCACCAACCATGGCGGTGGCGCCACTTAACGCAGTGACAAACATCAAATTAAGCAACTGGGCGGGCGGCAGTTACCGTAGAGCGCCTATGGTGGCATAATTATGCTGACAAGATTTGCGGTTTTGCTTTTTTTTATCGCGTTTCTTCTTTGCTTCCATTCGATTGAGCTGTCATTAATAATGTGCACATTATGTAGTCGGCGTTGTCAAGTGTGGCAACATCGTTGAGTCTAAGTTGCAGCGGTTTGTCATTATATTTATTAAGAGTAAAGCAGTTGCAATCATAGTTGATATGGTCGATTGGAGGCCTCTTGGCGGTTAGAATTCATTAGTAAATTTGGGTTGAAATGTAGACTCTCAAGGTTTGAGAGAATTGATGGGTTTATTAATTACAAATAATATTTTATACATATACGAGGCTTGTTCAAAAAGTATCGCGAATTTTTTATTTCTTAAGAAAGTGTTTAATTATTCATGAATATCTATTTGGTACCATTCGAAGTAATCACCACGTTGATATAATGCTCTTATGCCAGCGTTTTTCCAATCCTCAGTACACTTAAAAAGTAATTTTTTGTAATCTTGTTCAGCGCCTCCTTCGGGGGAATATGGTGGCTGCGGCATTGTTTTTGGCCAAATACGAGATTTGTTTAAAACGTATCGCGAGTATTCGCGGGCTTAGTGTAGCGCATTTTCGCCGATATCTACTATTTTACAGTTTTCACTCCTCAATCAGTTAGTATCATTAACACTTGTGGTAACTATTTACCATATGATCAAATTTGATACGGACTGGTTCACTTAAATTCTGGTGCTGGCGATTCCGCCTTACACCTCAGCCGTAACTAAGCAACCAACTGGCAGGCTTACCATCTCTACTCGGCAACCATGTTTTCAAAAGGAAAGTTTTTTCGGTGCCTTTCGTGGAGAATGTTCCCTTCGCCAAAGGCAGTCCAGAAAAGTTTCCAGTCCAGAAAAGTTTTCTCAAAAGCTAGTAGAGCTATAGACATTAGTCATTAGATGCTTGCTTTGTTTTCTTACGGTGGTTTATATAGGTTCCGAAAACTGCTGAAAATCATCTTATCAATTCATTCCAAATTCGAATATTTCAGCACTTTTTAAAGTACTGCCATATTTGGTTATTTATAGGGATAATCTTCTGCACGGTAATGCCTTAAACCTCTATGAATCAATCTTTTCTCTATGCCATCAATGCCTTATCTAGTCCGACAACTTTAAGCATTTTATACTCGTTTTCGAATCCTGATCCCGATTCTTTGACGAGTATGAATGAAATTTACCTTCGCTTATACAATATATCCATTTACGCCGCAGACCCGAAGACCAACTTTCTTTATCTTTTGCTTAGGTAATTGAATTCCCTCAGTATCCATTAAATTTTCGTGTATATAAGGTTTTTGAGCCGTGGTTCCCATCGTTTGCAGTAGTCAAATGCCATCCGAGACATTACAACGAGTGCCCATAAAAATGTTGGGTACGACGAGTTTGGGTAGAACCCTACCATGAGAGGAATTGAAGTGTATGAGCCGCTAGTTTTATAGCTGAACGTTGATTCCACGAAATATTGCTCGCAATCGCACTTCAAATTTCATTGAGCTTAAAAATCGAGCATTTTGGTGTGTTCATACTCATAATTTCTTCTTTTCTTCGCTCTCTTTTAATTAATGTTCCCACATCATTGCTGGCATGCCATAAACAATAATCCGTTGGCACAGCCAACTCATTTCCATTTAATTAACGATTTACTCTTACCAAATGGTCCTTCAAAAGCAGTAACAAATTTCATAAATCTGCATGCACTGAGCCCCGAATCATTTTAGTCGTAGTAGCCAAATACAACTTAAGCATATATAGGAATTCGCTGACCAATAGCATGTGAGTAAAAATATGGTATACTCTATCGCCTCAGGCTGAGGCCTACTGCAGCTGACATATTTCATATACCATGGCCTAATGGCAGAGCAACTCCAAGGAGCAATACAAAAGGCAATCAATAAATTTGGTGGCCAAGAACAAAAAAAACAAAAAAACAATGCAACGTTCAACATGCTGCGGCACAAGTGTTCGAAGACAAATTAACAAAGGGCTGGACCAAAAAGCATAAAATTATAAATTCTCCGGCTGCAATGACCAACAATTCGGCCAACAAACCGTAATCAACGGCCAGAGGCGGCGCTCATTTTAAATACCAGTTCGTGTGTGTGCTGGAGTGCAGTTAATAAAATTAAGGGTAGTAAATAAACGTAATTAATCATTTGGCACTTACCATGATGCCTGCTCAATGTGCTGCTCCACACTTGGGATCCTCCCAGCTTTGGTTTCGTAACGCGACGTCTGTTGTGCCGTTTATCGCTTGTCATTTCGTGAAATTTGGCATTTATGGTGGAAAATATGTTTGGCAAATGAAATGATAAATTTGCCAGCGAATATTGCAAGTCTCAGCGCCGATTTGGCGAAATTCGGCGTGGCGGCAGCGTCTGACAGGAGGGCGGCAAGTAAATGCCAACAATTTGTTTCAATCACAAACATATTCGCGTCGCGTTTGCTTCATTTCTTACTGGTTCTCATACACTTTTTTCTATCATCTACAATGCTCCATATACTTTTAAGACTTTCGAATTCCATTGGACTCATTTAAGTTTTTTTGTCGGCGTTTTTTTTTTCGTCTCAACTGGCTTTGACTTCATACATTTTTTTGTTTAACTTGAAATTGTTTATGCAAACGAGTTTCTTTTTGTTTTGTTACCGTTAAGTAGTTAGTAACAATTTTTCGGTTCATCATTTTCGGCTCAGAATGTGTGTTTGCGGTGGTGTGACACTGTTTTTGACGTCTGCAATATGTCAAACTTGTGATTTTTTTTTAATTTGCGCTTGAAGCAGTATATTGACTATTAGTTATGAAGGCGTTCCGTACGAAGTTTCGAGTTTCGTAATTTGGCTATTTCAAACACAAAAGCCGAAGACATTAGTGGAAACATACTGCGCCATACTTAGGTTTGTAGCTTTCTAAAAGATTTATTATATCTTCGAAATAACTTTTTGGTATTATGTTTTGTTGTTGGGAACCAGAGAAAACAGTTTAAATTCGTCCGATTCTGAATAATTTTAATCATTTAAATATTAAATATTGACAGCTTCGCTAGATCTCTCCTTATTGTGTATATACCAAAAATAATACCAAAGTTTACAGAACATAAACGTCAAACATGTGAGCTTATTTTGACAGGGGTGACACCTATCTCTCTACGATTTTTTATATACCATATATAGAAAAACACCGATATATAAAGTTAGTTAGCCTCCCGGTTTTTAATAAGCGTTAGATGCGTCATTTTCATGGACTGTGAATCGAAAGTTATATAAGTATCGTTACGTTCCTCTTATCTTGTTTCATTGTAGCCGTCAAACCATTTGGTGCTCTCAATGAAACTATTTATATCAGTTCTGCTTTTCGCAGACAGCCATTTAATGTTTGAAATCTGATCGATGCCAAATGTTCTACAACTGGCTTGTGATAAAGCTGGGCATTCACAGCGAAATGGAAAAATATTTTCTCTTTCTCTACTTATTTGCAGCTGCCTCAAAAATTCTTATATGGCACACCTATTTTTAGCGCATATTTTCCAAAAAGCCAGTATCTACTATTTCTGGACCTAATTTGTGCATAAAGCTCCCTTTTAAACGTTCCTAGTAGACATAGTATTAACTCCGCATCTAATCTGTTTTGAGAGACTCCTTAGCTTAGCCAACTCGTCTGTTTTTTTGTTGCCGGAAATGTTCCTGTGACCAGGAAACCAAATTATGGACAGGTGGACTTGACCTGCCAGTGAGCTTAAAGCTTTCCTGCAATTGTTGAATATGCTGGAAATAATCTGTGGCGTCGACAAGGCTAGAAATGCCGTCTGTACTCGTATATATGAAGTTGGATGCTTTCGGTTTCCTTCCATATTTATTAAATAGAGCTTCACAGCAATTCCGCTTGGAAGATGAGGAGCTGAGTTTGCCAGACAGATAGAAAAAAAGATCAAGATCTTAGAAATATATATCCGCAGCCCTTTTGAACCCGTCGGTGTGTTAGATTAAAGATATTATCATCTTACACCATCAATCCACTTCTCCATACACGTCTGGTCGCTAACCTCACCTAAAAGTAACTATTGAAATCCAAACTTGGAGGAAACGTCAGGTTTGTTAAAATTTTTTATGAGGTGGTTCAGAATATTATAAAACTATAATATTTTCTTACTCGGTTTATGTCTTTAAAGTCCAAACTATTTGGCTTAATAAAGTTTGTCTAGGTATAAATAACACTAAACTTGCTGTCAAAAGAACTTGAAAAAACTCATAATTATGGCTTACAGCTCATCTAATTCGGTATTTAATTATTATTTAGCTAAAAAGTTCCCTTTTGAAACATAACCCCTAAAAAGTTCTGAAAACAATGTCTAGTTAATTATTTAGTCTTTAACAGTACTGTTAATGCCTCAAGTTGCCATTGCTGTTAAGTAAATTACAGAAAATATGCAAATGGCTAAATGATACTCACTTTATGCAAACACAGCCATTACCACTGCATGTACATATGCATATACATATGTCACGAACTGACTTTTACCGTTTGTTTCCTGCACAATGTCATTACATTACCATATGAATAACAGTTATTCAAGTAGTAACAATGTCTAATTGAAATGGTAATGAGATATCACACAGCAAACATTAACTACGACAGACAATGCGCTGGTAAATGTGTCATTGACAACATACAAAATATAACAAAACAACAACAAACAATAATATTATATATACACACAATATATTAGTTGTCAATTCAAAATTTGCACTTATCCCTTCGATTATCGACGAACCCATTCGTATGAAATGAACAACAAAAGATCCACAAGAGTCACGACAGTCAATAAAGGACACTTATCCTGCCAAATAAAGAGGCTAAATGCGAAAATTTTGCAAAAGTAAACAATTGCAACAAATCGCTGAGGTTAGGAAAGAGCATGCGGAAAAGGTTTGTCAGAGTGTGTATGACAAAAATAATTAATATACTCACTTGACTCCTAACCGAAGTACTCAATGCCGTAATCCCACAAAATTAACAAACGATCGATCGCACAACTGTCGAGAGCGCATACGAGCAGCAGGTAACGAATGCAATATTGCAATTATCGGCTGAGACCCACCCGATTCATCGATACCACGATGCGATAGCGCACATGAAGCGCAAAAAAGAGGGGAGACCTGGTATGCGGCATATTGTTGAGGCGTAACGAATTGATTTGACACAATAACGCAACAACAGCGTGTGCTTCTCTATAAGTTCGCAAGCAAAAAGTCAGGCAAGCTCGCAGTGGTGGCATCTACTATCTATACAATACCAACAACTTCTAAGCGAGCATTTCAAAGATTCGTGTTGTACCGGTATGTTTGGGCGAGTCATGCTGCAGTGTGCTGAGCGAAAGTAATCCGATGTCGGTGTGTCGAGTTGTGGATTTGCATAATTTAGCTATAATTTCAAAAAGATTCACACGTACATACATACGTGTGTGTGTGTGTGTGTGATGCCAGCTTGTGCGAACGCATGTTGCAAGTATGTAAATGATGCAACCCATTGTTGGTTGTGGCACTATCAATGCATTCCTCTGCATGAACGCTGTTGCCGCTGCGGTTCTTTACCATGTGTGTTATTGCTGATTTCAAAGTTAACTATTAAAATGATTAGGTTGTAAATTTCGGTAGGCAATTCAACCCTTTTGGGACCTTTGTATGCGCCGGCAGCGTGTGAAATATGGAAATTACTTGAAATTATTTGAAGAGTAAAGTAGTGGCAGCTGCAATGCGAAGAAAGTTGTATAAATTCTGAGGTGGAAGCGTGATATATTTTTATTTCTCAAGAATGTGAAACTAGACGGAGATTATTAGAGTAGTTTACAAGGTACACCAAAAAATCTGTGGCCTTAGGGCTAAGACTGGAACTCTCGCAGAAGGTATTTTATTTATGGATGCTCACATTTTTGTAGATTGCATTTAGAGGATCTTCTGTGCTGTTCCAAAACATGTAAGGAGTTTCTTTATCTAAATCTTATTTTCGTAGGTTTGTAGAAGCTTCATTCGTTTGAAGTGAAAACGATATACCGTATGTACCTACATATATATGTCAAGCAAAATGCTAGTCCGTCGATATTTTCCTGAAATTTTGTCTCTCCATTGGCTACACTAAAAGGAATAATCGATATTGTTGTTAGATTAATATTCATCATGAGCTATTCAAAGTCGGCTGTACAACAATTCTCCATTTGTTAGTTAACTTCACAGCACCCTACACAAATGGAAACCTTACGGATTGAACAAGATTCTGGAAGAAAGAAATACTACCTAAAAAAAAAAGTGCAACAGCAAACCATTATCACTAATCGTCCAGCAGTGTTGGCTTATTATTGTGTTTTTCTGTTCACGAAAACCAAATATCTAATAAGCAGTCCGCTTCGATAATGTACCATATGTTGATTGAGGACCTGGGACTTATGATTCACACAACTTTCGCTTGAGCCGAGTTTTTCAACAGCAAAATCATTCGCCATTTGACAGGAATACTTGTAGATAGTAATCACTTGGTGCTAGATCCGGACTATAAGGTGGATACATAAGAAAGAATCTCCCAACCAAGCTCACAGTGCTTCTGGCTATCCACGGTTGTGGGGCCTAGTGTGCTCTGATGGAACACAATTTTTTTCCTATTGGCCGATGCTGGACGCTTCCTGTGCGATTGCTTGTTGCAGACGGCCCAGTGAGATGGTAAAAATAAACACCATATACCCTAAAGACACTAATGGGTATTTAAAATGTTTATAATTATGAATCACAAATATATTAAGTTATCCGGATTTCAAAAATTAGAATTTTTGAACGAGAATTATTGTGAAAATGTTCCAGGTAATAAATTGTATGATTGTGGATCTTGACCCGACGGCTGCGATATGATTGTGGGAACAAGGAACATACTATGGACAAATTAAATATAGCGCTCATTGGCTTTGACAAGTGGCCGAAAGGTAATTAATCGGCAGACTTTACCTATGTCGTAAAAATCGAATTGGAACTATTTTAGACTCGCCAAAAATTGTTTATTCGGTTTAAGATATAAACAAGTAGAAGAAGCGTCAGTTTCGTTAGTTTAAGCTCTAAAGTCTTTCAAAAATGATATAACGGCACTTTACATATTTCAAGTTGTTGACACTGTTTGCTGCAATTCTAACCTCAATCTCTATATTTTAAATTGAAATAAATATTTTATAGTATATGATTTACATATTTCCATACCACATGTAATTTTTTAAGTTTTTACTTTTACTAAAACCACCATTTATCTTAAAACTAATTTAAAACAAAATATAAAAAAAATTCAGATTTTCTCGTCTTTTCGTAAACAAAACAATAGCATTACTTTTAGAGTATATAAAACAATAAAATACTGTTAGAGTGACGTAAACCGGATAAAAACTGAAATTGGCGAAAACCGAAGGCAAAGCAACACCAACCGGCTTACAACAGCAAAGTAGAAGCAACTTTTAACCTTTAAATGCAGCACTTGCCTGCCTGAACTTACAATATTCACATTTTCAAACAAACATACATACTCAGCTCTCACTTGGCAGGATGCACTGTTTGCAGCTTAAAACTTGCCACTGACACTCATTCTTGAACCTACAAAGCAATAAAAAGAGCACCGCATGCCGGTGCAGCATTTGTTCTTGCTTTACTCTTATAGAAATTGTAACGGTATATAACGATGAGTATATGAATATATATATATATGAATATTCATGCAACAAATACGAAAAACTGCCACTGCCGTCTTGTATCCGTTTCCTGCCCGGTTTTACAACTCCAAAGTCTACACTTGTGACTTTCTACTACTTTCCACAACTTATGTTGCACTTAGTAGACAGGTCTGCAACGGCTGTGGGCGGCCTCCCGCACGAAATAAAGTTGTTTATAGTTTCACCGCTTTGTTTAGCGTTTTATTTGCGCGTTTTGCAAATGGCTTCTGCGCTTCTAAACTACTTTTTATCGCTATGGCGTAAGAAAATGAAAAGTTTTCCCTTCAAGTTATAATGCGGATAAGTTGGCGACGCGATACCTTTTCATGGGCTGCGGCGCAAAGATAGACTACAAGGAAGTTATTATGCGCCGTTGATTTCTTGAACTTGATTATGTTTTGATTTCTGCAAAAAAAAAATAGTGAAGAAATAATAAAAAATTTTGTTGAATTTTCTAAGTACGATTTAATAGTGCGATAAACATATTTTTTACTTAGGCGGAATTAATGAAATTAGGTCGAAACTGTAGAAGAGCTGTAGGTTATGAAAGAAGGGTTGCGTTAAGATTAATAAACTTTGGGTACATTGCAAAGTGTTGGAGAGCTTTTAGTGAGCTTTTTTAGTGATTTGGTCTATTTATATTTCTGTCTCCTACTTTTAACCGTTAGTCAATTAAAGCATTATCAATATCGTAGTTGCCAAACATATGGGCTTTGGGCACATTGCAAATCGTTAGAGAGCTTTTAGCAAGCTTTTTGAATTATTTGCTTATATTTTTTTTCTGACTTCTACATTACGTTGTCTTTTTTTCCTTTTAAAGCATTATTATTATAGTTGAAATAGTAGAGCACAAAATCGAAGAAGTTCTCTTATTTGGTCTGTGCGCCTTAATTTTTCTGGCAAAAGTAGCACCCAACAATTATATAGGGAACTTTTTAAAGGTTCACATATATTGAACACAGAGTAATGACTAGGCATGACGATATTTGTAAATTGCTCGAAAGCTCTTAAGTCGTAATAATACTACCATACTTCTGAGTGTATGACTGTATGTTATTAATGTCCAAAGTTAGAGAGCGAAGTCATATTTATAGACTTGGAGTGTTAAATGGTTATGGAAAAAAGATTTTAGCAAGCATTTTATTGATTTTGTCAAAATTATTTACTTTCCGTGTTCCACTTAATTATTATTTTTATAGGTCACGAATAAAAGCTTTTATGCAGCCCTTTATTAATATTGTCAAGTTTTTTAAATCCGAGTTCTAGCTTTATATCTTTTCGTTTAACGCCGTATCAATAACTCAGCTGTCATAATAAAGCTAGGTAGAAACAGCGTTTGAAGCTTTTTTGTCACAAAGTCAACAGAATTGTTATATTTAGGAAATGCGCTTTAATTTTTCTTCTAGAAAATGTACAACTGCACAGTTAACAAGGCTTTTAGAGGCTTCGCATCTGCTAAATCCAAGACGACGAATAGATACAACGATATTCGTTGAAAGCGCTTGAAAGCTCTTAAGTCGTAATAATACTAACGTATTTCTAAGTGAATATATTATTAATGTCTACAAATTTTAATTTTTTAATTTATTATTAATATAATCGAAGGATCTTACATACATACATACATACGTATCATATAAGCAATATCAGAAATATTTCTGGTGTCTCAAATATTATTTTTTAAATATAGTGAGGTAGCTGAATCTTAATGATTTCAAGTGAGCATAGTGCATAAGTTGGACAAACATTTAAAGAAACTACTACGCGCATCGTGGATGCTTCCTCTTGGACTATTCGATCCAACATTACAGGCAGGCTAAAAAGTTACTACCACAGGGTGGTATTTATAATTCTTCAATATTTCAGTATAGTGTATACTGTCACAATTTGCAAGGATCAAATCCGGGGAAATATATAGAACTTTTTCCATTATTGGCATCAACACATATTGTTACCAGGATAATATGCTATCTGAATTTTATTAAGATATATTATACCGACATATACGATATAAAAGCAACCGCAAGTTCTAAAGTCTTTATATTCGGTATTTGTTGGCTAGTAAAAGTATTGGCCAGACTTTACCAATTTTAGAGAGGAGGGCACATTTTTAACAGCAAAGTACTCTCCTGATTTTCAATAATACATCTTACAGACATGGCGGTGTAAAGTCAGCCAAAGGGTAATATAAGAAGTCGAAATAATGTTATGCACCGACTTTGGTTGAAATTGGTCAACTAATTTCTGACTAATTTGATTGAATATTGCGCTAAACTTCCTTTAAATTGTAATCAAAACAAAAAAATGTCCTTAAAAGCTTTCACTTTTGCAACAAGCAACCGAATTTCAGTTGTAAATACTGACACCGTTAGTTAGACTATATAAATGGTGTAATAGTGGAAGGCAAATTTTAAAACTCTCACAAATCCAAAGACCCCTAACTGGCACAATTATTCGCATTCTTAACAAAGTTCACAAAACAGCTTCATTTACAGCTTAAAAACTCCACATCAAACCCCTCACCCGGAGGAATTTGTTAGTGAAACTTGAATATTAGCAGCATGAAAAGCAGCTATGACATTAGTTAACGGACGTTTATATGAAATTATGTAGGTGTGTGTGTGTAGGAGCAGTGCAATTTAGTTAGTTCTAGGGCAAGGACATTTTCTCGACGTTGTCTCAAGGCGCAAAGCTGAAGCAAAGCAGCAAAATGAATGAGTAAAGTGAAAATTTCGTCTGCCATTGAAATTTCAAACGACACTGAGCGTAAGCGGTTTGAGTGAGGTGAGGTAGTAGAAGCACTGCCGACCGGCCAACACTGATGACACACATTAACAAGCCACGTAGACGTACGTAGTCACAGCAATGGCAGTAGGTCGTCGGCCTGTTGAAAGTTAAAAGTTGTAAGTGTAGCAAAAAGTTAATTAAAACTCTCCAACACTCGAACGCAAACACACACACACACACACCCATATACATACATCTATGTATAAGGGCACAAATGTACGAACACTGTCGCTGGATTGGCTGTCAGCTGTAGTGGAGTCAGCATTTTTTGCTTTTGTATGTATGTTCGTTCGTCTCTTTATCAGCAAGTTGAAAGTATATTAAATCCGCTAGAGGATGCTGGCTGTGTGTGTATGTGTTTGTAGCGGCGATTCGGCGTTGTGCTATATCGGCTGGGCGCCTGCTAGCCCGAACACTCGTTGGTTCTCACGAAATTGAGAAATTGTTGTGCCGTGTGTCCTCTTGAGAGCCGACACGACAACAACAACAGGTGGCAAAATACATTTTTTACAACTTTTAGAGAGCACTACAGAATAACTATATATACATACGATATGTATTCTAATTGTGTACATAGGTGTATATATATGAGATAGCATGACTAAAGTTTGTACCCGCGGATTGGTCATAATTTTTTGTAAAAGAAATTGTTGTATTTTTTTTTCTAAATTTAAAAAATAGTATTTAAGATGGTCAAGCCTGCTAATTTTGTTTTACTTAAAAATTTTCATTGCCATTTCACTGGATACTTATCAGTATATCTAAAATTAAAAAAATTAAATATATAATTCTGCAAACTATTCTTTATGCATTATTACTTATATTAGTACTTTCATATTTTTCGCATTATAATAAGATGGCAACACCATATATTCATGAGTTTTGTAGTTCTTTCTTAAATAACAACATATTCATGTAGTCTTTGCTTTTAGTTCTAAATTATATCTGTTCTATAAGTTAAAAAAGGTGGCAACGCCGTTTCTATATTAATTATTTATACTAAAACTCAGATGTATGACAAAATTAAAATTGTGTACCTAAACTAAAATGATAATTTTTAGTAAATTAAAAAAAATTGTTTAAATTCAGGAGGCAACAGCACAAGATAATATTTTATCAAAAAACGTGACTGGAACCAAATTCGGAGTTTTGATGACAATTTACATTTTCTAATAGTTTAATTTTTAAAAATTTTGGTATAATTTCATATTTTCTTCAGTATAATCATATGGCAACGCCATGTATTCATAATTTTTGTTACTTTATTTTTAACGACAACTGATTTGATATCCATATTGCCTTTGCTTTTAGCTCTCAATGAACATCTAAGCTAAAAATGGTGGCAACTCCATCCAAGATTAATTATTTACATCAAAATACTAACGCATGAAAATTATTTTAAATTTTAAACCCACCGTAAAAAATTTTATGTTAACTGCTTTCAAAAAGTTTCTATTTGAATTAATGTGGCAACATCATAAAATAATTGTATAGTAAATTCTGCATATATGACGTGCTTTAGAAAAACTTGTGAGAACAGCTTATCTTGTCTAATAGTTAATTATAGAAAATGTTGTTATAGTTTTATATTTTCAACACTAGAATGAGCTGGTAACACCATTAGTTCATAATGTAGAAAATTTCATTCTTGATTGATGCTAATTTTTTAAAATTTTTTTAATTCTTATATGATTTATATTTTTTAATATTACTACCTATTCAGAAAGTCAGAAAATGTGGCAACTCCGTTGCAATTTATGCTAAGGTCTAATGTTTGTTAATCTTGAAAGCTGTGTACCGATACTGAATTACAAATTTTCAACAAATTATTTTTTAAAGACATTTTATATAAATATAGGTGGCAACATCAAACAATAATATTTTTATTGCAAAGTTTGCTTCAATAACGTGCCTTGAAATACTATTTTTGAATATTGTTGGATTCATTGTATCTAAAATTTTCTGAATTTTTTGTATGTGGCAACCTTTTTTTTCTAGAAATCATCTTAAAGCATGACAACTTCAAATTGGATAGCTATATTTTAATATAAAAATGATTTTAATGTTTTTTTTAAATTTCTTAATTTGTTACATGTGGCAACTTTCCTTTTTTTTCATTTTCAGGAAAACCTTTTAAAGATCAAAAACTTTAAAGTTCATACGAATCTGTCAACATCCAACATCTAGTTTATAATAAATAAGTCACTTTTTAAAAGCACTAGTAGCATTTTTTTTTTCAGCACTAGAACCCGATATACCAAACATTATACCTATAAAGACATATACTTACATATCTACCTAAAAATTAGGTCAATGTCAAAATGCAAATAAACTTCCTTCCGACTTCTCCTTATTAACACCAAAGCTCGCGTACTTGAACCGCCATTCATTAAACTCTCACTCACACTTTGCCCCTTTCCGCTCACACTCATTTCAGTTTCTCTGTCGCATTTCATGTTAATGAGGGAATTCCGAAATATACCGTATAGTATGTCCCAGGACGTGCACAGATTTTTTTCTACTTAACTACATTACTGGGAGTATTGTACACCCCTGAAGGTTAATAAACTTACACGACTAGACCCGGTTATTGTTGTTATTATTGCAGTTAGAGTTGTTGCTTTGTTGGTCAAATCATAAAGCATTTGCCGCATAGAGAGAGTGGCGCAACAAAAATAACTTAAAAGTCGGTGGAGTATTTTAGCTGTCTTCCAGCAAAGAAAGTTTGTGGGTATATGCGAATGTGTGTTCGTAGTTGCGGCAGACTGTGAAAATTACACCGAGGCTAATTAGGTTTGCTTTGCGCGTACATTTTTATGGGCAGCAGCAGCGTCCAGCTTGTGCTGAATACTACGGATTTGTGTCCTTCGCTGGAGCGCTGCGTTGTCCCTTGTTTTTAAGAATTGGTTAGTTTGCGGGTAAGGGCAGAGCGGTGGGTAGGCGTGTACAGGAAATTAAATTGAGTTTTATAATGAGTTTCCTTTGTTTTTATTACTCATTGTTGGTCGCTGTTTTTAGCTTGTAAGTATGTATTATATATCTTATCTCGGTCAAGGCCAAGGTCATGGCCGACTTTCGTGTTAATGGCAAACCTTTAATGAGTACAGCGAGCGAATTTTAAATTTTATAAAGAGATTGCTTGAATGCAAGTGCGGTGATTTATTTTCAGTAATATTTTTGGCATTGGTTTTTTGAGGTTATGTTATGGCTCATACTACATATCTTCAGAAAACAGGTTGGTCTATTTGGTATGACACGGAGTGTTGAAATGACTTAAACTAGTTGGGTTCAACTCCATTAAGTAAAGTAAATAAAGTACCGCTAATCTTAGTAGTTATATTATTAAAGATCTTACAGGGCTCAAAGTCAGTGTTATCTGCCTAAAATGGTGGACAGTTCAGCCTAGGCTTTTTATATTAGGTTTTACTTAATTGCTAAAGATGATTATTTGACAGTGTTCACTTTGTACTCAATAAACTGGCTATACTGAAATATTTTGTTGTTAGAGGACATTTAATGTTCCTGACTAAATTTGGAGTACCTTGATTTGTCGCTGGAAAACTTTCACGTCCCAATCGTTTATCCAGCGCTCCTTAAGTTTTTCGCTAATCCATGTAACCTGAGTTTTCTGAGAGTAAAGAGTTCTCTGGTAGCCCTTAATGACTTATCTCGCAATTTTTTTACAAGTGCATCAGTTAGGGGTTAGTTTATTTCTTACGAGTATGTATGTACAATATATAATTAACATTTCTATACGAATGTTTAGGGATATCATTACTGATATTTCGCTGACTTGGACGTATCTAGAAATATTTAAGACTTCTTTCAAACCTGTAAAATAAAGAGAACAGTAATATAGTATATGTTAAAACCTTCCTTTAACTCTGTGAGGTTGTTGTATGAAAAATTGTTTGGATTGTTAGATATGATCCGTTGGTTGGTCGAAATGTTGTAACATGTTTTGAAATTTCAAGGAAAAAGCTTGAATCTGATTAAAGCTTACAGTTGAAAATATTTCTGCAGAGGGTTGCCACCCATTATAAATTAGTTTCAAATTTTTTAATTATTAAATTAAATTAAATAATGTATTATGTATATCAGACTAAACGTTTTTAAAAAAGTTTACAGTTGAAAACACGTGTTAGTAGTGATGCCATATGTTTAGTTGAGTTCGAAAATTAAAATATTACCATTTAGATATGAAACTAAAAAGGTTGCAGAAAGCTAACATTTGAAAATATTTTTAAAGAGGGTTGCCACCGTTTCAAAATTATCTATTAAAATTTTATTTATTAAATTAAATGAAATATTTTGTTATGAAAAGAGGGTTAAAGATTCTTAAGAAAGCTAATAGGTGTACAAAAATTTTTAAGGTTGCCACTTGTGCAAAATTATCAATAAAAAATTTAAATTATCAAATTAAATGAACTGAAATATTATGTATGTATATCAGACAAAAGATTTTAAGAAAGCTTACAGTTAAAAAAAAAATTTTGCAGAGCTACGCCACTTGTTCAAAATTAATAATTATATTAAGTACAATAGTTAAAAAAGAAGTTTACAGTTGAAAATATATTTTAGTAGTGCTGCCATCTGTTTAGTTTTTATATGTTGAGTGTCAAAATTTTAATATTACAATATATGTAGATATGAAGCTGAAAAAGTCTTAGAAATCTAACAGTTAAAAATATTTTTGAGAGAGGTTGCCATCTATCAAAAAGAATTTGTAAAAATTTTATTTTTAAAATCATTTTTAATACGAATATCAGTCTAAATATTTCTAAGAAAGTTTACATTTGAAAATATCTTTGCAGAAGGTTGCCACTTGTTATTAAGTTAATTGAAATAATATATGGCTCAAATAATTAAAAAAAAAGTTTGAAGTTGTAAATACATTTTAATAGTGCTGCCATCTGTTTAGTGTTTAATTAGTTGAGTACAAAAATTCATTGATTACAATTTAGATATGAAACTAGCCGCAGAAAGCTTATATGCAGTTGGAAATATTTTCGATGAGGCTTGCCATCTACTTAAAATTATTTATTAAAATTTTAATTATTAAATTAGTTTAAATAAAAAATTATGTATGTTAAAATAAAAGTTTTTAAAAAGCTTTACAGTTGTAAATATGTTTTATTAGTGCTGCCATCTCTTCAGTTTTTATTACGTTGAGTTAAAAAATTGAAATAGTGTTATTAGAATTTAGATATAAAACTACAGAGATTTAAGAAAGCACAGTTGATAATATTTTTGAAAAGTGTTGCCACCTAATTAATGTTTTTATTCCACTGAATAATAGAACTATTACAATTTGGACATAAAATGGAGCAGAGATCGGAAAGATTTGTATTTGAAATAATTTGGAGTAGAGTGGCCACTAAAAATTTGTATAATATATTTTATGTGGAAATATTATTATAATGTCCGAACTTCAGTTAAAAAAAAATTAAGTTATTAATCTGAATGTGACTTCTATTAGATAAAATCAAGACTCTTCTCATAAAATCAAAAAGCAAACGGCATGTCTTAAATTACCATTTTGACCATGCTCTTCTTTTATTCCAAACTTTATTGTTTCCTGTTCAATACATTTTGCTGCAAATTAAAATAAATTTTCTATACTCAAACATTACACTATGCTACATATAAATATTCTACGATTTTAAAATTTCTTTAAGTTGTTTCTGAGTTGAATTCAATTACTTAAAAATCGATTTAGTGCCGAATAAAAGTAAACTATTTATTTTAGTGCTGCTGCGGCAATATACTCCTACTTAGTTGAACCAACAAGCCAACTGTGGGCATACTCATCATAGTATTCCATGGTACTTTGCATAAATGTTGCACATTTTGTTGTTTCCCCACCATAAACATTGTACTGTAATCATGCAACAGCAACAACAATAACTAAATGTTGCAGCTATAATAGTGCGACTGCCGCCAATAGTGCACACACACACACACACACATACACTGATTGTAATGCCGATTTCTTCTCTACAATATGGCAACACGGAATATGGCTTCCTGTTTGCCAAGCCGACTACATAAGCGAAGCGAACCCTGGCATGGCGCGGAGTAACGTCTACCACTACGTATGGCAGGGAAATCAGTCGTCTATAAATTATATCCGTTCCAAATTGAAATGCGCGTTAAAATGCAGTTAACTTGTTTCTTTCTGCCACTTTTTCACTTTAAACATTTTGCTGTGGTAGTCGGCTTTTGCGGTGTGAGGTATTCGGTGTGCGGTGGGCAGTGGGCGATGCGAGGGTCATAGTCATATATATTGATTGTATGGCGGCTTTTGGTGGAAAGCTACGATGTGGCGCTGCTGCGTTGCGATAAAACGGAAGGAAAGCGCATTAAAGGCAGAAACTTGCTGTGTCTGCGAAGAAAATGAATATACTTATGGTACTCAGTTGATTTGTAAAACAAAAATATACAGGGTAGTGTTTAATGGATATTCGTACATATATATATTTAAGGGAGCTAAAAACATTTAAATTTTTCATCGTTAAGTAGAGGGTCTGCTCAACTTCGGTTAGGATTATTATTGTGCTTTGCAGGTCTAATGAATATTTAGAAGACTTCCGGGCTTAGCCCGCTCTCATTGATTTCGTTTCTAATAAGGTTGCCATCTATCAAAATAGAGG
The DNA here is from genome assembly GCF_042242935.1 of Bactrocera oleae. Lineage (NCBI taxonomy): Eukaryota > Metazoa > Arthropoda > Insecta > Diptera > Tephritidae > Bactrocera > Bactrocera oleae. The sequence continues at coordinate 61,028,948 of NC_091540.1, read as the reverse complement.
GTCACAGCTCTGTTTCAATACCCACATCAATTCTAAATGATAGCTTTTGGTATCAAAGATAAAACTATAAGCCACAGCATTTTTCTAACGTAAACCTGAAGTCTTTTCGAAGAGTTTTCACGACACATCTTCATAAATGTAATGTTGTTCATAGGTAAGCACAAAAGCTTAAAGACTGGAATCTGTGGTACACTGGAGCAAACTCTTAGTGGACAGATGTTGCTGTTAACTTGACAGTTTGTCAACCAGTGCTGCCTGGGATTTCAGGCATCGAGGGGAAAGTTAAAAAATACGGAAAACTCCGACAACATATATTTTCTATATAAAACGACATCAGTGCAATAGATATATACAATATAAGATATGAAATTTCATAAAAGCATAACAAGGTTCATATTTACATATACTTGTAGTATACATATGTATGTATAACCCATTATATGCGAAAGTATGATGTCTTTTTATTTTTGATTGCTCTGCTGAAAAAATATTAAAAATAAAAAGAAGCATGGAAATTTGGCGAACACGTTTATGGTCGACCAAAATCGTAACAACAACTTCACATAAAACAAAAGAATACACACTGCTTCTTAGGGCGGTATTCTGGTTTTGAAATTTAAAAATATCGATTGTTTTACATATTATTGTAGTATAACCTTTTAAAAATATGTTCCTAAAAAGATTTTTCGAAATTTCAATAATTTTCGGAGTTACTGCTCATTTTGTGATGCGCCGACTAAATCGAGTGGCAGCTCGGCGCGAGCTTTAAAGTCGTTTTTCTCTAAACTACTTTTTTAGAAACTTTTTGCATGATATCTCAAGTTCTACCGAATCGATTTACTTGAAATTTTACACAGAGCTTCTTTATAAATCATACTAACGCACTACGAGAGGGTTTTTGGAATTTTATTTATTTTTTTTTTTGTAAATTCCGACAAAAAAAAACAGGGAAATAATGAAACATAATTTTCAAACTGCCACCAGAATTCTCTCGTAATGCTATAACTACATCCTTCCTCTTTAAGGATCAGTCAACAATTTCAATTTCAGTTTACTGGGAGTCCTGATATATTGCACACCAGGACACGCCATTTTTTATCAGTCGCCCTTTTGCCGGGCTTGAATTTTTTGAAATGTTTTTTTTTTTAATATGATAATTGATTTGTACTGTTTAAATATCAATAAAAAATACATAAAAAAATGTATGGCAAAAATATTTCATGTTTTTTTTAATCGGGTCCAAAAAAGAGCCTAAAATTCGGGCTTCTAAACCCCCTTAAGTGTTGATTGATTTTCGTAATCTGATGGAAAGTCGTTCACACTGATTCGAGTTAACGTTTTTCATTCCATTTAGACTGCATACAGTTCGCTTGAACCACCGACGTTCAAAATCAAATTCGGGTAAATCATAGAATTTGGGTAAAAACACGCACGACTTATTGCAGGATCAAATAATGCAGCAAATCTTATCCCGAAAAGTCCGACGAAACCACAGCGCTAGTTCCAACGAGATTTTTAAATTACATATATGGAATATGAATAAAGATCCCTTCACAATACTAGTAAGACCCTGTATATATAATATACAATATATTGTGTACATAAATAATCTATTTATGCTTTCCTATCTGTCTTGTCAACTGATTTTCAAATTCTTAGGCCATATTTGTTGTAAATTTTTATTCGCGCGTACAATATGAGCCCCAGCCCCTCCAAGCAGGAGCAAAAATAAGTTGCGAGAAACTTCAGCAGGTGCCACATAAGGGTGAAAGCCGACAGATTCATACACATGGCAGCAACTATATAACGGTATGCGTATGCAAGCATATGCACACGCGTCTAAATCGTCTATTGGCGTGTGTATGTGTGTGAAAAACTTTATATGGCGCTTTTCGTTGGGGAGGTTAACTTTTTATGCGCCAAGAAAGAAAGAAAGAAAGCTTACATGCAAGCGATGTATGTGAAGTATAGCTATATGATATGTAAGATACATATGTAACGAGAGTTTTAGATACGACAATGATTGCCTCTATTGGCTTTGTAGCCTGCAAGCAAGGATCTACACACATCTCTATAAGCAAGTAGTAGATTTCTAAGTGTATATGTATTTATGTGAAGGATATATGTGTGTCTGTTTGTATGTATGTGTGTGTTGCAAGAATGTGTAAAAAGTTTTACAATGCGCGTATTTTGTAGTGAACATTTCGATTTTATTATTGCGCACACAAATGGTTTTAACGAGGTTGTCGTCGCGGATACGGCCATTGGCCGAGTGTTGAGTGCGGAGTGCAGCGGGCAGAAGTACGCTGGTGGCATACACATTGCATGCGATATAAATATATGTTTCTATACCTATATATACATATATATGTGTGTATGTGTGTTTGTGCAAGTCAACGAGTTCGGAATATCGAGCGATGAGCAGTGAACCTCAAACAGCCGCCAGCAGACAATGCGCCACAACGGTGGATGACTGTCAATACACCAGCTTATATATGTATGTATGTACATATATTCGCATATACATATGTGTATATACATATATATAAATGTGTGTGTGCGTATTGTTGGCGCAGCGACAACCCACAGCAGGTGGCAGTCAGACGGCGGTCGTTGGCAGTACGCAGTCAAACTCGGAAGGAACTGAAAGTATGTGGGGCTTATTGTGTGCTTTTTTCCTGCACACTCATACATTTATATATGTATATGTGTGTATGCCCTGCACTGACTTTGTTGTGTTACATTGATAAAAAAAAAAAAAACTAAAAAAATCTGTAATCTAACTGCTTTGCTGGAGAGTGGGAAAGATAGAGAAAACGGGGGGCAGAAGACCATTATAATCATTCATGCTTTGCTGGGCATTAGAAAGGTTAAGTCGCCTGAAATAGCGCATGCAAATGCTCTTGGCGTTTTAGTGTGGCGCTACTGGACGCGCGGCGCAGCACGGTGTTTGGCGCGTTAGTGAGCTTGAAGCGTATTTTCCAATTGACGCGTTATGGCGACGCGCACATTATTGATCGTCGTCTCTCCACTGACTGACTGACTAAATTGTAGTGCAACACTGGCTGGTGGACTTCGGTTCAGTTGCGTGACCGCTTGGCTGCTTGACTGGTTGTGCGTGAAGTGAAAGCTAAAATTGTCACATTGAAGTGGCGTAGGGTTGGAGAGAATTGGGGAAACTTAAAGCTCACTAACAGTGCAAGGAATGTAAAGCAATTTAAGGCATATTCAGCATAGTTGGAGTATTTGAGTGTAGGAATAATATCGCTTTCCAAATCTGGGCTTCGGTATATAATGTGAGTCTACTATAATGTAAGACTTTAGACACAAATATTTTTAACTAGCTTTACCTAAGCTATATTAAAGAATTTCTAAAAACTAAGGTTTTATTCTTTATATACGCAGATTTGTATATTAAACAAAAATTAACTTTATTTTGGTGTTTACTTCTTAAGCTTTGAAACAACTCGCTAGGTGGCGCTGATGTTGAAAATTTGTAAATTTCAGATTTATGGCTCAATATTGCTCAGTTTGTTTGAAAATGACTTCGATATTACAATAACCGCATTGAAAACTTCGATTCGACAGCCCAGAAATATGCATTTTGAATGCCTGAACCGCTTCCTTGTGTGTAAAAGTCTGTCAGGCTCTTTCTTTTATTTTTGATGCTTAACAAAAGGAAGCCATTGGTGTCAAATATGATTGTATGGAGGGTGCGCAACAACATTAATGTTTGCGCTTGCGAAAAATAATTTTACCAACTCCAATAGAGTTGTAAGATCTTGAATGAGTATGGGAGTGTGATTTGTCTCTCTTAATATTTTTTACTTTCCATTGGAACTTAACTTGGGACAAAAAATAGTGGTTCTCATTAGAAATAGACCATTCTACCTTACTCACTAAGGTCACGTGACCTTTATTGCTGACAAACGAGACAATATTTTAACTTGAATTTGTTCGAATAAGATACTGTGTATAAATAGTATACGTACCTATAACAATATTGGCGCTATCGGGTGGTGAGGTTCAATAATTATCGGCCCACTCTCGTATTATTTATTCATAAATTTAAATTTATCTTCATCAATGTAGGTTTTCTCATATAAAATACTGTTATGGTAATGTTTTTTGGTAATCCCAAATATGGGATTCAAATATAAAAAAACAAAAATTTGAATTCCACAAAATGGATTAAAAATTTATTTTTACTTTTAGCAAAACTCTTAAATATACAATTTTGTAAGCCGAAAGCAAAACTAAATTTATTTTTAATATATAACTATAACTATCGGATTGCAAAAAAAAAAAAAGTTTAGTCCCAAACATATAATTCCGAATTAAAAACACATCGGGATTAAAAAAATTTTAAATTAATTTTTAATCCCAACTTTTTTATTTAAAAAAATTTGGTGACGCTTAAATTCGGTGGTATTCAAGGTACATTTGGTAGCTAATTTTTATACTAGATGGGTGTCTAGAGCTATTGCTATCTTCTCAAATTTGTTCATGCAGGTTGGAATAATATTGTTATGTAAAAATGTTTCATATACAAATACAAAAGTTGATATAAATCCTTTGAACAACAAAACATCGTCAAGCTCAATTATTATGAATTTCCAAATATTAAAACCTTTTCTTAAATTGTTCTAATTACAAAAAGTAGACTTATACAAATATGTGTTGCATATGGCTGAAAATATGTGGAGAAAATCGATATCCGTTTTTGAGATATCGATCTGAAATTTTGCAGTATCTTTAGCTCATAAAGAAGAAGGGTATATAAGTTCGCTACGAAGTTTGTAACATTCAGAAGGAAACGTCGGAGACCCTATAAAATATATAAGTATATAAATTATCAGCATGCTGTGTCGATTTAATCATGTCTGTCTGTGCATCCGTCTGTGTATATACGCTAAATAGTCCCTCAGTTTTTGACATATCTGTCGGAAATATTGCAAACGTTCCTATCTCCCAAAGAAGCTAATAAGTTTTCTGAACCGCCGTTATTGGACCACTCTAGCATACAAGTATAGCTGTCATACAAACTGATCGATAAAACTCAAGTCCTTGTATGGAAAACTTTTTTATTTGACAAGGTATCTTCACGAAATTAGGCATAGCTTATAATCCAAGGCAGTGCTAAAATTTTTGAACAAATTGTTCAGTTCGAACCACTATAGCATATAGCTGTCATACAAACTAGCGGAACAAAATCAAGATACAAATCTATTTTTACCCTCTAATCCTTAAAAAAATGCAGCTGTGAAGTGTATTATAGTTTCAGTGCAGCCGAAATTAACGTTTTTTCTTGTTTTAAACACACCTCGTAAGATCTCGTGATATCGACACGTCTATACATACATATATCCACATACGCATAAGTATGTACGTTGTGTCTATGAAATCAGTTAACCATGCAATTTTAGTAATAATTTTAGTTAACGATATGGTTTCAAGCAAATATTTGAAACACAGGGTGACATAATTGTAAAATGTAAAGAAATTTCTAACAGGCAATAATAAATCCATAAACGGAAGGTCGAGTTGCTAATTTAAACACTTCTATTAATATATTATAATTATATAATAATATATACATATATATACTACATATTATATTATATAAAATATTAATTAAATATGAGTTTAATATTATATAATATTAATAAGCAATTTCCACTTTAGAACTATAAAACGAAAATATATAATATCAAAAATAAAAAATAATTAAATTATTAACAAATCAAAAAAAAAAAAAAAAAAATTACAGCTATAAATTGTTATATAACTGTTTCAAACATAGTTTATCAAAAGATTGTGTAAAAAAAAATTTAATTTTTTTTCCGATTTTTTTTTCCGCTTATGGTTCACAAAATTTTATATTTGTCACAAAGCTTTCTGCTATTATATTATTTTGTTTAAATAAACAGCATATTAAAAGCATATAACCTCCAAAATATGCTGAAATATTACGCACACCCTCTAAATTTTGTAATTCAAGCGCATGCAACAAAAACTTAACTGGAATAAACCGCAAAATTATATGGTTTCTGTGCATAAACACGCTGATGTAGGAAAATTTCCATTTGGTTGCAAGATTAAAATGTATTTGCGTAGCCACATGTATATAAGCAACAAACGCCCATGTACCGATGTATGTGAAAAATACTGTACAGTATCTGAATATCATAGGTACATATAAGCTAGAATATTGAGAAAGTTTGCCAAGATGTACACATTCAGCTTTCTTCCGAACATTCGACGCACCGCATACTTGTGTATTTTGCAACAGCGGTTTGGGCTTGTGGTGACCAGCACACAGAACATACACAAACACATGCATTCTATATACATATTGTATATACATACTTACATGTAAAATTACAATATAGTTCGTGCTGTACTTATTTAAAATGCAGAGAAATTGAAAAGAATGTGAAGTAAACAAGCATTAGCGGAGGACAACGGTAATTGTGGATGTACAAAATAAGTGCAAAATAAGTTAAATGTATGTACATATGCGTATAAATACTTGTATGTATAAATACTTAAATCGCCAATAGACAAACTAACGTAGATATGCCTGTTTACAATGGAAAATTTGCTTACACTAACAAATAAACTTGCTCAAAGAAAACCAAAGAAAACCAAAGAAATTGTGTATATCTCTTAGGTATTTCTTTTCACATTTACATGCATTCAGAACTGTAAGGAGCTTGCGCCTCGCTTCTTACCCACAACGCACAGGCAGAAGGTTACTCATACGCCATGGTCGCTGTGTAGCGAAGGCGTTGCTGGCGGCATAAACTTAGACACGTGTGCTGTTGTATAGGTATGAGTGTTGTGCGCTTCGATAGACAGGCTGGTAGGAGATTAACAATATCCGTGACTGGCTGGTGGCTTGCACGCTAATATGAGTTGACTCATAAGATGGCTGCGCTGTAAGTCACGTCACTAATATGTGAATATGAACATTCCACATACAAGAATGTGTTTATTTGTAAACACTTAGCTGGCATATATAAATTTATATATATGTATATGTGTACATGTGTATTTCTATATTGATTTTATTCTCTCTCTCTCTTTTATTCTGGCCATGTGTATGAGTGAGTGCTTTGTCGTTTTGCAAACCCACCCATATGAGCAATTCATAACATAATCTCACGTGTTCTTTGCATTTCTCTCGTTTTGTATGCGGCCGAGCAGTGGTGAATTTTAATAACGAATTTTGAGTAGCGCAAATACATTTTGGTGTCGTTCTCTCTTTTTAGCCTGCCGACATTTGTACGTTTAAGTGCAATGAGTATGGCTAAGGATATTTAAGCACAACAACTGTCTAACCAAAGTTTGTCACGGTGGTGTTTAATATAAATACCTGTGTGTATATAATATTATAATTTTTAAATTCTATCCTTTTAGTAGGATTTAGATGAAAATGAAAAAAAAAACACAGAAAATGCTTTTTCTAACATTTTTATACTATGTTTTATGAATAAATGCTACAATTTGCGAAAGCTTATATTGAATCAAGGGTTGGGAAAATTTTTATAACAGACGTTCTTTGTCCGTAAACGTCTCAAAAGGTTTCAAAAAATTAAAAATAATTTTCTTAAAAAATTAGAATTTAGTATTTCAATTTATGCAGAAATCGAGAGTGCATTTTTTGACAAAACATAAAGAGAAAACTGAAATTTTATATTATGAATATTTTTTTTTTAATAACAATCAACCATGAAAAGCTTCTGACTGTCGTTCGGAGTTAGTCTGTTGCAACATTGAGGGTTACAGCAAAAATGCGAGCAGAATTTTGACCAATTATGAGCTACGTGATCAAAAGCCCTTTTTTACATATAACTAATTTTAAGTCCTTCCTAACTCGGGATTTTTTTTTATATGGTTACTTCCTTGAATTTCAAGATCAATATTCTGTAGTTTCTGCAACTCATTCACGATATTTAGAGAACTCCGAACTTACGTGCCGGTTATGACAACTGAGCACGTTTTTCCAAACCAGATATGTTTGGTATTCTTACCATATCCTAAGTGGAAACTTTTTTTAAATTGTGCTTCAGGTTATATATGAACGCGCCGTAAAGCCTGTGACATACGTTGGTAACAATGTAACCAGCTTTGAGTTTGTTTTTTTAAGAGACATTTGAAATTGCGATTAACTTGCCCGCTAATCCATATTGATTGTCTTTTCAAAAGTGAAAAAGCAGAAATCCACAAGGCCTTTCAGTAATTTTACGATCACTGTGTATCGTATATCGTGATATCATTAAACCTGAGACTGGCTTCTCGACGAATGTTCTCTAAAAGATCCGCTGCTGTGTGACCGACTCAGTTGTACATATTCCCCTATTTGGCTTAAATAAATTGAAAGCTGTCTTTTAGTGCTTAATCCACGATACGAGTGATCGTTACTGATACCAAATTGTTTTCGAATTTTCACAAGATTTTGAAACTTAAATTTTTCATATTTATAGCGATCTTTTTTAAGACGCGTGGTTATGTATACTGGGTCTGATTCAGGGACTTTGAACAAGAAGTTTTGTATTTTCTTTAACGCTATTCAGCATATTATATTTTTTTTGTGTTTTTTAACTGAACAGGGTATACCAGCTAAATAAATTTAACAGGAGATGCCGAAAAAGATGCCGTAGACCGTATAATGTACACATACCTATAAACGATTAACGTGTCGAGCTGAGCCGTTTTAGTTCTCTCTACTTGATTGTCGTTCTGACTGTATATACGCGAACTACTCCCTCAGTTTTTCAGATATCGATCTGAAATTTTGCACACATCCTTTTGTCTTCAAGAGGCTGTTCATTTTTCGAAAAAGTGCTCAAATGAAAAATATTTCTATACAAGTATTTGATTCCGATCGTTCTGTTTGTATGGCAGCTATGCTCTAGTGGTCCGATATCGGCAGTTTCAACAATTTGGCAGTTTCTTGAGGATAAAAGAATGTGTGCAAAATTTCAGATCAATATCTCAAAAATTTAGGTACTAGTTCACGTATATACAGACAGACCGACGGACAGACTGACTGACAGACATGGCCAAATCGACTCAGCTCGTCATACTGATCATTTGTATATACATTTTATAGGGTTCCCGACGTTTCCTTCTGGGTGTTACAAACTTCGTGGCATATTTAATATAGCCTGTTTAGGTTGTAATAAACCCTTCAAAAACCAAAATTGCTATTAAGGTTTTCAAAAAGGAAAAATATCATAATAAGGGAAACCAACTCAAATTTGCTAAATATTTGCAATTTATTCAAAAATTGTTTGCGTTCACTATCCAAGATTGGTCGAAATACAAGTATAAGGTAGAATTTTAAGAAGAACGCTTGCATGAGCACCAAACATAGAATTTAGAGCAAACACATGCTTCATTGTTCGCGAAAGTGGCTCTTAATACCTAATACGGTACGAAAGGACTCAATACCGATCTATTTTAGACTAAGGCACATATTTTGGTAGGTCGGTAACATATTCAAGCCAGCTTTGAAGGGTCCGGTTTAAAAAATGCCATTTCTGCTTAGCGCACATAATTAGTGAAATGTTTTTGACGAGCGTACATATATTCAGCTGAGCAACAATATACTATTCACGCCATAGCTACTCAAGCCTTAGTGTGAGGTAGCGATGCACTTGCTTGCCTTTCCAATACAATTACACACACATAGAGTAGTAAATATATATTTAACTTTAATGCAATAAAATAATCACACTAAACGTGAACTACTAATTTGGACAAGCTAAGTGCATAGGGTATCGCAATTACAGCACTAACAAAAACAAATGTGTGCCGGACACGAATGGTGTGATGTAGACACGCACAAACGCTGCAAAGACCGTCAGTAAGTTGTTGCACGCAAGCAATGTCAAAGCGCTCTAAAAATAATGAAAAGTATTGCAACTACATTGTATAAGGTGTTATTAGTAAATGCTTATTTATATATAACAACAAAATTTATATTTTGCAACAACAACTCTGCATGTTGTGTTTTTTCTGTGACACTTCTTGTCGATGGCAAAAATTCGTGGCGGCTTGTCAGGAGCTAATTACAGGCAGCAGGCGCTGAAATTTTGCTGCATGCATACACACATACTACATGCCTACCAATGCCCTCTTTAAGGCCTAACTACGCGCCTTACACTTGCGCGCCTAGCGATATGCTTGTATTTGTCTGTCTCTATGTGCATTTGAGGCGTGGCATTGCAAGTTGTTGCGCCCTTTGGAAAATTGCATCGCTGCGCGTGCAGCGGGCACATAAATTATAAAATGCACTCATTTACAATCACATTAACATCTACTTATACGAAGGCGAATTCAATTGTATTGCAAGTCGGACAGCCATTAAATGTTTTGACGAAGCTGTCTCAGTAACATGTACACGCCGATACTTACATACATGAATACATGCATAGATACATGCCCACTTAGCATGCTTAACAACTTAACTTGTTAAAAAAGAGTACATGGTTTGCATAATTATAAAAAAAAAAGTACAACTAATTATAAATGCGGCAATGTTGCAAGCAGTTATACATACAAAGTAAGTAACAACCAATAAATTTTGCTTGTCGTGTTTATTTGAAACACACAGCGGGAGGTACTATTATTATTATCAATTAATATTAATCTTTGTATTTAAGATATCATTAATATTTATTGCTTTGTTTTGATACTTTGATATAATATTATACAAATGATCAGCGGTACAAGCTAAGTTGAGTTAAGCATGTTTGTTTGGTAGTCCGTCTGCATGTACGCGAAAAAATTAAAACTGACAGACTAGAGTTTTTGAGATATTGATCTAAAAATTTCCACTAGTCCATTTCTACCAAAGAAGCTGCTCTTTTGTACGCCGGACCGCCGATATCGCACCACTATTTGATACATGCAGCTGCCTTACAAACTGATCATTCAAAATTTAGATCAAGTATGAAAAATTTATTAATTTATCATGACAAAATATCTCTGCTAAAATTGCTATGGATTATTATAAAATCTCCAACAAAATTTTTTCAGATCGGAGCACTATAACATATAGCTTGCATTTAAACTGACTGATCAAAACCAATATATATATTTATAACTTTCTATGCAAAAAGAAACACAGCTGTGAAGGAAGTTTTTTTGTTTTATTTATTTTCACACTGCAAATCACGCTACCGAAGTTACCGAACGTCTCTCCAACCTCTGATCTTATGTTAGAATCGGTAATAAGTTCTCCTTCAATCAAATAAATAAAATCTCGCATCTCAAAGAGGTTTGAAAATTAATCGAACCTGATCCGATGGTAAACTCGAATTGGACTGAAGTTCGAAAATGTAGAGCTTTTCTACGTTAATAATTTATGCTTCAAACAGTCACCGACACTCCTCCCTTCCGTACTTACCGCGCGTATGAAATCAAATTTGTCAAAAGTTATGCCCGTAGTTGCAAAGCAGAAATCAGTTGTTCTCGTTTGTTTTCATTTCACCAATGTTGCCACATTAAATTTGTATACACAATTTTTTACACATATATTTTTTTAGTTAAAATATTTCATAATATAAAAGCTCAAAACTAAAATCCAACTATTAAAAATAGTCTATTTATTTATATATAAATGTATTCGACTGTGATTTTGAGTTATTTGGAGAATACAATATTTCAAATATATTTAAATTTACGTTTTAATTACTACAAAATATCGAGACTAGCAATCCTACGTTGCAAGAGATTGCTCTCTCACTCTTAAGCTCACTCGCTTCTACGGGAAAAATCCAATTTTCGCGAATATCCTACCGTACGGTCTGTAGAAGTGGACGGTAGAAGCGGTGGTGAGCGTTCATTTACATTGTGCACTCATAAGATAGGTCGTGTCAGCTGATTCGGTCCACGTCTTTGCGTCCCTGACTGTATGAAGCATTAGAGTTTCTAACCGAAAGCTTTCTAGAGGTTATGTGCTTATCTATTTTGGTTTACAACAAAGGCCCTAGTTCTCAAGTATCAGCTATCATATATATGAGGGTCTAGTAAAACGAAATTTATTATTTTAGAAATAAATTGTTGCCATTCTGAATGTTATTTCCTTATGTTTAAGGAATGCTTAATCTCACTCAACTCAACTCCACTGCTGCCTCGCATGAGCTTAATGGAAACATCTAACAAAATTTTCTTGACTGCCCCGCATTTGCGAGATCAAAGCGAAATTACCTCGTTTCAGACATATTTAGACATCCAGCTGAGCTAGCGAGGATAGTAATTAAACGCTTAAGCAGAAGTGGTTCAAGGCGCTTGGTTGACACTGCAGATCTAATTCCAAAACTGTATTTTTCTTAGCTTCATACACTGTGCACTGTGCTGCCATCCAAGAGCGATCCGAACTCTTTAGGTAAAACTTAAAAGCAAATATCATAACGGAAATTTTCAATGGATAGGCTTCGGAGCCATACCTGTATTGCCATAACAGCCATAACATTTTAACTGTTAAAAAGCTTGTTTAATGTATTAAGTAGACATATTTATAATAGCCTACATAAAATCGACTAATACAATTAATTACATTTAAAATACTTGTTTTTTCCTTTACGCACCAAATATTTACTCTTTCACCGAAAAAGCTCGTTGAGTGTTGGATTTTGTTGGAAATAATAGCTTCTGCAGTTGTTTTCTCGAAAAATTTTATGTCGAATCTGGCAGCAACGAGTTTCATACTCAACACTTAAGCCGTCATGTATCGATCCAAAAGAGAGTCTTTACTATAATGTGCTATTTTTTATACTTTTCCCTTTGATTGATATATAATTTTCCACCTTAAGAGATCTATAGCAAAATTTGTTCTTAAGGCTAATTCACGTCGCTCGTGGCAAACTTAAAAAACATTCACAAGACTACGTCCAAAGTTAACTTACACAGTTAAGCTATTTTATGCGTGTTTTTTAAATTTCTCTTGGGTTATCTTTTTATTAAAATTGACATCTATTTGATCAAGCTTTCAGTGTTATGTATTTCTCTCTTCGCGCCGAAATGTAGACTATTAATTTCTAGCGGCGCGCTTATGTGTTGTGTCTTTCTAGAAGTTGTTACTTCAGCGATTCTTAATTCTTAAACTTTATTCCTGCAAATAAATAAAAGGCCAACGTCACATTTGCAGCAGCTGCAAGACTGCACAAACACGATATAAATGCTTAGCAATAAAATGCAACAAATGAGAGTGCTTGAAAATTATTGCAATGCAAAAAGGATCTTTGCAACTTCTTCATGTTCAACGTAATCATGTCCTTCAAGCAAACCAGAAAAATACGCATGTCCTTTGCGTTTTGAAGTATTCATTAAGTCTCTTCGTTTTTTTTTTCAAGCAAATATCCTTGTAATCCGCGTTACAAGCTCGCGGACATTGATATCGTAATGTGTTCGAACGAAACCTTTTGAACATGTCAAAAAGGCGAATTGTAACGTGAGCTGATCATCAGCACGTATGCACCTGTCGTTCGTGACTGACAACAGCGCATCGTGCGCTGTCGTGCGCTGTTTTGCGCTGCGGTGCATTTGTGCCTTTCACATTGCCAACGGCTGACAGCTTGCTTAGCGTGCGAAATGTGCGAAATTTTCCAATTTTAATAAAGCTATGTCAGTCAACGCCATCAGCAGTGCCATTACCGGTGCCAGCATTACCGCTACCACCACGACCACCACTACCATTACTGCGACCATCAGCACTGACATCAATGCGATCATCAGCGGCAACACCAACACGACGTACCCATTATGCGAAAGGACATTTGCGAAAACGCCTACAGTCATACATTCGGCATGCCGCTACGTGGGTAGGTCGGTAGGTCCTGCAAAAAAAAAAAAAGTGTGCTCCACTTAAGTATACCCAAAATACAAAAAAAAAAAATTAAAATATGGCAAAACAACAACTTGAAAAACATAGCACCAAAACAATTTCTTTAAGTGCGACATGTTAAAATGGCAACTGCCACTCGGTGACTGCCGATTGTCGCACGCACCTAAAGGATTACAATAAAATTCCGAAAAAAAACGAGGTAACAAAATGTTGAGCTAATTGTTAATTAAAACACGCCGGTGTCGCAGTTGGAGCGTGTTTTACTATTCGTTCGGCCGCCGGTCACATCAATGTCGCACTGTAGGCGGCGACTGCTCACGTTTCTGCAGTTAAGTGTGTTTTTAATGGCCGCATGTCTATAGTATGCAATTAAATAGGTGACTGAAGTGTAAGTGGAGGCCTCATAAATATCGCGCCATATAGTATGTGTCTGCTGGGCTGCGGTTTCTTCGGCTTGCGTTGCCCGACTGACTGGTCATTCGATCTGCGCCAACACGCGTTAGCTGCGGCGACCTACAAGGATGTGGTGTCTGTTATCAGCTTTGGTCGCATCTGCTTTGTGCAGTGGCAAGTAGAAAAAGTGACGCAGCACAATAAATAATATAATTGCCAACTTCAAAAGCTGCGTTGTCTTTATTTGAGAAGAAATATGGAATTCACTATTTTATGCATTTTGTAATATTTTGCAGCCACTTATTGTAAAGTCTGCTTACGATCGCTTCACATATTGTAGTTATTCACATAGACTTTCCTACATTCCCAGCACATTTTAAACTCGAGTTTATTGGCCATTAAATGCAATTAGCAAACATTGTCTTACTATAAGTAGTGCTTAACTCAGCAATGCTTTTTCACATTTGTTGTTATATAACCCTTTTGCAACGTAATTGGTCTCACTGTTAAAATTTTCTCAGCATTTCCGCTAACAGTTCACCATTGCAAACACTATCAGTTTAAATTCAGCGTTACTTAAGCACCTTAACGTCAACTTTACAGTTTTAACCGAACAAAATACAAATGAATTTAAAATCAGAGCTTCGCTAATGCAAACCTTACCTTCTAGTTTTTGGTACAGCGTAAAGAAGCTATAAGAATTAGTAGGGGTAAGAAGACAATTGTTAGTCGAATTAAAATCGACAGAAATATAATATTATATTAAAATAGAATAGACTTTAAGGCTTAGTAAAAAAGCCAAGACCGTTTTCCGTCAAACTAAAATACAGCTGAGCTCATTGGAGCGGGTCCCGATGGTGTATTATAGGCAGTGGCTGGAGTTTAGTTTAGATTAAATTAAATGATCGATGCTGTTAGGAATCTCTCTTGTACCGAATATAATGCCGGTCCATTGTGGTACCTAAAGCTAGTATAAAATTGATCATAAAGACCCTCATAAATCGACAAAGCGCTTTGAGCCGATCACAAATTTAAACAGGCGGCCAATGCCTGTTTCGGCTTTGTCTCGCTGAAAGTATGACTGCCGAAATGTTTCAACCTCAGTCATGCAAAGGCTGGAGAATGGCGGAGAAAGCGCCTGGAAGTTTCTACCTTACCTTCTACCGTACAACTTCGAGTATTTGGATTCGACTGAATTTTTAGCTTTATAGCATGAATGCCTATTGGATAATGTCCAGGAAGAATTCTTCGTTTGGAACAAGATGAATTTTGCTAAGAGCAAGAAGTTCAGTAATTCAGAAGGATCTAGTAGTCGCACTGGAGCTGGTCGTCAACCAACGATAGGTCCAGTGCTAGAATGCAAGATGACAACGGAGATCCAACTCGTTTCCACATCGATGTGAGCCATGTACGGGTGCCTCTATTGCTCGCTCATCAGGTTTGAAATAGCTTGATGATCTTTCAGGACAGACACTTTTTGATTAACTTTCAGGGCATAGCTTGCGAGCTCAATGCTAATATGGCCGCTCAGCAGTTGGAAAGAATGCTCACTTCGGAGCAGTTAGTCTACTGCTGCTTTAATAGCAGCCACTTCTTCCTGAAAATGATACAGTAGTATTAAAAAGTTAAAGCTAAGCCTGAGCTCCTTATAGAAGACTCCTCCTCCAATCCTCCCTCTTAGATTCAAACCCATCCGTGAAAAAGCTCACTTCGAATCTTCTACAGCGACCCCGCTTCGTCCACAAATTCCTCGTCGGTATATGAGCAGAGAAACAACCGCCAGGAGTAGCCTCTGGCCTCAAGATTCAAAATTCGTCCTAGTCCTTTGATCTTTATCAGTACGCCTCTCGTAAAATATGTTTTTTCGGTTTTTGGTTTGAAGTTAATATTAAGCAAAAAATTTTCCGCAGCGCAAGACACCTTTTTTTTTGGTTCTTCTAGAGATCGGCTATGGCATGAACGGAATCCAAAATTTTCCAAAATAAAACATCATTTATCAAAGTACAGTAATTTCTGTAAATACACATTATTTTATAAATTTCTTATCATAAAAATTCACAGAAAAGTTTCAACCTTCAACTCCTGAAGTGTTATAATCGTTTATTTCAATTATGCCACTTGCGTGTTCGATTCGTCACGGTCACAATTTGTGTGAGTTGAAATTAGATAATAAAAAAATAATTGTATTTTCATTCTGAATACTTTATTAGACATGGTGATACAAAAAACACTAGCTTTATAAATCCAACAATCTAACCTCTAATATCGATATACTAGAGTATCATGCATAATTTTTCGCAGGCTCTATATACTTGTATATAGGTATATGTGCAAAATAATAATGCATAAATTGATAAATACATTGAAAATTTTTCACGAGTTCTTTAATTTACAAATATTATTGCACTAGGAAGTATTTGAAAATGATGCAGAAAAGATACTAGGCTCCGTCAGACCCACCGCAGTGCCACATGGTCAGTTATATGTGAGGTAAGGGTTCATTAGTAGTAGCAGTAAAACCTGCGCTTGACGTTTCCTTACATTTATGTCTGCCTGTACAGCAACACTCATATATTCTTACACATATATACATACATATACCATATATAGGTACTTTCAAGCACATGTGCAAACGCAACCCACTCATACCCATTAGTCGCTGGCATTTTATAGCCGTTTTGTATTCTTTCCACCAGCCATTGACCAACGCAGACATGGCGACGTCCGCCACTGCCAACCATCCATCAAGTGTAGTACACGTCTATATGTATGCATGTATGTATGCATGTATGTATGTATATAAGTGTGCGTGTGTGTGTGTGTTCAGTAGCGCGCTTAGCCGATTAGTAACAATGGACAGTGGGAAGTTAACTCTCGGCCGCCGATATTAATTGGACGACATAATTGCAGTGTGTTGTTGGTCATAATTGCGGGTTTCGCGTAATTGGCCTGGAAACACGTTTCTACCTTCGTTCGCACAACTTAACTTTGGCCACATTCCGGTGGCTACCGACTGTCCGTCATAAACCATCGCAACCATGCATTATTTTAACCGTTTTATTTTCCTTGTCGCCTGCAACACACATATACATACCTACAATACACTTTAACTGTATCTGGTTGAATGCGTCGCGGATGCAACGGAAGTACATTTAACACATATGCATATAAGTACTATTTGTTGTTGTTGGTGTGTGTGTCTTTCTGCAAATTGGCAACAACAATAAATTAAGCAAAGCGACATTTTACGAATTCACAATTATGGCCTTGCCACTGTGGCAGCCAGCTTGGCTCACTTGTTTGCTAAAAATAATTTAAGCACTTGAATGGAGGCTGAAAAGTGCTTTCCTGGAAGCATCAAAGAAAACTTATTGCTTTTAAATGATGCCATAACAGCGCTGGGCGCATACGTGTGGCCACACTGGTACCGGTGGTAGGGTTCTCGAAAAAATTTCCATTAAATTTACACATTTGCCCGCAGCTAAATAGCTTCCGCTAACTAAATTGAATAATTTTTGAAAGCTTCAGTGCTTTGCTGGCCATTGTAGCGCTACGCTTGCGCTCCCCTTTTCTCCCGTTCATGGCTTGTTTGTTTATATTCATTTTTAAATATGCGTAATTATTTCATATTTTTGCCACAATTTATTTGTTTTCATTAAATTAGCGCAAATAAATAACAGTTATAGGAAATTGAGATATATAGCGAATGATTTAATAGCTTCTTCACTGTAAAGAGTAGTTAATAAGAATATTTAATTATTTTGTTAAATTATTATTTATAACATAGAGTAATTATATAGTAATTTTCGAAATAAATAATACATACATATTTTCCTTCAAGCTGCCATGCTGCTCATTCTTAATTGACTAAAATTCACCCCCCTCCAAAAATAATATTATATATGGGTTCGAATTTAATATTTTTTTTCCGTTGCATCACTTCAACTTCTAAACGTTTCTTTATTCCTTGTTACTTCTCACTGCAACACAGGGCCTTTACAAGAATGTTGCGTATCACACGATTGAGAGTTGTGGTCTCTGGCCCATCCCAGGTGATTTTGGCATCGGCTAATTCGCTTCGTATTGACAGACCTCTAATCCTAATCATAGTTTTCTAAATACTTATACCTTGAATAGTTTGTAACACACAGAAGGAAACTTCGGAGACCCCATAAAATATAATATATACGAGATTTGTTCAAAAATTATCGCGAATTTTGTACTTCTTAAGAAAGTGTTTATTTAGTCATGAAAATCCCCTTCAAAGTAATTACCCCTAAATATAATGCGCTCACGCTATTAGGTACGTAAGTATTAGTAAATATGCGATAAACGTAACCCGCGAAAATTCGAATTCGTGATACTTTTTGAACAAACCCGGTAGCTGGCAAAAAACAATACATTAATGGTATCGCAGTCACCGTATTCCTCAGAATCCAGGTGACATTATAGTTTGAGGTTTTTTTATTTATAGGTATATATAATAAATGACGGCTTGACGAGCTGAGTCGATTCAGTCATATCCGTCTGTACATACGCGAATTATTTTCTCAGTTTTTGAGATAACAATCTAAAATTTTCTTACCAAGAAGCTGCTCATTTGTCGGAACCGTCGGATATCGAAGAGAATATAGTTGCCATACAAGGTGGTCGATCAAAATCACAGTCTTTTATGGAATCTTTTGTATTTGTATTAGGGTAGATTTTTTCTCTTTTTGTTCATAAATATAACCAATTGGTTACAAGCAGAATTTCAGTGGATCTCTGTATAATACAATAATTTCAGGATTATTGGCCGTGGCAGCAGTGACACAGTTTGGATTTTCGTAAAGTAAGTTCCTCATATATAATTTTCAAGTAACATTTCTTATATTCACGGTAATTTCTAAGATTCTCTTACATTTTCAAATCTTTAATCACATTTTCAAAAGTTACCTCAAAATTTAATTCCAACGACCACTAGAGGGTCAAGATATTTCAAGAATTAGTAGTCGGAAAAATTAATCATAATTATTCGCAGAAAGACATTATGCTACCTACCGGAATAATTTACAGATTTTTGAAGTTGACTGAAAAAATATTTAAATACAGTTATCTAATATAGAAATATATTCGTAAGATTTTCGTATTTTGAAGGTGGTTTGTCTTTTATATTCTTGATATAACATATATTTCTCAATTAGAAAATTTTTGAAAAAACATTACTTCCATTTTTTAGTCGAATAATTCTTGTTATTGTCAGTGGAAAATTTTGTTCCAAGCGTATGAACACATATTAATCCAATTATCAAAGGTCGTATGAGGTATTTTTCATCAGAAGTGTTAACATCGATAGCTTCTTGCTTTAAACAATTATGAGTCATGGGAAGTTTCTTAAACTGCTCGCGTAAAATTCTTTTCCTAGATCACGGCTACGTAATCGTTGAAAATAATACATTTTAATTAAGATCTTGAAGTCATCGAAAACTTGTCTCATGCGAGTCGTTCATCCACCTCTGTAACATCGAAAATGTTAAAGAAACAGTGCTTGGAAATCTGTTGTTGGCATTAGATTATATTATATAGCAGAGGATCTCAACTTTTCTTGTGGATCGAGTCAACATATTTTAGTTAATGATTTGGGTATGAAGCGTGTCATTACTAGACTCATACCAAAATATCTGGAAAAAGATGTGTAGCTGTAGACCCTACATTCATCACTACTAGTGACGAGATGTGGTTTTATGTATACCTATGTCGTCGAAACTGAAGAAAAAAGAAAATAAATATTTGTATTAATCTAGTTTTTTTGTCAATTGTCGAGTCAATTTTGATCACATGGTATACTCAAGCAAATTATCATACTTCTCACGTATGACAAATAACCCATCGTATATTCCTCCAACTTTCACCGAGCTTTTGGTTCTATTTATGTTGTTTATTTTTATGTTAACCATACAATTGATAACATTATAAGTTTTTAAGCTCCTTTCGTTGAGCTTTTGACACAATATACATATATGAAATAAAAAGTTTCTGCAGCATTTATTTCCACCTGGACCACAAAAAAGTTTTTGGCGCTTAAAGTAGTATATACAATTTTTAACTTGCCTGTGTTTTTCTTCAAATCATCATGTGGTCATTTCGTCGATTATTCAGCGAACGCAACAATTCCCATTAACTGTTTAATGATACTCGTATATAACCGAGAATTGCTTATTTTGAAACAAAAATTGTCATTTCGTTCAGATTTATTAGTTATTACAGTACATCGAGTTCTTCCATCTCAACTACATTTCTTTGTTTGTGGCCACAGCTATAACTAGTTACTGGAATTTTTACTTGAGACTGACAGAGTCTTGTTGATATTCTTGAAACCAGATGTTTTGAATTTTGACTTTTTGAATTTTGTCTGCCAATGCTACTTTCCATAAACAATTAAAAAGTTTCCGAAAATCTAAGAAGAATATTCAAAACGCTTTCGTGTTCGAAAATTGTTGGTATCTTGACCTTTGAACTCCTATAAATATTACTAAAATGTATATATAACTATAATTTAGAAGAAGCGCTATAATTTCTTATCTTGCACTTTGAGCAAGCACTCATTTAAATTCAAAATCATTTAAGAAACCCTGCCTTTTCTTAATTTTTGCACCATTGCAGCTAATTTAAACTTTGCGCCTTAAGTGTTGCTCGCATACAGGAACCTAATTTTACGTTTTACGTTATTAGATTATAGTAAAGTGAGTATATACTTATATATAGTACATACCTGTAATTAAATTGCGCTGAGCATGTTTATTTATTGCTTTTAATTGCTATGCCCAGCTAAGAAGAAACACGTGGAAGATGTAAAAATACACACACACACAACTTCCAACTGTTTCAATATTTTTCCAAACAAAACAAATTCACGCCCCAACGTAATTACTTTATTTACTTTAGTGGAAGAAGATTCAGAACCAGCGCTAAGTACACGTAACGCGGTAGCCGGCAGCTGAGGATGAGCACAGCGGCTGCTGTCTGGTCGGCGAGCTAAGCGGTGGTGGTTATGGTTGGGCTGCTGCTGCTGCTGCTGCAATAATAACAGGTCTGACAGCTCTGCTGGGTAAACAGGTCTTTGTTATTTTTAGTGTTTCATAAAATGTTTTCAAATGTTTTAAGTTCTCATCTCCTTTGCGCGCGTGCTTTGGGAGCTTGTCGCTAACACCGTTGTTCTTCTTCTCGAACTCGCCATAATTCCTTGTTGCTGGTAATTTTAAGTAACTTACATATAGACATATACCTATCTTCTCCCGTTTTGTATTTGAGTGGCACAGCAGTGGCCCATCAACGGCAGTAGCCGTCGTGGCGTCCAGTAGTGGTGGCGGTGGTATTGCGTCAAAATACCGCACAATAGCCGTTGTGGATCTAGGAATGTTGTATGTATTGTATGTTACAATAGTGTTTGACGATTGCTTCACGGTAGTTGTGCATCGTCTTGTCATTGTCCTTCGTCGTAAAGATTACTTACTTGTGTGTCTTGTAGTTATTTGCCAAGGCGGCCAGCTCCGTTGGGGGAGTTTATCAGCAACGCGGGTTGCCAACATGCAATTGTCACTGTCGCCAGTCATTGTGGCAGTTGTCATTGCCACATGGCCCTGGCTAACATTTGCAGTAAGTGGCATTTGAGTGAGTCCACCGCGTACACACCCACTGCTAACAACCAATTTGCTGCTAAAAACAGATCCTTACAAGTGAATTAACGAGTGGTAGCGCGATGGAGCGTGAGTGTGTAGTGATTCCAGCCCTAAATAATTTATTAAGAGCAATTTTAAATAAGTTGCTCTAGCTGCCGTCAGTTGTAGTGTTTTTATTTTATTGGAAACATTTGTGAAAATTATCTCAAGTTCAAAAATACACATTTTTTCTAAAGAATTTTGCTGAAAAGCCTTGAATTTCATATTCGTGAAGTTCAGAAAAATGTTAATCAAAATTTATTGTTATGAAGACAAGCAAGTGCTTGTAGGATTTATATATATTAAATAGTAGGCGTTTAATCATTTGTACCATAAGATAATAGCAAATCTACTACATCTTCAGACGATAAGAAAATTATGCATTTAGAACGTCTTCAACGCTTAAAATCTCCGAATCATCGCATCTTCGGCTGCATGTCTCGATATACGAACAACGAAATGTTAAAATTCTCAACGCGTCAACAAAAGTTTGGTAAAAAAATCATCTCTTGTCCAGAATCAGATGTTCCATTAAAAAATGTTTCCTTATAACCCGGCATGCGGAGTATAAAGAGATCGTTATATTTATTTTGGTGACTAGATTGATCGGTAGTAAGGTGCCTTGACGTTACTGTTATGAAAGCTCGGCTTCCATTAAGTCCTGCGGCGTATTGCCGCGTCGTAGCTGGGAGCTTGAAAAGCCGTTACTCACAGTTCACTAGACTTCTGCGGTTTTCTCTTCACTTCACTCCGTGCTAGGTTAAGTTCATTTATTCCGAGCAGACAGCAGATCATAATGCTTTTTCTATGTAAATGTTCATATAGTTTAGCATAGGTGCCACTTCAGCTCTAGATACTCTTACCTAAAACGAGCTATTGTCATAAATTAAAATAGTAGAGACTTAATCGGTAGTTATTATCACGTTATAAAATAAATAGCATAAAATCGCCGAAAAAGTAATTATGTTAGTACTATTGTCATTATCACTACAAGCAATATCATTAACAGGCGGAAAGGTCTTCTTAAAGTTGATTTTCTGTATTCCGATTATGATTTCTCAGCTAGTCGTTATAATCGTCTTCGATTCGTCACTTATCCACTCGCTATGAGATCTGCTCTGTTGTCAAAAAAGTTTGGTATCCTATTGAATACCACCGTACGAAAGTGATATAACTGTTGACTCTACATTTTTATACCAATCTATTGTATTCATACCAACTGCTTGTATTTATACCAGCTGTTTGTTCGTTTCGTTATTATATCCAAGCTTTTGCACATCGAAAAATAGCTGTAGACTACATGCTGCCAATCTGAAGGCGTTTCAAACTTTTTCAAATCGAAGAAAGCTTTTTACTATACTATATATATTTAAAAATCTGAAGAAAATGGTAGATGCTGCAGAAGTTCGTTGCCTTATATGACCAATTAGGCCATGACGACGGCGTGGATGTAAGCTGGTCAGATGATGGCAGAAAATTGTTTTTCTTTGCAAAAGAAACCGTTTCAGCTGCAATTCGGAGACGAAACAATAATTCGGATCGTTTTGCCCTTCTCCATGTAGTCAATATAGATCACACTATGTGAATCACAGAAAACTTTGGTCGATAACTTTCCGGCGGATAAGACAGTCGGAGTAGGTTTGTCAATTGAAGTCTACTGTTTCATATATTTCTTGGTAACTGATTTGTACCATTCGATCCATGTTTCGTCGACGGTCACGACTGTCACAACGAGCATGTCACAGATTGGTTGAAATGATCTCATGGATTCGCTTGTTGCCTCAAGTGACAAGTGGAAGGATTCGAAAATCTAATTCTTGGTGGATTAACCGAAAACATATGGATCAGAACTAGAAGCAGTGATTGTGCTCTCTTGTGTTCTGCAGACAAAAACCATCATAAAATAGCATAATACATACTTAAATGACTCTAAAGAAAATTTACCGGAGGCACCTGTATAGAAATAAATACTCGCATGTACTTCATCCTCTGAGGCTTTTAATACTGAAAACTGAAAAACATTTACATAATTTGATAGCAAAAATATTAAAGCGTAAAATTTGAAACGAAATATGGTAATAACCAGTTCGTTCATTCGTACGGAAATATGTACATACGTATGTGTGAGAGACAACGTTGTATTTCGGCTAATGGCACTCGTATACGCAATGATTTGGATATTTTCTGTACATTCTGCCACATAAGCATAGATTTTGCACGCGGCTCAAGTCGGGTGAGCGGGCGTAAAAGAAAAGTATTACCGGACATACTTACATACTTAGCTAGCAGTCGTGGTAAGGCGGGGTGTCGAGCGGGGCGCTGTTGCTGCTGTCATTGTCTTTGGCCACGGTAATCATGTAAATATATTATATTCGTTTAAACAAGAATCAACCAAAAATATTGCCGTCGTGGTAGCAAACAGTGGAAAATAGCAATTTATGTCGAGCGTGTGGTAATGGCCCAGCAAAGGTGGTTGGGGAGCAACAAATGGCGTGCAATTACGCTGCTGTGCTCTTTATCCGAGCGGAAAAGAATTATTACTTGAAATTCCAAATTTGATATTAGTAAAGCTCTCTGGTCGCCACGAAACGGTATAAATGCAAAGCCACATGAAATGTGATGACAAAAACAAAAGATATAGGTAGCTGATTTTATTTTAGTTTTATGATTATTATTATTTTATTTTTGGAGCAAATATGCTTGAAGAAAGTCAGAAAATAAATGTTTATGGCAATAGCTACAACGGAATGTGAGTACATGTGGACTGAATTCGAAGATTTCGTTGAGAAGCAAAGCGCTCTATCACAGTATTTTTTACGGCAAAATGTTTAACAGAATATCAAACTGAGATTTGCTGTAGCTTCTATAGTCAAAATTGTTAATAATTTTTTACGCATACTTTACTTTATGCAATTCTGTAGATTATTCAATCTAAATCGTTCCTAATGCTTAAGTCTTGGCTGTTCACAAACTCTTGTAGCACTTGCTGGCTTAACATGAAATAGGTATATCAAGTGCAGATGACTTCGAGGTTATTTGGTGCATCGAATTCAGAAATCGACAAAACTTAAGAGTCCTCAGAGCTCTCTTTGTTTTAATAAGATCCATCTTTTTCTTCTATACAAGTATTGACATACATTGTATTTATTAAAATTTCTCTGGAAGGATCTACAAGATTTTAACCATCTAAAGTGGGCTGATGGATTTTATGGATATATAGTTTTGGCTTCGACTGAGATTGAAATTTAAAATATTAAAAATGGAAAAGGATCACGGAATGAGATTTCACATAGCAAGAATTTTCTTGCCATTTCATAAGAAGAAAATGTGACGCTCTACACTAAGGTTGGAGCTGCGGTTTTGTAAGCAAATAATTTATTCTTCCCGTTTTAATCTTAGTTCTTAAAAGTAGATGTAGAATCTAAAGAAAAAACCCCTGATTTTCATTAAATTATTATTAAGGGCTTCCAGAATATTTTTTGCTAAATTCGGTCCGACTTTCCGGTTTCAGAGTTCTGTTATTCTTCCTCCTTTCGCAGATCGTTCTCTTTGCAAAGCCATAAACATAGTCAGAAAGTGACGTATGTGACCTCAGATAAGACGTTTTCGCTTCCAATGACCTGAGAGAAGCTTCTTCAAAAATTTTGGAATCTTATTGAGATAATTTTTTGGGATTTTCGAATAGTGAATCATTCGCCATGTAGCTCCTCATAGAATCAATATTTTGAGTTCTAAGATCAGTAATGATAATCTCGTGACCAAACCATTAATTGTAAAAGCTTCTATATTTTAGCTTTTCGTAAGTTGGCGTGAAAAACTATTCCAAGATCTTCAGAAACTAGGCTAAAGAATACCCTACCGTGAAGAACTACTTTTGCGGATCATCCTGTATGCAATTTCTTTTACATCATTTTGAAAGTTCCCAAGATCTTGAGAAACTAGGCTACCCTCCAGTGAAGAACTACTTATGTGGATCACCCTGTACTTTGTTTTAGATCATTTTGAAAGGTTTTTTTGTGTTTTTGAAAACACAAATCGAAATATATCTGTTTATTGCGCTGTATTTGTACACGATCCAATAAAAAATTATTATTATTATTAATATTTTTAATATCCATATAACATACATTGTATTTCAAGATTAATAAACATGACATTGAATAAGAATGACATTCTCAAGGTTTCACTCACAACATTTTCAATGGATTTTCAATTTTTTGCATTATTTTCATTTATTCTTCCAACGCTGTTTTTATCATGAAAAAATATATAATACCCTTAATGTTTTTTTAATATAATATTTTAAAATATTTTTTATTTATATTTTTTGTATTTCGTTGCTTACAACAACATTCCGCACATGTAAATGTAGTGGAAGCTGCCTTTAGACGCCGAGTTAACCACCCAGCCAGGCAGCCCTGACATCATCAGCTCGCACAGCTAAGGCTTGCCGTTAGTCCTGTTAGAAAATGGAAAAAAATAACAGGAAAAAAATTAATTTGCATATGCTCACACAATATTCAACGGATTTAGTATGCTTTTCCCGCCACTACCAACATAGCTCCACACACTTCCTGCTTCTGCGACGCAAACTCACCTATACACCAAATATGTATGTGTGTGTGGCTGGCAAAACTTAAAACAACAATTGCTAAACAAAATGTGATCTTCTCTGTTTCGTTGTTGTTGTTTTTGTGTTACGAATGCGAAATTGTACTGTACCCGACTGTTGCAGGCCACGAATCCAATGGCGACAAAATTGAACAAGTTCCTTGCGTGTGTGTGTGTATCAAACGTAGTGTCCTCGTAAGGGTAAATCCTCCCTGCATATTGTTTCATAATTTCGTGTGATTTATGGCAGTGAAAAAGGGCCGAATGTTACAAAAATAATATATGGATGTTTATAGTAATTTTATGTTGCGGCTTTAAGTGAATTTTTCCAATATTTTCGCTGAGAAGCGGTTGCATGTGTATATCATCATACCACAGTTGGTCTGTGTGGAATACTGGTATTGGAACGTTTAAATGTACGTGTCATATATACAAATGAGTTTCTGCCGTCGGAAAGTCTTTCAGTTGCGACTGTTCGCGATAATGTTGCCCAATGTTTTTACTTCAAAAAGTCGAAAATTTTTACAGTTTAGTGCAAATTTTTTTTTGGTTCCATGAAAGCTGCGGTTTCAGAGCTTTTACGTTTTTTATGGATACAGATCAGCTTTTCAGTCTTCAAAGTTTTCTGTGTTTGCGAAGACCTCCTTTGAGCATCAAGTCGAAGTTTTTTCTGCTTGCCTTCAATTTTAATCTTAAATGATTCATTACTGGTTTGTATTTTTTTAAGTAGTACAAACGCGTAAATATCGTACTGGAACAGCAGATCACGATTTAATAAATCCTTACAATTCAAGAAGCTTCAATCTATACTGGTTCATTTGTTCGGAAAGTGAGGCAAATTTGTATATTCTTTCTACTAAAAAATTAACAATTTATTAGTTTTTAATGTAATCTATTTATAATCTATATAAATAACGTCAAATCGTGAATGTAAAGATAATTTGAATAATTTTCTTCAAATATTATATATATGGATCAATTGATGATGTAGCAAAAGAGGGATTGAAGTCTGTTGAAATAGTTACGCAATTTTGAGAATATTTTTTCCACATTCGCTATCAAGCCACGGCTTTTAACATAATTTTTTGGTTCAAAAGAAACGGTGACCTACAACTTTGTCGAGTTTCGATGGAGGAAATGTTGTCATTCTCGCTCAAGTAACATAGTAGAGATAACCTAACTCAAGAACAATGCACTGAGTGTGGTGACTACAAGTATTGTGTTAACTTTAGTGCTCTTGCTATCAGCAGTGGTCACAATTTAAATTGAAACAAAATATATGTTTAACATGAGCTGACCATTCATTCCGGTTTGGTCGGGATAGTCCGGATGCCGAGTTAAGCGTCTTGGCCGTCCGAAGCTTAGAAATTAAAAGAGAAAAATAATGAATTAAATAAAATTGTGTTGCGCTCTCACCTATTATATGACGGTATTAATGAGTATATTATAGTGAATAATAATATGGAAAAAATCGATGACTAAAAAACCCTTCGCGGGTTTTGCCGAGACAAATATGGTCACCTAAGTCGAACGCCATCATCAATTTGATTGTATAATATAAATCATGTGAATCAATCTGACACTGATTTATATAATTAAGGGTCCATTGTATCCATTTGGATGTCAGAAAAAACGCGTTTTTTCGAGAATTTTTTTTTCTTAAAGTATTTTACACTTAACAAATAATAAAAAATAAGCATTTAATTTGTTAAGTTAGTTAAAATAAGGTTAATTTGCAAAAGTTAAAGTACATTAAAAATCAGCGATTAATTTTGAAATATTTTAGATTCCTTTGTTACCGGATCCGATCTACAGGAAGATCTCCGCAAGAAGACATTTGGCGGAGAGGAAATTTTTCTGCTTACATTATCTTAAATCCAAAAGCAAAAAAAAAAAAAAAATAATTACAAGTAACTATTAGTAATGATCGATAATTTTGATTTGGCGGCTTCCCAAAAAAGTCGTTTTTTGTAAAAAATCGAAATTTTTATTTAAATCATCAAATTCCTTCTAAATTCCTGTTTAATATATCTAAGAAGGTCATGTGAAAATTTCAACTATATCTCACCAACCGTTTGGAAGATACTTTCCTCACCGACTGTGAAAACGCATTTGAAGTTTTGGCGGCCGATAACACAAAGTTAAAAAATTCTTATGCCATATCTGCGAAACCACTTAAAATTTTCGGAGTATGTTTTCGAATATATGAACATTCGATATATTAGCAAAATAAAATTCGGTTTTTTTTTTAAAGGGGTATAACTATCTTTAACTATTGTGTTAACTTTAGTGGTATGCTAGAAGCGCTGAAATTCTCTTTGGCATCGACTCAACTCACATTTTGGATATTAAAATTTTCGTCACCTCACTCGCTGCTGTAAAAACTTTCTTTCCGCAAAAAACAATGCGTACCCGTCTTGAAGAAGATGCTTCTACATAAAAGCAAACAACAGTAAACTTTCATTTACATTATTTGCTGAAATGGAACCTTTATTGATTTTTTTTGTTGCCGCAATGAAAATACCTAAACCAGTAAATGTATAATTAGTCCAGCGAGACTGTGAAGCAATTTACTTAATGAATTCAAGATCAATGCAGCTGAGACTATAACAAGTGTACCGGAAGGTAGATTCTTCGCTGTAAGCATATTAAACAAAAAAGGGGTTTATTTTAAATCCCATATTAAAGTTTGTACTAAAAAGCTTACATTTTTTTTTCACTGCAAATTAATTTATTATATAATTTATGGTATTTTTTTTTATTCCAACTTTTTCTTTCACCCAAAAGAGGTTAAATATTTTACACATTTCATTAGTTGTTGATAATTTGATTTTTTTTGGGAAGATGGTTAGAAATAAAATGTTTAGATAATTATAATATTAATAAGAGCTGGCCAAAGATTTCTCTCATTGTTCGCGTTTTAGAAAATTTAAAATTTATTTGACACATTACCGAATGATATAAATTTTTGCATAATTATATTGATTATCGAATTTAATTTATCTTATTGTGCCATGCACTAACTTGCTTTAAAAGTCCTCTTCTAAAACGTAGCGCCGACCTTTTTGGCAGTCTCCTGTTCACTAAGTGCTATCACTTTGCACAGATCTCAAACACTAAAATCGCTGAAGTTCTTAAAACTCATTAAAGGTATGCTTCATACGAAATTTTGAAACCGATATATGAAAATATTATTTTAATCTTCTGTGAAAGCCTGAAATCAGCGACTCGAATACATTATGAAGTGTGTGGCAGTGCGAATCAAAAATGTATTGGAATGATAATGTGTACGCCTAATTAAAATAACAAAAGGATTGAGTCTGAAAAAAAAGGACAACGCCGTTATTGAATGTTCATTCAACTCAACACTTCCACATTGATTTACAGGCCACACGTACACACACACACCATATTTTTCCATGACTGGGAGTGGAGTTTGTGTTTCGTGATTTCACTTAAATATCTTTTGTTGGCTTGTTGTTAGAGTAGAAGAGTTGAGCAAAGGGCACGTTGTGAGCGAAGAAAGGATGCGCGCAATAGAAGTAGGACTTCCTGTCAAACAAAGAAGTTACGAAGGAAACAATTATGCAAGGACATTCGTGCGTGTTTCTAGCTTGTTTGTATGTGTGTATTTGTGTGTGTGTGTGTGTAAATATGAGACTGTGGCATGAGAAAACTTGATATGCAAATGCAATGATGGACCAGATGCTGAAAATGAAAAAAAGTGTGCACAGATTTAGATCATACCAACGAGAATGTGAAAGAATTTATAATTAAAGTGTTTGATATTTATGTATTTGTATTGGCATTTCATTTATAGGAACGTGGGAATGTAGATTTAGTGCTCTCATAAAGATTGTGTTGAGAATATTAATTGAAGAATTAATTAAAATATATTTTAAATATCAATGATGTGAACTAAAATGTTTAGCAGTGTGTTGAGACTGACTGTCTCTAATTAGGGGACGGAAAAGGAAAATAATATATACGAAGACATTGAAAGTTCACAAGCAGATATTTTACATATACAAAACCTCAACTTCGACTGCATCGTCACAGGTGCTTATAAGATAGTAAAATAGTATAAAAAGATCTTTATCTTAATATTGAAGGCTGAGTTTGTATGAACACCATATGCTATAGATCCGACCTGTACAATTTGTTCGGCAACTATAGCGTTATCTTGCATAATTATTGATGCCAAATTTCGTGAAGATTTCTTGCCAAATGAGATTATTTTCCATACATGGATTTGAGTTTGTTTGATAAGTTTGTATGGTAGCTATATGCTATAGTAGTACGCTATCGGTTAGTGGTTCTGACAAATGAGCAGCTTTTTGTGGATAAAAGAACGTGTGCCAAATTTTAAATCGATATCTCAAAGACTGAGGGACTAGTCGTCGATATACAAATGCAGCGATGAACAGATGGACCGATAGCCAGATGGATCGATAGCGATAAGGACATGGCTAAATTAAATCAACTCGTTACGGTATACAGGCTGCCACGTTTCCTTTTGGATGTCACAAACTTCATGGTAAACGAAATATACCTGTTCCGGGTATAAATATGGTATATACTTACATGGGTCGATTCAACTTATTATTTATTTTTGTTGAACTTAATCTCCTTAACTCTTTACCATTTACTACTGATAGTTATGGAATTACGTAGCTACGTAATCGTTCAAAATATTGCAGAAGGGTTTTGTGTAGTCTTTTTAATCACGAATATAAGTATTTGAGTGCTTTCAGTGAAGGTCGTAAAGTCGTCCTCCTGCTCTT
The DNA here is from genome assembly GCF_042242935.1 of Bactrocera oleae. Lineage (NCBI taxonomy): Eukaryota > Metazoa > Arthropoda > Insecta > Diptera > Tephritidae > Bactrocera > Bactrocera oleae. The sequence goes on along the minus strand of NC_091540.1, from coordinate 60,997,605 downwards.
GCTTTGAAACGTGGCTTAAGACCCAACATCCATCCAAAGTTAATAATACTGGTGAGGCGATGTGAGTTCAAGAATATAATGACGAAACTTATCAGCAATCTAGCGAATGGCGTTCTAAAAATAAGACGAATCTAGTAAAAACAAAATTTGCTGAAGTCACTGCTGGGATGGCCAGCCAAGGCTTATAACAAGTGTATGAAAAATTGGATTAAACGTTGGCGTGCTGGTATTGCACAAGTTTTGAGCCTAAATTAAATATTTTTTTTGTTTTAACAAATTACAAAGAGTTCTGGCGAAACATATTTGATTCAGGCGAATGAAGTAACTTCAGCTGAGTCTATTTTTCGATGGAAAGTTAAGATAAAGCTTTATCCTTGGGTTTTAATGTCCAAGCATACAATTTTAAAGACATATATTTAATCTTGAAAAAATTGTATCTGTTCGTAGTAGTCCGTAAGACTTGTCGGCAACTCTAATAGTAAAATATCAAAGCAACCAACTCAAATTAAGTTCGAAGCACAGCTTAACATAACATAATCGGCGTTTTGTCTAAATCGTTAATTGTAAAGAAAATTTCCTAACACACTACAAATTCACTTTTCCGCAAAGCAGTTAATTTAAAATTCACTTTCACTTTTCCAAATGGAAACCCATCGGGAAAATTACAGATATGCGCACACACCTTTGGCGAAAATTTACATAACACCGCAACGCACGGTGCGCCGGCAAAACAACCGTTCATTGTTACGTTTAACAGGATTTGTGTAAATAATCAAAAACAAAATAACAATTTGCATAAGTTTGCAAAACTCTACAAAAACACCCTTCGTCCTGTCTCTCTCTCTCCTCTCTCTCTCTCACTCTACCTGCGCTTTGTGCTGAAAATTTCGCCTAAACAGTAGCCATTAACGCTGTGTTGTTGCTGCTCTAATCAAATTAGCAACAGTTGAAAATGTTCGCACCTCATATGGCGCGGTGAATGGAAGGTATAACTTGCCACATTTTGCTATTTATTTTATTTTCACTTTTTGCAGGCCTGTGGAGTAACCTTTATATCATAGTCATATGCAAATCAGTTTGGCGAAATGTAATAAAACTTTTTGTTCGACGCAATGCTGTGATTGTTGATAGCTGTGTTTTATGCTAAGTATATACATACATACATATATTTGTTTTTGCATTTATTGTTATTGCAGCATTACTGCATCCATTTGAGCTGCTCAATCACAACGGAAGTGCATTAAGCGAATAATTCACACTCACCTTGGCGAATTCGCACATCCTCTTTCTCTCTTTTTATATATACTAACTATATATCTATATAGTATAGTTATGCATTGATAATATGCCTATGTATGTATATATGTAAGTATACAATATATTTGCACAAATTCTCGTTTAGCGGTTTGACTGTGTGGTCGCGCTTTCAGATTTTCAGGTATCCTCCTCTATAGCTCGAGCGCTGGGAATCGCACTTTCAAATGCGTTCTCGAGTGATTTCAATTGTTTAGATGCATTTGCATTTCAATTGTTTTCCTTTTCATTATTTTGTGTTGTTGTAATGTGTGTTTTTGTTGCACTGCCTCACTTACATCACAGGCCGTTTGTTTGTAAACTGGGTGTTAGGCATTTTATGAACTTGGAAAGGAGAGAAATGTAAACAGGAGTATATATTTATATATCCTAATCATAATGGCATTATTTAATGCTTAAACAAAATAATTTTTTTTTACAAAACACTTTACTTGGGTAAGACCCGAATCGTTAAGAGACCAAAAGTCTTCGAAAAGTCATAGTTTATCACATATTTTGAAAAGCATACATTATTATTATAGCATCTGATCAATTATTATTATAGGATCTGACAAAAAAAAACTATTGTACATAATTACCTGTTTTAATACAAATGTTTATCATAGGCTCCTTAGCCAAAACAAGTATTCCAAAGTTTAATCTTAGTTTCCATACAATTGTTATAAGCCTCGGCTATGCGGGCCTTTATTTACTTCAGCGAGTGTTGGTTTTTTGGATTATGACTCATTTTTGTAGCGTCATTTGTTAGATTTTACGTTAGTAATGATGCGTTTAATGCATATACGGTTCTTAGCTAAGTTGCCAAGCTACTCTTTTATGACCTCTACGCGACGTCGGTTTTCCAAGAGATTAAGAATCATAATCTTTGGCCTTACCATTGCATTAGAGTGCCAAGTCTCATAGCCTATAGCGCAATCAATTTTTTTGCGAAGCTTTCAGGTTGACTACCTCTCAGTTCATATCCGAGAAATTGTTCCATTTTGTGGGTCAGAAAAATGGACAAACTGGCAATCTACTCAGAGAAGACAAATCGGGCGTGCTAACTCGGGGAGGAAGACTTCAATCAAATTCTAACTTAAAACGAAATTTTACGACTACTCATTCAGTGCACCTGAATTCACTTAACGAAGCATAACACTTAGTTTCGATGTTTATGCAATTTTTTGCATTCACAGTTTTGAAAATGTGTAAACATTTCGAACTCGTATAATATAACTAAACTATATGTGTTGCCGAGTGTCAAGGTTTCTGTACTATGTTTCTGATTTGGCAAAGTTTCGCTTTTTTTTCAAGTCAAAATTACGATTACTGTTTCAGTTTCGATTAAATTTATTCAAAACTGTGTCGTCTGGTTTGAAAGAAAACCACGGATATAAGGAAAAAAGAAACAATCATTATTCAGACAAATTTCTTTTGACAACAATGTCATAAAATTATTTCTTCAAATACATCGTTTCTTACCAAGAAAACCTTTGCATTCTAAGTGCTGCTTATCTGAGAAATTTTGGAATGGCTTTTCAGTTATTGATTACAAATTTCATCAATATCTATCAACAAATAATCTACTTACTCGGAAAATTTTTCGGGTTTCATAGCATGTTCAAAAATAGGCTATATCTATTAGTATCTAGAGGAGAGGATATTGCCGGGTAGTGTATTCCACAGACCCGAATATAGATACAAAAATGAATTAGAAGAAAAAAATTACCAAAATTTCCAAAATCATATTAATTAATGAGACTTGGATCTGTCAGCTATCTATCAGCCCAAAATATTATATTAATTTGTGTAGTTGGACAATGACTTCTTATTACCGTTATATAATATCGAAATTCTTAGTGACAGAGTGGTATAGTTTTTTTGAATTCAAAGTAGCTTTTGCTTTATACTCTCCCGAAATATGTTTCTAATATAAAAGATATGTGTTTCTTCCAAAAATTTTCTCAATTAAGGGGTTACGTGGGTTTCACGGCTTCAAAGCTCGACCTTTTTATTGTCTTTATCAATTGTATAACATCTCTAGAATATTGTCCTTAATTCTTAAATTGATCCGTGTAATATTTTTGGAGATATGTACAGCCTTGAAAAATTGCGTGTTCGATTCAGCTATATAGTTACTTAAAACTTTAAATTAGTTTTTCTCAAAGTCGGTTTTCAAGACTTCTCATGAACTAGTCAACCGATCTTAATGAAATTTTACACAGATCTTTGAAATATAATGTGCAAGGTCTTGAATGAAAGACTTTTTTTGTTCTACTAAAAAAAAAAAAAATACGTCGACAATTTTTAACCAAAACTTTCCTTTTTTTGTAAAAAGTCTGCCAAAAATACAATTTTTGAGATTTTGTTTTTTCCTTCATCCAAAACCTAGCTAATGTTTTAAATTAAAATACGTATTTTTTTCTTTTTACTTCGGATGATCCTCTTAGAAGTTTTACTGTAAACACGGTGGCACCTTTCCCCGAGGGGCTGCCGGAAATGACGTCATAATGGCCGAGTTTTATATATTTTCCTTTGAAAATTTCACAAAGTTTTTATAAAGTTTGTATTTTTGGAATAAAAAAATGTTTAAATGAAATCTTTCATGATATATAAAAATATCATGATATACATTTTTTTTGCCGAAGCAAGCGAAGGAGAAATATTTAATAATAATAAGAATAGCAGCCTTAAAAATTAATTTCATGTAATGGTGTTTGTAGGGCTAGGAGGTGGCATAATGCCAATTCCGATAATGGTGCTGAGAAGCAGCAATCATTAACAAGTGTTTAACAAGAAGAAGATATGTTGTTTACACTCGGAACAAAAACACCCAAGAAGCCATGCGGTAAGCCACACAATATTTCATTGCTTTCCTTCACATTTTTTGCTGTTATTGTTGTTGGCACTTTATGGCCGTAAGTCGTAAAACAAACCGCAATTTAACACCAATTATAATATCCGTTACATCTAATTATAGCGAACAGCGCATTGAGAAGTCTCCTGTTTGGTTCACACGAAGAATGAAGAAGCTGGCCAGGCGCTCGGCCAAAAAAGAAAATTAACTAGAGACCAGTTGCGGTTGAATGAGTGAGTGTCGGAGGCGAAGACGCTGGCGTTCATTACGAGGGCGGTGCGCAATTGTAAATGTAATAAGTGAGTGTCAAGACAAGCACTTCAGGGTGGGCGGCACAAATGTGTGTGTGTGTGTGTGGCGTAAGGACGTGGCTATTTTTTAATTTTCAAATTTGCTGATGGCCACGTCGGCGGCATCATTAGCAGCTTCGGTGAGGCGATGACAGTTAAAACAAGCGGCGAAGCAGCGCAAATGCTCCAAATTGTTGGCAATCGAAAACAGAACAGCATTTGGATTACTTCGGAATTTTTTTATTATTATTATTATTTTTTTTTCATTTACCTTTGTCTTGGTGAATTGGCATTAAAATGTGTAATCGTATAATTGCGGGGAAATTTTTTTATGCACTTTGGAAATAGATAATATGGAATATATTTATATATTAAATATTGTTTCAGTAGCTTACAATCACGAAAGATTTGAGCGCATGTAGCTTTGCCTGGATTTTACGTGCATCCACATCGATCTCTTAAAGCCGAATCATCGGTTGAAATTTTTATTTTTATAGCTGAGCAGTGTTAGATCTCGATGCTTAAAAAGCTCTCTTGCATTTCATGACTCGGCAACTTTCACCTGTATGCGGATTGACACAAGTTCCTGGTCGGTTTAGTTGAAAAAAAAACTTTATATCAGAGAGGTATACATTTTTCAGAAGAACGCTACCTATACTATATACTCTATAGTATTACATTCACTGAAGACGGTTTCCAAAAGTTTTTTCTTTTTAATTTAATTTAATTTAAGAAAGTACCTTCTGAGATTTTCAGAACTTTTGAGCGTTAAAAAAAGTCTATTAAAAAATTATAATATTTGAATTTAATTGAAGGCTTTGTTTATCAATATTAAAATGATGTGACTTAGGTCAAATAAGTATCGTTTTATTTGATAACTTGTTGTTCTGTTGAAGGCGTTTTCATAAAACCACTCTCATAAAAATCTTCGTCTTTTGAAGTGGATTTTTCTCCAGAAAAATCTAGCAATTATTTGATGCCAGATCTGGACTATGAGCTCTATGAATAAGAATTTCCCAACCAAGTTCGAGGAGCTACTTCCGAGCCATTATCCATCTGTGTGTCATGACGTTGTGCTGATGGAACATAGCTTCTCTTATTTTGGGCAAAGAAGACCGCTTCTGGGCGATTGTTTCCTTCAGACGATTCAATTGTTAACAGTATAGGCCCGATTAAGGAGTTTGGCCATTGAGGAACAGCTCATAAACAATCACAGCTCATAGTCAATCAAATCTTCCTGGCTTGGCGTTCGTTCCCACCAGCTCGCCACGATTCAAACAAAACCTTTTTCGCTACGTTAGCTACTTTTCATCATTTGCGGGTTGCCCACCTTTGACGCGTACTTAAACAATACTAAGTAAAGTATTCACAAAACTGCCTAGGAAGTTTTAGTACAAAATCGTATCTTTCTAACGCCGTATACTAGTACAACCTGTTCGCACTTATTCAACGCCAGATATGGATTACTAAAGCCATGTATTGGAAAAATATTAAATACATTTTTACTAGACCTTTTTTATAATAAGGAATTGATTTTTTAAAACATCTACATCTACATAGTTAATGTTGTTTTGTGTCATTATCTCATAAATATATGGAACCAAGTTTACTTAGCCTACACCGGTTTTAAGAAGCATATATTTATATGCTATATTAAGTATATATTTTTTCATTTAATTTTAGAACTGCTTTAATACCAAATGAATCGTATGAGGTCAATCCCAATTTTCTGCGATAGTCCGCGCTTAAAACCGTGACAAACCATCGAATGACATTTGTGAGAGTAAAAGGGTAAACGAGAATACTTAATGGAGTTTTTCTTCAGCATTCCTTCTTTATGCGCCCCAAGGGGTTACATGGCTTTCACGGCTTCAAAAAATCAAAAAATTACAATTTTTTTTAAAGTTGACATGGTCCGACCCCCTAAATGTTCATATCTCCTATACTACTGAAGCTATAATAACAAAATTCACCAGGAACAAATACTTTTAGCATCTCTATCGACGGTGTGAAAATGGGCGAAATCGGGTGACAAGCCCGCACACTCCCCATATAACGGTACTGTTAAAAACTACTAAACAAGCCAGAGACATTCAATTTTATCTCTGGGTTGGTATGAGATGACTTTACACAAAGAAATCTAAATAGAGTATACCTTTTGACTTTGCGAGAGTATAAAATGTTCGGTTACATCCGAACTTAGCCCTTCCCTACTTGTTTTATTTTCAATTTATCTTAAATATTATTATATTTGAATCAGCCTGCCCTTCCGCTTGAGATTTGCGAAAATACGCCTAAAATTATGCCAATATTTTGCGCATACTCTGTAATCGTGTTAGGTTTATTTCCGTTACGAAATTTCTTAAATTGCTTGATACAGTCCCCACGCTCAAAACCCACGATAGAAGCTATGAAATAGCTTAAAAATTACTTTAAAAGTAATTTAATGTGTTATACTAATTTTTGTAATTTCCAACTAATTTTTTATATTAGTGCTACTAAGAAGTAGCTAGTACCTCTCATCCTGCTGCCAATACCTCATACACCTTTCTTCTTCTACTCTTACTTAACTCTCCCAACTTCAAACTCGCCATCTCGTTACACCTTCGACTACTTAAAATTCCGAAATTGTGTTTTCGCCCAATTTCCTTGATTCACAAAGTAATTACCCACCGAACGTTCGCGCTGTTCATCACTCGTTTATTTGTTTGTTTTGCTGTCTTTCGGTTTGCTCTATTACTTCTACTTTCTATATTTGTCATCAACAATTAGTGCCCGCGACATTTCATGTCTTTTGGGGCAAGGGGACCACTCCTGTCCAGCGCGCTGCAGCCGCATTGTGTCAAGGACACGTACACTCCGCTTACGGCGACTTTAATGCGAATATTGTCTGCTTTGGCGTTAATTGCAATTAAATTACAGGTTTTGTTGTAACTAACTCAAAGGCTGTCGCTGAATTTCGTTTGTTGGCTGGTTCGGTCAGGCGTCGCGGCTACGCTAAATAAATTCATAATTAGAGGTAAACATCCGTTTCCAATTAGAATTATAAAAAAGGCGTTGTGAGCGGAGAGTATTGTTTGAGTGTGTGGTGTAGTTTGGGTTCGGGTGGTTGAAGCAACGTTTTCTGGTTGAAGGCAGGCAAACACATATACTATTGTATATTTTATATAGAAGTTGCCTGCTTATCGCCGCCTCATCGCCCCCTGCCGGTGAGTAGCAGTTAAATGCTGTGTTTGTGGTGGTAAGTGTGTCCTTCCAGTGGAATAGCTAACCTTAAATGTTCGCTGGAAGTATTGTATTTAAATGGCCTATGGCAGTCGCACACACGCATTCTGTGTATTTTTCGATCGCCGCTGCTGCCTTGTACGAAATGCGTGCGACAGAGTCAGCAGAGGCGCAGGATTTAAGTGCGCTCTCTCTGCTCGCCATTTAGTTGACTGCGCTAATTCGCCATTTGGTCCATGCTACCTGGCCGCGCTGCCAAAGACACCGGAGCGCACGCACGCATTAGCGGCGCTTAGTAATATTTCTAAATGTGTGTGTGTTCGTGTGCTCGGCTGCTTTAAGAAATTTCTCATTTGTAACGAGAAAGTAATATTCTGCGTGCAACTTTGGTTGTATATATGAATGTGTGTGTGTGTGTGTCTTGAATGCGTGCAGACAATGCGTTGAGAAAGTCGAACAGCCGTCACACGCACGCACGCACAGCGATTTTCGCTAAATGCTTTACCTTATTTGCTGCCATATTTTTTTATTTTTCGCTTTCTTTGCTGCCTTATTCTAATTCTTTTCGATTTTTATACTCATTTTTTGCGTGAGTTCTACGCATTTTTGGGCATTTTTTTTCGTAGGTCCGCTCAGTGTTGAGGGTGAAATCCGCGCCGCTAACCCCCAAAGGCTGCTAATACACGCACAAATACATAAGTATACATCTACTGGTATAATTGTGTTTATGTGTGTGTTTGTGGAGTGGAAAAAATGAGAGCTCACATATAAAGCGCGCTAGCCACACCTTCCAGGGGTGCTTTTTGCCCTTCATTGCACACGTGCATACACCCGTACCACACACACACTCATACACATACATATATACTTAAATATAGAATAATATGTGTGTTAATGTGTGTGTGTGTGTGTGCCCACTTCATTCAGCCGCATATAATTTGGCTTGTTTTTGTGTGCTTTTACTTTTGTTTGCTCGCATTTTTGCCAACTTCCTACATTTTCCCGTTTTACTTTGTGTATTTTGCCCGAAAAAAAATTATTTACTTCTTTTGAAGCGAGAAAAAAATCGGCGGCAAATATTCAAAGCAGAATAGAAGTATTTTAGAAAAAATAAATATAAATATATACATACATCTCCACATGTGGGTGTGTGTGTGTGGGCAGCAAAAGTTGTTTCCTTCAGCAGCAAATGCGCTCGTATTTACACGCGACGCATAAATTGCATTGTAGTGGCGCGGCAGCCACTCGTATGTTAAGGCTACGAAATCTGCCTCATGCAATGTCAAAACTTCAAAGAAAGTTTAAGCTTAATAAAATAAAATGAGAAAATATTCACTCGACTGCGTGGCGAATATTTTTGCTCATAAGGATTTACTTTCGCTTTTTCCCTCCCATTTGTGTATTTTTTATTTATTTTTTTTTTTGAATTTTTATTTTTTTGTGTTTTGGTCTTTCTTTAGCTGTTTGTTTTTATATCCTCATTGAAGCCGTTTACTGCCTACTGTTATGCGTTTTCTTTATATAATTTAATGTAATGATAATCAGTCGGGTGTTGGGGTCGGGGTAATGCTTTAGTGGTTGGCAACGGTTATCGTATTAATAATATTCGAGAAATGCTTTGATTTTCTTGATATTTGATTTTTTCTTACTTTTTGGTATTTTAATATGAAATCATGCATGGATAAGTACGAGTATATTGTAGAATACATACCTGTACACATCATATAATATATACATATGTGTATATAATACCCTTCACTCATGCATTTCTTATAGCACAAAAGGGTATAAAAAGAACTCTACCTGTCCTTTCAGCGGTGAATTGGTTATGGCAGCTATATACTATATTAGTGCGATATGAGTTATATGTTCGGAGATTGTAGCGTTGTCTTGATATATAATCCATACCAAATTTAGTGTAGATATCTTGTCAAATAAAAAAGTTTTCCATATAATAACTTGATTTAGGTCGGCCAGTTTGTATGGCTTTGTGAGAAAAGTATATGTTTAAAATTTCAGATGGATATCTCAAAAATTGTAAAGTTGAAGCTAACATCTCTGGCAAATCTTTCACCGAATGAAAATTCTCTTCATGTTAAAAATATAGTCGGAGGAGGAGTTTGTCCCCTAAAATAGCTTTGTTTAACTCCATGTGCATTCTTATTAATTTGTTCATGGAAAACATCTAACATCTTCCACGGAAATACAGGGTAGGACTTGTGTTGGAAGTTATAAGTGATAAGAAAAAAACCAGTCTGCGATTTTGGTCCGAATTCAGTACATATTCGAGATCTTGCATTCCTACTACTATCTCATAGTTTAACATTTCTAGATGTGTCTGGGTAGTTAAATATCTGAACCGTCTTTAAAAATCAGCGCTGTACCTACGATTCCAATAAATTTTATTATATAGGAGGTGTGTAAAAATACGAAGAAAATATAATAGGTACTTAGCCTGCAAGAGCATACCGAAAAGTTTCGAAAAGTGGTGATATAATTTTCAACTTAGTCTTCTTTTAGATTAATAACCTCGATCTAGCGATGCTCCAACTTTTTTCACCGGCCCAAAAAATACGTTTCCTGTAGGACTGCAAAGCATGTCTCCGTTGCGGCCATAACTTCCTCATTTTATTATTATAACTGTAATAGAAGAGACTCTTTTAAAGTTTGAAAACAAAAAAATAAGTCGCACGGTGCCAAGTCTGGTGAACTGGTGGAAGAGCGTTTTTTTCTATTCAGGCCAGTTTTTCTACAATTCGGCGTCGCATCGGTTCAATAAATCGGCATGGTAGAGCATTTTGAACATTTTGCGCCTTTTCAGATAATCGATGTAGATCACACCTTGTATGGTAAATTCCAATTAGTCTCTTTAGGACAGTACTCGTGTTCTGCGGAGGTTCAGGTTCGTCGGCTAAAATGCAATGTCTTGACTAATTCCTTGGCTGCTGTGTGGCTCATCAAAAGCCCACATGAGATCAAACCAATTTTTGACGGTTGCCATTGCAGCAGAAGAGTCACCATTAAGAGAATTCACGCTCTTCGAGATCTCACTGCGCGTTTTCCCTTCTAAAAATGAGAAAGATATTATCGACGTATTTTGCTCATTTAAAACAAAATTAAAGCCCCTATACACGTACGTTCCCACACATGTTTGAAAAAAAAAACAACTACTTGTCGGAGTCGGCTAAAATTGTGACCTTAGCCGTCCAAGAGAATGTACTACACAATACATTTGTCTCATGATAATGGTACCATCGGCCGATAAAGTATGTACCCATTGATTTCTTAACGATATCTTCTTCACTTGAGAATGAGAAGGCGCCGGTGTCCAACAATTCTGCTTTTCTTACAATATAACGGGTGTTTTTATATAGAGGTATAGAACTTTAAATTGTAATAAAATAACGATGGATTATTCGATTGACATAAATTTTATTTATCCGAAAGATAATCTTATGGCTGGCTCGGATGTAGTCCAATGTGGACGTCCAATTTTCGATGACTTTTTCCAACATTTATGGCCGTATATCGGTCTTGGAGGCCAATTCACAGGTCCAAAACGTGAAATTAGGCGGTCACCAAACGTGTCTTTCAATAAATCGATTGTTGCATGAGCTGTGTGACATGTTGCGCCGTCTTGTTGGAACCACAGCTCCTGGACATCATGGTTGTTCAATTCAGGAATGAAAAAGTTAATAATCGTGGTTCAGGCGTGAGTCTATTCATGATGAATGGTCAAACCAAACTGAGAATAAATCGCTTGACAGCTGTTAAATCGGTCGCCATCTTGAACAGTAATGCCAACTTAAAGTTCTATACCTCGAAAAAAAACATCCGTTACATTAACTTGGACGATTTTGTTTCAGCATGATAGTCTAATTACGACTTAGTTGATGATCTACGCGTTATGTACTGTAATGGTGTGTGCGCTGACTAGAGATCTTAGGTACAATTCTTTCTTTATTATTTTTTTTTACGAATTATGTTATGGACGGCTGCCGGCAGAACGAATAGATGCAAATTTTTCACTGCATTTAATTACTAGCCTTCCAACTTTGAAATAACTTTTATACACACATATTATTATTATCTAGTGAAAAAATTTCAATTTGATCCCGCAAACTGTTTTGAGGCAAATAAAAACGTTTAGCAAATGCTTTAAACGAAATTACTGGTGGACAAAATTAAGCAAATTTATTAAATTTCCCACCAAAATAGGGTGGTAATGGTAAACGATGCGAATCGAAGTGAATTTACATTTTCCTCACTCAACACAAGCTCATACACACACACACACACATGCGCGCTTCTGAAGAAGTGACGCCGTCGTAAGTTTGCCTTATCCTGTTGACGTCCACAAAGGTATGAAGAGATGATGATGATGGCACATTTAACGAGGGCATGGACGAGTGAGTGCTACGTACGCCGAATTGCGTACACACATACAAATAAACGAATATTCATATTCCGTTAGGTGAGGACTTGCTAGCAACTTTACGCTTCAACATTACAATGTGATATTTGCTATTGTTGTTGTTGCTGCTGCTGATTCCACTGATTTCGCTGATTTCACTGATTTGTGCGCTGTCATCAGCGAGTATTTGGAAATGTCAGCCGCTCAGCCGTTCGTTCAGCCGTTGAAGCGCAATCGTTCTTTGTCGCCGCCGCTCCTTTATATTTTCATATAAATCGAATTTCCTTAATTTTATATTTTAGCAAACAAGGCGGCAACTGCCCTCAACTATCCAGCACTCCACTCAGCGGCATAACATACGTCACACTGAACGAAGTGAAAAGCGTTTGAGTTGAGTTCGGTGTCGGATCCGCGCACCGATTGGTGGGCTGCAGTTGTCGGCTGAGCAAGCACTGGCGCACCCATACAAGCAGGCTGTCATTCGATTTCACATAAAAAAAAGCGAAAAAAAACGAAAAGAAATGTGTATGGCAAAAGTCTGTTTTGAAAAAAAAAAAATCCAAAAGTCTTTTTTGAGTCTGGATTGGATTTGCTTGAGCGCGGAGCCCACACACATACTCGGTTGGTACGAAGTCTCAGTGTTTAAATATATTCAATTCTAAAATGCATGGTTTTGACTTCAAAAGAATGAATATGCCTCTGAGGTTGACTTTCAAGTGGATTGGCATGTTTTTATGTACATATATATGAGAGAGAATTAAACTCATGTATTAAAAATAAATAATTTATTCTTGCAAAACGTTTGAATTAACAATAATATTTGTTTTAAGATGGCCGCGTTTTAAATATGTTTATTAGATGAGAATGAAATGTAAATACTCAATTTGCAAATATCTTTCTTTGTTTGAAACCGCAACCATCTTGTGACCGCTAGCTATGCGAATATTAAAGATACTCTCGTTGATTCTATAAACATATAAAGCTGATGACATTATTTAAAATGCTACTTCATGTAAAGTCTCTCCAAATATTATGAAAGCTTTGCTGATTTTCTCTCTTAACGGCAAAATATGATAGCAAAATTTAGTTGTAAGTGTGAGAGCTCTTAACCTTGAACGCCTATCGGGGAGAGAATGTTCTGCGGTAACTTGAAATAATGTGAAGAATATTCACAAAATCGAATTTGTGGAATTGAAAATTACCGAGATGCCAACATTATGGATATAGTGAAACGAACCCGAAAAATTCGCTATCAGAATGCTTCGCGTCTCATCTGACGAAGTTGTTGTTATTGAAATGGATAACACCAATACAAATTGAATTTACGTATATATGCTTGTAGCATACGTACAAGAGAAAAATCTCAGATAATTTCCTTTAACGAAAATGGTGCTTGGAATAAAATAACTTTAAAGAAAATGGAGCGATGGAATATTGGTTGATCGATGTTCAGGCAATCTTAATGACTCTTAAACTATCATTAAAAAAAAAGTTATAAGTTTTACTTTGGCAAAAATGACTATAAGCCAGTTTTATTTACATTCACCTAACTGTTGAATTCCGATTTAAAATTTCTTTTAATTATTTCAAACGGACATCATAGTAATACAGCCTCAGAGTCATCGAGCTCCGCTGCTAGGTAGTAAATCAGATATCTCGTGTATATATATACATATGTATATTTATATAATATTTACATAAATGGCCGAGAATCCAAACAATACGTGCATGGTTATGACAACCCCTAGAAGTCTGCTTGTTTTCTCCAGAATATTTTGAGTTATCTTTTCTCTTACAAAATTATCTTTCTGGAATAAATTTTGCTTTAGAATTTTATTTTCCATATTTGAAGCTCCAATGAGACCTAAATTATGATCATGGATGCGTGTAGTCTTAAGAATATATGTCGGTACTCACATATATCCCTACAGCATTCTACTTATTTTTATTCCTTACTAACACACCGTTTAGGCAAGTTCAAATAGAGTGGTGATGAGAACTTAGGTTTCTTGCTTGATTAGATTCACACACTTCTCTGTAAGTTGTGGGAGTCTCACTATCTCCTCATAGCGATAAATTCAATGTTATATTGAATTCATGCTCTAGGTAGTTAATTATCAGAGAAAATAGGTTTAAGATTATAGTAAAGCTTTTTTTTTTGGTTTTAAATATATTAAGCACAACTAACTTAAGCATCTGCCTGACAAGATTAAAGTTATATGCCCCATACATGACTCTGTTTTATGGGACATACATAAGTATAATACGAAGATCTATAATTTTCGAAAGGACATATACATATTTGAGTCAACTTGTCTGCTCTATACGAACCCTATATTTTAAACAAAGAAGGCAGACCTATTAATTTGTCGACTAGGTTAGGTTTAGGTTTACTGGCTGATTCTCAAGATGAGAATCATACATGGATAGGTCATACTACATACAGTCTTTTGTGAAGCTAGAGAATGAAACTCTTGTGATCAGATATTATAATGAGGCCAATACAAATCTGCTTAATCATTTTATTTTTAATTCTATCAGCTCACTGGTATGCCTGAAGGTATGAGCTCCCAGGTATTGAAACCTTGTTCTCACAAGAAAGGGACAATTAAGAAGAAAGTGTTGAGATGTTTCCATCTCGTCTTCTTCGAAACTGCTTCTACAACTCGCATCCTTTTCACATATACATCGTTAGGGCAATGACCTATAACTATGGAAGAGCTAATCTTACTGAGCGCAAAGAACTTATTAGACCTCTTGCGTTCCACTTTGGCTCAAACGGATTTTGCGGAAGCGCAGGAACCAAAGGTAGCCCTACAAGTATGTAGGGCAAACTCCTGCCAAGATCAGCTGTTTAGAAGTAGAATGCACAAAGAGTGCGGTGCTCTGAACCGTTTCCATTCTGTTGATAGCGGGCCTAAGGTGCCGTTTCTTGGTAGCTCATGAGTTTTGCAGTTATCTGTGATTTCGCTGTGGCCGAGCACCCGTGTAAATTTGATAACGAAGTGACTCGATGTCGTTGACAGCGAGGTTATTTATTCCTAACCTTGAGGTTCAACGGCGGCAACTTCTGCATGAAATATGCTGCAGTCGTCAGGTTGTCTGAAACTATTGTAGTATTGATAGAATTGTCTTCTACTTGTAGTAATTGAAAATAGTTTTGAAAAGAGGTAAGTAATCTGTAACCGGATAAAATAAGACTAGACACAATGGTCGACTTGTGTGCAACGATAATCTCAACTTTTGACTAATAACTGCAGAGCATAAAAGAAGAATGATCTCAGAATGTGGTGTGGGCAAAAGGTGTTTCAAGATGGCTCTTTATGGAGCGTCTCTGCACACCAATGCCTTCATACCTTGCACACCAATATGCAACTGATGATTCACCGAAATATAATCCTGATTTATGCCTTTGGTCGTTGTATGAAACTTCAATCATTTACCGTTGCTACAACCGACATAAACTCAGTTAGTGCCAATACACATACACACGCACACGTACATACTTTACTTGCAATTCACCAAAATGGTCGCAATCTAATAAATGTGGAGAATTTCTTGCCATTTTACAACTTACTACTTAACTGCGACTAAATTGATATTCCCCATTAGAGGGTGGCCAAGTTTTAATCCACCAAAGGAAATGTGTGCGCGAGTTTTTGTGTTGTTGCCTTTCTTATTTTTATGTTTATGCAGAAGCGTATGTTATAGTGTGTGTGTATGTGTGTGCGTGTTTGAGTGTTTGAGTGTGTTGTAAATTTCAAATATAAACTACGATGTCGCCGAACAGCAGGCAAAACACACACACATACGACATATTTCAATAACAAAAAAGGAAAAAAATTACGTAAAAATAAACTTTGTGAAAAATCGCTGGAAAAAAAGTGAAAAGTGCAGAAGGAAAGTGTAAGCATGATGAATAACTTCGCTCACTCGGTGGACATTTGATTAATGATGCATTTACCGAGCGACCGTGCAACACGCCGCCATTGCCGCGCCACTGTGCGGCAAGAGGAAGTATCACGCTACTAATATGCCGGACTTTTTCTCATAAAACGCGCTAAGTCCATTTTTATTTTATGACAAAAACACTATTTCCGCACTGTCTTTCGTTGTTTTTATTTTCTTTTAATTTTTTTATGCTTTTATGACACTCGCCGTTATTAACCAATGGCAATCTGGTGGATTTGGCAGCGATTAAAAGTACATTTTTATTGTCTGTCGTTTTGTGGTTTCTGAAGTGAATTAACACATTCTGTGCTTTTTGTCACACATTCTGTGGTGTACGTTTTCACACATACATACGCACACATAAAATTATTGCTTAGACTATTGCCTTTTCAAATTTACAAAAACTTCCTCATAATGGATTCTTTCACGCAGTGAATTTAACTAAATTAATGGTTTTGTAAGCCCACAATATTGTTAAAAGTGAATATATATTTACGAGAAATTCCTTGCTTTTAACATAAATTTAATTATCCTTATCATCTATTAAATATGCAGTCCAAATTTTGTATTGTTGTTGCTTTAGATTCTCAATTGTTTTTAAATATTGTATTCTACTACACGATTCGTGAGCCATACTGTATTTTCACCAAAATTTGGTATATCAAACCCTTATAATTAATCCTTCGAAAAGCCGGTGATTGAGCAAACTTTATTAAGCATGCTTCTAAACCAGTTTTAAGCCTCAATTCTGGTTAGAGAGATATGCTGGTCTAGACGCTCACATATTTCAAGACCAGACAAGATAAATCTCAAAAAAAAAATTTTGTTTTAAAAACATAAACTTTGGTTTCACCGCAGCTATAATACGCTTTAAAAATACAAGAGATGCCATACAAGCACTTAGTCTTAATCGGTCAGTTTGTATGTCGGCGTATACCGCTATAGTAGTTCGCTCTAAAAAAATGTTTCGAAGATTGCATCTTTGCCTTGAACAATAACTTGTGCTAAAACGCAAAAGTGCGACGCTTTTTCCAATCCTCAAAACAAACACAATAGTACTTTGCCGTTATAGCCCTCAAAATTTTGTTCTATGTTTGTATCCCCTCAATCGTGCTGAAATGGCGTCCGCGGACTGGTCTTTTGAGTTTATTGAATAGCCAGAAGTCGCACGGAGCCAAATCAGGCGAATATGATGGTAGTGAAGCGATATGAGTCGCGCTTTTGGCAAACAAGTTGGGAGGAAGCATTTTTATAGAGATAGATATCTCTCTATAATAATATATAGGAACAAATTAAAGTTAATCAGCGGTTTAGAACTTGACATGATAGCATCGAAAAAAGTAGTTTCGAGAAAAGCGCGTTCAAAGTTTTAAGCTTAGACTAAACCGGCCCTGTTGGCACGACACTAAAACACCTATAACTTTAAAAATAGTTAAAGTTTTGAAAATTTCCTTTGGGAAGATATTTTTGAGTATCTAAACTATCGAAATATGAAAAGAAATTTCCTTGATCTCCGGTTAGGTTAGATCAGGTTAAACGGTTGATTCTAACAGAAATCTTACTTGTATAGCTTTAAACGCCGAGCCATTATGGTACGCAAAACTTTTATATATTTATCAAAGCACATAAATCGAACTAATGATTTGAGCCTATCACAAATTTGTTGAAGCGGCTATGCCTCCTAATTCGCTGAAGTTATGACTGTCGAGATGTTTTAACCTAAGTTTTGCAAAAGCTGGGCAATGGTAGTGCCTGGATGTTTCCACCTCACCTTTTTCCATGCAACTTTGACAACTTGAGTAAATATCTCTTGGACAATGTCCAGTAAGAACCTATGATTGCGACAAGATTACCTTTGCTAAGGGCAAGTAGTTCAGTAGATCTATTGCGTTCTACTCTAGTCCAGAAAGATCTAGCAGTCACACAGGAGCTTACTAAGCGCATGCGCGGTTCATAACTGCAGTGCTAGATAGATGCCAATGTTAGAAAGGATAGACACTAACTGGACTAACTCTGAGCGCACAGTTAGCGAGCTCAACGCTAAAATTGCTGCTCTGTCGTTGAAGTGAATGCTCACCTCCCTGAAATAGGCTGCACTTCGGAGCAGTACGTCTACAGTTATTATAATTGTAGCCATTTATTATGCTTGTTCGTTATCTTATTTGGCAAATAAAATAGCTTATCTTCGATATAGTGTTGTTTGGGGCACACAACTCTTGAAATAAGTCTTATTGTTGTAGTTTGAGCCTAAATGTATTTTAATACCTATCAACTGTTTCTGTAAAAATTTCCGGAAGTAGCTGAAAAAGCACCGTCAAATTAACATTTAATTTAAAAAAACACTGTGGCCCAAAATCTTCTTCGAAGACTTCGTATTTAAGGATGGACAAAAATTGCGGAACGCACTTTCGGCTGTGGATTCGAATGATATCAGATATAAGATATCTATAACATACACGCTTATTTCTTATTGACCGCGCACCTACTGTTCAGCTTCTAAAGAAATTCTTTATATGGAAATTTTGCTGTCATCTTCCTAAAATATTTTTTTTCAATATGTTCACGAAGAAATCAATCAAGTAGGTAATTGAGAATATGTTTCACCGAAAGTGTTTTGAAACAGAAACATTAGAAAATGCAATTCAGTTAATTAGCGATCACAGCTATCTAATCTAATGATAATCTATATAATAAAATATACTATACAATGAAGATTTAAACAAATTTATAGGATGTCCGACTATTTCTGGTATTTCAAAGTAAAAATAAAGATATTCAGGCCACATGCTCTGTTATCTCTGGACAAAATTATGAAGAGTGATGGACGCGTCTGGTGGTTGAAAAAAGTATGGAAAATGCTGTAATGCAATCAAAAGGCTTTCATCGAGAGAAAATTTAAGTTATTTTATGGCTGAAGCAGAGTATGTAATACTTAGTACTTAATACTTATAGACATGTGTGTTATACTGTGAGAAGAGAGTAATATATATATATAAAATAGAGTAAGATCGTAGAAGTAGTAGCTTGATGGATAATCTCTCGGTGTTTGGAATTGACACCAGAAGTGTCTTAATTTTAACCCTAACCTGATTATATCGCATACTCATAGTAGGAAATATGCCTTTAAATACGAATACTTTATACTACTTGATTGGCTGCTGTTCTAAAAGCATACACAAAACTCATTTGAAATTACATATTTTCCTACAAAACTTTATAAATTTACATAAATTTTCGTAAATGAATATGTATCTCTAAGTGGCTAGCGCTGTTGAGCATAGAGTATCAATTACAAATTCGTCGGTTATGAAGAGATTTCTTTCCAGCTGCCAGCATTGTTCACCCCTTGCCGCATGCCGCTTGCCGCTCACATACATGCAACACCAGAAACAGCCAAACTACTCATTTGATGCATCAGCAAGAAATGGCCGCTCGTTTAATTGACGATGTCGAGATGTCAATGTCAGATGTGCGTGCGTGTAACAAACAACAGAAACAGCAAACATCTTCAATTTCAACAAATGCAACGAAAAAATCGCTGAAATTAATGGGGAAAAATGTTGTGAGGAAGAAAAAAAAAAGTGATTTGCATATGTAACAGATGAGAGTTGGTGATGATGATGATGAGTCAGGCAGCGGAAGGATAGCCAAAAAAAAAAACAACCAAAAACTGGAAATAAATAAAAAATAGATATTTGCAGGATATGCGATGGGATGTTACAGGAAATTTTTATATACCATATAGTTGATATATGTAGGTATATATGTAAACATATGTTTAATGTTGGCAGTTGTTGAAATAGAGTCGGTAAGAAACAGCAAATGAGAAAGTTGAAAGTGAAACCAGTTAGCTATCGGTTAGGAGTGATTCGAACCTTTTTTTAATATTAGCTGATTTGGAAACTTCAAAAGGACTTTTCGATATGATTTTTATACTCTGAAAAGTGTATACATACGTATTAAATTTACCACGAATTTTTCATCAACCATAAGGGAATGTCGAAGACCTTAAAAGTAGGTATTTACTGCATATAAATGATCAACGTGACAAGTTGAGTCACATTAGTTATGCCCATCTGCCCGTTTGTCTATACATATTTGAACTAGTCCCTCGGTTTTTGAGATATCAGTCTGAAATTTCGCGCACGTCCTTTTCTTACCATGGAACTGCAAATTTGTCGGAAACGCCGGTCTCGGACAACTATAGAATATAGCTGTCCTACAAACTGAACGATCTGATTCAAGTGCTTGTATGGCAATCTTTTTCATTTGACGAGTTATCTTCAAAAAAATTTGGCACAGATTAGCGCCGAATGCAACGCTACAATCTTTGAACCAATTAATCAGATCGGACAACTATAGCATATAGCTATCATATAAACTGAACGATCAAGAGAAAGATCTTGATCAAGCTAAAGATCTTTTTATACCCTTTTCTATAAGATATACACCTGTGAAGGGCATTAGAGTAAAATTAACGTTTTTTAAAATTTTTTTTAGTTAACTTTTGTTACTTTTTTTGAAAACTTTCAGTTTTTTTTTTGCTTTAATGATTTTCCTAGCAGACCATCATGTTTGTGTTAAGATCAAATAACACTCTCCTTCTCCCCACCGTCTACTTTGTACCAATTTGATTGAAAATGAAAGCTACACCGCTCAGCAGCATTGAAGCACAAAATTATATGCAAATTAAAAATCGTTTAGTCTACAAACGGAAATTACCCCTATACCTCAGCACAGCGAGCAAGCTGGAAGCACCAAATTTCCACCGAAAATCAGCTAAAAAATTCAACAAAATAAAACGAGTTTAATTCCAGGAGAAAAAAATTTAAAAAAAAAGTAAATTTGGGCACGTCCGTCTGCACGCTTTCCATTTCCAAATCACTCGCACATAATACCATTAAAACGGGTGCAGTTTACTACCAATTTACAAGTAATAAGCTGAAATGTAATGAAGCGGACATAAATGGAAAATTGTCACCGAATGAAAGGGTTAAGAAAGAAAAAACGAAAAAATCGCAGGTTCAACCACTCAGCGACCGCGCCAGCTGGGAAGAAGCTAACACAGCAGCGCACTAACTATATTTTTAACACATTTCACGCTTATTTCCGTTATTAATTCATATTCTAATTAATATTGTGCGACAAATTTACATATGATTGACGCAGTAGGACATGCCACTTCCGGGGGTACAGCCTATAAGCTGGATTGTTATGCGACGGCTAAATAGTTTTCGGGGAGGCGTTTAAGAAAAATGAGCTTGAAGATTAAGTGTTGTGTCGAAGGATTTTTGTTGTTGCTTACATGTGTATATATACATATGTATATATGTAAATGTGTCTGCATTTGCTTAGTGCTTGAGAGGACACAGGACACACAACAAAGGATATTAAATGTCAAACCTTCACTTCATTTTACTGTCTGCATTGTGTTTACATCATTTTTTAAAATAACACGAAAAGATGTCGTGCAAGCACTCGACCAAAGGTGCACAGTGGCTTGAGTGAGGAAAAAATTTGTACCAAATTTATATACATACATATAAAAATATTTTTTTTTTTTTTTTTAAATAAAATCAGATGACAAGTTACACAGTGTAATAGGGAGAGCAAAATATTATACAAAAAAATAATGAATTGTAGAACTGTTTAAAAAAAGATTTTGTCTTAAATTTAAAATCCAAATAGCAATTTAAGATACAAGTAATAATTTTTCAATATTTTGACATATATATTAGGGTGGTGTGAAAAAATTTTTTTTTTTTTGGCTTAGCCTGAGGGTAAAATTTGTAAATTATAAAAAAAGAAAATTTCTGGATAAAAAATGTTTTTTTAAGATCTAGAGGCACTCACTTTTAAAGTAAATTGCGAGTTAAAATTTGTTTTGGACCAAAAAATTTTTTTTTGGCTTAAGCTCTTCACATTTATATACAAATTACCGAATTTAACGGTTTTTGGCTCAAAATGTATAATAACGCTTAAGGAAAGCATGTTGTCGTTTAAGACTTTTTTTTAAAACTCCAATAATGACCACAAAAAATTTTTTAGTTGATAACTTTTAATTATCCAGAAAGAGGACTCTCCACAGCTTCTACAACACTTATCAACAATTTTAACTCTTAAAGAAATTATAACTCGAGTTTTTCTTTAAAAATAAGCCACCTCTAGTTGTTAAAAAAAATTTTTTTTTCTAATAATTTTCTTTTTATAATCTACAAATTTTACCCTTAGGCTAAGGAAAAAAAAATTTCGGTCCACCCTAATATATTATATTATTATATATAAATTAAGATTTTTTCTAATATAAGTAATTTTACTTTTCATTCTGCTTTCAGGTGCCCTACGAAGATAAAGCAATTCGTCTTATGAGGTAAGATAATATACTAATTCTGACATAAGTTGTACAAGTCCGTTGAAGTATTAATGCTAGTTAATGGCTTGACCGATTTCGCTTTATTTTAGCCGAACTTAACTGTCAGATATATTGACTATGCTATGCATTTTGCAGTATATTTCAAAGAAATGGTCCCATCAAATTATACCGCATTTAACAAAAAGCTTAGCTAAATTGTTCGACTATAACCATCTCTCGGTTTATGTCCACCTCAGTCATTAAGAGTCGGGCATATTATACTAAAATTTGCCATAGTTTATTCCTATATAGTTTTTTTGTGCATAAAGATAAAATAACCAGTAGTTTTCGAAATACATTTAAATTTTGTAAACACAACCTTTATGCAAACGACCCACTGTGCAACGCTTGTACGCACGCAACTCTTTTTTCTTTACTTGCGCCTTTGTGATGCAGTGTACGTGCCACAGCGATGTTTGTAACCCCTTATTTGAATTCTGCATGCTGTATAAATAAGAAAAGATTAATACAGTAGCTTAAAATGCGCGAAGGGTTCCAGCAAATACAATGGCTATAAAATAAAGAAGCAGAAATGTTGCATAAAGAGGCATTAGGCGTGTGGGAAAGGCCAAAGAGGCTGGCTGCCAACATATAAAGAGAATCTTTAATTTGAAAGAATGTCTAAATTGAAAGAATCTTCATAAGAAATGCGCATAACAACAGCTTTAGCGGAATATAAGGTATGCAAATGCCAAAACGGCGTGAGAATACAAATTCTATAAAAATACCAAATCTGCTTGCTAACATTACGATTTTCTAAGCATTTCGAGGCGCCGCAATTTTAATTAATTCATTTATATGAGCGGTATATGTAGAGTTCATGACCTTTTCGAAATGACATATTAATTCGCGCATAGTTTTTTTGTTTTTTTTTTTACTACACAAACTCTGAATATCAACAGGTTTGCACGCGAAGGTTTGTAGCGAATTTTGTTTTTTTGCAAGCTATTGTACTGTCATAAAAACATGCGAGGGTAACAATTAACAGTGTCAACATTTTTGTTGTTGTTTTTTTTTTTTGGAATTTTTTTGCATTGTAAGACAACAATTTGCCATTGTTAATTCGCCAATTCACACCCTTAATCCCTATATACACAGACATAAGTAGCGGCGCACCCTAACTCTCACTCTCACATACACTCTCTTATATATTTAGCAACGCGCGTGCAAATCGCAAATGGCATGCCTTGTAAAATTTGTCGATTTTTGGCAATTCACCTTTAATCGCACTTTATTCATTGTTTGCGTATCAATCGATCGATTGTGCGCACAACAACAACAACAGCAACTCCACAAACGCTTACGCCAATTCCATTCACCGCTTCCCTTATTCGGCGGCAATTTGTCACTGCGTGTGGCACATTTACGATCTGTTGCACGCATTTATTGACAGGGTTAATTGTTGCATGCAACAGCGCGTTGTTATTGGTTTTCATCAATTCTGCTGCTGCTGCTGCTTCTTCTTGCTTTTTGGCAAATTGACTTCGATTTGCTTTGTGTTCGCCGCATTGTATTTATTGTATTAGCGTGGTATCGTTGTACCGTTATGCAATGCAAAAAATGTTTGGAGGGTTAGGCTTCCCTCAATAATATTGCTAATCATTACAAAGTGTTGCGCGTGTATTAAGCGTCTGCGCGCCGGTGAAAGGTGAGTGCGTGAGTGCGTGAGCGCATGAAAGCGTGTCACTATCAATTTGCAACAACCCTTTCATCACGCGCTCGCATTTCTTTCGTTTGTTGCGCTTTTTTGCGTGCCCCATTTCCATTTCGATTTTTGCATTGCGTTGAAAGACACAAAAGCATTTCACTTTCTTCTTTTGTTATTCGTTGACGCACGTCGCAAATGTTTGCTTTTGAGGCGTGTGTCGTTTTTCGGCAGCAATTAGCGGTTTACCCACCTCAAATGGCATTTTGGCAAATTATGACAGCGCTGTCAGCTTCAATGTGCGGCAGCGAGAGAGACACTCGACCGCAATTCGAGAAATTCTGTGATCACATTTTAATTGAGGCGGCGGAATTTAGTATTTTTGAGTAATTTTCTGGACAAAAAACATATACTTTCGATTACTAGAGAGGAGAGCAATTATTAATACTTTTATGGAGAGTTCTTAAACTTGAAAGGGCGTTAAGTTCTGTAAGCAGACTTTATCTTGTCTATTTTGGGTGAATATATTCTGTTTCCTCCTATCAATATTGCTGAAACGCCTCTAACTCAGTGAAATTAATTATCGGGGTTCAACATCGCCCTCATTTAAACCCAGTCATGGTAAGGCCCTATAAATATTATATTTTAGGCTGCTTCCGCAATGTTTCTTGAAGATTTCGAAATCGCGCCTGTTGCGGCATACCTTTATTTAAACATACTTCACATACCATTTGATCAAATATGACCCGGACTGATCTATTGCATCTTCGCGCGCTCAAACCGAACTTATATTGGAATTTTCTTAGCTGCGTACAACCTTTGTTTTGTTTGTTTGAAGTTTGTCATCCATATGTCAATTAATGTATGCTTTTCAGGTGTTTTTTTACCACGCGAAAAGTTTATCTGGCGATTTTTAACATGAAAAACAAAAATGAACAACAAGTTTGCTTGAAGTTTTCTGTTCAATAGAACCACGGCTACGACTTCATTGGAAATGACACAAAAATATTTCTTTTTTATTATGAACACAATAATTTCGGTGACACAAAGTATTCAATGAAATTCTTGAAATCATCGAAAACTTACTTGCCTCATGAGAGTCATCCATCCACCTCTGTTAATCAAAAAAGTTAATGAAAAAGTGCTAGAAAATCGTCGCGTTGGCGTAAGAGAGATAACAGAAGATCACAACACTACTTATGGACCGATGGATAAGGAACATCCGCCCTGAATTCTTCCCGAGGGTGACGACTGGTAACATATGCTACAGTATTAAGACGATGGGCTAGAAATAGTTCGCCCTTGTTGCCTTGCTAACATATGTATCTAACTGATTTTAGGGTTGGATGCTCGTTGCTCCTCAATAACACAGCATTCATCTTGGAAGTCTTACCATGGTTGGGAGCACCAAAACGTCTGGATCAAGGTACCCGTGCTGAAGATCAGCCTGGCTGGGGGTTCTTAAATAGCACAGTCTCAAACGGAGTTTCCGTGTACCATCCGTCCTCCGTAACAAGATGGCCCTACTTGCGTAGCGGGGCCAATGCGCAAGCGGACTGGTTTCCCCTGAATATGTGAACCTGTACAATAAAAGTAAAATACTAAAGGAGTTCGGCTCGCCTTGAAAAAGTCGGAACGAAGTAGTTGTTTCGTGGGCAACGTTTTCAACAAGCTCGAAGGCAGCCAGCACAAAGACAGGAGCTCAACTTGGTATAGGTGCAAGGGCTGGCACTAACTCTGTAGCTAAAGTTAAAACTAGCTCCAGGAAGGTAACAACACCAGCGGCAGCTGGAACCAAACCTTGTAGACAAAGTATGACTATAAAGCAGGGCGGAATAAAAGATGCCAAAAGTGAGGTTACTAGTGCTGCATCTGCCATAGGTTGGCCTATCTTTAAAGTCGATGACCTAACTAAAGCTAGGTATGCGAAGAAGCGCACAGCTGCAATCGCCAATCAATGAAGTGTCATCAAAGGAGGTACAGGCATCCATTGATTGCGCGAAAGCGGTTATACCTAATTTCATACTTGAACCAGATAAAAGATAAGCCGTCAAAATTACTACGCGCGACGACGAAAGATCTGTGAATTGAACCGACTTGTTGGGAACTTCATTTATGGGAACTAGAAATGCCAAATGCTATCTGCTCCTTAATTCGAATGCTTCGTTACTTGACTGTGGCTTTAGAGTTTTTTCGGGTTAGACACCAGTGTATAAATACTAACATATGTAATGCAGCTTCGGGAGTAGTTCAAGTGTATATTCTATTCCATTATTATAAGCCAAGAATGCCGAAGTAATTTTTAAATTTAGTGTGTTGTGACTTCAAAATATGGTGTATCGTCTCCCAAATCCACAATTCTACAATAAGAATTCTGTCTTTACTCAATACTTTCAATACTTTGGCCAGTGCTCAAAAAAATTTATACTTTAAGTAACACATATGCAGACGACGATGTTCTGTCGAGTTTTAATTGAGTAAGTCAAGTAGGTAGATTCTCACGTTTAACGGTGAAATTGAAAAAAAAAACATACTAAGAAGTGAGTGTCATTTTATTTTAAAGACCGCGAATAGCGATTCTGATATGATTTTTTTTTTATTAAAATCATTGCTGATTCGTCATGTTTTCTTTGATCTACCGTCACATTCATACCGATTCATTATGTTCATTAGTTCACTCTTCTGTCACGACAACATCAATGAACAGCTTCGTCGTTGAGTTAATTTGACAAAATCGAATTTTAATTTTCAAAAGGCGCTGATTACTGAGACGCCGAAAAAAGAATTGATAAAAATGCCTGTAAAAATGTTGCCACATAGAAATATCATAACGGTAAGCCTGAAATCAAGTTAACAATTGATTGGGCCGCATTGCACCTTCTTTGATTGATTGCTGACAATCATTTTCATCATAGACAGCATAACGGAAAAAATAGATAGCACAATGCCTAGTAATCAGCGACGAAATTATTGAAAAGATAGCAAATCAAAAATGAAATTTGGTTTTACTAGCCACTAATGAAGGTGGCAGCCGCAAATCGCACGTAATCGAAATGTAAGAACATGGCTGAATGCCTCGAAAAAAAAGGTTCACTTAAAACTGTAAATTAAAGTAAAAGAGTCGGTTTGTTGGGATTGATTGAAATAAAAGACATATTTCTTTCAAAAATAAAAGAGTTTTCTACTTAAGAACTATATTTTGTTCGGCCAGTGGTCCGATGTAAGCCATATATTCGGAGATTGTAACATTGTCTTCGACAAAAATTCATGCGGGAAGATAACTTGTCAAATAAAAGAGCTGTCAATAAAAGGACTTCATTTTGTGTTGTCGGTTTGTATGGTAGCTATATCCAAGAGTTGTCCGATATTGGCGTTTGCAACAAATGAGCAGCTTCTTTTGGAGAAAACGATGTGTGCAAAATTTCAGACCGATAAAAGTTGAGGGACTAGTTCGCATATGTACAGACGCACAGACAGAAAGACATGCCTAAATCGACTCAGCTCATTACGCTGATCATTTATCTACATATACTTATATATATATTTAATCTAATGTTTCCTTTTGGAAGTTTCGGTGTTGACGTATGCCAGAAGCTGGAGTTCAGCTTGAGTAATTTTCGTTCATACTAAAGTTCTTTATATCTAAATTAAAAAGCCGTACATTTAATCTTGTATAAAAATTTTAATCTTGTATAAAAGATCTCCAAATAATAGATATATACGAAAATTTCGAACCATGCCATTGAAATATGTTCTGCACCGTAGTTAGACATTTCCCAGGTTCTACATAAGACGGAGCTTAGTTCATCTTGCGACAGGCTCAATTTGTTCTTGTATTCCGGGATAATATAATTTATTCAGTCGTTTAATTTTTAATTTGAGCCACGCCTTCCTTCTTTCAGTAAAAATCTGATCTCAGAGATCTCAAATTATAGAGTTTTCAGTTGGGTTTTACAAAATTTGAACCCTATATTAGGGTGGAGCGAAAAACATTTTTTTTTGCTTAGCCTGAGGGTAAAATCTGTTGATTATAAAAAAAAATTTTTTGGATAAAAAAAATTTTTTTAACATCTAGATCCCACTCAGTTTTAAAGTAAATTTTCGAGTTAAAATTTTTATTTTTATTTATTGATAAGCGTTCTAGAAGCTGTGGAGAGTCCTCTTTCTGGCCAATTAAAAGTTATCAACTTAAAAAATTATTATTTTTGCTCATTATTGGTGTTTTAAAAAAAGTCTTCAACGACAACATGATTTCCTTAAGCGTTAAAATAAATTTTGAGTCAAAAACCGTCACATTCGGTAATTTTTTATATAAATGTATTCGGTAATTTTATATACAAGTAAATGTAAAGAGTTTAAACCAAAATTAATTTTTTCTTATCCAAAAAACTGAGTGTCCCAAAATTTTCCTTTTTTATAATCTACAGATTTTAAAGAAATTTTTTCGTTCCACCCTACTTCATATTGACTAAAGCTCTAACGTAAGCTCAACTCGTTCACCGGTTGCGTACTCGTCGGTCAATTCGTTTTGTTATCTCGCGATGTACTGTGCTTGAGCCTACTTCAGCTCACAAATGAGCTCAACTTCATTTCAGGACAACTTCGCTAGATCTTCTATATCATATAGGATCTGCTATGAGATGCTAAAAGGATAGACTAGTTATCATTATAACAAAGTCAAGCTGGTGTATTTCAGTGTACTTTATTTTTAAAGAACTTAACTCGGCATCTTAAATTGAACGAACTTCTTTCACTTTGTGAAGCAGGTCTCAAACGAATTGTAAATTTTTAGCATGTCTGTTTATTTTGTTTGAAAGGATCACAAACATTTTAGGTTTCATATATTCTGATCTTAATACTTTTTAAATCTTCGAGATTCTCATACTTACCTTTACATATTTCTAGTTCAATGAAAATTCGGTATCAATATCAGTTTTTGTTACAGCACCATTTAATAAGTACCTTAAGGTAAGTGCCTACATTTGTTCCCTTTGTACTGCTTGAAGTACCCAGTAGCTTTTAAAAGAAAACAACGGTACACTTATTATATAATAATTCTTCTAAAGCAATATATCACAATAAATAACAACAATGCAGTGTAAGCAGTGGGGGTAAGAGGAAAACAACAATTTGGGTAAATTTTATAGCTGCAAGATAGTCATATAAATTTCGTCTACCTACGAAATTTTCTTGGACAATTTCGCGTACCCCCACCTAACACTTCTTATGTGAGTAGGTATGTGAGTATTTCTTTTCTGTTGGCTTCGTTGCCAGTGCCTTCGATACAAATTTTTTGGTGAACTGTAGCTTCTTATTGACCCACACCTGTTTACTGTTATTTTCTGCACTCGACGACCGAACCACTGCTCGCCCTATACTCCTGCAGATGGTCTTTCTTGAACGCCGCCCCGCTTGCACCATAATTCTGATTGTTATTCTTTGGATACAATAAAGTTGTGGTGAGCCGTTATTTCGTCTCAACTGGGGCCGATTGTCATACAAGCATATACACATACACATACATACACACCTTAATGCTTGCGGCTTGGCTGTATTTTGAATGCCACTGCCACTGCCATTGCCAATCGCCAGGCGCACAAAGCTCGCCAAGTAGACGGTTGCTGCTGTTGTTGTTGTGCACTGCTGTGTTTCTGCTGGGAATTGGAATGTGAATTTATATGAGTATTTTTTTGAAAAACCAATTTCGTATTGCGGATGGGCCATATTATAAAATGAAATTGTCTTGCACACGCACAGGTACACGCCTAACAACAACAACACACATACAATTTATATTTATATTTATGAATATCTCGTGTTTTTTTTTTTGTGCAATTTTCATCTACTTGGCAACCAACCTCTGGTGTTTATGCCTAACGCACTGGAAATGAAAAGATTTCGAAACAATAAAAAAAGAAAACGATGAAAGAAAATATCATAAATAAGCCCATATTTATTTAATACTAAAAATTAATATTATCTGCTTGTTAGTGAAGTTATACTTTAGCTGAAAATAGAAGTTATGTATTTGAGGGTTTTATCCACTACAGTTAAGGTTCAATGTCATAAAAGAACAGAACTCTTCATTCGATTGTCGATCTGTCAACTAATGAATAGCTGAACTAAGACTTTCAGAATTTTTGATAGAAATTACTGAAACCGCTTCACAGAAACTTCACCACAATTACTAAGTTGCCAAGTTCTTTATGGTTTACACTTGCCTTAGTGGTGAATGCGGTAGTCTCTTCAATTTTCTTCGGTCTTCTCATAGCCGAGGCACTGCGCTTCGATAAAGCGTATAACATTTTCAACTTTTATAAGTTGATCTAGCTGATTGTTCCACCTTATACGAAACACGTCATTAGCTTTTACTGTTCCAAAGATTTTTCCTTAGGATCTTTATTTCAAAGATTTGTAGTTTGATTTTGCGTAGCGTTCATGACACATGGTGGATTGATGGTTTTGTATAGTGCTATCGGAATCAATAATGTTTCTCCAATTACTATTAATAACTGTTGTGAGCCAATTGTAAGTCTACGTTCTTCAGTTTTAGTTAGACGAATTTTTTTCGGCCAGTAGGTATTATCGCCTCCAGCAGTGGGTTGCTGGATCCAGATATCAACACTGCAGCAATCGTACTGCTTTGCTGTTGACTTTTTTTCTTCATAGTCTTACTTATCTCGCCTTTATCAATTTAGGAATCTTCATGCCAGTATTTTTATCGGAACAAATTTACTCTTGACACCTTTTTCGAGGTTTTCGGGGCACTAGAGAGGTTATTCAACCTACCACTTTGCAGTGTAAATCTCTGCAGCAAGACTGGTGACGTTAGGTGAATTCTCCACAAGGCTTAGCGCAATAAGTAGAGGATTCGTGGATACAAGTGGTCTACACTTATTCCCATGCTATATTAGGGAGTGAAAGTTTCAAGTCACACTAAAAGAGGGTGGACGGCGCAATATCTATAAAGACGGATCAAAAATGGTTAATGGAGTGGGCGCCGGAATCTGTTGCTCGGGGCTGGATCTTGGGTTTCAAACTTCCGGAATACTACAGTATCTTCTAGGCGGAAGCCTTGGCGGTAATTAATGCGGCTGAGAGCTGAGCTAACAATGCAGAAAACAACATAAAGAAGATCAATAAATTTAATATTATATAAAATAATTGATAGCTAAGCGAACGTATTACGTCAGAATGCCCTTAGAAACAAAGAAGCAGTAGATGTAGCGGCTGTCGAAAGCGGTTTCCGAAAGGGCTGATAGATGGATCAAGGTGAGATGGAATGTCTTAAGGACATGCAGGAGTGCCAAGATCATGTGAAAGAGCCAGGAAGAAAAACACGCATGCATTTTACTCACGCGGTCACGAAAGAACTGCAGGTTGTTGACTAAATGACAGGTCACAATCTACGGGCAACACATGCGAGGTGGTTGGACATAAATAACGACGATATATGCAGAAAGTGAAGGGAAGTAGGCACGACAAAAACGCTGAAACAACTCCTATGCTTCTGTCTAGTCTTATCTAGAGCTCGTCTTAGATATCTTGGAGCTTCGCAGCTTAAGAAACTAGATGAAGTATTAAAATTAGATATCAAGTCGCTCTTAAATTTCGCAAAATGCGTTGACGTCTCGTATGACGAATACTTCAGCTCAAATTAAACTGAAACTCCATCTGGTATTACTACCATAAGTGCCAGTAGTTCCATTTCTGGCATGACAACCGGCCAGTATAGCTTAAGCTCACCTTTTTCGGGTGTCTCTCTTGTAATAATTTGAATAGGTCTTCAAAATGTGTAAACAAGTAAACATATGTATGCTTGCATCTATGCTTGTCTGCTTATTATCTCTCAACATAATTACTTAAGTGTATTTCTCTCTCAACTCAAGCAATAAAAATTACAATTACCTGTGCTCATTGTGTCATCAGACATTTTCAAAATTGTTATTGTTACCAAAAAATGAACTTTTCGTCGACAACTGCCGTCAAACGATACAACAAAATACACACTACACTACATTTTGCTACGAGTAACAACTAACGGTAGTATTTTCGCTTACAAAACCACCCTCGTACGGCGAGTAGGTAATCTTTTATTGCATGTACTTAGCGGCCAGAGCCAGGCGCTGCCATGAAAAAAGTGAAAAGAAGAAACAACCAAGGGTAGCGCAAACAACCCACGCAGCAACAACAGCAACAATAACAATAATGGCATAGTACAAGTATACAATAAGCATTTGAATGCAGCAACGACTGGAGCGCAACAACAATCACCCCGGATATCAGCACACACACACCACTCATATATATGTATATATAATATATATATCAGAGCATTAAACCACCACCTCCGCCGCCATGCGCCGCGTCCACCCACCGTTGTTGGGCAAAAAACGCGCTTGCCACCCTCAAAAATTGTGAACGTCGTGGCAAAAAAAAAAAAACCGAAACGAAAAAATGTTTGCGCTGGTGAGAGCGAAGTCGAGAAAATAACGGCATTGAAATGGAAACAAACATGGTCGACACGAATGGACGACGTTGATCGAGCACACTCACACACACACGCACACGGATACATGGATGAACATTTTGTTGGCACTCGGTTTTGGTGGCAACTCTCGCCACGCTGTGTTGCGGAGGTGGTGCGGCAGTTGATAGCTTTCAACCATTTTCCAATGATGGATTTTCAAAATTTTAATGGTTCCTCGCGGATGAGCAACTTTTCAAGTGTGCCGGCGTGCGACGTGGCGCGCTAAGCAGGGTGGCAGCAAAGCGCACACTGTGTGGGTGTGTGTGTGTAGGTTTGTAGGTGAGGGTGCCCACGTTGGCAGGGTGGCAGAAAGTGTACCACGCGGTGACAAACATGTGTAGATGTGTGTGTGTGTGTTGTCTTCATGTTTATATTGATGTACGCGCATGCAATAAAGTAAGCCAAAAACCAAAAGCAACAATAAAGCTGCACTGGGCGGTGGCGTATGTGGCACGCAAATCAGCGTGCGGTGGGGGGGGTATATTAAGTTTTTTCGGTGCTCGTTGGTTCGATTAAGCGTTCACAGCGAGCAATAAAGTTGTTTTGCAAAATATGGAAATACCAAGCAGCAGCGCTAGCGCTTTGGTGGGCATCGCACAGCGGGGTGGGCGGCGGATGTAGAGCTTTTTCATGGATTGGCGGAATCGATATTTACAATATTTTGCATTTCATTTCTTTTTAGAGTTTTGCATGTTTGGTTTAGTCATAATCTAATAACTTTATATATACATATATATATGTGTGTATATTAGGGTGGGTCAAAAAAAGTCTGTTACATTGAAAAATTGGTTGGTAAGCAACTCTAAGCAATGTTCTCCATAAAACGAAATATATATTCAAGTAGTTGGCAACGAGATATGATTCTTAATATCCGATCATAAGAAAAAAATATATATATAACGGTAAAGCAGAGGACCTTCGCGTTACAATTAAGAGCTGATACTTGGAGAGCGTTTCTTAAAGCTGTCTACCAACCAATTTTTCGGAGTACCAAGCGAAAAAAAAAAAAAATTTATTTTGACTCACCCTAGTGTATATATGTATGTGTGTGTCGAGCCACTGTCAGTCGCGTCGTACGTTCCCAGCCAGTCTTCAAATTCGTTTAGTTTGACGGTGTGAAATTAAATTGCTTTACTGTGTATTTTCAATGTTAGTTTTACCGTTTTGTCTGCTGACTTTCATTGTTGCATGGATATAAAATATAGTTGCAATACTTAAGTTTAAATTTTAATATTTCAGTTAAATCCTTCTTTA
The DNA here is from genome assembly GCF_042242935.1 of Bactrocera oleae. Classification (NCBI taxonomy): domain Eukaryota; kingdom Metazoa; phylum Arthropoda; class Insecta; order Diptera; family Tephritidae; genus Bactrocera; species Bactrocera oleae. Next base: position 60,963,734 of record NC_091540.1, on the reverse strand, counting down.
GCTTTCAAAGCTGCGCTTATTTCATGAAGCGATATTAGCGAGCTCAAGCGCTAACCGTACGCTGGAAACTAACATAGTGAAAGCATATTTCGACTCCTTATCTTTGGCATCGAGTTACTTCGTGATAAGACTGGCTTAGGTGCCTGGCCACAGGGAATTACAGGAAACTGTAAGGGTGATTAACTAGCTAGGTCAGATACTTTAGTCTCACTTTCAGCAGTACAGGAATGGGTAAGAGCTGCCCTGGCTTCTTGGGGTTCACTACTATAAGATGGTTGAGCCTCTGGCGAGCTCAGAAAGCGCTGGTTGTGTATTAGCCACTGTAAATTTTCAAGGGTTTTTGACCCAAAGTAAATTGTAAGAGCTCTAGTGAGCTCTTCGCCCTCCTAAAAGTTCACCTTTCTATAGTTATAGGAGTTCTCATTAGAGACTGCTCGATCGGGGTTTATGCGGAAAGATTGAAAATCTTATCGGATGCCAGTTGCACAAGAGAATAATACTTGAAAGAGGATGAGATAGAATCATCTCAACATCGGGAAGAAAGTCCGAATATCTCGCCTTTGCCAGAGCAAGACTATCTTGGACTTGACACTTTTAGATATCCAGGTGGAAAAAGTTAAGACAGAATCATCTCAACACTTTCTTATCGAATTTTGCGTCCTTGCTAGACCAATATTGAAATACCACGGATCTGACACTTTTAGATATCCATGTGGAATAGCGGATATTGAAATAAAACACTAAGGCAGAATTGTGATAAGTTCTGAGGAGAAATGAAATTCAAGTTTTCTTTCAATTGTTGTTGTTGTTGTAGCGACTGTCGAATTTTCATAATTTTATCTTCGAAAAAATTTCGACCTAACGTATTATAAGGTTACCGTTCTCTTAGAAGTTTCATAAATATTGCTATATGGTTTAAGATCAACTGTAAAAGCTCAAAGAAATATGTATGTTTAAGTAAAAAGTGCATAGACCTTGTACATTTTTCAAAAACTGAGTAAAAGTTTCTTGTCTCATACCAAATTTTTAACTTCTAAATTTTTTTTTTTTAACTTTTGGCATAAATCCGGTTTGTGGTATTAAGATTTTATATTTTTTTTAATCCCATATTTGGTGTAAATTTTTGTTTTCCCTTTTTAATTCCGCATTTAGTATTTAAATTTATAGCACAAGAGATTAGCCCTCATAGCCGAAATTTTTGTATTCGAATTTCGAAATTAAGCTTATTGAGAATATTATTATAAATTATAGTAAGTATATAAGTTACCAGAAGAGTACAAATATAGGCGTCATCAATGTCTTCTTCTTTTTTCAATGGTATATAATAGTTTTCTGTCATGCTGATATGAGATATGCTATAAGCGACCCAACTCAGATCTTCAAAACAAAAAAAAAAAAAAAAAAATTAAAAAGCCAGCTATCGTATCGAGACGCACTATTATTATTAATTATATTTTCAAAAAGATATTTTTCGCACTTCAAATGCCAAATATTTCGATTTTGGTGCTGACTTCGAAAAACGGCGAAATTTTTTTTTTACTTATGACTAAATCTTTCGAAAAAATTTCTTTGGCACAATAACCAGCCGAGTGTGGTACGGTGTTATTTATTATATTTTAAGCAATTTATGCTTATGTAAATTTAACTTAAGATAAAACAACATAATCTTGATACTTTTATGAACCCACAAATGCATTAACCGCGCTATATTTCCGCCATATATTCAAATCATTTCGACTACAATTTTATTATCTCCAGCAGTAAAAGCAATCAGAAATTAAAATCGGCTTAGGAATTGGTAATTTATTTATTTCATGTCGCCAAATCACATTCCTTTTATTCTGCGCAAAGCACAGATCCAATTGACTTTATTTCTACAATAATCTACAACAACACAGATTTATTTGTAAAATTCAACGAACTAATAAGCCACCAACGTTGTCCTGCCAGGTAAAATACATACATACGTACATATCTGTTCTTGTCTTGTGCGTAATCCCCGTCTGTTGGCCATAAATATTCATGGCACAAATTACAGTTTAATTGTTTTTATCGCGACTGTTCATTGCTTGCAGTCGAAGTGAAGAGCGGCAAAGACCAAGACGATTGCCAACGCCTTCTAATTACCATTTTTACGAGGATTATTTCGGTAAAACGCAACATGTGAGAAGAAGCGGCAGAATGGGGGGTGGTAAGCTGTTTTATGTTTTTAAGTAAATGCGTTCTAACGGTTCATGTGCTTGTCCGCAACATGGCATTTACATAAGAAATTCGCCGCTTAAATTAATCCTCAATAAGTCAATGCCTCGTCTGTTCGACGACTTCGATGCCAACACGCCTGCGAGCATTGTCTTCGTCCGAAGAGATGAAATTAAAGTATTAAAAAGCAATTAGCATTTAAATATCACTCGTAACGAGATGCTAACATAAGTTGCTAGCGTGTCTTAGGGAAAATGTGAGCGAATAAGTTCGAAACAGATGTCTAGCATTTGTAAGCGTATTAAAAAGCTAAAGCTCTCGGTGCGTTGGGTGAGCTTATAACGAGAGATGTGCTGTGTGGGCGTGTAAAAGTGGGAAGTGTGGTGAGTTTCGTGAGTATGGTGTTTGCGTGGTCAATATTTGTTTTTGTTCTCGCGTAGTATGCTGCATAGATAATACTTGATAGTTCTTCATGTAACGGTTGTTTGTAAAATATTGAGTCGCTCACTAAGTAATTTCGTTTGATGACAATAGCTGATCATATTGAATTTTTTCGCAATCAACTTCACACTTAACCGCTTTACCGTTATATTAAATTATTAAATTAGTTGTAAAAAAATTTCTAAAATTTTTTTAAACAGTTTTCGTTTGGATGGAAGATGAAAAATTACATTTTCGATATATTTCACTGTTTTATCATCAAAAGGGTAAAATGCAGTTATGTAATGTGGACTTGACATATGGGTTCCTTATGTTCTTACAAAACGAAATTTGCTTCGTCGCATTATAACGACTGTGATTTGCTTATCAAACGTCAAAGAAGTGATCCATGTGAGAATGAAGCGCATTATAACTGGCGACGAAAAGTGGACTGTTTACAAGAATGTAAAACGCAAGAGATCATGGTCGAAAATATAATATATGAAACAGCTCAAACCACTTCGAAGGTCGATAGTCACCAAAAATAGGTTATGTTGTCTGTTTGGTTTGAATGATTTATTTTAAGCTTTTTCCCGACAATACCACGATTAATTCTGCACGGTATTGTGATCAGCTGGACAAAATGAGTGATGCACTCAAACAGAAGAGACCAGAATTGGTCAATAGAAAAGGTTTAGTGTTCCATCAGGATAATGCGAAAACTCATATAACTTTTTCAGCTTGAATAGCATGTGCTACCACACCCACCATATTCGCCAAACTTGGCAACTTCGGACTATTACTTTTTACGGTCTTCAAATCAGAACGTTAAAAACCACTTGCACCAGTTTTTTGTCTGTAAGAATCAAAAATTTTATTAGCGTGGAATCAACTTTTTGCTCGAAAGATGGCAAAAGTATTGGATCAAAATGGAGAATGTATAATTTCATGAAATATTGTACTTTATACAACAAAAAATTGTGTTTAAATTGCACCAAAAAAAATGTGGAAAACGGTTGGCCTCAAGGGCCATCCCTGCAACTTCCCTCTAATTTCATACGCTAACGTTCAAATTTCGCTTTTTTCACTGCTTTTGAGCTCTTGGAAATTTTTCGTTTTCGATATCTAGCAAGTAAATCAACCGATTTTGACCCGGTTTGCGGCAAACGATGTGTTTCTTCAAGGTTTAGAACTGATTAGTTTTTGGTGTCAAGTCGTTTGGAAAAAATTTATTTTTGAGATTTCTCGAAATCTACTGGTCCGATTGGATCCAAACTTACACAAAATTCAAGTGCAATGAAACCCTTTGGAATGCCGTTTAGTTTATTCAAATCGGTTGAGCAGTTTAATAGTTATAAGAGGGTCACATACATCCACACATACATACAGGCATACGGACATCATCGTAGAAATGTTCGGGGAAGCTTCCTCGACCCTCAGAACGTCGAGATCTGTTGAGAACTCGATTTTTGCAAAATGGGGTGAAACCAATATCTTCCCGATTTTTAGAAAATTTTCCATTTTCTTAGCGGGAAGTTAAAAAACAGGAAATTACAATGCTTAGTGAACGACGCAATAATAAAATATTGGAGTTAAATGTACATGGGCATACGAGTACTACATATAAGACTATGCATATCTAAAAGTTTAAACGCAGGTTTGCAAATAATGCATTAAAAAATATTTTAATAACCAAAAAACCCTCAGTTCATTTTGTAAAAATAACTTTAACGTAATTGTTTCACTCTCTCTTTCACTTCCAGTGGTAGATTGTACTGATTTCTGGGAACATCATTGTTTTTGATGACATGCGTATTAATTTTTAAACGCAAAGTAAGAATTTTATTTAGTAAAACTTTTTTTAAAGATTGTAAGCTTAGTTATTAATTATTATTTTTGTAATAACGTTCCGATTTTTTCGAATATTTTCGGTAAAGTGTCTTAGGATGCGAACAGCTTATATTATGCGGTCCTTGTAAAGCTTCTAAGTATATCAACCTTTAGAAATTGAATATTTTTGAATAGTACATTCAATTCTGAACAGCAAATATCTATATTATTGATTCAGTGACCTTGTGTGCTTTTCAAATGTCGATGAAATTGTGGTACGGAACAAAAAAATGTAATGTTTCGTTATATTCTCGTTGATCACTAGCTTCATTAGGCTGAATTAAACATCGTGTAGGAAAAGAATCAATATATTAAGTCGGCATTTGTGTATTTTTCGACTAAATATCATGGCTATTAACATTACAGCCCGAACATTGATAAATTTAGATCTGAATAAAATGAGTGGGCTTGAAACTTTTGTGTGTAATTCTTCTCTTAATTACTATTACATATGACTACAGTTATACAAACTATAAATATATTAAATTGAATTTGCATCACGAATAATATTGTAATAATATTTTGAATCATGTAGCATCTATTCCATCTATTACAGCTGCTCTCTCCAACTTACAGCGTTTAGATTTCGTATTGAACAAATGTACTGTTGCTTAGTAATGACGAGTACAAAATTATTTAATTTTACTTTTTTACAAAAATTTCCCTTTCCTTAGGTCTACTTACTGATAATATCATAACCATTATGCAACTATTTAAATTAATTTTTTATTTCTGTTTGGGTATCACATATCACTTTCAACCCTTGTCTTTCAACAACCACAAAAAACGCTCGCTTGCACAGCGCCAAGTGCGGAGAGACAATACAAGCATGAGCAAAAAAAAAAAAATTCTATAAAAACTCAATTTTTTAAGCTAGTTCAATTTATAAAAAAAATGTGAGAAAAAACACATTTGCATACGGAAATAGTCGTAATTCAAAATTCAAACGAATCGGCGGTGTCGGCATATCATTTCGCAGCGAGTTTTTTATTTTTTTATTTTTCAGGCATTAATTTTTTTTTTTTGCTAGAAAAACTAAAATCGTTGCTTATTTACGGAGATTAATGTGCCGTGCATCTGCCAGTTTGTCTATGGAATACCGGAAAAATTAGCCAGCATGCGATTTCACTTTTATTCTATGCTTCGACGCTTGAGGCAAAAAGGATTGCTAGCTCGTCAATGTGTGTTTATATTTTATGGAAAGTTGAGTTTGTATTGTTTCGTTTGACAAGCGGATGTTTTGATAGTATACAGGCATGCAGAGATAATGAAAAAAAAAAATAAAAATAAAACAAATATACGATGTAGGGATTTTGAATTTTTATTTACAACTGTGTGTATGTTTTTATGTATTTGTGTAAAAAAATGTGAAATGTAAAAATGATGTTTTTTTTAATCATTTACTGTACGGAAGTGTTTAGGTTTTGGATACAAACTGCTATTTGAGAAAATAATTCATAAGAAAATTTAGAAAACGTAAAGTGTAGCTAATTTATCGATAGTATGAGTTTAGCATTGAGTATGAAAATTTTTTTCTACTATATATTACAGAGGTTCAAGCAGCACTTGAAATAGAAAATATTACCACCTGTTTTGTCCCTGGTACTTTGTCTATAAACTTAGACAAGTTGAATGCCTTGGGTTACCAGCTATTAACTGGATTGAATTATCCAAACTTTGCTTTGTGTTTGTTTCTAATACATATATCGTGGTATTACGACAAATTTCTGATGACCGTCCAAACTTGTAATGAATGATATGGAGCCTATCAAAAGCACATAACATTCAATTAAAGTCGCAGAAGAAAACTAACTGAATTTAGAGAAATCTATAATCCTTAGGATACAGGATCTCTTTGATCTTTTCCGCGATATCATTTGGTCTAGCACTCGTTGGTTGAAAAGTTGCTGCTCTTATCAAGAAATTGCACTATTAGTTCCAAATTTTTTTTCTCAAGTTGGTACATTTGAAGTTGACGTGTCGTGAAAATTTTTTTTAATATGGAAAAATTAAATATCGCACAGTGATTAGATTCTTTGTTTTGAGAGGTTTAAAAGCGAAGGAAATTTATGAACAATTGTTAGAAGGGTATAAGGAGTTCTCAACTTCCACATGCACCATTGAAGGTTATACTGTATGTATTTTAAAAACTTTTCAAATTATTCTAAAAGAGTATTATTAGAATGGCATATACCAAATTTAATTTTCAAGCAGGTTTTGAGATATGGATAAGAATCATCATAGTCCAAGCTTGAAACTGGCAAATGTGTGGACCTAACTTATCATCCTTCACATCTAATTTTAATTTTCTGGTGCTTTTCGTAAGGTTTTGAAAACATTTCAGTTTTATAGAGTAAAAGCTTTATATATTATATTTAGATAGGTAGAAAGTGGCCGATTTTTATGCCAGCTGAGATTGCCAAGTAGTTGTAATATAAATATGTTAGAGCTAATATGTGAGCCGGTATTGTTCTTCTCCGTGCGATTAATGCAGCAATATAAATTTTACATCCGAAATTTTATGCTAGCTGCATCCTTGCCAATAAAATGGTCAATCTTCGTAGTAAGTTTTATGACTTGTTTTTTACTTAAATTTTTCGTAATATTGTTAAAAAAAAAAGGAAAAAGACTATTCCGACTGTTTCGGGGACTGGATGAAGCGTTGGCAATAGTGCGTTTCATTAGACGAGTATTACTATGAAGAAGATACATTTTGTTTTGAATAATAAATAAACAATTTACATTTTATAAAAAAAAAGTCATCTTACTTTTCGATTTTGTTTTTATAATAAACTACTCAGTACGTTGAGAATGGTTTTTGCGAATATCGACGAATTTATAATCCAAGTGATTGTACTCAAGGTTAATTTTAAAAATTTTTGTTACAAATATTCGTCAATGGAAAAAATAAGCACAAGCTCAGAGCACGGACAATACTCATTAAATAAAATGTTTGGTAGACGTGTAATTTTTTTTTATTAAAAAATAGTGTTTAAATTCTTACGTCTTTCAAAATGCTATTTTTTACTTACATGTTGTCCGAATTCAGTGATATTCTTATGCGAGTCTTTTAAAGTGAAGATCAAGAAACTATCTGCCTTTTAAATTCTTACTGAAAAGAGGCCGATGTATGGGTGCCACAGGATTTAACGCAAAAAACTTACTAACTTGAGAATGCACTGTTCTAGTTTTTTTTTTGTCAATAGGGACGAGAGTTTCTATGTGAGCGGCATTAAGAAGTTAACTGCAAAAAGACAAAATGTCATGGAAAATACGCTGCATATTTGCCGCTAATCGTATTATTATAACTATGCTATATAAAACCTTAAATTTAAAGCAAAAACAATTTATTTATATTTACTAGACCTATAAAAACTAAAATAATATTTTTGGAAGATGATGACAGTTTTTATCCAATTTGTGTAATATATTTTTACTTCATAGAATTTAAAATATTAGTTAATAACTAATCACTTGTAGTCTTATTTAATAATCTAATATTTCCCTTCAAAATATCCATAAAATGAAATTTCAGCGCGCTAAATCACTACACTGTCCACCGCCAATTAAAAAGCAATTAGCGCAAAGTAATTAAATTCAAAGTTTTATATGGTTAAATTTCGTTTTTATTTTTTTTAATTTTAATTTTAAGCAATTTCCTACGCCATTAGTAATACTTTACTAGATTTTATTTCTCGTTTGTATATTTTTTTGCCAACTCATTGTCCATGAGGCAAGTTTCGCGCAGCAGAGTCCCTGTTAATTATTAATTAATTCACACCTGCCTTTCTGTGCCATCAGCTGCAGCTGTCTACGAGTCTTCATTGCATTTACTTTTTAATTATATACACGTGTACGTATAGTATTTATAATTTAAATGACACGAGTCAGCAGCAGTTCGTAGTGAAAAAATCAATTAAAATCGCCATCGTAAACTTGTAATTGACCGTTACGCAGACAGTGCTGACCATTTTGGTCATTTACGAGCTAGCAAGTATTTGCATAAACAATGCACAAGCTACGACGTACGTGTGTTGCAATTAGCGTTGCTACATAACCGGTTAATGGAAATTTAATTGGCTCATAAAAAGTTATAAAATTAAGAAATTATTCAAAACTCACGAAAACGGTTTTATTAATTATTTTTAATATTAAATTTGCAGCATAAAAATGTTTAACTTTCAATTTTGTAGCAACAAAGTAAGACAACTCTACAAGATGTAGGTTGTTATCGATAAAAAAAATCTGTAGCGCTCGTAAAAGTGGAAAAAGATTGCTTTCGCCGCGCATTAACGAGTGGCGAGGAATAAATACATATGAATGTATTTTTAATTGGTTCTTTCATACTCGAATTTTATTGGCAAACTAGTTGAAGTCAAAACAAAAAAAAAATTTGAAAAAACTCGAAAAAATTAAAAAAAAATTCGAAAAAAAATTCGAAAAAAATTCGAAAAAAATACGAAAAAAAATTCGAAAAAAAATTATAAGCAAAATTCCAAAAATTTTGCGATAAAATTACAAAAAAAAAATTCGAAAACGAAATTGCAAAAAATCATGCAAAAAGAAAAAATATAAAAAAAATTCAACGAGCCTTGCCGCTCAGCCTCTGTAACTCCGGCTTCGCATCTTTTGGCATAACTGCAATATGTAATTTGCATATTAAAGTGGATGCAAGCCGGAATCATTCATAAATAATTTGCATGTACTTGATGTGGACCTACACATGTCTCGTATAGACACACATACAAATATAAGTGTGGTCCTTAAAGACAAGCTGCCGCCACCAATAAGAGATAGGCGAAGCCTGTTGGCATACCGGTCGGTTGGCTGGCCAGCCTACCTCATTTGGCAACGATATGTTTATGACCTGGTGCTTACATACAGATTCTACTAGGCACACACACCCATCAGCTTGGCGACAACTTCAACAATGCTCTTCAAGCTTTTTTGTTGTTTTTTTTTTACTGTTTGCCACGATAAGATTGCCAGCCTTCAAGTGGAGTTGCATTATTATTTTACTAGCGAAGTTGAAGATGTCGAGTATTTGTCGGTGCCTAACGTCGGCAGCGGCTGTGCGTAATCAACGGCAGATACGAGACGCATTCCAGTTGCACCGGTAATAAAAACGTACATATAGAAGTCACATGACTAAGTAATGCACAACCCCTTTTCATTGCTATTTGCTGTGTTGTTGTTGTTCTTGTTGCCACAACTCATATGCATATTACGGTGAGTGTTTGAGGTGGTACGAGTGCGAGTGCTGTTGCAGTTAGCATTGCGCAGCGTTGCAATTAATACAAGTGCTGCAGCATTGGCATTGTCTTTAGCGCTCTCAAGACTACAGCTCGCATTGTTTGTGTGCATGCTGGAGGCGTTACAGGCCCTCTGGGAATAATAAACATACAGCTCGGCAAGCATCTACTGTATTTAATGACTTGATGCAGCTTTTGACTTAGTCAAATTGCCTCAGGCAGGAGGTGCTGTGTTTACTGGCAAAGGCAAAGGCATATGTACTCGTGTATATATATTGATATATACTATATATATATATATATATATATATTTGTGTATCGTTTCAAATATATATTTGTCTGTTTAAATATAAATAATCCTTCAGTATGTTTGCTTACCTCTAAGGTATTCCGAACCCTTTTAAAATCAGCATCACACGTGAAGCATTGTGTGAGTGATATTTAAATTTAATTTAAATTCAAGGGAAGAAAGAGAGACTTATTAAATTAGAAAGATTTTCTTCAAAGAAAAATTTGCTAGTTGCTTTCAATCCATTACCTTGTTCTCTTTTTCTTATTTAACCATGAATCGTCAAAATCCGCTCGCTATAAGCTCTGTCATACCTATAACCATCTTCAGTTATCTTAGAGGGCACTATGTTATCTCTGAATGACGAGTCCATACTCACGTCCTCTTCACTTCGAATCTGATTTATGCCAAATTCGTTTCACTCAGCATTTTCAAAAAAGCTTAATGGTTAAAGCTTTTCCAATAAAAGCGGTATGCTACATTAACCCCATAGCTGCTGCTAAGAACTTTTCTCACTCTTTTCCACTTCGTCTCTGCAAAAAAGTAAGTAAATTATTTACGCAAAGTTTTCAGGTTTAAGTAACCAAAGTGTTTCACATTTTTAAGGTAGTTTAGATAATAATCCATTTGAAACTGGACATTCGCATGTTTTGCATTCCACCGTTTCCACTTTACCAATTTTCTGAAGGTGTGATCTTAGCGTTAGATGCTCTGTGATGACTGCTACAATGTTATTTAACTGCTACAATGTTATTTTGGCAAGAGCGAACGCCTGAGAGTAGAAGCTTTTTGATCTATCCACTGGCAAAACTATCTAAAAATATCTGTCCGGAGTTGCCAATGTTCCAAGATATGAGGTGTGCCTCCAGAGTAAATTGCCTCAAGCAACCTTGGGAGGAGCGGCATGGTTTAGCGCAACGTAGAAAAATTGTGTTTCTCATATCTACGAGCGTGACACTTCATCTGGTTTTCGTTTCCTTCTATTGCTGGTACTGACTGGTTAACCAGATGACTTTTACAGTGTTTACCACTGAAAGTATAGTCCTTACCAAACCCAATGCAGTGTGACTGAGTGTAGGCGATACGGATAGCCTTAATTGTCGCTTAGCTATTGTATATACTAGAAGTTTAGTGGTGTAGCTGGTTAGAGCAGAAGATCAAAGTAGTCAAATGTAAAAAATCTGATTTTCAAAGATAATCGTACTGTGCCGTTTTTTTAACACTGACAATGTAATCTTTTCTACAAATTCAGGGGTATATAACCAAACCGATCAGTTTACTTAGCCAACTGGCTGTTTTACTTACCTAATCTAGCCAAATTCCTAAAACAGCCAGATGTACTTAACTCTGTCACCCGAGTTCCTTAGACAGATGCCTTTAGGTTAGCTGTTAGGGTTCTCAAGCGTTTGGGACATATTAAGCCGGAACTAACCGGATTTGTAGTATCCCTTAAATAAAATTGGAATGTATAAATCAGGCTTATAAATATCTAACTATATATTTATGGAAAAAATATTGATTAAAGGCTGGTACTAAATCCCGTCTTCGGTCTCAGATAAATTGGTAGTAAAAAGTTCTGAAATCAGGATGTATTTGCAGCATTCGAAGAGATTACAGAGTGGTATCAATTGTATCTCAGCAACTCAAATGAGCCTTTAAAAACATTAAGAAAGTTGTAACCAAACCTGTAACTGATATGAGTTATTGAGAACGAGAGTTACAAAACGAACACTTTCAGGAGCTTTGGAGTATTTTCTAAGCAAATCTACAACTAATCGAGCGGGTTGATTTTTTTCCATAAAATCACATATGCGGAAAATATTTTACAGTTCATGCTGAACACTTTTGCTTAAGAAACTATGTGCCTTTAATCGACTTTGAGGCAGAATAAACCATAAAACATTTTTCGCATATGAGATTTTTCCGTTATTTTTGGGCATATCTCACATTATCGAACTTCTCTCCATCTGTCAAACCTCATATTGTCTTGCAAGTGGAAGGTCAATCAGACATAGAGTCTGTTGGTCAATAAAATCTGTAGCGAAGTGATATTGACTGTATATTGATTGCAATAGCAATGAGTTACAGAATCATGCAATATTCCAAATTTATCTGCAGATAACCACTGCACTTGCAAGTCAGAACAAGAAATGTTTTTTTGTGAATTTTTCGGAAGAACGATTTAATTTTATAAATAAATAAATATCATGTACATTTACAGAATTTTATGTACCTTAATAATCGGCGATACATTTTGAAGCCTTTGTTCAGGTATCCGATTTTCAGCAGGACCTGCGAAAATACTGGTCTGGCGGTGAAAAAGATTTTTCTGCTAAAAATTAACTTAAATCCAAAAACAAAAAACCTTATTTTTACGATCGATTAATCTTAGTAGAAAACGCGGAACTAGAAAAAATTTCGATTTTTGACAAAATGGCGGCTTTCCAATAAAAGTCGTTTTTCTTGAAAAATTTTACACTTCAGAGTGGCTTGAAAATCGAAATATACTTGTATTATCAAAAATTCTATTCCCCAGATCATAACCCGACTAATCGAATGGAACTCGTTTTCTCACTGGTATGCTTGAAATGCCTCTGAATAATCAGTTGAAGTTGCAGCTTCGTTTCTGCACGCCCTTCGAGTAATGCATATGTGGTATGATGTCCACTTAATGTTTGTTGCTTACGCGACTTACTTTTTTGCTCCATTTTTTCTTTATTCTGTATGTAGTACTTGTATTATTCTATTTTACATGCATTGTTGTTTGTGTTGTTGCAGCACTTATTGTTGGTTAACGTGCAGCCGCACAATGCGCCATCATTAAAATAATATGAAAAATGCATTCATGCGCACGCAAAGGGAAGGTGTTTATTAACAGATCGTTTGACGACGTATGAAACCTGGTGCACAAAACAAAACAAAAAACAAAAATAAAAAATTGAAAATTGCCGCATTCATTGGCGACAAACAGCAATGCAACTGCAACTGCCGCAGTCACAAACAACAAAATTGTTGTTGTCGCTCGTGAATTGATGTGCTTTGTTGTTCTTATTATTATTATTATTACTATTGTTGTTGTTGTTCTTGTTATTGTTGCTATTGCTGCTGCTGCTGCAATTTGCCTGCAACATCTTCCAGTTTACACTCTAAGAGCTGCACTTACAAGACACATGCATATTTGTAGGGGTTGCAAGGGCATGTTGTTGTTGTAGCACTTTTTATACTCCATTTTTGTTTTTGTTTGCTTTTTTTCTGTTGTCCTTTCAATACTTGTTTTCATTTTGAGTGCATTTTTGCATTCATAATTGCAAAGTGTAATTGAGTCGCAATGACAAGATTGCCACCGTAGCCAAGACGCAACTAACCAGCAGCGCTTGAGCCACCAGCCAGCGAGTGGGCAGGGAAGTCGCCCGATGCTCATTAATTCAAGTACAAAATCACATGTCACATGCGAGTGAATAAATAAGTGGACGACGTCGCGCCGCCGGCGGCTGCTGCTGTCAAGACGAGCTCTTTAAATTGCCAACACCCGCCTTACACACCGTTGCTGCTGGCTGTTGTCCTTTGGACGGTTCTACTTGTACGCGCCACAAAATTCGGGTTTCTTGCAATGTCTTCGTGTTCTTGTTTTTAGCGGCGCAAAAAATGCCCACTTATGCAGCAAATTTTTTTGTTCTTGTTAATTTTTTTTTTTTTTGTTGCAATTTTATTGCTTTTATATGTTTTTGTTGTATTTTCATTTTTTGTTAATTTTTGCAATTTCTGTTGTTTTTTTGCAGTTTTTATTGTTTTTATATTTATTGTTGTTGTTGTTTTCGTGTAAGTTTGTTATTGTTGTTATTTTTATTGTGTATCGTATTGTTTGTTGTTTTGAGTTTCTTTGTTGTATTTTATTGGTTTTACATTTTGTGTTGTTGTTGTTGTTATTATTGCTGCAATTTTTATTGCTTTTGCAATGCTTCTTATTTTCGCAATTTTGTACTGTTTTTGCAATTTTTAGTAGTCTTTGCAATTTTTTATTGTTGTTGTTGCTCTTGCAATTTTTATTGCTTTTGCAATGCTTCTTAATTTAGCAATTTTTTTTTGTTTTTGCAGTTTTTTTAATTTTATTGTTATTTTTGTATTTGTTGTTGTTGTTCCAATTTTTTATTGTTTTCACTGCCTTTGTTTAGCTCATTACACCGAAGCATATAATTTGTATTGAGTGCAGCTTCGCTTGCAAAGTGCAGTGGTCGTTGCCTTTCGGCTGCTGGTGAGCCAATTAGTACCCGGACGCTTTTGAAAAAGTCAGTTCAACTCAATTTCGTCACAAATTTGTCCATTCCATTTTAAATGCAGCTTTATTGTTATTCTGTTATTACACAAGTTTTTTTATTCTCGCTTAAGTGTTTGCACCACTACTTAGCTGTTGTTGTTGTTGTCGTTGTTGTTATTGAATAGTGTAAACCCGCTGCTGTCGCATAAATAATAATTACAATAATGACTATTTTTAAGCGAAGTGTTATTTTGACATAATTACACTCGCATTGTGCGCCATCAATCGCCGCAACTGCCTCACCAGGCTCACCAACGCAACCAGCCGCGCGCACAGCTGATCCTCTTCCGACGGCTGCTGTCCAAGGGGGTCCACGCGTTGTAATGATGATGAATCCCCATAGCACTTACATACCACATAATGAAGTCGACAACTTGTGTATGTATGTATGTGTTTGCTGTTGTTATTGTTGTTGTTGCCTGCCGCTTAATAACAACTTTAGTAAGCCATTAGCATCGAAGAAAGCAATTGTTATAATGAAATAAATAATGAAGTTTATGTGACAAGCTCACATCGATAATTATGCGCCACATAATGTAATATTCACCTGCCGCCAAAACGCTCTGCCACCATCACTATCTAAATACATTAATTAAGCGAATAGTTGCATTTTACAACGAATGCGCGCTCGTTAAGCGATCAACATTTAGATAAAATTATAAGCGTTTATAGTTCATTTAATGTTGTTGCACTCTCCCATTATTTACTCACGTTGCATCTTCGCTATAATTAAAGCGTCTTGTCGGCAATAACAATAATACATAATTAAATAATAATACTAATAGTTAACAAGTGAAAAACTAATTAGGTCTAAGTTAGGGTGCAGCAGATGCGCTTCTACCATAAAACTTCATGAAAACGCAAGCCAGACTGCTGAACGTGCCACCAGTGTTTATGATCCTGTTGCTCTTACAGCCAATCAGGGACAATTTTAGCTTCACCAATACTATTTCGGTAATGCACCACAATATAATTCACCGAAAAAACTCTTAATACGGACCTGCACCGACAATAATTGTACCTTCAGAAGAAAGCAATAACCCAAAAGTGGCCAGCTTTGCCCAATAGTTTAGGAACTGTATGCCATCAGGACAACGCCAGGCCACACACATCGATAGTGGCACGTCAGACGCTCTGGAAGTTTGGTTGGGAGGTTCTTATACATCCACCATATAGTCCGAGTTTGGCATCAAATGAGAACTACCTGTTCTTGTCTATGGCGAATGATTTTGCTGGTGAAAAATTCGACTCAAGAGAAACATGTGTTTGACAATAGGGACGAGGTTTTTTATGGAAGTGACATTTTGAAATTACTTTCGAAGTATTGAACTAAACGGTGCTTAACTGATTTTTATATTCCTGAATCGGATCATTCTTACTTAACTAAACCTTCGTTTAATTGCAAAAATTTTGGATTTCTGTTTACTAGATCTATTAGTTATGTCATGTGAAATAGTTCGTGAAATCGATTAAGTGACAGATTTTATTGAAGCTTAATAACCAGGCTTATTCCTTAAAACATATCGCTTGAAAGACTGGTGCATTAATGAAACACACGTTTTCGATGGAACATGTTCTGCCGATATCAAAAAGTTACTTGAAAAATTTACTTGTCATACATAAGTGTTTTGCTGAATTACGAACAGGTCATATAAGCAGCGAAAGTGATGAACCGAGTTGACGAGCAAAAAAGAGTGTTAGTTACTAAAAGATCAAACTGTTCCACAGGTCAATTTTGGATGATCGTAAAATCAAGTTGTTCTAAATAGCTGAAACTCTTAAAATACCAAAGAAATGGGTTGGACATATCTACCGTAAATATTTGGATATGTGTAAGCTATTTCACCGCAATGAACTGGATAAAACATGACTCCGTCATTTCTCTTCGTAATCTAATCGACACTCATCCCAGTAGGCGATGAAATCACCTAAGACGTGAAATACCATAACAAACAACTTTTTTTGATTTTCAACGAACGTTTCAACGAAAAAATCGTGACTACAGCCCCATTTTTCATAACATGAGCTTCGAATTGCTTCCGAATTCTCCATATACCCCCTTTTTGACCTTTTTGGCCATTTCGACTTTTGCTTGTATTTAATCCTCAAAGAATGTTCGCTGGAAAGAAATCTAGTGTCAGTTTGAACGCCAACTATTAGTTACATATATGGTAAAGTTAACCGTAAGTTCACAGCACTTAACATTCTCTGATATGGTGGCTATGCTGGTTTATGGATCGATTTCGAAATTTTTACTGATAAGCTTTTATTGAAAAGATGTTTCTGTTGGAAATAAATACTATGAACGAGAAAGAAAAGTTGAAGTTTGAAGTTGATAATCTGTTAGGTTGTTTGGGCTGCGAAATTCAATGAGTAGTGAAACGGTTTGCGAAGAGAAAACTATCTCTTAACAAGTTGAAGACGGAAAAGAAACAAACAGCAGTGAAAACTTAACAAACAAGTGGCTTTAAGCGTATAAAAAATGCTTTGATAAAGTTGAACCATCAAAGCTGGCTTAAGTACAAATAGAAGCAAAGAGTACAAGTATCTAAGGGAAGAAAGAGATGCTATGAATATTTAGTATATAATACCAACAATTGCAGATCAAAATTAATCAAAAGCTTTGTGGTATGAAGCACCGAAATTCAGATTGTAAAGGGATTTATTCGATGTCAAAAAATTATTTCTGGTTATCATTTGTAACTAATTTCAAAATACTAATATTCAGATCTTTACTAACTATACTAAAATGAAACTAATAGAATACTAGTTATGAAAACATAAACCTGTCAATGGCCGAACCGGGTGCATTTCAGCACGCTTTCACGACTGTTTTTAAATTAGTCTCATTTATATAATCAAAAATTAACCAATATTACTTGTATATGTATGTATATGTTTCCTAACCACTTTAACACTCACTTATATTTTTAACGGTTTAAAATAAAGTTAATCTTAATGTTGCATATTGACCCAGTTAAATAACTCATATGTTAATTTAAGTCATATAATTAAAATGCATACATACATAGGCAGCCGTCTGTAGCCAAGCGTACGCATGCGCACTTGCGAAACGAACATTTATGGCGATCAACATCAACTTTATTAATCCTCCGGTTTTTTGCGTATTTTTTTGTGGTTGCCTAATAAAAAGCGCTAATTGAAAGGAAGGAAGAATGCAAAGCAAACAAACCATTGACTTCGTGTCATAATGACCACAAAAATGGTATAAAAACAACGGTGGGCTCATAAAAAATTAACTTCGAAAACACCAGACATAAGCATGTGAGCATAATGCATACGAGTATAAGTCATAAAGTAAATAATCAAGCGAATATCCTTTACGAGTGTGGCATGTATGTAATAAAGGCAATTTCGAAGTTTCTCAGTGCGGGAATTCAACCGAATACACAGTTAGGCGGCGAAAGACGTTTGCAGGGCAGCTAATAAATAAAGGCATATGTATATATTCTTTATATATTTTTTATACACTCGAAAAATGTAGCACCGAGTATTATAGTATATGATATAGATATCAAACTGATCCGGTTGATGAGAGAAGTTGACTTCTGTATGTCTATCTGTCGGTTGGCTACTCGAATACTGCAGAACTTCAATAAAACTTGAAGTATATTGATAAAAATTGGACAAAATCGAATCTTGCCACGCCCACAAAAATATTTCTGTTTTTAAAAAAATATATAAAGTGCTATAACTAGCCTATAAATTGAGTTACAAAACTTTAATTTGTTACATTGGAGTAATGAATACTATACATACTTGTATGTGGTTGAACAATTTTGAAAAGGTGGGCGTGGTCCCACCCCATATTAGATTTAATGTACATATCTCACAAACTACTGAAGCTATATGCAATCATACTGAGTGGAACTATTTTCCTTACATATAATATTTCATGATACAGTACGAAAATGGTTGAAAACGGTTAATAACCACGCCCACTCCATAAAAATTTTTTTTTGCAAAGGACTAAATTTAATGATAAAGTTAGAATGGTATGTTTGCATGTTAAGCGGACCAAAAAATTGTCAATGGGCGTGGCACCGCCCACTTTTAGAAAAAATCATATAATGCAGCAACTGCTGGACCAAGTCGATATATAATAATCACTTATGTCACAGCATGAAAATGGGCGAAATCGGTCTAAAACCACGCCTACCCCCTATTATATATAGTGCATGGCTGAATTCCAACAGACTCTCTTCACTAGCAATACACATCTAAATTAAGCAGAGTGAAGATATGTGAAGAAAATTTCAAGTGATGTCTTCTGGGCATGACACATTTCCTCTAAAAATGGTTAAGACGGGACTATCCACTTTTAACTTTTAAACCCTAGATACTGAATATGAGGACCGCAGCGCGCATTGCTGATTTTATATTGAAAATCGGTCTAACCGTAAGATATCTTTCAGAAATTAGGTAGGTATCTTTTCGTCATAATAATGTAGCCCGGTGTCAAAGAGGGAAAAATCGTTTAAGAATTTCGACCAGATCCCATATATCGAATTAATATTTCTAGAGCTTTTTTCCTTTCGAAGTTAGAAAGCATATAACGTTCGAACCAAACTTAGTCTATCCTTACTACTTCATATATTATTATTTACTTCATGGTTTTTACTTATAAGTAATACATATACATATCTACATATGTATGATTTCCCAGCCGTTCGAGCCGCTTTCGAGTTGTTTGTTTCGTCAAAAGTAATTACATTTAATTTGATGTGAATGTGAGAGCGAATTGCTGTTGTGTATTTTATTGATTGAGCTGCGGCACGAAAATACCACACAACAATGCGATCGACAGTCGACAGTCAACGATCGACAGTCGGTGCGAAAACCGTTGCATACGTCGCTCTCAGATGCATTGATGAATGTGGCCAACAACCGCAATTCAATGCAGGCATGCAGCTAAAAGCGCTTATGCGAACCGACAGACAGCCGTTCGCAACCTTTTCGCACACACGAACACTCACACACATTATATATTATTTGTGTTGCTTGCAATTCCGGTCGACCGACTGACTGCCACAATTTGTTTGTTTAAGCCAAAGCTCGTGGTCGACGCCGTCGCTAAGCTGCAATCGAGCGAATCGAAAGTCGATCGCGGATCATTGCCTTAATGATGGGGCGAATAACAAACAGCCAAATGGCGAACGGCAAACGGCAAACGGCGAACAGCAAACAGCACGTTTACAACACGATTATGGCCCGAAAATTGTTTGCACCCCGGTTAAAGAGGAGATAATTTGTCGATCAAGGTGTTCGCTAAGGCCAAACAAGCGGACGTTTGCAAGCACATAAGCTTGCATTTATGCAACGGCACTTAGGCAACGCGCAGGCGCTGAACTGCCGGCCAACGGTATAATGCGATTAAACGTAAGGAGGATGAAGGCAAAACAAAACAAAAACAAAACAGAACGAACCCAACCAAACGAATCGATAACAGAAATTAACAGGCAATCAACAAATCCAACGCGGATCAACTGAATTGCGCCGGACTGCGTGCCACATTATCGAGTTAACATGCCACATTCATTACTAGCTGTGTACATAAGTTCGTTAAAGGGTGAAACATCCATCTGTGGGGATTATGTACTTTAAATTAGTTCGAATGTATAAATTTATCGATGAAATTCGAAGACTTGTTAAAAATTTCAACATATTTGCGTGTGTTAAACGTTTCGGACGCGTGCTTGTGGCATAAGCTTGATAAGATCGAGCTTTGCGTAAATACTGCTTCTAATGTATGCCTTTCAAGCTTTTGGCTCTTTTTTTTATCTTTACTTAAAGTAAAGCTAAAGCGCTGGGCTACCATCGGTTCATGCACAGTCGCAAAATCCTTTTGACCCCAGATCGATCGTAAGAGATTCAGTGAGCTCTTTGCCCTCAGCACAGCTAGCCTTTTCCTAGTTGTGGGGATTTTTATCAGCATCTACGCTATAAGGTTGCAATATTACTGGACGCCAGCTGCAGAAGCTGTATGGAAGAAGATGAAACAGTTGGCAGCTCACACTTTCAGTTATCCCACCGCACTGACGGGTATAGAAATTAAACGCTTAAACAAATTTTTATGGGCCACAAAGCACTTTGCTGATTTATAAGATCGAATACTCGTGCAGGAGTTCGATTTTTATGCCTTCACAAAGGACGGTATATAGTAGTTCAAGTGCGATCGCTGGATCAGTGATTGTGAGATAGGGGATAGATGGGGAACAATTCATCCTGCTGGACCCGGACATCCCAGCGCTTTCCGGTGCTCTGCAATAATTTTTACGCATCGCCCATGATTTCTCTCTACGCCCCTGTATACAGTTATAAATATTTTAGGGAAACGTAGATTTGGTATTTCCAAGGCAGGGGCGGCAGTCGTCTACATCTTTACTATCAGTTCATATAATATATACTATTCACAGAGAGAGAGAGAGAGATAGAGAGAGAGAGTACTACATACTCTACTCAGCATACCTGGGGTAACTCGCACGTATGGAACCTTGCAACACTGTTGAACGAAACGGAGTTTCAGTGGCTAAAAGTTTCCACAGGTATTTACGATTTTGGATTAAAATAGAGCCTGAATTGGATAGTTTCTGTTCTTTAATAATTATGACTGCCGAAGGCAATTTGAGATGAAGCAAGCCGTAAGCCTATAGAACACTATTGCTATTTCTATCGAATCTTCGCGTCCACTCAAAAGGAAAAGAACATTGCTATATAAGGTCCTACATATATACTGATATGTATTGGCTTTTCCATTACTCCGAAGTAGGAAGTCAACATAGAATTTATTTTTGAGGTTATACAAACTTTCGTTCGCAGAAATCTTCGGGTTGAAATAGTCGGTAGTTATAGTATTTCTTTCACAATGTTTCTGTGGAACCTTTTCAAGTTATAGATAGCGCATTAAAAAGTTTTGCATTAATGCATTTTTTTCAAGTTCCCCTCTGATATAGGCTTTTTTCAATGTTTTTATGTAAAAGAAAAAAAAAATCGATTATCCCAACAATGGGAAAGAAATATCAAATCGATTTGGTAATTTAAGAAATAAAAATAAGCGAAGAAAGAGTTAAACACGTTCAGCATTTACAACAACAGCAACAGCTACTTTGAAAATTTCCAAGCTGACCAGTGGTTAATTTCATAT
Source organism: Bactrocera oleae (assembly GCF_042242935.1). NCBI lineage: Eukaryota > Metazoa > Arthropoda > Insecta > Diptera > Tephritidae > Bactrocera > Bactrocera oleae. Next base: position 60,942,204 of record NC_091540.1, on the reverse strand, counting down.
TAGTCGCTGTGGCGTGGAAAGTAGACCCCCTTCATATAATATATATTACATACACGCCTGCAATTTGCGAGGCAGCTGTTGCTGTAATTACATTGCAATGTGGTAGGAGAGCATGCGCCTCGAAAGTGAGAAGACAAGAGCAACGGTGGTCATTTCTGCGGTTTTACAAGTCGATGAAAACCACTCAGCTGACGTTGTAAAACGATTTGCCACAAGTATTACTTATAAAAATTATAGACACTGTCAGCGGTAATTATGCATTCCTTCTGTTCGAGTTAATTACATTTTAATATTCTGCCACTTGTGGGCCGACGCCGAAGTTGAAAGCGGGGCAAGTTGAGTGTAAAGCAATCGTAGCAATTAAGCGCTTACCGATTTATTTAATCATTGATGTAGCAAAGGGCTTCGATATAACTATTAATTTGTTAAGAAAAATATTTTATAATTAAGAAATTATTGACACGAAGCTCATGTCTTCTTGGAGAAGAACTTTGGTTTAATTCCAATTAGTTTGAATTTCCTTTGCGCGCCAACAATCTAATTAGAACGCCATCTTTAAATGCTTTCCCGCACTCCTCATTGTCGATAATGTCCTGATTGTATCCTGTGACACTGCTTTGCCGACATCAGCTCGCCTGCGCTGGCATAATAAATTCTAATGGTGCGTTAGTTGCACGCTAAATACAGCAGATGGCGCAAGAAATAATTTTATACTTACAATTGAGGGGTGGTGATTTGAATGTCAAAACTTCTAGGTTCATATACTTATGTACAATTATTTTCATACACACACAAACAAAAAAGCATTTGAATACCACAGCATATGTTATCCTTTAGGATGTATAATAGTAAGACTATGGCTTTATATTTTAAAAGAGTATTAAGAGATCGAGTCGGGGAAATCTTGAAATTTCAAAAACCAATAATTCTAGAAATTTTTGTATCAAAAAATGTTTGCAAAAAATCACTTACAACCTAATGAAATGAGCAGAAGAACCAACGCATCTCTCAGATATTCCGGTATTCTATTTTTTTTACCAGGAACCAAACTGCAGAAAATTGGCTCACATTTCTGGATACCTTATAGAATCATCTTTTAGGTATACACTTTGCAGTAAACCGCTTTTTTTTGAGCCTACCTATTTTATTTTGAGTGTTATACTCATAGACTCTTTTTTGATAATATAATTAATTCGTTGAAATACCGACAGATGGCGCAACAAGCGAATAGGCGTAAACTCGAATTTATAACACTATTTGTCTCAAAAAGGTGGCCTACTTGTTGGTGTATGCAACATAAAACCAAATCGTCAAATTAATAAAGCGCAAGGGTCAGATGAGAGTGAAGAAAGTCGCTAAGCATATATCGATAAATTGGAACTATAATTGGTGGATCGACCTCTACCAACTATGACGAAAAATAATATCAAATTTAGCAGTTAAAAGTAGAAACGTTTACTAACCAGGCCTCAGCATATGACTTTGTTATGTGGTTTGAATTTTTGCGGAAAGCCCCAGTATAATATTGAACTAAAAGTAAAAGGAGCACAAAATTATGAAATACATGACCACGGACTAATAAAAGTACAGATCTAGCTATATATTATATTTTTCACTTAGTCTACCTCGTGAAATGAAAAACTTTTCCATACAAACACTTGATTCCGATTGCTTAGTTTGTATGACAGCTATATGCTGTAGTAGTCCGATATCGGCGGTTTCGACATATGAACAGCTTCTTGGTTAGAAAAGAACGGGTTCAAAATTGCACAACCTCACTTGTTGGCAAAACATCAAAAGAACACAATCTAATTTATGATTGATTGGTGTCCAATTGATTTAGAGTCGGATTTCTTTAATTATACCGATTATGTCTACTGGCTAGACATTAAGTGTCGAATTCTATTACATGTACGTATGTTGCGTTATCAGCTTAGTTGAACTTCGTGTCCGGTGTCGGTTGTCCATTGTCTTGAATACTGGGTTAATGGTATTTGTTATTCTCTGTGGTGATGAAATTGGATTCATCGTTGGTAGCATTGATGATGTGGTGGCTGAATGTGTAACTACAAGTATAAATACTTTATAGAGTCTCTTACCTTTCCTTTTGGGTGTTATAAATATTGTGGCAAACTTAATATACCCTGTTCAGGGTATAAAAAGGTATACTTCTATTGGTTAGGATGCCTTTTTTGAAGGGGAGAATAAAGATTTGTGCTAAAATACTTGAAAATGAAGTTTTTGGCAGTTTGGGTTATTTTTTATCAGTATTGTATACTTCTATAATATGAATAAGGGTGTTATGAACTCATTCAGTGTAGATGAAATACTTTAATTGACCTAAATATGTATATCTTAAGAATAAGTTTTGAGCTTGAATAAATTATTAAGGGCAACAAGTTGACAGCTATTTTGAATGGAATTTCTAGTGATTTTATCAGTATATGATTATGTTTTTTAACAAATTAACTTAACTGTTTATTCTTAAATGTTACTATTTTTTGGGTATTAATGAATATGTCATTGTGTCGTTTAAAGATGCTTGCTATGACAAGCACCAGTTGACGATCTCTAAGGGCAATGGTGGACAAATATGAGCAAAGAGAGTACAAAAGAATAAAAAAAATACCTTCTGCTGCACCTAATGATGCTTAAAAATCTATTCACTGTCGTATAAAACAAAAAATAACTAACATAAGAAATTAAGTAAAACCGGAGAGCAGAAAAAACCAGGTATTTTAAAATTTGTGTTACAAAAACTATACCAAGAAACTTTTGAGGATTATTATTGACAAGGGGACAGCACTTAAAGAAATACACACTCCGAACATTTCAAAGTCCATATTATGTCAAGAAGACCACTTGAAAAGAATGAAATAAGTAAAATAATTGTGTAGCAAAAATGAAATCAGTTTCTTCTTATTTTAACACCAAGAAAAGTGAGGTCAACCCACAACTTCGTATAACTAAGTGACGCTACAAAAGTTTGGCGAACTCTGCTTTCTTACAACAATAAAGGGATTTCTTCGAAAGGTACGTGACTGAATAATTGCATAATAAAAGAAAAAAGGGAGAGTAACTTTATATTTAAGGGTTGAATGTGCAAAAGGTGAAAAGCGAAAGGTCGCATCGCGATTTTATTGCAATTCGTTGTGTTGGTGAAAAACCAATTGTGCACTGCCGTATGCTACGCGGTTCAGGTGTGCGCCGCGCAAGCAGGGGTATGCTGCGTTGAATATGTAAATTAGTTGTGAAAGGATGTGAAATCAGAGAATCCTTTCACTCGATGGATGTTATATGCTGTTACGGGCGCTTCCTTTCTTTTGTGCTGCGCCGGCGCAGCGAATAAAGAAACTTGACGGCCGTGATTTATGGGAAATCGAAGAAAGGATGAAAAGGTCTGACAGTTTGTTTGTTTCTTTTTTCGTTGTTGTTGTTGTTTTTTTTTCTTTTTGATTTGCATTCAATAGATCACGAAGCGATCGAATGTCGTGAAATGTTGCGAAAATTTGCATGTGAATGAGGAGCGACCTTTTCATACGCACACACACAGGCGGATATGAGTGTGTGTTTTTGAAGCTTGTAGCGCTTAGCACTGCAGCCCATAGGGCGCGTCAATTAGGCGCACATGATGCAAACTGTGAAAATTAATATTTTCACAATTGGGCGGCGATGCGCATGCGCAAAAGCCTTGTGGCGCAATATGCAAATTTATGGCGGGAATTTGTTTATGCCGCACACAACCGGCTGGCTGATTGCAGTTGACATTTTAGTGGCGAGAATTATTAATTGAATTATTTATATGAATTTATACAAATGTATTGTATATACAGCTATACATACATACGTACATTTGTATACTCACAGTTTTTTGAAGTCATGTTCTGTTGCGCGCTTGCAAGATATACTCGTTACATTTTGCGCCGCTAAATATTTTATATTTTAAATACATTTCGCACTCACTCAGCAATGCGCTCGTGTAGTTTAAGATAGCGTAATTTCCTGCTCTTTACAACCGCGCTTATCTCGACGTATTTATCAGATACATTTAGTAAGCTTGCCTGCGCTTCCGCGCCGCCGCACATTGCCTGTCTTCTCCTTTTCAATGCAAAAATTGCATTTAGCCTGCATCCTTGCTTTATTGCGCTTACACACAAACACACACACATGCATATGTAGTTATTGTTGTTGTTGTAGCATCAAGGCGCACTTGTACGCCATCATTATCGCGTTGATTTATTGACCATATTTATATGAATAATTGCCAAAGTATGAGCGTTCGCGTTGTCTTCTGCCATTGCCATGTCTTCGACGCGCACTTGTCGGCTACTGTCAGTCCGCCTCTATCTTTCGCAGGCGAAACGTTTTGAGAACGCTTCCGCATACCGCATACCTTCGACAATTTCTGACTACTTTGTCTACGGCAGACTGGCGTCGTGGCGGCTTTTATGGCTTTCGTGTGTGTGTGTGTGTGCGCGCGCTTAAGAACAACGTTGACTCTGCCAAGTTGACCGTGCTTTCATGTTGCTGTTTTAACTATTTTCATAGCAGCGCTGCTTTTTCCCAGTTTTTTTTCCCGCAATATTGTCCACTTAAGCACAGAGGCACACATGCATATTTGCTTTGGCATTATTATGGTGGAATTTTAATTGCTGTCATCATTCTGTTTATCATCGCCACCAAGCAGGCGCATTCACATATGGCTGACTTTTAACGTCGCTACTGTGTTGCGCGCCCAATACAAGCGCGTAAATTGCGCAGGCGCCACATCGTATGCAGCGCGCCAACGACATATTCATAATGGCCGCTCGTAAATGTGTGCAAATATGCAGTTAACTGCATGCGATTTGTTGTTCCTTGTAATTTAGTCGCATATTAGCGACATTGTTGTCCGTCTGTGGCATGCCACACTACTCGCATGCACTGCCTAGTGTGTGGCACTTCATATTTTTAGATTTACAAGCAATTTTTGATGTTTTATGAACGTTTCTGTTGTTAGTTACGAGTATGGTAAGGAATTTGCGTGGCGTATTCTTAGTGCATTGAAATTTTATTTATAAATTCCCACATCAGCATAAATTCTTTCTCAGTATTGCTCCTTAAGATAAGCTTTAGGTAGTAAAGGAATAATATATACGTTTGGAACACTAACTAAATATTCAGTTGTGACAGATTTTCATTACCGCCTTTAAAATATGTATCTTAAAGTAATTCAAAGTAAGTTTCAGGAAAAGTCACTTTAGGTAGATAAACTGACCAATCTTTTTGACAGAAGTCACGCAGCATTCCACTTGAACAGTATGAGTTGAGTATGCCAAACCTTTGTGATGCCATCAACTTCTAATTTCTTCGTAAATCGAGAAAGCGCTTTGAGCCTGTCACAATTTTAGATGAGAAGTCTACTAGCAATTTAAGGTTAATTAGCCTGATGCGCCGAAGGTGTGGCTACCGAAATGTTTTAACTTCATTCCAATGAGAGCTAGACAATGGAAAGGGAAGTGTCTAGTTGCTACCACCACTACTTCTTTGATACAATTTAGACAGTTGGCGTCCGGTATGATTTCTAGCCTCACTGCAAGTAAACTTATTGGACAGTGCTTAGTTGGAACTCCTACAATTACGCCGAGATGTATTTTGCTGAAGCGTACAATTCAATAGAGCTCTTGCGCTCCACACTGTGCCAGAAGGATATCGCTGTCGAACTTGGTTGCCGAACAACGCTGGCTAAGCTCGCGTGAGGTCCATTAATCCAGTACCAGAACACTAGAGGGCAGCGCTACATCGCCACGTTCCCAGCTTGTTGGGTTCCGGATAAGAGTGCCGTTTCTTTCTTTTCGGCTTAGCCACTGCAATAAATTTCGCTGTGACCAGGTACCTTGTTGCTATTGCTAATGCGATCTTACAATACGCACTCGGCAGTTAGATATTACCTTCTAAAGATGTACAAGTCTTTATGCTTTGAAAAAAAGTGTATAAAGAATGTATTTCATGTGTAAAAAAAGTAGGATTTTTGGTGAAAAAATTCTGCTGTTAGCAAAAACACGTTGATGCGTGTCGTCTGTGCTCTGCGCCAAGCGGAACAAACATTCGTAAGTGGTTTGCTAAATATCGAGCAAGCCATATGGGCAACGAAGACAATAAACTTTTTGGAAAAATAATATGAATTGAGTTTCGAATTGTTTGCACAACCATCTATTTTCTCAAGATCTGATCCCAGCGACATTTTCCTGCTCTCAGACTTGAATAAAATGATGACTGGAAGAAATATAAAATGTTTAATACTTGTTATGGGTTAAGTTTTTAAGAATGAACTTCGAACTCTGACGGACCCAGATCGTAACTGATTTTATTGGGAGAATAACATTATATGTGTAAATTTTCTATTAATATTAACTATTAGAAATCACCGACGCGAGGAGCGCAATCCGCATACGTGCGGCATTAGCCGAGTCAGAAAAGACAAGAGAATGTTTTAAGTGTTGAGAGCCAAAACTGCTGAGCTACAGAAACAAAAATTTCAACAGCTAAGATTTATAGTTAGGATATAATAAATTGTTACATTTTTATTAAGAGAAAATTATTATTATTATTATTATATATTATTAAGAGAAAATAATAAAGTCTTTTTAAATTTGAAAAGTGAGTCAAATAAGTCAAATGTGCTGGAATGCGAATTAAAATCATGACATATACGGCGGAATGGTTCGTTTAGTTGGAAATTTGATCTACAACATTTTAACAGTAAATTTCTAAACTACCACGAAAAGCGAACCGGCATATTAAATTTAATTTCAGACAGGTGAAAAGAATTGCAAACTGTTCCAATCAAGATTTTCACTAAGAATAGTATGCCAAGCGTATTTCACTACGACTAGAAATTGTAGGAGGATTTATAAGTTTTAAACGACTAGTGTATGGCGTTAGACTTACGCTAGACTCTCATCGTAAATGCTCTAAGGCGAATAGTAAAAATTGTTTTTGAACATACTCTAACTTGTCAGAATGGATTTGGTAGCTAAAGATAGCTATTATGTTATATTATTATAAAAGATCTTTAGTTAATTGCATTCTTTAATTCACTTTAGCGTTACTTAAAAAGGTCGAGTTCAACTTTGTTGAAATTACTTATCTTACTTACTTTGTATCACGCGTTCAATAAGTGCGAGTGGGTTATATGGTATTGGTAAGATAAAATTTTGTACTTAAAAAACTTCTCAGGTCGTGATTGCCTGGCTCAGTATAATTAGATATTTTAATTTAACGGCGTAAGCGGCACCATGTACGTTGAGCTGTTCGCCTACGGCTAAACACAAGTGATTACTATTACTAACTAACTAATTCTATAGCGAATAATTTTGCTGCTGAAAAATTCGCTTCAAGAGAAATTTGTGAAAAACAGTTTTTCGAGTGTTTTCTCTAATAGATTTGCGATTTTTTATACAAAATCTAAAACCGCTTAATAATTTTATTTTTCGCACTTCGATTCGCCATTTTCCAGCAGTTGTTATTTAAGTATCATCCCATTCAACATTTTATACACCATAACTTTATCATTTGTATTATGAGTATAAAAATGTAAATATGAATATATATGTGCATGTGTATGTGTGAATGCATGTGTCACCGTCAACTTGTGATATTTGCATAAAAATGTCACAATCTGAATTCGATTTTAAATAATACACAAACGTGTGAAAGAAAACATGTGTATGTGTGTGCTAAAAGCAGTTTCCACACATATATACATACACACATATGCATGCAAATAGACTAGTGTGTGTGAGTGTCCATGGCAATGTACGTCAAAGTGGAATGCGAAAACTTAATATTATATTCAAGTAGCGTTCGAAGCGAATATTCGGTATCTGTACCGTTATTGTTGTGCTAACAACACGGCTTGTATTATTTTTCCCACTTTGCGCCTTTACTTCGTCTGTATTGCAACGAAAGATGTTAACATGATTTATTGAAAGTAAAGCAAATTTTACGAAACAGGGTGCTGGCGAAAGTTTTTTCGAGGATTGTTTTTTGTTTTTTATAAAAGTCTTTTAGAAGTCAAACTTTTTTAAAATAATATTGAATTCTGATTAGTTTACATTATAATATGTATAAATATGCCCCTTTAAGTCTATATTTTAAACAATATTTACCGCAAAATCTTTCAAAACCCTACTCAGCACGCTGTAAGTAGGCCGGCAGCGCATGTGAGTGGGAGAGAGAGAGAGAGAGAGAGCGAGTGCCAACTGCTCATACACACGCGCCTCAAATCCATTTCCAGACAAGAACGTAACCGCACAGAAGGCAAAGGATAAACAGCGCAGCAACAGCAACAATCCAACAACAACAACAACAGCAACTACTAGCAATGAGCACAGCTAATACACAATTTGCATATATTTATCCATCAAATTGATGGATGCTACTCCAAATGTAAGCAGCCACATGCACAAGCATTGCGCACAGACAGTCGAACGCCGTGACACAGCAAGCCCAAACGGCTGAGCGATGAAGCCGATGGATATTCTAACATTGTCAAGTGGCAGGTGTGCATGTATGTGCACTTGTATTTACACTAATATACGCATAAGTAAATGTATTCGGGCTTCACAAACCAGGTGTGGTTAAATTTGCAACAAATATCGTGTAACCACGTCCCGGCCGCGCCACCGCTTCGCCATTGTGCACCTACACTCCATTTGCATTCAATTTACTTACTTAGAATATTTAGCGCCAGGGGTAGTAGATGATTGTGAGTAGTTGTTTTATATATATGTATGTTATATATAAGCTCGTATCTAAATCTCACATATGTAGTTTGAGACCACCAAATATTCTAAATATAAAAATACAAATTAAGACCAGTTGTATTCTTCTTTATTGCTCTTATCTTACTACAATTGTGTTGATTTAAAATAATTTGACATTTAAGTAGAGTTTAGTTAAAGTACAATTCTGTTATTTTTCAACCATTCTGAAGTACCCTGCACCTGTTTTCGAATATGACTTTTATGACGCTGATATCCAAGTGAATTAAACCTCGTAAATATTTCAGGTTATTAATCTTAACCCACGTAAAATTATTTGACTTAATGTTCTTCAGAAGTTATCTCTCTCCAATTTCTTCCCATCTCCGAAGAAAGCAAGTTGCTGTAACCCCAGTACGTAAGAAGTTTTAGGCGCCACATAACGCTTCAAAATACTCATATCCTCTTCAGCTCTTCGTCACACAGAAATTCATACCTGAAAATAAAATTTTTTTCTTCAACTACAGTTTAACCCTTGTAGTGATATTGAAATACTATGAAAGATAACATAATATTAATAATTTTTTTTTAAAGCTCTAGAAATTTGACTTACCTTGAAATATCTCGAATCATAAGACTTTCGGCTGACTATTCCATTATATTATAGATATAAGTTCTAGTAAAAAGAAATCAATTATTTTTCTAGTAGATGGCTTTAGCAATCTGTATCATGTTGTATTAGTGGCGTTAGAAAAATAGCTTTTGTACTAGTCGATTAAAAATATAAATCGTATAGTATATGAGCCTGATACTGTAACAACCTTTCACGCCCAATTTTGGTTTCGTCGTTTCCGTTTCAGTAATTTTGATGTCAAAGGTGTAACACAACCTGGAAGACTAAGTTTCGGTTGTAGATTCCGTCCTTCATGTAATCACTGTTCGGATTGCCCAGGAGCTAAACATTGCACAAAATACCGTTTGGGATCATTTCTAAGGCGGATGGTAGGCTGGCTGTATTTCTACACACCTTTAGTAGGCCCATTGTTATACCACCGAGACCAAAGTCCCCTCACTCTATTAGCTCCTCTCTGAACCAACCCGTACTTCTAATGAACTTCATCAGTCGGACAAGTTTTATTCGTGCACCCTCCGAGACGTTGTCAAGAAACCCGCGACCGATGGCTGCGATTCTTTTCTACCGCTTTTTAATGGTCTCCTCCTCTTCTATCCTCTGAAAGCTTCTATAATAGTCATTATATACCCTGAATATACAATAAATGCATAGCAATGCGTATTTGCTCAGGTTTATATAATGAACTTAATATAAACCTTAGACAATTTTCTGAAGTGTATATTTTTCTAAAAAATAAATAAATTTAAATGCCCTTATGTTTTTTCGGGTATACTATTTTATTTATGACCTTACACCTTTGAGGCTTGTGAACTTATATTACTTACCTCACATTGAGTTCCAACAAACATGAAAAATAATAATATTAATTCTCTCTTTTCGTAACTTTCAGTAAGTCTTATTTAACATGAGTCGAACACAAGAGAATACAAAACCTCTGTTTATATGTACCTAATGATTTTTATAACTCTTAAAAAAAATTTTATAACTCTTAAAAAAATCTTACTTATATTATCTTATAGTGTGTTTACATAGAAAAATAATCTCGTTCTAAGCTCGTGCAACAATCTAACCGTTACATAGCCAAAGGAGATTATCAGCTGCCACATGTGTTGTATTTGTTTTCTACTTGGTGATGTTAAAATTGTCTCGGGATTCTTACTCGATAACTAATAAATATTAATAATAACGTTGAAACCTGCAAAGTTCTTATGGACTCAGCATTTCGCTTTACTTCGTTTCTAATTAAACCCTATCCCTATAATCCTGAGAATCTCGCTATCGGCCATTTTTGATTACTTTGTCATTTGACATTTCTCCTCTCCTTCGCAAAAATTATCGATAAAACTAGGAAGGGCATCGCAAATCTAGTTGTATAATCGGAGATTAAAAATTAAGCTCGGATTTGCAAAACGGCAATTTTGTGTAGTAAATCTCGTTTCTTAATTACAGATTATCAAGTTAAGCTCGTAAATGGATATAGTCTCGTTATAAGTAAACATTAAATAAGATGACTGCAAGCAAAATAGAGTTGTTTCGTTGAAATTTCAATGCAGGAACTGAATTCAAGTTTTTCGCTATTTCTCCTTTCAACTGCAGGTATCCATCTGGACCGCGTGTGTGAGAGGATGTGACAACTGTATGATGAGAGACCTGACTTCTGAACATGAAATTTAGAGAAAACATTATTTATAAAAGTGGTTGTTTAGTTCTATGGCATGCTATCGCGTAATTGTGGTTTTCATTGTTGTTGCCAATAGTTTTGATAACATATATATGTATATTATTTTATTATTGTTATTATTATGATTAATATCATTATTATTTTTATTATTAATATTTTTTTACTATTATTATCATTACTATTATTAGTATTCTTAGTATTATAAAATCTCACTATATTCAGCGATAGCGTTCAGTACCCGCGTGTAATGGTCACTTACCTTTCATGATTCTCAACCAGCAAGTTTTCAGGCTTTATCTAAGCCGTTATAAAAGATGACATAGCCAATATCTGAAGTAAAAACATCGTATCAGATTTCAGGAATACAAAACATTACAAGCGTTTATGGATGTATACTTGACGTCTCGTTTATTTCATATTAGATTCGCCTCAAGACTTTCCATATTTTACGCCGCCATTGTCGCCATGCATAAACCTATCATTTCTGGCAAATGTCATAATATTTGCTGTGTAGAATTTGGTTAACTCAAAATATATATATATAATATATATAATATATCGTTTTTGCCTTCTAAATATATATATATATATAATATATCGTTTTTGCCTTCTAAATATATATATATATATATATAATATAATATATCGTTTTTGCCTTCTAAATATACGACCTGAAGCCTGGATTCAGCACTTTAAAATAATAATGTCATAAAAATACCAATTCAACTTTCATCATGTATATATTGACAGGCTTATTAAATGAAATTCTATTTAATTTTAAATAAGTGATAAAAAGGTTCAGCGCATTTCATATTCGGGAGTTGTGTTTATAAAGGAAACAGTTTGGGACAAAATAACCATAATTATAACCAAATATTCTACGACGTTTTATGCATTCCTAAAATAATCGGGTCCAATTGACGCGGACCCGAGATATATTAAAAAATTCTTTAGGGAATGTTTGCATTCACTACAATAACAACAAAGACTTCCTGATTTTAAAAAGTTCTTTTTTGGTTTTTACCAAATATGCTTTGAAAGAGTTTTCGTTCATTTGATTTTGACAACCCAGTCAAATATAATCTGTTTTAATTTTTTCTTTCAAAAGTTTATATCGTCCAGTTTTTTGCAGCCAGTTATAGTGTTTTTTCGCTTCAACAGCTGACGTCTTTTTTCACATTTTAAAATATTGAGTTCTGGAATTACTACAAGCTCTTCTCTACTAAGGCTGCTCAATTCATTTGATACATCAATGAATATTTGTCAAGTCAAGAGTTCCAAAGTCAATTTTGAACCTTGTTTTTAAGATGCTTCACTACTGCAGCCCAGTATTATGTTAAATGTCAACGGACTGAAGCTCCAATAATTGTTAAGTACTTACCCGTTAATAGTACCGTTAATACAGGGTTTATTGGTTAGATACTCGAACTCTCATAAAATGAGATGTAAAAATATGGCTTGGATATAAGAATATTATCGTCCTTTTATTTATTTTAACCTCAAAATGACAGCCTTAAACCGCTTATTAAATTTCACTGCAAATCTGGCAAACACACACACACACGAACTCCACACCTAAGCGCATTTCTAACATCAATATACTTTTCTATTTCTTATCCTTTCGCTGTGAGATAACGAAATTTTCTATTTCAATGTACTTTTTGTGAGCGAAACCAAATTGAATGAATGGCAATGCGAAGAATTTTGTGCACGTTCAGTCTCGCATTTTCATCTGTTTGATACACACGCATCACTTTATTGCTTGCTAGTGTTGTTGTTGGTTGTTCTTGGTTGAACCCTCTAAGCAGCTATGCATGTGTAAGGGGTGACTTTCAACGCATGCAAATTTCGTATTTTACACGTTGAAAGCGTGTGCCCCTCCGCTGCGCCCGCAGTCAACGCTTCTGGCGAATACGCAATAATCGATTTTGTTGCTGAGAAAACTTACAAAGCATCCAAAATTTTATTGCCTGCGATAAGAAAAGCAAGTTAGCCAACGCTTCGCACGACGCTGGGAATTTAAATTGCACAAAATGCAGGGAAAATGCTTGCAAGACAACTTTATTGTTGGTTTATTTGTGGAGTTTAAAGTTTTTAATACAAAAAATTATTATACTTTTTTTTAATAATGCATCAATATATATGTTTCAAGCCTCTCATAAAAGAAAAAAATTTATTTTATAAAACAAATTTTTCATAAGCTTCACCAATTTGTCAGCAATTCTAATATGTACATATGTCCATTTTCTTCCATCCCACACGAGTGTGTCTTTTATCCACATCTTTCCACCAACAACCGTTTTCTGCGCTCCTAATTCCGATCATTAACATAACTAGCATCCTTTTTCACAGTTGAATCTCTCTAAGCACGAACACTACCTATATTATTGTCATCAGCTGTTGCTGCCTCGAGTGTCCAAAAACGCGAATTTGCTGATGAAAATAAAAACGCATAAAAACATTAAGATGAAAATTAAAAAAAAAAAAATAAACAAAAAGGCAACGGTAAAAAGCGTTAGATGTAAATAAATGAAAGAATAAATGAGAAAATGAGAATGGCATTGAAAATGAAAATGAGAGCACGTGGTGTTGGCGCGATAATTGCGGTTGCTGTTCGTGAAATTAGTTGGTGTGGGTGTGGTTGTTGTTGTATAAAACGAAGTTAATATGCAAAATGAATGAAGTAGAAAAAGTGTACATTGTATTTGTTATTATTACATTGTTCTGTAATATAAATTTTAATAATTTTTAATTTAGAAAAAAAAATTTCAGCATTTGGTATGATAATAATCCACGAGCCATTGTTGAGAAGCTGTTGCATCCGGAAAAAGTCGATGTTTGATGTGCTCTATGGAAAGGGGGGGATCACTGTTTTATATTTCTTCAAAAATGCAGCTAGCCATAACGTTACAGTCTATGGGAAACGCTAAAGAGCCATGTCTAATGACTTTTTCGTGCCAGAGTTGGAGAATCTTGATGTGGACGATCTTTGGTTCCCACAAGGACTATTTTTTATGTTGTTATGTAAAGTCACTCGTCCACGCAGATAAGCCAAGAGATGATTGCGCCTTGGAAGATAATATTCGGGGCGTTATTGCTGACATATGGTCCCCCTGAAAAAAGTGGTCGAACATTGATCCTCTCGGCTGGAATTTATTCAAGCTAGCCGCGACGGTCACTTGCCTGAAATCATTCTTAAAACATATTGGCAAACGCTTATCTTTATAATAAAGCTAAATTCTTGGTCATAGCATTTAACTATATGAGTTTTATTTCTTCTTGAAGATAACATGTCTAAAAAAACACCTTTCATATAAATAGTTCTTCATGCAATGACAAAATATTACAATATTCAATCATTAACGGCGCAATTTTTGATTTTTTTTAATCGTAGGTCATTAAATGAACAATTTCTTTTAGAAGACTTTTTTATAGGTTTTATCTATGGAGATGATTATAATCACTGCACCTGTACACGGTATATGGCAAAGAAGACACCATATTCGAGTATGTATGTTTTAGACTTCATCCTAGCTGAGTAAATTAGCATTTTTAGATCTAGTGTAGATAATTTTGCCAATTGATTAATTTAACAGGATTTATAAAACATATTTTACAATATTATTCATTTAATTTCATAAAACTGCAAAATGTCACTCTATAAAGATATGCTGGAAAATTACTAATTAACTCAATTAAGACAACATCAAAATATTACTAATCAAAATATTAATGATGTAAATATTGATGATGTCAATTAACCAAAATGATTAGACATTTTTTTTGAATTTAATTGGCCACATTTAATTGTGGTATAAATTTTTACTTAATAAATTAATTTAATTGATATTAAATTGTCATCTTAATTGCCTCAACTAATTGAACTTATTGATTATGTTGTTATGAAGACTTCATAGGCACTTAGAACTAAATCTTAATTTAGTTAATTAGCAATTTTTCAACATTTTGCTAATGGCTAAATGGCGAGCTTTCTGAAAAAAATGTTCAAGCCTTCACAGATAAATCATACTAGAAATCTTTAATATTTCTTCTTGAGTTATTTTGTGGCAATTATTATATAGGTTGTTTAGAAATATATTTTTTCGCCGATAACTCAAAAGTATGTTTAAAAATTTATGCTTAGAAAACTAAGCTACCTCCGTTGTTTTGCATAAAACTTTGCCACTGATTTTTGGGGGACTGGATCATAAATAATAGGTAAATTAGATAGCGCTTCATTAAAGTTTAATTTGAGTTAATGATTTTATAAAAAAAAACATATCGATTTTCTTGAGTGAAAGTGTAGTGGGGAGAGACCGGCTTGATAGCTTCCATATGCTTTTGAAATACATTTCGAAATAATAACGACTGCTTTGTATTCCGTAACGCCTGCCGCCTAAATGTAGGCAACGATTTTTAAAAAAATGCCAATAATTCTTTTAACTTTTTGAGCCAAGTAGCTTTCCCTCATTTCGTACTTTTATGTAGTGCTGTTGATTATTAATAAAAATAGTCTTACTAGAAAAAGGGGCGATCCATAATCCGTGCAGAGTAAGAGCTTAGATTCCAAAGAACAATAAAATTTTAAATTAATCCATTACTTTTGTTCAATAACTTGTTCCCATTTTAAAGGTAATTTCATAACGCCACTCTGATAGCAACCAGCATTCCTATTGGCAATTAACTTGATAGTTAATATTTACAAGTTTCTTTTGACGCGATTTTTTCACCAGCTAGATCATTCGCCATACACCGAAAGGTGGATGCATAAGAGCCTCCCAACCGGATTCTTGGTTCTGATGGAACAAAATTCCTCTCCTATTGGGCTAAACTAGTCGCTTCTAGGGGATTGCTTAGTTCAGTCGGTTCAAATGTTGACAGTAAGAGTTTTGTCGTAGAGGAGCAACTAGCAGTAAATTATTCCCGGTAAATTCCACCAAACACATAAAAAACCTTTTAGTTTAGCATCTATGTGATTGAAATAGCGCCGACATGCTGGTCGGACTCGACGATTTTCTTTATTTTAATGATATTTTCGACTATTGGCCTTCCAAAGGGTGGGCTATATTTGACATTAAATTTACCGGAACGGACTCGACGAAACCAAAAGGTCACGTGTATTAGGGCCATACGAACTTTTTACATTTTCAGTCACCTGACTTGCGTTTTCGCTTTAATCGAAAAAAAAAATGTAAAAAATAAGTCGTATTTTCTACTTGCTGCTGTTCATCTTTGATCCAAGTTCTAGGAATAAGAATGTTTTTTTAGTACGAAATCTTATCATTCTAATGTACATAAAACCCGATTACACGATATAACGCGATATGCAGATTACTAAAGCCTTTTACCATATTGTAACTACTCATTTTTATATTAATGAAAGTAAGACTAATTAAAATTGAATAAGACTATTTTAAAATTAAATAAAATTATTGGACAACTCAATTAACAATGCTAATGAGATTATGAAAATAATTTTCATACAAAAAACTTAATTTAAGCAGCATTACAATTTTAGTTTACCACTCTCGCATATGATTACACTTTAATTAAAATTCTAAAACATTCCACAAAATGCCTTTATAAAATCTCTGGTGCAACTTTCATTTAAACACCAACCACTTGTAAAATTTCAGCAAAACAAAATTTACTTTCAGCAAAAAGCAACCGAAGTTCCGCACTGCCACAAGCGACAAGCGTACACACTTTCGACACTAACCGGGTTCGTTGGCTTACCTTGAACTCGAAACCCAGTTTCATTTAATTACAACTGTTGCTTAATTGCTGCGTCGTCGATGAGGTTAGGGCAGGGGAATGGAGGGGGGGTGGATGCAGGCAGTGAAGAGCAGCACGAAGACAAGGCAAAGCAAGGATATGAAAATGTTTGGACTACCTCACTGTCCGTTACGTCATTAAATCTGGCAAAGAAAATACTACAAAATTTTGGGTGTATACCATATGTATGTGTGCGTGTGTGTGTGTATACTCACACCGAAAAAAAAAATGTATGCTGTGCGGCGCATTGTTTCATTACGACACACACGCAGTGATATACACCGTTAATTTGCTTTTTTCGTTCCATTGCCATGCTGTTCCAATAGTAATTATGCGCCTACCCCACCTACTTGACGCCGCTACCTGAGTGTGAGTTAAGCAATAACAACAACAACTACGTGAGGTAGTTACTATTTTGCTGCGCTACCCTCACACTCCTTCTCTCTCTTACTGCTCTCAGGCACAACTAAACGTAAATCGATACGTATTTCCATTCAACCAACACTTTGAGAGTGAATGAGACGCCTGCATCTGCATGCGCGCTGTGACGTGAAGGAGAGCAAGCAAAATGAGTTTCTATGGCAGAATGTCCTTACGCCATTTGAAGCGTAGAGTGAGCGTTGCCCTACGCATGCGCAGTGATTGGGTGTACATCGTTGCCAGCGTGCCCCTGCGGAAAGTGGAAGAGCGTCATGCAAAAGCGAAGTAGTGAAATGATTGAGAGCAGGCTGGAGCAAAGACGAAAATTGCGAGAATGTCAAAATGTGGCAATATTAGAGTGTGTAGTACAGGATAATGGCTGTTGCTGGAGGATATGCTGATTTTCGACTACAACAACAGCGAGTATGAGCAACAACGCCGTAGGTGATGTAGACACACACACATATATATGTATATACATATGTTTGTATGTTTTTATGCATGTATGTATATGTGTACTTGTATAGTTGGCATAATAAAGCGGCGCAAAAAGTAGCATAGCAAAAGAAGACTCCGAGAAGCGGCAGTTAAAGCAACAAAATGAAACGGGGTTAACTGCGGTTGCTGTGCGAATGTGTTTGTGTGTGTGTGTGTGGTGCTTGCTCAAAGTTGCTTGTTTGTGTGCGTTGCGAAGAATATTTGCGTTTGATGGATGGACGAAAGGATAGTTAGTTATAGACGGTTGAAGGGAAGCTTTGCATGGTTGGTTTGGGGAGGCGGTTGGGCTGTGTTTAGTTGCAAGCAGCAGCAGCAGCAGCAGCATTTCTTGGCGTTAGGACGAATGCTGGCGGCTGCTCAGCGTTACGAGTAGTGCTGCTTGTTTGTATGTAAATATGTTAGTGTCTGCTGATTTGTATTTTACACGCTTTCATCCAGATACACGTATATGTATGTGTCTGTATGTTTGGCATGTGGTGTGTATGTGTGTTTGGCAGCCGAAATTCCAATTTGCATATTTTGATGTTCAGCTCGTTTCATTTCATGCGCAAGAAATATATATTCACATTCACATTTTGGCATAAAACATTTTCTGCGAAATATATAACGGTACATATCTATATAACAGTGTTTTCTCCTTTTTTTTATTGATAAATGGCGAATGGTGCTCAACAAGCGTGTCGAAATATTGGCAATATGTGCTATATGTATATACATATGTTTGTATGTTTTTATGTATGTAAGTGTGTGTGTGTGTACTATTTATTTATAGCATATCTATGGCATTTGCCACTGGTTAAATACGATATATAAATATTTGTTATTTTTTTTTAGTTGTAGCAACTATTTTTAAATATTACTTATGCTTGCCTTGCGCTATTTGCACACAGATACACATGTACCACATATATTCATGCCTACTAATGAATATACATACATATAAGTATATCATATATTTACGGTTTATTTGCATAAAACAACACATTTGACCGAATAGTTTGTTGTGTTTGTTGTTTTGACCTGCTTTCACACATCCATTAAAAATAAATATATTAAGTCTAAACAAATGTGCTCTCTGTATTTATGATATTTTTACATTTTGAAACATCATCCAGAATTTTTATGCCCTGAGCAGGGTATATCAAATTCGTTATGAAGATTGTAACATCCAGAAGGAAACGTCAATGACCCTATAAAATATATAAGTATATAAATTATCAGCGTGCTGTGTCGTTTTAACCATGTCTGTCTGCCCATCTGTCTGTGTATGTACGCTAAATAGTCCCTCAGTTTTTCAGATATTCATCGGAAATTTTGCAAACATTCTTATCTCATTCAGGAAGCGAATAATTTGTCGGAATTGTCGTTATTGGACCACTATGCAATATAGCTGTCAAGCAAACTCAAGTCCTTGTATGGTAAACATTTTAATTTGAAGAGGTTTATTCAGGAATTTTGGCACATATTGTTATCCACGCCATTGCTATAATCTCCAAAGAAATTATTCAGATCGGATAAGTATAGCATATAGCTGTCATACAAACTGACCAAGCAAACTCAAATCCTTTTGTGGAATTTTTTTTAATTTCATAAGATATCTTTACGAAATTTGACAAAAATTATTATTCATGACAACGCTACAATACCCCGACATATTGTTTAGATCGACACACTATAGCATATAGCTGTCATACAAACTGACCGAGCAAAATGATAATAAATACATATTTTCATAATAGATTTTTGTTTTCTTAATACGTAACCATAATTCGACTTCAAGGTCGTCAGGTTTTCGGATTTAGTTACACACTTAGTATAGCAGCTGAAATTCAGCTGTGAAGAGTATTATGTCTTCGATGCAACCGAAGTTAACGTTTTTTCTTGTCCTCTTCCAATATTTTGAAGAAGTTAACCTTTAATTGACCTCACTTCAGCAGTCGAACACAGCATGTTATAGTGACAGTCACTTTTATGTACTATTTTTCGGTATTGTGGATGTTTTTTAAATAATATTCCTTACTTTACCCGATGGAAATGAGTCTGGAATAAAAATATTGGTCTAGGCTATGTATTCATTAATAGACGTAGGTATAGACATCTCTCGGAAAGCATAAGTGCTGTGATTACTCAGTTTATACTTTTCTTTTTCTTTTTGGAGCTTATCACGCCGCATATGGTACAAGAAATATGAATATATAATATTTATTAAATAACAAACAATAAATCAGAAGCAGATTATTTGCAAATATCACGACCACAGCGCCATCTAGCTGTCTAGGTTTATTTGGTAGCGTAGCTTGCCTGGCATATTTGTAACAAAGAATACATTTAATACATTGAATGTACTGTATTCTGCTTACTGCTTTACTAGTATCCAGTCCTGGTTCCGCTAATCGCGAAATTTTGTCAATTGCTTGCGAGTGCTCTGAATAATCAATATATTGGTTATTATCTTAATTGTTTTTGAGAAATTTAGCACTAAGTTAAATATTCCCACCCGCCTGCGTAGTAACCGAAACTTTACAATTCGCTCAACAGTACTGCCTGAATCGCGTTTTCTCTCTCTGAAGAAACCAACATACATCTGTTTATAATTAGTTGTCGATGAAATATTTTATTTCATACGTTGAGGAAATTAAATTTTTTCTACACATGGGTTTGCATCTTGAATATTCCAAAAAAATTTATTAAATCAAAAATTTCATATATATTTCTTCAGCGTATAATTACATATGCACATAAATTGTTAACAGTATTGATTTTTGCGTTATATATTTGAATTAATTTTGATTTTATTTCTTCTATAATAACTATTATTAGTTGTTGAAACTTTTGGCAGAGAAGAAAAGAATGTTAAAAATTGATTTGCAAATTACCTTACAATTAAATGTTATTTCTACCGCTTTTACAAAAATGATAGAAATTAAAAAATAGAAATTTCATATGAAAATGATATGAAATATGTATTGAAGTTTTAGAAATTTTCTTAAATTGACACTGTCGAGCGGCAATTTTTATCTCATGCGGTATGGACCTGCTCATGCAAGTTTATATACAGTTAATCCTTTAGGTTCCGTTAGCTCTGTTCCAACTCAAATTCTCATATATTTACTCAATGTAGCCTTAAAGCTCTTTAATAGTCCTTAATTACTCACTTCTTGCTACCAAATTTCTTCGAAACTATCAAATATCTTTCAATGTCTCATTTGCGCAAAGCCTTTCTTTAATTCCACAAATTTGTTGCATACTCAGCTTTGTTTCAAATAAAGCGCGTACACATACGCTGCATCCTCTTTTACCGTTATGGCTTTATGTTTTGTTATTATTATTATTATCTTTTTTTGCCTTGCTTCTACTTGTAAATCATTGTTGCCGCTTCAACATCAGGAATTCCCTCGAAGTATGCTCTTCTGCAGCTTCGTCTGCAAGCGAATATTTTCTTGTATTCCATTTTGCCTTTTGGCTGAAAATATAATAATTCGCGTATTAGTACACATACATTTGCATATAAAATACTGATAACATACATACATACATTTATATATAATACACATATATATATACCATATAGTATATACTTATATTGTATATATATAAGTGTATTCATAAAAATTTCTTCATATGGAAATTTTCGCCAGCATATAAAATTAAATTGTATTCAAGAATTCATGTAGGAATCAACAACGCGAAAGCTGACAGACATACACGCATACATACGAGTATTGATATAAGAGCGGTATTTGTATATATGCATTTATTAAGAAGTCTTGTAGGAAAGTATTAAGAATTGTTTGAAAATTTTTCCGTTAACTTAGTGTGTGTGTGTTGGTTTCTTAAGTGATTATATATTTGTCTTCATCTCGTATAATTTCACAACAAAGTCTGTGCATCGCAGAATCTAATTTATTAGAGTAATATATAGATATTTATTGACTTGACAAAGAGTACTTTAATATATGAAATTATAGATTCATTTACACTCACACCTTTATTAGAAGCGTAGCTTTTAAGCAGAAAATTTGTAAAAGTAGCAAAAATGGTTAAATAATATTGTAAAAAATATAAAAAAATTTAAAATAAAAATAATTTAAAGCTTTATTACCGGTGAAAAGCAAATATACTCGTTTAATTAATATTCACTGTCAACAGCTATTATTTTGTAAATTTCCTACAGGGTGTGTATATATATATATATATATTCATGAGTATTTATAATCTTGTGTGTTCATTTGCATATCAATTTAGTGCATGTAACAAACAAATGTTAACAAATACATGCGCGTGTATTAATCAAGACACATCAAATTGTGAAATTTCGTGAAATATTCTATAAAATTTCCAAACAAATTTCTAAATAAATTTTATAAAATCGAAGAGCTTTACTGTCGCATTACAATATTGAGCATTTGCCCCTACTCAAGCTAGCTTAGTTTATATAGAAATGAGTGTATAATGAGCTGAGTACGTTAAAACTGTATTTTATTTATAACATAATACTTTTTTTTATTACCAAAAACTTGCCTACTAGGTTTTTGAAGAATAAAAATCTCATCCAACTATTACGAAATCTTACACAAGTTGTTCTATAAGTAAAAAGAGCGCCTTGTAATAAAAAGTGATTTAAATTTTTATTGATGGCTTAAAATCCATGGCAATCTTTAGAAAAACTTAAGTATGAACTATATTCTACAAACAGTTTTAGACAGCCCTAGTCAGCGAATTTTGTTATCAAAATCGAATATATCTCTTAACTAATCTTCTTTTTTCTTTAAAATGTCTGAATGAATGGTCTTGAAGGTTAAAGCGTCACTAACTCATTTAGCTTTCTGCATATCTATAACATGTTTATACGCATGGCCGTAGTGAGAAAATATGGGCCCGGTAAACATATAGCATACGGACACCCTGATTCATTCATATGATATTATATATATTACTTACTTGTCCCGATCTCCACCCCTTTCTCGTTCGCTGTTATTACACAACTAAACATTTCAATGAATGGTTTATTGCTTCTACTGGTCCTGTCTTATTAGAAAAAATATTTAGCTTGCTTAATTCTAAAAATCTATTGATAGTTCAGGGACTGTTTTTAAATATTGATATTAAAAATGTGTAAGTTTTAAGCTCCATCAAATAAGTGTTTTAATATTTTACACCCTCGATGTCTCTCTTTGTCGTGTGTATTGTTACTAAAGTAAGAGAAAGCAAAAAAAGTAAAATACCGTCCAATATACCGATCTTCTGCTTTTATTAGTAGCTATGGATCATATATGCGCAAATAGTAGAGATCTTAGAGTCTTCTTCGCAATAATACACTTAAAATTTGTTTTAGTGGTCTTTCTGTTTCTAAAGTTGAAGGAAATAAAAATTTTGCTATTATTGTGTCCGAATAATGATCGTCCGGTTCTATTGGGAGACATGGACCATGTACTCGCAAATAGTTAACTACATTAGAAACTTTCTCTAAATCATAACAAGCATTTCTGTTTACGGCTACCGAGCAAAGGTGCTTCCATATACTTAGCACTTCTTGTTGCCTCCACGCCACGCGGGGACACTCAGTAGGTTGAATATAATTATGTTCTGTGTATTGAAACCTTATATACTATTTTTACATATCGAGATTTATCTACATTATTGAAGCGAATATATAGTAGTCGGTCGCAGCAATTACGTTTCGTACAATTCTTAAAAAGAGAGACTGTTGAAGCTGTATTTTTATTTATGTTATTTCTCGTACGAATTCATGAAAATGGATCTCATGCTCAGCTGTTTTACGAGAATGTAGGATGCAGCTAAGCTTCATTTAGCAGACTTGACGATACTTGTTCTATATGCACAATGGGAGATCATGAGTATCTCTTGGAGAGGTGCAGTAATTTGGCCAGTAATTTCGTTGCGTTATTGTTCTTTTTTTTGTAATTTCCTGCAGTATTAAACCACAAGTAATAAGCTGAAACCAATCGCGGCACTCAAAATCAACATCGAGGCACAGCAAAAACATATAATATATTTGGACTGGCCGATTGTTGTTGTATTGTGTTAGTGGTAGAAAAAATTTCCTATATAACTTTAATCCAAGTTGACAGTTACTCGCTCGATATATATTCGGAGTTGACAGTTATTCGTTCGATGTAAATCCGGGTGCGAGCACGTTACTCCACTGTCGTGGGAGCAAAGAATTCACCGGTCCCTTTTTAGCAGATAATTTCATTGAAACTTAAGCCACTTCGATTTTTCGTGGAATTTGAGGGAAATACGAAAGCTCATAAAAAATTATTAACTCAACATCAGCTTTAATTCAACGGTCTATACTTATATCCAACCAATTTGCGCGCGCAAAAATTCACACCAACTGCACTACAAAGCAACCCATTCAGTCTCTATCCGTTGCATCCGCGTGCGATAATGAGCTCGCGCAATGAAATAATTGATTGAAAAGATATAAGTAAAACCGACTAACCGACTAACCGTGCTCGCTGACAAATACCATAGCATCGGCGGCGACTGTGGGTGCGTTCGCCTCTTTCGCGTAACATTGGCAAAAAGCAAAAACAAAAACAAAAACGAAAGAAAAAAAAGACAGCGTCACCTTGACCTTGAAACCCACATTTAAAATAATTCACTTTTAAGCGGGAAACCCGAAAGACCAGACCAGGGGGTGCCAGCGCGAAAGGTGGGTGGGCGGCGAGCATTAAGCAGTCGCATATAGAGCAGAAAATGCCGGCCCATTATCTCATCAACGACCGTACAAAACAAGCCACTAAACCGACAACAACAACAACAACAGTAATGACGCCCGCAACGCGCCTGCCGCCCACCCCGCCATCCAACGAGTCGGCAATGGCAAAGTGCACTCGAACTGTGCCGTTTCCGTGCTGGTCTCATTTGGCGCTTTTCTATACTATACAGCTTTCATTACCCCAGCCTTTAGCCAGCATTTCGTGTGGCACAGTCACACCAATGACAACACCAACACAACAGCAGCAACCAACTTCATCAGCCGCAAATTCTCTCATTATCTTTTATTCATTTCGTTTCATTCATTCTATTCATTTACTTGCTTGCCTCATCGTCGTCGTCGTTTGCCGGCATTGCTGCCATACAGCTGGTGCTGATGCTGGTGCTGGAGTTTGCCACTCGGTGCACATGCCACACTGTGCTCTCTCATGAATTTGCACTCATCAACGCAGCATCCGCCAGGCAGGAGTAAAATTTTTAATGGCGAATGAAATTATAAAGTCTCGTAAGAGAGAAGACAAAAAAGAGCCAGCAATGTTGTAACCAAACGCTTTGCTTTTGCCTGCGCCGCAGGTTGTGGAGGATGTGAAATAATGAAAGTAGCACAAAAATATGTGTATGTATGTATGTAATCCACGTAATAATAATAATAATAATATATTTTGGCGCCAATTTTGTGCCACACTACGACATGCGGTTCAGCTAGTAACTGGTCCGTTAAGCTTTTTAAAGGTTATGTCGAATATTACTCATTAACGGTAGGAGCGTATTGTACATATGGTTAAACCTTTTACGTATCCCAGTTTAATCTACGTAATTGTAACGGGTTCGGATTTTTATCCCGTCGGTAACCCTACTCAAAATTATTTGCGGCCAATTTTCTGCCACCTAAACAAAGAACTCAAATCTTTCCGTCGGCAGAAAATCCAAAGACGCTGACTCTATTTCTGT
The DNA here is from genome assembly GCF_042242935.1 of Bactrocera oleae. Classification (NCBI taxonomy): domain Eukaryota; kingdom Metazoa; phylum Arthropoda; class Insecta; order Diptera; family Tephritidae; genus Bactrocera; species Bactrocera oleae. The sequence goes on along the minus strand of NC_091540.1, from coordinate 60,916,757 downwards.
CATAAAAATCTCCTCTCCTTGTCATCCACTACTTTTCCGATATCAACAAAATCATTAGATCAAAACACTGGGTAAGTCAAACATCTAGCAGAGGTGTAATCCACAATAATAAATCATAGGAAAGAAAGACTTGTCTTACATTTTTTTAACATCTAGGATTTTTATTTTGCTCCACCCTAATATGCATATCTTTGGGCAACTTCGAAACTGTGTAAATAACTTAGAAGCGAAATCGGCTGCCATGAAATGTCCTTCTACCAAAGAACTCCATTTATTTCCCAATATGAAAGTTCGGAATTGTTTTCTTCATTAAAGATATTACAGAGTCTACTTTGACACTCAGTAAAACTGCTATGCAAACTTAAGTAGTGACGACTGGCACTGAGCTCAATGATAATAAGATATACAAAGCTATTGAGAATCAAGCGCTTTGCAGTTCCTATTACTTGGAGGCATGTGGCATCGTCGGAGCGGAATAAGACGACGATATGTCTTTTCGACTAAACAGCTCAACACTAAAGTTACGAATCCTACGAATCCATATGAAGGATTGAGGTCTTTCTGAAAACAACTTGCCGTAGATCACGGAAGCTTTTATAGCTATGAAATCGTAGTTTTCGATACACCTAATAAGTATCATCGCTCAATGAGAACTCTCTCCAGTTTTCAAGTGGCACGATATTTGTTTTTCCCCGCCCACTCTTCAAATAAAAGTACTGTTAACAACTACTAAAAGCGCAATAAATCAAGCAATAAACACGGCAGAGACATGAAATTATATTTTTGGAATGGTATGAGATGTCTTTATAGGAACTGCGTTCAAAATTAGACAGTAGGCGTGGCACCGCCCACTTTTAGATGAAAACCCATATCTTAGGACTGATTTCAACCCAATTCCACTATGCAAATCAAGCAACAATGATTGTATCGGGATAAAGCTTTGCGTGAATAATGCGTTAAAAGTGTGCCACCTTGTGACCAAAAGTTGTCAAAATTGAACCAAAACTGTTCAAGCCCCTAAGTACTGAATATGTGAACCCCAGTGACTATATTTGACTTTTTACCGCAAATATCCGTCAATATGTAAGATATATTATAATATATATATATATATAATAAGTATAATAAGTTTGACGAACTGGATGGATTTAGCATAGTCCGATATGACCGATCAAAACCACATGCTTGTATGGAAAACTTTTTTATTTGTGAAGGGTATTATAGTATCGGTATTTCTAGTTTCGGTGCTTTTGTTTTTATTTATTCAAAAAGTTTTTATACACTGAACAAGGTATATTGAGTTTGCCACGATATTTGTAGCAACCAGAAGGAAACGTCTACATTTGTCTGTATGTCTGCGTATACGCGAAGCAGCCCTTTAGTTTTTGAGATATCGATATGAAATTTTGCAGATGTACTTTTCTATCCAAGAAGCTGCTTATTTGTGGGACCCGCTGATATCGGACCACTATAGCATATAACTGTCATACAAACTGAACGATCGAAATCAAGTTCTTGTAAGAAATCTTTTGCATTTGTGAAGGGTATTATAGCTACGGTGCAACTGAAGTTAACCTTTATCTTGTTTTTGTTACCGCTTGAATAAATAACTAATATAATATTAACTTATGGAAATTTAAAATTAATCTTTTTGTAGAGAAAGTATTTGAAATAGCAAGGAGACTCAGTACTTGCACATATATATGTATATTCGATATATAATATTTCTTATAATAAAATCGTACTAAGTGCACATAATAAATTTCGTTAGCAATACACACGCACACCTACACATACACACACATCAAGATATCAAAGAGTTTTCGGAAAATTGAATCGATGAAATTGCGCAAATGACAAACGCAAGAAAAAAACCTGCAACTACAGAGATGCCATTTGCAATAATAATAAACACAGGCATATATATACACATATATACATACATATAGACTTACATGTGTGAATATGTATATAATGTATGAAAATATGTAGCATTACAGTGGGGGTTGTAGCATTAATGTATCGAATAGTCATTTGCGAAAATTTGGGGTTCAGAGCCGCTTCGTCTCACACATGCGAAGAAGTGTCACGGAAATGTTGCTGGCTATTTGCAGCGTCGTTTGGCGGCGTCGGTGCGTAAATTCGCGAATCGTGAATTTGAAGTTGCCCACAAACAATCACACATATGTAGTCGCACGTGTTGGCCCAGTCAAGTCAACAGCTCGCGTCGCGCGTAATTTTCCATTTGTTCTATTCACAGTCCAACCGCCTGCCCCCCGTGCCTGACTGGTGAATGACTGTTGATTACCGCTTGCTGGTGTGAGTATATAGATTTTCACGCTTCCGGCATGAGTGGAGTGCCGCTTCTCGCAACGCACTTGAGCGCCGCGAAGCTGGTTGCCGGTGCGCCGGTGAGAGGGTGTCAATTTGCGACAAGGCAACAGAAATCGAATTTGAAAAATAAATACGCACATGTGTGCCACACACACACACACACACATGCACACGGGCATATGTGTTGTGCACTAAATAAAAATGGCTGCTTGCAAATATTCGCAAACACTACCCCTGCCGCCCGCGCGCCACTCATTTCCTTTGTAATACGATATTTTAGTGACTTATGTCACTGCAGGAAAATCCATCAAATGTTAAAAATCGACGACATTTTGAAATCGGTAGATGCTAACAAGCATATATATCTACACACACACACACACACACACATATGAACATGTATAAGCATATATTTTTATATATGTGTGAGTTGGCATTTAGGTTTATAATATATAGTATTGATGTGTGCGTCGGTTGCTATTATTATAGCCACATTGTTGTTGCTGTTGTCTGTTTCTAATGGGATCACACTTCAATTCCATTTGTGCCTCAAACACACACTCATCCACACACCAACATATCAATCACAAATTAATGAGATGTGAGCGTCTCCTGACATGTTGTTGGCGTGCTTGTTGTTGTTCATCTTAACAATAACGGTAATATGTATTACCTACAAATGACGGTGCTTGTGCGGTTGCCTTTTTGTCAGTTGCTTTTAGCGGCCACACATGTGGACGCATACATCAATTGTTGTGCCACAAAGTTGATGTGTGTGTGTGTGTCGATATATCCATCTCCATTGCAGTGACGACCGCGCTGGGTCTGGGCCAACGTTTTTCCAAAGAAATTGTTCAATTCAACATGTTGTATTAACATATACTTGTATGTTTGTAAGTTGCTATATGTATTAGGGTGGTTTTAAAAAATATTAAAGTAAACAAATTTTTAAATTGCACGCCTACTGACGATATCTTATAACCAGATAATAATAAGCCAAATTTCGTAAAGATATCTCTTCTAGTTTTCCATACAAAGACAAGATTTTGATTGTTTAGTTTGTATGATAGCTACATGTTATAGTGATCCGATATCGACGCTTCAAACTAATAAGGTAGAGAAAGGGACTTGAGCAAAATTTCAGATTAATATCTCAAAAACTGAGCAACTAGTTCGCATACGAGTATATACAGACAGCTGAACAGCCGTACGTGGCTAAATCGACTCAGCTCGTTGCGCTGATCTTTTAAACATATATTTTACTGGGTCTCCGAAGTTTCCTTCTGGCTGTTACAAACTTCGCGGCCAACTTAGGGTTCATGGTATAAATATCTACGAGTATCGTTTATAAGTACTTCATAGTTTTTTTCTCTCTCTGATCCTAATTGTACGTCGTTAGCAGTACCCTTCTATTCGGTTCAAAATTTTATTTGTTATACTCAGGGTTGCGAATGTTTTAGTTCAAACATTTTGTATTGAAAATAAAATTTTTATTTTCCAATACTCATATTGAGATTAAAAATTAGATTTACAGTTTTTAATCCCGAGATTGCGATAAAAATTTGGAATTTAATTTTTTAATCCTGACGTTGGGACTTAAATTAAATTTCATTTTTTAGATGTTTGGAATAAAATTGAAATAAAAATTGAAATTTTTTTTTTGTTTTGAATGAACGCGAAAAACGTTAATTCTAAAATAAATTGCTGTTTTTTTTTTAATTTTTATTTAAATACTTTGTTATTAAAATTTGTATTTTTTATTTTTCAATCCGGATTCAAATTTATAATCCGGTTTTTGCGATTAAACTTTTTTAATCCGGTTTTTGATATTAATATTTTTATTTTTAATTTAAATTTTAATTAAAATATTAAAATCTTTTATTTTTTTAATTCCGTATTTGGGATTGAAGTTTTGAAAATCTGTAATAATATGGTTTTTTCAGTCCCAAAATTTATTTTTTAATTTGCTAGAAGGACAGTTAATAGCAACTTGAGCCTGAGGTTTAAGCGGCTGTATCCATGTGAATTATAAAATTCGTTTTTGTTTTTCATATACACATATGTATCGAGTCTAAATATGTTTGAAAATATTCTACGACAATTTGAAGTTGATGTGAAAAATAGTTTCGGGGATATGAGCGTATTTGTAAGAATTTTTAGTTAGTGTAATCGACTCCCAAAACTTTAAACGCGCTTTTCTCGAAACGATGTTTTCACAGTCGCTGAGGAAAATTTCTCTGAAACGGCTGGACAGATTGAATTGAAGTTTTCACACGACTCTCTTTGATATAATTATCTGATAATCGTCGAAGCAACATGATTGTGATAGTAATTCTGATTTTGAAATGAAAATAAGTTTTTTTAGGAACCCGCCATTTTCTCAAATATCGAAATTTTGACTAGTCCTTTGCTCATTACCTGTATTCATACTTTAGTGATAATATTTTTTTTTTGATTTTTGAATTTGAAACAGTTTTAAGCAAAAAAAATCTTACTCACCTCCAGACACCTTTTTTTGGATGTCATACTAAAGATCCCCTACGAAATCCGGGGAATTAAAAATTAAAAATAAAATAAATCGGCTCTTATTAATCACATCCTTTTATTAATTAATTAATTTATTTAATAATATGTATCTTCAAATCACAAGAAGGCGCATTTTTTCTGATTTGCAAGTGTATATAATCCTTTAAGAAAACCAATCTTAAAATGGTTTTTCAACATATGTTATAAGTAACACCCTAATAAACAACTTCTAATATACACCTACATACATACATATAAATTTATTTATTCCTCTATCTATATGCGAATGTACTCGTGAGCACCTCAAATCGTATTTTGCAAATTGAATTTTAATTTTTTGTGCAAATCAGCTTCTAACCAACAACTGACAATGTTTCCATCATTTCACCAAGACACTTCAGCAGAGAGAGAGAGAGAGATCGTACGCGTCTAGATACAACAAATGGCTGAGGCAAAAAGGTATCAAAGTAATTGAGTTGAATGCTTTTTGCGACATGCAAATGAAAACGGAAGCGAAAGTGTTGAGGGACTGCCTATGACATATAATACATATGAACAGTTGTAGTTTCTACATACATTATTATATTGTATATATTCTATATAAATAGATATGTACATGTGTATATGCTTAGTGACATCAATTTACAATCAAACGAAATGGAAGTATCGCATTAGCAATGGACAGGTGCACAGCGAATCACTCAATTTTTACGTCGCGCAATTTTGTTGAAAGGAAAGCTTTTCAGATTCAACTTCCATCTGGTGGCTTTAACAACTTTTGGTATACCGAACTATTTGAGGACATAATGTACCTTATAGATATGGCGCTTTCGGCTGCAGTAGTTAATTGTTTTTAATATTTTAGGCCAAGAAAAAATATATATACTCTTTCATTTATGTTAGCCTTTTTAGCTCTTAAAAGCTCCAAGCTAACAGTTTGTATATATAAAAAACAAACAAGACACCTTCGTGTGGAAAAGCACTTGTAAGTTTTAGTTGTTAAAATTTCGATAGTTTATTTAAGATGTTGACAAATAATTTCACCGAGCCTTATCCAAGGCCATTAATTTTAGCATTAAGTATTCAACTTGTGATCGCCGAAAATTAGGAACGAAAGAACGAGCTAAAAGCGGAGCATTCAAGGGATCTGTACTTGAAACTGTATAGTAATTCATTAAAGAGCCAGAGTATTCTTCAACGATTATGAAGGTTGGTGAAGGAGTCTACTGGCGCACACTATCCATCTATCATAGTTTCAGTATTCTTTACAACTGCAGCATTTTCAAGCCGAGATTACTGCCATTCAAGTAGCAGTTGATCTACTGCTCCTTAGCCTGACTTCCTTTGGCGAAGTGATCATCCACGCCGATAGTAGAGCGGTAATAGTAGACTAATACTGATCGTGTGCTCGCAGCTGGTTATGACATACCTCACATCACTAACATATTATATCAACGGCATCGTGTTATTTCTGGATAAGATAAGTTTGGTCACCAGACTATTAGGGAAGCGCAGACTACTTTAAAGCTGATGAGTTGGCAAGAAAGAGCAGCTCAGCAGCGCCAAAAGCTGGGTTTAGTGGGTGCTAGGTGAGCGCTGGGAAACTAACGGTAAATGTGCAGTTGCAAAATTTGTCTGCTTTAATGCAATTCGCAAATAGGAACCGATGAGGTAAGAACATATCATCACTTTTTTTTGAGTGAAATCTCATACCTTTAAACATCCAGCTGAGCAGGTGGGAATAAAAATCAAACGTCTTAGCAGATTTGCAATGGATTCAAGACTGCTTGTCGATAATTTTAATTACTGAAACTCTTTTTCTGGCTTCAAAAAGGTCGCATCATAATCGCTTCAAGTGAGATCTTCTGTTGTGAACAGCCATATAAACATATCCCTAAAGTTGATATCACACGCTTGTGATGTTCAGTTGTGTTCAGGTTGAGTTCTCTCATACTCATAAATTTCAAAAGAATTTATCTCTTCGTTAAAAATGCTCGGCACCTCTAATTGAAGCATTGTTAAAAAACCGCGTTAGAGTTTTGCATATGAGGTATTTTTTTAGATGTGTGGTTTTCAATGAGGCAATACTTTTTTCGAAGTTGGTTTTTTTGACAGCTGTTACTTGATTTAAACTCAGTTTGATTATTTGCCCAACAAATATCTAACATATATATTTCTTTGTAAAAGCTTTTATTCTTAAGTTGATATTGAAGATTATTCACCAATTTTGTAAGCTTTTGAGCAAAATATAACCCTCAAGTCAATATTTCTACAAATAGTAGGACGAGTTGAATTTGAATCATACGCTTATGGTTGACTTGACTTGAGTTAAGTTCTCTCAAGTTGAAAATTAGTAGTTTTATAGTATTTCTATATAAAAAAAACAGTATTCGTAGAGTTAAGAAATAAACTTGTTGTTTTATGAACTACGTTAGATTTCAACTAAAACTTTAATTTAACTAAAGCTTATGAGAGGTCGAGTACTGTGCATTTCAACTACAAAATCTATAATTATACCCTAAACATGGTATATTAAGTTAGCCACGAAGTTTGTAACACCCAGAATAAAACGTTGGAGACCCTATAAAGTATATACATAAATTATAAGCATGCTGAGCTGAGTTGATTCAGCCATGTCGGTCGGTCTATCCGTCTGTCTGTATATATACGAACTAGTCTCTCAGTTTTTAAGCTAACGATCTCGAAATTTTACACCTGTCTTTTTCTCACTAAAAAGCCATTCATTTGTCGGAACGGTCGATATCGGACCACTATGGCATATAGCTGCCATACTAACTGAATGATCGGAATCAAGTGCTTGTATGGAAAACTCTTTAAATTGACGAGATATCTTCACGAAATTGGGCATGAGTTATTGTCTAAAGCAACAATGTAATATCCGATAAAATTGTTTAGATCAGATCACTATATCATATAGCTGCCATACAAAGTGAACTATCGGAATCAAGTTCTTGTAAGGAGTCTTTGTATTTGTGAAGATGCAACCGAAGCTAACATTTTTTCTTGTTTTGTTATCAATATCCATAACTTTATTTACTATATACTTTTATATACAATAATTATATTGTACACTAATATATTATATATGGTACATAGACATATATCTGCTATTCAATAAATATATACTTAATATATTTTGAAAATACTTGCTAAGAGATGAGATAGTCTTTTATGACTCCGATGTCACTCCGCCAGCCCCGTCTGCTCACACCGAAAATCACCTTAAAAATTCCCTTTTGCCGTTTGAATAAAATATTCGGTTCTTTGTAGTAATTTGAAAGCACTAACATACCGAAAATGAAGAGCCAGCATTCAGGCAGCAACGAGTGGCGCACAATGCGAAGCAACGGCTCGAAATGCGAATCAGACGAGAAATATTGCTTGATTGAATCGAATTGAATGATATTAAAATTGAAATTTGTGCAAAATGCAAAAGCGTACAAATCTAAAACACGCACACAAAGCTGGCTGTTACTTGCCTGCTGCATTGCTGATGCCACAATGTGTGTGTGTGTGTGTGTGTCTGCATTTGTAATCGCATGCTAAGCACACGAATTTGCCTTTCATTTGTATGCATGCGTGACTAGACGAGTGTGTATGTGTGTGTGTGTTGTTGTCGTTGTTTTTGTAGCAGCGTGTGTCGCATAAAGTCAAATTTGTTACCGATTCTTATCAAAAGCTTGTGAAGTCATGTGTCGTCTTCTTAAATGTAAACTCATTTCTAAGCCACAGACATGCCACATACGAACCATACAAACATATAGTCACACATACACAAATACACATGTGTTCACATGTACTCGTATGTGTGATTCGCCTCATAAGCCAGTTAATTTGTATGCATGTATGTTTGTGTGTTCGCTTGTCCTGTCGTGTAGCACCGCTATTGTGCCACTTCATCCCTGTCGTGCAAATTTTTCATTTGCTGATTTTTTTTCGATTTTTTACAGAATTTTGTTTTTGTGTGTGTGTTTTTTTTTTGTTTTTTGTTGCTGTCGAAAACGAGGGTCGAATGTCAATTGATTTCAGTTTGCCATTTTCGTTTATTGCTCCGCTTTTCGTTTCACTTGATACCCATGCCATGCGGTTTGGTTGTTTTTCTGTGGAAAATGTCAAAAATAAAATTGAAATGGCGGTCGTCTTTGTGGCGAAAAAGGACGAACATTTTCATGCGAAGCGTAAAGTACCTTTGGCGTACAGGTAGAAAAGTCATTTCATTTATTACTCATTGCTTTTGGTTATTAGAGTTGCACAGTGGGTGTGGCGCTCCTTCGGACTGACAGTTGCCGCATTACAAGTAAAACGTTTTAATGTTGTTGCAACAAACAAACATATACGAAGGAGAGTGGTTTCGAAATGGATTAAAAAGTTTGCCAAAGGAATTAGAGTAGTAAATTGTAAAGAGTTTGCTTGCGAAATTCAGTTAGAATTTGTTAAATATATGTTTGGTTGACTGACTTTTGGTTAATTACACATTTGAGGTTAGATTTAAAACACATTATAGTTATATTTGCAACTTATATAAAATTTCTTGAAGTAGATTGTTATACCCACATATACGACAATTTTGGTACATTTTACGAAATGAAAGACCCAAAAAGTGATATCATTGTGAAAGTTTACTTAGTTGAAAAGCTGTCATGTCATTGTCAGTACATTGTCATTTACTATCCCAACTCATAAAACAGCCGAGTATATTGTCGGTATACTACCCGGTTATTGGCAGCATATAACACTTGCAGCTTATATATATTCAGTGTTATATATTTGCTAAATTATTTTGCCGTAGAAAGTCATGCGATCAAATTTGACGCGGACTGACAAAACAACAACATTTTCACATATTTTAATACAATTCTTTAGTGTCGAAAAAGTGTTATCATTGTTAAACTTTGCTTTGCTGGAAAGCTGTCATGTCATTGTCAGGACATTGTCATATACTATTCCAGCTGGTCGACCAACAGTCGAGTGCCGTTGGTATACTACTGTTTATCCGTTGTTTGAAACATTTAAAAATTATCTACATTTAAAGTTATATGTATCTAAACGATCAGGACACTTCATCTTTTCGTATGTTTTTCGGTCCGTATAGCTGTCAGCGAGCAAAAATTATCCCTTTTCGAGGATCTCCGCAAAAATATTGGTATAAAACTGAATAGATATCTTAATGTTACTAAATGGCTATTCTTTCTTGACATAAAAGTAGTGGATTACTAAAAACGGATGAAATAATTTCAGTAATTTTAGCTTTTAGGCACTTTCGCCACTATAGTTGACTTTATGGTCAATAAAAAATGTTGCTTAGGCATGTGTTCAATTTATCATTATTTTATTTTTAATTTTTTATTTTTAGAGATCCAACTTGCGTTATTTCATCACTTCAGTTTTCCGAAAACATCCCTGAAGTAATTTGAAGGTATTCTGCCGAGTTGACAGTCCTTGGTCGAATAAAATCCAGGTTCGTTCCGATTACGTAGAGTAGACTAGCGTATGAACGGTTATGTAGCTTGTGGACCTGCTTAAGTTATCTATTGTAAGCCTCTGAGAGATTAGATGTGCTTGTCATAGGGAAAGTGAAATTTATTGACAATGAATGATGGTATTTTCGGAAGGCAGAAACAATTAATAGACCTCTCTAACAGCCATCACTGCCAGATTATAGATACTCAGCAAAACAACATGACCAATGAATTAGCCAGATTTTAACTCTTATAGAATATAGTATGTTTGTACTGGCAAAGATATTATTGTATATTAATAATTGACTAATATTTTTCTTAGAGAAAATGCAAAGAAGTTTTTATAACACATTTTTCTCTCGAATAAATATATTCAAAAAAGAGCGCTTGATATTCGACTAATCGACTAACCGGATTAACTGGATAGGGCAATATTCGAATAATAATATTCGGAATGCACTATACGGAAAGTCATTAGTCGTCGACTATTAAACGCTCGTTTTCGACTATTCGAATAGTATTATTCGGTTAATATTCATACGCACAGTTACATACCGGTTATTCGACTAATCGATTTACAGGTTATTCGAATAATTATTCGAATAATTATTCTTGTAGATATTTAATCGATAAACATGTCTATAATATATATGAGTCTCAGTGGAGTCAATCCCTGACTTGCTCAACAAGGAGGAAAACGTAACATGAATGGAATATGAGCCACACATGCGGATTGTTAAAATTTAAATGGAATGATATAAGAACTCTAGTAGGAGTACTAACAGGCCACTGCCTAATCGGCAGACATGCAGGTAGACTTGGAATGTCATTTTAACTCGAAAATTTACTTTAGATGTTAAAAAAAATTTTTGTTTGTCCAAAAATTTTATTTTTTTATAATCTACAAATTTTACCCTTAGGCTAAGCCAAAAAAAAAAATTTTTTTTCGCTCCACCCTAACGTACATTGTATATTATAATTTTGTTTTTTTTAACGAAATAGTTATATTGGTAAATTACGTGCTGTGATTCAAACAAAATTTCCGCTTCTGTTTTATCAGTGGAACTCACTTTTGAGTATTTTAGACTTCCATGAACTACAGTTTCCATAAATTGTTATTGTTGTAATTGAGAAAACACTTTCACTTTCACATCAAATTTGTTTCTTAACACGTTAAGGCATCTCTTAAACAATATATATATCTCGAAGTCATGGCAATACCGTTTTTTAGGTTAGGATGAATTTGCAGTAAGAAAAGTTTTGAAGAGTATACTGAGATTATTTCAATTTATGCTTATAAGAATAGTGGATAACAAAAATCAAATCAAACTAATGATATGAGGTCTACAAATTTTCGCTTTACATTTTAAATTACCTTTAAAGAAGCTTTTAGTTAAATGATACCCAAATTTAAGGCGAACTTTCCTGCATTCAAGCCAATACAAAGAATCTTGTGCTGAAAAAAAGGATTTATGCTCTGCATGCAAAAGAATTCACGCAAAGAAATTAGAAACATAACAAAGAAGTCAAAGTGAAAAGTTTCTGAGCGAACGCAGGGAAAGCCAACAACATTGGACGTACGGTTGGGTGGATAAAAATCAAGGCAATAATATATAATATGTATGTGCTTATGTATGTGTGTAGTGGCCAAATATTTGCATGCCATGTTTGTGTGTCTGTGTGTGCGTGTGTGTGTGTGTATTTCGTTTTGCTTGCTCACATGTGAAAAAGTATGCGCCTACAAATGAAGAAAATGCCAGCAAAGTAGAGCGTACTCACCACAAATACACTCACGTCTACACTTTATATTAATATTTGTTTGTGTGTGTGTGTGTGCGTGGTAGTGGAAAGTAATCCGGAAACTTGGAAAGTTTTAAGCACTAGCAGAGAGTGGAGCTTACGCATCAATTGTTATAGCGGCTTTAAGTTTTTTCTTAGTTTTGTTTTTGTTATTGCATGCATGTTAGTGCGCTGAGCCGTTCTCATCACTCACACACACGCACACACATACACATATGCGGCTAAGTGTACTTTTGAGTAACGCAACCGCCACTTTGTGCAAAGTTTGCTGGCAAAGCTTTACACAGCGCACAAAGGCAAAGTGCTGCTTCACTCCACTCCTTTCCACTATTGCACTAAGTATTATTATTATTACTGCTACTGCTACTGCTATTATTATTAACTTCATGGCAAATGCAGAGTAAGCGATGCAAAGCGCCGTGAAGACCTCTTTACAAACCGTCAAAATGTTGATGTTCCACATTCGGAACAATAAAAAATGAATGCTAATGCTGGCAGAAGACATTCAACATGTATTACATACTTATGTAGTATAATACATACAGGTTGGTTGAAAAGTGATTAGTGCTCACCAACAAATACACGACTAGCTCCAATTTTTTTTTGTTTCTCAAGTTGGTACAACTGTCGTGAAAGCACATGCAAAGTTACAAGTCATGCTGTCAATTAATTCTTTGTTTGGAAGCCATTTGAAATTGACGTGTCAGAGTATTTTTTTAAATAATATGGAAAAAATTGAATATCACGCAATGATTAGTTACTTTGTTTTAAAAGATTAAAAAGCAAAGAAAATGTATGCACAATTGTTAGAAGTGTGTAACAAGTCCTCACCTTCAAAACGCACCCTTGAATTTTGAGCTGGTGAATTTAAACGTGGTCGTACTAGGCTTGAAGATGATCTACGCGTAGGACGACCAAAAACCGCAACCACACCAGAAATCATTGAGCAAACTCATAATATTGTTAGTGAAGTTCCAAGTTTGACTAAGCGTGAAATTCCTAATGCCATAGGCAGCACAGACAAACGAGTACTTCATATTTAGCATGGAGAATTACATGTGAAAAAGCTGTTTGAAAGTTAATGCCGCACACATTAACAATACAAAAAAAACTGGATCGAAAACAAAATTGATCACAAAAGTGTTTTAATAATGACAAAATTCATCAAATTAAAGTATGAATTGCTTGAGTATCCATCGTATTCACAAGATTTGGCTCCCAGCGACTACTACCTCTTCAGAAACCGGAAATAATTCCTTTGTGGAAAGCGTTTTTCGTCGAATGAAGAAGCTATTACAGCCACAGACGGGTATTTTGCAGAACTTCAGGCAAGTCATTATAGGGATGGCAAAAAATTATTGGAGAACCGTTGAAATAAGTATATTGAAGTTAAGGGAGATTATATTGAATAAAAATATATATTTCGTACCAAAAACAGTATTTTTTCATTTTGAGCGCAGAAACTTTTCAACCAACCTGTATACATATGTGTATGTATGTACATATGTAAGTAAACCACCTTCTAGTCAAATTAAGTTTATTTAATAAGGATATCTTTTATATAAAATATTTTATATAAAAACTTGAATTTGATTTTGATCGCACAGTTTGTATGGCAATTAAATGCTTTAGTTCGAACTAGAAAATTTGTTCGGACATGATCGGATATTATGGTAATGCTTTGGATAATAATTCATGCCAAATTCGTTGAATCTAGCTTGTCTGATAAAAAAAGTTTAATTTTTGTCGCTGGCTCTTATATAGAGTAGCAATTTTGAATAGTTGCTACACCGTATTAGAAAAATATTTGGAGGGAAGGGTTTATCCCTCCTCGTAGTGTGTCGCAAAAATGAAATTATTTCCCTGGATAGTATTGGTGTTTCCTATTCATACAATTGTACCTATTTTTTGATTCTTGGAATATGTTTTTTCTAAAACTTACACTTTAAGTACTCCTTCAAATCGAATTTTTACTCCATATAAAAGTAATTTAATAACCCCGCATATAGCATATATAAATTAATATATGGACATTTTATACCGATCTCAAAAAACGTATATAACTCCACAATAATGAAAATACTTTAGATTAGTTCTGGTCTAATGAAACCAGTGCTATAGGATTATATTGTCAGTCGCTTTCAAAAATTTTCTGTTTGCGAAACCAGGTGCTTAAAGGTTAAGGGTGCTTCTTGTTGGAGACCCCACATATTTTGGACTTTATTTTTTTTGTAAATCGAAATAAAACAAAGAAAAAAAGTAACTGCGACTTGACCGAAGATATACTGTCTTTCACAGGTGCACTTCTTATAGCAACTATATGCATAACTAAATCACAAAACATAAATGGTCTACGGTTTGCAAGCCTCTCTAGATCTTTGATAAAAACAATCTTCAAGTCGAATCAAGATTACTAAATAAGGCAACAATTTCTTTCTGAAGATGTTTATCTTGATTTGGATCGATTACTTTCTATGGCAGCTACATGTGTATATTAGGGTGGAGTGAAAAAAAAAATCTTTTTTTGCTTAGCCTGCGGTCAAACTTGTAGATTATAAAAAAAAAAATTTTGGAAAAAAAAAATTTTGGAAAAAAAAATTTTGGAAAAAAAAAATTTTGGAAAAAAAATTTGGGAAAAAAAATTTTTTTTTTTCATTCTAACGACATCCCACTCACTTTTAAGGTAAACTTTCAGGGTAAAATGTTTATTTCGTAAACAAATTTTTGTAAGTGTTCTAGAAGCTGTGGAGAGTTCTCTTTCTGGCCAATTAAAAGTTATCATTTTAAAAAAAAATTTTGTGGTCATTATTGGAGTTTCAAAAAAAGTCTTAAACGACAACATGCTTTCCTTAGGCGTTAAAATAAATTTTAAGTCAAAAACCGTCACATTCGGTAATTTTTATATAAATGTGAAGAGTTTAAACTAAAACAATTATTTTTTTTTGTCCAAAAAAAAATTTTAACTCGAAATTTACTTTAAAAGTGTGATGTTAGATGTTAAAAAAATTTTTCTTTTTATAAAAATTTTCTTCTATTAAAAACTACAAATTTTACCACAGGCTAAGCCAAAAATTTTTTTTTCGCTCTAGCCTAATGTATATGAGATAGTGGTCCGATCTTAACAATTTTGTTAATTTGTTTAATTTTCCGATATCGAAATGAATTTATGCGATGCTTGAAACGAGTTTATTTGTTTTGCAATGTAACCAAATCAATTTATGCTAAAGATAGTCCAATTCCTTTATCGTATCATTGGCAACTCTTTAGGTACGGTTGTTTTTTTAGCTTTCCACAGACGCTGCACATGTTCTGCTATATAATTTGATAAATTATTTCGTTCCGTTTGCAATCGCTATATTTCCACATGCCTGCCCGTCAACTGATTACACATCTAGTGGAATTCGCATTAAACCATCATTTACATAATGCCAATATTTGGCGTTAATGGCGGCTTTCTAATTAGTGGCCTTTAATGCCGACGAAGTCGCCGAGCGTATCATTGAGTTCATTAAAAAAGTTTCAATTGCGAGTGTGCAGAATTTTTGCAATTCATATTTTTCTTTAATTGCCAGCAGCAAGAGGCACAAGCACTGCGCCACATTAATGCAACGAAGCTGATAACCGAGTTAAACCGATTCGTGCACGCGCTTATCAACAAGCCATTCATTTTAAGTTTCCGCACGATAATTAAAAATGCCGAAGGCAACGATGCGTGTTCGTACGCAATTTGAGAAGAATTGTTATGCTGCCGCGTTAGTGTTTTGCATTAAAGAGATATAAATGTAAATGCGGCATGGTGCTAATTGACTTTCATTTCATTGGCCTCGGCATGCAAAATTGTTTATTTATTTATTTATCTTTTAAATTTTTGTTTTAATTAGTTTAAATTCATAACAACCGTTCGAGAGATAAAGTTTTACAACAGCACGGAACATGCACTGCAATTTTTTAGCACAACAGTGTAGATAAAATAGAAATTTTCACTCATTAATTTTATTGTTGTTATTATTTAATATATTTAAATTTTTTTAATATCACTTTCAAATTTCCTCGTATCACGTCACGTTGCACAACCGACCGTTAGCGTAATTTAACTAAAGCCACGAACCTTGCGCGCTCACGCCGGCATAGCACTTAATCAAGTGGCAACACGATTGCTTCGCCTATCTGCCACCGTGCTGACACATCTGTTATGCCAGCCGTTTGGCTTCGTGATCCCCTAGCGTGCATCGATCGTGCCGGCAGTTTCACTAATGCAAATCGTCATAAATTTTAATTTATTCACAAAATCCTTGGCAGGAAGCAAATCCTTCGCGCTTTGCGCTTCCGCAGACAATGAAATATCGCGCGCATCGCGTAGCGGCGCTGAAGGGTTGTGCGCATGCGCACAAGCACACGCTAGTATTTTGGCTCCTGTACTCTTGCTGTTGCTATTATATGCTGATCAGCTTGTATCATGTGCGTGATCGCTTGTTATTTGCGTTTTGGGCGTTTACTCGCGCATAAATTATAAAACCTTGTACCCTTTACGTTTTCGCTTCGATCCTTTGGTGCGCTTCACATGCAGTGCCTTCAATGGCACGTATTTTGAGCATCAATCCTGCTCACAGGAATTTGCATGTACTGTATAATATTTTTTATATTTATATTTGAATACTGGGCGCTACTGTAGGGATTATGGAATGCGTAGATAGGCAGCATGCTTTCATATCTAATAATCTCAGTTGATTGATCATTCACCATTAGTTATATTTACCATAGTGCGGTGAAATTCAAAATTTTATGAATATAATCTTCTGCAGAAATATTTCATAACATTCCATATCCAGTGAGTATTCCGATAATGTTCCTACAATCTCTTCCATTGAGTGCCAGTAGGAATTTTGTATACTTCCGATCCACCGTTTTACACTTGACTTCTGCAGTTTAGCACCCAAGTAAATAGTTTCGATTTTTCTCACCACGCTTCTGCTCGTCGTATACACAATGCCAGGATTTTCCAATGTTGATTACGTTTTCGGATGTCAGCCGTACAACAGTCTTAGCAACTTCGTCCACTGTAATCGATGCCTTTGTGACCTGGCATCCCGTAGAAGTGAAGTCGCTTACTTCTGGTGACACTGTCCACAGCTGCCTTGCTTTCCAAGACCCTTCTGGCCGATATGCGAAACGAGGGTTCAGCCGTGATTACTGCTTATGTTGGGTGTGGAGTTGACATACGAAAAAAGGAGGAATTCCTTGATCCTAAATAATATCTTTATCTCTAAATAATATCTTTCTATACTTAACATTTACTTCTCTATACCTAACCTCTAAATTTGTCTTTGATAGGAATTATATTCAAAAATATCGTATTAATATTTCAAAAAGGGATATGTTATTCAATCTTACGTGAAATTGTGTTTCGAAGGTTTTGCCTTGTTTTAGTTTCTCAGCATACTCCCTGTATGAAGTCGACGCTATGGTATGGAAGCGCAACATTGTTGTTCTCAACTTCCATCACTGAGAGACTCCAGACATTCATCAACAAGTGCATGAATATTATGGCTCAAAATTATGAGTAACCAAGCATTATGGCGATTATCAGAGGAGAAACCTGTACTGATGCAAATAAAGCGCAGAAAATGGCGCTTGAAAGATCATTCCCTGAGAAAGGCACAGAACAGCATTACGAAGAAGTCACGACCAACCAAATATAATATGGAAAAGATCGTACTGCGCTAATTAGCCGATAACAAAATTTCATCTGGCATCTTTACCTTAATCGTACTTCAGTGCGGAGTAATCAAAAAAAAAATAAAAATTGAGGCGGCTAGATTTAAAATTTTCTAACAGTTGGCAATGATGATCAGATTATTTAAAAATCACAAATATCATTATTATAATTAATAAAAATATATTTCAATGTAAAAACTGTTAATTTGAATTCACATAAACTGTTTTTATACACTAAACATAGTATAGTATTAAGTTTGCCGTGGACCTTATAAAATATATTTATAAATGATAACGTGATGAGCTGAATCGATTTAACCATGTCCCGTCAGTCTGTATATACGCGAAATAGTCGCTTAGTTTTTGAGACAACGTTCTGAAATTTTTCACATGTGCTTCTCTCCCCAAGAAGCTACTCTTTTGTCGAAACCGTTGATATTGGATCACCATAGCATATACTGTAGTTGTCATATTAACTAAATGATCGGAATAAAGTACTTGTATGGAAAACTTTTGCATTTAATGAGATGTCTAGATGAAATTTGACATAGACTTTTGCCTTGAACAGCGATGTAATCTCCGGAGAAATTATTCAGATGGGACCACTATAACATAAAGCTGCCATACAAACTGATCGATCAAAATCTGGTTCATATATAGAACACTTGTTTATTTGACAAGTTATTTTTATAAAATTTGGAACGGATTATTTTTGAAGGCAACGACATAATCTCCGAACAAATTGTGTAGATCAGACTGCTATAGCATATGACGAACATATAAACTGAACGATCAAAATCAAGTACTTGTAGAAAAACTTTTTCATATGACAAGATATCTTCACCATTTTGCACATGGATCATCTTCTAAGCTCTGCACTTATTACATATTCTTTGTAATTATGAGGCCAGAAAGAAAGTCGATAAGAGTTAACTAAACAATTAGGACCAGTAGACGAAGTCTCCAGAATATACCAAAAGCTTAATCGCCGCGTGCAGCAAACTCATCCAGTGCTATACTCAAAAATTTCAATTTAACAGCATTTTTTATTATTGAAATTACGAAAATTCTGCGTTTAAACACCCGAACTCAGAGTTACTTAAAACGCTGGCTGTGTAACTCTCACCTTTCTACGATATACTCATACTTGTACATGCCACACATTAACACATATATATTTATATCTATTATGTAAGCATATGAATATGACACATGTAAATTTCACACAAAACTACATAAATTATTGCTTTAAATAAAAAAAAGGACTAAAAATGTCAACTAAATGTTTGGCCGTAAATCACCGAATTTGATGTGAAAACCTTTACCCTTTACCAACAAATCAAACACAATGCATGTAAGGATCGTAAAATATTGAACACTTCAAAGGCACACATATATATGCATACATACAAACATATGTTGAGTAAATATGTTTGCTGTATTGAAGAGCATGAATATTCATAGCAGCACAAATCAAAAGGACAATTTAGATTATTACCCATAAAATGCGAATAGATGAGTGCCTGTATGTGTGTATATATGTGTATGTACGCAAATCGTGTAAGTGATGCTCGACTATAATAAAACGCGTGTAATAGCTGAGCACTCGTCTAATGGCGCAACCCTTATCGGTCTGCCACTATCACTATTTGCCCATTGTGTGAGCGCTTTTAACGCCGAACTCTGCGCAACTAACTGTAAGCTATTTAAATATTATCTATCTACATATATGTACATACATACATATACATATATCTAAAAGCGAGCAAAACCAAAATCCACTCTCGATTTCATTAATACCTCATACCCAAACCCGCTGAGGAGGCGCTGAGCAACAACTGACTGCCTTTACATGTGTGTATGTATATGAGTTTGTGTGTGTGGTTGCCTATCGCTGCAAATCGGCAATAAATCGCAAATTTAAATTTTCGCAAAACAGACAATAGCACCGCTTGCCGGCGAACAATGCGAAAACCCACGAAGCAAACAAAAGGCTTGAGTACCGGACGCATTTGTGTGCGTTTTCGCACTAGCAATACAACATATGTATGTATGTATGTGTGTGTATTCTTGAGTGCACATCCTTTTGTTTGACTAACTGTGGCATACCTTTTAGTTGTTGTTGTTGTTGGTTTCTTTTTTTTTTTGCTGCCACTCTGCGCTCTTTGTTGAGGTTGCCTTGGCTTTTGTTGCTTTCATTATTTATTTATATGCTGTTTGCTTGTCCATTGTGTTTTTGTTGTTGTTTTATTAATATTTTTCGACTGCTAGGCTGGCGCTCTACAGTCGCTAATGGCAAGCATGTGGAAAATACTATCAAATATTGAACTTAACAGCGACTCACATAGCATGCCAACAGGCGCACAGGCAAACAAACACACACACGCATGCATGAGTGGCATGCAGCATGTTTATTTGGCAAATAATCAGCGATGTAGAACATCATACCTGACTTTTTATCAGCTAATGCGCATAAATAGAGACGAGCGCGCATTGTGTCGGCATTATTAATTGGCTGCCAGTTTTGGCATTACTTTTCCGTTTGCCGTCGTTTTTTGTATATTATTTCCATACATGCATCACTTGCGCATGCCTGCATGTATATGTGCGTATGTGTGTGTGTGGTGTTTGGTTGCGGTTAAAAGTTTTTCGTATAAAAATCGCTGCGTATTAAACGCTTAACTGATTACGTGGGCAAGCGAAGCGAAACCCTTTCCCAACGCATTCGCGCATTTTCGCCTACATTTCCATGCATATGTTGCATTATCGACAGCGCACACACATACACATGCGTACATATCGCGATGTGAATCTGTAGATGCGCATACAGAAATGAGGGTTAGCGCTTGCAATCTATGGAAAAAACATAAATAAATATCAGCGCATTAATAATAAAGACAATGCCACTCACATCATCTGCATATTCATAAAAGTTATTATGCGCACATGTGTTCGCGCGCATGCGTATAAAAAGCGTTGTTTGGCGCCCTCGAGCACTCTGCGCAGCTAGCTGAAATGTAACTTCACGCATTATGATTTTGATTACTGATTTTATGCCTTTAGACAATCACCTTTGTTGCACCCGTATTATTTCATCATTTCGTATGCTCTAGTATTACATATGTATGTATGTATGTATGTTTATTCGCACCTGGTTACTGAAGCGACTGTGTAGTAATGGAAACTAATGTAATTATAACCGTACTCAAGAACGCTAACTGCGTTCTACTTGATCAAAGTCCAAGTATTCGATCAAGTCCTTATGTTTTGGAAAACTCTTCCTCGAAAATGCTTAAACTCTATTGGAGTATTCTCACGTAGCAGAAAATAGTTAAAAATGGATTTTTATAAATTTTTGCCAACAAATATGAAATATTTCAGCTAAACTAAGCTTTGTATCGTTATAAAGATATCGCAGTCTTACGCAATACTATCCAATACTATTGGTATCCCGTGCAAGTTCCTTTGGGCTACTAGATGGAGCTTCAGCTTAATATGAGCCGAAGTTTAGGTCGTGCAGGACGTTAACGCTCTTTGCGAAGTATAATAGGAACTTGATATCTAATTCTGATACTTCATGCAGTCCCTTAAACTACGAAGCGCCTAGATAACTAAGCCGTGTTCAAGATAATGCTGGACAGAAGCAGAGAAAGTGTTCTAGCGTCTCTCTTATGTCTTCTTCACTGCATTTTCTTCATGTGTCATCGTTAATGATGTAATGTGAGTAAAAAGCACGCCTGTTCTCCTATCCACATCAACTTGGCGATCCTGCATGTCATTCCATTTCACTCTGTTCCGTCTATACACACTTTCGGAAATTTTATTGTGTATATTATCGTTTTTAGTGACGTGCTCTTTCCGGTACTAGTTCGCTAACCAGACGGATGGTATTTTTGGATTCTTGGCAAGCTTATCAGTTTTTTCGTTTCTCGGCAGGTCCTTGTGGCCTTAAGCTAAGTATATATGCAGCCACTTTCCGGCGGCCACCATGTCTACTGACGCCCTGCTTCCAAGGACATTCTCTGACGTAATGCGATGTGAGATTATTGCTTTAATTAATTTTAATCGGCTATCGACGTACATACTGATATTCTTTATGATGTCTGATGTCCATTCCTGCATTTATTAGCTACCTCAACAACTTTCCGGACCGCAAAGATAGAAGATACTACAGTATTTCTGCAGTTTGAAAGGTCGCCTGAGATCTAGCTCTGCGCAATAGATCCCGGCACGCACTCCATCAGTCAATTTTGATCCATCCTTGTAGATGTTGAAAGTTTCGCTGGTGAGTCGCGTGCCCTGCGGCATTCACCCTCTTTTGGTGTGAATAGTTATTTTTAAAATTTATTCATCTGTAAAAATCTAGCGCTTCGAATAGTTACATTGTTCTAGAGCTCATTAATAAGGCACTCAAATATAACTTTCGATGACCATAAGCTACTTGCTGGCAAGTCTAAAATTGAGCGGTTGCAATATCCCTCTGACTACCGATTGGTCGTAGACTGGCTGCTAACTATTAATTCGCATAAATGGGGTTAGACGAAAATATTTGCATATACCTTGGGGTTGCTGCTATCTGAAAGATGGTGAACTATCTATCTATCTAAGCACTTGCTTCTTTTTTAGACTTTCCACTGGCTCTCACTTTTTAGCCATTAAGCTGGATTATCTGTTGTTGAATTATTATAATTATTTAGCTTAGGTTAATTTAGAGTTAGTGCTTTAAACCCCTAAACCTACATGGTTTTATGCGAATTTTCTTCAATGAAAAGATTATCTTATACATATAGTATATTCCTTGATTCCGACGTCAAATAAACATTTTAGTTTTCCCTTATCAATTGTTGGCAACCCTCCTCACAAATAGCTGCGACCGAAATCAATCTTAAATATATTTAGCTTAATGCTTAGATATAGCTAATTATTTTTTTTTAAATTTAGTTCAATAAACAATGCAAACAGGTGGCAACTCTCCAAAAAAATATCTTTAACTGTAATAATATTTTTAACCCAAAAATTTCAAACAGGTGGCAATATTTTAACATTTTTGTTTTAAATTACAGCCAACAATAAAAAAAATTATTCAAATCCTTTACGATGGTGGTGCCACGTGACGATATTTTGTTGCAGTTGACAGCTATTATTACGGGACCTGAAGAAGTTTATGTTCAAAATTATCCATATAAACTTTTTTTCTAATGATATTCTACCACTGCAGGACTATTACAGCGGATCTCTTGAATATTGCTCTATATCCTTTTCATGTTAATTTTCATTAAAATAAAATAGATAGACCGATTAAACTATATACTACTACTATGGCGTTAGAAAGATACTGAAAAAAATTCTCAAACCGTTTGTGATTGCTTAACTCAGTATTGTTTGAGCATAAACTGAATTACTGTCTACGAGTCGCTGCTGAATCGCAATAAAATCGATACATTTTCAAAGCCAGTCATTTGAAAAGTGGTCACCTATGACAACGTCAAGCGAAAACGGAAATCCCGGTGAGCCAAAATCGGTAAACACCAACGGTGACGAAACCAGGATTCACGGTTAGGAAGATTTTCCTATGTATTTTCTGTGTATTTGTATCAAGGAATAATGGCTTCTACGAATAAATTCTTAATTCGGATCTGTAATATCAATAATCGGAGCGTGTGAGTGAAGCAATGGCACATAAGCGGCCAGTTTTGGCCTATAGGAAAGGAATTGTGTTCCGTCAGGACAACGCCGCTGACACAAATCGATAGTGACTGTCCAGAAGTTCCAGGATCTTGGTTGGTTGGTTCTTATGAATCTACCTCATAGTTTGGGGCTTACACCAAGTGTTACTGACTATAGTGAATTAATTTTCTGATGAACATCATCTAAAGAGAAGCAATCAGGGCAAGGATTTCTATGAGAGTGACTCTATGAAATCATATTCATAATGGCAACAAGTTATCGCATAAAAACGGTGTGTATTTGATCTGAATCGGACCATCCGAACTGTGTCAAATAATATCTTAAATTTAGTGCACAAATTTTACTAGAGCTTATACTATATGTTACTCAGAGTCTGCTACATTATTGAGATATGATTATTTAACCAAAAAAAGTGTGCGGTTTCTTGGTCGGAATATAAAAATGCATCATATGTTAACCAAGAAATTCGTATTTCAATTACAATTTAATTTCGTATTTCGGCTTTAATTCAGAAAAAGTCAGGTCCGTTGATCTGTTACTGTTTTCTTTGTTCTGCTCAGCGTAAAACTTGCGATTCCGTTTCTTTTCATTATAAGTTCAGTAATTTTTGCTTTCAATTCGTCGACTTTAAAGTACAATCTTAACTTCAAGGTCGACCTCAATATATACAAACAAATATAGAAAGTCTTAGGAGACGCAAAAGTTCATTAACACAAAATTGCAAACAGCACCCCAACCACTCTCCTACCCTACAAGTATAACATGTACCATAAACTATGCACTCCACGATAATGAAGATGACGGCGAAGAAGGTCGCATAAATGAAACATACCGAAAGATGCTGCCTCGAGAGTGAGAGTGAAAACTTTGTGCGCGTTGCTAAATGAGTTTGCCACTCTGATGTTTGTAAGTATGTCTATGCTGCTGGCGTGAAATAGGGTGGGGTACATATTAATGACAGCGAAGCAGTTAAAAATAAAGAACGAGCAATACGAACGAACTCACACCACTCTCAAGACGACAGCATGTCTATAATGTCTTCAGCATGTCAGCAGCGCGAGAAAATGCGAAAGACGATGGAAACGGAAAACGCCAAGCATTTATACTTTGTGCAAGAAAATGCGAATATTGACTCAAGGCAGCCTGTTGTTGTTGCCGTGTAGCGTAATGAGCGCTAACGGAAGTGCAGATGCCGCAGCTGTACGTTTAACTTGCGCGCCCTCCCAACCTACACGCCTGCCGGCAACTGCTCTCAAGCTTTTGTCTTCGCACCGGCTGTGGGTTGGGGTTGCAGCGTCGGTTTTGCAATTAATTAAAATTTTGTTGAGGTTGGTTATGGCGCGTCTTCGCACTTACCTAGCGCCGGCTCTGCATCCACGCGGTTGTGAGAATCTTAGCAAATTGAAAGCGCTAAATATATATATATATATATATGTGTATATAAGAAGAAGAAGAAGTGGCAGAAACGGAGCAAGAAATTCTGCAGACAGCATCATTGCCGTTCGCTGGCTTTCTTCGCGCTTTCTCTGCTTATTTGCGTGCATGGGTGTGTTTGTGTGTGAAAGTTCGCGGAAATTATGTCAAACCGTCTGCGCCAGTTCGTGGGAATTCCCCAATTATTTCATTTGCTTTTATTATTTTCTCGCGCGCATTTTTGTTCATTTACTTTTAATTTGTTTTTATTACATTTCTCACACCCTCTCATTCTGCTCAGACCTTCTGCGCCCCCACACATACATACATACATACATTCATACTAACATATGTACTTGATGCTTGCGGCAACTTTTTGTTTGCAGTTTTGTTTGTTGTAATGACTTTCACCGCCACCATGGCGGCGAGCATTTTATTAGCGCGAGAGAAGTTGCGCCTGTCGGCGGCAGTGCGTGCGGTAATTATGTATTTCGAAGGTCACGACTTCTACGTAAAAAAGTGTCAGCGAGGTTGATGTGCGGGGTATGTTCACGCTAATAAATCACTTACATGTAATTGCAACCAATTGTTGCTTCGCGTAAGCGTGTTTGACACGTTGTTTTGAGAGTAGTAGTGTAGTGATTAACTAAATGACTTTTATTGGTTTTAAAAGATCGCAAGATCGATATAACTAATTGAAGAATGATATTTTTGAAAGCGCTACTTATATAATTTTACCTTGAACCGGTTATATTATATTAGGTTTACCACCAAAATTGCAACATCCAGAAGAAACCATCAGAGGCTCAAGAAGGTATATATTTAAAAGGGCAGCATGAAGAGCAGAGTTGATTTAGTAATGTCGTCTGTCTATATATACGCTAACCAGTAACTCAATTTTTGAGATAACTACATATAACATATAGCTGCTATACAAACTGAACGATCAAAATCAACGATTTTTTTTTCTGAGTAACTAACCTTAATCCGAGTATTTATGTTCATTGAAAATTTTTCTCGAAAAACGCACTAAAAATCAATTACATTCTTAACCTCTAGCCAGTACTTGAAGAAACATAATGTGACTATTTTAACATTTTTGAACCGAAAATAGCTAAGTTTTAGTTCAAAGTATTTATTTATGCCGAATCTTGGCGTGAAAGGCGTCAGAAGTAAACTGTCAAAAGTTTGTTCACGAAGTTACAATTTACGATCGCTGACCAAAATAAACTTTCGTTACTCTCTCACATGCTAAAATCACCAAGGCTGCATGTATCTAGGAATGAGCAAATATCCTGAGCAATATCTGATTTAAGTCAAGCGTTAAACCACGTTCTAATAACACTACGCGAAGAAGTTTTTTTTTCCACCAAAGCTTCTACTCAAAATTGGAAATTATTTTCGTTTCAAACCTCTTCTCTAAGAGGCAGAACATTCATACAAACGTAGCTCACAATAAAAATATGTTCCCAGCCTGTAACATCGGCGAGCTCTCAAAGGAAGTATGCCCGAATAACGCCAGAAGGGTTGGCGAACGATTGAGCCTCAGAAATCGGCTTTCAATATAGTTATATAACTTTTACTGTAAACTAAACGCTCATGCACAGCTTATATTCAGTTTTCCTTTGACGACATTTTTGTATGAGGTGCAAAGGCGGGTTTTCTCAGTTTCCTGACGATAGCCAACTTACATATTAAAACCGATTTCTTGTTATTTCTCTGTCATAATTTTTACATACTATAGAAACTATTATCGCTAGCGTTTACTATGATGTCTAAACTTGTTTAGTAATCGGCATTACCGAAGCCATCATCAAGGTCTTATTGTAGATGAATCCAAAATTCAATTTTATATACGGTTAATTTTTTTTCTACATATTAGGCAAGAGATATATTTTCACTGAAACAAGGAGCAACAGGCAGTCTTGAGTTTGAGCAATTTTTAATAGCAAGTTAAAGTTGAAGCATTAAATAACTTAAATATGAATTGTTGGTTAAGTATTAATATTTATTAAATTGAATGACGACCTCTTATATCGGCCGCACCTTTTTGACTGAACCATTTTGACTTTCGACAACTTGACGACTTCTAACGATTCCACGTATGATGGTATTGCCATCCTTTTACATAAATATATATGTATTGGTATGATACAAACATATATCTATATAGTATATTTATTTGATCTGTATTCTGTTCAACAGGTCGCATCTAAAGTGAATTTTAGTATAATATCAACTCTAATAAAGCAATGAAAGCACATAACACTTTAACAGGTTAGGTCGTAGGGTTGACTCTCATACTAAAGGTAAGGCATGATTCCTCTTAGACAGCAGTAAACGCCGGCACTTTATGATATCCCATAGATATGGATCACTAAATGATCATAGTTGGACGTAGCGCTTTAAATCAATTTAAATTTGTCAAGACGGACAAGACAAATATCAGTACCCGCCATATTGCCGGATTCGCTGGAAGTTTGACTACCGCGATGTTTCAATTTCAGCCTGGCAAATACTAGACAGTTGAGAAGTGGGCAGCCTTCTTCCATACAGCTTTGTGGAAACGGTTACAAGGATAAACAAATCACCAGTTTAAAAGTGATACCTTAGAAATTAAGAGAATACCTTAGGCGAGCCATAGTAAGATTAGAAATCTAGAGATTCGGTTCTTCCCTTCACACACACAAAAAAAAAAAAAGAACTTTTTTGTACTTATGTATATTATTTATAGGTTATTTTATTATTATTATTATTATGTCACAATATGCAAGGACCAAATCTGCACTGCTCTTGCGGGCTTTCTATTATTTATGTCATGTAGCCTCCTACCAAACCAACCAGACATCCACAATAACGCATTGAATACCCCCCAATTCCACACTTCCGTGTAAATACCTCTTCAACCAAATTAAATTCAAACCCATAAGTGCCCTTCTAAACCGTGGCGGCACAATAGAAATCCAAAAAAAAAACTCTGAAAAGAAAGAATAACCTGAAAGAAAATGAATTGTTAAGAGAAATAAACGCGACAGGAAAACAAGAATTGACAAAAATGAATTTACGCTTTGGCAGGACATGTCGCATTGTTGTCACACGATGCTCAATCATCCAGAAAACAAGTGCCTTGGCGTTGTAGCCCGTTGTACGTGTGTTCGATTGGAGCAGCTACACGGCCTTTGCGAGCTGCCAACGTCGCCAGCATTGCGCGAACTTCGTCATGCACGAGCCCTTTCTTCTGCGCTACAAGGCGAGTATTGTGCGTTTTTTTGTTCGTTATGCTTGTTGTTGGCAATATTGTACTTTTGCTCGGGCACAAGTAATGGTAATGGTAATGGTATTCTAGTCCTACGGCAATTGTGTTGGCAGCTGAAAATCTTATTCCACATAAGACCTGGCACTGACGAGTTCGACGACTATAGTGCTGTTGTTGTTGTTGTTATTGCCTGTTATTCAGGTTGCCATTATTGCTGTTGTTAGTTGCACACTTGAGTCTTCACCGAAGACGTTGTTAAACTTAGAGCGGTTGGGTATCATCCCCTAGCACGGGTTGCTGGTCTCTTTCATGACCTCGGCGTTGAGTATTCGCACGGTTCGCAGGTTCGTTGTGGCATTGTGGGCGCATGATAGTTCCAAGTGCCTCACGCTAATTTCAATAAACGCAAATATATATAAATACATATATACATATGTATGTATGTATATAGCGCTAAACATTCGATTTGTAAGTAATGCTAAAGTCGTCGAATCAAAAGTTGTGCCATAACAATGCCAGCGAATGACAATGGGTGCGAGAAATCGCAAGGATTGCAAAGGCTATATGCAGGTATGCGTATGTACCGTTACGAGCTGTATTGCCTTCGCATATTCAACATTTAGCTGAAATGAAGAGTTAGACTCAGCTCATAACGACTATACATATTTGCATCTCTTTTTTTTTCTCAAAACTTGTACATATGTGTGTTCTTGAACTTGCCCGTTATGTGTAGAATTCGTTTTTGCACGTTGAAAATGTAAAGTAAACATACATCTTGTTCAACGCACACATGCCACATGCCACATACAAATACACCGCTACACCGTGAAATTAATAACAATGCGACACGATTTTATATTCAATTTTTTCTTTATTCCCATTTCTTATCTTTGTGTTGTCGCGGCATAACAATGCTATTTATTTTGAATTCTTCATGATTATTATTATTATTATTATTTCTCTTCTTCGTTTTCTAATTCGACAATTGTTATTTCAACGCAATCGCATTCATACTCACATTCCGGTGCGTGTAGACATTATTTTTTGCACACGCATACACGAGTTGATATATATTTATATAATATAATCGTATGTATATATCGTATGTACATTTATGCAGCTAAAGCCCGCTTAAGTTTGCCTTTTTCTCAGAAGACTATCATTACTTGATGAAATCCGATCGCTTGTGGCATTTTTTGTGATGTGTGTTAGGATTCTAAAGTGAAACAGCAAACTATTGAGGGGAAATATTAGTTCAGAACTAACTGTTGAGTAGAGTATGATCCGAATGTGTTCATCTTCCTTGTGCAAGAACTGAAGCCGAACGACCATCAAGCGCGTCGCACGCTCTGGGAATGGGCCCAAAACGAGCTGGCCAACGATCCCGATTTTCACAAGCAATGTTTTGTTCAGCGATGAAGCTCACTTTTGGTTGAATGGGTACGTTAATAAATAAAATTGTCACATTTGTGGTGATGATTACCCACAAGCCATTGTTGAGACGACGTCACATGCTCATAAAGTCGATGAAAAACAGATAGATGAGAGATGAATCATTAGTTCATATTTCTTCAAAAATGCAATCAGCCATAATTGTACAGTCGAAGGAGAACGCCTAAGAGCCATGAGTAATGATTTCGTGCCTGAATTGTAGGATGTTGATGTGGACAACTGTGGTTCCAACAAAACGGCGCTACATGTCATACAGCCAAAGAAACAATCAATTTATTGAAGGAAACTTTGGGTAAGCGCATTATCTCGCGTCGGCGGCCTGTGGCGTGACCTCCAAAAATGTGAAATTTAACACCACCGGACTATTTTTTGTGGGGTTATGTGGAGTCATCTATCTATTACATATTTTCGCAGATAAGTTACAGACGATTGACGCCCTAGAAGAGAATAGTTGCGGCGTTCTTGCTGACATACGGCCGCAATTGCTACAAGTGGTCGAAAATTAGACCACTCGGCTGGAATTTATTCGAACTAGCCGCCACGGTCCCTTGGCCAAAAGAATTTCAAAACATAATGGCAAACCCTTGTCTGGTCCGCTGTTCATAATTAATAGATCGGTAATATCGTAAATGAAGCCGAACAGTTCAGAAAGTCGTGACGAAGTCTTCTAAGGTTGACTCTTGATTGCCTCTTTAATCGCTTAAGAGATTTTTTCTATTGCAGTAAAGAGCGCTACCTCATTTTTGGTTTCTCTAGTAAAGCTAAGTCTTTCCAATCCACCGTATGATCTTTTGCTCTGCTATCACCAATGGGCGTGGAATATATTCAGAACTCTAACCCACAGTCTTTCGTACGACATGTACTAAGCCAGCTTAGTCGATGTACTTTAATTCATGCGTAAAGATCCGTATACCTTTTGCCGAATTTTTCACTCGAACACTTTCGGAGTCAAATGATGTTGTCATCAATTCTTAATGTGTACAATTTTTCGAGTGTTGGTATGAGGTAGATAGCAGAGGATCGCAACATATCTTATGAATCCACTCAAGTATTTTGGTTAATATTTTAGTTAATATTTTGGGTATGAAGCGTGTCAATGCTAGACTCGTACGAAAAGCTCTGTCTGCGCCGTCTCATTCTAACACAATTCTGATTGATTATTTGACCAAACGCAAAACGAGAGTCATCGCCACTATATTCGTCAGTTGTGTCTCCCTGTGACTTTTTTCTGTTTTCTATCAAACTGCACATGAACATAAAAACTGTTTTACCAAACTCGGAAAAAAATCGATTCTATTAACACTTTATATTTATTTGAGTTCGAAGCCTGGGTAGGAACGTACCAAAATTATAGAATCATCTTTTCAATGTCACTGATGTTTTTAAAAACTTTTCTTCGAAAAATAGAGCATATTTTCTAAAGTATCTTGTGGTAAATATTTGAAAAGTGCTTGTATAAAGGTAACCGGTGTGGCTTGAAAATATCAAAATTTATCAGACGTAGTAAACTCCGTCGCATTGCCTGAGAACTATTTTCATCACCATTGCAATGTAATGTTAGAATGTTGAAAACATATATTAAAGTTCTACTAATACACGAAAATTTCTTAAGAGGCGATGTTGGAATATCTTCGAAAATTCACTTAGAGTACGAAAACTATATATTTTCTTATATTAAAGTTTTTTACGGCATGATATGTCAGCCTTTGATAGATGACGTAAAGGGCGTGTGAAATTAAATAAGGTTATATAACGGATATTTGATTTACAAATAATTTCTGTGGTTATTGTTGGTGCTTTCAGTGGATATAAGTATAATCTCTGTCTTGTTTAGAGGAATTTAGAGCAAGTGTAGTCCGGATGAATCATTATGCTATTAGATCAGTATACTTTTAATAAGATACTAGTTCTCCCAAAGCATCGTCGCTTTTAGCGTTAGAATGGGCTTTCCGTGCCTCTTAATGTAGTTTAGAACATTCTCCTTCTCCAGGTTTCAGATTTTCTTCTCGCTTGAGTTGAATTTTGAAATGGTTAGAGCTAATCAACTAAACACTTAAGCCCCTTTAAAGGCTTTCTATATACAACAGTCGCCTGAAAAATTCCAAATCATCAAATAAAGACGCCGTCTTTGAGCAAACAAAATTGCAGTCTAAGTATTTATTCTAATTATATGGTCATCATATGGGCACACATATACATACATACATATATAATATAATAATAAATATAAAATACAATAAACTACCACAAAATTACAAGCTTATATACATACAAGTATGCATGTGGGCATATTTGCATACGCCAATAGCTAAATCAACAAATATACAGAAACAACAGTAGCAACAACAATAGCGAAAAAACGTAGCAGAGCAGAGCCAAAGGCAACACAAAAGCAATCACACACATTGTAATTGAACGCACACGCTCTACTGCATTCGGCTTAGAATCCATTCTAAATGCAACCTGATTTCTTTGCGTTTCTTTTTTGCCTTGTTTTTTTTTTTTGTTTTTTTTTTTTGATGTATATCCACCTCCTTTCGCAAGAAACATTTCATTTTTGTGAGAAGCTCTTCTTGGCAGCGCATTCCCAATGCAAAATACTGACTAAATGAAGGTTGTCACTACAAGCGAATCGAAGCAGCGACATTTGTCAAATCAAATCTTTTTTCAGCCTTCATGTGTATGTATGTCTTTCAACTTTATTTTTGTTGTTTTTTTTGTTATTTTTTGTTTGTTTTTTTTTGCTTATTGGCTTGGTTATGAGCATGTATCTACTATCATACCTTTATTTGTTACGCTCACGCAAATTTAAGGGTTGCTGCTGTTGTTGTTGTTATTATTGCTGTTGTTGTATTATTACTGTTGTAGACTTTGTAAATTGTATATTTGAGCAGTTACAAACTTGCTGGCACAATACACATGTGCCATATAGGTATGTAGGTGAGTGTGACGATAAGTGGGCGGGGGCGTATGAGTGACATGCGGGCAAATATTGTATGACGCGGTGGTGCCTTTAACACATACTTCGACAGTTATCTAGATATGCATGTCTTATGAACAATATTTCCAACTGTGTGTTTATGTGTTTGTGTGGATATTGGAGTGTATGTCAGTGTGTGTATGCATTTGCTTTGTGTTTGATTGATGCGTATATGCATTTAAATAAATTTTTAATATAAATGTATTGGTTACACAAAA
This sequence comes from Bactrocera oleae, assembly GCF_042242935.1. Lineage (NCBI taxonomy): Eukaryota > Metazoa > Arthropoda > Insecta > Diptera > Tephritidae > Bactrocera > Bactrocera oleae. The sequence goes on along the minus strand of NC_091540.1, from coordinate 60,883,895 downwards.
TACCTGTGTTGGGCATTAAAGTGGCATGTAGTTGCCATATGAAAATTCAAGAATTAAAACATATTTTTTACATAAGTATCAATACATATTAGGGTGCGCAAACAAAAAAAACCTTAAATACCGTCCGAAATGGCGAAACAAATTATTTTTAAGGATTTTTCTTTCAATCTTGCGGCATGATTTTTACTATGCATTTGTGGTACAAAAACAAAAAAAGTCATAAAGATTTTATATTTTATGAGTTTAAAGCATTATATTGCGGCAAAATATAAAAAATTATAAATATTATTTTTTACGATTTAAGATTGAACTTTGACGTCGAATAACCACTGAACGAGTCGACTTAGCAAAAAAATCATTTAAGAACTTTTCGTAGCTCGTTGAATTTCTTAAAAAAATACAATAATATTTACATTAAGAGCACAAGCTTTAGCAGAATTTTTGTTCGTTTCGTGGCATCTAAGTAAAAAAATTAAAATATTTTTTTTTTGCACACCTTAATGTATGTTTATGTATATACCGATACATTATTCCACAATAATTATTATCACAACTAGTTTTTAAATGATTTTGACTCTCAAAAATATTTATTGTTGTAAAAATTGCTTACTAACATACAAGTATGTACCTCAGCCCAATTTTAGTCAACAGTCACCGCACGAAAAATAAATAATACAAAATAAGATTTCAAAGCCTTCCTAAATATTATATACATAAATCCACTTGCATACAAAACACAAACACAAAAGTACCCACGAATCACAAAAATAAGAAAATCATAATTTATATACGATTGCAAAGTATTAGCAATCAGCACTAATACGCACACACTTCCAAACCTACATTTCATAAATCGTTTAAAAACTCGGATTTGGCTTCATTTCCCTCGCAATGTTTTTTTTGTTTTTTGCCATTTTCCGCTTGTCATTGATAACGAAAACGTTACATCTTAATTTCCTGTCAAATAATTTGAATATATTTATACAAGTACATTAACTCAAATTGCATAACTGTAACAGTCACTCGCAGACATACATAACTACCTATGTATGTATATATCTACACTGCTGGCGTATGATGAACTGGTTTCTTCGACAGGCATTCGGTGCGAGTGGATTAGAAAATTGCGCTTGCAAAAATTAAACGGAAACTCAACATGAATCACAAATTTTCGAAATGTCATAAATGACAGCGGTGAAGCGGAGGTGGGGAATATGCATAGAAGTACAGTGAGGTGTATGTATTATTTGTTTAACTTGGCTTTAGTTAGTTTTAGTGAATAATTTTCTATAACTTAATAACAAGCTCACGAGCTGCCAAAGTGTAATTTTAACGGTTTCTTTTGGCAAAGATTTTTTTGTAAAAAATTGATTTGAAATGTTGCTGCTAAAATCGACTACTGTTGTTCGCGTATCATCGATTTTGTCCTTTAACATAGAAAACCACCATTTTTTGAAAAATTTATTAGAAGAAGCTCTTTATAACATACTAGCAGATTTTAAGCGCCTTGTTGCATTAAAGTAAGTGTTGTTGATTCTTAGGTTATGATTAAGATTTGGTCTCTAGAGTATATATGTACTCGTTAGAATGTAGTTTTCACTATTAAAATTCCCTCTTTTGTCAATTATAATATCCAAATTAAAATTGATTATATTCTCTTGTTCCAAGGTATTTAACATATGTACGAATAATTTAAAGTTTAGGTTATAGACACCTACGAATTTTATATACAATACTTTTTTTTATAACTTAAACGCCTCCTGAGAATTCAATTCAAATTGAAATCCTTCCAAAATCGCAGTAAGTTTGCAATATCTTCAATATTCGAAAGCTCTAAGTCGAGTCATGATGCCTTGTTACTCTAAGCTTGGCATAAATTTTCGAATTTCCCAGGATACCACAGTACACTTTTTAGCTTTGAGGTTGAGTTTGTTGTTGATGCACCAAGCTGACAGTACATCGATCGATGTCGTGTTGGAAAAGCTGAATTTCGAATTTATTGGCAATAGCTCTAAAAATGTTCTTATCATTTGCGTAGAGCAGACCTTCGACTGAATATTACTGATGATGCCGTTGACAAAGTTATTGATGAGAAGCGGTGCCAAATGAGATCCCATCGCAGCTCTAAAAGTGAGCACATATTTTTCTGACAGATAGTCATCTACACTAACTTACAAATACTAATAAATAAGGTATCAGTAGAGGCAGTCCAATGCGTGTTCTTCGAGGCTGGTTCTGTGAAGCTTAAATATAAAAATCTCATGATTGGCTCGGCTTTACTGAAGTAAAATAGTAGTTTAGATAGAAGTACAGATTGGATGCTGCACACAACCATGCTTTTTTGTTGTCATAAGATTTTTAAAGGTTAGTGTGAGTAAATGGCGTGAGAACCAGTGTTTCGAAGAGCTTAGCAAGTATAGATTGAATACAGATAATTCTGTATTTTTATATTATCTCTTGATACTTAATTTCTCTGGATGCATTAATTTCTCTAGATACATTAATATAGTTTGGGCGGACTTATGATAACTACCAGATACATGGTAAAGTACCTTGGTGCAGGGATTTGTTGTTGAGCGATCAGAAAAAGAAACTGCTTGGTACAGCTGATTAAATTATCAAAATATTAAGGTTTTGTTTAGACTGAATTGTATATACTGAAGGTGCTTTGATGTAATTTGGACCAACTAAGTGCAAAATCAAGAATAGATAGAATTAGGTAGGATTTTGGGTGAAAAAATTGCCTATTGCGATAGTCTACCTTGTTTGAGATGCTACAAGTAGAAATACTTTAATCATATATAGAAAAAAAAAATTCTTGAAACAGGCAAATAAAGTATACCAACTGATCAAAGTTGACCCGGATTTTTTTTTTATCTCCTCATATCCTCTTTTTATGTTCGTGTGAAGTTCAAGATTGATCTCCATATGCCAATTTCTAATTGTGCATGTTTGGTGTTTTGTTTTCTGTTTATTTCCGGCGCGACAGGTTAATCTGGCGATTTGTATTATCGAAACAAACCTTTTGATAATTAGTTTACTTTTAATTTTTTTTTGTTTTCAATGGAAACATGGCCACGGAATCATTAAATATGTTGCAAAAGTGTTTTAAGTAGTCTATTTATGACGAACACAAGTATTGGTATGGCACACAGCATTCAGTGAGGGCCATGAAGTCATCGAAAACTTGACTCTTACGAGTCATCCATTCAACTCTGCTAATGGCGATAACATCGAAAAAGTTAAAGTAAAAGTGCTTGAAAATCGTCATGTTGGCATCAACGAAATAGCATTGGAACCCAACATTTCTTATCGATCGACTCAGTGTATTTTGGTTAATATTTTGAGTATGAAACATGTCGATGCTAGACTCGTACCAAAAGTCCTGAATATTTTGCAGAAATGATGTCGAGTAGAGTTCGCAAAAGAGACATAGGTTTATGCCTATGACGTCAAAATTGACTGATTTGTATCAAAATATCTGAAAATTTATAGTTTCTTGTCAATCCGGGTTAAATTTGATCAGATGCTTAAAATCCAAACACTTCAACATGACCTAACACAGAACAAATTTAATCACTTTAATTTAATAATTTTATAATTTTGCTGAGGCTCTTACTCGATATCGGTTAATTTGCTTATTACAGAAAACTCAAAGATCCAGTCTCTTTCAAGATACAAACGATCTTCGAAAGAGTTGTAGAGAACAACTGATGCTTTTTTGAGCCTGTACTAACCTAAACCAAACCTAATTAATTACTATTTCAACAGAGCAATATTTTAATATATTGTTTTTTTTGGTTGAAGTTAGATTATGAGGAGTCAGAGTACTTTTCACATATTTTTGCTAATGACAGTGAAGATAAAATTTTTTCCTGATTTTCTAAGATAAAAATTACACATATGTATGTATTAATAAGATGTTAGTTAATGTTCGAATAAAAACCAAATTTAACGTTAAATATACAAAAATACAGCAATAAATGCTAGAAAATGCTATGTACCGTTATTGCGTGGCATAAACGACAGCTGGAAGCATATAATAACAAGCAGCAGCACCCAATCCACCAGATAACACACTCATTTAAGCGGCATTCAACCTAATTTCGAAGCAAAGCAGCTAGAAAGGAAGGAAATGTGGGTAGTGCGTAGCTAAGCTCGTCGTTGTCTTCTTATGCGCCACATCATCGGCAAGCAATTTCCAGCTAACATGCTAACATGCCACGGCCACAGCTGGTATATGTTGGCACTCTTGTCTTGAGCGCTGTTGTTCCGGCAGCTATCAGTAAGAGCGTTGTTATTGTTGACACGTATACAAGGAGCAACTTGGCTGTCACTTGGTCGATCCATCCATCGCGTTAGGGAAATTAATGTACGTTTGCCTAAAATGTGGCTGAGCTCATAAAGCACAAGTATTCCCCGTTACCTCCCGGTTCGGGAAATGTACAACACACATAATTCATAAGTAGGAATTTATCACGACACAATTTGGTATGTGAGGGAAAAGTAGCGGTTGTAAGCAGGACAACTGCTTGTTCACCTGCATTTTAGATGAGAACTCGGTTTGGTGCGTGCACACACACATATATACGTACATATTTGCTGCGTAAAGCTTAACTAAATGGCTATTGATTTTGTTAACGAGTGGCACTTTAAAGAGTTTAAACTTTTTTTAAATTTTCCAAAGTGAGGTAAAAATAGAAATTTTTATATGTATTGTATTAATTCCATTTCAGATTATATGATCAGTTCGTTGTGATGGGAGACCTTAAAAGTTTTTATACTGTTCTCATAATAAAAGCATAAACGTCGAAGATTTGCTGTTTAAATCTCAGCTGTTCACAGTTTATTAACACCTTATCAGATTTGAGCCGGACTGACAAAAAAACTACATTTACATTTACAAATCTTTATTATCGTTTTCCAAATAGGCGCCTGAGCCAATACAGGCCTTCAGCGTCTTCAGCGAATTTTGATTTTTCGGTTTCGGCTCATTTTTCAAGCACCTTTCGCTAAATTGTTCGACAGTTTCGACGTCAGATTCATAAACCCACATCGAGTCACCATTACTGATGGATTTGAATAATGTAGGGTCTTCAGCTACATTGATAAGCATATCTTTTGTGACTTCTACTCGACGTCGTTTTTGCAAAGTAGTCAAGTCTTTTGGTACGAGTCTAGCATTGACATGTTTCATACCTAAAACATTTACCAAAATGCTTTGAGTCGATCCATAAGAGATGTTGGGTTCCAATGCTATCTCGCTGATGCCTACATGACGATATTCAAGCATTGTTGTTTTAACTTTTACGTTGTTATCGTCATTAACAGAGTTTAATAGACGACTTACATGAAATAAGTTTTCGATGACTTCCGGACAGTCACTGAATGCCTTGTGCCACTTAAATATTTGTGTTCGTCGTAAATTAGACTGCCAAAAACTTTTCTACAACATCTTCAACACATTCGATTCTGAATGTTCAAAAAATACAATAGTGTCCACCTCGATTATTTGCATGCTCAATGGCAAGTTTCGTGCTAAATTCCTTCTTTCCTTCAGTTTTTTTTATTAGTAGAAATTTTGTTTAAATGCCATATCACTTGTCCTATATTTTGAGTATTATTTATGTTAAATAATACTTTTTAGATCTATGCTTTATGCGAACTCTCTAGATGTATTTCATACGATATTTTTCGTACCTTCAAAGGAGCTGAAGAAAAAAATATTTTGTTTCCCTTTCCATTGATAACCACCACAACCAGTTTCACTTAGTGAGACAATTTTTAGGTCTATTCAGACGACAGTTGAGTCTACGTAACTAACACGGACCTGGGTTTCTATCCGACAAGAACTGACAGCACGTAGAATTCCAAAAAATGTTTACTATCATTTGAACAATGGCAGCGACATTTATCTGCAAGGAGTAGTTCTTTTATGATTGCCTTGAGACAGCAAGCAAGGCGGTATTTGGTTTCTAATATATATATTATGTTTTTTTTTTGTTATTATCGCCGCTTTTTTGTGAATAATTTATAATAAATTTTTTCGATAAAAAGTTGTATCCTTTGATTTGCAAAGGTAATGTTGCGAAAAATTGATATAAAGCTAGAAACGTTCGTATTTTTCTAGCAAGTTTTATGTAGAATAAGATACCGTTTTTTAATTTTTTCATATAGTATGTGTTCCTAGAGCCACACTCCCGCGTGATCGTATGATTTTTAAGTTTGACCCAGTAGCCTTCATTTTTTATATTTTTTATCGATATAAATACATTTAACGTGAAATTTCAAAATAAATATTTTGAGCGTTTACATATTACGATAGCTTATGTCTTTAGAAATATCATACTGACATTTCAAATCGATTGCTCAAACAGAATTTGAATTACAGCCTTCTAAAGGGTAGTCGCTCAGTTCAATCAGCTCTATCAGCTTATCTCTAGGCGTCTTTTCCTTAAAACTATATTTGCACTCGGACCAAAAATTATCAAATTTTTGAGCAAAATTCGAATTTTTTTTAAATTCTGCCATTTTGTTAAATTATTGCCAAACTTTTTTATTTCTGCAGGGTATTCCAGCAAACGAAGTTAACGATTTATCTTGTTATGTCTTTTTTTTGGCAATATTCTATGAATATACAATAATTAATAAATATATCTAAAAAATTTAAACATTTCATGCAAAAGTTTTCTTTAAAAAATTTCCAACAAACACATTTTTAATGGCGGTCAAACTATAAGCGCCTCTTTATAAAGCCTCATAGCGAGAAATTTGATGCCTGTTTACTTACTCTTACAATAAATTGTCAAAATAAATTGCAGAAGGCTTAATCAAGTTCAACTATAAGTAAAATTTACCATATTTTACAGCCATTTTTTTCTGTATCCATCAGCTGTTTAAAATAAGCAGGGCATATCAATTAACCGGTAGTGAATTAAGCAAATACTGCAAATATGTTTCAAAAAGCCATCATTTGGTATGCCAAAGAAATGCCTCGACAATTTTTTTTTTTCGTCAAAGTACAATTTTTTATTTAAGCTTACAAAAATAATAGCAAACACTACAAAAAGTTGAGCTATGCATATAAATAAATACATACATAATAGGTGCCTTTTTTTAAATAAATAATATTGTTAGTAAAAGCATGCACACAATAAAAGTTCAAGTATAATGTTGTAGCGCAAATAAAAATAAAAATGAACAAACGAAATTGTGCGCAGCGAGTGCAAGAGGAATGTGGAAAATTCAAATAAAATTGATGTATTCAAAAATCTCGACAACATTGCTACTTCAACAAATATTTCAAATATACACATTTTGAAGCCAACTAAAAGGATATGGCAGGAATTTCATAATTGTACCGCATATGTAGTGGTATATATGTATGTGCGCATACATACATGCATATGTATATGTATATATTATATATATTAGGGTGGAGCGAAAAAAAATTTTTTTTTTTGGTTTAAACTCTTTACTTTTATATAAAAATTACCGAATTTGACGGGTTTCAACTCAAAATTTATTTTAACGCTTAAGGAAAGCATATTGTCATTTAAGATTTTTTTTGAAACTCCAATAATGACCACAAACATTTTTTTAAGTAGAAACTTTTAGTTGGCCAGAAAGAGAACTCTCTACAGCTTCTAGAACACTTTACTTTAAAAGTGGCGGCCCCTCTAGATGTTAAAACAAATTTTTTTGTTTCTAAAAATTTTATTTTTTTTATAAACTACAAATTTTACCCACAGGCTATGCAAAAAAAAAATATTTTTTTTTCGCACCACCCTAATTTATTTATATATATAATATATGGGCTTGCCAATTGTTGCTGTTGCTCTTTTTGTTTTTGTTGGTTAAGTTGAGCGCTTCTTTGCTTTACGCTGCTTATCACATACTTGTATATACGAATATATGTATATATATGTATGAGTATGTGTGTGTCTTGGTATGTATTGTGTTGCTGAAGTTTTCGGTGCTTCAATTCCATCTCAGGCGGTTCGTCGACTGCTCGGGTAATTTGTTGCATGCGAACCTACTTCGGCGGGTCCTTGATGGCATGTCAATAAGCGCGTGCGTATGTGTGTGTGTGGGATTTTACATACACACATATGTACATGTGGGATGTGTATTATATGCGTTTTATGCATGTGTATATATGTATGTGTGTGTGTCCGTGTAAAGGCAATAAGTTGTAGTTTCATTATTAGTGCATTTTTTTGCTCCTCTTCAAAGTCTTTCTTCCGAAGAATTGTTATGTGAGCAGCGCTAGTTGGCTGACTGGCTGTGTATGTGTTGTTGTTGTAAGTCTTATGGTTGCATGCACGGGTTGTGATGGCAGCTAGTCCTTTTCGTTGTAAGCCGCAGACTGCAGCACAGCTCTTGTTATTGAGTTATGGATGTGTGCAACATGTGCATATGCGAGTGTGTGTGTGTGTAAGGCAAAAAGGCGGAAGCGGACAAAGTAACGAAAAAAGTGAATCAGAAAAGAGCATAGAAAAAATTTCGCATACTAAAGCTACAACTATCACAACAACAACGAGAAAATCAGCAACAGCAATAATAACAAAAACAACAGCAACAATAACAACAACAACCAACGAACGAATTGTAAAACACTGCACAGTAAGTCATTGAGGCAACAGCATTCAACTAGTTGTTGTTGTTATTGAAGCATGCAAACATCAAAAAAGAAAATCCTCGAAAATCGAGCAATATGCAAGTGGCCGAAAGGAAGGAGCAAACCGGAAAGCAAAACAGAGTAAAGCGAGAAAGGAAATGGGTAAAGTCAAAAAAAAAAAAAACAAATTGTGTATTTTTGATTATCCTTTTGAATTTGAGCTACAGTTGATGCATGAAAGCTTGTTGTGCGTCTCGACAATAGCTTTGCACAACAACAGCAACAACAAAACAACTAAAAAAAATGAACAAAAATGACAACAACTGCATGCTAACAACTAGCCAGGCAGTCTGTGTTACAACAACAACAATGACACGAACAGCGGAGGCAACAACAACAACAACAACAACCATGTTACAACAAAAAGTCACTAAAGAATGCCAGCAACTACCCGAAAACAAACAGTCAGGCAATCTGTGTTGCAATAAAAACAAAAATAACAACAAAACCAATAACAACAACAACAATAACAAACAACGCCCGCAACTATCCAAAAATAACCAGCAAAAGATTCTATGTTGCAAAAACAACAACAACAAAATATCTTTACAACAACAATAACAAACTACCTTTACAACAACAACAATCACTATACGACTATGTTGCACAACGTTTCATACCATAGGCACGAGGCGCAATTCAACCAACCGGAATTATTGAAGGATTTGTTATTACTGTTTGCAGTTTCGAATGCCACTTTTGTTGTTATTGCTGTTTGTATTGTTGCCAATGCAAATTCCAAACTACACACATCGACTTTGGTTGTTAATGCCATGTTCTAGCCACTTGCATGCCGACAAATTGGCAACGCACAAAGTGTGGAAGAGGCTTGACTGGGCGTTTTTTTTTTGTTTTTGTTTTTGTGGCATCTACTTGAGCTTACAGTTTTAAATGCGTTTTAGTTGCGCTGCCACACAGTTTTTTTTGCAAAATATTAAAGCAAAGATGCCACATAAATACATTATGCCACACAATCGCATAGTGCATACGCGTAAATACACTTCGGTGTTTACAACAACAATGGTGCACTGAATAATACATTTTGATCATCTGCGTTAAATTCAAAATTCAATTTACGCCAAACAAAATGATAATCCATCTATCATTCAGCGGCAGTCATTGGCAAGTGGGCAAAATTTAAGCGAGACGCAAAAGGAACGCAAAAAAATGGCAGCAAAAAAAAGAAAAAAAGAAAGCGACAAGCAAATAAGCGCAAATAAACAAGCGATGGCTAACAACAACAATACAGAAACAACAACAACAACAAAATGTAGCGCAAACACATCACGCTTCGATTTATGTATTTCTACGGTTGTGCATACATACATATGTATATATATTATATGTATATACACACTAGGGTGAGCCAAAAACTAGCCTAACAAATTCTTGGGTTAAAGCAACTTACTACATACAGAGAAAACAAGCAAAAACGTTAATTCGATGTTACCAATAAAAAGCTTCCCTGCAAGAATTTCATTTTTAACGGTCAGTTTGTATGGCAGCTATATGTTATAGTAAACCAATCTGAACTATTTCTTCAGAGATAACAACGTTGCATTTAAAAATAATCCATGCCAAATTTCGTGCAGATATCTTGTCTAAAAAAAAAGTGCTCTATATGAGAACTTGATTTTGAGCGAACAGTTTGTATGACAGCTATATGCAATTGTGATGCGATATCAGCGGTTTCGACAAATCAGCAATTGCTTGAGGAGAAAAGAACGTGTGCAAAATTTTAGAACGATATCTCAAAAACTGATTGATAAATGGGAAGACAGACGGGCATGACTAAATCGACTAAGCTCGTTTCGTTGATTATTTATATAGCATACATATATTTTGTTTTAAGATCTCCGACGTTAACTTCTGTTCAGTATAGTCTAAGAGTGGTCGATGGGCATTCAAAGTTTCACAATTTTTTTTTTATATCGTGCTTGAAATTTGCCAAAAAATCTCTTAAATATCGGATCATTTTTTTTCAATGCACAATTTCTTATATTTAAAAGCTTCGAAGAAGTTCTGTACATATCTTGGCCCACCCTTATACATCCACATGTACATATATACAAGTATAAAAATATATATATTTTTTTCTAAATATGCGCCGCTCATCGGCGGTAACACCGTCGTACCTCTTGTTGCAAAATCCAACAGCAACCGCACACCTTAGCCGCCGCAGCACACCAAAGCTCACCGAAGCCGCCAGCAATGATCTACAACTCACGCACACTCACAAGTTGCCATACATGTTGCAAGCGTGACTTCGCACCCAACCACTATCTTTATATTGTTGCTTTCCAATATTTGTCTATTGAAAGGTATGACAAAATGCGTGGCTGCGCGCTGATAAGGATTTTTATAGCGACTGTTTAAGGATATTCCCCATGCAAAGGAAATTGCGCGAATTTGCGCCCGCTGCGCGCTTGCCACTTCACTCTACATACATATATATAATATCTAATGCCACATGCAAATCAGAGCTGTGCATACACGCAAATACATATAATATATATTTATTCATATAAATGTGTATGCGCGAGCCAATGCAGATAGAAATAATATAAAAATATTTCTGTTCTTCAAAATATTGCGCGACTTCAAATTTTCTCAGTATTGCTACATTTTTTGAAAGTATAACTATTATAAATATATTTATTTGAGCTCATAAAATTTTTGAGAGAGAATGCATTTGACAAATTCTTGTAAATCTAGTTATAAGGCTTTTACAATCTTTCTATCTCGTTTCATTGTTACGTGCAGACTATTTGATGCCCTCAGTGAAACTACTTATAACCGTATACTTTTTGCTGATAGCCATGCAATGTCTGATACCAGATGTATTCCAAGAGTTCTATGTCGGGTTTGTGATAGAGCTGGGTATTCTCGGAGAAAGTGTAAAACCTTTTTTTTTATTGCCTTAGCATGAGCAGCTGCGATCTGGTATTGTGGATGCTGAGAATGATTTTGCTGTCAACTATCGATAGAGCCTTTATCGGCTCTTTGCAAATGGCCACTTATACCGTTTTGCTTGATTTGTTTGGCTACTCCTCCTTAATTAGCTGCCAGTCCTCTATATCAAGTACAAACTTGTTCTGCAGCTTTATACACCTCAGCAGTTTTTCGCCTGGCTACTTTAGAGGGGCCAACCAAATGCGAGCACAAGGTCTCCTTGGGATATCCTGGACGGGCATAAGCTTGTATGATTTAACAATATCTTTCGTTAAATTAAGCAGGAACTCCCTAAGGGTTTCTGAGGAGTCAAACTCCGGATCGGGACCCGCCATATTGTCGAGCACATAGCACATAAAAAAATGGAAGACAGTTTCATGGCTGCCTGTTTCACGGGGATGCAATCTATTACCATAGAACTGTTATCTTAGTTGATAGAAACGAGTTTCAGATCTGTTCAATTCATTTGTCCACCGACTCGCATTCTTATTGGATCGTAGTCCATTCAGACTGTGTATGTTTAGAGATTTTCAAAATTTTAGTTTTTAGGTTAGCCTTTTAGTAGTAGTTAGTATATTAGGGGCATATGCCAGTTTGGATTGACAGCTCTGCAATTTCAATGCAAAAAATCAATATATAAATTTTTTAATGGAAAAATTCTTTAAAACTTAAAATTTGCTTATTCCAATAGAAATTTGGGGTTTCCCACGAAATTATTCAATATGAATTCAAAATTCCTGCAAATCGCTCGTATCTTCAAAATTATAAATTAAATTGTATTATACTTGTATGTCCATAATTTGTTATCCGCTTCAAGATTTCTGCCAATATGCAAATTTTTTAGTGTGGTGAAAATATAAAAGTCATGTGATCTTAATACAAACATTTTTCTATGCAAGTACTCGCTGCCACAAACGCAAAAGTATAACAGCGCTACAATATAAAAACACACATTTTGATATTATTTGAGGCAACAAAGCAAATTTTCTTATTTGACTCTAGTTGAATATCAAAAGCAGTGTGGTGAATTTTTAACTTAACAAATGCTTAAGTTAGCTACTTTCTTAAAATATGAGTGCGAATTACTGACAAAGAGAAACATGTAAAAAAAAAAACTCAAGGGGTGAGTTAATATACAACAACAACTTTTTACAACAACAAAACCTTTGCCTACAGGATCGGCGCTGAGCGTGTGAGCGGCCGAAGGTGTGTGCATGTGTGAGTCGCTGCGTGGAATAAACGCAAAAAAATAAAATTGGAAAAATTCGTTATGCATTTTTTGCTATTGCCCTCCGCGGCCACAAACTCCATATGTAAATATGCTTGTATGTGTGCGTTTTTATTTATTTTTTATTTTAAATTTTTTGCATGTGTGCGTGTACATGGTGAGGGGTTGATTTATGTTGTATTTTTTTTTTTTGGAAGTTTCCACCACCATTTTTTCTCATTTTTTTGACTCACTTTTTTCTAGGGCAATATACCCTTCGGGACTGCTACTGCCATGAAGTGGCACTTTCTGTTGCAAAATGAAAAAAAAAAAACAAAAACAACAAAAACGCGCAACTTCAACTTGTTACGGCGCACAGCACGCGCGTCAATGTATTTGTGCATTACAAGGAGCGCAAGAGTGAATCCTTGCTGCGAGAGAAAATGTGGCAGTGCGCATGCCCAACACTTGACGGAAATTATGACTCTGACTTGGCATGTAACTGTGGCTGTGCGTGTGTTTGTTGTCGTTTCAACTTCACTCAGTGGCGTAAAATGCGCGCTCTGCAGCTATGAGCCGCCTCAACTCCCCTCACAATTGCCACAATGCTTGGCCTACAACTATGTACAAGTATGTGTGTGGTGCCATGTGGGGGTGGCAAATACGCTGACGATACTCGCTTCCACTTCCAGTCGACACACACCCGCTTGCACTGGCTCAGTGCTACTGGCGTTGGCGTTGGCGTCGGTGTCGGTGTCGACGTCTTCTTCAAGTTGCTTTGCACTAACGCGTTTTGTTGTTTGGTGCGGGCTTGGCAAAGTCGTTCGCGGACAGTAGCAGTCGCGCATTGTGACTGACTGGTGCGTCGCGTCTCAATAATTCGCCGCCCATTCGCGCACTGCCTTTGCTAACTGTTATAACGGTCGCGCGCTTGCACTCATACATACAGACACTTGTAATATTTCGCGTAAAAAGGCAACCTGAGTTAATATTTCTTCGCGACGTGGAGAGCGTTTGTTGGAAATTCGCTGTGCAACTTTGCACGCATAGAGTTGATTTTTTTTCGACTTCTCACATCTCGATTGCCGCTGTTGATTGCTTCCTTGGAGTCTGTGTATTGCCGCTGCTGCCAACGCCTTCACCGCCTGCCGCGCCAACGTGCCACTATCGACATGGGCGCGTCGCCCCCGTCGCTGGCTGGCATTGATGGAGCCGTTGAAGATGAAACGCGAAGACGCGCTCCCAAATTGTTTAGCGATTCAGTGGTGATAAGGCGCCAGCCACTAAAGAAGAAAAGGAATCTGTTCTGTTCGCATTGCGTGCAATACAAATTGAAATTTCATTCCTCAACGTGAGGCGCATCCGAAAGGTTGTCGTCGGCTTTGCTATATTATACGTTTGGGGATTGCCCCAAGTTGTTGCCAAAGAACTCAGTAAAAATACAAGTTGAGACAATATTTAACATTACAGTACTGTTGTGAGTTGTGTGACTAAAATATTGTGTAGCCACGAGTAAAAAAAAATTAAAAAAAAATAAATAAAAACAATTTTTAAAGTTACGTATGAAAGTGTTAAAAATTATTTTGCCAGAAAAAATAAATAAAATCAATAACGCTATTTTAAAATAAAAATTGCAAACAAATGGATTTGATGGCAACAATTTTGTGCAAAGGAGCTCACGCTGCATATCATTTGGGTGAAACACAAATTATAGGTAAGTGAAAATATAATGCCAAATATATGCTGACAAAGTGAAAGTGAAAGCTTCAATTAAAAGGCTTAACTAAAAATGAAAGTGCATTGTATTTTTTACGTTTTGTTAAATTTTAAATATTTATCAAAGACAGTGCGCGACTGTAACGGTGCAAAAAAATAATATTTTGTTAACAAACAAGAAATATGTAAACTTTAAGCAGCTAAATTTATGATATAAAATATGAAATTTAAATTTATTACTCAATATTTAAAAACAAGAAAATATTAAGAAATATTGGTATGCATGGTTAAACGTTTTTTGTTTGGAAATTAAGAGAAATTGTAAAATATCTTTAAATGAGCTTTAAATTCAGTTTTTCTTTTGAGCTCAACAGCTATTTAGGCGTCTGAAATATTTTCGGAAATAGTACACGTATTTTTGTTGAGTCAAAAATTTTTCTAAAAAAGTAGAGCTTTCAATATTTTTTATGGCATTCAAGTTTTATTTTACAGTCGTCAAATTTTTTAATATGTAAGAAAAAGTGAAAAATCTGCTCTTAAAAAATTATTTTATAATTTCTTTTAAAACAAATAATAAATCGTAGTGTAAATTTGTAAATTTAAAGCAGCAAAACAATTAATGTTATTCAAATTGATAATGGGTATAATAATAAAAAATAAATTACAGTTCGTTTACAGAAGCATTTTTTTTTTTGGTAATTTTATAACTAAAATCGAAAAAAAAATTCACTATAAAAATAATTATTATTTGAATAGAATATTGCTATATATTTTATTAGACGCAAAAATTAATTTCAAATGCAGCTAAAATACATTCTATATTTAAAAATCATTAGGGTATTAATGAAGTTTTCCTGGACCTAAACATTACAATTTTTAAATGCAGTTAACTGATTTAGTGGTTGCTTCCAGCAATATTTGCAAAAATTTTTTTGAATTGCAATATAAAATTGAAATATTTTAATTACTATTTTTTAGTTAAAAACCAAAAAAAAACGTTAACTTCGTTTGTATCGAAGCTAAAATACCCTTCACAAACATAAACGGTTCCTTATAAGAACTAAATGCCGATTGTTCAGTTTGTATGACAGCTATATGCTATAGTAATCCGTTCTAAACAATTTCTTCGGTACATTACTGCCATAGAAAATACTCCATAACGAATTTCGTGAAGATATCTCAGCATATGAAAAAGTTTCACATACAAGCACTCAATGCTGATCGTACATTTTGAATGGCAGTTATAAGTTGTAGTGCTCCGATAGCAGCGTTTCTGAAAATTTTAGATCGATATCTCAATAACTGAGGCACAAGTTCGCGTATATACAGACAGACGTACAGACAAACAGACAGACATGGCTAAGTCGACTCAGCTTGTCATGTTGCTTTTTTATATAATATATATTGTACCTATATATAATATTATATTATAGGGTCTCCGACATTTCCTTTTGGTTACAAACTTCGTTTCAAACTTAACCTGTTCAGGATATAAATATTTGTATTTCAAGGTAACCAAGAATGTAATTTAACAAAAGTAATAAATGCATATTAGCTATACTATTTTAAAATTATAAAATTACAAAAAAGTTTGCGTAGAGCAGATTTTTTAATGTGCCTGAGAATTACGTATGCACATAATAAAAATAAAAAATATTAAACATTTTTTAAAAAATCATAAAATAATATTTTCCAAATTAATCTAGAAAAAACACATCATTTTCTTGTTTTTGCATCACTACGGAATGGTTTTTCGTATTTTTCAATTTTTTTAAATGCTTTTCTTTAAGCTTTAATGTACAGTTATAATTGAACGCTTTCTTAAGAATTTCGAAAATTTTGTTTGCGAATTTAATTATGAGAAAAGCATAGAATTTTCGCATTGTGAAAACTGCTTTTAATTTTTCCTGCAAACAATATTCATTTTCCTAGCTTAAGCAGCATTTAATCTCGAAAAATTTAAAATGCAATAAATGACCCAAATACTCGCAAGTCTTCTGTTTTACACTTTTTTGCGCATATGTATTTCATTAAGTACGTTTTTTGAAAAAGCTTTTTCTACAGGTTTTTCATATTTGCTTTACAATATTTTTCATACGTCTATAAATAATTATATTATAAATAATATAAATAGGTATATTTGCAAGCTTAATTTTTTTTTATCAATGATTTGAAAAAAATTAAAACGCTTTTAAAATTCAAAGTAAAAGATTAAGATTAATAATTCATTAAGCAATTAAACATTTTAAAGTAAAGAAATTTAAGCATTTTGTTTTTTTAGAAGCCATAAGACTAATGTATAATGTGTATGTAAATATGTATAGTAATACAATTTTTAAAGTTGACTACGTCCTCTCGTAATTTCGCAAGCTCCAAGCAGTTCATTTATAATTTTTTAACTAAAAATTGTTATGGTATTTTTCAATAATTTTTCTTTTCTGTTTGCAAAATTTTTTTAGCAAAATATTTCTAACATTTATTTGACCAGATTTTTTAAGGCATTTTAACAGCAAAATTAAATAAACAATAGCAAATGAAGTATGAGTGAGTTGATTGTTCAAAAATAACAAGAATTTGAAAATTAAAATTATGCGGATTTGGAGAGTTGAGTTCTCAACATTTTTTTTCTTATGTTGATATACTTGTACATGCCACTGAAGAACGATAAATTTAATTTTCAGCTGTATTCATTGCTTACTTCGTCTGTAGCTGTCGCTAAGGTTAGATGTATTTTTATGTGCTGAGCAATTATCGTTTGTTAATAGAAATGATAATGAATTCTTGCCAAAAAAAAAAAAACTGTAGCGATGCCCCAGCCTCCATATTCAACAGACAGGACTCTCTTTGACCTTTTTCTATTTCCATAAATAAGGAGAACCTTAAAGGACCGTCATTTTTCAAGTTAGATTAAGGTTAAGTTATTGTTATCCCAAAAATCGAGTTTGAGCAGTGTTTCTTTGATTGCAATAAGCACTGGCATAAGTGCTTAATATCGCGAGGGGGCTATTTTGAAGGCAACAATATTAGTGTAGACGAATGAGTAACTATTTTTTTCAAAAAACAAAAATTCCCGTTATTTTTTAATTTACTGTCGCATGTATTGAATGCAAGCGGTTTTTTAGCTTGGCTACATCCTCTGGTGAATTCGTAAGTCTGCAGTAGTTTAATTTCTACTTTTTTTTACTAAAAATCCTTATGGAATATTTTAATATCTTCTTTTTTTTTGTTTTTTGGCTTACAAAATTTTTGGCGATATATTTCTAATTACTTTTTCATCAAAACTTTTGAAGTGTTTTAACAGAAAATATAAGTAGACAATAAAAGAAAAATTTAATATTTCTAAAATTTTCTTTATGTTTGCCTAATGCATTTCCGATGTGACTGATTTGCTTCATTCAGACACAAATTTGTTTGAAAAACTCAATTGTTCATCATTCAGGTCACAAATATAAGTGTTATCAAATTTTTGACAGTGGTGAAACGAAAGGTGGCGTTGTTGTCATGAATTTCATCATAGTTGGAATTTCTAAATTATATCACATAAAAACTTATTCACGTACATAGCTAATTTACAACTTTACGATTCACAAAAAATAAAAATAAAAATAAAAATTAAGTTGAAAAAACAAGAAGTTCCAAAAAAAAAAACAAATTTCAGCAAATTTTTTTTTAGCTACGTAAGAAAAATGTTACTCGGCCAAAAATGTGATAATCAATCAAAATTTTGGCAGGGTTACACAACTCATATGAAATAGTAATTTTACTTTGATGAACGACGATTTAATCAAACTCAGAATAAGCGTCTTTATTGCTTGGTGATATGAAATAGTACTTAAGATAAAATATTAAAGAAAAAATCTAAAATTTATGTTATAAAATCTTGTTTGATATTGTTATATGGTGCATATTATATATATTTTTGTTTTTTTTTATACATACATATGTATTTACGGTATATATGTATATTGAAACTAAACGTTGCGTTTCTCTCATAAAAAATATAATTTTAAACTGGCATATAATTTTTTCTTAGCATACCAGCAGGCGCAAAAGAAATTGTCCTATGAGTTAATACATTAACTTATGGAAGTAAAATCTTAAATTTTCTTCTAAATGTGATAAAAGCTCAGTGTAATTCATGCTTGAATAATTGGCTCGCAGTACTTAGTAAAAGCTAAAACCTCAAAGCAAATTTTATTCGAATTTCGAATCTGAATTTTGTTTTGTTTGAACTTAAAAATATTTTTTATCTTTATTGGGCATTTTTTAATGGATTTCACTTTAAATATTTTTTTTAATTAGCGTTTTTTTTTAATTTTTATTATACCGTAAATTTTCGAATGCATTTATTTAATGAGAAAAAAACAGATTTTTTGAATTTTTAAAAATGTAAGATCAAACTCAAATTGAACGCATATATTATATATACACGTAAAAATTGCTTAATTCATTATATTTAATTTATGATTACATTTTTAGTATTTCTAAACTATTGCAAAAAACGTTGCTTTAAATTTTTGAGCGCGGTAACTTCTCGCATGAGGAAATATTTTTTTTAATTGTCATTTTTTTTTCGAATATAAATTTAAACGACATTTTAGGCAGTTTTTCGCAATTTGATGACTACAAGTTAACCCAAAAACCACAAATTTTAGTCACAAAACCAAAGCGGCAAAAAAAAATTATTTATCGATTATGAAGCCATAATACATTTTAAAACAATTCTACCGAAACACTATATCCAACCGCTGCACAGCACACATTCCGACACGTCTTTTCGCCGAAAGCACAAATCACGAAATACACACAACAAATCCCGATTGGGCTACACCTCACAAAATACCAAAAACAAAAAATTCTATGCGACCAACAACGCACAGCTGTGCCGGCGCGCCAACGGCAATTTGCATAAATTAAAATTTTAATTGCGAGTTCAACACGTCGCTCGGGCGCTGCGTGTCCTTGTGACGTCACCGAGCGCGCAAGGCCAATTCGAAATTAATCGACAAAACAGTCTGCGTATTAATGAGTGGCATAGGAATGCAGTGAGAACGAAACACAGCGACAGGAAGTAGTAGAAGATGCAAAATGAAAAGTAAAGAAATCGAAAAAAAAAGTTGAAATTAAAATGCCGGTCGTGGAGTTGCACAACAGCGAACGCGCATAGAAACAAACAAAGAGCAGAAATGAAGATGAAGAAATTTTTGCGCTCTAAAGCAGCAACAACAACCACGACTACTATAGCAAAAAAAAAAAAACCCAAATTAAAATTACGCTGATGAGCGCCGCGTCGCGACGCGACAGCGCGCAGCCTCCACGCCAACTTCATTATGCCCGAAAACACTGGCGGCCGCGCGGTTGCCCCCATTTCGCGCGG
Organism: Bactrocera oleae; assembly: GCF_042242935.1. NCBI lineage: Eukaryota > Metazoa > Arthropoda > Insecta > Diptera > Tephritidae > Bactrocera > Bactrocera oleae. The sequence goes on along the minus strand of NC_091540.1, from coordinate 60,863,963 downwards.
CGCGCAACACCGTGTGGCACGTCGTCCTTGGCCGTGATTTACGTGAAAAGGCAAATGAGGCAGCGCGCGCACATACACACACACACACACAACACAGCGGCGTTGTGTTTTTATATTTCTCATTCATTAACATAATTTTAATTTAGGTTAGTGAGACACAGCGTTCGTTGAACTGTTGTTATGGTTGTATGTGCGCGCGTGTATGTGTGCGTGTGTATGGGTTGTTTGTTGGAGCGGACAGGAAGCGACGTGCCAGATGCGCTTATCTGCAGCAGCATTCTGTTAGATATAATTGGTGATATGTATGTGACTCAATGTATGACTGACTGACTATCAGGATGTTGGTATGAGGCGTTCTTTGTTTAAACACAAACAAACATATATACATGCAAACATATCTATTATATGCAAATATATCTATAACATTGTTGTTGGTTACCACCGTTTGTTGCGCCGCATTTCCTGCCGCGCCGTTTAATGTTATGTTAATGAGTCGCCAGCGCTGTGTCGTTGTCGCTGTCAGTTTCGCCTGTGCATACAACGGCATTTTGTGCGGCAATTACCCCTTTTCGGTGTGGCAGCCTTATTTGCATGCGCCGCAAAAAACCGAAATCTGTAAATAAAATTGAGAAAACACTTTCGCACATTTTGTATTTATGCAAATTAATTTTTTTCAACTCAAAAGAAAAAAAATTTCAATTTTTGGCCGTCGGGTAAATGCTTTCAGTTTCACATAGCGCTGCTTACCTGTGATTTTTTTTTTTTTTGTTTTTCATCGTTTGCATGCTTTGCCGTCGCTGTCAGTTGAGTGCTTGTGCAGCTGTGTCGAAAATATTTTCAAATTTCGCCTCTTAATTTGCATAATTTCTGGCAGCTCGATTGGCATTTTGGTGCGTTAACATTGCGCCGTGACTGCGAGTCGTTAACTTATGTTGTTCGTGCTATTGTTGGCGGCGTTTTCTGACAACGCTTGCAGTTTTTATGCAAATTAAAGTGCGTTATTTGCAAATCATGTCTTCCAACCGCTGTCAATTGTGCGCATGTGTGTGTGTGTGTGTTTGTGCAAATATTCGCATATGAGCAAATTGAAATAGTGAAATGCCTAGCTTAGGCTGCTTACTAATTAAGGGATTAGAGCTAAAAGCTAACTAGGTCGTAGGGTTTGCGTAAAAGCGTGTCGCAGCAAAGCAGCTATTGCGTTTTTTGCTGTTGTACAGTTTATTTAATAAAAAAATTATGTCAATGTTTTATGTTTGTGTCTCTATTCTAAAATTAGATTTTTTTATATATAAATGCGGAATATTTCATTACTAGGCCTGGACAATCAGTAAGTGTTGTCTCATATAAGCCCTAGTGCAATGGTTTATATAATATAAGACATAGGAATTATGTACAATTTATTACGGTATTTGTAAAAAAAACTTTAAGAATATGCCAAAAAAAAAATTTCTAAAAACGTAAGAACTAAAATAAAATTCAAAAATATTTTTTAGAAGCAAACTACATTGTAACTTGTTTGTACACATAACCCCCAAAAAGGTATATATAAATATTATATTATATATTTACATAGGTATATGATATTTGAGTTAGATTAGTATCGCTGGTAATCGTTTTGAGAAGCATAAAATCAACAATTTTCATATACAAATATAGGTGGTGATATGATTTCTTTAAAAAAAAAGCATACTTATTGTTAAGAAAATGTAAATGTTTTTAATTTAATGTGAAGTATAATCGATACAATTAAGTTCTGCATATAACATCATTCAAATGGCCTCCACGACTTCTTTTGTAGGAATGAAATCGATGAACCCAATTTTCGAGTAATTTTTCATTAAAATCATATGGTATGTCATAAATAGCTTGTTCAATATTGACTTCTAAAGATTGAAAAGAGTCTGGTTTATGGCTAAAGACCAATGACTTCAAATAACCCCACAGAAGTCGTCTAATGGTGTTAAATCACAACTTCTTGGAGGCCATTCAATGTCACAATTTCTTGAAATTATCGAGTCTCCAAACTTTTCTCGCAATAATTCGGTTGTTGCACGTGCTGTGTGGTACGTAGCCCCGTCTTGTTGGAACGAGTTATTGTCAAGATCAACTTCTTCCAATTGCGGCCATATAAAGTTGGTTATCATCAATCTATACCGCTCTTCATTGACTGTAACGATGTCACCAGCTTCATTTCGTAAGAAGTACGGACCGATAATTCCACACCAAACTGTCAATTTAGGTGAATGTAATGTTTGTTCATGAATAATTTGTGTATTTTCTTTGCACCAGAATCGACAGTTTTGTTTATTTACCGCACCACTGAGATGAAAGTGAGTGATGTACATACGAACATTTGAAGTTACGCCGAAAAATAGTTTCGGATATAGAAGCGTATTTAAAGGAATTTGTTAACTTTGTGTAATTGGCTCGCAAAACCTTAAACGCGTCTTTCTCGAAACGCTACTTTCACAGTACGTGAGAAAAATTTCGCCGAAACGGCTGGACCGATCGACTTGAAATTTTAACACGTCCATCTTAGATATATTTGCTGCATCAGTTAATTATCACACACATTTGAATGAATGAACACATTTCTGATATTAATTTTAATTTTTTAAGCTACTGCGAAATGTAATTTCTTTTTTCACAAAAAATATTTTTTTTATTAAGATTTGCTAATTTTTAATAAATTTAAAATTTTACTATTCCTTCATTCATTATCTGATTATCTATATTCATCTATGGTTATAATAAAGTTCTGGGGATTTGAGATAATTTTAAGCAGAAAAATCTTCTTTACTAACAGGCAACTTTTTTCAGAAAATTGGCTGCGGTAGCAAGTGAATTCAAAATTTTTTAAAATAAATCGCCGATTTGACATAAAATTCTCTTCATAAAAAGCTCATTTGTTTACTTGCTGTATTATATAAAACTCCTGCCAAATTTAACACATTGAGCAGCTATACAAAATTACACCTCCATATAACCTATATGGAAATTTTTGAAGATTTCAAAATTTTTTATTGCGGCTTGATGAGATATTACCATTTTCGCAGCGTTTATCGTAAAATAGTAATGAAAAACTTTATAAAATCTACATTTTTTATTCACACTAACTTCTTAAAGCAGCAAGTCGAGAATAATCGAAATCAATATAAATACAATTTAAAAAGTTTATATGAAGATTTTAGCAAAAATCTGAAGGAAATCAAATACGTTATAATGCCACCATTTTCTTGCAACCCTGCCAGTTTTTTTGTAATGTAATATATATATAATTTTTTTTTTCTTGCAAATTCACATTTGATATTTGATGTATTACAATTACTGCGAAATAACTAAGTATGTACTTACTTTGTGTATGTTTGCATGTGTGTGTTTATGCGAGGGTGAGTTTTGTTGCATTCGCCTAGCGACAGAAGGGATGAGCGATTATTATCCTTGACTGAGCGAGCTGTAGGCGTTCAAAAACACGCAAAAAACACACACGCAAGCGCATTCCATTATACATACATTTATATTGATATATTCATATGTGTGTGTGTTTGCATCCTGAATACTGTCATGTCAAGAGTTAGTGGGAATGCTTCTGAAGATTTGTATACGCTCGCGTTGCTTTTGGCCAATGCTCTTTGTTGCTTTATTGATGTGTGTGTCTATATTTGCGCATATGCAAATATGTATGTATGTGTATGTGTGTGCATATACTCTTCATGTAATCCTTTCTGTTGCTTTTGCCGACATACTCCTACATATTATCAGTAGCAACAACAATAACAACAGCAGCAGTAGCAGTGCTTTACATCCTTTTCAGACGCATTCCGCGCAAATTTTCCTTTCTTTCCTTTGCAATGCTCAACTGCAGATAGCAGACATTTTGATTTGAATTGAATTTTTACATCCTTTGGCTAGATTTTTTTTTTTCGCTGTCAGGTTTCTTTTTTGCATACTTCACTTCTCTATTTAAGTACAAATATGTGTGCATGCGCTTTATTTGTGTCTAACTGTGTGTACCTCTGTGTCTGCCTGTGTGTGTACGTGCTTTATGCCATCCTTGAAATCCTTTTATTTGACTGCCTAGCGTAGCTGTCGCCTCACCGCATCCCCCACCAGCAACACATCGTGAGCTCCACTTGAATGCCAATCGTGTGTTGCTGCTATGCTTTAGTTATGTGCATAGCCTTAGCTTTTGCTTGAATTGGCGTACAGCATGAGCGCTTGTTTGTCGTACGGACGTCAACCAATTTTCAAATATTTTTATATGGTTTTGAATTTTGTAGATATTAAAAATCAACTTTAACATCCTGCCATCTTCGCCGTGATTTTATTTTCTGCTTTGATTTGGTTGCCGTTATACAAATAGAGTGCGCATGGAATACGGTATGCAGTTTGATAGTTACAGACTCACCAGGTGGGGGCTTGAGAGTGGCGACAAGTAGTGTATATATATGCGCTGGCACTTAAAGTGAATATACTTGTACCACTTAAAGTCTAAGAGGAGTCTGCGGATAAGAGATTTATTTAGTACAAGTATTTGCAAAGAATTGGAAAATATTATAATTATAGTTCAAAAAGGCGATTTATTCTAAATGGTATATTAAAATGAAGAACATACGCATAATTTTCAGTTCAGGTTAAGCTAATACAGACTGTGTACTTTCAGCTAGTTAAAAAAAGTATCCCAATTCCAATAGAAAATTTTTTTATTGGGCAAACATTTTGCAACCCTCCTCTATTGTGATTGTTCTTCTCTCTTTGACACGTGTAATAATTCTTCTTTCAATTACAATTCTTGCTGTAAGCTCTTTTTTTATCCCAGAATTGAATAAAGCTTCAAATAATAATTTGCATAGTAGTAGTAAAGTTTGATGGCTTTTGAAAACTGTTTCGTTTTAAAAACCAAAAAAAAAAAATATTAAAAACAAGAAAAAATATTAACTTCGGAACATGGCTTCCGAAGCCATAATACCTATCATAGGTGTATTTATTTTAGCATAGAGGGTATAAAAAGATTATTATCTTGATTTTGATCAGCTAGCTTTTATGGCAGCTATATGCTATAGTGATCCGATATCGGCGGTTCCGACAAATGAGCAGCTCCTTGGGAAGAAAAGGACGTGTGCAAAATTTCAGCTCAATATCTCAAAAACTCTGACTGACAGACGGACATAGCTAAATCAACTCAGCTCGCCACGCAAATTATTTTTATTATATATATGATGTATATGTAATATATATTTTATAGTGTCTCCGACTTTTCTTTCAGGGTGTGGGAAGCTTCGTTGCAAACTTAATATAGCCTGTTCAGTCTGCTCAAAGTATAATAATTGAAGGCCTAGAATTAAATAACTAATTGAGATAAGTGAGGCTTGCACTTAAACCTATAATCTATTGTGTCCTCCTCTACTGTGACCTCGTCAGCGCTCCTAAAAATTTCAGAAATTGTATTTGCTCTGAATTGAAGATACAAGCTGTTATTCTATCTACTAGTGAGTGCTGTGCCTTTAACCCTTATGTTAGTTACCAACTTTACCGACGTCTTTTAGCAACCGATCACGATAACACGATCTAAGTATTATTATTATTTTGTTTATTTTATTTTAAAAAAATTTTTTTAAAAATTAAAAAAAAAATTTTCTAAAAATTTCTAAAAAATGTTTTTCTTCAAATATTAATAGTCAGTGACAATTTAAAGAAAAAAATATAAAAAAAATTTACTCACAAATAGCTTTCTTTTAAGTTAAAAAAAGACGATTTGAGAGTTTAAAATGAAATATTGAATTTTTTTTTAAGCTTTTCACACAAATACACCGCGGTACACGGGTACCCGGTTACTAACATAAGGGTTAAAAAATGTGCTTCGAAATTGCTCAAACATCTCCTCCGTCTACGTTTGCAGTGGCCTGTGAATATTACCACCAGTATCCTAACTTTGTCCCATGAGCGGGTCGATATGTGGAAGGCATGTTAGCTTAATTAGTATATAAATATATGAATAAAAATAGCTCGAAACAAGTGTCGACAGTTACGGTTTACTACCATATACATTAGTGTTTCATTTCGAAATTTTTCTAAGACTGGCACAAACAACTTGCTGCAAACGCTAGCTCTAAGCTTAGAGTAACGATAAACATGTATCAAATATATATATATATATATATATATTTACAAATCATGGCATTTCTGCATCTACTTGACAAGCTGCTGCGTTGAGTACGAGTGCACACATACAAATATATGTATAAGCGCCGTCATCGGCAGCTTGTTAAGGGATTTTCGCAAAAGTTAATAAAATGCATATTTGCCAAATAGTTTTCAACCCCAGCGGGTTGCTAAATACTGTTAGAATCTTTTCCGTTTCGCATTTTCCCCTTCAGGCTTCAATCATATTTGCATATCATTTTTTGCAGCCCCTAATAACTCGCCACACACACACACGCACAAATCCATAGTTATGCAAATAAGCATTGCATTTTTTAATGTTCTAATTTTTCCAAATTGTTTTTGTTTATTTTTTGTTAACTATACGCGCGCACAGCTCGTTTGTACTTCGTTTGCACTTGTATGATGCGAGCAGCACTTCCGAAATCGCAAAATGAAATATGCAAATCCATTTTTGTTATTGTTATATTGTTTGTGGTGTTGGATTGCTTGTCAGAATTTACATGTTTACTTACATGTGTATGTGTTGTTGCTGTTGTAAATATATTTACATACAACCTAAAAGCATCGAAAATAAGTTTTACAGATGCTGGGCTAAACATATATAATTCTCTCGTCGATATCAAATTTGAATTGAGAGCAATCGTTAGCTCAAGTTGAGAAACTTGTGCTTTAATCTGACTGAAGCCTAATTCTATAATTTTTATGTACTCAAACCACTGACGGGTTAACTAAAGAATTTCCCTCAGTCCAATTCTGGAATATTTGAATATAGTTACTTTATTATTTCCAGCCAACCACATTTAACCAACGGTTAAATATTTTTAGTAAACTTTAGTATATATATTTTATTAGTAAACTTTAGTATATATATTTTCGACTCAGCACAGTAAAAGTCCCATAATTAATAATTTCTGGCTAACCGAATTTAACCAATGGTTAAATATTTAAAGTATACTTTAGTACACTATTTTTCACTCATTGCTCTAAAATTTCTATAATTAATGCCTTCCGGCCAACCACATTTAACCACCGGTTAAATATTTAAAGTACACTTTAGTAGAACTATTCTCTACAAAGTGTATTTAAAGCTCTACAATTAATGACTATATACACATATACGTTTCTTTTGTTCTCTAGATATTGGTTAGTCTAATAAATATTTAAAACCTCTTTATAAAATATAAAAATATTTATATATATTTTAAAGATGCACTAAAATTAAATTTGCTAGTAAACTTAACATTTCATGAAATTTTGGACTAATTCCTTTTTTTTTCCTTTTCAAAAAAATTTCAAGCCTCAGAACTCTACTCACGAAACTTCAGTAACCCACATTTCATAGTCAGTAAATCATTTGGAAGCCTTGCACCATTAAATAGCTAAAAATATCAATCTTCTATTATGACTAAACCTGCAATGTATTCTGATATTTTTAGCTCGAATGGAGCAACAACTGATCGCAATGGTGATCCAGAAAAGAAATATTATATGAAAAGGGGTTTTCACCAAGGCATAGGTTTCAATATATGGATCTATTTTAAAGTCATTGGAACCCAAGGATACTGAAAAAGGGGTTTGGGGATGTTTTTGAATTGAGAAAGGACCACTTTGAAATCAAAAGTAGTGATGCAGTATTCAGCTACTGAATCTCTACGCCCCACAGATATTCTATCATATGTGAAATGGGTTCTTGAAAATATTGTTATATACAGAAGAACCTTGAATTAAATTTTGTATGGAGACGACTCTGTATGATAAAGACCCTCACAATAATTGTAAGCTGCAGTTCGGTGAGTTTAAAAAGCTAAAGAGCCGAGTTCAATGCCAATAAAAGTGATTACCAACACTATAATTACCAAACTCTCGAAACTTATCAAGCTTCTCCTGACACCATATGTTTAAAAAGCAGATCACAGTTGCTTTTCGGTTTGTTCTATTTAAAAAAAAGATCTAAATCTTAGCCGTAAAGAAATCTCAAACGAAATCTTATAAAGTTTCTACGCGGTCATTTGTGAAGTTTTAAGCGAGCTTCACTTCCAAATCGTATTACAACCATTTTTTTCAACGAACACTTGAAGGACTCGACAATTTTTGAGATGATTTCAAAGAGCTGGCGGATTTTAAAGAATTATTTTCAAATGGCAGAAAACTTTTGAAAACTAAGCTTTGCTAGTTTTTTAGAAATAGAATACGCTTTATAATGTTGATCGGTTAGTGTTTTTATTAGTTGTGTATATTTTCTACAAAATTTGTTCGAATTTGAGAACTTTTAAACGAATTTTATAGCGCATAAGTTAGGTTTACGATTTTCAGGCCACACATAAACTAAACTCAATCTAGTTCAAGAAATCTGCGGATAAAATAAATTCTCAAAATACCGTAACAGTTCATATGATAGCAGCACAGCAACAACAACTTCAATTTCGCAGCTTAAAGTTTCACTTCGGCAGCTTTTGGGAAGAAAAAGTTAAGTAAAGCAACAATTAATGTGTGCATGAGTGTATATTTGTATGTATTGGGTGTACTGGGTTTATTGGGTGCGTCCGGAAAGTCTCGGACACTTGCACGTAGTGTTTCAACGCTATCACACCTTACTTTTACACACATACAAACATATTTACGCATAACTAAAGGCAAACAAGCATACCAACAATAACTAGTTGCCCTGCGCTCGGTCTGCAACGCCATTACAACGCATTATAACCGTTATCCTTATTCATGGCAAATGGCTGCCTGGTTTCAGTGTGCTTTTGACAACAAGCCAATATGCAGTAAATCTGCCAAGATGTCTGTGAATTGGATTCTCGCGCATAAGTGTCGTAGCGCGCTCGAAGTATGGGCGGTGGGCGGGGTCACTGACATACACATACATACATATATATATATAGAACTGTATTATAGCAAAGCTGCTAGCATTGGCAAGCAAGCGAGAATTGCAAGCGCTTGGCATTATTCTCTCCGCCGCCGTCACTTTGACTCGCTTACTCGCTGGCGCTTGGCTCGCTCGCCACTCTAAGTAGGTTACATATTTTATGTTTAATATTTCCATTTTATTCTATGCCATTCCAAACCATTTCAGCTATATACTACTAGCAAACATGTTTGTTGTTTTTGTTATTTATATATATATTTTTTTTTTGTGGCGAAATGCGCGCTTGTAAATTTACCGAAAGCGACGCCGCTCACTGCAAGGATAATTGAAAATTTCACTGCACAAGTTCAACGTCGTATCTACCGTTACACGGCAATCTTTGGAGTTTTCGTTTCACGTTGAAAAAAGAAGAAAACTTCAAAGATTTATGCCGTTCGTGTTTTCGTTGCTTTTTTTCATGCAACGAAGACGCATGTTTAGATAAAAGTTGGATTACCGGAAAATTGTGAAAATCCCGAAATTGAAATTGACTTACGGATTAGAATTTATTTGCACTCGAATTTCGACTTCAACTTGCGCGCTTTGCGCTGGCAAGACTAAAAATGGCACAGCAAGTTGAAAGTGTTGTGGAGAAAAGTAGAATAAAAATTGCTTTCAGTGTAGTAGTCGCAGTACTGTGCATTGTTTAGTTGCGCATGAAGAACAATTGAGTGTAACTAATTTGAAAATAATGATGTGCATATTTTATAAACAATTTCATACACAACACAATTTTCTCCGTAGCATTGGAGTGAGGTGAATTCGTAATGCTTTTAGGGAAAAACATAGCAAATATTTTAGACAAGGCTTAGCGATCTACACCTATTCAGTTTTCTTTGCTTTAGTTGTTGGTTAAGGAGAGCATTCTTCATACAACCGTTTCAAACATATTAGAAAAAATTGGGAGAAATAAAAATACAGCTAAATATAAAATCCCTAACGGCAACTATTTGCTAGAAACCTTAACTATTATTATTGTGCTAATTAAGCTTTCAAAGAGGCCAACCTGAAACTCTTTAAGAAATATTTACTCGTAACGCGTTTTTTTTTTGTGTTTGCGGCAAGACCTCTGCTAAAGAGTGTTTGGCGGTAAGGAAGTTTATCCGCTTAAAGTTATTTTAAATTCCAAAATAAAAAATTTCTTATTACTATAAACGAATACAAGCAATGATCGAGTAACTACTGAAAATTTAGATTTTTGACAAAATGGCGGCTTTCCAAAAACAAAGTGGTTTTTTGTGAAAAAATTTTCATTTCAGAGTGGCCTCAAAATTGGAAATTTTTATCAAAAATTATTATGCCTTCAATTATTATCTAACAAATGTATCTAAGAAGGTCGTGTGAAAATTTCAAGTCGAACGGTTCCGCTGTTTCCGAGAAATTTTACGCGTTGATTCTAATAACGGGTTTTTCGAGAAAAACGCTTTTAAAGTTCTGTGAACCAATTACACTAGGATAAAAAATTCTTAATCTTCGAAACTAATTGTTGGAGCATGTTTCGAAATAAATGTAATATATTCGGAATATAATAACAAATCGCTTTTTTTAAATTCATAAGAGGATAGAACCCTTCAGTTGCATCGGTGGCTTCGACTTACAGCACTTAACACCGTATAACCTTCAGATCCTAGCTTTCCACTCAAAATAGCTTAAATGAAAATAAAAAAAATTTTGACTAATTTTAAAAAAAAAAAAAGTATTATATAATATATCGAAGAAAAAACTTTACTCTCAAAAAAGCCCTACTGGCCTGTTAGCAATAATCCACATAACGTCCACCACTTAAAAATAGAAATTTTGAAAACTATTGTAATTTAGTCGAACGACTATACCACCTAGCGACAATACAACAGTATCCTTATATAATTCGTAAACTCAGTTGTTTTCCACCAAATCTCTCCATCAAGCCAAATTAAGCTTAACGTACTTTAAAGCTTCTCATACGAAAAAATTGTGTGAATCCAGAAATAAAATCGAGTTGCCGATAATATGAAATGTTATTAATTTAAGTGGACTTAAGCTAAATATTCCTTTAAAAATGTACAGTGAAGTGCGTAGCAGATTTAGGTACTTCCAAAACGTGTTTAATCTTAAAACCTTTTTGGTTAGGAGTGTTTTGAAGTATCTCTATGGGCGTGTACCATTACCACACAAAATTTATCTCGGCTCTTTCCTATTACTAGTCTTCTTCAATTCAATAAACCTTAAATACGATAAGCGCCAATAGAACAAGCAACTGGTATAAATCGCATAAACTGGTATAATCAGGTACTTTTCTATTACTAGTTATCTTCAATTCAAAAATTTAGAAAAAAATTAAATCGAACGCAAAACTGGTATAATTCGCATAAACTGGTATAATCAAAAAGAGTATGGAAAACTAAAACATCATTTTAATAAGATAACTACATGCTTTCTTTTGTGAAATATAGCTGGAAAACTGTGTTGCTGTTTTATATCAAAACTCCTTTTCCGCGAGAGCTGAACTCAAACAAGTTAGCAGAGAAGTGATGAATCGAGGGCGCCTAGGTAGCAGTGAACGCATATAAATTACTAAAATTAATTAAAACAGTAGAAGTTGTAGAGTTTCTTGACATATTTAAAGTGATAAGATCAAAGAAATTGTATACATACAAATGCCTTAGCAAAGATTAGAAATTCACAAATTCGTAGAAATGTTTTTCAATCCTTTAGAAGACTTAAAAGACATGGTGGGAGAGTCTTAAAAACAACCAAATAAGTTTACACATAATACATATTCACTACAGAATCACCACTTCAAAAGAATATGAAATAAATTCAAATCGTGTGCCAATTCTGAGGCAACGCTTTGAAAATTTTCCAAAAATACTGAAAGAATTGCTTTTCATTCGCACGACTTGGCCGCCAACTGACAGTTTGGCGCTGCGTCGCCAATATTTGCTTGAATGACTCACACAATTCGACGACTGCTTGGCTGCTTTTAGCATAATAACATTTCACTAGACTTTTGGGAATTGGACTGTCACTTCGTTATTCTACGCCCGTACTTACTTATAAGTATGGTATGTTGGTGTGTGCATCTGCTGCTGTTGTGCTGCTGCACGCCTGCCAGCGCGGCAGGATGTCGGCTGTCATATTTAGCGTGGCAAACGCACTGGAAATGGCAGCATCGTTGAAGGCGTTGAAGGATGAAGACATGATTGCTGTGCCGCACTCCGCCGCCGTTCGCTTCCCAATCACGGAGCTATTTTTGTGTGGAGCGAAGCGCGGCAAAAGCTCGTACATCACTTTTTGTACAAATGACAAAAATGTCAGAAACAAAATCGAACTGTGTGAAAGAAAAGCGCGATAGTGGCAAAACAAAAAAAAAATGGCAAGCAACCAATCTATAGGGACGCACCACCCCTCTGCCACTCTGCCACAGCACACACACTGCCCATTGTATAGCGCTGGTTGGCAAAGTGTGTTAAGCTTGCTGCCAGGCAGGTAGGTACAGCACCGTCAGCCTGTGTAACTGGGCGGTGCTCACTCAGTTGATCGAATAAGCATTATTTTGACATTAGCATAATTTATTTTGTGCGTATGTGCTGCAGCTCTCATTGTTGCAAGTTAGAACACAAAATCAGACATTTATATACACATAAGTAATTTATTTTTTGCATAGAGAATTGATGAAAAATGACGCCCACCTATTTATAATGATTTTTTGGAAGATTTGTGCATATGCGCGTGCATATATTTAAATATAATTCTGTCTGCATTTGGATGAGTCTTTGACGATTTTGCATTAGCTAGCTTCCAACTTAATTATTGCTCTAACAGTTATCCGCGGTTTGGAAAAATCTTAAAAATTAATAATAATATGGGCCACTTATAAGACAATACAGTGAACCAGCAAAATGTCAGAATAATTTTATTTTTAAATCCATATGACCTCGCTCCTAAATGTACTCAACGTTTTATAATATAATAAAGCTAATTGTAGGCAATATTGTGTATGTTATCATAAAATTTTCTTAATCCAAAAATATATTAAATATATAGTGCTTATTAAACGAAATACTTTCTAACGACTGTCTGTCATTGCACGGAAATATTGAGTTGCCCTCCCTGCGAGACTTCACTTTAAAAGTCATCTGCCATCATCTGTCAAATAAGAACCATATAAAGACTACAAAAAAGCGCCATTTAAGTGAAATTTAAGTGAAATAATTGGAAAAAAATGTTGCCTACAATTAGGAGGCAAATCCAATAAAATTATATTTTTTTAGCAAAGACGCACACCTCTAGAATAAAAAAGAACGCGATATGCTCGTAAAGTGAGATTTCATATTATTTTAAGCCTTTTCCGATGAAATAGCTGTCAAAAATCTTTAACCAACTATTTTATACTTAAATATAATTAGGCAAGTGCTTAAGTCTTCGAAAATAATAAAAGAAATGAAAGAAATCATAGTAGGAAAACTCATTGGAGATAAAATAACACAACGATATGCAAAATAATTTACGTGCGATTTGAGCGCGGGAACAGGAACGATGTGGTTAACTACAACTTTTTCACATAACCCCAAAATGTACTGGCAGAATTAAAATAACCAAGTTTTTGGGTTCTAATTTTTATCTTTTACAAAAAGTTTTATTCTTTCAAGAAATTTGAGGTCAATTAACCTTTTTATGTTCAAAAACTACTGCAATTTTTTAAATCAAAATATTTTTTTTATCTTTACTTCAACTTTATATTGAAAAGGCTGTCTAGTTTTTAATCGAAAATACTCACAACAAATTTTCAGCTAAAAATAATTTAGAAAATTAGCAAAGCTTGGCCGAGTTCCTTATTAAAATTTTGTTTTATTTTTAAGCAGCAAAAGACTCCGCCAAAATAGAAATCTTTAAATAATCCCACCTTAATAGCCGCCTTCGAATTGCTACTTTCCTGCTAATTCCGCTTTCTTGTCAATATACATATATACAAATAAAAAATAAAATTTCTACAAAAAAAAATCTCTTATGTAATTTAATAAATATAAATCAATAGGTTAAGATATTCAATAAAGTAGTATAATCGTTCTTTATTCTATCTATATTTGATTGCATCAGTCGTTTGGCTTGTTCTATTCGCCATTTAACATGCTCTCAATTGTACCTGAATTATTCATTGTCAAGGAATGTTAAAGACAGTAAACTTTTATTCGAAACTATGTATTTTCTAACAGCTCAGAAAGCTCTAGCGTTAAAGCGATCTAGTTTTAGGAATAATAAAAGGTATGACAAGTTTTTGGTCGGAATATCGGTCACCCAGTTCCATTTTATAATTCATGCCAAACTTGCCTCACATTAAGGGGTTATATACACTTGTGAATCTCGAAAAACCGACTTATATATCGAATATATATCGAGAAAATTCTCCGAAAATTTGAGGCAGTTTTGATAAAGAGTTTCGGAGATATTTGCGTATTTTTAAGAATCTTTTAATTGAGTGTGATCCGCTCCCAAAACTTAAACGTGTTATTCTTGAAACGTTGTTTTCAGAGTCGGTGAACAAAATCTCTCCGAAACAGCTAGCCCGATTGCCTTGAAGTTTTCACTTGAATCAATTGAAGAAATAAGATTTTTCAATAATAATTTCGATTTTTTAAGCCTCATTACAGCATTTATCTATAGAAATGATACTTTTTTTTTTGCTTTTTGGATTGCACAGTGTTTTAAACAGAAAATTTTATCTCTCCGCCAGACCTTATTTCGGAGGTCCTTCTGGAGATCGGCTACGTAATAAAGGGAATTAAAAAAATTTTTTTTCTTTCCAAATCAATAAAAACCTTTAATATAGAATATTAGTGAATGAAACAATTCTAATATTTCCGATTAATATTAAAAAAATTTTAGAACAAAAAACACTCATTTCTGTTCATTAATCTCCGAATACGGTTTTCATTGCCTACAATTTCATTCCACATTATTCCCATCGAAATGAATGTCAAGTAAAAAATGAATTAAATACTCAGAAAATATCTCCCAATGTGAGTCCGTCAGTGCGAAAAGTAAAAGCAAAAGTTCTTGACCTAGAAACAAAAGCAAACACCCACCAAGCACCAGCTGTGACGTAGATAAAAGTGACGCCGTTAATGCTACTGAACACGCCTCCAAAATACACACACATTGACATACATATACACTACTCTATTAGTAAAAGCAAAATAGACGACGATGACGAGCAGAGGCGGAAGCAACCACCGACGAAGGCCAAACAAAAATTAAAATTAAAACAAGGACAAAAAGAATTATGCATAAAATTCAAAGCGCCAAACACACACCGACAAATCCTAGCAAGATTTATACGTATATATGTAAGTGTGTCTAACAAGGAGAAGCACGAGTCCTACGCCATCGAAGGCGGCGCGGCGCGTTGCTTGACAAAAAAGTAGGTTAATAACCAAAGTGAACTGTGGCACAATGCCGATGTGGTGCATCAGCGATGATGACTGGTTGATGGCATGAAGTGACAGCATCACAGCAACTTAACGGGTAAGCGGCAAAGGCCGCCTAACTTTACGCGCACACACACACACAGTCGCAGTCAGCAACGTAGTTAGACACACTGCAGGCAACCAGGACGACAAAGTTCGTGCTGACACTCTGCAAAAGTGCAAGAGTAGTGCTCCCAATATGTTGGTGAATATATATATACACATACCTATATATAAATATGTATATATATGCAAGTGTGTTAGTGTGTCACGTTAGCGCGCCAAAGTATTTACTTTTAATTCCATGCCAACGTCTGCCGCATAATGAACGTCATTATTACCAGCCATGCCGCGTTGACTATAATTGTCCTTGTTGCTGTTGTTGTTGTTGTAGCGCTCTCGTCATTAGACGTCGCCTAGCGAGATGTATGAAAACTCCTCCATCGCTCTCTTGCAAGCAGCCAAAGACACAGACAGGTCGCAGACGACTTGCATAAGCCGGCGAACGATGGCAATTGCAAATTAGCAAAGCTGTTCATTTCCAACAACGCGCCCCGCAACCGCTCTTCAGGCCGCACAAGCCCACTAACAGCTAGGAGACTACCAAGCGCTCCTTAGTTTCTGCGACGCGCCAAAAGTAAATGGAAAAGTTTTTCATGCGCGGTAAACACCCGCGCGCACACACACACACACACAAATACACAACGCGTCCTCATTTGCCTTGCTGCAACATCGGCGCGGTCTGCACCCACACCGCGGCATTGCTGAAATTCAAAGTCGCCTCGAATGGCTGATGAAAAGCGAAATTAAAACACGCGAAACAACCAGCAGTCAGCCAGCCAGCCGACTGCGTCCACCGAGCGCGCGTGCAAAAGGAAACGCGAAAATGAGATGCTGGAGAAATTAAGAAAAATGAAAATGAGACAACAACAATTACAACAGCAGCAGCAGCAATAGTACATGCTTGTAGTAAAACAGGGAAATGTGAAAAGTGAAAGGCAAAGTTAAATAAATGAGCGCGCTCCACCCTTCCACCGCCACGCCTTGCGTTCTTCATTCCGTGTGACTGCCTTGTCGCTCCAGCTTCTCGAATGCCTTCGCTTTTTAATAATTGCTTTTTCTTTTATTTTTACCGGCAAATAAATGAGCAGGAAAAACAAAAATTTCCCGTTGCGTTGGTGTGAGTTAAGTGAGGAGGGAGCAAATTGGAGCGTAAAAGAATGAGCACAGCTGGCAATCAGCTGATTTATTTTATGCGCTTTTTAATGAATGACGCGAATTTGGCGGGAAAACAAACGCCTTGCAATGGAGTTTACTGAGTAAATACTGTAATTTGGGTGGGTGAGGGTGTGGTAATGAATGCTCATTATACTGGAGTACTGAGTTAAGAGAGAGTAAGAGTCGAAATGATGATGATATGTATGTATATATAAATATATATATATATGTATAACTAATTATTATAACCTAGTGAGGATGCATATAAATTAAGAAATGTTCTCACTTAATTGTGTGTTAAAAATTGCGCAATTTTTCACTCAATTTATTGGCGTATGAACTCAGCGACCCTAATTTCGGAAACCTCACCGAAGGTGGTTCGTCTAAGGAAGGGTCGACCACATGCAACTTGGAAGAGATCATTTTTAGCTGTATACCAGTAATAGCATTTATTGCCATTTTACTCATAGCATCAGGGAAGCTAAGTATGAGCAGCTTCTCTACACCTACAACTGCATGTGTTCGGTAACTGTGCGCTCAAAGTTAGTCAAGGAGTCTCTGTCTGCACTAGAAATAGTATCAAGCTACTTCTTCATCAGGCTCATTTGGGTCCCTGGTTTTAGCAAAATTGCTGCAGAACGGCTGAGCTAGCAAGAGCGGCACCCTTACTCCACAAACATCGGAGTGGGATTGCGTTGCATCTCCGTTGTCACCTTGCGTTCTAGCACTGGACTTAGCTGCGCTTAGCAGGTGGTAGAGAGTAGAAAGCAGGAGATCTGCTGAACTATTTGCTCTCATCTATGTTCATCTTGCTTCAATCGTAAGAGTTCTAACATTGTACAATAGATACTAATGCTGTAAGGATAACAATCCGGACGCAAATTATGAAAGTTGTATGAAAGAAATTGAGGTAGGAACTTACAAAAATCCATAAAAAGTTCTTATAAGTTCTTCTAGGTGGATCACCTCTGGGCAAACAATTTCAAATCAGTAAATTTCTGAATAGAAATCATCTGCTAATTAATTTTTGTTAACCTTTAGGAGATGGTCAAACAAGAGCATGAAAGACAACAAAGCTAGTGCGATCTTATACCATATTCAAACAGATCCATTAACTGAAGCAATTAAGATGTAAATAGACTCAAAAAGCAGCATTTTGCACCACTCTAACTACACATTTGGTTTTATCATCATTTTTTTCGATTAGATTTCCTTGGATCACTAATATTTACCACCTTCACCACGCATTGAAAACTGCAAAAGATTGCATAAGGGCTTATACAAAAATTTACCGCCTATTAAATACTAATTAGATAATTAGTTAATTGAATAATTATTGTCAATTGAGATAAAGATTAATTTACTAATATTCTCTTAATTGCGCAGTTAGTTATAAGCATGACTGAACATCGTTATACCTCTAATTGATGAAAGATGTAAATTTCACTGCATTAGTATTCAATGTTATCCGAATGCTACTGCCAAACTTTAATGTAGCACGTAGCTCTTCGTGGATATTGCAATTTACGATTTGTTAACTCAATTTGTGAATCCAAACATCTCTAATTATAACCGTAAACCAGACTCAAATTACAGTGCAACGCGGAAATCCATAATAAATAATCATCTATATTTTTATACCCAAATCAATGCTAATTTATGCGACATTTCGGGCACTTAATTGTCTCATTAATTCCGGCAATGTGTTGTCCCAGCTGTTGCTGTTTCACTCATTTCAACAAGTTTTCCACATTTTCATCTAAACGTATGTGTTTGTTTTTAATTTCACGCATTCCGTTGCAATTTATTTACACGATTTGCGATTCAATTGTTGTTAAATGCTGAACAGTTACGAATCGAACAAATAACAACAAGAATACTAAAAAACAACATGCAAATGAGGCGGTTGTCGGCCAAGAGGAGGAAATTAATGGATTCACGCAGCGCTTTAGCGCCAAACAGGTCACACTTTGGCAAAATCACGACAACAAGTAATGAAAAACACAAACCGCATTTGCGCATGCGTGCGCAAACAAAGTGTCCTGACACCAACCGAAAGCAGCTGCTGGCGTTTAGATGGTTGCGTTCAGTTGCGATCGAGTCTAGACAAGGTTGTGGTAGCGATAGGCTGTTAAAA
Source organism: Bactrocera oleae (assembly GCF_042242935.1). Lineage (NCBI taxonomy): Eukaryota > Metazoa > Arthropoda > Insecta > Diptera > Tephritidae > Bactrocera > Bactrocera oleae. The sequence continues at coordinate 60,845,086 of NC_091540.1, read as the reverse complement.
TTGCGAATTTATCTGCCGCAAATTAACTCGACATTCAGCGCGTACAAATTACGAACATTGTCAACTTTTTGTGTTGATAAAATTTATGTAAAAAAGTGGGGAAATAAAATAGAAAGAATATAATAGTTAAACTGCGATTGGCAAAAACAGCGATGGTCAGGGAAAATGCCTTCGCTTTGAAATTATTGGCTTTCGCTCGTTTAAGCTTAAAAATGCTTCATAGCTTCGAAGCAGTTTGAAGTTATCTTTTAATTTAAGTCAATTAATAATTTTAAAATGTCTTCAATTAAATGTTCATTATGAAATTCTGATTGGGTGAGCTAAATTTACTCAATTTAAATCGTAATTTACACACTTTACTGCTTAATTGATGCAATCCACGGCACAATTAACTGAATTTTAATTAACTCACTCAATGTAATAATAAATTGACTGAAAATATATCATATTTAACTCAATTTGCAAAGTAATTTCATCGCATTACAGCTTAATTTGCTCAATCTACAGCTTATATTACTCTTTTGCCCTGTTCATTTACTCAATTTAAAATTTAATTGACTAAATCACACCTGATTGACTTAAGATGCAAGTTAACTTTGTCACTTTACATCTTAATTTACTCAATCTCTTACATCTTAATGGACATAATTACTGCTTAAATGGATTCAACTTTATTCAATTTACTCTTTAATTAACTTAATGCGCATCAAATTTGACTCAGTTCAATTAATTGACTCAATTTAATATGTCATGTCCTAATTGACTCAATTTATAAATTATTTGCATCAGTTTACAGCTTAGTTTATTTTTTTCATTCGTTAATTGACTCATCAATTAATTTACATATTAAATTCGTCACTTCACATTTTAGTTTATCCAAACAACTATTTCATTTACTCCTGTCTCATGTTAATTGACTCCATTTACTGCTTAATTTGCTTTATTCACAACTTAATTTACTCAATTTACACTTTAATTGACTTAATGCACATCATATTTGGAAAAATTATAATTAATTGACTCAATTTATTGTCTCATATTTGCATCAGTTTACAGCATAATTTAAAATAGATAAAAATAAAAGCATAATTAACTCCTTTAACACGTTAATTGACTCAATTTATTGCTTATTCAACTTTATTTACACCTTAATTTATTCAATTTACATACCAGCTGACCCAATTTGGAAATTAGTTGTTCTATATATTTACTCTATATAAAGCATATTTGACTTTTGACGCAAAATTAATATCGAATTGATACTCTCTCTTGGAACTTTGGACATTCTTAATTTTTTCACAAGAATATTCCAATGTAAATTGTATTTGAAATATTTCTTTTCCAATAATCAATTATTTTCAATATTTGCTATTTTGAATAATGAATGTAATAAAAACATATTTTTCAATTATCATTGAAGAACAAAACTTTCAAATTATATTTTTCTAATGTATCATATATTAAATTTTCAAAAGCGAAATAATTACATTTATCATACCCAATTTCATGCCCACCACTGTCTTGACGCACAATATACCATATTTAGCGTACAAAAATTAGGCAGCAAGCGACGATGAACTGACTACCTTATACCTACTAAATTAATACTGTGTAAATGAAGTAAGCCAAAGTCAAGACAAACAAATGGCAACCCGTTGGGGCAGCAACGAGCGAATATTGACAACGAACAGGATACGACCAGATTTTCCAGATTTGCAAGCTGGGCAAAGTGTGTTTCGAAGATAATGAAACCAAAGGAAGGCCATAAAATTAGTGGCATAAAAACAAAACATAACCAGAAAAGCGGCGTTGCTGCATGCCACATGTGACAAGCTGCATGCAGCCGGCCGATACAATGTTAAGCTACTACAGTTATGCAGGTTTGCATAAATAAATTTCAGTCAAAACTGCTGATTGAGTGCATTAATTATGCTGGAGGCTAAGACCAAGCCGCCAGCAGCCAAGTGAATTGCAAATTTAGGTTTACGTGTGATGTGCATGTATATGTTTGTGTGGATATTTATAGTTGTGCTGGTTTCGGTGGCGCTGGATGTGCCATTGACAACACATTACCGTCAACGGCCAAATTGCAGGCAAGCGCAAGTGGCGCTACAAGCAGCTGCAACAGCGTAACTAGCAGAATTGACCAAGCGCTTTGGTGCGCATATCTTGCAACCTTAAGACTGCTGTTGTATGCTTTGAATGCTACACACATAATATTATATATATTTCTACTGTATTCATGTGCATTGCGATGTGCGTGGCAGTTTAGCGCTGCGCTGCTACTCATGACCGACAGCATATTTGCATGATGTTTGAAAATTAATAGGAAACTAGTTGGGCGCAAGTGAGGTGCGCGTGACGCCTGCCGCATGCCAAGACAACGAAAACTGCTTCGCAAACACTAAGAGGTGCTTCGCCAAATGCGCGCTGGAGCGGTGTGGAGGTGACGCATTTGCCTAGCACCAACTTGCCCGCATGTAATTGCGAAGCGCGTGCAACGCAGCGCAGCGCCAATGCGTAAGATGGCCAAGCGAACGGTTTGTTGGTCGGCGCGTTCGATCGTTTGCCTACCAAACTAGTCAACACGTCAATCAGCCTGTCGAATAACCATTTCAGCTGCTGCTTAGCCAATGCTATCAACACTGCTTTTGCCTCCAAGTGCTCGCTGCCACAGGCCGTGTGTGCACGCGTGCGCCTTTCAAATATTGCCACGTCTACACGCGGCTCACAAACGCGCTGGCGTACGGGCGGAATGTTAATGCGCCTAATGAGGAAATGTACAACGGCATTAGGCGGAATGGCATTTCAATTAATAGCTAAGTTTACCACAAACCAACGACAAAATCGCACTTGCATTGCATGTCACAAACAAACACATTGCGAATTCCTCGAAATTGCCGACCGTACGCATACAATCATATGTGCATATTTCGCCAACATAAAAATATGCATATATGTGTATGCGTGCGCTCGTCTCTAGCCAAAATTAATTGTTCGTTTGTGAATAGAGCACGGCAGCTGTCGGCTATTGGCTGTCCACCGTCTATCGTTGGCCACTGTCGGCTGACTGTTCGTCTAAAGTGGTTTATGCAGCTTCGGCCATTAAACCTGTCATAAATGGCCAAAGTTCTTCGCCGTTGTTGGAATTTCAATGCTTGATTTGTCTATATGCCAAGTCGCTGCCAACGCGCCGCCGTTCGCACTATCCCAAGCAGCATATGGCGCGCTGGTGGCCATTAAGTACAGATGATGCAATTGGCAGCCTGCACAGCACGCTAATTGCAAATTAATTACAAGCTATAGAAGTAAATATTTACCAATTTACATGTCACATCGGCACTCACACACATACACACACGTGTGCGCATACTTGCATCTGCCTAGCTTCAAATATTTTAAGCAGCAGGAGTACCTCGTTAAAATTAATTTTATTTGCTTCACTTCACTTATTTTTTTTTTTTTTTTTATTGAAATTGCATTTTAATGACTTATTGGCAAATAAATTGCTAAGCAAAATTTGTTTTTTACTAAACGACAAAAGTAACGGTATGTACGGTATGCTATTATCTTCAATTACAGTAGTAAATATTTTTGTTTTATCTACTTTTTATTCATGCTCTTTTTTGTCTTTCCGGCATTCATATTGAATAAAATTTTTGAATGGGCTAGTTAATCACACGACTGTATTAGGTTCCATTTCTCAAGCAGTCGAATCGCTTTTCAGAATAGATTCGGATTTTTTTAAGATCAAAAACAGTTAGCTTGACGAAAAAAAATAAGTTCCAGATCACATTTGCTTTTCTGATGTACCAATTGGTTAAAATAATTTTGATAATTTTCTATTTTTCGACAGGTGGCAACTCCGTTCTAAAACATGCTTCAATTACTAACACTAGCACAAATTTTACTTAAGCATGTTATTTTAAACTAAATTTTTTTAATACCTGGATCCATTTTTTATTAGCTGTCAACCTTATATTATGCACTTTTCCATAGTACTCATTCTCATTAAGTTCCACCACACCTTTGGTGGGTTTGCTTGATGTGCCTATTAGTGACAATAATTTTCATTTAATTTTTTTTCCAATAGGTGGCAACTCTATTCGGAAATATGGTTAAATTAAAAACACTACCGGAAATTTTTTTGGCAATGTTATGCATAACTCAATTTTTTTGAATACTTAGATAAGTTTTACAAAAGGTGGCAACCTCATACTAAACACTTTTCTTTGTTATTACTTACTACCATATTCTTTAATATTTATTATATTATATTTTTCATTTACTTTGCTCGAGAACTATCAGTTTAGTTGCTCTAGAATTATTCTTAGACCTACTACATTTTTAGAGCCGATTGAGTTTCCAAAATAAAGTGTAGACAAAAACATCACTTGCCTAAATTTTACTGAGTTGCTACCATTATTCAATTTCAAATTATATACTCATAATAATTAATAAAAATTAATAATAAATAAATTATAAGCATAATAAATGGCAGATTGATTAAGTTGTGTTACTGTTAATGTTAATGACTAATTGACGTTGCCACCTGATTTAAGATATTTAAAGTAAACAAAAATTTCCAAATCAAAAAAGAGTTCCAAACGTGCGACATGACGGCCGAACTCGACGAATTCATAGATATTTTCGACAGAGCGTGATTTCTCGTTATAATTAAAAGCGCATAATTGGAGAGACTTTTTTAGAGATGTCTAAGTAACTATTTTTCAGAGTAACAAGCCAAACAAAATTTTCGTTTTTTGATCTACCCTAATATACATTAATTACTATTTTGCCGCAGGTATTCAATATCATTAATATAATATATATATATATACATATTTTATATATACATACATATTTCTGAAATAAAATTTATAAAATAATTTTTTTTTTATTAGAATATATTTTGTAAATAGTTCATATTCCTTTCTTTTTTTGCAGACTAATTTCAAACAACCCGCAGGTTTAGAAATAATATAAACTGTTTAAAATGGAGTGATAATACTCGTTAGAAGTCTATATGCACAATTATATGGTAATTAAGATAAACTTTTCTATAAATTCCATAAATGTTTACGATGGTATAAATTAATAAATGCTAAAAAAATTTATATTCACAACTCATAAAGTATTGATTTAAAAAAATTACAAAAAAAAATTAAATTAAATTTATGTTAATTTACTTGTTTTAGTATTGTAATAAATGCTTGTATTCATGCTATATTCATTAGCTCTTTTTATAAATATTTTTATCTCTTTCATATTGTATAAGCCAGCACAGAGTTAATCGCATTTTATGAGCTCAAAACGTTAATGTCTTCATATAAAAACATAAATAAGAGAATTACATATGTAAATATGTATGGTATGCATGTATATGAGCATTAAAACATTGATATTTCCTTTCGATGATTACAAAAAATTAATGACTCTAATAAATTAATGCAAAATTTACTTTTTTTTACAAGATGCACATACATATGTACTTATATTATATAATATAAAAACCAGCCAGTCAACTTCATTTACTTGTAATCATTTGATTGCAATAATTATTATATTAACTTAGCTTTGTTTTAAACAAACAAATAAATACTTGACTGACGATAAAGTTATGAAGGAAGCCATTTGTTAAATTCTAATAGCTGCTTAGCTGTCATTGCAACAGGTTATGACCGCCATTTCCGCAAGTCAACGAAGCAAATGTGCAAATAGCAATTTTTATAACTGTAAATAATAAATACTAAGTAACTGACATAAATGCTAATACCGATTTTATGTGAGAGATAGTAAAATCAGTGGCGGTTTTGAATAGGATGTTGGCAGTGTTGCAAATGAAGTTGCGTATGATGGAAGCTGGTAGTCAGCTAGTGGCGCTATTAACTAGTGTGAGTTTCTATGTAAAAATATAAAAAAAAAATAAACCTTTTTTGCCTTAATACAGCTGTTAATGCGTTCGGTTGATTCGCTTTGCGTACTTAGCCATTTCCTTTACGCTTAAAGTTGGCGTGGCAAACAAACAATGGTATAAATCGCTTGCTTTTATCACTCAATAAATGTGAAATGGCTTCATTAGCGTTTTAATTGCAGAACTTAAAGTGCTTGAAGTGCACAATCAAGAGGACTCGGACTTGCGTTTGCTTTGAAACAATGGTTTTTTGAACATTTCGCGTTCAAGGTTGATACAGAGTCATATGCAAAAAATGTCTAACCTACAGTAATCCTTGCTTAATTATTCTTCTTAAATTGAAAAACTTACAACGCAATTAATCGACAACACAACTGAATAGTAGCTTTATATGCAATTAAGCGCAGTAGGATATTTTTTTTTTGAAAGCTAGCATCAGGTTAATTGGTTTCAGTTATTACGAGAAATTTACTGCTTTTAGCAAAAATATATTTATTTCGTTTGATTTGTTGATCTAGTTACTGATTTAAACCATAATTTAGAAATATTTATTCTCATATACTATGTACCTTTTAAGTTAATATGATATCAAATACATCCATGATTTCACGCTCCAGACAGATTGTTTGCTTTAAGACAATTTTTTCTCGTGAGTGGTTTATTTTTGGAACACCAAAGATTTCGTCAATTACCCAGCGTATATAATCCTGTGGACCTAGATGGCTTGAAGCTTCCATCTTTTCTACTTGCATGCTAAGCTTTTCCGTTGATTTTTAGCCTATTTTTTATTTATGAAAAATAAAAATAGAGGACTCTACTAGTTTCTAACCGCCGAGACCGAATGTCAGATGAATTTTCCAAGAAACATTCTTTCGCGCAAAGTGCAGTGGGCAGTTCGAAGTGAGCTGCTGAGAAACAATCGCTTATAGAAGCATATGTTTTTTAGAGTGTTTTACTTTTGCCACGTGGTTTTTTTAACCAGCTTTTTGTGCTGAAGGTTCATCAACCGAAAATCAGGCGTTGGCGCATTCGAGCACATTAGTGAACCAAGAAAGTATTTTGGGAAAAATAAATTTTGGTTCTACTAGTTGTGGCTTAGTATCTGCAAATCACGTTTCTATAAAGTCGAGCACTTTCTAGGATAAAAACTATCGTTGATGTAACAAAACTCCCGCGTGGAAACAACGTTTTTTCTTCATGGCAGTTGCTAAACTAACTTTCAGTATAGCTCACATTTTTTGCAGAATTCTGTTATAATTTTCAATCGGTTCTGTTTGGGTTTATGAGTAAATTTTCTTTTGCATATAAGCATATAATAGTTTAGATTTCTAAAGCCATTTGTAAGTGCATATAAACGCTTGAAATGCTTTAAAACTTTTTTACGATTTTATTTAAAGCGGAATTTACAAACAGAAAACACTTATTGTTAGCAACAGGTTGCTGTCAAGTAAGCAGCAGCTGTCAATGCAAATACAGCAACCAATTGTCAATTATAAGCACTATTTGCACATCGACCAATAGGCAATTGCACAATGCACTTGAAGTACTTACTATGAATATATACATATGTATGAATATACAGACTTCATTATGTAACAAGAAGTAACGCTAGGCAGTCAGTCAAACAATGGCTCAGGTGTGGTTACACTAGGTAAACGCCTACAACACAACACACTTTGCCTAAACAATGAGTTGGCATGCGAATTTTCGCATTTTTAATTACTATGCGCGCGCATGCGCAGTACAAATAGTAGACAAAGGCGAAGAGTAAACATATAATATGATTATATAATGTATTAAATGCAATACGCACGTTGAATGGCGAAAATTATGGTAGAAAATAAAATGTTAAAATTAATTATGTGCATAATAATAGTGCAGAGAAATAATAATAAACAAAGTAATTGCAATTTATGTATATAAGTATGTACACATATATAAATATGCATGTAAATATATATATAAATATGCATATAAAAATAGGTAATTGACACGAATGCGCAAAAGGTGCAAATCAGACGTTGCCAACATTTTACGCAAAGCCAAAGCTGTCAGTATAAGCTGTGCGTGCGCATGCGCATAAGAGCCCACGGTGGCTGTCACATATTTATGCAAACATACATACCTACATATAATGTCGTTGTTATTGTCACTGTTTTTCAATGAAATTGTTTTTTTTTTTTTGTTCGATGCTTATTTGTTGCAACAACTCACTTTTTCACTACACATGCCGCATGTGGCATCCACGTACATGCGCGCTTGTGTAAAGTTGGCCTGCCTAGCTATGCGCAAGACCTTGCCGCACCACAAGCAGGTGGCAATTGCTGTGTTTGGCTGTGCGGCGGCCAACTTGATTGCCAATATTGGCAAGACAATTCGTCATATTTGGAACATGTTTGCAGTGAAAATTACTGCAACAAGCCGCAAGCGAAATACACACACACACATATGTACATACATACGCGTACGTACGAGTAACGGGTAGGCGTGCAGCAATAATCCGCTATATTTTTCTTCACTCTCATGTTTTCCCCTACTTCTTCTTTTCCTACTACTCTCTTGTCAGCGCTCCAGCGTATTTATGTCAATATTATTCAGGAATTCCAGCACTTATTATATGTTCGCATGGCAAATGAAGTGTGTGCCCAAATGAGTTTTCAATTAATCTCGTTAATATGAAATCGGCTGCATGGAGGGCGCTTGCGGTTTGCATATTGAGGCCCAAGGCGAATGCGCATAAATTAAAGGTTAAGCGGAGGTAAGGACGTGGGGGAATTAATAAGCATTTATTTGTCATATCTGAGCGACATTGTAGGTATAGAGGGGAAATAATTCTGAACTGCGAGAGCTGCTTTGCTGTGTGGGTCTTTAATCAGCGTAAAGTCGTTCAAATGAGATAGAGCCTTCGGAAAAAGGTAAAATTTCCAAAAGAATACAAATTAAAAGCAGATTTAATCGTTTTGCATCCAAGCTCACAATCAAATATATTTTTGAGTTATTCTATTTTTCTGAAATACACTTTTATTTATTACTTTCTTTATCCAATATGGCATATACTTCTAAAACAACTTACCGATTTGAGCAATAGTTTTCTTATTAATAACTTTTCTTTATATTTTCAGCTCTAGCTCAGACCGTCCTCTCTGCAAAAGTACAGTAAATAGCGCAAATGAGTTGCTGAACCAACCGAATGTAGTGAGAAAGGATTTCGCACTCACACAGGAACGTGTTGTCGAGCAATAGCGATCCTACTCGTTCATATTCCAAAGTGAGTGGGGCAGCGGTGCCTCCTCTGGTTAGCGCATCGACTTCGACCTAAAATTTGTGAGCTTATAGAAAAGCTGATGCGGTAAAAAGTCTATTTAAGAAAATAAAACATATTGTGAAACGCGGTCGACACTGTTTTTTTTAGTGTTATTTAGTGCAATCTGGCTTTCCTGTAAGAACATACCACACAGTTGGTTATAAAACGTTAAAAAAAAAACATCATTAACATTAATCTGAAAGTTTTATTATCTTAGCTAGGTTGCTAGGAATATGTTATATGAAATAAGTTCTCATGAATTTATGCTACGAACCCATTATAATTCCCAGTAAAAAACCGCCTGCTGTAGTTGCCTTTTCAGAAAATTAAAGTTAAGACTTAGGTGAGCATATTTGTGCCGGCAAAATCCGGGACGATTTTTTTAGTCATCGATTTTTTCTATATACCTATAATTCACTGAAAATCGCGACATAGAATTGGTGAGAGAGCAACACATTATTCCTTTTTTTCTAAGCCCGGAATGGCCGAGACGTTTAATTTGGAATCCACACTGTCACAGCCAAACCGGAACGAATAGTCAGCTAAGTTTAGACGTTTACTTAATGAAATCCAAAAGTTTTGAGATGGTCTCGAGACGTAACTTCTTTAAAATATTTATGTATTATAGCTCTACTAAATTAGAACAAGCTAATTTTATTTTGAGTTTAGAGCGAATTTTCATATACTACTGTAGATTTGGAAGTGTTGGTGACTAAATGGGGAGAGATTCAACTAAGTAAATTTTTCATTAGATATGCTGAAGAAAATTTACCTCATAGTCATAAACAGAACCGATTCAAAATTATACCAGGACTTTACAAACAAATTGAACTATACTGGGAGTTTAGCACTGCCATGAAGAAAAAATGATGTTTAGCATCCTCGAGAGAATTTAGTTACTAAGTTACATCTATGATAATTTCTTTCTAAAAATTGTTCGACTTTATAGCAACACGATTCGCAGACACCAAGCCGCAATTACTAGAGAAAGGTTTCAACCACTTTCCCGAAAAACTTACTTAGTTTCCTAATAGGCTCGATTTAAAGTGCAAGAATGACTGATTTTCGGTCGGTGCGTCTTTGGCACAAATATTGTATAATCCGTGGCAAAAGTAAAAGGCTCTAAAAAAATGGTTTTATAAGCGATTATCTCTCATCGTATCACTTCTAACTTTCTACTGTACTTTGTGCGAAAAAAATGTTCTTGGTAAATTCATCCGATATTCGGTCTTAGAAGCTAGTAGAGTCCTTTATTTTGCTTAAAGTAGAAATAACGGAAGCTTCAACCATATAACAGCCAGCTAGCTCCACTCAGCTTCTAATTCTGCAGTCATAACTTTATATGTGATATATACATTTTTTTGTCGTTATAAGTAAATGCTTTGACCTCTCTTTATAAACGTCTTATACACCTGTACATTGAGTTATCAATACATATGCTCATACATTTTCTCTTCGAGTTTACAATTTCAAAGTCCGTACAAATATTCATCGATAAACTGACGCGTTGGCTACCTGTTTACCGTCGCTCGCAAAATCAGCGCATTCGCCATGCAAACTCATGCATTATTTCATTCAACGCCAGATTCTAATCAGCGTGTTATTGCAATTTATGCAGTGGGCATTGTGTGTCGCATCCTAACGTAAAAACACACACAAACACACACATCTCCACACTGTGACTACTAAAACTTAGCTGCAGGCGTTTAGACGAACTGTGCACATGCGCAGCATTCAGCTCATTCATACGCGGCCTCTGTGACTTTCGCATGTCTCCATAGAATATGCCAGCAACGCAATCGTGATGCGCCATAACTTAACCGTTTGCCGGCTGTCTGCTGTCAGCTGCAGGTAATTTGGTTGCATGTGCAACATATACGCGTTGTTGCTATTGTTGTTGCGGCCACATAATCGTAAAGTGTGCGATCTCGCAACTTAAATTATTGCACAATTATGGCGCATACCACGCTGCTGGACAGAAGCATCTCAAGCGCGTCGAGAAGTAACCGCCGGCGCATTTGCGCGCAGCATGTGTGTCGCCAACCTTTGAGCGCCAAGATATGTGGCGATGCGCGCATGCCACTGCTGCCGCGAGATAGATGACCGGCAGCTAAGCGGCGCAATCGCTAGTAAAAGTGAAATAACTTTCCACTTATTTGACGGAATAATCTGCCGGAATGACTGAATGAGCGCATGAAATGAACGGTTTTATGCGCCAGGCGGCACACACGCGCGCGCGCGCACACACATACATACGTACATACATATGCATGTGTATGCGATTTATTATGGCAATCTGGCCGGCACCAGGCGCTGCGCCATTCAATAAGTTTATTGTCGATGCGCTGCAGTTCATCTTGTCATCTGGCCGTCTTGCCGTCTTGCCGCCTTGCGTGGCATGCAACTTCGATCTGCCTCAACATTTGGCATAATTCGCTGTTTAATTTCGGACGGCATGTAAATCGTGCGCTGACATTTGCGACGCGATCAGATCGTAATTTCCATAGCGACGCTGTGGCAGTTGCATTAATATTGCTCATAACTTTTTCAGTTTATACTAATCTGGCATTTCATTGGAAACGCGCTGCAATTTTTGCAGGCACTGTGTGGAAATATATCACCGCTTCCGATAATTGTGGGAATAATGCAAATTAATGTGGCAGTATCACGTTTGTTGGCTTTTAATTGGCAAATTTATTTCAAACAATTCAAAAATTTAATTGCCAGTTGTGCAATATTATTGACGAGGTGCACAAGCAATGTGGAGTAGGCTAGCTTATAGTTAATATTTAATTATTATTTAAATTAATTCTCCATGAAATACAAAAAGCAATCTTCCACACAGACTTCTACTTTGTCATAGGTTCAATTCTGTTGAAGAATGTTGAGAAATTAATAATTAAAATTATTTTCTGAAATTATTCAGTATTATTTTTGTTAAATCGGGACTTTTTTGGCTCACTACTGTATTTTTGAATATACAACAAACAGCTATAGCAGCTGGCATCCAGTAGGATGTTAAATCTTACTGCTCAGAGCACCCTGTAGATTTTTAAGGTGATTTAGCATAAACGTCAAAACTAGTGATAGGTGGATCCCAGTTTATTTTGTACTCTCAAGTCGTCTCTAGAAGAGTAATGCCTTCTTATTGTATGACAGAAACGAGTTAATGCTTCGAACTAGGATCCGTTATTTGAGAAAAATCGTAATAATTAGACAATTTTTTAGGCCCATATATGAGTGCTTTATGTTATAATTTGGTTTAAACAATATAAATATATATATATATTAGGGTGGAGCGAAAAAAAATTTTTTTTTGCCTAGCCTGAGGGTTAAATTTGTAGATTATAAAAAAAGAAAATTTCTGGAAAAAAAAAATTTTTAATCTAGACTCAATTTTAAACAAAATTTCTAGTTAAAATTATTTTTGGAGAAAAAAAATTTTTTTTGTTTAAACTCTTCACATTTATATAAAAGCTATCGAATTTGACGGTTTTTGACTCAAATTTTAACGCTTAAGGAAAGCATGTTGTCGTATAATACTTTTTTTTTTAACTCCAATAAGGACCACAAAAAAAATTTTTAAGTTGATAACTTTTAATTAGCCAGTGAGAGAACTCTCCACAGCTTCTAGAACACTTATTAAAAATTTTTTATGGAATAAAAATTTTAACTTGAAACTTTACTTTAAAAGTGAGTGGTTTTTTTTCCAAAAATTTTCTTTTTTTATAATCTACAAAATTTACCCCAGGCTAAGCAAAAACAAAAAAATGTTTCGCTCCACCCTAACATATATATAATTTTTTTAAATTTATTTCACACACCTGCCAATTGTTTTGTAACGCGAACATGCCTGTGTTTAGCTGTTGCAGCAAATGCAAACACATTGTTTGCAGCGTAACGTGAGGCGCCACAACAACAATAGCGACAACTAGAACCATATCAAGCCCCGAAAATCAAACACCGACAATTATACTGCCACGGCAAGCAACCATTGTTGCCCACTTACATATCTTGAGGAAGCAATAACAGTATTTTGTGAATATTAGGAACTTGGCAATCGTGCCGAACCTGCTGAAATGTTTATTAGTTGCATTAATTGGAGTATTTCCATTTTATTTACCTCAGAAACTAAATCTATGTGCAAAGCGAGCAATGTAATCAAATGTTGCAAAGTTTCGAATTTTTAAGCAGGCAATTCCGTCAAATTTATAATTTGTACGCACTTATCGATTATTTATCGAAGAGAAAAAAATTGAAATTTTTATAAATTTCAATATCTATCTTATATAATTTATCGATAAATTGTCGAAACGAAAAAGTTTAAACTTCTTGTAATAAAATTTAATTTTATATATGTATTTGGATTACCTTGCAGTCAAAAACAAAAATTAGTATGGATTTAATGAAAATTTATCGCAGCGAAAAACTTTTAATATCTGGGTATAAACTTTAATTTCTTATATTTATACATATATATTTCACTGTAATCAAAAAAATTTTAATCTTTAATTTATCGATGCGAAAAGATTTAAAGATCTGTTTATAAATATAAATTTCTTATGAATATTTAAGATTTACTGTGGTCAAAAAATATTGAGTACACACTTAACGATAATTAATCGAATCGAAAAAATTAATTTTCTTTTTATTGACTTTAATTTTTTATATAACATTTGATTTTCACTGTGGTCAAAAAGTTTTTCGAGTGTTAATTTATCGATAATTTATCGAACCAAACAAATTTAAATTTTTTGTTATAAACTTTAATTTTTAATATTTGCATTTTAATGCCGTCAAAAATATTTTGAATATCAATTTATCGATAATTTATTGAAGTAATATAATTTAAATTACTTGTTATAAGCTTTAATTTCTTATATTTGGGCCTCACTGCAGTCAAAAGTAAATAGAGTCATATGTACATACATATATCCATGTGAATTGTTGCTATATTCATTTTAAATAATTGGTTCGACTTTGGCTTGCTTGCTAAACTAATGCCTGGGAGCGCGCATTCACATCACACCTTTGGTACGCCAACTGATTGTTGCTGTTGTTGCTGCTTATGCGAAAATGTTAAATATACTTATATACAATCGACTTAATTGCCGATGCTTTGCAACACACAATTCACCGCATATCCTCCCGCGCTAAGTGGCAGTTACCTCTTAGCTCCGCACCTTGCGATTTGCATTCGCCGCCCCTTGGTGAGCGTTAATTTCACGCTTGTCGTCGATAGTGTCGTTGCTAATACATGTGTATTGAAATAAAGCAAACTAATTATAGTGGAACAAGCAATAAGTTTCAGCAATCATTGCTGGTAAATGTCATTTATTCATAAGAAACAACAACAAAACGCTGCTGAATGCTTAATGTTGAGGCGTTGGTGTGCGCATGCGCATTTGTCACAAACGGCAAACACTGCCAAGACACCAAAATGCATATGGTTTATACTTTATATGTATGTACATATAATTAAAATGTTTGTTTGTAACACAGATACACACACACACACACACGCATACAAACAAATGGCTGACGGATGTGTCAGTCAAATTGATTTGCAGCTGAGTTTCTTAGTTTGCTAAGACAATAATTAGTACTATTGCTGTATATATAATTTTGTATATATATATATATGTATGTAACAGTACATGTATATGTATATTTATATATGTTTCTGTTTGTATAAACGTCGGAAATGCGCAAGGCATGGAAAATTTTATTATTAAGAAATTATAATTTCAGTTTCTTTTTTTTTATTATGCTAAGCTCTGCAGCTCATTACAAATGCATTGCTTGGCTTTATTAAGTGCACAAATAAAATGGAAATTCTCTACATTTGAATAAAATGCTATTTGTATTGTTAATAATTCATTTTCGAAATCTGGCACGAGTAAAGTTAGAGAATTCTCAATAATACGGCTGAATTTTAGTTATATAAGTTTTGTTCGTGCTTAGGACTTCGATGAAGATATTCAGTATACTCGTACACACACATATATACTCGTATAAGTTGTGAGTAATTTTTTTAAGCTGAGAAATATAGAAAATAGATTATGTAAATATTTCTCCTTCTAATATCTATTATTGACATCAAAATATACTACTTTAGCGTCATTAAAGTATTCCTTACACTTGGTTGCGACCTCGACCGATATGATATTTCATTTTTGAATTATGTATAAAGCCTTTTATGGCTTCATTCATTACATGTTGCATGTACTAGATCTAATATTTGAGTATTGAGAATCTGAAAATTTTATTAAGTCAAAAATATAGTGAAAAATTGGCTAAGCGATAACTTTTACATCTACTACATGGATTTTTGAAAAAAGAAATTACGTATTTTAGTGGCAGTCTAATAACAATACAATTTACCACATATATATAAAAATTTCTAAAATTCATCTAAAAATTACTTTTAGCACTCTACTGTCTAACTAATGCCAGCAAGACGAGGTAGATGGAAATCGAACAGCTTGCGTTTTTGACATGTTTGAATTTATCAATTTTAAACGATCAGCTGCTGTTGTGTATAAAACACAACAACCGGATTTTTATTTATTTATTTTTTTTTTTTTGTTGTAGAAAAATTTAGTAAAATATATTTATCCATAGATTCGTGTTCGATTTACCATAAACACATTTTATAGCATTTCAAAAGTAAGGTAACTAAAAAATATTATAATTTTGATTGTGAGCGTTTTCCAAACCCTTCTAAAGTACAACCGTAAATTCAGCTAAAGCAAATATCCATAGAGTACCAAGAACTCCATCATATTTCAATTCTTAAACACATCATCATAACACAAGCACACTAGTTTCAGGTTATGATAGGCAAACTTTTTTTCATTCTATCATTACATATCCGCTCAGATCATCCCGGAAAACAGCAATTATTTCGCATATTTTTTATCGAAAAAATTTGTATGAATTCTTATATCATACTTTGTTATATACCATACATCACCATAGTAACCTGCTGCAAGCTGGCGAGTAAAGACACTCTGAAGAAGATGTTTACAATGAGAAAAAATTGTGTTTTATAAGACCATTTCAGCATCATGGCAGTAGATCAAGCATTTTGGTTAGCTTAAGATTGTGTGTAACAATATTACTACATATACATATGTCCTAGGTGTGACTGAAACCCAGCTAACTTCAATAATAGAGGTCGCTCTCTCTCTCTCTCTCTCTATACAAACACTTTCCGTTATATTGAATTAATGATTCTGCTTATTTTTGATTGTTACCCAATATAATTATTGTTACATTTATACCTATAATAATTCTGGAAAAAAATATATAATCTATACAGATCTTTATTATATCCTGAACAGCTTCTTTAAAGTTTTCCATGCAGTTTGTAACACCCAGAAGTTTACGTCTGTCCGTCTGTCTGTTTCTACGCGAACTAATCCCGCGATTTTCGAGATATCGTTCTGAAATTTTCTCTCGCTTTTTTCTCATCAAGAAGCTGCTGATATCGGAGCACTATAGCATGCAGCTGTCATACAAACTGAACTATCAAAATCCAGGCTTTGTATGGAAAACTTGTGTATTTGACGAGATATCTTCAAGAAATTTGGCATAGATTATTGTTCAAGTCAACGGTTCAACTGCCGTATAAATTGTTCATATCGGACCACTATAGCATATACCTATGTATGCACCTACCATTCAAGCTTGCCGATCAAAATCAATATAAATATCTCTGTTTACACTTTTTTGCTATAAAAATGCTACTTAGAAGGACATTATATTAATCAGGTTATTTTAATTTATAGTTATTATATAATATATATTTTTTCATTTTCAGATGGAGGTAGATCGACAAAAACTTCTTGAAATCCGAAAATTAGACATTTGAGTGCACTAGAAATGATATATTCCACGACGGGAAGGCAACTCCGGTAAGAGGAGAGGCAATCAGCAAGAATACTTAAGACTGAGCAGCAAACGTATGGATATAAGGACACCTAAGAAGATATATAAGCATGCTAATATTAAGAATATAAAATATGTTTGAAAGAATACTAAGCAAAACGTATATATAAATACGTATTCATCAATATATTTGTATATAATATATAAATTTTATATAAAATTATTATTGAATTTATATTAAACACATATATTTTATATGTACGCATACATACTTAGACACTTAAATTTAAATCCCCGAAACTGTTTGCTGTAAAAAAAACAAGAGAAAACTCGCCATCAATATTCTTATTAGCTTAATCGCTTAGTCAAAGTGGCGCCATGTTTTTCCTGCCGAGCAAGTGGAAGGGTAGCCAATATAAGCAGCAAACCGCCGCCAAGCCAATATTGAACGAATAGCTGCGATATGCGTCACATGCACAAAAAACAAACACGCCAAAATATCCACAAGCACACACACATACACACATAATCAGGCGCATATAAAGCGATCCAGATTTTCCTGCGACTACACTCGGTACACTCACTTGGTAAGTAAGTATATTGGTGATTTGCTTTGGCTAAGCACATATTGACGTTTGGCTGCTTTCACTCCGCTTTATATGCGCGCCTTAACGGTATTTCGCTTTGGTTTTTGCCTTTTACTCCCATTCACTGGGCACACATTTTCTCGCATTGATAATATTTTCCGAAAGGATAATGTGCATATAAAATTTTAAGACATCGTTTTATGGTGATACACAACATGTTTATCGCAAAATATTCACAAATTCAGCAGCAAGGTACTCAAAGGACAACACACAAACGCACTCATACAAGCACATATATACAATATATATATATGTATATAAATATATACATATTTATGAAGTTCTTCGACTGTGTAATTTGTACAACTCAAGAGTGAAGCTTAAAGATTTTTCATACAGCTCTCATAAAGACTTATGTTAGTGTGAGAGTGAGTATATGTGTGTGTGCAAGTGTATAAGTGTATGTGTGTTTGTGTTTAAATTTCAGCTCATAATAATTGAATCGACAGCAGCCGTTTAATGCGGCTTAATTACATTATAAAACTTGAATAAACAAACGAACTACCGAACAAGCGGCGACTTGCGTTTAAGTATGAAGGAAGCGCAGTGCGTGGTAACCATAAGCGCCAACAACAACATACATCAAAATATATGCAGAAATCGGTGAATTGCACTCATGTCTCGGTTGCATTTTCGGTGATTTTTTTTTTATTTGTACGTACTGTACTTGTGATGAAGAGAGAGAGCGAAAAGCGGTATGCTCATATACCACAGAAGTGTTTCGCATTTAAAGAACGCCTTAAAGCCATCAGCGAGGTATAGAGTTCCTACGTGACTTTAAAGAATTGTAGGAACTTAATACCGTGCTCTTGGAGGGCTGTTGATCAACAAGCGTACTAAAAAGTGTTTTATTAACTGATGGTGAATAAATGCAGGAAGTGGATGTGGAGTGAAAAGAGTATAAAATTATATGAAACTAAAAGCTTGCAGAAAGCTTCGGAAATATCAAAATTTTGGGTAAAAGTTTGTTCGATTCTAAAAATGATTTTTTTTTTTTATTTAATGAAGCGTTTTGCTTAAATTCGTTGACTATATTTGATATCAAGTGAAGTGTGATGGCGCATTTTGAAATCACAAAACAACTTCCACAAAGTTTGGAAGCTTCTGGTGAAAGTTTGAACGATTTTATAATGTTATTTGCTCTTCTTCGTTTTAGAAAGCTTATCGAGCTTGCACAGTAAGCTTGAATGAATTTGAATCCGATTTCATTGAACTTTTTTTTCTTTTTACTAAATCTAAAGTTATTGTTTATATGTATACCTGACTTAATATGGTAACACGTTCATGGGACGCTGAATATGGTTGTATTATTTAACTAATTATTATATATTATATATATTATATATATATATATATATATATATATATTATATACATTTTACTATAATCATCAGCATTCCGGTGCTGTTGAGTGAAAACTTACATTGTCTTGGTGAAGATTTATTCATCCAGGCGAGCAGGTTCTTAAACCAGTCATCAAAATCAAAGTCGAGAATTAATTCGATATCTTAAGTAGTTTTTAAGGTATGATGACTTATATATATATATATGTACACAAATTTGAATTAAGATGAGAAAACATATCATTACAAGTGCGAAAACACGAAGAGAGAAACTGCAGGAGGAATGGCAACAAATAGCAGCCGTTGTGCTTGAAAATTCAGTTTCTTCAATGCCTAGACGCTTACAAACAGTTATAGATGCCCATGTTGGGTCAAAAAAATATTAATCTTCAAGTTTTAGTGCCTTATTGAAGTTTTTTATATTAAACTGCTAGGCGTACGTAGACTTTTTTTCAAACATGCTTTATAATTTTTTGTGAACAGTTTTTTATGGTTGCAATTGAATACATTTTTTTTCATAGTTTCCTATTAAAAATTTATTATTATATTTACATTCAGCAAGACATCAAAAATATGGGTTGTACGTAGACTTTTTGCACCCACTGTATATATATATATAATTATAGCATATTAATACAATACCTTAAGTAGTTTCTATGATATTATCACTTATATGTAGGTATATGTAAAATAAAGTTATGTTTGTTTGTAAGCTGTCTTAAGAGAAATATATTAAATTTTTTATAAGAAAATCAAAACAAATACACCTTGTACTTAAATTTTTTATCGCTATTTAAAATTAATGTCAACGAAAAATTTAATTAAGCTTGAGAAGCGAGTCTTAGTTGGAGAATTGTTCAAAAGCACATAAATTATAAGATTTTAAAATTTTATTAAGAAATAAAATTTTTAATATATATAAATCAAAAAAAATTTTAAATTTATAATAAAAATTTTTTTTTTTATATATAACAAAAATTAATATGCCTTACTTGGGGAACTAAAAGTCATATGAGATATAAATATATATGAATTTAATTACATCAAGAGAGAGAAGATTATGACTACCCCTAACAGTCAGAGGCACGAAAAAATTAGAATTTTCATTAATTTTATTTCGCTATTAAATCATGTTATTTTACCAAAATAGTAATATGGCATTATTATACAGTGTTTTGACTTGAAGTCACGAAAATTAATTTAAAAAAATTTTTATTCCCAAAGTTTTAGCTGTCTGTGTTGACTCAGTTCCAAAAAAAGGTCCTAGCGGTGACAATCACAAATCCTTGCAGATTCATCAAAAATCAATCGAATAGAAAAAATTAGTTTTATAAAGAGATAATCCTGGGCCTGATCGAAGCTTTTTTTCACAAATTAACAAAATCGCAGCCTCAGAAAATTTGTTTTTAGATTTTTGGGAAAACTTTGGTCGTAAAAAATCGAAATTTTTGAAAAAAAAGTCCTGCGATCAGGCCCGAGTTTATTATATGTTTCATTAAAATCAACTGAGCGGTTTTTGAGTTACAGTTGTCACCAGTTCGAAAAACATAGTTTTGAGAAGAACGCATTTAAAGTCTCTTGTAGCTGGAGCAAGTAGCTCTCCCGAACGCTCTTTTTTATTTGTCGAATAAATCAAAAAGTAATAGTCGGATCGACTTGAAATTTTCAGAGAATATTTTCAAGATATCACACTTAACGAAAATGCAAAAAAAAAAGCTGACTACCGCTAACACCTTAAGAAAACGATATCGTTGTTGAGATCTTCTACACACTTTTATAGAATCCACTTTGGACTTAGCAAGTATTAGACTGTGTGCAAAAACTTGATGGCTTTTACTTAAAAAATAAGATTTTAGTAATATTTTAGAGGGCTGAATCAAGGAATTTATTCAAACTAAATGCCTATATAATATATATTATTTACATACATACATACAGATATACAATACAAACAACTAATAGTAAACATTTACTTTTTTCCTTCTTTAGTATTAGTTTTCTAAGGTTGAACCATTTTTAATACTTAATACTGGCAACTAAAATATATTTGAGAAATGGAATCGGCTCCGTTTCTGTGCATACCGTTATATAAATAAAGACTTGAGGCACATGAAGGTCTTTATGATGCATGGCAGCCTTTCCGGTTATTTCATTTTTGTAACAAAGTAATTGACTAGAAGTGGTTTTGTAATTAATCTAACTGGATTTGTTTCATTACCTAGAGAGTATAAAATACCATTGAGCTTCTTTTCCTTCAGCTTGGTGATAAAGTGAATAAGCTAGAGTTCATCCAAGATAGAAAACTCATGTGTAAGCACAATAACGAGAGAAAAGTGCAAAAGTCAGCTGTTAGCTTTACTAATGCAAATGAGCCATTGGCAAAGTGAGGATCCACTTCGCATATTGGTACATTAGCTTTTGAAATTATAATTACTTAGACGCAAATTTTAAAACGCTTGAACGTGTACAACGAGCTGCTGTTAGAAGGTGTGCCGTTTGAAAATTTTAAATCAAGCACAGCATAGCTTTATGCTTTGGTGTTGCTAGGTCCAAAGACTCTCGAAGTCTTGAAGCCTTCCTTTCATTTAGTGCGCTGCTTGGCCGAGCTAGGTACTGGTGAATTATTATCTTTCTTCAAAGCTGTGAACGACTTGTGGATAGGGTCTTATCGATTATATCTTTGTTTTATTTAGGATATGTTAAACATAACAAAATATTATATTAAAAGGATAGAGTAGAATATTTTGAGAGCAAAACTGCGCCAGAAAATTAAAAAATTATTAATTGAAATGTTAACGATTGTATCAATATTGCTATGAAGTGCTGCACACTTATCAGCAAATATTGATAACCAAAGTATCGATAAACTTCACATCTTTACGATGCTCAATATTAAACAATAATTAATGAAATTCAGCACAAAAAACCTAAAATACTGCCCTTGGTAGTTTTTGAAATTTTTAGAGATCACAGTTTTGTAAGACATATGTACATATGTGTATGTGTATTAGGGTGGAGCGAAAAAAAATTTTTTTTTTGCTTAGCCTGAGCGTAAAATCTGTAGATTACAAAAAAAAAAAATTTCGACAAAAAAAAATTTTTTTTTTTAAATTTCGAGATCTGGAGGCGATCTACTTAGTTTTAAAGTAAATTTCGAGTGAAATCGGCGCACATATATGTAACAAATATTGTAATATACTTATCTCTTATTTTTATCGTACCATATATAAATAACTATATGTGCAATTACTGCACTCTTAAGAAAGAGTTCAACAAACTATTTGATACAATGTTAATAAACGCATCAGTTGTATAATGAGTAGTAACAACCCTGTGCTACGCGCTGTGTTATTACGTAGGTGACTGGGGTGGCAATTTTCGACAACATATAAATAGATATAATAAATAATATCCTTTAACATCTATTATATTTACCGTTTTTAATTTTTAAATGATTAAACGCACTTGTTGAATTTAAATTTGGATGCATGTATACATAAGAGTAAATATATTTTATTTATATAATGGATTAATATCAACAGATATGCACAAATTAAAACAAATATGCATATGTAAGCATGCAAGGCAAATAAATTCATTCGAATTTAAACGGCAACTCAACAAACCTCCCTTTTAGATATACAATAATATTATATTCAAGTTGCTGCTGGATTTACAAGAACATACATATAAGCACGCATATATGAATGTATAGTAGGTATGTTAAAAAAACACCACCTATCGAATAGAAACGCTTAATTAATTGCTCGGCGCAAATTATAGGGGGTTGCAAATTCTACACTTAACCCCCCTTCCCAAACAAATTTTAAATTTTGAATTTTCCGCCAGGATATCACCATAAACGGCCACCTGCGTCTAAAAATCATAGCACTTTTCCGTTAGATGTCACTTACTTATGTATGCGTTAGAAGCATATCCTGCAACATAACATAATGTTGCCATAAAATTTATAGGAACGTATTTATAATTCGAAAGGTTGTCTAGGCACAGCAAGGACATGCAACGAAAACTTACAAATATACAAATATTCTAAGTCTATCAAATTCTCCATGAGATAGGATAAAACCAATAAAACCAGAATCATCTTTTTTAATAGCTCTCTGGGTATTGAGAACAGCTCAATCTGAAATATTGTGACTTAATTCCCAGTGGACATTAATTTATGACATTTATATGATTTCTAGGTAAGGGTTAGAGTTGCTAGTTAAGATGTTGCAAAGTGCCAATATTGACGAATATTCTACGAGTAATCTGTGGTAGTTACTTACTCTGGACCTCTGTCCATTTAGACACATGATTTTAAAACTAAAAGCTAAGCATTGTGATGGTGTTAGTCTAAACTCGCCTAGCTCAGTTAATTAAACCTATTCATTAGATAATATCATATATAATATGCTTGAATTATTATAAAAATAAACATTTGAACTCTTTAAGTGAGTAGTGCAATCGTATCCAGCAGACTTTACACAATTAATTGTATTCTGTAATATGTTCTGAAGCGTTTTCATACCAGCATAGTCATACTAACTAACTTTATTATCGATCAACTTAAATAATATCAGCTCAAATCGTTGAAAGAACTTTCGGAGTTATCTTAAAACATTCTTATTAGAAGAGTAAACTCTTTCTTTATTTATTTTTTGACCGCAAAGTTCTCAAATGGTTTATATTAGAAAATATATATAATATTATATAAGTACTATTAAAAGTAAAATGGTAAGAATATTTAAATTAAGAGTTCTATATAGAAACGTTTGGTCACTAAGCTATTGCTCGACTGAAGTTACGACAAGGATTCCACAATGTCGACATGCATAAATTACGAATCATTGCTAGTGCTGATTTTCTGAGCTGAAATCGAATGAAGTGAGTGAGAAAAACATATTGCTAAGAAGCCCTTTTTCTTTATTGGCTCTATTGGAGTATTGTGATTAGTAATTGACTTTGTCACTGTTGTCGCAAAAAATAGTAACCCAAACTGTTTTAAATTTATTTTAATGAAATTTTCAATAAAGTAAATTACATTTAAAGCACTTAAAATATTTTTCAATGATGTGAAGAAACAAAATATTATGTGTAAAAATTGATAATAACGATGGCTTCACGTTCAGTTATAAAAACTTTAACCAATAATGCCTTTGGAGTGAAAAATATTAACAGTAACGATAGGCAGTTAAATTTTTTGATATATGGGTGCCTGAAGTCTACTCAGGATTCGGTCGCAAACCAAATATATCTACATATGTTACCAATTGACCTACTCTTTAAGCCAGAATTTAACCATGCCGCTGCAAATGATTTAACGATAAAAACATAGCTGTAAGTTCATCACATAGAAATGAGTTTCGAGTTTTGAAAACACATTTCCATGGTTGCCAAATGTTGCTCCGGTGAAAGTGTTTGCATAGTAATTTTACTAAAGTAAACTTATTACAAATGTTTCCTTGACAGCTTTAGAAATTTTGAGCTCTATTTTACTTTACATTAAAAAATATTGCGAAAGCATTTAACATTCATTATTTGACGATATCTTAAATAAATTGCAATCGAATTTGTTATCTTCTTGATTAATATTGTAGTACATAAATTTAGACTTAGTTTTATTGCTATTCTTTAATTCGCGTCATTTAAAATTATATTAAAAACGCCTTCAAATGAGATATACGAGGTGTGTTCAAATCAAAAGGTGAACTTTGATTTTTCGTGGGCTGCGGATTTTGATGACGATACTCACGCTCAACAAGCGAAGAAAACATCGAAATAGTGAAAAAAATTGTTTTTGAAAATTGTTTTGGGCATGAATCGTGTGGCAGCGAAGTTTGTTCCAAAATTGCTAAATATTGAGCAGAAGCAATGTCACATTAGTTAGTAGCATTTAGAAGGCCAAAAACAAAACGGTGTATGCCTTGGTTCCCTGCAACCTTTTCCTATTCGCAGAACTGAAGAAACCAATGAAAGAAAAACGTTTACCACATTTGATGAGATCAAGTCAGAATCGAAAAAAGAGCTGATGGCCATACCGAAAAGCGCATATCAGAAGTACTTCGAGGATTGGAAAAAGCGGTGTTATATCCAAATAAATTATATATTATATTACAAATATCCAAGTGGGACAAAATAAATATTGATGCATAAATAAGTACTCAAAGTACAATACTTTTCAAAAAAATTCAAAATTCACCATTTCTTTGAACACACCTCGTATGTATGTATGTGATATTAACTCGACCAAAGCGACTAAATTTAATATACTTGTATGTGCCGAAATTTTTAATATTAGTGATATGAGGTTTAAACCAAATCCATTAAAATTCAGTGGTAAACCATATATAATATTAAAAATAAAAATTCGCTAAATTTTATTAAAATTACACATTTTGACCAACCGGAACGGTTTAAAGTCAGGTGGAAAGACGGAAATTATTATATGTAGTATATTGGGGGAGAGAACGGGTATGCTTGAGAACATACTTTCAAGCAATTTTATAAATATATAAGTCTCACACTGAATGACATATTCATCATAAGACTTGTTAAAAAACGATAATCAATATACATATGTACAATAGTATATGGGAGTAAGAGTAGTTCGTATACGAGTATATGTTATAAGGCCAGCCGGAAATTCGAAAATTGTGTATTAACTATATAGAATCTAAAGGATGTATTGAAGCGATTTTATCTAGTTTTGGCAATATCACATACTATATATTCATCGATATATATATACATTGTATATGGAGTAAAATCAACCGAATGTTCGAAATTCGTGATATTAGTTATATATTTGGGGCCAGGGGAAGTATTCACCCAATTTTATCCAAAAGATACACCGTTATTAGTGAAACACACTTTGTTATTTTCACTAAGACAATTCACATATTTGCCGATATATGCGGTATAAAGTAAAGCGGAAGTTCGAAGATCTTTGTATTAGATATATGGCTTCTATTCGATGCTACCCATTTTTAACATACATGCATACTGTTATCAGTAAAGGATCTGCTCCGAAATTCAATAATCATATCTCACAGAAAATGTTCGCTGTAAACTGCGGTTCTCATATTCGGTATCTGTGCCTTGAACTTTAGGCGCAATATTCGGCTCCTATAAAGCAAACTCATACCATCCTGGATGTAAAATTTAGAGGTTTCTGGTGTATCTATTGATTTATCGCGCTTTAAGTAGCTTTTAACAGTACCGTTATATGGGGAGTGGGGTTATCGTCTCATTGCATCCATTTTTACAGTGACGGTAGTGATGCTTAAGGGATTTGTTCTAAGCGAATTTGATTACTTTAGCTTGAGTGAGCTTTTAAAGGGCGGGCCACGCAGATTTTTTCAAAATATTGGGGAAGGTGTCTTTTGCTGCTGCGATCCCTTTGGCAAAATTACAATTCTCTTTCTTAATTAAGTGCTTGATTATGACACTTTATTGGTTTGTGATTAATGGCGTTTTGTGGGCGTGACAGTGGCCCGATTACGTCTATCTGCTATACCAACTGTCTTGCGTTACCAAAAAACATGTGTACTGATTTTCATTAAGATATCTCAATATTTACTCAAGTTACAGCTAACACGGACAGACGGACGGACATACATACATTCGGATTTCAACTCGCCTCGCAATCCTGATAATTTATATATATAATATAACTGTACATATATCTAGGTATCTCGATTAGCTGTGGGTGTTACAAACAACCGTTAGGTGAACAAAACTATTATATTCTGTAGCAACATTTTGCAAGAGCATACAAATTTATTTGGGAAGATATTTTTGCGGCTATTTTGTCAATTTTTGATTTTGTTTTTTTTTGAACCGAAATTCATTGTACGTACTACAAGTATATCTTCTAGCTTATCTAGGTTTTTTTGTTTTTTATTGGTTTCATTAACGTAAAAGGCCGGAATCACTGCCTTAGTGGACGCCCTCTGTTTAAATTTAATCTTTTTTCTTTTCAAAAATTGTGTATTCTCAAATTATATGTATAATTCAACTCTTGAAATTTAAAAATTATTGATACAGTAGCTTCTTAACTTATTTTAATGAAGAAAGGAGCGGTAGGTTCCTAATTACTGAATAGTATTAGATTTGTTAATAATTGTGCTATTTTCGATATACATACATATGTATATACGTATATATGTACGTATGTACATGTATATTTTCTGGTCAACTATCGACTTACGAACATACATTATTTCAACTACTCAACTACTCAAATCTGCAAAACAAACAAACTGAAGGATATGCAGGCATATGCCCCTTAATTGAGTTCTATCCACCAAACATATGCAATAACTCAAGAAATTTCCCCTATAAGATATCCGTTTCAAACTCAATTACAGAATTGCTACTTGCTTACTCCTTTACAGAACATCGCCAACGGTGCCAAGAAACTGTTCTCACTCAATAGAACACTCATTGCTGATGAGCGTCTGTTGCCGATTGAGCATTGCGCACGCTATCGGCCGCTAGAGGCCGCACAAATTGAGTAATGATTCTTGCTCGTCGCATATATTAACCAAACGGCAAATGAAAAAACAAAAAAGAGGCGGAGCTCTCAAGTGCCTGCTAACGCTAAACAATACGCGCTCAAGAATTCAACGCTTAGCCACACAAATTGATTGACGTATGAAAGCACTCACATTCGCTTACGCTCAAATGCGGCAAATAAACAATAAAAAACAACGCGCACTCTACAAGAAGGGGATCTCTGTCGATTGCTGTTTCGTGTTGGTTGACTCACGCGCTGTCACATATATATACATATATGTTTATTGTTGTTGCGCTGCCTGCGCGTTGAACCGAAAGTGAGTGCTTTGCGTGCGTTGCGGTGCGCGCTGACACATACATATGTACATATACGCTAGTATATATCTATACATATATATGTATGTAGATGCGCTCTAGTTGGGAAGGTGGTATAGGTTTAGCTTTGCAGCCGCGTTTTAAAACGTGTTAATTCGATTGTCTTTGGGGTGTACGCGCGCGACCAACGCTCTACCACTGGCATAGACATAGACAGCACCCATGTATGACCTGACCGTCGGTCGCGTTGTCACATCATGACGCAGCGTATCTTATCCAGCTGGCCATCTGCCGCTAACCCAGTAATTGTTCTGTGTGTTGTTTTTGTTTGTGCGTGATTTCGTTGCGCGTCGCACATTGTCCAGCCGTGTACGCTTCCAACCCTTTTGCGGCCAAGCCGGCAGCAACCCTTCCGACACAACCCTTTCGCCCGGCCGAGCAATAGATAGGAATACGTTAAATTTTTAACAGGTTTTCGCTTGTTAAAAAATGGGTATCTAGTATTTTTCAAATCCTGTTTACGCGCACATATAAAATATATATATAAATGCATGTACATATGTACATACATACATATGTATGTATGTGCATAGTATATGTATGTATGCCTTTATTTATGTATGCGCATTTTGTTGTTGTGTTTTCGCTTTATTTTCGATTTTCGAGAGCGTAATTAAATGACTCCTCCGTTGCGCCCTTTCCCGGCTATTGTTGTTGTTGTTGTTCGACAAGACGCGGCGCCAATACAGCCGCATCGCCTCTGCCTGTCCTCATTGTCGTCGCGCGCTCGCCTTTTGGCCCCGCGCAGTGTCGTCGTTCCTCGCGTGTGCCTGGCCAAATTGTGGCGATTGTGGCGCGTTGGCCAACTACCGTTTGCCAGCCGACACATTCGCCCAGTTACGCAATGGGCAGCGTTCGTGTTGGAAGTGCGTGTAAAAGTGCGTGGTCAGTGAGTTCATTCGTGAGTCCATCCGTCCGTGCGTGTGTTCGTCCCACAGCTGTGCAGTGCAGCAAGCGCGGCATTGTTTTTGTTTGCAAAATCAGCTGTTATATATTTTTATTGGCATTACATATGCATCTACACATATTATTGTTGTTGCTTATTGTTATAATTTTTTATTGCTGTGCTTACTGTGCTGTTTATTGGCGTGTATAAAATGCATATCGATTGCCATAAATCCACAAGGATGAAAGACATATGTGCTTTGGTGTGTGGTGGTCATTTGATATCTATATATAATAAACATATGTGTGTATATATACCAAATATAAATTATATTTAGCTTAATCCATGTATATTTGATTGTGCGAACGCCTAATATAAAATCGATAACGCGCGATTAATTTGAATGCTAAACATTGTAGGAATCTGCTTTAAACAAAACAGTGAGTTACTAACCTAATATACATGCATACATACTTATATGTACAATATATGTGTGAAATACTCTAAAATTCATTAATTCCATTGTTTTAGTGACCTAAAATAAATTATATAAGTATATAGAACATATTGACCTGATGTATACTCGTACAAATTGGCATTTGTGGGTAAATATTGTATGTATGTATGTAAGTATGACCATTTTTTTTTGCTTTTTACAAGTGCTCTGTATGCGTACATTAAGCAATATATATCCTCAAATGCAATTATATACAATTATATACATACATATATACACACATACATACACAAGTATCTGAACATGCATATATAATATAACATTTTATACTTATATATAATACATAAGTACAAAACAAATATATATTTATATATATATATGATATATGTATGCATGTACATAATTGGTGTTGTCACTGTGCATAACTTAATTAAGTAGGACAGTGTGGCATATGCGTCAAATATTTGGTATATATGTATAATAATATTATAATAAAATATATAGAAGAAGCCTAAAAGCCTGAATTCGGGTTATAACCCCACCTACTACCCATATAACGGTTTTGCTTAAAACTATTGTACTAAAAGTGCGAGAACGCATTAAATAAAAAAGTCAAAGACTTTATATTTTGCACGTAGAATGGCATAGTTAAGCTTAGATGGAGCCATTACAAAAATTGTTCAATGGGCGTGGCACCGCCCACTTTCAAGTGAAAAGCCGTATCTCGAAATCTACTTCATCGATTTCAACCACACTAGGTACATAATATTATACCGACATGTTGTTGAAATGGGCGAAATCGGATTACAACCACGCCCATATAACATAAATTTCATTTCCATCTGATTTTTTTATTTTCCAGTATACAAATTAAGCACTAATGAATATATTTATATAAAACTTTGTAAAAGGAGTGGCTTCAAGATATGCCATTTCAAGTCTAAAAATTGTGAAAATCGAGCCATAACTGTTTAAGTCTCCATATACCGTAGATGTGGACCTAAGTGTTCATGGTTGACTTCTTACCAAAATTTGCGTTCAATATATTAGATGTACATATAATTGGAACTTGGAGAGAACCCTTTTCTGATAATATTATGATG
Organism: Bactrocera oleae; assembly: GCF_042242935.1. Taxonomy (NCBI): domain Eukaryota; kingdom Metazoa; phylum Arthropoda; class Insecta; order Diptera; family Tephritidae; genus Bactrocera; species Bactrocera oleae. The sequence continues at coordinate 60,814,644 of NC_091540.1, read as the reverse complement.
AATGTATGTAAAAAATGGTTTGAATCGGGTCTATACATCTCTTAGATCTCATATACCAAATAGATATATTTTCGACCTTCCGGCTGACAAAAATGGATTAAATCGGGTGAAGACAGGATTTCCAAACATCCGGTTGACTTTACTCTTTATACAAGTATATTGGTGGCGGTATGAGATGGGCCTTAATGAAACACAGAGAACGTCTTTTTCCGTAAATAATATATAGTAATGGCAAAGATAGATAAAATCGGGTCAATACTACCCTTATCTGGCTTTATACCGTATATATTGATTAAAGAGTAAGATATCGTATCTTATATTAACTAATCATAAAGTCTTGGATATACTATAGTTTAATGCCAAAAATATATTAAATTTTTTCACAAATTGGCCAAACTCCAATATATGTAAATTATTTTCGTTTTTTTCGCCGGTTTTGATCCTTGCCAGTTGCACGAGTAAAAAAATGTTCGGTGTAACCTTACTTGTTTTAATTGAAATTGATTAAACTTCCTCTATATATATATTTACAAAATACTGGATATTTTAATGGGGTAACATGGGTTTCACGGCTTCAAAACAATTTTTTTGTTTTATTGTCTTCTTCAATTCTATAACATCTCAAGAATATTGTACTAAATGCTCAAGTTGATAATATTGATAATAGTTATGGGGTTACAGCCTTGAAAAGTTGCACGCTCGAGTTCAGCTATACGGTCACTTTTTTGCCAAAGTCGGTTGTAAAGAAAGTGGTTGTAATTAGATTAATATTTGTACATGTGAGCGTGCTTATGATTCGGAAAGTTTTTTCATTCAAAAAGTTTCCTTTTTATAAGCTCTAGCAATGTCTAAGCATAAAAGCGAATTACCAATAATCCAAGGAAATAAATTACAATTCAATATTTTCTAAAAAGAATTCTTTAAAAATATTTAAGAGTTCAATTTTCAACTTAAGTCCTCGAAATTTTCGCCTGGATCATAAAGTTCAACCTTTATAAAGTCGTGATGAAAGCCATAGCAATGTAAACAGAAACTTTGAACGGGTTTGGATATCTTATTACAATAACAAAAAATCTAAAAAAAAACATCTCAATAACAAGAAAAGAAATTTAATGAAGAAATTGAAAATTATATATTTATAATATATACCATAGTCTAGAGCAAGTTTTTAGCTATGTTGATTTGGGAGTTAATATGGACCCTAAGCCTAATTTTAGTCTTTTCAAAATTAAAAAGTTTTTTTGTTTTCTCTTAATGAATGAAAATGTAACAATTTATTATATTTTAACTATAAATATTAGCTGTTGAAATTTTTGTTTCTGTAGCTGAGCAGTTTTGGCTCTCAACACTTAAAAAACTCTCTTGCCTTTTCTGATTCAGCTAATGAGGATCGTTGGGTTATTATTATTATAATAATATAAAAATAAAATATTTTTTCGTATAAAAATAGATAAAAAATTGTTTTCTGTTATAATTTTTTTTTTAAATAATTAAAAAAATAAAATTAAACCTCATCTATTAATAGAAATTCTGTAAATTATAGGCACGTTGTAGAATTCATGGCGCGACAACATTTGCTGATAGATTTTATTAGACAAAGTACGCTTTGAAACATGTCAAATACTATACTCTATATATTTTCAAACGCTTTGAATGAATTATATGTTCTAGTGTATTTACATAAATACCGCTTTATAAATTGTGCTCTGCCATAAGATTACATAAAAGGTCGACAACAATTTTTAGTGAAATTTCTGGCTTGAAATGAAGGAAAAGTGACCATTCACAGTGTGGCGTGAAATGCGGTCGAATTGGATATAAGGCGCTGCCATAGCAGTTGCTTTTACTTTTCATAATTATTGTTGTAAACATAAAATTTCCCACTAACAAATGTCAAATGTGAAATTTTATATACAAGCATACATACAAACAAAACTACATACATGCACACACAAAGAGCTCAGTGTCAGTGTGGCACAGTCAACTAAATACAAATACATACATATGTTAACACAGGACGGACACACGTGAGAATTACACACGCACAAACATACATACATATATACATATATAGACAATATATACATATATACATGTGTGTATTTAAATATATGCCGGCATGTGTTCGAGTACATAAGCAATTACATGACTTTGGTGTTCCTAATGATGATAGTTATTTGCGTTAGTTCTTGTCGCAGCAACAACAACACTACTTGCAACTGCCGCCGTTGTTGCTAATTATGAGCGCAACAACAAGAGGGGCAAGCATATGAGTCGTTGTGTGACAAAGGGTGTGAAGGAGGTAAGTGAAGGGGTGCATGCGCTCAAACACACACATAGACATATATATACACACATAGACATATTTGCACGTGCTTGCTTATATGTAGGTGCAGCCAAAGGGTAGCACGCACATGTGAGACAACAACAAGAAAAAATTATCGAACCGTTAACAAGCATTTAATTACAAGCGAACTTATGCTTGGACACACACACATACACATATGTATGTATGTATGTTTGTATGTATAGGTGCATGCAACTCTCTATAGTATATTCGGCTAAATGACTGCTTATTTGAAACAACAATGCGCCGCACAAATGCACCTACGGCAGCAACGCCATCAAGCTCCACCGCCCGGCACCCTCTTCATCGCGCCCCATCCGTTACACGCACGCAAGCCGCGCCACAGTTCACCGCCTCCACGCGGCAGCTCACGTTCGACGTCTGCTGCTGCTTCTGCCGTTGCTGTTGCTGCTAATGCCGTCGGTGTTGTCGGTGCGCCGTCGGTGCCCTATTCGATGTGCTGGCACTTGCGGAGAAATTACCGCGCAAGCGTCTTAAGTGGGCGGAGTTTTTTATTGGCGTGCCGCACCTCGCGCCGCGTACACAGACTACCAGCCATTTTAGTTGTTTTCATTTGTTTTTTTGTAATTTTTTGCAGCGCACAATATTTTTTTTTAACGCGACGCCACCCTAGCGAATTTTTCTTAGCGCCGCCAAGAGCTTGCTACTTTGTATGTATGTCTGTGTGTGTGTGAGCGCTTGTGCGCCTGTTTGCGTGCGCTCACGCTACTTGCTGTTGTTGCTTTCATTTTCATTTCCCTCGCTGTATATTCACATACCACTCGTGTTGTTGTTGTTGCTTTTGATTTTGATTTTTTCTAAGCGAAATTTTTTTTTCTCGCTGCGCTATCTGCCGCAAACTCATTTGCCGTAATTTGCAGCGACAGCAAATTGCGCTCAACGCTCATAGCTACAACAACAAAAACAACAACAGCAGCTAGTCGCTCATTGCATTTGGCGCATTGCCAGTGTTATTAGCAACAGCGTACAACAACAACAATGGCAAAATGTTGTTGTTGTTATTGTTGTTGTTGTTGTCTTTGTAAGTGAGTATGCTGTGATTATTGTTGCTAGCTAAGGCATATGAGCATTCGCTGCTGTGTAGTTGTGTGCATGTATGTATGTATGTGTGCGCTTGTGGTTTTAGTTGTAGTGGTTTCGATTATTTAGTCGCTTCGTTCGATTGCAAATTGAAGCCATATTGAATATTTTTGCGCATAGTTGTTGTTATTAATTCGTATTATTGTTTTTGTTTTATTTTTGTGTTGTTGTCGTTGTTGTTGTTGTTATTTTTGCTGTTGGCCATATTGTGAGTTCACTTGCGCATGTGTTTACGCTTGTATGATCACTGAAGTGTGTGCACAGTCAATAATCGTGGCGACTGACAAACCAAGCTTTAAATTTTAAAGACCCTTGAAATCTCAAAGTTCGCAATTAAGCTTCACTGAAAGTCATTGAGAAATGCGAATGCATTTTTCCTTGTTGATTAGCTCTCGAAGCTAATTATATAAGTGAAACAAGTAAAAGCTTGAACTTTGGCCGTCGGCTGAGTCGATTCAACCATGCCCATCTGTTTACATATACCCGAACATGTGTACACTCAGTTTTTGAGATATCGATCTGGAATTTTTTCACACAACTTTTTTCTCCAAGAAGCTGCTGTCGAAACCGCCGATAGATATCGGAACACCTTAGCATATAGCTGCCATACACACTAATCGGTCAAAATCAAGTACTTCTCTGGCAGTTTTTTTTTTATTTGAGAAGATATCTGCACGAAATTTAGCAATGATTATAGTCCAAGATAGCACTATAATCTCCGAATATATTGTTCAGATCCGACCTCTGTACGTATATCTGCCGTACAAACTGACCGAACAAACTCAAGATAAATATTTTTTTATACCCTTTTATGCTATAAGAAATGCACTTGTGCAGCTTTAGTGCAACTGAAATTGACGTTTTTCTTAAGGGTGTTTTGTGAATTCAAAGACGATTTCAAGTTTACATATTTCAACCGCTTAAAGGGTCAAATATACGGATTCTATTTTTACCACTTTTTCGGAAAATTTTTTTTAAGTCATTTTCAAAAACAAGTATCGGTAATTCTCTTTTTAATATTTAAAAAAAATTTAGTTTAGAAATATTTCTTTAAGATCATCTACAAGAGCTTCAATCAATTACCTGTTAATTAAGTTAGAAAATTTTATCATTTGAAATATAATAGTTAAAGGAGTGGTTCAAGTTGGAGAAGTATCGGCTATTAATAAGAGAAATTCGTTTAACTATTTCTATGGTGAAAGAAGGTCTAAAGAAGTGATAAATAATAATAAATAATCCAATCCCTCATTTTTTTTTTATCAACATGGAGTTCATCATCAATCTCATATTGTTGTGAAAACAGCATTCACAGACTTTCGTCTTCAGTAAGAGTGAACCATTTTGGAATCCTCTCCTAAGCTTTGGGGGAAGCAGTTGAGTTAATAGTTCTTTGCTAGATATATTTTTCAATTATATTACACAGTTCGCACTGTCGTAATAATGGACCACAACTAAGTTGAGTACTTGGTCGGAATTCTTCTTCCATATGGCTGATTTTATATGATAAATGGAGTGACTTGCAAGTAAAGTCGACTCAGAACGACATATGAATTTTATGAGATGCTTTTTAATGACAAAAATACACTCGGTTTTTAAAACCTGCTAAAATGCGGTTGTTATTTGGAAAGCTTTTAGGGTTTAAACTAAGCACTTTCAGAGACGAAATGGTTGATTACAAGTGCTGTGAGGTTATTTTTATATTAAGGTATAATTAAGAAAATAATTTCTATAGACCGGCTATATGTTTTAAACAAAAAAATTACAAGTTTATATATGTTAAAGTTGTTGGTAATGGGTTCGTTGATCAAATATCCTCAACATTCCATCGATAATAAAATTTTTTATTTTATTTATTTTTTTATTATTTACGATATTTAGATATTTATAGAAATAGAATTGTTCATATTTTTCTGTTGTTTTAGTCATGGATAAATTTTAAATAAATTAAATTAAATTTATATATTAAATATAAATTAAATTAAATTAAATTTTTGTTTAAATTCATTGATCTCTTCAAATTAATATATTCTGTTATAATTTAATACAATTTAATTTAACTTAACTATTTAATTTATTTTAATTGAAAACAAAAACAGTTGTCTTTAAAAAATAAAATAAAAATATTTAATTAATTTTAATTTAATGCAATTTAATTTTAATTGAACTAAACTAATTTAAAAAAAGTTGTCTTTAAAAAATGAAATTAAAAAATAAGAACACTGTAATTAATTTAAATTTAGTATAACTAACTTTTATTTTATTCAATTTAATATTTTTTAATTTAATTAAATTTAATATAATTTAATCTAATATAAGTTAATTTAATTTAATTTTGATTGAATTTAAATTAATTAAATTTAATTTAATTTTATTTGAACTAAACTAATTTAAACTTATTAAAAAACAGTTGTCTTTAAAAAATAAAAAAAAATTAATTAAGTTTAATTGAATGCAATTTAATAAAATTTTATTTTATTCAATTCAATTTAATTTAATTTTATATTATTTTATTTACTTCAATTTTATATTATTTTACTTAATTCAATATAATTTACGTACATTTTATTTTATTCTAATTTACTTTATTTTATTTTATTTTATTTTACGTTATTTATATAAATTTAACTTAATTTAATTTTACTTTGTTTTATTATATTTTTTTTATTTGATTTCGAATTTTCTCAGTTATTCTGTGTGAACGGCCATATTTGAATGTTAGTACGAGTGTAGTGCGAACCCTTAGCAAAGAGTAAGAGTCATTTTTTGCAGAGTTGGGACCAATACTAATTCTGTTAAATTGAGGGTCCTTAAATCACAATGTAAAACCCAACCAAATTGAGAAAAACAGATCTCAGATTGTTTTTCAAAAATTTTTTTTTATATGTGTTTATTTTTATTTTTTTTTTTGTAAATCTAGATACAAAGTGTTTATTTAGAAAAAAAATAATTCAAATATTTAAATTGTTTTGCTTTTACACAATCAATACCTCACAGCCTAAAGCATTTTATCCACAGTTTATTTCCAAGTGATTAATTTTGTTACAGTCTGCTTGTTTATAAAGTTTTAGATGATTTTCGAAAAAGTCTGAGGCTCTCGAAAATATTAAAAAAAAATTTAAAATAAAAATTTAATATAAGTTTAAATTTCATTACTTTTAATTCTATATGAGTGTAAAATATATAATTTTTTTTTTACAAAATATTTTTTTGAATTAAATGTGAGCGTAAAATATATAAAATAAATATTTTTTATAAAATTATTTTTTATATTTTTTTTTTTTTTAATTCAATGTAGGCATAAAATATACAACATGGTACAGTTATCTCAATGTTTCATAAGAAAGTTAACACTTAATCGTTGCTTCAGCAGCCCGACCTAAAACTTAACTAATATCAATGACTCGCATAAAAAGAACAAAAATAAATAAGAATATTATTAACATTTTGTTTTTGCAATGAAAAAGTTTTATACTTACTATATATATCTATATATGTATGTATGTATGTCCTTATGTATGTATATATGTATGTTGGTATATATACATCTGGATTATATTAAAAAGCGAATCGCAACGATTTGTATTGCTGTCAATCCGCAAAATGTAATTTCTATTACAACAAAGGCAATAATAAAGGCAAAAAGCTGACGGCAGCAGCAAATATAAAATAAGTTTAATAAAATGAGCAGTAAAGATTGCTTGAAAAAAGAATTAAAAGCGAATTTAATGGCGATAAAATAGAGAACAGCTTGCGCTAAATAAAATGAGAAGAAAATGTGTACATATACAAGTATATGTATATTATATGTGTATATATAAATTTAAAAATGTACATATATATGTATATAGTATATCAAAGAGGAATGATTCTTAGGACAAAATGCATTTTCTGGCATGCAATTACATATCGAGACAAATATTGATATATATATATATATATGTAAATGTGTATATATCTAAGTATAAATGTCTGTATATACATACATATGTATGCATGAATGTATGTGCAACCTTATGGAAAATAACAGCAGTCAACGTGGAGCACATGTTGCCAGCAATCATGATTACAGCGCCTCAACTAAGCTTAAAAAGTGTTTATATATAAGTATATACATACATACATACATATGTACATATCTACATATATAAAAGTATGTATATTAACCAGTATGCCGGTTCGCGTTCTTTAGCACTCATTCAATTTTTTAAGAGACACCGCACAGTGCTGCTTTTTTAATTAGCATTCTGCTGCTACTTCTACAATTTATTTCCCCACTGCAACAATTGTGGCTTACATACATAGAAACAAATACATATATATATATAGATAGATAAAATGCAGCCAGTTATTTCTCCTCCGCTGCACATAGCTGTGGGGTATTTAGCAGCTAACTAAGTATATGTAAAGCTCACCTGTATCTGTAACTACTGCACACATACATACACACCCACATGTAACTGTATACTTATACTTATAAACCGCCCTCCGCGCGACACATTAATCAATTTATCTATGCATCCGTATATATGTGTGTGTGCGTAGTTTGGCTGCAAAGGGGCGCGAAAGCAGAAAATAAAAATGGCCGCGGTTTTGCACGCCCTTACCGCCGCCAAATACACAGTACACGTTCTAAAAATAATAGAATATACTTATATACACACACACACTGTAAGTAACCTTTTGTTGCTACGTTGCACTGTGCGCTGTCCATTACTCGTGTTGTTGTTGTTGTTGCCCTAAAAACCACCCTCTGCTGGCTAGCCAAGCATGCAGAAAATTTTCCCCATTTTTCACGTTCAACTACTTTGCGCCCTCTTTAGCAGGCAGTTTTTTTTTTAGTTTCTTTGCGTTTTGTTTTTATTGTTTTTGCTTGCGCTGCGCCTCGTTTGCTTGTTACTGTGCGAACGTGCGCTTAGTTAGTTAGCGTGCGGCACGTCAAATTGCTGTCGACCGCGCGCGCTCTCTGCACGTTGCGCGCGGCGCGCGGCGTCTCTTTTCGCAAGTGTCTATTTGCGGCCGAGCGCAATACGTGGCACAGCAACAACTATATTAATAACAACAATATTAGTACTAACAACAACAACACGTGTACTTAAATACCTAGGCGCGCTGCAAGAGCACCAGCGTTGGGTGGGTCGCGTGGCAGCGCTGCGTGTTGCAAGTTGCTTACGTGGCTGGTGCGCTGTTAATGTTGTGGCTGTTGGGTGTTTTTTTTTTGTTTTTATTATTTGCGCTTGCAGGCGCTGTAGAGGGTGGCAACTGCAAACTCAAGTTGGTGTTCCATTTTTAAAAATGAACACATGGCCGCAAGCGCACACACACATACACAGAGAGCTATTTGCAAATTATTATGGATACACACACACATACATAAGCGAAAAAAGTTGTATGAAATCAGATTTTCAACCACCACAGTTGTTTGTATGTGTAGGTGTAGCGCAAAAAATAGCATACCCACACACACACACACAGAAACAGCTATAAAAAACTTTGTTTCCCTTGTTCAAAGCAGTTCGCAAATGTGAAAAATAAAAGAAAATATGCGAAAAAAATTTGAAAAAATGTAGAAAAAGCGCACGCTATTTAGGGGAAACGCTGCGCGGCAACAGCAAATCCGGAAAATGAGGCATAAATTGTTTTTATAGGCAGAATATGCGCGCGCGTTCGCTATGCTTAAGTGGCGACATGGTGGTGTGTACCACACACACATACACACAAATATTTATATATACATATATATGTATATTATAGTTATTTATGTGCATGTTTGTGTGTGTATGCGCGCGCCTTTGGCGGCTTGTCGCTGTTTTTAATTTAATTTCTTCCTTTTTACTTTTAGCGTCGCGCATGTTATTGTTGTTGCTGCTGCCATAATTTGCGTATCGAATTTTTGTGGCCGCATTTCGCATGTTTGGCCAGCAGCAGCTTTATTGCCGCCTTGGCAAACGCGCACGCCTCAGTACACTTTCGACTTTGGCATATCGTTGTCGCCGGCCACGCATTCACCGCTTTCTGCAACAACGGACACCATAAGCGGCGCTCGGCACTCGACGTCACTGTGGCGTCACTGATTTTGGCAGCAGCGAGCGGGAAAAAAAATTAAAAACAGCGCGCTGCCACAACGCGCGCTTATTATTTTCCCGCCGCTTGGCGTACAACATTTCGTGCTCCATTTTTTCCTCTTGGACAATTCGATCTGCAACATTTATTTCAACTAACGCTGCGGCACTTTTTTTTTCAAATTTAAATGTTGTGTGTTTTTTTTTTGCGACTTTCGGCTGCTTAATCTCCGCGTGCGCATTACCAGCGCCGCGTCCAATCGGCTGTAGCTCGGTTATCATTCGGTTATTCGTGCTGTCGCCAGTAAAAGCACATAGATTGAGTTTCTAGCGCGCTTTTGGTTGCTATTTATTGCTGTGATTGTTGTTGCTGGTGTTGTTGGCGTTGGTGGTGCTTGCGCTGCCGCTATCATGACTGTTACTGCCGCCCCCTGCCATGCCGTTAGCAAGCGCGCACACAGACATCTGTTATAGCGGGCAGGCGCGCCTCAGCAGCATCTCTGTGGCGGCGGCGCTGGCTAGCCGGCCGGTCGTTTGGCCGACTGGCGTTGCTTGGCAGTCAGCCAGGCTCCGTGGCTTATCCTGCATCCTGGCCTCGTGCAGTTGTCCAACAGCAGCCGGTGTTGGCAGTAGTACATCAGCTTGTCGTCGTCGCTGACACATTGATAAATAAATCTTAATCAACTTCAAAATTACTATTCAGTCACCGCCAGAGCAAGTAACATTTGAGGATGCAACAACAACTAACTAACTAACAAGATTTGCGCAGCGTCATATTAATTCCACATAAAAGCAAAATGTCGTCGCAATGCTAACTAACTGGTGCGCCTTAGCATCGTAGCCAGATATGTTATAATCCAAGTGTCAGTTGTTTAATTTACCGCGTACGTTTCGGCCGTCCAACGCTCCGCTTGTACAACAACACTAACTTAGCTTTTGCTAACTGCAAATGATTTATGGCCAAGAGACAATGAAACCGAATCGCCGTATACAAAAGTGCCGCTAACACTGGTCTCACATGCATTTATTGCATATAACATCGCATAACGGTTCTTGTTGTCATTTGTCGTTTGGTGCGTTCGAGTTTTCATTTGGTTAGGTTTTCGGCTGCTTTTCCGTTTGTTGTGTGTTGCCGACTTGTTGGTTGTCGCCTGTCAGTGTTTTCGACTGCCCGACAGACAGACGCTCGCATGCGCTCGCATGTACATAAATACTTGTATGTACGTATATAGACACGCGTGTGTGTGGCAACGTGCAACATGCTGTAATTTCCGTGTTTAGAATTGTGTCGGTGTTGCCGCTACTTTTGTTGTTATACTTATTGTCGCCGTTGTGCAAAAACTCTACTCAAGTGTGGCAAACAGATCGGTGAATGTTGGTAAATTCCTGTAAATCAAAATGTTGCACATGCGAGTGAACGAGTACGTAGAAATAGACATGCAAGTGGGCACTTGCAATTGGGCGTAATCGTGGAGCAAAAATCGGGAATGGCGAGAAAACAGGTAAATTCAGCAGAAAATTAGAATAATAATATTTGAAAAAAATTTTAAACCATGTTGCATGTCCATAAAATCGGGAATAGGAATAGGAATATTGAAAAAATAATATTGAAAATGGCATTAACATGTATAATAGCATAAGTCAGCATTTCTAAATTTTACAAAAAAATATGAGTGTGATTTTTCCTTGAAAGTTGAGAAATTAAATTGTAAAAGTTAAAAAAAAAAATCTTTTTTGAACTATAAATAAGTAACAATTAATTTAAATAAAATTAAAATTATAATTTAGATATTTTTAAAACAAAAAGTGAGTATTTAAAGAAGTAAATTGTTGCAAAAATAAATATATATTCAAAAAAGTCCAAATAAAAAAATTCTCAAAATATAAATAAAACCGAGCGAAAAAATTTTGTAAAATTTTTCAATATACACATTTTTAAAATTGGGAATTTTTAAAAATTTCAACTTGAAAATTTCATTTTTGAAAATGAAAATATTGAAAAATTCTCATTGACGCTATAAATTTTCGAAATTATATACATTTATCTTAAAAATTGTACACAAATTTTTTTATAAAATGTTTGTAAATTTTTAAAAATTTCAACTTCGAAAATGAATATATTGAAAATTTCTTCAAAAATCACAATTTTTTTAGAATTTCCATCGATATACATTTTTGAAATTATATCTTATTATCATTAAAAAATCTACAAAAATGTTTAAATTGTTTCGAAAATTTTTATTTTTAAAAATTCCACAAAACTTCTTCCCTCCGTTTAAACCAATAACAATTGCTTTTAATTTAACTTTCTATAAATAATTGAATTCATTTAAATAAGTTATTATCAACATTTAAAGATAATTACTTTTGAGATATTTAACTTAAGATATTCTGAGCTGAAAACAGAATATTTCAAAATTTAATAGTCTTATAAATTGATCAAAGCCAAAACAAACAAAGAAGTTAAAAAAAGAAAAATTTAATAATAATTCGCTTGTTTATATGGATACGATTACTGAATATTAATTTTAAAGAAATTAAAAAAATAAAATTTTTAAAACATATAAACATTTTTAATAAAATTATAAAAGTAAAATGATAATAAAAAATAAAAAAATTATTATTACAAAAAAAAATTATATAAAAACAAGCAACAATAAAAATAATAAAAAAAAAATTTTTTTTTTTAAATTTAAATTTTAAAACTATAAAGCTATTTAAAAATTATGCTAATATTTATGGTAGTCAAATGAGCTAAAGTGAGTTTCGAACGTTTAAAAAAAAGCGCAATAAAACTCCAGTTCAAGTTGGAAAAAATATAAAATTTTCAAATTCCAATATTTTGTAAAAAATAAAAAAAAATGCAAATAAACAAGAATTATGCTCAGTGCGAACAAAAACTTATTTTAGGCATAAATTAATAGGTTTAACATAATATGTATAATAATTACGATAATTTCTGCTCTGCAGATATTTAAAGTTCCTTTTTATTAAAAAAATTCGAAGTAATAAAAATATTTCAATATCATTTATACTAGTACTTGACAATTTGCAGTAGTAATGATAGCTCATGAGAGATTATATATTATTATATTGTTTTTTTTTTTACTTCATAATGCTAGACTCTAGACGATTTTTCTTTAGAAATAATTATTTTAAATAGTATATGAAATTTATAGTATCTATGTATTGAAAAATTATATTTTTTATATTACAACCAAATTTATAAAAAAAATTAATTTAATAAAAACAACCAAATTATTTGAGACAGCTTTTTTAAATTGAAAAAAAAAAAATTTACAGTGACCAAATCGAATTTTTAACTTAATTAGTATGATTTTAGTTTTTGTGTGATTTTTTGAAAAGCTTTTTAATCCAAATCCACCCAAAAAAGCAATAAATATTTATTAGCATCTAACAAGATATTTGTGTTGTGGCAATTGGTGGAGCTTTGCTAATTAAAAAAGTGTAACTAAACCAGACTTATTTCGAATTTTTCTGAAATTAAACAGATCTAATATATGCGTGAGTTGAGAAAGTACTATTCCGAGAGCATAATGTAATTTAAAAGCACTGATAGCCTATCATCATCTATATTCACTTTTCCTAATTGTTGACATGTGAATTTTTAGTATAATTTTCCTACTTATATTGCCCAATTTATGAAATAACTGATCCCCATAGCGAAACTGTAGTTTCCAGAACTTTATTTGTATGCATTTATTATATAAGAGGATTTTTGTTGAAACTCTTACAAAACTGTTCGAAACAACATGAAAATAAAATAAATAAAAATATAAGTTACAGTTGAATACAACATTGAATTCTAAAAAGACAAAATTTATTAAAAATATCATACCAAAACTCCTCATCGTTCCAATATGTCACAGAAACAAAAGGTCATAGGAAAAAAGTGCTTATAATTTTTTTTTATTTTTTATTTTTTTTTTTTGCAGATAATTTTATGAATTAAAAATTTCGTCCAGAGTAATATTTTACTACAACTTAACTTTCATTGAAAATCGCGAAAAAAATTTTTTTTTTGCTCTTGGACATTGATTTTTTTCCACATAACGAAACGTTGAGATTTTTAAGTATGTTATTTTTAATCATGGTTTGAACATATGCACGAATTTTCAGCATGTTGTAAATGTATGCCATTTCACGCTAATTTTCTATCTAATTTGAACGGACTGTATGCAATCATTTCTGTATTTTACGAAGATGTTTATTGCTGGAAATCTTTCTTGTTTCTAATTTATTGAAAAATGCAATGCCAAAATTATTTGCTTATTATAATGCAATTTGCTGGAAGACCTTGCAGGGTATAAAAAGTCACTTAACTATCAAAGTTATTTCACAAAATGTTTCAAAAAGGAGGTAATACCTTTTAGGTGCTTAAATCTATTCAGAAAATAATCCAGTTCACACTTCGCAGCTACTTTCTGAAAGCAAATTAGTAAGAAAAACGACGAGAGCTTCTCTTATTTGACAGTTTTTTTTATATAATAATTAACTAAAAAAAAAAAATATATATTTCATACTTTTTAAACTGGAAATTTCATAGCATAAAATAATTGGCAGACTAATGAAACCGGTGCTGCATACTGGAGATAACTTAGTTTATAGTAAGTTGATTTGACTGTGGGTTTAAAGTCGTGGAAATAATTTATTGTTGTTAGTATGGTAAGAAATCAGTGAGAAAAAAATATTCTTGCAGTGACATAGAAGCCAACAACAAATTAAATTTAGTGGAAAAATGGTGGAATGAGTCATCGCTTGACTAATATATCAAGAGTTGGCAATGAGAATTGTTAAACAGCTATGAAAAAAGGGAAAACGTGAATTTCGTTGCACCGAAGCAAATAAAAAGAACTTGATTTCGATCATTCAGTTTATATAACAGTTATATGTTCTTGAGGAAAAAAGAACGCGTGCAATAATTGTGCGACTAGTTAGCGCATACACAGACGGACAGACATAATAACATGGCTAAATCCACACAGCTCATCACGCTGATCATTTATTATATATATTTTTTTAGGGTCTCCAACGTTTCCTTCTACGTGTTACACACTTCTTTGCAAACTGAATATACGCTGTTCAGGGTATAAATAACTCACGCTAAAATTTTCACCATATCTAAGTATTTTTCAAAGACAAAATTTTATTGTTAAATTCACGCCAGAAAAAATATTCACTCGTCACTTGAAAAATATTGAAATTAATTTTTTAAACACCTTTTATATTAAAAATTTTTTTTTTCATAAAATAACACTAAAAGAACTGGTTTTCATGTGCTTCACAAAATTACGCTGCTAAAAAAAAAATTTTAAAAAATAAATAAGTAAAAAAAATTAAAAAATAAAAAAATAAAAAAGCGCCAACTCACTAAATTTCAATAAAATGAAGTGAAACAATACACTTATCTGCCCACTTCCATCTGCGCTGACCATCAACACTTTCATCACGCATCAACAGCAACAATTCAACTACGACAACAACAACAACAACCACAACAGCATTGCACAATAAAGTGAGTGACAGTGCAAACGCCGAGACAGCCGAAACACTTGTCCGCATCTATGCATGTGTGTGTATGTGTGTATGTTGTTGTACATGTGGTTTGTTGTTGTCATGCATGCAGCATTCAACAGCGAGCAACAAGATAATTTTTTAACCTCAACACAACCATCATCAACAAAGACATTACAATCAAAGCGAGACTCGACGCGGTGACTCTTCGATAGTTTCGTTGCTCATTTGCTATTCTTTCACGCGCGATGCGCGGCTCATATATTGTTGCCACAGCCACGCAGCATTAGCGTCAGCGCTGAAAACAAACCAAAAATATACACAAAACAAAAAAAAAAAAAAAAACAACCTAATACGAATAAACAATAACAACAATAAGCCATATTGACCATAATAAAACAAGAGGAACAATCACATTTACAAACAACAGCAACAACACACGGCTTGAGGTTTGCATTTCGCTTGTTGTTGCTATTGTTATTGCCGTAGAACACCATTAAAGCCGCAGCTACAAAAGCAGTAATATCTTCGCTGAAGTTGTTGTTTCTGTTGTTGTCTGTGCGTTGTTGTCTGCTTTATGTGTAAGATAGGAGTGCTTGGCTTGTAAAAATCAGCGGCATCCATACACACACACACACATAGCTGCATCCATATATGTATGCATATGTGTGTAGCCATGTCCCTTTGTTTCGCCTAAATGCATTTGTTTGTTTATTTGCCCGTTCGTATGGATCGCATGGAATAATATTTCGTGCATCAGGTGACCCATTTAACGTGAGTTGAGTTGGGGTTTCGTTTGTTTACGATTTTTATATTTATGCGTTTCGTACCTGTTGTTGCCAAAGTCGTGGCTTCTATACGTATTAGCACGGCGTGTTTGTATACATATGTATATACATACATACGCACATATAATATATTGCTCATATGTACCTTCTGGAGAAATTTTGAGGTGTTGAGGTGATGTGGAGCTGGTGTATTTGCAGCTGTGAGTGGTCCATCACTTTTTGGTAATTTTTCCTTTAAAAAATCGTGTATTCTTTTTTAATATTTTGTGAATTTTAAATATTATTGAGTTCAAAATATTATAACGGTATTTGGAAAATTATAAAAACAAGATAAAAACGCTGGTAGAGTAAAATCTATAGTCAAATAATTTAATACATTTTTTTTTGCAATCTATTAATCGATTATTGTCTTGAAATTTTCTTAGGTCATTTAAGTTTTTATAATTTTAAAAGAGTTCATCTTTATTTATTATTATGTTAGCTTCAGCTTATAAATTAAATCTCAAATCACTATCAATATCTTCTCGGTTGTATCCAAACCTTTCTTGACATCCTTAGCATACAATTTGAATAATACGACTGTACATCGTTACTTATGAATATTACCCCAAATCGAAGTGAAAATTAAAATTTATTTATAAAGTTTTTGATTCTCACTTTGTAAATAAAAATGTTTGCCGTAGATTTCATTTCAGAAATTTGAGGTTAGATCTATCGAGTGATCGATCAACTCCGTGTTTTTGTTGTACGCTTGTATTTCAGTTTTAATATAGCTTACGGTTAAATGTGATTTACGCATGTAAATATTTTTGATTTTTCGATCTAAAAATAAGAAAAATGTGTTCAAAAATAAAAATCTTTATATGTAAATTTGACATTGTAGATCATCGATTATTAGATATCACAAAAATATTGAAAAAAATGTCAAAAATATTTTTAATTTTCAGTACGCTTAGTAGAATGGGGTTTGAAAATATAAATTCTTTTTTTTTTTTGAGTTCAATGTGATTTAATCGACGATTTCAAACAAACCTAAATGATGAATCGATTATTAGAGTTACAACTATAACTATTGATTCAAATTAATCAATACTAGATTTCTGAAATATTTTTACTAGAACATGCGTTATGACTAAAATCATAAGGTTTCTAAATCTTTATTTTCACTCCTTTCAATGTGTTTCGTTAATAAATACTTCGACTAATCGATTTTTGAAGTTAGAAAATGCCTTTCAGCTCAAGAATTTTTAGGCAAATAAGCGATTCCAGCATTATCAATTTTTTAATTTTTTTTTATATATTATAATTTTCAATAGGTTTGTTTGTTATCGGCACTTTGAAGCAAACTATCGATATATCGATTGTATTAAGTAAAAATGTCATATTTGTCATTTTTAAAATTTAGTATTTAACTAATCATGTAAATTTTCAAAGTTAGCCAATTGTATTGAATTGTGAGTGCTTGAAAGGCCTTGAACTGAAAGATGAGTTGCTTTGCTAGCTCTCTAGATTCTTAACTTCAAGCATCTATTACAGACTGTCGATCATAATATTGTATGAGAACAAAAAATTATAGATTCAATTTCACTTCGCTTATAATTAAATTCTTCTTTAAAATAATTTCGAGTTTCAGCAAAACATGTGAAATATGAGAGTGCTGACAGCTCCATATGATTTTTGTCAAAACGAGGGATTATCATGTATACTTTTAGATTTTATATATTATATATTCCAAGAATTTATTGTAGTTTTGTGCATAATGTTTAAACATTTCTACCGCTTGTAGAAAATTGATTACCACAAACCGCTAGAGCGTAACCAATAATCATTTATATAATTTTATTTTTTATAGCGAATTACGTAAGCATTACATGGTATTACTCATAGTAATCTAATTAGTAATTGCTCACGGAAAATCACATTTCGTCTACTGGGTACACAAATATCCAAATCTGTACATATACCATATATAAATATATGCTTGAATGTATAATCTACGTATATATATGTACATTTTTATATCACGCTGATATGGGTAGTTTTATTACCCGAAATTGCTTTATTGCAGCGGTTGTTTTTTTCTTCTGATGCTGCTGGCAAATTTCTAATGACTCTATTCGGTTATATACATATACATTATTTACATATTTATTTTAGAAGTTCGTGCAGTACTTGAGAGTTTATGACATTTATTGTATCTAACAAAATTGGGACTCTTTAACAAGAATATCGTGTAGGTTACTCACCGCTGAGTACAGTGTTTAGTGGAAAAATTTACGCGCATGCCATAGTCACAGCAATTTTATTGTTTCGTGTTGTCTATTACATTATATATATGAATCAAGTTATCGCTTTCGATTCGTATTTAAGGTATTTTAAAACCAATTCTGAACAACTTGGTTTATTTTGGAGCAATATAAGCAAGCCAATGATTCATTAAATTCGTTCGAATCTTTCGTTCCTTCAGCGAATTACTTTCTGTGTCCACAATGTACCCAAAAGATAACCTATGATGAAGAATTATGAAAATTTACAGGTTAACAAATTTATGAATTAATTTTGTGTAGTAGTGATTTCCGTACAAAGTTTCTGTCTTCTCTTATAAGTTTGACCATCAAAATAATCAAATTAGTGTTTATATAGTGATCGCGTTTGGGTTTACGGAGAGCCTAATTCGACGACTTTCTAGCACAATTACCTACTCTGTTTTGATTTCAGCGTTAGCAGCACATATTTGATATACATATCCGATTTCACGCACTTCACTGAGTGCTTCATGCTACTCAAATAATTGGATTCTCGTTTAAATAGATTTCACAAATAAATTTTTAATGATTTCAAAATCAAAAAAAATACTTTCAACATAAGCTCTAACATTGTAAGAGTATTAAAGCAGCTCCCTTTAACTTGACTTCTGTTGTGCGTTCTGATATTTTCGGGCAAATCGAGATTTGTATAAGTTTCGTATTTGTTCTCAAATCGTTAAAAGATTTTAGGAAAAACTTCCTCCACCAAAAATACACTCCGTAATGTCTTGGCCAAAGTTGGAACTACAACCCAACTTGTGGTAGACGCTTACTCGAATGCAAATATACATATAAGTATGTATGTATTCTAAAAATATTTACGCAACATTTATGTGTCCTCTCTCAGCACTTTAATTTATTTCTAATGCATTGAATTAAAAACTTTTCCATTTGCTAATCCATCATTGTGCGAAGTTGCCATTCAAAGAGTGAAACAAAAAAAAAGGAATAAGATAAGCAGCAAATTACGCCATTCAAGATTTGAGTGGATACGGACAGCAGCAATAAGATTCGTTTAACAAAGTGGGTATGGTGTCTGTAGGACTGTGTGTACTTTGTGTAGAGAATTTGTTTGCGTTTATCCTTGCTGGCAATCCACTTCAATTCATTTCAAGTTTTAATGTAAATTCACTGGCCAAAGCTGGAAAAGGGTTAATGCGCTTCAGAAAAAAAAAGCAAAGGCAAGCGTGGTAAAGACTTAGCGCGTTCGCTCGTCTAAGGCAAGACGAAATAACTACAACGAAACAGCAACGTTCGGGTGCTGCAACTAATTTCCACGTTTTGTGGGGCGGATTTTTGTATTTTTGATTAATGATTCAAAGTTTGCTTATTTTTAATTCAGCTACTCACAGCTGAAAGGATGCGCTGCGTCGTGCAACATTTCCTTTTGTTCGCCGACGACGCCGCTGGAGAGAATATTTATGCGTGGCGAAAGAAAGCAAACGACTCTTAAGAGCGTCCAAGTAATTTTCCCTTTTTTAATTAAAATTCAAAATTATACACGTTTACTGTGTGCGGCACTGGCTGCGCTGGCTCGCCTAAGGAGTTGTGTTATTTCTGTTGGAGTTTTTTTTCCGGGAATTTTGTCATTTATAAATTGGAAAAGTTTCTTAAGCAGAAATTTATCATTTCATGCTGTAAAATAAGTGATTTGTGTGTCTTTATGTGGTTGCATTTTCGGTTGCTCTTCCATGCAGCAGCCCTTTTATGCCAGCCCGTAATAATTATCATATTCTTTTCTGCATTACCTTCTTACCCTTCTGCGCTATATTTTCCTGCGCTTTCTCCCGCAACAAACTGACAGCGCAACCATAATTTCCTTCGCTCGTGTAATTCATCAGCAACCCGACGCTAAGACTGTCAGCCAAACAGCGAGTAAAAGCAGCAAACAACTGGCGCTCAGTATCGGAAATGTCCTTGTTCACTTTCTTGCCTCCTTAAACAAGCTTCCTTTTCTTGGTGTCACTATATTGCCTTGCATATTTAGTTTTATTTCTGATTTTTCACTTCCATTCAGTTGTTGTAGTTGAGTTGTTGTTGTATTCTGCTGTATTCTTGTCGCTGTTCTTGGCGCTGTTGGCTGAGACAAACAAATTAAACGAAGATAATCGTATTGGCAGTAACGCATATCTGGCTTAGACTTACATATATATGTATATAGATGCGCTAAGGAGGGTCTTAAATGCGCGAGTAAAAATCATATAAATAAAATATAATATAATACTCAATCTACCGCCATCGCTGTTATTATTATCAAGCAAGTTATAAAAACTGCGCTTTATTCCTGATTTTTGTCGATTTTGTGTACCCTGGCCATAAATTTCAAAATCTTCTTTGGAGACTTTTGTTCATTTTGAAACCGAAATCGTTGTTAGGGTGGTTTTTTGTAAGCGTAGGGCAAAATAAAACTCAAGGCGGCAAGAAGAAAACAGCGAATCAAATTGCAAATGCCTCTCTTTCATATTCCGACTTTTCGCCTTCTTCTTTGGCTCTACAATCGTGGGTCGGCCTGTGCCGAGAACGCAAAACTTTACCAGTTGCCTTTATCCCAAGTGTAGACAGGTCTCTATGCACTTGGTACGTTGTCCATCCATGGGTCTCGAATCGAGAGAACTTTTCGCTGGCGCATTATCTTTCATGGCCTAACCAGCGCATTCGTTGAATTTTTATGCGCTTAACTATTTCCTGGCGGTGTAGAGCTCAAACAGTTTATGAATACATCTGCGACGGTACTCATCGCTCACGCGGACGACTCCAAAGACATTCCGTAGAACAATTCACTCAAATGATCCAAGTGATTTCTCATCTCGGTTCGTCATCGTTCATGTTTCTGCGTCGTATAATAAAACGTTAAGGGTAATAAGACTTATTAAGAGTGATTTTTGTTCGTCGAGTGATTTTTTTTAATCCAACTCTTCCCAACACTTTTCATGTTTCTTCTTGCATTTTGAGAGTAGTTGGCTGCGGTTCTTCGAATTTGCTTGATAATTCTCTTCAAGACTCCAATTAGAACAGAGATTTTTCGGGACTACAACACTGAGTTCGAAACCGCCTATTTTATAATCAATCTCGCTGAACTAAAAAAAAATTACGGAGTCTCCACTATTTGCTATGATTTTGTTTTTGCTTTAGTGAGTATTCTTTGGACACTCGCTTCATCATCGATCAACTTCCGGATTAATAGACGACAGATATGACAAACTTCGTTTTCCACCGTTCGGATGCAGCTAAGAAGCTTCGTGTGAAGATAAAAATTCAGATAAACATCTTCAAATGGAATCGTAATACAAATTTCGCATGGATTTAACCACATTATTACCACTTGGCGTATGAAGACTAAACAAATTATTCACTTTATTTCTTAAGTGTCACCCTAAGGTTCATTCCAACACAAGTAAATCTTGACATCTTTTCACATTTGTGTCACATGCATCGTCTGTTGTTCTTTCCTACACTCGCTACCCCACACCTTATGGCTGCCGAGACTTCTACAACTCTTGCACCAAGCTCACCTTAAGCCGCTCCATTTACAATTTTTATTGTTATACATTTATCTGATATAGGTATGTACTTGTATATTTGTTTGCCGAAGCTAATGCGCCTCAAATCCGCCACATTGCGTCTGGCTTGACCCTACGTGCTTGATCCTCGTTAAATGATCTGCACAACTGCTCTGCTAAACCGCAACGAACAACAGAGATTCGCATTTTTTTTGTGCGTTGTGCTGTTGCCTGCCACACAAGCAATGCCTTGCCGCGACTCCTGCGTATATTGAGCGCGCCCCAGCACCAGCGCTACCGGAGTCAGTGACGCAGCCACACAGCCATGCAGACACATTCAGACTCAGCGACTCACGCTGGAAATATATTCAGATTTGTTTTCCGGTAACATTGCTGTTCGGTTACCCATTCATTCTCGTGTTAGGGTAGGCAAGGGTTCTTTGCGCAAATTGCCAGTTGCGGCCTGTTGGTGCCAGGCTGGTAACCGCTGCATCTGCTCGCTCGCTTGCCATTCTTTGCTTTTGCTGTTGTTGTCTTAGGTTCGCGTCCTTCAATTGTTTGGTTTTTGTGTACTTCAGCGTTGTTGTTGTTGTTTTTTTTTTGGTTTTTTTTTTGGTCTCCTTACTCATTATAGCTTATACTTGTGGTCCCTCTGCTCAAGATCTGACTTCTTGAGCACATTTTTTGTTGCTTTGCTGTTGTTGTTGATGTGATTTGTTAATTTTTTGTTTGTTTTTTGCGTACTTTGTCGATTTCCTGAATGAAAGGGAAACAATGGGAACTCGAAGTGGGTTTGTAGGATCACTTTCGATTTTCAACAGCCGTGCGTCTGCGCATAGCAGTAGTTGAACGCGCATAATAAGTACGTATTTATTTACAAGAAGTGCGTTGATCTGTGATAGCCGCAGCCAGCCGCTGTTGCGCGCTCAGGTTCGTTAACTGCACACATGACCGTGCCACGACGACAGGTTCACAGGCGATCACAGTTGCGCTCGCAGTTGCAGGGACACAATCGGTGAGATCTTCGACAGATAGTTGCGCTTGTGTGAGACTGTGTATGAGTGTGTGTGCATATCCGTTGTGAAAATCGAACATGTGTTTCGGTATTGTAAATTACAGTGTTGTATAAAAAGGTGAGAGATGTTGTAAGAACTGTAGTGATAAATCTGTTGGCGGAAAATCACGTGCAAGCTGTTGGCGGAGGGAAAGGGCAAGCTGAGGGCATTATTTATATGTTTATTTGTTGAGAAAAGAACAGACAGCTCGTTATGTGTGTATAATCGCTTGTATCTACAGACGCTCTTGGTTTCAAGCTGTTTGTTTTCGCTCGACGTAATGTGCGTGTAAATAATTGAAAATCCTACAGATGAAGATAAATTGAAGGCGGATACGCTTGGGATAGGTAATGTCTGCGAAGATCGATGGACTTGTGAGTTTCTCATATTTATTCATATATTGTATATATATGTATGTATATATACATATATACATTATATATGCATATATTTTTTACTTTTCTAAAAAATATTTAATTTATTGTTGTAATTGTGCTTCAAGTGTTAAACATGTGGCGCAAAGAAATCGTTTTGCTGCATTATACCGATATGATTAATAAGTGTTAAGGTTATTTCTTGGCTATAAATTATGTTGTTATTGTAGGTTTCTATGGAGCGTGAAAGTATTTCCAAAATCACTGAGTAATTAAGCATAACATAAAATAGTTAAAAGTTTCTCGGCCTCAAAATGTTGTTTTTAGTTTTACTGAAATAAGTAAATTTCCACGAGAATAATATATTCTCAAATAAAAAAGTGTTCCATACAGGGACTAGATTTATATCTGTCAGTTTGCATGGTAGCTATATACTATAGTGATCCGATATCGGCGGTTTCGAGAAATAAGCCTTTTTCTTAGAGAGAAAAAGACGATATTTAAAACTTAAAATCAGTTATAGTAATTCATAGAAAACAGAATCCGAAGACATGTTAGCGCAAGGTTGCATCACAAGTGCTGCCCGTTTGTTTCAGCATCTTGGTATAGTTTGTTCGATTCGCGGGAGAGTAACGCTTGACAAATCGAAGGCAGCTAATGAAGCAAAGTAAGAAGAACTCAAAATTAAAGTTCTTATAGGTCATATATAAATATAATATATATATTATAATTAACTTCCAGGAAAAAAATCCATTTGTTTTCACTTCGTAAAAGTTATTTCAGACGAAGATATACATACGTATTTCTTCGATTTGTTCATTGAAAATAATTATTTGGAACTAAATATAGGCGGGTGTGTTGATGATTCAGAATACGAGCTAAGAGATACAATAACAGCCCCCTCACAACTTATAAGAAGAAACCATGAAATATTGCAGGAATTATTATATCAGCTGAGCTTAATATATGTTTGAGCTGGAGCAACAACAAACGAGTCAAAGGCGAAAAAAAATTTTCACAGCCCCACTAAGAAAATATATATGTATGTTTGGCTCTAAGAAGTTAGGTTAGGACATGTTGTTGTTGTTGTTGTTGTTGTTGTTTATGTAGGAGCAGAAATATTCCTGAAGGCATTTGGAGGAATGCTGCTGAGTCAGTCCTTGGTCGGATAAAATCTTGTTCTGTTCCAATTGCTAGATTCGACCGTAGTGGGCACGGAAGTTAGGTCATGTCGTCTACTATAGTCACATATATAGGTCTTCTAAATAGGTCTGATAAGGCCAATTCTTCTAATATCATTCACATATATCATATTAAATCTATGCTTCGCAAATATAAGAACAATTAAATTAAAATTACTTTGTTCTAAGCACGATTGAAATTTTGAGAAAAGAGAAGAACTAAGAGTAGAGCAGAGATATCATTGAAAATATAGGACCCAAGTAGTATACATACAAGTATTACTAAAACTATTAGTTAAGTTATTCAGTTAAGTTTTAGTTATAATCGACAGAGTTTTGGTGCAAACCTGAAAGAATTTGTCGAAGTGTCTGGTTCTAAAGGTTGCTGTATCGTATTAAAAAAAATTGTTTGAAGTTTAAGCTTACAGCAAGTTAGCAACGACAAATTTTTCGATTAATACTAGGTAAAAAGTTAGGTTATGTTTCCAGCAGTGAATTTAGTGACCGTCACGACTTTTTGACGTTGATCGAGTTATAACATGTACGCTTGCTTTTGGTTAGAAATTTATTGTACCCTGCCCATCCTTCAGTGAATTTTGGTATTTTCAGTTTCGATTTATTATTGGAGCGCTTAGCTACATTGTCAAGCATCTCTTTTGCGACCTCTATTCGACGTTATTAAGCCTTTTAGTACGACATTGACATGTTTCATACCCAAAACATTAACTGACATGTATTGGGACGATCCATAAGATGTGTTGAAATCATTTGCTATCTCTCTGCTCACCCAACACAACCCAACGATTTTTAAGCAGTGTTTCTACAACTTTGTCGATGCTGACGTCATTAACAAAGGTGCAAGGACGACTCGCATGAGGCAAGTTTTCGATGACTTCACGACCTTCACTGAATGCTTTATGCCTCTCAAATACTTGTGTTCGTGACGAAGTAGACTACCCAGAACACTAGCACAACATTTTCAACGATTCTGTAGCCATGATTCTAGTTAGTTGAAGGTGCAAACGCGTTGATTCTATTTCTAGATTTTTCTTGTATTTTAAAAAAATAAAACCTCACTTTGTATTCCCCAACCAAGAAAAATTAAGAAAACTTTAACATTGTCAACTTCAAAACAATACTTGAGCTCAAAAGCATAGAATGTACGATCCCATTGCCGACACAAACACACACATCCACTCAATAATTGCAACAAAATATTTTTCAACAAAACTGTCATACAAATATTTTTATTGGTCTAATTGATTCGCTGGAAAATATTCTACAAAACCGAGAAATGAAGCAATGAACTCGATATTTTGTCCATGTCCGTTGGACAACTGCTACCTTCGGCGTAGCGTTGTATATTGTGTTGCTGCTGACTAGCAACGGTTGCACATTGTTGCAACATACCGGCAACGGCTTCCGATTGCATGGCGCGACCAGTAGCTGGCTTTTGTCATTGCTGCTGTTGTTGCGGCGGCGCACAGTTTTACTCATGTACACGTGTGTCTGACTGGCCGGAGTTCGCCAGCAGCTGTTAGACAGTTGAAAACAAGGACAGATTTTTTCACTTAAACTGTTGCATTGTTGTTGTGCAGCCTGTTACACTGTTGCATACGTTGCACCATTCCATTTCTTGTATCACAGTTGCGTCGAACACCCTTCGAACCGCGCGCTTCCCTACGGTAAATGTGTGCGTGTGTGTTTATGTTAAAAGCGATTTGTTGTAATTTCACAACGATTTTGATTTTTCCCACAGGGAACATGCCTTTTGTTTCGGTCACTTGAATGTTGTGCGGAGTTGAACGACTGGCGTCTGATAGGTCGATGGAGTGACTGACTGACTGAAATTTCCCAATCACTGACAGTTGCATTTGAGTTTGGGCTGACTTTAGGTATTTCGAAATTGTCTTCTCAAGCGGTGGTAGTCCAAATGATATATTATACGTACATATATGAGTGTGTACTGGCTTCTGAGTCGATGGACAAATTTAGTTGCTGGCGAATCTAGGTAAAAATGGTATTTCCGAGGAGCTTGATAATTCATTCTGCAAAATATTTGGTCACAAACAGTTTTTAGGTTGTTACTTGTTTTTATATTCTCAAACGAAGGATCAAAGTATGATATCAGCAACCATATAAAGAAGAACAAACAAGCTTTCGGTGCTCTTAATGCGAACAGGCGCTGCTCGGTCATTACGCGACGTACCAAAGTAAAAATATTTAACTCCAATGTTATGCCCACATTTCTATACGACTGTAAAGCATGGAATCTTTTAGCCTCTGACATCCAAAAGCTGCGAGTTTTCACACAAACCAATGCCTTCACAATGTTTGCCGTATTTTCAGGTCCGTCACTATCTCTACACGGACTTAGGGTCACGCACAAGCCAAACTCCCCAGTGAGTCGCAATTCTCAAAAGAAAATGGGGCTTGCTTGGATATGTTTTAAGATGAGATTCAGATATAATCACCCGGCATCCACAATCGACTGGCATTCACAAGGCCAGCCGATGGAAAGGCTGACCTGTTCTGACTTGGCGATGGAATATGGACAACGAAAAATTAATAATCCAAAAAGTTTGGAGTCAAATCAAGGAGCTAGTGCAAGATCGAAATAAATGGAGAAGTCTCATTGTGGCCCTTTGTTCCCACGCATAGGCAGTGGATGCAATATATTTTCTAGGTTTGTCTGACGAATGGTTTATGGTACATATATTATATTCGAGACTTTCAGGCAAATCAATAACGGATAACTTTATTATCGAATACGATACTTAAATTATCGACGGTGATTTATGAGAGGGTTTTAATAACAGAAGTATGATATTTCGTGATTTTCGAAGATTTATTATGGCTTGGCAAGAAGTAGCCAGTTTCAAAATTTTCTGTTGTTATTTTAAAGTAAGTGTTAATTTTGGAAAAAATTTATATTTAGTCGTCGACAATTTTAATCAATTACGAGAAGTTTCATGCAAGGCAAAAATCCAGTTTTAAATATACGACGACCATCTGTATATATGCGAACTAGTCTCTTAGTTTTTGAGATATCGATCGGGAATTTTGCACACATCCGTCTCTTTTTAAATAGCTGCTCATTTGTCGGAACCATTAATAACGGACTATTTTAACATATAGCTGTCATACAAACTGAACGATCAGAATCAAGAGCTTGTATGGAAAACTTTTATGTTTGACAAGCTAGCTTAACAAAATTTCACATAAATTATTTTCTAAGTCAACGCTACAATCTGCGAAAAAATTATTCAGAACATACCACTATAGCCTATAGCTGTCATACAAACTGCCGGATCAAAATTAAGAAAAAGTTTTTATAACCTTCTATGCTTTAAGAAATACAACGGTGAAAGGTATTATAGCCTCGTTGTTAAAGTTAGAGTTTGTATGTATTTGTAAACTTTTTGGAACTAATGTTTGTTCTGACTTTATATAGCCAACAACTTTGAGCGAGTGCTGTATTCGAGCTTTACAAGAATTATCGAACTTTTGTGCATTCCCGACGCTTATTTAATACGTACATACATAGACACTTTCAAACATACATATGTAGTATATAATATCAAATATATGCTCTACTAACATATGTATTATATATGTACATATGTACATATCGGTTTGTTAGTCAGCTTTAGGTGAATGCGCCTGCCAGCGCTGAAGAAGCGTATCTTCGAAACTTTTACACATAAACAAACAACAATGTACATATGCAAGTTGTATATATACATATGTATGTACATACACACACACCTGCATGTAGGCGCACTTTGCCAGCGATGCGAAGTTATTTTGTTACGGCGACAGCGCATACCGCCTCTCGAGCATTTTATTTCTTCGCATGAATTGCTCCAATACCGCATGCTGCCCCCGCCGCGCCGCGACAAGCCTGCTCGATTAAGCGTTCTTTGTTATTTTTGTTGTTATTGTTTGAGTTTTTGTTTTTTTTTTGCTGTGGGTTTATTTCATTTTATTGCATTGTCTGCCACACATCGCCTGCGTTGGCTTTGTGGTCCTTTTGCGTTGCAGCGCCTCTGCTGCAAATGTTGTTGTTGCTGATTGGAGTTGATGCTGCCTTTTATTATTTTCGGTTAGTCTGCGTTCACGTGTCGGCTGTCTGCCCCAAAGTCGCATGCATTTCGGCTTAAGAGCCGCCGTTCGCCCGGAGCTGGAGTTCATTAAATTGTGTGTGCGTGTGTGTACGGTTCGGTCGGCTCCACGGCATTATCGGTCGTTCATGGCACTGGGTTTGTGACTTATTTTTATTTTTATATTTTATTTTTATTCTTGTTATGTTTACCCAGTTTGCTTTTACTGCACTTTTATTTTTCATGCTGCTCCGCTCGCTTATTTTTGTTTTTTTTTTTTGCTCGCGTATTTGGCAAATTTGCCCATCTCGATGACTTCGTGTGCGCCGCCGCGTCGCCGTCGCATCGCTGCCGTGTTGCACTTTATTTGGTTTCGCTTTTAATTTGTTGTTGATTTTTTCAGCTCAGTTCAGCTGAGTTGTTTGCATTTCGTGCTCTTCACGTTTTTCATTTATTTTTTCACATTTCAATGCAATTTTATACCCTGAACAGGATATATTAACGATTTTTGTAACACTCAGAAAAAAAGTTGTAGACGCTATAAAGTCTATATATAAATGATCAGCGTGATGAGCTGAGTCGGTTTAGTAATGTTCGTCAGTCCATCTGTCCATCTATCTGTCCGTCTATATATCTGTATATGCAAATCAGTACCTCAGTTTTTGAGATATCGATCGGAAATTTTGCACAGGTCCGTTTCACTCTAAGAAGCTGCTTATTTGTCGGTATCGCCGATATCACACCACTATGGCATATAGCTGCCATACAAACTGAACGATCGGATATAAGTGCTTGTATGGAAAGATTTTTCATTTGACGAGATATCTTCACGAAGTTTGGCATACGTTATTTTCTAAGGCAACAATGCAATCTCCGAAGAAATTGTTCAGAGCGGTTCCTTATAGCATATGGCTGCCATACAAACTGATCGATCAAAATCAAGATAAAGAACTTTTTAAACCACTATATGCTGCAAAAAGTACACCAGTGAAGGGTATAATACGTTCGGTTTGTTTCAACAAAAATGAGTCGAAAACGAAAAGTATTTTGCGTCCAAGGTTAAAGCCAAGTGTATACGCGCATGTGTGTGTTGTGTGTACTTATTGCTTTCAAGCGCTACGATCCCAGCATTTTTATATTTTCAGAATCTGGAAATAATTTCATTTTACTCCCATTTTCGCATTTTGGGAGTTTCTTGTGCGATATTTACTCTTTTTTCGTTTGCAAAAATTCTCAGGAAGCTTCCTTAACACACATACACACACACACACAGCTACACGTGCGTGCATTAAAGCAGCACTTATGTCGGTATGTGCGGTAGTGCGGACTGCGTGTGGAGTGTGTGTCATCAAACAGACTCTGCAACGAACTGGAATGGGTACTTTGGCCAAGCTGAAAGCCCAACAAATTTTATTTTCGTATTTTACTTGGAAACTGCGGTCAAAGTGTCTTTTTGCTGCAGTTTTTGTTGTTTGCTGGATTTTTGTATTTTTTTTTGTTTTTTTGGATTATTGTATTTTCTTCTGGACTTTTGTTTTTGTTTTTGTTCTTTTTTCCCTTGTTACTGCTCCTCCTGTCGTAAAGTGAGAGATTGCCCAAAAATGAACGAAACAAATTGCTCTGACAGTAACCGAAAATAATATCAAGGAACGGGTTTTGTCGTTCGGCTGTCTTAATGCGGAGTCAGATTTACAAGAAGGATCAACATTGTGGACCCGCAATGATGCGTGCAACAAAATGTGGCGCAAACACACATACATACTTGTATGTATGTATGTCGGTGTATATATAAAAGCTTGTTGTTGTTTGCGTATGCTTCATGGTGTTTTCATGTTAATAATTTGTTGTTGTTGTCGTTTAAACCATACTCGCTGAATTCAACTCAAGCGAGTGATTTATTACGGTTCAAACGAAAAGTGATCAAATTTCGTTGTCATTCCTCACGCGCACCGCACCACACCACAACACACTGTCACACATACAAACACACATTCACTCATGTACATATAAGTTTTTTTTGTAGTTTTATGCTGGCTTTATGTTATATTTTTATATCAAGTGCAGCATAGTCATCTCTTAAGCTCTTCTTGATCAAGCTGAAACTGTAGATTTCAAGTTGAAGTTGAAGTATTGCTGCCATATATGCTGCATGTGTGTGTGTGAAGCCATTGAAGAGCTGTCAAAATTTCGGCACACTACGAAAATAAATTTTAATTTTAAAGCAGCCGGTTCGCATACACGAATCTACTTAGTTAAATTTTTAGATTTTGATACAGTGCATCTGAGAAGTAATCGGACCTAATCTAGTGAGGTTATTTAATACTTAATGTCTGTTATTTTTATTTTTTTTAAGCTATTTTAAACATCCTTGATTAGGCCAAGACGCACGCTCTTTCCCCTTCATACGCCAATGAAGAAGAAATTCTTTCAAATTTGTATTTTCTTTTCTTCAGCGATGGAAATACTTGAGCTGTGCTGTGTTAGTCAAGGAGTGACTGTCCTCACTCGAAATAGCATTATGCTATTTCATTATCAGACTGGTTTGGATGCCTGTTCATAACGGAATCGATGGAAACTGCAAAGCCGGTGAGTTAGCAAAGGTTGGCACCTTACCTCTACACACGTCGGAGTGTGAACGAGTTGGACCTCTGTTGTCATATGCAACGACCAGCTTCTCTGCGACTACGAGATACTTCTGAACTAAAGTAGAACGCAGGAGATCTACTGAGCTACTTTCCTTTGACGATCGGAAGAATTCTTACTGGACATTGTCCAATCCATTACCTTAACACTTCAAGAACTCTTCAATCAATGTCAGAAAAAATTGTATGAGAAATCTTTTTTACGTTCAAAATATATTGAAAATTCGTTTATAGTCTCTTAAAGATTAACCATTATATTCTTTTGAATTTTATAGTCTCTTAAAGATTAATTATTATATTCTTTTGAATATAATTTTTAATATTATATTTTTCTGTAATCGACGAGAAACGTTCGCGACATTTTCCGGTCTATGAAAGTATAGCAGCCTCAGATGAATATTTACTCAAAAACTGTATGTAAACTCAGTTTGAACGCTGTTTAGCGAAACAACAACCGTTATGTTAGTGCTTCCGTTAAATTTCATACACAAGAATTTGAGGATACCTAGTTAAATAATTGGTATAACTGCTCGAAAACACTTAATAATGCCAATATATTTTCCTTATGCCATTTGCTTGTTCGATTCACCAATCTTGAGAGTGTACTAGGACTAAATAATTTCCAATTTTGAAACTTAAAACGAGTTAAGAAAAATACTAGTTATTTTTAGATTTTTTTTAAATTTAAATTGAACTAGTTTCTTATCTATCAGAGTTATACCAGTTTTATGGAAAATTAATATTGAAAAAGTAAAAAAAGGTCCGTCAAAGAATCAGTCTTCACAGAAAAACATTTTATATTTATTCAAATCTAAACTAAAATTATTTTTGAGAACATAAACCTTTTCAGAGTTATACCAGTTTCATGGAGAAATCATATTGGAAAAGAACACATTTCCGTTGAAGAATCAGTATTCTCACTTGAAAACATGTTATACCTGAATATAATCTAAACTAACATTATTTCTGAGAACTCTGAGAGATATTTATCTGTTTTGCTGCAATGATGAATTGGTAAATTTTGGCCTCAAATCTGACAATTGTCATTTTGTAAATGGTCTTGTCTAGATTTTACTTATGCTAGTTGCTTGTTCGATTGGCCATTGGCAATTGGTTTAGTGTATGCTAGAGCCCGAAACTTCTCTGTTGTGAAACTTCAAACAAGTTAGGAAAAATACTAATACTTTTTTATTTAAATCAAACAAGTCTGTAAACCATCAGAGTTATACCAGTTTTGTGGAAAATTGATAAAGAAAGAGAGAATACTTCCGTCGAAGTATCAGTATTCTCGCTGCAAAAAGAGCCTTAAATCTGGCAATTGTCTCCTTGCAAATGGGCTCGGATTAATTTGAACTCAAGATTCATTTAGATTACTGACTTTGGCAATTAACAATTTTGACTCTTGATTTTAACGTACAAAACAGTTTGATGTGTGAAATAAGTATTCAAGAATCGTTATACCGATTTTTACTGAATCTTTTTAAATATTTATATTTTATGAGAGATTTTAATATTTGGCCAACTGGTAAATATTTAAAATGGTAAATTGTAAAATTTTACTTTCGAAGAGAAAAATTTGCAAAAAGTTTAAAAACCTTTCTTCACAGGACTTTCTGCAAGCACTCTCTGCGCCACATTTAACGACACCAGAAACCTTTACTTTCACTTGTAACATATGTATTGTTTATACTATTAAAAAACTTTTCCCTAATTGAATATGACATAATTGGAGAAATAAAACTTTTTAGTTGCTCACTCACTCCACACATTTCTATGTAGACATACTTGTATGTAGAGTTATGTTATTGGTATGACTCACCTGCACTATTGATGGACCAAAGATGGTCTGTTGACGGAAATTGTGGAGGCACTGCGCTATGATTAAATAAACCGTAAATTTGGGTATATTAGACCGCAGGAGTAAATTTGCCGAAGCGCCACAACCACAACAAAGTGGCCAACTAAAAACGAAAATAAATAAATGCAATGAGTATATAAATATAAGTGATATATATACACTTAGATATAGATATATATATTGTATGCAAATACTTGTATGCTCTAAAGAGTTCCGCAGTGAAGTTGTATTGTGCTGCTGGAGTTTTTGTTGCAAATGCGGTCATGTGAAAATATTTATGTAAATTTCTAAATTGGCAGTCAGAGACAAATACTCACATTAGGCTATGATATGCTCGAAATATACACTCATAGCCATACAAAAACACACATACATATACAATACCTATATATACTTGTACATACATGCAGTGGTCATAGCAAACAGTGATGCACGTGTTTAAAAATATGCCAGCCAGAGATTACTTAGATAAACATATATACACGTATACATATCTGTTGTTGCTGTTCATAGAAAAGTTTTCAATTTTAAGTGTCGGTTTAGCAAAAACCGCTTGTGGCCCTCCACTGTTTGTTTGTTGCATATTTTCGGTTGGCATTAGCATTTACTGCCGGTCTCATCGCTGAGCGCCTCCAACCGCCTGCCAGCGCTGTCATCACTCTGTGACCACAAAAATTCCAAAATGCTCCCAAGCGTACGCATTTTGGTCAATTTGCATTTGTGGGTTTAGTATGTTTTGAAAAGCATTAAATTTGAAAACAATAACAATGCGCATTGTTTGAAGGGTGTGTTTGACTAGTAGCAAGTAATTTTGTTCTCATAACGGTTTGTTGCAAGTAACGCGTGAAATTATGCATATTGCTATGTAGATGTGGACGCTTATTGGTAATTAGTTACATATAACATCGTTTGATATAGCATAGCATACCATAGCATAATTAGTACATAAAGCATTATATAGTATAGATAAGCATAGCATAGTATAACAAGCACAAAAAACATAACATAACATAACATAAGATAATATAACATAACGTTACATAACATAGTATAACATAACATAGCATAACAAAACTTAACATACTTCTTGTCAGAGTATTTCCGACCAGTATTGGAGAAAAAACGTGATCTGTTGGGGGAAGGAAAATTTATTATAACAGAATTTTCTAAATATTATGCAGAATTGATAGACCAAAGAGTACTAGCTAGTTTCCAAAAAGCCCGAGTCTAGATCACTATATTCTCTCACTAACCTAACTCTGTTAAAGACATGTAGATTGCCATTTTCTATGTTAAGAAATCTTAGAGGAAAAATTATTACATTTTAAACTAAAAATAGGTGGCAACACCGTTTTTTAAATATATTTACAATAAAACTTATGGAGAAAACGCACCAAAAAAATTTTAAAGAAGAGAGGGAAATGAAAAATTTATTTCTATTGAATGATATTTAAAAAAAATAGGTGGCAACACTATTTTTAAAATTTATTAACAGTTAAGCAAAAGCTGTATTTAACAATAAAATAAATAAGGAACGGAATTGTAAAATTATTTTTGTTGCATTATAAAAAAATAGGTGGCAGCACTAAATTTTCAAATAGTGCTATTTAACAAGTTTTTTTTTATATATGGCAATAAACATTGTTTTGAGTAACTTTCTGAGTAAAAACAGCTCCGATTTGTAACAAACACTAAGGTCTATGGTCCATTTATGCTTCAAACTTTTTTAAACATACTTAAATATTCATATGCGTGTGCTCTATGCTGATCAAAGAAGCAATACTCTGAGTACAAAAAGATGTGTTTACTGTTATTTAGGCATGTTGCATTGAATTACACCTTAGAATGCTCACACATATTTGTATCTACTTTGCAACTTTTGACTATGTCGCATGCAACAAATGAGCGTATTTTCTGCAACGTTCAAACTGCGCAAGCTCCATATTTGCCGAAGTTTTCGTTTTTGGTTTTTTTTTTGGCTAAAACATTTCAACAAAGCAATTCACCACTTCAACTGGCTCGAGAGCACCTGTATGAGCCGAATTCCACCGGCGAACCGGTTGTCAGAGGACAACTCCATGCCACTTGTGGCTCCGTTGTGTCGTTGCCAAAGACGAACCAGTTCAATGTTGTTGTTGTAGTTGTTGGCGACGCAAGAATGCTTTTCAACAACAACCGAACAAATAAATAGCAAAATAAGTCCATTTTGAGCTCTTCCAGCCACGAAGTGTTTTGTGTGCGACAATTTGCTTCGCCACGAAAGCGCTCATTCCGTTAGTTATCAGGTGTGTGGTGACTTTTCCGCTTGCGAATTGCTCTTCAACGCATTTGTCTGTGTGTGGAGTTGGGTAGGCATGAGAGTGTGGTTGTTGGAATTTGTGATGTGGGCTTCCGAAAATTCGTGAACTTAGTGAAACGTATAATATATATGGCGCAGCAAGGATATGTGGGTGCTTTTTGAGGCAGATACGGTATATTTGTACGGAAAAGTGTTGATGTAGCAATAAAGCGTAGTTCTAAGGGTTGACACTGTCTGCTACAAGTGATAAATTGAATTTGACAAAATAAGCTTTGGATAATTCAATTTGCATATTTATGTGTTAATTTGAAAAGTTTTGAATCTCGAAAGAGTTAAAGATATATTTTAAAAATATTTTAATAAAAATGTATTTTAATAATTTATTGTTCTGCAAAATTGTATTTGTATTCACAGAGATATCCTTAGCAAGCTGTAAAACTTTATAGAACTTTCTAAAGAATGCATATATCCAATAGCTCGTTTTTCAAGAGCCGTTTTAAACCAGGGTAGATAATTTTTATAACCAAAAAAATCGTATTAGATTGAAACCTATCCGAAACGAAAGATAAAATGACAAAGCATTAAAGCAAAAATAATTTACGGGTGAACTGTGGTCGGGAAAAAGATGGAGAGGGGCGTGGCTGAACTTTTAAGAGTTACGAATAGTTTATCTCGATTTCCGGCTAAACTTTGAGTTCTATAGATAGAAGCAATATGGCATTGTTGTAGGTAGTAAAAAAGTCTATAACTTTTCTAAATGGATTTTTTTCACATAATCTCAAAATTTATGTGAAAAATCCCGATAACCAACTTGTTGTAAAAAATTTATTTTCTTTCACGAAATTTGATGAAAACTTAACTTCTAATGTCCCAAAAATACTTTTTTATTTATTTTTAAATATATTTTTTCCTCCTTGTATCGACCTAGTATTGAAAAAAGTCCAAATTTTCAACCAAAAAAATTTTAAATATTTTTAAAAGTCAGTATGCTTTATGTTCTTGAAAGTCTCTGCTTTCAGATGGTATATGACATACATATATACGGCACTACGGTACATTTTCTCAGATTCTTCATATAGCTTCATCCTAAGCTCTTGCTTAGAAAGGTTTATATTTTCAAACGTCCATACATACCAATAAATCGGGGTATCTAAAGAGTGCGAGTTGGTAAAAGTACAGTCTAAGTTATGGTCGTATTAAGTTAGGTTAGAACAGAATGAGGGAGTTTAGGTTGGCTCTAGCATTATTTTACTAAGCATTAAATTTCCAATGAACGAAAATAAAGAACTGTCAAGAAAGCAAATGATACAAATTAATATTAAGTGAGTTCTTAAAGAAGGTCAAGGTAGAGCGCTCAAAAACCTCCAAATAATTTTTTGTACGGAAAATGTAGGAAAATATTTTAAAATAATGTAAAGTTGGTTGTGGTTTTCCAAAACTTTTCTCACGCTTGAGCAGGGTAGCTCTTTTTAACAATTTCTTTATACACTGTATAATATACAGTTGGATATTACTTTATAGCCATAACATTCAATAACCGTGTTTTTTGATCGCTGTCTCTATATAGGGAACTAGTCTCTCAGTTTTAGAGATATCGTTTTGAAATTTTGCACACGTTTTTTTTCCAGAAGAAGCAGCTTATTTGTCAGAACGCCGATAGCAGACGACTATAGCATATAGCTGTAATATAAACTGATCGGTCAAAATCTAGTCAAGAAATCGTCACGAAACTTGGCACAGATTTTTTTAAGGCAATTTCACCATATTGGAAAATATTGTTCAGATCAAATCACTATAGCATATAGCTGCCACACGTACTGATTGTCTGAAATCATGTTAAATATCTTTTTATACCCTTTTTGACATATGCACCTGTGAAGGGTATTATAATTTACTAGCGCTTATATACATATTATATATTTTTACATATATTCCCTTCCATTTGCTATATCAGTTAATCTTCTACGAATATTTCTTAAAATAATTATAATGGTTTATTTAACTTTTCTTTCAGATTTTGCGAACCGTCAAAAAGAATCCAAAAAGCAGATGATTTTTTAAAGAAACAGGTATGTAAAATTTAAAATTATTAAAATCTATTTATAAAATTGTGAATATACATATGTATAAGTATTGAAGTTTTGAACCGATTATAGAGTTTTCAATCTGAAGAACAAACGTATATTTTGAATAAAAAAATTTTCAACAAAAAAGCTGAAATTACCTAGCGATCTTCCGACCTTTTATTTGCTTTATAAATTCCATTTGAGATTAGGTTAAGTTATACAGGCCGGCTGTCACGCCATACATAGACCTACGAGTCCTTAATAATGCCAGATCGAGGTTCAGTTTAATTTGCGCTGAATTATTCGTCATTCAGGCCGTATTTTTCTTCGGGAATCTTGCACATGAACTTGGAGATCTTGCATGTCCTGAAGGCCTTCCATCTCGCGCTGATCGATCTGTTAGCGTTTTCGGAAATTTCATTGCATATCGTGTTTAGTGACTTCTGTATTTCCCGTACCGATTCGGTAACCAGGCGAACGGGGATCTCATCGGCCATTTCATTTTTTGAAATTCATTTGAGGTCTAGAGCCCATTATGTATGCAGTCGCTTTCCGTAAGTCAACCCATCTATTGCCTCCCTGCTTCTAAGGACATTCTCGGACGTAATGCGATGCGAGATTATTGCCTTAATTGCCGGCTGGATATCGACGTATATATTGTTCTGCTTTATGTTGTTTTCTGCGTTGCTAGTTATCTCAGCCGCTTTCCTCAGCGCGAAAACTTCCACCTGGAAGATACTGCAGTATTGTGAAAGCTTGAAGAGTCGCCTGAAATCCAGCTCCAAGCAATAGATTCCGGCACCCACCCCATTAGCCATTTTTGAACCGTCTGCATAGATGTTGTAAGTTCCGCACTATCCACCCACGTTTAGTGTAACTTGAAACTTTCTCTCCCGAATAAAGTAAAAATATATGAAATCATTGAAATTTAATAAAACTTTATACATTTTTGTATGATTTATATGATATCAGATTTCTTTTATATTTTTATTATTTCATTATTAAAAAGAAAAATATTACATAAATATATATATTTCGGTATAATATTAAAAAAAAATAACAATATTATTTTAAGTTCCATACCTTATTTAAAAAAAAAAAAATACTCACACGAAATTTTTTTTTATCATTTTGTGTGAAAATATCGGCATAGAAATTCGCAAAGAGCAACCTCTAACCTTGCCCAAACACGCCAAAGTCTAAATAATGACGTTATTATATACATATGTACATGTGTACGTACATACATGTATCAACGACCAATATCCGCCAATAATCCTTTGTCTCAGCAGACACTGCCAATTTACTCACGCTCTCCGACTCCTGTCTGTTAAACTGTATTTGTTTTTGCCTTGTCATACCGGCACGAAGCAGCGATGTCCTTTTACTCACCTGCAACACGCAACGAACAACGTGGAATGCCACACAACAACAATAACCACAACAACAACAGCGAAACAATACACCGGCAACAGTGAGAACAGCTCAGTCATGCAACCAATTGATCTCACCAATCCGGAGCACCTTGCCGAGTACAGTGTGGTGTAATTTGTTGCAAGTTATTGCTTTAATGGCGATATGATGGTGGCATTGGTGGTTGTGGCAAAAATACCAAAAATTCGCATGTGCAGCTTAAAGCGCGTAGGCCATTACAGTGCGAAAATTTCGTCTGACGGCAAGCAACGCATGTTGCAAAGCATGTTGCAAGTAGCAAAAGTAAAAGGAGTGTAATTTTTTAAAGGGAAATTTAGTCGTTTTCGACAACACTAAGCTTTGCAATACTAAAATGAGGCTTGCAACATTTGCTTACACCTTACAATATTTGCATTTGCTGCTTGCCACATGAGCGGCGTACTATTCGGCAGCGACTCTAAGTGCTGTGAGTTGTTATTTTAGTGGAGTGTTTATGGCTTTGTGGCCAAATAACTGTAGTACGTGCAACTACAATGCAACAAAGCCTTCCATACGGCGGCATGCAGCGCAACACGTCAGACCGTTTCTATTTTGCAAACATTTTGCATTTTTTTGCTCGCTTCGTTGGAAAATATTTGCAGACAATGCTCGAGCGGCTTTTGACTTTGGAGTGCTTTGAAAATAGACTCACACAAAGTGTTCGATATGGTTCGTAACACGGCGTACTCAAATACTCCGCACGCAATGCTTAAACACCGACACGCACACACACACACGCACGCACACATGTAAATGCAAAAATGCATAGTTACATATTTCTCGTCAAAGTTGTTATGCGCTCGTGTATGCTGGCAAGTGCACAAACACGCACACACACGCATATATATATATATATTCAAGTATATATACATACATACATGGCATGCAGGTGCTTAGCACTGCCAAGTGAAGCGAGTGGAGCGAAGTGGAGTATAAGACAAAGTGGTCGGTCGCCAGGCGCGTTAGTTAATGTCGCATTCGCAATTGGGCTTTCGCATCGAACGGCGGCGTCGGCGGCAAAAACCAGCCACATTGCCATTGCAACATTTTGCATTTTGCCGATACGCTTTCGCATTTGCCAAACGAAAAGTAGTCGCAAGTTTACTTTGTGCATTTGCCGTGTCATGCTCGCAGCAAACAGCCATACGCCATTCGTACAGTTACTGTTATAAAAGTCACAAGTGCATGCAACGGCCGTGTTGCACGCGCCACATGCTAGTGCATTTAACTAGTTTAGCGTAAAGTTCAAGATTTTTAGTGAAAAATATTGAAAAATATTTTTAAAAAAATACAGCAAAACTAACTGTCGCCGCCAAACGATAAATCTCAAATAACTTATTGTGTGCTACAAAAACCGAAACAACAATAAAAATAAATACAAAAAAATAAAAATAAAATATTGCAATTTCCATCAGTGCAACATTTGCAATAATTTCACATTAAAATTAAAAAATAAAAAAAAAATAATAAAAAGTATAATTAAATTTCCATGTGCTGCCACCTAATAAAAACGTTTGCGTTGACGAATTGTTTAACTTCGCTTTGCCGCGGCGACGGTGTCTTTTGTTGCTTGCACCGCATTTAAGTGCAGCAAGAAATAATAAATGCCGGCGGCACTTCAAAGCCCAGCGCTGATCAAACGTTTACAGCAATTACAAGCAAAACAAAAACGAAAAAGTTAATTAAACTTTGTGCAAAATATGAAAAGAAAAACCTTTATGCCCCAGCAACAAAGGAAATTCAATAAAAATTGCATTTTAATGAGGTGAGTGGTGACTTGGCTTTGATTATATAATGTGTGACAAAAGAAATTTGCAAATCTTCTATACTCCCGGTTGATGAACATGTATTTGGCAGGCCTATAAAGTGGTTTTTGGTTTGCAACAGCAATAGATTGGTTTGATATTTGTGCTTTTAAATGAATTTAATTTTGAATTTGTGTGAAAAATTTGAAACTAAAATTCGAAAATTAGCAAAATTGTTCACAGTCACTGGCTAATTTTGCGCCTCTTTATTCATAGCTATGCTGGTTTGAGAGTAGTTTTCTTGCACTATGAAATCAGTGTTCTCGACCATTTGCCAGCATTTTCAGAAAATTTACGAATTTATGTTGGCATTTTAATTTTCCATATTAAAATAATTTTTTAAAAAACTAAAATCTATTTTTTAACCTTATCCGTGATAGATCAGTCTTCACTCTCAATTTGGTTGAAAATTCGTAGTTTTTCCAGTTTTCGACGATTGCCTCGCCATATTTTTAAACGCTAAAAATTGAAACCTCTTTTTTACTTAAGGGGTTACACGAATTTCACGGCTTCCAAAAAAAAATTTTATTATCTTATTTATTTCTTTAACATCTCTAGAATATTGTCCTTTATTCTCAAGTTGATACCAGTAATAGTTTTGGAGATACAGCTTTCAAAAGTTGCGCACTCGAGTTCAGCTATATAGTCACATAAAACTTTAAATGCGTTTTTATCGAAACTGTGTTTTCAAAGTCGATTGGCAAGATTTCTCACGAACTACTCAACCGTTCTTAATGAAATTTTACACAGATTTTTGAAATATAATTTACAAGTGCTTGCCGCGAAGGATTTTTTTGTTCAATTAAAACTATTTAAAAAACAAAAAACGTAGAGAAATTTTCACCAAAATTTACATGTTTTTGTAAAAACGTCTACCAAAAATATATTTTGCACTTTATTTGTTTTTTCTCCGTCTCCGTACCTAGTTAATGGTGTTAGCTCAAATATTTGTTTTTTCTTCTTACTTTTGATGTTCGTGTAAAAAATTCTGCTGTCAACACGGACGCAACTTTTTCCGAGGCACTGCGGGTAAGGACGTCGTAATAACCGAGTTTTGAATATTTTCCTTTGCGAATTTCACAAAATCTTTATCAAATATGTATCTTTGAAATAACAAAAAGTTTG
Source organism: Bactrocera oleae (assembly GCF_042242935.1). Classification (NCBI taxonomy): domain Eukaryota; kingdom Metazoa; phylum Arthropoda; class Insecta; order Diptera; family Tephritidae; genus Bactrocera; species Bactrocera oleae. The sequence goes on along the minus strand of NC_091540.1, from coordinate 60,773,048 downwards.
TATAAAATATTAAATTTTTTATATGAAACAAAATTTATTGAAAATATTAAAATTTTTTGCTCGACGAATCCATGTAACCCCTTAATATGGTATAAGATAAATTTCTGCATATATCTAGCATCATCAAAAAAATATTGCCTGCCTTTATACTTTTATAACTGTTACATATTTTTTTTTAATTTTTAAAATTTTAGGTATTCTTAAAAACCCTTAACCACAATATGTATAACTTCAACAATAGTTTCGTTAAAGACATTGATTGTCTTATTATTCGATAAAAAAAAGGTTCCCCAAGAATAGCATTGCAGTTGTTGATAGCATAAAGGTAATTCGAATCAACACTTTTAGAATTTACATTTAGTTTCATTTAATTGCCAAAAGTGTTTTTCTTTGAATTGTATACCATTTTCGCACACAGTGTGCATTTTTTTTAACAGCCTTTGCATGTCACAAATTTCGCTTCTTTAGCTGAAACTCTGTTTCCAAATGGCTTTACACTTCAGAATAATCAAACTAAAAACGAATCAATCATAACTATTTTTTGTTAGTAGTGTTAGTAGTGTTAGGAATGTCAGTGGTATTCAAGAGACCTCAATGTGTTTAAAATAAATATTTAAATATGAAATTTTTAACTACATAATTTTCAAATCCTCAGCATATGAGGCTCACAAAGAAGTGACATTGGCTACATCAACTTAACATTCAATTCACTTGATGCCTTTCTGTCTTGTGAATGTTTTGTAAATTTTGTTTAAAGACATCAAATTGTATAAAATGCAAATCTTCTATTTCGATGTGTACGATTGACTGTTCTTTGAAATCATCAAGGATGTTGTGTCGTCAATACAAAATAATGGTCTGTAAGAAAGATTTATATCTTCCATAGCATTCTGTTTCTGTTGTTTAAACTGTTGAAATATTTTCTGATAACAGAATATATTCAGTACATAGGTAGATATGAGTGTTTGAGCAAAATTTTTTATATAAAAATGCATTATGCAAAATTGTTAAACCCTGATTTTAATTTGGTGAATAACTAGCAAAAGAAAAGGCACTTCCTGTTTTTGAGTAACGCCTATAAGAGTAACTGCCTTTATGGTTAATATGTTACTAAAAGTTTGCGTTAAACAATATGATGCTTATACAGTCAGAGCCAAATTTTAATATTTTAAGATTGCATAATAAATTTTATTTTTATTTGAAAAAATGTTGAAATCGTGTTTAAAATAATAAAAATATCGACATTTTCAAAAGATTGCGGAAATCCTGTATACTCTTTTTCTGCGTTCGGAAAGATAAAATAGAGTAATTTTTTGCTAAATATCTTGGAAAGGTTTGGCGTGATTACTTTTAGTAATTTCAAAACCAACTCAAATAAAGATTAATCAAAAAAAGTAGCAAGTCATGGTACAAGTTGAATGTGAGCGCACTTTCAAGAAACATCGTTTGAAACGAGATGTTTTGCTTCAAAAATTTTTGAAGAACTTTGAAACAAAAAAATTTTATTTATTAAAAATTTTAATTTCTTTTGCAACTTGCGGCTTTACTTAGAGAAAATTTAGCAGATATGACGATTTGAAGCAGCTTGAGAAATCAGAGTGCATTTTTAGAGTTGCTATAAAAAGATGCTCAATATAACACAGCACTTAAAGCAAGCCAGTTTGATTTTGCTTGTATTGATAATAAGTAAAAAGGTGCCCCAAAATGTATTATATAATATACTCAACAATCAACTATTGTTTTGCTTATAAGCTAATTTTTTCTAATTAAAAAAAGTGTAAACTCAAAATATATAACATTTCGTTTCGTTTAACAAACACTTAAAGCTTTGCTTTTAGTTCGTGAGTCCAAGTTTGAATATTACTGAAGTCATATGTGTGGTGTAGAAGCGTCGTTTAACATATTTTTGTTTTATATTCTCGTGCAAATCGTCTAACGAAATATATTTTGCGATACTTTTGTACGCTCGTCAAACTTTTAAAGCTTTGGCATTACTTTTGAAGCATACTGCGAATAAAGAAAATTTTTTAAATGCCGCATGCTAGTCAGTTTCAAACTTCATTTGCAGGCATTGCACAAGGAAATCGATTATTTCTTCCTACCACGGCGACTATAACATACCGAAACTTGTTATAAATATAATTCAACGAAGATTTTTGCAAAATTAGAAACAAAAGAGGACGAAATTTCTATCATCGAGATTAGCTAGGACTTATGAAAAACTCAAAATAAATAATTTGTGTTTTATGCAACATAAATAAAAGTAAGTGGGCCGCTTCTAGATGTTAAAAAAAAAAAATTTTCCAAAAACTTTTTTTTTATAATCTACAAATTTTAACCTCAGGCTAAGCAACAAAAAGAGCGCACTCAGTTTCTAGTAAATTTTCGAGTTAAAATTTTTATTTCGTAAAAAATGTTTGATAAGTGTTCTTCTGGAGAGTCCTCTTTATGGCCAGTTAAAAGTTATCAAATTAAACAAATTTTTTGTGGTCATTATTGGAGTTTTAAAAAAGGTCTTAAACGACAACATGCTTTCCTTAAACGTTAAAATAAATTTTGAGTCAAAAATCGTCACATTTGGTAGTTTTTATATAAATTTAAAGAGTTTAAATCAAAAATAATTTTTTCTTGTCCAAAAAAAGTTTTAACTCGAAATTTACTTTAAAATTTGAGTGCCTCTAATTAAAAAAAAATTTTTTTTGTCCAAAAATTTTCTTTTCTTATTATCTACAAATTTTACCCTAAGGCTAAGCAAAAAAAAAATTCGCTCCACCCTAGTGTATATACAAGTATATATGTTATAACGTAACCACTTCAACTATATATTGGGTACCTACATATGTACACTTGCATTTAAGTGGGATAATTTCAAAAATATTGAGCACCTCCAAAGTGCCCTTTGATTTTCATAAGTACTGTATTAATCTAAAAACAGATGCACAAAACTTTTTATTTTTAAGGGATTATATGCACTTATGAAAATAATCGATTTTTTTTTCGCTTACATAAACAATATTCATAAATTTGAAAATATGTACCGACAATTAAAAATTGATGCTGCAAATAGTTTCGGACATATGTACATACATATGCATGAGTAAGCATATTTGCATGAATTCTTTAACTTAGTGTTATCGGCTATCAAAACTTTGAACGCGATTTTTTCGAAACTATGTTTGCAGCGCCGTTAAAAAAATTTCTGCGAAAGTGCTGCTTTGATCAACTTGAAATTTGCACACGAACTTTTTAGATATATTTGTGAGGTAATGAGCGAAAAACTAATAATATTTTTGTTAATAATTTTGACTTTAAGGCCACTCTGATATTTAATTTTTTCACAAAAAGGATTTTCGAGGAAGGCGCCATTGGGTGAAATATCAAAATTTTGAGCAGTGCTTCAATCGTTATCTGTGATCATATGTGGTTATAGTAAATTTTTCTGATATATATATGTATTTGAAATATGTAATTCTGAGCAGAAAAATCGTTTACACCACTGACACATTTCTTCGTTAGTCCGCCTGGCGTTCGGCTACTGCATTAATAAATTTTTCAAAATATATCACAGATTATTAAAGTGCATTAAATTGTGTAATTGCTTATTATTTTAATTTATTTATTAAATAAATAATTATTCAAAAAATATTCAGGAAAAAAATGCGTTTTTCTAACTTGCAAATAAATATAATTACTTAAGTGTGTAACTAAGAAAATAATATTTTTCTCAAAATTAATATGGAAATCTCAAAATTTAAATATTATGCATTGTTGACTCATTTCTTCTGAAATTAAAGCATTTGTATGCATAATTTGTTTATTTACAAAATAAATGTTTCCAGCAGTTCATTACAAACAGAACATATTATATGCTATATTTAGTTGGCTGCAAACACGCGATTCTAGTTAATTTTTTTTTTTTTTTGTATTTTGAAAGACTTTTATTTTTTAATTTTTTCTTAACATCTGCATGAAAAGCTCAGAGCAGCAGCACATGCTTATATAAATAATAATATGACCATAATGCCTTTAAAATGTACGCTTTGCATTAAATAAACTAAAACAGATTTTCGACATCCGTGAGACACCTCAAAGCCAAAGTGCTTACGTGTCTACATTTGTACCATGATATATATAATACATATGTACATACATATATAATATATATTTATATACGTGTTTATGTTTGTGTGTGCTAATAAATGCAAGACTTTTAAATTGGTTTACAGAAATGCATCGTGCCACAAAACGTAACAACAACAACAACAACAATAAGAGTCACAACAACAACTAATCGTGCAAATTGCACGTCGATTGGCATTAATCTCGTGCCGCCTCTTTGCGATTCTGACAATAACACATGCAAACAAACATATTTTTGTAGCCTCCATATGTGTGTGTATGTATGTAAATATGTGTGTAGATATGTTTTTTTTTTTAACAAATGCATGCATTTCTTCAAATATTCCCCACCCTATGACTCACATCATCCATACAACTGCAACTTCAAACTCTGCATAAGCCTTGCTACTATTTACATACATACACATATGCGAGCGTTCACACACACACACACATATACAGAGTCGCCTAAAATTTTATTTTGGTTCGTGTGACAAATAACTGGTGTTCGTTTACTTTTACAGTTGCTGTTCTTTTTGTTGTTTGACGCAATTCGCAAAGCAACTGCCAGCAAGTAACAACAACAAAAATTAAAAAATTAAAAAATAATAAGAAAAATGCAACTTTAGCCGCCACAATTCCCTTTATGGACTAAATGGATCGCCACACATGCGCGTGCATACATAAAAACTTTTATATATACATACACTATACATACCTCTGAATAGTGTATAAGTATATATATTTATATATATATATATATATAACTTTGTAGGGGCTCGACCCAAGCTGAGTCAGTCAGTCAGCCAGGCTGCCAGCTAGTTTGCTACAAGACTGGCTCAGGAAGTTGCAGCGCCGCAGGAATGACGCAAAGGGCATATATGCATACAAGCAAACATATATATATATATGCACATACTATATATATGTATATATAGGCGAAAAAAAACGGATAAGCCGGAAAGCAGCACAGATCCCAAATTAATGCAATAATTGAAGCCAATTTAATGTAATTTTGTGCAATTTTGTTTTGTTGTTTTGTTATTGCTCTTGTTGTTGTTATTGTTGTTTTCGTTATATTTGACTTTTTATTCACTTCTCTGCTTTCCGTTTTTTTGCTTAGTTGTCGCAATTGTCGTTGTTGTGCGCTTTGCTGTAACATTCATTGCATTTGTTGTTATTGTTGTTGTTGTATATTTACTGCTGTTGTTCCTCTTTGCATTGCGCGTTGTGCGTTAAGTGTTTACTGTGGTTGTTGTTAGCGTTACCTTAGTTAACTTTACCTTTACCTTTTGCTCAACTCAACTCAACTCAACTCGACTCGACTCGATTGCATTTCATTTGTTGGTTTAGTATCGTTTCTCTGGTAGTTAAGTATTTGTTGTTTGAACTATTATCGCATTTGTTGGCACACGGCACGCTGGTCTTTGGTCTCCGATCTGTGGTCCTCGGTCTGCAGTGTCTTTTGAGGCTTTTGCTTAAACATTTGCTATTTGCTTACTTTACCTACCTAAATTTGTTTATTTGCGTACATATATACATACATACATATACTTATATATATATATACTTGTATGTAGTTTTATATATCACTCTATATATAGTTATATGTGTGTGTGTGTGTGTTTGGTGTTTGCGTCACTAAGGTGTGCACGAAGTGAATTTGGCAGTCACATTTTATCGCATATTTTCGCATTTTTCTCGCCTTTGCTTGAGACGTTTATAAAACTGGAGAAAATAACGTGCTTTTATTACTTTCTGTTTAGGGAGTGAACTCACGTGATGATTGTGATGGAAAGTTTTGTTATAACATATTTTTAATATTTTTTTATCTTAGTTATTTTGTATTGGACTTTTTATCAAAAATTATTTAATATTTTTCGAGTTAACATCAACTCAAACCGCAACACAACACCGGACGGTTACTTTTATATTATCATTTTTGCCACTTTATGAAAAGTGTATAAATTTTACCTCAAACTATTGATATATTTATGCTAGTGAGTTTCTAAAAGACTTAGCTCTACACCATAAATCAGCGCCGAGCACTAAAATTTCATATACTCTATTTACCAAATCATAATCGTAAAAAATACCGTCATCTGATTAAAGTTGTCTTAATAAATGATGCAAGCTAACAACTGGCATGGTTTGTGCGCTCTCTGTTGTTTTCGAAATGAACGCCAAAACAGTGTGTTCCACTTATAACTGTATTATATAATAATCGTCTACGTTTTGCCACTTCTCTGGTCGCTAATGTTGAGTGCTGCTCTCTCGTTCTATTAAAAATATGAAGTAATTCACACAATTTTTGGTATATAGGCATGATGACGAATAACGGAAAAGAAATATACGGTAAGACGTATGGAAAGCATAGAAAAAGCAGCCAGTATTTGCATTAGTGTAGCTTTCAGGACAACGCCAAGCCAGGCGCTGAACATAATTTTACGCCTACAGCCAACAGACTTGTGTTGCTAGCAAATGGCGGCGAAGTCAGCTCTTAGATTGAGGGAATCATCGCTACTAGTCGCCAGTAACAAGGGGTATACTATTATTGGGCGCGACTCTTGCGAGCCACTTTGTGCCAAGATCCCACAAAGCCCAGCTATACCGTAGTAAAATAGAATACACGAAGACATCGGAGCTCTAAACCATTCTATTGTTAGCGAGAATAAGCTGCCTTTTCGTGCTCGTCAGCAGTTGTAGTTACTTGAGTGTCCACTCTGGCCTGGGACTCATACTAGTCTTATAACAAAGTGACTGGATGCCGTTGATAGCGAGGTTTTCTTATAAGAAACCGGTCACCGATGTAACTTTTTCGTTGTTGAAAATGGAGAGAACTGCATTGAATTACATTTATGTCTGTGCTAAACGGTTTTAATTTTTGAAACAGAATATTGTAGTTCTAGGATTACTTCTGCAGGAAACGCTTCTTAAATTGTTAAAAATCGCTTTCCAAAATTTGTCTTTTAGCAATGTTGCGGATATTTACATTTCGGATATTTGATCCCAAATCGAGAAAAAAAATTTTGTTTTGAAAATAACTTTGCAGTGACTTATTTGGTGCGTTCATTATGTCTGTTTGACCACATATTCGATTTAATTTTTTTTTCGAATTCATCAATTTTTGGTCTTTATGAATTTTATGATTTTAGAGAATTAAAAAACAAAAAAAAAATTTGTATCGATTGTTCGAAATTTTTAGTGTATATTTATACATGTTTCAAGAATTCACAGTGAAAATTAAATTAAAATAAAATAAATATTTTTTGAGTTCTACAACATCTCGACGGCGCTACAAAAAGGGCCTCCACTGCTGTAGTGATTCCGGCCTTGAATGGAAGCCAAAAATAAAAAATTCCCATTTAACTAGAAGATATTCTCCATACAATGATCTACGACCACAAAAAAAAAAAAATCAAAACTTGACAAAATGGCGGCGTTTCTAAATAAAAAGTTGAATATTACCGAAAAATTTGGTATTTTTTTTTAAATTTCCGTACAAATTCTTTAGATCTATATATAGCATTAAGCTGTCAAGTGTAATTGAATGCTTAGTCTTAACTTCTTTTAAATTATATCAATCCAATTGACTACGAATCGAAAACAGCTTTTATACAAGTATATCACATACACAAATACAATATAACATTGCATTTCGATTATGTAATAAAACAATTTAATTTAATTGCTGCAACCGCACGTTTCAATCATCTTCACAAGTTGGCAAACTTGCGGTCAAAACGAAGACACTCTTCATCAAATAAAACTTGGCACTTGGGCAAACTCTCACACATGAACACACAAACACTTAAACACACACTCAAACACACCAATGGCTGACCACTCAACGTACTCCAAGTCTTCTAATTGTTTTCAAATGAGCAAATTGTCGAGTCCACCTTTTGCGAGTTTGCGGTTGCATTTCGGCTCGTGTGTGTTTTCCTTACGGTCAACCGCAAAATTACGCACCCACTCGTCGTGTGTGTTTGTGTGTGTCTACGAATTACTTCATTTGGAAATTTCGTCAATGTGATATAATACATTGACAGGGGTGATAAGTAAAGAAGAAGAAATCTTCTTATTTTTCTTTTACACTCTTGCTTACGCTGCACCATAAAAGCGTTGTAATTGCAGTATTGTGGTTTGTAATTAAAATTAAACCAACCATTACTTTGCTGCAATTGCTTTGGAAAATCGTTTAGTAAGCTGAGTGCCACAAATGGACGCATGCAATTAAGATGAGTGAGGACTTTTTTGCTATACCAATTGTTGTTGTTGTAATTTGTTTAATTTCATGTGTTGTTGTTGTTGTACTTTATCATTTTTGTGCTGTCCAAGTTGCTGTTGTTGCTTTTGAAGTCATGCATATTCACCTGCTTGTGCAATTGCGCTCACTTGCAACAGCAACAACAACAACAACAACTCATCGCATCGCAGCGCATTCCAGCTGTCAACTTTGGCGCCGAACGTCCGTCCAATAATAAGTATTCAAGTAAATTGAAAGTCTAAGTCATCAAAATGCGATGCTATCATTAAATGGCAGCAAATCATAATTCATTTTTTCTACACTAACACACACACACGCACACATGCACATACATATATAGACGAGCAAACATATTTTCTAGCTAAACTATTGTGCCACCAGCGCCACACCAGCCAAATATTAATAGTTAGATACACACACATACATACATACATATATGCATATACACATTGTACACACACACATATATATATATATATAAATATATATGTATGCTTCCATATAGGCATGATTATATAAGTTACTTTTGCCTGCCAGCCACTCCTTTGTCGACTATCGGTCCGCACGCTCGTCCGTCCAGGCGTTAATAGAGTAGAGAGCCAGAATTTATGATAGACGCTAATGCATGGCCCAGGCATGACCAGAGCTAGCAAACCCACAAACACACACACACACACACATATATATATCTTGTATATAGTAGTCGTAAAGGTAGCAAGGGCAAGCTGATAGTCAAGTTAGTTAGGATAAAAGCAGTAAAGATATGAGTTGATGCACACACACACACACACACACACATGCAGCTGTACATGTATTAATTATATAGACAAGTAATCGCATTCTTTTATTATTACTAGTGTCGTTGGTTTTGTTGTTGTTACAGTTGCTGCTGTTATGCAATGCACAGTAGGTAGCCAGTTTGGTAGTCAGTCTCCGGCAATTGCCACTTTATAACGCCAAGTGCCCGCAGCACCAGCACTAGCACCAGCAGCAACAACAACAACAATGCGGTCTAGTCAGGCAAGGATGAGTTCCTTATGCAGTGTGGAATAATAGGAAAACACCTTTGGCACTCAATCAATTGGAATTCCTGCTCTGCATACAAACGCTGATAGTGTATGTGTGTGTGTGTGTGCACTTAAGCGATTGCACATACCTATGAGTGTGTGTAAGTGTTTGCATACAAGTACAACGGTGGAGCTCTAGTGGAGTTTGTGAGGTTTTGTTGCCGCTTTGTGGTATTTCATGGGAATTTTCGTTGCTCTAAGCCGAGTTTGGTAATTGAAATGCAAAAACCCTACATAAAATATCAAACTCGGAAGAAGCCGGACTGAATTATTTAAAAAATAATATTAAAAATTAATGATTTTGCTACAAGTGCGTACCTTTTATTAAAACTTCACCTTTACCATAGAAACGTAATATTTTACGGTTAAATACCCCAAGTACATCGTTGTCATACTTGAAGCCTAAAAAGCGCCTATAATGGTTCCAGCTCTCTCGGGAAATCAGAGTAATACAAAGTATATGAGATGGATGCCTCGTACTTCATCGTGTCTTTAGTACCAAAATCGAAAATTTTTAAAAACAAATAATACCCTTCACAAATATAAAATATTTCCATACAAAAACTTGATTTTAATCGACCAGTTTGTATGACAGCTATATGTTATAATTGTACTATCTGACCGATTTGCTCGAATATTGTAGAGTTGCTTTGGACAACTATCCATGTCAAATCTCTTGAAGATATATGGTCAAATAAAAAAGTTTTCCATACAAGTACTTGATTTTGAGCGGCCAGTTTGTATGTCAGCTATATGCTATAGAGGTCCGATATTTTAGGTTCCGACAAATAAACAGTTTCTTGGGGAAGAAAGAGGCGTGTGCAAAATTTCAAATTGATATCTCGAAAACTGAAGGAGTACACTCAAAATCAAATATAAGATCCAACTTATAGCTCAAATAATAACACTCAAACTCAATATAAAACGTTAAGAGAGTAGCAAAACGAACAAGCAAATAGAATAAAGTAAATAATTTGACAGCGTTGAAAGAGAGCAGAGACAAAAGGCTTATATTTTGATGAAAAAAGTTGCATATTTGAATAACCAGACTTTGTAGGGACATCTCTATAACTTCTACAGCTGAAATGAGTTATAAAACTTCATCATAACAGAGGTCAGAGTACACAAATTAGCAATGAATTGGAGATTGGGATTAAACTTAAAATAATTTGTGACACAGATAACCTCACTGCCAAGTTCTCAATGTTGTCTCACTTGGTAGGTTTTGAGACTGTAGGAATGCTGGCGATAAGCAGGGCATCTAGTGCAGAAGACTAGTGAGATATTTTCTACTGTTACCATAGAGTAACCCCTCACTTTTTGTAAAATACCTTAAACATTTTAACTTTTTTTTTTCTAAAGAAAAATCTAGTTATACAAAACTTTACGTAGTTAGAAAAATTCCAGCAAAGATGGTTGAATTATTCGGAGAATATTAAATAAAAAGTTTATGCTTAGTTTTTAAGTTCTAGAGTCAAATTGAATTACTTTCTTAACAAAACCCACCAAATGCGCCGCACTCAACGCCACTGTCCTTAAACATACACAAATTTACAAAGAGGCTTCGTCGCTCAAGCTGCGGCGCATAAATATTGATATCCAGTTTGCTTTCAAATATGCTGTGATATATTTAGAATAACAAAAACTACAAAAACTAACAACAACAAACATTAAAAAAAAGAACTAACTGCCTTCACTGGACAGGCGTCCGAAAAACACGTATCGTAAAATGTTGCTATGCCGCGCGGTGGACAGCATGAAAACCGGCAGCGCGCGGCGGTCACATCGATCACTATTGACAGTTTTCGAAGAAAATAATAGTAAAAAAAATTAGAAAATCAGTTAAAATAAAATCAAGGTGCATGCACACAGACTTGTAATGGAAAAATATTTTGTTAAAAACAAATAGATATAAAGAGTATAATGGTATGTATTTTAATAAGTCATATGTGCAGCGCGCACTTGTCCCATTGGCTGACTGCTTGATTGGCCACTCAATCATTGCACAACAACAGCACCAGCCGAACTGCACATGTTTGTATGCATGCAAATGCATTGGAATTGCAAAAGAAACAAACGCGCGCGCCAACGTGTATGCGCAAATGTGACTTGCTGCAAATCAAAGGTGCGCGCGCTAGCGGTACAGCGCGCAGTTTTTCACAATTTTTGGAACCTTGCGCGTTATTGCAATGCCACATGCGTTTGGTTAATTTTACATTTAGGTAATTTTATGTGTGTGTGCGTGTGTGTTAATGCTCAAAGCGGGCATTAAATGGATTTTGGTTCACAACAAGTTGACATTTCAGTTGACAAGCGCGGCATGCAAAGCGACGCGATGCGACGCGTCCAATCACAAATTTCGCTCTGCGAATATGTCGCGCCGCGGATTTATTATATGTGAACAACGACGAAAAATTAATGCCAGCGTCGCATGACGAAGCAAACGACTTGGCGGTGGCTCTATGGTGGAGCGGTGCGCTACAAGTTTATTAGTATGTTGACGCAAATTAACAGCGACTCGCGCGCTTCCACTGTCAACGTGTGACGCGCGGTGCGGCGCAACGAAACGTTGCCGCTAATCTTTGCTGTAGAGCAAGTTGAAAACTGTGCGCTATAACACATGCCACAAACAAACGACAAACAGCAACAGTCCACTGACAACACTGTAACGGCAATTGCAGCGACAACAACAACAGCACCAGGCAATATTTTAACGGCAAAAGCCAAATAATTTGTAAATGTCAAGAAATTTTGACAGTTTGTGGTGATGTTTTGCAAATTACGTTTGTAATTGCAGCGACGAACAGTAAACAACGAAGCGCGAGTGGCGAACGACGGGCGGCAAGCGGTCTGTTGTATGCGCGCGCACGGTAAGCGCTTTAGCTAGTGATCGTAGCCGAACGCGTTCGTTGGCAAAATTTAAAATGAAGCGAAATGAAATATCAAAGGTGGAAAAATTCGCTTTTTGCATGCCGACAAGTGGTGGCACACAGCTGGCGCGCAACACTATAAGCGCACGTTGCACCTTCACTCTGGCTGGCTGGTTTTTACTGCAACGAAATTACGCTAATCGAAATGACAAAGTGTATTTTGATCAAAGCGAAATTTGAAGAAAACACGCACCATTGGCTGACTGGCTGCCTTGGGGGCCCCAATGAGCATAGCGCGCGCACATATTGCATTAATTTGCAGAAAGGAAAATTTAAATCTCTTTTTTATTTTCGTTAAGTGTTTTGTGTGCTTTCGAAAAATCGAAAACGCTCGATATGACAGCTTACGGAAATAGATTAGTGATCGATTGAAGTGTTTACGTAGTTTGACCTAAATAGTTCGAATAAGTAAATTTTTGATATGATATGAAGTATGGGTAATTGCATTTAAGTAGTTTTTGAATAACTCGCTAATTATATTAAATTTCCAAACGTATCTGGAGAATCTTAACTTGTGAATCCACATCCAATAACACGTTCAGACACTAAGGTAAACACTTTCATGAATTGTTTATAAGAAAAGAGTTGTGAAAAAAATGCCAAAAAAACTCATAGAAAGTTAAGTTGGTTAAAGTTTTGCGTATGAAGCGTGTTAATGCTAGACTCGTGCCAAAGGTTCTGAGTGTTGAATAGAGGTCGCAAAAGATATGCGTGACAAAGTAGTTGAGGGCTCTATATTCATCGAACGCAACATTATTGGTGACGAAACATGAGTTTATGCATATGACGTCGAAACTGTTCAACAAGCTAGCGAATGGCTCCTCTAAAATGGGGGGAAACTCGCTGAAGGCATAAATTGGATAAAGCGCTAGTATGCCTAATTTATGGCGATATACGTAGTAAATATACTTTAAAAATTAATTTTTTTTGTTAGTCCGGGTCAAATTTGATCACTTAGTCTGTGTGAACTTTTGGTACACGCTGTATAACTTGCGTTAAATGCAAATTTTTAATACTTTGAAAACAACGTTTTTTTCTGGAGTCTCAAAGTTGTATAGGCTGAAGTGGTGTGAAATTCAGCTCGTCGAATTCCAAGTTCAAAATAAAGGTGTATGTAAAAGCAAACGTTGAAGCAAGCGACAATGATTTGCTTTTTGTATTTGAAAGGCATATATGTATATCTTTAGAAAATGTATCAAACGATGACGGTCAGATAAATCAGTGACATTATACTTGCAAAATAAAAAAAAAATAAATGATTGTTTTCAAAAAAAATTTTTTTTTTTTAAGAAAATTTCAAGTTATATAAACATTTTTTTTTTTCCTTAAAAAAAATATCAACGCGACCTTATTGACCAGCATACATACTGAATAATCAATTTTGGGCTAAAATTCTTCGAAAAAAGTCAATTTATTGACTGCTCCTTGAACTCTAGTTGATCCTTATGGCTGCTTGTGATAGACCACTCGGTGAAACCATAACCTATGTACTATGCAGATTCAGTCGCGTAGAACCGGTTTTCTTAAGAAACTCGATCTTCTGTATTGGTCAAGACTCCTCAACAAAAAATTATTCGAGTAGAGGCTAAAAACCAGAAAATATTCTTTGAAAATTGACTCTATATATTCTGTAGTATATAATTATTTAATTATAAATGTAGTATATAATTATTTAATTAATAATTATTTAAACTTACTGGAATAATCGAAAACATTACCGACTTATCAAGCGACCCTCGTCTGTAACTATAGTTTTGTAATGAACGCCAACCTGTGTTGTACTTGCAAACAATCGGTTTAAGTGATCAGCTAGTAGCACCAGCTGAGAAAGTGTGAAATGGGTTTTGCAGCGGCGCAGCACACACAGCACACACACACATACACATATCTTGGTATAACTTCAGGTGGTGTGCGGCTCTTAGCAGCGGCACGCATTATACGCGGCGCGTACAAAACAACTTCAAAGCGATAAAAGCCGCCAAAAGTCAAGTAATACCATCAGAATACTCAAGCGTTGCGATGCCAGGCGACACACGCACACACACACACTTAGATATATATATATGTAAAGAAAGGCATGTGTGTGAAGGCAAAAAGCCTAATTGTCTTTCAAAACGCAATCAAAGCCTCGACCGCAGCTAAGCCGCAATCTATACTGAGACCAAAGGAATGAAAAAAAAAGAAACAACAAAAAAAACGCAAGCAAATAATAATATTAGAACCTGTCATGCCAATGGCCAACAACAACAACAATAATAACGACAATAACAACCATGTAAAGAATATGACAATGGCGATGACGTTGAGGTTGGCGAACGACGCTGATGTGCCGGACAGCATTGATTGTGATAGAATTTTTACGATAAATAAAAGACGCGGACTGCCAAAGATGAAGATGAAGAAGAAGAAAAAATATAAATAAAAAATAAATACAAAAAAAAAGTAAACACTTGAATGGCATTTGAATTGAAGGTGCGTGGAATCAACGACCGAAGAGCAGCCGGCACTGACTTCGGCGAAAATAAAAAGCAAAAAGCAACAAAAACAGTATTCCGAGAGTGACCGCGCGCTCACTTGTGCCAAAAGGGTGAACTAATGACAGTTTAATTTACTTCTTATCGAAATTAATTCTTCTGCCGCGTCATCTATTGGTGGGACACAAAAACAACAAGCGACAACAGCAACAACAACAATAAAAGCCATCACATGCCACAAAGCACTTGTAAAGCTTAGTTGAGAATACAATTAAATATGAAGAGACCACGCAACCGCCAACCACCGCACAAAGACGCCGTCCTCCAAAGACACAATGCCGCTGTAGAAATGTCATCTTCGTTGGCTATCTTCGTGGACAGACTCGAAGCGTCAAGGTATTTCAACTCAATTACGACGCGCATATTTACTTGAAGCCGCACTGTTACGCGGAACAATGAAATGACATGACTTCTATACATATAAATTTGTGTGGAAAGTTGTTTTTATACCCATGCAACATGTTGCATGCAAGGTATTATGATTTTGTTTAGCTGACGGTACCTTTTTAAGCGGCAAATATTGTTTAGAAAAGAGTTTATATATCAAAGTTTACAGAATGACATAATAAATTGACATAGTTATGGCAGACTCTCTTAGGAACTCCGTATGTATGTTCAGAGGAGGCCAATGTTTACCTCTCTACTCTCTCACAAGTTTTTCCAAAAGCGCGAAACTCATATTTTTCTCATAAATAAAATAATTTTAGATATGGCCTTAAACTCGATTTCATTGACAATAAACACTACTCATAAACACGGAGTTTAACATATACAAAATTTTGTTTCACGCTCATTGCACATATATTTTTGTATTTTTAAAAATTAAATTCTAACTCTCATTAAACACTACTTTTTTTTTTTGGAGTTTATGGAAACACAACCCTGATTTATTAAAAATATGACAGTGCGCTTGATAAAATTAGACGCTGCTGGATTTTTAACAGTTTAAACTCTAGTGTTTCTTAAACACTGACACTAGCCAATAACCTTAAACTCGAGTTAATAACTCTCAAAAATTCTTTTAGGTTATTGTTAACAGGATATGATGAGCTAAAATGATTTCACAGATAATATTAAATATTTTCACACGCTCTTCAACTCATAACAGTAAACTCGAGTTAACTTCATTTATAATTTTTTAGATAATTGTGAATTTGCTATTCTCCCTAACAGCTTAAGCTAGACTTAATTAAATACTACGGGATCATATTAGCTGAAATTTCAATTAGACTCGATATTTTTATAACAATATGATCTATGATATAATATAAGACTTATGATCTATGGTCTGAGAGAGAATAAATTTCAAAACAACCTTTCCTAAACGCGCGCTGGGCATTTCGATTGAATTTGAGGCGCCCTTTATCATACATTTTTAAACATTCAAGTCTCTACCAGCCTGCACTCAGAGTCGACCAACTACTCGCTTGTAGACACAAACTCTGGTGGCACGTTAACAACATGTCAGCATTGTAGAAACACGTTTCACATTCTTCTAATGCTAATCGCCTTCACCCGCAGTAAAGAAAACGAAAAATAAAAAAAGTTGAAACATCCTGCTGCCACAAATGCCAACAGTACGGCAAGCTAGCGAACAGGTGCAAATGCAACGCGTTGCGACGCTATGTTATGCAAGCTGTAAGGAGTCCATTGTCTGCACAAGACACTTGCAAACAGTGCAAGGAACGACAAGCGATGGCGAGTTAATAAGTGGAAGTTAGTAATTGTCTAGAATTGTCGTTGTGGGGACAAGTTAGAGTGCAGGCGCGCAGCCGCGCCACTCGACTCGACTCATGACATTCGCTTAGCATTTTTATTGCGTCGCTCATTTGTGTACGCTGTGTCATTCGTAGAAATAGAGTTGTAGTTGGACGCCTAAACGTAAGTGCCAGCATAGAAATACACCTCTCGCCATAGCGCTTTACTGCCATGCATTGCTATGTCTTCTCTGCTTGTGTGTCTTATGTGCGCAGAGTCCTTTGCTGTCGCTGCCGCCGCTTAGATACCGCTGCTGATCATTTAGTGCCGATAATGCGCGCACTCTGGCACTCTCGCTCTTTGGCTTCTATCACCTTTTGCCACTCACACTCACAGGCGCGCACGCACACTGTGCTGTACGCTGGCGGCGGCGCGCCTTCGTCAGTCATCCGATTCAAATAATTTTCGTGTTTTATGTGTAATATATACGTATTTGAATATTAACAATATAATATGCATGTTTATGAGCGCATAGCAAGCCGCGGACGCATGGCAAACGCAGCATAGCGCAACGGTTAGAACGTCATTAAATTGCGTACCCACACCTCTAAGCAGCAAAAACAAAAAAAAAAATATATTATAGAAATTAGACAAGTAAGGCTGAAAATACACAAACCCAGCCCCGATTATCAGTCGGGTCGGACTACGTACTACGGCGGCACGGCAGGCAGGCCGTCTGTTAGTCGCTTAGTTTCCTGTTCGTTTGCCAACAATTTATGTCAAATAATTTTTTAATGTTCGACTATTTAACTGCGCCCATTTGCGGTACTCGACGGTTGTGAGCGAAAAAAATAACAAATACAACACAAAACGTTTACTTCGTCTTGATTCAGCTCTTGTACGCACATATTAATATGTTTGGCTCTTTGCTGGCGAAGCAGATGTAAATTTTTTTCATAATTATGCAGTTTACAAGCGATTGGCCATTAGGTCTGAAAATTGCTGTCAAAAATGCTTGTTTAACAGACGTTTTTCTTTTTTATCGAACTATGTAAATTTTAGTTGTTACACGGAAGCATTTAACGAACTCGAAATACCTATATATGAGTGGGAAAGATGCGAGTAGAAGGACGTATAGCTAACATATGGATATATTTGTATGTATGATATTTCTACTCGAGACTCTAGTTCCTGAACTAGTTTCGTTGTAATGCAATATGGATTGTTGCTAGAAGTCGTTTCCTTATAAAAAAATTTGGTTTCAACATTGCAGCGTCCTAGGAAGTATCAAGTTTACTTTTCTACTGTTCGGAATTAGCTTAAAATACAGACTAGCAATCTTTGCAAGTAGGTTTGAAAAGCAATACTATTTTTAAAGAAACTCTGTGTTCTTACCTTATGAATATTTTGTCTGATTTTCTTTCTTCTGATAAAAATTAAATTATACTTATACAAATTAAGAAAAAAAGCAAAGAAAAGACATACCAAATACCTAAACCAGGTTTTTATTTATAGCCAACTACACAGTAAAGTTTTTAAACGCTTAATCCGTTCATAAACAAGCAACATTAAACTCGAGTTAAAGTCATTTAAACATTTTCTCTAAGTGCATGCGAGTGTATAGTTGGTGGCATCGTCTCAACAGTATCTACTTATCTCTGAAACTTGAAAGTTTCTGTTTTTAGTTCTGTTTCTGTTGCTAAAAACTCAGTAAGACTCCAGCTAATTTTCGATTTAGTCATTATATTCCAAGGTAACCCAATTAATATCATTGTTAGAGTTGAGCGACAGAGATAGTACTAAATAATTCGTTTGCGTTTTTTTTATTTGTGCAAATTAGGATAAATTTGCGCTTAAAATATTATTTTGAGAACAGTGAGTTAGACTCCTATCCACTGATTTGGATTTGAAAAATTAACTTCTATGGCTTCCGATAGGTTTTTACTTTCTAACCAAACTCATCTCAATTTTATAGTTTTTGTACTCAAAATATATACCGGAATTGTATTAGCTGACTTCACAAGAGATAAAAATATTAAATTCTGAATTATTTGCTAAATACCGTACATTTCTAAAAGGTTCAATGAAGAGAATAAGAAAAAATTATTGTATCAGTTTTTCATTTGCAGAAGAATGGAATATCAATATTTTTGAATCAAAAGAGATCTATATTATAACGGGAACGTTGGAAATTGAATGAAATCTTATATTCTTTGCCTAATTTTGCCAAATCACTGCAATAAACCGCATCTAAACAACAAAAAAAGCTTTAAATTCATGCCGCAGGCTTAAATTTTTAATGCTAAACGATCGTGTTAAATGAGACGTTTGATTCCGCTTAATTTTTGCAGCTGCCAGACTGGTTTGTTTTGGCACTCGCGAGAATGATTGTCAAAATGGAACAAAAGGGTCATTGAATTTGATGTTTGTTTGTGGTCATAATTTATACATATATGTGTGTTTGTGTATGTGTGTTATGCTTGATTATTTACAGCTTTTCGTAGAATTCCGACATTTTAGACGAAGAATGTTGACAAATGTTTAACAAATTTGAGCAACAACTTGAAACAACAAAACGCTAAGGATATACTTACAAACATGCCTACGTATACATATATATATATTTATATGCGTATTTGTGTAGAAAATCATATGTATTTGTATGTATACAAAGAATTTCATATTCCATGCTTAATATTCATGCTATATTAATTTATTACTTATAGTTATATTATTAATATTTTTTAATTGTTTTTTATATTTCTTTAATTTTTTTATTAACTTTTTTAAATTTTTCTTTAATTTTTTATTAAATTTAAAAAATTTTTTTAATTCATTCATTTAATTTTATTTTATATAAATTTTACATTTTTTATCAAATGTCTTTTTATTTTCTTTAATTTTTTATTTATTTTTTTTAGTTTTCTTTAATTTTTTTAAATTTTTTTATGCATTTTTTTGTTTGTATTAATTTTAACTTTCTTTAAATTATTTTTAATATAATATAATTTGTTATAATTTTTATTTTATTTTTAATTTTTTTTTGTATAAATTCTATTTTTTTTATCAAATTTCTTTTTAAAATTTTTTATTAATTTTATTTTAAATTTGAAAAATTTTCATTTTATTTATTTATTTAGTTTTTTTTCTATAAATTTTAGTATTTTATTAAATATTTTTTTAATTTTCTTTAATTCTTCTATTAGTTTTTCTCATAATGTTTGCACTTTTTTTAATAAGTTTTTATATAATTTTTTAAGTTTTTATAATAATAATTTTTTTAAATTTGTTTTTTCTATAAATTTTATTTTTTATTAAATATTTTTTTAATTTTCTTTAATTTCTTTATTAGTTTTTTTCATTCTCTTAAACTTTCCTTAAATGTTTTTTTATATAATTTTTTAAATTTTTATATTTATTTTTTTAAATTTGTTTTTTGTATAAATTTTATTTTTATTATGAAATTTCTTTTTAATTTTCTTAAATTTTTTTAATAATTTTTTTTTATTCTTTGATTTTTTAAACATTTACTTATTATTTCTTTTTCGTATCAATTTTAACTTTCTTTAAATTGGTTTAAATATCATTTTTGTAATTTTTTATAGTGTTATTTTATATTTAAAATTGTCTTTGAAATTGTCTTTACTTATTTTTGTTTTCTTTTTCTTTGATTTTTTTTTTTTTGTAACAACTAACGAATTCGTGAAGAATTTTAAAATTCGTGTCGTGCGCCCAAAGGTACAGACAAATAAAAAATATTTATGTATTGTAAATATGTACATATTATAAACATATGTACATACGTATGTACAGGCAAGCAAACAAATCATTGCTTTGAAATTTCATTTGTACAATAAAGACATTGAAAAAAACTACTTATATACATATGTATATATATATGTGTAACTATGTATATGTATGTATATGTTTATAGATATTTATGCAAATGCCATACCAATATAAAAGCTCATCAATTTTGCATAAAGACGAGCACGTGTTAATCTGCGCCTCCTAGCGGAACGTGAAATGCCACTAAAATAACTGCAAAAGGTGAACTAACGTCAATTTTTTTATGTACGTCAATAAAATATAATTTCGTGGCCAGTTGGCAACTGTTGGAATGCGCTAAAATTTATGCAACCAAACACTGACATACACATACAAGCATGCATTCAACTTTTGCGAAATTTGATGACAGTTTTGGTCTTCGCTGTCTCTGCCGTTCGCTTCACTTATGTTATGCGCTGCTATGCCACTGCCAATATTGGTATTTATTTATAACTGTAAATTGCATAAATATTTTAACATATTTGCATAGAAATTTATTTATTTGTTTTTGTCGTTGTTGTTTTAATACCAAGCACGGCCAATTTAGCCGGATGATTGAAAGCTTCTACGAAAACACCGTATAATTTCTGCTGTCTTGCTGCAAATCTATTAAATTTACTCACGGAAAATCTTACAAAATATACTTTATGTATGCATATACATATACCCACATACATATATATACCTACAAAAAAAACATATACAAACACACAAGTATATATTTTTTAAGCATATCTGCCAGTGATCCGGCCATTTGCATGCCTCTCCTTGTCCGCTTGGGACACTTTTGTTCAATTTCTCTGACATTTACGAGTCATAAATTACTTTAATTGCTTGTACACGCTAATGAACACATTATGTTTAATACTATGTACTCAAAATCTATTTATATTTTTTTTTGTCTTTTATTGCAGACTTCAAAAACGAAACACTCATTTGTCCGCCGTACAGTAGGTGATAAAGTTAAAGGAGGTAAGTGCCTAATTACTATTTGGGATAACGGGTCATTTGGCTGTAGCTTTAGTTTTGGCTACGGGAAAATTGATTTCCTTTGAAGAAATTTGACTTAATACCTTTTTAATGATAGGGTATTAAATTGTATGAATTTCTTAAATTTTTTGTCGTAAA
This sequence comes from Bactrocera oleae, assembly GCF_042242935.1. Taxonomy (NCBI): domain Eukaryota; kingdom Metazoa; phylum Arthropoda; class Insecta; order Diptera; family Tephritidae; genus Bactrocera; species Bactrocera oleae. The sequence goes on along the minus strand of NC_091540.1, from coordinate 60,751,474 downwards.
CAAATTTTTTGGAAGAAAGTTGCTTTTATTAGCGTTAGAATGTCAAAACAGTTTATTATTTATGTTTAGATTTTAGATACGGTGCTATAAATGATAGGTGTTTTAGGCGCATTTATGAGTTGAGATACATTTTTAGTGCTTTGATGTGCCGGTAGTAAGATTTTTTTTCTTATTTTTCCAACATATTAAAAGTTTTCGGAAGATTTAGAAAAATAGCGGTAGTAAATAAAGACAAAAATTATATAAAAATAATTAAGAACTATCTTTAGTGTAATTCGGATATATTTGGGTATTATCCGCTAACACGGATAAAAACCGGATAATATGGAAAGTCGCTATAATTCGATATATCCATATCAGATACTGTATAAATTACTTTTTCTGGTAATATTTGTTGATCCAGTTATCGGAAAATAAGAAAATGAATTGGATAAATTGAATACTGACAAAAATGAGAAAAGAATATCAGAAAATATAATAATTATTATCCGGATAAAACTATATTACCAATATACCCGTAATTTATGATATAAATTAACCAAAAAGAAACGATTATTAACAAAATATCAGAAATTAATAAAATATATTATTCAGTTAAACGAATTTCAAGCAGATAACAAAACATGTTTATATTTTTAATTTGTACTTTCGAATATGAGAAAAATTGTTTTAACCGTATAATTCAAAAATCGCAATAAAATTGCTTTTATTGTTAATATTCGAAATATTCAAAAATATATGCGAGACCAAAGTATTGTTCACAAATTAATTTGCTATCACAAAATGCTTCAAATTAAGAAAATTTCTTTTAAATAGCCTTAAAAATCATTTTCGATCCCAATTTACTACTAGAAAAACTTTATAAAACACAAGTTTTTGGTTCTACCATGACCTAATTCAAGATGTATTCATGTCAGGTTGTTGCCGCAATATTATACATTAACATTGCTATCGTCTAGTGTTGTCATTATGTCATTGTTAGAGTATCATAAAGCTCTCATAAATCGAGCGGATCTGGTATTACTATATCAACTAAAGAAAGACGGACAGAAATAACGCGCCTCAAAACTGCTTGAATCAATTTCTTACCCTCTTCGACAGGCATGTAAGGTCAATGCTCATGGTAATGGCTGTTGTGTAAATTTTCGTAAAATAAGTTTTCGAGATATTGTGTTGTTCGAAGTTTGCAGGAATAAATCGTAAGGATTTGGTAAATTGTAAGAACATATTTTGGGACCTGATTGCTAAATATATAGTCCGGTAGTAAGAAAGCTTTGATATCTATAACATTAAGCAGTTAATCTAAAATACTATTAGAAAAAAGCTTCTAAATCGCAATTGTTGCGAATGAAATCTCACTTATGAATTTTTATTTTTATTTCAAAGTAGCAACTTACATAGTGAAAATTTTATTTGATAAAAAGAAGAAATTGCTTTACTTTTTATATATTTCGAGTAAACGATCGTCAATGACCAAGAGCAATTTTCCCGAACGGATATAGATTACAGCTCAAAACTAAATCAGAACAAATTTCGGCAGTTTTTGAACAATATATTTAGTGGACTCCAAACAAATTTTGCTTTAAATCAGGCGGTTAGCTGAAACAACTTGCCAATCTTCTCTACTTAGTTGGTAAAATTAAAAAGTCGTTAACCAAAAAACGAAATAAATAAGCGAACAAGCTTTTAAGCGCCAAAAATATTCAGCAATATCCAAATTTTCATAAACTACTGGAAATGCATAATTTTAAGCAACGAAAACGCGAACACACCAATACATGCATTTTGGATTTACGCTCTTTCTCAACAAACGAAATAATTAAAATTCAAAATTCGCCGTTATTGAAAGTTCCAGTTTCTTTGACATCACATGCTTGTTATGTATTTATCAAACTACTTTTTTGGCAATAATAATTAAAATTCTGTGTGTCGAAGACATTTAAAAGGTGCTGAGATTCGTATCAACAGTAGAATGGGCATACAAACATATAAAGTTATATACAAGTATGTATGTATGTATATGGTGTGGATATATTGTTGTAGATAAAACCGGCGAATTAAAATTGAACAAAGAAAGCTAATTAAAATGATTTATAAGCACTTAATTTATCGAACGCACAGACTTGACAATAAAAAGCAACAACAACAAAGATAGCTTGTACCGATAGATATTAGCATGGCAGCAAAGAATTCATAGCTTTGCTTGACAATTTGTTAGATATGCAGTTTTTTCCTCACCTACGTCAGTATGTGTGTACGTATATACATACATATGTATTGTATATATGTAGTTAGTCGGACAAACCTATTTTGGATGTTAGCTGAAGATTTATAGACATCACAAGTAATAAAATGTCATTGAAATTTAAAGGAAGAAACCTGTTTAAAAAGCCAAATATAGACATAGGTAGTATCCGAGGTGATTAAAATTGAAATGAGTTTTTTAAATTACTTCGAAAATGGAGAGTTACTAATACGGCAATATATTTAGGGTTGTCGGTATTTTTTTTAATTCTAATAAACTTGAAGCTGGGAAGTTTTACGAGAAAACAGCAACGATTTTTTTCGGAGAATACATTTTATTCGAGTGTTTATAAATAAATTTTAGTAAAAAAAAAAAAAAATTACATAAACATAATAATAAACTATTTTAAAGTCCATTTAGACAAATTTGCGGTTTATCCGTTCTCACGGATAAAGTTCGGATAATACGGCTAGTTGTTTTAATTCGATATATCGTTACCAGAAACTATATAAATTAGTTTTCCGAGTAATATTCGATCATTCGGATAACGCAAAATAATAAAATAAACTTTTCGGATAAACAAAAATTAACAAAATTAAAAAAAATTTAAAAAATAATACAACTTATAATCCGTTTAAACGTACATTAGCAAAATACCCGAAATTCTTTAAATAAATTATACGCATATCCAAATATTAACAATTTATCGAAAATTGTAAAATAAATTATTCGGATAAACGAATAAAAACAAAATATTAGAAGTTAATGAAATAAATAATTCAATTAAATGATTATTAAGCGAAAATCCATATGATATTCCTATTTTTATTTCGAATTTCGGATTATGGAATATTTTTCTTATCCGTAAGAGTCTTTAATCGCAATGAAACTCTCAACTTAAGCCGAAATATTCAAAAATAATTTAAAAAATATATAATAATAATAAATTCGAAAACGAAGGATTGAGCCGAAATTTTTTGTTAGAATCGTTATGAAATGCTTCGCTTGATGAATTTTTAATCTTAATTATTTAAAAGCAGTTTTTCGATCACAAATTACTACTGAAAAACACTTTATAAAACTCAAGTTTTCAGCAAAAAATTGTTGTTCTTTTATCTCTAAAAGAATTAGTTAAAAGTCTGGTATTATTCTCTTTTCGATGAGCGTATTGATCTCTATTAGCTATAGATCGTGCGTTTTGATTAATCTGCATTACCGTTAGGTCTTTTCACATGTTCTTAATACAATGCGATACTTGTTTTTTTTTTTTGAAAGTTAGTAGCACGTTTTTGAAAGACATAAATCTTGTCACAGCTTAAGACAGTTCAACAGCCAGCGTTAATGGTTATATAAATGAGCCATAATGCTGTTACCAACGGCACTTTGTTGAGAATTGATAAATATGAAATTTTCTTGTTATTTTTTTTTTGTGTCTGAAAAAAATTGAATAACAAATTTAGCAATAAATAAAGTTGTGTTGTTCACAAAATAAAAAGTAAATAAAATTATTTGAATAAATAAAAAATATCGGTACTATAATATAATATAATATTGTATTATACAATTTTTTTTAGAAAAAATGAGTAAGGAAATATTAAAAACATTTATCTAGATTAAAAGTTCGCTTAAAAAGTTAAAAAAAATCGCAACTAAATCGCTAAGTGTATTAATTAAAAAATATTTTGAAAGAACGGATAATTAATAAAGACAGTTAACAAGGTATTAAAATTGTGGAATAAAACAGTAAAAATTCGCAAAATTGTCTGAGGCTGTCTTAAGTGTGGCATTTAATGAAAAAAACAAGTCATAGATCTGGCAACCTTTTTCTCAAAAATTGTCAAAAAAAAGAAGACTTAAATTTTTAATAAGACACGAATTTGAAATGTTTTAAAAAATATAAAATTTATGAGAGAGAGTTGCCACCAGTTCTCAATTTTTTTATAAAACTGGTAGCAACTCCCGTCCAATTTATTTTTAACTATCAGCTCTTTAAGACTTCCTTAGAAGCATTACTGGTCTAGCATTTTATGCCTTGAAAATGATTTAAAAGAAAAAATTGTAATGAAAATTAATATTTTTGTTTAGCACTATTTATAATTAAAGATCTGCCAATACTACTCTAAAAAAATTGTCAATATAATGAATTCTTAATTTTTTAATTTAATACTGCGTTGAACTTCCCCGAAATGTCTAAAATATCTTAGAAGTGTTGCCAACTATTCTCAATATTAAACAATTATTGTGTTTAGAAAAAATACTAAAAAAGTATTAAAAATTAGTTTGTAAATTTTATATAATTACTTATATTATATATTGTAAGCAACCTTTAATTGACTTCAAGGTCTAGAAGTATTGTTTCAGTATCTCATTTCAGCGTTATACTACCGTTTACGGTAAACACCAGTAGCGTCAATAGAAATCTCCACTTCAATTCAGCACACACACACACACACACTCACATATACATTCATATTTGCATATGTCAAAGTGGTCATGCCACGAGTTGGCCCCGACTACCAACGTCATTACTCATTTAAACGCTTAGCTGCGCACGAGCTTATACTCACATACATGTGTTTGTATGTGTGTGGGCAAATATGGCATCACGTACCATTTTACGCAGCAAACAGTAGCCAGTGCAAATATTTGAGCAAAACATTCCGGGTACTCCATGTAAAATGCGATATGTTTGGTCAACATGACCAACACACACATACACTCGCATCCAAAAGTAGACAAACAAATAAAAGTTTGTGAAGGACCGAAGGTGCTGGCCGGAAGATTCAACGTATGAGACGTTGGTAAGCAAAGCAAATTATGAAATGAAGTTTCAGTAATTTTAGCTGCCGCTTGACCACGCCATTGTCACCTATAGCCATGTGTGTATGTATGTGTGTGTTGGTTTACACGCGCGCTGCACATGCTGTTTACGGTATTGTTGACGCCATTTTCAAATATCAAATATTTTTCTTTGTTGGAGAAATTTTCTATTAAATATTTATTCAATAAGTGCATGGCTGAGCTGGTCTGTGTCCAAGGTATAAGCGCGTAGAACAGGCTATAAGACATCCACAGTGCGCTGCTGCCGCTGTCACTGGTGTTACGCCAAAACTACTGTGTACCTTTACAAAAAGAAAGGTGCTGAATATAATTCTTTGTATGTGTGTGCATGTCTAAGACTGTACTGTTATATGTTTTAGCTGTATTGGCGCGCTTCTATTTCTATAGTTGAGTGTTTGGCTTTGGCATATTGACTTTCCTTACAAGTTTGCCCAACATATGGCCGTCAGCCATTTGTGTACTTTGACTACGGCACGCATATTATATGAGTATGCACATATACATACATATTATATATTTACATATGTATGTGTATGAACCTGAAAAGCTATTGCTTTTTGCTATAACGGTGCTATATGATATATTAGGTTCGTAGGTATGAAATTAAACAGAGTTTTTAATAAACAAAAAACCAAAATTTACAACAGACATTATAGAGGCTTCGGGCAAGGAGGTACGAAGCTTTAAGATCATGCTGAGAATTTCAGTAAGACTGTAGAGCAACGAAATAAAACTACTAATTTCAGTATTAACATGTGTTACTTGGTATAGTTAAACTTTTACTTAAAATTTAGTTAGAGTAGAGCATGAAAGTATTACATCTAGACCCATTAGTATTACTAACAGTTTTTTATGAACCATAAATTTGCTTTAAGTTGTGATTTTCCTCGAAATTTCAAGAACAACGTGCCCAGAGTGAAGTTAGTTTATGATTTCTTTTATCTGTATCTATATCTATATCTATATCTATATCTATATCTACATCTATATCTATATCTATATCTATATCTATATCTATATCTATATCTATATCTATATCTATATCTATATCTATATCTATATCTATATCTATATCTATATCTATATCTATATCTATATCTATATCTATATCTATATCTATATCTATATCTATATCTATATCTATATCTATATCTATATCTATATCTATATTTGTATCTGTAACTTTTCAACAGACATTATCTTTGACCTTCTCTTTTAAGGACCTTTATTTAACATTTTGGAACGACGAGTTACTTTTCATTCGCATGGTAAAATATTTACTTATCTACCTGATCTTGTGGATTCTATTAGATCAACATTCTAAACAGCAAACAAATTTCCAAATGATATTTAACTATTTTTAATGGGAAGAGAAAAATTTAGTAATACCTCATCCCTAAGGCTTTTACCTGGTTTTCTTCTCAACAAAATATTTCCTGCTCTTACAATAGATATAATAGAATACATGCTTGAGTAAAAATCGTCGTCGGATCTAGTTCCCCTAAAAGTTCACATAATTTCATGACAGCGAAACAGACAGAATGCTCACGCTTGTCAGGCATGGTCTCTCATTTTTGAGCCACATAAAACTTTTGAAGCTACAGTAGGTTGGAAATGGTTGCCAGATATATAAAATTTAATTTGTTCATAATACATGAAAAAAGGTTAACGTTGATTAATATTTAAGCAAAATGTTATTAAAAATATTATTTATTATTGGGTTGCCACTTAATTTTAATTAAAATTGGTTGAAACGAAAACTAAAAAAAAAAGTAGACGAAATACAAAAATGTAATTTGTTAATTTATAACTTAAATTTCTAAATAAATAATTTAGAAAGTTTGATAGATTTATATGTAGAAAAAGTGTTGCCACGCGTATTCAAATTCCAAGAAGTTGACTAAAAAATGGTATATATGTCGGTCGTTGACTAAAAAATTGTATACAAATATAAAAAAGAAAACGACTTTTAGGAATATAAGCAATATTGATTGACGTTGCCACCCGTATTGATTTAAAACGAAAAAAAACCTTTATATTACATAAAATTACGTACAATTATAGGATTATTTTATTTCTTATTCTTAATTTAATTGTATATATTTTTTTTTCAATACGTAAGCCAGCAAAGCCGCGGACCCCGACCACATAGTTGTGTATAAAAATATACTGCAAAAACCTTTCACTTTCAAATTGCTCGTTATTATTATTTTGTACCTGCTTATAAGTATGTGCTACTATACAAGTAAGTATCTCAAAATCTATATATACCATAAGTGTACTAATATTGTGATTTCGACAAATTCGCGCTGCACTGTAGTGACAGGCATTCTTTTCACATTCTTAATCCGTTTCAATGACATTGCGAATAAATAATTCATAACGGGCATTTTGGGTAGCGCAACAACGACAAAACACTATATAAAAAGCGTAGAAGTGGTGAAGTGTAAATATCGCGAACAACAGTAAGTAAATTGGCAACAAAATCTATAACGATTGCAAGCCAAATTGGAAAAGCAAGCCAACTGAGAATAACAAAGCCAATCTCGCCACTTTAGGAATTACCGAAAACATTACGGGAAACGAAACGAACCGAAATGTCGATAAGTGAATGGCGCAATGGAACGAGCTATCAAAATACATATCTATATATGTATGTATGTATGTATGTGTGTATCGGCAAACAATGAAATTCATATAAATTATCACTTGGGCTATGAAAAAGCTATAAAATTTGCAATAATGACAAAGTCTGAGGGCGTCATCCAAGCCAACCAAAAACTGGGTGCAATCACAATTGCACATATATAAAAATATATATAAATATGTATATAGATAAATGTATATGTGTGTATACTAGTCTATTATGAATATCAATTGATTGTTGCACGATATAATAAATGATCGAACGCGCTTTGATTTCGATTAACGCAAGCGGGTTTCCACATACGAAGGCACAGCTATTGATATGCAAATGAGTAATTGGCGGTGATTGCATTTTTATACTGGCTATGAAGTAGAAAAATAATAGACAAACATTAATGAGATATGCGAAGTGTGTAAGCAGCGTTATCTAACGACTGTCGTTTGGCAGACGTCGGGGCTTCCGGTAGAACTTGTCGTAATATATCAGCGTTAAAAACTAAACAAATAAATGGTAAATAAGCAAATAAAATAATAAAAAAAAAAAAAAAATTTTAAAAATAAAAATAATAATTATAAAAAATAATAAGTAAAAAAAAATAATTATAAATGAAAAAAAAAATTAAAAAAAAAAAATTATAATAAATGAAAAGGAAATAATAAATGCAAAAAATAATAATAAATAAAGTAAATAACAAAAAACTAAAATAGAAAAATGCATAAAACCGCATTCGAAACAAGTGATAATTAAAAAAATACATACATATATATATATACAAATATAAATAATTAGAATTAACAGGTTTATTAAGCGCCTTGTCAACATATGACGGGTGTTTGTCAAATCGCACGATGAATGTTGACGTCGCAAGAACTTGGAAAAAAATCAATCTATCTGATGGCATTTAAGTTGTCACTTTAAAGCGCAGCTTTATTAGCATTTTTATGTTGGCGTTACGCACACACCATACACACACACACACACGTGCGCGTTAAATGTGAAACCTGTATGATTAGCAAAATGTTGCATAGTTGTGACTTGAAAATTTACATGCGTTTTAAATGCCACACATGCTACAGCTAATTATATATATGTATATAGCATAAAAACGCCAGTGCCATAAAACAGCAGCTTGTTACCTAAGTGCTCGTTATGCAACCAGTAGTAGTCCCTTATAGATGGCAGTTTTGTGAAAAAATAATATTATATATATTTATAAAGTAAGAACAAGCACATACTTCTAAACATAACTACAAGCATACAAATATTTGAAAAGTTTTGGTATTACAAAAATGTTTTAACGAGGTGACAACTCTAAACTAAAACTTTTATTCACAGCTAGGTGCAAAAAAACATATGAACATTTTTTAAATAATAAAAAAAATATTTAAAATTAATCGAAACGGATGGCAACGTATTTAATTTTTTTATAAAGGTTTTTGAAATTTTTAAAGTTTATTTAATCACAGTTAATTGCAAATTTAGGATTTCTAATTAGTTTTTTAAACAATTTTCGTTAAAATTTTGGTGGCAACCCCATAAATATTAATATTTTTGCCACAGAAGTCTCCCAACAAAATTATTTTTATAAATCCATTTAATATTTATGAATTCTATCACCATAGGCCTTTACATTTTTTTAATTTTTGTTATAAGTAGTGCTGTATAGCTCTATATTGAACAAGGTGGCAATTCTGTGGCAAACTTCAGTAATTTAAATTCTCTGTATTTAATTATCAACTTCATTTAAAATTTTCGACTTTAATTAGTTTTTTAAACAATTTTCATTGAAATTTCAGTGGCAACTCCTTAAAAATAATATTTATTCCACGGATCAGCTTTCAACAAGCTTGTTTTATAAATATATACAATATTTCTGAATGCTCAACATAGACTTTCACAATTTTTTGAAATCTTTTACGTCCTATATACTAATTTAAGTAAGGTGGCAACTCTCTATCAATCTGTAGTATTAAAAATATTTTGAAGTTTATTGTATCGTATTGTAAATCTTTAATTTTTATCTCTTCTGACAATTTTCATTTAACACTTTAGTGGCAACTTTACAAAAATAATATTTAAAAAAAAATTTTAAATATGGCAACTCTGCATCAAGTTGTTAATATTTCAAATACTATGAAGTTTATCATCCGCATTGTAACGCATATCTTCAATTTACATATTTTTTTCAAACAATTTAATTCAACCTTTTAGTGGCAACTCCATACAGCAAAATATAATTTTTAATTTTGGAAAGTTACATATAATATCTGTATTCCAAGATTAACCTACAATAATTCGAATACTCTTCCAAAGACACTTATATTACAACGTGTTAATAATTTTTTTTTTAATTATTTACAACATTTTAGTAAATAATTAATAATTAATTTTATTAATAATAATAATAATTTATTTAATTTAATAGTAATTAAATAATTTAATTTAATCATAATTAAATAATTAATATGTGGCTACCCTTTTCCTTTTTATTTAGTTTGTTAACCTCTTCAGTTGTCTTAAAAAATCTTAATGAACCACAACCACCAATAAGTTGTCAAACATTTTGCTCATATTCCGACCCTTGGACCCTATACTGCCTTAAATGAACCAGTTACTGCGTTGCCACTGTGACAAACGACTTTACGAAGCGCCAGTACCACATATTGAAATTTGTACCTATGTATATATATACTTGTACATATGTATGTCAACATAAATATCGACTTGTCAAAATGATGAATGTACCATGGTTAATCAATTGCAATTAGATGTTAAATTAATAGCAAATTAAAACGTCGTAATTAACTGTGAAACGCGCGTTTAGAATCGTAAACACCAAACATGTTTGAAAACAACATTTTTTCAGTTTTTAAACAAATTACAACAAAACACAGAAGTTGTATACTTGTGGCAGGAAAATTTTCCATTACGTGGTAAAAATGTTGACGGAGCAGAAAGTTTAAAAAATCGCATGCAATAATTTTTGTGTTATTTCATGGACATAAATGTAGTGGAGTTGAGAAGAGATAAAAAATTGTTTGAGAAAAGTTGACTAGTTGAGAAGAAAGATGATATCTAAATGATTCCACCTCGCCTTCTTCCATACAGTTGTTTCAATTTGAGGCTGTGGAGTTCTGTAATTTGCATTTGTTTCTCATAAAGTGTCAAAGGCATTAGAACGTCTACCAATGCACCAATATTAATTTTGAGTACGACTTGCAAACGTGATAGATTTTTGAGACGAAACTTAAAAAAAAATAGCAATATTTTCCAAGTTAGTGAACGTTATGATCTCTATATATATATATTCTGCATTTCTTAGAACCAGGTTTATAAATTATGTATAATTTAAATTAATTCTATTTTTTTTTTGAATAAGTGTGAATAAGTGTGGTGAAAAATCGAAAAATAGTATAGCCTTTACTTAGATTGATACAGATTTTACCAAAGACCTTCTTCAACGTAACCCCAAATTAAAGTTAGTCTAAATCACTGTCAACAAACCTTTCGATGTTCAACTTATCTTTTCCAACTACAGTATGCTCTACATAACCAGACCGCAACCGGATATATATCCGGTTTATATTCATTTATCTTAAGAGAATCTCAGAAAACCTTACAATCTAACAGTCGACCGAGGAACGATCAACACCTATATTGAAACAACTTTAATTTTAACTGCATACTGACTTTACGGCTCTATTAAATGACTCAACGGCTAGGGAATCGTTGAAAATGTTGAAGAAGTGTTTTAAGGAGTTAACTTTGCCACGGATACCAGTATTTCAGTGACGCAGAACATTCAGTGACGGTTGTGAAGTCAACGAAAATTTGTCTCATGCGAGTGGTCCATCTACCTCTGCTCATGACATCGAAAAGATCAAAGAAACACTGCTCGAAACTGCCTGACACTTTAAAGAATGGCGCTCCAGAAATGAGCCGAAACAGAAAAGGCCAGCCGAGGCTTACTCGTATAGCAAGTGTATGGAAAATTGGATTAAGCGTTGGCATGCTTGTATAGGCTCAGGAGCTTTTTTTGAAAGCGCTAATAAAGATTTATATAAAAAGACGTGTAAATGTAGTTATTTTTTGTCGATTGGGGAAACGAAGAACTACAGATCCTGTACTAGAGTTGAGTCACTCTATATGCAAATTACACAACTACTTAAAAGTTGATTGTTGGATTGATTTACTCTTAAATTTTCCAAACTATCTGCAAGTAAATTCATTGAATCGAACTTTAGATTTCGAGCCAATGCCTTCCGACAAATGAAACTCCAGGTGACGACACGTGTGCATATAAAAACATGCATACCACGTTTTATCGCCGCTGTCTCCACCTTCACTCTATATGCAAATAACAAAATGCACTTTAAGGCATTTGCATAAATATTTCATTTAAATGCAACCCAAGGCGATCATACCTTCGCGCTTGCACGTCGCGCACTCGCGCCCCCGTGCGCCAAGCGGCGCTGTGTGGGCTCCCTTCATTTATGTGCCGCCTACTAGCAACAGCTCAGAAACTAACAGCGCCTCCAAAAAAAAGGTGCAGATCAAGACAGCAAATTTGATGGATTCGCCGAGCTGCAACTTACTTAACGTGCGCGCTGCATATGTGTTGCATATGTATATGCCTGCGGCGCGCATGCGCGACTCGAAATTTTCATATCATAAAGAATTTATGGTATTACAAATGTTATTTAGTGTAAATATCAAAAAGGTAGCAAGATAAAAATTGCCTACAGCCTCTGTATTTAAGTTCGCAATGAAACGCTGGCTAATCATGCGACGCGCAACAAAGAAAAAACAACAGCGGCAGCAATAAAAGCTGCAAAGAAATTTGTTGAGTTCACATTTTCTGCGACCTGCGGCCTGCACTTGCGTGGAGCTCTGCACGCCAAGAATATATTTGGATGTGTTTGTGTGTGTCACAACCTTTCGTGGACGTCTTCTTGGTCAAAGCGTGCATGCGTGCGGGTTAACGGCTTATCGGACATTGCATATCAGCGACGCTTCTTTATAGCCCATATAAAATTTATTACACATACATACAAATATACGCGCGCGTTCTCCTGCATTTTCGTGCTTTTCGCATGTTTGTGCGTCAGCGCGTACGTGCGCGCTGTGGCCCGCATTTTGCCGCCGGCATTCGTTGTGGCACGCCACGCACTTGCAACAGCAATTTTACGCAGATTCGCACTGACGCGCTCAGCGAACGTTTTGGCCGCAGACATGCGCGTGCGCATTTAATTTCGCCGAAAATCCAAATTGTCGTTAAGCATTCGACGCTTTGGCGCGCACAACAGCAACACACGTATACATACGCGTACATAGGTGCGCGCATATCCTCGTCTCGTTGAGCGGCAGCTGTTGCTGTGCCATCAGACATTGTTGCATGCGGCACATCAACGTGCAAATTAAATGCAAACTTACATTTTTTCGCCTTGCGGTCGCCTGCTGCTGACCTGCTGTCCTTGCTGTTGTTTTTATCGATATTTGTGTTTTTGTTGTTGGTGCGCTTTTTACGAGCGTTTGCGTTCTGACCAGCTTATCAACGAAATTCGCAAATGTTTAGTGCTCGATCGAGAACCCATAATCAAGTCTGCTGTCCAAACAGGAATTTGACTGCGGATTATATGTCTATATACAAACATATGTATGCGTAAGTATGTGTATATGTATGCGTGCGCACGTACCAGTGGCAAATGGCTGCCGCGCAGATAAAATTGCAGCCTTGCGGTGAATGTGCTCTCCACTACTCTTCGACTTACCGCTTGTCACTTGCCACTATTCCACTTGCCACTTGCCGCTTGCTATTCTGCTACTTGCCATATGCGGCACGTACTACAGCTTCGACGCGCTAAGGAGTCGAATTATTAAGAAATAAACGCATGCAAATGAAGGCGTTGAAATATTGCACGCGCTCGAAAAAAAAGAAAGCTTTCCACAAACAAACTAAAATTAAATAACATAAAGTGAGTATAAGTGGCGATAGCGCGCTGCCGCAAATATTATAATTAATGACCGAAAAAAGAACGCCAAATCGAAAGATCGCCTAAGCGGTTAGGTTTTTTTGTAGGCAAACGTTCGTTTAAAGGGTGCTAAATGAGTGATTTCTCACGCGCTTCTGCAGCTGAAATTTTTAATCGCTCAAAGGCGTAAATGTTCGAAAGTGTTTTTGTAGTCCTGTGTGCATATTAACAGGTACAGCTGAGGCATGTGTGAATATCAAATGAACATTTACTTAATTTACATGCACTTAGTGGTGTATTCGGTGTTCTTAGCAGCGTGGAGTGCTGCGGAGGGTGCGGCAAGTAAGTAAGAATTCAGAAAAAATAGATAACTCAAGAGCTTCTGAATTAACTTCAAGTGATTTCACTTTAATTTTACCTTTATTCAAGTTTTTATAACATTTCAACCCTCTAATGATCATCTTGAGGGTCACTTTGACTCTGTTTCCTGAAAATTCCCATCAAATTTATTTTGGCAGATCGATTAATAAGGTTCGAATGAAATGTTTTTCGTATTGCCTTCAATCCTACATACAAAAATTTTGCTTATGATAAGGTTTTCAAAATAGTTTAACCCTCTAACGAGCACCGTGCGGGTCATTTCGACCCAGCTTCTGAAAAATTAAGAAAGTATACCTAAAAAGTATTCAGGTAGGAAAAATATACATAAACATTCATTTCGGATCATTACGGTTCAGTTTGACCGAAAAACAACTCAAAAACTATTTTCGAAAATTAGTCAAGGGTTAAAATAATCCTTTAAATAATGTTATTTGGAGTGCGTTATACTCTTTTGAATTGTCTTAAAGTGTATTTGCTAAAATTTTTCAAATATAATTTTTTTTCGAAATATTTTAAACCTCTAAAGGACACTTGCCGGGTCTTTCTGACCTTTTTTTTAAATATCTCTACAAGTTACTGAAAACATAACATAAGCAAAATATAGATTTGAGCATTCGATTATTACCGACTCCATCTCAAAGGCTGTATTAAAAATTTATTTTGAGTAATTTTTTGGGAGAGTCACGCCTCAATCCACTTTAGTTCCAACTCAACCAAACCTTGAATCAGTGATGCTATATACCCAGCAAAAATACCAACTAATAAACTAAATAATTGCGTATAAATTCCTGAACATACACAAATACCGATGTACATATCCACAACTATATACAAGTAGTTGTTGCCCTTAAAGTCGCTTGACGCGAAATGCGCATTCACTCGCCGCAACCCAAATAAGCGAAATGAGCGAGCAAGTTACATATGTATCTGTCCGGGCGCCGGCTAACAATAATGATGACACTTGTGAAGTGCCAATTAATTATCATAGCACATATGTTTATTTACTTAATTTACTTAATGATGCCAGCGGCGGAACAACCCTCATAAGGCGTCTTCAGTTCACAGTCAAACGGCAGCCGTCAGTTTTCCGTTATTAGTTAGTACAATCACAATGACCCTGGCGAGAATCGCTGTATAGCGCTTAACTGCTTGATAAATAAATGAGTTTAAAATGGTATTTCAGTACCGTTAGGAAAGCAATTAATATTGGAATGCTTATAAGTTATCGATGGATATCCATCTAGTAAAAAATACTTGTAAAGCATTAAAGCATAAAATTATATAGTTATCGTTTAATTTAGGTGAGTTCGACAAAGTTTGATTTATTAATTATATTGCGTTCAGAAATTATTATTTTTTCAGTTTCTTATCCAAATGCCTGAATGGAAATAAAAAAACGATTAAAATCTATAAATAATAATCGATACCTGCTTAGAGTTATCAATAAATTTTGCCCAACTAGAGTCAAAATAACAATAAAAACCACGAATTTAAAATAATTTCTAGTGAGTTCGATAAATTAATCGAAAATAGTCGATAATTTATTAAAATTTTCGATAAGTTTTGCCAAAATGGAATAAAAATAAAATTAAAGTGGTTATTAGGTTCATCAAAAATTGCTCTAAAATACTAACGTATATTTGATTGTAACAAATTCTAAAAAATAAACGATAAGAGTTATGTTGATGCTAAATTAAATAATTTTGAAAATAAATTCATAAAAATTCAATAACTTAATACCTCAAAACTTCTCTTTTCAGCAATTGTTTAATACAAAGTGGAAAATTCAAATTCTAAGGTAATTAAAACTTCATTTTTTAATCGTAATGGTTTAGTTGAAAAAATTTATAGGGAAAATTGTCAAAATAAGATAACAAGTTATAGAAAGAAAGTCAAAATTTTATCATAAATAAATAAAAAAGCGATCTTACAATTTTTCTAAAAATGATAGTAATTGACGGTTTCTTCCTCATCTTAATCTTAATTTTTTTTTGTCAAAATATAATTTAAAGAAAATAAATTTAAATTAAATTTATATCTAATATAACTCAAAACTATGTGCTTTTTAATTATAGAAAATGACATTAACAGTCAAGTTTTGATAATATATAAAATGAGGTTGCTATGCTTACAATTCTTATTTTATGATTGTAATTCTAAGCCCAGTATACAAATATTGTTTTTTATATTAAAGAGGAGAAATAGATTTCTAGGTGCTTGAAAAAAAATGTATGATAATATTATTGAGAAATTTCTTACTGGGATGCTTTGTTCACACCGTTCTACATTCTTATGGAAATGCATTTACCAATATAGATCTGATATCTTCTATATGATATCCTTCAAACATAACAAATAAATTAATAAAAAATTTCCTACTGGGTTGTTATGTCTAGATAACACATTTTGAAATAAATTTAAAAAATATCTACATTTACCAATATAGATCAGAAATATTCCTTACGATATCCTCCAAATATAACAAAAAAAATTAATTTATTAAAAATTTCCTACTGGGTTGTTATGTTCAGTCAACTATTCAAATTAATTTTTACTTATATAGATTACATATTTTAGCATAATTTAAAATAAAATTGAAAAAAAAGTAGTCAAAATTTCCTATTGGGTTGCCATTATCATTGTACTATTCACATGATTTTTTCTAGTATATATGAGTTAAATATTTAAAAAAAATTTTCTAAAAAATTTGAAATTAATATTGAAAGTTTCTTACTGGGTTGCTAAGCTTATACTGCAATACAGATTAATTTTAACTAATATAGATTAGAAATATTTGATATTAATTTAAAAAAAATCAAAAAAACCATTAAAACATTTTATTTACTGGTTTGCTAAGCTCTTTGTACTAATCAAATTAATTTTTATTAAATATTTATAAAAAAACCTCAAAAAAATTTAAAAAAAAATTTTAATTTCCCTATGGGTTTTTATAATAAATGTATAATATTATGCAAATTAGTTTTATCTAATAAAGATAGGAAATTTGTAATATCAGTTATAAAAACTAAAAAAAAAATTAACTCAAAATTTCCTGGATTGCTATGTTCTGCCATACAAATAAATTTTAACTAATATAGGTTCGAAGATAATAAACATTTAAAAAAAAGTATTCATTATTTCCTACTGGGTTGCTTCATTAATATTTTTTCATATACTCGTAGCATGAAAATAAATGTCTACTAATATAGAGCAATCTGCTTGACCGCCACACTGGCAGCCTTCATTTAAATGGAGCTGTCCGCTCAATATACTCAAAAGCATGCGCTTATGTGTGAATGAAGCCGCCGCCATGGCGTGAAGGCTGCGTAGCTGAGTCCAAACACTAAATAAAGTTGCTGGTGATAATAAAATTATGAACAAGAGCAAAAACAATTACTTAACTACTTAAATGCATAATTGGTGTCGCAATATGTATGTGTATATATCTGCATGTGTATTTGTAGCCGCCACGTGACAGCGTTAGCTGCAGCTGATGGCTATGCTAGCGGCGCTTAATATTACTTCTAAATGTCGACAAGCCTCCGAGGGCAGTGCATTATGCATTATTTGTTGTTCGCTACTGTTGTTGTTGTTGTTGCCGCAGCTGGATGAGGTCATCATCATTTTAAATATTTCATATTAATTGCCACTGCAATTAAGTATGAAGCCAGCCATTTCTCAGCGCTGTCAGTGTCAGTGGTCGCTTGATGTGCGCTATGGTATCACTAACATGTTGTTGTAGTTGTCCATTTTGTTATTGTTGTGCACAATGTTGATGTTGCTGTTGATGTTATTTGTCAATGTTGTATGTTGTTGGTCGGTCGGTTGCTAGATATTTATGAACACTCATGGTTTATGCTGCTCCCTTAACTGAAAGTTTTTGTATATACCATATGTGTGTGTGTGTGTGTTTGCTACACCCGCAATTATGCCGCATACACGGACATATGCGTGTTTGCTCACATACTTCCACATAGTTGCGATATTTATGGCAGCAACATAAATAACATGCATAATTTATATGCACAAAAATACACAAATATATATATATATGTACATGTATACGCTTATATAAATATATATAAAATTGCATATTTGAGATTCCATCATGCGAATTGGCGCATACATGCAGCGTACAATGTTGCATTGGTGGCATGTGGCACGCTCATTGCGAAAATAAGCCCACGCTGTGCGCGTGCAGAACTTTTTGCAGCGGCACGTGAGTGTGTGTGTGTGTGGATGTCTGTGTATGTGGGTGGTTGGGCGCATTACCAATCTACACATATACACATTTATGAATTTTGCGATTGCGGCACTTTGTCACGCTTACATCATCGTTTATCGCTGCAAGTCAAAGTGCATTCGCGCTGACCCAAATTGATATTTGCTTTGCATTCTTCTCTTTTTGCATACATTTTGAGTGGAATTGTTGCATTTTTGCCAAGAATTGAGATTATGAAACGCCGCTTAAAACGCAAATGTGTGATTTATTTGCGGCTGGTAATAAATGGATGTGCCAGTTGCATATGAAATTCATGAAAAATCACGCCGAAATATAAGAAAAAATATTTGAGGGGAAATTTTTGACAAACAAAAACAACAAATAAAGAAACAATGATATTTGAGACAAACACTAATAACAAACAAGAAAAAACGCTAACTTCGGTTGGTAGCTAAAATACCCGTTACAAATACAAAAGTCTGCTTACGAGAACTTGAACCCAATCGCTTAGTTTGAATGGCAGCTATATGCTATAGTTATTTATATACAAGTATCATACATCGAGAGTTCCAAACGAGTGAGCAGCTTCTTGTGAACAAAAGGACGTGGGCAACATTTCAGGGCGATATCTCAAAAATTGAGCGAATAATTCGCGTATATACAGACCGACGAACAGACGACATGGCTTAATCGACTCAGCTCGTGAGGCTAATCATTTATATATGTATGTACTTATATACAATATATTTTATAGAGCCGCCGAAAATCAACCCTAAGCAAAAGTCAGCTGTGTTTATCTGACTTGGGCAATGACAATATTCGAAGATATACTGCGACCCATTTTTGAACAATTTTGAAGAAGAAACCAAAAATATATAAATAATAACCAAAATAAAAATAACCAAATAAATAATAAAATATAATAACCAAAAACCAAACGTCTGAGTACAATAAGCTAGCCAAAAATTTACGAAGACTTAATTCAAAAGTCCAAATAATGATTATTTTTGGGAAATAAATCAATAAAATAATATATTGGCAATGTACCAAAATCGTCAAAAAATAGCTCTTTTTCTCACGAAGTCATAAAACTTACTTTTAAAGAATAGTTAACTCGAAACCAATGCTGCTCGGAGCATATTCGAAAAGCAAGCTCTACCAGAACAATGCCTTAGAAGTTTGAAGAGCTCCATTAAGTCGAGTTTAAGGTTTAAGTTTGTAAATGTTTTACTTTAAAACTGAGTGAGCCGTCTCTAGATGTTAAAAAAAAATTTTATTTCGTCCAAAAATTTTCTTTTTTTATAATCTACAGATTTTACCCTCAGGCTTTTTTTTTCGCTCCACCCCACTATATATAATGTGTACGATTTGGTGAGCTGTCAAGCAGTCAACAATCACCTCAGCTTACTCCGGAAGTACTAAAACTTTATCTTCAACAAAAGTTGCTTCAAAACCGATCCTGTTTAAAAAAAAATTTGGAATACTTTTGGTAGGCTTTCTTAACAGAATGAATAAAATATTAATGTTGTCTATCGACTCGAGTTTGAGGTTTGAGTTTGTAAACTTACAAATGAAGTGTTTATAAAATTCAGAACTTAATTTGAGATTTTGAATGAACTGTCAAGTTGTCGATAATGTGGTAAAAATGTTTAATATTGCGACTATATACCTATTTATTTAAACACTAAAAAATTGTGTTAAACTGGGGAAATTTATTAAATGGTAAAATGGTGTTTAAGGTTTTTAGCTTAAGTTAAATTTTTATTTAGTTTTTTATGGCACGTTAAACTCGGTGTTTAACTGGAGGTAATAAAAATTTGTTAATTGTAAAGTTATTGTTTTTGGTGTTTCACTGGAGCTAAAGGAAATTGTGTGCATGATAAACGCGGTGTTTACAAGTAGTTTTTAATAATAAAGCCCATAATTCCCAAAAAAATGAGTTTAGCGACAATGCGACATCTGTAAAGGCTACCTCGTAGCACAAAGGATGCGTTGTAACACTAAAAATGTAAAGTAATGCGTAAGACCATGCCTGATGAATTTAAATTTCATCGAGCTGCGTTATATAGAAACCCATTTTATATGTACTTGATATATTCTGTGACTCTCTATATATTGTGGATACACTGTTATTTATAATATATTAATCACCAGTTTCAATACTCCTCTGCTAAATCAATATTTTCTAAACTTAAAATTTTACATGTAAAAATATATTAAATATATTTGGTATTATATATTCCTCCATTGAATTGTCTTGTTAGCAGTTAACAGAGTTGGACAGACTGATCATATAATTTACATAGCGAACAGATGGTTACGAATTAAGTTTCAGCTTTGGTAGCTGATGTTCACTATTTTCAAAGTTCTATTCGGCCATCTGGGTCTCCGCGAGTGCACCTGTACAAGTGAAACTCTGCAAATAATGACAGTGGCTAAAATGCAAATTCACGTTATACACACTAGGCAACGGTAAAGTAAGCTCATCTCATATGAATGTTGGAGATTTTTTATGCCAAGCATTTTTTAAGAAGAAATTCGAAAATTTCGAAATAAAATGAAGTTATATGTAACGTAAAACTTTAAAATTACATATAAAGCAAGACTTTCCAATGCCATGAGATTACTTAACAAAATTCTCTTGAGTTTTTATGAAAATGGAAGGTTCAAACTATGTATATAATTAAGAGTAATTGTTGGTCTTAAGACCTCTGAAGGCTAAACGATTGTGACAAAAGTGACTTACTTTAGTAAAATATGAAAAATTGGAGTGCCCAAAGAATATTATATAAATATTTTAAAAATATTCTTACGCATTATTTTTTCATGGAGTTACCAACTGTTTTCTTATAGGAACTATTTAAGCTTTATATTAAACTACAAATTTGCCATATTATAAAAGTTCAAGGCTTGGAATTTTGACAAATAATTTAATTTAAGCATAATTTGAAATGGTGTTGCCACTTTTATTAAACTTAAAAAAGGTTATAATTTAAAAATAAGAAGATACCATGTTGGTATGAATAATGATATTTGAAAAACTTCATAAAAAATATTAATAATATGATGTTGCCACTTTGGACAAAACTAATTTTTGAAGTTTTTCTTGCAAGAGTTTTTCAGATATTTGAAATCGGTTATAAGCTTTTATGCGGCTGCAAAATGTTTTTAGGGAAATTAAAAGAAGTTGCACGAGCGAAGTTGCCACCTTTTTACATAGGAGCTACTACTATTTGCCATTTTATGTACGCTCAAAGCATGGCATTTTTACAATTTATTGAAGTAAGCATAACTTGAAATGGCGTTGCCACCTTAATTTTATTTTAAATAGTTAATAATCTACAAATTAAATACATATTGTTGGTATGAATAATGACTTTCACAAAACCAGATTTTAAATAATTATGAGGTTGCCACATGTTTTGACAAAAAATACAAAAAGTATATAACTAAAATTTTTTCGCGGACTTGAGTTCGGTTATAAGCTTTAAACGACAACAAAAATTCTGTTAGGAAAATTATAAAAAGTTTTTTTACTAACAAAATATACTTATTCAATTGTTAAAATATGTTTTTGCGGGTTCCTGCAAATGCCACACAGTGTGGCGTTTCTTATACGCACATATATAGTTAGCAAATGAATTGTCGAATTTGTCTCATGTGATTAAGACCATGTTAACCCAAAACAATGGCTTTTTTCAACACTCATGCGCTGGTTTTCGACGCTCCGCGGGCAACGCTTAGTCGCCACAAGTGTGTTTAAGCAGATGAGTATGTGAATTGTAAGTGTGTGTGTGTGTGTGTGCGAATGCGCTGATGCAGCGCTCAACTTAATCCCCAAATGACGCAACGGCATTTTCTACGCATCTATTTACATATTATTGGAAGCGCATACAGCAAAGCCAACAAATAACAAACAAATAACAACAACACAATGTCATTTTCATTTAATTTAATTTTTCATTTTGTTTCACACAACTACAGTCGTTGTTGTTTTTCGTGTTGTTGTTTGGCACCGTAATTTGTGTTGAGTGTGCCAAATCGATGCGAACGCACGCAAGCCGCGTCAACAATGGCCGAATAAAATTTAATTCATTGCTCAGTTGGAGCTAAATAAATGTGTATTGGGCTCATCTACATGCATAGGCATTCATTTCAGCGGCATTTAGGTATGTCTGTGGGGCAATGTTGGGCCAACCGCTGTGCCACACCGCAAATAACATGATACGCCAGCAGAAACTTGCAACACACAACACACAGCACACAGCAATGTGGCACGCCACATGTCACATGCCGCAATGTTAGTTGTGCCAACTTGCGGCAAAACAACTGGTTCATTTGCATTTATGCTGCGCCATCGTAGATTCATCAAATGTTGGCGCGTCCGCTACCCTGTGCGCGCGCGTTAGCTCCCACATATACGTGTGTGTGTTGTGCTGCGTCTAGCAGCGCTCTTTAATCTTTATTAATTGCAAAAGTCGCACATAATGTGAACTGATTAATGCTAAACAAAGTCGCAGGGCCAAGCGTGCATCGTTTTTGTGCTACTGTACTTATAACGCGCGCGGCGTCTAACACTGGCGAGCGCCAACGCGCGCGCATTTGCTCAACAGCGTCTTGACATTCAGTCCAAGTGGCGTGAATAAATGCCGCGCCATGCGAAACATGCAAATTAGAGAAAGAAGAAAGCGCTTTAATTTGAATTTTTTTTTGTACCTAACTATGTACTATAAAAATGTTGTGCGCGTTGCAAGGAATTTGCCACAAGAAATTTCAATGAAAGCAAAGGGTAACTCAGAAATATTTACGCGCGATTTACATACGATTTTTTGTTTGCGTGTGGCGCATTAAAGGTGCACTAAAGATGCTGTAAATACTGGTGCGTCTACATGCAAAGTCTTTAATATTTTCCCACTTGCTTTTAAATCCTTTCTCACCCTTTTGTTAGCGTTGCCATACAGAAACCGAAAAGGGTAAGTCATTCAAATTTGAGCAAGGTAAACGCGGAAAATATCAAACTCTACTTAGCATACGAATGTGCCCATTTGTGGCGCTGAGAAATATCGTAAAAATATAATAAGGCATAAAAAATATATATTTTTTTTTGCTTTTTCTTTTTGAAAAAAAAAAGATGGAATTGAAAATAATTCTCAAGCACTCAAATTTTAAATGCTACAACTGCCAACTGCCAGGCTCACGCGGCTGACGTGTCCTTTGAAGCGCACACAACAGCCATTGACTTTCGGCTCTTCAGCTGTTGCTGCGCGCCCCGCCGCACTGTACAATAATAGGTAGCAAGAACAACAACAACAAGAGCAACGGCGACAAGCGATATGCCAGCAATGATAGCAATAAGCAGTAAGTAGTAAGCAATAAAGGCGCACATTTCAAATGCCAACCCTTTGTTGCATGTTGTTTGTTGGGACTGTGGTGTGGTGTGGTGTGCGCTGAAAGGTGCGCCATGAGAACTAAAAACCCAGAAAGCAGCACAAGCAAATCACCGACCACGCCACCGCTTTGCCAGCAGTTGCTGCATGACAGTTTGGTAGTAGCGCGGCAGCGCGCTACAATCACAGATTTCGCCGCGGAGATATGCGCGTTTGTGGCATAACAACAACAACAAAAAAGTACTGATTATAATAGGAAAATTGAAAAAGTGGAAAAACCACATTTTTTCTGGCCGGCGCGCGGTACCATCGGTACATTTGGAAAGCGAAAATGATATGCGCGCATCTTGTTAAGATGTTCAGCGCCAGCAGCGGTGTATAGATGTGTATGCAAAGCGTTGCGCGTTATGCGCTCAAACGTTGCACAAATAATAAAACTTAATGCAGGCAGCAATAAAAGATGAAATAAAAAGTGTCACTATAAACATATTTACATATATGTATGTGCGTATGTGTGCACTTGAAATAAAATGTGAAAATCGTAATGGAAAAGGAAAATGTTGTCGAATGGTTTGGGTTGCAAGTCGTTGACGCTGAGATACGCGCATTCAAATGTAAATTGTAAAGCGAACGCCATTGATTGCAACAACAATTGGTATGAGTGAGTTGGCGCGCATGTTGACAGATGCGTTGGTACATGTAATTTACAGGGTTTGTAATATGGTTGGCTTTTATGCTATATGTTTAGAGAACTTGCTGATTTGAACATCTATACCAAAATAACTGAACTTAGCGAAAACCATAAAAACCAAAAATTTCAAAAATTCATTGGGAGTCAAAAACTAGTGAAACAATTAATTATTTAAAGACTATATCCGACAAGAATTATCGGCCATACCCAATGCTATCTAATATGAGCCAACGGCACATCCGAATATCTTGCCATGAACTAACACTAGTTGTAGAACTATGAAGGGAAATCTTTATAGCGCTGCTTACTAACTGTTTCGAAAACAAATTGATACTCTTTAAACCTCCCGCTTGGTGTTATGAGTTCAGCAAGTAATACCAAATAGCTACCCGAAAGTTTTGTTAAGCTCTTGCTCTCTGCTCAGAAAAATATACGCGGCTTCTAAGCAATAACCAACAAATTTTTTCTTAGTAAGGTTATGCTCTACCTTACTTAATATATGAAAATATGCTAACATCCTAATTTCCGAATTTTCTCCGAACATTCGCTAGATGTTCTCACACTGAAAAATTGTAAGCTAAATGTCATATTTCTGTCTCCTAAAAAAGTTAAAGAGCAGTATATATAAAGTCTAGTTTTTTCCTGTCGCTTATGTCAAGCCTATTACTCTGTATATGATTGAGAGCCTGATGGAACTTAAGCAACTTGTTTTTTGGAAATCCTCAATTTTGTCAAACATCAAAATTTTGACTAGTTCTTGGATCATTATCTGTATCTATCTGTAGTTATAATACATTTTTCGGTTTTTGGATCAGAGACAATTTTTAATAGAAACATCTATCTCATTGCCAGACACATTTTTCGGAGGTCGTTCTGGAGTTCCGCTACAGGAACAAGTGAAACCAAACTTTTCGCTCAAATTGATAATCTTTAGTATGCTAAAGACATGATAGTCTATAAATTTGTTTCGATACAAATTAAACTTTATCACGCCCTCTCACTCAATTAGTGGAAAGAATAGATTTTTAGGTAAGATTGCTACCTCATCCAAAAAAATATTTAAAATATTGTATTCTAGTGAAAATCAGTGGCTAGTAAGGGATAATAACCTGACGAGACGCCGCTTAAAATATTGATTCACAAGATTCCAGCTAATAGAATAAAGTGTTCACCGATAGAGGTCCCTTCCCTAACGTAAACTGAGTAATACTCTTACAAATGCGTTAGAGGTCCGAAGGTAGCAATACTTATTGGAAATGTGAATAATTATATAGGAGATTGAAACGGACTAAGTAGTTTGAGAACTGGAGAACCAAATTAATTTTACTTGTATTAACACGCTTGCATTAGCTACAAAATATTTATTTATTTTCCCGAAAAAAAACAAAAAAAAATTAAAAGTTGCAAAGTTGAAAAGTTGCACATGAATTTCAAAACTCGCTTGTAAAGTCGCTATAAATAAGCGCACCAAAATTGCACACCCTTTATAGACAGATTTAAATATATGCAATATCTTTCTGAGCATTACAGCTTAGATCATACTATACCTATATATATATATAAATATATATGTATATAAAATAAAATAGTGTGTGATGCTCTTCGAGATTTGTATCATCATTCGCGCTATTTACAAATGTCATTTGGTATTTTGTTTACCGTTGCATTATATGCGGCAATGCCGATGATTTGCGCTCATTGTTGTCTACGTTAACTAGAAGCATTCATATATACCACTGTGGCAGTTCGTAAGTACCTACAAATACTGTTAGTATGAGAAGAAGTATTATATAAGCCCACAAACACTCGTCGCTCGCCAGCAGACACTCGTTAGAGTCTTTAAGCTAAAAGGTAAATATTACAAAATAGTATAAAAAGTTGTTCAACACCAAGAGCATCAATTTTCTGTTTGCCCGCTATTAAACGGGTTGTTCAAATAACATTTTTCATTTACCCATGCACACATACACACACACACATACATACATACATTAATTTTATAACAGCGAGCACGTACGACTTTACGGCGTGTGATTAATAGCGCGCCATAGCTCAAATGTCCGAACGCGTTCGCTTCAGCTCTTTAATTAAAATTATTTGCAGCCGAGCGGTGTGCTAAGTGCTTTAGTCGGTTAGTTGCTTCGACTTCGGCTGGTAATCATTTTATAATTCACTACGTTGTGCTAGTGTATGTGCAGCCAGCTGATGTCCTGCGTCCTTAATTCTAACTCGCTTCTCGGTTTCTTCTTTTTTTCATTGCACTCTATTAAGTGAACCTTTTCCCTGCCACACTAACGGAGCTATAGGTTATGTAAGCGCATAGCATTTTAATTTACACATTTTTGTATTTTCACTTACCGAGAAAATTCTCTTACATTTAATTGCGCTCTTAATGAGCGGCCAGCAGCTGACCTTTGTGCCGTTGCCGCATGTGACCGCTTGGGATCCTTCTTCTTAATATGTTGAGGGTCACTTTCTAAAGCTAGCTATGTATATACAATACTTGTAAGTATATATCTCTATATAATGTTGTTATGTTTTCTTGTGTTTGTTGTTTTTATAATCGCGTGAACACATCGCAAGGGTCGCACGTAATTAGCCGCATTTTAGTTGCTTCGGAATGACAGTGTACACGACCTTTTTCATGCAAATTTCAAAGTTGACGCCTGTAAAATTTTTATCTTGGTTCCACCTCGTTTTTTAAAGATTGTAGACAAAGTAGAGGTGTGCTAAAATGTATATAATTGTTAATGTACTAAATATTACGTGGATTAGTGGTTGTACGGGTACACAAGTATTAGACAATTTTCTTGTACTCATACAGCTTGTGTTTCACTAACTAGAGTCAAGTCTGAATTTTGTTGATTTATGACAAAAAATAGGCAGTCCATTATCGTAAAATCTACGGTCTGATAGAAAATGCCAAATTATGTATCCAAAATAGAATTTTTTCTACTAATACCAACATACATACTTGGTGTAAACTCTTCGGGCTTAATAATTATAATTATTAATATTGAAAAATTATCAGTTTAATTGAAGTTATTAAACGGTTTAATATTTTTTCTAAATTAGCGACTTGATTATATTTCTGGTTTCCTTACTACTTACAAATTAGATTTTAACTACTATTATCACATCATATTAACGTTGGAAACACTGACATAATAATGTTGGTTTTAGTTCTGGATTTAGAGAATCCCTTACTAAAAGTTAGTTCCATTGTTGTTTCAATTAAGTTCAGCATGGACCTAAATGTATGCAGATCCAACACACCATTTTTGAAAACTTTAGATATACGAAAACTGACTAGCCATAGACATGGAACCACATAACCAGATTATTTTGCAAAATTAAAAACAACTCCCGAAAAAATTCGATTACTTTCGTGATCCACTACAAATACGGCTGTGGTTGAAATTATATAATAGAATATAATATAATTATACTTGTATGTCAAAGTACATTATGCTTGTTCCGAAAATACTTAAAAGACAATGCCGAAATTTATTTAAAACATTTTCTTAACGTTCTACATAACTTTAATTTCGAGAGACCATGTCTCTTAGCCATATTTTTGAATGCAAAATCAATAAAATATTTATTCGCAACACAAAAAAAAAAAAACACTCAGCCCCAGATAGGGCAATATTACTGAGTGAGAAAGTTTATGTTCGGTTAGGCTATACTGGCCTGCTGTCATGCCATATATAGACCGCTTTTGAACTGCCAATTTTACAAATATCTATGACAAGTTCTTGATAAA
Source organism: Bactrocera oleae (assembly GCF_042242935.1). Taxonomy (NCBI): domain Eukaryota; kingdom Metazoa; phylum Arthropoda; class Insecta; order Diptera; family Tephritidae; genus Bactrocera; species Bactrocera oleae. The sequence goes on along the minus strand of NC_091540.1, from coordinate 60,723,322 downwards.
GCTGGACACAAGCAGAGAAAGTGTGCTAGCGTATCTCAAATGCCTACTTCCATATATATATATATGCAGTCGTATTCCGACAGCTACTACATCTGCTACTTGCCCACTTCTAGAAACATTCTCTGTCGTAATACGATGTGGCATTATTGCCTTAATTGCCGCTTGGCTATCAACATAATTAAGTGCGTAAAGTATAAGAAATTATTTCTGTTATTACTAAGTTATCTGAGTTCTTTACGCTGTACTTTATATTATAATTGCTGTTTCTAAAATTTCGTAATCTCTAAAGTATCTTCAAAATCTTCTCTATTTTGTATGTGTCATAAGGTCAAAGTCATGCATTAGATTTCCTACATTTAGTAGTCTTTGAATATCTGATGATTATAGTAGCGTTGCCTAATCTTAGATACCGATATTTGAAGCCTGAATAACTTTTCTGTGAATTTTAAAGATTTATCTGTATTTAGGCAACTGTTTGATTAATATCTTCAGTAAGCTCATTGACTTTTTGGTTCTGCAGTTTGAATTATTATTTCAACGATGAAATTAGTCAGTTTTGTGACTTTCGTGTTTATGATGTTGCGACTTTCTGCATGAGATTTCTACGTTCTTGAAAAAAAGGGTGCGAAATACCAAATATTTTTCGCTGAAATTTGAAGTAGTGAAAAATGTATCACACTAAAAGCAGAGCTTACATAAAATAATGATTGGAAATATTAATTTGCCAGTTCGATAGTTTATTTTTGATAACCATTCGAGTAACTCAAGTATTAATGGCCTCCAGAAGTTAACGGTGAAATAAAATCTCAACGAAAAATAAAAAAAGTTTTTCTACAAATTACATAATATTATATAGTCAATTCATTTCTCATCCTATCATTTAAATATATTTATGGAGGAGTAAACTCGAAATATTCTGAAGCGATATCTACACTCTATAAATCCGCCTTCATTTACGCACACACTTCGAAATATATTCACACTTTTCGAATTCCACTTGTCATTAGCAATTTTGAAAAATTGAGCAAAATTTATTAGCGAATTTGCGTGCGTCAAGCGCGATTAACGAAAAATGCAGAGATCATAAAAATTCGAATTAAATAATTGTTCGCGCATACGCGAGTACATTAGTACATATGTATGTGTGGGTAAGTGCGTATGTATCAATCGATGCCAAAAACATTGAAAAGCGCAATAAACCGCAAAGATATTGGCACGTCAAAGCGAACAAGATACTTGTAGCAATGATCACAAGTGAAAAAATTCAATAAACCAAAATAGATTTTAGATGCCATAATGCGCGCTGCTAAGCAAGTTACTACATGCATACAAACATATGTATGTATGTATGAGTGTGTGTGTGTCATGTCAGATGCTAAAGAATTGCTCGGCCACACTTGTTTGTCATTAATTTGGTTCAAGTCTTTTCCTATGTTAACCGTCCTAACGCCTTGTAGCTTGTCAAATGCACGCACACACGCACATACAAGTACATACATATATGCACATAATTTCCTGCCGTTCGATTTGTTCGGCGCGCAAAGCAATCCAACTCGAATCGCATCTTGTTTCATTTCACTTTAAATTTTTACGAGTTTATCGTCCATATTTATTAATACAATTTTCATATTCGATCATAAAATTTTGATTTCTCCAACGTGGATGTGGCAGCGGTGTTTAAGTGTGTGTGTATAGAAGATGTGTGGATGTACTATTAAATTGAAAGCCATAAAAATTAGAAACTTTCAAGCGGCAAGAAGAACACAACAACGATGTCGAAGAGTAACAACAACAACAACAACAACCAATACGAAGCAACAACAACAACAAATTCTAAAAGGCAACAACAACAACAACATAATTTGAAAAAAATTTAACAACAAATTTTTAAATAATCCAACAACAACTAAAAGCCAAAAACAACAACAACAAAAATGGAAAAAGGCCTCAACAACAAAAATTAAAAAAAAAACAAAAGAATTTTAAAAAATCTAACAACAAAATGTTAATAAATCCAACAACAGCAGCAACAACAACAAAAAATATATAGCACTTGTTGTCAAGCGTTTGGCGACTTGTTCAAGCAAGTCGAAATATTCATGTTACTTGTTCTTAAAAGTATAAAAATACACACATATGTATCTAAACATATACTTGTACATTTGTGTGTGTTTGTGTTATTACTTTCCAAATGCTCTTCGCTCGTTTTCGGTTTTAATTTTCAGCTTTTCTTTTTTATGATTTCGCGCTTTAATTAAGATCTGCTCGTATAGCGCTCACTGACTGTAGCCAAAGCCACGTAGAACAATGCAGGCAACTGTAAACACATACACACACACATACATACATATGTTTATGTGAGCTCACATATGTACATATATATATCTTTCGTGTTGAAAAACAATTATATAGCCGGTTTATCGATTGCAGTATTCACTTTTTTTTTAGAATTTCGGTCTTAGGTTTTTGTTCTTGTTGTTGTTTTATTTATTGTAGCCGGTTTACTAATTGTATCTTTCTGCCGACAGCTTGTTAAATTAAACGTTTTTGGCTACTGTTAGACGCGGGTTTTGCGCCTCCGGCCACTAGTGGCTTATTTAGTTCTTAGCGCTTTTTTGCTGGCGTTTCTTCTTAACGGTATTTTAACCTTTTGTGGCAAATTTGATATCGATTTAATATCGCTGCAGACTTAAGCGCTGCAAATTAGCGAGTTGGAAAAAAATATTTCGCTTTTTAATTTCTACTCAATGTGGAATGAAGACTTTTTCTATTTGTGGTTAATTAAATTTATTGTAAGAGAAAATTATTTGATTTTAAAAATGATATATCATCATATGAATCATAATATGAAATAACATATTGCTGCCGAAAGCGAGATTCAAATTATTTTGAAACCAAAAAAAAAAAATTTTTTTCTTAATTTTATTTTTGAACTTTTTTTGGAATTTTTTTTGGAATTTTTTTTCGAGATTTTTTTGGGAATTTTTTTTCGAATTTTTTTTAATACAATTTCAGTCCTTTTGAAATTCCGAAATATTTGGAATCAGTCTGAATGTATTTTCTTCTATGAAACAATTTTCTTATATGCTAAATATCTGTTGATCTACACGCCGGTCATTGTCATCAGTGACTGCTTAGCGTAGCCGAACTTTACCGCGTTGCCATTGCTCGTAATTTTGTGCCCTTGAGAGATATTTTAAAATAAATATGAACCGGATTTTATCGCCTACTTTTATGATGTTGTTGTAGCGTCAGAAAACATTCCAGAAATATTCCGGGACCTATCCAATTACGTAGACCCGGTTTTAGCACAGCCTTAACAGATTCTTCTGAAATCGTCACTAGAATCGGTTTTTATTGACTGTACCTCTCGTGAGCTCCAACTTATTGCTGGAGATCGCTTTGATCGGACAAGTTTTTCCACGCTGAAGTTATCCGGTCTATCCTTTCGAAGTCGTAACCGAAGATGGATTTGATACCACTTTGAGATAAGCTGAGCTGATATCACCTTCACTTGTCAGAGGTTGTCAAATGTGCGTATTTGTGACACACGCAATAATGAAGTATACAGCGACCGGTTTAGGAAACTTTATGTCAACTTTTGAAGAAAAATATATTCAGAGTAATATTCTGCTGTATTGCCACACTTGACAAGCCGTCGTTTACTAGTTAATGTCTTGTTTTGTATAATCTCAGCCTGGATTTTGAGCTTATCTAATTTATATTCAATTCTTCGATTGCTGTTTATGTTGTTGTAGCGGTATAAAACATTCCTGAGGTAATTTGAAGCAACACTGCCGAGCTGACAATCCTTGGCGGGATCAAACTCTGGGTCCGTTCCGATTACGTAGACCCGATTCTGGTGTTTATTGTTCAAATTAATCAAGCATTTTTTATATTCTGTTGTTGATTTATCATATACGTCCGCTACCAGGAATTGGTATACTCTTTTTGCCTCTTTTCGTAGAAGTTTTTGTATTTACATATTTACTAAAAGCATCTTATATTTCTTTCAGCATATCATGTCCAGCGCTCGATTCTTTACAGTATGTCCAATTTTATAAACACACACACTCGGGTGCGACGTTCTTAGGAGCTCCTAGACTCCGTGACTATACCTGGAAGTAATGTTTTACACCTACAACAGTCTGGGTATCTCTCAATATCACAAATTCTTACCCATCCTTAGAGCTACTTCAAGAATAAAGCAGACTAAACAGAAAACTATAAACTCACTGCTAACTGAAAATACTTGATATGCACTAATTTCATGTAAATACCAACTTTAGTAGACAATTAGCTGAGGTAATTAAGGTATTAATTGAGTCGTCGTTTTGTTTTGTAAAAATTCTCACTACACAGGGTTTCATTGGGACTGCTACATTCATACATTGCAAATTAAATACTAATGTTTAAAAGCCAGATTGTATCATAGGCTAAGTAATTGAGGCTTAATTTGCGAAAATTTGCTTAATTGCGCAATTAGGAGTATCCATGCATATGGTTTAATCTACTCTGTTTACTTCACTACTGGCATTATTGTGTATAGTAATATTGAACTCTTCGACTGTTTGCCGCACTAGAACCGAATTATTTTTAATCGGCTGCATTTGCAAATTTCTATGCACGCTTAGGTCTTCTCTATTTGTTGAGGCCCCCTGTAGCGCTTAACCGAATTTTCTGAAAACAACAAAAGTCAGTGATTCCTTTCACTGCTTCTCCATATTAAATTGAGCTATTGAAATGTACTTAATTTGCATAATTATTTATGATTGCCAAATACAACAATCAAACACACCAGCTTGCAAGCACAAAGTAAATTTATTGCACTGCGTCAATTTGGGACCTACATACATACAAACATACATATGATAAATAAGCAATCCCCTCAATATTGTCAATGTCAATTAAGTGAAATATAAACACACACGCACATGCATACATACATACATCTATATGGTTAACGGCATACATGTCTAGGGATGTAGCTAGATATAATAGCGGTAAATCCCTTACAAAATCTATACATAGCCTCATCAATAAATAAACGATTAAATGCAGCAGCAACAACAACAAAAGCCAATAATTATTGTACTTGTAAATGTATGTGTGCATCACCAATTTCTGTGTATGTATGTACTTGTTGAACAAAATGCCTGATCATGTACACTAAACCGTTATTCACTTTCCACACAACGGCAGAGTTTTCGAAGTTGCACGGATTCCAACCCAAACCTTGCTGAGCGCTTTAATTGACATAAAGCGAGAACACACAAGCACCGGCAGTTATAAACTGATATGTGTTTGTGTGCGTGCGTGATTATTATCCTTTCGATACAATTGTACAGCGGTGCATATTTTTGCAATAGAATTTTCGCATATCATTGCCATTTATTGCCGTTCGTCGACCGCATACGACCCTTTCTATGCGAGGGTTCCCACTTAGGTCACACACAGTTGTCTCGGCTCGTAGTAAGCGCTAAAGCGACTTTGTGACGTCTCACTGTCAGAGCGCTGCATGCATTGCATTTTGCTTGTGTTGTTTTTGTTGTTGTTTGTTTTTGTTTGTTGGGGTGGTTTTGTTTGCGACTTTATTTATTTATATTTAATGCTTTGAAACGTGATAATGACATGCTAATTGATGTTATTGATTCGTTATTGTAAGGATAACACACAAAGCAGCCAATAAAGTTGTGTATTTGCATGAAATTAGTGAATATAAAGTGATTTCAGTTAGCAATGGTTTTACAATTTTCTGTTTAGTCAGCAATTTTATAGACTGCAATGCGAGTTCTATTCGCTAGAGCTTTGCGAGCAGGTGTGCGAAGGTACTAATTATCGTAGTATTTTGAAAGTTAATAATGTATTATTTTTAGAGATTAAAGTATGATATGTATATCCTATTTGATATTTGAGACCGCATATATTGTATATGTCGCATTCTGAAAAATATACTAAAGTAGTAACAGTTGTTTTTTAATCAATTGCTTCCGATAGTTCACATTGTATGGCAACTATATGCAATAGTTATCCGATCTATACAATTTCTTTGGATATTGCACTATTGCCTTAAATAATAATACATACATGCCAAATTTCGTGAAGATATCTCGTCAAATGTAAGAGTTTTCCATACAAGCAATTCATACGGATCGTTCATTACATTGATGTCCTATATAAGAATCCATGCCATTCGAAACAGCTGTGCCTGTCACTTGCACGAAATAATTTTGAAAGCATAATGGCAAATCCTTATCTTTATAGTAAAGCTAAATTGTTGGTATTAAATTATCTGCGTTTTATTTCTTCTTGAAAACCAAATGCCTAAAAAAACACTCTTTAGGTTGACACATATCAAGTTATATTTTAGAGTCATCTTCAAAGTCACCTTACAAGATAAATGTGAATCATACTAAATCCATATTGTGCCTAAAATCCTCTTACAATTTATAATCTTTATATATTATATATCAAAATATTAATTTTAAATAAAAATTTAAAAACTATATAACTTAATACTATTCTTTGTTTTATTTCAGGCTCCAACACAAAAAACTGAGCATTATGGGTAAGTCATATTAACAAAAAGTAAGAAAACCGGTTATCCAACTAATTAAGTTCATTGAAGAGTATACCTAAATATTACTTAATAAAGAGAAAGCTGCACTTTTACCACCGGAATGTATCTTTAGTATCATTTCTGAATCTCTAAGATCGCAAAAGATGGCAGCGACTTTGTTGCAAAATATAATAATTATATTTCGTTTACTTCTGGAAACGATCGTTTTCAAAATTTGTCTTCTAGCACCGGTAAGTTAGCTTTTTAGCAACAACGATAAATTATTTTTAATAAATAATAGTAGTTAGCATTTTTTAAGACCTTCCGTTAATTAAATTTTTCTTAACTGTCTAACAGCCTAAATGATTTTTGCTGAAAGCGCAGGCTTAACATCTCGTCGATGGTTTCGAAACATCAAACGCAGGCAGTTTGCTATTCATGCCAGTTTTTTTCAGTGTAGTAGAGTCTGTATTTATTTGAACGATGTTCTGTAGAAATTTTGTGGTATAGAGGACTTTTCTATTATACCTATATTAGTAGTATGAAATTTATAGGTAGTAATAACCAGTAGAGAAGAAACTGTTTGGTAGATAGGAAACAGGGTTCTGTAAATTATTTGTTTAAGGCTCTTGAGAGAAGAGGATCTTCTAAGATTGCTAAAGCATAGCAAAGAAGTATGTGGATTCTCAAATATTATTTGTTGCCAATTATAATATAATATTGTATATATTTCATAAAGTAAACATATATAATTATTAAGGATAGCTGCCATTCGTCGATGGTTTTTTGGTTAGAAAGTAATGAAAAATCGTTTTTAACGCGCATTGATTTATAAATAGAATTAGAAAATATATAAAAAAAATATTATGCAAAAAAATAATATTATTAAGGACAAGTAAACAAACGTATTTATTTATATACTGCGTGTTTATATGCATTTTCGCTAAATACACACTCGCCTTGAAGCATCAATGACCTCCACTTGCCAATTTTATATTATTTTTTCAAACATTTTTTTGCACAAATAAATATATATATAAACAGCATTCAGCAAAATATACACACATACACATGTACATATGCACATTGACATATATTTTTAGCGTAATTTCATTTTGTTTCATTACAAAAATAAATGGTGTACACTTTGTGGCACGTTTTTCACGCTTTAAAAATAATCGAAATTAATATTATTTATTTAAGAGCGCAGGCGAAGAGAAAACTTTGCAAAAAAAAAATAATAATAATTTCCCGTCGTTGCCAATGGCAATGCCGTCAGTGTGGTTTACATATGCTATGCAATGATGGCGAATATCAAGTAACAGTGCGGCTTATAAGTATGTGTACCTACGTAAATTTCTACGCAGAAAACGAGTGCAACTGGATGTGAGTGTGCTTGCAGTGTGTTCGGGGCGAAAGTGACTGCCAAAATATCACGCGGCCTTCTAAATTTCTTTCTGTCATATTTATTTGAAAAAGATAGAAAATAAAACTCTTATGAAACTTGTTGCACTTAGTCTCAGTGACAGTGTGAAGGCGATATGGCAAATTAAGCTGCAGAGGAAAATTGCCAATGAAAGTTTTGGAGCTGCGTACAAATGTCAAACCAACAAAATGTATAAAAAGCAAGTAGAATAAAACAAAAATATACATCTGCAAATATATATAATATATATATATAACATAATTATAAATATATATCAAAGTCAATAAAATGACTTTTGATGTCCATTGCTAAGTTGCCGACTTTGCTATAAAATTTCAATTTTTCGTTCTTCACTACAAACCATCTATTTTAAATTTTTATAGTTGAAAAAATTCTATAAAAAAATATTTTTAGAAATATTTATACAAAAAAGTAAAAAATATTTAACCATTTTTTTAATTACTTTCATTTAAATAAATTAAAATAACTAGTTTTTATTTAATTACACCATAAAACCATTTTTTAATTTTTAAAATCTGTATAGAAAATTTATTTATCAAAGAATAGAACATTTTATAAAAAAAAATTTTGTACAAAAATTATTTCGTAAAATAAAGTAATTTTTTCGTAAAAAAAGGTTAAAAATAAAAAAAAAATTATAAAAGTATTTTACTGCAGCAATTGTTGCGCAACATTTCATTCATATAAGTGAATTATTGAAAATTATTTAACTAAATTACTTATTAATTTCTTTCAAAAACCTTCTAGTCATCGTTTTTTTTTTAAGAAAAGATTTTGAAACCCATTTTTACAACAACAATCGTTTTCAAAATTATTTATTTTCAAAACAGAATTTCTTTTCAAGACGTTTCTACTTTTTATAACTCAAAAAAGTTATAAAAAACAAATTTTCAATTTATATAAATTTTATGAAAATATTTTTGCAACAACAATACTTACTTAAAATATCTTACTTATTTTGGAAATATTACTGCCTTTCAGATAAATAGATTTCTTAAAACATATTTTGTCTTAATTTTTTTTTATTTCTCAAAAAGATTTTAAATCTAAAATTACAATTACTCTCGCAAACATGTTTTTCTAAAAGCAGTTATTTTAAATTTGAAGTGCTGAAAATATTTTTATTAAATTGGAATACTTATATTTTTTGTTTTCCAAAAAATCGTTTAAAAAAAGTACCTAAGTATATACGTTACAACAAATTCTATTCTTAAAAATGTCTTTTTACAACAACAATAAACTTCAAAAATCTGTTTTAGTTCGTTTTTTTTCGTTTCAATTATTAACAACTTTAACACTTTTTTATTTTTAATTTCAATTAATTTTTATAAAAGAACTTTTAAGACAACAACAGTGTTAGAATTTTTGTTTTTGTTTTTATTTGAATTATTCCCAACTTGTATACTTTTGAATTCTTTTCTTTTGATTTTTTTTTACCAAACAAATGGTAACAAATAATTAAAATTACGTGAATTATTTTGTAAGCGAACTTTTACAACAAAAAATATATGACATTTTTTTTTTAATTTTTATCAAAAAATTTCATAATCAAAATTAAATATTTTTTCTTAAAACAAAGACCTTGTAAGCTGTCTTGTTTGTTGTAATTTTGGCTTAGTTCTCGTTAACAAAAAAATATTTCTTAGTAAAAATATTTTCTAAAAAATATAACTTAAAAATATTTTCTAAAAAATATAATCTAAAAATATTTTCTATGAAATATATTCTAAAATATTTTATAAAATATTTATTCTAAAAATATTTCAAAAAATATTTCTAAAAATTTCTAAAATATTTTATAAAATATTTATTCTAAAAATATTTCTAAAAATATTTCAAAAAATATTTTATAAAATATTTATTCTAAAAATATATTCACAGCAAAGCAAAATTTTTCAAAACTGTTTTTGTAATACATCAGAATAAAATCCATTTTGTATTAACTTTATTTAAATAACTATTTGCTTTTCATTTTTTTTACTTAAATATATTTTTAATTTTATGACAACTATTTTTTACATTCCTTTTTAATGTAAATATTTTTTTAAATTCTTATTTAATTTTATGAAAAAATTGTCTGGAAGGAAATCCAGGAAAGGAATACATTTCTCTTATGACTAAACAAAATAGTTTAACAAAAAATATCTATTAAAAATATTTACAAAGTAAAATAAAATTGTAAAACAATGTGTTTAGCTTATATAATATTATAAATAATATATGTATATAATATATTTATTTTTAAAAAAAATTTTAAAGTTTTGAAATTATTGAAATTTCTATTGTTTTGTGAACAAATTTTTACAACAGAAATATTGATTACCAACAACAACAATGTCTCAAAAATTTGATTTTCATGAATTTCAATTATTAAATTATATTTTACAATTTATACGCTACGTTAACTGTACAATTTAATTAAAAGCAAAATTTTATTGAAAAGAAAATATTTTTGAACATTAATGTGCACTTATTTGTTCGCAAACGAGTATGACGCTTGCGGATGCGGCGCGCACACAACATGCCAATGAATAATGGCATCATTGAAATAATCTAGAAATAAATTAAAATTTTCTTCATGCTGTTGTTGTTGTTGTTGGTTTTGCTTCACGATTTCATTTAGGCGCAAATGTGCATTTCACACCCGCCGTAAGTGGCGCGGCCACTTGATTCTTCAGCCGCACGTCACCGCTGCATGCCACTTACACACATCACATACATAGCAGTTTATATATATATATATATATATATGTATGTGTGTATGTATATGTGTATTGATGTGGTGGTACTTATAGTCATAAGCGGAAAATACCGAATTTATTATTGGAATAAAGTCTCAAGAAGTCAGCGTAGCGGCAAAGTGCATGCAACCAACGCATTGCGCGGACGCCTGCAGTGGCGGTTCGAACGCGTTCCACCTGCCAAAATGCCACGAATGTACTTATTTGTATATCCATATGGTCGGCCACAAGCGTTCGTCAGTCACTACACTGAATTTGTTGTTGTGGTTGTTGTTGTTGTTGTATTGGTTGCTCTTAGCTGAGTTTGTTGCCACCAACAGCACCTCCTAGCGTTGCTGCTGTTAATGGTACTCGTTCGAAAATTTATTTAAATTTTCAGTTTTTCAATCTAAAAATAATTGAGTCTTAAAAATAGGAAATTTAAATTAGTTCAGCCATATCATATACACATAATTTTTTGTGATTCTCCAATTTAGATTTATTCTTGTTCATACAGATTTGAGTACATACAAATACAATATTTGGCATATACTTGTAGATGAGTTCTGTGCGCACAAACACGATTTTATATTTTTTGAGTTCAACTATTGTAAATATATGACAGAAGCAATGTGTGAACATGTGTATTTGTGGCAGACATATATATATATATATATATATATATGTACGAGTATATATACCTATATCTATATCTATATGTATGTATTTATAGGCATATAAACACTTTAGATAAGCAAATATCGCACAACAAGTTCATTTTTCACTGAGTGAATTTTTTCCGACAAATGGTGGCGGGTCTCAGCGCCATGCACAATCCTAAAACTATTATATTAATGCAATTACTTAAAACTTCTTCGATAAAGCTGTTAATATGAGGTCTTCTTGCAGCAATAGCCAAAATAAAGACAAGCTTAAGTTTTATCTTTCTCCTGAGTGCTCTGACCTGCGCTGATAACTTAACCTACATACCTGAGAACATTAACTTGTTCCAAACAAAATTATCCAAATTTAGTATTTTATATTTTTAAATAAGTTTAACGATATGCTATATATCACCTATGTATGTTAACCTAATCAGTATTTTTTGCATATCGTTCGAAATATAACAAGAAAACTTCACATCACTTTGAAGCTTCTGTTAGCAGAATGTGGATATATGACACCTCTCAAATCTAAAACATATTCGTCGTTAGTAATACAAAAACTGTAAATCGTAATCAAGAAAGTTGTGATTGAAGGCAGATAAGTGTTTTCTCAGTATTAATCGAATGTAATACTATGCTCAGTGCATATCGAGTTTGTAGATCAAAGTATAAAATTTGAAAGGGCAAAGAAGAGATTACACTAAAGAGTGATTTCTCTTTGGGAATAACGAAGGCCGTTAGTTTTTTATACAACTCTTGACTTTCTAACATTGGAAGCTGTAGAAAATACAATAGCATGAAAATCTAAATTTTTTAAAATTTTAGCCGCTTTCGATAAAAAAAAAGTTATTTTACAAAAAGTCCAATATTTCATAGCCAAAGTAAATTTCATCTATTTTTCGAATGCAACCTTATACCCACCCGTTTATTGTAACAGAACACGAATAAGAACCCAACGATTCTCAAACATATTCACAGAAACTTAATAGCCCACCATCGCTTACTTGCGGTTTTCACTTGAATTTCGTGCAGACCAGTACTCAATACTTGGAATAACGAAAAAACGTTCATTCACATAACAATTTTGTTGCATGAATTGTGTTAAATTTAATCATTTACTGATATCAGGTTCTCAAGACGCAGCAGTTGCCGCACAGATACGAGCACAATTAATTGCGCTGCGGTTATTTCGGCACTTTTTTCGGTGTTCTTCCTTCCTTTTGTCATCCTTTATTAGCGCTTGTCACGAGTGCATCGATGCAGTGCAATAAAATTTGAGTGACAAACCCGAAAACTGAAGGCGAACTTGCGGTTGCACCGAACAGCGAAAAATTGCAAAGAGCGGATGAATGTCTCAGCACTTCGGCTACAGCTCTACAGCAACTCCCGCATGTTGTCGTTAGGCTTTTGTGTGGCTTCATTCATTCAGACGATCCACTCAGGTTACACAGATTTCAAGTGAAAGCAACTGGAGAACCCAAAACATGTGAAAAGTGTGTAAAATTGTATTACATATATTAACACATATAAAATAATGAAATACACAAAGCGTTATAAAGAATGTAAACGTATTTTAGAACAGGCTAAGTATTCGAAATTGTAAAATGTTTCGGAAATGGTTCAATTTTCAATATTCACAGAGCTTTTTTAAAACTTAGTCTAGAATACATTAAGATTTTACTGAAAAAAATATTTGTAGCTTCGAAGCACGTTTTTATTCCAGCGATTCTATCTTTCCTCGTTCCAAAAAAAATTTTTTTTTAGTGAGTTCGTAGATAAACACGATTTTGATGTAAATATGTGTGGGTATATGGTAATAATGATTCCCACAGCCAGACTGATTTGGAGTACAGTCAGACCGAGATATTCCATCTGTTCGTGATCGTTGGTGTATTTCGGTGGAGTCTTCTGAACAAGGTACAGAATTTTAAAGTAACACATAAGACTGGATGGATTTCAAGTTTTTTCTGCTTGACGAATTCGAAATTCATAGATTTTCACATCCAAATATTACTTCAAAACTCAAATAGAGCTTAAAATGAATTCAAAGCTGAAACACTTCATATTCTTCTGTTTGAGTCAAAATTTTGCCTCTTCGAAATTGACGATTCATAAAACAATTTTGGCTCAGCTTTATTTTTAGCTGTAGAAAAACTAGAAACAAAACTAATTACTTTATTGGAAATATACTTGATATACTACCGCTTTCAGAACAGTAGCAAATTCTTGTTCTACCTTTTCATTAGAAGACATAACATACTTATGCATATGTGCCACAGAATACCATCTCTAGTACAGTTTGGAAACTTGAGTATTTCTAAACTGATCTGTGAACCATAAAAATCAGTGCCAAAGTTAAACACTTCAGCCTCGAAATCATTTGTGAATGACTTCAACAATAAGTAGGCAGGTAAAGGTCTACTAGGTGAGCTCCTATGAAAGAAATGCTTCCCGAAGGCAGTAGCATAAATTATTAGAAATTCCGGACTTAATCTGTTCTAAAAATATATAAGATATATCTGCATCTTGTATTGGTAATGCTGTTTTATTCAAGCTCCCCACATATCTTGGAACTTTAAACGCTGGACAGGATATATATATACAAATTATTCCCTCAGCTTAGAACATATCGAACTGAAATTTTGCACACGTCTTTTTCCTCCAAAGAAAGTGCTCTTTTTGGGATGGATTATTATCCAAGGCAGCGCTTCAATCTCCGAATAATTTGTTTCGATCGAATAACTATAGGATATAGCTGCCATACAAACTGACCGTTAAAAATCAAGTTAAATATCTTTTATAACCTTTTTATGCTAAAATAAATGCACCTGTGAAGAGTATTACAGCTGTGGAGTTGCCGGAGTTAACGTTTTTTTTTTGTTTTCTATTATTAAAATTCACACATGAACGGCTTGTTAGCATAGAAATTAGGAAGCAAGAATTGAGTCTATAAAATATTGCGTTTTGTTGACTTTTTGTGACATTTTATTGCATGACAACTGTCAATTTGCACATTTCCCTGTCATTAGAATGGAAAGCGGGAATAATTTGGAAAAATTGATATAAATTATAGAACATAAGTATACATACGAGTATAGGCATACTCATATATACACATATACTCAAATATGTCTGTTTGTGTTGCATATCTTTATGTGGTTTATGTGAAATCTGAAATCGACTTTGGCAAAATGACTCAAATAGCTCATAGTTGGGCCAATCACATTAGTGCGCCAATTCGCAGAGAGTTAATTTCAATTGGCAGTCAATTTCCCGGCAATTATCCGTTGTTGCTCGCGGAATTGTCATTCCCAGTTGTGCATAGCTGCATTTTATAGATAAATAGACAGTTATCTACATACATACAAACATATGTCATGGCATTATAATAACTATAACGAATAACAGCTAGGAAAATAATTCAGCAAATAACAACAACAACAATATAACTTCACATACATAAGTAATGTGGCTGGCGGTGAACCAGTGATTTGTGTTACTATTGACAGTTGTGGCACTGGTGGAAGTATGCATATGTATGTGCCATGAATATATATGCACATATAGAGTTATATATATATATGTACAAGCATAACATTCTTTTTACCATCAATTTACCATATATATAGTATATTGGTAAGCAATCAACATTTCGACTTCCAAACTAATATGTATGCTTCGTAAATTCATATGTGTATATAAATATGTTTGTATGAATATATATTGTATATATGTGTAGCAGATGTACAAGCTGACATTCACCAACTCAAACAGATGTGTAATAGATGAGTTTGAAAGTTAAATTATATATTCAATGTCTATACGTTTGTATATATGTGCATAAATGTACTTTAATATATATATATTTATATAAACATGCACACAAACATAAATATATATTTATGTATTGATGTAAATACAATGACAAATTGCAACTGCAAGTCAAATTATCAAATAGCAAGCCGACGAAACCCAATTAACATTTAAGCTTGAGTCAAATAAAATCGCGAGTTGCAAAATAACAGACTTCTCAAGCCTCAAATGATGTTTCTCAACAGAAACTCGACTGAAAAATGAAAACGTTTTCAGTAAAAATATTTTTTTTTGTGTGGAGATAATAAATTTTCTCAACTTGAGCAAAATACAATTCTCAACTTGAGAAAACTGTCATTCTCAACTTGAGAAAAATATAATTCTCAACTTGAGAAAACTGTTATTCTCAGCTTGAGAAAATTAGTATATTCAAAATTTTTTTTCAGAAAAACTGGAAAAAACCATAATTCTCAACCACCTTACCACTGGAGGAAAATATAATACTCAACTTGAGAAAACTGTAATTCTCAACTTGAGAAAATTAGTATTTCCAAAATTTTTTTTTTTTGAGAAAAATATACTCTTAACTGGAGCAAACTATTACTCTCAATTTAAGAAAAATATGTGTATTTCTCAACGTGAGGAAAATCTAATTCTCAACTTGAAAAAACTGTAATTTTCGACTTCAGAAAGCAAGTATTCCTAATTTTTTTGTTTTAGAAAAATATAGATCTTCACTTGAGAAAGCTATTAACCTCAACTTGAGAAAAATATGTGTAGTTCTCAACTTAAAAAAATTAGTATTTTCAAAATTTGTTTTTTTGATAAAAAAAAATATTAGTCTTAACTGGAGAAAACTTTTATTCTCAACTTGAGAAAAATGTAATTCTCAACTTGATAAAACTGTAATTCTCAACTTGAGAAAATTAGTATTCTAAATTTTTTTTTCTTTTTGAGAAAAATATAAATCTTAACTGGAGAAAACTATTATTCTCAAATTAAGACAAATATTAACCTTAACTTAAGAAAATCATTACTCTAAATTTTAAGTATACATATGTTATATAACTTTCCATTTAAGAAAACAAATCTTGCTTAACTTCAGAAAATCATTAATCTCAACTTCAAACAAAAAATATAGTTTTCAACTGGGAAAAACTATAGTTCGCCACTTGAAAAAAGTATAACTCTCAAATTGTACTCAAATGTGATGCTTGGTAGGCTTGAGAATATTCACGAAATGTTCTTTAGCTTATTTTATCGACTACTGTAAATTGCTCAAACATTTTCGAAATGTTTTTTTTTAGATGTTTATTGGGTATTATCTAAATATTTAAGTATTCGTTTGTCATTCAACAAATGTAAGTACTCTCTATCAAGCCCCAAAAGCAAATGGCAACAAGTGCATGTAATGGCTGTTAAATCGACAGACTGGCAGGCAGACAACCAGACGCAGATCAGCAATGGCTGCAGGCACTAAGTCAGAGACATGATTATTGTTATGCTCACACATACATGCGCACATAAGCAGCTGGATAATTATATATACACACATACATATAATTTCTAAAATTATGAAATTCGTTTTAAGGGCACAAATAGTTGGGAATTTTCGCTAAATATGTCCGCCTATATGTTATCAATTGTCTGTCTGCCTGCCGGTTTGTATGTTGGCAGTTGGCACGGCATGGTAATCCAATGGTTTCACTGTCAAATAACAAAGCAATAATTGTTTGTCAACATTCGTTTAGTGTGCGGTTGTGCGGTTTGTCATGCGAAAATTTTATCAACTTTCGGTGAAAATGTACTAGAGTATATATTATATATATTAGGGTAGTTGTTAAGTACATAAATGAAATTGGGTGCAAAATTTGCGATTGTGGATATTCATGCCGATATTATGTGAACATTACGCACAGAAAGTGCAGTTGTTATGAAAATTTTGAAATCATTGACAAAAATTAAAAACAATATAAAAAATATTTTTTGAGGAGTGTTGCCACCTGTTTAAATTTTTAGTACAATAATATGATTTATATATGTAAGCAGGCCACAATATCGACAACGGCTAAAAATAGATGAAAAAGTATGCAGTTGAAAATATGCTCGAGAAAGGTTGCCACCTGACTACAATTTTTAAATTAATAAATTTATATAATAACAATTTAAATATTTCAATATGAGCAAATGAAGGAATAATTGCTGTTAGAGGTATTTTGCAGAAAGGTTGCCACCTGTTTAACTGTTTAGTAGAGTAAAATGTTCAATATAAGTACATTTACGATATGTATATCAGACTAAAAATAGATTACAAGGTTTGGAAGAGAAATTATTCTCGAGAAGAGTTGCCACCTGACTAAGTTTTTAAGTAAATAAATTTTATAGCGAAATAAATAGTTCCATAGCAGTAGGTTGAGAAATAGTTGCTGTTAAAGAAGTTGTTGAGATGGGTTACCACCTGTTTGATAATTTAAAATAAAATAAAAATATTTAAAATAATCTCAGTGTTGTAAACTGCTTATAAAATCAACAGTTTTGATACATATAGCATATCCATAGAAATATTTACTCGATCTCGGGCAGTTAGTGGCATATATCTTTGAACCTATCGAACGTAGTTTAGATAACAATATTTAGCTCTGTCTGGATTTTTACAACTAACATAACCAATAATTTTCACGTCATCAAACCTTGGCTACCTCTCACCTGCCGCTACCACCTTACCACTAATAAATATTTGCTAATTTTTATGCATTTTTATTATTTAAAAAACATTTGGCACTCTAGATCTAGCACCTAGAACATTATTGAAACTAGCTTATTACTGCTTTTCAAAATATAACAATTTAAACATATAATATAATTTTTGGGGTCAATATGACCCGACCTTCACTTCGCCATGTTAAACCAACTAAAAAAAGCAGAAGAATTTCAAATGCAGTTAAGCCACAACGCCAAATTGTCAGCCAAGCCCCAACCAGATTCATGTCAAAGCGTGTCACGTGAGTTGTCATGCATGTGTCATTTGATGAGTGTTTTCCTTTTTAATGTTTTTCTTCTCACATGCAACATTATGCTAACTATTTAAGCAGGGAAACCTTTTTGCGGTTACAAATTTCTACGGCTGGAAAAAAAATTTCGGAAAATTGAAGGCCAAAATATAAAAATTAAAAAAATATATATTTGTTTGTATGTAAAATATTTATTAAATTTAAATATGTGGCAAACATGCAAAGGTGCAACAAAAATGCCACACAAAATTTCAACAAAAACGTTAGAAGCCAAAATGGAATGCCAAGAAAGCGCCAGGGTGGCAGAGCAAACTCGACATACATGCATTATATACATATATACATACATATCTATGTGTATGTGTGTGTGTTTGTATGCATAGCAATTCATATATATAATTTGAGAAAGCAAAAGCAAAAAAAAAAAATATACAAAAAAAAACAGAAAAAGAATTCAGCACGTCATTTGCTTATTATTAAATTTGAAATAGAGCGGACAGGTTTGCGTGTAGCGATAATTGATGATAAATGTTGTATAATTAGAAAAATACCCAAAAATTATGAAAGGAAAAAAATTGTAATAAATAAATGTATACGGGAGGAAAAAAACTATTATCGAGTGAGGAATTAAGAAAATATATGCATTTACGTAGTGACATTGAAAATTATGCCTTATCGCAACATGCAACTACATGCCGCAGTTACAAACATATACATACATACATATATACAATTACATTTCTATATATATTACATATTTAGTTTTATCATGTACAATATGAAAGCATTTGACAAGTCTTATTCCCTTCTCATGCCTATAACACAACTCTAGGGGGGGGGCAACAATAATTTATGAGTGGGTAATGACGGCAATTCAGACAGCTGGCACTTTCTGCTTGCTATTATTTACATAAAAAATTTAATGAAATCCCGAAAAGTAAAATTTTGAAAGAAACTAATTGTCGCAGACAATATAACGGCGTTCACAGGGAAAAGAGAAAAAAACATTAGAAGAAGATGGAGAGTTTTTGGAATGAAAATGGTTTCTGAAGAAAGTATAGTCAGAATAGCCCATTCCGATGCTATTTAACTCAAAAATACAACCAAACTGACTCACCTATTCAAAAGGAGTACCGACAGCGTAAGTTAAATTCGGTGAGAGCGACATTTCCTGTGTCCATTTGAAAGCAAGAGATGACATGAAATTCATCGTCAAGCTCGTAAGCTGTTTACTTATATCTTGGAAACGCTAATGGACCATTAATTTAAGCTGTCTTCGATTCGGCATTTTCTCTGCGCGCTGCTGCTCTCTTGTCAAAAGAGTTACATGTAAAAGCAACAAGAAAATGTATCACTCTGTTCTCTTAAATGTATACTTTTTTTTCAAAACAAAACTGGCATTTTGAATATAACCGTGATTTTCTTTCATGTTTTCTGATTTTTGTAGTGTAAAATGGAAATAAAGATTTAAAAATAAATAACAGCAAATCTTACAAAACCTTTGATCATAGACTGTGAGCTAAAATTTATTCAAACTCAATCTCATATTTAGCGCAACAAAACCACTGTAGTGCAGTGTTATTTTTTCTTTACATTTTTTTAAATTCTCTTCCTTTGCCAATGGGTTTCATTCTTTGCAAAGGCTTCGGGTTTAAATAATAAATAAAAAATCAAAGCAAAAATTAATAAAAATTGGAAGCGAAATTTATAATTCATAAACTCAGCTGGCAACACTAAAATGAATTAAATATTTTTTTTTATTAAAATTAAATTTTTTTTACTAAAATAATTTTTTTTTTTGTTAGATTTTGCACATGTTTTTAACTAAAATACGTTGAAAAGAAAAGTATGGTGAGAAGTGACATGGAATTGCACCAGCAATGACATTAAATTGAGTGCTTCCATTTGGAAAGCATATATGTTATAAAATATATAAATATATACTTATATATTTGATATATAGTATATGCATTTATAATAAAAATTAACGCGGACGTGCGCTGTGATGTGGCAACATGCATTGTGGCAGCTGGCAAATGTGTGCAACATAGCCGCCACTAAGCGCCCACAACATCTGCCCGCCTGCGAGCAACAATTAATTTCTTATTTTTGCTTTTGTTGCTTGTTGTTGTTGTCACTAGTCCGATCATGTAACTTGTCGTTGTGTTCTGAGCTAACAAAAAGTGAATGCACACCAGGCCGATTAATGTAAATATAGCATTTAGTTAAATGCAAAATGAAGGCAACAACAATGGCATTACAAATATAAAAAATAAAAATAATTAAAAATGCCAGCTAAAAACGCTTGCTGCGAAGAAGAGTCAAAACAGCTTTAACCAAAATGCTTGGCATTTATTGCAACGAAAGACGGGCGGCTTATTATGAATGTGAAGTGGATGCGGCACTTGCAACTTGGGGCAAGCAACGCGCTTGCCATTCACTTGCCACAATAGTAGTAATGCCAACAAGAACAACAATGGAAACAACAGCAAGCCAACGCACGGTTAGAAGTGAGCGCAACGCGGCCACAATCTGATTAAAAATTTCAATTGAAAGGCCAAAGCCGAAGTGAGGCCAAAAAAAAAAATAAAAATAAAATAAATTTACAAAAAAATTTAGAAAAAAATAAATAAACTCTGCAAATATTATTGCGCCAACTTGTGTTTGAGTTGAAGGTGGCAACTCTTCATTGAGGCAGCTGACGGCGCGGGCTGGGACGAGGCAAAGGCAAGCACTTGTTGTTGTGCGATTATGCAACGAAGTGGCAAGCGCCATGGGTGCGTTCACTGCGCGCAATTGCCAAATGCAAACGAAAAATGCAAGCAAAAACAACAAATATATAGAGTATTCATATGTATATGTATGTATGTATGTGTGTGCGCGCGTGAACTAAACTTAGAATTTGTGGCAAGCAGCAATCTACCACAAATGTGGGAAGAATCAAAGCGCGCGGCAGCTAAACACACGTAGCGCAGCAACAAGGGCTAAGTGGCGAACGGCAGCAAAAATGCGCGATTGTGAGCCGCATGTGGCATGCCACAACTGAATTGAAGTTATAGACAGATAGCGCAACAAATCAGCGATTTTAATTTTAGATTATTTTAAACAAAAATTTTATTTTATTTTTCGAAGTTAACGAAAATCTAGTAGTGGGTTGCAGCTAGCTGTGCAAAAAGTAACGGTTATATGTTTATATGGTTTTACTAGGACGAGATCATGCTTCTTGGGGAACAACTGTTTGGAAACACGTATCGAAAATTTGATAATTCTATTAATTCTGAAAGATTTGACATTTTGACCTTGAAGACAATTCTACTATTGAGTATTTTAGCGTCAAGCATACTTGTTAGAGGGATATATTTGGAAATTTTACTCTCATCCAAAATTTCAGTACTGACCGCGACTGATCTCATATATCCTGTAAAAAAATATATATGTATATTAGGGTGGAGCAAAAAAAATTTTTTTTTTTTGCTTAGCCTCAGGATAAAATTTGTCGATTATAAAATCAGAAAATTTTTGGAAACAAAATTTTTTTTGAACAACTAGAGGCGGCTCACTCACTTTTAAAGTAAATTTCGAGTAAAATTTTTTATTTCGTAAAAAATATTTGATAAGTGTTCTAGAAGCTGTGGAAAGTACTCTTTCTGACCAATTAAAAGTTATCAACTTAAAAAAAATTTTTGTGGTCATTATTGGAGTTAAAAAAAAGTCTTAGCGGCAACATGCTTTCCTTAAGCGTTAAAATAAATATCGAGTCAATAGCCGTCAAATTCGGTAATTTTTATATAAATGTGAAGAGTTTAAGCCAAAAAAATTTTTTTTTGACCAAAAAAAATTTTATCTCGAAATTTACTTTAAAAGGGCCGCCTATTGATGTTAAAAAAAATTTTTGTTTACAAAAATTTTCGTTTTTTTTTAAATTAAAAATGTTTCCCCAGGCTAAGCAAAAACAATTTTTTTTTCGCTCCACCCTAATGCAGTGTATAAACATCTGAAAAAGAAGACGACAACACTCCTTATCTATCGCCGAAACTCATACAGGGTTATAGCAATACAACAACAGAACACACCTGAAATTAGTTTCCAACACCTGAATATGTAAAAATATATATTAAATAGATACATGTGTATATCGGTGAACGAGCAGCATCTAGCGGCATATCTACACGTCGTCTGCGTCTGATGCTAATTAACGGCATATGCTGCATATAATTACCTCAACAAACAAAGTGCATGCAACACAAACTATAATAATAAAAGTCGAAACAAGAACAACATTAGCAAACAATGTGTGACAGAATGGCGAAAAAGGGTAAGAAAAAACAACAACAGCACCACATTAACACGCAAAAATAACTGAATATTATTAGCAGAAAGTGTAGAACGGTAGTGGAGCATAACGAAAGTCATGCAACAGCAACATGAGGGCACAACAGCAAACTGTGTAGAAGAATAAATCTTATTGCATCAAAAAAAATGTGAGCTGTTGTTACTACGCAGGCGCACGCTAAAAGCGGTAGATACTGCCAGAATGTGTGAAAATTTTGTGGAAAAGCACGCATGTGAAATGTTGCAACAATGTATGTAGAATATGCTGTGTAGAAGTGGCACGCAGGCTAACGGTGTCGCGATAATTAGAAGTACATATAAATATACATACATATATGGTTTATTTAAAGTCAGGTTAGTCAGGATATAAAAGGATTAAATTAAATTTCTTAAAATTATAATGATTTTTTTTTAAATTATCTCTATGAGAGCTGTACCGAACAACATTTGATTTTTAGTCTTCAAGTGTCTTCAAGGGTTCTTACTTAAGGTAGATACTTTTAACTGAAACCTAAATGTTCGACATCCAAAGAAAAAAGATTAAATTAAATGGTTGTTAAAAAAACATGTAATGTTGACAGATATGACATCAGAGGTTAGCCATATACATTTCTTTATTTAACACGGAAAAAAATATTCCTCAGGAGAAATCCGTTAAGTCAACTGAAGTAACGGCAATTTAGAGTTTATACAACCAATGCTCATATCCTTGCTAACACTCGACTAACATAGTATAATGTACCACTAACTTGAAAAGCTTTCTAAGACCTTAATTTGTGCTATCCCACTGGTTCTGGATCATAAATGAAGCGTTAAAAGAACTTATTTCACTAGTTTTGACATGATTGTGTTCATTTAGATTTACTTTGCCAGAATTGGGATTTATAAAGAGTAAAAGGGTTGCCACATGTACTATATTTAAAATGGTTAAATATATAAATATACGGTAAAATACTCAATAGGTGTCAATGAGAAAAATTTTAACAAACTGGTTTAAAAAAAAAATTATTTTAGGGTTGCCAACTTATTTTAAATAAAAGTTATTAAGAAGTTTTGTTGTAAATTGAATATTATAAAGTTAGAAATTAGGAACAAAAAAAAATATTCTAGTGCTTGAGTTTCAGTAAATGTTGTAACGGAGTTGCCACCTCTTGTAAATATTTATATGGGCATTTAACTAAAACTGAAAGTAATGCGTTATCAAATGAAAGCTTTTTGTGAAAATATTAACAAAAATAAAACTAAAATGCATTTTCAAGTAATAAAAAATTATCAAATAATAAAAAATTCAAAAGTACAAGAAATGTATTAATTTCTAGTAAAATATAGCAGAAAGTTAAGTTAATTAATTACAAAAAGTTTTTGTAAGATTTCTATTTTATCTCTAAAAGTTTAAAAAAATAAACTTTAGTGAATATAAAATCTTATATTTTGTAAAAAATTTTTCTAAAATTTTTTATGATTTCGAATTTCATATCTAAATTTTAAAACCTAGTTTTCGAAGTTTTGACATAAAAAAATACAATTTTTTGTGAATTTTGAAAACTTAAAATTTTTATTAATTTTGGAATTTTTCAAAACTTTTTTTAATTCAAATTTTTAAATTTAAATATTTTTTAATTTTGAAAAATAATATTTTTCGAATTTTTGGTAGTAATTTGTTTGAATTTTGTAAACTTAAATTGTTTATTAATTTTAAATTTTCTGAAAACTTTTTGAATTTTAATTTTTAAACTTTAATATTTTTTAATTTTGAAAAATAAATTTTTTGGAATTTTTGGTAATAATTTTTTTGAATTTTTTAAACTTAAATTGTTTATTAATTTTAAAATTTCTGAAAACTTTTTGAATTTTAATTCTTAAACTTAAATTGTTTATTAATTTTAAAATTTCTGAAAACTTTTTGAATTTTAATTCTTAAACTTAAATATTTTTTAATATTGATAATTAAATTTCTTTAATTTAAATAAAATTTTTTTTTTTTTTTTTTAATTTCAGATTACTTTACAATATTTTAAACATTTCTTTATTGCAGTTTAATATAAGAACAGTGGCTACATACAATAGTTTTTACCACAACAGCCGATTTATTGCTTGTTGTAAGATATTTCTGTGTTCAATCCACTTAATTTTAAATTTGTTTAAATTTTTAAAGTAGGGAAAAATATAATTTTTATTTCGAAATTTTTTAAATTATATATTTTTTTAAATTTTTAAATAATAACAAAAACAACCATTTTGTTGTTGTAACATATTTCTATGTTCAGCCTACTAAATGATATAGAATTACCAACCTTCAAAATTATATGGTAGTATTCCACTCAAGCGCACAGCAGCCTTAGAACAATAACAATGCGCGACTGAAAAAGCGAGAGCAGAAAAGGCAAACAGATTGTTTCTTTTTTGCATGTTTTCGCAGGAAATTCCAAACAAAAGCATTTTTTACGCTTTATACAGCTATCAGCAGCTTTGTAGATACGGTAGATATGCACAGCTACATACATAGATCTAAGTGACAGATACGGACGTATGTCTGTATGTTTGTTGATGCTTTTGAATTTAATTCAGATACAAATCAGTGGAGCTCATTATTTTGTTGCACAACACTGCCCACATTTGCAACTCAATTTCATATGAGTCTTTTCAGCCGCAGCAAATGACATGTATACACCACAATGCATACGTGCATGTGTGCGTGTGTGTGTGTGTCGGTGCATATTTGATTTGAATTTATTTTCATGTTTACAGGTATTCTTACATATGTACATATGTATATGCATAGGTGTGTGTGTGTTGGCATACAATGCAACCTACACACCAGCAATAGCTGAAGGCTGCACGAGTGTGCATAAAATATAAATATGTATGCATGTGTGTGTATGTGGTAGCGTCCACCAGCGCTTTGTTGGCCATATAAAAATACGAAAATACCTGCATATCTTTCATCTGACAAGCTGCGATCTTAATTCATACGCGCAATCGCTTTGAGTTGGCAGTTGGTTGGCTAGCTCTTGGCTGCTGGCTAGCTGCTTGTTGTTGCTAGTTGCCAGTTGGTGGTTAGTAATGCGAATAGCACTCTCAGCTTCCATCACATAGCGCCGTCGACTTGGCCGCTCATCAGCATAAATTCAAATATATTAATAGCAAATAAAATGGAAATGTATGAACATACATACATACTATATATATGTACATTTTTATATATGTATATAAGTACATATATATGGTATATATAGACATAGTTAATATGCTTATTTATTAAAAAATGAATAAATAATTTTATGCACTCAAACGCATGCGATTGCGTGCGTTTTGACCATTTCAAGAAATAAGTGAACGCATTTTAAACATTGCCGCTGAATTGAACTTCTGCCTGTTGCACTTTTCCAAACAAATTTGTTGTAATATGCCTGTGAAGCGTAGCAATTCGTTCGTATGAGATTAGATTTTAGCGCAGTGAAAGCTCTTCAAGCGCTTACATTGAGACAACATAAGTATGTAGGTGCACAGACTCATGTTTCCATATACAGGGTAAGCAATCAAAAAGCTCTTAAGGAACAATGTTTAAAGTAAACATTTAAAAAAATATATTAGTAGCTTTAAAAACCTGTAAATGTTGAAAATCCCGCTCAATTGTAATAAAATGCTTAAAAGCTTAAAAAGCTTAGCAACCTTAAAAAGCTTTAATATGTTCTAAGTCAGTAAAATTTTAGTGAAACACAGGTAAAACTTTCACTTTTCCAAAATTTGCCTTAAAAAGCTTTAAATAGCTTTTTGTTTCTCTCTTAAGCTCTCCTTAAATGCCTTGTGGAGCTTTGATAATATTTATTTCGTTCTCTTAAGCTTTTTAAATAAACATCTTAAAGCAGTTTAATTAGCTTCTAAACAATAGCTATGGGTCTAATCTAAAAATGTATGCTATTAACTATTTACATATGTATATTATTATATGATTCTAAAATGCTTATAAAGATTATTTAAAGACTGTTTTGTATAGAAAAAAAAACGCTAATTTGAGCAGACTAAGTTTTTTTTCATGGACAAACTTTTTCAAAGAAAGCTTTTACCTGGCACTCTGCAAAAGCGAGTCTTGCTTTGAGAATACCAAACATTTTGGAGCTCTCTTAGTGAAGATTGTAGTCGAGAGTGTGTTTACAGATTGCGATCCTAACTGAGATTGCATCTGAATGTGGTAAAATGCTTACCTGAAACACTGAGATCCTATATTTAACGAATAATATCAGTCTGACATATGCAATTGAAAGCTCTGAAGTTCAGAAAATTGGTAGAACACCTAGAAACAGTGTAGGCAAAAGTAGGTATAGTACATACATATATCAATACTATTATATAACTTGAAGCCACTAATACTATATGACAGCTTCTAAAACTTATATTCATTTAAACTAAATATGTATTTATAGTTATTTATTTTATTTTCATTGCAGCACACTTACAAACTTGACTTGCAATCCCTGTATCAACCTTTAACAGTCTTAGAGCTTTTATTATATCGATGCAAAGGTTAAAGGATCACCGGGTAAGCAAAATATAGTTTGGTCCATTTTATGTTACTTATTTTTTTACTTATTTTCGTAAAGTAAGCTCTTTTAAATATGACAGAGAAGTCAGTTCTGATTTTTTGAGAGATATACAGCTGATATTAAAATTTGTGGAACATTTTAATCCAAATATATAAGGATATAAAAAACACAGCAATTTCATAACTGCAAGGTTACTCCAGGCCTCCACATGCCTGTGTTATGGATACATATTCCAATATATCTTCAAAGTGTGAGGGTAAAATTTGTAGATTATAAAAAAAGAAAATTTTTGGTAAAACAAATTTTTTTCTTAACATCAATTTTAAAGTAAATTTCTAGTTAAAATGTTTATTTAGTAAAAATTTGTTGATAAGTGTTCTAGAAGCTGTGGAGAGTCCTCTTTCTGGCCAATTAAAAGTTATCAACTTAAAAAAAAACATGTTTCAGCTCATCATGCTGATCATTTATATATATATTATACTTTGTATGATCTCCGATGTTTTCTACTGTGTATTACAAACTTCCTGGCAAACTAAATATACCTTGTTCTGGGTCTGAATTATGTAGTCCCCAGAGCAATCATTCATTATGTACGAACTTATTGGTGGACGAACTGTGTAGTGTTCTAGTAATGGATTGGTACTCAATTTAAGCAACTACATCGCCACCAAACAAACACACTCATACAAACTAAAATAAACGTAACTGGTCAAATATGACTACTAATTACATGGTATGTAAATATTTGTACACACATATGCGAACTTGTACCCCAACTCATATATTATTCAACGATTCTTATGAGTTTATTAATAAGCAAAATACAACACTGTATGTACAATAGGCCTGTATGTACTACTTGTAATGTGCTGGAGACGCGCTTATTGTCCATGCTCATTTATTCAATGTAAGCGGTTTCAATCAACCAAATGACTAGCTTTCCAATCCATTATGTTCGCAAACCGTCCCCTTTTTGGCTGGTTTTTGTTCGTTTCAATGTGGTGTTCCGTGGGACATTTAATATGTTAGAGCATTTATTTTGGACATGCGGCGGAGTAGGCAGCGTCGCTTACAGTAGTTCTTCTAGTGGATTGAAACAATTTTCTATTATTTTCATATAACGCGGAGTATAGAAGAGATGTACTCGCAGTCTATTCAATAAATTCTTAATAAGTCGTTTACTTAAGCCTAATTGATCACTGTTGAGGGTTTGAAAGTTGAATTTTAGGTAAATATTTACTATTTTGGCTGGGAAACTTCAATGAAAAAAAAATGTATAAAAGCTTGTGCAAACTTGTATATTAAATGTGGGAGAACTTGCAAAAGACTTGGAACTAGACCAAGTTAGGTTGGGTGCGATGGCTGATCCTGGAATCGCATTGGAATTACTTTATGTTGTCCTTTGTGAAGCCATAAAATATATATAATATTATAAATTGATAATATATATGATAAAGCGCCTTGAGTTCAGTACAAATCTGTTCAAGCTATTTTTATATACTCAAAAATTTTCTGATCTTTCAGACTCTAAAACGCTATTTCAAGAACTATACAAAAATATTGTCTTCGGTGATTATGAAATTGTAGAACAGACATACAGTAAAACGAAATGCACTGTGCCAGAAGCATAATATCTTAAGCTTCAAGATTCGTCATTGCTTTAAGATCGCTAAAAATTAACTTAGACTGAAAGCGAGTAATCGTGCACACTACTGAAATGCGTAAATTGAAAGTACTAGGTCACAGGTAGTTTCATGAACCAATATTATCTACAAAAAAAAAAATTTTTTTGTCCAAAAAAAGTTTTATTCGAAATTTACTTTAAAAGTGAGATGTTAAAAAAAATTTTTTTTTCAAAAATTTTCTATTTTTATAATCTACAAATTTTACGCTCAGGCTAAGCAAAAAAAACAAAAACATGTATGTGTGTATGCACCCGCGTTTGCCAAAATGATGAAAGCGATAAGCGATGAAGGAAGTTGATAACACCAACTGACCATTAGACATGCCGTCAATCAGTCACTTAGTCATTAGTAAGCGCGTAAAGCACCGCTAAAAATGCTGAATGTGCCAAACGTGAGCCAACTTTGAGTGCCGTTATATGTTTGAGTGCGTGTGTCGTAAAGTGAACGCAAACATTTCAGCACATGCCATTAAATTAATTTCAACAAAAATTGCATAATTGCAAAACAAACAACAAAACCTAAACAACACAAATGCACGAACGAAAGGCAGCCAATGCAAGTTGGCGCAAGAGAGCACATACATACACATATACATACATATATAATATATATAGATTAGTGAAGGCATTCACATGCGTTGATTTCATTGTAGGCAAATAAAATTGTGGACGTGCACACGTGGGCCACGCCGAAGATTTCTGCGCACATGCACAAATAAATTATGTATTTGTATACATATATGTAAGTGTGTGTGTGTATATGTACTGCACTTTCGCGCCATTCTGCCTGAGCCCCATTCATGATTGCTTTGACCGACAACTGAGTCGAAGTCGGCGCGCTTATTGGCAGGCGCGTGTGTGGGTGAGCATATGTATATGCATGTACATATAGTAAAGGCATGCCATTACATACTAATACATATAGGTATACAGACATAAAACATACATATATACACACATATAAGCACACACGCATGCATTTCCATAGATATTTCCTTCAACATTTCCATCTTCAGCTTCTCAAATCACCACGAAAAGTCCGCCTAACCGCAACGCATCGTTTGCATGCATGAATATCCGAGCGTTTCTAAGTATCTGCAAGCTGCAAATTCACGACTTCAAAATGCTGCCATTCACAAGCAGCAAAGTTGAAAGTAAAAAAGTCGCAATTGCATGCAACTTTTACACACATACACACACAATCGCACATACATACATAGTAAATGTATACCACCACACTCGCATGTATTGCGACCAAGCAAGTGTGTATATATGTATATATGCAAGTATGTATGTATATTTGGGCTGGTAGTTAAGCGTTTGCAGCGCTTTTTCGCTGTCAATCACTGTCAGTGTGAAGCTAAGCCATAAACAATATCGGATTTCTTGGCACAGAATACTAATTAAATAACACAAAAATAAATAAGATTCAACTGACAAGATAAGCAGAAGTAAGTGAGTACTACATCTGTAGGTATGTATATACATACATATATATACTACATACGAGTATATATATGGTATATAGATATGTATATACATATATGTATATTAGTGTGGAGCGAAAAAAAAAATTCATTTAAATGCTTAGCCTGAGGGTCAAATTTGTAGATTATAAAAAAGAAAATTTTATGGAAAAAAAAGTTTTTTTCAACATCTAGAAGCTCACTTTTAAAGTAAATTTTCGAGTTAAAATTTTATTTCGTAAAAAATTTATAATTAGTGTTTAGAAGCTGTGGTAGGTCCTCTTTCTGGTCAATTAAAATTTTTGAACTTAAAAAAATTTTTTGTGGTCATTATTGGAGTTTAAAAAAAAAAATCTTAAAAAAACAACATGCTTTCCTTAAATAAATAAAAATAAATTTTGAGCCAAAAACCGTCAAATTCGGTAATTTTTATATAAATGTCAAGAGTTTAAACCAGAAAAAAATGTTTTTTGTCCAAAAAAAATTTAACACGAGATTTATTTTAAAAGTGAGTGAACCTCTAGATGTTAAAAAATTTTTTTTATGCTTTCCAAAAATTTTCTTTTTTTATAATCTACAAATTTTACACTCAAGCTAAGCAAAAGAAAAAACAATTTTTTCGCTCCACTCTAATGTACAAGTATATGGTTGTGTGGCTGGAATTGTGGCAACGAAACATTCAGCACTTATCCAACAAGCCAAGAGCAACATGTGTATATGCCACTAAATTTTTTACTAAACATACTTACATATGTACATACTACTTGTATATGTATGTATATTAGTAGATCGCTTGAGAAGTCGTGAAATACCATATACATATGTATGTATGTATGCCAATTTTAGTAATGAAAGTTAAAAATTTGTTCACCGTCATTTTCCCTACTCAAATAGTGCCAAATCTTGCCAAAATTTTATTCTATATAGACTATGCTTATTTTTTATATTTTCGCATAATGCCGCAAGACCGAAAAGTGTGAAATTTGATCTCTATAAGTCAATTAGTGTGTGCTTGGCAGCTGTTTGTTTACGACACGTAAGGATTATGTGGCAATTATAACCATAAACAAAAAAATTTTAAACACAAGTTTGCCTGAAATTTTGTATTTTTAATGGAATCAAGGCTTCAGAGTCGTAACAAATGTCGTAGAACTTTTTTGCGAAGATTGTGAAGTCAACGATGAACTTGCCACATGCGAGTCGTTCATCCACCCACATAAATTTATAGGTTATGTGAAATAAGTTTATGAACAAAAGTTATAGATGCTTTTATTACTTACCACATTGCCATATAACTTTTTTCTATAGAACTCGTAGTTTTGCCGAAAATCGAGTTAAACTGTTTTTAACCTCTAAAAATGCAACCACGGCCCTCCTCTTACTTTTCGCGTACTCAGTTCGCCCGTAAATTATTTTTCTCCTCATATGTGTTATTTTATCTTTGGTTTCCGAAGGGTTTCATACAACTATAATTTTTAATTTTTTTTTCAAAAATTATCTACCTTGGTCTATGCCTATGTAGCCTGTCAATGCTAGATTCGTAACAAACGAACTGAATCTCTTGCCAAAACGGCTTTGAATAGAGGTCGCAAAAGAGTTGCTTGACAACGTAGCAGAGCACTCTTTATTCATCACCATTGCTGATCGCAGCCGAGGTTTATAAAAAAGTGTATAAAAATTAGGCGGATTGGATTAGGGGTTGGTATGCTTGTAAGGACTCAGCAGCCTATTTTGAAAGCGATAATAAAGATTTTTATTAAAATCGCGAATATATATATTATTTTGTTAGTCCGGGTCAAATTTGATCAGATGTATAATATATGTCACCAATCTAGGAATGATTTTAATTACTAGAAAAGCGCAGCTTATAACAGTTAAGTCTATAAAACCAATACCGTATGCATATGCGCACAAATATGTATGTGTGTATGTATGTACGTGTCTAACATTATACATAGATGCATATAATCAAATATAACTGCTATTTATGTACATATGTGCTTATTACAACATTATGGGCGCGTCTATCAAACAATTGCTATGAATGTCATGTACTACAGTTAAACATAGTTGTTGTTGTTTATAATTTTTTTTAAAGCATTTGCAGCTTTTAAATTACCTTATTCTATAGCACTGCTTCCTATTTATTCCTAGTTGCGCGTGTAGATTCCCAACCTTTTGTTGAAATGTAAATTTCGCCTCTATTTACTTGCGGATGTTGCACGTTGCATTTGCGTGGTGGCGTTGTGCATTTAAATCAAATGTTCAAAATGCTCAAAATGGACAAAATATTGTATTGTTGTTATTGTTGTATTGTTTTATTATTATGCACTCGCTGCTATTTGTTCGACTTTGTGTTGGCATATAGTAGTTGTTAATAGCTTTTGTTGTTGCAACATCATGGGACAACAGTTTCATTAACATTTTATGCAGCTTATTTATGGCTTTCGATATTTAGCTAACGTTTGTACTTGTTGTTCTACAATATTAATATACTTTCCTATTCAATGCTGCAGTGCATTGCGTGTGCGTCTGTGGCAAGCTTGTGGCATATGTGATTGCAACGGCAGTGCGTGTTTCATAATAAAAACGGAATTGTACGCAGTTAACACGTTAAGCATATTAATACAAATACCTAAAAAAACAAAAATTATATTATTTTTGTTCAACCATATCGCCACTGCGGCGCAGTAATGAGGCCTGTAGATGATAGCATTTAGATTACTATCGCTCCTTCTAATCGCATGGAGCCGTCGCTGATTTAAGGACACATATCTAACTACTATGTACATATTTGTAATTACATTATGCAATTTTATCGTTGTCCTCCAATCGCTGCTATAATGGGCGCACTTAATTATTACTATTAATATGGCAACTCCATTAGTTAAAAGGTATCATTTAATTACCACTAATAATGTGCATTTATGCCGCTTCGTTGTGTCCTACAATGGTTAATTTGTTATTGTGGTACAGTAGCTGCTCACTCAATTTATAACGGTATGTTTTTGTAAATAAAAACAAAAAAAAGTTAACTTTGGCTGCAGCGAAGAATACCCTTCATAAGTAAAAAAGTTTTACATACAAAAACTTGATTTTGATCGTTCAGTTTGTATGACAGCTATATGTTATAGTGGTCCGATCTGTACAATTTGCTAGGAGCTTATAGCGTTACCTCTGTTAATAATCCATGCCGAATTTCGTGAAAATATTTTGTCGAATAAATATTTATTTCATACAAGTACTTGATTTATAATATATACAAGTATATATATATAGCTACATATTTTATATTATATCCGACGTTTCTTTTTGGCTGTTACAAATTTCGTGGCAGACTCCTCATACCCTGTTCAGATTATATGTATATAACTTTACTTCGTTAAAAGTCGTATATTTCCAAAAAACGAAGAAATATGAATAAAAAGTAATATTAACCTTTTCGATTCAACAATTTTCTAATCGTTAAGTTTTAGTTCTGCAGTCTCGTGGAAAAATTTACAAGGAATACATATAAAGAACCAGTTAAGGTCAACAGTGGCGACATACGCTCCACCTCTTTGAAATGGTATAACAATTTGTTATACCTACCCGCTTCGATTATACCAATTGTTTGTTCGATTTGCTTTTCGCAAAATTTAGCAAATCGGGCGAAGAAACAAGAAAACGATTCCTGAATGCTGTAAACATTTGTTGGATCATCAGTCAATTAAGCAATATGACACGCTTGGGCATTGCTGGGGACGCAGTCAACTAGAACTCGAAAAGACCGTTTAGCTCATTTGATAGTTGCTTAAGGTATTGGATGCTAGAGAAAGAACTTCAGGCCATAGATAAATGTAGGGCAAATTACTGAAATTATGTTGAGATAGTTTTGTGAGTAGTAGGCAATCTGAAAAATTTCCACCAAGCAGGAACTCATCATCATGTTCAGCACAAGGTATTTACTCCTGAGGCATTTACTCCTGAGATCGGCAAAATGCAGGACATGCGCTGGGAAAGTCATATTTTCGATAGCTCTGCCATCAGCCGGTTGAAGAGAAATATCTTTCAAGGCTCTAAAGCGTCAATCAGTAAGAAATTGAATAGCCAGCGTATAAAATTAAGTTATACCTATAAACCATGTTGCTGAATGGCGAACAATTGTCTAGCCTAAGAGCAGTCACTAGAGGTTAATTAAAAATCAAAATATTTTGAAATGCGGAATGTGAAAAACTTAATTTTTATAACCACTATCCCTGACCACAGCTTTCTGTTGAAAAAATAGCCCATAAAGTATGAGTTACATATGTACACACATATGACTAGACCAGTACAAGATTGTAATGCGATTTAAGTTTAGCCATTTACCCAATAAGATTTAATTGAAAATGCAATTAAGGCACACATTTTCTACCTCAATTTCATTAAAATCTATTAAAAGCTAATAAATAATCCAACGTTTTCCTTCCAGAGAAAATACACGACCGAAATGCTACGGATGAAAGCGCCTGAGGAGAACATGGAAGAACTCAGATTCAATGGGTTGCCATGCATGAGCAGAACACAGACAGCCATTGGCCTTATCGAGCTGTGTGGCAAGTAGTTACATGAGGCTGCAACATACGGTGGCAAAGCCGATGGCGGAGACGGCGCCTGGAAGACACGGAAACATGGTAAGAGCACTAAGCCCAATTTGAATTTACAAATTTTCCAGTTAATTTAATCACGGCGAACTCTTTCTCAAGTTGTTTGATGATGTGGGTTAACATATTAGATATTTGTACGTATGTGTGTGTGAAAGATATACAGATACTACAAGGGTGTTTCAAAATGTTGAGTATTTAAAAAAAAAAAAAACTATAACCAAACCGATGAGAAAATAAAATGTTCGAAAAGCATTAAAACAATTTTTTAAAATACTTCAAATTTAAAATTTAAAAACCCTGTAAAAAAAAATTTTGAAATTTTAATTTTTTTTATTAATCTAAATTCTTTGAATTTCAAAAAAAAAAATTTAATTTTCTAACAAAAAAATTAAAAATTAATAAAAACTATTTGAAGTTTTTTCAGAAATAAAAAGGAGACAAAACAGGTGCAAAACATAAAAAGATTTTAAAATGTTTTAATATTCTATAAAAATTGTATTTTAATTTTCAATAAAAATTTTATTTTAATTGTCTATAAAAAGTTAAAAGTAAAATTTATACTAAAAAAAAAAATTGAAACAAAAAAAATTTAAATTTTCGAACCAAAAAATTAAAAAAACTATTTGAAGTTTTTCCAAACTAAAAAGGAGACGAAAGAGGCGCAAAACCTAAAAGAAATTTAATATATTAAATTTTCTAAAAAAAAAATAATCGAAACAAAAAAATTTAAAAACCTTTTTTTTCTAAAAGTTAGTTACAAAATTATTTTTATTTTGTAAAAGTTAGTTCAATATTTAAAAGTCTTAAATTGTCTATTCTAATATGTGAGACTTAATAAAAAATGTAAAAAAAATGGTTTTAGACGTCTAAAATGCAATAATGCAAAATTTTGCAACTATCCGACCAACTCTCGTAAGCATAGTCTAATGCATATCAGCATACGGTACATAACACTCCTGCCAATAATATGTTGTTGTAGTGTGTCTATATATATAAAGTACAGGTATAATGTGTCGATAGGCTCTGGGCGATTACCACGATCTTCCAAGCAATCTCGTAGGAGCAACGGAAAAATCGACACTCAATTTGCATACGACAACATACAACACGTGCAGGCGCTGACAAATCGCTTTGCAGACCCCATCAAAATATCATTAAAAATAAAAAAAAATAAATAACATTATGATAAAGGAGGGGAGTTATACGTACATATGTATATACATACGTACATATATAAATTCATGTAGTACGTATATTTTTGTGTAGTACTGTTTGCATAATGCTTTTCTACAACGTAAGTAATAGCGTGTTGATGTCAGAGGCTTTCGAATATAGAAGATATTGCTTAAATTAAATATTATTTGCTGTTGCAAGTGCAACAGCGACAAGTGTTTGCTAGTAGCTGTTTAATTTCAAATAAACGCATTTTCGGTATAAGTTTCTGGTTTCCACGACAAGTATCAAAATAGTTGTACATACACATATAACTTTACTAAATTGATTTTTCTGAATTTTGCTTTTTTTTGTGTACAAAATTTCCATAGACAATAATCCATGTCAAATTTCGTGAAGATACTTCGTCAAATGAAAAAGCTTTTCATACAAGCACTTGATTCCGGTCGTTCAGTTCGTATGGCAGCTATATGTTATAGTAGTCGGCTATCGGCGCTTCCAACAAATGAGCAGCTTCTTTGGCAGGAAAGGAGGTTTGCAAAATTTCAGATCCATATCTCAAAAACTGAAGGACTACTTCGCGTATATACAGACGGACAGACGGTCATGGTTAAATCCAATCAGCTCGCCATGCTGATCATTTATATAGATATTTTATAGAGTCTTCGATGTTTCCATTTAGGCGTTACCAACATCATGGCAAACTTAGTATAGTTTTGGGGTATAATAAGCGAGTATAAGCGAGTCAGAAAGTGAAGTTATTCTTGTCGCAATCGTAAAAGTTCTTATCGGATATTTCCAACAGACATTGCTGTAAGGCGAAAAATCTCGTTGGTCGCAAATTGTCAAAGTTATTTGGAAGACGGTGAAGTGGAGACATCCAAGCATATTTTTCCATTGAAAAATCTCACCAGTCATAACTTTGGCAAACCAGGAGACATACATAGACGAAACTGATGTTAGCTGACAAATTTGTTTATTCTAAACGCTTTGTCGATTTATGAGCGTCTGAATGAACAATATACAGGAGTTGTTGGTACCACAACGGAACGGCGTTGTAAGCTGTCCAAGTGAGATCTCACTTAGGATCGACATTTTAACCTAACCTAACCTCACCTATGAAAGTTAGAATCTCAAAATCAGCAACTACACCCAACTTTTTTCAATATTTGAGTTCTTATCAGTGTTGTAAAATATCCAAAAAGAAAGTTGAAGTATACGAGTTGAGCGTTCGTTTGGCACTCGCTTACAAAACAATATGGTTTCCACATATTATTAGCTATTATATAATTCGTGTTAAAATGCATATAAACCTGTTATTTTTTAGACATCAGCGGCAGGGAAATGTATAATCCGTATATTAATATTCTTACCCTAGAAAAAAATAAAAAAATAAATATAAATTAAAATAATTAGTTTCTAAACTGTAAGTTTAAAAAGTTTTTGGAGCTCCGCATGTCCATCATTACGAAAAGGAGTACGTGATTTTTACTTTAAGATATCTAAAGTGAATTTTTTGATTCGATGTTTTGAAATAACAGAGATATAACATATAGACCCATTTAATATTATATATAACCGAGTGATCAGAAAAATGAGCTTAAACGAAATTTTTGTGTAATATTTTTTGAACACAAAATTGTCTCTCTTATTTAGACTATATGACTATTTATTTAAAGACCTTTTATGTTCACTAGTTCAGTATTGAAATTTAGCTTTATATCTCCATTAGTTATTTAACGAAAAAAAACCAAATTTTACAAAATAAATGCATATTGAAAGAAAATTTGACCAAAAAAATTTTAAGATCAGATATCTGACGTCCGTACAACCGATCGTTCAGATACGAGACTTTGTAGCATAGCTGCTCTATTTAAAGAACTAAGAACACATAATTTAAAAATTATATATATGGAAAATATTATATAATATAATAATTAATAGTGAAATATATTCATTATTATGTATAAGCGCTTTATATTTTTAAGCACTCAGAAAACCGATTATTCAAATAAGATTCCTCATATTATAGCTCACTCAGTTAAAGAGCTAGAAGCACCAAAGTTAATCATATTTTTACTAATTAGAAACAGAAAACAGATAATGAATATCAGCAGGATCGTATGACGTTAACATAAAGTTTCCATATAACCAATTACTAACCGATATGAGACTTTGTAACTTAACTCCTTTCTTTAAAGAGTTAGAAAAGAAATTTTTAGGCGATTTCTACCTATTAGAAACTAAATGTAGACAGTGAATAATATTATGATGATATGACTTTCACATATATCTACTATACAACCGATCGTTCAGATATGCGACTTTTTGGCTTAACTGCTGCAATTAGAGTGCTACGTACTCTAAATTGGCTAAAACTTTTAGCTGCCAGTAGTAGAGTGTAGACAGTAAAAATCTTAAAGGTCGGAGCAAGCTGACATATAGTTGCCATACAACTGATCAGTTCAGATGTGAGATTTTGTACTAAAACTCTTATATTTAAAGAGTTAGGAACACAATAATTGGGCAAATTTTTACCTATCAGGAACGAAATGTGGACAGTGAAAAATATTGAGAACGCATAATAGTAAAATATAGCTCACATAAAGTCGATCGTTCAGATATGAGATAATCTACTATAACGCATTTATTTAAAGAGCTACGAACACTTAATTTGGTAATGTTTTTTATCTATCAGGAGTAGAGTGTAAACCATGAAAAACATAAATATCGGCGTACTTTTAATATACTTGTATATATATATATGTATATATAGCTCCCATACAATCCACAGTCAGAATCATTATTACTATTTCTTTTTTTTTTACTTCATTAAAGAAATTTAGATATTTTCACAGACACATGCAGCTGTGTTGCGATGGCGTCCAGTTCCTTCGCAGCTTACACGTGTATTATTTTTTTTTTTCATTTTATTTTTTATTTTTTATTTTTTTGTTCAAGAATAAATCACGCACCTAACCATGTGGGCGGTCGTAAACCATTTGTCTGCCACAAATGAATTTGATTGATTTACATAGATAATGAAAGAAAAGTAGTATTTACAAAAACAACAACAACAAATAGATCGCTTGTGTAATTGTTTTCTTAAGCAACAACATTTGCTAGACCTTACAGGCACTACCTGTTTGGCGCACGTGCATGCTAAGTAAGCGATAATCATGCAGCTTAGGCTTAGATATGTAAATATGTAGCTATATATGTATTTATACATATATATGAATTTGAAATTACTTACATATATATGCATATGTATGTGTGCGTGAACATGCATTTATAGTCAGCTTAATGTTCCACAGGTGTTCAAGCGCTTTCTTCGCTACATCTTTGTATTCTATTACAAATATGTACAATAAGTATGTATATACGTGTGTTTACATATGCAACTGTGTATATATGTATAAATGGGTTTCTTAATTCATTCATATTAAAATTCAAGCGCATTAAATTTTTTGCATAATAATAAGAAAATTTTACGATGACCCACACACACACACATACATACACACACATAATATAAATCAATAAATTGTGAACATTTCAATAATTTTATCGCTTGTTATTTATAAAATTATATAGAGAAAAGCGCGTAAAAACGCTGTTGTGTCTTAAGAAGCGCTTGTCAAAAATCCATAAATGTTAATACGCTGATTTTTTTGAATGCATTGCGCGGTGATTTGGCCCAACATAATTTATGGTCATACTGGAACACACCTTAGCTGGTTAGGCGACAGCGCCAGATGTGCGCATATACTCAAATATATATACATACATACATATATAATTCTTTTCAATATTTTAAAAATATTTATTATATGGGTGTGTATGGTAGTGTGTCTTTATAACTTTTTTTTTTTAACGCTTGGCTATAAGCCCAGCACACCTATACACATACTCTTCTACATAAATGCAGTGCTTATACATACATACATATAAGTAGTTATACATACATACATACATATTATCATAATACGCTTATGACTTACTCTTCCAGCTCTTCTTTATGCATTGTCTGCTGTCCTTATAATAAAAACAACTCAACAATTTGACAGGCACAAGATTTATTGACCTGCTTCAAACAAACTTATAAAAAAAAGCTCTTCTCATCTCATAAAATAAAAACCGAAAAATTTTGAAAAGCAATAAAAACATAAAAAAAAAAAAACTTTGTTTTAGTCTGGGTGTTACGAATTTCTTGATGAACTTTATATGCTCTGTTCAGGGTATAAATACCTACCTACATATATATATATATATATATATTATAATATGAACAGGCACATTAGAATTCAAAAATATTGTAAAACACTATAAAATATGAATATACCATATACCAGCGACAGCCACAAAACGGCCGAAAATAGATTGGAAGTTAAAAAACAACAACAAAAACCCATTTTAGAAATTATGGCTAAAAGACAAAATGTATAAGACACACACACTCATATGTATTTGGCATACACACATGCAAACAAGTGTAAAATACATGACAGCTCATGCGAAGAAAAGGGCATGGCATAGCTTGGCGACTGTATTGTTTCACATGCAACATGCAAGTCCCAATTGTTGTTGTATTTGTGCTGTGTAGCATCCCGCCTTTGCATGCACCAACCAAAAGCCAGCCAAGCAACAGTACGGGTCATTCCGTAAATCCTCCAACAGTTCATTATAAAAACGCATATAATTACGAAATAATATCACAATGTCATAACAAAACTATACACCAACACTCTTATATGCCACTTGCTCACACATGCCAAATGAGTTTGTGTATGTGTATGTGTGTTTGTTGAAATTTAAGCCCAAAATGTATTAGAAATTTGTAGCTGTCACACAGTTTAGTTGCAGCGAATGTCAAAAAGTGACCCACATTTTAGTCAAGCGAGGCGGGAGACCAGCTGTGCCGTCCCAAGTGGTGAGTTTCTTGTCTCGAGCGAAAGTGATGGCAGCTGCATTTGGTGTAGGAAGAGTCGGTGGTGCTGATTAAGAAACTATAATAAAAATTTTAATATTATTTGTTTAGCATCGTTGACGGTTTTCCGCTTTACAAAGACTTAAATGGAGTGTGCAGTAAAAGCTTCCACCTCCTAACTATTACGGCTCGCCGCTTATATTCGAGAAGGGAGTGATTTTGTATGGCACCTGTTAACTGTCTTCTTTTACACAGAGTATTATACTACAGGTTGTATGGACAAATGGCAGGATTGTCGATTGTAAGATTCAAAGATCGAATTCTCTCTCTCAGCATCTCAATCAAAAATTCAGACATCTAATTACTCACTTTCCGTTCTTCAACTCAACCTCTACCCATTGCCATGAGTTAGTTGGTTGGGTTAGTGGATTAGTTAGTGGGTGAATTTTCCGAAGAATATAAGCAACAGCTTACTTGCTTTAATTGTCACAATTTCCGTCCAAAATATGTTAGTAATGCAGCAAACATCTCGAGGGCGCGGCTTATGTCGAAGCAGGCGTTGGAGTTTACTTAAATATTTATGTATATTCACCGCGATTAGTCTATTTCCAGCAGTGTAAAAAATAACTATTTATATTCTGAGCTGGGTAGATCAAGTTTGCGTTCTTATAAAGTACATACATACATACATAATGATGAGCTTAATGAGCTGACTCGATTTAGTCACATTTGTCTGTATAATAATGCCAACCAGTCTTTTAGGTTTTGAGATATCGAACTCAAATTTTGCACACGTTCTTTTCTCACCAAGCAGCTGCTTATTTGTCGGAACCACCGATATCGGATCACTGTAGCATATAGCTGCCATACAACCTAACCGATTCAAATGAAGTGCTTATATGGAAAACTTTTTTATTTGACAAGGTATCTGCACGAAAATTGGCATGTTTTATTATCCAAGACAGTGCTATAATCTCCGAATATATTGTTCAGATCGAACTGATATAGCAGTTAGCTGGCATACAGACTGGAAATGCAAGCTCTTGTAAGGAAAAATTTTGATTTAAAAAAAATCTTCACGAAATTTGTCACAGATTATTGTTCGAAGCAACGCTGGAAGCTCCGAACACATTGTTCAGTTTGGATCACTATAGCATATAACTGCCATACAAACTGACCGATAAAAATCAAGTTAAAGAAAGAAAATAGTTAAACTAAATTTTTTTTATTTATTTCATAAATAATTTGACTTCAAACTTAATCTTCAAAGCATCTTCAGTAAAATAAAGTATCTCTTTGAAATTGAGACCATATTTGTTTGCTTTCTCCGCTTTGACTTTCACGATACAACACGCTAGTGAAAATCATTTCAATACAAATTAACTACGTAAATATAAATTTTCTGTAGAGAAAAGCAATAATAACAATTATTTAGTTAAAATGTGCGGCTTTTCTTAATACTATTATTATAATCAAAACAATTTTTATTATTTTTTTTTTTTAATTTAAGTTGATTAGTTAATCCACTTTGTAACAACGTGGCTTAGTGAACTTTGTTCGATTCGATTAGAGTGACTTGGGTCTATCAAATGGAAATTAATGCCATGTGCTTTCTAGCATGCAGCTGTGCTTTACGTTAATCAATTTTGTGTTATAATTGTTGTTGTAATTGTAATTTAAGACCCGCGCGGTGTAACAGACAGGCGCTGATAAGACGCTGAACATCAACTAACGGCCGATATACATATGTACATATATATGTACAAGCATACACATATAATGGAGTATATACATGCATATATATAAATTAATATATATATATATAATATATACATGTATTTATATTTATAAATAATCACATCTGTAGGTATGTTTGTAGTTATGTACTTATTTAAAGGGACAACGCTGTAGATGATATCACCGGCCAGCGGCCATAATGGCTAGCGATTGCGATGAAATGAAATGAAATGTGAAAATTCAAGTGCTTCACTAATAAATCAACAAACTGGTAATAAGTAATGACGAATTATGCGCTCAGCGTTTAAAAATAAATTAATATTATCATGCAGCTGGAACGGCGTAGTCGAAAATAAATGGCGTAAAGATGATTTAATTTTTGCAGCTTTAATTGCATTGTTGTTGGAGGAAACAGTAAAAATTAAAAACCAAAACAAAAAACAAAAACAAAAGAGAAGAGAAGACAGATAAATGTTGAGTGTAGTGTCAGAAATATTTGCTATGTAAATATGTATGCATAAAACGTATGTACATAGATTTAATTAAATAACTGATATTTTTCCGCTTTAATAGTTGGGCGTGGAATGATTGTGTGATTAATGAGCGCAGAATTTATTCTGATAATATGCTTTTTCTATTTTTTCAACTTTCTTGTAGAAAATAAAAACTATTTTGGCAAAATTCAAATCTTTGAAACGAAAAAAAAACTCTGTTCAGTTTCTGAAATATTAAATAAAAAAACTCATAAAATCGGGAAAATAGTGAAATTTTCAATTTCGTATAGCTCTTCGGAAAATTTTTTCCAAATTTTTTTCTTTGGCAGAAATTCGTTTTATGATAAGACAAACCTTTTCACCAAAACTCATTCGATTCGGTGGGGGTCGCGTCCAACTATTTGTCGATTTGACCTGGACTTCTACTGTTGCGACTTTGGACTTAAATTCTTAACCAATGTTGAGCGTTATTGTCAATGATTTCTCTGCAAGATAATATGTATACTCAATATTAAAGCTTAGCTTTCTTTCGGATTTTGTTAAACTAGCTCAAGCATTTGTTCAAGATATTCGATGAAAAGTAATGTGTAAAAGGGTAAT
The DNA here is from genome assembly GCF_042242935.1 of Bactrocera oleae. Lineage (NCBI taxonomy): Eukaryota > Metazoa > Arthropoda > Insecta > Diptera > Tephritidae > Bactrocera > Bactrocera oleae. The sequence continues at coordinate 60,679,519 of NC_091540.1, read as the reverse complement.
AGATGAGTAGTGAGTATATTTTTGCTTTCGGAACATTTAGAGCAGCCATTTTGTGGATATTCGTTACACTTACATATATACATATACTGGTACCTCGTACCTAAGTTAATTTTGACATATCTGTATTTGGTTCATTAGTATGCTGCGCGGTTATGAATAAAAAGTGCTTAATCAATTATTTAGATCAAGCTCAAGACACTAGATTGTTGTAATTCATAATCTAGGAAATGCTCTGGCGTTCTTTATAAATTTTCCGAGTCAATATTTAACTCTAAATTGCCATAAAGTATCAGGCTGTTAACTTAAGATTTGGCGCGATTGGTTAAAAACCGAAACGACTTTGATATACTGATGATGAATGGACATATTTGGTATAGATCAAAAAAAAAACCGGAGTTGACCTTCTCCTTGGCAAGTTGAGCAGATAATTCCAGCTACTCTGCCAGCCATGGACCCGTCGAAAGCTGAACTGCGAAGCTCATGAATATCTAAGCTATGTTCTAGATAAGGCTGGATATAAGCAAACGATGTGTTCCAGCGTCTCTCTCATGCCTACTTCCCTGCACTTTCTACATGTGTCATCGTTAATAATGCCCCTACGGCTTTTATGTGATGCCAGTAAACTGTGACCTGTGACTAGGCCAACAACCGAACCTTTTCGAAACCGTGTGAGTAGAAAGCTTGCATGATTTCCTTTTGCTTCCTTGCACAGGATCTTGACGATCCTGCTTGCTGCTAAAGTTTTGCATTTTACCCTGATCCGCCCCTTGCCTTAGCGAAAAAAACAAACTGAATAGGCAGTTGAGTTAGATCTCACAAGTAACAGATCTTATTGGAGTTCCGCAGAAGCAAGATCTCACAACATCTTTGCATAGTCTCTTAAGTAGTCTATGATATTCATATGAATTATTAAAAAAAATATCTTTGTACTTACAAAAAGTTAATTTTCTAACATTAGTACTTGACATTTGAAACTTATGGTAGGATAAAAGTAATATTTACACTCTGTACAGGGTATATTAAGTTTGTCACGAAGTTTGTAACACTCAGAATGAAGCGTTGGACACCCTGAAAAAAATATATATAAATCATCAGCGAGATGAGCTGAGACGATTTAATCATATCCGTATGTCTGTATCTAGGCGAACTAGTCTTTTTCACAAACAGCCTTTACTCTTCAAGAAGCAGCTTATTTCTCAAAATCGCCGATAACTATTGATATATTGTTTGCTTAGGACCACTATAACATATAGTTGCCATTGAAACCGAATGCTCTAAATCTAGTTCTAGTATGGAACACTCTTGCATTTGACAATGTATCGTAACAAAATTTATCGTTTATAGTAAACAGATAATCCATTTTCTTTGTATACATATAGCGATTCGCCCAAGCGTAAAATATTTGTTGTTATTTCAAGTTTTCTGTTGATTTTACGGCGCTTTAGTTTACGAATTGTGGATTTTGTGTTAAAAAATTATTAAAAATGTGCAGGTCATTTTTATTTGTCTTAAAATAATTTAAAACAATTTAACGCAAACATTATGTTAATCTTAAAAAACAATATTGAAACTAGTAGTTTATGCAGCTTTAAGAATACATGTGTATTTTCTAAAATGGCTACTTTGTCATGCTCGCACAAAAAGAATTGTCACAAACTGTCGACACACAGTTGAATGAACTCATTTAGTGAGCACGACATGTGTAACGAATACACACAGGTACGCACATACATTGAATTTTTTTGTTTTTTTTTGGTTAATATTGTCTGTGCGCAGAGAGTCTTAAATATCCTGGCATGCAGGAATTTCGAGGTATCTCATAACAGTGAATGAGTACAGTGAATGAGGCATTACATGCGACCATAGCGCTGCCAATATGACTACGGACATTTTTCTGCGCAGAAAAAACAAAAAAAAAAAAGAAATTGGAGAAAAAAAATACAGCAACAACACATGTGTACACATATTGGCTGTAGCATATTCATCGTTGCTGGTTTTGTGTGTCGGCGACGCCCCCACTCTAGCACACACACGTTTGTATGTATGCGACAGCCGACCACACAGCGGCTGGAGTCAACAACAGCGGCATGAGCGAAGCAGCCATAAACTCTATACATATGTGTGTGTAACATACATATATGTATGTATCCTTGCCTGCCGCTTTTATCCTGCCAACCACAAAAACAAAACAAAAGTCACATATGAATGAAATAGAAAGAAATGAGCGATGAGAAAAAATGTTATCTTCTACCGTTACACATATACTGCTCTCACTCTGTGCCACCATATGCACGTAAGGCATACCTCTACCCTAAACACATGTGTACCTACAACACAAAATAAAAAAAAACAACAACAAAAAAATCGGCTAAGGGTAGTTTTGCTATTTTTTTGCCATATACCAATTTTTGTTTTGTTTTTGTAATACGTATACTCACATGGGTGGATTTATATGCGCATAAAAAAATATCTAAATCCACACGTATGTGAGCATGTGTGTGCGTTTTGTAGACACAATGCGTTATATGTACGTGTGTATTTATGCGACTATGACCACTCCCGATTGCATGCCACATTTCCAAGCTCCTGCTGACTTCGCTACATTGATCCTGCACACATTTTTTCTACATAACTATATATTAAAGTAAACACTGGCTCAATGATTGTTTGTTATGTGCGTATGTATGCGTATGTGACAGCACCCGTGAGCTGAAAAAAATGTCGTTGCAACGCATTTGTGTTGTTGGCTACTGGAGCGAGCGTTACTGCCGCTACTAACGGCAGCTTTACTGCGCACATGCTTGCTGTCGCGTTATCCTTACACTACAGTTATATTTGTAGCATGCTTGCCATATTTACTTTTTATTGTTGTTGTTGTTGTAATATCTGCTGACTTCGTTACTTTTGTGCGTGTTCACTTGTTTTATCCAACGTCCTTTGTTTGCCTTTAAACCCTCCACTGACTTTTTGAGTTGTTGTTGTTGCTATGCAGTATTTACTGCTGCTGTTGTTGTTTTTGCAGGCAATTTGAAGTGCGTAGCGCGTGTTGCGTGTTGCGTGCGTCTTCATCATTTACGTGACACTGCCATGTTTGGCTTCATTTCCAAGGGAAATGTCTAATAAAAATGATTTATGCTTAGCAGCCATCAGCCAACGGCCAACAACATCGACGTAGAAGCGAGTAACCTTCCACAAATTAGTCGAATTAGAGAGCTTGTTGAATTTCCCAAAGTTTTCCAACTGCTATTTAACATATATAGTTCAGCGGGTATTTGTTTTTAGTTGCCACGTAGTTTTTTTTTTTGTTTTCTTTTTTTTTTGTTTTTGGTGTTTTTCTCTCTTCGAAGTGCGTAAATCGTTAAAGAAAATCGATATTTGGGTCTTTAAGGGAGCCAATTTTTTTTGTAAACGCTTGGGCAGAAACATTTTTCTGTTATTTTGTGCAATTAAAGGTACTTGTTGTGAGCAGTGATTATTGCTTTGCTTTTAACTGAATTACCAAGCTAATTAATTTCGCCGATAAAGCCTTCTAACAGAAAGTGTGGAGGAAAATTAAATGCTCTTAAATGTTATTATCCACTACAATTACAACCGCATTCACATACATACCATGTTTATACCTTTTTGGTGGTACTGCACAACCAATATTCAAGCTTTTGAGTAGCAATCAATCGATTATGCCTTTAGTAACACAGATACAGTAGAGCCTTAGAATACAATATAATACATATTAGGGTGGAGCGAAAAAAAAAAATTTTTTTGCTTAGCCTGAGCGTAAAATTTGTAGATTATAAAAAAAGCAAATTTTTGGACAAAAAAAAATATTCGCTTTCATAGAAACCGTCGTTCCTCTAAGCAAAAATCAGGGACTGTCAATCTTCACATGCTTCTCTTGATGTGAATTTTTTACCAGAAAAATTATTGTGCATAGACAGAAACAGATAATAATCACTTTGTGGCAGATCCGAACTATGAGAAGATAATCAAGCGCCCGGAGCTTCTGGCGCGTAGCTGTCATATGTTGTGGTCTGGACAATGATGAGACACAATTCTTTTGGTCAAAGCTGTCCGCTTTGAGGCGATTGCTTTTTTTAGATGGCCCAATTGTTGCCAGTACAGGTTCGAATCAAGGTTTTGACTGTAGGAGAGCAGCTCAAAGCTCCTGAGATCGAAACAGTGCTAAAATAATGATCGTACTTGATGCTTTCCATTATACTAACGATATTTTCGCTAAACGACTTTGGTAATAGTACAAAAAACTTAACTTAACTTTCCAGATTGAATAGGTATATAGATCTCATATCAAACTCTAAGGGCTTCCTACTTGAGCAACTGATAGTCTTCTCGACACCTTCTAAATCGGTTTATAACTAAATAAAAAATTTAAAAACGTGGCAACCCATAAAAATATTAAGCTAAGCTTCTTAAACCCCATGTTTTGAAGCCTGCTTTGTAAGCAATGGCTCACTTAATCTATTTTATTGAATTAATTATTTTTCTGCCGGTGGCAACCTTTCCCAAATATTTTTAAATATAAGTATTCTTAAACTTTTTTTAGCTTGATACACACATTTTAGTATTGCTTTATCTTATAATTTTATTTTACTTGAAATTTTCATCAGGTGGCAATCCCTTTTGTTTAAAACTATGATGACTCATGCAAACTTAACTAGGCAAGACGTTAACGTGGCTGCATCGCTCATTTGAACAATTTTATTGAATTAGCCAGTTCAAACTGGTGGCAACGCTCGCAACATACTTTTAAGTTTACGGTTTCTTCAACCTTATTAGTTTGATATTGACACTATAGCATTCGCTTGTTTCGAGATTTTTTTATTTGCAAATTTCCAACAGGTGGCAACATTTTTTGTTTAAAATATAAGCATGAGCCATCTAATAAACATATACAAACTCGTTCAGCTTTCACTAAGTTAGATATCAATATAATACGAGCGTGACAAAATTTTGTTGCGCTACACATTTTCGTTGCAGTCGATTTATTTCATTTAGTTAATTAATTTTATTCGATTTTTTTTTTTTGCTATTCTAACGTTTCCGTGAGTCATCGCTGGTGGCGCCCAAAAATGCGAGCTCCGGTTATTTCAAGTAATTTTCGCCGTTGACAATGCATAAAACTAGCAACAATAAAATTGAGTCAATTTCACATTTTAACACTGCAATTATTTGTGACAAATTACTGCGCTGGAGCTGCACCCATTTTCACAGCGTTGAAACGCCACCAAAACAAACTGTTTCGATGTTGCTTGGAGGCAGGCAAATGAGGCGCTGTGCCCAGCTGGACAGCGCCGAAGTCCATCTGAAACGGCAACCGGGGCCACACAGGCGGCTGAGCGACCACTTATGCGCCGAAATCTAACATTGAAGAGCAATAAATCAAGGCAGTTTTATAGCTTTTCCGTGTTAATTCTAAATGGCAGCACAAAATTGGCAAACTGAGTTAGAAACTCTTTGGTTTATTGACTGGTCGAACATTTTGGCGCGCTTACTTACATATACTTTTCTGGTGTAGTGTGCGCTAAACTGAATGCAAATCGGTTATGTCTGGAATTGGAAATTGTAAAAATAAAATATAATATAAAAGAAGTCGAGAGCGTTTATTGACAACTAGCTCACAATCGCCGGCTATTTTTAAAACTGCGCAGCGCAAGACCCCAGGGGGCAGTATGTTTGTTATATAGTATACATATATGTATGTTCTGGTGTATGTGTAGTCCTGTTGAACGGGGTACGCGTACAACTTTATTGACACAGCTAATTTTGATTAATTGAAGAGTGCGAGTGCGATTGCGAGGGAGGCATGTCAGCAGCAATGTGCCAAGCGCGCTGTGGTCGGTCGCACGGCGCAGCGGAGGGGTATCGCTGAATTGCAGAAATTTGTTAATTAAATGCGCTGGAATTTAGCTACGTTTCGTTTATCTTTTTTTAAACATATATAGTATATGCTGTACATATGTACATACATACATGCCACTTTAATTGTGCAATGGTCAGTGGAAATGTGTTGAGTGATTGGCAGCCTGTTGCTGGCACTGATGTTGCGAGCAAGAAGTTAACAGATATAATACATACATATAAGTACATTAATTGTATATATACATTTGTACATACATATGTGCGGTGTTTTTTATATAGAAAAAGTTTTTGCAAACCCAACAGTCAATTGCAGAGTTTTTGACATATGACTGATCCATTTCGGATGGCTAGTGTAGCGAGTTTGAATTTTTTCCATATTTGTTTGTTATTTTATCACTACTCATGCCTCTATGATCTAAGCTGCTCAATTTTGAATTCATAAAAGAAGTACTTAGTAATAATTAGAGCATATTTTGGCAGCTTTAAAATGGCGTTCCCAAATTTGTGTGTAAGCGATTTTTGAGAAGTGTTTAATTTGTAATTCTATTTTGCTTGTTATATAAAAAAAAAGTTTTTGCAAACCCAGCAGTCAATTGAAGTGGGTTTATCACATAACTGCTCCATTTAGGTTGGGTACTGGTCCGATTTAGTATAAATACTTTGTTATATTTTAACTTCTTATGGCTATATGTGTGGCTTAGACATAGTTTTTGATCGTGAAGTGTGCCGTTTAGTAAAAATTTGCTGTATATTTTCGCAGCTGAGTCCCTAAATTTTTGAAAATTTTATTACTACCCATGCCGCTATGAGCAGTTTGGATGTAGTTTTGAAATGTTAAGTCGGCCGCTTATAGAAAATTAGTAGATATTTTCACAGCTTTGCACGTAAGTCGGCAAATTTTTTTTTAAATTAATTAATTTAATTAAATAAATATGTATTTTTGAGTAGTAATTAATCTCTAATTCTGCCGTGAAAATTTCAAAATAATATATATTTTTAAAAAGTGATCAATATGAAATTATGCCGTGGAAAAAATTAAATTCATAGACAACTTCGCACAAAAAATTTAAATACATACAAATTTATACAAATTTCTGTACATAACCTACACCTAAAAGCATATTTTCATAGCTACACATGCGTTCAAGCAAGTGTTGTGATATTAATATTATAAATTCTAATTTTTTTTTGTTATTATTATTCATGTTCTCGCTTTTGTTTTTATGTCTACGAACTCTGTGTCTATCAACATACAAACAAACACACTTATATGTAGGCGTACATGTATGTATATATATAACATATATAGATACATACCCGACATGGAATGCGGTGGCGGCCGCCTGTCATTTAGCAATTTTTAGCCTTTTATCCACAATGAGATGGCACATTAACATAAATGGCAGCGAAATGGCGCGCAAATTTGCGACACAGCAGTAAAACGTGGTGAAACAACGCACGGTTAAGAAGTGAAATGCCAATAAAATGCCGTGTAAAAAAATTACGCATCCATAAAATTTATGCTGGGCTGGCGGGCGGGCGAGCAGCGTTTATACCTATGTATGTGTATGCCTATATTTCTGAGTGTGTGTCTTTGATGTCTTGAGCTTGAAATATTTGCCATTTTTTCATGTTATTGAAAGAAATATATCGGAAGATTGGAGTAGACCGCATACTTGTAAACTTTTTTTGGACCAAATGAGTTCAAATAGCAATAATTATTGAAAAGATTTCCATAAAATACTGCCGAATTGTTTCTGTAGTACAAATTACGCTTCAGAAGCTCATAATTTCGAATAATTTTGAAATTTTAGATTTTTTTTCAGCTTTAAGCTTTTGGAGCTTTTCCCCCTAGCCTCACTTTGCGCGGAAAGTATCTCGAATACTTGAAATGAAGAAATTTCGCATACTTGAAAAACTGTCTTTGGTGCAAAGTGGCTTTGGAAGCTTTTCTGTTTTAAGCTTTTGGGGCTTTAACCCCAAAATCTCAAATAATGAGTTAGGGGTTGTTTACTATCCATGTTCCGGGCATCATAAGACCGTGTATGTATATTTTTTAACAAAGATTCAAAACATTATGCAGAGACCAGCAAAGATACGCTTAAAGCCTACCCGTTAGAAAGAGGCGACGAAAGCATTTGATTTGGCTGCGTTTGAGGGTATTTTGAAACAATTTTCAACTCTATACGAATATTTTACTCTAGAGAGGACTTCAACCAAACCGAACGTTAGGGGACTGAAAAGCTTAAAGTTGTTTGAGCTTCCATCCTAACCTCATTTTGTGAAGAAAGCGTTTCGAATACTTAGAATATCCCCTCTGAAGATGTTTGATATCCACATTCCGGGCATCATAAGACCATATAAGCTTTTTTTTATAAAGGATTCCTTACAACTGATATTAAAAGATAGATATATAGGCAAGTTTGAAGACCACTCTTTAGAAATAGACGACGGAAACATCTGATTTTGCTACTCTTGAGGATTTTCGGAACCGATTATACATTATACACTGAAGGGAGCATCATCTAACGTTGGACTAAATCTTATGACTTCCGTAAAGATATTTGATAACTAACTAGAGACCTGCAGTAAACAGATAATAGTTTTATTAGAACCAAGTAAAGCTGAATTTTTCATTATTTAAGGTTTTCAGGCTTCCAATAAACACTAACTTTTATTTGTTGGTTTAATGAGTTTAAGATCAGTCTTAACCTCAAGCTACAACTTCAAGTTATAAGTTTTCGAACACTTCACTAACCTATACCTACCATATAGAGAACAAATTCTAGTTATGTTTTGGTAGTTGAGAGTTAACAACTTCAAATTGAGTTTCTAATAAACCTCACAATAAGGATCTAATTTGTTGAGGATAACCCTTGAAAATATCAGTTAGCCATATAATAAGCACCCAGAGGACATTAACACACACATAACCAAGTAGAACCCAAATTTATTTCTTGCTGAAACAATCAGCTCAACAGAATTCTTTAAAAATTAGTAGTATAGTGACATAACAATAACAACAGCAAAAATAACAACAACAAAAAAATCTTACATAAACTAAAATTGAAATTAATATATCAATCCAGCACTCATCCATCTTGTCACACCGCCAATTTTATAAACATAAAGTACCGTTACTTAATTTTATAGTCGCTGAAATAAACTTTTGAAAAACACAAACAGTTCGCTAAAGACACACGCCAAGCCAACTAAAAAGAAGAAGAAGTTTTGGTTGGTGCGAAAACTGTGCTGACCTTCAAAGTAGCATAACAATAATGTGCATACATTATTATAAACTTTATAGGGCAACAACAATAAGAACAAAAACAAAATCCGATAGAGTTTTAAGCACAAGAAACGTGGCAGTGAAACTTTAAAATGGTTATTCATGCCAAGCTTTGCATATATACCTAGTTACATATGTATATATATTTATGTATGTATGTATGTATATGACAGCTATAGGTATATATGTTTGTGTGTATATATATACTTATGCATATTTACGCCAGCAGAAACCAAGAAGGCGAATAGCCAATCGACAGCAACTTATGCGCCGGTTCATATTAGCCATCAAGCAGCTTGAACTGCTAGATGAAACAGGTTGTTGTTGTTGCCGTGCTGGTGATTTGGGTTTTCTGATATTATTGCCATTTATAATAATAATAGAATTTTTAGCTTTTACTTGTTGCTATTGCACATCATATACTCATATACATACATATGTGGGGGGATATTAATAAGTACACAGCTAATCACTTAGAAGAGCGGTACATTAGGACGGATCGAAAAACAAGTTTAATTTATTTTTCATACATAATGTTAACATACTGCAAAAATACCATCTGAAATAATTAATGCGGTGAAGTCATTAATTTTATAACATAGAAAAATGTCTAATCTCTTTGATCTTTGATTTTGATCGATAAGTTTGTAGAGCAACTATATGCTATAGTGATTCGATCTAAAACATTTTTTCGGATATTGTAGCGTTGACTTGAGCAATACTCTATGCCAAATTTCGTGAAGATATCTTGACATATAAAAAAAATTTCCATACAAAAACTTGATTTTGATCGTTTAGTTTGTATGACAGCTATATGCTATAGTGATCCTATACCGGCAGTTCTCACAAATGAGCAGCTGCTCGGATAGAAAAGGATGTGTGCAAAATTTCAGAGCGATAGCTCAAAAACTGAAGAATTAGTTGGCGTATTCACAGACGGACAGACACATATGACTAAATCAACTCAGCTCGTCACGCTGATTATTTTTTTCTATAACTTGAAATATATTCGATGTTTCCATCTGAGTTTTACAAACTTCGTGGCAAACTTAATATACCCTTTGTAGGGTATAAAAACGCGACATTTTATGATTTTGAGGCGATATATTGTATAAAATTTTAAAAAATTTAAAAATTGAGGTTGGACTTTGAACGCGTCGACTTAGCAAAAAATCATTGCGAGCCTTTTTTGTTAATCGTTAATTTCCCTACAATAACAAGTTTTCATTTTCACTATACAATAATTTGTTCGAAAGCATTAAATATCCAAACAAAAAGGAAAAAATTATATTTATTTTTTGGACCACCCTGGGAGTACATGTGAGGTATGTGAGCGATTGGCGGCAAACGTCAGCTAATCATTCATACAAGTCACTAAATCGCTATGAATGCTTATTTGGTTTTAAGCGCTGTCAGTAGTTGCCAGATTATGATTGATATGCATATACACATATACATATGCACATTACTATATGCTGGAATATACATATATACATATATATACAAGTGCATAAAAACATTTATAAGAATATCTTAACTTCGGCTATCATCTGTGGTTCAATTCTTTCTCGCAAATGACCATGCATATATTTATAATACATACATAAGTATTATATATGTATGTATACACAAACATACACATATCACTTCTTCTTTTTTGCATTATCGTCTTATTGCCGTTTGTTCATATCGCAAGCACTTGTTTTGCCAATACTTCTTTTTTATTCTTTTATTACTCTTATTATGTACTTCCCACCGATTGCTCATGCTTATCGTAGCAAAATTAAAAAAAAAAAAAACAACATGAAGAAGAAGCAACGAAGCAATAAAAACAACAAGCAGTGAACTTAAGCGAACAAAGCCTTGCAATCGTTCTGTAATCGCTACTGCAGTCGTGTGCAGAAAACCAACAGCGTACCGGCCATTAGAGAGCTACCTATATAAGAATTAAGAGTCATCATATGCTTCCTGTTTCCTTTGCGCCATCATTCATCGGACAAAAACTATGAATTTGGCTCGAAGCAATTTTTTACTATCCTTCCTTATTTGTTGGCTGTCACTGGCTTGATGAATGTTGCATTATGGTGAAAGGGCCTGTAGGAAAAAAATGCTGCGATACATTATCGGTTTATATCACGAAGTTATGGTAACTTTTAGAACTAGCTGGAAGCTATTGAAATTTTTAGTACAACAAAGTTAGTAGTAATTATTTTAGAGCATGTCTGTATTTATAATTGAGAAATTAAGTATAAAGCATTTCAGATTTTCCTCACAAATATTTCTACCACAAATACTAAACATAGCTTAGGATATTAAAACATAGCATACTCTACTTGAAAGCGTTAAAGCTATATTTAGTACTAAACTGAATGATGAAAATTGTATGAAAAATTTCTGAAATTTAGTACTAAAAATTTATTTAAAATAATTAAACAAATAGCTTATGTGAGTTGTTGTCTATAAAGCAAGTTAGTGGTTTTTAAATGTAAACCGCCCTATTTAGTACTAGTTATGAAAGTAAGGATTTCAAATGTATAGCAAGTACTAAAAGTTTTAAATTGTCTATTTTTAAAATAAATCGTTAAAATTAGTAGTAGTTTTAAATATTTTCAAAACTTATGAGTAGTGTTGTCCTTAATGTAGTCAGTTTTAGTACAAAATAATAGCATTTATAATGTTTAGAATTTCGATTGCATAAGTAAAGATTATGTGAAAACAATTTAGTTAAGCTAGTTTATTCCAATGGAATTTTTCATTTAGTACTAGTTTTCCAAATTCTGAATATAATTTAGTGCTATTTCTTTTGTTTTATTATATATACATTTATATAGCATATATATACATATGTAAGGGCTACATATATTTAAGTTTTGTATTCCAAAAATGTGAAAAAATTAGTACTAAACCACTAAGAATGTAGGTATATCTAAGGTCTAGTAAAACTAATCCATTATTTGTACCGTATATGCCCTTAGTATCTGTAACTCGCATTTTATAAGTGCGATCGGGATACGCTATATTATGTTAGAGAAATGAGATTTAGTACTTCTCAGTTCTGTTGACTCAATATTGTTTGAGTACGCGTCAAAGATGGTCCCCAACTAAGTACTAAGTAAGGTACTAAGTGTTCCAAAAATGCTCAATGCAAATTAATAATTCAATTTTATACAAAATAAATGTAAATTACTAAACAAAATTTAGTACTAAATTCATGTCTACTACAATTTCTTATTAATATTATTGAAGTCATACTATATACTAAATTTTATTTTAAAAAAATTTCTAAGTGCGTTATAGCTCTTGCAAAAATTAAATAAGTACATTGCTTTAATTTAGTACTACTAGACTGTATGCTCAAATTTAGCACTAAATTGATTTACCATTTATGCTACTTACTATTTCCCTCAATCATTTTTTTACGTAATCCAATTTAGTACTGTTTGACTCTGTACTAAAATTTAGTACTAACTTTTTTTACCATTGTGTTTGCTATTATCTTCAAGTGAAGCACGAAAAATTTCTAAAGCTGTTAAAGCTGTTTTTTTTTTTTTGCTTATTATGAAACTGGTTCTAATGTGCTAGCATTTCCAGCAGGGCTACTTCCACTCAGCTTCGTACCAAGTAAGTTGATTTGCTTTGTTTCCGATACCTTCAAACTGCTGCTAAGCATATAAACTTTTTGCTTCAATGTAGCTCGCTGTTGCCACTCGTCTGTAGTACATACATATGTACATAGATATGTGTACATTCATATATGTACATACATATGTATATACTTATGCAAATATATAGGCAAGTGTCAAAGCATCAAAATATAGCTCGAAAAGTAAGCGTTACGGCTAAATTAAATATAATTTATGAATATTAAGTAAGAAGTGACATAAAAATATTATAAATAAAATTAAAGCAAATTTAACAGTAATTATATTTTATTTAATAACACATAAAAGTGAGGTTATAACAAATAATGCTGTGCTATTTTTAGCAGCAGTTGCAGTAATAAGTGCGAAATTTATATTTCTGGTGAGTTGACCGCAGGAGATAGATATTTTTATATATTTTTCTGTCTACTTACTTACTTACATATGTATTATATTTATATTGAACAGTGTATGCAATGAGTTTGCTAATACAACATATTTGTATTTACGGTATATATGCTTGCACTTGTGTGACACAAAAAGAGCATTGACTATAAATCATTTTTCACTGAGTCAATTCACTGTTAGATTTGTCATCGTTTATTTGAAAAACAAAAAAAAAAATTTTACATTTATATTTCATATTTAATGAATAGGGTGTGCTAATACTATAAATGTATGTACACACTTACTACTTAGGGTGGTTAAAGTTTAATTAATTTAAGGCATATTTTAGTATTGTTCATGAATTTCATAACTCGCTCACAAAAAAAAAACATTTTTCAACGGTGAGGTTTACGAAAAAATTATAGGAGACTATTTTTGTAAAGAATTAAATTGTATGCAATTTTACGAGGTAAGATATTTTTTTTCCCGCAAGTAGATACTGAGATATGAATTTTTCTTTCCAATAAGCGAAACCGAAACGGAGTGACTTCCTATTAATATTAAAATAGATACTTTTTAAAATGTCTACCAAGCAATCATTCAGAATATAAAGCAAAAAGTTATAATAAAATTTTATTTAACCAACCTAATGCTCGAGCTATGAGCTGAGATATGAATTTTTCTTTTCAATAATAAAGAAAAAATTTGAAACTGAAAAGCGAAGGAACTTTTTATTAATATTAGAATAATATTTTTGAGGCGTTTTAAATTTTTAAAAAAAAAATTTATATTATTATTTCTGTTTTAATTTTTTAAATTTTATCTAAATTGTTTTTATATATTTTACTATTTCAAATTTTATCTTTTTTTTTTGTTATAAATAATTTTTTAATAAAAAAAATTTAATTACAAATACAATACATAAAATGTTTAATTAAAACAAAGTCAACCATATATATGTAGAAACGCTCAATGTTAATAAACTCATTTAAAAAAAAAAATCTTTTAAAATAATTGCAATACGTGCTACAAGTAAAAACTTTTTAAAATCATTTTTCTAATTTTTTTATATTTTTTTGCACAATTTTATTTTTTTTTATATTATATTTTAAGTTTTTAAATTTTATTTTAGCAAAGAATTTTTCAGAGTATAAATAGAAAAAATAATCGATTACTTTTTAACCACTCCAACACTCATGTGAATATTCTTGTTAAAAAAAAACATTTTTTAAACTGAGTTATAACAAAAATATGTTTTATTGTGCTTATTATTTCTTGTATATAAATACATATGTATGTTTGTAAAAATGTATATTCTCCAGCACGCGCTCACTTTCAAACAACTTGAGACCTCTAACCTCACTTTATTTCACTAATACTTAAATAAAATATTGAAATAATTTAATTAACCGCTATTTTTTATTTTTATTTTTTGCAGCCGCTAAAACACTGTTGTTGATTAATGATGTTGGAGTTCTGTTCATTAAATGTTGTTCTAAGATGGTTTTGGCATGACTAACAACTGATTACGAGTGAGATGCGAGCAGCAACGAGTGTGAGTGCTGATGACAACAAGCGAAATTGATGGATGCAAAGCAACAAAGTAACAAAGTAACGATTATATTGCAAACATATCGATAGCAGGTGAGCGGATAATTTTAGCCAAGCAAATATAATATCTTGCGCATACATATGTATTTACATATGTACATAATAAGTGTTATGTATTCAGTATTTATGTATATGCAATTACATGTACGCTCAGCTGCGAGTGCGAATGCTTTAGCCGGCTGTAGGAGGGATTCTTATTGGAATATTTCTGGGGTTTGCTGAAAACTATGAAACTAGTTTGTATATTTATAACAAAATTTTTGTAAAAATCACTCTAGGATGTTGAAAGACTTAATTTCAAGGGCAAAAATGAGATAACATATATCTATACATAATTTAAATATGCGCTTTTAATTGTAATGAGCTTAGTGAAAATAATTTATTTAAGTTTTTTATGGTTTATTTTATTTCATTTTGAAAAAAAAAACTAACGTTATTTAAATTTTTTTATTTTTTTTTATATTTAGCTTTAACTTTTTTTTATAAAATATTTTTTTAATAAAAACAAATTTTAATCAAAAGTTAATGCAATACATGCTACAAACAGGCACTTTTCAAAATAATTTTCAATTTCATATAATGTTTGTAAGTTTTTGTACACTATTTAAATTTTTTAAATATTTTTTATTTGTTTTATTGTGTTTTAATTTTTTAAATTTTATTTAAATTGTTTTTATGTTTTTTACTATTTCAAAGTTCATTTTAATTTTTTTTATAAATAATTTTTTAATAAAAAAATTTAATACCAATTACAAGACATAAAATGTTTAATTAAAAAAAAGTCAACCATATATACATATGTAGAGACGCTCAATGTTAATAAACTCATTTAAAAAAAAATCTTTAAAAATAGTTGCAATACATGCTACAAGTTAAAACTTTTTAAAATCATTTTTTTTAATGTTTTTGCACAATTTAAATTTTTTTATATTTCATTTTAAGTTTTCAACTTTATTTAAAATTTTTTTATATATTTTTTTATAGTTTCAAAATTTAAATTTAATTTTTTTTTACTTTAAAAAATATTAAATATTTTCATTTAAAAAATACAATATAATAAAATTAAATATATTTATAAAGAAACTTAAAACGTTAATAAGCTTATTTAAAAAGAAGTAATTTTGATTTGCTTTAACAAAGCTTATTGCAATACTTGCAAAAGGTAAAAACTTTTCCAAATAACTTTAAAAATTTGTAAATAAAAAAAAAAATTATGTTTTGTATATTTTTTTTTAATTTTTATGTTATTAAATTTGTTAATATTTTTTTACACTATTTAAATCAAAAATAAAATAATAAAAAAAAATTTTTAATTTTTTTTCTATATTTAAAATTTTTTTTTTAATTATAACAATTTTTATTTTTTTTGCTTTTAGTGTGTTAAGCAACAATTTGCGTACTGATCTCAATGTTAATGACCGCAATTGTTTGAAATTCAGGCAAATCGTTTATATACATACATACGTACAAGTAAAATACAATGAAATATACATATGTATATATATACATACATACATGGCATTCTTTCTAAACTTTCATAGCAACAGTTCTGCTTGATCAAGCACGACCAAATAGTCATAGACCTACATACATACATACTTACATAAAAAGATATAGACATACATACAAGTGACTCTTATATAGATACTTATATAGCACAAAAATCCATATGTATCGATGTAAATGCATACATATGTATATGTTACGATTGCATACATACATATCTATGTATTTCACCTTGTCCATTGTGAAGATCTTTGGCTGTGTACTAGCTACCAACAAGTATTTCTACTTGAAATTTAAGCTAGGCTATGTTAAATGGACCCAATATTCAGGTACAAAATTTATTGCCGACATACCTTGTTTCGACTAAATGCAGTTCAAGCTACTAAATACTGAGGTAATGGTACTCGTTAATGCTAGTAAACAAGCAATTACATTTAAATTAATTTGACTAATGCTGAGCGCTAATCTGCTGCATGGGTGATTAGTTTGTATATGTAAATCAAAATTGGGTCCAAATATAAGCATAAACTTACATAAGGGTGTAATTTTGGGAAATTAGATAAAATATAGAAAAGGTGGGATATTTTCAGAAGTATCAAATTAATTTGTCTTAGATTTATTATTGCTTTCTAATATAGGCCAATCTATCAAGGTATTGGAGTTATTTGGCATTATAATCGTTAGAAAGCAAATAAATGAATTTCAAAAACTGGCTAAAATTTTAATGTAAACCTCAAACTCAACACTTCTAAGCAACCGCTTTCAAATTCATTTAGCTTGGTTAGACACTATATCGAATTGTTCTTCACTACAGTACTTAGCGTAGCAATTACTTGACTTATGATGTCTATACTCGTGTTCGAAAAAAGTTGCGATTAACAGGCTCGAAAAAGTGTGGGATATCTCGTAGACACGTTATGCTGGCGCTTTTTAGTGGTTCAAATTTAAAATTCCTGTTAAAACTTTCTACAGAATTTCGATTTGCTACTACTTAGCCAAACCTCTTGGCAGTATCAAGTATATGAAGGAATTTTCGAAGATCTGGTGGGCAGTTTCAGAAATTTTTCCATCACAAAAATATACTCAGCTCTCCGACAATATCCACCAAGTGCTTTAAGAAGTACACCTGATTATTTTAGCTTCGGTGCAGCCGAAGTTTACGTTTTTCTTGTTATTGTGCTCATTTCAACTCCCCGCGCGCTTGTATCAACTCAAAGCCACTCCACTTCCCGCATGTGTGCCGCCTTGCATTATCATTAAAATATACTGTGCCGTACAAAGTGTAAATTACTGTTTACTGTTTGCTTTTCTCAGCGCTACTGTTAACCGAAAACAACAATAACAGCAACAACAGCAAAAAATATATGCATGAGCAAGCAAATAGTAGCAAAAACAAAGGCAGAAAAACCATATCGCATGATGTTCAAATACGAGAAAAATCATCAAAAGTTAAAAAACAACAAAACAACAACAACAGCAGCGCAAATAAACGAAATGAGAAAGTAAGTTTGTTTTTGTTTCTTGCTGTTGCTGCTGTTGTTATTATTACTGCCACTAAGTGCTTTGGTTGCTGCTTGCTGCTTTTGCTGCTGCGGCTACTGTAGATACGCGGCACGAATGGTTGAAAAAAAAAAACAACATTTAAAATAACAACAACAACAAATATGTGGCATACAACAAGCAGCAGTGCGGTGAAATGCAGTTTCAGAACGGAAAAAATGCAAGCAATGAGGCACAACTTGCAATCAAGGCTGTAGATTGTTGTTTTTGTATGTATGCATGTATTTGTGGCATGCTACCATGCTGATATGTGCACTGTTGTTTTTGGTACATAAATGAAACGCTGAAAACGGCAAAAGATGCAGAGAACGCTAGGCTACAAGCAAATATACACATACAAACATACATATGTACATATATGTGGATATACATATATATACACTCGTATATACATACATATATACCTACATATGTATATTTGTAGTAATAACAAAAATCGCGCCGAACGCGACGCTGCGGGCGTTTCGCCTAGTGCAGCGTTGCTGATATGCTGGCGCGACGCGTTACCACCGCCCTGCCCAGCTCCATCTCAAGCGCGCCGCTAGTGATGTGGCATCGCTGGTTTGGCGTCTGGCCGCCAGCATGCCTATTTGATTGCTGCTGCTGCTTCGCCTACCAGCCATTGGGCTTGTTGACTGCCTGCCTCCCTCCCGCCCAGCCTTTGCCACGCTCGGTTATGTGTTTGTTGGTTTGTTTGTCTAGCGCGTCTGCTGCCAGCTGCCTGCCTGCGCTGGATCGCCATCTCGCCAACTCCTCCAGCAGTCAGCGAACAACATCAACAAAAACAAAAAAAAAAAACTACAAAAATAACAAAAAAGTCAGCAATATTAAAAGCGCAAGAAACGAGCATATCAAGAGACAACAGCCTACGAGCACACAAACACAAACACACGCACACACATGCACTTAAATATTGACGTATAAACACACAAGCCTGCGCGATAAGCACAACAACAAAGGAAAAGGGAAGAAATGGTTGAGAGTGAATTACAAAAAAAAAAAAAATTCAAAAAAGAAAATAATAACGAAAAGCGAATAAAATCGTAAACAGATCATCGAACTCGAAATGTGGCGTTTCGCGTTTACACACACACACACACACACACATACATGTATTTTGTTTTGTTGTTGCTTTTTGTTGTTGTTCACTTGCTCACTTTGTACGCTTTCGTTTATTACGCGTATGCGGCATATCTCCACACACACACACACGCTCGCCAGCATGTTTACTTTCCACAAACACACAAACTTCTATATGTATGTGTGTGTGTATGACACTTGGCGCGAGACTCCGCGTAGAGTAGAATCAAGTTGATGCCAGCAAAAACCAAAAATAAAATAACCAAAAAGAGTTGAAATGAAATGCCCATATTGTTATGTGCAGCTACATTGTTGTTATTGTTTTATTGTTTTGCGCTTAAGCCGCGCGCAATGCGCCTTGCCGCCTGGAAAAGCTCTGCGTTTGGCGTTGCCGCCATAAACATCTTTCCCACTGGCTTTTCAATTGCTTTCCATTTTCCCTTCTTTGTTCTTGTGTTTCGCTACTTTTATTGCCATTGTTGCTATTGTTGCAATTGTTGCTGCTGATGTCGCTATCAGCGAAATGTTCGGCCACGGCGCGTTTTTTGTCTTATTTTTAATAAATGTCATATCGGCTGGTAGATAAGCGCAGTTCGCTTCATGCCGCGCAGCCGATTCAATTCGATGCGGTTTGCCAGACATTCATACTTTTTTACATACATATTGTATATACGTGCTTGTATGTGTATGTGTAATATGTAGATTCATTGATTACACTGTTTACTCGAGCGCAGTTTACTATCGTCCCCCAAAAAGTTGTTTAAGCGCTGACAACTTATCAGGAGAATATCTTTTAATAAAAGCAGTGTCCCAAGTTAACTTTTATTGCTTCCGATATCGAAAAAGTTGGTCGGTGGATATTGTGCTAGGTAATAAATGTTCATAGCTGGCTTTAATCTGCCATAATTTTGTATGCGGGGAATCGAACAAACAACTGGCATAAGTGGTATAAACTGGTATAATAAAATATAGCTAGAAAAGCAAGCGTTTATTCAATGACATATCTTAAAACGGCTGTTTAAGTGCTGACAACTTATCAGCAGAATATATTTTAGTAGAAACAGATTCCTAAAATAACGGTTAATGCTTTCGATATCGAAAAAGTTGGTCGGTAAATATAATACTAAGTACAAAATGTTCAAAGATATCTTCAATTTGCTGTAATCTTAAGCGGCGAATCAAACAAACAACTGGCATAAGTGGTAAAAACTGGTATAATGACATATAGGTACAAAAGTAAGCGTTTATACCATTTAAGGGAGAATCAAACAAACGACGGGCATAAGTAGTATAAACTGGTATAATACAATATAGCTAGAAAAGTTAGCATTTATACCACTTTAGGGAGATATCGAGAACTCGTACTCAACCTAATAACTTTTTTGCTGCTTTCACTTGCAAATTTTTTTAAAAGAAGAAGGTAAGGCAGAAGGAAGGCGTGTAGCGAAGAGGCGGATCGTAAACAGCTGCTATCTCTGTTATTCTAAGGCCATTTTCCAAAAGCGTGTGTATTATTTTTGTAAAAAAAAAGTTCAAAAGAAAAGTAGTATTATGATTTTACTTTCAGATTAACGAAAAAACGAACAATAAAAATTATGAAAGTCTAAACCTGAACCCAGAACAAAATTATCTGAGAAACACTGTTACATAAAAACTAATTGTAAAGAATTCAAATTAGAATGTTATTTTTGGATTTCCAACAGAAACCCCAATTAGCGTCGATACTTATTCCTTGTTTATATATTTTGATTTTATAAATCGCATAAACGCTATAAAATTTGTACTGGAAGTTCTAAGCGCTAAAAAGTACATGCTCATACTTCATCAAAACCTTAAGTCTATTCACCGTGGAACTTTTGTGCTTTAAGCTCTTTATACAATAGAAGTCGAGCTAATACCGTAAACTCGCATAAAAACATTCCACAAGACTCTAATTTTCAACACCAAAATTATGCTTCTTCAAATATTTTGGTTGAAATTCAAAAAAAGCAAAACAAAAAAAACGAGAGTATAAACTACTAACTAACTTTCCAAAGCATATATAAGCGAATGCGCAAACGCATAATTTAAAACAGGACCCGTAAGTACATATAAAAATATTTGGTCACTCAAATGAGTGGAGGTAAAGTAAGAAATGGGAATATATGTTATTTCACTGGACACAGGGCCGTAGAGAGAAGATAGCATATTTTTATAGAGAGCCTATAGGCACCTAGTTTTAGCATCTAGAAGCGGAGCTTTATACTTAACTATTTTGGAAAGTATTTTATTACTTATTCCCAGATCTTATGAGTTTTTAATATTTTTACGGAAGATTGTATATACCATCTGATCAAATATTACCCGGATGATTGGAGAAAAAAAAATTCTCTAATTCAAAACAAATCTTTATTATCGCATTCCTGAACCAGTACAAGCATGCCAAAGCTTAAGCCACTTTTCCACACAAGTCTCGGCTGCGATGGCTCTCAGTACCTTCAGCAAATTTTGGCTCATTTTTGGAGCGTCATTCGCGAGATTGTGAAACAGTTTCGACATTATATATTTATAAACTCACGCCTCGCCAGCAGTAATGATGTGTTTGATGAAATTATAATCGTCAGCTACGTTGTCAAGCATCTCTTTTGCGACCTCCACTCGACGTCGTGTTTGCAAAAAATTCAGATCTTTTGTTACGAATCTAGCACGCTTTATACCCGAAACACTAACCAAAATATGTCGAATCAATTCATTAGAGATATTGAGATCCTCTGCCAGCTCCCGAATGCCAACACGACGTTTTTCCAGCGCAGTTATTTTAACGCTTTCATTGTTATCGTCATTAACAGAAGTGGATAGAGGAAGCGGTTTGCGCGCACATTTTAAATGGACCAGTCCGGGTTAATTTTTATCACATGGTATATATTATTAAATCCTACGATAAATTATAGCTCAAAATGATTAATATTGTATAACAATGTGCCAATTTTGCATACTCTCTTGCCACTCCGGTAAGTCTTCTGCTGAATTAACGATTCTATCGAATTATATAAGAAAAACTATTATACATAATTGAAGTTAAAATAACTTTTTCATCAATTAAGGAAAGGTATTATCGCGTTTTGTAATCGATTAAGATTTAATCTAAAGCCATATTTCTACATAGAGGCAGATAAATATATACATATATTTTTAGATGATTTATATATGTTTATTAGAATATACTCTCATATACCTTGATATATGTATATATGCTTACATACAAGTGTATACATAGGTAATATATTTTTAGCAAGAAGGCGCGCGATAACCACAAGCTTATTGATAGCTCAATAAATGCGCTACCTACAATAAATACACAAACATACATACATATACATATATATATATATATATATATAAACTTACTATCGATCAAGTATTTACATG
The DNA here is from genome assembly GCF_042242935.1 of Bactrocera oleae. Classification (NCBI taxonomy): domain Eukaryota; kingdom Metazoa; phylum Arthropoda; class Insecta; order Diptera; family Tephritidae; genus Bactrocera; species Bactrocera oleae. Next base: position 60,657,163 of record NC_091540.1, on the reverse strand, counting down.
ACTGTATGTATCCCATATGCACAAGCGCTAACACACAAGTGCAAGTGCACACACATACACACATATAATCAAGCATTCACTATAAATATATGTATATGCATGCATGTATGGGTATGTGTATTGGTGGATATGTGATTGCCCGTATTGACTTGCCTGCGACAATCACCTGCTATAGTGGCCAGTTGCCAACAACGGAAAACACTTGTCCACTGGACATTGTTTCGCGTTGCGATTCCGTTGCTCGGCAGACTTTTGCCCTGTTGCATCCACATGAACGTGGCGCAGTGCAGCGCCGCTAAGCGCACACCAAGCAGCAAATGCTGAAGGCGATTCGAGCGAACCGAACCAAACACACACACATATATATATATATATACATTAACCTATGTATGTATGTATGTGTGTAGTAAATCCGAAGATATAATGCAAAGCAAGGCAGAAGAAATAGAAAAAATCAAAAAAAAAATATATATATGTATATAAACGTTGAAAAAACACGAAATAAAAGTGAGATACAACAGCAACACAGTCGACTCGCAGTTACTCATACGCGGCGCGCACATGCAGATATGAACATATATTTATATTAACACATATGAGCGTACTACAATGTGGCGTTACGGCGCAATGCTAACCATTTCACTCTGCATGCGTCAGCGATAAGCGCACACACGCGCACACATGTACTACCACAGCTATTCCACTATATATTATACATATATATATACAAGCATGCACTCCTTGCCACTCAGCGCGCCGCACGCAGCGCTGCCATTCTCAACCGCTGCACGCAAAGTACAATATGTGGCGCTCTCGCTCTCGCGCTGCCGCGCTTTCATACTGCTCTCTGCGCAAAGCAAGCGCACTGTGTGTGATGTCTACGTCACTGTCGTATTGTATATACATGTGTGTAAGTTGTTTACTCGTGGCAATAGTAATCCAACCAGATAGCGAACTAGCGAACCCACTCAGCCAGTTGAGTTCTGTTCTTTATACTTTGAGTATGCGAATATGTGGCCAACGCCACGTATGTGGCTACATCTACACGGCGCGCACATACACACACACACGCGCACACATATATGCCGCTGACGAATGAATTGCAAGTGAGCGGCGCACTTAACACGAGACCGAGTCACCACCACTACCCCCACCACCAACACTGCGAGCAGCACAGCAACATCGTTGGTTCAACCACCAGCACCAGCCGTCACTACCACTATCGTGTGTGCGCGTTGCTGTATAGCGCTGCAGCATTTGCTGGCTGCTCAGCCGCCAAGTGGGCCGTCTCGTCATTTGTAGGCTAATGTTCGCTCGAAACTCACAACTTCGGCCAGTCTTCTTGCGACAATCGAGTTGTGAACGACGCGCGTTGTGTGCGCTTCTAACGTGGTCGTGGTGGCGTTATTCCGGTCTGGTTTTCCATTTCAACTAAGAAATTTTTGTTGGCGCTGACGTGCGCGACTAGGTACTCGTACGAGTATAGTAGGTTCTAAGTTTTAGCGCTCGCAACGGTAGTTCGTCAAGTTACCACCTATTTCAGACGCGACTTAAAAAGCGCCTAAGCTAAGCAAGGCGCTCGATCAGCTAGCCAATCGTTCGACACTTTGACTTCGCCTTAGCATAGACGACGCGTGGCAAACGCCGTACTCATAGTTTCGTATCGGCTCATAGTTGACGTAGTGTTGCGCTGATATCGCTCAACCGAGCAGCAGCAGCTAGACCTGTTCTTATTGTGTTAGTGTGATCTTAGTTGGGTGTTGTGTGGTTTTGTGGTAAATGGAAAGATCCGAATGTGCGTTGTTTGGTCGCCAGCTTCCAGGCATCGTGACTGCTCCAACAGAGTGCAGTGGAGTTCGCGCTGAAGCGCGCTACCACACAACGTAGCATTTCGCGCGGCGCTAGCGTATGCATTGTTTTTGTTGCATGGAAATTACGGTTTCTGGTTTTGTGTGCTACTGGAAGTGAAATGCACTTGCTGCATCAAATCCTGCTACCCGTTAGAATGTGCATTGTACGCGCGCCACTGACATTTGTGCAGGGGGGAGAAGAGTGCGCGCGCTTGTGTTCTTGCTTGAGCGTAAGTCTCTTGTGCAGCATCAAATGCATACATATTCATTTTTACAATTACTGTGAGTCAATCACTGATAGTTCGCTATATTTGTGCGATGAGCGCACTTTTATGTGCCGAGCGCGCGGACGCGCTTTGTTACAGCTAAGTCAAGTAGTATTAAAAAATATAAGTTTGAAACTCTTCGCTACTCAGTAGACTCCAGTTGATGCGAAAAATTGGAAATTTGTATCTTAAGTAAACGGATCTAACCGTAACGCGCTGCATTTTGTACCGCTGTTTGCGTTCTCGAAGTAATATATTATTTAGTTTAAGCTGTTGCCAAGCGTTTTTCATGCAGTTTGTCAATAATGCAGCAGCGCTTAACTAACGGTGAGCGGTACACTCTATTGGAATTTGGCTACTATGCGCGCGCCTTCTAGGCGCCGAACGCGCTCACTAGCAGAGAGCGTACATTAATACGCTGTGGGTTATTGGCGTAAGCCGCGCCGCCTTAGATATCAGTTGTGAGCTAAGAGCTTAGAAAGATGTTCAAATTGGAAACGCGCATGTTAAATATTAGTTTCGATTTAATGAGTGTTATATTTCACGAAGACCTGCGCGTTAGTTTTTCACAAAAATAAAACATCTACGCTTTTTGCATTGAACGCGCTCAAAGGTATGAACACGTTTAGGCAAATTTTGGCACACACTCCATGTATCCAATTTGCATAGCGGCGCTATTAATCGCAATAATATTAGACAATCATAGTGATTGGTAAAAAAGCACAAGCAGTGGCGTCTACTTTCAACTGGCCGAAAATCGCTTTGCCATGATCACTAGCATGCAGTCAACGCCAACGTAACGTGTATGTATACTATGCGCGCGCGCTACGTTACTATGCGCTGACGCGGCGATCGCGACGTCGACGAGCGCAGCGCCGGTGTTCTTGCTTATACCACTCTACGGCCATGCTTGAATGGATTTTCATTAGTATTTGTCAGCTCAGTCGCTGTGGAACGTTCAAACGTTGCGGTTATGGATTATGAAATTTGTAATACAAGTGCGCGCTACGTTTACCTAAGTATTTGAAGGCGTTCGCGCTAGCTACCGTGGCTCGTCGTTGGCAAAGCGTTAACGTTGCTGGCTTGCCAGCGGCAAATCATTTCGTGCGGTCAAAGCGCGTCGGAATTTCGAAATATTTGATGGAAAAGTGAATAAACTGTGTTCAAGTGAAAACTTAACTGAAGAAATAGTCGAAAATCAGTGAAGATATTGCGGCATTTGAAATAATGAAATAAATGAGAGAAAAAAATGTATTGGAAAAATAATTTAAACATAAAATATTGAAAATGAAGAGTAGAAAAATCAAAAATAAGTGAAAAGTGAATCACTGTTTGTTGCTTGCTTGAATTTATAAAAAAAAATACTAAACGAATTTAGTGACAATTATAGGGTATGAACAGGTTATATATTTACTGATTTTTATAAATAATCAAAAACTTTAAAGCAATATATTTTGTAACCCAAAAAATATGTATGAGCTAAGAATATACTTTAAGAACTATGCTTTAAGCAGCTATTTTCGAAAATATTTTCATTATTATAGCGTTAAAAATAATTAGACGAAATTTTTGATGATAAAATTCTAAAATTTTTTAAAAATATTTGATACTTTATACATATATATTAAACTATTGAAATCGAGTGAGTCTCTTTTTTTTATTATATTTACTACAACTTACGCTTTTAAGCTTATAAAATCTCTTCAAGCTTTATTTTTAGATCTAATTCAACAAAACAGGGTTACCAGCTTTAAATTAAGGGTATAAATTTTCCACTCAAATGCTCCATCATAACAAATTCCGTATACAGCGTATAATATCCTTAAAAAAACTGCAGCGACACCGCCTGGTTTTTGCCATCAGCGAGGTATAGAGTTCCTACGTTGTATTTAGAATTGTAGGAACTTCATACCGTGCTCTTGGAGAGCCGAAAAACTACAAATCAAAAAAGTTTTAAAAATTATAGAAAATTTATGATGCAAAAAATATTGACCAAAAACAAAACGTCAGATTTATGCACCAGAAATGTAGCGAAAATATACCAAGTAAAATATCCGAAATATACCTAAAATATATCTAAGACATGAAAACATTCAATAAAATTCTCAGTACAAATTAGTAAGATTATGATTCGAAAAATATTGGCCAAAAAGGCAGACTTATCCAACATAAACAGAACGAACTAAAAATACTGATATAATTCCGAAAAGTTAGCCGAAATATATCTGAAAAAATACCAAAATATACCCGAATATGTCGAAAACAGCAAAAAAAAACTCGAATCAGTAAAAAATATATTATAAATTAATTATATATAAAAATTAGACTTTGCTGCGAAAGACTAATGAAATAAAACAAGTATTCAACTTAAATTATGGACAGAGAAGGCTATCTGAAAACAAATTGAATAATTAAATAATAAAATAAATAAAAATGCTTTTTGGCAGAAAAACAAAAATAATTCACTTTTAAAACATCATAACTTAAGAAAAAGTGGATGAAGTTAGAAAAAATAAATAAACAAGGTCTGGTTAATATGAAGATTGAAAACATATTTTGTAGCAAAAAAAATCATTCTAATTAAACGCATATTATAATGGCAAAAAATATTAAAAAATTTAATAAAAATTTCAAAAAAATGAACTCTATTCTGTAAAAAAAAATTAATATTACAACTGACCAGATCTCGGCAAAAAATCAAAGGATAACTCTTTGTAAAAAAAAAAATTAATATTTTTTAATTTGAGATATAAACATTTTAATATCTTGAAAAATTAGATAATTAATTAAAACACAATTAACGCTATTCTGTAAAAACGTTAAATTATAACTGATCCGATCGTGGAAATAAATCAAACGGTAGCGCTTTGTAAGAAAAAAACAATATTATTTGATATAAGAAACAAAACATTTCAAAATAATAAAAATTATCTTGAAAATTCAAATTTTATAAATAAAATTAATTTAGTTTCAATTAATAAATGAAATGCGATAGACAAAATTTCACTACTGGATTTCAATGAAAGTACTTTTAAACATAACTAGATATTACAAGTATTTTTTTTAAATTTTTGAATACAAAATAAAATATAGTTATATAAACTTAAAAATATCTAAAACTTTTAAAAAACTGGTTAAAAATAATATAAAAATATTCATATTTTTAGAAAATAAATTTTAATCAAACATTATGACATATATTAATAAGAAATTGAGTTCTAAAAATTACGAAAATATTAAAAACGAAGTGAAAATTACATTTCATAAAAATGTTTGTTGTAAAAAATTTAAATATTTTTCTATATGACCAACACAAAAACTTTAACCATTAATAAGAATGGAATAATACTAAATAAGTACAGAATCATTATGTCCATGAAAATCGGTAATTATATTACTTTATAACTTCTAATTCACAAATTAACAATCAAAATAATAACTAAATGATAAATATTTATTGCAAAAATATATATTTTTTTTTTAAAGAAATAAGTTTTTATAAATTTGCATACTCAATTTCTGGTTCATAAACAAACTCAGCACTTTTTATAAATATTTATATGAGATATATATGTTTTAGATACGTTACATATAGCCTAGTTAAATATAGCCGATAAAAATATTATTTAAAAATTAAAACTTTTTCTAAATAAATAATAAAAAAAAATGTAATTTTTACTATAAAATACAATTAAAATATTTATTTTTGAATAACATAATAAAAACCTTAAGCCCCAATATTTATAATTAAAAAATTAAAATAATAAATTATAAGTTATGAAAAAATATTTCATACATATTGTACAAAGCTAGTTTCTGAAGTGCCATAATTATTCAAATAATATTTAATGTCAAGTAACAAAAAAGTGATTAGCCAAATGTTTAATAGAGAACCACATAAGAAATACCAAGAACTGAAAAGAATTAATATAAACCAATTAAAAAAAACTAAAATAGGTAAAATCAACTATAAAAAATAAAATTTTTAAACTACGCACTAACGCCAACAACAAATCAGTGTTCCAACGAAAGAATCAAAGAGATTTTAATACGCTTCAACTGAGTAATATGTTACTTTATAACATGTAACGGTATGTATGCTGAGGCACTTAAACATTAAATACTCTTTACAAAAAGAGAAAAGCCGTCTATTGAAAAATAATTGATTTCTTTATAATAGACCCTATATTTTGCAAAGAAAATCTAGAGCTTGTTATTCAAACATTTTTAAATGGAAATTATTTGTCTGGAATTTATAGCAAAAAGTAAAATTTTTCATTTTAATATTTAAAATACGCCAAACAAAAAAAAGGTTAGAACTGAGCACCAGCAAAAAAAAATTATATTTTGATCAATATTTACCGTAAAGAATGAGATCAACGAACAACGTTAATAAAATAGACAAGTTGTGTCCAAAAAATAGCCGAACTTTATATTTAAGTTATAAAACATGCAGCGCTATCTATTGATGCATTTTATAATGTATAAAAGTTTAGTTAATATATAAACGATCATCATCTTTGGTGACAAAAAATATATATAAAATTTTATGTTAAACTTGAAAAGAGACAAAATTTCGCTGAGACATACGAATTGATGAAAAAAGTTGATGAAATTTATGGTGATGATTGTATGAGTCGTACTTATTGCCGTCGTTATTGGTATCGATGCAAATTTTGCTACGAGAATGTTGGCTAAAGGATAAAATACCAGCAAAAACACTATTTGGACAGTTTTAATTCAAGATTTGAGTAATAGAAATATCTGTGCGCGTTTTGTGCCACATTAATTATATGAACACCAAAAAAGTTAAAGAAATAAATAAAAAAGTTTGATGAAAAAAGAAATAGGAATATTCTCCCATAAACCGCCCTACGTATTCGCCTGATCCATCACCAGGCGACTATTTTCTATATTCAAACTAAAAGCATTTTATGATGATATCTCAGACATTCAAGCAGCGGTCCGAGGTGCTGAAGAACATTCCTATTAATGACATAAAAATCTGCTATATAAATGCTGATTGACCATTCAAAATGTGGTATTGAGTCTAATAGAACCTATTTCGTATAAATAATAACTTTCAAACATAATGTGCAATGTGTATTTTGCAGTCAAAAATTTAAGTTGTTATTTTTAGGGCTTATCTTGTATAGTGTTTACGAAAAAAAATTTATATAAAAAAAAACAAAAATTAAAAAAAAAATATCGAAAACAAAAAAAAAAGTAAAATACAAATTAACAATAAAAAATAAACAGTAATGCATTCAAAAATAAAAAAAGTATCTATAAAAATATTTTAAAAAATCTATAAGAAATTTAATATATATATATTTTTAAAAAATATATAAAAAAATTTAAACAAAAATATATTTAAAAAAATAAAAATAAATAGTAGTAGTAATTCATTTTCCTTTCTTTATATAATTTTTTAAAGCTTTAAAATAAAATAAATATATAAAAATCATAGCTGTATTAAAAAGCAATATTTTATATCGTTTTGAAATAGCTTTTGATTTCGATTTTGAATCAAATGAGAATAATTTTTTGGTTTAATAATATAAAAATCTGATATCGATATTCGGGATACATACTATTTAATTCCACACAGAACCTACCGACTGTTATTATAATTTTAAACCAAAACCTAACTATATTATAACAACATTTATAAAAAAATATTAATAATAAAATATTTTCGAATTAGTTTGGAAATTTTTTATATAGTTTAACCTTATCAAAAAAACAAATCAAAACCAAAAAACTCGAAGAACGAAAAATAAATAATAATAATGGTAAATTAATACAAAACAAACAACAAAAAATAAATCAAAATACAAATAAAATTTTTCTAAAACTCAACTCATTAAAGTAAGAGTAAACTAAATATAAGAGTGAAGCAAGAAATTAAAAAAAAAAAAAAACACAACAACAAAACAAAGAAACCAAACAAACACAACGTCCACGTCTCATGCTCAAAAAACAGGTAGCATTAACTACTATTTATCCGAACGAATAATGGATTTCTTTGTAAATTGTAATCTCTCGCATCATTTAAACACACTCGTAGTAATTCACTTTCCTTACACTTTTGGCTTTTCAACAACTTCTCAGTATTTACAAAGCGTTATTATTTGCGTTTTCTCCAACACATTGCTAAACAAAATTTAAAAGAAAGGAAAAAGAAAAAGCAAAAAACAACAACAAAAATAAGAAAATTGTAATCATATCTCCAAGTGCGGCGATTGTGCACGTTCTAACTGCTCGGCGGCTAAACGAGCAAGAATAAAATGAAAAAAATTAAAAAAAAAAATTATAAATAAAAAAGAATTACAAAAACATTAAAAAAAAAGAAAAATTTCAATATCAACAGCCAAGAAAAAAAAATTAAAAACAAATATAAAGCAAAGAATAAACAGTAATGCATTAAAAAATAAATAAAAAACAAAAATAAAAAAAATTTTTAAAAATGCTTAAAGATATATAGTTATATAAAATTAAAAAAAAAAAAAATAATAATAAGAAAACAGAAAAAAATAATAATAAATAAAGAAAACGTCTAAAGTATTTTTCGATTACGTGTTGTTTGCAGTGCTCTCAACAAAGTGTTTCAATATGCTGAATGCACACACACACACGCAAACACATGTGCATGCATAACGACAACTGATCAAAAATAATAAATAATCTAAAATGGAAAAAAGTAAATGCGAAATAAATATAGGAATTTCTGTATGTATGTAGCCACTTACACATCGCTTATAAAACATGTGGAAATATGCATATACATAACTACCAGGTACATGCTTATGTACAGCCAATAAGTTAATAATATTTGACACACCATTACTAATCGTTAAATAATTTGGCATATCGAATTTTGATAGCCACACGCCGAGAGGACGAAGAGGCAGCAAATAAATTCAGCTATAGTACACGCTTGTAATGTGGGTAATGATATAAATCGGTACAATATTATATATGGTAGTTATACTATCTATTTAGGTATGTTTGATGAGAAAAGAGTTGAAGTAAAACCAGCCAAAATTGCAACAACAAAGCTTATAAAATAACCTTGGCTATATATATATACAAATATATAGCTATTTATAATATTGTATTGTGTATTAGATATATGGGTACAGTTTTTCTTCTAATAGCGTATTAAATCTATCATAAACTTCTACCATATCAGAATTACTATTAGTACTGCGAATGATTACTTACACTACTCGGTAATCATACAGTTAATTAAATTCGATTCTATAACTGATATATATTTAAGTATAAGAGTTGTAATTATAAATGACAAGAGCTCCTCAAAAGTAATCATGATTACCAAAAATAATTATAGCTAGTACAAGCCACAACTACTTTGCAAAGCTATTACATTAAAGTATTTTCTGTAACCGAGATATTAGCAATTATAAGTATCAAAAAATTATCAAAAGTAATCATAATCACCAAAAATAATTACAAGTAATTCCAACCTAATTATTTAGAAATGTAATTGCATTCGCTTTTTCAGTGTTTATGAACATTTATAAACATTATTGTGTCCTCGCATATGGTTCAAGTTTCTTTTTCAAATAGCAGAATAAATGTAATCATAAACTTTACCATATAAGGACTAGTAATGGTTACTATTAGTAATACAAATGGTTACTTAAGGTTGGTAAACATACACTTAATTGATCTTTTTTTTTATAACTGAGTTATTAGTAATCTAAAAATTAGCAAAAGTAATTAGGATTATCAAAAATAATAAATAATAATTCAAACCTTAATTACGTTGAAATGGAACTATAATGAATTAGTTTTTATTACCAAGGTTTATGTAAAGATTTTTAATTATAAATAACAAAATCTTATAAAATGTAATTATGATTACTAAAAACATTGTAATTCTAAATAAATTAAACAGTAATTTCTTTGAAATGTAATTGCCTTAATGATTTATAATTATAACTATCAAAAAATTATCAAAAGTAATCATAATAATCATAATCATCAAAAATAATTACAAATTATTCTAACTCTAATTACTTTGAAATGTAATTGCATTCGCTTTTTCAGTATTTGTGATTAATTATAAAGATTAATGTTTCCTTGCATATAGTTCAATTTATAACTTCAAATACTGTATCAAACTGAATAGAAACTTTTACGGTAACAGAACAGTTAAAGATTACTATTAGTAACATAACGGTATGATTACTTAAAATATGGAAGCATTTAATCCTAATTTTTAAACAAGATGTATGTATTGATAATAATTTAAACTCTTGTTGATTGTTTGATGTATAAATATCAAAATTATATCACAAAAGTAATTATGATTATCAAAATAATTATATAATAAATTGCTCAAACCCTCATTTTTCTGAGTATTTATGATTAAAAGCGTTTTGAAATATATTGTTTTATCAAATAGCCAAATATTAGTATGATTACTAAATTTTTTTATAATCAATACTCAAAATTATCTATTAAAGAGTTTGCAAAAAGTTATTACACTTAAATACTTAAGACCGATAAATCATATCAATTATGAATTGGTTTCCATTAATTAAAAAAAAATCTTAAAGTATTTCAAATATTCCTGGTCAGTAGCTATTAAAAATATAAATCTGTTCGAAATGTAATGACATTAGTTTGGTTTCCAAAACCAAGTAAACGAATAAAAAGTAATAAATTGTGATTACTGGTAGCTTAAAAAAAATACTGTAAAATAAACATTGTACATCACCAAAAAAAAATTTATAAATAAAAAAAAAGAATTTATTCAAAATGTAATGACATTAGTTTTTAGATTATTTCTACATTTTTTTCATTTCCATTGAATGCACAAATAATTAAAAAAATGATATTTGAATAATTTTTAATTATGATGGGCAATTGCTGTATCAGTAGTAGAAATAATAGAATTAATAATAAATGGTTAGTGTTGAAAAATAATTACCTACACTTAACGGTAATCATTACATTTAATAATTATGATGCCACAGTTTTGTATTCATATATATCATTATAAATAATTCGTAAAGGCATTTATTTGCTTATATCTGTCTCTGTATATTAACACGTATGTATGTATGTATGTATATTTTTCATTGGAATTAATTTAGCAGAAAAACTATAATGAACTAATTTGTGTTGAAATGCTACATAGAAATTATATAATATTTGTATCTACTGGTTTTTAGAATATAATTTTTTCTACCAATTACATTAAATGAAATGATATACTAGATTACAAATTGGAAAGAACTCATTAAGCAGAGCTCGCGTCACGTACAAGTATTTCAGATTTTTATCACTGACAAAGAGCGCTTAATAATTCACAAGGAAGCCAAAGCTCTGAATATACTATTTTTTTCCATTGAAATACTTAGAATATAAAAAGCAAAAACATGACAAAGGAGTAAGTATCATAAATCCAATTTTTTAATTAAAAAAAATTCAAAATTTATGTCTTGTTTCGATCAGTCCATTCATTATATAATGTCAAAAACTAATCGTCAGCAGCTCTCAACAGCTGTCAGCAGTCCAAAAATATTAGAGAAATTCTTAACTCTTCGCTGGCAAAAAGTAGAAAAGGAAAAATAAATTTTTAACAAATAGATCTTCAGCAGAAATTCGCAAGATTAATGAACAAATGTTTGCCTTGCATAATTATTTTTATAATTCTTTGGTTTTTTTAAATTTTATTCTATGTTAGCTACGGCAACTGACTTCTTGTACTTTTGATTTGCTAATATTTCTTTTTCCCAACTATAAATAGTCTTAATGAATTAAAATGTCTACTAAGTTGTTGGCTTCGATCAATTGTGTTTTTATTGGACGAAACTATTTTTTTTTAATTTTTTAACAGAAGAGTGACAAACTGATTATACCTATGACATTTGATTCAATATTTTTTATAGAGAATAAGAAGTATCTTATGTTCAGTATTAGACAGACTGCACGAACTCTTCTAATTTGAATTTCAATTTTAAACATTTGACAGTTCGTTATTACAATCTGCTTTCAATTTTAGATATCGACGCTTAAAAACTCTCTTGCCAACTCATGGCCTAACTTTGTAGGTATGCGGTAGGATAGGTCGTTGGGTTATTATTACTAAATTACAAGCTTATTGGCATGCTTTAACGCTTGATCCAATTTTCCATACACTTTTCAAAGCCTCCGCTCAGTGCTTTCACAGAATTTCAGTTTTTTCGGTTCGATACTTTTGGACCACAATACGCTAGATTGTTGGATAGTTTCAATAGCATATTCATAAACCCACTTCTCGTCGCCAGTAATGTTGTGTGTTATGAATGTAAAATGCTCAGCTACGTTGTCAAGCATCTCTTTTGCCAACTCTACTCAACGTCGTTTTTTGCAAAATATTCAGGTCTTTACACATATTGTACATAAGAGAAGTTGTACCAATCTAGGAAAAAATGTGTATCGATGCGGTTTACGCGCGCAGTTTAAATGGACTAGTCCAATTCAATTTTTGGTATATCGAATTGATCAAAATAAATAGAGGAATCGTTTTCTAGATATTTCTTTGTTCATGAAAGCGCATTGAGAGTTATACAGAAATATAAAATAGGGTGGCTACAGTGAGGGAGGTATATAACCGAATTTTTTTTTTGGAACTGGATGTGGGTCCGTCCTTTATAGGATACATAAGTATATCAAACTTGTTGAGATTCATCAAAAATTTTAAGTTGATACTGCAAATAATTTCGGAGATGTATTATATTTGTATGGGTCTTTTCACCTAGTGTAATCGGCTTGCGAAACTTGAAGCTAGTTTTTCTCACAACGATTTTTTCAAAGGCGATGAGCATTGGCTGGACCGAAGGCATAAGAGTTTTGGTAATAATTTTGATTTTTAAGCCACTCTGTTATGTAACTATTTTCACAAAAAATTCTGTTTTCTTCGTAACGCCGATATTTAGTCAGAAAAAAATAATGGCTCTTCAAAAAAAAAAATCAGAAAAAAACAACAACGCGTTTTCTCTAAATTGAAAGTGGATAAAGCCACTGAAATCTAACTGAGAATAACCTCCAACAGTAAGAAATCGTATCACATGATATCTATTTTTGTATAGCCAAAATCCTCGGATAAAATATTTCGTACGATTTCTAAGAATTTCCAACGGCTCCACGCGTTCAAAAATATAAAATTTCCACTTGTTGAATATATTACAAGTTGCAAAACAAGTAAGAGGGTTCTTTATATGCTAATAATGCGAAATACATATGTACGTGTCATTTGAAAGTAATGAGCTTAGACACTTGTATCGGGACCCACCCACAAATGGGTGTGGTGCTTTTTGTTTTGCGCGTGTCATGATATTATCATCACAACATTTATGAGCTAAAACAGAGGTAGAAACATTTCCTTCGATAAAAAAAAAAAAATCGTAAACAACTTGTTGCAACCACAATAAACATTATTTAAATGCAGTATTATGCAATACAAACTCTTTTTTTTTTTAGTGAGCTTAGCTACTCGCTGTTGTTAAGAGTTTACTATGATTGTACTCTAAGGCGAGTTTGAGGTTATGTATGGTCTGCTAACGAAGTGTAATGGTTGAAGCAGTTAAAAACTACAGTTTCTTGTACATTTTACGTAACTTAGAACGTGTCAAAAGAAGCTCTCTTGAATATTTCTAACCAACTCATTGCATCTTAAAGTAAAAAAGACACTAGCAGTTACATATGTACGCTTGAACTCTTCTTAAATTTAAAAATATAAAAATGATTTTTATCAATTTTCCTTATTTCATTTTGTCTTCTATTTTTTCTCCATCCAGCTAAGTCAATTTGATTTTGCGCTCATAAATCAAAACTACGCCAGAGAAGTTTAACTTTCAGTTCATCGTCTTTGCCTTCAACAGCCGCAGTTTAAAGAGTTTTGTCCAACGGCCTCTTTATTTTGGTTGTCATTCTTCATAATTTCCTTTCACCAGCTTCGCCACGTTACTCTTTTTCCTTCACCAGTAATTTTTGCTTAGGCTTTTATTGAGTTTTTCATGGTCAGCGGACAAACGGCAGCAGCAAGTTGGAGAAGTTGCAACATCGGAGCTTAGATACATATATGTTTGTATGTAGAAATATTCACATGAATAAACAAATTCTTAACACAGTGTATGCAAAAGTGATTAGGGGAATTCCGGAAGAGAAATTCTCATCTAAGAATTCAATAAGCCTTAGCGATAAACTGCCATAACAAAGATTTATATTTCTCACTAGAATACATTTTTGTGAGGTTATTGTCGTAAAGAGTCCACCTTTGATAAAATACACTACAACCCTAAAAATCGCTCATCATATTGCTGGGGTTTTGTGTCGACTTAAGCTTGAACGACAACCATATCTACCGTTGATGTTTTGAAATGTTCGGCATTATTTTGAAAGATCTCAAATATTAGCGGAGACAGCTTGACTTAACTTGACATCTCTAGCTATATGGAATAATTACTTGTAGGAAGTGAATCAAAAATGTCTCCGCTTTGCCAACGTCGACTAAGAAGTTCTACTGACACTAAAGCTAGAGTGTTAAGTAATTTATTAAAGGGGTTATATCCACTTGTAAGTAAATAAAAACGCATTTTTTTGTGAATTTCTATTTTAAAGAAGCATTTGATTTAATAAATAAATAAATAATAAAGAACATTTACTGAATTTAAAGCACTTGAATAGGCAACGATTTATTTCGAAAAATTTTGGAACACTTACATAGATCCCGTAAGCGATCTCCAGGAGGACTTCTGAAAAAATGTGACTGGCGGTGAAAAATATTTTTTTTGCGTAAAATTATCTCAAATTCAATAACTGAAAAAAAATAATATTATTTCAATAGATGAATACAGGTAATCATTACCCGACAAATATATCTTAGAAGAGCGTGTGCAAATTTCAAGTCGATCGGTCCAGCCATTTCTCTCGTTTATTTTCACCGACTCTGAAAACAGCGTTCGTATAAATACAATGTATGCGTTTAATGTTTTTGAAGTCGATTCGAAGGCTCAAACAAATACGCTCATATCTTCGAAACTATTTGACGAACCAACTTAAAATTTTCGGAGCATATTCTCAAGTTTAGGCATTTTGAAAAAAAAAACGAGTTTTTTAAATTCACATGTGTTTATTTCCATTAAAGAAGCTTGTGCGAGAAATTGTTCATTGGTGGAAAACTCAGTACTCTGAGTTCTGAAATGCGTATGAAAATCCGCAAATATTGAATGATCAGATCTCGCTCTGGTAACTGCTTCAAGAGATACATATACATTTTATATAACGCAATAGAGATTTTTCCATAGTACTACATATTACGTATCTTAACTTCTCTTTCTTTATATCCATCCAGAGATCCATTATAAGGGGAAATCACCGTTATATGTACATATGTGGAATTACATCGGTTTTGATATCAAGATCACCAAAGAATGAGAAGTATCCCTCGTCTAAAATACCCTGTAAACCAGAAGTGTGTAAATGGAGCATAAGGCATCATATCCTATTAAACATAAAATTTTTACTGATGGCTTAAAGCGGATGAAATTCTGATGCACATTTTTAAAATATCAAGCGATTTCGGCTCGGAACGGCAGAACAGAAGTAATTGAACTGCTAAGAGGTCACAAAACAGTCTGATAGACTGACTGAACCGAAATATTTGCCTTACCATCATATCCGCAGCCATTTAAATATCATTAAGGAAATCTTTAGAGCGGAAAATCGAAATCTTTGCCATAACATCATATATATTTTCCATATCTTTATGATTAAACTTAAGAAATTTTCAAATATCCCAAACAAAAGAATACTAAACATGGCTCGGCTCAAGCCAAAAAATTATGGATTTGTAAAAATTGTGGTTTGGATTGCCAAAAGATATTAATTTAGTGTTAAAGCAGAATTGTGGATGATTTTTTATTTTTTTGAATTTACCAAGCAATAAATGTTATTAAGTCAAATTTCGAGCATTGGTCACGGAATATTTTTGTTCGTTGATGGAAGACGGTATTTTCCGACGGTAAAATCATTTGTCTGTACCGTTAATAGACTTTTCTTTATCGGTTTCTCCAAAAAATTTTCCCTCTTTCTTTCTAACAGCGTGCAGTGCAGAGTCCAGCGGTCACGCCATGACTTGTAGAATGACATTTTCTCTTTAAGCTAAGAACACATTAAAAAAATCCTGTCTACCTACTTTCTCAGTGACTTATTCACAGAATTTTTTTAAGTATATAAACCGAATTTCAGAAGATGATATTTTTGCAACCTTTATACTTTTATTTGTCGTTATTATAGCGCTAAGTTTTAGACCTAGCGTCTAAAGTAGCTAGAGTCTTCAAGATGATGTAAGCATAAGCGCATAAATATACATACATATGTATATGTATAAATGTACAGTTACTTTAAACAGTATTATATTTATATAAACTTTATTTATTAAATAAAGCCGCGTGACACTTAGCTGGCTAGTTGAGTGGCAGTGAAAATAAACTGACAAGAATACACAAATGCTTGAACAATGAAAGACAGCGGAAAAGATGGGTGTGGGCCACGTAGCTACTGCCTGCTGCTAAAGTCAAAATCATGCCGGTATCAACAATACTACAACAATAACAACAACAACAACTAGTGTGGAGCAGAATATCAAGTCGTTGTGTCGGCTATGAAGCAAATGCAAATGCAGGCGGTAGTTCGTAAAGCCGCAGAGCGCGCGATCCGTCCGTCCGTCCGTCAGTCGGTCGTTCGGTTTTTCAGCGATCAACTGAATGCTAGTTTGGTCTATGAAAGGGTTTGTCGGGGAAAATGTTTCGTTTTCACAATTACAAAGCGAGAAAATCGAAATGAAGTGGTTAATAAAAATATATAAAAATTATATAAATCTGTTTATGTGTATACTTGTATACTTATAAGTCTGTATTTATATATACATATACTGTTATATCTAAGAGCCCTAAAACGATAAATGTGACTTGAAAAACATTCCAATAATATTAACTACTGCAATAAAATTGTATAAAATATGGTTGAGAGTATGAAATGCCTGCAGAGCTTTTAAACGCTCGGCCTGCGCCTACGCTATGCATTGGTCAGCGAGTGATAAAGTTGGAAATGGTAAGCAAAAACAATAAACATCAAAAAAAAAATATTATAAAAATTACAGCACATTTCATATCGCTTGGAACAGCACTTGCTAGGCTGAGGAAAATATCAAAGAAATGAAATGAGGGAATAATAAAAAAAATTTAGAGAGAGAATAGAAAATAATATTAAATTTAAAGGAACATAAAAAAATAATAAAAAAACATATACAAAATATTAAAAACATAGAATATTGAAAAAAAATTTAAAAATAAGAAAATTATGAAGAATTAAACAAAAAATAAATAAATAATATGTAATCAAATTTCAGATTATAAAAATATATTCAAAATTACGAAAATCTCAAAAAAAACGTTAACTTCGGTGGCGCCGATTTCTTACAAGAACTTGATTCCGATCGTTCAGATTGTATGGTAGCTATATGCTATAGTTATCCCTTCTAAACAATTTATTCATATATTGCACCTTTGCCATGGACAAAAATCACCAACTCTTGGTGAGAAAAAGACGGATGCAAAATTCCAGATCGATATCTCGAAAATTGAGGGATTGGTTCGCGTATATACCGACGGACATGTCTAAATCCACTCAGCTCGTCACACTGACCATTTGTTACTATATACAGAGTCTACCTGGGAAAATTTAAAGAGAAGCAACGAAACTGATAGCCAATGCAGACGATATAGTTATACTAATGAGGATCAAGTTCTTAGACACAACTAGTAGCGTGATGAATAGCGTTGTAAAAGTCATTGAACAATGAACAATATCGGCTTAGCTAGAGGTAAGTACGGACATAGGATTCTTCACAAGCAGGTACAAATTCCCGTCATGGAAACCCCGAAGATCTACGGGAAATAGTTAATTACTAAGGATCACATCAGGTACCTGGGAGTAATTTTGGACAGCAAACTAATGTGCAAACTCAATATGGAAAATGGGTGAGAAAGGCTTGTGGTGCCCTCTACACATGTAATAAGAGGTAAGGGTCAACATTAGGGCCTTAGAGCCTGTCCTTATGAATTGTTGTTATACAGCAGTATCCAAGCCAATCTTACTTTACTGGGTGCTATAGTGAGGCGGAGCACTTGAAAGTTTACTCAACCTGCCACCAATAGACATTGAAGTCGAAAGCTCGGCAGCGAAGTCAGCTCCAAGATTGGCGGCGTTAAGTGAATTTTCCACGAGAACCTTCGGAAAAAGCTCGATAGGCAGAGGGTCGTTGGATAAAATAGATTACATACGTTAACACTTTATCTGGGAGAAAAGGTTTCAAGTCACGCAAGATCATGATCAAAGGAGCGAAGGGAAAACACGCAAGCTTACTACTCACACGGTCTCGAAAAGACTGCACGACGGTTGTTGGCCTAGTCAGGGGTCCCAACTTACTGCCCCATACAGCTCGCATTTGAGAGCGTGGTTTCAAATCACGTCGTTCTCGTTGGTAGAGTCTTTATATTTTATAGGGTATTAGAAGTCTCCTTATGGTTGTTGCAAACTTTTTGTAAACTTAATATCCCAGAGTATAATTATACCAAAATTATAAAATATTACAAAAATAAAAAAAAATATTAAAAAAAAGATTTTGAAAAAAAAAAAAAAGAAAAAAATGGAAAAAAATATACAAAAATAACAAAATTAAAAAACAAAAATTTAAATTTTCAAAAATGATAAACATTTACAAATCAAAGTGGAAAATATCTAAATCACTAACATTTTATAGCTTAGCTGCCAGTCAAGCTTTGTAGGAACAGTGCTTAGGGCAGCCCACAGTACTGTAGATATATTTATATTAATTTTTTTGTTTTTACGTCATTATAAATAATAAGTTACGAAATGCCACAAAAATGAACTTTGGAACAGCAGCGAAATTCAACGAAATTCCATTCAAAATCAAAATGCTACATACTTTGGGCATTTAATGTAAATTCACATCTTTTTATATGAACCCAAATACATACATACACAACACACTTTATATACATATATTAACAGTTATAAATACATGCAAACTTGTATGGGTGTATCGGTGGTGGGCAGCATAATAAAGGCAACAACTCCGCCTATGCTGAAACATTTATATGCATAGTTACATGGAAGTTGGTAAAAAGGTAAAATATTTATTAAATATGCTAAACACTCGCCGACGAATTAATATCAAATAATAAATTCTAACGACCACGATAAAAATTCCAATTCAGTATTGAAGCGCGTGTTGCAAACGTGCTGACATACATACATAGTAATATATGTATATATGTATATAATGCACTTTATTACTATTACATACATATGCTTGTATATATGTACATATATGTATACGAGTATTTAGCATCTAGAGGCGGCCCCTCACTTTTAAAGTAAAGTTTCGAGTTAAAATTTTTATTTCGTAAAAAAAATTTGATAAGTGTTCTATAAGCTGTGGAGAGTCCTCTTTCAGACCAATTAAAAGTTATCAATTGAAACAAAATTTTTGTTGTCATTATAAGAGTTTAAAAAAAAAGTCTTAAACGACAACATCTTTTCCTTAAGCGTTATAATAAATTTTGAGTCAAAAACCGTAACATTCGGTAATTTTTATATAAATGTTAAGAGACTAATTTTTTTTTGTCCAAAAAAAATTTTGCCTTACTTTAAAGCTGAGCCTAGGTGTTAAAAGAAAACTTTTTTTTGTCTAAAATTTTTTTTTTTTTATAATCTTAAAATCTGTACCTCAGGGTAGGCAAAAAAAATTTATTTTTTTCGTTCCACCCTAATATATACTCTCTGATATATCTAAGATCTTTTTGATAACTAGCTTATGGTGATGTGATTAAGAAAAATTAAAAGAGCATAATTCGTACTAGGAAAGGCCAGAACAGCATATTTCTCATCGGAACTTTGACAAGTTGCGTCCTCCAAAATTTTTAGCCGCACCGCGTGAGTGCCAATTAGGCCACCTATAATTGCGGTAATGTGAAACTTGCTGAGAGCTAGCAATTCAATGGACCTTTTACGTTCCACTATGGGCCAGAAGGCTTTCGTAACCCCACAAGTGCTAGTTGCCGACCAAAGATTGCTGAGCTCGCGCTCAACACATAAATCTAGCGCCCGTATGAACGGAGACATGGGAACCCCGTTCCCGATGAAATTTGGGTAAGTGTTTGGCTTTACAATTTCCGATGATTTCGCTGTGGCTAGGCATCTAGACAAGTTTAATATGAAAGTAGCTTGATGCTACTGCTAGTGTGGTCATGCACTCCTTGACTAGCTTTGAGCTCACAGTCAGTGAATTCAAGGCCTTTATAGCAGCTCTGCTAGTGGAGTGGATGCATATATTGATAACAGAAGCCGTACTACCTCTGCTAGATACTTGAAAATAATTTTTCTTAATTTTGCAGAGGCGCCCATACTTCTCAAATCGATTTCAAAATGCCAAGGAATTTTTTTTTTACATTTTGGTCGCCGGATTGGTTGAGAAGTAATGAGTCGCTAAAGTGACGTCAGCAATAGCAGGTGTAGTAAAATTCAAGAAAGTTCGCAGTTTTTCTTGCTATAAAAAGCCATAAAAGTGGTGTTGCATTAATCAAATTCTAAACAGCGTTGCTTGAGAATGGAAAAAGTTATCAGTAAACTAAAAACTCTTTACCACAACTTGTAGTGATCGCGACTTAAAATAAATAAATATAAAAACATGTAGGACTGCTGATATGCTAGATTCTAGCTAGACAGCTAGACCATTCATGCGAGTTAGTTCGACTGTATGTCGTGATGAGTGTAGAAAGGTAAATATTCTCTCGGCTTAGTTAGCACCTTAACCGCGGTTTCACGCCACAAATACACTTCAGCGTTTCATGTTCAAATATTGTCTCGTTTTTTTCTTTTCGCTACTAATCTATCTATCTTTATGTATTCATTAGCAGTTCTATTATCGGTTGAAGGGTGCTAATTATACTATGAATATATTTACATATACGATTTCGAGGTGCAACACAGTAGTGCTCTTGAAAGAAATGTATTGATATTTTTATAAAAACAAAAATGTAAACACAACGTGGAAGTACTTTAATGTTGTCGGAGTACTATTAACAAAGGTTTAAAATAGTTACTTATTATAGAGATTAGAGGTGTCTCAGCGTACTCAATTAAAGAGTTTAGCAACGACGGCTAATGTGTTCAGTAAACTTGAATGTTTAACTTCCGGGAACAAGAAATGCTTCTCATTTCTCTTTCTTGAACTCAGCACTTTTCTTGCAAAAACATTCCGGGTTTAAATTTTAGCTGTTACTGTCATTAACAGAGATGAATAGAAGGTTCGCATAGGATAAGTTATTTACGATCTCACGACCCTAACAGAGTTTTAGCCATTCGGATATATATGTTATGTGGCAAATAACATTTTGAAATATTTTTGCCTTATTTGCACAAAATTTCGCAGCAATATTACTAATATATATCTAATAGGGTTGAGCGAAATTTTTTTCTT
Source organism: Bactrocera oleae (assembly GCF_042242935.1). Classification (NCBI taxonomy): domain Eukaryota; kingdom Metazoa; phylum Arthropoda; class Insecta; order Diptera; family Tephritidae; genus Bactrocera; species Bactrocera oleae. The sequence goes on along the minus strand of NC_091540.1, from coordinate 60,635,462 downwards.
TTTTTTTATTGAGCCTGAGGGTAAAATTTGTAGATTATGAAAAAAGGAAATTTTTGGAAACAAAATTATTTTTTTGAACATCTCACTTTTAATGAAAATTTCGAAGTTTTTACAAAAAAACTTTTTTTTGGTTTAAACTTTTCACATTTATATAAAAATTACCGAATTTGACGGTTTTTGACTCAAAATTTATTTTAACGCTTAAGGAAAGCATGTTGTCGTTTAAGACTTTTCGTTTAAACTCCAATAATGACCACAAGCAATTTTTTTAAGTTGAGAACTTTTAATTGGCCAGAAAGAGGACTCTTCACACCTTCTAGAACACTTATCAAACATGTTTTACGAAATAAAAATTTTAATTCGAAAATTTACTTTAAAAGTGAGATGTTAAAAATTTTTTTTACATAAATTTTCTGTTTATATAATCTACAAATTTTAATCTCAGGCTAAGCAAAAAAAAATTATTTTTCGCTCCACCCTAATATCTTACCTATAGCTGACGAGATCATAAAAATAATAAAATTGTATAAATATTGAAACATGCCTGAAGAACCCCTCTAAGCCTCTTTGCATATAGAAAAACTTATTGTCTGTTATAACTTATCCGACGAAGTATATAAGTTGTATTAAAACCAAATTTGAAGCCAACGCTATTACTAATTATATGTTCTACAGAAAAACTATACCCGATTTCGTTGTTCTTCATAGTAATATTTAGTTTAAGCTTGTTTATACCAAGACGATGGAAAGCTTGAAAAGCCGCTAATATATTGATCCAATTTTGTAGATTGTTGCATATCAAATATCGACTAGCCACCAAGTTCACGTGATTTGATTTTTGGATAGATCGTCGACATATTGTTAGTGGACTTAAAATCACCGATGCTGTGCGTGAATTAATTCATCGACATATAGGTCTATACAAATAAGTCCGAAACCGAAAAGCAATCAACTGCCTGGGCATTTCAAGATAAAAGCACAGCATCCAAAGTTGCGAGTCGTCGGTTTTTATGTTTTTATTATTAGCTGAAGATTTTTCGAGACTCGAGGAAACGTTTGATGTGTTAGTTTGTCAATATGTTGAAGTTAAGTTAAAGCTTCGTGAGCTTTTTGGAAAATATGAATACCTAAATAAAAACACTTCCTGCTAACTAAACTATATACTCCACCTAGTCTGGAACTGTATGTTATGTGAAGAATTGTCGTTAAATACGACCGGTTACCAACACAATCGATTTCTAAGTGCGATATATACAAGTTTTGAGGTGCCTCGCTCTATCAGAGTCTATAAAATGATATTATGTTAGATATGATCAAATTTGAAACGGATTGTCAAAAAAAATACATTTTTACTTATTTCAATACAAATCTTTATTATTTTTGTCAAAACAGGCATTTGAGGAATGCAAGCCTGCGAAAGCTTAACACAATTAAGCGAATTTTGCTTTTTTCGGTTTCGGCTCATTTTTGGAGTGCAGTTCCAGCGACATATTCATAAACAATACAGTCAGTATTGATTATCAGTCCGAGTCAATTTTGATCAGATGTTATTGTCCAAAAAGTTGTGTATTAAAATTTTATTAAAAGTAGATTGGAACCAATTTTTTTTAAGGTGATGCTCAACTTAAGTAATGAATCAATTTTTATTTGCTGAAATAAATGTGCAATAAAAGTGACTGCTATAGCAAGTGGAAGGAGCTTAAGTCGACTTACGCCAAGTATTAAGTATTTTGATTTCCAATAAAAATCTCAGCGTTATCGTTAACTGCATTTAATCATAATTTGAACCCTTGCTTTTCAAGCTATTATTTAAGAAAAAACACAACGTCTACGCTCGAACAAGTTGGTAAACAAAGTTTAAATGATCCCCATTAACATAAATCGACTTAAGCTACTTTAACGTTTCGCTGCAAATATGTAGAAATGTTTTCCAATGAAAAATGGAATGTTATCATAACATTGACTATATAAATATTATAAATTATATGGCAAAACAGCAGTAAAAACCAATAGCAATAACAATGTTAGTTCCCCAATTGCTTTAACTGTGACGCTTTGCTTTGTCGAAGATTTTTCAACACTTTCGAAAATCTGCAGAAAAAAATGTGCCAAAATATAGGTTCGGTCATAAAAGTGTCGACAGTGAATTACAGACATTCGTTATATTGCAGCTATGATGCATATTGCTGGTGCTTGTCGTTCTTTGTTGTTGTTGTTGCTGTTGCATGCTGATGCTGTGGCATACAGGCGGCAGCTGTTGGCAAATGGTGATTTCTAGTGCAGAGAGGCGAAAAGAAATAAATGTCGAACAATAAAAAAAACACAACAACAACATATATTCATAAAACAACAAAAATAAAGCAGCAATAATAACAACAAAAACAACAACAACAACAACAGTCAAAATCACAAACAACCAAATCTTGGTCCATTAGACGGTCCGACCGTGTGCCCGACCGCAACGGTAATGATTTCATTTTTCTAATATACATCATCATTTGCTATTCTAGTTGTTGTTGTTGTTGTTATGTCGATTTGATTTTTTCCCTTGTTTTTGAACACATTAAAATTGCTCTCACTTTGGCGTCGAAAATGAAGCGAGTAACGACTATGATTACAACGAAATAGTAAATTGCAGAAAACAACAACAACCAGCACTAACAACAACAGCAATAAGAGTAGAACAAACCTACAAATGTTAACTGTTGTACAACATTTTTCTTGACAACATTTATGGTTGTTAAAATGTGAAAAGCGTAGGTATGCGGCTGCCAGCAATAAATGGCGAGTATTAAAAAATAATTATAATGGCGACATAGAACAGACACCAGCAGACCAGCAGACTAGTAGACCAACAGACAATATTAATAAGACGACGGTTGGTTGGAGACATACATATGTACATGTATGTATGTATATTCGTAAAAGTAAGTAAGTAAGGCGGTTGGGTGACAGTTAACTGCTGCAATTTAGTAATGAAAAAGTTTGCGTTTGGAATTTTAGTTCTTTTTTGGAAACAGGCTCTTTTCAATTAAATTAAATAACGAAAAATTGTTATTTTAATATTACTTTCTTTTTTACCAATCAAACTAATTTTAGAACAATTTAGGTGGGTTAGTTTGTATGGCAGCTATATGTTATAGTGATCTGATGTTTGTGTGTAAAAATTCAGATCGATATCTCGAAAACTAAGGGACTAGCTAATTTGGAACAATATTTTTTTATAAACAGAGCACGCAAACCATAAATTTCGGACCATACATTTTACTGACATTTTATCTAGTTTTATAAAGACTTTAAAGCAATTTACTAGTGTAACAGTCTTTCGTTACGCCCAACTAAGGCAAGAGTCAAATCAGAGCTCCCAAGAGTCCAATTGACTTTACCACGACAGCTAATGGATTTGGATCGAATAAGATCGGTTATAGCATAGAAGTTGAGTCAAGACTAACCATCCTGATGGAATCGTGCAAGTTCATGAAAACTCTAAAATTGAAGTCCTTTAGTGTCAAATCGGAGCTCCGAAGTGTCCAGTTGACTTCGCCGAGCTGGCAGAAAACTTGACTAACGATTTTTGAGCTATGAAGATCAAGACAAAAAAAATCATTCAAAGATCGTTTAAGTTCAAGAACCTAATGGTCTTTACCTAAATACGAATTCTTACGAAAACTCTATACATATATACTTATAGTGGTGCTCACAAGAGTCCATTTGACTGTACCGAGACGCTACCATCGAATTTGGGCCTAAGAGGATTGGTTAAAGCATTGGCTTTTGACAAGGTGAATCTTTCTGATTGAGCTAATATTTATATTATGAACTTAATGAACTGTTCATCTTAAATCGGATTTTCACGATACCCAGAGAGGGAGTCCTAAAGTGTCAACTTGGAGCTCTGTATAGTCCAACTGACATTACCGAGTTACTACCAACGAATTCGAAGACCGCTAATGGCTAAAGCTATGAGACAAATCATACGCGAATCATCTTGACAACCAAATATCATAAAAATCTAGGCTCGACTTAAAGTAACCTTAATACCTCTAAAGTGTCAAATTGTAACTCTGAATATTTCAAGGAGATACTACCACCGAAGTTGAAGCGCACAAGATTGCTAATTGGCTATGGCTATTGGCATGTTCTATGAGACAAATCATCCGCAAAACATCCTGATAGAACCACAGAACGCCCAAGTCATATTCCGGCCAAAAGAAACCATCATCTCTCTTAGTTTATAAAAATTAATTTGCTGTTTGAATTTAAAAATGAAAACTTTGACCACTGAATTTATCACAGCAAACTATCTAGGTATAAGAGTGTATTAGAGTTCCGACGATCCCCTCTGTCCTTTTCTCCAGCACTCAACAAAGCAGTTCTGCTTCGTTTCCATTTCAAGAAGCTCACAGGGCGGATGGTAAACTAAGTTCTTCACAGCCTCCTCGAAATCAATAATGCCACTGATTTTTTTTTCAGATTTCCTGCAAAAAAAAAAAAATTACAGCTCTCATTCAAATATTTGCTTCCAAAATGCTTTGTGAACCATCCTTTATTACAAGCATATTCCATCGAGTACCAGCACTTCACAACAAATACTACTTGAGGCACTAATAAGGCAAGATTAATGCCACCAAATTCACTCGGCAACAAAGTATCTCTCGAAGCAAACAGCTTACATTATCTACATTCTAAGCGACTACGAACATATAACTGGCCAACGAATGTACAATCTACAACGCTAGTTAGCCGTTTATTACATTCTCTAGACCCGTCCATTTGGTCTTGCAAAGCAATTTGACGCTCCGCGTGTCAGGCGATCCAATATGAAAGGTTTCATCAATACATTGCACTAAATAAGCGCCTTAATGCTTCTGCAATAATTAGACAAACTGTCTGCAATGAAAAGCCAAATGCTAATGGAATTGAACGGAGAGGTACTTAAATGCGTGTGTGTGCATACAGTCACACAAACATACATACATACGAGTACACGTAGTGCCAACTTGGGACCGCATACCAGAGATACCAGCGATACAGTAAGGCGAAAGCGATAAACACAATCTAATAAGCTACCCAGTAGGAAAATTAATAGATTGTTAATGAATGGAAATTTAGTGAATTTGAAATTAGCTGTTCTTCCTCGCCTTTATATTTACGAAATGTGTTAAAAGACTTAATGATTCCTTTCGCTTTTCTCGAGATTCTAGATACTTTTCTGTATTTGTCTAGCTCATATCGACAGTGTTGTACCAAAACTTGTAGGCGGTTTAGCATTTTAACAAGTATGAGATAGATTTCCATAGGACTTTCTCTACAATTCTCTTTGAACTTCCGGATATAGTTTGGTTTCTACTACCCGATACTGATGTTAGTTTCTAACTCTCTACTATCTCTCTTATATTTATACCCTGAACAAGTTAAGTTTGCCACGATGTTTTTAACACACAAGAGGAAACGTCGAAGATCCTACAAAGTATATGCATAAATGGTCAGCGTGACAAGCTGAGTGGATTTATGTCCGTCTGTATGTACGAAAACTAGTACCTGAGTTTTTGAGATATGGACTTGAAATTTTTCACACCTGCTTTTTTCACAAAGAAGCTAATCCTTTGTCAGAACCTTCGATATCGGACAACTTTAGCAGATAGCTACCATACAAACTAACCGATCCTACTCAAGTCCATGTATGGAAAACTTTTTCCTTGGTTTGAAGAAGTTCGTATCAATTTGGCGGCGAGATTTTAAATCACTTCTTAGTAGGGTTGTGATTTAAAGTAAATAAATTTTATTTAGTGACCTCTAATATTTATTGGCGTGACCTTGGTCGAGATTTGGTTTCTATTTTCCGAGATTAGAGGTTATTTCAGAATATAAATTTTATCTGTTAGACGAAATGGTATCCAATCACCATTTGGGACCGATTTCTCTGCCACTTGAGATGATGCATGGTCTCTAGGGTTCCTCAGAGTCCATAATCGTAGAAGTAAGTCCATGTTGAGTCGAAATCTGATGAAAAGAGCGCTGGTGCAGGGAGGAACGAAAAATAATTATTGAGCTTGCAGTTATTGCCGACTATTTCGATTGTATTTGAGCAAGCATTTCAAACACTCTAAATTTCCAGTAAAAATTCTTTGAAGATGGAGGTAAATATTTTCCAAAGAATTATGTTCAAAGAGCATATTCTAACTTGTCGGTGTTTTCAGGATCCATCACGTAGTAGAGCCCTGCTTGAAGACAAATCAACGCAAGAATTCATTGTTAGACCTTTAATACTACAATTTATTCCTCCAGTACCGGATATGGCTTTGCTTTACCAAACAAAAAGTCATGCTCATGCTTGCATTTTCCTACAGGGTATGCATATGAGTATATAGAAATGCACATGCAGGCAAATCAGCTAGTCAGCGCTATTCAACAAAGCACAAAGCGCTGTAATGCATATCTGTACAAACATACACTTCTACTTACACATAATCATAAGTACTTATATGAGTGTAATACCAACATAGTTGTTGCTTGTTTGCACAATTAGAAATATCTAATTGGCATTGGTATTAAATGTCGTAACTAAATACCGTACTTTAGCATTTATGCATGAATCGAAGTGTATATATATATATAGTAGTGTGCAAGTGCATATGGGCATAGGAACACATATACACAAATACATATATAATATATATATATATAAATATATATAGGTGCCTGCACGAGTATACTCGTATATGTATTTATAATTACTAGTTAAGCAGAGCTGTGAAACAATTGCACATTGTCTACAAATATTGCGAACTCTTGCACAAGTGCATAAATACCTGCATGTAACAGACCTTGGGTGTAATTTGCCATATCTTTTGTATCAACATAACACATTGCAAACTAAATGCATGTAATCATTAGTTGATAATCTTGCCAGTAATGTTAAGTTCTTATTAACATATTAAGTAGTTAATTGAAATGAAATAACTTTTCAAAAAACCCTACTTTCCAGGTATTCAGGGAAACACCCCGAAATATAACATACTCTAAAGGAATACCAGAAAGCCCACATTGCTTGCCGGTTTTTTACATTTCGGCTTGATTTTCTGCGACAAGCTTTAAGTTGGCCCCTGAAAGGCTTGAAGGAACTTCAAATATTTGTTTATTTTTGTTCCGGTCAGAATTTGAACCTACCGCCGCAGCGCTATTACCGATATTGTAAGACTGTTTTAATTTTCGTAGCATTAATGACATACTCAGTAGAAGCTTCTGATTTTAACATTAGTTCGACAAGCTAGGTCAAATAAGTCATGCCCGTCTGCCCGTACGCGTAATAGTGCCTCAGGTTTTGAGATATCAATCTGAGATTTTGCACAAGTCCTTTACTCGCAAAGCAGCTGCTCATATGTCGGAACGGCCGTTGTCAGACCACTATAGCATATAGCTGCCATACAAAATAACCGATCAAAATCAAGCCCTTGTATGAAAAACTATTTTATTTGGCGAGATATCTGCATAAAATTTGGCATTATTATTGTTCAAAACTACAACCTCCGAAAAAATGTTTCAGATTGGACTATCATTGAAAGTGATCGATCACTGATCAAGATACTGATCTTCATAAAAACACTTTTTTCATTATTAAATGACCTGAGTTCACCTTGAAGGTTTTTTATATTAAACAATATGGCTAGAACAAATGAGCAATATGTTTTCCAATTCAATAATCTCTAAAAATCCCAAGGGTTTCTCGACTTATTTTCATGATCTCTGTAAAGAATCCTCTTGCAACCTAAAATTAAAAAATTTATACTGATTAGACTTAGGTGACCATATCTGTACCGGCAAAATCCGGGACGTTTTTTTTAGTCATCGATTTTTTATCGATCGACATATTATTTTTTTTTTAATTTCTAAGCCCGGGACGCTTAACTCGGAATCTGGACTGTCCCGGCCAAACCGGGACGAATGGTCAGCTAAGATTTGACCTATGTAGCTCCATCGCCTTTTTACAGAATGTGTTACTCTATCTTTATTTCTATACAGTTTTGTTGTTATTTCAAGATTTTATTCATTCCGCTGAACTTTTAGTACTTATGTGATCGCTGACAAAGAAAAACAGCTTTAGGACTATAAAAACCTTTTGCTTAATGCAAAATCAGCAGTGGTAATATGAGCTCCTTAGCTTGATCTTGATTCTAGTTCGGTTTCTGTACGGAGGCAGCCAATTTTTCTGGCATAGTGTTGGGGAAAAGATTGTTGAATGAAGTCTTGCCATCAAACTTAGTAAATTTTTATTGATCCCGGTGTTGCCGATGTCTCAGAAACTTGAAGTTGAAATTTTTTCTGTCATGCCACTTCCCGCACTTCTGCCATCGTATCTAAATTTAGTATCCAAAGAAACACTAATTTCAGGCGTTATCAAAAAGAAGTCGCTTTTTCGAGAAAAACGTTTTGGAGAAGTTATTTCCCGTGTAATAATAATAATATTTTATCGAACATCTTAAAGCCCTACTCTTGGGTAAGATTAGCCACCTCTTGAAGGAATCTAAAGTAGACGACTTAGTCTATCTGTTGGTAATACCGTTGATGATACCTTAAACCACTGTGGCTTTGGGGGGCGAGAGTCACCGCCAAAGAACAAAAACAACGTCATTCGTCGTTATCTCTGCGTTCGATCAAAGTCTCAAAAGGGTAATATGAAAAGTCTTTCTAAAATTACTTTACAGTAACCAGAGACCCAACCAGCGACACTCCACATTACTTTTACAAGTACACACATTCATTTGTACACATATGTATAAACATATACCTACAAACACACACACACACACATACCTACACATAATATATTAGAGGCTGATGGATTAGCATACAAAAAATTTTCTTCACTTCCGTCTCGCATTCAAAGATCGCTGAGTATACAAGTAACAATTAATAAGCAAACATACAGCAAAAATAAACAACAACAACAACAAAAAGAACAACGTCAACAATAACAACAGACACATTGAGCATGTCGTCACTAAGTCTACCTTGACAGTTAGGCTTGGCTGGGCTGTTGATCTATTCGTACGCTGCTAAGTACTTCAAATGTTGAGCGAAAGCGTTAAATACACCAGTGCAAACACACACACACACATGCACACGCACATATGCATGCATGAGCATTAACGCCAACACCAGGCAACAGCGACACCAACACATACATCACAAAAGTCAACTGATAGCTTAACTAAGTAACAACAAAAACAAATAACAACACTATATCGGTTATGCCAACTTAGTTTTAACAACAACAACAACAACAACAATAACAAACAATACTAATAACAAAGTATTCACGATGTCAACAACAGAATAGCAACAATTGTTTGACAACGACAGCATACATACGCGCAAATGCCAACAAGAGCAACAACAACAAATGATAAGTAAACAATAGCAACAACAACAAAATATATTTATATGTATGTATGTGGGTGTTGTACTTACATATATGTTTATATGTAGTACATACAACAGCGAACAAACATAGTAACAACAAGAAAAAACATTAACCGAAGCTAAATATATACCCTTCACTGGCGCATTTCTTATTGCAAATATATATATAATTTAACCTGGCAGCCAGCTAACGGCTAGCAAGTTTTTTCTAACCGCAAACTTTGATAGAAACAACCTTCGAAAGATCTTTTATCTTGATTTTGATCGATCACTTTGTATAGCAGCTATATGCTAGTGGTTCGATCTCATTAATTTGTTCGGAGGTTGTAGCATTGCTTCAGAAAAAAAACTATGCCAAATTTCCTGAATATATCTTGTCAAATAAAAAAGTTTCCCATACAAGAACATAATTTTGATCGATCAGTTTGTATGGCAGCTATATGATATAGTAATCCGATAATGGCAGTTCCAACACATAAGCAGCTTCTTAGGGAGAGAAAGACGTGTGCAAAAATTCAGATCGACATCTCAAAAATTTAGGGGCTGATACGCGAATATATGAACGGATAGACCGACGGTCGCACTGATTATTTATATAGTATAGTACATATGTATGCTTCATAGGATGTTCAACGTCTCCTATAGGGTATTCAAACTTCATGACAAACATAAAATATGCTGTTCAGGGTATAAATATGGGTATCTATGAGTTGCAGAAGAGAAGAGCAAGAAGAAGAAGCATGCAGTGAAACTGAAATAAAAAATGAAATGCAAAAAAAATAGAAACAATTCAAGTGGTTTTTAATGTTATTTCCTCGCAAAGGTTTTCTAGTTGTTGTTGTTGTTGACGTATGGAGTGCCAAGCGACATCCCAGCACAAGTGCGGTGCCACAGGTATATCCAAAGTAAACGTAGAGGCATAAAAAGGCAGATACTTGTACTTCAATTGCCGGCAAAAAAACATTTGCAAGCACACACATAGGCACATACATATTTACATAGCTATATGTATATGTATTTGTGCAAGTATGTATGTGTGAAGCAACCAAATATGAATACAAAAACACAAATATGTTTGCCAAGAAAGTTGTAGACGCAGCTTTTTCTGTTGTGTTGTTGTGCACAACAATTGCGAATGTTAAAGCACTACAACAACATGCGGCGAACAACAATTGTCAACAACATTCTGTGAAAATTCTCTAAACACACCGAACTGCGTATTCGCTCAGGCATAACTTGTGAAGAAGCTAGGCAGCAAAGCAGGGCTATTTTCACAACCAATTCTCATGAAACACACACACACACACATACATATGCAAAACTGTAATTGCGTATGTGGAAGAAGCCAGGTTCAAGGCTTGCGGATTCCTTGCCAAGTTTTCAGCTTGATTTCTTCTTATTTTTTAGCATCTACGCGTCTAATTAGCAGCTAGTTGCCCTTACATTTCGCAGCAACTTTGTTGCTGTTTGGCTTATTTGATGGCAGCCTAATTGCTAATGCACTTTAACCGGTTGCGGTGAATTGCACCATATACGGCAGTGGCGAAGGAACCAAAAAGGCGAATAAAATGTCCGACAAAGTGAGACATTAAATTCCATAAATACGCTGGTTAAGCAAATTATGCAACATTGTTGCCAAAGAAAAAAGGATTTTGAAGCAGAAATATAGTAAGAGAGCGTTGCCATTGAATCTAAAAAATTCATTTGAAAAAACTTTAACTTAGAATATTAGTATATAGTATATATTATTAGCAATACAATTTAATATTAACTGTTTAACAAATATATAGTAAAATAAGGTTGCCACTGTATTAAAATTAAAAAAAAAAAAATTACGAACAACAAAAGTTACTCCGAAATATTATATTTTATGAATTTTAAATTAAAATTTAAAAAATGTATTCATATCAAAAATATAAAAAAAGAGTGTTGCCATTGTATCCGAAAAATTTATTTGGAAAATTTTCAATTTAAAATATCTTTAAATATATATTATTAACAATACAATTTAATATTAACTGTTTAATAAATATATAGTAAAATAAGGTTGCCACTGTATTAAAATTAAAAAAAAAATTTACGAACAGAAAAAGTTACTCCGAAATATTATATTTTATGAATTTTAAATTAAAATTTAAAAAATGATTTCATATCAGATATATAATAAAAGAGTGTTGCCATTGAATTTGAAAAATGTATATGGAAAAATTTTAACTTAGAATATATGTATACATATTATTAGCAATACAATATAATGTTACTGTTGAATATATATATAATAAAATAGGGTTGCCACTGTATTAAAATTAAAAAAAAATTTACGAACAAAAAAAGTTACTCCGAAATATTTTATGAATTTTAAATTAAATTTCAAAAAATTATTCCATATCAGAAATATAATGAAAGAGTGTTGCCATTGAATTTGAAAAATGTATATGGAAAAATTTTAACTTAGAATATATGTATACATATTATTAGCAATACAATATAATGTTACTGTTGAATAAATATACAATAAAATAGGGTTGCCACTGTATTAAAATTAAAAAAAAAAATTTACGAACAAAAAAAGTTACTCCGAAATGTTTCATGAATTTTAAATTAAAATTTAAAAATGATTTCATATCAGAAATATAGTGAAAGAGTGTTGCCATTGAATTTGAAAAATGTATATGGAAAATTTTAATTTAGAATATAATATGTATATAAGATATATTATTAGCAGTGCATTTTTATATCAACTATTTAAAAATATATAGTAAAATAGGATTGCCACTGTATTAAAATTATGATTCGCAGTATTTTGAGCACTCGTCAAGGATGGGAAAAAATATCTCATGTGTTACATGTGTAACAATACAAAATGAAGCTCGATTTATGGGTGCAACTCGAGTTGGCGCACGAAATCTCATAAAGCGAATTTCAATCTGCGAATCGCTGCTGAATCGAAACAAGATCGATCCGTTTCTGAAGCTGATGTTTACTGGTGATAAAAATTGGGTTACTTATGATAAGTGAAAATAGTCATGGTCGAATCGCTGGGGGTCGGAACAAATAGTGATTGAGCGAGAAATGATTGTCGGGGGAAGGATTTGCTATGCTGTCACTTTTGGTGGTATTGAAGCGGAACCATCTACTATAAGTTGCTCTTAAGCTCTTAATTGAGACCTGTACTGTCAACCATTGGAACGTCTGAAGAAAGAAACTGCTCTGAAGTGGCCAACTTCGGCCCATAGCAGAGGAGTTGTATTCCATGAGGACAACGACAGACCAAACACATCGATAAAGACTCACCTGAAATTCGAAGAAATTGGCTGGGAGAAACGTATGCATCCACCTTATAGTCCGGACTTGGCACTTGGTAAGTGATGACTACCTGTTCCAGTCTATGGCGAATAGTTTTGCTGTTGAAAAATTCAACTCAAGAGAAGCTTGTAAAAATCGACTGTTATAATCTACAAATCTTACCCTCAGGCTAAGCAAAAAAAAAAAATTTTTTTTTTCGCTCTACCCTACTATATGATATACCATGTGTTTAAGTTTAGAAATTAGATGAGATTTGCAACGCGACCTAAAGTCGATTGTGCTCGGGTTTAGGTTTGCAGAATGATTAATCTATAGTAGAAAATCACATTATTCAAATTGTCACAAATGCATTAACGTCAACTTATTCAAAATATATACTTAACTTTATATACCAGACACATTAGGTTGGTTATGTGCATACTATTGGACATGACTTGTTACACAAAATGGCTTTCATATAAGCGAGTCAAAGACTTGTCGGCATGCAAAGCGATACCTTATAAAGTTCCATGGGATTTGTCAGGTTTACAATTCACCTTTCGCCCTGCCCGCCATGGCTGCTGTTGCTTTGACACGCACATATTCAACTAATGTAATGCGCTTAGCATATTTAATAAGACCGACAATGTGATACGTGCTCATAAGTGGAGAAGCTAACAAAAAGCAAAAAAAAACCAACGACAACGAAAGCAAACCAAAAACGAAGTCAACTATGTTTTAACAAACACGCGCGACCATTTAACTAGATTTTATTTACATATTGACGACAATGGTGTGGTAGAAAATTATATACTCGTATACTATAGTATAGGCATACATATTTATATATATGTATATATAGAAGTTCATAAACACCTACACATTCTACATTTGCGCGTAGAAATATTAGCTTATTGTGCTAAAAACTTAAAATTAACAACAATAACATGAATGATGCGTATAAGCTCAATAAATTTAGGCCAAGCTAGTCCTTAACTAACGGTTTTCGTTTCCTTATCAGAATGAACAGACTAACTGCGAAACAACTTTTGCAAAGCATGCAAATTTATTACCAAAAAAAACTTCGGTTACACCGTAGCTATAATACCCTTCCCAAATACAAACGCTCCTTACGAGCACTTGGTTCCGATCGTTCAATTTGTATGACAGCTATATGATATAGTGATCTGATGTGAACAATTTTTTCGGAGATTATATTGTTGCTCACGCATCGCAAGCTTCGTTCAATTCGAGCAACCATGGATCGGCTTCTCCACACGTTTACTCTACTGGATAATGCGCATGCTCAGAGACGCCGTACAGTGATCGCCGAGGACAATATTGTTGCTATGGATCGGAGTATCGAAGAAGATCATTCGTCTATTCGCCATCGTTTGCAACAATCTTTGGAAGAAATTTATTTAATTTCAATTCCGATTTTTACAAGAAAATATTTTTCAGCATAAAGAAAGAAAAAAAGTATTTCCATAAAGAGCTGTTACATGCTTGTTGCGATGGTATTTGATATATCGAATCTCACTTAGGAAATTTTTCCGGTTCGGCAATCGGTAGACTACGATGAAACCTGAATACTTTGAATCCTTTAACAATGCATGGAGCGCAAATGAAATAAGTGTTACAAACATTTGTGAATCTTCGTAACAATAATTGCTGCTGATTATTAAAATAGGTCGAGCAACAAAACGACATCGCCTATGCTGACCTTTGTTTCGATGCAGAGTCTGAAGCTTTGAAAGTATAACATGTGATACCAACAGATGGTTGCTGAAAAGAAATATCCATTCTCTGTGTTGGAAAGATAAATTTGTTAAATAACTATAAATGTTTAGAACATAGACGTAAGTTACACCAGAGTTGCCACATTTTCAAAATTTGCAGAATTGAAATAAATATTTGAAGCAAGTGTCAGCATAAGGATATGAAACTATTACTTTGAAGGATAACAATATTATTTTAAAATAAAGCTTTTTGGCGTTGCCACCTAATTTATACATGCATAAAAAATTAATACTTACTTTGAAATTCGTTATTATATGTGGTCATAAATTGGGAAAGTTTTCTATGCAGTTATGGGTTGGTTTAGGGTTGCCACCTGTAAAATATTTATAATTAAGTAATAAAAAAATATAATAAATTAGAAAATTGATATCATTTTAGTAGATATAAAAATTGTATAAAAATACTTTAAAATAATACAATGTTTATCATCTTCATCTTAGGGTGAAGTTGAGAACCGATCCATTAATATTGCATAAATAAAGCGTAGGCATACTGTCGAAGCAATCTAGTATCACTAACAGCTAGTTAAACTAAACTATAAATTTACGTATGTAACATACATAAGTATGTATATTCTGGCTTCCCCATATATTTGTGCGATCAACTGAAGGATTACGCATACTGAGTATATCCCCTCCTTACGAACCAATACACATAGAATATATGTATGTATGTATTCATTCATAATAAATATTACGTAATCCTTCAGTTATGTTTTGACTTTTTATCTTTTGAAATATGGTCACGTATTTATGTATATTGTTATTGTTGGTTGTTGGTTGTTGCTTCTACCCAATTGTATGCTTATGAGTAGCAGCAGCCGCTTCGCCTTTGACCAGCGAAGTCAGTGAACTCTGTAGATCGCAAAAAGGCGCAAAAAAGCAGAAGCAAAATATACCGCCAGTTGTGATAATTCGCGCAGATAGCGAACAGCGAACAGCAGGATCAGTAGCAAAGGCGGCAAAATAGACGTATGGTAAATAAACCATAATGAGAAAAAAAAAAACAAATGTGGCATGAGGGATTCCGTCAAGTGCGTACAACGGGCCGAATGACGACAGTTTGACGTTGAAATGCCAATGAACTCGACGACAGCCCGTTTGCTTAATACACTATGTATTCGGGTGATTGTGTATGTGTGTGTTGCATACATATGTTTGTATGTACTGACATTCCAGCGTGCACACACTTGGCACCCAATGGCGGAAGTTTAACTTGCCACAACACAGAAGCCAGCAATGCGTGCGGACGTCACTGTCACCATCGCCCTCACAAATGGACACAGGCACACAAAATACACATATGTATATGCATATGTTTACATACATACATATTTGCATAAAATATTGACTTTTCAGTTGCATCGCCTGATGGCATGTTTAAATCCTCAGCGGCCTGAACATATACAAACATGTCTGCCAGAGAGCTAACAATGCATTTTCAGATACGAAGGCGGAGTGAGATGAAACAGGATAAAGCTGTATGGGGCGAACTCTGATCACCTAGATTACATACATATATACATGTGACCATATAAATTTATATCGATTCTTTATATCGGGTTTGCTGAACCCGATACTTTGCTGAATTGCCCAATAATATCCGTTCAGAATTTATGCCGTGAAAATCGCAGGATTTTCAAAATTATATTCCTATTATTTTCTACAGTGAACTTGCTAACCTTATGTGACTTTCAGAAAAGCACTACTTTTTTAATATTTGATCCATAGATATCTAAACGCCTTGATTGTAGAGAAGTAGACCATTCGGTTAAACACTCTTGGTTTGCTACATACAATTCCTGAATAAAGCCGAAAATCCGTCTAGATGCTTAATTGCTGTACCACTTACTCCACTTGGATGCCTGATTGAGTGTGATCCAAGGTCAGATAACATTCAAAAAGAAAGAAGATAAACGTAAAATTTGTAACGCTTCCGAGTGGACATTGGTCAAACCTCTAACTGTCACTACATGGTATTATATACGTATCCTTATCTATAGCAATACAAATTGCTGGATATCCTTGCATTCCTTTGCTAAAGCAGTATATGCCGCTCTTAGCAGTGCTCTTTCGATTCTGCAAATTTATATTACTTATGCCACTGGTGGTTCGTTTCACCACTCTCTAATAACTAGCATGTAACTTATGTTAATGAAACTGTCTATTGCTTCGATAAGATAAGTCATCACTCACATGAAAGTATAGCTCCAAATTAGCACATCGCCTACAGTTAATCCATAAGAATGGATACTCACTTAAGCCAGTCTTGTCGGACGCACAACAAATCCCTTTAAGCTACATTGTCTTAGGTTCAACAGTCAACTTTTCCTTATAGAATACATTTCAGTTCAACCAATCAATATAACATAAAATCTAAAAGCCGTTCCTTAAGTAAATTGTATGCCTTTCGAGTTAAATCTAGCCTTTTCGAGTTAAGTCTAGCCTTTTCTTTTTTTTAGTGCCTTCAAAACCCCACAGTTATATTATATTTTCTGAAATTATTTGTCGAGAAACCAACCAACTTCACAACTGTAATCTTATGCTTGAAAGATTGAAGTAGACCTCTCCCAGGCAAATTTACATACAAATGGCAACAGATTTTCTCTAGACAAAAGTTAATCAATATTCGACGAAATTGGAACTAAATGCCTTGTTTTAAGTACCAGTCATAGGAAAGGCATTGGAGATCATATATGCTTGAACAGAGATTCGATCTGTTAGTTAAATTAAGAATGATAGCAATAGAGATTAAGACAGTCTTGCCTCGTTATTTTCTTGTAGTGCATTTGATAGTTAACTACAATGCTTAGTGACGTCCAAGCGAAAAGAGAGCAACGATTTGTTTACAATTACTATGAAAGTTTGAAAGTTTATATTGTTTATGACATTTAATGTCGCAATCATATCTCGCTTATTTTCGGTAGTAATTTGAGGCATAATAAAAACTAATATAAATCTTCTTCTAGGGTTTGAGCATAAAATTTAACCATACAAATCTGTTAAAACTCCCAATGCAGTGATTATGTTAGAAACGGCAGTTATTTTGCTATCGAAGCCTGAGCAGAAAGATCCCTTCATACACCGTCGTCCATTCGTTATACCTTAGCGTAGTGGTTTTTATTCAAGAACTAATTGCACCTGAGCTGAGGTAGTCAGTTTCGAGTTGGCTCAGTACACCTATACTTAAAATTAAAGAAGCAGCAAGTATTTTGGAGCTAACCAGCACCTTTACCTTTTCTTCAAAGGCTTTTTAGTTAATCAACTGTTAATTTCGTAAGGAACATGTGAAAATTTCCAATAATTATGTATACAAACATACTTTGACATACAAATGATTTCGGTTGTTACTTTTTTCAATACGTGTATATGTACAGTATTGCTCAGTTAATTGACTCCTAGATAGTAGATTTATAGCTTATTTAAACTAGCAGACGGCCAAAAAAAAATATTTTTGACAATTTGTTATATAAGATTGAAAGAAAATGTAGTTAAGAAACATAAATGCTCTTCAAGAAGTAATTATTTCAAAAATGTGATTTTTTGAGGTTGCCAGCTGATGTGATACTTAAAAAAATTAAGAACTAATTTGTAGTTTTTTTTTTTAATAGTGTTATAAGTATAATAATTAGGTAAAGGCAGGTATAAGTTAAAGTAGTGTTGCCACAGTTAAAACACTTCTATATATTTTTATTATAATATTTAACTGCCTGTTTGCTATATAAAATTAAAAGAAAATAGAATAGTGAATTATATATATTCTTCTAGAAATAATTATTTCAAAAGTCTGAGGTCTATAAGGTTGCCATCTGTTTTGGCAAATAAAAAAAAATAAATATTAATTAATAGGTGTAAAAAAAACAGTTGCAAACATATAAAAAAATTTCAAAGCTTTTGTAACGGTAGATGTATATTGAAGTAGCGTTGCCACACCTACCAAATTTTCATAAAAGTACTAAACCTAAAAGTAAGTAAACACTTTATTGCTTTTTAAGGAAAGTTTATTCAAATTTATGAGCTTATGGCGTTGCCACCTGATTGATATGCCTACCTATACAAATGTATACACGATTTTAAAATTTCTAAAAATATACAGCACAAAAAGTACAGGTTTTTTTTTGTATGTATGAGTTGACTTAGGGTTGCCATCTTTATGAAATTTATAATTAGGTAATAAGAGATTATTGCCACTTGTGGATTTAAAAAAATCGATTTTTTTTGCATATACATATATTGGAGAATACTCTCCGAAAATTTTAAATTGATGCAGCAAATAGTTTCGGAGATATGAGCGCATTTGTAAGAATTTTTGAGCTTAGTGTAATCGGTCGTTCTTAGAGTCGATGAGAAAAATTTCTCTGAACCGGCAGGACCGATCAACTTGAAAATTTCAAATGAGCTTTTTAGTTACATTAACAGGTAATTGTTGCAAGAATAAGATTTTTAATAAAAATTTCGATTTTTCATGCCAAAAAGTGCTGTTTTTTCGCAAAAACTACTATTTTTTGGGAAGCCGCCATTTTGTCAAAAATCAAACTTTTGACCAGTGTTTCCACGATTACCTTTACTCATTTATAGTTAGTAATAATAATTTTTTGGGGTTTTTGAATTCGTGTTAATTTAAGGCAGAAAAACTTTCTTCATCGCCAGACACCGCTTTTCGGAGATCCTACCGGAGATCGGCTACGGGATCAAGGGAACCCAGACATTTTTAAAACACCTTAATAGAAAAAATTAATAGTGGTAAAACAATAATAAAATTATTAAAATAAGTGCATGAATTGTACCTCTATATATAGGAAATCGGTAGAAAAAATTTGAGGTATCGATCTGAAATTTTGCATACGTCTTCTTCTCCTCAAGAAGATGCTTATTTGTCGAAATTATTATAGCATTAAGTTGTCTTACAAACAGATTGCTCAAGATCAAGTCCTTTTATAGAAAATATTTTTATTTGAAGAGATATCTCCATGAAATTTAGCATGGGTTTTTTTTCAAAGCAACGCTACAATCTTTGAACAAATTGTTAACATCGGACCACTATAGCATATATGTAGCTGTCATACAAAGTAACTGATAAAAATTTAAGGTTATTTTGTTTTATAGTCAATTTAAGCGGACAACACTGTGCTTATGTAAAAGTAAATTTGCGTGCATTGGAACACCGCGCTCATTTCGCCAGCACCAATTTCTCGCACATTTTCCCCGCTGCCAACACAATGACGGTTCTGTATCGCTGCGTCCATTGTTATCTGTTTGCTGTTGTTTTCATTGGCGTTGTCTTTTAAGGTGTTCATTCAGAGTAATTTGCAAATCAATTTCGTTTACTTTGTGCTCATGTTTAACAACATTTTTATGGTTTGACACACACCCTCTTCGAGAAAGGCCGCAGCTGGCGACGCAATGCGCCCTCGCCCAAACGCCGAACAAAGGCAAATATGTATATGTTGTGTTGTTGTTTTGTTTGATTATAACGGGCACAGTCTGTTGGCATAATGATTGAACAGACAGACTGACCAATAGCCAATCATTTGGATAAGTGTGTTAACGCGCCAAGGAGAAAGGTGGTGAAAGGGAGCACGTACTTGAATATATACATACATATGAATATATGTATAAATAATATATATATATAGTATATATATATATATATATATATATAAATATACAGCTATGTAAGTGCGAGTTCATGCAACAGCATGCAATAGGGTGCAACGCGCCCTAATTTCGCCAGTTGGCTGGCAATCGCGCCGATAACGCAAGCCAAAAACCACCGTTCGACAACCTGGCCTGCCTAACTGTAAATTATACCTTTCATAATTTCGAACATTTTCGCGATAATCGCATGTAATTGCGCCTTATCTACACCTTTCTATCCTGACATGTGAGCAAACAAACGTATGAGTTGGCGATGACGTCGCCACACAACGAACGCGTCGCGCGTCATAGCCGTCACTGGCAAATGTACGCTATGTTGTACGCCCGCTTGTATGCGCTGGCATGCGGTACTATGCGCCAAACGCCGAAGAAAGTGCTGACCACGCTGCGCTTTCGCTCGATATGACGCCCGATTTGTTTGTGTTCGAATGCGCTCGCACGCAGTGGAGGGCACGCGCCCCCAAAACGAGGGTTTCGCGATCTGTAACGCACGATAGGCTGTAACTAAGCGTTGCAACGGTAAATTCAGTTAACTTATTGCGTCTAAACGCTTCACTGGACATGCGATGGCGAGCCAGTAGAAAGACTTTTGCACGAATGTTTCGCATTGACTTCGTATTTTTACCAAAACACATCTCGATTCTCTACATAAATAAGCGCGCACGCAATGCAGCCCCTGTCGCTTAGCGCAATTTTCGCAAACGAACACGCAATGCTGAGCTCGACATTTGTTAAGTGTGTGTATTTTCTTGTGCCTCCTGTTCTGTCAATGACGGACATTATCAGTTTGACACTTGTAAGCTGCAAATGGTAAGGCAAAAGAGGGTGCTGCCGAACGTTTAGCCGCATTTATTGCGAAAACACAAGTCCACTCCTGATAATTCTGCGGTAGGATGTTGCATGTGGCATAACATGCGTTACCTTCTCGAGCGCCTAAGAATTAACACAAATTCATTATCGAACGAAGTGAAAACTGCTGCATTTTAAAGACAAGTTTTTTAGTTAGGGTGTAGCGTAGTTTAAGGTTCCGTGTTAGGGGTTCGTTAGACGTCCTCTTTTTGTTTGCAGACTTAGTAATTATGTCATGTTATTATTCATCACATTTTCACTCGCCTCCCAAAATTCTTCAGATATCTAAGAGAAGCTTTTCAGGGTATGCATACGATTTAAATGGATAACAGTACTTTTAACCCTCTCAGCTCTTTTCGGTTCGAAGAGAGTTCCACAAATGTTCTGCTGAAATTGCGGAAACCAAGATTTAGCACAAATAACAGTGAGATTGGATAGAACGCCCTAACTTATGTGGCATTTATATAAGCTATAGATGATTTCAAAATTCATTGTTGAACTGCTCTGTGTTACCCAAAATTTTCTGCAAAGCATTAAAGTCGACTCTATGTTTTTTTTTTAATTTTAATTAGCTCTGAATTGTACTGGTACTGTAACCAGACTAAGAAGAGATGAAGCGTTTCATTTGGTAAGGTTGAAAGTCCATAGAGCGAAGGGTGACAAACGACAACCCATTTCATGCTTTTTTGCTGTGGGTTTCAAGTAATTTACATACAACTGTAGAGTACAAGCATAGATTTTTTTTCTTTTCAGATCTCCTTTTTTGAAAACTTTAGTTCAGGTGATATGTTAGTCTAAATTCCAAAAATGTACTAAATTACAGTCTCATAACTATAGAATTGACAGGACCGTTTGCGCTTAGGCAATTAGTTAAAGGAAACTAGATCTTCAAAAAACCATTGGATATGAAGGTAATTATAAAGTCAAGCGACGTCACGTGATGCTATCCTGAGTCTTCCACAGAGTATGGCCTCTCCAGAGCTTTAATTGACCGATTTCTTCTTGGAACGAATTTTCCTCTGCGCATCAATGCTGAATCGCAACCGAACTTACGACAACGTCAAACGAAAACGAAGCTGTACTCTCAACAGTTGAGCTGTGTAAAGGACGATTTTGATCAGAAGCGGCCAGCTGTCAGCCCATAGCAGAGAAATTGCGTTCCATGAGGGCAGCAGCAGGCTACACACATAGATAGTGACTCGCTCGAAGTTCCGGGAACTTCGCTGGGAAGTTCTTATGCCTCCATCTTATGTCCGGACCAGGCTCCAAGTGAGTAGCAATCACTTGTTCTTGTCTATGGCGACAAATACGCCTAAAGTAAAGCTTGTCAAAACCGACTGTATTAGTTTTTTGCCAATGAGGGCAAAGTTTTCTATGAAAGTAACATTTTGAGTTTACCGTAAAAGTGGCATAGTTATTGAAAACAAGTAAAGTGCGCCTAAGTTCGGCTGTAACCGTATTTTATACTCTTACAACTAGCAAGAATTAAAGTCCAGGAAAAATTGAACAAAACTTTTATACTCTGTGTAACATGGTGCGTTAGTATAAACGTGAATTGTACAACAGATAATTCCATACTTTTACTGAGCAAACTCAATGATACTATATTGAAAATATTTGAAGAAAATTTGATATGAATCCAAATGGATTAAAATAAATTTTTGTTAATGGCAGGGGTTGGAAACTCGTTAATACAAAAATAATTTCAATTATTTAAATTGGAAAAAAATTATTCAAATATAGAAAAAAATTATATGCAAATAGTTTTATTATTTGTCCCAAAAAGTGAGATGAGAAACCACTGAATGAACTTTCCCTTAATACGATTGTGCGTTATATACGGACATAGATATACATATACAAATTCACATAGGTAGATACTTATGTACATATGTATATGTCAATGTGTATACTCATAAAGTGTTGCTTTGCTTTTTGAGCAGGGGTTCCGCCATGTCTTTCTATTAAATCACTGAATTATGCGCGTATTGCAAGGATATCGTTTAAATACCAACAAATACACTGATACGAGTGAGTTGTGGAAATGTAAAAACATATGTGTTTGTGTGTAGCTGCTTTATTGTATTCAAAAAAAAAATGCATATGAAACTGCCTGAGCGCATTCAAATAAGCAAATATTTGTATTTTCATGCAGTAATATGCATATTTTTATTGTATTCGAATAAGTGTGTGAGTGTGTATATAACTGTATGCGTTATTCAAATTCATATTCAATTCTTTTTTATTGAAAAAAAAAATAAATAAAAAATAAAATCAAACAAAAATAGTTATGGTCCACATGAAATCCATTGGACTCACTTAAATCGCTGCGTATAATAAAGCTGATCGCGCAGGCGCTTCAATTATTTGATAACAGACACACAATGGCAATGACAAACCGCCAAGTTCAACCAACTCTTCGCGCGGATTTGAATGCTGAATTGTCGGAAGTAAGAAATCGAGCGCACAAAGGGTTAGCTGAAGTTGTGAGCAGGGCAACAAAGGCGACAGCGAACCAGCTACCGAGTTGACAAGCCTACCCGTTGGGCTAGCGGCCAGTCTATGGCTGGGACACTAGTCGAGTGCAGGAGAGTTTACACGCAATATTTATTGTATGAATGTGCAGAGCTTCAAGGGGCGGAGGTGCGAAGGGTTGGTATATACCATATATATATATGTAAGTATGTATGCATATGCATATGCATGTATAAGCTGGCTGTGTCCATTTGTGGCATCGACAGCTGGTAGTGCCTGAGAAGCGGCAAAGATGACGTTTATGTCATATATTTAAATGTGTGTTGCACAGCACACAGTAATATGTACATATGTATATGAGCATGAATAAATAATGTGTGGAAAGGCAGTCGGACTGACAGTAGCGGCGGCTGGAGGCGTTATGCTGATGCAACTCAACCCTTTTACACGGGCAACGCGGCAGTCTTGCCTTCGTCGACCGGCCCAGCTGATAGCTGTAGTGGTGGTGGTGACAGTGCGCCGGTTGATCGCTTGTCACCGCTGTGACTTTACTGTGACCTGGTGCCTGGTGCCCAGTGTCTTGTGCATGCGCCACCGCTTCGCTATAATTAATAATGAAAATCCCTTTTCAATTTGACGAAGTGCATTTGTCATTGCATTTAATTTGCGCAAAGTGCTCGCTTGCGGCCGCTCGTTCATGCGCTCGCTGCCCGAGACGGGTGAGTGCAATGTGCGTTTGAACGAATTGTCCATAGTTGAGATGGAGCAACTGCATTCAACACTTGGTGAACGCATTGTTTTGTATTTTTGATGTTGAACCTCAGACGGTATGTTCCATTAAAGAGCTCAGAGAAGGACATGATGACATACATTTATTATTGGATGGCGTGTTATACGAACGGTACTAGGTATCGCTATCTCACTGTGGTGTGAATTTACCCACAAAAATACGCCCTTTTTAATAATTGACAAATTCATTCAAATTATTGATAATATAAAAGCATTTTTCTTATCAACTTCATTTAATTATACCATTGTGAATAATGTTATATAAAGTAGAGAGCTTTCACAAAAGCTTTTTCACACGCAGTTTAATTCAAATGATTCTTTCCAGTCTTCCAATAGTAGTCAATTCTAATTAGCTGTTCAACAGTATAAATATTTTTCAATAAATATGTTTCCAAATGAGCTTTCGCTAAAGCTGCACAAAAATTTTTACTAAAATTTCAACTTCAAACGCTTAAAGTTTTCAAGCTTCGGCATTAAAAAGTCAAATAAAACCCTAAAAACTTTAAAATAATTTATGGAGAGCTTTCATTAATGGTTTAGCACCCGAAAACGAGTATTTATTGAAGCTTGCAACAAATTACTTTCTGTAACAACAAAGTCGATTTTCTTAAACTTTTAAGAACGATTCTTTTAACGGTAGTTTTTTCACATATTTATTGAAGAGCTTTCACTAAAAGTTTTATTAAAGCTTAACATATAATTAAGGTATCACAAATCATTTGTCATCACTATTTTTCCCTTATGTGTATGTATTGAAAAACTTTCACTAAAAGTTTTATTATAATATAGATTACTATAGAAATATAATAGATAACGTTTGTTTATGATTACTTATAAAATTTTCACTTGTACTAAAGAGGTAAATAAAATCTCTTATGTTGCTTATCACTATATACCATATGTGACTTCCTCAAACACAAAGGAGCTTTCTTTAAAGCTTCCCTTCAAATTAAATTTCAGAAGTCACCAAAGCACTGGCTTACGCATATGCAAATCAGAACTTTCAGAGAAAATCCACAACTCAAAGCTCAAAATTTTGTAAAAAAAAAATTTTAGTGTACGAATACAACGTTAAAGTTCGTTAAAAGCCTTAAAAGTTATTTTATATAGAATACTCAATTTATTAAAAAGCAAACTTTTGCTGAAGCTTTGTCAACTAAATGAGGTTATTACTTAGAGTATGAAAACGTTATAAAGAAATATAGCAAACCGCTGAAAAAAGCTTCCATTTATGAAGAAGAGAGCTTTCCGCTCAGACTTCATCATTTAAAGCTCAACAGTTCATCAAAATACCTATTAAAGCTTATAAAGGTATAACTTTCACTATTTCAATCTATGTATGAAAAAGCGAATGAAATATGACAAAGATTTAAATAAGGCACTTCTAAAGCTAGAGCTTTCACTTAAGCTTCATTGTATAAAATTTAACGGGTTTACAATATTAAAACAATAAAGAGAACAAAATATAAGAAACTGCTGAAAATATACTAATTTTCATTTATGAAAGAAGAGCTTTTTCCAAAACTCATTTACGTAAAGCTTAATAATTTGCAATACAAAAATTTAATACATAATGAAATATAACAAAGTCGTTTAACAACGCGCTAAACAAAGTAGAGCTTTCACTAAAGTTGTAACATATAAAGCTTAACGAGTTTTTAATTTATACGTGAAATAAAAAGAAATTAAATAAGTGGCCGAAAGGAAACTGCTTTCACTTATGACCAAAAGGGTTTTCAATAACATCACAAAACAAAATAACTTAAACAAGACGCTTTTAAAATTAGAGCTTTTACTAAAGCTTCACGTTGTATAGATTTTTCAAAAAGTTTTAGACTGCTTTCATTTATGACAAGAAAAGAGCTTTAAAACACACTCAATCATGTAAAGCTCAACAGGTATTTTAATGTAACTATTAAAAAGATAATGAAATATAAAAAACCATGCAAACAAGACAAGAAGAGCTTTCACTAAAGATTCACAACATATAAAGCTCCAACGGGTTTTTAAAATATTGGAATCCAACAAACCGTTTAAAAGATACTGCTCTCATTTAAAACAAAAGAGCTTTCATTAACACTCCAACACCTTAAGCGCAACAATATTTTATTACAAATAAAAGGGAAGCAGCTTTCACTTAAATTCCACCATTCAAAGCTTGGTATAAATCACACAAAAATCTGCACGCTGAAAATCACACAACTACAATGCAAATAACTGTAAATGTCATTTGCTGACGTAAAATTTAATTTACACTCTGCTCTAGTACCACTCTCCTGCGCAATTTTATTAACAAGTTAAAAATTCTCTTTTAGGTTTTTTTAGGCGTGTGCCGGCCTTTGATTCCATATGCAATTGATTTTCTGCTATCAACGAGGTAATCAGTTACTGTTGGCGACGGCCAAACGCTATTTGCCTATTTGCGCAACAAACACAATCAAATGATTTCCGTTTGTTTTGCCAGGAGAGGCGGATATTGCAGAGCTAACATTTTTACAACTAGACTGTTCGCTGCATTAGTGCGCGCCCGTGTGTTGATGTGTGTGTGTGTGTGCATGTCCGCTTCAGTAGGCGCCTTTAGCTAATAATTGATTACCTCCGCGCCGCTAGTTGCTGCAGCGATAATAGTAAATCAGCGGCACAAGCAGCAGCTGTTGCTACCGGCGCTACACACACACACACGCTGTTATATAGTTGTATTTGCATGCTTTTAAACAATGCACACTTTTATGCGAGTTCTTTCTTTTTTCATTTGTAAGTATTGTATGCAATGCATGTCAGCCTTGTTACAGCTGCTTAGCCAAGCCGGATGATGCCAAGGCACTCGGAGCGCACTCGCTTCGCCCCACTCCCTCGTGTCGCGCGCCCGTGAGCTGAGATTTTCAATTTGACCATTTTATTTACGTATTAAATTTGCATGGAAATCTGTCTGTATTGACCGGTCATAGCCAAAGCAAACGGCCATTTGGCCAACCCGACATCCTTCTCCTTCTCCTTCTTTTTTACTCTCATCCTTCCGCTCTCTCGCTAGCAGGCTCACTAATGCACGCTGTGCCTGCTGGCCTCTAGCGCTAATGCGTCCACCATATCATGTCACATGTGCGTCGCCATGTATATGTGTGTGTGTGTGTGTGTGTTTCAACCAACTAGCCGCTTCACCTGCTCTGCTGGTCAGCATGTGTGCCTGCCGCCAGCTGCTGTGGACCTTGGAACGCTTTGCGCATTTTAAATTCGCCTCTCCCCACACGCGCCCAAACACTATTTGCTTAGCATTGCTGTTCGTATTTGCCTTCGTGTTTGCATTTGCTTTGGCGCTGGTATTTGTGTTTGTTATCAATTGCCGCGTGTCGCTGTCATTGTAGCCCGATACGATATGCCATCGATATGGCATCATCAGCGTGCCTCAGTGCAGGCGGTCGCGGCGGTAGCGTTTGCATTCCAATTTGCGCTATCGATTGTCGGCTCCACCATTAACCCGACCCGACGCTTGCCTACCTCAGGGTCTCGCAGGTTCTAGGCGCTTGTTCGGTAATCTTGTGCACTTTTAGAATGCCTGGTACAACATTTCACTTTGTCTTATTTGTTGTATCCTTTACTCGCTGTGTACGCATGCCGCGCCCCCCCCCCCCCCCACACTCCTCTAGTCGGCTGGCATGAATGACCGGTTGTGAATCAGTTACAATAACAATTATAGCAACGTTGGTAACGAGCGCGCCACAGCAGCCGTCGGATGTCAACGTCAACAACATGACCATCAAGCCATGTATAAATATTCTACTTTGCTATGCCTTGCTCTGCTATACTGTGCTATGCGGTGCTGGCCTGTGCAGTGTTTGTTGTCGTTGTATGTTTAATGAAGTTATAATTAAATTAATTTTAAGTAGAAAATTCAACGCAATCTACACTATTTACACATGCAAATGACCACCCCGATGTTATCACAGGTGTCGGTTGCCGTTAGCCCGCGTTGTCGCTGATATTTTGCAATGACTCGAGTTAAAATTAAATAAAAAATACTTAATTAAATTGTGCGGTAGCATGTGTTGGCGAATGATACAGATTTGCATGCGAGCGAAACTACTTACCATAAGTGCTCTACATTGGCAACCCTAGGTTAAGAAATATTTTGGACTGGGTGTAGGAAGAGGGAACTAGAAGGTTTATTCATTTTTTACTGAGTTATCTACTTATCACTTTAAGTTGGTGTAACCGGAGAGCGCTCGCCAGTTTTTTTTCATAGTAGAAATATTTTGTCTTTGAAAATTTCGTCCACCTTTTTTTTTTTTTTTGTAGAGTAAGATGGAACACGCGACTGGTGTTTTTTCGTGGTGTTCACAAATGAAGTCTAACCAGTTGCAATATACTTGTATTAAGCTATAAGCCTGGTAGAAGCACTTGCTCTAAGAGGTTTGACCAACACGGTCCACTTAAATCAAGGAAAATTAACAGAAAGAGCAAGTTGAAGAGTAGGCGAAAAAATCCTCTTTTTTTTACTAAATGAGCTAAAAGGAAACTGGAAAGTGATTCACAGAGGACTTAGCTAACGATATTTTCTTCGGATCAAAGTCGTAGTCTTCTCTCCTTGAATCTTTGGATCTAGAGGCAGCTTATAACATTGATAACTTGTAGATTGACGTGATGTGACGTGACAAGGTGAATTCTTCTTCTTAACAACGCGTAGATATCTATAAAGGTTGAAAAATTAACCTATTAAAATCAATGTATTCTTCTATAGTACTCCATAACAGTTAAGATCTTCGTCAACAGCTGAAGAATAAGCAATGAAACTTGGCCATTCAGCTATCTAGTATGGAGACTATCATACGATCATCGACATACCCGAAGACCGAAGCTTGCTCGTACACAAAAAGTACCATAACCAAGCGAAAGACTCTTCGCATATGTCAATGCGGCTGCAAAAAATGGCAGAAGGAATCAGAAAGGGAATAAACGGTAGTTACGAAATCTAGACCTCTATTAATCATAAGATTAGGAGATCGTCGAAATTTTGCAGACCAGAAGAGACAATATTCAATATTTTTATGGGATAAATCTTTCAAAACGGAAGCTTTGTAAGTATGGTATATGCAATAGAGCTGCCAAAAGTGGAGGAATGAATAAGAAAGGGAGTAAAATATCATTGCGGATTCTTGGCATCTTAAAACTAATATTTGGAATGGAATCATAAGATTAAGAGGTCGTCGAACTTCTTCAACCCAGGGCACACGGTATTCAATAGCTTTGGGGGGTAAATATTTGAAAATGGTGTAGATGTAGTCCGATTGAAAACATTTGAACATTATGGACATAGATAAACAAATGATGGAATCCGCTAGCAAGCTCTGGCTGATTTGAAAACTTTACTCTGGAAATCTGGGGAACTTTGTGCAATGGCATATTGGAAATCCATGGAATGTTTCATTGGAGTCGGCAATGAAAGTTGATGATGAAGTCGAAAAGAGACAGAAAATGTTTCAAGTTCAAGTATGATAATACAGCGATGGAAGTATTTGTAAGCAGAGGAGCCGAAATCTTTCAACTTCGATCCTGAACGCATTTTTTGGACAAAATACATGGCGTACTAAAGAATGATTACTGGAATATACTAAATCTTGAAAGCTTGAACTTGAGTATTGACCAACTAAACGAACATCTTTCGCATGTTCGTTTCGAGCTTTCATGCACAAAGTTATTCACGGGTTGTCCTTTAACTCCATTACGACGGATCTACTTTCAGGATTGTAGGAGGCATTGACAATGGTAGTACTCGATAATTCAATTCGTTTGCGTAACAATACATCACTAGAGTTTAGGTAATTATGTGCGTAGGGTGGATTTCTGGCGACTTAGTTAGGCCTTTAGAAGGTACATTGCGAAACCACAGCGACTAAAATCCACTCGTTGCGTTTATTTTTCTATACAAAACCTTACGTTGTGTAAGTCCGATCGGATTCGGCTAAATGGCGTTAGAAATATGAAATTTCGTACTAAAAAAGACTTTCTAACAGTTTTGTGATCAAGATGCACCAAGCTCTGGAAGACCAATTATCGAAAAAATCGAAGAAATCGCCGAGTCCAAACATCGACTACGATTGTCCAGAACCTAAACATTGCACAAATTGAATAAGGCTGAATACGAAAAGTAATAATTAAAGCATTTAATTTCATGCAAAATTTCTTTTTACTACACCTAATATATTTAAATATTATCAATAAATTGCCAACATAATAGATACTTAAACAATTACGCAAATCAAATTTTCCATTCAATTAATCAATTTAAATGGCACATGTGTGGCTTATCAGTTGCATTATTGCCTGAGTGAATTTCTATAAATAATTAATATGTGTTTCATTGTTGGCATATTGCCATATTTAAACATATTTATTACAATACTTTGTAGCTATATACACATATATATATAAATATATATTATATATAAATTAAAGTATGTCAACGTAAAACGCAATTACTCGTTTGCTCACTTCTTGATTAATAAGGGAAGTACAACTTGTTGTTGTGTACTGTTAAGTGTTGACACTTCAAAAAGTATTGCAAAATTTTGCATGAATATTTTGAAAGCAAAGTTGAGTAAAGCTG
The DNA here is from genome assembly GCF_042242935.1 of Bactrocera oleae. NCBI lineage: Eukaryota > Metazoa > Arthropoda > Insecta > Diptera > Tephritidae > Bactrocera > Bactrocera oleae. Next base: position 60,604,583 of record NC_091540.1, on the reverse strand, counting down.
ATGGGCTTCTTACAGTGTGGGCTGTTGGAAAAATTAATTTTTAGTAATGAGTCTTTTGGCGATTATATGACCACCTGTCTACAATTTCGATCTGGATGAGCTTGGAACCAGAGTAGTAGCAGGGACCTGTAAAGCGCCGAGTTTCTTCTTTGCACAGTTTAGACGACGGAAGTGAGTGAAGCTTATACAGCTAACACATTCGGCTTGCTTTTGCGAACGAAGTTCTCTAAGAATATAATATCGGCACTCCTGGCTTATGTCTCATATATATTAGATATCATAAAATCTCAATGAGTGTTTCACAGTAGGAACAAGCTGCCCAAACTTTTCTACCTACAATCTACTTTATAACTCTTCATATATTGATACTTCAACTCAATGGAGACGCAGGGAAAGCAGAGCATATGTTAAGTATGCAGACGGCATAGTATTGATGGTATCAGGGATGTTTCCTTCCACAATCAGTGAGATTATGGAGAAAGCTCTACATCTATGGGCCGCGAATGACGAATTAGGTGTAAACCCTAGTAAAACGGAACTGATGCTATTCACATGTAAAAAAAAATATCTCAATTTGATCTTCTCTCAATCGGCATCTTCCAAGCGAAAGTACTAGGCATAAAGAAGCTATGTGGAGTTCTATTGAATAATATTATATTACGGGAGTATACAGAAAGCAATCATATACACGGGTAGTCAGGCGGTACTGCTGGCCTTGTCGACTCCACAGATTAATTCCAGCGAAGCCAACAATTTCAGTAAGGCCTTAAACTCACAGCGAACATTTTGGGCAACGAAAAAGCAGACGACTAAGTTAGGAGCTTCTCTAAACGAATCCGAGATGGAGTTAATACCACACCCGCTAGGAACGATCAAGAGAGAGCTTTATACGCAATGGGAAAAAGTAGCTCAGAACAGATGGAAAGCAATATCCGAAGCAGATATGGCACAAGTATGGTAAGACTAGAACTATGGACTTACTAAATAAGCATAGGAAAGGTATATACAGACTTACAGCTACTAAAACGGGCCATAGGCCTCTTGGAGAACGTGCGCTACCTTTATATTTTCAGAAAAAACTTCAAAACTAAGAACCTAAAACTATTTTTATTATATATTTAAATATTTTCTAATTGCAACATTAATCTATTAAGACCCAATATTTTCATTTCGCAACTTTGTTACTCTTCCACTTTGCAAGGTTGCGTGTCTACTCTTTCTAACGTTAAATATGAACTTCGACTTCTTGTGCGATAGACTGTAGCTCACCATCTGAGCTCATTATCATACAATGGCGTTTGGACAGTAATCGGATAACATAACAACAAATCCTAAACATGCATTAAATATCTACTTATGCTGATGTCTACGAATATGAGTGCATACAATTACACTAACAAAAATTTCAACGAATTTCGAGTATGAATTTCGGCGCCTGGTAACCAACCAGAAAAGACTCGAAGATGAGCTGATCTGAGAAAGCGAAAATCAGATTTTTTATGTGGAGTAAAATCTGAAGACATTATTCTACGTCATCACACGATCGGTAACAATGTTTTGAGAAAACTCTCATCGATCTTTGAACTTTAGTATGTATAAAAGCGAAAGGAAAGTATGGTAAGTACTCTTGCCTGAAGAAGGATTGACTTTATTGTTTAAGTTCAACAAACGTCAGATCTTATAGTAATATGTAACGGAATTGATTAGAGGATCAATATAATTAAATAAAATTTTGTTTCTATATTCTTAAAGCCATGCTGGAAGACCTAGCGATTTGTGGAGATACGATAAGATACCTACCTTAAACACCCAGACTTTTTCTGAGGACCGCCATTTAGTAAACTCGACAGTTAAGAATTTTTCTCGACTTACGTAAGAAGCTATTGTATACGTGATTGCGTTACCATCGGTTGGAATACTTTCTAAGCACTGCAATTTTTTAATTGCTGTCTGCCGGATGTGAATTTAAAAATAGAGAAAGGTCTCTTTGCTGGTCGAGGTGTCTCAGCAGACTGCTACATTTATCGAATTCATTTTCAGGGCCGAGTATACTATGGTCAAATTGGTGACTGCCGAAAATGCTAGTACGAAAAAGTTTGGAGTTCAGATAGAAATGTTAAGAAATTGATTAAGACCTAGGCACTTTGGTTACGTGACTCTGTTCGACTTGTTTCTACGAAAGTACGTAAAGTCAATGTACTGTGGTGATCAACCCGCTAACTCTCCCAAGTTGTAAACCAACAGCAGGACACTATTCCCATGACAAAAGCGGTCAAGGTAGTGAAAGTAAAGCAAAATTGAACCAACAGCATTGCTTGGCATAAAATCTATCAGCTGAAGACACTGACAATTTAAGACTCGAAGGACTCTCAATGTTTTTAATCAAACTCGTTTCAAGTGAACCCGTAGAACATATGTATTTGTTTTTACAAAATTAAGATCTCACTCATAATATCCCACAATCTTTTCTTCGAGTGCATTGAAGAGTCTCACCACAATATTTCTTCACATAACCGTATTTCATTTTCGAACTTCGTTTCCTTGTAAGATACCGTCGGCAGGATTACATTACGAGTAGATGTGCTGTCTGGTTTCACGGCATTGTGCAAGCATTTGAATGGATATTTTTTGCGCAAATTTGGTATGCAACTGATGGACAAGAGGCGATCAAGAGATCAGCGACATGTGAACAGACTGCGATTGCTTGCTGCCAGCAACTATGTACTCGTAGAATATGGGAATGCCCAGCAAACTGCCAACGAATTTACAATTTCACTCGTAGAGCTCGCGTGGCTCACACATGCATGCAAATATTTATGTAGACACCGTTGCCAACTTTTGAACTGTTGTAACTGTTTATCCAACAGCCGACTGCTAAATGCCTCAACAGCTGTCTCTGCCGCAGACGTTGCGGCGTGCCGTTAAGACGAAGCTGAACCGGAGCCGACTTGTAGCGGAAGAATTTCCAATATTACTTAGAACAAATTGATTATCATGGCATTTTCAATAAGTGTTTATTTGCTATCTCAGTTTACATAAATACAATGGATGCCATTTGCGCGTGGCGACTTTGTGGTCTCGGCTTGAAAGGGCGCCAATACTTAAGACGTAAATTGGTGGAACAATTGACCAGAACTAAATAGGACGGTCGCTGGCCGTTGGCAACAACAGTTAGAGCGGCCTTTTATGTGTGTCATTGGCGTTGACTGTAGTTACTTATATGAAGTAGAGATGAATTGTTTATACAGTCAAGACCACAAAAGAGTTTCACTTTAGGTTTTGTGGCAATAATTTTTAAAGAAATTGTTTATTTACAAATGAAAGTAGTAATAATATACTAATGAGGGAGAGAGAATTAATCTCATAGAAACACATTTGCTGCGTATTTTTTTATCTCTGCCGCCGGCAACTTGGATATGTCAAGGTACCGATGCACGTATAAAGTTCGAGAAAAGAGAAGTTGTCTTATCGTGCTCAAAACTAACGAACTCCCTCATCAGAGAACGCTACATAAATAAATCAGCCCTTATCTAAACGAAATCGTCTTGCTCAATGATCACTCGAATACTTGTCAGCATAGGTCGCGGATTACTTTTATTTTAGTATTCCCATAAGCTCCAGCTAAGGTGCAGAGATTGGTCGAGTGGTGAGTTGAATGAAACTTTTTCGGAGAAGAACCGTCTGAATATTTTGTTAGAGCCGACTCTGACTAGCTTGTTCGTTATTGAATCGAGTTTTGAGGACTGAATTTGGCCAATAAATCGCTTGTAAATAAACGAGTCAACCAGGAATTACTATAAAGCTTCGAAGGAGAGACTAATCTGCTCTGATCTTGTTGAATTGAACGAATTGTAGAAATATCGGTTGACTGATAAACAGTAGAATGCTAGGAACTTTCGGTGAACGCCTTCAAAGAGATTAAGTATTAAGCTTTAAACAGAAAATAGGAAAGTAGACTAGTTCGAACAGTCAACAAAAAACTTTTTAATACCGTGAATTTTAGTGAAGTGCAGAAAGGTTGCAACTAGTCCGCATTAGGACTTACATTCCTGAGTAATAGCAGCACTCAAAACCACAAATTTAAATGTAACAAAGTAGCACCTCAAAGATTACATTTGTACATATGTACAAAACCCAACTTAACGCGGCGTCAAATACATTTCCAAAACTAGAAGTATTTTTTATCGCACACACCGCAGACGCAGCAATGTACCGCAAATAAGCCATGGCTATCTAAAGCAACAGATCATACATGAAACAGGTAGAATGCCAAGCTTTTAGTATTCGGCAACGGCTAAGCCTCAATTATCCGCGCAGAGAAGTTGCATCAACAAGTTCATTGTATCGAATTTAGAATTTTTTGTTTATGCAACATCCCTGATTACAGATAACTGCAAATTGGACACTTCACCAATATTCACTCAAGCACTCACGAAAGGTTTTATTGCATACTATAGTATACGATACACATGGACTTGCACTTAATTTGAGATAGAGATGCGATAGTGTTACGGGATTCATCATTTCCTGTATCTACCACTGGAGCATAGGGAGACTAGTCAAAATTATGAGATCTTGAGATCTTTAATGGTTTAAAAAAACTGCGTTTCAAGTTTACGATTGCATTATCTCTCGCTACTATCGAATCTATGCCGATTGTCTAAAAGCTTGCTTCGGGTTCGAATTCTTAACCCGTATAGAGCTAACTTGAAAATTTGTATAAGTAACTCAAGCCGAGAAGCCGGAATATTGCAAAACCACTAATATCAGCAAACACTGAAGACTTCCATGATATATAAGGATAAAAAAGCTTCTTTATGTGGTATCCTATTATACGATATTCGAAAATTTTGGAATTTTTTAATAAAGTATGATCTGAACAGGTTTTCCGGAAAACTCGTAACAATTCCTGGTAAAGCTTTTTCGGATATAAGATTTTATTGAACTATCAGGGCTGTAGATATAAACTTGGATTAGGTAGTTGGATGGGAGGGATGTTTGACGACGCAACTGGGTCTTTAGGAAGCCCTTTGTGAAACTAACGGGACTAAAATCGCCATTGAAGTTCATCAATACAAAAAGTTTTATATGTGCAACTTCCGAGAGATCGTCGAGAAACCCTCGACCGATAGTTGCGATTCTATTCCAATACAATGAAATAATTTCATGCCACGTTTGTCTGCTTGTTGAGCATGTTAGAGATTGACTCCACATAGGCTCAGTTATGCTATCTATAACATGTTTATCGATTAATTAACTACCAATAGCCAGAGGCATATAAGTATATCCCCTCTTTATCGGTGTCTAATTGTAAGGTGATGCCTGCTCTGGCAAGCTAATCTGCTTCATAGTTTTCAGGAATATCACTATGTCCTCGAATCCATTGCAGGTGTATCGTAAACTGGTATGTTAGATCCACTAAGAGATCAAAGCATTCTTTCACTATCTTCGATGAAATCTCAAAAGTCTCTAGTGATTTCAAAGCCGCTTGGCTATATATATTTGTATATATATAAATATATATTTATTGCCTTTGTCAGAACTAGAAAGCTTACTTTAATTACTGTGATCTTCGCTTGAAAGACACTGTAGTAGTCTGGCAGTCGGAGGTCGACTGTGCTTTGTTCACAACCAAAGGCCAGCGTTTGTGTGGCTGAGGTTACAATATTATTTCAGATTATTCATTATTCATAAGAAAGGACAAAGGGAGTGTTATTATAGTGGTAATATTCCGAGATCTAAAAATTTTTCGAATAACACCAAGGCACACACTACAAATTGCGTAAGGAAATCAGAAATGTGATGCCACTTTGAGCATTAACGGGACTTAATATTTTGTCTACAACTATCATCACTAATAAAAGTTCTCGGTCGTACCGCTTGCCGCAGCGACTGCTTTTTAGAACGACACAGTTATTGAGTATATCAAATTTTATTCTATTTTGCAAATATTATTATAATCGTAAAATCCGCACAGCCAGTGGTGGCAGGACCAGAAAACCAGCACAATGCCATTTGCGTGCATGCAGACGATGCTAGCGATGATCCCGGACGCAACTAAATCGAAGTACCGCCTAATCTCAAATGTGCGCATGCGTACTGTCTTTCATTTCGTTATTCGGACGAGTATGTGAATGTGTGTCTGATTGCGCACACGACAGCTTGTACCGCAACTGGCATGTAAATATCAAATTTCACTGGCTGCCTCGTCGTTTGGTGACAGCGGCGGAAATTTGCGTTGTAAATTTGGTATTCTCTGCGAGTCTCATAAAAATGCCTAAGAAGTTGCCTTCGATGGCAAATGATGATAATAAACCGGCATGGCATAGAATGTGGCATGGATTAACGTATGCCGTGAAAACTTTTTCATTTTTATTGCTGATTACGGCTTTCACAGGCAAATTGCTTAGCAATATTAGCCAAATTAATATGTTGGTAAATCTAATTTGTGACCATGTCAATTTCATTCTTGTTCAATTGGTAGATTTGTCGTAAATAAACCAAATCACGTCACATTAATGTTGCATGAAAGAATTGTGAAGACACTTATTGGCATGTTTGTGTAGATATGTATGTCTTTTGCTGCAGCAAATATGACTAAGTGGCCATGAATAATTGTGGTTGCCGACCGTTATCGAGTTCGTAAGTTATTCATGTATTAGTATTAACCGCACCATCTTAAGAATAACTTAAAAACAGCTAAGTGCTCTCTTCAAAAGTGAAATTTTAACCGACTTTCAAATATCTTTTATATTAAAATTTCTATACAAGAAAAAAGTACCTTCATTATGCGCTCAACTGATTAGATTCGGTTTGGAAGCGACACAGACACCATTCGCAACTAAATATCAAAATCGGACCTAATATGAACAAGCAAGAAGAGAAGAAGAATAAGAGGACTTTCTGGGACTTAGCAAATATCTAAGACCATATACCATCCGCAAAAATTCGATCCAGACTGATTAATTTATGGTTCCAGAAAATGTTGCAGAAATATTTGCTGAGTTAATGACGATAAAATCGAAAATGTTAAAAAGCAGTACTTGAAAATCGACGCGTTGGCATTAGGGCGATAGCAGCGGATCTTAACAACTCCTCTAGAACGACACAACAAATTTTCGTTAGTATTTTGTGTATGAAGCGTGGCAATGCTAGACTCGTTCAAAAAGATCTGAGTCTTTTGCAACAACGACGTCGAGTGAAATGCTGAGAAACGTAGCTAAGCAACCTACATTCATCAAACGCATCAAACACTCCAACATGTGTCTAACAAATGGCGATCCAAAGATGAACAGAAATCAAAAAAAAACCAACTCAAAGTCGGTCAGAAATCAAGGTGATGCTAACCGGTGGTTTTGATAACCGAGGCTTGGTTCACCATGAATTCGTTCAACAGACTCAAACTGGCAGATCTATGCTACATAGTCTGTTTAATGCACTCACACTTTGGTAATTTCCGGCAGACGTAGGACCAACAGCATCAAAAAATTCAGAATAGCTCTAAAAACCGCAGCGCTATAGTCCAGTGATACCCAGGGATACTCCACCTTTTTATAACACACATATGGTCACATCAACTACAGGATGTTCGACTTCCAAGAAAAAGTTATAAGCTGTGGATGGTTATAGGCGTTAACTTGCGATCCGCACGCATCAACTCTTAAGCAAGATCACATTGGAAACCATATTTAGGCGTGTGTGAAATAAAAAAAATATGTGAATTCCCAATAACTGAGGAAGAACTGAAGACCTATTTCAGCCAGTTTGATGTATCACAATTTCTATCTATATGAGTATACTTGTATATAGCCATTTCAAAAATACTTTTTTATCAGTCAGAAAACTAGCTGAATAAGCTAGAAACTCTCGCCTCTTGAAACCTCTCTGATACTTAAATATACTTATAGGTCGTTGGTCTACTGTAAACCGCTGTCGAAATCAATCAAGGATAGTTCATATTGTATAATTTTTAGAGCTGTCAATGGAAAGATAAGTTAATTTTGTAATATCTTTCAACTATATATAAAGAGCGTAACTTTTTCTTTCTTTCCTTTGACCTGATATTAATCCACCAATGACGCGAAGTTTAAGTATTGAGAATATTGAACAACCGAAAACGAATTAATTTTGCAATTTGCATGAACTTCACATAAAACCAATCAGTGCGTCTGAGGGCGCTCATAAGATTTGTCAAATTGTGACAAATATTGACGACAAGAGCAGCCGTTAAACGACTGTCAGTGCTCGCATCTGCCGATGCATTCAATTCTCGTGTATACGACCACTCATTTTATTGTAGCCAACGTGTGGCTGACAAGACAACATCGACTGGCAGTAATTCGAGTAGCAAGAATATTTAACGACTGCAACAACAGCAGCTACGGTTTTGTAAAAGCGAAACATAGTGTTGTAGTCCGTAGGAGTGGCGCTCGGCTGTACGAACAAATTTATTGGTAGTCCCTTAAGGCTTTGACATATAGTTACCACGAATTATTTTTAGATTTATCGAAAGGTGCTCATAAACGTGGCTTTCGTGTGTTGTTTGCTCTTCTCGCTTGCAGGTAGCGATGCAGTAAGCTTAGCAATAACTAAAGACTGTGGCAGCAGCTCGCATCGTATTGCAGCAATTATGACCTTTTTGTAGCACGTCATAGTTATAGTAACTAACATGGATTGAAGTTGCTGCAGCATTGAGACTGCAACAGGTATGTCTGCCACTGTAGTTGCAGGGCATCACGTGAAGTGAACTTGTGGAACACAAAGCGTTCGGTGCGCTTGGACAGCGTTCAGCTCAGTTTCTTTGTTGTGCATATTTTCACTAAGCGGTAACTTAGTCATTCTGATTCTTCTACATCTCTAAAGCATGTCTACAACTACTTTTGACGCTTCCAAGCATCAGGTTCGTCAAGCGCAAGGTAACCCTGGTTCCTGCTAACTATTAAGATCGCGTAGAAGCTGGCAAACAGTAGCCACTAAATTGTCTTCACGGCTGCGCGTATGAGGCTACGACAATCTCAATTGCAGTGACGCTTTCTAATATCGCTGAAGGACACGACTTAAGTAATCAGTAACTGTAATGCTGTCGGCTCGATAAAACGTCGCTGCCAGCCGTATATTAAGACACTTAGTCTGTAATCAACTGGCAGCAGTTGATTTTAATACAATACCTTAATTTATTTTTAATAGTTTGCCGTTTGCCGAGACATGGTGTACTATCTGTGACTAGCGGTTATTTTGTTTACGAGCTTGAGTTTAATCGTATAGTAGATGCTAAAAGGGACCAGGCTGCTGATTGCAGTGGTTCTAGAAACATGTTGTTGTTGTTGTAGTGAGCAGAGTTGATTTATTACTTAGCGTTCCGAAGAGTGTTAGATAATCCGGTTAGGCTGGATAATATCCATTGCGGTGACGTAAAACCAGCTATTGTGTGAATTGGGTTCCAGAAATATATTATTGTTTGATTGTTAAAGATTTCAAAGCCAGACACAAGAAGTTTCTTAGAACTATACCTTAAAACTTTAATTTTTTCAAGTTCTATCGTCTTCTATAGCTTCTTATGCGCAAAAGTTTCTTGGTTCCCTTGTGATAACTTTTTGATATACTCTTAAAGTCTATGGTACTCAACTTTGTTGTGTTTGAAAATCGGAAGATTGATCTAGCTTCGGATCTAAGGAACATATCCGAATTTTCATCCTACTATGGACTTGCCAACTCGAAAGCGTCAAAACTATTTGACGAATGTTTCCGCCGTTAGCACAACAATATCATTGGCATAAGAATCGGGCAAGTCAAAGGTGTGTATAAAACATTGCTGATTCACGGCTTCAAGATCATTTTATTCTCGAAGCCTGATTTTCAAAGATACTACAATAATTCGACATATACTCTACAGGTATACATTTTATAAACTTTCGCCGCAGGACTTCAGTAGCTCAGTAGGACAGACTTGGTATGGAAGGCTTATTATCTTTACTTAGAACTGAATCATCAATAGCAAGATGACTTTCAACTCATCGATCATGTGTCAAAAGCTGCGCAACAGATCCTTTGTTATATAACTCGTTATATTAACTCAAATTGCTGAACTCGGATATGGACAAATTTTCACTTGTATTAGACACCAGTTAGCAACCTTTTATAATCTCTATGTCGAAGTTCTAGCGTATAGCTATAGATACTGAAAGGTAGAATTCAAAGCGCTTTTAGATGATGATCACCCTGGTTTATGTCCAAAGAGCTTACTTATCAATCGTGGATCTATTATACAGCGTCGACTCTATTTTTCGCAACAGAGCTATGTTCCGAATCTATTTCTGAAAGATTACTCTTACTTTTTGGTACTGTTCTACACTTAGTATTTCACGTAGTTAAGAATCCCAAAATTACAAGTCAAGTTTGAAAATCCTACCATCCGGATTCTAACCTTCAAATTACCAAAACTTACTAAGTAAGCTTTCTCATTTGTGGTCTCCCTTCTCTCACCAATGACACTGACTAATGAATCGCCACCGTTGTTCCGCTATTCGGCTACAGGTGTTATGTACTTTTCACATGTACTGTTAAGTAGCATAATTTTGCACCTTTTTGTTTGCCATACCCATTCTTATACCGACAAAAGTATTGTTGCCATTGTAGTATGCACATGATTACTAGCTGGTGCTAGCTTGTAGACGATTTAGCTATCGCCAGTATAGCTACGACGAGTAGATACGAGCAGCAAACGACAACCGACAGTTGCTCGAATTATTCTCGGTTGGTTGTTGTTGTGTTCGATCACTTTGTGTGCCAAGTAATTGCCAGTAACACCTGCTTGAGATGCTGTGCCGACGCTATTGTGGCGATTCGGCGTTGCGGTCGTCGATGATGGTAATGGTGATGGCGTTGGTGATGTTAGCGTTGACGAGGTTAGCGATGAGGATAGTCGTCGGTCTGCGCGCGGCGGAAAGCTGGAGCTACTTGCAGCAACAAAGGAAAACAATTGATGATGTACTCATAGATATCCATATGTGTATATGTATCGTATAACTGTGTGTATGTATATTTGTATGTGAAGTGAGGTTATATATACTTTCAGCTTCCAAAATGAGAACAGCAATAAATACTACATGCATATAATAATGCAAACAGCCAAACAACTACATATGAATGCACACCTATACACACATATATACACACACATACAAGTACTGCGGCACTCGCTAGAGGATGGCACTTTTGGCCTTGGCACAGCTTCAAGTTGCACGTTTTACCTTCATCTTTTACGATACAATTGCAAAGTTTTTGCTTTAGCCACTCGCTGCAACGCTTTATGATGCTATTGTTTGTCAATGTTGTTGCAGTTGTTGTTGTTGTTGTTGTTATTTCATAAACATTTTGCTGGTAGGTGGCTCATCACTTCTTTGTTCGTAGATTTTTCCTACAACACTCACTCACTCGATTGCTTGCCACCACCACTCTTTGCTATTGTTGTTGCCGTTGTTGATGCAACGTTGTTTATGGTTTGGTTTTTTGTTAAGATATTCGTCGTAAGTTATATTGCCATCATCATTAACGGCGGCATGCAACATTTTACTGCCACTACCATCGTTTTACACTGTTCAGCTGGGTTATTATTGCTATTGCTTGTCGTTTGTTGTTGTTGTTGCTGTTATTATACCCTGCACAGGGTATATCAAGTTTGCCACGAAGTTTGTAACAATCAAAAGCAAACGTCGTAGGCTCTATTTTATACAAGTATATAAACGAACAGTGGGACTAACTGTGTCGATATCCGCCTAGTCGCCTGTCAGTAGTCACTCAATTTGTGAGATATCAATCTGAAATTTTGCACACGTACTTTTTGCTCCAAGAAGCTGCTTATTTGTCGGAATCGGCATTATCGGACAGCTATAACTTATAGCTGTCATACAAACTGACCGATCTAAAACTTTTTTAGTTGACAAGATATCTTCATGAAATTCGACGTAGATGAAAATCAAGGATCGCGCTACAATCTCCGTATGAATTGCTTAGATCGGTCAACTATAACATATAGCTGTCATACAAATTAACCGTCTAAAATCAAAATATAAATCATTTTATACCCTTTAATACTAAAGGAAATGCAACTGTGTGGGGTATTATAGCCTAAGTTCACATTTTTTTCTTGCTTTCGTTGTTTTTGTTGCTAGTTGTTCTCTTTAGTTGTTGTTCTTCATAGTTGGTTGCTGCTTGCCGCTTGCCGCTGATGGTGTAGTAAATTGTTGCCAATTGTTTATGTTGTTTGCGGTTGTTGTTATTGCTATTGTACCGTGTGCAGTTACGTTTACTAACTTAAGACCCGTTGCAGCTATTATTTCGTTATTAAATTGACATCATTCTTTCCATAGCATATTCTACCAGCCTGTATATATGTGTGTGTGTGTGTGTGTGTTTGTTGGCATGGTTGCTTTGGCGGTTTGCAGCCGCCTTACATCCGTCGGTTAATTGTTTCCTCGACGTAAAAATATTAATGTCAAAAGCATAGCGTCACATTTTGTTGTAATGCGGGCGTTCTTTAGCACGTCTTTAAGTGGCACACATACATATGTATGTTGGCTGTATTCTTTTTTAGTGCTTAGAAGCTTTTAGATCTGTCTCATTTCAGATCTTTTACTAATTCGTTACAAATTTATTAAACTTTACTATAATATTACTTCTGTAATATATGTCTGCTATTTTTTTCTTATAATGAATCAACTACGAAGTCCTAAACTACGTTTAGCTTTTTATATAGGGTTTATAAGGCTTTTCAAAATATCATTATAGTAGACAATTCTCGCTACATAAATGATACTAAATATTAGCCAAATGTTTATGGAACACCTTCACTTTATCAGGAACACAAGTGTTTGAGCGACACAAAGCATGCAGTAAAGGTCGTAAAGTCATCGAAAACTTGTCTTATGCGCGTAGTCGATTCACCTCTGTTAATGTCGATAGCAGAGCTGCTGTCAAGTACTTCATATGACAGAAGCAGTACAGCATATTGAGCCAAATGAGAAGCTCAAGGAGGTGAAGTTTGACGGAATAAACATTCAAGCTATAACTTAATATTGGATAAACAAAAGAAAATGTTAACAGCTAACAATCAAGGAAAATTAAAGGTAAAGGTGAAGAAAATATATGGACAAAAAAAGTTTTCAAGTAAATTTCGAGTTAAAATTTTTTTTGGACAAAAAAAAATTATTTTTGGTTTAAGTTCCTTACATTTATATAAAAATTACCGAATGTAACGGTTTTTCACTCAAAATTTATTATGACCCTTAAGGAAAGCATGTTGTCGTTTAAGACTTTTTTTTTAAAACTCCAATAATGACCACAAAAATTTTTTTTCTGATAGAGGACTCTCCACAGCTTCTAGAACACTTATCAAACATTTTTTACGAAATAAAAATTGTAACTCGAAACCTTACTTTAAAAGTGAGGCTCTAGATGTTGAAAAAAAAAATGTCTTGTCCAAAAATTTTCTAAACTGAACTTACTAAATTAGTGTAATTTTATGGGGATGAGGGAAGCTATGGAGAAACAACGTATGCTGGTAAAAAAAAAGCGATTACCATAGAAGAAAGAAGAAAAGTTGATTATTTAGCTCAAATATTTACTTTGAATGAGAGTAGGCACATAGGAGGCATAGATCTAGGAGATTTACAAATAGCGGCAAAAAACCTGTTGTTGTGCAGTTTAGAGAAACAGCAGTGGGAAATGCCCACGCAGACTGTCATTGCTGAAAGCTATATTGAGCCGAAAAATATAAAGATAGATGGCACAGCAACACGTATAGAATGGTCGCCAGTGTTTTGCCATGCAGGACAAGAGTATGCAATAGTACTACTTACTGAGGATTCTGGTAGCAGAACTTCGCAAATATAATATGATCCATCGCAATAGTTAAAGTAACCGTGCTAGAAAAGCGTGTTGAGATTATAGAGTTAGCAGAGGACCTCAACATCTCTTAAAGATCGACTCAACACATTTCGGTTAATGTTTTGGGTATGAAGCGTGCCAATGTTACGACTCTTGCCAAAGAGATCACACATCCCCCAAACGCATCATTACTATTGGCCGAAGTTTGCAAGTATGCAATAGACATTGAAGGCCATCAGACCAACTGAGGCTTATAAGACGTGTATGGAAAAATTGGTTTAAGAATTGGTTGGCTCAAGACCTACAAATATTGTTCATAGCTAGGAAATATTAAGCATTGGAACATCGCCATGATGGAATAAAGTACAAAATTGCTTTCGAACAACGGACATTCAGGGAAGTCTAAAACTTCATGCACTAACCCAACATACAGTCAGTAGACACGTACAATTTTACAAAACTTCTCAGGCTTAACATGCAAGAAAATCAGGCTGCAATTGAAGAGAAACTAAAACATTTATTTAAGGGGTTATTCTGATTTAGAATTTTTTTTTCACAAAATGGAGGCTGTTTGAAAAATATGTTTAGTTATTTTCCTGTTCTTTGCCTTATTTTATATATAATAACCGCAATAGATGGCTTAGACTTAAGAGAGATAAGATTTTGAAGTAAAAACCCTATCAGATAGTTTTGTAATAGCTTGACTCAGTAATGTTTGAGCACTCGTTGAAGATTAATGTAAATATGCCAGGCGTTTGAAAATCTGAATGGAGTCTATGGTTCAAACAAAAAAAATCATAGACAGAATTCATTCTTCCGTTCAAGCGAAAGCAGCCTGGGTCGAATTGTCGGCACAAACAATGCTCAAGTCCGAGCTGACGGTCAAGAAGGGTTTGTTATGTGTTTCTACCATGAGCTGCTCCCCTAAATGCTAAACTCTTAATTCCGAAATATACTACCAACAACTAGATCGACTGAAGAAATCAATCGCCCAGATGCGACCAGCTTTAGAAATAGCAGAGAAAAGATGTTGCAACAGAACAATGCAAGTGCACACACATGGATAGTGACTTACTAGAAGCTCCGAAAGATTCGCTGGGAGGTTCTTATGCGTCCACCTCATAGTACGGAGCTGTCATCAAGTGATTGATATCTGTCCCCTTCTCTGGCTGAATGATTTTACTGGTGAAAAATCTGCCGCAAAAGAAGCTTGTGAAAACCGATTGTTTCAGTTGTTTTGTCAATGAGAAATCACATACCAGGTGTTTCTTACCGATACCAAATAAACTAATTTTAATCTTATAAACTTAATGACGTGATTTAGCGACTCATAAGCGCTTTTAGATCTTTATTTGTTAACAATTTCACTTCGCAATAAATGCAAACTCTAATTGACAGCCGGTATGCCCACCGACATAGCTATGTATATATTTAATTACAATTTGTGTTTATTGTAAATCGATCGATGTTTCCCACCGCCCGTGCAACAAATCACTTAAGCCCATTTCAACAGCCAACAGTGCGACCATGCAACATGCCAAAATAACGGCGAAAACATCGATTAAACGCCTAATATAAACATACTCAATTTGCTAGCGACGCACAGCTAACTAAATTGTATTACGGTATGCATGAACGCATCAAGCGCAGCAGCACATACACACAGACATGCCACACGCCGCTGCTGTAGCATCCGCCTGCTAGCGGCCAAAACTAAATAAGTAAAACGCTGAAGCAAAATCAATGCGGGAACACGGTTTATTGGCGCATTGTGCAACACAGCGGCGGCTCCACGACAAAGAGGGATGTGTATATGTATGTATGTATGTATGTATGTATTGTTGGAATATTGGGAATATGTAATTTCAGCACAGTGGGCAGTGTACGCTGCGTACGCTGGCAGTAGTCCCGCTGTGAGGCTGATTGCGATTGCTACCCGGTCGCGAGATTGCTAGCTTAACTTCGTGTATGCATGTGTGTGTGTGTATATATATATATATATATATATATGTGAATGCAATGGAAGTGCGTCTTTTATATATCTAAATTCATATATACTTGCTGATGTAGATAGATTTGTTTACGAGGGCGATCCTAAAATGACTCAGCTTCACCAACCGCGAGCGCCACTATCGCAAGAGAAATTTACTCTCGTAGAGTACATTCTCGTAGACGATTACTTTCAAAATTTCAGCCGAATCGTGGTCGTATTTTTTTTTATTCTAAAAATTGGAAAAAGAGTAATAAGTTGGTGCTGATTATTATAACGTAAATCGCTTAGTGAAATCAAGAACTCGTGGACGTTGCATACGGTGAACCTTCTCTATCGATTCCGACCATAAAAAAGGTTTCACCAGTTTCTATATGGTCGAACGTCACCTTTTGCTGAGCCACACCCGGCGAGATGAGCTACGACGGAGTATAACGTGACAAAAGTCCACGACCTTGTAATGGAAGAGCGCTGCTCATATCTGGATGAGATAACTGAGACAATTGTCATCCCATATCCTTGAGAAATGATGCTACCACCGAGAATATCTTAACAAAAGTCTACGATCTCGTACTGACAGACTGTCTATTGAACATGGGCGAGCCAGCTGAGATAAATGGCAAAAAAACCGGCTGTGTCATACACTTCATAAGATATTAGGTATGTGAAATCTGTCGTCGCGAAGTATGTCGCGCACAGCAAAAGCAACCCTGTGATTTCTTCATAACCGTGTGTAATGATGTTCAAGGACAACCGGAAGTGGTTTCGGCGACGCTTCGTCGAAGAAACATGTAAGCTGTGCTACATAGCAGATATCAGGGAATAGTCGAATCTGTGGTCTGACTGTTTAATCGGTCGAATGGCCATCCTATTTTGTGATATATAACGACTGCATAGTAAAACCGTCACGGGGCTCTACTACGCCGAATTATTTGACTTTGATGGCGTATTACATAAAAAAAAAGCATTAACATTACATGAGCTTACAACTCCTGCCATTGCCACGTCAAAATTGGTCGCCGTAGGCTATGGCTCCAAAAGTCGCTCATTGAACGGGAATAGTACTCGAATGAAAATATTTCATACGTATTAGAGAAGTTGAAAACGCGTTGCGTCAAGTAGATCGCGCTAAAGGAAATTAAGATGAAAAATAAGCCGCCACTTTTCATGTTTTTTTTGTTTTTGCTTTCGTTTCAGTAATATATTATTAGACCACCCTCGTAGCTATACCTCCAAAGTAATCCTAAGTCATACGGAACTAGCCCGCACACCAATTACAGCAACCGCGTGCCCATATGGAAGTCGTTGCATCCATATGTACCTATGTCGGTATGTCCCTCCGTCCGTCTGTCCATTGGAGCGCTCCAGCGCACAGTAGCCACCTGAGGCGCAGCACTAAATCATTATGGCAAACGTTTAGGAATACAAATTAAACAAACAAATGCTCTGCTTAATAAGCGTCGATTGTTGAATGAAAAGCGACTTGCATCTGCGCTAAACTCACACACACTCACACACACATACATACACACATGCTCGCGCCCGCAAAAACTTATTTATATTCGCATTCATTGGCGATTTCAATCGAAATTGAGAAATTAAGAAATCCATCACGAACACTAATGCAATAATGGCAACGGGGAAAACGCTGCAAATCAAAGTATATTGCCCTGGAGCTTGCAGGGCGTTCTGTTTGCCTGGTGACTAAGCGAATAGCAAACAGCAAACAGGAAATCGCTAGAATAATAGGTGAAGATAATAAATGGTCGCCGCTGCTTCAATTGTGTGCTGGATAAATTATTTTACGGTTTGTGATTGTAATTAGTTTTAATAAGCCGCATTTATTGCCTGCCAATCGCTTTCAATGTAATTATGTTAATTTTTGGTAGTTAGAGGTAGATGACGCATGGGTCAGAATATCAGTTTCACAGAAAGTGTCTCATTATTTATTCCTTTTATAAAAGCGCAAGCCGCTGACACAAAAAACAAAGAGCCCAACACAAAAAACAAAGAGCCTAACAGATTCTTAAACTGTGAATAAGGAATATTTGTTGCGATATACTTGTATTGGAAGTCTATCGAAACCGCTATATAAAATATCAAACCGTCTGTAAGGAGTTTCCAAGTTGAAGCAAATCTATGAAAAATTTGAACAGAAAACGTTTTCGGCAGAAAATCTCTGAATATCTCGCCAAAGTACCGTTAGAGCAGTATTGAATACAAGGAGGATCGCAATACTATTTCCCTACGATAGTCGAGTATACGTGACTATTGAGTATGAATTAGTAATTGTAGGTGAATTAATTAATTAATTATTTTTATATCAATTCAGATCCTTCTAAACGTTAGATCATGCAGTATGTTAATGGTAACCGACTTATATGTTAGCAATTTCATGTGGCATGTAGCTTACTTAATCAGATATAAAACATATCAACTGATCAAATTTGACCCAGACTGGTTCATTTAAACTGCGCTCCCAAACCGAGTAGTGAAATTTTTTTACTATATTGATACAACTTTTTTTATGTTAGTGGGAAGTTTGACCTATATATGGTTATTAAAATTTTGTCTGGCGACTTGTCCAACCACCTCTGTTAATGACGATAGCATCGAAAAAGTTAGAGGAACACTGCTTGAAAATCGTCATGTTGGCATTAGAGAGATAGCAGAGGATTTTAACATATTTTATGGATCGACTCAACACATTTTGGTTAGCGTTTCGGGTATGAAGTGTGACAACGCTAGACCTATTAAAAAACCTGAATGTAGACGTCAAGTAGAGGTCGCAAACCCTATCGAGGACCCTATATTCATGAAGCGCAATTTTACTGGCGACGAGAGAGGGGTTTATGTGATTGGTGATGAAAAAAGAACCCATTACGACAATACCTAATAGTAAAAATTACATGTGACACCTGGCCAACCAGCCAAATCCACGGCAAAGCCGACTTTGGTGGAATCAGAAGGGCGTTCCAATTAAAGCGAGCGAGGGCCAAAAAATGGCCAGGACATGCGACAAAACACAAGGTAACAATTAAAAAACCATTAAAAAAAATTTGAAACACAGCGGTTTTTCCCAAACCTAGCTACTTTGGATTACAATTAGTTCCGATCAATGCAGAATGACCTCACTGGAATACCGGTCACATCAGCACAGGTATCAAAAATTTACTCGATTTATTCTTGGCCGCCAAGTCGGTGCAGTTTTTTCGGCTGTTCTACTTTAATAAACAAAAATATCTAACTTATTTATATATTTACATATATCTCAGATGAATTTGCACAGCAACTAAGACGGCTACCTCTGTGCGATTTCGTTCGATTCTTTACTCCTCTCTATTGCCAACTTTTATCAAAACCCATATAATTTTATTAAAGCGACGTGTGGTTCACCTGAGTGGCTAATGAATCAACTCATTACCGACTAATTACAATCAGTTGTAGAAATTATTTGCAATTATATGAAAACTTGGCAATTCCGCCATAAAGCTCAAATTTCAGTTGGCGGCGGCACATCAAAGTTCTCCGCCGTGCCGACAGTATTTAAGACAAATAAAATTTAGAAGCTCTACGGCATGGCAATAAAATTAAATGAGATAGTAAATAATACTTTGGATGTGTACATTTGTCTGTATAAATTGGCCTTTTCCATAAAATTGCATCTCAACTGCCATAATATGGTGTGTTATCCAAAGAGACTGTGGGTGTTTGCTGCTTATATTTATTATAAATTTTTTTTTTTTTTTTTGTTATGAAACATGTTAAGTTTTTGTTTTTGTGTGGGCGTTGTGTGGGCGAGTTTCATGGGCTTGGTCACATTGCCGCATGATTAGCGGCATTTCGAGTTGTTTTTGTAGTTAGTAGCGATTTTTAAATAAAAATTCTATGTTATTGTAGTTGGTATATGAATATATGCCACCCAAACAGTATTCACCGAACAGTAATTAAATTGGTGTGGAGGTTTTCTAATGGCTACGAATAAGATAATTATTTTAAATAGTTTACCCATACTTTTAGGTTGCAAGGTTTTCATTATTCTTAATGTCAAATCCGCGAGTTCAATGTTCAATGCCAACTAAAGATGTTCTGTTTTAGCGTGGCAAAAATAATTTTTCATCATGGTAAAAAGTATTTATCTGAGTTTAGTTCTAGTTGAAATCTCGTTTCGAACTCACGTTTCAACCCAAAGAAGAATGTAATATGTGAACCGTCAAGGGTTTTTTCGAGATCCCGTTCTTAACTGATATGAAAAGAACCAGTCTATATTCGGTTATTATGACTCTCCTCTCTCCCTTAACCGTTAGAGTATTCAGCGTAACATGGCGGTACCACTAAGGAAATGTGGCAACAATGCGGAACTTAAACGTACGCCGAATTTCAAAGCGAACCACTGTGGCGAGTTATATGTCGGAACGAGTTCTCATGTGTATTCGTCTAATACTGACTTCTGTTATAAAACAATTGTTAGTAAATACCGGAAAGCCAAACTCGATGAGTATTCATGAGAAGAAAACCTTATAAATTTAGGGCAGTAACCTGATATTGATTTTATCTGCTATATTTTTTTACACAAAAAAGAATGCGTACCAAAAATAAATAAAAATAATAAAAAATATAAAAATCTAAGACTAACGTTATGGGCAAGAGTTTGAGGAAGTGCAAATAAAATTTAATGGGAATTACACTATTAAACAAAATTAAACTTTTTTTGTTTTATGAAGTTTCCAAATTGTTTCTTACTAATTTGACGTCGCTTATTGCAAATTTACCCTCGGTTTCTTTCGATTTTCGATACAGGTACTTCTTGAAATATCGTTACTCGGCTAACTTAAATTAATTTTTAGAGCAAAAAATTTTACGAAATATCATAAATAAACCGCTATGTCTATTCTGCATTAAGCAAAACTTGTTTAAATGATCCGAATAGTTTTTATGCTGTTTGTGGTGACTATACAAGTATGTTTAAAGAATGCCGTTCAAATGCGTCTGAATCTATAAAAGAGGCATATTTGGACTACTTACAAGTGTTTGGTAAGTCTTGGATCCCAAATTCAGGTTGTACCAAATACCCCGGTTTCATGTGATTATGGAATAGGCGAGCCAAGACAGAACACTGAACTAAAAAATTTGGCCTTTGAGAATGAGTTTAATACCGGGTAGTATTAATGTGATTAATGTCCCTCTAGTAGCCAGAGGCCGCATTGTACTACCCCCTCTTCGTATAAAGTTAGGTCTGATAAAAGAGTTTGTAAAAGCTTTAAACAAGAATGGGAACGTTTAAAATACAAGTATATCAGTGAAATATTTACGAAATTGGGCACAGAAAAAATTAAAGCTAGTATTTTTGATGTTCCTCAAATCAGGTAACTAATAAAGGACCAACATTTTTACAGATTGTATGACAGACAAGGAGAAATCTGCTTGGATTGAATTTATTTAGGTTGTGCAAATTTTTTTAGAAAATAAAAAGTCTCCAGACTACATTCAACACATTGAGCAACTCATGTTGCACATCCAGATACTAAGATGTAACACGAGCCTCAAGATGCAAATCCTCTTCAGCCATTTAGACCGCTTCCCAGAAAATTTAGGCGCCTTAAGTGCAAAACAAGGCATGGCTGACTTATCTTGTCATTCGACTTCAATTCTGCCCAGCGACTTTGAAAAATACGGTGAAGGGTTCGTAGCCTAATTCGACAGTTTGGCTCATTCCATTCAAACTCTCTCCAATTCTGCTCGATGACGTTAGAGAATACGGTAAAAAGTATATAGCATATTTTGGTAATGCGGTCATGGCGACGATGGAGATATAAGGCGAAGCATTATTATGGTGGAGGAAACATGTTTTCTTCGTAAAGTGGGACTTTTTTCATTCCCAAGTCCCAATAATACGACACGTTAGAGTTCTGTGACTCTTTTTCCTTTTGAAGGCAGTCTGGGTAGAACTCATCTTGTGAATCCCCAAAAAAACAGTGCCCATTCCAGCTGAGAACAGTATTTCTTTTCTTCGGAGCGTATTAGAAAGCCCACTCTTTCGACTGTTCACACCTAGATTTTATTTCCGAAATAAGGTACTCGTATATTAAGTTAGCTAAGTTCGTCTGTTTGTATATACGCGAACTAGCCCTCAGTCTTAGAGATATCAATCTGAGATTTTGCACACGTTCTTTTCCATCAAAGAAGCTGCTCATTTGTCGGTATTGTCGATATCGGAGCACCATAGCATATAGCTGTCCTATTAACTGATTGTTTTAAAGCCAGTCCTTGTATGAAAAACTTTTTTATTTTACAGGATATCTTGACGAAATTTGACACAGATCACTGCCGAACATAATGCTATAATTTCTGCAGAAATTGTTCAGATTAAATCACTATAGCATGTAGCTGCCATACAAACTGACCGATATACAGTTCTTCTATTGAAAATTTTTTTTATTTGATAAGTTAGCTTCACGAAGTTCAACATGGGTTATAACCCAAAAAAGCGCTACAATCTCTGAATCAATTACTGCAAACGGACTAATATAGCATATAGCTGCCATACAAACAGAACCGATAAAAATTCAAATTAATCAAGTTCTTCTTCTTTCTTGGAGAAACTTTTTTATTTCACAAGTTATTTTCACGAAATTTGGTATGAATTGCTGTCGAAGATGTTTTCTTATTCTTTGACTTTGTAGGTAGAGCTGCAATAAAATTCATATCGATCGGTACTAGATAATACTGTCATCTATAAGATATACGACTTACCTGCTGTGCATTGTGTCATACACTTAAATGCCAATCACATATTTGTTGCTTTTTCGCAATAAAAACAACGACTTTTCGAAAATGTATTGTTCACTGTGTATGTGTCTGTATGAGAGTGTGTGTGTGTGTGCGTTTACTCGATAGCCGGCAATTCTACAAGCCATAAAGTAGTTAGCATTTGAATTTTATTGCAAAAGTCAAACCCCATTGTTACACTTTATAGTAAACTAGTTACATGTGTGCGTGTGTGTGTGTGTGTGTAGCTATAACTCTTTGCCATTTTCGCATTGTGGCCGTTTGACGGCGCAGCTGTGCGGCGCTGCCAGTTAGCAACAGTTGCAAGCACACACCAGATACTACAGTTCGCACTGCAACAGTTGCAATTTCCACTTCCGCAGATACAGTTGGCTGTGCAAATGACGGTTATTACTCGCATAGAGGCGGAAAAACTGCAGCTCCTCACAGCGCACGCCCCACATACCCCCTGCCCTAAACGCACATGCAACAGCAGCTGCAAATCACTAACGGCAAGCGGCTGCGACTGCGGCAGCTAAATGCAGATTGTGCTAAAAACTTTCCGGACTGCGAGCCGCTCAAATGAGCCAACGAACGATTTGTGCCGCCGCCTTGCTGGCTGTACTCCTCGGTCCGTCCGTCCGCTTGCCTTGCGGATGTGCGTACGTATGTGTGTGTGTGTCTAATAGTCATATAGCTTTTCACGCAATTATCCACTTCTATTTGCCACTACTCTGCATTGCTGGTGCTGGTGCTGGTGGTTACGAGTGTTTTTTTGCGCCCCACCAACTTTTGCAAATTCTCTTTCCCGTCGCTGCTTCTTTGCGTGCGGCTGACTGCTCCTGCCAGTTGCGTAATTGTGGACCCACTTGGCCAGCACTGCCAGGCGATAATACAACACGCATAGAAGAGGGCAGACACTGCCGGGGGTTGGGTGAGTGCAAAAATGCATTGCTGACTTTCGTCAAAGCAGGCGCAGGTACATATGTTCCTCTATATATATACAATACCTATATATATATATATACATATATACAATAAACTCATATATCTAACTAAACTTGTGTATAACTATATTCGTATATATATCTGCATTCCAACTTCAGTCCGTCACTCATATTTATGTGCGGCCGTTGTCCGCGTCTTGAAAAAGTGCGTTAGCTGTAATTATGCATGCGAATGGCGAATGTGTTGCAAGTACATGCATATGCAACACGCAATCGCAATCGCAATCGGCTAGCAGGTAATTATCGCTTACACACAACAAAAGGGGTGGCCATGTGTGGGAGTTGCATACGCCTCTGCGTTGCTTTGCGGAAGTTTACTTTCGGTGCGAATTGTCGCAAGGCTTTCAGCCGTAACAAAATCCAATCGTCTTATAATGCCTGAGAAGGGACAGAGGGACGGCGGTAGAAAAAATGTCGCAGGTGCGTAAATTGCGCGTTCTCAAGCAGAAAGCGACTATTAATGCATACACATTTGCCATTTACAGCAATATATAGGAGTGCAGCAGGCGCTTCATTTCTAAATAGCAGTTTTCTGAACGAAATTTTTCAATAGGGAATCCAGAATGAAAATACAAGTAAGACGCACAAAGTCGCGCCATTCTCTTTTTCTTAACGCGATACGAACGCTTTCTTGAAGCCACAAAGACAAGTTCATATAACGCAAGAAATATCTTGTAACTATCACGACTTAAGACCACAACCACTGATTCCTAGGGGACTGCATACATTTTGTGAGGTTATAAAATTCTTCTATTACCAAGTAAAGCCGTAGGTTTGTCATTTAAACTCATAGCGTTGTATTCTGTAACTTAGTTGTAATGCCTTGAAGATTTGGTATGTTCCCAAAATTCATGCAAGGCGTCGCCTTTGATTACTAAACTCGAGTCTCACAGTTGACAAGGTCAGGCTACAGAAAAGCAAACAGTTTGACAAATAAAAATTAATTTATAATGGCAACTGTGAGTCTCCAAAAATCATATAGTGGTCTGCTTAAGACTAGGAAAATGACAAAAGATAAAGACGACGCAATCTAACCATTCTCCGAATAAGATGAAGAGACGCCGCACGAAAGTAAAAGAGGATCCATTCATTTGTGTTGACAAAAAATTAATAATATAAGTTTGAGAGAATATTTAATATAGAATATTTACCCCAGATAATTCAGTGTACTTATTAACCAAATAAAAATTAAGTACGTAAGTACGTTAAGAACGCAAGGACAAACACGACTTTCTTCTCTTTACCAGCTGGCTGCTATGTAACGTTTTGACAGCTTAACAAAGATTTACACTAACATATTATACTAAGGGTAAAATATAATGCTTGGAAAATTTTAACAGAGCAATGGAATTACTCCCAAACACCTTAAGTTATATGCAAGCTTTCGGAGCTGACTGGCTGCTTTGCAGTAAAGAGCTTTTCCTTTTAATTAATATACCCGCAATGACCACTGTTACCAACTGGACGTAAGTTTACAGACCAAAATTAAAACAAGAAAACACATTAATTTCGGTTGCACCAAGGCTATAAAATAACCTTCAAAAATACAAAAGATTCACTACAAGAACTTTTATCGGTCAGTTTGTATGGCAGCTATATTCTATAGTGACTCGATCTAAACAATTTCTTCGGAGATTACATTGTTGCCTTTGAAACGAACTCATGCTAAATTTCGTCACGATATCTTTTCAAATGGAAAAGTTTTCTATACAAGCAATTGCTTCCGATAATTTAGTTTGTATGACAGCTATAAGCTATAGTGGGCCGATCTGAAAAATTATTTCGGAGATTCCTTCATTGCCTTAGGCAGTAATCCACGCCAAATTTCCTGAAGATATCTCTTAAAATGAAAAAGCATTCTATACAAGCACTTTATACCGATCGTTCAGTTTGTATGACAGTTATATGCTAAAGTAGTCTGACATCGGCCGTTCCGACATGTGACGACAACTTATTGATAAAAAAAGGACGGCTGCAAAATTTCATATCGATATCTCAAAAACTGAAAGGCTAGTTCGTATATAAACAGACGGACAGACGAAGATGGCTAAATCGACATAGCTCGTTACGCTGATATTTTATACTTGTATATAGACTTTATAAGGTCTCTGGCCTTTTCGTTTGGGTGTTTCAAACATCGTAGCAAACTTACAAACTGTTCAGGGTATAATTTAAGTTCATGTTTTAAAAGTAGCAGCAGTAGTCTCTTGTAAGCTTTTATAAACCGATGACTCTAATGCTACACGATCGAACCTCGTTAATATTGATGAGATTGTTTATGATACTTTCCGTAACGTTGACTCATGGCCTCGTCTTTCAATATAGTCCAAACGATGTATTTTTATTAATAATTTTTTTTTTAATATTTGCAGATTTTCTCTGCTTAATGTAACTAGTAATGCTGCTTTAGCTATTCGAGGGAAGTTGATTTGAACCACAGTGTCTATTATCTTTTAAATTCGCCTCGGTGCCAAAGTATGAAACTACCTTTATCGCTTACATCAAATAATAGTAAATGAAAGTGTTTTCTTTGAAGAATGCAGCGGTAAAAATTAACTGCAGACCCTCGACTTATCACAGATTAACTAACAAAATGTTAAGAAAAAGTAATAGGCAGAGGTGTAAATATGGTTTAGTTTAGCCTCTTGGAAACTAGCAGATGGGTTTCAACCAAAATTAGTTCTGGGCTTAAAAATTTAGTTACTAGAAGAATTAAAGATAGTGTTTGCTATATATCACTTTGAAGCACAAGTGAAGTTAACTGAAAAGTTGTTGTCAATATCGATCAACAACTACTTGTTAACTAATCAAGAACAAAAATGGATAGGCTTTAACCAAAAATGTCTGAAGGATAGCGGATATTATTGCAGTTTCCTGGTACTAGTGGCAGAAATCTCAATTCACTTTTTCGCTCAAAAAAACACTGAGCTTCAAGATATATTTCGATATTAGATATTCAATGACGTTCCTAATATTATATGATATGATATGATGTTCTTAATATGACGTTTCCAGTTGTGGCACATGGATATAAAGTTGAGCGAGTTCTTAGTTATCTGGGGCAGGTTCATTAAATAATAAAGAATGTTTAAAATCGAGAAAATATAATATTAAGCTCTTAAGAAAATATGAAGAAAATATTAATAGACATAAAATTAGTATAAATTTGAGCTCAACCTAAACTAGTATCACACTAATCAAATTCATTAAAGCTTTTTAAAGTCAAGTTTATCGTTGATAATATTTTATTTTTACTTTTCTATTTCAATTTGTTACAATTATTTCAATTTTTTTAGCCATGCACGACTATACCTATAATAAATATATATGTATTTACATGACTCTACTGCTCGTGTTTCGTGTTCAACGACCTCAGCGCCATTCGTAAGCGTTGTAACGTGGACAAAAGGCATTGCGTGGTAAAATGACCAACTCACAAGTTGGGTTAGACAGTAGGGAAACGGTAGCTACTAGTTGGTCAGTAGTTTGGCGGCGTCGTAAAGTAGCAGCGTGACCGAATCAGATAAGAAATTTGACACATTTTCACCATATATTTTGACATTTGACATTCAGGATTAGATGTACAAATGCATAGGCAGCCGTCAAGCGACATCCACGAGTACCAATATACATACACATACATACATACATATTATATAAACGTTGAGTGTGAAACTTGTGGTGGCATTGCCCTCGGCTTATATCAGGGAGCGATGACTGGCAGGGCGTGTTAGTTGAAATAGTTAATGCAATTCTGCGCTAAAATGCGTTTCGTGCCTGGCTCATGCACGCATATACCTATACCAGTAAACATATAATATGTACTTACATTTACTAGCCAAGGTGCAATAAATGCCCACTAAACTTGAGCAGCTGTTGTGCGCTTAGGCTTTGCATTAAATATAATATTTACTTTGTGCCCCTGTGATCGATATGCTTTCTGAAGTGAAATTAATTTTTATGAAAGCTGTTTTCCATCGAATCTACTAACTACGGCAGTTGATAAATATTACTTATGTATAAGTTTCCATAAAGCTCATTAAGTGAATATAAAATTCATTGAGTGAAAGCTTAAAGCTTTTGGAATGAAAATATGAAAGCTCTAAGCTTTTTGTAAAAAAGTTGTAAGCTTTTGTCATCAAAACTTTTAGACTTACTGTATGAGATCTTGAAGGTTTTGGTATGAAAGCTTAAGGCCTTTTATATAAAAGTTCTAAGTTTTCTAATTAAAGTTTTGGAATTTTCACATCTTAAATATCGTTGCGTTTGTATGGAAGCTTTAAGCTTTTGCTGTGAAAGCTTTGGTTATGAAAGCTTTAAAGTTTTTGTAGTAAATTTTTAAGCTATTTGTATGTAAACTTGCTGTAAAAACTTTAAGCTTTTCTTATGAAAAATTTGGTTATGACAGCTTTAAGCTTTCTGTATCAAAGTATTAAACTTTTGTATGTAAACTTTAAGCATTTTGTATGAAAGTTCTAAATTTGGTGTATAAAAGTTTCAAACTTTTAAGTAGAGAAATGCTGAAAATTTTAGACCTGTTGAACTTTTAACACTTATTCTTCTTTGGACTAATATTTAAACTTTTGATGCAAAACCATTCCAAAAGTTTTTATATACCCTATTAAGTGAAAATGTAAAGCTCGTTTAGTGAAAGTTTAAAGCTTTTAGGATGAAAATGTGAAAGCTTTAAGCTTTTTGTATCAAAGTATTAAACTTTTGTATGTAAACTTTAAGCATTTTGCATGAAAGTTCTAAACTTTGTGTAGAGAATTGCTGGAAATTTTAGACTTTTTAACCTTCAACACTTATTAATCTTCGGGCTATTTTTATGAAAGCTTTAAACTCTTTTCTATATAGCCTATAAGTGAAAATGTAAAACTCGTTAAGTGAAAGTTTAACAAATAATATGAAATCTTTTTGTGTAAAATCTTTAAACTTTTTGTATGAAAGCTTTAAAGGTTTGGAACAAAAACTTTTAGATTTATGTATGAAACCTTTAAGCTTTAGGTATACAACTTTTAGATTGATATATGAAAGCTTTAACCTTTTTGACTTTAGCCATTGTAAACTTTCAACTCTGATTCAATATTAATCACATTTTTATGAGTATTTAACTAAATATTTTGGACTATTACTATTTCTTAACGACCTTAAAAAAAGCTTTTAGCAGCACGCAGTGAGTCGCTTTAGACATCTTAATTCAAATTCAAGGGGAAATATAATTCCTTTTCATTTATATACATGAACCATATATAGTCCAACATAGCTGTATGCATCCGGGTACCATTTTCATATTTTCCACACACATAAATAGTTATTACTGTGTGTGCTTGTAAACTTTTACCCAATCATTTTCAATAAACCGGATTGTAAATTGACGCCTTGGCCATTTGTGTTGATTTTATGACCCATAAAGTGACCCCAAATAGCAAACTTGTAAACACCAACAGAGCAATTAATATAAGTATACGAGCATATGTACTGACAATAAAGTATACATAGTGTTATGAGTGTATAATACCAGCGTATGATTAAGCTCAAAACGCACTTGTGGACTAACGGAGTAAATCTTCATAAAATGTTGCCATTTTTATAACGAATCGCAATGGTTGAAGGCTTTTAAACTGATGAGAACCAAGAGTCAAATTTCATGAGTAATGAGTATCCGTTTATTCAACCGATCGAAATATTCTATTTTAAAAATGATTTCGGCGAAGTTACTGCCGAACACATTTCAATTGAAAGGCGTCAATGGTCTCGGGCTTATCTGCATAGACAAGCGACTTCACATGTCCCCACAAAAAAGAGTCCAGTGACGATCTTGGAGGTCACGGCAGAGGCTCTCAATGCGAGGTAATGCGCTCACCTAAAGTTTCCGTCAATAAACTGATTGTTTAGTTGGCTGTGTGGCATGTACCGCCATTTTGTTTGAACCAAAGATCGTCCGCATCAACAGCCTCATTCTTCATGGCTCTTATCATCGTTCCTCAATGACTTTTACATTTTGGCCGGTTTAATTTTTGAAAGAAATACGGACCAATGATTCTTCTCGCCCATAGAGCTCACCAAACAGTGACTTTTCGAGGATGTGATGGCCTCTCAACAATGGATTGTGGATTATGATCACACCAAATGCGACAAATTTTTTTTTATTAACGTACGAATTCAACCAAGTGTGAGCTTCATCGCTGAACAAACTCTTCTTGTGAAAATCGGGATCGGTGGTCACCTCAAAAGAAGTAAAATAGTCTTCGGTGCGCACTGTACGACGTCCCTGAGGATAAACATTATCCACTAAGCGTGGTGTGAAATCGAACCATGGTTGCTCGAATTACCGACCCCGCTGTGTGATTATGTGGATCGAATATTGACTGCAGCACGCGAAGCACTTTTTTTGAAGGACTTGCTCAATGAAAAAATGTTCTGGATCCCGGCTTTAGTTTTCATTTTTGTCGGACACTCAATTTTGCACAGATTTGGCGTTTGTGCCTTGAGCTCATCGAAAAGTGAACGGCCATACAAAGTTAAAAATATGGTTTAGCTAGAAAGCGGTTTTCTGCTTCTTTAAAGCTTTTTAAAAATTGTTAATGACTTTTTTGAAAAAATAAAACATAAAAAACCTACAATTTATTTCTCACATTCATCATTACTCGAGCCCAAAATCAGTAGCCGAATAAATCATCATTACCAACAAATTTTGGCAGCTTAATTTCGTAACCCTAAAGCATGTCTGCCCAGAGACATCAATCAATTTATCATAATGATAACTGCACTCTATTTCGAATTGCTGCTTACTTACGAGTACGTGGCCATGTTATTGCCGTTAAAAATATTTCAAAATTGAAATAGATTTCCTGCAATGCTGACCTCTTGAGTCACACGGATAAAGCTTGGAAGATGCAAAGAAAACATAAAAAATATTTCGATTAGTCTCAGTGGTGGCGGAATGCATTATGACCATATAAAAACTGCAGCGGCAACTTTACATGCCAACACTTGCAACAACTACACCTACAACAAATAACAACAACACAGAGCTTAGCAAATGGCAAAGAGTTGCAGGTGAAAATCATATTTTGCTATTTCAGCCTTAATAGGCCATCACTGGCGCATTAATATGTACTCAAAGTGAAGTGAATTACTGTAATTTTTGGTTTCGATAATGTGGCCAACAACAATAACAGCAAGCATGAATGCAATTGGTAAGCTGAACATACAGCAGCTGCAACACAAATTGTGACAACATATTGCACTGAACCAATGTTGAGACACTGACGCTTTTATGCAACACTATTATAAGGCGTTCACACGAGAGCATTGTATTAAGTTTGGTAACGATTTTTATAAGCAATCACAATATCCATGTTATGTTACAAAATATACGAAATCGGTTATAATAATACTAAAGCTTGGTGAAAACAGTTAACAACCATATACGTCCATCATAAATACTTTCGATCCCTAATCTTCCATAAACCTCTATAAAAGTATTGCAAAGTATACTCTCATTCCGAGAGCTGCCAATTGTCAGATTCATCACTCTACGACCAAACGGGAGGCTCTCATAACCTCACTTCTCTAATTTTCTCATACTATCTCTATTTGTTTCTTAGCCTTTACTCTCTCACTACTCAGCAGTGCTACTTAAAGCTCAGTAAGCACATGTAGAGCAGAGTCTTTCTCGATGATCCAACGAGTTGCACTACAAACAAGTCTCTCTCCCATCTAATTCTTCCTCTTCTGTCTCCCATCCTCTCATAAAGCAAGTCATGGGTGGTAGAAGCTTTGGAGAAAGCGATTATTCGCAAAATCTTTCGGTTCCATTATTAATCTTGGTTAGACTTCAGCACTGTCGCCTCTTCCTGGATTGAGCCTAACAGATATCATGAGTTGTCGTAATCGGCGGACAATGTTGTCAAAATTCTAGCGTCTCTTTAACATGGTTTTATGGAGAGTTTCGCCTACATACTCTCTTCAGTCTTACCTTTCACCGTTTTTTCTGAAGGTAAGAGTAGAGCTGGCAAGTCTAAGCGTTGATCGTCGATCTAACCCTGCTTGGATCGATGAGTAAGTAATAGAGGTTATTATATAATAGACATATATAGAGAAGCACACCTCGCTGGTATTTATTTCGTTTATTTTCCCCGTCTGAAAACTTTGACATATCTCCGACTGTGTGAACGCCTTATCAGCCAGCTCTACTAAACTAAATAACTCGTATGTATGTAGCATGGCAGTTAGACAAAATCAGTAGCAACCATGTAGTCAAATCGACAACAAAAACAACAACAACCAGCAACCAATATCCATCAACAAATAACCCTGATAAATGTGGCATTCAATATGCACGATTTTTCCATCATCGACGGCGATCTATCAAATCGGTGATGCTAGTGTGATGGTGGCGCCGGAGGGTGTACACCGCCCGCCTGGCCAAGCTGACCAACTCGACGCTGTCGAATACGTTTCGTTCGGCTCTATAACGGCTTTAGTTGCATGGAATGTCGTCCACAATGGCTGGTAAATGCAACCAGCTTCTGGGCTGACTGACTGGCTGGCTGGCTGGCTGAATAGATAGCTGACTAGATGGCTGGTTAGTTGGTTGATTGGTTAGCTGAAAAGTTGGTGGCTGGTGCTTGGTGGTCGCAGACGGTAGCAGAAGTTCACTTGCTTTTTTTTTTTGACTACCTGGTTACACTGATAGCGACGGCAAAGGCCATGCATGAACGGGTGATTCAATAAAAATCCAAACACACATATATACACATACAAAGATGTATGTATTTCATATGTGAAACTATATATACATAAGTCTTAATATGCATGAATCCACCGATATACACATACATATATATGTATGTATTTGCATGCACTTAAACATGTCGGTTGCCAGCGGCACTTCATGTCGCCGATATGCAGAACTAATGAGTTGCATTGTTACTGTTGTAGCCGGCCACTCTTCAACATGAGAAATATAGCAGATTTGAAGGCAATCATGGTGGCACATCTCAAGTGAGTGAATTAGACATTATGTAGACTAATATTTCACACATTTAAAATGATTAGTGGATGTGTAGGTGTGTAGTGTATATAATTTTAAAAGCGATTTTGTGGATCTACATGGCTACTGCTGGATGTTTTTTGACGAAAGGGAGTAGAAATGATTTCAAGTCATATACTCAAAATATTTAGCAAATATTGGTCCAAAGCTTTGCCCACAATAACGCAGATGTTAGCCAATAGTTTCTGGAAATCCTTCTAGAATCATGAAAACCGATTAGCATTAACTTTCAGTTAAAACAAGAAAAATGTTAAGCTCGGCACAGCAGCTATAATACTCATCACAAACAAAAAAATTTCCATGCAAGAACTTGATTTTGGTCGGTCAGTTTTATGGCAACAGCAGCTATATGCTATACTCATCCGATCTGAATAATTTCTTCGGAGATTATACCGTTGTTTTTGATAGTATTGTGTGCCAAATTTTGTGAAGATATCTCGTCAAGTCAAAAAGTTTTCCATACAAGAAGAATACGATCAGTTCAGTTTGTATGGCAGCTATATGCTATGGTGGTCCGATAATAGCGGCTCCGACAAATAAGCAGTTTCTTTGGGAGAAACGAACGTGTGCCAAATTTCAGACGAATATCTCAAAAACTGAGGGATTAGTTCGCGTCAATGCAGACTGTTAGACGCACATGGCTAAATCGACTCAGCTCTTCAGATTGAACAGTTATGTATATAGTTTATATAGAAACTTAATGTAAACTGTTCAGGGTATAACTAACGGTTGAGCGTGTACTTACGTTCAGCCATCTCTCGCTTGAAACGGTTATTCAATCGCCTCACAGGACAAACACGAATTCCATCAGAATCCGCTGGACATCCACAGGTTCATGTGGAGTGGTGTTATCGGTTAAGAATCTTGGATGAACAGCCCGAGCCCATAAAATAACAAAATCGTCTCTACATACATAAAAAGATAGGTTATGTGGACCAGAGGTGCTCAACTGGAAAGTGAATAAGCGGAGTTGAATTTTAGAACTAAAAAGCTTTTTACATGAAAAGAAAAGATATAGCAATACCAGATACTATGTGAGTCTATTACATCGAAAAATAAAAACAACAAAGCAAGTTGCAAAACGAATATCTACGGTTATGTGATTTTAACTTAATATAGCTGTCTAAAATTTAGGAAACCTACGAAGCATAAACCTCTCGTAGTGAACTGAAGTCGAAGACCGTACAGACGGCTCAGTAGTGTTACACTGTCGAATATGCTTGGTAATCCTAAAGCACGCTGCGGTAACCTAACCCTAAAAAGTAGGGTCTTTAAATCAGTTACTTAGATTTCAATGGTTTTAGGATCTCAGTCCTTTTGTTGGCGGTGTGCTGTCTTATGTCGAATCGCTCATCATTAAAAGAAGGAAAAAATTAATTTAAATGAAATATCCTTTTGCGGAGGTTAAGAACCGCATACGGAATAAGACACTTTTAGTTAAAACGTGCACAGAGCCGAACTTTGGTAAAGCTAATCGCAAAAGAGAGAAGTTTTTTTTTTGGAAAAGTAAGGTATTGACGAAAAGAATTAATGAATGTCAAAGTGTCATGTCTTCTTCTTTAATAATCTCGTAAAGTTCGAGCGAAGATAATAAATTGTCAACCAGTGAGGGTCCGAAGATGCCAGTAAGATGTTACCCAGTAGAGATCGCAAAGTCATCATTCTACTACCGATTTGCTAGATTAGCTCTTTGGGACTTACTCCAACATTCGAAGCTTTAATAATCTCTCCCGTTAGTGCAACTTAAGTCAATGTAGTGTATGCAAAAGTTCATACAAAAGATCTAGCTGAATAATATCTGACGAGGTCTATAAAAAATATGTAGAAAATTGGTACAATCGTTGTCTTGTTCGTTTTTTATAAGCTCGGATCAAATTCGTATTTGTGTGAATATCAATCAGAGACGTAGAGATCGAAGTATCTTCGATTGTCGGTACTGTTGCCGATACTAGTATAGTAACTATAATAAGAGACACACATACATACCCACATACAAATTTCTCTAAAGAAATCAAATCCAAGCCTCATACAGTGGAGTCCATTAGCACACACTTAACCAAAGCTAAGCCCTACATTAAACACAAACAATGCAGGCTTATTGATACCCACAACTTAGAAACGCTTCTCTAAACATTACGCAGAAATCAAGTGGCGCGAGCTGCATTAATTTCTTAGTATTTCCAATTTAGGCAATGGCATGGCATGGTCGCCTGAATATAATCACACACGTATGGTAGCCAGCAGAGCGTTGGCTCTGGAAGATTTGCGATAGCAGCTTGACGAAGCTTACAGATAAGGAGGGAAAAAAGTGAATGCAACAACAACAAAACAACAAAGTAAACTTACAGCGGCTGTTGTTGTTGCTAGTTAATATTTGGACTGCAGTCGAGGCGGCCAGCGACCGAGTACAACGCCGCAGTCAGCTCATTCCGGGAATCGGACGTTTTATCATCGTCATTTTAGACATGTGCTCCATTTTTCCATGCGATTCATAAGTGTGTGTGTGTGTGTGTGTGTGGATGGTATGTGCGCCTGTGATCGCCGCCGTGACTTTAAATCAGCCGCTTCGGCGTACGCTCCACACGCTCGGCGGACTCCGTGGACCGGCGTCTTCTCATGGCTAACGGCTAATGTTTGACGGCTTGTCGTCAGCTGGCCGCATCGGACTACTGTGTGATATCAATCATATTTGCTGTGGCGCTGTTGCCTCCAGATGTTCATACATCACACACACACACACGCATACTTAAGTGGTGGAAAAATTGCGCTGGGACAACAATGTAGCCAACTAAAAATTCAATAGTGAGCAAAAACAAAAAAAAAACGCATTGTACAACTATTTCTAAGATGTTGACACTAGGCACACACTTACATACATACATACCGTAGTACATATGTATGTATGTATGTGTGTATCTGCCGCAAACCATGAGTGGCAGCTACAGATGCCACAGTCAGCGTCCAGTTCATGGGGTGGCTTGAGGCACACTTATTGTATTTATATGTTTTGTTTTTGTTGTTGTTGTTGTTTTAGTGGCTACTTACTCACCATAAGCGCTGCTAACGTAGTTATACGGGCTTTCGTAATTACATTATGTGGCATGAATTATTAGACCATATTTGTAACGCAGCTAATGCGTTTCTGAGAAGTTTCGTCCGGTCTCCATTTTTGACATGAAAATGATATCGCTGCACAGACATTAATGATGGTAATGACTGCTGACTGCTGACTGGTGTTGAATGTTGAAATTTCTGTTTCACATTATCAATGCAGGCAGGCACATACATATACCCATACATAAATATACTCCCATACATACTTGTACTTATGTATAAATCGGCTGGTGGGCAAAATCGCACTTAAATACAACCATTTTCGGCTCTACGCTAGCCTGAATGACATTCATTGAGAACGGCTGATCATACAGGCAGACATATTTAAATACCTATATACACAGATATACAACTTACATATACATATAAGTATGGTATATGCGATAAATATGTCTAGAGTCATTTCTGTATGTATATTTACCGCACTTATATTGGGTGAAGTCTATATAAGTTGAAACGCAATCGCATGCTGAGAGAAGTCAATGACTCCTTGAGATTAGCTTAGGTACTAGGTATATGGACATATGACATATGACATATTTGTAGAAAACTTATATTAACATACCTGGCTGTAGTGAAGCACCCATCATCATCAATTTATATGAAAGCTATATGCTATAGTAACTCGATCTGAACAATTTCTTCGAAGATTAATTGCCTCAATTACTTAATTCATAATTTGTAATATGTAAATGGCAATGATCGACAACATACTAAAATAAAATAATTTTCAAAAAATCTAGAACCATTTCTCATTTTTTACAGAAGAATTATTTTTTTAAAACTTGTTGTGGTTATATTGAGCAACCATAAGGTTAATTTAGGTTATTTTTAAAGGGTTATCACACGAGTTACACGGCTTAATGAGCTGCTTTTTATATATTAACTATAGAGTAGTATATAATATTTAATAAAACAGAGGGATGTTTCGCTAAAATTATAAATTTGTTAGGTCAACGCGATACCGTTAATTAGCACTCCGCTATACAGCGTAAAGATCAGTAAAATCGATTAAAATGTACCGTTATTGCACATACAGTTACAAAATAATTATATTATATAAAAGTGCACATTTTTTCATACATGACGCATATCGCTGCACTTGAAGGGCATCTACCATATTGGCAATATGAATTTAATAACGAAACACGTCCGGTGCCGGAAGTTGCTAACCCTGCCACAAATGCTGATCCTTACTTAACTGTTTCCAATTAACAAAAGCAAACATTTTGTTTTCACATTGGTGGGATGGTGGAATGTGTTTGCGGAATACCTCAACAATTGGCTTATAATGCTCAATTTGCTTGAATATGTTGGTGCGCAGGTGGGCGCGCATGCGCGTAACAATTGAGATAATCTGGCAGTTATTAGAGCAGAAAGCCAGTTGGAAATTTCAGTAATATTCATATAATGTTGCGTACAGTTATTTGTGTATGTGTGCTTTTATTATTATTGAGTAGCGGTAAAATCTGTTGGAACTTTACTAAAGATGCCATTGAATATAAGAGAGAGACTAGGCAGAATTATGTGTGACTGTTGAACAGTGAAGCTTTTCGGATCGGTAGAACCCAATAAATTGCCATCTAGCTAAAAAGTATTGGCACATTCAGGTCAGTGAACATTTTGTAAGCGACGTTGTACTGCGAACTTTCAAGATTAGTTTGTTCTTCAATTTACTCGTAATGAAGAAAAAATTCACAATGTTTATCTATAGATTGGAAATTCCAATATGGTCTCGCTATTTTCTAGATAAACACTACAATGTCGAGGTATAAATATCTTTTTTTTTACATTGGAAGTTTGCGATTTATTCCATTCTTAAGGACTACTGCTACCGTTTGTTTTCAGTACCGTCGAATATCTTCTACTTCATTAATGAAGAAGCCCCGCTGTAAGTTAGTGTAACGATACACCCGATGAAAAAAATTCGTATCACCAAATTCCAAAAAAAAAATTTTCTCGCTTTTTTCTACATGCCGGGAAAGTGCCGATCTAGATAAGAAATACCTGTGTGAGCTCAAGAGACACAATTTTTATGTCATATGCCGAATTATGTGACTTCTGGAATGCATGAACAGGAACTACGCATATCTTTGTGGGAAAATTTAGCATTCGTGTTCAATTCTGTAATAACGAACTAAGTCCGATCGCCCGCTTCGATCCCACAAAATTATTTTTGTGGTTGCAGGCTCCGAATATATACGTTGATTCCAGACTATATAGTAGTAGTACTTATGTTTCAGAATATTAAAGAACTGGAATGCCGTTACATCTCTTAGCGTATTGACAAAGAACTCAGAAGTTAAAATTGTAAAATTCAGTATCTCTGAGCCCGTTTTCAACGGATTAAAATATAGTATAGACGACTGGAACACTCTTGTATAACTGAAAGAAATTGCTCGAGAGGTATAAAATCAGGGGCATATGCAGAAAAGTTTTGTTTTATAGTGGGCATGGTCCCGCCCCCTAATATATTTAATGTACATATCTCCTAAACTGCTAAAGCTAAGAGAAAAAATGTTTTAAGCACATATCGACAGTGTGAAAATGGGTCGAATCCGCACACTCCCCATATAACGGTACTGTTAAAAACTATTATGTATCGACAAAACGCTGTAAGGCGCTAACAAATCTATGGATTTGGCTGGTTTTGATTTCAAAGGAAATTTCCTATTACGATTACCTATACATGGCAAAATTTATTCTTTTTTTATTTTTACTTTTTATAAACTAAACTTCTTCTATGTACCACCCTGTTTTTGTATACAGATGCCATATGCATCTCGGTGTTTAGTGCAACGCCAGCAGCGACACAAAAGCCTTGAATCCTTTCGTAGGAAAGTGTTGAGTGCTGTCGAGTGAACATAAACAAAAGCATTGTAGTTGAAAAATTCGCATTTTATTCATAATTTTAATTAACAATGGTAGTTGCTGCGGTGAACAAAGGCAGCAAACAATTAAAAAAGCACTAAGTATCCGGCTATTTTTGAATAGCAACGCCTACTTGAAAGGTTTCGTTGAATGACTCGATTACGCGCCTGATTGCTGTAATCCATTACCAGCAACGGTAATGGTGTGCAGTGGTGGTGGTGGTGGCGGTGAATAAAAACATATATATATATATTGACATATACATAAGTATATATATATATTTAAGTATGTACATATATAGCTATGTAAAAGCGGCAAGTGTGGATTGAGTTTGCCAATTGGAAGTAAAATAGAATTTGAGAAATAAAAAAAAAAATTGTTTAATTTGTATTAAAAAGCAACACATACTTGTATATACTTATGTATATAAACACCATCAATTTTGCCATTCTTGAAGATTTTATAGCGTACTGTTACTGATTTTCCATTGCTGATATCGCTGTAGCTCAGCTTAACGGTAAATAAGCGCTATTTCCCTCACAACTCTCATATAATATACCGTCATACTATGCTGTATACATAAGTATATAAATAATGCAAGCCGCAATTAAGCCACAGCCTCTCATCAAAACTGAAAGCACTGTTTACCTTAATGTAAACACTTAGCCATGGCCACAAGCTGAGCAACCGGGGTTGGTGGAGATTTCGCTAGCGTTGCCGCAGCCACGGCCACGCTGCGACTCAAAGGAATTTTTCATGAATTTTAAATTGCGTTCCAAATTACGAAAAGATTGATATCCAATCACATGCAGACACATTTGCACAATGCCGGCAGTGTTGAGTGTCCACTGGCGTGTGGCGAGTTGGCAAGTGCATCGCCCATTTCAACTTGCCGTCGGATTTGCTGCAAATGTTGCACGCAACAAAGTGCACATTTCTCGTATTGCCATTGATAAGTTGGCGCTGACCGCATGAGACACATTATGTCGTGTATCTGGTGGGGCCACTTTAGTCAATGCTTTGATTGGATTGATATTTATTTGAGTGCAAAGAAAGTAGAGCGGGGTAGAGTAGGAGGTAAATGTTCTGGAAATAACCCAGATAGCTTGTGGATTGCGAATAATATTATAAGGTAAAACTTTAAGTTCTCTTCATTTATGTGATGAGAGAAGAAGAAGTGGAGACAAGTCGGACAGCTCACTAGAAAACTGGAGTGTATCTACAATAGCTTTATAAATATATTGAGTATTATAATGCGGATGATCGGAATATACAACAGAGAATTATTCTTGAGCTAATCTCGACCATTAGTTCAGTCAAAGAGCATATTCTGTCGGTATAATCAATTTATAGTTATGGGAAATTGGTGAAGTGAAGAGCTTGATATAATTGAAAACCAGGTAGTTTAAACTGAGTAAATCAATTTTCAAGTCAAGTAATAGCTACGTGTGCCACATAATCGAAAATATAACTTATCGTCATTATGACGCCGATGTTTACCCCAGGTATCGATACAAATCGTTGAAACTCAAAGTAG
Organism: Bactrocera oleae; assembly: GCF_042242935.1. Lineage (NCBI taxonomy): Eukaryota > Metazoa > Arthropoda > Insecta > Diptera > Tephritidae > Bactrocera > Bactrocera oleae. The sequence goes on along the minus strand of NC_091540.1, from coordinate 60,564,351 downwards.
CTAGAATTAGTTTAACCTTTGACTGTTATAGCCATTCTGGATTAAGGTACTCTCTCTCGTCGAACTAAAAATAACCCTACCAGTCTATTATAATGTCCGTCCATATGCCTAAATGGAGCAGAAACGTGCCAGAAGGCAACATACGTTGACTTATCCAATCTGTTAATGTTTCATGCTGATAAAGGCGCATATTGCCGAAGATGGATTTCAACAATCTATTTAACGAAATCAATATACATATGAAGTGCACAGAACTGAAAAATCACAGTGACAGAGTTAACTAGGAGGTATTGAGAATGATGGAACCAACCACCTATATGTACAGGATATCAAGAAGAGTCACTTTCTGAGAACTATCGACACAGTACTGATCGATTTAATATTGTTAGAGATTAGATAGATATTTTAGAGGTAGCTTTTGCTTGGGTATGTGTAGGAAGAAATTATAATGGGCCGCTCTGATTTGAACAATTATTTCCCGTTAACTCAATTGGTTGTATTCTGAGATATAATATGATATTATTATAAAATTTTTGTAAGTTTGGTTCTTCGAAGAAAACTTTTTGATTACAAAAAACAGTCAGCTGTTGCTTTACCAATTTAGCAGGATATTAAAAATCTGAGAGAGTAGAGTGGGACCAGAAGAAAATGTGCTGTAAGCACGTGACATTACATTTGCCAGGGAACAAGAAAATCTTTTTGGTAAGATCCTGCAGAGTGTCTATGGTACAACTACAAGTTAGACGTCCCAGAGTCGCGAGTACTAATGTAATATATCATGTACCAAAGATAATAACAGAAATATAACTTTGTTAATGAGTTTAAAAAAATGCCCTAAGTCACATTTCTAAGCATAGCCTGGTTGCAGATATAATAAATTCAACGACGACCCAATATAAAAGATAACCTATACATTTCGAATTTTCGTTTGCTTTCCTTGAATTATGCCTTCTGGCCATCGTAGCCAAAGATACTGATGGGCATAGGCCTTAGTGAATTATAGAATTATTTTTTTTTATTTGTAGAAAAACGGTAGTTGGATTTTTAAGAGAAGCTCTTCATGAACAAACTCTGTCACAAATTTTCACCGAATTTTGAAATCACCTACTAAGTGGCGCCCCACATGAGTGTGAATTGGGTAAATTTTTTAGTTTTTTGATTATAAGTGTTTCTTTGCTGTTCATTGCGAACATATTTAAGCGATGTTACGCCGTTAACTTTGCCGCTATCCACCAAATGCCCAGCTTGCGACCATTCGTATATAAATCATAGAAGAGAGCAGTGCAAAAGTTGCTATCGGTTCTAGTCGTAAGCTAACACACAGCCAGCTTGACTTTGTGACCGTTGTAACGACAGTTGCTTTAATTTGTTTTTCTTGTTAATGTTGTTGTTGTTGTTGTATTTTTTCTATGCAGTTTTTTGTTTGCTGCCTCTACCTACTTACCTCTACGATTGGCAAACTTGTTTATGTTTACGAAGTCGGCCTTTTGTTTTTTTGCTTTGGGTCTCCATGTTGATTTAACAAACGGAAAATTGCGATTTGTGTGACTTGATGCTTCTGTGCGTTTTTTGCCTGCTCGTGTGCTCGTCTGTTAGCTGTTGGCTGTTAGCCGATGTCCGACCGTCTCTGACCGTTAGACATGATCAGCTCATACCCATACGTATTGATTGAACGTGAGTGGCAAATATTAACAAAATTTACTGGTTTCTATGAGTTTATTATGCACCAACAAGCCACCGACGTATTATGTAATTTCAACAATTCAACATGACATTGGCACGATATATCTGGCATTCTGAAATTTATGCGTTTGAGGAGAGGCTTACGTGCTTTAGTCGATATATTGGTGCATTTAGATTGCAAATGTAAAATAGTGGATATTGATAGAGGAATTGCAGCATATTTTATTTGGTTGGGTGAGGTTAAATTCCACAAGGTTGCCATTTATGGTTGTTATATATGTATGTATGGTTAAAAATATGCATATTTTTGTTCAACTAATCGTGGATTGTAACACCCAAAAGCATTAGAGAGATATAACTTTAGAGTTATATATATCAAAATAATCAGGTTAACGACACGAATTGATTGCAGCATGCCTCTACTTCCAACCTGCTGTCTGTGTAAACGATAATTTGAAAAATAACGTAACATCTTTATAAAACTTGATATAGAGATTCTGTGGTACTATAAGTAGCTTAATATTGCAGCTAAGCAAAAGCCGAAGAATCCTTAACGAAACATGGTCGAAATACAACTGTAAATTTTCAAGTGCCAGATGCGGAATATGCTGACACCAAACCCTTAGCGTGGTCTTGTTTGACCCGGAACTTAATATCGCTTTACACATGTCTGTTCGTGAACATTTTGATATTTGTACTCGCAGATGATATATGAGCTTAAAGATTAAATCAGTTGCTCTTGGATCTGAAGTCCATAGCTTGACTATTTTTTATCCCGCTGAATCCACGTCTATTTGTAAATAACCTAGACTTCGTACTCAGAAGCTATATATGAGGATACAGGGAGTTAGAGTTCATTATATTTCCACACTTATTAAATAATTTCAATCAAAAATTGTGGCTTCAGCCAGCTGGTACTACAGTCAAGCCTCCAGCGCATCTTTGAGGAAGTTCAAGGTGATGTTAGCAGCGCTAGAGCGCAAAAGGACTACGGAGTACCGACGCGTTTCAAATCGGATGGAAAAAATTTTCGAACGGTGCATAAAACTCGCTCTTACACAGCTTCTAGTTTTGTAGAAGTAAGAACGAATACGCTTAAGTCCACCGCATTGAATGACTTTTCAATCAAAATCAAAAGATGCAAGTATATCGCAGAGTATGAGCTTTCCAAAAACTACCATTGTATAAATCAAAAAAAACTGAAACTTTGATTAAATATTTGACATAGTTCGTAATGAGAAACATGTGAATGCCGCGGCGGCAGCTTTATTCAAGTGTAACTATGTGTTAAGTAAGTATGGGTTTAGTCATACATCGTTGCAAGCTCAAATTTATAAATTACCCGTGAAAATCCATAACTATATGCGTACTTATATATAAAATATTTTTATGAAGAACTAGGTATTCACGTGCGTTTTGCTTTTCAATGAGTTTTACACATGAAAATACCTTCACAAATATTATAATATTTGCTCTTAAGGTGTTAATTAACGCCGGGATGCATAGAGATTTTATATACATATATAGCAGCGTCCTTTCAGCAAGTTAATAAAGTCAAATAAATTTTATACATTCCTGGCGCTAATTTGAAATATTTCAATAGCTCGCTCCTTACTCCTTCATATGTGTGTATAAGTGCTACTCGCGAAACCCAGTGAGAAATGTGCGGCGTCTGTGCCGTGTTAAATTGACAGGAGAGTATGTAATATATCTCAAACATCTAATCCAGTAGGCAGCTTATCCTTTTGGGAAGAACTGGAAGAACACTTTTCACTTAAGCAATGCTTTTATATTATTAGCCTATAAAAAATACAATCAATAAAAATATAATGCTGTCAGCTGGCATATAACGACTAAAATTATCATGAAAATGCAAGCTCAACTGCAGGATCATGCCAAAAGCTCGTAATATTCTGACAGTTGTGGCATTTTATCTGGAATTTTTACTGCCCATTGCCTAATGGAATCTACAATAAAATAAGTAAAAAATTTAAGGCCCAGAAAAAATTTTGAAAATTTTATTTGGCATAGTTAGAATCAAATATGTACCGTTTTGTTCGATAACTGGTTGCCAATTAGAAGGTTATATCACAGTGCTACTCTCATAAGCACTTGGTTGAAGCTTTTTTTTTTTGGCTTAGCCTGAAGGTAAAATCTGTAGATTATAAAAAAATTAAATTTTTGGACAAAAAAAAACTTTTTTAACATGTAATTTTCTGTGGTCATTATTGGACTTTTTAAAAAAAGTCTTAAACGAAAACATGCTTTCCTTAAGCGTTAAAATAAATTTTGAGTCAAAACCAGTCACATACGGCAATTTGTTTATACTTGTAAATGTAAACAGTTTAAACCAAAAATAATTTTTTTTTATCCAAAACTCGAAATTTACTTTAAAACTGAGATGTTAAAAAAAATTTTTTTTTGGTCCACCCTAATAAACACCCTCCTCCCTATTGGAAGAAAAATGGCGCAGTGGCTCGCATGAATCTTGTAAAGTCAAGTACAGATATTTTAATGAGTTCTTTTTAATAAAGGCAACGATAATCCTAAATCAACTGAGGCTACCCGGCTACTACTGTAATCAACACTCGTGTTTCTACACACGTGACACTTCCATCAATACTTAATTATGTTTATTTTCACCTGCAAGTAGATGAGAGAGCTTTTTAATGAATAACCATTGAAATGCATAGGATTGAAAGAAACATTGTCACGTGACCGGCAGTCAAGGCATGAGTTCAAACTCGGCCTTACTTTGTGCTGGTATTTGCATTAAGATCCAAAAACTCACTCCAAAATACAACACTGCATTGTGTTTCTAATATACAATACATATGAACTTAAGGATACCGTTAAGGTGAGCGGGTTAACTATATTTAGTTGAAGGGACCGTTATACTGAAATGGTTTGCGTCTACAATTGCTACAAAAACGAGGGTGTGAGTTTTCGATAAAGTGAAAGGAACTCTGCGCTTACTTTGAAAAGTTGTTTTTTTTTTTCTTTAAATGAAACTGCGAGATTAATCTCCCTAATAAACAAATAAAGAAGAGCCTGCATATGGCTGCATATTTTGACTTTCTCTATAAATATATGTGTACATATACATACATATATTTGAAAAACCCTCTGAAGCCCTTACACAATGTAATGTTAAGGATAAGTGTCTTTACGTGCTCGAAAGCCACATATGCAGCGACAGCAGCAGCAGCAGTAGCCCCAGCCTCAGTCCGTACGTGGCCTAGTCAATAGGCGGCTCTTATTATTGCTGAGATAAAGAAGCGTGCAGGCTAATGAGTACTCGCATTCATTAAATCCATACAAAGATGTGTAAATAAGTGTGAAATTGTGCAGGGGTTATTGACTTTTCTATGATGGATGCATTTTGACATGCACGTGAGGGCCTCAGTGATGTTTTAAATCTTTTTTATATACAAAAGTAATGAAAGTTGCAGCGAGAGCTGTAGCTACAAACATTTGTGCATATAGAAAAAGTTGAAGAATAGCTAAGGCTAACAGCTATGCAAGCGGAATGCTCTTCATTTCGCTTATATCAAATATTTCTAGATTTTCTACCCTTAGAAGAAAATTTGGAGCAGTAGAAATGTGAAGATGCTGCTTTTTAAACTGCGCCTGGCTGCTCTAAAAGTAGGAATGGAGACCCGTTAGCTACCTAGAGTATAATTCAGTGTGGAGAAAACATACATCCAATCTATTAAATGTGGAGAAAAATATGGAGAAAAATTTAAAGTCCTAATCAATAACTCGAATTCGAGGAATTACAAATTCTAAGATAATCCGAAGAAGGCTGCAGAAGACGATATTTTGCGGACTGAATTAGTCAAATACGGTTATGTGGAACTTGAAAAGTACACCTCCGATGCAGATAAAATCTGACAAAAGTCTGTTTGTCTATCAAGTTTTTCTATTGAAGTGTGTCCTACAATCGCTACAAGAGTGATCATTTCACAATCTCCTTTGAAAGCTTTTCTTTTACTGTTCTTTCTTATGCTCGAGTTTATAGCAAAATACTATATAATAAAGGAAAGGAAGCGTACTTTGAACCTTATCAGAATGTTATTAGATCTTCTAAAGTATCCGGAAAAGACAACGAAATATAATTGAGCTGACTATTAGGGAGCGCATGGAAAAGTTCTGTGAATGTGAAAAATCTAAACATTTTTGGGCACCAATATTTTAATAACGGCTAATGAGAAAACGGTGAGAAATAATAGACCGTTATGAGACAAGTACAACGGCATCACAGTCTTGAACTTCTTATACCAGTTAATGGAGACTTTTCAACGAAGTAAGAGAAAAACTTTTACTGGATTGGACCCCGATAAAATCTTGAGAGTATTACAGCGGTCAACAAAACGAAAAAATTATGTCGAAATTTTAACGGAGAAAAAGAGATAAAAATAATATTCAATATAATTATTTGGATGAAGGAGCTGCAGATAGGATCTTTGTGGCCTATTTGTCGATTTTCTCCCAAAAGAATAATGCTCTCGAACAATCTTCTTTAGTGATCTTAATCTAAAATATTGATCAATAGAAAGGGTGCCCTTTTTGTTCGCTTATCAGCTTGGCAGTTTCTAGCGATTCCGCTATGACTAGGCACCCAAACGAATCTGATAATATAGTAGCTTGATGCTACATCTAGTGAAGACAGACAATCATTGACTAACTTTGAGCGCACATTTAACGAGCTCAGCGTTGGTATTGCCGCTTTGTTGTCGGAGTGAATGGCCACATCCTTGAAGGTGGCCGCCTTAATTGCAGCCATTTCTTCCTGAAAAACCTTACAGTGATCTGGTAGCCTAAAGCTAAAATTGACAGAGATCTTACAGAACACTTCGAACCTTCATCCCAGCTTCGAGCTATTCTTGCTTCGTCCAGATATACCTCGTCGGTATGTGAGCAGAGAAGTAGCCAAGTATTTGCTTCTTCATAATTTTTTGTTAAGATATCTTTCTTTTCAGTTCACTCAATTACCTTTAAAGGCTTTGCCAAAATAACTTTTAGAATTGTGAGCAAAAGAAAAAGTTACTAAGAGGATTATTAAGTGCATATGGACTTGTGGAACGGTAAGAATATTGCATTCTGTCGATCAGTCACATGCAAGCTGAGCTGTGTCAAAGCCCACGAGTTGATTTTTAGAATACTGGTTGCTAGATTTTCCATAATAAGGTCTAACTCTCAAATCACATCTGCTCGATAATTTTGTATATAATTTTATTAACTATTAGTCATCTTTATGGAAAGCTATTGCAGTTGGATCTCTGTATTTAAAATTTCATTTTTATTTTTGTTTTGTCTGGTGAACTATACTCTCATGCCAGCTACTTCAATGGGCGTTAGCTATTTTTTAATCAAAAGCAATTTCTGGCAAACGAAGTGCTAAATGTTTTCTTCCTTGTTGCCGCACATAAATGGGTGCATTTGCTACTTTGTTTGATAGTCGACTTTTTCACAGTGCACACATGCAATTTCGATATCATATGAATACATTAAACCCATGCAGAAAATATTCCAGGTCTTATGGCTATGCCATGCTAACAATAATTTTAGCCAGCCCACATCTTTGGCGTGTTCACTGTTAAGCGCTCAATTTATATGCCATTAGAATGGAGGGTTTATGGCTAATAAATACCAAAGCTACAGCTACTATTAAATACAATAGATAGAAATATTACACATACACACACATACACATACATATATGGTATATGTGCACATGTATCGCACACGAGTGAGCGGGTGGGTGTCTTATTTAGCATTAGCAGTTTAGCACACCCTTACACCCCCTTACCCACACTCGGCGTTAAGCCGCACTGGTGGCAAGGCGAGCAGCACACGAATCTTGTTGCATGTTTGTTGGGTATTCATGTCGGTTTTGTGCAACAAATTCCTTATCTCAATCCACTGTGGATCGCTTAAGAAAAGTCAAAAGTTTCGACTTTGCGGATTAATCTGATTAATTTGTTTGATAAAATTGCGGCGGATTAGTATGTGGTAACTGCCACATGGGCGGCACGGCACCGCACGATTCCAACTGAAAGCGTATGTAAGTAAAAAGTATGAACTTCCTGTCTGGCCAATTGCGGAATTTACCTAAGCTAGTGCAGAAACCTAAAACAGAAACAACGTTGGCGCTGTCTGGGTAGTTTTGCTAATCGACAAACCCTTTTACGGGTTTACCGTTGCGTTTTTTTTTTTTGTCTTAAGACAACCCGAGTTTTTTATTGTAACTTTAATGAATCGAAATTAGAAGAGTGTGATGCATGAAGATAACAGTTAGTAAGCTGATAAGTTCTAAAATATTATAATGTATAATATAAAGGTGCAACGTAAATAAAATTTGAGTCTAAAACACTTTTCAGCATACATAAATGGCTGCAGGATCAACGAAATTATTTTCAAAGTTCGACCTCTAGAATTCACATAAGAATGTATTTATATTGTAGCTACGTGAGTGTGACGGAGTTCGCAGCTTCCAACTCCAGCCATATTAGGCTTAAACAATTAACTACTGAAATACCTAGATATCGAGATGAAATTAGTGATTCACTAAGGGGGTATACATAATATAAGAACATGCGAACTACTGGAACTTACTACTTGTCTTACTAATGGAACTCTTTACTATTTAAGGAGGTTCTCTGAAAAATAAATAAATTTGTAAAAAATGTCATTGAAGCCTTTACGGCCATTGCCCGGTCCAACTAACTAACTACAAATAAGTCCCGGTTTTTTACCTGTCTCGGCAGCTGCCTATTAAAATTAAATACTTTTTGCTGCGCACCAAAATATTATATTTTCGTTTAAGCACAGAACTGTGTAAATACAAAATTAATTTTATTAAAGAACTTTCGCCGCACTATCAAGTGCATTCGGGTCATTCGATATTTTAATATGTTGCATTACGATGCAAGGGTAGGCGCAGATCAAAACGTATTAAGTTTCTATGTGGTTGTTGCAACATTGAAACTACAATGTAGTAGCGGATGCATTTATAGGGTTGCCAAATGTAATTTAGAGAGGATTTAAGATTTGGAATTTAAAACAAGCAGAAAAGTTAACTTCTGTGGCACCTTGGCTATAATACCCTTCACAAATACCAAAAATTTCTTACTAGAACTTGATTTTAATCAATCAAAAATGATGGCTATCTAGTGATGACAGTAGATCTACTGGCACGAGCTGATCTACTGGTAATTCAGAGAGGCCAGTATCCAGTTGGGTAGTATAGAATGCGATACTGGTCCTGAATTCTCTCACTAAACGCTTAAAAACAGTTATGGAGTACTAATCTTCATTTACTATTGAATCAGTATTGGATAAAACATAACGGCCCTACTAGCTTTGAGCTCGCTCACTGGACGCTCAAAGTTATTTAAGGAGTATCAGACCAGATTATCGATAGCATCGAGCTACTTTGTTATCAGACTCGTCTGGGTGCCAAGTCATAGCGGAATCACTGGAAACTGCAGAGCCGATGAGCTCGTAAGAGAGGGCACCCTGCTCCCGAATACAACGGATTGAGAACGAGTTGGTCTGCAATGTCATCTTGCGTTCTAGCGCTGGACACTTGCAGTTTGTGTAAAAGGCTGAAAATTGTCTAAGTTATATGGAAGGAGGTGAGACGGAAAAATCCAGGCAATTTCTTCACCACTGACCAGCCTTTGTAAGACCAAGTATGAAACATCTCGACAGTCATATATTCCGCGAAGGAGATGAAATAGCCGGAAAAGATATCAGTTGCCGCAACGAATTTGTGGCTGGCTGAAAGGGCTTTGTTGATTTTAGAGAATCTTTTCGATCCATACTTAGAAGTTCTTAGATCTCAAAATGAGCTGGCATTCTTAGCTGGTCAAGTTGTATCCGTTTATTGGATGGTGCTTTTGACCTAACCTAACTTCTGCATAAGAGCAAGCAAGGTGCTTCAAGTCGAATTATTTGAAATCTGCACGGCTGCTAAACTAGCAACGAAAGATACCCTCGTTTCAAAATTATCGGACTGGTGATGAGACAGAGTTTCGTTGTTATCTTGCGGTTTACTCTCGAAGTGAGCCTCAAATGAGCTCAGTGAGCACTGGACAGTGTCTAGTACTTGCGAGGTAACTAAATCCTTTTTGATTTGAGTTTGTCTTAAGCGATTTAATAAACTCATTGTCCACAAAAGAGTCTATATATTTCTAGTTGTATACGTTCTGGATCGTCATTGTCGAAAAAGCACCCTTTCGGTAAGCTTACAGATCAGTGCTTAGCCTTTTGGACGCTTTGTGGATTTATAAAGGCTTAATCAACGTCAGGGTGCTAATAAAAGTTTTATTGTAGTCGTTTGATTTGTCGTTTGGAACTCAGCTACAATATCTGACTTAATCTCAGTACGGCCTTAAGTGTCGCTAACTTGATTTTTAAATCTTTAATACATGCCGGAGCCCTACTAATACCGTTCGTAATTTCAAATTAAGGCCCGACTATATAGCAGCACTCACTATCATTTACTGAATGGAAATAGTTTCGCTGCTAAGTCAATTCTGCCATCTAGGAACTCACTACGAAACCCAGCCACATCAACTAACTTGGCAACTCTGGACCGGAATGCAGTCGCACGGCATTGCCCTTCCAACCAAAGAAATTTAATACGCTTTCCATTTACACATAAACGAAAATACAACCCGAACAACAACAACACAAATAACATATATGCCAGCAAAACATGTCATAAATGCATTTTAAAACAACAATAAAAACAGGAAAAATTTCAGAGTTGCTTGTAATATGAAGACATGAACATAATTTGCTGTTTACGCCAATCACCGGGCCACGGACGGACGCAAATTGTATAACAACACACACACACATACACACACTTGGAGACACATATGGAGCAATGAGTGCCGCGGGCGGACAGGTAGTCGTGTTTTTTCTTGCATTGGACCAAAACCGATTGACTGCTTGAGCTTTAACTAATAAACAAAGTTAATAAGTTGCAACCACAAAGATAGCCACAAAACAACAACAACAGCAACAAGCGCACGCTGCAAAAACCAACGGATCCACAAAGAGCGAGAGCAGAAAAGATGTAGTAAAATGTGTTAAGTAAATACTTTAATGCATTTGCCACGAAATACGAAAATAAGACATCATGAGTTTGAGGTTAAAACCGAAACTACACGCAAACACACACATACATAGATACACAACTACGCATATGCACATATGAATGCGTGCATCTGAAAGCGGCGACGGCGGCAACAGCGAAACACTGCAAGTTGCACTAATGCTCGCTTGTCAGCTGGCAACCAGTAGCCAGTAACGACACTTGCAACACCAGCGTCAACAGCAGTAACACCACTCGGAGCCAGCCACCAGCCACCAGGTACTAATAGCCAACCATTGCCGCTTACAAATGCTGTGTCTACAAGCCAAGTCCGCTAAGCTGCAATGGAGGCGCAACAATCTGTCTGCCTACAAGTAATCAACATGCAAGCGTTACATATTTGCCGCCACGCCCACTTATGCAAACCACTACACACATACACACACACGTGTACAAATGTAGCTCCAAATGTGGTTGCAAGCGCAAGCTTTTGGAAAGGCGCGCATGGTCAGTTAGGCTTCCGCATTTGGTTAATTTCCTGTGCACTAGCTGCGGTGGCTGAGCGTTGCTAACCGATAAGATTGCAAAAGTTAGGCTCTCTAAATAGATACAAGTTAGCGGCTAAATCATCAGTTCTGGTTATTTAGTTTGAACATGTTTTGTGGCAAGTTAATAGGTGGATGGTTGAGGGTAGGCCGGAAAGGTACAGTAGAATTCAAAGCAATCAGGCAAAGAGACTGGTAGGGAAAAAGTGAAAGGTATAGAGAGAGAGAGAGGGGAGATGTAGAAAGAAAGAGAGAATGAGAGAAATTATGCTATGAAACAAGTGTACCAAAACTCTCCATCTCACCGAAAACCAAAAGAGTTTGCTAAACTAGACATAAAAATTACTCTGCAGCATTTTTCGATGCCTAGGCGAACATAGTGATGCTAATAACCACTTCAACCAACTGCAGATGCAAAGAATAATCAAATTTCCAAAACACATGTTATAAGCCAGAGCTGGAATGATTTTTTAGCAAATTTTAACTCTTTCAATTTCGGCTCATTTTCGTAGCGCTATTCGCTAGATTGTTAAACAGTTTCAACGTCATATTCATAAGCCTACGTCTCACGTCAGCAGTAATGATTCGTTTGTTAAATGTAGGGTACTCAACTACGTTGTCAAGCATCTCTTTTGTGACCTCTACTTGATGATGGTTTTGCAAAAGATTCAGGTATTTTGGTAAGAGTTTAGCGTTGTCACGCTTCATAGCCGAAACACTAACCAAAATGTGTTGAGCCGATCTATAAGAGATTTTGAGATTCTCTGCCAAAAATTAAGATTTTCGCTTCGTAAACAAACAGCTGTCAAACACACACTATTTGACATATAGAGATCAAACTTCACACGAACCTAAAAAAAGATCGCACCACTTTTGGAAAAATTTGTCCACTAAATTTGTTAGCTAAATATGGTAATCCTGAAAGTGTAAAATAAAAAGAAAATTAAAGAAAAAAATAATAATATCGAGATGGAATTGTATATAATTTCATAAGCATTTCTTTCAATCTAAAGTTAGTATGAACCACGGTTTACGTCGTATAAAAGCTCTAAACGATTTGAGTTAGTTACTCTCAACTCTACCATTTAACTTGCTTGCAAGCTTAAAGTTTACCCGAAGTGTAATTGAGATTTGTAGACATAGGTAACAATCACTAAGCAATAATAGGAGATGGACTTGTGGAACAGTATGAATATTGTTCTAAAACTCTGACTTGCAGATTACCAGCTCAGTACTAAGACCTAACTCTCCGGTCACATCTGCTCGATCGATTTTCATATTTTCTATTAAAATATGTAATGTAAATTGTATGGGGCAAGGTGAGGTGGAGCCATCCAAACACTTCTCAATTGTTCAGCTTTTGCAAATCTGAGGTTGAAATATATCGGCGGTCATAACTTCGGCGAAGCTGGCGAAATGCCGCCTCAATAAATTTGTGGACGGGTCAAAGGTATATATCGATTTCTGAGAGTATTTTCGCTGAATACTTTGGAATATTTAGATATCATAATGGACCGGCGTTCTCAGCTGGGATCCGTTTTTTGGTACGACCTTTTAATCTAATTTAACCTAACTATAATAAATGAAGTTCTTGTCAGGAAGGAAATTTTCTAAGCTTAATAACACTTCTTCCTTGCTCATTCTTTCAATCGTATCTGGTATTGTTACTCTCACGAAAAATAAAATTTTAATTAACGGTAAATGCTTTACGTCCCCTTAAATGTTGGAATGCACCCTAAAAACTTGTCAATTTTATTTAATGTTGATTAACCTTTTAAAATTGATCTGATAACTTGCTAATACAGTCTAACTAGGAAAAGTACATGTACTAACAGCCAACAAAAATAAATGCATTTTTAATATGTATGAAGTAGACACTTCAAAGCGAGAGGCATGCCACCAAAGTTATCTGCCATTTTGCGATTGTCTTTTGACAGTTAAACATTTGTGGCTTGTTGTTGTTTGTAACGTTATTTTGGTGTTGTTGTTGTTTTTACCTTTTTTTGTTGTTGTGGTTGTTGTTGTTTTCAACTGTTATTAGGTTTGTTTTAATTCGTATTGTTGTTGTAGTATTCACTGTTATGGTTGTTGTAGTATTCACTGATATGGTTGTTGTTTGTCACTGTTAATGTTGTTGTTCTAGTTGTTGTTGTCTTTAGCAGTAGTTGTAGGTTGGTGATTGCTGATTGTCGGTCGCTGACAACCGCTGCGTCAACGATTAACAATGACAACTCTAAACTCTGTAATAAAATTAATTTGCTGGGTAAAATATGGCATTAGTTTTAAATGAAAATAATAGATAAACACACACACACACATCAATTCGCGTAGCTATGTATGTATGTGTGTGCATGTGTTTGAATGTTTGTTTGCATTTCATGTTCAAATGACATTAATTCAGTTCGTTAATTCAAGCCTGTCACGCTTGCCAAACAACGGTAGCTTTTGGCGCCCGAGTCGATCCATTTTGCTCCATACCATGGCGATCCGGCCGGCCGCGGCCGCTGGCTCTGGACTTGTGGGTTTAGATTAAGTATTATTCAAGTGACTGGTTTGTCTGGCGGTATTTGTTGTGCCGTTTTTTTTATATGTATATATGTACATTAATTTTTTGTTGTTGTTGTACATTTAATTGTTGTTGTTGTTGTTATAATTTGTTGTTGCTTTCATGTGTTTTTACACACATTAATTTATTGTAGTTGCTGTTGTTATAACCATTGTTGTTGTTGTTGTTTTTTTCCGTTTGTTGTTGCTGTTGTTACCAATATTATTATTGTTTTCGCATGTTTCTATATACACATATACCATATGTATTGTACATTGTATGTATGTCTGTCTTGTGGCTGTTGTTGTTAATCGCATTGTTGTTGTTGTCTTTAATACCATTGTTGTTGTTGTTTTTGTTGTATTTCGCGTTGTTATTCTTTTTTGCTTTGGCGCGCAAAGGTATTGATTATGCTAAGAATTAATCCAGTTCAGCGAATTGTCGCAGCTTAAGTCGCCGTGCAACAAAAACAACAAAAAATCGCTTAGAAAATACCCTGGAGTAATACAAAGCACTAACGCTATTCTAATGGTGTTGGTGTATACAAGCGCATTACATGCCACAACAACGCCACACAACACTCACACACATACACACATACATGTGTGCACATATTACCGTTACCGGTTAGCGGCGCTAAGTCAATAGGACGTTAATTTAATTATGCGACTCCAACTTAATTAGTAGCCGGCGTTTTGCCTTCTTTTCGCTCGTTTTTGCTCATTTTTTCATTTTCGCTTATTTATTTTATAATTTTATTTCATTTTGCTACAGTTTTCATTAAAAGTTTTTTTTTTTGTTGTTTTAATTACACGTGTATACATACTAATTTATAAACATACATACATATTTTATACAATATATTTCTTTCTTGTGCTTGTTGTTGTTGTATCTTTGTTGTAACTAGTTTTTGAGCGATCAAAGTGACCATTGAAAATTAATGCGAAACTTGACTTTCGAAAACGGATTGAAATTAAATATGCAATTATAAATATACTTATAACGGCATGACATTTAACGGCACACAATGAAATCGTTATTAAGAAGTTGTTTGGGTGGGATGTAAGCTGGTAAAGTGTTGCTGCAGGTTCTCGTAAATAAAGCTATTAGATCAATCTAGCATTTGATCAAATTTGACTCGGACTGGTTCATTTAAGCTGCGCACGCAAGCCGAATCGATACAAATTTTCTTCCTAGATTAGTACAACCTGTTTTTATGGCTGTGTGAAGTTTGCTCGCCATATGTCAATTAGTGTGTTTGTTTGTTTACGTCGCGAAAATTTTTGCTGTCGATTTTTACCATTGAAAAAATTTGGTATTCTCACTGGAATCGCCACTATGGAAACAATGAAAATGTTGCAAAAATATTTTTGGGAGTTTGTTTTATCATAAACACAAGTACTTGAGTGGCACAAAGCAATCAGTGAAGTTCGTGAAGTCATCGAGAACTCGCCTTATGCGAGTCGTCCATTCACCTTTGTTAATGAATAGAAAATGAAAAAAGTTAAAGAAACAGCGTTTAAAGATCATTGTGTTGGCATCACAGAGATAGCAAAAGATCTCAACATCTCTTATGGATCGACTAAACATATTTTCGTTAATGTTTTGGGTATGAAGTGTGTCAATACTAGAATCGTACCAAAATATCTGAATTCGCCGTCATATTCTAGTATGATTGTCACTGACTTTTTGGCCAAACATGGCGTATTTATTTATAGATTTATCGCACTTTTAGTAGTTTTTATCTGTACCGTTGTATGAGAAGTGGGCGAGGTTAACAGCCGATTTAATTTATTTTTACGATGTCAGTATTAGTGCTTAAGCGATTTATACCGAGCGAATTTGGTTATTATAGCTATAGCATTTTGTGGGCGTGGCAGTGATCCGACTACGCCCATCTACGAACTCGTCTGTACTTTTTTGCCAAGGAACACGTTTACCAAGTTGCATTGCGATATCTCAAGTTTTACGCAAATTACCGCTTGTACAGAAAGACAGACGGACCTACAGTCTCCCAGATTTAAACTCGTCTTGACTTAACCGTATCTCTATCTTGATTAGTTTTGGGTAATACAAACAACCGTTAGCAGACTCTGTATTATACTCTAAAGCAACATGTTGTAAGTGTATAAAAATACCACCAGGACTTGTTGGGGGACCTAAAATATTTTTAATCACAGAACACTTGTACTTGAGCTGATCCGTTCTTCGATATTTGTTATCCTCTTTGATAGTAAAGCTCGATAATATAAGAAATCATGATGTTTACAGTATTGAGGCCGCCTGAAACTATGCTTACATTGCGAATATTCAAACATATATAAGAGAGACCTAGACATATTCTAACAAAAAATTCAGCGAGTTTGAAAGGTTTTAGATTAACAAATCTGAAATTACTAAAAAATTATTTAGGACCTAAATTACAAAAAAAAGAGAGTCCGTAATCAAGTCTATATGGAAACGTTATATCCGTTGTTCATCGGACACACCAAGTAACGTAAATATTAAATTATTTTTCGCATACTAGTCTATACTAATTAGTAAATCTGTCTTCGTTTTGGTTTTTGTACCTTAAACTTCAACTCCGAACTCCCAAGCATACATACATAATCACTTTTGAATAATTTTGCAAATAAGTGAACAGTTAGCTCATTTTAAGTTCAAAGGTCGACTCAAAAATGGAACTCTTATGGGCAACTGAGTACGCCTGTTCATTTTGATGCCTTCATACTCCTAAGTATTAATCGAGAAGACTCTCAAAAAACGAAAAAGCGCTGTGGACCGCAGTCTATATGCTACCGAAAGTGATTTTGGTACGGGTCAGCAGTAGCGAAGAGTACTTCCTACAGATTACCGACAACTGTTATATTCTGACTAAAATTTAATGTCTTTCATAGGAACATAACCTGGTTACAGTTAGACGGGGTAAATTATTATGTAGGCAATAATTTTAAAGTGCTGTTGTTTGACAAAAACTCGAAGTAAATAGCCTAAATATTATGCGATTTTTCACCGATCGATTTTTCTTTAGTAATTTTCAGCAGTCCTAGAACCATCACTATAAATCGAAACTGTTCGTTGTCCATAAACGAGATTGTTGAAATTCTCAATCATTGTAAGTTGGACTACTTGGATTCGTGGCAATGTCAAAATCGCTGTATATCTGCGACAGTGTTACCAAACACACCATTAGTGTCGCTGGCGCAACCATACCATGCAAATTCTGTCAATCTCTAGACCGATCTATAAAACGGAACCACATAAAAACTTCAAGTTGTGGCAATGAATAAATATTTGCTTTGAAAATGAAAAGCTATAAATGCAACCGAGCTGAAATAACGCTAACACGAAGTATGCATATAAAACATATAGTAGGTAATAACAACAAACAATCTTAACAGCTGACACTTTATTCCGCTTTTAAAATATTTATTGCTTTTTCACCATTATCTCATTTTATGCAAATGTTTTTGAATGAATAAGTACCGTGAAATTTAAATGAAATTTCATCCAACAACAAAACACAAACAAAATGAAAAAATAAAACATATTAATTGATGCAATCTGGCACGACTGCCACTATTACATTGCGCAGACTCTTTTGACCACTTCCACCGCGCGCACACATACACACATACGTAGCCTTTGTGGCACTTGAACGCGTGTGAATTTCAGAAGCAAATAATCGCATGCGACCTGCGCTGGCCATAATACAACACAACAATGTATGTAGATATGTATGTGGAAAACAAAAAAAACGTGTGGCAAAATCGACAAGGGGCAGTCGAAGTGCAACGCTGACTCGACGCTGCCTGATTTGCATTTTGCAACGCTGCACTGTTTACTAAAAACATAAATTTATGATTTTGCCTACATTTTAATTCATGATATTTTGTTGCACGTATTTACGTATTTGCCTTTTATTTCATCTCAGATAAACTGGCAAGCGAACTAACAACTTAATTGCACTTTATCGCCAGAGCCACTAGCCACTAGCCACTCGCCACTCAAATGCACTTGAATGCAGCGTTTCGCGGACACATTCAGCATTCAACCACCAACAAAGTGGTGAATGTGGAGCGTGCAGTGGATGTGGAGATAGGCTCTTGGACAATGCTATAACTACATATGAATACATTGTACTCGGACTGTTGCCCTTTAATTGGCGCTTGATATCTGTTGAGCTCGGACCGTGAAGAGTTGTTTCTTGATATTATATAGCGCACACAGTGCTTTTAGTAACGAATGATTTCGGAAGAACTTCTCTAAAAATATTATGTTTTAATTAGTAAAGCTTCTTTTATAAATTGAGTTTAGAAAACGATGATTTTCGATTGCGAGATCACTCAAAAATGATGAGATCACTTTCAAGCCTCAATAAAACCTGAAGATTCCGTGCCAGATAAACGCATTATAGTACCAAATCTAAATGATTTTTCATTTTTGATTAAGAAGATGCAAAATTTAAGTATTGCAGTGCTTAGCAAACAGTTTAGGAGAGTTGAGACTTGCACATGGCTTGAAGCAAAGCATCAAAAGCATGAAGCATCCGGAATAAAATAGTGTTTTCTATCAACATCTCTAGTAGTTGAAGCTAAGAAAAATTATAACTTATTAAATTGTATGCTTGTTTTCACGAGTTTGATTAAGTGAATTAGGTGTGCATCAAAATCTCTTAAACTTTTTCTTTCACTTTCATAAATACCACAGTCAGTCTATCAGTTTGCGGTAATTGTAAAGGTTCTACCATAACCTAGTGCGCGGGGTAAACGAAGTAGGTCCTAGAACGGTTAATTTCGCTTCGCTCTCTCTCTCATTTTTTTGTCTTCACTCTCTTACCGGATGCCAGCTAGCTGATGGAATGAAAAAGATGAGTTAGAATCAACTCAACACATTTTCTCCTCGAATTTCGCGCTTATGCCAGTTGAAGGTCAAAACACCTCGGATCTCACACTTTTAGACAGCCAGATGGAATAGCGGAAATAGAAGTGAAACACCTAAGCAGATTTGTGATAAGTTCAGGGCGTTTTTGCCGATTGCTGCTATCCAACAACAGGAATTTTTTTCCATCTGGCTTCGCAAAGGGCTGTACATAATAGTCTATGGTAAGTGTGATCCAACGCCATGCTGAGGGTTCAGCCAACTAACCTAACCAACCTCTCTCTTTTCTCTATCTCT
Source organism: Bactrocera oleae (assembly GCF_042242935.1). Classification (NCBI taxonomy): domain Eukaryota; kingdom Metazoa; phylum Arthropoda; class Insecta; order Diptera; family Tephritidae; genus Bactrocera; species Bactrocera oleae. The sequence continues at coordinate 60,545,291 of NC_091540.1, read as the reverse complement.
CTTTGTAAATTCCATAGATTTCTCTACTAGTCGTTAATGGAGTTGCGGATATGATTTACTTGTAGAAATTCTTGCTCAGTAAGAGTAAACGATATTGGCTTAATGTGCTTTCTGATCTCCTCGAAGCCAATAAGATGCGCTTGGAAGCTGAACCAAAAGACAATCCAGTTTAAGCTCTTAAATTTTGTTTAGGTCCCAATCAGACCTATCAGTGAACTGTCTGAAAAAGCTTCATCAGAATTTTTCGGTAGCTTTTTTGCCAATTTTGTAGACTAAAAGCTTAATGCGCATTTTTTCGAAATAATAGAGGTGGTTCAATTCACTATTAGAAATACCGGGATAAATATTATATTTTAAAAGTTGAAAATAGAAATGACCGAATAACATAAATCACTAACAAATTAACTACAGACAATCTTATCTAACTGTAACGGTCCGTTATGACCAGCAGTCATGGTTTACTAGATGCAGCAGTGTTTCGAAAACGAGATACTACCGTTAAAAAATAAGGTGTCGTAATCGCTATTAAAATGTATATATTACTTTTATAGGACCTCCATAACATCAACTGTGGCAGGGCATGGGGGTAATTCTTATATTGAGAGGGCCGGAGGTTCGTGAATAAATCTGTACATTAAGATCCTTAAATATGACTTAAGGGTTCTCAAGTGAGTGGATTATCACATTCAGCCCTAATTCTAAGACAAAACACCGTTGGTACTACAAAGTAAACCATAGTACACCTCGAAGTCTTGGCGGCTCTGTTATAGTTGCAGTAGTGGTCTTCGACGGCGTCGAATCGTAGGAAAAAGTTGAGTGGGATTCATTGTACATGCAAATAAATAAGTGCTTACAGTCATGCATGGACTCATTAAACTCAGAGCATAAGTCATGGTCGATTCTGGATAGAATGGAGCTTAACCTGCTACAATATCCAAAACGAAGTTATGCAAAATTCACTCTAGATGCATGAGGCAGCTCAAGCTCAACTCTAGCTCTTGGCAGCTCGTAATCAACTCGCTTCCGAATGGAATTTCGGCTGCTCGGGTACTTAACAAAAACTTAAGCCAAACGATGCGTTTCTTTTCTATACCAAAATGGATTGCGTGTTCTTCTTAAGTGAAAAAATTTCAAAATTCAAATATACATAGTACAACAAGTAACCTCATGGATCGCTATGTATATACTATAAGAATTAAATTGGCTCGAACGGTTGATTGTAATTTATAAATAGGTTTTATCTGCTCGAAATATATTCGAAGCTGTACTCTTCCAGGGGTTCTGTAATCCACTGAAATGAAATTGCTGTTTGAAAAAATAATTTTGCCGCTTTCTGACAACGATACCTAATAAAGGTCCCGAACTTCAAACCTGGCTTCAACATCAGCGTTGGATTTCAACTCAAAAAATAAATGTAAAACACTTAACTAAGAGCTCTGGCATAACTGAATGTCATACTAATTATTCAATAATATTTTCCATAAAACATTTACAGATGGGAACTGCCAACAACAGCAAACTAAGCAGGTTATTAATAATCTTAAACTGCGCACGTTTGTTTACTTATTTCTTCATAAATATTTCTTATCAGCACGATCACAACTTCCGCTTGGCGCTGTTGCAGGCGTGTGGAAACGTGTGATCAAACACAAGCAGACACATTACCATTAAAACCAATCAAGCCGTGTGCTATTTGCTGTGGCCTGGGTGGCAATTAGATTTGTATGCCTTTTTATCTGACACCTCCGTACCAATACACAGAAAGCGGCGTCCATTCGCCATAAATGCAGCACGGTTGTGGCGGCAAGAACGCTTCGCTGACGCGGATAATGCGGCAATTACATGGCTTGTGGCTGTTGTCGCCGCGCGTTCATCCGCAGGAAGTGTCGCATGTGCAACGTGATGTGGCACAGACGACGCAGTGGCGACACGAGTGAAAGGATTTCTGCGGCTGTCATTTGTTAGATTGCTTAAGCACACATGTTCTCAGAGTATTGGAAATTAATAATGACAATGTGAAAGGCGTAGAGCTAACTGATGGAGTCACTGAATGAGCGTATTTAGTTGTTCACAATGTTGTTGTCTAGTCATAGTCAATGGGTATCGATTTGGGAAAATTATCACGTTCGAGTGATATGATCAGGTGACGCCAGCAGACGTTAAGCATTGTCGTTCGATGATTCTTGTATATATAGACATACTACGAGGTATATATAGACATACTTATTTGTATTAAACGGGTAATCCATAGGATTTGTAAACTTAAATGCCTAAGACATGTCGGTTTTAACTACAGTACAGTTTAAGTGGGGACATGGTTCGAACGCTCGGATTGCCAAAATATTTTCAAGAAGTTTAGCTACATCTGCTATACAACAGTTTAGGTAAAAATTCCTGTGTACGAACGTAGGCCTGAGCCATACGTGTCATGGTCTTACAGAGGTTGCCATAGGAACGAATATTAGGTACGCCATCCTCAGTTCAACATTTTCCGTAAAGAAAAAGATGGAAACTTACTTAAACCACTATTTATTGCTGCTTATTCTCAGATACCTCAGAGTATGGGTTTGGTCCGGAGCCAGCTCCATTTTTCTTTAAAAATGCAGCTAGATACATTAATATACCTACGAAAAACTCTAATGACCACTTATAACTGATTTTGTAGTACAAAATCAGAAACTGTGATTGGTTCGTTCTTTGGCTCTAACATTGCTCTAATCAAAATCGCTTTTCTTTAACCAACAAAAGTAAATACCTTATCCGATTCGTTGAGATCAACTGTTCAACTTTGAGCTCCATTTGCACGTCATTCGACTTTTTGGCGGGGGGATTTTGAAAAATCGTTGTTTAAGAGGTAGTGCCAAAAACGGTGACCAAGATCTTGGAAAATAAGGTTTAGACGTAGTTATTACCTCGGATAGAAGTCATGTGGACAAGATCGTAATACCAGCAGCCTTGACCAGTATCATGGAAAATAATTTTAAAACAAGATTAATGCTAATTTTCTCGGATAGAAGTCATGTAGATAAGCTCATAGTAACTGAAACCTTAACCAAGGCCCGTTTAAGGGGTTCGGGGTAGTCAGAATTTTCAAATAATCAATTTTTTCGTTAAGTCTAATAGCTTGAAAATATTCTCTGAAAATTTCAAGTTGATCCCACAATTACTTTTTGAGTTATTCGACAAATAACAAAGAGCGCTCGGGAGCTCTAGTGTTAAACTTTAAAAGCGTTTTTCTCGTTTCTGTTTTTTGAACTAATTAACGAATTTTATTTTTCAAAAATTTCGATTTTTAAGACCAAATAACTGTTGATTTTTCCCAAAACTCTAGAAAAAAATTTCCTGAATTTTTTCGCAAGGACCTTTTCTTGGAACTGGGTCAACACAGACAGCTATAACTTTGGAAATTAAAATTTTTTTTTTTTGAAATTTTCGTGATTCAAGTCAAAACATTGTATAATAATGCCATATTACTACTTTTGTAAAATGACATGACTTAATAGCAAAAAAAATTACTGAAAATTCTAATTTTTTCGTGCCGCTGACTACAACTAACACCTTAAATGAGGTTAAAACGAAGTTATTACGATTTAACACGAAAGAAAGTCACAAGGATAAGCTCATATTCCAAAACATATTAATTGAACTAAGTCCTTTCGAAGAAAATCCTTCAATATTCTGTTGAAAATGAACAGTACATCTCGAAGAGTTTTTTTTTTTTGTAAGAAACCGCTGTATGAACCATACTGTATGTGAATGTAGACTGATAGTATATACTCGTATGTTACAAGAAGGAAGTGACGCGTTTGCTTACAGGAATTTAAATTAGTTGAAAAAAAAAGTTTAGAAAAGTCAGTAGAGACGTAGATCCATATGAATATAAGCAAATGGTTTATATATAGAATTTATTCAATATCATTTACATCGAACGAACAACAATAATTAGTTACATTTTAAGCGCTGTGTGGCGAGACCTGTAGACAACACCCACAGAGTTATGTTAGTCGCTGCCACTCCTGGCTAACTGCCAGGCCAGAACGTCGTATGCATATTCTCACAAGTGAAATTGAAAGTTTCACTTTCCGTTCCAGGAACTTGCATTAGTCAGCACAGCGGGCGGCCGCACTTGCACGGGCTTCCATTTCGTATGCTTGCCGGCGCTGTTGGTCAACCACTCACCCTCACGGCTGAGGCGAAAGAGCGCTTGGCTTTGCGCTAAATAAAAACGTAGTGTTTTTGTCTTTACGACTTCGTTGTGACAATTTCGCTTTTCTTTGGCTTCCAAGCAGGCGATTTTTTACATGCCCCAACTCTATTACAACGCGCCACTTCTTAATTTGTCCTGTTTATTTCTGTTTTGGGTTTATTTGCTTTCTTTATTCGTGCCTGTTTTTGCTTTGAAATCTAAACTGACTTGCGCGTCTTTTTTTTTTGAAATTTTGTCGACTTTGTTGTAAACAATGGAAATTAAAAGAATATAATCCACCGCCTTCCTCCCCCGCCGCTGTCACGTGACACAGCGTAGCATTTATTGAGTTCTCACTGCTTTACTCCACTTTCTTTTATGCTTTCCTTAGTTTAGGCGCTGTCCAGCTTGAAGTCTACTATATGCAAGGACTGCGGTTTAGTTAGGCGGTGTTTTGTGCGGGGTTTGGGTGCGGATATTTATCCAAATGGCGCACTTGGCATTTGTCGCGACAATTTTTGTTAACGACATTTTCAAGTGAAAGGTTTTTGGCGTCCATTCGCGTGTGATTTTGACATTAACGTGTGTTGACATATCGTTGATATAAGTTTTCCTGCTTTTGCCGACAGTATTAATACGTATTAAGTCAATGTTTTACTTTCACTACAAATGCATAATGATTTATGTTAATTTAGATAAGACTGTGTTCACATTCCTCGAAAAATGCCGCTAAAATTACAATATTTAGTATAGTAAATATGTATGTATGTGTGTATATAGTTTTTAGTGTTGTAAACCCTTTAGAACTTTAAATACTTTTGATGGTGTAACGCTATTTAAATTACAATGACAGTGCTCAACAAACTCGAGTTTAAGGTTTAATTTTTATTACATAATAATAATATGATTTTGGGCCTAGGTGTGTCAAAAGACAGCCACTCTACCTACCTACCTACCGATAACCTTACCGATTCGAACGCACCAAAGCTAACGTGCAACCATGCCAAACTTCGTGAAGATACCTTGTCACATAAAATATTGTTCCATATAAGGACTTGGTTTTGAGCCAACAGTTTGTACAGCAGCTTTATGCTATAGTGTTTCGATCTGAACAATTTATTTGAAGATTATATCCTTACCTTCGACTATAATCTATACCGAATTTCATGAAGACATCTCGTCAAATAAAAATTTTTCCAGGCAAGGTCTTAATTTTAATTGACCAGTTTGTAAAGCAAATATACGCTATATTGATATTGGCGGTTATACCAAATGAGCGGCTTCTTTGTGCGAAAAGAGCGTGTGCAAAATTTCAGATCAATTTCGAAAAAACTGAAGGACTACTTTGCGTATATAGAGACAGACGGACCTTAGTAAATGGACTTTGAGAAGTTGCACACTCGAGGTCAGGTATATAGTCACCTAAAAATTTCAACGCGTTTTTCTCGAAACTGTTTTTCAAAGGCGGTTGTCAAGGACTCTCTCGAACTGTTCAACCGATCTTAATGAAATTTTACACAAGTCTTCAAGATATCCTTAACTTAATTCAATTACAATTATCTTCTTTCAATTACAACTATTTTAAATCAAAAAAAGTCCAAAAATGTTTACCAAAATTTGCATGTTTTTGTTAAAAAGTCTGCCAAAAAACTTTTTTTTCGTCTCCGTACCTAGTTAATGGTCTTAGTTCTAATACGTATTTTTTTCTTTTAACTTTTGATGATCCTGTCAGAAGTTCTGCTGTAAGGGGAAGCACATTTTTTTTCGAGGGACTGCCGAAAATGACGACGTAATGACCGAGTTTTGAATATTTTCTTCGAAATAATAAAAGGCTTGAATAAAATATTTAATTTTTTATATAAAAAAAATATTATTGAAAATAGGGCGTTTTTTGCGCGACGAAACCCATGTAACCCCTTAAGGCTGAACTTGTGCTAGAGCTACTCTATCCCATTTGACAACTTAAGCACATAGTTTGCTATTTGTCGTGACTTGCAAACTATATTTGAAAGGAAGAGAGTTAGCGCATCTTTCTCACATTTGATCAAATTTGACCCGGACTGACAAAAAACTGCATTTTCACATTACGTATATTTTATTACAAATCAGAATCGAATTTCTAAAACATAAATATATATGTAAGCCTCGGCGAAGATGGCTTTCAGTGCCGAAATTTTAGTTTTCCAGTTTCGGCTAATTTTTTTAACCCCATTCGCTAGGTTGTTGGACACTTTCACAGTCATATTCATAAACTCCGTATCTCGTTACCAGTAGTGATTACGTTTGATGAATGTAGGGTTCTTTATGGTTCAAGAATATAAAAAAAGATTGTACCAATCTAGGAAATTTGTTTTAAATCTTTCGGTTTACGCGTGCAGTTTTTATGTTTTATATATTCAAATGACTCAGCTTGAGAGAGATGTGTTAAGTAAGGTCTATATTTAATAAGAGTGAGCTCGATCCCTAAAGACTACAAAGCCGATGAGTTCGCAAGAGGGGTCACCCTCGTCCCTATTACACCGGATTCCGTGCAGCCGTAGTTCACTTGTTTTTTCTTGCTTAGAGTCTTTTTGATCAATACTTAGTGGTATACGAGAGAGATCCGTTATTGGATTGACTTTTTAACTTAACCTAACCAATTTATACGAATATTCAAAAACCTAACTGTTTTTTTTTTGTACTGGGACACATACGAAAACTACTGGTTTTGTTGAGAAAACCCAATTGAAGAATAAAAATGCTGAAACCTTAGGATAAATGTTCAAACGGTAGGGTCATTGTATTATTGCTTAGAGCTGACTTCCTGCCGTTGCTGTGAGCTCTGAGTGAAAATACTGCTGCAAGAAATATGAAAATTTCGAAACACGAAATCGAAATTTGTATGAAAAGTTCTTTCTCGTAGACATCGTATTTCGGCTAGCAATACCAAATCACCGTCGCTTCTCATTATAACCATCCTAGCTTGAGAGATTTAGAAATCTCCATAGCAGCAATGTAGAAGCACCAACTGTGTATAATATATTTTTGTGGAATTCTCAAAACAGACTTCAATAAATTGTTTTTATCAAAAATATCAGTATATTTCAATTCACACTTGAAAACCTCTTTTCACCACGCACATGTCGCATTTTTTGGGTTATTCTATATAGAATGAGAGCATCTGATATGCACTATACAAACTTGCGAGGGTTTTATGTGCTCTCCTTGGCACAAGTGTGACCATATGTACTTGTCCATATGTATGTATGTACCGCTGTGCGATCTTAAGCGTCTACTCGCATGTTAAGATTAAAAGTATTTGTAAGTATGTTTATGGAATTGGACACTTACACGTAGAATCATGTGTAGAACGCACTTACATTCTTCCGCACATACCATACATACTAACGTGTGCTTTTCATCCATACCCATATAGGCTCGGTGGTATGTATGCAGGCGAGTATCAAAGCATTTTGCCGCTAGTGTGAAGGGTTTATGAAATGTTTTCGCTATTTCCTTCATGGTTTCCTTTGAAGTCTTGCTGCTTACGAAAAGTGTTCATATCAAGTGTCGCGCCGCTAAGAAATGCTCATGTTCATAATAAAAAATAAATAATAAAAAAAAAGTAGAAACTTCAAAAGAAAAGAAAAGAACTTGGAAAGTAGCTTTTGTGCTCGGTCGCTTTTCACTTGTAATCAAAACTTTGCACACATACACACATACATATATGTACATACATACATATATATATAATACATACTAAGTATTTATGGTGTTATAAGTACCAGCAAGTGGGCCAATAAGGGTATGGTAGAGCTTTTAAATATTTATTCAGAAACCATTGAGGTTTCGAGTACTTGGTAGTGTTGTCTTAACACTTAAGTGTAAATATTTTTAATGTGACAACAACAATTTTGGCATACTTGAAAGTAGTAAAGAAGTAGCGTTACTCAAATAAGTAGGTTGGGATCTGTTCCCACCATTGTTTCTTAGCAAAAGAAATATTAAAGTTTTCACAATCTTCATATAACTATTATTAAATATAGAAATTTAATTGAAACATTAACTCAAATTTTAACCATATTGTAAAGGAAACATAAGCCACATTTGCAACAATATGTATAGCACCATTCGCTAATATTTCATAACAAGAGATTAAAATATTTGTATATGTATCTGTATACAAGCAAAACATGTTGAGTTGATCGGTATCAGCATATGAGAGTCCATTCCGACGACAGTCAGATCTACATCATCAGAATGTAGCCATATTTATATGCGGCGAAGGACTGTCAACTCAACAGCATTCCTCAAAATCGAAATTAAAACAACGCACGAGAGTCTTTCCAGTTTTTTTTTTTTTTTGCATTGGACTCTCAATTAATAATTCGAAGGAATTAATATTGCGTTCATGCAACCATGCTTTCGATTTAAGGAACATTAAATATTTCGTATTTTTTGGGGATGCTCGAAGAGGGGACTATATTCTATGAAAAGAAAACAGATTTTACAAAATACTGCTCAAAATTATTAAGCTCTGAGGTTCAAGGAGTAATGCTTTTATAGCAAATTATTACTTGCTAAATTACTAATTACAACATAGAGTGAAGTTCTACTTAGCATACAACATAGCTTGTAATCTAGAAATTTGAATACTGCTGATGGTAAATATTATATAAAAATTCGATAGTGCCACATTTTCTTCAGATATCCGAGAATATAAATTACAAAGTTCTACTGTAATATACCCTAGTTTCGAGGTTAGATGGCAATTTTGAACAAAATAATCTAATGATATAAAATCAGTCGCAGGAAAACTGCTGGCTTTTGGAGGTTAGGAAAAATTATCCTCATTACTTCGCTTAAACTCTTAAGGCAGAAAGGTTAAGTCCAAAAAAGTTTATAGTTTAGGAACTAGAAGCAATACACCATGAAGATAGTTGCCAAACACAAGCAGATCTTTGAGAGCTACTCAAGCAGCCATTTCCAAACGTTTAAAAGCAGTCGGATATATTCAAAAGCAAGAGAATCGTGTGCCATATAAATTGAAGGTAAGAACGTTGTAAAACGATTTTGAATAAGGTCGTTTTTTCATCGAATTCTGACCTTACTACAACTCTAAACATAAAAAGTCATATTTGAAATCTGGCTGATCGGCCAAATCAACGGCATACCCAAATATTCGCGACGCCAAGTTAATGCTTTGTACTTTGTGGAAGCAGCAGGCCGTACTGTATTATGAGCTTCTAAAACCGGGTGAAACTATGGGGAACACTACCGACAACAGCTCATCAAATTGAAGGTAGTGATTGCCAATAAACGCCCTGTATATGCGTCAAAACCTGAGTCAATCACTTGCCAACATGACAACGCTCGGTCTCATATTGCAAGTGATTGTTGTTCCGGTCGATGTAGAATTCCCTCACTGGAATATCAGAACAGTGTTTCAAAAATTTGCTTGATTCTTACTTGGCGCAGTTCGTTTGAGATGGAATACGCAAATTCCCTTTGAAGTTTTCAATAGTACCCGTAATTTTGAGGAAAGGGTTGTTGGCGCCAACTGTGGGACATCGCTAGCTGGTTCGGAGCTAGATTCCACTAGTCTAAGACACATCTAAGTATCACTGGCATTTTTTAGCCGAATGCATTACAAAATAATTCCAACGGCTTGCTGCACTAGACGCTGCCTGTAAACTAAAAAAATCACAAAAGGTTTCTTTTTCACTAAAGAGATAAAATTTCGAAATTATGATTGAGCTCAACAAAACATTTAACACATGGCAAATAACGAAAGTTTTTTTTTCGCAATTAAAATCTTGTTTGCTTATGCCATCGGCGTTGTTGTATGAGTATCTGTCAACACAACAGCCGAAACAACCTAGAGGGAAATTACAAAGTGCGATTTTGGCGAGCAGCCGTGAATAGATACGTTGTGAGAGGAGGGAAAGGGAGAGAGAGAGAGAGAGAGGTGTAAAACACAAGTGACGAGATTTTTAATCTTACTTAAGCCTTTAGACGACTAACGAGGCGCTTGTTTTGTATGCGGCGCAACGCAACAACAGCAATAACAATAGCAACAAATAAAACGCTGAACTGAAATCCTTTTGACTAAATCCATATGAACGCAGCAGGCCTAAAGACAAATACAGAAAGAGAGAGAGAGAGAGGGAACGAGACTGAGAGCGAGAGAGTGAGACAGCGGGGGAGAGTGCGAGCGATGAATGGCCTCAACGGCAGTGCTGAAGTATGAGTGGTAAGTGAATGCATGAGCCAAGGACATGCGAATAATTGTGCTGAAATATGAAGCTGCGAATCATAAACCAAACTATGGTAAAGGGGGTGTGGCATGAGTAGGGCGCGAAAGTTGCACTGCAATTAATTTTACACTTGAAGTAAAAACAAAAAGCTAACAACAAAAATACTGTACAATACGAAATGAATAAATACATAAAAACAAAAGCAACAACAACAACAAAAACATAACATATACGCTTTTGGGCGCGCCGATGGCGGTTTTTGTTGCCAAAGTTGTTGTTGTTGTGTTTTTTTTTTTTTTTGTTGCATACTTTTTGTTTGTTTGTGTTTGGCAATGGAAGTCAAGCGGCAAACGTTCAAAATCACTTTTTGATAAATTTTAATAAACTCTCAGCAATCCTTTTTGCTATTCATGTTTGAAAATTCAACTTCAAGCCGCGCGTTGCGCTGCCGCTGCAGTGTGCCTGAGAAATTGCGGTAAGCGCGTCAGCAATGCATTGCCATTGCTATTGAGGTGCAATGGCAGCATATTGAGACTGGCTCGGGATGCGAACTGCCGCCAATACCCCATCCATGCATCGTTGCATGCAGCTGCCGTCGTTGCAATGCCATAAAGCAATAAAACAAAGGAACGTCTCAAGTGGAATGCATAAGTGTGTGTATGTGTGTGCCGAATAAAATGGCCGCTGCAATGACTTTATGTTATGCTGGCGGGAAAAAATTGAAGGTCGAGCGGGCGGACGCCGGCTGCGAGTAATGAGAGTGCCCATACTAAGTAATACAAAAGTGCTGGCGAAAGGGTACGTGTACAGCAATAGGCTGTATAACGGTAGTCGAAGTAGGCAGTCGGGAAGGTAGAGGGGCCGTGGTTGCTGCAGGATGCATGCTTAAGGCTCAATGGCGTGGAATACACTACACACACTCCCGCTTTGTGGTGAGAACGCCTGCAAAAGCCAAAAACAAAAACAAAATAATAATATGGCAGTAAGGTGGACTAAGTGCGGTTGGAATTTAACAGAAATTAGTCGCTTAATTGTGGGCAAATATGAAGTATGCTGAAAGCGGTATACAATTGTGCACGCGCTTATAAGGAATTTGGACCTATTTCAACAGTTTTTTCGTACCGAGTCACACTATGGTAATCATATGTTGACCTAAGTTTACTAAGAGAACATTTTTGGTATAGAATCAACCAGCAGGACGAAAATCCTCATATACGAGTACGAGTATGCATTGAGAAAAGTCGGGCTACTATCTTGATCCTCCACAAAACCCGAAGCGATAACCAGAAGGAGTTGTGAAACTTTAGACGGTCTACCAAACATTAGCCGTAAGCAGTAAAGGTTAGATATTACGTTAGACTTCCCGCTAATAACAAAAATATTGATACGACAAAATGATGCGACCTCTGAAGACAAAAGACTTCAGTCGTTGCCATGAAAGTCTACGTAACCGGATCGAGCCTTGACAATATTGACAATATTCCAGAAAACTCTTCAAAGTTAACCTAAAATCTCATATACAATATGTATGATGTATAGACCAATCGGCTACATCAAGTTTTGTTTAAAGTAATGAACCTAAGAGTAAAACCTCAGTTCCTGGAATACTAGTCACACAGGGCAGACTACAAAGGTACTTGGGGGTAGTGTTGGTGGTAGACAAACCAAAAAGCTTCTACTTTTAGGCTAGTACGAACTTAGAATTATAAGGGTCATCGCAGGGCACCTACCCCTAAGAACCAACCTTATAAAAATTGTTAAAGTGGATTCGTCTGAATGCAGAGCATGCATCGAGGATGATGACACTCGGGAACATTAATATTACGAATGCCCAACCTTCAGCCGGTTGAGACTGGATGTCTTCCACGGCACTCAATTTTTCAACTTAAAATACACTGGGCCCGATAACACAATAGACCTAATGATGGGCGAAGTGCGGCCACTTGCGTTCCGGAGCTCCTGCGTCTCCTTTTTCAATCAACCAACCATATGTAAGACATCCGAAAAAATTAGTATACCTACGGAAAGTAGTGTCATGAAGACCTTTGGCATTCCTAAAAGCAGCGAAGAAAAAATCAGTTCAGCCAAACGAAAACCAAAATCGCGTATTTACGAAGAATAACCTTAAAATTAATGGATGGAACTTGGAAGTACATGAAACTTCAAGCGTAAAATCTGCGTTTTGAAATTGAAGCTACCTATCAGCAAAATATAAACGAAAAATCGAGTGGAACGATCCGTAACGGTTAAAGATTTACTTCGTATTGAATTGCCAGGTTTAAAATTCTCGACACTACTGAAAAAAATAATACTGAATTAACTGTTGCACGGTCAAAAGAACGTTTAGACCAAAAGGCTGACGGACAAATAAGCGAACAGATATCGGGACAGCTATACTGATTCGTTTCGTATTCACCAACAATTAATGGTATATATCTATATTCATGACTTTACTCTTCTACAAAAACCGTTAGGCAAACAAGGCCATTATACTCTGTGCATTCTTTTACAAGATTATAAAACAGTTGCCGCTTGAAAGCAAAGCTCCACAACTAAACCAACTGAAACAAAGAAGTTGAAAAGAGATTTTGAAAATACATAAAAAGTGTGATGAGCTTTAAATACAACCGGCGAAGGAAACTGTGTGAGTACAACAAGATTGTCGGCGCACAAAACCGACGTCTACGTGGACCGTTGAATTGCAGTGAGGCATAAATGCAGGCAGCAAAAGCCCAAAATATTCGCATTTTATATACTTTTTTTTTGCATTTTTTATTTTTATTTTTTTTTTTTGTTATTGTTTGTTTTCTGCTATCGCTTTGCCATGATGATGTTTCGCTAAATTACAAGAAATCCTTTCGGTGCACATGAATGCTTTACCTCTCAGTCGACGTGGCAGGAACAATAAGAAATGCATAGGCATAGAGACCTATCCACATACATGTATGCTTGTGTATGTGTTTATGTTCGGATAAAAGCGAAGGGTAGCACAGCAAATGATACGAGCTTGAGTTGAATGAAAGTGCAGTTTAAGTTCGGAAAAGGAAATAATTTGACCATTTGTGTACGGGAAATATGGCGTACTTTCGGCTTTATTTACACAAGCATATATGTGCACGAAAATATATAATATATTTAACTTTATATTGGTAAGTACAATAGGTATAAGACGCTTAAATCGGACTACTATACATTTTGGCAAAGAAAAACGTTATAGGTTTTGCTATTTGTACCTCCAGACCAAGCTCAAAACGCAAATCACTATTAGTTGCCATTTCTTATTAATGATTTTAAAAAATGTTTCAGATCATCTGAGGTTACATGTTTACAAAGAAAATCGTCAGTTCAAGCCCCTCGAAGAAGTCGATGAGTTTTGCTGTTTAGATAGCATTATCACAAAAAATGATGGTTCTTAGATAATCGGCTATTCGTAGGTCGCGCTTCGGCATGTTTGAAAATCGACACATGTATCCAGACGCCGTGGAACACTGTAGCGAGTGTTTTACAAAATGCTGCAATATTAATTTAACCGATGTCTTCGAAAGATTATAGAGGTATTCTAAATTTTTTGGATCGAAATCAAATATATATCGGTCCATATAGAAATTCGACGCCGCAAAAAGAAATGGATTGGCCATACTTTGCGAAAACCACACGATGACATTACCAAAACAGCGCTAGACTGGAATCCTCAAGTAAGTAGAACACTCGGGAGACCAGCCATCACCTATTAGAGCAAATATAGTTCACTCTTATGTCTTTGAGAGTATCAAGGTACACTGTTGATGAACCAATCGAGTTCTCGAGCACTCGAAACCATATCCTTTTGTAGATAACACTGAAAGATTTATAAGTACAGTATATACATATTTACTGAAGGGTTGAATCGGATAAGGGACTATTGAGTTAACAGAAATATAAGGAAAATGACTAGATCTCTTGTCAAATGTGGACAGGCAAACAGTGACGGAATTAGGCTTGCTGCCGCCGTAGACCGCATTCGATGCGCCGCCGTTTTTGATCAAATGAATTCCATTAATTTAGATGCAATTTTTTTTTGTTAAAATAACTTTATTTATCGAAATATAATTTTTTAAATAAAACCAAAAAACATGACAGATAAATAAGTTATAAACTTTAAACAAATAAATAATAAATATTTTTTTTAAATTAGTCAATTTGAAAATTTCTTTTTCCTAGATTTGGTCCGCGCAAAAACGTTGATAATATTGTCATAATTAATTTCTTGAACTAGTTATGATTGAATAGATAGTAATGCCAAAGCATTAAGTCTATCTTGATCCATGCTTGCACGTAAATAGGTTTTTACCATTTTTAGAGTGGAAAAAGAGTAATGTCCACATTTAGATAAACATCTCGAAGACTCCGTGAATGCAAGACATTGCATATTTTTTGTGCAGAGCGTACATTTTCCGAATTTGCTAAGGAATCTTTGAGTTGATGTAGATGAATACATTCAATGCCTAACGTCTCTTCCAAATCATTAAGATACTTACTAATAAGTTTATTGGCAAGATTTTTCAATTCGTTTGTATCTATCTCAGATAAATCATCAAAAAAAAATGAAATTTTCGTAAAGCTTTTCATATGCACTTTTACGCCCGGCCAATTGTACACTCAAACTGTGTAGAGTAGGGTAGTAAACATTTGTGCGAAAATTTTCTTATCCAGAAAAATATGTTCTTTCATTTACCCGTGATTCATCTGGCTGAATCATAAGTATCTTAACTGTAATAAACTTGAACTACAGATAGGGCTTTGGCTTTAACTTCATATTCAGAAAGTTGTCTGTCTCTTATGTCGTGAAGAAATAGAGCCAAAATACTATAGATCACAATTTTAAGAATGGGCGGTGCAAGGAACGTAATCTGCTAAAGGATTAATTGTTTTGATTCGCGTATGTAGGCCTGAATATATAACTGACATCTTGCTTGCATTATTATAAGATTGGCCACGACAATTCATTATGTCCAAATCATTATATTCTAGAGATTTTAACCTATCTTTATCAATATCTTTAACTTTATGACCGATATTTGGTAGAAATTCTAGAGACCTTTCAAAAATTGCATCGTTATCACGTACATATCTGATAAATATAGTAAGCTGATCGACATGCGCAATATCAGGCGTAAAATCTACAACAATACAAAAATACTTAGCAGATTGCACTTCACTGAAAATTTGTTGTAGTAGTGAATAGAAATTTTTTTTATAAAAACTAATCTGAACTAATTTTTGAAATCGATTGTTTTTACTTTTTTTCGCCTCTAAAATTCTGGCATTTCAAAAAATTTGCCGCTCTTCACATTATGCCGGCCTATCCCGGGCCTCAACAAGCAATTGGCATGCATTCAATATTGCTAGAATAGCTCTGAGGAAGACGATAAGTGTAAGGCAAAAGTAAGTTACTAGTAAATTTGTTGCGGCTTTTGTTGCTGCAGAATACCTTATCACTTTATCACTTTAGAAAACTTTAAGCTGTCGTTATAAATAAATAAAGTAGAAAGTATTAGCTTACATTTCCAGACTTGAGTCTGATATAGCTCAAATATTATTAATACTAAACGCAAAACACTAGACATTTTTTCCAATTCCAAGTTCTAACACCAGTTTAACCTGATCTGATCCAACACAACATCGTGATGTTGCTTGACACATAATTTGAAGATCTCGACAACAACACCTGTTAGTTTCACAATCCTCTACGTATCTCGGTGTCTGTTGCAACAACATTAATTTATGCAGTGTTTCCATCGGGTATGCCATGTTATTTGCTGTTGTTATTGTAAATGGAAAATACGAGTGTATAGCTAACTACATGCCACTTTACACGTGCTTACTCTCCGCAAACGTCCACATCCATTGCGTTCAGTGTGCCGGGTGTGTGGCCCGTTTAGTGGACACGCAATGCATGGATAACGGTACATGAGCAATGACAAAATCTTCGTCACGCCCAATAACATGTCTGCATATATATATCTATATATATATATGTATGTATGCGTATGTTCATGTGGCTGTAAAATATTTTTGCGTTGGCGTTGGCTTTACGAGGCACACCTGCCGTTCATCTTCACCAAGTTCGGACTTGTTTTTCCAAGTTATACCTGTTGTGGTAATGGTCATAACTGTAGACACTTCATTCATGCAAACACGCATGCAATATGTTGGTTTACATAAATGCGTATTTTTACAGGGTGGTTGATGTGGTGGAAATTTCATCGTTTTTTGATGCTTGTTTCCAAGTTCTGACAAGATGGTTTCTAGCTTTACCACCACCCATACCATACCGATACCAACCACTAGATGCGACTAATGGTTCTGAATAACAACCGGTTTTTAGATAATACCTGATATTTTATTATCTCTATGACAGAGGCGATTTGGCATAGCAGTCCATTCTACTGAGGTTGGGTTCATCGAAGTACATTCCTCCGATTTCGGGTGAAAAAATTAATTTTTATCGTTTAACTTCTATTGGAGTATCGGAGTCGTTGACCCGAATAGAAATTTCCAATAAAAATTCGGTATATTTGGACCTCGACTATAAAGTACAGACTGATCTTCGGGGGGAAAAGTAAATTTTTTTCGCTTAAACTCTATTGGAGCCTCCGAAGCATTAACCCGAATAGGAAATTACAATAAAAATTCAACGAAATACAATAAATCACGACAGTAAAATACAGACTATTCTGGATGACAAAGAGTTCATCCAATTCTTACATCCGATCTACGGACATAAAAAATCCATTTATATTCCATGATGGCCTAAATGAAGACACTGATATATATTCAGAGCAGAAGCGGTCAATGATGAATACGCTCTTAACAAAACGTCACTCGACGATCACGTGAGATGAGTTTCACTATGCACAGCTGCGACAGCACGACATGAATCACCCTGTATAATAGTGTATATGAGTATGCTTTTCATTTGCCTAATGCACTTCTCATTATTTTCCACTATGCTGGTATATTTCCGCGCCAACTTTTCCGAAGACTAGGCTAAATAGGCAGACGAACTTCATAGTAAGCCATACTATTATCAAACATAAGCAACAACAACAACAAAAGCAGTTTATAATATATGTATGTATCTACATACCGTTGCTGCTGATGTTTGACGCCGATGACCATATGACCACTTGGCCCCAAAAACGGACACGGGCGCAAAGCAGCATTTCTCCCTAAAATTAAGAATCGCCAGGGGAGCTAATGCAGTTGGCATTGCAAGTACTTAAGTGCACATGCGACCGCTGCAAGCGCACATAAAGTATTCTCACAAAATGACCACATATATACACATACGTAAGTATGTCTGTCTATGAGACTGTTGCAGTTGCATGTGCATTTTGTATCAAGGCGCAGCATCTTTGCCACAAATATACATATATATATATATTTATATACATACATGATGAGTTGTAGATACCGATTTACGTTGCCACAGCCATCGCTCTACTGATATGGCGCAATGATACGCATCCATGCTATGCTATGTTATGCCATGCTACGCTATGCCGTGTTAAGCGCTAAGCGGCATTTAGGCCTAGCCCCGAGCCACCAAGACGGCCTCAAACGCAGTCTAGACAGCCACTTTGGCTCCAGTGGAAAATTTTCTCTTTCTTCAGCACCAACTATGGGTGTTTCATGCCTCTGGTTGCACTCGTACTATTTACAATACATAACAGTTTCAAGAATTTCCGCATGCTTCTTGTGAAAACAATAAATTCTTTTCACTGCATTTGTTAGCGTTACAAGGCGTAAGTTGCGCGAATCGAACGGACCACATTTTGTGGATTTGTGTGTGTGCTTTCTGGGAAGCTACTGCTATATATATATGTATGTATAAATTTATAAGTATATATATATATAAGTATATGCTTAAGTGTTTGTATATTATATTAATATATGAGAACTATCAATCAAATGAGAGCAGCGTGCTTGGAAAACTGCAAGATCTTAATCAAATTGCCGCGCCTTAGAAAAATATATTCATCAGCGAAGGGCTCGTTAGATTTTCTAGATTATCTACATATGTTTGTATTTGAGTTACTTATAAAGAGTCCGGATCTGAAGGGAAGATGGATGAGACAAAGTTTTCCTCACACGCCTTATAGCCCAGACCTTGCACCTTCTCACTGAAATTCTCGTTGCATAACGCCTTCACTGGAATATTAATGTTGGATTCATAAGCACAGATATACCAAGTAATGATCGAAGAAATACTGACTTTAGCATTATAAGGATGGAGTCGAAGGAAAGTTAACTACTTTTCATAGGTAAATATTAGTCAACTCGTGTTCCCTAGGGTTTTGAAGAGAAAAAATTGTGGGTAAATGTATGGACCTCCATGTTTTGTTGACTGCGAATTGCTAAAATGATTGCTATGATTTTTAGAAACTTCTTTTGTGATCAATTTAGTTCATGGAATCAATGCTAAATGTTAGGCATGTTTAAAAGCTTCGATCAAATACTGGTATATGCAGTATCAGTACTAGCGTGGAGTGAAAAAAATTTTTTTTTTTGCTTAGCCTGAGGGTAAAATTTGTAGATTATAAAAAAAACAAAATTTTGGAAAAAAAAAATTTTTTTTTAAATCTCACTTTTAAAATAAATTTCGAGTTAAAATTTTAAATTAAATTAAAATTTTGAACAAAACAAATTTTTTTTTTGGTTTAAACTCTTCACATTTATATAAAAATTACCGAATTTGACGGTTTTTGACTCAAAATTTATTTTAACGCTTAAGGAAAACATATTGTCGTTTAAGACTTTTTTTTAAAACTCCATTAATGACCATAAAAACTTTTTATAAGTTGATAACTTTTAATTCTCCACAGCTTCTAGAACACTTATCAAAAATTTTAACTCGAAATTTACTTTAAAAGTAAGTGGGGCCTGTGTAAGTTAAAAAAAATTTTTTTCTTCATTTTTCTTCCTTTTTTTCCAATTTTTTTTTTTTATAAACTACAAATATTACCATCAGGCTAAACAAAAAAAAAATTTTTTTTTGCTCCACCCTAATCAGTACCATTCAGTACCTTCGCTCCACTAAACATACTATAAGTACAAGTCTAATAGGGGTTTTGCTTACTACTTGCTTCGAAACTGTTTTGAAAACCAAAACGAATAGAAGTTCGGAATGATTAGGCAGTTAAAGGGTTTCTATACAAATAAAATATTTATTACGTAGTAAGAGTTACGAATTGATAGGGCAACCCAGCCTACTTCAAGTCGCTGAAATAAGTAATAACCGAGATTTTCCGCCCAACCAAGAGCTCAATTCAAAATAACTTGGGTGACATCTAAATGTTCTTCGGATTCCTCGCTTGGATAGATAGCGTACATTTTAGGGTACATCAAATATTTTTACAGCTGATGTTGTTCAAGCTCCGCAAAATCATCTTCCGCTTTACTTCGACGACATTGATCTTATCGATCTAAATGTGGGTTTCAATCTTCGCTACCATTTACTTAATCAATTAGAGTTCCAGCTTAGTTTGTCTCTCGGGTCAATTTCGAAGACCAGGCAGCAACTTACGGTCTCCAAAGACTTCGCCAGCTTCTAAAAAAATGCAAAATGCTGCTATCGCTGAATAGCAGTTATTATACTTTACACATAAATATATTATATTATATAGAATTGAACAGGTGATTTTAGTTTCTTACGAATAAGCCTTTTGCTCGCCCGAAGCGAACCACTGACAACTTTTATTCAGTGAGTATTCATATCCACTGATCAATACTCCAGATGAACAAACCAACACGGCGACATTTGTCCAAGACTCTAAGAAATACAAATCTTACTAACAGGTGATTTTGTCTCTAACAAGAGTCTTCGCAGTCAGTCGCCTTCGAAATTTTTGTCATTACAACAACTATCATCGCTACCGATCGTTGATCTCTGAAACACATATATTACAACCTGCTGTCGACATACTGTAGCGTTAAGATCTTAGCACTCACTGCTTGCACCAACACAAGTTAAATTTAACATGAGCAAAGGCATAGTTTAAATATGCAGTCAGCAACGTCTGATTGGCGTAATTTCATCGTAACATGCAACAGTGGCTGCCACTGATCTGATTAGAGCTCATCAGCGCCGTACCATACTCAGAAGACAGCGAGGAAGTGATTACATTGCATTGTAAATCAAGCTAAGTTTATGATGTGCAAGCTGGCGTCGGACAAAATCAGGCGACCGAACCAATGAGCGCTTGGACTTTTCACAATTTTAATGGCAATGAAAATGAGCACACAACGTCTGGCCGAACGCCGAAGCGAGTGCAAATATGAGAATACCTGCTTATATAAGTGCTTAGTGAAATCGGCCATGAGGCAAGCATGGCACACAGATGCTGGAGCACTGCCACGCAGTTAGCTTGCGCAATGCACAGTCGCTTTGTCGCCGGCGCAGTTAGGCAATTATGGAACGTCGGTATCGGGATTTGGCTCGACGTGACAGCGAGAGTTGCGACCAAGTTGGACGAAATGCTGTAAGTTAGTGGTACCAAATTCACTTGGGGAATGAATCAGGTGTGCAACGTCTGCCACCATAACCACGTTTGCTGTGGCGACGTGCAGGCGGACGAGCGCGCGCGCGAGGGAGTAAGCGAGCAAGTGGATGGCTATATTTTATATCAGAAACAGTTGATCTGTCCGTCCGCACATGTTGAGGCGAGCTGCTGGCCAGCAGCCGTGGCGTTGGCTGGGATAGTCTTCGTTTCTGCTGGCTATGGATTTGCCAATTTGGCGATGCCGAATCCCATGTTGCAATGCAATACACGGATGAGTCCACGCCGGAAGGTAAGCGAGCGGGCGGGTAGGCGGGCAGCGCGCAGTTAAGTGTGAATTTTCGCACCCGTGATGAAGTTTCCAATTAAATTTTATTAGCCTTTGAAATTGAGCAGTGCACGCGTGCGCCGCTGCCGTTGCAACAACAAGAGCAGCAAAAACAAAACAAAAAAAAAAAAAAAACAGAGCGCAGTTGAAGCTAAGGCAGCGCATGCGCGCATACTCGACCCGAAGTTACCGTTGCGGCGGCGGGCGGTAATGGCAACAACGGTGCTCACTGCGGCATGTTGTTGTGGCATGTTGCAAGCCGCAGTTGTCAAGATGATCTTGTTGTAAATATTTGCGCACTCCGGCTGGCCGTTGCACGTTGCGCCAGCGCACGAATCACATCGTTCAACACTGGCATATACATACACACACACACATATGTATATATGGCTACATATGTACATACATTCATTACGATGTGGCACGTTGCACCAATACGCTGGGTGGCGGGCAATCGGTTACTCACTGTAAGTTGCAAGTTGCAAGTGGTAAGTGGTAAGTGTTGAAAGGAGGCGTGTTCACACGTTCATGCCATTGTTTGTTGTTATTGTTGCTGTCTACAGTTGCCAGCAATTGTATACGCGGCGCGCAAGTGTACGACGGCTATTGGGGGTCAAATTGGATATTGTTCAAGGGTCAAATGTGCGCCTTCGGGCAAATGATAGATTCACATTAATCAGTTGGCAAATTGGCTGCTAGCTGCTGACAGCCCACTGACTACTCATAGAGATATTCACCAAGCACCGGGTATGCGGGTGTCTGGCGCGATTCCTTTGTTTATTTTCGCGGTAAGGAGTAATCAATTTCGCCACCTTTTCAATTAGGTGGGAAAATATTTGGCAAATACCTGATGACTTTTTAGTTGTCGTTTTTTTACCGAACTTAAAGATAAGTGTGGAAAATATACCGTTCACTAAAAATCGGAATAGGTTCATCAAATGTCATCTGACTTGCTGGGAAAGAGCACTTCGATGAGTAGAGTATGCCGACAAAAATAGATCAATATCAATATCAATCAATATTATTATCATATCATATTCCTAGAATATTTCACAAGTTAATATAGTTACTGATCTGAAAATATGTTATCTAAACATTATACCAGAGAACGTAGGACGATTATACCCTCTTCCGACCGACACTTAAACACGAAATTTAGGCTGTTGAGTAGATTATCACACTAATCTACTAGATTTAATAAGATTATCTTACAAATCTCTAGTAGATTTAGCAGGATTTCGCCATACAAAAATTACACTTGCTAATCTCGTCACCGTGGAGATTTGAAGCTTATCTACTCGAAATCTACCTGTGCGACTCTGATTTAGCGCCATCTGTTTATCAGTAGAGAAATTTATCACATTATCACAGCTGATTTAGACACTACAAGCTGTCATAGTCAAAAAAAAAATAAACAACAAATAAAAAAAGTAAAAAATTAAATTTAAATCAAGCAAATAAGAGAAAATGCCAGATAATAGTATCAAAAAAAGAAGAGTAATGTGGAGTAACACTGCCGAAGCCGAACTAATAGAGTTGTGGCTCGCAAAAATACAACAGCTTCGATCGGCCAGTCAAAAACTGTTTCGTAAAACTGCAACGGCAGTGAGAACAGTCTAGATTAGTGAATAGGTTAACGAAATCTGTTTGGTTTTTTAATTTCAGATGATCCAGTTCAGAGATATAGTGATCACCGCAAAATGTCTTTTTTGAGAGGAGCTCCCTGAGATCAGCGGTAGCTCTTATCCAAATAAATATTTTTAATAATACTAAGTTTTGAAATATAGTTTAAAAACACCGTAAGATGTGTATAAATTTTTGGATCAATTATTTTAAAAGTTTTTTCTTAAAAAGTTCTGGAAAATTCACTTTTTTCGGCCTACTGACTGTATAGAATTCCTCAAATGTAATTTAATCACTTCAAATTTTCGGTAGGAACTTGATATTACATGCCATCAAGCGCTCTTCAGTTTGTTGCCGGTATTTATGAAAGGACTGCAATAGCTTAAAGCTCTTTTTAACTTTCAATCAGAAAAATTATTCCTATTTCACTATAAGCTCTAGATCAGTTTCGGTTTAAGTATTTTTGTCTTCACTTATGTATATCTAAATTGGACGATTTTCCCATTCTTTTTCATCGTTCGCTTAGCATTATTTTTCTGCCTTAGAAATAGAAGCCAACTGGAAGCGCCGGGTGCTTCTCGCTGTAAACACTACTTTCAGAGTATTGCTTTAGAAAAGTCAATTGGTTAAACACACTAAAAGACACATATGGTATATAGCGGTCAATCTGTGAAGTTACTTTTTCTGTTGATACTGTGAGGTAATGCTAATATGGATAAACCGGGATAAACGGGTTTATCTCTCTTACTCTTTTCACACTCCCACCTCTGCTCTGTTTTTATCACATTTTCCTATATTCTATTTGTCTTTTTCTTTTCATTAGCTGTATACCATATGCTATATTCAAGAAACGCTCGGAAATATATTTCGAAGTTGGTGAGTAGAACTCTTAATTTCTATACCGGTTAGATATGGTTTACAGACTCTTTCTTTGATTTGAAAATGAACCTTTATTTCAATTTTTCATCAATAGACTCGAAGATCTGATTCGGAGACTTTACTAAAGATCACAGCTTGACTAAATCAAACGACACGGTTATGAAACTTCATGGGTAAATACAAACATAATACCATTTAAAAGTCGGTTCTACCTAATTAGAACGGACCCATCTTTTTAATTAATCTAAAACAGTCAACTTGGCAGCATTCTACAAAAACATTTTAGGAGCTGAAGCGATCTTCCAAAGGCAATAATGGGAGCAATTTTGGCATAGATAGTAAATGGGATTTCGGTCATACGAGGCTCCAGAGTCAAGTATACGAAGTTGGACGTAGTGTTATAATGTTAAGCAAGTCAGAGACGTAAAGCATAGTAGAGGCAAGTAGCTTCAGCCGCAGAAAAGAAGTTTCTTAGTTTGTCGTAGCTTCAACTCAAGCCTGAAACAAAATTTTAAATAATATAATTTTTCTCTAGTAGTATTCGCCATCATTAGCTGCGTAAAATCTCCTGATGCATATGTAACATGAACAAAGTTAGGTTAAGTTAAGTTAAAAGGTCGATTCAAGAATATAGCCCACCTGAACAGCTGAGAACGCTGGTCCATTGTGATAGCAAACTACTCTTAAGTATTGATCCGAAAGACACTTAAAAATCGACAAAGCGCTTTGAGCCTGCGTAAAATTTATTGAGTGGTTTGAGTGTTCCGCCTGATACGCCGAAGTTATGTATATTCTTGTAAAAGCTGAACAAGATGCTCATATAATTCTTGAACAATTTGAAGATGCATTATAACCTGTTACAGCCTACATTTGTCAGACGACGTTGGACACCAGAAATAAAACCAGAAACTGTGTTGTATTTTTGACTGAATCTTACATTATTAGTATATGGCTTGAGTATTAATTTTGGACAGTTAATTCGATTTAAGAGTTCATAAAATTTACACTTCTCAAATTCATTTACGTACTTTGTCATGTGTAGCAATCTACAGGAAGCAATATCCGCGTAACTGTACAAAACTAATAAAACCATGTACGAGCACCAATTTATGGTAGCGATAAAAGTCGAACTACCCACAAGCTGGCACTGACAGCTTACGACTGGAGTCGAGTTCACAGGTCCATTACAATTGGCAGCATGTGACTAGGAGTTCAACAGCTTGCCACCGAAAATATTTCACACCACCGATAACCCATTTTCATTACAATAACAAACATGTGCGCGCATTGAGCTGGAAACTTTAGCAGCATTTAATTATTACATGTACCTGTTGCGGCGCGTTTAGTGATTTGCGATTATTACATGCGGCCACCGCTGACCAATATTTCACTTGAGCGCGGCAAAGGAGCCACACGGAATGCCGCGAGATATGTAAACACACACGTCACTGCGCTCGCATGCAGATGTGCATATATATATATATATGTGTGTGTGTGCGTGTGTATGTGGACGGCAAGCAAACAAGTGGCTGGTGGATGGACGACGGGCTGGCTTGCTGAGCATCAGCGGCGGAGACCTTTTGACACGTTGTATGTAATTTTGAAAGTACAACAACGACAGAAATCACACAATAACATATGCCCAAATAAACGGGCTGAAGTAATGGTGTGGAGCCCGGTGAAGGCGATGTTTACGACGATGGCGGTGATGCTGATTTCAATCGTATAATCCGGCGGTTGCGCTCACTGCGGTTAATTCGTTGGAATCCCAAGTATGTGCAGCTGCGGCAACCAATGTTGCACATTTGTCTACACACAAACATAAATGCAACTGTGATTGTGGACGGACATTTGTATGCAGTGGCCGAGCATACCATAAACCTACTAAACTCCAAATGTGCATAAATATTTCGAGGCATTTTAGGGGTAGGACTCAATGAGTAATAAGTTTTAAAATTATAAACTCAAAATAATATTAAAAATTTGTATATTTGTATTCTTAAAGATTAAAGAGAAAAAATTTTTCTGCAATATTTTTTTATACTTTTGCCAAATTAATTGTTTTTTTCCTCCAGATTTCTTTGTTTTTTCCCCAAATATTTTATCCAATTTTTATTTTTTAACTGATCTATATTTAATAAAAATTTTAGTCAGTTTGTTTTTTATCCTTAAAACTAAAAAAATGTTCCTTCAGAATTCCAAAATTTCCAAAAAATATTTTTTTGTGTTGGTCTTTATTTTGAGCTCAAGCTTCATATGTCTAAGAAGTTTCTTCTATTTTTTAAACCACCACCATTTTCCATAAGAACTTGTGGTCCTCAATTCTGTTTCCTTGGCCTTATACTCGATAAGGGTTAAGGAAAGAGCAATTTTCTCTTCGCAAAATTAGATGTACGAGTAGCAATATTTGAAGATAGTTCTATAGTTGATCTTTGATTCGAAATAATGGAAAAATCTTCTAAAGAGATCCAAATTACTGCTGAGCTTTAATTACTCCTCGGACTGAGTTATAGGGTAGTATTTAAATGTCAATCTGATAAAGGGGGCATCCATAAAGAGAGCTGTCTTTTTAAGGCAAATATCAAAAACTTTTTTATATAAATTCGATTTACCACAATTTTAATTGCAAGTAATTTTATGCCATTTTTAATTTGAAGAAAATATCGACCAAATGGCCACGACGGGAGCCGTTTGCATATATCGAGCCGTTTACGCCAATTTTCGATTTCAATTAATTCCGGGTAAAAAAAAGTCGGTCAACATCGTGTTGTAACGGTCGCTATTGATGGAAACGGCATTTTCTGTCTCATTTGTCACAAGCCGCAAACAACGGTAAATTTTTGGAGATACAATTGCGTTTCTTGAATCACACGAGAATTCGGCCCACCCCACTAGCGATAATTTTGTTTGTTGACGAAGCCAGAAATGGATTTAATCTTAGATCAATTTGTAACAAAATATTAATAACAATTGAATTTTTTAAAATTGTTATCGATAACCGCAAATGAGTAAAAAACATGTTAGTGTATATGTACTTTATATATGTATAAAAATAATATATACACATTTTTTTGTTAAAATCGAAATTTGAAAATAAATATCGATTTAAATGCAATATATATACATTTTTTTGTTAAGATCGAAATTTGAAAATAAATATCGATTTAAATACAATATATATACATTTTTTTGTTAAAATCGAAATTTGAAAATAAATATCGATTTTTAGCGATTAAATTTTAAATCGATAATTTCATCAGAGTATATTGAATTTTCTGGCACAAAATTTTTTACAGTAGGTAAAATCGATAAGGTAAATATCGATACTTCACAAATCAATACCCGATTATTACCTGATATTAAAACACTTTAGCGGCTATGAAACAACTCGTATCAAAATATTCATTTAAAATAGTAATATACCACAAATATCGATTATTTTATAACTAAATAGAGATTCAACAATATAAAAGTTTTCAACTCAATTTACCCTAATTAGTAGCAAAATAGAGATTTGTAACAACTGAAAATTTTTGCGATAGATATCAAGCACTCTTTAGATAAATATCGATTTATTCGAGTTAAAATTTTGGCTTATCAAGCACCAATTTTTGGATTTGTTGTAGAAGTCAACTTGTTACGAGTACAATTTTTGTCGAGAAATATCGATATATCTGTGTAAAAATATATCGATTTATCGATAACAAATTTTCAATAGTTTACTTTTTAGTTTAAAAATATATCGATATAAAAATTTTAGTAGAAAATATATCGATATAACTTTGTGGAAAATATTGACTTATCGATAACAAAGTTTTAAAAGTTTATTTTTTCATTTAAAATTTTTTATGCCGATAATAACAATAAACTTCATTTAAAAATCCCAGCGGTGTCCTCTGTAATTCTCGAATATTCGCTTTTATAGAGGCAAATGTATATTGCTGCACTTACCTTTAGAAAACCGCAGCAATGAAGTTTGAATAACGTGGGAAATTACACTGTAAGAAAACAATAATATTAAAAGAATCAATATTTATTACAATATCTATTATTTCTACG
Organism: Bactrocera oleae; assembly: GCF_042242935.1. NCBI lineage: Eukaryota > Metazoa > Arthropoda > Insecta > Diptera > Tephritidae > Bactrocera > Bactrocera oleae. Next base: position 60,517,439 of record NC_091540.1, on the reverse strand, counting down.
TAAAATGGTTATAAAATATATTATGTAAATATAAAAAAATATATTTTTTAATTTTTTCTGAAACACTTCAGAGTCTCACAAGAAAAAGAAAACAGTTAAAGTTAAAGTCATACCCTTAAAAAGTGACATGAATATCTTCTAACAACTATTCCAAATACAAATTTGCACATACGCCACACTGTTGTTGCAAATCAAAATGACTTAAAAATGCAAAAAAGGTGCGGTCGCGGTCTTTGAGGTTGAGGATGGCCATCAGCGCTTCATATAGAGTTTTATTATTGCAACGACATCAACATGCAGCTGCAAGTACCAGCTACTGACATAATGCACCTCACACAAGCGCAGGCGCACATACACAGCCACACACATGAAACAGTGAGCATAAAAACCAGGCGTGTCTGAGAAGCGTTTGTCGCGCAATTAAATTCAATTGAGTTGAGTTGAGCGCAAGAAGCGCATTGGCATTTGACAGCTGGCAGCCAGTGGCTCGCGGCCGCCATGCAACTGGTGAATAGTGAAGCGCTTCGCAGTTAACGCCCGCGCGATAATTTACTTGCGCCTGTGGCGTTACAGCGCAGCATGCGCGTTGCTGTTGTTTTTGCCAGAGACACATTGACTACTGTCGCTTGGCGTAATTGTTGTCGCCGCCGGCGCATTCCGAAGTATCGCAACTATGATCGCCATAACGCGCAAACAACACGCGCTGGCAGTCCCGCAAATTCATTTAAAGTATTTAAAATTGCCACTGCAACAACGACGAAACGAAGCGCATATTTGACGCTTTTGCAAAGTGCAACGAAACGCTGCAGGCATGCGAGTTGAGCTGCCACAAAGCGCACGCAATTATTGTATATATTTATATACAGGCGCATTTACTAATTTAATTGCAAAATTTGTAGGTATGTGTGTGTGTGTGCGTGGGAGGTCATTAACGAATGGCGTCTGCATTCCCAAAGTAATCAGCCGACAACAATTGCTGCGGCGCGCTGCTAGCTCTGGCGCCTACTAAGCCTAACGTGCGCGCATCGCGAAGGCGAGCGTCTGAACCATTGAACTCATGAACCATCACTTGGCGTCGCGTTAACTGGCGTAGTGTGTTGAGCCATTAGTTGTGTGTCGCTTTTTGCAAAGCGTGCCACTTCGCGTTCGGCGCAGCCACTTCGCGCTCGGCCTTTCTTATTGCGTGTTGAGCAAGCGCGTTCGTCGTAGCGATCTTGCGCAGCCGATATAGGCGCGCATTCTTTTCGTATCTATTTAGAAGTAAACAACGCTACTGACATTGATTGACATAGTCACAGTGACCGAGATCTAAGTGTCATCAGCAGATGTTTATACTTTTCGATAAAAACAGAGGTGGTAGTGTGCGCGCCTGTGGTTGTTATGGGTGTATTGTAGTAAAATAGAATTTTAAACATATAGTATTATATATACTGCTACGAGGCTCTGTTTTAGTTTTAAAGTTGGAATGAAGTTAACTCTTTGTTCTGCAACAGTCGCGCTTTTTTGCATTGCGGTGGACCAGCTTCCACGAAACATTTTTGTAACACTTGTAGAAATATTTCTGCAAGGAAATGAAAACTTGATGGCTGAGTTGTATTTCCTCAGTTATAGCCTGAGATATGCAGAATCCTCTGGGGGATATCGACATTAAGGAAAATTCATAAGAGGTACGAATTTCTTGTTGCTTATGCTGATGTCATACTACTGTGTTCAAAAAGTAAGGTAAATTTTGTTCGATAAAGCTCACTTTTGCCAACGCTTTTTCCAGTACTCGAAACAGTCGGAATAATATTTATCCAATATATCTGGTGTATCCTTGACGACCTGCTTCTATTTGGTTTATATCTCCTCAGTCGTGTCGAAGCAACATCTCCGCATTCGCGAAAAAATGCTCGGAGTTTAGCATATATCTGCTTCTAAACCGCTCATGAACAACAGAAGTGGCCGATCTCTTCTTCAATCTAAGACAAACCAACCCAGTAAATTTCTTCATAATTATTTGAAGAATACTTTTCTCACATTAGTAAGAACAGTAGCAACAGCACAAAATTATTCAACTATGAGCTGAATCCTATAATCAACAGTATTCAAGGAGTTAAAATTAAGTGGATGGTAAATCCTGGTCTTATGCATGAATCTTTAAAGCTTAGAATCTTTGGATTTTTTGTATGTGAAAAAAACAAGTTCTGCAAATTTTATGTTCAACAAAAGAATCGAAAAATCTCTATGAAATTGATAAAGAGAAATTTGAAAATTTTATGTTCAACAAAAGAGTCGAAAAATCTCTATGAAATTGAAAAAGAGCTTTTTTTGGCGATGAAAATATAGATGGCATTTTATATCTGTGTTCCTTCTAGAAGAAAATTAGTCTAATAATATTGAGTTATTACAAAACCACATAAAAATATAACAGTTCTTCTCAGCTTGAATAATATAATATTTTGGGCAAGTTCGGCTATTTAAGAATACTTCGTGGAAAGGAGATTGAGAATGGAAAATTAATTGAGCGCGCTTCCCTTTAGAGTTAGGTGACCATATTCAATCCGGCAAAATCCGGGACCGTGTTTTTTTCGTAATTCACTATAAATCGCGACATATAATAGGTGTGAGGGCAACACAATTTTATTCAATAAATTTTTTTTTTTAATTTCTAAGCCCGGGACGGCCAGGACGCTTAACTCGAAATCCGGACTGACCCGGCCAAACCGGGACGAATGGTCAGCTAACATTAAAGCTTACCAACAATGCAGCCTTTCACTTTTCGCGAACAAACCGACAGACTTTCACATGAATCTGCGTTTCCAAAACATTTCGAAATAGATTACCGTTATTTATTTAAAATATATATGCGCATATATACATGCATATATATAATATGAAAATCCAATATCAGTTCGATTTTATGCTTGTCGATATGCATGTACCGTTGCAAAGTATGTGTTCGGCTCGCATTTACATTAATCTTGCCACAGCCAAAGGCGCTAAAAATTTGTAAATTTCATTGACTCGAAAAGATTTTTTCACTTCGACACAAAAATAACAAATAACATTTGAACACGACATTGCAATTAATCATTTCCATCGCTTCGAACGATTTGCTCAACTCAACAAACAAGCAACGACCAGGCAGCCAATCGACGGACGCGTTCGTCCGTCCGTCTCTCCATGCAGCCAACCAGCTGATCAGCGGACCCAACAAAACAGTGAAACAGTCAAATAAATGGACACAACCCGAAAACATTGGGAGACCGTCACTAATAGATTATGAAATGCTCGACTGCGGTGTAATCATGGCCGGAGGGGGGGTTGGCTAACTCTGATGCGGAGATGAATGAATGTTTGAATGAGCGACAGTAAAAGGCCGCCAGAATCACGAGCCAAATGACAGTTAAGTGTGGCAATTTGCTAAAGCGTCACAGCGAAATAGCAGCAAATAAATTAGGAAGGCCACAACAATAACTGCAACAAAAGCGAATAATAGGTATTTGGATAAAACACCCAAAGTCGAAAAATTCAGCCAATTTATGGAAAACTCTCAGCCAATTCGGCAAGACGCCCGCAGTCGATTGCTGAGCGAACTCATTATGAGCGATTACCATCTGCCCCATTGCCATCACGAAGCGGTAGAGGCGGCAGTGGCAAATCGAAATTGCCAATGCTATGCGAATAGCCATAACAACGACAACAACAACACCAGCGCCAACGTTAGTAGCAATGTGACAATATAAAGAGGTGGCGTTCAAGGCAATAAAGCGAAATGCAAACGGAAAGTGCTGAAGCAATGCAAATAATCAGCGAACCTGCTGCAGTGAGTGATTGTTGTTGTTTGGCTGTTCATATTGCCACTGCTGCGTCATGTCATTGGCGCTCGCGCAGCAGTTCGGTGCAACCCTGCTAGTGCTACGTGCATATATAGAAATAAATTTTAGGCATTGCAACACGGCAGCTCGGCAATGTGCGACTGCAACTGATTGCATTCGTTCTGCTTGTTTCGTTAAACGTTATTTTAAGTTAGTTGTTGCTGTTAACTTATTTTTATACCACGGTACAACCCTACTAAGCACAAGTTGTTGCAGTTTTGCTTGATGTGTGGTTTAGAGGACCAAGAAATTGATATAATCTCATTATATGCTTTCTCTATTTGCTTATACCACTTTATAGCATTTATGCCTGTTAGGTTAGGTTAAATGTTCGATCCTAACAGGGATCTCGCTTGGAACAGCTTATAACGTCGGTCCATTGTGTTACCTAGAACTCCTATAAAATTGTTCATAAAGATCCTAAAAATAAATCGACGAAGCGTTTTGAGCCAAACACAAATTTATCAAGGCGGCTAATATCAGTTTCGGTTATGTGTCCTGGTGCGCCGTAGGTATGGCTGCCGAGATGTTTCAACCTCAATCTTGCAAAATCTACGATTGGGGCAAAATGAACTTTGAACAGAAGGATTGACTAACGCCTGCTAAGCACACGAGCTCGCGTGGTCGCATTGGTCCACTGCTAGAATGCAAGATGACAACGGCGAATCAACTCATTCCCATTTCGATACCAGCTCAACTAGTCTGATCAGTAGTATGTTCGTTTCGCCACTCGTTAATGACTATGGTATTTAGCATATATTTACATATTAAACTGATCACAGTGATTTATGACGTGTTTGTTAGTCTGCTACATGTTCGTTGGTCTGTCTATCCGCTCGTGAACGTAAGAGCTCGGGTAAAGATGTATAATTTAATATTGGTATGGTAAAATAGTCATGAAAAAATTACCTATCCTTTTATTTTTCTAAAGCTATTTTATATATCTTTAAAGTATTTTAAAGTAATTTTCCATCATGCTTCTTAAATACATTTTGAATACTCTTGAATTGTTAAACAAACTCGTAAACTACACGAGAAAATCACCCCTAATAATTTTCATAACTTTATTCATTTATTGCAACCGCTCTAGCTGTGATCCGGGTAAAAAAATGTATGAAAAGTGTATGCAATGCTTTTCTGCAGTTTTTTTCTGCTTTAAACGCGAGCTCAAACATCCTAAAACTATCCCGCTTGGGTCACATGGCTCCAACGCTACAATAGTGATATGCTGCTACTGGTTTTATAACTTCAAACCACCAAACCGGCTTCCGAGATTGAGTTAGTCGCAGCTAATTGTTAAAATAGCCGTCAGACTGTCGACTTGGTTTGAAACTCTTTGAAGTAGCCTATTCTAACTCTGAAAAAATATGTCAATTCTCATAAAGAATATCCATAATTAAGAATTATGCAATTCGTTACCTATAATTCCTTGCAGGCAAATTTATTGTATTTTGGTAATTTAGAATATTTTCAAATAAATGTTGTGAGAGTCCTTGAGCGAATATAAATTTAAATAGGTATGTTCCGGTTAAGTATACTCGAATTTCTTGAGGATCGGTATCAATGTTATTGAATATATTGATTTCTTTTTAACCGGTACTTCTATTAGGGTGAAGTAAAAATGGCAGAATTGGATTAAAAAGCACGTCCAACCGTTTTATGTGGAGAGTGATGCCTTCTTCTCTCTTCTTTCCTATATAAATTTTGTATTAATTTTAAGGTTTTATTTAGCATAGTAACAGTCAAGAATAGATAGCAATGACATGGTTTCAAGTGCGGACTATAAGGTGGTTACGTAAGAACCTCCCAAACAAGCTTCTGGAGTTTCGGGCAAGTCACAATCGATGTATGTGGCTTGGCGTTGTTCTAATGGAACACAATTGCTCTCCTATTGGCCTAAGTTAGCAACATCAGGCGAGCGCTTCTTTCAAACGGTCCAATAGTTGACAGCACAGGTCCAAATAAAGAGGTCTTATGTTAGCAGGTGATATCAGGCGATAACTTAACCATCACCACTAAACACCTTCTTGAGAAGCCTTCCATCGCATATCTCCGATTCGCTTTCGCTCGCACTCAGTGCTACCTTATTTTTGTTTTCATTTCAGCATTGTGCATTGTGCAGTTGCAATGTTCGCACGAAAAGTGACACTTTGACTTGAAATGTGACGACGCAGCACTGCGAGGCCACTCGATCGAGCGTCATGCCACCCACCTCCGTACACGCGGTAACCGCGCAATCGCCTGCCACCATAGTGAGCTCAGTTGCATTAGAGCCTACATGGTTTTAGCCAAATTGGCTTTTTCAGTTACGAATGCTTTGTATTTCTATTTTACCGCTTTGCAGCGAGTATTAGCCAATTGTTGCGATTTCTGTGCCGATTGTTGGCCCTGTCGCTATTGAGATTGCCTTCAGAGTTGTCATTGTTGCTGCTATTGTTGTTGTCATTTTTCCAGCTATTGGCGTCGCAGCGACCCCGCAGTGATTTAGCGGCGATCACGTTTTTAGAGGAAATCGTTACCCAGTTGCCAAACAATCTGTGGCACCGCGACACCGCAACACCAGCAAGCACAAATTCGGTAAGGTATCGCCGGAAAATCTTCGACGCTGCACAAAAAGGTTTGGCTCGACGACTAAGAGCGCCGCCAATATTGTCGCTGATTTTGATTGATCTGCTGCTGCCAGTGTTGTATGCCGCCATAATCGAAATTTGTACTTGCAACACGTACATGTACGCGCGCGCGCCGCGCACTTGTACGCTTGCGAAAGCGATTTCATGTTGCAACATTTACAACAACAACTACGAGTACAACTAAATAGATTTGCGGAATGTCGGTAGGCAATCGGTTAAAGAGACCGCGTTTAGGTAGAGGCGGGGAAGTGGGCTTGCGCGGAGGCGATTGTTAGTTCAAAGGTGCCACTGATGTGGATGTAATTTGGCACTAATGAACGATGCCCGCCGATCGATACAGTTCACGAGCATGAACCTACATATACACTCAAGCAAAATAATTACAAAGTAATCGCTATTGTGCAAGAAATACTTATTTAGTAGGGCAGTCGCCTTGATAACGGCAACTTAATTTATGTTCTTGGTTATATTTATAGCAAGTTTTCTTAGTTTCTTTTGCTTTTTTTGTTTGTTGCTCATGAAGTGCACTTTGTTTGAATCTTTTGATTTTGCTTCCAATAGCTAATTACAGAGCGCACAGCACAGGGTTATAACTCATTTACATTACCACTTTTTTTTAAATTTCTTAGTACAAGTATGCCAGGCAATAATACCAAAATGAAGCAAAGGTCTCTGAAATTCAATAATATTCGCAAACCACTTTTGTTGTCACTAGGTTTACCGACTTGAGGTCTTTCGCTACCACCGCTGATAGCTGAACGCGCAGTGTTTAGAAAGGTACCAAAGATTTTAGTCTGCTCTCTCTTATCACTCAGGAGGAGCTTTTATATAGGAGTTTAAAGTAACACAGCGGACCGGCGTTCTAAGCTGTTCAAGTGGGACCGCTATTAGGATCGACATTTAAGCTAACCTAACCTAAACTAACCTAACCTCAACGCCCAACTCAAAAAACCCCTGTGGAATCATATCTTCTTGATTCTTTTTTTTCTCTTGAATGATTGATCTGAAACTGACAGCGGTAGAGCGAAGATAAGCTCTACCATCAACATAATCGAAGAATGAGTAACATTTTTGGTTAATCCTTAACATGTTAGCATACTCGAGAACATCGGAGTGGTAGAATTCTCAAAGATCTTTTAGATATCTTCATCGAACATCAGGTGAAGTTTTGAAATAAGGCTCAGCACCTGATTACTCGGCTCATCCTTTAGCGAGTCGAATGCCAATCTGGGGTAAACCCAATGCCAGTCTTATAGGTATTTTAACCTGTATACGAACTTAATAAAAGATGGAACTGCCTGGAGACTCAAATTCTAAACTGCCTGATGTCATACGTAGTTTGTGACCTCGTTCGTATGCTGTTCGCTATAATACCCTCGCTGTTTTGAGCGTTGATATGGCTAAGTTTTCGGGTCGAGTCAATTCGGCAAGATGTTGGAGATCCACCATAGAGCTTCACGTAACCACGACGAAAGAACGGCATTGTTTTATAAGCTTGACTGCTTTCACAGTCGCTAGCTTTTGGTGCATCACGGATAGTTCCTCTTGTAGATTTTACTTGCCGATTTATTAATAGTTGAGACCTCCAAGAACAAAGCCCTGGCTTACAGCTAACTATGTTGGTATAAAACATACTTAATCTGAATGCTTTTCAAAGAAGATTGCTCCATTGTTACTACTACTTCTTTAAATACTTAAATGGACCAGTCCGAATCAAATTTGATCAGATGATCACATGAATCTTGACGTTGTCTAGAAATGAAGGAAATAAGAAACCCTTTTTTGTACTACAACTTTTACGAATGTAGACCGTGGAGAAATTTGTATCAAGAGATAATATTCTCGAAATCATTACGAAACGAACGATTGTTTATATTGCCACACGACACCCTGTATCTTTGTAGAGATGCTTGCTTAGGCCATCCGACTTTTTGCAAGCCTTTGGTACACACAACTTTAAGAATATATTTATGTGTATACTTTTATATATTTATATGCCGTTATGCAGTGCATTTACCCGCAAAAATTTCAAGGTGGACCCGTCTCACTTGCGCATACGTGCATTACTCTAAATATGTATTTACATACTCGTATATGTATGGGTGTGTGTGTGAGTGTGTGTGTGTTTGAATCGCATTTGAGCTCCTCAGTCAACATCAGCAAATTGGTATGTATGCACTTCCTGGCACTCGGTTCATGATTTTGTGCCATGCACCATGTACAAAATCGTATTTTGCATGAAGCTTGCAACATTGCCAACCATGTTTTTGCATACTTCAGCATACGCGTCATATTCTCTAGTGGTTTCGCTAACATGTAAAGGACACTTGTGAACGGGCTTAAGTGGATCCTTGAAAAGCATTTTCGTTGAGTGTCTCAGCATTCGGGGTATAGTACTGTTTTTCCGTTATTGCTGAGATTGTTGCCATGATATGAAATCTAAGTGTATTTACATACATGGGCATTTGTATGAGTGTGGACATTAGGGGTATGCAGTGTGGAAAAAATATAATAATTTTTTTTTTAAGAGAAGAGAAAAATACTACACTAAAAAATGCTATACAAATCTAAATGTATTTATTAAAAAAAAATATTAAAATTTCTTGAAACGAACAATTTCATTCCAAAACAAATATTTTATTTTTAAAGTTCCACTTAATATATTCTAAACTTTACAATACAACAAAAATATGTGGAGTCAAAAAAAGTTTATAAGCAACGCTTTGAAAGCTTTAAAGGGATGCTTTCAAACTTTAGTAAGCTTTAAAAAGCTTTAGAGCTTTTTTCCCAATTTGACACTAAAAGTAAGGCAAAGTTCTGATTGAACATGCAATAATTTTTCCAGCATTTTCTCTTCTTTCAATAAAAATGGTACAACCAAAGCTCTCCTTCCCTTATCAGCAGCATCATCTCCCAATACCTTAAATACTTTACTAGTTTAACTCATTTGAACGATATACATTAATTAGGCAGATCGATTATAGCTTATAATTTTGCTGATCATTCTCGCTACAAATAAACTCTACTTTTTCAACAAAATATTTTCGACAAATAAATTCTACAATATAAAATTTAAGAGGTTTAAACAAATTAAGGATTTAACTAAAATAATTAAATACATACATCCCTAATGCATTCGTTGTGAGTGTCTGTATGTAGATTTAAGTATAAGACTTTCACAATAGCACGTGATGCATATTCCTTTTCATTTTCAATAATTTTAGAAACTTTAAGAAGCGCTGACAATTTAAATAATCGACTCGGGAACAAGGCTCTCTTTAAAATAATAGGTTTTAATGTACAAATTTGGCAAGGCTGTTCATTGATCACAGAAGATCCCGACTCGATTTTAGCACAAAAAAGCTTCGAGAGTTGTGAGACAGTTGTATATCTAAAAATATCCAACCTAGAAGTTCAAAATTGATATCATCTAAAGTCTATAACTGGACTTAGAGATCTGCAATACGTGATCTAGAAGAATACAATATTTTTCTGGGTCTTGATCTGCAGACACTGAGTAGAATATGCTCTGTTACTGTCTATCAGAGAAGGTAGATATTTCGTCACAGAAAACATTACCAAGACAAAGTTTATTCGAGCAAAGACAGTTGATTCCAAGCCTATAATAAATAAGGTACCTAAAGTTCTTTCTGTTAGTAACATTTATGTAGACTTTCTTCATTACAAACTGAGTCAGTCGGCACAAGATTACCTTATATCCCTTAGATAAAAGGTTAGAACTAAAAGTAAAGTTTTGTAAACTCCCGTGCTGCACAAATTGACTGTAACCTAGCAAACTCTGGTCTGAAAACTAAACCCTTAAATTGCTGTTGGAAGGAAATGCAAACATTTATAGCTTACTCAAAATTCTCGTTAACAAATAATACTTCTCTAATTAATATGGAGAAAAAATATAACACACACGCTTCTTAAGATTCGAAATAGAAGAAAGACTTTTGAGAGAGCGGAAGGGAATCAATCCCTCAGTGTTTGAGATACGATGATCTGAAATTTTGCACACATCCTTTTATCCTCAATAAACTGCTCAATTGTCGAAAATACCGATATCGGACCGCTATAGAATATAGCTGCCATACAAACTGATCGATCAAAAACATATCTTTGCATGGGAAATTTTTTTATTTCTAAAGATATCTTCACAAAATTTGGTATGTATTATTATCCAAGGCAACGCTACCATCACCAAATATATTGTTCTGATCGGACAAGTATAGCATATAGTTGCCATACAAACTGATCGCTAAAAATCAAAACAAAGAAACTTTTATACCCTTTTATGTTATGAGCAATGTAACTGTGAAGGGTATTATACAAATATATATGTATATAGCTTACTACAAGAGTCTATCTAGAAGATAGTTAGAAATTAGCGGTCAGACGCTGATACTTATACACAAAATATTTTCGGAACACACAAATAATGCTTCACTGATGCATTGAATATTTCTATGTTGAGCGGACTCTCAATGAAGCCTTCGAATAGTTCTAACTAAATATGTTAAAATGGGTAAAACAATATACTTACTAAGATTCGTAAGAGTAAGAAGTGAAATGAAGGAGATAGTGTCGTTTATTTCCCGTTATACGAAATATTTCCATTTTTAAACGTAAAATAAAATATCCCAAAAATGTACTTGTATATTTACGTGTATATATAATACAGAAAGCAAACATGCATCAGTTGGAAAGAGCAAATAATAATGGATCTGTACATCTCTTGGAGTACCTATGCGAAATTCTTTTCCTACCAACAACAGAAATTATATAAAATAAACATGTAAAATATTTTACTACTGTATAAACGCGTTAGACGTTTATGATTAAAACCCTTTTGAAAATGTCTAACCAAGTCTTACCAGAATTTTTAGATAGCTCTTTAATTTATCGCTTGAATTTCTTTCACAAATTTCGCCTGACCCCACTCTACAGAAACCAACAATTATCGAAATCCATGTCTACCTTCTATGAACTCATAAAATATCAACTCTCTGCAGCAATGTGGACTACTTTCTCCTACCTTCTAATAAATTGACTTTACCATAATTAATGCGTTCATTACATATTTAGCATAATGCTATGCTGCATTGAGCACGCCTCCTCCTACAGCTTCACAGCCAACATCCGTATCCGCATCCGTTGCCACATCCGATTTTGTTTGTTTGCTGTTTGCGCATATCCGTTGGTCAGCCGCACAAAAACGGCACTCAACATTGAACACTTAACACGCTGCGTATCGCAATGGACAACAACTTTTAAATCATATTGCAATTACCGCACGCACACAAACGCATATGTACACGCACATACATGCATACAGTTGAGTGCATAATTTCAAAATTACCAACGCCATAATCGCTCTGTGGTCCACATCATGCCTCGCCATCAATTCGGCTCATCAACGTGATTGCTATTACGCTTACACAGCCTACATACCACTACTCTCCTCACTACACTACCCTCCGCGGCACTGCACTGCGCTACGTTCGGCTGGGCGAAATCGCTAGCCCTGCCAGCCTGCTCCGGCTCGCTTTGCGGTCATTTTAATAAAATAATTAATTCATACATAAATATTTATTGAATGTTGGTAAGCAGTTATTTACATATGCTCGTGCAATTGTTATGCAACGTCTGCGTATGCGTGCGTCTGTATGTGTGTGTGTGTGTGTGTGCGGAAAATAATTGAATTGTATCAAAATATTTATTAAAATAATGAATGAAATAAATGCGATAATTGAATTCACGTTATTGGGTCGTTGGCAGTGAAATATTACGTATGGAATTGAGCAATTGCAATCGAACACTCAATAACGGTTGACCAGCAATGCGTAATGGATCTGTGGTTGCTGCTGACGATTTGGCAGTCATTGCGTGAAATTATGTGGTTGCCTTCAACATTTTATTTGATTATTATGCGTGTAAGTATATATATATGTATGTGTGTATGCGTGTCGCCAATTGAAGTCAAAAATTAAAACGTGCTTGTCAAGCAGCTTGTATATTCAACTGTTTCATTTAAATAGTTTGTAAACAAAATTGTTCAATTCAATTATGGTTTTAAATTGGGCAAAGAGAGCTGATTATTGTTTCACAATTGAACTAAAATCCTAAATTTGAAAAAAGACGACATAGCGTGGTAGAGACAGCAAGAATTATATACCCTTCACAAGATGAAACTAATTAAAACTGGCAAAACGTTAACTGCGAAGCTTTAATACTCTTTACAGTTGTATGGCAGCTATATGCTATAGTTGTCCGATCTAAACAATTTGTTTGGAGATTATAGCATTGCTTTTCACAATAATTCATGCCAAATTACCGAAAGATACCTTGTCAAATAAAATAGTTTTCCATACAAGAACTTGATTCTGAACGCTCAGTTTGTATGCCAACTAAATGCTATAGTGGTCCGATCTCGAAAATTTTTTCAGAAGTTATAGCGTTACTTTGAACGATAATGTCACATTTCGTGAAGATAACTCATCGAATAAAAAAAATGTTTCGTACCAGAACTTTCTTTTGATCGTTCAGTTTGGATGGCGGCTACATCTTAACGTGGTCCGATCTAGAAAGTTTCGAGAAATGTGTGGCTTCTTGGAAAGAAGAGGACGTGTATAAAATTTCAACTCGATATCTCAAAAACTGAACGACTAGTTCGCACATATATACCGCTGGAGTGACATGCCTAATTTGACTCAGCTCTATGTATCCTTCTGTTTGTTACAAACATTGTGGTAAATTCAAACTGTAATTATATATCAACAGTTTCCGAAGTTATTTTATTTTTGACCTCAGCCCTTTTTAATCGAGTTTTCGTGAAGTCTTTTTGCTAAATTTCCCTTCTAACAAATTTTTCGCCGGCAAAAATACACTGTCCCCCCTGATTCACATATTTATGAATATTTACACACTAACCAGTCGCCGATCTTCAAGGCATTTCGCGGGTCTATCCGAGTTGATTGGAGATTGTCTAAGCTTAAGCTCTGAATATTCCTTAAAATATATGTTCGAACTATTAGGCACTAGATAATACATACTAATATTCTCTGTAACTTTATTGCTGATGCGCCTCACTTTAAAGTGGAACCCCTCATTACAAAGATGGAAACGAAATTCCTTTAACTATGTGCGGTCTACTCCTAATAACTCTCATTTTATGTAAGGACGCAAACTTCTGTTGTTGAAAGCTATTATGCATGCCACGATGAGAACTTCTAGACCGTGTTCACGATAGTTGGGTCTACGTAATCGGGACGAACACGGATTTTTATCTGGCCAAGAACACTCAACTTCGCAGCATTTCTCCAAATTATTTTAAGGGTGTTTTCTGCAGCTACAACAACAAAGTTTCTAGATTTCTTAAGGTAACTATATCAAACTACAAAACTCTGCTCTTGGTTTTGAAACAGCACTTTCCGTTCAGCTAAAGCTATCTGAAATTATATACAGGTAGCAGGAGGTGGACTTCTACAAAGACAATGAGACTTATATCAACATTCTGAAATCGATTACCTTCTTGTAATAGAACTTCATTCGGATTCTTTGATAAGCTCAAGATCTTTCTGAACTAAGTACAGAAACGTACTAATAAGATCGGAGACTAATTACAGAATCTCAATAGCGCTTTTCGTAGATTTAGTTCGTAAATAAATAGATTTCTTCATTTTCAATGAACGTTCGCGGATTTTCCTCCTAATGGCATATTATATATATTTGGTTTCGATTGCTTAAATAGTCCAAGAAAGCTATACAAACATTTAAATCGAGTTGATTGTAAAATTTCCAAAGCCAAATTTTAGATGTTTAAGAAATAACCACGAGCCACTAGGGTTATCGACTTAAAATTACCATAATATGGCGAATGAGCTAGGCTATATTTCGAAGCAACACTTTTTAATAATGTTTTATATCACTCTTAAGTGAGTTAGAGACCTAACTTTGAAAGCCCAATTTTGTATCTGCTTCTCGAATAAATTCTATCAATAACAATATATTAGTAAAACATTTAGGAGTTACTAAAATATCTAAAATAATCGAGGCTTTGACTAGCCAGGGCCCCAGACCACCTCGGCACTCAATTACCCTGATTTTACTCTCAATTACCGACTGATATCCATCCACTTAAAAAGATTTATGCCCTTTCGAATGGACGGATAACGGAAAAGATCCTACTTAAAGTTAAAGTAAAGATTCTAAAGTTTAAACAGTGACCGCCCCTATGCTGTCTTTATACTCCATCGAAACTGCTTGTAGTAGAGACACAAACTAGAGTGGAAGAGGATATAGATATTTGTGGAAAAAAACGTTATTTGACAAAACTTCTTAGATGGTGTCAAACAAGTCGACTCTATAGAGGAATACCAGGTATAATTTTACACGAAAGAAACTTATTCTAAATTTATTAAATTTTAAGTTTCTGAACATTTAAAAAAATGAGAATATCAAATAACTTCCGTAGCATATATTCAAACTTCTTAAGAATTCACAACACCCATATCAAATAAATTGCCTTATACAAAAGTTGTGCACACCCAAAGTCTTCATTGTGTTCAACGCAGCTTTCGCACACATAACTCCACTCACACCAATACAGCGCACTCAACGTCACTCTTAATTAACACCAACATAACCAAAGAAATCTCTCAACTTGATGCCGTTATTATATAAAAATGAAAGTTAAACACGTCGCCATAATTTTAATAGTGTTGTGACACAGGTGACATTCGCCCACCGCGCTTCGCAAGTGGCTCCAAGTCTGGGCCATCCACACACACACACACACACCCATTGAGTTCGTGAGCTCGCCAGAAATAAGAAAGCAAAGTCCCCACCAACGAAGCAATGCCTCATTGTGGAGACGCTGCAGCAGCAATAAAAGAAAAAAATATATGTTTTCAACTCTTGTTATTTGAAGAGTTCGTTTATACTTATTCATTAGGAAGTGACATGACATGACACCGGCTGTTGCAACACCAACTGCACCAATTTGTGCACACCGGTTAACGGGTGTTGAATATGTGAACAGTGGGTTTTGGTAGCTCAGAAGCTCTAAGTTTTACTAAGAAGTTTTTTTATTTCTGTTTTCGAAAGATTTTAGAGTGCAAGATGGAGGATATTGGTGGTCTCGAATGTTGAATGAACCGTAACAGGAAGTGAGCCGATTACTATCTGGCCACGAACTGTCAACTCATCAACATTCCTAGAAAATACTTCCGGGGTGTTTTCTGCCGGTACAACTACAAGAACAACAGAGTTGGATAAAGTTTCGTTGTATTCAAATCAATACGACAACCAATCGAAATGCTTACCGAAATAAGCCTGAACATAAGAACTGGTGGCGTAGAGGTCAAATTAACTAAAAAAAGACTCACAGTGCAGTATAATTCTTCTACAGTGATCCCTTGATTTTTAAGACATCTAAAAGAACAACTCTTGGTGACCTCAAGTTTTACAAGACCTTTTTCAAGCACCTTAATAACAGCGTAGCGATCTGGTTATTTGAAAGGTTGTTGCATTCAAAAAACTCCTTGAAAATCCTTATTGTAGCTTTTATAGTACACCCAGACTAACCTTAAGAAAAAGCTTCAGAATCAACCGCAGCTTTCGATAAGAATAAACTTTCTGACTTAAAAAAATGTTCTATAAAAATATGTACTAAGACAAGAAACATCTATTAAAAACGTCGTGTGTCTGACAGTATTAGCATTATTCAAATAGATTTTTCGTGCCAACTTCGACAAATACTAAAGACGATATGACTACATATTAGCCAATGAGCTTTCAGATCAAGCGGAAAGCTCCCGGCAAACTTACGACTACCGAATCATTTTACCCAGAATGCAGATTCTACATAAACAGTTAAAGAAGAAGAATAAAAATACATTCCTGTGGAAATGAAAGTTGTCTCCGAACATCATGCTATATATATTTATTATAGAGCTTTCCAAAATCGTCTATGCCTACCATATCTACCGGATTTATTCTATTGGGAAAACATGACTTGGACGCCCGTTACGTTGTCATAGTTTTTGATCTTAGATCCCGCGGTTTTTCATACTAAAATTTAATGACGTTGATGGAATTGATGAGTAGTTGTTGAACCGCGTTTAGAACCTATTTTAAATACAGTTGAGGGACATCTGCGGCAGAGTGAAAGAGGACGGACTAACTGTCAAGGCTAGAAATATTATATGTTCCGAGATTCAACATTGTCTTTTGGTGGATGGTGATACTCAGAGAGAGAAAGTGAGTAAGAAATCCAACGATCCACTGAAAGTTGATTTTCCATCTTGGCCCGAGTATTATTTTTAAATTTCGGGTTCAATTGAAAAATGTTATGAAACACTGTGACAGACGAGTGCACAAATTGTTAAATTTTTACACCACCACGCAGGAGGCTGACTTGCTCCGCCAAGAAGAGAGCGGTACCATCATGCTGAAGCGCTTTGTAGTCGCTTTGAAAGAAAATCGATGAAATCTGTAGTAAGGGCAGAGTGATTTGGGAATAAAAGCTGAAGTATTGTATGGCAGCAGTGAGCTGGAAATTCATGCACTTCACATGTTCACAACAACAACAACAACAACAGCAAACACATGGCTCCACACATATAGGGTGCAAACTTTTACGCGCTTTTTTGAAAGTAATACCGAAAAATTACAAATGACATCAACAACACAAACACCTGAGGCAATGACAACTGAACTACAACAACATTACTCGCAGCACATCTATTATGTGGAGCTGCTTGAGACGCAAGCACAAACTGACACACGCAAATTGTTCAACGCGCGCGCGTCCCTTTATCCCATCCACCAACACCAACAACCCATTCGCGCGGCATGCGCTTGCCTTACCTTACCTTTCCGCAACGCAATCGCAAACTTACAATCGAGCAATTCAAGCAAGCAACCCGCCAACTCCAACAACCAGCCACAGTGTGTTGGCTCGAAGGCCTCCGCCGCATTAGGCAGGTAAGCGCTCACCGCCGCGCAAGCAGGACGGGCCCACATGGGAAGTGTCACGTTCACAACAACTTGCAATCGCGTTAATTAACAAGGTGCAAATGTAAACGCGTCATAAGTGCTCACGTTGACAGCGTAATGAATGCGACGCGATGCGATTAGATGAGCTCGAACGCGCCGTTTCTTCGATATTCACTGTTGCGATGCGGCACTGCTGGCGGCAAGAGCGGGGCGGCGGTGGCGTCGTTGAGTTGCTGTTCTGCTATCTGCGCGCAATGTGGTCGCGTCTATCGTGCGATTCGCCATCTCATTGATCCGTTGTTGATCTATGCAAAAGCCGTCCGCCTTCAGAAGCGCGCGCCGTCAGCGTGTTCCACGCGCGTTTAAGCGTTTAAATGCTATTTTGACTTTGTCACAATTCATTTGGAAGTTATATACATACATATATATATTTATATAAAATATTTATGTTATTTTTATGCGCGATCAGTTTTTAGTTGCTACAAAAATACTAAGCTTGTCGAATTAATGATCGCTTTTGTATTGCCAACCAGTTAAAATTGTTAATAAATGTTGTCAATGGCCAGATAAATGTATTAAATATGCATTAAAAATTATCTAACGAGATTTATTATCATATAAATAAAGCGGTCGATTGTCAGTTTGCATTCGCTTTGTGTGGTGATTAGCGTTTATGCTTGCTTGTTATCGGTGATTAAAGCTTAGAAAATAGCTTGGAAAATAATAATAGAAAATAAAAATCAATGATTTCATAGTAATGCTGAGATAATATTTCATTGAATGGGAATTTCATGTCGTATTTTCTTACAAATCAAACACAATCAGCTTGAGTATATAGATTCGATTAGATAAAGTTAGACAAAAAATAGGCACGCTGATGCCACAGCATAATTTTATCGACAGCAATTATATTAACAGAACGTGACAATAACACCATCTGATCAAATTTGACCCGGACTGGTCGATTTAGCTGTGTGACATCGGCAGTCGGCCATGAAGTCATCGAAAACTTGCGTCCATCTTCCTCTTATAATGACAACAACGTCGAATAGTTTCAGAAACAGTGCTTGAAAATCGTTGATTGAATATGAACTGTGTAAAACTAGACAAAGTACCAGTTGTAAAATAGCTATTGAGAGGTTGCACCAAAACTATAATACCCTACACAAATACAATAGATGCTTTACGAGCACTTGATTTTGATATGGCAGCTATATATTATAGTGATGCGATATGAAATATTTCTTCGGATATTGCATTATTGCCTTAGATAATAATCCATGCCAAATCTCTTAAAGATATCTTGTTAAATGAAAAAGTTTTCCATACAAGAACTTGATTCCGAGCGTTTAGTTTGTATGGCAGCTATATGCTATAGTAGTGCGTAGTATTTTATAAGATCTCCGACGTTTCCTTCTGGGTATTACAAACATCGTTGCAAACTAAATATATTCTGTTCAGGGTATTTATTTTATTTTTATTTTTACATTATGTTACAAACTTGAGTTTATTATTCATTTAAGTGTTTAGTTGTAGGGGCGCTACAAACTCGTGTTTATCATTTGATTTGGTGTTTAGCTAATATTCACAGACTTCGGAATTTCTTTGTTTTAAACAGTTCTTTGGTTTTGTTTTTACCTGTGCATGCCGCCGTGATTGGCAACCTAAGTTGCCTAAATATTATAAAAAGAACTGTAAGTGATATTCTTAAAAATCTTTAATTCGAGTTTATTACTAATTTTGACGTTTAGAAATAAACACTGCAAACAAACACAAAGTATGTCATAGATAAAATTCTTTGCGCACAAAAATGCTTTTCTCTTTGCGCATGGAGGAGTTGGAAAGCGTGGTACTTTATTTGAAGTATTGCAGCTGCTTATAAATACTAAACCCTAAACTCGAGTTTATGATGTACTCATGAACGTACTGTTTGCCATAAAGCGTATACAATATAGCATCTAAGGACACTTCTTAAGTCCTATCTTCGGCGTTAACTGTGAGTAATAAATGCTCGGCTTCTAAGGCCCCACCAAAGTGGTATAGACCCCCCCTGATTTATTCAAATCAACAATAATATATGTACCCCTCTTTATATAAGAGAATTACAATAGCATGGCGATAAGTACGTGTAGATCAACTGTTAATATTGTGTGCCAAGACCAAACATACAAATATATACATATGTATGTAAATATGGTATATATATGTGGGCACATATATGGCTCATGGTATTGTAGAACACACATCACATGGTCTATAATTAACATTTCATAAATTTTCAATCAGATAAGTGAATTTCCATTAAAAATCAATTAAAATGCAAACGTATGTACAAAGGCGAGCAGGCACTTGTTGACCCAGTCGTTTGGTGCAAAATTTACAGTGGCACAGTGGCAGAGTGGCATGGCGGCTGCCGTAACGACGGAGGCAATCGAGATGAAGTTATCGCGATTGAGCCACTTTAGCGGCCGATAACGTCAAGTGGCAATAAAAGAAAAATGAATTCACATTCAAATCACATAATTTACATAAAAATGCTAATAAATTTGCCGGACGAGTGGAGAGCGCCGGCATACAGGCATACAAACATACATACATACAAATGTCTGTTTATGTGAAGCTTGCAGCGGCGGCATTGCATGCAGCTTAGTCCTTCATTTTGCTCCAGCTTTGCCACATTTAAATCACCGTTGCAGCATATCGGATTGCAAATGCATCAAAGTCTATTCGTGTGTGTGTCGAAGTGCTTGTGCGGCAAATGGTTTTTGCTTCTCGTGCGCTCATCGATCGACATTAAAATCTGTGAAATATGAGCAGCAATACTTTGGCGCACAGACAGCAAGCAACCTGTAAAATCAGCAGGTGTTATCCTTGAAAGCGATTGGCTGCGGAACTTGTGCGTTCGTCGTACGTAGATCTTGTAGCGGACTCAGCAAAGTATTTTTTAATTATCTTATTTAACGAAGTGTATATGTATATGTATGTGTGTGTGGATTCATGTTTGTGGATAAAATCAATGTTTGCATTTAAAATTTAGACCAAAAGCGCCAAAGCTGTGTGGCCTTAATGCGTAGCTAATTGAAACTTTAGCATTTGGACCACCCAGTCGAGGTTCTGGATGCAGATTGATTCAAATTACATCAACGGCTAATTTGAGTTTTGTGGGTAATAATTTATTTGAAATCAGTAAAGGCCGCAAAAGACTTAAGTAGATGGAGGTAAAGGTAGTATAGATAAAAATTATTGACTGCGGCCCCTTCTAGTATTGATCTCGCAGCTGTTTGCTGACAACTATTGGGTTGATTATTCGTTGAGTGATTTGATTACCCATTTTGATTAACCTGTAACACTCGATAAAAACAATCATGTGAATCATGTAATCGAACATATAAATCCAAGAAAACGGAAATAAGAAAAGTACATAGCAAATTTTAAGGAACGAGACCTAACCTTATGGTCAACCAATTACCACAATGAGGAAATCATAAATTACTTTTGGAAGGTTAAAGTTTAATTTAATTAGAATAATTTGCCTAGTTTCTGGAAACTAAGTTTATATCCCGCTGGGAAAAAAAGGTCTTCAGATAGAACCAAATAAAATTTCGAATCAGAAATATAATATATCAATACATCTTAATAGTAGTCATAGACGAAATGCCGTTAACGGACGTTAAGTTGGGTGAAGATGGTGTATGTGGCAAAAATTCCAACATCAATGTGAGCAACATCTTAGGAACGACTAGGTTACATACATGCAAACAGACAGACAAACATGGCTTAATCTACTCAGCCCATCTTGCTGATGAATGCTGATCGTTTATATATACATATTTTAGGGGATCTCCGACTTTTCAAACTTAATATTCCCTGTTCAGAATATAAAAATACTGCCCACAATAATTTTACAACAATTAAAGTCCGAATTTTGCACCTATGATTTTAAGATATTTTTTAATGTGAATTTGTGGTTTTCAGAAAAATACTGAAAAAGTTAGTGTGGTCTTAGACTATTTCCGAGAGACACATGTTAACAGCTGTTATGGAACTGGAACAAAAGTGGGTATAATCGCTACTTTTAAGCACATTCTGTGAACTGAGTTCCTGCATATTGTGCACCCTACATATTTGATTTGCTCTTACCCTGGAAATTGGCGTGTCTGCTTTTCTCCTTATTATATTTCTAGACAATAGTCGAAGGAAAAAAATAACACAATTTATAAGATTATACATATTTTGAATAGTAACTTATCCCTATTATTCCCGCTTATGAAAACAAATTTTGTATGAAGAAGTCTGACAAATTTTGTGAAGAAATCTTACACTAGATATTTTACAATTAACTGAAAGAAATCGCGATATTATTATGTACATAATGCTTAGTACAAACCTTCAGTTCTAAAACTCGCATATACTATATTTTTAACTGATGTTCTTGCTATGCTTAATTACCCATTACAACAACCAAATATCAAAGGTATCCTTGAAAAATGTCCTTATATATCACTTATATGTAATGAACTCACCTCAACTCTATTTAGTACATAAGCAGGAAACAACCCTTAAATTACTTACAACACTCACAGTAAAGACAGCAATCCGGTGGTTGCCTTTGCTAGAATCCTTTTATGATGAAAGGTAAAAGCTAGTATAAAAAGGTAAATTCTGTCCTACCATATATGACTTTACCACACCATTCTATGTTTTCTTCTATTTTCATTTCTACACTTATGTTACATATACACCATTTAAAGACTGGTGAATTCAGAACATAAAGGATAACTACTAACTTTACTCTTTTTAGTACAAAAACTCTAAAACAACGCTTAAATTATAAACGACTTTGCCAAATGAGATAGCAAGCAGGTTGTTGTCTTTGCTAAAATACTTATATGCACCGTGGTGGAACTTAAATAAAAAAGATATTTTGAATAGATTATCTTTGGTTTCTACGGTATAAATTATGTAAGTTCCATCACAAATATTGCGGTTAAAAAAATACATATACGCTTAAATATCGCACCACACTAAAATCACTAATAAATATGCATTCGTCTTACGAAATTCTTACAAACCCACACCTCTGCTCTTATCTCAGTTCCCCACATGAATTTTCCACACACGAGTGTTGCCATTAAATTTTGATCGACAATCGAAATAAAGTTCACACGACTCTTTTGTGGCCAAAGTGTCGCGCGGCGCAAGCGATAAATTAATTTATGACAAAATGTGCGTCTACAATGTGCCACGATCATTTGGCGGACGGTCGGCAACGC
Organism: Bactrocera oleae; assembly: GCF_042242935.1. Lineage (NCBI taxonomy): Eukaryota > Metazoa > Arthropoda > Insecta > Diptera > Tephritidae > Bactrocera > Bactrocera oleae. Next base: position 60,494,675 of record NC_091540.1, on the reverse strand, counting down.
TGCTTGGCGCGCCAAAAAGAAAAATGCTGCCTTTAATTCAGGCATTAACCTTTTGCCATTTCAGCCGCGAGATGCTGCATCTGTGTACCGTTGCAATTCCTATCGACGGGAAGGCGCAATCAAATCAGCTATACGCATGGTCATAGAGTTCCGCGGTAGGCGGCCTCCATAAATGCAATCGACCATCGGTAAATGCCATCCGTAATGGAGGGCGTTGCATGACGTCGCCGGCGCCAACGCCGTTATACGAAAGGTGTCCGTATAGCTGCCGGCGGCTGAGTGTGGCAAGTGATTGTCTTTGTATTCGGCCGAAAAGGCGCCGCTCAATATGACCAAACGCTTTGATGGTGGCGTCGTCCACCGTAGAGTTTGGCAACAATATTTGCTGATATTTACTATTTGTCTGGAGGCTAAATGGTCAGTCGTTTGGTAATGCATTTTTTAATTGACTCAATAATTATTATGCAATCGATACTAATATACTGCGAAGTAGCGATACTCTTTATTATACTTTAACGACTCTTCTTATGGAATTTCGTAGGAAAACCGTGGAGGCGAGCCACCTAAAATTGATTACTACTAAACTTTGTTATCTTTGTATGACAAGTTTTATTGGTTTTATTAGTTAGAGGTGACTTTGGGAAATATTTTGATCTCTTTAGCTCAAATTGTCGCCCTTCGATTGCCATCCCCAGCAACCTCAACCGAAATACGATATTCTTAAATGACGCGCTTAGAAGCAACGTTGTCACATTTCTGTAAATTTGAATCAAGAAAGGATGGCTAAAATACCATAACAAAACTGCAATGACCTCTAGCTTGGACCAGAATTTTCGCCAAAGAGTCTTATTTCTTCCCGAAAAGAAAAAAGCCTGGGTATAATTATTGCTAATGCTTGCTTACAATGGTCCGGTTGTTTGCTTCGAAGAGATTTAGCTGAATTGAGAATGCTATGGTTAATGATATTCACCAGAATTCAGATCTCTAGACTGATCTCAGGGAAAAGATTCCTGTGTACGAATTACCGTAAATCCCCATCATTTTTAATGTACGCGAGAGCGATTAGCGACCATCAAAGCTTAAAATGTTGCCACATGTATTAAAACAAGAAAATTATTAAAATTTCTATAGCACCATAAAAAAAAAGTTGATAAGTAATTAAGTGTGATAAAACAAAAATTATTTTATGGAGTTGCCAACTTCAAGATTTCTAATGCAACCACTTTAAATACTAATACTAAAAATTTAGTAAAAACCACTGAAAAGTAACTAAGATATGGAGATTTGGCAGTATAAAACGTTGAAGATTTCTAAGAGTTTAAGTTTTAATATTGGCTAGAGCGGGGTTGCCACCTTTATTAAATATGTAAATAGTATATAACATATAATATTTGGCTGTACAAAATTTTAAGATTTTCAATAATTAAGATTTCACTATTGCTTAGCAATAGCCTCAGCAGGGTTGCCACTTTTTTTAATATATAAATAGTTGTTAGCATTTAAAACTATTAAAAGTAAAATAATGCAATAATAATTGGCAGTACAAAATTTTGAAAAATTCTAAGAGTTTACATTTTATTATCAGCTAGAGCAAGGTTGCCACTTTTACTAAAAATATAAATAATTGTTGACAAAAAATTTAAATAATGCAATAAAGCACAAGTGGGTGCCATTTTGGTTTGGGTTATTGCACAAATAATAATATAAGACGTTGCTTTACAATATTACGGAGTTGCCATCTAAAAATATTAAAAATGTCAACCAAAAAATTGGAAATCCGGCGGTATAAGAAGTTAAATACTTTAAAGAACTTTGTTTTAATTTTTTTCGGCAGAGTTGCCACTTGCATAAAATTTCTAAAAAAAACTCTAAACAAACAAATAAAAAAAGCAAACAATGTGTGCTGCTTTAAAATGAAATGATAAAATTTTGGCATTTTAAAACTATAAATGCTTCAAAGAGTGATATTAGCAATATTTGTTTTAGCAGAGTTGCCACATTTATCAAGTTTCAAAGAGCTATTGACAAAAAAATTAAATAAAGCGATAAACGAACGCTCTTTTGGAATGCATTATTACAGAAATATAAATTATTGGCGTTGCCACCTGATTTTAATTATATGTTGAACATAATTTTCGTTTTGCAAAAGTTTATATAAACTAGCCACATTTGTAACATAGTTTGTTCGTCATAAATTTCCCCTGCACTACCGCTACCGCTATTCAATTATGCCGTTAGCATGTCAGAAACGCATTCTCACTGACAAAATTTTACAAATCGTTTCTTTATCTAACCATAATTTATACAAAACCACTTTTTTATGTTTTTTATGATTCGTATTCATTTCTTAGAGACATTAAAGTGATCGTTATGGGAATAATATTTAACATATAACTAATAAGAACTTGAATTTATTCGCTGCTAATCTGTTTAACATAAATACTACTTTGCTTAACAAGCTTTGTGAACTTGCCCACATACATACATACACACATAATTTGTGGGGGTGTTACGATATGCGGCAGTCAATGGCACTTAATGTAAGTCGAAATAAATTACAACAAATGGCCCAGTTATGAAGTGCCTCTTTGTGCCGCTGATGAGGGAGAGACAAAGTAACATAAGTTTCCCCCTCGTCAACTTTTTCAAGTCAATGTGTTTGCGCTCATAACACTGTTTAAGTACAAATTACAACTAAACGGCCGATAACTGAAGGGGAGAGCGCGCAATGAGCTATGCAAAGCTTGTGCGCGCGTCTACCGATCGGTGCCGCCTGTATGTATGTGTGAGCGCGTCTCTTTGTGTGGGTGTCAATCGCATCACAATATTGCATGCTTCGCCTACACATCGATTGGTGGCTGCGCTGCATATACACCGCTATCCGCTGCCTCACGCTGCGTGAACATTACGGCGCGCCTCATCATTTGGGCTCGTAAAGAGCGCTGCGTCGTCGAGCGCAGCACATACAACTTTCTCCGCTGCCCCGCGTCGCATCCAAATTACGGCGCGCCGCATCATTTGAGATCGTAAAAAGTGCTACGCCGCCGAGCGCGCCACTACCTTCATCCACTACTTCGAACTATTAGGTTAGTGGGTACAAACGCGCTCATATATTTCGCTTGTATATTCGACGTTGATTCAATTGAATCAAACGATCGATGGGTGATAAATTATTTCCCGCAATTTACATAAATGGTTTGAATGCATTAATTAAAGTCAAATCGCGCTGTGGGATGTTGAGTCACACGATCAGATTCGATCGCTCAGCACAGCTCAACTCAGCTGCACGCTCCGCCTTAGTTGTAGCGTCTGCGCCCAAGCTTGATTCGGTGTGGAGTTGAGTTGATGGCAACCGCCCAAGTTTATTATTTAGTCAAATCGCTAACAAATCGTATCGTTTATTTGCCGCGAACGCTACAGACGCGCGCCCAGAACTGTGTTGTTATTTTCTGGCAAACCATTAGCGTTGGCATTGGCGCAGCGCCTGTTGTAGCACCTCCGTACGGTTTAGCTATATTATTTACAAAAAAAAAATAATAATAAAAACTACACAGTCAGTTGATTGTATGACTTCTATGTGCGCCAATCAAGCACTACGACACTGAATCGAATATCGACAACCGACGATGCGACGCTGGGTCGGATGCACGCGCAGAAGCCGCGTGGGGTGCTTAGTCTCCGTGCTGACTGTAGGGTGTGCAGCACACGTAATGTGTGTGTGAGTTTTTTTTTTAATTTTGAGTTTCCACATTCTGTCAGTTAAGTTTCTTTCGAAAACTATAAACATTACTATAAACAGTTTAGTATTTTATATATCTAGATTGTGGGTTAGACAATTTAAGCGTAAAATACCTAACCTCCGATAATATAGACTCTTTTCGGAGGGAGTGTTCTTTGGTTAACATACCACTGAATTTTACAGCCAAATTTATCTTGCCAAAGCTGATAATAACTCTTAATTGCTTAAAATATATGTTAAAAGTCTGCTTCCTAATGTAAAAGGTAACAGTATTATAATGTTATTAAACACAATACTGAAACTAAGTATGTTAAGAGGAGGTTTGAACCTTAAAGGGATCAGTCATAAGAAACTCATTTGAATACAAAAAACTCGGCTGAATATTTAAATTGTATAGCAACTAGAAAACTAGAGCCAATAGCTCATCTTGATAAATGATGAATAAATGGAGATGAAGCTGAGCTTGATGGAACTGAAACTGAAATGTCTTACCTATAACAAATTTACGCAGACTGGTTAATGGTCTGAAGTGTTCAACCACCTCTGTTAATGATGATGATATCGAAAACATTATAGAAACTTAGCGCTTAAAAATCGTCGTGTTGACATCGTCGAGATAGCAAAGGATCTTAACATCTCTTATGGATCGACGCAACACATTTTGTAGTTAGTGTTGCGGGTATGAAGCGTGTCAATGCTACAAACGCACCAAAAGACTTCGTCACATTCCAGTAAGATTTTGACTGACTTTTTGACCAAACACCTAACGAGAGTAATCGCTCAGTCACCGAACTCAGCAGATTTGGCACTCGATGACTTTTTTCTGTTTTCGATATTAAAAAATCCGCTTCGGTGAACGCGTCATGAGTCCATTGAAGTCCTTGAAGCCATTAAAATTCATTCGCTGAAGACACTGAAGACCATGCCAGTCAAAGCTTAAAAGATCTGTTTGGAAAATTGAAATAAGCGCGCTTGTATTGGCTCAAAAGTAGATTATTTTTTGAATGCAATAATTATGATGCGTGAAAATCTAGTTTTTTTTTTTGGTCAGTCCGGGTCAAATTTGTTTAGGTAGTATTTTTGACTATAAAATGGTGCATATTTCATGTTAAAGAGATTATTAATTTAGCTAAAGATTTAGTAGAATTTTAGATATATATTTAAGCGATACGTTAGCCAAAATGGATATGACAGAGCCTATCTTTTTGTGTTAATTGGAACATATGGTTACGGGTGACAGCTATGAATTGTTTTTAAACGAAGAAATTGCTAGTAAGCTTAGTGAGCTTTCAGCGGACGTCAGGACCCACAATGACTTTGTGAAAAAGGTAGAACTGGAGGCTTTTAAGATAGTGTTTCGGATAGTGTTAATCAAATCTTGACTAAAGTGAATGGTTCGCTATTGAAAGACGAAGAAAGAAGACGATGAAGTGAAATTGTTGCTATGCTCTCGGTGCTCAAATTTCAGCAAATAATTTGAGGGGCACACTTAAATAGTCTAAAAACGGCGACTTTTGGGGAATAAAAAAACAATTGTATGCGTTGTTTTAAAACTAAATCTGAGCAATATTTGTCAAAACTAGTTGAAGTATATCTTAGCCTATCATAGAAATAACAACACCCGCTTTCCGGTTTTTCGCAACGTATTGCTCTCTTTTGGAGTGAATAATCAGACGGGACCCCACTTTTCTGCCAGCAAAGCTTTCTGAAGTATAAAAGAGTCACGTTTTTATTTGACAGAGTATATTTCTACATTTTTTCCAACGCTCAGCTATCGAGCGTTTATTTCCGATGCAATCTATTGAGGTTTATTGTTATTTAAGCTATTTTAGCTACTCACTTTCTGAAATTTATTTTATATAAACACACATATATTGTATATACAAACATATACATACACACATGTGAGTGCACATGAGCATGTCATGTGCCGCTGTCGAAGTTGTCGAATGGTTGTGTTGTATTTGGTTAATGTTGTTGTTGCCGTCGATAGCAACTAATGGTGGATTAATTTAGTCGCTGTCGTTGTTGTTGTATGTAGTATGTATGCAGTGTATATGGTATGTGTGTGTGATTGTATATTCGCGCAACGATACATGGCATGAAGCCAACTGTTATTGTTGTTGTTGTTGTTATTATTGTTGCAATTATTACTCTACACTATCTTCATGCGGATTGGCTTTTGCAGCAAGTGTCACTAGTTCATTGAATTACTCAAACACATATGCATGTATGTATGTATATATGTATGTGTGTGTGTGTGTGTGTGCTTTTGTAGTAGTCTCTCAAAGCGGCTTAGAAAATCGCATGTTAATTCTGCTTTTTTTATTTTTAATCAACAAATAACATATAACTAATTTAATGGCAATTTTTTTTTTTTGCTTTTTGCCACTTGTGCCTGTGGATGGTGTGGCATTTAAATTGGCGTTTTTTGCATCGTGTTGATCATTTGTTTATTTTCGTATCGCGAGGTGACACTTGGCAAATATGATTTTTCTAATAATTGGAAATGTTTAACTTTTGATTTTGTGGGTGTAACCAACCATTTTATTGTAATTTGAGGTTAGGGTAAAGTTTTAGCTAACTATTTGTAGGATAGTACGCAAGCCAAGTCGTCTGGTGATAATTGTAAGTCGACAAACAGTTGAAAATTAAAAGGCAACTGAAACTTTTCAATCATCCAAAACTTACTAAATTAACTCCTAAAACCTTCAACATTAACTTAAGAGATCATTTATACTCACTAAAGTATTATTTTGATGTAGATGTATCGAAAGATGTACGAAAATCTTCGTAAAATCTTTCTGTTGAACGTGTTGAATAGACTGATGAGTTTGTACATTAGGCGCAGAATACCGAGGGGAGAGATCGGCCGAGAACCTTCAACAATAGGCGGCTGAGGGCAATGATTAAACCCCTCGAAAAGTTTGAGGTGAAATCGAACCTGAAGCACCATATATATAGTGTTCTATGCCATATCCGGAAAGGTTAACATGGACAGCACTTAATGCTATTCTACACATAGTACACGTGGATATTGCCGGCAGCTACATTGCTGTGAAGGTCGCTCTAAGACTCAGTGAAGATGGGTATATAAAGGGGTTCAAACAGGATCACGCTGAAATACTCTTCTCCTTCAATTGCATCCGTGTTAGCTTGAAGCACTGCATCACAGAGACTACTACTGGAGGCTGTTCCTCTGTTCACATACCGACAAGGGATATGTGGACGAGAAGAAGTCGCTGGAGAAGAGGCGCAGTGAGATTTTTTGCGGATGGGTCGTTGCTAGGAGGAAAGGTTAGAGCGACAATACTAGCGTTGAGCTCGCAAACTGCGCTTCCGGAATTTTCAATCAGATTCGATAAATTTGTTTTCTGGATTGGTAACTGTTTGTTTACGAGTAAATAAGTTTGACTGACGATATTTACAAAAAAAAATGGATAACGAAGTCGCTTGAAATTTTGTGTTTCCAAAGGAATCGTTGAAAATTTTGCGGAGGTAGAAAATTCATCCGGAACTTGCCACAAGCGAGTCGTCCATCCACCTCTGTTAACGACGATGACATCGAAGTTTTAAAGAAATAATAATTGAAAATCGTGGTGTTGAGATCAAAGAGGTACCAGAAGATCTCAACATCTCTTATGGATCGACTCAAAATATTTTGATTAATGTTTTGGGTATGAAGCGTGTCAATCCTGGACTATTACCGAAAGACCTGAATCTTTTGCAAAAATTGCTTCGATTAGAGATGCTTCACAGCGTAGCTGAGGACATGAGCTGAAGATCATGAAACACATTATCACTAGTGGCGAGATAAGGCTTTATGAATACGAAATACGACTTCGAAACTGTCCCATAATCTAGCGAACGGTGCTATAAAAATTAGCCGAAACCAAAAAACCTAAATTCGCTGAAGGTACTGAAGACCATTCCAGCCGATGACAAATGTATGGAAAATTTTATTAAGTATTGGCTTCAATGCTTTTATTGGCTAAAAAGAAGCTTGGCTTGAAGACGAAAATAAAAATTTGTATTAAAAGTTGGTTTTTTTGTTAATCCGGGTTAAATTTGATCAAAAGTAAATTTTAGTATTAGTGAGTATGCTTTGATAACAATGAGTAGTACAGTTAATTTAAATAAAATTGGTGCATACTCTTTTATATAGAGGAATTTTTGCGCTATCGATTCACTTTATTGGATATCTGAGATAAAAACTTAGTTATTATTAAAGAAAATAAATACTTGTATGTTAGCCGTTGCTTCAAGTAATTCCTTCTCAATAATCAATAATCAGTTCATTAAATATCGTTTACCGCTACAAAAATTTGTTTCTTCAATTCACAACCCCAATTATACAGCTCACCTCACAGTGCCACCTGCATCACTTGCATCACCACTAAAATCGAGAAAGAAAAAAACATTTTTAATTTACGATCAAATTTGTAATTCTCAAATTTTTCATTTTCGCTTTAATGTTTTCTAAAGCGGATGCTCTAAACAGACGCTTGACGGCTAAAACGCGCCGAAACATATGCGAATAACTGCAATTGTGCATTTCGCGAATTTTCAATTGACACTCGGGAAACTTTGTTTTACCTGCTGTGCCAACGAGCGATTTCGGCGTTAGAAAAGCTCAACGCTTAACGCTCGGCAACAAGCTAAGCAATGTAGTGGTGTGAATGAAGTGAAACGATGACATTTTTATTGATACTGCCATGATTGGTTAATCCGAGCGGCGGCCAAATTGCCAGACTCTACGCAGATGTAATAAGCGCTTCGGCTATTTCCTCATTACACACAGCTGGTGGCGATTTTTGTTTACCACATTCCCAATACACCTGTAAACACCGCTTGTTGTTGTCGTTGTTGTTGTATTATTGCTGTTAGTTTTATTATTTTTGTTGTTGTTGTATTATTATTGCTGTTAGGTTTATTACTTTTGTTGTTGTTGTATTTAAAAAAAATTTCTTATTATTATTGTTGTTTTTGTTGTATTATTATTTTTGTGTTTGTGCGCATTGCGTATGAACGTCACAAAAAGGCGACAATTCATTAAAGAGATTGCCAATTTGTAAATTGCATAGCGATCATCGGTCTCCGCTCGTTGGCAATCGGTTATTGCTGGCCGATCATTGGACGTAGCGCACAGCTGGATAACCAACTTAACAGCAATTTGATTTAAATTTACAACATTTAAGCCATTGATGCAGTTGCAGCTGGCGCTGAGGGTTCAACACTTGCCTGGTGTTAATTGTAAATATGTTTCGAGTTGTTACTCTACTCATACATATCTACATATATGGAAGTGTATATGGTTGGGAGCACATTTTTACAACGACTCTCGACACCAATTTGAATTGCTTGTCACATTCACCGCTTCGCATACATTAAGCTATTGACTAAAGTCGATGTGACCAATAGAAAGTGGTGATTACGTCATGTGAGAAGTATTAGGCTGCTCTGGCGATGGTTGCTTTACTTCGTTTTTAGGTTATTATAGATTAGGTTAGGTCTAAGAATGCAACACGAAGCAACATTTCGTTATGTCTTGACTGTACTGTAAGCGAGTGCGAAAAGAACGCTTAACTGAATTAAAATTTATCTTATATCCTACCATTGATATTTTGACACTTAGGGTGCTCCGATTATTACGAAAGAAACCTTTTTTTTATTAAATTCTTTGCGATTCGTCATCGAATCGGCATAATAATTAGCATATCAGCGATCGTGATACCAGTCCATATAGATCACACCTTGTGAATTTCAGATAAAAGTGGCTATTCCGGCGAAAAGGACGGTCTTAGCCACCTAAGCAACCGTTTCACCTACTGAAGTCCACTATTTCGATCATTGCTTGATATCTAGGGCGTACCAAAGGATACATGTGTCGTCGAAGGTCATGAAAGGACGCAGAAACTCATTCCGATTACGCCTAAACCGTCTCGAATACCATTATGAAGTGATCTCAGGATTGTGCAGTGTTAGCAAACGTGTCAACTATCGCGTCGACCACTTTCTCATATTCATACAGGATATAAACCATCCAGTCTTTTAAGAATCCTACTCACTCATCTATCTTGCGCACCTTCTATCGATAGTCTATCAATAAGAGGTCGTGGAATTTGGGCACATTATCTTCCGAAGATGACATTTTCGGGGCACTTGGGGAAAAAACGTCGGAGTAGCATGCTATACAAGGAGAAAAATCATCGTATACAGGTTTCCAGTGCTCTTTTATATGAATGCCCGATTCTCTATTTTCCTGTGGTTTAAAAAACTACGAGTCCGATTCGGCTGAAAAAAATGCAATAAATCTCTCTTGCTAAGATAAAGCAAAGAGGATAAGATGAGAACTGTTCTGCTCATAATAATCACAATAAAAATAATCCCAAAAACTTGGAGGCAAGCTGAAAACAGACTGAATGGGACAACACTTCCGAATTTCTGAAAAGGTTAAGTACTTCAGACACAGAACCTCTGCTATAGCGAATTTGAACCTTCTCAAACCGAGGTTGAATACAAAATATGCTAAAAAAATAACTGTATTGCTATATATGTATATACTGTTCGGAATTCATTAGATATTATTTTATATTTTATATATAACAATAAAATGGGGTTCAGTTAAGCTTTGTAAAGTAATCTATAGCTTGCCAAAATATTTATTAATGTTTTCGGCAGAAGTTGGCTCAACGGACTTCGGAGAATCAATAACAAACGCGGAGAAGGAGACCTGACAAATATGCAAAGGAGAAAAAATATACACGGTTCGATCAGGAGTTCTAGGTATAATGTAAATCTTCGTAGTGCTAGTGTTAATTGGCGCACTTCATTTATGATCCAACTTACAGAGTTAACATAATATTGATAAGTGAAGATTAGTGATTATGAGAAAAATATTACAAAAAACCAATATACCTCAGAGCAACCTGTTCGCTAGCTCGTTCTTTAGTTCCTTCACTCGTTGATATTTATTTATAAACAAAAGCAGCAGCCGATTAATGAATAGATGAATTGCGTTGAAATATCGGCAAATGCCATGCAATTATCTGCAACAACAACCAGCATTTGCGGCGACGTAAGCACAACCCGTAATCAAAGTAACTAGTGCGAGGCACAGGGCGACAAACACGCACGCCAACACGCGGGCGAGTAGGCGCAACTAGAACGAGCGATTATCTGCGGTGCGCGTTCCAGGCATGTGGAATGCGTCATGCGGTAGCCAACATACAAGTATAATATAATGAAATAGCCAAAACAACAACAAGAGCAATGAGGCAAGAAATTACATAGCGACCAATATTGTAGTGCTTAATTTTACATCCTCCAGGAAATTGAGCGCAACACATCCATGCGCAGCGTTGTGGACAACATTTGTGCTGCAACATTGTTGTAGTTATTTGTATGATCTGCGCGTCCTTGAATGCCTGCAGTGTTGGCTACCGCATACCGCGGCATATGTGCTACTGTGCGCAGCCTACCACGACAGCAGCGGCGTGCGGTGCGCGGCGCGCCACATAGTAAGAACGCGACGAGTGGCGCGCCTGCGCTTCTGTGCCAGCGCGCATATATTCTCTCACAGGTATACACATAATAATAGCCTTGACGTTGTAATACCACCGAATCGCGCGTCCAAGAATCAATAGAGCTTGCCTAAATTACGATGCGGCGAGCGTTCAGGAATGTGAATGAGCTACTCCAAGCGCGGCGCTCAAGCTGCAACGTAGCCGGTGTGTGTGTGTGTATGAAGCAATGATGGCTTCATGACCACATAGGAGGGCATAAACTGTAATTACTTATAAGAGCACCTACATAGAATTATTTATGTGCGCACTCACATACATACACACCCAAGCGCTAGTGTATATTAACGTAGACACTTTGATCTCGTGGCTCAGATAGAAGACAGAAGCTAAATATCAGTTTAACTCGCACATTATAGTTGACTACAGTCTTTGTCGTTGTTGTTGTTTTACTTGTTGGCTGCTTGTATGGTAGGTAGTTGGCTGGCGGCGGCTATTGTTAACGCTCACGATGCTGTTGGCACTGGCATTTTAATTTAGAGCACACAAATTTGTTGACCAAAAGCCTAACTTGTCGACAACATAAGCAACAAGAAAACGATGAAAAATAGCAAACAGTGAACGTACAGCACATATACATATACAAAATATAGCCGCTTGCACATGCGCCAATAAGGCAATACGACGGCGCGCTCGTTTAGCGCATTCTCCAATTTAGCAGTGACTCCGGCGTCGCGGCGCGCATTCGCGTCTACTGGCCAAATCCATTAACGCTTGACCGCGAGGCGTCATTAGAAAGTGTTGCGCTAAATTACAATTGCCAGCGTTTGGTGGCAACAACGGCAACAACAACAAAAACTACAGCGTTTGGTAGTACGCGCTGGTTGCTCATACGCCGCCGGGGGCCGCCATATCTGCAAATGCGCGCGCGTTTATGTAAGCGTGTGTGTCGCATGTGTCGTGTACGTGTTTATGGCGGCTTTGCGCCTATTTTCGAAAAATGCATTTTTAATTCATCGTTTTACTTTAGAGTTGAGCGTTTTTTGCAACAAACGGAATTGCATGTTACGCGCAACAACAAACATGCGCACATACATACAGTACATGTGTTAAGCGTACGTAGTAGTTTTGACACTCGACTCGCGCCATTCACCAGTTGCTTAAATTTAATTATCGGCCGCTAAGTGAGATCGTACAATTTACGGATTAACAATAAATATACATTCAGTTTTATTCGATCTCTTCTACTGAAGTGATTAAAAGTGCCGCAGTTGATGTTTGTAAGAAAATATATAAATATAAGTACTTGTATATATTTGGTTGTATGCTAAAAAAGCTTAAGTCGTTTTAGACTAAACTAGCTTTAATGATTTCTAATAAATGTTTGTGCTGATAATTTTTATCGATTTATCAATATTTGAAGCTTTCGATGACGTAGCACTGTTTCAGACGACACCATACTTCGAGTCTCGAATAATTTCGTCAAATTACCTGAACTTTGTATAATTAACTTATATGATTTTATCTCATTGTTACACGAACATAATAATACCATTCACCTGCTGTTTACTAAGAGTCTTGGCAGGGACGAACTGTAGACATGTAAGCTTAGGCTAATAACAGAATTAAACTGAAAGTAGATATATCAGCGAAAGCTAGCATCAGAGTGATAAAATCAACCTATTTGATTCAATTAACTTGAATCGCCGCTATTTTCTGGTATGCTTATTTTTTTTTATTATTTTCTTAAAAATCACATCTCTCTGGTGTGCTCGATAAGCAGAGAGTCAATAGATAAAAAAATACCACATACCCTCGCCCATTAAGATAGAGTGGATGACGCAGAAGCATGCGATCCGCTAGCGAAACTTTCAACATCTGCACCGACGGTTCAAGAATGGCTGATGGAGTGGGCGCTGGGATCTATTGCGCGAAGCTAGCTGCCGCAATGCTGCAGTATCTTCCAGACGGAAGTCTTTGCGGTCAGAATTGTTGCTGGGGTAGCTTAAAACGCAGAAAACGACATAACAATCATCAACATAGGCAATATGGCAGCCATATGACAATGTGCCATAGTGATCCGATTACGATGATTCCCACAAATGAGCAGCTTTTTGATGAGAAGTGGACGTGTGCAAAACTTCAGATCGATTTCTGAAAAACTGACTGACTCGTTCGCGTATACAGATACATGGACATGACTTAATCGACTCAGGTGGCAACCAGTACCATAGGATAGCCTCTTTCAAACAACGAAAAGTACTCCTAAAGGGTAAGAAATCTATGTAATTAAGAGAAATTCAAAGCAAAAATAGAATTCTTTTGAAACAAGATCTTCTTTTATACTGTGGGGCAGTAGTCATTCAAATTTGTATGATAACTTGCTCTCAGAGATAATTTAGAGAAATATGATATAAATGTATCTGGTTAGAATTAAAAGGATTTCACAGCATTTTCGGAGACTCATTCAGCACATTTGTTTCAGGAATCTTGAGAAAACCTCGATTTTGCATTACACAAACAGCCTGAGACAGTTCTGAATGCAAAACGTCGAGGTACAAGTGACTATATTGAGTATGTTTGGTTGAATTAGGCTTCATTACCCGATTTCATTATTGCTAATCAAGTTTGTTGTTAGTAGTTATGGCTACAGCAAAATGCCAATGAAATTGTCTCTCCTCTTTCTATTTATTTTTCTTATCTAAACACACATAGATTTCGATCAAACTGGGTACGGCTGTGGCAATTGCGCTCTCAAGGTATAAAAACTGTGCAATTATTTATTCTTCTTAATTAGGCGAGGCGATAAGATGGTAATAATGATAACTATTTTGAATTAATCAGCAACTCATGGTGAATTTGAATAGTTAAATTTAATTTCAAAATATATAAATTCAAAACACACATCTTTTTCTTCCATAAAAAATTCATTAAAAAATTTATTTACAAATAAATTCCAATTAGCATTAACCACTTTAGAGAAACACATACATACATGAAAAAAATCGCCTATTTAATGCCGCATAAGCTGATATCATCAAAATTTAACTCCAAAAAATGTGGTAATATAAAATTGCGGTACTTTGGCTTCGTTAACATTCTTAATAAAGTGATTTAGCCAAAACGGCACTCACTCACACACCTACACACACATACAGATAACCATATATATATCCACATAGTGTATTTTTAACTATCGTTGAAGTGAAATTAATGCGCATGCGTGGCAACGCCGCACACACTAAATATTTTTTACGTTTATAGCAAAAGCGTAATCGGCAATTATAGCTTCCGACCAGCACACACATACATGCACACACACACATTTCTGGCGTTGCATTTGCGAAATGACCATTTGACCGCATTTTTTTCCGCTCTCGTACAAAGTGATAAGTTAAAGGTGAGGAATTCGTTATTAACCCCTTATGAACCGCTTGCGGACCAATGCGATTACATTTAACCGCTACACCGGCGATGCACCGCGATAAGACAAATTTTCCACCGCCAAAAAAGCGAAGTCGCGCATCAACGTTACGTGACTATTGCCCGAGGCGCCCACACACTGTCGCTGGTAGTCTATAAGTCTATAACGCCGGCGAGGGGTAATAAATCGCGACGACTAGGCATCAACAGATTTTCTTTGGTTTGGCCAGCTGTTGAAGCAGATATTGATGTTGTTGATGTGAATGTGAATTTTTTATATTCGGGTACCATGTTACATTGAGGTATAGTAGACTTAGCGATTGTTTGTGGCAACAATATTTTCGTAATGAAGAGACGATTTGATTATTTCAAGCAACTACACAATATTTTCTAGAAAATTTCCTATGGCTACACATAATAAATCCTATTAGAACTTTTCAGAGACCATCTGTCTCACCAAGTAAATAATGGAAAATTAAATCTGAACGAAATTCACACATACGTAGAGGAAATCCCTTACGTTTGAGACTGTTGGCAGGTGAAAGAATAGTTCTTGACTACCATTTCTACTCTGCTCATAGATCTAACAGTTTTAGCTTGCATGGCGTGCTCACACCAAGCCGATCTTATGAGACTTGAGGTATTTTCAAATTGAAACCCGTATTGCAGGAAGCTTCTTCGAACAGAAACTCCTTTTAGTGGACATCAGAGATAGAAAAACAACATTCTCATATGTTATCGAGCCTAGAGTAGAACACAGAAGATTCACTGAACTACTTGCTTTCAGTAAGCTTATTCTTGCCGCAATCCTAAGAATTCTTACTGCACATTGTCCAATAGGCTCAGACGCAGTACGGCTAAATAAGTTACCGGACGCAAATTTCCAAAGTTGTGTGCGGTAGAAACATCCATTGTTCAATATTTGCAAGACTGAGTTTGAAATATCTTGGCAGTCATACTTTCGACAAACCAGGAGAGAATAACCGAAACTGATATTGGATGAGATCCTATTTGATGCTTACAACAGCATCCTTATTACCATAACGGTATTTTTTTTTAACTATAAAATACGTAATAAGACTCGAATCAAAACGAAGATATCCTCTCGACACTTCTACTTGGTTTGCAAACATCGGTCAGTAAGTGAGACTTATAAATTAAATTATATGAGAATGTTAAACATAACGGAGTGCATTTTTTTTATCAGATATAGTGGAACTTAATCCACATGTTTTTCTAGAAACCACAAACCGGAAACCATGATTTCCTCTCTTTCAACTAGGTTAGGTTAGGTTAGGAGGTCGATCCCAAGAAAGATCTCACTTGGACAGCTTAAAATGCCGGTATATTGTGGTACCTAAAAACTCTTATAAGCTGGATCAAAAGACCCTTACAAATCTACAAATCTCTTTGTGCCTATAACAAACTTATTAAGACGGTCAATATCCATTTCGGCTAAGTAATCAGGACCGCCGAAAGTCTGGTTGCCGAGATGTTTCAGTCTCAGCCTAGCGAAAGCCGGACAGTGGAGGAAAAAGTGTCGGGATGTTTCCACCTCACCCTCCCCCTTACTAACTAACTTTATTTGATATAATTTTATAAACTACCATAAACACATAATTTATACAATATTAAACGCCAGTAGATGGCGCAGTTATTTAAATATTTCAAAAAATTTATATATAACGAGCAAATTGAATCAAATTTGAAATATAAACGAGAGGGAACTAAAATAGAAGATCACTACGCTTCAAAATATCAATCCGCTAGAATACATACCCCAGTTTTTTTAAGCGTGTTGGATTCCAGCTATTTACTTGTATATTGTTTATGAGAATGAAAACTAATTAAAGGACTGAACAGCGCTCTGAGGACTTTCTGTGATATTTTAAGTGCAAAGGTTGTTCATTTTTTATTTATTTGAGATCTTCTAAATACCAAACTATTACGATTTCAAATTGCTCCAAAGTACTAAATAAATAAGTAAAAGGTGTATCGGAATTCCACTAACCAAAAGTGACTCTTGATAAGTTTACAACTCTGACTTCAACTTACTGAGCTGATTCTCTGATCAGTCGCTGTATCGAATTTATTGATTTCTGGCTTCACAATATAGTTCTCGAATGAAAGTTGATATATATATAATAGGGTGGAGCGAAATACATTTTTTTTTTGCTTAGCCTTAGGGGAAAATCTTTAGATTATAAAAGAAGAAATTTTTAGACAAAAAAAAATTTTTTAACATTTTGGTTTTTTGCTCCACCCTAATATATAACAACGATTCTAACACCAAAACTAGTTGTATTTCGTCCAAAACCTCGTTTAGCACCCCAAAAAACAGAATATATTCTTTACGGTCGAATTAAACACTTCCTTACTTCTTTTCTTCTTATCTCCTAACTGTTATTCACTCTCTCTCTATATGTATATACATATGCAAGTATGAATGTGTGCCACTAAGCTTTGCTGACGAAATGAACCCATTATCGCTGACTGCCAATCTAGCCGGCCAGCCAACTAGCTAGTTTAGCTAGTCATCCAGCCAGATCATCTCCACAGATGCACCATGAACGACTGATTACCTATTTCTACAACAACAACGTAACTACTTACTAGGCACACAACATAAATCGTTGAATTTATGCATTTATGCGGTAACCTCGTTAAGGTTAGTTGCCGCAACGGCGTACAGTCACCGATTAAATTGGCCACATTTTATGGATTTTTGTCAGACTGACGCCCCATTTTGGGCTAATCCCAGGCATTAGCTGAAAGCTTTGATGTGAAAATTGTTGTTCTTGGCGAAGACGCGTTTCGGCACTCGACCAACGTGAGTGAGGCGCTCAACGCCAACGTGCTGCCGCCGAAAAACGAAATTGTGGGCGCGTCAGATGTGTGGTTGGGTAAGTGGTGGGGCGCCTCGACTGTGAGCTGTAAATCGCATTATATGCGATTGCACTGGCTATTCGGTGGTCAGCTATGCACTGTAGCTTCGGGTCAATACCGTTACGAGTGCACAAAGTTGCAATTGGCGCGCGAAAATGGCTTAAATGTCAAGTGTGTTTGTTTGGAAATTTTAAGTTTTGATTTATTTTTCGCTAAAGCGCAAAGCTTTCAGCGCCAAGTGATTGTCATTGCTGCTGCTAAAAGTTATAAATAATATTCTTAAAGCGACGCTTGTGTAATACGTCAATTAAGCGTGTGGCAACATGTTTTTTCCAACTTTCTAAATTCTAAATGCGCTTAATCGTTGCGCTGGCTGAGGTGTCAATTAAAGCCAAAACCAGTTCGACGTTCTACTACAAGTTGTTCAAGAGCGATTTTTCCGCCAAAGGCATACACATGCCGAGACACTGATAATTATCTAAATATATATATATATATAAATATTTTCCCTGTAATTATTTACTTTGACTTGGCGATCGTAATTCATCGACTATTTTGTACCGAAAGCGTGTACCTTACCTTAACTAATCATTTCTGCTGAGCGTGCGGACAGCGCACATAAACAGAAATGCTTTATTGAGAGATAAAAATGATAAACGGCTAAGTAAAATTATTATGGTCCGAAAGCGAACGAACTAGCGTCGCTGTCGCGTCGCAGCCGACGGGCGGAATGCGAGCTCGCACTGTGCGAATGCGCCGTTAAAGCGTACACGCTGTTGTTGCCCGCCCTAACTGACCGGGTCGCGTCGGATGAAGTTGTAAATATTTGCCAAATTGATTTTCTACTTAACAATTTTTAGCCTTTAGGCAAATAAAACCAAGTACCCACACACTTGTTGGCTTTAAATACGCGGCACTATTTACTTATACCCAGATACATATTTACACAAATATATAATATATATATATATTTATAATCGTAAAAATATAGTTGGCATGCCGATGTTGAGCGAAAGCGTATAACGGTTATGTTGGGCGTTTCGTAGTTTTTTGTGCGCTATCCCTCTCTCTCTGTCTGCAGCTCCGCCTTCGCAGCGCTTTGTTTAAAAGTGGGAGAAAAATCTTGATTAAGTTAAAAATTGCTGTGAAATGTTGCGTAGGGTCACTGAGTTATTAATCTATAAAAAAATTTCTTATTTTAATTCAAAAGTTCCGCCCAGCGACAGTCCACAAACTATATATTAATAAATAATTATTTAAAATAAATTTATGTATATTAGGGTGGACAAAAAAAAATTTTTATTTTTAGCCTGAGGGTAAAATCTGTAGATTGAAAAAAAAGAAAATATTTAGACAAAGAAAAATTTTTTTTACATCTAGTGGTGGTTTTTAGAAAATTTCGTGTTAAAATTTTTTTTGGACAAGAAAAAATTATTTATGGTTTAAACTCACATTTATATAAAAATTACCGAATTCGACGGCTCAAAATTTATTTTACCGTTAAGGAAAAGATGTTGCCGCTTAAGACTTTTTTTAAAACTCCAATAATGACCAGAAAGAGGACTCTCCACAGCTTCTAGAACACTAATCAAATATTTTTTACGAAATAAAAATTTTAACTCGAAAATTTACTTTAGACTTTAAACACTCTACTGAGTGAAAACTCTAGATGTTAAAAAAAAATTTTTTTTTTGTCCAAAAATTTTCTGTTTTTATAATCTACAAATTTTACCCTCAGACTAAGCAAAAAATAATAATATTTTTTCGCTCCACCCTAATGTATTTTTAATATAATATATATCATCTACTGCGAAATGATTGCTATAGAGCTAAGTCTACAGTAGACCGGCGCTTACTTAGGGAATTATATCCACTACTGAATTCCTAAAATCGATTTTTTGTTTTTTGGATATACATATATCAAGTGCATATAAGCTCTTAAAGCTTTTTTACATTTAGCTATTGCCCATTTCTAAAAGGGTTAATCTACTCAAAACGAGCATATACCAAGATAAAAGTTCAACAAACTTTCCAGAGTTGCATGTCCTGATGTCTGAAACACTGCAATAACCCCCACCGTTAATTAATTGTAAGTTTTTGGGCTTCAACTCGGTTGTTATGTTCACAATTGTGTAGCGAATTGCTTATGTCAAAGGTTCAGTAAATAGAATATGAATAATATATCACATCTTAAAGAACATAAAAATTATGCATAGGCCAACATTATAGTTCTTTTAAAAGAGATAGTTAGACGGATATTGAAGAAAATGAGCGCAAGAAAAAAAAAAGGGATAATATTCTTGAAAATCAATGTACGCATGATCTTATCGACGGAAGTCCCGTTCTTACTCTACTACAACCAGTCGGTATGGCATATAATACTTTCGTATTAAGTTACTCCGTATTCAATGCGCTTTATAATGTTGACTTATTTTTTTGAGAATTTTTTAAATTTTTTTTATATTTTAAAAAAATTCCGAATGGCAAAAAACCAGGAAATAACGAAACATATCTTTCAAACAGCCGCCATTTTGTGGGAAAATTTATTTTCCAAAATCTTCTCGTAGTGCTATAACTACATCCTTCCTCTTTAAGGATCACTCAACAATTTCCATTTCAAGTTACTGGGAGTCTTGATATCCTGCACACCAGGATGCGCCATTCTTTCATCAGTTCCCACTTTGCTGGCCTGGAATTTTTTTAAATATTTTTTTTTAATCTTATAAATGATTTGTACTCTTTAAATATCAATAAAAAAAAAACATGTAAAACAAGTAAGGAAGGGCTAAGTTCGGATATAACCGAACATTTTATACTCTCGCAAAGTCAAATGGTATACTCGTTTGAGATTTCTTTGTGGATTGACTGATATTTTCGGTAGAAGGTCAACTATAGGCACTGGGGTCCACATATTTAGTACTTAGGGGTTTGAACAGTTTTGGTTCGATTTAGACAATTTTTGGCCGCAAGGTGGCATACTGATAATTGCATTATTCACGCAAAGTTTTACCCCGATATAATCATAGTTACCTGATTTGCATAGTGGAAAGTGAAAGAATCAGATGGAATTGAAAATGGTGTTACATGGGAAGTAAGCGTGGTTGTAGTCCGATTTCGCCCATTTTCGCACTATGACATAGAAACATGAAAAGAACGTTACGCACCGAATTTGGTTGAAATCGGTTAAGCAGATCTCAAGATATGGGTTTTCACCTAAAAGTGGGCTGTGCCACGCCCACTGTCTAATTTTGAACGCGGTTCCTATAAAGTCATCTTATACCATCTCAGAGATAAAATTTAATGTCTCTGGCGTGTTTAGTGCTTGATTTATCGCGCTTTTAGTAGTTTTTAACAGTACCGTTATATGGGGAGTGGGCGGAGTTGCCACCCGATTTCAACTATTTTCACACCGTCAATAGAAGTGCTAAAAACATTTGCTTCCAGTGAATTTTGTTATTGTAGCATTAGCGGTTTAGGAGATATGCACGTTAAACCTATTAGAGGCGGGACCACGCCCACTTTTTAAAAAAAAATTTTAACTGCAGATGCCCCTCCCTAATGTGATCCTGTGTACCTAATAACAGTCTTGTATCTTATTGCGGAGCTTAGTTATGGCAAGTTATTTGTTTTTGATTAATGGCGTTTTGTGGGCGTGGCAGTGGTCCGATTACGCCCATCTGCAATACCAACCGTCTCACGGTACCATGAAACATGTCTACCAAGTTTCATAAAGATATCTCAATTTTTACTCAAGTTAGAGCTTGCACGGACGGACGGACAGACGGACAGACGGACGGACAGACGGACGGACGGACAGACAGTCACCCGGATTTCAACTCGTCTCTTCATCCTGATCATTTATATATATATAACCCTATATCTAACTCGATTAGTTTTAGGTGATACAAACAACCGTTAGGTGAACAAAACTATTATACTCTGTAGCAACAAGTTGCGAGAGTATAAAAATTTATAGTAAAAATGTTTTTTTTTTTATCGGGTCCGAAAAAGAGCCTTAAAATGCGGGCTTCTAACCCAGAATACCCCTTTAAGTATATTTAACAAAATACTCGTCCGTAGTAGCAATGGAAATTGGAAGCCTCCTACCTCTTTAAAAGATTAATTTGGCAGAATTATGCGGTTCTATTTGTTTTTTTTTTTTCAGTTATAGAAAATGTTTTGGTTCACTGATTTTCAATCCCCTTATCCATGGAGTTATCACCGCCAAGACCTTGATTAATCTTTGTATTTCTCTTTTGACTATTATACTCTTCTTGCCAAGCATCTAGCTCTAGAATATCTTGCAGTGAGTGAAATTGTTACTCAAGTACTTTATTTCAACAATTTTGACTAGCTCTATAGACTTTATCGAGGCGAAACTGATTGCAACGAAATTAATAATCAATAATCTTACGCGCGAGTGGATATTAAAGATTGCATTGTCACGCTATGAACGTGAGGAACCATTAGAAGTCTTATAACAAATGTTGGAAGAAATAGAGGGGTAATTTGATAAGTTCACAAGCTTCAGAAGCAAGTAATTTTGCTGAGTCGAGAACCGTCGATACGAACTCAACAGTCAAACCCAAGACAACAATACTTGTATGAAAAGCTTTCTTATTTGAAAAGATATTTTCACGAAATCGGCATACATTATTCCAAGGCAGGGCTATAAGCTACAAACAAATCGTGAACACTAGAGCATATAGCTATCATATCAACTCAACAAACAAAATCAAGATAACGATCATTTAAACTCTTTTGTGCTATAAGAAATGCAAATGTGAAGGGTATTATAGCTACCGCGCAGCCGCAGTTAACATTTTTGCTTGTTTTATAGTACAATATTTGTTCTGAGTACTGTATGACACCCAACTTTAAACGATTTTTTAATTCTTTGGTAGCATCAAAATGTTGGAATTTTTTTTTGTCATGAGCAAGTCTTGCAATAGATAAATAGATTTCAGAAAAAATAATTATATACTTATATAGAATATATATGATATACTTTTGCTTAGAAGACTCAAAAAAAGCCTGAGATTCTTTTCTTTTATGTTTTAATGATCGCATTTCTTTTCTCACCTTTGAGCAGTTTGCTGTAACAGAAATGCATTTCTTATTTCAAAAACAACCAACTTAGCACACCACAACCCGTACACGCCGGAACTCCTTCCCCCGCTTGCGGCAATAGGCATTGAAAATACCAAATTTGACTGACAGCTCACCATCCATTGACAAAGCACTGACATCTGTAGTGTGAGGTGTCGAAGCGACACCAGTGCTGCGTTGCACGTTGAAACGGCATTTTGTGGCAATTGATGGCTCAGCAACAGCCGTTGGCAATGCAACCAGCACTCAGCAGTCAACAGTCAACAGCCAACAGCCAAAAGCCAACAACACCAACCAACAAACGAACAACAGTAAAAGTGCAACGACGAAAGCATGCAACAACCACAACAATAACAGCAGCAACAACAGCAACAGCAGCTCAGCTTGGTTGGTGTTAATTTATGCGCAACTCGCTCGTTCTCGCTCACTGCTGCTCAGTTGCTGCGCGTGCAAGTTGCCGCTGATTGCCGATCACCGATCGCTGATCGAATCAATCGCGCTTGCATTTACATATTGGTGCCGAGGGGCAAATTTATTTGCGTAGTGTCATAA
This sequence comes from Bactrocera oleae, assembly GCF_042242935.1. Taxonomy (NCBI): domain Eukaryota; kingdom Metazoa; phylum Arthropoda; class Insecta; order Diptera; family Tephritidae; genus Bactrocera; species Bactrocera oleae. Next base: position 60,471,443 of record NC_091540.1, on the reverse strand, counting down.
CAACCATAACAACAACACATATAAGTGTACTCGTATGCGGCTCTTGGCATTTTGCAGCGTCAATTTTAGTACAACAACGCAGCGTTGGGCATGCTTGCTATGTAGGTGTGTGTTGTGCGTGTGTTTGTTGGCTTTGCAAATTAATAGCTTATGGCAAACCGCAAATGACAATCACTGCAACATTTTATGGCTCACACTTTGCGTTGCCAGCAATGAACGGTTTTATGGTTAAGAGTGTGAGAAACTCAACGGAGATGCGGTGAGTTTGATGATGTGGCAAGTGATGTAAAAAAATTAAAGTGCACATTTTTTAAGATGCAATCCACAAGACATGGCTTAAGTGTGTGTGTATGCCTGCATAAACCGTTTATGAGAACAGTGTTTACAGTATTTGCCGCCTAATTGAGACCAAGTTGAATTATAAACTCATAAATTTCGAATCATTTGTTATTAAAATATAAAAATTTCACAAAAAATCTTTTTCAGATTAATTGCCTCATATTAAAAAACAAAAAAAAACAAGAAAAAGAAAAAATGTTTACTTTGTCTTCACCGAAGCTCTTATACCCTTCACCGCTGCATTTCTCATAGCATAAAAGGTTATAAAGGATTTTTATGTTAATTTTGAACAGTCAGTTTGTATGGCAGCTATATGCTATATTTGTCCGATCTAAACAATTTGTTTGGAGATTATAGCGTTGCTTTTTACAATAATCCATGCCGAATTTCGTGAAGATATCTTTTCAAATAAAAAAGTTTTCAATACAAGCACTTGCTTTTGATCGGTCAGTCTGTATGACAACTATAGGCTATAGTGGTTCGATATCAGCGGTTCCGGCAAATGAGCAGATTCTTGGTGTGAAAAGAACGTGTGCTGATTAGTTATATATTACTATATATACATAAAACGTACTCATTTCATTTAGTTGAAAACTCTCCCTCGTTAAGTTGAAATTCTGGTGTGAAATTTCAAAAAAAATTGATTTTTTTTTCATATTTTCAAAGTTTAACTATTTAAGAATATGTCTACTAGCGGATTTTTGGAGCTATAGACATTTTACTGACCCGAGCTCCAAACTGGTTCGGCCGGGTCTAATCGAACAAAAGACTTAACGCAAAACTTTAAATGCGTTTTTTTTCAGACCAGACATTTTCAATACGATACCCACGATTTCTCGAGTTCTACTCGACCGCTTTACTTAAAATTTTCAGAGAATCTTCTTTATATGCCTCTCTCGGGTATTAACTAGACGCATCCCCAATATTTTTAAAAAATACGAGAAAAAAAAGGGGAAAAAATTTGTTTTTTATGTAGTCGCCATTTTGACAAAAAAAATTTGACTTATCGCTAGCTCATACAATTGCGACATCATTGCTGATTGATAGTTTTTTTTTTATTTCAGATGACTAGGAGGGTTGAAATCATGGGTAACCTCATGTGCCAATTTTTTGACACCCCTCACTTCATCTGTTGCCAGTTTTTTAAATTTTTATTTTATTTTTGGTTTTTTTTAAATTAGTTTCTATACTTTTGTAACATTAATAAATGACTGATAAAAAAATCGATGCTAAAAATATTGATTGCATTATTTTTATGACACTTTAAAAATTACCTAAAATTCATGTCTCTAGTCTAGAATACCCCTTAAAAATAAAAACATCATTTTACGCGCCTCTTTTACTCAGCAAGTCATAACATAGAAAAGTTTGAACCGCGGGCCGTCATTGAAAAGTTTGGATTATTATGATAGTAGCAGTTTATGGTTCGAAATCATTCTGAACATTCCCTTCAACAGAAACCCTCAACAAAAGCCATGACTACATGTATGTGCAGATTGCAATAAGAGAGAGTATGAGCTGAATTCTCAACAGTATCTCACAACTTCATCACGGTTTGGTCCCTAATATAATATTTATAAGTTTGTTTGTTCCTGGCTTTTTTTAAATTAATTAAATTGAATTAAGCAGCGGTCTTTTATGAAGAAAACCTTTATGATCAATAAATCACTGACTCATCGCAAAGTTGTAAGACGGGTCGTGGGTTAGGTGAGGTCCGTAGTTACTTGTCAAAGCTTACTGGAAAAAGGTGCGCTAGAATCACAACACTAAAGCTGAAACATTTTGGATACCATATATTTTATTACCTCGCCAAATTGACTGAAATCGGAACGAAACAGATTTCTGATAGGCACAAAAAGTTTTGGCGATATATAATTTTTTTCCATATTTACGAGAAGTTTTCGAAACCTAAACTAACATAAAAAAGTGGTTAGCTTCTAAAGAGATAATTCTGATATCAAAATATCGAAGAACCAAAAACAGTTCTTGTCAAATCAAGAGATTAGCACAAGAATAAATGTGAGAGTCTAATTGTGACCTTGCTTAATCAAGGCCTAATATATGAGACCATAACATATATTTATGTTATACTTGAAGGAGCTCACAGTATAACAAATTTTTCTATCGAAGTGATTAAAACTATTCGTTATATATTAAGAGGCCCTAAATTAGCTTGGCTGAAGTTTAAAAATAAATTTTCCTTTGCTTTATTAACCGATGCTTTAGATATATACAATGTGCAGGATCCAATCAAATTATATATCTACATATGTAAAAAAATAAGGACATATGCAATATATATATATACATATATTGTATATAATATTTATACACCATTCACTACTTATACCCAACCTACCGTATACAAACTTATAAATGCATACTATAAGTCAGAGCAACAGGTCAAATGGAACTAATGACTTTCCACATGGTCACAAATCGCCACACAAATTGTGTTATGAAAGTTAAATGGTGTGTGTGCGGGTATGAATGACGTGCGATCACCGATCATCGCCACTGATTACCAACAACACCATCAACATTTCACCATTGAGTACACCAGCATTTATATATGGCTATGTGGCGATTTCGTCACACCAACCAATTCACTTAGCCATCACAGATGCCATGTCATATGCCGAAACCACGCGCTTGCCACAAACACACTGCGCTGTGGCAAATTTAACAAAGAAGTCAATCAGAAAATACAAACTCCAACGCTTAGGCCAACTGACAGCCATACGATCACCTCTACCACCCAAGCAAGACGGACCAGCGGACGGACGGTCGGACAGTTGATCAACCGCAACAATGGAGTGGCAAGCGTCGATTTTCACATCAAATGAGCTGCTGCGGCCGGCTGAGTGACTTATTATCAAATAAAATTACATAATCGAATCAAATGAAAATTGCTGATCCTCACATCAGTGGCAGTGATGGTGATGATACGGTTGCTGATGAACTTGATCATCGGTCATTATGATGTATATATATATATGAGAGGACTATAATCATCGTTATGGTGATTATAATGAAAGCTACAATGATCGGGCGACTATCAAGATCATTATGATCATTTTAATGAGAACTTTAATAAACAGTTTGTTGATTGTGATGTTGTTGTTGAGCGCACTGTCTTTGCGGTGTTGCAGGTGTCAGCGTTGTTGATAAAATTGTTGTTGCCGCGATAGTTGCTGTTGCCGATCTTGATGTGTTATACGCTGAAAGGCAGAACACGATCATCCAAATTGGCAATAAAGCCAGAGATTAAGATGACGCTGGCACACAGCTGCCACTGCCACACTGGAGTTGGTGATGACGACTTATTGCCACGGGTCGCAATCAACTTCGGCAATAGAGTCACAACTAAAACATACAAGCCACTATACCTGCCGGCGGCAGCGTGAAAAATAATTGCGCTGCAATTGGAAAGTGCAAAATGTACCATAGCAATATGAGAAGAGGGGGCTTAGCGGCGTTAGCTCCAGCAATGGCGGTAATAATAAGTCAAATGCTTTGTTGCTGCGCGAGTCGATTACACGCGACTAGACAGATGACAGATTGGACTAAACTGAAATGAGCGCAGCCGGTGTTGAGCGCCGTTGGTTGAAGTGGTTCAAGGCATTTATTCGTAAGCGGTGGATGGGTAGGTAGTTTGTTAGATTGCTATTGTTGCGGTGGTCGGGAAATGTTTGATCGCCGATCGTATCGGTACACAAAGCGCTTGCAATCGCTGTTGTTGCCTTTGTTCGTCGCTTGATGATCGCTTTTATTACAATATCAGTTAATTGGAAAATTGCACAATGCAGTCGTCGCTGCAGTGCCATCAAGATCGATCTCCCCAGTGATCGCCTAAATGTCATAAAATGTTTCTGATGAAGTTTTAATTACCAGCGATTACGATTACCGACGAGTTGTGTGTGTGTGTGTGTCGGCGATACAGTTGTTAATTGTCGATTATTGTTAAAGATATCACTTTTAACGCAAAGTACTCGCTGCAATTCACCAAACTTGTTGTTGTCCTTGTTTTTAATCATTATTTCTCGAAAGCAATGGAACAAACGAAGTTAATTGAATGTAAACTTTCAGTGTTAATTGCTTGCATAAGTGTTTAATTAAGTTGTTTCTTTGACTTTTACTGTGGATATATGCCTACATATATATACCTAATATAATCAAGCAAGAACCGGAATGTAGAGCTAAATGCTATTCAGTAATTTAAATTAAATTCAAGGAAGTGATATGAAAGCTTTGAGAACCTTTCACTTTATAATGTACTCAATATATAACGGGTATTTCTTTAGACTTAGTGGTTTCAATGAGGCAATACTTTATTCAGAGTTTGACTTATGCTCAGTTTGGTTTGCTATTTTATAATTAACAGACTTACTCTGGAACAAGTTCGCAAAACCAATCCTATTACCAAAATAATAGTTTGGTTGTCAAACGAAAATTTTGTTTAGCGATGAAACTCACTTTTGGTTAAATGAGTACGTTAATAAACGAAAGTTTTGCATTTGGATATAATGGAACCGCCGATATCGGCCATATAAATTGATCAATCAAAATCCTTTTATGCTGTAACAAATGCGCCTGTGAAGTGCATGATAGCTTCGGTGCAGCCGATTTTTTTCTTTCTTTTCATCAAATTTTTCAAAAAGAGACGGCTACTTTTCGCAAAGCCTTCAACTACGGTAAATGTAATGTAATACATATTTATTGAATTAAATGTGAAAATGTAAATAACAGGCAATCCTTATCGAAAATATCTATTTATATACGTATATATTGTAATATTTCATTTATATTATAAATTAAATTAAATTTAAACATGTGGCAACTATTTTCGCAGATTCTTTCAAATAAAATTCTTTAATTTAATAAACTATTTGTAATAATTAACTTTCCTTTTAATTTTGATGAATTAAATGTTTCAGCATTCCTAATAATACATATATTGCTACTTTCAATGCCTTGAGCGATATACACATAACTCGGTTTTTCTTAATGTTAGTTATTCCTTTGGTTTCAAAATTTCTTTTTAGTTATTTAGTTTAGTTTAGTTTGTTTTTTATATATTATAAATTTAATTTCATTCAATTTTGGCTAAGTTGGCAACTCCTCTTAAAAACAGCATCAATAAAAAAAATTGCTAAACACTACAAATTGCAAAAAGAGTTTATAATTCAGTTATACAAATTGTATTAGTTTAATTTAAAAAAACGATCTTAGTAAATATGCAGCTGGCAACTCTTTTAAAATATTTTAATAAGCAAGTCATCTTAAATTTTTTTTTATCAGTTTAATAAAATATTGCATTAATTAAATTGCCTTATGTGATTAATGTTTTTGAAAATAAATTTTAAACAGATGGCATCACCGCAGAAAAAAATTTTTAACTGTAGACACTTACTTAAACTTTTCGTATTCGGAGTTGCATACATTTTTATAAATTAAAAATTTTAAAAAGGTGGCAACCTTAATTTTTTTTTTTTAATTTACTGAGTACCGTATATTACTGAACAATCCCAATCAAAAATTTCAACTCGTTTCAACTTTCACTTTGGTGATCCTCACTATACTTAGCAACTGGAGGAATTTCGTTACTATTCTACACAATTTTTAAGAATAAAAGTTTAATAACCCCAAATAATACTTCTTAAAAGCTATCTCGCTATTGAAGAAAATGCATTATAATTTATAAATTTAATTTTATATGAAAGTTCAATTTTGATTAAAATTATCTTGTGACATATGTACATATGTATGTGGTATTGCAATCAAAATTTTAAAATATAAATAAATTTTGTTAAATATTTTAGCTCGGCACTGGATTTCTTCACTTTTGAAGGTTGTTTCAATTCTTTGGAATGTAATTTTTTCTTGACCTGAAAAACAATTGCTGCCGTATATGATTCGAAATTGCTGCAAATATATACATATGTAATGTCTAATATAAGTGTGTATGTTTGTATGCATGTGTGTCAAGCTGCCATCATTTGAGTAGTTGCTGTATCGGCTATTAGTTTTATCTTATACTTGGCTATAAACAGACAGAGGGCGCCGCTATTGCCTTTTCTACAAAAAACAAAAGCAAACTAGCCTTGCTTTAACTTGTTAGCGGAGCACCCACGCAATCGTTTACCATAGGAAAACACATCGATCCTTAAATATAACAATTTCTACAGTAAAATGAACTTACCTTGATTTATTATAATATTGAAAGCTGCAAACGCGTATTCTAATCATATTTACACTAAAAGATAGCTATTATTTTACACATTTACGAGAGCAGACGAAGCCTGCTGATACAACGCCCTAACACTTTCACGAAAAACCATTAGAAAAACACTGCCCGTAACTATATTCAACTTTTATTATAACGAAAACACACTAAGCTACAACAAAATACATCAAACACTAAATTTTTAACACTTTTTAACACATAAACACGTTTAACAAATTTGCACACGCGACCGCGGAAACTCACTTGGAACTTTTCAAATGGCGGCGGAAGTTTGACATAACAAAGAGTTACCTTCCGTGCGATAATTATTTCTAATTGGCATTACTCAACTGAAAATAAATGTTTATTTAAATAAATTAATAAATTATAAAGAAAACTAATTTAATTAAATAAATTTAGTAAATATAATTTTAATATTTAATAATTATCAAATGCTAATATTAAACATTTGACAAATACTTTTAAATATAATAGTAAAAATTTATATAATTGAATAACTTTTTTACTATAAAAGGTGTGCAAAATTAATCACAAATCTTTAATTAACAATTATATCAATATTTTACTTTAAGAAGTTCAAAAGTTGCTGTAGTTCAAGGTACAAAGCAAACCAAGTTCGCATCTGATGACATCAGCTGACAGGAGTTCGAAATATGAGGCACACCAAAATGATGAAAAACAGGAGTTCTTTAACAAAAACTGGCACTGTTAAAAGATAGAATAAATAATGATTTTGAAAAGAAATTTGAAAAATTACATACCATGATTTTTTAGAATTTGCTTTATGCGTTCGAGAGTACTGACATCAGCTTATTTCTCAGATAGTACAAAATTTAAATATATATTTATGTTTACTAAATAATAATATCAATTTTTAAGTATAATTGTAAATACTTTGAGTAGTAAAACGCATATTTATGCACTGAACAGGGTATATTAAGTTTGTCATGACGTTTGAACACCCAGAAGGAAACGTCGGAGTCCCTATTAAATATATATGTACCTATATACCTATATATATATATTATCTGCATCTGTATGTCTGTATACTGCTTGTATGGAAAACTTTATCATTTGATAAGATATCGTCACCAAATTTGGGACAGATTATTGTTTAAGGTAATGGCGCAATCTCTGAAGAAATCGTTCAGATCGGATTGGTACAATATATAGCTGCCATACAAATTGAACGATCGGAATCAAGTGCTTGTATGAAAAACTTTATCATCGAATTCTAATGGGTAATTAAATCAGTATGATGTGCAACTAATGGCCTAACTGATTATTATATTTTTATAAAGTGGCGCAATGCGCCATATAAATATTTTTTACTATTTAATCAGTGTGAACTGATTTTGAAACAAAATTTTATTATAAAATATGAAATCTGATTTTAATGTCATCTAAATATTATTTAAAAATAAATTCAAATATACCTTCAGTGTTATTAAATAAGTTTAAAATGCAACCCTGCACTAAGCTAGCCCTCCACTGCTGCTGTCAGTTTCCGTTAGCGCGAGTGAAAAACTATTGGCTGCATTTGTATTGGTTTATTAAAATGTGAATTTCTAATAAAAAGGAATATAAGTGTGAATTTTTTTTTCATTCTAAGGAAAAAAATAAAGACCAATTATAGATAATTCGTCGAAAAAGAGACCGGGCGTTATTGAGGGTGTACCTAAAATGCTTCGGAAAAGTGTATGGCAAGAACACGGTGGACAATGTGTGGTTGGGAGAAGTAACATAAGGAAATTGGTTTTTTAGTAAAAAATTATGGAAATCTGCAGTAAGCAATTAAGTGTAATAGATTCTTGAGTCAAGGAAAGCAAGTTTGTAAGAATTTCAGGTGAGTAGCTTGCAAATAGCTATAGAACGTAGATTTGGAATTAGCAGGTTGCGAGTATAAATGTGTACATTTGTATACGTGTTGGTTGCATGTATGCAAAAGCAAAAAGCAAGCAATTATGCTTAAACGCTGCGCAGAAAACACTCGTAGATGGCGCTTGAAGACATAGTAATAGATGAACATGTGTACATGCATACAATATATTGCAGATTTTGATGTACTGTACAAACACAAATATATAAACTCAAAAAATTGTTGTACTCTTAGTTAAAAGTAGCAACAAGAATTAAGCAAAAATACATCGCACATACTAAATCAGGCAACAAAACTCACTACAATTACAACCAACTCACGTTTTATTGTCTAAAAATCCACCTACATAAGTTCTCACCAACACTGTACTTTGTTTTTCACTAAATAACTTATCAACCGTAGAATAACTTAACATTTTAGCGTCAAAACAAACAAAAAGCAAAGATTTATCAACACAACAAAAACCAACAAGAACAATGTGTAACCGAGTGAGATCGCAAGTCACGATAATGATAAATCGCGACCGGGGGCAAACTTTGTTTATCTTTTCTCTTTTTATTAGTTCTCCCAATAAAGGTCGAGGGTAGGACAAGTCAACTTAACGCCATTCATGACTTCAATTCGAATGGACAAAAAGCGGATACGCTCGGGCATAGGTGAAATAGACACGGTAAATACTGTTCATAGCACAAACAAAACAAAAAAATGAAAATAATAATAATGGCATAAAAAACTGTTAGCCTAAAACTTGCAATAATTCGTGAAATAACAATAGTTCACCGCCGAACTACAAGCGTGTGTACAAGCGCCAAAAACTGGTAGCCAGCAATTCGATCTTCCTTTTTTGCGGCGCCAAGTACAATATTTATGCATTAGTTTTTTCGCTGCAAGCAATGGTGGAGGTCGAAGGTTTCTTAGAGAGGGTGGTAGTAGTTATGGAAGTGAATAGAAAATGTTTTAAAAAATTTTAACATTTATTCGTAAATTTATTTTAATAGATAATGATCGTGAAAGTTATAAACAGCGTACTTAAGATCGAAAAAAATAAATAAAATTACTGGAGTGGTTTTGTACTAAAATATATCCGCAAGTGAAAGCAAAACAGAAAGCGCTTAAGTTCTGGAATTACTCTGTTCTTATTCACATTAATTTAATATTATTTATGCGAATAGATTTTACTACAAACCCACTACCGTATGTTTAGCAGCGTTATTCTATACTAGAAAATTGAAAAAAAAAATATTTTTTACATATTTCAATAGTTATTATATTCAAAATTATCTCTCTAAATGGATTTTTCAAAATTATCTTAAAATTGTAGATGTGTTTTCCTCGAAACTACTTTTTTTTTTGATCGTCACGTCATTCTAAGATCTAAACAAGCTATTTACTTGAAATTTGGCATAATTTTGCAAAGATTACTTTCCTAAATAAAAACACTACAATTTTGAATTTGATATCGCAAATCATTTAAAAAGGTGTTGGTCTTTTTGTATGACGTTTTGCAAAATGGTGGTTTTTTTCTAAAAAGTTTTGTTTTTGAAAAAAATATTTTTTCCAAAATTGTTGCATATTTTATTTAGACCTTTAGAAATACCATATAAATATATTGCAAATGATTAAATCGAGAACAAATAATCCGATCTAAAATTTTGAGTAAAATTCAACATTTTTTAAAACGCCAACATTTTGTAAATTTTTGTTTTTTTTTTTTCGTACGTAGGTCATTGTACAGACAATATCTTCAAAAGAGAATTTGTTATTATTTTTCATCCACGGAAAGGGCCTGAATCACTTTAGTATTGGAGAACCTTATTTATCGCCGTCGAATATCACGTGTAACTCAAAAAATATTTAGTTTTTTTTTTCAAAAAATTTTATTATTTTTTTTAACTCACAAAAATCGGCTTTTTTAGACTGTCACACTAAGTATGCGCCTTAAATAAAATTAAAAAATAAATAAAAATGGAATATCAAAATAAAATATTTTGAAATGAACACAATTTAATAGATGATTTTATATTAGTAGATCTTTGTATATATTTTTGAACCAATAATATTTATTGCTGGCTCAGGGGTAGATTAGACAAGTCTCCGAGAGATTTTATTAGGTCATAAAATTCTAAAAGCGGAAACCAGCAGCTATTTAAAGACGGTTTCTAATTTCTAGAATTAGGAGCAGAAAGAACTCATTAGGCATTTAGTCAACACAATTAATATTTACTTGCTGGTTTTTTCTGATATGAGGCTCCGTTCGAAGCTAGCAATTTCAAAAATTTTTATTTTATTTATTATTGAAATAAATTTATGGATTTGAACTCCATATCAGGATTTCTCATAATTATGTATCTTAATCAACAAAACTGACTTAACGAACAATTAAAATAATTTATGTAAAATTTTTTTACGAAACGAATAATTTTAATTACTTTTATGGAGTATGAATCCAACAAAGGTAAGGATATAACATTCCTGCAGTCTCTCTTTGTGAATTATTTATGAAACCTTGCAGATATATAAGCTTTACAGATTAAACCTTCACAACGCAGACACTTTAAGCTCGTCTTTAATCGCTAATTTATTCCAAAAATCTTAAAGGAAACTAAGAAAACGTTAGCTTCGCCTGTACCGAGGCAATAATACCCTACACAGCTGCATTTCCTAAAGCATAAAAGAATATAAAAAAAATGTATCAAGCATTTATTCAATCAGTTTGTATGACAGCTATATGCTATAGTTGTGCGATCTAAACAATTTATGCAGAGATTTGTAGAATTTTGTTAGACAATAGTTTATGACAAATTTCGTGTAGATATCTCGTCAAATAAAAAAGTTTTCCATAGAAGAATTTGATTTGAATTGGACAGTTTGTATGGCAGCTATATCCTATAGTGGTGCGACTTCGGCAATTCCAACGAATAAGCAACTTTTGGGGAAGAAAAGTGCATGTGCGAAATTTCAGCACGATATCTCAAAAAGTGAGCGACTAATTTGGGTACATACATATATATCATTTATATATATTTACCAATATATATAGTATTACTGACGTTTTCCTCGTCGCAAACTTAACATACGTTGTTTAAGGTATAAAAAGTAAAAAACAAAATTTGAAATATGTTTGCAATCCACGAACGAATTAAAAATTCCACTAGTAGCTGCAAGCCATAAACCAACTCCAACATTTGTGATTATAATAACAAAAACAAATGCCATAAAATAATTAAAATACGAGAAACCTTTCATATAAATTCAATAACACAATTAATTCTCGACAGCATGTCAGCAGTCATTAGTGACAAGAAGTCTTCAATAGAGCGGAGCCAAAAAAAAAGAACAAAAACACAAGCAATTGAGGCCAGTGAGTTTAATCTACGCGCGCACAAGCCCTTAGTCATCTACTCGTAGACTGACAGAGACAGACGTACGGACGGACGGACAGACAGTTAGTCAGCTACTGGCAGTGTTTTAGTGCAGCAATGACCATTTATGGTTGTTGTAGCGAAGCTAAAATAAACTCAAAACCACAAACCGATTATCGTTTACAACATCCCAACAACAGCAACAACAACAAAAATAAGCCGCATATAGCTACATAAATATATGTATATGTGTGCGTTTGTATGTGAGAGTCCATGAGTGCATTGCTGCCACAGCCAGTAAACACATTAACCCTAGTCAATACGATTCGTTGCACTGTTACAAATTCACTCAATTTACATATTTCATCCACGATGTATTTCAGCTAATTCCCGATACCGCGTTTCAGCTAAGTTTAGTTTCTCACGAACTACATTTGGTCACATTCCCTAGCGACCTGCATTTGAAATTAACTGCTTCACTTTATTTTCTTGTCTTGTTGTTGTTGTGTTTTCTTTTCTTTTTTCCATTGTAGAAAAATGTTAACAAAAGTAATAAATAAAGTGCCATAGAAAAAACCCTCTTAAAGTGAAATAGTTTTTTGGAAGGAATTTCTTCGGTGATTGCCAAACCGTGATTGTTCGGCAGTGACCAGAGTACCTACTATTTGCCCCACATGCGGAAATGTAATGCAGGTACATGCACCAATAGATACAGGGCTAACCGTACAGTATACCCAGTGTTGAAAATAACAGTATCATTATTCGTAAACATAGCTTATTTTACATTTACCGTTACTTCAATAGAAATTAGTTAAATATTCGTCAAATTCCTTAGCTTTGCTAAAAAGGCCAGCAAGGAAGCTACATATACAAATCGCCCATAGAATAATCCTTCGTAGGAAAGTATTTCACAGAATTTTTTCGAATACATTTAGGGTGGAGCGAAAAATTTTTTTTTTGCTTAGCCGAGGGTAAAATTTGTAGATTATATGAAAATAAAAAATTTTTGTGGTTAATATTGGAGTTTTAAAAAAAGTCTTAAACGACAACATGCTTTTCTTAAGTGATAAAATAAATTTTGAGTCAAAAACCGTCAAATTCGGTCACTTTAACATAATTGTGAAGAGTTTAAAAAAACTCAAAAAATTTTTTTTTACCAAAACTCGAAATTTCCTAAAAAATTTTTTTTTTCCAAAAATTCTTTTTTTATAATCTACAAAGCCTAAGCACAAAAAAAAAATTTTTTCGATTCACCCTAAATGTATTCGAAAAAATAAATATATACATTTCAAGATTATTTTTTTTTAGATTTTGAGATTTTGTTTCTAAACATTCTGTTAATATTTTTAGCTTTCTTATAAACCTTACTTAAAGCTTCTTATCTGAAGAAAATATGTGTATCCATCGCGTACTATTATCAAATATTCTTATTGAATATTTATTGGATATCTTATTTTAGTTTTCTGTCAGTGTAGCCGTTCCTTTAGATTGAACTCAAAAGAATAGCATCTGTTTTAACCTGGATTGATAAAAACATTGTCACGGTATTGCATTAAATTAATAGCATTAAAATAATACAAATTACTATCGTCTTCAAAATAGGTTTCATTGGAGCCAATACAATCATATCAGAAAGTCACGGAGAGCCAAGTTTGGCGAATATGGTGACTGAGCGTTGACTCTTGCTTCGTGTTTGGCCAAAAAGTCAATCACTATTTGGCTAGAATGGGGAGGCGCTATATTGTGGTGAATAATCTGCGCACAAACTCAGTCTTTTTAAGATTAGCCTAACTATGTATAACCAGTACTATGAAACAAGTTTGGAGTAAAGCTGCTCTCCCAATCCTTACAGCCAACACATTTTACTCAGTCATATCAAATTAAATCAAGTATAGCGGCTTTAAAGAAACCTCATTTCGTTATATTCAAGTCAGTACGAAAACGAAAATAGTAGCATTCATTATTCCCATGGTGTTTTCTGCAAGACTATATTGGTTGTGTATTTACTAAGTTTGATTACATATTACTTATACTTTTCTATAAAACCAAACATCTCATATACAGAAAATAGGTTCGAGACTCAGCCTAGTTCATTTTAATTTCATTTGAAGGACATAACCTCATTCGATATCTATCTATCATATTTTGCGTAAGTTAATATACTCACAATAACACTCTCTCGTCTTCGTTCAACAAATACCTTATTTCGATTGTAGGCAATACGTTTTCTAAATTTTTTTGTTACTCCTTGGTAGAGCCTAATTTTTATAAATAGTTCACTTTGGATTTAGTAAATATTCCGATGGTTCCAAAAGGGAATGTATTTTGCCGAATTAGATTGCTTGGCACATTTTTAAAGATTAAATTTATAATTCACAGTACTTAACCGCAAAAAGCAGGCACAAGTCGAAATTATTATATGAAAAGCTTTCAAAATATAACTTTGAGCATAACAATGAACAAAAAATAAATTCCTCAGTACCACAGACCGATAGCTGTATAAGTTATTACTGAAGATTTTCAGAAATATACAAAAATTCCGCAACTAGCCACTTAGCTTCTTCTAAGCTGTACAATGTCAATATAGTAAGCCTCAATCGTTGATCGGCTGTAAAAATAAATTAACAAGTTTCACAGACCGATAATCATTAGAGTTATCGCTATATATTTTCATAAAATAATATATAATAACTCCGTAGCTAGAGCCTTAGCCCTCAGAATAAATAATAACTCAGATTGAGAAGTCTCTACAGTTCGGAAAAGCCTCCATAGAAAAGTTTCTATATAAAAAAACAAAAAAAAAAAAAAACAGAGAGTAAATTTTTTAACTTAGGTTGCTACAGTTTTCAAAATTCTTATTATCGCCCTAATTATAGGCAACGTTTTTCATACAGTTGCAAATGTTGTCTACATTTGGGCGCAATGCTAATTATTTTATTCTGTAGACCACATATTTTAAATGACACATTTGCTATAGTCTCTACGGAAATCAAACTTGAAATTATTAAAATAATTTTTTCCTTCGTTTAGATTAACACATTTTTAGCTTTATCTTTTTAGCATTACTAATAAGAAATATGTAAATTACTACATACAAGTAGGTGCCCAATGTATATTTAAAGCATTTTTTGAAGGTATCAAGCGAACTAGTAAAATAGCTAAATGGTCTAGTTATGCCCCGATCTCTACTACCACTTCTGTTTACCTGTATTTATACATATGAAAAAGGTACACATGCGCAAAACAAATAAGCAATATATTTGAAATTATGGAGGTTATGGATATTTGCTGCTCACAATTCGATTTTCTTTGCTTTGCACCTCCACCGGCATTTGGATGGCATTCAGCAATTCGCAGACCAATTTTTCCCATTCGTCGCCATGTATTACATATCTAGGTGTGTATACATATGTGTGTTACTGTTGCGACAACGCCGTGCCAAGTTTCAGCAATTGCATTCATATGTAGTAATTCTTCTAGCATTTGAAAGTGGTTCATCAACGCCGGGTCATCGCTGATTTCTGCGCAATTTGTCAAATTCATAATTCACGCTGCACGTGTGATTTCACTTAAGTCCGGGTCAGGTCGACACAGAAAATAACACGCTGCCACATAAACATTCCGCTGTCCCGCTGTTTGACGACATTGCTGTTGGCATGCAAAAACAAGCTGTTGTTAACTATACACTGGGGAAAAAATATTTGGTAATTTGGAAAAATTGTGCTAATGAGAATAAAAATCGTGTTTTTTTTATAAAGTTGTAAAATGGGATATAACTATAAGTTTAGAGGAAAAAATTGAAGAGAGCTCAAACAGTAATTGAGGAAATTAAATAATAGAAAGAAATCATATGAGAAAATATGTTGAAAAAAGTACAAGAGTAGAAAGAAAGTAGAGGTATGTGTTGTGAGTAGGAGTATATTTTGTAGTCAGAATTCAATTAGTAGTGAGCATATCTCAAAATAATATATATTCTTTAAAATTACTTTATTTAAATACTCAGAGTGAACTTCTATTCGAGAGGGAGTGAGGTCCTTAAGATTATAAGGGAAAAATACTCAGCACATCGCTATGACTACTGATTTAATATAAATTCAATATGCTTTTGGATTTTTTGATATTCTGAACTTTCACTTACATACGCCGGAATGTAGGCAATACTTTTTACACTAATTCCTAGTATACCAAAAATGGATTTTTCATCAGCTGTTTTCTCGATGTTATTATTGAACATTATAGCAATTCTTCAGAGACATACCGAAAAATTGTTTTTGTTCAATAAGAAAATATCCATAATATCAAGTGTTACTGAAAAATGTACTTTAAAAACTCAAATAGTTAAAGTTCATGTTACCTTAGCCTTAAAAAATACTAAATACTGAACTCATTTCATCTTATGAGACACACTTCCTTCAAAATTAGCTCATAAGAATATAATTGATATCCAAACAACGCGATAAATTGAAATCCATATCAAACGTGGTGCCCGAAGGGGTTTCCTTAACATCATCAGGTTGGCACTACAACTGGGTGAGTGTCGGTCTTGTGTCCGTGATAAACCTTTACCAGTCCTCTCTGCATGGCGCATAAGGAGATTTCAAATTTTCCCAGATCTGCATCCACTTTATCCTTTCTTCTAAGTTTAGGTCATCCTTTTCTTCGTCGGCCAACAGGAGCACCAGGGGTCTGGAGTGTTTTCTTTCATTCGGGTAATATGACCAAGGCCGGGCAACTGCTGTATTTTTCTGCGCTGCACTATGCCGAAGAGCTCACACAGCTCATCATTCCATCGAATCCGGTACTCCCTTTTGGCCATTCGTAGGGGTTAAAAAATCTTCGGAGAACTATTCTCTCGAACACTCCTAATGAATGCTCACCGCTGTTCGGCATTCATCCATGCTTTTGCAGTATACAGACGGACGTGTATTATGGGTGACTTATAGAGCGTTAATTTGGTTTTGTGAGAGAGGGCTCGTTGTTGGTATTTATGCTGGATCCTAGATAAACGAAGTACTTCACTACCTCGCAATTATAAATATGACGTCGGTCCCCATCCTTGAGATCCTTTGTTTGGTGACAGGAGGTACTTTGTACAGACTCCACCAGTCTTCATCTCCTTCACTGCTTTCTCTAAGCTTGAGAATGCTATACACACGGCTCTATTGTTGTCGCCGACTATTTCGATATCGTCGGTTTAGTCCAATAACTAGTGACTCTTGAAAAAGGTAGTCATTGTACGGTTGTGGTAATTCCCATATACATATGTAGTTCCTAACCACAAATATGACCTATAGAGGGCCTACCCTCAAAAATTTAAATAGTATTCTGATTTCAGTATTTTGGTTAAAAAAAAACTTTAATTTTCTTAAACTTCGGCGATCTTTTCTTGCAGTGTATATGAACACCTCACACACTATATGCTCATTTGTCACATTTTTATGGTCCCACACCATAAAATGAGGTAGTTAAGCCCACGTACCCACTTGGGCACACATGCTTGCCTCCATCCATATGGATACGCGGATCTCTCCAAACACCACACATACACACGCACGCGGATGATTTGTTTAAGGCTGACCGCATAGACTTCACCAGCGGCTGCTTATGCATAAATTTTCCATACGCCGGTTATAAATAGGGTTCACTAAAGAGGTGCCTCATTATCAAATTTGAGTTATGTTTGATTATTCTAATGCTCGTATGCGCTCAGCTGTTGGCGCTGCCGCAGCGGCGTCAACCTCCTCGTTTACTGCTACATCTTCGAGCTTTCCTTCCTGGTGCGTTGGCTGTGTGGTGACCTTTCTGAGGCCGCTTAAGCACCAACAACAACAGCAACAAAGTCATTTGCATCAGCAGCGCTGCAGCAGGCCGCAACAACAACAACAACATGAACGTTACCACCTATCTCCTAGTCACTCCTTAGTAGGTGCTACGGAAAAGTCCATACAAACAAATCATCGCCACTAACTAACAAAACTTTGCTCACTCACCTAATCGCCGAACGTGCATCTGCATTTCTGCCACGCTGCATATACTACATATGTATATATAAATATGTGTGTGTTTAAATGCAGACATAAATATATTTTACGGCAGCGCAGTTAATTTGAATAACCATCAAGTTTGGCAGAGTAGATACTCGTATGCTAATATTATAGCCCAAATAGCGGTTGCATACATACATACACGCATATGTATATTTGAAAATAAAAACATATATTCGAATACACACATATGCATGTGTGTTTGCCTCTCCTTCGGCCTTATTGACGGGAGCTGCGAGTAGAAAATGAAGACAAGGTGATAAATTTAATGTCACCTGTCGCTTAAAATAGAGATTGCGGCTTAGAAGGCTAAGCGAAAACTGTTGATTTTCCAGAAATCTGTGGCAGTGGCAAGTAGTTGCTTTTTTAGCACTCAAGCGTTTTCCTGAAACTTTGCAAAGTTATGTATCGTCAATACAGGGGTTGTTAAGTAGGTCACTGTAGCTGAAGAAGTAATTGTGGCGTTTCCACTGAGTGAATCGTTTTGGTTTCCACAACTCCAAATATAATACTAGCAGCTGTTTTGTATTTTCTTTGCATTTTTAGTAATTCATTTAAAAAACAAAAGTTTTCTAGCTTTAAAAGAGCTATCACCTAAAATCCGTTTTGAAAAACTGCGCTTGGCCTCGCCCTCTAAAAAGTTGACTGTACATATTTCCTAAACCGCTAAAGCTATAGTGTAACCAAATCCGCCACCTCTCTGGGCATAATTTTTTACCAACTCTACTGACAGTGTAAAAATAGGTGAATTCGGATTATAAACTCGCCCACTCCCCATGTAACGGCACTGTTAAAATAAATATTCAAAGTGCGATAAATATATAATGAAATGCATCGGAGACATTAAATTTTACAAAGAGGATGGCACAAGTAGTCTTTATAGCAGCCGGTATCAAAATCGGACGGTCAGCGTGACACTACCCACTTTTAGGTGGACCCACATATCCCGAGACCTGCTCGATCGATTTCAAACTAAATGCGGTACATAGCATACTTCTAATATTCCTATGTCACAGTGTGAAAATGGGTAAATCGAACTACAAACACGCCTACTTGTCATATAACATAATTTTAAATTTCGTCTGATTCTTTCACTTTTTAGTACACACCAATTAATATAACGGGATAAAACTTTGCACGAATACTGCCTTTGAAGTGTGCCATCTTATGATCAAAAATTGTGCCAATCGAACCAAAACTTTTCAAGACCCTTGGTAACGCATATGTAGACCTCAGTTTCTATTGCGAACTTTTTATCGAAAATATATATAATATCGGTCAGTCTGTGGGATATATTATAAAATTTCGAAGATAATCTTTTTTTGTTAGTACTTTGCCTATATGCCAAAAATAGGTTGAATTGGATAAATAATACTCTTAGTCGCCATATACCTAATAGACAAAATTTCGAACTTCCGGCTGACTTTATACCGCATATATCGCTCAGTATGTGAGTTATCTTAATGAAATTTAAAAGTAGTGTTTTTTTAATAATAATGAATACTTCAGCCTAAAATGGCTAAAATTAGGTGAAATCTTGTCCTAGCCCCCATATAACTAATATCAGCATATTCCAACATCCGGTTGACTTTTCTCCTTATACTCGTATATTGGTGATGGTATGTGAGGTATCTTAATGAAACTCCGAGAACATCTTTTTCTGGTAATAAAACCTCTCTTCCATACACATAATATAAGATTTTCAAACTTCTAGTTGGCTTATACCGTATATATCGGTCAGTATGTGAGATATCCTACCAAAATTAACTTAAAGTATAATACTAGATGTACTTTAGTTTAATGCCGAAAATATCTGAAATTATCTTATAAGTACTACATTTATTGATTTTCCTTATTCTAAAAAAATTGCTTGGACATAGGAAAGCCCAGACCTAATATACCCTGTATATTGATTTTCGCTTTCCAGCTGACTTTAAATTGTTTAGGTTGCTCAAAATGTATGATTTTTTAATGAAATTAAGTGGGTAAGGCTTCTTAAAAATTATAAAATTATAATAATAATTTAGCGTTGAATATGAATGGAGTGGGTCTAAGCCTCATATCTCTAACATGATGAATTTCGCTACTCTGGTTGACGTTTTTCACATCAAATCAATATACTAAATTTAGTCCTTCGATTGAGTTGATGTCAGATATATGTATATCATTTGTGGAAGATTCTAATATAATTTACGCTAACTAGAAATAGAATATGCCTACTTATAAAACTAATTTAGTAAATGAACTATAATATAACTTAATACGATACGGATTTGATCGTAATTTATTCAGGATTTCGTCGAAAAATTAATGTTGAATTTTTTCGAAAACATTTTTAAAATAAAACTTTGCCAACAACTGAAGATATTTCCCCGACTTTGATCCAGGTAAGTTGCAAGAGTATGAAATGTTCGGTTTCATACGAACTTAGCTCTTCCTTACTTGTTTCTTCTTTTTTATACCCTGAACAGTCCCTCAGTTTTTAAGCTATCGATCTGAAATTTTGCACCTGTCATTTTCTCACTAAGAAGCTGTTCATTTGTCGGAACGACCGATATCGGACCACTATAGCATATAGCTGCCTTATAAATTGCACGATCGGAATCCAGTTCTGTGAAGGGTATTCAAGTTTCGATGCAACCGAAGTTAACGTTTTTTCTTGTTATTATATGAAATGCGTTTTAAAAACAATTTAAAATAAAACCGTTTTTTTTTTTTTACTTTTAAGTGAATATAACCACTTAATACCTCCCTTAACAACTCAGCATTAGTGTTGAGCTGTATACATATAAAAGTTTTTCACATTGCTGTTGGATCATTAATCTAATAAAATAGCTGTATAATCTTACTCATTTTGTAGAAGGCTCAGCCTTTAATAGTGTACGTCTTGAAAAGGAGCATCTGAAGCGTTTCCAGTATTTGCCTTTCCGTATATTTTTCTTGGCAAATAAGGTGGTATAAATTAAGTAAAAGAATAAATAAAAAAGAAGAAGATAAAGTAGAAGAATCAATTATATTCAACTTTGAAATCCGTCTGGGCACTGTCTTCAAAATGAAAGACAATACAAAGCATGCAAATGGCTAGAGTTACTTCTGACGCGAATACTCGCACCGAACACTTTGATAAGTTTAATAAATGGTATCGATAACTAGAAATGATGAGCTGAAAGTTGATGTTAACTCCAAATATACGAAATGACGCATAAGTTTTCTGAAATGATATAAGGTTTCATATATACATGTATGTATGTGGATACAAAATATATAAACCAGAAATTTGTGGTACCTCTATAAAGCGTCGGTGAAGACGGAAACCCCAAAACACCTGCTAATAGACTGCACAGCAGTATGCAGACGCAAAATTAAGGTCCTTGGAAATATGTTGCCGAATAGGGATCACATCATCAATGTGCTGGGGCGCTAAGTGAGTCGTTGTGACCCCAAGTCGGTGCGGTGCATACTTCATTTTCAATCAATCAATCTATCTATCTATAGTACTTCGGTACTTCTAGACTGTTCGGCAGTTAGGTAAAATATTTCATATGCGCTAATAAAAAAGAATGTTGCTTAAAGCAAAAATTTGTATCCAATTCACTCACATAAAAAACAACATATACACACATAATTTAACGGTTTCATTCTTATAATTGTGCCGCCCATTAGCGCGCTTGCTACGACAAAATATCGTTATTTGTCTTAACAAGCTGATTTACCTGACTTTGCATACACAAAAACGCACATAAATAAATTTCTGCCACACACACACACATGCGAACAAAAACCAAGCTGCCACCGACCATATCCGTTGCATCCGCCACAATCACCGTTTTCGAGTTCAAATCATATAAAATCGCGCTGTCATGTAAATTGCCCACAGCTTATCTGCAATTTCTGTTCGTTACCGCAAGACACCCACCACCCGCCCTTCCGCTCACCACGTCTCGCCAACCCATTGTTTTATGCACCCATTTGCATTTGTATAATTGAATTGTTTTTACTTTGTTGCTTAAACATTAATGTTGGCAATAAATTATACAACACTGACAGCGTTACGCGGCAATTGCGGCGATCGCAGTCAATAAGGTCCAGCCGCCATCAGTCCGGCATCCGATTCGCCAACCGAATTCCGCCAGCGAATGACAGTGTTTGTGGAGTGCGGGTTGGTGACACTTCGGCGCAAATGACTGCCGCCATCGACAGTCGCATGCGACGCAAACGAAATAGAATCAATGGAAATCGCCAACACAAGTGTTACTATTGTTGTTGTTGCTGTTGCTGTTGCGCTTTGCTTGCCTACGTTGTCCCATTGACAAACCAAATAGCCTAAAACTCTCCAGCCAAATAGCCAAATACTCACAAATTTAACGAGCAGTTGTCATTGCTGCAACACGACATTGCCGCGCAGCCGTACATACAGTCGTACGGCTGCCAAGCTGCAGCAGTCGGCGGAGATCGCACAATGAATTGTGCTGTTGTTGTGCTGTGTTGCCTTTCGATCGATTGTTTTTTTCTTATTGCCACACAAAGTGTGCGAAAGTGTACAAGTGTTGGCGCGCTGACGATGTTGCAACAACATAAAATAGCAACGTGAAAACGTGTGTTGATTCGCGCGCCTGCGCCTCAGCTTACCCACATACATACATACAGCGTGCGTCCGTCCGCAGATAGCACTGCAGCTGTTTGAGACCGTGTGGCAAGCATTTTCTCGTACATGCACACCAGTTGCATCAGCGTTGTTGCTTCTCTCTAACCGCCGTTAACATAATTGTTGTTGCGGGCAATTAGCCGCGTGGGCGCATGCGGCGCCGTAATGTGGCAGTTATGCCAATAACGGCGCACCGAATGGGGCTCGTCAAACGGTTGTTGGTTGTTGTGTGGAAATTTATGCTAATTTTCATCGTATCTGCTATATTCTACATAAAATGAAGACACTACTGTGTGAATCAAGTAAGTAGCCGTTTGGGCGGCGCCACATGTTGCACTGTAGCGTTGAAGTAAAAAATATTATTTTATTCTAAATAACAATTTTTCATAATTTTTTATTTTCTGTTGATTGTTGTTGTCGTTGCATAGACTATTCATAAAATATTTGGAGAACACTATTGCGGTTAGTTGCATAAAAAATCTGTCAATTCCGATTACGAAAAAAGTGTTTGATTCAAAGCTGAGTTTAGGCGTAGAAATCTTAGTCCAACAAATAGCTCACTCTTCTGAGACTCAATTTGATTTATTCTTCTTTCTTACGACCCTCAATAGGTTCTTTGTTCTAATAGCAACAGATCAGAACTTTTGTCGAGAATAAAAACGAAAATGATTACCTTTTCTTATAAGAAAATTGTTGTAGTTGAAAATTTAGCAAATGTATACAATTTATTTAGACTTTTATCTGTTTGACAGCTGCCATCTGTCATCTGTTTTACTGTTGTCATATGACATCCATCCGACATCTATTTGACAGCTCCCATATGACATTCATCTGACATATCAGTAGCAGTTTGACAGGTGTCATACGATCTTCATCTAAAGTCTGTTCGACAGGTGTTATTCGACATCCAACTGTCTTCTTTTTGACAGGAGTGATATATCGTCAGTTCCATATGACATCCATCTGGTATCCGTTTGACAGGAGAAATATGATATCCATCATTAATCTGTTTAACATCTGCGATATGACATACATCTAACAGATAAGTTTCACAGACGTCATATGACCTCCATATGGAGTATGTTTGACAGGTGTCATATGACATCCAACTGTCATCTATTTGACAGTTGTCTATTTAAATCCATTTGACACGTGTCATCTCATATCCGTTTAACAGTTGTCATATAACATCCAACTATCTTCTGTTTGACAGAATATATCATCCATATAAGAGCCGTTTAACAGTTACTATATGCCATCCATCTAACATCTTTTTCACAGTTGTCATAAAACATACATCTGTAATCTGTGTAATAGTTGTGATTTGAGATCAATTAGACATTCGCTTGACAGATGTCATCTCATATCTCTTTGATAGATGCCATTCGAGCTCCCTTTGACAAATGTCATCTCATGTGTATACGTTTGACAGATGCCATAGGACATACAAAGGTATCCGTTTGGCAGGTGCCCTATAGCATCTATCATCATCTATGACTTCAGATGAGGAATGAAAATACTTCCTATTAACAAATAAATGTCTTATATAAATAACTTCAGTAACCTACAAATATCCCACTATTTTCCATGTTGAAGAGCACACCCAAATACCGAACATTCTTTACTTAAACATAACAAAAATGTAGCTAGCAAAAGTATTATCATTCTTCTGCACCAAGAACTGCTTGAAAATAATTCCTAAAAGTCCGTAAGAATAATAATCACTCATTAAATTAACAATTCAATACATTCAATGCATAATTGGGTCATTGATAAATGGAGTTATTTCAAAAATGTCAGCCCACTTAGCCTTGCCACAGCGGACAAAAACAATCAGCACAGGCCCACATATGGCATACGGAACACGTGAAGTCAAATGGTTCTCATGTCAATGCAATATTTTGTTCTGTGCCAGTTGCCAATTGGCCAAAACATTTCCTATCGCATAACATAATTAATATAGAATTCCTACAATAATAAAAACAAATATGAAAGCGGAGTAAAAAAAAACACACAACTCAAAAAAATAATCAAAATAAATGAAAACCGCGGAATGTGGCACAAATAAAAAGTGAATTTAATCGAAAGGCAATCTAACAATTCAACGGCAATTTGCACAGTTGCCACTACAGTGGCGCATTTCGACGAAAGTTTGACAATAATTTCGTCACTAAATAATTATCTCCATAGCAAAGTGAGATTAAGGAATTTATCGTGGCGAAATTTCGAATATATATTAGAGTGGAAAACTGTTTTTGTGGTCACCTTTCGAAGCGGCAAAAGAGAATAGTGCTTCTCCATACCAATTATTCGCTATACTATTTTATAAAAATTTAATTCTCAAAAATTCGGAACTGATAACAAAAAGTTTTACTCGTAGTATTCCATTCAAAGTGCAGAAAGCTTCACTAGAGCTTTGCTATTTCATAGTTTTCGTGAAAGTTCAGGTAAACTTGTCGCTTAAACTACACCGAAAAGCTTTTAAAATCTCTTTTCCTGTTCTGCATCAAAAAACAACATTTTCGGAAGCTTAAAAGGTGTAATAAAAGCTCTGCAGATAGCTACTTAAAGCCAAGAGTTTGTAGAGCTTTGATATTTCGAAGTTTTCATGAAAGTTCAGATAAGCTTTCGGTCTAAACTGTATCGTAGGGCTTTTAAAAGCTCTTTTTCGGTTTTGAATGAAAATAATTATTTGTAAAGTCCTTTTTAAGTTCTTCAAAAGCTGTGAAGCTAGCATGAAAACAACTTTCTTGGAAGCTTTTAAGTTCTAAGAAAAACTCTGCTTATAGCTTTTTAGAGCCAATACTTTTGCTTCGACAGAATCATATCTGCATATTTGTAGAGGCGAAGAGAGGAGTATAAAAAGAAATTTTCTTGACTATCTGATCCCTATAAAGAACTTATGAATATATATACGATATATATGAACTTTAAAAATTGTAAGAAATCAGTTGCTCGCAACAGGCAAAAATTTAGAAAGAGAGAGAACGAGAGATGCAAATACTCATAATCACCTATTTCATATTTCCAGGCGCCTTCTGTTATACCTAAACTTTCGTCCTGATTGACATAGTTGTTTGCGCTTACCTTCTAAACTCTGCTTTACAGTTTTCTTTTCCTTTTCATTTTATTGCCAATAATTTTTCCGAGAACGTAATTCCAAAATGCATTACAGTTAGACGCCTTCTTAAGCACATCCGTCTCGGCCTTCACAAATGTGGACGCAGACAATAAAAATAAACTATGACAGCATAAGAATTCAGATTTCAAAATGGAACAGCAGCAACAGAAAACAACAACAATAGCAATAAAACGTTGGTGTGACAACGGCGGGAAACGACATTGTAGACGCAGTGTAAGCGTTTAGGAGGGTAAATCTGGAGGAGGGAGCTGACATAACTAATTTATGGAAATATATATAAGTGTCTATATACTTCAACTTTATCACAAAACAAAAACAACAATAAAACTGCACAGCCAAAACACCAACAGCGATCGTTTTGGCATTAATTGTCAAACTGCTGGCGGCAAGGCGGTCGGCAGGCGACGCACAGGCAACCGGCAAGGCTGTTCAAACGACCCAGCATGTCACACGGGTATCCGGAAAATGCTCCAGTTTCATTACGTTGCCAGTTTTGTTGATTTCTTTTTTTTTGCTGCGCCATTGGCCAAACGAATTGGAGCGCCGTTGAATGTTGCATTGTGACAGCACATGTGACGTTGGTGCAACAAAGCTCAGTGGCGCGCACACATACACACGTGCCCACATAAAAGTGACAAATGTGGCACATACACAGCCGTAAATATGTGCTTGCAACATTCGTTTTAAGTTTATTGATGCTTATGGTGCGGAATTGCTGAGTTCTTGTAAAGCATAATTGGACCAGATTTAATGACACTCAAGTGGAAATACTATTGACGGCTTTCAAATCGTCAGTTGATTTTATATGGCTAAAATTAATTACATTTACAACTAAAAATGAACGTACTCTCTGCATTTTTTTTTTCTATATTTTTTTTTTTGTTATTGTTATTGCTATTGTGATTTTGTTTGCTGTCATTTGTCGCTGTCGTTCACATCACTTTTGCACTGCTTGTTGTTTTTGTTGCTGTTGTTGTATTATGAAATTAGGCGCACAATGGCAAGTATGTACTTATATATGCAACAAGTAACTGTAAGTATGTTTTAATTATGTCGGTATGCTTGTATTTGTGTCACGACGTCCAAATGTTCGTTGACATACAATAGACTTAAGCAACGAACTTGATGCCGGCATTTAAGCAGGCAGCATTAAGTGACAGCTCAGCTGGCTGTCATAAAGTGCCTATGAAAACGAATTGATTTAATATACTGCCAAATGAACACGTGCCGGCTGAGTAGGTTGTGTGTGCACAGGCAGTTGTATATATGTAAAAGTGTATATGTGCAATTTTATACAAAAGTGTTTTGACATTAGAAAAATAAATAATTTTTTTCGATTTCATTTAATAAATAGTTTTTTGCAATATCATAAGTTGGAACGAGTATAGAGTATAGCTTCGCAAAATATATACATAGGTGTGTTTTTTATTGTTATAATGAAAAACTTTTTATCACCATATTTTACAAAAGTTATAAAAACATTAAAGAAAAGTTTAGTAAATGAACTTTTTTATGCCTACATTTTCTATACTTACTCAACTTTATATTGTTTCCAAAAAAAAAATAACCTTACAGAGCTTTCTAACCTTAATTATGGTCTGTGATCGCATTTTTTGTAAGCCTTAGCTTCGTTTTCTTTTAGAACAAGCCCATAAATACTATATTCTATTAAGGTCAGAGCTGGCCAATATTGATCTTTACTATAGCTTAAAAAAAACAATAGTCGGTTATATTGTGCTGATAGCATTTACTAATATAAAAGAATTAATATGGTATATTTTTGATTTTTAAAATTTTTGATATTTTAAATTTTCTTTCACATTCACTAAAATATATGTACATACTTTCGATTAAGCCTCGACACTAATTAAACTCTATTAAATATATTTGGTTATACTTATTATAAGAATGCTCACTTCTCTAAAGCAGGCTGCTACCAAAATGGCAGCCAACTTTGCTTGAGAGACACGACAAAGCTCCGAAAACTTTAAACTCGAGTTAATGGAAAGCTCTTGACAGAAGACTCTCAACTTTCATCCTGAGCTTGGACCCAACTTATAAAGAACTCACTACCTTCTTCTCTCTATGACCCTCGCAGGTACGTATATGAGCGCAAAGAAGCAGTCATCGAGAATGATTTCAAATTATGAGAAATGTAGTCGAAGTTTCGGGGTTTTGTTGCCAAAGACCGTATACCCAATTTCTCTGAGTACAACTCTATATACTTTATCTTAAATTTACCAAAACGAAGCGGTGAAGGAGCACAATTTTTTTCTATTTTTTTTATTTTATTTTTTTTTTTTTGTGTTTTTGTGTGTTCCTTTGATAGGCTCTGATGTTTGACATTTAATATACCGTAAACGCTCAACTTAATCAAATAAATTTACAGACCATTTTTGTAGAGCAAAAAATTTTTTACAAGACCAAATTTTGCAAGTAAAAATGATGTTTTTCATTGAGTTATAAAATTTTAAAGAAAGAAAGAAGTTTGCCTGAAAATAGTCAAATTTCAACCGCTTATATATTTTAACCGGTTAGGTTTCCGCAAAAACCGTAAGAGACCATTTTGTAGAGCATTCAATTTTCTACATAATACATTAAACCAAATATGTTTTCAAATAGTTGGAAGCGAGATATGAATCTTTCTATCCGATCATAAGAAAAAATAGATGAAGGTAAAGACCTTCTCGTTACAATTAAGAGCTGATACTGGGAGAGCGTTTCTTAAAGAAACCAATTTTTCGGAGTACCAAGGGAAAATTAACATGCATTTTTTTTTACCCACCCTAATATGTATATTCACTTCACGTAAATGTTCATCTACAATGCGTAAGCCCGCTTGACACCACCATATTAGCGCCTTCAATTTCAACTGCTGCCCCTGTATACATTTATAAATACAAACTACTGGACATAAATCCAAATATTTGTTATATATACAGCTATAACTATATATATACATATATATATATATATACAAAATATGTGTTACTGCCTGATTGGTATGCTGCCGGTGTTAGCCTCATTGCCACTGCAACGACATAGCAATCTTTTTCAGTTGCTGTTGCAGTCGCTATTGGCGTTGTTGGTGTTGTTGTTGCTGTATTGCAATTTCAATGAGAAATTATGATACTTTTCCGAGGTTGCAAACAACTCGATTGTCTTTCGACATGACTTGTGGCAGAAAAATTTCGCAATAATTTGAATTGCAACGCGTTCGCGACAAAGCCGCTCGTACGTAGGCCGATCGTTTCGATTACATTGCTTAAACTGCGAAATCCAGTGGCTTTGAAAATCCACCAAATGCCGACAAATTAAAAGTGAATTAATAAAAAACTAAAAAAAAAATGTTCAGCAAAAAATGTATTGCACGCAAAAAATATGTTTTTTGACAGCATTGCATGTATTTTTTTAATTTTAGTTATATGCATAGATTTATTTATGCATATTTATGTATGTTATATATAACATATCTCGAAGAAATAATCATTTTCTGATTTTTCAGACCAAAATTCTGGTTGTTAAGTTTAGGAAATTTTCGAAATTATATCGAAACTAAGCGTGGTAACAAAATCTTGACCGAGATTAAATATCTCAAGGTCAGTAATATCGATTTTTATCAAAAAAAAAAACCGGAGCCTTCATTCATTACTTTTTCGACGACCACATTTAGGTGTTATATTCTAACAGCAGCTTCTTAGTGAAGTAACGTCAGGTGCAAAATTTCAGATTTGTTGGACAGTTTTGACGTTATTTATATATTATTATCTTCCATAATTCAGTTGTTATTTTCTAATGTTGGTTCTACAAAACACATTTGTACTTGATATTTGAGGGTCATGAATATTAAGCTACATAAAACTCTGTAGGAAGCTTAAAGCTCTATCTCTCTCTCTCTCCCTCCCTCTCTCTCTCTCTTTACATACCCAATTCACCATACTTTTCGAAAAGTCCAATCGCCTAACCCTTTACTGGTAAATTGCTTATCGCTACCACTTGCGATTTATTCCCTTTACTTTTATTTTCACTTCGTGCCACACCGTTAAGACTCCTTTTGACTGCATTTACCGTTTTCTGCTTACACGAAAAGGCATAATTATTAATTCAACACTCAGATAAGATCGTTATGCTGCTACATTTTACAACAGCAGCCAAACGAAGGACCACCCATGAGCTGAAACTCCCCTGGCCGCAGGACTTGCTCCAATTAGGTGCGCACACACAGACCCGGCGACTTTCAACGGCCTGATAAAGAATGTTTTGTTTGGCATATTTATGCCTCTGGAAAGAATGTAAAACTACAAATGTGCAAAATACAAGTTATGAGCCAAGGGAGCCGAATTCCATCAACCGTCAGGCGGCTGCTGTGTGTAAGTGCAATACATAAACCGCTTGGGTTAAGAATTGGTGGCAAATGGTAAGCACAGAAACCGAGGTAGGTCGCTTGGTTAACATATTATAAAAAAAAAAATTTATATCGATATTTAAGCCCAGCAGGGATACATTTAGAGCTTTACATATACTTCGATAGGAGTAGAGTGCATTTTGCGTATTTGAAATTATCGTTTTCTTCGATGTTTTAAGAATAATATAAACTAAAGTGAACCGTAGAACTTATCATTATAATCTTTAAGAGCTTGAGTCCACTCGAATATGGTTCGTCTTCCGGATATATAATTAACTTTAACTCTTTAACGAGATGCGTTAATCAAACGGTGTATACAATTATATCGAAGTTTTGTCGGTATTGAAATAAACGAAGCCACGTATCCAAATTCCCACCCAAATAAGAATAAAACAAAGTCTTGGATAAGACAGGGATTATGGTTTGAAGGAATATACCTATAAATCTTAATCTCTTAATGATGAATTAACGCCTACGAGATAGGATGGTTTCCTCAATAAAGACTGCCGCCTCAGATGAGCATCATGGACCAGAAAAATTTACCTGCAATGTTAATTAGGACAGTTAGGGTAAAGCAGAATAAATCTTGTGTCGGATTTTTGCGTGAATAGAGAATCTGTCTTCAATATTTGATACCACGGTCTGTAAATAAATCCTCTATGACGAAACTTCCGGTTACTGGCTGAAATCTTTAACTTCGGCTGGTCCGAAGACTAGTTTATGTAGTACTAGTTTCCAATATAGAAGAATCCATTAGACGACGACGGTTATGAACGAATGGACCAGAAAATCGGTACTGCGATGTTGACTATCACGGCAAAAGTAAAGGAGAACAAATCTTAGGTCGGTCTTGTGGTTTGAAAGAGAATCCGATTCCAACCTTTAATACTACAGTGAAAAAATCTAGTACCTGATGAAATTTCTGAATACGGGCTGAAGTTAATCGACTTTGATGGTTCTGAAGTGGGGTTTATGCAGTATTAGTTTTCAGCATAGAAGAATACATTAGGCGACAACAGTTACCAGATTGAATAAGCAAATAGGAAATTGAATTATTACTCAATCATTATTTTGTCTGAATCAAGACACCGACTTATGGTTAGACTGAAAAATCCGCTCATCCCACTACTTGTTTTTGAAAAGCTGAATGACAGGAAGAAATCTGGCAGATACGAAGGAAATTTAATTGAGTTCAGAATTTGTTTATCACTCAAATTGCCGCTCATAAAAACAGAAAGACGGAGAGGAAGGCGCAACGAAATTAGAAGAGTTGAGAAATCTTAAACTGGGATTTTTGGACCAAAATCTTTGGTTTCAGTTATACTGACTCCATTTGAACTGGGAACAAGCTTTGAGCATAACTGGTGTCATTTCGAACCTCTAACTCATACCCCAATATCTAACTTTTGCGATATCACAGTTCCCAAAGACAGATGCATGATACAGCTAGAATCCATCGTGAAACCGTAGAAACATTTTGAAGTGCATAGGTGCTTGCTCGTTGGGATTTGCAAACATTAGCCTTAGAAACATTTTACAATACAGAGGTACAAGCTTGTCGGGAATTGAATTGAAAATAAGTCACAGCTGAAAACCTTAGCTAAGACGTAGTCAAGAAGTAAGGATGGCCAAACGAAAAATGAGCACACCTGGACAAAAATTCTTTCGCTAAGAATTCACTTTGGAACCACAAGCGTAACTAGTTAAGTAACTCATGATTTTTAAACCAGAACCAATTTATTCCGCTACTGTTTTTTATTATGTAAGGTACACTTATGAGTATGTACATATGTAATTGTAAACTTTAATGTGTTAAGCGGTCAATAGTTAAGAATATAGTGCAGATACATTTTCGATTGAGCAATTTCGCTCACCGCAGAGCAATAAACAACCACCCAACCAACTAACCGAATAACCGATCAATTGACCCAGAGGCGTCGGGCCCACCTCACCGTCGCATTACATGTGGCGTACGTACGCGTTCGTTTCGGGCTTGCGGTGCGGATGAAGCGATTGCATGAATGATATCGCTCAATTATTTAATGTCTGCGAAAATGTGCGGCGGGCATTTTCAACGACTCGCAATATTCATGTTTCTAGGCGCAAATAGCTTGAGCAGCAACAGCGGCGGCAAGTGGGGTGGGTATGACAAATGACGAATTTACATATAGACGAATAAATTTACGAGAAAAAAAGGGAGCGAAATCTGAAAACAAATGCCGGAATGCGTTGGTGCTTGTAGTTTTGTTTTGTTGTACATATCCTAGCGTTATTGAATGCATTTCATTATAATTTGTTTTATTGCTTGGCTTGCGAAAGGCTCGCGGCTGGTCGCTCCTATTTCATGTTTTTACCTTAGCAGCTACTGCTCCTTTTTATGCACTTCGTCGGTGGCAGCGCAAAGCGACGGACGGACAAACACGATGACTCGCCCATTGCCTGGTTAGCACCTTGGCTAAATCTTAAATGTGTGCATATGTACGTTTGGGTGCGTGCTTTTAAGCAAAGCTTATTGCCACTTATGTTGCATGCCACATTTTGTGGTAAGGTAAAGCCAAAATGAGCAATGTTTAAGACTGCTGGTGCTGTTGAAGTGTATAATTTTGATTGGCAGTCGAAAAGCGATTCGTTACGAATGCAAACACAAATTTTAATATCACTTTTTTTTTTAAATAGAATGAAGGATAAGGTTGCCATCATTTACGAAAATGGTTTAATATTATTATATTGGAGTATTTTTTTTATAGTCTCGCAACATGTTGCACATTGTATAATATACTAGTTTTGCTCACCTAACGGTTATTTGTAACACATAAAAATCATAGAGATTGATATAGAGCTATATATACGAGTAAGTGGACGAGACGATTTCAATTCCGAATGTCTGAGTATCCGTACAAACGTCCATCTGTCAGTTCAAGCGATGACTTGATTTAAAATTGAGATGACTTGATGAAACTTGGTATTCCAAAAAGTTGAATTAGGACCAACGCCACGCCCACAAAATACTGTTCATCGAAATCATATAAAGGTCTATAACTAGTTAACAAATTAAGCATTTGATTGAGATTTCTGGAATTTCTTGATACTGTGTAGAAATCGATGAAATCGCATAATAACCACGCCCAGCACTCACAAAATGTCTTCTTCTTCTTTGGTACTACAACCGTGAGTCGGTCTAAGCATCCAAAGGTAGACATGTCGCTTTGCATGAGGTCCCTCCAACGGATTGTTGTCCACCCATGGGTTTCCAATTGAAAGAGCTTTTCCTTGGAGCATTTTCTTCCATGCGTACGACATGACCTAACCAGCGCATTCGTTGGAGTATTTCCATGTCCCTGTTAAGCTCATACAGTTCATGGTTCCAGCTTGATCAGTACTCATCACCGACACGGTTGGCTTCAAGGGACTTGCAGAGAAAATTTCTCTTGAACGCACCAAGTGCTTTCTCATCTGGGTTCATCATCGTATATATTTATACGCCATATAATACTCCCGTCCTATTGTATGGCGTATATGTTAAGAGACTTATAGAGCATTATTTTGGTTCGTTGAGAGAATTGCTTACCAATCCGACTGTAGCACTTATTGGCAAGAGTTATTCAGCTCTTAAGCTCCAGGCTTAGATAGTTGGTGGTATTTATGCTGGTTCCGAGATATACAAAGTCCAACACTTTTTCAAATTTATAGCCGCCATCACCGATGTAGTTCTCAATATGCGAGGCAACTAGGTACTTTAACTTGCCCTCGTTCACCACAAAACCCACTTCTTTCGCTTCAATCTCTTCCTATTTTTCAGCTTAGAAAAGAAAAAGACGGAACTGACGGCACTGTTGTCAATGTCATCGGCATATACTAGTAGTTTTGTTCCTCTAGAGTATATTGAAGAAATTGCAAGGTTGCATGTCTCGGTTTAGAGAGGTCCTTCCAGATTTGGTTGCGCTCAATGTCATTCCTCAAAACCGTATGAATTTAGCAGAAAAATCTTATACACTGACTATTTTCAACATCAGAAATATTAGATTGAACCCCAAGGGTAAAACATTAGTGACTCGATATATAAATTTAAAAGTGAGTTTGGCAACGCCTTGAGTAAAATTTATATCTCAGCAACTCCCACAAACTAACCGATCACAATCAAGTTCTTGTGTGAAAAACTTTTTTTTTTGTGAAGAAAATACTAGCTTCGTTGCCATCAAAGCTAACGTTATTTGCTTCTTTGTTTTCTGTCTAACTGTTGAAAAATCCAATTTTTAAAAATCACTCTGGCAACACCTCTACGGGCCTACGCTTATTTAAACCTAACTGTAATAACAAAATAGCTAGTGCTTTGAAAATTTGCTTTTCTAGTGACATGCCAGCTGGTATAAACTAGCAACTAGACAGATAGACAGACAGACAGACAGACAGATAAGCTAAACTTGGCACGCTTGACGGCGGTATCGCCCCCAAAGGGAAAGATTATTACTTTATAAGCCATTTTATCTAATTTCGATTTATTTATTTGCATTTTTTGTTTTGCCGTTAATATTTCCTTATCTGTAATGTAAGTGTGTGCGCGTGTGCGTGTTTGTTGGAGTTTAGTGTTATGTTTATTTTTTCTTGTGGCTTTTGTTGCACACTTTGTTCTCTAAGCGCATTTAGAGCACGTGCCACACGAAGTAAATTGATTTCGCCAGTAGGTGGAAATAAAATTAACTCTTGCCTCGCTGAAGCCTACATTGGCGCGCACACAAAAACACACACAAACATATACGCCGAGTGGTCAAGGCGCCAAACCAGAAGTAAATGCAAAACTTGCAAATAAAATTTTAAATTGATATAATTGTGAATATGTATATATATATACGCACATATATATATTATTTTAGCATTATATATATATATATATATGCAAGTGTGTATATGTTGTATGTGTATCGCTCGCCACAACTGCTGCTTGGCTACTGACTCGCCGCTCTGGAATTCGCTACTAGCGCGGGCGGAGTCGCTTATGACTTTCGTTACGGAAATGTAACCGCTTTATCGCCGGCGTGTTTCGTACAAAAAGCTTTATTTCCAAAATTACATTCATTAAAATTGACTTGGGTTCATTTGTTGATCGCATTTGTTGTTAAGCGTGTTCTTTCCATTGCGCTCATTACGGCTGTCCGTCAAAGCAGTCAGTCAAAAGTCGCGTTATGCCCCCCGGCTCGATTAGTAATATTATAACAGATTACTAGATTTCGTAGCTAAGTGTTTGAGTAGCAGTTAAGATTGGCTTAGCCATTGTTTGCTGACTTCACTTTTTTTCTCTAAAATTTTCGTGTCTTTTTAATAGCAAATTACAATTTTTGCAATTTTATTTTGCCTCAAAGTGTGCTTTGTTCATTTAATTTTTTATTTCATTTTAATATTCTTGTTTAAATTTATGCGCACCGCAAAAAAGCTATCACAAAAGTTACCACAAATTATAGATTTTTTTTTTTAGCGAGTACACAAAAGAACGCGTCAAAAGTCACAAAAATACCACTAAGTAAGTCGTTTAGCTAATAATTAATGTCACAGCGGATTTAGTGTGATTGGAATGTCACGTCATTTATATTTATTTTAGATTAGTTGTATATTTGACAAACGACTTGCAAAAGCACACTAGTTAGAATTGGAGAACTTCAACAACACAAGCTCAGTAGAAGTGGTAAAAGAATAAACCACTTCAATCAAAATATTGTAAAGTAAAAAAAAAATCTAAACTATTGTGAATGAACGCTAAAAATTTTTTTTTAAAATATAGCTAACTTCACATTGGCAGTAATTTTTTGTTTGTAATCTGTATGTCAAATAAAAGGGAAGAAACTTATGAAGAAAATGTAGTAATTTGTTGGCGGAATTTATTCGTAGCGGTTGAGAGTGACACCCTGCAGTTTGAAACTCTTAAAAAAATGGGTGTGGTCCTGCCCCCTAATAGGCTTAACGCACATATCTCACAAACCGCTTGAGCCATATCAACCAAATTTGCACAGAACAAATCTTTTTTTGACACTTCCTATGACAGTGTGTAAATAGTTAAACACCATATAACGGTTTCGTGGAAAACTATTAAAATTTTAATAACTCATCAACTAAAAAATACAGTGATTTGATTAAAACAATTTGCTATTATTTAAAACAATTGATATGGTATTTTTTGTGCTTTTTATTTCCAAAAATCGCCTTTTTATACCCTGAACAGTGTATATTAAATTTGCCACGAAGTTTATAACACAAAGAAGGAAACATCAGAGACCCTATAAAATATATCCATAAAGGATCAGCATGTTGAGCTGAGTTGATTTAGCGATGTACGTCTGTCTGTACGTCTCTCTGTATGTCTCTCTGTCTGCCTGTATAACATATACTACAAGTATAGCACCACTACAGGATATAGCTGTCATACAAACCTTTTGTATTTGTGAAGCGCATGTTTGCGTGAATGCAGTCGATTGGAGTGAAATTATGAAACCAAATTCTTCCGTTGTCATACAACGACCCCCGATAGGTTTTATTACTATTAAAGGGGATTATTGATGAATAAGGCACCATAAAACTTTAAAAATTATTTTAATCGCAATGTCTCTTCAGTTGTTACTCAAGTTAGCCGCAACTCAAAATATTAATGTAGTTAAGCTATTATTCTCTATTCAAGCGTTCAAATTTAAGCAACTCTAGATAGTGATTGAGGTATGCACCGCGACCTATGGTCTATTGTGCCCTACAAGCAACTCTATCGCATACACTTATATTTCCATCCTCTTCAACACGTTCCACAGCGAAAGCAAGCCTTCAAAGCATAAGCAATTGGTTCAACTTGAACTTTTTCTTCAAATATTGCAAGAACTGTCTCTAATTGAAAAGCTTCCTTAACAAATAAATTTATTTAGGTAAATTACGATGATCCAATTAAGAATATTTTCATTTCGGATTTCTCTCAGTCGCAAAGTTACCTACGATATTGGTCAAATTCAACTGTAGAGCCGATATTATGGCGAATTCTGTCTGAAGAACTGTTCTTCATCTCCCCAACTTTGATGTTAAGGCTGCTGGCAGTCATATGCCTTTATTTGATTAAGGTTAGACAATATTTTGTTGACCACTCCAGATCCATTCAGAGCGGTCTCACTCTGAAACTAAATGAATCTTTGTTTTTTAATACTCCATTATGTCGCTTTAGACAGAGAGATATTCCGAGCAGTATTGGTTATGTGATAGAGTATAGATCTTTGAACCATATTTCATAAGAATTTTTCTAAGTAAACACAGGTTTTTTGACAGCGAAATTAAATGTTTAATACACTTTATTTATTCCACATCGCTTGCTTTCAAAACATTTCAGAAAATGTGCATTAATTATTTATATGTTTATTTCTCCTTAATTCACCATTCTTCACCTACCGCCACTTAACCATTTTCAACTCAATGATAAAGCAAATAAGAGCACACAACATTCCGAAAGCCCAAACTACAAATATCAGCGAAAAATGTTCGACTTTGAGTGGTTGAAAGTCAAAGGAGACAGTGCGGAAGAATCTTATCTCATTGCTTATGATTCCCTCCTCAGCGCTGTCGACGAACATTTTCTGAAAAATACCCGAATCGAAAATCCTACCCAAAAAATGGTTAAACACCTGCAAAAATGGAGAGCCATGCGGCAAACTTATAAACAGTGGCACCTGTGTAAGCTCCTCATCGACTAGCTTGAAACGGGGTATACGCATGAATTTCTGCTGATACATGAAAAACGCCGCTTTATCCTCGAGGAAAGTGAGTATGTACGAGCTGTTCAAATCGCGCAGCAACTGATATATCTCCGTCCCGCTAACTTCAATCAAGCGATCATAAATTATTTGTGGTATATCAGATAAACGACTCATATAGGCAATATCCATCCTCGTCATTGGTATAACGAATCTCGTGCGCGCAATATCAGCTATGCTGTTAACCTGCGGCTCATAGAGCCGTGATATAATCATGCTCGTCATACTCGTCTGATATAAGCTCGTCAAAGGAAAGCTACAAGCCAATAATAAAATGACACAGAAAATTTGCGCTCTCGTACAACGACTATAGTAGTAACTCGGAAGGTAGAGTAGCGAGCTGAGCGTGCGCAAAAAAACCAAGCCAAAGTTCAGGTGGCGTCCACGCAGCCAGGAGAACAGCATTTGCGCTAGAATTGCATAGCAAAGTGCCAACAATATGAGCAACCAAATTAAACTCTTCATAGGTTTCAGCATGTACATATAGAGCGGCAGTGGTTCGGCATAAGGCGCCATTAAAAATGTGCGATAATTATAAATTACAGCGCTGTGCGAATAATTAGGATACATAAAGAGCAGATCGGCCATTATATCGATTTCTTTATGCTCAAACGCCCAAATTGTATTCGTTAAGTTTACTTGATAGGTAGGCATGCGTACCTCTTTAAATGTGCCGTTATAATGTTCAATAAATAACAATATCAACCAATACAAATAACCACCACTAGCGAGATTTCCATTGGCGTCTGTGTAATGATAAACCCTCGGCGCATTATTGTTAATACTCGAACGTAGCGCATAACCTTGAAAATTCTGCAGATGCGACTTGTCATAATATTCGCTGAGTTTGCTTAAAGCCACCACTTTTATGCGTGGAAATGGTTGATATGTGTAGAGCATTCGATTGACCAAAGCCAGCACTTTGACGAAACCATTTTGCCAACAAAATTGAAAAAGTGTGTTTAAGTTCGAAACAGCTTGCGAGTTTTCGTATACGAACAGCACATTCGTGTAATGCCGTTCCCACAATAGTTCGACCAAAAAATTCATATTGCGTTTCGTATCATCTGCAGGAATAAAAACGATGGTTAATACATTTTCCGTTATGCGACCTTTGATGCCTAGCGTGGCATTTTCGTTGTCAAGTATGATTTTCGGTGTCGAAGCACAGCGCCGATACAGTTCGTTGGCGTGAGCTACGTCATTGCTTACAAAGATATTTAATTCCAATTCTAAATCTGCGGTCAAGTTGTTTATAATGTCGGAAATTAGCTCAGCTCGCAGATTTTTGAAGAGTTGTAGCATCGATAGTAGTAAGAAAAATATTTTTTGAGTTATCATTTTGAAAGTTTATTAATATTACTATTTTATTATTATTATATTATTATTATTTTTTTTTTAATTTTTTTTATATATTTTCTTTTTATTTAATTTATTTCTATAACATTTAATTCGGTCCTATTTTTTTATTCTAAAAAAATGTCTAAGCAAACTTCACCTTTAGTCCAAAGCGACAAACTCTAACTGACCGCCTTTAAGTCGCGCCTAATATTATTAAAGTAACTGCATTATCAAATAACCGTTTTATTTGGAAAATGTCAATTGTAATTGAGTAATCAACGCCTTAAAACCAAAATTCATAAATCAGTGATTTATTGCGACATTTACGGTTATAATTGTGTCATTTAAGACTATCGAAAATCTACCTACTTAAATTTCATATTATATAAGTGCTTATTTATTACTCAATTACAACCCTGCTTGCATTAATCAAACATATGTAGATACACATACACCCATACATGCTTGTGCTTGACTAAATTATGCTTCAAAACACACTCAAATTATATGATTAGGCGTGGCCCCAACTTAATCACAACCTCACTTAGCTGTTAGTATGAACATTGAACACGTGATTAGTTTTTGTTCAACCCTGCGAAGTCGCCACAAACCCTCCCTCCTAAACAAAATTTTACAATTTTTTTTCTTGCTTCTTACTCCCCTCTGGAGCAAAGGACATCTACAAAATTGCGGCATTTCACACGATTGAGTGCTGTGGTCTTTGCGCCGTCCCATGTGATTTTTACTTCGGCTATCTAGAGTCTTCCTTATAGTATG
Organism: Bactrocera oleae; assembly: GCF_042242935.1. Taxonomy (NCBI): domain Eukaryota; kingdom Metazoa; phylum Arthropoda; class Insecta; order Diptera; family Tephritidae; genus Bactrocera; species Bactrocera oleae. Next base: position 60,431,490 of record NC_091540.1, on the reverse strand, counting down.
GCCTATCCAGCGCCATTTTCTGCGCTTTTTTTGCTACAGTATGGATTGATTTTTCGTTAAACTCCAAAGCACTTGATTACTTATAGTTTCGGATCAGAATATTTTTCAGATGATTTGACAGCACTTGCTTATTAATGCATGGAATATCTGAGTGTTGGAGTTTGAGAACAGCCAAGTTTCGCTTTCATATAACAGCGTTGACTTCACCAGTGCTGGGAATATTGTGAGCTTTGTGCTTCTGGAGATTCGGGAGCTTGCCCACATCCACACCGAATACAGCCATACAAGCTTTCTTATTCGACTTGCTCGTCCTACAATTGGCGCTTCTGCTTCGCTGTCAATTGTTATAGTGCTCACGAGGTAGCAGTAGTTCGTCAATACTCGATTTCAGGATTGACAATCTTTAGTTGGCTTCTGCTGAAGGGATTGAATCTCATGGTCAATCATGTTGCGTTTTTTATCACAAGTCGGATAGCGCGTGTCAGCTCGACCAGGTTTTTGGCCATTTTTTACATTTCGAAGAGTATGTCCTATAGTAGGCGAATCCCGATATCGTCTAGGAAGAAAAAAAGAGAGAAGATGAGAGAGATGGCAGCTTTGTTATACTACGATGCTTCTGGTGAACGGACTGCTAATCCACTCAAAAATGTGAATGGGAAAGCCATTCATAATTTCGGAAATGCAATTTTAATGCTTGGGACTCGAGTTAGCATGCTCCCACATATCAGGAAAGTATAACCTTCCAAATTTGACACGAACTAACTAATGAGTTTGCTTGAAATTTTGTATTTCCTATAGAATAATGGCTATGGAATCATTGGAAATGTTCTAGAAGTCTTTTGGGGAGTCTACTTTAGAACAGACACAAGTATTTGTGTGCTAAAAAGCATTCAGTGAAGGTCGTGAATTCATCGAAAACTAGTCTTATGCGAATCGTTCATCCTCCTGACCAAAACATCGGAAAAGTTAAAGAAACAGTGCTTAAAAATCATCTCGTTGGCATCAAAGAGAATCTCAACATATCTTAAGGATAGACTAAACACATTTTGGTTAGTGTTTCGGGTATGTAGCGTGACGTGATGCTTGACAACGAAGTTGAGGGCTCTACATTCATCAAACGCATTGTTACTAGTAGTGACGAGACGTGGGTTTATGAATATGACGTCGAAACTGTCCAAATGTAGCGAATGGCGCTCCAAAAATGAGACGAACCGGAAAAACCCAATATTCGCTGAAGTTTATTATATAAATGTTTAAAAAATTGGATAAAGCTTAACATGCTTGTATTGGCTCGTAGTCGTGCCGGGTTAAATTTGATCAGATATACTTTATATATAATATATATTTTATGAACTTCAGACATCCTCCTACTAGATTTAAAATTACTTTTGATATATCTAAATGCTTGAGTCGAAGACTTGTTAAAACTAGTCAAAATATTGTTTAGGGTGACTCAACTGGAAGCTGGAGTAGATTTAAGATGAATTCATTTTATGGCATGTGTGCGAAGTCTCTTTAATCGTGACCAAATGGGCTGTGCGTGATTAGAATCAAGGCATTATAACCACAAAGTTTATGTGACTTTCAAATTTTCATAGATTTAGCCAACTACCCGCGTACTTTAAATAGAAACTATAACACCGCATATTGCGCCCGAGGAGACCTCCTTTTAACGGCATCAAACTCATAAATAACTTATATGGAATTCTAATTAATTATCTCACTTACAAGAACCAACAATGCCAAGTCGTAGAATTGCACTATTTGAGGCATAATTTCACCGATCAACAGACGAACGAACGCTAAGTACACGCATACACACACGCACACACGCATACACATATATATGGCTGGCATGTAACGGCAAGTGACGCAAATGAGTGCGAATGAGTAAAGAGCAAATGATGTGTGTGCAATTATAATGAATTATTGGTATTTTTGAAACGTTTATGAGGTTGGGGCCGTTTCAAAATTGAAATTTATGTGGTGTTGCTGTCGACATAAAGTACATTTTATTGCCATTTAAATATGATAAATAAGCAGCATTGTTGGCAGCCGATATGCAGGTCGAGACACTTTATATAATTGTACGTATGTATGTGAGTGTGTGTGTGTGTGTGTATGTAATTTTTGACACTGCATTGAAACAGCCGTTTGCAGATAATTTACGAGCTGCATATTCACTTGAAGCCACAGACATACTTACAAGCTTATAATGCAATCATTAGCCGCCTCCTTGGTTTCACAATTTCCAAGAGTACCAAAAACTACAACACTCAGCTGCCGCAACAAGTGCAAGACGTTGTCAAAAAAAAAAACAACAAACAAGAACAACCGTTAACTTCGACTGCACCAAAGCTATAATACCCTTCACAGGTGCATTTCATATAGCTTGAAAGGGTATAAAAAGATCTCTAACTTGATTTTTATCGATCACTTTGTATGACAGCTATATGCTATAGTGCAAAGGTCGTATGCAAAATTTCAGAATGATACATATAACCTGAGACGCTGATTCGCGTATATACAGGCACTGTATAAGATCTGAGATGTTGCCCTCTGGGTGTTGCACTGTTCAGGGTATAAATATGTATATAACGGTTAATTGCAGCAATGCATTTCAGATATTTGAGTGTTAAATTCTCTTTTTTTTATTTATTGCACTGCGGCACCAAGTATTCTTGCGGCATTGCAACATCAATAGCAGCGTCGGCTACTGAAAATGCGTAACATTCGGTTTTAATTGGTGAAAAATAGCCGGCATTTCATTGCCGTCACCAAGCTAACACTCTAACCACATACCGCCAATTGGTTGTACGCATACACACATATATATATATATATATGTATATATAGATATGGTATATACATGAATATTCATCGTTTTATGTGCGTGTGTCAGCGCGTGCGCCAACGCTTTCAGTGGTGTATAAAAATTAAAAGCATTTACCGCTATCGTAGGCGATCAAACGATCAGACGACGGGCGTAAAAGCGTAAATGTGGCGGCAGTAAACGCTTAAGTGCGACCTCGAAGGGTTTTAACTATTATTGTCTACATACATATATGCTATATATATACTCAATCTCAACTTGTTAGCAGTAACTTCAAGAAAATAGGGTTGCCATATACATTTTTATTTCACATTTTTTACCAATATTTTATGAAATTATATTGTACTAAAAAAGACATTAAGTTAAATTACATGAAAGCTTACTGAATGTGTAAGAAAGTCCATGTGCTAGATATTAACTCAAGCTTCATCAAATTTTAGTTGCAATTTCTTCAAAATTCTTAATGATATCACAACATGAGGTTCCCAAATACATACAGCAGTGTATTTTATTAACTATAATACTTAACGAAATGTTGGAGACATAAAATAGAGTCGAGCCTTTTCTCACCCACCATATTTGCCTGATTTGACTTCCTGTAACTATTTTCTGTCTCCGAAGCTCAGCACAACTAAAGAGCGGATCATTAGCAGTAATTTTCCTCAACACTTTGAAGTGCTATCTTTCTCGTTACTTCCTATAAGCTGACATACATATATGCTGCGATTACTAAAAATACAAATAAATAAAAAAAATATAAATAAATACAAGAATTTTTCATTTATTAGAAGGTTTTATTTAGCATTCATTAGAACGATCCGATTTATGTCTAATATGTATCGTTTTGTTCTATAACTTGTTGTGATTTTGAAGGTAATTTCATAAAGCCACTCTCATCGAAACCCTTGTCCCTATTGGTAAAATACTGGGGCAGTCGATTTTCACCAGCTTCTCTTGAGGCGAATTTTTCAGTAGCAAAATAATTCACCATAGATTGGAATAGGTATTAACCACTTGATGTCAGGTCCGTACTATAACATAATATGGCTGCAAAGGAACCTCACAACCAAGCTGCCGGAGCCTTTGGCGAGTCACTGTCTATATGTGTGACCTGCTGCTTTTTGACGGTTCAATTGTTGACAGGTCCGAACTAAGAGTTTAGTCACAGGGTAGTAGCTCCTAGCATATGATTCCTTGACAATCCCATCAAACACAAAGGAAACTTCCTTGCTGACCATCAATTTTGTCTTAGTCGCCGTTTGTGCCGGCTCATCGCGATTCAAACACGACTAGTTTTGCTTCATGTGGTCGCAAGTGACCCATTTTTTATCACCAGTAACACTCCGCTTAAGTAATGAAGCAATTTCGTTGCGAATCAGCAGCGATTCGCAGATGAAAATTCGGTCTATGAGGTTATTTGCGTTTACTCGTGAGACACCCATAAATCGAGCTTCTTTTTAAATCCAGCCTTAATTAAGTGGTTCCAAGACTAAGTATAATGGTCGGCGGTGTATTTTTTAGAACAACTTGAAAGAGAAAATTATGGACAAAAGAATTATCTATAGAGATTTTTAAACAAAATTAGATTACTTAACTATAATCTTTTGAATGAGAGTAACATGGCGGACAAACTTACTTTTCTATAAGTCATGAGCTGGACCCAAATTCTAATTAGTCTTATCATGAAGTTCTACTTGGCTTTTAGTATACAATTTATTGTCAAACTCTTCTCTTTGAGAGCGAGAGAACTAAAGCATATGAAAATCTATCGAGCGGCCGGTCTGCGAACTTCCCCAAGTAAAAATCATACTTATTTATATGTATGTAGTATACAGACACCATTTATACGAACTTAAGCCTCTTACAGCTAATACCGCTCTCATTTTGGTCCTCATCAAAAGAATATGTTTCTCTTGAAATAAAGTTTGAGGAACTGAAAGCTCAGCCAAGACAGATCTTCGTTTATGAATTAAGGGCTTAGCAGAAATTTAACACCTTTAAATATTAGCGTCGGCGCTTACAGTTAATAGCCGAAGGAAATGCTAGCTGTGCGATCTTTATTACGACAAATGCTTCGACAAACGAAATTTCCAATACCAAGTTGTCGGGTACAATATCGGGGGCGTTTAATTAAATAAATATCTGTTGGTGTGCAAGATAAGCTCTACTAAATCCACTGACGAAACCAGCATTGGAACTAGCAAAAGCAAATGATAAGGAAATTAAGCTTTTCAATTGAATTGTTGTGATTTTTTGTGGGTGGTAAAAATAATGTAAACAATTATAGTTCTAATTTTGTAAGAAGATAGCGATAAGAACTGTTCCTAGTTAAGATGTAACCAAAGCAAGTCCGAATTTTTGTCCACCCAAAGACTGTGAACTCGTCGACGCTCCAGAAAACATTTTTTCAGACATATTTTCTGCCGCTACAACAACATTAACTTACATTCTTATGAATACATAGTAGCATTGAAACTGAGAAAAAATGTGTCTTCGGCAACCTTAATGGCATCTTTGCGCACAAATCTTAAGCGCATGCGCGTAAGTATGTGACCACTTAACCAAAGTCAACTACATTTGAGTATGATAAGCATCACTAAAGGATTAGTAGCGCTAATAAATTTTCAAGATTATATTGACCATTTATACACTCGCTAATACATTCTTGCACATTCGCATATCTCTCCACACGCTAACATGCCGTGCTGTCGGTATTACACGTATGAAGTTGTTGTAATTGCTACGCTGCTACCGATTGGCCGATAGTGGCAATTGACCATAAACCTAAGCACTCGAACACTTTCGACATGAGCAACCAATTACACGCAGCAAAGTCGAAGCCGCTGGCATTGGACGCAACCATTCGGCTATGGGCATTTGTCGCGTTCCCCTGTGGCGCAATTGCCAATTTGGTATAGTTTGCATGCAACAACCGCAACCATTCACCAGCAGCCAAAATGCCAACGAAGTATGTCGGAATGTATTGTGCATTCGGTTGCCGAAAGTTCAGCAATAAGACGAAGTGTCGCATGGTAATTACTCGAAATCGGCGTCGAAGTGTTAAATGTGAAGGCAAATGTGTGACTTGGCCTGGAAGAGTTGGTAAAAAGCATGCGGTGCAAAGAGTGTTGTTGCCTCTAATATTTTGTTTAATATCATTGAGATTTAATTATTTTTATATTTTCTAACATTTGACAAAACTGAAATATCGAGTTTAGTTCTTAAGCGTTGAGCGAGTTTTGATGTTATCAATATCATAAGCAATTATTTTTCAAAGCTAAAAATTTGTTAAGCTTTGTGGACTTTCTGAAGATCTTGACTTTATTTTGGTACTTAACGGTTTTATATAGGAATACGTTATTCATTTGCTATTTACAATTCAAGTTCTTGATGTTTCACACAAACAAAGAGCATCGCTAAATTTTTTATTGAGTTGAATGATAACGTTGGCATCGGTTGCACCGAAGCTATGATACCCTAAAAAATGATTTGGTCAACTATTGGATGTTGCCGAAGAATCTTTTGCAGTTTGTGTGAGTGCCTTTTTGAGAACTTTCAGAACGAAATTCGTTCTTGCTTACTGCTCTAAAGAATATGTATCTGTAGGTGGGATCCTAGCAAACAAAATTTATGAAATTTTGAACTTCTTAAGTGAATTGGCTTTGAACAAATTTTTCTATCATTATAATCTACTATCAAATCTACCTTTAATTTTAGTCTTTTTAAAATATTGATAAAGCTGAGTATAGATTTTTTATTTAGATTTTTGTTGCATTGCTCTATCAAAGGACTGCTATATCTGTTTATAAAGTATAGGTATTATTCGTTGAATAGACAGCTCTATACTTAGTACTGCCATAAGTTCTGTTACAAATTCAGGCTTTATAAAAAGAAAGCTATAATGCATACAATTATTTTATTTAATAATGCATATGTGATATTAAATGAGTGAATGAGCGACTAACTTTATTCGTTATGGTGATCTCTTGCTTTCACACGAGCCCTTAAACGTATCGGTACTTGATCAAAAGCAGCACGCATAGTTTATATTAGTTTTAACGACGCTGCTCGAATCGAAGATTTTTTAGACTCTTCAAATTTTTGTGGGTTATTCGACCGGCCATCTTCTCCAACTCTGACCACAAACTGTACTAAAATGGATTCAAAACTGGACTTCCAGACGGCCAAGCATCTGCAGCTCTGAAACCAGGAATATTATTTTAAAATTTTCATTTTAATCTCATTAATTATGCTGGAAAGCCAGAAATCATAACCGGCCTTGGAGCATCATTATTACTAATGTGCTTAACATGCGACGATAAAGCGACGATCATACAGTTGAGCAAATTCGGGATGAACCAGCTGCTCTACGGAACAACGAAAAACTTCAGATCTCATATCGGCGAGATAAAGTTGAACAACTGAACGACCTATTCGAGGATAAAATGCCATAACTGTGTAAAAGACTTAGAAACCTGAGTTAAATTAGCCCACATTTTCCAGAACTACAATGGCACTGAACCTAGTACAGAAGCTAGGCACTTTCGATTCTTTTTAAGTTCTAGCTCCGTACTCGATATCCACAAGTATAAAGCAAAGCATGAACTAACGCTTTGTCTAATTAATATTAACGCAATTATTCCGCTCACTTTTTTTTTTTTGTGTTTGAAGAACTTTAAATTTCAATTTTAATTAAACAAAAGACTTAAGAAGCAAACCTGCATTAACGTTTTGTGAATGATAAGACAAAGCTTCTACAAAAACTATAATTTCTATGAAAATTTCAAAATATAATATATAAAATTGCTTGCATTTATTCTTAGCGCAGTTTTAGTTCGTTCATTTGTCATATATATTTTTGCGCAAAAAGCATTATGTCACTTTTAATTGGGTAACCTTGACAACAACACCGCCAACAGCCACATTCACTCGACGCTGCACTGTGGAGCCGTCAAGGGAATAAGAAAATATTTTAACAAACAAAATCAGCAGGCGATTAGATTGAAACAGTACGCTCACAACTTGAAACAACAATAACAACAGCAGCAGTAATAATAGTATGAAAAGCACATTACAGCCACACATACCCAAGGCCATTTGACGGCTTTGAATTACAACGTGCTACATTTGCCACACACGTACTAGCATATATATATACTTATATATTTATATATATATTTATATATTATTTATATTATATTGTATATACATAAGTATATTTTTTTAAAGTTTATATTGTAAAGTTAGTTAATGAAATGTCATATTTTGATGGCTGCAGCAAATGAAAGTCCTCTGCGAGGTCACGAAAAGTTAAGGTCGCTGAACGAGTGTGTCTAATATATGTGGGTAGCAGTGAAAATGAAGGTTACAATTTATTTAAAATATTTTTTTTTTAATGTAATAACGTACTTCATCAATATATTTATAACCTTTGCAGAGTATATTAAGGTTGCCACGAAGTTTGTAACACTCAGAAGAAAACTTCGAAGACCTTATGAAGTATATTTATAACTGATCAGCGTTATGTCATCCGTCTGTATATTCGCAAACTAGTCCATTATTTTTTGAGATATCGATCTGAAATTTTGCACACATTCTTTTCTTCCTAAGAAGTTGCACACTTGTCGCTGCTATAAAAACTGATCGATCAAAATCAAGATCTTGCAAGAAAATCCTTTTTTTTTTGTTTTTGAAAATACCATATATTATCAATGAAATTGGTCACTTCATTTTTAAAATCAATACATCATGCACTAAAAGCTCTTTCCAGCCTTTTGGAGTGGATACCAATCGGTGTCGCAAGAATATGAAAAATGTGAGAGAGATAGAGAGAATAAGATCTTTTAAAGAGACACAATTTGTAAGTCGACGAACAGACGTCGCGAGTTTCTTTCATATATTTTACACTTAAGATTAATATTGATTTTTTATTTAGTGAAAACAAATCTTAACCGCCGTTTTTCTGACTAAAAACTGTAAAAACTACAACTGCATCCATCTGCAGATGAAATCAGATATACTTTCAATCAATAAGCTTTATCTTTTAATGAAACTTTAGGTAAGAGAGATGGTTCCAACAAACCAACTAGGATATTAATTGAAGCAAAGCTAGAGCCATACACTGGAGCAGCTCTCACTTGTTTAACTTGCGTCTTGATATTTAACATAGGCTGGTATACATTTAGAGTTCTCCGCCAGTTTAATGCTCAAACTCAAAGAAACTTAAATAATTTCGGGTTCCGCAGCTTCTAAAGTAAGCATTTCTGCTTTACTTGTAGTCTCATAGTAACCGAGCGTTGCTCAAAAATTTCGTTTTAGTCATATTAGCAATGGAGAAAAAGAGAGAAAGAGAGCTGATACTTGATAGATTACCAATGTACTTGTTTTGGTGAGATCGAGCTTTCGCAAAAATCAATAAAGGAAATTAACAACGAAGCTTGAGCGAGGCTAAGAATTCTAAGACAACATGTTTGGCTTTCGAGCGCTCAGACACTGATACAAATCTTAGTCAAATGGTGTGCGACTATTAACTATGCATGAATAACTATGTTAGATAATGAGACGATAAAGTTGAGTGAGACTTCTTTTGTCATTGCAGAATATTCCAGAACGATAAGGATATACGTATGTGTGTATATATATACTTGATAAACCAACCTACATTGAAAATTATTTTGAGTACTCTAAAAGCCACACTTTAAGCGTGTATTCTAGTGTAGAATTTCAAAAAAAATCGTTTTTTCATATTTTCAAAGTTTAACTATATATGCTATACTATATGTTTACTATAAGTTTACGAGAGAATTTTTGAAAATTTAAAGTATTTCCGGAGATATAGACATTTTACTGACCCGGCCTTCGAACTGGTTCGCCTGAGTCTAATCAAACAAAAGACTTAACGCGAAATTGTATTTCATTTCAAATAGATACCGAGGATTTCTCGTGTTCTACTCGACCGATTTACTTGAAATTTTCAGAAAACATTCTTTATAGACTGCCCTCGAGTATGAACTAGATTCATCCCCAAATTTTTACATTTTTAAAAATACAAGAAAATAAAAAAATATGGTAAAAAAAATCGTCGCCATTTTTTCAAAACAATTTTTTATTCCTTATCGCTAGTTCATACACTTGCGACGTCATTGCAGGTTGATAATCTTTTGTTTTTTTTTTTTTTGATTTCAGATGACTAGTAGCGTTGAAATCATGGGTATGCTCATGTGCCAATTTTTTGAGACCCCCACTTCATCAGCTGACAGTTTTTTAAATTTTAATAATTTTTTTTTTTTTTGAATTTTTTCCTATACACTTGTAACAATAATATTTAAATAACTGAGACAAAAAAATCGATGCTAAAAATATTGATTGCCTTTTTTCACGACACTTTAGAAATTACCTAAACTTTATGTCACTAGACTAGAATACCACCTTAAATCATAAAGTTCTACGACATCTTTTAAATTCTAAACAGTCTCAACCGCTTAAAGCTTCTGCTTTGACTATATTCCGACAATATCTATACCCTCTTGGGTGGGGTTTTGTAAAAAGAAATGTAACCAATGTGACACACTTACAAGATTATTCATGCCGAAGTATTCTTGCAATCGCTTCTAATTTATAACAATATTATTCTTGTAGCAACCATACAAATGAAATCACTTCAGAGCAGCATACAAGGCAGAGAGACTACGTCGGCGAACTTTACTCTAGACCGGGTTGACAAGCGCCGTTGTCGCCGCCGATGTGAATAGAGAGGTTCGCTGATCTGTTGCAATTAGCAAATCACACACATTTTTTATTTACTTGCATTTCGTGTTAACTGTGCTGTTTAATTCTCTACCATGCAATTGCATTCGATCAAATGACGCTGCTATCCAATCTAATTTAGCTGAAATCAACGGCTTGGCTTGGAATTAAGCGCTGCAAACGCCAACAGCAAGCAGCAAGCTCATGAAAGCCGGCGTGGCGCTGATTGCATGGCACTTTGCTGCCAATCGCCAGCGACGATATAAATCAATCATTTTGCCGTTCATGCCACTGCCATTCGAGGCGTTCCGGAAGACCTCCGCGCCCGACGGCGGCAGCCCACAAGACGCAGCTGAGTGGCGGTGTGGCGCTCGGCTTCAGTGCTAGAGTAATATAGGAAGATAAAAACAACAATTTCCCTCTTGTATACAAAAAATAAGAAATAAGAAAAGCAACAACAAACTCGTTACATTAGCATGCGCGCATGTGTGTTTGTGTGTGTGTGTCTATTATTGAGATGGTGTGTGGCTGTGTTGTGTCACCTTGAAAGCTGCAAGAACTTATGTCGTGCACGAAGCGATTGCCAAGTCGGCTATAAATCTACTGCACTGCACCAGTTTATAATTTGTTTCTACTTAGTTTTAGAATATGAAAACATTTGTCTTCGCCTTTCCAAATGAGCGCGCGCTTCCTACCCTGCTTGGGTGCACAGCGTTCTTATAGCAGAACACACACACACAAGGATACTTACATATATATATATATATATATATATATATATGTGCGTGTGTTTGTCGATTATTTTCTTTTTTAAACAATTTTATTAGTACTAATATTATATTGCTTTTTTCCACTCGCTAAACAAGTAACGAATAAAAAACGAGTAAGAGTAAGCGCTCGTTACTGGATATTCAGCGTTTTCATGATTTCAACGGTTATTGATTTGATAGAAATCTTATTATTGATTAATGTGTTATAAAAACGACAAGTGCCCGCGAGAAAAACCGTAATATTCTAGCAATGTTAGCGTGCTAGAAATATAAAAGAATTCAATTTGGCGGAGCGTAGTTTAAATGAACATTAGAACACTTACTCTAGAACTCTTAGGCACTCGAAAGTCTAAGTTAAAGTTGAGTTGTAATATTTATTGAGTTACTTCAGCGCGATAACTGTTAATAATTACTGTTACTTGTAATTTCGATAGGAGGGCGCTAAAAAAAGATAGAGATAGAATTAGCACATACGGTAAGGTCTAGTTAAAGGAAATTCTTTATTTTTGCATTAAAATTAAGGTTCACAGTTAATTCTGCGCCGTTTTCTTCCATAGTTTCTTTGCATTTTGTAGCTAATTTCGTAATGTCACTCATAGCAAACCGCGTCCCTGTTGGCAAAACCCGGCGCAGTCAATTCTTACAAGCTCTCTTTGAGGCAAGTTTTTCATTAGGAAAATCATTCGCCGCAGACAGGTACAGGTAGTAAGCACTTGGTTCTAAGTCTGATCTATAAAATTAATGCATAATAACCTCGCAACCAAGCTTCCGGCGCTTCTGGCCAGTTACTATCGATGTGTGTGGCCTGATGTTGTCTTGTTGGAACACAATTCCTCTTCCATTGATCAAAGCTGGCCGACGAGATCAAAATTGTGCTTTGCTTCTACATAAAGAGTCAATTGGAAACATAATTGCTTTCCTCATAATAGAGCTTATATGACGAAACTACCACCAACGCGGAGAGCTCTTGGAAGCGTTCAAAAATTATTTGCTGAAACGTCCATATAAAAAAGTTTCTAAAAGAGACCAACTGAATTGGAAATCGTTAGACGTAACTCTCTATTCGTCCTTCAAAAAGTTAGCGTTCGGAGAATTAGAAATAATTAATACATACATTTCATTCATCTTCGAAATCGTCTTTTCGTTAGCGTGACCTTCGTCATTTTTTAAGTTTATCTGGAATGGAAGGTAGTTAGAAAAGTAAACATCTTACAGAGAGCGGCACTCACAGGACCTCACTTAGAACCTCAATCGCATCTAGCATAAAATATACGCTTCGCTGTTCCTGAGCGTAATGATGATCGCAACAGTAAAAGACCATTACAGTTTCCAACCTTCGACTTTAAGCTGCATAGCTCTTCTAAAAATTCTCATAAAGAATAATAAAACACACTACTAGTACACCTTAAGTGTTCAATAGAAGAAGCAGTCGCTATACTAATTATTTCATAAAATAACCTGGTTCTTACTAAGCATAGCAGAAAACTAACTCAGCGTTAGCTTCTTGGCTAACTTTTGAGCTAATCCAAATTAGTTCCGAAAGCTATCACTTACCATAAAGTGTATTTTATTTTCGAAAGCAGAGCTGTGATGCGGCTTTCTGTAATCCTCTGGGTGTCCAAGTATTTTATACACAGAATTTATATAAGCTGGTTTTATAGCGTCGAATTGATTTTGCGTAATTTGTCATCGAAGACTAAGCAAGCATGGTAAGTTTTAGTCAGCTGGACCTTTGCCCGTTACAACTGTTGAGAGATTAAATTTCCGTTACACACAAGCTCAGCATTACCTCATCGTGTATTCATGCGTGTCCTCTTAGCCACAGATGTCGCAACTAGAGAATGCTTCGTAAATATTACCATGTTAGAGAGCTCGTGCTTTCCGTTGACTCTTTGCATTGAGCCTATTGTCATGAGCTCGGTCTTGTTTCAGGCTTTCAGATCAGTATAGCGCATTTCCAGCACATTAAATCACCTTTAACGAAGAGAGGACGCCTTCTTAAAAGTAATATTCAACCCGATAGCTCATTGACTTATCGTTCGATCCTAAACTCATTATCGATAGCATCTAGCTAGCGCTTGACTTATAGGATTGCTATATTGACAAGCTTACGTGTAAGGGTAATCTTATCTAACTATTCCGAATTGTAAATTGGAGCTTGCTTGATTGCTCGCAAGAAGATTCGTCACTATTTAGTTATAAGATCAGAACATTTTTAGATGACAGAGGTGAGTAAACAGTTCAACCTGTACCAGCCACATTTTCTACTATACCGCACAGTAATAAGAAGGTAAGGGAGGGAGCTAATAATCATAAGCTTATATTATTTATACGAGAAGCTATATATATATATATATATTATCAGATCGGCCGTATTTAGTAATTTAATTGTGCCGTCGGTTATCTATAGCCGCTTTGCAATAGGTTTCTTCTCATACTCTGCTAGTTCACTCTTCGAATTGTTGTTATGGCATCATGCTTGTTAGCTTCCAGAAGTTCACAAGAGCTGCCGAGGAGTAATCGCTCACTCATTCAAGCAATAAAAATGCAATTATACATCTACATATATACATTTCTATGCTAGTTATTCCATATATATATGTTTGTAGTTTTGCTTCGTGTTCCTTGGTAATTAAGTTTTCTGAAACGAAATATTTCTGTTTAATTATTTGCATAGATTTGAAAGGAATGCCAGCCAACGCTTAACCCCAACTCTCCAACTGTGCCAACACCAACTGCGCTTTTCTTATTGTTCTCTTGATTTGCCTCGTGATTTATATGCATTTTAAAATGGAATTGATTTGAATTAAACCTCAGCTAGCGACTGCCTGTGAACGTGTCAAAATACATCAATCAAAATGTAACATTCACCGTTCGGATTTGTTTCAACATGCCATTTATTGTCATTTCATGCAAAATACACAAAACTTTGGTGCACTCACATGCATATATACATATAAATATATTCATAAACATTTATGTATAATTAACCAAATATATGTACTCGTATATGGATATAAATACCCTGTCGGAAGTTCTGTCGTGATGAAACACCACCATACTAAAAATCTTTGGTATTAATTTCGATCATACAATCAAAAGTTGCAAGAATTTTTTCAGTACTCAATTCTGCCTTACTTACTAATAATAACAATACTTCAATTTCGATACACTCACTAATTCTGCACTTATATATTGCAAAGTAAAAAAGGCTAACAGAGTTCATAATGCGGTTCTATATAAAATGTACGTGGTTCAATTTCATTAATGAAAACCATTAACTTCTTAGAATAGAAAGAATACTGTTTTTGATACGAAATATATTTTTTTATTCAATATAATCTCCCTTAACTTCAATACACTTATTCCAAAGAGTTTCCAATAATTGTATACCATCCCTATAATGACTAACCGAAAGCTCTATAAAATACTCGCCTCCGTATTACTCTGTAATAGCTTCTTCATTCAACGAAAAACCTTTTCCACGAAGGAATTGTTTCAGGTTTCTGAAGAGATAGTGGTCGCTAAGAGCTAAATCTGGTGAATACGGTGGATGCTCAAGCAATTCGTACTTTAATTCGTTGAATTTTGTCATGGTTAAAACACCTTTGTGAGCAAGTGCATTGTATTTTTTTTTTTGCTGCAAACCAGGTCCTTCCTTACGAATTTTTTCATCCAGCTGATAAATATTCAAAGTTGATTGTTGGCTGCAATAATATTCAAATGTGATTGTTTGACCTTTCTGCAGATTAATAATCAACAAAATTCTTTTTACGTCTCAAAAAGCCGATGCCATAACCTTCTTTGCTGATCGTTGTGACTTCACCTGCTTTGAAGCTGAACAACCAGCTTCAGTCTACTGTAAACGTTCTTGTTTCAATTACCTGTAGACGGATCATATTGGTTGATCTAAGTATCATCCATAGTTATAAAACGATTTATTCTGCTTAAAACGTTCCAAAATATGCTGAGAAATTTCTTTTCGATCCAGTTATTATTGAATTGTTAATGTATGCGGCACTAAAATTCCAAACAGCTTTTTCATATGTAATTCTCCACCTTTTGTTAAATAAAGGTATTGACTAATAATACCTTCGACAGTCCAATCGCCCCAGAGACTAACTTTTTTTTTGCTGTAAAGGCGTCTGGGAGGGTTTTTACAGCTATTCCCTCTCCAAATACCATAAATATGACTATTCATTAGGGTGGAGTGAAAAAAAATTTTTTTTTGAGGGTAAAATCTGTAGATTATAAAAAAAGAAAAATTTTTAGACAAAAAAAAATTTTCTTTTTCGGTCCACCCTACTATTCATGGACCGACGCAACAATTGTAGATGAAGTTTTTCGCATAGAAGGCAAGTTTTCGAAATAGACTTCTACGATTTTTAAACGCTTTATTTCCATGTAATTTGTCAAAGTATCCTCAACCGAAATGTCAAACCAAAGTTGTATACTTTGACAAGTAGTTTGACATCTATTCAACTGCAAAATATATAATTCCATACTAATTTAACGGCTTACAAGATATATGCAGATATTAATATAGAGTAGATACCTTACTACTGTAATCTAAATACCTATGTTACCAACATAACCTAAAATCCGAAAAAAATATTTGAAAGCAAAATTGGCGAGATATACACTTAATTTATATAACAATTATATTTTAACACAGGGAAACTAATAAATAACAGTAAAATATGTGAGCGACAACATTTTGCCAACACTTCCGAAAATTTCCTACAGGGCATACATGCAAAGCAATGCTTAAAGTCACAGCGACACCCACCCACCAATGTTGACAACAACTGCGAGCAATTATTATTACAGCTACACCAATGCAAGAAAAATTGCATAAATTTGAGCACAAAAATTGTTGTTGCTTTTGCTTTTTTTTTGTTTTTTGGCTCAAATTATAAGCTTTTGCATTTTGGTGTAAGACAAAACGGCGGTTAGCGAGCAGAGTCATTGCCAGCGCCTGGCCACATTTAGCTTAATTTGTGTGTGTGTATGTGTGTGTGTTGAAAAATAGACTAGAATGAGTTATGTTAAATTTATTGGTTATAATGGAAGAATTAGAATAAAAATGTCAAAATGAAATGCGAATAAAAATTTCAACAATTCACAAAATGCAATTACCACATTGAGCAATGTGGTCACAATGTTGCAAGAAGGTAATTTCGTTCGCAGCATGTTGGTGTCATTTGCATTTGGCGCTGCCGCTGCTGCTGTTGTTGTTTTTGTTGGTGTTGTTGTTGGCTTTATTCGACAGTCAACGGGCGGCGCGGCAGTTAGAAATTGACGTTTGGCGGTTGCCTCTTGGCAATTGGTCGTTAGTTATGGTTGGCGTTGTTGTTGTTGTTGCTGCTGTTGCTGCTTTGGCAAGCCTTGCCTTGCGATTGTCATTGTTAGTCCACGCCGCTGCCAACCAGCCTTCATGCGCTCCGCATTGTTTGCCTTAGTTGTCGCTGGTGTTTGTTGTTGTTGTTGTCGTTTTTGTTGCTTTAGCTATTATTATTAATATTTAATGTTATTTCTATATTTAAGTCTTTGGCCAAGATGGAAATAGTAAAATTAAAATGCTGCGCGTAATTTATGCTTTTAACTTAAGTGGGTGGCATATTAAATACGCCAAACGGTACACACGTACACACACATACATACCCGCACATACATATTACCTATACAGTTGTATAACTAATGCCGCTGGCGTTTTGCAGTGGCATTTAGACGGTAACTCGCAAGTGATTGTAAAATTGTAAAATTAACTAACGAAGGGGAATCGCTGCGGGCCCAGAAATATTGCGCAAGGAATATTTGAAAATTAAAAGACAAAATAAATAAATAAATTAAATGAATAAAAAAATAAAAGAATAAAAAACTAAAAAAAAATTCAGTAAAAATTACATTAAATTTGTCATAAAATAAAATTAAGTTAAATAAAACGAAAGAAAATAATATATAAACAAAAATGCAATTCAATTAATAAAATAAAATATACTGAATTTAATTAAATTAAACTAAACTAAATTAAAGTAATTAGAGAAAATAAATTAAAACAAGAAAAAACATTAACTTCGGTGTCACCGCAGCTATAATACCCTTCACCAATAAAAAAAAAAGTTTTCCATACAAGCACTTGATTCCGATCGTTCAGTTTGTATGGCAGCTATATGCTATAATGGTCCGATATATGCGGTTCTGACAAATGAGCAGCTTCTTGGGGAAAAAATAATGTATGCAAAATTTCATATCGATATCTCATAAACTGAGAGACAAGTTCGCCTATATATACAGACAAACGGGCAGACAGACAGACATGGTTAAATCAACACAGCTGGTCGCGCTGACCATTTAGGTATATATTTTATCGGTTCTCAGACGTTTCGTTCTGGGTGTGAAAAACATCATGTCAAACTTAACCCTGTTCAGCGTTTAAAAATTAAATTACTGCATTTTACTAAACTAAATATATTAATGTAATTTTTATTTTTAATTTATTAAAATTAATTGAATTAGACTAAATTGAATGTGATATAATATATATAAAATAAAATAAATTATATAATATAATGTCTAATAAATTATTATTTTTAATTAAACACAAATAATAAACAAAATAAAATTTCATTAAAAAAATTTCAAAAATTTAAATATTTTAATTAAATTAAAGGGTTACATGGTTAAAAATAATAATTTATTACACATTATATTATATAATATTTTCGTCGAGCAAAAAATGCCTTATTTTCAATACTGTTTTCATATAAAAATTTAAATATTTTATTTAAACTTTTTATTATTACGAAAATACTCAAGCGCTGAACTTTTCAAAGCTGTATCTCCAAAACTATTGCTGGTATCAACTTGAGAATTTAGTACAATATTCTAGAGATTTTATAAAATTAAATAAGACAAGAAGCCGTGAAACCCATGTTAGCCTTAAATTAAACCAAATTAAATCAAAGAAGTAGTAGACCAAGTCCCATTTTTGATCTGGAACTCATTTGAAGCTTATTTAAAAAAAGTATAGGGTCTCGTAAACAGATATTGTATTAGCATAGTTGGAACAATCCGATATATAACGCCACATGCATAGAAACCCTCGTCCCTATTGGCAAAACATTGGGACAGTCGATATTTTTAAGCTTCTCTTAAGGCTAATTTTTCACCAGCTAAATAATTCGCCATAGACAGAAACAGGTAGTAAATTGTTACATAAGAACCATGCAAAAACATTCCCGGAACTGCTAGCGAATATCGATATGTGTGATCTGGCGTTGGCCTGACGGAACACCATTCCACTTCTACGAATATTGTCTAATGCTTGCTGCTTCTAAGCGATTGGTTTCTTCAGAAGGCTAATTGTTGACAGCCCAGATTCGAATTGAGAGTTTTGACATACAATTAGCTTTGTTTTTAAAAATTTATCCAATTAATATCGCTTTTCATAGTGGAACCACTATAATCTGTAGGGATAAGGAACTTGAAAGGAAGAACATTCTCACTTCTGTTACACTAAGAACCCTTTTGTTAGTAACAAAATTGTAGCCTAAACTCTGTCTATCCATCCCTAATGACTTTTACTGTTCTCCTTTGAGCCAATATGGGTCCTCTACTGCTCTCTATTATTAAAAAATTAAACAAAGTTGTTTCCTTTTCCTTCCACTTTCGTCTATATAGTAATTTTTTTTGTTTAGTGTACCAACTATTTCTCTCTCTCTCTCGCTCTCTCTCTTTTTCTTTCCTCTCTTTTACTCTTGTTCTTTTTTTTCATATCTTTTCCAATTATTTCTCTGTCTATGTCTCTCTCTTTTTCTTTACTCTCTTTTACTCTTGATCTCCTTTTTCATATTTTTTTCAATTATTTCTCTATCTCTGTCTCTCTCTTTTTCTTTTCTCTCTTTTACTCTTGTTCACTATTTTCCTGCCTCTCTCTTTCAATTTAACTGAGCTACTAAGTCTAGCTTACTCTAGCTTAACCAAAGGTAATCCAATCTTACCATCCAGCAAAGAACTTAACCTCACATAACTGAACATAACCAAAATCACTTTTATCTACCTAAATTCTACTCTCTACCTAAGTTCTAAGTTAAGCTCCATATCAATATCTTTACGAGTTTACTAAGAGTTTAGCTAAACTATAAATAACTCGAAAATTTTTGTGAGAATAACGGAAATAGTTTTTCGCCTGACATAACCTACAATACACAGTATCGCATTTTCCCTTTCACTTGAGCTCTTATTTGATTAATTCACTTGTCTCCCACAGTATATACTCGTAAGTCATAACAAATAAAATTTATGTACTTCGTTAAATGTAATTTATACCGAAGCAGTTGTATGACCTACCAAATAACGTCTTCATTACCGCTCCAATGACACTTGTCTTTGGCGCAATAAAGACTACCACCTTACTGAAGTTTTATTAAATTTTGAACATTTTCGGCGACACCAACTGCCATTTGCAGTTACCGCGCCAACACTAACGAACCGAGCAGCAAAAAACAAACCGAATTGTACCGAACCCAAGCGAACTGAATTCAACACGACACAATCCGCTCATAACGGCAGACGCGACCAGCGGTCTTCCAAGATGAGAGTGTCAAATGCCTAAACTGGATTTATTGCTTATTACCAACGTTGTACAACAACAACTCCAAAACAACAAAACAATGTAATAATAAAAATTGCCTTTCCGTCGCAGACTAGTTGAGCATTGCATTCGGCTTTGTTGGCGCCCGGCGATCTTATCAGCGACAATGAAGCAAGCAAACAAAAATCAAGCGAAAATAATAATAAACAACAACAACCACCGCAAAGCAAATGCATAACAAGTGCACAAATTTGTAATATTATTATAAAATTAACACCTGCAACTTGGTTCGCATCATTTAAGGCAAACAAGTCGCCTTCTAACATCCGCCGGCTGCGCAGAAACACAATGGACCATCTGTGTCGTTGGCGCGCACCTTTCGATTTTTCGGCAGCTTGCTTGTGTTCCAGCCATGTCTTGGCCATGCATTTTGCCATTTGTTGGATTGTGCTGCTGTTTGGTTTATTACTACGGTCGGTTGCAAGTGCGCATGCGCGGCAATTGATTTTCTCACGCTCCGCATTGGTGGCTTCGGTACACGACACGCCGCGGCTAGGTGAGTGCACGCGATTTGCTTATGTAAGGTGTTGCTCTGCGATGCCTCACATGACCATCGGCAGTTGCAACGAAAGCGTCGTACAAATCGCCATGGCGTCTATGAAAATTCACGATATGTTTCAACGAACACAAGAGGCGCTATTGTGTGGAGTAAGGAATTGGAATGCTGCAGATGTTGAAGAATGAGAAAATATAAGTTAAATTCAATGCCGAAAGCCCTCGCAGTTGGGTGTGTTTTTTTCGTTCATTTGGGATAAGTTGAGGGTTGGTTGTAGACTCTATGCCGGCTGGCCTTATTTAATACCGAATTCTAAGTATTGCCGTAGCGTTTAACCCTAAACTCAATATTTTGACGCATTACTCTCCCAACTCAGCTTGGCGCAAACCAGATTATTGCAACCAATTCTTATCTATATACGCTCTTTCCGGCTTTCGTAACAAAACTCGCAATTACCATAAGAACACATAAAAGTTTGGACAGGACAGTATTTTTCTCAAATTTTTGGTTTATTCGAGTTAATTCGAGCTTTCATCGACCACCAGATGAAATCCATTCGTCTTCATATACTAATGATTATGCGCTATTGAAGTCTGAACTTCGTCTTTTTGACTTGCATTGGAAGTGAACTTAAGCAAAAAACGTCGGCGACTTCGGACGACAGTTGCTACGTGATCTGGCATCGATAAGATCGGCGGAAAGTTAAAAGCGAAAAAACCTGAAAACCGCACTGAAAACAGAGAATCAGAGACAGTTTTCAGACTGCCAACATAGGAACTAGTTACTTTTCGGAATACTAGCTATCATTTTGGGTTTGAGCCACATATAATAAAGAGTTCTATGAACTCATTGTCGCTGAAAGCTTGCGTGGCACAAAACAAGTCATTCCTCATATAATATTTCAGAACAATTCGTCGAAACGTTCAATCTTTTGATTGTAAGTGGAGTCGACTTCCATGACACCTCGAAACGATACGTTTCCCCACAGTAGAATCCAAGCGATCTTCAACGCTAATTCAAATGTGAAAATTCAGTTCTCAACAACTGTGACAACTATTCTGCCATGAATAGAGTGAACAATTAATAAACGTCTTCTAGCGCACAGGCCAGTGCGTCCCAACTTCTCGCGTGTCAGTGCGAATGCAAATACAAATTTCGGCAACTGCATCACGACACGAACTCCGACAATCTAACTACATTTACTACTACGTATAATGAACGGGTAAACGAGTTAGTAACGACAATTAATTACTCTCGCACTATGTCTTGCCACTCGTGTGTAGCAGGTGCAAAGTGTCGCCTCGACAAACATTGCGTACGCCATAGTGACTGACCGAATGTTAGCGTGCGTTGCGAGCTTGAATGAAAGCTTCGATTTATGTAACAGTTAGGTTGAGTAGGCCAAAGCAGCCTCATTCACATATGGGAATGTGCAAAATTAATGGTATATTGTCTGTGTGTTTAGCACAACCGTCAGTTATAGACTAGAGTGCACCCTGTAAGGTAAGAAAACTAAACTTTTTTGTTAATACGAGTTTTTACTGAATTTTCAAAGAAAAAAAGCTAGTATGATATGACTACCTTGCTTCTAGCATAGAGCTACGTACAACATTATAATTTTTCAAACGCCCCTGGAAATCTTAAAAAGCGTTGGATATCTTAAACAGCTTTAAAAATTTCGGTTTTCCTCGTTTGGAGCCAGTTTCCTCGGATAAATGCAATTACGTAGCACCCAAGATCTTTTAACTGTTTGCTTGTAAGTTTGTAAGAGATCACAACTCCGAAGCGAATATTGCACTCTTCAAAAGAGTAACACTTCTCGAGCCTGTAAACGACATTGTTTATAAAGTACGAGGTTTCATAAGTTTCTCTCTTCAAGTACGGCTCTTTTTTGGCAGATAATACGGTATCAAAAGTTGATCCAGCTCAGGCAAGTTCGTTCGCTTTCTAGTCCCGTGGTCCTGTGGTCGATATGTCCATTTTTAAAACTGTTCTGAACATTAAAATGTCTCCCTTATATCAGCAGTACACCCGAAAACTAGCCAGGAATTCTATATTTCGCCGAAAATCTCCATTGGCTTTACTTGTAGGCCTGGGGAAATAAAAATCATTAGGACTACATAGGTACATCTACTAATAGGTGTACATAGATACAGAAACTTCAGAGCTGCAAAACAGCAAGTGTGAATCTTGCTGTGAAAGATGACTTGGGCGTCTCACCTATTGCTAGCGAAGTACTGTTCGTGTCTCGTGAAACCCGAGTGCCTGGTTCAAGGTAACAAATCAACAAAAAAAAAATATTTGCAAGTAACCAGAGTCCACACTTGACACTATTTACCTCTTTCAAAGCACTCAAATCAAATCAACTAGCTTATACAGGGTCTAGAAGCCACAAATATATTAAAACATTTCGACGTAGTAACCTTTACTGGAGCAATTGCTAGAAAAGTGTTTTTTGCTTTCTAAATGATTTCTAATGCTGCAGCCAAAAAACTAAGCCATATCTATTCGCAATATAACAGGTTTTATGGTATGTAACTAAAACTTAACCGAATTATAACCGATAAAGTATAGTTGTTCAATATCCCCACGACAGTCGGGTCTGCTTAATCGGAATGAACACAGACTATTATCCAGCTAAGGACTGTCAACTCGGCAGCATGCCTCCATATTACTACAATAATGTTTTCTGCCGCTACAACAACAACAATAGTATACTAGAACCATATGTAATAAAATATTGATTTTCTAGTCTCGATTTCGATTTCGACGGAAAGTTTCGGTTTTGTCTAAACACAAACATATTCAACTATCTATGATCATTAGGGTGCACCTGAAAAATATTAGTTAACAGATATTTTTCCATCTTCCATCAATCGAGACTACAACATACGTATATCGTATTAGAAGTAATCAAATTTTGTGTTTAACGAACCTGAAGATGTGTTCTACAAAGCACAAAGCACTTAATGAAGCCTCTCAAACTTCAAATTAATAAAAAAATATAGTTTTTTACCATGTCAGTATTGGTAAAGTGATTGATATTTTGCAAAACTATTATAAAAGTGAACTTCACACATTTAACTACCACCCTAATGTGCATGCATGTGCGTACTACATGCAACCAACAAATCTCCACTTGCTTGATTGTTGCTAGCTGATAAGCTGATGTTGTTTTTGTGGTGTCACTAATATCACGAAACGATTTAAATCTACATTATAGAAACATATCGATGCAAATTTCTGATTAGGATTTTAGCGGGCAATTTGCATACAAATTTATGTACGAGATAAGCACTGGTGGTTAGTTGAAGTACATAACAGCGATGATTGTTGTTGTAGCGGCATTTTGGTGAATGCTACTGAAGTGACACTTCCTGACTAGATAAAAATCCGGGTAAGCTCTGGTTACGTGAGCCACCTGTCATGCGAAAGATTATTGTACCATGCTGTTGTTCTTGTTGTAGCGGCAGAAAAGATATAACACAATTTTTGCGGGACTTATGCTGAGTAGACAGTTCTTGGACAAGTCTATCTTGGTTGCGTAGACCTGAATGCGCGTAATATTATTCCCGAAATAAATAGAGCTTAACGGTTATCCTTCTTAGTTATCTTTTTACACCGACTTTTGAACGCAGTATATTAAGTTTGCCACGAAGTTTGTTATACCTAAAAGGACACATCAAAAGGTATATATATATTATATTTACATAAATGATCAGCGTGACGAGCCGAGTCGATTTAGCCATGTCCGTCTGTATATACGCGAACTAGTCGCTCAGTTTATGAGAAATCGATCTGAAATTTTGCACACGTTCTTTTCTCCCCAAGAACCTGAATATTTGTCGGAAAGGCCGTTGCCGGACAACTATAGCATATAGCTGCCATACAAACTGATCGATCAAACTCAAGACCTTGTATGAAGAACTTTTTTAGTTAAGAAGTTATCTTCACGAAATTTGGCATAGATTATGTTTTAAGGCATAGCTGCAAGCTCCGAAGAAATAGTACAGATCGGATCACTATATCATATAGCTGCCATACAAACTGACCGATCAAACTCAAGTCCTTGTATGAAGAACTTTTTTAGTTGACAAGATATGTTCACGAAATTTGGCATAGATTATTTTTCAAGACAGCGCTGCAAGTGCCGAACAAATTGTTTAAATCGAATCACTTTAGCACATAGCTGCCATACAAACTGTTTGTTCAAAATCAAGTTAGAGCTCTTTTTATACCTATTTATGCTATTAGAAATGCACCTGTAAAGGGTTTATAGCTTCGGTGCAGCCGAAGTTAATATTTTTGCTTCCTTTATCTGAAAATTTATGTGCAATACAAAATGTGCTGTTTTAGCGTATTGGTTTATTGATACTTCTATTCATTTCAATATATTATATTAGTGAGTTCAATTCATTTCATGGAACTTTCTTCAATAAGTTAAGTAATAAATTAAATTTAATGCATAGGGTACATATACTGATGTATCTGCAATGACGCATTCATCTTCGTTTGTGTGTGTACTGGTTGAAAAACTGTATATTATTCACTTTTCGTCTTCTGATCGTCCAACTTCACGTGTCGAACGCACATAGTCTTGTATTTGCTTCACCTGCTTCCAATACATTTCCATCCAAAGCGCATGCGCAGCCACATAATTGCTGTCATTACAGTTATAATACGACGGATATGCGCCATATTGTGTTGAGTGCGCTGTTTTTCGTGTAGAACGCTTCTTATCATGCTTATGGGTTTTTGTTGTTTTCGCTGTTTCTAACGGCTCATTGTCATGTTTTGTGTTAGTTATATTGGATTCATGTTTTATGTTAGCTGTTGATGTGCCTGCATTTTCTGCTTCAACTTCGGTTGCAAGCACTACTTTTGCATCACCAAGCTCGGCCGCATTCGTTTCATATTCGTTTTTACGTTCTACACCACTCTCGTAAGTCGCATAATAGGGTACGCCACATCCGCCATCACTATCGCTTTCGCATTCATTGTGTGCAACACCATTGGCGTTGTCGTAGTCGTGACCCTCTTCTTCCAAGTCCTCATCATCTCCTTTATCCTCAAACCAATCCTCTGCATCATTATCTTCGATATCTTCATCTTCCTCGTCCTCGAACTCAGCGCAGTCCTCCTCATCTTCATCTTCATAGTAGTCTTCTTTATCATCATAGTCCTCATCCGTTGACGACGATTCAGCTTCGGCCTCTGGTTCCGGATTTGGTTGCATTAATTCCACGTCACCTTCATTTATAGATCCAGTACCGCTTTCCGAGGACGAAGAGTAGTAACCATTTTCTACATAACGTTCCGCCTCTGTGTCGGAAGTGACGATGCCCGACGAAGCGCTGGTCGTATTGCGCTCGTTGAAGCCACTGCTACCGCCACGCTCCGAATTTGAACGCGAGTGCAAGGAGTCGCTATTGCTAATAGTCGGCGAATGATCATCATCGTGGGAATGTAAAACGGAATCGTTCAGTGCTGGCGAATCGGCTTGCCGAGGCTGTTGGGGCGGTATTTCGATCTGCAAGATTAGTGTAAACATTAATACTATGATGCTAGTGCCAGCTAACTAACTAAGCAACTTACCCGTGCACCAACATTAACAGTTAAGTTCTGTAATTGTTGCTGATTGTATACCAAACCCAGAAGTCGTTGATTGGCCGGTATAAGATCTGGTATGTTGTTGTTTGGTTGATTATGTGCTGGTGAAGTGAAATGCTTCACTTCCGACACTTCACGGCTTTCACTTGTGCAGACGCTATTTTTCAGATCACTCTCTGTGCTCGTTGTATTAACGTACTCTTCAATGGAATCGTGCATTTTTGGCGGTGTTGCCACAGATAATATAAATGTTGCCTTATCAATATCATTAGAGAGTGTCTCCTGACTTAGGCTGCTGGAATTCTCATCGGTATTGAAATTGGCATAGTCGGAGTATATATCAGGTGTGGATTCCACCACTTGCTTCTGCTCGGGTTGATCGATAAGCATCGGCTTATAAGCAGCGATTTTCGTCGATATGGGTGCAGCTTCTGCGACACGGGCAGCTTCAATCTAAATAAAAGATAATATAAAATAACCTCAAAATTCGATAATACCATTTACAGATGCATTTCTTATGGCATAAAAGGGTAGAAAAAAGAAGAAAGATCATAATTTTGATCGATCAGTGTGTGGAGCCATATGCTACAGTGATCCGATCTGAACAATTTTTCGGAAATTGCACTATTGCCTCTGAGAATAAACCATGCCAAATTGATATCTCTTCAAATGAAAAAGCTTTGAATAAAAGCACTTGATTCCGATCGTTCAGCTTTTTCAGATCGATATTGCATAAACTGAGGGACTAGTTAGAGTATATACAGACAGACGAACAGACTAAATAGACTCAGCCCCACCTCTTTCAGTGAATTGTTCGAGTTTGTTAGCACAGCTTTTTTGTAGTCTTCAAACAAATCAATTTGTGGCTTCTTCTTCGCTTCACCACCGTCAACGTCCGCTTTGCTCTCGCTGCTGTTAGGATCGACGAGGAATTCGAAAAGCGTTGGAATGGCGGCTTTTTGCATTAAAACCGATTGGTAACGTGAAATATCTTGTTGGCTGCTGCGTAGACTGTCTGCAGCTATGCTACTGGCGTCGTCTATAGTATTTGAAGATGGTAGTTGTTGTGAAGAGTTTTGGCGTGAGTCAATTGTTAGGTTATGTGAAGGTGAGTAGTGTTGATTGTTATATTCGGGACATTCTAGCAGATTATCTTGCACATTTAGAGCGCTGTCTTTTGAGTCGACACGAAATGTGTTCGTGTCAATTGAAGAGCTCGTATTCAGCTGATTATCATTTACATTCTCTTTATTGTTCTCTTGGGTATCAGAAAATGAGCTATGCTCAAGCGATGCTAAAGGCGCTAAGGCTTCACAACCAAATAGACCAAAATATTGTTTATCCTTTTCAAAGTCGCTGAAATCCCAAAAATCGTGTTCTTGCTCTTGCTCTGGCGCCACCGCCTTTTGTGGAAACTTAAAGACACTCATGCCATTGCCAATGCGTGTTATGAGACGTGTTAGCGTACAACGATCCTTTTCATTGGCAACAAAGTTGATAGCAATGCCATGTGAACCAAAGCGTCCAGCGCGTCCAATGCGATGCAAATAGGTGACCATGTCGGTTGGTAATTCCAAATTTATAACCAAGTTTACATGTTCCGAGTCAACGCCACGCGCCATCAGATCGGTTGTTATGATAATGCGCGTTTTGAATTCACGAAATTTGTGAAACATTTCGAGACGTGTTTTCTGATCCTGCGCACCGGATATAAGTTCACAAGGCCAGCCCTCCTTTTCCAAATAATTGCAATAGGAATTGGCACGTGATTGTGAGCCAGCAAATATTAAACATTGTTTGAAAGGAATACGTCCGAATATGGCACGCAGCGCTGCCAATTTGGTTTGCATCTCAAGTATGCTGGTTTTTTGTTCGACAACTTCATAGACAAACTGTTTTATGCCAACTAATAAGGTGGCACGCTCCTCTGTAGAAATTAACAGGGGATTGCGCATTATCTTTGCCAGCTCCTCATCTAAGCCATCGCAGAATGTGGCGCTACAAGCGATTGTCTGCCGCTTTGCCGGTAAAGCATTTTGTATACGCCGCAAATCTTGCCGGAATGATTGTGTATACATTTTGTCAGCTTCATCCAACACCAGCAAACGAATTTTCGACGTGTTCAGCACGTTGTTTTGTATCAAATGTAGTAGACGGCCGGGCGTACCAACAACTGCTTTGGCGCCATGTAAACGCTTTCTGTCGTCTGCTACATCTAAACCACCAATAACACTGACAGCACGAAAACTGTTACAACAACTACCAATTTGATTCAATACTAATTCAATTTGCACGGCAATCTCACGTGTTGGCGCTACTATCAATGATTGCGGTTCGGCGATATCCATGCGGTAAGCCTCCAATATTATTGTGCAAAATATAAGTGTTTTTCCAGTGCCAGACTTCGACTGTACAAGTAAATCTACGAAAAATACCGTTATTAAAGTACCAACAATTTTTTTTGTTTTACTTACCCAATCCCGATTTGCCCATCGGTATTGAGGTTGCCTGAATGCCTGTTGGGTATACAAATCCCGTTTTTTGCAATCCTTTACGCACCGCATCCGACAACAACATTTTACTAAACGGTGCCAATTCTTTGAGTTTAACATCCTCCGTCCGTACTTTGCCATCCAGGCTGTGGGCCACCCCACCAACTTCCATATTTATAAAGTTTTAAATAATTTATCACTATAAGAAAGGCACCGGCAAATAATAATTTGTGTCGAGAAATTTCGCCAAACAATGCTGAAAATCAGCTGTTGTACAGCGACGCACACACATAGGAGTATAGATGGTGCTACCAGAGAATGTAGTATTTTACATTCTCTGGTGCTACCACATTTTCTGATGAGTTAAATTGGAATAATTATTATTTTTACTTATACTTACTTATATAAATAAAAATGCCTAATATTTATATTATAATATCATGGTTTAAAAAATATAAAAAAAATTGTTGTTTTATTTTCATTTACCGAAACAAATTCATTTTGTTTTATGTTTCTGTTGTCATTTAAGTAGTTTTCTGTTTCCGTTTTATTGCATTTGGTTCGTTGTTTACATACCATATGTGGTTTTCTGTTACTCTTCGCATGTATTTGGTTTGTACTTCATACAGACATATGCCGTTTTTATTTTACAAATCAAACTAATTTCGTTCCCTATTATTGTTGCCATTTAAGTTCTTTTCTGTTTCCATGCATTTGGTTTGTTGTTCACATATGTATGTATGTATTTAGTTTTCTGTTTCTGTTTTCAAGTCTACTGGTTTTCTGTTCCTGCTAACATATGGGTGATAAACATACACATTGCAGATCAAATATGTTATTTGCTTAACAACAGACAAAGCATAAACAAAAATATGCACAACAATAACAAAATATAATAGAATATTTGCAAATATGTTAACAATAAAAATTGCTATTTAAACATATACAAAATAATTACTCAAATTTACTAACACACCTATTTATATGAATCTGGTAGCATTGGTGATGATTTTTAACATCAGTTTTTGCAACAACGAGATTATAATAACAAATTATAAATTTTTTCATATTTCTAGTGTAAAGTTCAATTATAAATACGAAAACTACATAATGGGAGATATTCAAACTCTGATTGATATGGGTTTTGCCAAGGAAAGAGTGTAAGAAACCTCCAGAAAAAATATACCGGCTTTTAGAAAATCACTTCCATTTTCGGCTCTATAAATTTTCAATAGTCATTGGAATTTTTATTTACATATGCGAAATTATTTAATCATATATTTTATAAATAGGGAATATGCTGTTAAAATTACCAATAACAAAGGTGTTGAGCCGGCAATGGAATGGTTGTTGGCGCACGCCGATGAAAATATACCAGCCGAAGCGGCGGCACCTGAAGCAGAAGCAGATAAAAGTGGGAGCGATGCTAGTCAAGCGGATGCTGCCACTTCTTCTGTCGCTGAAGCAAAATCGCTAAAATGCGATGACTGCGGAAGATTGTGCAAAGATCAAACTGAAGTCGAATTCCATGCAGCCAAGACTGGACATAGCAACTTCTCTGAATCCACGGAAGAGAAGAAACCTCTTACAGAGGAAGAAAAGAAAGCACAACTGGCGTTAATTGAAGAAAAGCTGAAGCAAAAACGTCGTGAAAGGGAAGAACGTGAAAAAGCCGATGCCATGGAACGTGAGAAAAATCGTATTAAATCCGGCAAGGATATGACCGAAGCACGAAAACGTATGGAAGAGTTAGAAATGAAAAAGATTGTCGATCAACGTAAACGTGAAAAGGCGGAAGAGAAAGCAGCAAGAGATCGCGTACGTGCTCAAATTGAGGCCGATAAGGCAGCACGCAAAGCCAGGTATTACACTTTTTTCATAAACTTATAAGATAGTTGCGGTTTGAGTAACAATCATTATTATTTAGAGAACAAAACCAAACTGAGCCAGCATCACCAGTAACTTCCCCTACCGTGACGTCGCCAGCGTCCACATCCGCTGTCAAGGCGGTACCAAAAGATTACACACAAACTCGCATACAGGTGCGTTTGCGTGATGGTTCCACACTGACTGAAACGTTCAATGTTAAAGAACAGTTATCTGCCGTGCGCGTTTTTATACAACTGAAGACCGGCGATGAGACACCTTTTAATTTGATGACGACATTTCCACGTAAAGTTTTCACAGGAGATGATTTCGATGCACCACTTGATGTGCTCGGTCTGGTACCATCTGCTGTTCTTATTATGACTAAATAAACGCAATTTTATCTGATATGGAGAATTTATGAAAAGAAGTATTGCGTTTTCGTGTGAGTCGTCATAATTTTATTTTATTTTTTTTTTGCTGTAATTCAATGTAGCGTTTTATATTCAACTTATTTGTAGTATTAGTGAGACATACTCAAATAAAAGAGCCAGTATAAATACAAAAACAAATAATATATGAGAATTTTAAACGATTTTTTGTGAAGCGTAAAGAAGCCAAGCTGCTTATTTGTGTCCCGGTAATGACTGTTTCAACAGCACAAACTTAAACATTTTTTTTCTTGTTCAACTACACAAACGAGACTTATGTTTGTTCATTTATTGTGGTTGTGCCACTCGCTTAATACTTTCCCAAAATTATTTTGCAAAATGTTGATATGACGGCTCTTGCCGTAATATATTTTCAGGTCTGTTGCTTTTATGTATGCTTTAAGTTCTATTTATATATATATATATTTTTTACTATTGTAGAAAAAATTTTAAGCGCTTACATTAGTATTGCTTTTAGGTTATGTATTTAGTTGTATTGTAGTTTCAGAAATTAAAACATCGAATTTGTAGTTTGAAGTATTTTATGCCTAGCTTTATTGCATGTAAACATAATCTATAGTGTATTCACAGAAAAATATTAAAAAAAAAAACTAAATGTGAAATTTCTACATATAATCCTTCATGATGATTTGCCAGCGGCAGAAATTAAGCGAAACTATATATATATATTTTTTTTTGTAATAATTAATATACTTTTGTGATATAAACTTACTACTAAATTTAGCGGTAATATTTGTAAAGCGTGTGCTGCTCATATATTTCATATTTTTCTAAATACGGTACATACATACGTACGTCCGTCTGTTGTGTATCATGTATAAAACTTCGCTCTCTTCTGCATTATACTATTCTGCCTCAATTCTAAAAAGTTTTCGTTTGCATTACCAAAAATATATCTGCAAATTTTCTCTCAACTACCTACATACATAATTATCAAGTCGTGTATAAACCCCATAATGCTTTCATAATATATATACCAAAGACAATAATTGTTCCGTATAAGAAATATTCTTTCGTTTTCGCACGCGCTCATCGTTCGTTGTCCAATTACAAGCGTGTCAAGTTACTTCTTACAGCGTAAACCACATAATGAGTTGTATTAATTTGAAGGTGTTCACCACCGGGAATTTCCATTTCTTCTCCTGCCGACGTATTGTTGGTGGCACATTGCTAGGATAATGTATGGGTTTCGAAATATGACAATTCGTAATAACCGTACCGCCCGGATAAACGATAGGCACCGCATCACCCGGTAGTACACCGTCACAATCGGTGAGTTCAAATTGTTTGGTAAAACATATGCGTATCTCCTCCAGATAACTCATATCCCGCTTATTATCATAAATACAATGTATGGATGGATTCTTGCCGAGTGTTTCAACTATAGCTCTCTGCAAAGCAATTACGGTGCTATTCGAATCCGGATGTATACCAGCATTACCCAATATATTCGACATTAAGTACTGTTCACGCCAAGCCAGTCCACGTGTGAAATATTTCAGCTCATTATCCAGCTCTTCTAGTGATGCAGCACAGGTGCCATGTTTGAGCCATTCATGCTTCCAGAAATAACCCAATTTCTGTTGACCATCTATGGTGGGCCAATAAGTTTTCAAATTCGCCAGTATCTGGTCTAATTGATCCAAATCGAAATCGGCAGTTTTATTGCAAAAACTTGGACCCATTTGTCCCAATTTTGTGGGCCACACGCCATGTATAGTCCAGAATTCTTTCTTTTCCGGTAAAATGCAGGCGTGTGTACTGTCCTCCTCCCGCCAGTGGTAGCATGTCGTTACGGGCCATTGTTGTGTAAATATCAATATATCCCAATTATGATCCACATCTTCGTGCTCAACGCTGGTATCTTCATAAAAATATTCATTGGAAATTGTTATGGCTTTATTGCTGAAAAAGTCAACGCTATCTTGTTGTGGTTCGAGAGTTTTTATTGCCTTCGCATTGTCCTCGTATGACTCCTCGGAACTGCGCTCGAGTGTAGAGCTGCAAAGAAAAGTTTGGAATTTGTTAATAAATTGCGTTTTTTGTTAATACACTAGTTGCATAAAATATCATAAATATAGCTTTGGTGAAAGCACCTTACACAATATTAATTGCTTCATTTTCGTTACATAGACTCGAATATATTGGTGTAGGCTTCCAAATTAAATTTTATGACTAATGATAATATGTATATAATTTTAATTTAATTTAAACTGTTTCTTCTAAAAACGAAGTTTGTTACTGTAATTCGTATACCATGAACAGGCTATATTAAGTTTGTCACGAAGTTGATAACACCCAAAATGAACCGTTGGACACCCTATAAAATATATATATATAAGTGATCAGAATGACGAGTTGAGCTCCGTTCTTCCAAGGATGAATCATTGGTTCTTCTCCTTTACTCCACAAGAAACTTCATCCTTGAAGAAACTGCCCATTGTCGCTATCGGACCAATATAGCTTATAGCTGCCACACAAACAGGACCATCAAAATCAAGTTCTTTTATGTAAAACTTTCGATCGAACCACGATATCATATAGCTGTCATACAAACTTAATGATAAATATTAAGTTCTGGTATGGAGACTTCTTTATTTGTTTGATATTCTAGCCGCTGTGTAGCCGAAGTTTTTTTTAATGTTATCTCCTTCATTATTATAAAACTATTTTAAAAATTAGTAATCATTAGTTGTTACCAAATTTGGCTGTGAAAATTTATTTGTTATTTTACATGTAAATATTTACTTGTTAAAGCTTCGCTAAATGTCACAAGCTAAGCAAAATTACGCTTAGGTGGCTACGCTGGCCGCTAATGGGAAAGACCTGTTTGACAGCTCAACCATGTCTGACTAAGCCGGAATTTCCCATTGTGAATATAAGCTCTGGCCGTGAATTACTTATCAACGATTCAATTCAATTCAATTCTGTGCTGTGCTGTGTTTTGTTGTGTACAAGTTTCATATCAATGATAAGTTCAAGGTTTCTCATCCTTGTAATTTGCATGCAAGGATGCATTTTTACAAAAACTAACGCCGATGGCTTGTCAACTGCTGGCACGACATCGCCTGCCAATACAGTTAATGAAACGCCAATAAATCGCGCAACTAGTGCAACAACGGGCGATTTGGTAGCACACAGTGCTCTAAATTTTGCACACAATATCGCTGTGCTACTAAATGAGGATATGCATTATGGCAAGACTACAATTTTCTCACCCATAAGCATAATGTCCTCTATGGTCATGTTGCTGTTGGGTTCAAAAGGCAGGAGTTATGAAGATTTAAGGCACATCTTTCGCTTGGATGTGCCGCCGCTGAGCGATGCATTAACTAACGCATTTCATTTGGAGTTTGGTGCTATGTTGCAGGAAATGCAAGACAATGCGATAACACTGCAGGCAAGAAATCGCGATAATTGGCGTAACACGAATGTGGCCTATAGCATACGAAATAAACCGATAATAAGCGCGGAAAATGCAATTAAAATGAGTAATGTGATAAAAATCGTAAACGGCTTGTTTATTAAAAGCGGTTATGAATTGAATGCGAGCTACCGGTAAGCTACAAACACACACACACCAGTAAGTGTATATCATTGAATTAATTTTTATTTTTGTATTTACAGAGATGTTATCAATTCGATTTACAAGAGTGACATTATACCGTTGGATTTCAAATTAACGCACGCGCGTGATTACATCAACGATTGGGTTTACAAAAATACTTTGGGCAAAATCACCGGTATCATAGCGGACAGCATACCGGCCGATACTAATGCCATAATCACAAGCGCTTTGTATTTCCGTGGCTTTTGGGAGATTCCCTTCATACAGAGTGCCACCATAATTGATAATTTCTATCCGGATGGTCTGCATGAGCCACCGATCAAAATCAAAATGATGGCCACAGCCGGCGCCTACCCTTACTATTTTTCACCGGAGTATGATTGCAAAATAATTGGACTGCCATATGTAAATAACTTCACCAGCATGTATATAATACAGCCGTCCAACTCGAGTCGCAATGTTTTGCGTAGGCTTCTTAAGACGCTGAGCGCTGAGAAAATCGAAGATATGATCTCAAAAATGATCTATCAAAATGCCATCTTTGCTTTGCCGAAAATGCATTTCTCACAGGACATCAATATGAAACATGTTTTGCGTGCGCTCGGTCTGCGTGATATACTCGCGAGCGGTGAACGTTTTAGTGCAGCAGATTTGAGTGATTTGAATGAAAGAACCTGGTCGCGTGGAAACCGTAACGTCGTCTTTCCAACAGATGGTACACCGACAACTCAGCGTTTTCCACAAAGTTTCCCTCCCACCACTGGGCAACAAAATGCACCTGTCAACACGGAGCAACTGTTGCAACAGTGGAGCTTTAAACGCAATGTAAGCAATAATTTGCTATCCGATCTTTATGTGGGCGATATTGTGCATAAGGTCGATTTTGTGGTGGATGAGAATGGCACAGAGGGTGCCGCCGCAACGGCGACTTACCTCAAACGCTCGGGTGGCAATGTGCTCTTCCGCGCGGATACACCGTTTTTGTTGCTGGTGCGTCATGATGCCACCAAATTGCCGTTATTCTATGGTGTCATCAATATACCAGCGCCGAATTTTATTTGAAAAATTTTTAAGCGCAAAAAAATTTATTAAAATATAAAAATTTCTTTATATACATATATTTCCTAAATATGTAAAAATATATACATACATACATAGCTATATATTTTTATAAAATTAATATGTATAAGTGATATCATATATTTCAACTAATGCTGCCTTTTCTAGTAAGAGTGAACAAATTTAATTTTACTAATGTTTTATAAGAAAAATCTGCATAAGTGTGCAAGTAAAAAATTGAACAAAAAAGCTAAAGTGCAAAAAAGTTTTTAAAACATTTTATTATTAAGTTAAAAATATTCAAAAATATGCAAAAAAAAAAAAAGTTTTTAAAACATTTCATTATTAAGAAAAAATATTTTAAACTAAGAAAAAAAAATATTAAAAATATTGTGCTGCAAACTATTATAAAATATTATATATTTTAAGTGATATATACAAAAGTATATAATTTACAACAAATTTTTATCGCTTATTTCCTAAATCTGTGTGTATTTTCTTATGTATGTTATTATATTATTATTTTTACGCATTTGTACTTGGTGACTCACATATGTATATGGTGCACAACAACACACAAATATGTGTGTATGTATGTAGTTACTAAGCAAATAAAGTTTAATTTACAACTTTCATTCATAAAAAAAATTTGAAGTTTTCATTTTTTAGGCTATTTACAATATTACAAATTTGTGTATTTTACGTTGTATATACACATATGTGTACGTAAATATGTAATAAACCTGAGTTTGTTAAGCAAAAAAGCAGTTTGCACTGCTCAAAGATTACCCCAAATCAGTAAACAATTGTAAACAAAAAAAAATTGAAAAGGTCATAAAAAAAATTAACAGCACAATTGCCATATAAATATGCACATGCAGACATACAGTAAACACAATACAAATTTACATAAATGATTTTATTGACAGTCACCGTAACAAGCGCATGACATAATCACAAAAAATCCCAAGTACCAAAATATTTGACGCTCTCTATATATCTGAGTCAAGTTGTTGTAATTTCCTTCTTCGGACTAAATATTCCGCAGCTTATTGCTAAATTTTATAACCTATAAACACTTTTTTACATCTTTCATTTCATTTTAAATCACGAGATTTACTCATAAAAACTAATTTGTGGATTGTAAATTACCTGTAAAGCCGACTGATTCACTTTTCAAATAAATATTTTCGCTTCTTTGTGACTACTTGTATATTAAACGTTGAGTATGGGTTAGTATACGAATACATACATTATCTTGTATGTGGGTGTATATGTATGCTCTAGAAGCGCGTTTTAAATTCACTGAAAGAGCATTCGACTACGTCACAAACACATTTTATGTTATTATATAAGTATATATATATATAAATACATATACGTTACTAATACACATTTAAAGCGTATTAGTTATATAAAGGGTAATTTGTTATCAATAGCTACTAGAAAGTCCAAATGCGCAAGTAGAAAAGTCGGCAAAATTAAAAATAATAAAATTTCTTAACAATAATACTAATAAGTCATAGACATAACAACAATAAAAACTACAACAAGATTTAAATAAAAAATTATCTGCAATCCAAATCAGTTTTATAGAACCCGCACTAATGCATAATCAAAAACGAGGTGTGCTCAAAAAGTTTCGTAACTTCTCATTTATATCAAAAACTTTTTATTTATTCAACGGCATTACTATTATTGCCTTAAAAATAATGAAATTAAATTCAATAATAAAATGTAGTAAAGTTGCTTCCAAACCCCAAAGCTACCTGAAATCCTCAAAGCTTTTCTGATAATTACTTTTTTGCTTGTTCTTGTAGTTGTTGTAGCGGCAGTAAACATTCCTGAAGTAGTTTCGAGAAATGCTGCCGAGTTGACAGCTCTTGGCCGGATAAAAATCCGTATACCATCCGGTTACTTAGACCCGACAGTCGTGAGAACGGTTATGAATTTACTTTTTGGTAAATCCTTTTGATACAATTTCAAGTGTTTTAGCTTTGCAGTTTCTAACACTTCACTGGTAGCATCTCTCTTATTGCAAGAGCTCCATGACCTCAGTTTTGAGAACCAGAAAAAAAGCTGTGGGAATAAAAATGTCTATCTCACTATCGTGAGAACCATGAATGCGAGTTCGTTCCGTTATTGAGAGACTCGACTGTCAAATGAACAATAAATCCGAGTTTCTTACGTTTACGACGAGACCCGACTGTCCGGATAACAATAAATCCGAGTTCATTCCGTTTACGAAGAGACTCGACCATCGTGAGAAGGATATATCCGAGTTCGTTTGGATTCCCGTCTGACCTATGAACAATAAATCTGAGTTCCTTTTGATTACGAATATACCCGACAGTCATGAAAATATTAATTGAGAAAACCAAATCCCGAATTCATGAGATTTATCGAAAATACCATAGTGAGTTTTTTTCAGTCGTAGCTCTTCTGAGTACTTCCATTTAAACGTGTCTACTTTCGTTTCGACCCAAGCTTTATTCGGCTATACCATAAATACAAATTTTTTGTTTTTGTAATTAAAATATAGTTTCAAATAATATTGAATAATAATGCCGAATTAACTGCATTTGGACGGATTTCTCAGAAAGTTTGGTCTATGTAAAACATAGTTCCAAGTTGAGCAGGTTCAAGTATGTCGACAAATTTTTATTAGTTTGCTATTTTTTATTTGTTTACAGTAACCAAAGTATTTGAAGCGTTTCGGAGCAATGAATTTAAATTTTATACTCTTGAACTGGGTATATTAAGTTTGCCACGAAGTTTCTAATACCCATAAGGTACTGTCGGAGACCCTATAAAGTATATACATATATAAATGGTCACAGTGGTGAGCTGAGACGATTTAGCCATGCCTGTCTCTCTGTCTGTACATACTTTAGCGAACTAGTTCCTCAGTTTTTGGGATATCGATCTGAAATTTTGCACATGTTCTTTTCTCTGCAAAAAGCTTCAACTTCCTTTATATACTTACATATGTATTAGGGTGGAGCAAAAACAAAATGTATTTATTTTGCTTAGGCTGAGGATCAAATTTGTAGATTATAAAAAAAAAAATGTTGGAAAAAATTTTTGAAAAAAAAAACTTTTTTTTTAACATCGATATCCCAAAAACTGAGAAACTAGAATTTTTGGACAAAAAATTTTTTTTTTGGTTTAAACTCTTCACATTTACATAAAAACTATCGAATTTGACGGTTTTTGACTCAAAAATTATTTTAACGCTTAAGGAAAGCATGTTGTCATTTAAGACTTTTTTTACTCCAATAATGACCACAACATTTGTTTTTAAGTTGATAACTTTTATTTGGTCAGAAAGAGGACTCTCCACAGCTTCTAGAACACTTATCAAATATTTTTTACGAAATAAAAATTTTAACTGGAAAATTTACTTTAAAACTGGCCGCCTCTAGATGTTAAAAAATTTTTTTTTTCCAAAATTTTTTTTCATAAAATTTTTTTTTTTCAAAATTTTTTTTTCAAAAATTTTTTTTTCTAAAATTTTTTCAAAAAAAAAAATTGTTTTTTTCGCTACACCCTAATATGTACTTATATATATATATATATAACGTTGATTGCTTAACTATGTAGCAATGAATTTCAGATATATAATCACCCTGTACAATATACGGATATATGTATGTATGTATGTACATATAATATTTATGTATAATGGTATATATATATAAGTATATTAATTTCTTGCGACTAAAATCATTGAAAGCCTCATCATGCGTAATTTTTTTTTAACAAAATGAAGCATAAACAAACAATGCTGATAATTTCAAACTAATGCCGATAAGCTAGCTGATGTATTGTAATAAAAATAGGTCGTTTATAGTTTCAAATCCAACTCAGAAAGAAGATAATTCTATTGCTTTGCACGCGAGTTGCTGCATCAGCTATTTTGCATTTTGTATGAAATGCTATATGTCTTTTCAAGCACAACTCGTGGCAACTGAGTCACAAAGGAATAATTAATTTCGAACATTAAATGCAGCGGTGAATTCCGGTGCGCTGAAACACGCGACATTTCAAATTTATAATACCAGATTTATCAAATATTTTGATTCCAATTACTCATCTTTTGAGTTTTGCAAGCAAAGCGGGAATTTCGTCACACAATCTTTATTAACCCGATCTACCTTTTTAGCCTATAGCATATCCATAAATATATACACAAAAAATCTTAACACTAACCTTAAAATATCTACGATAACTGCTGATTTCGAAGAGTTTTGAATATCCTGTTTTTAAGGGTACATTCCCATATGATACCATCCATCATTTTGTAGGCTCACTTATACCAACTCGTCTAACAACCCTTACCCTATCGATTCGCTTACGTAAAAATAGCTCGTTTCCTAGTTCTCCCTTTAGATGACGTCTTAGCCTAACTTCCACCGGTTTAGACAACCTTTTCAACAACAACAAGAGTTTCAAAACAACGTTTCCGAGGTCAGTGGTTTCTAAGTAACTGGAAAGTACTCGTATTTTTTTATTAGGGAAAGGAGTTGAGTGCTCGGCAGTATTACAAAAACAACAAGATTTCAAATAGATATCGAATGAAATCCACAGAAAATCTCTTAGAGCCGTGACTTGCCGTCGTCCTACCAAATATCCATTGCCTGTTTGGATCGCTTACTGTCGAATAACAATACTTCTTTGGCTTCAAGTTTGATTATCCCGAGGACAATACCTAAGAAGTTCAAGAATAAAATTTCATGTGTTGGACACATACTAAAATATACTAGAATAACGATTTGATGCGCTAAAATTATTGATTTTTGTGATTACACATAAAACCTGGTTTTTGTGCAAAGTGCGCTTTGGCTTTACTCAGACTTTTTATGCCTCGCGTGAAAGAATCTTTACAGTAACATATTTCAAGCTGCAGTCTGCATTTATAATTTCTCTGAAAAGATCGCTTTTTAAAAAAACAAGGGTGGTGCAAAAAATGTGTGGTCATGGGAACTTATAATATTCAAAATCCAAACGGAGTACCAAATTACTAAGAAAGGGGAACATATAATATCGTGTGTATGTGACATCTTTGTGATGAATATGAATCAGCAGAAGCATCAAGATATCTGTTGACAAATCACAAAACCGAACAAAAATCGCATGACCAGGTGTTCAGAGATGAATTAGAGAAAATTAACTGCAGCAAAAATGACGTATGTCAAAGCAAATGGACAACTGTTTTTAACTGTTAATTTGCCATATGTCTACAATGACTTTAGAGAGACATAAAACTGTCGATTCGGAATGTTTTTCTTTGACACAAGTGTTTAGAGAAATGCGCAGAAAGAACACAGCGAGAAAGCAATGATCATAAAATAACGAATTTATGGACTATTGGTATTTCTATTTTGGTGCCTCGTATGCTCTTCTCTCGCTTCTAAAATAAAATGTATGCTTAATGATTTTTCAGGCTCGGGGAAATTACTAAAATGCGTAAGCAAAGCAACCATTATCAACTGCTAGACATGCTATTTATACTAAGCAACTCTCTTAATTGCGTATGATCAAAATTGACGCGGACTGAACGATCAAAATTCGGTACTTGTATGTAGATTTTTTTTTATTTGTGAAGGGTATAGGGCTTCGGTGCAACCGAACTTCAAGGTTTATTTTTTTTTCTTGTTAATTTCAATTATATATGCCTAACTAAGCACAATTTATTTACTGCATATATTATGTGTGCATGTATATACACACACACACACCTTTATTTACCGAATTGATTTTGCCAATCTACAAATTTTGGCTTTAAACACTCGAGTTGGTTTCAGTCGTAATATTTGAATTTTCACTTTATAACAGTGTTGTTGCTTTTGTTGTTTTTTTTTTTTTGCACTGTTTGCTTGTATGTTGCCATAATCGGTTGTTACCGTTTCACGACTTACCTAATCACGTCCAGCCACTGCGTGCTGAAGAGCAACACGCCGAAAGTGAACCACAAAGTACACCTTCGTCCCATTTTCGTACGGTTTACCACTGCGTCGCTTGAGTTCAGCGAAATTTGTGTAATTTTCAGCGAATTACGCTTGTTATTCGGTTTATTGATATTTGATATAATTTCAAGGTGTTTGCTTGTTAATATTAAAGTTTTCGTTTTCTTTTTCGCTCAGCGCTGCCGCTTCTGCACTTCTTTCAAAAACTCTGTGTACATATGTATGTATCTAACTACATATACATATATCTATGTATGTTTGTTGTTATTTTTTTATTTTTTTTGTTTAGTTTATCTATTTAAGTTTTTATTTTCTTTTCGTTTTTTCTATACCTAAGCAAAGCGCTGTCACACTCTTTGTTGTTGGTGTTGTTTTTATTGTGTGTTTTTGTTGTTGTTTCAATTTGTTCATTGTTATTGTGTTCTAAGCAATAAATAAAAGCTGCTCTGGCGTTGCGCACAAATTTTCTTGATGAGTTTTCGTCATTTCCATTAATTTTCTGACATTTTATGGCGTTTTTCGTTTGTTTTCGCTTCACTTTACATTCACTGACATTTCACTGCATTAGTTTTATTTTGTTTTGTGTATTTTTCGCAGCAAGTTGTGAAAATATTTTTTCATTTCGTATATGAGTTTGCCTGTTTCAAAGGCCTGAAACAACCCGTTTGATATTCACTTAGAAAAAGGTACACACAGTTGCCTACCTACTTGCTGTATATTTTATGACTTTGCTCTCTTTTACGTTGCCTTTCTACTCTGCACTTTAGTGGCGCTCTAATGTGTCACTAAATTTCATGAGCGCATGTAATTTTGAACTCAACTCTGCTAGTGTTTGTGGTAGTCTTCAGACAAGCTGGCAGCAGCAGTAACAAATAAACAATGCTCTTCGGCAATTGAGCAATCGCCAGCGTAAGAGCGAAGAGAGTCGCACATTTATTAACGACGCATTAAAGGGGTTACTAAAAGCAAGCGCTCACACTAAATTATATGAGTATAGGGTGTTGAGTTAAAGTCTTGCATTTTCTATAAACAATTTCATAATTTACATAAAAATATTTTTTGTTTTGTTTTTGAAAATTTGGAAAATTTTTTCTCTGATGGCTTTTAAGAAAAACAAAATAAATGTTTGCAAGTGATTTTTACATTAATTAATGAAGTCTTAATTCACCGCTATTGCTACTTTTCACTCTAGATCCGTTCCATCGGAATGACGACGTTAACACATTAGGTCTTTCCAGAGAACATACATATACGCCCATCTGGAGTTGCCAATTTTTATTAAACATTTTTTTATTAAAAATTTTTTTATTTAAATTTTTTAGTTAAAATTTTTTAATTAAAAATTTTGGATTAATTATTCGGTTTGAATATGATTTTTCTGTGCGAGCTCTAGTTCAGAATGGTAGAACAATAAGTACGGAAGCGCGAAAAAACTAAGTTCAAAAATATATTTTTTTTAATTTTTATTTATAAACTTGTAATTAAAATATGTTTTCAATCCGGGTTTTTAATTAAATATTTCAAAAATATTTAAAATATAAAAAAACTTAATTCAAAAACAATTTTAAAGATTTAGTTTTTAAATTTTTATTAAATTTTTAATTATAAACTTGAGTTTAAAATTTTTTTTAATTTTTTAATCCAGTATTTGACATTAGAAATTTTCAAATTATTTTTAATTAAAATTTTTGGGTTTACAAAATAAAAAAATTAATTATTTATAATGCTAATTTAATTATTATTTTTAATGCATTATTTGCAACCCTGCTCTGTACACGTGAGAAATAAAAAACTGTAAATCAAATTAACGTTAGCATTTACAGATTTGATCCACACCGAAGTCGAATGATGGAAGACTAAAAATGGAAAAGTAAAAATATTATTTCTATATATCTATTTCTTTTAATATTAAAAAAATTATAATAATAAAAAAATTGCATTGAATAATGAGAAATATAAATTTATAAAAAAAATGTTTTTTTTTTTAACTTTTATAAAAACGAATTAAAAGAAAATTTATAAATATGTTGGAAAAAAAGGTAATTATAATCAAATGTTCAAAATAAAAATAAATATATAAAAATTATTTAGGCGGTAGAATTTATTTTTAGGGGTGAAACTAAAAAAATCAATATTTTTTCATAATTCGATAGCTTATACATATGTACGTTTTAAAATAACATACCAAAATTTTAAATTAATGTTAAATTTGAAATAGTTTTTCAATTACATACCGCTAAAGTTGAACCAGAGAACTTAGAAGAACATCATCATTTACATTCTCTGGTTTGTATGCCATGAAACAAAGAGAAATTTACAAAATCTCTTAGCAGAGAGTGAAAGTGATGGGGTCCGGGCTG
Organism: Bactrocera oleae; assembly: GCF_042242935.1. Lineage (NCBI taxonomy): Eukaryota > Metazoa > Arthropoda > Insecta > Diptera > Tephritidae > Bactrocera > Bactrocera oleae. Next base: position 60,387,613 of record NC_091540.1, on the reverse strand, counting down.
CAAATACCAGCGACATGCTATACCTTAGCGACCTCTATATTTCAAATTTTCAAGATATATAACCGGATATCTAAACCGGAAGCCGGTTCTATACTTCCTGAAATTCTTAATATACATATGTACTTAGCAAGATATAGCTATGACTATGCTTAATAATTTACTTACAATTATAAATATAGGCAGATCATATTATAACAGTTAGCTATAAGGTATGAAAAAATTTCTAATATATAAATATATATTTATATACTTTTAATATATTTATGGTAACTTTATATACTAAAAGTACATACAAGTATACCTATACATGCACCTTCTCTATCAGAGCGTCGCTATGTCTCGAAGAATCAGTCGACCTACATCACTTTATCTTTCTTTGCTACAAATAATTGGCATGCAACTGCTACCTGTGTTTGGAAATCGTTTTTTGTTATTTTTTTTTTCTTTTTTGGTAATTAATAACAAAGCAATTACACTATAACTAGGTAACTGCTTATCAACAAGTAGCGTAAAATAGAAACATATATATATATGTGTCTCTGTGCGTCCATAAATTTATGTTCTTTGAACGTTTGGAATTTGTGATTTGAAAATGTGGGATATATATTAGGATGGAGCGAAAAAAAATTTTTTTGCTTGGCCTGAGGGTAAAATCTAGCTTATAAAAAAATAAAATTTTTGGACGAGAAAAAATTATTTTTGGTTTAAACTCTTTACATTTTTATAAAAATTACCGTATGTGACGGTTTTTGACTCAAAATTTTTTTTAACGCTTAAGGAAAGCATGTTGCCATTTAAGAATTTTTTTAAAACTCCAATAATGACCACAAAAATTTTTTTTAAGTTGATAACTTTTAATTGGCTTGAAAGAGGACTCTCCACAGCTTCTAGAACACTTATCAAAAAATGTTTACGAAATACAAATTTTAACTCGAAAATTTACTTTAAAACTGACAGGGGCTCCACCTAGATGTTAAAAAAAAAATTTTTTTGTCCAAAAATTTTCCTTTTTATAATCTACAAACTTCACCCTAATATATACATACATTCAGCATATATTCAGCATATATATATATATATATTCAGCAGATAAATAACTAATACCCTGAATTAGTAAAGTATTATCTGTTTTCTTAAGAAAAAAGTTATGCTAAGCTAGTGAAATTTACTAAAGTATTATTCTCAGTTACTGTGATGTTGCTAAATGTGTAATGAGAAATAAAAAAAAATTTAGATTGAGATAAATTAGCAAAACTCATACACTGCGAAAACTGTTTCATGGCGTCTAGAAGATGTTAAGAAGAAGTAAAGTAATAGACAATATGATGATCTCATCTTACAAGCAGCTGCTGCTAATCGGTAGAAAAAAGGAACCAAATTACTTTCAATATCCGTTAGAAATTACATCAAGATTGGTCGCACAAGAGTATAAACCTCTGCTTCCGCATCTCTTAGAATCATGAGCAGAAGGCTTTCGCACGTTCACTCAGTGATACAGAGGCTATGGAAAACACATAACGACCACAATTTGTCACATCCCTTATACTAAGTAGGACGCATACATATATATTTCAACAAACCCTTTAAGATCCTCTTATTGCTAATAACAAGTCAACTGAAACTTTTCTTCGTTTAAATACACTGCAGTAAATATTAAGATTGATCTTCTGCTTATAGCTTAAAGTTGCAGGCTGTATAAACCTCTAGCAACCTTGCCATAGTGTCTCAAAAAAGAGCTAAATAAATTCAAAACATGCCTTCTGCAAACTGTTTTTTACTCTAGGCCCCATAATATAGTAAAATGGATATTAGTGACGATTTTGTCGTAATTTTTGAGTGGAAGTGATCAAATTTGGAAACGTAGACCAGATACTGTTTTTTTTTTGTTCTTGTAGTAGCCTAAATATTCAATGAATATTTCAAAGTTCGTATTTGCGTTTAAATTCCGTGAATTAATTCTAATGCAGGTCGTTTCGGGCCTTACTGAACGTTTTTAACACCCAGAAGGAAACGTCGGAGGCCCCAGTTATATACATACATACATATAAAAGTTCAGCGTGACAAGCAAGTCGATTTAGTCATGTCTGTTTGTATGTCTGTATATACGCGAACTTGTCGCTCAGTTTTTGAGATATCGATCTGAAATTTGGTATACGTCCGTTTCCTACTAAGGAGCTGTTTATTTTTCGGAACCGCCTTGCATATAGCTGCCATACCAACTGACCTACAAGTATGTTATCAAAATCAAGTCGTTGTATAGAAATTTTTTTTATTTGACAAGACGTCATTACGAAATTTGGTATGGATTGTTATGCAAGCAAACGCTGCAGTCTATGAACATTTTTTTCATATCAAATTATTATAGCAAACAGCTGCCATTCAAAGTGACCGATCCAAATCAAGTTAATGATCTTTTTATACCCTTTATTGCTATGAGTAAAGCACCTGTGAAGGGTTTTATATCTTCGGGTGCAGAAGAAGTTAACGTTTTTGGTTTGTTTTTTCGAACATGGGCATGAAAAATAAAAAGAGAATAGATTGAATATCTTTAAAAAAAAAAAAGGTTTCTGATTTTGCGTGTGCCATGAATATTCATTTGTAATTGCTTTTTCACATAAACAGCCGCCAGGGGACGCTTTAGTTAGACAACGTGTAATCACGATTTATAGGCTAATCAGTCTAAAAAGTCATATAGAACTCAATATAATAGTTGAGCATATTTCATATTTATAAACATTAAGGTGGAGCGAAAAAAAATTTTTTTTGGCTTAGCCTGAGAGTAAAGTTTGTAGATTGTAAAAAAATAAAAATTTTGGAAAAAAACTTTTTTTTTGGTTTAAACTCTTCACATTTATATAAAAAAATACCGAATTTGACGGTTTTTGACTGAAAATTTATTTTAACGCTTAAGGAAAACATGTTGCCTTTTAAGACTTTTTTTTAAAACTCCAATAAAGACCACAAAAAAAGTGTTTAAGTTGATAACTTTTAATTGGCCAGAAAGAGGACTCACCACAGCTTCTAGAACACTTATCAAAAAACTTTTTACGAAATAAAAATTTTAACTCAAAATTTACTTTAAAAGTGAGTGAAGACGTTAATTTTTTTTTTCAAAATTTTCTTTTTTTGTAATCTACAAATTTTACCCTTAGGCTAAGCCACAAAAAAAATTTTTTTTTCGCTACACCCTAATAAACATATAATTTTCCATTAATTATATGGTACAATATATTCGTACATATCAATATAAAAGATAATCGAGCCTATATGTCGACTCATTTTTTGACAGATGGTCGCCAACACAAAAGATAAAACACAAAAATCAGAAACAAAAAAAAAAAAACAAAATCAAAATGTATAAACCGCTTGTGGTATGCGATTTGTTGTTGCAAATGATTGTTGTAACTGTTGTTAATAACATGTACTTACATGCATATGTGATGTTGCAAACAAAGCACTGTGCAAATACATTTTGTTGTTAGTTGCCATCAAATCGATCAATTATTATATTTTCAATTAACTGATAAATCCAATTTACATATTGTACGAACACACATGCGCACACATATCAGTCGACATATCGCACTTAATGCGCGGCGATAAAGTCGCAGCGGCGTTGTCGAGTGGCAACACACATATATTTACATATCTACATGCGTGTGTATGTATATACTAGGGTGTGTAAGTATGCATTATTAGTCGCACATTTGCTACTTTGTGCGTATTATACATTAAGCACTTAACAAATTATTGTAAGCGTAAAAAATATTGAGCCGCACACATATATGTCTGTATATGAAACTATATGGGGCAATAGGGACTCATCCTCGATAAAAAAAGGTGTAGTGCCTAGTAAGAAAAATATTAAAGTCAAGTAATTTTTCAATTTTCACTGTGGTATTTTATTAAATAAATATTAAAAATAATATAAAATTACAAAATTTAATGTAATCTTATAAACAGTTATTCATTTCGAAAAAATTTAGATTATCTTGATCCCGTAGTCAATCCCCAAGAGGACCGCCAAAGAAAGTGTCTTGCGGTGATAAAAATTTTCTGCTTAAAATTATCGTAAATCCGCAAACTAAAAGAATAATTATTACTATAGATGAATATACATAGGTGATGACGCAAAAAACTAGTCAATTTAACTTTTGTTTTTTAACAAAATGGCGGCTTCCCCAAAAAAAGTTTTTAATTTCAAAAATCTTATTTCTCCGCTCCTTACTTGAAAAAAAATTGTATATTTAAGAAGGTCGTGTAAAAGTTTCAAGTCGAACGGTCGAACAGAAATTTTCCTTACCGACTCGAAAAACGCTTTTAAAGTTTTGTGAGCGGATTATACTAAGTTAAAAAATTCGTAAAAATACGCTCATATCTCCGAAACTATTTACTGGTGCAACTTCAAAGAATATTTCAAAGTATATGTATTTACATTCGATATATATGCGAAATAAAAATTGATTTTTTTACAAGCGAATAAAACCCTTTAGATAACCTTTGACGATCTAGAGCGCCGAGCTAAAGCGAATCTAAAATCTCAAATCAAAAGCTATCAACTCATCAATATTCAAATGCTTTCATTATCAACATTAAAAAAAAAATACATATCGATAACACAGGGAAACAGTAGTTTTGTTTAATGAAGTTTCTTATCCGATTTTCTATGATTTTGCCACGCAGAACTCCAAATTTGTAGTCAGTTTTTCACCCTAGTTTTCGATACATGAACATATTGCAGTTGTAGCGAAAATTTTTAAATTTTAGCATTACAAATTATATTGCTCTTATTTACGAGTAACATGAAAAAAAACTTTCTTTTATGTGCTTTTCTTGCATGAGTCGAAACATCAGTCTTGTTTTGATTGCTTTAGCAGTAATCAGTCATCATATTTGCTTTCCAACGACCCTGGTAACGCTCTTCCATATTGCGAATATCCTGATGAAAGCGTTCTCCTTGCTCATCTTACTCTCTGGATGTGCAACATAAGCTCTCAGGTTAACCTGTAAAGTTTCCAGTCTTCAAAGTTTTATAATTTATGATTGAAGATTATGACTGAAGGGAGGTTAGTAATTCGATTAGTGAACATTCTAAAAAAGTTAAAATCTTTCATTTCCTACAGGGCACACACACAACTATTTTATCTGGCAAACTAAAAGTATTTTATACTGCAATGAGTTTGTTTGCTATTTTATTAATGTAATGTGTCTCGATTACAAATGCATTACAGTTTGATGTTGACAATAATTTAACATATGCTTTAATTTTTCTCACATAAATAATAAATTATTTGATTGAACCTAAATGGGTTTTGTAAATTTCCACCAAATAATGAGCATAAGCACTAACGTACCATTTACGTAAGCAAAGCCATTTACATTGCTAATAAATAATATAATTAGTTACTCATGTATCAATAAATAGGAATATATATGTATGCATACATATATATTATGTAGTATGCATACACATTGACGTTTAAGCTTTCACTAAATGCTTGCTTTGGCTTCTTCACCAATTAGTGAGACATTTATGTTCTTGGAATCGTCTGTGAAAAAACCGTAGATTCTATGAGATGATTTTTTTTTTATGCAGAAATATATTCAAAAGATTTGTATAGTCTGGCGATTGGAGGTCACAGCTCAAACAAATGTTTCTTCTGATGTTAGTCCGAAGCTGAGAATAAGCTGAAGGCCCGTGAAGAGGTATGGCGCACCTCAAACCACCAAATGAAGGTTCAGAGAGCTTTTAGTAAATTAGATCCTTATAAAATCATCGAATTTCTTGTTATATAGAAATCTTCGTAAATTATGGAAACGGCTGTGATTCTATAGAGTTTAAAAATTATTTCACATTTAGAGATAAGGAGAGAATTTATTGATTGGAGAATATTGATGAAGTAAAAAGGTCATGTGAGACTTACGAGTATAGTCTCGAAGGTATTTCATAATTCGATTTTCTATCTAAAATCTGAAAAAGTTCATAGTTAAGTTCTCTTCAGTTTTTGAGTATTCTTCTGACCTAAAATGTTGGTGAACATAATACAACAAAGTGAACCTACTACTATGTGAATGAAATACGCTCGGAAATGTGGAGCTTATTGCCCTTCACTAACTTCTTCATCTTGGGTATCCAAATGTCCAGTAGTAAAAGTTTTACCAGTACAATGAAATTCAAATTAAGCGAGCATCGCGTAAACATTCTAGTTTTCGTATGCAATCTATCAAATTCTTCCAGCATCTTGTATTTTGGACCTTGTATCCGTTAATTGCTTTGCACTAAGGCTTTTACTATTCTAGGGCTAAATTTTTGCGTCTACAACATTGTGTTGTGTCTTTGTTTGTCTATATTCTAGAGATTTAGTAGTTCTTACAATATTATGTACGCTGAAGGCTTTTCATCTGAGGAATGTTTCTGAGAGCTAGTGGTAGAGTTTATGCTCAAAATTCGCACAACATTTTCGTCCAACGTCGAAAAATATGTCTTTTGAGAAGCATCTCTAAATTTTGTTAAATATTAAAAAAGAAGACAGCTTAATACTAATAACACCGATAGATACGATTTTTGGGTCCGACTTCTGCATGTTAAATTTCAGTTTCTTTTACACCAAAAATATGAATAAATTTTTTTTTTTTTTTTATTAAAGTTTGCTTTTGTAGAAATTTTTTTCGTTTTTTTTTAGGCTTGTATGGGCAAATTTAACTCATGTGTATTAGGCAAAAGCAAACTTTAAAAGCTAAAAATAAATTTTCCCGTATTTTTCAATTTCTAGAATCAGAATCTAAACATTAAAACAGAAAACCAAAAAAAAATTTTTTTTTGTTGACCGGTGTAATCATAATAGATATTTCGATGGGTCCTTTCTGCTAATTGTGCAAGAACTTTTCAACCTTAGTATAACGGATTATTTTTGGGGGTTTTTATATAATACTTTTTTGTTATTGGCTATAAAATCACCAACTGTTTCTTATGTTAGATATTATTCCACATCCATCAGCAACTTCATGCTTCATGCAATTAACAAAATTTTAATGTAACTAATTTCAAATGAAAAACCTGAAACGAACCACCCTAACTCTGCACTCACTTATATATGTACATACTTGTATAAGCACAGTTCACTATGTAAGCGTTTTTGTTCCAAGCAAATGGAGTTGAAAGCGAATGGAAAAAAACTTCGGCCATTAATTTCCAAAAGTGATCATTATCGTCATCAGCCGCATTACGGTCATCAGCAGCGCCATTAGAATTGCACTTGCCGACAGACGAATGAAGCAAACACGCGCGCAGCGATGAGTAACAAGTGTGGCGCGGGGGAGAGAGAGCAGATAATTGTGATGGGTTTCTTGCTGACTGACACTGCCGCTGTTGCTACTACCAATGTTGTTGTTGCTGCTACCATAGTTGCTGTTGTTGTTGTTGTTGTTGTTGTTTTTACCAATGTTGTTGCAATTGCACGTTACATCAACACACAGAGATGCTACCCAACTTCTATATGTAGTAGTGGCAATGGCTATAAAATATCAGACATAATTGTATAATGGCATCTGTGCACCACCATTGTTGTATAACGGTCTACAAGCAGCATGTCAATTGAGCTGAGGTAGCGCTGCCACCGCTATGTTGGAGGGAAGAGCAATTTTGGGGCAAAAAAAAGTTAAATTCGCGCGCAGGCGCTCAGTCGAAAAGTGAGTAAACTCATTTCGCGGCGCACAGATGTGTTTGTGTGTGTTTGCATGTGTGTGTGTGTGTGTGAGCGAGAGCGAGCGCAGAGCAGCAACTTCACGTTTAGCTAGAAGGCGGAGCTAACGCCAGCATCCTTTGCATTTACACTTTACAAGTAATGAAATGTGTGCGAGCGAGAAAGAGAGCGTGGAAGAGAGAGATAGAGAGAAAGAGTATGCTAAACCGTGCCAAGCGCCGTTCATGCTGTCGACGTCGCTTCTGCAGTGGTAATTACATTAAATTGCTTTAAGTTTTTTTCTTACAGCTTTACCACTCGCCATCGATGTGTGCGTGCGTGTGTGTGTTTTCTTGAATTCTCCATTGTTTGCACGTTGTTCGAGTTTTTGTTGCTTCCGTTGCAATTGCAGTGTAAATGGCATGAGAACGATAATTGTGGCAATTATAATATTAAATTGGGGGATCATAGCGCTGCGGGTCTACTGGGCGTATGCGCAACGGCCGTTAGTGTGAGTGTTTATATACATATGTACAATGATACAATATGTATATAACATATCTACATATATGTAGGCACTCTCTTTCGATTCGGCACGACGTTGCTCAGCGAACTCTGTGAGTAAAGCCAAAGATTGAATTAGATTTGCACAATTTTTCTTTGCTTTTTTCAATAATATGGATATTTATTCGAATGTAGCAGAAAGTATATGAGCATGGAAAAATATATAAGTATATACACTCGAAATTTACTTTAAAAGTAAGTGGGCCACCTCTAGATGTTAAAAATTTTTTTTTTTTCAAAAAATTTTCTATTTTTATAATCTATAAATTTTACCCTCAGGCTAAGCAAAAAAAAAAATGTTATTCGCTCCATCCTAATATGTCTATACATATCTACATATGTACATACATACATATACTTATGTATATGAATATTATTTTCCACATCATCGTATCTTTTATCAACGCTTTTCAACCATTTTGTTTCCAGCGATTAATTTGTTGAATTTAATTTCAAAAGTGGAAATTAAACTTCCATAAGTTTTCTCAGTACAGCACACGCCCCTTTAATTACCACTCACGGCAAAATTATAAACAAAAATAAAATAACTCAACTGTCAAATAAACAAGCGTAAAATCTGTCAAGTTCTTTCTTGGGAATAAGCACGAGTGCAGGCAAGCACCAACAAATGTACAATACATATAAGTATGTATTATATATATGGTAAATGTATATATTTTTAGCAATTACAATACACATACATACACATCCTTCTTAGGCTGCCTGCTGGTTAACAATACATACACATATACATTCATATAAACAATAAATACATACATATAATATATATTTTTACCAGCAATATGTGCTGCGCTGCCAACTGTTAGTGGGAGGCGTGGCATGATGAACTGCGCTTAATTACTGCAGTTTATTTCCAAAGTGAGACTAATTAACAGACAATTCGCAATTTGTAGCAATGCGGATGTGGTGGGATTTGTGAGCGCTGCTGAGTTGCTTTGGGTAGGCAAAATTGTCAACTGAAGCAGGAGCTGACTAGAAATTGTATATAAAGTAGGTAGCTATTTGCATAATGTGCGTTGTATATCACATAATAATATAACACTGGGAAACAGTAGTTTTGTTTTATGAAGTTTCTTATCCGATTTTGCATGATTTTGCCACGCAGAATTCCAAATCTGTAGTCAGTTTTTCTTTCTAGTTTTCGATATATGAACATATTGCATTTTTAGCCAAAAATATTAAAATTTTAGCATTAAAAATTATATTGCTCTTATTTACGAGTAACATGAAAAAAAACTTTCTTTTATGTGCTTTTCTTGCATGAGTCGAAACATCAGTCATGGTTTGATTGCTCCAGCCGTAATCAGTCATCATATTTGCATTCCAACGACCCTGGTAACGCTCTTTCATATTGCGAATATCCTGATGAAAGCGTTCTCCTTGTTCTTAGCTTAAGTCGCCTAAATTTTCAGGGGAGCGCTCTATGGTAAATGGCTGCTCATGTTACATCTTAGTCTCTGGATGTGCAACATGAGCTGCTCAATGTGTTAAATGTAGTCTGGAGCCTTTATGTTTCCTAAGTAACTTTGCATAACCCAAATAAATTCAATGCAAGCAGATTTCTCCTTATCTGTCATACAATCAAGAAAATATTGGTCCTTTATTAGTTCCCTGATTTGAGGTACGTCAAAAATATCAACTTTAATTTTTTCTGTGCTCAATTTCGTAAATATTTTACTTATATATTATATTTTAAACATTCCCATTCTTGTTTAAAGCTTTTACAAATTGTTTTATCAGACCTATCTTAATGTGAAGAGCGGATAATGTAATGCGGTATCTGGCTACTAAAGGAACATTCATCACAATCATACTACCCGGTACTAAATTCACTCTGAAAAGCCAAATTTTTTTAGTCCAGTATTCTGTCTTGGCTCCCTATCTCATAAGCACATGAAACAGGGGTATGTGGTATATCCTTCTTGCCAGTTAGATTATATTTTATGTATTTTATTCTCAAAGTAGTCCAAGGCCTTTTTTTATAGAATCAGATGCATTTAAACGACATGCTCTAAGCATATAGTCCACAAACAGCACAAAAACTATTCGCATCATTTAAGCCAGTTATTTCTAATGAATAAAGACCGAGCGGTTTATTTATAAAATTTAGTAATTTTTGTGCCCTAAAAATTAATTCAAGCAAGCCGAGTAACGTTGTTTCAAGAAGTGCCTGAATCACTAAAATCAAGCTGCTAGAAAGAAACTGAGGGTAAATTTGCAATCAGAGACGTCAAATTAGTAAGAAACAGTTTGGAAACTTCATAAAAGAAACAAAAAAGTTTATTTTTGTCTACCAGTATAATCATTTAAAATATAATATATACTACACTGTTTACGTAATACAATTTATTTTAAAATTGTATTTTTTTGGTTTGGAAAATGTATAGTTTTTTAATTCTTTAATAATTTCTAAAAAGAAAATGGGTGAAACTCGTAATTTTTTCAAGCTTAATAGATCGATTTGTTTTGTACCGTGCTTTTATATGAATTATTTCGCTTCCATACATTAACACTTATCGATTTTAACCGAATTTTTCCACTGGCCCTTACTAAGGTGATGAGCTCTATGGTGCGACCAGAACGTTTGGTGAAATTCCCGCTGCTAAATTATACATCTGACAGATTTTTGTGCAATTTTTATTGGTTATAAAGACTTTAGAAAACTAACTCTGTTGCAATAACTGTCTCTGAATCTCAAAACCTAAGTGCTGCAGTAGCAAAAAGTTTTGAAATAAAGGGGAAACTCAATAGAAGCACAAACTATTGAAATATTGTGATGATCTGCCAACTTTAATTCTTCATTTCTTTTGCAGCTTTTTGTGTCCAGTCTAGCAGGCTGAAAAAATAGTAACTTTTAAAGATTTTTTTTTTAAAGTAAATTCAATTGTATTTTATTTTACGCATTTGCTATTGATACAGCATTTCAAACAATTTTCCAACTTTTCAATTATATTTTTGTAGTACGAATGGTCTTTCGCTTCAAAATAGGCCACCGGCTCTGCGCTTATGTTCTATAGATGCCTTTGTAGAAAAGCTTCCCCGAGCAACTTCATTTTACGGTCATTCGAAAAATGTTTACGATTTTTTTAAATTTCATTCTCTTATTAAAAACCACTGCATTCGTCTGTGGTGTTCACAGGGCATTTACTAAATTTATCTAACCACTTCTCAATGGTTGGCACACTCATCAAACTATTTTTTTGATACCCGCAACATTTTTTCTCATTTCAACATGAAATTCTTTTTAATTTTATAAATTATTTACAATATACCAAAGATGTTATCAAAATCAATCAAGATGTTATATATCCGACCGTTTTGGAGGTTAAGTCTAATCTTTTGATGGTTATGTCTAAATACAAAATATACTGGTATTGAGTTCTAGCGACACCCGCTTATAGACGAGCCATAATACCGTTTTAGCCTGCTTGTTATACCTCTAAATATAATAAATCTACAATTAGTAAACCAATTTTCACTTAATTTAAAGAAATTGTTTTTCAAAATTAAAAAATTTAAATATTGAATATTGAGTATAACAGTTCTGCTATGCGATCCATACAGGATATTTGAGCATAAGCAAAAATCTAAAGTCTCATAGGGAGAAGTCAATAAAGTGTGGCAGTCTAAAAACAGACAATTTTTGGAAAATTAACAACCAAACAAAAATTACTGTATCAAATGTTTAAAAATTTTACGAGTATAAATATGGTACATATTTTGAAAAATAAAAAATAAATATTTTGGAGTTCATCTCCGACGGCGCTAGAAAGACGTATTCCACTGCAGTGATACCGGCCTATCTACTAAAAAATATTATCGGTAAGGTTTTTTTTAAAGTTAAATTTTACGCAAATTTATATCGTTTTTAGTCTTTCAAAATTTAGATCAAAAATGTGGTGGGCTAATTTATGGAGCATTAAATACAAAACTTGCAGAAAAAAGGACAATGATCGGATCGTTTGCCTTCGAGTAAACACTGCAGCAAATCCGAAAAATGCTGTTTCGAGAAAATCGCTTTTAAAAATAAATCAGATAGAGCTGATTGAAGCAAGGGGCTACACTTTAGATGGCTGTAACTCAAAAACTATTTGCGATGGCAACTTCAAATTTTAGTACGTTATTTTCAAAGGTATATTCTATCGATATATGAAAATAATCGATATTTTTTTAATTTTTACTTAATTTGTGCTTATGAAGTAACAGCTGTTGGAATGCAAATTAACATTTTGGGTAATTTTTTTTACATACTCTATATAAAGTTGCCAAATTTCGCGAATATATCTTGTCAAAACAAAGGTTTCCCTTTTTGAGCAATCAGTTTGTATGGCAGCTATATGCTATAATGATCCGATATTGTCCATACCGACAAACGAGAAGCTTCTTGGAGAGAAATGGACATATGCAAAAAGATCGATATCTCAAAAACTGGGGGACAAGTTCGCGTATATATAGACGGACAGACCGAAAGGTGAACATGGCCAAATCGACTCGGCTTGTCACACTAATCAATTGAATGTAAAGTATATGTGCCACATACTTTATAGAGTCTCCGACGTTTCCTTCTGGTTGTTAACTACAAACTACATGGCAAGTTTAATATACGCTGTGTAGGGTATATGTAATAAGTTTTCGTACTGACAAATAATACCGTTATTTGTATTATCACATGGTGAACATTTTTCCAAATCACAACCGCAAAACAACCCTTTTGTAATTGAGGTAAAAACTAAAATCACGTTTTATTTGACAAATTTGCATATTGCAGTTAATTTATAAATATTTGAAAGCAATCGAGTGTGATAAGCCTGTGCTAGATTTTAGGTTCGCCGCAATTGAATGTATTTGCATTTGTATGCCCATAAAACTATGTGTGAGATTATGTGTGTGTGTATGCTTGTACATATTGTTGCAACTTTTCCATAATTTTTTTATACCTCAGACGTGTTAAGTTTACTAATCCAATCAATGGTATTACCTAGTATAGACCTAATATTTTTTTCTACAAAGCCTTCCAATAAACTCTTGCTTGTATACCATATACTTATGTTTGTATATAAATGAAAGCGTCGCCTTGCAAACATCAAGGTGTCACAAATGCGTCTGGAAATTGAGCATAATATTTTACGATAACTACCAACGATTACACTTAACAGTAAACTCGCCAGCAAAAACAAAACACAAACACACACACACCTAACTAATATTTAGTCACTCCTGCTCCAACTGCTCATTTCTACGTCTATTGACACACACTTCATACACTATATTCGTCTATATTCGCTTGTACGAGCATTTTATGTCGCATTTCGCCGCAAATTGTGTTGTTTGTGTGAAGCGAAATGACGCTATAAAACTCCTCGACCGATTTCGTGACGCAGCATTCAATGCATGCGTGTGTGTGTGTGGCTTTCCGGCTCCAGCTGCTAATAAATAAAATGAATTGATTTAAGCGTCTTTTTCATAGCCGAAATTTGTATGCCCAACAACAACAGCAACAGCGCAATAAAAACGTTTACAAAACATAAAAAAGAAGAGCAACTAAAATTTTCGTTATGAAACTGGCGGAAAATGCCAAAAATTAACTTCGCAAAGTGCTTCACAAATGTAATTTCGCCGCTTAGTGTCACACATGATGAATGGCGCTGTAGGGGAGAGTATGGCCAAAGTCGTGATAAAATTCAATCACCCATAAAATATGTTCACTTTAAGTATAAATAATGTATCGCAAAGCTGCGTAGTAATTTAATCCAACGTTGATTTGTTGTTGCTTTAGAGTCAGAGCGACATTGAAGGCATGCTTGATATAGAGAAGCAACGATTTGATTTGACTTGACTTACATGCATCTACATATAAGTATAATTATACAGTTTCTGAGCGCTGAAAAGTTGCAATCAATAGTTGGAGAATTCATTGAGAGTTTGAAAATCTCATGCTGGCAGAGGAGTTAGAATGGGAGTTCTATTGGCTAATCACACACTTACTATGACTTTGCTTATTTTGTATTAGCTACATAATCGTATAAGCAAACGGAATTGAAAATCTATCTGCTTTGAACCAAAAAACGTTTTTTGTTTTAGACGTGTTGAACGAGCTCACAGCATATGTGAATGTCAGATTATATTAAAAATGGCTTTCACACACTTTTGGGCCGCCCTTTAACTTCTCAAGTGTGAACTTCTTTGTAACCCTATATATAGTCGTATAGCGGCTCATTTTCTATTTATAAATACTGAACCATCCACAAAAAAAGTCCACTTCTTTGCATTAAAATGAAAGTTTTATTTATTATATTTAGAGTGAGACAATTTCATTCAAATATGCACTGTGTCATTCGATACACCATTTTCAAGTTAATTCTATAATACAGCACTCATAGAAATCCCCGCCTTATTGGCAGAAAACTGAGATAAACGACTTTAATAAACTTCGAATTTTTTACCAGCAAAATCGTTCGTTACATAGGTTCCCTATTTTTTACAATATAAGAAAAAACACAGAAAATACAAATTCAATGGTGTATTTATTATCATTTGAAGCGCATTCTTTGGCATTTATTTCTTGAAAATGATCTCTTTTTAATGCTAGCCGTGGCTACGTCTCAGATGGTCCATCCGTTGAATAAAATTTTCGATGACTCGTTTGAGCATTTCGACTGGTATCTGGCGAATGCCACGCGGGATATTTTGCTTCCAGGCCTGAATCGAAGCGGGATTGTCCGCATAGACTTTAGACTTTACATATCCCCACAGGAAAAAGTTTGACGATGTTATAGGTATCACACTGTCTTGGTGGCCAAACGACCGGCCCAAAGCGCGAAATTGTCCGAAGTGTGCAATCCATTGATCGAAGCGATGTGTGGGAATTGGCGCCGTCTTGTTGAAAACAAATCTCGCCGAGATCATGGGCTGAAATTCAAGGCATCAAATAGTGGCTAATTATGGCGCGATAACGGCAGCCATTGACGGTTTCGTTCTCACTGGCATCATTTTTGAAGAAATATGGACCAATGATTCCACTGGCCCGAAAACCACACCAAACCGTTGATTTTTCTGCTTTAAATAACAGCTCTTGAATCTCTTCGGGTTGCTCTTCGTCACAAATGTGGAAGTTTAGCTTGTTTACATACCCCTTGAGCCAGAAATGGGCCTTATTGCTGAACAAATTTGGTTCGAAAACGTTGGATCTGCTTGGAACTTTTCAACAGCACATAGACCGAAGCGATGTCGCATGGGAGGGTCAAGCGGCTTCAGATCTTGCACAAGTTATATTTTTTACGCTTTCAGCTTTGTTAAGATCTCGATGTAAAACGCGCCAAGTCGTTTCGTATGCCAGTCGGAGTTGCAGCGAACGGCGCCGAATCGACTTTCCGCGATCTTTGTTTACACTCTTAGCTACGGCCGCTATATTTTCTTCACTGCGTGCTGGACGTGGTCTATTCGGTCGAATACTATCCAGCACATTCTTTACAAAACATTAATTTTCAAAGAAAGGCTATTGAAAAAAGTACCTCTACTTGGATCACTCGTTAGTTAGGAACAGGTAGTCAACACTTGATGTCAGATCCAGACTATAAGGCGTATGCTTAAGAACCTCCCAACCAAGTTCCTTGAGCTTCCAGCGAGTCACTGCTGATGTATGTATGTGGCTGGATGCTGTTCAAGTGGATTTTCTACGATTGGTTAAAGCTGGCCGCTTGTGGACAATTACTTGCTTCAGACAGTCCAATTATTGATTGTGGTGGACGGAATTAAGAGTTTTTCGGTAGTAGAACAGCTCATAGTAGTTGATTGCCTTCCAATCTCACCTAACACCTAAGCTCACTTTCCATTACCAGTAACCATTTGCTTCAGAATTATTAGGTACTTTTTTGCATTAACTTGGCTGACACCCAAACATCGAGCTAATCTTTATGTATCCAGCCTTATTTAAAATATATTATATTATATTATGATGCCAAATGGTTTTTGGTGCAATGTTTAGCAACTGGGCAATCGGTGCTTGCACGACGATTGGAGTCGAGCATTTCCATTTTATCGATGTTGTAAACAGTTGGTGTTTCAGAGCTTGGTACATCTTTGAATCTGGAAGATAACTTTTTATTAAGGATTAAACCAACCGTTTTAAGAAAGATCAAACCACATTATGTTTATTATTATGGATCCAGAGTGAAAGGCCGCAGAATCTCAACTTTTTATTCCACGGTTTTCGAACTTTTGTTTCATGGAATGATTTATTATAAAAACCGTGCCTACTATTATTTACTCCTCAGATAAAAAGCAAAGAGATGAAATTCTCTAAAAATTCCAAATATATATTACTATTTGAGACACCGGATCTGTCAAATTAATTAAAGAACAGAAGCCAACAGTGTTAAACGTTTTCAGTTATGGTAATGTGCGATAAAGTTACCGTTGTACAGCAAAGTTACACAAAGCATAAGAGACCATTTATGTAACTCGGTAGTATCTGGATTCTTATACCTATAATAATTTGAGAATTATTAAACTACAAAGTATCGCGGCAAAATCTGAGCGTGCCTATTAAGATCTGTGAAGAAAATAAGTCATTTAGTCTTCTAGTCAGGGCTCTCAGTGAACAACCTACCACAGTTATCATTGCTTCAGAAGCATAGTCCCACCTTACACAAATAATTGTTTCTCCACTAACTCCACTACTATCATTTAATTGCACCGTTAGGGGCTCACCCACACCCCGTTAGCCGGTTAGCATGCACAAGTGCATTTATTGAGTGATAATGGAATATTTGCTTGCAATTTAACAGCATTTGGTCAGTGTAGCTGCTCTATTGACATTTTAGCTCAGTCAAAACAAACAACCAGTCATTCAGTCACTTCATTACTCGGCTATCAGAAACCAGCTAACCAGCTGACCAGTTGATGATATGCAACAACAGCGACAGGTATGAGTGGAGTAGTAAGTAATTATGTACAAAGTAGAGAAGAGGGAGTCGTATGACTTTCGGACGACTACAGCTCGCACAACTACAAATTACTTTGCTGGACTCGGCAATGATGTGGGCATTGCTTCTAAGTTAATCTGCGGTGACGATGTTTACTGCTTTCTAAGCCAACACCAACACCAACACCAATACCACTTATACATCACCACTTGACTTGGCTAATTGCAGTACAGAGGTGTTAATGCAGTCTACCCACACCCAGTTTGTGGCTACTTTGCTGGAGCGTGTGGTTGAGTAGATCGTCGTCGGGAGTTGTCAACATATCATACTCGCAACACATTGCATTTGCATCTAAATAAGAGATTGTAGCCGCTAATATAAGTTTGTATATTAGGGTGGTAGTTAAATCTAAGAAAATTTAAGCGTTGAATATCTGCAACTGCAATCATTAGTTCGATGCTGCTGTAGTTGAAGATGTCACATACAGTTTTTGGTGCGGATTTGAGCTGATTCAGATGTCGGGATCAGCGTCCAAGTTGAGACTACCCTGTGAAGATTGAAAATTTCAATACTTTTTTCTACATTTAATACTCAAGCTCGATGATTTTACCGGGGAGGGCAAAAATCTCAATCAACTCTCTGATTTGAGATAGTTAAGGTATCGAAGTGCAGACTAACTTACGGGGCCTCCAAACTTAAATTACATTTTCTTCATCTATCAAACAGTTTATTATTACTATTATTGCTCTAGCTTGAAATTAACTAAATTTTGAGCGTAATTGAAGATGTTTAATACAACTAACCCTTGGTCCAAGTCCAGAATACATTATGAGAACTAAGAAATTTTAATGATTTTTGTCTGCATCTAATTCCCAAAACCGATTTTACCGTTATTAAAGGCATTTTTGGCCCCGATTGCATAAAGTTTAGTTGCATAACAGAGAGTGCAGTTTCCGACTATTTACGAAGTCTCGAAAGAAATACGTTTTCTTCGTGTCATGCCAAGAACTGAACTTGAACACACCATAATATATTATTGTTGTAGCAATTAGGTGCAAGTTGACGAAAATTTTACCCTTATCTAACATACCTTAACCCTCCTTAATCAGCACAAAATTTATTTTGCATACATTTTACAGCCATACACTCGATAAAGAATGAAAAACTGCAAACAAACCCTTCATTTCATTTTTTAAGTACCACCCTAATGCCCTTACATAAACATCTTCCCAAGTAAGCGGATATTCAAATTTATGCAACTTCAAAGTAGAATGCTTCGTTTAACACATATATCGCTGCGCCAGTTGCAACATTTCATGCACGAACTAATATCAACTCCACGAAATGGGGGCCGAAAGCGTATGCCACTTCAAATTCCTTGCACACAATGACTTATTTGCAAACGATATCTGAGCTGCCGCAAGGCGTCACAGAAGTAATTGTAGCCAATTCTCTGCAGCACAATGCAACAATGACGGGCGCAAAAGTGAGTAGTCGCTCCTCACTCGGGTCCAAGTCGAGTCGATATGCAATTGTTAAGCAATATTCGTCGTGTTTGTGAAATCTTTTAACCTGACGCCTGACTTCGAACTTGTCACTTTCGCAACTCAGCGTCGGTCAGTCCTTTTATGCCTAAGGCAATCAGTTATTCGAAATTCTAAAGTTTTATACGCGTTTTGGTTTGAGTACAATTGTTGCAAAAGGCGAGAATATCATGCGCTCTTCTTGTACTCATTCTCTCTATAATAAACGCATGCAAATACTTTGAACCTGCCAGCGCTTTGGAAGCCAAGCAACTCTTTCAATGGTAGGAGTAAGAGTTTGTTTGTTTTCGAGCTTGATATTAATGGTAGTCGCACCTAAATATGTAAACTAGAATAGAGATAGTAACCCTCAACAATCACCCCAAACTCTTTTGCTTTCTTCTTTGAACTGTACAAGGGTCTGAGCTGTCAAGAACCAAGATGATATTAAACATATCCACTGATGTCTTAGAAAAGTTTGAGAGAATTATTTTGCGCAATATATAATATATAGTAGCTACTATATAGTATAGTATTTCAAGACGATAAACTGTATTCTCGTTCTGCAGATAAAAAGAACCAAGAACTGAAATGCATCTAAGAACTGTCATACTAAAACCATTATCAAGATTGATATGTTGCTCGAACATTGTTGAGACCATGAAAAAAATGCCATAAACTTAAAAATCCATCTGATGTATTCTAAAAGGTAAAATGAGAATTTACCGGTCAGCGCTAAAAAAAATTTTCTGGATATAATATTAGGTGTCATTCGAAGTATTTCAGTCTAAATATTTCGTATACACGCACACTGAGTGAACGTACTGTACTGATTTAACTTTGCCATCTTCAGATCAGAATGGATATAAGAAGTATGTTCTTCGCAGCCATACTTTTTCCGCAAAGTCATTGCGATTCGCTTAGCACTTTTTCTTATTTCAGAAATGAGTCCTTTGA
The DNA here is from genome assembly GCF_042242935.1 of Bactrocera oleae. NCBI lineage: Eukaryota > Metazoa > Arthropoda > Insecta > Diptera > Tephritidae > Bactrocera > Bactrocera oleae. The sequence goes on along the minus strand of NC_091540.1, from coordinate 60,367,942 downwards.
GAAAATTGTAGGCAGAGTTGAGCTTTCCTTAAATGTTCTGGACCTAACCTTGCAATAGAGGGCTTACGCCCTTCTTGTTAAGCACATCTGTAAATGGGATATCTCTAATCGATTCTGTAACCTTTTAAGTTGTAGATGTAGGTATGGAAATGGGTGCCTGAAACTATAAACTTGACTTTTTTTCTAACCCTAGTAAGATAATTCTGCATGACCTCTTAAATAAAAGATTGGATTGGCCAATCGTCTATATTTTAAATGAATTGATTTGCAAAGTTTATGGTGGTCATTTGTCGAGGTTTAGGAGTAATCAAAAAGCGCTCCAAATGTAGCTGTACAATGTTTAAGACCGCGTCGACTAAGAACATATTGAAATCGATAAAAAAAAAAACGCAGACCTTAAGTTTCGAAACTTCATACATAACGAAATTGGCATCTCCAATGCCGTAAGTGAGCTGGACTAGTATATACGAGAGTACCAATCAAAGGTTCAGTATCACCGTTTATAAGAAAATTGTAAATCACATATGTAGGGTTTCATAGGGTTTGACAGACTTCGAGCCGTTGGGAGTTCATACTCCCTTAATTTCCTCTCAAATTAAGAGCTCTGCATAAGCAGATGGCATAGGGTTCCAACAGAATAACATTTCTTCCAGCTTTCTACTGCCTAAGTATTTTGTAGTGATTCGCAAAGAAATCTGGAGTTTTCCGTCAGGTGGAGTAGCGCACCAAATTCCAAAGCAAGTATTAGTTTTATTATTATTTGAGTCATCATTATGTCTCATACTTAGCAACCGGAAAAGATTGTTACTAAACGCCACAATTTCAACCATTCTGTAGCTAATCAAAGTAGGCGCCATTTGCCAGCTCCATCTTCAGTGAATCGTCCGCAAAATAACCCTTATCACAGCAAAAATTAAATGCTCTGCTAATTACCAATCTAGTCTCATTCTATCACCCTAAAATGCACTATAAGCGCTATAATCAAGTCCTCCTCCTCTTTCTCCAACAAATCCATTACCATTCATGCGCTTACACTCGAAGTACTATTTGTAAACGAATGCGCATAAATAGACCGTTATCCGAGTTTATCCTCCCCCGAAAGCGATACAGCCAAAAACAAGTTCGCATTCGCCTGAGCTCTGAGCTCGAAACTGTTAATGAACGTAAAATTCACTTAATTGCAACTTTAGCCATGAATTACGAGCGAGTACACATACGAAAAGCGGACGTGTGTTCCACAAGTTCAACGAGTGAGCGTCGCTTGGCTAAAACGAGTAAATATTAAACAAGTGAGTTTTCGTTTGGAGGGTTGTTGGGTTGTTGGGTGGTCGCATTGCCATTTGGCTTGCTAATGGCACATGGAATGCCACCCAACAAGTGAGCTGAGCAGCAAATAAATGTCCTTTTATCGTTCTTAATTAAGGCAATGATGGGATGCTTTAATACGTTTTGCAAATGTTAATTGACGGCGCACAAGAAGCACCGGGACCAGTTGGATTGGAGATGAGGTTCAAGTGGATTGTATGTTTTCTCTGCTTTTTTGTTTGGAAGTTGGCGGGTCGTTAGTTTGAGTGGCGTCATGCTATGTAAATAAGCGTATTGTTGTCGAAAGTGGTGTTTGTATCCCTATGTATTTGTATTTATATACATACAAGTAAATGCCTCTGCTCAGATATTCGTACGTGCTGGCTTTCACTAGCCATGAAATTGTTTTGTATCAGGGTGTTAATCATCAGGTGACAAGAGTTGTAGTGAATAGGGTAGTCTGCAGTGGGGTTTTTTTAGCAATATCTGAAAGCAGCATATCATTTTTGGAAGTAACGTTAATTAGAAGTAATAAGTAGTAACATATACAGCACTCTTTGAAAACCCAAGTTAAATAATTTGGAAGATGCGTTAAGTTATTTCGGTATTTTTTGAGTCCTGATCTTACCAATTCCTGTTAGAAGAGCTCAAGAGCTCATTTGTGGCAATGGAAAAAATAGCTCTTTTAGATGTTTTTTTTTTCATAACTTCTTCGAGCATTTCCGGTCCGGTACTCAACCAAATTTGACAGTCATAAAATTAAAAATAAAATTTCGAGGAAAAGATGTTCGATTTGTATATTTGTGTCGAGTAATAAGACTTCACCTCAAACTCAAACTGATATTTCAGATGAGCAGACAATTAGTTTTGAGAAGATCAAGAACAGGTATTATGTTTGTGAACAGTAAGGTACAAAACCATTCCACAACGACGGTATGGGACGGCCGAGCTCTGCTTCCATTTCTAGGCCAAAGCAAAAAAGACTGAGTAGACCTCAGAAACTGATATATGTTGTTATCGATGAAGAGAACAGAAATAAGTAAATAAAAAAGTGTAAAGCAAATGAGAGCATCAAACTTCGTACGATAGATTATTTGAGGTAAATATCTATTGAGCTTATAACTATTTTCTTTCGGTTTGTCAAGAGATGGCGTGATTTCGTCTTTCCCAGTATATTTCATTCATTTGAATCGTAAGCAACCAATAACGGTTTACTCGTACATGATTTATAAGTGGTGATTTTGGCTTAAAAGACGAAGTACATCTTGGACGGTCAAACAAGTTTGCAGTTGAGTAACTTTTACACCACCCAACTTATAGCCTAGACCTTGTCCCTTCTACAGACTACCATATGTTCCGGTCGATATAGAACGCCCTCACCACTGCAATACGGTTTACATCGGAACACGGTATCAAAAACTGGCTCTTTTGAAATGGAATTCATTAATCTCCATAAAGATGCGAAAATATTATTGCTTCAGAAGGGCAATACTTTGAATAATACTATAGTACATTAACGTTGAAATTAAAAAAAAAAAAAAAAAAACGGATGAATATAGTTATACATACATACATATGTATATTCAGTATTTAACAATCTTATTGTTAACTGAAAATCGAGAAACCCATTTTTATTCAATTGTATATCCGGTTATTTTATGGTTACGAAAGTAAAACTATATTCGTCACTTCGTACTTAAAAATATCAGTTATATTGAAGTTTTGAAAATCGAAAATTTTATACTTAAATCTATTATTTGTAATGTTTTAATAATTTGATTCAACGGACTTAAAAATCATCTTTACTACTTAAAGAGCTTCGTCTTCGTTGCTTATAACTCCAAAATGGCACAGCTCTTTCAAATGCTTTAGTAAATAGCTTTCAAAACTTTATTATGGTTTAGGAAAACTCACAAATTCACAATTTGCAATATATATTAGGGTGGAGTTAAAAAATTTTTTTTTTGCTTAGGCTGGGTTAAATATTGTAGATTATAAAAAAAAATGTTTAACATCTACAGGCGGCCGGTCACTTTTAAAGTAAATTATCAGCTAAAATTTTTTGGACAAAAAAAATTTTTTTTGGTTTAAACTCTTCACATATGCTTTGCAAAACTTACCGAATTTAACAGTTTTTGACTCAATATTTATTTTAACGCTTAAGGAAAGCATGTTGTTGCTTAAGGCTTTTTTAAAACTCCAATAATGACCACAAAAAAATTTTTTAAGTTGATAACTTTAATTTCGTCAGAACGAGGCTGCTTCTAAACACTTATTAAAAAATGTTTACGAAATAAAAATTTTATCTCGAAATTTACTTTTAAAGTGAATGGGCCTGTAGATGTAAAAATTGTATTTACTTTTTCCCAAAAATTTTTTTTTCCAAAAATTTAATTTTTTTTTTCCAAAAATTTTATTTATTTTTTTTAATCTACAAATTTTGCCCTCAGGCTAAGCAAAAAACATAAAAAAAAATTTTCGCTCCACCCTAAAATATATATGAATTTATATTCTCAATTACCGCTTGAAAAAACTCCGCCACTGATGCTTATAAATCCAAGAAGTTCAAATTTTCTACTCTCGTCAACCTCAAGCCAGCTAAAGGGAAGAGTAATGCGATGAAAAATTAGCTACATTTAGAATATTCACTTTTCTTTGCTTTTTGTTGGATTCCAGCAGCAAATGCCACAAGCTTGTAAACAAGCAAATAGCACGCGCGTGTATGTATTTGCACATAAACTCAAGGATTCCTTACAACTAATGGACTTACACGCATAAAGACAAGAACATGTGGAATGTTAGTAGAATATATGTTTGCGTGTAGATATTATTCAGAATTCTTTATGCTCCTGAGTGCATATGTATACATGTAAGTATATGTGTATGTGTGTGCGCATACAAATGTGTCCTTTTGATTTCCGCATGTGGGAATCGCTGCGATTGCGTATATGCTTCACACATTTAAGATTATGATTTGTTTGCTTTTCTACTTAAGACGCCAAGATGATAGCAGCGGAGACAACAGAGCGCCGAGCTCCTTGTCTTCACTGTGTTTACTGGCGCGCTCCTTGCCATTTTTTTATCCGGCTTGAGAAATTTGACTTTCACTTTGGTTTTTGACAAGCGACATTTTTCTACTGATTTGATGGCAAGACTTCGAAACACACATACACCAACAAGCAAACATACATACTACATATGCACATGGCTTGGTATATGTGACATTTGTTGTTTCATAACCATTTTTTATTGTTGTTGCTTTTATGATTTTCTCATATTTGGCAACACGAATATTTGCTAGTTGATTTTGATATCACAACAATAACAATCACATAATATTCCGCATATGCATATATATATATCTATAAACATACATATGTATACATGTATATTTGTGCTCACACTTCGTACATAAATAAATATTTTGAGTGTCGTTGGCACTTATCTTGATGATGGTTGTAAAATTGAAATCGTCACTAACGCCGTTGCTCCTGTAAATAATGATGACAGTCATCGCAGTGTTGTTGACGTTTCTTCATAAATATTACGTAAATGCACACATATTTATGCGTATGTATGTATGTGTGTGTATGCACATTCATGCGTTATAATGTTGATATTTTGGTTTAGGCAAAGGTCGGTCGTTGTTCTTGCGTGACATCATGTGCTGCTAATATGCTAAGATATTCTTATTTGCCACTAAATATACACATGCATAAGTATTTCTATATGTACATATGTATGTGTGTGAGTGTGTGTTGAGCAGAAAGGATTACAATAACTTTGACTTCATGTCACGGTTGGCTCGTTTTAGTGGATTTTTGTTAAATGACAGCTATTTAGAATTTCAAATGTTTACTTAAGATGACAATACTTACAATACTTAGGTGTACAGTATTGTGCAAAAGTGTAGCATATTAATTGGAATTAGTAATAATATTATTATACCTCATCATGCTTAAACCTATGGTGTATGAGAAATATACAAAATGCCATACATAGAACTCAAGTTCTGACGAATCGAACAAACAACTCGCACAAATAAGGGCCAAGCAATTACACCACTTTAATGAAATGTAGACCTGATCTCTTGTATTGTATTCCATTAGATAACTTTGTTGAATGGCAGTGAGCAAAATTTGTCTGTTTAAAATTATTTGAAATCCAAAAGCCAAAAAAATGTGTTTTTATTATTATAGATTAATAAGAAATGGCGACTTATCAAAAAGAAGTGAGTTTTTTTGAAAAATGTGCGCTTCAGTGCGATGTAAAAAATCGAAGAATGAAGGTCGTATGAAAATGTCAAGCAGACGTTGATAACAGTGTTTCGAAAAAAAGGTGTTTAAAAAATTTAAAAAATTCTTAAAAATGCGGTCATACATATATCCGAAACGCATTATCGGCTTAGCTTAAAATATATTCAAATACTTAGCTTAAAATATATTCGAACAATATATTCAAATATTTGTACGTTCCATATTTTATTCTTGACTGAATATCGCTAACTTCCATTTGGTTTTGATAAAAAATACGCTAATTCATTTTGAAGTTCGTTTTGGAGCAACTTTGAAAAGACATTCTCTCTGAATTTGAACATCTTGTTGGGTTGGTTGTTTCAAATGTGGCTTTTTGGCCCTACTTTGACCAACATTGGGCCAACTGTGCTCTCGAGTGATAACCAAATAAATCTTAGCCAGTAACTCAGTGGATTTGGTAGAACATCTGAATAATCGAAATCAATTTACCAATTTTGTGCAGGTAGGATCTTAAGGGTAGGTGTCCTGTGATGACCCCTACAATATTACGAATTTCCTTTTTGCCTAGTAGTCAAAGCCTTTTGCTCTGTCCACCATTAACACAACCACAAAGTCACTTTATAAGTGTCTTACTAGTGTTCCGAGACCTGAGTTGTTCCTGCAGGGTCCTTTGCTTCAAACAGCCCTTGAAGGAGCTTGGCTGCTCCCAAGCGACCCCACTCGTCTGCCTTTTCGTTTTCTTTTGTTCCTATATGGTTGAATACCCCAATTTTTTTAATCAAATTTCCTACTGAGAGTCTAGTATAGGCCGTTTGGTTGCCCACAAAAGGGTTTATGGACTTGCTAGTTAGAGCAGAAGCCCACTTGGCTCCTTCTGTTAGGCACGAAAGCCTGCATTGTAGTCATTTAGTTTGAAGCAACCTACTGCGTATGGATTACTACAGAAGAAACCCGTTCCTATTTCACTCTACGCTCCGTCGATAAATATGTAAACTTTGCCGTCGATCACAAAACCATTGGTATATTTCTCTCTACTGAGGGAATGAAAACATTGTGTTTAATCCTTTATGGATCTGCTTTACTCTGTCGCATTGCCAATTAAGCACGAGTCCATTTACAGGATTGATGGAATTAATGACAGGATCATCAAAAGTAAAAAAAAAATACGTGTCTGAACTAAGACCATTAACTAGGTGTTGCATGCAGAAAAAACAAATCAAGTGAAAATTATATTTTTGGCAGACGTTTTTAAAAAAACATGCAAATTTTGGTGGACATTTCTCGACGATTTTTGTTTTTAAAATAGTTGTAATTGAACAACAAAAATCCTTCGCGGCAAGACCTTATAAATTATATCTCAAAAGTCTATGTAAGATTTCATTAAAATCGGTTGAGTATTTCGTGAGAAATCTCTCCTCCAAAACTATTACTGCTATCAACTTGAGAATTTAGTAAAATATTCTAGAGATGTTATCAAATTATACCTTATACGCCTATACCTGACTATTTGACTGAAGAACACTATGAAGCTTGCTTGCAAGGCTTCCACTCATATATTGTACCCAGCTTACCTACAACTCAATCGAATGAACGGTTCTTTAAACATGCTATTGAATGTCTTCCCGACAGTCCCCTAAGTACGCAACCTTAGTCATGTTTGTTAGAAATAGTAATTTTGCAGTTTTCATAAAACAAAATTGTTTAAATACTTTCTTCCATGTCGAAAAATCTCGACTAACATACATTTTTGCACAGCACTGTACAATATATCTAATTACGAGTATATTTTGGCACAACCAAAATGGATTGTATCGCATGTAATTTGGACATTGGCAGAATTCACTATACGCATATCGAAATTATTCACTCTTCCATGCCGCTCATTTGCCAGTGAATTTGTTTATCCTAATTTGGCGTAATCCTTTCGCCGGATAAAATATTCAACATTTACAAGCATTTTTTATTTTATAGTCTCAGCCGTTTGTTATTTGTTGTCCTTGCGATTTTTATTGCTGCTCACTTGCTTGACAGTTCGTTTATGTTCTACACGCAAGGACAAACACAACACAAATTTTACTATGCACACACACACACACATACAAACATAGAAGCGAAGTCGCTTATTAACAAAAACCGTTTGTGTGTGTATTTGTTTTTGTTGTATCGTAAGCTGATAGCGTTAAATGTGTAATGAAGTGAAAAATTGCCAAATAACCAAAAATTAAATGAAGATCCTTTTTCTGTTTGCTAACTGTATATATTGTTGTGTTTGTATTGTGTTTGTACTGTTATAAATTCAGCACAGCATAGTAAAGTAATTTGCTTGGGACGCACAACGTACAACGCTACGACAGGCTCCATCTAGCTGACCATGAGCCAGCAATCTCTAGAAGGTTATGCTAAAAAAAAGTAGCAGCAAGTGGAAGTGGTAGGTTAGCAGGGTGGTTGAGTCGTTGTTTGAACGCTGAAATCATTTTGTTTTTTGTTTTTGCATTTGCTTTCTTTTTGTGCTTTCATTGACAGAATATTATGCAAACAAAATGGCAATGAAAATTTGCACTTGAGTAGCTTTTGCGGTTACTTTAACAAGGCGATGTGGCCCCATGCCACATGCCCCCCATAGTGTGGGCGCTCACATTTAGGGGTATATATACGTTTATACATTTGTGTACGTAAATGTAATTATGTATTGCAATTTATACAACAATTACAAGGCGCTTTAAAGGATTAATAATATGAATGTATTAGTCGGATTTAATTTAATTGTATGGGAGGAGAAGAGAAAGCTTTTAATTGCACTTTCGAAAGCAAGTTATTTGGAGCGAAAGCTGTACCAGGGTTATCAAAAGATGCAAATATTAGTTAGCTATTATAAAATTAGCGGCGAAAAAATTTTTTTAAGGGAAACACTTAACTTAACTTAGGGGCTCACCTAATGTGACAGCCTAAAAGAGGCGATTTTTGGAAATTAAAAAAACAAAACTACTTCATCAGTTTTTTAATTCTAAGAGTAAAAAGAAATATCTTAAGAATATACAGTAAAACTTTTGTAGAAAAAAATTATTATTGATTACACGTGATTGCTGACGGAGATAAAAAAGGTCATGCACTACTGCTGTACTACCAAACTGCTTCATGAATGAAGTAAAAAAATAATAATCTCACCTAAAAGATATTGTCTTCTGGTCGAAAAAAAAATCAAATATTGATAAAATGACAGCGTTTTAAAAAAGTTTAATTTTACCCAAGAGTTATAATACCCTTCAAGCATAATATCTTAATAGACTCAAACTTAAAAAATAGGCTTAATTAATATGAACATATCCCCTGCAAATGAAGGTTTTGTTTAACTTTAACTTGTCTAAAATAGAACTCGTAAATTTGATTAGATAGATAGTCGGAAGAAATGAACAACATACCTGGGTTACCTTCTAACATTAGCTGACCATTCATACCGGTTTGGCCGGGACAGTCCTGATTCGGTGTTAAGCGTCCCGGGCTTAGAAATAAAATAAAAATGAATGAAGTGAATAAAATTGTGTTGCTCTCTCACCTATTATGTGTCGCGATTTTCAGTGAATTATAATATGGAAAAAATCGATGACTATGATCGGATTTTTCCGGGGCAAATATGGTCACCTAATTCTAACAGTATATTAGATTTCTCCAAACAAGATATTACTTCAAAAGAGAGTTTGGGGCATGAGACGCGTCAATGCTCGGCTTGCTCTAAAAGAGCTGAATTTTTTGCAAAAAGACCATGGTGTGCAACGATTTTAAGATCAAATACTCTTTCAATACCATCGATCAATCACCGTATTTGGGCACATGCATATGCGTATCGCTCCTGAAGGAGCATATTTAGAAGGCGACAAAAAAATATTGATGTAGACTAAACATGTTCGTTTTATTTACAATTTCCGAAAACTTTCTGGTCACAAGTTATCAGTCTATATATCGTAGTTATTACAAAATTAGTGAAATGGTTCATCAGAATGCGTTTTAGTGCCAAAAACAGATGATTTTTGACGAAAAACTTATAAAAACGGTTGATAGCTTCTTCCGCCAAATATCAAATATTATAATTTCTGCTCTCGAAGCTGCCTTTATTCCGTAAATACCGTTTAATAGCTCAATAAAATTAGCCAATAATATTTTGTTAATATTAATACGAAGCTACCCGTATATCAAAATCGAGTGCTATCTTTAAGCGGTTAGGGGTAGTCAGCATTTTCAAAAAATCAATTTGCTTGTTTTTTTTTGCAATTTCGTGAAGTGTAATATCTTTAAAATATTCTCTGAAAATTTCAACTTAATCCGATAATTACTTTTTGAGTTATTCGACAAATAACAAAGAGCGCTCGGGCACTTCAAAACGCTCGGGAACAGGTAGATAGCGGGAGGTACAAGAAACTTTAAATGCGTTTTTTTCAAAACTATGTTTTTCGAACTGGTGACAACTGTAACTCGAAAACCGCTCAGTAGATTTTACTGAAATGTATACAGCTTTTAGAATACATAATAAACTCGGACCTGATCGAAGGATTTTGTTTTCAAAAATTTCGATTTTTTAAGACCAATTAACTGTTGATTTTTTCCCAAAAATCTAGAAACAAATGTCCTGAGCCCAAAATTTTGTTAATTTAAAAAAAAAAAGAAAAAGCTGCGATCAGGCCCTGGATTATCTATTTATAAAACTAATTTTTTTTATTGAATTGATTTTAGATGACTCTCCACAGACTTATAATTGTCACCGCAAGGCGCTTTTTTTAGAACTGAGTCAGCACAGCTATAACTTTGGAAATTAAAAATTTATTTTTTGAAATTTTCGTGACAAAACATTGTACAATAATGGCATATTACTACTTTTGTAAAATAACATGATTTAATAGCAAAAAAAAAATTACTGAAAATTCTAATTTTCTCGTGCCTCTGACTACCCCTAACCCCTTAATTTGCACCAGTTCAAATAGTACCTTAATTAAATATAAAAAAATATATTAATGAATATACTAAAATTAACTGTTAAGCATATTGAGTTAAATGTGGATATTTTGCATATGAAGTGAGATAGCTACGGTAAGTGAGTTAATTGCTAAGCAGACACTTTGAAATATAACACGGTCTTTGCTTCTTATAAAATCCGAGCGTGTGTAATTTTCGGAGCCGCACTTTGATCTTCTTTGTTAATATACTTAAATACATTTGGTAGATTTCTCATATAATTATCTAAATATTTTGCTGCATTTCACCTTTTTCCTACACCAAAATCCAACTTTATCCAGACAATCATTTCATTTCAATTAAATCGTACATCGTTTGTAGTCTTAATTCAAATAATTAAGACTCTATATAACTACTATTTATATTCGAGTGCATTTTTATTACTTTTCTGTGCAAACAATGAGGCTGAAAACAAATCCAAAACGCGTACTTTTATCAAAATGGATAGAAATTTTTTAAAACTAAAACCGAAGCAGAAACTAATCACGATTGTCAACAAAGGCAGACGAAGGCCAAATAAGAGTTTGGTAAGAAAAAGTAATATTCTCGATAAGAATACCGCTAACGGTGAAACACCTTCAACTTGAAGCTTAGTCATTCACTCACTTCCAAATGCACTGTGATATATGTGTAAGTGTATGTGAGTGTGTGTGTGTGTTTGGAAATGTGATTATGCAGCGCGCAATTGCAGCACTGTGGCCCACCCAAAAACAACGACAACGCGCCAGACATGCATTATTGACATTAATAACGTGATTGGCGTCAATTTTCATGTTCGATTCGTTGACAAACGCAACGCAACGCTGATGAAGAAATCAAGTGATTGACACTAAAACAACAATGCATGCCACTATACATACACATATACCTACATATGCATGAGTGTGTGTGCATTGCTGGCGAGTGAACCCAGTAGCTGCATTCCAATTATAAACAGATGTTAATTGATAAAATGTCTCGCGCGCTGCTTGTTATCAGCTGGAAATTGGTAGAGTACCCGAGTAATGAGCCATGTCATCGGCGACGACCCATTCAGTTTAATTAAATTCCAACAAAATAAACCTTAACCAACAAACAGCAACGTTGATAACTAATGCTACAATGGAACACTGAAAACTACAAAAACAAAAAAAATCAAAAACCTTAACTTCGACTGCACTGAAACTATTGTATAATACCCTTCACAGGTGCATTTGTTATGGTTTAAATGGGTATAAAAAGATCTCTTACTTGATTTTGTTCAGTCAGTTTGTATGACAGCTATATGCTATAGTAGTCCAATTCGAACAAAATATTTGGAGATTGTAGCCTTGTTTTGGTTCATAACCCATGCTAAATTTCGTGAAGCTATATCTCGTCAAATAAAAAAGTTTTTCATACAAGCACCAGAGTTTGATCGGTCAATTTGTATGCGAGCTATATGCTATAGTCGTTCGATTTGAACTATTTGTTCGAAAATTGTAGCCTTGCCATGAAGAACAACTCATGCCAAATTTCGTGAAGATATCTCGTCAAATAAAAAAGTTTTTCATACAGCGACTGGTTTTTGATCGATTTATGACAGCTATATCTTATAGTCGCCTGATATCGATTACGACAAATGACCAGCATCTTGGTAAAAAAGGATATGTACAAAATTGCAGATCGATATCTCAGAAACTAAGGGACTAGTCGACTAGTCGAGACTAGCGTAAATTCAGATAGACAGACCGACATACAGAAATGGCGAAATAGATCATCATGCTGATCATAGGTTTATAAGTATGTATTTTTTTTATAAGATCTGCGACAAGTCCTTCTAGATGTTACAAACTTCGTAGCAAACTTAATATACCCTATACAGATTATAACAACAAAAACAGCAACTTTGTAAACAACAATGTTGGGCGGGTTTTCTGGCTCCACTGAGCGCTTGGTGTGGGCGGGAGCAGACGCAACTGCTTATAAATTAATATTTCTGTTTATGTATGTTTGCATGTATGTATGTGTCTATCTATGCATAAATATATATATATATATATGTGTGTGTTTATTTGCACCAACTAATTTCCCTATCGCTTTCAATCTCGCTGCCAATTTTGATAAATCGAAAATTAAATGCTGTTTCAATGATTTTATTTGCGAATTTGCATTGCGACACGAACGTGAAATTTAATTGAAACAATCTAAACAACAAACATCAACACCAATATGCAAATACGGAAGTCAAACTCATAAGCATGCCTCTTTGGCTTGGCGCTGTGCTGCTCGAGGCGGGTCCAATCCGCTAGCGACGTACAGCCCCAAAATTGTTATGCCACCGCTGATTGACGTGACTTTTTCTCCGTCCAACCGTCCATCCAACCGCTCGTCTGTCTGTATGGATGTGTGGCTGTGTGGCTGTGTGGCTGTATGGCTGTGTGTCGTGTGTGAGCCAACATTGGCGGCAGGCCCCAATGGATGACAGCAATCAGCAGCATTTAGCAATGGCTCTGCGAATGCAAAAACAACACAAATCGAACAGCAAAACAAAAATACAAATTGTTTCCTTCACTTTCCGTTATTTGCGTTCATAATTTTAAAATCAATAGAAATGTAGCCGTTGGCAGGCGCCATTGATAGCAGTCATTTGCACCCACAGCAACTGGAATGATACAAAGAGACATACATATATACATAGATACATGTAATATGTACTTATATTTACATACTTACGTATACAATTTCATCTCCTTCTTTTCGTACTTCTTTTTAGTCGCTTTCTCCCTTTCTATTGTATTTAAATGAAACCTCTTTCGTGTTGTGTTTGTAATAGGAGAAGTATTAATCTACAATTGACGCTTGAAGCTCTAACAGGGTGCTTTGCCGAGCTTCTTTTCCGGGCTATTCTTTAAGTTTCTCTAAAAAATTATTAATTTAAGCTCCAACTACAAGCAGCTCATGTACTTTATACAGTTACTTCTTAATATATTATTTCATAAAGATGTACGAAAGCAGCAAAAAGAGAAGTTGTCATACAAGTCGTTGTATTATTCTTTCTACTCCATATTTGAATTTCGTGGTAGTTTTATGAAACCAATCTTCAGAACCAAACCAACACAGCAGTTTGTAAGTCACTCAAGTATAGCAATCATATCAGCAAGTAGCGACCTGCCGAAGACCGAAGTTTAAAAAATTGTCTTGTTGTCATAATATTCACAAAATTTTATTAATCGTGGTTGTGGGCAGTTCTTACCATTTACAATGAAAAAAATTCTTTGATTTGTTGTAATTCTCATCGGCTCGGCCTCAATCGGAAAAAGTGAAAATAAGTCAACCAACCCGCGTTTTAAACTAACATCACTCAATTTGCTAAGATTCACATAAAGTAAGGTAAGATTAAAAGAACGATCCAAGACGGATGCCACTTGAACAGCTGAGAACGCCGGTTCATTGTGATAGCTATATAAATACTCCTAACTAGTATTGATCGAAAAGACCATCGAAAGTCAATAATATGCATAGTTGTGTAGGTGGCTAATATCACTTTAGGCTATTTCTCCAGGTTCGAAGAAGAAAGAACTTGGATGCTTCCATCTCACCTTTCTTCATACAACTTTGACATTCTGATAATTAAGTAGCTTCAGTATTTCCCTGCTTAGACTACTTTATGTACACAGCTTCCCTTAGTCTTACAAAACTACACTCAGTACCATTTTTAGTATTGTTTATAGTACACCATAGATACCAATGAGAACTGCACTTTGGACACGTTCGAACTGCTTCGCGAGCGTAGCTTCTGCGAGTACTCTCCACCAAACGAAGATTCCATAAAACATTATTGGTTAGCCTACGGTTTGGTAGAGTCGAAAAAACACCTTTGGTGAGAAGCTCCATCCACTCCCAATGACTTCTTTACAACAGTAACCGAAGCATTCCTTACTCTCTCCTCAATTTTTTTCCTTCATGACCGCTCTCTATCAAGAATAAACCGCAGATATTTCACCTTGTCAACAGTATGACGGCGCGAACCTGCGATGGAGGGGAGAGTGACGTCTGGGTTTTTATACCTCCTGTTAAATAAAACCATTTCAGTTTGATTTGGATTGACGGCTGTGTGCCGCTTCTGTTCACCCAATTGGTTGTAGCCGGTAGTTAGACATTTATCTTTCACCATAAAAGCGACGTCGGAAGCGTAGTCGCTTTCCTCGATATCTTTCATTAGGTCATTTGCCACCAAGCTGCAAAACACGCATTGACTGAGCAGCACTGCGATTCCTACGCAAAAGTCGAAAATTGGTTGTCTGATTGGTTTGCTTCAAAAGACGAACATTTCAATTGGTATGATAGCCACAAATTGCCAGGAAAGTGGTCAAAATGTTTAGCCAAAAAATGGTCAATACTTTGAATAATTTTTTATTTTACTTTTCCATGCCAAATTTGTATTTAATTTTTACACAAAATAACGCTCTTTTCATACCGGTACAACTGGTATATTTGGTACTGCCACTGTCAACCTGGTTCCGCTTAACTGCTCTGAATCATGTACCACATAGTAATTTTTCAAAAGTAGGCTTGCATAGTCAAATTGAGTTTACAGATCTGCATAAACACACAAACATTGTTATATATAGACCAAGTATATATGTGTCTATACTTGTATGTATGAGTTTTTTCCTTCTTCTGCTCGAAAAGGGGTTACAAATCAGTGCCATGATTGATTGTGATTATTCAAATGCGTCTATAAGTGTGACACCCACTACACATATGTACATACATAAGCAAATACTCAAACAGATATATGTACCACATAAGTATGTGAACATGTGCAAATATATGTATGTATTTAAAAACCCTTTGGATCGGTTGTTTGTGGAGACAATCTTCAATCTAAGCTGAAATGGGCGAAGAAAAATGGCTTTATCGACAACTTCGCAAGCGATGAAGTTTCAATGTGAATTGATTGATTTCAAATTCACATATTATGTAAGTGAATTGTAAAAAGAATACAAATTGCTACTTATGTTTGATTACAAAGATAGAAAAAAAACACCCAAACCGAAGTTAAATGCACAGTTTTCCTTTTTTTTAGATGTAAAAGTTGTGTTTCAAAGACTGAGGTATTTAAGGGATTAGAAGTTGCCAAGGAATGATAAGAAATGTATCTGAATAAAATCAGACTTCATTTAAAATCTTTTATGCCTTCAATCAAATAACGTCTTAGGCTAGATACATAGTGGAGCGAAGTGTAAAATGGAAAAATAGAAGCAGTTATTTGTTTAGATAGTATAGATTATCATGCTCTTTGGTTCGAAATATGGATATTCATTTCTGTGAAACAACATTTTTATAGTACTCTTCACTTTTCTCACTGTTTATTTCCTTAGTTTTGCGCGACACCATGTACGGGGCAGTGAATAATTTCTACTGATATTTTCAAATCGTCTTTCCTTTACCATTTGCTCTACTGTGTATATCTTTACAGTCAGGTATATGCATTCAAGATATCTTCAAGATATTTGGCATAGCTTATTGTCCAAGACAACGATATAATCTCCGAACAAATTTTTCATATTGGACCAATAACGCATATAGCTGACATACAAACTGAACGATCGGAATCAAGTGCTTGTATGGCAAACTTTTTCATTTGACAAAATATCTTCGCGAAATTTGGCATTAATTATTATCCAATATAATGATACCATCTCTGAAGGAATTGTTCTTATCTGAATACTATAGCATATAGCTGACATACAAATTGACCGATCAAAATCCAGTTGTTGTATAGAAAACTGTTTTCTACGAGATATCTTCACGAAATATGGCATGGGCTATTGTACAAAGCAAGGCTATAATCTTCGAACAAATAGTTTAGATCGGACCACTATAGCATATAGTTGTCATACAAACTGAATGATTAAAATAAAGACATTTTTATACCCTTTTATGCTATAAGTAATACACCTGTGAAGGGTATTATGGCTTCGATGCAGCCGAACTTAACGTTTTTTATACTCTCGCAACCTGTTGCTACAGAGTATAATAGTTTTGTTCACCTAACGGTTGTTTGTATCACTTAAAATTAATCGAGTTAGATATAGGGTTATATATATATAAATGATCAGGATGAAGAGACGAGTTGAAATCCGGGTGACTGTCTGTCCGTCCGTCCGTCCGTCTGTCCGTCCGTCCGTCTGCCATAACTAAGCTCCGCAATAAGATACAAGACTGTTATTTGGTACACAGGATCACATTAGGGAGGGGCATCTGCAGTTAACATTTTTTTTAAAAAGTGGGCGTGGTCCCGCCTCTAATAGGTTTAATGTGTATCTCCTAAACCGCTAATGCTATAATAACAAAATTCACTAAAAGCAAATGTTTTTAGCACTTCTATTGACGGTGTGAAAATAGTTGAAATCGGGTGGCAACTCCGCCCACTCCCCATATAACGGTACTGTTAAAAACTACTAAAAGCGCGATAAATCAAGCACTAAACACGCCAGAGACATTAAATTTTATCTCTGAGATGGTATAAGATGACTTTATAGGAACCGCGTTCAAAATTAGACAGTGGGCGTGGCACAGCCCACTTTTAGGTGAAAACCCATATCTTGAGATCTGCTTAACCGATTTCAACCAAATTCGGTGCGTAACGTTCTTTTCATGTTTCTATGTCATAGTGCGAAAATGGGCGAAATCGGATTACAACCACGCCTATTTTCCATATGACACCATTTTAAATACCACTTGATTCTTTCACTTTCCACTATGCAAATCAAGCAACAATGATTATATCGGCGTAAAACTTTGCGTGAATAATACGTTTAAAGTCTGCCACCATGTGACCAAAAATTGTCTAAATCGAACCAAAACTGTTCAAACCCCTAAGTACTAAATATGTGGACCCCAGTGCCTATAGTTGACCTTCTACCGAAAATATCAGTCAATCCACAA
The DNA here is from genome assembly GCF_042242935.1 of Bactrocera oleae. Lineage (NCBI taxonomy): Eukaryota > Metazoa > Arthropoda > Insecta > Diptera > Tephritidae > Bactrocera > Bactrocera oleae. Next base: position 60,350,462 of record NC_091540.1, on the reverse strand, counting down.
AGAAATCTCAAACAAGTATACTATTTGACTTTGCGAGAGTATAAAATGTTCGGTTACATCCGAACTTAGCCCTTCCTTACTTGTTTTGTTTGTTTTTTTGTTTTAAATAGGATCGCCAGTCGACCGGCAATCTCTAATTGTTGTCCAAAAGTATTACACATTATTTTAACGCAGAAAGTTTTCGTGCAAAATCAGCGTTCTATACAACGATTTGCAAATCGTCAACACTTGGTATTTGCAACATCTTTCTAATCCATCCTTGGAAATGATTGATGTAACTGAAAGTGATATCTAAGATAGCTCTAAATATTGTATAGATGGTCTTAAGATTTTTTTTTCTTGGTTAAACTCAATCTCTTTGAAAATATAAAGTATTTTTTTGATAAAAGTATTGCTTCTACAATACTTTAAAATTTTTGAGATTTCTGAAGTATAACAAATATTTTTGATATAAGAATAGCTCCTTCTAATGGATAGCGAGCCATATACCCTTTTGACCAAGAAAAATCTAACCTGTCACACCCATATATCCTCTAATATATAACAAAATTTTCAAATTATGAAAGCATTTCACATAAAACATATACTTTGATAGAAAAAAATTTGTTAAAATTCACCGCTTGCTCATTTGCATATACAAAATTCTGGGAGAAATTCGGTGTAGACTTCCCAAATATACAATCAGTATGTACTTACATACATATTGGCAAGCATCTATCAATATCAATAACATACTTACGCACCCATATAAATATATATATAATATATAATATATGTATATGTTTGTATATATGGCATGCACCTGTAATTATAACGGTCCGTGGTGTTAATGTATGCCAAAGGGGTTGAGTATTCCTTGCGAGCAATTAGCTATGGTTCGATAGCGGGTAATAAATCTACTAATTGCGCTTTCACGCCACACACACACACACACGCACGCTTTCACACGAGCACACGCGTTCCACTTGCTTTCACGGAAATGACACACACACAATCACGAACTCGTTGGCACCCATTTGCAACGCCTTTAAGTGAATGAGTGTAGGTGTGTATGTTTGTGCGTGTGTGTGTGTGGCAATTGATTGTGTAACAATTTGTGTCACTAATTGCATGCAAATTGCGCTTTTTACTGTTTATGATCGCGCTCATAAATCCATAAAATATACATTCATAAATATATACGAGTATATGAGCGTGCGTGAGCGTTAATTGATACGAGTAACGGTTAATCCAGTGGCAGTAGCGCGAGCAGCGCCTATATCGCCGCCAGCTGTAGTAGCGAAGGGTGTGAGGCCGATGGAGTCCTTCCGCGCTCATCAACTCTTTTAATATGGATTTAATAATTCCCAATCGATGACGGTGGCACTATGCCATAAAAGATAATACTCATAGTGACATATAATAGATACCCTTATAATTTCATCTATTATATTCGACTAGTTGATTATGGCAGTGCGGTAGGCCAATCGTAAAAGTAATTTTATTTAACACTTAATTTATTTATAAGTATATAGTAAGTATGTATGGTATGTATGTACACCTAGTTACTAGTAGTGTTCTGGTGAGCAATATTGGGCTACGTTTTCATTGCGCTTATGCTTAATTTGCTTTATTAAATTTAGTTATATTGACATATTAAATGTTGATTATTGCCCAATCATCAATAGTTAATTAATATTTAGATGAAATTACTCATCAGCAAAAATATGCAACACTGATGAAATTCTATTAGTTACTACATCGTATAGTGCTGCTAACTGAGCTTAAATGGTAGCTAATAGTTGTATAAAAAGTAAATAATATTTCTAATACTTGTAGTAGTCCAAGATAGAAAATTTATCGATTCTTTTTTTTGCTTTCTTAATATTTAATATAATTTCCATTATATTGTTAAAAGCTTCACTACCAATTCTATACATTATGAGTCTCCTTAATTTCACTTTTAATTTTATTCCTCATATATGTATGTATGATAATTGAACCAAATACTCTCCAAGCCTTGAAGGAATATATTATATTAACCTGCAAGTTAAAAAAAAAACATTTGTTTTTTGTGAATTTTTTTTTTTAATTTAATTTTTAAACAAATAAAAATAATATGAATTTACAGAATTTAATTTATTTTAATAATCGACGATTCATTTTAATAAATTTTTGGTTTCTTTGATAACGTAGCCGATCTCCAGGAAGACCTCCGAAAAAAGTTGTTTGATAGTCAGACAGATTTTTCTGCTTAAATTTGTCACAAATACTAAAAACTAAATAATTTATTATTTTAATAAATGCATACAGGTAAGAGAAAATGGTGACTTCCCAAAAAAAGTCGTTTTTTTGGAAAAAGACTTACACTTAAAATTGACTTAAACAATCGAAATTATAATCAAAAATTGCTTACCTCATTACTCATTAGTCATTAATTCATAAATATGTGTATCGAAAAAGGAGAAATTTTTCTCACCGACGCTGAAAATGTCTTTTCGAAAAAAAAAATACGTTTAACGTTTTGGGTAAAAAAAGATAATTTTTGGAAAAAAAAGTTTTTTTTTAACATTTAATTTAACATTTTAACTCGAAGCTTTACTTTAAAAGTGAGTGGGCCTTCTCTAAATGTAAACATTTTTTTTTTCCTAAAATTTTCTTTTTTATAATCTACAAATTTTACCTTCAGGCTAAGCGAAAAAAAATTTTTTACTTTTAAAGTAAATCTAGAGCTAAAATTTTTTTTGGTCTAAACTCTTCACTTTTATATAGAAATTTCCGAATTTGACGGTTTTTGACTCAAAATTTATTTTAACGCTTAAGGAAAGCATGTTGTCGTTTAAGACTTTGTTTTAAACTCCAATAATGACCAGAATTTTTTTTTTAAAGTTGATAACTTTTAATTGACCAGAGAGAAGACTCTCCACAGTTTCTAGAACACTTATCAAAACACGTATGAAACTTTTTTTATAATCTTCAAATTTTACCCTCATGCTAGCAAAAAAAACACATTGTTTTCGCTCCACTTTAATATACATCTATATATATATCGGACTAAGTGTATTTGGAAACATTGTGAGTATTTAGAAATCTCTTATGGTACATATTCTCATTCACCCGTAGATCAAATGGGTGTTTATGAGAATGATTCCAGCCAAAACTCGAGAGGAATCTCTAAATAATTGTGGATGTATACTTGCTTTTAAAGAACTTGAGTCCAGACGACTCACAAGAACTATAGATAACTGATAATAAGTTCTTGTGGAAACTGTATAATTGAATTTTGGATTATCCCTTTTTTCAAAGCTCAGCATTCCCGGTCACAATAGACACTGCACTTGTTTGAATGATTTGCTTTCTCAACTTTAAATAGACTGGTTGTTAATGAGTGATTTCATGACAGATCTATCCCATTCGCAAAACATCACTTTTTCAGAATGTAGTCAGTGAGCCTTCTTTCTTTTTATGTTTAGGTGTGACTTTGTCCCAGAAGTGATGCCAAAAAAATATAAGCAAACTCTGAAAACGACGGTGCTGAGGAAATTATAGTGAAAACTATTCAGTCTAGTTGTTTTAAGTAAGAACATCGTAAACTCCAAAAATATAGCAGACTAAGAGCTATGAATGTAGGACTATGAAGCCCAAAGAAGAAGCTAGAACACTGCCTTATGTTCAAATACATTTTATATAGACTCCGAGAAGAACCTGAGGATGAATAACTGGTTAAAATTTCTTAGTTCAAAACAATATTAGAGAGTCTTCCTAGAATAAAAAATGTTGAGATATAGATGTCGGGAAGTAAATAGTATAGCATAAGCGCCACAATTTACACACACACGATCGTATAAACCACGCAGCTCCTGCAAGACACTTGTAATATTATACCAAGATAATTGGACAGACCAAAAAGCTGCTACTTCTAGGCAAAAGGGAGCTTAGAACCATTGTAGGGATCATCAGAGAGCAGCCAACCTTAAGATCCCACTTTCAGAAAATGGGTAAAGTGGAGTCGGCAAAATGCAGAGCGCTGAGAATGATGAGAATGCCCAACCTTCAGCCGCATGAGACGGTACATATTACGTGGCTGCCACTGCTCCAAGTTAAGAGATATTGGGCAGCTAGGGTGGAAAATGATGAGGTCCACTAAGTTAATGCATAAGACTTAATTTGGTTACCACCCGGGAGCACAGGATCTAGTGATGGCCTAAGTGCGGCCGCCTGCTTTCTGACGCTCATGCGTCGCCCTTTTCAACCAACCAACTAACCAACCATACCACGATAATAACCAAAAGCAACACTTTCTTCAAAAACTAATAACCATTCGTCTAAAATAAACAATTTATTTGATAAATTCTAATTTCACGCAAGATCACGTACGAGTCCAAATAAATCACTCCAAAAACTTGTAGGGGTCAAGAAACACAACCCGAAAGCTTTGTGCATACAGCGCTGTGCACAATTATAGACCAAGCTGCATTTACTATGGTACATACTCGTATTAAGGCAAAACAAAAAAAAAAAAAAAAATTTACACATTTGTAAGTGCGCATGTATGGTATGTTTGTATGTGGGTCTTGAGTATGCGTATAAAGAAATGAAATCATAAAAAATTACAGCACATAAAAAATACATGATAATACAAATGCGATTTACGGTCATTTATGCGAACACATGTAAGCATCACGAAGATTTTTTATGTAAAACAAATAACCGTTATACAGGAATAGCAGCTCCTGTGCGCTTTTATATGTTTGTGAATGTTTGTGCGAAAACTAAAGCGCTGGCGCAAATGTGGAGTCAAGTAACACAATTTGCAAATTGGTAAGTGATTTACGACAAGACAAGCCATTTGTAAGAATAAGTTCTGATTGTGTAAAAGCTTTGAAATAAGATAAAAATGCGCTATTAGAGCAACATGAAATGTGGGTACACACAAAGTAGCTGTTGTTTACTTTTGTTGTTGCGTTTCATTTTTGTTTTTTTTTTACAGCAAACCTAGTTACAAATTGCCGTTACATTATGCCAGATTATATTTTCATATGCAAGTCGGGTGTAAATCGCGTACGTATGGATTCGAGGTAAGATGTGTGCTAGAATTCTAAAATAGGGTTGCCAAGCTGCCAGCAGATACTGACAAATCTTGTAGTATTAGTAGGCAAAGATATGGAGGAAAACGATATTTTAAAGACACTTATTTAATAGGGTGGAGCAAAAAAAAAATTTTTTTTTTGTTTGCTTAGCCTGAGGGTAAAATTTGTAGATTATAAATATAGTAAATTTTTGGACAAAAATAAATTTTTTTTATAACATATAGAAGCGGCCCACTTAGTTTTACAATAATTAAAATTTTTAATTAAGTTAACATTTTTTTTTGGACAAGAAAAAACTATTTTTGGTTTAAACTCTTCACATTTATATAAAAATTACCGAATGTGACGGTTTTTAATTTAAAATTTATTTTAACGCTTAAGGAAAACATGTTGTCGTTTAAGACTTTGTTTGAAAACTCCACTAATGACCAAAAAATTTTTTTTCAAGTTGATAACTTTTAATTGGACGGAAAAAAGACTCTCCACAGCTTCTAAAACACTATCTAAAAATTTTTACATAAAAAATGTTACATAAAAAATTTATTTTTGTCCAAAAATTTACTATTTTTATAATCTACAAATTTTACCCTCAGGTTAAGTAAAAAAAAATTTTTTTTTTCGCTCCACCCTATTATATAAGATCTATATATGATAAATATACTCCGTCCATGTTGAAAATCTGGTTCTGATAAATTTATAAAATCTGAAGCCAGGAGACCAAAATCCGATCGGCTTATTAGCGCTGAGCTTCAAAATTCTCAGCGGTATTCCTAGCCCCTTTGGTGATATTCGGGCTCCTCTTAATCTCCTTCGCTAATGGAATATAAATTCTATAATCTCTTTTGGTGATAACATTTTTCATTTTCTCCTCATTATTTGCTGCTGTATCTGTGCAACATGTTCGAGAAGGGTTTCTACTGACTCGTATAGTTTAGACATCATCCATCAGTTCCACACTATTTTCTTAATATTTTAATAAGGTTTTTTAATAGCATTTTGTTTCTATCTATTTACGATATCTTCACAGACTTATATTACGGTATCTCTTTTTTTCGACCGACTAATATACCTGGATATTTTTTTCAACTCTTGATGCCCTAATAGCCGATGTACATAAGCAGAACGGGCCCGATTTTTTATTCTGCTAGACTGTCAATTCAGTTGGATTCCTTGGAAAATCATTTAGATCATGTACAAAAGCAACAAAATAGCCACTGCTTATACAAGTAGGTCGAGTTATTGTATACGCTAACTGAGTATCGACTAACCAGTATTGACTTTATTTTACATCTTTCGCTTTTCGATAGCAAGCATTGTTTATTGTTGTGTTTCAAGCCGATATTAGACTATTGGATTGTGATCTGAGGATACTGTAGTTAGTCGTCAATTTAGTTTACATGGCAACTCTTAAAAAATACATGCTTATACCGCTACAAAAGCACGTGCATGTGTCCGCTACCCCTTGAAGGGGTGTTTAATCCAGCAAATTGATTTCGGTGGGTGTTTAAACAAAATTTCTAAGGATATGAACAAGTGCACACATATATACATACACGATGTGTATATAGGTACATCGAGGGCAAATGGCAAAACCCAAAAATGGCAAATGGCAGCGTTTAGTACAATCATCACCATCATCATAAGCACCAAGCAACAACAATGCCGGGTGAAAGCTCGACACCGAAGACAATGGCTGGCAAGCTGCCGATGACAATCAACGGTTAAATGACAGCAACAACAACAACAACAACAGCAACAGCAATACTAACAAGTGTAAGTGTAGCAACAACAAAATTTTTTGTTATTGTTGTTGTTGTTGCTGCCATTCTCAGTGCATTCGCTGCCATTCATTTCAAGGGTAAGTGCCAACAAAGTGGCGCCTTTTTACTATCAACTGGGGAATTAAGTAAGAAGAGCGTAGCAACGGTACTACACACTAAGTGAGAGGGTGTCACCGTGTTTGACGAAGGTTGCTCTTCCACTCGAACTCAACCGAAGCTAGTTTGGCGGGTGGCTGCAAGCGTAAGTGCAAAGCAACTCCCTGGTATCTGCAAGCGCTGTTTATGTGTATGTATGTGAGTTTAGTGTTGCATATAGTGGAAGTTGAATATTTTTGCTAAATGTTATACTTTCTTCTCGCACAACCTCACACATATTTTATAATCCATTTCTGTTATTGCGAAAATATGCTAATATAATTTCTGCATTTCGCTGTTTCTTCTACTTGTTCTTCTCGTTTCTCGTCTACTTGGGTTTGCAAATATGAAAAAAGTGAGTTGATGCGATTTGGCGTGACTTTTGCAAATGATAGTCATGAAAGCGCCTCGTAAGCAGGGCACAGAACTATAAAGAGCAGCAAGGTGTGGGCGCGCCTTTTCGGGTTTGCAATTTTGTTTATATATATTTTATGTAACATACATATGTATGTTAAGTGTAAATCGGATGATGCTGTTATGTCTGCAATAAGTGGCTGTGATTTTGATGCTTAGCAGTGATTATAAGTAATGTTTAAATAAATTTACATAAACGCTACAATTCAGAAATGTAGAATTTTGTAATTAATTTTAAGTTATTCAAATATTATATAAAATATAATATATATATTATATAAAATATATATATATGGTATGATATACGAGTATGTAGTATCTCACGGTGACGAGACGAGTTGAAATGCGGGTGACTGTCTGTCCGTCCGTCTCTCCATGCTAACGTTTACTTGAGAAAAAAGTAAGATATCTTGATGAAACTGCGTTCGTATGTTCCTTGGCGCCATCTTTGGGAAGTGGGCGTGGCCCCGCCCCCTTAATAGGTTTAATGAACATATCTCTCAAACTTGTTCATAACATATCTCCTCAGCATCTCTACTGAAAGTGTAAAAATACGAAAATGAGCGAAATCGGACAAAAACCCCGCCTACTTTACATATAATACAATTTTAAACTGCATCTTATTCATTCACTACCAGTACACAAATCAAGAACCAGTCAGTGTATCCGGATAAAACTTTGTTGGAATAGTGCCTTTGAGGTGTGCCAACTAATGACGAAAACTTGTCAGAATCGGACTACATATGTTCGATCCCCTAGATACTGACTATGTGGACCCCAGTGCTTATAGTTGACTATTTATCGAAAATATCGCTCAATCTGTGAGATATATTATTGAAATTCGAAAAAAATCCTTTCCTGATAATACTATGCCCGTATATCTAATATAGATAGAAACGGATTAATACTTCCCTTGGCCCCCATATACCTCATATAAAGATATTCGAGCTTTTGGTTGATCGTTGGAAATTGCAAGAGTATGAAATGAACCCGAACTTAGCCTTTCCTTACTCTTTCCGTTTTAGTAAAAATCGTTCACTTTTTTGGTCTTCATTTAAATCACTACTCAAATCTTCAGCTAAAATTAATCAAATAGTGATTTTAGCAAATAATATTTTTTGAAGTAAATACAAATGTTTTACTCTAAATAACGGTAAAAATTAAATTAAAAAATATGTAATGCCCATAAATGTTAAAATAAATTTATATATTCTTATTCAACAATTCAACATGAACATACAATCATCATCAGCTATTTTAATTTATAATGGAAAAAATTTAGCTTATGATACCACTAACAAATCGAGGGAATTACGCTGTTAACTGATTCTCCCACACCGTATTTGCCATATTTGTCTATTTCCTCTTTCCCAAACTTTATTAGTGGCTCGCTAAAAAGATTTCACGCAAAGAAAGAGCCCTATTTTGTATTATTCGAAGCTTCACTCTATCGAACCGATATCAGGAGCATTAAAAAAAACCTTAATGAAAATTATATCGAAGAATGATTCATATAGTTGCATTCAAAGAAACCTTCTTTCCTTGTTCAGGACAAGACTTTTCAGACCAGGCAATGTTTTTCTTATGATATTTCAAACTTTTAACAGTTATTGTCACACCTAGAGCGACAACTTAAAAAATTAGATATTTGGAAATTTAAAACCAAAAAGCACTGCAACCATTATTTAAAAACTTTTAATGTGTATGTAATATATTGCATATTTATACATATTTTATGAACTCACATTAAAATTTTTGCAAACAAAAATTTAATATTTTTCGAGTTACTTCTGATCTCTACCGTCGCTAAAAAAGTCCTACATTGCTAAAGTGAATTCGGCCTCGGCAAAAAAACCTTTCTAGAAGAATTGTCCGAACAAGCAGCCAGGTTCAAAAAAAAAATATAAAAATCGAGAATGGGCGGTGTTAAAAGAAAATTATTTAATTTTATAGAGAATTAGATATTGGGTTGGCAACTAAGTAATTGCGGATTTTTTTTTTAAAAAGTGAAGACAGTTTTTTCATGGAACTAAATAACTTTATTCTGTAATGTATTGCCCATTTTGATCAATGACCTTTTGCCATCTTTCAGGCAGCATTATAATCCCACGTTCATAAAACTTCTGGTTTTTATTAGCAAAAAACTGAATCAGGTACGATTTGACATCAACTTCAATATTGAAATTTTTACTATTATATCAATATATACGGAATGTGCAAAAAAAAGTTGATATTGTTCGGATTATTTGTCTTCAAGTAATCATTCAAGCGAATTCGAAAAAGGCGTTTAAAGCTAACCTCAATATTTTGAACTGGGCGGTTACATTTTACAAGGCTGCCCGGAACTATTTGAGATATCGATTTAAAATTTAAGTATATAGTAATATTTGTAAAGGTATAACCAGGGTTTTTAATTAAAAAATTCTGTATGCTAGATTCTGTGGATATATACAATTAGAAGGCCGAAAAAAATGAATTTTGCAGAAATTTTTCTAACAAAAATTTTGAATTTATTGATCCAAAAATTTATACACATATTGTAATATCTTTTAACTGTATTTAAGGACTTAGTACTAAAAAAAAACTTTTTATTTGTAAAAGAGCTACAGCTGATCTCCGGGAGCTCCTCTCAAAAAAGACATTTTAAATTTAATTTAAAAAACCAAACAGATGTCATTAAAGTACTGTTAAATCTAGTAATTATTCGAAGGAATAAGCAAAATAAAATTTTTGAGCAAAATGGCGGTTTCTTAAAAAACAAAATCGATTTTTTACCGAAATTTCGGCCTTCAATTGTTTATAAACACACAAATAGTTATCGGAGTGCAAAAATCTTCGATTACTTAATAAAAAATATATTTAAGAAGCTCGTGTAAAAATTTGAAACTAACCGCTTTAGCCGTTTTCGAGTAATGTTGGTCACCGACTTTGAAAACACCATTCTGAGAAAAACACGTTGACAGTTTGGAATGCGCTTTACATGTGATAAAAAACTCTGAAATGTCTTTTCAAATTTGCGTGTAACATCGAAAATAATCACCGGAACGATATGAAATTTTCTGTGTGTATTCTTAAATATATGTACATTAAGAAAAAATAATTTAAAAAAACATCGATGTTTTGAAAATTCTAACTATATGTAACCCCTTAAAAATTAAATTTTTATGTTTTAAATTAAATTTTCATTTTTAAATCCAAGATGTTTTGGATTAAAAATATAAAACTGAAAAAAAAAAAAATTTTTTTTAATTCACACTAAGTGTGCCTCTGAATTTCCCAATATAGAATTGAAATTATTATTAGTTTCTTACGACGTTTCCCTCTTCTATGCAGCTTACTCAGCACCTCACCGTGTTTTTTTTTGTTTTCGCCTGAGTCCGATCGCTTTTGGTCTGCTCCTCCTGATTATATATAAGACTTTAAACACATTATTTTACAATTTAAGAGCAAAAGAACTGAATCATCTACATGGTACTGTGATTTCTCAGGTAGGACCCTAGCCAATCAACAAATTTTCTGAAACTTTCGACATACAATTGCAATAGAGTCTCCAAAAATAATTAATAACATTGGCCATGAAAAGAAAAATATTTTCTTAAACACAATATTATTGATGATAGAACTTCGACTCGTAAAGTGGAGAGCGCATTCTAAAAATCCCTTCCATGCTCGAGAGAACTTATCTATTGTTGCCTTTGTTTTTGGATTTCTAGTTAGCTTTCAATTATGTTTTTTGTTTTTCCAATCTTCCGTGCAACAGAATTAAATAAAATACCTCAAATCCTTTGTAATAAACGAATTAACACCGCTATAAAGTCATATGTTACAATTTGTTAGCAATAATCCCTCGACAACAACACGCACCGAATCTCTTTAATATTCCGAATCACAAAAAAATGAAATAAGAGAAGAACGACAAAAAAGAACACAAATGACAAACAAACAAAAATATTACATTGTAATCCGCTTAAATTAAAACGTATTAGCCCTAATTTGCATAATTGCCTTGACGAACCGGAAAACCAACAACGAATTAAAGTAAATACACCCTTCAAAGTTGATCGTCCCTAAATGCGATGAGGAATACCTACAGCACGTGATGACAATATTTAAAAATGTTTAACATAATTAATGTGAAGAAAGATAAATACCCGTGTGTGCGAATGTATGTGTGTGTGCGGTAGACCCTGGACGTTTTACCTCAGAAGCCTGAGTTGAGTTGCAACAAAATATTCCCAAACGACCCAGCGCCTTACAACCGAATTGCCTAGGCACGAAACAAAAGTTTTCAACTCACTTATGGGGTACTCACAAAAATTAGGCTCGGCTGCCATCAATTGACGTGCTTAATCAACCCTTAAATAACGCTAATTTGTAGCGAAACCTCACCTCTTCGACGTCGCCGCAGCGCCAGCATACTCGTAACCGCAACGTAAACAAAAACCAAATGCTAGAAATTATCACACATCGCCATGCCCGCCGGTGCCACTCGTAAGCATACATAAATATGTATACATACGTATGTATATGTATATGTGTGTTGTTGCTTTGTTGTGTCGAAACGAGGTGTGAATCCAAGTGTTTGCTGCTTGATCGGTGCGTCCCTAGGGCCAAGAGCGTGAATTTCAATTTATTATTGCCTTATCGCCTCTAATTGGCTGAAACGCTTGCGGCGACCACGCAAAACTTTCACAAGCTTACGTGCATCCTTGTATGTATGTGTGCATGTGTGTGTGTGCGTGTTTGCATTAGAGCTTAGCTATGTCCAAATGTACACTACATATCTCTCATACTTATATACATAAATACATTAATATTAGGCACTTATCTAGCTATAATGGCATTCACCCGTCCACTTCCACTCTTTCCGAGTTTTCCTGCTTCCATTTATTTCTTTCTTATTTGCTAATTTTGTTGTCTTTATTTCGTTAGCAAAAATTCATTTGTTTATGGTACATCGCGCTCTACTTAGTAAAAATTATGTTAAGTTGGACAATCTTATTAAGGACTAACCCCCTTAGACTCGCTGGTAATACACTTATTAGTAAAAAATCATGAAATGCTTTCAGTATGAGTTGTGATATTCTTCTGAAACTAAACATAGTCAAATAACGAATTGGTATTATTGGCTTTTTTATTTATTGAATCCTGAACAAAGGTCATATAGGTCATATTTTTCCTTTAGAACTACTTTCTATATTATAACCCTACTCCTATAATATAACCCTAGTATATTCACAACAACGGCAATAAAACGAAACGCTCGTCTACTTGGACAGTAGACACAAGGTATTTGAGTATTTTAGACTTATAGTAAGTTAGAGGTGTTCAACAGATACAGAGCTTTTAAAAACTTCAGAAAGCAAGCTTCGATATACAAGTTCTTGAGATCAGCAATGCGTTCCTGAGATAGTTCAAAACAACCTCTATTCAGTGAAATACGATGTTTTGATAGATATCCACTCATCAAAGATCAACTGGAGTTTTCAAACAGGTTCTAGATAGTATTCGTTGGCTGGTAGTGTAGAAAACTTGTTGATGTGGTGAAAGAATAGATTTTGATTATGTTATCAAACGTGGTTGGTTTATTTTTCTCAATCCTAGAATATGTTCTGCAATCGTAAAAAATGGAGAGGAATTTGAAGTATATAACTTCGACACAAATCTCTCAAATATCTACATATGTGGACATATTTATGAAATTAAATGAAAAGGTTATTTAAGCTGCTAATGGACTGTTTAGTTCTGCTACTCGCACAGTTTATTTATTCTACATATTCTAATCAATTAGATTTCCACGTCTGAAGCTAACCTGATCGGGTCCAATTCAGTTCATAATCGGTGGAATCTTACTTCACCTTTTATTTGGCAGACTAACTTCACGAGAGTTGATAAAATTTAAAGAAATCGATCTAATTTTGGATTAGATAGAGCAAATCATTTTCGATAATCACAGTAATTCAGCTCTTTGGCATTTTAATTGTATAAATCAGCACAAAGGCAATGTAATTCTTAGATTTAAAGATAAAGTTTGGAAAGTAATATAAGAAGTTACAATAGCCTCGTGTAACATTTTTTGAACAACCATTTTGCTTATTATATAATATTAATTTAATTATTATATTGTCTGGTTCAAGCTAAATAGTCACGTCTTTATTTCCATAATATTTAAACTAATCTATAGACTTTTCAGCACGTTTTTAAGGCAACTGCACCAAGGAACTTGAAACAAACAAAATTTTTGTTAAGCGGAAACGTTTAAAGTTGTAACAAAAACAACACCAAATTTCATGTGAATTTGACAAGCATTTGGACCAACCATTTTGAAGTTCCTGCCCAATTATTGGTGTAAATATGGAAAATCTCTATCATTTTATAATAGTTCACTTTTCATTTCATACACTTAGGAAATGCGGCGTCTCCAAGTCTTTCAATTGCAGTGTTTCAAGTTTAGAGTTTACTGGGCCTCATAGTAGCAACATTTTGATAATTTGAGATGGGTTGATTTCGATGGTGTGGTTGTCCCTAATCAAGTAGTTTTATTCTTCTTTTTATAACCTGAACACCTGAACATATTAAGTTTGCCACGAAGGTTGTAACAACCAGAAGGAAACGTCGGAAACCCTATGAAATATATACATAAATGATCAGCATGAGGAGCTGTGTTGATTTGGCCATGTCGGTTTGCCTGTAAATATTATATATAACAGGGTGGAGCGAAAAAATTTATATTTAATTTTTTTGCTAGCCTGAGGGTAAAATTTGTAGATTACAAAAAAGAAAATTTTTGGACAAAAAAAAATTTTTTTTAACATCGCTTTCAAAGTAAAATTTCGAGTTAAAATTTGTATTTCGTAAAAATTTTTTGATAAGTGTTCCAGAAGCTGTGGAGAGTCCTCTTTCTGGCTAATTAAAAGTTATCAACTTAAAAAAAATTGTTGTGGTCATTATTGGAGTTTTAAAAAACTCTTAAACACGCTTTCCTTAAGCGTTAAAATAAATTTTGAGTCGGTAATTTTTATATAAATGTGAAGAGTTTAAAACAAAAATAATTTTTTCTTGTTCAAAAAAAAATTTGAACTCTAAATTTACTTTAAAACTGAGTGGGCCGCCTCTAGATGTTAAAAAATTTTTTTTATTCCAAAAATTTTCTGCTTTTATAATCTACAGATTTTACCCTCAGGCTGAGCAAAAAAAAATTTTTTTTTTCGCTCCACCCTAATATATAATATATTCCCTCAGTTTTTAAACTATCGATCTGAAGTTTTGCGTCTGTCTGTTTCTCACTCAGAAGCTGCTAATTTGACAGAACGGCCGATATCGGTCCACTATAGCATGTAGCTGCCATACAAACTGAACAATCGGAATCAAGTACTTGTATGGGAATCCTTTATATTTGACGAGGTATCTTTACCAAATTAGGCACGAGTTATTGTTTAAGGCAACAATATATTTTCCGCAAAATTTGTTCATTATTATAATATATTGAAAACGCTTTTATATGCTAAGATATCTTCACGAAATTTAGCATAGCTTATCGTTCACAGCAGCGCTACAATTTCCGAAGATATTGTTCAAATCGGTAGACTAAAGCTTATAGCTGCCGTATAAACTGGCCGTTCAAAACCAAGATCAAAGAACGTTTTATACCTTTTTAAGCTATAATTAATGCATCTATGAAGGGTATTATAGCTTCGTTGTAGCATAAGTTAACGTTTTTTCTTGTTTTCGTTTAAAGTATTACTATAGCTACCAAAAAACCCCAAAACTATGCAACTTCTATTCTATTCGAAGTGAACTTAATCGCACTTCTCCACTTCTATGTATTTGCCAACTGAGTTTCCTTCTCGAAAATGCATCCCTTTTCAGATTTTCCTTGGCATTCACGGCTAATGTTTGTCATCATTTCATTAATTACCCAAACATAAGGTTTACTAATTTCAATTTACGAACGAATTCAACATTTCATACAACAACAAGAACAACAACAGCAGCTATATAGATATACCCATAGCAAAATTATGGGCGGCGATAACACTTGATCGGCAGAATAAATTCAATTAATGCAGTCAACTGAGTGGGACGAGCATCCAGCAAGTGTAAATGTACGCACACATACATATGCATATGTATGTATTTACATGCGTGCAACGTGACTTGCAGCCACCCTGCCAGCAGCGCAACACCAACAACCAGCCACCAACAAAACGAAAGTATTCTGACATTTTCGCTTCCGTCAGCAGCATTAGCAACGGTAGATCCGAGGCATTAGCGTGTGGCACACCCTCTGCATTAGCGACGTGGTCAATTGTTTGGATTATTTGCTGGTGAATTATTGCGTGTTGACGCATATGCCAACAATTTCCGCGCTCCCCTCCCGCTGCATAAACACATGTGAATGTTTATGTGTGTGTGTGTGTGTGTGTTCATCTTTTCGGCACATAATTGCCGAAATTGCAGCCAGTTCCGCGGAAAATGCAAAAGGCAAGCGATTAATGCGCTTAGTGACACTCACATACACATCCATACATACACAAACAAACACTCACACACATGCGTCGTATTTGCCAACAGCGCCGCCGACAATTAGCGATGATATTAGAGAATTGTGATTGCAAAATTTCCTAGCGATTAAATCGAAATCATTCCAACGGCACTTGTCTGTCGCCACTGCGCATTTCCCCCTCACCCGCTCGCCAGCAATTTTTCGGCAAATGCATCGAAGTACCGAGAAGTGTATGTGTGTGTGTGTTTGTGTGCTGTGGGGGTTGGCCAAGTTGCAAGCGCTAATAAAATGCGACAGATGGATTGTGTAAACAAGCAAATTGCGGAGTTAAAATGAAATATGAATTGTGATGAATCGGTCT
Source organism: Bactrocera oleae (assembly GCF_042242935.1). Taxonomy (NCBI): domain Eukaryota; kingdom Metazoa; phylum Arthropoda; class Insecta; order Diptera; family Tephritidae; genus Bactrocera; species Bactrocera oleae. Next base: position 60,334,196 of record NC_091540.1, on the reverse strand, counting down.
GATTTGCTAAATACACAGAATAATTTCATGAAATATCGAAACGAAAATCGTTTGTATGTATGTATATAAGTACATACATACATACACACATATGTGCATAAGTATATGTGTGTAGCAAATGTCTGATCGATTAAAGTAATATTTTTGCCATTAATATTACCGAAATTAAGCGAATTTTTATATTCAAGCACACAGATGGAATGCAAATTGATTACACGTGAATTGCCTATGCATAAAACTAAACGATCTAGAAAAATATTTTCTCTATTAACCAGGGTCGATATTTGTTGAAACCAAACAAATATAATATTGAGATAAAACTCCTTGGTAAAAAAAGAGAATCTAATAAAAAGGAAAGAGATTTGTGGTCGGTAAGTGGTAAGGAGTGAGCGTGGTTGAGTTTTTAAGAGTAAAACCCAGTTTAGCGCAGTTTTCGGAAGCACTACGTAACCTATGGAAAAAGGTAAATGGCACAGTTTTAAAAAATAAACGGATCTGCTATTGTTTTTTTTTTTTCTATGTAACCAAATTTGAAGGGGAAAACTTCAAATAATCGCATTTAATTTCAATCGAAAATTCTCACGTCAAAATATAAGCTTTTTTAAAATAGTTGGTGGGATTTTTTTCTTCAAAACTTAACTTTCTTATGAAAGACTTCGTATAAAAAAAGAAATAGTAAAAAAACAGACACCACTAAACCATCTTCATCCACGTGCTCTGTATATCGAATATTGGCAGGCGGTTGGTAGCAACTGTAATAAGAAGTTAGTGTAAACAAATTGAGCGAAAATTAACGAATTTTAGGTTTTATTTTCTAGAACTTTACCTCTTGCTATCTGCACAAATAACCACAACCTAAACCATATAGTAGCTGGTTGTTCCTACATATACGAGTATGTTCTTGTATATTTATAATGGATATGCATGTCAAGTAGGCTGGTTCAAAAAAAAGAAAATGTTTTTGTTTCGCTTCGTACTCTGAAGAATTGGTTGAAAGACACCTCTAAGAAAGGCTCTCCAGGTATGAGCTCTAAATTGTAACGGGAAAGTTCTTCGCCTAACGGTTTTCTATTTTTTTTATTATCAAATAGAAAAATTCATATATCTCTTTCAACTACTGCATATTTCGTTTTGTAGAAAATTGAAAAAAAGAGAAAAAAATATACAATTTTTGTAAATAAAAAAAATAAAAAAATGTTGCCTTAAAATAGTCAAACTTCAACCGTTAATATCTTTTAAACGGTTAAGTTTACGAAAAAATCGTAAGAGACCATTTTGTAGAGCATTCAATTTCCTGAATAAAATCAATTCACAAAGGAGACATGTTTTCAAAAAGTTAGAAGCGAGATATGAAGGTAGTAAAAAGAAATAGGAAAAAAATAGAAAACCGTTAGAACAAGAAACTTCCCTTTCCATGTAAGAGCTCATACTTGGAGAGTTTTTTTTCAAAGTATCTATCAACAAATTTTTCAGAGTACCAAGAGAAAACAAAAACATTAGTTGGTTTTAGACCCACCCTAATGTGAAGGTTTGGCTATTGGAGGCTCTTGCTTGATTCATTTTCTTATCGATTTTCATCTTAAATTTTATGTTTAAAAAATAAGTCGTAAGAATATCGGTCGACTTACGTGGATTCAGTAAGACTGTCGAAAAGCGTAGTCAACTTTTGAAAGCAAGTATATTCTTACTAACATAATTATTTTTAAATAAAAACATATTTCATTTTTATCGCGTGTAGATGCGATCGTTTCCAAGTTCCGAGGATTTCAAGGCTAAAATCTTATTGGGCGCTAAGTATTAATCGTAAGTAAAATATATTGATAAACGAAACAGAAAGTCTCAATGTCGATTACTCTTTGAACAGTTGGGAAGTAAAGCAAAATAAATATATAAATTACGCGATTCGCCACGAATATAGATTGAAATATTAACCTGGATACTACAATATAAAAATATCATTACTTCTCTTTCATTGAATTTTTAACCCATCAACGCTTCTGAGATATTTTTAAAATCATAGATTTACAAATTTTATGATAGCTAAATATCTCTTGATCTACTATTTGCATCCAGCCTATTATAATCTTTTTTTTTTTTGTAATAATAAAGTATCAGTTGATTAAAAAAAATATATCTCAAAATTTCTACAGATTTTGTCGCTTCTAGATATAATATTAGTTTACTTCGATTCGCCATTTATCGCTTGCTGTATTTGAGCTCCGCTCTCTTGACAAAAAATTTACTTGGAAAAGTAACAACAAAATTAGCAAGCTGAGTTTGATAGGGAGTACCGATAAAACAGTACCGTATTTATACATACATATGTAGGGCATATTGCCTGCTATGCTCTTTCTCTACGATAGTTGTCTATTCGATTCTCCACTCCTTAAGGCTTAACGAGTCGAAAACAGTTTTTATTTATTACAAAAAAATAATACAGACATATGTATGTACACACATACCTACATGTAAGTCCAAGCAGCTTCATTTAAAAATACAACACACAAAATCGCTTTCGAACCGAAAATTAATTGCAAATTCCACAAACAAATTTGAAATTACAAAAATACATATATAAATACAATTATACTTATAAAATGGTCCATTTGCACCCACCATCTGTAAATATTTCTAATAAACTATAAATTGGCGAATAACAGTAAAATTATAGAAACGCAACATTTGAAAAGCGCGAGCAAACGAACCAGCGAGCGAAGCTTATTGTTATTCAAAGGCGCAAAGCGGCAATCACAAATGTAAATAAAGCAGTTCTGGCACGTCATCAACTCAATACCCATATGAATATGCCTAATCAAATATGTACATTGTGCGTATGTATGCATGTTTAAATGTATGCAAGTGTCAGTGTGTGTTTATGTGAATGTGTGTGTGCGAGGGTAAAAGCAGTTGTGAGACGAATGTGATCATCTGTGTTGACATGGAGATCAGCGCATGTTACCAATTCAAATCAGTCGCAAGTAAGCTTGTTGTTGTTGCCTGTATTGTTGTTGCAAAAACAAATTTCATAATTGCCGTTGATATTTAACGCGCTCAATAAACACAATAAATATGGAATAAAAGTGCTATTGTGTATTTCGCTATTGTTGTTGTTGTTGTTATTGTTGCTTTTGTTGTTCTGGTTTGTGCCTCATTCATGTCAACATGCACCAATTCAGTTCGCTTAACGAAAGCGGCATTGCACCCCGCGTCAACAGCCCCTGGCTGAGCGCGATCGCAACAAGCTAATCCGTTTACATTGAACCAGTCGAGTTGGTGGTGCTACCACAGTGATTGTTGTTGTTGTCTTTGTTGTGTTACCGCTGGTGTTAGAAGTCGCAATTGATGCGAATGCTTTGCGCTGGCTGTGAAAAGCGTAAAGTGCGCAGCAAAACAACAACGGATAATGCCAAGCATCCGCCGGCACCCTGCCATGCCACAATCGGAGCAGTGAGCGCTAACCTCAATTTAATTTGCAACAGATGCGACAAATAACATTTGTCATCAACAATAATATAATAAAATATTATGTAGGGATGCGCGGAGTTTCGAGTGGAACCGAATGATTTTTACCAAGCACATATTATGGAATATGTAGGGTTATTGAGATGTTTTCGCGTTTCTTGTCGCGCTGAACTTTTAACATTCATTCAGGGAATCTTATAGAATTTATCCCGCTAGCTTTTAAGATGATAACCATATCTTAATCTGTAATAAACTCTATAATCAAGAGCTTGCTCGGCGAGGTAGATCCGAAATCTTTCTCACCGGTTAATAGAGACCAATATGCAATGCCTATGGCAATATGAGTGCGAGGTGTAACCTCTTCTACATGTGGGGTTATCCGATCTGGTTTTAAACAGTGGTCATAGAATGGAGATGATAGAAAATTATGACGTTGTGGTAGCGGCAACTCCCGACTATTAGTTGGCACCGCCGATATCGAAATTTTTCAGATCGGACCCTTATAGCATATAGCTGCCATACAAATTGAGCGATCAGAATCAAGTCCTTAAATGGAAAACTTTTTTATAAAACAAGATATCTTCACGAAATTATCAAATAAACTGTCCAATAAACATCAATATAATGCTATAGGAATTGCACCCATGAATGGTATTGTAGCTCCGGTGCAGCCGAAGTTAACGTTTTTGTTTTCTAATTTTAATGAATTGTTTGCTTTTTTTGGTTATGTGGCAACGTCATTATGTCATATGATAAATAATAATAATGAAAAAATGTATACTCATATTATCGTATTTTCATATATTTATATTTTTTAGCTCAATATGGTATTTGTGTAAAAATATTAACAGGTTGGCAACACTGTTTAAAAATTAAAAGAAATTTAAACGATAAAAGACATTTTGTACCATACTTTACTGCGAATCTCGAAGCTAAAATTTATTTGAAAAAAATATTTTATTTGAAATTAGGTGGCAACTCCATGTTATAAATAATTTGTAGTAATGGTATTTTGAATTGAGGACACATATACATTTTCTTTTTTATTTATTTATATGTATATATATTTTTTTTTGTCATTAAAGAGTAGTTATTTATATAGTCAGACGATTGGCGGACAGACATCTTACTGATGTGTACATACATACTTAAATACATATAAGTGTATAAACCAGTTGAAATATCTAACACTCTCTTGATAGTTATATTTTATAACAACCAGCCGCAACTCATAAAATAACCTTTGCCACATATGGTGCCCGAGTATAAAAATCACACACACATACATGCATACACACGCACTTGCACTCATCGCAATTTAAACATTTGTTTGAATTCACCAATTGTTATAATTTGTTCAATTTAATTTGATTCATATGGAACGCCCCGCGCCAACCCTTTTGCCGCGTCAACACATTTCGGCGCTGCTTTGGGGTAATTGTGGCAAATTACCTGGTGCAGAACGGTGCTTTGATTTTAAACATTATCGCAGCGCTGAAATCAATCATCATTATAACTATATAAACTGTCATCATTCGTTGAATGACACTTACTATTCGATTTGTTGTTGTGGTCTCACCTCAGTGCCATGTAAATAGTGTATATACAATAGATAAAGCAAAACATAAATGTTGCATGCAACAAATGTGTGACGCACTAATAAGAAGCACTTCAATGCTGATAACAATTCGAAACTTGAGTGTATTGTAATAGTTTGTGTGTGTGTGTAATGACGACACAAGGATATTCATACATACATTCCTGTTTGAATTGTTCCTTACCGAAATTGCTCATCATGGTCATTTATCCAAAAACACTTATACAACCAGAGCAGCGTTAACATCAGCATCATCACCAACAACAACAACCACAACAACAGTTATCATTTTGTTGTGCGCCTTTCATTCATGCTTCACATACTTCATAACAGCGCTTTGCTTATTCAACGCAAGATGCCACCAGCAAAATATTTTCTTTGCGTGCTGTTGCGCGCATTTTCCGCCTGTATTTATTGTTGTTCCACATGCTCCTTTGTACCAAGCTCATTCACATTTAAGCGTTGTTCGAGTGTCACTCGAGGTTATTGCATGAATTACGTGCTAAAGTGGCCAGATGACTGGTGACAACAATGACAATTTCGGTGCAACTAGTCAGAATGATGATGACAATGATGAGTAGTTTGATGATGACTGTGTTGTTTTCGACATAAATGAGATTTTATTGGTTTGAATAGTTTTGGTGTTCATTGTATGCACAGATTTTGAATAGGTTTGTCTGGTAAGTATTTACATATGGTGAACTGTTACACCAAAAAAGTGAAGAGAGACATTAGTGTAGACTCAATCGAAAATTATCCAGTTCCGTTCTACTCGAATAACCTAGCCAACTATAAGAAACTCATATAATTTCTTAAACCAAGCCTTAAGCCTAAAACAAAATCTTTATCAAATCAGAATAATAAAAAGTTTGAAAAAAATATTTCATTTTTTATATGAAAAAAAAAAACCATTATTCAAAATAGTGTGTCTTTTGCTCGACGAAACCCATGTAACCCCTTAATGCATTTTGGAAAACCGACATTATTCGATGTCATCTTTATTTAATTGGTTTTTCATTATGTTTGATATACCCAATACATTATTATTACATTAATAAATCTCATTAAAGCCACAATGGCGTACGTAAGAAATATGCAACGAAACGGAAACTCTACATCAAATAAATTTATATCGAAAAACGAACTACGACAAGCGGGTGCGCTTTCAAGCCTACCATTCAGTCTTGCGCTTGAAAAGCTGTTAAGAGACTCTGGAGTAAACACGAACGGCACAATATTTTTCAATTCGATTCAAATGTTGGCTTAAGCTGACGATAAAGACCTTCTTGCGACACCTATAGACGATTTAAAAACAGCCTTTATAAAAATAGAAAAATCTGCAACGATTATGGCTCTTACAATAAATGAGGAAAAAACGAAAGTATTAATATGCTCAACGGCGAAATCAGTGCAACACAGTATCGGACAAAACTTAAGCGTTGGCTAGCATAACTTTGAAATAGTTGACGAGTTTAAGTACTCAGTAGTAAATATGAACAATACGAACAATATAGCTGCGGAAATAAACCAAAGTATAATAGTCGCTGATGCTATTTCGCGCTAAGCAAACACCTAAAGCGTCGCACCCTCGATAGTTCACTGAAAATTTCAAACTACCACTGATTGCTACTGTGCTAACATACGCCAGCGAAGCACCTGGACGTTATGCAAAGCTGAAGAAAACATGCTAGAAGACTTTGAACGAAAGGTTTTGCGTAGAATTTTTGGTGGTATTTGTGATGATGGCTTATGGCGGAAGCGGCTACGGTGGACTGGCCATATTATTTGCGCCGTCGAAAAATATTCTTCTAAAGCAAATTCTGTTAGACAAATGCAGAAATAATAAAAGCAGAGGCCGAACAAAACTTAGATGAATTGATGATGTGGACCAAGCGCTGAAGCGCTGGAACTACGATGCTGGCGAACTAAAGCAAGGAACAGAAATAATTAAAGAATCAAATTGCAGCCAGTGAGGAACCGTAACAGGTTGTGGACAAATGAGCAGCTTCTGAGTGAGAAACAGACAGGGGCAAAACTTCAGATCGATAGCTTAAAAACTAAGGGAATATATTATATTATATATTAGGGTGGAGCGAAAAAACATTTTTTTTTTACTTAGCCTCAGGGTAAAATCTGTAGATTATAAAAAAAAATTTTTTTGGAACAAAAAATTTTGGAATAAAAAATTTTGGAATAAAAATTTTTTTTTAGCATCTAGAGGCGGCCCACTCAGTTTTAAAGTAAATTTCGAGTTAAAATTTTTTTTGGACATGAAAAAATTATTTTTGTTTTAAACTCTTCACATTTATATAAAAATTACCGAATTTGACGGTTTTCGACTCAAAATTTATTTTAACGCTTAAGAAAAGCATGTTGTCGTTTAAGACTTTTTTTAAAACTCCAATAATCACCAGAAAGAGAACTCACCACAGCTTCTAGAACACTAATCAAAATTTTTTTACGCAATTAAAACTTTAACTCGAAAATTTAATTTAAAAATGCCTCTAGATGTTAAAAAAATTTTTTTTTGCCTACAAATTATCTTTTTTTATAATCTACAAATTTGACCCTTAGGCTTATCAAGAAAAACATTTTTCTTTCGCTCCACCCTACTAAGTATAACTCTAAAATCCTTGAACCACTACAATTGGCTTGTACAGAAATTATATTTATATATTATACGATTTTTTTTTGTCACATATACAATCTAGTCCACGTTTTTTAAAGAAGTTGAGAAAGATACGATAACTGAGTATTTAGCAAGTCACCTAAACTTTTACAATATAGTACAATCTCATACTTGACCAGAATGTATATTGACCGAATGTTACGGATGGCTTCCGATTCACTTCTAGGCGTTCGGATGCTCCTACCAGAAGATACGGTAAGCTCGTTACAGGGCCTCGAGACAGTAGTTCAATTTCTTCGACTGCTCTTTTATTTAAAGCATAAATCTTGGAAAAGAGTCTAATTAGAGATCAGCTGGAGAGCTCTTTTAAGCTTTTTAGAGTTCGAATCAAAGAAATCCAAAACTTCATTGAACATTTTTTGTGTTATATTTCAAGTTGTTTTATAGTAAAATTCTCTACAATTACATAATTACAATTACAATTACAATACCATATACACTTAGCTATTTACAAAATATACCTCGTTCTTTCTTCAATAAATATTATAATTTGTCGTATCACACAATGCAATTTGTTGTTAACGAAAGTACCATTCGTGCTTCCGCCGAACGAAATCAATCAAATTCGACATACACACACACACACATATGCGTTGACTTTAAGATACTTCTTCTCCGCTTCTTTTTCAAAATATTGAATTGTGAGCATAATCAAATAAGCGCGTACGTCTTCACGTCTCACATCTCACCTCTCGCATACACATACACACGCTCGTGTATTTCTGACACGGACGCATCTCGGCGCAATCGGACTAATTACAAAGCAAACAGTAAGCCAACGCCAAGCGCCGCTGCACGTCCAACGGCAATGGACGACGGCAGCAACAACAACAGCAGTAACTATGACAGCTTCTGCGGCAAATGTGTAAACGCTATCCGCACAACAACAACGCGCGATTAGCCGAATGCATTGTTACATTGCTCCAAGTTCGTTGGCCGACGCATGTGTTTGACTAGAATTATAATTACGAGCACCATGACTGATGGCGGAGTCAATGCTCGGATGGTGGCTGTTGGCAGTGTTGCTGTCGTGCGTACCGTTAGCTGGATATTTGGCATAATGAACCGGATCGTGTATGCCTTTTGGCAGAATTATCGCATCGGTCAGCAACTAACTGCTATTGTTTGCACTCTGTTGTTGTTGTTGCTGTTGTTGTTTGGCACGTTCCTTCGCCTCCTGCTGCGCCTTCTTCGAGCGTTTCCATTTCATACGTCTATTTTGGAACCAGATTTTCACCTGCGTCTCGGAGAGCATGAGGCCACTGGCCACTTCGAAACGCTTCGGGCGGGATAAATATTTGTTTTGCTTGAATTGCTTTTCGAGTTCGAGCAGCTGTTGTGATGTGAATGCGGTGCGTGGGCGGCGTGTCTTACCCAGTATGGCGTGATGCGGATAGGCGGCCAGCTCGGGTATGCGATGGTGCAGCATGCCGGCACGAGCCAAAAATTCGAATTGAAGGTGCGAAGGCATGAATGTGTGACCCATGGATAACTGCAAGGAGGGAGGGGGAAAGTGAGGGTTGTACGTTAGCTAATTTGCGTGGTATATTGATGTCAATATTTTTGTATGAATAAGATAGTGAATTTACGATTTTCATAGTGAAAAAAATTTTTTTTTGCGAATTGATTTAAAATCTGTGTTTAAAAAACTTACCGGTATTGGTTTGCCTGTTGGATCTAGTGGACGATGAAACGCCGAACCACCTTGTGCCAGCAATTGGTAAGGATGACCGCCAGCGTAGAGTGGAAAGTCTTGCGGTCTAATGGGACTATGCGGTGGAATGGGTTTCTTAAATTCATCATGAAAATCCATTGGCATGCCTATATGATGTTGATCCTCGCAGCCGGGACTAATGGGCGGACTAGATCGATGTGAAGATGTGGGAGATTCAGATCTGAAATAAAAAAGAAAAAAAAAAGTTAGTAATGATTATCAAATTTATATTTATTATATAAATATGTGACTGTTTTACAGTTTGCTTGTATAGATTCTTCTGATAAAAGTACAACTTTTTGATTAATAATTATTATGCAGTTGTTCTCACAACTCAGTGAAGATCGATCATGCTCACGTTACCATTCTCGTTAATCCTAAATCTTTACCAGTCCTTATAGAAGCAAACTTGATCTAAAACTCCAATCTGAAGACTAAAACTATATTTTTTATTCTAATTACTGAAACTGTTTGAGTTTCGAAGAAAAAAAATTGTTCGTCATGAGTTTCTACTTGTATAATGTATACTAAAGAACCCCTATTGTTTTATGGAAGACATTCTTCATACTCTTTGGAGTATAACGCGAAGGTAAAATGAGTTATTTCCAAAATGCATAAGATGGTTAGTGGTAAAGTTCTGTGTTCCAATGATTCTGGACCAGAGTATTCAACAACTTCAAAACGTTCAGAGGGAAATATATATTTTGTACGGTTCCACATCGAAAATAACTTCTCTATATCCTAAGCTTGAAATTCAATAGTTAACGTTATACATAGTTTTTTTCTAATAACCTTACCGATTATATTCCTTCATTTTTTTCGCATATACCTACATATAAGATGAAATAACTTGAAATCTATTATTTTTCCAGTAGTAGGCTTTAGTAATCTGTATCTTACGTTGTACAAGTGCGATTGGGTTTACACTATATGGCGTTAGAGAGATAAGATTTTTTACTAAAACAACTACTCAGACGGTTTTGTGATTGCTTGACTAAGTAATCCTTGAGAAGACGTCAAAAATCGACAACAGCAAAGATAAAATATGACATATTTTACAGTCTTTTTTCAATAAAAGCGAAAACGAAAGCCTGGCGACAGAAACCATGAATAGTGCTTATGGTCCTGATACTGCAACAGCCAATGATGCTCAATTTCGATTTGGTCCAATCTTTTTCAGTTATACTTGTACTGTCAATAGGTGAACCGTCTGAGGAATTGTGTAGCATCAGTACAATGCCAAGCCATTCACATCAATAGTGACTCAGTAAAAGCTACGGTAGCTTGATGTTGGGAGGTTTTTAAGCATCGACCTAATAGTCGAAAGCTAGCACCAAGTGGTAACTATCTGTTTCTGTCTATGGCTAATGATTTTGCTATTGAAACTCACTAACTAACTAACTCACCCAGCTGTTTCTATGAAAGTGACATTATGGAATTACTTTCAAAATGGCAACAAGATTTTGAACAAATCATTGCATAGTAGAGCTAAATTGAATTTATAAGGATCCTAAAGCTGCATTTTAAAAAAAAATGTATTTCTTTTAACTAGAACTTATATTAACTAAGCCCTTTTTTTAAATAATACTAAAAGTTGTATTTAGTTTAGCAATACTTCCGCAATAATCAGCATCAACTGCTGTCCAACTTCATCACACCAATTATCTAAACTGAAAAATAAACAGCTGAATTCTCACGCTACTTTACGGCAGCATTTTTCTCTTTCACTCAACTCTTATGAATTTCCTAAGAGCGACCTCGATCCGCTTAAAATGATTGACATTAAAAATAAATTAAATAAGCGCACTTAAATTAGGCGCCAAAATATGAAAAGTCATAGCAAAAAAAAGGTGTAATATCATATAATATTTCTTTGTTATTCATGTTTACTAAGGTGGTGCTAAAATGTTTGCAATCGAAATAAAAACTTTGTAAGTAATAAATTTGTCTTATTTTTTTTTTATCGCAATAGTAAAAATTATACATAACTGTCTTCGAACCAGGAACTAAAATTTAAATAAAATCATATTTTTCTATATTAAAGCACACCCTGATGCACAAATGAAAGTTAACAAGCCGCTTTAAAAATGTTCGCATTTATGTTACGCAAACACAACCTTAATAGCAGCGTGTATATATGTTCACCCTATATGTATAAAATACCTTATTTATGTATATACAGGTAACAATTAGCTGAAAGCTTAGTGGCTGTTAAATAACAAGCCATTGTCAACTGTAAGCGTTGTTAAAGCAATTTTCAATTGCTGAATTAGTTTTGTAAATATTTTTTTTCTCGCTGCCATGAGCAGACGGACACTTGAGTGTTATGTCAGTTATTTGAGCCATTAACCCACTTGGCATTTAATGGCCGATATCAAGTTGAAATATTGGTAATTAGCAATAATAGCATTATAAACAATTTTTAATAAAAACAATGTGTGGAGTGGTGAGTGAAGCATCTTAGTTTGTAATTTATACACACATACATATATATTTATTATTTCTATCTTTTCGCTTCCTTATTTAATATGCGGTTGAAAAATTGTATTATGTTATCTGTTCTGTATGAATTTATAACTTTTCTTAAATAATCTTCAGTTAAATAACTTAATTTAACCGCTAATGTAGTGTTCTTTAAGATTAAAATATCTTATCTTCAAGTAGTATTATGCATATAATGAATAAAAATTTTTAGTTGAAACTGAACGGAAAAACTTATAACTAAATAAGTTTTGGTTTTGACAAGAAGTGTCGATTTCCATGTGATTTTTGCTATTCAAATATTATAATTCTACCAAAGTCAATTATTTCCTCGAGAAGCGGATTTAACAATGTCACCCTATATAGTATGTAAGTCTCTATTTCGGCGTATAAAAACAAATCGCAATAAAAACACATATGTACATAAGTATATATTCAAATGAGGCAAAACAAAATAAATTGTTTTAGGTTCTTATTGTTATTTTAGAGGCGAAAACAATATCAAAATAATTTTAAGGAATGCTGACAAATCGACAACTCTTGACCGGATATTAAGGGGTTATAACTACTTGTGATATCAGAAACCTATTTATTTTCCAATTTATATAGAATGTACATATATAATATTTGAGAATCTTTGCCGAAAAGTTGCATTTGATACGGAAAAAAGAGTTTCGGAGACATAAGCGTTTTTGTAAGATTTCTTCCAATTGGCTTCCAAACTTTTAGAGTGTTTCTCGAAACGCTGTTTTCAGAATAAGTGCAAGAAATTTCTTAAAAGCGGCTACCACGAGCGATTTTTACACCACCTGTTCTTATATACCATATTTGTCAGGTAAAGGAATAAGATTTCGAACTTTAAGACACTCTGGAATGTAAATTTAAAAAAAATATTTTTTTGAGAAACCGCCATTTTGTCAGAATTCAAAAGTTGGACTAGTCCATCGATCTTTTCCTTTATTCATCTATAATAATGCTACAAGTTTTATTTTTTGGATATAAGATAATTTTAAGCGAAAAATCTTCCTCAACGCGATATATATTTTTTCGGAAGTCCTTCTGGAGATCGGCTACATGGGCTTAACCGAAAAAGCTATATTATTAAAACAATTTAGCAAATGGCTCGAAAATTGACAAGTAAAGCCGAAAATTTATTTTTTAAATAGGCGCAGTAGGTGGTGGGGTTGAATAAAATATAAATTTTATTTCGGACAATTTTTGATCATTCAGTGCGCTTTTGAGCTCGAATGCGAGATCTTGTTCAAAAACTGTTAGCAAAAAATATGCAGGTTTTATACTTGAATCATTTCTTCCAGCCAATGCAAAGAAATTATTTTCTTTCTTGGCTGTTGAATATATTATTGGCGTGAAACTATTTCCAGATGAACTTCCACTAAATAAACATCGTTCTAGCCGATTTTAAAAGGTTTGTCTAATTTAAAAACTTATATGAATCATGATAAGGAAATTAAATACATTATGAACCGTTAACTGCGCCAATATATAGTTGATAATTGAATTGTGATTTTTGAATTACCTAACAAATTTACCGAATAAATATTATTCATATAAAAAAAAAAACTTAAAATTTTCTTTGCTTTTGCACCAACACAATCTAGCGGCATTTTTAACCAGACCATCACAGAGACTATAGTTTTAAAGGTGCGGATTACTATAAAATTAGGAGATTTGTCAAAATTTACCTAGTATTTGAAAATATCACATTTGTTGATTCGCCAGGTGGCGGTGTACTTTAAATTTTAAACCCAAAGGCTTACATTTTTTTAATATACAAGGTGCGTTCCACAGTAAAAATGTAAATAAAGGACCATACTATTATTAGTTATTGAGATTATTGTTTTATCCAAACTTTGCTTATTTAATGAAAAATTACAAACAAAATTATTTTATCATTTTTTATATCTTGTATGAATATTTCGTACATGACGCCAAATATTTGAAGGAAAAATGTGCCAGATACGGGTTGGGTTCCAAGTATTCTTAAAAGTCATATATAATTACCGACCTAAATCACATTTCAATTTTTCTTACTTAAATGCATCACAAAATTAACTCCAGTATTAACTATGCGTTCAAATTTATATAAAATTCAGAAATATAAGCATAAATTGCGTAGAACTTGGATTTTAATTTTGTTTGCGATAAGTAATTGTCCCATCAGGTGGTCCAAATAAGTGGGCAATATATTAAATGCTCAATAGACCATACTAATAGCTTAATTTTTGGACACCTTAAAAACGCCTATCACCAACAATGTTAACTATCATGAATACTAGGGTGGAGCGAAACAAAATTTTTTAAAGCATGTTGTTAAGATTTTTTTTAAACTCCAATAATGACCACAAAAAATTTTTTCAAGTTGATAACTTTTAATTGCCCTGAAAGAGGACTCTCCACGGCTTCTAGAACACATATCAAAAAGTGTTTACGAAATTAAAATTTTAACTCGAAATTTACTATAAAAGTGATGTTAAAAAAATTGTTTACCCTCAGGCAAAAATTATTTTTCGCTCCAACCTAATGAATACCAAATTTTAATATTATTTCGCATGGGTCAAAAAAAACTTTGGACTCATTAAATCACACACATCTTCACTTCAAATCAATAAAATAGTCGTAATTTTTTCAATTAAAAAATTTCTACAAAATCATAACCTTCAATATGGTCATCTTCGCACTCACCTTGACATGCCATCGGGACTGGGCGTACCATACTCGCGCGACTCACGTATTCGCTGCAGCGCCTCCTGCTCGCTTATGCCGGCGGCAAACGCTTGATTCAATTCGACATTATCGCGCGTATAATGGAACGCGGCCAAACGATCCTCGGTCAGCGATTTCGCAGCGCCACTCTCCACTGGCTCATCATTACTCTGCGTCTTAGCCAGCAGCGCATCAATGCAGAATGACTTCTTCGGTTGACTCTGTGTCGTCGTCGCCGTTGTAACGGGCGGCGAAGCGGATGCGACGTTTTGTTGCGCCAACATAACATTGCTCAAAGGCAACCGCGGCATCGGATAGCAGCCATTCACCAAAGCGGCATGACCGACGGGTAGCGAGCCGGGCGCAAACGTATCGTAGAGACGTGGTGTTGCCAGTGTTGACTGCTGCGGCGCCGGTAGTGTAGCCTGTGCGTTGACCAATGTCGGGAAGATGCGTTGATCGCGCAAACTATTCGCCACCGTCGTGGCTGTCATGGGCGGCAAGTGTGGCAGCGCGGGCATTGGTGCAACAATTAGTGGCAAGCCAGTGTTGCTGCTGGTGGGCGGCAGGTGTAAGACGGCGTGATGACTGGCTTCCGGTTTAGGACTTGTATTAGTGGCGTAACCACCGTTGGGTGGTGAATTTGTGGCGGAGCGTGGTGAATGTGATGAATGCGTGGGACTGGAATGTGCGGGTGAGCGCGGCGATAGCGTGGAGCTGGTGTTGTTGTCATTTTGGTAATCGCTGCGTTGTGGTGAAACGCTTTGTTGATGTTGTTGCTGCTGCTGTTGCGCGGCGGCAATGTGATTGAGAAAGTGTGAGATTTGTTGTTGTTGTTGCTGCTGTTGATGCTGTTGCGCCTGCAACGTGGGCGGTTGCGACACTTGGGCGCTAGACATTTTTGCAAACTTTTTTTCAAATGTTTTTTTTATATTATTTTTTCAAAATCACTTTTAATTTTTTTTCTCACAAGCACCTAAAAATTATTATTCACTTGTCTTTTATTTGGTTCTTTTTATATTCTAACTGTTTTTTTTTTTTTGTTTTTATCAATTAACTAAGTAATTGAGCAATTGCTTGGCATTTTTTCCGTATTTCGCTTTGTATTTGTATACAGTGTGTTATTAAAGTACGTTTATCGGCTTGCCTAAAACCATTATAACGTTTAACCGTGGCGAGCGTACATTACCAACTGTGCGACAGCGTGCGATGCCTGCGAGTCATATACCTCACTGTGATAATTGGAATTAATCAAATCGGCTGCTCGCTGGTAAGCAACCGCGATTGAGTCAACGCTCTCTTTGCCACTTACGCTCTCAATTGGCTCTCCGCCAGCAACACACGCACACTCGCACCCATATCACCGACAGCGCCTAATAGCAATTCCGATTGCTTTTTCAAAGATGGAGACTTGCAGCAGCAGCCATCTCGCTCTGCTTACCGCATTGTAGTACGTCAGCATGAGCTGCGCGTCGTTGGGCGTGTTCGCAGCGGCGCTTAAAATGTCGACTGATATGCTGGTGGCTTATGGTGTGGGCGTGGCTGCTTATGGCGCTGCACTGCACACAACGCCATGGCTTAGTAGCTGCCATCACAATGGTGTAAGTGGCAAAGGGGTTGAGCTGTAACCTTTACTACGCGCTCGGTTTTTTTTTTTAAACTCTCTTATTTTGGTGTAACGCATTGCAAATTGTCGGAATTGTTGGAAAAACGAGGGATAATTACCATCATTATGGAGTGTAGCCGCAATTGGTGAGGCCACGCTGTGAGTTGGGTGGAGGTGAAACACTCAAGCGTCAGCGAGCTCTTCGTTCGCTGGCATTTATCTAGTGTGCGCTTTATAGCTGTCATTAGGCTCCTCGTCGTCATCATTAGTACGGCATAACGTAACAAACGTGCATCACTTCGTCGTCGTCAATGTTGCAACAGCCGACAAGTGCAGTAGCAACGGAATCATTAGAAATCATTGTATTTATTGTGCAACAAATTCTTGACAATTACCGAAGCTATTTGGAGGATGAAATGTGCCTTTAACTGCTGCAAATGCTATATTTGATATTTTAGAGGAAGGAGGCAAGAATAATTTTGGCTGAGCTAAGATATAGTTTATTTGTAGTAATTTTGTCAGTTGGTATGCGATTTATTGAATACTTTCGAAAGGAATGTGGAGGACTTTAATGCGAATAATTATTTATATTTTGATTGTTAGTCACATACTCCTTAACTTTCTGGATGTCAGTATAAAATAAAAGGAAATTCATGCTAATAAAATATAATCAGAATGTTCGAGTTTTGAAGCCGGCGCGCCTCTGGTTTAGAAACATCTTTACGACTAATATAAATGGTATTGGCAAATTGTTTAAGGTTTTTAAGGATTTTTGATTAATTTTGATATTTGTTAATATATTTAATAAAATTTTGAGCCTTATGCAAGATGGCAACGATTCTTCCACCAAACAGTCATTTTTAACGTCAAGGCTTTTATAAGTTTAAAGGGTTCTGTATGTACATATATATATACTTGCAAGTCAGAAAAATCACTTTTTTTGTGAATCGATTTTTTTAAATTTTTTTTATATAATAAATAAAACAAAAAAAGTACAGTTGCATGATTTAATGTACATTAATAATCAACGATCCATTTTGAACTGTTTTGGAATAATTTCATCTCGTAGCCGATCTCCAGGAGGACCTCCGAAAAGAGTTGTCTGGCGGTGAGAAAGATTTTTCTGCTAAAATTATCCGTAAACCAAAAAAATTATTATTTAATAGATGAATACGGGTTATGGTCGAAGGGCAAATTTTGATGCTTGACCCAATGGCGGCTACCCAAAAATCGTTTTTTTGGTAAAACAAAAAAATGTTACGCTTCAGAGTGCCATAAAATTTTAAAATATTAACAAAGATTTCATACCTTCGATTTTTATCTGATAAATACATCTACTTAAAAGGTCGTTTGAAAATTTGAAGGCGATCGCTCCAGCCGTTTCGAAGTAAATTTCCTCAACGACTCTGTTTCGAGTTGCGAAAAAAAAATTAAAACTAATGAGAGCCGATAACAGTAAGTAATAAAATCTTGCAATCAATTCATATTTCCGAAACTATTTGCCGTAACAGTGTCACATTTTTTTGGAGAATATGCCTAAACATAAAGCTAATAAATTCGATATCCATATAATATATGTAAAAAAATCGATTTGTTTTATTTAAAAGTGAATACATTGATTGAGTTCATTTTCAGAATTGAATTTAAAATATCGCAGCGTTTCCATATAGAACAATGGTGATCACAGCTATGTATCTCCCATATTTCTAGTTTAGTGCCACTACGCGTATAATTCTTGTCAACAATAGAAGTTAAAGGGCTATGAAAAACTTAACTAAAATTTATGAGCCACATACACTTTTGATCGATTTGAAATTTACTAGTTACTTTACATTAACGTAATAATAAAATCTAAATTCAATCACAAAAAATGCACAATAGCAAAATCCATAATCTTATGCACAGCGTTAACTACGGTGTTTTATCGCTTATTAGTCATACCATTGCTACCTAAACTTTACCCTGATTGGATAAAGGTATGATGAAAGAAAACCAAAATGCATGACTCTTACTTACCGTTCACTATATTTGCCTTATATCTCATCACCCTAATTGTTGAGTAGTTGAACGTTTTTACTCAAGTACTAAACTTTTCTACGATCTTACTTCTTTTCAAGCTCTCTCTAACGATTCAGCAGTATTGCTAACTCCTTGAAATGCACCGCTGTTTCCTTGAAATTCCCAGTTAATTGCTCTTTGGCATCTTACAAACAAGGAGTTACCATAATAAGACATATTTTGGCTCAAATTTCTTGATTCTAGATTATTTGAGAAGAAATTTAAGAAATTTCAAAGTTAAGTGGCATGTCCATAAAAATATATTTTTGTCATAAATTTGTCTGTTATCTTGTGAATTTTGTCTTTCAAATATTTGTGTTGTTAATGCTTTTTAAATTAAATTTATATGGCAATCCATTCTTATATTTTTCTTCTTACTTCATAACTTTAAGGAAACTCAAAAATACAAAAAAAAAAACAAAAATGCTTATATGTATAACAATCTGTATATCCATATATAGGTTGGTTGACAAGTTTCTGCGCTCGAATTAAAAAAACAACTGTTTTTGGTACGAAATATATTTTTTTTATTCAATATAATCTCCGTTTACTTTAACACACTTATTCCATTTGATCCTCCAATAATTTTATGCCATCCCTATAATGACTTACCAAAAGCTTTGGAAAATACCCGTCTACATATTACTCTGTAATAGCTTCTTCATTCGAGATCAGTAACTCTTCAAGCAACCTGTATATGTAAATGATAAATCTTGTGAATCTAACACATACTATTGTACCATATTTGATTTTCCGTTAGACTTTTATGATTACACACACAGCAACAAAGTATAATAATGAGGCATTTACTTCTCGCTTAGCAGAATAATAAAACCAAGCGAATCGGAAACAAATCGTTGCAAATCGATAAAGCCAATCAATAAAATGGCTGTAAGGATTTAATGAACGATTAAGTGAAATTAAATTTGTATTTGTGCGCACTTAAAATTGTTTTACTCATTTGACAACGATTACAATGACATTTCTATGTATGTATATATGTATGTATGTAAGTGGAAGAAGAGGTAATTTAATAAAATGCTTGGTATAGATGTGGGGCCAGTGGCGGTGAAATGGCCTTATAAGACTTGTAATTGTTAAAGGAACTTACGTGAATAACTATTTCTACTGCAGAAATATGTGAAAATATAGGCATGAGTGCCACATATCATGATAATATAATATAAAAAAAGAATCTTAAAAAATTATTAGAACGAATAAATTTGCACTGATAACCACAACATCGATTACTTTAACCATTGGGAACTATTAACTATTTGGGGATTACTGAAAATATTTTGCATTTGGCGTATGTAAGTAAGCAATATTCGAATAGAAGCAGAAAATTAGTTAAAAATGTTGCCAAACATTTGCTTAACTGATTGATCAAAATAGCTAATTTGTAACTAATGAAGTCCTTATGGTATCCACTCAAAACCAAATGATGTTAGAAACTTGTCACTTAAATATAATATATATGTATGTAACTAATAAAGTCTCCAAATATTATAAAAAGTCGAAAGCTTACGTTTCAAAAACAAAAAAAAAAAAAAAAAAAAAAAAAGAAACTCAAAAAAACGCTATTCTAATATGCAAATTACTGTTTTATGACATAAGATTGGAAAGAATTTCAACTATTTATAGGTTTACTAAAATATTCAAATACGAGAATATGTTTATAATATTTTTGAACAGTAGTATAGTCTCGTAAATGAACGCAGTTGTTCAGTTATTTAGCAATCACCCTATTTTTTGAAACCTGGCACCAACAGAACATTGTTTTGACGATTAAATTTGTGTCAAAACGTACAAAAGATAAGCAACTTGATTAGAAATATGATCAGAAAAATCCTTTATAGCGATAGCTGCGCTACTGGCATCCGCATCAGCCACCCGACTGAACTCTAGCTTTTATTACGCACTCGCTTACCATTTCAGCCTTCTATTAATGCCAGAATAAATCTTACAAAGGACAGAAGAGACATCCTGAAGATTTTCTGCCTTATGTGATGTCAACCAGTGCTATTAAAAATATATTTTAAATTAAACTAATAAATTCGCCCTGTCATTTTACGCATACTGACTTTCCACACCAAATTATATGCTTAATAAAGAAAAACAGTAAGGAACGAACTAAGTTCGGGTATAACCGTTCACTTTATACTCTCGCAAATTGCAAAAATCAAAGGTGGGGTAATACTTTCTAGTGTTGACAAAGCTTTTTATTAAAAACACTATTATATGCTGTAGCAAGATATTGCAAGAGCAAAAAATTGTTGCGTAAATATTCCGTAATCATTTTTCGAAGAAATCGAGAATGGATTACAATCATATTTGGTATCTTATTAAGGGGGTATTCGAGTCTAGAGACATGAGTTTTAGGTAATTTTTGAAATGTCGTACAATACAATAAAAAAAAGACAATCAATATTTTTAGTATCGATTTTTTATCAGTTATTTGCTAATGTTACAAGAATACAGATAAAAATTAAAATTTAAAAAACTGTGGGGAGTCTCAAACAATTGGCACATGAGCATACCCATGATTTCAAGACTCCTATTCATCTAAAATGAAATAAAAAATAAAAGATTTTTCGAAAAAATGGCGATTGTTTGAAAAAAACGATCTTTTTACCATTTTTTTATTTCGTATTTTATAAAAATAGTAAAAATTTTAATTTGGTGATGTGGCTAGTTCATACACGAGAGCGGTCTATAAAGAAGATTCTCTTTCAAGTAAATCGTAATCATTGTATTCAAAAAGTCTGGTCTGAGAAAAATGCATTTACGTTTTGCGTAAAGTCTTGTTTTCGATTAGACCCAGTCGAACCAGTTTGGAGCCCGGGTCAGCAAAATGTCTATATCTCTGAAAATAATTTAAATTTTCAAAAATCCTCTCGTAGACATATTCTTAAATAGTTAAACTTTGAAAATATGAAAAAAATCGATTTTTTTGCAACTCTACACTAGAATACATCCTTAACTGATATCATAGGTCATTATTCCTGTTTAACTTCATGTTCGAGATATTTATATTAAAATCAAGCTAATCAACTCAAATGAGATATGAGTGAGATATAAGTGTATTTCACTCAACCGAAGAGGCTAAATTCAATATATTGGGTATATGTGGATCAAAACAGAGGATCAAAAATCGTTATATTAGAGAAATGCGATCTAAACCAATTTCATTTATATTCAGCGCTTAACCACTTTATGGTGAAAAATACCCCATATTTCATTAAAATATCACGCATTTTGACACATAAACGGTTTAGAGTCAAGTGGCATGTCGGAAATCACTGATCTAGGTCTGCAGTAAATGTTTTAACTTTTGACATTGCTTAAGTATAATCGATAACAAGAAATTTTATAAATATGCTTAAGTATAATCGATAACAAGAAATTTTATAAATATGTATATATGTATGTAATTCACACAATAACCGACTTATTCGGCATAAGAATAACAAAATCGTTATATGTATGTATGTAGCATATGGGAGCTGGCGTAATTCGTGAACCGATTTCACGTATTTTCGGCATTAAAATAGATTATATCTAATATTACCGTTCAGTACATTATGTTAAGATATCTTACATATTATTCAATATACAAGGTGTACCTAAAGTCATCTGGTTGTTATACAAGTATTAGGTATATGGAAGCTGGGAGAAATACAAGTTTAGGAGAACACGAATATTGACCAATATATGCGGTATAAAGTCAACCGGTTAAATCTTTATGTTAGGTATATGGGAGCCAGGGAAGTGTTGTCGCGACTTTGCCCATTTTTGATACAAGCGCATACTGTTATGATAAAAAATTTCTCCCTAGATTTTAATATCAGATCTTCAAGATCGAACAATAATTTCGTTTAACAGTAGGCTTTGGGCTTCACATATACATATACGATATATGGGTAATTGCAAAGTTATATTCCGATTTCGACAATTTTCAGACGCAAGATGAAATACCTTAAAGGCACTATTTTTGCAAAAATGTTTTCTGTTATCTTCATTAGTGCTTGATTTATATTTATAGTTTGAAATGAAAAAATAAGATGGCATTTAAAATTATTATATAGGTATATGGAAAGTAGGCGTGTTTGTATACCGATTTCGACAATTTTCACGATGTAACCTAAAAAACTCAGAATAATGTGACGTATCAAGTTTATTTGAAATTGGCCAAGTAGTTCTAGCTGATACAAACAACAGTTAGATGAAAAAAACTATATACTCCGTTGCAACATGGTACGAGAGTATAATGATATTATTGCGTCATAAACTACCATTAAAATTATGAAATTAACTGAAATGTCATTTGAAAAGGTTTTACTCGATTTACATAAGAAAAGTATTGTAGAAATAACATAAGAACAGTATGGTAAGGCTCTATGGGGGAACTCTGAGATCAAACCTAATTGAAGGCAAGTCGTTAGTGATGCCTAAAAACTGCTGAAGTTAGATCTTATATATCGACGGAGTGCTTTGAACCCATCAGCAGTCTGACAGTTTAGCTAATCTGAATATGGAAATACATACAAGACACATTACAAATGGGAACATTACCAGAAAATTATTTTTAAAAAAATATTTATTATATACTTGAAAGACTTTTAAGCTAGAACAAAAATAAATGGTGCGAATATACGTGAATGCGTTAAAGTGCATTAAGAATATTTATTTATATATGATTTTTTTTTAGAAATTGTAGCTTCAACAAATTGCAGGCATCATACTTTCTCAAAATGTTACATTTTTCTTAGTGGTCGTCTTCTTCATAACAAGCTTTGACTACAAAGAAAAGCTTTATAATTTTCAATGAACTATTTTTAAAATTCCACAAGGTGCAAGCCGTGATTTTTGTTATATTATATATGAAATAAATATTTTTTTTTAGAATTTCTTCCGTAGTAAGTATTCTTAATGCACTTTAACGCATTCACATATATTCGTAGAATTTATTTTTGTTTCAGCTTAAAAAATCTTTAAAGTATAAATGAAAAGATGAGTTTTAGAATATTTGACTGCATTCAACCGTTATGCGAACGTGCTGAAGTGTGTTTTATTTGGAAGTTCTAATTTTCTCTGCTTTGTTTGTATATTTATGTTGTGTTTTCCCGCACATTATTTGTGTCCAGCCAAAATTCATTGTTATTAAATCATCGTAGACAAAATGAGAACTCAACTACACATATATATATATACAAACACACAGACAAACACAGACATAGCCATACTTAGTTGCATACATTTATATATTATTTTATTAGTATTTATTTATTCATTCACGTGCATTTAACTAACATTTACCGAATGAAAGACGAATTTAAGTACTGGAGATGTGTTTGCTGCTGGTCCAGTGCTCGCGTTTACCGCCTCACCACCACGTGTGGCACCCGTCTCACTACTTCGTGTGCCGTATTGCTCCAGCTTTCGTCGACGCTGCCTGATTACGTTTACTTAGTGAGTGTTTTTTTGTTCTTGTTTTTCTGGTTATGTTGTTGTAATGTTGTGCAACAGCAAACAATCTAAAACAACACAATACCGTTTGGTCCATTTCATATGCGTATGTGTGTGTGTATTGGTACATACACATACATACATACATATGTGCTCTTATGTAAGCAAATATGTTTATAAATTGTCTAAATTGTCCAAAAAAATAAAAGAAAAAAACGAAGTTTAGTCGACCAGCAGAATACCTTGATTCGCCTGATCTTCCCAAATGGATACGTAAACACACAATTAAGTTGTTGGATTTAGTTGGAAGCGCTACCAAATGCTCGCAGACCACGTACAAAAGCTGGATAACAGCTTAAAAATGTCTAAACTTAGCATTAATTTCGGTATTATCTATAGATTTATTTCGTCTACGTGATGTTATAAATAGAATTTGGTATTAAATTATTGAGAACTTTTGTGGCGTAATAGCTTTTTCATGCGATAAAGTGGAATAAACTTAATGGTTCTGCAGTCGAAAACAAGTGAAAACGTGAAGTTTTGCTGTACCGAAGCTATGAAGATCTTTTATGAAGATTTTTATCTCTATATTTATAGGTCGGATTGTATGGCAACTATATGCTATAGTGCTCCGATGTATATAATATGTTTACCTTAGCTTATAATTTATACCAAATTTCATGACAATATCTTGTCAAATGAAAAAGATTTCCATACAAGAATTTGATTTTGATGAATCAGCTTGTATGACACCTGTATCTTATAGTGATCCAATATCGGCGGTTCCGATAAAGTATCAGCTTCTTGGGTATAAAACGACGTGAGCAACATTTTCGATCGATATCTCAAATCTGTCGAACTAATCAGACTAAAACCGCAACTAACTACAGACAAACACACTAACCATTCTCAGTGGAGCCATTAACTCTTTCACCGGCTCCTTACTAGAGAATGACGTACGTGGAATTAAGGGGGTATTCTGGTTTAGGAATTTAAAAAAATCGATTTTTTTGGAAATAGTAGAAAATTGGTATAACCATTTAAGAAAATGTCCCTAAAAGGATTTTGGTTTAAAATTTCAATTATTTTCGGAGTTGAAGCTCATTTTGTGATGCGCCGACAAAGTGGACTGGCAGTTCGGCGCGAGGTTTAAAATCGTTTTTCTCTTAACTACTTTTTTAGAAACGGTGTGCATGATATCTCAAGTTCTACTCGATCGATTTACTTGAAATTTTGTACAGAGCTTCTTTATACATTATACTATCGCACTATGAGGAGGGAAAATTTTTTTTTATATTTTTAAAAAACTTCGAACGGCTAAAAAAACAGGGAAATAACGAAACATATTTTTCAAATAGCCTCCAAATTTTTTCCCAAAATCCTCTCGTAGTACTATAACTACATGTTTACTCTTTAAGGATCACTTAAGAATTTCCATTTCAAGTTACTGGTAGTCCTGATATCCTGCACACCAGGACGCGCCATTTTTTCATCAGTCCCCACTTTGCTGGGCTGGAATTTTTGGTAATTGTTTTTCTTTGACCTGACCTTGCCCTGAGTTGACTGTTCCCATGATCAAGAGAAATAAGACAGAGAAAAGAAATGCATATTTCTATCATGAGTAATGAGATATTCCCTTTTTGCGGCACTGCAAGAAACTTTGTTGACAATTCTACTAAAGAAGAGCGAGAGAGAGAAAAAAAGACTAGCGACAGATGTCCTAAAAGTAAAATTATCTCCCAAATAATTCTAAAATACTCTTAAATGAAAAGCACATGTTAAATGTTCCCTTAACCTGCAAAAAATACCTTTCCTGATGATGATTTTGGAACTGCGCATCATTATACTCGTCTGATGCCATTCTAATGTCGGGGTTATTGGGTTGTTCAAAATCGTATTTTCATGATAGAGCACCGTTTTTAGAACTTTCTTACCAACGTGTACTGATTTCTTTATCATTTTGAAACTCTGTCTTAACAAGCGACTACCTCACTTGTCCCACCATACTTTTCAACTCAAGAGACTTAATTTAGATGAGAGTTTGTGTGCGTCCAACCTGAAATTGAACAGTGAAGAGTATGAAGTCCGCCCACTAGAACGTGGTGAAGCTTCAATTAAAATTTACTTTATCCTTTGGAAAGTGTCCTATGTCGATACTGAAGACACACACTCGCCGAGGAATAATGCTAAGGTAAACAAAGTGTCTCGAGCCAGGTCCGTCTCATACACGCTCCGTTTAACCTAGTATAGAGAACAACGCGATTTGAAGAGACAAATTAACTCCTCCACTTAGTACTGGTGTACACGTTTTTCTTGCTAATATTGAATCTGTTCGATATTTACGGATCCGGAGAGATGTTCTCTTGAAAATGGAAGTGTATACCTCCAGGTTTTTAGAATACTCGAAGTACTCGAAAGTCTAGTCTAGATAAGCTAGAAAAGTTAAGGGTGCGAAGACTGAAGGCATCAACTAGTCGACGGAAATTAAAGAATACACTACTACTGTTCATTTTGACCCGCTCTCGCTCTTTTACCCCTCCCATTCTTACTGTCTCCTGCTCTAGCTCAACATGCTGCATTGTTTTGTGGAGTTCTATCTGTTTATCTAATATTTATCTAAGTAATAATCCCACTTTCCCACAAAATACTTTCGGTCTCGTCATTGTGTTGTTGTCTTGTTTGCAACGCTGCCGGCTGTTATTCTGTCATCTTCGCTTGGCGGACAAGTGTGCGTTTTTATTGTTCACTTAGCGAGAGAATTAGCACGCTAATAAATACCCAACCCCCTTCTTTCACTACACCGTTTGTTGGCTCTGGGACTTCAGCGCGTTCGGAGTTCAGCGTTCGGCAATCACGTAGTTTGGCTCTATTTACATTTAACCGCATCCCTGCATGTAACGGGTGAGTGCAGTTAATGTACACACACATACATATAAATATGTGTGCGAGTGTTGCAGGCACTTTTATGCCTTTTGTCAATATTCTTCCTGTAGCATTTCCGTTAGAGGGAGGATGCTTGTTGATTTTTGTTGCATTGTTGTTATTGTTGCTGGTGTTTGTGTTTTAATTGTTTGTATTCGATTTTGCTAATGAAAATTAATATAAATTACTCGTACATACATATGTGGAAATTTTATAGTTGCGTTTGAATGGTTAGAATTCGGTGATTTCGGTGCGATTTTATGGTTCAACGAAGTCGGAACTTTTCATTTAGTAATCCTTATTTGAAATTGGTTTTTGCTAATTGATTCTGTAGTGCAATTAATTATCCATATTTTTTTTAGATACGACCAATTTTCTGCTTAAATGGTTACGTAAACAGGCACCAATCTTAAATGAAAGTTTCAAAACCTCCTGCATTATCTGACCTATTTACCGGTTTCACTTGTAAAAAACATTATTGAAACATTTATTATAGTGAATACGTTTTTGTTGTACAGAACATCAATATTAAAATCATTGTAACAACGACTGTATTTTCGAAAAATTGGAGTATACCCATTACAGCTTCAATAACTCCTTGATTTCAGCACGAAGTTTTTGAACAAAATGTTATATCCAAAAGAGTAGACAATAATTGGATACTTCGAAGAACAATATTATTCCCAGTTCTCAAAAGTAAGCCTTTCAATAGCAGTCCAGTATATAATGAATAAGTAAGTAAACGTATTCATAAAAAAATTTACAGCATTTTTTAAAAGATCTACCAAATAGTGATGCCAATATAATTACGGAATAGATATAAATATTTTGAAAAATATATACCACTATTGCGTACTTTCATTACACTGTGCAGCACGCGACTGGATAGTGAGCGAAACAAATTTTTCCGAGATATTAAGTCCCCGTTTGTCGAAGATGGTCCCCAAAGTCAAAATATTTACGCCCGAATTTCGAAAGCTCATTATTAAATATAGCAAGTAAATCCCTAAAAAATTAAAAAAAAAATGTTTATCAACCACGATTTCCTCTTATTTCAATGGTGTACTACAGTTTTCCGATTAGACTTATATGGCAGACAGTCGAGCCAGTATTTTGGAAATATATAATTTAAAATTTGGTTGAAGATTTGGCTGATTTTACTTTTCTCTCAAATAAACTCTCTTATCTCTCTAATAATAACGACTCAATCCTCATTGATTTTTATACACCTGCAACAAATAGGTAGTAAAATAGTTTTGTGCACCTAATGGTTGTTTGTACACCTAAAACCAGTCAAGATATATATGAGTTATGTATACTTACGAGTATATATAAATTATAATTCGTCTGTGGCCCAAAAATTTTGAAAAAGTGTGTTTGACTGTGGCCTCTAATATTTCTAGTGTACATATGTCACAAATCACTTAAGCTATTTCCAGCAAACTCGCTGCTTGCGAAAATGGATAAAATTATATTTTAACCACGCCCACACCCAATATAAGGTGTATGGTGAAAACTAATTAAAATGCATTAACTTGAGAAATAAATGGTAAAGGGCGACAAATCTTACAACCGAAGAGCTTCTTTTTAGAAGCTTAGGTGAAATCCGCTATCTCAGCAACAGAAACATAACAGCATATACATAAATCTAGAGTTATCGAAATAATACTAATAATTTCATTTCACGTCTACAAATTGTCGAAATCGGAACATACATTTTCAAGCCCACAGCTATCGAATATAGTTATATGTGTACCAAAGTGCCAATGGCTGACTTTTTACCGAAAATATCAGTCAAACCTTGAGATCTAGCATTGCAATTCGAAACAAACATTTTCTCATATAGTACCTTTGTGTCAAAAATGGTTAAAATCGCGTCTATACTTCCGCTATTTCACATATATGTAACTTATATGTGAAATTTTATAAAGATTTTCGAACATCCGGTTAACTTTATACCTTTTTTATTGTTCAATATGGGAGTTATCTTAATGAAACTCAGACAGCATCTTTTTCTGGTTATTATTTGTCATAATGAGAAAATGGAATAAAATCAGGTCAATACAAGTATTATACGTAACCCCCTTGTTCCTATTATAAGAATTTCGAACAGGCTTCTGGTTGTCTTTATACCGTATATATCTGTCAGTATGTAAGATATCTTTGCAAATTAATTAGTAATATATTTCAATGCCGAAAAATTGAGAAAATGCTTCACAAATTTTCTTAACTACCCTGTACTACATATAATGATTTTCGTTATTCTATCAGATTTTCGTCCGAATATATCGGTAAACTTGTAATTTATCTGAAAAAAATACCATGCCCATATACCTAACTTATACCTTCTTTACGTGTTTAATATGAAGTTTGCCAACACCGGAAAATATTTCACTAGCTTTTATCCATGTGAGAGTATAAAATGCGCGGCCACACCCGCACTTAGACCTCCTTACTTATTATCACAAAATTTATAAATTAAAAAGCATTTCGGTGTTCCTCTAACTACGTGATATCTACTATGGATCAGAAGTGCCAAAAACTAGCAGAGCAAAAATTAAGTAAATACTAAGACTCACTTCTGCTCTATTTTCGTTCATAACATCAGTTCAAGAGATGACGACGCAAATTGATAATTGCATCATTATCTAATTGAACATTTTCTCTTGATTGAAATGTAAAAACCCTTGAACACTCTTAATCAGTTCACTCAAGACTTTCTTGAAGTACTTTGATTATTCACATATAATTTAGTTTTCCTGAATGAACACCAATTTATCAATTTATTTTTATTTCTAACTTCTGGTAACAAAACAAACGCTACATTTAAGCGTATAAGTGAGTGTGCCTTCAATCTGGATTCTAGAATTACTCTTTATACCCTGGAAAGAATATATAAAGTTTGCAACGAAGATTGTAACACTCAGAGGGAAACGTCGGAGACCCTGTAAAATATATACATAAATAATCAGCATGATGAGCTGAGTTGATTTTACCATGTCCTCCGCTTTTCGACTGTCTGTATATATATAAACTACCTCCTCAGTTTTTAAGCTATCGATCTGAAATTTTGTACCTGTCCTTTTATTAGACCACTATAGCATATAGCAAACTGAACAATCGGAATCAAGTATTTGTATGGACTTTCATTTGACGAGATATCCTTACGAAATTAGGCACGACTTATTATTGAAGGCAATAATTCAAGCTCCGAAAAAATTGTAAAGATCAGATCACATATCATCTAACTGCCACACAAATTGCACGATCGGAATCAAATTCGTGTAAGGAGCCTTTGTATTTGTGAAGGGTATTATAGCTTCAGCGCAACCCAAGTTAACGCTCTTTCTTGTTTTACCTAAGAACAACACGTTTTTACCTTACCGATTTTGTGATAACTCAGCTCACGAGTATACTCAGCAGCTGTCGTTCAGCTTATGCGTAGATCCCAGCCAAAAAATTGCGAATCGGGTATTTCCTAGCTTTAAGCACTGGAATCCATAAATCTGTTTCTATAAAGCTGTTCTGATATTTATTACCGTTATTATTTTATAATTATTGATGGCTTCTCAAGCGCTCTCTATCGCGAATATAGACTATCAGTTGAGCAGGTGATAATAATTTATGTGCACAGAGAGTTCTATACGATAATCTAGAAAGTATAGGACCCTCATAGAAATAAAATTTATAAAAATAATGTTCTTTAGAGCAAAAAAATAGTAAAAAAAAAATTTTCAATTGGTCACGAGGGGTAAGTTTTTTTTTCCGATACCAGCTAAAATGAAATGCAACAAACGATATCTCGCAAGTACAATAGGTTATGTATAAGTAAGTTTGTATATACATACATATGTTTGTATATATATTATCTATGTATATACGTCTATATGTATAAGGTACATTTGCGTTTCTAATCATTTGGAAAGAATTCTAGTCGTATTTATTTACGTACAAAGTACTCGCTTAAGTATTTGCTCCTGTTGAAATGCGAAATTAATTTCATTAACTCATATTATTTATTGCATGATTTATTTATAAGCATTTGTAGCGTACTGATGGCATATCAATGAAATTAGTTTTAAATGATAAACAATTTGCGCAAAAGTGTGTACATACATATTTACAGCTATCTTTAAATACATATAGCGTTGGTGCTACTTCTAGTCGAGGCACTTCAAAAGCGATTAGGAAAAATTAATATTTTATTTTCTTTACATTTTCAAGTGCTTAATTAAACACTGTGCATATTGGCAATTGTTACGCACTGGTTAGATTTAATATAAAATATTTAAGAAAATTTGGAATTTTTAGTTTGTTGCTTAAGTCTTTCGTTTTCGTGGGATTAATGAAGCTTAATTATTCTGAAAAAAAAATATTGTACAAAAACTTGTTATTTTTAAGAAAAATATATAGTGACGTCACGTTAGCGTTGCTTTGTGCAAAAAAACAAAAACAGAGAAGACACTCTTCTGCAAAGAGTTAACTCTTGTAAGCTCATGTTCCTTGATTAAAATCAGAAAACGTTGTTATCAAGCAGGCGATTTTAATTTTCGAATTATTTCGTTCTGATATTGAATGAATCTATAAATTCTGCTACTTCCAAAAATCAAGAATATAATATTCTTAGTATTTTTTCATGTCACTATTTTCATTTTTAACTTTAAATGCTCAACGTAGGATTTCGATTTTGAAATTAGAATTTTTAAGTTTCACCCAGCGGATATGCCTTTTAGTCACTATTAATAAGTTCCGCAACGGCAAACTATAGTCTCTTTGTGTAATTGTGTTCCATAAAGTGTAAGTACTTTGAAATCACAAGCAACAAGATTAGTTTTATATACTTTGTAGACATGCTACTGAGCATTGCCTTTGATATAGACCGAGTTGTGTAGAAAAATCTGGTAAATTTATCGTTATTGTCGCGTTCTTGTTTATTACCGCTAGGTTATTTTAAAAGTCTATATATCTTTCTAAAATTATAATCCTTAATACGTAATTTAAGCGTTTTGAGGGTTTTCTAGCTAATCACAAACCGCCATTTTTCACAAGGCGTTCAAGAATGCGGCAAAGTTCTCTACTAAAATAATATTGGATTTTTCATAATACCTATATATATATCCGTATGGTAACATGAATACTCACATATATTTATCATTCATTCCTATCGTGTTTTTTTGTCGAAGCAACTAAAACTGTTGTATTTTCAAAGACAATGCTTTAGGAGCTGTCTGCTATTAGTTTTCGTTTTAAAAACAATTAGTATTAAGGGGGTATTCTGGCTTAGAAGCCGGAATGTAATTCTCTTTTTCGGACCCGATAAAAAAACAACAAGAAATATTTTCACCATAGGTTTTTTTATATTATGTTTTTCATTGATATTTAAAAATTAAAATTAAATATAATATTAAAAAAAAAAAATTCCAGACCGGCAAAGTGAGGACTGATGAAAAAATGGCGCGTCCTGGTGTGCAGGATATTAGGACTACCAGTAAACCGAAATAGAAATTGTTAACGGATTCTTAAAGAGGAAGGATGTACTTATAGCACCACGAGAGTATTTTGGAAAAAAATTTGGAGGCTATTTAAAAAATATGTTTCGTTATTTCCCTGTTTTTTTTGCCGTTCGGAATTTTTTACATATTCTTAAAGGGTTATACTACAATAGCATGCAAAAACAAATGACTTTTTTAAATGTCTATACCAGAATACCCCCTTAAACTAGCTCAAAATAGGTAACAAAATGTTTTTCATTTAGGATGAATAATCGGTATATGGAGGCTAGGCGAAGCCTATTCCAACTACTCCATTTCACGTTTTATTCACTACATGCCAAGCTAAAGATTTTCATTGAAGCTTTTTTATACAATTTAGATACATATAAATATATAGAGAGGTTAGGTTGAGATATAGAAAGAAAGTTATTGACGGATTATAATCATTTTTCACAAGCAAAAAGCATGCGCTTAATATGAGTTTAGAATTTCACTAAGACATTTCCTGATTCAACACATATACCATCTGTCCACTTTATCATGAACACAAGTATTGTAGTAGCACAATGCATTTAGTGAAGGTCGTGAAGTCATCGAAAACTCGTCCTCCGCTGTTATAGACAATTAAATCGATAAAGTTACAGAAACAGCGCTCGAAAATCGTAGAGTCGTAGCTTCAGAGAGATAGACACATCACATTTTGATTAATATTCTGGGTATGAGGCATGTCAATGCTAGACTCATACCAAGAGACATGAATCTTTTGCCAAAGTGATGACGAGTAGAGGACTCTTCATTTACATCACTACTAGTGACGAGATGTGGGCTTATCAATATAAACTCGAAACTGTGCAACAGTTTAGCGGATGACGCTCCAAAAATGAGCCGAAACCTAAAAAATTCGAAAGTTCGCAAAATTCGTTAAAGGCACTGAAGGCCATTCCAACCAAGGCTATGTTAATAACAAGTGTATGGAGAATTGGTTTAAGCATTGACATGCTTATATTGGCTCAGGAACCTAATTTGAAAGCGATAATTAGAACTTGTATTAAGATATGAGAATTTTTTTTTTTTTGTATCAGTCCGAATTTGTCAGTGATTAAAAAAAAATACTCATATAATTTTTTGCATATATAATAATATGTATACATATTGATCCGGCAAGCAGTTTTGGAGATATGAGCGTATTTTTAAGAATTTTTTAACTTCGTGTAATTACCTCCCAAAACTTTAAACGCATTTTTTTATAAACGTTGTTTCAGATTTGATGGGGAAAGTTTCTTTGAGACGGTCCAATCTACTTAAAATTTTTTCTTTTTGAAATATTTGTCAGGCAATGTTAGAAGAACTTGATTATTTCCTCGGTCATTACCTGTATTCATCTGTAGTAATAATTTTTTTTTTTGTTTGGTTAATGGATTTGAGATAATTTTAAGCAGAAAAATCTTGCTCACCGTCAGGCACCTTTGTTCGAAGATCTACCTGGAGCTTGGCTACGAGATCAAGGAATTCCAAAAATTTTCAAAATTAATCGCCGGTTATTACAGTGCAATAAATGCTGTAAATATACAATAATTTATACATATATATATTATTGAATAAAATGCCACTTCAAAAAAAATCACGAAGAACGCATTTTTGAGGACATGTGTGGTTATACCCCAACAACTTAAATAACATAGTTACAGATTTGTACTACTTTATGGAAATTTCATTTCAAATGAGAATATTCATATTAGAAAAAAACGGTATAGACTGAAGCACAGTGTAATAATCGCCAATTGTTTTTATGGAAATTAAATACAATCAATAGTTGCGGTTTGTACTCGCACTTCACTCAACATGCACGATAACAACAACGCCGATAACGATACGAATTAATTAAAATGCAGCAAATAATGTAAATGGACGCAAATAACTGTATTTAAATATAGTAAATTGCTACAACACAGCAAATACTATTGATACTTTAAGTGCCTAACACACGATGATATTTATATGCACATCCAGGCACATACACACACATATGTATGTATGCATGTAGGAGTGTGCGCGTGCAATGCGGAAACGTGTACACGGTATCGTGAGATAAGCAATCAGAATGGACAGAGCGATGGGTAAGGATGCAAGCACAAACACATAGAGCTACATACACAATATTTGGGCTTACGAGTATGCATTTCGGCGCAGTGGAAAGTGAAGGGGGGAAGGGGAAAGGTGCAAACGGAAAAGGGCTGGCGTTCGGCAGCGATTTGTCAGCGATGGCAAACATCATTATCTCAGCAATTCAGTTGACACGACAAATACTTGTCAGCAAACACACACACACACACACACACACATACACATATGCGAAATCAAAAACAAATTGCTACAGATATATATGAGCATATACATACATATGTCTATAGTTATGCATGGATCATCAAAATACCAACTGATAAACAAATAAATAAACAAGTAGGTGCTTGTGCCATTGAATTGGAAAATTGCACAGCGAAACAACAAATGATGCAAACACAAGCAAATGCGTTTTAAATTCCTGATTCAATACATACAACCACTGCAAGCGCATATACATGTATGTATGTGTGTTTGTGCGTTATGTGAAAACAAATCAAAATGCGATTTTCTCGCGGCACATTTTAGAGCAATCATCTCGAAGTCAATAGTGCCGCAAGAGCACTGACAGTCGGCAGTTGCTGCGGCAGCATCTTGTTGCATGTGAAAGAATATTATAAGTCATACCATCACATATATAAATTGTATATGCATTTTATATAGCTATATGTAGCATATATATTTATATTTGAACATGAATCTATAGCTTCAAATAATAACAGCATATGTTGACTTAACGCAGTAGTAACACTAGTTTTGGAGTAAAATTCACAACTAATGGCTTTAAAAACCAAATCCATATAGCAAAATTTTTGTTAACTTTCACTGCTTCGCCGACAAGATTTAAAATTTTCTTTTAAACATAGCTTCATTTAAAAAACGACAGAACTCAATTTACTTGTTTTATTGTTTTAAATTTTCCATTCACTTTCAAATTTGAAAAATTCTAGCACTAAAATTGAAAATTTTTTCCAATTTTCTTATAAATTGACGATTTTTCTTTGAATAACCTTGGCATGTAGGAATTGCTGAAAACTCTAAAGCCGATGAGCATGTCAAAAAGGACAATCGCGTCTCAATAGCATGACTACTTCGAATAAGTGTGAGCTGCGTTGTTCGCTTAAGGCCTAACACTAAATGACTGATGTGAAAACATATCAAAACTCTGTTCGCGACAGTACCGCTTACGCTAGACTATGGTAGAATATCTTAAAGGTATATCTTCTTAGGCATCTTAGATATTTGACATTTGGTTAAATTAGCCAAATCGATATTAATCGCCTCAATCGATTTTTTTAAACTTAAAGGGTTATATCCACTTGCAAGTCCGAAAAAACGTTTTTTTTTTTTTGTGATTTTTTTTAAGAGGCATTCGCTTAGTAAATAAAATTAAAAAAAAATTACATCTACAGAATTTAATGTACTTTAATAATCGACGATTCAGTTTAAAAATTTTGTATTCACTTGAACCCGTAGTCAGTCTCCCGGAGGACCTCCGAAACAGTTCTCAAATCCGAAAACCAAAAAAAAAATATTATATTGTATATATTTACCATATATTATATGAAAATATACCACATATAAGAAATTATCAAATTAATCGATCTACTCGTTAGGGAGAAGTTTTCCTCATCGACTCTAAAAAACAGCGTTTCGAGAAAAACGCGTTATAAGTTTTTGAAGCCGATTACACTGAGTTAAAAAATGCATAAAAATCAACTTATATCTTCGAAAGTAGTAGTCGAAACCACTTCAAATTTTTGGAGAAAAATATTGCGAAAACAAAATATTTGAAATTCACAAGTGGACTTATGCTCTTAAAGCGCTTCGCCAGTATTTGAGAATCTTTTGATCCATAGGTTTTTGGCATCACAAAAAGCGGTGTTATAGCTATTCAAATGAGTCTAAAGTAATTTTGACTACCTATTACCATAGTAATGGCGATGATTGGCACTGAAACTTAAGCTAAACTCTGAATATCCTACTTTAGCTTCAATAGATTACTTGCAATTTGAATCCTTGTTCAATATGAATAGTTTGACTGATATCAAGAGTTGCTTTTACCAAGAGAAGAACATTGCTAATGTATAAAAAATATTGTGAAAACACTATTTAGTTCGACTCTTAGCCTAAACATGAATTGGAAGAATGCGCAAATCGTGATACACGGATCAAAAACACACAAAAATATATACACATAGCACAAAAGCTTCAGCATTTTAACCTAAAATGTGAGTTTAATGGTTTGTGTATTTTGAAGAAGAGCTAGATATTTTAAAAAGGCACTTTTGAGTTCAGAAACATCTCAGAAAATTCTTCTTCTCTGAAAACTTAGCGGACCAAAAAGAAGTATTTCTATATATTGTAGAGACAAGCAAGGTTCTTAATAATTAATATGCCAGTTTTTTTGCAATATAAAACTTTACCGATATCTAATTTATATAAAAATCTACAGAGTTAAAGATTAGTTTGACTAAAAGGAATGAAAGTATAAGATGGCCATAAACTCACATATTGACTATCTGCCATGCACCAATTCTGTTGCGTAGAGCAAAGATATAAATTAATCGAAATTATTTAGGCTCAGAAAAGTCTTTTTGTTGTGAAATAGAAGTAAACCGCCCTTATTATGAAATCGACTGGCTCTACTCAATTCATACAATAACTTTTATGGGAAATCTGGCAAAGCATCTCAAACTAAACTGAAGAATCTCTTATTAAAACGATGGCATTGTGTATAAAAAAAATTAATTCATGGATTTGTCTGGGCTTTTTTTAGTGATTCATAAAACAATAAGGCTAGCAGAAATCTAAGAGAACGCAGATCTCTGTAAACTTCTCATACGACAAGATATTTCTAGTAAGAAAACACGCTATAAATGAACATACATGCATACATATCATTCAGCACTGCTAATGGCGCCCATAATTTTCACTTTCGTTTTTCCATTGCAGCACAACAGGTAGTCGAGAAAATGTCACTCTCTTTCACTTTCAAATACCAACACACACATATAAAAGCACATATACATGCATCCATACGTATGTGTGTATATTTGCACACATATGAATAAACATTGAACGTATGTATTATATCAACAACTAATCAGTCGATATATATATTTGTACGCTGTCTACCAGCAAGGAATGCATAGGTATGTGTAGGTTTAGACAAAGCCATAAATCACACGCTTCGGTAAGTTTACGAGCAGCTACTTATCGCACCTTTTGCACTCTGTCAATAATCGATTTTAAGGATGTGCGACCACAATCAAATTGATGTACTTTAAATGTGTAAATAAATGACAAACAGCTCGTCTTCAAGCAAACAACGAGTGGAGGAACACAGTTACATGCATACATCAGTGTGTGTGTGTGTATTTACAAGCTGGGAAATTATTATATATACAAAAGTACAAATATACAAATATACAATAAATAATCATATTTATGCTACACAGTATCTATCTTGGAGGGGAAAAGGTGTCATAACTGCTTAGAGCTCAATTTGAGGTTAGGTATATATTTAATGGAGTTCTTACTTCTTCTTACATATGTCTGTTAACATATCCATACAGCTTATTTGTAACTCATATGAACTAAGGATCAGGTTTTTTTATTTATACCCTAAACAGGGTATAATCACTTTGCCACGAAAACGTGGGAGATCCTATAAAGTGAATTTATAAATGATCACGGTTATGAGCTGAGTCACCTTAGACATGTTCGTCTGTCTGTCGCGTATATACACGAACTACTCCCTCCTTTTATGAGATATCGATCGGAAGTTCTGTACTCGTCTCTTCCTCCTCAATAAGCTGCTTATTTGTCGGAACCACCGTTATCGGACGACTATAACATAAAGCTGTCATATGAACTAACCGATAAAAGTCAAGTCTATGTATGGAAAACTTTTTTAATTTACTAAATATTCGGGCAAAATTTAGCACAGATTAGTTTTCAAGGCCGCGCTACATTTTTCGAACATGTCATTCATATCGGTTCGTTATAGTAATATGCAATAAAAACTGAACGATAAAAATCAAACTCTTGCGTAGAAAACTTTTTTGTTTGACCAAATATCTTCTTGCCCAAGGCAGCGGTGTAATTTCCGAACATATTGTTCAAATGTTCGAACTGATCTTTCGAATAAAATTTGAAAAAGTAATGTAAAGTAGTAAATGTGGAATATTTGAACAATTTGTAGTGTAGAGTTGCCAACAAAATAAATCTAAAAACTTACTAAATGGAGCCTCAAAAGAAAAACTTATTTTGAAAATAATTTGGGTTGGCTCTGATTTAAATGTTACTTGGCACAGAGTTGCCAGCTTTAGATACTAATAAAATCTAAAATTTTACAAATTGAAATTTTAAAAATAATTTGGGTTCGCTTTGATTTAAATGTAACTTGGCACAGAGTTGCCAGCTTTAGATATTATTAAAATAAGAAATTTTACAAATTTTGTGAAAAGCACAGGAAATTTAACAAAAGCTTTTCGAAAGTATTTAAGAAAATTTTAATTTGCACATATTTAGATTTGGCATAAAGTTGCCAACTATGTATTTAAAAGTATTGAAAAGAGTATTTTATAAAAAATATTGCAAAGCAAAAGTGGTAGAGGTATACATATACTACAATATGGATTGACCAAATGACTTTAATTTCATTCAAGTGCATGAATTTAACTAAAAGTAAGAACGTTTGCTACCCTTGTGAAATTTCTAACAAAAAAAGAGTAAATTACAAAAATAAAATTAGTTTTTTTGAAGAAAGTATTATTATATACTACACAAAAATGGTTTATGTTATATATTACAATATCATACGACAGCAAGAAAATGTGGAATTCGGAAATAGTTACGGTGATATAGAACAAAGCTAGAAATATAAAAAAAATTAGTTATTAATTCTTAATCGAACTGTAAAAAGAAACAAGCTGTAAGAAAAACATGAGAACGCTGATTAAGCAAAAAAAGGTATGTGCGGGATTAATCTTGTAAACAAGAAGTTATAAAAAAAACTATTGCTATTATCTCTCATGAAATTTACGATTTGTCAAGGAAATTTCCTTCAGTTATCAATGTAATTAAAATAGTTCTTCAAATGTGATGTGAATTATGCACACATACATACATACCTATAGTACTTAGAAGCCCTACAGTACATACATATATACATATATTATCTTAGTTGTCGCACTTAATTACTGTTATTATGAAAATACTGCCCACTATCGATACTTGCACAAACAATGCAATTAATTACTCATATCTACTTATGATTGCATATGTGTTGTTGTTATATTTGTTTTTGCCTGCAACTATTTAATATTTAATTTATCAGCGAAAACAACCGTTTGTTATGTCCACAATTGCACATGATTTAATTTATTAATATGCTGTAATGCCATATTATTTGCAATAAAATACACAATTTTGTTGTTGTGATTGTTGTTGTCAAATAATGAAAGTATTACGTATGTTTATTGTTCAAAATAAATAATGTCTGCTGATTTTTAAATTTACATATTTTATAAATCGAATAATTACTGTACAGTTAAATATGTGCACATGTGTGTATGTATGTGTGTTTATACGCGAAAAGACAGTAGATAATTACTGACACATAAAAGAGTGATTAAATCAAATTACTTAACGGTTTTTTAATGTATCATTAAAGCAAAAATGCAAATATGTAAAACCGTATCGATTACATAATGTAACCACTAGATTTTAAAATGGTTTAATATTACGGTAATTTAAGTGTAATTATTCGTTATATAATTTTATATAATGTGCATATTCTGCGTTTCGGACATTTATTGTTGCAAGATATTCAGAAAATTGTTCATTTAAAAACAAAACGTAATTTAATTTAAAGTATCGCTCATCTGAAACTATAACGCTTCTTTCTGACCATTTAGTGGACTCCATACCAAAAGAACTGCACCGGCTTGGCTGCCAAGCATGAATCAAACCAATTTTCGATACCTTGTGCTAGTGTGAACCGTTTTCTAATGAGGGCACTCTGCATCGACCGGAACAAATGTTAGTCAGAAGAGTTAAGATCTGGGTTATAAGGCAGGTGAGGAAAAACTTCCCAACCGCTGTTTTTCAAATAGTTGTTGGTCCTTCAACATGAAACCGGCCGTTGTTATGATGAAAAGTATTGCCTCGAGTTTAGTTGCGAGTTTAGGGTCTTCTTGGGCAACCGCTCGATTCAAGTTGATGAGTTGTTGTCGGTAACGTTTTCCTTTAACAGTTTGACCCGGTTTTAGAAACTCATAATTCAGCTCGCCCTTCTGTTACCACCAAATACAGCACATTACCTTGGCGTCTTGAATATACGGCTTTGCCGTTGAATTGACTGTTTGATCAGATTTCACATATGATATTTTGCGTATTGGGTTGTTGTAATAAGTCTATTTTTTATAACCAGTCAATCCGTTGCAAAAACGACTTCTTTTTTTGTAGCGTTCAAGCATAATTTCTGACATATAAAATCGTCTTTCAACGTCTCTTAGCCTCAAGTCATCCAATTTCCTTGATCTTGAATATATGCGGCTGCTTCAGTAACTCCGAAAGATTCTGCGGGTTCTTCTTGTGTTCCTTCAGTTCCTCATCTTCAGACTTCCAGGCCAAAATGCCCACATTTAAATCGTGCAATACAAATTTGACACGTTCGGCCAGCATACTCACCATAAGCTTTTACCGAAATACGATGATTTGTGACTGAAGTTTTGTTTTTATTAAAGTAATGAAGAAAAACTCCCCGCGCATGTTCGGAATATTGGAACAATGGAATAATACAATAAACACAAGTATTGTGATATCTTGGCAAACCGCACGAATCAAGTTATAGACACAATAATATTTAAATCATTTTTTTATCTCGTTTATTACGTTTGAAGTGTGTTGTTATTGTTGTCAATAACATTCCTTGGCTGGATATAAGTCCAGGTTCGTTCTGGTCACATACCACAGATTCGCCTGACGTGTGAACGGTTTGAAATGTGTTAAGAAAAAGGGAGGGAGCGAGAAATTTTCTGAAGAATTTGTTATTTTTTCATCTAAAGAGAAAGTAATGGGTAATAAGTGCTTCTAGTGCTTAAAACTGTACAATATTTGACGTATGTATCTATCGAACATTGCAGTTGTCAATCGATAGCAAGGTTATAGCACAAGCGTGCTTACAATGAGTGCAACAAGTGTTGAAAAGCACTGGCATACTGTACTCATATATGTATATATGTCTGAAGAGCGAACTTTATGTTACGATCCCATAACGTGTTTCCCTGCCTTCAAGACTTGGAGAGTGGGGATTCTAACAAGCAACTGGTATAAACACAATAGACTAGCATAACCAAAAGAAGGCATATGTAATAGCGTCGATTATACCACTTTGATTGGGTATACACACCACCTACCTTCTACTTTCAGCAATTGTATAATTGTAGTTGTTTACAAATGTCAATTTTGTAACAAGAGTGTATCAGATGACGAAATTGCATAAATGTAAGCTTAGTAGACTGCATTCCAATTTTTTTAATAGATTTCACACATTTTTTTCTTTTTTTTCATTTAAAAATGTTTTTTCTCAAACAACACTTGTTTTTAAAAATTATTGCTTAAATTGAGTGTCAATTAAATCATAAATAAAGTAAATAAACCAGACGCTCTAAATTGGGAATCATATTAACCATGTGACTGGAGTTAATCTAGCTTGCTGGTGTTAGTTGGCGCCGAAAAGTAAAAATAAATAAAAAAAGTACAGTTTATATAACTATCAACTAATTAATTAATTTAGTGCTAAGTTTAGCATATCGATATCAAAACCATGCCATATATTTACAGTTAAATAGGCAATTTGCTATTACTATTATTGCTGATTACTACGGCTTTGCTACCAAATCAGGAAATTTATTGAGCAAAACAAGCAAAAGCAAAAAATAAATTCGTTTATTGTGCAATAAAGACCAAAAGCACATGACACAAAGCTTCGAAAAACAACCAAATAATACATTTTAAAATTTTTGTAATTTGCTTATTTTGTTGCTATAATAGTTTGTGTATAGTTTGAACGATAACATTCGAAATCAGCAAATATAATTCATTTATAATCTGAATTATTTCGATTTTGATTTAAGTTGAGAAAAAAAGAAGTAATGTGAAAGTATTTGTGTTATTTCGCGATTAAATAAACACTAACAATGCATGCAATCGATCCTAATCAATCGAAAAAAAAGATGGTATGAAATATAGAGGCGGAGAGTAAAGTTGAGGAAATGGTTTTGTGTAAAATCCTGAACTTAATGTGTTTACACCCCTAATATAACCGTTCATTATAAATTATTTATGGTAAAGATTTAACAGCTCAATACTAGAAATCTTATAAACATCTAACTGAAGATATGGAGATTAATTTGTAACTCAAATGTTTGATTGTGCTCCCGGTAAAATCACATATTATACTGCATATGCATTCTGATATAAAATGCGAAATTCGCAACTTTATTGCGTTTAAAGTTGACTTATAGTATAACATATTTAGACTCTTATTACAATAAATTCAGCCAAACGCAATGTGAACATGCTTCCATTTCTAAAGTATTGAATTTAGAAGGGCAATGAGTTTCTGCGTTGCTGTAGGAGCTTAATTTTTCCGCAAAAGTCTTGCAAAAGCCCTTTCTATAAACACCGAAAATCGATGTACATATGTATATTCTTCGTATAGTATATGCAAGTCCTCGTACAGCGCTAAGAAAAGCCGTGAAAAAGTTTTGATGCTTTGCAATACCAGTTGAAGTTCCGTTACAAAGTCCTTGAGGAGTAGTCACCCTTTAGGATGCCTGCGCTTGACGCGAAATTCAACAGACTCTGTGCCTTCACTAACCATAACTCTTCCAGTGTCTCAAACCGTGGGAGCCCAATGCTTAAAATGTAGCCTTGCCAATGCGGAACAAGTACAGAAGGGATGCTTTATTATTTCCTTGGAGCCTTGATATTGATATTTTCTTCTATTTCTATTTATTTTTAATCTTCTCGCTCTATCAGTACCATTCTGTAGGCATCTACCGCCATCAAACTGTGACCAGTGAATATTTTAATCATCTTCCTACAGTCCCTTCTATCGAGTGCCAGTGAAAACTTTGTATATTTCCAATCTACCTATATTACCACATGTATTTCGCAGTTTTCCACACGGGTAGATCGTCTTGATTTTCCTTGTCATGTTGCTGTCCGGATCGTCGTATAGACAATGTATTTGATCAAGTATTCAGGTGCAGCCGTACACCACTCTTGACAATACGTTCCTACGACATTCGGGTCTACGTAACCGTAATGTCAACTCAGCAGACAGCTACTATAACAACAACAACAATAAAAACAATCTCGTCCACTATCTCAATCTCATTGCCCTTGATGTCCTTGTGACCTGGCACCCTGTACAAATAGTCACTTGGTTTTAGCGACACTGTCCCTGCTTTCCAATACACTTCTGTCCGATATACGAAGATCAGTTGACAGTTGTATTAAATTTTCAATAATTTCATAAATTTTTTGTACAGTTTATTTCAAAGGTTTTTCATTTGACTGACTTCACAGCCTATTCAACTTCAATTGTACAATAGACTATTATGTTTAGCCTAATACCATACCT
Source organism: Bactrocera oleae (assembly GCF_042242935.1). Taxonomy (NCBI): domain Eukaryota; kingdom Metazoa; phylum Arthropoda; class Insecta; order Diptera; family Tephritidae; genus Bactrocera; species Bactrocera oleae. The sequence goes on along the minus strand of NC_091540.1, from coordinate 60,290,200 downwards.
TATTGTTATTCAAATATCTAAAATTTCTCGGCCAATTTTTTCACTCTTCTACATAGGAATCGTACAAATAAATGGTTGACTTTTTCAAAAAAATGTTCTTTCAATCTACTACTTTTCTTATTTAGAATGTGGGGAGGATATCAAATTAAATTAATTTGAAAACACTTTTGAATGCTTATTTTTTACCATAGTAAGATGGCCACCTTATAAAACTTGCTAGTTGTTTGCAATATTGTTTTAAACTAAAGTAATAAGATACTCGTTCATGAAGAATTTAAAATGAGTAATTTTAGAAAAGCGCACGGTTAGAAATATTTGTGAGTAGTGTTGCCAACGTTTTGAAATTTTGAATTTAATAAATTTTACAATGGTAACGGATTTTTCCGGTAACGGATTTATTTAGGATTAAATTAACACATTTCCTTCCTCGTTGCGTATACGCAGCGTCTTCTTTTCAAAAAATTCTATTTGCCGTGTCTATTTATTTTGCAAAAAAAAATAAATTATAAAAAAATTTTGTCTTTTGAATTTCGCGCCTATGTACAAAGCGCTACAGAGCTCGTATCTGGCAACACTATACATAATTTGAAAGGTCTTGACATAACCTACAAAAAAACGCTATGCATGATTAGTTTGGATATTGCAATCCCTTAAATGCAAATCCGCTAGAGAAACGTTCCGTGAGATTAATGGTGTTTTGGGGGATGGTACTCTATCACTTCGAACCGCGGAGGAATGGTTTCGACGATTCAGAGCCGGTGAAAACGACACCATGGATAAGCCAGCCGGCGGAAGACCTGTGACGACAAATACCGATCAAATAATGGAATACATCGAGTTAGACCGACATATGGCATCTCGTGACATCGCCCAGGAGATGGGAGTTAGTCACTAAACCATTTTGAACCATCTGCAGAAGGCTGGATACAAAAAAAAGTTTGATGTTTGGGTGCCGCATAATTTGACGCAAAAGAACCTTCTGGACCGAATCAACGCCTGCGATATGCTGCTGAAACGGAACGAACTCGTCCCATTCTTGAAGCGGATGGTGACTGGCGACGAAAAATGGATCACATACGACAATATCAAGCGAAAACGGTCGTGGTCGAAGGCCGGTGAATCGTCCCAAACAGTGGCCAAGCCGGGATTGACGGCCAGGAAGGTTTTGCTGTGTGTTTGGTGGGATTAGAAGGGAATCATCCACTATGAGCTGCTCCCATATGGCCAGACGCTTAATTCTACCATCTACTGCGAACAACTGGACCGCTTGAAGCAGGCGATCGACCAGAAGCGTCCAGAATTGGCCAACAGGAAGGGTGTAGTGTTCCACCAGGACAACGCCAGACCACACACTTCGTTGATGACTCGTCAGAAGCTACGGGAGCTCGGATGGGAGGTTTTATCGCATCCACCATATAGTCCGGACGTAGCGCCAAGTGATTACCACCTGTTCCTGTCCATGGCGAATGCCCTTGGTGGTGTGAAGTTGAACTCAAAAGAGGCTTGTGAAAAGTGGCTGTCCGAATTCTTCGCAAATAAGGAGGGGGGCTTCTACGAGGAAGGTATTATGAAGTTGCCGTCTAGATGGAAACAGATCATCGAACAAAACGGCGCATATTTTAACTAAATCCGATCACTGTAACACTTTTTATAAAGCATTGAATGAAGAGCAAAAAAGCGGATATTTGGGAGATAGTGGAGATATTTGACAACCTTATATTAATTATTGTATAATAATCAATAGAGAGGCATTCAGTTAGTCTTCAAAGTTTTTGTATTAATTAATTCATATTTTACCGGCACCTAAGTATGCCCTGACGTCATGTTCCGTGTTCGCAACTTTGGCGCATCGCTCGTAAATAGAATTATTCAGGACGAATATAACCGAAATAAACCATTTGTAATATTTCCTTGTCTTTTTGTGAACTTTTGGTATTTTCATGTCGAACAGAAACAGAAACAGAAACAGTGTGTGTTTTGTAGGGGATTCAGATATGGAGGGAGTGAAAGCCTGAGAATATACCTTCCGACCAAAAAAATTCTAACGCGATAACTCACACGCGTGGCACATAGAATGTTTAGAAAAGTAGCGTTGTGAAAACGCAGAGAAAGGAAATGCGTTAAAAATATATTTGAAGCTATAATATCTTTTACAGGTGCATTTCTCATAACATAAAAGGGTACAAAAAATTCATTAACTTGATTGGATCGCAGTTATATGCTATAGTGGTCCGATATCATTGGCGCCGACAAATTAAAAGCTTCTTGGAGATAAAACGCAGTTCTGCAAAATTTCAGATCGATATCTCGAACGAGACGAAGAGACTTGTTCGCGTATATACACATATACCGACGGTAGCCACGAAGGGATTGACGGTCAGGAAGGTTTTGCTAAAAGTTTGGTGGGATTGACAGAGAATCGTCTACTATAAACTGCTCTTCAACACCCAAACTCTAAGTTCGGATCTGTACTGGCAACAATTGCACCCTATGAAGGAAGCAATCACCCAGAAACGGCCAGCTTTGGTCAATAGGAGAAGAATTGTGTTGCATTAGGACAACGCCAGGCCACTCATATCGACAGTGACTGACTAAAAGCCCCGGCAGCTTGGTTGTGAGGTTCTTATGCATTCTTAGAGTCTGGAGCTGACATAAAATGTTTACTAGCTGTTACTGTCTATGACGAATGATTTTGCAGGTAAAAAATTGGCCACCAGAGAAGCTTGTGAAAATCGACTGTGCCAGTTTTTTGTCAGTAGGAACGAGGGTTTCTAAAATTACCTTCAAATTGACAAGTAGTTATGGCACAAAATGATATATTATGTCCAATAGTGCTAAATAAAATATTCAATTGAATGCAAAAATCATGAATTTATTAGACCTAAACCACAAATATTTTCCAGATATTAATAAAAAAGATTAGAATTAATATACTCGTAATTCAAAATCAAATTCCTTTGATAACTATTATTACAAATACACCATTATAGAGGCAAAATACCATCAGCCTGAGTATCATATTGGATTTGTAATTTTAAAGTTAATTACATTGAAATACACAATGACATAAAGTTTTCTTTCAAATTCCAATTGGTAATCATTTGCACTTGCAATCGATGAATCGAATTCTCGGTGACACAGTGTCTGGTATGAGTGGTTCACCTTGAAGTTCCTCAATTTTCAATTGTTTGTCTAACTGCTGACGCAAAGTGGTGCAATCGTAAATACGCCCACTAATTCTATGCTGTTACTCACGCTTATTTACCGTTAAACTATTAGCAAACGAGTGTTTGCCTAGAATTCGGTGACAATTCTTCATAATTTTTAATCAGAATGTGATGAGTTGACACTTAATGTAGTCATTGCCGATTATAAACAAGTTTTCCAGCAATACATACATACATATATACATACATACTTATCGATGAACTAATACGAATACAGCGAAAACGTTAACCGAAATCAATCATTTTGTAATAAATCGCATTGAAAATCAACAATTCGATGATAAAAAGCAATTATTCTGTGAAAACAACTTTGGGCGAAATGACAAAACCCAAAAAAACCGGGAAGCCTAATACAAAGAATACCGATGTTAGTGACGCACCTGCATTATTTGACTTGTTCGCCATATCACTTATCACTGGTGGAAATCGTGATTGCGAATCGTTTTATCATTTAGAGTGAAATTAAATGAATTATATTTGTGTAGTTGTAGTTGTATTGTTCTCACGAAAATCGCTAATCATATTGAAATTTACTTTTATAAATTGCTGTGACACAATAGTGTAAATAATACTCGCATTCATGTTTATTTGGCGATCAATCAATTTGTTGTTGCAAGCATTTAGTCACATTTATTGCGCATAATTGAATTATTAAACTTAGCTAAAAGTTACAATTAATTCCTTTGACACATAGACGATAGACATGTAAGTCAATAATTTGATATGAGTATATAGCCTAATTTCCAAAATAATTAGGTTAGGGTTAGGTTAGGTTAGTCAGTTAGGCGCGTGAGCCACGCATAGAGCAGTTTTGAACCTAAGCGTATTTCAATATGTTTTGCGTCCCCACTATCGATACCTCTTCCAGCGTCTCATATCGTTGGTCGCCCAAAATGTTTAAAGCGTTGCCTGCTAGTGCGGTACAAGTGCACAAGTGATGCTCTATTATTTCCCTCATGCCTTGCTCTTGACATTTCCAGCAGAAAATTATTCATTGTGGTCGATAGGTTTGAAGTCGGTATTGCCTCATTTATCAATTTAATGGACTGCTTCAATTCAGACAGATTTCTGGGTTTTGCTTTCTACACCTCTTGCTTGACATAACCCCATAAAAAAAAGTCTAGTGCAGCCAGATCAGGTGCCCTTGGGGGCCAATTGAAAGTGAAGTTTCTTGATATTGATTTGTTTTCAAGTTTTCGTTGGAGCTCCGCAATAACCGGTCTGGCAATGTGTGCAGTTGTTCCCAGACCCATGACACGAGATAATGCGCCAACCAAAGGTCATTAATCATGACCTAAACATATAATGACATGACTATAACTTATGGAAGGATTCATTTTTAAAAAAAATTTGGCATCTAAACAATGACTTGTGGATTATCGTTGCTCCAAATGTTTTTTTATTAACGTATCACTTCCAGCTTAATCGCTGAATTTTCTGGATTTTTGGACCCATTAACCGAACATTGTTCCGTGGCAAGTCTGCTTATTATAAAATGTCAAATCAAACTGAGTATAAAACAAATAACAGCTGTCGAAAAGACCAACTCCGAAAAAGTAGTGTCTCATTGCAAACCACACGTTTAAAAAATCTCCCTGTATATTTTGCAGATCCCATATAGATAGAGGATACAATACTTAAATGTCGTAGAAATTAGCTTTAATAAATCAGCTTCTGTACGACAAGCTTTCATTTATATTTTTACCATCAAATCATTTTCAACGATAAGATTTCTGGCTTAAGTGGTACCTAAATAAGCAATATCTCCTTATTTGGAGTAAGAAACATTTTGAAGCTACTCTCCAGCCTTCCTGGTAGCCAGAAAAGTTCACTATCTGGTTTGGTATGTAAACCGTAGGCATTGGTCCAAACTAATGACGAAAACATGCCAATGGTGAGCTTAACAGAAAAAAAATCAGAACCCTTCTGTTTATATTAATAATAGGAACTAAGCTGCAACTGTATAAAATACTAGCTGATCAGATTTGACTCGGACTGGGCAATTTAAACGTGGTTTAATCATTTTTACCATGAAAAAAATTTAACAACGAGTTTGCTTGAAATTATATATTTGCTCTGCAATCACGGCTCTTTAGTCGTTTTAAATGTTGCAGAGGTGTTTTGGGTAGTCTACTTTATCAGGAACACAAGTATTAGGGTGGCACAAAGCATTTATTTCACTTAACGACATTCTAATCTTAACCTATAAATTAGCAAACTGAACAAATAGCACTATTATTTTAGATTTATGCAATCCAATTCATAAGTCACGAAATTAAAAATAAATCATAATTGTCGATAAGCAATAAATCGTTCCAGAAGTCATATAATTTCCGTGCGCTACGCGAAGCGCTCGCATGCGCAGTCGTAATCAGCGTAATCATGATCGTAAACAAACGGTAAACACACACACACACACATACACATTCACAAGGTATACAAATATTGTGTATTTGAGTATGTCAACGTCTTAATGATCAACAGTAGCCCCAAAAGAGGGTCTAATCAGCGTGTGTTGTTGTAAGATAAGAAACACTTTAATAATATTTAATTTGTGCGATTGCTTACATTTAGCTTAACCGATAAAACCGATTATTAAACATAGCGCCCCGAGCACTTACACCTTTACATAGCGATGAAGATAGGTGAAACAGCACGTATATATATGTAAAGGGTGGTCCATATGGTGTTTTATTTTTCGCTCGAAGGATATTGTACAGAAAGAGTGTTCTACCGTTATTCGTAAAACCATATAAACTAGATATCGGTTTATATATTTTTATTATATCTGTGATGTCTGTCTGTCTGATCGTTCAAGGGGAAAACCACAGTACAAATTATATATAGCAGGATCTCGCTGTGTTCCTAGCCACTTTGAGAACTTTTATGCGCAAAACGTGCTGAATCGGTTCACTGCTACACTATTAAAGGGATTTTTATTCAACATTGCTGAAAATAGTAAAATTTTGTGATCTTTTGAGCCTCAGTTCTCACATAGACAATTATATAGCCGGGGCTTTAAAAACTTCTAAAAATTGTATATGTATGTAACCGCGCTGCTATACAAAATTTGTTTATGAATCTCATGAATTACTACAGTTATCGTTAAAATTATCGATGAAAACATTTCTTAAACTACAAGTATGCCATGACAGTTTAATGAAAAAAATTCATTTCCCAAATATTGCTACAAAACATTCATAGGTGTGATATCTCTCTTCTAAATAATTCAAACATTTATAATTAAATGGATGAACAGTTCCAAATTGAGAAAAGGGTCGACTACTTTATAATTTCATAGTCCAAAAACAATTTGTTTGAACTTAACGCATTTTGGTATAAAATATTAATCTTACTGCAAAGGTTTCGAATCATAATCACTCTTTTCTATGGAACGTCAACTCAAATTCCATTGGCCTATTTGCTTTTAAAAACCAAAATAAATAACGGCTCGTAACAGAAATGATGATACAATTCTTTTCTAAATTTTTTATCCATTTTGTTATTTTATACTTTTCTTGAAACTATTAACTTCTATATACCCAAACTAATTTGTGAAAGCCGAAATTATGTTTTAGGCTATAACTCATATATTAGCCATAGAAATTTCCATAAAAATATGTGAAGTAGATTGATGAACATGCAGCGTGTATAAATAGGTATGACGTGATTTTGACAGCTCGTGGCGGTCATGGATATCTATACATATGGCTGGGAGTTCATCAATATGCTAGGGCTAGATGAGTCGCTGTGACTTAGTGGAGGGTACAGTAGACCATAGGTCGCGGTGCATACCTCAATCATTATCTATCTATACATATGGCTGCCATATAAACTGACCGATAAAGATCTTTTTATACTCATTTATGCTAGAAGAAATGCGCCGAGTTTAACGTTTTTACTTGTTTTATTTAAGTTTTAAAAGCAATCAACATATAAACCACCCTGTATACATAAATACATATATATAAATTGCTTTTGGTGTAACCAAAGTGTGAATATTAAATTCATCACAGTTATCCAAATCTTATCACTATCTTCAAACCTTCCTGTACACGCTGTATGTATGCCAATATGTATTTACTTTTATATGTTAACAGACACACACACACGCACACAAATGTGTATGTGTAATATTTACAGCTCTTTGGTAGCCATTTCGGGTATTTATTCGCTGTCGTCACTGCCGTCTCAAGACGCAGATCAACAATATGCTACATATACACACTTATTTTTGACGGTTATTATGATGGATTAATTTTCAATTATAGCATTTATGCAGCGATAACGGTGTGTAGCGGTGAACGGAGCGCATGGGCTGCCAAGATTTTACGAATTGACTTTGACTTGAATTGGCTTCGTATATTGATATATGCATGTATGTACCATATGTTTGAGTGTGTGTCTGCATAAACGGTGGCAGCTTTCATTCAGCTGCCTCGTATGCCGCAAGAACTCATAAGTCTTATCGGTTATTATTGTCGGTTGCTGGCGATATCGCCAACAATCAAATTTCAATTAGTTCACCTCGTACGGTGGATTCTCAAGTGTTTCATGTTGTTATTTCTGTTGTTGTTGTTGTTGTTGTGGTTTCGCTGATTAATAATTACCTGGTTGAAGGATCACTGGTATGTTTGTTGATGTTGTTGTTATTGTTGCTTCGATTTATTTATACCCCAATTATTTGGTTGTTGTGGGTATTGTTGTTGTTTTGGTGCGGGGGAAAATGCCAAATTAAAATTTCTGATATTATAACAGCAATATTAATTATAAATCAAGCGCAAATTGCACTTTAAGCGATACTGTCAGCACCAACTAATCTTATCGCATGCGATTTAATTTATATAATGGCTGTGTTTTCATAATTAAAATATTGGAAATTGCAGCTGTGACTTTGTATTTACGGCACAAGTATTGGCCTACGTGAGGCTTCTTATGGAAATATCATTTTTAAAGGCGTAATCACATGGCGAAATACCGTTTAAATTACACACACACACTTATGAACGAAAAAATCGATTAATGAAAATAGTGATCATATTTAGCTAGTTAATAGATTTGGTTCTTAATTAGCTTTAATTTTCGTTGCCTCTTTTATTTTTATTTTTTGTTTAAGTGGCTTGTGATATATGACTGACGTTTGTGCCCCATATAGTATACATATGTATATATATATCTATAAATATAGGTATGTATAGTAGATATATATGTTATAAACAGTTTGTAGTTTTTTTTTTTTTGTAGCATTAATTTCATTTGACAGTTTAACGATGCGCTTAATTTCGATTAAATTCTTATAACTCATGCAATCTCTGATAAAAAAAAAACTTAAACTCACTTGTATGTTACCAAATATTAATATTGTCCTACAAAGTAGTCTAATATTTACAACCCATTTCCTGTTGAAATTTGATCGAAGATTAGTTTGTGTCTGTAGAAATACTTTATTTTAAGTTTAAATATACTAATCTATTATCAAAACTGATCACTCATGCTTTTAATACAAATTTTGATATACTACTAAATAGACTGATTTTTGGTCGAAATTCGGATGATTTATGAAATTTTTCATACACTTTTTATAGACCTGGGCCCTGTATGACCTTTACCTCCCACAATGAGTTACTTTTTAATGCCACATTTTCCGCAGTTATTGTCTGATTTTCAAAAATGGAACGGTATAAAGTCAGCAAATCAAAACCAGTGAGTCTCTTTGCGTATTGTTCAAACTATACATAAATCGGATATATCTTTTTCCAAAATTTACAAGCTCATTTACAAAAGAATGGAAAAAGAAAACTGCGAAAATTCAACAAAAATCTTAAAAACTTTGCCAGAATTTAAATAAATCATCACTTATTCCGATAGCAGTGTCTAACTAGCATAGCTAATAGATTTCAATTAAATGTCGTCTGAAGTTTCATATATATAGCTCACCAACGCCTTTCAGGTGATATATATACAAGTATATGTATGTACATAGATTTATTTTGTATTCCGATTTGGTAACAATCTTTTCGTTTGGGGGATCTGTCTTTACTAGTACTATTTATAATTACTTAGTCTTGCCATAAATTCTATAAACTTTACAATGCTTAAAGCGCGAACAAATTCACAGAAAAAAGTGCCGTTATTTTTTATTATAATTTGTAAGCTGTGTCTACTCATATATAATAATCAGTTCTGTGTTTGCTTTCACTTAATAACAATGAAGTGAGGAAATAAAGAAATATACGTAGGTTACCTTTAATATTTCGGGATTTGGCAACTCTAGTGTTGCAATCTGGCAACTGACAACTTTATCGTAAAATTTGAAATTTTTGATGTTATACATACTCAGAGTGTTTTGACATACGAGCGCAATTTGTGTTATTAACAGTAACTTAAAATATTCATCTTGGCCAAAAACTGTAATCGCAAACAGTGCTATGTTACTATATTTAATCGAGGTCGTAGATCACTCCAACACAAACTTCGTGAAGGTCGTTCAAAATTAGTTGTTGTTCCGGAAACTATTGATGCTGTGCCATGTGGCATGTGATCTATCGTGAGATTGAGACAACTATAGGCATTAGTAGGGCCAGCATATATTCTATATTGTATGAACATTTGACTAGTAAAAAAATTTGTTCACGTTGGATCCCACACAATTTGTCAATCGCTCAAAAAAAGCTCGTGTCGATTGGTCTAGAAAAATGTTAAAAAAATACGATATTACTGCTTCGAAACACGTCTATGATTAGTAATTAGCAGTGGACTGTATGGGTGTTTCCAGAATAGAGATATAAACTGAAGTAAAAATGTGCCAGCCGGATGTTTTAGATTTCGTGGTAAAACAATTAAGCAATGCACTCATTGATGGAGGGCATTGATTCTTCCAGCAAGCTACTGTTCCAAAGCAGTGACTTAAAAGTCCAGATTTGAATCCATTGTACTACACTTTGTGGTCAAAGTAAGAGAACATGGCGCTCCGATTACCACACAGAAATTTGGAGAGTCTCAAAATGTTTGGTTCGAGCAGCAATCAAAGGCCGAATCGTTTGAGGGCTTGTGTAAAAGAAAAAGATGACGATTTCGAATAAAATTTTGTACATCCCTCATTCAAAATATGCATATTAAATAAATATTTAATAAAATTTATTAAAAAATGTATTATTGTTTCATTTATATAACGGCCTGAACTTGTAACAGAACTTATGGCAGGACTAAGTATAAACCTGGTTTTACTTATAGTTATATCTTTGACCACAACAGCATCGTTAAGTATTATTTTGTTGAACAAAGCTTTGCTTTTCTTCTCATTGAAGCTCATTGAACAACCACCTTTAGCGATTGGAGACTTTATTGTTGAATTAATCGATTTTAATGGTCGCTAAAGCTGAATATATGAAAGTGTCTTCGATAAAACTCACTTTCTTAAATCTTACTTAGACCCAGAGTTTTTAGAGTAAAGCTGCTTTAATTCTAATTACTTAAATGAAAAAGCTCTACAATAATCCCATTATCCAAGAAAAAACAATTATCAACCGTTAATTAGCTTTAAAAAATTATTTATTGGCAATAATAAGAAGTCAAATTGACTGAAATAAATCGTAGTACATAAATAAGTGCGCATATAGTATACTACAAGTATATATGCATATATACGCCTGATGCCTGTTGTTCTTCACATTAAATGTATTTTTTCGAAATTTACGAAAACACACAAAACCGAAATAATTTAGCAAAATCAACACAATAAACAATATTAATCTTCAATAAAATAGAATTTTATTGAATTTATTATTGAACTACGACGTTGTGGCGCCAAACTACTTACCCATGTACGTCTGCAAACAAATCAATACATACTTACATACCTACACATAACTTTTATATTGTTTACAATAAATTACTATAAGAAGCCAAAAAGCCGCATCCCCCAGTTTTCTATGCAGCGACCATTAAAGACTTGCTTCTTCTTCAATTCAAGTTTTTTTTTTTTTTTTTGATTCCTTCATTTTTTATTTATTCGTCTACGCACTTCACTTGGCAATAATTTGAGAATAAATAAAAATTAAATTTTTTTTTTATTATTTTAATATTTTATTGAAATGTTGTTTAACTACCGGGCAATTTAGCGGCTGTTGAGTGATTGGACCGAACACAGAGCGACCGCACACTCCGCTTTAACACCCATTCGAGAGCCAGCCAATGAACACACAGACATGCATACACACGCACACATACGGCGACGCACACATATACAAGCCCACAATGTGGCAGTCCGCAAGGTAAATAGCGCAAAGCCATATTAAACTAGCTGGCACTCACCGTCATTTGGTGGAGAGTTAATACTAACGGTTAAATATTCGCGGCAATACCACCGAGCGCTCCAAGCGAAGCGACGTCTTGCAGATGACATTCCAGTAGCAGTTCTATAAATGTAGTGTAAATATTTTAGCGTAAAATACGGTCGTGCTTAATAGCGCGCTTTTTGTTGTTGTTACAATGGCTTAAACAGTCAGACAGCTGTCGTCGTTGTGGTCGCTTCTACACCTTTTTGGCGCAGTTCGATTTGAAGTCCCTATCGGATTTAAGCGTAAATACCACACCAACTCAAAAGCGAAAACGCTAATGGGTAAACACGAGCTTCACACACATATGTACACACAAACATACAGGTATTCATGCAAGCATATAAACTTTGTTTTAGCTACTGGTCTTACCGCTCTCTTCATATTTTTCCGTTTTGGTTGTAGAGAGTTACTTACTAAGTACAAATATTTCACCGCTAAGTAGTTGAAATTTTGTGTGCTCAAGCGTGGTTTTTGTAATCATTTCTGGTATTTGGTAATTGCCATTCCTAGCGTGCCTAGCGTCCCTAGCGCGCTAAATGCATTAATAGCTTTAATTTACAGATTGGTTGTATGACATGTTTAATTGAATTTGTATATTTGAGGTTATGCAAACTTTTTGCTTAAAATTTATTTATTTCTCTATCTATAGCTTTCCGTTGCCGTGTCTATTATGAGTTCATGGTCTAAACGCACCTCTGAAGAATTTATAACAGATTTTATAGCATTTATAATAGAATAAACTATATTTTGGTTTTATAGTTTCTACGGTGTAAAACTTGACAGAAGCCTATTTTGTAAGATAATTGATAAAGTCTACACTTATAGGTAGTGACTTACGGCAACAGTGAGAGTCTGGCAGACACTTCGATATTAATTTGTGTAGTTAATCTTATACGATTTGGTACATAAGTTTAAAAACTAATAATATAATAATAAAAATCACAGAGGTTGGAACAAATTTCTCAACTCTTATCTATATACTTAAACCTATCGTCAAAAGACAGAATTAGATTTATATTTTACTTAGAAAGGTGCGAGTAATATTTCAGATCTATTGATAGTGAGAAAATTTCAACAATTTGGGGTAGGTTCTAAGTAAGACTAATTCGTTAGTCTAAAAAAGTCAATTTTTGGAAATTTAAAAAATATATGCTTTTTCAATTGTTTCAAATTTAAGGGTATATGTATAGATATAGACAGGTTGTTCTTTTTGGACCTGCCAAAACTCAATTTTTAAAGGTTGTAACTTAAAAAGTATTAAATATCGATTTCAAATTTTTACATGTTATTTTTAAAAGAATAACCTATCGAAATATAAATATATTCCTATATATGTATATATATATACATAAATATGTATGGTATATAATATATGTATGGCCCGCTGTTTTTGTATGTTCGTCAAAGTATTTGCTTGATCTTCAGTGACGTTGCTGACACCGGCAAAGATCAAACTGACAATACCGTTTCCCATGTCAATAAAAATCGCATTTATATATATGTGAGTGTGTGTGTGTGTATGTAAGCGACTACTTGAAAGGCAACGACACTGACTGTCATCGCCATTACCGCTTCTGCTTGCCGTCGTCTGTGGATGCCCCGTGTCGGCACAGTTTACTTTAAACGGTAGCTTAACAGTTGCTAATGGCACAATTAAGCGCTGCTTATTTGCATAATTGAGGTGAAGTTTGATTTCTGTTTGCATTTAAGATTTTAAAATGATTTACAAACATTCCGAGAATTTGAACAATTATTTAATGGCGTTAGCAAAATAAATCTCCACTCTGATGACTTCATTAAAATTTTTACAGCATATACACACATACATACATATATATGTACATAAATACATACTTATATTAAATAATAATGAAAATAATGATTTAGTTGAATAGAGCACCTACTTCACGGTGGGTAAAAAGTTTAAGAACCAATTAAGGCATAACCTGTTTGCTGCATGAAAGAGAATATACATAAATCAATATATACAATATAATAAATATATATATATACAATACAAAATCTTTCAAATTTCGATATACCATCTGACAAATACCAAAATTTTCACGTATTTTAATACAAATCTTCAATATCGCCTCCCAAATAGGCTCCTGTATTAATATATGGTAAGCATGCTAGCGCTTAATCCAATTATCCATACACTTGTTATGAACCTCGGCTGGATGACCTTCGGTGCCTTCAGTAGGTTTTGGTCCGGATCAAATTTGATCTGACGGTAAATAACATTATTAAAGCGGATTCTCTTTTTGAGACGCTCCTTATAGATAGAAAGTATCTCTGCTAGCTTACTTCTGACACAAGCATTATTTGAATTTCTAAAAATTTCTCAAATGATATGGTAAATCTAAGTAATCATCAGATAACTCAGTTATTGTACTCACTTATTAAATCTTGTTTCATTTTATTGTTGGATGACGCTGGATTTTAATATATACACAATTTGAACTGACGTTATTAAAATACGTCAAGTGAAAATAACTGATTATCCACAAGATATTCACAAATCGATAGAGCTCTTTTCTTCAATCTACTTGTATCTCTCCCCCTATTCTCTTCACTTCTACTAGCTGAGCTGGTATTGCACTGTATATCACATTTATAAGGATGATACTTAATTGTTATCAATTCAGTTGATGTCAGCGATTTAATCAACTCATTATATTTTAATTAATTATTTCTCTTGTGCGATATTTCTATCAGAGAGCTTCCTAAGCTCTTCAACTCTCATTCTCAGCCTTCCAATTTTTCTTAATATTATCATTAAAATTTTTGGTTGCCTGGTACTACAGACTTCAGACACCTAACTCGTCCATATTTCAGCTCAGTGTTTCAGATATTACCTCAAACTTGGTATTGACTTTTCTGCAACTGAACCTTAGAATTTACAGTGGAGCAGTGATATTACACTTACATCTTGGGCAACTTTTGCGATCCCACTAAAAAGGCTTAAAGCTGTTAATACAGTTCTGTCAGCTGGGAGGAGGATTCTGGTTGTCATGTATTTTCTTATAATTTTGATATATTTTATGATTTTGAATATATATACAGGTTGCTTGAAGAGTATCTGCTCTCACCAAGAAATAGCACTACAAGCTGCAAATTTTTTTTCCCCAATTTGGTACATCTGTCGTGTGAACACATGCAAAGTTACAAGTCATTCTGTCAAAGAATTTTTTGTTTACAAGCCATTTGAAGTCGCGCAATGATTCGATTCTTTGTTTGGAAAGGTTTAAAAGTAAAGAAAATTTATAAACAAATATTAGAAGTGTAAAAGGAGTCCTCACCTTCAAAACGCACCATTGAATTTTGGGCTGGTGATTTTAAACGTGGTGGTGTTAGGCTTGAAGACAGCTCACGCGAAGGACGACCAAAAACCACCAGAATGTACAGTGGGCTGAAGCTAGTTGTTCAGCTCCAAAGCAGATGAAGTCACAACGATCAGCAAAGAAGGTTATGGCATCAGTTTTTTGGGATGCAAAAGGAATTTTGTTGATTAATTATCTGCAGAAAGGTAAAACAATCAACTCTGAATATTATAGCACTATTATTGGATCAGCTGAATGAAAAATTTTGTGAGAAAATACCTATTTTGCAGCACAAAAAAATAATTTTTCATCAAGACAATGCACCTGCTCACAAAGGTATCTTAACAATGACAAATTTCAATGATTTAAAGCACGAATTGCTTGGGCATCCACCGTATTCACCAGATTTGGCTCTTAGCGAACACTTATCTCTTCAGAAATCTGAAACAGTTCCTTCGTGGAAAAAGTTTTTCGTCGAATGAAGCTTTTACAGGCGTCGACCTGTAGACGGGTAGTTGCAGAGCTTCTGGAAAGTCATTATAAGGATGGCATAAAATTATTGGAGGATCATTGGAATAAGTGTATTAAAGTTAAGGGCGATTATATTGAAAAAAAGTATATTTCGTACCAAAAACAGTAATTTTTTTATTTCGAACGCAGAAACTTATCAACCAACCTGTAGGATGCTTAACATAACACATTATCTGATTAGTGGTGTCAATTGAGACGAGTCTGTAGTCAGTATATGTAACCTATAACCCACTAGAGTTCAGACACAAACATAGAAAATAAAGAATGCAACTTCGGAATATCGCAGTAAATTGTTTTCTAATAATATCCTCCGACAAAATACTTCAAAAATGTTCATCGAATGTTCACCGATCTGGAGACTTGTACTTTAGGAACAATGATGAAAAACTCATAAATTTCTATGAAGCCAGCCATTTCGTTTTCTCTTTACTAGTGAGTGTGTTTTCTATAACCGTGTTTCTTTGATAGGCTTTTTGTGCACCACCTATGCGCTCAAGCATTATATAAAACAGAATGCGCTTACGGCAGAGCTGTCTAAATATTTAAATAAACCTCTATTCCGAAACGCTGAAAGCTTTGTTTTTTAGTTGTATAACGCTTGCTTTCGGTTTTTGATTTTTATTAGAACTCTTCTGACGTCTAAAATACTCACGACCTTATATGTTTTTATATAACCGCTATTCGAAAAAATTCTGTCTATAATTTTAGATTACAGCTCAGCTGTATTTAAAACTCTCCACATGACAAGTGACAGTCACGCACCTCACCCACTTGACTAGCCTGATGACATTTTGAATAAAAACACATAAATATATTAAGCTTTTATAAGTAAGCTTATTGAATTTCATAAGGATATACATACACAAATATATACCTAGAACACTCCACAAACAATTTAAAGTTATGAAAATTAACATGTAACGACTTGAAAATCCAACCGACTTAATTTATAACTAATTGTCATATGACCACAATTAAGCACACAATTTAGTTAAGGTACTTAAGTGCAGTCTTAAGTAGTTAGAGCACATTGGCAATCATGCAACCAACGTGAATCTTAAGTGCAGCTATGCACCTTTATGTGTGTGTGTGTATGTATGTGTGTTTGTGTGGGCGGCGCGGTAGGTGAAAAGCGTTTGTCGCATTTAGCTGGCGCGCCGTGTGTTAAGTATGGCTGTTTCGATAGCAAATTTCTGCGATGAGTATGCTATAATTAAAGCTGCCGCGAGCGTAAGTAGTAATTGAATAATAACTGTGCTTAAATACATTTATAATTGTTGACAACATTCGCATACACATTGATCTTCGCAGTGCCGAGCTTTACTGCTCATATCACCCACATACTTGTGGCGATAAAATTACACCATAAAATAAAATAAAAACACACACCAACTAACGTAAGTAATGCACATATTCGACAGACTGTACGTAATACTGGTAGCCCGTTATTTACGGACTTAACTTCGGCGAGCCTCCAACAACAACAAAAAAATAAAGCTCTTCCAAGCAGCGATAACCTTTGCTGTATGAAAAAGTCAATATTTGAAATTAGTTTAGCCACCCGCCATAAAACGAAACAAATATATAACTCTATCTGTCATAATTATTTATTACACTAGCCCACATACACTACAACAAACTGTAGTTAACTAAACCCTGTAGTAAATCGAGTTAGTGGGGAGGCAGTAGAGCACTAGTCTTCTTCGATACGCCACTTCTTCTGCTCACTATGTTGGAAGCATACTCTCTTTTGGTAAGAGAATTTCGAGAGAGAGAGAGAGAATATGTGGACATTTCATTAAGAAACCGATTATTATTCTATACCTCACTGATTATACCGTTATAATTTATACCAGTTGTTTGTTTGATTCGGCACTTCTCCGCTATGTTTGAGCCATTGAGTTACAGTTTCAGCTCTACCGCTTTTCATTTCTCCTTAAAAATTTACCCAAAGGCGTTGCTTCGGTCATTAAGTGCAACGATTAAATGCCTCTGAGCTATCTCGCTGGCCATCGCTAGCGTCCTGAACGTTGGATGTTTCTCTCGATCAAGCCTGATGTTTGGCTTTGCAGCAGCGTCCTTTTTTCTCGGTCGTTTGGATGGCCCCGCTGTTTCGCTACCAACATACTGCTGCCTTTTGGCTGTAATTCCGTCCACGATTCGGTTTGCAAATATCGGATCCATGAATGTGAATTTCGGAAGCGACGCATAGTACGCTCGGCTTATCTACACTTTTGTCGTAGCCCTAGCAGATCTTTACCCCTCCTTTCTATCGACCAGTTGGACTTGCAGCTAAGTCTTTCATGGATTTTCAAGTAAACTTGCTGTGCCTGCCGGTGGTAGCAGCCACTTCTCCCACCGACGTTTGAGCTGATATCCTAGCCCTCTTTTCTTCCTTATTAACCTCCATGCTGAGTTTTGTTTTCAGGGAACTTCTACCCCTAGTGAAAGAGAAGAATGAATATATACAGCTGCCTTAGCTAGACACCGCCTGCTCGCACTACTAAGACCTGCTCTAGAAACTAGTCCAGTTGCCAAGCCGTGACGGTGATAGTAGCGACGTCCATTGCTCAGTCATCAATTTCAAATTTTCAAAGAATATTTTCAAATATATGCATTGATGTACATTCGATAGTAAGCAAAAAAATAATCGATTTTTTGAAATTTACAATACGTAGGTATAACCGCTTACATAACTTTTTAGAACAAATACTACAATTTTTAATTCAAACTCTAAAAACTAATGGATATGAAATCAATATTTTAATAACAAAGTGATAATTTGAAAATTTTTGGAAAGCCAAATATCGGCACCTATGTTAACACTTATCATCATACAAAATAGTGATCACAAACTTAGATCTTTAGTACACCAAGTTTCCGAGTTTCCAAGTTTTAAAAGCTTGCTTTGCCTAACCGTCTCTCTTACTTACTACTGGGTCCACACATGACTGTATATGTACATATACATATGCATACATATGTATACACTACAATATGTCGGAGCAAATAATATATGTAATTCGATTGCCTTATTAAATTTTTCTGTTTATTTATTTTTTGAAATTGTTACACCATGGACTCCAATAATTAATATGGTAGTTCTATTGATAATTGAAAAAGTTCTTATCAAGCAATAAACTAGCATAAGCAACAACAACAACTTTATTACCGTACTACTAGTGAGCTACGCATATAATCAAAATAGGCGTAGAAAAAACGTCAAAATGAAAATTCGGTAGCTACTAAATACATACGTATGTACATATGTACAAGAAATAGATTTGTCCAAATATATTATAAACAAGTCACACAGAATTTATTAAGACCTTAGTTTAAGTTGAAATACTTTACGAGTGTACCGGTATGAAGTGAGCGCTAAGATAAAAATGTGTTGGTAGGGAACATTTATTGTGAACGAGCCTTAATTTCTTTGCTGTTAGGTAAGCATGACATCTGTCAAACATATTCAATAACAGTCATTGAACAAACAGCATCATATTTTTTCATTGTTTTGAAAATGTCAAATTTTTCACCGAAAAGTGATGATTTGCGAAAAGCATAAATTGCCGATTACCATTTATTTTCATCGTTGGAACACGCATTGGCTAAGCAGCACTACGATTGCTACGCAGAAGTCGAAAATTGGGTGTCTGATTGGTTTGCTTTAAAAGACGAACATTTCTCTGGGCATGATATCCACAAATTGCCAGAAAGTTGATCAAAATGTGTAAAAAGCCATGGTCCATACTTTGAATAATACTTTTTTTTTACTTTCCCATTCAAAATTATTTCCACAAAGAAACGCGTATTTCATAACGGGACACCTAACTATTTAGATTACCTTACATTTGTAAGTAAAAACTCGCGGCAAGAATTCAATAAATTAAATTTATTTTCGAAGGGGCGAAGAATATCAAGAAAAATACCCTGTAAGATGCATTATTTCTTCGCTTCGACTTATTTTCATTAGTTCAGAGGTATTCGAACATTGCCTTCTCCAATGCTCAAATGCTAACTATTTCCTGCAATTATAGATTCAAAGATAACCAACATTATAGTGTTTATGTTTAAAGAAGAGGACTGACCATCTCTTCAAGAGTCCTTTCTGAGAGAGCACCATTTTTCACATTTGTAGAAAAGCAAGAGTTTTGCCCTAAAGTGAGCTGAAAATGTGAAAAAAAAACTAGTCGTCGCCTTCACTAATGTAGATCAGGTGAACATTTGAAGTAGTCTTATAAGATTTGGTCCAGAAATGGTGAACGATCCCATATATTGAAATGAAATTTACACTTAGTAAGATTTTTATTTCTTTGTGTTGTGAATTTAAGGTATGTATATCTGGTATCTGAAATTTCGAGAATACTTAACTGGCGCAGAAGTCTGCTAAACGTGTCCGACGCCTGGGATTATAACTCTATGACGAAAAAAATTTTTGAAATTCCTCAATGGAGGTCTTCAAAAATGAAAGATGTTCTTATTGAGATTTTCAAAACTAATTAACCGAATTAAAGAATATACTGCCGAATATGGGTTGAAAAGTTTTGGTGTTTTTAATCGCCTTCCCAGTTATTTAAATTATATATACAAACTTGTATACTGAGAACATTTCTATAAATGAACTCTTATAGAATTTCGGTTTCGACGAAATGTAAATTCGCATTTCCATCACTTATTCGTTGATGTAAAGCTTCAGATAAATATACTAAAATATTAAACCCTCTCCGAGTGACCCTAAAACCCAGAAGAATCTGTGGCATGACAATAGCTCTCTCGCCAAAGGCTAACAAATATCTTAAACCATGAAAATAAAAATAAAAACACACACACATCAAATAATAAACATCCGTCGAGTGTACACAAACTCGTTACTAGCGAAAGCCAACAACAGCTTCACGCTCTTCCTACCATATTGTCACCTGTTCAAAAAAGAGAGAGCAAACTGTGAATTTAATGAAATTAAGAATCGATAGAAATGTTGGTAGAAAAGCTCATTGATGTGGCCGCTGACCGCTGAAAGCCAACAACTACAATTGAGTAGTGGTACGAGCAGGTAAGTGGCTTCCGGTGATGCCGCCAATATAGAGATTGTTCCGCTTGGGCAAGACCTTGAGCGCTCGTCAGATGGTCAAACAGTAGTCGACACTTCCACAAGTCGCCGAATGATGATCAAAGCGCCAAACCGGCGATCATGCTGTCAACGGGCCAGCCAAGCGTTTATCATCCCACACTCACAGTGGAGCTTAAAGAGAGTTAATACTTGCATTGAATGATTGTATGATTATACAGGGGCGTAGTAGTAATGGAAGCACGAGTGAACGCCACTACCGGATGAGATCTATGTATGATTAGCACGTTGGATGTTGGTTTCAACCCCGGTTAGAGCAGAATATAACATAATGGACGTCCATGAAATTGACTGACAAGGAAAGATTCCAATCCAATGAAATGAAATCCAATGATTGCAGAAAGATATCTCAAATCGTAATTGAAAATCCTTCAAGCTCGGAGTTAAAAACCCTGTTCTACATAAAACAGCAATCATAAGCTCAGTTAAAATCACCCTTCTTAAAGTTTTCGCCACTCCGTACATGTAAAAGTAATTCCTGCGTACTTACCTGTGCACAGTAGTAAATATATACTCATACATATGTTTGTATCTATGTGAACAGCCTCGATTTCTTGCAGATGCCTGCTACCGTCTTGATTTGATTACTCGCGTCGCACGCAGCAAACAACAAAGCAACTCCGGTAGCATTTCATAAAAGCACCGATCTCATCATATACACATTGACAATCTCTTCGTCCAGCTCTTTGTGTTCGGATTACTTTAAGCAAGGTTTCTTCATTTGAAGTTGTGCAAATATTAAATATTTGTTTTGGCATCATCATTCGTCACCTTCTGCAGTTAATGATCGTTGTGACTCTCGGTTAATGGTTTCGCCGTTGAATTATTATATGTGCGTTTGTATGTACATATACTCATATTAAAATATGTAAACATTTGTGATATTTAAATATTTTGGATATAGCAATATTTGGGTGGGCTGTTAGGTCGATCAGAGCCATGAATCAGTTTTTCGTGAAAGGACTGCTTCAATTAGCTTGACCTTCAAGTTGATTCTAGAGTTTCAGGAACTAAAAAAAAAATAATTATAAAGTGTCAGCATATATTTAAACTGATTGTTATATATTATAATTAAAACCACTACAATTAATATTTACCTGTATTCTAAGAAAATCGGAGAAGCAACCAAGATTTAATAGCAGGAGACACTGTTATAGCTCTGTTTTTTTTTTAGATTACAGGATGAATATTTTGTTACTTTTTATAATTATACCCTGAAAATAAATTATCTGCGTGATGAGCTGAGCCGAGCCGATTAAGTCATGACCGTCTCTCTGTCTGTATATACGAGTACGCTAGCTAGTCACTCAGCTTTGAGTTATCGATTGGAAACTTTAAACACGCAAAGTTTAAAGCAGATCTGCTCTGACTCAAAGCATTGTTTAGATAGAATTTCAAATATCCACATTTGAACTTCTTCCGCTTTGGTGCTCAACGGTTATTGGTTTTGTTGTATGAATATTATGTGAATTCCTAATAATGGCATTGTGAACATGACTTCAAGATGGCGCACCGCGCATTGCAATGCTGTAGACATTTGCAAATTATATGTGGTTTGCTTAGTGCAATTACAGATGAGCAACTACAAATTTGAAAAAAAAATTAGTATATAAGCCGTTTCTACAATATTTAATACTATTACAACTTAAACAACACTTACAAAATTGATATGCAACAATGCAATCTGCGCTTACACTTGGTTTCACATACAGCCAGTTCAGTCTATAAATCAAGTAGCAGAACTTCACTACCAGTATTAAATTCTCTCTATCACTGATTTCCTGTCCTCTAAAAGTGGGCAAATGCTATTTGTTAACAAATTTTGCACGTGTTTTCAAAATAGCTGACGACTGCTTGTTTAAATCAAATATTGTACGCTGTTTCCTATTCTCCTTCTTTCGATCACTTCAATTCACAATACCGTCAGCTAAAGCTTTTCTTCAGTCACAATCATTATGAACAGCTGTTTTACTCTCATATGTTACTTATGGATGGAACTTGGACTATACAGCAAATGAGTCAAGAGTCGATAACTGAGTATATTTTACGTTAATTTTCAAAAAAAAGTAATTAAACGTAATAATATTTTGCAAATTCTTAAATAAATAAATTAGTGTATTTCTTTCTTCATCAACTTAACCACAAAATTTGTTGAAAGCTGGCCTACGGCAATGGCTCATAATAAGCGTTGATAAAATAACCTAATCGATAACTTTATCTTATCACTAACTTTTCTGAAAAATACATTGTTTGGTATGTCATCTATACGAATAAACAAATTGGAATTTTCGCATAAATAAACATGTCAACGTTCTACTTCGTCATTGTTGGTCACAATGATAATCCTATATTTGAAATGGAGTTTAGCACAGTCAATAAAGAGCTGCGCGTAAGTAGTTAACGGTTTATGCTTCACCTACCAACACTATATACCATTAAAGATACTAATTTATTTCAGAAAGAGGACAGTCGTCACTTAAGCCAATTCATTGCGCACGCCGCATTAGATCTAGTAGATGAACACAAGTGGAGAACGCCTAATATGCAGCTCAAGTCCATTGATAGATTTAATCAATGGTTCGTATCTGCATTTGTCACCGCCAGCCAAATTCGATTCATCATTGTGCATGACAACAAAAACGATGATGGCATAAAAAATTTCTTTAATGAAATGTACGAAACATATATTAAGCATTCCATGAACTCGTTTTATAAAATTAATACGCCCATCAAATCGCCAGTTTTTGAGAAGAAAGCGCAGCTTTTCGGGCGAAAATTTCTGCTATCATTATAATCGTTGTATAGTTTAATAAATGTAGAAGCATATTATTTATAAGTATTTAAAAGTGTATTATTTGGCAGAAATATTTATTATTTCATATTATTTATTAGCCGTTCTACACTGCCAGAACATTTTTACTAGAACTGGAACAGAGTCGGAATTTTATACATCTAAATACTGCCAACTCAGCGGCATTGCCCAAAATTATTTATAGAAGTGGTTAATCATAACACACTTATTCACAAAGTAACTTATGTACCGACGCGGCATATGGTTTATGACTATCAATCATCACATTTCTATAATAATTTTCTCAATATTCTTTAGTGAATGTTCGAAGGTTTGTTTCTACACCTTCAACATATTTTCAAAAATAACTTTACATTTATTTGCAAGGGAATTTTTCAGATAGAACGTTTCATTCAATGATTTGTATTTAATTAGTTAAGCTTCATAACGGGATTACTCATGATAAGACTTGAACAAAGAACATAAATGAATTCATGGAATACTTTACCATCAACAATTACTTCATGAATTTTTACCGTCTGCTGTATTATACCATTAACCATTACCACCCTCGACAGTCGGGTCTACGTAACACGAAACGGGCGCGAATTTTATTCGGCCAAGAACTGTTAGCGCTGCAGCATTCTTCAACATTATTTCAGCAATATTTTTCCGCTACAACAACAACAACCATCTGATCAAATAATGGTATTACCATTTAAAAGTATAAAAAATTACTTCAGTTTAGTATTAATGAAATATTTATTGTTGCACTTCATCATGTGGAATACATTGAACATCTAATGCAAATGTTTACGTTTTAAAGGAAACTTACAATTACATATACAAGGAAAGAAATTAAACATTTACTCTTTAGTAGAATAAAAACTATTTTTCAAACTTTCTCATTGGAGTGTTACTTAAGAAAATTTTTTAATTCAATTTCAAAAAAGGATACAACAAAAGCGCACTACTTGCATGTACACAAACAAAAAAAAAACTATGCTTAATCAGCAATTTTATTATAATTCTCTTTTTTTCATTATTACTTGTTAGCATTTTCCTGCTTGTTATCGTCCTTTGCTTTAAATTCTAAGATATTTATTTATACATCACGTAAATTTATCATTGCTTAACATCAAATACAATTTATCATTTATTAATTTTAGTCCAAAAAAAACAATAATAAAAAAAAAATAAAAAAAAAAAATAAAAATTCATTTGCACACACTATTTATGTATGTATGTGAGTACGCATCGCCTAAACACCAGTGTGCTGCACTACTCTAACTGCATAGCAAAATGTTAAATTAGAAATTGCAACTTTCTAGCGATTAAATCTACAAATTATGCATACATTTGATTAGTACACAAGTCGGTTGTGTTCAAATAGTTTATACATATATTGTATGTATATATACACATATGTATACACAAGAGAACATATACATATATATATTTCTTTATATATAGTTAAATATAAATGAAACTTAACTGTGTATCAGTAAATGTTTATACACAACATACAAACATACATTTTTGGTGGTTTCTAAAACCGTTTCGAGCTTTCACAAATAATACATACTATCAAATAAAGCGCGAACATATGTATACCTATATAGTGTATGTGTATGTGTCAAAGCATTCAAAATTGCAATTTACCATTCGAAATTTTATTTTGCCCCGGACATTTAAATAAGTTCGAAAACAAGTGTACACATACTATATATATATATATATTATATATAGCTATACTCTAAAGTGTATATATGTATGTATATACATTGCGTATGAGTAAAAATCGTGGATTTACGTCAACGTATTGCATTTATTTACAAAGATTTCGTTTACGGCGCACACGATACTACTTGGACTTCTTCCCCGTAACGGCGTGCCGCTTCTGTTGAATCTTATCTTTGAGATTTTTTATTAAGCTTTCAATATCTTCCACATTGTATGCGTATATTAGTTTGCACTGTTTCGCCTGTATATTGCCGTTATTTAAATTCTTTAATGCGTGTTGCAAGCAATAGACATTGCCCTCCTCCGTTTTCACCATCGAGATATACAAATTAGCGCGACACAAGTCACACTCACTTTCAATGGATTTGTGTGGTGGTTGCTGTTTTTTAGCCTTGGAACCTTTCTCATTGCCCACCTTTTCCGTGGACGTAACACCAGCAGCCTGAAGATTGTAATAGAGCAGTGATATTATTTTTCATATATAGAGAGCAAATATTGTTTATATATATTATACCTTGAGCTGCTCGCGCGCGGCCAACTCCTTCTCGTACACTTCCTGCAGCATGGGCAGCATTTGCTGAAGTGTGTCGGAGGTCACACGTTGATCATAACCCAATGCGAAAAGTAGTTGCTCCAAGGAGAACATAGCTGGTTCGCAGCTATCATGAATGTCCTTCAAGAAATAAATATATTTTATTAATTCAAATTTTAATATTTATTAATTATTTTATATAAAAGAAGAAAAAACGTTAACTAGCTGTAATACCCTTCACAAATACAAAAGATTCCATACAAGTACTTGATTTTGATCGGTCTGTTTGTATGGCAGCTATATGCTATAGTGGACCGATCTGAACAATTTGTTCGGAGCTTGTACCGTTGCCTTGGACAATAATCCATGTCAAATTTTGTGCAGATATATCGTCAAATAAAAAAGTTTTCCATACAAGTACTTGATTCCGATTGTTAAGTTTGTATGGCAACTATATGCTATAGTTGTCCGATATACATGGTTCCGACAAATGTACAGCCTCTTAGAGAAAAAAGGACGTGTGCAAATTTTCAGGACGATATCTCAAAAACTTAGGAACTTGTTCGCGTATATACAGCCGGACGGACATTTGCTGATCATTTACTTATATATTTTAAAGGGTCTGCGATGTTTTCTTTTGGTTATTAAAAACTACATGGCAAACTTAATATACACTGTAATCAAACAACAAAATTATATAGGTTACTTACTCTAAAGTCATCCTTAGCCAGATCCAGCCACGATGTTGTGGCGAAGTAAACGCTCTCGGACACCACATAGCCCGTGGCCAAGCTCGATGTGTAGGCACGTGGAAATACAACAATAAACTCGCCCGGTTTCTGTTCGATGCGACATAACGACACACCGCGATCGGTGAGCATGTGCGGTGGAACCATAACCGTGTCACAAGGCAGCCAAATAGTCTTGTTCTGACAGTGTGTGGGAATGAGCGAAGTAAGTGCTGATCGGAAATTGGCGCTCTGGTCATCTGGAATGCCGTACCACAGTTTTGAGGCGCCTGTATGTAAGTATTCAATCCAGGAGAGCCCATGTGGATCGCGGTACCAGCAGCACGCAGAGAATAACATGCCTACATGCAGAGTCGGTACTGTTACGCCCATTACAGGACCAAGCGAGCGCAATACCGATCCGGGATTATTCGTTAGCACTTTAAGATTCCACGGGTGGCGCGCATAATTTGAACCTTTGCTCTTTGGTCCCGGACTGGGGAAACCATAACCCCAACCGGAGGAATCTATAGAACCAGAATGCACACAAACATGACTGTCACGCACGGCTACATGACGCCAAAACTCAGCCTCGACCTCATTAACAATCGGCTCGGTATTCTTGAACCACAGCGCCATTGTATTGCGTGCAATGCGATAAAATTGACTAAGCGGCATGCTGCGCCCTTTCACAATGCACTCCATCGACACACCGTCCACTTCCTCTTCGGATTCTTCATCGTCCTCCGAGGAGACATCGTCTTCTTCATTCGACACACTTTCGGTGTTCACAAAACGATCGGCATTACGTCGTGCACGCGCCTCACGTTTCGCCCAATCCGCTTCGACTTCGTCGAATAGCTTTTGTCGTTCCGCTGGCGATAAGGTATCGTAAGGTAACAAATACTTGCAATATATATCATCAAGTTTCGTAACACGATCTTGTGCTAACTTCGGAATGCACATCTCTTCGGCTACACGCGCCCATTTCTTCTTCTCAATCACCTCCTTTAAACCGCCCAGCTCCTGCACTGTATGATAGAGGCGCGGCAGATCAACTTCCATGCCACCAATCCATGGTGGATGATTCATAACGATGCTCTGTGTGGCTAGATATTTTTTAATTGCACTTAGCTCTTTGGCGCTGGGTCCCCAGCGATGAAGCATCTTATGTACGTACTGATTGTATGCTGTGAAACGCATTTCGTCCGATATGCGACATTCGGGTTTGAATGTGGCCGGCGGTATTATTTTACAAATACCGAAACGCGCTGCAATGGGCGTGATGCGTTCAATGAAATCAATTGGATCGGCAAACTCCTTCTCAGTAGGCCGAAAGATCGGTGCCTCCACCATTTGCGTTGGATCATCGTGACGCGGAAATGCAGTATTGTTGGACATTTTAATGGGTGTGTCATCTTTGAATTTCTTATTCGCGCCATGTCCGCTTGGACCGGGACCAGCCCCGCCCATGCGTGATTTAGCCGAACCTGAGAAAAGTGAAGAGTTTGAGTTGACACGCACCAACGGACCGCCGACCGCCGTACTGGCAGCATTTGCCGCAGCTGCTGATGTTGATGGCTGATTGCTAGCGTCTGCGCCAGCTTTGAATCTGGGCTGCACGGTGCCAATTGGTACATTTTTCAAACTATTCGAAGATGATTTATCGGCGTTGGTTGTTGACACCTCCGAGCTGTTCGGTTGTGTGGTGTTCGCCTTATCGGCCTTTTTCGTTTCATCTTCGGCAGTGGTCTTTGCAGCTGTCGCCAAAGCTGACGATATTGTTTGTGTGCTTGGTATTAAAGTTTTTACAATATCCGCCACATTCATGGACTCTGGTAGTGGTTTAGAATTGGAGCCCATTTGCGCTTTGGTCACCAGTGTGGCATGCATTATAACCTTTTGGTTCGGACCATCGGGTCCCTCACGTCCCAATTTTACTGCTACACCTTGTATGCCACCTTCACCATCGCCGCCGGTGCCAATACCTTGCAATGGTATGTAAAACGTATGTCCCTCCGAGTCTGAATCAGCATCATTATTTGCGCTCTCCTGTTTCTTGCCGGTTTTCGAAGATTTCGCAGTGTTAGCTTTATTGCTTACACCGGGTTTTTCAGAATCTAAACTCACCTTCACGAGCTTACAATTCTCTGACGGACTTAGTGTCAAAGAAACGGAACTATTTTGTGTCTTACCAGCGACTTCCTTGTTTGTCTTGTCACTGGAGGCTGTTGGTGTTGCGACAGCGGCGCCCGTCGACGTTCGCTTCTTACCTGGCGTAGCTTTGCTTGTTGTTGTCGGCGTGTTTGGTGTGGACTCTTCATTTTGCGAGTCGCGTCCGCTTTGTCGTCTAAATGCCGGCGTTGTGTGCTGCACCTTGCTGCCATCGGCTTCATCGTCATCCTTATCGAAGGAATATATGGATTTCTCGTTATCCGCCGAAAATGCGCCATAAGAAAATGGCGCACACTTCTTGTGACTTGTTGTTGTGGTTTCTTTAAGTTCAATTTGTTTTTGCTGATTCTTCTGGTTGTAGACAGGCGTTCGTTTCGGCGTTTTTGCTGTCGTAGAAGCGCTGAGCGGCAGCGTATTTAGAGCGGACTTAACTGGCGTCGTATTCTTCTCGTCTGTCGCTGTCGGTGGCACCATTGCGTTGGTGCTGGTGGTGTTTTTCTTACGATTTTGCTTCGTCGTCGGTGTAGTGTCTACCGCGGGTGTTTGAGTAGTTGTAGGCGTTTGCGCTTGTGCCTGCTTACCGGCCGTTGTTGTCTTGGAGTGCGCGCTGGAGCTTGTTGGCGTATCTTTGTCCTTTTCGTGTTTACTCGCTTTATTGTCCTTGCTGGCCGCTTCGTTTGCCACCTTTTCTTCTTTGAGTTTCTTAACAGCTGTAGCTTTCTTCTCGGCCTTCTCGGCGCGTGTTGTTTTGACTGGCGTTGGTGTCTCGCTTCTGGCTAGCGCATTGGTGTTTGGCTTTGCGGCGGCCTTTTGCGTCAGATTTATTGCTTGGCCAGTTGTTCGCTCATTTTCCGTGACTGTGTCCATTGGACTAACAGTGTCCAGTATTTTGCCATCGTCCTTACGACTGCTCGTTGCAATAACGGGTGTAGCCTTTAGTGATGGTCCCTTAGCCGACCAGGCACTTTCACTTTTGCCCAGATCGCGTGTGGCCTTCGACGACGAACTGAACGATGTGCTCTCTTTGTCATCGCGTGTTGGTGGTGGTGTGGTCGCATAAAGATTCGGTCGCAGATTATCATCAAAATCATCGTCCAAGTCATCTTGTATCTCATCGGGATTTGACGAACATTCAATTAGCCACTTTTGTATTTGTTCGTGCGTCATATTGACTTTTGCTTTGCGGCGTTCCTTGCTCGATAGCTGATCACCTATGTAGCCCTCAGTGGGCACTACGGGACCCAATACTGGTTTGTGTATAGAACCGCACTTACCCAGCGTACACTTGGTGTTGTCCGGTCCAGAGCTTTGCGCCAGACTTACGCTAGCTATACCAAATACTTTACCGGACTCTTCCTTGCTAGGCATAAGACTGGCTGTGAGTATGCTACCGATTTCATCTTTTAAGGGATCAGCAGATGCAGCTGCCGCACCGGCTACAGCCGAGGTAGTTACACTGGTACTTGCAGTTATAGCGACAGATGTGCCGGCACCGGGTATACTCATTTTCGTTGCCAATGAGGCATTACCAAGTCCACCTTTAGTAACGGGTGATAGTTCAAATTTCACTGGAGATGGTGATGGGAAATTATTGGTGCGCGGTAAAGTGGTGCGATCGAATTTCGGTGTTAGGAAATTTGGATTTATTTTCGGTGAGGGATATGCTTCGATGGGTGGTGGATAAGTTGTTGGCGCTGCTGGGTACTTCAGCGGTGATTGTGGCGGTAGCGGTGCCTGCAGATGTGGCGGCAATGCGGCATTGCTTGTGGGTGTTGGTGGTGCTGTGGGAGACTTAGCATTGGGAAATGGATGTGACGCTGGGCGTACGTGTTGTGTGTGATAGTGTGGTGAAGCTGGTGGCAAATAAGTCGGTGTTTTATTGAAGCTCGCATTCAGTGCGATATTCACATTGGCGGCTGTGGGTGTCACCGAAGGTATTGCATAAGTCGCTGGCACATTTAATATCTTAGATGTTGGTATAGGTGATTTTTTTTCTATTGTTTTAAATGGACTTGATGCTTGTGTTGTTGTACCTTGTGGTACTGTTGCTGTTACCGGGGAAGCGCTCGTCACTGGTGTTGCGGTATTGAGTGGTGGTGTTGATACTGGTTTTGTGGTAATTGGTAACATCATCAATTGATTCGGTGGCACAAAGTTTTGCGTTGTACTGTCACATTTTCGCGAATCCGAATGTTCGGAATCTTTATCATTAGATTTGATATTTGCTTTTATCGCTAGCGGCTCATCATCGGAATCACTGAAACTTTTCTCTAGATTGCGCTTAGTTTCGTTTAACTCTTTATTTAATAAAAAATCTTCATCATCGGTATCTGCTTTACTGATATCCGATTTTTGCTTACTACTCGTTGCGCTCTCTACTGTTGTTGGTATTTTCGTGATGGCGCCTTTTTTTACTAGCATACCTTCAATTTCGCGTTTTACTGGCGCTGGTTTGGGTTGTTTGGGTGGACGGCCGCGTCTGCCGGTTGTTGGCTTCTCCACAGGAACTACTGGTTCCACTACTGTGGACTTTGGCGCCTCCTTCTGTGTGGTTGGCGCACTGACTGTTGCATTAGTATTGACGCCAGTAGCAGCATTCTTTTTCAACTCATTCTCCATTTTTTCCATCTCTTTCACATTCGGCCGATCGGGAAAACTGTTCAATGATAAGTCGTCATCTTCATCTTCGGCTAATTGTAGTTTATGCCCTATGATGCCCATATAAATTGCAGCTGCCTCTTTTGTCTTACGTGACGGTCGTGAAAATCTTGCATTTCCGCTGCTCTCCTTTTCGTCTTCACCATTTTGTGCCGAGATCTCTGACTTGGATTTTTTGTTTGTTAATTGACGCACAGGCGATTGCTTTTTCGGAGATTGTGGTGCCGTTTCCTTAACTATTTCGATCTCGTCTTCTATTTTCTTTTTTGCAATTCTCCCTCGGCCCCTACCTTTAGCTTTTAGAGGCGCTTGCTGCTTTTCTTCCACGGCTACCTTAACATTGCCGTTGGCTATTAGATTTGCCTCGATTTCTTCGTGTGTTTCTACAGCTTCAGCTACTGGCGATTCCTGTTTTTGTTCCGAATTTGCTTTTTTTGGTGTAACTTTTTTTGTAAGTTTTACCGCACGGCCACCGGTCTTCTTTGGCGAAGCTTTGGATCCCTTTTTCAGTTTTATAGATTTTGCCAATGGTTGCTCGTCGTCGGACGAAAAGTCGAAAACATTCATTTTATCTTTATTTTCGGTATTCAAGTCTTCATCTACGTTTTTTGTAGACTTCTTAGAATTTTTGTTTGCTATTGGGCGTTGTGAAATATCGGCTGAATTTTTAACTAATTTGCTGTCGACATTCTCTAATTTCACATTATTCTCAGCAATATGCTCGTCATCCGCTTCTTCGGTGTGTATCACTTTAACTGGTTCAAAAAAAGCTCGTTGCCTTGTCATACGTCCTGAGGGCTCAGGCGATGGTATAAATATTGGTGACTCTTTCTGTCTAGGCCGTTTTACTGGAGCTTTATCTTTAGCTTTTGGCTTCTCATCTTTTGTTTGTGTTATTTTTGTAATTTCTTTGGAATTCGATTCCATCTGTGCATCTTCTAGTGCAGCGTCTTTATTATTTTTTTTCGCTGTTGAAGGTGGTCGACCTTTTCGTGAACGCCCTGTTTCACTCTCCTTCGATGGCGTTTCTGATTTACGCTCCTGTATTGTGGGTGTTTTTGATTTTTTCGCATCGCTTCTTCGCACTGCATACGATTCTTTTTCGGAATCTTCAATTTTCGTAGCGTCATCTTTCGCTGAATAGAATTCATCATCTTCTTCACTGTCATGCTCAGTTGTTTGTTGTGTATCTTTTGCACCACCCCGATTTGAACGTCTTTTTGTATCCGGTAAATTATTGCACTTATCAGCATCGGAGTTGTTGTTGGTTTGTTGATCGCCCGGTGGACGACTTCGACGATTACCAACAGGAACTACTTCTGCACGCTTTCTCACGGCAAATGGTATAATATTATTTTCAGCGGACCCAATATTGTCTTCTGGTTTCGGTACAACTTCTGTGGAAGCTGCATCCGTCTTGTAGTCACTATTCTCGGGCGCTTCTGCAACAGTGGTTGCTGCATTTTTGGATGTTGACGCTTTGGGTTCCTCTTTCTTCGTTGTGCTACCTTTGGGTCGACCTTTCTTGCCTTTTTTACCACCTTTGGTTTGTTTGACAGGTGTTATCTTTACAGGACGCTCGGGTTCTTTCGTCTTGCCTTGATTCAAAAAGTCTAAATGCGCTGGTAATGCAGGCGTTCCACGAAAACACAGAAAAGTTAGAAAATCTTCAGTTTTCGGACGTTTGTTTGGTAAAATTTCCGTTGGTGGTTCACGGCTCTCTGAAGATGTGCTTGGACCAGTATTTGATGAAGAAGAAGCTGCAATCACTGAACTGTATGATGACGTGGGAGCATTTTGGCCTTGTGCAAATTTCCGCTGGGCTTGAACTTTGGTTCTACACGTGAAAGATACAAACATATGATTACAAAGTCAGTTTGACAATGAGATTTTGTTTAATATTCTAATATAACTGCAAAAATTTATGTAATAATAATGTAGTCAGCACAATGCTATATTTCTTTCACTTTTCTAATATCAATTTAATAATACAATAGTTACAAAACGAAACAACAACAAAAAAACTTTTTTTGCGCTTGTATATTAAGTGTCTGTTCATAACATTTATCTTTCAATGGCATATAGTAGTCTTTGAAAAAAAATAGTTCACGTCGGTCCATATTTTAATTTCGCATGTGTATTCGTCACAAATTCGGAAAATATGTTAATTTTTCTACTATAATATACAATATAATAAATAATAATAGTTAGGATTTTATAAAAAAAAAATATTCTGAATTAGAATTCTTGGTACTATTAGATGTTAAGCACAATTAAAATTTGTAAAAATTACTTTAGGCAGAATACTCTCATTTAGAGGAGAGATGGTTTTTTTTATTATTTTTTGTAGTCCTAAATGAAAAAAAAATATTTCAAGAATATTATGACAAAATTTCAGAATTGACGAAGTTACATGTATTTTTACAGCTGTCTTTCGAACGTTTTACACCTGATTCCCAAACTTTTAAGTGTTTTTCTACCAACTCACGTTTTTTAAAGTCGGTGCCCCTAACAACTTTAAAATTACTGCACCGATCGTTTGGTCTGAGACGCTTCAAACTAATTGCTGCCATTGCCGTATTTTGTATTACTTATTGTTACCATTGGTTTTTAAAAATATATTTAACTTTTTGATAAAAAAAAATCATAAAAAGGGGCCTTGTTATACACGAATTAACCGCACTCCCCCGTTAAAGAATTTAACAAAAATTTAGCTAAAAAAACTCATTAGTAATTTAATTTTATGTATATGTATATAAATATAAATATGTTTAAATAACAAACAAGTTTCTGCAAAATTTTTTTCCTACAATTATAATGATACACTACAAATTTGACTTCATTATTGTCTTTATATACATATTTTATTTGCATAGACTTTCAAAATACTTCCTTTGGTCATTACTACTTTAATATACAATAAATGACTTATGCACTTGTCTATCCTATATAATTGCATGCATATATAAATTATTCCGTGAACAGGTACATACACACATAGATGTACATACGTACATACATATAAGCTTGTAAATGAATGCCCGTTGTTTTGCTATTATATTTGAAATAGTTATCCATACACCACACATAAAATTATTATATGCCCTCTTAATACTACACAATGGTAAAAAAAAATTCCATATTGATCACATAAACCGGGCTTCTTACAAATAAACGTATTACGTACCGTTTAGGCATTTCTGGTGACGACTCCACTGTCGTCGGTTGAGGTGGCGGTGACTCTTTGCGTTTCCGCTTAGAGTCTTTGGATACGACCATCTTTCATCCACCCCTTTGGCCACTTCTCCTACTTAACTTTTTCAATTCACACTTGACTTCACTTGGGAAAATATGTGCGTCGTTTCTCCGCCGGTTAAAAATTTGTAAAATCGCAACACGTA
Organism: Bactrocera oleae; assembly: GCF_042242935.1. Taxonomy (NCBI): domain Eukaryota; kingdom Metazoa; phylum Arthropoda; class Insecta; order Diptera; family Tephritidae; genus Bactrocera; species Bactrocera oleae. Next base: position 60,255,621 of record NC_091540.1, on the reverse strand, counting down.
ATGGCTACTTAGGAGCAGTAACTTTATATAAGGGTCTATCAGTTTTTGTAAATTTTTATTAAATGTGTACAAATCGCATAAATTACTCCAATTTACACACACCGCCACCGCAACTACCCATTTTTTTCATTTGCAAAATTTTCATCGACGTCGTAACTAGAAAAATTAACTCCATTTTTTTCAATACTTTCACTGCATTTTATTTGTCACAAAGATTGGCATTCATTACAAATAAGTTCACTCCAACAATTTTCAATTGTTACCAAATTTTTTTACACATTTTTATAAGGGAAAATAATATTTGAAAAATTCTTATTTTCTTCTCCGATTCGCAATCGCTTTGCGTTTACTTCAGTGACTCCAAAACTAATTGCTTTGTGTCATGGCGGACAAATAACAGAGGTGTATTCCATAGCACTACGTTTATTTTAAGTAGTTTTAAGAGCAATGTAGTTTTACTATGGGTCAGTGGAATACACAGAACACATTTTTTGTTAAAAAATTTAAAATAAGTGCGATAATGATGTCAAAAATTCATAATTTTTCAAATATTTCTGATCAACAAGGACATGTCTATTTATATTTATAAAAGAAATGGCATGTATCGAATTTTCAAAAGACAATACCTATTTGTCAATTTTTTTCTTCAAATTTTTCTTTAAACACTGTATATTTAAGGCCTTTTTCTCAATGTCTGCTTAGCAACCATCTGTCAGTGAAGTTCTGGTTAATCGAACCAAGACTCCTTGTGTCGGTTTAGTTCTTGTTAACTCAACAAAGACTGCTTCTTTCGGTTGAGTCGCCTAGAACTTAACACATGATTGCTAACCAGACATTGAGGAAACTGTCCCTAATGATACATTCTTGTAGGTTTTATTTTGAAATTTATGTGTTTACCAACACTGTTTATTGTGAGGAAGTGTCGGTGACCCTGTTTGTAGCTACGTTGTGAATTGCATTTTTTTAATTTTGGCAGGTAAAAATATATTTGTGTCAAAGAATAATTGTCAATAGGGCTTTAAAGTACGAGTGCTGGTTAGCCACAATTAATACAATTTAACAAATAAATAAAATGTCTGACGGTGCAGGAAGTTGGTGTTTAATTGAAAGTGACCCAGGTGTATTTACGGAACTTATCCGTGAATTCGGTAAGTGACTTTGTTTGCGTCTTTATTTACCGGCTTCTATGAATTTGTTTCACACAATTTTCTTCATTTGGGTTAAATATACAAGATAAACTTTATTTGATTTATTGAAAAAGTGCAATATCATCGAAATTTGTTATTTATTGATTATTTTCATATTGCTTATATATAATATTTATATGAACCCATAAAGGAAGCGAAATTTAAAGATGTAATGTAAACATTTTCATTCTTTCTAACTTTTTAGGATGCGAAGGCGTGCAGGTGGAAGAAATATGGAGTTTAGATCGTGACCTATTCAAAGAACTCGAACCCATACATGGACTTATTTTCCTGTTTAAGTGGGTACAGGACGACGAATCAGTTGGCACAGTAGTAAAGGACGATCGTTTAGAAAATATATTCTTTGCGAAACAAGTTATTAATAATGCTTGCGCTACACAAGCTATACTTAGCATACTATTAAATTGCAATCACCAAGATATTAACTTGGGACCAACACTTAATGAATTCAAAGAATTTTCACAGTCCTTCGATCCGTTCAATAAAGGTTTAACACTGAGCAATGCGCCTAAAATTCGATCTGTACACAATTCATTTGCGCGACAAACACTCTACGAGCTAGACACTAAAAACCAAAACAAAGATGATGATGTATACCATTTCATTGGTTATATACCGATCAATGGCCGCCTTTATGAGCTTGATGGCTTGAAAGAAGGTCCAGTCGATTTAGGGGCTGTGGCCGCTGATCAAAATTGGATCGATGTTGTGCGCCCCATAATCGAAAAGCGTATGCAAAAGTACAGTGAAGGGGAAATTCACTTTAATCTTATGGCACTTGTATCGGATCGATTGAAAATATATCAACAAAAAATAGATCAACTTATAAACACCGGCGACGGTGCCATGGATACCGACGAGGATAGACAGACTGAAATCGCTAAATTGCGTTCGAAAATGGAGTACGAAGTTGAGAAACGGAAACGCTATAGAGTAAGTAAAAGTAACTGTACAAGTAGTACAAACACACAGCAAAACTGTTTAGTAAAAAAAGTAATTGTGGTTATTAACTAAAAATTTGTGGATTATAATTGGGAATTGACTATTCGGTATGTGAAATATAATAAATGTATTTCTAAACACGTAGACCTGTGTTTCATGGAAAATTAATCGTCAAAAGATTTTGTAATTTTTTTTTTTTTTTTTTGTATATTTTGCCTAAACACCTTATAAAATAATTATATTTTTATTTACAGATTGAAAACATTCGTCGTAAGCATAACTATTTACCATTTATAGTAGAATTACTGAAAATGTTGGGCGAACAAGGCCAATTAATGCCTATCTATGAAAAAGCAAAACAACGCGCTGCAGAAAGGGAGGCTGCCGTTTCGAAAAGCAAATCTTAAAAGCTTAGCCACTGTCGGCGCCATTCAAAATTCTTAAACATCGTTGACGCATTTTTTCTTTACACTTGTAAATGCTTTTATTACAAAAGAAAAAAAATTAATAAAATCAATTGTTTATATACATATATTGCTAACGGAATGACTGCCGAGGAGAATATGTATGATTCCCCTAAAGATTGTTTAAATTTTTTGAAAACTTGAAAAAATAGCAAAATAAATCTAACTTGTGCTATTGCAAACTGTAATTGTTTTATTTAATAATATTGTATAAAAAGGCATGGTTTTTATTTTTGATTTATTACTTGTAATATATTTCAATTAATAGCATTAATATATATAATATATAATTTAATGTATATATAGTTGATCTTTATTACAATATGTATACTATATCCAGATTTCATTGCGTTTTTACTTTTATAATATATGTAAGTATTGTATATAGGAATATTATGTTAATCAGTGATTTTGTCGGTTTCTAGGTTAAATCCATATTTACGTGTTATGGATTGATTTTCAAGGGTTTTTGATTCTAGTATTTTTTGGTGTTATATGCATATTTTACTTTTTGGGTGCGAGTATGTTTGATTTATTAGTCGTTTTTAAAAAAAAAGTTGCGCTAAAAATTTTGAGTGGACAAAAAAAAACAAATATATAATATTAATAATCATAATAAATAAAAAATATATAAGTGAATAAATAGCGGCAATTCAAAAATAAAGTTAAAGCAAAAGTGCTTAAGTCGTAGTAAACAATTTGGGAATCAATTCAACAAATAACTTTAAAAAACTAAAAATAGTGCGTTCTAAGTTTTTATATCCTGAACATTGCATAAAAGGAAACGTCGGAGACATTATGTATAAAAAAAATATATAAATGATATTCATGAGAAGCTGGATCGATTTAGCCATGTCCGTCTGTCTGTATATACGCGAACCAGTCCCTAAGTTTTTGACATATCATCCTGAAAATTTGCACACATCTATTTCACCGATATCGAAACACTATAGCATATAGCTGTCATACAAACTGTTCGATCAAAATTCATTGCTTGTATGGAAAACTTTTGTATTTGACAAGATATCATCACGAAATTTGGTGTGATTTATTGTCCAAAACAAAGATACAATCTCCGAAGAATGATCGTTTAGATCGGACCACTATAGCATGTATGTAGCTGTCAGACAAACTTACCTATCAAAATCAAGTTCTTGCATGAAATCTTTTGTATTTGTTTAGGGTATTATTGCTTCGGTGCAACCGAAGTTAAAGTTTTTTTTTCTTGTTCATAAAATAATTTAGTAATGGTGCTTTTGCATTTTATAAAACTATTTTAATATTAACGAAATTTAAATGGTTTGAATTACGAATTTCTTCTCTGATTGTATATTTCTTCATAGTTTTTATGTTTCATAAATTGTGTTGTTACATAACTTTTGATTTGTTTTTTAAATGTGTATCCCCATTTATATATAACTTAGCATATTCCGCTACATTGCTTTTACTGTTGTTTTTGTGTTTATGGTTTTTTCTTTCCTGTGTTGTATATAGTATATTAACGTGTGCTTGTCTCAATTTACCATATTCAGTGTTTTTACTAAGTAATTTGTCATTTCGCACTGATTTTTATTTAGTTTTTTGATTTTTTTTTTTATCAAAAACAAATTTTGAAATTATCTACGATAAGCTCTAAATTTAGCACTTAGAAATATTTAATTTTTATTTTCGCTTGTTTTTCAATTATATTTCAATTAACATAATTTTTTGCATGAATTTTTGAAGACACAACAGTTTCGGATCCAGTTCCAGGAAGTATAATTTCAAGTTTAATTCTTTCATTTGCCTTTTTGCACTCCACGGCCACATCACACCCAGCCGCAGCTCCGCGTTATAGCACTCGTGCGAATGCAATGGTTATTGTTAGGTCTTAAAGCCATCGAGTTGCGCCGCTTGTGCGGTTGTTGTTTGAGCGTTGGGTTGAGTTTGCGGCACCGGTTCACTACTTTCTCTATGAACTGTAATTGAATAAATTATTGTTTTTTGTTTTTTCTTTTTCTTTTATTGTTGTTGCTATTTGCTCATTATCTAATAATGTAATAATTTGCACAATGTTGTTGTTATTGTTGCATTTTGGAAGCATATCAAATGGGTATTGTTAGATTTGGAAAAAATTGATTTGTCTGATTGAATTGATTTGCCGAATTGATCGAATAGTTGTTCGGATTGTAAGATGCAAAGCAATTATTTGGCGTTGTTATACCTGCGGCCTGCATGCGATTGTATAAATTCTTTTTCTTCTTCTTCAAAATCATATCCAAATTGTAGCCATCAGCGGTTGTTGTTCTGCAAATTATTTAATTAAGTTAGTTTATTTATTAAAAGTAATTATTTTTATATAGAAATTAATAATTATTGCTCACTTTTCAATGCGATTCATTCCCAATAGTTCCTTGTAGGATAAGTAGATCTTGTTGAGTGTCAAATTTGGTAATCCCTGCCCCAAATATCGTACAAATTTGACCTGCTCACATTTGGGTAAGCCACTCTCATGGAAGTCCAAAAAGGGTCTATGATCGGAAATCTTATATTCCTGCAAACGTGGTAGTTGTGTAAACAAAAATAAAATTTTACGTAAATATTTCGACTTTGGCTTAGAAAATGAGAAGACATGCATTTGCTGCGCTTTTATATGCATTATAAGAAGTGCTGCTAAAATTACTTGATATACTTAGGCATATGTGGGTTGAATTAATATTTACACCCTGTATAAGGCATACTAAGTTTGCCACGAAGTTAATAACACTCAGAAGGAAAAGTCGAAGACCCTATAATTTATATATATATATATATAATATCAGAGTCACGAGCTGTGTCGATTTAGCCATGTCCGGCTGTCCGTCTGTTCGTTCGTCTGTCTATAAGGGAACTAGTCCCTCAGTTTTTGAGATAGCGACCTGAAATTTTGCACACGTTATTTTCTCTCCAAAATGCTGTCAGAACGCGTATATCGGGTCACTATAGCATATAGCTATCATACAAACTGTTCGATCAAAATCGAGTTCTTGTATGGAAAACTTTTTTATTTGACAAGATATCTTCACGAAATTCGGCATTTTGTCAAACACAACGCAGCAATCTCCGAACATATTGTTCAAATTGGACCATTATAGTCTTTGTACTATATATATATGTATGTATGATCTATCAAAATGAATTCCTTGTATGGAAAACCTTTTTATTCGGCAAAATATCTTTCTCATATATTATCCGAACATATTGTTCAGATTGGATTACTATAGCATATAGCAGCTGTCATACAGACTGCTCGATCAAAGTCAAGATCTTTTTGCAACTTTTTAATGATTGTGATATCATTTAAACATACTCACACATACATATGTATGTACATATAGTAAACATATGTAATTATGTCCGTTTATATATGTATGTAATTAAATCGCATTAATGTAAATGCCTAAGTACTGAAGACAGCCTCCTTTTCGCCATAAACTCTAAATATAAACACAGCCATCTTATATAGGCCAAAGAAAAATGTACAAAAGTTTATATGTATGCATATTTAAGCATATGCGTTTGTAGGTATGTGTGTATGTATAAGTGTGTATGCAATTTACGCTTCCTTTGTTTGCTCACATTGCAAAATTTGCTGAAGTTTTCGACGATTATGTACTTTTCGTAAAAGGTTACCGTTTGATTACTCTGAATACCGAACTGTTTGAATATTTCCTGCTTTTTTGGCGGCAAACGTGTTATATGTGTACAGACCCCATCCTCGACACGATGTGTTTCGTGTACATCGAAATTTTCGTAAATCATTAAATTTTCCAAAACTTTTGGCATTATACAACGCGCTGGTAACGTATCAAAACTGTTGCCGACTCTCGCACCGCCACTGGCACCATCCAATGCACCGACAGCGTTCGGTCCGAAATCCATGCTATCGCTGGATTGCTGATGCACCATGTTTTTTAAATCTGTGGAATATATAGAGATTATATTTAGATTAATTTTTTTAAATAAAAGCTGTTAAATATAGAGTTGTATTTTTGATTAATTTTAGCGGAGCCAAAAAACAAAAAAATATATAAATAGTAATAATAATAATATGAATAAAACAAAACCAAACGAATAAAGAATAAATTTATTTATAAAAACTAAAGTAAAACGTTTTTTTTTTTAATATTAATTTAAGGAAAAAAAAATCAAAGTTATAATTTTTATGAGAATTTATCTAAATTTGGTTTAAAAAAATGGTTAATAAGTTTAATATGCTGTTGTTTCTTAAATTATTTATATTTATTATATTTTATTTTATAAAGAAAAACACAAAATTTTAATTTAAGTCTATTAATAAAAAATAAAATGTTTTTCGGCATTATTTAATAAGTTATTTATTAATTCAAATCTGGCAATATAAATAAAAAAAGAAATAAAATAATGAAAAAATATTGTAAATAAGTTATGATTTTCATAAATTATTGATAAAAAAAAAATATTCGAAAATGGCTAATAATTCTAATATGCATTTAAATTTTTTTTTTCAAAATATCACTAAAAAAATGTTAAAAGTTGCAAATATTATTTATAAAAGTTAATATTTAGTGAATTCCAAATATGCAAAACACTAAAACTATGTGTATTGCCGTCAGGGTTGCAAATAATGCATTAAAGACTTAAATTAATTTAAATTAAAATCCTGAAAATCTGAATTGAAAATAATTTTCAAATTTCTAATCTCAAATACCGGATTGAAAAATTTAAAATAAATTTTATACTCCAAAAATCGTATTAAAAAAATATTAAAATTTTAATTCTAAATAATTTTGTGATTATAAAAATAACAAAAAAGTTTCTTTTTTATCCATTATGTATTAATTTGCAGAATATTTTTTTAAATTTAAAATAAAAAATTTTAATTTTAATTCTAAATAATTTTCAAATTGAAAAAAGGGTTTCTGAATCAAATTTTTTTAAGATAAAATTTCAACTAGTTTAACATTTTATTTATATTTAATAGCATTTAATTATAGAGTTTCAGTTAAGAATGCGTAAAACTTTTTTTTTTATCCATTAAGTATTAATTTGAAGAATATTTTTTTTAATAAAAAAAAAAAATTTTATATTTTAATTCTAAATAATTTGTGAATTAAAATTAAAAAAAAAAAATCTTCAAAAATTCATGCAAAAAATTATGTTAATTCTAAATAATTTGTGAATTAAAATTAAAAAAAAAAATGTGTTTTTGAATAAAAAAAATTTTTTTTTAAATAAAATGTCAACTAGTTCAACACTTTTTGTCTTATTTATATACATATATTTAATTATAGTGTTTCAGTTAGAAATGTGAAAATCTTTCGTTTTTTATCCATTTATATTCTAGCTACATATGTATGTACCATATGTATTAATTTGAAGAATAGTTGTTTGTATTTGTTACTCTAATTATTAAATTAAAAAATATTTTCTCAATTTTTAAGCCAAGATATGTGGAATTTAAAGCAAAAAATAAAGTTTTTAAAAATTGTACATTAAAAAAAATAAAATTAAAAAAACCTAAAAATTTAATTCCTAAATTGGCATTAAAAATTAAAATGTATTTTAATAATTTAAAATGTTAATTTTAATTTAAAAAATTTTCATTAAAAAATAAAAAAACTGATGCCAAACATGTAAAATAATAAAAATTTTAATATAGTCAAAACAATTTTCATCGTAAAAGCTACATACTTCTCTCTTAGAGCTTATGTACACAACTTAACCTCAAATTGAACTCTAAACAAAAAGTTGACTGGGTGCTGTCAACTAGGCAGTGAATAAAAACATATTTACACACATTTTTCTATACATGTATGTACTTGTATGTATATATTTGCATAAATAAAGCTCTCATAATTTATGGCCGAGATAAACCAATTCATTTTCATTTTCATAGTTGGCACGAGTGTGCGTGAATTAAAACCGCCAGTTAGCCAATCCCAATGAATTTAGCGATCGTTGAGAATGCTCAGCGCTATGCTGCCAACTATTTTTAGCCGCTGCAAGCAGGCTCGATCCGTCATAGTAATCCTCACAAAAACAAAAACAAAAGCATTGTGACTACAAATGCAAATAAAATAAATAAAAATAAAATTAAACAAAATAAAGATTTGAGTGACAGAAATAATGCGAGCGGCTAATACGGCGACACGGAAAAATACAAACAGGCAACAAAATATTTTAATTTCGCATGTAATATAGTTTTTATTTTATTTTGAATTCTTTATTTATTTTTTATTTTTTACACATCAGTATGCACTAGTTGGCGTTGCATTATAATACGTACATGATTTTGCCGTTACTTCCGACAAATAATATTTTTTTTAATTAATACAAATCATGTTAATCTCTTGGCTAATATACTATATAGTCAACACAAAAAAATTTAAAAAATAAAAAAATTAGAAATTATTACAAACACACACAAAAAGTTAATATTTAGGAGAGTTATTTTTGTACATGTATGTATGTATGTAGATTAAATATTTATGTTTGGCACATGCATACCGAAGCAAAAGTGCAGGTGCAGGTGCATGTGTGTGTATGTTTATAACTAAGTATAATTAAATAATCTCATTTAAAGGAATAACATTGTATATATTTATGTGTGTGTGTGTGTTGTATGTATATTTTGTGAGTATATAGCTGTAAATACTAGACTGCAATTTCCTCAAAGTATTTATATATTGAATTATAATATTATTTTTTGTTTTCTTAACAGCTGAAAATGTGGCACAAAGCATTTTTTTGCAGTCGAGTATTTTTTTTTTCTTCAAAAATATACTAAAAATTTGTATACACACACACATACTAAATAAACAAAATATGCTAGTAGTGTTGTTGAAAACAAAAAACCTATAAATTACATACATACATAATTACTAATGCATATGGTACAATTTTAATATATAATTTCTTCTTTTGTTGTTTTTGTTATTGTTTTTGATTAACTAATTTACTGCGCTTATCAACTGATGCGTTTAGGAATTAATTGTACGCATCAAAATCATTTGGATAGACCCCTTGACATTGACATCGGGATGTGTAAAGGTGATTGTTGTTGTTGTTGTTGCAGCTGTAGCTGTTGTAAGTGTCCAGGCGGTAATGGTGATGATGGTGTTTGCTGGTGCATCAACTGTGGATGTGTTTGTGTTGGTAGTGGTTTTGGTGGTTGTGGTTGTAGCGGTTGCGATTGCAGCGGATGTGGTTGTAGCGGTTGCGATTGGTAAGGATGAGGTTGTAACGGTTGTTGTTGTTGTTGTAAGGTATGTGGTTGCGATTGCAAGGGACGCGCTTGCATCTGCATCGGTGGTGTGTGTGGTGACTGGGCGCGCAACTGATGTGCCGCTGCTAACGATTGTAATTGTGGTGATTGTGATTGTAGCGGATGTGGTGGTTGCAACTGTTGCGATTGTAGGGATAGTGATTGTAAAGGATATGCTTGCAATGGATGTGTGTGTAACGGTTTCAGCTGTAAGGGCTGAGCTGGAAGCGGTTTTGATTGTAGCGATTGTTGTTGTTGGAATTGAGGTGGTTGTTGCTGTGGTTGTAGTTGTGGATGAGGTTGCTGCTGTAATAGTGGAAGTTGCTGTTGTTGCGATTGTGGAATTTGTTGTTGTTGTAATTGTTGTGGTTGTTGTGGAATTTGTTGTAATTGTGATGGTAGTGCTTGTTGCTGTGATTGTTGTGTTTTTGGTGCTGTTTGTTGTTGTGTTTGTGGTGTTGGTTGTTGTTGTGATTGGGATTGTGACGGTGGCAGTGACTGTGACTGTGGCTGTGATTGCGAATGTGACGAGCTAGGGTTGCCCTTACTCGTTGTATTGCCTAAAAACCAAAAATAAAAAAAAAATTAAAAAAAATATTAACAAAATCATAATAAAAATTTTTTTTGTTAAATTTTTGAAAAAACTTGGAAAACATATGTACTAAATATGTATGGCAATGTTTTTGTATTAGTGTTTATATGTATATATATTTCATGATATTTTAAAGAAAAAGTGATTTCTATATTTTATTCTTTTTGTAAGGGTTAACGGTATAGATGTTAGTTGTTTTTGCATTAAAAAATAGTATATAACATATATTTTCAGTTAAAAAGTGTTTTTTTTTTATCCTACGATATCAACGATACAAAAATTAACTATAAAAAAATATATATTAAAAAAGTTGAGAACTGCTGAAACGTTAGTAGTGCAATTATATATTGATAGAAACCCCGTTTTCCAATAAAAATATCTTTATTTTTTATAACAAAAACTAAAGTTCTAATTAATTTAATATACAAGCAAAAGGATTACCCGTATTTTATAGTTATTATTTATATAAAGTATATACATTAGGATGTGCCAAAAAAAAGAATTAAATTTTCCCTTCAGATACCATGAAAATATCGTAAATGACGAAAAACAATCTGGTAAAGCTTGAGCTCTTATATTTATACTAAGGGGTGGCGCATAGTGATTTGTCATATAAATAACACAATATTCTTTTCTTATTTTGTTTGGAGATTACTGAGCTAAGCAACAAATCAAATTTTTCTTTTTAAACCACCCTAATATACATGTAAAAATGTTTTTTTTTTATATTTTTGAAACTAACCTGCCGTTGTATTCGATAGAAAACGTTTCGTTTTGTCCAATATATAAGGCAAATTGTAACCATCTTTTGTGTAGCTAAATGGTAGAAAAAATAACGAAATATTAAAATAAAATGTAAAAAATTTATTCTATATAGTTTTTTTTTTTTTAATTTGAATTTCAATATATATATTTATTCATAAGTTTTACTTACATTTCTGTACGTTTAGTGCAGAAAAGATTTTTGAAATTACTATAAATGCAGAAAAGCGTAAATGTGGGTAGTCCCTGACCCAAATAACGGGCAAACTTTATTTGATCCGCCTTATTTAAGCCACTTTGATTGAGTGAGAGAAATGGTCGATGATCCTGTACGTCGTATTCCTTAAAGAAATAAAAAGAAATATTTAAATTAATTTTCAATGATAAAATTTTTTTTAAAAATCTAGGAATAAGCAAATACCTTTTTATTGTTTTAGTCTTAAAGAAATATTCAATTTTCTAAACTTCTTTTGAATTTCCAACAAGAAAAATTTGAAAAAGGAGCTGAGATTGTATTTCTATGAAACTCAATAACGAACATCAAAAGTGATTAATGAAAATGAGAATGAGAAAATGCAATTTTCTGATTCTTGATGTTGTACTTCAACAGCAGTATCAGTTAATTCAGCATCTTCGTGAAGTGCGAAGGACTTGATATTCTTAGGAAATATAAAATTGTATCTAGTTTCTTCTGGGAAAGAAAGCTTACCGTCAGTAATTTTGTTAGATCTGGCGTGGTGTTGAGTATGTCATACAACAAATATTAGCCAAACGCCTCAGAATATATTGGCATAAATCGAAATTTTAGATTGCAACAAATGTTTTTTATTCGATGTCATTCAACATACCGAATGTACAAAGTCCTCTCCAAGTCATTTGACACATCATATGCAAATATTACTATATTCTAGATATAGACACATATCACACTTACAGTTGTCCACAAAAAAATAGAAGTAGCATCATTAACAAAACGAATCTTTCAATTTTTAATAAAAAAAAACATCTCAAAATTTTTGAAAAAGACATTCACTGATGATATATTAATATTCCATAGCCCATAAATATTGAACGTTAAGAAAATTTCTTATCACAGATTATGTTAAATAAACTAAAAATTAATTGCACATAAAAATATGAGTATTCTATATAATATGAAAAATTCTAAGTTTTATATTAAAATTATTTCAAACCTTTACTGAATATTAGAATAAATCATATTTCTTTGAATAGCTTCGGTTTTTTTAATAGCGCATCACACTTCCTGGAAATATAGTCTATGAAATACTGGCAATGTTGAAATGGTAATATTTCCCAAATCTCTTTTACTAACTGCCAGAAATAACTCGAATTGGTTAGTTTTCGTTCAATAACACTTTTTTCATATTAGTTATGAGGGTTTTTATGAAGTTGCGGTCAGAAGACTAAACAGACTGAGACATAACTTCAACTCCTTTGCCTCTACAACATTTCTTTGCACGCTTGCTGATCTGTTTATGGACATTATCTTCTTGGTATATCCATATAAATGCTATATTCCATCACAAATAGTGATAACATTTCCTCAAATATCATTTTAACATATGCCACTTAATCCAGGCGGCCTTCACTTAAGAGAGTTGAACAAACTCCACTATGTGAAAAGCTAGCCCTTACCATGATTTTAGCATCACCATGTTTGACGGTTTTTCTTGAAAATCAGGGATTATTTTGCATGTTAGGGGAACGCAGGACAAAGTTTCTAGAACGTATACTAAAAAATATTTAAATTTTGGATTGAACTGACCACAATATACGAGCCAGGAGACATGCTTTTTTCGCACATTGTATACGTGCGTGTTTCCGTTTTTTAGTAGCGGTACTTTTCGTGGACTTTTTGTGCTCTGACAATCGCCTACAAAGAGTGTCAGTATTAACTGATAAATTTAGTTCATTGCTGATGCTCTTGACTGACGCAATAGCATTAATTTTGCAGTATTGTCATTTATTGGGATTGTCAGCAATAGATGTTTGGCCCTTTCAACTTTCACTTCTCAGATCTCTTTATATGTACACAGAACGTGATCAATCGCTACCGATTTCGCTATCGCCTTTACTTACTTTATTTTTATAATCAGCAACACATTCAACTGGTGTTTAACAAAAAGGTGTTTTACCCCATTCTCTAAAGCCAGAAATGACATCTGTCAAAAAAAAACTTTATGGACTATCCTGGTGGTTAGAAAATTTTGAGAATAAAATATATCGTCAAACATAGAATATATTGAAATATTATGGATTCTTTATAAGATTTTCTTGTAAAAGTATGCCATCTGATCAAATTTGACCCGGACTGGTCAACATAAACTGCGCACACAAACCTAAACGTTACAAAAAATGTTTCCTCTATTTGTACAACTATGATTCATGACGCGAAAGGTTTAACTGACGATTTTTACCATGAAAAACATTGAACAACAAGTTTTATTGAAATTTTGTGTTTCCAATGGAATCACGGCTACGGAATCGTTGAACATGTTGTAGAAATGTTTTGGGGAGTCTACCTAAAATGCATTCAGTGAAAGTCGTAAAGGGATCAAAAACGTGCCTCTGTTAAATGACCATAACATCGAAAAAGTCAAAGAAACAGTGCTTGAAATTCATACTGCTGACATCTTAGAGATATGTTAACAGAAGATCTTAACATCTCTTATGGATCGACTCAACACATTTTGAATAATATTTAAGGTATATGTGGTGTATGAAGAGCGTCAATGCTTGACTCGTACCAATAGATCTGAATCTTTTACACAAATGTCGAATAGAGGTCGCAAAAGAGATACTTGACAACGCAGCTGGGGACCTCACATTCATTAAACGCCATATTACTAATGACAAGACATGGGTTTATGTATATGACGGCAAAACTGTCCAACAATCTAGCAAATGGCGCTCCAAAACTGAGTCGAAACCGAAAAAAACCAAAATTCGCTGAAGGCACTGAAGGCCTAGTCAGCCAGGGTTTTTATTTTTAAGGCGAAATGTATTTTTTTTTGTCAGTCTGTATACATTTTGTCTGACTTTATTTTTACCACAATTCTAGGCAGTTATTATTTAATCATATCTTAAAGCCACTTTAAGAACTGAGCAGAGCTATGTACATATGGTATATGAGAAACACTAAGTAAGATTAAAGGATTGGAGAGTTTGATATACCAAATGTTTTTACGAGTACATATTTTGTTTGTGGCAAAACGGTGATGTGCTACAAAGTCTAAAAGCAAACTTATGAAAATACAGTTAAAATTCTAATTTTAGTACAGATATATGTATATGTATATGTGGCAGACATTTGTGAGTACATTTGGATTCTGCATACGCCAGATAACAAGCGCCATTGTGCATATAAAATTTATTGCTCAAATATTTCAAAGCAAATATAGTTTATATCATAAAATTTTCTAAAAAAAACAAAAATCCACTTTATATTTGAGTTATGCCTGCAGACTCAGTGGACCTCTCTTCTACTGCTATTAAATATATAAATATATTTATATTTGTATGATGATACACCCAGCAGTAAAATGGATGCGCTCGAGCCTCAAGTGGAACTAATCAATTTGAATTGTAGTGGTGTGCTATTAATGTGCGTGTATATGTGTATGCATGTGTGAATATGTAATTTCCTGAGTGCCACAAACTTTGTGCTTTTGTTAATTCAAGCACAATTACATACACATATGTACGTGGGTTTTAATTTTTGCTGTCGCTTTCTATCAATTTGAAATGAGGCACGCAATAGTTGCTTTGAAATTATGCGCTTCATAATACCGTTTCATTTTTGCTACATGCATAGAATTTATATGTGCATACATATTTATATTAGAGCAACACTTATAAATGCACATACACATACAGGCATAACTATAATCAGCATATATTGTACATGAATATACGTATGTATGTGTGTATGTATGTATATGCAAATTTTAAAGGTATTAACAGGTATGTATGCTTTATATACATATATATATATTATATGTATGAATGTATGTATAATACATTGCATAAATTTACATACATACATACAATATAAAATTTAAATGAGTAAAAGTACTGAGTTCAAGGAAGGCCGCATATACAATATAACTATATTATACCCAACACACATATTGGAAATGTTACTTTTTACATGCAATTAACTTATTTTTTTCAGGTACTTAATTTCTAAATACTATTATATTTTTCTCATAAAATATTTCACATGAAAAATTTTGCTTTCCAGCATTATCTAACCTTTACCATAACCTTCAAAAATTTTAAAAGTACAAATTTTCTTCAAAACCTCGAATCAAATCTCAAATATTGTACCACAGCGGCATCTATGGTAAGCTTTAAATAAAAGTAAGCAATAGACGTTAGTTTATCGTTCTAAAAACAGTGACTCTACATACATAAGTACATATGTAAGATTGCACTATATTTTTGATAGAAAAATAAATTTTTTTTTATTAAAATTTCGGTAGAAAATAAAATATTTTCGCACCTCTTTATAAAAACAAGCTTTTTTGTTTGTAACACCCAGAAGGCAACGTCGTAGATCTTATATGTATTTCATATGCTATATTATTTATATAAATATGTATATAAATGATAAGCGTGACGAGCTGACTCGATTTATCTGTCTATACCATCTGATCAAATTTGACCCGGACTGACAAAAAAGCTTTTTCAAATATTTTAAAACAGGTATTTTTATCAGCTTGTTATCAGCTTGGGATGGGATGACCTACAGTGCCTTCAGTGATCTCCGAAGCGGATTTTACAGTTTCAAAAACAGAAAAAAATCACAGAGAGCCAAATCTACCGCATAGGATGGCTTTTTATTTTTGACCGACTTTGACATGTTTTTTCGGTTTCCGTCATATTCATAAACCCACGTCTCGTCCAGTAATGATGCGTTTTGATGAATGTAGAATCCTTAGCTAAGTTCTTCAGCATATCTTTTTCGACCTCTACTCGACGTCGTTTTTGCAAAGATTCATGTCTTTTGGTATGAGTCTAGCATTGACACGCTTCACACCCAAAAAGATTAACCAAAACGCCTTGAGTCGATCCATAAGAGATACTGAAATCGTCTGATATCGCTCTAATGCCAACACGACGATTTTCAAGCACTGTTTCTGTAACTTTTTCGATGTCATTGTCATTAAGAGAGGCACGTTTTCGATTACTTCACGACTTTCACTGACTGCATTTTAGGTAGACTCCCTAAAACACTTCTACAACATGTTTAACGATTCTGTAGCCGTGATTCCATTGGAAACACAAAATTTCAAGCAAACTCGTTTTTCAGTTTATTTCTCCATGGTAAAAATTGACAGACAAACTTTTCGCGTCGTAAATAAACAACTTTCAAAATACACTCATTGACATAAAGAGATCAAAATTCACACAAACATAAAAAAATGGTTGTACCAATCTAGAAAAAATGTTCGATTCGGTTTGTGCGCGAATTGGTCTCTCAGTTTTTGAGATATCAAGCTGAAATTTCGCCCACAACTTTTGTTTTACAAGATGCTGCTTATTTTTCGGAACCGCCGATATCGGACCGCTATAGCATAGAAATGCAGCTGTGAAGTGTATTATAGCTTCGCAGCAGCCAAAGTTAACACTTTTTAAATTATTATTTATACATTCAAATGCAGGTGTGACAAAATATAAATAGAGAAATGTTATACCTTTTTCCTTACTACTGGAATATATTGTCAAGATTATGTATTTTTCAAGACTCTGAATGTCTACAAGGTGCGTTCCAAAGTAAACAGGACTTTTAAAAAAATGACAGAACAAATGGTTTTATCGGCAAAATCAATTAATTTTATTCAAAATAGTCTCCTTCTGCTTTAATACAGCTTTTTGCACGGTCCAAAAGCATGTCGAACGAGTGTTTTAGCTCGTTGCCCGGTATGGCCGCCAGTATGCCGGTGCAAGCCTTTTGAATGGCCTCCACGTCTGCATAACGCTTTCCTTTCATCGGCAAATGCATTTTTCCGAAAAGGTAAAAGGTAGAAGTCGCACGGTGCCATATCAGGTAAATACGGGGAGTGGTTGATTGTTAAAATGTGATTTTTGGTCAAATAATCGGCCACAAGCGTCGATCGATGAGACGGCGCATTGTCGTGCAACAAACGCCAACTTCCATCTTCGCGATATTCGGGCCGAACACGTGGAATACGGCGCACCAAACGCTTCAAAACTCCAAGGTATGATACCGCATTAACGTTTTGGCCGGGTAGAACAAATTCTTTGTGGACAATACCCTTGGAATCATAAAAACAAATCAGCATTGTCTTCACTTTTGACTTCTCCAGACGCGATTTTTTGTGTTTCGGCTCATTTCTCATTTATGTCCGCACGACCACTTTGAAAACGTTGAAACCACTCGTGTACTCTGCCACGGGATAGTCAATCAACGCCACAAACTTGTTTCATCAATTGAAACGTTTCGGTAAAAGTTTTACTAATTTTAAAACCAAATTTAATGTTGGCTTTTTCTTCGAAGCTCATTTTCGCACTGATGACAAAAACATACTGACACTTCAAACGAAATAACTTCACTTCCAATACTTGTAGATGAAATGTCATGAATTTTTTACTGGAAGTCGATAAAGGATAGCAGATCCTAACGCACTAGTCGACATATAGATGGCGCCACTAGAGTTTACTTTCTTACCTTTGTACTGTTTACTTCTTACTGGAACGCACCCTGTATATAAATAAATCATTGGCATAATATTTATTTTCTTAAGCATAATTTTTTAAGAACAATTTTGTAAAACATTTAAAATTTTTATTTTCAAAGTTTTAAATTTATAGTAAATTTGCCAACGATATCCCTAAGAATAAATATGGTTTTATTCAAGTTAATGCAAATAATAATTATAGGGCTTATTAAGTATACTCTACTACACTGCAAAAAATGATAATTTTGCTCATTACGAATGGTTGGTTTAAGGACGAATGATAAATTTTATTTTTTAAACTGAAAATTTTGCAACAAAAAATTTCAATAAAATACAAAAATGTTGCACTCAATGTGTGCTGGGTATAAAAGTGGCAAAGTTAAATGTGCCTAATATTTCATCTGCATTGTGGAAAAAAGATACGAAATATGTATTTCAGAAAACTTTTAATGAAGCCATTACGCCAGCAAGCAACGCAACGGCGACGATAGCAGTGAACCCAGCAGTAAAGGGTTGCTACCACCACGCTTAATCACACACGCACACACACACACAACATACGTTCAGGCATGAGTAGAAATTCGTTTGAGTTTATTTGAACTTAAAGTTCAGTTCGATGTGTGTGTGTTTGTGTGCGTGTGGTGCTATTATGGTAGGCTCGTTGCACACCCTGTAAACACCCTCTGCTCTTATGTGTGTACGCCGAAAACTGAGCTGTAAACTTATCATTGCAAACATGAGCATAGAAATACATACAAACACACATGAGCCACACACACATATATACTACTTATGAATGTAAAAACTTATTTACATATGTATGTGTTTGTGTGTGCATAAAGGATATGTGTGTACTTTGGGTTTTGATTATGTTAAAAATCAATAGAGTAGAGTGAGGTTAGTGTTTCTAAGGTGGTGGTGCTGCTGCTGCTATGTGTGATGACTGTATGGAGATCGAGTTTTAGATAAAACGCATTAGAATGTGATGTCGAGTGTATGGGTTGAAGTAGAAATCCATACGCACATATAAATATGTACATGTGTGCATTAGGGTGTGCCAAAAAAACATAAATTTTCGATTAGAATATATCGCCCGAAATTACTAAAAAAATTCTGCTAAAGTATCACGCTAAATAAAAAACAAAGTTTCTATGAATTTATCGAATAAAAACAACAAAAGTTACAAAAAGCATTAACCGCATTATAACACCCTTCACGGGTGCTTTTCATATAGCATAAAAGGGTATAACAAGATTTTTATCGTGATTTTGAACCTTTTTCGTAGGTCGTTAACTTCTCTACACAAATTAGTTTGCATTTTCACTGTACAATAATTTGTTCAAATGCATTGAACTTCCAAACAAAATAAGAAAATATTAAATAATTAAAATATTTATATGTATGAGGAATCACAATGCGGCAACAGAAATTTTAATATTTAGAGCTTAAAATTTACTTTTAAATTAAAAAAATTGCCCCACCCTAACTATACATACATATGTTTGTGTGTTTGTATGTTTATATTTTTATATTATAAATGTATAGAAAGATGAGAGCACGTAACTAGGATAATGCATGAGAAGCAGAAATATATTTTTTTTACAAGAAAACACATGTATTACTATGCACACATACAAATAGACAAATATATTTATATTACATATATATGTGCATATGATTAGTATGTAGAAGCTTTTGATAACTTAGGCAAGTGCTTGTGCAACTCTTTATATTTGTATGTATGCATGTCTCCTTGTAGTTCTGGAGCTTAGAAATTCGAAACTCAAAAACTAACTTACCAAGCAACCACCTTTAATTTGATATACATATCTACATGGCGGGCGGAAGCTGAAGACATGTGTGATGGCGCGGCTAACAGCTTCACTTCGCAACACAAACACACACACATACACAAATACGCACAAGTCATTACACGCTATCAGACTCAAACCGATTTTCAATTCCACACCGAAGTCGAAACTGACTTCGACTTTCGTCACGATTGCCTTTGCCATGCCGTGCCGTGCCAACACCTTCCTTCTGAGTATGGACGCCCAGCGCTGTGTGTTTTGTTTTTGTATGAAGATGGCAAAGGCGGAGACGATAATGATGATGCTGATGCGATGGACGTGTGAACGGACGCGCGCCGTCAAGTGTTGATGCCACAGTTCGCAATCGCCACACACAACAATTTCGGGTGTTGATAATGATGTCGAGCGCAATGTATGTATGTATGTACATATGTGTGAGTGCTGATTGCGCTTACACACACAAGCGTGCATAAATATGCAGCTTATCCATATATCATACATATTTACATTTCTATGGGTGTACACAGTGATATGATTGTTCTGTTGGATGAGCGCTTGGTGGGCGCTATCAGCGAGTGGCACTTGCGCGTGCGGTATTTTGGTAATTTAAACCCTTTGAATATTTAAATAACGTTGTAATGGCGCGATTGTGATAGAGTAATATTTTGGTACGGTGGCTTAAATGATAAAATTTATGGAAATGTGTGCATGTGTATGCAACTAACTAATATTTACAAAGATACAGGGAACCACCAGTAATATTTTACGACCCTGGACAGCGTATGTCCCAGAACAAAACGTCGGAGGCCTTAAAAAGTATATATATTATATAGAAATGATGAGCTGAGTCGATTTAGCCATGTTTGTCCGTCCGTCTATTTTGAGTTATCTATCTAAAATTTTGCACATAGCCTTTTCTCTCCAAGAAGCTGCTAATTTATCGAAAACGAATATCGACCACAATTGGTCAGAACTATCATACAAACCGATCGATCAAAATCAAGATAAAGACTATAGGTGGTTTGTGGTTTTTACAAGAAACGCTCAATAAGCGAAATGATATTTTAAAAGGTTGACATTACTTACAGCCTTGTGGCCCAGACTTATATTCAGACGATTTTGTAAACTTATCTTTCACTCCTGTCTTCAATTTGCCAAGCGTGGCAGTGTGGCGAATGGAACACATTATACCAGCTGTTCAAACAGATTGGCAGCACTAAAAAAAAACCGTCGAAAATTGCACATATTTGCGCACACTGCATCAACTGTTTAGAAGCACTGAGCAATTTGACAGTTTAGAAAAAAAAGAATAAAAAATGCTTTATAAAAACGGTTGCTAAATTATATTTTTAAAATTTCAAAAATTGACAGAGCATTTTGATTTAATTAACTAAAAGATTAATTTTTTTGAATATATGACTTTTGCCGCTTTTAGCAGCTTTCAGATGAGGTTAACCTAAAACTGGTATACATCATTGAAATAAGGAGCAAACGTAATGTCTATAATTTTAGTTTTCTAGTAATTTCCATACTAACTCTTCGAAGATGAAATTCCTCTTTCCGCAATAAAAAAAAACTGTGTAGTAACCCTTTTATATCGAGCCTTACGTTTTCTACTCACAACTAAATTGTATTTTAAGTTTTAAGTTTTGGGTATCAATCAAAAAAAAAAATTTGGTTTTTATTTCTGAAGAGTAATTTGTCACATGACCCATTCATAGTGTTAAAACTGACCTAAAATGAGAAAAATCATACTTGTTTACATTGAAGAAAGCGGTTATAACTTATTTACTGAGGTATCAGCTTATTCTTTTGTATCAAATTTAACGCGCTAGTTTGTAGCGAGCAGAGAAAATGCGAATCGAACATTAGCAAGTTGAAAGATTAATGCACCACCCTGTACTATACAATTATGGCTATCTCATATGCAAATCTGTCTGCATATAGTATATGTATGCGCTTTTATGAGAAGAAATATTTTTATTATTCAAATTTACAAAATTACGCAAATCATGTATTTTTGCCATTTTAAAATTTAATGGACCCCTAGGGGCTTGCCAATGTGAAATACTAATTATGTTTAGGTTGCACCACGTACCTTATGGGATTTTTGGCGGATTCGTGGTTAAACAATTTTTCTACGATTTGTATAGCCACTTAGATGGGGGCGGGGGAGTCTTTATCCAAAAAAGTTCTTTTCTAGCATCTGTGAATAATTGTCGAAGTTTTCGAGTTCATTTGTCCTAAAATAAATATATTTATATATACATATATCATATGTATGTATGCCTCGAAAGGGTTTTTAGAATGTCTATTGCTTTGATGAACTGCATGTTGGCGACCTCTCAACGTTGCGTACTGTAGGAAAATGTAAACCAAGCGACAAATAGCGTTATCAGATGTTGCTTTGGCGACGACGATTTTCATGTTAGGGAAAGACAACAAAACTATTATTTTTGATATGAAACAGCATTACTTCGGTGTCTCCATGGGAAGCGATTCTCGATTAGAATTTAGTTCAGTAATAAACTTAAAGCGTTAATAAAGGTCAATATTGTTCAACTGAAATAAAAGTTGACGCAGCCGTTCCCACGACAGTCGGGTCTACGTAACCGGAACGGACCCGAATTTTTAACACTTAGGACTTTTATCACAAGGACTGTCAAGTCCGCAGAATTTTGCCGCTACAACAACAACATGACGCAGCCTATAAGTGATTTCAACATTTTCTAAAGACGCACAGAGAAAGCGAAGAATGTTAAAGGTGGAGAGAGAACATATTTTATAGGAGAGCTAAAATGTTGAAAAAAAGAACAAAAATCTTTACGAAGCGATATACTAGGTGGATCTGTTCTAGAACCCATCTTTAATTTTTTAAACGTCATGTTTTGGTTGTTCCAAATAATATATTTATTAGAAAACAAGAATAAATGAAGATTGTTCCCAAAAAAAAAAACGAAATAAAACAATAATATTGTAATAGTCGGTGACTTTCATAAAGAGTTTATTTGTGATGCGCTCATACTTATTGGATGTAGATCAGTAAATAATATAGAGTTAAATGGTTTATTTACAACACACAGAAGGAAACGTCGGAGACCCTATAAAATATATAAATAAATGATAAGCGTGAAGAGCTGAGTCGATTTAGCCATATCCGTCCGTCGGTTTGTTTATACCCAAACTAGTTCCTCAGTTCTTGAGATAAAGATCTGACATTTATCTCACTTCTTTTCTCCCCAAGAAGCTGCTCATTTGTCGGAACCACCGACTTCGGACCACTATAGCATATAGCTGTCATACAAAACTGATACATCAAAATTATATCCTTGTTTGGAAAACTTTTTTATTTGTCAGGATATCTTCACAAAATTGGTTATAGATTATTGTCCAAGGCAGCACTACAATCTACGAATGAATTTTTCTGATCGGAGCACTATAGCATATAGCTGTCATACAAATTAGCCGATTAAAATCACGACAAAGATCTTTTTAAACCATTTTTTGCTTAAAGAAATGCACCTGTGAACGGTATTATAACTTCGGTTGCACATTTTTTCTTGTCTCAGCACAGTTGTTCAATCTGGCGATCCAGTCTTTTTAGTTGCTAAACGTAAAGCTTACCCGATTCAGTGGTATAGGTGATTTGCGCTCTCAACATCCTAAGATTGTGAGTTAAACATCTCTTTGTCTTTGATTTTTTAGTTTAACTTTAAGATTTGTGGCATAAATTGATTTCAAAAGTTTTCCGAGCGATCTTTCCAAGGAGCCTTTATTGAGGAAGCACAAATTTGGCCATACTTTTTGCCAATAGTAACTATAAAGGAATTCGCATTCGCAAAAAGCGTTAGTTTGCAGTTAGTAACACTTTCTTGCAGGTGAATCATCAACGGGACAAATAAAACGCTCTGCTGCACATGACCATTATAACTGAAAGCTTACAATTTAATGCAAAGCTGATGCCAGATACATATATATACTTATATATAAAACTATAAATATACAGATGAAAATACATACTTATATTGATGTTTGTAGGTATACGAGCATTATCTTTCGAAACTACAAATATCAAACAACTAAGTACAAATACCAACAAAATACAAATATATATATGTATATGTGTGTGTAAGTAACATATATACGAATTTATGTAGATTGCACGCAATTTTAAACTTATTATAAACATGTATGGGTAAATTGCGTAGCTTACAAATACATATGCACCTACATACATACATGCAAACAAGTGTGTCTGTGTATTTTCGGGCATAGTTCAAAAATTAGGCACGAAGGATGTACGAGAAGCACTAAAAAGTCTACATCTATTTAGGTGTGTAAGTGGGTGGCAGATGGCCTGGCCGAATTACACATTACAAATGTATGAGTGTGCTATGTCTGTGTGTGTGTGTGCTGTTATTATAGCAGTGCTGTTCGTCCTTTCGTCTGTCTGTCGCATGAATATTTAGTTTAATTTTGAGGGTGGCACTCATGTGCACAATGAGGCCAAATGACTTTTTGCACTTCGCGCTGCATACTACAACTGGCTTTTCGGGAGCTTTCTCACACACGACACACCAGCTAGTTAATAATTTGTGCAAGTGTTATTTGCATCTATGTGTGTGTGTGTGTGTGTGTATTATGGTCACCGGGTAGTTAAAGGAATGTGCTATACTGATAATCTATGGGTGTTGATGGGTGGACGCTGGGAAGCCCTTCGGTATGCGGAACGTGTGTATGTATTTATATATGCTTTGTATGTGTGTGTATATTTATTTGTATGTATATTTTTATGTGTGTATGCATGTAGTCTATACGAACATGAACATTGCCTGGGGACTAAAATTTTGTAACGATTTCGCTCATTTCAGCCACAAAACTTTTACAAATAAGTTTATTATATATGTAGGGATGTGTGTGTGTAAATATATATATATGTGTATACAATTGTATATACATACATACAAGATTTTAATACTGCTACACCCCACAATTTGTAGAGCTTTAACAGCCATAAAGAGAAATACATTTCTACAAGCATACATAAATGTATTAAAAATACATGTATATAAATAGGTACTCGTATGTGGCATACAATTATTTTACATGCACATACAAAAACATATGTACATATATACATACATACAAACATATATTTTACATTAGTTACTGTCGATATTATGACTGCTATTATAGCAGTGAGGTTAGGTAGAAGGTTGTTCGTCGTCGTTGTAAATTTGTATACCATATATCAATAATGCATATGAGTATGAATATATGCATGTAAATGCATATGCAATATCCAAAAATTCATATTTCAATACATACATATAGACGATTGTAAATTTTGGCAGGTGTCTACACAGGATCTACAAACATATACATACGTATAAGCGTGCACATTAACTATTAACACAACTATGTATATATATATACATATATTTGTAAATACATATTTACCACATAACTACCATATATAAATCGTTATATACACACATACGTGCATGCAAATTTCATACACATTGTGACTCAAGCCCAGCGGTTACCCATCATCATATACACATGAAAGCCATATTATACAATATACATTTATAATAAATATTTTAAAGTGGAAATTGTGAAAACTACTACATAACTGCTCGATTACATAACACTATCGAAATGTATATAATTATATTCTATATATAATATAACTACTAAGATTATTTATACATATATGTACATAATACCACTATATACTTGCAAATAATATATTATAACGGTATGCAATTCGAAGAGAAACTCATCTGGTCACAGGTACAGTAACCACGATAAATACAGGTGAATATTGTGATTGAAAAATTGAGTATAACCACAGGATGGTGCCGTCACCCGTTCGGCATACCGAACCTTCTTTTTACACGTTACGTTAATAACGGACGAGAATCCATATACAAGTATTAAACGTTTATATACACACACATATTGTACATACTATAATTTATTATACAATATTGTTGTAGACTATCGATTAAGTATAAATAGTTTCGCTATATTTATTTTTATGTAATACTCAGAGTATGTCTATCTTCTGGATGGAAAGTCTCGTCCTTCGAAAATAGATACATTTCTTTAACAGATCAAATAATGATCGTTAATAGTAGCTAGTTGCTGTCTATATTATATAGTACTGGAAAAAATGTTATATAGTACTGGAAATATGTCAAATGAAAAAAGGGACAAGCAGCTCTACGAAAACTTATTCGAGATTAATTTCCGATCTGTTGTGATACCTAAAACTAAATATTGATCATAAAGCGCCTCATAATTCGACAAAGCAAATTTATTGAGGCGGCTAATAACAGTTTCGGCTACATCTCCCAGTTCGCTGAAAGTATGACTGCCGAGCCGTTTCAAACTCAATCTTGCAAAAGCTGGACAATGGAGAAGTGTTTGGAAGTTTCTACCTCACCTTCCACCATACAACTTTGACAACTTGCGTCCGAAAAGATGTTTAGTCTTACCTCATAGAGGCCTATGGCACAAGGTCCAGTGAGAACTGCTAAAAGCAAGTGGTTCAGTGGATATGCTGCGTTCTACCTTAGATGAGAAGCAGCTGGTCATCGACCAAAACCTACTAAGCTCACGTGAGGTCCATAGGTTCAGTGCTAGAACGCAGGAGAGCATCGAAGATCCAGCTCGTTCCCATTCATGTAGGTAGGAACACCTCTTGCGAACTCATCGACTTTGCAGTTTTCTCGCATGCAATTTTAGCAATTCGCGCCCGACAGGATTCAGTTAGAACAACTACAGTTGCGACAATAGCTAAGAGTATATAACTGAAAGATCTTTTACGTTCCACTCTGCAACGAAGTACTCACTCAGTCTCAAACTGATGAAATTGGAGCAAGAATGCCTTTCTAGAAAGCCCACAGGCTTTACAGATGACCTGACATCCAAACAAAGTGTGATAACAAAGTAGATTGATGCTATTGGTAATTAGATCAAACACTTCTCCACTAGTTTTGAGCGAATTGTCAGCGAGCTCTATGCCAGTTTTGTCGTTTTTCTAGAATACATCTCTGAAGGAAGATACAGTTCGGAGTAGTACATCTACTACAGCCTTGAATGTAGTCACCTCTGAAGCTAGCCTCTCCAACTTTTTCACAGAGCTTCGACGCACACGTGAAAAAACTCACTACCCATCTTCGCCTGTCGTTTCGTTCCACTCAGGTGGATGCGCAGAAAAAAAACAACTAGGGGTAATCTCCGCGACGCAGTGGTCCAGGTTATTAGAGATGCAGGCGAAGTTTCGGAGAATTTCCGAATTTCTTTGGTCATGTATCCAGCTTCCATAAGTCTAATATCAACCTCTTCTGCAATGCTGACAGCTTAATCTATGGATGCTAAGTTAAGAATGGCTTAAAAATACTAAACTTGAAAGACTTAGTTTGTTTAAGAAACCTATATTTCAAAACCTGATCTCCATTCAAAGGATCAACACAGAAATCTATAATTTCCGCAAAAATAGAAATTTTGGCTCTTCTTACTATGTATTGGGCATTTCTAGAGATTATATGATATACAATCACACATGAAACCTCCATCCTCCTCTATCCGAATCCTCGATTTATAAAAATATATTAATAAATGTAGTGCATGCTACTATGAAAAATAAGAGTTGGACGCAGAAATACCAAAAGGAGAACATATTTCATTCTATAAGGAATCAATTAATTCTCAGAGAGGAAATAAAAAGTCAAGCAACAACCCCTTTTTACTCGTGGAGTAGGTTTTAGAAAAAAAATCAGCAGGGTTAGGAAAAACTCAATACCTATAAACAAAACTCCACCTATGAGCCAGTAGAAATAACAGTGGCCTTTAATAGTTTACGTCCACATCTGACATACACATATACAGCTAAAATTTTACTTCAATTTCAAATCAAAATTTACATCAATTTTATTAAATATACTGAAAGCATGCTCACCTGACAGAACTTGATAAAGTTTTCGACAACTACCGATTTATCCGAGAGCGTCATTTGACCGGTAAAACGCACACCTAATTGCTTCAAATTTTCCTTCTTCTTCGCCGGCAACTTATTCATATGCTGAAATATGCCCTCCTCCACCTTATGCGATGGATGCACATCAAAGTTGTCTTTAATGGTGAAGGTAGCTAATGGTTTGGGCGCGCTAGCCGCCGAACCCGAGTGTAACATAGCGAAGTCCGAACTGCCAGTAGCGGCGCCCTCGGAAGAAGTATTCGAGTTGGAAGCGTTTAGGTGTGAGCTGGGAAAGGCCAAATTGGATACCTCCAGGGAGGATTCATTCGAGTTGGAACTATTCGTAGCCGTAATTTGATGCATATCGAAAATAGTGTGTTTGGAATCATGATCGAAGACGTCCAGCGCATTGGCATCAAGACTGTTCGAAGTGCGCGATACGGAAGACAATAGAGCGGCGGCTTTGCGTGAAGAGCGTGATTTATGCGACGTGCTACTATCCAAATCGATCAAGCTAGACGATGATGATGCTGCTTGCGTTTGACCAGCTGACGCACTGCCAGCGGCAGCATCACCTTGCGGCTCGCCGTTATTGTAATCGTTCGAGTGACGCAGGTATTTAAGGAATTCAAAGGAACCATCGAAATGCTGTGCACCACTCGGATTGGGCACAATAGGCGTGCCCGATTGATTGCTATTCTGTAATTGTGTTATAGGATGCGGTGTACCGGACGCGCCGCTGATCATTGGACTCGCACCTGCAGCTGTAGCCCAACGTTGTGGCGTTGTCGGATAATTTGGCGTCGTCGCAGCTGTTGATAGGTGCGGTGAAGCGAGGTGATTGTGTGAATGAAAGGCATTGCTGGGAGCGGCGAGACTGCCAGGTGTGTGCGGTGCATGACCGGCGTAAGGATGTTGCGCATGTGGATGTGGGTGGTGTGGCAGATGAGTGGGATGTTGTGGTGTATGATGTGCGGCATGCAAATGTGCGGCATGTTGCAATTGCTGCACGCCGGCCGGTGCCGTATTGGAGGCGTTCGTGGGCGTTAATGTGGAAGTGTTGGCTGTTTCCGTGCCACAATTACCAATAGAATTCATTACACCATTATTATACGACGATTCAATGCTGCTTGGCAACCCCGTCGTGTTGGCGCCAGCGCTTATGTTAGCATTGTTGTTGTTGCCACTATTACCAACACCACCATTGTAATACTGTTGTTGTTGTTGCTGCGATGCTGCCTGCTGCGCTGTTAATGACGATGCTGATGATGTAGCGGCAGCCGCTGCTGGTGATGGCGGCGCTGGTGACGTGCCAGTGCCCGCACCCGAGCCGAACACTTGAAAATCCTCGAAGGACGAAAACTTTAACTCGCCATTGCTCAAATACTTGGCGAATTCTGATGAATCGTTGAGGGAATTGAGGAAGAAAGAGCTGAAATTGCTGGATATGCAGGACATTTTCGTTTCGTTTTTTGTCGCTGTTGTTGTTGTATGTGTGTGTATATGTTTATTTCTTTTATTTTTCTAATTCACGCGCACAGTTTGTATGGCTGTGTCGACTCCGTGCTCCAGCCTGTGTTTTATGTGCCTTTCGCTAGCTGTTGGTTTTGTTGTTGTTCCTGTCGTTTTCTATTTACTGTTGTTGTTGTTGTTGTGTGGGTTTGTCGCGTCGTGTTTGCGCGCTGTGTGGCACCGTATTGTGCTGCTAGTGCACTGTTGCTTTATTATGATTGTTTTGTATTGGATTTTTTTTGTTGTATTTTTTTATTTTTTTTATTTTACCTTTTTGACGTTGTGGGGGTCACGCGTGTTGTTTTGGTTTGGTAGGTGGAAGTTTGTGTGTTAACGTGTTAATAATACTGTTAAGAATACCTACGACCTTGTCAATTTCCACTTGTTTTTATTTTATTTTTATTTTTTTGTTATTGTTGCATTTTTAAAGCTTCTTTGCATTATAGGAAATTTCGGTGTTTCACTATTTAATTTATTATTACTAAATTTTTGTTGTAATTAGCACATAATACACTAGGCTTAGCATGTAAATTTGTTGTTTTTGTTATAACTTATTAATTATTATATATTCTTTTTATAATTATTTAATTTGATTTCGTATGTTTTATTTTGTATCTTATGCTTTAGTCTCGCTTCGACTGTACTAATTAGTTTAGAAAATGGCACATAATTTCTTCGTCTTCCCGTTTATGGAAAGCACGTAGACCAGTTTTTTGTTGTGGTAATTTTCAGCAATGTTTTTACTTATGCTACATATGTATATTATTTTTATTATTATATTTTTTTCTCTTAACTAATATTGTAACAACAGCACTTCACAATTGCTTAAAATTAAAATTGTAATGAAAAAAAAAAACAAGTGCATATACTCAGCACATGCTCGACAACACAATACCTATACTATATACGCACAGATACACATATGTATGTATATGTATATACACTAACACAATTGTAAGCGCTTATACCCCATACGTCGCTTTAATTCGATTTTACTTTTGAATTAACCACACACGCGAGCACATTTGAACAATTGTTTGAGTGATTTTATTGTTGTTGTTGTAAGCGTGCGTTTCCTTTGCCCCGCCTTGACGTTGGCGTTGACGTTTTGGTTTAGTTTGAGAGCACACACGCCTTGCCTTTTGCCTGTGCCTATTCAATATTCAATTGCACTTTCTTGTGCAGATATTTTCTATTCACTAACACCACCACAACTACGTACATACATACAAACAACAACTACAACTGCCGCTATCTATTTTCGCTCAATTTTCATCGCTTTTCGCTGTGTGCCCGTATTCGTGTGCGTGCGTGCGTGTGTTTGTGTATTTGCTTCCACTTTAATTTTAAATATTAAAAATTATGAATTTTCTTTCGCCACTTTTCTTCGCTTTACGAAAACGGCTTCGTCTCGGCATGCCGACGCGTCGCTTGCTTGCTGGTTTGTCGCAATTGTTGGAAGTGTGCCTCTAGCTGTTTGCTATCGCTATTTCCCCACTACTACTAGACTGTGTTGTTGTTGCTGCTGGTCCGGCCGGCCCAGGCGTGTGCGAGCGTCAAGCAGGCAGTCAGTCAGTCAGCAAGGCAGTAAAGCCGCAGCGCAGCGTGTTTTAGTTGGATTTTCACTTTAATTTTCTTAGTTTTCTTTCGGTTTGCTTGGCGTTTTACTTGTTTCTTGCCTTACAGCTTTGAGGTTTCCTTTACTTTTCGGTTATTTTTTATTTATTTATTTTATTTTCTAGTATTTTTATTGCTTTTGCCACATTTTTGCGCCACAGTCGTATTTAATTACATTCGTTCTATGCCGTTATTTGTGTATTTTACTTTTTATAAACTCGTTACGGTTAGCAGCGTACTTAGTTTTCGGCTAGTCTCTCTATTAGCTGTGTCTAGTCTGCGAGTTAGACGAATTTCTTTATGCCACACTGCGCGTTCGGCGTTCTTCAAATGCTTGTTGCGTATACAACGTTGGTATTTAGTGCCCGTAACGCTGTCGTCAAGCGTTTAGCTGCCGCTATATTCAAGTCCTTCTACCTCAGCTGCGTCTTCTACGAAGCAATATAGTATATGCTGCTTAGAGTCGTGTCGCATGTTCACAACTCAATGTTGCAACTTTCTATGCGCTGCTTACCTTCCACAACTACTTTTCTGCGCCATTAGTTGTGTGTTGTTGCTGTTTGCATTTTTCATACCCATATCCGTTTGTACCTGTGTAGCAGCTGTGACGACCTGCGATACCGCACAACTAGTATGGCCACAAGTTTCTCCAATAATTTTGCACTTTTTGTAGACAATTTTATTTTCTGTTTTCTTTTTTTTTTTTGTGTGCTATTTGTTCTTGTTGACCGCAGCAGCGCACTGAATGAGCAGCAGCAGCAGCCTAAATCGTATCGAAACGAGACGAACGATTTCAATCGACCTCAGTCGACTTCGTAACGAAATAAAATCGTATTGTGTTTGCCGCTTAAACCAAAATATTGCCGTCACGCACCGTACCGCACAGATCTCGAACTAAATGTGAATCTGTCTGGATATGCTGAAGGAAGTAGTTAACCGTAGGCAGGCAGCGACAATTTTGAGGATTTTGATTTCACACACTCACGCGCTGCTCGCACACAACCGACGATAACAACGACAACGACGACGACGAGGCGATGAGTACGCCGATGACGACGAGTTTTCTTCTGCCTCCGGCTCTGCTTCTCTTTTTCCACAGTCGGTTTCTACTTCCTTCGTAGTGTGATTACGCGTAAGGCAGGCAGGCAGGCAGGCAGTCAGGGAAACAAACAACAGGCACTAGCTTAACGAAGCAAGACGTTCCGACGGGCCAACCGTTCAGCCGTTCTCCTGTGCGTCTATCGTTGCTTAAAAAAAATTTGATATTTGGGTAGGTAAGCGTCGTCACACACTACGCCAAATCGTAGAGGCAGTCAAATTCTTTGATTTTACACGTTGTTTTGTTGTCGCTTTACAACAGCGTGCCGCATCGTCTGTCTATTTCACTAACCAAACATAGCTAGCTATATATTCATATAGAAATATCCATATATTTATGAGTCTCTGTGTACTAGTATGTGTATCGCAGCCAGCTAAGGAAAAACGTGCTTTGATTATGACGACGACGACGTCGTCAGTGACTACGACTTCGCCTCTATGCCAGACCACCGCTCGTCGTACGCTCGCTCGCGGATCTCGCCGGCCGCAAAGGGGTGTTGCTCAAATAGAAATTTATTTAAACAAAAATTTTTTGTTTAACCCTTAAATGCCGCGTACGTTTCTAAGCGTCCGTCACTGAGCAAATAAATACTGACTGACTGACTCGAGTGAGTGGTGCAATGTTAAAATTTCAAACGCTTCGCAGCCAACTGAGCTGTAGTAGCTCAGCAAACCTGGCCACTCAACTTGCTCACACAGCATAGAAACGCTCACAGCGCTGTAGTTTTGCTTTTGCCAGTTAGTAGTGCTCGGTGCGTTTTTATTGTATGTATGTCAGTTTGTATATTGGATTTGTGGGAGGGGCGGGGGTCTTTAGTGATTTTGGCGTGTGTTGCCTTGCCAGGCTGTTTGGCGCTCTGCTTTTGCTGTCTCTTCGTAGACACTTTGTTTTGACTCGTTCGGCTTTTGCCTTTTCGGGCTGCTCTGCCAGCGTATACGAATGCAGTGGCTCTGACGACACCTCTCTTATAACGAGAGCGCTTTGTCAATATTATTTAAAAAAACAGATGAAGCTGCTGCCCTCCTTTGGGGTTCGCACTCATTCACTGTTTTGCTACGTCTTTCGTAAGGTATATCTCGGCATGTACCCTATTCTACATACATGCAGTTATGTTGGTTGTGTAGTTTAAATATTTCAAATATGAAATTCCG
Source organism: Bactrocera oleae (assembly GCF_042242935.1). Lineage (NCBI taxonomy): Eukaryota > Metazoa > Arthropoda > Insecta > Diptera > Tephritidae > Bactrocera > Bactrocera oleae. Next base: position 60,222,487 of record NC_091540.1, on the reverse strand, counting down.
AGGCGGTAACGCAGAATGATTTGTCTGGTCTGAGCAGATAACAGGAGGACGAGAGTTGCCATTTGCACCTTGTGGCGGTCAAGTGCTAAAATGAGAGATGAAGGAAGGAATTTAATTTTCACATTAATATTGTTAAAATACAGAGCTTTTTAAATGGGGCATGTCGGGTCGATGTTGGTAACGGTATCATTGTGGGCGTCGACTATATGTGTATAAGTTCTTGTTTCGCGTTCAATTGATGAAGGGAAGAATACCAACAACCAAATCAAACAATAAACTATATTCTTAAACTGGATCTTTTCAGGCATTATAAGATTTCAGCCGAAAGATCCTCAGTCATCCGAGGGCCGCTAAGGGGAACCCTCTTTTCAATACCCATTTACAAGCTTAACGTTTTTTGTTCCGATTTGCAAAAAAAAAACATGGACGGCTCTCTAATTCTGCAATACTCACAAAACTGTCATCAGTCATGAACAATATGTTAATTATGAAACGAGGATGCACTAAGCAATATATAGTCGATGAGGGAACTGAACGATATTCGTACTGTGTAGGGATCTCAGCGGTGATGCTGGTGTTTTTGCGAATATTATAGCTTTGACGAAGGAGCTTTGGATCATTTACAAGCTATATGCTATGGAAACTTATAACTTATCCAGCAAAGCCACTCGAAGCTGGATGAAGGTCTAAGTGATCGCCTTCTCCATTTTTAAAATACCAGCCATTGTCATCCCTTCAATTATATAAGCTATAAGTAAGAATTGTGTCCGAAAATCGCTGAGTTTAGCTTTATCTCTCAAAAGAAGATTTGCATGAAACCTCCTGAATAATTTTCTATGTGGCTCTTAGTTTGCTAATACCTTACAAGGACACTAAAGCCCTAGCGCAATTGAGCAAATAGACAATCCAAACATTTATAAGCAATGAATTATAATATTCCTAGATATTAGTTGGCATATGTATGTATTTTAAGTACGTACGAGAACGGTTCGATAAGTAGTTACCCTCACTGGCATCACAATCGCAAGAGGCATTTACTACCTTTTTTACTACCTACTTTGCAGGCCTTCAGAAAACATATTTTTCAAACGGGAAGTTGAAGCAAAAAGACCACTATGTGGAGAAGCAGTCTTTTTTGGCTAAGTAATTAACGTGTTGTCTTCGTATATTTCAGTTTTTATTTTTAATACCAGACAGATTAACAATATTCCAACCTTAAACACATTTATCAGTTATAAATGTATTTTAAGATATTATAAGGCTGTAAATGATAGCAACAGTGTCGGCTGACTGAAAGTCTTATCAATGCTAGATATATCTACTTGTACATATGTACATAAGAATGTGTTTGAAACTTTGTATATTTTGTGTATTAACAAAAATAGCTAAAATCAAATAATATTTTTTAAACTAGTTTACCATACCGATTTTTGAAAGACTCTTTCTAGAAATTTTTATTCTAGCATTTCAGATTTTGTAAAGAACTTTTTACGATGATTAGCTAGGCGTTAAAGTTCGAACAAAAGTTGTCCTTCCAGTTGGAATATACATATATTGTATACATACTGGTATATGACAGAGTCTCTTTATATACTCGAGTTAAACGTTTTGTTGTAATCCGTCTATTGAGCGTTCTAAATTTAAAGTCTTCCGAAAGTCTGATGAATGATAATCGTGTTTGTATAAAAAAATGATTGAAGATTGGATATAGCTTGTCAAGGGTAAACTGTGGTTTTTAAAACATTTTTTTATAATTTTATACTAATTTATGTGTTCTAAAAATATTTAAAACTCACTGGGTTATGATGATATCCTTTATCTGCTAATGATAGATCAGAGAGATAAGGTCGGTATTTCAGTCAGATGTGGAACGGAATGAGATCGGTACAAAACTTTCCGTAGGCTAAAATACAGGCACTTGAATTCTTGAAAGACCACCTGCTCTTTTCTGAGTCTACTTAAGCTTCTATAGTCTAAATTTCACTAAGAATCGGCTCACACATTGTACACAAACTTAGAATGGCTTCGAAACGAACTCAGTATACAGAAGACCACGGTGCAAAACTTCACGACGTCCTTGGAAATATTCTAATGTAATCTAATCTTTCTAATATCCAAATATTTTTGGGATATACATAGAGTATTTTAATCAAAGTAAGTAAGTAAGCTAGCCAATGGAGTCGCTGTAATTAAAACCTAATCCAGTGGCTAAATGTGAGGGTTACAATGCCCAGTTCATAACTTTTTTCACATAGAATATATTCAAAAATGGGTGAACTCAATATAAAATTCATAACTCGCTTGTCGAAAAAATGATACAATAAATAATTTGTCATTAAACCCTGAACATGATATTCTGAGTTTGCAACAAAGCTTATAACACCTAGAAGCAAACGTCGGAAAGCCCTTAAAGTATATACATATATATAAATGATCAGTGTGATCGTCAGCCGATATCGATTTAATATTTTGCACATGGCTTTCTTTTCTGCCCAAGAAGCTGCTTATTTGTCAGAACCGCCGATATCAGTCCACTACAGAAAACGGTACAATCTCCGAACAAATTGTTCAGATCGGATCACTATAGCATATAGCTGTCATACAAACTGACCGATCCAAGTCAAGTTCTTGTATGACAAACTTTTTTATTTCACAGAATATCTGCATGAAATTTTGGCATAAAATATTATCCAAGGCAGCGCTATAATCTCCGAAAAAAATTTTAGATCGGACCTCTATACCATATAGCGACAATATAAATTGATCGATCAAAATAAGGTTAAAAGATCCTTTGGAAATTTGGAAACCATTTCACAGTTATCTTAAAACAACCTAACCTAAAAAATAAGCTTAACCTAAAATTAACCAAAACTTTGGTAGAAACCTATGGTCTTCCGAATTTGGTTAAAAAAAACGCCCTAATATATAATCCAAACATGCATTAGCAGGTTTCTACCTATTTGTATACATACATACATACATATGTAAGTATCTATGACTGTTAATAGCAGAAAGTAAATAATTCCACCGCATTTTCCACACAACGCCCAATCAAATATTTACCGTCAACCCTTGCCATATTGAGCTGCAAATTGCGGTTTTAACACATTCAAACTTTACCTTTTCCGCTGCGCTTAGATAATTTTTGTATTTTTTTTTTGTATTTTGAACTGCTCAATTATGTTTATTCGTTATTCAAACACAAGGTACACACATATGCACCAAATTCTTACTCGTAAAGATATTCACTGTGCGCACTGGCCATTAAAGTGCTCATTCATTCATTATTATTTATTCTTCACTTAGAAAAGCATTTAGGCATATGTAATTTTTCAATTAATTTTAATTATAAACTTAATTAGGAAATATTCGAAAATTGTACACAATTGGGGAAAAGCTCTCACTATTTCATGCGCTCACATATGGCCCGCACATGAGCGAAAGTGATGGCAGATAATAGCGAACGAATAAAAATAAAGACAATTTGTTTAAAATCAAATTTAATTCACACACGCTATTGCCGTTTTGTTGCTGCTGTCGTCCACCGTCATCGACAAATCGCTAGCGCAGAGCTCCTACCGCAACTGAAATGGATTCATCCAAAAGTCAATTCAATGCATGAGCAAAATGAGTGCCGAAGCAGCGAAGCAGCCGGCGCCGGCGGCGCAGCAACGAATGGCAGAATAAAGTTTAGCATACATACATGTATATACATATGCATACATATATATTTACAGCTCTCCGATAATTTGTTTATACGATGTGGGTCTCTTGGTTATTATTCACAACAAGAGTAAGCTTTGCACTACTCAGGTGGGTCGAGTTAGGTATTGTCATTATCACCCACAAAAAATCATGTTAAGTATGTGAGTGATATGGGAAAATATATTTTTGATTTTACAGTTTAGGCAGGAAATATTACTAAAGTCAGTTTAAGTGACTATTTTGGGATTTTTACGTGCTTTGTATTCGATATGAGAGCCTTGTAAAGAGAATCGGTTTAGAGCAGAGTTTTTAATTAACTGTTAAAAGAAAATGTTTAGAAATATTGGCCGCCACTTTCTACTAAAGAACCAATACCTTTCCAAATGTGATTTTTTAATTTATTTCTATTTTGTTCAATAAGAGAGGGTTAGATTCACTTGTAGGTCAGAAAAAGCGCGTTTTCTGTGAATTTTTTTTAAAAGGCATTTTATTTACTAAAAAAAAATTAGTAATGTATATTTACAGAATTTAATCTACTTTAATATTTGGCAATTCATTTTGAAAAATTTTGGATGCCCCTGATCCCCTAGCCTATCAAAAAAGATGTCTGGAGGTGAAGAAGATTTTTCTGCTCAAAATTATGTCCAAAATAAAAACCAAAACAATTTATTATTTCAATAGATGAATACTGTTTGGATAATTGAAGTACTAGTTAAAATTTTGATTTTTGACAAAATATACATAAATAATCAGCATGATGAGTTGAGTTGATTTAGCCATGTCCGTCTGTCTGTCTGTATATATAAAAACTAGTCACTTAGTTTTTAAGCTATCCATCTGAAATTTTGCACCTATCCTCTTCTCACTAAGAAGCTGGTCATTTGTCGAAACGGCCGATATCGGACCACTATAACATATAGTTGCCATACTAATGGATGTTTTAGATGCTTTTAACTTGTTGTTATAAATGCCAAAATATTATTAGAGAATGCTGAAGGGTTGATAGTCCTTAAGCGAATAGGTGCATTCCGATTATGTACATGTCGAATGAACGCAGTGTTAGTGCTATATTTAAGTTCATCGGACTATGGTTTCATTAAACGGAGTATTTTAAATTTACCAATAACAAAGCAGATCGGTTTGTAGAAATATTTTTGACATCAAACGAATCGTGTCCTCACGAATATTAGACCGTTTACCTAACCTAGCCTTATATCAATCGGATACTTAAAATTCATAAGTTAATTTATCAAATCTTAATTATAAAAATCAAAAATTTTAAGCCCTAAAGCTTTGAATTTATACAGACTATCTTCAGAATTAAATAAAGTAGAGTCAGTACTTCATATATTTTTAAATCGATTTCCAAAATGGATATCACTTCTAATTACAGAATTTATCTATGCATCTGGCATCATTACGAACAGCTGATAAATTAAAACAAAAAACGACAAAAAGAAAATGTCAAAAAATAGCGTGTCCGGTCAAACAAACATTTCATTACAACAGTTTTAAATAATTACCAAATATTTTCGTTTTCAAAATGAAATTTGTTGTAGAAAATGTAAGCAAGTCTTCCGGACGCCTAGGGCATTTAGTACAAGCGGAAACAGGAAAGCGTTTTCGCACACCATTGATAGTACAAACAACTAAAGTGAGTGCTTAGTAAAGATTTATACTGATTTGATTTCTGACTAAAAAATACACATTATTTTAATGTAGGCTGGAAGCATTCCATACCTCAGTCGGGAGGTATTTGATTATATTACCAAAGACACGCCAGCCTTGCAATTTTCATTATCTACCATCAATCATATGACGGAATCACTCAAATTGTTTAAAGGCACACTCGGCGCATATATGGGCTATCCAGAATGCCTGTCCTTATTGGTGATACGCGACACTTGTACGGCAACACCGAGCGGACATAACGACAAAGATACAATGCCGCTTTTTACGAGAAGGGGAAAGGAAATGCTAACAGCGACAAGGTAACGTAATGAACTGACGTCATCTTTCATTAATGGCATACATTCTCATTTTCTCATAGTTATATGGACACAGTAGAAGTTCTAAAACCAAATATATATCAAGGCCTTTGTGATGCTGATACCAATTTAGATAGCGCTAAAAAGCGCATAACGAAGTGTGTTGATCGAACGACACAATTTATGGATATTTGCTATGAGCGACATAAAAACTCCACAGTATTAAATAAAAGCGCTTTATTCGGTAATATCCCGGTTCTTATTTTCTGTAAGTTAGTAAAATAAGTTTTTGATTAAATTTCAGTGCCCATCGTTGGAGGCTACAGCACGTTTGCGCGTTCCGAGTCTATCAAACATGCGAGAGCGAAAGGTGAAAGTATTACGGGTGGTTATATTTTTGAGGGTTTTCACAATAATGGACTCACTGCCACAGATGTAGATGCCGACCAGCTGCTAAAAGTGATGACGCATTGTTTGAATGAACTAAACGTTGAAAAACCAAAAATGTTGCCGGGCGCGTACACACCGCCCGTAATGTTGGAATTAATTTCCTTAGGTGTGGATATATTCGACACATCATACGCATTCTGTGCTGCTTCCAATTTTAAAGCACTAACGTTCAATTTTGATTTAACAAAAACTGAAATTACGAATTTTGCACCATTTTTGGACATAACTGTTGATAGGTATGTAGTTAGAGGTTGTAAATTAAAGAGTTAAGTTATTAAACTTTTTTTAATATTACAGCTTGAAGGAGGACTTTACACCGCTGCTGACAAATTGCGATTGTCTAACATGCAAGAAACATACGCGCGCTTACTTATATCATCTTTATAACACGAAAGAGATGGTTGGCCCAATTTTAATTATGATGTACGTTTTAAATATATTAATGTTATGTGCAAATAAAAAACGAAATTTCATTTATTTTCAGACATAATTTGCATCATATGATGCAATTTTTCAATGCCATTTGTAATTGCATAGCTGAGGATAATATACCTGATTTGATTAAATTAGTTAAATATCAAGGACACGATGCGGCAACCGATTATAGTATTAAGCTGAATACTAAAGTAATTAGTCGAAATGACCAGGGCAAAAGTTTTACAGTAGCTACAGGTGATCAATAAAAAAAAGAAATTTTACTAAATTTATTTAACATAAATTCCAGCTATATTTAATTTCTAACACAATTGAAAAAAAAATTTAGTATTTTAAATTTAGCGCCGATGAGCGGTAGTATCCTTTTTAGTGTACTTAACATTTTCCTGCGTAAGTATACACTTTTATATACAAATAAAAAATATACTTTATACATTCTTATGTACTTACCAAAATAATGTTTTTGCTTTGATTTCCTACACTTTGAAATAGTCGTAAATCTCCTTAAACACATCGCCAGTTTCCTGTTGTATTTTAGCCAGCACTTCTTGCTCTGTTAGTCTTTCGTACAGCTGTTCATCTATAAAAACACAATTTTTAATATTTCAAAACGTAAAGCTTTCAACTCATACCTCCAACAGTCACATAACCAGACACTTCACAAAATCCAATATTATAGGTATTTAAGTCCTTAATGTAACAAAATGATTTTCGGCAAAATACAAACACTTTCAAAACATTCCCTAAACTTTCGTTTCGATTTGGAGTTAAAAATAAGTTGTGCGGAATGTCGTGTTCACACAGCCAAATAATAAAGTTGAATAGTTTCAGTATTTGTGCACTTAAAGCCTCGGCATCAGTAGTTTTGTTAAATATAAAACATATCGCATCTGTTGGCATTTTATCACTTAAACGGTAAATATTTGTGCTTTGCAACAATTCCAATTCCTGTAATATTATTTTGTAATTTCCATGAAAAAATTAAAATTGAAAATGAATACTTACCGCTTTATCACTATATAAATATGCAGTAACATAGAGTAAATGTAAATGCAAGTGATTCACCGATGCCAACGCACCAGGACTATTGTAACCAATACGAAATGCGTTTTCTTCGTCCCTAATGTTTAGTAAAAATTGGACGCAAAATTTCAAAGCTGGAAGCGTCAAACGTTGTGGTTGTCCGGCAGCCACATCTGGACATATTAATGTATGATAGCGCGTTAACGGGCTCTTATTGATTAGCATTGAAATATCTGTGCCCTCAAACGGTATGCTCATTAATAACTCCAAAGGTTTAATCTTTTTGAAATTGAAAGTCTCTTCATCAAATACAGGTTTTAAACTGCCAATAGTCTGTGGTATTCGTCGTAAACGTGTACGCTGTGGATTAAACTGTAAACGAGAATTACTATTTGAATACAGGATCCTAAAGGTTGAGGCATACTTCCATGTAGATTATTTTATTCCCCGGCAGATATTTAGTTTTTGTGACATTTAAGTTGTATGCAAATACATTGTCGGTGTTTTGTCGCTGTAACCATTTCCGTTTTAATTCATTAAGATAGCTGTTTGCGTTTGTTTTTAAATCCATTTTCGAGTAGCGCTACGTGTTTAATTTCAAAATAATTTACTAAGCTCTTATCACTGCGCTTTATTTACAATATTTACACAGCTGTTAATACGAAATATTGCCACTTTAATTTTGCATTATTTTTTATGCTGCATACACCGCTTTGAAAACTATGCGCCGCTAAGAAATTTATATGAATTTCTAAATCTTTGCTACAAGCTGACAGATGGCGCAGTTGCAGCCTGGGTTTTACAAAAACACATTTTACACAAATAATTATTGCTTTAATACATATATCAATTTCTTCATATATAAAATTTTTTTGGTTAAATAAACTTTTTTTAATTTATAAGAATTCGGCAACACTTTGTAGAGCCACCAAATTTCAAATTAGCCACTTACTTACAATACAATTGCTTCACTTCTTTCCAGCGCAGTTGCTGCTTGTTGAATTGACTCCCATACATACATATATTTACGTAAACCTCTTTCTTGTAATATTTAACAATTCGTATATAAACGATAAAACATTATATAATTTCAAAATCATTGCAATTTGGCATTTATTCCAAACATTTTTTATTATAAAATCAGTTTTGTATTAAATTTTCCACTCGCGGCGCCGCTGCTTAATCGGATCTGTTCAAATGGCGGCGGAAGTTTGACATAACAGAGTGTTGCCTACATCAGTTTCCGTTGGCGCGAGTGATTAAATTCTGGCTGCATATGCAGTCATTTGTTGAAAATTGTTAAATTATTTTAAAAATGTCGATTAGTGCGGTATTTTTTCATAAGTGTCGATTGTCTGGAGTAAATTCTATTGAAAATAAGTCGAAAATGTGTGCCGCCGTTAATATGTGTGTGTGTAAAAGGCTTAGCAAAATTGTTGGGCGGAGAGCTTATGTGAAAAGATTTGTGAGAAATGTAAAAAAAGTGTGTGGTGTTTCAAAAATATACAATAGTAAATCGTTTATAATAAAATGTGCTAAATGAAATTTAAGAGCAGAAAGTGTGTATAATATCAGGTGAGTGCTTTTTAACTTAATAACAAAAAACTCTATTCAGAATTCGCAAGTGCACATTGTCTGCGCAAGGTGCTCGTTTGCATGCAAATGTGTATGTATGTATGTGCTATTTTTATGTGCGTATCTGCAAATGATAGCCAAATGTCAGGAAAACTTTACGAAGTGTTCTGAAATTCAATGCATGTTCATGCAGATGCTGAAATTGTGACACTTTTTTTAGCAAAAATATTTAGAGCACAGTGGATAAAGCGAGAATTATTATGGTTAGGTTTTTTTTTATATTTTTACTTTAATTGGAATTATACAGATATGTGTAGACAGTGGTTAAATGATAATCTTAAACATATTTATATTATTTTTTACTAGGACTGCAAAGAATACAACAAAAAAGTAATTGAATGAATGCTTTAATTATTATTAATATTTATTTTTTAATACCGAAAAACTTAATTAAAAATTGTTTTAAAATTTCTCATACCAAATACCCAATTGAAATTTTATTTTTAATTATTCAATCACTAATACCATTAAGAAAAAAATAATAATTTCAAATACCAGTTTTAGAAATAAAAAACGGTAATCCCAAGTTTATAAATTAAAATAAAAAAAATTTTTTTTTTGAATTTACATTTTTTTGCGTTTGCTTATCTCATTTTATACCATTTTAAGTAGAGCTTACACAGAGCTATAGAATGCAACACTTTACAGCAGTGATCAGATAACTGATATTTTCAAATCGTTTGATATACTATTGTATATATCATACATAGATATTTTTAAAAAATTGTAATTATGATTACTAGGTTTTCAATTTTTCATCACTGTTTAATTAAAAAATTTGAGACTTTCTTTCTGTCCAGAGACAGTTTTTAAATTTCTAAATCGAAATACCTTCGAAACCAATTTATCCTCCTCCGCAATAAATCCTTTTAAAATAGACCTTATTCACATTACTATATACATACTGCTACTATGGTAAATAATTAAAAACACAAAATCAACTGTCGAATAAAAATTATATTCTTTATGAAAATAGTTGAAAGCATGGAAACCAAAATATCTAAAAATAGTAATTTTATGAAATTTGATGCGATGAATTGTTTTTTGTAATAATTATGCGTGAATATAGAAGCCCTCGTGATCATTTTGTTCCACTTCCGGTTCCTTTTTCTTTTGGAAGTAAGGATTGTGTTCGGGATCCGAATTCAAGCTGAAATTTAATTTAAAAATTTGATAAAAACAATATAAATATTTTAAACGTAAGTTATAATATTACCAATGAAAATATAAAAAATATTTTATAGCCCACTTTATATATAAATTATAAACAAATGTAAAATCATTAAGACCACACTTACTGATAGTAATTGGTCGCCTCCTCGCATTTAACATTGTACCACCAATCGCAAGCGAACTCTTTTTGATTGAAAATTGTACCGTTAGTGCAGAGAAATTGTGCGCCTTGATGTCCCTCGCGTCCGTCGTGACAAACGTGGTAGGCCTGACAGCCAGTCTCAACATTTGCATACATTCCCGGCACGGCGGGCACATTGGCACAATGGAAGTTCGTGTGCGGCACTTCGTGATAAATCGGATAGTCGACACCTGGTACACCGGGTATTTTTGAAAGATCTTGCTTTTCTTCTCTGCGACGTTCTTCAGTTGGTGGATGGTAGAGGTGGCCATAGGTCTACAAATATTTTAAATACAAGTAAAACTAATTTTTTCTTTGGTATAGTTGTAAAAATAATTACTCAGCTGCTCATAAATTAGATAATTATTTTTTTTTGTTTTATTTTTTTTTTAAGGAAGAAATTTTAAAAATATTATACAATTACACAATTTTATGATTTTTTCTTTTGATTTTATTCAATTACACAACTTTCGTTTTTCGAAGAACATGTTCATTGTTGCTGTAATAAATGCGGCATAATCGCAGTCCTTTAATATACTTAGTCCTGCTATAAGTTCTGTTACAAGTACAGGCCGTTATAAAAAGAGACTATAATACATTAATGAAGTTTTTTTTATCTGTATAAAGGTTATTTTCATGGCCGTATTTTTACAAACTATTTTATCACACCAAACTTTAATATAATGGGTTATCTGGCTATTAGAGGGGCATTCATCACATTCATACTTCCCGGTACTAAATTCACTCTCAAAAACCACACTTTTTTAGTTTAGTGTTCTGTCTTAGCTCGACTATCCCTTAAGCACATGAAACAGGGGTAGATTTGAAATCAGCGACGTCAAATTACTAAGAAATAGTTTATCAACTTCATAAAGCAAACAAAGTTTAATTTTGTTTGTCAGTGTTATTATGCGATTAAACTCAAGATAAAGATTTTCATAAAAGTTATTTTATTCCTTAATTAGTTAAGTCGACTTGAAGGTTGCTTATATCAAACTAATGGATGCAAACTGTTGGCGGGTTTCTTTTTCAGATTTAGATAATACATAAAGTTGCTATAGAAAATACACCTGCGAAGGATATTATAGCTTTGTTGGAGCCGAAGTTGACGCTTTTCATGTTTTTATTTCGGTTTTGTTTCATTAAGGAGGAACTCTGGGCTAAAAATTTAAAAAATCAGTTTTTTTTTTACAAATTTTTATAGTAAAACCCTTTAAGAATATGGCCCTAAAAAGATTTTTTGAATTTTCAATTATTTGTAGAATTACAGCTCATTTTGTTATGCGCCGACAAACTGGACTGGCAGCTCGGCGCGAGCTTTAAAGTCGTTTTTCCCTTAACAATTTTTTTAGAAACATGTGCATGATATCTCAAGTTGTACTCGATCGATTTACTTCAAATTTTATACAAATATAAATACAAAATATACATTATACTATCGCACTACGAGAGGATTTTTGGAAAGAATTTTTTTTTATATTTTTAAAAAATTCCGAACGGCAAAAAAACAGTGAAATAACGAAAGATATTTTTCAAACAGCCGCCATATTGAGAAAAAAATCTGTAGTGCTATAACTATATCCTTCCTCTTTAAGGATCCCTCAACAATTTCCATTTCGGATTACTGGTAGTCCTGATATCCTGCACACCAGGACTACCTGGAATTTTTTGAAAATTTTTTTTTTTAATATTATAATTTATTTGTACTCTTTAAATAACAATAAAAAAACATATAAAAAAATCTATGGTGAAAATATTTCTTGTTTTTGTTTTTTTTATTGGAAAGTTTAAATTTAGTTTTTAAAGCCATGAAAAGGGAAATATTTCTAAACCAAAATACCCCCTTAAAAAGTTTAAATTTAGTTTTTTAAAGCCATGAAAAGGGAAATATTTTGACGCAAAAGTCAAATCTATACCATACTATAAATATATGTATATGGTATAGTTAGAAGATCGCTGTAATCGAATTTTCAAATAGTTTTGCCTGAAAACAGATTTTTACTAAAAATAAGATGATTCTGTAAAAACTATAAAGTTCTAAAATTATATTGTATAAATACAAAATCTCACTTAAACAAAAAGAGTTAAAAAAAAGTGGTACGGAAGCTTTGAAAAAATATTAAAAACAGCTCATTTACCGTTAACGTCTTTTTTATTTGAATTTTAACATTTCCACTAATTGCTTATTTTCCCAATCGATCGCGATTCTTTCGCGCTAACTGTTTTGTCCGATTATTCCAATTACATTAACTCTTAACGCTGCACTTTCGCTTTCAACTAATGCTTAGCGTAGAGAAATTCACATACCATATTCTCATAGTGATTGCATAAGCGTTTGCAAAAGAAAGAGCATAAACGTGCGGCCCCACCGATATAAGTAAATCGATATGTAGAGCATTCAACTGCTCCATTCACCGTTTGGTGGTCACTTGGCCAGGCATTCGCAATTCAATATGCAGACCGGTTCCGCAGCACTGCACAAAATATCATTTTTTTTTCGACATATATTATTTTCAAATCACTGCAACTATTAGGCACATATCAATAAACTATTCAAAAAAATTGGTTTCTTGCCATATGCATTGCTCCACTTTGACTTGGTCGGCTGTCTTAATAGACGTTTAATTTGTTTTTGGGTCAAAAGTGAATGCCTTTTTTAATTGCTGGGCATCAAACATGTTGTTACAAGCGCAGTAAATCTATATATCTACATATATGTATAATATTTGCGCGTATGTGCTTTATTAGTTAAATCTATGCCTTCAGTTTAGTCAGAGCTATTGTTCGTTTGATTAACCGCAAAGGCGAAGTGTAAACTGGTTAAAATTAAATAACGGTAGTTGAAAACTCAAAGATGCTGTTTATTTGTTTAATTTCACAGTTTTATAAATCACTCACCTGCACTTCCACCGCTATCGATGCCACAATGTAAGCGCATGCGAGCAATAAGCTGCAGCACAATGTCGCACGTTGCCCATTCATTTTAATTACAACTCTATTTTAATAACTTTATAATGCAAGAAAAATTACTGTGTTCGTATTAGCGTCTGTATGAAACGATTTTGGAATTTCGCACCGTCTACGCGCAGCTTACAATTGAAACTGATCGCCGATGTTTATAACTCCTGCAGTTGTGCCGCCAAATGTAGCTGAACTTATCAAATAAAGTTTAAAAAGTTTTGCAAATTTTTCCAGTCGAACTCCGTTCAATATGTATGAAAAGCATTGCAGTGTACGAATGTGCGGCTGTAAAGCTTTATTGGTTGCTGCAAACTTATTTTTAAAGTTTTCCAATACTTCATAAATGTAGGTAAGTATATATAACACACATGCATAAGTATATTTGTATATGTAAAATATAAATTCGAGTTTATTGCTTGATTGTGCGCCTACGAGTATGCAGCTTGTTTTTAACTTTAAATAAAAAACTCACTTCTCGAAGTTGATTTGTAATTTTTTTTTGTTAATTTGAACATTTATTTAAGAAAAACATGCAACATACAATAGTATTATATTATTCAAAGTACTGCTCATCTGTAGCTTTAACATTTTGCCATCTTCCTGGTAATTTGTGTACTCCATCCCAAAAGAACTGCGCCAGCTAGGCGTCTAAGAGCAAATCTCAAGAGTAAACCGAATTTTTGATACCCTGTACTAATGTGACCCGTATTCCGATAAAGCGTTGTCAAAATAGGTAAAGTCTGGCTTTGGAAATGATTACATCAGTTACCCCTAAATATTCTGTTTTTTAAATTCATTGCATCTAACGATAGTAATTTTTCGCAAAATATGACAGTAAAAAATGATATAAGTATTTTTTAATATGAATTTTATTTGAACAGTTAATTCAGGAAAAATATCTTTTTCTTTGGCATAAAAATTGTTTGCAGAATTCGTTGGAACTTACTGTAACTATGATCCATTATTAATGAGGTTTCTTTGAAGATTAATGAACTTAGCTCAGCTTTGCAGTCTTGTTTTATCGAATATTGTGCAGAAGTGATTTAATTCACATTCAAAAAAAATCAATGAAAATAATTCAATTTAGTTGGACACACATTTCAAACTTATTTAAGATGTTAAGGATGTCTAGGATTTTCCAAAATCAATTTATTGACGCGAAGTACGCTTTAAGGTGTAACATAAATGTTATATAAACATTATTCAATTGGTGTAAGAGTTAGAAAAAAATTTCACTAATTGAGCTTCACCACGTAAAAAATATAAACGCGTTTTTATCGAAACTATATTTTTCCAGACGGGTGACGACGGATGTTACCCGGAGACTAACGCACGTATCTACTTGAAATTTTCTTCTTTCTTTTTAGATCACAGTAACATTGTCTGGTAAACTACTTCTGATTTATTTTTTGTGTTATTTTTTAGGAACAATTTTTGGTTAAAAAATTTAACCTTTTTTACAGGTTCACTATTTTGCAAAAATTCTACGTAAAGCTAAAAAAGTTAGTCATTGACCAGCCAGCCTTATGTACATAGATTAAGATCCTGTTTTGTTTATTGTTTTCGATAAAATCTATAATCACCCTCGCTCGTCGAGTTTGTATTAAGAAAGGTAATTCCAAGATTGCGTCATAATCAGCATGGAAAGGCTAAATTCTATTCCTTTTTACTTAGTCTCAGAATAAATTGTCAAAGTTAGACATTTTTCGAGGACTCTAGACTGGTTTAATCCTTTAAAGCTAAAACCACATGAATTTATGCAAAATTATCGACTCTTATCTATTTGGAATGAAAGAATTATTAGAAAATGTAAAATTTCATTAAAAGAACAAATGTAAAATTACATCAAAGATTAAAAGTTCAAAAAGCACTTATCAAGCCATCCTCGTAGTAAAAGTAACTCTTTACAGCTAATAGCCTTAGTTAAAGTAATAAATTGACTTATGTGCTCTCTCTCTCATGAAAAATTGCTTTTGTTTACAACCAGACATTGCAAATTTTACTCAATAATTAATTTATTAAATTTAACTGGAAACATAAAATTACAAATGGAATTTTAATTGCAATATACGAGTGTGATAAATGTTTTCACTTATATTTATGAAACTGTTAGTTGTGCATCAGTTGCAATGTATACAAAATGCTGTGGCATATTTTATAGGTATATTTACATATATGTGTATAAAGACATGTATTAAGGCGGTCCTTAAAAAATGGAAAATAATTTTTTACAGATTTCATGAAACTCAACTACGGTTGAAGTGGTATTATGATGATGTGGCATGATCAAGGATTCATAAAAATGTTAGCCGTGACTGGAGGTAGAAAAAACGATTCGAAGCGAAGAGTGAAACATTTAGACTCTTATATAGGTACTAAAATATTTAAAATATATTTTTTGTTAAAAGTAATACCTAAAATTGTGCACGCCTTATATAAAAATATATAATTTATGTATATACACATATATAGATATTATATATTCTATATTATTGGTTTCACAGCTCCTTTCAGATGACGCCAACCATCCTCAATTTAGACCAAATTTTTAAAATGTATTTTTTGACTCAAAAATTATTGACTTTATAGTAGAAAAAAAATTTTCATGATGAATTTTTCAATGGCAATTAATTATTTCAACTTGAACTTTGGCAGACCTTAACTCGATCGGCAACAAACTTTTTCATAAACCTTTTGACCTGTAAATAGTTGCATAATATAATAATCGTTTCCTCAACTATTTAAGGACCACCCTAATATGTATATGATTAATGTGCAAGTTTTGTGAAATCTCTTAAATTTTATATTTCGAGCCGAAGCTTGCACCTCCGCTGTAAACTGCCGCACTGTCTTCGTGCAAATTGAAGT
This sequence comes from Bactrocera oleae, assembly GCF_042242935.1. Lineage (NCBI taxonomy): Eukaryota > Metazoa > Arthropoda > Insecta > Diptera > Tephritidae > Bactrocera > Bactrocera oleae. The sequence goes on along the minus strand of NC_091540.1, from coordinate 60,206,068 downwards.
GGTTAAAGAGCTCATCAAAGTCGCTGAATAGCTAAAATAAAAGCGAAAAAAACACTTTCAATTACACACATTCAACGTAAATGAGCCGTCGGCGGTAATAACTCACCTGTGTCGAGCTATCCACATTCGGTACTAAGTAGTCAAATTTGTTGGCGCTCCCTGACAACACCGTCGCCGCTGCTGTTGCGCTTGCGGGCACTATTGGCGCGTTGATAATGTTGAAATTTTGGTATGTTTGGGTCCTATATGCATTGCCATGTGTGCCTTTGTGCAGACTTGGTGTTATATCGAGATATTGTGCTGAAAATTTTTAGTGTCGTTAATAAAGCATTTATGAATGAATGTATGCCGAAATGAAAATATACTCTTCTTCTTTGGCTGCAGTTTCACTTGATTGAGTTGTGAGTTGTGTAACTGCAGTTGTCTGTATGTCGGATAGGCGCTCTTTGCGGGGGTTGCATCGGTTAAGTGTCCGTGTATTTGTGGATAGAGGTAAGTAGTCTCAATCGATGGTGCATTCTGGTGATGGTATTTGCCTGCGACGGGCGTGTAACGACCATCCGAGCTGAGCGCTATTTGGAAGAGCACTCTGTGACTTTTATCGTGATAGTGATAGACCTAGATAAAAAAAAAATAATCATAAAAATAATCATAAAAATCAAGAACTTATACCATATATCCAACCTGTCTTCAGTTGTATATTGTACCAACAACTGGTCCATTTAGCGGTTCTAAAATAGCTTAACAGAGTATACTAAATATAGTGTCCAATATTTTATCCTATATAAGTGATGGATTCTTAAGGGAAGATTTTTTTGATTACACATGCCCTCAAGACAACAGGAAAGGAAGCAAACACTCGAACTCTGAATAAGGGTGAACAAGGGAGCGCAAAGAAAGATGGACCGCCAAATTGATCAAAGATATAGAGATATGGCGCAGTGGAAAACAACGCGAAGTGAACTAGTACTTAACGCAGATGCTTTCCGGCCAAGGGTACTTTCGAAAATACCTTTACAATATGGGAAACAGAAACCCCTGCATGTATATACGGAACTCGCAAAACTTTAGAAAACAAAGTAGGAGAAAACCTAATAGAAAACGGCGGCGAAAACTGGCAGCACATTTCCTCGTACGTGGATATGTACTACGCACTGAAAAAATGGACATGGACGCGGATCCTACACTCAATAGAAGATAGTCAGCTTGATTGCGGCTGATTGTAGGCATCCAAGAGAGTAGAAACTGACCAGCAATGGGTTCATCTTGGAAACCTTGTGAGGAGTATTTTAGTGGGTACACCACTCACGTGAATGACGATCCCTATATGGGGCGAAGGCATTTTAAACACTCCTTACGGCCTAAAAAAAAAACGAGGGCCCAACGTTTGTAGGTAATATTTAATAGCACTAATATAGATCCCGTTAGCTAAAACGATAAAGATAGATAAATCTCTCATTGATTTCTGATCTTTTTGGTTATACAAAATTAGAGCTCGACTTCAAATAACAACTTGTTCAGTGAGTTTTATTCGATCACATACATAAAGACTATATAATATTAAACATATTTTAATTTGTATACTTACTTGTGGATTTCGCTGTTCAGTGAGCACTCCATCTGGTACAGAGATACCGTTAGATTGCAGTCGATTCAAAAAGAGCCGATCGGTTTCGAAAGCTGTGTCGGGAATTTTGCCACCCGCATGCGGTAAGACTTGTTCACGATATATTTGTCGCTTCTGGAAATGGAAAAATATAAAAAGTATTTATCATTTCATATATAATATATTAACTTCCCGCTAAGAAAATGGAAAATTTTCTAAAAATCGGGAAGATATTGGTTTCACCCCATTTTGCAAAAATCGAGTTCTCAACACATCTCGACGTTCTGAGGGTCGAGGAAGCTTCCCCGAACATTTCTACGATGATGTCCGTATGTCTGTATGTATGTGTGGATGTATGTGTGTGTGTGTGGATGTATGTGACCCTCTTATAACTATTAAACTGCTCAACCGATTTGAATAAACTAAACGGCATTCCAAAGGCATTCATTGCACTTGAATTTCGTGTAAGTTTGGACCCAATCGGACCAGTAGATTTCGAGAAATCTCAAAAATAAAAATTTTGAAAAATCGTTTTTTTCGAATTTTTTCCAAACGACTTGACCGATCGACACCAAAAACTAATCAGTTATAAACCTTGAAGAAACACATCGTTTGCTGCAAACCGGTTGATTTACTTGCTAGATATCGAAAACGAAAAATTTCGAAGAGCTCAAAAGCAGTGAAAAAAGCGAAATTTGAACGTTAGCGTATGAAATTAGAGGGAAGTTGCAGGGATGGCCCTTGAGGCCAACCGTTTTCCACATTTTTTTATATTATACGTTTATATTGTTTATACAATATTATATAATATTATTCAAACATATCTGGTGTCACGAAATTTCCGAATTAAAAGTACTTAAAATATTAAATATAGAAATAAATACATTTAATTCATTTAGCTAATGTTTATTGGTAAATTTTAGAATCATAAGTTTTTATTAAATACGGCATTAAAAATATTTAATATAAACTTCATATTTGAATGGCTAAAATCGGAGCAGGGCTTCACATGTAAATGCAACATTTTTGGCATACAAGTTTTTTATTTAATTTATAGTATAAATCTGAAATTTTATTTCGAAACTTTAAATGGAAGCGTCAGTTATGATTAATTGGTGTCAGTAATTAAAACTTTTTCAAAATTTTTTATTTGATTTGAGATGACATCATCACTGGTTGTATGTTAAATTAATTAAAAACTTCCATTAAATGTTGGTTCAGTGCTATATTGCATAATTTATGTTGAAACTGGTCCATATAAAAGCTTCTTTATAGACAATTAACCGTAAAAGAAGTGAGTAATTACTACAATGAATATGTATGTAACTATAAGCGATTGTATTTGATTAGCTACCATCACTGTTTTATTATTTTTTATATCACATGGTCAAATTGAAATCTCTTAAAAATTATGCATATCGAGCACTGTAATGTGGTAGTGCCCCTACAATAAATATGTGTAATAAATTTATTTTTTACCTACATATAATTTATGACATTTTATATTAAATTATTTTAACTGGAGATATGAAGATCACCGGGTTCTTTAAATGAGTACATGTGGTCTCCAAGGATATTAGGTTGCTCTTCAATTGAGCATCTGATTGACTTACATTGTCTACAATTTATAATTTTTCATTTCTCTACATTAACGTGAGCAATGACTACTCTATTCTATATCGAAAGGAATTGATTATCCAAATATAATGAAAATGCTGCATGGTTAGTTAACAACCGCTTTATAACAATGAACAATAACCAATCTTTTTGTAAATAAAATTTTTTTACCGCTGATTCAGATTTTGTGACATTATTATCTCAGAATCGATATTGAACCAAACTTCGCTAAAATATTTATTTATGGGATTTTTTCACCAAAGTCAAACTTAGTGGTCATTTTCGAATTAAATAAAGTTTTCTTCTACCCGAAAATTTACGAAAAACCTCTTTGCTAATAAAATATTTGTATTAAAATCATGCCTAGCAGCCTTCTATACTTGCTTATTAATATCTACTACTTCTTTCGGTAATCTCTCTGAATTTCAATTTGATTACTGATTAATTATTCAAGTGCTCTGCAAGTTGGTCTATCCAACATTTTTAAGATTTAGAGTGCATGGGTTTCACGGCTTCAAAAAAAATTTTTTTTTTGTCTTATTTAGTGCTATAACATCTCTAGAATATTTTCAAGTTGATACAGTAATCGTTTTAGAGATACAGCTTTGAAAAGTTGCGCGCTCAAGGTCAGCTATACAGTCACATGAAACTTTAAACGAAACTCGAAACTGTGTTTTCAAAGTCGGTTGTCAAGACTTCTCACGAACTACTCAACCGATCGTACTGAAATTTTACACAAGTCTTTGAGATATAATTTACTAAGTCTTGCCGCGGAGGATTTGTTTTGTTCAATTACAACTATTTAAAAACAAAAAAAACGTCGAGAAATTTTCACCAAAATTTGCATGATAAATACAATTTTCACTTTATTAAAAAACAAATAATTACAAATTCCTAGTCAATTTTTAGTTAATGGTCATAGTTCAAAAACGTATTTTTTTCTTTTTACTTTTGATGATCCTGTCAGAAATTCTGCTGTCACCGCGGAGGAACCTTTTTACCGAGGGACTGCTGGAAATCACGTCATAATGGACGAGTTTTGAATTTTTTTTTTTTTTGAAAATTTCACAAAATTTTTGTAAAATATGTAACTTTGTACTAATAAAACTTTGAATAAAATATATTTTTTATATGAAGTTTTTTATATTTTTTTTTTTGAAAATTTTGAAAAATCTTTGTAAAATATGTATCTTTGTACTAATAAAAACTTTGTATAAGATATTTTTTTTATATAAAAAAAAATTTATTGAAAATTGGACGTTTTTTGTTCGATGAAATCCATGTAACCCCTAAACACACTACAAACTGACGAAATCAGTCTATGTTCTCAATTAATCGTTGTACATACTGATAATATTTGGCCCGGACTCGTTAAAGAAACACTGCTTGGAAATGGTAGTGTTGGCATCAGAAGTATAAGATAGAATCTCAGCATATTGTTGTTATGGATCAACTTAACTATTTTGGTTAAAGTTTTAGGTAAACAGCGTGTCGTAGCAAACGACGTGAATCTGTTGCAAAAGAGTCATGTAGAGGTCGCAAACGCGATGCTTGATAACGTAGCTGAGGACCCTACATTAATTAAACGCAAAATTATTGGTGACGACACGTGGGTTTATGAATAGGACGTCGGAAGTGTGCACCAATATACAAGTAGTGAATGGCCGAACCGAATTCGCTGAAGCCACTAAGTACCAACACAGCAGAGGCTTGTAACAAGTGTATCGAAAATTGGATTAGGCGTTGGCACGCTTGTAGTAGGTCAGTAGCGTATTTTGAAGGGATTAATAAAGATTTGTATTAAAATAAGTATGTTTATTTAACATTTAATTAAATCAATCATGCATTTTTGTAAAACAAATAATACATTTTGCTTTGCATAGTGTAAAAATTTATAAAAACAATGACACTTACTTTCGGATTCCGATCCACAGCTGCTGTAAGTGTTAAAACTACAGTAAGCAGTAATGCGAAGAAACACTTTTGGCTTAAGCACATATTTCAAAGTAAGTTTTCACTTTAAAACTTTTTTTTTTAATAAAATATTTTATAATATTTTCTAATAAAACTTTAACTTTTTTATTAAAAGCTTCACACGCACTGCTTTCGGTAATATAAAAGTTTCACACTCTATTCTATTAGCTTGCTGTAGAACTTGACCCTTTAGTAACCACTAAAATTCCTCAATCATTGCCAAATAACAATTACATTTAGCATCAAGCTTTAGCTAACGGCGGTTTTATTGCTTCAAGTGTTGGTGTACAAATGAATTTGAAAAATCATAAATTCTTGCAATCGATTCTTGCAGCTGCAACCAATCTTGGTTTCATTATTTTACACACACTAAAGCACTGGGGCGCTTCCCATCAGACTCATTTGCATATAATAGCTTAGACGAGTGGTATTTATATAGATGATGATTACTTAGTTCGCAGTTAGTTCTTGTTTTACCGATGCTTAGGGGCAACAAAAATTTTCACAAAAAATTTTTTTTTAATGAAAAATTAGATTTATAAAAAAATAACGGTATTGCGTCTAAAAAAGTATATGCGCAGTTGTCGAAAATATTGATGCACACTGCGCAGGCTGCTGCGTTTAACGGTTAAAAATGATGTGCTCGCGACGACGTAGACTAACGAAATAAAACATTTGGAGATTAACATTCAACAATTTGCTCAACTCAACAGTGAAGACGTGCAAAGTGTTTATCTGCAGTCACAGTCATTATGTATATGTAACAACAATTGCCATGCTTAACAATACTGCTACCTTCGGTGTGTTGTTGTCGTTGCAAGTCAGCTGACATCAAATTGCCGACGTTGGGGAGGGCTTTACGAGTTAGTCGCTACGTGAACTGACTAACCAGTTGACTAGGTGAACTTGTGTACCCTCTAGGGAAGACATTCTAAATATAAGCAAATAAAAATATGAATAATCCCGATTGAAAGTATTATAGAAATCGATAACATCAGAAAGAAATCTCTTTGTAAAAACTTGCCTGCATTGTACAATTAATAACAGGTGTTCTCGGACCAGACCGACTAACGGTTGTAGTGCCAAAAACGACGAATCCTTAACATCCTTAAAAAGAGATTTTCAAAATAAATATGAATTTTATTTCTTTTTGCTGACAAATTTTAATTAATACAAATTTTTTCCTACTGGGTATGCATGTCAAGTACACATACCGGTAGTACACTACCGGTAGTAGTCGCCGAATTCGAAAGGGATTGCCTATTTCTTTGTTTTTTTTTTTTTTTTGTTTTCTTTGTTTTTAGCGCAAATGGCGATGCGGCGCGAAAACTACGGATGAACGATCAACCGATGAAGCGATAGTTGGCAAATTGTAGCAACGCTTCAATGGTGAATGGTGCAAATGTTTCCTCGAAAATCTAATTAACATCACAGCTATGCAAAGCATCGCCTTTGCATTGAGTGAGTGAACGTGCCACCGACGCCGCTGCTGCTGCTGCCACAGCGGGTCAAACACAAACCCAGACAATGAAGTAGAAACAGAACGCAGCAGCACGCCAGCAGTTGTTTATCAATCGCTGATAGATGGATTGATGTTTAGTTTTAATGAAAAATCACAACAATAACATCAACACCAACTCAACACTTGCAGTTATTTTGGTGGCGCAAGCTCAAGTCTTTCGGTCAAATTATGATAATTAATCTTGCTATTTACATTGGCGAGTTGTGTAATGAGCGACAGCATTTTTGATTGCCGCGGCTGCGGCCACCGCCACCAAATGCCGCGTGATCGCATCTTTGTGTTGAAGTTTGCCGCCAACCGCAATGGGTTAAGCGGATGAGGCGAAACGCTTTATTTAGTTGTAGACACAAGTATATATATTTATGTATAAATATATATAAATAAAGACAGACATTTATAGCGGTACATACATACATACGGATTTGTAGAGTGGGGGATCGATTACAAGCGCTCTGCTTTGCTTGCCACGCTTACTGTACTTGAAACTTGGTCACGAGATTTTAATGCCGCGCCATTCAAACGAAGTGCTCCCACACATACACACACGCACAACAACTGTGATATTCATTCTGTACTTGCGGGTCTGCTGAAAGTGAACGTCATTGCAGTTTGTCGCTTAAGTCTTTTGTCTGCCGACAGAAATATAAATGGCTCAGGGTGTTTGCGCAAATTTTGCGAATATTGCAAATTTTTATTGTTTTCATTGCACATGAATTTGTGTATAAGAGTAATGTTATTTACATCTAACTGTTGTGAACATGGAATAAATATATATATATGCAATATACATATACTTGTATATATAGGTACTTGGATATAGTATATGTTTACATACGGTACTAAACAAATTTAAATACTATATACGTACATATGTATATGATTATGTATGTATGCATATATAGAGGTTTTAATAAAGTTTAGTTACGTTGATTACCTAAAATGCTAAGGACTTCACCACTTCATGTTTACTTGAATTCTTATCTGGCGTAATTAATAGAATATATTGGTACAGTTAACACCCGTAAATAGCTACAATAAAAATGGAAAAAATGATAACGAAGCTATAATATCCTTAACAAATAAAAAATTTTCTCACACAAGGACTTGATTTTGATCGAACAGTTTGTATGGCAGCTATATCCTATAATGATCCGATATCTATATAAAGGATCAAGTATATACTCTTTTGTTGCTAGCAAAATATCTTAATTGTCATAGTTAATAGAAAAGCGAAATATTTCGGCACCGATATTTTCACGAGAGCATATTATGCAGACTATACTGTCGATATATTGTCTGGCTTACCTAAATTATCAATAAAAGGTGAAGGCTTAATACATATATAGGTTTATCAGCAAAGTCCAAGGCATTTACCTAGCTTCAACAAAATGTAATCTAATAAAGCGATAGCATGATCTCAATTGCCTTCTGATCACCCCTTGATATTATATATGACCAATGGGAACAAATTATCAGTTGGACAGTAGAAATTGACAAAGGTATTGTTTTAGTTTACTTTTGTTCGCCTTCATTGAGAATTGTTTCCACTAAAGACAAATTACATATCAATAAAGTCTAAACCATGATCAGTTTTCGTATCAAATCTTCAAAGAATTTCATAACTTTCCTTAAGTGGACTTGCTTAAGTTAGAGCAAATACAGCATACTTTCAATACATTTTTAACAAGTTCAAAATCGTTCATTATTTTAGCCGTTACTGAAACCATGTGGGAGCATGTATGTGCTACAAAACCAGCGAATTTTTTCAACATGTAAAAATAGATCGAATTAACTAAGAAATCATTTTTATGCCCATTAAAGGCAAAATATTTTGTTTGCTTTATTGACTGAAATCCATGGACAAAACGCCCAAGACTGAAGTTAAAAATAATATTTGCTGCCTTTTTACTGCTATTGGACCTCCTTTCTATCTCTTTTAACTAATCGCATTCGTTTGTTAATTTGTTTCGTCTTTTAGCTACCGTTAGAGTCAAATGTAAATATAAATATTTTATTTGTTATTTATTCAATTAAATTATTGCCCACTTATTATAAGTATCGCATTTGTATTTGCTTATGACACTAGAGCAAAAAAATTGACGTGACAGCTGAAGTGTCATGCTCGATAATGTGGACTATTGTGATACAGTTCAATGTCAAATCCACAATAAAAATCTAGATCAATGTTAAGTGCAAGCCAAGCACCTGTAATGAATGGAAAAGCAAAAGTTGAAACAAGTTTTTTTTTTTTCGTTGTGGTAAAGGTAACGGCGTGGAATTTTACAGTATGTGAGGAGTAAATATCGCTAATAAACGTTTCGCTTGTCACAATTAAATAGCATTTTTTATAAAAAAAATAATTAGTCAACTTACTTTTCATTATTTCAAGAAAATAAAGTGAAGAAATAAATGGGAAGTATTTTCAAACTGTAATATCAGTACGTCAGACACTTTTAAAATGCCATCCACTTAACAATTCTTTTAAACCACATGCTCCTAGTATGATTCTCTGCACTGTTTTGTAGCCTACCTTGTAACTTGATGTCCCGAAACTTTATATTTTTGTGCAACAAGTGTGAATTGTGAATTCATATGCAATATTTGTATACCCCTGCAACAATGTTGCATATGAATTTAAAATTGGTGAATCATTGGCTATGTAGGAGTTAGGAGAACGGATAGACCGATGATACGAGACCACGTTACTTCTTAAAAAGCACTTCAGTTTTATTAAAATACTTGTATATCACTCTTGTTTTATACTCTTGCAACATGTTGCTGCAGATTATAATAGGTTTGTTCACCTAACGGTTGTTTGTATCACACAAAACTAATCGAGATAGATATAGTATTATATATACATATATTAGTGATCGGGTTGACGATATGAGTTAAAATACGAGTGACTGCCTGTCCGACCGTCCGCTAGTCTGTCCGTACAAGCTGTAGCTTGAGTAAAACTTAAGACATCTTAATGAAACTTAGGGTACATATTCCTTGGCACCATAAGCAGATCGGTATTGTAATCTACAAAAAGCTAATAATTGAAAATTTATAAATTGCGATAACTAAACCGCAAATTAAGATATAAAACTATAATTTGGGCAACGAATCACAATGATGAGGTCATTGATCCTATTAAATGTAAACAAAAGGGTCATTGACCCCAAAAGGTAATCAAAAGTTGTTGACTTGGCTAAGTGTAAACAAAGGTTGTGGACTTGGCTAAGTTTAAGCAAAAGGGTAATTGACCTAATAAATGAAAACAAATGGGTAATTGACCCCTTAAAGTGTAAACAAAGTTGCCCACGTTCTTTTTTTCCAAGAAGCTGCATATACCCTATAGCATATAGCTGTCATACAAACTGATCGATCAATATCAAGATAATAGATAGATCAAGATCTGTTTATACACTTATATGCCATAAGAAATGTCGCTGTAAAGGGTATTAGAGCTTCGGTACTGAGGAATTTAACATTTTTTTCTAGTTTAATATAAAATTTTGCTACAACTGAATGTATTTTCTCTGCTTTGATCCTTGCAAGTTGCAAGGGTATAAAATATTCGGTTACTGTTTTACTTAATGTTTATAACTTATGACTAGACACAAACTTTTCTGAAATTTAAGAAATCTCACAAAAATGGCAGCAATTCAAACCAGTGCATTTTTTATCTAAGCAAAGCAAGATGTTTGTCAATGAGTAACAATTTATAGACAATCAAAATTTAAAAAAAAATACTATTTTGGATAAAAGCGGTTAAAACTGAGTGAGCGACGTAAATGCAAAATAAAAATAGAGTTTTTCAGAACGTGAAGGTAGACGAGCTGCTTAAGATAAGTCTTATCCGATAGGGCGGTTTGATGTCAAAACTGGATGGAATCAGTTCAAAAGTACTCCTTGCCTTTATAATGTTTGGCTACACCAGAGCCTTTCCCTCCTTTACATGTTTTCCTTCCTGAAATTGAGGTTAAAAAGAAAATATATGACGATATTTTTCTGTATAAAATTAAGGCAGAACATAACAAAACATGTAATAATTAATGCGACTTCAACCATAATTTAAACAATATTTATCAAGATATAAAAAATGAGCTCATTACATTTAATAACTTCTTCACTAATTAACTCTGGCAAAGCTTTTCGTTAAGAATAAAATTAAAAATTCTTCTCACAAATATTTCACAACATCGTATGTCCAATAAGTGACCGTGATTTGCATTTTACATTTTGTAATTACACGTTCTAGTTGGCACTTTTGCAAAGAAAGTTGAAATTATTTCAGTTTTACTTTCGAAGTCCAGCAAGTATGTTGATTGTGAAATATTCAATTCTTGCGACCATAGCCGTGTTTGTTTTACGAGTGGCATCAAAACCCTCTACTTCAGCACCACATTGGCATGTTATGCCACACCATCATGGTCCAACTCTCGAAGAAGCCATCAAGCAATACTTCGAAGAGAAAACAAATGTCTTACACGTGCGAGTTCATTTGAAAAGGGCCATCATTTGGAAGTATGTTATTTTACATCATCTAACAGATGCGCTACGAAATTCGACTAAGCTTACCTTTCGCATAACCATTGGCGATAAGTATCTTCGCAATAATAAAGATTTTCTGCATAATTTGTGGTATGTGGACTCGTTTGAGGCATTGGAGTAAGTTTAAAGTTTTTTTTTTTAGAAAATAATGTATTTATGGCACCATCAATGTAATCACGAAAGGTTATGGAACTTTTTACTATATATATATATGTACTATATACTCAAAATATCTGTGGCCAAGTGTTCCACGAAAAACATATTGAAGAATCCAAAAAATTATTGCATTGCTCAGTTTATTAATTTTATAGTTCTGATGATACTTTTTGTTAGTACGATTAAAAGTTTAACTTAATCTGTTTCAAAATTGAAATGTTGGGGTTTAGCTTAAGATTTTTATCGACTTTTCTAACTGAATACAACACCTGGAGAGTATTTAACCATTTAGATATAGTTTTTGGGATATCAGAATTATATGTGTGGAATAATTCTGAATCATAGAAGAGATCCAAAGAAAGCATTATTTAGATAGAATGAAACCGTTTGCTGATTAATGTCGACCTCACCGTTAACCGATTTCAAGGCCTCATCGGTTCGGATGGCTCTCCGACTATGGTCCAACATACCTCATAAAAACTTTCTGAGAGTTTTTTATAGCACTTAATTCTTAATTACAACATATAGGAATATATCAGCCTAAACTATAATAATAATTGCATAGAGCTTCACGCAACAGACTCTTCAACTTTGACTCCAATAATGCTATACAATTATCTTTCATAAGTAAAGAAAACTATCGAATGAATTTCATGCAACTCACTTTTCTCTGTGCGAGTAGATGGATATACCGTCTCTGTACTCGGTCGACAGAGCCTCGCTAGCAATAACAGGGATCACCAAGTCTTTACTGGCAATGCGTGAGGTTGCCATTTGCAAATGAGAGGATATATTATCTTATATTATATATGTATATTCACTTCGCTCCCCCATTACATCACCGAAATTATATTATTGGTCCTAAATAAGGTTGCAATATGTTGGATAGATTTATAGTTAAAACTCTGAATGCATTCTGAGATGAAGAAGCTTATAAACCAAATAATGGTTTCAGTTCCCATTACGATTATCACATATAATATTTGTGTTTTAATAGTGAATAAGACGAATTTGTGCTTCAATACATACATGACTAGGTATAATTATTGTTGTACTTTACCCACTTCGCTCTTCTTTTCTCATTTAGCAACATTTTGCCGTACAAAAAGGAGCATTTCAGCAGCAACGCAGGGTTCTATGCCATTATCTTAGAACAAATCAAGGAAAAGAATGCCGCCTGGCATATACAAAAAATTCTTGTAAAAATGTTCTCAATCAACATTATCGATGTAATCATTATAACACCGAACACCGTAGGGAAGGGCTATTCCGTGTACACGTTCGAAGTGTTCGGCAAAGAACATTGTCGCATTGTGAAGCCGACAATTGTTAATTGGTTTATAAATGGACGTTTTAATAACTCCGAACTCTTTCCAAATAAATTGAGAAACTTTCATAACTGCAGTTTACGTGTGTTATCACGTAATGTGCCGCCATTTTTCACATACCATAAAGAAAACAATAACGGTACTATAATAATGAAAGGCGTCGAGGCGAAACTATTGAACGCCATTGCCGAGCATTTGAATTTTCGCATAGAACCGATTATAAGTTCTGCCTATGATTGTGGTGATGTTTATTCTAACGGTACAATGACTGGTCCCTACTATCAATTGGATCAAAATCATGTTGACGTACTTATGGGTTATTTCTTCTATGCTGCACATCGCATTGCCTTCTTGGAGGAGGGTTTATCGTATTTCACTACCGCTTTGGTTGTTATTGTAAAGCGTCAACCGCCGCCGCCCGACCACATGTGGATGTTGGATCCCTTCCAATTGAACACTTGGCTAGCGCTGCTGCTAATGGTGGCCACCGTTATTTCGTTTATGTGTGTGTTACACTTGCGTTATCAATATGGAAATTGGTTGGATATTATTGGTAGCGTTTTCGGCGAACCTCGTGTAGTTTTAACCAGAAATTACTTAGTACGCTTCGGCATTACTTTCTGGTATGTCGGTTTTGTGTTTATTAGCAGCGCTTACCAAGCAAAATTGTTCGTTTCATACAATCGGCCGTCACCAGGCTTGCCACACACCATAAATGATTTGCAGCGTAATAATTTTACATTTTTGGTGCACAACACAATGACTCTGAATTATTGGTTGCCTGATATGAATATACCTGAAAACCGCATTAAATACATTAATTCTTCAAATGCGAATTCGGTCTTTGAGGAGCTTTTGAATTCAACTGGCAATGTGGCTACACTGGCGACTATTGCGCGTATGCATTATTTTGAACGCAAGCGGCAGCTAATTGGCGTTTTCGATCAGGTTCCCGAAACGGTGCAACTACCGGAGATTTGTGCGTATTTTCAACATCATTCGTATCTCATCAAGCCATTCAACTCCGTCATTGCAATGATACGCAGCAGTGGCTTAATTTCACGTTGGTATGGCAATGCTCTAACGGATTCCAAAGGACCCGCGAAAATACAGCGTGGCGGTAATCCTAAAAGTTTGGATCTGGAAAAATTTGGTATTGTTTTCTTTTTACTTTTCTGCGGTGAATTTATTGCCTTTATTGTATTTGTCATAGAAATTATAATTGCACGCTATAAGAAATAAATATGTATATATGTGTATTATATATAATATTATATTATTGGTGTATTGAATAAATATATAAATGTTATCGCATGTCTATAAACTTTTTCATTTACTTTATTAAGACTTCTTATTAAAGGACTTGTATACTTCTAGAATGGTCTTCAGCGATCGCTTATGCCGACTAAGTAGAAAAGGGTGGGTTCATAACTCGGCTAAAATGAATTCCAAATGATCTCGTTAGCCGGTAGGCATACCCACAACTTTTTTTAAACATTACATAAATTGTTTAGGCAAAATTCGACATCAACTTTAGGGATCTGTTTTTTCGTATAATTTTTGTAATACGATTAGTCCTTTGCTTCAAAATCGGTCTCAGTGTTGGCAATTATGTCTTCATTGTGGTTCAATTTCTTTCCATTCTCACCGAACGTCCGAGGTAGAAGGACATAGTGGACATGTGGATTCGAAAACAATTCTTGCAATTTTTGCATCTCTTTCATTTACTTTTACAGAAGAGAGATGAGAAGTTCAACTAGAGAATTTGCCAATTAAAAGTTTATTGGTTTATTCGCCCTGAGCTCACGATAGGAGCAATAATGTTAATATCCATTTGGCTATAAAAAGGCTTATGATTATAAATCTAAAGTAATTTAATAGATTATGTCATTTGAATTTGCTCAAAGCGGCGAGAAGAGTCGAAATAAAAAAGTATGAAAACTTATTTTCAATGTAAAAATCAGGCGCTGTTCATTTCCTCGCTGTTTTAAAATAGTTCTGACTACAAGAACAAAAAAATATATTATACAATATAAAACATTAGTACTGATCGTATATCATCGTTAAAATTTATTTAAAAAACGCTTCAAAAATAATATTACATAAGTGTATACAGATTTTATAAATACAGCGTCTACCAATATCGTTGACGTGATTTTGACAGCTCGTGACGGCCATGTTTGTTTACGGATTTATGTTAAATTTTGTCAGTGTGTTTAGTAAAGTTTGCCATTTCATTATGTCACGTTTTACTTTGGTACAACGCTTGGAAATTGTCCAAGATTATTACGAAAAATTTACGTTCTCCGAAAAATTCCCAAATTCGTGTTCATCGAAAAATCATGATGCTCAGATGAGGTCCATTTCTGACTTAATATCTTCGTCAACAAACAAAATTGTCGCTGTTGGGGTGAGTCAAATTCTCGTGTGGTTCAGGGAACGTAATTGCATCCCTAAAAATTAACCGTTTGATGCGGATGGTGATATGGCGGCATCAACGGGTCTTATTTATTTCGAAATGAGGCAGAAAATGCCGTTACCATCAATACCGAGCATTATAAAACGATATTAACCGACTTTTTCCCGGTGCCCCGCCTTATGTTTCAAGTCTAAACATGGGCAAATCGCCTTCAAAGTTTGACGACTCGTTAATTTCGAAAAATGCCCAGTCAAATCGCCGCCAAGATCATGCGATTTAACAACTTTAGATTATTTTTCTGGAGGTATGTTAAATCGAGGGTTTACGCCAATCATCTAGCAACGTTCAAGGAGCTCAAAAACAACATTCAGCGCATTATAGCCGAAATGCTGCACCCGGTCAACGACAATTGACGTAGACGGGTAAAGATATGCAAAAAGAGCCGGTGGCCATTTGCCCTATATTTTGTACAAATTTCAAATGGCATAAAATGATCGGCATAACACAAAAAATAAAATAACCCATTTTGATCAAATTTGAGTGTTTTATTTAATTTGAACATCACGTCGTCCTTATTGGTAGACCCTTTACATATAAATATATATATAACTATACAGCTATAACAGCTTAAAATGTGCTTGAACACAATTGATTTATTATCTCAACGGCAACTCAGATTTTTCTCTATTCGTGTATATATATATATATATCAGCAGTTTATTTGTTGAGTCTTCAAAAAGCTAAACATTTGAAGTTTAAAAATATGTTTAGGCACACAAAACTAACTTCCAAATGTTGGTTAAAAATTTTTTCAAATCGAATTTAATTATTATCCCTTTATATATTATGTATTTATTACTGTAAAAGTTAGTTAAACATACAGTATCTGCTCAAGGAATTTGACCCGGATTGGTCCATTTAAACTGCGCGCACAAACCGAATCAATACAAACTTTTATCTAGATTGCGTTGGTATGCTTGTATTGTATCAGGAGCCTATTTTGAAGTTTTTTTTTTCTTTTTGTCAGCCCGGGTCAAATGTGATCATATGGTATATGTAAATTGAACACTGTTGAGTTATTATGAATTCACTTCGTTTGGGTGATATTGTTAAGTAATTATAAATTCAATAATGCAATTGCGTGTAGTTTTAAATAACAATTATCGGTCTCGTAAAAGCTGCTTAAGGGGTTAGGAGAGTTTAGAGCCCTCAAAACAGGTCTAATTTTAACATTTTATTCTTTGTGTAATAATAAAGGAATCGAATTTCTCCCTTTCACACATTATTCAACATGGATTTGAGTGCTTGCAATATTACTACTAATATTTGGACACCAAATGTCGACGACCGCGCCAATCTTCGGAATTACTTCTTACCTACAAAAACATAGTGCCTAATATATTTAGTTGCCTTTGACAAAAGGTCTCTGCGATCGGTGGTGATTCTGGAGACTGGTGCCATCTCTAACAAAATAAAAGACGAGATTTTAACCTAATTAGAAAAAAAATTAATTTTTGACCTATAAAATTAACAGACATTTGTACAAAAATACAATATAACAATGAAAACGTAGGTAGTTTCAAGTAAATACGAGCACAAGTATTCTTTGATTAGCATCGTCGCACGTTTTGAAATATGCAGTTTCGAGCAAAAAACATGCAAAGCTTTATGTGCTGAACCTGACTAATCCGAGCGATTTGCCAGTACTGCTGGTTTTTTTTATAACTATTCTACCAATTGAATACAGTTATTTGGACCCTAAAGTGCACTTTAACTCAACAATTTTTTTTTTCAGTTTTTTGAAAAGCCTAAACAAGTCCAACCCCTTAACACAGAAATAATATAAAATACCTGTTTTTTTAAATATATTTTTTAAATTTTTGCTTATACAACCTAAAGCAATATATTTAATATTTAAAAGATTTCACTTCATTACTTTAATTACTATATTTTTGTTACAATATTTCAATAAAATATATGCTGAGTAATTTAGTATGGATGGCTTACGGATATCGAATACTATTTAGTGAAATTTTACAAAACAAAAGCAAAAAATATTTCAAAACAAAAATATAAAACAATAAAAAATACAATTACTTTCAAGTTTTCTACTTATTTTGTGTACAAAAGCAATTCGCAACAATAAAACATAATGAATAATAGGTAATCATTACATGTATCATTACATAATGAATAATTAGTAATCATTACATGTATAACAAATACAATACATTTATATTTGCAGCAAATTAAAACTATTTAGTGGGAAATTAGGAATTCCACTACAATTTCACTTAGCGCTTACTATGTATGTATGTATATATGTATATAGGATGCGTTGAATTGAATAAACGGAAATTATTAACTACAACTACTTACAGCACATTTGCCACATGGCAATGTAATGCTAAAAATTTGCTTGTATGTGTGTGCATAACTAAAACAAATGTTGTCTAGACACAGAAAGAGGCACTTCTATACATAATACACGTTTCCGTTGTCTTTTTAATCTAAAAAAAAAAAAAAAATAGTTGCACCTTATTTTCACTGTCTAAACTATACATATGTATACAGGCATATAACTTTATATACTATATACATATGTGGTATACATTGTAGAGCTACTAGCAACGAATATGTATATATTATTTATTTGTACTTTATACTAAAAAATTAAAATTCAATAAAATTATCCAACGGTATAATGGTGACGCAGTGCTTGGCGGTGCGAATACATGCAACAAAAGCGCGCCCTTTTTCTTAAACAAAAAAACTCTCCACACAGCTAAAGATAACTGTACATATGTACATATGTGTAGTGTAGCTTAAAGCCTGGTTGTTGTAATGTTGTTGAGGGCGTTTTGTATAGCATCACTAGTATTGGGATCATTCGAGTACACTTTGATAATGTCATTGATAGCGCTCATCGAGCCGAAAATGAGTGCTGCCACACCGCAGAAACCAATAATGACATTCTTCCATAGAATCCAGTTGAAGGCACCAAAACCGGTGTCCCAGTGGGTGATGAGCTCAATCAAAACCTGCAAAAAATAATAATTTTTTTCAATAAATAAATTTTTAGAGCATAAAATTGTGTATGTGAGTGTGTGTAATTGAGTACTTACAGGGAATATCAGACCAAGTATAGAGAAGCAAAAGGCACCAATCAGACCCATAAACGGCGCAATAGTGGGCACGGAAACAGCCAATACAACGGCGGCAGTAACGAGCACGGTTCTGGAATTAAAAGCAAAATTTTAAAAAATTTCGAAAATATAATATTATTAAATAAAATATACAAGCATTAAATGAGTTTCGACAAATCTCCAAAAAAAACAGGTAAAAATATAAAAAAAAATTTTATTAAACAAAACAAAAAAAAATTGTTAAATAAAAAAAAACCTTTTTGAAGTTAAAAAAAAAAATTATTTAATTTAACTTAAAAATTATTAACCACAATTTATAAATAAAACTAAAATAAAATTAAGACAAAAGAAATTTTAATGTAAAAACATTTAAAAATTTGTATTTTTTATTTGACTCTCTCACATTTTTTGTAATTAAGAAAATGTGTAACCAAAATTTAAAAAGTGTTTTAATTTTAATTTAGATAAAATAATATTAACTCCTTCGTAAATTATTTCATTTAAGTGCCAAACATTTCTTTTCTTTAATTTAAAAATAAAATATCTAATAATATAAATAATTATCCATAAATCTCCAAAAGAAAAACTACCTCAATATATAAAAAAAAATTTAAAATTTCTTAAAATAAAGAAAAAATAATAATTCTTGCAGTTAAAAAAATTGTTATTAAAATTAATTAATTTTAATTGATGTTAAAAAATATTAATTACAATTCAAAATTATCAATTTATAATTACAAAGTTCTTTCCATTAAAATTTTTTTATTTAAAAATAAAATATATAAAAAAATAAAAATATTTAAAAAAATCTCACCTCAAAACATAATTCACCAATAATGGACGCTTTTTGCACTTATCCTTGATACCATCCCAGACAATTTCGAGGCACACGTAGAATTGCAGGCCGAATGTACAGTACACAGCCAAAGCGATCAACACTTTGACAGCTTGCGCGGGCCTACAAAGAATAAAAAAAAAACAACAAATTAATAAGCATACATTACAAGCATTCACACATTCAACTCACCACTCATGCACGGGCAGATTCAGTGTAATACTCTCTTCTGTGTTTGTGCCATAGCGCAGATAACCGAGAAAACCGAGCGCCATATAGATCAAAGTCACACCAGACATGCCCTGACTCAACACGCCGCAAATGCCGAGGAAGTGTCGTGGTTTCTCCATGTTATTCTCCAGCGGCATAACCACACCGATTGCCTCCATAGCGAATATGGTGATGGCAAAGAAAGCCGGTATGGTAGAGACATTAGCGAATTCGCGTGTTGTTACCGGTGGCAAGTCAATGACGAGATAGTAGAATGTAATGCCCAAGCCGACGCCCATAAAGAGATTGGCTATCATCGAGACGGGTGCGAGGTATTTGAGATTCGGTATCCACGAGAGTAAAATTAGCGGTATGAGTAGTGCGGAGATGAGTAGGCGCAGTGAAATTTGATAGCCCAACCAATGTTCCATTACCTGTTTGAATTTGATATTTAAATTGTATTGTTTTAAAAAAATATACATAATATATTTTACTTTTCATAAATAAAATGTGTTTCTATTTTTGAGATATTTATATAAAAAAAAATTAATTTTTATTATTAATAAATAAACTTTGTAATTAAATTGTTTTAATATTTTTTTATATTAGCTTATTATTTTAGTTATAAGTATATGAAAAATATATATATATTTTTTTTGATTTTTTAATATCATATGTTAATTTGAAATTTAAATTAATTTGTTTATTTGTACAGTTTTATATGTATTTTTATTTATGTATATCTTCAATTTTTATTTTAATATAATTGTTTTCAGTTGAAAATTGATAAAATTTAGTATGAATTTATTTTTTTATTTTATTCAACCATTTTATCTCCTTATTTTTATTATTTTGCATTTTTTCTTTACTTTCAATTTGATTTTGATTTTTTTCGCATACACTTGTATATTTTATTTAGTATTTATTTTTAATTTCAATAATTTTTTAATTAGAGCTTTTAATTTAATTTAATTATTTTAAATTTTATTATAAGCACTTTTTATTTTAAATATTTTTTTTTTAATTTTAACTATTGTTAAAAATGTTGAATTAAAAATTTTTCATATTTGTGAGACGAAAAAAATGTATTTTTTTTTTTAATTTATTGAAAAGTTTTTAATTTTTATTTAATTTATATTTTTACAAATTTTATTTAATTTTTCATAATTTGCATATGCATATAAATATACAAAATTATTTTATTATAGTTAAATTAAAATTTCATTATTTAAAATATTATATATAAATATATTTTTACATTTATGTGAATTATATATATCTTAATTTCATTTTTAATTTTATATTTATTTTTATTTTATTTTTCACTTTACTTGTATATACTTCAAAAACGATTATTTATATTTTATTAAAATTTATTTTTGGTATTTTTTTTTTTATTATTTCTCACACATACCTGCTCGAAGTTCTTCGCCACAATAACGGTATACACCGAACAGGTGCCGAAGTAGGTCAGAAACAGTCCAAAAAGTATGGAAAATTTAGCGACTGACGCAAAACCACGTGCCCATTTTGGCCCATTCAGAAATGCCACTTCAGCAACTTCGGCGAAGCTCATCTCCGTGCGACGCGACTTGTAGTAGAGTTTGTGGGCGCATTTCACCTGTAAATAGCATATAAATAAGTTGCGTGCTTACAAGGGCATTTGTACCCAATTTGTAAATATGTACATACATATGTATATTCACACTCACATACCTACAATACATATATGGCTACATATATGCAATTTCTTTCAATTTCTCTTTTACTTTGCGTTTCATGCACACGTGTACATATGTTTTTTCGCATATTAAACAGTGCATACATGTACATATGTATGTGTGTGTGTTACGCTAAAATGTGTAGTACTCACCAGTACATAACTGCAGTGTGTACAGATGAAAGCAGTGAAGATGGTGGCGAAAATGCCAAGCACAATGCCTGAGTACATGAAGGCGATCGGCATGGATAGGATGCCGGTGCCCAGCGAGGCCTTCAGCAAATGCGTAAGTGTCTCATTATCGCTAGAAACATAAAATTAAATAATTATTTTGTTTCATTTGAGCGCTTAGTGGTACTCACGTAGTTGGATGTGCCACTTTGCGTTCGGCGAATGGATCGAAATCGGGTGACGCCAGCGCCTGTTCGACATCTTTCCGCGGTTGGATTTTATATCTGGAAAATAAGAATTAAATGTTTATGAAAATAAATTTAATTGAGTAAAATTTTGTTAAGTTAAAAAAAAAACACTAAAATTTAATTTTCTTAACAAAAAAAATTATAAAAAAAAGTTTCTAAATGAAATAAAATTAGTTTTCATAAATTTCATTAATTAATTATATCTGTTTTCAATTATTTTTTCTTAAAAAAATTATATCGAAATAAAACTGCTTAAATTATTTAATTTTATTATTTTCTCTCATTTAAGGGATTACGTTGATTAAATTAAGACAATTAAAAATAATTAATTAAAACATAGATTAAAATTTTAGCAAATTTAATTACGCTGATTAACTTAAAACAAAAGAAAATTAAATTAAAATAATAAAAAATTAATTATTTAATTAATAAAGATAAAAAATTATATTAATAATTTTGGTAATTTATTTCATGTTATTATTTACTTTACTTTGGTAGAAATATATTTAATTTTAAATTAAATATTTTTAATTTTTTCTACAATTCAAGAAAATCATTTTTTTCTACAATTAATGGAATTAAAAAAAAATTAATTGAAACTTAATTTATATAATGATTAATACTAAAACATTTAAATAAAATTAATTATATAATTTTGAAATAATTTTTCTTATTAAAATAATTTCAATTTCATTATTTAATATATAAACTTAATTTAATTTCATTAATTGATTAAATGTAAAAAAATTAATTTTATTCAAAGTTTATTTTTTTTTTTGTAATTTTATTAAAAGTTTATTTATTTTTTTTATCATAGAAGCAAATGAATTGAAATTAGATTTTCCAACCATTAATTTTTTTTTAAATTAAATAAGGTCGTACAATTAATTTTTAATATTTTTTTAAATTAATTTTTAATAAATTTTTTTTTAATTATAAATATATGATTTTTATATATGGATTTTTAATTAATAATTTTTTTATAAAAAAAAACAAATGAAATAAAAAATTAAGTATAAATAATTCAATAAAAATTATATTAATTAAAATTATTTTATTAATAAAATGTTTTAATTATGAAATTTGAATTTTATGCTTTTTTATTATCAAATAAATTTTTGTATTTCTTTAGTTTTTGTGTGTTTTAATAAATTGCAAACACAACAACTAATTAACTAAACTAGCACAGAATTTAGCAATGCCAACACCTTTGTTCGAGCGTCACTTCTGTTATTTTTGTATCACGCATTGTCTTTTCGTTTCTTTACTTTTGCTGCACTATACAAGTAGTACCGTTTGACCACTAAACATATATATTTATTCGCACCGTGTGGCTATCAATTGCACCACAATCAATCACTTCGCCTGCAACGAAACAAGCATAAAACTAAAAAACAAAGCCAGCTCCGCCAATGTTTTATAGTGAAATTCTGTAGCTGCAGTTTGGGCCTGTTGCGCACGGTCTGCGGCTGCGGTCGCCGCTGTGGCTTTTAAGAAATGTGCAACATCTGCAGAAAATTCGCGCTAATCACGCTCGAACTGCCGACAGAAGTCGTTAATATTGCATTCGCCATTGTAAAGTGGGCATTAACACCGCGGGCAGTTGACGGCGGACAGCGTTTCGCCAGCGGCGCGGCGCGGCCATTCGCTTCAGCTCGAATTCAATATGGTCAAATTCCATAGATGATTGTAATGATACACTTTACTGTATGTACATAAATTTGTTACATAGTATGTACGATTTGACGCGGGTAAGCGTTTGCGTGTGCAAAATAATCGATGCGACTAACATAAGACGCAAGTCGCTGCGCTGCATTTCATTGATTCTACCCGGCGCATAAACCTCGGCAGCATTAATTGAAGTGTTTGAAATGTAACAACAAACATTTGTACAACATAAATGGTATTGTATTGTTGTCGTGTCGGCCTTACTCGAGATGTTGTGCGAATTGCATCAGCCGCTAGTGGTGGCCTACTGGCACATCTTTCAGCTTAGCAGCTCTCGAATCGGCCGAAGACAATTAAATTCTAGTGATTGTTATGCTGCGGCGCAAGCTTTGTACGTATGGGTGTGTGTGTGTGTGTGCTTGCAAGATTTAAGTGTGTGGGCAAGTGAATGTGTTGTATACATCATTTGATCATTTGAGTGGTAGATAACATACTTTTAGGGGCATTTGATAAGTAACAGTAGAGGCGAAAGATTTAGCCGTATTACGTTGTTTAAAAGGTATAAACGCTTAAGTGAAATAGTAGAATTGTTGAAAATTAATAATGAAATAACTATTATTGGGGCAGAGTTTTTTAGATATCAATCGGAAATTTTTCAAACATTTCGCATATAGCTGCCATACAAACTGTACGTACAAAATGATGATTTTGTATGGAAAACGTTTTTACTGGATGATATATCTTCACGAAAATTGGCATGGATTATTTCCCATAGCAACGGTAATATTTCATATAGCTGTCATATAGACGAATTGTTCAAAATCAAGTCCTCGTATGGAAAGCTTTTTTATTTGACGAGATTTCTTCACGAAATTTGGCATGAATTATTGTTCAAGACAACGATACAATCTCCGAACAAATTGTTTAGATCGGACTATTATAATATAGTATATAGCTACCATACAAACTGACCAACCAAAATCAAGATCTTTTATTAAAATTTTTTTTGTGAAAGGTATTATAGCTACAGGGCAACCGAAGTTAACGTTTTTTTTTTTGTTTAAGAAAAATTTTGGTGTTTTGTAGTTTTCTATGCAGTTTTTGGCGAAATTTGTGTTGAAAAAAGTACATATATTATTTTCTTATTTTCACGTGACTCACTACTGGCCATTATAATTTTTTAATGAAGTGAAATGAGTCATCTTGGGTATTATAAGCTCTACCAAGGGTTACAATTGTTTGATATATTTGTTGGCACTTTTTACTGATATTGTAATTGTCAACTTAAAAAAAGAACACAATCGTCAAAGTAAGTATTTCTAATAACTAAAATGCTAGATACATATTTATATGTTTGCTTATGTGTTTAGATTTGTGTATATATAGAATATATAAGCAATTATTTCTGATCAAGTGGATGTTCTGAAAGCTTAATAAATTGCTGTGATATATGGTATGTACTATATTTTCTATAGTCACAAAAACATATGTACATATATCCATATATTATATATAAGGTACGCAGTTTTTTATAGCTAATGGCAGTGCAAAATTACCGAGATAATAGCTGCATGTGCATAGTCATCTCCATTTCAACTATTACATCAGTCATTGTTGTTTCCATAAATAATTATTTCAATTACAATTGAAGGTATTGAATACATCACTTGAATACTTAACAATTACCCATATATAATATACAAAAGATATGAAAGTACACATATGGATACATATGTTCGAATATTTTAATTAATGCCTTCGTGTAATAGTATATCTAATGCAAATAAATACTTTTAAATACATCATATATTTTATATTAATTATATGTTATGTAAGATTAGATATTGAGCGGTATAAAGGTGAGTGGATACAAATATTAATAATAATATCAAAAAAATATATATACAAAATTATTTTTACCAAAATTATTCATATACCTTTAAATGCTAATTTGTTCAGAATTTTATATACAAGAATTTATTTCACCGATTTTTGAACCTTTTTTAAGGTTCGGTTACACCCGAACTTAGAACTTCCTTACTTGTTCAGTACAAAGTTCTACCAACACCTGAACGAATTTCTCGGGTTTTGATTCTTGCAAGTGCCAAGACTATAAAATGTTCAGTTACACCCGAATTTGGAACTTCCTTATTTATTTATAATAAAATCAAACTAACTAAGCTCAATATTTAAATTAAAAAACTAATAAACTTATTAAATCTATAAAAACTCAGAGACTTTAGACTTTCTAGGCAGCTTCTAGTCATTAACTTCCTAGATTTTTGTGCTTACAATTTTTTTCTAAACACCTTCAAGAATAGGCAGCGTGTGCACTGATAAGTTTTTACGTAAATAAAAAATAATATAAAAATCATTTGCTTAATACTATACATACATACAACACATTCTAGCTAAGTCATTAATGTTTATAATTTAAGTCATTAGTCGAACATTTTTTTAAAGGGGAATAATAATGCAACGAGGAAACTAATATAATATGCATATTACTATATAATGTAGTATATATAGGCTCTGTATCCATTATCTATACAAAATACTTGTGCTCGAGACGAGTGTCTAGACTTCAATCTGAGCTGCTAATTACAGCGCTAATCGTCTCATTTTTTTAATAATTTTGAAACAAAATTATAATTAAAGGAAATAAAGTTTCAAAATTCCCACTTCCCTATGAACCAAGTTCACCCTGTGTCAGTTGACTAAAAAATGTGAACTGCGCACTCTTCACGACATAATTAAAACAATCTCAAATATTTTTTCAAGTAATCTAATCACCTTAACGGTAATAAGTTTGTTTATTTAATTACTAAATTAAAAATACTTTAAAAAAGAATGAGATATATTTTTACTTTAGACAAAACAACAATAAAATTATTAATTGTTTATAGAATTCATATCACTATATTAATAAAAGAAAATAATAAAAGTACACAAACAACTTTTTAAGCAACTTGATCTCAGTACAACATATTTTGAGTTATTTTTTATAGTTAGAAAAGGTAAAGCGTTGCCATTTCAATTAAGAAAAACTAAGTGAAACTTAAAAAAAAATAAATAAATAAAATGTTAATTTGAAATTTTAGCCGATATAAATCAAATTTTTATGTTAATAAAGCAATATATTTTAACTAAAAATCTGGAATCTAAATTCTTAGAACAGTTAACAATTAAAATTCTGTTTTCGATAGAAATTAGTTTATAGTTACAACCAACACTGGGAATCTCTGAAATTCACTAAAAATAAGCGTGCTACTTAAGGGTTATGAATAATTGCTTATTTACTATCAATTTGACTGAGCTGCTTATTCTATTTCCGATTAGTATCTTAGCTGAGACCATAGGAGATCCTACTTATTTTAGGCCGTCTCAGTTGGAGGATATTTTAAGAAGCTTTTTCATGGCAGAAATATCTAAGCTTGCAGATTTGCCACTGGCTATCAAAGAGTGACCAATATTACAATTTGAGTCCGGACGTGAGATTGATCGCTAGTCTTGCAAAGCTACAGCCTTATATGATGAAATAAGACTTTTAGCTGAGGAATTAAAAGCTTCTAAAATTTTAATTGAAATTTAAATTTAAATTTTATATAATTAGAGACAATCTGCTTAACAAACAAATAGATATATATTCATACATTTTAACGTTTATATTATTTTTAAGTTTAAGTGGAGAAAGCATACGAAAAAAAGAAGTTTTCACAAAAAAGGTACCTACATCAGTTAGATTAGGAGTCAATTAAGCAGAGTGTACTTTACTTAAACTTATTTATAATTGTTTTGTTTAAGTAAAATACGATTTGTTTTATTCAAAATTAGTAAATAATAGTATATGTATATATTCTGCTTTCAGTCCGCATTAGTATACCTATGTTTATATATGGCCTAACTTGAAATCTAAGTAATTTCGAGAAAAGTGCTTTAATGCTTAATTTCAGTACACAAAATCATATTGATGATAATTTCAATATGTAATTCAAGAGCTTACAAAAAAAAAATGAGTAGGTGCTCGATATGTGGCTTAATGCAGTAAGTTTGAAAAACACGCTTTAAGGCTTATATTTTATAATTTAAAGGAATTAAATTTTATACTTTAAGTATATAACTGTCGAATAGCCTTTGAAAAATAGTGTAGGTCGAGAAGTTTCACTCAACCACAAGGGCGCTATTATCAGCAAAAAATTGACATGGATTACTTTTATCTGACTTAACTGGTAATATCAGTACTTAGGGACATATTCACATACAATTTTTCTCATTACTATATATAAAAAATTACAATTATATACAATATATTATAAATATACTTATTTCTGCAATACCGTTAGCTACCAACATATTATTTGTTTATTTCTTTTTATAAATTTGCTAAATTTCCACAAGCAAAATGGCAATTAATTTTTTTAACACATTTGGCATTGCATGTAAAAGATAAAAGTACCCACACTTCATTTACACTCATGAGGGCCTGACTGATATGCGCGGTTCATGTGTCAAGCGAATACGTGGTACCGTAATTCTAGAAAGCATTTTGCCGCGCAATTTCGTTTCCCAATTAAAAGTGTTTGCGCTTCGCATTAAAATGCGATCGGAATCATTGGACAACGGCAATTAGAGTGTACAACTACAACTAACGAGGCATTAAACTAAATGCAAAGCGAATATTTTCAAGTGTGCTTATAAAGTTAATATTTGACAAATTGTTTACACAGCCAAGCACATGTGTGTGTGTTTGCGTGCGTGAATGCTGCAATTATATAATTAAATGTAACAAATGCTATTACTCACTTGTTGTTGGTGCCATCGCCGGGCAGGAATTGTTCCATCTCTTGTGGAGCATGTTTGCCGCCGCTGTCCTGCAGTTTTCAATTAAAGCAAAAACAAAAAAAATAATAAAAATTAATAAATATATTTTGTTTTACAAATTTATTCAATCACTTACCGCTATATTAACCATTTTGTTGTTGCTTTAGTTTTTACGCTTAAAATTCGCACAAAACCAGTCTTAATTTGTTAGAGTTATTGGCCTCAATGGCGAGCGCTGCTGTCTCTGTTTGCCTCTTTTATGTAGTCTCTCTTGAGTTGTGTTCTGCAATCAAAAAAAAATTTAAAATTTTAATTATTCAATAATAATTCATTTAAAATGATAACGCGTGTGCGCGTAAGTGTGTGTGAGTGCGTAATGGTCGTACGCATGGAAAGTTGTTGGGCACTTTTGCGTGGCTGATTTTGAATATTTGCATATTTATATTTACTTGAGTATTGCATATGGTTATTGAAGAAAAACTTTATAAAAAAATATTTTCATAAAATTTAATTTTTTTGTTTTTCATACAAATTTTTTAATATTTTATTGTGTACGAATAAATTTTGTCTGTTTATAAATTCTCGTAAATTTTCTACATACATATATACGTACGTAGCTTTAGTGTATATAATAGTCTTTTAGTATAATTTGATATATTGTTGTTGTTATCGATAGCATAGAAAGTTTCGATTTTTTAGACAATGACGATTCTCTCTTATACTGTCCAAAATAAATTGTCGAGTTTGAAGACAACACTGAATCACACATCATTGAAAATTGGCGTAAACGGGTGGAGATATGCCAACGGAGCCGTGGTGGCCCGACATTTTTTTTTTGCAAACACAAATGGTATAAAATTATTGGCATAACAAGAAACAAAACAGAACCCATTTTGAATAAATTTTAGAGTTTCATTTCGTTTTCACACACGTCGTTCTTGTTGGTTGACCCTTTATATAGTAAATCACTAAACTTTATATCATAAATCAATTTTCCCGAAACATAGAAACACAATATAACTTTATCATCAAATTTGATGCTCTGTTTTTTTATTTTAACAGTTACATACAGGTTGGTTGAAAAGTTTGTTGGGAGTACTTTATATTTTACATGGAGAAATACTTGTGAAAAAACTGTTTGGAAAGTTTGGGCAGCACAATTTAACAATTCAACAAAAAATGGATCGAAAACAAATTTCTCAGCATCATTTGGAGCGTTTTAAGCAAAATAAAACCGAGTTCTTGGATCGTTATAACAATTTATGAGGCTTGGATCTACCACCATAATCCTAAATTGAAACAAGAACGTTTACAGTGTACTGAAGCTGGTTGTTGAGCTCCAAAGCAGGTGAAGTCACAACGATCAGCAAAGAAGATTATAACATCAGTTTTTTGGGATGCAAAAGGAATTTTGTTGATTGATAATCTGCAGAAAGGTAAAACAATCTACTCTGAATATTATTGCAGCCTTTTGGATCAGCAAAAGTTCGTAAGGAAAGCCCTGGTTTGCAGCACAAATAAATCATTTTTGATCAAGACAATGCAACTGCTCACAAAGGTGTTTTAACAATGACAAAATTCAACGAATTAAAGTACGAATTGCTGAAGCAATCACCGTATTTACCACATTTGGCTTTCAGCGACTACTACCTCTTTAGAAACCTGAAACAATTCCTTCGTGGAAAGCGTTTTTCGTCGAATGAAAAAGCTATTACAGCCGTAGACGGGTATTTTGCAAAGCTTCCGGAAAGTCATTATAGGGATGGCATAAAATTGTTGGAGGATCATTGGAATAAATGTATTAAAGTTAAGGGAGATTATATTGAATAAAAAAATTTATTTCGTACCAAAAATAGTATTTTTTCATTTCGAGCGCAGAAACTTTTCTACCAACCTGTATGCTCATACAAGCATACAAATATCTATGTATACATATTCACAGGCAATTAGGTATATTCCTAACATTTATTATCACAAGCGATCCATTAATTAAATAGAACTAAATACGCACTGAACTGAATCTCCGCTTTGGCATCGACGTAATGAGGAGTGTGTGGGGGCATTGTTAGAACGTGTTAATATTTAGTAGGTGAATTTCTATGCAAATATATATATATGTATGTATACGTTTTTCCACGGACCAGTAGCCTGCCATGCCCACTGACAACACGCATTTAAATATCCGGTTTTTGTTGAGCTCGTCATCTTCTCACCTCGGGGGAATGCCCTTTCGGCACAAATTAATAAAATTAAAAGTAAATTACTTAAGTCATAATACATTTTATTCATTGGTTACGTTTGATATGTACAAAATTATCTTACGGCGTAATTTGTGAAAATGAATTGGAAAACCTGGAGTAGACTTTGAAATGCAAGCGAAACAAGGGTATATGTATATGGTTTTAGGAGAGGGCGTGAAGTATTTAATTTAGTTGAATGCATTAAGCAATCAATTTGATGGCATTAAAAGACGCGCCTTTGTATTTCCAGTGTTATTGAGGCGAATTTTTCCAAGTTTCTCAAAAGTGTGGGTATGTATGCCATATAGGTATGCATATGTATGAATGTGAGTTAAATTGAAGGCTAAAATTGTTATTAATTCATTTATATTTTTTTGAGAGTTGCCACTGTTATGAAATATTTGTTTCAATTAAATAGCTAAAATGCATGAAATATGGCAATATTAAATATTAAGGTTTAAAAAATATTTGTGTTGAACATATTTTGAGAAATGTTGCCACCTGTTTTTAAAAATGAAGTCAAAAACTTAAATTAAATATAAAGAAAAATTATAGTATGGGTAACAAGTTTATAAAAATTTATATATATTTGATTTTTAGGAGGCGTGCCAGCTATTTTAAATTAAATTTTTATAAAAAAGATGGAAAAAGCTTCAATATTTCCATATGAATTTTATTTAATTTTTTTTTTTTTTGATAATTGTATATAAGATTCTAACCTAAAAAATATCGCGGTTTTAATGTTATTTGTAACCATATTTTATAGTGAGCTGTATAGCATAAAGATTATAATTCTCATTAGTTTAGTGAGTACATAATAATTCAGTTACGATTAAATACTTCTGTAACGACAGAGAGTGTCTATCGCTCCAGGAAGACTAATATTATTCTTAATGTTATAAGATTTAACATATTATATGTGCAAGTTCAATATACATATGTACATATATACATACCTAAGTATATGTAAACGAATATTATCAAAAAATATTGAGGAGAGACAAATAATCTGACGTTAACACACATTCAGCATATTCTCTCATAGATGATCATATACGGTTATAATAACTGTAATATATAGATACTAATAATCATATTAACTGATTACATATATATGTGTTTTCTTGTTACAAAAGATTTTTCAAAGTCAAAAATATGCATATGTTTACTTGGACTTACTTTGTACTTTTGCATAGTATTTTGTACTATCTATATAAATACATATTTATATAGGCTTGTATGTATGTATGTATTTACATTGGAAATATTTAATTTGCGTGACGCAAAATTTGCCAATATGTGAGAAATGAAAATAATCTTATTTACGAAGTTCATGTTCGCTCTGACTTCAAGCGATAATAATTCCGTTACGTGAATAACACTATTAATTTATATAATTAACAGTGTAAAAAATCAGTACAATGAAAAATTCAACAACAACTGGGTAGTGGGAAGTTACAAAGCACGTGGTGTAAATACATACAAAAGCACATGGCGCGTCAATCCGTTTGTTTTATAGCGAACAATATTATCGACTTTGCTCTCATTTTGCGCATAACTTTAAATTTGAAATAGGATTTGAAATTTGAAAAATTTATTTTAAACATATTTACAATGCTTATCAGTAAAATATTAGTTTCAAAAAAGTTCATGGCCATGGATGAAAAAAATCATTTAAACTTTGGATGTTGTTTAGGGGGTTTTTTTATATAATATAGATTATTAATAATTTGTTTAATTGGATCGTTATCTGCTACGTGCGCATTAATTTAATTTTATTTCACATACTATTTGTATGCACACATATACGTATACATAGTTTCTTTTATATACATATATATATAGTATATACATATACTTGTATGTATTTTATTATTTCCGCTTAAACTTTGCCATTTCATTCGTTTTAATTTTTTTTTTTTTCAGAAATATCCTTTTTTTCTAGTAGTGTTTTTTTTCTAGTTTTAATGAATGCAAAAGTTTGTTTAAAGCCAATAGGGTAATATTGATATTCTTGTGTGGCTCATACCGTGTTTCATCTTCTACTGCTTATGTACATACCATACTAATATACAGAAATACAATTTTTAATAGGTGAGATGAATTTATGTATGTTTTTAAAGGTAATTTTTACTGTAGTAAAAGTAGTTGACACATTCATTTTCGCTACAACTGTAACTGTTTAGATAACAAATTAAGCAAATATAAACAATATTTGATATAATAAATGAATTCGATTGATTTATATTTTATTTTCCAATAATATTAATAGCAGTTGGATGAAGTGCAACTATCACGTGTAAATTGTATATGAATATATGCATGTACTGGCTTTTTTAAATTAATTCAAATTATTATATTTTGAATAATTTAATTATATTATTTTACTTTTTACTTAATTCAATTTAATTTATTTGTTATAATATTAATTTTATTTTCAATTTATTTTAGCTTAATTTTATGTTAATGTTATTGCCTATTTCATTTTATTTTATTTTACTTAATTTCAGTTTATTTCATTTCATTTTATTTTATTTTTTTAAGTTTTTCATTCTATTTTTTATTTTTTTTTTAAGTTTTTAATTTTTTTTTAATATATTTATATTTTTTTTCCTTTCATTTCATATGTTTTTATTTCATTTCATTTAATTTAATTTAATTTTATTTTATTTTATTTTATCTTATTTTATTTATTTATTTTTTCTTGTTTTAAGGTTATTAAATTTTTGGTTTTATTTATTTTTTTATTTCATTTCATTTTATTTGATAAAATTTTTTTAAGCTATTTTATTATAATTTTTTATTCTTGTTTTTAAAGTATGATTAAAAAATGTTTAACAGTTTTAATGTAAATTCATTTACATTTTTTTTTAAATATTTTTATGTTGTATTTTGTTTTTTCAATATGTTTTATAGCAGATGTTGTTAATTTAGAATTTTTATAGTTTATATGATTTTACCATTTAAAACTTTTAACATCTTTTTCTTTTTTATTTAACTTATTTTTCTTTCATAATTGTATTAATATAATTTCTGTATTAAAAAATGCATTTAAAAAAATTAAATTAAAAAAATAATATAATAAATACATTTATATCGTTTTTTATTCTTTAATTAATAACTGTTTAAATTTTATTTTATTACATTAAAATTTTTTTATCTTTAAAATATGCATATTACCATAACATCAGAAAATTCAGATAAGTTGCACAGTGATAAAAAATGCCGGTACGTTTCAACTTATTTGACGAAGTCAAAAATAAATAAAAATTTATATCTCTCATAATAAAGTTGCAAAATGTGTATAGGTTATAAATATGATTTATGTTTAGGTAAAAAATCTGAAAAATTGAGGGTAAATCTGGGAAAGTTAGATTAAATAAAGCAATTCTTCTTAAAAATAACTGTTTTGTTTTTAGATAAATGCATGTTATTATTATTCGTTTTTTTATATAGGTTTTCCCTTTTTAGTGGTTTTTTCATCCCAAAAATATATTTTTATTGTTTTTAAGGCTGTATTATACACTTTTCAAACATCTTTCGATAAAAAATATTTACATAAAGTCTCTAAAGGTGATTTATGATAAATCAAATTTTGTCTATTCATGATTTTACAATTCATTAGCATTAATGACGCAAACTCTTGCTAATTTATGAGCTACTTTTCGAAAAACAAAACTACTTAATTTGTGCACAGTTTATGCAAAAACCTCGTATAGGCTATACATAAGCATATTGCATGCCTGTTGTCCCACCACCGGCTATGTATGCCCGCGGCTTAGTTATTCTATTAAGCTTAGATATTCATTATGCATGACTTTAAGATTTTTTCAAGCCGATATAAAAGTTCAAGAAACTCTGAAACCCGTTCCAAACAGATATGCAACTATTATATTATAATTTTATACATACATATGTATGTATGTATTGGTATGTATGTAAGTAATTAAAGGTACCGGCGCGTGCTAAAAATAACTTACATTTTTTCTCTAATTTAATTTCGTTGGCTGACTAATATGGCGCGCTCGGCGCCGGTAAGGAATTCCTGTGACTAAAACCGTCTGAATGTGGCGAAATAAAAAAAAACACATATATACTATGTATACACATAAATATAGTGTGAATTTATAAATATATACTTAGTTATGTATGCTTGTAGCGCCAAAACGTGGGGAAACAGTTTGTAAAAAATAAAAACACGTACTAATGGTGCCAGCTTCATTCATAAATATAGCAGCACTACCTCAAGAAATGCGCTTTTTTTAATGTACACATATATGAATGTATGTATATATGTATGTATGCATATGCTGCTTTGGTAAGTATTAGTAAATATAAAATGCGTCATTTATAACAGAAATGTTTTATTATGGCGCTGAGCCGCCGCGATTTAAGATAAAGGCTCTGTTATGTGAGTGCTGCGACTACTGTTCGGTAAACACTGGCTACCCAGTAATCGTCTGAAGTTAATTGTATTCTAATTACTGATTAGATTGTGGAGGCCTTCAAGTACGCATGCATAACTTATCAACCGTATGCCATATGTGTCTGTATGTATTATTGTCATTCATAAATAAGTCTTATCGCAAGATGATAATGCACAAAGTGGTCACCGCGTTTTATATGCATCTATATAGATATCTATATATGTGTGTCTGTATGTAACTTTATTTGTAAAATCTCTATTTTAGATATGTCTTAGGACGCTTGACCAATTTCATTATTCTTCTTAGTATCTCGTTTAATATCCGGTATAACTATTTTCAAATCGTACTGGTTAACCGAAATTAATTCAAAATAATTGTGGAATAGAGGGGAATCACATATACTAGCAAAATATCAAACTCAATTTTATTTAATCAAAACTCAATTTTATTTATCTACTTTAATCAATACAATCAGTATATGAAACCGGTAGCGCAAAAACATTATATAATATTATATTAAGCTTGATGGGACTAGGGAAAATTCTGGACCGATTGCATATGGAAAATTTAAAACCGATGGCGTTCATTTTCGACTCCAAATTTCTTGCTGCTCAAAACCTATTTCCATATATTTTCAATAAGCAATCTCACATATTGACCGATTTTCAATATAATGGTCAGTCAACTGAAGTGGTAGAGATACTTACATATATTCGATATACTGTGGCTAGAAAATGATTTGCTCGTTTGAAACAGACCAGTTCTGTCACATATCAGGAGTCTATGTTGTGATAAATAAGTTTTTAATTCAGTTTACTATTTAAAAGTAGCACAAAGATTCAATTGGTTCGGGCTACAATCACGCCTATTTCGCCTCTATTCAAAATATGTGATATATAAAAAATTTGGTTCAAATCGGTTAAGTAGTTTGTAAAATATAAAACTTATCCAAAGAGTAGGCGTGTTCACGAACATTGTACAGTTTAAAGTAAATTATTAAGAATTTAATATTATATCCCGTTTAGCAGAATTCACATTTTTAAGGTTTTCGAACTTAACCTAATATAGAGATGAACCTAATTATTATCGGTCTTCGACATTTTTCGATTTTCACAAATGTTTTATGAAACAGTAAAATACAATACAATACAGTGGTTGACATTGTTATATGTGTTTTTAAGATTTATACGCCCACTTTAAAACTTTTTAATAACCAATCATGACTTCGCGCTTCAAAGTTATCCGAGTTGTACCCTTTTTATTCGAACAACGATATAATGTGGGCGTAACAATGGTCCGATTAAGGCACTCATCAACTTTGACAGGTAGCCAAAGGGAATTTCAAACCAGCGCATCACCATGTTCATTTCGATATTTATAACCTTATACATATGTATGTATGTATGTATCTCCGACTAATTAGGTATTATAAAGATATTTTTAAACAAACATTCGTTGATTGAGAAATTATACTTACATAACATTGTTAGAATAAAAATATATGTAATTATGCAATTTACAAAAATACGTAAGAGCATTACAAAATCTTTCATATATACCTATGTACATATATGTATGCACAAATGTGTGTATACACGTTTATAAAATTCTTGGCAAACATTTGACAATTTCGCTTATCTAATTTTAAACGCACAAGTCTCTATCAAAAAAACCACTTGAAAATGCATGTACATGCTTTTTGCATGTGTATATATGTACATATGTATGTACCTGATCTATGAAAGTGACATTGGGCACTTCAAACATTATTGCGTTTATAAATCAAACCATTTTGATCAGTTTCAAAAAGCTTGGCACTAAAAATATGTATGTCACATGACATACAAGCACGCGTACATTCGGTAATTTAGTTCTTTACAAAATTTTTATGAACACTCGAGTAGTTTGTAGTAATGTACATATGTATAGTAAGTGTATTTGACAGTTGCCTAGCAATTAAGACGTCGTGGGTGTTCACTATATCGATTTGATTGCGATCATAAAAGTCGTGTGGCACTTTTTGTTACTCGTTAGCAGCTTTGAAACTACAGAGTTATAATTCATTTAACTTTTTATCAACTTTTTAAAATTATATAGGCCTTCTATGAAAGTGGTGATTACAGCAAAAAAGCATACCATATTTCTCGAAAATTTGCCATTTGGATGACATACTTTACCATTTTTAACTTTTTTTTGGAACTATTTGAAATTAAGTTAGCTTTTCGATATGGTTGGTTATCTATGATGACTTTTTTTAGATCATATTTGACTTGTCATCATACCATTATATTTTATTATGTACAAATCATATGTATCAGCCTGAAGTCTAAAGGGAATATTGAAATATTTTTGATCTCAGTAATTTGATACTAGTAAGTGTATATTAGAAATAAAACGACTAAGCAGATTTATATTAGCGTCAAGGTGCTTTGTCGACTTATAAGATCCGATTACAAGAATTATATTTTCTGGTTTCACAGAGAGCTGTATTTAGTAATACAAGTGCGATCCACATCTTGAGGATCAGCCATTGAATCTAAACTAACAATAGTGTATATTTCTGACCATGTCATTGTTATTATGTATTTATTTATTAAAATAAAAAAACTCTGAATAAATTGGCAATATTGTCGATTACGTAGCTATTTTTTATAAATTTCGTAAGAAACTCTCTGTGAAAACTCTAACTACCGAAGCGTTATGGCTTAACCTACTTATATTTATATAGTATATTTTTTTAGAGTAATGACTGTCACTAAATAAAAATGTATTAATAAAATTGTGCGAGCTGCTCATCTCTGTGCAAAAAAAGCTATCAATACAGCAGCGATCGTTTTCTTTGAGACGAATATACTGATATATATACATAAGTATATCCTCATAACATATTATAGTTACATACATATATTTTTAGTTTTAGTATAGATAATAAATAATTGAATCAAAGATTTTAGGTGCAACGCCCTAATTTTACAAATTAAAAAGCCAAGTAGAGATCAGTAAAGTGATGAGTATGCAAAAAATACTCAAATCAACTAATACTTATACTATTTTAATGTGATTGATATGCTCCTCGATAATTAAAATGAAAATTCGAACGATAACCACGCCCACTTACCCATTAAAGCAACATTTTTAAAACTGAAAATAATAATTAAAATTATAAGCTTGATCTTTTAAAAGTAAATAATGCAGCTCGGTAAGCAACGTCAAGCTACTGAATACTACTACTAAGTAAAAAAAACTGTATATTAACAGCTGAAAGGGAGCTTCAAGCTCAGAACCCCATTTAGCCATTTAGTGTAAAAGCATAATTGGTATCGTTAACGTTATAGTATTTCATAAATCTTAACATGGTATTTAAATACCATAATATAATATTTCAGCGGTAACACAAGACGCTTCAAGTACAACTTTGGTTTCGGATAGCAAGCTTATCTCCAACTTTTAAATATAATATTTATTGCCGTTTAATTTTTACATCTTTTGAAAATACTTGTATACATTAAATATGCAGAAAAAAATTTTGAATTGAAAAAAAAATACAAAATAATTTAATTAACATACGAATATTCCATCAATTTCCTACAGGGCGTACGCCGAAAACATGTAAGCAGAAAACAAAAAACCGCCAACGCTTAAAAGAAAGGCCACATTAAAAGAAAGAAGAATAAGACAAATCGTCTGCCTAAAATGAACTGAAGAATTGGATACCGCAACTAAGGTAAAGCGAAATGAGCACGCATTGTTGCATCAGCCAAAACGTGTAAGAGCGCTTTGCACGCTTGTGGGATTTTATTATACTATATAAATACCTAAGTATGTAGGTATCCATACGTAGACATACAATAAATGAAATTAGAGAGTGTAGAGGCTCGCATATACATATAACAAAATACATATGTAGGTATGTACTATGCACTTCCAATTGTGGGATTGTGTTATTTGATGTGCCTTTTAACGCTTAGCGCTCATCGAATGGCAATAAAAAGTTTATAACGTGAAATATATATATGCTTGAATAAGCAGAGTCGTCGAGAGCATGGAGGGTTGGCGGAACTATGAGGATCCTTTTTAATAAGTAAGTGAAGTCTATTTTTGTTAAACTTTAAGTTAAACCAGTCTAGGACTTTGAAAAAATTAAATTTTTCTTTGGGTATAAAATATCCATTTTTAGAGTACCAAAAACAATGTGTCAATGTGTATAATATTAAAAAAAATTTTTTTTTTGTCTCTAATCCTCAACTTTTATTTGTTATTTTTTTCTGTAAAAAAGCCCATCATTTCGCGAAAAATTTTTGTAAAGCTAATAATATACCAACTTTACTAGCCAAGCTTATGTAGGTTAAGATGCCCTCTCTCATTTTGTTTCACATAACACGACTTCCTGGAATCACATTTGCTAGTCGAGGCCATCTTAAAGCAGGTGATTCCGAAGTTTTTATATCAAAATGCCAATAAAATAATTTTTGTATATACTCAGATACATATATATTTAATAGAGCCTGAAGAAAATATATTCGATTCCTTTTTCGTTGCTCCCACATGCCCAAGGCTTAATTATAATTATTTTTTACCGAAAAAATATTATTTTTTTTAATGTTGTTTTGGATCTATGTTTAATTGTATTTGTAATTAGAGTTGGGATTTCATCTAATATTTTTTTCTACTATTTCTGAATTCAAATTGAAATTAGGGATTCTCAAACCTTCCTGTTTAGTATTAAATATACTCTACCACGATTTATAGCGAAGTCTGAAAAGACAATCACAAAATACCAAAGTTCAGTTACATTACAAAATGCATGAGTGTTTCAGCCTCGAACCTCGTTATTATTTTTTGCCCAAAAAAATATTTTTCCTTTTCATATTCTTTGCCTCCAGGACCCAAACTAGACTGCAGACGGCATTTATTTTATTAATTTAATTAGAGTTCAAACTTCATCAAATAATTTTTTTCTAACTTTTCCCCGCACTCTTTTGAAATTAAAAACCTTCAAAAACTCCAGATTCAGGATTAAACAGTGTATTCCGAAAAACGTAGCATAACGAAGTCTGAAATGAAAATTACACCACACCACTAGTGACCGTAAGTGTACTACCTATAAATTGCTACACGAAGAAATTTATCTAATTAATACACACTTGAACTGTCTAAATTTGGTCCATGCGTCCGCTGCATTAGTATACTTCTTACATTTCGAATTGTCAATTGTTTGTGATGTGTGGCGCCGGACTTTTCGTCGTGTCAATAGCCTTCTGCTTGCGTAACCTTGATTCGCATGCTTACAATTCGCAGAATTTTAAATTCTTTCAATTTTCGGTGGCACCAACTAAATTTGCGCAATTGTAATACTTAAGAGGGGCGGTATGTCTCTCCACATGTGTGTGTTTGTTGGCGTGTGTAAAAACATGTGATTCTGGGCGGCCTTTCTGTTTCAATTAAACCTAACAAATTCTTTACATTTTTGGTACAATTAAAGAATAAATTTTTGTGGTCTCACAATCTCAGACTGAGAACGAAATTGAAATTTCAATTAATTTTACGCCGGCAATCGGTGTTAATCAATTGTAAATGAAGAAATGAAAACGATAGTTAAAAGTCGTCTGAGAGTATATATATATATATATACTTGTATGTATATAGCTCCACACACTTTCCATTTCAAGAAGATGATTTCCATATAAATATACTATGTACATATAGTTAAACACCACATAGTTAAAGCTAAGGGCTGTCAGCTCCTAAACGCCGTGTACGTCAGCCCCTTCATTCATACGACAAGTCGCGCTCTTCTTTTGGATGACTTATACAGTTTTGTATATTTTTTTTTGTTTTACTCTTCTTATTTTTCTGCGGCAAAACGTGACCGCCTAATTATATCAACGGCTTTGTTCGCTCTCCATAAACCATGCGCATGCCGGTTTCTTGCTTTCTCTTAAGTTTCGCTTTTAAAAAAAAAAAATACTCTTGGAGAGCTTATGCGCCACGCCGGCAAATACGTCACATAATTAATATATACACATATGTACGAGTATACACATCGAAAAGTCAAGTGAGGCGTATAAAAGTTTATATATTAAACCTTCGAAGTAAATAAGAATGTGCATATCGATAGATTCGGTCGAACACGTGCTTGCAATATGAGCGGCAAATGCCTCATCCGTTGGCTGCTGAACTGAAACCATATACTCAATATATCTCTGAGTGGGTAAGTGAAGGGATGCAGACATATGTGGCAGAGATCAATAGCCAGTCGACGCGGCAGTGTTTGGAAATACTAACACATATACATATGTATATGTATGTTTATTTTTAAATGCAACATTTTATGCGGACAGTCAAGTTTAGTATTATTATTAGTATTTAGTAAAATAATACTTTGTGGGAATACCTATATACTTGTACATACTTATGTAGCTACTTAGTTGTTGAAGTGAGTTTCGTTTTCGCGGTTAGCGTTCGAAGCTCGTAACAGTTCTTACATAAACTGTAACAAAAGAACATGCCAAGTCGGCTAATTTTGTAATTTTGGTGGCCAGACCTATGAATTTTGTTAGTTTTATGTGATCTACGTAATGCTAATTGACGTTACATATCTCAAGATTCATACAAACAAAAATTGTATGATCCAAAATCGATGCTAAGAACCTTGGTTACCACCTAAGACTGTCTCGAATTTTTCCGTGCTCGTTTTTTGTACTTTTTCGTTGTTATCGTCGTAGGAAGTGGGTGGTACTACTTAGAAAAGACAATCGTTCCACAAACTCACGATCATTGACGAAAAAAATCATCAGGAGACAGGCATCATCATCACTGCAGCCATTATCTAACCTCATCGAATCCAAAAAGAGATACCATCCATACACTTCGTAATATAGTAGACCGCATAGACATAGAAAAGTCTGAGACAACCGCTACCATATTATGTATGATGACTCCCCGAGCTATCTTATAGCTTTGTTTTCAGAAATATTTGAATATATTATTAAGACTATTTGCTTACTTGAAGAACAACTACAATATTATTAATTTAACTTTTTATGACTATCTGAGCATCTTCAAAAGCTATTATTCAAAATTATTCAAAAACTAAGAATTCGAGAACTCAAGATTTTACCAA
This sequence comes from Bactrocera oleae, assembly GCF_042242935.1. NCBI lineage: Eukaryota > Metazoa > Arthropoda > Insecta > Diptera > Tephritidae > Bactrocera > Bactrocera oleae. The sequence continues at coordinate 60,164,295 of NC_091540.1, read as the reverse complement.
AGTGTCCAACAATACTGAACGCTATAAGGAAATGACTCGCGACATTTTGGTTGCCCACGACAATATCAATTGTCTAAATGATAAATGTTTTCAGCCAAATGGTGCAACAAATCATACCCATAATTTTATTGTTTTTGCCAATTGGCCGCCTAGGTCATTCGATTTGTCAATGTCAGGCTATTTAGGTATAACCTGAAATGTATGCTACAAGGTTTCTAACACCCAGAAGGTAGCGTCGGAGATCCTATAGAGTATATTCATATATAAAAAATAAATTTATAAGCATGTCGAGCTGAGTTGATTGAGCTATGTCCGTTAGTCAATTTTGAGATGACAAGATATCTTCACAATATCATACATTATTGTCCAAGGCAAGGTTACAAACTCCGAATATATCATACAGACGGGACCACTATAGTACCGTATATGAAAATCAAGATAAAACTCTTTTTATACCCTTTTATGCTATAATAAATGCATCTGCGAAGGGCATAATTGGTATGCTGTACTATTGCTATGGTATATGTCCAAAAGTTTGTTAAATCACCTTGTCATATAAAGTTTATAAAATTTGCAAACTAATGCAGTAGACAACTTATCAAATTAATTAATTTATGTGTATTGTATTTAATAGAAAAATTCATAAACGCCTTTAAAATATATTCCAAGCAGAAATATCTAAAAAAAACGAAACATTTTTCAAAAATGGTGCAAGTCATGCGATGTTCTTGTAATATACAGCCACCATATTTTCCATTATTTATTTATTTTTCCCGTAATTAGCTGACGTGTATGAAAATATTAGTTCAATTAATTTTAATTTTTCAAAGCTGAAAACAATTCTGGACTAGACGCCAATAAACATAACAAATAATTATTAATAGTTTCTTTATTCTTGTAAGTTGCAATGAAAATTTTCAACTGGCGGCCGATAACACAGCATTTCATACAAATATTTTTAAGATTATGAAAGCAAAAATAATTGAAAAATAATTTTCCAAATATGAATTTCAGCTGTTCAAATAGCGAGACTATGCAGATGTGGAAAATTACATTTTACAAATTGTGTAAACGCTATACAATTTTATTTTTATGGGTGTATGTGTATGTGTGTGTTGGTATGCAATTTGTATGTGTAATGCATATATTAGCCACATAATAGTTTAGTAATTTTGTAAAATTAATAATTAAACAAATTGTAATATTTATTTATATATGTATGTAAGTGAGTAATTTTATATACATATGTATATGTGAGAGTATATATGTGTACAAATTTCATAAAAATATTAATAATTCAGAATTTCCTTAGTTTAACAAAAATCATTATTAATGAACTTTTTAACATTTAATTTTATAAATACATTCATTTATAATCAGCTCTACATATAAATAGTTGGTTTTCCCCCCAAAAGCTTTGCAAAAATGTGGTTATGTGCCTTGAAGGTTCTTCGTTTCTTATCGTATTGTGGTAACATTTTGTGAATTTCTGTTGTTTTTTTTTCTTTAATTTGCGAATTTCAAAGAAATTTGTCGCTGTAAACATAGCTAGCAACATTTTTTACATGCTGATAAAATAGTTTACTTGGAAATACAAACACGTGTTTGTTTAACAATAAAAAAAAATTGCCAACTTTGAATGAAAACTGAAGCACAGCGAACGCTGATAGAAATGTGTTTGAAATTTCGTCATTTTTTCGAAAAGAAATATGTATAACTGTATGTGCCTATATTTGAGAGAGTTGTGCCACTTTAAGACATAATACAATACTTATTTGAAAATTTGTCATGCATGCGCTATTGCAGACATAAAAAATTAAAAATCTACATACTTAGTTATATGTATGTATGTATTTATGTATACGAACACATTTTTCTAAACTTATTTTTAAAGTAGAAACAAAAGTCGAGAAAAACGTGAGCGCAATGTGGGTGAGTGGCTGATGAAAGCATAAGCAGCTAAACTATGACTCTCGTTTCGTGTTTGACTAAAAACTCAGTCAAAATCATGCGCGAATATGACGGCGCATTTATGTAAGTCTTTTGGTACGAGTCTAGCTTTGCCACGCTTCATATCCAAAATGTGCTGAGTCGATCCATAAAAGATTTTGAGATCCTCCAACACGACGATTTTCAAGCACTGTTAATTTTTTTGATGTTATCGTCATTAACAATGGTGGGTAGACGACTCGCATGAGGCAAGTTTTCAATGACTTCACAACTTTCAGTGAAAGCTTTATACCACTCAAATACTTGTGTTCGTGAAAGAGTAGACTCTCCAAAGCACTTCTGCAACATTTTCCTTAACCGTGATTTTATTGGAAGCACAAAATTCCAAGCAAACTGTCAATAAACAATAACCTTTTCCAATCCGGCACTTGTTAAGTTTGAGCTTTGTTCTCTTTTCAAAAGCTTTGCATAAAAGCTAAAACAAATTTATTCAGTTGGCTATAATACAACAGAAAGACAACCGCATTGTAGTCGAATAATATCCACCTTTTTCATTGCAATTCGATTTATGCCAGTTGCTTGTTCGATTTGCCACTCGCCAAGTCTTGGGACATCGATGAAAGCTATAGATAAATGCTTGGTTGGTTATTTATAATATTTATCCAAGTTCAAAGCTCAAAAGTAATATGCACGAGCTAACAAAAGCAAACACATATTTTTTGTATTGTAAATCAAAATATTTTTAGCACGCTTTCACGAGGCTAATTTACTTATGCATTGCTTTTGGCATATGGCATGCCATGCGAATATAAGAGCTCTCTGAAAGAAATGTGCAAATGAGTTGGACAAATAATGAGAAAAACAAACTTTTGTGTGCCTGAAATAATAATAACACGACAAATATGTAGTATAAAGTATATACTAAACATTTGCACATGTTTACAAGATATATAATATATTATTCTTGACATATTTTGTTTAAATTTTCATACATATTTTATTTATGTGGTTGCAGTAAAAATTTTTGCATAGAGGATTTTCAAAAATGCATACGATATATTTAGTTTACAATTTCGAATGTCTTTTCGACCTTTAGATTATGTAAAATAGCTGCACGTGTGCTTGTGCTAATAATAATGCTCTTAATGATCAGCGTGTGCAAAAAATGTTAGTGGCATTGTTATTCCACTGTACATTATTTATTCAAAGGGTTTTCTCCCTTTTCCCGCTCACACACTTAACCAAATTAAATGAGTAATATGTTATTTTAAAGCTAGTGATATTCGCTATATGACAATTATATTTTAAATGGGCGTGGCACTTCTGTTGAGCTGCAGTTTATAAAAAAAGTATCATGAAATTATTGTGAAGAATATTGCGATGATTTTTCTAAAAATCGTGTTTCCCATATATCGCTCGGTGTATCCTTTGATATCATGGGTCTTGAAAAAATCCGCAAAAAATCCCATATTTTGAAATTCATAATTAGGATAAACATAATATGTTAAAGCTATCATAGGCTGCATAATATAATTAATCAATACTCGGGAGTGTTGTTTGTATTATTGTATGTATAGTTTATTTATATGGTACATGAAATGACTAACTTAGCATAGCTTTAGGCTTAACAAGTAATGAATTCTTGATATGTTTTATGTTTGAAAGGCTTATGTCAGGTTATTAAATCCATAATTATATCCTAAACAGGGTACATATATACATTAAATTTGTCACGAAGCCAGACGGAAACTCTCTGACATTTTGCACACGTTCTTTTCTCCCCAAGAAGCTGCTCATTTGTGGGAATAACCGATCGAACGATCAAAATCAAGTTTTTGTATGGAAACCTTTTTTAGTAAGATGAGATACCTTCGCCACTGTTTTTCTTTCTCTTGCAATCGCAATATTAACATCGGTATATAAACGTGGCACCTTCTAACTGATAAGCATAGATTTTTTGGGGATTGGGGGCGATAAATCATCAAGGCTTTGCTGATTTTTGTTATCGAATTGAAATTGTATTGCTTGTTTTCTATATTTCGTGCGAATATATAGAGTATATAGCGCATAAATTGTTATTTTCTAAAACAGAGAAAAATTTATATGACCTTATCACCAATCCGATACATGCGCTTCGCAATGATCGAGCACATAAATCAGTGAATATTACGTATTTAGCCTACAAGGTTTATTACTATCATTAGTAGAGTGGTGAGATAAGATATCAAATAATGAATCATGGCCAATATGATGACGTTATTGGTATTATAGAACATGACAATGCGTACTACACGCCTATATGTCCAATGTCTATAGGTAGGTCTATATGTGTAAGTATGTACATTAGGGTGGAGAGAAAAATAAATTATTATTTTTTGCTTAGCCTGAGGGTAAAATTTGTAGATTATAAAAAACGAAAATTTTTGGAAAAAAAAAAATTTTTATGGACATCTAGAGGCGGCTCAGTTTTAAAGTAAATTTCAATCAAAATTTTTTTTGAACAAAAAAAATTTTTTTTTTGTTTTAAACTCTTTACATTTATATAAAAACTACCGAATTTGACGGCTTTTGACTCAAAATTTATTTTAACGCTCAATTAAAGCATGTTGTCGTTTAAGACTTTTTTTGAAACTCCAATAATGACCACAAAAATTTTTTTTAAGTTGATAACTTTTAATTGGCCACAAAGAGGACTCTCCACAGCTTTTAACTCGAAATTTACTTTAAAAGTGAGTAGGCCGCCTCTAGATGTTAAAAAAAAATTTTTTCCAAAAATATTACCCTCAGGGCTAAGCAAAAATAAATATTTTTCGCTCCATATGTCTTTGGATGATTAGAATTCGCAAATAACTAGATTTCTATAAATGTATGTGCGTATTTGTGCATAATGTCATACGATTGACTACAGTTAACAAAGAAAATCATTGTAATATGAAAATTTGTAAAAACGTCATGTATGCTGTATGTACGAGCATGTGTATGTGTGCAATTCCCACCTCGGAAAATATTAGAGTATAAGGTGTGATCTGAAAAAAGTACACCTATGCGAATTTTCACATCTGCATTAGCGCGCATTAATGCAGTCAGCACATAACATATTTGCACCGGCCGAAAGTGAGGTTAGCGCGACAGGCATATGTAAATTAACGTAACAATCGCTTTTGACACATTTGACAAAAATTTATTGTTTTTGTAAGAAAGTACAACTTTATGTACAAAGAACACATTTTTCGCGCTTTGAAATGCATAGCTATAAGATACATTCACATATATATTGTATATATATATAATAGATGAGTTATCTGAAATTTGCGCACAAATTTCTGCAAAGTTTGTGACGCATAACCTAACTTTCGCGTGCTATTTTCAAAAACTCACACACATACAAACACTTTTGTGGCGACGCTTTGACTGTTTATCTACGAAATACATATATGTATGTATATGTTTTTGTAGGTATGTAGTCGAAAATATTTTTCTAGAAGGCAGGACTCACAGTCGTTCAGCTAACTCGTCTAATTGTCGACAAGCGTCAACAAATAGCTGCCCCAAGCCCACGCTTTCAAGGTCTTATAACGTTATAATATAATATATACATATACATACATGTATGTATGTCTTCATATAGCAAAGACACGTGTAGGATGAGCGAATGTTTTATGTATGAATGCAATAAGTTCATAAGTCGCGATGTACCGTTAAAAGCTATCGGATTATCTGTGTTTTATTTTCAACAACTGCCTACACGTTTTGTCACTTCTGGTTCATACACATGTGCACATGTATGTTTGTATATTTATATTATATGTAAATATTTACCATATATCAACTTCCCTTCGGATTTTCATTCGTCATCCTAAGCTTGTGCATATAAATTTGCCGCCCATATAATTATCAAATAACTAATATCGACTAATGCAAATTTTTATCCCAACTAATACAATAGGTTCGCGTTAATATGTACGATTAATAATTTATAATAGCAATGTAATACGCAAAAAACTGTTATTTGAGTCAAACTATAATTTAAATCATTTAAAAAAATTTATTTTCTAAAAAAAATAATTATAAAGGCATTTTTAGAAACTAGAAATTTAATTTCGAAATTTTTTTAAATTTAAAACAACTACAAATCACAAGCTAATATAACGTTTTGTAAATATTTTTCAAAAATTTATTACATCCAAAAGAAGATGTCTCTGTCTGTAATATTTGAGCGCTGCAATCTTGTCAAAAAAATTACATGCGCAAGGCGGAATACAGTTAAATTCCAGTGCAGCAGAAAACATAGTCTTTTTTATTTTATCTCTAGATTAGCTTTATGCTAGTTGCTTGTTCGATTCGCAACTTATTTGTTGTTATAATGTTTTGAGAAATATATAAATCGAATTTTTATGCGTTTTTAGTATGAAACCATAAACAATATAATGATTTTTAAGGTACTATAGCTTAATAGGAACCTGATCTGTATTATTTGGCATTGAGCGACTAATCGTGTACCTACTGTACTTGCTAATTTTGCCATTCTCGACTAAAAATTTAACGAAATAAGTCAGTCGCTTTGTGCTATGGCTTACTAAGTACACGATTTGTTTAATTTGATTTAGTACAACTAACCGTGCACTTACAGTACTTACAAAATTTTATCTCGCATGCCATTAATAAGCCCTTAATTCTCATTTAACTGTATAAGTTCATCTAAGCATGCACCTACTGTACTTGCATATTTTGCCATCCCACACAATTTTGCATCGCGTGGGTCAAACTAAGTAAAATATTCGCGCTAATTCTAGTTAAGAGAAAATCAATACACATAAATAAAAGATAAATATGAATTTGTGCTATGCATGATTTGACAAAAAATGCACATTTATGTAGCTTCAATATAAAAACAATAGCTGAACAAAGACCATGTACTATACAATACTAAATCGTTGAAATGCGATAAATTTACTGCGTATTAATAATTCATTTTATTCATATTGGAATCAATTAGTAGCGAGCTTATCGGAACTGGTGGGTTAGGCAAAAAAAAAGTAGAAAACAAAAACAGCAAATAAAATGCATTTTTGTACTTCGTAACTAGTTGTATGCATTTAATTAGTTCTTCATTGGGAATGGTGCCCCTACTCTAAGCGCGCCACTTTAGCTCAGCTAGGCATAACTGACCTGACTTAATATAAATATTTCAAGAACATTTTTATGTTTTTTTTTTGTTACGAGAGGTAATTTTACATATATATTTTTTTTAATTTAGGCAGCAATTTTTCAAAGATTACATCCTTTATATTACTGTTATAGATTTTGCTATAGATTTCGTTTTAAAGATGTTCAATGAAAACGACAAATATTAACCGATATTTCGCTTCTGCAAATTTTATTTATCGCATTTATAATTTATTTTGAAACAATTTTTATTTACTATAGATATTTAAAGCTAAGTCAGCATATATGTATATATGTACATATCATCCAAAATCCCATTTCTTTAAATTTTAAATTTATTGCATGCAACATTTTTTTGAAGACTTTTTAAAGATATCTTAAGCTCACTGTGAAAATCGATTATAATTGCTTTTTTATCATATGCAACTATTGAAAATGTTTTTTGAAAAAAATTGTTTACGGAAAAGCTAATTTCGAATATTAGCTGCTGAAATTTTATTTATCATATTTAAAATTAATTTCGAGGCAATTTTATTAAGATATTTATTTAAAGATAATTCAGAATACCATCCGAAAACCCAGTCGTCAATTTTATTTATTGCATGCGATAATTTTTTTATTGCTATTTTTGAGATTTTTTAAAGATATCCACAACTAACTGCGATTAACCTAAATTCCGCTCTTACAAAGTTTATTTATCGCATGTGAGTTTTTAAAAATTATTTTTGAGACAATTTTCTATAGAATAAATAACTCAAAATGCCATTCTATTCGCGATTTTTTTCAGAAATTGAGTTTTAACACAAAATTTTGTCTGTTAATTTTTGAAATTTTTTTTAAAGTAAAACAAACTAGAATTCTAACCAAAATTATGCTCCAGTCAATTTTATTTTTCGCATGCAATTTTTTAAGATTCAATATAGAAACAAAATTAGGTCATTGGATATTTTCAAGACCATTTTAAATATAATTATGCGTTGTTGATGTTCAATTTCTGTTTGCATATCTTGTAAACAACAACAATAAAAATGTATGTATGTACATATGTACATATGTATGTATAAGGGCCGCCAATATCTCTGGGTGCAGTACTTGACATATACTTGTATGCAAATATGCATGCATGTGTATAGTATACGCGTATTTATCTTCTGCTTATTTTTAGAACATTTGTAAATACAAGAAAATTGAACGAGAAATGGCAAAAAGAAAATGCAGAAGAATGTATGTATAAATCAAACAAGAAAATGTACAGGTGTCACTCAGTGTACATATGTATGTATGTATGTTCACCCATTTGTATATATATGTATACAACAACCTGGCTGTTATACGACAGCTCAGCTCAGTAGGTTATACAAGAGCAACAAAACAAGAAAAACAACAACAAATACAATGCCTACTACATTGTTTACATACACTCATAATGGGCAGGGCACGAGTTGCTCACATATATATATCTACATACATACGTATTGTACATACAAACACATATGTATGTAGAGCCGTAAATATAATTGCATTTCACGTTTAAGTTGCGGCCACGTTAAGGCGAATCTCATTGCCAACGTAGCATATTGATAATACGGCGCTGATGATTGCGATATTAATTACTTTTTGCCAATTTCGACGATGACGGCGAAGCGTGTGCCCTTCAAATGTAAGTTTTAAAATTTGATACTGATATGCATATATGTATATATAGATATATGCTCGCAATAAATAACTAACTGTCTGTATATGTGTGTGTCTTTGTATGTATGTATGTATGTATGCCTGTAAACCACCCACCACTGACTGACAGTCGACAAATTAGATTCAACTGTTTATATTTACAAGCGCTGACGTCAAATACACGCATGCATGTGCGTGTGTATGTGTGTGTACATAATATAATATTTGCGCCTCTTCGTCTTTGACAAAAATCACCTGCCTTTGCTTAAGCCCAGCTGTTGTTAAAGGTTTGATGGAAAAAATTAAATAAAAATGTCTAACTGAAAAAAAAACACAAATAAATTGAAATAATATTTTTATTTTAATAATTTTAATTGTAACTAATTTTAAGTAAGTAAAGAGTAAAAAACACAATTTCATAATTTTAATTTAAAATATAACAACAAGAAATTAATAAATTATATTTAAGTATTTCTTTGTTTATATTAATTAAATATGCAAGTAAAAAACTAAAAAACAGAATAAAAACTAAAAAATTTTATAAACTATAAATATACAATATACAATATGGTATATGGACTATGTCAACCATAGTTTATAAATTCAATCATATAAAATGACAAATAAGATTAAAATTAAGCTTTTAAAAATACAAACAAAAAAACAAAACAACCACAAAAAACTAAAATTAAAAGAAACAAACATTATAATGAATAATAACACTAGTTTCAAACGCAAAAAAATGCAGCAAAAGCAAAACCACAAAAAGGCAAAAAATAAAACAAATTCGCACGTCACACTGTTCTAATTTCTTTCGAAATTTTTTTTAGACCAAATAACCATAAAGTGACGCATTAAAAATAAAATATATGCAAACAAAATGGCAGTGCATACATATGCATGTATATGTGTCAGCAATTCGGCCAGCATATGGTTATTTAAAAATGTGTGTTTTAGCTCTCGAAGTCGAAGGTGACAACAGCACAGCAGCATGAGAGATCATTGCAGTTGATTTGTTTATACCCGGCAGGACCCAAATTGGTCCGAAAAACTAACAGTTCAAAAGTTGAAAAATTTTCGTTGAAGCGCTAACAGATTTTTGTAATTATAAAATAATCAGCATTTGTAATTATAAAATATGCTTACTTGAATACCATACATTTAGCCGCTATGCGATATTTCAAAGCGACTTGAAGCGAAAATTTGTTACTTTAAGACTTTATTCATAAAGATTTTTTATAAATATTTCATTTTCAAAACTTTTATTAAAACTTCGAATAAATTATTTATTACTTTCCTGTAATCTCATATAAACTTGCTGAATTTGAGGTCATAATCAGATGCGTAATTCAATGTTAATTTGGCTTTTTTGGTTATCAGCATTTTCTATTGAATTTAAAACAAGTTTGTTATTAAGAAAGAGAAGATAAGAGCTTGTACGAAGAGCTTTCTCAGCAAAATCAAAATGAAATGTGAAAATGAAAAAAGTTAGTGGATATTTTTTATTTTAGAACCAATTTTAAAATAAATATTTATTATAATGTGAAAAATAAAATATTATTATGTTAAATTAATTAAAAAAAAAAAGTCATGAAATAATTGTTGAAAATAAATCGAAAAGAAAAATCATGATTTTATCAATATATTTTTATTACGAATTTTGAATACATTATAATAAAATAAACTACAATTTTGAATGTTTTCTTAATATATAAGATTAAAATTTCATTTGAAAATGCTGCGCAAGATTTCATAAAAAAAAATTTTTAAATTTAACGATTTTTGAGTACTTACTAATAAAATATATAATAACACTATAATTTAAATTGTTTTCTCATTTTAAAAAAGTACTGTCAACTGCGTTGACTTTTTCTTCTTTTAATTTAAATTTTCTTGCACAAATTTAAAAAATTTCTCGCACGGTACTTATATACACATAATACCCTGTTCGTTGGCCTAGGATGAGCCTGAATTTGGGTACAAACACACGCACATACACACATTTGTATGTATCCCTCCAGTTAACTACAATACGCCAGCAAAACTCTCACGCTAAAGCAAAAGTGTGTAACACAATTTAAATGACATTAGCTGCCATTATCATTGAAATCGAGACTTTTGTTAACATTCTTTTCAGTTATTTTTGTACAATTCTTCAATTCTTGCATTTTGTTAAACCATATAGCACACTCTTATTGTAAGTTTCGCGCATGCAAACACCATCGGGGCAAAAGTCAATGCCTCTATGGCACCGAGATGCGACTTTTATGATTTGTCTTTTTCACAAAAGCGCCACATTCGTGCCCGTATTTATATAATGTAGCATTCAACTTACATTTAAATATGTTTGTATATATGCAGCGTTGCCTTTTCACAGCCGGATACGTGGATTTGTGTACATGTGTTAACTTCGCCGTTATTTTTTGCCTTTTTTATTGGAAGGACTACAAGTATGTCAAAAAATTCACTTTCTGCCTTGTTAACTAGCGCTGTTGTGTTCCACACGTGGAGAATTAAAAAAAATTTCGTTGCACTTTTTTTATTTTTTCTTGAAGAAATGCACTACTAAAACTTCATAGGACACCGCTTAATGATAAAAATTGTTTCGAGAACACTAGAATACTTATTCTATATTTGTTGAAATTCTAAAATTTCTAGAAACCAAAAATAATTTTACAGTTTTAGTAATAAAGTGCGATAAATTTTGAAACGAGCACCGCACGAATATCGCACACGTTATGATTTCTATGAAAAACTATCAGCAACTGAGCAAGACGCGCTAAAATATAGCACTTAAATACGCGCCAGCACAGAATGTTGGTTTTTAATACAACGTTGCCATTGCGCTGTGATATTTGTGATGTGATGAAAGAATTTTGAATTTTTCGCAAGAATTTAATTTTTATTTGTTTTATAGACATTCAAAACTTATCTAAATTTTTTGTCTATTTTTTTTTTTAATAACTTTCTTTTACATTTTTTAAAAAAATTTTATTTTGAATCATATTGTGTATAGGACTTGCTTGAACTCAAAAAGTAATCAGATAAAACACTGCGTTATGATATAGATAAGATTTTAGCAAGAATTTAGATTTTTTTCCAAAAGTTTCTTATTTTATTGCAAAAATTTTATTTTTTATTTTATAGTTTTGAATGTTTTTCTTTATTAAAAATTTGTAAGCAGCTAGCTAGATATATTTTTTAAAATCAAATATTATGTCAGAGCACAGGAATGTTTGTGATAACTTATTAAGACTAATTTAATTAACTATTTTTTAAGTTCTAGCTAGCTGCTTATAAATTTTTAATAAAGAAAAATATGCAAAATTAATATATAAAAAATAAAATACTTGCAATAAAATAAAAAAATATTTAGAAAAAAAAATTAAATTCTTCTAAAAATTCATAAATTTAAAAATAATATCATTTATAAAGTGATATGATGATATATTTTTAAGCCTTAATAATTATTAAAACAATTAAACAAATAATTACTAAAATAAATATATTAATTTTTAATACTATTTTTATTACACGCATTACGTGTGCTCTAACAACATTAAGACTAAAAAGTACTCTTGTAAAATCTAAAAATAATTATAATGTTTCTTTCACTTTTCTCACAGAAAAATATTTTCCTAAAAAAAATTATTTTCCTAAAATATTAAAATTTTTTTTTTTTTGCAATTCACGCACCTCAAGTGTTCTCCAACACATATATGAATCCAAAACGAATATTAATTTTAAAAAATATATATAAATTTATAACATCTTTGTTAAAATTTGTTAAATTTTTTTTTTACTTTTCTCATAAAAATAATATAATATAAAATTTTTTTTTAATTTTTTATTGTTTTTCCCTTTTCTCACAAAAATAAACGTTTATTTCGCATTTTGGGTATTTTGAAAAAGTTTTCTGGAAAAAAAGTAACTCAAAGTGGCACCACTATTATATTTTACCAATTCGCTTTTGTTTCTCACGCAAATCAATAGGTCTCTCACTCTCTCTCGATGGGCGGGCGTGCATGCATCCCTTCCTTTAACTTTAAATATTTTATTTACCTACCTATGTATACTTATAGTACATACATATGTATGCATTTAATTTCTTGACTACATGCTATACATTCCGATTTTCAAATACAAAGACTTTTTCTGTTCTTCTGTTAAATGAAGCACCGTCCATTGGAATCTCTTAGCAACATGTGGCCACAACCGGCTAAAAGTGAGTAAGTATATAACAAACGCTTGTTTGCGGGCAAATGACTCTACAAAAGGAGCGACCACTCACAGAAGCCTTGTAGGAAGTTTTATCACTCCTTTGTTAAGAAATATTGCACTTCGTGGCAACATAAAGCCACCAGTGACGTCATTAGGTGATACTGAAATGAGCGAAATTATTAGCAGCGGAAATAGCGATTTAAAGGAACAACACTTGAAGCAAATATGTACTAGTAAGTAGATGGTAATTGTTATTATCAATATTAATTGTGTTGGTAATAATTGTCCCCGATGGCAATTTTGTTATAGGTTATGTATGAATATTTATTACAAAATTGATTAAATTTGAAGCCAATTCATTGCTAATGCCTTAAAATAATTAGGTGAAGTGATTACTAATCGGCTGATCTTATAAAAGTGGCATTTTTTTTTACACACACATATATACAAGACTGAAATATGGCTCCAGAATCCCTACAAATATCATAAAAACTTACTCAAATACTTTATTTTGACTACAACGTTTTACATATCTCGTTTTTAGTTTTAATGATTAATAAGAGTATAAATAAAAATAAATTTACACTATACTTTAGATGCAAAACTGGGTAATAAGCGTTCGCACTTGGTTAGTCACGTATTTAGCAACCCCTATAGAATTTTCCGATTACTCGTCCCACAACTTCGATATCAACTTAAGTATATGCAACGTTACTAACAAAAAAATATTGCCCAAAACCACGCTGAATACTTATTATTTACTTTACTTAATTTATAATGCTCAAAACCATGAATTCTCAAACAATTTATGCAAGAAATTATTGAGGTTAGGTTTCCTATTTTGAATATATTTGAACGTTTATTGAGTAATGACGTTTTTAAGGTTTGAAAAACAAAACTTTTTATTAAAATTAATTTGAAAGTCCAGGGAAAATTCCAATTTTTCAAAAATTTACTGATTTCTGGGTATATATATACCTATGTTTTCAATTTCGAATTAAATTTCGAACTGGAGTTTTTAAAATTGCTAAACATTTTTTTTTAAAATAAATTTAACATTTAAATCCAGCCTTATAATTTTGAGGTTACCTTAACGTAACTTTTCGAAACCGTGCAATAAAACATTACCTTAAAAAAATTTTTTTTAAATAAAATAAAAAACATTTTTCAAAATATTTAATAGCTTACAATTTCTAATAAAATAAGTCTCAAAGGGACATCTACATATGTATGTATATCCTTCTAAACAATGCACTTTGCAGTTATATTTTATAAGAGAGCGTCATCAAAAAAAAAAAAAACAAAAACCAAAAGGAGCCTAAAAGCATGATGAAATCAGCCACGTTTTAACGTCAGCAAACAGGTATCCTTAATCCTGGTGCAAACTATGTACTTTTAGCGCTCCTTACATACACCACCATAAATGAAAAGAGCTATATCCAAGCAACAACAAAACAGAGTCATACTCAGTTTATGCTCACGGTACTCTTTTAGATATTGGTAACGTGTGCACGTGGTGTGGTCGATGATGAAATTTTTAAAATGAATTGCAATTTTGCAAATTGAGAAGTATACGAAAGAAAAAAAACCAAAACAAAAACATTTAAAAAATGCAACAACAAAAAGATAAAAGAAACGTGAACATGAAGATAAATAAAAGCAAATGACACGAAATAACTATACGTTCAATGCGAGTGTCAAATTTTATTTAAAATCAAGTGCAAATTCACACACACACACATATGGTTATAAGTATTGTGTATGTGTGTGTTTGAAATGTAAACAAGTTTGGTCATAGTTCCCTCCATTTTCGGTGAGGACAAGTCATCAAGCATACATACATACACACATGCAAACAATTCAAATCAAACAATAATAGATAATGACCCACTAGAACTAGATAGCATACATGGCAACAACAACAAATCATTTGAAATTGATTTTGCGCTGTTAACAAAGTTAACATACGCTGTACATAGATATAATATGTTAATGCGGTAGTGTGCCATGTTAAGTGCTCTCACCTTGCCATAATATCACACTCGCTTTAAACCTCTCTTAATTTACGTTGGTGTGTGTGTATATGTGCCTTTCTTATTTCACAACACCTCACTTATTACTCCTTAATGAATTTCGAAGAGGTCACGATGACTTGCTATTTCTATAAATTCATATTTCATCAGTGAGTTAATAAACTTTATACATACAAGTACATATATAAATAGCTTGACATATGACTTTCTACAAATATTCACACACAAATGTCAAATACAGTTCTAATTACAATATCCGCTTTCACATACATACGTGTGTGCAAACATATGCACATATATATGTAGATATGTGCTCAAGCATGCACAAGGCGCTTTTTATGAATGTGTGCACAAATCAGTAAACCAAAAACATATTATTATTGAATTTGTTTGAAGAGACATTTTATTTAATAAATATATAAAAATAATTGTATTTACAATATTTGACGAACTTTAATATTCGTTGATTCATTTTGAAAATCGTCATATTGCCTTCATACCGCAGCCGATCTCCAGGAAGACCCCCGAAAAAAGGTATCGGGCGGTGAGGAAGTTTTTTTTGCTTCAAATTATGGAAAATTTATATAAACAAAAAAAAAAAAAAAAAAAAAAAAAAAATATTAATATGTACAATAGATGAATAAAGGTGATGATCGAAGAGCTTGTCAAAATTTTGATTTTTAACAAAGAGGCGGCTTCCCAAAAAGAAGTCGTTTTTTTGTAAAAAAAAATTTACACATCAGAGTGGCTTAAAAATTCGAATACTGAGTCGATTATACTGAGTTAAAAAATACGCTCACCGAAACTATTTGCAGATCAAATGCAAATATTCGGAAAATATTTTCAAATAGATGTATATCGATTTTTTGAAATTCACAAGTGGATACTCTTTAATTTAAAAAACATATTTGCTATCGGGGTATATGAGATATAAACTCAACGAAAGGGACGAAATTTAAAATGTTGGGTATATAAGGGAAGATATCGTGGATACGGTTATATTACGGTTGGGGTTTAGATAACAGATTTACCGTTAGATACGGTATAAAAACAATCGGTAGTTCGCAAATTTTTGTATATGGTTAATGGCGCCAGGGAAACTATAGACAATTTTTAAACAAAGGTACATTATTATCAGAAAAATATGCTCTCTAAATTTTAAATAAAGATCTTAATGGGCTTAAAGTCGCCTGACTAGCTGTGTATATGGAAATACTCCTTGTTGTTTGTGTCAGAAGACGGAGGCCTGCTTTAATTGCTGTGATCTCCGTTTGGAAGACAATGCAGTCGTCTGATAGATGGAAGTCTGTTTTGCTATCTAGTTTTGCAGAGAACACACCGCCTCCCACTTTGTTATCTAGTTTGGAACCATCCAATAACAACCAATAGTGTAGATCAAATCACTTTTTGGTAAGACTTGTATGGGTGCCAGGCCACAGTATAATCACAGGTAACTGTAAAGCTGACGCGCTGGTAAGCAAAGGCAACCTACTCACCTATCAGTAGAATGTGAACGGGACCATTATCCTTTTGTTTTCTACTACTGAATAGCTGGTATTCACGGGAGCTTGGCCAGCGCTGGGCTGCGATTGGCCCTTTCGAGGTCGCAAGATCCTTTTGGCCCAAGATCGATTGTAAGAGATCCAGTAAGCTCTTTGCCCTCAGTAAGGCTGGCCTCACCCTAGTTTGTGGAGGTTCTAACAGGTCATTGTTTTATCGGCGTCCACGCTGTAGGGTTGAGAATGTTACCGGATACCAGCTGCAGAAGCTGTATGGAAGTAGACGAGGTGTAAACATCTAAAAACTCTCTTCTTGAGTGTCCCGCGTTTACGAGATCAAGGCTTAAGCACTTATGAGCTCAGACTTTCAGATGCTCATATCCCACCGAGCTGGTTGGAACAGATATTAAACACCTACACCAAATTGTAACGACCACAAGGCGCTTGGCCGACTTATAAGATCGGAAATTTTATGTTTATGGCTTCACGAAGAACTACACAAAGTAGTCCAAGTGCGTTCCCTTGATCGCCCATCGGACCTAACCTTACCTACTGCATTCCGTTCATCATGAATGTGTGATAAAAGTTGGCCTAAAAGGTTTTTAATATTAGACTAAAGGAAACGAAAATTAAAAAAGTATAATAATGAATTGATGCACATTATTAAATCATCATATATATGTAAACGTTTTCTTGTATGTATTAAAGCCATTGTGTTCCATGTTTCGAAATTTTAAAGGTCCATGCGAACTTCAGTCCATTCTTGTCGATATGATGCTTTGGCGGGAATACAATGTGTAATTTATTGCCGTTTAGAGACCACTAGAAGAAAACAATAATAAAAACTATTAAGTATAATGCAAATAAAAATATGAATTACATCGATTTGCGCATGCTCCATGCCCAAAAGCGTAACCGACATATCGTCGTTGCTTATGTCACTCATATCCTCTTCATAACCGAATAACAGTACATTCGATTTTGCATCTTTTGACACGCTACCGAGCGGATGCAAATCTATTTCATTCGTATCGTAGGGATAGTCCAAAACGATAGCATAAATAATCGATGATGAATTAGTGGGATCCAACTGTTGTGTGTACCAGACATTGGGCGTAATGCTGTCGTTTTGGTAGATCCAAGGCTTGCTGCCATAAATAGCTTCACCATTAACGCTCAACCATTTACCCATGTCACGCAAACGCTCCTCGAAGATGGGTAAAATTGTGCCATATTTTGTGGGACCCACATTGATGAGAGCGTTGCCATTGCAGCTAACGGTTTTCACAATTTCTAATTTGAAATAAAATGTAGTCTTAAGCACAGCATCGATTTCCAATCTACTAAAAAGTCAAAATTACCGCCAATGAGTTCCTCCGAAGTCATAAAATCATTGAGTTCGACATCGAAGCGTTGTCCCCAGCTACTTTTGTCCAGCGTAAATGCATTTTCCCATTTGTGCGCCTGCAAAATGCCGGGATTGTAGCGATCTTGACAATTGTAGAAGTCGCCATGATGACACGCAGTGCCGAAACCCCAACGATCATTGGTCACAATAGTGTCGCGTACGGGACTGTCATTATATAACCTAAAAATACAAAATTTATATACTCTCTTAACTTCACAAGCTTGTCCCACGATATTTACCAAGCTATAAACTCCTCCGCCTTCCAATATTTGGCTGGCGCTTCCCAATCACCATCGGACCATAAAATTTCCGGCAGATACTCATTGACCAATTCCATTTGTTCTGGACGCATTTTTCTATTAACATAATTTTGTTCCAAAAATATGTGCAATTTATCATTGATATATAGACGATTGAACCATTCGAAGAGCGAATAGTATAGACCGAACCTAAGTGAAGTCTCTTTGCGTATGGCAGACGCGAGTTCACCTGAATTGAAGAACTTTTAAAATTATTATGGACTTAATTTGTGATAATTTCTTAGCAGCTCACGTATTATGTCTCGTTTCGGTCCCACATCCATCGAATTCCAGCTAAAAGATGATGTGGAGGGCCAAAGTGTGTAGCCGTCATGATGCTTGCTGGTTAGAACAACATATCTGGAAAGAAGTGGTCAGTAGAACTTAATAACTTAAAACAGTTTGATTATAATAGATGTGCCAGCTTCTTAGAAACCACCAAGCTCATGATTGGATGAAATTGGATTACTAATTAGTATTGAACAGTTCGACTTTCTGGTAACTCAATCTATAAGTTACAAGTATAAGCCGGAAAATCATCTAAGCCATGCAATCAGAAGTTCTTGAACTTAAAATTGAAAAATTTCTACCCCCAAGTGCTTCAACTTTTTGAAGAGTATTTTTTTTTTCTACAATACGCTCTTTCTAGAGCCTTACAGTTAATTACGGCATTTCGTGTTGGAAAACAAGGCATGTAAAACCGTAAACTTGACTTGTTTTCTTCCTAATTAAGATAAAGCCTCTTTCTAGTATCGCTTATACTAGATTTGGATGCTCTCGCTACCAAAGTTCATAAGTTCTAGTTCCTTTATTTTAACAACTTTGCGGAATCTTCAAATTTTTTTAATATTTTTCAGAAAGGTTCCACATCTGGTTCGCAAAAATACCGTAGTTGCCAAATCGGCACTATAATTTTTACTACACATTTTACTCACTTTGCTCCACTGTCGCGAAAGAGCAGCGCCCACTTTGTAGCATTGAATAATTCAGCGGTGAACTCATGAGCGAACTCTTGATAAGAGAATTTCGGTTTGTAGTTGTTTTTCATAAAACTCAAATAGTTCGGATAATGTAAATCTAAAATTAGGAACTCATTGATAACACATACATATTTACATACAAATATTTATGCTACATGCTATGTGCCACTCACTTAACCAGTCCTGCCAGAACCATTCGGAACCGAAACTGGGCACCGAATATACGCCCCAATGTATGAAGATGCCGACTTTCGCCTCATCATACCAGCTGGGCAGTGGACGCTTATCGAGACTAGCCCAATTCGGTTCATAATGCTCTCCAGTAACTACATTGTTTAAGGTCAAGCAGATGAAACACACACCGAACAGCAGCCAGCGGCTCATTGTTTACACGCGTGTAAGTTAAAAATAAACGAAAACAAAATGAAAATATTGATATTGAATGTGATAATAGCTAGAGTGTATGGTAGATAAGCGTCGGCTCATAAAACGAGCGGATGTAAACAAACACTTCGATGCGAGTATTAAAGCTAGACTTGCTCGTTGAAAGTACAACTTGACACTGTGTTAGCGTTAAAGCTGTCGAAGAGTAACGATTTAGTTTGTAGCTTCCCAAGTACACACAGAAAAATTAGTATAAAAAATATATTAATATATTATATTTATATATTTTTTTCAGTTAACGTATATTTTTGGTTAAGAGGTTAGATCAGCCTAGAAATTTCAAAATATCTGCATTTTTTTTTTGTTTTGGCTCAAATAACATTTTCAAGTTCTAATGACACTATCAAATTAGTAGATTAGGAAAAAATAATGTTTCTACTGCTGTCCAATCCGCTTTAGTGCCGAAGCATTTGGGTTTGTCAGCCTCAAAGCTGCGTTTTTCTCTTTTTTTTTAATATTATCACGAAGTTTGTTACACCCAGAAGGAAACGTCGTAAATTCTCCATATAAGTAGTATATAAATGATTGTGAACTAGTCCCTCAGTGTTTAAGATAATTTTTTTATTTGACGAGATATCTTTACGTAAATTGGCTCAGATTGCTGCCTAAGTGAGCGCACAAACTTCAAAAAAATTGCTCAGATTGGACAACTATAGCTTAAAGCTGACAGACAAACTGGCCGATCCAAATAAATTTGGAATTTGTATGGAAAACTCTTTAATTTGACATGTTACTTTCACGAAATTCGGCATAAATTATTGTTCAAGGCAACGCCATAATCCACGAACATATTATTCAGATCGCACGACTATAGCATACAGCGGCCCTACAAACTGACCAATCAAAATCAAAATAAAAATCTTTGTATACCCTTTTATGCACTAAGAAATGCAGCTGTGAAGGGTATTATAGCTTTGCTGCAACCGATGTTAACGTTTTGCTTGTTTTTATAAACAACTTACTGCTAATTTTTTATTTTAATTAATTAATTAAAGTAATTAATTTACTACCATGACTTAAGACACTGTCTTTTATATTGTTTTAAATGGCACTAGTTCCTATAAAAACCACGTAATTTCAACAAACGATTATTTCTAATTTTTTTTCCTCAGTTTTGAGGTTAGTTTTCGAAAACGTCTACTAAAACAGCAATAAATTACAAAATTCATTCAAGTTCTTACTAAAATGGCGATTTTATTTGATTTCTTTTAAAAATATTAATGCTCATCCGATCGTAAAATCGTTTGCAGCTGTATATACAAATGTTTTGACAAAAGTAATTAATTTAAATTAAATATAAATACGCTGCGAATGCTTAATTTATGTATAAGACTGTGAAAGCTTTTAACAAAATACTATAAATGCATTATTTTTATGGAAAAAATACTAATTTAATGCAATCGAAAGCAATAAAAGTGGTAAATATATTTATAGCTATGTATGTATGTATTAAATTATATTATATATATGTATATGTATAATTAGCATAAAATGTGAAATAACTTAATTACAAACAAACAACAAGTTAACACAATTTAAAAAAAAAGCTATGTATGTGTGTGCATGTGCGGAATTCTTTGAGAACTCCTTTCATGGCTATGGAATCTATATAAAAATGTAATCGTTTGCCCAGAGAAATTGTGACAGCTTTGCTTGTGTTGAATTTGTAATTGAATTAAATTGCAACTTTTTTTATGTTTATATATTTATGTATGTATGTATGTAAACTATGGCATTTAGTCTATTGCATAGGATTGCTGTGTGAGTGTGTATATAGTTGTAGTTGTAGTTGTAATAGTAGTAGTTTCTTTTGTTAATTATGTGGAACTATTGAAGTTTATTTTGTAAATTCTATTGTTATATCATAGTTTGTTGGTGTGTAGTTATTGTATGTATGTTTGTTTGTTTGTAGGCTGCAGCATCTCAGAAAACAGTTACGTTAATATTATATATTAATATACCATAAATATGCAACCGCCAGTGCTTTACGAGTTATTGTGTTTGTTGTGATGTGCAGTGCTTTACTTAATATATACTCATAATAATGAAAATTAATGATACGCCCACTCTACGCTCCTCTCCTGGCAGTGTAAAAGCCTAAACTAATTTTTTTTTTGAAAAGCTTAACGCAGTTTGCTTTCCACTCTATTTCAACATTTCTCACTTGTTGTTTATACAACATATTCAATATAATATTATTATTTTTAGTTATTTCATGTTTTGTATTCACTTAGTATTTAGAATGCTCTTTGGTGCACGCGCTGTACTAGTTGTCAGGTTAACCTTTTAACTGCAAAGCGCGTGTATACTGGTATGTCTTATTTATCGCTTGACTGTTATTTGTTCTCTCGAAGTTCTTTTAAGCAATTTTGATTTTTCTTCTTATGTGTAAACATGTTTTGACTCTACTTATGTTGGTGGTTTATTTGAAGCGCGTCACATAATCTACGGCTTCAAATAAATGAACCGTCAGTGTTCCTGTGGCGGTGTGCGAAATTCCGATATCCAATCGGTGACACGTAGACGGAATATTTCCGTTTTAGTCAGTATCCAATCGCGGTATTGATGTGGTATAAACTCAACCAAACGATCGGCTATCTCAGGATTCTTGAACATTATTAAGTAAATGACCACGACATTAATGGCCAGCAGTATGAAGAATGTGAAAACGGTTGTAAGTGCTGTGCTCGATTTGGATATAGACTTTTTCGCCGCACCATTTGCATGCTTTTTGGTTTTCGTAGCTTTGTTGTTAACATTTGTGGATGCAATCTTTACTTCAGTGCTTATGTCATTGTTATTGTTGTTGGTGTTTGATTTCTTTGATTTCGATTTAGCTTTCTTAGTAGTTGACTTCTTTGATTTTGCATTTTCAAGCGGTTTCTCGTTTTCGACGTCAATATCCTCAGTTTGAGCAGTGGCGACCGTTAGCACTTCAAGTTTGTACTGCTCTTTAGCCTTTTCCGCTTCGGCTTGCATGCGATTCAAAAATTTCACCTGCAATATGAAGCATATTATTATAAAAACTAATACAAGTTAATTGAAAACTTACTGTATTCCTAGCTGAATCCTGACATTCTTTGGTGGTGAGGCAGAAGCCAACCACTTTAGCTAGTGCTGGCGTCAATGGGTTACCTTTCAAATCCAAATAACGTAAATTTGTTAAATTACCAAAACTTAGTGGCAGATGCTCCAATTTATTGTCGTACAAGTCCAAATGTCGTAAATTTCGTAGTAAACCAAATTCATCGGGTAAATAACGTATTTGGTTTTTGCTTAGGTCAACTTTGACCAGACGTGTTAGCGTGATGAAACTTTTCTAAAATGTAAATTTATTCTTCACTGTACATTATGAAATAATTAAAATTTTGCATAAAATCAATTATTTTATATAACTATGGAATTTCAATCAACATAAATAAACAAAACATCAAATATGCAATTGATAATGAAAGAAATCTATCAACATCAACATACTCCCAATGAAGTGATACAATTGCTCGACAAGTCCAACACAGTAACCCGCTTAAAAGAAGCCTGAAAATAAAAAGTGAAAAGTTTATACTTTATTCAACACAAAGCCATCTCACACTCTTTTGGCAAGTTGTAAAAAAATGTAGCACACAAAGATACAAAAATGCACACAAACTAACTGTTATGCCAACAAGCAGCAGCAGCTTACTTTGAAAACACCCCTATGGTTGAATGGAAAGCGATTCGTTGCGATAAGGGTGCATCTATGAACTGGGCATATATAACCAGACAGCTACATACTAACTTGATGTGTACATGCATAGAAAGGTGTGGGGTTTAGTATGAAAGTGAAATTTTTTCAAGTATCACATAGATTTTTCAACCAGATTTTTTACATTCATTCTACTTATCATAATTGGTATTTAAAGCATATTTTTTGTAATACAACTTGCAAATAATTTTTCGTAATTATGTACTTACTATCTCTCGCACCGGTATCTCATTAATTCCACTCAAACTTAAGTCGCAAATATTATCATCGACCCTTTCCTTAACATTTACTTTCACTTTCTCAGCTTTCGGCATTTTGTTTCTTGCCTAATTCACGTATTTAAATGATAATTGCAAAATTTTATGTGCACGTTTTATCCCGCTGCCTTCTGCACAAGCAATTTTTATTTGTTAAACAATTTTTTATCAACAAATCCAAATATATTGACGTGGTTTTCTCTAGCAGCAGCAGTATCCCTGGTAGCAGCTTATAAAGTTTAAGGTCAAGGATTTGGTGTTGTTTATGTCACAACGGGCCGGCAGCGCTACCACTTGTGTTATGGGATGTGTGATGCCTGATTGCTATTGGCAAATATGTGTTTCAATTCAATTCAAATATTGTTAAGCATTTTTAAACGAATACTGATAAAGTTAATGTAAATATTATGTAAGTGTATATAAATAAAAACAAATTTAAATATCTTATTTATGTATATAAGCGTTTTAAGTTAACTATAATATTCAGTTACGTACCGCAAAGTATAAATCACTTTTATTGTTGACGTAACATTTTTGGCACAGTGGTAACACTGTCGTACGAAGTAAACAAATACTCTGTTTACAGTGCAATAATTCAACTTGCGAGAAAAGTTCTATAAAATGTTTATGTTTTTTAATGCACATTTCGTTGATTTGGAGGAGGAACCGCGTGTTATACGTAGACGATTAAGGGATAACACAAATGTGCTCGATTTGCCAAATACGCAGTATGTCATTAATTGATTTTAGTTGCTTTTTTTTTCTCAAAAACCTTAACGAAATTCGCATTATCTCTACAGATTTGTCAATCAATTTCGAGTGAGTAAAGAGGTTTTTAAAAATATTTTATTAGAAATAGCGCCTAAAATGGAGAAACGGTTTCGGTGCACATCCATACCAGAAATGACTAAATTAGCTTGCTTCTTCCGTGCTCTTGCTGGGAAATATCAAATGAATGTTGGCACAAACTCATATACTTGTGTATCACAAGGAACGACGTCAAAAATAGTGGGCGAATGTTTGGAAATTTTCGAAGATTCCTTTTGCGGAAAGTGGATAACTTTAGAAATGACTGCAAAGGAGGAATCTGAAACTAAACAAGCATTTTACAGAAACACCAAATTGAATGGTATAATTGGTTGTGTTGATTGCACCCACATACCAATAAAGCGTCCCACAATTGAAGTAAGACATTTATACCAGAATAAAAGTGGATCGTTTAGTATAAATACGCTAATGGTAAACTATAAACAAAGACCATACTATAAACTTTACATAAAACTAGTGAAATATAATATATAACAGATTTGTGATGCAAACTTGGTGGTGCGATATGTGGATGCTAGAACACCAGGTAAAAATGATGATGAATACGTTTGGCGACAAAGTGGTGCAAATGCATATTTGAAATCGTTGTATGATGCCGGAAAAAGAAATTTCTGGATTATAGGTAAAATCTATTTGATATCATATACAATTGTATGCTGGCAGGACTCAATAACATTTTATGTTTGTATACAGGTGACTCTAACTTGCCACTACAACCGTATTTGATGGCACCATATTTAAATCCCACTGAGACTTATGAAACTATTTATAACGAGAAACTGCTTAAAGCACAGCAATTCATAGAAAAATGTTTCAACGCTATTAAGAATAGATTTCGCTGTATAGCGGATGGCAAAGCCATATATTATCTGCCGGAGAAAGCAACTAAAATAATTAATGTTTGTTGTGCAATTCATAATGCGTGTATATTTTATAAAGACAATTTGGAATTTGGTAAGATAAATGCTGTGAATTCAAGGAATGGCAATTGTAATAGTAGCACTGAGGTTAATAGCGATGCAAATGCAACAGAGGAAACTTTAGAAATAAGAAGAAACGTAGCTAAAAATTTGAAAAATTCCAAAGGTTGTACATAAAGTAAAATTAATGAAAAAAGGTAAACAAAAAATACAGAAGTTTGTACTTTGGTATTCTGAAAACATATTTTATGTTAATTTTTGTAAATAACCTTATTTAACACTTAAAAAAAGAAAAAAAAAACTTTTCAAATAAAAACAAACTTTTACTGTCTAAAAAAAAATAAAACTATTATAACTCCGCCATTCTTTCCAAAGCAGCGGCTTGGCGTTCAAGAGCTAAAGTCTGCCTTTCCAGCAACTTCAGCTGACGCTCCATTAACTCCTCTTGCCTATCGACAGCAGTTGTTAGTTTATGTAACGATAGACTCTGTCTGTCCATTATTTCTACCATTTCTTTTGATATTTTCATATATTGAACTTGGTGTTGTAATTGTCGACGAAATAGAAAACTGCTGTGATCATCGGATTTTCGCTTACGAGTGCCAGTCGTACGATTTTTGGGTGCTGACGTCGGTTCTTCTTCTACCGATTCCTCATCAGTCATAGCAGTAACTGAAGGAGGGGACATTTTGGTGATCGTAACCATTGGCAATGATTTGTCAGCAGGTACACCAAAAGTTTCACCATTTGGTTTCGCAGCCTCGATGAGTTCAAGAATCTTCGCCATTGCTTTTTCACCTTCCGTTAATAGATGTTTGGGGTAACCCGCTTCTTCATTTTCTTCCATTTTCTTTTTTGTATTTAATTTCAAATTACGAAAGATCTAAATTAAAAATTCGTTATTGGAAGAGTATGTGTGTATGTTATTAACGCAGTATTTACTTTTTTCCATTCACGCATGCTACGTTCAGCTGGTCCTATAGCATTTAGCTTTTTTGCTATTCTGTCCCAATCCTCTTGATTGCGTGGGGGGCCAAATGCTGGTGTATGTTTACCCAATTCTGGCTTCCTTTCGATCTCTCGCAATAATGAAGCGATTTGATCCTTTGTTGGTTCCTTTGTGCCGCTGCTGAATGAGTTTGATGCTGATGGCGGGTCGTCACACGCTACACCAACACTATCGCCAAACTCTGCTTGCAGTAGGTCGGCCACTGTTTGTTCCAGCGCGGTTAAGGGATACGGTTGAAAATGTTCATCACTCATTTTTTTCTTGGTTTTTGCCTTGTAGTTAATCCATACCTGCAGATGTGTATATATAAGTATAAATTGCATAACATTTTTATATATAATTTTAAGTATTACCCTCTGCCATTCTTTGCCTGTCCTACGTGGTGGCCCAAAACTGTTAAGCTCGTCCGCAATTTTTTTCCACTGCTCCTCTACTTGCTGCTTGCTTTGTCCGTACGTTCGCGCTCCTCGGGCAATTTGTGGATTTTTCTGCATCAAATGCACTAACCGCTCGAACTGCTTTCTGTTCGTTACTTTAAGTAATCTTGAAAATAAAATTTTATTTATTAATAATTTATGCATGTAAATTCAAATTTTTTATGTGCTTACGATTTTTCTGCCATCTCTCCAACACATCTGCTTCACTCAAGAATCCAAACTATAATGAAAAGTTTGTATATATATATAAAATGGCGACTGGCGACTCAGTTGACTGTGGCTACC
Organism: Bactrocera oleae; assembly: GCF_042242935.1. NCBI lineage: Eukaryota > Metazoa > Arthropoda > Insecta > Diptera > Tephritidae > Bactrocera > Bactrocera oleae. Next base: position 60,137,140 of record NC_091540.1, on the reverse strand, counting down.
TTGGACAATATTCCTTTGTAGTATTTATTGTGGTATACGTTTCACAACAATTATACTCGCGCTAGTATAGACACACAAAAGGGTTATTAATGTTCTTGTATTTTTGAAGAAAATATTTAATGGTATTCTTTTACCTTTTTATTTTTGTTTTGCAACGTAGTATATATATTTTGTTAGAATTTCTCTACTCTTGTTCGCTTATGGTTGCAAATGGAAGTAAATTCGAAGTAAATTTATCCATTTGTATATCACGACGCTGAAGTAAGCGCTTTACGTGATAGGGTAGGTAAGTGTTGCCACTATGTATTGTAAAATAAGTGTGGATTAGTTTTTCTTTTCTAAAATTAGAATTAATCGGGTTTATTTTCACAACTATGAATCAAACTTACCATTTCATTTGGAACTATTTACATTCATAATGTTTATGTATACTAAAACGAGTATAGTCGTCGCTAGTTAAACTTATACTAAAATATATAATATGAATGGCTAATGGCAATTTACCACAGGTGACTGAGACGCCAGTCGCCATTTTACGCTTAATATCTACTACACTACTAGGCCTTATTATAGTATACAGATCATCGTAAAGGGGTATCATATTATACCATGAGACAGATTATATTTCAACAAGCATCAAGTGTAACGTGAGCACGTGGACGAGCGCCTAAAGGATAGCATTCGACTTTGTGTAATACCTTAATTGATTCTACTGTTCTTAAAACCAGCCATTTGACTGATTTTCACGATTGGTAATGGTGGCGCACTAAGTCCAAACAATAATGAAGACTTGAAACCAGTTTTCCCAAACGCCACCCCCACAAGGAATCAAATCAGGTTTTCCTCGACGTAAACCGAATCAAGTTCAATCTTCCCAAGACAGAAGAGTTGGCTAATCAACTTAAGAAAACGAATACTTCAAGGCAAACAGAGCGACTGGCGCTATCTCTAGGATAAATCATATCAAGAAGAAACCCTGAAGCTTTTAAGTCAGTTGCTTTGTCAACCACATCTACACCTGAACGTAATTATCTATTGCTAATGGATTACATTCTTGTGAATGGATGGGGCTGTAAAACTGTACTCGGCGCTTTTGTAATGAATACTCTCAGTTGCCTACAATATTTTGCGAGTTTCCAATTATAAATATACTGAATCCACTTATTTTCTAATTATTTTCGAATTATCACCAAACAAAATTTCTAAAATATATTATGAATTTTTCAAATCTTTTATGTAATTTTGTTGCTGTGAAATATTTTTAAGAATATACTTTATTTTTAATATTTCCTACATTCCTTCTTGTTTTCCTTTCTATTTAAATTAATTTTATTATCCTAACCCCGAAACTTTTAACTGTTGAGTCCACACTCTCCGGCTTTAATGTAAAAATAAAGCAAACATCTTTTTTCTTCGAAGTAAGAGAAACATTATTTATTAAATGTTGTCATACACAATTTGTGTAATTTAATAAAGAATAATTTAATCTTCCTCTTCTTCAGCAGCAGCACCACTGCCTCCTTGGTTCTTCTTCATGTTCTTCCTCTTCACGCGACCTGGACGGCCACCACCGAAGGGCGATTTCAGTGAGAAATCAATATGTTTCTGCGAGTCCAAACGCACGACAAACGATGGAATGTTTACCACTTGTCTGCGGACGCTGTAGAGGAATGAGCGAAAGAAAGCATGTCATTAACAATCGTAATTCTCAAATAAATTACATTTATATGCTGAAATATTATATATAAAGCTGTTCAGTTTTTGTAACTTACGCATTGATAGTTTGCTCAAACTTTACAAGTATATTTTTATAAAGCAAACTAATTGTGAAAAGACGTTGAGAGCCGGTACAGACTGTGCTGTTCGACACCCAAGTGGTCTTACTGAACATATTTTGTAATTCTCATGAATCCAATGACCAAAACAGTTGCATACTATCGCAGATATTTACCGAATGTGTCTTTGACGGATGAGAACGCGAGCATGATGAATGGACTTGGCCAACCCCAATTTGAAGACTTGAGTTTGCAAGCGACGCTCCAAGAAATCCTCAATTTTCAAACCCAACACGTAATCGAGCTTCATGCGGGATTCATCCAATACACCAATACGTACCAAACGACGCAACAAAGCGTTACCTGCAAAACAAATTTCACATTATTTAAGAGTTTCTTATTACTTACAAAATAACGATTACAACAAATAATTTTCAGCTAATAAAATATTATCGTCAAAATTTACTTCAGACAAGAAGTGTCAAATTTGCATATCATCACTTTAAACAATTAGTTGGCTCATATTGCGCTGTAAATTACCTTGGAACAATCTCTTCTCGTCTTTCTCATCCAAAGTCAACAGCTCACGAGCAGCTTTACGGATTTTAGCCAAAGCGTACTTGACACGCCAGACCTCACGCTTGTTGCGCAAACCATATTCACCAATGATTTTTAACTCCTGATCCAAACGTGCTTTTTCATAAGGACGACGTGGTGTCACATATGTCTTCGAGAAGACAGACGGTATGCGTCCGTTGACCATCTTTCCACTTCTTTAACCGAGTGCTAAAATTGTGGACATGTAAAAAGTTAATTAGAAAATCTTGAAATATCGCTAACATCTTAATAATAATGCTAGTAATTTGTTATTCACTATAAAATTTAATATTGCATATTGTTTTATAATGAATATTTCATACTATATTTATAATTTAGCACTAAAATTTAACAAATTAGAATTGTTACAATTTTCACGTACATTCGGCTCAACGATTGAAAAATGAAAGAACGATGTTGGTGAATTTAGGAAATTTGCTGTCAATTTGACAATACGGAAAGTGGGTTGTGGATTGTGTAATGATTTGATGTATTTGCCAGTTTTAATTGTCGAAACTCTTAGATATAAAAATTATATATTCACATTCTGTGCGCCTTATATTTCGTTTACATATGTAGTTTTGTTGTGAAGACGGCAGCCAGCTCTGTTACTACTAATTATTGGCATACGTCAAAATTTTTAATTTCAATATAAAACGATAAATTGTCATATTCAAGCAAGATTGAAAGTGTTTCAAAATACGTTATGTTGTATGACAAATGTAAGGTTGACAAGCATTCAAGAAAGATTCAGAAATTGTCAAAATGTTAAATAAACATTTTTGTTTACTTATAAATAATTCAATAGATATAAACCTCCTACTGTAATCTTGATAAACGTTTGAGCAAGATTGACAAAGTTTCAAATCCGTAAGCTTGATAAGGATTTAAGCAAAGTTTGAGAAACAAAATCACGTATATAATATAATCTATAAGTCGACAGCAAATTCTGGTACATTTTTATTTGTTCTTTGTTGTTGTGGTTTTTCTAAATATATTTTATTCACATGAAATGAAATATTTCTTGATTAATAATAAATTATTTTTGTAATTTTACAATTTAAAATAAAACGTCACTTGGCATCTCTGTGAACGGAAACCAAATTCAAAACAGAGAGCAGCAGCAACGGTAGCAGCGTTTAGCACGTTGCTTTCAAGCGTTCTGATTGGAGCAATACAAAGCGTCGCGAGAGAAAAACTAATGTCAGAGAAAGTTAATAAATTCATTAAAATTCTCTGCTTTCACACTCGGCAGTAACACAGAGTGAGGCAGCAGACACAATTCTTATTGAGACGTTGAATTTGACTTCAATGCAATATGTGTGCGGAAACGGGTTTCACAAAACAGTTTCTTCAAGTGCTTCCTATAGTCCCACACAGCTGCGGGTCACCCAGTGCACTGTGCCAGCAACCGTAGACTCAACAAAACGGAAGAGGGTGATGGTGTCGCTGAGGGGGTGGTTATACGAACGTACGACAAACGAATGGGCAAAAACAGCTGCCGGTGGCTGCATGAGGCACAACAGCCAGCCACCTAGCCAGCAAGCGGCGTTGCGGCCTTAACCAAAGCTAGAAACAACAATTGCCGATAGCCGCTGCAGCAGCAGCGTCGTGCGAAGCAGTGGCAGCGCCAACAGTTTCTGTTTGCTGCGTCAGTTGTTGTTCGGTGGCCATACCAGCTGGAACTTTTCGCTTGTGTGAAAGATTTATCGCTCGGTCATTCGAGTAATAGTAAACGAATTGAAAATAATTACGAATTAAACGCGCGCCGTTATAATCAAAGCAAATCGAAAATTTTGCCGAAAAGAATTGTGTGTGTTTTTAATTGCATTATTGCACCAAAAATAGCGAAACGCGATTAAACATGCAATAACTTGAAGTTATCAAAGTACTGTCAGCTGTATTTTGTTATTTACACATTTAGAACAACAAATAGTTTAAAAATAAATAATCAAAAATCAAATTACGTGCGAGTGTCATCTTCTTTTGTGTGTTTGCCAGCACGAAGGTGGCGCATTCTTATTTTGTGCTAAATATATAAATATAAACAAGTGTGTGTTTGTGTTTGTGTTGGTGTGCGCGCTTTAGTACTTGCTTTGTTCTGTGTTCTGTGCGTTTTGTACTAAATCTAGTTGCAAGTGCTGCAAGTTCTTGACGCGTTGCAAGCACAAACAGAGTGGTTAGTCGACAGTCGTGTTGTTGGCGTTCCGGTTCTAGTTAAAGAACGAAAGTGAAGACGCCATACTAGAACAGCCGCTGCTGGTTTGTGGGCACGTTTGGCATTTTTTAACGCCCGTCGTGCAAGAGTCTTTAGTAGATAACTAAACACTAAAAAAGATTTGGTTCTTTGAATAATAAAAAAAAGTATAATTTCCGGTTTCATTCATAAGATCAGTGTTGTGTTTTAAACAGTATAAACAAAAATCGGTAGCTGCAGCAATTGTGGTTGAAGGTAATTTGTCAAAACAGTCAAAAAAGTCAAACGACGCGAAGATCACAAGTTAATAAAAAATAAAAACTAAAAAAAAAATTAAAGAAAATACTAGCAAAAAAAAATAAACTAAAAAAAAGGTAATGGAAAAAAAAGTAAAAAAAACAGTAACCAAATAAACCAAAAATCAAGAATCCTAAAAATTAAAATATAATACAAAGGTGAAAAACACATGAGCAAAAATCAAAGTTTGTCCGGTCCACTTTGTCCTCACCATTCAGTTTCTGGTCGTTGTGTCTCACATTTCCAAGAATTGGCAGTTAATTTAAAAAAACCACGAAAGGTGTGCGAATAAAGAGATAAAAGGCCCAGTGCAAACGGCTTAAAAAACAAAACGTATACAAACAAAAAAAAAATAAAAAACAAAGTGAATAAGCAAAATCAACGTGTGTGTAGAAAAAACGTATGCAAATTAAAAAAATGCCGGCTGCGTGTGTATGTGTGTGATTTAGCCATGCGAACGAGTTTTCAATCGCATACCAGAAACGCCAAAAATTATTGAAAACCAACACAGTCCGTATGTGCGATATTTAAATCAGGTACGTACATATGTACATACATACAAACTTCTTTACTCGTACATTGTATACACTTGCGCTAATGTTTATGGCAATAACTCGGGCAAAATTATGCAATACTAATTAAACGAAAGTCGATTTCGCGTTGTAAAACTGTTATAAAAACATAAAAAAAGTTTAAATACCAACTTTTGTGTTGGAACGGGTTGATATTGTATTATGACCTCTTGTAATTTTGTTTTGTGTTGTTGTGAAAACGAAAGTCGCATTGTTTGGTGAGTGCCTGTCATACCTTATCTCAAGCGTTTGGTCGAGCTTTTCCGGCAATTTTTGGATATTTCGGGTTCAACTTGGCTTCAAAAATTCGGTTCGTTAGGTTATTTTTTAAGTTTTTATATCGAAAATTTGTGTTGGATAAAAGTCAAAACAAATGTGAATTCTCTCGGCTACGACGTTAATCTTAAATGTATTTCTTCAAAGTGATTCACAGATTATTATAAGAAAATCCATACAATATAGGTTATTTCAAATACCTATGCCATTTTAGAGTAAGAAGATAATAATTTCTAAAGTTTTTCATGCTACTCCGATTGTGCCCCAATATTATAATAAATATGATAGTTAAAATGAAAACCAAGCATACCAAAAATAAAAGAAAAATAGATTATGGTTAGCTCAGAAAAGAACAAGAAAAAACGGCTGCACTGAAGCTATAATACCCTACACACGTGCGTAAAAGTGTATAAAAAATTGGCTTGATTTTGATCGGCCAAAAAGTATAGCAATAATATGCTATATGCGATTCCGATAAATAAGCAACTTCTTGGGTAGAAAAAAACATGTGCAAAATTTCATATTAATATCTCAAAAACTTAGTAGTCGTAGTACGCGTATAGATACAGATAGAGAGAAGGGCATACAGTGGTGGTCTTATAATTAGAAATGACTTTTCAGTATATAATTTTCCTAATTTATTTAAAAAATTTATATTGTCTTATTAAAATTATTAATTGGGACTCTGACGTTTTCTTCTTGGTGTTACAAACATCGTGGCAAACTTATTATACCCTGTTCAGGATAAAATATCAATAAAATTGCCATGTTCTACATACTTTGAAAACATAACATTGTTTTTTATTTGTGATAACTAATTTGCACTGTTCCAAAATAGAACTTTTCAAAGCTAAACTAACACATCTAGCACATACCCTAGATGGTGCTGTTGTCAGATTTGGTCTTTTATGACGGCATCTACTAGCCGTTGAAAGGCATATTTCTCGTTGAAAGCACGCAAGATTTAGAAATATGCTCTCAAATCGTAATTCTGAAAACAAAAACATTTTTGTAGAAAAACATTAACATTTTTTCGAACAACACGCAATCCTCGACGGCGCTAAAAAACCAAAGGTTCTATACTACTGCACTGCTTCCGGACTTTTTCTGGTTGAGTTGACTGGTTGAAACCTAAAAAAAAGTCTCTACTAAAAGATATTGCCTGGATTGAAAAGAATCAAAAAATGGCAAAATAGCGGCATTTTAAAAAAGTTGAATTTACACAAAATTTTGGTCGTTTTTGGCCTGCCTGATTGAACTGACCAGCTACACTATAAAAGCCTGCAAGACAAAAGTATTTGAAATATTCATTTAAAATTTTAGTATGGCATTTTTAAAGGTATTATGTATATCTTAACGAAATATTGAAAAAAAAATATTATTTTTCTGAAAATTGCGCTTTTGTTGTGCCCCTTATTTACTCGTATACCTGGATATAACCATTAAAGCTCTATTGAATTTACTCAAGTTTCCGAAATAATCCATTAATTACCTTTCGGTATTTTGTTAAACCAATTTTCCTCACAGTTCCATATAATATTGCTTTATTACTTAATTTTCAAAATTTTCATATTTTTCTGTGGGCGGTTTGGCGCCAAAAATGCTATCGCCACGCCTGAGAGACCACCAATTTATTAGTAAACCAGAACTGGCAGACGAATGCCGAAAGTATTGTTTTGAAAAAAGTATGTGAATGTCAAAATCAAAAATCTCTATGTGTGTTTATCACCAAGCAAAGCAAGAACTACAATTCTTATACTCTTGCAACATGTTGCCACAGAGTAGAATAGTTTTTTTCACCTAACGGTTGTTTGTATCACCTAAAAATAATCGAGTTAGATATATGGTTATGTATATGTAAATGATCAGTATGATGAGACGAGTTGAAATCCGAGTGGCTGTTTGTCTGTCCGTCCGTAATGTATATATCTCCCAAACTATTCAAGCTATATCATCCACCGATTTTTCGAAAAAATGTTTTTTTTTTTTATAATAATAAACTCTTGTGTTAGAAATGCGTTGAAGCGGATCAATACTTCCCTTAGCACTCATATATCTAATATAAAAATTTTCGAACTTCCAGTTCACTTTGTACCACATATATTGGTTAATGTGTCAGTTATTTTAAGGAAATTGAGAAAACAGTATAACTTTGTGCCTAAAATGGATAAAATCGGGCGAAAACTTGCCTTAACCCTCATATAACTGATATTTGCGGTTTTGAAATGTCCGGCTGACTTTATTCCGTTTATACATATGTTTATATTTATATATTTATAAAATTGTTTGAAAATAAATTCTCAAGTATAACTGAGCAATGTCAAAAATTAATCCAATCAACCCTTCTATTTCTATGCTTCCAATGATTTTAGTATTATTTTCGCTGACGGCAAGTAAAATATAATAATGAAATTAAGTGAGTCTATGACCTTCAAAATTGCTTAATATGATATCAAATTTGTTTGCAAATCCATTTACGATTTCTTTCGAATAATAAATATCGAATTCTTTTGCAACATTTCTTAATATAAAGTTGTGCCAACACCTGAAGGTAGCCCTCTCTTACTGGTTTCAAATTTATTTTATTATTTTTTACAACATTTATGATAAACAAATTTAGGAAAAAACTAAAAATAATAAAAATAACAAGTTGCATATTAACAGAAGGAATGCACATAAAAGTAAGAAAATGCATTATTTTGTAATAGACTATGAAAATGAAAGTCGCCGGCGTCGAAACGAGACGCATCCGCTGCAAAGTTGCTTACGTGATCGTTATGTGCGTGTGTGTGTGTGGTTGTATGTAAGAGATGTAAGTTGTTCGTCTGCTTGATTTCGATGACATCAGGCGAAATGGCGTTCTATATTCTGTATGTGTGTGTGTGTGTGTTTGTTTATATGTATGTAGGTATGTGTCTGCTTTTACTATAGTTATGTGTTTGTTTACAAATACACAGGTGCGAATTTACTCCTATAAATTTTTTTTGTACTACAAAACTGCATGTATATACAATGTACATATATACATACATATATAAATACATATATGTGTGTGTGTGCCCCATCACAATCCAGCTCTCCTGCGATACATCATTTATTTAGTTCGCCAACGCAAAATATTGTCTCGAGTGCGAGTGTTTTCCCGAGATTTCTGTCTTACGTAGACTTACTATTGCTTAATATTAAAATACACACACTCACATAATATAATATAAATACGAGTACATAAACTTGCCTCGTACAAGTAGTGGCAGTGCATTTCGAAGGTAATGCCAGAAACAAATGCATCAGCACACCGCTCAAAGACTAAATATTATGATAATATGTAGAAAAAGAATAATTTCATGTTTTTCATTTTCATCAAGCGTATAGACAAAGCTGGCAACGAGGCATCGTAAAAGCTTCGACAGCACACATGTGCATCATATATTGTACATACTATAACACGATGCATGCTAAGCTAAATAATAGTGAAGCGCACTGATTGCAAGCAGCTGCATTTTCGATGCAAAAAAAAAATAAAAATGTAAAAGAAAAAAAAATACTAAAAAAAGAAATGAAAAACAGGCCCACAAAGCGATTGCGTTGCATGTGAAAACAGGTTGGTCTCTAGATTTTTATAGGTATGTGTGGCGCAGGAAGCTTTTATGGCATGCGTGGAGGTAGAGAAGATTTACCATACACATTTTTTAAATTTGTTTTTTTTTTTTTAATTTTTGTATAAATTAATAAACGTTGATGAAGACCAGAACTGCCGAAGGTAGAATTTTAGACATTAATAAAAAAAAAAAAAAAAACAAGAAAAAACATAACTTCGACTGCATGGAAGCTATAATACCCTTCACAGGTTTATTTATTATAGCACATAAATGTAGAAAAAGATCAGTGTCTTGATTTGGATCGGCCAATTTGTATGGCAGCTATATGCTATAGTGATCCGATTTGAACAATATGTTCGGCGATTATAGTGTTGCCTTCAAAAGTAATCCGCGTCAAATTTGGAGCAGATATCTCGTCAAATAAAAAAATTTTCCAAACAAAGACTAGATTTTGATTGATCAGTTTCTATGACAGCTACATGCTGTAGTGGTTCGATATCAGCGTTTCTGACAAATAAGCCGCTTCTTAAGAAGAAAAGAACGTGTGTAAAATTTCAGATCGATATCTTACAAACTGATGGACTAGTTCGCGTATATACAGACATGGCTAAATCGACTCAGCGTGTCACGCTGATCATTTTTAAATATACTTCATCGGAGACCATTCTTCTGTGTGTTAAAAACTTCGTGGCAAACTTAATGTACCCTGCTCGGAGTTCGAAAATTCGAAGCTTCCATTCAAAGTCAAAATTTAATGAAAGCTTCAAAATATTACTTAAAGTTCGAAAGCTCAGACAAAACTTTTAGTTAAATATATTCTAGATAAGAAGATAAGCATTATTGTAGTATTATTTCATTACTATTTTTCTGACGAAATAATTTTCTAATAAGTGGTACGAATATTTTTCGTAGTCTTTAATATCAATACCTATATATCTGTATATATTTATTTTTATATTTTTGTATATACTTATATTTTTGACATGCTCTTCTGATTACTCCAATACATAGAATTTCTTACTTCTCATTTGTAAAAAATTGATAAATATTACAATTTGCCGAAAATTTGTGCATAGAAAATATATTCAAATTTCAAATATCTCGAAATTATATTGTCATGGAGATATATTGAAATTCATGTGATAATTTTTGTTCAAAAGTGCGTCAAAATTTCTACATTATGTTCTTAATATTTTAAACCCAACATAAAACCCCTTCATTGAAATTTTTGTTATTATTAAAAAAAAAAATTTAAAAAAATTGTATACCAAACATAAAAAAGTCATTATAAAATATTTATAAAACTTCATAAAAATTACGCATAAATAAACACACAAAAATGTTCCACAAGTTCAGTTCCTCACCGCAAGGCATTTATGAGTGCGACGTCACTGATTTGTTGATACAAGTATATACAGTTGGATATTGCCAATTGTATTTATTTATATACTATTTACTATATACTTGTACAATGTGGAAAATTGGCTTAACTGCTGGTTTTTTATAAAAGCTTTTATAAATATTTCTACGTATATACCTTCTTTAAAAATAAAATAAAATAAAAACTTTGTCTTATTGTTAATTTGCGTATTTTCTATTCCATTTAAATCATCATTCTATATAAATCAAAACTCTTACTATGACATTGTTTTAATAGCAACTCAAATACTATAACGTCTGAAGATCGCTTTGAAAATTTTGACTCAAAAATAGTTGAAAGCATTCTGGCGGCTACGAATTTAGCTGTAAAGTGTAATTATGATGAATAATAATTTCGAGCGCCATAAAACCTCGGAAGTGTACATTTTTTCACAAAAAAACTACTTTTTTTGCGAAGCCGTCATTTTGTTAAAAATTAAAATTTTGACTAGTCCTTTGATTATTAGCTCTATTCATATATAGTAATAGTTTTTTTTTTGGTTTTTTAATTTATTACAAAAATTAAGCAGAAAAATCTTGCTTATCACCCGACACCTCTTTTCGGAGGTCCTCTTGGAGACCGACTACGGAAACAAGGGAATTCAAAATTTAAAAAAAAAAATCGCCAATTATTAAATTACACTAAATTCTGTATATTTACTTTTGTTTTATTTATTTATTAAATAATATGCTTCTTCAAAAAAAATATGCACAAAAAAATTACGCTTTTTTTCCGATTTGCAAGTGGATATAACCCCTTAAGCGACTACTTATCTGTCGCACACTGTAAACGCACAGCTGTCGGGCAGGTGATCATTAATTTCATTGCAGTAAATGTGCTGAAGATGAGTGCTGTGTAAAATGGAAGCATACTATAAACAAAGTTTAAAGGCATAATTATAAGCAAACATACCTACACATATTAAATAGATATTTATGTAGAAGACGCAGTATATGGTTAATATGATCAGTATTTGCGCCTAGTGTTAGATCTATTATTAAGAATTTACGAATTATGGCGATACCCAATAACTAATGAGCAGTTATAACCATTAGTTGTCGGCGAAAAAAGAAGACTCTCTTCAAATTTTGCCAAAAGCCCATAGATTCCACTTAATAAGTATGCGGTATAGCTTCAATAATTCAAGGTCGACTTTTGCCGGTAACATTTGAAAAGTTAACTAATCACTTTTGCATGCACACAAACACGTGTGGTATGTATGTATATACACTTCCATACATACATATATAGGTATCTATCGTTTTGTATGTATAATAAATCTTCCACCTCACGTTCGCTTATTTATCGCTGTTGCTTTGCTCCAAATGATGCCTCAGTTCAACAACATGACTTCTTCCGTTTCGTGCACGTTGTTGTTATACTCGTAGTTGTTGTGGTTGGCGGCATTTGCTCTGTCCGTTGCTCATTTCACCATTGTTTTTTTGTTGCTCTTCACATTCGCGTTCATTATGAGTGCTTCTTAGCGCTTTATGTCTTGTATTTGTTTTTGTTTTATTCTAGTTGTTGTTGTTTTCATTTGAAAATGTTCTAAAGTTTCTTGTGTTTTGTGTTACGTTCGACTTTTATTTTCTTATTTAAAAATAGCGCAATGTAGATGCGTCCATTTATGTGGTTACCAATTCAATCAGTTGGTTGGCGCGCATCTTTCTCGGCCTCACAGTGTTCTTTGTGGCGTTCTACACTGTGTCCGTTTTTCTATGTTGCCGCTTCGTTCAGTTGATAGGTTTTTCTGTAGGTATGTTTTTTCAAGAGAAGAAAGATGAAAGTGCTAGGGTATGCTACCTCCTTCGTGGATTGATGCTATAATAATTGATTCCGATAACACAGACACCCACGGAACAAATGTTAAATTTTTCGGAATACCAAGCTCGAAAAGTTTTTGTTTTTTTCATTGCGAGTGTGATGTATGGAAAATTATTTCCCCCCGCATGTTGGGAAGATGAAAAGGCGAACGACTGAAAGATAGTCTTGGGGTAATGGCTATTTGGACCACTATTTCCATATCACCATATTTTCTTTTCGAATCTTTTTGGTCCAGCCTAATATAAAAAGTTTCGGATTTTGTAAAAAATGCTACAAAAAATTGAAGCGAGCGTCACTGGTTGATTTGAGGTCGTACTTAAGTAATTATTAGACTTAGACCGATCTCGATTAGATTGGAAAACTTGGAGCCAAAGAGAATATTCCATATTCCATTTCAATCGGTTGTAGACTGAGCGTTCGGAGAGCCTTACCTTACATCTTTCAGGTTATAGTTTATTATTTTCCGAATATGAGAACTTACTATTGTGATGTTATTTAGTTCAATATTTCCTAAAAGTGGCAAGCGTTTCTTGTCTCCATTAGATAAATTACTCTGAAATCCATAGGGCTCCACAAAGGAAATTTTTTGATAAATACTACTATATATACTAAGCCGCAATATCATTTCTTCGATTGGGCTTCATAGTCCAGTGGGTTTAGAAATCTTTTCTAATTATGTTGATAGATAAAGTCAAGCCTTAGTATGGGTTTCTGATAACAATAAATAAATTATCGTAAATTACTTCAGACGTACATATTCGGCATACAACTTTCAAGGCCCTTCAGAACAACAAGTAAATATGAGCAGGGTCAGGATTTTGTAAGAAGTAAAAGGGAAATTTATATGTCAAAATAAATATATGCTTCAGCAATTAACGAAAGGGTTTATTTCTATTATCGATTGCGTTTCGAAGCAACGTCGTAAACTGAGAACTCGATAGTAGATAATAATAACTGGCAAACTTGAAAGGAAATTTGGAATTTTTATGAACATGTTTCTTATATCCGATACTTTGCCAATAAAGTATTTGGCCACTCATTTGACTACTTTCAACCCACTCTTGATCTCTTCAAAGACCCTACCACCGAATCAAATGATCATGCCCCGCATCAAGTTTCCAATACTGAATAATTATGGTGCTTTTTACTTTCAACAGCTGTGCGTTGAACCTTCTTTCGCAATCGCTTCCTCTATATGTGTACTCTCTTATGGCATCAGTAGAGTATAATGAATACATAAGCATATGCATAAAAGAAAACGAAATCGTCTCAAGCCAATTTGTATTTATATTCTTCAGCGCTGTTGCGTTTCACATATAAAATCTGCACAATGTCCACATGATGGCTTCCTTTTCATCATCTGCTTCATAAGCTATTTGCCAAGAGCACCATATAGGTGCTTCACATATACATACATACTTCGGATAGCATTATATAGTAAATAGTGTAGAAGTATACATATATACAAAAGGTATAATAAATTCTTTGTCTGCGAATTTTTTTCTCGATGCATTTACTCCATTTGACTTTCGATTCATTGCTTTAATATATGTACATACAAATATTACTTAATATACATACATATGTATATGTACAAGTTTCAATACCTACTTGTATTGGCGAACCGGTTTTCATCGTGCGTATATGTACTCGCATGTAGTGGATGTTTTTTATAAATGCGTTCAATTCTGCCATCCTTATTTCGTTGTCCTTTTCATGAGACAATGAATACGAGATGGCAACATCGACTTGCCCACCATCTTTTCCACTGAAAGTTAATAAAAAAGCTTGAATGAAGTATGTAAAGGTTGAAAAGGTAATTATTTAGTGCTTCAGGGCTTAATATTGCATATATACATACATACATATATTTGGTATATAATATGTATAGTGACTTTTATAGCCACATTATTAAAAATTAAGACCTGCGGAAATTTCATAAACTATATATTTCTTATATGTATGTAAGTGAAGGGTGATTCATGCGGTTTTCCTCTAAAAAAAAAAAGATCTAGCAAAGCAAATTACAACAAAAATAGGAATAGTTTGATATATTATTACTTTTTGCTTTATTCGAATGATTTCATACTTGTCTTCACCAACACTATGGTGATCATTTCTGACTCAATGTACTTACCTGCCTTTCGCCAGTTTGGGCCAGAGTCGCTAATGCATTGTTCACATAACATTAGTTTTTTTCGATACCCCACAAAAATCTATCGCCGTTAAATGGTCGCTCCAATGTTATGAACTTAGCCAACAAAGAGATCGTTACGCCGATCAATGAGCTCACAAGTCCTTGCCTTCGCTTTACGGAACAGCAAGCTTGATTTTCACATTAAACTGGTCCTCTCCTGGTATCTTTGACTTCAAGAACACAGCCGTTGATTGGAAATAAGTTTTTGGAAAGGATGAATTACCATATTTTCTATAAACGATGTCCTATATATATGTAGCCGTATGACTATAAAAACGTAAACAAGTTTGGGACATTTTCCAACACTTGAGTATGGGTTGTTCCACCTTTCGTCTACATTTCAAGCCGTAGAGAGAGCTACAAATGTTCAATTAACATATAGTACCATGTCTCGCCGACTTAGGCTGCTTTGATAGACCCTCAGGCATTCATAAATAACTTTTCTTTTGTCTAAATTATTGAAGAACTGTTTTAAATATAATTCCCATAGTAGTAAGTAGCGATCTTCACTACTTATGTGTACATTTCTAACATTAATATTAGTAGACAAGACTCACACTATACCTTTCTAGAGAAGTTAGGTTAAACACATGCTTTCAAGAATTAGAAATTAATGGTGGAATTTTTCTTTCAAGGATTAGAAATTAATAGTGGAATCTTTCTTTCAAGGATTGAAATTATTGGTGGAGTCTTGGGAGATCAATGATTTTGTTTAAGATTTATTGGTTCTTTTAAATCGTAGGTCTATTCTGAATTTTGTATATGTAGGCATTGCCGAAGTAGCTATGGATCTTAAAGTCACTTACAGTTGAATTGGGTCGATGAAAGCCGGTAAATTTATGAAAATCTTTATCAGCAGTACAAACAATTATGATAATGTTTGCTTTATTTGAGCTCGTTGTTGAACGTATCACTCACAGAGAAGAGAGGGGAGAGGTTAACTTAATTTATCCTCTCATTTGTTTGCAGCGGCATTGGTTACCATGGTCTTGGAGATCATTGATTAATATCACCATCATCATTTATATATATATTTAAAAATATTTTGCAAAACTTAGAAGTTTGTCCGGAAAGAAAATTTCGGAGATACCTATGTTCATATTTGTAAGAATTTCTTAACTTAGTGTAATCGGCTGCCAAAACTTTAAACGCGTTTTTCTCGAAACGCTCTTTTTAGAGTGGATGAGGAAAAATGTCTCCGAAACGGCTGAACCACTCAATTTAATATGCTTTTTTTTGGAAAGCCGTCATATTGCTGGAAATCAAAATTAGTCGTTCGATCATTACCTTTTTTCATCTATATTAATACCTTTTTTGATTTTTGGATTTGACGTAATTTTAAGCAGAAAAATACTTCTCACCGCCAGACACTTTATTTCGGAAGACCTCCTGGTAATCGGCTACGGGATAAAGGGAATCCAAAATATTTCAAAATGAATCGTCGTTTATTAAAGTAAGTTAAATTCAGCAAAAACACATGTAATTTATTTATTTATTAACTAAAATAGCTCTTTAAAACAAATGCACAAAAACAGAACGCTTCTTTTCTGACTTTCAAGTGGATAAGGGGATATGATCACTCTGAACGTGATTAAAATATTTTAAATGCTCTGAGGGCTTTAAGCTTTCTTATTCATTCTTTATTGTTAAATAATGCACAAGATCTTATAGGAAAGTAGCTTTAGCGAATTGCGAATAGCGAACAAATTGTTCTTTTAGAACGTTTTAGTACTAGAAAAAAGAACAAATAAATATTCGAGCTAATCAAAAATGTTTTTATTATCGACAAAACGCCTCAAAAATATTCTTTGATAGGAAGTAGAACTACTAACTTGTAATTGGTGAAGAGATATTTTATTAACTCGGTATATAATCCATA
Organism: Bactrocera oleae; assembly: GCF_042242935.1. Taxonomy (NCBI): domain Eukaryota; kingdom Metazoa; phylum Arthropoda; class Insecta; order Diptera; family Tephritidae; genus Bactrocera; species Bactrocera oleae. Next base: position 60,120,507 of record NC_091540.1, on the reverse strand, counting down.
TTTCAGATTATCTTGTGCTTTTGCTTTATGAATAAGCCTGACCTCAAAGCAACAAAAGCACTTGATAAAAGGGAAAAATTAAAAAAAAAGTCATACTGAAACTAATTTAGTTAAAATGGTAGTAAAGTTTTCAAGAAAAGCAGCAAGTAAAATTAATATTTCCAGAAAAGTCAGCGAAAGAATGCAAAAACTCCACAAGACAACCTTAAATAAGTTATGGACAAACAAATTGCAGCGCTCAGTCGGTCCTAAATTAACCGTTAATTATCGAAAAGCTATAAATGGTTATTTAGAATACTAAAGAAACAATAATCAAAAAAAATATTTAATTTTGTTTTCATCACTCACCGCCAGAAGTTAAATGCAGCAATTTGCTATTTTTCGTGTTGTTGTTGTAACATTGCATTGCGCAAGCGTTCGGCTGGTAATTTCAGTTTCATTCTGCCACTCAGATGCAATTTACTTTTGCTGATTTTTAACTTCTTTTTTTCGGAGTCTTTTTTTTTCGTTTAAAATAATTGTTGCATGAGCGAACAGTGTGATCGAAAAGTATTCGTGTAAGACTGTAAAAGCCGAAAAAAAAAGTTGCAAAACTGCATAACAACGCCGGCGACAAGATAACAACATTGCCGCTGCCACAACGCTAAATTGTTGTTAAATAACAAGACGAACAACAAGAACTACAAAAACAACAGCTTAACAGCATGCTACAAGCAGATATATGAACTACAACAACAACATTGTGTGCTTAACGGAAAAATGCCAATGCAATGCGATGGCGATAACAACAACAAGAAGAAAAAATAATAGCTACAACAACAATAATATTAAAATAAACAACAACAACAATAACATTAAAATTAACAACAGCAACAAATATTATAACAACAATAAAATAAAAAACAACAATAATTACAACAACAACAACAAATATAACACCAACAGTACAAAAAATAAAAGACAACAACAACAATAAGAATAAAATAACAAAATAAAGAAAAATCACAACAACAATAAAACAAAGTAAGAAATAACAGAAACAACAAAAACAAAAATAGTAACAACACGTGTTCGTCGTCGTAGCTGTAGCGGAAGCTCGAACGTCTAAAAGTGGGCAGGAGTGGCAGGGGGCACGAAGAACAACTACTCGTTGCACCAGCAGTGGGGCGACATCAACAGCGCGACACCGACACCAACAACAGCACCGAATTGTACGAAACAAGTTTTCCAACGCGTCGTGGTTAAGTGCAATAGCACTTGAAGCTAAAGACCCTACCCAAGTTGAATGTAATTTTTCCTCTTGCTAAACACACACATACATGCATGTACAAGTTGGTTGAAGAATTTCAAGCAAAAAAAAAGCGATATGCTTTTCACATATCCATACATATGTTCGCATGTATGTGTGTATATATAAATGTTGTATGTATGTATGTATGCGCTTACATGTAATCCTACAAAGAGAAACGCAGAATTCCAAATGGCTCGTTGTTGCAGGAACAATGTTGAAAGCAGAACGAATAGCTAGAATTAGTGGCATAGCTGACAAATGACAGGCAGAGCCTGCCGAAGCGAGAGAGAGAGAGAGAGGGAGAGCAGATATGTATCTATATATATAAGTACTATACTCACACATCTACATATACTTGTGTGCGATCGTGCGTCCACTCCATGCCGCGCGCAGCAACAATAAAAAAGCCAAACAAACAACACAAACATCACAACAACAACAGGCATTGCACAGCTCAAAATCATGCTTCAGCTGTTCACCGCCTGCATTGTACGTGTGCATATGAGCGATTTGTTGCGCCGCCACAAACGTTGAACGGCGACGCACGCAATTCACGAGCGCGACGAAATGGCCAAGCGCGTTTCAAGTTTGTATTGCGCGCATGCGCACTTGCAACTACAACTCCACTAGCTATGAAGAGCTATGTTGCATTTAACATGCAGTGCAGTAAAATTTCCATGAAAAAAAAGTTTTCAGAATTAGAAGCTAAAAATAAGAGACACAGGCAGACAGTTTTACGAATACGTGTCCGCCCGAAGCAACCGCTGTCCAGCGATTCGCTGTGCTGCCGCTCAACTATGCGCATATACGCATGCATGGATGTGTTTGCTGTGTGTGTCTTCAGCATTGCCACTGACATTGTGACCAATGTGGCAAAGTGCCTTAGCCGCTGCTTGTTGTGCCTTTGTTTTTAGGCACAAGTCACTTGGGCTGCTAAGCCCCTTTTGCAGTGGAAACAAAGACCGGATGGTCACACCAAAGTTGGTTTGGGCGCGCAATATTGACTTTTAGCTGCACGCGCAAACATACAAACATTTGTTTGTATGCAAAAATATGTTTAAGTAAATATGTACACTGCGCAGGCGTAGCAGTCAGTTAAAACAATATTGTACGAGTACTTACATTGTATTTTGTGTATTTTGTTAGAAGTGCCCCTAGTGTGTTTACTGTATATGGTCATAAAAATGTCCGCTCGTTAAGTATTTAATTAGATAATAGAGTTCGTGGAAATTTTCAATAATTTTCTTTCATTTACAATAGCTTTTGTCGGTAATTGAGGGTTACTATCGGTATACATATGTCTTCTATTATTTCTATTCTATTAATGTGTCATTAAACAATTTGTGCTCTTCCTCTTCAGTATTGCAGTGCCTATAAGTAATTTATCCGTCGAACCTTAATTTACTAAATTATAAGCTTGGCCACAGCAACACTCATAAACTTAATCAAATCAATTACAAAATCGTTTTACAAACTCGGTGGTTGCAGTCGAACTCTAGGCGCTAAAAACCTAAGCCAAAGCGAAGAGTAACACATAAATAGAAGCTTTTGAAGAAGAACGATATAGACTAATGCAGATAGAACTGATCTATTGAGGCCTAAAAGCAAGAAAAACGTTAACCTTGCTGCAGTGAGACTACAATACCCTTCGCAGGTGCATCTCTTATAGCAAAAAAGGCAGTAAAAAGATCTATATCCTGATTTTGATTGGTGAGTTTGAATGGCAACTATGTATATATGGTACAAGAGTTGTTCGATATAAACAATTTGTTCGGATACTGTAACGATGTTTTGGACAATAACCTGTGCCGAATTTTGTGAAGATATATGTCTCAAATAAAAAAATTTCTTATACAAGAACTTAATTTTAGATTATATTTTTATGCATGCCAATTTTCGTTAAGATCTCTTGTCAAATAAAAAAGTGTTCCATACAAGGACTTGATTTTGATCGGTCAGATGTATGGTAGCAACACAATATATTTTATAGGGTCTTTGATATTCCCTTCTGGATATTATAGCCTTCGTGGCAATATTAACCCCCTTTTCAGGGTATAAAAAAAATAGGTTAACTATCTTAAATTTTGCTCAATTAATAATGCATCGGATGCAAAAACCAAAAAATGTTTCGAGCAATACTCACTGTTGGATGCAGACCGTTAGCGTCTGCGCTGGAATCGCTTTCGTGAGGTTTTTAAATATACTTCATAGAAGACTTGAAATATACTGCCTCACTCTTCGAAAAGTAGCCATCATCGATTCGCAATTTTTCTGCTCGCAAGTTTGCATCTTAAATTCTAGTATAATTTTTTGGAAATTTATATATTCCAATAAATACAATTTATATTTTGAGCATAGAACATAATAAATTTTGATAATATTATTTCTGAGTCATCTTAACCTAATACATATTCTTATATATAATATTATGTGGATTCATTCCTTAGATCTGGAAACCTTATCTACGCTTGTGAAACCAATATAAGCAAAATATTTATTAAGAAAGAAGAACTCCTTTGATGCTCTCGTTATATTTAAAACTAACTACTCTTTGTCTCGTTCTAATGCTTTGATATTGAATACCATATATGTGTTGAGGGCGGTACTACAATATATACATGGGATTCATTATATGATATATTTTTGTCAACTTCCAAATTTACTACATAAAGGCTCAAATCGTTGATTTTTAATACAATAAACTTTAACCAGGTTCAAACAAGTCAATTAGCTTTGCAAATTCAGACAAAACTAACACATTGTGTTTGCAAATTTACTCAATTTAGTTTAAGCAATTACTTCTCTTTGAGTAGTCATTATTAGACATTTCGTTTTGTCAGTTCCTTCATTGAGCATACTTCCCAGAGTTTTACAGGGATTTTCATATTAATTTCTTGTTAATTTAATACTAACTAGGCAATTAGTTAATTGTTCAAGTTATTTCAGGCGGTAATCAGATGTGTATTTTATTAAAAGTCGACAAATTTACTCTTAAGTCTAGTATCTCTTTAAAACTCATTTAAATTGTAAGCTCATGCTTAAGGTTAATAAATTATCTGTCGATGTGGCAAACTGGGGAATATTGGCACTAATTAAAACAGTGAGAATTGTGGGTTATACGAATTGTAGGTGCAGTTTTTTGCATTAGTGGTTTGAAACTTAGAATAAAATAAATACAATTTTCCGAGTGACTAATTACAAGTTCAAATCTTAGAAGTCAGAGTGTTATGATAGCGGAAGCTCCATGTTTATTATAAATATCTATGTCATTTTAAGTTGAACTCTTACCTATAAAATAATGCCTAATTTTTTGTATTCGGATTCGTTTGTTAGCGGGAAAAATCGTAATAATACAAGAGACAGAAAACATACATAAGATTACATTCTAAAGTTGTCATTTACTTACTCACTAAATGATATATAAAACAGCAAACAACATCTTATTGCAGAAATGAGTAAAATAAAATAAAATATATAAAAGTCTGCACTCAGCGTATTGCACTTGTAAATAGATTGAAATGCTTTACCGACAAGTTATTGACTACTTCAGACGTCAGCGTCCATTGACATGTGCACGCGGGCATCATTCGCCACTCCTCCCAGAGCATTCGGACGCGCTGGCTTATGCTCATTTGGCCTTCAGTGCGCAATTTACACAATTCACTATTGTTGTATTAAGAATTTTACAATTCATTGCACTGTTGCTTCGTTTGTTATACCCTAAACAGAGTTTGCCACGAAGTCTAAGCAGCCCTGTCCGTCTCTTTGTCTGTATATAACAAACAAACTGAACGATCAAAATCAAGTTCTAATATGGAAAATTCACTTATTTGACAAGATAACTTCAGTAAATTCGGCATGGATTATTTTCCAAGACAATGGTAGATGTTCCGAATATATTGTTCTGATCGAATCACTATAGCATATAGCTGTCATACAAACTGACCATCAAAATGAAGAAAAAATCTTTTTATACCCTTTTATGCTATAAGAAATCCACCCGTGAAGGGTATTATGGGTTCAGTGCAACCGAAGTTAATGTTTTTTCTTATTTCTGTTATTCTTTCACTATTATGGATGTTTTTGTTGTTGCTGTTGACTTTGGTGCAATTGCGTAATTGTTTTACTTTATTACATTTCTCGCTTCTATGCTGCCAAGCAATTCAAGTAGTTACAGAATGAAGACAACAAGCGTACAAAAGCAACAACAACAATAGCGCTACTAAAAGTAATATAGAAAATAACCGACATCGGTCAATACATAAGCTTAAACTTGAGTGGGACTTAATGGTTCACTGGTTAAATTGCCAACCATTGTAGTGGTATATAGGTATTATATAAGCGGTCATATTATTATATATAATGTATGTGAATGTATGTATGTGTGTAGGTGTGCAAATTGACCATTCCTATGCCATGGTAACTACTGTTTTGTTCTTTGGAATTGCAGTGTGGTTAAGCTTTGCAACAAACTCTGTTGAACTTCGCTATCGCATTCTCTCATTCTCTTTTTTATGATCCAATAGCATGGACTATCTTGTAAGTTCAAAAGAAGGTATTAGGTTTCGTTGCAAGTGCATTTACTTTCAGCTTTTAAGGTTTGAAATACTTCTTCTTCTAGTTGAACTGTAATCGCTAAATGTTTTCAGCTGAGTCGAACCATGAGTGCAATGGCCTCCACCTTTGCTGTGCGAGAAATAATTTACTTTCTTTAAAATATCTACCTCATTGAAGGAATTGAGAGTTTTCAGCTTTTAAAACAAAAATTGGTCTATTTAACCTGTTACTCATAATCTTTCAGCGAAACTTTGCTTGGAAAAATGTTGGCGGAGAAGTTTCTTCTAGACCTCTTTATATGAGAGGTAATTACATTTTTACTGTTCCACACCGTTTTCTGACTTATTATGAATTAATGTTTCTCTTGTAGTAAATTAGGACTCGAATATTTTAGCTTATATCGTTGAAAATCATTAAAAACTCCGCATTGAAGTTGTCACTCGGTTACTCTTCGGGCTTTTTATGCGCAAATGATCAAATAGCTTTTTTAAGTTTAGTTAATACACCTTACAACCTCATATCGCTTTACGTTGCTACACTATACCATCTCTGGGATTCTACCAATGATATCCAGCGATGTGATAACTTTTTAAGAAAAACTTCTTGAAGTACTTCGAGTTTCATAGTATTTTAGATCTGTATATTTAAGATTTGAATACCACTTTAATATTGTACGAAAGCGTTTGACATGAAAAGCAAAAGCTGTTCAGAAACATAATATTAGAACTATAGAACTATAGGTCATATAGGTCATATAATAAGACACACATAACAATTTTCAGATAGAATTTAGCCAAACAATGTTCCATGTAAAGTTACTTCGCAAATATTTCAGCCACTTACGACTTAAGACATTGTTCTAACCTATTGATGTTCTATTGTAGTTTATATTTGTTATAGGATAAGTCGAGTTGTGTCACTCAAGAAGTCACACTAAGCTCTTGTTCACTAAAATTTTTCTATTGCTACAAGAAATATTTTCTTTAAAGTTGCTTAGCGAGTAACTCAGGTCCCTACTGATTTAACATACCGATCTTACATATCGATGTTCTTTTGCACATTCTTTTTGCCAATTGATAACTCAAGCTGTGATTTATATAATTCCTTATAGCAAAAGTTAGTGAGAGTCGAGTTGTTTAGAATTTATTCTAAAAACATTACAATCACTTTAAGCACTTAGACTTGTGCTCGAAAAACCTTAATGAACAATATTAAGTAATTTTTCAATTAAGTTTTTCTAGCTCTAAACGCCAAAGAATATTCTCGATTGCATGAACATTTGCTGTTAATTTTCATTTACTATTGTTCACTATCACACATGTAAAAATACTATATGTTCATGCCACATTTCGCAATCCACCAAGTAGCCTTTTTATCATTGCCTACTTTTGAATGTCTTAAACGCTCTTAATGAAGAAATTGTTTTGCCCCAAATAATAATTATTCCATACATATACAAGTATATGACATATGTATGTACACACATGCACATATATACATTTTTCAATGAAGCGCCATAAATTTAAACAATTACGATTAATTAATTCTTAGCAAGGGATATGCAGCTGACATTGCTGTTTGTTTCGATAAACTTTTGATTAAAAAATTTTCTGAATTTTTATGGAAAAATAAATAAAACGAAGCTGAGCATGAACACTCAAAGTTTGAAGTTTACACAGTGAAGTGAGTGCCATCAAATTGCTCAACTAAAGCATGCCGTTGCAATAAAACTCGGTAGATATGTATACACGAGTACCATACAGTTGTGTACAAAATAATGAGGACACTGCGATTTTTTTATAGAGTTTTGCATATTTATCTCATTTAATATTTGGATGTAATGGCCAAAGTGTAAAAAGTTTAAAAAAAAAAACCGAAAAGTCGATATATTTTAAGGAACAACTATTATCTTGCATAAAAAATAAGCTAGTTTTAACTATTGCAATAAAAACGTTTCTCAACTTGAGGAAAGAATATTGCCGAATAAAAAAAAATCTAGTAATTCAAAGGCTACATAGAGTGTAGTTATATAATACCTTTTGAGTCTTTTTGAGAACTTAAAATTTGTAAAAGGTTGAATCAATAATTTTTCATAGTTTATTGTGGCTGCTCTATATTTTTTTCAAGATCTGGAGTTACATATATATCATAAGTTTTGATTCCTTGCCTCAAACAATTAGTTATATTTTACTAAGATCTTTTTTCTTTCTTTCTGAAATTGCAACGTAGCCATTATGTTTTAATATATTTTCTCGATTTTGATTTGATAACGGTTCTTTGTTAGACGGCATTCTGACAATTATTATGCAATTGCTGATCAGGGTTTCAAAATTGAGGAATGTGCGTATTTAAATATGTTATACCAATTGCTTCTATTATTTTTCACATGATTGTATGTTATTACGGTATTTATATAGTATGGCAGTATTTAGGCATTATATATGTAGTGTATACCAATGTATTTTCAAAAAATATTTTCTTAATATAATATAATATAATATTAAAAGGCATTTTTTATTTATTGAGAAAATTACTCCTTTAACTATAAGAAAAATATTTTGTCAACCAGTTTTTAATAACTAGTTTATTATTTTTTCTTCATTAATATTAATTATTAGGATTTTAGAATTTTTTTGGTGTATTTTTATATATGTATGTACATCCATACTTGTTAATGGAAATTTATTTTCGATTTTTCGACTAGTTTTGGTAGCTATGCCGAAAAGTTCCGATACATACATATGTACTTATGTATATGTATCTAAATAGGCGAATATATATTATTATATTGTCACAATGGGATTAGGAAAAGTTTGAATATTTTCTAGTAACACCTGTATGCGACAGTTTTCAACAAAAGTTTTGTCCTTAAATTGGCAATGGCACAGACAATGACATCGTAAACTCGTTTTCATACATATAAATGTAAATATATATGTATATGCTTAAATACTTTGTTACTATTATACTCGTTTATATAAAACAATATTAGTTTAAATATGATATTAATGGAAAGGTGGAAGTACAAAAGTTTGGAATTTGCGTTTATTTTTGCTGAATTTCGATAAGTTTTATTAGATTTGAACTGGACTATGTATATTTTCGAATTATCCAAATGTTGTTAAATGAAATTTTTATTTACACTTTTTGCATTAAAAGCTCTGCATATTTGTTTTTTCGAATTCAGAATAATTGTTATAAAAACTGTTAAGCGAAAGAGGAAAATATTGCGGATAGCTGAATAAACATTTTTATATGCTAATCGTTGAGCCTTTCATTTTAGTTTTTCCATGCCGCTCTAAGACTATACTATAGTGAGAAAGGGCTAATTAAACCAAAGTGTTTTAATCTGCTCTTTACTTGACTCTCACATTACCTAACTTGTATTTAAGGAAATGAGTTGTGAATGAGTGTCAAAAACTGAGCTTGAGCCTTAGAAGCTTCTATCGACAATTTTAAATAAACATGACATATAAAAGTCGAAGATTATTTAAAACATTTTTAGTGCAATTAAGTCTAAAAGCAAAACTTGATAGCTTTGAAGAATAATATTACAATTTTGGTTGTTTAATGTTCGGTTTAATATTTGGTTGGTTTAAAACTAAAAAATAATAATAAGAAGGTTGCCAACTGTCCAAAATTAAGAGATACAAAAACTACAGTGTGGTTATCAAATATGTAGCAAGAGGTTTAAAAAATTTATAGTTGAATAATTTTTTTTGAGAGGGTTGCCACCTATTTAAATTTTTTATTTTTCTAACATTATTAATAATACAATTAACAATTATTATTATTACGACATAAAAATCTAACTAAAAGAACTTTCGGTGCAGATTTTTTTGGGGAAGTGTTGCCATCCCTACAAAATTTTTAATATTTTAAATGATCAGGAAATACCCATTGCAAATTCGTTTCTGCCTTGTGTACACATTTTACTTCTTTTCTCTCTGCAAACAAATCTTACTTGTTTAACCACAGTAGTTGCAGATACTTATTTATTTAGGGGATTCCGGATTCGCGAAGTTACAGTCCCTTAACTGTAGTGTCACACAACTAGTGTGAGCCAAATAAAAGCTGATTTTTGGGATTAAACCAGGAACTACAGGATAAATTATTTGAAAATGTTAAGGGTAAATATATTTTAAGTAAAAATAATAAAAGAAGTATATAAAAAAACAGTTCAATATTTTTGGAGTTACAATCGATCGCTGACGGCATTAAAAATAGATCCTCCACTGCTGTAGTGATTCCGGCCTTCTGCGTGGATGAATCCTAATAAATAAAATCTGTACGACTTGTATTAGATATTGTTCGGACAAATACCTGCGGTCGAAAAAAAGTTAAAATTCGAAAATTTGAAAATTGGCGGAATTTTTTTAAAAAAAGTAAAATTTTACCCAAAATTTTGGTTGGTTTTGGCCTCCCAAAAATTCTGGTAGGCCATTGTACGGAGAATATATACCGAATATGCAGAAACATTTGTAAGTGGTCGGGTGATTGTCATCGAGTTATGATTCAAGTAAATTTGAAAAATGTAGTTTTTGGAAAAATTCTTTTAAAGATAAATTGATATGTTTTAAAAAGTTGTAACTCAAAAATTATTCTAGATATCGATTTAAAGTTTTCTTATAGTATATTTAAAGGCAATATTTAGCGAAATATGAAAAAATCGATTTTTTTCGCATTTCAACTTGCGACCACCCTTTACGAAGAGAGAATGTTGAAGTTAATGCGATGATCTCACTTCGTCGAAGAAAATGGTTTTTTGCCTCAGTTCATCACCAAGTAATGAATTATTGAGTTTTGCTTCACCAATAAAAATCACTGGGCCCAAAAGAAACTCATAAAGTCTACTGTTAATCTTTACAGACTAGTCAGTATTATAAGAGTTTGATAGTCGGCTCCTTAAGCAGGCGGCAGCAGAACTTTTGACAGAACATTCGAGTGTTAGCTCCCTTCAGGCAACTTAAAAACTTTCTGTCATTATTTTGGGAAGAAAAAAATGTTTGTAAAATGAATCAATTATCATTGAATCTGGATACGGGCTATAAATGACATGACTCTTTCTTTGTCGAACAACTTGAAGATATGAACTAACTTCCTTTTCATACAACTAGAGCTTTAAAAAAATTGTTATTGATGTTTCATTTTCGGCTCCACTTTTCTTCCCTTTTCTCCCCTTTTACTCATTGTCGTATATAAAAATTCATTTAACGGCTGACATAGTGGCCATGGTGTCATTTATCACCAGATAAGAATGTTTCCTCAGCAGCAGCTGCTCCGAACATTTTCACCACATAAAATGAACAATTTTACAGTGCGCTCCAAAAGATGGAGTACAACAGAAAAATGTTTTCAAAATACATATTATGAAATTTTTTCGCTGTAAACGTCAGGCTGTCGGGGGTGTGGTGTAATTAAGCGGCTTTGCTTAGTACACAAAAACAAAAACTGATTGCGAAACAGCTGCTGAATTTATTACGAATAAGGAAAAGATTGAAAAAAAAACACATAACAAAAACAACCAAAATCAGCCAGTAGGTAGAACCAGCTTCGACTTTTGATTAAGGCGACTATAAACCAGTTTAAACGCGCAACAAAAAAAAAACAAGAAGAGCAAAGCGTTGAAAGATTGTAAAAAGAATTGCGAATTCGAAATTCAAGTGAACTAGTCAAAATAGTTAAAGACACATTAAAGCAAAAAGCCGCAAACAGAGCGTAGCAGAATAAGGTTAACTAAATGAATTCGCGAATGTGCAAAATTTTATGGGTTCACGGGCATCCGCAGAACAACAACAAAATAAAATAAAATAATAGTAAATAAAAGAAGTAAAAGCATCGAGCATCTCATAGTTTCACACGGAAACGAAGTGACTAAAGCAAATTATAATTGGGCTTAACTTCAAACGAATAAGCAAACTTCGATAAGCGAGCGCGATAAATACATAGCTGTAGATGTGCGATTTTTTAGCGTAGATAATACATACTATGTGTATGCAAAACATGTACAACGAAGTTCTTGCAAAATTTTGCGTCAAACTCAGCGGCCAGTCACTCTTTTGCACAAGTCTTCGGGTGAGTTATGCGTACGAAGTCACTATTAGTAAAGTGCTTATGCCTTGATGGGGTTAACATGGCGCGAAAGGTGATTAAGGAAATGTTTGAACCGAAGCAGGTGCTTGCCCCCTGCTGCTTTGGCTTCTTTTATCTCATTTTCGAAAATTCGAAATCATTAACTTTTGGTCAGTGTATTAGATACATTGACTGTCGGCACTTTTACTTGAAATTAATCACTTTTACCGTGGATAATTTCATAATTTTTTATCTTATTCGACACATCTTAAGTTCTAGCTTGTTCATATACCGTCGAGGGATATGTGAATGAAGTGAAGACACTGGAGAACAGGCGAACTGAACTTATTCACGTATGGGTCAAAACTTAGAAGCAAGATTAGAGTGTTTTTTGTAAGGAGCTCACCTTCAAGCATAGTTTTAGGCTTCCGGATCATTGCGGCGTTTTTGAAGTAGATGTATTGCTTCGAAGTGTAGCCTCTTTCAGGGATGTGTGTATACACTCCGACAGCAAAGCGGCAATACTAGTTTTAGGTTTGCTCAGCTTGGACTCAAGGTTAGTTAAGGAGTGTATGTCCTCACTATCGATGGCATCAAGCTACATTTTTGTCAGACTTGTTTTGGTTCCTATGAAATCGCTGGAAACTACAAAACCGATGAGCTTGCAAGAAACGGCACCCTTGCCCCGATTACATCCTCTTGCCTTATAGCGACGGAATTTTGGACTTCGTATGAGTTTAGTAGTCACTGGTCAATAACTAACTCCTGTGCGTCTGCGAGATCTTTATAGAAGATTTACTGAACTACTTGCTCTCAGTAAGGTTCACCTTGCCGCAATCGTACGTGTTCCTACTTGTCGTTGCTCAATAGGCGTGCATCCGGTAAAGTTGAAAATTATGTCGGACGCTGTCAAAGTTGTATGGAGAACAATAAAGTGGAAACATACAGGCCTTTTCTGTCATATCTTCGGCCAACCTGGCGAAATAGCCGGTATTGATATCAGCCGACTCAACAAATTTGTGGTAGGCTTATAGCGCTTGGTCAATTCTTCAGAGTCTTCTCGATCAATAATTAAGAGTATTTATATATCACAATGGAGCGGCTTTCTTAGCTGTGTAAGAAGAATTTGTTTTTGGGTCGACCTTTCCCTAAAACCCACAATTATGAGACTAACCAATTTCAGGCTGTTGATATGAGCTGGCAAAACTTTAGGAAATATTCATGATGGTTATATTAAAGTGAAAAATGTGTGATAAGAATCGAGAAAATTGTACCAGATGCTCAAGCAAACGGGCTGAACTTGTGGTACAACACTGCGCTACACTACAAAGTTGTATTTTCATTTGTTATTCGAGCTATTTACAATCGTAAAAGTGAAATATGCAAAACAAAACTTGGTAGCATTGAAGATAGCGGCTATAGCACTTTACTAAGGTATCCGCATATTCTCTTTCTTCAAGAGATAACTTTGTTGTTGCTTTAACATGGTATTTTTCGTTTAAAGAGAGCACAAGCGAGCAAAGAAATGGCGAATTGAATACAGCTTTTAATGTCTTATATCACTGCTTTTATATGCAATGTTTTTGTAAGAGCTTCAGTTGTTTGGCATTATAGTTGTGTCTGATACGTTCTTTTGATTTATGACAATATTCACAAGTTCTTTGTGGTCATTAGTTTTGATCTACTGAATCATTTGTATTACGCGTGAAGTCTTTTAGGGTATTCATACCGTTATATTAATTTTTTCTTCGGCAAAGTTGTTGCCATATAGGTTTTCACTAACACAAAGTCTGCTCGCATTTGGCGGTTAAATTTGTTGTTAATTGAAAAATATTCACAGCTTAAATACAATAGTTATGAGTAGTTTACTGTTGAAATTTTTTTAAGTTTGTTTATAGTTTTCGTTTCTCTTGCGCAAGTGTTATATATCTATTTTTTTATGAATTTGCATACTTATTGAAGAAAGCGTTTGCGTCAGACAACTGAGACTATTGCCAAAAAAAAAACGAACCCAAAGTAATTAATTTGCATATTTCATGCGAATCACAGTTAGACGACCAAAGCTTCGCTAATGAGTGACTAAACGTGACGCTTTTGGTGTGGCCTTAGGAAAGTGTTTGGGTGTCAAGTTAGCCAGTCGATGACTCACAAGAGATGACTAGTGTCTGTTAGATATTCAAGCTAAGCTAGACAGTTACGCCCTTGAATATGCGGAAAAAAATATTAAAATGGCTTAAGTCGACTTAAGTTAATGAGAATAATTTAAGTTGCTCTGACCAATCTATACCAGAATCAGGGTTTTGTATTACCTTAAGAAATATCTCAGAATCGGAGGTTTTAATTTATACCAAAATTTTGTTAAAGTATATGCCTAGCTTTTGGTAAGAAATTAAAACAGACGTTTTAGCTTAAGTCGACTTAAGCTGTTTTAATATTGCCGCTACCATTAATTCATTTCAAATGTGTAACATACATATACAATACATATGTCTGCAGCAACTTATAATTTTTATATTTTTTATAGTATTCTATGGTAAAATAAATAATTAATGGTCTTTCTCTTTCAATTACAGATTTGCCACAAGCGCGTATATCCATTTTATATCAGCCACTGGAAATCATTTTGAAAGCGCGCAAAATTCTATTAATTAATTAATTAATGAGAGTGAATGCAATTTAATTTAAATCAATTTGTAGCGTTGTGATTTAGTGATTCAAAAAGAAAAAAAATTTAATAATAAATAACTAAATTGATAGTGTGCGAAATCTGCTGAAATTGTAACTTCTGTGTGTGCGCCGCTGAAAAGCAATTGAAAGAATTAAAAATTAAAATTCTACGCGTATTGCTAAATTATTCAATTAATTTGTGTGCTTTCCGCATTTGTTTGTTTGTTGGTTTGGTGCGTTTTTTTGTATGAGTTCGCGAAATCCGAGTAGTGGTAACGGCTTTTTATGGCACATCGGGCGCTCATTGCACAAGCGTAGCGAGAAGAAAATGAAAACAATTTCATGATACTACAAGTGGTCTGAATCAGTGATACTAAACTATTTGAGAATGCCGTCGACACCGTACGATTTGGTGCAGGATGATCAGGATTTGCGTGTGCCGTTGCATGCCGAACAGGCCTTCTTTCATGGCATCACATTTCAAGCTAAGGTGAGTGGAATAAAATTTCAAAATTTTTTAATTGGTTTCCATGTATAAAGCTTATTTTAATTTTTCGCCTTTAATAATATGTTCCACAATTTTATTAGCCAAAAACAATTTTTTCATCATAAGCACGAAAACCGAACCTAAAACACTCCTCAAATTACTTACGAAATACTGCTGGGTAAACAACTGTTTATTAATTCAAATTATTTATTAGGCAACACAGCCTAAGAAATATTTTTGATATATTATATTATACTCTGTAAGGCCTATGAGCTTGCTATGTCAGCTACTTCAGTCTCACTGGTTATAAAATACGAACGGGTACGAGCTGGTGGTAAATCGTTAGTGGTCTAGTGAGCTCTTCGCTTTCAGCAAAGTTTACCTTTCAATAGTTGTAGGAGTTCTAACTGGACACTGACCGATCGAGATTCATGCATAGGATGAACATTTTTATTGGCGAGAATCATCTCAGCACTTCCTTCCACGCCTTTGCCAACACCGCGAATCTTATACTTTTAGGTGAAATATTGTAATTGGAGATAAGGAGATTTCTGTCAGGTTAGACGAGAGCTGATATCCAACTACTGGTGTTTTTTATTTGGCTTTACAAAGGACTGTAAGTATAGCAGTTGAAGTGCAATCCCTCGCCAATTTGAGGAATCAGTCCTCTGACCTAACTGACCCAAGTGTAGACGAGTGCTGTTTTTTGCGGAAGAATTTTAAACAAGTAAATTTTGCAATAGATTCAAAAAGTAATTGCAAATTGTAAAAGAACAGGGTTGCTTTGAAAATTATTTAAAGAATTTAATGTATTTAAAAAAAAATCACCAAAAATATATTTTTTTAAATATTTTTTTTTTAACATTTGAGTCACATCGTCATTAATAATATTTTTACCATTTATTAAGTTTGCCACGAAGTTTTTTTAACACCTAAAACAAAACGTCAGAGACCCTATAAAGTATATATAATATATATCAGAGCACTATAGTATATAGCTGTCATACAAACTTTCCGATCTAAATCAAGTCCATGAACGAAAAACTTTGTTCTGCGAAAAAATACTTTCATGGAGTTTGGCACGAATTATTGCCCAAGACAGCGGTGCAATTTTCGAAGATATTATTCAGATCGGACCAATAGTATATACATAGCTGTCATACAAACTTTCCGATCAAAAACAAGGTAAATATCTTTATAAAATATCCTTATTAAGTAATGTTAATTCGACTTAAAGGTTTTATGTATCAAAAAAGCCAAAAAGTGGCTAGAAAGAACCAACAAAACGTTTTCCGTCAGATACAAACCGTTGGCTGTTTTCAGATTCACCATAGTTATAGATATAGTTGCTATAAGAAATGCACCTAAGAAGTGTATTATAGTTTCAAGGCAGCCAAAGTCAGCGTTTTTACTTGTTTGTACTGTTATTTACAGTCAGTGTCAGCGAAAACCATAAGGAAATATGTTAGTGTTAGAGCCATTTGCTCTTTACACCATTATATGGTACAATAAACTAAAATACCTCTGGCGTACTCAATCATTATTTATGAGCTTTTTAATTATATAATTCGTAATACTACCAAATTGTGACTGTCACTCGACTAAGCGATGACCAAGAAGTAGTTCACTGTGTTGCCTAATAAATAAATTGAAATTTTTATTGCTGACAATTAATAATGCATCTTAACTAATAAATGGGTTATATGCTACTGTATATGTATTGTATGTTTGGTACGTATGTATGTGTATGTACTACCAACATTTATGACCAATCTAAATGCAAAGTTATTGTGCAATTAATTTGCTTTAGTCACATGCAGATGCCAATGAGTAAGAATAGATGAATTTCTTATGATACTCTAAGCCAAGATCATACAAAAGTTCATATGTGTGTCTGTATATACATATATGTATATAATACAATATATTCAATTATTTTCGTTTTAAGCTATTAATTTCTATGTACAATATATTCTCCTATTTGTTTTCTAATTACAAATTCTTATTAAAACCGTAGAAGAATTGTTAGCAACTTGTTTTTTGTTTTGTTTTCCTTGTTATTGTTGTTTTTCAATTTGCTTTAGCTTACTTGCACCAATACGAAGCATCGCATCAAAATACTACTATAAGCATTTATTCAAGGTGTGATGATGCAGCTTTGTGGTATTCGGGTTAGTGTAATTGAATGTTAATTGGAAAATCCACCGAATATTCCATTGTAATTGAATGGTAATAATATTTAAAGAATTTCCATTACAATTTTCAATCGATTTTGGCTTAAATAAAAAATTAATTGCTGTTTTACATGTACAAATGTTTCAATTTTACAATCGTATCGAATATTTGGAAATATTCTTCAAGTTGCCGAAGTGAGTTGGGTTGTTGTGTTCTTTTATGTTGCACAAACAAAACAAAATTGCTATTGAAGTGAAGTAAAGGAATTTTTTGGAATAATATGCAGATAAGTTCTTGTTTAAAAATTAATTTTTTTTGCTTTAAAACTTTTTCGAAATCGAACGTATAGACAATTTCAACAAACAGGTACACTTTCGACCTAAATGGTAAGTTGGACCCATTGAAAACCGTTTGAAGTGCGAAGCTGACATTTTTAGAGGAGGTAGATAAGAGTGCAGTCTCTTTGGGCTAAATTTTCTCGATTTTCGACTAAAAGTCGAAGCTTTAAGCTACCAAATAGGCGTTTATTACCAACATATTTTTTTAAGATTGAATTAGTTGTATTAATCCAACAAATTATTGCTTTTTCGGGCGGATATCGAAGCTAGACATTCTAATTTCTAAGCTTTAAATCCCTTATCCACGAATTTTCCGGCTTTATATTTCTAAGTTAATCACGTCTTAAATTTATCGATAAATTACAAATAAATTACGAGTAAATATCCGATTCCAATATGTGATACACACAGCTGACTAAGCATAGTTCTACCGTCTTCTGCCGATGAAGTGCGGGTACAAATATACCTGCGACTAAGAAAACAACAAAAATATACAATAATGATTTAGCAATTAAATATTTACACGCTAGCTGCTAGCAATTGACTCGACAACAACAAACAAACACTCATAATAAATATGAGTGTATATTAACGTATATTAGTATGTATGAGTGTAAATATCATTAAAGTGTCTCAATTTCGTTTATTTTGCTCAAATTTGTTTTGCAATTGAGAAATTAAGCATTTTCAGGAATTTCATTTACAGTCTAACCTTCATTGTCTTAGAATGCCTAGAGGTTGGAATTTTTTGATTGCTTTTGCTGCCTCAAATGAATCACTGTACTCCGGAGAGGAAACGGCATATGTAGTATATGACACTTAAGACAACAAACATGCCTTTATACGGAGGCATCAAATTCAAATTAGAAACCAATATCAAATCACACGCATTGTCGAGCAAACAACAACAACAGCAACACCAACAACCTACCAATATTCTTAATTGGTCAGTTGAGCAAATGAATTGTGTGTGTACAAAGTTGAGTGCCAATAAACATTTCTCATTCATGTTGCAGCAAGGAAATGGTTATGTTGGAATAAAGACACATACATACATATGTATATATGTACATATTTACATGCAATGTAGTAACTGTTTGCTGATATCGAGTTGTAATTCAAATGTTTTTAAATTTTTTTTCTCTCTGTATTTACAAATCGAAATGCATGTGGCAAGCCACTGGTGGCCTTTGCAAAAATTTTTAGTATAAAAATAATAGAAATTTATACCCATATGCACCACTCTATGAGGTCAACCGCATGCTTTGCAAACTTTTTTGGTTATTTTCGCTTGGGAGCGTCTCTTATGAAATTTTAATCACCAACATTCAGTTTTTTTTATTCCTCTCTCATTTTATTTGTTTACCACTGAGATTGCAGGAACCATTAAAGATTAATTTACACAAATACATACAAACATACTTAAAAATTTACAGATTATACATACGTTTAAGTGTGACGTCCATTACAATATTTGATTATAATCACGAAGAGAATTGTGTTTGTAAATATTGCCTGAGTAAAACTTTAGTACTTTAGTATGGGGGTCGATGGTGACTCCCAAACTGATGAAGAAAATTCAAATAATTTTTCGAAAAAAAATTTTTAATATACAAGTATGTGTGTTTCGTCTTTGATTCAGTGTAAGAGATTACTGTAAAATGCAGAGTGAACTCAAGAAAAACGCTTTTGGATACTAAAAAACAAAAAAAAAAAAAAAATACGTTAACCTCGTTTGCACCGAAGCTAGAATACTCTTTAAAAATAAAGAAGTTGATTTTGATCGTTTAGTTTCTATGACAGCTATATGATATAGTGGTTCGGTCTGAAAAATTGCATCGATATTTTAGCGGTGCTTTGGATAATAATACATGATAAGTTTATAAGTTTCGTGAAGATATCTCGTCAAATAAAAAAGTTTTTCATACAAGGTCTTAATATGCCATATTTGTCCAATATCAGTGGTTCCGACAACTGAGCAACTTCTCGCTGAAAAAAGGACGTGTAAAAAATTTTAGATCGGCAAACAGGTGGACAGACGAACATGGCCAAATTAGCTCGTCACGCTGATCGTTTATATTATATATTACATATACATTTTATAGGGTCTCCGATATTTCCTTCTTAGTATTACAAACTGAACTGTTACGCTGTTGAGGTATAAAAATTTTAAGTAGAAAGGATCTAAAAATATGGGCAAATGTAAGACTGAATGTATTGCTGTGTAAATTAGAATCTTAAAGGTCTGTTCATAACCTCGTAAAGGCTAAAATATTACCAATACCATTTTCAAGAAAGTCAAAATCCCTTCACCGTTTTTGTTCTTGATTATGTCTGAATAACACGACTGTTATAAACTTAGGTATTACAAGCAGTTTGTTCAGTGGAGCCGGAAAAGTCTAACCACGAACTCTTTTGCCGATATACCATAAATAAGCTTTATATAACAGTCCTAAGCATCTCTAATAGACAGTGTCTTACATTCCATACATGTATATAACCATAGGCTAGAGGGAAATTTCAATCAAACACGTAACAAGATCGCTTTTGATTATACTTCTTTTTAATATTATTCCGTATGCCTTTCTACAAAAAACGTATGAATCAGCTTTCGGAGACCTCCACGTCGATCATTCAATATATTCTTTATAATTAAATAATAAAGTAAACAAAGTGGCATGTAGAAAGCTGGCTTATTTGTCAACAACGTAAAAATGAGAATAAAGTACATACATATGTATACTAATGAACTTAAATGCAAAGAGACCCTCATGTAAGCAAACACACAATGTGTATAGGTAAACCTCTACTCGCAGATTCAAGTTAGTTGCACACGTGTGGCATGCACTGTGCAAATAGAATAGATTGCAATTGCGATTTCAAATGCAAACGGAAATGGCAGCACATCCAAAAACTATGCCATAAACCTATGAAACTCAAACATACATACATACACATATTTTCATACATACTAAACTATGTAAAAAAGCACTTTTTTGAGTATATACTTTTAGCACATTTAGACCTAGTGGAGTAATAAACAGCTTTGTGCAGTTAGCTCGACAAAAAAAAATCGTATGTGTGTTTGCATAACAGTAACTCTTTATTGTTCTACTTTGTTGTTGTAATAAGTTGGTGAAGCACGGCACTTTTCTTTGTCGTAGCATTTTTTTATGGCTTGCAAAATTTTTAAATGCCCTGATCAGTCGAGCGATCACCCAGTGCATAATGCTAATTGAAGCGTATGTAGTTAAGCGCTTCTCACTTCGTAATGAGTCATTGAAATCAAGTGCCAAAGTCTATTTCCGATTACGGCGTCACACAAAATTGGTTCGCGGCTTTAGAAAATAGTCACGTAATTGAAGGATGATTTCATGTTAGCTCATCGTAATTCTGATTATTGCGAGGTGAAGAAGGTACTAAATGAATATTACTAATACTACTTTATATTGAAAGTTGTAGTTGTAGACAATTTACGACAACTAGAAAATTGACATGGTTAAAAATTTCATCTTTACTCAATTTAGTAGTGAAACCAAGGTGCTTAAGGCTACTGTAATAAGGTCTATTGAATGAAATACCAATAACTCAAGGTTGTTTGTTGCATAGTTTCCACGTTATATTCATAAACCTACATCTCATTACTAGTAAGGATGCGTTTGTTACATGTAGGGTGTAGCTACGTTGTGAATCATCTCTTTTGCGTTCTCTACTCGACATTGTTTTTGCATAAGAGTTTGGTACGAGCCTATTAGTGACACGCTTCATAACAAAAATATTAACCAAGATCTTTTGAGTGGATCCATTAGAGATGTTGACATCCTCTGCTATCTCTCATGCCAACATTTTAGTATTTCATATTGTATGATAGCTGATTAAGTTTAGTTTGACAATAACCAACGTATGGTAACGAAAGTTGCCACAGAAACAATGACACTCTCGAGTTTATTGCTCAATTACAAACAAGATGTTTACTAAACACAAAAATTTACTCCGATGAGTTAGCATTAAACACGATTTATAAACGTGGAGTTTATTATATGCCACACATTTCTTTGACGATTTAGCTTTAAACACTATTCAAAAAAGTGTAGTTTGTTATATACAAAAAGTTATTTTGTCGAGTTAACATTAAACTCTACTCACAAACATAGAGTTTACCAAAACTTCCTTAAACGAGTCACTCTTAAAAACTACTTAACATAACCATACAGAACTCACTTAGACGAGTTTGTCTTAAACACTACTCCCAAACATAGAGTTAACCATACGCAAAAATTCACTAAGTCAAGTTAGGCTTAAACACTATTATAAAGATGCATACACAAACATTAACTGAAACGGGAAAGCCTTAAACACTACTGTAAACACGGAAGTTACAAGTTACCATACACAAAATTTTACTTCAGTGAGTTAGTCTTAAACACCACTCAGAAACGTGAAGTTCTTATGTATAAAAATTTACTTGAGTGAGTTGGCTTTAAACCCTACTATAAACATGGAGTTTACCATACACAAAAATTTACTTGAGCGAGTTAGTCTTAAACACTACTCACAAACATAGAATTGATTATACATAAAAATGCAATTAGTCGAGTTAGTCTTAAACCTACTATAGACAGGAGTTTGGAGTTTACCATACACTAAAATTTACTTCGGCGAGTTAGTCTTAAATCACTATAGTGCTATAAATATGCGGTTTGCCTTCAAAAAAATTTACTTGGACGAGTTAGCCCCAAACATGTACTCACAAACATAGAGTTTGCCATACCATACACAAAACTTGAATTAGTCGACTTAGCCTTGAATACCATATTTTCAGTGTTTTGTCATAAAATTTCGTCACAATATTGAGAAAGAATTACTTCGAAATTTTTTTTTCAATATATTAAAATGTACTATTTATAGCTAAAACCAATATAAATTGGAACTCAGAGCTTCAACACAGTCGTTTAGTCTTGAACAATATTCTTCAATACCTACTTAAGCAATTTAAAAACCTTACTGACAATTGCTCATAAATACAAAACCTTTAACACTAGTTATTAAATAGGGTTAGGAATCGTTTTGTAATTCTGAGGAAACTCGACATTCGAAGAATGAAGAAGGAAAGAGAAAATGACAAGAAATAATTAAAGTCAGGTTATAAACCACAGTCCATAACTTCATTGCACCAATTCACCGCAATAATGTAAAGTTCACAAATGTGCAACAACTCACATTTCGTGTGAGTCAGTGGCAACTTTAGAGGCAGTTGCAAAGAGAAACGAGCAACAAAACTACTTAAAATAAGAAAATGTGTAAACTTGTGGCAGACGTTATGAGGCAATGAAATTTTCGTTGAGTAAATGACATTGGGTACGGCGACGACATTGGATACAGGTCGTCTTGAGCACGCCACCAACCGGGCGTATGAGTGATGGCAATAAAAGTTGGTGAAAGAGCGGCGGCAGCAACACGGAGGCGGAAGCAGTTCGCGAAATGTTAATGTGACTTCTGAAACGAGCTGTTGCACGGTTGTCGCGCTTCCATCAAGCAGCAAATGCAATTGGGCGGAATTTGGAGCGCATACATATATATGCTTCATAAATATATATACATGCACACAAACGTCGGTGCATTCATGCGAAAATACATAATTATGCACGTGTCGCCGTGTCAGCGTTGAAGTCGAGTAATTGCAGTCAGTTTGTGGCAACTCGGCGCAAGCAGCTACACGAAATGACAACAATGATTGCAACAAAGCAACAGCAACCGTAATTATGTTGCACGCGATTGTTACACATGAACTTGACAAAGCACAAGCAGTCAACGCACAATAAATATTTGAGCAAAAAAAAAAATTAAACAAAATTATAACAGTAATAATAATAATAATAAACGCTCTCAGCAGAGTTGCAAAGTTTTATTGATTTCTTCAAAGTGTGCGCACTTTTCTCCATGTAGTGGCGTGTGTAGTGTTGGCTTCGTGTCACTGCATGTCATGTCTGTCAATTGTTTCAATTAAAATTACACTTGTTTGCAAGTGTCGATTGAGTTTGCCATTTGCTCGCCGCGGGCAATCAAAATATTGAGTTGTTGCAATTGACGAGTTTAAAACGTTTCACCGCTCTTTTGGAATAAGTAAAAATGTTTGGATAAATGTTCATATAATTCGATATGCCACAAAAAAATATATTTTATATGAACAAGGAAAAACGTTAACTTCGGTTACACCGAAGATATAATGCCCTTCACAAACGCAAAATATTTCTTACAAGAATTTGATTGAGAACGTTCAGTTTGTATGGCAGCTACATGATATCTAGTTCTCCGTATCGGTGGTTTCGACAAACAAGCAGTTTCTTGGAGAAAAATGGGTAGTATGAATGCGATGAATACCCCTCTAGTAGCCGCGGTCTCTGGCTTCCTTATATTACCTTCTCTTCATATAAAGCTAGGTCTGATAAAACAGTTTGTAAAAGCTCTAAACAAGAATGGGGAATGTTTTAACTATATCAGTAAAAAAATTTCTGAAATTGAGCACAGAAAAAATTAAAACTGGTATTTTTGACAGTCCTCAAATCAGGGAATAAATAAAGGACCAATATTTTACTGATTGTATGACTGATAAGGGGAAATCTGCTTGTATTGAATTTATTTGGTTTGTGTAAATTTTTTTGGGAAATTAAAAGTCTCCAGACTACATTCAACACATTGAGCAGCTCATATTGCAATTCCAGAGACTGGCACGTAACATGAGCATCAAGATGCACTTCCTCTGCAGACATTTAGACCGCTTTCCAGAAAATTGAGGCGACTTAAGCGTTAGAACAAGTAGAACGTTTTCATCAGGATATTTGCACTATAGAAGAGCGATGCCAGGGTCGTTGGAATGCAAATATGATTGCTGATTACTGCTGGAGCATTCAAAATAAGACTGATATTTCTACTAAAGCAAGAAAAGCACATAAATAAATTTTTTTCATGTCAAGTAAGAGCAATATATTTTTTAATTCTAAAACTATAGTATTTTTGGCTAAAAATGTAATATGTTCATATATCGAAAACTAAGGAGAAAAGCTGACTACAGATTTGGAATCAGCGTGGCAAAATCATACGAAATTGAGTAACAAACTTCATAAAGCAAAATTACTGTTACTCAGTGTAAACTGAGGTAGAGTGACTCATAGATAGATAACTTCTTTTAAATCTTGAAACAAGGTCGAGTTTTTCAAAGAGCTTTCACCATGATTTTCTTTTTATTCACAATTACAGACAAGTTGTTGCTTCTTTAACAGTTTCCAATATTAAGATAACTTTCCTACTGATATCACTGTATTGCTGCTTGCTAGAGTTCCTTAAACCCTATAAATATTCTAAAAGACAAGTCATAATTATTGTTGTAAGTTTTTATTGAAATATTCAATAGTAAGAGATACATCCGTTTTATCATTTTTAAGGTTAAAAGTCAAATTTTGGGTTATTTATTGACTCACCGTAAGCAAGTCTATAGTTTTATTTGTACTTAGTTATTTCCACTTTTACTAATTCAGCGAAATATTTAAGTAGGACGTAAATTTTTTTTTTTTTTGTTAACTCTGTAGCGTAAAATAATTTTAGCTTTCGAATGAAGGATTGAAGACACTACGTAGTCCTTGTCTAACTTAGTGCTCTAAAGAATAAGCTCTGCAGTATCATTGTTCTTTTAACATTTCGTCTTCTAAGAAAAATCAAGATAATGCCTTTTAAAACTTGGACCATTATGACCGATTAGATAGCATGTGACCAAAACTTTGTCAGCACTTCCTAGATTACCGATTAAATGGATAACTGAAGAACTGTGTTATTTTTAATTTTTTTACTCTCGCAACATGTTGCTATAGAGTAGAATAGTTTTGTTCACCTAACGATTGTTTACATGCTAGATAGTATCTGCTGCGTTCTGATATACATACTTGTACATATACATACATATATATGGTAACTAAAGCATTTTTTTGCGACTTGTTACTTAAAAAAAAAATTTCTTTTTAGATGTAAAAAGTTGTAAAATATACATTAACAATGTATATAATTAATTACTATGGGGTTAAGATCTGCGCCTTTGCTTAAGTTTAGTTAACTTGGTTTGTTTGATTGTCTTCGTTCTGTTTATCTTTAAAAACAAGCGAGCAAACTTTAGAAAAGTAAACCTGAAAAATCCTTTTTTCAAACTCTGCTCTATAATCTTTAATTTATTTGTTTTACTTTTATTCTGCTGGCAGTCTTTGCTAAGGTAAACGCAGGTCCACGTTTTACGCATTGCTTCAAAGGTCACAGAGCACAAAGCAAGCGATTTGCAACATTTACATTTTTATTTTATTATGTGTGGCGCGTATTCTTTGTAGCAGCAACGCTAGTTTAGTCCACCATAATGGTGATGATGATGATGATGAATAACTGTGTACGTTACAAATTTTCCCGTTTTAATCCTCTTCCTAGTAAACCCTTTTTTTAATTTCTGCATTTTCAGCTGCCATTGTGGCGTTAAATGTCGGTAATTAATTGCGATAAAACGTTAATAAACGCTGACAAGCGAGGAGCGATTATTATTTTTCATGCCACAAATTGTAGTCATTATCGTGGGAAGTGGCTTTTCTGCTTCGGGTTGTTTTCAATTGTGTTGCAACGATAAAATACGATTTTTTGTGGTTTTTTTTGTTTTTGTTTTTTTTATTTATAGTGGTTTGGTTGTATTTTTCAGCAGAATTAATTAAATTGATTTTATTGCAACACTTCCAGCAATTCATTATTGATTACAATTGAAATTTCAATTTATAGGCTTACCAATTTGTACTAAAAGGATTATTTATTTAAAGTAATTTATTTAAAATACCTAATATATCAGGTCATTAAAAATAAAAAGAAAAAAAAAGAAAAATTAAACTGTTAAATTTTTTAATACAAAATTTTTCCTTCTGCTGCGTTTAGGGAGTTGTTTTATCTGATGAATGCATCAAAGTAGTGTAAGTTTATAAAATTTAATATCTTTTATTAGTCGGCGATTAATTTTGAAAATTTTTGGATTCCCTTGATCCAGAAGCCGATCTCCTGGAAGATCTTCGAAAAAAGGTGTCTGGCGGTGACGAAAAGTTTTCTGTTTAAAATTATATCATGTTCAAAAACAAAAATTAATGATTTTATAATAAATATTTTTATGTGAAAAAGTGTCTACAAAATCGAATTTATTATTAAAAATCTTATACCTTCTATCAGTACCTGAAACAAGTTTCTGAAAAGGCCTTGTGAAAACTGCAAGTCGATCTTCCCAACCATTTCGGAGAAAATTTTCCCACCGACTCCGAAATACAACTCTGAAAACGCGAACTAGTCGCTCAGTTCTAGATATATCGATCAAAATCAGGTTCTTGTATGGAAAACTTTTTTATTTCATGGGATATCTTCACGAAATTTTGCACAGATAACTGCCCAAGGCAACGCTAAAATTTGTTCAGATCGGACTACTATAGCTATATGCTGTCATTCAAACTGACCAATCCATATCAAAATCAAATCATTTTAGAACCTTTTGGGCAATAAGAAATGCATAAATGTGAAGGGTATTTTAGCTTCGGTGCAGCGGAAGTTAACATTTTTTCTACGAACTTATTTAATAAAAAAATTGATGGGATTTTTTGGAAAATTGCCAGGCATTAAATATTGATCAAAATGGAAATTTGCCAGTTTGCAATAAAAAATATTAATTTATTAAAAAAATTAATTATATAAAAATAATTTATTTGAAAGTAATTAATGATTTTAATGCCACTAAAAATAAAAATAATAATTAAAAAAAATATTAAAATTTAAAATAATAGAATTTGAAAGCTTTTGCCTTGAATTGCTGCTGAACTGATTGCTACCACACAAACTTTTTACATTATTTAATTAGTTTTATTACTCACCGAGTTCATACTTCACCATATACAAAATTTACTGCTGACCATGCCACCTGTTTATACCCATATATTTGAAGGCTCAACATAAAATGGCTGACCGCAAAGCTGATGATGCATTCAGCTGCAAAATAAAAATTTTCAATAAAAAGTAAAAGACCTACATATGTACAAATGTATAATTTTATATGAAAATATGAAAAATAATACTAGCACTAACAACAATAACATTCATATACAAAATTTTCCATTTAAATTTTGATTTTTGCTTGGCATGTCTTCACACAAAAGAGGCGTCCAAAATGGCACGTCAAACATATTGCTGCCCGGCAGTTGAATGAATCTATCGCATAGGAGGGCAGTTGGGCGTCTCTCCAGACAAATGTTTGTGTGTATAATATTTTCATACGTTTGTTTTGCTTTCATGCCTCGATTGAGTTGTTTGTGTCTTTGGCTTTTCGTTTTGGCACACAAACTAGTCCATAAAATGAAAAAAATATACATACATATATGCGGCTGTCAAAGCAGACAATGCCTCAATGTTGGGAGAATAGTTCTACATGTTGAAAATTTCAAAATTTCAAATTTTAATTGTTGTTGTTCACTGTGAATACATCACTTTGCTATTTCATATTGCCAAATCATGCAGCTTCGAAATATGCACGTATATATAATTTTGTAAAATAATAAAATAAATATTTGATCTTTTATTGCTTTGATCGTGAATTTTCTAAATTAGACGGTGCTCTCCAAAAAACGTTTGATGGTGAATTTAAAGGCAATAAAAACAGTTGTATTCAATTCTTGCTATGTTGTAGCCTACTTTCTTGTCACAAAATTTGGCATGCGGAAGAAACAACTTAGTTGAATTCAACACAAGATAGTTTTAAATGCTTCACTAAAATAGTAAATCGCCTACCATTCAATATTTAATTGGTTATACCAGTTTATACTAGTCGTTTGTTCGATTCATCAAGCCACAGAAGCTAATATATACAGCTAAAATATATTTTATTTGTTTACGAAAATAAACTATATAGTGTAGAAAATACTCATGTAGAAACTACTAGTATAAATTTCTAGAGTAATTAGATCAAAAACGCCTGATGAAGCGATAGAAGTCGTTTAAATTGCCTTGATTCCTAGATTCTTCTATTAGAAGCATTGTACTGTTTTGACTATAAGCCTCAGAAGCTGTAATTTTAGCGAGTTTACTGAATTTTTATAAGAGTACAGCCAACTTGTTTGGTAAGAAATTTCTGTTTTTATAGTTTTAGAAGGTGCCTCAATTGGTGCTGATACCACCTCAATTGGTGAATGATACAAAGAAATTTTTTTTTTCTATTAAGTGTTGTAATATTTAATAATACATAATACTTCTAGAGTGAGATAAGTAGAAAACTAAAAGAATCTTGCTGGAAGATCTATTGCTCTCCATTTAAGAGAGTATTGCTTAACTGCTTTGTCACGCCTTCTAAAACCTGCTGGTACACTTTTATCTTGCTTTAATATCTTTCCAACAGAAGTAGAGGGGTGTAACGCCTTATAGGAGACTCCAACGGTAGGATATCTCGAATAAAATGGTCAATAGTGCGGTAAGCAAACATTCTCGAAACATTAGACTTTTTAAAAATTTTATAAATTTCACTTGCGTGTTTTCTACACTTGTGTAAAGCAATCATCGCAATACGAATTTGTTAGTTTCCAATTTTCTTGTTAAAATCGGAAAGCAAATACTGAACTGATTATCATCTATTAGTGGACATTGCATACAAATTATAATAAAAAATAACGGAACTTTTTTCTTAAACTTTGTTACAGTATTTATGGTAGGACTAAGTAAAATCTTTAGCGAATTTGAAATTATATGTAATACTATGAAAGAAATATCGCCAAATTACCTTTTATACTACCCAAATTAATGGCATAGAATTATGCCTTTAATTAACTTAAATATACTTCAATAAAAAATTGTATTAATGAATTCTTTAAAAGTACATATGTAAATATAATATTATATATGTATACTATTTATACTAAGGTGGAGCGAAAAAAAAAATTTTTGTTCTGCTTAGCCTGAGGGTAAAGCTTGTAGATTATAAAAGAGAAAATTTTTAAAACAATTTTTTTTTTAACATCTAGAGGCTCACTTTCAAAGTAATTTCGAGTTAAAATTTTTTGTTTAATTTCTTCACATTTATATTAAAATTACCGAATTGGACGGTTTTTGACTCAAATTTATTTTAACGCTTAAGGAAAGCGTGTTATCGTTTAAGACTTTTTTTAAAACTCCAATAATGACCATACAAAATTTTTTAAGTTGATAACTTTTAATTGGCTAGAAAGAGGACAGCTTCTAGAACACTTATCAAAATTTTTTTACGAAATAAAAATTTTAAGTCGAAAATTTACTTTAAAAAATTTTAAAGCCTCTAGATGTTAAAACAAATATTTTTTTTTCCAAAAATTTTTTCTTTTTTATAATCTAAAAATTTTACCCTCAGGTTAAGCAAAAAAAAAAATTTTTTTCTCTCCACCCTAATTTTTACTATCATAATGAATAATGTAATGTGTCTGAACAAATAATTTCATTTCGTCAAAGTATTGTACATTAAAAACACAATACAAAATGAATAAATGTCAATATATGTATATTTGCTTATGCATATGCATATGTTATACATTTTTTATTGGAAGGGCAAATCGCTAGCCTTCACTTTGATATGGACAATAAATGTTTCATTTGTGATATATGACTGCTGAAAGAATTATAAGCAGATGGGCAAATATTTGTAATTAAAAAACTTTTGCGTAAACAGCCATCGTAAGCTTATTCGAAACACTACACGGGCAAGTTAAAATATCTGACTAAATTTTTTTTAAAGAAAGTAGTAAATAGTCTTTAGATAAAAAGAAGATTTGGTAATAAATGTAGTGTGTCCTTTAAAAGGTACAGAAAGTGCAGGAGGGCTAGCTGTCAATTTTTCTGTCAAAGTTGCATTTATGTTCAGTATACTTTGAAAAATAATTAAGCATAAACTTTCTCGGGAAAAAACGGTTAAAAATCGTTGAATGTTCTTTTAAAAACTCGAGTTCTCTACGATTTATTTTTTTAATTTGAACTAGTATTTTAGAAAACTAATAAAAAAATACCTGCAGGTGTAAATTTAATGTTAAGCAGTGTAATAATTATTGTTTCAGTGGTCACTTGCACTCGCAAGCATTCAGAATTTATGAGCCGTTAACAAAAATTATCACTTTAGGAAAGTACAAATATAGTTGAAGTGTGATAGAGCTATAAGTTGTCCAAATTTGGTTGAGTGGCAAATCGAACAAGCAACTGGCGTAAGCTGTGGAGTTGTAGAGACGCATCTTAATATGCTCTCTTGTATTAAATTCAACTGGTTGATTTTGTTCTCGCTTTCAAATTGAATTTCTTGAGATAGCGCAGAGAAAAAATACGAATCATGTACAGCTGTAAAATTTATGCTAGCGCTTAAAAAAAGTTCAAAAAATATTTTATCGGGAGGAACTTATCCCAATTAAATGCATTCCTGCTGACGGTATGAAGTGAGAGTCTTAGACTGAATATAAAAATGGCTAGTTTATAGTCCTCTGTATTGTTTTACGAAAGGGCTAAGAATTTCTTGAATAGTATTTGGCTTTTAGACCTTAAGTTTGAAGCTTAACTTTTCATTTAATATAAAAAGTATTTACTGACATCATACTGCATACCACAGTGATCTGTTGAAATCTAACTGTTACCATGAATGCAGGTTTAAAAAAATTTTTTTTCGCAAAATCTTAAAATTTTTTTTAGCTTTAAAAAAAATAATTTTTCCTACAGGGTTGCCATATTTTTAAATTCAGAAAAAAAGCATCGGCTCGAAACCAGATGGAAATGAATAAATTTAATTTAATATTTTCATAATCATATATATACCTCTATATATAAATGGATGTGCTTGAAAAACATATGCTCTACCATTATTTGCTCTTTAGTCTATACACTTCACGCTGGTTTCGTATGATTTACATATAATTTACCGACGTTTTGCTACAGCAAGAAAACGAGCTACCGGCAGTTAAAATTCAATAATTACATGCCACTAGGTGGTCCACCGAGGCGCGGCCCAGACAGTTTCCCTCACCGCTACCCTTAATTTTGTGGTTCGACAGTATTTTAAGACGATCGGGAAATAAGTACGCGAGTTTTTGTGGGGGCTTATTAGTCGCTAGGCGTATTAATATCTACTTTTTTCTTTACGCGATTTGGTTTTGCTTAATTTGAAAGGCAAATTTTAAGTTAATTAGCTTAATTTATCCACATGTTGTTTTGAGCAAAGGATATCCAGCAGCGGCGCCTCAACCGCATGCAGGCGAGCTTCAGTTCTGGGAAAGTTTGGTTGCGGCTAGACAAAATAGCAATAAAAATGTTTTTTTTGTTTTTAATTTTGTCGTATAGAAATATATTGTGTGTGTATAAATTTACACACCTGAAAATAAATTATTCCCTACTAATGGAAAGCCAATAAATAAATTTAATACTTAGACTACTAGTTAGTTGAAACAGAGTTATTAAGTCAAAAGATTTTAGTAAAAGTCAAAGTTATTTTCTTTCATACAATATTTTAAATCCTTTGTTAATTACGATTCAAGAAACTAAAACACTGGTTTTTGAATATTGATTTAGCCATGTTTATTAATACGCGCTCTAACCCCTCAGTTTGTGGAATATGAGTCTGAAGTTTCCTAAATCAAGTTCTTGTATGGAAAACTTGTTTATGTGACGAGATATCTTCACAAAATTTGGCACGGATCATTGTCCAAGGAAGCAGTGTAATCTTCCACTATAGAATATAGCTATCATACACTCTGACCGATCAAATTCAATTTCTTGTATGAACATTTTTTTTGTGAAGGGTATATTAGCTTCGGTGCCACCGATATTATAGCCTTGGTTTGATACCAGAATGCATAGAAATCCAATGGGGAAACATTTTATTTATCCTTTTCCATTGTTCGAGGTTTATGAAATACTACTACCGGAAACATTTTTGGAATCACAGCCATCCGTGTGAAATAAAAAGCAAAGAATGTTGTATAATTCAACCTTTATCTTCTGGAGGTCTGTAGTTATACTGGAAATTTTTCTTGTGTTTTTGTCCCAGAACATATTATCCATTATTAGTTCCCTTTCAACAACTGATTTCATTTCTGATTTGATAAGTCTCTATAAAATAAAACCTCTCTTGCTTCGAATAAACCAATCACAAAAATATATTTCTCTAAGAGTATTTTTTAAGTAACGGTGGCATTACCTCTATTTATTTAATCCGCAGATAAGTATGTATCAAGAATACGTCTCATAAGTGTTTCTCTGAGAAATTTTTAAAATAATAATTATACAATTCTTTTCGACAACTTAACAGTATTTATCAAACACTACTTAGCTACTGTGAAAACAGGAGCATTATATCAATTAATAATGGTATTGTAATTAATTATCAATTAATAATTTTATTGTAATGGATAATCGATTACAAATTCCTTTTACTTTTGCAACTGAACCTTAAAAACCTGCAATAAAGACAGCTGATGCAGTCTATGCATTTATTCACAAATATCATAATATAATATTTATATAATAACACAACAATACACATAACTACAAATATATATGATTACATGCCAATACAATGTATCTATAAATAAGTCATAGTTCACAACAACAATTCCAATGCCACAATCAAGTTTTTTATTTATCAATGAGTTCAGAGCTTTCTTTTTGTTGGAAAAAATGCGCAAAACCGCTCGGTAGTGGTGTTTAATAAAAAATGCCGCACTCGTAATCCACCGACACCTTATGCAATTATATATTAATATACCCACCACTCATATGTACATACATATATAGTATACTCTCAACAGGCCAACAGATGTAGTAGCTCATGCGAATATTTAAATGCCTGTGTGTTCATATGTCGTTCTTATGCACATAACATTATCCATTGCTTTTATTCAATTCTCTGTTCGCATTTGTGCATGCAATTGCGAGAGATAATTACGAATTCGTAAAATATATTATATTATATCGCAGGCGTTAATAATCTCATTTGTCCATAATGCATTAGGGTTGCATGAAAAATTGTGAAAATTTTGAAATATTTTATGACCGGCGCAAAATTACAGACAACCAAGCCAAATCATTTACTTATTTTTGTATATTATATTGACATATGTATGTACATATATAGTATAAAGTCAATCAGAATAACCTAAATTATTATTATATATGGTATGTGGGGTCTATGGGAAGTATTTAGCTGATTTTATTGGTTTTTAGCAGCAGGCAACTCTATTGGCAGAGAAGCATAATCACATCATGCCATTAATAGGTATACCTATATCACAAATTGATCGACATTTTTTATATAAAGTCAGATATAGGCAAGGTGGTCTTAATGTCGACTATTTTCACATGAAAGGTTCTTAGCTTCACTATTTGGACTAAGATTTTCTTCAATATTTTGACTGAAGTACATAAGATAAATTGACAGACATAACCAATATATCAAATGACGTTTCTTTTAAATATTTTTGCTTTCTAGAATAACGCTAATTTAGCCATGGCATTCGTTTATATTTCATAAAAAGCTCAGTTGTATTTCTATTTTTTTGGCATACGAAAGTACTGGAAAACTCATTTGTAAATGTAAGAGGAGGGACATTGCATAGTGGTCTAACAAAACCATTGCGAAAAAATCGATGCTGTGGGACTCGCGGTAAGGGCCCTGAAATTGTGAAATAGGAAAATAACTTGCGAATTTCAAAAAATCGATTGCATATATCGCACACTAACTACAAAAGAGTCACAATACAAAAAATGACAAATCTACAGGAGGAGCAAAAACAGTTACTGTAAAAATTATTAAAATTTTACAATCAAATCGTCCTTCATAAAGTAGAATATCTTTTTTAAAAAGCGTCTTACTCTAAAATGATTGACTTTAAAGTTGAATAGAAAAATGAAGAGATTTGAGATTTGAAAGTGACACATTTCAAATAATACAGATGACTAAGCTCACTTTTTTGAGATTCAGATACACAACTTCGCAGAATACAGCAGAAAATTTACGATTTATTTCAGCAATAGCACACAAGTACAAATAGTACTTTTTAAATAATATTGCACAGGCGAAGTAAACGACGCAATCAGCACAAAAGTAGACTTAACGGTGATTTTCCTGGTAAGTAAGATAGTGGTGACAATAAAATTTCTAGGTTAGGTAGATAAGTGTATTACGACTTAATATATTTAATAAAATTTATTCTGAAAATTTTTGAGTTGTGACTCTTTTGTAGTAAGCATGCGATATATCGAATACGTGAACATACAAGTATATTTGGAAATATGCTCCAAAAATTTGAGGTACAAAATTTTGGACTTGAAATTTTCACACAACCTTCTTAAATATATTTTTCAGGTATTGAACTAAGGAATAAGATTTTTGATATTAATTCGATTTTAAAGCCACTTTGAAGTGTAAATTTTTTCACAAAGAACGACTTTTTTTGGAAAGCCGTAATTTTTATTAATTTCGGCTAGTCTAACATTTTTTTTTTTGGATTTGAAATCATTTTAAGCAGAAAACAACTTCTTCTTCACGTCTGAAGAGCATATAACATTTTGTCTATAGAAATAGATATTTCTTATCTTAGCCTACTGCGATTCCAGCGCCATCTATCAGTTATTCAGCATATAAAAATACCATAAAGAAAAAGTTTTGAGGTTAGGTTTCCCAAAATATTTTTTTTCTTTAGATTGAATTACTGTAATTTCAGATAATATTATTTATTTCTTATTTTAGAACAGAGTTTCGAGTATTATTTTATATGAAAAAAGAAAAAATAATAAGAAGTCTGCGGTATTCGCTGAAATTTATTTGACTCTTATTTATCGTAATACGTCGATTTTTGGATTATAAAATTGCAATCAATTCAACATGAAATCCACTCAAATTTAATAACCTTTCGTAGCAGTTGAGTTTAGGATTATAGCGTATTTAGATTATTGTGCTTTTACTGCGCGCTCACACACACTCACGCATACACACACATACAAGCGCATATTACTTTTTCGACTATCATCTGCATGCCACATCGCCAGCTTTTACGCGATGCGCGCTTGAGTGCATCGTCTGCCTTGCCAAATGCGTGCCTTATACATACATTTAAAGCGTATAAATACACACACACACATATATACACATGAATACTGTGTGTGCATGCTTGAGTGTGTCATCTGCAACATAAAGTTTATTTTAACAATTTTATTTATTATTCTTAAAAATCTCTCAAAAAATAAGCACTCATGGCACACACTAGCTGGCTGTGTTGCCAAAGCTACAGTAGCATGCATATATACATCAGGGTGGGTAAAAATGAATTGATTTTCTTAAATTTTATTTTTACACCTCAAAAAAATTCTCGCCAAGTTAAAGATGTTAATATTAATCTTTTCAGTTTCCTAGTTATATCCTGAACAGGGTATATTTACTTTGTCACTATGTTTGTAACACCCAAAAGTAAACGTCAGAGAACCTATAAAGTGTATCTCACATATGTATAAATGAAGAGCGTGACGAGCTGAGTCTACTTAGCGATTTCAGTTTTTGAGATATTGATCTGAAATTTTGCATCCGTCCCTTTCTTACCAAGGAGCTGCTCATTTTTCGGAACGCTCGATATCGGACCTTGCATATAGCTGCCATCTAAACTGAACGTTCGGAATAAGGTGCTTGCATGGAAAGCATTTCATTTGACGATATATCTTCAGAAAACTTGGTATAAATTATTCTTCAAAGCAGCGGTACTATCTCCGAACAAATTCTTCAAATCAAAACACTATAGCATATAGCTGCCATACAAATAAACCGATAAAAATCAAGTACTTGTATGGAAACTTTTGTATGGATTCGGTGCAAGCAAAGCTAACGTATTTTCTTTATTATTGGAAATAAAAATTCAAAGCTCATTATTAATTATTTGAAAAAAATATCTCGTCTTTTATATTTATTTCTCATAATAATTTTTTGGATAGCGGATTACAAAATTCATGGGAAAATTTAGATATGCCTTAAAATAATTAAAATGTAACCATTGAGCAATAAATAAAACAAATAATTTTTTTTTTGACTCACCCTAACCCAGATTCATATATTCATACGCCATGTCGCACCAGACCAAAAAAAGCGCCAATTGTTCTGCTGCTGACCCGCAAACTGCCAGAGAAGTATCAGACATTTTCCATTTTATCCTCCGTTTTGCATTGCATTCGCTTGTGCCTTTTGCATTCCAACAAAAATAGCAACAAAAACAAAACAAAGAAATTTGAATAAATGCCTGGCAACTCTACAACAAGTGGCAACGCTTGTATGTATGTGTGTGTGTGTATGAAAATAAATTTGGCAAGTTGACGCAGTGCTGCCGCAGTGGCTGCGCCGCCACGCACTAACCTACCGTTAACCTCAATGTAGTGGTGCTGCATTTGCGGTAGCTTTTGTTGCATGCCACATTCGCGCTTAGTGCGTAGTGGTGTACCTTTTATGATTTCTTCTGAAACGTTTTGTAAACTTTTTTTAAGCTCCCTTTTGTTTTCGTTGCGCGTTGCAAGCGCGCTTGCAAATTTTGCGTAGGTCCCGCAGTAAATTATTCGCATGACAAGTCGCCGCTGCATCCGGGACTCATCCGGTAGGCAAGCGCTACACGCCAATTACATGGATCGATTGTGTGACCGGCACTATTGTGTAATTTATGTGCTGCAACAGTGAAAGTGGTGCCAGCAATATTGCTGCAATGCGGTACGTGTTTCCTACCCCTGAACCCTCGTCAACAGGTTTTGAATCAGTTAATTTGTTGCAGGGCTCGAGGAGTAACATTTTCGATTATAATTAGCGGAATTTGGTGTAATTTTCATCGCTTATAGCCTGGCCTATCTTTTCGGAAACAGATCAATTTGACCTCTAAAAAATTTAATATAGTCACTCCATTTTTAAAAATTTATTTTCATTACTCGAAGCTTATACATGTGTTATTTTGAACTAAAGCTTATAAATGAAATGCCTGATTCTTTTATAAGCGAGTATTAGACACTGTTTCCCTTCCACTCAAGGTACATTACCCTAGAGCTTTTACGTACATTCCTAAACTATAATAAAACATCTTCAATATTTACTTCAATATTTCTTAAGAAAGCCTTCCTTCAAAGAAGCTGGTTTCCTCATAAAATTGTTAATTTGGTATTCTCTCAGTTACCCAGATAAAAACCTCAGAAAGAAAAATTCATTTTGACCGATACAGTGTTTGTAAATTAATTTTGCTTTTCTTGACTAATATTTTTGATTCAAAGAAAGTGCTACAGAAATACTCACAGAAATACTCATATCGGATTGTGTTTCACAAGTTCATATATTTGAAATTGTCTCCAGATTAATTAGAAGTCTGTGCATTAGCTAAAAATATTCGTTCTGAAGACCTTTCTATACACTCTTGAAAAGCCTTTGTGTGTTTTTGTTATTGCTATGATCTATAAGAGGCATGTTTAGGGCTTGTTGTCACATTTTGGATGGCTGTAATACTTATGGAAATTATTTTCGCCCTTCTTGATTAATATTTTTAAATTTCCAAAGGTATTATAAACGCTGATCTTTAAAAGATGCCTCTTATTGGAGTGTGTTCCGCAAGTTCATATATTTGAACTTTAGTATATTCTCTCAAGATTTGTGGGGGTCGAGGTGGAGTTTATCTTTTATACAAAGCTGAAAATATGCGATGTCCTAACCTTGTCATACATTCTAAAAGCCTATTGTTATACATTTGTTACTTCGAGACACTTCTATTGGATGACTAAATATAAAGCTTAAATTTTCTATTTAAATATTAAATTTTATAATTTTTATCTATTCATTTTAGAAACATTTGAGAAAAGAAAGATTTTTTTATTGAGAGTGTTTTGACAAATATAAATATGAGTTATTCGAATAGCATGGACCGAACCCTGTGGTTTATGTCTGGACTAAAATTTTATATTTAATTGTAATATTTCTTAGCTTTGAAATCCAATTTGAAAAAGGCACGCAGCCGATGCTGAAAAAAAAACGTTTAAAGCTTTGACGTAATATTACATTTCGTTAATTTTTTTTTAATATTAGAAATAAATCAAACGTTTTTGAACTCATTTTATCTTTTAAGCCTCAACCTTTGTGATTTAACCGCATCATTAAATAACTTATATGAAATCACTGTATTGTCTTTTTAATCATTCAATAAAGTAATCATAATTTTGCAGCGCATTAAAAATACGAGCAAATTAATTAAATATCGTTTAATGTTGCAAGCAACACTTTTATTGGATTAATTATGGATACTTACACAACATATATACATATACGTGCGTGATGGCAGGGTGGAGATCGAGGTGGAGTTTATCTTACTTAAGCTGCTTTCAGATCACATTCAAATATTTATACAATTAAAATGACAAAATGTATACTATATTTCAGCTTATTTTTGATCAATCTATATATTATAAAGAATAAAGATTTCAATTGTTTTTTTTTATACCCTGAACGGGGTATATTAAGTTTGCCACGCAGTTTGTAACGCACAAAAGAACGTCCGATACCTTATAAAATGTATATCTAAATGATCAGCATTATGAGCTAAGTTGATTTAGCCATATCCATCTGTCTGTCCATCTGTCTGTATATGTTCGATTTAGCCCCTCAGTTTTTGAGATATCGTTCTTAAATTTAGCACATGACCGTTTCTCACCAAGAAGCTGCTCATTTCTCGGAATGGCCGATATTGGATCACTATAGCATATAGCTGCCATATAAACTGAACAATCGGAATGAAGTGCTTGCATAGAAAACTTTTACATTTAACGAGATATCTTTACGAAATTTGAAACGAATCATTATCTAAGAAAATAATGGAATCTCCCAAGAAATTGTTCAGATCGGATTAGTAGAGCACATAGCTTGCATACAAGATAAACGATCGGAATCAAGTTCCTCTAAGGAACCTCTTGTATTTGTGAAGGGTATTATATCTTAGCAACCGAGGTTAACGTTTTTTCTTGTTTTTATTAAATAGGCTCCGAAACTGATTGACGGATTTGAAAAATTCTTTATTATGTTTTCAAAAAAGTTAGAGTTCCTTACTAAGACGCCAATAATGTAACCCAAGGTTTAAAAAATAACCCAAAAAATTATCTACAACGCGTGCGTTGCGAATAATATTTAAAACATTTTTTTTTTTCTTTTAATTTTTTTTTTTCTTTTAATTTTTTTTTTCTTTTAATTTTTTTTTTTTTTATAATAATAATATTGATAGTTACATCACAAAAAGTGTAGTTTTATTAAAAAAAAATTAAAATTAAAATGTCACCTTTATTAAAGCTCTTTCTCTTATCTACATACATATATATTTATTTATAGGTATATATACTCGTGTACCTATATGTAATATAATTACTTCATATTAAAGACTGATTCAATGCCTTTATATTAATTTTTAAATTATTCGATTTGGACATTCCATTCGAAGTAAGTATATCACGAATTAAAAAATGGAAGTATTAGAAACAAGTCGCGTGGTTGCCGCTCACCGCGTTCGGCAGGCTGTAACATAATACAAGAGGGGAGTCAATGTCAAGAAATAAAAAAGAAGCGGTTGTGTGCGAAACTGTTTATAACTAATATAAAGATTTTCAAAAATCCGCTTGACTTTACACTTTATATATTGGTCACTATGTAAAGGTATCGTAATGAAACTCCAAGACAATTTTTTCCTAGTATACTTTATCTATGTTTTTTTACGACCAAGCACGTTTTCGTTGATGACAGTTAAATTTATACGTATAATTCTATCAGGTTTCGATAAACCTCAACTATTTTTTTACCGGTTTTCGTTGTTATTTATAAATTTTACTCTTCTGCTATGCAATAT
The DNA here is from genome assembly GCF_042242935.1 of Bactrocera oleae. Taxonomy (NCBI): domain Eukaryota; kingdom Metazoa; phylum Arthropoda; class Insecta; order Diptera; family Tephritidae; genus Bactrocera; species Bactrocera oleae. The sequence continues at coordinate 60,079,989 of NC_091540.1, read as the reverse complement.
ATGTACATAAACGTTTCTCTACTTCTTCTAATGTGGGCACACGAGACAGCCCTTCATTACCATTAAATTAATCCATTAACGGCTAGTTGGTTTAAAGTACCACACTTCTGCCTAATTTTAAATTAATGTCTATTAAAAATAGTTATAAAGTAAATTAAAGTACAGATGAAGATAAAAATGTTTAAATGTTTAAATTTAATTATGCACAACAAAAAATCAAAACAAGAAAAAAAATAATTATTCGTACAATTACGAGAAGGCCTACATATTTCACTGGAAATAAAAAAAATTTCTAAATGGAATTTGTGTGCCTGAGTCAATAGACGAACATAAGCAAGTATTTATGTACATATGTACATATGTAAGTTTGTACATATTTATGCGCGTATGTAAGTGTGCATGCAGAGCAATGAACTTTTTTATGGGCGCTCATGTATTTTTATGCCCATAGGTATCTACATATGCATGTGTTTACAAATGTGTATTTATTACTATTACGTTGCGTTTGTTTCCACTACATTTGCTCGTTTTCTCGCTCGTCCACGCAATGCATTTGTTCTCTGCTGTCAGCTGGTGGTCAAATTTTCTACTAGAACACAATGGAGACATAAATATGCAATTAACATAAGAGAAAAACTATGGTTTTTACATACAAATGTATATAATGACTATGCATGGGTGTGAAGCTAACACATTCACACACATCTGTATACTTGTATGAGCATTTATTTACGTTAGTGGTGGCACGAGCTTTTTGTTTTGTGGCCGGTTTGAATGGGGTGCTCTTCAGTGCTTGGGTTTATAGAAGCATAAAAATGTATGCTTAGAACTTTTGGTACGTAAGTTATAAATAAAATTTGAGTTTATTTAAATAATGTGATAATATGTATTTACTTTAGGGTAGTACTTAAATGTAGCAAGAGATTTCAGACGAGTATACCAAACTTTATAAACGTTAAGGGCCTTAAGGCCAGTCCAGTGCGCTTATAAAATCCAAATTTCATCAACTGATTCTGGAAGTAAGTAATTAAATTTTTGTGTGAGTATAAATTTTTTTTTTATATTAAAATTTTGATAAAGTTGAGGTTTGGAGTCACCATTTTCAAGTGGGTTTATAAGGGCGAGGGTGATTCGTGCTAACTGAAAAAAATAAAAAACGGAATCTTAATCCATATTTGTGTAGTAAAGTAAATAAGCTTTTAGCATACATTTTTCGCAAAAGGACGGACTTGTAAAAAAGTTTAAAATTTTGACAAAAAAAATGAACAGAAATTGGTTATAAATAGAAAAAATAACGCTACTTTTAATTGCACCGAAGCTACTAGAATACACTTCACAATCAAAAAAGTTTTCTTACAAAAACTTGATTTTGATCGGTCAATTGGCATGGCAGCTATATGCTATAGTAATCCGATCCGAAAAATGTATTCGAAGAATGTAGCGTTACTTCAATAATAATAATTCATGCCAAATTTGGTGAAGATATTTCGTTAAATGAATAAGCTTTTTATACCAGAATTTACTTCCAATCGTTCACTTTGTATGGCAGCTATATGCTATAATGGTCCGATATCCGCGGTTGTGAAAAATAAGCAGTTTTTTAGTGAGGAGAGGACAGGTGCAAAATTCCAGTTCGATATCTAGTGCAGTTTCGAAAAAAAAAACGGGTTTCTAAGTAGTTTATATGCTGAAGCTGACTGGCTCAAACGCTTCGATACTAGAACGCATTGAATAGGGAAACGTTTTTTTTTTCTAGCATTCTGCCAATTTAGTAATGCTGTTATGTTATACAAAAGTGTACTTTAAGAGAAAAAGTTCACATTCTAAAAATCCTAGGTGGGCCTAACCCCTTAAACCCCTTAAATACTACTACAGTCAAATATATGTGTCTGCAATATAAAATTTTGGCTTCGTTTTGAGACTTTTAAGGCGTGTTCATATTAATATAAATATATGTTACTTCAATTGCTTTCTTACCAGATCCAAATACATGTGCATTTGGTAAAGTAAACGGAAAAAGTTTAATTTTTTGAACCTTCATTGACTCATCTGAACTTTGGCCACTGTGCCACACTCATTGAACGAGTCCAGCTGAGGTTAAACTTCTTATGTGAATAATATTTTCGACTATAATGGTAGCTTTTAAGGTATAAAACTGAGAATAATAATTTATTTGATACTAAAGATAACCCTAATATACATACATATATAAATACATTCGAACCTTCTTTCCTTCGAACCTCATCAACACTTATGCAATAAACTCGCATTTTATTAATTCTCCTCTTTGTATGCATTCTTTAGTCCCTTCAAATTATTATTTATTTTAGTTTCTTTTTATTTGTCGTTTGCATATGAATTATTAATTTGTATAGAGTGCCTCATGTATTCAGGCTTGTTTGCATGCTAGTGGAGGTATTCACATACCATACATTTGCATACATATGTATGTACAAGTATATACAGCTACCGTATTCAAACTTGCCGGTTAGTTAGACTTATTTATGCTTGTGCACTCAACACCCTCTACTTCATATACATAATTATATAATAAAATTGTACAAACATATATACATACATGTATGTATCTGCAAACCTGCTACCTACTGTTAAATCTCATACATCAGCACTGACTACCTTCAGCAATGTGCTCACCAATTCAATGGCGTCTGGTTTGTTTATATAATTAGTTGTATATTTAAGTTGTGTTTACACATTGTTGTTGTTTTTGTTTTGTTTTTTGTTGGAATTTCGTTATTGGTAACTGTGGTTTGCACGTGGTTATTTAATCGCTTTGTTGACCATTGCCTTTTGATGTGCAGTTAGTGTGTGACGTACACAAGTACGTACCCAACTGATCCTTCGCTGGAGAACACACAATTTTAAAACACTGAGAGAAATATTTCTATGAAAGTTGAGAAAGCTCACTAGTGTATTTATTCAATTTTTCAGTTAGTGCTTTAAAATAATTGTTCTATGATATACATATACTTTTTTCAAGATGTTACTAAATATTGTTTTCCAGGGGTGCTCAAACTATGTACTACTATAAGGTCTAGTGAACAGAAATCCATTATTTTTGCTTTAAATTATGATAGTTAAAGGATCCGATTTAGGTCAAATATGCACCGTTTTGTTCGTCCCTATTGGCAAATAAACTGAGAAAGTCGATTTTTACAAGCATTTTTTGAGGCACATTTTTCAGCAGAAAAATCATAATATGTGGCCTGACATTGTTCTGATGGAATAAAATTCCTCTCCTATTGACCGAATGTGATCTGTTAAGGGCGATTAATTCCTTCCGACTGTCCAATTGTTGACAATAAAAATCCGAAGTAAGAGTTTGGCCATTGGGGAGCAGCTAATAGTTGATGATTTCCTACCGATCCCACGTAACACATAGCAAAACCTTGCTGACCGTCATTCCTGACTCCGCCATTGTTTGCGCCGATTTATTGCGGTTCCAGCGCGTTCTTTTTTGTTTCACGTTGTCGTAAGTAACCAACTTTTTTTTACCAGTAACGCTATTGATATCGGACTCGACAATTTCCATTATTATTGACTAGGCCCTCGATGCTCTGTATAACCCGTTTAAAAGTTTGAGAGAAATAAGAAAGTTTTCTAAAAGTAGATACCTGTGATATGAATAAGTTCTTACAAGTCATTACTAACGAAAGCTTTATGTACTTGTATAGTATATATTGTATCTTATGACTGCTTTAGATATCAAATGACGTGAAAACATAGACAATGAAGCAATTTTATTTCGAGCGAAACTTTTATTTTAGACTTTTTTTGAGGGATGTACCTGCAATGATTGACTTAGTAGTTAACTCAAAGCATCCTTGTATTAGTTTCCCTAACAACTGAGTTCCATTACCAAGCAAAAAGGTTGATTCTTAGGTTAAATAAGTACTCATCGGGTTGGAGATTCGCTTAACAAAGGCACTGCTTAGCTAAGGTGTTATATATTCGATGTGTTAGAAGCCGCTTTCATTTAGATCCATTATTAAAAATATGTTTTATATTAGATTTGACCTTCAATTTCATGAATCAGGTATACTCAAATGTATGTGTTTCCTAGAAAGATAGCATTATTTTGGTTTTATTTTAGTATCCGAAGATATTATATAATAAAAATTTTGACAACTGTGCCTAACCTTAGAAAAGCCGGTTCTAATCAGTAAGCATACTTTAAATGATTCCTCTGCTGGAAGCGAAAAAAAAGTTATCAAAGATTTGTGTCATCTATAAAACTTCACAGTCCACTACCGGAGTTGCTACAATACAATTTTTTTTTGTATATATTAAATATTAAATATAACGCGGTTTTCGAGATTTTTCTAGTAACCTGTATGAAGTTATGTGGATATTATCAAATATATTATACCCAGTCTATGAGTTGCAGTCTTTTATTACCTTCAAATACATTACTTACCAATGGATCTGCGGGTGCTTCGAGCTCAATACTTTACCCGTAAACTCTTTTTCTTTTACTTTACTTACCTCTTTCTATCTTCGCCAGCAATTCCCTCGTGTACAGCGTTACCAGGTGTTGTCGACTCATTATTTATGCCGCATCGTTTGTACGTGTCAAACGTTCAAACCAGAACGAAAACTGTTTGTGGCTAAGCACAAGTAACGGGCGTTTGAAGTATGAGGAATGGGTGAGGAGAACCATTTGGAATGGTGCGATTGCCCGATGGCATGGCCCAATCAAGCGCGTCCATACTTGTTTTGGGTCAGTCGTTGGGTTTAAGTGCTGCTCAGCACTTTTATGTTCCTTTACACACATATGCATGTACATCTACAGCAACATTTTTCAATTGTTCTTGTTTTCACATTTTATTCTACAACACTCTGTTGTTTTCCTGTTTTTTTTGTGTTTTCCATTTCTGCACAATTTCTGTTTTTCAATTTACTTTTTCGCCTTTGCTACGCTCAATTTTTATACATTTGTGCATGTTTACAAGCGCTCTCCTTTACGTTTTTTTTTTGTTAGCGCAAGCTACAATCAATTTATTACAGTTAACTGTTTTTTATTCTCTGTCGACTCCTTTAACAATTTTCCGGCTACTCAAAGCGGAAGCAGTAAAAGCGTGAAAGCTTTGACCAAATAGCTGAGTTCATGTGACATAGCAATGCTATTGTTGTTGTTGTTGTGGGGCTCTCTTGTTTGAGGTGTGTGCTGTCGGTTGAGTCGTCTGGTCGCCTGGTCGTCAGTTCGACGGTTCGACTGTTGCGGTGCATTGAGTTATTCGATAGTGTTGCGAGGGTTAAGTCCTCCAAAAGCCCTTCCCCTTTTGGTTTGTAGTTGAGGTTAATGCTGGACAATTTATGACTATGGCGGCTGTTGCCAAAGATATGACCTGCCAATGGCCAACAAATAGTGTGCGGAGTGCTATATTGATGGAGGTTTTGTTGTGTATTGTTTATAGCAGAACTTTTGCCTAATTGAAATTAATTGTTGGATTCTGAAGAGCCATTTTTAATAAATGGAATTCGTTTATTTTGAAGAGTTACAAATTGTTTTTTTTTTTTAGCAGTATGGCACCTCAGGTAATGGCGTAGTATTATGTGTTAAAAGCAGTGTGTTTTGTTGCTTTTGATTTAACATTGACGGACATTGAGATTTTTCATAGAACTTGCCGTTAAAAAAATTTTGTTGGGGAAAAGAGAGATGCTGCTTTGTGTAAATAATGTTAGTATCTTACAGAGAGATTTTGGTCTGAAATCTCTTTAATTTTTCTTTAACTGGTACCTGAAACAATAAAACATAGAATAGGTATAAGGTTTAGTTAGTTCTAGTTATTTTTACAATAGCAGGATTTAGTAATAGTAAAGCTGTAAACTCAAGCGAGATGTCTGAAAATGTGAATAATGTGTATGGTTCTGGTTAATGTCGAAAATATCGATGAAATAATGGATTAAATTCAGTCGTCAAAATTTTAGTTATATCTGCGAATATATTAGGACCCCATCGTAGAATACCAGCTCTGTATGGAACATATATATATATATATTTACTAGGCGCCCTCCGCAGCGCTCCGGGACGCTCGCCTACGTCCGCCCCCCGCCGAGCGCGAGCTAGCTCGCTCTTATGTTAGTTGATTCTCGACAGCAGCAGAAAACTTTTATATATAATAGAGAGATACCAAGTCGATAAAATCTCTCCAACTCTCAACCGTTTCCCCAATTGGGAATCGCAAAAAATCGATCCATTTTAGAAGCGAATGGCGTAAACTGTAGCGAAGTTAGGATTGACGTTCGGGAAGGTTTTGCTATGTGTTTGATGAGATTGGCAGGGAATCATCTACTAAGTGCTCCTCCTTCGAGCGTTTTATGGAATGCTTAGGGCTTTTTGGGCTTGGGATTCGAAGAATAGTGCTAAAGGCTAAGCTCTGAGCTGAGGATTTACAAGAGATTTGAATTGGTTCGCAATAAAAGAATTTTGGATAGTTGGGTTATATCATTAGGATGAAAATTCAAGCTCCGTCTTAGTAGAAAAACGTTGGCAGACCTTGTTCGAAAATAAATTGGGATCAGCTCCGATTACATGGACGGCAATGTTGGAAAACGGAATCAGACATTAAAGCTCTTCTTTTCTCAGGGTAATATCAGAAGCGCAATAAAAGTCAGAGCGACAGCTGGTATGCACGTCATATATGTAAATGTGATATGTGTTGATAAATATAAATGTCTGGAAGAAAATAACGCTGATTTGAAACAAAGAGTCAGCATGTCAAGTACATCAGCCTAGCAACCATTTGCTTATCCACAAGTTCTTCTAAATGATCTCGCAGATGTGAGATACTGATCGATGTGTTGGTTTCCAGCAATAATAGATTATTTCGTCCATATACAATGCATATGTACATATACGACGTATATGCACAATAATTGTCAGCTGCTCGAAAACGATATGCAAAAATCAACAACCGTGACCAACGAATTTTCTAGCCAAGTGGTGTTGAGGCACAGGAGTCTTTTTACCGCTTGTTAGAGACAAATATTGCGGTAGCTTGAACATGTGGCAAGCAGCAAAGCGCAGCTGCTCATAGCCCGTTGCTGCAAACCGTGAGCATTAAGTCAAACATAAAATGCGTCGAAGTCACCGTTGCAGCGGCATAAAGTGCACAAATAAAACGCTGCAATTAATTTCTTTTACTCCACATAAATAAGCGCGCATAAGGCACAGTTAAATTGACGGGCCCGTAAGTGTGTGCCAACGTGCCATTTGCAGCTAGCAACGAACCGGGTAAGTCACCACGTGAAATTTTCATCTGACCATTACCCATTTTAGTGGTATTACTATTTTTGCAGTCAAAATTTATGTCAGCCTGTCTAACGAGCAGTGCTCAACCACAAAGGTACACCAATGTAAATGCAGTCGTATAATTTTCAGCCACTTGCACTGTAGGAAAAAGTTTCATGTAGGTACATATATAAATATTTAAAAGAAACTTATCTTCAAGAAGTAGGTGGTCACTGGCACGGGTACCATAAAACCATGTATCTGAAATCTGTTTCAAATATTATCTAATTATTTGCATTAATTCAATTTTAAATAACGGTCATATCAGTGAAAATATATAGACAATAAATTTTGAAAATACATTACCTATAAACAATCTCTTGATTAGAGCTATTGGCTTCTGTTCGGTAACGTTGAGGACGTAGCTCTGTTAACAAGTAACCAAGAGTGAATTACTTAAGTCGACTTGAATCTCTTGTAAAAAATATATAAAATTACTTACCAGAAACAGCTTCTAAAATTGAGGTCATTCTCTGTTCCACTAATTTCTTAAAGAATTCTTAGTTTTTTCTGATTCGGTGGCTTATTGGAGCTTGGTTCTTAGTAAGAAAAGGAAACAATTTATATAATAACCCTTTTCTTTTACAATGTGTCAAAGCATAGAGCTTTCGAAGAGCAAATAAAATTCTTTGATTTTCCTAATAACATGAATAACCACAACTTTTAATTCAACAATTGGTTTATATTCATACCCTGAAGACATTATGTATATACCATATATAAATTAATAGCGTGACGAAGTAAGTCGCTTTAGCCAGATCTCTTCGTATGTTTGTCTATATTTGGGATACGTGAACTATTTTTGGAGATATCAAGCTGAAATTTTGCACACGTCTTTTTCTTCGCAAGAAACTGCACTCATTCGATGGAATTGCCGATATCTGACAACTATAGGATATAGTTGTAATAAAAATTGATCGATCAAAATAAAGTCCTTGTATGAAAAGCTTTTTTACTTGACAAGATATCTTCACGAAATGTTTCAGAGGTTAGGAGGCAGTGCATTAATCTTCGAACATACTGTTCAGATAGGACCTCTGTAGCATATAGCTGCCTTATAAACTGGCCGATCAAAACCAAGATACAGATCTTTTTATATCCGTTTATGCTCTAAGAAATGCATCTGTGAAGTGTATTATAGCTTCGGTGCAGCCGAAGTAAATTTTTTTTATTTTTTTCTTATAGGTTAAGTTATCGTTTGTACTGTATGTTATAGATATGCACTTTCCATGGTGATTTTAAAAATTTTTTACGTTATGATGTGAATCCGATTAAGAAACGAGGTGAAAATAAAAATAACGAATTTCCTAACGAGTGCCTTTTCGTAAGCTTTTTCTCTCCATGATGCGCGTGGTAGGATATGATGCTCCCTGAAGCGTCGGCGGCCGTAAACATTACGACACGAACGATTTTTCGATAGCAACAAAAATTTTGCTCAACTCAACTGCTATAAACGATTAAGAAAAACCTGAGATTATGTGAAGAGTAAATTTTTTCAATGAATATCTCGAATTGTTGTTGACTTCTGAATCAAGAAAGATGAAACAGTAGTTTTTTTGACGGCCATTTCGTTGTACAAATGTTTGCCATAGTTTCGGGATGTAGACGCTGGTTTGAAGATCAATGAGTATTTCTTTGAACCATGAGAACTCGAGAATCTTAAAAAATATATCCTTCTCAAGCAGCTAACTTCGGTGACCTGCCAAGGTTCGTTCAGGTATTCAGTTCGGATATCTTCAGTGCCTGTCACTTATCAAATTGTCGTTTTCTTAGCATCCAATGACGTTATTCGTCCAATTTTATTGAGGATTTTAGGCTGAGAAAAAAGTAACTTCTTAGTATTCTATACTTACTTTTGTTTTCTATTTTATCTCAAGCAAAAAGAGCAAAATAGAAAAACGCCTCGAGTTTCCTACAGGGCCTCTTCATGATGACTTCGCGTGTATGACTCACATGAGAATTGAATGCTGTGTTGAGTACTACAAAAAAACTGCAGACAAATGGGCAACCAACAACAAACAATGAAATATAAACAAATAATGCACAAAGCATGAAAGGCAGACAGCAGCAAATGCGAATGCGAGTGAGCGAGCGAGTGTGTGAGTAGCGAAAAGCGTGCAATTTTAACGCTTAGTGAGCTAAGCATGCGCTGGTGACTACTGTTTGTGTTTGCCGTTAGACGGCTTAGCACTTTTGTGCGCTCTGTGCGCTATCTCTGTAGGCCACCTGGAACGCTGCAGCATTTGGTCGCTTCGTTGCACGCAAATTGCAAGTGGCGCGTACGAGTGCGAATGGGGTCTCATTGTGTGACACATTGTTGGGAATTTGTATTTCCGGTTAGTCAGCGTTTAGCTTGTTGTTGTTGTTGTTGCTAAAGTCGTTACAGTTGTACACGTGCACGCCGCGTTGCACCAAAAGCAACTTGCCACATTTGGCGGCTGTGTGCGTTATGGTGCATGTGCATTGAATTGCACCGCAAAGCGTTGCATGAGAAACTATGAAATTCAACTGTTAACCTTATTCGGGCATTTTGCGCTGCTCTTCCGGCTCAAATAAGTAACTGCGACACAAATGGCCTCAATTATACGAAATTTTTATTTTATTATTTTTTTTTATATTTTTTTTTTAAATTAAAGTTTAGACATTAATTTGCTGCTTCCTTTGGTGAAATTACTGTTTGGAGAAATTAATAAATATATATAAGGAAACATACTTACTCACAAACCTACGTATATAGGTATGTGTAAGAGTTCGATTCACACGCAGCGCAAATCGATAGTTTCTCACACCGCCATAAATTTGCGCTCCGAATTGTAAATTGTGCTGTCAACAATAAATTCATGTTGCACTTGAAGCCACGCTACATCATACCCCTCCTGCCTGCGTACTTTTTCTTTTGCTCCCCCATCGTGCATTTTTGCATTGCGTGTGCTTTTGTTTGTATGTATTGATTTATTTACGCGTTATTTACATTTGTTGCAATGTTGACGCCTCGCAGCCAAAGACTAGCGCTGGGTGTCGAGCAGATTTATGTACGACACTCCAACTCTCACAGCAATAACATAAAATGTTAGTAGGTATTGACAGCGCAAATAACTATTTCTTTTTGCTTTGCATAAATGTGAATTTAGATTAAATAAATAGTAGTGGAGGAGCCAACAAGCTGTGTACAAGCGAATAAAGCGCCACCAATATGGGCGGAACAGCAACTTGTTAGTACAAATATATGTAAGTATATGAATATGAGCAGTATTTATGGAAGTGAGTATTAGTCTACGATGGATTTGGGTGGACATGAGTGTGACTTGCCTTTATTTGTTGTTCGAGAGTTAGAAAATAGCGAATCCAACAAACGTTACCAGTTCCGCTAATATGTTCGCTGATGCATGCGTAACTGCGAAGCGTTTCTTTGCTTGAAGAAGATGGAATTTTAGATCATTTGAACAAGCACGCAGCGTCAAAGCAAATTTACGGTTTCCTCACAAATTCTTCTGTCTGAGACTTTTTGCGATTTTACGTTAAACTTACTGCCTCAAGAGGTCTTCGATTAACCTTTTTTTAGATTATGTGCGCGATCAAGAAAGAGCGAAAGAAAGGTAATGGTTTTGATAACTTTGGTGGTTTACATTATATAGATAACAAAAAAAGGAACAATTTAAAGAACTAAATTTTTTTTAGACGCCGCTATGATCGAGAAGTCCATTAGCCTTTGTAAAGCGTCTTATAACTTGTGGTATCGTTCATTTTATGCCAATATCAAGACTTATACTACAAGTAAACAGCATAGCAGCCAGCTTTCATAGCGGCTTAAGAGGTCTAGTGTGACAACCTAAAAAAGCCGATCAGTATGTCTATACAAAAAAAAATTATGCAGTCTTTGTTGCGACATTATCTGCAAATAGAACTCCGATCTAATAGCTTCCTGAAAATCAATGTAATTGGGAAATAACACTTAATATATTGGTGATGTTGATAGTATATCTCATATATTGTTGGAATATAGTGTTGTTTCGAAATAATCAAAAGTTTTAAGAATCTTTTTTAAGTTTAAAAATTTTCACCATTTCCTTACAAAATTCGTACCAAAATTAGAGAATCCCTAATGGAACTATCTAAAAATTTCAAATGCTAACGCCTCCACAGCTCTTATTTTTCAATTTATGCATGGATGCATGGCTCATACCATACAATTTATCATCTAACTCATTTTCTTATGTCCAGGAGTCGTTAACATTTAAAGTATTTGCAAACAATTTGCTATTGGAATCGATGGTCTTCTGAGAGCCTAAAAAGTGATTGAGTATGGCTGCGACATACATACAAAGAAAATAACTCACGTCCATTCTGTTATTAAGTAGAAACATACCTAACTACAATTAGATTACATAGGCTTTTGTGTGCGTATATGCCCTGTAGGAAATATAGGGTCATTTTTGACGCATGTACATTTTTCCTTTTATTGAACTTTTACTTATTTTCCAACATTACCATCCAAAAAAAATATTAAATATTTCTAACAAAATAATTTTAAAAAAATTCTCTTAAATATGGAAAAATTAAATTCAGTAATTCAGTATTTTTGAAGAATTTTCCAAGAGGTTTTGCAATCAAAAAGTCTCCTGCCTTTTTCTGAGTAATTTATTCTACTAACGTTAGGTATAAAAATTTCTTACAGGATATTAACGCATACATACACATATTCTCATTGTGTACATTAAAAATGCACATATACACTTGCATATATGCTTGTCTCCATGTTATGCGCATTCTCATGAGCTTTCAGTACTTGTCTGCAATGCCGCTGAATGTGTTGCAACAAGCGTGTAATATTAAAAAGGCAGCTGCATATGCCGCACAGAGGCGTCCTATTCAGCTAACCGTACAATTTATACACACACACAAAGACACATGTGAATATACCAACAAAGCCTGGCTACTGATGCACTCTTGGAGTTCTTAATTCAACGCTGTGGCTACTTATCGCCATTAAATTCATTGAGGGGGACACATGGCCAAGCCAAAGCAAACTCATGCCGCCAGCCTGTCCGCAGATATAAGCAACGGCTTAGCAGTGCCGTCAAGAGTTTATTGCGCAATGATCGATCTCAGCGCGACGGCCGCGCTAGCACAAATATTGCACTCGGCGCGTTGGGTACTGTGTGGCACCAACACCACCTCGACCAGCAGCTCCATAAAGCATTTGTCCATTAGCGCTGATGGCATTGATAGTGCTTACATCTCTTGCTTCGGCCTATGTATGGTGCGACTTTTAGCTTTCATTGTGGGGAGTCCATTTCTTAAGCCTCGAAACTCAATTTACACACTTTCATTTGTCTCGATTTGCTCACGATCTGGTATTTAATGCCAAGTGAAATATTTCACATTAATCGGAGGAGCATGTGAATTGTGAATAGATTTATGTACAAGTATGCCTAAGTAAGTGTAAATTTGTGAAGAGAAAAATAATTCGCTTAGCTCTGTAAAATACAGCACGAAAAGCTTGATCGTGGATCTTCCATAAAAAAATACGGAGTTGACTCCACAGCATTATTATCTAAATAGTTAGTTAGTATAGTCCAGGAAAAGATTTAGTCTTAAAGGCACAGTGATCTATAACAATCTCTATTAGAATTGATGTCTGTGATTTCATCACCTTTCGAATTTCCTATAACCTTCGCCTATCGACCTGTAGCTTGAGAGTTTTTTAAACTTACATCAACATTCTTTGAGAAATGAGAGTCTGGAATGTGTCTGGTTTGGTCAGAAAGCAATTAACATTGCAGGTGCTCAGCTCTATATAAGTATATTAAGAATGTGATCCTACAAGCTTCAAGCTAATCAATCAAATTGAAATATCATTGAGTATGCAAGTAGCCATTTTATATCTTGATACTAAACTCCACTTCCGACCTAAAAAGCGAGCTTCAAACCATAAACGCTCACCTATGTCAACATACTTCATTTCTGACCTAATCTCCGATCTTTGACTCATTCGTAAACATTTCAATGACACCTTTTTGACACCGTATCGTAGATTTCTAGGTCCAAATAAATGAGTTGCTAGAGTCACAACTCTTTTTTAATCCGTAAGACAACAAGTTTAAATTACACTCTCAGCATTTCGGAGTGTCCAAAATCATTTACTTCAATTACCTTCCAATACTCTTTAGCCTTAAGTGATTTTAGCGGTCAAGCTTCTGGCATCATTATCAAAAGATTAGATCTTAAGTAGATCTGATTTCAAGAGCCCGTTTTTAACATTTTTAGGGCATTCTTCTATCAGTTCCAGTATTATTATTCAAATAATATTAAGTCGTTGATCGTTTTGAAGTATTTTGCTACCACATAAGAGCTACTTATCATACATGTGGCTCTAATTAAAATCCGGTCTATAAAAATATAGCTATGGAAAATAATAATTTAAATAATTGTGGATGAGTCTGTGTTAACTCTAGAGCTTTGCATATTCCGTCACTTCGAAGAAACTTTGAGATAACTGGAAGCTCTTCACAACTTTGTGACTTCTTTTATTCGCGTCAGTTAGTTATGGGTTAGTTCCACAGCGTTTGGTTATAATTCTAACTCTTCTATATTCTTCTAAAAAATTATCATTCAAAAAAGTTCCTTCCGTCATTCCTCAAGAACCTTGGATCTTTTCGTGTATATTCACCATGGCCAAAATTCTTTCTTTTCAAATTTATGTATTGCTTTCTGAAATTAAAAAGGCCAGTTGTATAATGGAACCACACAGCTTTAAGTTTCGCTGGCTGTTTCAAGTATAAAAAGCAGCTGCGTTGCGCTATAAGGTCTTAGAATTTATTACTCGATAAGACATTTCGTCATTTATTCTCAAAACCTTACAAATTCACTAAGAATGTGTTTTCAATTTTTTGGAAAGAGATCTGTAGTATCATTAGACTGTTTTAGATCATATTATATATTTTGTTAAAAAATTTAATTAATAAATATGAGATCCACCTATACTGATGACTTTAATAATAAATTATATTAACAATGTGTTATTCTTTCGTTCCAGGTATGAAATCTTGTAATTGTATCCACAAATATGCTATAAATAATATATGTATACGTGAAGGGCTCTACCCATATACATACATATGTATGAGGTTAGTGAGATAATTTGACGATAAGATTGCCAATTAAGCTATTTTCTTGATTTCATGAACAGCCTGTGTATAGCTAAGAGTAATACTTTTATAGTACTCATATTATTTTAAATACACACTACTTACTGATACTCAAGTAACCGCCTAAGCCAAACAAAAACTTTTAACTTAAAATAATGTTTCGTTTTTGTTTCTTTGCTTTAATGTTCGTTTTAAAATTAGTGTTGATTTTATGTTGTTTTGCCTAACTTTCACGGAAAAGAGATGGGCGTGAAGCCATTCGTTTTAACACAAAATGGGTAGCTTGCGTAAACAAATTTTGTACGCAGTAAAAATAAAGGATTAAGCGTATATATACGTAAGTATCTACGTATTTATTTATTATTATGTATTATTTTTTATATTGCCAGATTATGAAAAAAAAATTTCGAGATGGATGAGCAAAAAAGTACTGTAACGAAATGAATTTGAAAAAAAAAAATAATAATAATATTAACAAAAAAGAAACACGAATAAGAGTGGGCAAATAAAAACATTGTAGTGTGTTACTGAATAGACAGAAATTGATATAATCATTGCATGAGGCTTAGTGACAGATACCATTCGATTATATCTATTTTAAATAACAAATAAGATTAAGCTAAACGAAATATACTCGCTTAGTTCAGTAGTCTTCAATTTTGCCGCTTTGAAAAGAGATGAATCGAACAGACTGATGATTGGTATAATTAAAGATAATAAAGTAGAGATGCAATAGCGAACGTTCTCTTGCATTGATTTCTATATGGTACCTTTATTGTTGCTTTCTTTCTCGCCATTCGAGCCAAGAAGTGGTGAAACGAACAGGAACAGGTATTACATTAAGGAAATTCGCATATTGAGAATTATTGATCGGGTTATGAGGCAAAGTAAGCGGATTGCTTTTAAATTGGGCTTAAACGGGACCTAGACTTATTTTGGACCCGAATTAATTAACTGACAAAGCATCATGTGGGGTATTAAATTGTTTAAGAGGGGTCAAATGGCCTTCAAGTTATGAACTTTCAAGCAACAGGTGATGATAGGTGGCTGGTGCTATGGTCTTAGTAATTTTTTTTTATCTTACGAATGTTTCCGAAGGGCTGCAACTCCAATTTTAAAAGTTGTAGAAAATACCGTTATATTCGATGTGAGTGGCAACCACATCCGGAGTGCACAAAACTTTTATATTCTATGCAACATGTTGCGAAATTACAATGAAACAAATTATGTTTTAAAATAAAGAAATAATAATAAACTGTAATAAAATAAAATGTCATACTTGTGCTAAATTTCAAACAGTAAAATAACGATTTGGTGGCAAATCTGACTGTCACACCAAATTATTCTCTATTTTGCTTCAACTTTTGCGTTCTGTTGGATAATTCTTCACAACACTACTTATTGTAGCATGCTATATTGGCATAATATTTAAGTTGTCCTAGCTTTTATGCTTCAGCTGAACCATAACTAAGCGTCAACTTATATACACACACACACATAGATATATGCACACACACATACACAATGAAACATATACAAATTATCTTCTTTGCAAACAGCGTTTTGGAAGTGTGGTTTAATGGCAGTCATATAATTATATGACCAAAGTTGAAATTTCACAGTTAAATATGTGTATGTATATATGTATGTATGCACTAAAAACTATACTAAAATTAAATAAAGTAAAATAAACAGTAAATAAAATAAGACTATGAAAACTTTATGCATACTTTGGTTAAATCTTTACTGGTTATGTTGTGAAAGTATGTCAATGTTTGCACAAAATTTTCGACACTCTGATTTTGCACAGCCGTGTTTTTTAGTAAATCCAAACTTTTTTCGTCAATAATATACCGTAATTTGGCTTGTAAATGTTTAGGAGAAGCTAGTTTATCTGTCGATGGTATAATTGTTTGACATAGTGCCAGAAAAAGTGCTCTAAAAACATCACATCCAATTTCCTAGTTGGTTTAATAGTTCCATGTCGAGATACGATTCTACCACCAAAGAATTATAAGTGCTGATTTCTTGAGCTGTAAGTCTTCTTGCACTGATTTACTGCTAGATATTGACATGGAAAGTTAGAAAATCGGGAGTAAGTTGTCTACAGACTACACAATTTACTAAAACGTTAACTTCATCTTGAATTTTAGAAACTATTTTTCAGACGTAAAAGTTGGCACCTCTTGCTGGCATTGTTCGGATCGGACCCCAAGAATGCCAATTTTGTAACTTTACTTTGCGGTTAAGTGAAAAATGTGCTTCATTTGAGTTTGTGATAGAATTGTACGACCTCAAGAATTGCAGTGTTGGAGATCCATTTTCGCAATTATTAAACATAGCTCCAGTGTAAGTCTTTGTGTGGTAATCTGCCTAAGTAAAAAGAACTCTAATGTCAAAAGGGTGCTTACTTTGACAGCGGTTTGACAACTGGGCATATAGTATAACCCTTTAGGAAATTCAAGACCTCAAAATTATACTTAATATTGTTATACTTGATTTGAAAAATAATATTATATAATATAAACGAAGTAGTCTCTCCGTCCACTATAGCATATAGCTGCCATTCAAACTGAACGTTCGGAATCAAGTGCTTGTATCGCAAACTTTTTCATTTGACAAAATATTTTCACGAAATTTGGCATGAACTATTATCCAATACAATGAAATAATTGTTCATATCGGAGTACTATAGCATATAGCTGTCATCTAAACTTTCTTATAAAACTTAAGCCCTTGTATGGAAACATTTTTTATTTGACAAGATATCTTTAAGAAATTTGGCACATATTATTGTTCAAGATAGTTCTATAATCTCCCAACAAATTGTTCAGATCGGCTCACTAAAGCATATAGTTGCCATACAAACCGATCGATCAAAATCCAATCGTTCTATGGAAACTTGTTTGTTTGACAAGATATCTTAATGAAATTTCAACGATATAAGCTCTGAAAAAATTGTTTAGAGCGAGTCACTCTAATATATAGCTGCCATACAAACTGACCAATCAAAATTAAATTCTTGTATGGAAATTTTTGTATATTTGAAGGGTATTATAACTCCAGTGCAGGCTAAGCTAACATATTTTTATTTTTTTTTTGTTTGTTAATTTTTTCAAATATTAATTTTATCCGAATTCATTTACTTTTACCAGCAATTTCCGCACCTAATATTTAATTTCCTTTCCAAGCTGTCTTGAACAAACTTAGCCACATGTCTGCTCTTCACTTAATAGGCACTTTGAAATGTTCTATGCTACTCTTGCGGCTGCACACTTAATTAACCAACATTTTGGCATTTCCAATTTCCGTTCATATAAATATGTATGTACACACACACACACACGTATACATGAATGCATCAACTGTTGCGCACATTTTTAAGTAATTACTTACATACAATATATATTAGCTGCATATACATACACACCCTCATATGTACATCGTCAAACTGCTTTGTCAACATTTCCCCCAACTTCTTGTTGCAACGCTAACTTTGGTTACCTCCTACGCGCCATAAAGTATCTATTTGTTTTGCAACGGCAGTTCTTTTTCCACTTTATTTATTTGTTGTTTGCATTCGTTTTGTAAAATTGCTCAATTATTGCCAACTTCCTTGCAAGTGCTCATACAGGCCTATGTTGCAAGTTCTACAGAGGTGCATGTATGTCTGTTGATTTGTGCTTGCAACGTGCGAGTCTATGCAAATAGCTTTGACATAGAACACGCTGAAAAGTGACTGACATGTTTATATGCTGCTTTTGTTGCTACTTTTGTAGCCTGCTGCTGGCGGTTGTTGCTTGCTTACTTGTTGTTGCCTATTTGTTGCAAGTATTTTAGGCGTTCTGTTACTCTGTTGCTGCGGTGGAGTTTTCATTGTGCGAAAATATTTTAAGTGTGCAGAGTTCATGCCATAAAAGGCATGGAGTTATAGAACTTTTTTCATCTCATTACTGTTGACATACAAAATGCTAAAAGCATATTTTACTGTTGCCTCAAGTGGGGCTCAAAACTATTTTGAAACGAAAAAGATAATTAAAAAATGTACTGAGGTCTTTTGGAATATATTATATAAAAATTAAAAAGAGTTGAGTTCAGTTTAATTGTTTTTCTTTCCTTCAACGAATGCAAAGTTGCCTGCCGATCCTCTTGCAAGATCTTGAGTAAATTTTTCAACGATTTATGATTCTTTTGAATATATGTTCGGTTAGTTTGGGTCATAGCGCTGCTCCTCGCAACGAAGTAAAGCAGGATCCCATTTGGAGAGCTCTGAGCACTGGTCCTTCGTGATTACCAAACTCCTAGATATGGATCACCAGACCTTTATACGGCGGCTACTATCAATGGTAGACACTTCGCTATGTGTGCCGATAGTGTGACTACCGAGATGTTTTAATCTCATTCTGGCAAAGCTGGACTGTTGAGCCGTGGCAGCAAGTTGAAACTTGGTAAGACCAAGTAGTGCAGAAGACCTCTAGCGTACCACTTTGTACTGGACACATGCGTTTTGGTTGTTGACTAGAGCTTTTCAATAAAAATTATTATTAATTTGACATTAATTTTCTTGAGCTTTGACGAACGGCTTATACGGCACACAGCTATAAATTTTTTGGTGGAGATGTTTAAATTTTACCAAAATAACAAAGTTTAAGGCTACCTACGTTTTTTTTTGGAATTTTTCGTTATCAAATAAGCTGTAGATATTTGTCAAATGACTGTCAGAACTTTACGACAAAAAAAATTTAAGTATTCAACATAAATGTCAAACTCATGTCATATCAAATTCATTCCTCTTGAGAATTCTATACTTCTAAAAACACCCTGTATATTACAATAATTTTTATTAAGTTTCAGAAATTTGTGTTTCTTGGCAAGTTCGCTATTCTGTTTTATTCTGATTTTGTTTCAGGCATGCGGTTGTAAAATATCTGTCAAACTGTTGTCATATAACTACTGTCATAGGCTGTCCAACAGCTGTCAACTGATTGTCAGATTTCACATGGCTTACGGATTTCTAAAAGTAGTGTTAGATTTAAAGCTTAATACTATTGTTTTGTTTTTAGTTCAGATTTTGTGTATTGCCGCTAAATGAAATATTTACATTACAGTTTTATATAATTGTTAGAAAGCCGGCAACCCTTTTAAAGTATTTTAGTAAATTTTAGTTTACGCGGTTTTTTATTAAAATATTATGTTTAATATCTGCATAGAAAGCCTACACTTAATATATTATTTGTAAATAGTAAGAATTAAAAATTTCTCTGAGGAATTCAAAATAATCATTTAAAATCAGCAGATTTAGTATAAATTACTCATACGCCACGGTCAGCCACATTTCAAGCTCAGTCATATGTGCAACTGTAGATGCTGTAAGTGCTATTTGAAATCGTTTTCACACTAAAACAACAATTGAAGTGTAAACAAAAGGAAAATAGGATAATATTTGAAAAATAATTTAATACTTGTCGCGTCACAAGCCATTGAAGCTCAACAGTTCTAAAGTACTTTCAAACATACGAATACTCGTACATGTACACAATATGTGTCACTTAAGGCACATGAGTACATAAGTAAATGTGCACTTGAAAAATTCAGCAGACAAATCTAGAAATTCAATTGCAAATGCAAGTACACATATACTTATCTCCATGGGAGCAAACGAATATTTTTCTGTCGTTTTATTTTTGCCTTGAACTTCGGCGAAACTTGCCAAACTTTTGGGGTGTGCATTGCTTTTATACTTGTATGTTGCTGAAGTTCAAGACTCATATGTGGATCTAAGCATATATGGTATGGTATATGGTGATATATAAGTAGAGTATGTACCATATGTATAATTGTATGTAGAAACAATATATTCTTGCCACTTGTGACTAATATTTATTTTATGCAGCAACTTGGACCTCTGGGAGATATTAGTTAAAAATTGTAGAAATTCTAAAATAACAGCAACAGTGAAAAAGATGAATCGCCAGGCGATTATTGTGCACCGAGGGAGCAGTAATCTTATAAAGTTTGTTGTTGCAGATACTCTACAGCTGCCGCAGAGGGGCATAAACAATAAATATGCGAAGTATTTAATAACATTGCAAATAATTGTTCATATTTGTGGTGTACTATTGTTAGCTTCGTACTTAAATATCGAGTAGTGGATGAAAGTTTGTATATACTCATATATGTAAATATACTCGACTTATAAAGCAAACCCCTTGTTATTATTCGTCTTCACTAAAGGCAATTCACTAAAGGAATTCAATTTTTAATTTTCGCATAATTATTTAATGCTTGAAAGTCTTATAAAGCCTCTTGTCTTAAGAACATGTATTTCGCCTCTGTATACCATTTTTCACATTAATTTGTTCAAGTTGCGTTTATTTAATTTTGTTGCATTTGCTCTTTATATATACAATATCTTCATTTATAATGCCATTTGGATATTAAAATGAATTTATTATATATATTTATTTAATGTTATCCCTCTGTGGTTAAGTACCCAATGGTAGAAAGTTTAAAAATGTATTTCGTTATCTGTTTGCTTAGGTTTTTGTTTGACTTTCCTTTCGCGTTGTTTCTAAATATCTATTATATATTTGCTTAATACATTTAAATGCCAAAATGAGGAAAGAGGGAAAACGTAAATCCAATGCTTTAAACATGCCAAATTCAAGAAAATGTTTTCGAGAAATTAAAACTAAGTTGTAACTGAGTTGAATACTATTATATATGTATCTTATCTTAATCTAAGTTAAATTTGTTTTTGCTTGGAAAGGTCTACCTATTTATTGAATATGTCTTTCTTTATAGTGCTTGATGTTTTTCTTTAAACTTTTTGCCAAATGTCTCATCCATACTGCCATTCTATATAGAAAGTATAAAAGCATCTTTATCCATTGACTAAAAGTTCGATGACCAAGTATTTGTTAAAAGATTTTAATATGAGATTATCAGTAAAATTAAAATTAAGGACTCTTAGCTGTCAAGATCAGCAGGGAGATATATCACCATTAGCTATATTCTTGCTCAATGCGCTTCAGTTATAGAATGCCCTGTATTAACTCAGGGAAACTTTTAAATGCTTGCTACAGTAGGAGTTCAGCTCATGATTGTTGTTAGCACTTCGGGAGAGAAAGTCGAGGTATTCTCTTAAATAAAATTCGATTCCATTGCCAGCGATGTTGAAGATATGGTTCCTAGATATTTGCATTCTCGATATTTTAGTTTTACAACTATCAACTTATGCTCTTCAAGCGATAATTATATGATTCAGTAAGTATGTTATTCGAGAAGTCTAAAACTAAAATCAGGTTAAACGTTTTTAGAAGTATGCTTTATCAATCTCGTAAATCTTCATCGCCTTCTGTATTAAGAACAGGCTAGTAAAAGACATTTATCAAATAATGTTCTAAGGTAAGTACTAGCACTAAAATCGTTTTCCTTAGCACTGCTTCAGATATTATGTGCGTCAAAATAATATCTATATGTGGTCCATAGATTCTCTTCAATTTCAATCAAGCTTTATTTTGTATTCTGTGTTGCTCTCTAGCCGAATTAATTTTGTGCAGATATTTCCGGCTTCACATTTCAATTATCTTAACCCACAGTCACGAGGGCTGCTTTTTATACTTCGGGATTAAGGCACATAAACCAATATTAAGTATCGAAAATCGCCTTATTGTTTTTTAAAATATTCTCAATTAAGATGTATGTACTTTTGCGTACGTTTAAATCTATTTTCGAAGCACTTTTGCCACTCTGTTTGAGGTATCTGCAAAACATGCCTTCTGAACGCATCCACCGCCTCTTTAGGTGTCCAAAAACGTTGACCTCTTAGTTTATTTTTTATGTACGAAAATAAAAAGAAGACATTCGGTGTCAAGTCAAGACAATAAGCTGGATGACTCATCAAATCGATGCTTTGAGTGCTCAAAAATGCAGTTGTTTCAGTCGTTGTGTCAGAGCTCGCATTGTCGTGGTGAAAAGTGATCCATCTTCGGTATTTGGTTTGCCTGATTTCTTGAAAGACAACTGACAAACAAATGGTTGTGTAATGCTCAGAATTTATTTCAACCAATCGACGCGCGCATTTTTTCAGCGATTGACTAATTGTGTGGGATCCAACATGAATAATTTTTTTCTACAGTTAAATGTTCCTGCAATATTGAATATATGCTGATCCCACTAATGACCCATTTTTCTGTCGAGATGAATATTTTAAGTTACTGTTAACAATACAAATACAAATAGTATGTCAAAACGTTGTGAATATGTATAATATCAGAAATGTCAAATTTTATAAAATATAAAGGTTGCCACGTATCGCGAAGCTTACGGAACATATTACTTGCCTGTTTGAGAATGGAAATCAACTGGATTTAACTGAAATTTTTGTTTCGTGGTGTGGCAGTACATTAAATAAATTAAGAAATAAGTCAACATTTCACTTGAATGAGTGATGTTAGCGGTTTCTGGTATTTTTATAACACAAATAAATGTCATCTCAAACTAATTTACTTAAAAGTTGTTCAAAAGATTTCCTTACTACGAACTCATTTTCCCAGAATTCCATAATACAAGTACTAATGAGTTACAGCAACTCGCGTAAACTGTAAAAAGCAACCCAGTCATGGCAACAAAACGACATTTTAATGGTATTGGGAGTTTCGCCAACAACATTTGACATTATAGCGATTACTTTGTGGCTGCTGGAACGTGTAATTAAAGCATGAAAATTATGCCTGCCACAAAATGTGGCATGCAACACAAACGCACACTTGCTACCGCACGTCAACAAAGGCGAGAAGACAGGCGGCAACACGGTTGCATTAAATTTCATTTTAACGACTTTCACGCAATTGCGTGGTCGCGAATGACAGCCGAGGCAGGCGAGTACTAGTATACGCGTGCATAATAGTGTGGCTGTGACAGTCACGACCAGTCGAACGGAGGGTTAGTTGACGCTGTCAGACAGTGGCGACAATTCATTGCGCTCATTACGCAACTTGACAACTACAAAAATGTGGCGTCTAAAGCGCCAGCAAGTGTGTCATTTGTAGCTAAAAAAGAACAAAAACAACAGAGAGATAGTTGCAAAAAATAAAGAGAGTGTAGCAAGGAACAAAGCATTGCTAGTTGCTATTTTAATGAAAGCACTGAAAGTATGCTTTTGATTTCGCTGGTGTTTGTGTTTAATGAACAGAAAAAAAGTTTTCCAAGCCGACAGAAATCTGCAGAAAGCGGAAAGTCAGTTAGCTTCCTGTGTTGGCACGCGAAAATTAAAAGCGCCAAGACAACAGCAATTCAACAAAAACTGCGGAAACACACTGACAACGCACATTCAAGCTCCGTCGGCTCGCCTCCGCGCAAAAGGATGCGATTGTGGCAACTACGAACAATGGACGAGCAGCTAAGAACATATCCATTCATTAGTCTCACATTTGACTTTTAGTTTTTGCTGCTCAGCAGGCGCCTCTAAGTCCCTCCTCCCGCTGAGGTGCCGACTAAGTGGACAATAATGTTGTGTACTCTCTGGCCGAGGGAGGCAATATAATAAAAATTGTGTCTGCGCGTAATTACAAATTAGAAATTAGAGCGGCAAGTCGAGCCGCGGCAACTTACTTACTATTGACGCTAATCGTACTGGAAGCTGTGCGGCAGATATGCTAGTGGGGGGGGAGCAAGAAGGTGATTCCTTGAAGTAGAATATAAAGACTATGCTGTGGATGACAGTGTATAAAATTGCCGTTGGCTGTTGCTTTCCGGTATGAGATAACGAGCCGTAATGGCGGAACTAAGTGGGAAGTTTCGCTAATCACTATTGGTTGTGGTGACTTTGTTGGATCTTCTTTTTCTTAGCGGTGTTAGTCATAAGAAAAAGGCTGGAAGTGTAGTTACATTGTAGATTTTATAACAGTTTAATGTTATGTTATTGAGACTTATGGTCGTAAAGAGTTAATCAATTAGAGAGACAATAAAAAAATTTAAGACCAAACCTATTTCCCAACACTCACATAAAGTGAACTTTAAATATTTAAACAGCGGTTAGACTCGTCAGGCCATCACAATTATATTTTAGATTATATAATGGTTTAATATTGTATTAATGAGTCGAATTGTCTAAAGAGCTGATATATTTCTCAACTTACCGTTAAAGTGAACTTTAAATTCTTAACCAGAGGTAATTTATATGCAAACAATTTATGTGTTTTTCACTATCATAAAGTTATTTATAATTGAGTTAATATATTTCTTAACGTTCAGTTAAAGTAATAATTAAATATTTAACCGACAGTTAGATTTTTAACCCAGAGTGGTCAATTTACATGTTTTTAGAGACCAGTATTTTGTACTAATTTTTTATGCCAAAGTAAGGTTTTAATAAGGTTCCAATTCAGGAAAGGATTCGTTTTTTCTCAATACGACTAGTTTTGGAACTAGTGGGTTTTATTGAAAATATATTGCGCTGTTTTGGCTTTCTAGTCATCCTAATTGCGGAATTTTTTAAGGAAAAGTAAAGCTAATCTTCTCTTGAATACTGTGTTCACAATCATCAACATTAAAGGGATGTTTTCAACGTCGCAAAGCATTAAGACAGACCGGAATGCCAAACGAGTTGTAAAGTGTAAGTAAGTCTTCTTCGTCGACAGAGGATTTTGATTCTTTGTTTCCCATTCAGTCCTAAATGCTTACAAAAGAGTAACAACATGGGATTAGGAAAATTTAAAGATTGTTGTTTAAGATAGTATGGTAGAAGAAATATTTATAAGTTTGAAATTAGGACATTTAAGGTGTTTCATTTTCATTTTTTAATTTTCAGTTATTACTATACCCTCCAGTGAGCGCACAATAGACCTTAGATCGCGTTGGAAACCACAATTAAATTCTATACCCTTGTACTGTTCGTAAGCTAAGCCCTTAAGAACTGCTACCCAGTCATCCTTGGCATTCTTATAGCAGTTCGTTACCATTATTGATTCTATCATATTTTCATTGCAACATATCATACAACTTTTTCGCTTCTAAATATAACATAACAATCTCTTGAGCAATATATTGTATCGTTGAAGAGGATGTATGGATACATGATATATTTAATTTAAATTTTTCATTAGGTAGTATGGTTTCCTCCAAAATTTTTAGCTTTTATTACAAGATTTTTTTTCTTTTCGAAAAGAATTCCTAAAGATCGATACATAAGTCATCCACATATCCATTCTGCTTATTAACTTAAGTACCTATATTCATATAATATATAAATTATCAGCGTGACGATTGAGCCTTTTGTCCCCAAGAAGAGGCTCATTTATTGAAACTGGCAATAAATCAAGAAATTTTCTGGAAAAATTTTTTATTTGACATGATATCTTCATGAAATGTGGCATGGATTATTATTCAAAGACAACGCTACAATCTTCGAACATATTGTTAGAATCGAACCACTATACCATATATCTGCCATACAAACTGACCGATCAAAATCAAGTCCTTGTATGGAAAACTTTTTTTTGTAATCGTAGACTGGCTTACTAATTTGTGTGCTCTTCCAAGATATAGAGGCTTCGACGATAGTGTTTCTTAGACTTTCGTTGAATTCTCTTCTCTTTGGTCGTCTTATATTCTATACTTAAATTTAGCAGCAGATGTCGCTGATGGCACCACCCTCAGTTTAAACAAAACAATTTCTTACAAAAGCCGGAAAAGTTCATAGTTCCCAAGTCAATACCAATATTAGTATTCAACAAGCGTTAAAAGTCCTGCAAGAAAATAATGGCAAGTCTCTCACCTCCCTTCCTTACACCTGCTTGCTGTGCTTGTTGCAAAAGTAGCAGTAAACAGTAAGAGTAACAGTAAAAGCTATTCAAAGGCAATACTGTGACTTGCATTCTGCGCCGACAAGCAAAAAAGGACCGACGAAGATGATTGTGCAGAGAGCAAAGTGTGGGCAAATTCGCTCAAACAAGCCAGAATGATGGTGCAAAACACTAAGCAACAAGAACAATTGATTGACTAACTTATGGTTCGCATGATGCAGCACATGCCATATTATGGTGTTGCATGCCACTTGATTAGTTGGGCAAAATTCGAAATTGAAGTGTGACAATAAAACATCAACATAGCAATATCAATGAGTAAGCATTGCCAGAAAGGAAAAAAAAAGCAAAAATAAAATAGCAATAAGAATAAGAGCAAGTGGCACGCAAGCAGCGCTGATGGATGTGGTGGAAAGTTGCATGACTTGAATTGCTTGCGAATTTCTCAAATCATCAGTTTGTGCTCACTATTTATATGCTATGCACTGTGTATGTAACGGTAAATGGAGTTCGCAATGTAGTACGCTTACTGTTGAATGTTGCACGGTTTTATACTCTTGCAACATATTGCTACAGAGTATAATAGTTTTGTTCACCTAACGTTTGTTGGTATCACCTAAAAATAATCGAGTAAGATATAGGGTGATGTATATATAATATAAATGATCAGTATGAAGAGACGAGCTAACTTCCGAGTGACTGTCTGTCTGTCCGTTCGGCCGTCTGTCTGGCTATGCAGTTTGAGATATCTTAATAAAACTTGGTACACTCTTCTCTTGGCAAAAAAGTGACGACGAATTTTGTTAAAAACTACTAAAAGTGCGATAAATCGATAACTAAATGCGTCAGAGACACTAACTAACCGGAATGGTACACGGGGTTTTATACGAGCATATGTTAAAATTGAACGATGGGCGTGGTACCGCCAACATTCAGATGAAACCACATAGTTCGGGATTTGCTAAACCAATTGCAGCCAAATTTGATACGTAGGATTATTTTTATATTCCCTTATTATAGTGCGAAAATGGACCAATCATATTATAACCACGCCTACTACCCATGTAACACAATTTTAAATTCCATATAATTCTCATACTTTCCAGTATACAAATCAAGCACCAAAAATATATATCGGCACAAAACTTTGCACAAATAATGTCTTTGAGCTATACCATATCAAGTCTAATAATTATCAAAATCGGACCATAACTGTGCTAGTTCCCAGTTACCGAATATGGTGACTCCAGTGCTTGGTGTTAACTTTTAACTGGAAATAACGGTCAATCTGTTAGAAATATTATTGCAAATCGGAGAAAGTCTCTTTCTCTTAATAGTATGCCTCTATGTCAAAAATTTATTGAATCAGGTCAATACTTCCCATAGCCCCCATATACCTTATTGAAATATTTTCGAATTTCCAGTTTACTTCATAGCGCATACATCAGACAATATGTTAGTTAATTAAAAAAAAATTCACACTTCGCACATGTTCTTTCGGGTGGTAACTCCTTTCTGCACTGTAAGTAAAATTGGGCGAAAACTTACCCTAGCCCCCATATAACTAATCACAAAATTTTGAAAAATTTGGTTGAAGGTATGCGAGGTACCTTGGTGAAACTCAGGGAGTATTTTATGCTGTTAATAGAATGTTGTATTGCCAAAAATAGATAAAATCAAGTCAATACTACCGCTATCTCTTATATACCTAATATAATATAAGATTAAACTTTCGGTTAGCCGTAAATAACTTAATTAGCCCATCAAAATTAACTCAATTAGCCCATTCCTTTCACTGTCCCCAATATAGCCTGTATAATAATTTCCGACTTTCCACCTGACAAAATGTGCGAACGAGTGCTCTTAAAAATCGTGTGGGAATATGAATGAAATTGGTTTAGACCTCGTTACAAACCGTATATTCCAAAAATAATGAATTGCGATCTTCTGGTTAACGTTTTCACATCAACTCATTATTTTAAATTTAGCTTCGTCAGCTGAGTTCATATCCCATATATCTCATTTGATGATAATTTTAATACAATTTTAGCTGACGGAAAGTAAAATATAGGAATAAAACTAAGTGAGTCTATGACCTATAATATAACTTAATAAAATACCAAATTCGATTGTAATCCATTAACAATTTAATCGAATAATGAATGTTGAACTGTTTCGCAATATTTTTTAATATAAAGTTTTCCTAACACCTGAAGATATTTTCTCTGCTTTGATCCTTGCAAGTTGCAAGAGTATTAAAATGTTCGGTTACAACCGAATTCAGCGTTTTCTTACTTGTTGTTATTGTTGTTGTTGCAGCGGTAGTGTACACATTAGCTATGCTTGGCACGAATACAGCTGTCTTGCAGCGCTTACAATGCAGCACAGCACCAACAGCAACAACAACAAAACAAATTAGAATTTCACAACAACAACCATAACAACAACAATATGTAAAAAAAATAACAACAAAAAAGGAAAATTACAACAAAATATACAGAAATATGAACCACAACAACAAAATATACGACAACAACAACAATACAAGATACAGAAATAAAACAACAACAACTGCTTGAAAAGCTTAAAGAACCAACTCGACACGCGACTGCCATATGCTATCAGTGACATCTGAATGACACAGCTCGATGCCAGCAGACAATAGCCAAGCTAACGAAGCAGAAGCAGCGACTCGCATACTTACACAAACATACATATATAGTACGTGTTTGTACATGGCTTGGGTATGGTTTTGCGTGGCAAGTGGCAGTCGTTGACAGTGCTACCAGTATTTGGCAGCTATGTTGCATGCCACTGCGGCACAAAGGCGTACGGTGATGACCTCGCTGCCACCACTCGCTACTCTTCGCTTTCGTGCCACACCAAAATGTTGTACTTGTAGAAGTTGCCGGTTAAAGGGGCACAACATTATTACAGACTAGGCAGAAGTGCTGCTTGGCGTCTTGAAGAGTCTTGACGGCGGCGGTGCATTCAACACACGCCAATCGCTGAGCGGCATGTCAAAGTTCGCTTGTAAGCAGCGTGACAATTGCATAGCTGTGGGTCATCAGGCCGTCGGCGCGTTTGGTGTGGGGGCCAAAAGTGCGTTGTTAACAAAATTTAGTGCTTTGTTTGTGTTGTTGTTGTTTAAGGTAATGAAATTCTCCAAACTTCTGTATAATTCGGTTATTGGAAGTTGTAAAGAAATTTTAACTAATTCAATGATTTGATTGCAATGTTGTTGTTGTTATTTTAAACACATCCAAACATACATTCAAATATACTTATATACATACAATTTTATATAGTTATATACGCACATTCACAGCTATCTATGTACGCCCATAAATATGTCAGCTGCTTAGCGGCATCACACTTAAGATTAATTAGTGTCGCGTATACGCCCACGCCTCGTTTTTCAAACACTTTCCTAGCGATGATTAAACGTTGAAAATGCACAGCAAAGTGGAATTAAAAAGAGAAACGATAAATATTAATACGAAAGCATGTGCAAGTCATATTTTCTAGTCAAAGATAGCTAGCAATATAATTTGATTTTGCTCGTAAGTGTTTGTGGCGGGGTCTTTAATCCGTTGTGGGGTGACAAGAAAAGTCCATTAAGTACAGTTGTGTGAAAAAGTAATATTTGCTCTTAGATTAATCAATTAATTTATGTAATAGAAAATAAGAAAATAATTTTGAAGATCGAGTAAAAATTTGTCTTTTCGCGTAAAAGTAGTGAAGAAAAATGCATATGAATCCATCTCGAATTTGAGATTTGGCTGAAAAATAAATTTATTTGATTTTTTATATTTCGTTAAAAAATTGTGTTTTGTTGGTGAGTTTGTTCGTTGTTTTTAAAAAGGAGGCGCGGGAGCGCCATCATAAATTTTTGTTGCTCTCAAATTAATTATGACAAATGCCAGCTGGTAGAAATTTATTATTATAAAATTGTTGCAAATATTATTTTATGATACATTTAGAGAGAACAGGTATATTGAAATCAAAAAAGAAATAGGTTGAGACTTAGATGAATTGTTCAATTTTTTTTTAATAACATAAAAATTAAAAGAATAAAAAATAATTTATATTCTTATCGAATAAATTATAAAATTTGCCAGCTATTTAATTATTTTAAGAAAAAAATATTCTTGAAAATATGTGTAATTATAGAAAATAATTATTCCTTTACCGTAAGCACGGGTTGAAAGCTTGCAGTTTAAACTATTTTTTTTTAACAAAACAAATAATAATAATAATTAAATGGGCTTCTAACTGAAGAACTGTGAAGAAAGTTTTACATCTGGATTTTTTTGGAGCATAGTTGCCAACTTTATTAATTTTTAATTCAATTAAAAATATACAATAAATTAGAGTAAAAGGGGTTTCAAACTAAATAGGTCTAGGAGGGCTTATATTAAAATACATTTTTGCCAAGGTGGTGGCAACCAGGATTGACATAAAAATTTTTTTTTACCGCTTTTTTTCAATCGTGCCAAATGTTATACAAGTTTTCTCTGAATTTAACGCATATAAACTACAAAAGTTGTAAAAAGTAAGATATTTTATGATGTTGCAGCATTATTTAGTGGGAAGCATAAAAAATTGTAAAAATTATCATTTGCGATTTAAGGTTGAATTTTGACCTTTTTTGTAGATCGTTAATTTCCTACAAGAATAAGTTTTCATTTTCATTTAACAATGTTTTCTGCAAATGCATTGAATAACCAAACAAAAAACAAAAATATTCCTGTCTCATTTACAAGACAATGCACCACCTATTAATATTAATAGCTCAAGCTTTACCGGGATTTTGTGTTGGTTACTTCTGACGGTATTTTTATGGTATACATATAATAAAACCAAATAAAATATTTTTATTTGGCTCAGCCTAATATGTTTCTAAACTTCGGAAAGGGGATGTGATCTAGCCCTCTAATAGGTTTAACGTATATATTTTACGATTTCCCGAGCCGTCTTAACAAATCTTTTAAAATATAAAAATAAAAAAAATACATAAACACCACACCCATTGCTCATATAAATAACAGTATATTTAGCATAAAAAAAAGCGTGTTAACTCACTCTATCTCTCCTTTTCTCACTCTTTAAAATTAGGTGTCACCCCTTATACTTGTACATAGGCCTGTATACAGCTAACAAAAAAAATGCCGTTGTTGAGGCAGCGCCGAGTTTAGGTCTAACGAACCACTTTACAAATTTTAAGCAAAATTGGTACCTAATACTCTCACAATGTTCTCTTCGACCGGGCTGAAACTTCACTCCCTCCTCATAGAATATAATATTAAATCCCACAGCTGCATTAACTCCTTAACATGTTATGAATACTATATGGATTGTCAATGGAATACATGCCATACTTCCTTGAAGTTGCTTATGACATATTTTTGCTGGAGAATGTTCAGAATTTTGTAAATAAACGTACATATTTATATTATATATATATACTCGTACATGTATAAAGAAGAAGAATGCAAATATTGTGCATATGTATGTATGTGTTTTGCATAATTTGCATTTCAAAACAAAAACATGCTAATGTGTGGCTTAACACGGTCAATGAGTGTGTATATATGTATGTATGTCGATATTGTCATCGTAATACATGTGTACAAGTATGTATGTACATACATATGAGTTTAATCAAAAGTTGTCTTCGCAAAGTTAATTCTACATGCAAAAGTTTGTCAATATAAAAATATTATATACACATTTGCATTCATATTAGGGTGAACCAAAAACTACCCAATCGAATACATGGGTCAAAATGAGGCTATATACAGTATAGAAAATATTCCAGCGAAGAAAAATTTTTAGCTTAAATTTATAAGGTGTCAGTTAGCATGAAGAATTTCACATATAAATATCCGTAAAAAATATTGATTTTCATTAAAAACACCATAACTTTTGAACCGTTTACGATAAAAATGTTAACTTCTCGGTTTCTTTTAGTTCATAAAATTTCAGGAAGACTTTTTTTTTAATCACATAATTTTCGTTGATTTGACTTGAAATAATATCTTCAGTGGTTTTACACAAAAAGATCGTTAAAACTTTTCAAGCTACTCAATTATCAAAGAAATTTTTAAATATTGCGCCGGAACATTCGGCAGAAAATTGAGAAAAGAACACGTAAGAACTTTTTTTTGGAAAATCTGGATAATAAACGATATTGTATTTGAATTTCTGGTTTTTTGTTGAAATTTTTTTTTGTTTTTTGTTTGAAAATGAAATGACCATCTTTTTTTTTACTTTTAAAAGCTTTGAATAAAATAAATAAATTTTCGCAAAAGAAAACACCACTGCTGTAGATTTTTAGGAAATTTGATGTTCTACTAGTATTCGCACAGGGTTCAAAATTTATGGTATTTTTAAAGAAAACAAATATTTTTTACACGTTTTTTGTATGGAAAACTTTTAATGCTCTTCGACATCTTTCAAAATTAATCTAAAATTTTTTCTTGCAGGGATATTTTCTTCCCCGCATCTAGGCTAATTTTAACACAGGAATACGATAGGCTAGCTTTTGCCTCACCCTAATGTATATATCTATGTGTCCGTTTAATAGAAGGTTTATATTTCACCACACTTCTATTCTCCAGCAATACTTTCCACACACAATTTCGATTTGAAACGCATTTTATATACTCACAATCACATATACCCAGGGTTGCAAATTTTATAATTAAAAAATTTGGGATTAAAATTAAATTTAAATTTTTTGAGCCCGATATTGGGATTAAAAATTAAATTTAAATTTTTTAATCGAAGCCGTTTGAGATTAAAAATTAAAAATTGGAAATATTACTTTTTGATTTGAATAAACGTGAAAAAATGTTAATTCTAAAGTAAATCCTTTTTTTAATTGTTAATTATATGCTTAAGTTTCAAATTTTTCCTTTTTATTTTTCAATCCGTTAGTGGGATTTACATTTTTTAAAAATAAGTTTTTAATTCTGTTTTTGGTATTCAAAATGTTTTTTATTTTTTATTTTTTAATACAGTATGCGGGACCAAAGTTTTTTATAGGTGTGTGGATTAAAGGTTTTTTTTTTGCATTTTTTAATCCCATGTTTGGGATTACAAAATAAAAAAAAAATTAATACAAATGTTACTTTAATTATATTTTTAATGCATTATTTGATTACCCACCCCTTGCTACCCACACATACATATATAGAGGTGTAAAGTACTATCGTTGCCGCTGCTGCTGCTGTGATGAATGTGTTTGCTGCCAAAGTGCTCGAGTACTCGTATTAAGGAATTTAATTAAATGCTCGAGCTCGCAACGCTAGCATAATTATCTGTAAAATTAAATTTTATCGAGCGATCAGCGTGTAAGGGTGTGCGGAGACGCCTTCTATCATGGTGATTGCAACAAAATGGTCACACACACATACAAATAAACTGAGCGAGTGGAAGCGAGAACTCCACTAAATATCTGCCATTATTTCGACTGCTTGCCGCTTTGGCGTGTTGTTATTTACTCGCAGCGCATTTGTATGTGCTTATGTATGTGTGTATATGTATATGAGTGCATATATACATTTACTTACAATAAGACACATTTCAATTAAGATTAATGTTGCACAAAAGGCGAAACAGTAAGCGTTGCAAAGCAATCAAATTGGAGTAAAACAAAAAGCTTTTCTTGGTTGGGGGTGGGGAGCTGTTGCTGTTGTAGCTGATTTAGTGGCGGTAATCAGTAGAGTAAGCTTAGCTGATGATAGAGCTACTGTGCGTTGCTTACTCAATGAATTCAATTTGAAGCTGTAATGATGAATGAAATAAATGAAAATTGTCACTTTGGAAATTTCCACCGAAAGATAAAAGAAATTACGAAAAGAAATAAAAACAGCAACAAAACAGTTGCTGGCTTTTTTGCAATATACATAGATGCAATATAGAAACCTTGGTGCGAAAAAGCAAATTAATTTGTAAATAATCCAACTTCAGCACTAAATATTTTAGACTCCATTATTTTCAGGTGTATTTTAATTAAAGTAAATTAAAAATGCAAGAAAAGTAAACTTGATAGGAGCAACAGATTTATCTATATAAGAGCAATAAGAAGAAAATATTGTCATAAACTTAGTAAATATAAGAAAAAACGTTAACCTCGGCTGCACCGAAGCTAGAATACCCTACACAGGTCTATTTCTTAGTGCATAAAAGGGTATACAAAGATTTTTATCTTGAGATTGATGGGTCAGTTTGTGTTGCAGCTATATTCTATAGTGGTTCGATATCGTTGAATCCGACAAATGAGCAGCTTCTTGGGCAGAAAAGGACGAGTGTAAACTTTAAAATCAATATCTCAAAAACTGATGGATTAGTTCATATATGTATATACAGACGGACAGATGGACAGACTAACGGACCTGGCTAAACCCAGGCTGATTCACATTTTTTCTAGATTGATCCAACGTTTTGAATGTTCGTGTGACGTTTGATCAATTAGTGTTTGGTTGACAGCTGTTTGTTTATAATGCGAAAAGTTTGTCTGACCATTTTACCATGCGAAAAAAATTGAAAAACTAGTTTGCTTGAAATTTTCTGTTTTTTGGGGAGTTTACTTTAACACGAATACATGTATTTGAGGGGCTCAAAGCAGTCAGTGAAGCTTGTGAAGTCATCGTAAACTTTCCGGGTCATCGATCCACCTCTGTTAATGACGCTAACATCGAAAAAGTTAAAGAAACAGTGCTTGAAAAATCGTCGTGTTGACAACTGAGAGATATTAGCGCATCTCAAAATATTTTATGGCTTAAATCAACACATTTTGGTTAATGTTATGGTTATGAAGCGCATCAATGCTAGACTCGTACCAAAAGTTCTGAATCTTTTGCAAAAACGACGTCGCATAGAGGTCGCAAAAGAGTTGCTTGACAACGTCGCTGAGCACCCTACATTCATCAAACGCATTATTGTTCGTGAGGAGATGTGGATTAATGATAATGTCGCAACTGTCCAATAATATAGTGAGCGGCGCTTCAAAAAATAGCCGAAATTGTAAAAACCAAAATTCGCTGAAAGCACCGATGGCCATCCCTGCCGAGGCTTATAAAAAGTCTATGGATAAGTAGATTTTGAAAGCGATAATAAATATTTGTATTAAAGTCTGTGAAAATGTATATTTTTTGTCAGTCCGGGTCAATTTTGATCGAATGATATCAGGAAGGCTGGTGCGTGGCTTAGCTGAGCTTCACTCAGAAAGAAAATATGTTTCTTTTTTTATACTAAGAAAATATTTGCTTTTAATCCCGTCATAACGTTCATTCTAACATGCAACTCTTTAACTGTTCTCTAGTTTACATATATAAGAAACTTTATCTCCTTGGCGTCTTTATCCGTTTTATGTTTCATTGTTTAGCTGTAAAGACATTATAATCCATTTACTGTTCCTGTGAGCTCTTTATAGACGCAAGCAGCTACTTGTGTGGCAGGAAGCACACACACACACTTACGTACTAAGCATTGGAGGTTACTTAAAGTGACAATGGAAATTAAATTTTAAGAACGTTTCCTTATAATTTACTCAATTTCCGGGTTCAGTTATGCAACGAGCTTTCGCTTGCAGCAACTTGATGCACTTGCCACAGATATTATACATGCATGTACATATGTGCAACGTTAGCTTAGACACCAGTGCCAGTTTCACTGCAATATTCAACACTGCATTTAGGTGTGTGCGACGCCATGAGGCAAGGGCGTCAATGCACATACGCACACACATACACACTAACAATATATTACAAAAGTAATAGCCGGAGTGTTGGCCAGCCAAGCCGCATGTTGAAGTTGCGGCCACTCGGTGACATCCATTATTGATGGCACACAACGGCCCAACTACGAGTATTTAAGTGGTTGAAGTGGCGTGATGGCGAACGGCAAGGGCCAAAGCGTTGCAGGGCGCTGGCGAAAGAATATTAAAAAATATTAAAGTTGACATTTGCAGTGAACAGGAAGTCACGAAGTGGGCGCGTGCGTAAATGTACTTTGCCACAAACACACGCATACATATACGATACATACATAAACTTAGCTAAAAGTTTTACACAGTGCAAGTACGTACATACTTACATACATATACATATGTATGTACAGATGAACGCTCTGATGCAAGAAAACTGCTGTTAATGGCCGCATTGTGAAAGTTATTGAAAACGGTTTTGAAATCGTTTAAAAAGTTTCGTGTTTCAATAAATAAAATAAAGTGTAAAAGTTATGATGTTTTTAACATTGACGCTTTAACAACTTATCAGTGGCCGGTGGCAAGTCGTTTACGAAATTGATTTAGTGTTGATTTTACTTACACATAGAGGTGATGGCTAAAATATATTTTGCTATTAAATTTTGAAGTGGAGAATATAGCAGAACGTTGTAGCAGAAATATGCAGCAAAACCTCTTATCAAATTTGACCCAGACTGTCAACAATTTTCTGTCTATTTCAATAAATTTTCCATACACTTGTTATAAGCCTCGGCTGGGATGGCCTTCGGTGCCTTCAGCGAATTTTGGCTTTTCCTGAGGATTTGTTTAATGAAAGTGGGATCATCAGTTTTGTTACCTAGCATCTCTTTTGCGACCACTACTCTACCTCGTGTTTGCAAAAGATTGAAGTCTTTTGGCACGAGTCTAGCATTGATCCATGCTTTATGAATTTTTACGATATTGCCATCATTAATAGATGATACGACTTGCATGAGGCAAGTTTATGATGACTTCACATGCTTCACTGACTGCTTTGAGCCCCTCAAATACTTGTGTTCGAGATAAAGTAGACTTCCCAAAATTTTCAGCAACATTTTTACCGATTCGGTAGCCATTATTTCATTCCATTAGAAACACAAAATTTCAAGGAAACTCGTAACATTTATGTTTCATGGTAAAAATCGCCGAACAAATGATAGCAACGCCTTTGAGATCCTAATTTTTGTTAAGAAATATTGTATATATGCAAAATCTGATAGCTTCCAAATATGTAGACCACACCGAGACTTAGGTCACTTAGCAGTTTCTAGGCTGTCATATCTTGTGAAATATTATATGATAGATCTCGCCAAGACAATAGCATTAATAATGTATATACTGAAGCTCTTTATATTTAAGGTACTGATCGTTTGCAACTATCTCTGAAATGCTATCTGAATATATAATATATAATTCATCCAATATGAACTTTAAGTCATTTAAATTCAATTAATAAAAATTAACTGATTATAAGTTGACGTCATGCCCTTTTCTCTCAGTGTTGAGATGTTTTATCAGGTGTTACCATATTTTCCTACATTTTCGAGCCGTCGTTTCTATCGCTAATAACTGGACAAAAAAAGTGAAGAAAACAAAAAATTATAGATAGAAGATTGCCGAAGGGAACGTCAAATACAAAACCAGCTGTCAAATCTTTATAGTATTTGTAAACAAAGTTTTATCTTCCTTGCGTTCATGACGTCACTAGCCAATGTATTTTGCAATCAGATGCACGCCAAAAAAATAGAGGCACGAAATTGTCGTAATATAATATTATCTATCTACGCCTTTTCAATCATTCTCGTCAAAAATAAAAACAAATAACATCCGATAGTGATCTTTTGATTAGCAATCAGTCGTTATTCATTTGTTATCAGCGAACTCTAACATCATATCTCTCCGCAT
This sequence comes from Bactrocera oleae, assembly GCF_042242935.1. NCBI lineage: Eukaryota > Metazoa > Arthropoda > Insecta > Diptera > Tephritidae > Bactrocera > Bactrocera oleae. Next base: position 60,042,039 of record NC_091540.1, on the reverse strand, counting down.
ATTACATATAGTAAAAAAAAATATTAGAATTCCTTAACAACCGAATAAACGTTTATCAAATATTTATATAGTTGTTTGAAAATAGTGTATTTTCTGTTTGCTTCTATTTTTTGATTTACAAAATTAAAAAGGTGGTAACTCTTCTCAGAAATATTTTGAACGGAAAGTCGTATGCTAAACATTTTCTTTCTTTTGAATTTTAGTAAATGAAATTTTTAATGAGGTGGCAACTCTTCTCAAAAAATATTTCTAGTTTTAATTTTTATAAGCGTTCTTAGTTGTATTATTTTAGTATTAAGACTTTTTGACTTAAAATTCGAAAGCAAGTGGCAACTCTCTTTTACTGTTTGTTTCAAATTAATCTAGATTATCTAATATCAGTTTAGCTTTCTATCTTGGAATTTATCATTATACCACATATGCAAAAATATGCTGTTTTAGTTAATATCAAGATTGCTTAGCTGTAATGGAGCACAGAATAAAGGTCTGAGTATGAAAAGTTAACTTTACTTGCATTATCCTTAAAATTCTCATCATAAGTAGATGAACAAAATATAGTGAATTGGTAATATAATTTAAAATTCGTCATGTTTTTTCGTTTTCACCCAAAAAAATGCAAATAGCTCGGAAGCATGAACAAGGATAACTTATAAAGAATTCTAATAACCAATATGTCATTTTTCTACCAACCAATCATGTGAAAATTGTAAATAAATTTATTCAGTGACGAGCAATCAAAGTTTTCATTTATCAGTGGCAAACATTTCCCTGCGTTGACATATCGACAAGTGAAAGCCATTTACCAAGTAAAGACAGACAAGCCATGTTTAGAAGACAAAGGCGCCCATACATATGAGTCTGTGTTTGCATTGTACTTGTAAGTGGTCGCACATCCATCAGCCCATCAGTTGCGTTGGCATTGACCGTAAAAGACACGCCTTATGATGATGCAGTTGTTGTTGCTGCCGTCTTGCATGGCCGCTGTAGTCTGAAGTGTGTCTACCAGCGACAGTGGCATCTTGGCATAGATGGCAAGGTATGTGTTTCTTAAGAAGATCAATATTGCGTACTGAGATTTTGCAACGTGCCGCATCAAGGGCGTGTCTAATAAAACTCATATCGTTCGAAGAAAGTATACACATATTCTTGGACTCAGAATTTAAACTGCGAAGCCTTTGGTTTATTACTAAAAAATATAATTAAACTTTATTTTAATTATATTCTTGCCAATTTTATATGTCAATAAGGTAATATGTGTTCGAATATACGGTGATCGACTTTGTTCAATGTTTATTAATATTATATTATATTAGAAAGCGGAGTTGCTCTCTGTTATTATGTTGTGAGGTGTTGTAGAACGGATAGGTTCTAGCGATCTTATTAAATAATGTTGAATACCATCTAGTGGTGTTGAAGTTGATTTAAAGGTGTCTTATAAATTTCAAAACATATTTTAAGAGAAGGACTGGTTTCTATCTACTTTGTCTTATCTTGATAAAAAAATATCAAAAATCAACCAAAGATGGAGTTATTTGGTCCTAATTAAATTCTGATGCTCTGTGTTCCACCTAGGAGCCCTGGGCATATGTACAAGTATATATAATATATATATACATATATTTTATAAAAAATCAATTAATTGACGATTATTAATTATCTAAAATTAACTAAAAATTTTAATCTATAATCGAAACAGGATTAATTTTTTATTTTGTTATTATATTCCATACTTAAGCGTTCTTTTATTCTAAATAACTTTACATGATATATTTTGGCTATATTCTTATCTTTCGTGTTCTACTCTTATTAGCTTGCAGTTAGCTCTTTCTAAGCAATTTTCGCATTTCAAATCATCGTGTTGGCATCAGCGAGACAGCAGATTCTCTCAACATCTGTTATGGTTCGACTCGACACATTTTGGTTAATGTTTTGGGTAAGCAGTCGGGTAGAGGTCGCAAAAGATATGCTTGACAACGTAGCTGAGGACCCTACCTTCATAAAAGGAATTATTACCGGCGACGAGAGATGGGTTAATGAATATGACGATGAAGCTGTCCAAAAATGAGTCGAAACCGAAAACACATCAAAGTCGACCGAAAATCAGGCTAATGTTCATCGTTTTCTTTGTTTAACCTGGTTAGGTTCCTTATGCACTCGTTTCGCTTGGTTAGACGGTCCATGAGGATACAACTTGTCCCTTGTAAACGACCGCATTTGTGTGTAGAAAATTCATATATTTTTCACAGCGATAACGTGCCGACACATTGTAGCATGATTGTGACTGATTTTTTTTGCCCAACACGAAACGAGACTCATCGCTCTGCCACTGTATTTGTCAGGTTCGGCTCTCTGAAACTTTTTCTTGTTTTCAAACTGAAAAATCCGCGTCGAGAAATGCGCCAAGAGTCCGTTAAAGATCATTAACTGTAGCCAATGAAGACCATCCGAGCCGAGGATTGTAACGAGTGTATAGAAAACTGGATTGGCGCTAGAACCTTCTTTGGAGGCGATAATAAAGATTTGCAGTAAAATACGTGAAAACAAATATTTTTTCTGTCAGTTCGGGTCCAATATGTCAAGATGCAGCAGATCAGTTGCCAATCGTAATACAAAATCCGAATTGTTTGTAATCGTTTTTTATGGCAAGGTTTTTTGTGACGTATATATCCTTAAAGTTTTTCAATTGCTTGTCAAGAAGCTACTGCTATTAGGAACACTCTTTGATGTCGATCGGAATTTGCGATCAAATCGAGGCCTTGCAGAGCCATCCAATATCAGAATTATTTATTTTTTGTATACATTACAAAGTGATAAAGACTGAAGGCACTATTCTGCTGTCATGTGCATACATACTTATACTTATTTACTTGACTAAATCTCAAAAATAAAGATTGATTCTTAACATATGTTCAAAATCACATAAAACCTTACGTATACATATGTATACTCATACGTGCAGCAGAAAGCTCTCGCCACTTGTTGTACACAGCAACAGAATTTTAATTTCGTTGCACCTGTTGCTACACAGCTACTTGTATTTATACATTCTCGCAAACATTCTATATTTGAGATCTCTAAATTACAGCATTTTAACGAAAGGCATTTAGAAATTCACAATAGTGCAATTAACCGCTCTGTTTTTGTTGTTCACACATCAATCAATCAAGGTGGCTCACCTTTCCCTCATTTCGTGCAGGTGCATGCCCATGCACTCACACATACCCACATACGTACTCGCTGCGCTTTTGGCAGAAAATTAAGTTCATAATAGGAAATGAAGTGCGGCCGCTGTTTGAAACGAATTCAGTCTATGGGTCAAGTGTTTCCCTAGTTAGCCACTCACTCAGCCAAATTTGACTCGACGTGTGCGCATGTGTGTATATGTTTGGTAATTGCCGCAGCGAGAAGCTGTTTGTTGGCGGCGTTTTGTGAAGTTAAAAAGTCACTTGATGTGTGTAGGCCAGTGAGCCAGTGTACCGTTAGCATACGATTAAATTGCGCAGACATAAAATCAAGCAGAGGAACAACAATACAAACTATGTGGTTGTTGTTGGTGTTATAGTTTGTGTTTTTTGTTGCCAAAGTTATTATTGTTGTTGTTATATTTATTGTTGCTGTTGTTGTTACACTCGTTATTACGAGTTTGTGGCGGCGTTGGAATGTTGTATCGCCAATTTGTGAATTTAATTGGAAATTGATTAAAAACGGCAACAATTCTCGACATCGAAAAGAATTTGCATGGCTCAGTGAACACGAAAATGCGACCATGTTTTTTTTTCCAATGCTGAAGCGGAGATAAATATGCGCAAATGTAATAATTTACATATATATACTCAAGTGAATGAGTAATGTCGCTGTTTGTTTTACATACAATATCATTGAGATCAATACATTCGATATTTTGTCGGAATTTAGGAACAGTTTAGTTTCAGACTGACTAGTTTTGTTTAGACTGACTTTTTCAATTTGGGTGAACTTTCTCAGAGAATAATAATTCTCCAATTTCCTAATAAAAATTTAAATTCGAAAACGTCTCTCTTCTTATTTGTTCAGAGAGAACGGTTATAATTAACACTTTCTGAGTTCAATTATGCTCTCTGAGATGATGTCTTATAACAAATATTTACTCAGTTTGAATTGATCAAATGTGAGGTTCCAAAGTCAAGATTGCTTAAGATTTAAATAATGATTCTGAAGTAGAGAAAATTGTCTTAAAATTCGAGACTTTGGGTCTTCCCACAATATATTGAGCTAAGGAGCTAAAGGATTTTTTGAATGGAATGAAGGCAATTTTTGAAGGCATTTCAATGGATCTCGTTTTGACAAAAATATTCTGGTAAAAAAAGTTCATATTTAAAAAAAAAAACATGTTTTCTCTCCGACTTTTCTATTTTAGGTATTTCGTGTATCTGAAATAAAATTTCGAACTCAGTAATTTCAATTTTGGTGCTCTATATTTTTCCATTCTATATATAGCTTGTTTCATTTCCAACAACGTTTCGATAGTCTCATTTCAAGTAATATATATTCTTAAGATCATTTAATTATAGTCACCTTGAGCTTGGACGCTAGAGGCCAAGTGTAAATGGTATGCTGGAATAAATACATATTCATAGGGAGGTCATCCAAACCCAGTCAAGCCAATGAATCCTATGCTGTGCCATAGTTAAAGCATTCAGGACCTGTACAAATGTGCTCTATAGTATTCCTAAAGTAAGGCCGTATATTTCCAAGAGCTCAGAGAATTCTTCTCTGGTGATTGCTTTCCCGTTTTAAGTTAATCGACGTGAAAAACATTCTTTAAATTTAATTTTGCCTTTATTTATCCATGGGTATTCTAAGAAAACCTCCATTCAGTCTAAATTCGTGTCCAAATATAATCTAATGACTCCTGTTTTATATCCTGAACAGTGTATATTAAGTTTGCTACGAAGTTTATAGCAACCATAAGGGTGTCGAATATCCTATGAAATAAATTATCTTAGATTATTGTTCAAGGTAAGGCTACAAATCTGAACAAATATCTATACTAATATAGCATATAGTGGACAATATATATATAGAAACTGACCGATCAAAATCAAAATAAACTGGGTTTTTTTGTACCCAGTGAGGGGTATTATACTCTTGAAGCAGTCGAAGTTATCCTTTTTTCTTGTTTAGTTTAAAGTTTCTTCTCGTGCTGTTTTTGGAGTTACAGACTTTTGACTTACTCCGTAGTTCTTTACTATTTAGTTAAGTTTATCTAAGTGTCGTTCCACCTGTGCTACAATAGATAGACAGATAGATCTATATTTTGTGTCCGCTTACGAAGTAATGAATTTTTCTCCAGAATGTGGTTAAACATGATCATGATCATGAGCTCGTTTTGGTAATGGTCATGTTGTATGGCCACCATTAACATAGGTATATGGTACAATGAAAATTATTGATACAGATCTGGAAATTTCTTTGCAGCACCTTGAATGTTTATCATATGTTGTAGAAAATATAAATTCAAAATTATTTTTGAATTAACATTAACATTCCTCGAGAGTTTCCATAGTATCAAGCATCTTTCTTTCGAGATTGTGCTTTTCACAAAAAAATATATATATTTACTTTTTAGCTCTCAAGATATTTTTTTTTTTTAATTTTTCTTAAAGTTTTTGAGGTTAAAGATATCAAACTTGACAGCTGTCAATTAAACCTGTAACAAATATAACACACACTTGTTAATTTCCATATGTTAATTAACAGCAACAATGTTGCACTTGAAATTCAAGCGGTCAGCTGCTTATCGACACACCCTCGTATGTACCATACATATCTACATATGTAAACTCTATATAAGCGCATATAACCTCAAATTAAACAACAGTGAAGTGGGCCAACAAAGAGTGCAACAAATTTTCATAATTACAGTGAAATTGTGCTTTAATGGCGTTACGGATTTACGGACAGAAACTGCAACTTGAGTCAATATATCCGCGTGTATGTAATTTCATGAAATGTTAATGAGTTCTGGCAATGGGAAAACTTAATAAGCATTCGACCAAAGGCAACAAATGCTGTTGTTCAATTTTCAATTCTTATTTTTCTTTCTTCGATTAACTGCAATTCGATTTAACTGCAACGAATCGCTGCTGGATCAGCAAGGATTCAGAATTTTAATTCAACGTAAAGATAAATGAACGGAGTGCTGCCACTTGTGAATACAATTTGTTGTGAATATGAATGGCTTACGAGTGTGTTTGTGTGTATGTGTGCGTGCGTGCGAAAATTCTCAGCGCTGCGTTTTCCGGAAGTGGCGGTGCGCTGTAATCGCATTATAACGGGTGCAGACTCGCAACTGCATTTCTCGAAAAATCTAGCGCAACAGTAAATTGCTGCTGCAACTTGATTTTCAATTCGCGTGAAATGCTTGTTTTGCGGCGTTGGCTAAAGCAAACAACGTTAATTGCTTGGATTAATGTCGATTGACGCTTTCACGCGCTCAATTTTGCTCCAATTTAGAAAATCACTTTATTCAGCAGCGAAATTAGCTTCGAATTAATGCTTGTGATGTACACAACCACATTTGTCTTAAGAATGTGTATATGTATGTGTTAAGATGTGTATTTAGCTGCTTTAATCGAGTATTTGCTTTGAATTTTTTGCTCAATTTGGTGCGTGTTTTGTGTTGCTAATCAGCGAGTACAGTTGGCGGACGTTAAAGTATGAGCGGTGAGAAGAAAATGTTGATGTTTATGGTTTGGTAATTAAAAAATGACTTTGTATATTAGAATAGATGATGAAAACAAAAAAGAAAAAAAAATTGTTTGAAAAAAATAAAATAAAATTAAATACAACATGAAACTTGAAAAAAATCATGATTGGAATTCAGTAAATAGCTTGTACTGAATAATAATGATTTTAAGCCTTCAAAAATACTACTTTTAGCAATTTGCGGTTTCCACAGGCAACAATTACTATCTCAACAGTCTTTATCCAAGGCAATATTGTTAATAAAAAGAAATAGAAATTTTGCAAATATTTCTAAAGTCTTGCCTTTCAAAAGAGGCGTTGCCAAATCATAAAGTATTTTCTTCAAAGAAGAATACGTTCAAAATGAAAATTTTCTATTTGTTAAATTTTTGTCATACAATTCTTTTAGGTTTTTTAAATGTTTAGCACAAAATCATTATCTCGAAAATGCCAGTTCTTTACCATTTAGGAAATAATTTTCACAAGATACTCAACTCCCACTCATAAATATTGCTAATGAGAAAGGGGTTTTCTGACAAGGAAGCTGGTAGAATTTTGACAATATTTATTGCTAGTTGAGGTTGGACTTATCGCTATCCAAAATTCATGACATAAAATGTTACGCCAACTTACTCTCTGAGCAAGCTTTTTTTTTACGCTGAAAACTTGTTCAGATGTGGCTTAAAACTTTCCATAATTGACTTTCACAAAAATTGAATAATACAGTCGTGTCAAAATTTAGTCATTACTATGTAGCATTGTATTTGATCGTAACTAATAGTTTCCGGGATATGCCAGTACAATCGAAATATAGAAGTCGTTTCCATTTTAATACATTTTCTCGATTCGGTGTTGTCATTTTATTGTTGTTAATGTGGCTTAAGTTTGTCAAAATGTATCATTAAATTTGACATAAGCAAAGTTGCGCACTATTATCCAAATATCAATTCCAATTCCATTATAAGTATAGATTCGATTTGTTTTCAACTCTCGGGTTTTTTTGGAGAAATTTACTCTTCGGAGTGGTATAAAAAATTGAAATCTTATTTCTTCGAGCATTACCTGACAAATATATTTAAAACGGGTTTTTGTAAATTTCAAGTCGCTCGGCCCAGCTGCTTCGGAAAAATGTTTCTTTTCGACTCTGAAAACAGCATTTAGAGAAAAAGGCGTTTAAAGTTTTGGGAACCGATTATACTAAGTTAGAAGTTCAAGAAAGTAAAACTTTCGGAGAATATTCTCAAATACCTATATGTACATTCGTTGTATAGAAAAAAATAGTATAAAAAATGAGAATTTTTGTAAAATTGCTTTTATTTTTTTTAACATCTAGAAGCGGCTCACTCACTGTTAAAGTAAATTTCGAGTTAAAATTTTTATTTCGTAAAAATTTTTTGGTAAGTGTTCTAGAAGCTGTGGAGAGTCCTCTTTCTGTCCTATTAAAAGTTATCAACTTAAAAAAAAATTTTGTGGACATTATTGGAGTTTTAAAAAGAAGTCTTAAACGAGAACAAGCGTTAAAATAAATTTTGAGTCAAATACCGTCAAATTCGGTAATTTTTATATAAATGTGAAGAGTTTAAACCAAAAAAAAATATTTTTTTGTCCAAAAAAAATTTGAACTCGAAATTTATTTTAAAAGTGAGGCCTCTAGATTTAAAAATTTTTTTTCCAAAAATTTTCATTTTATATAATCTACAAATTTTACGCTCAGGCTAAGCAAAAAAAAAATTTTTGTTTAGATCCACCCTATATCCACCCATAATCTATAAAATTATTATTTTTATTCAATAGCACTCTAAAGCCAAATTAAAACCCTTAGAATAAAAAAAAATCCATCGCAAACAGTGAGAAAGCACATAGAAACAATAAGCGTCCCCAATTCAATGACGAGCTACTGTATACAGTGTATGTACGTCAATGTTGCGTATACGCATAAGTGTGCCAGCGATATGATTGCAATTTAGCGTTTGTTTTTTGCGCTGCCTCATCAACATTATGCTCATTACTAGCTTATATTTACTTTTGTAGTGGTTGTTGTTTTTGCTTTCGTTGTTATCGCCACCACAGCCCGAGAGTCAACAATCAACCAACCGATTGGGCACAATCAAATCATGGAATGCATTAACAAAGCGGATCATGTTGCTGTCGTTCGATTGTTGTCCGTCAGTTTCACTGCGCATTTTTTCGTCACAACAAATACATAGCTATACGCGTATATACAAATATGTTTATGTGTATGTGTACATGTATTTTCCTAATAAGGTAATACCAGCGCGGCGCGTTAACATGGCAACTTGTCGCTTCACTCGCAATTACGCTGGACGCTGCCGCCGTTTTTGCTGCGTAATGAAGCTACGTGTTTGCGCATTTTTTCACCAGCCTCCGCGCCACTGTCCGCCGCACACCTGCTGCTCGCCTTGGCCTTTAACTGCCTTACGCTTGCGCTTAGCATTGAACTTGAAAAACACAATGCAATGCCATGCTGTGTTGTGCTGTGCTATGTTTGATTGTGCGCCTACCGTTTTTTGTAATGCATTGCTGCTGTTGTTGTTATGGCGAGCTACTGCCGTCTTTATTGCGATTGTTCATAAAAAGGTGCGCAACAACAATAACTGGCCGCTCAGTGGCATGCCACTTAGAAGAAAGTCACAGCCGTTTTAATGTTAAAAATCAGCGTTATTTTTTGTTTGTGTTTTTGTTTTTGGCTTTTGTGTGATATCTGAAATTGGTTGCTCAATTCCAAATCGCTGCTCACTTGCACTGCCATTGCGATGTTTGAGTGTTGTTATTGCTTGTTATTGGCATTGAAATGCCTTTGAAGGCATGTTGCAAGTTTTCACTCACCCAAAGCATCATTTCCTATTCGTTAGCATCACAACAACAAGAAATTCGTGCAAACTTAAACATAATTACATATGTGTGCGAAAGTCCGAGTGCGTAGATTTCAAAGTAAATGTGTTTTTCCTTTTTATGAATTTATGATAGTTTATGGAAGTTCTACTATTTTCTATTAAAAAGTGCTTAGGTGTGGAAAAAAGTGGGTTTGCCGTAATTTGACGCGATTTAGCTATCTGGTAGCTGTTATCTTTGGAAACAATTGAAAATTGAAATTTCTAGGAGAAAGTCATAGCTGCATGGAAAGTTTCGTTTTATGTGTTCGGTGTGTCTTCTTTTCATCTATGTATGTTTTTATCGAGCCGGCGAGATCAAACTTGACAAGTCGCCACAAATTCAAGTTATTAAGTGAAGCTAAATATCCCCTTTTATATGAGGTTTCTCGCTTTGAAAAGACAGCATGCTTTCTCGGCTGCTGCTGACGGGTATCACATTAAGCGCTTCCGAAATTGGAAATTTCCTAGATAATTCTTATCACTCATTGTTTAATCTCGTGCGTAGCTTTATGAGTTGTTACCTAAGGATCTGTTACTTAATTTTTTTTTTAAAGAACCTTAAAGTTTTCTCATCAGCTATTGTGACCACCTGCTCTTCAGCGCCATACTGAAGCTTTTCAGAAAGTGTTATCGTATTAAGATATTCTATTCTGTCCTGAAATATGATGCTAAGATATGATTCTGTGCTGAATTCTGACTTACATATATTATATTGAGTAAAAATAAATTTTTTGATTCAAAACTTTAAAGCATACGACAAATGATTTCAATATACAATTTTCACATACTTTTTTTTAGGCAAGTACTGAAGTCTTTTAAATAGTAAAGAGTGAAAAAATTATAGTAGCCCCAAATTTCATGAAATAATAATTTTTTTTAGTAAAAGATGAAAAAAATACACAAAAGATTTGTTTATTTGGAACTTTCACATACATTTTGCGGTTATGTGAAAAAATGTTGGCATAAAAATCGTAGATCTGTTTGTTACCTACAACTTTGCCTCTTAACTTTTTTCTATACAGTTCGTGTTTTGCCGGAAATCGAGATAAGCCGTTTTTAACCTTGAAAAATCAACCACCTCACCCCTTCCTCTTCCTGATTGCCCGTAAATTATTTTTCGTAAAATTTTTTTTTTGTATCTTCCTTATATAATGGATTTCAGCTTGCTATGATTTTTCAAAATGATCGACAGTGGTCTGTTATAGGTCTCCGCAAAGATGATTTCTAATGCCTTTATTGAGTGTAATTTTCTGGCCTCAGTTGACTCAGTACTGTTCTCTGGAGCAAATATTTCACTTTCGAGAACCGAAAAAAGACACAGGAACAGATATGGTAACTGAGCGGTGACTTTTGCTTGTTGTTTCTTGATACCTAGAATGCAGCTTTCTATACCTACTCAACGTTATCTTACCTTCTCAAGAAATAATCAAGATCCGTTAGAGAACTTGGGGGGCTTATTTGTATAATTTTTATACAATTTCTTTATTTGTTCTATCTATATCTTTAAACAAAAGTATGTATGTGTATGTCTTGCTTGAGGCATATTTTTCATATTTTAACCGCTCCCAGTGAATTTTTCTCTCGTTTAAGTAGATTGAAAAGGAATGATAACCTGAGGGTTCACTAAAATCTGAAGAGCCTCCTACAGCTGAAAAAATTTTCCGTCAGCCATAGAACTCAACTTTATCTAGTACCGAAAAGTGATAACCTGTTAGTGCTTTCTTACGCGCCGTACCTGAAATTTTCAATCTCCTAATGGAAAACGGAACTTTGGCGGACAACAGTATCACAAAAGGATGGATGTGACAAGAAGTATTATAGTATGTGCAGTTTAAAATATATATCACTAGCTTTGAAATGAAGTTTACCCTAAATAAATCCAACTAGCTAAGGTTTAGTTCGAACCAAGACCCAGCTAATTTCGAGACATTGACCGAAAACCTGCTAATTGGAATTACTGGATTTCAATTACGAAATCATCTTGGTTCTGTGAAAGATAGCCAGCTTTTCTAGCTGTATATAGCTCCGTCTTGTTCATCGTTGATTGTGATGACCTTACCTATAGTGTTGACATTATTTTGCTATACAAGGTATGTTGATGACGTCACGTTAGCAATTGTAAACATTATTCCATAGCATCGTATTCACTCTCAGAACAATTCTGGTATTCTCAAAAGTTAGTTCAAAATTTCACAAAATGAAATCTCGATTCCTCCTAAACGTATGTATATATATGCTAGGTAGTGTTCAATCTTTTACTTTTGACATATGCATTCTTTCAATATTATTCCAATTATTTTGTAGCCTTTTAAATCGAATTAAATTTTAAAGCTCAGCAAACACGCCCGCAGTCATCAACGTTAGCACGTTTGTCAAGCGCAAATGTAGATTCATATCTTATTCTCCCTTAAATTTCTTTTATTCTTTTCATTCGTCGCGATTTATTGCTTTATATGTGTTATCCACGACACTAGCAGTCGCAATTTATCGTTATTCCTGTTGCAAGAATTCTACTCTACGCTTCCGCAAATTTTCTGCCATTCATACGCCCCCACCTCGGTCCTCGCAAACAGCTGCAATTTGTCAGCTTGAAAGTTCAACATTGATTCGTGCAATGCAATAACTGTAATATTTGTTGAAAGTTTTTATACTCGCGACTACAATAAAAGAATTTAGCAACGAGTCGTCAGCGTTGCGGCGGCGATAAAATACCGGAGATGTCCTTTTTATTCGATTACGACATAATGAAGTAACGCCACCCTGTCACTCAAGCATGTGCTGTGCCATCTGACTTGTCGTTTCATAGATTATCGGTTTTTTTTGGTGTTGCAATGTAATAACCGTTTAAGTGTGTGGGAGTTTAAATTGTTTTGACTAGTATTCTCTTTATAGGGGTAATCGTTTTATAAAGCTGTCTTCATTTAGAGTATGATGAATCGAACGAACAGCTGGTTAAATTCAAATGTGTATAGGATAGTAAGCGGTATTAAATTCAACTATATAACTGCCACTTTTATATATAGAAAGATCTTTGCAGAATATTATTAAAAAAGAAAATATTATCTCAAAACCATTCAAGCAATAACGAAATTTCGAGACATTCCTTATGCCCTATGTGCGCGTAAATTCTTTAAATGATACGAATGTTCCAAGTACCGTTATAAAAAAGTAACGGTATAAGCTTGAAAACAGTTTTGCTCTTAGTAGTTCATATTTCGGTTTCGCGTTTCGATTTCTAATTCATAATACTGGCTTTTGAATATCAATCATTTAGGTCTTAGTTCTAAATTTTGAAATTTAATTTCTAATTAAAACTACTAATTCTTGTATATCCATCATTACATTGACAGTTTCATCTTTTGCGTGTTGTGCTTCTGATAATTATTTTTGAATACTACATTTTTGAAATTAAATTTTAAAATTATGATTTCAACTTTTTAATCGGTTTGTTTTCGGTTACATTATATGAGTTTAATTTGGTTAGTTGTGTGTTGAGTTTTCTGTTTTGAGATTTCCAGTTAGAGGATTCAGTTTCTATTTATTATTTGTGAATTTTTGAGCGCTGAAAATTGTTTCAAGCATAATTTTTGGAATCATGCCTAACTTTTTTTGTTTTCATCGTTGAGTTGTTTTGCTTTAAGATTTTCAGTTTAAAATTTTGATTATGAAATTAAGCCGTTAGTTTGATCTTTAGATTTCGTACTTTAAAGTTTTATAGTGAAGAGTATAAGTATAGAAGATAAGTTCTGAACTATAATGTAAAGTTTTGAGAATTCGAATTTCGAGTTTTAAAATATTTATCTTGGGGCGTTAGTTCTATTTTGAATGCTTTTGAACACTACGTAGAGAATTTGTTTGGTGAAAAACATTATCTGCCCTTAGTTACATATATTTGAACTTAGCATTAGGAAATAAATATATGCCATATTTTTTTTTGTTTACTTTTGAGACTTGAATCATGATTTTCGAATTTATGTGTTTCGATTTTAGCTAAATCTTGGAGCTTGGCATTTGGATTTTAAGTACATTTTTAAGTTTAAAGTTTTCAGTTTTCAGTTTTTAAATTGTTCAATTTCTTTCTTTTAACAGAGTTTTGAGTTTTAAAATCAAAATTCTGGACTTTTAAGAGATTTTTTCAGATTTTTTTTTACATTTTTTTCGATTTGCATTTTATGTTTTAGAATTTTGAGTTTTAAATTTAAATATGTAGATAATCAGTTTGAAAAAGACCTTCGTAATATTTTTTGTATTATAATATAATGTGGTTTGCGGAGTCATAATTTCGTTTCGTTTTTTGAGTTTTAAGTTCTGGGTTTGAGATTTTTTTTGGGAGTTTTAGCTTCTTTAAGAATTCGGACAATCGTTAGTTTTAGTTTTCTTTAATTTTTTAAAGTTCTAAATAGCAATATTCGAATTTGGCAATTTAGGTTGTGATATGTGTGCTTTGCATAACCCGTTTTCCATCGAAAATATTGTTAAGTAGGTTCGGGTTATGATTTGTGAACTTTTTGGAAAAGTGATCATTTTTTAATTTAACAAGTGATATATTCTAAAAATTATCTTAGCAGTTGAGATCTTAAAAGCAGTTTCTTAGGGTAAAATATATCATATTTCAATCTGCCAAACTAGTTATAGACTAGTTACAAATCTAGTTTACCATATCCTGCTGGTATTCGTTGAAGCTTCAAATATATTGACATACCTATACACATGCATATATGCGCTTGTATCCATTTTCATTTCACAGCTTCTGGTTATAAGAATTCTGAATTCTCGCACATGTTCGCCCTCCTCATATGAGAGAAAAATGTATATTTGGATTCTAGATTTTTTGCAAAGAGCTAGTGACATATTAAGGATAAATAAAAAGCGCAATGGCACTGACACACTTAACAACAAATACAGTGCGAGTTTTACTAGGTGTAAGCCACTCATACACACGTACATACGAGTACATATATGAGTATACCGAAGCGTGCACCGTCATCCAAGCCCCTTGTAGAGTGTCGCATGTGTCAGGTGGTGTTTGGTTCTTGGCCACCGTGTGCAGTCATTGGCAACAAGTGAATGCATTTATTGGCATCGCTATGCATTAGTGACGCTGTTTATCCAATTGCCGTTGCTCTGGATGTATCACACAAGTGTGCAGCGTTCTGTCGGTAAGTGTGATCCTTGGCTTGCCAAATGTATATGTGCATATGTGTGTGTGTGTGTGGGAGTTTACATTTGCTGAAATATGGAATTATTCCAAGGCAATTTGATTTCCATGTGGCATTTGAACGTTGGAGCCACAGAAATGCTGCATATAGTTGACTGCAGCCACAAGTATTACATTGCTCACATACTTAACGGTAAATATACACTGGTATAAAATGTGTTTTGGCGCATATATGCTCAGCTAGGTATTCTTCTAGTTGTGAGGGTACAAATATTTTTTATTTTTTCTACAAAAGTACTTTCATGAATGTGACTGTACATCGAAATGCCATTTTTCGATTGATTGTTGATAAAATTAAATTTGGAAATATATGAAGTAAAAAAGGGAACATCGTATATAGCTTTTTTCTTTTATAAATATGGATTTTTGCACTTCTAAAGCCTTTTAGAGCAAGCTCTTGAAGTTTTATAGCATATCTAGCAAAATTATTGCCGAAAGCAAGTCGCCTAGGCATCAGCGAAGCAGAAACAGGGAGCTGAACTATCTTAACATTTTATCAAATAGTATTAATGCTAATCAGAAACTCAAAACTACGAACGAAGATACGAACTGTTTCTTAAGTTGTCTGAAAAACTTATATGAAATATTCTGTTTTAAAAATCTTGCCAGACTTAAGGAACTAAAAAAACCTGCTAGTTCCTTAGTTTTTCTAACAACATCAATAGCCACTGAAAGTTCCCCAATGCGTTGAATCAAGTTATGAGGCACACCTACCTCGAAATTATAAAAAAAAAATATTATTTATTCAAAATATACGTATTAAAATTTTATATTTAAATTTAATTTAAAATGTATAATTGGTTGAAATGTCTGATTTGAATTCTCTTTCTCAACCGTACCGTTTCTCTAGTCCATTTTTTCGAAAAAATATAAAGTCATACCTTAAAAATTCAGCGAGAAATTCCTAAAGACGAATAGAAAAATGCCTGAAGTTTTATATAAAGGTATGTTGTTGTAAAGAAAGTTGTAAGACCGCGTTTTTGTCTACCTCAATAAATTAATTTAAATAAATTTCCAAATCAGTTATTTAACTTGAGCAAAGAAATTAATTCCAAACTAGAAAACACATCAATTTTAAACCTAATGCCATTGTTTTCCCTTTCTCTTGCTCTCATTTTAATAATGCTTGCAAAAATTAGATTAATGCTGCGTCTGTAAAAAGTAAACTTAGTGAAGTTGTATGGATTTTCAAGTAGATCAGTAGCCTTATGCAATACAAAATATCGATATGGCAGCCAGGGTTAGTAGACTGGGAACTCTAGTCTAGTCACAAATTTGTTGAGACGGCTAGTGTCCGTTTTGGCTATGTCTTCTGGTTCGCCTAGGTAAGACTATAAGTGCTGTTTCAGACTCAGCGTAGCAAAGGCTGGACAATGGAGGAGAAAGTGCCTAGATGTTTTCACCTCACTCTCTCCTTACAATTTTGACAACTAGTGTTCAACAAGATTTTTAGCTTAAATGCATGAATGCCTATTGGACAGCATCCAGTAAGAACTCCCACGATTGCGGCAAGATGAACTTTGCTCAAGGCAAGTAGTACAGTAGATCTCCTGCGTTCTACTCTAGGCCAAAAGAAACTTGCAGTCGCACAGAAGCTGGTCGTCGACGCGCTGGTTGGTGCTAAGCGCACGCGGGGTCCACTAGTCTGGTGCTAAAACGCAAGACGCTAATATTGAGCCAACTTGCTCCCATTCCGATTTGAGTTGAGCACGGCTGCTTCCTTTGGCTAGCTCATCTGCTTTGCAATTGCCAGCGACTACGCTGTGATGATTGTGCTTCAAATGAAATAAAATAGTGGCTATAATTAAGTTGCATCGAAGCTCTTACACATTGCTCCTGAAATTACTGAATATTTGAGTGAGTTGTTTTCAATTTTTGGAAAAAGTCCAAATAGTAATGGCTTTTGAATACTTCCAATTTCGAACATATACATATGTGAATATATAGTACAAGATTTATTTGAAAATTGAGTTACTCCTATGCTTCTATATATCCATCCCTTGTTGTGCATTGCATGAGCTCCCAATCATTTTATTAAAAACGAAAATTTCACAATCAACTCACAAACTTTTCTCATCAAACAACTGATGACTTGGTTTTGTTGGATAATTTGATTTTAAGTTGTATCTTAAAATGGGTGAAGCCAAAGGAATTGTAGAAGGTGGTAACGAATATGTACAATATATATATATATGTGTTAGTGTGTAAGTTCCAATCTTTAGGGGTATATAGGAGGGGAAGAAATTGTTTGCTTGCTTCAGCTGCGGTTTAATTAAAATATGCAGCTGACGTTCAATTGGAATTTGTGGCAGGGACATGTGTAAAATATAAATGTATTCATACATTCGTATATCTATACAATCAGAGACGCATACATACATACAGTTATATATTTATATCAGGTTTGTAACATATTCATTTAAGAGTTTGTTTGTTGTGTGGAATAAGTATGATCGAAATTTATAAAACGACTCGTATTTGGAAATATTTATGAATAGAGAAAATAGTTAGCTGATGGCATATTTGAGATAAGTTGCTTTGAGAGGGGCAGCTTGGTTTGACTAATATTAAAGATGAAGTCAGAAAGAAAATTTCATATTATTTTAATTTATTTAAATATATGGAAATAACTCTATGTAAATTAAAAAAAAATAATACTTACAAAAATATATTTTTATTTATTTTTACTTTCAGGTGAGTTGCACTTCAACTTTGTTTTACGGTAACCCATAAATGAGTTAAATTGGTATGTATGTATGTAAATATGAAATTTATGGTTTATTTCAAAGTTTTATTTGTATGTAACTTAAGCAACAATAACACTTAGTCTCTTATGGGAATATTTTAAAAGAATAAGTAAAGTAAATGAAAAGTTTAAAGGTTTATACAAGGGTGGTCATTTCATGTTTCATGTTTCGATCGCAGATACATTTGCTTCTGTTACTCGGGAGAAAAGTATAAGACCACAGAAGATATTATGTTTAAATATTTGTCTGAAGAGAGGAGAGAAGCCGTCTTGTGCAGATTACAATATAAAATCTGAAAAATAGTAAATATTTGGTTTTTCTGATACCATAATTCAATACTATTATAGCCAAAGCTATAGATTATAAATATAAGTCCGCTTGGAATACAGTCAATATATTACTTTAGACCTGATTTTGATTTTCAGTTTGTGGTTATGTATAACTATATGCTACAGTAATCTGATCTGAATTATTTATTTGGAGATTATAGCATTGCTTTGAAAAAAAAGTTTTCCATACAAAGATTTGATTTTGAACGTTCAGTTTATATGGTTTCCAGGATGCATATTTCATGAGGAAATGTGCAAAATTTTAGATCAATATCGCAAAAAGTGAGGAACTAATTTGCGTATATACTGACGAGCATGCAAACTGTTTAGGGTAAAATAATAACTTTGTATGTACAATAAATATCCCAGCTTTCCGGTATTTTGAGGTATGATGAAACATCGAGCTTTGAAGAGAATACCATTTACTCTAATACCATTGATTGATAAATCTTTAGTAAAAAAATGGTACCAAGCTGTAATAATATTCCTGATTAATAGTCTAGTTTCTTTTTAAAGCGATCTTCTGAATGTGGACTATGTGTAATATTATATATAATATATAAGCTTGTATAAATGTGAGGTTAGGTATATAGTATAAAAGGATTTTTTTGCAGTTTCTAAAACCTCTGCGAATATTCTGAACAGTACTTGGTAAAAACCTATTGATTAGGTTAATTTTTTAAACTTTCTTTATATACCCGAATTCGACTACATCGGTCTAAGAACAAGAAACAAGTATGCTAGATTCTCTACCTTGTTGTTGGTAATTGTTTTTGGCTCTAGGTCTGTGATCTTAATATAGTATCGAAATTAAATTGTTGAAAGAGGGGTGATGTGCTCCCTTTTATGTTACTTGTATTTGGATAATATTCTTTTAACTTTTTAATTTTTCCAGCGGTCCAACACTGCTCCCTTTTCTCTACTTCTGTGCGGTTTTTTTTTTGTTTCTATGGTGAGCCGATGTTTTCACCAATTGATTTTCAGTGTTAAATCTTAGAAGTCATTTGGAGCCGCGTAATTCATTGCTCTCTCCCAATTTTTAATAATATTGTTGTTATTGTTAAGCGGTTCATCGAGTCCCGACCATAACTACTTAATTCGCTTGCCAATTGTAATCAAAATCCATATATTCTGGAATTTATTGCAATTCTGTTGGTCACGTGACAATGACATTTGCATATTTTCACAGTGACATTGCGATATTTTAATATTGATTACATTCGAAATAACTTTTCATATCAATGTATAAATCATTTTCCAAAAACAACAACAGAGTTATTATTATTTATTAGTAAACCAATGACAGAGTGTGTAATACCCATATAATCCGCCTGGATCTAAAATGTTAACCTACATACACAAATACATTTTTATTATGAGTTATAGCCAACAAAAGGATGCAGCTAATCCATTTATTAATTTGATTCTTGTTGCATTTGTTGTACGAGTATATATAATATGTATCCGAGTCAAAAAACTGTATGAAAAATAGCAGCAAAATGTCATTCGCCAACGATGATAAATGACGTGGGCAGTTGCTTTATTATTAACAAATGCACAGAAATACACACATACATACTCGTCAATAACATATGCATGTGTGTGTGTGTCCGCATTTGTATGAATTCCTGCATATTTGATTTACTAGCATGTGGCAGATGAGCTTCGGATAATAGTAAAATTCTCTGTATTGATACATTGCGGTAGTTATCATATACCAACATACATACACACATGCATATATAAATGTGTAAACATACAAAACAACACCACAAGTTGTCACTTTGATGGACAGCAAACATTTTTCAAATAACCAAAGTGAAAAGCGCCCGATATGTGCGTGTGTTGCCTGACAATGGTGTTTCTGCAGCGCATAAGCGGATTTGAATGAGGATGCATAAAACAACAAAATATGTATATAATACGACCAAAATGTAGTCATGTTGCTAACACATTGTTGACACTTTAACGATTGGCTCTGCAAGTTTATTATATTGCGGAAAACACTAATATAACTCGCACGGGCATGCGCGAAGCAATGACAATTTTGCTGCACACAAAAGAATGTGAAGATTATTTTGACTTTGCGGTGCGTGATTCATAGCAAAGAATGTGCAAATTATCTTATGCTTAGAAAGCAACAAAAGAGTTATTATCTAGGCATTTTTACAGAAGCTATAAAAACTGTACTATCAAAGGAATAGTGAAAGAGCGTACAGATTCTTAATATACTTTAAAAAAAATACAGAAATTAATTAGTTTCATAAACCCCGAAATTGGTTAAAGTAAATATAACATTTTAATCCCGAAACGCTTGCTGAATCCCGAAATTTCGGTATTAGGTTTTTCAACACTAGAAGAAAAAAACAATAAACTTTTTTTACTGAAAATTCGGACATACAATCCGGATTGGTATTTCTATTCGCGAAAGTGTGGTGTTTGAATCCCGAAATTTTGCGATTTTATTTTCTACCATTGTAATAAAAATATACATTCAATTTTAGACTGCAAATCTAAACATTCAACATGTAAATCCTGAAATCAACATTTCAATCACCAAACGTTTGGCGAATCCCGAAAAATCGGGATTATCTCTTTCGGCATTAGAAGAAAACAATATGTAATTTAAATCTTTGATTACAAATGAAAACAATCAATCCCGATTCGTATTTCCAATCCCGAAATTTGGGTGCACGAATCCTGAAATTTTAAATATTCGATGAATTTAAAAATTAAAAAAATTAATTATTATTGTGCATTATATTAATTCACTCCCGAAATTTTATGGTCTTAGTTTCCTCCAATACAATATCAGAAGATTTACATTACAATCCCGAATCAACTTTTCAATCCCGGTATTTCCTTATCTTCCATACAGCTTTTACAGCTGACGTCGGGTAATATTCTCAACCTTACAGCATGGACACTGATAAGGCAATGGCTTGTTAGAACTCCCACTACTAGAAAGAGGCTAGCCTTTCTGAAGGCGAGCTCCCTTATGATTGATATAGGGTCAAAAGATTCTTGCGACCACGCTTGAATCGATGGTGGCCCAGCGCTGACCAAGCTTCTGCGAAGCCCGGCTATTCAGTAGTAGAACACTCGAGGAGAGGGGAGCAACGACCCGTTCCCATTCTACTGATGGCACGTGGATCAGCCCTGAACGCACGTAGCCACTTTTCTGGTTGCACTCCGGAGTAGTAAATCGACCACTACCTTAATGGGAGCAACCTCAGCTTAAAAAACACTGCAATAATCTGGAATTCTGAAACTGAAATTGATAACCTTCCTTCATAGTTTATATTTTACGATGATTTTTTCCGAACTTTCTGTATTAATGTATGCAATATATCTTAAGTTCGCCGGTTTGTCGATTTTACAATATATAGCATCTTGAAACAATTTTAAGCTTTTTTTGTCCCAAGAAAGAAACTTGTCCTTCTCGGGTTTTCGACTTCAATTCGTTTTGGTCGTTCATTTTAAGAGACCAATTGTATGTATACTAAAAATTAAAAAATACGTGCTTGAGAGAACTAACCCTTATGGCCTCAGAGTTATAATGTTTGTATAGAAAAATTAAAATATTTGGGTCAGGGCTTCAAGCCAAAAGTGATATCGGATATTTGCTTTACAAAGGCACATCAGTTGATTAACCAAAAAAAAAATTTGTGTGGAACGAAGGTGTCCTTAGTAGTACTAAAAGCCAGTTACGGTCTTGTACAACTACCCACCTTTCAGCTCTAAGTTTGTTAAGTTGAATAAGCTTAGGTTCTGGTGTTCCAATCAAAATATACTTGAATTGTACTGAGCTTACTGCTGTGCGAAATCATTTTATTATCAACGTGATAAATTCAGTACAAATACACCGACAACATGACGAGTTCATCAATATTTGTGGCTTTTATATAATCATACATGATCACTAATATACCAGAACACTACTCTTTTTCCGTCTCTTCTAACCCACTCAATCAGAGCATAAAGAGTTCACTCTCATTGTGTCTTCATCTAGCATGCTTAGTTTCTAATTATTAAGTCTATTAAGCTGTGTGCAAAATATCAATTAAGCATTTTTTATTATCACAACAAATCCTTTACTCAAATCCTTTTACGATATTTATTTAGAAGACTAAAATATATTGTCTGTTACTTCAAGTAGCCATTAGACAAGCTATGCTGTGAACACGCACGCTGCAAGCGGCAATCTGTGCTGCCACTGAGTGCTCCCTGTTGAGGCATGCCATGCCGGCAGGTCGAGTGTACTGCTAAACAAGCATACGATAGTGAGATATCTTCCAAGTATAAGATTTCTTCATACATAGTACAGGCAAGTCTGTACTTGCTTGTGTGTGTGTGTGTGTGATGCTGGTTGGCTGACTTGCAATTTCTTCAGTTTAATGTTGAAATATTTGCTTTACATGTATGCACGCGTTGTGCCACTAAGCGCTCATTGAGTTTTATGTTATTTTTATTCATATGTGCGTATTTAGTTTAGTCGAAAATGCTCTTCAGCGTTCAAATGGAAGCGTACTTAAGGCGCGTCTAATGGGGGTTTCATGCATTTTGTAGGTGTAGATATTATATTTACATGCATACAAATATGTATATACGCAAAATCATATATATACATATGTATATATATATATAAATATGTGTTAAGAAATTTACTTACACATTTATCCATACATATTTGTTTATGCTCATCATAGCACGTAGCAGCCGTTTGCCAGTACACCAAGTCGTATGAGTAACCAATCTGCAAAGGGCTTGTTCTTTTGCGAAAAAATAAAGAAGTAGCAAAAATTCAAAGCTATTACATATAAATTGTTATTGTCTCATGTACATGTGTTAGTTTTCACACACACACCGGAAATGGCATCAGACACACACTCGTGCCGAGTTGCTTTATTAAAATGGCATGCTGCTGTCGCTTATGCTACGATGCCATCATATGAGCCACTGGAGCATCGTTTACCGCAACAAGCATGCTCCTTTCACTGCTCACAGCCTAATATATGCCCTGAGAATTTAGGACTGTAGTAAAAATTGAAATGCGAAAAAAGAGCAAAAAGGGCGCAAAACGAAGCAAAAAGAAACAAAAAAGACCAAAAAAGAAATTAGAACATAAATAAAAGCAAAACAAAAGTTAAATCTGCACAAAGCACGCAACAATGAATACGCGCAACATGATGGTGGTATAAACAGTGCAGCGCAGTTGAGCTCACTGTGCTGCCGCTGCTCCTGCTGCCGTTGAAAGCGCGCCAACCGTCAACAATCAGAGCTTACGCTGAAAACTTCATACCCTGAACAGGGTATATTAAGTTTTCCACGAAGTTTGTAACACCTAGAAGGAAACGTAGGATATCATTTAATATATACTTAAATGCTTAGCGTAATTAGCTGAGTCGTTTTAGCCACGTGTTTCTGTCTGTCCGTTTGTATATACACGAACTAGTTACTCAATTTTTGGAATATCGATCTGAAATTTTGCACAAGTCCTTTGCTTTCCAAGACGCTGATTATATGTTAATACCGCTGATATTGGATCACTTTAGTATATAGCTGTCATACAAACTGACTGATCAATATAAAGTCCTTGTATGAGAAGTTTTTTTATTTGATAAGATATCTTTATGAAATTTCGCATAGATCACTGTTCAAGTCAACGCGATATTCACCGGAGAAATTGTTCAGATGGGACCACTATAGCATAAAGCTGTCATACAAACGTCAAAATCAAGTTATAGAACTTTTTACACCCTTTTGAGCTATAAGAATTGCACATGTGAAGGGTCTCATAACCTCGGAGCTTGAAGTTAGGGTTTTTTTCGTATTTTTCTTTAATTTCTAATGCGCACACATGTCTCCTTGTTGCATGAATTGTGTTTGTGCGAGTGTATTTGCCTTTTAGTGGCTAAAACACTGCAGGTTACCAGTTCCTTACTATTTATACCAAACACTTTATATAAACAAACACAAGTACATATGTATATGCCACTCTTTGTTCTTGCTTTGTTATATTTACGTGTTCTTGTAATTGTTCTCCCTCCCACCCTCGCTGCAACGACCAATTTTGGTTGCCATTCTACTGTACGCTTTGTTGGTTGCCGCTTTCAATTCAGCTTGTTCATGCTAGCGTGTAATTTAATAAACTACCAAATGCAGATGTCTGTGTATGTGAGTGTGTGTGCGTGTGTTTTGTTAATAAATAAGCGCGCATGCAAGTGTGTTTGCGTGTGTGTTTACACTAAGTTGTCTGCCATATACATTTATGAGTTCTAAAATCATACATTTATTTTCAGCTTCTTGCTTGCTTTTGTTGTTGTCTTTCAAGCAAAATTTTCTTTAATTGTCTCGTAAAGTTGGCGATGTGTACGTTTTATCCTTAGCCGCGGCTCAGCATGCGCTTGTGTCGCATCACTTTATAATTCAATTTTCATATCCTGATTTATTGCCTGACATTTGACTCTGCATACAAAGTGCTTTAAGTAGTCTGCAAGTATACATATACTTATTAATTTATGCATATGTATTTGTGTTAAGCAGCTACTTGAAGCTGCGAGGAGCTTAATTTGCATTTAAGTTGAAAGCGAAATGAAAATTAATCGCTGTCATAAAGTGATTTTATTATTTTTGGTTTTATGGGTTGAGTTCGACGTGATTCAATTTTTACTTTTACTCTTCGCTTCGTTTTTAATTTTTATTGACTAACGGCTAATGATTAGCGTTAAGTAATTGTTTGATGTGCTTTGCAGATGTTTTTTTTTTTTTTGATATGTTTTGAAGTAGAAGCATACATAATATTATTTTAACTTAAAAGTCTTAAGTGATTGAGTTCTAGAATTTGTAGTGGTACACGGTAATTGGAATAACACTATATTATTTAAAATCACACACATGTTGACTTGAGCCATTTAAATTTGTAATAAAAACAACGCATACACTTTATATGCAAAAAAAAGCAATATTTTAAAAGATTCCTGAATTTTACTAGGCTTTGATCTAAGCTGATGGCTCAAAAAATTTTTGATTAATAGACTATATAAACAGAAGCTATAGATTTTAAATTTACGAATAAGAAACAGAAAATTTTTTCTTACTTCTTTTTCAATATCAAATTTATATAAACATTTCTAGTGCATTGAAATCTTTGTGGAAAACTTGTTGCAAAACTAGAACTTACTTTTATAATCATCTTCTTTTTATTCTGAACTGCAAAACTCGTACTTGCCTCAATTTTGATGGTACAGCTCGTACAAAAGCTACTTTGCATTTTATTATATTTCTATATAGATCTTCTTCATTACTTTCATATGAAGAAAATCTCAGCCAAATGTAATATTATTTTGGTGGGAGTTTATGGTGAACATGTTCTAGCTGAGCAAACATACCACAAGTGGCTTGGCCGATTTAAAAAGGGTTATTTTGGTTTGATCAATAGCCGGAAGATTCACAATTCGCGACTAGACACGTGGAAATAATTTTGCGACATGACAACGCTCGACAACATGTTGCAAGATCGGTTAAAAACTATTTGGAGAATAGTTGGCTGACAAGTTTTGCTTCACCCGCCTTGTTCCTGCTGACTACCATTTGTTCCGGTCGATGCAGAATGCCTTCACTGGAATACAGTTCACACCAAAACAGGCTACCAAAAATTGACTTGATCTTTTCTTGGTCACCAAGCTGGCGCAGTTCTTTTGGTATAGAATTTAAAAGTTGCTAGGGTGATGAGCAAATGTTATAGCTTCAGATAGGCTGAATAATACTGTTGTACAGGTTTTACTTAATAAAACGTTCAAACAAATAAAAAAAGAAAACTGCACGAATATAGTTATAAGACCTATCGGTAGTTATACATGTAACATTGCTTTCACTCAATCATTTCGTGAAATTCAAAAAAAAAAAAAAAACATTCTCTACAGCTTGCTCCACGCATTAGATTGTTTTTAATTATGAAGGAGTTTAACCTCACTTTTTCATTTTCGAAAGCAATCACAACAATTCAGTCTAAGGTGCCATGATATGGAATGCAGATTTTATTATGAGGATGAGAACTAACTAACTAACTCTCTTGATATACAAATATTTATAACAACCAAACCTTTCTTCAATGATGACGCCAATGAAGTTACTGAATCGAAAGTATAACTTGCGGTGTGATAAAAAGTATTGCGATGTTAAAATGCGGTCAAAGGCGGTTCAACGCATACTTGTAATATTTGAAATTTGATATAGAAAATTCTTCATGCGTGAAATGTGTACAAATAGTATTGAAGCTGCTTTCAAACGATACTTGACATAATAAAAAAAAGTTCATAGAAATTATCGTTGCTTAGCATAAAATAACTTCATAAAATTCTTCAGGATTAACTAAATAAGACTAACTAAGGTTAACACAGAATCTCGTTTTATTGACTTTTGCATTCAAATATTAAATTTATGACCCAAGGATGTTGTCCATTTGATAATCCATTATTTCTACGAAAGCCTTGAATAATTTTCACTATAACGGCAATGCAAAGTGCGGTAGCAGATTTTAAAGGTCCTCAGTTAAAAATTAACTGCGTTTAAAGACTCTTAAATTTAATATTTCCTATATGCAGGCAATTAAAATTATTGCCGTTTTTTTACTTTTTGTTGATTTTTAGCCAATTTAAAAGGTATAAATGTTGATTACGGCTACACGCCATTTTATTACTCACGTTAACGGACGAGAAAACGCCGAATAGGCGCTTCGACCGCCATGAGGGAAGTTAATTTTTAATTTGTGGCCATATGCGCCGCACACAAATTACATACTTACCTATAACTACAACAACCACAATGCTGCTATTGACAATTCAAAGGCCATACGCTGTTTGTTCTTTACAGTCGGGCATAAAACAACAGCAATAATGGTTGCCATTGTCACCAATTCAATTCAACAGACGACAGCAAAATTTTTCCACTTTTTCAACTGTGAAATAAAATTGAGTTTAAAAGCAACAATTTCTTCACAGTGATGGATATATATATTATATATATACAACCATATATTGTTATTTACACACCGCCGCGAGCGCTGCCTCGAGAGCGTCATAAAATCCATTATTGGCGATTGACGCAGGAAAGGTGCTACTCAACCGCTATTATGCCTTCGCCTTTCATCAAAGTCAATAAAAATAAACACATAAATACCTTTCGCAAACTAAAAAAAATTTAAAAAAAAAATCAGCCAGAAAGGTTGCTGCAGCGCTGTGAAACGCATTAACCTTTCCTCGGCTTTTTTAAATTATTAAAGCTTTATGTTGCCCTTTCTATGCTTTTTTACGCACTTTTGTCTGCAACCTACTTTTTTTCTTCGAAAATTCAATAGTTCTTCAAAATTCCGTTACATTTTTCTATTATTTTCTTTATACGTTCGTAAAGGTGTTGCTTACTCTCGTCGCTATTTATTTTTTCAGCCACAGGGCCGCCGTGGCGTATACGCAACGCCTGCGCTGCGAACAGTCAAACCCACCTGCACACACATGCAACTAGGGCTACATGTATAAGTCAATCGATTATTGACAGTATTGCACAATTCGTGGCGTAAATACGAATTATTTGGCCTCTTGGCATTCGCTTTTGTTGGTTTTCGTTGAAATTGGAAACATCTTTTGTTTTGGGTGAAATTGAGTGTGGCATTGCAAGTTTACATATGTTTGTATACTTTCATGTACAATACATCTACTGGTAGATATGTAGGTATCTACTCTTGTAAAATGTGTTAATGGCTTTAGTAACTACATAATACTACATCGAAAAGTATTGCTAGTGGAACATATACCATACGTACATATTTATTAGAGAGGGTTAGAAAAAATTGACTATTTTTTTACTTTCTATTATGAAAAATTGATTGGTATTGTCTCAAAAAAATTCTCCTCAAGTACGAGCTCTTAATACTAATAGAAAGGTTTCCCGATTTCTAGTTCCATATTTTTTTCTCTATTATTGGAAAGAAAAATTCAAAAATTCATATCTCAGTTTCAACTGTTTAAAAAAATTCCTCGTTTTTTATATTTATAGTAAATTTTATTATAGTAAAAAAATTTAATTCTTTACAAAAATTGTCCGCCATAATATTTCTGTAAGCCTCCCCGTTCAAAAGTTATCGAAGGTTAAAATTTAGTTGTTTTAAGGCATATTTCTGTTTTTTCATGCATTTTATAACTTGCTAACAAAAAGTTATATTGACCCACCCTAATATATCCATATACATACATCTGTATATATCGAAAATGAATCAATGACATGTATTGTATCATATTCTATGAGAGAACGTCTCTAGAATTGAGTCTGTGTTGTTGTATATAAACATTATCACTATTCCTGAAGTTTCTAGCGGTTAATCGATATTCAGTGTTGTAGCATACTATTCAGCAATTTTTGTAGACAAATTGGAAAATAAAGACAAATTTGAAAAATCTAATTCAAACTCGCTACCTAATAGTTTCAATAATCTCTTCTCCTTAAGTTTTCTTTAGGACACTAAATTAAATATGCCTTGTGTACTTCCCATATGATATCATTTTAAATTTCAAAAAAAATTTTCACTGTAAAATAAACGACGATATGCAAAATGGGAGTGTCGGAAGTTACTGCTGACTTTATGCCTAAATTACTTATTAATCTGTGAGATATATGAATGAAATTAAGAAAATATTTTTTCTTGATAAAATATTCCTTTATATCAACAACGGATAAAATCGGGTCAATACTTTCCTTGTACTTAATATGGGCGAAATCGGTTCACGAATTTCTGTAGACCTCATATACTAGAAATCAAGCACATATTGGTCATTATGTGAGATATTTTAATGAAATTAAGAGGTTTCGTTTTCTTGATCACCATGTGGTTAAGAGTCAAAAATGTGTTGAATTAGTCCATATATTTTTTTTACCCTCATAGATGCATTCTAATGATTTTGGGTCGCCGGTTGCCAGCATATTTTCAATTTTAAATATATTAAATTTCACAACCCAAAAATAGAAACTCTTAAAGCATTTGGTAGTTTTACTACACATTCATTCAAAAGTATGCTTTAAAATATTTTTTGTATATTAAAATGAAGTTTTTCTACATATATTAAGCTCATTCCCCTAAATGCCTTATAATTACAAAATGTTCGTGGTAAGTCATCGGGCGTTTTTATTAAATTTGATTGAAGAAGAATTTCACAAATTAGCAAAAAAAAAAAAAAAAAAATTCTCACGCTCATGCCAAATCGCAGTTGAAACATTTATATATCACAGACACATAAGTTATATTCTGAAATTTTCAGAATATTTTTAATTTAACAGTAGGCACGAAGATCGCTTTTTGACTAGCAGCTGTCCTTTTTTTTTTACGAACTTCTTGCACAAATCTCAGCACTCCATATTAATTCTTAATTTTGATACATTTGTAAAACCTGATTGCAGATCATATGATCAAACACTAGTCGCTGGTTGGTTGGCTGAAAGGTGAGTTTGTAAAATTATCTGACCACAAGCAAGTTACAACTGATCCCAAGAGATTGCGCTTAACTGGCTATGATATAATTTTAGTTTTTTTTCATGCATTCCATTAGAAGCTTGGCAGATATCCTTCAACTTTCAACTCATTTAAAGGCTGCCTGCTGATGGCTAAGCATTTTCAATGTGCGACGTTTCATCATCCTTACCCTATGATATGCTTTCTGCTGATTTAATCTATTTTCTGAAGGTAAGATCTTAGAGACTTTTTTCCTAAGTATAACATCCTTTCGATATGCCCACTATCTATAATACATGAAGTAGTTTTATAGTCCACTCTATATTGGTTGTGTTTCAAGTTCTGTAATATTATATATATATACACCCACTTGTCGCCTTCTTTTAAACTCTCAATCTCGGCTTGAAAATTAGAGTTGGAGTCTTTAAACTTAAAGTTATCTTCGATGTGTGGTTGCTAGAGAAAGATTTTGCTCCTGTGCCTGCTTCAAGATGTGAGGCTTTATGAAATAATCTCTCGATTTAAGATATGTTTTTAGTCAAGAACAAATCTTAAATACTACCAAATCCAAATTTGCAAGTTGAAATCTATTGACCGAAGACGCGAAATTATCGGTGGCCGGCAAACTGTACCAATCCTGTTAAGATGATCGGTTCTTCCTTATTAATTTTCAACCAAACACCTTGAGAAAGGCAAAATTACAAAACTGCATTGTGAAGAGCGCTTATAACGCAATTTGAAACCTTCAACCTGAAGGATAATGCATAAAAATCCTTTCCCAAAGGACATTTATATCGCATGCTAGAATATCAGCGTATAGTTTTCTTCTGCAGTCAAGGCTTTTTTCTTCAGCCGAGACATAGTAGTTACCTGAGATTTATCGCAGCGCGCTTTAATTAGCGCCCAAAGCAGTCGTTGAATTTATTAACTGACAAGGACTATAAATGTGACTGTGTTTGTTATGCCAGCACCACTTACGCACACCTACATACATACAAACATCCAGCCATTATAATTACCGCAAGTGCGCGTCGTGTGGCATATTTCTTGACGGTGAAAGTTTTATCTGCACGCCTGGCTGCTTAGCGCCGACGATGGGCAGCCGAAACGACGCACAAAAGAAGAAGAAAAACAACAATAATAACAAGTGCAAACCAGAACGTTTAAAGCGAAACGCAAACGCTTTGTGGCACTAAATTAATAATAAAACGGCAATGCTACAAACGGCTTTGGTGTTGCATTGTTTCTTTTTGACTTATCTGGCAAAGTTGTCCGTGCGCCAAAAAAAAAGCGCATACACTTACATTTTATCTTGAGCATTTAGAGGTGAAAAGCGAGCAAGCGAAGCACAAGAAAAATGTAATCAAAGACAACCGCAAGCTCTGGTAGTAGCTTTGGAAGTGTGTATTTGTGTGTGTGTGTGGAGTAGATTAGAGTGGATATTTCCCACTGGCATTGGGCCGAGGCCGCAGCA
Source organism: Bactrocera oleae (assembly GCF_042242935.1). Classification (NCBI taxonomy): domain Eukaryota; kingdom Metazoa; phylum Arthropoda; class Insecta; order Diptera; family Tephritidae; genus Bactrocera; species Bactrocera oleae. The sequence continues at coordinate 60,011,151 of NC_091540.1, read as the reverse complement.
AAGTTTCAATTGCCTTCAGTGTGTTATCCTTGGCCAAGCGTTTTGTTTGCACAGCTTTTAATTCATGCTGCTCTTTGTCGTTCTTTCATTGTCTGCTCTCTCTGCGTTATTTACTCTTACTTCTATGGTCCATGTACTTCAGGTGCTCTTTTGCTTTGTCTGTTATCGTATTTGTTGGGGGATTTAGCGGCTTTAGCCTATTATGAATCAGTGCTGTAAGTGTGGATTTATTTTACAACAGCTTCAAGCTGTTCGCAGAGTCAGATTTTTAATGGATTTTAAAGCCACGTAAGTGCAAACATTTCAACAATTGCAAGCAGTGCGATTGTAATCTAGCATCAAAAAGTTGTTTGGATAAATATTTTTCTATTGTGCATGCAGTTTAATAGAGTTTACAAGTTGAGAGTGTTGCTATATGAAACCTTAGTACTCGGATTGTGAGCACATATTAGGTAATAAACTTCATTCCGAATTTTTATTAGACTTTGAGTCTCGATATTAACCAAACCATATTTGTATACAAAACCACCCATCTAAAGAAGAGTACTGGTAATGATCGAAGGAACAACTTTCGTTGTAGATTTACGTGAGTACCTGCCGGCGACGGCCTTACCTCACGGTGTTCCAAAACACAACGTATCAATACAATAAGCGCCCCAAACAATACGAGCTTTTTGCAAGTATTTATTTGGATACCAGTGGCAGTGTGTCTGGGTCCACACTACCATCTTGGTGTGATTCGAGGCCGACCTAAAACCTCTTCCGTTTTCGGGTACGGCACCCAGTTGCTTGTGCAACTTCTTTTTTCGAACTGAAAATTCAGTTCTTCCAGCATTTAGGTTTAAACCACAGCCACCACGATACTTCCCAAAGGGCCGAACCCAATGAGCAGATTGAACAGAAGTCCAAGGGCTTTCTGCTCCCCGTGGTACCGGAAAGTCTCCGGTCAGACTGCGTAGCCTAAACTACTGCCAGTTGAGCTACCCATTACTCAAATGACTGGTGACATTTGTCGCTTGAACTTCAAATGTCTTTTTATTCGCTTTTTCATTTAAAGTGTTTATAATATCAGTTCAAGCTAAATATTATAGCACTATTCCTCAACTGATCGAAGGAACAGTCAAAGTTTTGGAGCCGATTACACTATATTCAAAAAAGAATCCAAATACATACATACATTTGATACAGTATATGCAAAAAAAAACATTTTTGTGGAATTCACAAAGTTAAGTAGTTCGCTGATCGTCATGCAACCTTGATTTTCTCAATCCCACCAATAACTTATAAGACTATGTATGAAGTATATACATATAGTCCGCATTGATCGGTAAAAGCAGAGAGCTAACGGAAATATTAATCTAGAGTTTAGTCATTCAGATCATACCTTACATTATATTACATCAGTGTTACATATAAAATGTTTTAATAATTTTACTACAAACGTAAACCTTATGATTGTCCATTGATATATATAAAGAGCCGAAAGAATACTTTTATGAAAAACGGTTTGGAGCTACATTTGAAGTTACCGAACAATACATATACATATATGTATATGAACGATACAAGACTCGAACCATAGTAACTATTCTCAGAGACCCTAGTAGTCGTCTGTCTTTTCATTACCTCCAATGCATTTATGACCAGCGAACATTTCTTGTCTGCCGTAGCAAGTTGAATCATTTTCTTTCTATTACCGTTTGACTGTCTGCTGGAAAATTAGTGAGCTTTGCCGATGAAAAATTTTATTTATAGCAAACCTTATTTGACCCTTACGATCCATGACTAAATAAAAAGTTTATTGTCATTAAGTTTTCAGCTGTCTTTGTATATGGCTCTTTGCAGAAAACTCTGATTTGATTCAATTTTAGTTTCTAACCGATCGGACTGGGGTTAAGTATCACAAACCTACAACCGATGGTTAGTGTTAGCGTTAATATGCTCTGTGCGGGAAGAAGTAAATACATGCAGCGTTCCACCAAGTTTCTTAAGTGCTTTACACACAAATCCAGCCCAGTTTGATTGTTTCAATTAAAACAAGGAAGATTTTATTATCAAAACCTTTCCAAGTTCTACTGACTAACTGAAAAATGTATTCATAAATTTAAGCTTTGAAATTTCTGAATTCGGCGCAAAACGTTTCGTTAAGCATAAACTTATGTGCAAATTAAAAAAAGGGCATACAAAAAAATTGTACGTTAAAATTTCCGATGATAAAAAGTCATATAATATTTATATGCTTTTGTAGTACGTTTGTATATTCTGACTTTCGTAAACCTGCAGCGTATCAGAAATACTCCATAGTCTACAAAATAATCCTATTTTCTAAGTCTGAGCAATGTTTATAGTTTCCTTGGGTAGCTTCTATCGTCGAGTTTAGAAATGTATTTTAGAATGCTTTCGAGTGGGTCCTAATTGGGAAGATAGTACATTCGTAATTAATAGTCATAAAAGCTCAAAACAACCTGACTAATAGGATGTTTCTCCACTATAAAACTTAATTTGCTAAAACAGTTTTATTTTCACTCAAATTTTGTCAAAATTACGAATGAATGTAGTTGATGCCCACTCCATTTTTCAAATTTTCAAACACCAGTGAAGTCAGACATTCCTAAAAATTTAATCTCATCACGCCTAAGCTGCCAGATATCAATCTAGTACAATTTTTACACCAAAAATGTTGATCTCTTCCATATGATGCATGAATGGAAATGTGATATTTCATTCCCTTCCCTCCCTTCTACTTACCACTTCGAATCATTGTACATATTTGGCAAATTTTTCGTTGTGTAATGGCTTTAGCTTTTGCTTTTGCTGTTGCTTCTGTTGTTGCACTTAAAAAGTCGTAAACGGAAGCATCAAAGACTATTTTGTGCATTCAACGTTGTGCTGCAAAAATTTTGTGGCCAAAACGCACATAAAACATCAGAAATTTGTCGGCAAATCCTTTTCATTCGACGCTGTAAAATTTTTGCACAGCGAATGTGTGGCCTGTGGCATTTAAAAAGTATTTGATGACAATGTGATTGCAGTAAAATGCACCGAAATCAATGTTGCAGTGTCTGTGGTGTGCGCATGCATACCACATACTTGTATGTATGCAAATATTTCTGTGTGTTAGTTGTTGCTAGATTTGATTTTAATCGCTTGCTGCGACACCGCTGACAATTTGAACTGCTGCAACATTTCATGGTGACATAATCGGCAATAAGAGGAAGCTTTAGAAAATTCTTGATGGCCAGAGTGATGAGTTCTGCTTGCTGAATTATTTAGGGTATTCACGGATCTGCGTGAAATTACTTCATATTAAATATTGAAATTGATGGCGTGGCAATAATATTGAAATGGTAAGGCTGTCGGGTCTTAAGGTATTACAAATTATATGAGTATTATATAAAAATTGTAATATACATACACATGTTTATACCACATGATTAAATACTTCATTTAATTTCAATCCCGAAATTTGAGTCGGGATCCCGAATTAATTTCAGGATTTAATTTTTTTTTTTTGTTAATATTAGCGTTTTTCTTTCGGTACCCCAATAATGCTATACCGATATTCAGGTGTAAGGCCCAGTAAACCAATGTTTCTTCTCCTGTTTATGTAATGAAATTCAAGTTTGAGATATCCATTTCGGGATACCGGAAATACCTTCCCTTTATTGGTTTTTAGTATCGAACTAGCAAGAGTATCGCAATTTTGCATAAAACTACCATGGATATCGGCTAAAAATGTTATCAGAATCTCGAAAAATGTATGGATAATTTTAAAAAGTTATTTTTGTTTATCACACATCTTTAGTTTTGCGTGCAGCAAATCTAGAAAGTAGTTCAAAAAAAGTCAATAATTGAGAAGAGTTTATAAAAAAAAACTTGGTGGCAAGTTCGAGCAGTCATATGCCTAGCTGTTTTCCACATTTTTATTAAGTTGCCTGTGTGTAAAAGTAAATAGTTTAGTCTATAAATAACTGCTAAACAGAACGTGATTTATTGTACTTTTATATTAAATGATCGGGATCATGAAAATTTTCGCGATTTTGAAACTCGTTCAATTCAATTTTTTTTGTTATTTTGAGCAAAATTTTATTAAAATTTGCAAATTAGTGTTAGAAAAAATTTATAATATTTCGGGATTTAGTACCGATTTTTCGGGATTTTGGAAAGTTATGTGTACAAGAAAATGAAAGCTTGAAAATTAAGCTGATGAGAGTTATTTCGGGATAGGATCCCGATATATCGGGATTTTAATATTTATTATATTTGTGCTTTGGGATACGTAAAAAATAAGAATAAACCCAAAATAGTTTCCGAATCCCGAAATTAAATGTAGAAAATTGGTTATAAAATTCGAAAATGCTGAGAGTCTCTTCTTAGGTATGCCTAGCTTCTTATGCATATTGAATGATTTTAAATGTATACTAAATCTATTATGCAATAATTTCTGCGAAATCATGCAACTTACACTCAAGTTCTGAATACCTCCATTGTGATTTTTAAACTTTACGACTTATTAAAACTCCATAAATATATATATGTATCTTACCTAGTTGACGTAAAAAAATAATATATGTGAGTTTACAACGCCCTCACGTTCTCGCTTGCAACGCTTGTAAATCGTTACCCGTGGCAGGCAGTGTGTCGCATGCAGACACTCGAAGGGTGTTATGCAGTGCAATATGGATCACATGTAGAGCAATGTGATTTGTGGCAAATTAAGCTGACATCAAAGTGGCACCAACATAAATGGTGAGCAGACGCTAGTTGCCACAGAAAATCTGCTTGCATGCAACCAAGGCACATGCATGACACATTGGTGGCAGCTACACATGTGTTCGTGTGTGCGGTGGCAGTGTGTCTTGCCACTGCCAGTGGCTGTAGCGTTTATGTCATTCAAGCTAAAATATTTCACTGATTCAAACAGAATTTTTATGACTCAAGCAAGTTGTAGTTTTTATGACAGCAACGTGCCAGAGACAAACGTCGCCGCTCGTAAGCGGGAAGTCGTATCACTGCCACGCACACATACATGCACACAAACGCAGACAGATTTTGAGTAGCCGTAGAAATTTCGCATATTTTATGGAGCCCCGTATCCCATGCCCCTTACTTTCGCTGCCACCGTATCAGTTCTGCAGTTGATTTTTCGTGTGTGCGTTTGTATGGGTGTATGCGTGTTACTGTAGTTAAATTGCACGCTTCATTCTCGCAGCAAAATGTGTGAATTTTATTCTTTATTGCTGGAATATGTAACACGTTGCATGTCACATATGAAGAAGATACCACACCATGCCACATCATGTGAATACCTAGCGTGGAGAAATGAAAAAGTGAATGCATTTACATGCATATATATTCTATATATTCCATACTTGGAAACTATTTTTGAAGTATATGTAGAAGTTTAGTTACATAAAGCGTGCTCTTTTTTAGGCAAAGAATTTTTATTTCAAGTCAAACATAGAAAAAAAAAATATGGACTTTATTTTGACTTTACAAAATCGTATAATTTATGGCATATTATACTCAGTGGCATTGATAAACAATATTTTTTACCACTCTAACTGACCAATATTTCTGAAATTGCAGATTGAGATTTAATGTTTGAATAGAATTTCAGGTTTTTGGTCACCTCGTCTGGGACTGAAGATAGGTCAGATCAGTAGGGACAACTGACTGAAGATATTTTCCTAAAAAGTAGACTCAGTTAGACGAATGATGGCTTAGGTAGCCAATTGACTGATGGTTTGACAGCAGCTCTTCCTCGAAGAAGTGCTATGCCTGTAAAAAAAAACACCCTATATATGAAATTGATAAGAAACTTCAATATAAGAGGAGTATTTTCATCTATAATGTTGAAGTTTCACTATATTTTAATTATTTTGATATTATTATTTATATTATACCACTAAAAGAACACCTTATATATGAACATTTTTTGTCACGTCAATATATTATGTATCTTTTAATATACAAATTTTGAACTTCTCTTACTTTAAATATATTTAATTATTATTTTTAATATTATTTACATCAAAAATAACACCCTATATATGAAAAACTGTATGCTTTATCAATATATTATACATATTTTCACGTATAAACTTAGAACTTCACTTTCTTTTAATTTATTTTATTATTCTTTTTAATATTCGAAAAGCACACCCTATATTATATGAACATTTTTGTACCACGTCAATAAATTATGTATTATTTTATACATAATTTTAAAACGTAACTTTCTTTTAAAATATTTTATAGTTAGTTTTCGTATTCGTTACCTTAAAAAGAACACCCTCTACATGTAAATTTTTATCCTCCTCATATCATATATTCAGAACTCTCCTATATAAATTCAGAACTTCAATTTGTTTTATTGTTTTTATACTCAATAATCTTTACTTCAAAAAGAGCACCCTATATATGAATAATTGTATGTCACTTCAATATATAATATTATATATCGTTTCATATATAAATTTAGAATTTTACTTTAATTTAATTTATTTTATTGTTTGTTGTAATAGATTGTATGACATTTGACACCTGCGTTGCCATTTAATTTGTCATTCATGTCAATATGACACTTCATGCGCTATTGGTGACACCAGCTGTCGTGTGATGCGTATATTAAATTTTATTGATCAATAATATTTATATAATATTTATTTTAAAAATGTGTAAACTTTGTTTAGCAAATATGTATATAATATCTTTGCTTATGTTATATAAATAAAGTGATCCCTTATATTCAATGATTGTTGGTTTACACTCCATCACAATTGCTTTAAATAAAAAATGTGTAGTGTTCTTTATTTGACATTTTGTAAATAACCGTTATGTTACAGATACTTATAAGAGCACATATGTGTCATGTGTTCACAGTGGCGTAGTCGGAATTTATGATATGAACAGGGCATGTTATCAAAATTTTTTTCTCAAAGGAAATTAACTTAACGGCTGGAGGTTTTGTGTGTGTATATTCCTTAAAAAATAGCCCATTTTCAGTGATTACGTTGAGTATTCATGACCTACTTAAAATAATATTTCTGATATATAGTTGACTTAGATTTGATAACACTTGAAGAGTGGCAAATCGAACAAACAACTAGTATAAGTTATGCAGATTGGTATAATCAAGTATAGAAAGACCTGAAAAATATTACTCCAGTTTAATTGGTTATTCAAAAAGTCTATTGCAATGAGTTCAACCGAGTTACGTTATTTTCTCAAAAAATGTTGACGTGTGGCTATAGTGTAAACAGCGTGTAATAATTTGAAGCTAAAATATACTGTTGAAGAAAAAAAGTAACTGTTGAAATAGGATTTAGTTTCTGTGTTTATCAAATTATTCAAATTTTTATAATAAATATTTTAAAAGCAGTAAAATTCTTGATCACACTAGTCCGCAACGTCTTAATAAATAATTAATTGCTAAAACCTCATTTTGAAAATTTATTTACCGCTAGTTTGAAACTAAATAGAGATAGGAGATACTAGAAAAATAGTAGTTGTGTTTGATTCGCCAAGCGTTGCAGAGTAGTGAATCGAGCAAATTATACCAGATGTTCCAACAGGTGGGCAGCACTTGCGTGATAGTAATTTTACAGGAACAAATAATGACCTTTATGATGTTTTTTTTTTGGCAAAAATCGGTATATCGATTAGAGTGTTCTTCCAACTTTTCATTACTATGTTTTTACAATAGTACAATTGACCTTTTACTTCAAAATAGGTCTCAATCTTAGCGATTTCCTTCCAGCGCTCATTCTCTTAAGGTCTAAGGACAGGATAAAAGACCCGAAGAGTAGCATTTCCGAGGCCAATTAATGCAATAATATCATTGATTTGTGAGATGGTGAATAGGGGGATTTAAGTCCGCGGAGCACTCATTTTACCAAAAACTTTTCCAAATTTATAACCAAAATTCGGTAGTTCCTTTGATATCTAGAAATTATTAACCACTTCACTTGCAAGTAAAACGAAATCAGTTTTTTCTTAATTTTTTATGAGGTCTTTTATTTACTAAAAATATAATAATGTACATTTAGAGAATTTAGTGTACTTTTAAATGTTGTAGTCTTTTGATCCCGTAGTCGATATTCAGCAAGACTTTCGAAGAAAGAATTAAAAAAGATTTTACTGCTTATAATTATCTTAAATTCAGACAGAAAGAGGCTTAAAAAATCGAAATTATTATCACAAACCTTATTCTTTCTGTTAATAACCAAAAAATATATTTGAGGAAGTGGTTGAAAAATTACAAGCCGATCGTTCCAGCCGCTTGGGAAAAATTTTGCTCGCCGACACTGAAAATACTGTTTCGTGAAAAACTTGTTTAAAGTTTTGGGGCTGGTTACATTTACATATAAAAATATTTCAAATACTCTTATATCTACGAAACTATTTGCCGGATCAATCATATTTTCAAAGAAGATTCTGATTTTTTGAAATGTACAAGTGAATATAATCCAGTGATATTTCGATCAACTTCTTTTTCCGGCTCACTGATAGCTTGGTACTTACTAAGCTTGGTACTTACTAGAAGCTTCTTTCTTCTCCTTGCATTATTCCTTCATATATATTCTCCCGTGCTTACAATATTCCCTCACATCTGTTCAAATATATTTACTAAGCATACAAGACTTGCCATGTGTTCAAAGAAATGAAATATTGAAAGTAAAACAATAAATACAAACAATAACACCACCAACATAGAACTAACATTAGTGGTCAACATAGTTGCAACATGTGGCGCCTCAAGTGTAACCGCAAACCACATTAACGGGGCGGCGGCGGCGATTGATTTCGCCAACAAAACAATTTCAATGGCTTTGCGGTTCCACGAATGCATTTTACACACTAAATAAGCACGGTTAATTACATTTGTGGATTTCACAAGCGATTTGCCGTGTTTCAAGTGTCATTATTAACAGTATATACACTTACATATATTGTATATATTTTTATGTGTTTGTTAAGTGAGCCACTGCAGTTGTGACATAACTCTATGAGGATGAATGTATGTATGAAAGTATGCTTGTGTGTGAAATGTGTGCTTTGTTAGAAAAAAGTGTAAAAAATTCCTTTAGACTTGCCATGTATGTTTCAAGTAATTTAAATTTATATTACTTGTTCATTAATTTGCTATAAAAATACTATTTATATAAATATATAAAACAATTTTGCTACTTTGAGAAAATCCGCACTCATTAAAATAACAAAATTATTGTATTTTTAAAAAAAACAGCTAAAAAGTTGCAACAAAAGCAGAAAAAGTTTATGAAAATGATAACTGAAAACAATTTAACAGTCCAAAGGACTTTGCGCTTGAATTGATTTATTCAATTTCAAAGTTGATTAGTTTTGAATAAATGTTTAAAATAACAGTTTAAGCAACAATTTTGTAAATAAAACATTTCATTCATTAAATTTAAAAAAAGCTTAAAAATTTCTTTAAAAGTTAACAAAAAATCAAGGTGTGAGTAGAACAAATGACTTGAAGATCTGCTATTTTCTTGGCTGAATTATTAATTATGCATCTTCAAATTACTTGTTCTTCAGAAAAAGTGCTTATTAAAAATTTTTCAATCTTTTCGTCTTCGTCTTTTTAATGCGGAATGAAAGTGGCTCAGTTTTTAAGCATAACAACTTCCGAGTTCTGTTCCAAACGCGCGACTGGACTTCTCCGAACAATCAATACATTCCTCAGCTTCGGAGAGCTGTAAGATCATGCTTTTCTCAAGCTCATGCTAAATTTCTAATTAAATGGGTGTGTTTTGAATTACCCAAATATTCAATCGCTCCGTATTGAGTTTAATATTAATGTTCTAATAGGTTCACCACATGTCATTAACACGAGTTTATGTTAAAGTATGGATGAATAACTCTCTGGTGGTCTCATAGGTGATCATAAGTTGAACAGTGTTGCCAAGTTTTGCAGAAATAAGATTGTTTCTTCATAAACGCAAAAAAAAAAAAAAAAAAAAAAAAATGGTGTTTGAGGCGAGTTAACGGTATTTTTGGAGGTTATTTCGACTTTGTGAGTAGTATTTTAAAACAAAAGGGCCATTAAACTCTAGTTTAATCTACTAAATATTTAATTTGTATTGAAGGCGAGTTAAAGTCAGCTTTCTGTAAAAAATATTCCGTTTGCGAGTAATGTTAAATATTAAAAACCAAAAAATCCCGAAACTCGGTTTAAGCTACCAAACAATTTGTGTTTACGGAGAGTTAAAGAATTGTTTATAAACAAAACGCTAAATAAACACGAGTTCAAACTTAAAAAAATATTCAGAATAAAAATCAAAGAGATTTGCAACTAAAATATAAGCTGTTTGTAAGTTTATAAGCACCAAAAGGCCATACAAACTCGAGTTTAAGCAATTTGAAACATACTTATATTCCAATTATTATTATAATATTTATGTGGCTGAATGAACAATTTGTTGTATAAATCATCTCATTACTAAGTGTCAGAAGCATTTTGCAATATTTCTATGAAATATTTTAGGCCATTTTCATGAAAAGAGCAAAATCAACCATTACATGGTTTTATGTTTACGCAATTGATGAATGTTATTTGCTTAGCGGCATTGAGCGTTCACATAATTTATGCGCCCACTAATTTGCGTACACACACATACATTATTAAGCAAAACGTCATTATTGGTAAACAAAATTACGCTCATATATTAATTTATATACACACATATGTATGTATATATATATTCCGCTTAATTGCATGTTAATATTGATTACCAAACCGCAAATTATTTTATGTACACGCGTTTGCCGTTTCCTCACCGAAAATGAGTTCGGTAGTTGCTCATACGCGATGGTGGGTGCAAACACGCATTAGCTATATCCTGCTAATATTTAGTAATCATGCACGCAAAACGGTAATTTGGAAAAATAAATATTGTACATTTTGTTTGTGAAATGCTCTCTTCAAGCACAGTTATGTGTCTAAATTGTCAATACCATATAAATGCTTATTAGTTTACCGAGTAATTACCACATAAGCACTGTTGTCATGTGAACTTATCAATCAAATTATAACATAAATTTAAAATTAATATATTTAAACAGAATAAGTTGGTATTAACGCAATTCGTAAATATATTAAGCGCTCCAATGTGACTGCACAAGCATTACTGCGGCCCAAATTTGTAATGCCACAAATTATCTATGTGGATAAGTAAATACTGGCGAATGAGTTAGTTGCTGACTGCATCATTTGCTTAGTTATATAATATATTTGATTAATTATGGAGAAGCATATATTTATTACATATAGTAATATAATTAATTGTCAAATTAGCACTTGTTGATTATGTGTGGTTCTCGTTGTGGTTGTGTTGTATGCCTTAGCGGTTTTCTTCAGCTTATTATGTGCTGGTGAAATGAGTAATTAGTGTTATGGCATGAATATGTATGAATATCTAGCTTATATTTGAGTTAATTCTCAGAATTTTTATGTCGTGGAGAGAATCTGTAGCAAAATATATTGATTTGATAACATTTTTTGTACTAGGTGTATTTTAATGCCACTATGAATATGCATTAAAAATTTCTTTCTTATGCATTGCACTTATTAATTCGAATTTTATTACATAATGACAAGCATTTAAATTGTAATTAATATCAGTCCATTTATGATCAATTAAATTATTTTGAAAAATCTGATTCACTAATCTCAAAGAAATTTTCTTCATTATTATCCTCTGTACAACATGTTGCGAGACCATTATATTAGCAGTAATAAACTCATCAACAACAACCATGCAGAAATCAAGGTGAAATAAATTTCAACCTTTTTCAGTTAAATCTTCGTATTTGCACACTTAACCTTGCTAATATAACTTATTGGCACCTGCCTGCATCAGCGACTGCGCCACTCGAAACACGCCACGCACTAACTGTACTAATTAAAATCAATGTTCGAACATTTCACTGGCTAATCACGTTGCGTGTTTACGCACACGTTACGGCCAATTGTTTATCAGGCACAAACAATGAGGCAAGCGAAATAAATTTTTGCGGCAATATTTACACACACGCATGCGCAGCCATAAACAACCTCAGAACCTAAGTACGGACATCCGGTGCTTAGCCCAGCGTTATCTGTGGAACAAATACGCTAGGTGTATGAATGTGAATATATGTGTGTAAATATATATATTAATGTGTGTGGTTATATTTAAGTTAATACATAGCTGTGCATACAGGTACATATTTACATACAATTCAATTAATTGTCAATGTTGTTGAAGCTTGTGGGAGTAAGAGAGAATGCAGTAGGCAAATATGGGCATGGCAGCTGAGCGTAGAGTTTTTCACAAAAAGTTCGATACACACATATGCACATAAATCTCATAAACTACATAACACAAAAATTACCGTTATCACCAACAGCTCATTTTTCAATTTATAACGACTAGTTTATGGTGCTTACGGTGAACTAATTGCTGATAATGCTCATAATTTGGAAAATCTAGCTTAAAACAAAGCGCCAGCGATCTATTATTGTTGGCGTGATTTGTCAAAGTAAGCCACACGGGACAAGTTCATACCTAGACAGCCAGCATGCATGAGCAACGAGTTTATTTGGCATTTGATTAATATTATATAATGCCATATAATTAATTTTCAAGTGCAATTAATCCTCATATATAATTTAATGAAGCAACAATTATATATTTTGCATTCATTTCTATAACAGTTGGCAAATAGTGGCTATAATTATCTGCACAAACTGCCATTTGGATGCGCTATCCTCATATTATAACCGTTAATTAAAAATAAATAAGTGCAAATTATAATCAATTCATTTCAATAAATAACTCAATTACTGTTATATAAGTCTGAAGGTCGAAAAACACCAAAATATTATACACATATACATGATTGCGTGCAACGTGGCGTATGAGTAAACTACTAATTTGGAGGAGCGTGACAACATGGCGTATGAGTAACCTACGCATGTGAATGAATATGAGCGAATGGCATTTATAAATGGATTCTAAATTATGCAAATACAAATACAATTATGCAGTACTTTAATAGATATGTATATGCAATAATGAATTTATGTTATGAATAATACAGTGTAGACTATTTTGTGAACACGTAATGTGTTTTTTATAGTTTCTGTATATTCGCACATAAAGTAATTACAGGCTGCATAAATTATGTGACTCTCGCGCTAATAAGCAAGTAAACAACAAACTTCAATGCCATACTCACTGTATGGCGGCGAAATCTCTAATGACTTTGCAAATTAGGCGAAATGGATGCATTGTCTATGTGACAAGCGCACTAGTAGCAAATCGAATTACTCGAATGTGCATATATTAAATTGTGATTATGGTGTTGAAATAGCTATTTGATAACATATTTGGTAGGTATTTTTTTGCGAATTTTTATCAACTTATACAGAAATAATAGTAGAAAAATTTGTCGTAACCACCCTCGTTTGAAGTGTTTTTGAAAAGAAATTTTGTACAAAAAATAATATTTTTTCAATATTTTGAATAGCAAAATAATTTTGTATCTTTCAGTGAAGTGATGAGATTTTTAAGAACACAATTTATGGGGTTGCCACCAGTTTGAAAATTTTAAGTAAACAAAATTGATAAGATAAAAATATACTACCAATTGGGTATCGAAATGCTTAAAAACGAAAAATTCAGAAAAAAAGCTGAGAATGGTTGCCACCTGTTTTAATTTTTTTATATATTAAAAATTTAAATTAAATAATATACTACGATAACTATTTCTGTCGGAGGTATTTTTGAGGAAGCTCGCACTTTTTGGACAACAGTTGCTGTGCTCATTCACCAACAATAACCAAATAAAAACATTTAAATAATTTTTGTCAACATTTCAACTAAGTTGTAATCGTATGATTGTGTTTTTTTAATGTATTTTGGAGTTAAAAAACTACGAAATATTGAAACTAAACACAAAAATGCATTTGTTATTTCGAAACTTAAATTATTTTATTAAAACTGATCGAAATAAAATTTCGAAAAATTTAGGTAAAGAGATTAGAGAGTAAAGTAAAGTAAGACAGACAAGTCGTGTATAGTATACGCGTTATAGTTTCTATGCAATTTTGTTCACTTTTCACTTAAAAAAAATACGCCTTTAAAAATTTTTTTTCACTTTAATTATTAAAAATATTATGTATTGTTTTAAATTTTTGTTAAACATGAAATTAGGTGGCAATGTCATTAGTGCTATTTTTGAAATAATGTTGTTATCCACTTTTAGTTTTTTAGTGTTTAGATATACAAGCTTTTCTAATATTAATAAATCTGGCAACTTTGTTAAAATTTTGTGAGTTTAGGAGCAAAACTTAAAATATATTTATATATTTCTGTTGGGTTTATATAGTTAATTGGTATATAATTTTTATTTCTATTAAAATTTTTTTAAAAATAATTTGATGAGGTGGCAACTACATAATAATACAATTAAATGTGCTTAAACACTTTGTTATAGACCATCCTCTCATTATATTATATATATAATATATTATCATAAATATTTTTGTTACTTTTTCAAAATTATGTAGATATGACAAACCTATTACAGCTCTTTTTCTGTTTTTAAATCTTTTTTAAACATAATTGCTTTAGTTTGAATTTAAAAATTTTAATATAAAAATTCGAGCAGTAATAATGTTTTGGACTATGAAAGAATTGTGCTATTTGTCAGCATCTAAATGATATATTTAATATTGAAATATTTATAAAATATTTATTTTTGTATATTTAAGTTATTTTCTATCCTTTTAAGACGCTGTTTCACATTGTAAGCCGAATATTTTCCTTTGCTTCCTTCATCTAAGTTATTGTGCGCCTTGCCGTATACGCAACTAGTTAAATGTTACTTCATAGTCAACTGTGTTCCTAAAGTTCACATACATATCAATATGTATCAGTGTATATATAGTAAATAAAAACATAAACATATAATCCGCTCACTGACTGGTCAGTTTTCTAATCAATTTAAGCAATGAGCTTAAGAGCGTTCAAGCATATTGCAGCGTGTTTTGCTGTTATTGTTCTCTCCTTTTGTGTTTATTTTTGAAGCAAAATCGCTTTATGCTGCTTATGCGCTTAACACTCTGCGCTGTTGTGTTGAATGTTTGGTATTTACTTTTGGTGTTTTTATTTGGTTGCCCTAAATGTTATGATGCTTAAATCGGGAGCACAACGTGTGTGTATGTGTGTAGTTGTAGTAAAATATATATTCATTCAGTTTATGATGCGTAAATTTTCTTTTGGTTTTCCCTTTCGGCCACATTTTTGATTTTTTTATTAATTTTTTTTATTTGCATTTTTATTTGTGACATTTTTCACGCTTCAAGAGATCACAACAATAACGAAAATAACGGTCGGTAATGCTGTGTCGTGCAATGGCTAGCCATTACAACGAATGACGGTCAACTTAGTTTTTATGTGCGAATTCGAGCGTCTACGTTGTTTTCTAAGCGAATGCAATACAGTGGTGAGATATACTGAGAATATATACATATATATATATAAATGTAACTATATGCATATATAACTGTATAAATGTTTTTACTTACGCTGTGCTTTAGGGTATCATTATTTGATGTAGTTGCTTATGTCGCTTGGACGAGCAACACATGTTCAACACACTAAAGTGCAGCGCAGAAATGAGTAAAGAGGGTATAAGCGAGTGGCGTAAATATATCTATTTATTTTTATTACAAGTTTGACAACATTATTTATATATATTTTTACTTCGCTTATTCTCGGTGGCTTTTGTTGCTTTTTATAATCTGAACAGGGTATATTAAGTTTACCACGAAGTTTGTAACACCCAGGAGACAACGTCGGAGATCCTTTAAAGAACCCGCCATTTTTGAGATATCGATTTGAAATTTTGTACACGCTTTTTTCTGCCTGTCGGAACCGTCGATATTGGACTACTATCGCATATAGCTGTCATAAAAACTGATCGGTCAAAACTAACTCCTTGTATGGAAAGCTCTTTTATTTGACGCGGTATCTTCACGAAGTTTGGAAATTTTTAAATAAATTATTCTGATCGGATCACTATATCATATATCTGTCATAAAAACTAACCGATCGAAATCAAATCCTTATATGGAAACCTGTCTTACTTAACAAGATATTTTTACGAATTTTGGCATGATTTAGTATCCAAGCCAGGTCTATAATCTCTAAGTATTTCGTTTAGATCGAACTACTATATAATATAGCTGTCATACAAACTCAGCGAACAAAAACAAGTTTTTGTATGGAAAATTGTTTTATTGCTGGAAGGTGCCAACGTTTTTTCTTGTTTTAAACACAATAAAAATATTCAGAAAATATTTCAAAAATTTTTACTGGCTTTGTGTAATTGTCCGAAAGTCAATTTACAACCTAGAAACCACAAAATAAGAGGAAAAAATAATTAAGTTAAAAAAATTTAAATAAATTAGAATTTTTATATTTTTTTTTCATATATTTGCCTTCTTTTACTGCTAATCCACATTTATCAAGCTGCGCTGCTCATTGTCTAGCCACCATAAATTCAAACTCTGCTTTTCTTTGTTACGGATTTAATTTATTCTTGTTTTTACTTCTCTTAAATGTCTTTCTCGTCTTAAACAAACTTATGCGTACATTATTTAACCGCTCATTCTACGCCTAATAATTGGGCAATAATGCTTTCAGCTGCCACTTGCGTATTTGGAGGCTCACTTCAGCTCAGTGAACTGGATGCCGTGACGGCTTTAGTCCATCACCGCCAGCTCAATGAGGAGATATGTTGTCAAGGTTGCCTGTGCGCCGCTAAGTATGCTATGACAGTTGTGTATGTGTGTCTGTGTATCTGTGTGCATGCCTACTTACGCATAGCTCAGCACTTGACTGTCTATTTGCTTGTTCTGACAGCTGTCAGCTCTGTTTCGTGGACTTCATAACTCTCATTTAAGAAATTGATTTCATTCCCTCTGTCATTTTAGCACCACACTTGTGGGATTTGGGTCACAAAGTCACTTCACTAGCCAGTGCCATCTGAGTTGGTTTGCTTGTTTATTAGCGTCTTCATTAATAATGAATATTTCCATGAAAATATGATTTTTGTTTTGTTTTACATTTGTTATCTAGTGGCGAGTTGAAACTTTTGTGAGTAGTTGAAGTAGAGAGTATAAGATTTTGAAAGTTTTTAGGCGTTGTTAGACTCTTATTAAGGGTTGTATTCTAGTCTAGAGACATGAGTTTCAGGTAATTTGTGAAGTGTCGTAAAAAAAAAGGCAATACATTTTTTTACTATCCACTTTTTGTGGAATATTTATTAAGATTACCAGAATACAGAAAAAAGTCAAAAAATAGCAGCTGATGGAGTGGCGGATCTCAAAAAATTGGCATCTCACCATACCAACCCTCCTAGCAATCTGAAACCACAAAAAATATTATTTTAATGTCTGGTTCTACAGAAAAGTTTTCGAGAAATGGCGACTGCCTGAAAAAAAAAAACAAATTTTGAATTTTGAAAAAGAAAGAACTAGCAAGCTTGTATAATATCGTTAATCAAAAGTATATTAAAGGCTCTACAGACAAATGTTAAAGCTTTCAACTTTTGGCATTAGAACCCAATTCAGTTTTTCCTAACTTCACTCTTTCTCTCTTCTAGAGAAACCTCTTTCTAATGTATCTCTCTTTGACTTATGCCAGCTATTCGTTCGATTCGCCACTGCTCAAATTTGGCAAATTTAGGTCTGCTACTATTTAGAGAGCAAAAAGGGTAAATGAGCTCAAGCCCTTAAATACACCAGCACTTACGGATCAACATATGTTGTTAACTGCGCTTGCAACCAAATTTTGTTGGTAACACTTTTTCGAAAATTCATTTCTTTAAGAACCGACTTAAAAGTGATTTAAAATAAAATATTTTAGATCGCGGAATGAAAAATTATGTTAAAATTTTTGCACTCAGAACATATTTGATGAAAATAAAAATGATTACTCAACAAAAAATATTGAGAAATTTCTAACCATCGTTCTGAGAAAATCACTTTAAATCAGGTAATTTGACAGTTAAGGTTGTTTCAGAGTTTGTTTCAGAAAGAGTTGAATTTCCGATCTCAAGACAGTGTAAGAACCTTCAGTGCGGTTTTCTAAAGTATTAAAGTCGACATAATATTTAATTTGATTCATCATAAATTTAACGATTTGCAATTGCTGGATTCTTATATGTGTAAAACTTGAATATAATATATAATATCTTATTGTATGTATGTATGTGTGTAACCAAGCGCATGTTTTATTGCGCAAGTGTTTGCAACATTATACAGTATTGCTTTATGCCTTTTCAGTATCGTTTTTATAACTTTCTCGCTGTCACTCTGTGACTTCCGATACAGAATCATTCGGGCTGCTCGCTGTAGTCACTTCAAATTGTGAAACTGTTTATTAGCAAAAGTTAAATGTCACTTACATAATAGATGCCAGCGTGTAGCGTCAGGTGTGCCACGAGGAAATGCTTCAATATCCTCTGGATTGAATTTGTCAATTTTTATTTAACAGCTTGAAAGTTTCGTGATTGCGTTTATGTGGTTGGTCACTTAATATACTCGTTTAAAAAGAAGTTCTACAAGTGTGGAGTTCCTCTCTTTTTGATGAATACATAAATATATATATTACTGAGTATACATTTTTATTTAGGCTTTAACCCAAGTTGTTTCGAAATATTCGAGTATTTGTGTAGCAAATAATCTTTTATAAAATATATTCCTTCGCGTTGTTCTTACGGTTGTAACATATTAAAATATCTCCAAGTTGTTTCCGTCGAATGTTATAACGGTGGCTTTCTGTGTAAGTCCGACTCTCTTCGTAAAAACTGTTGTGTTGTTACTCCAAAAGATGTTATAGATTTCCCTTACCTTTGTGATATATATCTTTACTTCTAGACATTTATGGATGGAGTTCTTCACTAATAGAGAAAACCGACTTTTTATACTGTCTCAGCATTTGAGATGAAATCCCTATCTTCCTTAAATTAAAACGGAGCCATTTAGTTACTATAAGAACTTTATATAATTGAAAGCATGTATCCAACATCAATTCTTCCGTGCAAAAATATCACGTTTTGTATGACTTCGCTAAATACACTTGACCCTGGGATGCTGATTTTTTTTTATCCCGTCTGAAAAAGCACCCTTAACCTCTTTTTAGACCCTTTACCTCTTTTCAGACCCTTTACCTCTTTTCAGGTACTCGACATGGCTCACACCTTTTAAATTCCAGATAAACAGTGCTCTACACCTCCCCGACCGTTTCGACAGTCTTCGCCTTCTTCGAAGCGGGTTTCGCTTAGTTCCGTTCCATTTAGAGTATTTCTTAATTTATGCTGTACTTGTATAATGGATTAAAGTGAAAAGTTTAACCACGGATAAAAAAAAAAATCGAAAGTACAATGACTTATCCAACTTTGTTATTTTTCTTTCTAAGTATTTATATTTACCAATTCAGAAGTTTGTCGAAAAACAATCGAAATTGAAAAGCTTCGACAAGTCTTTAGTGCGCATTTCCGCATTGACTTTTCCTTCAGGTTGTATTGTTGTGATCAAACTTTACTTCTGTTATTATTTTTTCTTTCGTATTTGCTTGTATTGGACCTAACCAAAAAATGTCCATTGATTTTATTAACTTCGTCAAGTGAACAAAAAAAAACAAAATAAAAAAATAAAATAAAAAATATTAAACAAATAAAAAAGTTGAGGGTAACCATGATTCATTTGCTGTGCAAATTGAAACGCGTGAAATTGTGAAACTTTGTCATTGTACAATTTCCTCATCCACCTTCGCTCCTCTCTCTCTCATCTCAACGCGAATATGCGGTTGATGAAAGTACGAAAAGTTGGAAATTGGAAATTTACGCTGATCGGCAGTAAATAATTTGTACGATTTCGCCTAAATGAAATTTGACGCATAACATAAAGTTTAAAGTTTCATTTTTAGTTCACTTGCAATTCCCCTCCTCACTATTCATTGTATTTCTTCCATTGTTCGCTGTAAGAGCTTTATAAAAAGTTTAACTTGAATTGCTGCAATTGAGAAAGCTGCAAAAAAGTTCTGAAACAGCGAAAACTGTAAGCATATACACATAAATACTATTGCAAAAACACTACTCACTAATACATAGACATCGATTTGCAAACGTGCCATGTAATATTCTCTATTGACGTTCGTAAATTTCACAAAGTAATGTAAGTGACAATAACAACAGTATTTACGTCGAAAATAGCGGAATAGTAATCGTCCTTGTCAACGACGTAAATTTATAGTGGAAACAGCGAAAACTATTATTTAAATGTCAAAAAAAAAAAACATCAAGAATAGCCGTTAATTTCGGTTGCATCGAAGCTATAATACAATACAACAAAAATATATATATTTATGCCAAATTTCGTGGAGATATTTTGTCTAATTAAAAAGTTTCCCATACAAGTGCTTGATTCTGATTGTTCAGTTTGTATGGCAGCTATATGCTATAGTAGTCCGATATCGGTGATTCAAACAAATGAGCAGCAAAAGCTTAAAACGATATGTTACAAACGATGTCGTGGCGATGCGATGATGCTAAAATAATACCCGGCGAGTACTACTGCAAATCTGTTTTACTAGCTACATATCTACTGTCTTACTTATCTTTCATCTCCTATCAAACATATTGTCATTTCATGCAGTTTCAAAAGTGCCAGCTATCAACATTTTTAGCTTTAAAACGTTTAAAACAAAAAGAATCTACACTAAATGACTACTAAAGACTACACTGCACACCCAAAAATTCTTTACTCCTATTTCTATCCTAAGTTTATCTCCCTCTTGTGCGTATTTTTATTTGGCATTGAAATTCTGCTCGATCCTTGACTTGCATACCAGTTATTCTCCGCTTTCTTCTGCATGCTCTGCTGACTTTTATGTATCGTAACTATATAAGAATCTATATGTATGGAGTCTGGTGTAACTTGCGTTGACCTGTACGCATTGCTGTATACTGTACAGTACATGCGCTTGTATATCTCCTTTTATTTTATCTATCATGTATTTATTTTTTTCAAGTCTGGCGTAGAACGATTTCGTGTTGAGGGAAAAAATTGTGAAATTATTTAACAAGCAATGCTTCACTTACACACAAACCATGTAAATTAAATGTTGTGGAAACTGAAACTGACTACAATTTAAATAATTTTTAATCAGAAGAAAAGTGGGTTGTATATTTTATCGTACTATTGAGCGCTCATTGGAATGGGATGTAATTTGGCCAAAAGAGCAGACAATTTAAAAAAATAATAAAAATTCATAAAAATCAGCAAAATCAGAACAAAATAAATATATTTGTCAAACTAAATAAAAATTTAAAACAACTAATATAAATAAAAATAAAATATGTAAACAAAAATTTTTTAAACATTCATATCAACTAAATTTGTGATTTATATATAACATTTATTTTGTTGATTTTAATATTTTTCAAATACTTTTCTCGCCAAATGAAACTGTTTATTTCATCCCACAAAACAAAGTGCAGATACATTCTTTTCATAAAAATAATATAATCATTAAAAATAAATATTATAAAATGAATAAAAAAAGATAGTAAAAAAATCAACTAAATTTGTTTTTTATATATTATATAATATTTTATTTTGTTGTTTTTTATAATATTTTTAACTTTACTCTCCAACTCCAAAACTGTTTATTTCAAACCTAAAAATGACAAAAAATAAATGTTTTTCATAAAAAAATTAAAGTTCATAAAAATCAGCAAAATCAGAAACAAGTAAAATTATTATTTAAATTAGGTAAAAAAAACTAAAAAATTAATATAAATAAAAATAAAACATCTAAAAAAAATTGTTTAAACATTCATATCAACATTTTATTTTGATGTTTTTAATATTTTTTAAAAAAAATTTGTCTCTCCCACGCCAAAACTGTTTATTTCATACCTCAAAAAAAGGTGCAGATACATTTTTTTCATAAAAAAAATAAAAACTCTTTAAAATCAACGTAATCATAAAAAATAAAAATTATAAAATAAATTTTAAAAAATTAAAAAACAAATTATTTTTAAAAATATTAATATCAACTAAATATGTGTTTCTTTTATAATGTTTTAATTAGAAATTTTTAATATCTTGCCCTCTAACTACAACCAAATTTTTTTGTGCAGAATTTTTCATTAAATTTTTTTGTCTTAAAATTTTTTTCCCTCCAACTTCAAGAACGATTGTTTTTGACAGCAAAACTGTGTGCGCAATTTCTTTAGTGCCATTTATGGTAATATCTGGCACGCCATAAATTTGTCAATTTTAAGTGTCACTCAGATACTTGGTATCTCTCAGAAGTTGAAAAATATTACAGCTCAGTGTTGTTGGGCGACAATGACTTTACCACTTGTCGTCTCAGTGTCGCACCAACATCGCAGCAAAAATTTGGCCACTTGAGATTTATGACAATAACTGCAACTGTCCCAATGCCGGTCAGCATGGCTATTGCAAGCACTACATACACACATACATACACATCCATATGTAGATACTGTTGTGCCAACTACAAACCTTTTGCATTCATCATCTTGAAGCATATCATAAGTTGGGTGGGATGAATGTGTTAGTGTGTGCGTTTGTGTAATTTGATGTACTTTTGTTATTTTTGTTGTTGTGCAATGTTTTCTGTTTTTAATGGTTGTCAGTATGATAATAGTCACTTATATGCAAATAAGAATAACGGTGTTTATGACAGCTGTAAGACAGCGGGAAATAGTAGTAGAAGAGTAAAATAGAAATTTCTTCTATAAAGATTTTGTAAAAATGAAGAAGAGGATTCGGATGCTAAGACCTGTATTTTGAAAAAATTTTAAAATCACTTGAATCAATTTGAAATTCATTTGGTTATCTGATCATTTTCATTGATTTTTGACATGGTCCACTCTCAAAAAATTATTTTCAACGAAGGTTTATTTTAGAACTATAAAGCTTAAAATAACAATAGAGCAAAATGGTTTTCAAGTTCAGCACCTTTCAGGTTCCTGAACGATAGCTTATTGTTTTCTAACAAACCTACCTGTTTCTTCCCATCAGTTCGGTTCGGCAAGAACTTTTGTACAATTGATTATAGTGAATTATCCAATAACATATCGCAAAAAGAATCATCAAAAGTCAATTAAGTTCCTTTTAACTGGAGTATGAGACCAAAAAGAATACGTTCCTCTTTATTATTTTTTGTCAGCATAACCCATACATTATAATTCCGTCTCTGTATTCTCGGAATTTTGGTAAAAGGCATGTTAAATTAGGTTAGGTTAGGTCGTTGGGTTGATTGTCACGCAAAAGGTAGCAATAGATCATATTTGGAAAGCTGTTAACGTTAGTCCTTTGTGATACTAAAAAACTCCTGAAAATTAATTACGAAATCTCATAGATCTACGAAGTAGTTTGTGCTTACAACATATTTAGAAGGGCTGTAAATAGTAAGTCCAGCCACCTCGCTAAGTTCGCCGAAGGTGTATAAACCGAGATATTTTAATTTCAGTCTGGCGAAAGCTCGGCAATAGAAGAGAAAGTGATATGATGATTACATATCGCCTTTCTTCATACAGCTTTGGCAAAAGACGTTCAATAAAATATTTAGCCGCAACGAGTGTGAACATATTGGATAGTGTACAGTTAGATTACCTCCAATAGCGGCGAGATTCACTTTGCTAAGAGCAAGTAATTCAAAAGACTTCTTACGGTTCATTCTGAGCCAGAAGGCTAATCAACAGCTACACAAGATGTTGATCAGAGCTTGCCGAGCTCACGGTTTATAGGTTTAGCTCTAGATCGCAAGAGAACAACGGAGTACCGGCTCGCTTCTAGTCGGATGAAGTTGAGGTAAGGGTGATCGCATATATTGATATGAGTTCATGCCTCTAACAGTCCTATCTTTGACTTCGGGAGTTTCTTTAACTTTACTTTGTCGGATATATAATTTATTATAAACTTGTCGCACTTTTTTCACACGTTTTGTTCAAGCTAAGCATTTGGTTTTACTAAATTAACGATCAACTGAGCAACTATTGCCACAGCTTTTTCAATTAATCGAGCAGTCGCGGTGTGCTGCTTTATCGTATATTTATATGTGAGCATTTCTTTTTTAGCTTATCAACGTTAAAGCATTCACAGAAGCATTTTCTTTAACTCTAATGGTTTGGCGTTACAACGCGTATGTACATTGGCGCCGAAAGAGAAGCAGAACGCTAAATATTGACAATCGAACATCAAACGTCAAACTGAAAGTTTTCGCATGCGCGAGTATGTCAAGTCTAACAGTTGACTTGATGTTGACTGTCATTTGTTTGCTTGCCTGTCAGTCGTTGCCAATTGCAGAGTTCCAGTCAACGCCGATGAGATTGTCTGCTGCATTTTTCACTTGGAATGCAACATCAAGCGCTGACTTTGTGAGCAAACAGCGAATGATAGAGGCACACAGATGCCCTCTCATATGGGTATTGGATGTAAACAAATATTTTTTGCCTGTGGGTTTTGTTTTTTCCACTTTTATGTAAGCCTTTGTTTCGCTTCAGATCCTTACACATGCTTTCTGCTTTTGTTCTAATCGCATACAAATACTGCTTTGGCCATAAAAAGAGTGAAAACGCAGTAAAGTCGCCGCGGAGAATGTGAAAAAATGCAAAGAAAAAGTGTAAACAACATACAAACATAGCTAGATATAACAACAGACATTCTCAACTTCACATCCCTGACTTGTTTGAAAAAAGACAAACCAAAAAAAAAAAAAGTTTTGTGCAACAACAAAAAGCATCAGGCATTGGCTTTTTCACTATGCTCGCCTCGGCCTATCATTTACTGGTTATAATTGCGCTTTGATAGCCGGAGCTTAAGTTGGCGGTGAGTTGGTAGCGCCAAGGAAAAATTAGTGAAATGCCAATGTCGCTGGCGTCTGACATGCAGACGATGTCAAAGTCTGCGTGAAAATGGAAATTCTATTCCGATGTTGGTAAGTATATTCTGATATTTGCGTCGGCCCATTTCTAGCTGGCGGCTGCTGGCGTCTGAACCCACCGAAAATAGAAAAAACGTACTGATAAATATCGAATTTTTTTGTTGTCTTTTTTTGCTTTTCGATTATTATTTTTTTTCACGCTGAACTGAACTGCTGAAAAAACTTGTAGAGCTCGCAACGCGGGCAGGAGCCAGTTGCTGTGATTAAATTTAAAATTTTATCAGCTATATTTGGGCTTAACAACTTTAAATGCGATACTAGTGAACTTTTTTCGATTTAAAATTAAAGGGTGAATTGAATTTTGAGCTGCTTTAAATGGCAAGTGTAAATTTTGAGGGGATAAAATTGGCTCTTGTATGCTTCGTTGAAAATGCCTGATAAATTGGTAGTTATCATGGCAAGAAGTCATTTTCGTTTACTAGCAATCTAAATTATCTGCAGATTTTTGGTGCACACCAAATTGTTGCACAAAATATAGCAGTTTATTTATACCTAACGCTTGTTTATATTCTTTAAAACTTATCGCGATAGAAATATCAGTAACCTGTATGCCCTCGTAAGCGATAACTTGCTTAAAAAATATGATATTTATTATTCTAACTGCCTAGTCATGTCCCTTGGCTTTCTGAATTTTAATTTTTGTTTAATTGTAATTCTAGCACGAATACTAGGCTTTGATCTTGACCTTAATATTTTTTAATTAAATCTAAAAAATCTTTGAAAGAGCTGTATAGGATCCAAGAACTATGGAATAATGAAATATGAAAAAAAGTACGGTTAGTCAGTCAGTCAGGGAGTGCCGCGGTGAAGTTATTTTATAGCATTTTTTTTATAAACTTATGCAATTATTATTATTTATATTTTACACTTTTATACTTTTTAAGCATGGTGATCAATGAGAAAACAAATAAATGAGAAGTTAATATTGCTTAAAATATTTCAGTTAGGTTATTCAGGAATTTTTATTATTGAAACTTAAGGGTTATGGTAACTGAAATAAGAAACATAAGTTTGAGATTTGATATCCTCTAAATATCTGTAAAAGACCGCGTCAATGGTGGTCCTATATTTTGTTTTGGATTCCTGTGGATCATTATTCATTTTCAAATTAAATTTTTCCGAAAAAAAAATTGTCCACCGCTCTGATATTTTATCAGCGAAGTTAATGTTGAAAACGCCAGCCAAGATATGTGGAAATATATTACGATTGATAATTTCAATTGTATTGTTCAAGTTAAACGATACTGTTCCAAAAGGTGGGGTGGCTATTTACCAAAATAATAATAATGTTACTATTATGCCTAAGAATATTGAATAATTAATTTTAATTAATTAAATTTTTAGTAAATTCCATTTTTTTTTTGCTATCAAAACAATTGCATATTAAATATTATTATTTTTGAATCACCCTGCTGTCTCTTCAATTCATTTATTCTGCTTGAGATATGGGAAAATACGCTTAAAAGTATGCAAAAAAATTTCACATACTTTGTGATCGTGTTAGGTGTATTTCCGTTACGTAATTTCTTGATTCAGCCCCACGCTCAAAGTACTCGATAGACGCTATGCAATAGCTTAAAAATGGGTGGATAATCTTTAAAAAGACTATACCCTGATTACTCTGTATTAGAAACAAGTGAATTAGTCGCCAACACATACCTGAAAGTTTCAATTGGGTATTACTTAGGTTCTCGCGAATATCTTTAGGGTATAGTTTGTGGTTATTTAAAAATGCAATTTCTCCTTTTTTCGAAGTTAGCCTCCAAACTCATAATGTTTGCCTTCGAATTTCGAAATTGAGGTTATTAAAAACATCATCTACGTTTTTTCTTTATTCCAGTGGTGTATAATACTTTTCTATCATGCTAAAGCGATTGTAAACAGATTCAAAAAAAACATATCTATATTTTAAAAAATTCTGCCAATAGAAAAACCTTTAAGTTTATTTTCTACTTTTAATACAAATTAATGTATTTATATGTTCAACAAAACAGCGGTGTTAGAAACTCCATTAGAATTA
Organism: Bactrocera oleae; assembly: GCF_042242935.1. Lineage (NCBI taxonomy): Eukaryota > Metazoa > Arthropoda > Insecta > Diptera > Tephritidae > Bactrocera > Bactrocera oleae. The sequence continues at coordinate 59,984,070 of NC_091540.1, read as the reverse complement.
TTATCAGACAATTATTTTTAATTATCAACTTTTATATTTTTCTTAAATCTCTTTTCACATTATTTAATAATATATTTTTTAATTTCTTCCAGGTAAAATACTCACCACTCATTTTATAACGTATAAATGTGTCCACAGAACAAATAACTGTATATTACACCATACAAGCTCTACCATTACTCGCTACTATACTCGAACTAAAGTACATATATGCATGTATATTTGTAAGTGTGTATTTATATTGTAATTAGAACTTCTCATCACAAGATATTTCCCATTTATAATACCAATTAATACTTATGAGTACTTATGTGCACTTCTGCAAGTAGTTTGCACAAATTTGCGTCAAATTACTAGGTAAATCATTATAACTGTTCTTGGTACTTTGGCACTCGACAAACTTTCTCCGTGTTCAGTAAATTACTTAACAAAGTATATGCTTCAGTGATTAACAGCAGTTACATAAGTACTCTCTGATATTATATGTATATGTATTTGTATAAAATATATATACACATAAATATTTATTAACAGACACAAGTTTTTGGCTCCTATGGAGATGATGGATAGAAATTTTGCATCGAGAATGCTAAAGTTATTGTTTTGCCTAAATGACTTAAATATATGGAGATTAGGAAAATTTTCAATTAATAGGAATGTTCTGCAACTGGTTCGGCATAATGGTTGTAAGGTGCATACAAAATGAATTTTTTCTAGCCATTTTGTATTTTTTATTTAATACCTTCACAAATGTTCATTAAAAGTGTTTACCACGTTAGAAATTTTACTTGAACTCGAGTCTTTGACTATATTTAGTGCTTTTTAAATTACTCGTAAACAATTTTCAAACTTCCAAATTTTACAACAAAAAAATTTCCAAAATTTATTTATGTCTTTAAAATCAGGTGGTAAAGACTTATACTTCATATTTATATAGTTTAAATTAATAACTTTTAAAATATTTATCAAGGGTGGCAAGTCCGTTAGAAACTTTTCTTATTATTGAATAGATAGAGTTTTGAAATTTTTGTTACCATTTTTGGACTAAAAACTTTTAAATTTTAATGCAATTTTCCAAAACAATATTATTTTATTTTTATTATATTTAAAATTAAGTGGCAACGTTAAAAAATTAATGTTTTATAAAAATACTTCCTTGAAAACATATATTTCTTATACATATTGAATTTTTTTTTTTAAATATCTTTTTAATACTTCATCAAGGTTGGCAAGTCCGTTAGAAAGTTTACTTGTACTCGAACACTCTGACCTTAAGTAAAAATCTCCAAATTTTGCCAAATAATAATTTTAAAAGCATTTGTTTTTGGTATTACAATAAGGTGGCAACGCCAAAAATTTTAATTCCAGTTCTAATATGTTCTTTTAAAGCTTATATTTGATGCACATATTGAAGTTTTTATTTAATAACTTTTAGAGTATTTGTTAAGGGTGGCAAGTCTGTTACTCGTACATTTATTTCGAACATTTAGTGTAGTTTAGTTAATACTTTTTAAATTAAAACTTTTAATTTTGGCACAATTAGTTTTTGAAACTATTAATTTTTATATTTTAAATTAGGTGGCAACATCAAAAATTAAAATTTTAGTTCTTATATATTCATTTAAAACTTTCATTTCATATCAAAATTGAATTTTGTATATTAAAAATTTAAAGTTTTTCAAAAAGGGTGGCAGCACCGTTTCATTATTTTTTTTAAATTTACGTCAGTGAAAGAATTTTGCGGTGTCTTTTAATTTCATAAATAATGTTAGAAATAAATAAATTAAAATTTTAGTTTACAGAAGATTCGGATTCAAAAAAATTAAAGAATTTATCTTCATGTTACACACTATTATATATTTGATTTTTCTCTGTAAAATATTAAATTATAATGTTTCATTAGTTTTTTTTTTACTTTCGAGTACTTAGTTCAAACTAAATTTCTATATTTTTAATCTTTAAAATACTACAAATATATTGTACATATGTATGTATATCTGTAAATGTGTATGCAAATGATGCCGTATTATGATTTCCCAAAATTTTAAGGTGATTAAACAGTTGTGAATTTTCACACGCACATTAAGCTTCTAAAATTAAACATTTATATATAAACGTGTGTATATGTATCTATTTTCATATGTGCCTATATGGTATATATGTATGTTAAGTGTGATGCGAAAATCAATAATTCAAATATACATAAATACCTAGCACCTCCGGCAACGCAGGCACAATTAACACTAATTGTTCTTATACATACATATTAATGAATATATATTTACTGGCGGCAATTTTCCTGTATTAAAGAGCGATATACAGATATATAATAATATGTATGTACATATTTATGGTAAGTAGGTCCAAAGTGAGCGCGCTAGTTTGCCGAACTCATTTCGAGTGCTCAACATTAATAAATACATTATTGGCAGGTGCTCTTGTTATAATGAAGTTATAAGTTATTCATTTGATTTTCTTTTTCATTTGATTTTCTTTTGCATTTGCTTTTATTTGGATCGCAAACTCAAACCCCTCTCCCTTTAACTCAATACCAAGTTGATTTCGGCAATGACTTTGACAATGACATTGATAATGGCAACGGGTCGCATTTTAACAATTATATTCGACACGAAGTAGTCAATTTGCGAGTGTTTGTTTATGAGTAAGGCCGAGAAGGCAATGCCGCACACATACACACACAGATACATATAAAAACACACACCAAATTTGCTGCAGCACAAAGCAAAATGCGCGCGAAGCGTTGTGAGATGGCCAAAATGCCGCTTTCAGCCTACAAACCAGTGGTATCGGTGGGGGACGGGCAGATCGGCGTGTAAGACATTAGGCTTGTAGCGCCACTCGCAAATGTTGCCGCTTTGTGTTGTTTGCCTCATTTTTTCAAATGAGTTCCGAGTGTTCATCTACATAATCGCATCATGATAATTTTAACTGCTTTTTCGATGGCTCAGCGGAGGACGAAACCAGCAGACGACAGTTGAGGCAGAAATACACACACACACTTACATACTTATGTTAGATTGTCGATATGAATTGTCTGTGGGCTTTTTAGTTACAGCTTAGGTGTAATGGCTCTTGTTGTTGTTGTTGTTATCTGTGTCTTAGCCAAATGTTTTGCCAGTTCATCTCGCCAACGTATTTTCTTTGTGCTGCCATTTATGTCATATTATTGTTATCTACTTTCTTATTGCCATTCGTTTGCTGTTGCTTATGAAAAAGGTAGACGCGTTGTTGTGCTACCTGTGTTTGTTATGGTTGCTGTTGTTGTCGATGGTGCTTAAGTGTTCTAATTAAATCTGTTATTATCTGATTGTTGTCGCTACTCGTCTTTGTGTACTTTAAGTACTTTGTTTCATTATTTCTGATTGTCATTATTTATTGTCTGTTTTGTTGCTTTTTATTGTGCGGTCAATGAATATGTTTAGCGCTCCGTTTTGCTATTACCATTTATCTTTTTTCAGATTTTTTTGGACTATTTATTACATTAAAATGAAGTAGTTATGCAGATGATTAAGTGAGAAATAACGAATTGATTTGTTATTATAGGTCCTATGAATATATTCGTGCGTTTTTCTTGCAAAATTTGAACGTTTATTTAAGAAAAATCAATCCATCCTCAAAAATTAATGAAGTCAATTTTATTGTACGCTCTTTTGATATTTCAGTGAAGGCGTTCTGTATAGAACGGACTAAGGGTAGTCAGAAAGGGCAAGATCTGTGCTATAAGGCGGCTGAACACCAATAATAAAATGTCCTTTTTATTGACTAATTGACTACAGCATAATAAGCTCTCTTTGTTGCTATTTCCATTTCTTTTAAAGCTTCTCGGAAAATATAACTATGATTTCGGCACGAAGTCATATGTGAAGGTTTTATTCGACATCAGATTTCAAAAGATGCTTGCATAAACTGATTGCTTTAATTTGCAGTGTGACATAGTGTAACGTCTCAAGGAAATCAGTAGCCGTCAGTATCTTTTTCATACAATTCCAGACAGTCGAAATTAGCCGCATTGCAATTTATATCGATTTCCAGCGACTTTTGCGTTTTGCTTCTTCGGTCCGAACAATAACTTTATACCATAAAATGAGACTTAAAGGAATTTACTGTCACGTGAACTTGAAAATTATGTTCATTAACGCCATTAGAGAGTATGAAATGAGCCTCGTCAATATTTTTATTGAGTCAAAATAACGGTGCAACGACTTATGCTTATTTTGACGGGTTGTTTAAATTACGAACGGTTCATGATTGGAGCTCTACAACTGAATAATTTTACTAAAACATGTGAGCGCGAGCCCAGTTTTGAACTCAATACATCTGACCAACGTGCTCAGCAATCATCACACTAGGTGTGCTCCTTAATTGAAATCCTATATTGAGAATCTTTGTATGATAAAATGATATAAGAAAACTGAAAAAAAACTAAATATTTAGTCAAGGTAATGCTTAACTAAATGATCTATGTAATCTATGGGGAAAGTTATCGTGTCTATATGAAAAAGTACTTAGAATCAGAGCGCCAAATCAAAAGAGATACCATACTTGGGTTAAAATTTATTTTCGAAATGAAAATTCTTGGAGCAATTGGGAAATGAGAAAACAGAAAACGATTAAAATGAGTATAAAATAAACATTTCTGTGGCTTCCATTTGTCAACCCTAGACAAAAAAAGATATATAAATATGTATTACATAAAAATTTAGCTCTATCTAAAATACCTAGTCGTGAAATATACATTTTTTTAATAGAACAATGAGAATCATGAAATGTAGAACAACAATAAATTAACATAACAACAAAAAAGCTGTCTCCTAGCCATAAAGTTCGAATATGTTTAACAGATGTCAGGCCAACCAAACAAAAAACAAATTAAAGCTTGTTCACAACAAATCTTCCTTAGCAACACATTTGTATTTTAACGCTCGCTTCATGCTGGTACACCAGATACATATGAGTGGCTTAAAGGGTTACATTTGTTTCGTTGAGAAAAACGGCCTATTTTCGATAATATTTTTTAAATTTTTTTATAGAACTAAATATGTACACATGTATATGTAAAGGAAAGTTACAAAACACCTATTTTTAGCTATACAATACAAAAAACATATAATTAAAACCGAAACTTATCATACAAAATCGTAAGCCCATAAAGCTCTTTAATGAAAAGCTTTAAAATGAATTTTAATTGCCTATCTCCTCAGGCGTACGCACATTTAAATCTATAAATATACACCTTGTTTGGAACTTTTTATGACGTTTTTACGAGCGCCTTCTAATTACATACATAGGTATATACTGGTATAAACAGACAAATTTTAGGCGTTTGCTTGCAGCGTCAAATTAATAGGTCGTGACCCACCAAATGCTCGTTTTTCCAGCCTGCTGTTAGAGTAAAGGCTTGTGGGAGTGTGCATAAGAGGGAGGTTTAACTATTTGTGGAATATTTACATAACTATCTAACATATAAATTTCATACCTGTCATATGCTATTTATAAAGTTTGACTGTCTGTTTAGTGTTTTATAAATAATTTTCAAATTTATTTTTTTAAATAATTTTTTGCTTAAAATATTTTTCAAAAAGTCGCCTTACTTAATATTTTCTTATTTTTCAAAAAGTCGCCTTACTTAATATTTTCTTATTTTGATATCCTGAACAGGGTGTATTAAGTGTCATTGGAACACCCAAAACGAAAAGAAACGTCAAAGATCCCGCATTTTTCTCACCAAGATGCTGCTCATTTGTCAGAATAGCTGATATCGGACCACTATAGCATATAGCTACCATACAAACTGAACAACCCGAATGAAGTGTTTGTATGGAAAACTTTTTCATTTGGTGATATATCTGCACGAAATTTGGTATGGATTATTGCCCTAGGCAACGGTATAATTTCCGAAAAATTGTTTCAGATCGAGTCACAAACTGTAACATGTAACATACATATGATACTATTTTTCTGACCACCTACATATTTGTTATTTAAGACTTTTTGGTATCATTTATTTTTCAAACAGTCCCCTTTTCAAAATATTTTTGGTCGAAAGCTAAGAAATTATACATAATTTGTGGAATTAATAATAATTTTTAATTATTAATAATAATTTTTATTTTTATTAATAATAATTAATAAATTATAATTAAAAGCAAGCACAATGATTTATGGGCATACCTTACAGTGTTCGCCAAAAATAAAGCACCAAATCTATTTTGTGTATGAAAAGTTATAAAGCTTCCAAATTATTTTTTATTTTGATGTAATGCATGTATATTGGTTTTCCAAACGAAACTTTTAACAAAATAATGAAAAAATTAAAGATAGGAAGGATAATATTTAAATTATTTCAAAAAATTATTTTAAAAAATTTGAATTTTTGTATTAATAGCGATTTCTAAATATTGTGTCGTCTTTTTGCCATTTTTATTATTTAAAAAATAAAAAACATATTTTTCAAACAATAAAAATGCCAAAGATTGTTTTACAGCGCCATCTAGCGTAAGCTTTAGACAAGGAATAATATGAAGAGGGATTTTTGAAGGCAAAACAATGACGAATAACTTTACAAAAAGTTAATTTTTTATGGGATTTTACTAAATTTGTCTAGTATAACATATAGGGACATGAATTTAAATACACATGAGCAAAAATTCTAAATCAGAGCTAAAAATTATTTTATAAGCATATTTCATGAAGATTGAAAAGACTATAGAAAGGTAAGCCATAGGAGATTCTGCTCCGTTTGGTTTTATTGCATACTTGGAAATGAATCTCGATTATTGAATTTTCAGCAACAAAGTTACATCTATACGTACAAATTTAAAATTTTTTAAAATAAATGAAAATTCTTAAATTTTAGTAAATATTCATAGTTTTGGTATTAAAAAATATTATTTTCTAAAATGGTAGTTAATTTTATTTTTTAACGAATAATGCAATAAGTAATTTTAAATTTTTTAACTTCCCGCTAAGAAAATTGAAAATTTTCAAAAAATCGGGAAGATATTGGTTTCACCCCATTTTGCAAAAATCGAGTTCTCAACAGATCTCGACGTTTTGAGGGTCGAGGAAGCTTCCCCGAACATTTCTACGATGATGTCCGTATGTCTGTATGTATGTGTGGATGTATGTGTGTGTGTGTGGATGTATGTGACCCTCTTATAACTTTTAAACGGCTTAACCGATTTGAATAAACTAAACGGCATTCCAAAGGGTTTCATTGCACTTGAATTTCGTGTGAGTTTGGACCCATTCGGACCAGTAGATTTTGAGAAATCTCAAAAATAAAAATTTCTTCCAAACGACTTGACCGATCGACACCAAAAACTAATCAGTTCTAAACCTTGAAAAAACACATCGTTTGCCGCAAACCGGGTTAAAATCGGTAGATTTACTTGCGAGATATCGAAAACGAAAAATTTCGAAGAGCTCAAAAGCAGTGAAAAAAGCGAAATTTGAACGTTAGCGTATGAAATTAGCGGGAAGTTGCAGGGATGGCCCTTGAGGCCAACCGTTTTCCACATTTTTTTTTTTTAAAAATTAGTGGATATACCTATAATATTAGTATATAACTTTTCCTTATGAATAATCAAAGTAATTTTTTAAAAAATTTAGTTGTTACATACTTTAATTAATAAAAAATCAAACATTTAACAAATTGAAACTGCTCAAGAACAATAAATGACAAAAAACTGAAACTGAAGCCCTAAAAATAAGCTAATATCTCTTTGCTTTTTGACCAACAAAACTTTTCAATTCACTATTTCCCAAATAGTTTACTTAAGATAGTAAATAGAATCTTATACCACATCTTCCGGCAACACTAACCGCTTTACAAACATACACACACACACGCAGAAAACCTCAACAGCCAAACTTTTGCTGTTTGCCGTTCTTACAGTTATTTCCGTAAATTTTGAGCACATTTCTTATGCTGTCAAATTTCAAACTTTTTAAGGTTCCATGTAAATTCCGGTAACTCATCACACACACACACACATATTATATGTAAATATAAACGTCTGCTTGTTTGTTTCTTGTAATTGCCATTGTTGTCTGCTGTATGGTCAATGAAATTCCAATGAAGTGTATTTACCGTTTTTCTCAGCGATAAATCGCATTAAGAATTTTTTAGGCGAAAGCAACGAAAAGGAGGAGAAGATAAGGGCAGTAAGCTGAAGTGTATGCATATGCATGTGTATGTGTGCATGTATGTGTGCTTGTATGTCGATTCATTAATAACTTCTGTTTGTTGTTGTTGCTTCAACTTTTGATTATCATATGACTCATGTGTGCTTACAAAGAAAATGCCGTTGCATAAGCAGCTTTAGTCAATTTAACAAAGAAATGCATTCGACCCAATTTCAAGCGATGAGAATTGTTTTTGCTTAAAAAAATATTGAATATACACTGTGTGTCCACTAAACGTTTACAAAAGAAGATCTCAAAATTTGTAGTTTAGAAGTATATTAGATGTGTAGCGTTGTTGTTGTAACTGCATTAAAGATTCTCAAAAAATTTTAAGTTGCTGTCGAGTAAATTGTTCTTCACTTGATAAAAATTCGTGATAATTTCGGTTACTGTCTTCGAACTGACGTGTGAACTAAATCACAGTTAGTCAACTTTTAGATCTTTGCGAGGAATTGTATTCAACAATATTCTAAATTCTGGTCAAATCTTATCTAGTGTTACGATAATTTTGAGTCTATAAAATTTAAGATAATATAATACCACAAAACGAACAAGCAACGGTTTATGATCGGGTTCAGGAGCTTATGAAAACAACTTTTGTAGTAATCAGGGTTCTTTTTGTAAGAAATTAGTCTAATTTAGGGATTTATAGTTCGTCGTATTATATGTTACATGTCCTATTGTTGACCTTCTATGCGAAGATTGAGACACATCCATATATCCGTATAAATATTTTGAGTTGACTTGACTAGCCGCATAGTTAGAACCAGCAGTTAGTAGTTTCTGAGCCATACAATTATTATCGGTTAAAATTTGGTCCAATTTCTTTCAACGATTATTGGCTAACCAGGAATAGAAAACAAATATATTATTTCTAGTGCACTTACGGTAGTTTACTTATTACCTAGATGTGTCATATCACATTGTTCACTGACCTATACATTATAATTGGCCACTAGGTAATCCCTTACACATGTCTGGAAAAAGAACATACTTTCTAAGGGCATTTATAAAGACTATTTGCACATTCCAAGAAAATATTAACGCCGAAAAATTATATGCTTTTGCTGGCGGTTGTTTCGAACATCATATCTCGGTTTCTGATGACAGTTTAATCATAGTTTCGCTTAACATAATGCAATGGCTTTTCGAATGATGAGAAATTTAGCTATCATTTTATTTATCTTTGGTTTTATCTTAATTTTTAAATTTATCTTAATATTTGTCTCTATCTATATCTTGACCTTTGCCTTTATCGTTACCTTTATCCTTGCCTTTATATTTATCTTTATCTTATTCTTTATCTTTATCTGTATCTGTATCTTTATCTTTGTCTTTCTTTTTATCTATGTATATCTATACTTATCTCCTAGAATAGGGTTATCTGTTCAGTATATGTTTTTCAACTTTTTCGCAACCTTTCATTTGTCGCTCGGTGTCTTTGCAGTGCATTAAAGAATATAGACAGCCGCCACATAACGGCGTGTGTTGTCAATCGTGTTTATGGAAATTAAGCTCAAGTCCATCTATCTAAAATCCAACAACTTTGTGCATTTGTCATATTTTATTGCTTTTCATTGACATTCATTACAACAACAAGTTAGAACATACCGAATAATTATGTATGCATGAATTAAAAAAACTCTCACTACCCACCGGAATTCTTTTGCCGATAAAGTGGCGACTGTCTGCGCTTAGCAGCGTAACAGGGTTTTCGAAAACTTTTAAGCACGAAATTGATTTTCTTTTGTCTTTTTTTACTTCCTGCTTTTCGTTGTGTTTAAGACACGAAGTCAGCTATTAATTTTTTTTGCTTCTAACTGCGCTTAGTAATATATTTGTATATGGTGGTATGCGTGTATATGTATTTGTCTGTGTGTTTGTATGTATAAGTATGTGTTTGTGTGAATTAAAATGAGCGTCCCATCGCCCAGCGCATATTAATTTAGTAGCGAAACCGCCGAAAGCGCTTTTAAATGTGCACTTTCCATTCTAGTAATCAAATTCAGTAGCCGTGGATAGCTTTGTACCAAGGTGCTATGTACTAGTGCGCCACGCTTGCCATGCAACAAACAATTATGTAAATTTCCGCGTGAATTTTCGGTGAAAATCAGTTCGAGCAAGCGAGCTTAGCACCTGAAATGCCCACAGGCAGTTGAAAGAAGCTGCCACTGGTCCAATTTGGCGCGAGTCGGTAAGCTGCGAGCTTCGCTGTTCTCCTGCGCTGCGCTGTGAATCGCCGGCGGCAACTGCCAGGTGTGAAATTTGTAGTCGCTCTAGAATGTCGGTGGTTCTCTTTATGCGCTCTTTTTGGTGCAATTAATTCGTTGTGGGCGCTAAACTTAAAATTCTCGAGCTCAAAAGCTAGAATGCAGTGGAAGGAGGTTGTTAGGGATGTTTCGGTGTCGCTTAAGCAAATTGCTAAATAAATATACTGAAGTTTCCATTTAAATTTTTTTATTGTGAAACATTTGAAAAATTTGCTCCCAGCTGCAAATTAATGGGCAACACCGTTTGCTGCGTCTGGCCTAATTAATATGTCCAAGCTGTATATAGGTAAAAATTTAACGCTTAGCTGCCTTTAGTGTGCACGCCACTTAAAAATTTCCTTAGAATGCGAAGCGTTCAAGCGGAATGCAACAACTGCATTCATCTACACACACACACATAGGTAGCACGTCAGGTCTTGGCAGTTTCACTTTCCTCGGCCGCAAACAATTTCGTCGCTCGTAAACTTCTTTTTCCAGCAATTGCATTCGGTTAAGAGCTTTCTTTAATTGCTTTTCTTCTTTCTGCTGAGGTATGTAAAACATTTCTACTGGTTACACAGTGTACTCGTAAATGGAAAATGTTTTTGTGTAAGATGAACAAATGGATATGAAATTTGGCCGTGACGAAGGACAAATTGCATGCCGTAAAGAGAAAAAATATCTATAAAAAGTAAAAAAATAATTAAAAATACCAAAAAAAAAAAAAACAAAAAAAAAGTATAAATAATAAACAAAAATAAAATAACAACAACAACAAAATTTAATAAAAATATATAAAAAAACCATTTAGCTACACTTTTTATTAATTTTTAAAATAAAAATAAAAAATTACAAAATGACAACTATAAAAACAAAAAAAAAATACAAATATAAAAAAACCCATAATTTTAACTACACTTTTCTATTATTTCTCATAAAATCCATTAGCAGTAAACATTTTTTCTAGAAGCGCAATGCTTCCTCAATTTTCTACGTTTCAGCGAAAGTGCATAAAAATGGCAATAAATTTTCCGCTTCAGGTGTTCAAAGTGTGGCCACAAAGTCTTTCATCATTTTAATGTTACTTTTCCACTCAAACTCGTATCAATAAACATTTTTGTTTATTGTTAAATTCATTTTTTGTACTGAAGAAAAGCAAAAGCACTAAAAAAAACCGAAAAATTCCACTACACAAATTTCATGGTGCCCATAATAAATAATAAGTGCACATGCTTTCACTTGCAGATTTGCAAATCGAAATATTTTGACAGTGAAAAGTCGTAAAAATTGTGACCTTCATTAACTTCATTTTATTTACATACATACAGCAAGTTTGTAGATATGCATTTCTTGTATTTGTATTATAATAAGTTGATATTGCTTTTATGGTAAAGAAAACATTTTCCAAATAATTTTGAGAAATTTTGATAAGTTGGCAATTCTTCGCCGGGTAAGACTCTTAATACGTTACGTTTATGTGCAGCCGACTGTCACCGAACGGTTGGAAAATACTCTTCTAGTACGGTTCAAACAGACATTTCTACAGTAGCATATTTTGTTTTGTAAATCTATATCTAAGACCATTTTCCAGTTTTTTTTCTAATTTTTAAAATATTTCTTTCTTAATATTATGACCAATATCTGTAGTTCCTTTGTGGACACTTGCTCTCTTTCTAAAGAGTTGTATGTCTCAATTTGTTAGTCATGGATTTGTGGCTCTCAATAAATTTATATTTCTCAATTTGACATCTAAGAATTCTTCTTCAATTCTAGATATAATTACCATATTTATTCCATTTTGGTATCCGCTGACGCTCTTCAAAAGTCCTCTTTAGCTACCACATATTATTGACTCTCAAAATTCTTTGAGTTTAAGTATAATTCTTAAATTAATATTCACAATCAATTGGCTGTTTTGAGGGACTTATGGCAAAGTATTTAAGTAAGGGTAAATATTTTGCTTGATTCTCAATATCCAAGTTGCTTTCAAGATGGCATAGAAAAGTCAGCTCGATACTTCTGTCTTATGTTCCAGATTATCCTATATTTGTGAAACTAAAGTTGAGGCACTTTGGTTCTCACTTAATTTTTTCGACCTCTAAGGCCGGAATTAGCAACGAAATCATAACTAACCTAAAATAAATTCTCCAATCAAAGTTTGCGCTAAAAATTCCGATCTGCAGTTGACTTTGGTCTGACAAATGCTGTAGTTCTCAACTTAACCTAAATTTTTCTATAAACATTTATTAAGGATTATGAATTCTCCAGCTTTGAATATACTAAACAGGGTAGTTTAAGCGTGCTATGAAGTAGCTAACACCCAGAAGGAAACGTCGGGGTCCTTATAAAGAACGTGAACTAGCTCCGCATTTTTTGGTATATCGATCTAAAATTTGGCAAACGTACTTTTCTCCCCCATAAGCTGTTAATTTCTTGGAACCGCCGATATCGGACCGCTATAGCATATAGCTGCCATACAAACTGATCGCTCAAAATCAAGTTCTTGTATGGAAAGCATTTTTATTTGACAAGATATCTACACGAAATTTGGCACAGATTATTACCAAGGCAACGCTACTATCTCTGAAGATATTCTTCAGATCGGACTTGAATAGCATATAGCTGTCATACAAACTGATCGATCAAATTCAATATAAAGATCCTTATTTACGCTTTCATGCTATAAGAAATGCATGTAAGGACTTGTTAGCTTCGGTGCAGCCGAAGTTAATGTTTTTTGTAGTTTTGTTAAATTTTAAAATTTTCTTAATTCAAATTAAGTAACTACTGATTTTTCTTCTAGCTGCTAATGACGTAAATTTGCATATATTGCAACAATATCAACTTCACACTTACATTTTGTTAAATAGAAACCTGCCAAGCAGTCAAATTAGAAATATTCTCCCTTGGCGCAATAAATGTCAAAAATTCTTCAAAGAAAAACAAAAGCAGAAAATATTTTTCATTAACACAAAGTTTGACTTGGTCCATAAAGAAGGCACATTCACTTGCCTTCCAGTATTTATGGCACTCACAACGAAGATTCTTATTTATATCCCTTCATGTGTGTGTGTTTGAAAGGCGCCCTACAGCAATCGCAAAACAAATGAACTTAAAAGCAACGACGAAAAGTTTCCACAAAGTCATGAAGTTGCGAGAAGAAACGCGTTGACAGCGAACGCGCCGTCATTTTATTACAAGTCTCCTGACAGTTGTCATTGTTGCCGACGACAAAACGCAACGAAATTATGATCGTGCTGTTGTCACTGCTACCGCAACGGTTGTTACAGATGCCGCTAATGAATGAACAATTGTGCTCGGCAGTCGGCTGTCTATCTTCCTGTGTGTGTAGGTGTGTGTGTTTGTGCTGAAAGGTTGCGCTTTTCGCACGTCTTTCGCTTAGTAATTTCAACAACGAGTCGCATTTTCTTTACACTTCCTGCGTTTCGACAGTTTTGCGAAAGGATAACGTTGCGGGCCCTGTGCTGTTGTAAAAACGGCAAGTTATGCCTTTCAAAGGAATTAGCATTATTAGCAAGGAATTTATGTAAATGAATCTTTTCGCTTCCGGTGAGTTAAAAACCAAAGTTAGGAAAATTGAAATTTGTACTTTTTTATCTATGTTTTTATGTATGTGTCTGAGGGTGTTGAAAGTGTACTATATAATGAAGGCACGAATAATTATGCCTCAACTTAGTTCTCACTGCGAAATTGCGAAGTGTGCTGCGGAGGTGTTTTGAAGCAGTGAAGATTGACAGTAAAATATTATTTGAATGTTTAAAGCTTTCTAAGAAACAAAATAATGTTAAGTAAGCATTTTGTTGTCTTTCGAAATATGGTCATGGATTATTCTTCTACCTGTATTAACAAAAAAATATTTTTGATAAATATATAAATAAAAAGTTCAAAAATTTCATCGAGAATTTTAAGGAGAAAACAAAGACTCTATATGCAGCAAGCTTAGAAATTCAAATACCATAGTATCTAACTATGATTTTCGGCTTTTGCTAGGCTTTTGTGCAGTCTTCTCTCTGCGAAAAAAAAAAAACATTTTTTAGATCTTTGTCCTTGAACGATATATCTCTACTTTAATGTTGCACAGATTATAAGCCATAATATTCTATTCTGCATATTTTTTAACCTATGTAGTGTTTTAAAATACTAATTGAAGAAGGACAAAGTCGCCAAAGCATCTAGAGAAGTTGTAAGGAAAAGTATAGCCATTTAAGCTTTTTATATTGATATTAAGAATTTGAGTTTGTGCTGTTTCGAGGTCGTAATGTAAGAATTCTCATAATATAAAGACCAGTTTTACTCCTCTCAGTCTCGAAAGTTTCTATTAAACGACCACCGAATGAACTTTAAACCGAAATTAACTTTACCAATGAAACATTTTCGAATTTTTACGCCAAATTAATCTCTGACCTAAATTATATTAAGTACGTATGCGCTTTATTTATGGTTTTTAGAACCTAGTGATCTACAGACCGTTTTATAATAGGTGGTTTATTTTATTAAAGAGGGTTATTCAAAAAGTACAGGCTGATACTAGAATATATTCCAATTGAATATTGTAATATTTCACCTTACCACGTGATTTCAAAAACGCTCAGAAAAATTAGCGTGATCGGATCACATAATCTAGCTAGCCAATTCCCATCATATTCTGTATTTGTTAAGCAAAGGATCGAAGGTCGGTTGAAGAATTCGTAGTTCGTGGGTTAAGAATTTTCTTAAACCACAAATCGTAGAAGTCTGCATAGCTCATTTCGGTGGCAAAAAAATCGATTTTCATCATACCCAAACATATTTTTCGAGAAAGAGAGTACCACTGTTTCGAATTTCAGAAAAATTTGTAATTTTTTATGAACTTGCTGACTCCAAGTAAGACTCGTTATGCCTCGAATTACTTCATGTATTGCGATCCTTTCATTCGAAATCAGATTCCCACTTACTATAGCTAGCTAATGAATAACCAGTTTCTTAAAGTTTAAAACTAACTGTTACAGAAGTTTTTTGGTTAGTCTAGGCAGGTCGTCAAGTCATCGATAATTTGCCTCAAGCGAATCGTCTATCCATTTCTGTTAATGAGGATAACATCGGAAAAGCTAATGAAGCAGTGCTTGAAAATGGGCGTGTTGGCACTAAAGAGAGAGCACATACTCTCAATATCTCTTATAGATCGACTCACCATATTTTGGTTAATATTATGGTTATGTAGCGTGTAAGCGCTAGACTGGTACCAAAATACGTGAGAGCGAAGTCACATTCTTGCATAATTGCGATTGACTTTTCGGCCAAAGACGAAACGAGAGGTATCGCTTTGCAACTGTATTTGTCAGAATCGGCTCACTGTGACATTTTTCTGCTTTCGGAACATAAAAATCTACCACAAGGAACTGCACCATTAAGTCCTTCCTTAACGGCAATAAAGGCCATTACAACCAAGACTTATAATAAATGTATAAAAAGTTGGACTAAGCGTTAGCATGTTTGTATTGCCTCAGGAACCTATTTTGAAGGCGATAGTAAAAATTGGTATTAAAATACCTAAAAATGTATTTTTTTATCAATCCGGTTTAAATTTGATCAGACGGTATATTGGTATTAGAGAATAAAAAATGGCTGCTACTATCTAAAAAAAAAATCAAACCGAACTGTAAACCTCTTTTATTGGTACATACGCTTATGCAAAACACTTCCCTTACATATTTAAACATATTCTTTTCACAAAATATTTTTCTGCTTATTTTGCATTAATAATTCAGCGTCAACTTTTAGCTTTTTCGTTTTTCCTCTATTATTTCTCTCTCTCTGTTCGCCAGCTTGTGCATTAGTCTGTGTCCGGTTCGCAATTCTTCCATCGTTAAATGTGGCATTGCAATTTTTTCCTTGTTTTCCTTGCTTTTTGTTCTTGTGGCAGCAGGCTCATTAAATACAACTCAAGTGCACTCCGCTTTACTGCAACATTACACGCAAATGAAAGTGAGTACAACAAAAAGGCTAAAAAATAAAATAAAATATAAAAATGTTGAGCGTCGCAAAATGGCGTAGCATGTGGCAGGCAGAGCGAGAAAAAGTGCGCAATGTTGAAAGGTTTGCAAATTTTTTCCTTAATGTTGCACATTACTCACTTGTTTAGTGCAAAATGATAGTCTCTGTGCCATTTGCTTGTCCACTTTTTTACAATTACAGCAAAAAGTTTCTGTTGCATAAGTGAAATTGAATGTAAATACGTAATGTAATGTAGCTGCTGTGCTCTTGGTATGCAGCAGTCAAGAATTCTCAGTTTTGCTAATTCGATCCTATCTCTGAGCAAAGTATGGAAATGTGTTACGAATGTTTTTTTTCTCAGTGCAACAGTAATACTTACGAGTGTGCTTACAGTTAGTCGGTTTAACTGTTTAAATAATTTCGAGGTTAAGTTACAATTTTGAAAGAGTTCTTTAAACAAACCGAATTTTTGTGTGTTTCAAAATTCTATCGGATATTTTTATTTTGAGAAAACAACGACGTTTAAGTTAAAAACTATAAAGTGTATCTAAATCTTATCTTTTTTTAGGTTCTTATCATTTTCCGCGTAATTCTAAGCCGCCACAGCTTACTGTTTCAAAAATTGATACCTGGAGGATCTGAAATTTACAATAGTTTCAAATAGGAATCATATTAAGCAGACACAGTAGGTTTTGAGCCTAAAATATCGTCATCGTTGTAATCAATTCCTAGTTTGTGGAGAAGACACACCTTTTCTAAACCTAAATTAAATGCTAAAACGACCGCTTCTCGGCTTTTCAAAGTACTATATATATATTAATACAAAGTACTATATACTTGTATTATATATTTTTTTAGCGTTCAAACGATTATTTTGTATCAAAAACTTATACGGGTTCGAGGAGCAACAGAACAAAGTGAGAAAACTCATTTCTAAAATACTAATTCTTTCCTCGGTTGAGCCCATGAGCTTTTAAAAATTCCCCATTTCTCTGCTTGCTATAATATCTTTGAGCTTTGGTTTCTTATCAGAATACCTCATTTAAGTGGCATAAATGCTTTCTACATTGTATCCAAATTTTGTTTTACAGCTTTTAGACGAGTTTTACAATTAAAAAATTGCTCGAATCACAAATTATTGCCGAAAATGAAAATAGAAAGACTTTTTTTTATCGATTTTAAAAACTTGAAACATGACTGGGCAAGATTGTACTGCAAACGCTTTCAGACTGCTTAAGCAATCGAAGATAGCTGGTTGTTTGTTGTAAGGTAGTAAGTAATAAAGATTTACAAACATAACTAAAAGGATTAAAAATATACTTTAAATATATTCAACTGTATAACAATATAAATATATATATATACATATGTAGGTACTCTTTATTAATCCTTTCTGCACTCAACGCAACCGAATAACCCAATAACTTCACGACCAGCACAGCCTTTGCTCTTTCAAATGTTTCACAATCATTAAGCGCTTGAAAATGTTGCAATCTCCCACCATTTACGATGGTGTCAAAAATTTCACGCTTGCAACACATTTCTAAATGGAAGCCATCTATCTTTCAACATTAATGCTACGCCTCGCGCCTTCGGTTATAGTCGCATTGAAGCGCACTGCCACAACCAGTGCCATAGCTGCAATGGCTGCTGCTGCCGCTGTACGCTCACGCGAGCCTTTGAAGCGCAACAGTAGCGTTTACGCTACGTTAAGTTGCAACACCGAATGAGAGTCAGCAAATCCTTGCAACGAATAGCGCAAACAGGTACACTTAACGGACAGCTATGTATGTAAGGCTAACTATTTGTATATATGCATGGCTGCAAGTTAAGTTTATAGAGTGCAGTAAACGCTGGCCGACGACAGCTGCGCTGATTGTGCGCAAATTTGGTTTTGTGTGGCAAGCACTTACGCTTATGATGACAAGGCCACTTGCACTTACAAATTCAAATTCACACAAACATACATACATATGTACCTAAGTACACGAATATGCATATATATACAAATATATACCTAGGGTGGGTAAAAAAAATCGTTTTTTTTTTTTTGCTTTGTACTCTGAAAAAATTGGTTGATAGACACCTTAAAAACATTCTCTCCAAGTATGAACTGAAATATGGGTTTTTTTTTCATAACAAGAAAACAAGAAGAACCGTTAATTTCGGTTGCACCGAAGCTATAATATATTTCACAAACACAAAAGATTCCATACAAGAACTTCATTTTGATCGGTTAGTTTGTATGACAGTTTTGTGATATGCTACAGTGGGCCGATCTCAAAAATTTCGGAGATTATACCATTGTATTGAGCAATAATCTATGGCAAATTTCGTAAAGATATCTTGTCAAATAAAAAAGTTTTTCATACAAGGACTTATTTTTGATCGGTCAGTTTGTATGACAGCTATATGCTATAGCCGTCCGATATGAGCAGTTCCGACAAATAAGTAGCTACTTGCTGAGAAAAGGATGAGTGCGAAATTTCAGGTCGATATCTTAAAAACTAAGGAACTAGTCTGCGTAGACAGACACAGATATATAGACTCAACTCGGCATACTTATCAAATATATATGTAAATACAAGTATATCTCCGCATTTTCCTTCTAGGTGTTACAAACTTTATGACAAACTTAATATACCCTGTTCAGGGCATAAAAATAGGTAACTGAATAGCATAGAAACTTTTTCAATTAATTCTTTGAGCTCATATTTGCAAATTTTATTTTATTTTTTCAACAAATAATCGATTTTTTTACTCACCCTAATATATACATATATACAGCTATCTACATACACACACCCACACATTTCCATTGGCACTATGTCTAGCTGAACTTCCACTTGCAAAGGTCGATATGTGCCACAGCGCCACAACGCCTGTGGAACGTTAACCACTCACCTACATTTGACTTTTCTAGTGGACTCGCGTTAGTAAACTGCAAACTTTTCAACTATTGAAATTGCGCCTTTAATTAAAATACTTGCGCTGAGATCCTTGCACAAGCGCATAAAAGCCGAACGAGATCTCGCCGCGCAGACATTAACTCTAGAAAGCAAAACTGTAAAATTGCAAAAAAGAATCTCGAACAAAAACAATAAAAAAGTTGCCTGCATTAATTCCGCATAAGTGGAAACTGAATTTGCGCGAATATTTAATTTATGCAATGAAAGTGAGGATTAAAAATTCAAGAGAAAAAAGGAAAAAGATTTTAAAATTCCTTTATGAATTTGCATGGAATTTGCTCGCTATTAACGCGCGTTGAGCAGCGCGCAATCAGCGAAAAGCGGTTTGCAGAGTGGCAAGAAAAAAGTTCTATATGCATATACCTTTGCATGGTGGCAATTATACATAAACTCATATATAGATATATATAGATATATATATATACTATATATAATATATTATATATATATATATATATCAAAATCACCAAGTTTCTACATATGCACCTCCTATTAAATGCTTCCTGCTCACCTTTATCGCTCGCCTGACCTCTGGTAGCAATGTCGCGCTCTTCGTAGTCATATTCGTGCAATCGATTCGTGAATACCGACACATGTGCTGCAATTAAATTGGCATTTTAACAATGAGCAAGTCGAAAATTCTAGCTAACGATTTGAACGCCAGCGACAATTACTGTGGCACTGAACTTAACTTTGACCTAAAGTTTTGTTATTTTTTCTGGCTTTAAGTTTACAGGAGTTAAAGAGTTAACAGAGAATTGTTGTTGCATGACTAGTGTACTTAAATGTGTGTGTTGTAAAAAAAACTTAATTTCCTTGCACTATTTAGTTAGCTGATAGTGAAAGAGTTTCTTGCTGCCAATGTTTGAAGAACTTTTTTAATTTATTTTTTATAAATGGCGTGGTGATTCCACAAATGTTCATAAAATTTTTACGATTTTAAAATGTTAATTTTTGTGCTTGGTGCTACAAGTTTTCTTTGTTTATAAACGATTTCCATTATTATGAATCTTCAGTATTCATACTTTTATATTTATTAAAATTGCTGGACGAACCAAAGTTTTTAGTCTTATTTTAAGCTTATTCACCTTCATGCATTTTATGAATTATATTTCCTTTCATTAAGTTAAAAAAACTTTATTTTCGACATTTTGAAAGCTAACTTTCGGTTGAATGGTTACGTTAATAAATACAATTGGCACATTTGAAGTCAGGATAATATATTGTTGAGACGCCGTTAGATCCACAAAAAGTCACTGTGTGCTCTATGTGTGCTCTATATGTAAATTATGATAATAAATTATTAAAATATTATCGCCTTGAAAATAGACTCTTCAGTCAAACGTGCCAATGCTTAATCCAATTTTCCATACACTTGTTATAAGTCTCGGCTTAAATGGCCTCCAGTGCGTTCAGCGAATTTTGTTTTTTTTCGGTTTTAACTAATTTTTGTTGCGCCACTCGTAATATTGTTTGATAATTTCGACGTTGTATTCATAAACCCACGTGTCTTCTCCAATGATGTTGCGTTTGATGAATGTAGGATCCTCAGCTTAGTTGTCAAGCATCTCATTTGTGATCTCTACTCGACCTAGTTTTTGCAAAAGGTGCAGGTTTTTTTGATTGAATCCAGCGTTCACATACTTCATACCCGAAACATTAACCAAAATATGTTGCAACTATTCATAAGAGTTGTTGAGATCCTCTGCTTTCTCTCTAATGTCAACGCGACGATTTTCAAGCATTGTTTCTTTGTTTTATAAATAAATCTGTTTCAAAAATTCTTCTAAAGCTTTCTAAAATACCTTTTGTTTGTTAACTATATTCAATTAATTGTTGTGATGTATGCATATATAAGTTATTGCATGGTTTTACTTGATAAAATAGGTGGTAGCTTCAGTTCAGATTTTTTTTTTTTTCAGTATATTCTTAGTTATTTCAAAAACTGTTTTTATTTGACATTTTTGTTTGTTGACATATTTAAGTAATTTATATATTTAATCGGGTGGAAACTCCTTAATTAACAAATCTTTGCAGGAACACTATTCTGATTTTAAATAAAAGCTATTTTGAAAATTTTTTTTAAATCGATTAGAGTCATTTCGGAGCTTATAGGTAGAACATATACATATATACTTTACATCTACATATAATATATAATATCTTTTTTCTATTTTTTATACTTATTTAGTAAACTCTTACAAAATACATAACTAATAAAATAGTGAAGAAAACTTCTATGGCACCAAACCCAGTTTTAGATTTCTGCAGAAAAATCCATGCAATTAAAGTTAGCACTTGAACCCAAGGTCATGCATATACACATTTGCACTATCCTAGATACGGTAGCAATATACCTAAAAGTATATATACATATATGTAAATATATGTGGGCTTCGCGAAAAGTATTAAGCGTTAGCCTACGCTGATTCTGGCTCATGTGCACGCGGTTAAACCGCCGCTGAAGCGCATTCAAATGCTGCCACAAAAGATTCTTTGGTCCGCATTGAAATCGTGATTTGGTTGAATAAATGGTTGAATGTGTGTGTGTGAAAGTGTGCAGGCGGGTCTCTAAATAAGTTTAATTGAAAGCACTCGTAACAACCGTTTCTGGCAGCCCTTTTCTGCTGTACAACAAAGCGCATTTACATACAAATAATAAACGCTTTAACGCTACCGATGCCAGCGGATTAAGCACATATGAGGTGAATCATTTGAATGAACTGCGAGACGTGACACAGTGAGTGGAAGAGAGATGAAAGAATTAGGAAAAAATTAAAGTTGCCTGTTATTGATGGGAGTCATGAAATGAGCATTACTGTAAAGTATCTACGGGAGTGTGGAAACAGTTTTTTTTTGGTATTCTCATGTACCGTTATTAAAAAAAAATCAAATAATTATTCGAATTAATGAAAATTTTCGAACTTTTTCGAGATAAATAGCTTCGATCTTAGCAAGAGCACTCCACTTGAGTTTAATTTTATAGATCTACAGTGCTAATTAACGGTATATGAAACGCATGTACCGCTTATATGGCGACATAACGGAAATATAGTCATTTGTTACAAAATAATCCGTCTTCGCAAACGCATTCCATTGCAACAATCTGAAATAATTTCGCCTATGATTTTGTGCATAATTTTTTCATCAAAATACCCATGTCCTACTTTTCGCCGCCACAAAGGGAATAAGTCTGCAATTGGCGACCCACAAGTACCGCGCAACAATAGCTTACTTAGGTCAACATTGTTGCATGGCAATGAAATACAATGAGTGCCATAAATGCATGAAGACTTTGCAAATGCAGTGGCAGCGTGTTTTATGCGCAACACACACCCATATGCGCCGCTATGTGGCTTCTATGAAAATATGAATGTGTGGAGCGCGATTTCGGTTTGCAGCTGTAAGCGTCTAAACACGTGCACCAACGCTTTGACTACTTGTCGGAGCTGCAAATTTGCTGCTACATTTAGCGCTTGCTATTGTGATCCTACACAATATATATAAGCAGCTACATACATGAAGGTTTATTAGGGTGGTACAAAAAAAAAATCTAAAATTAGAAAAAATTGAATTATGTGACTGACTTTTTTAATAATTTAGACCTTTGAATTTTATTTAAAATAGAGAAATACTTTTTAAGAGCAGATAGTGTCACCTATTAAACTTCTGCAGTCTATGTATGTATGTATATAACTTTTTTATAGTTGGTAACACTTTATACACGTCAAAATGAATAATATTCTAGGAAATATTTGAGTTTTGTAGAAATATTATGGCATATTGCTCTTATTGGAATTGAGAAATTTTTCTTTGATGATTTTTGTTTTCAAATACCTTATGTTAGTTGGTTTCAGCTTTTTTGTCATTTTTTTCATTGACAATTTTTTATTTTCTATTTTGAAGGCTACGTAGTACGTGACGTATGCATCTTTCGTGGTAAAAGTTGTGAATTTATTATACAAAATTTTTACAGGATGGCAACCCTATTTAAAAATATTTCCACAGAATGTTTATATTTTTCGTGTATTATAAAATTTATTATTTTTATGTTTGAGAAATAAATTTTTTAAGGTTATATTGATCAAAAGCTTTCGTTACTTGGTTTTGTGATACAATTTTTGCCATTTGTTTACATTAAAGAGTATTATTGTTACTGCTTTTATGCATAGTTTTTATTGTTGTTCATTATAAAAATTTTAGATTATTTTGATTACAATTTTTAAACGAGTGGCAACTCTGTTCACAATCTTCTTTACTAAACTTGTTTAACTTGATTCACTTATAGAAATATTTCAAAATAATTTGTTGATACATGTGAAACAGGTGGCAACGCTTCGTACAATGATTACTAAATGTAGGATTTCTTAGAGCACTTTAGTTGGAAGTTTATATTGTAATTATTATTTTATTTGATCGCTTTTATTTAATTTAAAATTTCATGTAGGTGGCAACTATTCGCAATAAAATGCTTTCTGTTGTACGCTTTTTTAATTTTTTTAGTTTGATACCGAAAATTTAGAACATACTGCTTCATCTATATACAATATATTAGGTTTGTGACGGGAATCGGTTGCGTAACAAAAATTCGTTGCAGCTTGATGTGAATACAAGTACTTTGTTTAAAAAATCTCTATAAAGTAATTTATAGACATTTGTTGAAAATTTTAAAATTTTTTTAGTTTACTAGTATAAAAGAAAGTCCGCGAAAAAATGCACCACCCTACTACTCAGTTGCAGTATTTTTAGCACCACCTATGACCACAGCATCAGCAAAAGCAACAGCTGCACCAACACTAAGCCTTTAACGTTACAGTTGCAGAATTTCTATTCGGCTCGCCTGCCATTTGTTGCAGCCACATTTCTTTTAATTATGGTAATTAGTTATTGAACCTACAATTTCGTAGCTTTCGTTGTTACCGTTACCGTTATATATTATTGGTATTTTTAGAAATGGCAATCTCTAACGGTATGCATTGGCTATGCCAACACTCATGAACATTTTCACTCGAAAGGCAATAATGAATATTAAAGCAAATGAAGGGATAACCAACTTCGGCTTTTCGGCACAAATTTTGCATGCATAAACACAAATCTATACATACATATATACACATACATTCAAAATGTACATACAATGCAATTTAACCGTAAATTTTAGAAGCATAAGCGATTGAAATGTTCGGTCAAGCGAGTAATGTGTAATAATGTTTGAGGCTTTATCGGCACTGTGAAATTTGCTTGTTTACCGTTAAGTCCGAAATGATATTTGAGTAAATACGTATGTACATATATATATGCGTGTATGTACATTAGTATGTGTGTATTTTGGCAAGAATTTTCAGGGTTTTGCTAGCCGAGTGCCCTTAGCATTGCAATCAAATCGAATTTTAAGGCAGTATCTTGTTTGCTTTAGTGTTGTTATTGTATTTTTTGCTACTCGTTTGTTTGCATTTGTTTTGGCAACATTTCACCTACAACTCTGGCTTGTCGTGTAATCGAACCGAAATGATTTGGTTACAATTTCGACACAAGCAGCATTGGCATTAAGCTCTGGCCCCGGGTGCTGTTGGTTAAATATTTATTTAACCGAAAAGCAGCTGCCGTTGGGTGCAGAGCGGATTTGAATGGCAACTGATTTGAATTTAATAAAGCGCCGGACGCTTGGGGAGTCTATTTATATTAGCACTGAAATACAAACAAACAAGCATAGTTTTTCCATATACCAATTTTTGCAATTACCCCAAGCGTGAACAACAAAGATAAAAAGAAGTGCTTCGAATATTATTTGCGTTTCTCTTAACATAGACTGAAATACAGTTATTTTCGTTTATTAAATTAAGCTTTTTATTATACCTTCGAGGTTTTTGTGGCGCTATAAATATATATATGTGCATATATCGATAACAACTAACGGTCGTATTGTTTACAGTTATACATATGTAAACTTATATTAACAGCTATATTGGTATGAATTACAACGCTTTTAAATTTGGTTTTCATGTGTAAATAGTAAATTTTGATGCATTATTTGTAGATATTTTAAAATAGTTACTAACAATTGCCGTCATGTTGATAATGAAGTAACAGTGACCATGTTTTTTTTTTTGCTTAGCCTGAGGGTGAAATTTGTAGATTATAAAAACAGAAAATTTTTGAACAAAAAAAAAACTCTCCACAGCTTCTAGAACACTTATCAAAAAATTTTTACGAAAAAAAATAAACCAAAAAAATTTTTGGACAAAAAAAATTTTTTTTTCGTAAACATTTTTTCATAAGTGTTTTAGAAGCTGTGGAAAGTTCTCTTTCTGGACAAGTAAAAGTTATTAACTTAAAAAAAAAATTTTGGGGTCATTATTGGGGTTTTAAAAAAAAGTCTGAAACGACAATATGTTTTACTTAAGCGTCAAAAAAAATTTTTAATCAAAAACCGTCACATTCGGTAATTTTTATATAAATGTAAAGAGTTTAAGCCAAAAATAATTTTTTCTTGTCCAAAAAAAATTTTAACTCGAAATTTACTTTAAAACTAAGAGGATGTCAAAAAAAATTTTTTTTTTCCAAAAATGTTCTGTTTTTATAATCTACAGATTGAACCCTCAGGCTAAGCAAAAAAAAAAACAATTTTTTTTACTCGATGGTAATTACTATTACCTTATGTTGATGTAAGTTTTGAAAAGGGATGCTTTAATGGAAACTTGATTTTTCGAACCATTATAATATACCTAAAAACAAATTTGACCCAGACCCAACCATTTATATTTCGAGCGCAAACAAATTTATTCCCCTGTGAAATTTTGCTGCCATAGCCTTAGATAAAGTGCCTAAAATTAATTTAGTTTACATATTTGCTCCTTGTAACTTTTTGGCTATAGGAATTAAAATCCACAAAGTGAATGAAATAGTAAATATTCTAAATGTGTTTTACCAAAATAAACTGAAGTAATGTTTTATTTATATACTCGTACATAAGTCTATTTAACTTTTTAATCTACATTTCAACCTTCGTTTTCTCTATACATGTATGTATTTCTATATTCCGTATGAGTAATAGTGCTCACAAAACATAGAACTCAAATGCTCTTGACATCAAAGCACTTAAAGCTATATAAGAAACTAAAATAATTGTTTGTTGAAAGGAACTCATATGTGTGTATGTTCTCTGAGTTGCATTTGCTTTGGACCACATATGCATTTGACTTACATTTAACTGTTATATATACTGCTCTATAGTTGAGTCTAAAACGTAACGATTATTTACATGTAAGAATATATGGTTTATAACTGTGTGCAACAACAAAATATTATTTTTCTGCGCCATATAAACATCAGTGCAGTGTGTACTTGCCACACTTAAACCGCAGCAAGAGCCATCCATTATACCACAGTAAATTCGTTTTTTACAAACACTAACACATATGTATATGAACTTGGTATGCGTTTGTTGTTGTTGTGTTTCAGATTTTCCGCAAAATCGTTATCAGTACGTGCACACACATTTTAATGGCCATTCAGTTCCAGTAAGCTTCCGTCCGTTCGCCAGCATTCACCGGCATTCAACTGCACATTTCCGTTCCACTCGTTCACTCGCTCGTTCAGCTGCTCGTTCAAGTAGTTGGCCAACTCTCTTTTGCGGTCTTGAGCACTCTCCCGGCGGCAATAAGAAATTGAAATGCCATTCGAAGACAACTCAATAAACAAATTTGTACACTCACTGCTTCCGACACGCTGACTGCCTTTCTGCCAACGCCATTGAAATGCACTTAAGTGCACAATGCTGATTCTTTCGAGCTTTTTTCGCTTTTTCTGCGATACTTTACTACTTTCATGCATTTGCCATGATTATTCACCGTCTGCATATGTTTGTTTCATATGTATTTCAGAGTTGTTTACTTCTATGCTGCTTTTTGACAGGCAGCTTATTGCCTTGTAGGTGCTATAAACTTGAGTTCTATAAAAATTATTTTCATATCATCTTTTAACGTATGATATAAGTGTGTAAATAAAGTTTGATGACTGCCAAATTTAATGTCGGTTTTGTCTTGCTTGGTTCGGTTTACAAGGTGATTATTATAGTAAAGTAAACCGAATGCATTTATGATGGCTGTGCAGCGCTTTTCATAGTATATTTTATAGCAAGTTTTCGTGATTTTGTGTGCTATATTATATGATGTTATGTTCAACCATGAACTTAAAAATGTTTAAATTTTATTTATGGAAGTGGAAATTTATTTTAGGATTATATATTAATGGCAGAGAAAGTTTATCATATCAGCTAAGTGGCAATCATAACAAAAATAATTTTTGAAGTAAAAATTTTAGCTATTGTAGTATATGTATTTCGTAGAACTTATAAACCACCATTTATAACTTTTCCTATAATTATGTTGTTGTTGAAGTGTAACACACAAAAACATGGCAACTCTACTAATAAGTTGTCGAATATAATTATCTTACCAACAACGCTACCTTGAAATATATTGGTTTAGTTTAGGTATTTATGAAATTTATATTGATAAAAGTTGGCAACCTTAATAAAGAAAATCTGAAAAATAAATAGGCTATCTGCTTTTCAATACGTGTTAATTAAAAACCTTTTATTAAAAAAAAATCTAATCACATAATTACTATTAAAAAAATTGTACGTCAATAAAAAAAACATGGCAACTTTAATAATAACTTTTCCATAAATAAATACTCCACCAACAGCGCCCCTCTCAAATCAATTCAGTTAATATAAGTAATTATGGCAAAGAAATTTGGTCATGCTAAAAATATGGCGACTCTAATTGAAAAAAATTAATTAAGTATATTTGACTAACCATCCATTTCGTATTAAATAGCTTAATTTTTCGTAAAAAAGAAGTTATGTCACATAATTAATATTCAAGAAAATATATATACATCTACATATAGAAGTAAACGAGGCAACTCTACCAAGAATTTGTTGATAATATATAGTTTACAAAAGGTTCGTTTTATCTGTATTTATTTAATATTTATATAAAGAAGTTTTATCACTTATGTTAACCATGTCTGATGAGATATATATATATGTATGTATAAATATGGAAACCCTACCAAGAAGTTCTTATTAAATAATCCACTGATAGCGTTTTTTTATATCAAATTCTTTAACACTTATCATTATATAAAAAAATATTACCTTATAAAAACTTGGTAACCCTGACAAAGGCTTTTCAAAAAAGGAGTTAATTTCATATCAATTTCATTACTATTTGTTTGTTAGAATTTTTTGTTTGTTTATTAAATAATCCAATAAGAAATTTATATAAGAAAAGCGCTATTTCTTACTTAAATTTCTTTTTATAATATACAAAATTTATTTCCTTATATAAACATGGCAACCCTGATAGACGTTTTTCTAAAAAGGAGTTAATTTCATATCAATTTGATTTTTTTTTGTTTTTAAGAATATTTTTACTGTATCTTTTGCTTACGTTAATATTAAATATTTTCCGCATTACTTTAGTTTTACGAAGAGTTGGCAACTCTATGTAAAAATTACTCAAAATTCTAAATAAAATTCGTTCATTTAAAAATTTAGTAAAATCAGCTAGCAAGCGCCTACTTATAACAAAAATAAAAATATATATTTCAAAAGGTGGTAACTCTAATTGGTTTTTTTTTTTGGGATATAAATATTATATGTACTTTATGATATACTATTCTGTAGAAAATATAATTTGTATTATTTTTTTAATACTAACACAGCATAAATTAATTTTTAATTGATGGCAACCCTATAATCTCAAAAATTAAATTGTAACACAATTTTTATGACAAACTGAGATGTTTGAAAATATTTATTTTAAAGTATTGTATCTCAGTGTTAATATATAGTAAAATTTCTCTGAAATCTCTTTAATAGCTCTCCTTAGACAACTCTTCCGGCTTTGTTAAAAATCTCTCGTTTCGTATTTATTTACCATGTACTCCCATTTCTAAGTGAATAATTTTATTATTAAGAAATAAAATAACAATAGAAATAACAATAACATTAAGAAATAAAATTATTTTATAAAATTATATTTATAAAAAAATAAAAAATTTCTTATATATGGCAACACTAGTTCATTTTTATTAATTAACGCTTATATTTTTCATTTTAATTGAGACTTAATTATATAAAAACTTCTAACTTAAATTAGAAAATAATAACATAAAATAAAAAAATTAACTTTTTCGAATATCTGGCAACTATGCAACTTTTTACAAATTTCTTCAACATCAATTTGAAACCATAACTGCTTACATAAGTAGTGATCTCGCCATTATTCAATTTAAAAACGAAAATAATTTTTGGTGGCAATTCTGTCAATAAAATTAATTGGATGGATACTCATCATACTCTTAATGAAAAAGGAGTTTCTATGTAAATTTGCATATAAATATTCTTAAGTTGAGTCAAAAATAAATATGTTTCTTAAAATTTAATAAAAATAAATACAAACTTTGTATAGTTTTACCATTTATGTCTAACAAAATTACTTAATGTAAACTTTAATTAACACTTATGTTAATCAGCACGTCAAATGGTCAGTGTCTCCTGCGCAGCTTGGTAAACAAATACTAAATGCACGTGTAAAAATATTAAAATTGTTATTAATTGCTGAGCGCAACAATTCCAAAGGCTACAACGTTTATTAGAGAGAAAAAGTGAGCGACCAATGATTGCATAATATGTGTATGAGAATGGGTTTAGTTTGTGTGGGTTAGTATATGCTTGCTATTGTAAAGAGACAGCTGCTGCTCTTAAATGAGACAGTATTAACGATAAGCCTAAAAGTAGGCAACATATTTTACATTTTCTATGGAAATTCAAGCAACTTTGACTTCCGCTCATTTCAACGAAAACCGCAAACATACACACGCTCGATTATATGTACATTGAAATATTTTTTAGTAAAATCGCGCGAATTAACATGTGTAACTGTCAAGCGCACTACAAACAGCTTGTAACTGTTGAATTTTCAGCTTACGCAGCAAATTTACTCGAACAAGTATATAAGCTTTTCTATAAATATACATACATATGCGCATGTATGTGTATTTTCGACTGAACACATTTCAAATTAACGCATTTGAACTCAACTCTGTGAGCTTACATGCAAATTGTAACTGTTTAATCCCTTTTGTGGCAGCCGTGTTGCAACATGTTTGCCAACAGACACTAATTAAAGCCGATTTTCTTTCAAGCGTTCATACCCTGTTTTGTTGCCCCCAACAACGTGACTCGCTTACAATATGTTGGCACAGAATTCGTTCATTCCCAGAATTGCTAGAAATGAGCTGAATTGGACATTTGTTGCCACAGATTTCGCAGAATTATGCAGATAAAATTATACGAACACATGTACTATATATATAACTTTTTGCTTGTAATTTTGACGTGAAAAATCTGAAATTTGAAAACGAATGATTGCTTGTAAGTTATTACCATCTTTGCGGAGTGTTGCCAGCTTTATAAATATTTTAATTTCATGAAATTGAAATTTTCAATATTAATGATAGTCTTTTAAAATAAAATTGTTTAGCTTAGCTTAAAAAATATTTTTAAGACAGTTGCCACATGTTTAGAAAATAATTAATTTTATAAAATTGACTAGATTGAAGAATTATTAAAAAATGGGTAAAAAATAAAGAATCGTATGAAAGTTTAAACGCTAAAGTATTTTTAACAGGGTTGCCAGCTGTTTAATATTTTGCAATCAATAAAATGAATAAAAGAAAATATATCAGCTGAAGTGTTTTAAGAAAACTTATAATTGAAAATATTTCAGAGTAGAGGTGCACCCTTTTCTAATATTTTATCAATAAAATTTATGTTCGAAAAATTTTAAAATATGGGCAATAATATGAAAATAAATAAAAAACTTTATAGGTATAAGTATGTTTGGAGAACATTGTCACCTGTTTAAAAATAATTTTTAATTTTTAAAAAATCGTCAGATTAACGAGTTATTGTAAGATAGGTACATACATACATACATATTATATATCGAAAGGTATTTCTTGAGGGTTGACCAATGTTAAATATTATGCCTTAAATTAGATTTATAAAATATAAAAAATTTCAAACTGAAGAAGTAAATTAAAAACATAAATTTGAAAATATTTTTGAAAAGAGATGCCACCTGTTTATAAATATTGCGATAAAATTTATATTGGCAAATTTTGGCAATTTGGACTACTTAAACTGAAATTAAATAAGAAACTTGATGTATAAAAGAATTTTTGAGGAGTGTTGCCACCTGTTTAGTTATTAATTACTACTTGGTTAAAATATAATATTAAATCTAAAGTTAAACTTGGGTATTTTTTGAAGAAACTTACAACAAAAAATATTTCTGAGTTGGCAAGGCTTGCCTATTTGTAAAAATAAGTTAAATAATATTGATAACTTTAAAACATTAAAGAATGGTTACAATACTTGTATGTATATGTACAACAGTCAAACGGTAGAAACGTAATAAACTGTACAGGGAAAATTCTATTTTGATAAGACTTAAGAACTATTAAGTACTTTCATAAAATGATATTAATATGATCATTTATTTCAATTAAAAATTAAATAATATAATATTATATATGAAAATCACACTGAGACAATATAAAAAAGGTTACAATAGAATTTATGTTTTGTTAAAAAAAATATTTTAAGAAAATTATCGATATGGAAATTATACTTTTCATTAAAAAACTTATATTAAAATATAAATTATCTCAAATAGGACAAAAAAATAAAATAATCATTAAAATTCAAGCAAAATTACCTAAGCGGTTATTGTCGAACAACAAACGCCCTATTTTTAATAATTTTTATATAGTTATAAAATTTAATGTTTTATTCAAACTTTTTATTATTTCGAAGATACATATTTCATAAAGCTTTTGCGAAATTTTTAAAGGAAAATATTTATAACTCGTCCATTACGATGTCATTTCCGGCAGTCTCGCGGAAAAAGGTGCTTCCGCGCTGACAGTAGAACATCTGACAGGATCATCAAAAGTAAAAGGAAAAAAATACGTATTAGAACTAAGACCATTGTATAGGTATTGGACAGAGAAAAAACAAATAAAGTGAAAATTGTATTTTGGCAGACGGTTTTACAAAAAAATGCAAATTTTCGCTTAAGACCTTGTAAATTATATCTCGGGAAACTGACCGAATATCATTAAGATTACTTTATCTCAACTGTTGGGCAGCTATTTGCATGCACCACGCACTCTTTGTAACTACTCAATTGCTGTACTTAATTAGATATAAGCGTCAAAATCACCCTTCTCATCGACTTTTCGCATTTTACTTATACGCCACGGCTGCTCATTTAATTTGTTTGAACTTTCTGCAGTAATTACGCAACAGCTGTTGCTGCTACAGCTGCACACAATCAAAAATCACATTTTAGCATTTTTAAAATTCTAACCGTATTTTCGGTATGCTCTTCCAATTGAAACTGCGCACTTCACGCCTTCCGTTGTTGCTTAATTGCAGTTGAAGTTACTTAAACAATTTCCATTTAAACGCGTTTTTGTTTTTGCTTAAACGCCAACCAACCGGCTGCTGACTAAGTGCCGGCAAATCACTTTTTTGTTTTTGGTTTTAGTTTTTGGTTATTGCTACATGACAGGAAATTGATTTCAGCAAGTTAAACTTGTGGCTTATGCAGCGAGTAGAGAGCAAGTAGCGCGTATTTAACAGACATATTGCCGCTGAAATGTTCGGGGGTACCGAGAAAGTTTCATGATTTATTGCTGCCAATGGCGCTTAAAACTGTTGCTATTAATATCCTGCGTGTTGGTATTTATACTTAGTACCATGAGTGCATTTGTTAGATACTATATTTAGGAAAGCTGACTTTTTGAAGCGAAATTTGTATTGTAACTTCCTATGAACAGCTTTTAATTTTGAGTTTCAAAAGTATATATATTTCAGGCATATTTTTTTGAACTTTTCTGGTTTCAAAATATCTGTGGAGCATGTCAAAAAAACTTTAAGTTATCTTATGTTTGGCTTGGCTTAAGTGAAATTGACTTTATTAAAGTTAGTCAAGTTAAGTTGCCTAAATTTAAGTTAGTTTAAATTAAGTAGTTGTATGTTAAGTTGACTTAAGTTAAGTTGATTTTGGTTTAGTTGACTTAACATAAGTTAGCTTAAGTTAAGTTGACTTAAATTAAGTTGACTTAAATTAAGTTGATCTATGTTAAGTTGTTTTAAGTTAAGTCGTTATTAGTTAAGTTGACTTAAGTAAAATTGACTTAAATTAATTTAACTTAGCTTAAGTTGACTTAGATTAAGTTGACGTAAGCTAACTTGTTTTAAGTTAAGTTGTTTTAAGTTAAGTTGTTTTAAGTTAAGTTGATTTAAGTTAAAGTGCTTTAAGTTAAGTTATCTGAGCTAGTTTGATCTAAGTTAATGCAGATAATTAACGTTATTCTGACAAACTTCTGACTAATTCATTGAGATTCCCTGATCGAATCGGTTCCATTTATTTTATAGAGAGGCTCAGTCTTTCGGGCATAAAGGGTTACTAGAAATAAAAATACCTACCATAACATGAATCGACTTAAGCTGCTTTTACATGCGGTCCAGATATATAAGTACTTACTGTCTACGGTATATACTTAAACTCTGTCCCCATCTAACTCTTCCTGGTTCTCTTCACGTTAATTTTTATTGCTCCCTTGCCTCTATGTATTCCACAAACTAATACAACAACAACTTTAACTTTACTTAAACTTTCGCTCTTTCACGGGTCGACACTTAAGTTAAGTTCATTAAAACAACAACTCAGCTAATATCACGCAGGTAGGAGAAAGCCAAAGCCGTTATTTTGCAATGAAAAGTTAAACCTAAAAAAGTGCAATTAACTTTGGCTGCGCTGAGTTGACTCTTGAGCATTAAATTCCATTGCATTGCATTATTCGCCAATTTATTTCCTCCGCAAAGAGTAAACATAACAGCAATGCAGTGAACATAAAGGCAGGTAGAAAGGATAGCTACAAAAGTAAATACATAATTAATAATTCTGAGGGCAAAGTGCAGAAAATAAACAAGAACTTCCGGAAGCAAACGTTTTCGCCTCCCAACTCGTTAAAGTTGCGAATTTTTGTCGTGCAATGCTGAATAGTGAGTTGTGTAGCGAGTGCTGTGGAGTTTACAGTGACGTTTACTTTTATTGCAGTGTTGCTTGTGTATATTTTGCAATACTTTACTTTAAATACTAAGTTAAGTTATGTTGTGCTAAAAATGCTAATTTAAATTAAATTATGTTAAGTGAAATTGTGTTGGTTGTGTTACGTTAAGTTATCTTACAATACGTGTAGTCATATCATGTTAAATATGTAACTTAAGGATGAATTTCATTAAGTAAAGTTATGTTAAGTTGTGCTAAGTTAAGTTAAGTTAAGTTATGTAAATTAAAATTATGTTATGTTAAGTTGATTTACTTCAATTTGTGTTACGTTACGTTAAGCTAATTAAAATTATGTTATGTTAAGTTATGTTACGCTAAGTTACGTTATGTTGAGTTGAAATGCGTTAAATTAAATTAAATTGAGCTACATTGCGTTAAGTAAAAAAAGTTGTTTTTCTATTTTAAATCAATTTATTTAAGTTAAGTCTCAGTCTCTATTGATTTTCGCGCTTAAGTTTCCTTCTATCAAATATCTATGGTATTATTTCCTGCTCTGAGATTGTTTACCACATTTTAAAGTCTCATTATAAAATCGGTGCAATCGATTAACCATACAGTGGCTAATAAAAGCTCATATGTATACAGGATTAAAGTACCGTATTTTACTATTTTTCTATTAAGTACGTAGTTTTTATTGGCAACCTAAGTATGTTTATGTATTTTTGTGTATATGTTTGCAGATTTTTATTCGCGATACTTTTGTCAATAAACAAAATGCTTGCGCATCACTCAGCACTCAATTTAAGTGCGCTCGCTTAGCAATACTTGTAGTTGTGGGAATGTGCGTCTAAATGGCAAGCTGAAAGATCAAAACATTTGAAAATTTGTTAGCCATCAATTTGTTTTGATTGGCCGTAAGCAGCAGAAAACCAAAGAAATAGAAACTGACGTCACTGTCAGCGTCGGCGGACGCTCGCTTTTGCTGAGTGAAAGTGGCTGTGCTTGCATGCTGGATATTTAGATAGCTGGATGGCGCGACCGCCGCTAGCAACAGTCCAAAAAAAATTTGACTACATCCATCCGTTGCTGCTTACGCAACTATATTTGTGTATATTTATCAGGTTGTAGTAAAATTGAAAACTATTGGCAGCACTGCGCACCCTTTATTACTTATTTCGTGCTGAGTGATTGATTATGGGCGTGCAACTATTCTATATTACGTATGCAGAAGTAGTATGGTAATATTTTGGTCAGGTTAGGGTTGCTATTTTTTTTGGAATTTTATTTTTATATACATATATTTTGAAATTTATATTATATTTAAATTAAAATTTTATTTTGCCTTATATTTTAATTTTTTGTAAATAATTTTTTAATTTAAATGAATTTATAAAAAACAGAGTTAAATAATTTTTACAACATACATAATACATATAAGTATGGTTTTATCAAAAGTGTTGTTATATGTGCCTACAAAAAATTGAACAATATGATTTTGCCGAGCCAATATCTATAATAATCTATGATAATTGATATATGTATACTTTTCTGTTTTCCATGAGCATTAATAAATGTTTGTTTTTAAATTAATGTACTATGATTATATTTTATTTTAAAAGGAAATAATTTTTTCTCTTATCATTGTTTTCTTTAGTTCTGCTAACTTTAGTCTATCCATAATCATAACTAATTCATTGATGTTTAAAATTTAAATTTTATTTTTGTATAAATTTTTTGGCAAACCCTAATAAAATTTTTTGAAAAAATATAATTCATATGCATGTTGAATTCTTTATCCATTTTATATAGCTCATTTACTTTAACAATTTAAGAGAAAAAAAATTATAAAAGGGTGGCAACACTTTTCAAATATTTTTTTAACTGAAAGCTTAAAACACTTTTTTCTGTTACTGATTTTGTCAAATGTTTGGGTTATAAATTTATTTGTTTCATTTTCTTAAATGTGGCAACACTCTAGCTCTTTTAAAAAATATATACTTGTATTTGTCAACAAATTAAAAATGAATTTTTTATAAAATATTTTGAAGCAAGGCACATTTTTTTTCTTCTCAAAAAAAAAAAAAAACAAAAAAACGAACAACCCTAATGCGTCTATTTATACGCTCTCGACATAAGCATGCACTGGGCTATTTCCAGCGCTTGCGGTGCTTGTAAAATCAGATGTTTAGCTTTTTGTGCCAACTACTACATATACATACACACATACATATGTATGTAGGTATATCATCTATAAATAAAAATTGTTATGTATATACAAAATTTTTCAACATACATCCATACATACATAAATTCATAAATACATATATACACATGTATGTATACACAATATTCATATTTTGTATAAATCTAGTAATATTTGCCCCAGACAGCAATTGTAAATTTATTAAGATAAACAGAAATTGCACGAGCCGCCGAAAGAAAAGTTGCGAGCAAACACATTTGGCTTTGGAAAACCGTTGCAAGTTCATATACACAAAGCAACACACATATATATACATACAGATATATTATACATCTTTTGCGTATTACTTAAGCGAATTTTTATTTACATTGGCCCTCATACACACGCGCGCACACGCATTTTGGTGGCTACAATAATAATAATAACAATAATGTGGCATGTCATATTCGCATCGGAGAAGTGGGCTAATATTCTACAGACTTTATTTTTATTAGTGGCAATAAGAGCTACTTTATTAACCATAAAGTACCGTTTGAATGGCTTTTATGCGTTAAGAAATATCTTTAAAACTACATATAATACTACTCGTGAGTGTAAAGTGCTGAAACTGTGTGCATAATTTCTTGTATGTATATGTATGTATGTGTGTTGTTTGCTTAATTGTTTATTATTATGTTTTTACTAGACCAATTGGTAACAGATAAATTAGTTGCAAGAGAGAAAGTGTGATTGAGTTATAGACGGCCAAGTCAGGTTACTGGAGCAGCTACCCGCCATTCATAGTTTTGTTTGTAACGGAAAATATTTGTCGAAAATAATTTAATCAAGTGAATTTTCGACGCCCTATGTTACAATACGTTTATCAGAAGGTTTACAGGCAATAGGTTGTCGATGAATTCGTAAAGTCTCCACCTTGCTCTTGGCACAACACAGTTCTTACACATACTCCACGGGACATTACAAACTGTATCAGATAGGTACAGTGAAGGAGAGAGAGGGCAAGATCGGAGACAATTCCTTCTGAGCCCCTAATTGCATGTAAGGTTATATTTAAATAATAAAATTATCATCATGCGGACTTCTCAGCAATCAACTTCAATCAATAAAGAAAGATGTGCATCAACGTTTCTTCTGGATGCTTACTCGATCATTATCAAGTTGTCATATATTTTTTTGACTGAAATACTCATTTCGCGCGCTTCGCTCAACATATGGCAATATAATCGGCCTACTGAGCTTACCATTCGCAATGCCATCACCGATCTTGACATCCAGCATTCATTAAACAGCATACAAAAGACAGTTTGAACAAGAACTGAAGCCGCTCGAACTTCTACAGGCTCTTGAAGAGTTCCAAGAAGATCGGACGTTTTCGAGCTAAATTTTGTTCAGCGATGAGGCCCATTTCTGGCTCAATGGGTAAGCCATTCCTTGTGCTTTTGGTTATAAAAATCGAAATTAAAATCTCTATCAAATTCAATTGAATTCTTCTTCCGCTTGTTTTTACATTGTAGAAGTCTAAGCCTTCCTCTTATTTTAGCTGGAAAGCAAATTATCTAAAGTAATACAAAAAAAAGAATCAGTAAATGACTTAATTACTTTTTATGTGAATTACCTCTACATCTATGAGAGAGCTATTCATCACTTTTAGACATTCGGCAAAAATATACAACAACGTTGTAATTTTAATGTTTTAAACAAAATTAGCTGACCGAATGCCAATCAATGCTAGTCAGCAGTAAAGAAACTGAAAATACTTCGGATTCGATCCTGATTTGAGATGATTTATTGTTTTTAGCTAGTATCTATTTAAATTCAAAATATTTACGTTTACGTCTACTTGCAAGTCAGAAGGAACGGCTTTTTTTGTACATTTTTTGTGAAGAAATATTTTATTTAATAACTAAATTTAAAGAAAATACTTTTATATAATTTAATTCACATTAATAAACGGCGATGGATTTTGAAAATTTTGGATCGAAAGCGCGATATGCTTTGAAAATTGTATTCATAAAAATACAGCAGCTAAACTATTGATGGTTTTTATTGAGACCTTGAGTGCACTTTCCATGAAGGTCAAAACTGCAAAATTTATCTTTATTATCTCTTTTACTCGCTATCCTTTTTGTTCGCTCCTTTCTGACCTACCGGTGTTTGATGCCACCTAATTGCTTAAACTACAAATGGTAAAGTGCACAAAATGCGAATAAAATTTAAATACATTTCGTTTATTGGCACCCTTCTTTAGCCACTTATTTGCAATTGCTTCTTTCATTCGCTGCTAATAGCTGAAGTGTATACTAACTAAATTTCGTTCGGTTGCAGCTTGTTGACAATTTTTGTAATTAAAATGTGAAGGGTTAAGTGCCCTAAAGGTCTCTTCCGCTATTAGACTGCTCTTTGCACTCTATTTACATGCAAATTGGTACAAAAGTAACATTATGCCGCTGTATTTAAAAACGAAAGTCGTGAATGTAAATTAATAAAGTAAAAGTGAAGAAGGAAAAAATCCAAGAAAAAGGGAAAAAATAAAATGAAATAATAAATAATAATAAGAATGAAAAAAAATATGTATATATATTTGCACCAGGGCAAATAAGCTGAGCATTGTAAGTGTGTGAGTGCTTACTGCAAAATGCATTAAGAAAAGAAAAAAATGCTTGAACAAATAATTGACCTTCCGGAGACACTTGCACTCGCCGGCACCGTGCCAAAATCGCAGTTAAAACTTTTTTAATATTTTTATATTTTTCAGTGTAGGAGTGTAACACGAGTCCGCTGATAATTACGCATTTCTGATGGAAGGGGATTAAAGAGCTGAAAATTTAAAATTTTATAGCAATGAACTTATTAATGGATTCAGTTTTAGTATTAAAAAAACATCTAATAAGTACTTTCTATTTGCTTAAGAATTAAGTTGAGATCCTACGATTGCTTACTTATAATATGACTTAAGTACTATTAGTTTTTGAAGTGTGTAGAGATATTAATATATTTTGAAATATATAAAAAATTGTAAAAAAATTTCAAAATAAAGAATAAAATATTTTGTGTTTAAAAAATCAAAAAAAAATCGTTTAAAATAGTAATTTAAATTTGAATAAAAATGCTCTTCAAGTTATAATAACTTATAAATATTCGAAGAGCACAAAGTTAATTGCTTTTAAAATTTTTTCCACCATAAAATATATTTATACTCGTTCGAGTTAACCACACATTTTTATTGCGCTTGCATCCAATTGCCACACTTTTCCGCTTTTTGTTCTCACACTGACCGTTAAAAATTAATTATAAAAAGCCGCATTATGAAAAATATAAAATCGACACTCAATCGAAACCAATTCATTCAATAAACCGTAAATTGGTTAACCATTTTGTCAGAGTTGCATTTATAGCGACATCCGAACGCCATATCGTGCCGCAAATTTGCTGACGCATAAATAACAGAACAAATATGGAAATATGTTGATTAGGGTGGGCCAAAAAACCCGAATGTGTTTTTTTTTCGCTTCATACTCTGAAAAATTGGTTTATAGACAACTCTAAGAAAGGCTCTCTATGAATAACCTCTTAATTGTAACGGGATGGTTCTCCGCTTAACGGTTGTATAATTTTTTCCCTTTATAAAAAATAAAAATACATAACTCGCTTCCAATTGCTTGAAAAATTTTGTTTTGTGAATTTTGTAGGAAATTGAATGTTCTACAAAATGGTCTCTTAAGGTTTTTTCATAAACCTAACCGTTAAAAAGATATTAATGGTTAATGTTTGAGTAGATTGTGTTGTTTTTTTCAATATTATAACTAAATGAAAAATAATTATTTTAAATTGCAAAGGTGTTGTAGGAGATTTATTGCTCTACCAAAATAGGGCAATACAATTGACTTTAAATTTGACACTGAATTTAAATCAGAATAAAAAATAAAGATTTATTTTGGGATTAAAGAAAAAGCATATCATGGTTATATGTTTCAGGTTTTATTAAATATGTACTAGAGTGTACACAAACATTTCTACATTGATATTTTAATAGAATTTTAAATTTTTTTTCTGAATCTTTATATCGATTTTAGTAGCGTTATTAATAACAAAAGCAAAAAAAAGGCGACAAAAAGTCAAGCTTTCGATATTTGGTTAACTGAAAGCTGCGTTTTTATTAGTCAAAAATTTTATTTTGTATCGAAATATTTGATTATTAATTTTAATACAAAAATTATTTATTATTATTATTTTGATTTTTAAGGCACACAGATTCGACCCAATAAAAAGCGGTTGTATCCTGCAAATGGATCAAATTTGACCTGAGCAGGAGATCTTTTTTCTCTTGGAGGCGATTATAAAGATTTGTATTGAAATAGGTGAACATTTTGTAAAATTTGATCACGTTAGCGTTTGCAAAAATTCTTACATGCATTTGCATGTGTGTAAGTATATACATCTATGTAGGTGCACATTATCTATTGATATGTATTTAATTTTATTAAAATATACACATGTACGTTAGAGTGGGTTGATTTACAGTGATTCAAAAATTCGGAAATATTATACGGTTCTTTCTGAACAATTTTGCCCAAGAGAGTATGGATCTAAAACCGTCATCGTTAAGTATATATAAGAGGACTATTCTGCAAACTCCTACGACAAATGCTCAAGAGAATATCAGAATGCAACTATGTATTAAATTTCTTTCAGATATCTCAAAAACTGACGAAGAAAATTTTATAATCTATAAAAGTTAAACTTCGGTTTAAAAATCGCTGACTCACAACCATTTATAGACCCATAGTCTCTTAAGCAAAGTTGTTCAGAACGATTCGTAGAACATTTCCTACATACGCAATTTTATAGGAAAAAATCGAACAGCTCTAATGTACTCAAAATGCGCATTGAAATGATTTCCTTACAAAATATAAATAGTAAAGAAAAATAAAATGTTATGTGTATAAGTTATTTTCAAGGCCCCTGTTTTCATATGCACATAAGTGCTGACAACTTTATTTTATAGTGAATAAAGTGATTGTTTTCAATAAAAGTGGCGAACTGGCATGGGGAACCAACAAACATAAATACAATATATTATATATGTCAACACGCTATATACAATAACTGTAAAATTACAGTGCAATAAAAAGTTGACAGTCCGATTGTGTAATTACGATAATTATAAAACCCAGAAAACACAATCAAAGCGATTTCGCACTGCATTATACAATTTAATAAATGCATTTTGTATTTATTTTGGTGATTGGTGTCATATTTTCGAATAATATCGGTGAATTTTGCAGGTGACTAAGCCTGCGAATCGGCGCCGCTGTGTAAAATATGCGCAATAAAAGTGCACGAAAAACTTGTTTGTTTGTTTGTTTTCAAAATCTTCTTTTTCACGAGACATCGAATGTGGCACACGAGGCGCGTCATTATTTGTGTTTTATAGTTATGGCTGTGCGGTGGCTGGCGTAATGTGTTGCCTTAATTTGTGTGAAATTGTGTTTGAAAGCGACCGAACGCGAGCGTTATGTCGAAATTATATAACAACACGAAACAGCAGCAACAAAAACAAACAGCTAGCACTTCAAACGAAATGAAAAACGCAACATTGAAAGCACACACATTGCAAATAACGTGTGGGTGGATGTATAGTGGTTGCCGTAGGCCCGCCGGTGCGTATACGTAATGTTTATGAAATTGCATTATTTTTTATGCAACAAAAATCAACGCACACTTGCCGCACACCCATGCGTGTTTGTAGCATCAAAGTGTCGGCATTCTAATTTTAAATACTATTTATGTTTATATTTTGATTTCGTTTGTGACGCACACGTGCTGCACACACATCGGCTTTCGATCTGTTCGCTGACCCGTCGTATGATAGAAAAGTGAAAATATAAAATACATGTTGATAGGCACATGAGCAATCGATCTGATTATGTAACGCTTCATAAGAATTTTGTTTGTTATATGTATACATACATTTTGGTTTGACCTAAAATACTTTCGGGTTTTTATACCAGCTAGTGCCGTTAGAGGTCGATATTTCTTCTTTATAACATACATATATAATTTATATTTCATGAGTACCTATTAAATTCTAGTTTTTTCAGGTTGCAAAATTATACTATATTAAACAAAATTTTCGGTTATTTTTGGGGGGTTATCCAAACACCTTTATTCACCACAAATACGAAGAGCTTGTCATTTAAGCGTTTATTTTGTCTAAAATTTCGGTATGTTGTGTAACGATAGCCGTTACGAGAAAAAAGGTGTGGTGAGTTTAGGTGTGTTGAGTTTAAGTATGGTGAGTTCAGGAGAAGTACTATAAATGTGCTGATTGGAGTTGTAGTGCCATAAATATGAAAAATTCATTAGTGGTGAGTTTATATGCTTATGATATGTTTTATGTACACTCCAATTTGTTATGAAAATTTCAACGTCTACAAAAAATAATTTTACAATCCTGTGCTCGGTATCGAAAATGGCAAAATCGCCTAAATATTATGTTGTTCATATACCATATATATAAGTAGACAGCCGTTGCTGTAAAGTTGAGTGTGGTGAGTTGAGATG
This sequence comes from Bactrocera oleae, assembly GCF_042242935.1. Lineage (NCBI taxonomy): Eukaryota > Metazoa > Arthropoda > Insecta > Diptera > Tephritidae > Bactrocera > Bactrocera oleae. Next base: position 59,940,722 of record NC_091540.1, on the reverse strand, counting down.
AAGCATGATAAATAGCCTAGTTGGAGTTCTATTGTCCAAAATATTTTATATAATTTCATAGTGATGAATTTATATGCATGTAATGAGTTTTATTTCCACTCCAATGTGTAATGGAAAAGCTCGTAGTTAACAGAAAATGACTTTACAATGGTGTTGCTGGTTTCAAAAACCGCAAAATCGCATAATTTAAAATTTTGTTCTCACAATTTTCCCTCACAAAAAGTTCCATAGCATTGAAGGTTTTAAAACTTCTCGTTTTTTGCAATAAATAAATTTAAGTGAATTTTTCCTTCGAATAACCGACTTTGCTAAGAATTGAGCTAATAAAATCGAATAATGCGTATGCGTGTGTGACCTCCGATATCGCCACAAGCACTAATCTTGTATTTAGAGTTTGTGATAAAAGTTTCTACGAAATGCTTGCTTACACTTTTTATCGACTTTCAAAACTTGAGAATAGACATTAAAACTTCTGTTGAACGCATTGAGCTAGCGGTTAACATAACCGAACATGTGCGCACATACATATATATATACACATACATAAATAAAAACATGTAACAAAGAACACAGCTGTATGTATATGCTTATGGCATCAAGTAGTCCATATGCGGAACTAACAAGTCGGAGGAGTGTATGTAAATACATACAAACCTTTTCGAGACCATTTTTCTGCAGCCAAAGAGTTTTTAACAAATACTTTTGTATATGTGTCTTCTATCTACGGTTATAATCACAAATAATTTTAGTTACACAATTCTTCAGTCAATGCCAGATTATTGATAAAGCACTCAACTAAAAGCTTGTACATACAAACACATACCTACATATATAGTACAAAAGTGTATATGTGTGCGGGTAACAGCATCGAAAAAGGGTCGAAATTGTGTTAAAAATGTAAAGCGATTTAAATCACTTTTTTAAGTAATTTTCCAACACGCTGATACATTCTAATCTCTTGCATACTTTTTGGGCTAAGCTGCGGATTTTATGTGCGTATACATTATGTATTATGTATGTATGTGTGATGAAATTTTCAAACAATTTGTAAATGCTTCTAAATCGCTGATAGAATGTGTTGATAATATTTGTTTACTGGCGTGTTAAGCTTCCAGAAGCGCCGCCATTTATTAGTAAGCCTTTGTGGAAGTTTTGGCAGTTTAATTGCTGCTTGAGTGGCGATTATTAGGATAGCTTCATATTTAATAAAGAAAAATACAAAAATATAAAGAAATGAGTGCGGTATATAAAAATTTACTTAAGCAGCGCCAATGTCTAAATGTTTTGAAGTCAAAAATATAAGAAAAACAGAATAAAATATCCAAAGATTCAATTTTATATAAAGAATGCAACTTTTGATATATTTGTAGTTATTATGATTTTTCGTGGAACCAATTAATCTGAATCTAATTATTTAGCAAGCTATAGTGCCTTAATATGGCCAGACTTTCGAAAAACAGACGAGTCGGAAAGCTCTCTTTGATCTAGTAAAATCTTTCCTTTATCTAATGAAAGCTCTAGTTCGCCTCTGCAGAATATACATAACTGTAAACCTAATAGAGTCAGACCTCAACCAAAGAGACGAGTTCGAAAGATCTATTTGCTCTAGTGAAAGCTCTCTGTGATCTAATGCCTTACCGCTCTAGTATGCTTTTCTAAAAGATATGCGATATTTTCTACTAGATCAGTTGCTCTAAAACAAACGAATTCGAAAGCATGCTCTAGTGAAAGCTCTCTGACGAAATTGTTTTGGGTCAGCATCGTACTGAAAAATGTCTTCCCACCCTAATTTCGTTTTGATATGTAGCCTTGAATATAACTAGACCTTCGTAAAGGAAGCGTACTCCAATGCAGCGTTTGCTCTTGTGGCAGCTCTAATATGCTTTACCGAAAGACACTAAATAGTTGCCAATGACGTCAAGAAACCTGTTCGAAAGCTTTCAATGATCTAGTAAAAGCTCTCCCTAGTACTCTTTAGTACTTTTTGGGCCAACTTGGTGTAAAAATGTCTTCCTTACTCGCTTCCTTCTTCTGCAGTTGATTGATAGTGATGCTTTTGCTGTTACTCTTTCTCTTAGGATCTATATTTTTTTAGAACTTCCCTAATATTTAATGTGGAAAAATATATATAAAAAATATCCCACTGCATTTGATTGATAATGACGCTTTTGCTGTTAATCTCTCTTTTTCAAAGTCTGCTTTTTAATTGTTTTTTTTTTCTTTTTAGTTTTTGTATCAGCTAAGCTACGCTTTTGTCCAACTACCTCATTGTAATTGCCTTTTCTGGGTCCCTTTACTATTAGCAACTTTTTCTTAACGAATATTGTTTCATTTCAACGTCACAGCTGGGAAATTCAATCCTTTTCAGCTAAGACAATGATCATGCTGAAGAAGAAGTAGAAGAAGAGAGCATTGTTTTTGTTTGTAGACGCTGTGGCATTCGCCTTTGTTTCTGATTCATTTTGCGGTCAATCGTGATTTAGGTCTCACCCATCATTGCTTTGAGCCAGGCGTTTAATCAGTTTGCGCTTTTTCTTCATTTTGCACTGTATTTGTGTGTGTGTATATCATTCTAAATCGAGATATTCTGCTTTAACTGCATCTTTCACCACTTGCCACAAAGTGCTTTAATTTATATAACAAAAACAATAATAATCCCACATCTAATATATTAATATACTTGAATTAAATAGAGGCATGAGTAAATCAATGGTAATAAACTAAATCGTGTCTTCTCAAAATTACCAAAACTATTTTGAGTAAATATTTTACGAACCTTTCTGTTTTGTACTACTTTCACATATTTCCATTATATAATATAACCCTTTATTATTAATTGAGGTTGTAATTATTGTGCTTCGGAAACACGCGTAGTGTAACAAGTGTAGTTTACATTGTTTCAAGTTCCCTCTCTCTCTTTCAGCTGACCACTCTGCCTTTTAACCATTATACCTTTTCTTATAACCCTTGCACCTCTTCCTTACATTCCTTGCATATTTTTTACATTCTTCATAAATTATGTATGTGTGTTTACACTGCCGAATTTTGCTTATTTTTTTGCTCATAAATAATTCATTATCACACCTTTTGTTCTGCTCTTTGTATTGCAGTTCGTTGGCTGGGAGGAGGTTTCACGTCCAAATACTCGCGCTGAAATCGTGCAGGCCATGCGTCGTATACGGGTAAGTACAAGCAACAGGCAAGTGTATATAGCAAACATGCAAAAATATTTATGAATTTTGAAATAATTTTCATTGTGGCCGAAACAAAAGATGACGTAAAGAAGGTGTGCAATAATACAGAGTAGTGTTCCGTATGGAAACATGCGGACTGCAAGTGAGCGAAACCGTTTCTCCTGCAATTAAATTTTTTGGAATGTGTAATTTTGCAAATTTTTTTAACTAAAGTATAAAAAATAAGCTTTTTTTAACTAAAGTATAGAAAATAAGCACTTTATTTTCCCTATATCTTATATTCGAGTATCTCATCAGTCTGTTTTGAGTACTTTTTAAGGACACACCTAATGTAACAGCCTATAAAAAGCGATTTTTGAGTATTAAACAAAAAAATACTGAAGACTTTTTCAATTATTTTTAAATTTTAAGAACACACAGTAAAAGTTGAAAAAAACACATATTTTTTAAGTTACACCCGACTTTCGACGGCGCTATAAAAAATATCCTCCACAGCTGTGCATGGAACTTAAGAAAAAAAAACTCTACTACAGAAAAGTGTTCTTACAATAACCTATGGTCGAAAACCAAAATCAAAAATTGATAGAAAGGCGGTGGTTCAAAAAACATATTTGAATTTTGCACAACATTTTGGTCGTTTATGGCATGCCAAAATTCAGTTTTTAATCAGATCAAAAAACTGGTAGGTCATTCAAGGAGAACTATATACAAAACGAGCAGAAATTTGATAATAATCTAATTACTTGTCCCCGAGGAATCACTGAAGCAATCTTAAAAAAAATGGAATTTTGAGAAAAACGTGTTTAGAAATACACGCATGGAGCTGATTGAACTGAGTAGCTGTACTTTAAAAGGCAGTAACTAAAAAAAAACATATTTGAATTTATTTAATAAGAGTCAACTCCAAATAACAAGCTCTCTCATAGTTTAGATTAGAAGGTGCGGCTTAAAAATAACCGAACTTTTAGAATATAGAATAAAATGCACATTATTTTAACTGTGAAATAAAGTTTTTATTCAAAATAGCCTCCATTAAACTCAATACAATATTTGGTACGACCAACCAAAGCATGCAAAAATTGTGTTTGTGTTTTACAGCAATGTTCTACAGCACCTCGGTTACGCCTTCGTATACACAAAATGCACTTTTCATGTTGGTTTTTATCTTTAAAATTATAATATAGCGACATAGTAATAGATCAAGCGAATGCGGTTGATGATTGATGAGAGAATATCTCTTTTTTTTTTTTATCAAAAATTCGCTCACATTTTTGGTCCTTAATTTAATACATGTCGAATAAAACGCGAACAGATCTTTCTTTCACCCAATTTATCCAAATTTCCAGTTAAAATTATCCAAATAATGTGTTTTTAATCATTTAGTCAACATTGTCGTATTCAAATTTGCATCGATATCAATAATATTACATACTTTTTTCAACACGATTACTAGCTTCTAGATGACCTGGCCTTTTACCTTAATTTAAATAATCACGACCACTTTTAAATCATGTAAGCCACGTAGACCTTTTCTCCTCCACTACCCATACTTGCCATACTTTTTACGACTACGAAGAATTTAATGGAATCAGGGATGTAAATAATGCATTAAAAAATAATTTAATTAAAATTTGAATTAAATTTTTTTGTTTTGTTTTAATCCCGTATTTGGGATTACTAAATCAAAAAAAAAAAAAAAATGTTATATTATACACCGAATTAAAAAAAAATTTGTATCCCAAGAACCGGATAAAAAATTTATTTTTAATTTTTAAGCCTAACTACCGGTTTGAAAAATAAAAAAGACAAATTCTAATCCGTAGCATATAATTAAGAACTAAAAAATTAATTTGTGTTAGAGTTCACATTTTTTCGCGTTCATTCCAATCAAAATATAATATTTTCAATTTATAATGTCTAACATCTTGGATCAAAAACAAAAATCGAATTTTTTATCGCAACATCGGGGTTAAAATTCTTTTTGTATTTTTAACCCAACATTTTTTAACTGAAAAATTCGGAGCTCCGGGTTTATGTATATTTTGCAGCGATATATTTGTTCCATACCTAGGAGTGCTGAGCATCACTACAGACAGCCAGCTAGCCTCCAAGATGTTCAAGTGGGGTTATTCGTGGTCGTGGTGGTTTCTATGTCAGTTTACCGTCAGTGAGAGGCAGGCACAAGAAAACATAGAAAAAACGAAGATAAACTTTGGCGCCAACTCTTTTCGAAGCAAACAGGATACAGAACAATTATGCTCGGAAGCTTATTAAAAAATTAAATTAAATAATCATTAACTTTAACTGCAAAAACTCCCTCAAAAACTAAAAAAAATGTAGGCCAGACGTAGTAATACGGCGGAAAAACGTGTTGAAAGCTACTTCCAGTCAGGATATCAAGGTTAGACGTCTTGTAAATAGAAAAAAACTAATTGCCACGCACAAATACCCTGCTGCAATATTTTACATTGGCAAATTAATCTCCAGTTAGTTGAATTACACACCGAAAGCTTGCGGATAACGTGTATTTGATTTTAAATTCAAAGTTCAATCGTCTTCCGGCCTTGTATTAAAATATATATGACACACATAACGGATAAAAAAATTGTCTATTCACATTTATCATACTATGCCCACTGCTCTTACATGTGTGTCCTAACTTAAGCAATTTCTGCTAATAAATCCTTATGGCAGGTGAGTGATCCCTATTTGCATAACAAATATTGAGATTTTAGGTAACCTCAGTTGATATACATTTTGCAATCGACCTTAATTTACCGAACATAACAAAAGGTCATTTAAAGTATAAAATATAAAAAATTCGGCATTAAATTTAATATTAATGTCACTCATGCGCTACGACAGCCACAAGCGCGCGTGCACGCAGACCGCTCATGGAACAACGTGTCGTAAGCTAGAAGCCAAATGACGCCTATGCGCAGGCACACATATACAGATACAAAGTAGTGAATTGAAAGGAAATCCTGTGACCTTTCGTATTTACGTGTGGGTGTGTTTGTGTGTGTGTGTGAAAGGACATCAACGAAGCGGCAAAATCAGCATTAGCAGCGTTTCTGGGAAGTAGCAGTGATTTGATGTGCGCCCTGTCACACGCCCAGCAGCAAAATGAGAGACAAAACAACAGCAAACAATGGCGGTAGATAGTTGAGGTAGGCGAACTATGCTGCTGCAGCACCAGCAAGCGAAACAGTGGTGTTATGACAACATATATACAGGCGTTTATATGTAGTAGTGGTAGCGGGCAACAAAGATGATTTCGGATTTTGCAAATATAACGAAATTTTTGGGAAATGACAGTGGTATCGTTATAATAAGAGCTTTCACAGTGTTGCCGCTCGTCAGCTTAGCCAGCACACAACACACCAACTGCCGACATTTGGTATCATAAGTCTAACGGAAAAGACTATTCAGATTCGTATGCTGCATGTGCCGGTTCTGCGGTTGCCTCGGTATGAGTGTGTGTGTGTGAATAAAGCCCTGTGCGTCCTGAGGCGTAACGAGTGAGACTTCGAATGTGCGTACTATATGTGTGTGCTTGAGGTTATGTATGTAAAAGTGTGTGTGCGCTCGCCTGCTATGTCATTGTCATGTTGGACAAAAGGATGTGCTGCTACTCAGATATATCAATGTAGACTGCCGTTTCCTGCACTGATTTCCTACACATGCAAGCAAGCAGAAGTTAGATGTGTATTAGGGTGGTACGAAAATTTAAGAACAACAAGAAAAAAACTAAACTCAGCTACACCGAAACCATAATACCCTTCAGAGGTGCAACGATTTTATCTTGATTTGTATCAGTCAGTTTGTATAGCAACTATATATGGTACTATAGTGTTCCGATCTGAACAATATGTTCAGAGATTGTAGCGTTGCCTTAGAACATACCCTATGTCAAATTTCGTGAAGATAATTTGTCAAATAAAAAAGTTTTCTTTATAGAATTTAATGGTGTCATTGCTTTACATAGTATTCTTTGCCAAATTTCATGAAGATATCTTTTAAAATTAACAATTTATCCATACCAGAATTAATTTTGATCGGTGATTTAAAAAATAATAATTTTTTTCATATGAACCACCCTAATAAACACATACTCTTATGCACCCATACATATTTGTGCAAATATTTGCAAACGCTGTTGTTGTGGTGCATGCAACCAAGACGTTTAACATCTCTAAGGAACAAGTTGATGGAATTCAAACACTTCTACTACTTCTATGCTTTGAATAGGAATGACTGAAATGATGCTGGTGCTGCTGCGGAAGAAAAGTAGACATGAATGCCAAGCATTGTTCGCATTTACATGCAGGGCGCATTCACATTTACAGACATGCTTGGCCCTTGCGGGTGCGCAGGGCTGAGCTGTCATTTCTTTCAATTTGCTACACCAACAGGCACAAAGGTCTATCTCGGCAATACATATGTCGTATTTGGTGTGTTTTTAGATATCATAAACGGTACAATTTTTGTGTGGCCCCAGCACATTTTATTGAGATGTTTGAATGTGGAAAAAGTTTGAAACAAATTTCTTTTTCTTTTTTTGCTGGTGTTTTGTAACGACCGGAAGCATACTTATGTATTGACGTCATTTGTATGCTTGAATATTTAAAAATAGTAAATAACTAGTTTTAGTGAAAACTTAGCAGTCGAAGTTAATTTTAAATTTGAAAACAGTATATGTATATTCATTAAAACTGTGCTTATCATATACCGATATAAGGCATTGTGTTAATTTAAGAATATATTCCTAAAATCCAAAAATATAAATCTACAGCATTTGTTGTATTTTTAACACCTATATCATATTTAAAATATATTTTAATACAAACTCGAAATTTCGGGATTTTTAGTGACAATCCCGAAAATTTAGAATATAGATACACATGCTTAAAATTGTGCGCCATTAGCATTACTCTTAGTTTAAAGGCTTGAGGTGTATTTTTTAAATATGATCCCGAAATTTCGGCTTTTTTAAAGACAGTCTCGAAAATATACAGCATACATAAGCTTTAAATTGTAAACCATTAGAAATAATTTTATTTAAAATATACTTTTATATCGCAATTTATATTGCAATATAATCCCGAATTTTCGGGTTTCTTATTGTTAATTACAAAATCTCGATTTTTCTTTTGATTTTAATAATTGATCCTATTTTATTTTATTTTAAATAAATTTTAAGCAAGAATTTTACATGTGCCACCTCTATTGCCGCTAACACTTAATTCTCAGTTTTCGTAGACGATTCAGAGAGTCTTCTGGTATCCTTATATTTTCTTCTTATTTTCTTTATTTTACAACAATTACAAGTATTTTGTTGGACACTCATATACATCTATTCGACCGACACGGCTAAGTGTTTTGACGATTTTGAGGTTTCAAAATGTTGAAATCAATAGAGCCACGCCTATATAAGTAACTCATTTGCTTTATCTTAGGTATAAAGAGTTCGATAAGTCTTTCATATAATCGTAATCCGATTAACCCAAGAGCACCTCCATAAAACATCGCTGATTTTTAGGTTTATACGAGTAGAATCTTGTGAATGTTTTCATTTTATATATCCGACAGTTTCTATATGTTTTCCAAATATTTTATCTAACTGATATGGTTTCTAGGCGAGGTAGGCCATTACGGTCATCTTCGAGTACACTTTACAGTTGTTTAGAGACTCATATCCGTCAATGATCACGCCAAGGCAAGATTGAAATAATAAGATCATAAACAACTCCGTGTAATTAATATTTGAAATCACTGTAAGCGAGATTGCGGCAATGCTTGTCGATATACATAGAGCGATTTTAACCTACTTTACATAATGTGCTACATACAAGCTAGAGATATATTATATAAAAATATGGTCTCCTGGGTAAACAGTAAACTACGATTTTAATCAAGAAATTCTTTAATTTTTATACCCTTAATTGGGTATATTAAGTTTACCACGAAGTTTTTAAGATCCAAAAGGAAACGTCGGAGGCCTATATATTTAATATAAGTAATCAACATGACGAGCCGTCTCGATTTAGCCAAAACCGTCGGTTTGTCTTTATATTGTAGGTATACGCGAACTAGTCGGTCCGTTTTTGAGATATCGATCTGAAAATTTCTACACGTCTTCTTCATTCCAAGAAGTTGCTCAGTTGTTGGAACCGCCGATATGAGACCACTATAGCATATAGCTGCCATATAAATTGAACAATCAAAATCAAGCCCTTGTATGGAAGACTCTTTTATATTCCAAATATTTCCACGAAATTCAGCATAGAATATTATGAGAGACAAGGGTACAGTCTCCAAAAAAATAATTCAAATCGGACTACTATAGCATATAGCTGCCATAAAAGCTGATCGATCAAATTCAATTCCTTGTATGGAAAATCTTTTTATTTGTAAAGGGTATTCAAACTTAAAGTTTAGCCTTCCAAAACATAACTACAATAAAGATATTTTGGACAAACCTTTGACCTTTCAGATATAAAATATGATAGATATTAAATCGATATAAAAAAATAGTGTACCGACCGGTGGCAGGATTGGCCATTTATACAAATATATTTACTATTCTTATATGGTCATGCTCTACTAGAATTTGCTAAAGCCGGCAACTTCTTGCTTGGCGGGACACTATTGAAGTATTAAAAAGTTTTATTCACTTTTGTTGAGTTTTGTTGTTTTTTCAGGCAAAAACATATGTTCCGAAATTCACCTCTCAAAATTTTAATTTAACTTCTCATAGACTTGGCCCGTTATTAATCACATGCCGCACACATATGGCCAATAAATTGGAAAATGCTTATAAAATATGAAAGAATGGTTGGGCTCAAAAGCCAGAAGCTGATGTGCCAATCATCAAAGATAGAATTCCATTACATTATGTAAAAGTATCAATACGTGTGGGTGCATGAATGAGTTATTAAAAACAGCTGTGGACAAACAATTTGCTATACAAATGGCAACAAAAAGTAACAAAGACAAACAGAAAGCAACTTTGTTTCCGGTTCCGCTCATGCCTGCATTTCTTATTAAAGTTTTATGACAAAACACAAACACACACACTTGCAAACATATAAACATAAAATGTGAGCATATGCACGAAGACCCTTCCGTCAATGGCCAATAACAAAGGCTGCAATATGTTTGGGGGCAAATAAATAAAGGCAAACTGGCAGCGGTCAAAATATGCGCATTTGTGTGTGTGTGTGTGTGTGTGAACATATGTGATCATCTCCATACCTACGAGCACGCTTGATAGCCAATTTCCTCACACAAACACACAAAAAGCAGTTGGTTTGCCTTCAGGTCCACAATAATTTGCCATTTCTCATTATTTTACTTGCCGCCTGAATAAATTGGCTTTTGAAGTGCATATTCGTAAATAACTGTTGGCGGAAAGGGCTTAGTTACAACCCAATTTCAAGTTCATTTTGCCCTGTGGCAGCAGGAAGCAGCAGTAGCAGCGGTAATTTCGACACATTCGCTGTCTCTGATAGTATCGGCGATTGTGTGCGAAGAAGCATAGTTGGCCGACGACTTTGTCCACCGCCTGACAATGACCTCAATTTTGTGTGCTTATGCGTATGTATGTGTATTTGTGTGTTTAGAATTATTAAAAAATGGGCTTGTCGTTGTTGTGGTGATAAATAGTAATCGATTCGGGGTTTTTGTTATTCTTGTTTCATTAGCGTTCCCCTTAGCTTCAATATTTGCTTAGTATGTGGGGCATAAACATGAAATGATAATAAACATAAACTAAAAATATTTAAAAAAATGTGTTTCAAAAATCAAAAAAAAAATTAACTTGAAGGTGGCCACCTCTCTGTATATTATAAGTAGACAATTGATAAGACTAAAAATTGTGCAATGGGGCCATCAAAGTAAGTAGTGAAAGAACGTTTAAGAAACTTCACAGTATAAAACTTTTGAATGCTTGCCCGCTATTTAAAAAATTTTAGTCAATATTTTAATTCAAAGCAAAAGTAAACAAAGAAGCTAAGCATCAGAAAATATTTTCTGAGAAGGGTTGCCACCTGCCTAAATATCTAAAGTTCTAAATCCAATTTAAAAACTTAATTTAAAACCAAATATGAAGAAAACTTTAGAAACTGAACATTACAAAATATTTTTTTGAGGAGTGTTACTAGCAGTTCAAAAAGTTTAACACAAAAATTTAATTCTATATCAAATCATAGTTTTCTTAAAAAAGTGAAGAAAAACAGAAACACTAGTGGATTAGAAAAATTTTAAATATTCAATTCAAAGCTCCAATATAAATTATTTGGTTGTAGTAGAGTTGCCACCTGTTTAAAAATAATGATTCCATACTTTAATTAAATTTCAAAACGAAGAGTATTCAAGAACTTCACGAATTAAAATTCTTTTCGGGGTGTTGCCATCCATTTTCACTGTGATATTTAATGAAATTAGTAAACAAAATTATAGTAAATGTTACAAATAAGTATGTTGGATAGTAGGTTATAAAATAATTTTTTTAAGTGCTATATAAAAGTGTTACCATCTTTATGAAAAAACTATGGCAGCTAAATCTACAAAAGAATATTAATATTTTAAAACTGTATTAGATATAAGAAATCAATTTGAGAAATAATAAATATATACATTCTGCTGGTTATAGTTCTTTCAGTTATATCCTGATTCTTATGGATATAAGGACCAAACTGTTTGTTAATAACTAGAGGATTACTCTTTTCAACATTTCATTTGTCATAAACTGCTTATACCGATAACACTTATCGATAACCGGTTGACTTTAAAATGCATTTTTAGTGTTAAAATTAAATAAATTTTTACTATTTATTGTACTCGTCCAGGCAGGTTGCATTAACAAATTTCAATTGTTTTTTTTTAAGTGAAGGCTGGTTTCAAGTATATCGTTATATGGAAGTTGTATCGGCTAAACATTGTACTTATGTATGTGTATACATTCGAAGAATAATATAGTATATAGTAGCTGCCACTGAGATTGTCTAGGGTAGCTCAAGATATTTACGACATAGATAAAAATTAAATTTTACATGATCAGAGTTGCCACGGTTTTCCACAAATAATAAGATTTCAATAATCCGCCTTCTGCATAAGCTATTATGATTATATTGTATGATCTTTAGGTATCAGAAGCACCTTTTTGTAGCGATTAGAAACCTAACCCATTGAACAAATGTGAAACCTAACCTCAAATACATGCGGAAACAACAAATACAACCGCATAGTAATAACACATCCATCTACTCGAATTTGAATATATATTTATATTTGTATGTACAAGTATATTCAAATTTGAATAGCGGCGTTCCGCTTCTCAGCGCTTTGAATTCAGGAAGAATACCCAAAGATATTAAACCCTCACGTAGGGATACGCAATTCGACTTTAATCCTTTGCATACGAAAGTGTTGCCCTTTTTGCCTTTCGAAAGCATTCACGAAAAATGCGCACATGAGTGTAGAGCACACATGTAACGTTATATATAGCCGTATCAGCGAAAATAGCCGACTATCGTTGGAGTTCGCATCGTGAATGTGAATTATTGCTGGAATGAAACCGAAGCGCACTAATACGCCCACAACATACAGCAGGAAGGTATTTCAAAACTTTTTAATGGGATTCAAGGAGTTGTTGAGATTTCGCTCTATTTTTTATTTACCACTTTTTTTTGTGGGATAAGTAGGAAGTTGAGAAACAGCATCCGAACTCGCAGTGAACTCGAAGTGATTGCAAAACTTTGATAAGCAGAACATTTGCGAATGAGTGTGTAGTGTGGTGGAGTAAGGCAGCAAGGAATTTCGCCAAAAGGTAAAAGTAGCTTGTTGAAATACACAATACAATAAAATGCCGAGCGCAATGAAGCTGAGATAACGTATGACACGAAAAATACGGAAAATAAGCTGTGTGGCTGGAAAGTTTTTGAATTTATACTTGCAAACAACATGCTTTGGGTTATGTAACTAAATGTAACTGTAAACTTGAGCTCTTGTCAGAAACTTGTACAGTCGCTGACTGCAAATGTTGTTGTTGTCGTTGGGGATGTGTATGTGTATTGACCTAAAAATAGTAAATATTTTGTAAAAACCCAAAAAAAATCGTAAATAACTGATAATGTTTTGGAAATAGAATAATATGAGAAGTTAGTATCTATAAATCTATTATTTTGCAAGTAATCATATGAAAGAGGTGTGATGGAAATTATTTCACAATTTTCTAATGCTCAGCTTGTAGAAAAAAAAGTCTTAGTAGTTGGCTTGAAATTCGGTTTAGTATGTTCATATGAATATAATTTGTCAAGTGCTAGATTATTTCGATAACAGGAACTAAACAGAAACTGAGAGTGAATGAAGTATTTAGAATTTCTTACTAAAATTCACTGGCAATAAATGCGTAAGTTGCTTTCAAATAATTATAAAAAATGTCTTCTTAAATAAGGAGAAACTTGCGAGTAAAAAACATGTCTAATAAATTACCAATTTTGCTCTTAGAAATAGGTCAGTTATCAGATATTGAAAAGAAAGATGTTTCATAATATTTTCCGTTATCATCACTGTAATACCTGCTTCTCATATCAGAAAAAATAAATAAAGCTGAAGAAAAGATGGAAAAGTGTTAATAAAATAGAACGCAAAACCAAACACAATACCTTTTAGGTATACATACTTGTAGTTCCTTAGACAAGACTCAAATGTTGTTTTATTCTCACGAATCTGCAGTATGTGACTTATTACAGGAAGATATATTTTAGAAAAAAGTCTGGTATAGTCTATCATTTATGTTACCTAGACAAAGCTTATCTAGATTATCTAAAACAATTTTTAAATATTTTTGTATAATTTTTTATCTTCGTCTGTAGATAATAAATAAATAAATTATACGCTGAACATTGGGAAAAAATTAATTTATTTTTCCATTTTTTTTATTTTTGAGTTGGCAGTCTAATATTTAGAGTAGGGCTTTATTAATGAGCTTTATAGAAATCAGCGAACTGAGAAATTCGCAGGTTCATAATGCATTCAAAGCAATACCTGTAGTAACCTTACATGGGTTTCCTCGAGCGTAAAACGGCTTGTTTTCAATATTCTTTGTTTATATAAAAAATTAAATATTTTTTTCTAAATTTTTGATATTCCAGAGATAAATGTTTTATAAAGACCGTAAATGTTTTTGGAGACCTTGTAAATTATATCTTGAGGATCTGTGTAAAATTTCACTACCATCGGTTAAGTAGTTTGCGAGAAATCTTGACAACCGACTTTGAAAACACGGTTTCTAGAAAAAACGCGTTTAAATTTTTAATTAGCTATACTTGTATATATAGCTAAACTGGAGCGGGCAACTTTCCAAGGCTGTATCTCTAAAACTTAGTCAGATCAACATGAGCACTAAGGACAATATTCTGGAGATGTTATAGAATTAAATAAAATAATAAAAAAATGTATTCTTTGAAAGTGTGGAACTTATATAACACCTTAAAGCAGGTAACTATAGAGTTAACTTCTTCGTTGGCAGCCAAGCAGAAATCAAGGCAAGGAAGTTTCGCATATCGTGCCTTGGAAACTGGGCAGCAGTGGGAGTGCAGCTAGAAACTAGCGACGTCACTTCTACCGGTTGCGAGGTCACAAAGTCATCGTAGGCAAAATAGTGAATGAGATTTCCAAGAGTGGTGTACGGCTGTTGTCCGATAACGTGACTGACATTGGTAAACCCATACATATTCTATACCACGAATTGATTAGAAACATGATAAAGAAAATCAAACCACGATAGATATACTATTATCTACTGGAGTGCAAAATTGCAAAAGTTATATGTAAAGCGGCGAATAAACAATACACTAAGCTCCTACTGGCACTCCATAGGAAGTAGTGTAGGAATATGATTGATGACTACAGAAAAGGTCAAAAACGAATATTTGATTCAAATATAAACACGAAAAACACGGCAATTAATATTTTGAGTATCCATTTTTTTAGTATTTATTTACTTACATTACAAGAATGGAGGAAAAAATCAGGAAAAAAAATTGGAAAATTTTAAAAATTAGCAGCTGATAAAGTGGGGGGTCTCAAAAAATTGGCAAGTGATTATACCAACTATTTCAACGCTCCTAGTGATCTGAAACCAAACAAGAAAATCAATAATCAATCTAGAATAATGTCATATTATCTGGAACTAAGGAATAGGTTTGTTTTGACAAAAAAAAAACAAGTTTTGTGTTTTTTTTGACATGTTTCATGTGCTGCTTTTACTCCTACTAAGTCAATCAATATACGATTATACACAGAGGAAGACTCACATGGCTCTTAACAATGGCATATCTCCCTTCACATTTTCCCCAACTAACCGATCTGTTTGCCATTGTCAACATGCTGCTTGTTACTTTCGTGCTTTTAATGATGGCAAACACATACATATATACATACAAATATAATACAACTCGTATGTATACATATGTATGTATTTGAGCTTGCTGACGTTGCGACTAAATTGTTTGCTACTCACTACTCGCACACATGACAGCAGCAGCAGCGGGAAATGCAAAACAGTTTAACACAGGCGTCAATATTAACAAATGAATTTTTTCCGTTTCTTCCTCAATACCCAACCATCAGTCATCGGTGAGCATATGTACAAATATTTACATACAAACTAACACATATGCACGTCGGTACATAAGCCAACAAAAAACTTGCAACATGTCAACAACAGCTCGGTAATCGCCAGCTAAGTTGACATTGATGTCAAATTGACATGAATAACCAAATCCGACTTGCAGTCAAACCCCAATCCCTCGACGCTTCAGAGACTTCTACACAAATCCTTTGTCAATGTTGACAAGCGTCATATGGGCTATATATTGTATTCAAAAGGTTTGGTAAAGAAAAAATGCATTGCTGTAATTGTTGCGTTTGTATGTTTGTGTGTGTGTATGTGTACCGAAAGTGACAAATTGAAAGATTTTCTGCTGACGCTAGTTGATTAGTTGTGTAGGTGTTGAAAACCGTTAACAGTTTAATAGAATAAAAGTGTCAAAATCAAATTGAAAAGGTGAGGGTACATACTATGGGATAAGTCTATTAATTGGTTACACTGAGAAAAATTTTTGAAGAACAAAATTCACAAAAAAAAATATTAGAATACAAAATTAGACAAAACTTGATTTTATAAAAAATGTGAAAAAAAATGTAGTAAAATTGTTTAGAAAAAAGTTTAATTACTTCAAAAAATAATTTTTTTGTTTTAATTTAAAATAATATTTAATATCTAAAATGTATAAAAAAAATTAAAAAAAAAAATCTATTTGTTTAAAAAATAATAATAATAAAAATATTTTATATATAAAAATTATTAAAATAAAAAGGTTTTATTAAAAAGTAATAAAATTTTGATTATCTTAAAAAAAATTACTTTTAAAAATTTGAATTAAAAAACTAAAAATTTTTCAGTATAAATTTATAAATTTTTTTAATTTAATATAGAACATTTTTTTCCCGAAAAGATGTCTATTAAAACTAAACTTTATTGTGTAGTTTTATTTTATAAAAATAGCTTATACATAAAGAGTATTTTTCTAAAAAAATTAAATTAAAAAAAAATTAATTTAAAAAGATTAAGTTGTTCAATTTATATCTACATACCTTCATATATAATTTTTTTCTTTTTTTTAGTACGAGTGCAAAGTCCAGAATCTAAAGAAACGCAAAGTGACCATACACATTTCGGTGAACGGCGTACGCGTAGTGCTCAAGAAACGCAGAAGAAAAGTAAGTAATTATTTTGTTAACTCTTACTATTATTTCTAAAAAAAATTAATTTTAAACTTTGTATAATAATTTAGTTTTATATATAGTATTTTAATAATAATTTTATTTAAATAATTTTTATTAATTTATTCTTTTTTCAAATTGTCATTTAAATAAATTTCTTATTTTCATTTTATTTTTTTTTAAATTAAATTAAATTTATTTTTAATTTAATTATATTTAAATAACTCTAATTTAATTTATTATATTTTATTTTATTTTAATTTAATATAATATTTTTTTAAATTGAATTATAAATGATTTTGATTTTACTTTAAATTCATTAAATTATTTAATTTATTTTATTTCGTTGAATCAAATTTACTTTTGTTTTTTATTCAACATTGTAATATTAATTTTAGATTTAGTTTCTATCATATCTTTTATTTTATTTTATTTATTTTTAATTTCAATATTAATTTGAGTTTGAATATGAATTAGTTTTTGTTTACTTTGATTTTATTTTGATTTTTGCAGAAAAAATTGCACAAATTCTAATTCTAATTTATTTTATTTGTGTTTTTAATTTTAAATGATCAAAATTTTTTTACATCTAATTAGTTTTGATTTTACATCATTTTAAATTAATTTATTTTATTTTCATTTACTGTATTTTTCTTTAATTTACTTTTCGTTTATTTTAATTTAAAATTAATTTAAATTTTAATCAATTTAATTTAATATATGTTCTTTTCATTTACTGTATGTAATTTTGATTTATTTTTATTTAATTTTAATTTAGATTATGATTTTATTTTTAATTTAAATGTAACTTTACTTTCATTTTAACTTAACCTTAAATATTAAAATGAATTTGAAAATATATATTTTTGCAGAAAAAGAACTGGACAAATGACGCCGAAGAAATCGAACTACTCAATCATCCCATCTATAGAATTTTCTACGTGTCACACGATAGCAGCGATCTCAAAATATTTAGCTATATTGCACGAGATGCCAGTACAGACACATTCAAATGTTCAGTTTTCAAAAGTCATAAAAAGGTGAGTGACATATAGACGTACATGTATCATTGAATGTTTATGAACATGTGAACAGATGTATACTGAAACACATATGGTGAATGTATTGAATATACACATTGGTTTTAAATAGATATTTTCCTTAAATTTGTATTTAATTTTGCCAAACAAACACCCTGTTTCCGATATGCTGGCCACTTGCGCGTGCTAATTTTTGCTAAAAAAAGTTTTATTCAATTATTTTTGATTATTCTAATAAGTATTTTCTTATTTTTTTTCCGTTTGCCGGTGACATTTCTGTGAATTTTTTTTTAACCATGTATTATTTTTGTTCGCGGTTTCTTTTTTAAATGGTTTTTCTAAGAAATCATACGAAAATATCACAATTTACGGAAACATGCATATTCACTTTGGCCATTGGCCAAGTGCAAAAGTAAGACAAAGTAATTTGTGGAGAAAAATAATTAAAAAATCAACAAAAAACCAATGTGTTCCAAATGGATTTTTAAAAAACTATTACTGGTGGTAGCGTTGTACGTATGTGTATATAGGCTTGTTATAACGAAGAATGGAGGTCACTATTACTACTTATTTATATATTTTTTTTTTATATATTTAAAATTTTTTGAATAAAACATAATAAAAAAGAAGTTTGGTTTAGAAAAAAAATTAACTAAAATTTTTTTTTTTAATTTCAATCAAATCAATAAACACATTTTTTATTTTTAATTTTTAACACAGAAAAATATATATTTTTTTGTTTTTAATTTTTAATTCATAAAAATATGACATATTATAAATTAAAAATAAAAAATATTTTTTATCTGAAAAAAAAAGTGTTAGTATAAACCAAAAGTTAGGAAAAGTTGCAATTTAAAAAAGTTTTGAATGAAAAGTAAAAAATATTTTTCAGTTTAGAAACAAGAAATAACTAAAGCAAAATTTACTTAAGAAAAAAATTTTAATTAAAAAAATTCTAAATTTTCAGTTAAAATTTATAAAAATATTTTATATCAACTTACCTTACGAACTCGCAAAATAGTATAGGCAATTGGTGTTGAGCTGGCTACTCGGTGTTCTTTGATCAGCAGCCAGTTGCCACGCCAAAAGTAAATTTTTGTCTGCACACATACTATGAATATTATTTTACCGCTATACTTCTATTAAACGATAATTATGCTTTATTTGTTAATATATATTTATCGCTATCTAGCGATCTTGCCAGACCTCTCTTCGGAATTTTAAAAAGATTTTCTTTTGACAACTTTACCAAAATCTGTTACGTAGATTTAATTTTTGTTATTTTTAAAGGAATAATTCAACGAAATATGAAGAAAAACGGCTTTTCTTTCAAATTTCACATTAGGTGGGCTCCCACAAAGGCGATTCTGAGAATGAATTGCTTTTATTAAGGTCTGCTTCAGAAACAGATGACTTTGTTTAATGCCTGAATTTCATTAAAAATATTAAAAATGAAAAACAGAAGCCTGCCCTTTACCAATCTCTCTCACTTACGAGTACAAGAATAACCCACTTAAAAATCATGTTGCGTATACGCAATGAGGTACTCATTTTAAACCATAAGACTGCTAAAAATCATTTTCGCCGAAATCTGTTTATTACTTACTATGAATGAAGCAATATGCTGAAGTGTCGATATTTTAAAGCGCAAAATTTTATTTGAAAATTCAAAAAAAAACTTTTCGAAAAAATGTAAAAAAAATGTTGGAAGAAAAAATTTCTTTTACCGCAAAATATGGTTTTCTGTTTATATCGGAAAAAGTGAGAAGAACACATTAAAAATATAGTGTTATAAGAATAATAATAAAACCATAGCAAAAACAACAATAATTTATATATACAAACAGCAGTTGACGGCAAAGCAATGACGTCAAGCTGAATAACACGCGGTGGGTCAATAATTATATCTGCGGACCAATAATTCTTAAAACAGCAAAAGTACACACACACACACTTTCAAAGAAATCAATGAACGATCGAAAGTTGGAGTCAAAAAAGTATACAAAGCAGCCACACAATAAATATATACATACAAACAAATCGAGGAGCTGAAGCAAAAAAAAAAAAAACAAAAATAAAGGAAATCAAATAAAATAATACCTGTGAAAAGAAAATAATTAATTTCACAAAAAAGAAAGACTGCAGTAAACACATTACTACAAGTGTTTACAAACTTTGCCAGCATTACTCGCTACACTTGGCGCGGCTGAAGCACGCTTATCAAGGGAGCCGGAGCATTAAAAACTTTTATGGAGCGAAGGCAGCGAAGCGCGAGCGCGTCTTTCGCAGCGGCAATAAACGTGTGGCAACTGCTAAGTGCAACAACAACAAAATTGCAAGAAATACACGAGCGAGTGCGAGCGGCCAGCAGCGTAATATGGGTAGCACATACATACATACACACACACACACACGAATATAATGAAAACAAACCGCATATAATTAGGACGCTAATGGATCGCTTGTATTTATAATTCGGTGAAAAGGCAATTTTTCGAAAGAAAATTTATTTTTAAAATTCAAAAATCAACTAGTAATTATGCGCAACGAGAAAAGCGAGTAAAACAAGTCTGAATGTTGATGAGTAAATGGATGCAAACACAGATAAGGAGCAAATTAATTAAGAAAGCTGAAAGATTCAAGTAAATGAAAACAACAACAATATTGAATAAAGCTAAAACAAAACAAGAAAAAAACGGTTATTTTGGTGGCACCGAAGCTATAATACCCTTCACAGATACAAAGGTTCCTTACAATAACTTGATTCTTGAATGCGCAGCTTCTTGAAGAGTAAAGGGCGTGTGTGAAATTTTAGATCGATATCTCAAAAACTGAGGGGCTAGTTCGCGTATATACCGACAGACGGACATGGCTAAATCGACTCAGCTCGTCATGCTGATCATTTATATACATATATGTTTTTTTTTGGGTCTCCGACGTTTCCTACTGGCTATTCAAACTTCGTTGCAAACTTAATATATCCTGGGTATATAAAAAAAAAAACCAATACTAAAACAAAATTTTAGCAAAACAACAACATAAGGTGTGCAACAACAAGACCAAGGTTATAAACATATAATGAGAAAAAAATTATAATAATCAGAAAAAAGAACAACAAAAAAAAATAGCAATACAACAACAACAACATTAAACATAACATCAACAATACCAAGATATATGCATAATGAACAACAACATCACTAATATAAAGTAAAACAACGAGTATGTATCTCAAGATGAAACTATAACGAAAGTAAAAGCAGCAGTAACAACAAAATAAAACTAAAATGTGTTAAAACAACAGCAACAACAACAATTATGAAAAGAAAGTAGCAACAACAAAAATAGCCAAATCAAAACGGAAAACAAAATACAGCAGCAAATAAAACAACAAATAAAAACAAAAAACAATAAAAACACAACATAATGCAAATCGAACGTCACGAAAAATCGTGAAAGCCCCAAAAACACACACGGAATATGCCTACATGACCAACAGATTGCCGCAAAGGGGGTACGAAGTAGAAAAATAGTAGGAGAAAAGTCTGCGATTGCCGTGATGCGGCAAGCAAAACATAAATATCGAGATACTATATAGAGAACAAAGAAGCAATTATTTTCGAATTTTGCAAGAAAAAATTTAACGGACTGATGCTGGAGGTGCTGCCGAACCAGAGAACGAGAGCGCACCAGAGAGCGTGACTTTTGAAACCAGTGCAATAATAGCACCAGTAAGAGCCAGATAAAGGGAGATATGCTGAACAAAGAAAGAAAATTCGAAGAAAAATCGGAGAGCATGCAAATGGGAATGGAAAAGCTCAAAAAGCTTTGCATAAAAACGTCATCAATGGAAATTGACCAGATCAGTGAGGGTGTTGGAATATTTTGGCCAGCCAGCCGACAGGTCAGTTGTGTTGTTATTCAACGCTCAAGCGGTGCATTAGTCGATGTCGCGGAACGATCACGTACAGAGCGTACCGACGGTTAGCGCGAGTATCGAAAAACGCACAAGCGCTGATTAAAAGTGAATAAAAACGCGAGGTTAGCGTGGTGGATTAAGAAGTAAATTTTTGTTTTGAGTGCAGTGGTGGAAAATATTATAATGTATTTGTTGATGTGGTCGAAACATTAAGCGTAATTATTTACTAATTTAGGAAAAAAATATGCAATAATAGAAAAAAATTAATAAAAAAAAGTATTAATTAAAAAGAATTAAAAATTAATCTCATTAAAAAACAAATTTTAATTTATTAAAGAACACATTTTCATTTATTAAATAAACTTAATGACCCAAAAATAAAAAAAAACTATAAGTGACTTATATATTTAATAATGCTAAAAATGGCGGTAAATTAATTAAACATTTTTTTTTAATTCTAACATGCAACATATGTTGCTAGAGACTAAAAACAACAAAAAAATATTTTCCAAAATTAATTATATAAAAATATTACAATTTTTTAAAAAAGACCGTGATTAACATTAATAATGTTGTAATTTATTAAAAGAAAACCCGTAATTAACATTTAATATACTTATTGCAAAAAAATAATTTACTAAAAAATTTTAATTATAAAAATCATTTAATTTATCTAAAAATATAATAAACATTAAATATTTGAAAAATAACTAAAGGTGTTATATATTAAATAATGCTTAAAGTGGCGGTAAATTAATTAAAACATTTTTTAAAAACTCTTACGTGCATAATATGTATGTTGGCAAAAACATAAAAAGCAACTAAACAAAAAAAAAAATCATTTAAAAAACCTATTTATTTAAAAAAAAATTTAATTGATTGAACAAAAAAAAAAAAACAATTTATAATTAACTAATTAAAAATAAAATAATAATTTATTTAAAAAAATTGAATTTATTAAAAAAGTAATAATTAAAAAAAAAAATTTCAATAAAAAAAATTTAACATAAAAACTAAGTAAAATTGACTTTTATGTTAAATAATGTTCAAAACACGGTAAATGAATTTTAAACATTTTTCAAAATCTTGCAACATGTGTTCTTGCCTGAACAGAGACTGAAGAAACACCATCAAGCAATATATTTAATAAAATTATATCCAAATCAGAACCAAATTTTTTCAAAGTAATCCAACAAGAATTACAAGCATGTAATGTAGAATAAAATTGCTGTGTGATCATAGTGATTTACAGTGCATGCACTTGTGTTGATACCAAAACAAGGAACACATGTGTGGCCATAACTAACGGCAGGTGCACAAAAATCCCAAAAAACAAAAAAAATAAAACAAAGTAGAAAATCCAACAATTTTATTAACATTCCGCGATTTACGTCGCAAATCCTGCCATTATTTCCGAATTTCTAATTTCTTTTGTCAGCCAGAGCTATAAATTTAAATATGACATGCGAAATTAGTTTGCCTCGATCAGCAGAACTATGAAAATGGAAATAACCAAATGTATTAAGACTGTTAGTCGTTAGTTTACAACTAATGAGGGTGTGTGTGTGTGTTTCTATGTTTTGCTGACGGCATCAAAGACGCGACGCGCTGCTGGCCGCCAAATTTTGAGGCAAAATTATGTGAAAAAGCCAAGAATCCAGCTGATAAAGCCAAACAAATATATTACACGTTAGAGGAACCATTAGTACGCACATATATACATATTTACACATAAACGCTTCTAGGCAATGTCACTCACATTAATGACTTCCCAGTTTTGTTTGTATGTCGCACATAAATTTCACATTAAAGCGCGTTAAATAGTAAAAAAAATAATAAAGAAAATAAACCGCGTACAAAATCCAAATCCGAACGCCGCTAAATAATGACCAAAAATATCAAAAGTAAATTGAAAACGAAAATTAAAAAACATATGCGCTGTATTTTTTGTCAACGCACGAAATGCTCATAAAAAAACAAATGAAAATGCCAAAATATTAAAAAGATATTTGAAAAAAAAGAAAACAAACCGCACAACGCGCATCTAATTAATGTTTCTTTATTAGTTATTGTTCTTGTTGGCTTTGCTCAAAGCAAAAATATACAATGAAAACAATAATTTTTGTTGGCTGACAAGCCGGCAGCACGCTTGCACAGGTGAAAAACTTACAAATCAGAAGACATTAATTTTGGCCACACATGAAAGCCCAATAAGTGGCAAGTCGCCACATGGAAATATTTTGTTTTATAAAAAAAAAAGACATACAAGAAAGTGCAAAATTTTTAATTGAAATTTTTAACTTCACTTTTTTATATTTTTAATATTTTTTTTTGTTTTTAAGTAGAAACAACCAAACCAAAATGAAAAAAATATTAAAATCACACATCAAAGTGAAAATAAGCCATATTGTTTGCATACTACTGCGTGACAGTGTTTGGTTGTACATGGCGTATACGCAACATTCGTACATTCGAGAATTGCGACTTAGCCAGTTGACATTTTTTGTAATTTTATATGTTTTTTCAGTGTTTTCAGTACCCTATTGCTTGATATAGAAACATGTGTTAAAATTAACTGTTTTATGGCATTTCCAACAATCGTGTCTTATTTCATATCGGCATGTGCGTCGTGGCCACAAATAGTTTTGCTTTAACATGTTCGGCATGTGTGCTCGTCTAATTTGATTTGTTGGAAGATTATGATTTTAATCATTATTAATTAATAGCAATCAGTCTACTCACTGGTTGTCTGTGATTGGGTATTTGGTTTTTTTTTTTTACTAAAAACATTTTATGCCTGAAACAAGAAGCACCCTTTGTAAATGTAGTAGGTGACATAAGTAGCTAAAGATCAGTTCATTTGATGCCTCAAAAGCGTTTTCTCTAAAGTTAATATATTCTAAAAGCAAGCAGTTGCGATTTTGGTTCACAAATATCTAACAACGAAAAGGGTTTGTAGGCCTCACAACATATTACCGAAAGTAAATTTATCAGTACAATGAAAAAGTTGGCATTTTAGTTTTTTTTTTTATTTATAATAGACGTGTATTTTGAAATACCAACAGAGAGGTATTGGTGTTAGTGTTATATAACTATTTTTTTTAATAACAATGTAATCATGTTAACTCGGTTCTTCAAAAGAAATTAATACATTCATACAATTCAATACATTGGTGGTAATTGCTTAGTCCAATACATTTTTTCTTCTATTTCTTCGACAGAATTATTTAGAACTAAATTTGAAATTTTTTCTATTTAAGACGTCAACTTTCAGTTTTCTATGAAAAAGTAGATATTATTGATTTCAAAATCTATTTAGGGCTTTTAAAGATAAGGAAAATTTGCCTTTTAATTTGAAAAAAAAAAACAAATATTCCCCCTGCTTTTTAGTACAAATTTTGACTCCGATCTGAATATCTATTGAAACGCTTTTTGTGCTTGTTTGTTGCACATTTTTCATTTATTATTCCTGATTCGGTTGAGAGTTTTTGTTTACTTATCCTAAATTCTCTTAACTTATGATTTGATATCACTAAAATTTTGATCATAACTCAAAAGCTACGCGTTACCTAGTTATAGCTATCCTAGTGTCATTAGGAAAGTGTCAAAAAGGGTATATTTCTTACCTCTATTTGCACATATCACACTTTAGTGGCAACTGGTCACCGGTGACGGCATTATACACGCATACAATATAAGCAATCGAAGTGCATTTTGCCTCAAAAACTTTGAAGAGAAAACCATGTTGCCAGCTGAGTTTGAATATATGCAGCATCAATATTATTTTTTTAAATCTTTATTCTTCGAATTGTCAAAACTTTGCGCCAGACCTGTTTTCACACATATTTTTTCCAATCAAAATAGAAAATAAAATGGTTTTAATGCATGTTAAACCAAATTATAATAAAAAAAATTTTATATGATTTTTTTTGCTTCGGAAAATCCATCTACACAAGCGCCCAGAAATCAAAATGAATCTGCTCGTTTTTTAAAATGTTAAAAAAAAACATTAAAATTCCCGCTAAGCAGAAATAAAAAATTTAAATTTCTTTCATCTTCATATTAATTTCTTGCTAAAAACATTCTAAGTACTTAAGTATACAGAATTTAGCTTTGGAGTGATC
The DNA here is from genome assembly GCF_042242935.1 of Bactrocera oleae. NCBI lineage: Eukaryota > Metazoa > Arthropoda > Insecta > Diptera > Tephritidae > Bactrocera > Bactrocera oleae. The sequence continues at coordinate 59,914,651 of NC_091540.1, read as the reverse complement.
ACTTTCTTTAGGAACTGATTGCTATTTTAATAAAGTTCTCGTGAAAAATAAGCAAAAAAGTTGGCAATCAAAACAAAAACAAAAAAAAATTTACAAGAATCTATAAGCTATAAAAATATTATACATACAGATTTTTAACGTATACTACGAAATGTTTGAGAACGAGCTTTCAAAAACGAAATATATAGTTAAGTTTGCCACAAAGTTTTTGTTTTGCGTAAGGAATGTAGTCGATTTAGACATATCCCTCTGTTTGTTTATCCGTCTGCATATGTGCGTATTAATACCAAAGGTTTTGACTTATTGATATGCAAATTTGCACACATCCTTTGTTCTCCAAGAAGCTGCTTATTTGTCGGAACCACTATGGGATATAGCTGCTATACAAACTCATCGATCAAAATCAAGTTCTTGTATGGAAAGATTTTTTTTATTTAATAAGTTATTTTCATGAAATACTATCCAAGATATAACAAGAAATTTTCTTTCCAAAAGTCATTACTATTAAAATTTAGGTATAATGTATTGAATATATTGCTCATTGTTATACAACTATCTATTTATATAAATATTTTTTGATTCCTCTAAATCCCAAATCTCACATGTAAATTAACTATAAAATTGCCGTGCTTTTCTTAAAGATAATTAAGCAAAAATAAACAAATATATTTACAACCGAGTATGGACTAGCTAATGGTGCGACGTCTACGAGTGCAGCGACTAAATTTCTAGACAAATATTTAGATTCACAAATGTGCTTATTTACATGTGAGCGCATGCACAGTTACATACAAGCACATATAAGTGCCAATTTTTTCCATTTATAAATTCAAAATTTTGTTTTAAGCCAATTTTTTCTTTTCAAAAATAAATAAACTTACATATTTATATACTTACACATACAACGGTGGCGCAACGCTTCGGTTAGTCTCCAATGCGACTCCAAAAGACCGCTGCCAACCGCAATTGAAGTGAACTATGAAGAAATAGTAAATAATCATGCATGAATCGGGTGATGCCAGCAGCCGGTGGCGATTGTTGTAGATCTTCATTAATGTGTATATACTTGTACTCTGTATTATGGGAATGATGCAAATTTGCATACGTCAATATAGTGTAGTAAACAATTCATCACCGAAAGTCATGTAAATGGTACCATAAATATATAAAGGTATATATACTCGTATATGCGTATTAGAGTGTTCCATATATTTCCCAAGTTAATTTAATTTTTTGCAGACACCCTCTTATGTTTCAGTATTTGCCTTCGAAAATAATTATTTAATGGAAACAAGCTCTTTATTTTCATATTTTAACCGCGCCTAAAGAATTGAATATTTCCCATACATTTAAATTGGGATTTTTTGATATTTCGCAATAAAATTTTTCTATGCAAAGCAAATGAATCTACTACTAGAAAATAAAATATTATAATACAAAATTTCCCGCTCTACAAAAAAGGTGTTAATAATTTTTTTCATAAAAGCATTGCTTTAAAAGTTATACGCAGTTAAAGTTATGCATCAAGTATACTGAGTATTCATGCAAGTGCCTTATACGGGGTTTTCCAATAAGAGTGATACGATTTAAAAAAAAAAATTAAAAAGTAAAAATTATTTTAATATTGACTTCTAAAGCTGATAGAGAGTCTGGTTTTTTGCGAAAGACTAATAACTTCAAATAACCCTACAAAAAGTAGTCTAATAGTGTTAAATCACAACTTCTTGGAAGCCATTTAATGTCACAATTGCTTGAAATTATCGAATCTCCAAACTTTTGTCGCAATAATTCGGTTGTTGCACGTGCTGTGTGGCAGATGTTGTCAAGATCAACTCCATCTAATTCCGGCCATAAAAAGTTGATTATTATCAATCTAAACCGCTCTTCATTGACAGTAACGTTGTCATCAGCTTCATTTCGAAAGAAGTACGGATGATTCTACAACAATCACACTAAACTTTCAAATTAGGTGAATGTAATGGTTGTTCATGAATAATTTAGGGATTTTATTCGCACCAGAATCGACAGTTTTGTTTTACGTCAGGTGAACGATTATTACGAATATAAAATGGCAAAAGCACACGAAAAGTTGCAATTGGAGAACGATTATTTTGATAACAAAATTGAATAATTTGTAAACATTGTTCTTGCGTACATCTTTCCATGATGAAATTGTAAATATTACAAAATTCAATAAAAAAAAAATTACAGGTCATAACAACAAAAATGGCCGAAATGACACTTAGAAATCATATCATTCCTATTGGAAAACCTGACACATTCTGTGTTGCTTATACGATATGGTGTACTGTATGTTATGTATGCTCAGAACATTATGTAAAAAGCTTGCTTATGTTAGATCCTTGTTTTTAGGGCAAAAACTGTAACTTCAGAGATGGTTTGCAAGAAACAAAATCGACGTGGAAATTTCGGACACCCTAATATATACTCGTATATATCACCCTTATGTAGGTATATATACATATACTTATATGTGTAGTAGTAAAAACAATGTTCCATAATTTATTTATTTACATTGTGTTACGGATGTTATTCTTTTGTTTTGATATCATTCGTTGTGATTGACAAATAAATTAAACTCAAGCTTGACGCTTCCGTATATTGCATAGAAACCGTTATATCTGAGTGTGCCCTATACATACATATATGCAGAAATTGTTTTTTCTGATTTCTAATGAGCAATTTTATAGATTATAAGTAAATATTAGATTAATGATCAGTTAGGCTACAATGTTATATTTTTACAAGTATAATAAAAATTGTCAGGAGAAGGCGCGTTTTGCGTTTGTATTAATTGCTTGACGTATAAATAAATGTATTTTGTGTCAACGTTGTGCAAAATACGTGTGTTACTTCAGGCAGAACCTAGTGACTCCGTACACAATCGATTTCAATTATTTTTATTTTTCCATTGAGAAAATTCTTTGAATACCATAAGCGAAAGCCATCGATAAAAAATCTACAATTTATCGATAAGTAATTATTCTTCAATTCAATTTATTGGGTATAGTTTTTGGATAACACGAATAGTTTGGTTGTGAATCGATATAAAAAATCTGAAGTATATCGTTAAATCGATTTTAATTACCAATATAAAAAATTGATTACGCATCGATCGATAAATCTTTCATAAATTTTTTTATTCTGAAGTATATCGTTAAATCGATTTTAATTATCAATATAAAAAATTTATTAACCATCGATCGATAGAACTTTCATTTATTTTGTTATTCTAGTGAATATATTATATATTTTGATGGGCGTGATCATTGAAGCAACGTTTTGATGATATGGAGTGATGTGAGAGCCATTGTGGGAACTCGCTATAATTCAGAAACTTAAATTAGAAAATGTAAATATAGAAGCTATTCATACATTTCAGTTATCTTGTTAGCCTTTCATTACTTAGTTAAATGAAAATAATGGTATTAAGGAGTATTATGGTATATTATTCTTGCTACTGCTCCTACCTATGCTTTCATATACCCTAGCATATTCTTTTATATACAGTCTGAATTCCAATGATAATGAATTAATGTAACATGCATAAAAAGCTTTGTATAAGTAGATAAGCCGCTGGCCCTCAGAGGCTGGTACTGCTGTCAGATTTTTTTTTTAGAATTTACTTTTCCGATTGCTGCTATTTCTTTTACGACTAGCACAATTGTCAGCATGATCGTAGGCTTAAAAAAGGCTTAGTTGCTCAATACAAAAATATCTGTTTCTAAAAAACTTCATGGTTGTCGAGATATACTCAGTAATTCACCGTCTCACTTGATCTTGCAGAGGTCTGAAGAGACTGCATTCTCTAAAACATCTGATATTTTAGTGATTTCGATTATACATAAACCTTTTCCACCACTGAACTTAATTTTCGAACGCTTTCATTTGTTTATTTTTTTTCTCGAACTACAGTTGTTAGAAAGACTTTATAATTCTAATTTCATAAATTTTTTAGTAACTTTGAGCTACAAATATGGTCGATGATAATGATTTAAATACATTTTTCCAAATCAACAAATAAATGCTTTCTTCTATTTCACTAAAAATTTCCATTTTACATTTATATATTTAATGGAAGTAAAATAAACAATAACTATTCGTTAAAATTTCTAGTTGATCGCACAATTGCAACTCTGTCAAGCTGTCAATATGTCGTCACCCACTAACATAGTGGCAGACTGAATAGCACATCAGCAGTCAGTCGTAAATGCATTACATTTCAATCAGCAATGGCAATGCGGAATTCGTCTTGTCATAAACATGTACACCCTTACCTACACAAACATATAAATGCATAAATTTATACATACATACACACATGCACTTGTATATGTGTGTACATACTCGTTGCATTTACAAATCATCCACATTATGACCAGTAACGATGGAAATATGCATCCACCCCATTTGGTGTGTTTGTATGTGTGTAAGTAGGTGTTTCTAGAATACCGGGAAACGTGGAAAATTTTACATTATTTAATATAAATATGCGCTTATAATTTATATATGATTACAGCTATTTGAACATAATTAAAAATTAATTTCTTCATCGTGTGCATTCTTGGAATTTTCCGCCGACTTGTCGAAATTCTTTTGTGCTGTTTCGAATTGGATCGCTAGATAGCGCAGCTGTCGAAAGTTTGCGAAACGCAATTCACACTAATTTTAAATAAAATGCTTTGAATATATTACGATATAGACGTACATACATAGTCCTGCCACATTTTTTTAAATAGCTTTTGGTAATAAATGATAAATTTACTATAGCAATTTGTTATAGTGTTACTTTGGTAAGCATTTGAAATGATTTATGTGAATATATGTTTATATTTTATTTTCGAAATCATAGAAGTATGGTACTTTGAAGAAAATTTCAATATTTCTTTAGACGCGTTTTCGATCTCGAACCTGTAAACATTTTTGTTATGAACTGATTTCCATTTAAGACTTGTTTTATATTCCATTTCGACTAAAAAGTAAAACAAACTGATTTTTCACCCAGTTGAGGGACACAAATATATTCAATACCTTTATACTGAAAATTGAAATGAATATTCCAAACTTTTTTTAAGTTAAAGCCTTTTAAAGTGTAGCTGTCAATAGTCAGCATAGGCAATCAGTTTATGCGATCACTGTCAACATTTTTCAGCTTATTCTGCATACATATGTCTGATCAAAAATCGAAGCCCAAAATCAACCAAAATTTCGAGCGAAATTTAACTTTTTTAAACGCAGTCATTTTATGAATATTTGAATTCTTGCAACCGTAGATCATTGTACGAATAATATGTTTTAGGAGGAGGGACTTTTTTATCGCATGTGACATGAAAATTTTCGGATATAGGTATTTTGCTGAGAGGACATCCAAACTGGTTCATTTTTTCGCGCATCTTTTCTCGAAACTGTCTATTTTGAAATTTTTAAAGAGTCTACTTGTCTATGTCTCGAACAATCCATATTCCCAAATCTAAATTTTTGCTATTTCCAAAAAATTCGAAACCGTCAAAAAAAGTGACAGAAAATTAGCTTTTTTGTTTCAAGCAGTCAGCATTTGAAAAAAAAAATTTCCTACATTTCCTTAGTACCAGACTTGGCCACATTATTCTACAATAGATAATTTTTTTTTTTGTTTTCGAGTGCTAGCAGTATTGAAATCGTGGTTATGGTCATGTGTCAATTTTTGAAACCGCCACTTCATCAGCTGCTAATTTAAAATTTTTTTTTTTTTATTTGATTTTTTCCTATATTCCTGTAATGTTAATAAATAATTAATAATATAATGCTTAGTAAAAATATAATTTTTTTATGAAACTACAAAAGTTACCTAAAATTTATTCTCTAGACTAGAATACCCCTCAAACTTTTAACTGGATTTGTGATCTTATCTGCAATCTTCCGGCGTTTCACTAATTCAGCTTAGAGACCTATTGCGCTGTTAAATGCTACTTGAAAATGTCAAACTTGTACTGAGTTGGTAAAAGGAGATAAATTCACTGTTCATAAGGCTACCAACCTCCGAGCTCTTTATTAATCTGATATTTGGGAAGAAGATCAATATGTGCCATTTTCCAAATTTTTGTCTAATTATTGATAGCTTTTTTTTTTTGGTTACAATTAATTGTATGTATTATAAGTGATCAATCTCTTCACCTTCCACAAATTTCTAAAACTTCATATGAAAGCTCAAAGGCTTGTGAAGGAAAGCATGCGTCCCTTTCTCTCCTGCTTTATATTTTCCAATACTTAATCTAAAATTGTATATGATAAGTACTATTGAACCCCTAAAAACATAAATTATTAAATAGTAATATTAATACACTTCAATCTGTTACATCTGGCATCCTTGCCGGCTGTCACCAGACCTGCCATAAGTTCTGTTATAAGTTCAGGCAGTTATAAAAATTAAAATATTTTACATTTTTTTAAAAAGTTAAATTCAGTTAATAATCTATTGTATATATTAGATGAGCGATTAAAAAATTTTTTTTTCGAAATGGTCAACATTTGCTTTTATACAAGCCTTCAAACGATTCGGCCATTGATCAATAGCAGCACGCACAGTTTCTATTTGTATTGACGACGCTGTTCGAACCAAAGATTTTTGAGACTTTAAATTTCTATACAGTATTCGACAGGCCATGTGCTCCAACTCTGATCAAAAACTGTTGTCCAATCGATTTAAATCTGCACTTCCAGATGGCCAATCATTTGCGGCTATGAAATTAGGTATATTGCTTTTAGGACGCTGCTGGGTGGTTTTTGGCTTGTGTGCTGGAGCAGAATCTCGCTGAAAGATTCAATGCTCTCCATTGAAGAGCGTATTATTTAACTGCTTTACCACGCCCTCCAAAACATACTGCTGGTGCACTTTTGCCACAATTTTAACGCATTTTTTACAAAAGTGTAGAGCTGTATAGGAGACTTATCACTAAACCGTTATATCAGCTGTTGGTGACCACGATAAAACCTTAGAATAAAATATTTTCCTCCTTTTAAAGTTTTTGTGTAGATTTTACCGTTTTGTTTAATGAAAGCTTCTTTAGCAGTGAACTTTTTTTGTATCAGTAGACAGGATACTTTCACGGCCTTTGACAGCGTGCCACTAAATAAGACGCTTGCATCTGTTGAGCCTAACTTACTTCAAGTGCATTGCCAGTAGACTACCAGTTGACCGACGGTAGGCTTTCATATGGAGATCATCTCTAAGAAGTCTTGACCTTGTTCTGGTCGATATATCTATTTCGCTTGATATAACTTTCGGTTTTCTAAGCAGATTTCTGCCAATGCATTCGCGACGAGTTTTTATGGCTAAATTTGTTTGAAAGACGCGAGGACAACCACTTCTCTTTCGGTTATCAACTGTCGACGATTGGGAAAAGCGATTAATAGTGCGGTACATTAATATTCTCGGTATATTAAGTTCTTTGAGAAGCTCATAAATTCCACTTATAATAAATTTCAACTATGATTGCACTGAATGCATTGTTAACTTTCTAACAGAATTTTTTCAAGACTAAGTATGTACGCTCACAATCTCCCAGATCTTGTATAATGGTGTTGAGGTTAAGGTTTGTTTTTGATGTGGAATATATTTTGGGGCAAAAGGTATGACAATTCAATGAATATTCAGATGAACTTTGAGCATGATTACCAAAAAAAATAATTTTCCAAAATTTTCGTGTGAAATTTAAATGAAACTTAATTATTACTCAGGTATTTTTCGAAAATACACTGAGTATTGAATAAAAAAAAAATTATGTGTTTATTCGCTGTGTTTATTCGCTGTGGCGTTTCTATTTTGAAAATTAAATCTATATTCAAGATTATTACTTTTAAGAAGCATTAAAAATCGCGAAATAAACGGGTTTTCAAACGGTTCTTAGTCGCCATTCAACAACCACATATAAGCTAAATAATTGTTTGATTCGTCAAATATGAATTTTTATAACAAAAATACATTGCTTTTGTAAGGAAAATTTTTTTTTAACTTTGTGTTCATTTCAAAACATAAAATAAGCGCGATACATAAACATATTTTGAATCCTCTATAATTTATATAGCTTAAAACCGTTAATGCTAGTAGTCACGTCCATAAGAAAAAGTCTTTAAAACATGAGCATTAATAAATTAATATCCAACAGTGCTCGTAAAATTAAGAAATCGTGAACACTTTAATATTCAATAAGCCACTTTTCGATTACAAATGGGCGGTGACACATACACACACACACATACTTACATACATACATACACACATGTAAATGAATTTTTGCTGTGCCGTTACATTTTGTTGTCCATAAAACATCTTCGCATTGTGACTATGGAGAGCAGCTGGCCTGCAGGCCACAAGAGTTTGGTAGACCCGGTGACGCCAATGCGCCAGCAATTAATCTCCTTGAAAATAAATAAGTATAAATTTACATTTACTTTTACTATGCGGCCTACAAACACACATACACTTGCACATATGCAAAGTGATTGGTGTGCTGCTCGAGCATTCTCGAAGCGAAATAGTGGAACCTTGAATTTATTTTCAGCTGCTTTAAACTGCCAATGAGCTTTTTTGTTTTAATATTCGAAAATTAATGGTAGTGAATATTGTGCAATTGCATTACAACATATCTACTCCGTGTGCGTCATTTAAGTTGGCACTTGAATGTGAATATGTGTGTATGTGTACTCGTAGGTGTGTGTTGGATGAGTTTACAAAAATAAATTTAATAAATGAGCTAAAGAGTGCTAACTTTTTTCAAAATTTATTTAAAATAAATATTATTTAGATCGCAGTAATAAATAAAAAATAAACATTTTGCGGGAAGTTTCATTATTCATTAAATATTGAAAATATGTGCTAAATTTCGTTTTAACAATTTTCATTTAATTTTTTTTTTTAATTTCACATTTTAAGCAAATAAATCGCAATTTAAGATAAAAAATACGCAATTTAGAAATATTTTTCTAACGCACAGATTCTTAAGCGCTACCACTTAAATCTAATATTAATGTATGTGGTCGAAGTTCTGGCGACCGAATTGATTAGTTCATGTACCTAGAACACAAAAAAAAATTCAGCTTTCCAAAAGGTCTGTTCTTGAATTATGAGCTCGCCCTCGGTAACAAAAAAATGTTGGTAGCAAATAATGTGAGCAATTTAGGAGATTCTTTTAACTACTCGATGTGATCAAAGGAGAAGAGGGTTGATTACAGTTGGTTCTGGCGTGTCTAGTGGCCGTACACTTCTTAGCACTTTTTCTTGCTTAATTTTTATTTTAACTGGCTACTTGAACTATTGGCTACACATGTTTGATCATTTTTATATTATTAATTACAATAAATCAATAATTTTACGCCTAACATTAGTTTGAAATATTATTTAAAATTAGCTAAATTTCTTGTTTTTTTTATGATAATGGCTACCTATATACGAGTAAATGTAATACCCTTCAACTGTAAGGTTTTTGGTGTTTTTAAAGATGGTGTGACGATGTATCTGATGGTGCAACCGAATGCCCGAAATATACTAACATACATACCACAGCTTCATCCTTATCTCCTTAGAGCTAATTTTGCTTTTGAAAATCGTGGACACTCAAACAGCTAAGGAAACCACTCTTCTATACTTTTTTAAATTAACTCCAATATCAGTCAAGTCTAAATAATCGTAAGTAACTTAGATTTTAAACTTATTGCCGGCTGCACATGTAATAGAGGAATATCAACAACAAAAACAATCTGCATAATAGTTTTGAATGGTAGGATATACCTACATATATCTCTGGCACAAGGAATCATCATAATGCCTTCTTCTGTAACTCGCAGCGTACTTAAAAGTTTAACTGTTCATAGCAATTCTCTAAACTTAGAAATTTTTAAGTTTTTTATAAAATAGAAGAAATTATATTTTCGTTGAAAAAATCAAAAAAATTTAAATCATGTTTTTTTGATGTTATTTCTTTAGAAAAACTTATTTATCAACATTGTAGGATACAGACTCGTATATATAATATTAAACAGTAAATATAAGGTATGTTTACATTAGAAGAAAAGTACCAATATTTTCATTAGATCGAAAATAAGCTGACATTATTTCTAAGAAATATATTTTCCTTTTATTGATGTTGCTTTTTTAATTTTTTCCCTCCAAAAATTTCAATATTTGAATCAAAGTTCCTCGCAGTTATGCCGAAGGGTTGTTCGCATACAAATATGTATATTTTTAATATTTAATAAAATTTCCTTTTCTATAAAACTAAAATAGAAACTTAGTAAAAAAAAAATGCAAACAGTTATACCACAGTTTAAGTTTTTTACTTAACGTTATGCTAGAGTTTTGATTTTACGGCACCACGAAAGTGCTGCAAGGCCATAATGCAACCAATATAGATATGTATATGCATATGTATGTATTGTATATTATATATTCAAGTATATGTATTATATCGTATTCCAGAGCAGTACCTATACAAAAAGCGCAATCTTCAGAAAAATAGAAACAGAAAGGAAGAAACAAAAATATCTCATGCGAGATATTTATTGTTTATGCGTTTCAATATGTGTTGGACATGAGCAAGCCATGCGTGCGTCGGTTTTTAAAGGCATAAATTACATCAAACAATAAATTATGCATAAATATGTTGTTACACGGCCATATATTCATATGTACGCCACACTATTTGCCCCATATAACAGAAGCGCTGCAGCTGCTTGCACCACTAGGCTTGCAGCCGAGGCAAATACTTCACATTTATATTTGAAGTGTGGAGTGCCAGTGAGCTTTTTCTTGACGTAACACCACAAAACACACATATTTAAATATACACACACATGCATATATATAAATATAAGTATTTATGTTGGTACATACATGTGGGTTCACTCAAGTATAGACACATGTTGGTGGTTGCCATTAATATGTATTCATTACACACTGCCACTTAATTTAAATGCTCATAATGAAAGGATGCTGATCACTTTGCGCAGTTGGCGTGTGTCTTTGAGGCAAACACGCTGCTGGGAGCAACGCTTTCTTGGAAAAACCTACAATTACTTATAAGTGATAACATGCGCACGCAAGTGTGCGTGTGTGTGTATGTGTGAAGAAGAGATTAAGTGCGCGCATTTATTTGTATGGATGCAATAAATTTTCCATTTCGCACACATTGTATCTTAATACGAAAAGTGTAGTAGCTACCACGCAAGCAACAACAACAAAAATTATAAATTATCATAATATAACAATCGCGAAACAACAAAAGCAACAACACAAGTAATCCGGTGGCTAAAGAAATTATGCAGCCATTCAAGAATAAGCTAAACTACGCTAGAATATGCTAATAAAAAGCATTCGATTCAAATCTGTGTAGATAATTCAACAATACTGGCAAAACAATGTTGCCAATTAATTGAATTTGTCGAAAACAAATCAATTTCGGCAGCGGCTGCATTAATGTCGCCCAGCGTGATGGAAACTTTTTATAAATTTTTTTGGTTTTTTTAGTGTAATTTTCTAAATTTATCGCAACTAAAAACAACGTCTTATGTAGCACCGAAATAAATTTGCTTCAAACTCAAATATATTTGTAAATAAAATTTACTATTTATATGGCATTGATGGCAGGGGAGCTTGAGCGTAATATAGCAGCTGTGGCGGCCAAGGTGGGGGGCAATAAACTATCTACTATATTTAGCAAAAGTTCATATTTGTGCTGTGTATCTTTCTGCTTTCAGCAAAGATTGGCTTTTAACCGCTCTAAGAGCCTGTGTGAATTTTCAAAAGAAATATTTTCCAAAAATTCATCCGGAGAATTAACAATGCGTTTTGAGGCCTATCATTACTCTAAAATGCTGAAGTCCTACAGCATCCATTTTTGCAGCCAGCAACTGCAAATTTTGGACACCTCTTACTAATGATGTACAAAAGTAGATTTAAAAAAATGTATTAGAATCGAAGGATTATAACTTATAGCCCCATACAATTGATTGTTCGAAAATAAGTTTTTGAGTTACATAGCGTCCAATTTAGCAGCTACAAGTAGTAACTCCAAATTTTGTGCACTTACTTATGATATATAAAAATAGTGGATGCAGATTTTTTTTTTTGAAATCGATTGACTTTAGCCTATAACTCTCCAACAACTGTAAAACCTTTATAGCAGCAAATTTTCTAATATTTTTGCATGTGTATGATTAAAAGTCGACAACAGAAGCTATAGATATCAGTCTACTGTAACAGATAATGCCGATAGAGCTGACTTAGATTAATTTTGAGGTATGCACCGCGACCTATGGTCTATTGTGCCTTCATAGATATAGAGCTGACTTAGTTTGGTTGCGGTCAAAACTAAACTAGAACATAAAGTAAACTTAATTAATTTTTCAAAAACTTTTGATTCAAAATAAATGTTTTGTTTTATGGCAAAAGCAACCTTGTCGTATAAATTTAATTGCTTTGGAGGGTCATTCAGCAATTCAGCAACAACTGACAGTTCTATAAAATCTATTGAGCAATCGTCTGTTATATACAAGTATATGTAATTATTATTTTTTAATTTTCGTATAAATATCAATGAAAATTAAATGCCAAATAAACAAAATATCAAGAAATAAAATTGCAAACTAAAGTTCGCACATTTAAAAACAAATCACTTTAATAAAATTATTTAAAAAGTATTAAACAAAAAATTATTCAACAAGAAACGCGTGTGTTTCTTTTACACAATAGATTTACGGTTATTAGCGCAAAATACGCAAACCTCATAAAGAATACCGCTAAAGAGATGGAAACTTTTTGGATATTCAAATATATATTTTTTTATTTATTTTTCCACGCAATGTTTGAGTAGATGTGCGTGTGTATATGTGTATGTGTGTTCATTATTATATGTAGTTACGATGATTTGCAGGCATTTCAAATATTTCCACAACAACGAACAAAGTGCAAATTTCGCAGAAATTCAAAATCAAAATAAACTTTCGCAAAATACAATAATATTATAAAAAATATAGTGAGTGAGGAAAGAATTCACCAAAAACGAAAAGAAAACAAATAAAAAATTAAAAAGTGAATAAACTACACAGAGATGCCGTTGGCTTTCAGCGACTAGCGGCATTATTTCTCCTTGCTCATTTAAGTGGGCGAACAAACTGCCAAATGCCATTGAAATATTATTAACTTATTTATCACAACACAAATTTTTTCGCCAACTGCATGCGTGCGTGAGTGTGTGCAAATGCCACTTGCGAATAAACGCGAGCGAAAAGACGGCCTCCAAGCGGCAAAGACAAGTTACCCCACAACAGGTGGCACATTTTTTGAGAGCGCCAAGCGTAAATTAATAAATAACACAGAAATTTTGTGACAAATTGACAATCAAACAAAATAGAAAATAGCAATTAATAAACTGTGTAGCATATCAAGGTGAAAGCTTAAGTGCGTGTTAGTTTACAAAGCGCACGTGGCCAGGCGCCGGTGAAAATATTAGCACACAAAGCTAATTGCACCGAACTGGCGGTCCTCAGTGAGCGGGAAATGATGAAGCACGACGCCGCCACGAAACCTATAGCCATTGGTGGACCGAACGCAATGGCGCCAGCTGCGGGCACGTCCTCATTAAAGCGCGGCTTATGGCGCAACCGCAGTGTGATCGAAACGCCCGTTTGCGCGCGTAGCCCCATCACGAAAGCTTTTGATTTTCTGCCGTGGGGGCGCAGCAAAAAGGCTGGCGATAAAACGCAAACACAAACACAACAGCAACCACTAAAACAACAGCAAAAAGCCAACGCGGTGTCAACGTTCACGAAGTCAGCAAACAGCAGCGCTGGCGGCAACACAAGTATCCACAACAACACTGGCAACCACACAAATACGGGCGCCGATAAGGACGCGGGTATACACTATCACCGAAACATCTTTCGCAGCGGCGGCGGCCTCATACGTGACATACTCGGTGGCGATAAGTTGAATAAAGAGAAAGGTGCACAGGAGTTGACGCTGAAAAAATCCAATCAACGCACAAAACCCAAGCAAGTGGTGGCGCGCAATAAGAGCCTAGACATACACGAGCTCATCAATACTGTCGAGAATGAGCTGAGCGCGGAGCGACAGAAAAATGGACGCAAACATTTTATGGACGACACATTTATTGAGAATATAATGCGCGCCAAGGAAGCCTATCGGCAGGCGAATGACGAACTGTGCGATGAAGAACAGGCCCGTGATTACCGCTATGTGGATGAGACGAACGAAAACGAAGGTAATGGACGGCGGCAAGCGCACGAGGAGCAGCACACGAGCATTGAACAGCTAAATTGTACGCCTTCGAGCAGCAATGGCAACACAACTGCTGCGGCGCACGCACCCGCGCGTCACATACTCTTTAACGACGAAGACATTGTGTATCTGATAAAGAAAGAGCTGCCGGTCAAGCGCGACATGAGTAAGACAAAGCGCAAAGTCTCGTGCCATCAGGCGGAAAAGGAACACCAACAGCAACAGCAACAACTACAACAGTATCAGCAATATCAGCAGCACCATCCGCAACAACAACAACAGCAAGCGCGGGAGCGCGAACGTGAAAGAGACCGTGAACGCGGACGTGACCGCCACGAACGCAGTGAAAGTGTGTTAAGGGCGCGGCTGAAATTCAAGAAGTTAACACCGGACGCAACACCGTTGCCGAACCGCAGATCGACATCCGCACAGATGCTCAATCATAATCAGTATCACAATCAGTGCGAATACAATGACGTTGAGTATGAACAACCGCACGCGCGCAATTATCAGCAATCACGGTCGGTCAATGACAGCTACACGGCGGCTGGCGATAACAGTAAGCGCGGCATACTGCAGCGACAGAATACTTCACCTGCGCTAATGAGTCTGGCCGGCGAAAGCGCAAGTGGCAACGGAAATGGTGGTGGCGCTTATGAAGAGGATGCGTCCCATCACCTGAGTCCGGAAAATCGTCGGCGCCACCATCAACTCTACCAGCGCGGCGAGCAACGCGTGCAATTACAGCGCCGCAAATCCTTCACCGGCTATGACAATGCACAGCTAGGCAACTGCAGCAGTAGTAGTAGTATGGCGAGTGGTGGTGGCAGTGGTGCTAGTGGCGGAGGTAACACCAACGCGCCAAGCGTTGAACCGCCGCGCGGCGAAAAACCGCGTAAGAAGCTCTCCTTCCGCGAACCGATTGCGGATAAACCGCGTATACGGCGTCGTAGCTCGCCGATACAGCGTCCGGAAAGTGTTAGCGCTGAAGCTATAGAGGCTTCTCCGGGTGACAAAGAGTCGAACAATCGCCTCACTGTCGACGACGCTAGCGCGCATAAAGTGAGCTGTGATAATTTGAGCGCCAGCAGCAGTAGCAGCGCTGCCTTAATGTTATTACCTGATAACCGCAATTACGCTGCTCAGATTAATAATCTTGCCCTGGATGCGGCGGGCTGCTGTTTTATGGATAAAGCGAATTTAACAATGGACTTTGAGGTGAGGCACGAGTAGATGTTAATTGTAATGGTTAGTTGTGATGTATTATGAGCAAATATCAATCACAGTTTCGCGAAGTGTTGGTAATTACTCATTAAGTAGATGAGAATGTTGACAGTTTTAAGAAATAACTTAACTTTAAAATATGTTGATACCGGCGCCACCTAGCGTGTGCTTTGAGTATTACCAGAAAATTTAACTACGTATATATTATATCTCCTTTAATTATTTAGCAAAAAAAAAAGTTTGCTTTTAACTAATTTCCTCTTCTATTTCTATTTCGTTTACAGTCACAAGCGATGCGTATTGTACGTACCGTCGGTCAGGCCTTTGAAGTGTGTCACAAATTTAATCTTCATAAGAATTCCTTGGATCACAACGACGAACGCTCGGATGTCTCATCCGAGTTACTCGATGTAGAACGCATTTCGGTACAACAACTGACTGATGACGAGCTGGATAAAAAAGGTAAGTCAAAGCAGTGGATACATTTAAACTCAGAAGATATTCGATTATTTAAGCTATATATTCCCGATCTATTAAAAATCTGAGTGTCATTATTAATGTGTTTTTTAAGATTAAACAAATTTAATTTTTTTAGTAGTTAGTTTTTTAGTAGTGTATAGGTGTAGAGTACAATAATGACGAACTTCTTGTATATAAAAAGTGAAAAATTCATAGTGGGTTGAAACCCATTGGAAAAGGAAGATAAAATAACAAATATTAAAGTAACAAGTAAGTTCTAAGTTCAGGTGTAAGTTGAAAGGATAAAAGCCGGGGAAAACTCTTCTAGAATTTCAATATTAAGTGTATCTGACAGTATGGCCGGTATTTTCGGTAAAAAGTTCACAATAGGAACTATCCTCCACATATTCGATATCCGGGGGCTTGATTAGCCGATATATATATTCCGATTTGGACAATTTTTGGTCATAAGGTGGCATACCTCATAGGCACTATTCGCGCTAAGTTTTAGTCGGAAACGTGAAGGTGTTAGATGTAATTTAAAATTCTGTTATATAGGAAGTAGGCGTGGTTGTCGTCCGATTTCGTCAATTTTCGCACTGCAACACTGGAAGGTTAGGTTAATATTATTTACGGAATCTAGTTGAAATCAGTCAAGTATAGGTTTTCACGCCCATCGTCCAAATTTGACACCGGCTCCTATTAAGCCCTTTCGTAACATCTTGGGTGTAAAACTTTACATCTCTGATGCATTTAGTTTTATATTTATCGCACTATTAGTAGTTTTTAACAAAACCTTTATACGGAATGTGGGTGGGGTTAGAATCCGAATTCTCTTGTTTTCACAAGGTGGGTATGGATGCCACAAAGCTTTTCCCTGAATGAATTTGATTGTTATAGTTTTGAATCGTTTAGTAGCGGGTCTTTTTTGGAGAAAACTTATCATACTAATGTATATATTTTTTATGTCATTAGAAAGCAGGGACCATTGAAAAAATCTGATAATTTGACGTGAAAATTTTTGTTTGAAAATTAGGGTGTTTTTTTCGATATTAAGTCAAAATAAAGAATAAAAAAATATTTCAAATAAAAAATTACTGGACTCAGAAGGACGCGTCAGAGACCCTATAAAATATATACATAAATGATCAGCCTGATGAGCTGAGTTGATTTAGCCATGTCCGTCTGTTTGTATATATACAAACAAGTCTCTCAGTTTTAAAGCTATCGATCTAAAAGAAAGCTAATTAAAGCTATCGATCCCGAAGTTAACGTTTTTTCTTGTTTTACTTTTGAAATTGTTTATTTTATTTACATTCTGCAAATCTCAAAAATATTTTTAACATTCTAAGAATAAAGCATTATGGTATATTATTACTACTATTATTATTATTGCTACATTCTAACAAAAGTTAGATTCCTCTAGACCCAAACTTAAGCTTATAGGCTAGCAAAGAGCGTACCAGTACGAAAATGTGCTCATCACCCGCAGCAGAAGTGGCGTGCGTTAGTGAAAAAAGAAAAGTTCTCCAAATGAATTGTTAAATGGCATTGAAAATTATTTTTGGCAGCAAATTGCACAATTTCTTCATGGCCCGCACAGCTGATGGAAACGTTTGCGGAGGCGGTTTGACGTCATCAGCTGAACAATGCTTGTTTTTAGATTTTGTGTTTGACATCAAATTTCTGCTACAAAAAATCATATTTATAAAATTATTTTAAATTGAACAAAAATATGTAAAAGAATAGCGCTAATGCCACTTTGACAAAACGCCTTGAGCAGCATATCAATAAAGCGAACCTCACAACCATAGCATCATTACACATCACTTCGACATCGTTTGACTCCATCATCGACACTTAATGCCGCATGAGCTCACACAGTGCCGCCGAGCGGCACACATTGGACCCCCATACAACGATTGATGCGCCGAGAACGCTTATTTTTAGCCGGCGGGATGACAGATAAGCAGTCAGACAATGCAGAGAAAGCGTTTCACGCGCATGAATTCACTTTTTTGGCACAATAAATGGCTTAATAAATAAAAAAAAACCAACGGAAATTATAACTGTGAAATATGTCGCATTTTTGGTGTCAATTATGTACAGAATGCAGCAGGGAGTATGTGTGTGATGTAAATAAATATATTTAAATTATTTTATATTATTTTGAGTGTAAGAAAAAGCAAAATTAGTCACTGACATGTGTTCATAGTACGGGAAAAAATAATAAAAATAAATATTTAAATAAAATATTTCTAAAGTATAAATTATTTCAAAGCAAAATATATTAAATTTACAAAAATAATTTAAATAACTTTTTGCAAAAAAAAAGTTGAAAAAACTAAAATAAAATATTTTTTACAACAAAAAAAATCTAGTAAAATAAATTTACAAAAGTATTTTATTTAAAATTTAAAAAAAAAAATTACCGATACACCGATTTATTGAACTTTTTTTTTTTAATAAAATTACCTAAACTCAAAACACTAAATAATTATAAAAAAAAATGTTTGGAAATATAAAATATCAAACAATTTTTTTTTGTAAAATTAAATATGTAAATTCTTGTATATTTATTTGGTTAAAAAAATTCAGAAACTATAAAATTTTAAAAACATATATATATATATATATATTTATATGCTACATGCCACTTGAGTGTAACACAAAAAAAAAATATTTGGAAAAAAAATTATTTATTTAAAAGTTAAAAAAAATTTAGCATTGAATTTTTTTATAGGACTGTATACAGATATATATATTAAAAAAAATTAATAACTAAATATAATTATTACAACAGCAAAAAATGTTGAAAAAATGTTTAAATATATTTATTTAAAATTTTTTTTTATAAAATTATGCTTGTATGTAGTGTATCTGAAAAAAAATTAAAAAAACTAAATAAACTATATTTTTGTTTATAAGAAACAAATGTTTAGAAAAAATTTAAATACATATGTTATTGAATTTTTTTTTAATTATACATAAGTTATATATAAATGAGTGAGGGGATCACAGTCCCAGTGGTATCACAATGGGCCTCCTAAAGGCCTAAGTGTGTCGAGTGACAGCCACTTTACCTACCTACCTACCTATATATTTTTTTAAAACACTTTTCAAAGTCGGGAAATTTAAAAAATATATATATGTATTTATTTTCTAAATGCCACTTGAATGTAACAAAATATCACATACTCGTATACCCTCAACCAAGCACATACATATATACATTCAATATACATTCAACCACAATTTCGCTGTCACGTCATAACTAATGCAAAATGAGCTCATCCGTTTTGGCAAATAATTTACTCGCCAGCTTCATTTCATTAGTGGTCATACAAATTTTTGACAATTTCTATTTTTAATTTTCCTCTGGTGTTGACGTGCTGACTGTCGCCAACGGCTAATGAAACGGTATTTTACGAGCTAGTTAGCGAATTCCAAACAGCGACGAATATTAAGAAGTAGAAGCCGAAGAAATTGGAGCAATCACAGCTGTTGTCAACGAGCAATATTTTACAAATCTAATTTTGTATTATTTTCCACTTTCTCTTTTCTCTTTAAGCCGAAAGTCATTAAAAATTAATTACTTTTATTGACGTTTTGAAAGCAGCACGCATGACCTTAACAAGGACTCACATACCATAGTTCGAATGTTTTCGGCAAAGTTTACATTTATTGCATTTACCGTTAGGCGTTGTCATTGAACCCACCACAGTGAATGATGTCACAGTGGAATGAACGACCTTTGCGTGTGTTCTCGCCATTTCTAAATACATATTTTGACAAACATGAAAATATTGTATGCAAAAAATTATATTTTTCTTATTTTGAGTTAGTGATGAGACACAAACACTTGGTGCTTACTAAATTGTCTGAGTTGTAATTCGTTTTGAAATTATTATTCTTATTTTTAATAACATCTAATGCTTCAAATTTATTAATTTTTAAACTAACTGTCCGTCATTTTAGTCAGTTTCCTTCCAATAATATTACAGACTAATGGCTTATTAAGAGTAATTGATCATTATTGACAGACTTCATAGATATACAAAAGTATTTCTGATAAAGTAGGGCACTTCCTTTCCATCAATAAAAATTTCGCCTACTTCATAGTTTGAAATTAATGGAAACAGCCATATTTCACTTTTTGTTTATTGGCAAAAATTATGTCGGAGTTATATTCATACATTTCGGCGAATATGCTGAGTGTGAATTTAAGATCTGTACAGATTTTTATATTTATGAAATCATAGATAAATTAGCTTTTCAAAATCAAATTGAAATTATCATTTTACACCCAATGTGTGTTAGTGGCAAGCAATTAGTAATAAATTTTAAAAATAATTGTTTAATTTCGTTTTTTACCCCTAGATAATTAGAACTATAGAGAGTGTGTTAATTTACAAACATAAGAAATTGTTTAAGAAAATATGTGTAGTTATGGATGCTAATATTGTGTGTCAGTCGAAGCTTCATTTGTAGAAATATTGTCAAACTAAAGCCTGGATATACTAAACTTAATATCGAAATATGCCTACATCACCAACTATCATAAATTTGTGACCCAACCACGTGCAAATATTTCCACCTATTATATGCTCCCTAACTTATCATACTTAACTTCAACCATTCAGCCACCAGCTTTAAGGGGTTATGTCCGAAAAAACGCGTATTTTGTGAACTTTTTTTAAAGAGTCTTTTTATTTTCTAAATAAATAAAACTAATGTGCATTTACAGAATTTCATTTACTTCAATAATAGTCTATTAATTTTTGGTAAATTTTCTGTGTCTTTTTAGTGTCTGCTTAAAATTATCTTGAAACCAAAAACCCAAAAAATTTTGTATTTCTATAGAGCATTACAGATAATGATCGAAGAACTATTTATTCGACCAGACTTCGTAGAAATCATTCCAAAAACGAGTTATCAATCTTATAAAACAAACTAAAGACCCTGTCGCTGATATTCTTTAAATTTGTATCTCAAAGGGGCATATTCTTAATATACCTCAGCGATAAGACAGAAATATTCCCTATAAAGCATCTCTTATTCAATGAGCTTTTTATGCGATGAATTAACAATATTTTTTTAAAACAAAAATAACACTTTCAAACCCAAAGAGAGAGAGAAAGAGCTGTACAGAAATAAACTGATAATTTGAGAAACATATATGGAAGCACGGACGACGGAGCGCTGTACACCGCAATCGGTCATAGAAGGTTAAATTCACACCTCTCCCCAAAAATGGAAGAAAGTACGACAGACGATATGCCACACTTGTTTAACTGTTCCGCGAACTCATCCTATCCAACATCCGACCTTTCTCAACGCAACCCAAAGCGGCAGGTTTTCTGAAGCTTAGGCTGCAGCAGTATTAAATTTACTGTCTCTACAAAAACAAGGAAGGCCTTGTAACAAAGTGGTCTGAAAGTCAATAAACACATTTTTCGCTCTGCTCTCTGGCATATCTGGCAAGGCGCATACATAGTGTGACAGCCCAAAAACACAAACTATTCTACCAATTGTTTGAAAATCTTAAGGGTCATAAATAGTTTAAAAACACAGTAATATTTTTTGAGCAACATTTTAAATATCTTTCAAGTTACACGAGTTCTCTGCCGACGCTATTAAAAAATGTTGTCTGTGCAAATCATAAATTGACAAAATGTGAGAAGGTTCCAACTCAAAAACTATTTAGGATATCGATTAAAATTTCAGCATGTTTATACAAAGGTATAAGCTATTGAAATATGATTATTTTTTTTAATTTCACACATTTGGTGAGCCCCTTAACCCTTAAATTGCCGCTGTGTTAAGCGTGACCATCCTCAAGTTGTTGAGTACACCTCTTCCAATAATTTTGGAAATGACTAATATTTATGCAATGTTCTTGATATCAATAACATTTTCGGTCCATAAAAATATAAAAAAAACAACATAAAAATATTTTCCACCTGACTTTAAATACACACATATATGTACGAGTACATACATATGTCTAAGGGGCGTGCAAAAATTTACATCAACACTTGGTATTTTTGGCCGCTCGATTTTCACACTCCAATAAATAAGCGTTCAAAATAGATTAATTCGAACATACGAGGAATTAAATGGATCACTTACATACAGACAAGAGTGCGTAGATATATGTATATTGCATATGTACCTAGTAATTGCAAAATGTATATGCAAACACACACACATACACAGTTACAGACAAATTTCCTATTGTTGTGAGCTAAATGATTAATAACAGTAAAAAATTAAAATCCAAATGGAAATAAAAATCAAAAGCAATTTTTTATTGCGAACATTACAATGACTTAAAAGCGAGGTTCCCAAGAATTGACTTAATCACAGGGATTTTAACGCACCATATAAAATATATATATTTATTAAGAAAACATTTGCTTATAAATATTTATATATATACAATTTTGTTGTTATATATATATATATTGTGTATATTGATATATTTGTTTTGCGCTCATGATGGTACCCTCAACGCTTTCCTCCTAGGAAGGCCATAGCCACCTGCCGCTAACACGCCTACAAATACCCATATAAATAGTTTTACACTTATATCTACGTTCCCCAAAAGAATTTTGCTCAAATCAATAACACCAAATGATACTTAAGATTTGAATATCTTAAACTTATTTACATGTAAATCATATAGTTTTTAAATCATTCTATTGGCGCCTATGAAATTGCTATTAACTTTTAATGGCACGGAACTAAAAACCTTGCCATACTTATTATATTAACTAATTGTTTCGGAATTGAAAATTTTCCAATGGTTCGGCCACAGGTGGTCTCATGGTAATGTTGGGTATATGAATATACTTGTATATATATATGTATACATATTTAAACAAAAAGAAATTGTGTATATAGTTGTATATTAATTTTTAGATAACATTGTATTATTCCACCACATGCTGCAATTTTTAATAAAAAAATGAATTCTTATAAATATTTATATTTAACTTTAATTTACGGCTTTGCCCTTCATTGGCTATATTTGAGTAAATCGCTTTTAAATTGTACAATATTTATTTTCGCAGAGCCGCTGACCGCTGTGACGGACATAAAGCCACCGCAAAGACCGAATCATCTGGAATTGGTGCCACAGACTAGTTCAAATATGCGCAAGTCACCCAGTTTGTTGGTAAGTTTTGAAAATTTATTAAAATATTCTAGCGTAATATATTTTTTTATTTCTGAAAAATATCATCAGATATATGGATTCAAGTTTAAGAATTCTAATCTCTAGCCACATCTACTTTCGTCTTCAAATTTATATGACAACTTAATATCATTATTTAGCCGTGTTTCACACCACATGTGGTGAATTTCTAGCAGTAATAGGTCAACGACAATAGTTTCAGTCAAGTTTTCTATGCTTTTTAGAATAGACTCATTTTTGCGAAAAGCTGTCAAGTGTCTAATCTATTTCGCTGCGACGCTAAGTTCGTAATATTTTTGGAGTTGAAGCCTTCTGAACTATCCTACGATGTCTTTCTGTTCTACTTAAGACTGAACCCTTCGGTCGTCGAATAAAGACAATCATTTCAATTCTCCGCAACTAGATCGATCTTTTAGTTATATGTTTTTTAAAGTACTATAAAGCGAGCATTACAGTTAGTTTACTTTCGGTAATAATTTCATGACGGCGCTCATTAAAAAATAATACTATTCGGATACATACATATATATCGATGATTTTCGAAAAAAATCGCAAGAAACTACCCTTGATAAATAAAAAATTAAAACATTGTTATTTACGGAAAAATATCCCTAATGACTACGTCATGTTCCTTTACTATGATCTTAGTACTATCTTTGCGATTTCTATATTATACTTGTATATAAATTGTATCGATAATTTGTTGCCGATAAATTTTGTTATCGATAATTGTTATCCTGAGTTTCGATAAATAAATCGATTCTTTCACTCAGTAATTGAAAATAAATCCTCTGACATTTTTTCGTATTTTAAAACTCACTTTTTCTACTTGGTCTGAAAACTTATACCATTATATTTTCGCTCATATTTGATGATCACTTATAGTCTTATATTGTCGTTACATTTTTTGACGAATCCGACACTTTTCAGTCAAATATGTGTTTTTTTTATATTTTAGAAAAATCAACATAATTTTGATTTTAGGATTATAATATTATATAAGATATAATTTTTTCTTTTTAATAAGAATCGATATATTTTTCCATAAACTATCTGACTGGCACCAATAAAACATATTTTAAATTTCTGAGATATACTCGTATGTAAATTAGTTTTATTCGCAATAATTTGAACCCTGAGTTTAAAAAAATCGATATTTTTTCACTTAATATCTTAAATTAAAAATTCTAAAATTTTTTGGAAACTTAAGGCTGGCTGTTTCTACTTGGTCTGAAAACTTATGCTATTATACTTTTACCCATATTTTATACTTTATAGTCTTATTTTGTCGATAAATCGAAAATCAAAAGAAAGTTTTTTTTCGGAAAAATCAATATAGATTTTAAGTTTAAGATTTCAAAATAATTTAAAAATATTTTCTTTTTTAATAATTGATATACTTTTTAGACACCAGCTGACTGGTGACACTAAAATATATATTAAAATTCTGAAATATATTTCTTATACATATATACTGTTAGAACTACTTGTTTATACATATACTGATATTTTGTCAAACCTCGTTTAAAACGATATTTGTAATGACCCTGTCCCAATTTAAAACTGCTGTGCCATTGAAGAATTCAATATGTTATAATTTATGCCATTTTCCACATCTCTTCGAGTTTAATTATTTCATTTTCCTAGCTCTGCACATTTCATGCACAATAGCTTAAGATAGGCGGTAGAATTAAGAACTGTTCGAAACTTGTAAATATTAGGAAATTATACAAAATTAAATTATTTTTTGGAATTGAAAACTTATGAGAACTACTTTAAAAATTACCTTTATAGGATGAATATTTATTTACAAAATATATATATGAACTGAACCCTGAACTTGTCCCTCAGTTTTTGAGATATCGATCTAAAAACTTGCACCTGTCCTTTCCTCATCAAGTAGCTGCTCATTTGTCAGCACAATCTATATCGGCTTACTATAGCATATAGCTGCCATACAAACTGGACGATCTGAATCAAGTTCTTGTATTTGTGAAGGGTATTATTGTTTCGATGCAACCGCTTTTTCTTATTTTTAGTCTTTCATATTAAATTAGTTACAACCAAACCATAACAATGTAATAAAATTTTCTCACACATTTACTGATTCAGAGTATTAATGTCTTACTAAATCCACAAAAATAAAAGTTGCGAAAATTTAATAATTATTTGTTTTTTCGTGATAAAATTTTTAAATACGTTTTGTT
This sequence comes from Bactrocera oleae, assembly GCF_042242935.1. NCBI lineage: Eukaryota > Metazoa > Arthropoda > Insecta > Diptera > Tephritidae > Bactrocera > Bactrocera oleae. Next base: position 59,889,270 of record NC_091540.1, on the reverse strand, counting down.
TGGTTAGACATAGATATACACAAATAATTCCAGACTCTCGTAAATAAGTTTGTGTTTATGTTAGGTGATATTTTCACCTCATATGCAATATACTACTCATCGTATTTGCGTTAGGGGGGTCATTTGGAAATTCAAAAGAATGAATTAATTTACAATTAATCATCCAAATTTATAGGTGATGACTGTGACTATCGGTGCTAGGCTAAGGAGATAATTAAATTATTTGATTTTTTGACTTGACTCCTGTACGAGAGGCCTTAGTACTTTTGCTATTGATAGGATAGATACGAGTATATGGTTCACCCTTCCCTCTACTCACACACTTTTCCAACTAAAACATGTTTGGGAGTTATTAAACGGACTCGGGGTAAAAATATACGGTTTTTTTTTTGACGAAAAATACAGTTTGGCATTATAACTTTAAACTATTATTAACAATCTGATTATAACCCTAGCCGCAGTGGTAGCCTTCAGCCTGATTGAACCAATTCAGAACGTATTTTCGAACAAATATTTTGATTTAGCGAATATCCGAAGCCATTACCGCTGCCTTTTCATTATTTATATTTTCTAGCCTTCTTTTTTAATGGTGTGTGAACCTACTACAAAACTAGCAAAGGTCTTCTTAGTCACTTTTCTAGCCATTTACTTTACCGTGAACACTGAGGGTCTGATACTTAGTATTCTTATTATCACTAGTAATTACTTCCGCAACTTTCGGGATGTAATACTTAGTTGTGGTCAACATACTATAAAATACTATCAGCGGTATATTTTCACCAAGGGTTTTTCTGGGGCATATGTTACTTCTCCAAACTCTTCCGATGTCATCAAATAAAATATGGAGTGGTGTGAGTTTCAAAATCAACTCTAGTGCAGCACATTATTGTGTATAGTAACTGAACTACTAACTCCATCAGAGCCAAACCTTATACTTTACTACCCACTTTACTGGACCACCCTAATATCTCCATATAGGTAAACATACAATGCTTCAATTATCACAATACTAAAAAAAGTCTGTTTCATTTCATTTAAGCCACAAAGTATTTACCATACAAATGTTTTATTTTTAGTTTGAATTCAAAATTTTGGTTTTTTTTTGTTTTCGACTCAACGTGCAACCAGACGGCGCCAAAATTAGCACGAAATTTTAAAATCAACGATACAAAGTGCCACAACGCCGACCGGCTAACCTACTCATGCATAGTGCAATTAAAAGTATATGCACACATACATACACACACATATATGTATTTTGGTCCAGCAACATGATGGATTCGCAAACCGGCAAACAAATGCAAACGCTAAAATTTTTATGATGAATTCAGCCGCAAACGACGTGGCCGCCGCCGCCGCCATTTGGTGTGGAATTTTTATTTCAACGCCGCTTGGCCGAAATGCCGACGCGATTTTTATATCCTCCATAACTAAGTGGAAATCGGGAAACATTATATGTAGATATAGTCTAACGACGCATTTATAATAAATTCCTAAATGCTGGAGGGGTTTTTCGCAGGACCCAGGGGCGGTTAATTCGTTGCAATTCGCCAGCGATAAATTATTCGTCAAAAATTTACCTTTCGGGCCATCAAATTTTGTTGCGCTAATCTTTAACTGCTTGTATATTTTGTTGTTGTTATTTTTCTTTATTACTCATTTGTTTACTCGCATTGAAATCGATTTTGACTATTAATTTAGATGTGTGCTTTCAAATAGCCAAAACGGTAATAGATAAATCATCCATTAAACACATGCGAGAAATACTCAAGTTAAAGCTACAACAGAAGCAAAATGCTCGTTTGATTCTGATTTACTCCCGTAATTATGGTGGGCGTAACCACACTATGATATTCGTGTGCGCACATTAAAAATAATTAGCGCATAACACACTCTTTGGAGAATATGTTTATTTTAATATATGTGAAAGTCGTGTTTATAGCTTATTTGTAATTAAGTTTATGTGTTTGTAGTTTATTACAAATCCTTATTATCGCCTTCAAATGTGGTTCTATGCCAATTCAAGCATGCCAACGCTTAATCCAATTTTCCAAAAATTTGTTATAAGCCTCGGCTGGGATGGTCTTCAATGCCTTCAGCGTATTTTGGTTTTTCGGTTGCGGCTTCTTGTTGGATCATCGTTCACTAGACTGTTGGACAGTTCCGATAGTTTCAGTTTAAACCCACGACTTGGCACTAATAGTAATGCATTTCATAAATGTAGGGTCTTCAGCTACATTATCAAGCATCACTTTTGCCACTTCAACTCGGCGTCGCTTTTGCAAAGGATTCAGGTTTTTTGGTACGAGTCTAGCATTGACATACCTTATACCCAAAATATTAACCAAAATGTCTTGAATCAATTTATAAGAGATGTTAAGATCCTCTGCTATCTCTCTGTTGCCAACACGTCGATTTTGAAGTACTGTTTCTTTCACTTATCGGTATAAACAGTGGTGTAAGGGCGACTCGCATTAACAAGTTTTGGATGACTTCACGACCTTAACTGAATGCTTTGTGCCACTCAAATACTTGTGCTTGTAATAAAGTAGACTTCACAAAACACTTCTGCAACATTTTAAACGATTTCGTAACTGTGATTCCATTGAAAGCAAAAATTTTCAAGCAAACTCGTTGTTCAATTTTTGTTCATGGTAAAACTTGCAAGTTAAACTGTTTGCGTTTTAAATAGATAAATGCCAAACAACCACTAATTAACGGAAATAAAAAAGTTTACACCAATCAAGGAATAAAAACTTTATCGATTCGGTTCGAGTCAAGAACAAACCCGCAACGTTTACCTGTACAGAAAGTTTAGGAAATACTTCACTTCCTTTAAAAAATTGAATATAGTAGTATACTAACTGTAAATATAACCAAATTCAGTTATGATGAAAGTGCATAGAACTTGGAAGATTCAATAATCAAGGGAATTTTACTAAACTAAGAGAAAGTTGGCTAAAAATAGTTATCTGAAGTCTTCAGAAGTAAAATTGATTAGAAAGCTCAACTTCAACCTACTAAAGCCGGTATAACGTTAAAGTAGCTAAACCTTAAGTGCGTAGAAGTTGCAAGATCTTAAGCTATATTTGTATCTACAATATTAAACTTTTTTGCAGTGTTATTAGTTTTGATATCAAGTATTAAAAACTTGAGCTCAGTAATTACTCTCACAAAAAAAACTTAACAGAGAGGAAATCCATTATAGCCACAGTTTACGGTTGCTTCCGAACCGCCAAAAATTGAACGGTGGCGAATCGAATAAACACTAACATAAATCAACTAGATTGGCTTTATGTAAGATACTTAGACAGAAAATGAAAAGGCGAAGGAAAAAATAATTAACTAATAGAGAAAATAATCTTTTAAAATCGGTCTGCAATTAAACTTGGTTTCACAATAGACTCGGCTAGCTGAATAATTAACCTAAACACATGGTTTATAGTAGTTATATCACGGAGGTTAAAAAATATTTAGGGACAAGAAGTTGTGTTCAGACCTCTCTATGTAAGGTTTTGAGAAAATGAAAAGTCCTGTGAATGAAAAATTTGAAGAACTTTCAACCGTATTAAATATTATATATAATATTCTGCGGAATGAGAGGTATTCATGCAAAATCATGCACCTTTTTCCTACCCTAATATTAAATTTTTGTTTGATAGTTTTATATTATATACAATATTTAGTGATGTACAACAGGATACAACTACGAATAACAAACACTCAACTCTTTTTGCTTTATTGTAACTTTTTTTTCTAAGTCCTTTCATTTAATTCACGTATATCCTCCACCTCTATATCCTCCTCATCAATGAAAGTATATCAATCTTATATGCTTCTTTTTAGACCGCTGACGAAGACAAATCCCCCACTACACCGTCGTCGCCCAGTCATGAGATCAACAAACTAAAGGATCAATTGGAGCAGCAGGCCATACAAACGCGCCAGGCATTGGCACAGCTGATGTTGGTACGCGAGCAGCTTATATCGGAAACGAATGCGCGCATCGAGGCTCAGGTGAGTGTTAAATTTCATTAATAATACTAAACAAATACAGTGGTGGTCATATAAATAGCTCAACTGAATATTCTTATGTTTTTCATTAAATATTACTATTTATGAGAAAATAAAATAGTTTATTTTAGCCGTGAATTAAAGTTAGTTTAAAATTTGTACCAACATTAAAAACTTTATAGTTAGTAAACAATATTGTTATCAAATCTTGTTCAGATAAAAATAGTTTTTCTTTTTAGTTTTTAAAATAATATTGTTTAGAATTGCAAAAAAAATTTAAGGTTTGGAAATTCATTTTCACAAAATCAAAATATCAAATTATGTTTTTATTTCTCGCATTTTAATAAATCCACCAATCATATAATTTAATTTTTTCAAAAAAAAAAATTAAAAATAAGGTAGCCTAACAATATTTTCATTAATTTATACAATTTGTTCAAATTATAATTTCCTTTTACAAACACATTAATAGTAAACAAATTAAATTTGCAAAATTTATATATTATTTTCGAAATGTATGAATATTTATTTTTTAAATGCTACGTCAATTAAAATCTTTTTTCAGAATTCATCATTTTTCAGAATTCATTCATGAGAGCTCAAAATTTAAATTGCGAAACTAAATTACCCAAAAAATAATTTTTCTTTTTCGAATTATTTTTAAATCTTATTTATAGGCAAATTTTTCTAAAACGGAAATTTAAAACAAAAAATTCTAAAAAAAATTTCTAAAAAAATTAAATAAAATTTATTTTTTCTAAAGTAAAAAATTCTTAACAAATATTGATTTTTATGTTTGTTTAAAAATTTAGAATATAAAATGAAACACAACTAAATCTGCAATTACTATTAAAATTTTATAGTTTAATGAAAATATTTAATTGTAATAGAAGAAGTACATATACGATCATATACCTCAAATCTTCAACTAGTATTATCCATAAAAAGATGGGTATGTTATTTTTCGTTTAAATAGTGTTAGAATAAAAACCGTAGAAAAAAATTTGAAATAGAAAAATTGATTTTGAAACATGTTTGGCAATAATAAATTTTGTTAAAAAATAAAAAAAAACCTATATAAACTAGAAAAATTAAAATTAAAAATATTTTATTTATTGTAATTAAAATTGCAATAAATAATTTAAAAAAAAATTACAAGAAATCAATTTTATAGATATTTTGACCTCATTTTGCAAATATGTGTAATAACTGAAACAAAATCTTCACGTTTCAGTACCATTTAAACGTTCTATTTCTAAATTTTTCGCATTTCTTTATTTAAAAAATTAAATTGAAAATTTCTCAAATTAAAATTTTTACAAATAGTCATCAAAAATTTTCAAGTATTTTAAAAATACTTTTGTACGATTAAATTTGCCTAATGAACACTTAGTTTTGAATCGAATCGATTTTGTAATAAACTTGTTTATTAACTACTTAAGTATGATATTAAAGATAGCATTAGCAGAATATGCGAGTTTTGAATGTTATTAATAATAATTTTCCGGCCGATTTTAGGCACGCACACAGCAACTGTTGCAGCAGAATCGCGAGCTGCTCGAGCATCTGGCATCGCTGGGCGCCTACAACGAACAACAGGGCGCCGGACTGACTTCGGCCAATATCGGCATGGCACCGCAGGTATTTACATATCAAAACATTTATAACTGTTGTTGTTTTTTTTTTTTATAATATTTTGCAATTTTTTTGCAATATTAAGTACTGCATGGGGTGAAGCCCTAACGCCTTCACTTAACAAATGACGTCAATTTATGTATTTGCATGCGGCATGATTTGGAAACTATTTTGTTAAGTTTTTTTATAAATTTTTTTTTTATATATTTAAAATTTGTTTCTTCCTAAATTTATATATTTTTTACAGATAATATTTGAAATTTTTTTTTTAAATTTTTTTAAAATAATTTTGTGCATATTTTTAATTTTTTCTTAATATTTTTTTATTTTTGCATTTTTGCATTTTTCACGTTGTGCTGCAGAGCTTTTTGTTATTATTATAATTTTTTTAATGAAAATAACCATGTGCGCGTTTTTTGACTCACCTGCCTCTTTTCGTTTGCTCGTTTTCGTCACTTCGTTTCTTGCGCCGCTTCGTTTTGCATTGCCGACTTTTTTTCGTTTGATTTCTAAGTGTTTTTGTTGTTGTTGTGTTCGTGAAAAAGTTTCTAAAATTGGAAAAAAAAACTCAAAATAATATTTACACTACCTTCTCCCCCCAACCACGCTGCGCGTCACAGCTGCAAATGTTATTGCAAGCTACCGGCAACAACAACAACTTGGCCACCATCAATCAACAAATCAACAGCCTTGGCTCCATCAACCAACAGCTGACGTCGCTCAGTCATCAGTTGAGTGGTTTGAATCAGCAAAGTCAGAATATACAAAACTTCCAGAATATCAACGCTGCGGCAGCGGCTGCTGCGCAACAACAACAACAACATCAGCAACCCTCACCACCGCCCGTTAGCCAACAGCAGCAGCTGACACCACCCTGTTCGGCTGCCTCGTTACAACAGTCGCAGCTGCATTTGAATATCGCCACAACGGCGAACGCCAACAATGGCAACAACACCAACAACAACAGCATAAATAACGGTAACGCCTGCGGTGGCGGCAGCAGTCCATTCCCTACCATGAATCAATTGCATAGCATAAGCAATCAGCTACAACAACTCAATGCGCAAGCGACGCAGTCGCAACAAGATGCGCTATCGAAGGACCTCTTCCAGGTCAATCAGGAGCTGTTGAATCGTCTGCAAGCGCTGAATTTGGGCGCTAGCAATGCGAACGCCTTGACGTTGAACACCGGCGCGCCCATGGCCAGCGCCCAGCAGACGCCGTCGCCGCGCAACTCCTTCTTCTTCGTCAATCCGATGTCGTGCAGTCCAGCAAACAACAACAACAATGCGGGTAATTTCAATTTTCTCAGTTCACCGGGCGCGCTGTCGGGCCAGCTGACGCCATCGCCCATGAGCACGCTGACACGCAACTCATATGCGCACAGCCCGCAGCTGCAGCAACAACAACATGAGGTGGACGCATTGCAACAACAGCTGAGCAGCATCGATCAGAACTTGAATAACTTAATCGATGAACAATTGATGAAGCCACTAGGCGGTTCGATGATATCGACGTCCTCCAATGGCAATATAGCCGCCGGCAGTCCCTCGGGTACACGCGAATCCAGTCGCTCCTCGTCGACACTGGACTCGGCGTCACCATCATCGCCGCGCGTACGTACCGGCGGCGCCACAAACAACAACAATGAGCCACGCTTCAATACCGTTATGCTGAAAGTGACCGACGAAGCGGGTAATGTGACGAATCAGCGCAAGCTCTCGGCCACACCGAGCTTCATACAGCGCAGTACGAGTGAAAAAGTGCCGAATCGCAGTCAAATTATGAGTCAAGTGCAACGAACAGCCTGGGCGCGTCACACCACCAAATAACAGTCGGCCACCGGTGGTAGTGGTGGTGTTGGTGGTGAAGAGAGCGTTATGGATGCCGTCTTAATAGAAATCTAGTTGAGCATAAGTTGGGCGGGTAGCTGTAGCACAGCGTTGTGGTTTGTGCAGCGACAGTAGTGAATAACGGTTTTTAGAAATAAAACTCATAACATAGTATATATATATATGGAAGAATTGGTTGATATAAGGCGTTAGTATACAAATGAGGGTGGTCCAAAAATATATAATTATGAGGGATTTTTCTTTTTTTTTTATAAATAACACTCTCAAAGTAGTTTATTTACCGATAAATCGCATGTATCGTTGATGTACGACTTTAGTGTATATATTAGGGTGGTTCAAAAAACAAAACAAAAATTCGGGATTTTTATTACGATCTTACTCTTAAACTGTACAGCTATAGCAAAAATTATCTCATATAAATTTTAGTGGATTTTGGAGAATATTATAAGTGTGTGTCCTACAGAGGACAAACTTCAAATTGTCTCAAAAAAATATTTTTCTCAGAATAATATGTGCTGAAAAAGTAAACTATTACATTTAGTCGAAGATAATAAATAGAAATGTTCGTACCAAGCACCAAATTAGAAAAAAATCCAAATTTGAAACTCTCAACGACGCACCCTAAGTATATTCGAGCGTCATTAAACTTTATATATAATATTTTCGAGTATATTATTGGAAACACAACTTTTAACCTTTCGAAAATTCGATATACAATTTTTCTGTTTACATATAAGGATCACCCGAACACATATTTAGTATGCATACATGCATAAAGTTTATAAAAATTACTTTGTATTATTATAAGTCCATATAATATATATAATGCGATAAATTGTTTCATCGCAAAGAAATTTCATATCTTCTAGACTTAGTCCAATTAAAAAAGTAAAACTACAAAAAATTGTATTGTTCATCAAACTATGTCACAATTTCATATATCAAAGTTTTTGCTTGTTTTACAATTTAGTTTTTAATTTCAGTATTAATATGGAACTTTGTAAAAAATATTTTAGTTGTTGGGCGGCTAAAATATGTATTTGAATCGAACCAAGCTGTTAGAATATGGTTTATCGGAAATACTATGTATAATTGTTATAATATTTTGATAATAAAATTAAATATCGAGTCGTTATGTTTCATTTTTGGTTGAGTTTTATTAATCAATATTGTTGCGTTTATAAATACGTGTTTGGGTTTGATTTTTTTTTCCAATTTCCGAATACAAAATTATGAAAAAGTTTTTTCATGTTTTTTTTCGCATTTGTGTTTACTTTATTAATTGAGAAAGCCTACATTTACTCAAATTTTATTTGACTATGGGATATTCTTCGAAAAACTGGTGAGCATCACTAGTATATTATTTCAATAATATCAATAAAGTTCTGTATTGGACAAACTTCTAAGAAAAAAACTTTCGTATAAACTTAACTGGAATTTAGCTAGAAGCTGCAGTTCGATGTTCATTGTTCGAAAGTTGCTTTACTATAAGGTTTTTAGCGTTCACTAATTCGAACCATAGAGGATTTAAAAAGAACAACAACATTTGGATATATTTTCAGCGATCAACATTTCAAAAGTAATTAAACCTACCCTAACTTTTAGATAAATGTTTATAAATTTTTTTTTTTTAATATAAATTTTATAAAAAAAACTGACTGAGTTTCAAAGTTTGGCAACTAGATTAGGTTAGGTTAGGTTATACCCACTGGCTGTCACGCCATACATAGACATATAAGTTCTTTGTAATGCCAGATGAAGGTTCATTTTAACGCACTTTAATTGAGACTTGATATATATATCTAATACTTCATCTAGTGCCTTGAACTGCGAAGCGCCTAGATATTTAATCCGAGTTCCAGATAAGGCCGGACAGAAGCAGAGGTGTTGTTCAAGTGTTTCTCTCATGCCTACTTCCCTACATTTTCTGAATGAAAATGCCTATTCGGATGGCATTTGATGCCGGTAAGTTGTGATCTGTGACTAGGTCAACAATCGTCCTGCAATCTTTTCGAGATCGTGTGTGTAAAACGCATGCGTGTTTTTCTTCCGTACCCTTCTACATGATCTTGGTGACCTTGCATGTCTTTAAGGCACCCCATTTTACTCTAATCCGTCGGTCAGTCCTTTCGGAAATTTCATTGTGTATGGTTTTTAGCGAATAGCTTATTTCTGGTACTGGCACGGTAGTCAAGCAGATGGCACTTTCAAAAATCTCATCAGCTTTATCGTATACCGGAATGTTCTTGTGGCCGGAAACCCAGTATATATGCCGCCATTATATCTACTGCCTCTCTACTTTTAAGTACATTCACTGATGGCCGCTTGGCTATTGATGTATATATTGATGATCTTTATATCGTTTCTTGCGTTATTAGCTATCTCAGCAACTTTCCTTACCGCAAAGACTTCTGTCTGAAAGATATTGTCATATTTCGACAGCTTGAAATGTCGTCTGAGATCTAGCTTCAGTAATTCTTCCAACAGTAATTCTTGATCCTTCCGTGTAGATGTTAAAAGTTCCGCTGGTGAGTCGCGTGCTCCTGCGCCAACCACGATCTTTTAATATGACTTGAAACCTTATCTTCAACATAAAGAACACAAACAGATATGTGGTCTATTTTATCACCGACGCCCTGCTTATCGAGCTATGCCCAAAAGTTCTTTTGAATAATTCACTTAACGCCGCCAATCTTGCAGTTAATTTCACTGTACAGCTTTCCACTATATTAGAGAGTAATGGTTTCTAAAAGTTTACAGATCTTCAAGTGTGAAGTCTGAGTTTAAAACGGTCTTTACAATCAGTTCCTTATGATATTTAAAATAAAATCTTCGAATTTGTGTCGCCTTTTAAAAAAAATTGTAGAAATGCTTTTTTTCAAGTATTTATAATAACATTATTCTGGCTATTTTGTTTATTCTTTTTAATGAGAAAATTTTTTTTATTGTATTTAAAAAATATTTATGTTTCGGTATGTTAATTTTAAACTTAATACATTTTAAGTGTTAAATGCCGAATTTGCATAAAATAAAGTTTATTTTTATTTTAAACCAATTTGTGGTCCATATTATGTAAACCATTTTGGTGGTTATTCAAATTTGAATAAACAGAAGTTGCTCCGTAAATTGCAAATGATACTCTCCCCACTTGTTAAGAAAGCATTATCCAACATAAGTTAGTTGTTTAAGTATTCACATTGTTGTAATTATTGCAATTGTTAGCATGTGTTAAATTCACAAGGCATAAAATTCTTAATATCTAGACACACACATATAATATATAGCTATATAAAACTTATTACGGAAAACGAACTGAAAAAAACTTGAAAATTTTTATTATATACGCTCCTTACATCTAAAATAAACAAAAGCTCAATTATTTTAATTATTTCAAACGTAAATATGTATTTAGAATATACAAGTATTTGGGTAAATATGTAACTGTTTATATACTTTGAGGCTTCTAAATACTTGAATCTATGATCTTCTAAAGCTATTACATATCATCAACAAAAAGTCCATTGAAATATATATAATAATATAGTTTTAATATAAGAACATATAATCCTTCGTTACTATTGAAATTGCATAAGCAAGTTGTTATTTTCCTTGTAGTATATCTGAATACGCATAGAAGTTTCGACGGCACTTGCTTAGTATTAATGAATTGTAACGATCAGTAAGTTGTTTAAATAATGCTGTCACATTATATCATATAAAATAATAAAGTATTAGGTTTTCACAAAAATATGTCTTGAATATTGTTTGTGGGATTTGTAATGAAGTGAGAGAACTTCGAAAGTTGTATTTATGCCTTTTGATGCGCCGAAATGCAGGCGATATTTGGTTGTTGTGTACACACACATAATCCCTAACCAAAGATTACTTAATGGAGCATAAAGTAAGTTTGCAATAATAGCCGTGCATATTTATAGTTATGTCTCTATGCAATTGGCATTGGTATACCATACTAGTACTAAATTTGTTTTAAATTAATTAATTATATTAGTAAAAAATATCCGTTCAATATAGGTACATAAAATATTTTTTGGCAATGACGTAAAGTGAATATTTATTTTTTTGTATTGAAATAAGAAATAATAATAGAAAATTTTATGTTCCACAAGGATCCACAACGTAAAAAATTCTATCCTATGCGGTTCAAAAGTTATGGTATTTTGAATGAAAACAGTTTTTTTTTACATGTTATTTATGTACCTATATGGGAGACTTTGAATGCTCACTAACAACTTTTAAAATTTAACTAAATACCATGACTTGCAAGGAAACTTTTTTCTCCCTTTATAGTTCTATTTTAACCTATAAATTCGATATTAATTTTTTTTTTTTTGGGTGCACTCTAATATATTCTCTAACTTGGGTACCATTTCCAACCGAATTAAAAAAAAAAAATAAAAATAAAAATATTTTTTACTCCCATATAAATCGCATATTTTAGACTAAAAATAAAAAAGCTTCTCTTCGTGGCATAAATCTATGAAGCTCATTTATGTATGTATTTAAAAAAAAATTCACATCGGAATTATTAAAATGCACATGTTGCGTATACGCACCATCGACGCAACAGAATACTTAACAATCCGTACCAGTTTTTCTATGCTTAAATATTACAATCAATCAAAAGTTTTTTTTACATAATATTGAAATTTAATGCATCAAACGCCATGACTTCCAGAATTTGTTTTAAATATTTACAAATTTAAAGCTCGAAGAAGTTTAATGTAGATAGCTTTGGCCTTTTAAATATTCATTCTCTTTTTTTGCTTCCATTGCGATGTTAGCAGTTAGCAACTATTAGGGATATTCCGCACCTAAGCATGAGACTCTGAAATCGAGTTTATTATATTATCATATTCTAAAAATGATGTGATGAAGTGCGAAACACCAACTGCTGACTATATTGAAAATTCAAAATAACTGCAATCTTTACTTTTTTTGCATTGCATACAATGTGTGAAGCAAGTGGCAACTCCTCTGAAATATTTTTTTTTCTTTGCAGTAGATAAAATTTCTTAATCATGTGACAACCCCCTTGAGAACTATATATACAACTGTATGAGTTTTATAACCTTTTTAGTGTAATAACCAATGAAAATAATTCAGTAATCTTACTAAATTTTTTTGGACGAAAATTTGACAGGTGGAAAGCAGTTCTTCTAAATTATTTTCAAATATTAGCTTTATTGAAAATGCATAGATTTTAGTGCTTACTTACTATTAAATTTTTATATTTTTGCATAAAATTATTAACAAGGTGGCAACTCTATTGAAAATATCTTAAAATTTATGAGTTATTTTTTTTATATATGCAATCTTTACAGCGTTATATTCATTTTAAAATATTTCTGTTATCTTTTTAAATTTTTGTACTAAAATGTTGAATAGGTGGCAACCACCTTTCCTAAACTTTTCAAATGACAGCTTTATTAAACATTTTCATGGTTTTGTGTTTTTTACCTTTTAATTAATTGTTTTTATTTCAAACTTTTGAGCAGGTGGCAACCTTGTATCTGCTTATTTGAAATTTTTACAGCAAATAATCTAATATATCAAATGGGTACACAGCTTTAATCATGGTAGTGTGCTGTATACTACGAGTGTGACGGGATTTCGTTGCGCAACACAATTTCGTTGCAGTCGCTTGATTTTAGTACAGCGTTTAAACAAGCCTCACTACAAGAATATTCTTGTGCGTTTAGTGAGAAACATTATAAAAACAATAAATTGAGCATAAAAAGATTGGCTGTGAAAAAGCCGGAAGACATAAAATTTTTGTACTAAATCAAAGTTTGTTAAAGGAAAAGTCATTATTCTTGGTAGATCATATCGCTTGTTAACAAGAAACAACCTCCTAATACTTCTTCACATAATCTTACACACGTATGAATATATATATGTACAAGTATATAGACCAATATATGTCCTCTCTTATAAATTACCACACAATTAGGGACAAATTGCTTAATGGCGGCAACCCAAAATTAAATTTAAATCGTTAATGCTCTTTTATTGTGCAATATTTATGTTTATATGGATGCGCAATATTTTATGAAAGCATATAAAAGTCGTTTAATTAAGGGAGATCTCTTACTAAACCACACACGCGCTTGCATATGAGCTTTAGTGTATTTATATGTGTGCTTTAGTAAATATGCGTGTGTGTATTTGTGTGTTTGCTTGGGTGCGTGAGCGTTCCCGGCAAACACGTTTGCCGTTTCGGTATTCAATTACCGTACTTGCGCTTTTTTTGGCTTTCAGCCCGTAATGGCGCAATTTATCACTTGCCTGGCTTCCGAATTTCGACGCGGCGGTAGGAACCACAAGGCATGCGGGCGTCATAGGTAGAGCAGCGATGAATACCGCGGAAGCAAAGCGACGAAGTAATAAGTAGCGGTAAAAAGCGGCAGACAAGCAAAGAACGGCAAACAAATGAGCAGAAGATTAACAGCCAGGAGAAGAGTTGGAGCTTGTGTAAACCTAAGCAAAAACAAAAACCAAAAATATAAGACGCTTGGCTTAAGTGGTCGTGACGCATACGCACTGCATAAATCCGCGTTTAATTTTCGGCAAATATTTCATAAATAACAGCGCCGTGGCAACGCTTTGCCGAAAGGCTCGATATTGCTTTATCTCTGTATTTTTGTTGTAATATTTTATATTCTTCGCAGCTTATCGGTACTCACCTCACGTTTCTCATATAAAATTTGTGTTGTATTTTAATATTTTCTATTAATTTTTTATTCTCGCTCTCACAAACACTCACTCTTTTTCTTACTCCTGTTTATAGCTTTCATCGACAGCGAAAGTGGCACGCTGGTTCCAGCAGCTACCCTGGCATACAGCCTCACTGTCACGTCCTGAAAGCGGCTTCGTTTCGGGCGATTCACGTTCGGAGAAATTCCATTGCGAGGAGTTCCACTACACCAAGGAGCCTGATGATTTATGCGATGAATTTCTGCTGGTCGAGGGAAGCAGCACCATTTGGACGAAATTGAGTGCAAAGAAGCAGCGTAAATTGCTCGGCATGCGGCTGGGCAAAGTGACGACATTTTGAGAATATTTGATGAAATTACAAGAAAAATTAATGTGCTAAGTCAGGGCATTAGGCGCAGCATAACGGCAGTTAGTTTATAAGAAAGCAGACTTAAATTTTAAACAACAAAAGAAAATGAAGTATGTGCGTTGGCAACGCTGGCATGCATGCTGATAATGAAGTCAATATATTATATTTAGAATAACGGCAGTTAAGCAGCTGCGCAAGCTTAGTTAAGTTCGTTATAGGTTTTTATAATTTTTTACACGAAAATTAATTTTAAGCATACGAAGTTAGCGCTTGCAAAATTTATTTGTTGGTGTGTCATGCAATTTAATGGCATGCCATACGCTATCTTTAGAAATTAATGTCAGTGCATAATTTTTACTTTCGAGCATTTTCGGTTGGTGAGTATTACTTTAATATTTAAACAATAATTTAAGCTACAAAATAATATATATGAGCTAATCCAACAATACTTCATACAAAATATATTGCAATATTGCGAAATTTATTAAACTTAAACCAGCGTGCTTGAGTTAAAACCGAAAAGTTGTAGGTGGCAATTTTAAAAACTAAAATCCTATTAATTCCAGTTTTACTTCTACACACTCCCAATCTTTTTGACATGCTATTATAGCTCTGTGCGCCTAACGTGGTTTAAAATGCCTTCAAGTAAACGGAATAAATTATTTATACGAGTATATGTTATAATATACAATAATATATATATAGATATGGTATATATCGGAAAGTGAAGATTAATGGTTTTTGATGCTCGTCCGTCAGTGCATTTTTCCAGCTGTGCAAGCAAATATAAATCTTAAGGAAGCTCGAAACACAACCTGCATGACACTTTGAACACAGCCAATTGTACCGAATTTCGTTATTGTCGCGCCTGCCAAATGTTATTTTTCGAAAATACATAAGCTTTACCTATATATGTTTTAATATATTCTGGAAAAAAATAGACATCGATCCACTTTTTAATAACTTTCAGCCTAAACACCGCATAAACTGTTGGATCTTTGTTAACACCTCAAAAGAGCATTCTTTTTTACCAATTACTGAATAATATCGGGTTTAGACCGCCTTCCTTCTATATAACGGTATTTTTAAAAATTACAAAAACTATTGTACGAAAACTTTTTGATAAAAAGGTCGCAACATATAAAAATTATGATAATGCATTCATCTTCCATATGAATAAATACACAAATTGGTCAATAGGCGTGACCTTGACGACTTGCAGTTGAAATTGAAAACATGCTAAATTGATTTATCATCCAAATTTAGACCATAAATTTATTTTGATGCCCTCCTAGTGAAGTTATTTCCAAAAAAATTCCAAACACAAAGTCATTCGATTTCGGAAACTTTAAACAGATATATACAACATAACAATAAAATTTATCGATTTGCATGAACTCGCTTCAAAAAATTGAAGAAAGTGGTTGATGGTATATAATTCCATACTTTCGGGTATGCATCTATATATATACCCCATTTGAAACATGAGAGTTTCTAGATTTCCCGTGGACATGATATCGTAAATATTTTATATAGATAATGGATTCAATGCTTCTTTTAATGTTTTTTAGCGTCTAAAAGAGGTGATATAGGCAGGTACATTTCTGCGCTAGACGCCATATGCCGAATACCATATATTGAAAATCGGGCGCTCTGAATTTTTCTATATACATAGATATTTGGTGAATGAGAGATGCCTCAAAAGATTTTGTTTAAAGTATGTGGCTTTGTATAATCTGCTTTGGTATCAAAAATTAATAAAGTCAGTTCTAACTTATTCTTAGCTTTTTTTATATCCAAAGCACTGAATCGCATCGCTATTCCTGACTTTATTCTGTTAATTTTAGCAAGAGTTTGAGATATCATAACAAAATGTGGCGAGAAAGTGTTAAGGTGTGATACCAAAAATGTATGTATCCACAATTTCATTTTGTACCTCCTTTGATTTAAACACTAGGATGTAGCGAAAAATTTTTTTTTATAATTTTTTTGCTTAGCCTGGGGGTAAAATCTGTAGATTTTAAAAAAAGAATGTTTGGACAAAAAAAACAAAAAAATTTTAACATCTAGAGGTGGCGCACGCAGTTTTAAAGTTAATTTGGAGTAAAAATTTTTTCTGGACAAGAAAAAATTATATTTGGTTTAAACTCTTTACTACCGAATGTGACGGTTTTTGACTCAAAATTTATTTTATCGCTTAAGGAAAGCATGTTGTCGCTTAAAACTTTTTTTTAAACTCCAATAATGACTACAAACATCTTCTTTAAGTTGATAACTTTTAATTGGCCAGAAAGGGAACTCTCAACAGCTTTTTTTACGAAATAAAAATTTTAGCTCGAAAATTTACTTTAAAACTGAGTCCGACTGATGTTGAGGAAAAAATTTTATTTTTTTATAATCTACAGATTTTACCCCCAGGCTAAGCAAAAAATAATTTTTTTTTCGCTCCACCCTATTAAATACCATACATACCCTATATTGGCCGGTATGAGAAATTTCTTATTACAATTTTATGGGAGTACCAATTATGGATAAAATCCTTATCGTTTCTTATCCTGCCTGTAAATAAGAGTTATAAAAATGTCCATTTGTAGACTTGATTATAAAATATGTAGTTTGAATATTAGATAACACACATATTATCGAAGCTAGTAGACATATCTAAAGAATATGCTAATTTGGTACTAAAATGGAAAGACTGATTTCGAAGGTAATATTTTTTACGCAGGTATCAATTGAGTTACGTGCCTGTAATTCTCACACAAAAGAGTATCTAACATTTGGCTGCGCTTGAACTTAGCTAACTCTTCTTAATTGTGTTATTTTTCTTTATATTGGTTGCTATTCTCAACGATTCAATAACTCATAATTCGAACTGAGCAATTTATAAATTAAAAGAATTAACAAAAAATAATCCCGGAAAGGTGATATATGCATTAAAAATTCGAAAATTTTATAATTAAATTTTAAAATAATTCTAACGGCCAAAATCAGTAATTTATTTAAGGAGTTATAATGACAGCTTAAAAAAGGCGATTTTTGGGGTTATGAAAAAAGAACTACTTTATCAAGTATTTAAAATTTTGAGTGTATATTTATACTTGCTTTAAGAATACACAGTAAAATTGATGAAAAAAAAAAATATCTTCGAGTTACACGTGATCTCCGACGGCGCTAAACACAGGTTCTTTATTACTATAGTAATTCTGGTATTCTTAATGTATGACACCTATCAAAAAAATCTCTACTAAAAGATGCAATGACCTGCGGTGGAAAAATTAAAAATTAACAAAATGACGGCATTATTAAAATAAATTGAGTTTCCCCCAACATTTTAGTTGGTTTAGGTCGGTCAAAATTCGATATTTGAGAAGATCAGAAAACTGTTAGGTCATTGTATGGAGAACTACCAGTATATACAGAAAATGGGAAAAAATGTATAGGGACCAGAACATATGAATTTTAAAAATTATTATTTTTTTCACACTATATTATTATTTTGCTATATTTCATATATATTTTGGATTTCAACTGAATACGAAAAGTATTATATAACATATTTTCTTGGTTGCTCATATATGTATACTAAGGATTATTATAATTTTAACTTATTTGGAAACTGTAATGAGTTTTGAAGTGTTGGCGTACAGCTTAAAGCAGACTATTTGCATTTATAATGTAATCGATTGAGCATATATGTATACACCTACATACTTATACATATGGTAGATATGTGCCTGCATCAATGAAAGCTGCCATGTTAAGCAAATGATAAGCTAAAAATAACACACAATACGATTTGTTTGTAAAATTGTAATGTGCGTAGTAATCCGTTAAGCGTTAGGCCACATAATTTTACCGTTAGTTAACTAACAACACAAACAAAGTAATGCAAAAAAAAAAAAAAACAAAGATAAACGAAAGCTTAGGTTTATATATTTAAAGATATCAAACAGTCAAGCAATCAATTACCGTTATGTTGGCATGAAAAGTAAACAAACATTATCAGCGCATATATGTATTGAATTATAAAATACACATATTAATCATACGCCATGGCGGCCCAACACAGCGCCCTCTCATCTGAATACTGCTAGAATTAAAGGTGTAAAAAAGTTAAAGAGCACAAAAATATATACAAACATATGAGTGTATGATAAGTGTGTAAAACTGTATAAGTGTATATGTGTGTCAGCAGACAATATTTGCCTCAAGTAAAATATGCATAACTGTGAAAATTGATGATTGCTTCCAAGTATGATAAGCATATTGAAACAAATTTGGCAAAATTATGCTAGACAAACAAACAAGTGCACAAGCAACACAAACATATAAAAACAACAAATACAAACTCATTTTTTACTTGTCTAGCACAATCAGCTGTGGCACAGTACAGACCAAAATATTATTATTATTATTTTTTTTTTTTGTGTTGTACTTTTTTCTAATGCAAAAGCGCTTGGGGCGGTAGGGGGTGCATAGACTTCAATTTGGTTTTTCATGTTTTATGCAGATGGAAAACTCATCAAATAAACAAACAAATTGCATATACCTTTAGTTAGCTAGATAATATTATGCATAGCGAGCAATTTGCGCAGTGAGCAGTGGTACTCGCATTCTCAGTAGTAAATTTTTAGTCTCATATCAGCGAATCTTAATCATTGTAAGAGACCAAAGTCGGGTTTATGTGATCGGAACGGACCAGGACTTTTATACGGCCAAGATTTGTCAACGCGGTAGAATTCTGCCGTTACAACAACAATAACCATAAAGAGAGTTTAGAGTACAATTATGAGTTAGCCGAAACTCTTCTTGCAAAAATTTGTTCTTTTCTTGCTGAAATTTCAAAAATTCAAAAATGTTTCCAATAAATCTTCAATGTAACAACAACAATTATATATGCTATTTATAAATTTTCTTAAATATTCCTTTTCCTGCCCTCAAGTGGCACTAAAGCCAATACAAAGATTGTTATTTGTAAGAATTTGGCGCCAAGCGACATTATTAACACTAATTGACGAGGGTCTTCTTTTTGAATGGTATTTTAATAGTAAACACTAATAAATCCACTCTACAGAGCAATTTGACCATTGGCATTATGCTGAGTGTCCTCATTAAGCAGCTACTCAAACCTTGTGCTCTCGCTAACTCCTGAAGGATGATTGCTTTAATTATTGCTCTTAAAACTATGCTATGAAATTTCATTTAAGATGCTGTGAGACCTAAATTTGTTTTCCCGAAGCCTCTGCTGACTGGGTATACCAATACACAATATTTTAGTCATATTATCAATAAGGCTCAAGCACATGCTAATATGAAAACCAACAAGAAATCATGCGAATGTGGCTGACAAACGAGCATATGACTATGGCGCGTGTAAGCCAGTGCAAGAAACATATAACATTAGGGTGGCTCATATACTATTAAAAATAGAAAAGGATTTTGTAGCAATATTTTCTGGCTTATCTCACATTTTGTGATGACAACGAAAGTTACTAGACTAATAGTTTGACTTTGTATAGATGATATTTTAATATTTTTAATTTTCATAAAATATTAAATCAGCTTTCTTGAAAGCTATTTCCATAAAAATTAAAATTTTGCAGCGCTAAATTAATTTTATAATCATAATTTGTAGTCGTATACACACACTAAAAAATTGTTGCCAACAAAAAAAATCAGTTCTGCCACAATCACTTCACCCCTCATATCTACGGCTTGAAGTTACCCACACATGCATATTATATTCACATATGCTTGCAGGCAGACCTATTAGATAAACATTGCTGTGGTAGCACAAATGTATCAATATTATATTCAATATGTACACACACACACACACACTTTTTCATACTCATCTTTTGTATAACATTAGCTTCATGCGTTTTTTGCATACTTACAGGCGCTGTACGTGCTGATGTTGAAAGTAATGTGTAGTTATGAGATACTTTCGAATTTTCAAGAAAAAATATACTTACGCCACTTATCTGCATACATACACACACATAATCACATTAGCATGAAAATAAGTATTTTTTCGCTTTTTCGCATTTTTGCAGAAAATTGTGCTTTCTTAGAAATGAGTCTACAAAATGCTGATTAACAGATCACACATTTATTTAAGCTAGTAAAAGACTAAAAGAAAAAGCAGCAGTTTTAATGTAGATCTTAATGTAGGTGGCTTTTCGAATGTTAGAGTTAATATCAAATTTAATATATGCTTAGCGTTAAGACTTTTATACTTTTGTACGCTAGTATATAGGCACATCACACATACATAATTATATGGTAATCATCACACATGCATAATTAAAGGTAAAGTCAGAAGTCATTTTAAAGTTAATAAAATAAATTCTGTAAACTTATTTAGGTATAAATATAAATTAGAATACATATATATGTACATACATGGAAATATACATATACATTAGGGTGTCGTTTATATAAAAAATAAATTTTTTTTTGCATGCGTTTCCTTGTATTTCAGGTTTTTTCTTTAAAAAAAATTATCTAACCTAAACAATATCTTTAATTTCAATATAAATCGTGCCTAAATACTGTTACTTTTCCGTTTTATATAACAACGATTTTTTTATCGTTTGCATTAAACAAGCAAACCCACAACTTTGATATTCTAAAACAAAACTTTCCGTTCTACAAACAAAGGTCCGTTAATGCTTTTCTTAAAAGCTTGCTTTAAAAGTTATACGCAGTTGAAGTTATGCATTAAATGTACTGATCACTCATGGAAGTGCCGTACACTCTATGTTGCGCATACGACATGGTGTACTGTATGAATGCTCAGTACATTTAATGTAGTTGAAACTTTAATTACGTGCAATCTTTAAAGAAATGTTTTTATGAAAAAAAATAAAACGGCAGCAAGAATCAAATCAAATTCTATATAACGGTCACCCTAATATACCAATACCTATGTGAGATTACTCTTTTATAATCCACTTCATGCAAAAAAAAAAAATAATATAATATAAGCACCATTGCGAGTACGATTTTCGATTTTCAATTCAAGCTTCTTTATTATGATTTTAGAAATGAACGCAGCCATTTAAATGTTGAGACTGAAGTTCTTTTTTACGATTTGGTAATAACGCGCTTGACTAAATACGAAAAGGCATGCATTAAAGCGCACACACAGACACATGTATGAATATGTATTGGTGCACAAATTAAAGCATTATTGAAAATAAATAAATGCTAAATTTGACTAAATTATTTTTGCTTCAATAAAATACAATATTTAAGATTAGAGACTAAAACTTTGTTTCTAAAATTATTTCTCTAAGTTTTCCAAAAAATTATAATAAAATAACATAATTAAATTAGACAATTTAAGTGTAAAGATATTTAATAAAAAAAAATTAATAATAAGAATTAAATTTGATAATAAACTCAATTAGCGAGTTAATATAAACTATATATGTGTATAGTTATGCTAATGCACGAGTATGGTATATGTTTAATAACTTAAGCTGAAACGAATTACAGTTTATATAAAATTTTATACTACCTTGTTTTATTGCAGAAGCTGTACCCAGAGTTGCAAATAATGTCATAAAAAATTATTGAATTAACAAAAAAAAATTTTTTTATTTGATGATCCTTAAAATCATAATTAGAAATAATTTTTTAATTCCAAATACAAAATATCGGATTCAACACTTTTCAATCAATTATAATTTCTAATTATTAGTCCCAGCAAAATCAGATTAAATATTTATTTCAAATACCAAATATCAATTTTTAATTATGTTTCAATTCAATTTTAGTTTGAATTAATAATTAAATTTTCAATTTTATTTTGCGGTCTTCAAAGCTTTAGATTAGCGAGTCGATAAAATAATGTTAGAGGCATGTTACAAGAAATGCATTACTCGATATTAAGATTATGTCGAAGAATATTGGCAGAGCAAAGGCTTTCAGGCCCTTGCAGTATAACTACTTAAATATACACTATATAATTATCGTATGGTAGTTATATAAAAGTAGCTCAGATGTGACAATTTAACTTTTTCAGTCGATTGGTTCCTAGGAAAGTGGCCATCTAGGAGTAGTTTTAACGACTTTTCAATGCGAAATAATGTGACGTAAGGATTCATGACACCCTTCAGCACTTTCACAGAAGGCTTTCCATGAAATTCATTTTGCCCGCTTTACGTGTATTTCCGACTTGTGTATAGCAAGTCTTGTCTTATACAGCGTCCAATCGCCGCTAGAGTAGCTTTTGCAGACTTTTTACCTATTCAGTATTCTACTTAAAGATTTGTTCTTACATCCGAGCCAATAATGATGTTTACGCATAAAGAGGCATAAATAAATATCGAAGGAATAGATAGATAAATTACTTGTAGATAACTTTTATGGCGTGAGAAATAGTAGAGTAAGATCGAAAATGTAGCTTTCCTAGCGCAAGATAAATAAATATCAGATTATTTAATATATTTCAGTTATACTAGAAAGAAGCATTTTTAGTAGATGAAAAATAGTTGTATATTTTTGAAGGTAAAATAATTAACACAAAGTTCTCTGCAACACCGTACGACAACTATGATTAACTTACGTTAAGTGTCTAAGGCAACGCTTAAGTAAAACATCCGCCACTCATTTGCAGAGTGAACCTAAAGTGCTCCAATTAATTTAATGACAAATTTATGTAGAGTGGCAAAACACTCTTAACTTGCAACAAGCAGAAGACAAAATGGCAAAAAGCGAAATCGAGTTTAGCCTTTGAGGGTTATAATGCATGACAGCGATGACCTGAGAAGTCAACGTTACATTCGCCACTGTACTGAAGATAAATGATGGGGACTAGTTGGTAATTCATTACGTCCACTGGTGGTCACTATGTCACAGCAAGTCGGCTGCTATGGAAACCATTAGTATGTGTTTAAGCACATACAAGTATATGCGTAAATTAATCACTGGCTCGTGATTCGATTGCAAGCTTCAGGTCTGAACAACATTATTGAAAACTAACAATCAGCCAATGTGTAATTGATTTCCGACATCACACCACTTGCTAGCTGATTATTGATTGATTGTCGGGTTTTGAATATCGAATGAGGCCAGAAATGCCGTAAATAGCGAGCATTTTAATACAATGTTGACCGAATTTTTTTTCCCAGAATTTGACTAAATTGACACGCACGATCTTTATTTCCAACAAGACGGTGCATCGCCTCATGTTTCACCTCTAAAGTGTGGCGACTCGTTAGTTTCGAGAAATGGCCCACTCCAATGGCTGTTTTGCCGTTTTGATCAAATTTGAGTGTTTTATATAATTTTAAGATCACGTCGTTCTTGTTGGTAGACGCTATACTCTGGCTTTGTTGTTGTCTTTCGACGCTACATTATTTAATTCCGAGTAGAAATTTGAGAATTACAAAACACTGTTTTTTCATAAAAAATTTACTAAAATTTTGTTTTTCTTCTAAGAACATTAAAAATGGCAACTCGTGGAGCGACATCTCATCCATCACCTCACAAAACCTCGCGTATGTAAATTATTAATTTGCATATAACATTATCTATTAGATTTTATATACCCTTAATAATGTATGAAAAGTTTGCTGCAAAGTTAATAACACACAGAAGGAAACGTCGGAGACCCTGTCAAGTATATGTACAAGTATATATTTATTTATATATAAATGATCAGCTTGACAAGCTGAGTCGATTTAGTCTTTAGTCTGTCTGTCTGTCCGTCTGTCTTTACGCGAACTAGTCAGATATCGTTTTGAACTTTTGCACACGTCACGTTCTCCCACAAGAATCTTTTCGAAATTTGGCATAAATTATTGTCCATATTGTTACAATCTCCGATTATATTGTTCAGATCAGATCGGACCACAATAGCAAAACCAAACCAAACAAACTTAACGATCAATAAAATGTAAAACTCTTTATATATCCTTTTATGCTATAAGAAATATATCTGTGAAGGGTATTACAGCGCCAGTGCAGCAAAAGTCAACGTTTCTTCGCCGCTTTTCCTCATTTGAGGTGCAGCAGCAACAGTGAGATAGGTAGGTACAAAGAATGCCGGCCAACAAGATAAGCCGAGCAATTTTCGTTAGAAGCAAGAGAATTTATGAGCAAAATAAGCGATAACCGCGCTAAGCGTTGCAATCGGCCTCCCCTCCACTGCTAGCCGTCGTCCATCAATGTGCAAATAACACGAAGAAGCGCATGAAAAATGAAGCAAAAAAATAAAATAAAATAAAAATGAGGTAGTGAAAGAAAGACAGAGAATGAGGATGAGAAATTCAGCGCTAACATACGCCAAATGTCTATCACTCAAGCTTGGACGCTACGAGCGAAACATAAATTTTCAAACGTGTAATTACTCTCCACCCAAACGCGAAGAAGCGCAGTCAAAGTGAGTAGCATGCGACATTTTCTGCCAAAACGATTGTGTAAGGACATTTATAAAGTCACTATATGGCAGCTTGGCTGTGTACGCTTCACTTGTGTAGGCGTACGGCCGTGTGAGGTGAAGTAGAAATGAAGCATAAAAGAACATGTCACGTTGCTGCGCTTTTAGCGTGGACAACATTTAGTTGGAAATTTATTTTTTGCAAAACATATTTTGACAGCAACACGTTTTTTGGAGGTTAGTTATGGTAACTGACAGCCCGCTAGGAAATTTGAGCGGAATACAAAATAAGTGAAAAGAAAGAGAGAGAGAAAGGATAGGAAAGACAAGAAAATACGGTTGTACACCCTTCACAAATAAAAATTTATTTTTTATAAAAAGATTCGAATTTGATCGATCAGCTTGCATGGCAGCTATATGCTATAGTGGTCCGATATCGATAAATAAGTAGCTTTTTGAGTAGAAAAGTACGTGTGCCAAGTTTCAGATCGATATAAAACTGCGGGACTAGTCCGCGTATATGTAGAGGGACAGACTGAAGAACGAACATGTCTAAATCGACTTAGCTCTACACACTGATCTTCTATATATAGCTATATTTTACAGGGCCTCCGATATTTTCTCCTTTGTAGAAAACTTATTATACTCTGTTCAGGTTATAAAATGAAGTGAAGTCATAAGACTTGAGACAGACTTGGTTTATACAGTTGGATGTAGTATAGCTTTCACTGAGGTATAGAGTTACATATTACATATGTGTGAACAGTTCCTAACTAATAAGTTGAGACACTTCCAACTACATGCCTTTAAAATATTTTTATTTATTAGAGCGACGAAGTAATTCTTTTGTCACCAGTCCAAGAAATGATCATGTGTATATATGTACAGTTCTCTGAAGTCTTTATCCGCTGGAGAGTTTCTAAACTATTCGCCCGTCGCATCTTTAGATGTCGTAAGTCTCCGCTTTAATATTGATATCAACTCTCGATGAATACAACTCTACATGATGCTCTACTTATTGCCTGAAAACACTGCGATTTAAGAGAACATGTCAAATGCTCGTCAGCTGAAGATTTATTCTAGTTTTTTTTTAGAGCCTAGAGGAAGCTCAAGCGGTCCAACAACCAAACCATTGGGTATAAGTACTTTACATACACCCACGGCTCTAAACTCACGATTGGTGTTGAAGCTACCTTACGCTGTGCACGCTTTAATGGAACTAAAAAACATATATTTCTTAGTTTGCATGAGCGCCGTTAGTGCTTCCACCAAAATTCCGACAGGGTTCGCAATTAAAAAAAAAAATTAAATAAAAATAAAAAATAAAAATTTACTACCGGGAGTATAAAGTTCCTGCACGCGATTTTACACAAATGCAAACTGAGAAGCACATATGTCGATGCACACATACATATATATATATAATATATATATACAAGACAAACGCATATATGTGTATTTGCATATGAGCACAAGTATATTTGTGAGTGAAATTTTTTTGTTTACTGTCCCCGCTACTCTGAACTCGGCTGTGTACCATGTAAGTGGGTTCGACGCATTTATGCCACGTTAACGCCTATTTATGACCTCAAACACACCTACCACACACACGCACACACATATACAAACACATTTTCACAAGCCGAAAGCAACGCGGCCGCCCATTAGGAGGCAATGCGACTCCACATCATCACTCATTCCCCGGTGTCCCGACTATTGTTTGCATTTCTAAGTGAATGACAATGAATGACTGGGATCAGCGTTAGCGCACACAAAAAACCGCCAGCTAAGCGAAATAAAAATGTGGCGGAAAGTGGCAAAAAATGAAAAGGAGACAAGCGAAATGGCGCAAACATGTTATTGCGCCTCATAAACAACAATGGTGACGACGGCGGTGGCGGAGGCGGCGGCGGCAGCAGTCGCGCAGGCGAAGCAACAATTTGTTCACACATATGCACACATAAATACAAACATGCATAAGCGAATATGCATGTACTTAGACGAAAATAATGTATGTGGCAGCAGGTGATGAGGGGGCGGAGGGGTCATGGGGATGGTCAGTGACAACAAATTCGCTTCACTTGCTTATTTTCCAGTTGACTGCGGTCTGGTAATTATTAGTAGCAACATAGTTCGGTCGTGAATACGGTGCACAACGGACGTGTTCCGAGCTGAGTCGCCTTCGTGTACAGGCTCCTCTGTGTGTTGCGTCGCTTTGACGGCATCATCACAACTCAAAGTGCTTAGTAAGCCAGAAAACTTTTTAAAGTCCGTATGGCAATGCAAAAGGCTGCGGAAAATATCTCTAGCGATGGTGTTTTAGGCGCTGCAGCTTCCACTACCAGCTCAACTGTGGCAACCACAAACTCTGAGACAACGCTACCACGCTTTTCAACAGTCACCGCCGTTGGCGCTGCCACCACTACTGCCACAATCGTTGAACCACCATCAACACTTTCATCGCAGGAAACTCTTCCACCACTATCGGTCTGCATGGCAGACAATGCAACGGGCGTCATGCCACATGTTGCAGCAACACCTATTGTCGATTTGGTGACCGCGTCCTCCTCCTCTGCACCTCCACCATTAACGGCATTGCAGTCGCTGGGTGAGCGTCGTCCAGCAGGTATACTGCGTTTGGATATGAATAAGCCGAGACGTTCATCAGGTGGTTCCGTCGAGTTTCGAGCTCAGCCACAAATGCTCGGCGAGGTAAGTCAATAGCAAGCAGTGTTTCTGGCATAATTTATTATAGTTTTCAATGCGTTTGCATGAAATTGATTTGGTCTGTGGTTTTAAATTTCTAACATAAATCTGTGCCGAATTAGCGTAAGCTGCATAGTAACTATGTTAAATGTGTATTAAATAAAACATAAAGAAATTCTTCAAAGAAGTATTTAACTAGTATATCCACCAAAACCCTATAACGGTAATATAGTACCGTGTATTAGGTTTCGAACAATCAGTTATTGGCATAAAATTTCCACACAAATTAATTTAGCTATTTTTCAAAACATCCTCAGTGCTAAAAATTGCCCAGCTTTAAGTTAATAAAGTTGTCCTAAAACATTTAAGTGTCCCCTAAAGTATCATATGTTATTTTTGAAAATACGATCTCATCGAACAAACTACTAAAATTTCAAATAGTGATATCCCTACTTTGGCTCTGTTATAGTAAATTCGTGTTGTACACTGCAAACCCGAAATTACTGATAATTTCGTGTTTAGAATTTAAGAAACGGAATCTCAATCACATTAAACGACCCATTTCAGAGTCTATGATATATGAAACAAATTCGTATTTTCCTAACCGATTCTTGTCTTAATAGAACTGTTTATATAATATCCCTAGAAAATGTATATTTTTAAGCATTTAAAATATAAAAACAAATAATTTAATCCGAATTAATAGTTACTATACCATTGAGATCAACATTCGAAATATTCTCCTAGGATACATAACATTTAGTACAGATCGATCTAAAAAATATGCTCAATTGATAGGAGAACAGTTCAACGGCATACAAAGTAGTAACAAAAATTGCTTGACACGTTGTTGCGATATGAAGATAGTAATGTAAAGTTCCAAAAGCTGAAAAGAACTATAAAAGAGTGAGTCTAATGCAATAATTGTACAATTGCAAACTGCGCGCGCAAGCCTAATCGATAAATATTTTTTCCCAAGATTCGTACAACCTTTTTTATGTTCGTGTGAAATTTGATTTCCATATCTTAATTAGTGGGTTTAATCATTAAATCCGTTTCGATCGAAAAATTTGCTGGTTCAGTCGAATCAAATTAGGTTGGAATCATTAAAACCGTATTGAAAACAAAATTTTCGACGGAGTTGAACTCACTTACCGTACTTAATAGGTGGCGCTAATTTCGAAATCATTGAAACCGCAAATCGAGAATAATTGTCGAAATCTATCCGTTGATGAGTGAGTTGCGGAAATTTAAAAAAAATGGGGCAATTGTAAGTGTTTATGTGAAAAAATTGCTAAGGGCGCACTAAATTATGTTTAAATGTGTATTTTAGAAACAAGAGACAAAAACACACCAACAAAAATAAATTTGAATTATATATTTAAGGGTCTTCATAAAGATGAAAGAAGATATGAAAAATTATTATGCATTTATATTAACGATGCATTTACAGGGTTGGACAGATTTTAAGTTTGCAATTAAATAGAAAATGATAAAATATTCAAAAATAATTTCTGAAAAAGGTGGCCCAGTAACTTAAAGTACACAAAAAAAAGTGAATTTATACAATACATCAGTTAGAGGATTAAAAGGCATTCAAAGTTTGGGTTGTTCTCCAGTAACTGCAACAAATATTTCGGATGAGCTCCCTGAAAAAAGTACCGGCAATAAAAGACTAATTGATGCAATTTATACCCAGCCCCAAAATGAATCATCATAGTATTTAACAAAAAACACAAAGCGAAAAAAATAAATAGTCAAAACGAGATGGAGAAAAATGTTTCAAAAGGGCTCAACATGCTTATGAAAATTTTTGATCCAAAATTCTTTCCGTATCGATATCGATAAAACATTTTGCTTATGGTAACGCAGGTTATCGACGCTATCAATTATCGCAAGAAATTTTCCGATCGAAAATTCTTTCCGTATCCAATTTGATTTCAATGCGGTATGAATCATTAGACGCATTGTGTATTCATGACGCAAAACTTTACTTATGCGAGTCGTCTGCGTATGTTAATGAGCATAATATCGAAAAAGTTAAATAAATAGTGCTAGAAAATGGCGTGTTGGCATAAGAGAGATTGCAGAGGATCTCAACATTTCTTATAGATCGACTCAACACATTCTGGTTAATGTTTTGGGTATGAAGCCTGTCAATGCTAGACTCGTTGAAAAATAACTAAAACTTTTGCTGAAATTACGTCGAGTAGATATCGCAAAAGAAATGATTGGCAACGTAACTGAAGACCCCATATTCATCACACTTATCATTACTGGTGACAAGACGTGGGTTTTTATGTCGACAAAACTGTCTAACAAACTAGCCAATGGCTATCAAAAATGAAGGACTAAGGTAAATTGGATTAAGTGTCGGGTCAAATAATTTTTACTCAAGAGGATGTTGGTATCATCTTGAGCTCTCTTGTAGGCGCTTTCATAGTAACCATATGTTAGCGTAAAACTAACTTTTCCTACTAAGAGTTTTAATTTGAACGCAAACTGGTTACACCAATTTTATCGTCATTTCAATTTAAGCATTTCGGTAAGTTTTAAAGTGAAGATCAGAGTGTTTTCATCTATGCATGAGTAAGAGTAAAATATTCGCGCTCAAATAAAAAATATAGTTAACAACTCCTCTAACGTCTGTAACGCGACCTGTTAATTTTACACTCTCCGATTATCTGATGGCGAGAATGGTATAAAATTGGCGTACAAATACTTGTAATTATAAGACTATTGCTTCTTCTCTATTGCCATTGATATTCAAACCAAAAACGTAGCACAACCATACCCACATGCATTGGTATGTATAGCTCGGGATAATAAAGTGTGGTAGCGCCCTCATTTAACGCGATAAAATCCCACATTTTATGCAAAAAACCTTACATAAAAGTTTGGCTGTGTGTATGCGTGTGTATAATGTCTATATTTATACATACCTATGTATGTATGTACAATACATATAGGTATGTGTAATTGAATTTCAATAGCTCGCATGCACATCGAATGCGACTGGAAAGTATTCGTTCTGTTACATTTCCAATAACGGTACATTGCAATGTCCGCTTATTTCCTATTGATATTTAAAACCAAGCGCAGTTAGCAGACGCAACTATCCGCTAGAGCGGCAGTATCAATAAGTTATATACTCATATTAATAAACGTTTACGAAATTGTGTGTTGCGTCAAGAAGCAGAAATATTTTTAAAAAATTAACGCGTTTTTTATGCAATGAAAATATAAATTATTCGTAACTTAGCGGGCTTAAAATGGTAATTGATTCGTATACTTTTAAGGTGTAGCTGTAAAATTTAATATAAATATGTTGTTATATAATATTTTGATCAGCGCAGTAAAGTGCCTCGGTTAAAAAGCTCATAACAACGTTGAGAAATAATATTATATAATACTATCATACAATATGAGTACGAAACAGATAGTAATACCAGAGTTTAAAAACTTTGTGAGTACTAAGTTTGATAAGAATAGCCATAAAAGAAATAAAAATTTTGGGTTAGTGCATTGTATCCGAAAATCATATGACGAATATTATAACAAAATGCTTAATTAGCTTCGGTTATTTATGGCTATATATTAACTATAATACTGTGTAACACTAAAGATGGTAGTTAAGAAGAGCTATCTGATTTAGTTATAATATTGCGTGAATTAGTTAGTTTGAGTACTGCTGGAGATTTCGAAATTCGGTCAAAAAAGCAGTGATGACATATATTCAAATCCCTGTCAACCTAATTATCTTAAGGCAATATGGTGTATTTAGTAGTAAAAAAACTTCTTTTTGATACCGTGAGGACACAAACGTGGCAAGGATTGTTCCACGCGTGACATTTAATTTCGCAATGTGTTCAAAGCAAAAGTTGTTTGTGTCTAAATTTTTCTTGTCGACTTACTAGCAAGCCTTCTATGTTTAAGGAGTTTTAATCACTTATTTAACAAATAAAAATAATATATTTATATTTACAATATTTAATATTTTTCCCAAAAAAATTCGTATTTTGTGAATAAATTTACACTTCAGAGTGGCTTAAAAATCAAAATTGTTACGTAAAATTTTATTCTTCCAATCATTATTTGACATATACAGCTAAGTAGGTCGTGTGAAAATTTCAAGTCGATCAGTCAGCTGTTTCGGAGAAAATTTCCTCACCGAAACTGAAAACAGAATTACGAGAAAAATGCGTCTAAAGCTTTGGTAGCCGATTACACTAAGTTAAACAATTCTTACAAATACGCTTATATCTCCAAAATCATTTGGCGTATCACTTTCAAATTTGCGAAGAAAATTTTCAAATATGTGTACATTGAATATATAAGTAAAAAAAAAAAATTATTTTTTGAAATTCACAAGTGGATATAACCCTTCAAGAGGTACAGCTGGTGTGTTTGTCTAAAATACAGTTGGTTTTTATTTATGAAATTTTAAAATTTTGAGGATACAAAATATTTATACAATATATAAATAAAAAGCTTTCAAAATAATTTAATGTTTAATAAGTTACTTGCTATTTCCCATATTACTAATAAAAACGTCCAGCACTATTGCAGTGATTGCGACCTTCGCCGCAATTAATTAATAATTAAACGCTGAAAAATAAAAAATATTATTAATCTATAAGTTGTTGCCTATAAAATGACCACAATTTTTAGCAGAAATTAAATTTAAGAAAATTACAGACTTTAATAAAATTTGGAATTAGATGGGCATTGAAAAACTCGGAGGTCTTGTACAAGAAAAAATAAATAAAAGCGATCGGTTGATTTGTCTGCTATACTGATGGAGCTGATTGAAGTGAGTGGCTGTATATTTCGACTGAACTTCGTTTTCCCATTCATCACTTGCTTATTGTGTTTTTGTTTTTTCTTGTTAGTTCGAAGCTGTAACTATTGATGTAAGTTTTTTTTAATTATAATCGAATGTTGGTGAGATGGTTTCCTTGTCTTTCTAACAACTTCGCCCAGTTGTGCTTAACGCTTGTCAATATTCAATACTTTCGTTTGAAATATATCTGTGTAGAAACGTAGTACTTCATGATTAACTCATAGCTCGTTATAGAACGAATATCCACCAACATTAAAGCTAAATTTAGTGTCAATATTTTTCGGATTTCTTCTTCAGTAGAAGGTTATTTAAGACATTACGATACCTTATTTGCTTCAGTAGACTACCGTAATTCACTTCAAATCATTTGGAGCGAAAGAGAGTGAGAGAGACCAACCTCGAATCAGTAATCACTTTGATTAAATAATAAAGAAACAATATTGTGATGCTATAAAATTAACATGCAAATTTTTATACCTCCTTCGTTACCCTTTCCATGAGGTGACGAAGCCGCTCCAAAAACGTGATGGGAAGAAATTGTCAAAATCACTATTCCAACATTCTCGCCTTCGATATAAAATGTTGAAGATAGTTCTAATTCAAATAAATAGAAATTACACTATATAGCGTTTTTTATTATTCAAGCTAACTTTTTTTGTGCAAAAATGAGGTTCAAACATCTCGGTAGTCATTCTTGCGGCGAACCAAGTGAATTGACTGGAATTGATTTTAGCCCCCACAACAAATTTATAGCATTTTGAAAGTGCTTTGTCGATTTATGAAGGTCTTTTCGATCAAAAATTTGTTTCTAGACAGCACAAAGGATCGTCATTTTTGGCTGTCCACGTAGAATCCTTCAGGACACTTGTCACAAAGGTCAGCTTAATCTAACTTAACTTTCACCTTTGAAATATGAGATGTCATTTATTAACATTATAGATTTACTGAACTCTCATTATGAGATAAATTAATTAAAATAATTAATTAGTAATCAATAGTTATTTTGCTCTTCCCAAAATTCTCTTTTGGGCCATTTATTGTTATAGCTTCTTCTAAGCGTCTTATCATTCATGTATTTACCATATTTTCACACTGTGTTATTTATGCTCTATTTGTTTCCTACATTTAACATAGTAATGCTTGAATACAGCTTTACGTACCTAAATATGACTCATCCACTCACAACGAGCAAGTTACCGGTGAATTTTTTATTTTGGTAATATTATATTTATGCATATGTATGTGAGTAATTGTATTCATTAGCTTCCCTGCCATTTTTCCATTTACCACCCACACACACTTTTATCAGCACACCCTCTTCGCTCGCACCACAAGCGGGCAAGTATAAAACATTCCGGGTGAGAATAATGAATGTTCTGCGGCGGTTTCGCCAATGACATATCCAGCTGAGGCATTTCTGACATACACACATACATACATACTCACATGCATACGTTCATTCATAGTTGACTTCGCTTTTACTGATTACTTTGCCGCAATGAAGTTCAAAAAACAGAAAATTTCAGCGAAAAAAATAAAAAAAAATCGTTAGCAAAAAATCACGCATGCAAAGGACACCCACGAGCGTGAAAACACGATACACGTGCTCTCTCATAGTGTGAGTATGGTCATGCTAGACCAACTTTACCACGAAGGGCACCAAATTGTAACTGGAGACTTAACAAACCTGAATGTTTTCGCTTACAATGGTCGTAGTTCACCTAAGTGGAAAGGCCAATGCAGAAAAAATTGTGGAGACAGAACTCACATACATATGTATGCTCTCAAATTCATGGTGTAAAAAGATGAAGTTTGGTTTCATTTTCGAAAACGTAGAAAGTAAAATAAAAACTGGATTTTAATTAAGCATGGCTATACCTTTTTTTTCGGAATAATAGAGGGACATAAGAAATTGAGCTACGAACCTACTCATGGTGCGGTTTAGGAAGGGACATATACTATATATACTCTCTCGAAGAGATAAATAAATTTAATAAAAAATTTAATAAAACAGCACGCAATAGGCCTTCAAACATTATTGCTATATAATACCTACATAGATTATGATGGCAAAAAGTATTTTCTCCAGGTATAGGTAAACTTTTTCAGATCCTCTTTATACCTTGTCCATTCAAGTCTATAAATAAAAAAACGGATAACAAAATATCTTAACTCTGATTTTGATCATTCAGTTTGAATGACAGCTATATGCTATAATGGTTCGATGTGAACACAATTTCTTCGGAGCCTTGCTTTAGATAAAAATCGGTGCCAAATTTCGTGTAGATATCTTGTCAAATAAAAAAGTTTTCCATACAAGGAATTAAGTTTGATCGGTCAGCTTGTATCAGCTTCTCGGTGAGAAAAGAACGTGAGCAAAGTTTCGGATCCATATATCAGAAACTGATTACCTTATAGGGCGTCCGACGTCACCAAAAATCGTAACAATTTTACCATAATATCCTGTTCAAGGTATAAAAACTTTGAATTTGTTTTCGAGATATATTTTGTATAGCCAAATTTTCTAATGTAGGTGAAGCACTTTATTAAAGTTCTTTGTTGAAATTTCAAAGTTTTTACGACACCGAATTTTTTGAGAGATTTTGCCAACAAGCCGGTAAAAACGATTGTAGCTAGACTCTTGCCAAAAGCAAATATCTCAGAAACGGTAGGTTTTTGGAAAAATGTATTCATGCATTATTTATAGATAATTTTATGATCTAAAATATTCGTCTAAATTAATTTTTGGATACTACATATCATTTCGTAGAAAATCGCGAAAATAAAATATGTTTGAACTTTGACCTCCGGTATTTGTTGATATACATAGTCCGTGAAATGAAAATCATAACTCAAAAATATCAAAAGCAAATTGGAAGCTGCAGAAAAGCTAACTATTTTCAGAAAAAATGTCGACTTCACAGCTTTTTACACGACCGATGACAAACAATCAACGGAAGCGTATCCAGATTCGATCTTTGAAAAAAATAATATTGATTTTGAAAGTACCGCTTGTCATATTCTTTAAGCACATAGGTGCTTGGTAATATGGCATATAAGTTTAGATTACTTGTAAAAAATAGCTGTCACTAACAAAATCGCGTAAATAATAAACAAAAATACTTGAAGGACCTTCCCTTATATTTATTTATATCTTCTATGCACTGAGTTTATTGAAGACACCTCAAAAGCACTAGGCTTTTTTAACCCCTTACCATAATTGGTAAGGTGAAAAAAGGCGGCTAAAAGATGCCGCATTTGATATTTAATGGGCACTTGTAGAACACTAAGAGAGATATATTTGGCAAAAACAAAAGCTGAGCCGTAGACAAAGTTAGTAATAATAAAATGGTAATTTTGGTTTACCCTAATGTGCAAAGGTGCAAAATTGTTTTGCCTTGTGCACAGTTTTTTCGCAATTTTCTTACCACTAGTGACGTTATCGTGTTCCTTTTTTTTCTATTTTTCGCAGTATAACTCTTATGCTGGCAAAGTCAAAGGTTATACATTGCTGATATCAACGTAGCTGGGTAGAATTGAAGAGCGTATGGCGTTAGACTTTCAGGCCACTCCTTGTTAAATTAAACTGTGCCGACTTTAAGCTTGTACAAGTAGAAATAGTTCCATATGAAACATTAATTTTAAATTCACGAAATGAAAGACGAAGGCGAGACACGTGTAGAAAATTTAGTAAAATAAACAGAGAGTCCATGCAAGCCCCTTTCTTTTTTTTTTGGATTATCTTGCAGGTTATAGGCAGATAGAGCGGACTTATAAACCTAAATTATTTTTTAATTGGAAATTAGCATGACTTTCTAAGTGGTTGGTCAGTCAACTGAGCTGTTAAATGTCTGGCAAATTTTGTAGTTTCTAAACAAAAAAAAAAAAAAACAACAATTAAACAATAATAAAACTGTGGAAAATTATGTTGGTAGTTGTATAATATAAGAGTTGTTTATCAAATAATAATGTTTCATCGGTAGTCACAGACTAGATCCAAGTCAAAACTTATCTACTGCATACAACTCGCTTGACATATGCTACAATAAAATCGTGTAGATGTATGGGAAAACGAAGACAAATCAAAATTTTTTATACTCGTAGTAGTAATTTGAAGCCTTTTTTCGGGTATTAAGCTAATTTATGATTCGGGGCAGGATTGCCAATTAACCAAAACGTAATTTGCAGAAATAATTATTTAGATAAATATCTGGATTTTGAATATCTTTGCCTTTTTAACTAAATATATCTAATTTTTGTTCAAAAATAATTTAGAATACAGCTACCATCTAATTTTCAAAAAATATTAAATACAAATAAAAAAAGAAATATTTATTTTAAGTTGTGACATTTTTTAAACAGCTTAAGGTATAATAATTTTAAAAAATAAGTGTTTATAATAGTCTTAAAATAGAGTTGCCACTTTTTTCAAATATATATAACCTAAAACGAATACTTAGCTATTTCAGTAGTGACATTTTTTATTCAGCTTAAGGGATACAAATTCTAAAATATAAATGTTTATAACAGTCATAAAATAGAGTTGCCACCTTTTAAACTATTTAAACTAAAACAAAAATTTAATTTCATTAGTGACATTTTTTATGCAGCTTAGAGAATGAAAATTTGAAAAAATAAATGTTAATAAAATTCTTAAAATAGAGTTGCCACCTTTTAATATATATATATAACCTAAAATGAAAATTTAGTTTAAACATTAGCATTTTTTATTCTTTAATTTATTATACTTATGAGTATAAATATTTAAGAATATATTATGATGACTTTTTTAAGGGTTGCCATCGGTGTTTTAAATGAATATTAATAACCAATATTAAGTGGCACATAAATATATGTTTGCTGCAAATTATGAATTAAAAAAAGCAAAATATTTATTTCTTTCACACTTTGGGTTATATAAAGAATACCACTTTAACTTATTCCAAGCAAATAAGGGTTACCACTTATCTAAAATATTCATAAAAAATATTAAGTTTTAAGAAAAAAGTAAGTTTTCCGGGAAAAAATATATTTTGTACAACAGAAAGTTTTAAAAATGTTGCCATAGTCAAATTTTCTATCAAAACTTAACACTTGCCCACACATTTAGAGCCATCTCAACCCATCCTAATATACATATTCCCAAATTTAAACGACCTTTCCACAACAAAAGCAACCACTCAATTCACTGTTGTAAAAAATTTTATGTAAAAATGTGCCACAAAGACACTCAAATGACACAGTGTTAGTGGCTGCTTGGTTGGCAGCTGTGGCCAACAAGTTATGCCACACTCCAGCACATACTCGCACGCACTCCTGCCAACCAGAGCAAAAATGCAAAGAATACTCGTTGGCTTAGCTATTGGCCGGAGATGGCATTTCGAGGTGTTGGTCAACACATATTTTCTTGTCAGCTTGAATGCCTCATAAATCTAAGTTTACCCCAATTCCAATGTGCTGCAGGCATTTTGATGTATATGTGTATTGGTGTATCGCTATCATATATGTAGTTTACGCATGCATGGGTATGTGTGCGTGTGTGTTTTGTATATAACATCTTCAGGGTTCATAGCAAATAAATTGGGTTTGGTTTCAAAATGAAAGCAGAAAGCGGAAAACGGAAAACGAAGTTATCAAGAATATATGCAGCAATATTTTCCCCACTTTTTTCTCTCAATGTCTTATTAGTTGACCCAGTTTCGTGAAGTGGCACGCATTTGTTGACCTCAAAAGACACAAAAACCAAATTGGGTTAATTACTTGACATATTCGATGTTGATAGATTGAGGTCTTTAAGTTCTACTTTTCAGATAAATAAGCAATTTGGCATTTGTGTTGCAGTTAAACCAATCATAACAAATGTATTAGTGTTTATATGTGTGTATGTATGTATGATTTTATATAAGTATGTATGCATCTGCAAGTTGTCCTCTTAAATCTCCACGTGACACGCAATCAAAATCACTTTCATCAGATGCTACACGCCATTCGAAGGATTCGATAAGAGTTTCATTGATATGCCTACTACACATACATATATACTAGAGCAGATTTAAGCATGCGCATGTGTATGTGTGTTGTCGAGCGCTCCATTTCAATGATGTTGTCAAACTTTCGAACACCAATAAATATTTATGTTCGTCATTTGCCCTGTGGCTTTTCTTCCACACTACAACTGGTAAATGCAAGCAAACATTATAAACACTTGTTTATGTACTTACCTATATGTACAGTGAAACCTGAGTAAGAGAGAACTGGGTAAGTAGGAAAGCTCTATAAGTGAGAATAATTCTCAGGTCCCGAACTTTGACCTCTCTAAAACCTCTATGAGTGAGAAACAACAACCTCCATAAGTGACAGTCGCTTTTCCCGCTCTGACCGCTATAACTGACAGCCTCTTTTGTATTTACTTCTATAAGTGACAATTTTCCTATGTGTGACTTTCCTATAATTCAAAATTTCCTATAATTAAAATTGTCACGCTCACTGCAGTTCATAAATATCAGTTGCAAAGAACAGTACAGCTCTTACAACAACTTAAAATGTTTGAACGAAAAATTATCGTGTTGTCGTTAAGTGATAAACTGAAAATTAAAAATCTCCTATATAAGCTAGAAACTCGCATTAGTGAGAAACCTCTATAAGCGAGGGTAAAATCATGGTCCCTTCAACTCTCTCTTAACCAGGTTTGACTGTATAAGGTATACATGCATTAGGTTGGTCCTTAGAAAATAAAATTAACGATTTTACGAACTTTCTATTGAATATAAAATATTTATTTTATTTATTTACATTCTAGCACATAAAAACATGCATATGTATATATAAAACATCAGGGTGATCCATAAAAAAGTAAAGTTGCGGCAATTTCGAACTTCCAAAAAAAATTTCTTTTGTTAATTTCCCTCTGGTCCTTTTTCCAATCCAAACACAACGAATATAGTCATATATGGAATAATTAGGGTGGTACTGAGAATATCAAATCCTCGATTTTTTCAAATTTTTTACCGAATATCAAGTATTTATTTCATCACTTTGTCCTTTGGCTTATCTTTCACTTCTTAGAAATAAATTAACAATTTTTTCGAAATTTCGAAAAAGAATAAAACTTTCATTTCCTTCTTATATCTACCACTCAAAATATAACAGGCATGTGTAAATTTAGATACATTAGAGTGGTTCGTAAAAAATTAAATTACAGTTTTTTTTGGTCACGTCCACATTTTGGGTAGTAACTTACTAGGTAGTAACTCCAGGTAGTAAAAATACTTTGTTTTATTTATTTTAGCGAATTTCTATATCAGAATCTTCAACCTGACTGTATGAATATGTCAAAGAGTTTACAACTGCATTAGACTACAATAATATCAACTTTTGTATTCGAGAACAAAAAACCCTGAATTAAAAGTTTTCTTTTTACATTTAAGTACCACCCTAACGGAAGCACATATCAACATATAAATATTTTAACAGCAACATGTGTAAAGCTTTCAACTTAGTGTTAAGTCAAGTTTTCTCCTCACACACACACACATCATAATATATACCATATAAAGTCCTTCGTTGCGTTGTTAAGGACTCACTCCTTTTCCGCTAGCGGAGTGTGACAAAAAAAGGCGCAGACATTTTGTGTATGCCTTTTGGCACGCATCCGCGCCAAGCCGAAACAGGATATTGTACGGTAATCATGTAGCATGTGTATACAATGTGCGTGTGTTGGTGTGTGTGTACGTCTGCAGGATATGGCTGTGTCTATGTGATTTATTAAAAGCGTTTGCTTGTTCCTTTAGAAAATTGCTCTGCAAGTCAAATCTACTCTGGCTTAAAAAAGAAATTGAAAGGATTCGGAAAACGCTTGCTTAACACATTCTCCTTAAAGAATAGATTATTTATTTTTATAAGAATTTTTTAAAAAGACTGATTAATGCACTCAATGCAAGAACATATTGAAGTTTATGCGATGAGAGAATTTTTTTAAGATTTTCCAAATTTTAGTGAATTTACCGAAAATTATGCGACGTAATTCTAACGTGATTTGATCATAACCTCGTTGAATAGTAGTTGTAGGTTCTTTATTGGTTTTTTAGATCAATAAAAATATACCTCACTCTAGAAATCATAGAAGAATTGGTCCAGTGTCCAGTCCAGTATAAAAAACGTGTAAATTTAAAATGAGAAAATGGTGCTAGCACACCATGTACTTTTAAGCATTGACTGTCTAAATGTAAACAGATGATAATGTAATAAATACTACATATATCAGAAAGAATCATGAATTTAATAACAAATTATTTGGAAATTTCGACTTGTATGTGTGTCTTTTCTCTTCTTAAAATCTAGTTAAACTAAATAGCACAGCATTCCGAAACGACTTTCTTCCACTAGTGGGATTTAGAAGTGCAGAGGCACTCGGATAAGCGGAAACTTATATTATTCATTATTAAATATTTCAATTTTAATTTCAATTTTCTCACAGCTATCAATGTTTTGCAAGCTCCAGAATATCCTCATTATATTCTCACTTTATACTATCCCGAACTGGTTTTTAATAATATTATAGTAAGAGTTTTATACAAAGTCGACTTATCCAGAATTTAGAAAAATAGACCTGATCGAGTTCAAAACACACCAAAGATAGTACAACTTTTTGGAAATATTGATGATTTGTATTTAACAGACCGACATATATGGAAATCTGAAACCTTTCTCTAACTCGCCTGTAACATAGACTTAGATTTCAGTACTTTATAAGTTAAATAATTATATGAATCGACTTAAGGACTTGATTTGGATCGGTCAGTTTGTGTGACAGCTATGTATATGCTATCGTGTTTCGATATAGGCGGTTTCGAACGAGCAGCCTCTTGGGGAGAAAAAGACAATTGAAAAATTTTAGAACGATATCTCAACGAACGATATCTCGATACTGAGGGGCTACTGCGCATATACACAAACAGACAGGCGGACATGGAAAAATCAACGCAGCTACAAACTTCGTGGCAAACTTAATATTTACTAATGTAAGCTAAAATATTTATACAAGTATGAGCTTAAGAGCTCTGAATGTTGGTGTATACATTTATAGAAAATGTATTCCTAAAAAAAAAAAAATAAATAAAAAATAGCTGCACTTACATATGGCAAAAAAGGTACTTGTAGCCTTGTAACCTTTCAACTGTAAAAGTTATATAATATTTGCCCAACTTATTGTGATTTAAATGCACAGTATTAAAATGCTTTGCCAGAAATAAACAAATAAAAATAGCTATTTCCATATTTTATTCCGACACCACTTAGTTCCGCACAAGTGCATCTGTCTAGCTGTGTTTGCGGATTTTTATTTATCGCACTTGCTCGACAATTACGCAGTGACGAGCGAACAGTCTGTGCAAAAAGGATATCACACTTCATTGAATTTCAATTGAGATAAGTTGCAAATTTCCGTTTTAAAAATTGATTTTTCACTCCATTTGCATGACAACAATTTCTGTAATAAATCGTTTAATGTGGGGGAAATGATATGCGATTACTATAAGTGTATACCTGTAAGTGTATATATCCACCCCCTTAGGATATAACTAGACAGCATGATTTATGCCATTAAGTGAGGTAAAACACTTTTACACGCATAATTGCTGACAACATATGTTGTTAATACGCTTGAATGCGTAATTTTAAATAAATTTCAAATCGTGATTAGTCAAGACACGAGGCACTTGAAATATATAATTTTGTGCGAGAGCCTCCAGGCAAGCTGAAAAGTACGTATATTTTTTTACACAAACTTTTTTGAAAATTTTTTTTTTTTTTTTGGAATAGTGACCATCGAGAGTGTTATTAATTATAGTGTTCTCTCACCGACACAATTTCTATCTGCTTTCTTCTCATTGTTTTTTATATTACCTAATATTTTGCTAAGATGGAAATTGTGAGTTAGAAAAAAAAACTCCAAGGAATATTAGATGCCTACATTCATGGTTATGGTGTTTCACATAACCATCATTTTTGGTACACTATATGACTATGGATTTAGCAAATATATTGACCTTAGAGCTAATGAGAGGAATGTAAATTACAAACCAAACAATTACCATTCATAATTAAATGGACTTAAAAAAAATTGTCTCTTTTGTAACTTCAACTTGTACACATACCAATGCATATTTATTTACACACCATACATACATTAATGGTCTTCAAAATCGCCAAACGTTAGAGAGTAGCATATCGATTAAAGTATAAAAGATGTTCAAACAAGCGGACAGCATTGGCTGCAATCCTGCACTAACATGTCTCCTGTGCATGTGAAAGTTTGCTTCAATTATTTTTTTGGTGGAAATTAGTATCCCCTAAGCTAAGTTATACCATGCCAATAAAAATGAAGCAAACCAATCAGACACCCAACTTTCGACTTCTGTGTAGGAATCGAAGTGCTGCTCAACCAATGCATGCTACATCGATGAAAAAAAAATGGTAATCGAAAGGGACTAAGTCTGGTGAATATGGTGGGTGGCGTAGCAACACCCAGCCAAGTACTTTAATTGTATCCTGAACCGATTTTGCTTTATGTGCCGGCGCTTTGTTGTGTAACAAAATTACTTTGTCGTGTCTTCTGGCATATTCTGGTCGTTTTTCGATCAATGAATGCTGATAATTGGTTGCCAATAGCGTTTAGTATTAACAATTTGTAATAGGTTTTACAAGCTCATGATATAATACATCTCTCTGATGCCACCAAACACAGAGCATTGCCTTTTTACCGAATCGATCTGTTTCTGCAGGCGATGTTGATGGTTGGTACCGTATTAACCCATGAGTTTCGCCGTTTAGGCTTCTTAAAATAAATACAATTTTCATTGTCAATGGCAATTCGATGCAACACTGATTTTCTTTCTTGCCTTTCACAGCGTTTGAAATTATATATTGTGCAACATTTAACATGACTGCCATTTGCTTTTGACTCAA
This sequence comes from Bactrocera oleae, assembly GCF_042242935.1. Lineage (NCBI taxonomy): Eukaryota > Metazoa > Arthropoda > Insecta > Diptera > Tephritidae > Bactrocera > Bactrocera oleae. Next base: position 59,845,777 of record NC_091540.1, on the reverse strand, counting down.
ATTATCATCTTCATTCAATATTGCGTGTAGTTCGTCGTCTTCGAACTTTTTTGGTGGTCAAAGTAAAAAAGTTTCATCCTAAACAGTTGAAAAGTTATGGTGTTTTTGATGAGGAAATATCTTTTACGATTTTTTTATATAGTAAACATTGAATACTCGCCGAAACCTTTTAAAATTAGGCAAATCCGATTTCTAGCATATAGCTGTCATACAAAGTGAACGATCAAAATCAAGTGCTTGTTTGGAAAAACTTTTTTATTTGACAAGATATCTTCCAAAATTTGGAGCGGATAATTGTTCAAGACCCTGGCACAATGTATGAAGAAATTATTTAGATCCGAGTAATATAGCATATAGCTGTCATATAAACTAAATCCATCAAAATTCAGTCCCTGTATGGAAAACTTTTTTTATTTTACGTAATAACTTCACGAATCAGCCATGACAACGCTAAAATCTCTAGAGAAATTATTCAGATCGATTCTCTATAGCATATAGCTGCCATATGAACTTATCGATAAAATCATGATAAAGATCTTTACTGCTATTACTACTCTTTATGCTATAAGAAATGCATCTGTGAAGGGTATTATAGCTTCACTGCAGCTGAAATTTAACTTTTTCTTTTATTTATTATTACATATTATTAGCCGTACTCCATGTTTGTTACTTTAACGCGTAAAAGGAAATCATTAACGGAAATCCCAACAAGTTTTCCCAAGAGGTTGATAAATCGCTTGAAGCAAAGTTGCCCACTAAAATTATTTTTATGTGACTTAATGAATTTTTATTGTTGTACGAATATGTGAAAATAATAATATACACAGAGTTTTTTGGGTTTAACTAAATTAATGTAACCTTTATTCCTCTTCAAATGCTTAAATAATTATGATAACTTAATCCCAATTGCATTAAGTCATCACACACACTTCCAGCTGTTATCTTTCAGTATAAGAGACGAAATGCGGGAGAGACCTTTAGCGGTGAGAGTAAATGTTGTCAATATACATATGTACATATATAAAGTATATATGTCACTTGCATATGTTTTCGTATGTGGCACGTGCATACAAAAGCTCCAGAAGCATAGTTATACATTCACATAATACATTATTATACATTTATAATGCAGTTTACATACATATATACTTTATATATACATACATACATACATTCAGGCATATTTATAAGCACAAACTCATCTTTCGGTTAACTGTAAATACCATGCGCCCGTATAAATGCTGCTTTAATTAAACCGGCAAATTTAAAAAATGAAGTTACAAATTTTTTCATTATAAATTATCTCACTTTGCATATAAATATTAGGCACGCGCGCTGGGCCACTAACCGTTTTGTTATTATTTTTCGCTTTGTAGTATTGCAAATTAGTTATTTCCGTTTTTAATTTGTCTGCAAAGAGCATGCTTATATATAACATATAAAAACATTCTTAGGGCCTTTGCTCAGCTCTTTGACTGGTAAAAGGCCAGCACCAGCTCACTATGCTGGCTTGGAGGGTTGAGACAGGAAGAATATTTTTTAATTATTACAAAACATATTTATATGTGAGTGTGTCACATGACGCGTATTTCTCACATTGACAACTTTTTCATCAACATCACACAAACGAGAAAACACGCACACATATACTCGTACTAATACATGCATACAAGCTTTTCATCAAGCAAGCATAAGAATTTTGCGATTTTCTTTATCAACCCTTGCATGTTTGATTTTCATTTACATGCGACCGATGACTGCCATAAAAATGTTAGCCACAGCTAACAGCCATTTTAACGGTTATATGGCGTTTAGAGTTGCCGCGCAGCAGCGCTAATGTCCAGCTGTGTAACGAAAATATATTAAAATAAATTTGTATATCCAATTCATTTACCGCATGTGGTGCGTTCGATGTACCGTTATTACCTATACACACATACAAGCGCAACACAAACAAGTCTATGCATATGTATATATTATAGGCATTTCAGTCGACACTCATACGCCGTGGTGTACCCGCCAAACGAATTAATGTATGGTGAACTAATAGATGACACACACTTGCAAACATACATACACAAATGTACATATACACATACACTCGCATATCTCCATGCTGGCATTTTGAAGAAGTTTCGTCTTTAACCTGCGACATGCCACAAGCCAAACCGCACAGACACCGTTCATCAGATTGAAATTCAAATTCAAATTCAAAGGAATTTCCACCTCAACACCAACAACACCGAAAACAACAACAACAACGGTAATAACAACACCAAAAAAAAAGCAACAACAACGTCCGACACCGTCACCACCAGCCAACGCCAATCCTATTTGGCATTGAGGTGTCACCGTTTGGAATTAGAGTTGACGTTGCGGCTGACAGTGCAGTCGACGTCGCTCCAAATGCCTTTTGCGATTTTTCTGCTCATTCGTCTTCTTTCATTCTTATGAAATATAACGGTCATAGCGCTTTGTTATTGTAATTGTGCTTATGGTTTTGCCATTACTATTAGCACTATGCTTCTTTTTTTTTTGTTTTTGTTGTTTTTGTACACATTTTATAACTATCTAAGCGTGTATGTTGATTAACCGTTATCTGGGCGAGCGTGTTGACTCACACCGCATACCGGTGCTCACCTACACACACACACACACCCAAATTGAGTTTGTATCGTCTTCACGATGCTTTCGGAATGTCGTGGCTTGGCGCGAGGGTCTGAAGCTCGAGCATATCGTGGTTGTGGAGTGGTTTTTGATTGGCGGTTGTTGACTCGCTCCACGCGTGTACGCCTGGGTGTGTGGCCCTGTGGTCTGCGAAATGGCATACTTTTATTCATATTCATTCCACATTTGCATTTGTGGTCGTTATTAGAAAAAAAATTGAATTCAACGTGGGTACAACAAAAACCACAACAACACTGGTTGAAACATATAAAAACATGTGAAAAAATGTGCGAAAAGCTGAAAATTGAATCGCAGCGCTGCCCTGTTCGCGGCGGCGATTGGCATATTGTGGAGTGTCCGCCGATCTGGTGTGGAGTATTCGATGTGGAGCCGCTTGACTTTGGCATTCAGTCGTCGTAATCAGCCGCTGGTGACCGCTACTAAAGTTATTCGAACTGGCAACGCAATCGGAATCGGAAACGGAAATTGATTTGAATGGACATTGAATTGATTTTTATAAACGCTTTTTTTTATATATTACCGACGCCATTATAATTGGAAAAAAAATTTTATTGGTGCAATATGAATTAAAATTAAACAAAATACTAAAAGAAAATTTTACTCGAAGGAAAAAAAATATTAATTATGGAATTAAATGATGGATTTAGAAAACAAAAATGAAAAATGTGGAAAACTTTTTAAAATATAAACAATTTAGAAAATGTTCGGGGATTGATAAATTATTTCAAATAATATTATAGTAGACCAAATACCGATAGAAAATTTAATTAATTTAAATAATAGCATAAATAATTAAAGAACTACAAAAAAAAATATAAATATGTGTAAATTGAAAAAAAAACATGAAGAAAACTAAACTATAAAAGTTGTGAAAATACCCAAAAACAAAAATGATATAAAATTTTTTTAAATCAAACCGCCGAATTCGTTTTGGCTTAAAACTAAATTTACATTCCATAAAATTAACACAAAAAAAAAACTAAATGTGCGCAATTGTAAAACTGGACTCTAAAGAAAATTAAAACTAACCTCAAAAATAAAATTTTAATCAAACCAAAATAAATCGTTTTGGATTTATGATATATAAACGTCTCGTATTACTTTTGTAAAGCAAAAAATAAAAAAAAATAATAATTAAATTCTAAAATAAACCAGATTTTAAATTAAGTGAAAATTTAAAACTCGATTGAGTGCAAAAAAAAAATAATGATCCTGCATTTTTAACCAAATTAGTGATTACTAAAGTATTAAAACGTTTAATAAATTTCATAGAACTTAGAAGTTCAAAGTGATTAGCATCGGAAAAAAAAATTAATTATTTGTTATAAAAGCGAAAAATTATAGAGTAATAAAAATATTTTTTAAATATTTTGTTAACAACTTTGAACTAAAAACTTTATATATAAAATTGAAAACGTAAACAATAATTTAATACAACAAAGCTTCTAAAAAATTTAAACATACAAATTTTCAAAAACGACTTCGATGCGCTTTAATTCGGAATAAACAAGCACTGAACATCTTATTAAAGCATTACAAAATTTCATATTTTTAATACGGTTACACGGAAAAGCTTAGCGGAAGCCAAATCAAGCAAAGCATTTAAAATTTTAAAAAAACAAATATATATATATATAGGTAAAAATAGATCAAATACTTTCGCTTTAATTTTCTCCAAAATTTTAAAAATTAAAATTTTTTAAATTAAAAAAAAAATTTAACTTGGCTATCAAACTTGAATAAATAGCTACAGATTTACTTTTATACAAAAATTATGCAAAATTTATTTTACGAAATATTAATTCCACTCTAACTAATTAATATTAAAGAATTAAATTCTGTGATGAAGTTTATAAAAAAAAAATTTATAAAAAACATCCGTTGCTTCGCAGTCTTCGTAACAAGTTCTGTTCGTTTGCATTCAATGCAAACAAGCTTCTTATTTTCAATTTAAACCGTGCCTTAATAATGTGTGTTTTCCCATGTATATAACGTTTTATTTTTTGATATTTTGAATTAAGCAAGCAAACCTACAACTTCAAAAGAATTATATTCTGATATAAAATTTAGCGCTCTACAAAACAGGTCTTGATAGTTTTTGCCATAAAAATATTCCTTTAAAATTTATGCGCAGTTAAGGGGTTAGAGGTAGTCAAAGGCACGATAAAATTATAATTTTCAGTAATTTTTTTTTGATGTTAAATCATGTTATTTTACAAAAGTAATAATATGGTATTACAATATTATATAATGTTTTGACTTGAAGTAACGAAAATTTCAAAAAAAAAAAATTTAATTTCGAAAATTATAGCTGTCTGTGTTGACCCTGTTTATTATTATCTTTTCTAATAGTTGTTTTTGTTGTACATTACTATCATGAACTCGCTACTCTTAAAATTATAGCTGTCTGTGTTGACCCAGTTCTAAAAAAAGGTACTTGCGGTGACAATCATAAGTCCTTGGAGATTCATCTAAAATCAATCGGATGGAAAAAATTTGTTTTATAAATAGATAGTCCTGAGCCTAAACGAAGCTTTTTTTGTTTTTTCAAAAATTAACAAAATGGCGGCCCCAGGAAATTTTTTTTTAGTTTTCTGGTCTTAAAAAATCGAAATTTTTGAAAAAAAAAATTCTTCGATCAGGCCCGAGTTTATTATGTATTATAAAAGCTGTATAAATTTCATTTAAATCTGCTGAGCGGTTTTCGAGTTACAGTTGTCACCAGTTCGAAAAACATAGTTTTGAGAAAAACGCATTTAAAATTTCTTGCAGCTGCCGCTAGCTACTTGTTCTCGAGCGCTTTGAAGTGCCCGAGCGCTCTTTGTTATTTGTCGAATAACGCAAAAAGTTATAATCAGATCAACTTAAAATTTCCAGAGAATATTTTCAAAATATTACACTTAAAAAACTGCAAAAAACAAAAAATGTATTTTTTGAAAATTATGACTACCCCTAACCCCTTAAAGTTATATGTACATCAAATGTGCTAAGCACGTATGTTACATGCAAGTGAATTGAAAATTATGTGTTACTAATACGGCTGTATAATCAATTAATGAATTTACTACAATATTTGTGCACTTCTCTTTTAATTAAACTGAATTCAATTGCAAAAATATATAATAAATAAATACCTAATTTTTAAATTATGGAGACAATCTCATGTTTTATGCCATTTTTTCAGCTTGATCACAAGCTAACCCTTATGTGCTTGCCGTAATTTATGGATGGTATTAAGATATTGTATCTGCAATAAATATATTAAAAAATAAGTTTTTATATAGAATAGGTCTTACTTATAAAATAAAATAGTACATTATCTTAGCATTGACCAGAGTTTTATGAACGCTTCCTGTTGTTGAGTGGGTTATAGCAACTTAGAAAATCACAATAAATGAAATTCCTTTAAGTTGGCCCCTGAGGTCGTATATAACTAAACAACGTAATTTAAATAACAAAATAAAGTATGAGAATTACATATTCTATGAATTAACCAATTTACCAGGACATAACAACACCCACTGGAGGGGTTACTTCACCTCATCAATTGTCCGTTACTTGGGCCACACCACCCTACGACACCAACGAACACGATTGGAGGCAACGTTCGGAGTCAGCGGATGCCAGCATTTTGAGCGGCAGATTAAGAAGGTGAGTTGAAAATATAATAATTAACTATTTTTAAAAAAATTTCTGCTAATGCTTTTTGTTAATTTAATTGATATAAATAATAATTATCAAAAATAGTGGACTATGGATTCGTCTAGCTTGGTTTCAATGAATATGTATTTGAGGAGTAAAAAACGTGTGATTGTAGCGAAAGAAATAATAATAGTAACCGTTTTTCATAGCTTTTACGGCTATAAGTTAATTTTTTGAAAATTTATAAAGCTAAAGTAGAGCGAACGCTGCGTAAGTAAATACGATACGCGAATGTTTGAATATAACACTTAATTGTTATTAAACAAGCAATGATCATAGAGCCCATTGTAATTTTAATTAGAAACATAATCAAAACTAAAGAAAACTAATTTAGATAATCGTGAATATATTGCTGAATTTTATTCACTTGTGTTAAGCCCGGTAATTTGTTGAAATTTGGTCAGCTCTCCTTTTACTTCACTCCTCACAGTTCTTCGCACGTATTCAACTTTTTTTTTAAATAAGTAATTAAAAGATATTTGCCAGCAAAAACCTAGCAACTTCGAAAAAAATATCATATAGAAAATATTAAAGGTTATAAGGCGGTATTTTCGAGCAAAAAAAAATAATCATCATAAATAATTAATATTTTTGTGCAAAAAACAAAATAATAAATAATCAATCTTTGTGATTTTTGGTTTTTTGACTTAAAAATTCTGATTATTTAATACTCCAACTCCAACGAAAATAATCAGCTGATTTTAAAAATTTTAATATATTATAAATTCGAACTGCACCTCTCTATAATTGACACAAGTAGGGCGGTTATACAGTTTCGCACAATTAATATACGTTAAAAGATTCTGGTCGGAATCTCAATTCATTGCTACAATGAAAGCACATCTTTTGTGTTGTTTAGTATACTTTAAAGAAATAGAACTCATAAAAGCAGAAAAATAAAATTTAATCAAATTCTTTAGAAATAAAAAATGCTTAACACATTTAAAGGTTGCTAAACTTGAATTTTTTGATGATAAAATATTTTTTTTTTTTAGTTGAAAAGATTGTTAGAAGATAAAAAGGATGATATGATAAATTAAATATAATTTCTTTTCTCAATATTGCCAGCTTTTCATAAATTTTGAAACAATTTTATTGAAGCGAAATATTTTGTTGACTCACGCATTTCTTTTCATCTGTTTACCAAACTATATAAATCGATATATGGCTGGTAAAATATGTATATATAATTTTCATAATTTTTATATACTTTTATTCAAATTCATTCTTTTTTACCTTTGACTAAACTTTTTTCAATATTTTTATGTTTTATTAGAGACCCACTCATTTTCATAAGCATTAAAGCACCCTAAGGATAGGCACACATGTAAATACATATGTATGTATATAGGTACAACAGTATATTATAATCTGTAATATTCAAAATCAGCATAACATATGTACATATATACATATAAATTCATATATCATAGTACTTAATGTACACCAGAGAGTTGCATGTCTGATTAATGTGACCTTTTTGCAATCAATTGATTTCGCTTTAAGTAAAAAGCAACAACAACAAAAAAGTAATAATAAACCAGTTTCAATGGCAAACGTGTTGCCAACTCCAGCAGCGCAAATTTCAAATCACTTTTCTGCATTTATCCTTTCACGCTATATTCCTATACGAAAACGAACGCATACGCACACAAATGGACTCGGTCAATGGTCAACGACTGGACGGACAACACAAAGATACAGTTCGCAGGAGGAAAAGCCCTACGAGTTTTCGTGCCACTCAGCGAGTCCCGTGGATGGTTTTGGTGAGTTCAAATTTAATCGAGTTGAAACATCATACCTCAGACATAAACACACACAAACACACATGAAGTCTGGTTAATGTAGAAGAGGCGCAAAAGTTGAAGACAGCACGCAATCTAATCTGATCTGAAATGAATAGCACACGTTGCCACATTCTTACTAGAAACTCAACTTTTTTCTATTTATTTTATGAACAGGGTATAATAAATTTGCCACGAAGTTTGTAACACGCAGAAGAAGAAACGTAGAGTCTCCAACGTAAAGTATATGTATGTATATATAAATTTTAAGCGGCCGAGCTAAGTCGATTTAACCAAGTCTGTCAATATGAAATGTTGTACACGTCCTATCTTCTTCAAGAAGCTGCTCATTTGTCGGAATTGCTGATATCGTCCACTATAGCATATAGCTGACCTACAAACTGACTGATATTGACGTTGATTATTGTTCAAGGTATAATCTCAGAACCAAATGTTCAGTTCAGACGACTATGGTATATAGCTTGGAATTTATCAACTTAGGGGAGGGCAAAATAGACAATAGGTCGTGGTGCATACCTCATATCAAATCTATTACTATCTATGGTATATAGCTGCCATACAAACTGACCGATCGAAACCAAGTCTTTGTCAGGAAAACTTTTTTATTTGACAAATTATATGCAAAATTTTTATTTCCACAACAGCGCTGACATACGAACTGATCAAAATCGAGATAAAAATATGTGTATGCCCTTTTATACTATAAAAAATGCACCTGTGAAGGGTATTATAGCTTGGGTGCAGTCGAAGTTAACGTGTTCTTTTTGCTCATTTTTCATTTCCATTAATTTTTGCACTCACAAGCGCAACAGCAACGTGAAAGGCATTAAATCACGTATACGCCGTGTCCGCTCGCCGTGACGAATGTGCAATTTCACTTTTACGGCTTTTCTACGACTCGCTTCGCCACTGCGATGCTCTGTGTATGTGTGTGTGTGATATTGATAACTACTTGAAATGACCATTTTGTCTTTTCTTATCTTTTGTAATAGTTGTTTTTGTTGTACATTACTATCATGAACTCGCTACTCTACTTTATTCTTCACTACTTTGCAGATTCATCGCTGCAAGGTCAATTGTGTGAAGCTTATAGCGCAGCTGCCAGTGCCAACGACAACAATAACAACAACAATAATCAGCAAAGCGACGACGAGTTAGACGATGAGGAAGACTATTCGGTGTCTGTAACGGCGATAATACAACGGCGCGCTAGTGTACGCGGCTACAGGGGCAAGCGGGGTAGTCGTTATTCGCGCAGAGCTTCCAGTCCAATGGATCATTTGATGGACACCGTGGAGCGAAGACGCTCCAGCGTCTACACAACGAGTTCAGGCAAGTTAACGGCAGTTGCCTTGCTCTTTATTTTCGTTTATTTTTTATTTTCCCTTTTTTTTTGAGTTTATTTTCTTCGCTTTTTTTGGTTGCACGAACATCTGTAAATACAGTGCCTGCCATAATGCTCATGTGCGGCATGTGTTAGCTCACGACCGCAAGCGAATTACAAGCTCATTTGTACTTGTTGACATAGCAGCAGCAGCAAACACGCAAGATAAGCCGAAAATTTGGCTAGCAAGCAAACAAATCGTTCAATCTTTCGTTTTGATCCTTTGTTATGCCGCCTGGAAATCGTCAAATGTCATTAATGCGTGCGTGTATGTGTGCGTTCACGTGGGACTAGCTCCCTAACGTGACCCATTTGCTTGTGACATTTGGCGTTGGCGACGCACGAATGTAACTAATCAAAGCTGAGCAGCGAATTTCTTCAACTGTACGTGACTTTTTCTAATTTGATTCGAGTCTTTTGCTCGTTTTTTCCACCTTTTTTTTGCTTTTGTTTTTATTTTTTTCTGCGGCTCAACATAGCATATAGATCATCTATTTCGGGTATAAAGACATTTTTTTTTACTTATTTTTTTCGAGTGCCATATACATATGATTTACAGTAAATATTCAATGTATACAGGGTGGTCCATAAAAATTTGTTTTTTTTTTTATAAATTTCACAAAAATATTTTTCGCGTAGAGGAGTTAAATATTTATTATACAAAAAAAATTATATCTGTATATTATAGGCTTATAGAGGTAGTAAAAATAAATGCAATACTTTTTGGAAAATGTAAGATTTCGTTTAGCATAGTTAGAATGTTCCGATTAAGTTAAAACATGCACCGTTTTATTCCATAATTTGTTCTTATTTTGAAGTTAATTTCAAAATGCCACTCTCATAGAAATTCTCATCCCTATTGCCAAAAACTGGGACTGTCGATTTTCACAAGCTTCTCTTGTGGCCAATTTTTTACCAGCAAAATAGACATCCACTGATAGTAATCACTTGGTGCTAGGACGGAACTTTAAGCTAAATGCATAAGAGTTGCCCAATCAAGTTCCCGGAGTTTCCAGGGAGTCACTATCAATATCGACCTGACGTTTTCCTGAAGAAACACAATTCCTCTCCTACTGGCCATAGCTAACCGCTTCTGGGCCACTTCTTCCTTTGAACGATGCAATTATTGATAGTACAGGTCCGAATGAACAATTTGACACTAGCTAAGCAGCTCTTAGTAGATGATGCTCAACTAATCCTAACAAACACATAACAAAATCTTCCTCACCGTCAATACTAGCTTGGGTATCATTTGCGTTAGCTCATTAAAGTAGCAAAACCATAAACACTATTTACAGTATCAGCTTCCTGGCATGCGTCTTCGACTTTATCGAAGAAATATTCAATAATTACATACATCCCTTTCGACTTGCTTCAATCTCACTAGAATGGTTTTCAAGACCTTGTAGTTGTTTTTGAACCGTAATACAAAAATAATGCACCCGGTTTCAACTTTAAGGATCCAAATTATTAGCGTACATGGCAATAATTGTTCATGGCAAAATATTTTCTCTCGGTAACCGACCGGCATCCTCGAGACCTACGCTTACAAAAATATCGAATTTATATTTCCTAATATCTTTTTTTATTTTACGAAAAAAATATTTTCCCAAACATCATTTCAATAAAAACCTAAAATGGCTGGAAAACATACAAAACCCCGTGACGTTCTGAGTATGTACTATCACTCTCTAGGGTGTACAGAAAATCTTGTGCACATTAACTGAAGAATAGAAGTGGATAAAACAGATATTTATCGGCCTTTTGGAATATTGATTTAATTATATGCGAGTCTATAAAATATCGGTTTTTTTTAAACAAGAAGCAGCTCTCAGTCACACTAACATATATTGTAATTAAAAAAAAAAAACTGTTTCTTATGAACCACCCTATACATATTTATTTTCTGCGCTCTGCTAACAATTTCGATTACGTTGTGATTTTTTTTTCTTTGTTTTTTCTTTAATATGCTTTATACAAATCCACTTACTTATATGTACATTTACTGATATGTGTACTACATACATAAAAACAAATTGTAAACCAAATGTAAACACAGAAATATGTGTGTATGTAGTATGTAATTCCATATTACCATTTTTTTTCTTTGTGTACTTACTTTCTTTTTTCTATGCTCTTTTACAAACAAAACGCAAAAAATTATGACAACATAAAAAAATAAATACCAACAAATACTCAAACAAAAATGGACCACAAAATAAATTGAAAAAAAAATCAACAAAATCATGCAAAATCCGCAAAAACATTACAGATGAAGGCACAAATCAGGAGTCAACACAAGAGCAAATCTTCGAAAATATTCGTTTGCACAAAGAGGTTATACAGTCGGTAAAATTACAGCCATGGCCGATGCGAAAAAAACTGAAATTAGTTCGACAGGTGAGTGATTAAGTACATATGTATATACACATGTACTTCTGTGGTTTGAGTCGCTCAGTAACTCAGCAACTGCAATCTGTGAGCCGCAGAGTGTTCTTAATGGAAAAACGTTTTGCGAAAGGAAATAAAAAGGAAAGGGAATAAAAACACAAACAAATGGATTAGGATGGCAAAAGTGAAGATAGCAACATGAAAAGTGCGCAAAAACTAAGCAACATTTGGTTATGACTTTTGAGGTTTCGAATTTTCGTTTTTGGTTTTAATTCTTAAAGAGTCATTTTAGAATCTAAAAGGTAGTTTTAGATCGCTTTTTTATGAAAATAAAGCGAAATGCTCTCACAAAGATACCATACATATACATATAAATCAGCTTTTCAATACGTTTCACATAGTAATGGCCAAGATTTTATTTAGGCTATAGAGTCACTCAATTAAAACATGGTTTAAGCTTTAAAGATAAAGAGTAAGCTTTTTATTAGGATAGGCATGCTCAGCGATAAGTTGAGGCAACTGATTGGTCACCTACATGTGATTTAGTCTACTGTTAAAACCATTTTCTGTATTTAAGCGATATCTCACGATAAGGTTAGTCTTACTCTTTTTTAAATCCTTCGACATTTTACTGAGAGAGCCTAACTGAAAAAGCAATCTTATTATATATAATCAGGTTTCCGTTGCAAAACCAATTCCGTTTGGTATTCTCCCTAAAAACTAATTTATTAAATACGCTCAAGATATCTCATCGATAAGACCTTGAGGAAATTCTAAGTAGATTCTCCACCAAAAACAGTCCTCATAGAATATTTATGGCTCTCAGAGACTTATCAACTTAAATATTAATTATATGAAAAATTCCGCTAATCAACTAAATTTAGACTTCAAGATGGACTAGTGAAATTTGGCTTCTCCTAAAGAGAAGTTTGTTTACTCAACACTTCTTATTTAAGAAATGTTGTTGAAGATAACTAAACATTAGTCAGAAATTACAACGGAAAATCAGCGCAGAAACTTATAAGAGACTTTTGCCAGCGCTGAGCTCGCTAACTGAGCACTCAATATTAGGGAAGTAAGAGAGGTAGGTAGATCCAGGCATTTTCTCTTCTATAGTCCAGCATTTGCAAGACAGAGGTTGAAACATCTCAGGCGTCATATCTTTGGCGAACCAGATGACATAGCCGAAACTGACATTTCCCGATATAGCTGTGATAGGCTCAAAACGCTTTGTCGATTTATGAAGAATTTATGATCAATTATATAGGAATTTTAAGTACCACAATGACCGGCATTCTAAGCTGTCCAGATGAGATTTCTGTTACGATCGACCCCGAAACCTAAGTTAACTTATTGTCCAAGGCAACCCCCTAATATCTGTACTGTATTGTTTGTTCGAACTACCATAACATATAGCTGCCATCTGACTAACCGCTCAAAATCAAGTTCTTGTACGGAAAAATTTTTTTTTTGACAAGATATCTTCACGAAAGTTGATAAAGATTATTGTCAAAGGCAAGACTACAAGCTTCAAAAAAAAATAATTCAGATCGCATCACTATGGCATATAGATACCGTACAAACAGGTGTTGATCGGCCAAGTCCTTGCTTAGAAAACCTTTTTATTTGACAAGATATCTTCACGGAATTTATATCCGACCAGATTGTTCATATTGGATTGTTTTAGCGTATAGATGCCATACAAACTGGTAGATTAATATCAAGATAAAGATCTTTTTATACCCTTTTATGCTATAAGAAATTACCCTGTGAAGGTATAGTATCTGGTCCTAGATACTTACAGTTTACTCGGATAATGTTTTCAATGGTTTTATTTCTGCTTGTGGTTTATATATATTATATTCCCATGTTCTAAGGTTAGATTATATTCAGGGAGGATTGATGCTTAAGTGCAATTAAAAAGTATAAATAGGTTCATCAATCAGAAAGCACACATCGAATTCTATTAACTTGCCACAGAACGTCAATGTACAGTTAACAAATAACGCGCTCTCAGCGCACTTCCGACTCAAATGATTAGCGCTTACTTGAGTAGTCCATCAACAAATATTTTGAAGAGCAATACAAACAATTTAACTTTTCACTTTTTCACTCTTCATAAACGCCGTTATCCGCACACAACTACATCGGATGGTGTAACGCCGGTGCGCCACCTTGAAGGCCAAGACATATGTGGCGCGTCACGAGGGAGCGCTGCAGGAGCGATTCGCCATGTCGCGCAGCACGAAAGATTTGTGGGCGCGCTTTAAAATTTTAATGGCAGCGGTAAGTGTTTTCCACGCTACACACATACACACATAAATATTATTATTATTGCACTCAGACACACGCACAAACACAATCAACAAATCCGGCTCTTCGGCTGGACGAACGCAGTGGGATCTACAGTTATGCCACATTTTTGTACTTTTATTATGTTTTCGCTTTTGATTTATCCGCTTTGGTATTTGCATCCGTTAATGTTTACATAGGCATGCTTGTTAGCATAAGCAACGATGTATGTGGCACGTGCGCTTGTGTGTGTGTGTGTGCGTGTGAGAATTTGTATATCCGCCAGCTTTATTGGCAATTTGATAGCGCGCAGACGGTAGCATTATAAAGTGCCCGCGCCAGCGCTTTAAGTGTGTCACGTGCCATATGTGGCACGTTGTGGTTGAACCGCGCCACGCACCCCACTCACTTGCCACCTTCAACGAAAATTATGACTGACTGAACTTTTTGCTATTGTCACAATGTAGCAATTTGCCTCAAGCTGCTCCCACTTGCTGCGCAATATTAAAATTTTGTTGTAGCACATACACATACACGCACTCACACCAGCATATTTACTCTCTTATATAAGCCTTTAAATATTAAAACGTGCACGCATACATTTACACCCTGTCGGTGGCTGACATTGCTGACAAACACTTCCGTCTGCAGCAGAATTGCACGTTGCACGCATACTTGTGGCATCAACTTGGCCACAAAAGCGCTTAAAGTTTTTCAAGTCATCATAAATGCAGTGGAGTTGGCACGACATGACCGGGCGACGTTGCATGCTTCACGGATTTGACAACAAAGGCGACAAATAAAGTCGAAGGGAAGCGCATAACTTTTACTCATATACTCGTATATTATATATACAGTGGCGGGTGTTATAATGGAAACACATAACAAATTCTTAATATCAGAGACTAAGATAACATAACTGATAGAATTCGATTGAAGAATTCGAGCAGATTTCTCATGCCCATGTTTACTTACTATCTGTCTCAATTATCTCGCGCACCTTCAACTGGCGGTCTACCTATACGAGACTGTGGATTTGTCTCATGAAAAATCTTGAATTCAGTTAACCAAATTTTAAGAGTCTACATAAGCATCTTCTAAGCGCTCTTTAAATACACAGCGCAGTTTAACTACCAACAAAAAAGAATCGAATCACCGACCGATGTTACTCACTTACCATTTTTCTTAAATCTGCCGACACGCCCCTTTTCACACTCGGTCAAACCAAAGCTGCGAGCCCGATTCCGTTTGGACAGCAGTCGTCTACGAGAATATACTAAACTAAAGAAAGTAAAATTTTCTTGTAATTATACTATACGGCGGTGAGGCTCAGTACATATCGGACTCAGTACATAAGTTTCATATTTTGTTTCTCATACTTCTCCTCCCTTGCTAGTTGTAACAAAGAATATAGAGTCTACTATATTACGATTGTAAGTTGTCTGATTCTAACATCTCATCCAATACTATGTCCATCACTAAATACACACCTGTTTACAGCAAAAATGTATAAACATAACACGGCAACAGATTGTGGGCACTATATTGCGGTACTCAGGGGAGTTGTAGCAACACGAACGCTTGCGGTTTTACTCCACCGACAAGCGTTGCACTTTAATTTGCACCACAAAATTTTAACGGCAGTTAATGGCAACTGTTTTTATTATTTTTATGCACACTGTTCCTTATTTTGTCATTGCTTTTGTGTTGACAAACCATCTCCGTCGCTGTGATTGCTTGCGCTCGCTGCTTTGCGCTGGCAAATTGAAAGTGAGGTTAAGCGCTTTGGCGCACGGCACCCCGACGTGTCAATCAACGTCATTGCAATTTGCGCCATAAGCACGCTTTTCAATGGCAATATGTCAATAAATTTAATATATATGTATATGTCTCAGTGGTGGGTCTCCAAGTTCCTCGGAGAATTTAATATTATATTTTCCGCAACTTAACGGGCTTCAAAGCTGTTACGCAACGGTGGCAAAATGCAGAGAAATAAATATGCGATTGTTGTGGCTTGATAAATGTGTGTGTGTGTGTGTGTGAGAAATAAAAATTACAGTTACACGTGTGCCTTCAGTACATTAAAATGTGTGAGTTAAGAAGTGGCTTTATTTATGTTTTACACATACATGCATAACATACATTTACACTACCAGAAATAAAAATGCACTTACACATACCAACACACAGTCATATGTGCGAAATTTTTATTTAATTTTATTTAACTTTTTTTATTTTTAAAAATAATTTCCAATTATTTATCACTGGTTTTATTTCATTTCACATACACCGTCGACCCACAGCGTTGGCTGCATTGGAAACGCGAAACCGTTAGTTTTCTCACCGTGCTGATCCCTTGGGAGTTGCGTATCAAGGAGATTGAGTCGCATTTCGGCTCCGGCGTCGCATCACATTTCACCTTCCTGCGCTGGCTGATGTGGGTGAACACCATGATTGCCATACCGTTGGTTGCGTTCGTCATCGGGCCTGAGGTGAGTTTCGCGCTGAATAATTTCAATCGTTTCGTCAATGTCAAATTTTCACATCATCATGCCTGCCGCCAGGCTCTTATTATACACATACCCACTTACTTATCATCATCGTCATCATCATCCGTTGCTTGCGTCAACCATTTATCAATGTGAAAATTTGCTTTATTGCATCTTAACAGTATTTTGCAACAAAAAAGGATGAAACGGATCCGCGTAAGCGTATGACGGAGCACGAGTATAAAGTTGCTGGCAATTTCTTTACATTTTGGGAATTCGAAGGTTACATCAAATACTCGCCGATGTTTTATGGGTAAATCTGTAAATGCAAAAATAACATATTTTTATTTATATACCTACAAAAGTATTCATATATCCTGTATATACATATATATATATATAATATATAAATCTTAAGCCATTTATTAAGTTGATATACTTAATCAAATTTATCTTCATCCTTTGCAGTTATTACTCGAATATTTCCGGTGCGAGCATTTTGGGTTACAAATTACCTATGGCATACTTTCTAACGGCAGTTGTTGTTTACATCTACAGTTTTGTAGCCACCTTAAGGAAGTAAGTCAATCAAATGTGAAGTATGCTTAAGTTATTTACATATGTTTTGTACAAACATTTTTAAGTAAAAAGTTTTTTAAGATTTAGTTGCGCCACATTTCACCAGATTATTGTTAAAAATAAAATAAATTTTGAACTAACAAATACACGTCCTGTTTCCTTACAAAAATAACAAAACATTTAAATTAAAAAAAAAATTTTTTGTTATTTTTAGCTTAGAAAATTATAATAATTTTCCTTTAGAAAAATATTATATATTTGCTTAATAAACAACTTCATAAAAAAAATTATTTATACTCGTATTTAGCTATAATGCTTCGTTTGGGAAAAAAATTAACTTCAGCATTATCTTGTACGAAGTTTTCAATGAAAAAATAATAAAACCTTATTAGTCAACTCTAAAGCGAGCAGAAAATACTATTTTCCTATGAAAAAACAAAATAAGAAAATTTGCACCAAAGCTTTTTTTCAGAAATGAAATTTGAGCTAAAAAAACCCGTAATCTGCTATACGGTTTCGCGAAATTTCATATTTTCGAACTATTGCTGTCTACTGGTTAATTTTCATTAAACACAAAAAAAAACGGAAACTGACCTGATATAATAGATTAAAAATTATGTTGTGGTTGGGTTAAGGGAGTTTAAGCTTTCATATTTTTTTGGTTTTATCAAATACGGAAACATTAAATTCAATTTGAGCCTAAATCAACCCTTAGCTTCGCCAAATCTAATTTCTCACTTTTCAAGTCATTAATAGATGTATAAGCTGAATAATCGATTGTTCGATTGTTACATTTATTCGCCTCTTGCAAGTATGCCGATTTCTGTCGTATCCATCTATATATAAGGGGTGTTTTTTTTTACAATGCCTCACACCAAAATCGTCGTAAATAAAACCGATATGATTTTTTTTTAGAAGTAAAAGATATTCAAATTAATTTAAAACGAGCACAAATGGTATTGAAGATGAATTTCGGTAAAGCGCGCCATTCACTGACGCTTTAGCAAGATATCTGGAAGGGAAGTACTCTCGAATAAATTTTATGTTATAAGAAGAGATGATTAAAAGGAACCCAGGCGTTTTCAACAGCACAACGCCAGGCAACACTAAAAGAAGCTCCAAAATATATTTATTCCTATTTATAGCGAATGGTTTTGCCGGTGAAAAACTCGCCTCAATTAATGTTTGTGAAAATCTATTGTTCTATTTTTTTGGCAAAAACCACTACAGCTGTGGTAGACCCAGCTACATATGTCTGTTTACTCATTTAGACATTTGTTTGCGAGCTTTAAGTAAAATCATTGATATTTCTAGCTCTTTCAAATTTATTGCAAAAAAATCTTATATAAAATCAATAAGTACATATATGACAATATTAATTTGGGCAAACATTATCACATAATTAATTTCGAAAGCCACAAGCATTAAATGTCAATTAAGCCGTCTTATAAAATTATTAAACAATTTTCGACACCAGCAAGGACAATAAATGACGTCTTTATTATAATTCGCGCATGTTGCTGATGGCCATACACCCTTGGGATTAGAACGATTATTTATGACCTTTGGTCAAAACTTTTGAACTTGCACCAAACCACATATATTCACCATACATAAACCAAGTCTAAGCCACAATAAAATAAAAACATTGGCACAAAATTTATTATCAGAATTTAATGGTCACGCGCGGGGCATTAACGAGCGCACAAGGCGGCACATTCATTTCAGTATTGAGATATATGCTGATATATAAAGAGATATCCATGAATTTGTCAGCCAATTCTTTGTGTGAGTCCTTACACACACATACGTACATACAAATATGTTTGAGTGGCTGCTCTATTGGCCGATAAACTTGCAATTCACTAAGAAAGTAGCCACGCATTAACACCAAAATGTCGACGAGAATTATGTTTATTTCGTAATTTAGCAACGACACTCAAGTTATAACACAATTTTATACCCTAAACAGGGTATGCCACGAAATTTATAACACCCATAAGGAAGCGTCGGAGAGTCTGTCTGAGTTTCAAAAGTTTTTGAGATATTAATCTGAAATTGTGTACACATACTTTTTCCCCCAAGAGGCTGCTCATTTGTCAGAAGCGATATCGGACCACTGTGTGGCAAGTTTTATTATATTATATTATATATATGTCATATTTTAGTATTTAAGACAACGGTACAATCTCCGAATAAATTGTTTAGATCGAACCACTATGGCATATAGCTGTCATACAAACTGAATTATCAAAGTCAAGTCTTTGTATGAAAAACTTTTTTATATTACAAGAGATTTCCATGAAATTTGGCATGTATTATTTTCCAAAGCAGCGCTACAATTTCCAAACATATTGTTCAGATTGAATTACTATAGCATATCGCGGCCATACAAACTGGCCGACTAAATTCATATTCTTGTATGGACAACCTTTTTACTTACGCAGGACATTATAGCTTCGTTGCAACGGTTTTTCTTGTTTTACTACGTGTATTCCCATACTAACAAACAGCCAGCATCCACATAAATTGACGCAATGTCAACACCTCCCCTTCTTGTCGGCTGCTGCGCATATGTGTGTATGTGATACGTGTCCAGCATGCGACCACAGCGCCGTTATTGAGAAGAACTCGCTTTTATTGCCACTTTGGTACACAGAATTTTATTTATTAAGCATTTTTGCTGCATAACCATATAGTTCTTTGCTGCTGACTTGCTTATTGATACATTTTATATGTACGATTGTTGTTGTTAACTTGTATGTGGGCGTGTGCTAGGCTTGCACGTAAGTGTGCTGTTTGCTGACCAGCTAATATATTTTATGATTTCTCTTTAGTTTATATTTATTGTTATCTCTTGCTTTGTAGTGGAGCATAACTAATGCAATTGACTTGAAAAATTACTCGATGGCGTATACGTAACCCATGACAAATACTCTTGTGTTTATTGAGAGTCAATCGATAGGTTCAAGCGAAAATATTGCAATATATACATAAATATACATCGACTTTTCGAAGCTTTTATTTTTAATTTATTTATATAATTTTCGAATTGAAAAAAATTGCAGTGGTAGATTTTTTGAAAAATTTTATGTTCTACCAAAATCTTTGTTGTTAAAATTGTATCCTAAACTGTTCAAAAGTAATGGTATTTTTAATGAAGAAATTTTTCTTTGCTATTTATTTATATAGGAAGCTTTGTATGCTCACCGACATCATTTAAAATTAAGCAAACAAATTTTTTCTTGCAGAAATATTTTTTTCGCATTTATAGGTGCATTTTAATCCATGAATTCGATAGGTTAGTTTTGGCACACCCTAACAATTTTCACATTGCCCAAAAATTCATGAGTAAATATCAAATAAAAAAATTTGTGGCTTTTTATTCTTTTACAAAATATTTTTTCTTTTGCGAAATTTGAGTAAACTGATCTGTCCAAAATACACTGAAATTTCAAAAAATATGAACTCGCTTTTATTTATATTACTATGGCAAACAATCTGGAATAACCTAAGTCCATATATTCGTTAAACTTAACTTTTGTTGCATCATTTCTTTAGAGATTGCACCATTGTCTTAAGCAATAATTCATACCTAATTTGATGATGATATCTCGTCAAATGTAAAAGCTTTCCATACAAGCACGTGATTCCGACCATTCAGTTTATATGACAGCTATATATTGTAATGGCCCGATAACGAACGTTCCGACAAATGATTAGCTTTTTGATGATAAAAGGACCTGTGAATAATTTCAGATCGATATCTCAAAGACTGAGGCACTAGTTCATTTATATACAGACGGACATGACTAAATCGATTTAGCTCGGCATGCTGATCATTTATATATGTATTTTTAGGGTATCCGACGTTTCCTTCTGAGTGTTACAAACTTCGTGGCAAACTTAATATACACTGTTCAAGGTATAAAAATTGCGCTTCCTACTTTAACGAATTTAAAATACTCCTTTACACCTTTCCCTCGTGTAATATACCTAAATAACCACAACCTAAACTCTATAGGCGCTGGTCGTTCTTACCTATAAAGGCGACAAAAACTTTCAGCTTTTATAAAGTAACGAAGATATGGCCGACGTAAGGTCTTCGACTAGTAAGTAGTGTCAATACAAATATTTCTGGAACATTTTATATACACTAAGAAACTGTTCTAAGAATTTTCTTACTGTTCAAGAGTGACAGAGACAAGATTACCACAAAACTTTCCTGGTGATTATAAACAAAGTCTTTGTTCAATTCATCCTTTTCATTTCATTCCTTCCTTTATTTACAACGTCACAAATCATTGCATTTTTATGTTAAGCGCATTCCAAAAAAATTAACGGAACGAAACGGCCGTAATCTCTATTTCTATCTTTACAATCTTTACATCAATACTCTTAAGTGGTAATCGATACGACAAAAGTATTTCTTCATGATTTTTTATATGAAATGACACGCATATACAAGTATTAACCCTCTCACTTCTTATCACATGTCTCCTAAAATGTGAACATTTTATTAAAAAATATTTGTCAAAAATTGATCAAATTAAAAACAAGTGAAATTTTACCCAAAATTTAGTCCTGTCAAGATATATAACAATACAGAATATACGGGAACATTTTAATTCTGATTGAATCATTTGGCTCCGAGTAATCCCTCGAGCAAAATGTAGTTCAAAGATACCGCTACACTTTAGAAGACTGCAGCTCAAAACTATGCAGATATCGACTAAGGCTTCAGTATGTTATTTACTTATGGAATTATGGAAAAACAAATATTTTTATCCCCTTAAAAAATATCGAAGTGGTTATAGTTAATTAATGGCTGTATATATTAAATAGGTGAATGGTTAGTAATTTTCTGAAATAGTTACTGTTGTAATATAAATTGCAGAGTCATATTTATAAAAAAAATTTTTGTAATTTTTCCCCAGGATGGCCGAAAACTCTCGAAACTCCAAACTCTCTCTGAAAGATGACGAATGCACTTTTACTTGGAAACTTTTTACCGGTTGGGATTTCATGATTGGTAAGCATAATAAAAAACTAATTCGTCTCCTTTTAGGCTTATTTGGTTTTAAATGAAAATATTTTCATGTATAAATGAGTACTGCAACTCCTTTTACCATTTACGGCTTCAGTAGTCCTTTGTGTTAATGCAAATATTAAACTGACATGCTTAAATTATTTATATTTCAGGCCACGCCGAAACAGCGCACAACCGAATCGCCTCGGTGGTGGTCGGCTTCAAGGAGGTTTTGCTTGAAGAAGCCGAAAAGAAGAAGGATAATCGCAAGTGAGCTTCAAACTTAATGAAATAGTTATCGGCGAGCGTGTGCTTTCAATTTTTAATGTCGTCATTTTTAACTTCAACATATGCTTTAATGTTTTCCACTTCTTCTTCTTCTTTGTTTACTTTTCGCTTTCGTGGCGACTTGGCAGTTGGCGCATAATACTGCAGCGTATTTTGGTGAATCTGGTTGTGATGGGCTTATTGGCTGCCTCCGCTTACACCGTCGTCGAGTTGGTTAATCAGTGAGTACCGTTATGTTTTGCCGGATTTTCAGCGGCATTGATTTTTCTCTGCCATATCTTTTATGTTCTTTGTATGCAACACGCGTGCGATTTTTTATTACAAATTGAATTTTTCAATACTTTGTCTGGATGGGACGGCTTTCGCATTGATTTTTCTCTATCGTTACTTTTCGCACAGCTCGGAGCAATTGGCGCGTAATGGCAATTTACTGAGTCGCAATGCGGTTAACATCACCATCACGCTGTTGGCATTCTTCATGCCCATGATATTCGACGCATTGGGATTATTCGAAAATTGGCATCCACGACAGCAGTTGCGCTTGCAATTGGCACGGTACGGTAACGGTTATATTTATATTTAAAGCACAAGCACTGTGGATACTAATGCAAAACGTGATTTTGGGAATGTTGAAATTTTTAGAGAACTACCTAGATATACAAATGTTAGGTTATGTTCAATTTCAATACTTTTATTCAATCATTTAAACTTTTTGGACATGTCGGTAGTGAAAAATTGAATTCAGATGTAATCTAAAGTATTCGATTCGAAGTAGATTCCCGAAATATTCATTTTGTATAATTCTGAAAAATGTGGTCCATTGATTATTTAATGCTTGTTCTTCAACAAATTGACTTCCCTTAATAATCCCGATTATTTACCAAACTTTCAGACAATTTTAATGTTCCTTATTATTAGTTGTCAGCAAGGACCCTCTTAGCTTTTTCAAAGTTCTATCGTTTTATGCTTATTTCCAAAAAAAGTTACAATAACCTTAAATATTTAACTCTCGCCTTGACTGGCTTTGTAATAACCAAGGTTTCAAAAATGATCCGCTTATCTGCCATA
The DNA here is from genome assembly GCF_042242935.1 of Bactrocera oleae. Classification (NCBI taxonomy): domain Eukaryota; kingdom Metazoa; phylum Arthropoda; class Insecta; order Diptera; family Tephritidae; genus Bactrocera; species Bactrocera oleae. The sequence continues at coordinate 59,822,062 of NC_091540.1, read as the reverse complement.
TTCGATCAACACAAATTAAGAGAAATACTTTCGTAATAGATGATCTTAACTGAGATCTTACTTGGACAGCTTATACAGCCGGTTCGTTGTGGTACCTAAAACGCCTATAAAGTTTAGAATAAAAACCCTTATAAATTGACAAAGCACTTTGAGCCTATCACAAATATTTTAAAGCGGCTAATTGCAGTTCTGACTCTGTCTCCTGGTTCGCCGAAGGTGTAACTGCCGGGATTCTCACTCGCCTAAAAATCCGCGGCCATTTTGATCATATAAATCCTACGGTATGGGAAGTGGGCAGAGAAAATTTTCAACTTTTTTATTGTTGAAGCTTATTCTGATATTCCAAATAATATCCAAACATAAACCCGGGATCATTCCATAATCGAAATGGTTGGTCTTGAAAACGACATTGTATCTACTTGCTATAAAAAATTATCAAACCCATATTTAATATATTATTTCTTTTCTGCTCTTGGAACACCACCAGCACAGAGCATACCACAAAAGTATTTGAAGGTAGGTTAGTAAAAATGAAATTGAGAAACAAGGTAGGCGTTATCAAGGGCAGGTTTCTCTGAGATAATACAATCAGAAGCTTGGTCAAGTGGATTCAGATCACGCGCGGACGATGACAACACGCTAGAACTTTTCCTTTGCGAATGCTTATCAATCAGCTGGCTAAGGCCGGATACCTTCCACAGCTCTCAACGTTCTAAACTAAAAGGAATTAGGCAGCTACAGTGGAAGAAGCATACGAATTCAGGGAGTTGTTGACAGGTAATCAGTTGAGACTTACCTGGGAGCACAATGAGCCTGATAATGACTTAAATACGTGCGCTTGGGCTCGACCATTCATGCGACCTTCCTTCTCAACAAATCTACCAACCAAACACCATAAGGAATTAATTTCCATGCTGAAACAGCGTTTTCATTAAAACAGCAGTGAATACTCTCTTCAAGTATTAAGAATTATCCATATCAATAATGTTTCAAATACCTTACTTTCATAAAAGTAAAAGCTCAATATAAATCTTCAAATGATCTTTGCCCAATTCTGTGCGATGACCCCTTACGTTTATTTTACGCAGGATGATAAACCTGGAGTGGTTTCGATATCAACCAATATAGTTTATTTTTAAAAATCGCCGCTTTAACTCTGGTATAATAATAATCGTTAGTTGGCTCGAAGAAATTATGAAATTAGTGGGTCGTATTGAGCTTGGATCTTCCACTGCATAAAAGACGTCATTCAGCGACCAATGGAGTACAATATTCAAATTGAGAGTATATTTGATGATGGTAGATTTAATTTATGGTCTTTACGTTAGGTTTATTAGATCTTCGAATGTTTTCCTTGTATTCTAAAAAGAATGAACTCTAAGGATTCAGAATATTAGTCACCAGAAGTAAACTAAATTAAGCGGGTAGTACTTTTTGAACTGAATAATTGATCAAAACTGCCACGATCTTCGTAATTAAAATATTTCCTATATTTCTACTCACATATTTTCTTAACCGCCCTCACAGCATCATGATACTCAACATGCTCAACTTGTATTCGCTGATGTTCTCCTTCATCTACAACATCGACAGCAAAGAGGGACCCTTGCAGACGCTCAAAGAGCGCTACGATAACTCAACCTATGCCATGAATAATTTAACAATTGTGATGGATGGCTATAGAAATAACAACACAAATAGTACAGCAATAGCCATAGCGCTAACGCATCTCAACCTGAGTACCACCAATCTGGTAACCACGACCACAGCGGCCACAACAACACTTTACGGCTTGATCACACGACTGAGATGCCGCAATATCACAATGAAATGCTCAAAACCAACACGTATCAACAATCGGAATTTCACAACAGCAACAACATTACTGCTACTCAATCTCAGCACCTCAACGATGTTGCCACACATCACCACCAACACAGAGTCAGGCACGACAAATGTGTGGACGACGCTGCCCACCACAATGCTACCTGTCACAACAGATATCGATACAACAACGTTAACGCCGTCACAACAACAAGAAGAGTGGAGCACAATACAATTCAATGCGGCAGCAACCGCAGCAGCAACAACAATAAAAGCAACATCAACTACACCAGCCACCGATGCAACATCGACCACAATAACGGATTATACGGAGAGTACAAAACAAACCGAAACTACGGATTCATCCACATTGCCACAGTCCACGTCAACTACAACAACAGCGCCGGGTAGTGATAGTTTCTTTGACTATATGGATTATTTCGTTGGTATGCCGCTTGAGCTTAGCGACTCGCAAGAAGTGGCAAGTGCAACAGAGACGACGCACAGCAGCTCAAGCGGCACGACCGAAAATGTGCGCCGTGCTAGAAATGGCAAAAATCAGCGAGCTTTGCAACGTAAGCCACGACAAGCTTTACTCTCGACGTTGTACGGGGCAACACAGCAAGCGCCGCCGGGCCGGTACAGCCGTCAGTTGAATGAAGGACGCAGACAAAGTGACCGTGACAATCAAGCCTCCACCGACAGTAGTGCTGCAACTACCGCCGCTTACACGTTAGAGGAAAATATGCCAAAAGCTCAACAGCAACAACCGCAAGTGGAGTCCGCATCGCAGGCGCCACAAAATGAATCCTTACCGACGCTGCATGTCAATACGAAATTACTTGGTGAAGTGCTGGCTTATTTCACCAGCTCGACATCGACCGTTGAGCCGATGACTACAAAATTGCCGCCTACAATAACGGCTGTAGTAACGACACCGACCACAACAACTTCCACACCGCCAACAACTACAATGGAGTCTGAGGGCAGTACTACGGCATTTTTCTTAGCCGAAGATGATATTATCGACGAGTCCGCGACCATCAATTATGACAGTAATGAATTCGATGAAGATAATTTCGAGACTTGCGTGCGCACCATTTGTGATACTTACCCTGAAGAAGAGGTAACAATTACAGATTTGGATACAACTGCAACACCGACGACCCCTTTCTTGACCCCAATGGAGATTTTCGAAAAGAAAATGTTTGAAGTAAAGCAAGATATACAGCAGGTGCAGCGTAACTTAACCAGTATGTGCTGGGAAACGTCGCTGGGGCAGGAGCTGGCAAAGGTTATCGTTTCAGATGGGGTAAGTATTCAAAGATAGAAAATATTTGGCTTCAGCTGACTGTCTGAGGTCTTGGTAACGTAAAGTATCTTGTCCATTTTGCTTCATACGCTGTTATAATGTGGCATGTGCCATGTTACCATGTTGACTTTCAAGCTTTATAAATACTGGAAATGATTTTTAGAGGCTCGAACGAGTCCCTTGAGACACATTTGGATTATGAAACATCGTGCTAGATTAATTGTATCAACTTTTTCAAATTTTTCCAGTTTTTGTAATATTGGATTACTAATTCAACGGAGATATTGGTATTTATTTCCACAGATTATAAGTATATCTATGAAATTTAAAAAATATGGTGTAAATTCGGGGAGTATATAAGTTATATATATATTATAAATTAATCACAAATTTTTAAAAGATAATTTATTATATATTTCTAAAAAAATTACACCACTCGAGAGACAACCACTCATTCACTGCCCGTTTATTAAAGAGCAACCACCGTCCGCTGTTTCACAAGTTCAAAATGCTTTAAATGCAGCTAAATAAAAGACTGTGAATGGAAAATTATCCAATCAACTTTCAAATTGCTATCAAAACTTTCGCGTAAAAGCCATTCAACTTCTGGCATTAGCATACGCCAACTACTGTCACCCCAACACAACCGGCTTCTGGACACTTTTGCACTTCAAACTCAGTTAAAGAAGCATTGAAGTATATTTTTTTAACACACCCTTTCGGCAGAGCAGAAATCAAAAGTTAATCTTTAAATGAAATTTTACATTATTTACACGATTGTCAGTCGTTTTCACTAGCTTTTCAAGTTTTGATGGCCTGCACAAAATTTGTTTGAGTGCATGATTTTGTGTTTGCGCACATTAGGGTGAGAGAGGCGCCTATTTTTTTTATGTTTTAAATTAATTGATCGGACAAAAGGATTATTGAAACTGGGAGGAGTATTGAAAGGATTGCCATCTGTTTAAAATGTAATTTAAATATTAAAAAAAAAATTAACTATCACTACTATGTGCATCGTCGGAATGTCGTTTAAGAAGAATATGTATGCTTTAGGGATGCCACCAGTTTAAAAAATTTTCAAGGAAAAAGTCATAGAGTAATGAAGCTCCACAATACGATTTACCACAATATGTAGACATTTTTTAAAAGGGTTGCTAACAATTTTAAAATTTTAATTTAAAAAAAAATTGTTATATACATATTTATTAGGGTGGAGCGATTTTTTTTTTTTTTTTTGCAAAGCCTGAGGGTAAACTCTGTAGATTATAAAAAAAGAAAATTTTTGGACAAAAACAAATGTTTGTTAACATCTCAGTTTTAAAGTAAATTTCGAGTTAAAAGTTTTTTTGAACAAGAAAAAATTATTTTCGGTTTTAACTCTTTACTTTTATAAAAAAAATTACCAAATGTGACGGTTTTTGACTCAAAATTTATTTTAACGCTTTAGGAAAGAATGATGTCGTTTAAGACTTTTTTTTAAAACTCCAATAATGACCACAAAATCTAACTTTTAATTGGCCAGAAAGACGGGCTTTCCACAGCTTCTAGAACACTTATCAAACATTTTTTACGAAATAAAAATTTTAACTCGAAGATCGCTTCTAGATGTTAAAAAAAGTTTCTAATTTTATAATCTACAAATTTTACCCTCAGGCTAAGCAAAAAAAAAAAAAATTTTTTCGCTCCACCCTAATATATGTGTATATTTTACATTACAATATTGACATTAAATAGTACATATATAGACATATTTTCATAGAATTGTGTATTGCTTTTCAGTTATCACAAATTATATTATTCCTGTAACAAATAAGAAAAAATAAGCGTAATTTACTTTTACATTAAATTAGTCAATAACTGGTCTATTTATGGCCGACTTTTGACATTTCACAACTCCTACAACTTGGCGGCGTAAAAAAATCCAGTTGTCACATAAAAATAAGGCAGTTGACTAACTAGTTGACCGCTTAGTGTGTACTAGTTATAAAGGACCTCACAACGAGTTCTTTACCCTCCTAGTTATGTCCAATCACGTATATATATTTACATATACATATATATACATATATATGTGTACTTACTTGTGTGAGCGCATATATTTGCAAGTGGTTTGTGCGAAACTCCACCTCAGTGTAAAATAAATATGTTTGTTGTTAATACTTTGTGAAAACAAGCCGTAAGCCTTCTCGATTGTACTCATGCTCGTATGTACACTTGTGTGCGTATGAGTGCATATCAAGGATTGCAGCTTTTGCGCATAATTAGCTACTTAACTTTTCCTTTCGTACTCTGATAATGAGGTGAAACTAAGTTGAGAGCTTGTTTAAAAAAAGTGTTACAGCGTTTTTCCCCGTTATTTCACAGACGCCAATTTGTACGAATACGAGTATGAATAAATCAAAGTGGAAGTAAAAATTATGGGACAATGTGTGTTAATATAATGGGGAATATTCTATTTGGCCTATGCGGGCTAGATACAAAACTTTACTGAACTTCATTAAGATACCACATTTTATGTGAGTTGAAGAACTTAATCGAAAGATTAAAAAAGCTATTATCGTATCTTTATTTACATAAGTTAGAGACGCAGATACCAAATCCAGTGATGCTTCAATTCAAAGTCCTAATATTGTATTTCTTTAATCTGAATTTTGTCTGTAACACTATAGCTGAAGTTCTATCTGAGCTAAACCCATTTTATCCAACAAGGTTTATGTTCCAGGGCTTTTAGAAACCTTTCTGATTTTCGGTGTTCTTGAAACATGTATAAATATACCGTGGAAATTTCAAAGCAATCGATACAGTAATTTTTTTAAAAGAATTCCCAAAAATCTACGTTTCTTTAGGTTGTCACATCAGGTGTGGCTCTTAATCAAATATCAGAGTATATCTCTGTACAAGTATATCTATGTATGATAACTTCCGTGAAGGTGAAAAATATATTGGGTTAAGCTTTATTAAATGACGGATGATATCATATATTTTTCTTTCTTCAATAATAAACGCTAACGATAGCAAGAAAAATATTAGAATGATCTTATATACCGATGTATCTGTCTTACGACAGTTCTCTGCTGTATGAGCCCGAGCGTAATCGAAAAATGTTCCCTTGAAGGGCTAGTATACCATACAATAGTTGTCAACTATATATAAAATTTATAAGAGTGTAAGTATGTTGACTAGTGATAATAAATAGTCGTACATTTTAAAGTTTGATCTCATGAGTCTGTTGTTCTGTGATTTTGACAACACTGTGATCACTTTAACAAGAATTATAGCCTGTCAATAGAATATATCTGCGTCTTAGGCACTGAATATTATGAAGTCAGAAATCTATCCCCTTTTCTCCCTGATTCTTCATGATTTTTATATGCTGAAAAATGTCGGTATCTCATCGTGTACCACCAAAGTTCTTCGATTATTCTAACGATGTTGATTTTAAATCATTGGCCGGTTTTCTTGTTATGAGCATGTCGACTTTATCACACAGCAATCCTTTATATCTTCCCTCTAAGATATTTAATAATATTTCATTTATCTAATTCTCTCTTAGCTTCTGTCTCTCTTCGCTCCTCTCTGCGTAGACTTTTTACGCGCTCTTTTTGTTCGCTACCTCAATAAACATTGGTGTTGGGACATGGAAAAGACATTTCCGCAGGTAAGCTTTCGAAATAATGATAACCCGTTTTATTTTTGTTATATGTAATTATCTCTTACTTTCACTTCGACCTTGAACTAACAACCCTTACACAGTACGGTGACTTCAAAATCGCCGAGAATATTTTGAATCTGATCATTAACCAGGGCCAAGTGTGGATGGGTATATTCTTTTCACCCGGTTTGGTGCTAGTGAGTCTCGTTAAATTAATGATATTGATGTATTTTCGTTCGTGGATCGTGTTGACGTGTAATGTGCCACACGAGGTGGTTTTCAAGTAATTAATTACCAAAATTGCATACGTTACCTCAAACTCAATGAGATATCTAACTTTTTTCACCACAGAGCATCCAAGTCGAACAACTTCTATCTGGCTTTACTGCTAACGATGCTCTTCCTCTGTGTGCTGCCGGTGAGTTATGCGATTGTATGGTTGCGTCCCTCATGGCATTGCGGTCCGTTCTCCACGTACAATCGCATCTCTGATTTTGTTACCAGTGCGACACAGGAAGCGCTACCTAAGTAAGTTGGGGCTTAAATATACCTAATTCGATATATAATGAATAATTTCTCTGGTTATCACGAAACTTATAGGCAACTGCATAGACCTCTTAACTATTTAACTTCAGCAAGCACTGTGATACCGCTGCTGCTTCTGCTCATTCTCATAATCTATTATCTGGTGTCATTGACGGGTGCACTGCGTGAGGCCAATCAGGATCTCAGAACTCAACTGCAAAAGGAGCGCGAAGAGGAACGTAAAAAAATATTTAAGGTACCCGAAACGAAGCCCACTGAGAATAGCGCAGCGGCGTTGACCAGCAGATGGCGCAAGGTGCTGGAGGCTTCTTCGCCAGTCACACCAACACCACCGCCGGACTTCGAAAGTGAAGAGTACAAAAATAAAGCCAGAAAAGGTAGGCGCACGGATTTCGTTACTTTACTTCTTTCCTTTGAAGTTTCAACTTTTCTTTTCCAGAATTGATTTCACGCATCATGAAAGAGGCTCTACGCAAGGGATCTGCCACATCGGATGACGATTCCGGTAATCGACAAGGGCGTGACGATGACGATACGGACACGGAACACCATGACTCACTGCCACACGATGAAGATGGAAGGGACAAAAATTTGGGCTTATCGAAATTACAACAAATAAGACGAACGCGAAAACCGTCGCTGGTGGACATCGTGCAAATTGCCAAGAGCGAACGTGAACGCGAACAGCGCGCTTCATTGTCCGTGAAGGAAAGAAGTAAAAGTGAGAAGCATACAAGGAGAGATAGAGAAAGGGATAGAAGTAAAGAAAGAGAGGCAGAAAAAGAAACGGAAAAAGTTGAGGATGTAAAAAAAGAAAATGAAATTATAAGTCGGAAGGAAAGGGATAAAAAAAAGGATGACTCTAAAGGTCAGGAAGAGAAGGTAGAGTTAGAGAAAGACGATGAAAAAACCAAAGAAAGGGTTAGTGGAAATAGGAGAAGCAAAACTATCAAGAAAGACAAGAACAAAAGTGAACTAGATGAGAAGCACCAATCAGAGGACGAAGAATATTGTAAATCTGAAACTCTGCCTAAAACTAGAAAGAACCAAACCACAAATGACAGCGGAGCTTCAAGGCAAGATATAGATACGGATAATGATCCCGATACAAATACACGTATAGTAAACGAACGCCGACAAAGTTTGTTGCGCAAAAAGCGAGAAGACGAACAACCGGCCACGCGACCAACCACACCTTTGCCCGAAAAAACAGAAAACCAAACAACAGAAGCGGAAACAACACCACCACAGCGTGAAGAATTGCAGAAAAGTAATTTTGTGATTATTGATGAGAAGACGCCAACGGCTGGCGAAAAAGAACAACCACCAGCTAAGCATCGTTCCTTTAGTGTACGCGGCGGTACTTTTAAATTTCGACGCCAAAAACCCAAACCTATAGAAATACCAGCCGAGACGGAGGTCTTTAAGTTCGATGAAAAATCTCTGGAGAATACAAATAACGGTAAGCTTGGCAAAGCGAATGAGCCACCGCATAGCGCTTCGCCGCCAACGTCACAGAGAGCAAACGATGGGCTCATAACACCGACATTTGTCAATCCAGAGAAGCTTTTGAATCTCTCACGTCAAGGACGTAAGAAAATTGGCACACTCTTTGCGCTGGTACGCGATACAGTAAACACCAAATGGAATGATGAGGAGCAATCAACTAGCAGCAGTGGTGGACCGACAACAACCAAATTTCCCGTAACCCCAGAGACAGCCAACAATAACAACGATGAGGCGATTGCAATCGAGATGCCACCATCGCCTGAGGTCGAACCCACAGCCAAAGCACATTTTCCTACAACAATTTCCGAAATCTCTATTGAACCGAAAGTCACAGCTCCTTGCTATCCAACAACTGCATCCGATATTAATTTGAGCGATATAGAAGCGCTGGACAAACCTGGTCCCATATATCAACCAGCGATGCAACGTCGCAAACCCATTGAACGTGTGCAAGCCACGCGTCAAGACTCGCAAACCTCAGTTTGGTCCGATAATATACCGATCATTACCATCAGCACTACCGGCAGTGATGAGTGCATTCCGCAGGTGGATCCAGAGAAGAAATTTACGACACCCATCATACCAGTCGCTGCAGTCGCGCCACTCAAAGAGAGCGTAGTTATGACTGTTACGAAATCAGCGCCGCCAAGTCCGGATCCCAAAGTGAAAATCATTAAGATCGATATTGATGATAAATAGTTCACGGATTGCGGCTAAGTTTTTTTTTGTAACGGTCGAGAATGTGCCTTCCTAAACTCTAAATGCTGGAGTAACAGTAATTTTCGTATTTAGGCGCAATTATTGCACCATATCCATAATTATATGCTAGTCTACCGTATTTACTTGCATTTTATATACATAAATACTGCAGTAGTAGAAATGTTCAAATAAAATTTTAAAATAAAATACAATACTTACAAAATTGAGATGGTGAAAAATGTAGTTCCGGAAAACACAAAATAAATTGCTCTTGCAAAAAAATGTAAATCACTTTATCTACTAGAGTTGTCGTTTTATATATATTTCTATATACCTACATATTGGGACCTGTGTTGACAGGCTTCGCATTCAAACTTGCTTTAAAAACTTATAATGAACTGGAAGATAATCTAAATAATTGAGAAGTAGTCTCCTCCAAGTCCAGATAAGCGCAGAAACGATAAATTCTCATCTTTTGGAACACATTTGAACTGGTAACGTGCTCCATACTCAACAGCGTAAGCAAAATGGGTTTGAGGCGATTACATCTATAATGGTAACTGTGAAATTTATCCATTTATGGTGAAGCCCTAAAATTATTGTTTTCAAAGAATTCCTCAGGTATCTATGCCCTTTCTAAGTATTATTATTACTACTCTTCACCTTTGACCACAAAAATTCTTCTAGACGATCTTTGACCAAAACTTCCTTGACTTTTATATATTTTTGTCATATGCAGACTTGGAAAAATATCTTCTACATTTCCAAGAAACTCACAAAATTTTTTTGTCGCTTGTGTATTCGATAATGCACAAAATTATATTTTAGAAATTATTTTCGTAGAACTCTTCCTTCACCAGGAGTCTATCGGAATTAAATAATATGTGTAGTTTAGAGAATATCTTTTTTTTTAATTTTTCTATATGTTCTATATTTAGTAATAACGTACAAAATCGATATCTCAAATAGTTTCTGAGTTACAACCTCCTAAGTAGCCGCTCAGTTCAATCAGCTCCATCTTATTATTATTAAACACGATTTTCTCGAAACAACATTTTTAGAATTTACTTGAATGATTGGAGGCAAATGATCCGATATAGTGATCGATATCAGTGCTCTGTATATAGTTTTCCATACAATGACGTACCAGTTTTTTGATCAAAATTCAAAAATTGATTTCTGGCTAATCTGTATAACTATAAACCTTGAGTCCCCCTACATGTTTGAACTTTTATATGCCTTTAATATTATAATACTGAATTTGTGACATGTTTGAACTTCGAACTATACAGTTTGCTACTGAATACAAATTAAATAATTTTTTCATTAATATAATATAAACACATTTGATTTTAATCATTTTGTTATAAACAAAATTAGGCGAATGCTTTACCAGCATTCCAGGTTCTAGTTGAGGAGTCTTTTTCAAAAGAGTATATTTACATTTTAATTTTTTTTTTTGTTTAACTAAGTATGCAGTCTTGTACTTAGTGCTAATATACACAATTTCATCACTTAGATTATGATCAAAACGAGATAGTTTCCAAGTAAAAAAGCTTCAAATGTGAGCATTCGTTTCAAAACGGTATATTTTTACATAGCTTTTTTTAATATAGATTTGTTCATTTCATAACATAACGTTTTCTCATTTTGTGAAAAATAAGTTAAGATGAAAATATACCTTTTGAAAAGACACTCCTCAGTTGTTGAATGAGGCGGGAAGATACAAATTTTATAGCAATAATTAGTATATATGTACGTATTACAAATAAGCAAAGACACACTCCTCGGAACCGGAATTAGCAAATAAAGATGAAATAGTAAATTTATAGAATAATTTTTCGTAGTGGTTTGTGTCTCTACTAAATCATTGTGAATGGCTAAAGTTGTCCGGTAAGAAATTTATAAATATTTTTTAATTATCTAGATAACTAACAGAATTATCTTTTAAATAATGAAACTTCATTATTATAAAAAACAAAAACAACGTTAAATTCGTTTGCACTGACGCTTAATACCCTGCACATATATAAACTAGTTTCCATACAAAAACTTGATTTTGATCGGTCAGTTTGTTTGGCAGCTATATACTATAGTAGTCTGATTTTAAAAATTTCTTCAGAGATTGATCTGTAACCTGGAAAATTAATCCATGCTAATTTTTGTGCAGATATCTTATGAAATAATAATGTTTTTCAAACAACAACTTCATTTCGATTGTTCAATTTGTATGACAGCTACATATTATATATGCTGTAGTGCTGCGATATCGGCAGTCCCGACAACCGAGATGCTTGGGGTTGAAAAGACGTGTACGAAATTGCAGATTGATATCTCCAAACCTGAGAGACTATACAGACGGACAGAGAGACGTCCACGGTGAAATCGTCTTAGCTCGTCATATAAATGATGATTATATAATATACAAGTATATTTTATAGGGTCTTCAACGCCCTGTGCAGAGTATAATGACGAAGCAATGCAGCAAAAAATTCAACGCACGTCAAAACCACTCATTTTAGAAAGCGCCAGAACCGCTCAGAAGGGGTTTAGCGCCTGCAAAGATGGTGTTTATTATAGATATACATAAGCATGTAGATTTCTATCGAACCCTGCCGAACATATTTTATTGGTGTGACGTTCAAATTCAAATATTAAAATATTGAAATATAAACAAACTATTTCAACAAATTTCACAATTTCTTTAGATATGTTAGAGGTATAATGAAAAAACTTTTGAGGCCAAAATTTCACCGCGACGGTTACTCTTTACGATTTTGAAAAATTAAAAATGTTTTAATTTTGGTAATTTTTAAAAGTTTTTTCAAAATAATTTTTTTCTCATGCCTCTAAGTGTCCTCTGAAAAAGCACCACAAATTGGAAAAACAGTGAAATTTTAAATTTTTCATAGATCTTAGGAAACTTTTTTTTAAATTTTTTCCTTTGGCAGAAATTTGTTTTATGATAAGACAAAACTTTTCACCAAAATTCATTTAAATCGGTAGGGGTTGCGTCTAACTATTTGTCGATTTGACATAATTATCTTTCCAGAGGTTTCCTCAAGTAGCTAAGTTCTCTTTTCAACTAATTCTAAGTTAGCTGCGCCCTTGTGCCAAAATGGTCGTGTCCTTTATCTGGATCTATCCTGAACAATAGTAAGCGCAGATACAGAGAAAAACTTAATCGGTATCGAATGTATACTTTCTACTTGTTGTTCTACTTTGAGAGTTTCGAGCTTAAATAATTTACTTCTCTAATCTTATAAAAGATTACAATTTAGATTTGGGAGAAACTTAAAATGATATTTGCTTTATAGCTTTGTGGATTTTATATGAGAATCTTATAAGTGGGTCTGCGCTTGCTTCATACCTGAACCTATCCAGAAGTCTCTCCAGAAAATTCAGAATTCTGGAAATGTAAAAAGACGCCCGAAAATCTCATTCATATAAATTTATATATATGTATGTATATACATATATCTACACATATATAAATATTATAAAATGTATTATATTTCACTTGTTTCATGGAATATCACAAAAAATTATTATAGAAAGCCTAAAAATATTCAAATTTTCATAGTTTCCATGCGTAAGACCGCACAATAAACTCTTATCAGCGATCATAATGTTTGTTGTGCGATAACCTTTATCCCCCTTTCACAAGTTATGCGTGTAGCTGACACCATTCTAAACAGAGTTCCGTCCGAGTAAGAGAACGTTTGGGCACGCAATCGTTTCACTTACTTTCGCTTTTCATTCATATGAACCTACAGATAATATACTTATATATGAGTATACGAAATATATATATACATGCAATATATTATACTTATACGTAGTACAATATCAAGCCATATGGCGGCAAAACATTGTTGAAACGCGTACAAACTCTTCATACATTCATACGTACATATGTACATATATAAATTCTTCAAATTATCAAAGGCATCGATCGGCGTTGAGTTAGCGACCGTTCGGATGTTGTCTTAATGCCGTTGGTTTCTTTATTTTTAGCACAACTAAGGCATCTATTGAAATAAGACGAGAGGAAATAGTGATTGAAGCATTTGAGCGCGTAATAAAATCAACAAGTTGAGCGGAGACACGGACCGTCTGTATGCTGGAAGTTATGAAGCTAAAACTATCGAATGCCAAGCAAATATTTGTCGGTCAATTTAACTGTTCAAATAAACCTAATCACTGTGTATATACGTTACAGATTTTGTATGGAGTTTTGTTTGGGTTGTTCTTCAAATTTTGAATCTGGTTGGTAAGTGCTGAAGTCGCAGAGACTTTCGAGCGTATCCCCCTTTTAGTCAATGCTTTTCAGTCTGATATTATATCTACCAATACTAAAGAGTTAGTGGTATTAGTTTCAGTGATGATCTGCTTTTTGGATATTAAAACTCTGACTAACGAGATTTTTATTCAGGTTTTCAAAAATGCATGGTTAGAGCAATGGTTCACCATAACTTATAAAGTCAAACAAGTTAGAATATTTTGAAAAATTAAGATTAATATTCGCACGACCATCTTATTTTTTTCCACAAAAATCCGCGTGCAACTGTTCAAGAGAGATTCCCGTGATGTTCGTCGCTAAATCAGCCATTAAATCTAACATAACCTATCCTGGCACAGAATTGGTTGAAAGCTATCAATTATATAATATATTCACAACGTAGGGAAAGGCTTTAGCTACCCGTTCTGATTAGTGGTGCTACTAAGTTGCAACTTTCAGAGTTTATTCGGAAGACAATAAAGAATGATTTGGGCAATCATGTTTTGTTGAGTTAGTTTCGCAGAAGAAGTTAGTCTTCAAAAGCAAGCGGTCAAGTTACTTACCTTTTTTGGATGCTATATTGTAGCTAATCGACATATAAATGATTTCACTAAGGTTTGAGCTATAGCTTCAAAGATCTGGTAAGCTTTCCATTGCTCTAAATGCAATCATCAGTTCCCATTGCCCTCAGAGTTATGACGGTTGTTGGAAATTACTTCGTTTGTCTTGTTTTTGGCAATTCAACAGTTATAAAACTCTACCATAATTTTTGCAGAATAAAAAAAAAATCATAAAATTCATTCATATACACAAACATGTTTTAAAAAGCCCGCACGTCCGACTTGTGTTCTAGTTTTTCATTCTGATGGTCTACAGTCTCCACTGCAGTTCATGATAACTGCTTAATGTGCGAGATGGAAAACATAACAAACCGTACATAATTACTATTTACTTAGTTAATGAAATCTTAAAAGAACATAACAGTACACATAAACTTACGCTCGTGCATATCACCACTACGCTTCATGTAAATATACGTCTAGGTCGGTGTCGGGTTGCCAACATACATACCAAACAGAAAGCTCTTATTTACTGCTGATGCTGTGAGACGTTTACGAAGCTTTATACATTCTTCTTATGCGGGAAGTCAAATATCTTTTATTTTTATTCATTATGTGTGTAAGAAAATTAACGAAATGTGTTAGCTGGAAGTCATATCGGATTTACTATATGTGGCAACTTCCGTCTCAAAAAAGTGCATTACATAATTTTACGTAAATTTCGAAAACTTTGAATTCAATTGAGGGACTGTAAAAAATCAAATATTGTATGGATTAAAAACGCGGTTACCCTAATGTAGAGGTGTGAGATTCAGTCCTATCTTCTTCCAAAATTAAAAAAACAATTTACGAATACAGGATACCATTTAGCAGACAATAGCAAACCTCCAAGCAGTTTTCTGTAATGAAAAATCTTCTCATAAAATCTATTAGCTCTTCGGAATCGGCTGAAAGCTTTTAGGTCCCTCCTGTCCTCTCTCTGTCGAATAATAAAGAGATCACCAGCATACAGTACTTTTAAACTATTCAGGTGCATACATAGCACTTACCAAAGTCATTTTAATGGATAAGTAACCAAATTAGTAAATTTTTTAACAAAACTGTAAACTCCTAGGAGATTTTATCTAACAAACGAAGGTTCATACAAGTTTGAAACCACTACGAAAGACGAAAAGATGTTACGAGCAACAACATTAAAGTTTGGTGAAGCTTCCAATGATGCCGTTATAATAATTTATGTATAAACTTGACTTTTGCCTAGATCAGTATTTGAACCAATGACCCAAGATTCATAGTGAGGCAACCTCTACACCATAAGCGAATCGCTGGTTTTAAGTCTTAGTCTTAGTCATCCATACGATTTTATATCGAACCAGCGACGATGATCGACAGAATTGGTCTAGCTCCAAGTGAGAGCGTGAGGTCGCAAGCTCTACTTGATAGAAACTACAGTGGCACAGGTGTTTGGAAAGCTTTGAAGAGTAGACATTTTTCCTTCCTTAATAAGAATTCAGGTTTGAACTATAGGTGAGTTGAGTTAGTGGGAATATGAGGGTGGTCCTTGGTCCCATTATTGTCATTGACTATAGAAAATAGGTATTTTAAGAAGATATGCCTGCATTTTTACTGGCAATCTGCTTGGAACTAGCGATTTGGCCAGAGTTTATTTGTAGTTTGAAGGCAAAGCCTTATATTTGTATCTTAGATTTACACTAAATGAGTTATGAACAATAAACTCTGCTCTGTAAAATAAAATTTGGTAGAAAATGTCTTTGAAAACTATATCTCCTGTTCCAAAAAGTATTCCTATGTTGTTATATGACGAGACGAGGAGATATGAGACATTGTTAGACTATTCATATCGTTCCACGCCTCTTGATCCTATCGGGACAACTTTCGGGTTTACCAGGAATAACTATATTTACTCTACCGTCGAGCACTGGCAGTTTCGCAACCTTTGCAAAAGGCATTACGTTAGAAATTCTGCAAAATAAAAGTTTTCAACAGAACATAAATTCTAAAAATGCAAAATATGCCAGATTCTACACGATTTGTCACGCGAAAAAGCTGAGTAAACAAAAATTTGACTTCGAGAGATTCAAATGCATGCTCAAGGGTTCACACGTTTATCTCATGTACTTGTGGTACAACAACCGATCTGCGAAGATCCAATGTCGTGAAGGGGTCTGGCAACCATACACTTACACATATATAACTGCAAAGATATCAAATACTACCGGAGCTGAGTACATGCCGCCAACACACAAAACAAACTCAAAACTCATTAATCGGCGCAAACAAAACAACAAACAAACTATTGTACATTGTGCCAAAAACAACAGCAACATGTGATCGCACTATGGATGGATTTGTGAGAAGTCACAATCATAGCGCTGAGATGCGGCATGAGGCGAGACACAAACATATACTACATACATATATATGTACATACAAGCATATGTATAGGGGAATATGCTTGGTGGCAGCGCGCAACAGGCACAGTGACCAAACCCATGGCAGCGCGCAACGTAATCGGGATCTTGTAGAGTTACAAGCGACTCGACGACGAGCAACACAAATCAGTTGAGCATTGGACGGCGGAGCAAGCGCACGGATAACTACGGAACGGTTTGGATTTTGGTTAAGGGACGGCTCGGTGCGCTGCTGGTGAAGTACAAAAACAAAAAATATTGAAAAAAAACACAAAATTGAAAGCAGTGGCACCACTGACAAGCAAAGAAGGTTCAAATGAGCTATTCAGAGTATATATATGTATATAACAAGTGTTTGTGTGTATGTGTGTGTGGGTGAATAATGATATCGGTCGGAAATGGTGACAGGCCAACGGGCTTTTGCTCATGTATGAAGCGCAGGAAAAGGTTCTTGGCCCAAAAGTGCGAAGAAGAGAAAGTACAAAGCGAAATACAAAAAATTGTGAAACTTAAAAGGAAACAGAAATCCAATTTAATATTGAAAATTTAATAAGTGTGCGTGTATCTGTGACCCATAGAGGATCTGCATTGCTATGAAATCTGCTATATTTATGTGTTTGTAGTGAACTAAAAACGCTAGAAAGAAAAATTTTACAACAAAAAGCTTTAATTAATTAAAAAAAAACATATTCGAAAAAACAAAATTTTTTTTCGAAAACTAAAAAATCCATTCCTAAAATTTCAAATTAATAAATTCATGCTTAATTGTGTTCATGTGTTTGTGTGCATACAAAATTTACGTGCATATGAAAAGTTTTGAACGAAAAAATGTCTACAATTACACGTCAATATATTAAGTTCGTGGAACCGAAATTCCGTGCAACCGAAAAAAGCAAAGCAAAGAAAACACGATGAAAAAAACAAAAATACAAGTGAAAAATAAGTGCATGCTACGAAAAAACTGCATTACAACAACAACAACGCAACTTGCACATAAAACATAATGTTTTTTTTTTGTTGTTATATGCATACAAACATAGTTCACCGGCGCATTTCGTTTGATTTCGACTTCGCGTGCATTTGCCCTACCTTTTTGTGTCTGAGCGCGCCGAGCGCAGTGAGCAAAGAAGTTGTAGGAAGTAACAAGGGTCGGTCAAGTGATCGCCTCACACGAGTCTCCAAACTTCTCTTGCTCGCCTCAGTGTTACCTGTGCCGCTGAGAGCGCCGTGTCACGCCAATCAGCGTAGATACTACTCAATAGGCAATCACGCTTAAAGGTGTGAAGCGCTGTGTAGAAAATACAAAAGTGTTGACAAAAACAAAGCATACAATAAAATTGCAGAAAAACACACGCGGAAGAAGACAAAAACAAACGTGAATAAACAGTAATGAAGTTGGTGTGGAAATAAAGAATAAGAGAAATGCGTTAAATGGTTTTTAATACAAATAATTTAGTAATTTGTAAAGATGATGTAGAGTTTTGATTTATATCTATTACAATGTGACAGAAAGATATCTACATATGTTGTTTAAGTAAATATTCTTTCAGAATAGAAAAACGGCAGTGGCCGACTCTGCGCGATCGCCTAAGGCTATCCTATAAACCACATTTTATACCACGAAATATAGATCCTGAACTAATATTTAATCAAATTTATGTGCTAGAGTCGCAAAATATATAGGATGATGATCCTTAAAAAGCTCATATTTTAAAGTTGCTTATCTTCTATGAAATCTCAATGGTTTAACAATTTTTTCTCTCGAAACTTAAATTGACCCTAAG
Source organism: Bactrocera oleae (assembly GCF_042242935.1). Taxonomy (NCBI): domain Eukaryota; kingdom Metazoa; phylum Arthropoda; class Insecta; order Diptera; family Tephritidae; genus Bactrocera; species Bactrocera oleae. Next base: position 59,803,462 of record NC_091540.1, on the reverse strand, counting down.
AAAGGATTAATTGTAATTCGAAGATCCTCTGGCAATGTAATATAATTGAATAAAATGTGTAGCCTCTTTAAGTGTTTCAGGGATCCCCTCATTTCTTCTGTTTCGGTATACCGTTGGAGCAATCAAACCTTTTTTTAATATAGGACCCTTTTCTAACGAATTATATTGGGTTGGGTTGGTTGAAAAGGGAGGCGCATGAGCGATAGACCGCAGGCGGACGTCATTAGAGCATCATTAGACCCATGCTCATTGTGCTCACAAGTGGTAACCAATTTAGCCTTATCCAGCAATTTTGTGGATTTTTTCCACCCCAGCTGCCCAATGATTTTTAAAGGAGAACATTGGAAGCCGTGAAAAATATCCCGTCTCTACCGACTAAAAGCTGGGCACTCAAAAATCCGTCCCACATGCTCTGTATTCCGCCGAGTCCACTTTACCAATTTGTTTAAAGATGGAATCTTAAGGATTGGCGTCCTGTGATTACCTCTACCATGTTACTAAGTTCCCTTTTGCCTAAAAGTAAAAGCTTATTCGTCTGTCCATCATCAACACTATTCCAACGTAACATTGCCCTATGAGGCTTGGCGCCCAGGCTGGTTCCACCTGGCTAAAATCGTACATCAACTCTCGAAATTATTGCATTATACTTCACCTGAATATGTATTGGCCAGATAACGAAAATAACCTCCAGAACCTTTAATTACATATAGCTAAAGACGGTCGTCCAAGTTCGAGTTAAGAAGTTGGCTAAATTTCGCGGTCTGAAAGCATAACTTGTACTTAAAACTGTTTACTGAATTCGAAAAAATGTTCATGCCGTCAGTTCGTTCAAATACCGATCATATATTTTTGTCAATATGTCGAAATATTCTTGATTCTAAACTCTTACTTTCATTCTAAGATCTTTCGTATATATGCATTTAGCGACTTCAATGAATTTACCAGAGTGTGGGATAAAAAATCTTCGAGCCTACTATACTTGCAGTATTCTCTTTGTCAGTTGTTTTCTGATTTGAAGTATCTAACATTTCGAAACGACAAAGAGTGAACAGCTCTGAAAAGAAGCTTCATGGTTCTCAATAGCTTTTGGGAATCTTTCATGGTGGTTCTCAACCTTCCCATCTAGCTAAAGTTATTATTTATTCAGCTAAGAACATTTTTTGTGAAGTAATGTAAATATAATATATTTACTAAACTAAGGTTGCAAAAAATTACAAAATCTGAAAATGAAAAAGCTATAGAAATATAAGGTCCTTATAGAATCACTATTTTTATCAAAACTATTGGGAGTTTTGCAATGCTCTTCTACCCCTGATGACTTTTCTTGAAGTATTTCTGCAACTTCCTGCCAAATTAGCACATTTCCCTGCTTTTCCAAGTATTTCGAAATCGGTCCATGTTTGTTTCCTAAAAACATTATAAAATTTATATATACATACACACTCACTCACACTGTTCCAACAAATACTCGTTTCATGCAATAACGCATGCTCGTAACCTCAAAACGCTTATCTGAAAAGGAACTGGACTGTGTCGCTTTAGAAAGCAAAAGCAACAACAACAACCACTACTACTATAATATATGAACTATTAAAACAATAACGAAGCAAAAACATAAAATTCGAAATCAGCGGATGTGTGTTCCGAATGAAAGTCATTGCCTCTTCGACGCTCCTTACAGTTTCACAGTCGCCTTTGCGGCTATGTGTGTTTCTCTGGATATGTATGTGTGTGATTTTAATGAATTGTTTTTACAAAGTATATATATATATGTACGGAGATTACTTAATCATGGCTTGGGATTTATGAAACACTATCAAGCCTGAAGTTCTCAAGTCTGTCTGTAGCGCATACATGTGACCACTTTGAATAAATAAATGTTTACATGTGTAAATATACATGACAGTTTCTTCAATGCATCTGTGTATGTGCGCACTGATTGTGCTTAGTTCCATTTGCTGTCGGTTTTAGAAGGCCGTGCTTATTTGCCATACACAAGAATATGATATGTCGCCAGTCGATCGGTTTACTGCTCGCATATTCACCATATCTCATATGAGAATATATATCAAGACCATTATGCCATATATACATATACATATATAAATGTAAAAACACTTAGTTTAATGAAAAACTATATGTTTTGCATAGATACCATAGTTTTTTTTTCATTTTGATTTTTTATATTAAAATTTTTAAGTATTGTTTACACTACGATCACATAAAATACATAAGTGTATATACTCTACATATATATAGCGTTATTTCCTTATCTCACAAATGTCTAAAATAACATATAGTAAACATTTTAGAGAGTATTTAAGAAAAAAAATTGCAACCACCAGGTATACATACAAACAGGCAAATATATATTTACATAAATATATATATATATAAAATTTCAAATAAAATTGTGCTCACGGATATACTCACATAATATACCGGCTGCACCGAAGCTATTATACCTTTCAAAGGTGCATTTCTTATAGCATAAAAGGATATAAAAAGATTTTTGATCAATAAATTTCTATGGCTGCGACATGCTACAGTGCAATATTTCGTAAAGATATCTTGTCAAATAAAAAAGTTTTCCATACAAAAACTTAATTTTGATCGGTCAGTTTGTATGGCAGCTATTTGTTTTTTTTGTCCGATATCGGCGTCTCCGACAAATGAGCAGCTTCTTGGGGATAAAGGAACGTGTGCGAAATTTCTGATCGACTCAGAGACTAGTTCGCGTATATACAGACCGACGAACGGACATAACTAAATCAACTCAGCTCATCACGCTGATCATTTATATAGTATCCTTCTCCATTTATAGGGTCTACGACGTTTCCTTCCGGGTGTTACAAACTTCGTTCTAAACTTAGAAAAAGCATCAAACTTAGATAAAGTTGTTATCCCAAAACCTTTAACAATAATCAGGTCTCACATCAAAAGACACATTGACCCAAAGCTCAGAAGTCACACAAGCATTTAAAAATATTTTTTTACGATGTAACAGTGTCGAAATCTACTCTCGAGAACCGTATATTATTATGGCATATATTTATGTTTTGTTTGATCGTCAATGAGGTATTAAGTCGTATGTACCTCTAAACTCTCTGATGTTTTACTCATGAACAAATTAGTGATTTTTCATTTACCATAATCTTGGGATTCTACTCAAATAGTAGAATAAATATATTTATCATTCATATAAGCCGCAACTATAATTAACTCTTCCATATAATTAAAACATTTTTCACCATAACTTTGACTTGTTTTGAAATAAAAGTGATCCCAATTATTATCGATTATCTGTTATCCTAACTGGCCCTTTCAGAATGTTTCTGATTCTTACTATATATATTTTTTTTAATTTCCATAGGCTTACTGGTTTCGTAAGTTTCTTTTTAGTAGTCCTAAAATTTTTTTTAAGTCTAATATTCCTTTGGTGATCATGCCGATTCAATGATCTTGAAACAATACCGATATCTCATTTTTGTATGTAAAATAGCTTCTCCGTAGTCTTTCATACTGCCTACATTTAGGATTAGGCATTTTACTGACATTTTCGAAGCGAAAGCTTTATTCTCTTTCTCCAAAATGAAGAGCATTTTTTCACAATTCAATTGGCAACTCAATTATCTACTATAATGGATCTAAATTTAAGGTGCACAATCCTTTAATAGCTTATATAATTTACTATGGATATAAATATAGTATGCCCAATTCTCTTTTTATACTCGACAAAGGCTACGTGATCGCTCCAAAATAAATCTGCAAGTCTCCATAGCAAAACACTACAGCCAAATGTTGGAATAAAGATGATATCACCACATCTGTTGCGGCGGAAATGTACACAATGACTACATACATATGTATATATATGAGTGAGAACATATTATATATACCACACACAGAGATGCCGATACATATGTTTGCCCATATATACACACATTCTTAAATATTTATACAGATTTGTCGGTCCTGCATTCTGCTACAATAGCTCTGATCCGCTGCAATTAAGCGTTGCAATGTTTTAATAAAAATTGCACTAAAGTTACAACTTAAAATGCTGGAATTCGCACTTGTGCCACACACATAAACACATTTAGAAACTTAAATTCGCGAAATTTTTATGACAACCGGCCTCAGTTAGCGATCGCGTCACTGCATTTAAAAAACATTATAATCTCATCAAGCCCAAATTTCTTGTGCACACATTTCGCGCCGTTCTAATGTAATCTGGTATCTAGGTATCTGCGCACATGTATGCCTGTATGCATATGTATATGTGTGTACGTTAAAAACAATATTTTTAATTCACAACACGCTTGCGTCTGTTTGTTTGCACATTTGCTTTACTGATTTGCAGTCAATCAAAAATGGCATAAAGAAATGAAATCATCAACAGCCATTGGTGGTCCGAAGTGTGTTCAGACACTCGTCGGAAATGTTGTGGGTACATACAGTTAGACATATCTGTACATCCGTACATATTAGTATATAGGATAATGCTGACTATATCGCTATATTCAATCAATTTCAAATACTTTTGTAAATATACCACTGTACTTATGTTTTATGCCATCTTTTTGACAGACTTTTATTTCATATCTTAACACAGTCCAGTTTTAATTATAAAATTCAGCCACTTGTATATAGTAACATACAAGGTTCACTCAATTTGGTACAATAACTGATACAATCAAAATAGTAAAACAACTTGCTCAGCTCAGTTCAGATCCACAGTTCCGTTAATTTTTTAAACCGATAATGCAATATCCATTATTGTATTTGCTAGGCAATATCTGATGTAAAGAAATTTTCCAATTTTAATATGCGACGAAGTTGTTTTTCTTATTTTAAGATACTGAAATTTTGAGCTAAGGTTAAACCACCGATTCTGGTTAAGAATCTGTTATTTCTTCATATGCAACAATCGAGGTGGTTTAACTTTCGGTAACACCTTCGAGAGTATCTCGTGGTATAGAGAACTATATGTTCTCTGAGTCCGAGTGGCCACAATATTCGTCGAGAATTCTTTAATATGTTTGAAAAAAAATTACCGGTGGATACCACGAGAACTCGTTAAAATACTCTAAGAAAAAAATCAAAAAAACTCATATTAATCATCATGTTTTATAGGCACCAGAAGTTCTTTTCATTCTCTTTCTTACAAATTTTCAAAGTTTTATAATTTTATCAACTGTCAAACAGAGTGCCAATTGAACTGAGAAGCAACAGCGTTGCATTAAACGTCACTAAGTGAGTTATTCAAGAAGGCATTGACTTCTCAAGCAACCCTCATAAAATGCGCATGTAAATTTCTTTTTCAAACTTCTTAATTCTTAAATAACATACATTCATACCAACATATGTATGTATGTACACATATATTATATAAGTCTAAATATTTAAGAATACCTTACAAGTATAAATATGTATATTTATCTAAGCGTGCGAGTCACAGCCCATCTGGTCTTGCGGGAGTTGCTTAATTTTAACAAATGTTTGTTTACTTAATTTTTTCTTGTTTTCATTTTCAATTTTAAGTTCTTGCTCTTGCGGTTTCTTTGTTTGTACGATTTTTTTGTTTGTTTATTCCTGTTGAATGAAATCAAAAATGAATATGTACATTTATATCTATGTTTAGACTCTGCGCACACGTTAAAAAAAAAGTTGCAATGTCAAAATGACAGCAGATACTAGCTTTCCAAGTTCCAAAGCGTATAATTTAATAATATATATAAGAGTATATACAAAGTTATTCGAGCGATTGCCTTGAAATGATAGTCTCCACTTACAAGCTATAGATACACCTCTAAATCTTATACGAGTATATATCCATATATATTACACTTACATTAAATTTGTATATTCAATAAACACACGAGTCCTCTTTATAATACGAGATATTTTCTTTTGTGTTCGTTTAGTACCTCATCTATTCGCATATAATCCAATAGGAAGAGAGCAGAGCTAACAGTTTTCTTTTTCAAGGCACTAGTAACGATATCAGAATACGTAAGAGTAAACACTTAAGCATATTTTGTAGTTTTGAGAAAAACGTGTGTAAACTGATGGAAGTGATTTAACTGAGCGGCTACACTTTAGAAAGCTGTAAATCAAAAACTTTTTGAGATATCGTGTTAAAATTTTTGTATATTATTTTTAAAAGAATATAACCTATCGAAATTTGAGAAAAGATTTTTTTTTTTTTCACACTTTGTGTGCCCCTTAAGTACTATCTTTCAACTTATAAGACACTTAGCGCTGTTATCGAATCATCCGTAGAATTATTGAATTAAAATGCTGGTCGAATTCGAAATAAAATTTAAGAATGGCAACTATGTAGTTTAAAAGAAATAAGTTATGAAATTCTTTTAATATTTTAGATAATAAATTTGATATTGTCAGAGGGATAGATAACAACACTTTTAATTTTTGTGTGTAATTTATTGAGACACTATTTCTCACATACACAAAAACAGTGATTTTCAGATTTTCCTTAAACTAAATGAAAATGCTTATGAGTCATTATTCATAAATATGTTAAACAGATGTGAATATCTGCATACTTACACACAAATATGTATATGAGCACACACACACACATTGATCAGTTATCTGAAACAAAATTTATTTTAAACCAAAACCTGCAAATACTCACAATTCACACCTGCCATCAAATCGCGTGTTCAATAATTAATTACGAATATTTGCTTTTCAAAATCTTTGCAGAAAATAAAAGACTTTGCAATAATGTGTTAAAATGCGTTAGCAAAACAATAACTGTTGAAAAGAAAGAGTGTGATAATTAAAATAAAAACAAATATCAACGAATTTAAAATCATAGAATTGCGCCAAAGTGCAATTGTCAAAGATGAGACTAAATAAATGGAGTTTCTTAGCCCTGCGAAGGCAACTGCTATGTGGCACTTTGCTGCTGTGTCTATTCATGCAACATGCGCCAACAACAACTGCTGTGGGGCATGGCACTACCTTTATGCCTGCGTTGGAATGCTACGACCAATATGGACGACCGCAAGTAAGCCAATAGATTATTTAAAAAAAAAAACACCTTAACATATTTTGTATTATAAAAATATACTTATTATTATTGGAAATAAAAAGAATTGGTTCTTTTATACTCCACACCTCATTGTTTCTTAAGGCAAATCCAAATTCAACTTATATGGTTAAAATAATTGATCTTTGAGATAAGCGCTTTTAAATATAAATAGATGGAACCTTATGGAATATAAGTCATTACCTAATTTCGCCATTTTTTTGTCTCAAATAGCTGAGTAAAGCACTTTTCGTGTTTCAAATTACAACTCTCCGGTTAAATAGTCATTAGCAAGCTCTACATACTTAACGTCGTTAAAAAATTTTGAATATAGGTATATTCTTATATCTATATATTTAAGTTACAACTTTTTGCAGGAAAACCACGGAAAATATCTTATATAAATGATTTAAAAATTTGTACGGGTAGTATTGGGCGCCATTAGTCAATATTTTCTGGATATATTCCTTGACACCAGATAGTATAAAATAGTCAGAAACGATGTATTTTAATCCAAACTGAATGTTCTAGACATAGAAGAGATTCTTGGAGGGCGCCATACGAACCACAAAGCGGATATTAGAACACAGCTTTAACATTAACACATCGAGATTGTGTTTATTTTCAAAAAGAGTTTAGCAAAAAATTTTAATTTTACTGTAATTTGTAATATTTATCTCTTATTGTGCAAAAAATTCGCAATTTGAAGAACATATATTTATCGTCAATAGTACAATAGATTTTATTTTTGATCATTTCGACCATTCGATATTTTTAGTTAATGCGATTTGAGGTTATGGTTATTTATAAAAAGTTCATATATAAACAATATCAACCTCTGAAATATAAACAGCAAAAATAGGAATTGTATATATACACATACATATGCACACATTTCCATACCAGAATTATACGCATTCGTCCCATAACCTCTTAAGAACCCTACGCTGCCCTTCGATGCTCTCAATTTCCTTTTCTCTGTACAATTATCTAAATCAGAAAAAGTACTTGTATTCGGAACTAATAAATACATACATATGTACATATTTATACCATATACTCCACAAATGTAGACTAGACTTTTAAATTTTATTGTTGACAAATATGTTTGTGTAAATTAATTCTAATTATTTTGACTCAAACAATCTAATTTATTGTAATTGACCACTTTGTTCCCGAATAGTGGAGTGCGATCAAAATATTGTCATCACACGTATCATAATTTAAATGTTAAGTTGTCAAAGGTTTGTCTCTTGAAATGCGTGGGGTAATTCCGAGCGCGGTGAAACAACAAAAACTCTCAGTCAGCTAGTGTGACGTGTGGCTGACATTAATATTAATTAAATTGTATATTTGAACTCACAATCCACGGAAGAGGGCTGTCACGCTATAAATCTATGAAGCTTTCTCTTTATATCGTTCATATTTTGATTTTTTTATTGTTGCTTAGTCATAAAATATTCAACATGTCCTGAACAGTCTCTTGTTCATAAATATATATCTTCTAAAAAAACTACAATTTTGCTACTGGCAGTGTTACACTACGAGCCGATAAAAAAGTAGTCTCACACTTTTTATGCGTCCAGTCACAACTCTGACACTATGCTCTTGTCTGTGCTTTTCGATAACCGATAGAAAAGTTTAGAACCCTAGTAGTAATACTGCTTATACATTTATGAAAGTTTTATATAGCTAAAATGGTTAACTAACTGCATAGATAAATTGACTCGAGTATGAGAGTACACAAAATGAAAGACAGTACTTATCACTCGATATATGTAATTCAAGAGTAGCCTTCTCTTCCTTCCTGATCTCTTAGTATACCATTAATACTTTCAGGCCTGAAACGAATGCATATATTCGATTATACACCACATTGCAATACTATTTGCGATCTCTATACTGTTTCCGGAATAGAAAAAGAAGTCTACAATAAGATCTTTAAAATTATCGTGGTACTTGTTTATTCCCAAACGCATTCAATTATCTTATATATTTAATCCATGAAAGCAGAGCAGGGCAGAAAAGGAAACATAAGTACAATTATAGCGACGTCAGAAAAAGACAGAATCTGTATCGTCTCATATCCCGAAAAACTGTTCCATTAGTGGTTTAACCAGAGCTCCACACTTGGACTACTTTCTCTGTCTAAGACTTCGACAGAGCCAAGTGCGAGCGAAAGAAAAATTTAGGTGAGCATCTATTCGCTCTTTTTTTAGTTGCTGGAATATTTTCTGCAGAAAATTTCTTTTGACTTATAAAAGAATGCATCTCCCATGAATAGTTGAACGAAAATAATGAAATTTAGCTTCTTCAATACCTTTTTGTTGGAGGAATTTCACACCTCGTATTGGATCATTACAAAGTTTAAGAATAAGTAAATCTATGTCCTTGCTATTACACGACATTAAACACTATTTTAAAATAGGTAGGTTTAAAATAGTAGGGATTAGACGCGAGTGTTAGTCGATGTCGGTATGTTTAGATGCTAAACTACGCAATAATAATGAAAAATATAAGGTGCCCGACCCGGGAAGGTTTGTTTTTGGAAAATGTCTTAGTACAATTTTATTCCTGGGTTTCTCATATTGCTTCATTTGTTACCATATACGTAATGATCAATACTCTTCACCTATTAATAATATTAAAGAAAGAGCATATATAACATATTTTCTCTTTTTACCTTTCGTAGAGATGTATGCCGGAATTTATAAACGCCGCCTACCAACTACAAATTGAGGCAACAAACACTTGCGGAGAGAATGGCGACAATCACTTTTGTATACAAACTATGAACCCCTATCACAAAAACTGTGAAATCTGTAGGTAAGTCAAATGATTCACCAGAGAGAACGCGACTCTAAATTAAAGAGGCGCAAACCATTCAATCTATCTACAAATATTTACAACAATAATTCTAATATTTTAGATATGAAGATCATCACCCAGCGTTTCTCACCGATCTTCATGATCCACAGAATCCCACATGGTGGCAGTCCGAAACAATGTATGAGGGCATACAACACCCGAACCATGTCAATTTGACATTGCATTTGGGTTAGTGTATAAAGACAGCGTTTATTATGCTATAAGTAGTTCTTCAAACTTTCGACTCTCTTCTCTTTGTTTGCAGGCAAGTCATACGATATCACCTATGTGCGCATACTCTTCCGTTCGCCGCGACCCGAATCGTTTACCATTTATAAGCGCACCTCGGAGAGCAGTGAATGGATACCGTATCAATATTATAGTGCTGATTGTCGCGACACATATTCGATGACCGATTCGCGTGCCATTCTAAAGGGTGAAGTCGAAGCACATGCGCTCTGCACCAGCGAATACAGTGACATTTCGCCGTTGCGTGATGGTGAAATTGCTTTCTCCACACTAGAGGGACGTCCGAGTGGTATCATTTTCGAACGCAGCAGCGAATTGCAGGTGAGTAATGCGAGACAAATACAGCACCGAATGCAATGAAATTTTCTTTTTTTCATCTTAACTTAATACTTGCAATCTCTCTTGTGTTTTTTCTCACCACGCAGGAATGGGTTACCGCCACCGATATACGCATCACCTTGGATCGTCTCAATACATTCGGTGATGAGCTCTTCTACGATCCACAAGTACTCAAATCATATTTTTATGCGATCTCCGATATTGCGGTGGGCGCACGTTGCAAGTGTAACGGCCATGCGAGCAAATGCGTGGCCAGCACCGGCATGCATGGCGAACGCACTTTAGTCTGTGAGTGTCGTCACAATACCGACGGACCGGATTGTGAAAAATGTCTGCCACTTTATAATGACGTCAAATGGAAAAGGGCAACATCCACGGAAGTCAACGAATGTAAAGGTAAGCTATGACGGCAGCACGACAGGGGACGAAGCTGTAGTTATCTCGCTTTATTGCTGCCAATTTGAGTGATGCTTGAGAAACAGGATTACACAGTGTCGCCATAAAAAGTAGTGGTTTTCAATAGTGTAGATCAGATTGAAGCTTGAGTTAAAGCGCCGTTATGCGACAATGTTGGCTTGTGGCAAATGATGAGTTGGGTGCAGTAGCACATATGCTAGGCAAGTGAAAAGTTCAAAAATGCATAAAAGTTACTTATTTTTCATGGCAATAATATTAAGCTGCCTAACGGTATTTGCATTTTGGGTACATCCAAAGGCACACCATCACTGGGACTATTCGCTTGAAACGAATAGATTCAATTTTCACACGACCAATTGGTATTTTGTTAACTGTAAATGAGCGACCACTGACTTTAATGAAGGTAGCCAGACAATTCAAGTTTAATGATTTTCTGAATTCCACATTTTCCAGCTTGCAATTGCAACGGTTTTGCGGACAAATGCTTCTTCGATGCGAATCTCTTCAATTTAACTGGACACGGTGGTCACTGTTTGGATTGTCGTGAAAATCGCGATGGCCCCAACTGCGAACGTTGCAAGGAAAACTTTTACATGCGCGAAGATGGCTACTGTATCAACTGTAACTGCGATCCGGTGGGCTCACGCTCGCTGCAGTGCAACAGTCACGGCAAGTGTCAGTGCAAGCCCGGTGTAACCGGCGAGAAGTGCGATCGTTGCGACAACAACTACTATCAGTTCGGTCAACATGGCTGCCAGCATTGCGGTTGTGATCCACGCGGCTCGGCGGACAATGTGCCGTCGTGTAATCCGAACAGCGGTATATGCCACTGCAAGGAGAACGTGGAGGGAAAGCGTTGCAATGAGTAGGTTACGGCGTTGAAACATTTACACTGCAAATATTCATATGAACTTTATTTTAGGTGCAAACCCGGCTTCTTCAATTTGGATCAGACCAATCGATTCGGTTGCACGCCCTGCTTCTGTTACGGTCACACCTCTGAGTGTCAAACGGCGCCAGGTTATTCCGTTGTATCGGTAACATCGAACTTCAACAAGCACAAGGAACGTTGGACCGCCATTGACCTCTTCAATCGTGATGTGGACATCAAATACAATCAGTATAGTCGTAGTATTGGCACGACAGCACAGGGTAATGAATATATCTACTTCCTTGCGCCAGACCGTTTCCTTGGCGATCAACGCGCTTCCTACAATCGCGATCTGAAGTTCAAACTACAATTAGTGGGTCAAGTTGCGCCGAGCACCAGCGCTAGTGATATTATTCTGGAGGGTGCAGGCACCAAGATTTCACTGCCAATCTTTGGTCAAGGCAACGGCATGCCCGATCAAAGCGTGAAAGAGTACTCATTCCGCCTACACGAGCATCGCGATTACCAATGGCAACCAAGCCAGTCATCTCGTGGCTTCCTCTCAATACTCTCAAATCTGACAGCGATTAAGATACGTGCTACCTACTCCGTGCAAGGTGAAGCTATTTTGGATGATGTGGAATTGCAGACGGCGCATCGCGGTGCAGCTGGACAGCCTGCCACTTGGATTGAACAATGTACTTGCCCCGAGGGCTACTTGGGACAGTTTTGCGAGTCTTGCGCTCCCGGCTATCGTCATAGTCCAGCACGTGGTGGTCCGTTCATGCCTTGTATACCATGTGACTGTAACGGGCATGCCGAGATTTGTGATTCGGAGACTGGCCGCTGCATTTGTCAGCATAATACCGCAGGCGATAATTGTGATCAGTGCGCAAGGGGTTATTACGGCAATGCTTTGGGCGGCACACCATACGATTGCAAACGTTGTCCCTGTCCCAATGAGGGCGCTTGCATGCAAATCAATGGTGATACCGTTATCTGTACTGAGTGTCCAATTGGTTATTATGGCGCACGTTGTGAAATGTGTTCGGATGGTTTCTTCGGCGATCCAACTGGTCTCTATGGCGCTGTACAGACATGCAAAGCCTGCGATTGCAACGGCAATGTAGATCCTAATGCTGTTGGCAATTGCAACCGCACCACAGGTGAATGTCTCAAATGTATACATAATACTGCCGGCAGGCATTGTGATGAGTGTCTACCAGGACATTTTGGCGATCCTCTGGCTTTGCCGCATGGTCAGTGTGACCGTTGCACTTGCTACCCGCCAGGTACAGAGCAAAATCAAGACGGTATTACACAGTGTGATCAAGTAACAGGACAATGCCATTGTAAACCCAATATTATTGGACGCGATTGCAGCGAATGTCAACCAGGCTACTTCAATATAATGTCTGGCAATGGCTGCGAGAATTGTATGTGCGACCCTATTGGTAGTTACAATTCCACTTGCGATAAATTCACTGGTCAATGCTTCTGCAAGCCGGGTGTTGTGGGTCAACATTGCGATCAGTGTAAGGTTTATCATTATGGTTTTTCACAAGAGGGTTGTAAGGCTTGTGAGTGTGATGAAAGTGGTTCCAAGGGTTTCCAATGTGATCAGTACGGTCAATGCCCATGTAATGACAACGTTGAAGGACGCCGCTGTGATCGTTGTAAGGAGAACAAATACGATCGTCATTTGGGTTGTATCGATTGTCCGGACTGCTATAATCTCGTGCAAGACGCAGCCAATGAACATCGCGCTAAATTGAGCAACCTCAGTGCAACGCTGGATGAGATTGCACGCACCCCCGTCACAAACGATGAAGAATTCGAAGCCAAATTAAAGACAGTACAAGAAAAGGTTGATATTCTCTTAACGGATGCGAAATATGGTGCTGGTGAAAGCGGTCAAACTTACGCTGAAGTACTAGATGATCTACACAAACGTCTCAACAATATACGTACACATCTGGTATCTGGCGATGAACTGCAAGATAAGGCGAATGATGAAATCGAAAAGGCCAGACAAAACTACACGAACGCACATGATATAATCGAGGCGGCAAAGAGCGAACTACAAACAGCTTTGAATTTGCTAAACGACGATGGCGCACAAGCGCTGTCTAAGGCTAAGAACAAGTCTCTAGAATTCGGCGTGCAATCAGACCAAATCTCAGAGATATCACGTGAAGCACGCGCATTAGCCGATCGTTTGGAGGCGGAAGCTCAGGTCGACTTGAAGAACGCCAAGGATGCTAATGAAGCGGTGGAAAAAGCCTACGAGTTGGCTAAAAGCGCCATCAACTTGCAACAGAAAGTTAGGTGAGTAAATATTTTGTTTAGGCTCAGACCTTAACTCTCTTTCTTATAAAAATAATTATACTCCATTTTATAGCGATGAAATACGTTCGGAGGTGCGTTTGGAGTTGAACACCGTAAAACAATCGCTCAACAATGTTGCGCAGACCACTAAGGAAGCGCTTCGTAAAGCAAATGAAGTTTACGATGCCGCCTTGACATTGTTAACGGATGTCAATGGACTAACGGCACCCGAAATCGACATCAAGAAGTTGAAAAAAGAAGCGTTAGAGGCCAATGAAGAGGTAGACGAACTATTTTTCAAATATTTAATATTAATTACTTAAATATACATGCCACTCCTTAGGCCGATCGTCTACTGGAACGCGTTAATGACATATCCAATAGCAACGGTAAAATATTTGCCGATTTCGATGACGAATATCAACTTGCCGACCTGATAATACTGAGGTTAGTACAAATTACTAACTTGTTGATTCTAGAAAAATATTATTTTATACTCTTTTTCCCCAAATTAAATACATCTAGAGCGAACGAGCAAAAGGAAGACGATATAAAATTGTTAAAGAGCGCTCAGGATGCCTTCGACAAGGCCACAAAAGCTGTGGAGCAAGGCGACAACACACTAAAGGAAGCCAATAACACATACCATACACTAGCAGGTAAATGCGACTTGATTACTCCTTAGGTGAAAATATTTTTAAGAAAATAACAACATTTTGTTTCGATAGGTTTCCAAGCTGATGTGCAAAAATCCTCCGAAAAAGCTAATCTAGCGCTGAAGACAGTTCCCAGCATCGAGCAGGAAATCGAAAATGCCGAACAGTTAATTCGACAGGCGGGCGAGGTAACACAATTGTTAGTCTTCGTTAGTTTTTCGTTTTTGGTAACAATATTTTTTTTATAACTATTTCTCCAGGCTCTCATGGGTGCCAATAAAAATGCACTGGAAGCCAAGACTAATGCACAACATGCACAAGAGAAATATGCTGAACAAGCATCGAAGGTATGTTTACAATAATTGGCATATAAATAGGGATATGAAAACAATTTAAAACTTTTTGTACATAACGGTGATTAGTTAAAACGATCAACATTAAAAATCTTCTTATGCAACTCTGATTCATTAGAGAGCGGCTTAAAATTTGGAGAGCTTCCAATATAATCAAATCACACAGCTCAAAAAAGGAGATCATCTAACATTGGTTAGGTTGCAACGGTTCAGGATATAAATCTTTGACGCATTGTCAGGATGCTGCCGATAAAATTCAAATGCTCTGCTCTCTCAGAGCACTTTATACTTTTGCCAGAATGGTGTTAGGTTAGGTTAGTTTAAATGGTCTAGAAATCCTATAAAAATTTATCATAGAGACCGCTTTGAGTCGATCACAAATTTGTTGAGAAGGCCAATGTCAGTTTCGGCTATGTCTGCTGGTTCGCGGAAGGTATTACTGCCGAG
This sequence comes from Bactrocera oleae, assembly GCF_042242935.1. NCBI lineage: Eukaryota > Metazoa > Arthropoda > Insecta > Diptera > Tephritidae > Bactrocera > Bactrocera oleae. The sequence continues at coordinate 59,787,874 of NC_091540.1, read as the reverse complement.
ATGTTTCAGCCTCAGTCTTGCAAAGGCTAGGCAATAGGAGAAGGATGTTTCCACCTCACCTCACCGGAATGGGAACTATCTGAAAAAATTAATCTTGAAGTTTTCAGAATAATCTCAGCATACTAAGGTTACCTTTGATTGAATTAGTCATTCTGAAATTACTGCAAGCAATGTACATGAACCTCGGATCTTAAATTTCGACAGTTGAAACATATGTTAAACTCCCTCGAAGACGGACACTACTGTACACACATTTTCTGAAATATCCATATGTCAATGAAAGTTGCTGTACATATTTCTTGTAATACACCATAATCAAAATTGTATACATACTTGTATATTCCCTACTTTAGGACGCCGAAATAATACGCAAGAAAGCTAACGATACCAAAGTAAACGCACGCAAGCTGCGCGATGAAGCCGAACAACTCAATCACCGCGTACAGATCACCGAGAGCAGTATAGTCAAATTGGATAAAACGGCCAACAAAGACGACAATCTGGTGGATGATGCCAAGCGAAATGTAAGCATAAAACTGTGGAAATATAAAGCGGAAAGTAAACAAAAATTATCTATTCCAGGTTGGTCAAGCCAAGGCCGGCGCAGAAGAGGCACGAACCCAAATTGACAAGTCCATACAAGAACTGGATGACATTAAAGAGGAATTGGAGAATCTCAAGGACATTAATGTGGAAGATTTGGATAAACTCGGTTAGTTCAAAGTACTTTCGTTGCTATTTTGATATTAACACTTGAACATGCTTTCTCCTCAACACGTAGAAAATCGCCTAGATTCGGTGGAGCTGGAGTTGAATCGTGTCAATTTGACTGGACGCATTGAGAAGTTCCGCGATTTGCGCAATGCACAGAAGAAGTGGATCGACAAATACGAAAAAGATTTGTACGATTTGGAGGAGCAAGTGGCGAATATACGTGCAATAGCTCAAGCCCTGCCCAACGATTGCTATTCACGTAGTCGTCTCGAGCCATAAACGATGCGAGCATCGATAAACACTGCCCAAGTAATTAATCAAAACTACCAACTGACCATAGAATCAAGCCCAAAAACAAAACAAACAAACAAACACTCATAATCGTATGGATTTGACACTCTACCATTGTGGGCGCCTTCGCAGGCAGAGAGCTGTGCGTAATACGTTGACGAAAATCCAAAAATACCTTATAGTTTCTAGTATGAAAATATTTTAGTGAAAAAGTAATTAAGTTTTAAGCTTTAAAATATATTTTTAAAATCTAATTTTTTTATGTATGTGCACTCTCTTTCTCTCTGTAAGTTGTTATCCTCGTAGTGAACCAAGCTCAAACAAGAAAAATACTAAAAAAAAAAAAATAAGCCAACAAATATTTTTGCATGTTTTCATTCCTTATAACAACCAATTAAATGCAATATTATTTACTAAAACCCTAAAACTCTGTATTAACAATTGTCAATTAAAACAAGCAACACGAAAATGTAATGTTTTTTACATAAATAAATAATAATTATTAAATAAAAAATTTCAAATCTGTTTTATTACTACATATGGATGCTTAAGTAGGTTTATGAGATAAGTTTAGTTTATAGAAATAATTAAGGCTAAATATTCATTACGAACAACCCCAGAATATCAAATGCGCACATTTTAGATTAAAAAAACTTTTAAATCTCGTTAGCAGTTCGGAACTGCGATAAAACTTCAAGCACTGCAGTGTTTAGGCGCACTCTTAATTGACACGTCCTTATACCAAACATGATTTGTATCCTTTATCCCGAAACAAGAGCCTCGAAAGGATCGCCGAACAATAAATACAGTTTCCATACAAGAACTTGATTTTAATCGTTCTGTTTGTATGGTAATCTATAATGGTATGATCTAGAAAATTTCTTCGGATATGAAAGCGCTGCTATTGGCAATAATCCATGCCAAGTTTCGTGAAGATATCTTGTCAAATAAAAAAAAGATTTTCAAACAAGAACTTAATTTTGATCGTTCTGTCTGTATGGCAGATATATTGTGTGCTATAGCAGATTTAGAGAGAATCAGGACCTGTGCAAAATTTCGGAGCGATATCTAACGAATTTAGGGACAAGTTCGCGCACTCATTTGGGTGCCTGGTCACAGCGCAATCGGTGCCGACTGCAACGAGGATGAGCTAGGCAGAGGAAAGACGGCTTTGCCGGCACTGGTCGACGACTAGCTACTGTGCGACCGCGAAATCTTTTTGGCTTAGAGTAGATCGTAGCAGATCTACTGAACTACTTGCCCTTAGCAAAGTTCATCTTGATACAATCGTAGGGTTTCCTACTGGACACTGCCCAATGGGCATTCATGCGGTAAGGCTAAACATCTTTTTGGAAGCTAGTTGTCAAAGTTTTTTTCCTTTGTCCATACTTTGCAAGACAGGGACTGAAACATCTCGGTAGTCTTACGAGAACGAGAAGACACAGATGAAACTGACATTAGCCGTTTCAACAAATTTGTGGTAAACTCAAAGCGCTTTGTCGATTTGAAAGAGTCTTATGATCTTTTATATAGGAGTTTTAGGTACCACAACGAACAGGTGTTCTATTTTGACCGGCCAAAAAAACCAAAACTTTGGTAAACATTTTTTTCAAACACCGTCATTTTCTCACTTTTTTTTACCATAGCATATTGTACGGTCATTATCTTTTAGAGAGAAAGAAAGCCGGAATAGTGGATGACTTTTTTTAGCGACGTCGGAGATCACGTGTAACTCAAAAATATTTATACCTTCCAATTTTTAAAACAATTGATACAGTAGTTTTTATTTTTTTAATTCCCAACAATCGCTTTTTCTTTAAGCTGTCACACGAGGTGTGCCCCTTAATACCCGTCTACTCATATGTCTTTTAAAAGCTAGACCACAAAACATAAAACATTCCCCAAATATTTTTGTAGAACGCTTACAAGTGGTGACAGACGTTGTAGGGATAAAAATTCGTGACCATTCCGATTACATGGTCAATGATTGTCATTAGATCAGTGGTCATTCTTATCTTCGAGAACCTTACAGCTAACTATATACACATTTCTTATTTACTAACAAGTGATCTAAATAGTCTTAAAACTGTTTAACTATTATTAAAGACCTTGCCTCTTAAATTTTATTAACGTTTATTGTTAGTGGTGGTAAAATTAATTAAACTTTTTTGTATCATATTAACTATGATTTTTTATTATTTATATATTTATTTTATTATTATTTTTTTTTTATCTAATTTTTTATCATTATTATAATTTATTATTTATTTGTATTTTTAATTCGTAAGCTAACAACGTCTTTAGCATTTTTTTATTTAATCTGGCAGCCGTGAATATGTAAGAATGCCGTTATAACAATAAAAAAATAACTAATCCTTACAGTTAATTGTATTTATGCTTACATAACCACTTAGTTCAATTAATGCATAATTTTTAGTAAATACGCGGCGTGTTAACAATAACAACAATAACCACACGAATATTTGCTTCTTCTGAAATTTTTAAAACTTAAAAGAAAAACCATGTCTTGCTCAGATTCGGATGATTCCGATTCAAATGCAAACCAACTAACACAAGAGGAAATCGACGCAAATGTAGGTCCCCGTCCACTTACTGTACGAGTCGTTCAACCCAACAATGAGCTTTCTTCCCTTTTGCAGAGGAATCTGGTTGATCCAAATATAAAAGTTGACTACAGAGATATTATCGGTCGGCACCAATATGATCGTCACCGTCGGAGTATTTCCCGATTTCCGGATATGACTGAAATACCGGATCCGCATCTCCCGACCAATCCTATAGTGTTCTTCGACATTTTGATTGGCAATGAATTCGGTAGATACACCAGGTTCACATATCACTGCAAGTTGTCTTAATACTTAATTAATAGCTGGCCGCATGATTTTCGAGTTGCGCAAAGATATCGTACCCAAGGCAGCGGAAAATTTTCGTGCACTTTGCACTGGTGAAAGGGGCTTAGGTGTACTCGGCACGCCGTTGCATTATAAACGTACATACATCCATAAAATAATTCGAACGTTCGGTTGTCAAGGTGGTGATGTGGTCAATAATGATGGCACTTGTGGCGAAAGCATCTATGGCACGACTTTTGAGAGTGAAAATTTTACGCTGAAGGTAAGCATCACTTTTATAAGGTGAACTATATACATATGTACATATATCTATATATCTGTCGTAGCATGAAGAAGGCACCCTTAGTCTGACAAATTATGGTAAACCAAACACAAATAATTCACAATTCGTGATTACCTCTAATCCTTGTTACAACCTCGATGGTTCAAATGTGGCCTTCGGCCACGTTTTGCGTGGTTTAGGCATCATCTATAATGATATGGAGCGTGTAGCGGATATAGATGATACGCCGAAAGAGGTAATTTTTTATTTAGAAACTTCTTTAGTTAGATCAAAAATGTATATTGTTCTGCTCTTTTTTGCTTCTAGCAAATATATATTATGGATTCCGGTCAGTTAATGCCCGGTGAGGATTGGGGTTTTGAGGATAATGACGAAACCGATGATTATTTGCCGCCACAGCCAAGAGATTGGAATAGAAAATACATAATTTATACCGTATGTATTTCTATAGATAACACTATAATTTTGCATAAGAGGTTATAGTAGTAAAAAAAAAAAGAATTCCTCGACTTTCGGTTTTACTGAAAACCGTCCGTCTGTTAGTTCGTCTGTCATTGCATACAAGAGTTATCGGTCTGAAAATTTGCGCATGTAATTTTTCCTTAATGAGCTGCTCATTTCTCGGAACTGCCGATATCGGACCACTATAAGATTGATCAAGATCAAGCCCTTGTATCGAAAACTTTTTTATTTGACAATATATCTTGACGAAATTTTGCATTATTGTCCAAAGCAATGCTACACTCGGAACATCTTGTTCAGATCGTTCCACTATAACATATTGCTACCATACAAACTAATCGATCAAAATCAAGATAAAGATATTTTTATACCCTTTTATGCTATAAGAAATATATCTGTGAAGGGTATATTATGTTTTTTATTATTTTTTATTTTTTTTTAGGCCGACGAAATGGTTAACTTACTAACTGACATACGATTGGCTGGTAATCACTTTTTCGCGCGAGATAATCTTTACGAGGCGCGTCGGAAATATCGAAAGGCGTATCGTTATTGCAATTTTCTACGTTCACGTGGTGAATGGGAGGAATATCCACAGCTAAAATTGAAAGAGGACGATTTCAAGAAGCTAGATGAGTTTATGGTACTCAATTATACAAATATAGCAGCTGTTGAACTGAAACTGAAAAATCACGACATTGCGAGGGATGCATGCACAGAGGTTGGTAAATTGATTTCTGGGGTTTATAGAAGGGAATAAAAAACTTGAAACACACTTTCTTCCTCGCATTTGTCCTAGGCTATATTTCTGAAAAAGGACTGCAGTAAAGCTTACTACCGCCGTGGGCAGGCACATGTGGGTTTAAACGATTTCGATAGCGCGGCAAAGGACTTTGGTATAGCTAGTCAGCTGATGCCGGCGAGTAAACGCATTAAAAAGGAATTGATTCAGTCAAAAAGATTACAAATTGCATACAATCGTGCAGAAGCGAAGAAATACAGCAAGTTATTTAGTTAAACGTCAAAAATTTAATGTCTTACAATGTGTTCGAGTTTTTTCTTTGCTAAATTTTGTGTGATATTTTCTTATAAACAAGCACTTTTGGATAAATTGAAATAAGGTAATGATCGAAGGAATAATATTTCAGATTTGATAGAAATTTCAAATTCTTAAGCAACTCTCAAGTGTAAATTTTTTCGCAACGAACAACTTTTCTTCGGGAAGCCGCCCTTTTGTCTGTCTTCATCTGTTATGCCCATTTTTTTTTTTTTTTGGATTTCAGATAGTTTTAAGCAGAAAAAACCTCCTCACCGGGAATTCAAAATTTTTCAAAACGAATCGGCAATTAATAAAGTAAATTAAATTCTGTAATTAAATTCACACAGGGTTTGTCATTAAACGGCTTTGGTTATGTACCCTAGAGTACTTCCAGAATTTTGAAGTATGATTTTAAAATAGGATTTCTAACTTGGTACGGAATTTATTTTCGATTTTTTATTGTCTTAATCAATTTTTTTTTAATGTACATAATTAGATGAAAATCCTAAAGAAAATTTTTTATTGTGTCCTCGTGTCAGGAAAAATATTTTTATCGAAATATAATCAGTGCACATATCGATAAACGCAACGAAAACGAACAGATGGCACATCGCTACTGTTACTGACGATCGTAGGGATCGTAGTGGTTTAGTAATTATTAAATTAATTAAATTTTTTTCTTATAAAAAAAAAGAAAAAAATACGATTGATAACTTTCTTCTAAAAGTGAGAAAATCGTTTTTGTATCAACCAATTTGATTTCAGCTAAATAAGATTTAATTAATAAAAAAAATCACAACTATTACAAATTCTCTCCCGTATATCGTAATATACAACAATCGATATCGATATTCGCAGTGTTTACCACCGGCAGCATTCAATCTTTATTTTCTACTTGTTTGGCTTTTTAAGAGACAAGTGATTTTTTTTGTACAAAATGGATACATTGTTGGACCCGGTTTGTGATACCAATCCTTTGGTCTACTTGGATATAACAATTGGAAATGAATTTGGTAAATTTCATAGCAAACCCATAATAAATGCAAATAACTGATATACTGTTTCAATTGTTGTGTAGCTGGACGTATGATAATTGAGCTGCGGAAAGATGTTGTGCCCAAGTCAGCAGAGAATTTTCGTGCGCTCTGCACAGGTGAAATGGGCAATGGGCGAATGGGCAAACAATTGCATTACAAGGGAGTGCGTTTTCACAAGGTAACGCGACTGTATGTTGCACAGAGTGGAGACGTAGTCAATAATGATGGTACTGGCGGTGAGAGCATATATGGACCAATTTTCGAGGATGAAAATTTCACATTAAATGTAAGTAGAATGGATTTTATACGAAAGCAATGCAGCTTAATTTTCAATAAACTGATTTGCAGCACGATGAAGGTGCCATTAGCATGGCCAACTATGGTGAACCAAACTCAAACAATTCACAGTTTTTTGTTGTCTCCGTGTCGAGCAATAACCTTGACGGCACAAATGTGGTTGTCGGCAAAGTTTTACGTGGTTTATCCATTGTGTCAGACATGGAGCTCGTTACGTCGGATGATGGTAAACCGCAGGAGGTTAGTTCCAGAATACTGCTTAAAAAAATGCAATTAGTAAAAGTCGCTTTCAGGATATAATAATTACGGATTGTGGGGAAATACATCCAGGTGAGGATTGGGGTTTTCTGGACAACGACGAGACGGAAGATAAATTACCGCCTTACCCACGTGATTGGGATAAAAAGTTTGAGTCATATACGGTGCGTATATTTTTTTTTAGTTTAATAGAGCGAACATTTTTTTTTAAAAAGCAAGTTAAATTTTCATGTTTGCAGATTGAAGATATGGTAAAATTGCTAACGGGCATACGCACTGCGGGCAATCACTTTTTTACACAACAAAAATTCCCCGAAGCGCGTCGTAAGTATCGTAAGGGTAATCGTTACTACAATCTATTACGGTTACGCTTCGAGAAGAAGGACCATAAACATACAACACGTGTTGAGGATGATATAAAAAAGTTAGAGGTATTCTCGGCTATTAATCACACAAATTTGGCAGCGGTAGAGCTGAAGTTGCAAAAATATTTTGAGGCAAAACATTCAAGCTCAGAGGTGGGTACCGAGAATATTATGTTTGTGTGTAAATAAGGACAAGGTTATACATATGTACTCATTCGTTGTTATTTTTTTTAGGCGATTCGTCTAAATGCGGACTGTGCCAAAGCATACTATCGTCGTGGTCAGGCGAATATCGGTTTGAAAGAGTACGAATGTGCGATTGCTGATTTAAATCATGCCAATGAAATAACGCCCGGTGATAAGTGTATATTAAGTGAATTAGCACGTGCCAAACGATTACTCTCCAACTACAATCAATCACAAAAGAAGGCGATGAAAAATCTCTTCAAATAACCATTGTGGACCTCGCTAACAAAAGTTGTTAGATGCTATTTTAATAAGCTTATTTGTTATTTTTTTATTGTCTACATACATTCACATAATATTCGTACATAGATATTTTTTACTATTTGTAAATTGTTCTGTTGAAAATAATACATGTACATTTATAATATATAGATTATAGATAGACATATACATACAAGCATACATTCACACATATAATTAATTAGTACATACCTATATTTAGTACATGCAAGGCTGTTTTATATTTGCCCTTTTAAATCCCATTAAAAATGTTAAACCAACAAATTGTTTTGCAATAAACAATATGAGGCTATACAGAGACATAAAATACAGTTGTAAGAATTTTAATGGAAATTTCGTTTAGAGGTTATATACATTTGTGGATTTCAAAAAATATTTACATATGTGAAAATATACTGCGAAAATTTGAACTTGATCCGGCAAATAATTCCAGAGATATTAGCGTATTTGTTAGAACTTTTTAACCTAACCCAAAACTTCAAATGCTGTTTTCAGAATGGGTGAAGAAAATTTCCTGCTGAGTGGGTGCATCGACAGACTTGAAATTTTCATACGACTTTATTAGATATATTTTTTAGGTAATTTCAAAGGAATGGGATTTTTGATAGTAATTTATATATTTAAATCCACTCTGCAAATTAAACAAAAAAACATTTTTTGGGTGAGGACATTAGTTTATCAAAAATCAAAGTTTTAACTATTTCTTCGAGCATTACTTGTAATCATTTTAATCTTTGGTTTTTGCAATACAAAATTTTCCTCACCGCCAGATACCTGTGTTTTCGTGTGTCCTCCAATCGCCGATTATTATAATTAGTTTAATTCTAAGAACGCGTTTTCGACTTGCTCGTGAATATAACCCCTTAAGTGCGTCCAGGCGAAGTTAAGTTAAAGTACATAGCGTTCCGGTTTTATAAACCTGTCTGATCGGTTTACGTGACTTGGTACCGTCGCTGCTTTTATCTCGGGTTTAAAGTCCAAAATGAAACCCCATTTAGTACTAAAAATTATTCAAAGAGGTTTTTGGATGACACACCTTGAACGAAAATACATCCTTGGCACTTCAGGTTAAGTATTTTATTTTTTAGAGAAAACGATCGTTATCTTCATTATACGACACTATGAACTAGATGGCGACAAGAAGGTGGCATGATGGAATTCATATACGGCCAAGGATCAAGTCAACCCGGGCAGAATATCTCAACATTATTCTAAGAATGTTGCCTGCCATCTTAACAACAACAACAAAGCAGGCATCGTAGGGGTCACAAGGTTAGACAAGTCAGTTCTAAATGAATGCACTACTAAATAATCTCAAAGAAACGAATGGTTCTTACCTGTTAATTGCCGGTTTTGTTCTTATACTTAATTAACTTGCTATGGGTGTTTCAAAATCTCATTTTATGGAAATTAGACTTTCAAGAATTCTGCTTTTATGGCAATACATTTTGAGTTTCTAACTACACTTATTGGTAGTTGGTTGTTGAGATTTATTTAACCGACGGTTTTACTTGAAACACAATTTCGCATATTCAATTTGTTGTTGTTGCTATAGAATTCCAAAATAGTTGTGGTTGTTATTTGATATAAAACTGCTTTTTGATGAACTCAAAACAAACGCATTTAAAAATATTGTTATGCTCACATATGCAGCAAACCAGGATAATGACTAACCTCAAAACTGATTCCACCAGCAATTACCTGTTGAATGAAGAAATTAACTAATATTTGCTTTACCACAATAATTTTATTATAATAGATTTAAAAAAAAAACAGCAATTAAATAAATAAAACCATTACAATTTATGCAATTCTTTTAACTAAAACTTTTTTGAGTCAAAATCATTAACTATATAATTAAATCGTTTACAAAATTTCAATACTCAGCGCACAAAGTTAAATCGAGTTTCGAAAATATTCGCATTTATATGCGTGAAAAATAAATAAGCAGTACATATAGTAAATAATTTATCTTTCTCTAACAAAAAATATATCCGCATATATATTTACTCAACTAAATTTTACTTACTAAAATATTAAACTAAAATTAACCAGTTATTTTCGCTTGTGCACTTTGCTTTTTATTGCTAAAACTGCGCCTGATTGCTGTATTCAACAACGGTGTCACGGTTACTTGCTCAACAGTTGTTGGTTTTTCTTACCGCTACTATGTATATGTATGCGCTATATATAATTTTTTTTTTTTTTATTAAAATTATTTTTTCATTAATATTTTTTTATTTTTTTAATTAATTTCGCTTGATGATGTACTCGGTAAAAGTATTAATACTAAATGGGTTTTTTAAAGATTTGTTACTGCATCACTATTCTCCGCTCTTGCTGCCGCAATGGCAGCAGCTGCTGCTACCGAACTGCCCGAATAGCTTTTCATATTAATCTCCATGGTTGTGAGCGCGCTGGAGACATGATATAAATTCTCCGAAAGTATAGCATATACCTCGAAGAGCTCAGAGTCCGATTTGGAAACGATGAAAGCCTCTGAAAATATAATTTAAATATTAAATAATGATAAAGAAGAATTAAACAAGAAAAACCTCAACTTCGGAAAGCACCGAAGCTATAATACCCATAACAAATGAAGAAGTTTTCATATAAGAACTAGATTTTAAACAATCAGTTTGTATGGCAGCTATAGTGGTCCGAGCTGAATAATTTTGTTCAGAGATTGTACGGTTACCTTGAATAATAATAATCCATGCCAATTTCCTGAAGTTATATCTTTAAATAAAAACTTTTCCATACAAAGACTCGAATTTGATCGATCAGTTTGGATGGCAGCTATATGCTATAGTACTCCGATCTAAAAAATTTATTCGAAGATTGTAGCGTGGCTTTAGACAATAATTAATGCCAAATTTCGTAAAGATATCTCGTTAAATAAAAAAGTTTTCAATACAAAAACTTGATTTTGAACGATCAGTTTGTATGGTAGCTTAGCGCTATAGTGGTCTGATATCGGCGTTTTCTACAAATGAGCAGCTTCTTGGGAAGAAAAGGATGTGTACAAAATTTCAGGTCGATATCTCAAAAACTGAGGGACTAGTACGCGTTTATACAGACAGACAGACTGACACGGCTAAATCGACTTAGCTCATCACGCTTTTTATATACACTTATAGGGTTTCCAACGCTTTTTTCTGGATGTTAAAAACTTCAATATACCACCTTCAGGGTATAAAAATATTTTTCGAGCTTATTGCCAATTTCTGTTCAAAGTAATTTGCATACCTGTGCGGTCTTTCATAATGCTCTGCGCATAAGCATTCAGTATAATAGACATTTCATCGAATTTCAAACGACTATCCAAATTGTTGTAACTGAAGATTGTCAGATTCGGATTGGACGCAGTCATTTGGGAGATGCGCTTATATTGGCGTACATGTGTTATAGCAACAGACCACTTCTGCGCCTCGATGAGCTCCTGCAGTGTCGTCTCAAATTCCTCGCTAGTCATCGGTATGCCCGGTGAGGGTGTAGGCGTATGTTCGCCTTCGGTGGATGTCGATGCAGCCTCGAAGCTTTCGAGCTCGGCCTCACTGACGCTGCGAACCAAAGCGTCGCGCACCAGCGCGTATAAATCAGATATGTCATGCATCTGTAAGCGAGACAACATGCCAAAATTTGAAATATTTTAATCAAAAAAGTATATAAAAATCGCTTGTTTATGACGAGAACCTTACATTTTCATTAATTCTAAAGTGATTAACAACATTCGAGGATATTTTGTGATTTGATTCGATGAGCAAAAGCAGTTGGAACATTAGCTTATATAAAGCGCGTCCTAAATCTAGTACCACTTCAGAGGAGGCTGGATCGAAAGTCATGTAACCGATATTGGTGCTGGTCGCCAATTCTATGCTAGACGCTGCCACGTCGGCTTCGTTGAATAATGACAGTTTGCAAGATGTCTTCACCGCATCGAGGCACTAGTAGGAATAATTAAAATTTATATAAAAAAAATCGCCTGTTCAGATTTCACAATTTCTAAACACTCACCTCTAGCACTTGATCCTTGCGATCGAAGAAGGTCTCCAAGTGCTCCTGCACTTCTAAGACATTGAAACGTAGCGTTTCAAAGAGGCGCGGCGTGGTCGTTTGTATGTCACTACACCATACACGTGGCGGATCGGCACGCGAGCTAAGTAAATCGGTGAATAACGATATGCGATTGCCCAATTGCGAACCAATACCGGTAAAATACTTCTTCGCCTCCTTCGAGATGCTGATCGTTTTGAAGGTCAACTCTTTTATCAATCTATACAGTTGCATCAGCAACTCAGATGTATGCGCTGACGGTTGATTGCTCAACATCAATTGGAGCTGCTTGCGCCAGTTCTCCTCCGCCTCGTCGCGTATGGGCGCACCAAAGCGTATAATGCCCGGCAAATGTGGCGATGCATTGCATGGCGTTATATCACCCAAATCGCCAGCACTGGAACCACTTGTGTCGCTGCGTGAAACCGAATTGCGGCGACGACGTTCGCGCAGACTCAACGATGTGGGTGGACCGACATTATAGGCGGATTTCATAAATGATTGCCGATGATCTTCGTCGATGGGTGATTCCGATTCACCATCCTCATCGGATGAATCGTCTGCTGTCTGTCGACGTCGTTTACTCAATATAGGTGTCTTTTCGCTGAAACTATCCTCCAACGCAGAGGAATGACCACCCTTGCTGGAACCGCCGCCGCCAATGCCACTGCCGCAGGTGAGGCGTTCTTCATCGCCCTCGAAGAGTTGATGGCGTCTTACGCCCCAATTGAAATTATCCGTAGATTCGCCGGCGATGCTGTCTTCGTATTCGAGAAAATCAAAATCTTTGAAGACGGTGAAGTCGGGTTGACCATCGTCACGGCGTGAACCGCTGCTCAGATCACCTTGTGGCCCGGAGGTCTCCTCAGTGGAGGAAGCAGCCGACGATTGACGCTCCATTAAATCGGATGATTGACTGAAGATCACCTGCATAATAGAGAGCGGGTGTTATATAAAATTTTTAAGATTCGGATTAAGAGAACACGCTTCACACAACAATGAAACGCTTTCAATACAAATGCAAGTGCATGGTGTATTTGTGTTTTGGAAACATCCGCTGCACAGTTAAAGCACAAAAAAAATCATTTCATATAAAATACTGCATATACATATATATATATATACTATATATATTATATATATATAAATAATTGTAAAGGTAACTGATAAAAATTATAATATAATAACGCTTACGCTTTGTCTGGTTGCAATGGATCCCGTTAAGATCGATGTGCTCAGTGACTGCTGTCAACAGTCAATGTGGAAAGTGTAAGCAAAGTTAAAAACAACAACAGAAACAACGAAATAATTTGGAAATTTTATAATAAAAAATATTTCTGGATAAAATCAAGTATGCAAAACGACCATCGAAAGCTTGCGCACATTGAATGAAACAGATAGTCTACATATAGGCGCGAATCGTATTTTAGCGAAATTCTATAAAGTCTAGAATACATTGAAAGCGAGTGAAAAACAATTTTTCGGGCTTTTAAGTTAAAATTTAACACATTTGTGGACTTAATTTCAACGAAGGTTTCGGTTTATGGTTAGACGTAAATGTTAAAGAAATATTTGTAAGAATTTATTTATTGAGTGTAATCTGTAAGCGCAATTTTTCGAAACGCTGTTTTCAGAGTTGGTCATGAAAATTTCTTCGAATTGGCTGGACCGATCGACTGTATATTTGTCAAAAATTAAAATTGTGCTAGCCCTTCGATCATTACCTGTACTCAACTATAGTAATAACAAACTTTTTTGGATTTTAGTTAATTTTTTGCAGAAAAATTGTCCTCACCGCCAGCGACCTATCTTACTGGAGATCGGCTAAGGGATTAAGAGAATCCAAAATTTTTCAAAATGAATCACCTTTTATTAAACTACATTAAACTACATTAAATTCTGTAAATTTATATTTTTTTATTCGCAAAAAAAAAATACCTCCTTAAGAAAAATATTCAGAAATTCCGTTTCTGCGGACTTGCAAGTGGATTTAACCCTATAAGTAAAACATCGGAAGTATATAGACAACATTGCTTATAAGGTGGCGTCCATAGTTCTCTTAATTCATACCCATGTGGTCTTACCAGCTCAGCTCACTACCTTTCGTGCAAATTTTATATTCCAATATATTTATAGATCTCTCTTTTCAAGAAACCAGCTGTCTCCCGCCACAATCAAGTCGACGCAAAGCGTAACTTTATGTAAATATGTATTTTTCATCGAGATACAAGATGGTATTTTTTTTAATTCTCTTCACTTCCATGAGTAACTACAAATTAACTGATCAGCCTGAAGATTTTCGGAAACATTTATAAGGGTTATATATGCGAGATAAAAAAATGCCAATCGATAAACCCATTAATATTCACCTACAATAAAGCAAGTTCAAGCTCGATTTAATTATTAATTCCCTACAAAGGCCCATTAGAACGCAGACTGATTGAAAATAATATATAGCAAAAAAAATTGGTAATCAAAAGCAACGCCAAAAAAAAAAAAAATAAAAAATAAAAGCAAACGAATGGTGAAGAATGAGACAAAAAAAAAAATATAAAATTTGTGATACAACAACAAAAAAGCGAAGCCAAACTAAACGCTAGAAGTTTGTGTAGGTTTAATAAAATTTAAAAAAAGTGGTTCATACGCCTACCTTTGAGCAAATAGAGTTAATGAAATCATCCTGAAACACAATTTTGACATGGAGCAATAATTGTTTGTATATCACGAAACGAATTTAACATGGAAATAAAATAAGAAATGGTAAGCGGGTATCGCAAGGTTAATAATTTATGATGAATACAATATTATAATTATGTGAAACACCTAATCAAGAAGGGCAATAAAGGGAAATCATTATATGTATGTATGTAACCAATTAAGAAACTAGCATGCAATTCAACGCAAGTTAACAAAAAAAAAAGAACGTAATTTTAAATAATTTCAACATAGCGCTGTCAGAAAAGGTGGCAGCACTAAGCCAAAATGGCTTATTGAATAAGCGCCTACCAATTTAGCTGAAAAAGTACATTAAATAGCAGATATACGCTCAAACGGTGCATAAAAAGCACACGCACGCTTGCGCGCCTTAGCTGCGGTGAGTATATTGCACACAGGCAACGCATACATACCGATGGTGACTTCGGCAAGCCCACGCGCTGACCACAAGTGGTTAGTAGATTAACCAGACATTCGCGTACGCGCCCCTGCGACATCCACGGACGCTTCCAACCGCTAAGCGAAGCCGAGTCGGCCGGTGAAAGACTGGCGCTGCGGCGTGGTGAGTTTGGTGTGCCCACCGCGCTATTGTTATGCTGCTGCAAGTGTGCACCGCCTGTTGACGTGTTGTAATTGCCCTGTGCAGTCGCCGTCATATTGCTAATGTTGCGTGATTGCGCGCCCACAGCGCCCGATATACCAACGCCGGCATTATTTAACACGGTGGCGCTGCTCGCTGCCGTCACAGTGGTGTTTGTAGAGGCGTTCGATGAGTTGTTGCCGCCGGTAATGGCGGGATTGTCATCGGTTTTGAGTAGAATGCGTCGACCGATTAGCGGTGTCTGCGACACGTCGAAGGTGAATTCCATGGTGCGACCAGCAAGTTCCTTTTTACAGAACATATCCGAATCCGGATATGTGCCATAGAAAGACAACGATAAACCGGCGCTACAACCTTCGCTTGGCGGCACCACTTGCAGCGACGAACTGCGTGTCACAATCAATTTCAATATCTTCAATGCGTCCTTCCAGTTGACGGTCTGTCGAGATGATAAAAATTAATTTAATACAATAGTTATTATACTAAAAGCACTTACATCCAAATATTTGCCAATGGCGCGCAATAAATCACTATTGATGGTTTGCGCTTGCGGCGCGGAGAGGTCCACATAGTGCAGCATGCAGTGTATCACATTCAAAACGGGCACCTGTATCTGCTGCGGCCCCTTTTCGAGCACCTCAATCAGAAAAGCCAGCATATGTAGACCCATGTGTGCATAGGTGTCATGTAAATATTTCACCACACACTTGGTCCACTGGAAAGATTCTTTGCAGAATGTCTTACGGCTGTAGAGCGTCATTACTGTGCCGAGGTTTTCCAATTTGGCGCCAAGTTCCGATGAAACTTGTGCAATATTCTCGGCGCTGCGTATACAAATCTCATTGGCGTCCTCATAGTGCAACAACATGTATGGCAGCAGCGAGATGACGTTCATGGGAAAGGCGCAGCTTTGTGTGGGATCGCATACGGGCAAGTTGAGCATGGGTGCGAATTGTGAGAGTAGCGTTATGGTGGGTTCGTACGTTGAGGTATGTGTGCAGCCCTGGAAAAGAAATGATGAAAGGATTTGTTAACTTAAATATGAATAACGGTATATCTTTATGCTAAACAGGGTGTATTAAGTTTGCCACGAAGCTTGTAACACCCAGATAGAAATGTTGGGGACATGATAAAGCAAATATATGTGCATAAATGATTAGCATGTCGTGCTTAACCGATGTAGCCATACGTCCGTCTGTCTGTATATACGCAAATTAGTCCATCAGTTTTTGAGACATCGTTTTGAAAGTTTGCACACATTCTTTTTTCTCCAAGAAACAGCTTGTTTGTCGAAAGCGCCAATATCGGACCACTATGACATATGGCTGCCATACAAACTGATCGATCAAAATCCAGTCCTTGTATGGAAAACTTTTTTATTTGACAAGGTATAATATCTTCACGAAATTTATAGATTGTCCACGGCAAAAATACAATCTCCCAAAAAATTGTACGGATCTTCAGATACTCTTAGTTCTAACGAATATAAATATTCTATATATAGTTGTTGCTAGAGTGATCGGATTAAATCTAGTGGCCCTAGTGGCTACAGCTGGTGCACTATCTATGAGTATCGAAGTCTAGTAGTCCGTCCTTACGACAGTCCGGTTCATGTAATTGGATCCGGATCTACATCGGAGTAGGAATTGCCGGTGCCGCATAGAAGGGTTTCTCAGAGGTAAAATAACTTGAACTGAACGGCTTATAATAATAAAAGCTAGCACAATATATTAAGTGGTTCAATTATTTGTCTGAAATACACATAACCAATATATGGCACAGTGAGTCAAGAGGTTGACTGGTTCATAAGGTTGATTAATATAAGAAAATGAAAAGTCAGTTGGTCACATAAATTCGAAACATCAAAAATTGTTGATATTTTTGAGTGACGACATATTTGGCATTCTCTAAATTCCTTATCGTTCAGTCATATCGCACATTACCTTCAATAGCAGCGCATGGACACCCGGATAAGCGGTCCATTTGAGTTGTTGTTGCAGCTTTTCAACTTTATCACGAGCATCAGGACGATCGAGGGGCAAGCGATGCAAAACACGTGTCAATAAACGCACAGCCAATAGAAATTCGTGCTCATAATCGCTCTCCAAGAGTGAAACCGACAGCCAAAAGAGTTGAGCCAGTATAGTCATTTTGTCATCCTGCGTGAAAGAAGAAGAAGAGGAATGAGCAATAAAGTAATATTACAAGAGTTTCCCGTTAATTAAATACCTGTGTGGCGCTATCGCCGAGCATTTTCAAACTTTGAGCGCTGCGCGAACGTGAAAGCGCCGAGCCGCCAAACTTGGCGGCATTTCGCTCCAACTCCGACATACATGATATGCCAGAAGCGCGATTACGCAACTCGACTGTGAATTAAAAATATATATTTTTCAACAAGCAAATGAAGTTATGATTAAAAATAACTGTTTTTTGAACTATTATTGGCGATTTGAGGTACAACGAACGCACCTTGTTTGTCGCACGGCGAATTGGTGCTCTTGCGTGCGCAATATGTCACCGAATAGCTGGTGCTGCGTGCATGGCTCTGCACCGAGAAGTTCGGCGATTGTGGTGCTATGCCGCCCGAAGGTGACTTCTTGCCGGGTAATATCGAATTGGGGCCGCCATCTTTGTTATTCAAGTTTGGTGTGCTCTTGAAAATATCCTTCATGACATCCAACGGTCGGAAATCCGAATCCAAACTATCAACAGCGGCTTCCAGTGTCAAGAGTAGTTCCGTTACATAACCCTGCATATCTTCACCTTGTTCGGCGACCGTTTCGACCAAACGCGACAATATGTCGGAGAGCATACGCGAGTTAATGGGCACATTGAGCGCGCGAAATATCTGCAGGCAACGTCCAGCATAGTGACGTGACGAGCAAGATAAGCCCAACTGCAGCGCTGTCTGTGCCCAACGCTCCGCTATGCGTGCCTGCGGGTAGCTGTCGGCAAACACTTTCACCATGTGCTTGAGGAAGCAGCTTAGCTGCTCGGCGGACTTCACCATCCACACTGCAATCGGAAGAGATAAAAGATAATAAAGTTTCACAAAGTACATGCAAGTAATAAATTTTGTTGCAAAGTTCAACGTAACAGCGCAAAGCACAACGGTTTTAAGTCTGCGTGTATGACTCACCTTTGGCGGTGATATCTTCGTAGTTCCACAAGGGCTGGCAGGTGTCTTGTGCGAGAAACTTTAGTAAACTTTTGATTACATGCGAGATTAGCATGGTGGGTCCGGGTTGTGGTGGTGCATTCTCGTCGGCTATTATCAACGGTACTTCGGAATTCTCTGAAGTGTTCGGATTTATTTGTATGTTGCCGACATTCAAGACAACTTGATGCTGTTGCGTGGTCGCTTGATTGGACTGTTGACTTTGTTGTTGCTGCTGTTGTTGTTGTTGTTGGCCAATTACTTGCAGCTGTTGTTGTTGTTGCTGCTGCTGCTGTTGTTGTGGCAATTGCGTTTGTACTGTAGCATTTAGTGGCGGCGGTTGTTGCAAATTGGTGTGCAGTTGCACGATTTGTTGCTGCTGCTGCTGTGTGACGTTGTTGTAATATGTTGTATGCACATTTTGCAGGTTGGCGGCTGTTAGCGTAGCAGCAACATTATGACTCATTCCGTGTATGACACTTGAATTGGAGAGCGGCAAACTGCAGGGGTTTACGTTGTACAAATAACTGTCGAATTCTTGATGAGATTCTAAAATTGTAATTGAAAGTTATTGAAGAAAAAATGTATAATAAAAAACAAAATAAATGGAAAATAATTATTAAAAGAAAAAAATGGTATATTTGTACGCTTATTAAAATATATTTTTTTCTGGTGGCAACGCCATTCTCACATATTTTTAATAATACTCGTTTAGTAGCGCACATTTCATACTCATATACGTAGTTATACTTTACTTTTAATTTTATTATCTACATATATTCGGCATTTAACTAGGGTGGCAACCCCGTAATTTAGCAAATTTTGTTTATTAAATTTTAGACATAATACTCAAACTGTTTTGCAGTTTTTCTATTTAGTATTTTTATTCAAACAATTTAATGTCAGGTGGCAACTCCATAAACAATATCTTTGTAGTAAAACTCACTCACTCACCAACTCTAGATTTCAACTCTTGCCACCTGAGTGTTAGCTGTTGCTGTTATAACGACAGTAAATACTCTAAAACTATTTTGAAGAATGCAACCGATTTGACAGTTCCTGGTCGATTTTGTATTGTAAAGATGGATTTAAAAAAATTTCATTATATTCAAATGAGTTTAACAAACAGAGAACAAAAAGTAGGCGTTTTTAAGGAAAACATGAGACGAAGAACTGTTGTTGTTATTGTTAAAAAAGTAATTAGTTACAAATAAAATCATGTGAACTAATATATCAGATATTCTATTCTATAGTAGTTGCCACACGCTGGGACACACTCAACTTTCCAGCTTATTTCTAACGAGAACTTGTGGATTTATATTCATGTAAGAGTAGACAGTTCAGCAACATTTTTAAAAAATACCTGAGAAAATGTTGTTACAACAATAATAATTCATAAATTTCTAATATCTAACATTTTATAATTATTAATCGAAATTTTCGATTTTGATTTTGTGAATAACTTGCAAAAAAATTTTATTTTTTAAGTTAAATTTTTTTTTAAATATAATTTTTGTTTAACTTTCATTGAAGCAAAAATTAAGATAATTGCAAAAAAAAAAATTATTTTTCAGCCCGAGTCAAATTTGAACATATGATATATAATATGTATATAAATTATCAAATTTAGATTCGTATAGTATTTAGCTGTTCGGAATATTTCGAGTAAAGAAAAAATATGATGATGATTTTTTTATGTACAAATAGCACGACCCTAATGTATACATCACATGCCGTTTCACTGAAATCGTAATTTTGATTTCGCTTCGCTTTGTAATTCTCTGAAAACGTAAATAATTAATACCTGTAAACACATTATCAATGACGGGCAATGACGGCACCGTTAGCCCCAAGTCCAGTTTTGTGGTTTCGCTATTCAGCAGAATACGAGCGACGGTCAGATGGTCATTGTGCTCGGCCAAAACGATCTGCAATGAAAGCAGAGCGCGCCAATTAAATTGAAAACATTAAAATTTACAGTTACATAATAACACATATAACTACAAAAGCGCGTGAGTACGTGTGAGTACACATACACTCACACAGAGCTCTGGCAGGAAGCCAACGAAAGGCGACTTACCAGCAAATTAATGCAAAGCTGCTTGCAGTGCTCGCGTACAATTACACGCGTATGATCGAGACCCAAAAATAAAATGTGCAACATCAACGGTAAATGCAAAGTCCAATCAATGCCCGGAATGCCGTCGACAACAATATCCGTTAACAGCATCACGGCAACGTTACAGCTAAAAGTACAACACACAAACACACACACTCACATATATATATAAGCAAAATCACGGAATTATAATAAAATAAAGGGAAGAAAGGAACATGTAAGGATTCCGCCATGAAACGGCAGCAGCAGAGTGGCAACCTCGCCGTCGGCGGCATTATGCAATTGTTACTAACCGATGGAAGCCGCTGATTGGTAGGCTGACGTCCGGTAAAAATTCGGTGAGTGGCGCGAAGTAGCCACCGTACTCCGGCATGGGCAATGGGTGTGGCGCTAGCGGCGCATCTGCTGAACGCAGCTCGACGTTCTCCTCCTGACGCAGCTGTGTGCGTATAAATGAGAAGTTGAAGATATTAAAAGCGGAGAAAAATACGGTAAATCAATTAATATGCAAGTCTACAGACAGTTGCGTATGTATTGTGTATGTGTAGGAAATATTACCTCAGCATCATTAATTAGTATGTCCTCGGGTCGCGGCAGTATCGATGGCCCGGAGGCAGCGCGTATTTTATCAGCACCGCGTGGCGGTCGATTGTTTACGGTTTGTGTGAAGGCGCGTATGCCGCTATCAGATTTACAGGTTCTGCGAAATGGTAAAGCGTACGTTCAATCGTTATAAATATAAAAATATACGAATAGTTATGTCATAATTTCGTGGAATAGCCTTTGACTTTAATTATAGAAACCCGAATTTAATAAATGTAGAGCAAAAGTATAATAAAAATTTAGACAAAACTTAATAATATATGAGAAAATTTTATTTTGGTTATTGAAAGCTTAAAAAAATAGAAAAAATATTTAGATAAAATAATATTTTCAAAATAGTAAATATTAAATAAGATTTTTCAGCAAAAGATTGTGCGAAATTACGACTAAAAATTCAAACTGAACAAAATATGTATATGAAGTCGCTAAAAAATGTAATACTTTATTTTGAAATATATACTAAAATTCAAACATTAACCAAGTTTTAGTAAATCATCATATTCCAATAATTGCCCAAACTAATATCAAACGTAATCAAATCCATCCGAACTTTACTTTTTTGACTTTCTTCAAAAAGCAGATATTTTGACGTGATAATTTTCGATTGAAAATCAGGGAAATTTTTCGATATAAAGTCAAAATGAGGTGCAAAAATAAATAGTTTAAACCGAATTTCGTGAAAGAAGCAAGAATAATTTATTGTAAAAGATAAATAATAGTTGAAAAAAACTAAAAAAAAAACACGCTTTAAAGGAATTTTTACACCGCCTCCTATAAAGCTCTTCAATACCATCTTGTTTGTGAAATTTATTGCTCATGGCGCATTTATTTCGTCAGTTATCGCACTTTTAGTATATTTTAACATGACTGTTATATGGGGAGTGGGCGTGGTTATTATCTGATTTTGCCCATTTTCACAGCGTATGAAAAAGGGCTAAAAGGACTCCCTCTCAATTTAGTTGAGTTAGCTTTAGCGGTTTGGAAGATATATACATTAAACTATTTAGGTGGCGGGGTTACGCCCACCTTTAAAATAATGTGAAACTGTTATCAAATTATTGCATTGTCATCGGTCCTTGACACATCTGCAAAGTTTCAAGTTGATCGGACTTCTGGAAACCGGTGAAAATTGAGCTCTAAGATTCCATTACATATGCACATACAACCCAAGCAAATAAAAGCGTATTAATAAAAATAAAACTATGGTAATTGAAATTTTCACACAAAATTTTGAGGTTAGTTTTTTCTTTTTATTGCCTACAACTTTTCTATTACCTATTTTTCCATAGGACTTCTATTTTTTCTGGAAATCGAGATAAACCGTTTTTTGTCCTAAAGAACTCAACTATCCTTCCTTTCTACCACTTCCTCACCACGATCTCAGAATGTCCGTTAATTTTTTTTTCTTTAATTTTTATTATATTCTCTCCCGTTTTTAATGGGTTTCATCCCACTACTACTATTTTTTCTTTTTTGGGTTTCGAAAACTATAGATATATGTATATCGGAAATAGTCTGAGTAACTCAGAAACTCAACATTGACACCTTCATAGCTTGGTTTCGTGACGTTTTTTCTTTCACTATAACTACGTATTATTGACGTTGTAGTTATGAATGTACATATGAAAAAATGTATAGAGATACTAAATTAGTTGTGATTTCTGACAAATTTTTGTACTAAACCCGTCAGTTTCTATTATGAAACCCAAACACTGTGCATGAAAACCACGATCGACTCAAATTCACACAATTTTATCGCCGCTTCCAGAAGTTATTACTATTTTTACTCACCCTGTTTTGATGGGATCTTCGCCACTGTGACGTTTCGTATGAATAGTACCTTTCTCCACAATTAAGTCCTGTATGCGTGAGTCATTGATGCCACCGACTGCTTGACCTAAGAATGTTCGAAAAAAGTTCTATAAGTACAAAGTATATAAAAATGTTTTTAATAGCCGTCGTTGCTCGGCAGTAAATTGTAAGGCAACGTAAATCCTTTAAACTATATAGCCAGGAATTAAATAAATGAGGCGTTCGGAATTTAATTATTTTAATTGTATTATTTTTGCTTGGAAATCTTCTTCAGTGTCGAGTTATAATTATTATTCTTCCCACAACTGAATAATGAGCCACAAAACCACTTGGACTATAAATAATTTATAACACGCCACATTCAATCACACACAAACGTTTACTTCTCGCGCCCTACTCACCATAATGTGAAGCATTTAACACACTTACCGTCAGCTGAGTGACTGGAAGCTTTCCGCATGCTTGTTAAGCGATAAAATGGCGGTGTCTCGGTGCGTTCAATTAAACAATTAAGCGTCTCTACAGTTTGCAGTTCCACCATGAGTTCGTCGAGCAGGCGATCGGGGCAGGTGCGGGCCAGATACAATGCAACTCGTTTTGCCTAGTCGGAAATACAAAAGTTTTTGAATAAACATACAAATACAAGTATACATCCTATACGAGTATAGGTAAAATTGAATATATTTAGGGAAAACTGAAAATTTTAACAAACGACCATTAAATATGTTCGCTGAGTAGGAGTAATAATACATTCGTATTATTCGTACATATTCGCACTCACTCTTATATATTCAAATATATATATATATATGTCGGTTTGTAATTGGAAAAAGGCAAATATTTGTTTGCCTCTCACTTACGTATGGCAGCAGCTCGTTGGGCGCCATGCCGCTCATTATGACCAAGTAGCGCAGTATGACCTTGAGATTGTTTGGCCAGAATTGGCAGAGTGTGCCCCACAGTTCCTCAATGTCACGTGGATGCGAATCAGAAAACTGAAAATATTTAATAACGGTTTGCTCACTAATTGAAATCAAAAGGTAATAAGTGAGATAGAGAATTAGAGTGAGAGAAAGTGAGTGAATTAATTTGGCTAATGAGAGTTTTAGAGTAAATGCTAATGATACTGATATAACCACAAAGTCGTAAACAAAATAATAAACATTTTAATATTTTAAAGAAAAGATTCAGATGGAACGCTTTTACAATTTCGATCCGGCTGAAAGAAAACTTTGGGCTAAACATTTTTAGTTTTTTTGAAGCAAAAGAGATTATTGCGGATCAAGATGATTAGACCAACATTTTGCAGATCGATCTATATATATCTGGCAAACCTTTTCTAGCTTGGCATTGTTTTTTTTTTTTGTTTGTTTTGATAAAGTAATCTGTTTATAAAATAGTATTATAAATCTAACTATAAAACGAAATCAATCTAATGCCAATGGCGTATCCACGAAAGTCCGAAAGCGTTAATAAGTCAAAATGTAGCGTCTATAATATTGCATCTTAGATATTCGACGGAACTACCATTTATCTCAAATTTGCTTACCGTCTGCTTGAAAGGCGCAGGTACGCTCTAAACATGGGCTTTATAACTGTTATGAATTACGAGTCGTATAAAAAACAAGGTCACGACTTACAAAAACGAAAACTCTCAAAATCCAGAAAAATTACGATATATGCCGAGGCCGTTCACCTATAACGCTTTATATTAGAGAGCTTTTGGTTGTAAAAATGTAATAAATGAGGAAGTCATTTCACGATGAGACATGTTATATACAAGTATATATACATATAACGATAATAGCCATGTATTGATGAGCGAAGCTTCATTAAGAAATAAGTGGCAACCAAAACGACTTACCTTGACGGTGATATAAAAGAGATTATTTAAAATCATTTCGGTGGCTTCGGTCGATCCAGTACCCTCTCTACGTCCACGTGTACCAGAATCGGGGAAATACTGAAATGAAATAATTTATTTGCTTTTTAATAGTTTTTTTTATTTGTTTGAATATTAGATGTATATACATATATGTATTTAAAAAAACTTTTATTGCAATCAAACCACAAGTACATACAAATGTTTGACTTTAACGTTTAGTATACATTTCAACGAAAATATTTGCAATGGAGCAACGCCCACAGAAAAAGTAAACAAATTGTCCAAACTTTTTAATGGCAAACCTTGTTTCCTGGAAATCTAACAGAACTTTTTAAAATTAGCAGTGATAAAATTATTAGTGATCACTTGATAATTTTTTAAGAGCAGGTGCACATAGCGTGAATATTTCCTAAGAAAAGCGAAGTTCAAAGTGGTCCGGCGATTTATTACGTTTACGAATTGGAATTCTTTTTAATGGATTTTAAGGTTATGATATTCTATGTTACAAAAACTAAACAAAACTAGCTGATGTTGTAGTATCCTTAAATAGATACTTTAGCTTACTCTGTATTTTATGAATTTTATGTGCGTCTTTAATAAGTTTACCGATTCCGCCATTTATTTCTGTTTCAGTGTATTTGTGTATGTCTTAATGTAATAAAAAATGTAAGTGCAGCTGCACAAATTTGCCTATAAGCGTATATGGTAATCTTCAATATACTAACTATACTATCTTCACTTTTTTTCATACAAAATCAAATTTGCTTTGCAAAGTGTTTTTTAATACTTCTGACATATCTGCCGATATTACGCGAATTGATAAAGATTTAATACTCAGAGCTTCAACTTTGTTGCAAGCCATATCTTCGGGTTACAAGATAACTTCAGCCAAATTTGGAGACTATGATCTTGAAACCGTCAGGCAGCTGGTTGGCAAATATCTCTGCTGTTAACTCCCTTCATCGGTTCATAAAATTTTACTTCACGATTTTGAAGTTATAAAACATTCCTTGGTATCGATTGCAGGGCTTTCTGAAGAAACTGCAGAGATAAGGCTTAAAGTTATAAAAAGGTTCCGATTACAACATACACGGCAAATTTCATGCGTCGCTTCAAATACAGATTGAATGAACAGATTGCCACTAAGCTCTGTTGCGTTTATTACTGGGCACCGAATACTTGCTTATATTATAACTACAAACTACAAATCAACGCTACTAAAATCAATTATAGTATTACTTGATGTGACAAGTATGAAAGTATGAAAATTATTTGTAAAATTATTGTTCGTATTCTAATTATAATAGATGAATGTTGGTTTTTTTTTAGTTGAAGTACCTATCAATCCTCTATGTTCTTGAAGTGTGTATTTTACTTTTTTATTGTATTATTATTAGTAAAACCACGCCCAATTTCCCTTAAGGGGTTACATGGGTTTCATTTTATTGTCTCGTTTAATTCTACAACATCTCTAGAATATTGTCCTAAATTCTCAAGTAGATACCAGTATAGTTTTAGGGATACAGCTTTGAAAAGCTACGCGCTCAAGGTCAGGTATATAGTCACTTACAACTTTAAACGCGTTTTTCTCGAAACTGTGCTTTCAAAGACGGTTGTCACGATTTCTCACGAACTACTCAACCGATCTTTATAAATTATTACACAGGTCTTTGACATATTATTTACAAACTATTGCCGCGGAGGATTGTTTTTTTTTTTGTTCAACTACAACTATTTAAAAACCAAAAAAGGTCGAGAAATTGTCACCAAAATTTGCATGTTTTTGTAAAAACGTCGGGCAAACATACCAATTTCACTTTATTTGGTTTTTCTCGATCAAATACCTTAGTTCAAACACGTGATTTTTCTTTTTACTGTTGATGATACTGTCAGAGATTCTGCTGTCAACGCGGAAACGCCTTTTTTCCGAGGAACTGCCGGAAATGACGTCGTAATGACCGAGTTTTGAATATTTTTCTTTGAAAATCTCACAAAATCTTTATCAAATATGTATCTTCGGAATAATAAAAAGTTTGAATAAAATATTTCATTTTAGATATGAAAAAAAATTATTGAAAATAGAGCGTTTTATGCTCGACGTAACCCATGTAAAATATAAAAAAAATTATCGATCCGCTACTGACTGTTACTATGGGAGCTATAGAATATTTTATATAATATATTAATCATAGTTTTATAAATTTTTGGTGAAAATTTCAAAATTATATTGTATCTCATCTATGGTAAAAGTGTTTATGGCCGCGGCTCCCATACAAGCGAAACCACTGTGCAACGGTTAAAAATTCGCTGCGGCAAGTTTACCACACGATAATTTTGAGCGGAAAAGCACATTTCTTAGCTTATGTAAATAAGCTTCCTAGCATTCAGAAACAGTTACTATCTGGTGTTGTTGACATAGAGAAGCAATTGCTGGTGCATACTTTCTTAAAACAAAAAATGCAGTCAACGGTATCGTCAATGGTGTGCGCTACAGAATATGCGTGACATTTTGATCAAAATAATTGTTGAAGTGCTCAATAATTTTACTAGAAGGATAGAGCAAGTCACACCTCACCAGTACTTGGGACGAACTTTTTTTGATCGAATCAGATGCCGGAACATCAAACGGTTTCTAGATAGATGCAGGCCGAAATTGGGTTTCTTAAGCATAATACAGGCAATTGTCGAATAAAACAAGGAAAAAATACTGGAATATCAAAAGGAAAGATAAAAACGGATAGTTTTCATTTGAGATATAATATATTTTATTATATAGTTGCCACCTATCAGAACAAAAAAATTAAGCTGATATAGAAGAGAAGAAAACTTATTGTAATGTGAACAGGGGCAACCCAAAGGAGGAAATAGATTCGCCCACTTCTCTGGATCATAGTTGTCAAAAATTTGCTGAAACCTAATATTCGAGGGAAAATTCCTAGACGCCGTCTATGGGTTAACTCAAGGATACTTCAATATTGTAAGCAGCTTGGCTGCTAAAAGCGAACTCGCGATTAATCTTAGTAAGACGGCACTGGTCTTATGCATTAGAAAATATAAAATCTACAACAATTCTTTTTTTTTTTTTTGGGGAAACGTAACAGTAGATCTGCTGCTTCTGAGCGTAGTAGCCTCATTAAGAGTGGTGACCATCCACTCCGATAGTGGGGCGACAATGCTAGCTTCGAGTTCACTAACCGTACGCTCGAGACTAGTGAAAGGATATCTCGACTTATTATTACTGGCATCCAGTTACTGATTGATCATGACTAAACGGGTTTGAATGGCTGACTATAGCGGTATTGCAAGATGAGGTACATTTATTTCAATTTATTTTCACTGGCGTCTTGCAGTTCACTACTGTATGGTTGGGCCACAGGCAAGCTCGGCAAGCGTTTGTCAGACACTAGCAACTGCGCAACCGCAAGGTCCTTCTGGCACAGGGTATATCGTAAGCGGTTCAGTAAGTTCTTCGCCCTCAGCAAAATTCACCTTTCAACAGTTATACTGCTTGGAACAGGATGAGATAGAAGCACCACCTTCTTCTCGAATATACCGTCTTTGTCAATTGAAAGCTAAAATACCTCTGATCACACACACCTTCATATATGCAAGTGAAATAGCGAAAATAGTAATAGAGTACTTAAGCAGATTAGTGATAGGTTTAATGCGCTTTGTCGAGTTTTTATTTGACTTCGCAAAGTACTGTACTAAGCAGTCTATGGGGTAGCAGCCAACTAACCTAACCTAACCTAGCACGATTACTTAGAATTACCGCCGCCCGTGGCTCTCTTTTAAAAGATGAAGACGAAGATTGACTCGTTAGCTGCCATTTTGTATCAAGACACCAATATAAACGGTATTTATACAATGAAATCTAACGTTAATAGAGCCTGAAGGAAAGAGAAATTCGATTTATTTTTCCTTACTTCGAAATCACTACTCTAAGAGGGTTAATCTTACATTTCACATTAAGCTTTTCAAAAGCTTTTAATTAATACAAATAGCTGCAAGATATGTTAAAAATAGCAATTATCGCAAATCCGTAATACTAAAACTTAGTGTCAGCTTTTCTCCCAAACTCACTCATGTGTCACCTTGGTTATAAAAACATTAAAATCCAATTGCTTGAAAAGTAATTTTCTAAAATAAAAACTGTTCAATCACCGCTTGGGTGTAAATTAACTCTAATGTGATTTGGGTAAAAACATTAGACACTCAGCGGAATCATGATCTTGGCACTTATATAACAATGTACATACATATGTATGCTTGCGTAGGAGTTACTGCACTCACCATAATATAGGATAACGGTGTGGCTGGCGGCA
Organism: Bactrocera oleae; assembly: GCF_042242935.1. Taxonomy (NCBI): domain Eukaryota; kingdom Metazoa; phylum Arthropoda; class Insecta; order Diptera; family Tephritidae; genus Bactrocera; species Bactrocera oleae. Next base: position 59,758,496 of record NC_091540.1, on the reverse strand, counting down.
CACTTGTGGCAACTAGCTCCATATTATGCAGCCATGGCAACAGACATTGGATTAGCAGGGCGCGCACATCCTCACGTGCCGTTTGAAAGCGATGGGTTATTTCTGCAAAAACAAGCAAAATGCCGACATAGTGTATGGTAACTCTCATAACTGTACATAGTAAACGGTATTTATATGTTGATACTTGAATGAATGAGTGAAGGTGAAAGTAATTATATGCGGTGGAAGTCAATAAAAATGAATAAAATATGCTGACTATTTGCTACTGCCAAGTGTTTGCCGATTCCGTTTGTGTACTCACCGGAGAACATTGACATAGTCAATTCAGGGCGCAGCTGGGCCAATTGTTTGGATAGGAAACGCTGTGAACGGCAATAGGCGCTGCTGAGCAATGTGTCCAAAGTGCCGACCTGCTTGTCATCTTCTGGAAGTGAAGACGAAAGAAAAACAAATGCGAATTCATTAAATTTTTAGCAAAGATATCAGCATGCAAATCAAGTGAAACAAAATAACTTCCGAGCTTGAAACTAAAAACCTTTTTTGGCACACATTGACGTAGAATTTTAGTTATCGTAAAATGCATGAAAAAAAGACAAACAAAAAATTACGCTACATGTGCTTCGCAGGGCTTCAGTGCGTCGACTGTTTGGGCTTGTGGAGTTCCTCAACACATACGGTGTAGCGAAGAGCTTTCGTTGAAAGCTTTCGGGAATATACAAAACTAATATTTCTCTCAAATCATATTAAATAACTTTATATATATATATATATAAATATATATAAATTAAATATTTGAACGCGCTTAAGCGCATGCTTACAATTTTCATTCACATTGCAGCCTTGCATAATTTCAGGCGCAAAGGTATTACTTTATTTATTATTACGGGGTTGTATACATTAGCAAGTTAGAAAAAAGTTGAATACAAATAAAGATCGAAGGAATAATTCAATTTCTGACATTTTTTGCGGCTTCCCAAAAAAAAGTATTTTGTGTTAAAAAATCTTTAAAAAAAAAAAGGCCAAAAACGTCGAAATTATTAGCAAAAATTTAACGTTTAACAAATATATCTAATAAAGACGTGTGAAAATTTCCAATAGACCGGCACAGCAGTTTCGTAAAAATCATCTTCAGCAACTTCGAAAAAAACGTTTCGATAAAAACAGGTTTAATTATAATTAATAATTACATTAAGTTAAAAAATTCTTACAAATACTCCCCGTTATACTGTACTGTAAATTTCGAAATAATGTTCTGAGGAAAAAGAAAAAAAAACGGATTCTGTGAAAAAACTCCTCTCAGCATATACTATATCAACTTCCAAGTCGGATAGGAAAAAGACGAAGTGAAGCCTACTTCTAGGCGCTATGACTGATCGTGACTACCTCAAAAAAGTTATACAAAATGTAACCATTTTACTTTTTCGCACTGACGGGCTCAGTTATATATCTAATAGTAGACCTTGATCCTCAATGCAATCCTACACACTATTTCTAAAATAAAAAAAATTATATACAAGTAAAAGCTTCATTAGAATGGGCTCACTAAATCGAAAACATCGACGAAAATCTACTTCTGTTGCTTTGTTCTACTAGGCGAATGGATCTAGACCAAAAAACTCTTAACTCATCAAATGAAAATTCCAGGATATTCATATGTTGACTCCAAAGTCACAACTTGGTAAAAAATATAGATGTAAGTATAGTTCCACGATCGGTGTAAAATCTTCACCTTTTAGTTAGGGTAAACACTAGATAATATCAAATTTGTTGATTTATAGGTCTTCAGATGCAGCTGACATTGTCGGAAGAATGCGATTGCTATTGTAAATTTAATGTTTTGTAGTTTTTAACTGAGAAAGTGAGATATCAGTGGTTCTATTGAGTTAAACTAACACTAGATACAGACGAGGTTGATTTGACGTAAAATAGATAGAGACAACAACTGTAAAGGGTTAAACGATGGAATGGTAAAGTAGTTTTGAACTAAGTAAGCACATGTTTATAGCACGAATAAACACAGAGTTAAGTAAAGTTATGTATGTGAATATATAGCCATTGTTTTTCTAAAATAAGCTTCATTAATTTCAAAATTAAAATTTAGTTTCTAAATTTAGATATTTTTAAGTAATAACAAAAAATTAATTTTCCTATATGACTCGAACGCCAATTGCACGGACAAAAATACATACTGTTATAAGCAAACGATAGGGTCACTCATTACATTTTTTAAGTGTTCCTAACTAACCGCTTTTAAAAACCGTCATGATCACTAATAATTTACCCAAAGCACTCAATATTACCCACTCCAAAGATGATATAGAATTTGTATTTACCAAAGAGCTATCCTATTATTTTGTCCATGACTGTATATATATTTTTTTTTCCTTTTTAAATCCATAATATTTATATGAATAAAATATTGTAATAAATGAAATGAGTCATCAATCACAAATATTTGCTCAAGTTGAGCGTCCGTATGAAAGACAACAACAAGGCACTGCATATTTTAATCTGTGCTAATCCAGCGATATATATTTATATATATAGTATTGCAGAGATTTTGGCTTGTACCTGAATAAATAAATACGGCGAAGATATAAATAATTATAGTAAATTCACACATACACATACATGTAAGTATGTAAACTGTTAAATTGTGATTTGATGCAACAGATAAACGTGTGATTGAATGAGTACGTAAGCAAATAATAACAAATTCAACATACAAATTTACAGTTAAAGCAGCTTAAAGCACGCGAGTGTAACCAGCACAGCGGAGTGTTGGTGAGCAATAACTCTAACCGAATGATTGGTTGTCCAAAATTATTTTCATATAATCAATTGCTATAGGAATATATTTTTCTAAAATACCGTTACATGGTAATTATTACATACAATTTATTTAATTTTACCTCGCTGGTTTGTAAATTTGAAAAAGAACGATCAAAGAGACTTTTCTAATACCCCTGTATGTTGTCTTTTACGAAAATCTTAAGAAAATAATTTTGACCGGACAGTTTGTAAGGCAGCTATATGTTATAGTGGTTCGATCTGGACAAAATATTCGGATATTGTAGCGTTTGCTCTAGAAAATAATATATGCAAAATGTTTTGAAGACCTTTTCTCTAATAAAAAAGTTTTCCATACAAGAACTTGATTTGGATCGGTCCATTTGTATGGCAGCTATATGCTATAGTGGTCCGATATTGACGGTTCCGACAAATGAGCAGCTGTTTGAGGAGAAAAGGACGTGTGCAAAATTTTAGAGCGATATCTCGAAAACTGAAATACTTAATCGACTCAGCTGGTTATGCCGATCAATTATATATGCATATACTTTATAGAGTCTCCAACGTTTTCTTAACCTGGACAGACAGGTTATAATTATTTTAAAGTATGATTCTACTAAGTTCGAAAATTCGAAAAAAATTTGTTTTTTTGCTGTGACCAAATTTTATTAAATTATATTAAGCATATAGTTCGCATTAATTGCTTTACCATCTACTCGATATATATGCACATATATACAATTATTTGTGGTACGTAAATACACGCACACAGCTATGCACCAAGCCAGTAAAAATAGTTTCATTCACAACACATACACTAACGCATGCTAACATATTTTGTTTACACAATAATAATCACCTGTTGCTGTTTTTTGCACTTGTTGCATTGCGCTGAGGCAAAGGTCAGGCGATGCGTGAAAAACATACACAATACACACATACATACATACTTACTTCCACACATACAAACTGAATTTGTGTATTGTTGAGCGCCTAGTGCCGGTTACTACTACAACAAACACAACGACCATAATAAACGCCGCAGCCGGAGGACATCAGATGCATAAATATATAGCATAATAAAAGGAAAAATATTTGCGTATTTCCGTATTCGTAGTATTTCTTAACCTTTTGCCAGAAGTTATGAATGAAATGCGGTGAGTTTGCATTGCGCAAGCGCACAGAGAATGCACTAATGCTGCTACTGTCGGCTGTTAAATTTGTTTTTGTAGAGCTTTTACGATATTTCCAACGAGGTGCCACGGAAGTGTAGCAAAAATTCGCGATTTTGGTTAAAAAGCGAAAGTAACTGGCGGAGTGTCGACAGTTACCTTTGCTAAGGCGATTGGCGCGCATCGCGTATAGGAAGGAAATCCTGCGAATTGTGGCGCGTGTGCTAAGCGGTTTACTTGAATACGAAAAAGTTGTGAACTTTTTAACACAAGACTTAAATAAATTAATGAAAAGTATTAAAAAAAACATAAAAAGATTTTGAAAAATTTTCACAAAATTTTTATAGTGATTTTGAATAAAAAAAAACTGCACAGAGGTTATATAATTATTTTTCTGTCACGTAATTAAAATTTCTATCTCATATAAATAATTAAACAAAAATTCTTTAATAACTAAAAAAGTGGTAAACTAAAGCATTATTATATTGTAAAAAATTTTAAAGTGTTAATAATTTACACTATACTCAAAACTTTTTACAACCAAAGATACAATAAAAATTTATAAAAAGCATACCAAGAAAGTTTCAAACAAAAAAACACATACTAGAAAAACAAAAAAAAAATTATTTCTAAACTAAAAATTCATAATAATCATACAAAAAAAAAGAAACCCATAATTTTTGCATTAAATTGATTACATAGATAAGATAGATAGATATGAATTGATTAAGTTAAAATATACATTGTTTTGTTCAAAAACTTATTGCCAGTTGAAAACGTAGAAACCCTCGTCCCTATTGGCTTACATTGTCCCAGACAGTCGATTTTCACTAGCTTCTCTTGAATTTTTCACCAGCCAAATTATTTGCTATAGGCATGAAAAGGTAGTAATCACTTGGTGCCAAGTCTGGAATACAAGGTGGATAAATAAGAACCGCTCAAAACAGCTTCTCGAGCTTCTGAAGCATCACTATCGATGTGTGTGACCTGGTGTTGTCCTGATGGAACACAATTCCTCTTCTATTTGCCAAAGCTTGTTGTTTCTGGGCAATTGCTTTCTTCGGACCGTCTAATTGTTGACAGTACAGGTCTGAATTAAGACATTGACCCTAAGGGAGCTGCTCATAGTACAGTGCTAACACGACGGTTGCGCTCCACAATTTCCTTTATTTTATCGATATTTTCGACAATTAACTTTCCAGAGCGTAGATGCACCACGACATAAAATTACCGGAACGGAATCGACTAAACCCAAATTTCGCCTTTAACGTGGAAGACTGGTTACTAACTTTGACAATACTGAGTCAAGACTGGAACCCGATCGTACTCATACAATACGAAACGCGACTATTTAAAAATAATGGACTTTTTTTTACTAGACTTTATTATATTACTTGTGGGAAAAAATACGACGCCGAGGGAAAAAATGCATGCAGAAAAAAAACAAAGTTTAAAATTTTCTCTAAAAATTAACAAAAATTGTAAAAAAAACTAAAACTAAACATAGAAATAGTCTAAAACATTTACAAGAAGTAAAAACTTTAGAACTCCCTTATGCAGTAATTGAAACAGAATCAACGAAACAATGATAATAAGTAAATTAATTAATTAATAAAATTTAATAAAAATTAATTTTAACATATTTATTGATTTTATTTGCGATGTTCAAAAACAAATGAAAGTAGTTTTTTTTTGCATGCACACGCATAAAAAAGCGGAAATTAGACTATACTGGTAATAAATGTAGGGGCGCCTTAATATTAGGCTGGTGCTTGACCACGTTTTATGTTTTGTAAATGGACACATTTTAGTGTTCGAACTCAAATTGCACCAATTCAGAATTAATTCATTATAAATAAGTACGAAAATTCGCATCAAAATTAGCTTTTACGCATAACTTGGCCCCAGCGCCACCTAGCGAAGGAATAAGTTTCAAACACGAACGCTTTTCAAGTTTTTTAAAACATAGCGTATTCTTGTTGACGTTGTTTTTGTTATGGCTTAAAAGTTTTCCTAGGTAATTTTAGGAAAAAAGCCAATTTGGCGGTCTTTTACAATATAGTATACTACATCTAAGCTTACATTTAATAGCTGCAACAATCGTGAGTAGAGTGTTAGCAGCGTTTCGAACACATGCTGAAATGTCATTATAAAAAGTACAAAAGTGCATTAACTTGTGGTCGCAAGAACGTTACTCTTAGACTACTAAGAAATCATTCCAAACTATTATAATATAGAATATTCTCTATGCTTTTCTTTTACAACAAAAATGTCTTCTAAATGTTACATTTTTTTGCGGAAACATTGTTTATTATTAATACAGCGACATTAATCGATTTATCTTTGCAAGTTTTGAATCAAATCAAACTTAATGAATTTTTCTTCGATGAATTCGGAGTAGATATTTTAGTTTTCTGTTCAACACAAGTTTGGATAACTTTCTTAAAATATATATTGCACATTTTCTTAAAAGCTACTTGATTTTTATACCCTGAATAAGGTATATTAAGTTTTCTACGAAGTTTGTAACATCCAGAAGGAAACGTCGGTGACCCTTTAAATACATACATAAATGATCAGCATGATGAACTGATTTGATTTAGCCATGTCCGTCTGTCTGTCTGTATAAATACTAAGTAGTCCTACAGTTTTTAAGCTATTGATCTGAAATTTTGCACCTCTCTTTTACTCAAAAAGAAGCTGCTCATTTGTCGGAACGGAAATGAACAATCGGTAGCTAGTGCTTGTATGGCAAACTCTTTCATTTGACGAGGTATCTTCACGAAAGTAAGTATGAGTTATTGTTTAAGGCAACAATGAATTCTCTGAAGAATGTTCTGTTAAGATTCGACCACTATATCATATAGCTGCCATACAAATTGAACGATCGAAATCAAGTTCTTGTAAGGAACCTTTGCATTTGTGTAGGGTACTACAGCTACGGTGCAACCGAAATTAACGTTTTCTCTTGTTTAAGTTTTTTTTTTTTCACTGACGATGGTTAAAATTTCTGGCGATTATCGTTAAATACCAAAATTAACAGTTTTCGGCGTAACTGATAAAACAAAAGAAGTATACATTGAAACAAACCTTATCCAATCTTCATCATATTTATCCTCTTTTTGTTGTTTTGTTGTGCTTGCCCATTGTTCTGCAGCGAAGCGTATATATTCTTCTCCCAAATAACAAATAGAAATGTATCTAATTGATTGTGTCTAGAAATAACAGTGAATTCCAAAAAGTCACAAACTTTGTGTTGTGTGTTGTATTTTTCGACTTTTGTAGCACCAATGATACTTTTATTTGTAAATACAAAATGAAATTACCTACATAAAGAACAACTCAGAGATTAATTGGAAAGTCGAGAAATAATTTATGTACGTTGAATCATTTTAAGGTTAGGTTTGGTATGCTTGGTTTTGGAAGTATCGTTTTTTTTTTTTTTTTTTTTTTTAATTAAGTAGGAGCCAGTTCTGTTGTTAAACCTAACCTTCAATAGACACAAGTGTGATTTTCACAGTTATGGGACCATGGCTGGTATGAGCTCGCTGAGAAATTAGGTACTATGAAGAGGTAAAGGCCGAGACAGAAACCTGGGGCCAAACGACAAATCGTACTACAAGTATAACAATAAAAAACGCTAACTTCGGTTATAACGAAGCTAGAAAACCTTTCACAAATAAAAAGTTTTCCATACAACCTTATTTGGCAGCTGTATGTTACAGTGGTCCGATCTGATATAATTTCTTCGGATGCTGTAACATTGCCTTGGAAATTAAAAAAGTTTTTCATACAAGCACTTGATTTTTATCGATCAGCTATATGCTATAGTGAATCGATAACGGCGGTTGCAATAATCCTAAAATGTTTCCATATTTTTGTTATATAACACAAAAATAATTGAGCCAAACAACAACTATTAACAAGTTGCCAGACAAAAATTGTCTCAGATTTCATTATTAATAGTGCGTACGTGAAATTGAAGGCACTTTAAAGATTAGCAGTTTCAAAACTAACATCACTAAAAGTTCGACAACTTTCTAAATGCACACACTTTTACAAATGTATGCGTTTTGTTGGCATACATACTTTGAGATTTGTTTGTGAAATTAGTGAAATTCAAATTGAACGTGTTTATTTCATGGTCTTCAGAGTTTCAAAGTTTGCTCCAAGATATTAACGGCGTCACTTTAAAGCTGTGAAAACTTCTATGAATTAAACATGAGTCCTGACACGTTATAATTACATTTCAAATATGAAAGTGACGAGTACGCCAGCCGTTAACATGCCTATCAGTGTGATGGATTGTTAGTGGAAGATAATAAGAAAATAATTAACTTTTAATTTTGTTGTTTTTTGGTTCACAAGTTGTCGGTGGGGTAAATGATTAATGACGTGATTTCCCACTTGTATATAATGTAAAATATTACACTACCCCAACCTAATATAATTAAATGTTGCATTTTGGCTTTGATAATACAGATTTCGTCTACAGCGCCCTAATTGAGGCAATTATCATGTTTTTTTTTGCTTTTCAAATAATCACAAAAAAAAAATGTTTGGAGGAATGAAATCGGGTCATCTGAGTAGTTAGTCGTTGTGGCTCTTATTTTTGACTTCAGACGTCCACAGACTTCAGCGATTTCCATATTCTGCTTTTCTGTCATTTTTGATCATGCATGATGATGAAAAAAATGTATAGTATAGAGGTTTCCTAAAACATATCCAACCAACAAAATCGGTTAGTAAAAATCGAAGTTTACATGCTGACATGGTGTACTCTGTATAATTTAGTTTTAGTATATGTTTTGTAAACGGAATTCTAGTAATACATTCTAAGCTGAAGATTTCATTCGTCTCGCAACATCAAAATGTACTTCTGAACCGGTTAATAGTTGATTAAAATCTCTATTATTATAAAATCTCAGTTAGATTGTTACAGAAACCAGGAGCACTAAATTTTGCTGCTTTTTATTAAAGTTATTGCCCAATAAGCTATTTAGACATTTTTCCAGAAAACTTTCACAAAAATCACACGGGAATGAATTCGAATAGATATTAAACTTCTTTTTTCGACTAGCTTCATCAACCACAGCCTAAGGACCGTTCGAAGTAAATAGATATAAATTTAGTCCATTAGAAATGTATGTATTTGTGGTTAACAATTGAAAGCTATACGGTTTTTAAATATTATAATAGAATGCGATGCAGAATTATGAAATTTATGTTGCTTATGCAATCACTGTCTTGGCATGAAAACCAAATATGACGAATATATAAGTATATTAGGGTGTTCATTATTTTCCAAGTTTATAATTTTATTTTTTGCAAACGCATCTTGAACTTTTAATTTTTGAACTAAAAATAAGAATACAACAAAAACAAGCTCTTTATTTTTATTTCAAACGGTGCCTAAGTTATATTTTTTTTCCATGTGCATATACGTGTACAATATAACATTGGAGTTTTTGATATTTTGCATTAAGCAAGGAAATCTACAACTTTAAACAGTGATATTCTAAAATAATCTTTCGATTTCGATCTAAACGTTTACCACATCATATACATATATATATTAGGGTGGAACGAATAAAAAAAATTTTTTTTTGCTTAGCCTGAGGGTAAGATCCGTAGATTATAAAAAAAAACGACAATTTTTGGACAAAAAAAAATGTTTCTTGTCCAAAATAGGTTAAACTCGAAATTTACTTTAAAACTGAGTGCCCCGCCTCTAGATGTTAAAAAAAATTTTTGGTAAGGTATGAAATGGTAAGGTTGTAGAAAAAATCGTCATAGACCGTTTCAAGAACGTTCAATTTTCAACAAATCCACAAAACGAAATATGTTTTCAAGTAGTTGGATGCGAGATATGGATTAATTTTTCTATCTATTAATAAAAAGAAGTAAAATAGAAAACCAAAGGACCTTCGCGCTACCATTAAAAGCTCATACTTGTAGAGACTTTCTAAGAGGTGTCTATCAACCAATTTTTCAGAATACTAACACTTGGTTTTTTTTAACCACCCTATTATGCATGTATGTCCTTACACACAAAGGTAAAAATATATTGCAGTGTACTGAAGCAGCTTAAGCTCAAATATGATCAGCAGTGATGATATATTGAGTTATAAAGAATTTTTAGCCAAGCGTAAAATTGACAAACAAAGAATAAACCAAAATCATTATGAGTGAGAATACATGGATCTCTATTGGACTTAAGCATTTAAATGCTCTTACGTAACTCAAAGTTGCTAGCAAAAGAGAAAATAATAGTGCATAATAAAACATGACATAGCATAACATATTGCAGCACACAGAGCACAATATAACACAGCATAGCATAACATAACATAATATACAATAGCATATTATAGCTAAACATAACACAACATAGCATAGCATAACATAATATAAAAAATATAGCAGAGAACAACATTGCATAGCATAGAATAATATAACATAGCACAGCATGACATAACATAACATATGTATGTAACAAAATGGCGCAATTTCCAGTTTGGTGAAAAAGTATGAACAAAAACAAGCAAGTATTCGGAGATTGGGCAGCTTAAAAATAACGAAGGAAGAATTAAGAATATAAACAAAAACAAAAACAAAAAACAAAAATCATCAAAAAGTAAAACAAAAGAAAAGTTAAAGTATAATAGGAAAAGTGCGCATTAGCGGTACAGAAAGTCCTAACGGCGATATACTGGCATCTGTTTGTGTTTGTTTGTGTAGGTGTGTGAAATCAAAGGAGGCGAAAGTGAAGGAATTAGGCAAAGTCAACGTATAAGCCCTTGAGCTGCGACGTCAATGAGCTTTTGCCAATAGCTAGCGGAAGAAAAAACAAAGACAAGAACCATAGCAAAACTAAGGTTGTTAAAATAAGCGTAATACAAAATATTATATTGAATCTTTGAAGAACAATTTACAGTTAAGAGCCTCGAATTAGACGAAGACTTCAAAGAGGAGAAAAAAATTTGCAAAAATAATTAATTTTGCCTGCATTATGTGAAACACATGCATATACATACATATATCATATATATAAGCGAGCGCATACAGAGGTGCGCATAAATTAAAGCAACACCATTAACAACAACTCCAACAAGCATTTGCAAATTTGACGCTTGAAACTAGTTTGTGCACTTAACACTGCTAATTCTCTCTGCGAATTCACAAATTATAAACCCACAATGTCGCCGTGCTGTCACATTAAGACCGAACGGAGCACATGCGCGCCTCTTATGACAACGTCTACATGAGTCGGACAAAGCAACAATCACGTCGAACGTAATTATTTTGCGGAATCACTAAGCTAAGGAGATATGCCGACTGCTTACACGCGTATGGAGTGGGCCGTGGCGACGACGGCCACCACTGCCACAACACCTACACCCACAGCCACAGCAGCGCCGAGCATGTATTACGATGACCAACAGCTGCTGCAACAACAGCAACAGCTACAGGTGGACACAAACAGCATGATGGACCAGCTGCTTAATGATACTCTCATGTTGCAGGACAAGAGCGCCGTGCCACTCGATGACATTAATACGACAAGTTTCAGTTTCGATCAACACTACAACAACAGCAGCAATAGCAACAGCACACTGTACGCTTTGGATGACAGCAACGAAACACTGCACACATTGGCGATGCTCAGCATTATGTTGAACTATTATTATGTGCCGATTTTGGTAGTTGGCGGCAGTTTGGGCAACATACTGTCGGTCATTGTGTTCTCCACCACGAAATTGCGCAAATTGTCGTCGAGCATTTACTTGGCGGCGTTGGCCGTGAGCGATACGTGTTTCTTGTGGGGCCTCTTCATACAGTGGTTGAATTTCATCGATATTCAAATATATAATCGTGAATTCTTCTGTCAATTCTTTACGTTCTTCAGCAGTTGGGCGTGCTTTTGTTCTGCGTGGTTCGTGGTGGCGTTCACCGTTGAACGCTTCATTGCTGTAGCGTTCCCACTTAAGCGGCAGACAATGTGTACGGTGCGTCGTGCGAAGTTCGTCATCGGCGCGCTAACTGTAATGGGCGTATTGCATTGTGTGCCATTTTACGTTTCGTCGGCGCCCATTTATTCGCACAAATTGGAGGCGGTCTTATGTGATGTGAATTCGGATTTGAAGGTAAGTAATTTTCGTATTGTAGTTCTTGGAAATTGTAGGAGAAGCACGTGTTTGAGGTGGAGGAAGTATTTTTGGCTGAAAAAACTTACAAAAACACAAACGAAAACGCTATTCATTAATTCTCAAGTACATTTTTTAGGAAACGGAAATATATGTAATGGTACCACAGATACTTTCTTTATTCAATTATCTTTGAATTCATTAAATATCGGAAGTGTATTCATGTGAATTAACCGGATTCATTTAACACTCATTTTTCTTTAAATATAAATAGATTTAATTTCATTTATTGGGTCTATAACTATATTCGTTTTTTTCAAAAGCTGAACCTTTATTTCAGAAAAATATGTGCAAAGTCTTATTCAAAGTACCAATCTTTCTGGCAATTTGTGGTTTCAATCCCAAAAGAACGGCGCCGGTTTGGCGGCCAAGAATAAATCATCCCAATTTTCAATACTCTGTTCTGATGTAAACCTTATTCCAGTGAGGGGTGCGTCGTACGGAACAACTGATAGTCAGAAGGGGACCGGTCTGGGCTATAAAACGTCTGGGTTATAAGAAGATTAAAGCAAAACTTCCCAGCTGATGTTTTCCAAATAGTTTTTAACCTCGTGCAATATGAGGTCAAGCGTTCTCAAAATGGAAAACTATTACCTCGCATTTAGTCTCACATTCCGGGCACTTTTCGGCTATCGCTCGTTTCAATTAGATGAGTTGTTATCGCTAGCGTTTTTCAGTTACGGTTTCTCCCGATTTGAGAAGCACATAGTACAGTAAGCCTTTCTGATTCTACCTAATACAGAGAGAGAAATATAAATTCTTTGGCGTCAGAGATATTCGGCTTTGCTGTTGAATTGGCAGGTTGGCCATATTTCACATATGATTTTTTGCGTACAGTGTTGTCGTAATGGTTCCATTTTCCATCATCTGTCACAATCCGAACAACTTTTTTTTTGTTATAACTTCTCTTAGCTTCAATTCATATTCCCAATTTCTAGCTTTTAAACTAATGATTCTGCGAGCACTTATTGTGTGTGACAACAATCTTCATCTAGTAATGCTTTCAGTTCCTCATCCCTAAACTTTTTAGGCCGGTCAAGATGTCTTTCGTCGTTCAAGCTCGAATTCCAAGTTACTTTTAAATCATGCAAACTACTTTTGACTCGTTCGCTCAGCTAGAACATGTTCGTCATAAATTTCCACCAAAATACGATGACTTTCGGCTGAGTTTTTCTTCATAATAAAGTAAAGAAGAGGAACTCTTGGTAAAAACACTTTTCCCGGCGCAAAATTCGACATGTTTGAGTGAAAAAAACTATTGTTATTTACGCTTCAAATTAAACACAATTCATGCCAATTAAATTAAAATTAAATCAAATTCAATTAAATTAAAATTCAATTGAATTGAATTTATTTAACCCAACACAATTTAATTGCATTCAATTAATTTGAATTAAATTACATTAAACTTAATTCAGTACAATTTAAATCAATTTAATTCAATATAAAATTCAATTAAACTTAACTGGAATGATGTCCTCTTGATATAGTTTAAAGATCTAACCATAATCACGCCCACTTCTAAGATATCGTCGTGTAATGTTATCAAGCGATAGCTCAGGCCTCAATAAAGTTATTATCCTAAAAGCTAGCACAAATTTTGCTCCTGATAAGACAGCTCCGTTCCGAAAATGTTTGATATTGGTTCATATTCCTTCAACTAACCACCATATACCGTATATGAGGATCTTCGTGAATCTGGTTAACTATAACCGTATATATCAGTTAATAAATAAGGTATCATAGTTGGAGTAAAGGAATACATGCTATTGCAGTCACTTACTCTAATTATAATATCTAAATTATATGATTAAATACCAAATATATGAAATCGGGATTAAGAGCCCCTATATACCCAATAACATTTTATCCACCTACATAACCAGCTTTTACACTTAGCATTATGACGTTTTAAGTCAGAAATCAGTGAAATCGTCGAAATAGTCTGATAACCTCCATATGACCATTTATACAATTCTCCTTCTTCCGATTGTTTGTCTCGCATAAATCGATCTATATGTTGTATAACTTAAAGGAATACATTTTACAAGTTTTTTGGACACAGTAAAATTTAGGGTCAAAAATGCGTTCAAGACCTTTCGCTAGCATCTGCATATTTATTGTAATTACTTCCGAGTCTCGGATCGACTTAACACCGTACATATCGGTTAATGTTGCAGATATATCCGTAAAATGTAAGCGAAAACATTTTAAACGCGTTTCGCTCCTAACAAGTGGTTGGCTCACTTCAATTGCATTTGTTTAAAATTTGTAGAACATTTTTATCCAAAAATATATTTAAATTTATATTTAATACAATTTATGATATGGTAATTTAATCTAATAAAATTCGATTGTAATTTAAATTCACTTAATCTCTCTTAATTTGAGTTTATTTAATTAAATTATGGCAGATATATTGAAACTCAACAAACACACTCAACTACTAATAAAATATATTGAGCCAGATGTTATTTCTGGGAATACAAACTTGCATAGAGTTTTAAAAACTAAATGTTGCCTACATTTTGGCGCAATACCAAATGCTATTGAAATCAAGCACCTACTAAAAAATTAATAATATATATATGTATATTTCTACTATGAGAGTTAGACACAGTTTTAGTAAAAATAGGTAAATAAATGTTACTTAAAGTTTATTGCATAATTAAAGGCTTTTTAAATATACTAAGAATATTATTCATACGAAAGATGAATTTTGCAAGCTTAGCATCATTGTTAAGACAGCGCTAAAGATTGTTATATAAATTTTCCAACTAAAAATGTATTATATACTAAAAAAAAAGGCTTTTTTCGAGTAATCGAAGGAAAAAGCTCTGCTTCGGATGAATTTTAAAAAACCTTTGTGAGCAGATGCATTGTTGAATGAAAAATGATTTTTTTGTGCTGCAAACCCCTTTTTTCATCCACATCCACAGTTATAAAACGACGCAAGAAATCGGGTTTATTCTACTTAAAACGCTCCAAATTATGCCGAGAAATTTGCTTTCAATTAAGTTTTTGTTGAATTGTTAACGTATGTAATTCTCCATGTAAAATATTAAGTACTCATTTGTCTGAGATGCCTATGGCATTAGCAATTTCACGCTTAATCAAACTTGGATCTTCACTAACAATATTATGAACTACAATAGCTCAATGATTTCTGGTGTGGGTGCGGTTTTTGGTCGTCCTACGCATGGATGGTCTTCAAGCCTAGTACGATACGTTTAAATTCACCAGCCCAAAATTTAACGGTGCGTTTTGAAGGTGAGCACTGCTTATACACTATACAAAGAATCTTATCACTGCGCGATTAATAATTAATTTTTTCCATTTTAAAAAAATACTCTAACACGTCTACCACAAATGGCTTGTAAACAAATACTGATAATTATTGATAGAATGACTTATAACTTTGCATGTGTTCTGACGAAACATGTACGAACTTGAGAAAAAATAAATTGGAACTAGTATTGCTATTTCTTGGTGAGAGCAAAAACTTTTCAACCAACTTGTACAAACAGCCAGAAGGATGCGTTGGACACTCTATAAAGTGTATATATAAATGATACGCGAACTGTTCCCTCAGTTTTGAAATATCGTTATGAAATTTTGCATAAGTGTTTTGCTTTTCAAAAAATACTCACTTGTCGGATCCGCCGACATCTGATCACAATAACATATAGCCCTGACCGAACGATATCAAGTTTTTCTATGGAAAAAATTTTTATTTGACAAGATATCTGCACGAAATTTGATCTGTGAAGGGTATTATAGCATCGGTGCAGCCATAGTCAACATTTTTTTTCAATTTTTTTGACAACAGTTTCGTAAAATTTAAAGCAGCAGACTGGCAATGTTAAAGGAATTTTCAATTTTACTTTTTAATAAGCATTCAGTAGAGAGCTTATGATAATAGCGCTTCTCTCCTTGTTATGTACGACCTTTGGCTATATATACTTGACGTAGACTTAAAAGCCGCTTAAGCTGATTTCGAACGACTGTCAGATTCTCTTATGCGAAGGCACAGAAATACTTTTGCGTAAGTTGTTATTGTACTTACAGCCTAATTGTATGCAACGTTTTATCCTTTTTTATATGTCGCTGCTGGTACTGCATATTACAAAGTCTGCAATTTTCCTTAAACATCTTTCATTAATTCAGACAGTTGAAGACTCCCAACCGCTGTGGTGTTTCTATTCGAGTAAAAGTGCTTTTCTTGAAAGTGTGCAAAATATCGCATAACTACTTCTATAGTTTCAATACGAATCAAAAAGGCAAATATTTTAAATTTAACAGCCTAAAGGTGCGCTGACGTTTGTTTTTTGTTTTTGTGTGTATTATTTATCGTAAAACCTACAGCGCGTGTTACATTCTATATTTTGTTTTTTTTTTGTCCAATTATATAAAGTATTTTTGCGCCGAAACAGAAAGCAAAATGTAGGGTATTTACATAAAGATGACGGGAAATATAAATAACATAACAAATAAAAATAATAATAAAACAAATGTCAATAAGTCAGTCACGTTCTGTCGCGCTAATCTAGAATAAGTCTTTGGTGTTTGTTTTTTTTTGCTACCCTTTTGTGCCAGTCAAGAGCAAAAATGACTTGTTGCGTTTAACAATAAAGGAAGCGATGGGCTTGGCTTACAAGCTTTTAAGGCACAACAAAAGTAACAAACTTAACTGTACAATGTATCAATATCGGTAGCTCTGGGGGAATAACCTTTTATTTAATGTTTTCGACACTTTTTAGTAAATGCGAAAATTTTCCATACCCATTTGCATACATATGAACACATATTACAATTTAAGGCTTCCCTCGGAGCAAACGTTAAAAAAACAGAGTGAGTGAGGCGTCGTTGCGTGACAGGCAAAGAGCCAGTTTTCACTCAAATCTTCAGTTCGCCACATTTGAAAATATGTGTTTCGTTTGTTTTTAGCTTTTAGCTTGTACCATTTGGAAAAGTTTTCACAAATAAAAAAGTTTTTCGCACAAATACTTGATTTTGATAGATAAATTTCTTCGGAGATTGTAGCTTGATTTAGACAGTAATCCATGCCGAATTCTGTGAAGATATCTCGAAAAATAAAAAGATTTCCATACAAAGACTTGATTTGGAATGGTCAGTTTGTATGACAGCTATATGTTCTAGTCGTCCGATATCGACGGTTCCACCAATGAGCAGCCACTTATGGAAACAGTACGTGTGGAAAATTTCACATCGATATCTCAAAAACGGAGTGACTGGTTCACGTATATACAGACAAACAGACTGACCCACATGGATCAATCCACTCAGCTCGTCCGCTAATCATTTACATACATATTAGATATACTTTATGGGGTGTCCGAAGTTTCTTTTTCGGTGTTACAAACATTTGCATGCAAACTTAGTATAACCAGTGGCAAAATTTTTTGTTTTCGTACAACTGACTTTCAATAGCCTAACCTCAAAAGTTACCCGCACAAAAAAAAAAACGCAGAAGAAACTTAAGTGATTGCAGCTCGTAAAGTTCTATGAAGCTTACCAAAATACACCTACACTGCTAGACATAAGTATGCCGCCTAGCTTTTACTTTTACTAATGGATGAAAAAATGCGAAACTGCATATGTAACAAGTCTAGCACATGGTTCGATATATTAATATTATTTTTTACTTGCGAAAGTTCTTAACAAAAACCTAAAACTATAGAAAACATTTAAAAAATCAACAAGAGGAGATTTGTACAAAAAGCAGCACAAATGTGAACAAAAAGCAGACAAAAAATGAACAAAAAGCAGAAAGAAATAACGAGAAGTTAAAAAATTGTTAAAGCTGAACAAAAAACATTACAGCAAACGTCGAAAGAAAAGGTTGTCTTCGCTTTTCAATCAGCAAATATTCATTGATTGACAAATAATGCATGATATACAAAATTTCCTAGACATATTGTATATTCATGTAAACGGTGTACACCTACGAGTACAAACATGCAGTGACATATAAATAATTTACAAAAGTCCCATAGTGTTGCTCGAAATGCTACAAATGCTCTCAGGATGTTACTCATACGTTATGGCACACACTAAACTGTTTGATATTTCATATAATATGCACAGTAACTGCTGTACAATTGTTTGTGTTGCTGGAGTATTTCTTTGCAAGCAAGAAGTTTACAAATTCACTGTCCGCCTGAGCCATTTCACTCTCCAAATGTGTCTTTGTGCAGAAAATGATTGATGCGTCTTTACCCCAGTAAGTCAGTGGGGTAGATACTGAAAAAAATATTACTTTAACCAAGCCACCAATATTAAAAAAGAAAAACGTCCAACATTTCAAATTGAATTAAAATTCGCATGTAAGAAAGTAATAAAGTGAAAAGTAGTAATGGAACCACCGCCACTAATTTAGATGTGTGTGGCTTTCCACTTGAATGATGGTTTTGGTTTTAATATGTACTTTTGAATATTCTCTATTATTTCTTTTCTTCACTTTTGATTGCAAACGATAGTTGTATTGTTTGTATTTCTAATAAATTAACTGAAGAACATGCGTTAATCACTAGTTTTAGAATATTTATTAATCACTCAAACCTCTGTACGTCGTTCTTGAGTTTCAAGGGCAAATGATTTAAATAAAAAAACACACATTTAGCAAAGAAAAGTAGAAAGTATTAAATTTAAAAACGAGTTAAAATGTTAACTTCGGTTGCACTGCAGCTATAATACTCTGCACATATACAAAAGATTTCTTACAAGCACTTGATTTCGATCGTTCAGTTTGAATGGCAGCTCAGATCAATGCTATAGTGATCCGATCTCAACAATTTCCTCAAAGATTAAGACATTGTATTAGGTTAAAACCCATATCAAATTTCTTGAAGATACCTCGTCAAATAAAAAAGTTTTACAAAAAGAACTTGATTCAGATTGTTCAGTTTGTATGGCAGCTATACGTTATAATGATCCGATATCGACGGTTCCGACAAATGAACAGCTTTCTACGGAGAAAAGGACGTGTGCAACGTCATAGACTCTATAAAGTATATATGGTATAAACATGATCAGAGTGTCGGGCTGAGTCGAATTAGCCATTTCCGTCTGTCTGTATATATGCGAACTTGTCCTTCAGTTTTTGAGATATCGATCTGAAATTTTGCACCCGTTCATTTCTCACCAAGAAGCTGCATATTTGTCGGATCGATCGATATCAGACCACTATAGCATATAGCTGCCATACAAACTGAACGATCGAAATAAAATACTTGTATGGAAATGTTTTTCATTTGACAAGATATCTTCACCAAATTTCGCATGGGTTACTGTCCAAGCCAATGTTGCACATTTAGAAGAAATTGTTCAGTTCGAGTCACTATAGTATATAGCTGCCATACAAACTCTTTCGTATTTGCGCTATTTCAATCGCTCTCCCCTACTTCCGTCCAACTCAAACAAAACGCGCAAACAGTATAAGTAATTACTATTCACCTCAATTTCACAAAACGGCGAAGATGCGCTTAATGGAACGAGGACAAACCGCGCAGTTTTTGCCAATTTATTTTAAAAATATTTGTATATACATGTTTATATAGGATATGTTTGCAATAGATAAATATTTAAGCTTGTCAGCTTTAAGGGAGTTAATTAAATGGGAAAAGGCACGGCTTCTTTTCGTTGTTGTTAGATTAGCGAAAGTTAATATTTCGTAAAAGTTTCGTATTTTTAAAATTTTGTATAGAAAAATTTGCGAATAAAATTCAATGAATTCTAAATTGAAAAGTTTCTATTGGCTTTGAGGCGACATGACAATTATGTATGTACTAAGTATTATATGCTGCTATACAGGGTTGTGTCCTAGGTCAAATTTCTTATTTTCAACCAAAAGCGTTAATCAAATAAGGGAATTCTTCAAAAGCAATGTGATTATAAGGAGGAAAATGAAATTTAATTGCATTAGAATATATTTGCACATTTTTAGCAGTATGAACTTAAAATATATGTTTATATATATTTATATTTATCAGAGTTTGTATTTTTATACCCTAAACAGGAAATATAAAGTTTGCCACAAAATTTGTAACACCCAGAAGGAGACCCTATATAAATGATCAGCATGACGAGTCATGTCCGTTTGTATATCGCGAACTTGTCCTTAATTTTTGAGATATCGATCTCGAATTTTGCAAACTTTCATATATCTCCAAAATGTTGTTCATTTGTCGGAACTACCGATATCGCACCACTATAGAATATAGCTGCCATACAAAGTGAACGTTCGGAATAAAATACTTGTATTGAAGGGTTTTTTATTTCATATCTTTACGAAATTTACATGGGTCATTGTCTAAGGCAATGCCGCAGAAGTTGTTCAGATCGGATCACTATAGCATATAGCTGTCATACAAACTTACCTAACAAAATCAAGTCCTTGTATGCAGAACTTTTTTATTTGACAACATATCTTCACGAAATTTGGCAAGAATTATTGCCTAAAGCAACACCATAATCTTCGAACATATTATTAAGATCGGACCATTATAGGTCTTTTTATACACTTTTATGCTGTAAGAAATGCAACTGTGGAGGGTATTATAGCGTTTTTGCTCGTTTAAATTTGAAATAAATTATAATGTCTGCTGTGTGTCGCCTTCGACGGAAATTTTTCGAATCGATATTCATGTTTTCTAACTTCTTGTAATTAACTTAAAAAATTCAGAGAAATTACACTTAATACTTAAATATTCATATGTGTGTGTGCCTATATTATTATATATACATATATCCAGTCTGTATAAACGTAACGGCTCCTCGAGGGACATGTAAATATTGTATTTGCATTATAGAATACACCGACTCTTCTCCATGCATCGTTTTGCACTCGAAGCACTCAGAGTATGAAATGTGAAATGCAGAATTTGTGTAAAGCAAAAAATGCAAATATTTTTACATCAAACGGTACCAAAAATTCACTTACACAATGGCACTGAATGAGATAACCTATTAAATTAAGTGTTTAACAAACATTATCCTGCAGCGCAATTTATTTTCGCTTTTGAGGCGATTTTATTTACATAAATAAATTTAAATGTATGCGCGAAGGAGGGCAATAACAAAAGTTCACAGACTTTGTGTGAAAAGTGAAAAAAATTATATATTTTTTCGGATGAATAATTTTCTTCTATTGTACATATTTTCGATAATTTTTTAAAAATATTTTTCCAACTTCTTCGATTACTTCTAAAATTTTTTAATTTTATTGTATGGCATTTTGTTATATATTATATAATATTTTTCTGATTTATGCTTTTAAAAATAATTATAAATCTTCGTAAACTCTCAGCGTTGCTTGAACTGCAAAACGAGGGTGAGAATGAATTACTTCCGGGACGAGGTAAATCTTGAAAGACCCCGTGAGCACTCTGAGTCAAAATTTCTCCTTTATCGCAGCGGTTATGGTCCTAATATTAAAATTCTTACCGGATGCCATATTTTCAAAATATTTTAGGTGGAAATGATAACAAATTGATACTGATAACCAAGATTCGGATAGCGATAACCAATACCACTTTTATCCATCCTAATTTAAACGGTTATCAGATTCGACGCTTTGTTTTTCTTCGATATTTTTTCAAGTCCAAACATGTATTTTATTCCATTTGCAATTTATAGTGTGATTAAGCTCAGCTATCATTTGAAATTGAAAAATCTATAAAAAATAGCCATAGAAGTTTCTTCAAAGAAGACGAGCTAGATACCTTCAGAAATCCAGGTGAACTAGCGGGAATAAAAATAAGACGTCTAAGCAGATTTATGATAGGTTAAGGGTTATGTGTCGATAGTTGAGTTCCAGCTATAGAAGTTTTTTTTTTTTTTTTGCTTCTTAAAGGCCTGACTGCCATTAACAGTGCAAATGTGATCACCCTGCTTTTCTTGGAGAAAGAAAAGAATCTACGGCCCAAAATAGAAGTATATTATGATCGATATTGTTTTGTAAATAAGAGCACTGACGGCTAAACTTTCACCAAAGTATTAAATATCGGTACAAAAAAACCGATATTTGTTTCGAAAAATTTAATCACTAGCTTTAATACATAGGACGAAGTTAATTTGTCGGCATTAATTAACCGTTTGAGAATTAAATAAACTGTGTACTAGGCGAACAAAATATCAAAATCTGAAAGTTTTTTTACACATTTTGTGGAACGGAAATGAAATTACTCTCCTTCCAAATAATTAGAAGAAGTCGCAAGACCTACCAAGGTTGCTGTTTTTATTGAAATGTTGAAGTACTGCAGACAATAGGAAACAGAGCTAGTCGGTCATTTATTGAAAAGAGCATTAAGAAACATATGGCATGTGATAAGGAATGCATACAATATAATAATGTATGCATACAATACATATATTCGAGATTTTTAGGTTATAACTAATGATATCGATTCTGGCTCTATATCAGTACCGACAACATTATCAGCTGAAAACGATTTATTTTAATATAAAATTCTCTCCCGACATTTAAATGTAATGTCTTATAGATTTCTTAAACCTTTTGTGATGAAAAAAGTTGATCTAAAGAAAATATTCAAAGATGGCATTGTAAGTTTTTGATAGGAATATTCAAAAACAATAAAAATATAGTATTTTCAGCGGAATCTACATGCACACTCGGGTAGATTTTTTGTTAGCTATGTGAAGCGATATTTCTATTTTCTAGAGATTAAATTACTGTTTCTCTCTCTTAGTGAAAAACACGAACGTGAAAAACAAAACGATTGCATTATTTTATATTCATTATAAGAAATTGTTTCCACAAATAGGAAGGTTAGTTTGATAACTGATCTTTCGCGTTATATTTACAACTTTCTATTCTCAAACACATCTTTCTGATTTACGAAAAATTCAGTGAATTGAAAGTCCTTTTGTTAATATTTCAAATGAAACGATGAACAATTTGAGTGCTAATTTAGTCCACAATGAGTTCACCGTTTTTCAAATACGAAACCACACACATCTGTACATACATTTTGTATATATAGATGAGAACATCACCTAATTGCATCCTTTGAATAATTAGAATAAACTGAGTATGCACATTAAACCTAACTGCAATTTCCGCTTATTTCCTTTTATTGCAGAACTTTATGACTTATATGAACTACTTTGATACATTGGTGGTTTTCGCGCTGCCGTTCGTTTCGATATTCATATTGAACACCATAACCAGCTATCGCGTTTGGAAATTTGCAACCGTGCGACGCTCATTGACAATGCAAAAGAGGTAATTAAAAATCAGTTATACACGATCAAAGCATACACATAATTTAAGAATTTTTAATTTCACACATATACAAAAGTGGACACACCAGTTAATTAAGTGGGCTAAAGCTAAAGTATTCTCTTGGATGAGGTTTAGATTAGAAGGAGAAACAGTTAATGACATATGTATACCATTCTACTTTTCGGAGTGAATTTCATGAGAATGTGATAGGAAATACTTAATATTTAGCAATTCTGAAAGATTTTAGATTTAAATAAATATGGAGACCTTTTAGACAGTACTCTTTTTTAAATATAATTTAGAAGATTCAGGGGGTTCCGATCAGAGTTGAAAAATACATTTTTCTTAGAAATTTTTTTAGATGAATGGAGTTCTAGATATTGACTCAGGAGCAAGACTTATATGATCTTTTAGGTTTCTGTAAGTCCGAAAATATTTTTTTCAGAACCAGCAAGTTCAAATAGTTAGTTTTCCTGGATAAAATAGTTAATTAAGAAACTGATGTAAGCTCATCTATTAGGATTATTTACCCATTTAAGTAATTTTACATACTATTCTAAGCGTTAAAAAGTTTAATTTGAAAGGTTGAGCTTTAAAAATTAGATAATTGGAGCCTCTTTAAAAATAAAATTAGAAAACCGGAAGAAAACTTTTTAAAACAAAATTGTTTCATTACAAAAATATGTATTTCATAGGAAAACACATCAATTGTCTAGAGACTCGCTGATGTCTTCAACGTATCTTACGACTTCATTGAAGAATCACAAGAATTCCACAGCGCAAACTATGCTGACCGAACTTGAGCTACCGATCTGCAAACGAAGATTAGGTGAGTTTATTTAAAATATACTTGTATATGAATTTTAATTTAAAAAATATATATATTGACTATTATACTATAATTATACAAATTTTGAAAATGCTAAAAGTCTAAATGGGTTGAGAATCTTTAAGAGAAATTCGGTGGTAAATGCAGTGTTTAATTTTTTCTTATACTGTAATATCATTTTTAAGTTGTTTTTAGGACTGTAATATCATTTTAAACTAATGCAACAAAAATTGTGTGCATAAGACGAAAGTCAGATAGCCTTCTAAATTTCTAATTTTAGTTTTGTCCATATTTGCCATAGTTTAGTGTAATTTTTGCCACAGTGTACTTTTCTGATAACATTACCTTTTGAAATTTTTTGGAAAATGCCTCTTCGAAAACTAATCTAAATGACCTTTTCGTGAGCGCACTAAATGGTTAAGATATATCTCAAAATTTTTTCTTGTGAATTTTTACTAATTTTTTATATGTCTATAATATATAATAACATTAGAAAATATATCAGAGGTCATTGCATATTCACACTACTGTTATATTGACTAGTATAGAATATGAACAAGTAGAACATAAAACGATATATTCACTGATTCATAAGATCTATTTAAGATAAATTATAATTTTCATCAATTGAATTCATATAGTCATTCTCCATTTAATGTCCGCGAAATAAAAATATTAAATTCACTAAACAAATATGTTTATTTAAAGTATTATCACAACTAATGGAGAGTGTGCAGCCGGCAATGATGCGCATTTTACCGAATTTATTAAATATATAAGTCATCATTTGAAACAGCGGAAAGCGCGTATTTCTGCTTGAATGAGCTTTTGTGGCTTTTCCAATTGCGAATCGAACAAAACATTGCACAAATCATGCTGAGTAACGGAAAAAACTCACCACAAATGGTGACTTTTTATTGAAATACAATTGAATAGCTCTTAAATAGACAGACAAACGAGCCTGTATGAGAGTGTGTGAGTGCATTAAATAAATAAAACAATTCGTTTTCGTTTAAAAGCTTATCATATAAACTGGAATAAATAAGCAGTTATTAGTCCATTAATGGTTGCGTCATTTAGTGGAAAATCGCAGTGAAAAATGCATTTAACATACATTTTTGTTGTTTTTATACCCTGAACAGTGTATATTAAATTCGCCACGAAGTTTGTACTACCCGGAAAGAAACGCGAAAAAAATATATACAATCAGCTTGACAAGCTGAGTGGATTTAGCCGTGCTCATCTGTCTGTATAGCATACACAAAGTGGTCTCTCAGTTATTGAGATATCGATCTGATATTTTGCATACGTCCTTTTCATCCCAAGAGGATGCTCATTTGTCGGAACCGCCGATATCGGACCACTATAGCATATAAGTTCCATACAAACTGACCGATTGAAACCAACTGCTTATATCAAACACTTTTTCATTTGTGAAGGTTGTTATTGTTTCGTTGCTACCGAAGTTAACATTATTGTTTGCTGTAATAACTAAATGTGTCAGGCAATTTATTTTCGTCACATGTTTACACCTGAATTTTGTGGTTACTTTCAGCGAAACAAAAATCCACCGCCCACCAACAAGCGGCGGTAACAATAGATAACAGCGAGACCGGAAAACTGTCAACGGTTTAATTCGCTACAATTATGAACACACACACAAAAACATAGAAATTGGCAAAACGGCATGAGAAATGCGAACTAGTTTTGTCGACCTTTGTAATGCACCCATACACCCATTTAAGTTACTCAAAGGTATTGAGCTGGAAAATGGCATTTCAGAGTACTGCTTTGTGATGTTGAGCTGTCCACCTTCATCAACGACACGATATGCTCACGGGTATGCGTGTGTGGGCAGCTATTACCAGTGTTGTAGGCAGATTGTTAACCTAGAGGGTTTAAGTCGTTTCTAGTAACACCTTATTTTACTTAAGATAATAGTAACCCGTAAATTCAACAAATATCTGAAAGTTTAAATTAAAGTTAATTAAAACCAAAAGATTAGTTTTGGATTAATTTTTCACCAAATAGGGTCTTATTAACTTAACTGCGGAATTTACTTTAAGTAATCTAAATTTTCATCTCTCGGAGAAACTCAAATGTCGTCTATTAAAAATGTGATTTCTAGTGGTCATGCTTGGTTCAAAGTGGATAACTTGAAACGTACTGAGCATGGAACTGAGTAAGAAAGATCTTTATCAACGCACAATTCTATCATTCTATAAGTATTTTATCATACATGGAAATTTTTTTAGTTATTATAGCGGTGGAAAATATTCCGCAAATACATTTTAGTTGACACTATTTTACAGGATATAAATAAGCGTCCGTTTTTATCACATTGACCCAATCGGAGTTTAAAGCATTAACAGAGAAGAAAAACTGTGAGGTTCTTAAAAGGAAAAAAAAATCACCTCGAAATACATTAAAGTGAACCAACTGTCGACAGTTCGGCTCCATCAATACAAAGCTACTAAGAAAACCTGTACAAATCATCCGAATCGGTGTAAGCGCGGTCAAAACTGAGATGGTTAAGGCACCAAACAAGTTCTCGTATATTTTTCTCAGAATTATATTATTCCTCGGCCGAAAATGATACACATTCGAATAGAGAGAGCATTCTCTCACTCTCTCTCGGCATCTCCTCTTAATACTTAAACTTATTAAGAAGAGCTTTTCAATGAGTGCTTAATGCTTTAACCAACTTAATAATGCCTACAAATATCAAAATATGCCTCATAAAATCAAATTTAATTCTGGCACAATAAGTACGATTGGATTTAGGATCTGTAGGTCTCAATGGGAATATAAATAATCCATACTACCACAAATTTTTGACGGCGCACTCTCCAATAGGCTTACATGCGGTAAGGTTACAAATCTTGACGGACACAAATTGTCAAATCTGTATGGAAGAAGGAGAAGGCGAGGAGAAATCATCTATAAACTTACTTCTCAACTGTCCTGCCTTTGAAAGACTGAGATTGAAATAGACGCTGGACGCTTTCAGTAGCTCAAAGCGATTCGTCGATCTATGAGGGTCTGGTGGTCCACTAGGATTTTTGGGAAGAAGCCAAAGCACCAGCGTTCACAGCTGTCCAAGTGGAATCCTGCGTTATCTTTGGTGCACCTAACTACTCATATAAACAGAACCACACCTAGTGCAAATATATATCAATGTTAGATTACTTGTATTTAGCATATACAAGTATTCACCAACACATATAAAATACATACATGTATTTATTTTTATATACCTACATATATAATTTTCGATGATTCTCATTTCGTTAAATTTCACATCTAATCATTCTCCATAAATTTCTTTCAATCAACAGAGAAACAAAAAGTCAACAGCTCATCGCAATTGAAGGTAACTAAGATGCTGTTAATTGTGTCCTCCGTTTTTGTAATTCTCAACTTGCCCAGCTGTGTGATGCGCATAGAAACGTATTTGGAGGTAAGTACCCACACGCAACAACTTAAAGTTCTACTTAAAAGCTATAGATACACCTTGATATGTAATCACGATGTTGACAACCATGATGCCTGTAGCATATGATGATGTCATGATGATTGTAATGGGTGTTAACCGATTTTTATTACATTAGTACAAATACACATATGTATTCGTGTGTCATGTGAGCTCGTAATATGTTATATGATTCATTCTGATTGTAACGACAGGAACGTTGAACTAATCTAATTAAGGAAAGCAGATAGCAATTCGTACTTCATAAAAACATATACAATAAGATATACCTATGTTAGGTACACATATGTATATAGGTATATACATACAAATATACACGCGTTCACTTTTGTTACCAATGCGATATGCGGAAATTAAGTGAGTGCTTAGATGTTAAGGCTCTATTACTTTATGTACGAAGACAGAAATACCAAAGAGGATACATGTTTGCTTTCAGCGAATTTTGGAAGGAGACATTGAAGTTATTGACATAATGCGTAAAAAGTCATATACCATAAATATTCAATCAATAGTTGGTGTATACTTTCATTAAAGTTTAGTTTAGTTCAAGTTTAATTTAACTAAAGCACACTTAAATTGTTTTAACGATCGGTTAACTTTATAAGTCAAAAAATACGAAATTTTCTACGGTTTTTCATCAATAAACTCAAATTGACTGAAGTGAATATTGTTTATGCTTCTAATAATTTCCGTTTCGGCAATTCCGTTCCGCTAATTTTAATGTCATAGTTGCATCACGCTCTGGCAGAAGAATTGTCTAAAATATTGTTAAAATAATGTAAATAATCTAGTCTGATCGTGATGTAAGCTCTGTTTCGACTGTCCAGGGGATAAAGATTGCACAAAACCCCGTTTGGAACCATTTAAATAATGCTGGATACAAAACTAAGCTTAATGTATGGGTTCCACAGGAGTTTAAGCCAAAAAAAACCTCATGAATCGAATTTTCAATTACGAACCGCTGCTGAATCGCAAAAATATCTATCCATTTTTATAGCGAATGGTTACTGGTGATGTGATGTGAAAGTGTGTCACTTCCGATAACATCCGATTGACCTCCGTTAGTCCCAATCGAATGGCACTGTTCAAGCTAGCTAACTGGTCGTTGGTATCAGTTAAAAATTTTACTTTAAAAGATGTTTAACTGATTTCTTATTAATCAGTTTTGAATAATGATTTACAGTTGTACATTAATGTATTTGCTGATAAGGGTGTGATTGCTTTGCTATTACAGGTTGGTTAAAAAGCTTCTGCGCTCGAATTGAAAAAATATTGTTTTTGGTACGAATTATATTTTTTTAATCAATATAATCTCCATCAACTTCAATACACTTATTCCAATGATTCTCCAATAATTTTATGCCATCCCTATAATGACTTTCCGGGAGTTTTGCAAAATACCCGTTTACGACTGTAATTGCTTCTTCATTAGACGAAAAACGCTTTCCACGCAGGATTTGTTTCAGGTTTCTGAAGAAGTAGTAGTCGCTGGGAGCAAAATCTGGTGAATACGATGAATGCTCAGGCTATTCGCACTTTAATTCGTTAAATTTTTTCATTGTAAAACACCTTTATGAGCAGCTGCATTGTCTTGATGAAAAATTATTTTTTGTACTGCAAACCAGGTTTTTTCTCACGAGTTTTTTCATTTTTGCAATAATATTCAGATTTTTTTCTGCAGATAATAAAGAAACAAAATTTATTTTGCATCTAAAAAAACTGATGCCATAATATTCTTTGCTGATGTGCTTTGTGACTTCACCCGCTTTGGAGCTGAACAACCAGCTTCAGTTCACTGTAAACGTTCTTGTTTCAATGAAGGATCATGGTGGTAGATCCAAGTCTCATCCATAATTATAAAACGATGCAAGAAATCGGTTTTATTCTGCTTAAAACGCTCTGAATTAAGTTGAGAAATTTGTTGTTAAATTTTAGTTGAATTGTTAAGGTGTGCGGCACTAACTTTCCAAACAGTCCTTTGCTATGTAATTCTCCATGTAAAATATTAAGTACTCATTCATCTGAGATGCCTATGGCATTAGCAATTTCACGCTTAATCAAACTTGGATCTTCACTAACAACATTATGAACTAGCTCAATGATTTCTGGTGTAGTCGCGGTTTTTGGTCGTCCTTCGCATGGATCGTCTTCAAGCCTAGTACGAGCACGTTTAAATTCACCAGCCCAAAATTCAACGGTGCGTTTTGAAGGTGAAGACTTCTTATACTCTTCTAGCAATTGTTCACAAATTTTTTAAACCTTTCAAAACAAAGAATGATACACTACATGTCAACTACAAATGACTTGTAAACAAAGAATTAATTGATAGAATGACATTTAACTTTGCATGTGTTCTCACGATAGATGTACCAACTAGAGCAGAAAAAAAATTCGGAGCTAGTAGTGCTATTTGTTAGTGAGACCAACAAACTTTTCAACCAACTTGTATTATTTATATATTGATAACAACTAATATGCTACTAAATTCGCTTAAGAATTAATTTTTAGGGATATATAATACTAGAGCATACAAAAATCGGCACGCGCCATACTAACGCCCTACTTTTTTTAATAAAAAAAATTTTTTTGTTCACATCTTCAAAATCAATATCCTTGATGCTTGCTTTGGTACCGCTACAATATTCTATAATTTAATATTGAATACATTAGCATGAATCATGTACAAATTATAATAAAGCAATTCTATTCATAGAATTTGTCTCATTTAATCACGTAACGAAAACAACTTGAATAAATGCGCATACTTCAATGATTTTACGAATAAGTGAATGTTATTATTAGTGGTCCTATGGTCCTTGCAGTCGTATATATATGTATATATAGAAATATATTATTAGCATGTGTATGCAGATTTCTATGGATTTTTGATTATCCCAACAAACAAAATATCGAATGTTTGAGAATATTAATTATGATTCAATTTGACTAGTGTAGTTCCCAAACTATTCGCTAGCCAATGAAAGCTAGAGTAAAACAACGAGAGATCGATTGGTGATTTTAGAGTCCCCAATGGCCAAACGAAATACATATCCTAAAAGACATTGAAATATTAAACAAGTAAGTTTTAAATCGATGGCGCACCTAGTGTAAATTTTAAAAATACAGATTTTTGTCATTTTTCGATAGCTTATGCTTTTGAAAATAGTATACTAAAATTTTACATCGATAACTCAGATAGTTTTTGGGCTACAGCCGCTCAGTTCAATTAGGTTTCAGTTTAGTATATTTAAACGCGTTTTTTTGGAAACAGCATTTTTCAAGTTTGCTGGAATGATGACTCTAAGACAAATGGTCCGATCATTGTCAAAATTTTCCTGCATGTTCTGAATGCTTCTGCTTACAATGACCTCTCAGTTTTGTTTCGATCCAAAATCGAATTTTGGCAAGCCAGAAACGACCAAAATTTTCGTTTTTAAACGTCGCCATTTTGTCAAAGTTTGATTTGTTTCGACCGTAAGTTATTGTACGGACAATATCTTCTAGTCGAGAAAGATTTCATTAACGGAAAAGGCCGTAATCGCTGCAACAGTGGAGGACCTTGTATTAGTGCCGTGGGAAATCGCGTGAAACTCGACAAATATTTAATTTTTGTCTTCAAAAATTTCCAAAAATCGCCATTTTTTGTGCTAACACACTAGATGTCAATTATTAATTCAAATCATAATCAAATTCTGATTCAACAGCTACATTAGATTTTGATTAAAGATATATTATTCATTGAGAAACTGATTGTGATTCCAATATCGTTTCAAATCTCTACGTTTATCTATGTAGTAGCTAGTTAGCCAATCATGCTCTAATATGTCAATAACTAAATTTTGTGTTTACTGTGATACTAGGTTATATATTTAAAATATTCATAAAAACAAGGCACATTGAAAGTGAGTTTGAGCAAGTCTTTGAAATATAATATCATTATATTATGTATGCTTGTATATATTTATACACAAAAAACATAGGTAGTAGAACTATAACTTTAGATGAACGAAAAATTCTGATGAACATTTGACAAGCTTCTATTTAATACAAATACAAACATTATTGTTCGCATATAATACCACAGCATCTAAAAAAATGTGGTCAGTGAATGCGTGTGGCATAATAAGTACATGTACATGTGCACACACATATTTAGATAAGATCTGATAAGTAAAGTCTACAAACATAAAAGTTTAAAAAGAAACCGCGCAACTAAAAACTTTTACTAAAAGTATGTAAATATTTGGGAATGTCAATGCACCATGCAATATGGCAATCGATAGTTGGCAAACTTCTCTGCTTATTACATATTCATATCTAATGCTTCGACTATGTATAAGGGTATGTAATATATAAATATATAAATAATATATAAAAGAAAAAATTAAATTAAGCACACATACTCATAAAAAATATGGTTCCATATATGCGCAGCAGGGAAAAGAAGAACTACATAGGCATAAGAGTATATGTTTCCAGTTCAGAACTAGAAAATTTTTTCGTGATTTGCAAGGGTTTAGGGAACTGTTTTATGGAACGAGTGATCGGAGTTTTGATTAAGATATCGTTGATACTGCTACAAATTCTCCATGTACACTATTTAAAGTCTAGTAGTTGAGTTAACTAATTATTGGATTTATTTCTCTACTTCAACTGTCAAATTTCAAAAAATTTTATACTAATTCGGAAATATGGAAAATTGACGCCTGCTATATTTTACAGCTGTTTATATTGCTTGTTTGAAATAAGAAAAAAAAGCAAGGCATCTATACGCTACTGGGTATAAGCACACATAAGTAGTCTCTTTGGGATATTTTTTGGTTGCAAAACTATAAAGGTGCATTCTTTTTATTTTAGTGATTACTTTGAAATAATGGAAATAGAAAAGTCGTCGAACAGGAAGCACTTCGTTGAGCGCTGCGAAGCTTTCTGAAACATGCGCACGTTATAAATTTGCGAATATTATTAGTTATGAGAAAAGCTTAGTAACGGACATTTAGTATCTAAAGCAGTTATTTTGATTGTGAAACATTTTTTAAAACTCTGTATGGAAAACCGTTTGAATTAGATAATACAACGTCTGATGTCTGTTGTATGCAGATTCGAAAATGGTCAGTATAGTTTACAAAATCACTCTTAATATTTCTCGGAGGCGATTGTGCTATAACATAGGTATTATATATTTCAAAGAAAAAAATCACTTATTTGCTCCTGCGGACAGCAGCTAAGTGAAAAACTGAAATATTAGAAATATAAAACATATATCATAAACAAAGAATTTTTTCTCATGCAATAAAATAAAAATAGCGGCCGCTTAGAGTGTGGTAAAAGAGGCTCATGTTTCGTGACGATTTTTTTCTTCATATCAAATAGAAACGTTTGAGAGGTTAGGAGTTGAGAAAAAGAAAATATTAAAAAAAAGAAGTTAGAGAAGACAAAAGTGTAAAAAAATGTTCGAAAAAATGCTTAATTTGAACTTGTTTTCACTGCTTTGACATTTCCTTACATTGCTACTTTTAATTTGTAACTAAGATTAAGCGTAAGTACCTGTCGTTGTAATTGCACTCGAAGCATCTTCAGTTTTTATTCAAATGCTAAAAGTTATTTGATAATCACGAGCAATACAACTGCATAGTATACCATCTTTCAGCTATTTCAAGCTTAAATTTGTAATATATATGTATATAATAACTGTAATACCGAAATAAAACGTCTATATACATATGTATTTAATGACATCATAAGGAAGACGACAAGAAATTTAAACAATACCTGAAAAGAGAACAAATAAAACGAAAATCATTAATGTTTTGTAAAAAAACAAAAAACATAGTTTTAATATTAACTTAAGGACTGCATCGAATTAAATTCTTCGTTGCAAAAATGATCAAATCTTTTCAACCAGTAGTCCGATTTATATAAAGTAAAATATTTTATTTATAAAAAATTTATTTTAGATTTGAAAAAACGAAGAAGCACCCAAGAATTATGTTTTATTAATAAAAAGTTATAATTTTTCCAGAATCCTGTTCATTAGTGCTTTTATGTTTAAAATTTTTATATTAAGATATATGGGGACTACGCGTAGTATTAACTCGATTTTATCCATTTTTGGCATCAAGACATATTATTATCAGATGAGCAGACAAGATCGTTTCTGAGTTTCACTAAAACAACTCATATCTTGGTCGATATGTCGATGGTTAAAGGTGATTTTTATAGAAAAAAAGAAATAAATAATAACAAAGTACTTCAAGAACAAAGCCAGAATTTTCGAGAAGTTTAAAAATAGATATTATTTCAACACGATAAAGAGTTTAAGAACACACTACAAATTATAGTCTTACTTTTTCCTCGTGGATTTCAAAAAATTTTAAACTACAAATTACCCTTCACAACTGCTAAAATTTATCAATTTTAAAATTGTGCGTATGAAGTTTTACAAAACCAAAAACAGAAGTATTCCAAAAAATTGGCTCACATATCCTGGAAAAAACCATAATTAATAACTGTTGCCGAAAAGAAACAAAAATTTGAGAGTATAGGTATGTAGATGAGGGCGTTTGACTCATATTACATCAGATAAGAAGATGTTTAATGAAAGAACTTGAGTTATAAAAGCGTACAAATGGTTGGCAGCTATGCAGGAGATTAACATCTTTTAGCAGCAACCAGTCAACTACTGAAGCACTCACTTCAAACATACACATGTACAAAACTGTATGAATGCACAAATTCCTCTTTGAACTTTCTAATTTGCTTACATAAATATGTTGGTAATTACTGTTAATTAGTTTGTTCATTTCATAATTTCACACATGTGAATGCGGAAGGAAGAAGCATAAAGAAAGTGCCACTCACTTGCGTCAGTTGTTGCAAATGGGAATGCCACGCAACTTGTAGCTAAATATATAAATGCTTTTCATTATTTTAACTCGATAACTTTGGTGCTAACAACTAGGCGACGCAGAGAAACAAGCACATTACATGTTGGTCTCAAACCTCTGCCGATTCTTATCGAACAGAAATTTACTTCAGATAAATTTAAGAAGGGGCTACAAGTCTTATGGGCGATAGGGAGTAAGTTGACTTAGACTCAGAGATACTATGATGAAAGGAAATACCAAAAATTGGACTTTTGGTAGATACTTGAAAAAAAATTTTGGTTTGTTTTTTGCTATAAAAAATTTCTGTATCTCTATCTCGCTCTATTTCCGCCTATGTCGCTCACTCTCCCTCTTCTCTAACTATCTTCATCTCTGTTTATCTATCTCCCTCTCTATCTATAATCGTCTCTATTTCCGTTTATCTTTGTCTCTGTCTCTATATCGCTTCTCTTCTCGGCCTCTCTATCTCCCTCTCCTCTACCTTTCTTCCTCTGTACCTTTCTATCTCTTTTTCTTCTATCTATCTTCTTCTTTATCTCCCTTACTCTATATTTTTACGTTTCTTTCTATCTATTTCCCCACTCTCTCATTCTACCTTTGTCTCTGTCTCTCTATCTCCCTGCCTTTCTTTTTTCTCTCTCTATTCACTCCAAATTCATTTATAATTTAACTTACCAATTTTTTTCTTACCTATAAAATCCACAAAAGAACACTCTGAATTTGTTAATAATACTTCGTTTTAGTTATTTAACAATGCGTCTCAAATTCGTTGGAATCAAAAAGCAAAACACAAAGTTAGTTGAAATAAATATTAAAATGCTTTTAGGCGATAGACTAACACTGTTCTGCTTTTGTCGCCTAGTCTAACCTAACAGGCAATGCTGTAAAATAATTGAAGCGCTAATTTATCTTTAATAATATTCAGTGAACATTTTCCTACACTATAATTAAAAGTTTTCGTTATTTTTGTCTATTTTCAGACGCAGACATCCACTAACGAGAAGGCCACAGTAATTTGCCAGTACATTTTTCAACTGCTTTTCGTCACAAATTATGGCATCAATTTTGTCCTATATTGTGTAAGCGGTCAAAATTTTCGGTAGGTAAATAGAATCGCATGGCGTTAATAGGTATATGTTTAAAATTTATGACAGTTATTATACACACACATATATGTACGCATATGACAAAAGATCAAAGGGATGTGGCAGTGATTATGTAAATTATGATATTCCCAGCAGTATAATAAAATGTACGGCGTGTCAGGAATGTCCGTGAAGAAAAACTACATTTTTAGAGATGTGGAATTGCTTAGAGCGATGGCTGTCAAAGTCAACACATATTTTTGACATTTATGTGCGAAATGTTGGACAAAATAGTCATGCCAAAAATTACATACAAAAGTCTTGAAAATTTATTTACAAAAATCGTAAACAAAAATTTTACTGTCAAACATTCATCAGCTTCGAGGTACTTTTCTGGGCTAAATGGTAAATAAGTCGTTTCTTCGTTTTAGACTGCGAACGATTTGAAGTACGAGCAATCTA
This sequence comes from Bactrocera oleae, assembly GCF_042242935.1. Lineage (NCBI taxonomy): Eukaryota > Metazoa > Arthropoda > Insecta > Diptera > Tephritidae > Bactrocera > Bactrocera oleae. The sequence goes on along the minus strand of NC_091540.1, from coordinate 59,722,305 downwards.
AAAGATACTCTCCACGCTTCCTTCTATTCTGAAGAGAAAAGTTACTAAAGGTCTATGCCAATAAACTACAAGGTACTGATTCGAACACCACTGTTTTGAGTCAATACGGAAAATAATATTGAGAGTTCATTGCATTCAGAAAAAGTTACTATCGGGCGATGATATGGAGGCGAATTTTTGCTGACCGAATCATATCAAGAAATAGATCTGTGAATTGGTCACCTATTTTGATTCTTTCGCTCCTATTTTGAATTCGCTGATGGCACTAAAAACCATCCCCAGCCGAGATTTATAAGAAGTACATGACAATTTGTGGCAATAATAAGATTTGTATTACAACACGTGAAAATATATTTTTTTGTAAAACCGAGTCAAATATAATCAGATGATCTGCTAATGAGCCAACTACGACTTAGCGGTTGAAAACCAATACTCGGATAAGTGAAGCTGACTATGATAGAAAATGCATTATAAAATTGTAATTGGGCAGAGAAGATGATGAAGTAATAAAACTTAGTGTAATAAAAAGCCAAAATGTTAATCTTTTGCCGGCGATTTATTTGAAGTAAATCAGCTTATAACTACAAAATAGATTTCATTTCCATATTAAGTAAGTGTTTGCATATATTAGAGTGCTCTTTATATAGAGTAAGAAAATTTTTACAAAATATTATCTAAATCTTAAACCATTCGCTAATATTACAAGGTATAGTCGCATTAAAATGTTGCTTAGTTGAGTAAGGTTAGGGTGTGATAAACTTCATATTGACCCTCAAGAACTTTTAAATTTTTTTTTTGATTTTTTGCATTTTGAGCGAAAGTTTACACTACTGATATATAGATTTTGGATACTAAATTTAATTTTTATGCTCTTGCTGTAGAACTCTGAGCTTGGACCACTTCACAACACATCTACATAACCGTCTCCAATTGAGTTCTAACTTTATATAATATATACCACATCTTCTACTGTAGTAATATTAATTTGGATCATATAATTACAAAATAATTTTAAAGAACTGCTCTATAGCAGAAAAAACATTATATTCAATTATTTATGTACCACCCTAATGTATTTCAATTTAAAATTAACATTTCAATTGATAAGCTTTCACCATAATCACACCCCAATGATTAGTAATTGCATTTTAATTACATATTTACATAAATTTTCGAACAGACAACTAAACTTTGCTTTGCTTTTCTTGCTTTCTTTTTTTTCTTTTTTTCTCTTCTCTTCCCTGTGCTACACTTTTATAGCAAAGCAGTAATAAGCATGTATAGAAATATGTTTAAGCGGGCGACAACGCAGCGGGAAGGCACCACACAAGTGACAAGAGGTAGGTAAATGTTGTTGCCTCTAATTAGCGCAAAGAAATGTGACTGTGAAGGTGCAGAAATGTATAACTTCATTTCGGTTTATTGTATTTCATTGAAGCACACGCGTTAACACATATGTACTCACATATACTCATACACATACACATACGAACATAATGTGAAAAAGCTGTAAGCAACAAGTGATAGCTCTATACCCATATGAATGTACTTACATAAGTATATGCATATTAGGATGTCTGTTATTTACCAATTATTTCAAAGAAGAATATTTAAATACACAATTTAATGCTCTACAAAAAAGATTTAATTGGTTTTTTCCTTTAAAAATTATGCGTAGTAGCATGACTTAACTAATGTACTTTATTCATACAGTACACCATGTCGTATAAGCAACACACAATTTATTTATAATTCACTTGTATGAAGGCTCAGTTCATTCGATGTATAACTTTGACTGCGTATAACTTTAAATGGAATGTTTTTATCGGAAAAAATAACGAGACCTTTTTTGTGGAGAACTAAATTTTTATCAGAATACAATTTTTTCAAAGTTGTATATTTACTGGTTTAATGTAGAAAGATTAATAAATGACATGTTATATACCATACATGGGAAATAAATTGGGTTTAAATTGAAAATAAAGAGCTTGTTTATGTTGGATAATTTTTTTAAAGCAAAAACTAAAACTTCAGTGCGGCATTTACACAAAAAAAAAACACAAATTAACTTGGGGAATAGCGGGCACCCTAATGTACATATATGTTGGCAAGTTGAATAGATATTTAAGTGAAATTGCCGGAAGTGAAAATTTCATAATTTTTATAACAGAAATAAATTGACAAATTAAAAGCACACATTCTATTATATGTAAATATCTTAAACTAGTTTTACTGGAACTCTTTTTAAAGAGTATTTACATCGAATTCATTTATTTAAGTTATCAAAAACAGTATCGGAGTCTCTTTATGGTTTCATGTATACATTGCAGATATTTTAATTGTATTTATTGTGCTTCTGGCAGTAAACAGCATTTTTTTATGAAAAGCACACTAAAATCACTTAAAGCTCAAAACGTATATATTCCATTTTTCGTAATTTAATGAGGATTTAACAGAATTCTTTTAATATTTTAAATGTTGAAATAAACCATGCTCAGTCGGATTATATAAATTATGAAAGTGATAAGTAGTTTATATAAGAGTTGAACTGTTTTCAAAAGCTTAAAAATGAAAGCTCGAAATAAAATATAACTTATAGTAATGAATTGTGAAAGATTTTTGATTTTGGCGGGTAGCGGGTGGCAGCCTTGGGAGACTTTTGATGCAGTTTTAAATATCTCTTACCAACTTGTGGTTTATCATTCAGCAACTGAGACACTAGAATTTTGAAACCAAGTCTATATCTATCGCAGAAACCATAATGGACGTTCGAACACTAATAGTGTTCGTAGTCAATTGTGGCAGAGAATGTTAATGAATAGAGAAGGCACATTTGCGCCTGCTGTTCTAAAATGTCAATTACTATGAGGAAACATCGAAAACGCGCTATCAGGGTCCCAAACAAAATGTATATACATACATACATACATATGCACAGCTGTTCTTTGACATGCGCATGAAAAAATAACTGTGATAGGATTGGAACTTAGGAAAAATTATTAATGTTGCAATAAAGAATTCTGCTATACTAGCAGCACCACAGGCAACATCTCTATTTATGAGTTTAATGTGTGTACTCAAACAGCTATCGTCATGTACATCTCTCAAATGAACAATTTGTATGCGAATATTCTCGAAATTGCCTTTACTTCAATCACATGTCCAAATATATTTTCATGTATGTACACATATGTATATATGTATGTCCCTCAATATGCCTTTGGTAAAAAATCAAACATTCATGCAAGTGGCAAAAAAAAGACGTAGACGCACCATCATCGACCAATAATATTAAAGCAAACTCGCGCCATATTTTCTAAATATTTCATATTACAACGAAACAAATTCATGCATAAGGAACGTGCGTCTGCTACAAAGCAAAGTGCGTTCGTTCATAACTCTGCGCCGCGCTATTTGTTCGGTGCGCCTGGTCAACCACATTTTGGATTCATATGGAAGTCAAATGCAAAAAATGAAGTTTAAATAAAATGAATGCAATGGAATTGCAATAGATGGTTTCAGTGAAAATGAACAAACCAGCCAAAATTTCAATTTTACAATTTGTATCATCCATTCCCTCGCATTTGCATGTTGCTTTCTCACGACGCTGCTCAAAATCAGAAATAAAAGAAATTGTCTTTTCAGAAAGGAGAATTGACAACATGGCCTATTAGCGACTTGAAATATTATTTTCATTTACTTTATATTATAAAATTTATATTAAATTGACATTTATACGAAATCCCTCATTACTTCTATTATTTCTAAGCACACTCCATATGGTGATTATGCTCGTTTATTTTATATCATAATTTCATTGATTTTCGGTTTAGCCGATTTTATCTAAATTCAATGGCATGAAAATGCAGTAAAATCGAAAATCGCTGTACTTCAAAAGAGCATAAGTCAATTTTCAATGGCAAAGCACTACAGGAAGGCAAAAGTGACAACATTGTCGCAATATTGGCAATTGAAACAAATATTGTCAACTCCGCGACTATTCCTACAATTCGATGTCAATATGTATATATATGTTTGTCGACAAAGTCGACATTTCTTTTTTTTTTAAGAACACAATGTCCGCGCGAACTCGCCGTTATTTCGTTAGCTTGCCACCATACACAGAGGCGTTTCAACTGAGGACTGATGCATTAATGTTTTTAATTTCGTGATTTAATAATAGTTATGTAAAAATATAAATACCCATGAATTCATAATAATTTAAATGTTTTTCAAATAAATTCGATTAATAAAAAAATATCTGAAATAATAATGTGGCAGTGCACCTCCTTGCTTGCGTTCGTTCAACTTGCTTCGTTCTAGCTGTTCTCGCAAAACACAAAAAGTGAAGAAAAAGTCATTGTTTCTGCGGGGCAAGGAGAAGCAAGCGTCAGTGCACGTGTACTTATGAATGTGTGTGTGATTTTCATATTTATATAAATACGCATCAATAAAGGAATATTCAATAAACCTAAACATACATATATATGAACATATTTTCCTGGAATATTCGATTCATTTCAGTGAGTAAAATATGCTATTGAAGTAACTGAATTGGGATATGTTAAGATTATAATTTATAAATTAAAAAAAAAAATTAAATAAAATTTAAGTTTTATGAATTTTAGGATTCGAACGTAAATGCTCGTATTCGGATTGACCTTAACTCCTTCACGCTTACGACCTGAGCTACCGCAAAAGTGAGAACGCGGCCGCTTAGCCATTGTTTTATTGTTATCCCTTGACTATTACATATTGTTCATGCAACGAACAAAAATGCGTTGAAGAATTTATCTATTAATTACTTATTTTATTTTAAATTCTGAGGCTTTAACCAATAATCCTCTTATATAATTCGAAGGATTACTTTAAATTACAAAAATTATGATTTTTTGGTAATACGAAAAGGTATGCACATAATTCATGTAAGAACATTCTTTGTGTTTATTTATAGCCTTTTCCCCGTTTCGATCATTGGGTGGTATATTTCTAAAGGTTTGAAGTTGTAAGTTGTGCTCGAGATGTTCAAAAATTAAAGGAATGGTAACTATTTGGCTCAAATTTAAAGCTTAGTTTAAATCTCTGAGATCGAAATATATCTTATATTCTATTTATGGTTCGAACAAGCCTTTAGCTTCGCAAGATATGAGCTGTAGCTACCTCTCTTGAAAAGAAATTTATCTTGCCGAATACCTCAGGTTACAAATGTATAGGTTTAGAGCATAGTTTTAAAAATGTTTACACCAATTTCAGAAATATTTCGGAAATACCTTCTGAATTATCCTCGTTAGATAGAGCAGTCTAAAAATGAATTGTACATTTTAAAAAACTCAGCTGAAAACTTTTCTATGAGAGACCACCAACCCATCACAGTTCACACATAAATCGAATAAAATAGAAATGAAATATGAAGGGTGGATACTCCAACGAACACCTTTCGAAACGGGTTTTTTAATTTACAATTTATTTGTTTACAGGGCACTGATATGAAAAATAGATAGATAGAGTAGGAGACGGATTTTCTCAGAGGTATTCTATAAAATCATCATTAAATTAAGTATCCAATGCAAATTGTCATAACATCTTAACTATGGGAGCGAAGTATTTCTTCCTAAATTTGACCGGTAGAGATCAATATTAATTATTAATAATTATATGAGGACTTTACGGCTTAATGTGCTTGTTTAGTAACAAATATTAGACAAAACCATGTATATACATATTTAGTTATGTACAATATATACACACCTACTCAAAATAATAGCTACACTATCAAACTTTTTGTGTGCTGTATGAAATATTTTATGGTGGTAGTTTAATTAATAGATTATGGTACCGCCCTTTCTTACACAATGAAGATTGTGAATCTCCGAGTTAATTCCGAGTTCATGTCAGTTTTGTGTGAATACTCACAAAAAAAGTTTGCTCAATATAATAGTTACACATAAGTGAATTTATTTGTTCGTGAAAACAAAGTTAATTTTATTCAACTTTTCAAGTTTATATTTCTGAAACCATCTTGAAAGCCTTACCAAAGTTTTTTTTCATTAAACCTTAAAATGCTACAGATATTTGAAGTAATTTTTTTTACAAAACTAACCGTGAAGCATGGAGGTGGAAACGTCATAGTTTGTGAATGTTTTTTTTTTTGGCATGGGACCGGATAGCTAACAAAATGACAGCGGCGGAGTAAAAGGGTCTACTTAAAAATGTCAGGCTACCTTATGCTGAAGAAAACTTACCATTGGGTTGGATATGCCAGCAAGTTAACGACTTCAAACTGGTAAGAAATATTTTCAAGACAATAATGTTAACGTGTTGAAGTGGCCAAGCCAATCGCCGGATTTAAATTCAATAGAAAACCTATGGGCAGAACTAAAAAATAAAATTGGCGAATCAAATTTTCTCTTAAAAGGACCAGTTATACTTGTAGGAGCGCAACCAAAAAACTTGGTACCTAACCTATACCTAAAGAAATTCAGACTTTAATTAATAGTATGCCCAAAAGAATATACAAAGTAATCCAGAATAATGGTGTATATACTGGCTATTAACTAAGTAATAATAAATATACAACAAAACATGTTTATCATAATTGGTTTTTTACATAATAATAAATGTCTTATTAAAAGTGTACATATTATTTTGAGCAAGTTGATTTTAGCTATGTAATGATTTTGGATCTACATTTATTTTTTTGGTTTTTGCTTTATTTAAAAATTAATTTCATTTTATTTTGCTTTTTAATATTTGAGAAAAAAAATTACGTTTGCGTTTTTCTTAATATTTAAATAAAGTTTTAGTTGAAAAAGTATTGTGTAACTATTATTTTGAGCAGGTGTGTATATAGTTCAAAGAATCGACACAAGTTAGCGTTCTTAAGCTGGGCTAAAAGCGGTCAAAGCTCACAAACACAAAGCACCTGTGCCTGTCGTTGCCGGAAACTAACGGCACGCAATTTGATTTTCCACGCACGCGGACGTATGTAAATTTGTATACATGCGCTGGGAATTGTACTCGAATTTCGGAAGATAATTACAAAATCGCATTTGAATTTACAAGCAATGCAAACATGGTAAGAAATATGTTTTGCCAACAGCTCCGAAAACGAAACTCGATATGTATATGTATGTGTGCGATTTACGCTGACACAACATATTCACAGCAGTGAAGTGAAGGCACAGTGGAGGAAAACTTTAATATTTGGTTATTTTCCTTCCTTATTGTTTTCAGAACTGTCCAAATATAGACAATTGAAACCTAAATTTTGGTTATGAAAACCGCCACAAAATGCTCTCCATAGCAACAATGATTTATGAAGATGTAAAGCTTTAAAACAGTTTTGTATAATTCCAAAGCTTGCAACTTTAAGATTTTAACGAGTCGAAAAACCTACTATGGTATGTTAACAAAAAGAACCGCAAAATCTCATTAAATTTTATTATGGAATTCAAAGTTGTAAATAAATGAAAGTTATTCTAATGTCCATCCCTTTTCTAAGCATTACATTAATATAATATACCAGAAATTCTCCACATGCACAACAGGGCGTATGAGTGATATCACTTTTAACACAGTTGAACTCACACGTACTGTTGTGCGCAAAAGAGATTAAGTTAGATGTTCAACAAGTTTTTGATATTTAACTTTTCAGCCACGGTGGTAAAGTAGAATTGGTAGACTGCAACGAAATTGTGTTACAAACGTATTTTCATCACGCTTGTTTTGAGTTCAGTAGAGGCTGCGCCGTTTTCAACGATTATTTTAGAGTTGCACGTCAAACAGTTTACAATAAAAAAGTGGTTAAGTTGCCACATGTTTTAAAAAGTTTAGACCAAAAAAAAAGTAAGATAAAGCACATTACACACTGAAATTTTGCTAGTTAAAAATATTTTCTTCTGGTTTAAAAACTGAATTTACATAAAATAAGAACGATATTTGAATGATTAGAACATGCTTATCCCATTAAACTGATTTAAATACGTTTATAATTGAAAAAAATTTTGTAAAGGGTTGCCAGACTCTTGAAATTTTTATGCAATGCAATTAAAAAATTACTTACGAATATATATAGCAATATGGGCATCAAACTCAAACTGGCAAAAATTAATTTTTGTTAGACATATTTTTGCGAAAGGTTGCCACCAGTTTGTAAATAAAAGAATACAAAAAAAATCTCATATATTAAAGAAACACCATAATATGGATATCAAACTCAAGAGGTTGAAAAGGGTTTAAAGTAAAAAAGTTTCTAAATAGTTGCCACCTGTTTACAGTTTCTTGTTTGATAATGAAATAATATAATATTAACTACAAAATAAACAGGTTTAAAAGAGGTTTCTGTAGGAGAAATTTTTTGAAAAGAGTTGCCACTGGTATAAAACAAGATAGCATTTTTTGGCATTGTTGCCACTAGTTTAAGAAGTGAAATTACATATGCAGATCCTATAAGAACCATATTCGAATTATTGCAATAGGGATATCTAATAAAAATGATTTAAATAAGCGTAGAGTTGAAACTTTTTTCGTGAAGGGTTGCCAACTTTTTAACTTTTTAAGATAAACAAAATTTATTGAACAATGTGGGCATTAAACACAAACAGGCAAGAATAATTTCCGTCAGGCATTTTATTTGGCGAGAAGGGTTGCCACCAGCAGTTGTGAGTATTCATGCAACTAAAAACGACTAAAAAACCTCACAAATAAAATAAACAGCACAATACGGGTAACAAATTGTAGAAATTTAAAAGAACTTACAGTTGATAATATTTAATAAAATTATTGTCACCTGTTTCAAATTTTTTGATTTGTATAAAAAAAAATGATAATGATAAAAATTGACTTCAAGTTAAATCGGTTTAGGTGAGGTTAAGGTAGGAAATTTTTTTTTAAATGCTGCAACCTGTTTAAAAATCAGCAACAAAAAACTCATTAGGTTAGAAAGATCCACAATATAGGTAACAAACTGACAAGATTTACAAAGGCTTAAAGTGGAGAATGTTTTCAAAATTATTGGTTCCCACATGTTTAAAATTGATTGTACAATTAAAATGATAATGAAATATTTAATTTTCTAATCAAATTAAGTAGCTTTAAGAATGGTTAAGGCAGGGAAATTTTTGTAAAAAGTTACCACTTATTTAAAAACAGATTAGTTAAATAAAATTGAGAAAATATATACAATATTACAAGATTAGTTTAGCATGATGAGAAATTACTAAATAATTATATACTTTGAAAATGCGCTAGAAGATTTTACTTTTGTTCAACATTCAAAAACAACCTCCAAGCTGATAATTTGCAATATTTAATTTTGTCAACCCAACGAGAATTTCATAGATATTAAAACATAAATGACAAGAAATGTTATCAGAAAGCTTTGAGCTCACACTACAGTTAAGTAAAGATCTTGGATACTTCTCTTGGCAAGCAAGAAACATAAATGAAAATATAATATGTTACCTAAATTTAAAAAGAAAAAATATTATCGACGAATGTGACGAGGGTTTTAAATCTTATTATCAAATAATTAGTTTCATTACTCGAAAATATATTTTTGGTTAGAGTATCGTTTCCAAAAATCAACATCAAATTAAGAGACTTAATCGACCAGGCAAAGCAATCATTCTTAATTATAAAGCGGTGATACTACAACGTTTTTGTGAATGTGTGTGTAGAAGGTTCCGTTCTACCAGTAATTGGTGTTTGTTTTTTTTAAAGTTAATTAAATATTTGTTTTTCATTTTCTACATATTCATGTTAATTTGTGATTTGGTAAATGTATTTAAAGCGTCGGTCTCTTGTCATTCACAAATGGAGCCCTTTACTAAGACCATTTGTGTGTGGGTAAATCACATGGCGCGAGGGCTAGTACCGTGGTTTGAGTTTACGAAGCAGAAACAAAGAAAGCAAATAAAAAACACCCAGAAAAAATGGGATAATTAAATATTTTATGTTTACAAATGTTTCCGTCGTACATAAAACGTAAAGACCATGTTAAACGTGAAATCCTGTATTTTTCGGCAATGAGCCCATTCCTTTGGACACGCCTTTAAAACAGCTAGGCAGTGTTTAGTTTAAGCTATAAAAGTAAACAAAGCCAACGAACAGACAAATTAAATTTACTCAATCACATACGTACATATGTACGTATGGTATATAGACACATATAAATATGGTACACATTACAAAAATTATTACCGTTAGTAAAAACAAGAAAATCTTCAGACAAAACAGAACAAATAATGAAATTTATGTAAATATAAGAGGAACAAAGACGGCAAATTACAACGAAAAAGGTGGTTATATTCTTTCTTTCATACATACATACATACAAGTATATAGCTTTTGCATTATATTCATTGCAACTAAAGCTGAGCAGTTGAAAATATAGATACTAAATTTTGACTTCCACATATTTACATATTTTTATGCATGGCATATGGTAACACTGGTCAAAAATATAGTGGTAAATATAAATTTTTAAACCCTCGCCCTTTTCATTTGATGATGATAAACGATAAAATGAGAATCAACAAATTGAAACAGGTGGCAACTTTGCTCAAAATTAGACAATTAATTGTCGTTAATTTTAAATTCACTAGTTTGATATCTGCATTTTTGGTTTGGTCTTTTTGTTTTTAATAAGCCTTTTCAAACATGTGGCAACCTTTTTTTTCTTTTTATACAAACTTTTTTTAAATTAAATCAGAAATCTTCCTTAAATTTGCTTATTTTGATGTACTTTTCGTCATATTTTATGCATTTTAAAAATTCAATTTAAAATAATAATAATAAACATATAGCAGCCTTCCTCAAAATTATTTGAAATTTAGAACTTTTCAGTATATTGGTTAATTTATCATGTTTTAATTAAAAATTTTGAACACGTGGCAACTTTCGTTAAAAATATTTTCAAAAGGGTGGCAATTTTTAAAAATAAAGTCATTCTTAAATTTGCTTTTATAATATTTTATGTGTTTTAAATTTAAATTTAAATCTTCTCAACTCTCTACAGTTCAAACAGTTCAATACCCATATTGGTATAATACCACATGGAATATTCGTTATTAGTATTAATTTTAATTGCAAATTTAAAACATTTGGCAACCCTCTTACAAAGTTTTTTTTTAAGAGGTAACAAATATGGCATTAGTAATATTAGAAGACACAAACTAAAAATGAATCAAGTCAAATCGGTACGGTTTTCATTATACTGTCGATCTACTGTAAACGTGGAAAACTAACGGTAGGGATTAGTTCAACAATTCAATATGAGCCCGCCATTAGTAATTTATGCCCTTGGCTAGATATAAATTGGGGTCTCTTCCGGTAATATAGACCCAATTATCGTTTAAATGGATATATCTGACTACACATAAGTTCAGCTTTCCGAGAATAATTTAAAAATTCTACAGCTTTTTGTGTTGTTTGTACTTCAAAATAATATAATATAAACATTTATTATAAGATATTTACTGTACGTTTTCGAGCAGCAACGCAATGTTTATTTGACCTTTTGAAGGGTGTTTATTCGATGTCCGCCCAAAGGGTTTTCAACAATTTTTTTGAAGTAGGCAAATATTAATTTTCCACACGGCGATATTACTGCAAGATTTTTGCATTTCGTTGGAAGGAAGGAAACGGCAACTTTGTTGGCACTTCAGATTTATTCTTTATTTTTGTTTTATTTTGCATAGCAAAAGGAACGAAAATCAATCATCATTATAAACGGTATTTAAGGCAGCGGAAATCAGTTGGGGATGTTAAGGGCAAATTTATATGCCACTTGAATGCCGCAACTTAACCTCGTATTAAATTCAGGACTCTCAAGCAAATAACACACAAGCACATGCTTACACGCATATTCTATTCGATCTCTCTTTCTCTTGTCTCTTTTACCTTCTCTCTACGCAATTTTCATTTCTTTCATTTTTTCGCACGGATGAGCCGTGTCTTTGTAAACACTTTAGCACCGCAGTCTACGTGTCACATAAAATCTAATGATTTTACGCATAATTAAATTTTTGTCGGAGAAATGGTAACAGTAATGTATTTTAAATAGGTTGCTCTCAGCATGTTAGGTCGTTTAATGTATTTATTTTTTCAGTCTGAACGCATTTATATTGGCAGCTGAAAATTAATTGATAGATTTTGCTGGTAATACTTCGGTAGGAGTTCGCTATAGGTAAAGGCAGATCAGGGAAAGGATAAGAGACACAATAAATAGATACAAGATTTAGTAAAAATAAATCAATTAGTTTGGGATTAAATTGAAGGTTTTATTTAGCATAGTTCGAATGATCCGATTTCGATCAAAAATGCCCCATTTTGATCGAATGCTCTTCTTTTGACCAAAACTGACCGCTTCTGGGCAATTGCTAACTTCCGACAGTCCAATTGTTGACTGTACAGTGCTAAATAATTTAGAATTTGGCTGTAGAGGCGCAACTAATAAATACATAGCAAAACCTTCGTGAGCGCCAATCCGGGCTTCCTTTTTGTATCTAGACTAATTTAAATGGTTCCAAACGGTTTTTTGTGCAATGTTTAGCTTATCGGCAATCGCAGCAGTGCTTACATGAGGGTCGAACTCGACTGTCTCTAATTTCGAGAATTCCCTATCGGAACTCAGAAAACATTCAAGATATGACGCAAGATTTAACTGGAATATTATATTCTTATTTCCACACTAGTTACGACTGAGAGAAGCATTGAAATTTTCTGTGGCTTCTAAAGGCCAGAATGGCAGCCGATCAAACATTATAAAGGCATTTTCTTTGAGTCAAAATCCTAACGGCCAGAGTGAATTAAGCAGATTGATACAAAGCTCCAGGAAAAAACATTCATAATTCGTTTATCGACGTTTGACGAACAAGTTTTCACCAAACAGAGGCTTGACGTTAGAAAAAAAATAACTCATGCTTTAATTTTTGAAAATTCTGTTTCCTTAAAACAAAAAAAGGAACAGAATATATTGTTGAGGAGTAACTCGTATGAAAAGTTATAAAGTTTAAAAAGCACTCGCAAAATTTGGACTCATATTAAGCTAATTTCGAAAAAAATACGGTTAATTTTAGTACCTTTCTTAATTTCTTGTAATGCCAATATCAAATAATCTGTTTTATCAGTAATATTCAGCCATTTCTGGTTAACCGAATGATTATCCTTCCGTGCACATTCATACAATTTAAAGCTGCTCAAGCGAAGCCCAAATAATCCAGGGCTTACCCCATGCACTCAGCTAGCATTGTCGATTAAAGAAATAAAGCTAATATTTCTATAGTTATGAAATCGGCTTAATGCTTTAATTTGTGCAAATTCAATATTTCTTGTATAATAATAAGACAATTACATAAACAAATACCAAAAATCTATTTTCATGTGTAAATTGGACATCTTATTTTACCAAAATAACACAAATTCGACAACTGCACATTATAAATATGTAAATATTTTCTCCTCGCTACCAAAAGTATGCAATCATTTCTCACGTACACGTCGTCTCTATTTGCATGCGTCTTTTATTAATTTTGTTGCCTGGCAACTTTCTAAAAAATGATTGATTCTCGACGCAAATAATTATCGTTATACGATATAGGCTTTCTCAGTTTTCCGGATAATCAATCAATTACTCAGTCAAGCAGACAAATTGCCAATATTGTATACATGAGACCAAATATTTGAATATACGAGCATGCATAATAAATATGTTTAGAAATGTAATTTTCTACGGCAATATATGCCAAGATGAATAAAAGTATGCAATGTAAGAATATTTGTTATTTTTGTTTTTTTACCTTAAACCTTTAAATTAATAATTTTAGACTTTTTTTATAAGCATTATTAAATTACTTATAATTTGAAAACTAAACGTAAATGTGTTGCAGTTAATAAAAACATAAAGAAAACGTTGCCTACATCTGGGCACAATTTAAGATTTCACCACAGACGCGCACCATTGTTTTGTATATTTTATTTTATTGTATACACTTAATCTTGCCATAAATTTGCAATGCATAGAACGGGAATTAATTCGCAAATAAAAGTGCCGTTCTTTTTAATTATAATTTGTGTGCGATGTCCACTCGTATTAATAATCAACACAATGTTTGATTTCGCTTGTAACCAATGGAGTAGAGAGTAAAAGAAAATTGTATTGCGCTGATTGGTTTACATAAGTATGAAAGAGCGCATGTGAAAGTTATGACCTTTTCAAAAAACTTAATATTTCGAGAATGTTTACATATCGCACTATTGATCGTTTTTTTTTTCAAACGTTTACAGTTGATGACAGAAAAACAAGGAGTCGTCATCAAGTGGTTTGAAACAATTCAGCCATAAAAACTGTACGCGAACACATTCGCAGAAATCCCCTTAGAAAATAGAAAATTATGTCAAAATAAATGAATATATCGACTTGATATATCTTGATATCGATCAAGACATATTCAGGATGATCTCCACATGAAAGCCTACCATCAGTCCTCGTCTGACAACGCGGTTGAAGCAAGTGCAAGCGGCATCTTTAGTGGCACGCGGCCAACATATATGAAAGTATGCTTTTTACAGAATTAACAATTTCACTTGTTTCAGAATTGATTAATATTCAATACGACAAAATCTACGCAAAAACTTCGAAAACAGCAAAAAAAAATGTATTTCATCGGTTCAACGTGGTCCATCCAGCTGCTGTAATGGTTTGGTGGGACACTTCCGCAAAAAATATCAAAGAAATTATAGTTTTGGTAAATTAACTTCCTTCAAGGTATAATTATTGGGCAGAGCACCGTCAATGTAGGACTTTCTAACTAATTATAAGGATACAAAATTTTCAGCACTTTCTTAAATAAGTTCTTAACATCATTTTAATTATCTCTTTCGAAATGTTGCTTTGAAGGGAAAAAGTATATGCGATATACGATGGTCCCCTTTCCAATTTTTACATGGATTTCTAAAAGCCGCTAAACACCACTTTGGCTACAAAATATAATGTGCGCTTTTAGTAGCTTTCAACATAGCCGTTATACTCATATGGTGTGTGTGTCGTGGTTACCATGTGATATCCTCCATCTTCACACAGCCTGAATCCCTAAGTATTTGTCCTCAGCAAATTTTAAATGATGATAATATTATTATTATAATATTAATATGATATTTTCTATATTACAAATTTTTTTCCAACTAATCTCTAAGAACCAATTTTTTGTTTAATTACCATACCAAACTCCATCAAATTTAAGCATCCACATGACATACAGCTACAAAATTAGTTAAGCATATAATTTATCGGTTATTCAGAATCGCTGCCTGGTGATGCATTTTGAGGTCTGGTTCTCATAATTATCATTTATTTACTCGTATATGCGCTAAAATAATTAATGTTGTGTAAAAGTCAATCAGCTGGCAGTTAATAGAAAAGTTGGAAACCGCCGAATGTGAGAGAAATTTGCCTATAAACAGCTAGATAATTAAAACATAGAAGTATTTTTTAATTAATACTGTTCCACGTCATTGGTGACACGAAACTATGCAACAACAAAAATTGCTTTTGTAACTGACATATTTTATAATTTTAATAATATGGCATAAGAGCGATCTTCCGTGAATATGATAAAATTATAAATTTAATAATTTGACTATTCACGAGAGACATTTATGTTTGTCACAACATTTGCATGTCGCCATAAAAACTGGCAATATTGATACAGACACACTTATTTACACAAAAAGTTAATAAGCGAGCCATCAACAGATTGCTTGTTATTAGAGGGTGTGTGCGGAAATACAAAACAACGAATTCTAATCACGTACTCGTACATAGTTCCAAAATGATGTAATAAGTTGCATAGACTTGTAAATGTAGGTGTGTGCGGAGATTCCCTGTAGGGATTTGAATGAAACGTGACAGATATTAAGTGGTTAAGTGGAAACTTACTGCGTAGACGCTGAAAATCTAAGTTACAAGACGGAGTCTTTTTAACTTCACCTTTTCCTTTTTATAACTTAATTTCGAGACAAAGGAGGCGAAGTCTAAATAGGTAATAAAAATGCATATTAGTTTTGTGTTATACAAAATAAGATAATCTTAATAATAAATATTAGGAAATTTTCGTCGGTAACCTGCCTCGAAAGCAGGCATATTTCGCTGAGCTTTATATTCTAATTAAAGTGACTAAAATATATAAATCAACTCACACCTATTTGCACTTTTCATACCTTACTTTTGTCGCAGGGTACTATTGTGTATATACACGTCAGCTCTGACGAGACAGCCGCCTACCCAGCAATTTGGAAAAATGTCAACTATATTCTTTACTTAACTTATTTTATTCCAGCCACCCCCCTAATTCTTTTGAATTTATAATTATTTTTTGTTTGACAGTTTCCGGTTGTCGTCATAAGATTTTTGGAGATTTTTATTTATTGCTTTTTTGTGATGTATCTACCATACACAATGACGACACCCACTCACTCAAACCTTTTTGAGACAAGTGACACATTCATCACATATCTATTTATGCGGAACATTTTAAGTATGTAACTTGATGCTGCTATTCCAATGGCTATGGCAAACACTTCAAACTTTCCATTAAGGCAACTGTACGCACTACATCAAAATATGTACATATGTATAATAATTTAAGCACAAGTGTGAATTCAGGGAATTTAATAAGCTTTTGAAAAATGAAGAAAACTTTTTAAATTGCTTTTTGGTTCAATACGACTTCGTAAACAAAGCCTGTACTGAATAGATTCATTAACCTTTGAAATGTGGTCAGATAAGCGCGGTCGAGAAAAAAAGTGTTACACACTACTTAAATTTTTACGTAAAGCTAAAAATCACTTTTGTGGTGTTTATGAAGATATCACTAAAAATAATATAAAAACAAGTAAGGAAGGGCTAAGTTCGGATGTAACCGAACATTTTATACTCTCGCAAAGTCAAATGGTATACTCGTTTGAGATTTCTTTGTGGATTGACTGATATTTTCGGTAGAAGGTCTACTATAGGCACTGGGGTCCACATATTTAGTACTTAGGGGCTTGAACAGTTTTGGTTCGATTTAGACAATTTTTGGTCACAAGGTGGCATACTTTAAACGTATTATTCACGCAAAGTTTTATCCCGATATAATCATTGTTGCTTGATATGCACAGTGGAAAGTGAAAGAATCAGAGGGAATTGAAAATGGTGTTATATGGGAAATAGGCGTGGTTGTAGTCCGGTTTCGCCCATTTTCGCACTATAACATAGAAATAAGAAAAGAACGTTATGCACCGAATTTGGTTGAAATCGGTTAACCAGATCCCAAGATATGGGTTTTCACCTAAAAGTGGGCTGTGCCACGCCCACTGTCTAATTTTGAACGCGGTTCCTATAAAGTCATCTCATACTCTCCCAGAGATAAAATTTAATGTCTCTGGCGTGTTTAGTGCTTGATTTATCGCGCTTTTAGTAGTTTTTAACAGTACCGTTATATGGGGAGTGGGCGGAGTTGCCACTCGATTTCAACTATTTTCACACTGTAGGTAGAGGTTCTAAAAAAATTTGCTTCCAGTTAATTTTGTTATTCTAACATTAGCGGTTTAGGAGATATGCACATTAAACCTATTAGAGGCGGGATCACGCCTACTTTTTTAAAAAAAATTTAGCTGCAGATGCCCCTCCCTAATGTGATCCTGTAGCAACAGGATGCGAGAGTATAAAAATAGTTTGATTTTACTGCAGCAAAAGTTGAACTCAAAGTTGACATTGAGTTTTGACATTTCACTTGGACATAAAAAATGTCATATTGCACTCAGAGTTTCATAAACACTATAATTTGATGGCTTGTCATAAAAAATAGAGTTTGTGACGCAACGTGGACAAACGTTACCATAAATCAGCAATCATATTCCCTTAAGAAGACTTTTACTCAGATAAAATTTTAACAAATACTAAGCTTCGAAAATTGCTTCATTGTTTTACAAATTATTCTCCACTAAGATCTATACACTTTTGTATATGTTAGAAAAACGTAAAAAGTAATATCGGACGGTGGTTCCATTTTCGAATTAGAAAGGGAATCAATTCTAACAAAGAACGCGTGGTTGATCTGTACGGTTACTCTTCTCTTTCAAGGGCTACCATAAAAAAAAGGTTAACGAGCTTCAAAGTGGGCGTACTTCGGAAGATGTCACGCCCAAGTACCCCGAAAACGGTTGTCATGAGGATAAAAAGACAATGAGTTCACAATATCGTCTTGGTGACCGCCTATTAAAGGTGCGCGAGATAGTAAAGATAGAAAGTATTTCAAAAGATAGTGTGATCATTCTCTACCACGATAATCGGGTCTGAGTAACGGGAACGGATCTGGATCTTTATCCGGTCAAGCAGTGCCAACTGGGCAGTATTCCTCAAAAATATTTGCGGTATGTCTTCCGCTACAGCAACCGCAACCATTTGGGTCATATACTGAATGTAATTTGGGTATGAGAAGGCTGTCGGCGGAAGGGATGCCGCGGGAACAACAAGCGAAACCGTGAGATCATTTCACGGCAGTGTATGACTCTGTTTAAGCACAATGCGAAGCAATTTTTACGTATTTTCGTTACCGTCGACTTTAACTAGCGAACTTGCTCCGAAGAAAGCGAGGCCTGTTCTACCGGTCGCAAAAGTGATAATCACCATTTTCTGAAATCCACAAGGTAGCACTTTTGCATCGACTACCTGGAGTAGGGGAATACGGTCACAATACAAAACGGTCGCTTTACTGTGCCGAAATATTAGAATGCAATTTGAAAAGGGAGTTATTACCATAACAACGCACCAGTCTACAGCTCCGCCGTCGTACGTAATTTTTACAATAGATGAGTTAAAAAAGTTGGGTCACGGGTGTTGTTGAGAAACAGATGGAATAAGTAAAGCTTCTTTAAACAAGAAGGCACTTTTTTTCTGTTATGATCCAGCTAGTGATTTATATTAGGCTAGGGTTTGTAATTAAATGTAAGAGTAGTAGCAACCATAACTCAAAAAATAACTCCGTTATTTCTTAACTCAGCTTAACGCGTTATACCACAGATGATTGTGAACACATCCATATACTCTTCAATATTATACGCACACATACATTCATATATATTTCCGATGGTTAGTCTGCATATTATCCCATCAAATCATTCACAAAAACTTACAGAGCTTAAGCAAAATTTGCATTTCATGGTAAACACCACACAAACACCGTCCACATGTTACTGTATATAACTGTACTTAGTTTTCATTGGACAAATGCAATTAGTCATCTCACCATGCTATTGCGAAGCGTCAATCATTTTCGAAACCAACAGAAAATATTGCAATTGTTGTAAATGCAAATATGAAAAGGCTTGTTAGTACACACACACAGACACACTCCGAAAAAGTTACTCAGTTACGCATACATACAACCACAACTAATTCTCGTTATGTTAAAATTTTCTCATTTACAGTGTCCGAGTACTGTCGCAACAGCGGCGCCACCAGCGCGTCCCAACGACGACGTGCCATGTCGACGAAAAACTGGATGGAAGCACACGAACTTCGGCCACTCAAATAATCGATCAGCTGTGCGCCTGGTTGTTGTCGAATCACACTCATTTTTTAGTCGTAATATTTTATACGTTCGACGTGTAAATAAAACTGAATTTAAATTGCAAACTTTTTTGTGAATGTGCAATTGTTGCTTGGAAATCGCACGATGTAGTGAGAGTAAACAAATATTTTTTTTATCAAATACTACAAGCATAACTGTATATTTAACACACATCTAGCATATTACTTCAAGCTGTCATTAACTGTCAGTTGTGGCATAATTTGTAAGGTATTTGTAATTTATAGAATAAAATGTTTGAGCACAGCTGGTAACTTTAAATTTTAAATTAAAAATAAGGATTTTGTAAGAACATCGACTTTTTAATGGTTAAGTAACTATTTAAGAGGTTATACACACATGTGAATTGGCAAAAATCTATTTTTTCTGTTTTGCATTATATTGAATGTACATTTATTTGATATTTTCTCGGAAAATTTGAAGTTATTATTATTGTCACTTTCTTTTCTATTGCCCGGCTTTTACCAGACTGAGATTGAAATCTCTTGATAGACACATCTTTGGAAAAAGTAATGAAGTCGCTGGGATTGATATTAACCGCCTTAATAAGTTTTTGGTTAACTCAAAGCGCTGTGTCGATCTATGCGGTGATACGCTTTAAGAAGTTTTTAGGTAACACAAACGACAAATATTTGTCCAAGTGCGATCCAATGATTTTGAATAAATCCTACGACCTCTAACCTACCCCAAGACTTGCCTATAAGTAACTTTCTAAATACTCAAACTCATACTGTTGTCAAGTTAAAATGTAAATCTAAAGAAAATGGAAAAACAAACGAATCAATATGACTTAATTTTCATCTGAGGATTTCATACAGTATTGTGAGTCTTATGCTCACCCCTAAATAGGAGCAAAACCGTCCAAAGACTGCCAAAAATCCTCATTTCTATGAAAATTGGTGAAGCCAGTTAAATAAAAAATTCCGGAATAACGCGACGCTTCTGCTAAGAAATTTGACCTTTTGATTTTAGGAGAACTTAGAACTTAGCAGCTGAGAGCAGAAAAGCGAATAGAAAAGAAGATAAAGATGAGAAAAAAAATGTAAATATGCTATTTTAACAGCTTCAATAATTATCCTTCATTAAGTCATATATTATATAACATGAACTTCTATAAAATTAGAAAACGTCAGAAGATAGGGCGCACGTTATAGCACCTAAATTTGGGGACGGCAAATTACAGATTTATGAAGCTATCAAGTTGAACATCATAAATTTCTCTAAGGAATTCAGAATCACATTTTCATGTTAAATATATATTATATAAATATCTATGTTATATATACGTACATTAATTTATAAATTTAAATTTTTCTCGTTAATTTATCACAAGGTTCTTTTGAGTGATATTTTAGTAAAGTGAGTAATTTTACTAGTGTCCAGCAGTTCTTTCCCACCGGGAGATAATAAAATGCATGATTAGTCCATCTAAAGCTTATTAGTTATTTGCAATTACATATAATTTCAATATATGAAGGGTAGAGCGATAGGGTAGAGCGAAAAAAAAATTTTTTTTTTGGCCAAAAAAATGTTTAACTCGTAAATTTCGAATTCGAATTTTTCTTTTAAAAGTGAAAAAATATTTTTTTTCCCAAAAATTTTCTATTTTTATAATCTACAAATAATTCCCTCGGCTTAGCAAAAAAAAAAAAAAATCGCTCCACCCTAATGTACGTAGCGCTCCATTTAATTTAATATTTATTTTAGTCAACGTTGGAGTGCAGCCGGTCATTAATTTCCAATATGTGATTAGCTAACAGTTTGATTATGAAACAACATTTATGCAGATACATATGTGTATATGTATAAGTGCATATGCAAATGCACATAAAGGATAATTGTATAATTACGCAGCTTAAATTTATCTAGACAGCGTTAGCTTTGTGCATAGTATATTGTTTGTATTAAATGGCTAGGCACTAATGACAGCATAAGTATATATCATATATATCAGTAAATAAATAGCTTTTGTTATTGTTGTAAAAATGTGCAAATATTTTAATGATTAAGGTTCACAAGGCAAATTATAAAAACAAAATAACGGTATGAAAATAAAATATATCTGTGTAAAAATTAAATTATTTAAGCTAGATTCGCATGATAGAAAATCTCATGAGAGATTTGCTTTTGATTGGTGATCAGAACTTTATTTTCAGAAATGCTAAAAATGTATCAATTAGAAAAGCAAAGTGGCGTAAAAATTGTTATTGTAAAATAAAATACAAAAAAAAATATATATATATACCTATATAAAATATCACTACCAATTTAATGTTTGCTATGTTGAGACATATGAAATATGTAATTTGGCTAATCTGTTATATTATTTAGTTTGTATTTAACTATATAATATTAGCGTGTCCGTTATTTTCCAAGTTGCTTGTTTTTACTGACGACACCTGAAGTTTCACTTGTTGCCCTAAAAAAAATTAGTCAAAATAAACAAGCTCTTTATATGTTATATATAACATGCGATTGTTTTATATTATTGTATTAAGCAGGTGAAACTACAACTTTGAAAAGGTGATAATCTAATACACAATTTTACGCTCTACAAAAACCAAGTGTTATTAATTTTTCCCATAAAATCGTTGCTTTAAAAGTAATACGCAGTTGAAGTTATATATAAAATGACCGGAGCATTTATACAAGTGAATAATAAATACTGTGTTACTCATACGACATGGTGTACTGTATGAATACAGTGTGTACATTTGATGCATAACTTTGATTGCGCATAACTTTTAAAGCACGTTTTTATAGAAAAATAATAATTAAGTAATCAATCGGACGGGCGACCAAACTTTGGGATAAAACTCAAATTTAAAAAAAAAGCGCCACCATTTTGTCAGTTTTTTATCTTATTTTTGATTGGGTTTGTTTTATTTTTAGGTTTCATCCACGGAGAAGGCCAGAACCACTGCAGCTGTGTAGCACCATTTTTTAGCACAGTCAAAAATTTCGCTGTTTATTCTTGAAACATGTATAAATATAGCCTCTTTTAAGGCAAAACCTAAAACTTCAGGGGGAGTATGAAAAACAACTTGGGATTGGCGGACGTGATAGATTTCTAAAATGTGTGTAAAAATATTTTTCATTATTTCAAATAAAGTATGTAATTAAGAAATACTACAATATATATAACTTTTTTCAACTATTTCACCCATGAATTGTTACAAAATATATCAAAAATATATTTGTAAGTATATATGCTCCATTTATTTGATTTTTTTTTACTCTTGCAATATGTTACTATAGAGTACATTTAACAGCTGTGTTCAGCTAACGGTAGTTTGTATCACTTGAAGGTCTAAAAATTGTCAAAATCGGACCATAACTATTCAAGCCCCCAGATACCGGCAATGTGGACCCCAGAGCCTGTGGCTGACTTTTTGCCGAAAATATTGGTCAATCTGTGAGATATATAAATAACTAAAAGAAATTTTAGGCAAATGTTTCTTTGATAATAATATACCCTTGTGTCAAAAATGGGCCGAATCGCATCAATACTTCGATTAGCTCCCATATACCTAACATAAAGATTTTCGAACTTCCAGTTGACTTTATACCACATGTATCGGCCAATATGGGAGTTGTTATTTTAATGAAATTGGGAGAGCGTATTTTCTTAACAACAGTGTATTTTTGTGTCTAAAATGACCTTCAAAATAAGTTAAGATTTCAAAATAATTGTAATCCTATTCAACATTTCGTCGAACAATGAACCTTTTCGCTACATTTCTTTATATAAAGTTTTGCCAACACCTAAAGGTATTTCCCGGGTTTTGATCCTTGTAAGTTGCAAGAGTATTAAATGTTCGGTTACACCCGAACTTAGTTCTTCTTTACTTGTTTTTATTTATTGCAAGTGTGAACACGTGTTCAACAACCAGATGGGTTGCTTGCAATGATTTCTGCAAATTCAATAAAAATTATATTCAACTTTAATATCCATATATTGCCAAGCCTTTTATGTTTTCAGGTGCAAACAATATTTTTTTTTTTACAAAAATCATGCAGTGATAAAAAAAATAAATATTTATATAAGCGACCAAATGAGTTTTTGGAAACTTTGAATTTCAGTGATGGTTTTACCACGTCGTGATTTAAGCGGGAAAGCTGCTATCATTTGTAAAGCTTTTAGTTGGAAATTATGCAACGTTGAAAAACATACATACATACATATGTACACAAAATACATTTCTTCTAAATTTGTATTGTAATTTAATTCAATTGTAGTGTTTATCGTGTATTATATCCCAAAAATGTGCAGTTAAAAAAACGTTGCCTACATTTCGGAGCGGAAAGCAAAAATATGAGCGCAGCGACGTAAAAACTGAAGCAGGAAAAAACACTATTACAGCAACAACATTTAAATCGAATCGAATTCACTCAACTACACTCAGGAACGGAAGGATTCATACATTAATATATAAATTCAGAAATTTTAGAATTATTACTATAAATAATGGTCGTTTGTGATTAGTTTCTCTGCTTGTTGAGTTTGAGCTCTGCTCGCTTGATGAAAAATTAGCATGTGGAAGCAAAACGCTTATCTAATTGCATTAATTACTGGAAAGAGTGTGTACGAAGTGTGTTAAAAAAATAACGGGAATTTTCGTTTTATTAAAAAATGATTTATTCAATCGTCTACATTAATGTTGTCGCTTACAAAATAGTCCTCATTCGATATTATGCACTTATGTGAGCGCTTCTTCCAACCGTCGAAACACTTTTCAAACACGATTTTTGGGATAGCCCTTAGCTCTTTCAGCGATTTTTATCTATGTTATCTTGTAAAACGACCGCCCTTTAAGGTTCTATTTATTTTTGGAAGTGGTAAAAAGTCACACGAAGCCATGTCCAGCGAATATGGAGGCTGTGGCATCGTAACAGTATTGTTTTTGGCCAAGAATAAACGAACAAACAACAAAGTGGGAGCTTTTAACAAACGAAAATCGCAAAGCTCTTAGAAATACGTCTAGTCTAAGCACGTTGAAGGTTACTGCTTGCTGCTTGAACGCCACAAAAATAAGTCGCTTTTGCATTGGATTGTGACTGGTAGTGACAAATAGATTCATTACGATAACCCGTAAGGCAAAAAATCATATGTGAAACCTGGTCAACGAGACAAATTAAGGGCAAAGCTGCATATCTATGACGCCAAGGCAATGCTCTGTATTTGTGCGATCAGATAGGACTGTATGTTGAGCTTCTAAAACCGGGTGAAGCCCATAACGTGGAACACTATAAATGACAACCCATCAAATTGCAGCGATCGATTGCCGAAAAAGATACGAGGCATAATTTTGCAACGCTCGGCCTCATGTTGCAAAACCGGTTAAAAATTATTTGGAAAACAGTGGCGGTCGATACAGAACGTTCTCACTGGAATACGGTCTACATTAGAAGATGCAATAGTATCAAAAATTGGGTTGATTCATTCTTTGCCGCCAAGTCGGCGCAGTTCTTTTGGAATGGAAACCACAAATTGGCAGAGAGATGGGAAAATGTTCACCTGTGCTGCAAAGATTGATTTAGGGTACAATTCGTTAATGGAAGTAATATTTTTGAGTTGAAAAACGGAAAAGATAAAAGACTAGTCTTAGAGTTAGTGCGTAATATACTTGTATATGTGAGTGACAGTTGATCAGAATAGTCTTTTTTTACACCTGAGAGATTGAATTGCTGAACTCTGGGCAAATACTGTCAAAATATTGCTTTTTCGTTTCCATCAAAGAGAAAATTATGGAAAGCTAGAAAAAAAACATTATTTATATAGTTTGCCAATATTTTTTTTCTCCTAACTTTCCTTCATTTATGAGCTCTTGAATGTGCAGAAAAGTAGAAAACAACTGGAATATAAAAATTAGCTGAGTCATAAAAACTTAAAATCAAAGCAAAGCAATATTTCTAAAAATTAGACAAGCATGTGACAGAATAATTTACGCAATATGATCACCGTTAGACATATACCCGGACTGTGCATACAAGAGTGTGTAAATATGCACATATGTATACCACCGCCATGTGCAAACAAGTTATTATTAGCTGTTAATTTTATAAAGTGATGAAATTTGATAATGCCACCGACAATGTACACACATTTTCGCTATAGATGACAGTTCGAAGATAAAAAGATTATGATTATAAAGTACTTAAGTTCGTTCAATATTTGCCAAAAAAAAAAAAAAAAAACGCTAAAAAAACACTAATAAAAGCGAAACTCTAAGCGCCGGAAAACTTGTGTACGCAGCGAAAGAAAGAAATCTCATTGCATAGCAGACATTGATTTTGTTGAAAAGCGTTTCTTCTTTCTAGTTTCTTCATACTACGACATGGATATTATATATTATTTAGTTGCGTGTTGGCTGCTGGAAGACACCTTAAAAAGACAGTACTTAGAATCTTAAACACACATATCTACACAAGGCTGTGGCTATGTTTGCCTTCATACATAGCTGCTTGGCTTCGAGTACTTTTTATCTCTTTTATGTGAGCAATTTCCGGCGAAATACACTCAAAGAGATTCGAATAACCGTAACACTTGTAAGTAAAGTACATATGTCTAGGTATATGTGTAAGTGGTTTGGTTAGCAACAAGAATAATGAACTTGTTGAATGGCTGAAGATTAGCGAATTCCTCGCATGTACTATTAATTGGACAAACGTATCTTGGGAATTGACAAAAGTTAATGCTTAATTAAAAAAACTTGTAGCAACTTTTTCATATAAAAAAAAAAGTGTATATATAATAAATTTGTCACCACATGTAAGTATGGTGTATTCATTAAAGTAAGTCTTCTGCTAGAACAATTATGTGCAAGCTAAATCAATAAGATAAATTAGTTGATTTTTGTCTAATAAAGGGTGATCCATTTCGAGGTTCTCTATTTAAAACAATTGGGGAATTTTTATTATCAGTCGAAAGAATATTATTTGGCTTTTATTTTTTGAAGGTTATGTTTTCCAAATGTTAGCCGCGGCTGCGTCTCAGATGGTCCATCCGTAGAGTCCAATTTTCGATTACTCGTTTGAGCATTTCGACTGAATCGATGCGGGATTGTCCGCATAGACTTTAGACTTTACATATCCCCACAGGAAAAAGTCTAACGTTGTGATATCGCACGATCTTGGTGGCCAATCGACCGGCCCAAAACGTGAAATTATCTGATCACCGAAGATAATGTCAATAAATGCATTAGTTGATGCGGTACGGCAATTTTGCTTGTTTACATACTTATTGAGTCAGAAATGGGGCTCATCGCTGAACAAAATTTGGCTCGAAAACGTCGGATCTGCTTGAAACTGTTCAAGAGCCCATAAAGCGAAGCGCTGTGGCTTGGGAACGTCGAGCGGCTTCAGTTCTTGCACAAGCTCTATTTTGTACGCGTTCAATTTAAGTTAAGTTCAACGTAAAATCCGCCAAGTCGCTCCATACGTCAGTCCGAGTTGCTGCGAACGGCGGCGAAGCGACTCTCCATGGTCTTCGTATACACTCTCAGCTACGGCCGCTATATTTTCTTCACTGCGTGCTGGACGTGGACGTCGAATATTATCCAATAATGCCGGGGCTTAAGATGGGTGATGGTGTTGCGAATAGTACGCTCATTTGCCTGATTATGTTGACCATAAGTTGAGCGAAGCGCGCGAAACACATTCTTTACAGAATTTTTGTAATAAAGTTCAACGATTTGTAAACGTTGTTCTGGCGTAAGTCTTTCTATGATTCCAACAATACTGAACAAAAATAACATGACAGCTTGACACGACTAACGCGTGATCTGTCAAAAAAAAAGCTGTTAAAAAAAGTACCCCTACTTGGATCACCCGTTATAATACTTTGTTTTCTTCAATGAAGGGCTTGTTATAACAGTATTTTTATATGAAATGGTATGACCTATCGATCGAAACGGTCTGAAATATTTCATTTAAAGAAGTCGTCAATAAAACTGTAACTTTTTGACATCAATTCAACTAGCTGAATATCGTGTTGGCCTACACCTCTAAATGTGTCGTAAGAGTTCATGACCAAATAACAGTACGTACTAAAACATAACATATTTATACGCTGGAGAGGGTATATTAAGTTTTCCACGAATTTTGTAACACACAACAGGAAACTTTGAAGAGTCTATAAAGTATATATGGTAAGTATACATACATAAATGATGAGCTGAGTCGTTTTAGGTCGTACCAGTCCGTTGGTTTTTGAGATATCATTCCGAAATTTTGTACACGTTTTTTTCTCACCAAAAAGCTGCTCATTTCTAGAAATCGCCGATATCGGACCACTATTTCATATAGCTGCCATACAATCTGACCGATCCAAATCAAGTTCTGATATGGAAAACTTTTTTATTAGAAAAATTATCTTCACAAAATTTTACATAGATTTTTTTCCCAAGGCAACACTATAATATCCAAAGAAATTGTTCAGATCGGATTACAATAACATATAGTTGCCATACAAGCTAGCCAATACAAACCAAGTCTTTGTATGGAAAACTTGTTTTTTATAATCTTCGAACATATTGTTCAGATCGGACTATTATAACATATGGCTGCCATACAAACCGATCTGTCAAAATCAAGTCCTTGTGTGGAAAACTTTTTTATTTGACAAGATATCTACAAGAAATTTGGCACACATTATGATCATCAAATTGGCCACAAGATTGTGCGCTTTGACCTCATCAAACACATTCTCCTTATATGATTATCTAACAGAAAGAAAGAAAGATAAAGAGCTAATAGCAAATTATTTGGAAATTTTTTGAAATAGTAATTGTGAGTTTCCCTATAAACCAACACGCTCAGACTTCAATAAAAACCAGGCGACATTATATAGAGAAAAGTATGCGAAACCTTTTTAATTTCGCATTTCTTGTGGTGTTTTATTTAATTCTTTTTTTTGCGTCTATTATTTATAATGAAATTTAATATGTTTTGACATTTGATCTGTATAATTGGCCATTAATATATTTATGTACTAATGTAAAATCCCGCACTTAATAATCATTATTGGTAACAACTTTGCAATGAAATCGGAACAGGGTCAAAAAAGGACATAATGTTAAATAGAAGAAGGTAGGTTAAGGGCACGAAAGCGAAGACAATCACCTACACATGCATACATACACAAATGACACACTGAACTACTCTCGCTTTATTATTCTACTACACACTGATTCAGCCAAACCGACCGCATTCCGCTCATAAATAATGCATAAATTCTGACTCGGCTCATGAATGAGTAATACGAAAATCTTTGATATGCCACACGCCTTTATTGCGTCGCACTTCGCACACACTTAACATACTGTCTGATCATTATATAATATATTATTTTTCCAATAATTTTTTTATTTTATATATTTATTAGTTGCTTTTACATTGGATATGTTGGTAGTTGTAGGTGGGTCAAACATACCTTTCTCATTGTCGCTGTGTAGCGAGGCAACGCTGCCGAAGAAACGCTTATCCAATATTTGTAGCAATTGTAAAGCGGTGGAATGCACCTCAACACGTGGACAGCCGGTCATTAGCAGTGTGACCGTTATAACCGAGGTGTAGTGATCACAAGGATATTCTCTGTAAAAAAACAAAAAACAACAATAAAAAATTTAATGGAAATGATAAATTATCTTTGAAATCAAAGCTGCTTATATATATATCTATATTTTTTTTTTGTTATAATATTTTATTATTTACTGTAAATGATTTATTTTCCGAAATTATAATATGGAAAGCAATTACTGTTATTTTCGCTGAATTGAAATTCAAAAAAAAAATAAATAAGCTCGAATATTCTTCTCTTGGTGTAGACTTTGCTTCTCAGATAAATTCAGAATAACAGTCAGGGGAGTCAAACCTGTAGATCTGAATTGCGAGTCAATGTGACCTGTTTTTGGCATCAGCGGCCCAGGGGATTAAAATTTCAGATACTAAATATTGTAATCAGATATTGAATATTCAACGGTCAAGGGCTTTTTAAGGCATTTGCGGGCAGGCCGCCACACAGTGTGAAATGAGCCTATAATGAACCAACCGGATCTCAATTGTTCTCAGCAAAAAAACATTTTTATGTTTGAATGGATCTGAGTGAATAAAGGTATGCGCTTAAATGTAGGCAACGTTATTTTTTATAGATAAAAGTATGTAACTTCGATAGCGTAAACTTGATTTTGATTGATCAGTTTGTATGGCAGCTTTTTCTTATTGTGGTCCGATCTAAACAATATATTCGGAGATTGTAACCTTGCCTTGGGCAATAATCCATGCCAAATTTTGTGAAGATACCTTGTCAAATAAGTAATTTTTTTATAGAAGAACTTAATTTTCATCAATCAGTGTGTATAGCTGCTACACCCCATTATGGCCCGTTATCGGCGCTTCCGACAAATCAGCAGCTTTTTGGGAAGATAAGGAACGGTGCGAAATTTCCGATCGATATCTCAAAAACTTAGGGATTATAGTCAAACTCGTCACGCTGAACATATATATATATATATATATATAATAATGTAATATAATATAATATAATATATATTGTATAATATATATATATTAGGGTGGAGCGAAAACAATTTCTTTTTTGTGCTTAGCCTGAGGGTAAAAATTGTAAATTATAAAAGAGAAATTTTTTGGACAAAAACAATTTTTTTTCGGTTTAAACTCTTCACATTTCTATAAAAATTACCGAATTTCACGTTTTTTGACTCAAAATTTATTTTAGCACTTAAAGAAAGCATATTGTCGTTTAAGACTATTTTTTAAAACTCCAATAATGACCACAAAAAATAACACAATTGATAACTTTAATTTGGCTAGAAAGAGGACTCTCCAGAGCTTCTAAAACACTTATCAAATTTTTTTACGAAATAAAAATTTTAACTCGAAATTTACTTTAACAGTAAATGGGCTCTAGATGTAAAAACAAATTTTTTTTTCCAAAATTTTCTTTTTTTATAGTCTACAAATTTAAAAAAAAAAATTTCGCTCTACCTTAATATATATATATATAAACTTTGTAGGTTCTTTGACGTACCCTCAGAGTACAAAAATAGTTAGAAAGGAATTTCGTATCCTTATGAAACATTATTTTTGATGAAAAAATTGCTGTTTATACCAAAAAGTAGGTTAAGAAGTGTTATCTAAGCAATATGCTAGGCGAATCAACTAATTCATAAGTGCTCTATCTCGTGCAGGCCATATGAGCACCGAAGACGATGACGCAGTTGAGTTTCAAAAGCCGTTATTACGAACGAAAACATTAAAAAATACATAAATATTTTGGACGACCGTAAATGGGGTTGAACGAGCTAGCTGACATAACGGATATGCTAAAGCTCGGTGAAAATGGTATGTATTGCTTTCAGATCCGCCCTAGTGAATTTTTCGTATACTTATAACTCAAAAGATTGGTCGCTGATAGGAAATTTAACTACAATGAAGAGATAAGCGCCGAAACCGAAGCCTATATTGAAGCAAAAGCCAAAACGTACTACAAAAATGGTATCGAAACCATCGTTGAATATTAAATTCGAACTACACCAAAAAACTTGGAGTTTCTTTGATGCGATACAGTCTCTTCATCACACTTCTCTTAATGATACACACGAGTATATGTGGAGAGGTAACGAGAAATAGAATAAAAATGTTGACAATATTTCTTTACAAAAAATCAACTTTCAACTCCACAAATACATATACATACGTTGTAGCAAAAATGCAAGAAATTTTTAAAGTTCTTGCCACAAAAACAGAAATTGTCATAAAAACAAAACGAACTAAACTTAAAGAAGCTTAGTTGATACATATACATAAATTTATTTTTTCATGCCGAATCCGTTGCTTAGGATCAGTTCTAGGGACGACACAGCAAGCAATCAAATGCATGTTAAGGGAAAGACAAAAAAAAAACCAATGCTGATGTGGAACATACACAAGTGGAATTATGTGTATGTATATGGACATACACTTGTAAATATGTATGCCGATGGCTGGTGCAAAGGGTTAAGCGAGGACAGTACGAAAGTAAAATATCAAAACCATTGAGATGTAAGCGAATTTTAATTCGAAGAAGGCAATTTAATTTTACTGCAGTGCCTAAGAAATCACGTGCGTTTTTGGAATTTCAAATATGCTGCATGGAATATATTCTATAAATATATACAAGCGCTGGAGCGAACGATCCCGAAAGCATAATTGTTACCTAAATTTATAAAGAGTGCAAGGTGTAATGTTAAATAAAAAACAATAACTAATTTGAACTGACTTCTAAAAATGTTTCTAGTAAAGTAGCTTTCGGTGAGTCGCGGGTTCAATAACAGTCAGCTGTTTAATCTTAAACTTTCATTATGTAACCGAAAACTACAAAATTCGTAAACAATAGGTTACTTTTCGGGCGATAGGGTACGAACTGAACTGAACTAAGTACATAAAAACCAAAGGCATTCTTTTATTAATTAGTAATTATAATTTTTATATTTAAACCCGAACGAATCCCGAGACACAAATAAAATATACAGATTTCCCTGCAATAACAGCAAGAGAGCAACATAATCGCATTCCAATATAATTTTATGCCTTCCCAGAAGTATAGCACTTAGCTTCAAGTCAAAGACTATTAAAAAGTATGTAAAGATTTGTTTTTCTTCTTTAACTTCTTAGAAACAAACTTTTCTCAGTTTACACACTTTTTTGTTGGGAATAATTTAACCTGATAAACAACTTGCTAAGAAGCCTTTATTGGAATCCAAAACAAACATTCGCTTGCAAACTTTTTTTATATTTTTCAGAAGAGTTAATAGTTTATAGAGGTTAGATATGGAACCTTATCTCGAAATATACAGAAGCTAAGCAATCTGAGGTCTAAGCCGATTTCTCTTTTCACATTAAACTAAAGTGTGCTCAGGAAAAGATTCCCACTTAATGTCAACAATATATAATAAATATATTATATATTCACCGATATATGCTTATATAAACCACTGGAGGAAAAGATTCCCACTTAATGTCAACAATATATAATAAATATATTATATATTCACCGATATATGCTTATATAAACCACTGGAGGAAAAGATTCCCACTTAATGTCAACAATATATAATAAATATATTATATATTCACCAATATATGCTTATATAAACCACTGGAGGAAAAGATTCCCACTTAATGTCAACAATATATAATAAATATATTATATATTCACCGATATATGCTTATATAAACCACTGGAAGCACAGATATCCTTACATTTGATATATAGCACCGATTTGGATATATTAAGGTGATAGATGTCACACATCGGAGGAATTATTTGAGTTAAGTTGTTTTTTCAGATCTTCAATGACTCATAAGTTTGTTATTGTAAATTTAAATTAGCTTGTCATTCGAAATATAGTTATATACGAACTAGGCATGGTTGGAGTACGGTTTTACAATATCCTAGACAGTTTCATTTTATATAGCATAAAAGGGCATAAAAGGATCTTTATACTGATTCTGTTCGGTCAGTTTAATTTTACAGCTATATGCTATAGTGGACCGACTCAAACAATTCCTTCGGAGATTAATGCGTTGCTTTGGATAAAAATCTATGCCCAATTTCGTAAAGATATGTTGTCAAATAAAAAAGTTTTCTATAGAAGAACTTCAGTTCGATCAGTAAGTTTGTATGACAGCTATATGCTATAAATGTCCAAGTCGCTATAAATGTTAAGTTCAATTTCAAAAAATATTAATAATCCAACATCTAACATTTAGAACTACTTTCATCAGAAAATATATAATTTGGAGTCAAAATATCAGTAAATAATCAACATCAAAAATAAAAAATGTGAAAAAAATATTAAGAAAAAAATAGCTTTATAAAAAATATATATTTATAAACAAAATAATTTTCAATAACTCAAATAATTGATTTAATGTGCATGATAGTTAAGCACAAATTATGAATTTCATACATTTTAAATCACAGCCGCGAGCTTATAGCCATAAGAACAGCAATAATGTTGCAATGGTATGAGTACAAAGAAATAATACTTTGTTAGTACGAATTGGCACGCGAGGCAGTCATAATTGCAGCAGTTGTGTGCCTTACGACTACCCCGGTTTGCAAGATATTATACAAAAGGAATATAAATAAAGAGCATTTGAGAACATAAAAGACGTTAGTGTTCATAATAAAGTTGCAGCAATTCTAAATCTGTTAAATGTTAGCGGCAAACATACGAAACAGAAGGTTTTGCTAATATAGGCGTTTTAATTCATTTTTATCGCTGGTTTTTGCAGAAAAAGTATTCAAATGCTAATTATTGTTTGCAGATTTTTTTAAATACATTTCAAGGTTGATTATTTTGAGCTTGGAAAATTTATATAAGTTCGAAAGTTTCAAAGATATTACATATATTTTCGAAATCGCTTAATTTGGCTTGAGAAAAATTTTTATGACAGAAAAAAAGACAAAAAAACTGCGTCTCGAAACGGTTCATAATTTGTTACTAAAAGACCGCGACTTCATATGTATTTTTAGTGTTCAAAAATGTCTTATATATTTTCTCAAAATTCTTACCTTGCACTAAAAATAGCAGCCAAAGCCAGGAAGCAAGCATCGGCGACGCGCTCTGTCGACGTATAGCAACGATCGATTACCCATTCGAGCAACACACTACTGTCGGGATTCGATTCGAGTAGCAAAACAACTGTATCGCGCGCTAATAGATAGATCTGCATTTGAAAAAAAATTGTCATTAGTGAACATAATATTAATTTTATTTATAATTTATAAAAGTTTGCAATTCAGTTCAATTGTGAAAAGTAACTCGTTTACTTTTAAAATATTCGCACATGCAAAAAGACTTCGCTCACCTTCTCATCTTTGGATGTCAACAGCATGTCCAGCCACACATATAAAATACCGTAATCGGATAGAAATGGTGCATAGAATATGTGACCGCAGCAGATCAGAGCGGATAGTGCCTGTTTTAAAAATAGAAACGAATTCATTACGGAGCAAAATCTAAGTATATGTATGTATGTATGTGTTCGAATTTGGAATACATGAAGCTTATAAGACTTAAAAGGCTTAGGGGTATGAAGAGACTGCTTCATATTTTCAAACAAATCTAACATTAAACAAAAATAATTTTAATTTAAAAGCATTTGAAGCTTGAAAGGAGATTTCTAAACCACCACACTAGCTTCAGCTATCTATAAGAACGAAACTCAAGTGAAACTCACCTGAAGAGCACTAAACTGTAGCTTCTCCTCCTCGGGCGTTTGTCCAATCTGCGAGGTGACACCCAGCGGCTTGGCAAATGAACCACACCAAATAGCAAAGAGATTGAAAAGACTGCGTTTTAAGCCGGTGGTTAGCAGTGTGCCACATGAATCCACTGTAAGGGTAAATGAATTGATAAATTAAACAAAGTAATTGCGTAACTTGGAACAAAAGGAAACTTACGTGAAAAATTCTTTATCATTTTTCGTATGAAATTGCAAAAGTGCGCTTTCACTTCACGAATGCTTGTGTTGTCCTTATCCGTTTCGGCTAAAAGATATTGAATAGCGCCCTCTATGTATTCGACAAAGGTTGGATGTAGAGACATTGTATCGCGTTCCAGTACACATGGACTACAGAAAGAAAGCAACGAATGAAAATATAATAATACACAATATGTAAAAATATTGATTTTTATAAACAATTACATACATATAAAATATTTTTTAAAACAATTTAAATTATAAGTTTGGGACCGAAAATTTTCATCATTTCTCAAAAAAAAATTAAACAAAAAGTTTCCAGCTTCAAAATTAGTAGTTATATTTAGAAGTTTAATTTCATTTAAAAATTACAAAAAAAATGTATTATTATTATTAAACATTTATATACATATTTCATTATTAATATTTAATAATATTTGAAAAAAAAAATTTAAATTACAATAAAAAAACATTTTGGAATAATTTTATATACAAATTTTAATCGATGATAAATAAAGTTAATAACAAAAAAATATTCGAAAAAATTTAAGTTAAAAAAAATATACATTGGAAAATTTTTAAATATTCGAAAAAATTTAAGTTAAAAAAATATATATTCAAAAATTTTTAAATATTCGAAAAAATTTAAGTTAAAAAATCTATATTTTCGAAAATTTTTAAATAAAAATTTTTAAATTCAGAAATCGAAGATATACTAATGTTAAAAACAAAATTAAAAAACAAATATTTTGGGCTCGAAATTTCAATTAAACATATATTTGTTCAAAATTCACTGTTTTTTTATTAAATAGTTGTAAAATATCTATTTTGATTTTGAGTAATTGTCAAAAGCACCAAATTGTTATGCAAAAAGTTTCGAAAACGAATTTTTTAAAAATTTCGAAAACATAAAAAAGGATTAAGTTCAAGCTTCATATTGTATTTATTAATTATTTAAATTATAAATTAAATTATTTCTTAATTTAAAAATAAAAACTGCATTCAAAATCATTTAGATACATATGTATGTACACATGAATCAACATTATTAAATTAAAAATTTGTTACATATGTTTTCGAAAACGCATTTAAAAGTTTTTATTCGGAATTTTCTAAATAAAAACGATTTTACTTCGAAGCTTGAAAAGAACTTTAGTTGAAATTGAAGATAATTTTTTCAATAAATATAAATTTTTGGATTTAGTACCTTCCAAAAGAAATAGGGAATAAAATGAGCTCCGAAAATAATGTTTGAATAATATCAAAATTTACAATTTGAAAATATAAACATTTTTGAGCAACTGCAAATATCATACACCGCCTCAATATCAAATTTTTGTATAAACCATATTTAAGATTAATAAAAATATTTATAAATTTTTGAATCTCGAATAATTTTTGCACCTAATTTTTTGTGATTTTTACTAAGAACCAATAAGCAGTGCTCTGATTGCGATAGTGAGTTAATAGAAATTCAATTTATCTTTAAAGAATGAATTAAAAAATAAATAATAATAATAAAAATTTTATTTTCAAAATTTTTTCAAATAAGGCGAAATTTTAAAATTTTTATAATGTATCAATGAAGCAATTTTGTTAAAAAAAAAAACATGTCAACTGCCACATCTGTGGGGCAATTTTTGTACCTTTTCCCGCCTATTACACACACCCCACTTACCTAACACCAAATGTGCCATTTTCTGCAATTTTCTCCAAAACACGTACAAGCTGTAAGCGTAAAGCATCGCGACGACGCCGACGACGCATATTCTCCTGCTTTCTGTCGACAGCTTCGCGTATATACACGACCAGCTCTTCCATCAAATCCCTGCAAAAATTAAAAAATAAATGTAAAGCCTCTTCACAAACAAGGAAATACACACAGTTATATACAGTTATATGGAAAGGCATGTTAAAGTAGACGCACATTTGACACGTAGTGTATTTTATGCATGCCTACACGGATATACAAACACCAAGTGTTATTTGCGTTGAAAAATATATTATAGAATATAATGGGCACGACAGCGTAGTTTAGACGCTAGAAGTCGAAATAGTTTTTATATTAAAAGATAACAGCATAGCACACTATTGCCAATGCATGTATATGTGTGAGTTCACAATGGCATAAAGTGCTCATTTCGAATATTTATTAAGTGAAGTTGTATATAGGAAAGTAGATATGGATATATGTACCTATGCACATATTCACATATTATGTATGTTTTTAGGCAGCTACATACAACTGCACCTATTTACCTCTCCCAATACACTTATCCAAAGAACTTATTAAATTTCCATTTGATTTTCACTTACTTCAACGCCTCGTGATTAATCATGCCAAGCGCATTTACGGCCGCATCACGCACTTCCACCACCTCACAGCGTAGCAGGGGCACCACCAGCTTATAAAGTGCTTGTGGCGATGCCGAACCCATAACAGATTTATCACTGCGATCAGCATTCAAGGAGTCGGGCGAGGAGCTGAAAGAGCGCGTACGTAAGAAAAACAGTAAAATTATTTTAAAAAAATACTCTCTCAAATCGAAATATGCTTCGGTATGAATATTAAATGTGTATAAGTAAGTATGTATTAAAATTGTTTAATGTCATTCATTATTCATGTATTTCTAGTATTTCTTTTTTTGTAGTATTTTATTTTTATTCTGAAAAAAAATTAATTTCAATTTATTATTTTTTGGTTGTCTTTAAAAAAACAAAAAGTTTATTCTCTTAACGCTTAATCCTTTAATTCAAATCTTCATACTACAATAATTTGCACAATTCTGGGGAAAAACTACTAACCAAACTCAACTAGAAGCCAGCGAGCGAATTCAATGGAACTCAAGGCAAACACAAAAACTGTAACACGAAGTTGGCGATTCGAACATTTTTTTTTATTAATTTCATTTTTTCTTTCAACTACTCGATGCACTCAACATTTCTAGCTGTTGTTGTAAAAGAAAGCATTTAAACGAAACAAATATCATTACCCACAAGCAAAAGTAAGTGGAGAGCAAAAACTAAAAATTTCAGAAATAAAAACAATTAATTAGCAGAAATAAATTAGAAGCTGTGATTGTGTAAGTAAAGTATAAATTTTTGCTACTACTAAAACTACGAGACTATATTTAAGAAAGTAAGAATAAGAATGGCGCTACCAAATTGCCGCATGCTAGTAATTATAACACTAGAGTACTACATAATTATTTCAAACACTACTATACTATACTATATATATTATATATTTATAAATATATTATACTACACATATTCTAATAAAGCAAAAAGTCCTCGAAAGACAGAAGAAACAAAAGAAATAAGTTGAACTTTCCACTGAGCCTAAAATATAGTCATAAGGGGTTACATACAGTTAGAATTTTCAAAAAATCAATTTATTTTATTTTTTATTTTTTATTTTTTTTCTTAAAGTACGTATATTTAAGAATACGCACAGAAAATTTCATATCGTTCCGGTGAATATATTCGAAGTTACACGTAAATTTTAAACGGCGTTTCAGAGTTTGTTTAACCCATGTATAGTGCATTTCAAACTTTAAATGCGTTTTTCTCAGAATGGTGTTTTCAAAGTCGGTGACCAACATGACTCGAAAACGGCTAAACCGATTAGTCTCAAATTTTAACACGAGCTTAAATATATTTTTTTTAGTAATTAATCGAAGATTTTTTCTCTCCGATAAATATTTTTGTTTTTATAAACAATTTAAGGCCGAAATTTCGGTGAAAAATCGATTTTGTTTTTTTGAGCAACCGCCATTTTGTCAAAAAATTTTATTTTGCCTATTCCTTCGATTAATGACTAGATTTATTCAGTTCACTAGATGATTCAGTTCAGAAATTTAGTAGTCACCACAAAACGTCATTTTTGAGAGAAGCTCCCGGTGATCAGCTGTAGCTCTTTTCCAAAAATAACTGTATATAACCCCATAACGAAATATTACAAATCTAGTAACTTATTTTTGACTAACCTTCCTTAACTTGAAAAAAGTAGTCAACTTCGTGCTGTTGCTTTACATGATTGCTTTGGGTTATTTTAGCGAGTATTCTTTTGCTGCTAGCTTACAAAAAAGCATGCTAATAATTTTTTAAAATTGTTTTAGAGGTATCTGAATTCGTTTATAGCTCCACAATAACTTCCGTGAGTAATACATATTCGGGGAAGAGACTTTTCTTACGTCTTGAAAGCATGAAACTGGTAAAAATTGCTATTATATAGTAGTTTTATGATCTTAATGTTCGATTAATTGGATCTGAATATTATCCATCTTATCTAAAGGCACAAGCCATCGATATATATACCTTTAAATATCGAATATTTAGAAACTCCGTAACAACTATAGTAGAAAAATAACTTTTGCAAATATTTATCGATAAAAAATAAATATTAACGCTCACTTTCAGTTGATTAAAGGTTTGAAAAATGATGTCAAAGTTAGGCTAAAAATGCAAAAGTTTCGATTTGTATGGTGAAAAAATTTATAAAAAGCCCACTTTATAATAGAAATAAATCTAAAATCACTTGAAATTTAATTTTTTATATTTAATTTTTAAGAATATTTAAAAAAATTTTACATTTCGAAGTTCTTGAGCTCTTTCGAATTTTAAATTCCACATGTGATTTTTCAGCACAAATAAAACATTTTTCTCAAAAGTCATGTTTTTTACGATTTTATTTTTAATTTTTGAAAATTAATTCACCATTTATTCGAAGCTCTTGACTTTAATCGAATTTCAATTTCAAATTTATTAACTTAATTAAATTGAATTTCGAAGTTCATAATTTATTTACATTATTAGAAAGAACTTCCATCTTTCTTCGAATTTTAATAATTTTTTCTTTTAAATTTGATAAATTATTTGAATAAAATTTTGAAATTTTTGATAGTCTTCGAATTTTGAGTTCAAAATCTCATTTTTGGGAGCTACATACAATTCAAACAATTTTCGAGTGTCTTAACTTTCTTCGAGTTTTAATTTCGATAATTTAGCTTTTAAATTTATTCAAAATTTTTTCGAAGTTCTTGACTTTTTTCGAATTTTACTTTCAATTATTATTTATTAATTTAACTAAATTAAATATCGAATTTAAATTTACTCAACATTATTTCGATGTTCTTAACTTTCTTCAAATTTTAATTTCGATAATTTACTTTTTTTAATTTAATAATTAAAAATTGAATTAACTTTCGAAGTTCTTGATTTTCTGCAATTCGAATTTTTAGTTCAAAATTTAATTTTTCCGAACAACAATAATAAAAAAAAAATGTCGAGGTTCTTAACTTCTTTGAATTTTAATTACGATAGTTTCGACTTTTTTAATTTCATACCATTAATTAAATATATATTTGATTAAAAAAAACATTTTTAAATGAAAATTTAATTATTGTATTTTCATAATTTTTTCGAAAGTTCATTTTTAATTTCATACCATTCGAAAATTCGCAACTTCAAGAACGAACAAAAATGTTCGAAAAAGGTGGAAATAAAAATATATATATCAACGAAACTCAATTATTGAATAAATATTCTTAATGGTGACTCTTATCGATTCATCCATAGCATCGTCGATTTTTTTATTCAAATAGCTTGTATAAGGTATAAAGTACGCGCTTTTTGCAATAAGGAAAATATGTTCTCGGATATCGATATAGACAGCACTACAAAAATTTTATGTTTAAGAAAATTTAATAATTGAAAAATATTGATTTTCAAAAAATTTGTAAAGTATGGAATTGATAATATTACGATATTTTCTTTCAAAACAAAAAAGAAAAATTAAGATCATAAAAAACTGGACAATCTAACAATAAGCGCATTCGCCATTAAAAAAAAGCTGCATTCAAACATACACATACATACGCACGCCAATGCATATTAAGCCCAAAATAACTGATAAAGGATATTTATACTTTAGCTATGCTTACTAGGGACTAGGGACACTGAAAGATGCTAAAAAATATATAAATAATATTTCTTAAGCATAATACGAATATACGTACATATACATACATAGTTACTGCTTACAAAGTTAAGCCTACAATAACAATTACATGGGAGTTTGTAACAGCAAAGACGCCAAAAGCATGGACTAAGCCAAATCATTAGAAATACACACACATCCAAGGCAACTAAAGTCCCACCAAAAGTTCTAAAATATAGTTTGTTTCTTGGTTTTCTATTTGTTTTTGCATTTTTTTTCATGTATGTATGTATGTGCACATATTTTACCCAAGTCGTTTTTGTCGTGCCTCCTTACGGCCATACGATAGCGGCAGCGTAAAGCGTGTCACAATGCCCTCGGGTCCAAACACGTTCGATGGTATATTATCCAAAGAATCGGATAGTGACCGTGAGTCCGACTGATCTTGTAGACTAAAATTATTAATGAATTGTATTTGTTGAGTGACAACGCCTTCAAACGTATGTATGTATGTACATTAAGTGGCATGAGAGAAATTTTTAATGTCGCACAACGGTCATGTTCGTTACAAACAAAAGGAAAATGCGGTGAAATGCCGAGGCATTTCGTCAAAATGATAGGGATTCACTGATTGTATGACGGATGTGTTGATATGGTGTTTAATGCTGCCATCATATTGTTTTTCGAGTAAGTACCGCTCACTTTTTTCTTTTATTTTATTTTATTTTTTTTCTATTATTTTTATTTTTTTTTATTTTATTTCAACTCTTTTCATAAATTTTTTGAAATTTTCTTGGTGAAAATGCGACGATGGCGATTTATGCTATGTGTCTACAATTACATACATACACTACAATATTTCTATACATATATACACTGCAATAATATATGGGCGAGTGAGTTAGAAAAGCAAACTTAGGATTAATTTTAGTAGTTAACATATTTTTACCTTACACTACAAAGTACCAACACAGAGTGAGAGTGTATGAGTGAGTACAAATATTAGACTTTCGTTGCGTGCAATAAATGTACATATGTAAATAATTAAAATATGTATAAAAGTTCAGCTAATTGTTATTACAACAAAGGGTGGGTAAAATAAAGTTTTGAAACATGCTTGGAGGAAACTCTGGCAAATAATGATTTCCGTTAGTCAAGAATCGAATTGATTTGGTTGGTGGTAAATGTATATTATTTTCTCGACTTGTGTAAAAACCACAAAGAAAATTCACAAAACTTTTGATTTTCGAAAAAAATTTTATGTTCGAAAAATTATGATTTTGGGGAAAAAAAGTAATTTAAAAAAAAAATGTAAGGTTAATCTCGATTTTCGAAAAACTTTTAGTGTACGAAAATTTTCGATCAATCATTTTTAAAGTTCGAAAAAATTTTATTTTCGAAAAATAGTTATGTGTGAAAAATTTTAAAATGAAATAATGAGAAAGCATCGAAATAAATTTTCTCAGTTATTATCGGCTAAATTTAATTATACACAGCTGCTAGAAAGTATATACAGAGTGCGCTAACTTTTATTTCGGTAGATAAATATTTAATAACTTTTAAATTTAGAGTTGCTTAGACATGTTTTGAAAACCCAATTGAATATATGTAATTTTAACTTGGAATCATTTCACATTGAAAAAACGCAACGTAACACTGACAATTTGCATTGAAAATCGTTTTGAAATGCGACGAAATCAATTTTATGTTATCTGTTCGAGTTTATAAGTAAAATTGCTTTATATGGAGAGCAAAAAAATCCTCGAAGTACTTGAAACGGCATTGAATGACTAAGAAGTGATCGCTTGTGTCGGCGTTTGCTCCAAAAGCCAAATTTTTTTAAGAAAACAAGCCATTAATGGAAATTAATGGAAAATAATGGAATAATGGATGTTTAGTCATTATCAGAAGTCAGAAGTCTTGAAGCATTACTCTATTCTGCTCAGGAAGCTCGAAAAAATATATAATTTTGCAATTGTTTGTTTCGAGGCGGTCACGTGATTGGTGTAATTGTAAAGACTAAATAAATGTTAAATATTATATCTGTAATAAACAGCAATTCAATCTTACATACCGACAAGAAAGATGACCCACCCTGTACAGCTGACAATTACAATAGATACTGAGCCAATTATAGTACAATATGAATAATTAAACTGTGAATAGAACGACAATTGCATACAAATTTTCCAATAAAAATAAATACATGCAAAACTATTACAAATCTACGTGCATTAATGAAGTGGTGATAATAGTTTCAGGCTTGCTTGTACGTATTACTAACCGAAAATATAGTAAAAACATAGATTTTTATATGTATGTATATGGAAAAATAATTATTTACGAAAAATAATTAAAAACCAAAAAAATATAAGTAAAAAAAAAAATTCACAAAACGCAAAGGGCGAACGACAAACAGCTGCATATGTTATGAGTAGTCCGTTAGAACTATGCTAAAATAACGTTTAAGTCACACACACACAAATGTAACATAAACAATTTACCTCAAACTCAAATCAGGCGAGGCACAACGCACCGCCACGCTCGGTATTTGTGGCACCAGACGCATGGCGCAAGCCACTTGATTGCGCCACAATTTCAAATAGAGATCTTTTTGACTTTCGGTGGGCATTTTCTTGGTGGGCGCTGAGCTGCGCAGCAAGGAAGCGCGATTATCACTAACCGGTCTGCAAGATAAGCATACAAATTACTAACATTAAAGTTCACTGTAGACGCAAATGACTCACGTGGGATCGATGACGCTGTACAGCGTGGTGACGCGTGAGTAACAAATGGGCCAGGCTTGCGCCACAGCTGAGGGACACTGCTGTAGTATGCGATTACGCTCCAGGAAACCAAACAGCACCATAGACCAGGGATCAAATTGCTGTTGTTGATGTGTTGTGCTGCCCTGTGACAAATTGAGCGTCGATGTGGATGACTTGGAGGTGTCTAGGGAGACTAAAATATTTCTGGTTGAATTATAAAGTATTTAAAAAAAAAAATGTATGGTGACAAACCATCAGTAAGACCAGCCATCCATACGCCACTCGTGCGCTCGGCAATCCATTGCAAGTCTATAGCATTAGCGTTGAGTATAGCAGTCTTCTCTGAAGGTGGCAAGTGTGGTAGGCATTTCTCTAAGACCTGCAAGTGTTGAATAGAATTTTCGTTTGTAATAAATTTTTTTAGAAGAATAAACGTATTAATAACAAGCGTTCTAAAAGAGTATGTAGATATTTTTGTATCACATTTTTTGTGATAAAAAAACTAAATCGGGATATTAGGGGTTTAGACCAGTTTAGAATTTTTTTAAATCTATTTAGTGAACGATTATTGCTTGGCTCAATGATTTGAGGTCCTAAAAATACTAATTTAGTAGAATATTGAAGAAAAGCACTTTTTTGATCGGTCAGTTTGTGAGGCAGCTATATGCTATGGTGGTCTGATCTGAACAATATGTTCGAAGATTGTAAATCTGTCTTGAATGATAATCCATGCATCTTAAATGATAATTTCGTGAAGATAGACCGGCATTCCGGAAGTCCACTAAATTCACTTACCTGTGCACACGACTTATCAATCACATCAATAACCGGTGGCTCTGTCTCTGGAATGCCGAGCGCTTTCATGAGATTCTTCACTTCTTTCAGTATCATAGCCGCCAGCTTGCGCAAGA
The DNA here is from genome assembly GCF_042242935.1 of Bactrocera oleae. Lineage (NCBI taxonomy): Eukaryota > Metazoa > Arthropoda > Insecta > Diptera > Tephritidae > Bactrocera > Bactrocera oleae. Next base: position 59,677,562 of record NC_091540.1, on the reverse strand, counting down.
AAGGACGATAATTGCAGAGCAGCACCAATGCGAAACCCTCAACGAAATGCAGTGTTGTCACCAACGGTATCTCATTCTTCTTAGCAGCATCACCGATATTGATGACAGTCGTTTGTGTTATGCTCGACATGCCGCTGGAAGTTATGCTCGAAGCGCCACTTGAATTCGTATTCACGCTCTTCACATTGCTAGCGCTGGATAGTTGACTGGTGGCGGTGTCTTTGCCAGCGGTCACACCCGCTATGCCACCAGCCACTGTTACACCACCACCAACGCCGCCGGCGCCACCAGCAATGCCTGTGTTGGCAGCGACGCCTACACCGGTGGCGGTCATTGACGTTTTCAACGCATTCGTATTCGAATTGCCATTGCCATTGACGTTTATGGCGCAGCGCCAGATGTTGAGAAATACGAATAGCATGCGCGTGCAATTCTCCAACAATTGCGGATAAGTGTCGGTGACATCGCGCACCAGAAACTGTGTGTAACCGTGCACGACATCCTGACGCCAATCCGGAAAGTCAATTACCAACGTTTGCAGCGACTGATGTGTCAAGATGCGCAACTCCTCGTCCATGTGCACGGTGAGGCGTGACAGAAGGTCCACCAACTCTTGCGCGGTCATCGTTTCGGGTATGAGACGCGGCACAGCGGCGACACAAGTACGAAATAGATCGATACGTGGCTTGCGTTCGCCCGAAAGCATTTCGTCAGGTTCTTTATTTTGATTTTGTGTATTCGTCATCATCAATGGACGGCCGTAGTGCACGTCCAGTGCGCGTAGTATGTCAACGAAGACGCGACGCACGTGCGGAAAGTATGTCGACATGCCAATACTGCGTGCGGTGTCATCTGTTAGCATTTTATTGATGTAGGTCTTCTTCACACGCAAGGTATTGCCGGAGGGCAAGACGGGCACGGTGCGTGGCATCGGTGGTTCGCCGTCTTTTTGCTGCAATGAATCGGCCACGACAAGGAATGCGCGCAGGCCAATGCTCATGCGCTCCGGATTCAAAATCAACTGTGGGGGTATGAAAAATATCAAATTAAAAGCCTTGACTAATGCTTTCCGTTACTTGCCTTAATTGAACGCCCTACACAGAGTAAGTCGTAGACAATTTCACGCATTGCGAAATCCAAACGCTCTTGCGCTATGAATTGTATGATTTTCACAAAAATATTCAGCGGTGTATCACGTGGCACGACACCTTTGGAACCTCTGTGTGAAAAGTGTAGAAAATGTTTAATATTTAAATACAAACAAATATATTTTGCCATATTTTGAATACCAGTACTTACTTCGGAAATAGCGAATTCACAATGCTTTGCAGTCGCGAGTGTGTTGCCGAGTTCGATTCACATTTTATGCGTATCATATAGACCCACAATAACCGATAAAGTGACTCTAGCGCTACACGGCTCATTTTTGCATCGCGATTTTTCAAATTACTCAGGCACATGGCCAAGAAGTAATGCCAGTTTGAAAGAAAGAACGCCTTTTGCGACACACATAACAGGCAAGTGACTAACGGAAATAAAGCTAAGCGGTGTTTGGATTTTGTTGAAGCGTCCAATGTCTGTACATACAACAGCTCAACGAAATTTTTCACACAAGGAACATTAACCTCATTTTTCACAGCCTGGAAGAAGGATGAAAATTAAAGAGAAGAAATTTGCTGAGTTATAAACAAGTTTTTTGTGTTGTATATGTAATAATTATTGTAAATTATATTCAGAAATTTTAGGGGCGGAAAATAATTTAAGTTCGAATTGGTGCTTTTTCGAAAATAGTACAATTATATAATTATATAGTTTTATATTTCGCTTCGACAAAATATTTTCAGCTTTTTTTTTTGTAGTATAAAAAATTCTCTAAATACATACAAATATATGTAAAATGCTGTCAAGTTGTCAGTTTTTGTGGTGTAAAAAATCGTTGAATTCTAATTGTTCTTGAAAATTGAAAAAAACATAGAATTCCTCGTCCCTTAAGAGTCAAAATAATTACTTTCGAAATCAAAAAAGATTTTCGAAATGGAAGTTATTCTTAAAAATAAAATACAAAAATAAAGAGAATTCCTAGTCACTTAAGCATTAAACAATATTAAACAATACTTTCGAAAGCAAATAAAAATTTCAAAATTTAAATTATTCTGGAATATTAAAAAAGATACTTTCGAAAACAAAACAAAATGGAAATTATTCTTGAAAATTTAAAATAGATAGAATTTCTAGCCCCTAAGCATCGAAAAAATATTTTCGAAATCGAAAAAGATTTTCGAAATTGAAATTATTCCTACAAATTTATTTATTTATTTAAACGCCAATCGGCAATATACATAGATATAATAAAGAATTAAAGTATTATACAAAAGTAGCTAGGGTATATTAGTGTACTATCTGGAAAATATTTAAATAATTGTAAGTTAATATGTAATTCAGACTTGATTTAGATGTAATTCAGACCAGCAGGTGTCTCTTAAACCTTAAACTTAAAGGAGATATATATCCTAGTCTCTTAAGCATCGAAAGAAGTACTTTCGAAATCCAAAAAAGTTTTCGAAATTAATTTTATTCTTGAAAATTGAAAAATTCCTAGTTCTTTGAACATCGATATTGAAACTATTCTTGAAAAAAAAATTAAATTCCTATTCTCTTAAGCGGCAAAATAAATACTTACGCAATCAAAAGATTTTCGAATTTGAAATCAAAGACATAAAAGCATTACAATTTTAGCAATTGTCATAAGATCAAGGTCAAAACATGTCTGCATGAAGCAATTTTAAATTTTATTGTCAAAGATTCTCGAAGCAATTAATTTATAACTGAATAGATTGATTGAATCTCCGGCCTTTGCTTTTTTTTTGCTAGTATGAAAACCATAAAGTTTTGAAGCTAATTTTTAATGAGACTATCGGCTTAAACCAAATATAAAAACAGAAGTTCCTCACTTTTTGTGACGATTGCATAGTAAATGAAATCTGTGAGCTGTCAGGCTTGGAGATACCCGCAAACCTTAATGTCATCATTAATCGATTTCACAATCAAAATGGAAAACATATAAAATGCTAATGGCAGTAATCTTCAAATTGCTTAAGACTCAGAGCGGAAATCATATTAGTACTTTTTGCGCAATTTTCTTGCATTCTTAATTAACATAAAAAAAGGTGGGCCGAAGACTTTAAGTAAATAAAATTATAAAACAAAATTGTTAATATTCAATTATACTCACCGCAGCTACTGGTACTAGAATCTCTACAAACAGACCCGCCAGCGCATGCTTGATGTCCTTATCCTTAACTTCGAGAAAATACTGACCACATTCGTGCATAAATTGAAAGGAAGCCTCGAACTCCTCAATAGGCACCATCTGCGCGAACACAATAAGAATTACCAATATTATACCACACTTCACTATATATATACAACACAATACACACCTTAACGCGAAAGAATTTCATACCCATCAGCAGGCTAATAATGCACTGCGTCGTCGTGTTGGATGCCTCTTTGGCGCGCAACTCCTTCAGCTCGCTCATGAAACGTTTGCGCACCGACGAGAAACGACTCTGCGCCAAAACGCCAATCACCTCCGCATACAAATCGGCAATCATATGAATATTGTGCGCATTGGGATTATTCTGCTGACCCTCCTTGTGCTTGAAATGCTTGAATGCCAAATTCTCAATATTCCGTATGAGATCCTCATGACCCGGATGAAAGGGCAACTGTTTGAGTATTTCAATTAGCGCTAGACAAAAAATGAATTCAACTGCAGCCTCACGGCGTTGCAGCTGAAATTCCAAATCGGTGGTGGGTTTCGGTGTCGTGTTCTTTTCCAAGCGTTTGAGATCATTTTTGATTTCACCATCGGACAGCTGGCGACGGTGCCACGCCAGCAGCGTATGCAACAGCGATGGCAGACAATGTTCGGCCACCGAACCGAGTGCCGACAACAGCTGATCGAATTGTTGATCTTCGCCGCGTTGCAGCAGTTTTGACAAATGCTTGTCGGCGCTCTCCATCATCACCAACTCAATCTTCTTCTCCGCCTGCACAGTGAAATCGCTGAATAAATTACGCATAACAATTTCGCCCGGGCGCAACATGGCGGCGGCGTCATTACCACCGGACATTTGTGCGCCGCCTGCGCCACCTTGCGTTAACGGCATATCTAGGGCTTGCGTATAGGAAATGATGTTGATAATGGAGGTGCGCGAGTGTGTGCCCCAAGGTAGGAGCGCCTGGCGTGGCGGTATGACAATGGATACTGTGCTGGCGAGTGTGACGTTCGCTGTTGTTGTTGCCGTTACTGCCACCGACGGTGTCGAAGTGATAATGGCGCCTGCTTGTGGTGTGCGTCCGACAACACCACTGCTCTCATTCCCACTATTATTACCGCTATTATTATGGTTGTATGCGTTGTTAACACTACTATTTGTTATATTACTACTGTTGTTACTGTTGTTGTTGTTGTTATTGTTGATAACACTATTGCTCGCATTATCTACATAGACAACATCTGCGCCGACATGTGACGGTGACTCATTTATGACACTACAATCGATATTGAAGTGCTGTGCTGTTGGTGTGTTGTTCTCATCATTGTTCGGCTGATTGCCGGCGAGGTTTATTGGTGAATTGCCGCCGTTGCCGCCGCCGCCGCCACCACTCGTGCGTGAGGATTTCGGTGTCGATGTGTATTCGTTCGTTAAATTCGTCGAATTACGTTGTTGTTGTGTTGGTGTGTTGCTGTTGTTGTTGGCGCTCCCAACTCCACTTGCGCTCTGCTGTGTGTTACTGCTATCGTTTGTTGACTGCTGTTGCTGCTGCTGTTGTTGTTGTTGTTGTGGTTGATAACCATCGTCGGCAAGCTTTTGATTAGAAGCAGCTGTGTTTGGACTATTTGTCGGGGAATTTAGGTTGCAAGTCGCATTGCTTTGGGCTGTCGTCGTGAAGGCTACATTGTCACTGGTTTGCTGGTGTGTAGCTGGAAGTAAGAAGAAGAAATAGATATATAGCAATTGGACTTTGGCAAATTGTAAATAAAATAGCGTTATTCCAGTAAATCATTATTACAACCGAAATCTTATCTATTTTTTTGAGAATCAAGAACCAAAAGCCAAGAACAATGAAAACATTTGTTAACATTGGAAAAATTTCCGTTGTCCTTTCATTATCTACTATGAGGTAGGTCATATGTAATTATCAAGCTGCGACGTTGCGCAAATAAAATAAAAAATATCGATAAAGCAATTGTTGGAAAGCTAAAAAATTTGGTTTTTAAACGATTTAGACAGATTTTTTGGTCTGGAAACAAAACAGGCCAAAACAGTTATTTATTAAAGATAGCATAAATAGCTAATAATTCCATAAAAAAGGAGTCCTTGAGCTCAGTATATACCAAGCAGGGTAAAAAGGTCGTATCGTTTCCACTGAAATCGAATTCATGTCTGGTATTTAGACCTAACCTTCAAAAGACAAATATTTTAGGAACTACGCCCGGATTGTGTACTACAAAGCTCGGCATAAATAATGAGTTACAGTTTCGATTGCATATATAATTGCCTTTTTGTTATTTTAAGAAGATTTATTTCAGAATTTTGTTAAATACGAATATCATCCTACAACAAATTTAAGCACGTAATATATCTAAAGCAAATTTACAAATCATCATCATTAATCTCGCACACTTTTATAAATATGTATAAGTAAGTGAATGAGTAACCCATGAATATTAAACGTGAGGCCAGATGACTTTGAAGAAATGCGCGAAAATATTATATTTCTGTAAATATATAAAATTGCTGATAAAGCATTATCAATGAAGAATAGAAAGTAAATCACATATTTATTATTTTTTTATTTATTATATGAAAAATAATAATACAATTATTATTTTACAAAGTAAAAGGAGCACTAGCTTCAGAGGCTTTCAGCTCGAAATCACATATATATTATAATACTAGAAGGTTTTGAAATTAGAAACAATCAAGCACTTTACCTCAGACTTCATTTTTTTTTATTAATAAATTTTTTTTTTTATTTAATATATTTAGCATAATTTGAACAAAATAGTCGCAATAAGCTAATATTTATGCTATTATTTTTTAAACTTAAGGTTATGTAACTCTTATATTCGAGGCGTTTGAATTTGCGCCTAATTGTAGGCAACATTTTCTAACTTTCTCATTCTGCAAATTCTAATCTAATCTCACGTCCTTTTCTTTCTAAAACGCAGCTCATTTTTCGGCATCAGCGATATCGAACTACTATAGCATATAGCTGACATACAAAGTGACCGCTCAAAATCAAGATAAAGATCTTTTTATACCATTTTATGCTATAATAAATGCACCTACGAAGGGTATTCTAGCTTCGGTGCAATTGAATTTAACGTTTTTTCATGTTTTTTAAATATTCAATATCAATTTTATTTTTGCGCCTAACTGTAGGCAACAATTTTCGAATTTTTCTTATTTTATTGTAAATTTGTGAGTCGAAATCTCCAAAACTTGCTCATTCTGCGAATTCTTTTCAAATATATATAAGAAAAATGTCTCGTTACTCACATAACTGTATCTACATAAGTACGTATATATATAAATATTTATGTATGGTCATGCATATGTATGCAAAAACCAATGAACAAAAAGTGCGAAGCACGACAACGCATGAAACAAAAGCGTGTCCATAATTGAGTTTGGAAAAAAATCCATTGATTCATTTTGCCACATTTGGACAGTCGAAGGTGTGTAATGTTTCCGCAATTTTATCAATTTTTTCTTCACAACAGCGCGTTATTATGTTAATAATAAACAGACAAATATTCAAGGAGAATGAAATGGTGGCGAGAACACGTGAAATCGCTTGGTGAAATGAACTGCGTATAACAAAGGTTTGATAGATTTCAAGCAGGGTTGCAAATAATCCTTAAAAAAAATAATTGACTTAACATTTTAGTTTAAAAAAAATATTTTATTTTTGTAATCCCAAAAACCGGATTTAAAAAAAATTTTAATTTTAAAAACACAATCAAAAAAAAAATTTAATCCCAAAAAGCAGAATAAATATTTAGGAATAAACATTTTTTTTAATCCCAAACACGGGTTTTAAAAAAAAATGTTAATCTTGAAAACCGGAATAAAATTTTTTTTGAATTTAAAAATATAAAAGAAAAATTTCAATCTTTAACATATAATTAGGAATTTTAAAAAAAAATTCTTTAAAATTAACACTTTTCCCAGCTCATTCAAATCAAAAAGTAATATTTTCAATTTTAATTTTTTTTATTTTTATTTTTTAATTATTAAAATTTTAATTACTAATAAATTAATGATTTAAATTTTAATTATTAATTTAATAAAAATAAAATTTAATTTTTATTGCCAAATTTTTTAATTTAAAAAAAATCACAACCCTGATTTCAAGTCATCAATATTTCCAAAGTTGACATTAATGACAAAAGCAGATATGTGTGAGATTATTTCGTGTCTATTTATAGGTATGTTTGCAGCTATTGTGATAACAATTTGGCAATCACTAAGTGCCCGTCTGAAATCATATTGGGGATTTTATGTCTAAACATTTTAAGCCATATAAAGCAACATAATGACAATTGATGCAGAGGGTTGAGCTCTGAGTGAGTTTTGATTCATTCGAAATTGTATAACGTGACCAAAAATATAATACAATTATAAGTTTGATAAATAAATGAAAGAGGTTCTTTGACCTACAAATATAAGCTAATATGAACCAAAATCGATGAGGAGCAAATTGCTTCCCTAATTACGGTTTTTGTTATTGTTGTGCTAATGCCACAAGATTGACAATGCAAAATCAATATGTGACGACTACATTAACCGGTTTGCTTTGCGAACAGATTATTGGAGCTATTACAAAATAATCTCAGTACTTGAAATAACTTATGTGAATAATCATGTAACAAAACCAATATATTTTTCGTTTCCACGACAGTCGCGTCTACGTAACCGGAACGGACTCAGATTTTTAGCCGGCCAAGAACTGTCAACTTCGCAGCATTTCTCCAAATAACTTCAATTATGTACTCTGCCGCTACAACAACCACGAAATTTTTGAAAATTTCGAATTTTGCTGTTTTTTAACTTCTAAAAACGTAAAAATTTACACTAAAAAAAATTGATCGATATTTTTTTCTATTAGATTGAAAAAATTTGATTATGTTTCGAACTTGGAAGTGGATTATTAGAATTTTTTTTTCAAACAAAATTTCAAAATATTTTTTTCAAACCAAATTTAAATACATACATAAATAAAATTAAGCCGATTATTTAAAAAATATTTATAAAAATTAGTTAATAAATTACAAATAAGTTTCTAATGATTATTTTACTTCTTAACTTGCAGCACGTTCGAAAATTTTTAAAAAAATTTTTAATTTTAGGAAATTTTAAAATCGCTAGCAGACGCTATAAAATGATTCTGCATAATTTTTCCGTTTGTAAACAAAAGAAATATTATTTATTTTTTCACACTTAACATACATACCTTTTAGAATTCACACATATGTATGTACGCCTCAAGTGAAAATAAATAAATTTTGAATCCACTCAAAAATAATACGCACTCATGTTACAGCTAAACTTCAAGTGCGCAGATTTGAGTGCAAATGCGTTTATTCGCAGCTGATAGCTAATTTTCACAGTTATACATCGTTTAACATAAGCACTTTATTAATAGATATTTATAATATGTGTGTGAGGATTAAGAATTAAAACTGGTGAGAAAACACAGAAAATAATAGATTTTATATTTCTTGCGGAATTGTTAAGAAAAACACATGAAAATATCAAATTTTTGTTGTTTGAAGTTTTTATAAAGGATTTTCTTTTTCAAAAATTTAACGGTATTTTTCTATAAATTGGCACCGCATTACTGTTGTTCAGTATACATATCTATTTTTAAATCAACCGTTTTGATACACCAGCTGATTACAATAATCCACAACAACACTTTATTTGTATATAATATTGAAAAAAAAATAACCAAAAACAAAAACTTTAACACTCTTATTAGCTGGGTGTGACAAAAACAAAACAGAAATGTATTAATTAATGCGCGCTGCTGCGACACGTGAGCTTACGCTGCGTGCCATTAATTTTCACAGAACAAAAAATAAATGAAAAAACTACAAAACAAAAAATAAATGAAAAAAGCTACAAAAAAAAAAATAAATGAAAAACAAAAAATACAAATTAAAAAAAAAAAAAAAAAAAATTTGCCGTACAAGAACTTAATATTGATCGCTCAGTTTGTATGGCAGCTACATGTTGCAGTGGTCCAAACTGAATTTCCAAATTTATTCAAATATAGTAGCATATCCTTAAACAGTAATTCATGCCAAATCTTGTGGAGATATCGTGTCAAATAAAAAAGTTTTCCATACAAAAACTTGTTTTTAATCGTTTAGTTTGTATAGCAGCTATATGATATAGTGGTCCGATCTGAACATTATGGGCGGAGATTGTAGCTTTGCCTTGGACAATAAAGTAGGCCAAATTTCAATTAAAAAAGTAAGTGGTCCGATAGCCTCAGGGTATATAAATCCAAAAAAATACAAAAACAAAAAACAATACAAAAGAGTAATACAAAAAAAAAATACAAAAGCAAACAAAAAAAAAAACAATACAAAATATTTCAAAAAAAAATCATATTATGAGCTCAGCAAATGACAAAAATGTGACGCGTTCCACTAAACGCCGCCGAAACACCCGCGCTGATGTCCAAATGCCACAAGCTCGCAGCAATCAAATGTTCGATAGGCGAATTGCCGACAAACACATTAATATACTATATATATATATGTATATGTATGTATGTATATACACTTGTGCATGCGTATGTAAATCAGTGTAATATCGTGCGCGATTCCGACCACAACAACAACAAGCAGGCTGCTATTAGCAGCTGAAATCAAAATAATCATCACCAGTTATAGAATTTTTCGAACACACAAAACAAAGCATAAACGAGTGTAAATTATAAACACTTTCCGCCACAAAATTGTAGATATGTATATGCATGGTTATATTTATACTTGCAGAACCAGCTGTAGTTGTAAGTGTGTATGTTTGTATGCGCCAAATGAACTTACGCATTCATTTGCTTAAATAAGTATGTATATTTAAATGTGATACGCTATACACATACACATACACACACACACACATATGTATAGTATATTGAGGAAATTTTGTAACTTTAAGGACGTCAGCGTGGGCACTAAGTTCAGCGCTTTGCTTTTCCGCTTAATTCACACCACAACAAATTAGTTACTTGACTTTTCACAAGGGTTGTGCAATAGGATTTCAATTCGTAACGATTTATCATGGCACTACTACTGGCAAATATAAATATTCGATTTTTTTTAAAACCGTTTCGCAACACTTAAAACAATTAAATAAATCAGAATCACATTTATTGCACACATATACACAAATATTTACATATAAACGCTGGCACCGTCGATAATAATATACTATGCACGTTTCGTCACAATGAATTATTAAATTTTTCGTTTGAGTAAAAATTTGTAATTTTTATGCGAGTATATGGGGAACCGTTCGAACGACATGCAAATACGACGGCAGCTAATCATAAACTGTTGCCGCTAAAATAAGCCAAATGAGAGGCAAACCTTTGGAAGCAAAAAAAAAATATATATAAAAAAAACAAAAAAAAAATATAACAACAACAAAAACACAACAATAACACTAACAACAGCATACAACTTATATACAAAAAAATACGTATACAAAGCCATCAACGATAAAAATGAAAGCCAACAAGAACACATATAAACGAAGAAATCCAAAAATTATTTCAAAACGAACTAAAACAAAAACAATTACATGCAAATACTACACTCAAAACGGCAAGAGAATGAGGTGTATAAAAATAAAAGCACACAGCTAAACAACAACAGCAAAAAATCGCAAATAAACACGAAGACCCAGTGAAAACAAAGTAAAAGCAAACTCTATATAGAATTGTTATTAACACAACCACCAACACAACAGGCAGTCAATCTTGGCGCTATTTGTGAGTCAAATGCAGTGCGGTAAGGTGGCCGCTAAAGGCATTTCGATTCCAACAAATAGTTTTACACACCATTCGCACATTCCATTAAATTGCCGGTACTACATTTTCCGATGCTACTATTCAGACTGTTGTATATGTAGATGAAAACGTGGATGGGAACTACGTAATAAGTGGGTACTAAACAAATGCTCAGCTGTTTGTGTAATGCTTGCGCTCAGTGGCGTTGGCATAATAATTGTTTTTGCATTTTTCGTTTATAGAAACACTGTTTTAATTTATATTTATAAGTCTTCTATTTGCATCATGAATGCTTTTTATGAAAGATGTATAAAAAAAAATTCTCAAGAGAAACCCAATTTGTATCGGTATTTACATTAAAAAAAAAAAAATTTGTATAAACTTTAAGAGTATATACTCTGAATGGCTCAAAAATTCATTTAATAGTGATTTTTCATGCGGCCTGTCTCCTATGCAAGCGTTGCACAACTTCTCATATTAAATTAATTATAGAAAAGGCAATAAAATTGCGTTTGTTATTCAATTGAAGTACTATTTAAATGATGGTCAATATTTAGCAGTATTAAGTGTTGATTTTCTATAGACACTGTTATTGTTGTAGCAGAAAAATACTCGCCCATAGTAGGTTTTGGCTAATGCCACTGAACTGACAGTGCTTAAACGAATATATTCTCAGAACTGCTTCGTATGTAGTGTGTAAGGAGTATCTATATTAGATATGTGGATTATTGAATTACCAAATATTTCCACTTAAAATGGCAGACAATATTATAATTTTTAATATGTTTATATGCAGAAAATAATAATTTTCTTTAATAATAAAATAGGACATTTGTTCTTCATGGCGTATAAGTAACAAATTTTCTTTACTGCAATAGTATTCATTCATACTCAATTCAAAATTTATTGTTGTAGATATTTAATAATTACTGTAATATAATGTATAAATCTAGTCATAAAATAAATTTCCAAAGCCAAACATTAATTTCAAATTTGTTAATTTTATAATTTCAATTTTTTTTAAATTGAATTAAGCGATTCGAACGATTTCCCCATATGTACAAACGCATTCCGATAAGCAAAAACAAAAGTCCAATAAGAATGCTTTTAAATGGAATTTGAAGTAAAAAATAGAAGCAGATTTATTAATATGTCCAGGATTTTCGCCATATCAACATTACCTTTAAAGGGGTATACATATATAACATTTACTGCTCCAAATTGGTTACGCATAAGTAACAAATAGAAATGCACCGCCGTAACTGACATATGTATATGTATGTTGTATATGTATAAGTATCATAACTTAATAGGAATACTAGAATTGTAAAGTAAACATCTATTTCTTAACGTTAATACAATGTATTCCCTCTTAAATTAAATTGATGCTTTGTTGAAACCGAGATTCTGCAGCACTTTCGACGATCACGAAATTTAGGTCAATAAATATGCAATTGCGATAGAAATGGGGGCGGTGTCAGCGCAAAACTACAATACACGCAGGTGTACATCCGTAGCAATCCAGCATTTTGGTATTCTTTACATACATCCGTACAATAGTTTAATAAACTCAATACGAAATATCTCAGGATAAAATAAATACTAAACTATAATAAATGTTTGCAAATATGGATTACTCACCAGAAACTAGTCGGTCTTCTTCGTGAGACATCTCAGTGCCTTCCATTTTAATATTGTCCCCTTTGCTCAGCTATACTTGCAAACAATTAGTTCATATCTTCTATAAGTCGCTAAAGCAATGAGCGTACAATTGTGCAAATATAATTGTTATTATAATTATTTTATGAACTTAATAAGAACTGCGCTGAAAATTAGTTATTTTTTCTACCACTCAAATTGACAAACACACAGAGCAGCCATTTTTCTTCTTTTCACTTTGACAGTTCACCATCACAGCACTGTCACTTTATTGCTTTGTCTCTACGTCTGTTCACAAAACAGAGTAGCAAAACAAAACCAAAAAGTAAACCGGTTTATTTCATACAATATATGTTGATTGTATTGCAAATATGCAAACATATTTGGAAAGAACAAACAGCGTAAAGCTTTCCTAAAAGTTATGAAAATATTAGAAAAAGAAAAACTAAGGGGGTCTCATCATATCTTTATTTACAATTCTTTAATATGTTTATACTTTACTTCCACATTCGTAAATATTTACGAATGACGCAAAAGAAAATATGTGATAAAGCTAGCAAAAGGTTTGTTCGTCTGAGGCGAAATTAACCGCATTCACAATAATGAAATGGGTTCACATAAAGGGGTGCAGATCAACAATTTTAATTTAATTAGAAAATTGTTATGATTTGTAATGTTTAAAAATTTTAAATAAATACATTTTGCAATATATACTTACATTTATACGTACTAACACCTTCACAACACAATATATTGTAATATAAAAAATGCTCTACTACGTTAAAAAATATATACATATTTTTGTTTGTTTTGAATTTTACGCATGGCAACTTGATGGTATTTCAAGTTCACGATGGTTAACAAAGGATGCAATTCCGTGCTGTCTGGTGAAGATTATTGGTTATAAAAAAATTAATATTTGTGTTTTATGAAAAGTGGGACTTATCAAGCATTATTGTGTTACCAGCTTCATTAAGTTGGCAACGAAACATATTTTTTCTACATTAAAGTCTTAAGTACATTCAATAGCATAACACAATGGACAAATTACCTGGATGTAAATTGGAATTCGTGCGCGATGACGATTATGTGGAGTATTTCATTTTTCCAGAACTTCCAGATAATTTAACAAATATACAAAATGAGTGCACAGAATTAGAAAATCTCAGCACAACATTGCTGGCATTTCAAAAGCAATGCTTAGAAATCGTTGACAAACGTGTGAAAAATTACGGCTATATTTGGCACAAAGACGAATTTCACTTGCAAATACGTACTGAGTGTGCGCAGGAAAGATTATTGAACGATGAAATTAATGTTGACTCCAACGATGCTCCGACAGGTGACTTCATATATTTTTATTTTTAATTTATAAACATACTTACCCACATACATATGTTGCATTTTAAATATTACAGCGTTTCCTCTGCCCCCGCATCTTCATGGTGTTACGCATTACGGTGATAATATTGAGGACGAATGGTTCATAGTACACCTTTTGCATGAGTTGACACGTGAGATTCCCGGTTGTATTGCGCGCGTCATTGATGCCGATGGCGAATTCCTCTTAATTGAAGCTGCTGATGCACTGCCTTCATGGGCTAATCCCGATAAATGTGAGCAAAGAGTAAGTAATCACAATTGTTATGGTATTTCTATAACAAAATTAATTATAAACAAACAATTATTCTATATGCTTAGGTTTATATTGCCAATGGGCACATGCAACTGGTGCAGAAATTAACATCAAAATCGTCAAAAAAGTTATCAGTGTGCACTGCTTTGGAAAATATACGACAAACCCCTACACTCTATCGTGTGGCAAAGGAAATTCAAGATTGCATCGATGAACGCCTAAAAGATTTTACGGGTACAACCAATCCAGCCATACATCGGCAAATTGTGCGTTTACCTTTGGGCGTTGCTGCACTACTCAAGGCACAGCCATCATTGATTTCATCAGCGGTGCGTGCATTCTGTGAACGTGATTCAATTGACTTAAAAGCTTGTCGTTCAATGCGTTATTTTCCACCCGAGCAATGCGTTCGTTGTAGTGTTCGTTTTACACGTTGCCTCTACGCCATGCTAATGCATACCGATTACAAACCCGATCGAAAGGTTGGCTGGCAACTGGATTGTAATACAAATTCGGAGCAATATAAAGAGCAAATTATAGGTATCAAAATAGCTTGTGGTTTTGAAATACTGGCATCACAGGCTAAGAGTGCTGATCAAGCAGAAAATGAACCCGCCTGGCGTGCATATGTAAATAATTTGTCATCAAAAGGGTATTTTAAAGAAAATTTAGAGGGTTCAGAGGAGTATAAACGGCTTTTTAGTGATGCACGTACATACTTTACCAAAAATAAAGAACGTTTCCGAACAGCTCCCTTAGTGGGACGAGAAATTCTTCATTTGTTACAAAGCATGGAAATATCTGCCGATCTCTTTAGTGATGAGGAAAACAATTTAGAAGTAAGTAAAACATGCTGCTATTGATTCTTTTATTTCAATACAAGTAATCTTTTCAGCCAAGTGATTCAGATGATTGGTTAAACATTAGCGCCGATCAATTGGATGCAATGCTCATAGAACGTTATGGCCCTAAAAAATTATATAAGCCAAATGGTGACATAAACGCCGACGAATTCACAAGAAATATTGCCGATTTCCTTGAAAAGGAATCGTTATACGAAGGTATAGGTGATGATGACGACGAGGACGAAGGCGATGACACAGAATCAGAATCGGAAGAAATTGAAAGTGCGGCAAGTTCAAATAGAAAAACAAAAGATGAATCGAAAACAAAAGTTAGAAAAAATCACTCCATGCGCAAAGCTTGCAATCGTAATTCAATTATTAAAGAAAAAGCAAAGGAGAACACCAATCAAAAAAATAAAAGTTGCGAGTCTGAAGATAGCACACATGTACGAAACTTTTTGGATTTCGTTATACCCGAAGATAAGTGGGACTCCAATTCCGAAATGAGTGATTACGAAGATGACGATAATTTAGAGCATAATTTCGAAGCAATGTCGAAATCGGATAAGAACATAGATAAGCGTATCAAAAAGTATATGGACCAAATGGATAAAGAGTTGGCCAATACTACAATTGGAAAGAGTTTTGAAAATAAAAACGCAAGCAAAGGAACTGATGATGATTTTGATGATATCGAAACTTTTCAACCCATCAATATAAACGTTAACACTCTAAAAAATATAGTAGCTAGTTACAAATCACAATTGGGGGGACCAGGACCAGTTTCGAATTTGTTGAACGCAATGGGTGTGGGTATGTCAACCACGACCGCACTGGACAGTGACGATGATGAAGCGGACGAAGCGTTAAAAGAGTCTAGAGTGTAAATTAAATTTATGCACTTTTGAGTGTGTTATTTACATCTCTTTCCACTCTTCCAATATGTTTGCATATGAGTACTTATTGCAAAAACTTTTGCGCACATCTAAAAATTGTAACCATTTCATTAACTATAAGATGTCCCAATCAAAGTCAAATGTAAGCCCATATCCTACAAATGAATTTATCGAAAAATACATCTTTTTGAGCAAACATTATATAATATAATTAACATGCAATTATTTATTTGTTCATAATAAGACGAATGAAAGAAAAAATGTCATCAATTTGAAAGAAATAGCCTTGAATAAACCTAATCTAGCACCACATATTCCTTTAATTATTAATCTTTTGACGCTGGAACAAAGTTGCCATAGTCTCGTCGTATATTCATTGGTTGGTGAGGACGTTCATCCCTTTCACGTTCATCCCGTTCACGTTCACTGCCACCACGAAAGTTTCTATCATAGGGCTTATCATTGTGTCGTCTATTGTTATGTCTTTGGTATGGCCCACTGCCTCCTCGATATTCTCGTTCACCGCGATCCCGTTTGCGATTATTCCATCCACCACGGTTATACCGATTGCCACCTCCATAGTTATTGCGTTGTCCACCACCGCGATAATTGTGACCGGCACCTGAATATCCCCAGTTTTCAACTATCGGCGGATCTCCCAGTGGTTTGGAGCAGTGATTCGCAAATTCTACATCTTCATCAGTAAAACGATTTGCAAATTCCTCCTGACATTCATCCAAAAATTGTATATCCTTATCTGTCAGCCGATTAATTTTACGATTAGGATCAACCATACTGAATTAAATTTTTTATTTTTAAAATCGATTTAAATTTCCCGTTTAGTAAAAATATTAACAAAATCTTTAACCTAACTTAAATACGGATTTACAAAAACTAATTACGAATGCATGAAAATAAGAAACATCAAAACATTGCAGTCAGCTGTTCAAAGCACATTCACAATGAGGGAAGGTACGTCAAAAATCTTTCATAAATATAGACTTTCTTATGTTATAATAATAATTGAAAACATTTAAAAATTAGTTTAGCGTTAATATTGTATAACAAAAAAATACTTTATTTTATTTTTACTCTATTTCCACTAAATATTTTATCTAAATCTAACAGTTTTTGGTAGAAATTTTGTATTCGTAGATTGAGAGCTCCTGTCCCTTTTAATGTTTCTGTGAATGTAACTTTTTTATTTACTTTATCTTGTGATATAGTGCATTGCTTTTGTTTGGTTGAAAATATGATAAACTTAATACAATAATGTGAAAATATTAAAGCAAAGTTTTTCTAACTTAATTTAGAATAAGTAATAAGGAAAAAGTGAAATATTGTAAATTCATCAATGCACTTTTAATACTGTAAAAACGTCCACACCACTGTCATGCCTTGTGCATTGTCTGCACCCGCCACTAGGAGCCCTTTAAGTCCACTCTATACGACAATTTCAATAAAGTGTACATCCGTGCGTCAACGTGTTCACCGGTTTCTGCAAACACTACATACACTTCCACTTTATGAACAAGAGTACACATAGTGACCAAAATGACTGACAATATAGCCTTTCGATGGTTGCGACGATATAAATTATTCTTTTTCGTGGGTCTCGTAATACTAGGTGTACAAATTTTTCTCGCCTACAAATCACTAAATATAACTAGTTCCAATGTTATTGCTGCAAATACAAATTTATTTTCGGATAACACTGCTGCAGTGACAGAATATATCAATTATCAAACTAAGAAACGATCTTTGAATCAAGGTGTTGTTGCTAGCCAGCACTCGGCCAGTAGTATAGGCGATACAAAAAATGTGAAAACTGATCGAAAGTATGACGATGCTAACTTACGATTAACACAAACTGAACGTTTTGGTATACGGCCCGAATGTAACATTACATCTAAGGAGGCTATTTCCGCATTGCAGCGAGCCAAAACTAAAGACTGTCGTAAACAGATTGCTCACACTGCATGTGCCATTCAAGAGGGTAATTTCTATGCTCAACACTTGCCCAGCTACTGTCCCGCTGGCAATCACACCGTAAATTACTTGCTTGGCTGCTATCAGGACGAAAAAGAATATCGCCTACTATCAGGATACTTTACTAATTTCAAAACAACAAACTCGCCGCGAAAATGTATACGTCTGTGTCTGCAATCGGGATTTCCTTATGCGGGTCTACAATATGCTACCGAATGTTTTTGTGGTGCTGATGCACCGCCCGTGTCAGCCAAATTGCCTGAATCTAGTTGTAATATGAAGTGTTCAGGAGATCCCAAAGAGCTATGTGGTGGATATTTCAGTATGAATGTATACGAAACTGGCATCGCAAGTAAGTTTACATCCTTTTAACTAATCGAGCATAAGTTCGATGTGCAACGAGCATTGCATAATTTGCTATTTTTATGTGACTGTATATTTATGTGTGTACATATGTTTATTTTGTCAACAATTTAGTATAATTATGTTTTGCAGAATTCAACCCACATATTGCTGACACTAAAATTTCCCGCCCGGATACTGAGCGTGTACGAATTGCATTTCTGCTGACGCTTAACGGACGTGCTTTGCGACAAGTGCATCGGTTAATTAAAACGCTCTACTCACCAGATCATGTGTTCTACATACATGTAGATGCGGTAAGTTAACTGTTTATTAATGTACACTGATTTTTATTATACCCTGGACGGAGTATATTAAGTTTGCCACGAAGCTTGCAACATCCAGATGGAAACATCGGAGACATTATAAAATATATACTTATATGTAAATGAGCAGCGTGACGGGATGTGTCGATTAAACCACGTCCTTCTGTCTGTATATACGCGAAATATTGTCTCAGTTTTTGAGATATATATCTGAAATTTTGTATCTCTCCTTTACTCACCAAGGAGCTGCTATTTTGTTGGAACGGCCGATATCGGACCACTATAGCATATAGCTGCCAGCTCAACGATCAAAATCAAGTTCATGTATGGAAAACTTATTTATTTGTGAAGTTATCTTCACGAAATTCGGCATAGATTATTGCCCAAAGTAGTGCTACAATATCCGAGAAAATGTTCCATATCAGTCCACTATAGCATATAGCTGCCATACAAATTGAACGTTTGAAATCAAGTAAACTTTTTACTTGTGAAGGGTATTATAGCTTCGGGACAACCGAAATTAACCATCTTTTTATTTTTAATTAAGATAACGATTATATAGAAAAAAAAAGATTAATAGGCATGCATATGTATCTACGTAAGCTGTAACTGCACTGCACATCTATGGTATATAGAATTATATTGTTGTGTTTAATACAAGCACTTAACACACATTTTACTAATGAATTACGTTTCCGTTTCCATTTTAGCGTCAAGCGTATCTATATAGGAAATTACTGGAGCTGGAATCCAAATTTCCAAACATACGTTTGGGCAGAAAACGTTTCTCCACCATCTGGGGTGGTGCATCCCTACTCACAATGCTAATGCAATGCATGGAGGATCTATTGTCTTCTGAGTGGCAGTGGGATTTCGTCATAAATCTCAGTGAAAGTGATTTTCCTGTTAAAACGCTCGACAAACTGGTTACTTTCCTCACAGCGAATAAAGATTACAATTTCGTGAAAAGTCATGGACGTGAAACGCAACGTTTCGTGCAGAAACAAGGGCTCGATAAGACATTCGTCGAATGCGACACACATATGTGGCGTATAGGTGATCGTGAGTTGCCCAATGGCATACAAATTGATGGCGGCAGTGACTGGGTGGCGCTATCGCGTCAATTTGTACATTATGTTATTACGGAGTCGCCGCAAGATCCACTACTGCAAGGGCTATTGACAATTTTTCGACATACCTTGCTGCCGGCAGAATCCTTCTTTCACACAGTGCTGCGTAATTCGCATTTTTGCAACAAATACATAGATAATAACCTACATGTGACCAATTGGAAACGTAAACTCGGTTGTAAATGTCAATATAAACATGTCGTCGATTGGTGCGGCTGCAGTCCGAATGATTTCAAACCAGAAGATTGGTCACGACTGCAGAGCACCGAAAATAAAATGCTATTTTTTGCACGCAAATTCGAACCGATAATAAATCAGGCGGTGCTCTTGCAATTGGAGGAGTGGCTGTTTGGGGCACACAGCAAAGAAGTGGTCAATTTACATAGCTATTGGCAATCACTTTACGATGCAGTGGATCCACCAACAGCCGGTGACGATTTATTGCGTACCATAGCTGAGAGTTTAGTACGCTTGGCGGCACAGCATACGCACACGCGACCCGGGCGCCTACTAGAGTTAACACATTATCTACACAAAGACGAATACAAAGGCTTCCTAATGCGTTACGAACTAATCGAAGCGTCTCACAATCGCACACAAGCATTTGAAACGCGCATAAGACCCGCCGTGTATGTGAAATATGCGAAAAATTCCAAACTTGCCAAGCGTTTACGTAATTTCGAAGTTGCTTCCGATTTCGATCTGAAGGAACAAGTGTCACGCAATTTCGCTAAAATGCTCGGCCCCTACACGGAGCTTATGCTCAGCTTTACACTAACCGGCGCCGGTGCGGCGGCGCAAAACGATGCCGCACATTCATATAATCTCACACTGCTGTGGATTGATCCGCTCGGCCGTCTACAAGACTATAATGAATTGCATATAGAAGACTCACAAACAGATGCAATTAACTACTCCAAAGCTGTGCTGAATCAACCAATAATGCCCGGTATTTGGACCGCCAAGCTGATCGGTCGTAGCGCAATATACGCGCAAACTAAATTCCTCGTCGTGCCATTAACGTTGTCCGCAGGCAAACCACTCAAACCGGAGCGCGCGAAGTTGGTGAACGGTGGTGCGGCGCCCACATTGCCCGACACTTTCGAAATGCCTGCGGAATGGCGGCAACATTTACCAACAGCAATGGAAGAACAGCGACGTCAAAAAGAAGTGTCCAAAGCGTTGCGTTTTGGCGATGATCTGCACGCTTGGGTCGACGATTTGGTGAGCAAATTCTTTTTTATGCGCGAGACGTGCGCAGTGGACGAGCAGGCGCTGCAAATGACATTTGCCGAACAGCTGTCGCTGCATTTATGCCGTGAGACGCCGTGGAGCTCACTGGCGCACGATCCGAAAAGTGATGTTTACAGTTTGCTCAAAAGTTGATGAACGTATTTACGTTATTTTAAGTTGTTTTCCATTGCTTAATATTATTATTGCATTTAAGACTGTGTTCACACGGAGACTCTTTTTTTTTTGCCTAAACCGGTTTTTTTTTTTGCAAAATGCGGAATCAAGTTGCGGACTCGTGTCGCGTGTCGTGTGATCGCAATTAGCTACACCAATAGAGAATTTGCCGATAATGAGCGTCAGAGTTCTCGTGTAAACGCGGTCTAACGAAACATATTTTATATTTCACATCCATGCATGCATACATACATATGTACATGTGTTTATTTATTATTGTTCGCCACATTTATGCCATATGCCAAATAGCATACTCTTTTGTACTACTGTAAGCCAAACCAAAGGTTACGTTACTGGCAACGCAATCGCTTTTTAAGCCATAAAACAAATGTCAAATGCTGTTGCATGATTTTGCAATTTGAAATTGCGCATGCGTTAATAAGTTTAAAAAGTACATGTTTATTTAATATTTTTGTATTGTTGCACACATATCTTGCGGAAAGTTATAGACAATTTTTTTTTTTATAATTTTAAATTGGAAGGGTAACTAAAAAAAGCACATCATAGCATTATATTTAGCAAATATATTAATTATGCAGACATTTTTATCAAATTATGTTGGTAAAAGGTTCTAAACACACACTTAGCTCGAACATAATTAGCAATTTTAATTATTTAGTGTTTATTATAGACATTAAAAATAAGTTTACGTCTTGTGA
Organism: Bactrocera oleae; assembly: GCF_042242935.1. Taxonomy (NCBI): domain Eukaryota; kingdom Metazoa; phylum Arthropoda; class Insecta; order Diptera; family Tephritidae; genus Bactrocera; species Bactrocera oleae. The sequence goes on along the minus strand of NC_091540.1, from coordinate 59,655,513 downwards.
TACAAAGTTAAACAAAAAAATATGTAATTTAACACTTTTTTGCTAATCAAACTCATATTTGCACTTAAAGCATTGACTAAATAACTGCACTATACATACATTGTACAAGCATACATATTTATATGTGTGTGTTTTCCGTCTTTTTAAAACGATATACTTACACTAGATAGTTTAGCTATGAATAATCAATCTCAGCTTAACTAATGTTTCTACCACAAAAATTAATACAAAGAAAAGAAAAGAAGGAAATGCAAAAGTACATACTCGTACGTAGATTCGATAAATTTGCACCAATTATGACTTCAACAGCCTTGTGCTATTTTTTTATTCTTAAAAATTTATTACTAAAATACAATATTTTTGATGTAAAATAACGCACCTTTCAATAAATCATGTAAATTATGTTTCGAAAAATATAGTAACTAAATTAATATGTAATATATTTTATTTATATACCTAAATAAATTATTGCCATGCAAAAAGTTGTTTTGGTTGGACTTGATTGGGTGAAAGTAAGTAAAGTTTGTTTTCGGAAGGACGGTAGACTTTAATAGAACATACATATATGTAACACGTAAGAAAAAGGCTATTGATAAAGAAAATAAAATGTGAGAACGACTGTGAAAATAGACACCAGTTCCAGTCACACAATTTTTCTAAACTTCGCACATAACCTAATTTTTAGTTTTAACTCCAACGAAATGTTTGTTGCAATTCGAAGCGTACATGAAGTATATAAGTTTATAATAAATTAATTCAAAGACAATTTTTTTATATAATAATACACACATACAATATTCATACTTATATCTTTCAACTATAGCAAATCATTAATTCAAAAGCATCATAGAATTATAAATTATGGTTGGTTTGGCAAACACCCACAGCATGAAAAAAAAGTTTTAAATTGAAACAGCACATTTTAACTTTTATGAAGCACTCTAATCCATTCCTTCTATTTCAAACATAATTAAAATATAATAAACACTTTATATGCACAGATCATCATCTGGATCTTCCTCCTCCTCATCAAAGTCATCGCCATCATCGGGTGTGTAGATAATTGAACTTTCATTAGTTTCAGATGTTCTACAATGACACAAATAACAGTTACATATAATAGCGGCACGAAAACACATAATTTCACAGCGAAAAACACACATACTTTTCATAAGGCAACTTTAGTGTATTGCGCGCAACCATTTCATCTTCATTCAATTCGATTTTGAATGTTGTACCAGGTGTATTCGTAGTTGTTGTTGAAGTAGCTTTGGCTGCTGGTGTAGTCTTTGGTACGTTTTGTAATGCCTCTACTAGGAATTCATTTTTTGTTTTTGTATATGTATATTTTTTGTTCCATACGCCACCACCTGTTTTGCGTGTAACAATGGACAGAGTATTGCTCGTCTCCAAGTGCAATACTAAATCAGCTTGGTATTCGAAAGCGCCTACCAAATATTCGACATGTGGATGTACAAGGTTTGACGGTGTCACCCATAGAAGGATACGTTGCACTTGTTCGCATTGTTGAAGTCTATGTACAAAATATATGATTTTCTCAACACTTTGATAGCACAATAGATCGGCAAGTGGCGGCAAAATGGCATTGCATTTACTTTCATCATTTGCACATTTTTTATAGAAATTTTTGAATGTCGACCAATTTTCTAAATCTGTATTTAATGGCAGTGTTTTTATGGTTGACTTTTCGTCCTGTCCCTGCTCTCGTAGCAGCTGACAGAGTATATTGTGCGCAATCTTCTCCTGAGCTGTTTCGTCTGTAAACAAAGACAAAATTGTATGAATGATGATATGTTGTGAATTATGATAACTTACCAATTATTACCACAAACCGTTCACTAGTGATTATCAAATTTGAAAGCATTGTTTTTAACAGAAATTACGGAAGGCAAATAAAATAAAGACAAATCTGCAGAAACACGCTAAATTTTTTTATTTACACAACTGCACTATCTTCTTCTTCTCTTTGTTACATGACATTCACAATAGTGTGCATTTTAATTACATAAATTTTATTGTAACATTAAATAATAAACATTATTTGAAAATTTAATTTAATTTGAGGACAGTGTGGTTTTTTAAGTGCTTTCATGTTGAAAAAGTGGAATAGCGCTGGTTAAGCGCTTTTTACTGGTATTAAGTTTTGTGAAAGTTTACGACTTTGCAGCAATCGGAACGCTATTGGTCTAATTAGGTAAGTAGCCGCCAAGCCAACATTTCGGAAATTTTTGTTAATTGTTTCTATACTATACACGTTTTTATTGTTGTTACAGCTGCATAAAACAAATAGTTTAGAAGATTACTGCCGTTTGATAACCTTCGACCGAATTCAAGCTAATCTGTGTTCATTTCGTTACGTAGTCCCTTTATAGATATTAATGTATTTATTCAGCAGACCAGTGCGCTTCACATTCGTAGTAGCAAAATTCAATTTTCAAAATTTGAGGTCAGAAAGGTGAACAAAGAAATCTGACACTGTTTCAAGACATATTGGTTCATTATTCTAAGAAGATTTCCGGTTAGATATTTGTTATATATCTATAACAGTTTGTGCTTTCCCGGTCATATTTTGATAATTAAATTATTTATAATATTTACAATAACAACAAAATACTTCGATAGCAGATTATCTGTATGGTATTTATATTGTTTTTGTCAATTAACCGCCATTTGTTTATATTGATATGTACTCACTTCCTTGCTGACACGGCGTATGAGTGATTTTGCTTTCAAACTTATTTGTTGCAAATTAATCTGTTACACACACAGGTGTTGGCAGAATAAAATCTTTTTAAAACTCGTTAAAAGTAAATATTTGATATTCTTTCAAAATTCAATGGAAAAAATAACGCAGAATCCCCGACTATAACCTTTTGTTGGATCGCTTATCGTATATTGTTGAAAGTGATTTACAGAAATCCTAAAATAAATCTCTACAAAGCTTTGATATATGTACATGTAAAGGGTCTACCAGCAAGAACGACGTCTTTGAGCTCATCGAGCATTGCTGGTTGATTGGCGTAATCTTTTGATTTAACAAACTCCCAAAGAAAATAATCTAGAGGTGTTAAATCATGATATTGGCAGCCATTTCTCGAAATTAAATATGAGGCGACGCACCGTCTTGTTGGAAATAAAGATCGCTCGCGTCGATTTCATCAAATTCCGGGGAAAAAAGTCGGTCAATATCGTTTTATAATGCTCGCTATTGGCGGTAACGGCATTTCCTGCCTTATTTCGAAAGAAATAATGCTCGATGATGCCGCCATACTACAGTTCGCACTCAACGGTCACATTTTGGGGATACAGTTACATTTCCTGAACTACACTAAGCCAGAAATGGGCGTCATCTAAGAAGATGATTTTTCGAAGAAGCATGGCCGCCATGAGTTGTCATCCCTATTGGTAGCCGCTGTACATGTTCTATTTCCTCTTTTGGGTAACAGCTGGCATTGCACCATAATGAGGAACCGTAATTTTCAAAAGTTCAAAGAGAGCGCAAACTTGTTGATATTAGAATGGCGCTTCCGAATACAAAAAGACAAGAGAATTCTGAGTCGATGGTATTCGAACATATGTATGTATGTACATAAGTATATACAAATATTATTATTATTTATGTATTAAGCTTAGATCAAAAGTTGGCCGCAAATAAAATCAATTGCAGAATTGAATTAAATGTGGAGCGCTTAAAATTTTTGCTTGATTGTATGTATGGATGTATGTGTGACTATGTAAAAGTACATGCAAATATATAAACAAGCTTAGTTTGCATATTGATTTACACATATATAAGTAGATTTAATTGCAGATAGCTACGTATTATGTAAATTCTTTTGCTCACTTGTGACTTTAAAAATGCGCGCATTTTGTATAAAAAATAGAAACAATTGTGTTTTACTGTTTGTATATATGTAAAATATAGTATATAAATTTTGTCCGGTTGTAATGTTAGTATAATGTAATCAAACAATACTGCTTGTTTGATACAAAAATGTATAAATACCATATCTTGTATATATATGTATATACATATACATATGCATTTAGCAATATTTTTAATACAATTCTTCAATATGTAAATATGTATGTATAAACAGTTTTTTTATTATCGCATTTATATTAATTCTTTAGCATGCCATACGACAACTGCATGAACAAAGCATTACAAATAAACAATCGGGACAGTCTTGCCGTGATTGCAATAAAACAACAAATCTCGCTCTTATAGTCAGCCGTGATAACTGATCAGCTGGCCACAACAATTAAGGACTTGTTGATGAGCCGTAATATGTATGTATGTACACATGTAGTAACGTATAGGGTCACCCACTACATACTCAAAATATTTGTACAATAATTAGCAGTCTCTTCAGATTACTATCGGCTCTGTGAAATACTGGCGGTAATTTTGGAGCACCTTCTTTTTGATTGCATACTCGAGTAGGGAGCGAATTGACATTCTGGATCCAATAAAAATTCTTGAATTAATTAGAGAGCCAGGGCCTGTACGTGGAAAGGGGAGTGAACAGATCGCAGTGCTTACGGAAGGTATTTGGCGATTGGGATCTAAGTTACAATAATAATCAAAAAATCTTCATCTCTAATGTCGTTGTAATTTCCTAAGAAATTTTCACTGATTCCTTCAAATATGGCTCGTTTGGGTACCATACATATAAATATAATGTATGAATAAATCGTTCACAACGTTTTCCAATTAGACCACCAAGTGAACAAAAGAAGAAAGGAATTTAAGGAGGGAAACCAGTTTGGGAGGCTGAAATTAGAGTGTTTTTTTCAGATTTTTTTTAACTGAGAAAGAATACTTAGAATTCGCTTAAGATTGCAGAGTAGCTTATTCCTATTTTAAACTTTACTTTTACATTTTTCGATGCCATTTCGACCGCAAGTGGTGGAGTTAGAGCGCGGTGTCCATTGACGATCGCCATCAGAGTTGACTGCTGGCGTGACACCTGAAGGTCACAGTTTTTAACTGAAATCATTAATTTTTTTTCCTTCGTTAATAACATATTTTCTAAGAATATGAATCAAACTCTAACCAAAAGAGTTGAAAATTAAATGTTTTGGAAGTGTTTGAACAAAATGTTATATTTTTATATCAGTTTTTTTCACCTTTCTTGCAACAAAAAAAAATATATTTTACTTAATAATATCATTTCAGAATTTGGTTCATATTTTTCGGACTTGAGTAAAGAATATTATCACAAATTTTCAGATCGATTCGTGCTACGATTCCCGCAAGTTGAAAAAAAGTCGTTTCAAGAAAAACGCATTTGAAAAAAAGTGCGCTTTGCCACTGAATTGACCGGTGTTTACCTTAGTGCTCATATCATCGGAACTAATTAGAATTTCGCTTTGAAACGTTATGCAATAAAAAATCGATTTTTTTGAATAATCTAAACTGATTTCCCCCCTTAAATACATAAACCTTGGGCTATTCGGATCAGCTTAAACAAGTAGCCCTAGGTTATTGGTTAAAATTATAGATTAAAGAACCCAGTTGCGATCCCAAATTTTCCACGGCGTAAATTAATTTTTATAGCGATCAAAGACAAACTTTCTAATTTCGACCATAAAAAAGGTTCCTGAAAAAATCTATTCAGCCGCCTTCATATATTATTCGGAGAAAAAGTTGTCTTTAGTAAATTGGCTCTGTTGTTAGCCTTTGGACGTGCGCTATATAAGTCTGATCTGTTCCAATTACATAGTTCCGATGGTCGTGGGAAGGGCTGTTTTCTTTCTAATATCGGACCGTAGACTTAATACTTAGTTCAAATTTAAAAAATATTTAAAAAAGTCTTTATCTTGATTTTGTACGGTCATATAGTATGTGCATGCTATAGTGATCCGATCTGAACATTTTTTACGGAGGTTGTAGCGTTGCCCTGCACAATAATCTGTGCCAAATTTTATGAAGATTTCTGGTCTATACAACAATTTGATTTTGATCGATCAGTTTGTATGACAGCTATAAGCTATAGTGGTACGATATTTGGCGGTTTCGAGAAGTAAGCGGCATTTTGGGGAGACTAGTTCGCGTATATACAGACAGACAGACGACCTGCCAGCCGGACATGGCTAAATCGACTCAGCTCGTCATGCTGATCATTTACTTATATACATATGTACATACCTTATAGGGTCTTCGTCATTTCCTTCTGGGTGTTGTAAACATACTTTATACTCTTCTGCCTATAACAACTCTACTCCACAATATTTTATCTCAACAGATAGTAGTTTATACTCAAGTAACACTGAACGCTCTGTCTTATGCTATAAAAATGAGGTTAGTCATCTTTAGAAATCCTCATCTGTAAATAGACACTGATCCAAAAAGGAACGCAGAAGATTGCATCAATATACACTAGTCTTCTCGCAGTTTTACAGAAGTACAGCCGTGAGCGTTATGAATGAAAAAGCAAACTATGGACTCTTTTATACTTAAGTATTTATATGTACATAAAAACTGTATGACAAAGCCTTTCAATTGTTCCATAAACTTTTAGTCTAAGAAAGACACTACAAGTATTTGACTATGAAACACTAAACGGGTAAGGACTTGCGCTAAGCTACTGATGATTATAATCACTAACACTTTTATGGATGGCATTAACTGTATATGTATGTATATCAAGTACATAGCCATGCATACAAACATATAAATACAATTATTTACATATTATTTACAAATTAGCCACTATCAATCAGCTTCTTTATAGCGGTATTTTACCGCTGCATGTAAACGCAGTCACTCTTAGCTCTGATCTGTCCACCCGCGCATTATGTACTTGCAACAGCCAGACTTAAGGGTATATTCGAAAAACTGCTGCTTTCAGTTCGTTTTATGCCGTTGTCAGCGCAATTGGCTGCGCGGCTTGAATAAAGGCAAAAACAAAACAAAGTAAGCGCGTGTGCTGTAGACAACTCGAGCGTTTGAGCGAAATTTCGACAAATTCTTGCACATGCATACGCACGTACATATGTAGGTGTATTGGTGTATAAACAAAAAAATATGTATTGGTATTGATATACAAGACAACAGAAGTGAAATAAACACAGAACCGTGCAGCGCCAAGCAAAGAGCAACCGCGAGTTCGAGTCTTCAACGCCGCGCCACAGCGCCTCCGCTCCAACAGCGATCAGTCTCAACACTCATTGCTTTTAGTTGCGCGCGGCGTTCGCCTGACAGCACATTCGTCAGAATCATCTAGTTCTGCTCGCTAGCCACGGTCACACAGTCTCTCCCGAATTATTTTCTACTTTTACCAAATATAAATTATTGTTGTTTTTGTAACTTTTATTTTAATTTCCACTGCGTCACCTATTGTTGATAATTATTCTATTTGGTCTGTAATTAGTTGTAGTGCAATATTTAGTGACACAAGTCCAACAATAACAAAAAAAACAACAACAAATAGTGCAGCTACATAAATAGTGTGTGTGAGTGTGTACGCGTTTTGTGGTTAACAGCTGGAAGGCGATAAGCGGAGTTACTTGCACTTTGGTTAGCACCCACAGCTTCACACCGTTTAGTAGAGCCACACTTGCGGTAAGTTTTTTCTAGGAAATCGAGTTAAGTATAGTTTCTCATGACAGTGAACTAAATAATTAGAATGCAGCCACGTCGATTACTTGTAGGCAATAATCTGCGGTTTGCAAACCTAATTGCCCATATAAACGCTGTGTGAGAGCGTGAGTATTGTGAGCAATTGCAGGCAGTGTTGTGTATTTCCGAGCTGCGGTACATACATATAAATAAATAAATATATATATACATACATATATGTATATATATATGAACTGAATTAATCGTGTATGCAGATATGAGGTTTTAGAAAAAGAAAAATCACCAAGCTAAGTGAAAGACTTTGTTTACTCGTATTTGTGAGAGACAATAAATTATATTTACTGGCTTAAATGGAGACAAAGAGTTGATCCACATACTATTTTTTGTATATTTACAGGTAAATATTGTAAAATTTTAGCAAAGTTAAAAAACTTCTAAATAAAAAAAAAATATAACAATTCGCATTAATTGTTGTGCTTTAAGAATTTTCGGTACTAAATTGTAACTATAATGACTAACGCAATTGTTTTATGTAACTATATAAAGGCTTTAGACCACTAATTTTAGTCTTTAAGTAAAGTAAAAAATGAAAAAGCTTTTATTTTTAAAAAATTGGGGTTTTCGGTACAAAATTGTACCTATAATGACAAAGGATTTTTTGTCGTCTGACTATACAAAACCTTTAGACCACTAATTTTCGCCTTTGAAGAAAATGAAAAATGAAAAAGCATTTATTTAAAACAAAGTTGGTATTTACGGTACAAATTAGTACCTATAATGACAAAGAAACTATTTAATTAAAACTGAACAAAGCCTTTAGATGACAAATATTAGCCTTTAAATAAAGTGAAAAATGAAAAAGCATTTTTTTTATTTGCATTTACGGTACCAAATCGTACCTTTACTGATAAAGAAACTATTGTTATAAAACTTTTTAAAAATTCTACTTCGGGTCGTAGATACTACTGTATAATATTAAAAACAACGACATTAAACTATTTTATCAGAAAAACGCATAATTTAACATTATCGGTACAAATCTCCGCACCCTTTTTTGAATAAATTTTACTACACAAAAGTATTTAGAAATTGTATAGCATACTCAGTAAAATAATAGTTACATTAATATTATAATACAAAAATGTATTCCTCATTTTGCATTATCGGTACAAAAATGTAGCTAAAACGGTATAACTGTTCACGATAACTATTAAAAAATAATTAAATAAAACTAAGACACTAATTTCACTAATATAAATCTATTTATACTGGAAAAGTAAATTTCTTGCATTAACGGTACAAATATTTATTTATGTATATTGACTTAACACTTTTTCGGAAAAAAAAAATATTATTAAATGCTTTTGCTAGCATTATGTCATACTTAGATCAATTATTTCAACCTTTTGATACAGAAAAAACTAATTTCCTTTTTCCTGTCATTTGCATTTTCGGTATAAATTCTAAAGCTATTTTAAGATGTGATATGACAGTTTAATTAATACCATGTATTAACATATGATAGGTGAAAATATATATGGTAATATATATTTTTTAAATATCTTACAAAAATTTGTTACAAAAATATACCTATAAAAATTCACATATTATTCGAAATAATATAAATTTTTTTAATACCACATATGATATATGTTATATACACATATATATAAAGTTATCAAGCCATATTAAGTTAAATAATGAGAAAGCCTTTTATTTTTGCATTTTCGGTACAAAAAATTACCTTTAAGCACCAGACTAATATCTTCTTCTCGTCTTCATTCTTATCTTAATATTCTTGTTGTCATAATAAACGACTTAAATTACGTTCTTATCGAGATAAGTGTCTAAAATACGCAATGACAAATAAATTATCATAAAAAATTATTTGCCCTCACTTATTTTGGCTCCAAAAAAAATGTTTCGCAATCAATTTCGCATTTAATCATTGAGATTTTTTAAGAATTTATAATAATAGAAGTTTAAGGTACAATACCAATTTGGGTACAATAGCACAACACTGATAAGTTCACACGCTTGCTATACAAATGTATAAGTATGTATGTATATATGTGTGTTGTTCGAGTACACGCAGAGATAGTACACTGGTCTCCATATCTTTTATCTGTCCAAAAGCTCTAAAGAGTTAAACAACAGGTAATTTCCGTTTTGTTTGTGCTCTTAAAAAGCTTGTTATTTTCGATTACAATGTTCGCTCTTCAACTTGAATCACGGAGAGCGCTGCCATGCTGGTGTAACTGGACTGAAAATTGTGCTTCAATTTAGTAAAACTTATTGGTATCGGGTTTGAGAGATTTTGGTTTAAAAACATTTCATTTATATAAACGAAACGCCTGAAGATTTCGATATTGAAAATCTAATTATGCAAGTTATTGATTTTGAAAAAAGAAAAAATTGTAAATAATCAAAAGTTGAAGTATTCATTTACTTGATATTATGAAACGTTGATTCATTTTTCGAAAGTGAACAAACTATTCGTTTAACTAAGGTCTTGTTTAGCAGTGAGTGAAATATTCGAGTAATAACTCTTTTACTCTCAATTTAAACATATGTATGTATATTGGAAAAAGTTTGTTTCATATATCGATTTTGAAAAGAAATAACAAAATTACTTATAAATTTTCGACAAGATTTTTTATTAAAAATTTTTCGGTATTTTAGAACTGGTATAAGTCTTCAATAGTTAAATCTCAAACTGGAGTAAAAATTTATCTGAACGGCTTCAAAAATATTAGCACAACTAATAGTTATATTAGTGGAATTCGATCCGCAAACGTTGGAGAGTAGTGAATCGAACAAACTATTAGTATAAATTATATAGAAGGCTAGAGAGTTTACGACTTTAATGAGTTAGCCAAATGCTATCTTGCATTCACTTCAATTGGATAACCTTGCTTCTTGTTTTTACTTTAAAATAGTTTGAGAAAAGTGAGGATCTGAAATTTAGCGAGCAAAGAAGTGACTAAACGAAAACGCTATTGAATTATTATCAATAAAATGCTAGATTAATGAGGTCGGTATTTAAAAATAAAGTGTTGAAAAAGTTTAATTAAGATGCAAAGCATATATTTTCAACATTAAAAATCATTTTGATACTTGAAAAACAAATTTGGCAAGTTTTAAACAAAAATTTGGTGCACAAATACAAGCGTAGTGGCAACACCACCCACGGGTGTCCAACTCCACTTTCGGCTTTTGGCTGCGTAGCGCATGAAGGCACCATATGTTTGAAAATTTTCGCTGTAAGTATGTTTGTTTGTGTGTATATTATTGCTTTTTGAGGAAAATCATTGCAAGTCCTCAGCCATTTCGCGCTGCTTCCGCATCCTTTCAGTTTGCTGCAGCGTCTTTGCGTCATCAGTTGTGAATCAAATAGCAGTTCGCGATGAGTGAACGCCTTGTGATTTGATTTGTTGAACAAAAAGTTAAAAAGAAAACTCAGTGCAAGCAATTAATCAACTGGTTGTTGTGTGACATTTTTCTTTTTCACTTTTCATTTTCGCACCAAGTGAGGTTCAAGCTCAAGTGTGTTGCAGACAATTGCCTTGTTGTTGTTTATATGTACAACATTTATTAAAATTGCGACTTTGCACAGAGGAAAAGATAAGTGTTAAGCAACAGGCAAACGGCGAGGCAACGAAAGAGGAAACAATGAAGATTCCAATATTCATTATAGGCAAGTTGGAAAATATTTTTGTAGGCGAATTATGGAAAAATATGAAAAGGATTGTTATTTTTGGAATAAGCCGATTTTTATGGAAAAAGCTGATATTGCTAAATTGATGAAATATTTTTGTGCAACTGCATGTACATATGCACTTGTATTCATATGTATATATGTATATGTATAATATGTACAGGTTTATATTAAGTATAATATGAATTCATAAAACTGATTTCGGACTGCATACCAAAATTTTATCATAATAGGTATATCTGCATGTTAATAGGTATGTGAAAATACATATATTCAAGTGAATATTTTGTACATACATATTTACATATAGGTATATATAAAAAACATGTATATATGTACACATTAGGGTGAGCCAAAAACTAACCTATCTAATTTATGGGTTAAAAATGATATACATATATACAAACAATATACATATATACATAGGAAAATAATCCTTGCAAGTCAAGGTTTTTAACTTAATTTTAAAAGGTGAAATTTTTTCAGTTAAAAAATTGCTATTAAAAAGCTTTGAAAACTAAAAAATTCAAATATTCAGTTTTAGTGTTATTTTTTATTTATAAATAAAGTTTATACTTGACAAAAAACGTATGCTCACATAAAATAAAATTCGTTAAAAAATAACGTTTATAATATAGATTGGTAAAAAAAATCCTATATTTCCATTCTTCATTTTCCGCCCAGTATTTTGGCGCAGTCGATAAAAAGGTCTGCTGATATCTCCAGTAGTTTAAAAAATTCTAACGATATCCTTGTGATAAAATCGCTAACATGATGAAGATTAAAAATTTTTCGTTTTATTTACCATTTTCGAAAACTTTTTGGTCACAAGATATATCTTTTATTTATGCTCTACCAAAATACGGGAATATTTTTTGCTGAACAGTATAAAATATAGTGTTGATATTTTTAATGAAAAAATACTTTTTACTTTTTTCAAAAATTTTTCTTGTAGTGATACAAGGGTTTATTATTCATGAATATCACAAAAAATGATTGCAAAAGACGCTGGCGTAAGTGCATTATATAATATTTGGGGGTGATTACTTTCAAGTGGACAAAAAAGATATTCATAAATAAATAAACACTTTCTTAAGAAATACAAAATACGCTATACTATTGGAACAAACCTCGTATATAAGTTATGATCTTATATATTCGTTAGCTTAGTTTCTGGCCCAACTTATTTGTATATTTATCTTGCCCCACAGGGATGTTGTTTTTCCTGTATATAACTTCTTTTTAACGCATCATTTAGATAAGTTAGTTTTTAGGCCCACCTTAATATACATATGTCCATTTATAATACAATCATTCAAAGCTATTTTTACTTTATTATTGACATGAAATGGCACAAGGGACTGATATTGTCGGCTTGGCAATTCGTGGCTATCTCCTCTGTAATCGTTTTCATAACCGCGAAATGATATTATACGAGAAATTAATGCTACGGCAGACAAGTGTCTGAAGACTGTCGATGCAAAAATGTTTGGAGTCAGCAACAGAAAATCAATTGAAATAAAAGATAGTCAGTGAAGTAACAAATACAATAACATACACCCTTAAGTAGGAAATCGCATATGTTAAGATAGTCTTATAAAAATTTCCTTCAAAGTTGCTATGCTGATGACCAGTTAACATTCGGCTTCAATAGACTATTGAAATCGACATTAGAGTAAGCACACTCTACTAAATTAATTTCTAAATAAAAAATATTCGAAAAGTCCAAAACTTTGTAATATATATCACAATTTTTACAATTTTGCTCATCCTAATGCTGGAATTAGCAACCTAGAACCCATCTTTACTTCGTATGATCCCAATCTATTCTACTATACTAGCTATATAGGGTTAATTTAGAGAAAATTTTGATTCAGTGTTATCAGCTTAAATTACAGAATTTTTAGGGGAAACATTATCAAGTTATGGAAATTCAGAAACCTTCTTTTTCGTACAACATTCACAGAGTAATAAAATTTCGAATTTGCGATATTGAGATATTTTATTTATAGTAGAGAACTCTAGTAGAAACGCCACTTTGTAAAATCAAAGGACAATAAATGTTATAAATTTTTTTTTAATATCGCATGCTATATAAATTAGTACTACTTTTGAGTTTAACTTTTTTACCTCTAACGAATATTTGATAGATTTGATGAGAGATTGTGTCCACTTACTTTCTGAATTTTATTAATATATCTGATATATTTTGGGATATATACGTTATAAAATCAGTCTGAAGGTAATCGTTATATTTGTTATATTTGTTATATTATATAAGAAGGTGTGGACTCATTTCAACCTTTTTAGGGATTATTTTCCTGAGTAACTATTTATACTAATCGATCTACAAGTATATCTATAAAATATTATAAGTGCTTAATTGCGGGAACGCATAGTAATATATTCAATGTATGGAGACTAGGGAAACGTATAATCAGAATTCATACAGCTATTGCATAAAACCACAGAATATTGAAGAAAATTTTTCAAACTTTCTTTACTTAGTTCTAATAATAGTTTCCAAGAATTTTGGCATGCATTAAGTTAAAAATTTATATTTTTAAAGTTAAGCGAAGAAAAGCTTTCACCTCAATGACAAAGTCAAAGTCACTTTTTTCTTTCTTTCAGAATATCAGTGCATACTCGTATACCATAAATGTGAAAATTGTTACCAGAGCAAAAAAGCTTAACAAAGATTAAACGTCGGATTATTATTATTACTCACACGATTCTGCGAATATGCAGATATTACAAAAAGAATAATTGCAAATAATTATGCACATAATTAAATCAAGTACTTTATTACTATTGTAGCAGTAAAATAATAAAGCAAAATGTATTATATTTTTAACAAGTATTCAATGTACAATTTTCCTACTGTATTTGAGTATCTTAAAAAACGACCTGTGAATTGCATATTGCACTCAATGACAAATGAATTAATGCTTAGAATACCTGACAGAGTTATAAAATGTCGTTCCCTATTTGGCGCAGTTCACTAAACTCACTATGTAACACTCTGAGGGTTAAGAGTACCAAAAGTAATACATTAGATACTTAGAAGGTAGTCGGCCAACAAGCCAACACAGTTTGTATAAAGAAATAATATTTAAGTAAAAGAGAATGTTAAGAAAAAAAAAATTGTCAAGCAAACTACATGTCAATACGGTCTTCAGTTCCACAAGTAACCTCCTTGAAGATTTGCAACATGGTGAATTGACGAAAGTTTTATTCCATAGCGCTTCTCTAACATTTCTTACTGTCAAAAAAAATAGTAAAATAGAAAGCTGTCAAATCGTATTCATATTCTGCAAGCATTTGCTATTATGACGTCAGTAAAACAGCTGATATTGTCAAAATGTTTGAAACAAAACATAGGCCGTATTACCTAGATGTGCCGAAATCAGCCATTCTAACTGCATAGTTAATAAGTTTTTCTTTTGCATCTGGAGATTATGTCTCTTGTTTTGGACCACTCATTTTTTCTTTAAACTGTGCCGTTGCAACAAGTTGTCCTTAGTTCTGAAACAAATCTTTATAATTTAACGAAGACGAAACTATTTAATTTAGAAATAAAGAACAGTTTTCCGATTAAGAATAATCTGAAATACCAAAAAAAGAAAAAAAATCAGCAATTATAAAACTACGCTATATTTTCCAAATTCAATTTTCAGAATAAAAGAATTAAGTACTATGTACGCGTATGATTCATCATAGATCTTTTCTGTAGATAAAACTGTCACGCAAATATTTTTTACGTGGCGCCAATATTGACAAATAAACTAAGATAAGATTAGCGGCTCTGCATTTAATCGCTTCATGCTTTTAATTGCGGTTCAAGCGTTATGAACTTGTGAAAACCGCATTCAATGATTAATTGCACTAAAATGAGGTCGCGATGTCAACATAGTGGGATAACAGTAAAAACGTTGCGTACAAATATTTTAATCTTCATTCGAAGCTGTCACTACTGATCAATAAGATAACCTTAAGTCACATGTAATTGAATTTTATGTTTTGTGCGCTGATAAGACCACTTCATATGTAAAAATATTATATGTATAAAGTGGGTACAATTCGAAATCATGAAGCTGTCATATAGATAGCTGGTGTAACTTGAAAAATTATAATTGATAAAAATTTAATTTTAGTTGCAAACTTGGAGATTGTATTAAAGATAAGTTATCTGCCATCACGAGCGAACAACAAATACTTCGTACCGTTTAGGCTGCCTAGAGTTAATAGGCTGAAGATGAGATATTAGAGATCTGCCAGTACATAGAGAAGCCAACCTGACTTTGTGTAAGCTTAAAACATTATGAACGGTACCTAAAGCTCTTAGAAATCTTTCTAATATTATCTCAGACAATCAAAACAATTATTCAGATTTTGAAAACGAAAGTAATTAATTTATAATAAATAACCAGTTCGTAAGAAAACGTTTATAAAATATAAATGTTTTATAATTGTCAATGTTAAACCTTCGAGGGAATTTCTGAGAAGAAAAAAACTCTTAAAATCCAATACACGGTCGGTTCATAGAAATGTCGCTTTTTGCCAAATAATTTGACATTTTCGTAGGTATTTTACTAGAAAAAGGTTTTAATATCTATCATACTTTTGGAGAGACCTTGAAACCTGTTAGCACCTTAATTTGGAACAGATTATCGAGACAGGTATTATAACACGGAAGATCGATGGAACATGCGAGAGCTAGAAAATATATAGACCAATTCTCATATACAATTTGAAACATTCGAACACATTTTACAAGAAAAAGCTGCTAACATCTGTCAGCTTCGGTGTGGCTTCGAAACCTATAGGACCTATTTTGACAGAATATCAAGACAAATATTTGAGCGGTAGCTCGGTGAAACATCTGATAAAGGTGTAGGCGTCTATTATATTATATAATACAAAATACAAAATTTACCACTTGTGTTACAAAGTTAAAAAACTAGAAAACATTTTTACTTCGGCTGCATCGAAGCTAGAATATAATACCTTTTACAGATGCATTTCTTATAGCACAAAAATGTATAAAAAGGGTATAAAAAGATCTTTATCTTGATTTTGATCGGTCAGTTTATATAGTGGTCCGATCTACAGCATTTGTTCGGAGATTGTTGCCTCCGACAATATTTTGATCGGTCAGTTTTGTATGCAAAACATGATATATGCATGTATCAAAGCGATAACTCAATAACTGAGGGACTAGTTCGCCTATATACATACAGACAGGCAGATAGACGGACAGATCGTCACCCTGATCATTCACGCTTATATTTTAAAGGGTATCCAAAGTTTCTTTTTGCGTGTTAGAAACTACGTGTCATACATATTATGCCCTGTTCAGGGCAAAAGTATGGTTAATTAAGAAATCGAAAAAATTTTGATAATTTTCAACTTGATTAAGTCTATTTTTTGCGCACTCTACCGCAAACACAAAACTTTAATAGTGCACAAAAAACGTCAAAATTGAAACTTATCTGGCACTCAAGAGGTTAATACAATGTAATAGCAGTCGTGCCGATAAATATTCATATGCTTGCGCACATACAAATTTCCATATGCCAGTGAATAACATAGTTTTGCAAATGCAAATTGAAAATTCAAAACAATTACAATAAAAATAGAAACAAATCTGCCCACATACGTGCAAGTGTATATGTGTGTGTGTGTGTTCTTTTGATGGCAATCATATTGATTGACTAATGACTGTTGTGTGAGTCATTAAAATTCGATACAGGTGCAACCGCGCCGGTGTACAATAGACGCTGGCTGTTGGGCGGCAAAACAATGCAGAAATCAATCTCGGCAAAATTCCAAATGTTCACACTTTTAATTCCATTTTGGAAAAGTTTGTATGTATATGTATGTGGTTTTTCTGATTATTTAAAAAAGTTGTTGCTTACTATCACAGTTCGGTATTCAACTACAGATCATATCAACTTCCTCATACATATATAAAATGTTGTGCGTCAAAAAGGGTATGTGGAGTTGAAGGTGTGGTCGCTTATCAATATCACTTGACGAAAAAATGTATTTTTCTTTACAGAAATATTGTATATTGAAGACTGCCAAATTATTTTTTTTTTTTTTTTAGAATTTTCAACTTTCTTAAAATACTCAAAAGACAAGAGCGATCAATTGAGTTTAATTAGATATTAGATATACAATTTTGAGTCGGAAACTATGCGACTGAGTTAACTGTGGAGAATTAGTGATGACTGACGTCTCTGGATTCCTTAGCCTCGAGGCTTGTCGGTAGATTTAAAGCAGGAAATGTTAAACACCTGAGCTTACTTCAGTTATAAAAATATCTCGAAAATAAACAACAGAATTCTGGAGAAACCGCACTTTAAGGAAACGGATCGAGCCAATTGAATTTTGACGCCAAATTCTCCGTTTTGTTATTCGAAAAATGGAGCGTCAAAAGAGAAAATTTTTATATTAACTGCGATTGGTTGATAAATTTTATTGAATGAGGAGTGTTTTCAAGTATGTATTACCCACGGAATGAATGAGCCTTCTTAGGATCGATAGCTATTTGGGGAAGCATTTTCTGATGTTCTAGAAATTGTTTTGCATTTGAAGAACAGTGTTGTTATACTTTTCTAAAAAGTGTGATTTTGAACTGAACACATATGCAAATGGAAGGTCTCTCGTTAGATAAGAAATAGTCTTTAAACAAAATAAGCCAAGTAATAAATGGTGCAGAGAAGTACGCGAAGGTGCCGCTTTAGCTTTGAGATGGTTTTCGGTATGTTTGAGACAAGATTTTTAGAAAAGAATTAGGGTTCTTAGTGAATGAAACTATGAGGCTTGATTCTTCAAAACTTAACGACTGGGTGCTCAAATAAGATCTAGTCTAAAGAAAGGGTTTTAGGCTTATGTGAAAGGCCATGTTTTAACTGGCTTCAATTAGAATTTAGTGTTTTGGTTTAGAGATCGTCTTAGTGTACTTATTAGAATTCTGCATTAGCGCTACGCAAAGTCTTGATTCGATTATAGTTTCGATATAATAGCGGTCACCATTTGTCAGGCAATGTCAAACCAACATTCGAGTTTTTCCATTTTTCACGAAAAAAAATCTCACAAACTCCATAACACCGAACAAATGTTTGGAAAACCGCAATTAAAAATAAAGAAGAAGTAAAAGCGCCAATTATATAACAGAGGTTTACGAGCTCTGCTATTTACTGAGACCACAGATCGATACCACAATCCAGGAACTGATAGTAAAGCCGATCGAACATAGATATTGTGGTTGTAAGCAATAACGTCTTGAGATTTTTTTTTTTTGCTGAAGGAATGTAAATATAAAATATTTCAATTGCTATTTTTGTTGTACCTTATCTTAGATATAAAAATTAAGGCGTTTTCTTCTATATTGTATATTCAATGGCACATTAAATAAATACGGCAACCACAGGAGTATTTTTATAGGTTAGTTTTGATTATTTTAAATTTTACTAGATACCTTCTATGTTGTTAAACTTTAAATTCTTAAAAAATATTGAAAAATTTCTCTCATTGAGGAACATTGGCAACTCTACTAAGTAAAATTTAGAATTCAAACGTAAAACGATATTTCGTAATAAATTTACAATCGTCGAGACAAATCGTCACACATTTTTATTTGCAAATATTATTTAGATGGTTTGATTGATTATTTTTTAACACATACTTGTGTACTTTAAAAATATATTTACACATACTTACATATATACATATTTACCTAAATACGGATAAACGTGTGAACGCCTTCGATCGGAGCATGAAATTACACATACATATAAACATAGTTACTTGCAAATCGGTTAATTTGTGTACTTAAACAAAAACATTAAGGTTTGTGCACTCATACATACATACAAACATGCAAACTAACGTTAAAATGGCAAAGTTGCGAAAAATTTACCTGTCTGCCATTTGTGTTTACACTTGACGCTTGAAGCCTGAACGAATTGTATACATAATATGCACAAAATAATAACATATCTCATGCGATATTTATGTTGGTGTCCAACCCTAAAATTATCGCATGCGATATTTTCAGCTGTGTGTGTGCTTGTGAGTTGGCGTTTGAACTACTTAGGAGCTTTTTCTACTTTTTTGCGCAAAACCTTTGTGAGTACAGTATGCGTGCATATTATTAGAGACCAAACCTTCACCAACTCATTTAAAAAAAAATCATATAAAATGTAAAAAAAATAAGAAAAAAAATTAAATTCGTTTACACCGAATCTAGAATACGCTTACAAATAAATAAATGCTCCATCTACAATATTTTGAGAGGTATACTTTTTATATATTTATATATTTTTTAGCAGAATGGATATTATTGAATTATAGGAACCCTTTTGGAATATTTTTGAAGGCCTTAAACCTCTCTATTTATTTGTACCCTTAATACTGTTCACTTTGTTATTGAATTAAATTTAAATTAAAATTAGCGAATGGCAACCCTACTGCTGGAAAATCTTACTCACTTCAAATAAAAAAATTTCAAAAATTTATTGAACTGCTATTATTATATAAAACATATGTTACTTATTTCTTAACACAGCCATGCACTCACATATATACATACATACATATATACCACACAATTAACGCTTTAATTATTCAACACATTTTTTTATTATTGGAGCCCACAGCGCATATAAATATTTCTGATAATTGTGAGGAACAGTATTGTCAAAAGAAATTCAACATGAAATCTGAAATACAAAACTTAACTAACTGCAGCCCATAGTTTTGGAGTCCTTTTTCATTTTAGACTCTAAAATTTAGAGATTTTTATTAATGTTAGTCACCGCTCTTTATTTCAGCTATATAATGGTGCCTCCGAGAGAGTTTCATTTGCAAATAATTGTCGGGGTCTATCATAAGAATAATCAACAATCAGATGTTTTTTGGGATTAATGGACTTGGGTGGTTGTAATCTTTTTAAATTTACGTGATATGTCGGATCCCCCTTTTAGTCCACGAATTGCATCCAACTCCTAAATACTATATAAAATGATTTTTGTGTTTACAAACCTTATGTCGAATATGTCGGTCAGTATGTGAATTATTTATTTATCAAATAGCTTGGAAATGTGTTTCCGATTATACGTTAGCAATGTCGTAGGTTAATGCAACAAGCTTAGATCTTTCTCTGCGCCTGTATAGTGATTTTCAACTTACCAGCTGCCTTTAAACTGTTTAGGTTGTTCGAAATGTCTGATACTTTAATGAAAATAAGTGGACACATTTTCTTAAAGCTATAAAATTATATGAAACCATCAATATCAAAATATTACATCAAACCATAAATATAAATGTATTGGTCTTGGTCTAAAACTCATATATCATATTCATATATGATAATTAATTCCCATCCTTTGGTTGACCTTTTCCACATCACCTTAATTTAGCCTCTTCGGTTGAGTTTATATCACATATATCCTATTTGATGATGATTTAAATATACAATAATTTTAGCTGATGCTAATAAAACTGAGTGAGTCTATGACCCATAACGCAATATAATAAAATACCAAATTTTATTGTAATCCATTCAAGATTTCGTCGAATAATGATTTTTGTTTTGCCACACCTGAAGATATTTCCCCTGCTTTGAACCTTGCAAGTTGTAAGAAGTAAAAATGTTCGGTTACGCCCGAACTTGACTTTTCCTTACTTGTTTTCATAATATTCATTCATATCGATTACTAGAATTTTGTCTATATTTATGCTCACCAACAACCTACACTTGAAACTAGTTTAAAAGCGATTTTGCAAAATTTAAGCCTACTACTTCAGAAAGGCACTTGATCTTATCAAAAATATGTACGTACATATAAATTTCAAAGTTACCGTAAACTTTTCTCTACATATGAGAACGGTGGTTATCACCTCTGTCTTGCTGTTAGCCAAATAATGCATGATTCAATTATACCTATAACGTTGTGTCGATAGCGCAAAAACAACAATTTTTTAAAAGTGTTTTCACTCCTAATATTAAAATTTGGTGTTCTTTTGTTTTTTTTTGCTTTGTTTTTATGATTCGAAAATATATTTTTGAAACATTCCAGACAATAAAAATGTGTTTTTGAGTGATAACTGAATACGAATAGAGTGTGAATATCCCAATAACTTCAAAATGTTACATATGTAAAAATTCATAACGAAAACATTAAAAAGTTTATTTGACATTATAGAATTTGACATCAAGTCATGAACATGTGTGTGTACGAAAAAACACAATTTTTTTCCTTTATTTTGAAGCTATTCGCTAATCGTACCTATTTTTACGACATTCAACTGTAGCAGCGGCCGACAGCGTGGAGCGGCTGCGGTGCGGTACGACAGGTAGCTAGCAAGTGCTGTTGACGGCTAACGCTTTTGGCTTGTGCGACGAGCTTCATGCCCAAACAGCCGCAACACGACGATTCAGTCGCAAGAAAACCACCAGAACGCTGTGTTGTATCGCGTCGTCGTCGACTTAGATTTTCATGTTTTCATAAGCAGCAAATAAAAACACAAAAAATTAAAAAAAAATAAAATTAAAATAAATAACAACAAAACGTCCAGCATTACACGCATGTTAAACGATCGAGTGTAATTTTCGCTGCTCACTTTCCTAGTTAAAACGATTGCATTGCGAGTGAAGCGACCGTTATTCGCGTTGGTTAATTTAAGTGAACGTAGAAAAACATAAAAATAAAAACAACAACAAAAAAATTCGAAAAGCAAAATTAAGTAAAAAGAGTCGAGCGCGTTAATTGCCATACGGCATTGTATTGTTTCGATTTTTCTTGTTGTACAACAATTT
Source organism: Bactrocera oleae (assembly GCF_042242935.1). Taxonomy (NCBI): domain Eukaryota; kingdom Metazoa; phylum Arthropoda; class Insecta; order Diptera; family Tephritidae; genus Bactrocera; species Bactrocera oleae. The sequence continues at coordinate 59,633,358 of NC_091540.1, read as the reverse complement.
AGTGTGCACCGTTGTTGTTGTTGGCCATTGGTGTGCATTGCAGAGTTGCGTGCGACACACAAAGCAAAAGCGTTGCACAAAATTGCAGCGAAAACATTTCAAAAATCAAATCAAATAAAACAACGACAACAACAACAAAACTAATAACATAAAAAACAAAAACAAAGCAGTTAACAAATCGAATTAAGTGGCAAATATATAGAAATCATGCCGTCCGAAAACGATAAAGATATTGAAATCGGCAACAAAGTGGAAAATGTTGTTGCCAGCGACAATGTGGAAAGCGTCAGCGACACCCCCGCCGCCACCGTCGTCGTTGTGGCCGCCGCCAAGCCAGCGACGGAGGATTCGGCCGGGCGCGCCGATGCAACGACAACGAATGGCAATACTGTAACAACGCCGGCAACGGTAAACAAGGAGGCAATCGCCACGGTCGCGGCGCAAGAGCAGACGCCGTCGCAACCGAAACGCGAAACCGGTGGTGGCTTGCAGGCCAACATCGAGCCGATGCAACAATCTAATGCAGGTAAATGACGTGCATGCACTGGTTTGGCAAGCGAGCAGCGGCGCACAAAACATACACGCACACATACATACCTATGTATGTATAGATGGTGGTACGGATGCTATCCCGCCGACGTCGCGACGCGTCGCCTTGACATTTGGTCATTAGCCAGCTGCAACAAGTCGATTTGCGGCAGTAAAAGTTGTTTAGCCGGCCTGCCTGCCACAATGCACATACATACATACATATACATTTACTAATCTTTTATATATCTCAGCTACATACATAACTACATGCATGCATACTTATATATGTTGTGTTGTGGCTGTTCATTTGTGGGCTGCGCGCGATGCTGTCAAAGTTAGCGCATTAAATGCGATCAGGCGCTGCGGCGCTTCGTGTTCGCCTCTGGAGCGCACCGTTGTGCGCGTCTGCGCTCAATTTCACTTTTTTCACTTTTGGTCGTTTGCAACTTATTCGTTTGTTGTGCAAAGTGAATTTTTCCATTATTTTCCAATGCTAGCTTTTCTATGGGCGGCCAGCGATGCCAGCTCAGCGCTTGAACATACAAACATACATACATGCATACATACAAATGTATAGGTATATGCATGCAGGCGCGCTGTTTGTTCGTCTCAAGTAAAAGTAATTAGCGTCTGTAACCCAATCGCATTGCCCTTTTGTTGAGTGTTTCAATTAATTAAAATACATACCGTTATAAATTAAATGCAAATATTTGATGTGTCATGCTGGAGCATTTTATACTATACAAGTATATGCGCACATATGTACATACATATGTATTGTATATGCATATAAATATTTATGGACAAGTGTTGAAACATGACTTTTTCTGTAAACATGCAGGCCCATAAGTACAAACATGTAGACATGCATATGTACGAGTACGTATGTAAATAAATATGTTGGCAAATATACACACCCATTAAATTAAATATCTCACGCTGCCATATATGAGAAATCGCTAGTAAAAATGTTGTAGACATGACTCTGGCGTCACACAAACAATTAGTATAAATTTGCATAGGCTGGACAACGGGAGTTTTCATTAGTTATTATTATTTTTATGTGACCGTAGGTATAAGTATAAATATATATATTGGGTCTATAACTATATTCGTGCGTTGCCAAATTTGAACGTTAGATTAGCAAAAATATGTGCAATGGTTTTCAAAATATGGGCCATCGGCTGCTTATAAAACATTTTCTCATTTTTCTGGCACTTTGTGGTTTCCATCCCAAAGGAAATGCGCCGGCTTGGATGGCGGCTAAGAATGAAGCGAGCCAATTGTTGCTACCCTGTTTTGTTGTGAACCGTATTTCAGCTAGGGCATACTGCAGCGACAGGAACAATTGCTAGTGAGAAGGTGTAAGCTCTGGGCTATAAATCGGTTGAGTCAAAACTTGCGAATTCAGGGCTTTTTCGGCAAGCTTTCGCTTCAATTTCATGAGTTGTTGCCGAAGCGACCATAATATACTTAAAACATGTGACCTTTCAATTTTTCGCTTCGTCAGTTTTATTTGCTAAGATGAATATTCTCTCCTTCTGAAAGGATTGTACCATCATTTTTGTATACACACTCCTTGAGCTACACAGTAATGACTTCCAGTTTAATGCTTTCCCTTGGGATCCACGAAAATATGCATTTTTGTCAAGTTGTTTAGCTTAAGAGATTATTGGTATCTCAATAGTATATACTCGTATGTAAGTAATATAAAGTCTATTATGTAGACCAATATACAAGAACAATGTACTTTATACTTTGAAAGGCATTTTTTTAGAGAAGCCCACTCTTATTCCAGAAATACATATGGTGTTTTATATTGTCCTTCCATATGACGACCGATATGAAGAAAACTTGTTGGATGCGATTCATCGTTATTTTTCGTTGCGTTCTTCATGATCATTAAAAAGACCCGAGTGATTACATGTACTGATCCATTTGATCTTATAGAAAGTGTTATTTTCCCAACAGCTGATTGCATCTACTTTACAATTCCAAGCGATGTAAATGTCAACATTTTTTAATTTTTTTTTTATCTTCTTTCATTCATTTTGTAATTTATGTTGTTCAATTCCTCCGTTATTTGATGTTCTCCTTGTTCTATTTGAGTATTTGAAACTCCTCTCTTTTTAATGTACGATATTGCTTTATGAGTTAAGGACTTCATTTGAAGATCGCTATCAAAAGATAATTGCCTTAATAGCGTCAGTGTGTTGTGTTTAAACTAAGCTTCATTGGTGTTTACAAATTTTTTGTGAACTTGACCTGATTTACTTTCGAGTGATCATAATGTCTTTGCTTGCTTGCTTCTGCTCCATTTTACATAGTTAGAAAGCTTCTAAAGCCAAATGATGGCTTTGAACGCTGTAAAATCCGACTGAAGAATGCTAAGAAACGAAATTCGAAAATTCGACAAAGCGCTGTCAAATAGACATTTTAATTTTTGACAGCTCTCCATTTTAAGAAACAAAATCAAGTCTACTTTGATGGTGAGCAAAGTTGGATCATTACATCGAAAAGTGTTTACACTACATTATATTGTGTGATTCCAAGAATCTGAATAGCCGATACCAGCATAGATCTTTTAAAATACAAACTGCATGTTGTATCGATTCACTACTGTACTTTTGTTAGCCAAGATTTAACGAATTTATTAAAGAACAATAGTAGAGTGAAGCGACTCTCATGGGAAAAAATAATTCATACTAACACTTACTAAATTAGTTTTGTTTAGAAAAAGTTGTAGAAAGTAGGAAAAAAGATAATTTTTGTATTAGTCTCAGTGGAGCTGAGTGTCCAAATGATGTATTATGGCTCGCTTACTAAATTAATTTAATTCAGAAAAATTGTAGAATGTTGGAAAAAAAAAATAATTCTTGCAATAGTATCAGTGAATCTGAGTGTCTAAATGATGTATTTATTGCCATAATAGAGTCAGTCGCTCCGCTCTACTATTGCGCAAATATGCACCTGCATACATATATATTATAATATAATATAAAATATATCCGACAATGTGCGATAAAAATCACTTTTCAATGATATGCGCCGGGAAAAATAGTTTTCTACACAATCTAGTTTTAATATTTATTTGAATTATTTTTATTCATACAGACATACATACATACATATGTACATATGCATGTGTATAAATAGACACATGTGAACTGGTACAGACATACAAATAACTTTATCTGCCATGTGTCTGTATTAGGATGGTATGTATCATAAAATGTGTCCAATATCAACAAAGCTAAGGCATCTTTATTGCAAAACTTAAGATCACATAGCTTTCGAATAATTTTAATATACATACATACATATATACAACACATATGGTGAGATATGGAGCAATATAGTCATCAAGTGGAAATTTATATTTGCTCTTCATAATATAATTTGCACGCTTGTCTAACAGAGAGGATCTGTTTTATAGGAAATTAGACAAATTATGTTATGGCAGTTTTATTTTTGCGATGAAATTTAATATACATGTGCAAGTATATATATGTATATATTTTATCTACGCAAAGATTTTGGATTAACAATTTGTTATATATTTTATTATATTTAAAATTAGTTTCAGGTTCTTAAATCAGAATGTTTTTTTTAATTACAAAACATATGATTTATATATGTATAATATATATATTCTATATACATATGCGATCAAGAGTAGCTTCAGCTATATTTTGTAATATAATATTTGCTCAGTTTATTTTGTCGAAAAGCTGACAACTCTATTCCAAAATTTGTCTAATTGAGAAAGAATACTTGACGGAAAGTTTTATCGAAAGACAGGTACAGGTTGGGCGCATATTTTGTAACATTTTAGATAATTTTAAATGATCAATAGGTGGCTACTCCATTCAATAAGGTTTGCATCAAATGCCGTATGTTTGACACACATTTTCTACTATTATATTTTGTTCAGTTTTACATTTTTAATTCGGGGTAAGCTCTTTTCCAGAATGAAATACATATATACTCGTACCGTAAGAATCGTCAAAAAGGTATAAGAAAATTAAAAATAAAACATAGGAATGTAATGGGTAAAGTCGATCTGAATGACAAACCTAAAGTACTAATATTTTATAGAAATTTCGAAATTAATTGTTAGATGGCAGCAATGTTTAATCATTATTTTGTAATCTTTTTTTCATATGGTGTTTTAACTATATTCAATTTAGTATTAATTCTTATAGAAATTTAGAAATTAATTGTTAATTTTCTAAACTTCCAATCAGGTGGCAGCCTTGTTTAGTCATAATTTTGCAATATTTTTTTCACATAACACTACTTTTTAACCCATTTTAAATTTTTCATTTAACTTTTGGTTAACATGTATTTACAATTTTAATAGGGCTGGCAACTCTGTTTCAAAGTATAATAAAATTTTATGATTTCAAAAAATTCCAAAGCTTCTTATCTCCACGATAAAGTGTATTCATATTTTAAAGCGATTTTTTATTTTCAATTTTTTTTTTTCAAATCAAGTAGCATTCAATGAAATTTTGTAAAAAAAACACATTAAAAGCATTTACTTCAACTCCAAGTAATTTTTCTAATAGCTGCTGAGCTTGAAAGCTACTAAGTTTTCGCCTACATTTGAAAATGCTTTTTTAGATTTTTAATATTTTGTGAAAAAGTTATTATTTTGGTTTTTTTTTTATTTTAATATTCCATTGCCATGTAGGCATGCATGCTTAATTGTAATTATGCGGAGACATTATGGGAATGTTAATAAACAGTTGAAGAATGGAGTTATTATTATTCAGCAGCAGCCACATGAATAAGAAAATAGAAATCAAAAAAATAACAACAACAAGTTTGCATGTTATCTGTAAAATTATGCAAAAATACATAGAAGTGTATATATGTATGTATATGTATGGTACATACATATATTAACACGCATTTAGAAAATTTTATTTATGGTTCGTACATATGTATAGCCTGTAAATATGTAAATACTCGCACCAAGCCTCGTTCCAAGTGCCAACAATTCAAGGTTACCATATGGCTGGTGGCTTATACTTCATCGCATGGCCGTGATTTTTTTCTGTTTTTTGTTATTTTCTTCTGCTTGGAACTATTCTTATCAGCCATTGTATTTTTGCGAATTTATCGAAGTAAATTTTTTTCTTTTAATTTAGTGCCAAAAAGTCAAAAATTATAAAAGGTTATTTCAAGATGGAATATTATAGTTGAAAGAGATTGTCACGCTATCTGTTTTTGTAAAAATTCTGTCAAATTTGACGTTGACGTTACCGGCATGGAGTACAGCGCTTTAAGATTTGTGACATTTATTCAAGTTGTTTCAAAATCAAATAACTCTAGTATAGGTCGAAACAAACAAAAGTCATCACTCTTCAACTTTCCTCACCAGATTTAACTCTCTATGACTTTGCCCGGTTCACGAAACTCATACCTCCGCTCTGGGAAACCCATAATTGCTCGGTGAAAGCGATGAAAAGTTAAATTATAAAGTTAAGTGTTCGCCATTATGTTTTAAAAATTATTCTGGGCAAGTGACCGTCATGGCTGGCCCGAATAAATTCCAGCCAAAAGGACCAGTTTTCGACCGCTTTTGTAGCAATTGGGGCCCTATGTCAGCAATAACGCGCCGAATATTCTCTACTAAGACCTCAACTCGAGTTTATTTGCGTATACAAATAAGCGACTTAACATAACCCCACAATAATAGTCCAGCGGTGTTAGAGCGCAACGATCTTAGAGGCTACGCCATAGGCCCACGACACAATCTAAATTGCTAATGTGGCTGTATGGCATGCAGTGTCGTCTTCATCATTCATTCATTATTAACGTACCCATTCAACCAAAAGTGAGTTTCATCACTGAACAATATCTTCTTATGAAAATCGGGATCGGTGTCCATCTCGTTTTGGGCGCATTCCGCGAACGTGGGACAGAGGGTGATGTGTTGCGCGAATCGAATCAAATTGAATATATAATATCTAGTAAAATTTCAAAATAGTTGTATACTTGAAGTAGATGTATAAAAATGCCTGGGTTCATGGAGAAGTTTAGGGAAGCTAAGCTTTTAAACGATGTCTTTGTTTGCGAAAGGCTCCTATTTTTTTCAATTTAAAAATGTTTTTATTTAAAATTTTTTTCTCATTTTTAGTTCCATTTCTTAGTTATCAAATTAACTGTATGGAAACTCTGAGATTACTTAGATGCTTTTAACGTTCAGCACAAGAAAATGATAGCTGAAACTGCTGAATAAAAACCCATTAGTATAGTCTTACATTCTCATTCAAAAGAGGAAAAGTTATGATGTATATTCTTATAGTTGTTTTCGATTCACCACTTCACTACTTGGTATGTTAGAGCTCTGCTCACTTGCTCAAAAAATGTTTGAAATTTATCTAACAAAAAAGTTTTCCAGTGGAATTAAAAACTAGAAATTAAGCGCAGTCAAGTCCCCATTAAGTTGGTATAATCAGTTGCTATTTCAGCTGTGCTTCATTATATCAGTTTATTTGCTTTATACCAATTATTTGTTCGATTAACCACTTTGTGAAAACTAGCAAATCGAAGATAACTAAAACTTTTTTTGAAGTAGAGACTTTTCGTTGTGAACTTGGTATAGTTTTATTTAATCATATTTTCTTTGATATCTTTATTTTTTTTGGTTACTATCTACTATAATTTTCTGGTATCCACGCGAATATTTTTATTTCTGTTAGAAAAAATTATTGCGAAATTTGCGACATCACTCTTTGGGAATTAGTCACAGAGGAAATTATTGACAGCAAACAAAAAAAAAATGATTAATGAGGCTTATGATCTTCTGGAAATTTCGCCGGCATTACGACAATTATAATTTTATCAACGCGCTTTAAATAGTAACTAATGTACTTAAAAATAGGTGTACCCAAATAATTATATATTTATGCGCTCGCATCGATCATCACCGCATCCGAGTAGTGTATATAATTGCCATGGTTTTTACAAGCGATAGTGGCGATAGTAAAACGATTTTTATACCGTTATCAGCATACGTGCCGACATAAATTTTTTAATTAACAAGAGATTATACAGTTAGATATGGGATAGAGCGTGTAATTGAGACTCGTATAAGTTTATGTGACATCTCCTTGATCTATATTTAGCTACAATTATACTGAGCCACCTGCCGATGTACATATGTACTTGTATATACATTTAAAATACAAATGCAACAGTTGTTATTGCTTTCAGTGTACATTTATGATATTGATTGTTTGGAGTTCTCTAATGGTAGTTCTATGTAATGTAAATACAGTTATAAAATTCAATGCTTTATCGAAACTTCAATGCTACTTTAATCTGTCAATATTTCGTTGATAAAGAGATTAGTTAAGCGGTGACAAGGCCAAAAACCCAAAGTATTTCATTAATTTGTAGCCTTCCAATCGTCCAAGCACATCATAAATGATATAATACTTGTATGTCAACGACTATAATGCTACCAATTTCGGTTATTTGTTTCCACCAATGTCACGCCTTTTTGGCACCGATAATAAGAATTTGTATTTACTTAATTTGAACAAATTTGATATTTTACATATTGAAATAAGTATACGGTATACAATTTAACGGAGGTACAGAGATTCTCATACTCGGTATATTAGAACTAGTGCAAAATATGGATCGCTTTTAACTTTTTATTTCGATTTTTTCGCAAAAAACCGCAAAGATTTTGGAAATCCGCTATTTTGTCAAAATCATTAAGTATTTATTTATTGTAACAATATTTTTCTTGGACTTGGTTAGTTTTAAGCAGAAAAATTTTTCTCACCACCAAACACCTTTTTTTCGGAGCCCCTGGAGATCGGCTACTGGATAAAGAAATCCAAAATTTTTCAAATTAAACGCCGATTATTTAAGTACAGAGATCGGAACAAGTAAAAGTCCGAAAGTGTCAAGTCTGGAGAATATGTTGGGTATGGGTATCACATCCCATTCAATCTGCAAAAGCTTTTGGTGAGTCATCAAACTTGTACGAGGTCTCACATTATCTTGGTGGAACACTATACCTCTTCTATTGACCAATACTGGCTTCACTTGTCTGAGTGAATTACTCAATTTGTCCTAGTGATCTCAATACACTTAAGAATTAAACAGACCTTTTATAACCCATAATCTTTTTTGGTGACTATCGGCCTTTGAGTTTTAGTTTGAGCTGATTAATTCTTTTTTGACCATTATCTCTTGCGCTTTACATTCTTGTAAACAACCCACTTCTGGATCACTTCTTTGACGTTTGATAAGCAAATTGCAGTTGTTAATGCGACGAAGCAAATTTCGTTCTGTAAGAAGAGAGGAACCCATATGTCAAGCTTCGAAATTAATCCTAGACGTATCATGTGCTTGTGAACGGTTGCGATAGCCAAATTTAATCTTTCGTCAATCTCTCGAGTTGTTATCGTTCGATCTTCCATCTTCGCTAGGGCACCAAACAAAAACTATTTAAAAAAATTTAAGAAATTTTTTTTCAAACAAGCCTTACTATATCAGCTGTTCAAATATATAACGGTAAAGCGGTTAAGTGTGAAGTTGGCTGCGAAAAAATTCAATAAGCTCAGCTGTTGTCATCAAACGAAATGCAATAAGAGGTCTTGGAGGTAATAACATATAAGAACTAAGTTCTCAAGAGTCAAATCACATGACCTAGATAGTTAATTCGAGGCCCCATTTGTATACATTTTTTGTACAGCAATAGTTCCTCCACTAAAGTGATGATTTCTGCCACTTAGGGTTGTGGGAAAGCAAGATGTCCCGAATGGTATGCCTGTAGTGCTCACAATGAACGCTAACAGGCTCCATCTTCCATTTTAAGACAATAGGACCAAAAATGCCGCCGTTATGCTAATCACTGAGGATAGTAACTTTTCTGTTTTTGGATTCAAGGAAGCTTGAAGAGTCTCATTAGAATTGTTCGCACTACAAAATTAAGCAATTTCGTTTCCCATATTAATGTGGCGAGAAAATTTACGTTTGTTCTCGCTGAAGGCGAATAGAAGGTAAAAATGTGAATGGAAATTTGTCGGCTTTTAGAAAAACATTTTTACGATTTTTAAACAGCAAAGTAAAACAAATTTTATACTTTGACAGTTGCTTTGACCGCTATCACTAAAGGAAATTTTATATCACTAAAATATACACCCGATATATGTATGTAAATAATATAATTTTAACAAGTGTAACCAAAGCAGAACACTAGTTTTATGAATTCCCAAACTAAGTAAAAAATAAATAAATAAATATTACACCTCTCACATATGCTTTTGTAATTACAAACCCCTTCCCACCCTGTATTACAAATGTTGCCAACAACACTGCACCACTTTGTTCGGAAATGTGTTAACCAGTGGAAAGCTATGTTTATATATGCAAGTATGCATGTTTTTGTTGACATAACTACAATAGTATATATGCTTTTGTACTCGTATTTATATTTGTTTAGTCATTTAGAGTCAAATGTGTTCGAAACTTTCCTTAACGCGCCAACAACTAAGTGGTTGGGTGGCGAGAGGGTAAACGCAAAAAATATGTTGCACCTTTGCTCGTATGCTCCAATTATTTCCAAAGCGATAGAATCGTAAATAAACAGTTATATATAAATACATATACACATGTATATATAATAGTAATTGCATTAAAAATAAAGTACTTATATGAAGTACCATAACCATAAATATTTATATCAATCGTTTGCATACAAGTACATACATTTTATTTATAAGTAATAATTTATATGTAATAAAATATTTATTATATTATATTTAATTATAGGCAAAATGGATGAGGATGCCACACTGACGAACTTTAAGGTGTTGTACGTGGTGACGCAACTCTGCGGCTTGACGATGATCATTTTGGTTAGCTGTTGGGTTGGCATACATTTCGGTGGCGTTGGCGGCACCGCCAATCCCGGGCTCGAATTCAATTGGCATCCGTTATTTATGACAATCGGCCTGATATTCTTATACGGCAATTGTAAGTAGCATACCCAGCCCAGTGCTGAGTGGCATAGCATAAAACAAGTGTTATAAATCGTAGTGTGTCAACATATGGATATATGAAACTTATTAGTATATCATAGTGTATATGTGAGTGTGTGTGTGGGTGCATTGACACACACTTTCATACCTTTTATGTATAAATATGTGCGGTGTTAGTTGATTTATACAGCTGTGGGCAGTTTTTATATTGTAATTATCTTTATATTTTTTTACAAGCGCTGTACATTTTATTGTGGTTACGTTTAATTTTCGCTTAGTGCTACGCATTTACTTTGCTTAAGACTATTTTGTTGCAAACAATAATTTAGATATATGATTCTACTACTGCTATTGAATTACTACTTAGGGAGCCGTGAGTTCTTGGCAAACATCCAACCTTTCGAAAGTATTTTTGAGTTAAATTCAACTACCACGAACTTCTGAATACATCGGGAGGAATCATGGCCAAATGTCTAGTTTTAGGGCTAACAAGAAAAAACGTTAACTTCGGTTGTACCAAAGCTTTAATAGCCCTCAAAAAAAAAAAATTCCTTACAAAAGCTTCGATCGGTTAGTTTGTATGGCAGCTATATGATATAGTGATCTGATCTGAACCATTTCTTAAGAGGCTGCATCCTTGCCTTGGACAATAAGCCGTGTCAAATTTTATGAGGATCTCTCGACAAATAAAAAGTTTTTCGTACAAGCACTTTATTTCGATCGTACAGTGTGTATGGCGGCTATACGCTATAATGGTCTGATATCGACGGTTCCGACAAGTGATCAGCTTCTTGATGAGAAAAGGGTGGGCGCAAAATTTCATATCGATATCTCAAAAACTGAGGGACTACTGTGTATATATATAGACGGCTCGACTAAGCTCGTCACGCCGATCATTTATACATATATCTTAATAGGGTCTGAAGTTTCCTTTTGTGTGTTACAAATGTCGTGGCAAACTTAATACACCCTGTTCAGGGTATAACAATATTACACACGGCAAATAATAGAGAACATTTAAAAAAATAATTATACGAACTGACCATATGACAACACAGAAACAAAATATATACATATATAACATATTATAACATCTAACGAATCGGACGAAAGACTTACTTATAACATATCACCACTATTATAGGACAAATTATGACTTAGGGGACGGGACTTAGAAGCATATCTATAGTATGTACAATGTTGTCTATAGGCAGCAACATTCAGAACACCATCGACTCTTCATTAGAGATTCAGACAAGTTAGCGAATTGTATTTGACGAGCTAGAGCTTTTTGTTTGCATTTGGTTATGTCCGAAAAGGTGGAATGCATTAGAGAAGTGTTGAAGAAGGGACGTAACGTAAAAATACCTCCGTAGTTTGGAGGCAGCTTGGAAGACGCTTCAGTTATCAAGTAACATCAATCCGTGACCGTTGCACAAAACACTTTTGGGTTTGTCGTTTTTACACTTGCTCTAATGGTACTTTTAACATTTTTAGTTAACTATCCGCTGTTTTGGCCGTTTTCGGGTCATCGAGATGAGCTCTGCGTTTAGCTATTTGTTGAATTCATTCTACCTGAAGGGCCAATGCAACATTTTAGCTTCGGTTTCCGATAAAGATTGAAAACTTTACGAATTTATGCCATATTTCAACTTAGAGCAGAACATGTTACTAAAGTAATAATTATTCTAGACTTTAAAAGCAAGGTCTCATCTTTCGAAATACACTGTATTCATATATATTTATTTCTATTGTATTTATATATTTCCACAGCCATACTCGTCTACCGTGGCTTCCGCAATGTGCGCAAGAAGACGCTCAAGTGGGCGCATGCCGGCATCCATTTGACAGCCTTCGTACTCACCGTTATTGCACTGATCACCGTCTTCGATTCGCACAACCTGGCCATTCCGCCAACACCGAACATGTACTCGTTGCACTCGTGGATGGGTATGGGCGCTGTCATCGTCTTCGGCTTGCAATATGTGGCCGGATTTACAGCCTATCTCGCACCTGGCTGGCGGCAGCAACTTAAGGTCGCCTACATGCCATTGCACATATACTTCGGACTTTTCGGCTTCGTCTTGGCTATAGCAAGCGGCCTCATGGGTATCACCGAGAAGGCTATATTCGCTATGTGAGTATTTTTTCGACAGTTACGCCGGTCTGTTTGGTCGACTAGTAATGAAATGCTCTCTCTCTCTCTCTGTCTTTTTACAGTTCCGATTATTCATCGTTTTCGAGCGCTGGCGTCATGGGTAACTGCTTAGGCGCGGTCTATGTGATTTTCGGCGCTTTGGTAGTTTATCTTGTGACCGAGGGTTCGTATAAGCGCAAACCATTGCCGGAGGATGCTGTGCTGCTAACGGGTGCTAATGAATAAATATATATACTGTATGTATATATGTGTGGACAAGCAGCTAATTTGTTTGGGTTGTGTAATGCTGTGCAGTTAAATAGTCGCGAAGTTGAAACTCTATGTTCTCTTACTTTCCATTAATGTTTCTATGTTTTAATGCAGTTATGTAGCGGTTTATGTATGTGTATATGTTATTTGCTAAAGAAGATATGCGGATAGAGTGGGTGTTAAATGCATACAAACATACATATATCGAAATATTATATAAATCAGCTACATATATACAAGCAAACGCACATTTATATGCAAGCACAAGTTAAAATACAACAAATATATGCTTGTGTGTTGGTATGTGTGCCGTCACATTAGGGTGCTTATTTGAATTTGTGTGCTTTTTGGTGCATATTTTAAGTATTTTTTTTGTTGTCTTTAAAGTTTTTCTGTTTTGCATAATAATATATTTATATATACACATTTACATACCATAGTTACTTACTAACTTATATATATATACTTATATATACCCATACAAATATTTATATATATGCATACAAACAATTTATATATGTATATATAATACTATATATATTTTGAATGGCTTGGGGAGGCCAACTAGAGCACAAAATCTGTGACGCTTTTGAAAACTTTTACATAAATGCTTTATATAATGACCGTAATAAATACATACATACAAATAAATAAAGTTATAATGTTTGAAAAAATTTCTATAATTTAAAATTAATTATTTTATTGCTTCGAAAATATTTTTAAACTTGATTTTTTTGCAACAAACCTACATATATCTTGACTATATTTAGTACATGCATACTTACAAGTAACAGTATCTACATATACATATGTGCATATGAAAATATACAAATATGCGTGTGTACAAATATTTAAACAGGCGAAAAGACAAATATCCATAAGTGTTGTTGGATGTATTCATGAATTTATCTGTATGTATACATATATTAAATTATAAATAAATGAATAAAAGATTATTTAAAGCAAAAAACAAAGTGTAATGAAATACAAGAAGAAAGGAGTATGTGGTACCATATGATCAAATTTGACCCGGATTGACAAAAATGTTTTTCATGTATTTTAACACAGAACTTTATTATCGGCTTCAAAATACAGTAGGTTCTTGAGTCAATACAAGCATACCAACGTTTAACCCAATTTTTCATAAAAATCTAACGAATACGGTTGCTGTACTTTTTGGCAATTCTACATATTATTAAAAGAAATAGATGCTCTCTAAGTTTCATTAAGGTACTTCACATACTTGTAATTTTCACTCGATTTTATCTACTATATATACCTATATATCTATCTCGATTAGTTTTAGGTGATTCAAACAACCGTTAGGTGAACAAAACTATTATAATCTGTAGCAACATGTTGCAAGAGTATACAAGCTATTTGGTTTTTACTATTAAATATAATTTATTGACTAGTCACATTTTTAAACAAAAGAATACTAAATCTTAATACTTCATGTACACAATTAATATAAAAAATAACTTAAAACAATTTGTCGATAGTCTTAAATCTAGCAGCTGACACTTTCATAATCTAAATTACTCGTAGTCTCCTCTTCCACATCGTCCTCCTCACGAATCTTGACGAAATGAAGCGACTCATAGACATTAACAATGTATGTAGGTATATGACCACGCCCCTTAACGAAGGTCAGCCCACGATAAGTGCATTTGACATTATACGATTCTAATATTTTTGCGGTATTCTGTGTGACTTGTATGGAACCGGCTATACCGGTTGAGTCCATACGCGAGGCCATATTCACCGCATTGCCCCAGATGTCGTAATGCGGTTTGTAAGAACCCACCACACCAGCCATAACAGGACCATTGGAGATGCCTTGTAGCGGTAAATAAATAACAGTATTTAGATGTTATATAATGTTTTTTTCGGTAACATAAATGCATCTTATTACCTATACGCAAAGCGCCACAGTCCTCGTCATCAGCTTCGCACTGCAGATTCTCGACGTTGAAGCACTTCATTGTGCGCATCAGTTCCAAAGCGAATTGCAACATGACAAAGACCACATCGTTATAATCCTCCGATTTGTAAGTCTTCTTGTTGTGACCCTCGTATTCCTGCAGTCTTATGGACTGAACGTCGGCCTGTCTGCTGGTTGTGGGCTGCTCATCATCGCCAAGCTGCGCTTCTTCATCGATGTCATGCTGCCGACTTGCTATATTCAAATATATATACATATTTTTTATGAAATAACACCTTGAATTTTCGGCGTGAGCGAATTTGCTTACAATAATGACTCCTGCGTCCATTGGGCAGTAATGAGGAGCTGCGATAAGCAGTTTGGGTTTTCCGATGCTCCGACCGTTTTGGATCCAAACCACAAGCCGCCATATAGGTCCAGCCCGCGACTTTGATCTTTTCCACTTTTCTCGTGCCCGTATAAGTGCTTAGCTAAAAAGAGACTATGATCAGCTCTAAGCTGTCACTCTTGAGTTCAAGGGCGGGTTAATTCATGATAACTTGCTTTCAGTGTGTCTTTGCAAATTCTTTTATGTCTTGACCTTAACTTAGGAATAGAGATCTCTTCGATGTTTAAATTCTCTTCTTCACCTTGGCAGTGTATCGAAACCACATAGTACCAAGTATCCTCTTAATTCATTGAATATGGCGGTTCTACGGAGTTGCCAGACCTTACGATTTCATATATAATCCTTAATGCCACAAATTGTAGAATAATTTATTCTTTAAACTTTTAGGATCACTGACTTTGGTGTTTTTTTTAAGCCACATGGACCACAAGAACTTCACAAATTTTATACTTTATACAAATAAAATCGCGAAGAACCATACATACTCGTACTTGTTTGAGGTTATGTTGGCGAGACCCATAAAAAAGCAAATTGGTACTGTTATAAGTATTTTAGATTTAATCAAAGCTCATTTAATGCCTATATTGAATGAACATTTTAAGTTCCGTTGGGGTCATACAAATTGCGATAATCTACCAAACAGATAGCTAACCTATCAGTTAGGCTTATCTGGATGGTTCCGGTACATAGAAATTTTACTCCCAGCGTTTCGAAAGACGAGAAAAAATTTAAGAATCTCATTATATTATAATTTTATGACTTTGTATTAGAGTTTCCGAAACTAAGCTAACAAAAATTTTAAGCTAGAATAACTTATGTTTCTTGCCTTATATTTCGGTTGTAATTTGGCTATTCCACTTTGAACTGTCTTATTATTCATAACCTACTAAATTTTTAGTGTAGATTTGTATCTAAAAACTCTGCTTCACTTCTCCAAGCGTAGAGTAATTAAATAAAACTTTGAATGTGTGCAGGAGCCGTTGATACATAAATTTTTTATAAACTTCATGACGTTTCATAGATAATGCCTATTCCCAGGCATAAAATTGCGATCAGAAAGTCGAGATTCTAACAAAATTTTCAATCAGCTGCACAAAAGAGTTAGTAAAGAAAGGATTTTGACATTTTATAAAATGTTCCTACGATCTATTAGGATAAAAAAGATTATGAACACGACATAACCAATAAGTACTTCGAAAACTGCCAACACCTATGTACATATATGCCATAACTTGCATCTCCGCCATAACTTCGATAAAATAAGGTAATATTAAATATTTAAAAATGTTTCACATAAAAATAATAAGATTTCACACCGCCCAAAAACTAACTCGTTCTTCTTCGTTTCCTTTGATATAATTCCAACGAAAGAAAGCTATTCTTGGGACTATTGCAACCTTGCTCTACAAAAGAAATGTCTTAAGAAGTAATGATAGAAATGATTTAATATATATATTTCGAGCGCAGATAATTCAGCGTAATCCTAACCTATACAAATCGGAATAATTCAGGCAACACAGACAAATACTAGTAAATAAGAACTGACTTCATTTCCACAAGATTAGCGTCAGCTGATATACTCGTACATATCATTACTTCGATAGTTATTATAACAAAGCAATTAAGACTGTTTGAGATATTTGAAATATGTTTTTGATGGTTTTTGGAAATATTAATAGTGTTTATGGTCTTGATACTCTGTGAGTCTATCAAGCGCAATTCGAGTTTCGTCGATTCTGTTCGGATAATTTTGATGTCAAAGATGACGAGTTTCCATCTGCGAATCGCTGCTGAATCGCAACATAATCGATCTATTTCTAAAGCGTATAGTTAGTGGTATTGAAAAGTGGGTCACTTACAAGAACGTCAAGTGAAAATGGTCGTGGTCGAATTGCGGTAAGCCGATACAAACGGTAGCCACGACAGCATTGATTGTCCGGAAGGGTTTAATATATGTATATAGTGATTGGTAGGGAATTATCTACTATGAGCTGCCAACTTCGATTAAACTCTTAATTCGGAACTGCATTATTAATAATTGAACCGTCTGAGTGAAGCAATCAACCAGAAGTGACCAGCTTTGGCCAATATGAGAGAAATTGTGTACCATCAGGAACACGCCGGGCCACAAACAACGATAGTGATTCAGTAGCTATGGTAGCTGGTTGAAGTGTTTTTATGCATTCACCTTATAGTTTGGACCTGTCACCAAGTGATTACTAACTGTTCCTGTCTATGGCGAATGAGTTTTCTGGTGAAAAATTTACACCAAGAAAGTGTAGTGAAAACCGAAAACTGTCCTAGTTTTTTGCCAATAAGTACGAGCGTTTCTGTGCGAGTGGCATTATGAAATCAGCTTTAAAATAGCAAAAAATTATCGAACAAAACGGTCATATTTGACCTAAATCGGACCATTATAACTACACTAAATGAAATCTTCAATTTAATGCAAAAAATAATGGATTTATATTCACCAGACCTTATACATATGTGGGTAAACTAATTTCGTTTGATTTGAGTTTTGAAATAATTGTATTTACTAATGATTCACTATTTAATTTCTCTTAATATTTTTCAAAATTGTCTCAGAGAATTAAGAATTGTATAAGTGAATCTTTCTTTAAAGTAAGTTCTTAATTTTTCTTGCCCTGAGTACCGCCATTACAACATTTTCTCCTGAATTTCAGATGTATCTTTTTCTTTCAATTAAGAGCGAGATTAATCTATGACATCTGCAAAGATTTTAGGATTCTATGCTACAAGATATAATAAGCCCAACCTCAACAATTCTGTCTCTTTGCATTGCTAAAGTGACGTCATGGTAGCAAGAATACACGCATGCAGGAATATTTAAAGTCACTTACCACTTCATCAAAATCACAAATAATCTCATTTAAAACTCGTATGCCGACTTGTTCGGTATCGTAATTTCGTATTGTGGCGAACATAACGGCAACGTTATCATATTCCTCGTAGTAAAGCTCATTGGTCATTTGACGCGACATGTAAATATCGGCTAAAAAGAGAAATATGTATAAATTATATGTTCTATACAAATTTTAGTAACTCGGATAAGGTGGCAGAAAATGTTGTTATAATTTTTGTAGGCTAGAATTTATATTATGTCCGAAAATAATGCGCTGACGAGTGCTTTACTTTGTATAATTATACTCCTCTTTTTCACAATACGCTCTTCCTATGTTACTCACCGACATGTGATGGCAGTATATTATTGATGAGAATGGAAATGGTCTCATTTGTGAATTTGGCATCGTCCTGCTTTTTGAGCAATTGACGTTTCCAGCTAAAATTAAAAACAATGAGTTTAAAAATATTTTTAAAATAATTTTTTTTTTTCGGTAGCACTCACTTATAGTCCACTTTAGCAATAAATTCCGTTTGTCTGTCCATCAAATGGAATATGCCTACAGAAATGCACATTACAAATATGTGTGAATACTCTGGATAAAGCGTATCATTCGTGCTCAGACTTTGGCCATAAACGTAGCTATACGACAAGGTTACAACAACGGTATAGAAAACCAATGTCATTATGCCGACACTCGCCTTCAAGACGAATGGAATACGCGTAAAGAGGAAGGTGATGCAAGTGCTGAGCATAAAGCACTCGGTGACGGCCTGTATTTAAAGAGATAATCATTATTTTAGAAATTTTTATATATAATATTATGGCTACTGCTAAAATTTGAACGCACCCAAGCATTGAAGCAGGTTGTCTCATTTCTCGCAGTGCCCAAAATAGCTTCCTCCACAGCAGCGCTTTTATTGCAATCTAACTGTAAATAAAGTTTAATAGTATCAGTTCATTTTCAGTATAATTTTTAACTTCATCTAATTTTTAAGCCACGTTTCTTATTGCCTACCAATTGCAAGATGATACCGGTTGAATGCAGTATAATCACCACCAAGTAAATGCTGCTGCGTACAAGTATATTGCTTTGTATGCCATCGGAGAGTTTATAGAGCCATTTGCTGAAACTTTGCTTTGGCCTTGACAATTCCGTCTCGCTAATAAACATTATCCAGAGTTTTTTGTACCAAACCAAAGCCAGCAGCAGCAGCATTAAGACATTGCCAACCGCCACTAGCGCCCAAAAGGCTTCTGTTGGCCTGCAAGAAAATTGTTTCACTGCCAAGTTGAGTACGAGAGTTATTCGCCTGCATTTTACTTACGATGAATTGACAGCCTGCATGACAATGGCGCACACGAGTGTTATATATGAGACCAGCACACTGTACTTGAGCATAAAATCCGGTTGCTTCATGAACATCAGCTCCCAGCGCCAATCTTTGAAGAACAGACAGACCGAGGTTATATTGCTGCGAAATATTTGCCCCTCCATTTCGTCTTGTGTTAAACGTTTTTCGTGGCCAAAGCATAGTTTGGAGACTCTGAAAAAAAATATAATAATTTTGGATATGTTATTGAAGTAAATAAAACCAAAAGTTTATTTTAAAATAATTATATTTGTATATCATGTATTCAAATTTGACTAACAGTAGGCCATTTAAACTGCGCGTGAACCGAATCGATAAAAAAAATCTTTACGCCGCGAAAAGTTTGTTTAACAATTTTTACCATGGATAAATGTGAAAGTGTCCTTAAGCAAAATCGTATAAAAGGCTAAAGTAACTAACCCACAAATTAAGATATAAAACTTTCATTTGGTATAGTTCAACCAATTATGGAGCGGCGTTTGTGGTTAAAAAGAATTTTCGTATGCCTAATGTACATATCTCAGAAACTACTAAAGCTAAACTTGCTGAAAACAAGTCTTTCTAGCACCTCTTCATAAACTGTGAAAATAGGGCAAATCAAATGGTAACCACGCCCACTCCACATATATCCAATATTTTGAAAACTACTAAAAGTGCGATAACTAACGAAATAAATACGTCAGGCATATTAAAGTTTACACCTAAGATGGTATGAAGGGGCTTTATAGTAGCTGTTGTCAAAATTAGACAAAGGGCGTGGCGCCACTCACTTTTAAGTGAAATCCCTGCCAGGCGAAATTAGAACACAACCACGCCTACTTCCCATATAGAAGTGTAACATTTTTAAATTCCCTCTGATTGTTAAATTTTTAAGCATAGAAATCGATAGTTAATGACGTTATCGAAACAAAACTTTGCATAAATAGTCTCTTTTGGGTATTCCATTTTACGTCTAAAAATTGTCGAAACCGGACCATAACTTTTCAAGCGCTTAGATGCCGAATATGTGGACCACAGCGCTTATGACTGACTTTTTACCGAAAATATCGGTCAAACTCAGAGATAAATGATTGAAATGCGGAGAGAATCTTTTTCTGATAATAATGTGTTCCTTTGTCAAAAATGGGTAAAATCGGTAAAAACCAAAAGTCTTAGTCAAAGCCAAATATATATATATAGCTATATATATATATATATATATCTATAGCCAAAAAAGCCTATCTAATAAAAATATCCTTCTGATCAGAAATTCAGAGAGGGTATTTTTCTAATAAAGTGCATCTTTAAGCATAAAATGGATAAAATCAGGCCAAAACTTGCCCTATTTCCCATATACTTATTATAAGTATTTTCTAACTGCCGATTGGAATTGTACCGTATTTATAGGTGAATCTATCAGATATCTTAATGAGAGCAGCTTTTCTGAAAGTAATATATAATTGATGCTAAAAATGCATAAAATCGGGTCAATACTACGCCTAGCTCCCATATACCTGATATAAGGATTTCAAACTTCCGTTTGGATTTATACCATATATATCGATGAATATGTAAGTTATCATAGTAAAATTAAGTGTACTTATAATATTGGATATACTATAGTTTAATTCCGAAAAGATATGAAATCGGCTCACAAATTACCCCACCTCCCATATAATAAATATAGTGCTTTTCGCTAGTTTAGCAGAATATGTCATTTTGACTAATCTAATTGAGTAGTGCTAAAAGTAAACGCGATCAGTCCGAACCTTCACCTAGCCCCAGTATACCCTATAGAGTAATTTTCGACTTTTTTCGGAAATCGTTCAATGCCGTCATAACAACAACCACTATAAACTCTTCAAAACGTGTGAAATTTCAATGAAATTAAGTGGTCAAGTTTTCTTACATATAAGTGAAAATGTTGTAGATCTTGTTCTAAACTTCATATCTTTAATCTACTGATTTCTGATCTTCTTGCTCATGTTTTCCTTAAAATGTTCGGTTACACCCCAATTTAGGTCTTCCTTACTTGTCCTTTAATAATTTCAAAAATTGCCTAGGTCGGCGTTTGTACCTTCAACTTATCGAGTGATAGACACATACTATCATAAAAGTAGACGTCTAAAGTGGATGCAATAAGTACTAGAATTGTTGTTGTTGTAACGGCAGTGAATGATTTCTGAAAAAAAAATTGTTGGATGTTACCTAGTGGACAGTTCTTGGCTTGATAAAAATCAGGGTCTGTTTCGGTTAAGTAGTACTAACTAATGTGAAAACAGTCACAGTTTTTGCCCTTATGTATTCTATATACAAGACATGATTTCAAGCAATTCCACCATGCGCCAGAAACGATTTTTTTTCGGAGTATTGCACCAAACCAATTTTTGTTTAGGCATAAAGTCATAAGTAAAAAAATCATTTATTTGTTTTTCGAAGTTAGCCCCTAAAATCGAAATATCTGCCTTTGAATATCGAAATTGAACTTATTTCAAACATCATTATTAAATATGGTTTGCAAATTACTAAAAAAAAAATGAACTGAAAAATGGACATTATCTACCCATTCCTAATTATACAATGGTGTAAAAAATATTTTTTATGTCAGATATACTACAGCAGGTCAATGTTGGGTTTTCGAAAAAATAAAATCGTATATGGGTATAAATCGGAAACGTTTTTTTTATAGAGATTCAAATTACTTGGTAACATAACCTACTATAAAACTAAAAGATTTACCAATAGAACCTGTCTAGTACTGCCTGAACACAACTCATAGAATACTCCAAAGTTTTACAGTATTTTTTGAGCGCACTAAAGTATTAATTATACACTGCGTATAAGTAACCTTAAATAAAATTTTCATCAAAATCAAAAATCTTACTGTATGCGTCCAATAGGCATTTTGTCCACCTCACGACTCATCTCCAATGTTGCTTGATTGCGAATTTGATTATATTGACTTATGCTGTTTTGCATGAAATTCGTCGATATTTCATTTCTTTGGTCCTATATCAAAAAAATTAATTAATTAATAAACCAAAAAAAAAAACATAAACCAAAAAAAAAACAAGTTACAAACAAAAAAGAAATATATTTAGTAATGGTTTATCAAAATATACCGCTCCTGATTTGCGCTCCAGATTTTTTCGCAACGACGAGGGTGGACGTCTCATTGTAATGAATGATGTTACCTGAAAACACACACAACAAAATTACTACAACACATTTAGAAGAAAAAAAATAAAATAAAAACAATGACGTCACAACAAAAATATCTAAATCCAAGCATACTAACTCGGGAAGACGGTGGTTTGATAAGAAACGTATGAATCTCATATTTACGCAGCACCGGATCGTCACGCGCCTTCGCTGTACCCTCCTCGTAAATGAACTCGCCATCGAGTTGTTGTAATGTTTGACCACTAACATGCACGCGGCCAGCTTCGCCTGTCGACTCTAAACGATTGGCTATATCCACATCTTTGGACCAAATATCAAATTGCCATTTGTTGGCGCCGATTACGCCCGAAAGTATGTTTCCCGAATGCACGCCGATACGCATATCAATATCCAACTTGCGCTTCGATCTACAGTTATGGGTGAGAATTTGAGTCACAGACAAAAATGTAGTTACGTTTGTGAGAAATTACCGCACATCACGTATATCCTTGATCATGCGCAGGCCCAGATATACACACGATCTGGCATGGTACTCGTTTGGCAACGGTACGCCCGCAACGCAATAATAACAGTCACCCAAAAACTTAATGCGCAGCACATCGTATTCCTGTAAGAGCATATTTTTTAGCCTGCTAAATATTTCAAGACACAACTTGTGATTTTTTATTTTTCTTTACCTGTGATGCTGTATCGAACTTAACGAATAAATCGTGCAAAGTCTCCACTAAGGTCTTCACATCCAGCGTCGTTGTTAAGTAAGTGTAATTGACAACGTCTGCGTATAAAATCGAGACATCGTTGTGTGGTTCAATAAATAGTTTTCTGTGATAAAATTAAAATTGAAAGAAGGCAAAGAATTAATTAAGTAAAAAAATATAAAGTATTTATTTCTTATTTAAATAAAAGAAAATAAACCTTAAATGAGAAAAAACGTTAACTTCAGGTAAACCGAAGCTATAATACACTTCACAAATGCATTTCGCATACCATAAAAGGGTATAAAAATATCTTAAGTCTGATTTTGATCGGTTAGTTAGTATGGCAGCTCTACGCTTTACTAATCCGATTTTAACAATATGTACGGAAATTGCAGCATAATTTTATAAAATAAGTCATGCCAAATTTCGTGAAGATATCTCGTCAAATAAAAAAGTTTTCAATACAAGGACTTTGTTTTGATCGGTCACTTTGTATGACAGCTATATGCTATAGTGGTTCGATATCGGTGATTCCGGCAAAAGAGTAGCTTCCGTTATCTCAAAAACTGAGGGACTAATTCTTGTATATATAGACATACAGACCGGCATGACTAAATCGACATGCTAATCATTTATATATTTTGTATATACTTTATAGGGTCTCCGACGTTTCCTTCCAGGTGTTGCAAATTTCATGGCAAACTGTTATGCGGGCATACTACTCGCACTAAGACTAAGGGTTTAAGTATTGAATATGTCACTAAAAATTTTTTCAGCAAAGCTTGATTCATATGAAAATCGATAGCTAAAGTTTCGATGTCGAGGACACGTCATGTCAACGACAATTTCAAAAAGTTATATATTTTTCGGTAAAATGTTTGAGATTGTTGTAATTCTTTCGGACACTACTTGACATGTCTTCCCAAAATCCACATATTAATTTCTAAAATTGAATATGACTGAATTCTGGGAGAACAGCAATGAATTGAAAGATAGACTTGAGAATTTGGTTGATCACTTCAGAACAACAGTCTACAGACTATAACGAAGGATTTTCAAATATCCTTGAACAGGCTTAACTACGACTATTTCGCACAATTCGGGATCTTTTTCGGTATTTATATTATTTTTCAGAAATTTTGGTTGCTCGTAGAATTGATTTACGCTAATTTCACTTACTACTTTGCTGACAATTTTTGGCTTACTCACCTCTTCAAAGGGTTTGAAAATTTCATTTATATGAATATTTGCAAATACTTACTCTGTATCCATTTGCCGCCATAGGGGAGTCGGTGTAGAGCTGAAAATAGGTATTAGATTGAGTAAGCATAGATTTGTACACGGAAATAGTTTAAAAGCTTTTAAAGAATACTATACTACTACTACATATATAATACACTGACATATTAATGAAATATAGAGAACATCTTCCCTTGATAATTATGATTCCTTGTGCAAAACGTATTTGAAATCGGATCAATAGATTCGCTAGCACCCGTTTAAGTACCTAATATAATAATAATTTTCGAATTGCCGGTAGACTTTATAACGTCTATATCAGTCAATAAGTGAGTTAGCTTAATGCAATTCCAATAGTCGGGTTAGTACCTCTCTTAGCTTCCATATATCACTCAATCTGTGACGTATCTTAATGAAACTTAGAGACCATCTTTTTCTGGTAACAATAATTCGTGGTCTAATAAATGATTGAAATTGGTACAAAGCTACCACTAGATAGATTTTAGACTTTCCAGTTGATTTTAAACAATATTAAATATTTTCTTAACCATTAGCTGCACATAAATAAAGTCGGTCTAAAGCTTAACCTTAACATGAGGGTATTTAAGTCTCTAGTTATTTTCCCCTCATATTCCCAATATTTAAATTTCGTCCTTTTGATTAAGGTTTCATCAATATAAAATAAAAAAAATTTAAGGTTAAACCCTTACTTATTTTTACTTTAAATTGAAATCTTACCCCACTTCGTCGTGCGTGGATCGCCGATTTTTCTTGCTTTTCTTTAAATGTTCAATACGCATCTTCACATCCTCTTCGATTTTATTAGCAATCTGCGCCGGGATTATGCTCAAAAGTAGACTTTTCTATAATTACACGCATTAATACACAACTCACATAATAACTGCGTGACACACACCTCTTGATCTCGCGCAGCACGCAGCACCAAAGTCTCCTCGACACATTGTCGTTTATCGAGAAATGTCGTACGAATGGCCACCTCACGCGTCAGCCGAAAGAACAAGCCGAGCAAATTGACACAGGCCATAAATATAGCTTCGGATATGATCTTCGGCAAATCCATTTCCCGTGAGCCATCCAAACGACGACGATAAGTGACGAATAAGAACAATATCATATAGCAAAACGAAACAGCCACGCCCAGTATGAAGGCGTGCACATCTTCGGTGATTGGCATAAAAATGTAAGTGGCGTATATGATGAAACTGTAGTAGGTGGGCACAATGATATTGTAGTCCTTCACAGCGCGGTATATCGGTATCGAGATATCTGTGATGAATTAGAAGTAAAAAATATATTTCAAAATTGCTTCAAAGCTGCAGCACTCATACCCATCACGACGAGCGTGGAAATCGCTAACCAAATTGAGCTAAACGTCAACCATTCGTAGCGTTTGTTGAGTGTCAAGCGAAAATTAAAAAGCAATACAATCAGTATAATCAAAGTGCAGCCCATATAAATGCCGATATCCAAATATATGTCGCGATTCTCCTGAAATTACTCATATTGGAATATTTTAATAATTAAAACAAAAAAATTTTTTTACTTTTATAATCAAAACATACATACATTTTTGGGAAACGTGATTATAATCAGCAAGGAATGTACGATCGCTATAAGTATTAGTACAAATATGAATAATCCGAGATGGCTTAAGCGCAAACGATTCATATAAGATACATAGTACTGCTCCAGTTCGAGATTGCGACATTTTCTCTGGAAGTATTGGCCAAAATTATATGGGAAATGCATTGCTGCTTGATGATTGAAACTTTGTTGTTACCTTTAAGTAGCCTAACTCCCATTGTTTTTGGTTAACCAACTTTGTTTGATGACCCTCATCGTGATCTGGTGTGGCTTCCGTTGAGGATTCTAAAAACGCATTCATTTTTTAACCTTGTTGCGCTTAGGGATTGGTAAAGCTGTTGCACCTATTAATAGTATACAAAGGTTTTGGAATATATTTATACCCTGAACAGGATATATTACGTTTGCCTCGAATATTTATCATATCATAAAATCCGAGACGAGGAAAATAACTTTAATTCAAATTCGGAAAAATTTACGAAGTACCAGCAATATTAGAAATATAGTATTTTGGAGGAAAAAATCCACCCAGAAAGAAATTCTGGATTCGCTACTGGTGAATAATTTGAATTATCCTGATGAACTTACTTGAGAATCGTCTTTGTTTTTACACAAAATAATCTCAATTACAATAAACTAGTGATTAGAATGACCGCAAATTGTTTCAAGAAATCAAAACTTCCTCCTGAGCTTTTAACGGCCGAAGATATTTTAATAAATTGTTACATAATTTATCGGATATACGAAATGAGATGAAAAGTATTTGTCATAAAGATGAAAGGACGTTTTTTGAATAAAAATCTGCTTAGGTATAATCTCCATCTATAGTTATGACTTTGCTGTAAGGAATCTCCAATATTTCTATGCCGGTTTGATGGGGTGAAGCTCCGAGGCCCTCAAAATTGGTGTTCGTTTCCATGTTGACCACCTCATTGGAAGCAACTTAACCAACTCTCTCATTTTATGGTCAACCATCATAATGTCGTAATTTCGTGATAGTTTCTGGCGTAATTGGACCACCTCAAGCGGGGTGCAACAGTTATGCTGGTAGGGTTACAATCAAAATAGGAAAACCAGCGATATGTACGAAACCCCCGATCTCTGGCATAAAGTTGGTATAACTTAGTATAGCTTAACGCACTCACTGCTCTGACTATTCGGTTTGTAAACTAGATTTAGGGATTTGTTTTTTTTTTTTAATCTCGAAATTGAATTTTGAATAGTCAGAGCTCACAAAAACACAACTCACTCGACTCTCTCAAGTTAAATATAAGAAGTTTATTTTCCGTTTCAATTTGTTGACAATTCCAGCTTATAGTTTTAAAGCAGTTGTTATGAGGGCTAAAGAGCACGAGCGTATTGAAATGAGTTAGTGAACTAAATTCATGTGAAGGAAAAAATATGCATTAAATACTAGGGTCTTTATTAACTAATCAACAAATTTTTTAGTATTTCTTATGGTTGAAGTATATAAAGAAATTAAATTACTGCGATCTTTTCGATTCTTTTGGCATGCAGTACTTATTCATATTAAGAAAATGATAGCTGAATAAAGCACTAAATGTTTCAGGTAAGCTTGATATGAAGTTACACCCTCATTCATAAAAGGAAAAGGTCTAAAGTATACTGTTATATATGTCTTTGATTCGTTATTCATCTACTTTTTATGTTAAAGTTCTGCTTCTGTATGCAAAAAGTTTTATAGAAGGGAGGCAACAAAAAAGTTTCCCATTAAAGTGGTATAACCGCTTGCTAATCCAGCTTTGCTTTGTGGTATTATGCCAGTTTATTATATTTATACCAATCGTTTGTTCGTTTAACCACGTTGCAAAAACTAGCAAATCAAGGGCAGCACATCCTTTCTTTGAGAATTCCCTTTTTTAATCATTATACTTAACGCTTCACTGGGTTTTTACCCTAAAATAGTTATTAAAGATATCAAAAATTTTTAACTATTTTCTAATCTAGATAAGCGCTGGGAAGCAAAACTGGTATATGCGTGGCTTATTTGGCTAACAAACTAACCTATCCTAACCTTATCTGAATAAATACATCAATAGGAGATTGCTGTATTTTTAGTTAATTATATTTTGTTTACATTTTTTGGTATTACCTGATTTTAAGTACATTGCTTGTATGTACTTGTATGTAGTAAGTACTATACCAGCAGCCACTTAAATTCTACTGTTTGAACGCAATTGTTTCCGAAATTTGTTTTCGGGTATTAGTCACAAAGAAAACTTTCGATAGCAAATAATTTATTGATCACCAAATTTGATCAGAAGGTATATATATATTACTTTATAGTGTATCCGATGTTTCCTTCTAGATGTTCAAACTTCGTGGCAAATTTTATATATAAAATATACGAACAACCATCTCTTAGGAAAATAGCATTTAGAAAAATTTTGTTATTAATGTAGAAATCCAAAAAAAGTTGCTGAATATATTTTAGGAGTGAAACTACAAGTATACCATCGGATGGAAATATTGATGACGCGGCCCTGAATTCATTGAAAACGGTTGCCACAAGTTCAAGACAATCGGTCTCTCAATATTCTACTGGATTTAGCAAGCTTTCGCCATACAGAAATGACAGTTGTTAATCTCGTCACCTAGGTGATTTGAAGCTAATCTATTCGAAATCTCTCTGTGCAACTCTGTTTTAGCGCCATCTGTTTGTCAGTAGAGAAATTTATTACAGCTGAATTTGATATTACAAACTGTCAAAGTGAAAAGAAGTAAACAAACAAAAAAAAAAGTAAAAAATTAAAACATTATTTATCAAAAAAAGTAATGTGGAGTGAGACTGCCGAAGCCGATCAAATATAGTCAAGAACAGCTGTTTTATAAATCTCCAACGACAATTAGGACTGTCTAGATGAGTGCATAGATTAAATGTATTCTAATTACTTAAAATTTTTGGTGAGAACAATGTATAAGCTGCAAAGCTTGCTGGCGGGAGAGCATCCTTACCCAAACTTCGTCTGATAGGGAACGAGTCAGTACGTCGTTGCGTTCTTGTGCACTAGCGCTGTGCCTCTGAACTCATTGGTATACTAAATATGTTTATTTTGCCAAAATACTGTATTTGGACCAAAAAGTGGTCGTTCGAGCCGATTTTTCGTCAAAGCTAACTTGAAGCTTTATATTTTCAAAAAGTAAACAGCACACATTTTGAGAAAGCTCTTTTCGGTTGATGGTTTCAAGAAAGTTGAAAGGAAGTTCTTGTTATAGTTATTTTGTAACAAAATATTCAAAATCTTTAAAAAAAAAATTAAAATATAGAACCAATAAGGAAGGATTCTGTTGACAAAGAAAGACGACCTTTTCTAGCCAACCATGACTTCAACTTACTTCTTTTACTGTGATTATTTGAAGAAATAGTCGCTATACTGATCGAAGTTTTCGAGAATGCACGAGCTCATTAGGGTTTGCTATGAAGTTTACAACACTTAAAAGGAAACGTCGTGACCCTATAAAGTGTAAATGATAAGCTAGCGAAGGTAAGTCCATTTAGCAATGTCCGCTTGGCTGTCTGTAGATACGCGAACTAGTCGCTCAGTTTAACAGATATCGACCTGAAATTTCTCACAGGTCCTTTTCTCCCCCTCTCGATTTCGTACCACTTTGGGATATAGCTTCCATACAAACTGTTCGATCACAATTAAGTGTTTGTGTGGAAACCTTTTTAATGTGACAAGATAGCTTGAATTTTGGCACAAATTATTATGCTAGACAGCGCTATAATTTCCAAACAAGTTGTACGGACTACTAAAGTATATAGCTGTCATGCAAACTAACTGTTAAAAATTAAGAAAAACATATTTTTATATGCTATAAAAAATGCACTTGCAACGGGCATTATAGCTTCGGTGCAGCTGAAGTTAACAACTTTTTTCAAAGTTTTTCAAGACCAATATAAAATATGGCGCACCCTATATATACAAATTATTTGTTCGTAAATATGTATAATATGTTTAAAATATTACCGACTAATTACTAAAATATTATAATTAGCATATACATACTAATCATTATCTTTATTTGTTTATGATAAGTCGGTAATGCCATTTGTATATTTACTATACAGTTAATTAGTTCTTATCAATAGAGCAAGTTTTTAGGATTTTAGGTAAAACGATTTCTCTATTAAATATATGCGTATTTTACTAATTACGAAAAATGTGTGGTAGCCTTTTCATACTCGCTACTGGTCTATAAATATATAAATTGTTCTCGCAAAGCAAAGAGGCAACAAATATTTGAAAAGTTATATTTTCATAACAAAAACATGAAGGCGAATCACAGGCACATTTCACGCTAGAAAAATGCCAAAGATAACAGTGTCATCATAAAAGTGTCGGACGCTCCCTTTGTTCGAGAGATATGCACTCACAATCTCACGCTATAAATTGATATGTGTCCATTACAGCCTGTCATTAACGGTTTGATTTTGTTAAATCGCTTTATCTCTTTTTGTGTGTTTGTCTGTAATTATGTGTTTTTAATTATTATCTCGTAAAATATTGTATCACCGTTATCGGAGGCACTTTTTTCCTGAAATAATGCAATATTTGTACAATACTCTTTCCCAATTGGTTAATGGTGATTTTTTGTTTTATTTATGTAATTTAATTATCCATTAATACACTTGACCATTATTGTGATATAAAGAGAAGAAATTAATTGGCATAGTAGGGATTGAAAATATCTTTTCCTTTCTTTACCTGAACTAGGTATATTGACTAATATTTTTGAATAATCTTTGCTTCTTTACTCCAAAATATACTAAATGTTCAGTTGTAAAGAGTTGGAATCTCTTAGTATTCAAGGGAGTTTGGATATTTGACAACTCAGTATAGTTGTTTGTTTCATTTTCCAAATATTGGATTTTTGACTTCGAAAGACTACCTATGACTCATCACTCTATGCCTTCGGTTTACGGACTAAAACTGTCCTCACACATCAGAATTGCGGTAAAACCAAGAATTGTGATTAAAAGCCTTACTATAGGCGATAAGAATTTATATACATATTTTGAATACAAAAAAAAGTTAATGTGGGAATTACGGTAAATCATCAAAATATTGGGGTTTGAATTCAATTTCCATATTTCCATACGCATTTTTATTCCGTACAACAACATAAGAGTTAAGGTATCAACTAAAAAATGCAAAAACGAACCGAAATCCCTTGTTGTTGTTGTTGTTGTAATGGTTATCTAATCCCCGCATAGGGAGAGAGGTGTGAGATGACTGGAATTCATTGGGCTTGCAAAGAGATAGTTAGATTCATGCGGGGACTCATTGCATGAAAGCTGCACATACATATGTTTGATATGTCGGGGTCAATTCTGGATAGGTCGGAGTTGAACCTGCCACAATATAAGAACGAAGTTGCGCAAGGGTCACTCTAGATTTTCGGGTGAGCTTGAGCTTGAGGGAGACATTAGGAGGCATCCTATTCTCTTACGGACTGCAGTATTCTGACACGATTGAATGTTCTTCTTCTACGTTCCATCCAGGCAAAATCGACAACCCCGCCGATGGCTTTGCGCAAAGAAATTATTAGAATATACATACATATATATATTATATGTTATATATAACTGACCAAAAATTAGCAACATAGCAGTGTACATAACAACAATATCAAGAACAAATACAATATTTCCTGAAGAATTTTGTCTGTCTAACCATATGGGAACTTTAAATATCTAACGACATTTTGATCTCAACAACAGAGATTTAAAGAACTTTGAATCTTCCATGCACAAATCGAAATTATAACCGAAAATGTTTGCCACCAAACCGAAAACAATCGAAATTTTTCTACAAGGCGTGTTCAAGCGTAAACATGTTAATAAATAACATACCAATATACATATGTACAGGTACTTATATATAATATAGGCAATTTCCTTTTGCCCGTAGAAATTGTCACCAATATATGAATGATATGCAAACACTTTCGCTTCTTATCATATTAATTGTTAACGTTACGTCAATCAGAAATTTTCCAATTATCAAATACAAATTTAACAAGAGCAGCCAACCATTATGTTGACGCTACGTTTTCAGCGCTCTTATTACCTTTTTTGATTTTACACGAGAGATATTGATTGTGAATGAATACTATTATACTTTAAACACAATTGATATTTTTATTTCAAACGTTTTTTATATTTATTAAAACAAAGTTCACTTGGCACACACACACACACAACACTTGAAAGTTGTTAACTAACAATCAATACTTTCATTAACATATTTCATGATCTTTCATGAAGTTGAAGGTGCTCAGCAATCACTTGTAATCATTTTAATTATTTATTTGTATATATTTACGCATTTTTAATATCGTTATAATAGCATTTTTATTCACTTTATATCGCCTTTCAATTGCTACTCTTGTAAGGCATTTAATCCCGTGTGAAATATGAGAATTGACTGATTGAACCAACCACGGCACGATCTCACAATATCAATCATTCAATAACTTGTATCGCAAATTACTCACACGGCTAGCTGATAAGCGCCACAACTTTTTCAAACAGTGCTCTCCACTTGGCAAGACCAAAAAAAATAAAAATAAATAAATAAAACACAAACAAAAACAGGTGCCAAGCAAAACTCCAGCGCTACACCTTAATGTGGAAAATAATTCACAAGGCCCGCACTGACGACTTATTCGCGTACCGTAACATTCTGGGTTCGAGGAAACACTGAATGCGGCGAAGACTCTTTTGCTGCAGGTGAAGTTCTCAAACACCTGTCTCTAACGTTATCAGTAAAAAGTGAGAATTTCTTTTGATTTGATTAGGTACACGTGAAGAGCATTTACTTAACCAAGTTGGCATGAAATAAACTTTGAAAGAAATTGATAAGACGTTAAGAAATGTACATATATAATTTACAATGTATTCCGTTACAGGTGAGAGGGACATTTTGAATTGTATTAAGGGTGATTATTCAAATGCAATTAGTGGTTAATCAGAAATCGTTACAGTAATTAATACTTTAAACTGTATGCACATACATATATATGTATATCAAATGCTTTTGCAGATGACTTTTTATTATTATTATTGTAAATTATATGAAATATGGCTTCTGAGAAAATAATCGTTCCAACTGTCTGTGAAGTTCAAATATTAAAATTGGGTATGTTACGAAACCATTTCAATTGTCTGTGGATAAACAAAATAAGAAATTCGATGCGGCTTTATGTCAGCAACTGGTCTATTTAATGTGATTGTAGCAAGCATATGCTTTTTTAACGGATACGGATTTATTTCCGGCCTAAAAAAAGGCAGCATTGTCCCAAACTGTTTGGAAATTCTCTATGTAATTCAAAATACACATATTATTATATTATGTACCACAATGCACCAAAAATGGGCGTTTAATGCCTACCTTCACAGGTGGAAGTCAAACTTGAATGAGTTAAATTCATATGTACACATGGTATATCCGCTTATGCGGTGTATTGTACACCGAATAATGTTTTTTCTATTCCTTTTTGTTCTGTTTACAAATTAAGTTTAAAATATTATTTAAAACAAATATTTAACAGTATTCAAATCTTACCAGATATCATGATCTCGGGCGACAATCAACACTTCCATTCTCAATAGCCGATTCTACGCTAACGGAAATGACTTTATTTGGCCATTTATTTCCAAGACTTGCTACAACAATAACAACAACAGCTTCCGTTCTCACCATAGTCTATGATTATAGCCGGAAAAGACTCGGGTGCTGAAAAATCCGTAGAATGTGTTATATAGTATGTACATACATACGTACATATGTATGAATGCATGTTCACATTTGTTTTGGCTAAGATTCATTTTTCTATTTCGTTGCTTTAAACAAGAATATAATGCTGCAATTATTACTTATTTACTAAACTATGGATGGACCTTTGTGTAAAACAGCACAATATGTGCATTTTTCCATAAAAATTACCAATTCTAAAAATTGATCATTTTGGTAAAACTTTTTCACATTTAAATAAAATTTGCAAATGAAAAAAAAAAGATGTCGGCGGTCAGCCATTATTAAAAAAGCAATAAACTTATAAGTCATTGGAAGAGCATTGCGCGCAATATTTTTAATCTAGTTATGTCATGCTTTTATCAGCAGAGATAACATAGTATTTATTCAGTTAAAACAATTAAAAAATTATTACGTTGTTTTTGTTAAATATATTACAAATTTGAACCGTTTTTAACGTAAATACAACAGAAAAATATTGTGCAATAATATTGAGTTCATTCAACCACTATTGGCAATGTCATTATTACTTTTCTGCTTTACACCGTTCGTAACTAGGAAAACTGACAGACGTCAAATGTGCATTCACGACAAACAAGACATGATTTTGTTATTTGCATTCACGTAAATACTGACGATCGAAAATATTTGTAAATTAAGCAGAAAATATCGGGTAATATGTCCGCGTTTTCTGAAACGGCGTTGCTAAAGAAGCTGGGTGAATTAAATTCTAGTCAGCAAAGTATACAGACGCTATCGCTGTGGTTAATACATCATCGCAAACACCATGCGTCAATTGTGAAAACTTGGCTGAAAGAGCTACAAACTGGTAAGATGTAGTTAACTGATAACAGTGTTATTTACATTCTAATTGTAATTAAAAATTTCCATAGCAGTTTCCGAGGGCAAAAAGTTGACATTCATGTATCTGGCCAATGATGTCATACAAAATAGCAAGAAAAAGGGTCCTGAATATGGCAAAGAATTCGCACAAATATTGCCCAAAGTATTTCAACACATTGGTGAATCGTGCACATCGGACAAGCTCTTCGGTAGTCTTGGACGTATTTTAAATATTTGGGACGAACGCGGTGTTTACGATACGAAACAAATTGCAGAATATCGTGCACGTTTAAATAAAGATCATAAAGATAATAATACAGCAACAGCTAGTAGCAGCGGCAACAGCAGTGCCCCCACAGCTACTGAGTCAAACACAAACGGTAGTCATGGTAGTAACACAAAAGAAAAGTCTGAAAAACGGGAAAAGCGTAAGCATGATGAAAGTAAAACGGCAAAAGTGAAACGTTCGCGTCCAACTACGGTTGCTGAGGAAAAACCAAGTGCTGGTCAAAATGGTGATGCTGAACATTTGAGTCCATATTTGCCGTTGGGTGAACCACCAGAACCGGAAGATTTGATCAAAGCGCTGGCGAATATTGAAAATTCCGCTTCAAGTGATGCCGTAGTTCGCGAACGTATTGCCAATTTGCCACCGGAAATATCTGAGATCAGTTGTCTTACTAAACTGGAAGATAAGGATGCAGCTAAAGCATTGGCTAAACAGGCAAGTTTAAACATATCTAATTTATTTTGTAATTAAAATGCTAAACTGTTGCTTTTTGTCACACAGGTTAATGAAGCTGTACAGTTGCTGAATGAGTATAATACACGCCTCGCTGCCGAAATGGAGGAGCGTACAAAATTAGCTTCTATGCTCCGAGATTTCCAAGCGGAGCAAAAAGAACTCTTGGTTCAAGCTGAAAAACGTCTAGAGGTGTGTTATATGCAAAATGAGAAAATTGTGGTATTTTGAAAAAAG
The DNA here is from genome assembly GCF_042242935.1 of Bactrocera oleae. Classification (NCBI taxonomy): domain Eukaryota; kingdom Metazoa; phylum Arthropoda; class Insecta; order Diptera; family Tephritidae; genus Bactrocera; species Bactrocera oleae. The sequence continues at coordinate 59,597,528 of NC_091540.1, read as the reverse complement.
TGTTTATAGTAGAAGTGAACTAGTTGTGTTTGTTTGTGTATATAGTGGCTTAAAATAGAATATCAGCATAAAATAGATAATCAGCATATTACGGTGTTTTGAAAAAACATAAACATTCATTGTGCTTGTGTGTGTATTGTAGCGACACACACCTAAATTTACCGAGTTGATAGCCAAGGGCTGATTCGTTCCGGCTACGTAGACTCTACAGTCGTGGAAACTTTTTATAAAGCAATATTCTATGTTGCAACGTCAATAACAACAGCAGTAACTTGCATTTGGATGTTTAGAAAATCTTAAAAAATGTCGATGTGGTTTACAATGATATTGGTTAGTTTTGTTGTTATTATTTGAGCTTAAATAACCTCAATGAATATTAAACAACCCTTTAAAATTTCTGTACGTCGCAGATATTTGATTTTATAGAATTTTTACAAAGCTATTAATATAAGTGAATATTTGTTGTCTGCTACATATTTTCTACCACTAAAGTATGTTTTCTGTTTCAGGAATACAAGCAAAAGCTCAATCGAATGGTTGCCGTACAAAAGGAAATTCGTGATCATCTATCGAATTTGCCAGATTTAACGCAGTTACCGGATGTGACTGGTGGCTTAGCACCACTACCATCAGCCGGCGATCTCTTCAATATACATTAAAAATTATTATAATTTAAATGGTTTCCTTAAATGTTATGCGAATATAATTATTCAACTGGTAACTACACAAAAATCACTTAAATTATATATATTTAGACCAAACATTAAAAAAAAAAGAAATATTCTAGAAACGACAAAATGTTGCAAAACTTCAATTAGAATTTCTCAATTATTAGCGAATAAAGCTTTTGGCATAAAACCAGCTTGAAATGGCTGTAATATGCACACATACGAGTACAGTATATATCGCGTATATATAAAATATATGAATTTAATTTGAAACTAAATTTATTTAATATTCATTTTTGCTTTGCTTTTGCTATATTTTCCAATTTATTATGCGCAGAATATGTATAAAATATAGTAAACACTTCCCAGGGATATTTCTAGTTTCGAAAGCTGCTTATGAAAGTTACTTGCAACGTTACCACTTTAATGCATTGCCGCGTTAGCCTGTCCATTCCACTTCTCAACAAAAGCAATTATATCAGCAACTTTACTGCCGGGCGACATTTTGAGAGCAACGGTAAATTTGCTCCAAACATCACGATTAGCTTGACGACTGGACGATTGAAAGGTAACTGGTTGACGTCCACGTACTGGATAAGCACTTAACATGCAAGGTTGTTCGTCCGAACCCAAGGCCGACTCATATAGACCGCGATCATCGGTGGGCAGCACCTTAGTTTTTGAGAGCGCAAAATGTAAAAGAATTCGGGTTTTTTTTTTTAAATATGTAAGGTGGTTGACAAAAGTGTAAGGATGACCAAGAAAAAAGCAAAATTTTATAAAAAATAATAAAAACAAAAAAAAAAAATTATAATAGAAAAAATTTATAATAAAAAAAAAAAATAATAAAAAAAAACAAGAACAAATAATAAAAACAAAAAAAAGTATAATAAAAAAAATTAATAATAAAAAATGAAAAAAAAAACAAGAAAAAATGTAAACTTCGAATGCAACGCAGCTATAATACCCTTCAATAAAAATGTTTTCATACAGGAACTTGATTTTGAGCGGTCAGTTTGTATGGCAGCTATATGTGGTCCGATCTGAACAATTTGCTCGAGGTTTGTACCGTTACCTTAGAACAGTTATCCATGCCAAATTTCGTGAAGATATCTCATAAAATAAAAAAAGTTTTCTGCACAAGGACAGGATCTTGAACGTTCAGTTTATATGGCAGCAATATGCTATAGTGAACCGATATCGGCTGCTGATTCCGACAAATGAATTGCTTCTTGAGGAGAGAAGGGCGTTTGCAAAATTTCAGATCGATATCTCAAAAACTGAGGGACTAGCTGGCTTATACAGACATACGGACATGACTAAATCGACTCAGCTAGTAACGCGATCGTTTATATATATACTTTACAGGATCGCCGGCGTTGCTAGATACCATAGTTGACCGACATTTGTCTTCCAATTATTGTATGGGCACAATATATAATATAACGAGGGTGGAATACTGTTTGATAAGTTTTTGCAAGTTAGAAGTTCTGAGCTTGCAGAAAACAATATTTAGGGAGGTTGGAAGATCTCTATATTAAAATGTAGCATAGGTAAACAGTATTCGATTTTAGATAAACGTATGAATTGATTGGGACTTTGTTTGGTATATATATCATATAAAATTTTTTTTTTTTTTGGTAAATTAACAACAATAAAACAAATAATTTTTTAAAAAATTATAAAACAAATAAAATTATTTTGAAAAAAGAACAAAAACTCCTCACCTGGTCAACCTGTTGATCCATGCTTATGGCCAGCACCCATTCGCGCACCTCCTCATGCAGATTGGGATCGTTTTTCAGATGCAAATCCTCCGGCAATGGTACTGAGCTTGGAAAATCGGTTGCAGCCAAATCCGAGTGATCCACAAGATGACCGGAACCTTCTTCAATAGCTTCACACACGTCCAGATAGTGATTGAGCATAACAAAAGCTTCAGCCTCACGACCAGCATTACGCAGATCTATGCCAGCTTCATAGAAACCTTTATCGACCGGTATGATATCAGTGTAGCGCAGTAAAGCAATTGAAATACGCGCAGCAATCGGATGTAACGACTGGACGGGTCTACAGGCGGAACGCACTGCATAATAATGACTGATTAGCAAGAATTTATCTAAATTTTTAGCGATTTGTGTCTGCGCATGCTCAGAGGACTGTAGAGACTTCATTAGTTTGTAGAGAAAGTCGCGTAAGTTCCGCCACTGATCATCTTTGGCCTGTTCCTCGCGCAGAGCAAAGCAATCCATTGCTATGCGTGTGTAGATATTGAAATTAGCTTCCAAAGGCGGTGCGCCGTAAGTCAAATAGAGACTCAAGGCGGTCAAACAATCACCTTCGCGTATAAGTTGTGCCGCATAGAGTGCCACATATTTTTGTAAGACTGCTGCATTGATTTGCTTGGCTTTATCGAGGCAGCGTAACCACTGACCCTGTTCGGCGAGCATGTCCAAAGCGCTCATGATATCTGGATGATGTGACAATGAGGAGAGGTTTTATATTTAAAATTCGTAAAAAATATACTCACCGATATCCGCCAATTGCTCGACGTTACCTTCGGTCTTGAGACGTGACTTCTGCTGCTGCTCCACGTAGGTCATTAGTTCTGGATCCAATTCCTTCGCCAGACGTCTGGCCTTCGACCATTGTTCGGCGCGTATGAAAACTTCCACAGCATCTTTGGGCATATCTGCCGCCAAATACAGTTGTGCAGCCGGACCGATTTGTTTGATTTGTAAAAGACGCGGTCCCAACTGAGTTGCTACCTCTACAGCGTCCTTACCCTCCAAAAATTGATTGCATATTTCCGCAGCTCTAACAAGCGCACGCTCCACAGTGGTCGCATCATCTGTATTTGTGGGGTCAATTTGCATAAGACACTCAGCGGCTTTACGAAACTCCTCGCGCTTCGCGAATTCAGCAGCTTTCTGCAGATAAGTGCGCGAAGCGTCATTTTGCTCATTGTTACGGCGCTGTTCTTGGGCCTGTAGACGCCGCAAATCATTCATTGCCGATGGATAGTGCTCCTCGGCGATGCGTAGCGCCTCGTCGAACATGCTTTCGTTCTTATAATGATCAATTATCATATCCGGACGTTGTGCGCGCAGTAGCAGCGCCTCATAGTCGGGATAGTTGCGCGTGTCCAAAGCAGCCGATGCTTGTCCGATTAATATTTCATTCACCGCCTCCGGCAAATGCGACTCAGCCACATTTAGTGCTGCCTTCCAATCGCCTGCATGCGTGTACATCAGTATGGCCTCTTTAGGTTTATTAGCTTTGATGAACTCCGCTTCGGCCTCTTCGAATTTGCCTTCATCCTCCAAAGACATGGCGATTTTCAAGTGGACCTCATCGGTCGATTTGCCAGCTAAACGACAAAGGTCCATCGCGAAATCGAATTGTCCAGAATCGCAAGCGAAACCTACCGCCGTGTCTAGCAAACCGAGTTTGGTAAGCAAACGCACGGCGCTCTCTATCGGCATAGACTTAGCCCACATGTATGCGACTTGGTTACTTGCGCCTTCAGTGCCTTTCTGCTTAGCTACACGATAACCGTCCTCCCAACGACCTGACGAACAATACATATGCACTGCCGATTTCCAATCGCCCGAGGCGATGAAATGTACTTCGGCAATTTTAAACTTGCCCTTCGACTCCAGTTGTCTAGCCAAATGTAAGTGTGTAGTATCCAAGAGCTCTTTGTGAAAACGCTCGACCAGCCGTATCATGGAGTCATAGAGTTCGCGACGTTTGTACATTGCGATCGCCAGATCTGGTTCGGACACTGCCAATAAGACCTTTTCCGCATCACGGTACTTACCTAAAGTAGTATAATTTTAAAAGTATTTCACGCTATAACCGTTATCTCATCTGAAATTACCTTGTTCCTCCAAGCCTGCCGCCAAATTGACAAACAAGTCACGCATCTCCTCGGCTTGCAGATACTTTTCACCGATGGCATGCGCGCGTTCCCACTTGCCATGGCGATTCAGTAGCTCGATGGCCTCTTTATACATGTTAGCGCGTACGAGTAAGTCTTCAGCGCCATCAACATCGCCGGCAAAGGCCAAATGCTTGGAAAGATCTAGCGCATAGCGTTGAATTTCGGCTGGTTCATCGAGCACTTTAGCGATTTGCACCGCTTTCCGCCATTGCTTGGCGCCGACAGCAGCTTCGAGTGCCTTTTGTGTGGCTCCAGCTTCAATGTAGTGATTGATAGAAGCGTCTAACTGCTTGCGTGCCACCAACCAATCACCCCATTCCTCCTCGAGACTTGTGACATCATCTGGTGCGACTTGTCGTGCCAAGTCCAGAGCTCGTGCATAGGTGCCACCTTTGCGGTACAAACCCAGCGCTGCTTCGGGACGCGAAAGTTTGAGTGCAATGTCGCCAGCCATCTCGTAGAGTTCTAGGAATATTTTATATTGTATATATTATAAAAATTAGTCAAAGCCGAATAGTTTGACAGTAAAAGTGAAGGATAAGTCCAAAGAGATCGGTAGAATTTAATTTTAAAATCCATCCTGTCTAATATCCATCTCCAAACCCTCCATTTCAACAACTTTTTGAATTCGCCTCGTTTATTTACCAAATAGTAAACTATTAACTCTGAAAACTTACCACAATTTATTAGTCCTTCCGTGATTTTCAGCATCAACTGCTGATCATCCATAAGATGTGGAGTTTTCATTGCCAAACGTGCCGCACGCGCTGGCTTACTAGCCTTCAAATACAAATTCAAAGCCTTTTCTGGTTCCTCTTGTTCTTCCAACACTTGTCCGGCTTTCTCTTCTTGCCCGGTGGATAAAAGAAAATCCATTTGTTGTTCTTTCAACTGCTGTAGATCACCATAACCACGTCGCTCAGCCAAACTGACCGCCTCATCCCACATACGCAATTTCTTATACATTTCCAAAGCCGCTTCGATGTCGCCTTGTTCCAGATAAATACGCTCCGCCGTACGTAGATCAGAACTCAAAAGCGCAAGTTTAGCACGCACCTGAGGACACATAATACCCGGTGTGCCCGTAGATTCTTCAAATTTATCCGCTTCTTCTATCATTTCATTCAAATAGTATGCTTTTGAGACATTGCCCAGTGCGGCGTAGCAACGTTGCGCCACCCGAAGATTGCCATCTTCAATCGAAATGACTGCGAGATTATGCCACATAGCTTTGGCAGCGGGCTTGTCACCAAGTGTCTCTAGAAAATGTATAGCGCGCCCGAAGTCGCTATCGTTTACAGCTGTACCGAACTCAACCAAACCTTCGTCCAATTGATAGGTATGCTCTGCCGGACCCTCCTGCGAGCGTACCATCGTACGACCCTAATTTTTAAGGTGGAAAGTATAAGTTAGCGTTTATTTATAGACCATACATACCGAGTCGCGTGACACTTCGATGACATCTCCGCGTATTGCTATCAGGGTTACATGTTCGGGTAGGTCTATATTATACCAGACAGCTAAGTTGTTATTATTTTGAGCTACAACGACATCGCTTTGTGGCACCCATTGAACGAATGAGATGTTCGAGAGCAAAGTTTGCTTCTTACCGGTATAAATGTCGATCAAAACTAACCTAAAGAGTGGTGGTAGTCAATTTAAGGCAGCTCTTTTAAGTTTACGCACTAAATACCTAAGTTTCTTATCGCGAAAAAGCAGTTTGTGCGCCGTCTCACTCAATTCGATCCAATCGATTTTGGTCTCGTGATTCACCTGACCAATAATGACTTGGTTTAGGAGGTCCACTATGCATATGGTTTTAGCGTCGAGCAAAAACGCCAGTTTTTTGTTATTCCTAGAAGTTCAAGAGTCATTTTACTCATAATTTGTAATTTATATATCATAAAATTTCAGCTTACTTCGTGTTGCCACGTTCGTTCAACCGCACCGAGATAACATGTGGATTCACAAACTCTGTGCGCACAGAACCCAAAATCGTACTTTCACCATACTCTACGAGACTAAGTTCGCCCACATTGAAAATCAGGCAAACATTCGGGTTTTCAAAGTAGAAACGTTCGTGTCGACCCGACGTGGTCCATGGCACTTCACTGACCAGATTACGTGTGAGATCACATAAGATCATGGAGTCTTCCGTGCGTGCGACCAAGTAATTATCTTTACCCATAATGCGTACATCATCGATCTCCAGACCGAGCTGAGACTCAATGGTCATTTGCTCTGCTGGCTCCTGTAGCGACTTCACTAACAGCTGACTGGGTGCGACGAAGATCAGTTCAAATTTGTCTTGCCAAATCGTACGCTTCAACACCGACTCAAAAAGTATAACGGCACCGGTAACGGAGGCAATAGCCAATCTTTAAAAAAAAAGTGTAACACTTAAAAAAAGGTAGGTATGTTTTCAGCACCACTCACCGCGCACCATCACGACGCCACTGTACACAAGTCACCGTATAGAAATGATTTATCTCTTTGGTTGCGCTCTCATTCCAATCGGATAAACGGGGACTCCACGTGAATATGCGTATCTTATCATAGCTTCCAAATGCTACAGCTTGACCGTTGGGACTTGCGGCGGCAACAGTGATCTCACGATCATTACGCGAATAATCGAAGGTGCGTACCGAACGTCCCTGTAAGTGGTATAAAAAACATTACAGTTATTTGAAAACAGTTCTGTCAGTTGCCTCGAAAAACTTACCACAGTGTCGTAGAATATGATTTTCTGATCACAACCGCCAGCGCAGAAGCCCCCTTGCGGCCAAGCCAAAGCAAATGGTGGTACTGGATGTTGTACTAAACGTCCTGACGACTCATTCGCGTCTTCGGTGATGAAAAAACGTATTATTGTGCCATCATTGTGACCAGACAGAAAGCCAGTGCCTTTGGTGTTGGACGCCAACGATATGCAAATGCTATCGGCTGCGTACAAACTCTGCGACTTATTGCTCTTGCAATGGAGCGCGCGTACTTTGCCATCGTCAAGACCTAGGAAGGAGATAATTTTAAGTTTTTGTTGTGTATTGGACTATCCAGATATAAATCTAAAAATATGCTACAATAAATAAGCACTTGGCAGAAGCCCATTAAATGATTTCTGAAGTCTTGATTCAGTTGTCGATCATTCCTCTTTAGAATGTGGGTCTAATCGTCTGATACTAAATCGGGTGAGGATTGGGTAATTTGGAATCAAATTGGATTCTTTTAATAAACTTCCTAAAGAAACCAAACTCTATAAGTATGCTTATGGAGGGGTTTTTGAGATTAAGCTTCGAAAAGCTAATTATTACTTCTCCGACTTAAAAAAAAATGAAGACCTTAGCGGCAAAGATGGCAAATCTAAAAAGCTATATCTTAAGACCATGAGAATACCAATTAAAGCACATTTTGTGCTCCCGATAGTCGTGTAGTTCCGTCGGGATCCTCTGATCTCTTAAACTACTTGCTCGTCCGTTTCTAATACGTTCATTCTCTTCGTTTTTCTCTTTAAACTTTAAGTCAATGTCACTTAACACTCCAGCAGAAGACCCGTACCCGAATATTGGTAAATATATGTATATAAGTATAATTATACCCCACCTGCAATGATAGCGCCAGTTGAGAGCCAAATTAAGGCGGTGACCGCACTCGCTTGTGGAAATTTATTGCAAATCACTTTCTTATCATTCCACGACTCGCCCAACTTGTACACATAGACAATATTATCACTTTGACCCACAGCCAGCTTGGTGGAGTCCGGACTGAAGGCTAGACCGCGAATAACATAGGAGTTCTTGCCGTTCGCCGGGTTCGAGGGTTTCGTTGAGAATTTATCGCGTCGCTCACCAGCATCGTCGAAGAGTAGTATATGACGGTCTGCAGTTGCGATGGCTAGCTTTTGGTGGTTCGGCGACCACGCTAGACCAGCAATGCGGTTCAGTTGCTCCTGAATTTTGAATTTTAAACTTTGTGATAATCTGCAAAAAAATATTGATCTCCGCACTCACCTGCCCATCTAGTAGAGTTCTCAAGTATTTTAACTGCATTTTCAATGCAAATTTAATCCGTTAAATATTCCTGATTATGTGCCTTATGAACTTCGTTGTGCAATTTGTGAAAATTTTCTTTAAATTGTTTTTTTTCTGTTGTGGTTACATTTTCCTTGACAGCGCTGGTACCGTTGCTAGGGAGCTGCTAAATCGTTTTAGACCAAACTATTGCCGTTAGAATAAGAAACACCACAGGTGGTTGCTGTCTATGTAACGGTAACAAGTTGGCGTCAACTTAGTTTTTGTTTCGTTCGAGTTTCTCTCTTTCAACTATGCTTGTTTGTTTATTTACTTCTAAAAGTATACTATTATATATGGCCTCCGGCTTAGCACTTCTAACAGGTGTTCTAGTTGGGCTATATTGATCAACAGGTCTTTTTTATCCTTCGCGCTTGTATCAGCTGTTCGTCTATTGTTGAGTAAGGTCACGAATTTATTTCGTTTAAGTACTAGTCATAGTGTTTTCCTAACTGTTTTTATGGTTGAACTAGGTTATATAGGAATGCCATTCTGTTTATTGGTTACAGAAATATTGGTCCATGGTAGCTAGAACCACTTGAAGTGTCCAATATTTGGCAGCTAGATCCTTATCTGAATGTTTTATACAGAAATTTAATTTTAAGAAATAATTTATTATCTCGGATGTAAAGTCAAATCGATCTCGCCCTCAAATAATACCCAGACGTTATCACTTTCTCTAATCACCCTGATCAATTAAAGAAAAACGTTAACTTCGGCTGCACCGAAGCTATAATACCGTTCATTGTTATTTGTATAACTAAATTTGAGAACTTAACGGGCTGCGTTCTACTAGTTCTTTCTGGCCCCGTTGTTTAATACAATGATCCTTTAAGTCAAATTAAGTTGTCTATCTTTATAAGAATAATATTTATCTTGATTTGGATTGGCCAGTTTGTATGGCAGCTATATGCTAGAGTTGTCTGATCTGTAAACTTTTTTTCGAATAATGTAGCGTTGCCTTGAACATTAAACTATGTCAAATTCATAACTTGAACCAATCGATAGTCTTAAGATCAAATACCTTTACAATCTTGTATAATCTTGTATCTGGGCTCATAACAACCTAACAAGGCACATATACATAATTATACCACATTCGAATCCAACCTTCGGAAAACAAGGATTTCAAATTGTCCTAACCACAGCACTATCTAGTGGGTTTATGCTTTGAGAATATATTTTTATATTGTACTTTTGCAACATATTGCTACAGCGTATAATAGTTTTGTTCACCTAACGGTTATTTGTATAACCTAAAAATAATCGAGATAGATATCGAGTAATATACATATGCAAGTATATAAATAATCAGGATGACGAAACGAGTAGAAATCCGGGTGACTGTCGGTCCGTGCAAGCGATAACTTGAGTACAAATTGAGATATCTTGATGAGTATTGCTTGGCACCCAAGGGAAGGTGGTATTGCAAATGGGCGGATGAATGGATTAATTAAGGTACAAAACTGTAATTTGTTGCACGAGATCTCATTAACAAGGGGCACTTAGGGGCTAAACATATTTTAAAAAGTAGGCGTGGCTCCGCCAGCTAAATGGTTTAGTATACATATCTTCCAAACTATTTAAGGTATATTAACAAAGCTTGCTAAGATGAAGTCACCTCTTTAAACTCTGTGAAAATGGGCAAAATCGGATATTAACCACGCCCACCCCCAATAGAATGGTTAAAGTACGATTACTCTCTGAATAAATGAGCCACAAGCATTAAATTTCACAACCAAGGTGGTAGAGAAGGGTTTTATATGGTGTGAAAAAAATTGACGATGGGCGTGGTAACGTCCACCTTTAGGTGAAATCCTATATCTCAGAAATTACTCGATCGATTTGAACCAAATTTGGTTTACCCAAACATTCCTATTAGACACTGAAAAAAGGGCAATCAGATGGCAATCACGCCCAATTCCCACACAACAAACTTTCAAATTCCGTCTGATTCTTTCAATTTACAGTATACAAATCAAACATCAATAAGGTTATCAGAATAAAACTTTGCACAAATAGTGCCCTCAAGGTATTTCATCTTAAGTCCCAAAATTGTCGAAATTAACTTGTACCGAAAATGGGTAGCAACAGTTCAACACTTCCATTACACCTTACATCACCATATACCTAAAATAAATATTTTCGAGCCTCTGGTTCACTTTATATCACCTTTATCGTTCAATATGTAAGAAAGCTTAAAGAAATTCAGAAAGAATATTTTTCTAATAACAGTGTATCCTCCTTCTCCATTTTCCTTACATGTATGAAATCACGGTGAAATTTTCTTTAGTTTGATATAAAGTTTGCCAAAACCTGAATAGAATGAAATGTTCGGTTACAGAAAACTTTGAAACCTTCCTTACTTATTCCAAAATGGATTGTGACTATGATATTTCAGCACAGTTGTTTGTGCGTGTTTTAATATCTTTTTTCATTACCACTTCGGATCGCGTCTATGATTTGTCCATTAACGACTACGGCGCCACCTAGTGAATATTTGAACATTGTGGATACTCTAGTTAATATTTTCAATTCGACTGGAAATGTTAATCGAAATTGGTATAAATTTGAAATATTAAAAAAGAAAGTTTAATTTGGAAATATATATAATAAGATAATTGAGACTTATAAAGCTATTCCGAACATATTTACCAAGTTTATTGTTTAAATTATATTGAAAAAATTGTTGTGGGCTATGTATAGAAAACATTTAATAAATATTTTAAAAAATTTATGTCAGCCCTATATATTATTATCTTTCTAGTATATCTTCAACTTTTATTAGGCTTCGTAACAGGGTGTCGCAATATCTGAGATGAGATGAATATTTCCTACATATTTTTTGTAATTAATTTCTTGAAGATTTTCCGTTAGATGTCGCTATACACAAGTTGTCGAAAATTTCCACATATTTTAATACTTCTTTTTATAAGGAACTGATAAAAGTAAGTGGTATACAGAAGGGAAATTTGTTCACACAAATTTGAATATGTGTTTAACACTGTGTGTGTATTGGGAGTGCGAACGGCACATGAAATGGTTTGTGTATGTGGTGGAAGTGGTTGTTCGCCAAAATGTATACATTTTCATCTACTGCAAGATGCATAGATAAAGAAAAAATAATAATTTTTTGTACAGTACGCGTTGAAAATGTTGAAAACTAAGCTCCTATTTGACTCGATTCGATTCACAGAGCTTTTAGTTAAAGGCAGACAATAATTGAAAGTATTTCAACAAAAGAGGACATCTAAATAAGCTTACCAAAGCTGAAAGATGGTTAACTTTTAGTTGTTTAGCTGGGAAATAGTATCAGTGTACACAAATACTTAGAGACTGAACCCGATTACAAAAGTACGGATACAGTCACTAAGTAAGTAAGATTGAGTATGATGAAACAAGTGTAGATATTGTATAACTTTCTATTACTTGAACTATATGATTATTCTCAGAGAACTAGCGATTTGGTGTGTGTTTGCGCTTTAAATGGACCTGCGTTCTACGAGTTTTTTTATTGCAATAATTACTTCTTAAGCATTGTTCTATTTTAATAGCATGTTTCTATTGGTCAGTGAGTGAGTTCCTGAAGAACATAAAATCGAAATTTGTAAAAGAGTTATCTTCTGGTAGTTATTGTAATATCCCTGATCTTTTTAGCGCAATATTTTATCGGTTGTACAATATTTTAAGACTACGTACTTCTAGTTGCACTATGTAATATCCAACTATACTGTTCTTGATTGGCTTTTTAGTGATTTTATTATTCGACAAGTTGGCGATAAATCGAAACACTACGTTCATCTTCGTTTTTTCTAATTCAAATGAGGCCTTCTTCTTCTTATACCTTGACCAGGAAACATAAAGTTTGCTACGTAGTTTATAACACACACAAGGAAACGTCGGGGACTCTATAAAGTATATATATATACGTAGAAAAGATGAGCGTGACAAGCTGAGTTGATTTAGCTTTGCCAGTCTGTCCGTCTGTCTATATATACGCGAACAAGTCCCTCAGTTTTTGAGATATCGATCTGAAATTTTGCCCACATTCTTTTCTCCCCAAAAAAACTACTCATTTGCCGGAGCCGGCGATGTCGAACAACTTTAAGATATAGCTGTCATATAAACTGACGGCTCAAAATCAAGATAAAGATCTTTTTATACTCTTTTATACTACAAGTATAAGAAATGCACATGTGGGTGGTACTAAGCTTCTGTGCAGCTGTAGTTCAGATTTTTACTTGTTTATACCAAATAGCAATCAAAAATATTTTCAAACTGCAGACTCAAATCCACCCCTATTATGAAAGTTTGAGAACAACTGCCTTAATACAACTAATTCTCCTTCCTTCTCCTCATATTGCTTGACTGACTTACTGACCAAATCAACTCGTTGGCTCTCAGCATACTCATGTTGAATTGCTCTCCAAAAGCTCCACAGCAAGTCGTGCAGAACCAAATCAGCTGTGTCGAGTCGATGAGTCTGCAAATCGCTTCCAACGAAACCTGCGCCAATCAACGTTACTGTGCAACCGCTAGTCAGTCAGTGACAGAGGGTATACGCAATGCCTGCTTCGAGGCGGAAGCTGTAGTAATCATAGTTTCGAATATAAATACGAGAAAATGGGAGTGGTAACGACGACAACGATGACAACGAAGGCGATGACGGCCACATTTCAACTATGCATTGTGGTAGGTCAAAGGATAAACTTTCGCTACACATGGCTTTTGTTGCTGTTGTAAGACAACTACATGCATTAAACTTCGCCGTTTACTACCACTACTTTACAACAACAATTTAGCGACAATGTGAATGATGTGTGACCAAGTTTGTCGCGAAATCTCCTCCTAATGGCCATCCATTTGCTGTTTATGTTGCGAAGTTAATACGCGTGTTGTTGCTGTTGTTGTTGCACATGCAATGTGTTAACGCACAGTTGAAGTAGTTGCTTGACACTGATGTAGCTGTTGCGTTACTGTTTTTGTTGTTGTAATTGTCGCAGTGGTCGTTGTGATTGTTGCTGCTGCTATTGTTTTTGTTGTTGTTGGTTTTGCTATTGCCAGCAGGATGTATGTCAACCATAACGGTACAAGCGAAACATGAAAGCCACACATGTGTAAATATTCTCAAACACGCTGTGTGTGTTTGTATGCGTGTGAAATCAGCGACAACTCTCAACTCTCATTGCATCCTCATGCTTCGTCCTTGACTTTTAATGAGCCGCTGCTGTAGCTGTCGCTGCCAATTTTATTTGCCAGTATTCTTTGCATTTAATTTCAGCTTCTTTGGCCGTGTCCTTAGCTCCTCTTTATGATGATCCTGTAAAATATTTCATAAAATACAAGTTTGAAGAAGTAAATTGAGATTATATGTATGCATGTATGTATGTGTGTGCACGTATTTATTCAAGAATATATGTTGCACAAAGATATTTTAATTAATGTATGTTACATCTGTGCGTTTGTTATTATTAAGCCAAGAGCAAATATTTTATGTTTGTATGTATATATGTGTGTAAGTGACAATTCAGGCGCACCAATTAAAGAAACTTGGAAACGTGGATGAAACAGAAATGAGACCATAAAACTATCAGAAGAAATTAAAACAAGTTAATTAGTTGGAAATTGTGTAAATCTTGACATAACTTCAAAAAATTTATAGAGAAAGCTCATTAACAGATGTCCATATAAATATATATATGCAATAAAAACAACTTTGATGGCCTACAAGCAGTAAGATGTCTTCAAAATAAACACTCACTTCATCGAAACTCCTATTAATTATGCCAAGCTCGTAAAGTCAAGGTACGAAACTTTGGAACTAAAGGAATTCTTATAGTAATAAGACAATAAGCCAGTTTAAGGGAATGAGCTTGTTTAATTTGTTCAAAATAAATTTCGGCCATTTGCAAGTTCTTGAAAAAACGCGTTTTTTGTGAATATTTTTTTGAAGAGGCATTTTATTTAATAAAGAAAAATGTTTACATATACAGAACATAATATGCTTTAATTTGGGTTTCCCTTGGTTCCGTAACTGATTTCCAGCAAGTTCTTCAAAAAAAATTGTCTGGCTATGAGGTAGATTTATCTGCTTAAAATGATCTCAAATCCAAATCGAAAACAAAAAATAAAAATAAAAAATAAAAAATTATTATAACAATTATACAAGTAATGAACAAAGGACTAGTCAAAATTTGGATTTTTGGCTTAATAGCGGCTTTGAAAAATAAAAAGTAGTTTTTTGTGAAAAAATTGCACCTCAACGTAGTTAAAAAGATCGAAATTATAGTAAAAAATCTTATTCCTTCGATTATTACCGGGTATATTTAAGAAGGTCGCTCTCACTGACTTGCGCTCTCACTGAAAAAGCGTTTAATGTTTTGAGAGCCGATTACACTATGGTAAATTGAGAAGTTCTTGGAAATACGATCACATGTCCGAAGCTATTTGCCGGATCAACTTAAAATTTTCGTAGAATCTTTTCAAATATATGTACATTCGATATATGTATGTATACATTTTGGTCCAAATCAAAATCGTCAAAATTAGTTTATTTACAAAACTCATTGCGTCTGTTACTACTCTAAGAAGTGATAATTTTTATGGCGGAATATATTATATGTATGTACACAAAATTGCCTTTTTCTTTCAGATTATGATGAAACTACATACATATATTTTAAATTTGTTAACAGATGAAACATTTCAAGTCATACGTCACGATGATATCCTTAAAAGACAGGATACTGTAGTCTTGAGCTATCTTCGGTTTTCGCGAGAATACAACAGCAGATTAATTACTTCATTAGCTAAACCGTTGTGCTTGTTATGGCCCAGAACACCAACAAGACCATAATGATGTCTATAAGTATGTTTCAATATTCGAAAAGTTATACATTTAGTTCTGGCTAGTTTGCTTGTGTATTGTAGGCAATATTCGCTCATTTCTAACTAAACACAATGATCTTCGAGTGTCAACTAGTGTCCTTTTATAGAGAAAAAAACATGTGCAAAATTTCAGATCGATATCCCAAAAACTGAAGGACTAGTTCGCGTATACAGAGACAGATGGACAGATAGACGGACATGGCTAAATCGATTCTGCTCGTCACGCTGATCATTTAGATATAAATTTTATAGGGTCTGCGACGTTTCTTTTTGGGCGTTACAAAATTTGTGGCAAACTTAATATACCCTGTTCAGGGTATAAAAATACAGGGTATTTCAAACATAAGTAGACTAGATATTTAAATCTCCCACTGTCCAAAGGATGCTTGAAAAAGATCTCGCTAAAGCTTTCCTTTTGTGTTGATATACATAGTTCTTTCGTAAACTCGTCATACATACAGTCAGCAGAGCTACAACGTCATATTTCTTTTTCCCAACCTCCGATAATAATATTCTGGAATGACAACCTTAAATTTTGGGATTTATTGTCAGTTTCCCCAGCTCTATATTTAAATTATTCAAAATGTTTATGAAAAGATCGTTACTCCATTTTTGGGTTACATCCTGATCCATTTTTCCTACTTAACCAACGCTTAAACTAAAAACTGCAAACGTTCACGATACACAAAGTAATATAATTGCAAAGTTACTACCGAAGCGCGCCGTAGAACAGCACTAAACGACCAGCAATTTGCGAATCAGTGTGACCAGCAATCAGTAACGCAAATGTTGTCGTCGCAGAATAAAGCAGACATAACGAGTTGGATGGAGCAACAGCTCGGACCATAACAATAACAATATGAGAAAATCTCCAAAGTATTCGTTAAATGACCATTGCGAGGCGATGTTTGAGCGCATACTTAACTGATATGAGCATAGACGAGTATGTGTCTGTGTATGTGACAGATACTTCCGAACGCCACGTCCTTGTCGCTTGGTTTGCTCTTTCGTGACCGTGGCCGGTAGCTCTCACTTGCCGGACCTTTTATATGCGCAAATTAAATTTGAATAAAAATTTCCATTGTATAATACCGTAAACAACAACAATAACCGACCAAATTGAAGGCAACAATTGCAAAATAATCACTTTGGAGAATTCGTAGCTTTACAAAAGCAACGACCGAGCGAAAAAAGTTTCGCTAAAAACTGTAAATGTATGAAAGCGCGTAGAAACGGCAAATGAATAAAGCTGAAATATGTTGGGGAAAGTGAAAATATGATAAAAAGTATTAATAAATATATAGAGATATAAAAAACATATAAGGAAGCGCTAAGTTCGTGTGGAATCGAGAACGGAAAGAGGATGGGATATATCGGAATGACCGGCGATTATTAAAAAAAAATGTACCATTAGAAATCAGTAATCGTTATTTGGTCTATTATTATCAGAGGCATCCATCTTGAAGTTAAAGAGCGACTATCATCAGCATAGGCGTTGCACTACGGAGGAAAGTGTGGAGATGGAGATTTCTGTAAGTTTTAGGCATCTGCTTAGTTTTAGGCTACCGGATCACTGCATTGCTTTTCAGGTAAAAGTGGCTGCCACTAAGTTAACAGTAGACGTTTTGCTCCGAAGGTTAGCCTCTTTCATGGCGTAAGTTCCGAAAACAGAATGACAACATTAGCGTTGAACTCATTGTGCGCTCAGAGTTAGTCAAGGAGTATTTCTCCTCATTATGAATAGCATCAAGCTTCTTCATTATCAGACTCATTTTGGTGCCTGACTGGATGCCCTCCTGCGTTCTAGCACTAGACCTTCTGTCAGCTTATCAAGTGTAGGTTCTCAAAGCTGTATAGAGGAAGGCGAGGTAGAAGTATTCAAACACTTTCTACGCCATTGTTCAGCTTTTGTAAGACTGGGGTTAAAACATCTCAGCAGTCATACTTTCTGCGAACCGGAAGAAATAGGCAAAGCTAAAATTAGCCGCTTCAACAAATCTATGGTAAGTTCAGGATGTAACGGAATTAGCTTATCCTAACGTAATCAAACCTAACTTTATTTCGATATGCAGAGAGCTGGATAATATAATTTCATATGAAGTATAAGGAAAAATATAAATGTATTTCTTCCTATTTCAGACTTTTAGTGATAGTGATCCGCTTTTACCGATTTTATCAAGATAACGCCAGATAGTTTTTCCCGCAGGGCATACTATTTTAAGGAATTCTTAACGAACTCTAGTTTCTGAAAGTAAAATTGAAGTGGTTTTCAACAGAGAGCCTAACTTTATAAATATAGTATGTATGTATATGCAGTCTTCTACCCTCTAAATCGTGGAGAGTAGTATAAACGAGCATAATTATAGAGATATGGAATAGCAGTCGATTACACATCAGTAACGACGTTTCAAAACCATAATTTCGGGTGGTGAATGGAACTGGTTCAACCTCTGATAATTTCAAACAGTTACAAAAAACCGTTAAGAGGACACAATTATTGTACCCTTTGGAGCATGCTACCAAAGTCTGAATAATGTACATATAAACGCAAGTATTAAGCAAAAAAGTAACATTTTGGGTCTAGCCATGGACCACCAGCGCAATGTACTGTTGCTTTCCATATTGTTGTTGCTGCGCATTTTACATTTTCAATCCGTAACTGTGCGAACTGTGCGCAATGTGGCTTCCTTCCATCGTTTTACATTACCATTGTGATGTCACAAAAGTTACGACTCAAAAAACACAAAAAAAAAATACGAAGCAGGAAGAAGCAGAATTGGCGGAACTTGGCAAAGAGTAAATGGGCCACGACTCGGTCACTGCATAAAATAAAGAGAATTGAAAGAGAAATTATGACAAATAAAAAAATCAAAAGAATCAAATCAAAAACGAAAAAAAAGAATAGAATAAAGCAAATGTAAAAGTACCAAAAAAACAAAAAAGCATGACAGTTATACCGTAGAAAGGAACGCGAAGACTTCAAATCGATTGCAAGGAAATGAGACGGACAAAAGTGGGGTGGCGGCGGCGGCGGTGGCAAGGAGATGAGTTGGCCTTCGTCTGTGTAGAGAAGAAAAGCAAACAAATTATACAAACATTTGTTGAAATGCCCAATTAGGGTATCACTTAAAAGCATTACAACAAAAACAATAGAATAGAAAAAAGGAAGACAAAGAAAGAAAGAAAAATACAATAGAAATAAAACAAATATGTGCGTAGCGAAGAAACAACGAAACGGTTGTAGAAAATTAAAGGGGTCATTGAGCGTGGCAGGCAAATTCATAACGGATAAACAGGCACAGTTACAAATGCCAACTAGGTAGCGGTGCTTTGTTTTACTTAAATTGGTTTATACGCAAATGAAACGAAAACGCCTGCATTGCACCATTTCGATTTTGGTGAGAAAAAAGGTAGCGAATCCGAGCGGGAAGCAATTTGCTTAATGTTAGTTATGTTGTTTTACTGCTTAATTAAGCAGGGTTATGTGGCTATATTTTGTGTGAGTTTTTATGAGAATATATATAGTATGTATACATATAAGGTAAAGTATAGTTAAATATTGCTTTGGTAAGAGGAGCCCAGGTCGGAGACTAAAAATCCAGCTATGGACCTTTAACAAGATGATGTGGAGTTTTATGCAGAAATTAAGTATAGTATTATAAGTTGTTTACAATTCATCAAATCGCGCAGAGTGGCGATTCGAAGCAATAACTGTTGTAAATATAATATACTAGTATAAATCAATATTGTAGTTTAAAAAATTAAGATAGTATAGAGAAAGGTTCTAGCACTTTAATCAGGCATCCAAATAATAGTTGGTGAGTTGGAAATAATATAATAAACTGGTATAATACTATAAGGGTAGAACACCAAGCGCTTATATCACTCAAACTAGGTTTTCTAATAATAATGAGAAAGCGGTGAATTGAATATTCAATCGCTATATAAATATTAAATTGGAACAATAATACAGGGATAGATAAAAAGAGTTTACCACTGTAATCAGTCATCCAAATAATAAACTGGAGAGGGGATGATAATACAGTAAACTGATGTAATATTCTAAAGATTCAATATCATACGTTTATATTTCTGTAAAGAGGTTTTCAAATATTAATTCGAGAAATGTTATTCGAAAAAACGACTGGTATAACTATATTAAATTGGCACAATCATTCAGAAATGGATTAACAAGAAATTTACCGCAGTAATCGATTCATTCAGATAATAATTGGAGAGTAGCGCATCGCAGAAAAAACTGGTATAACTGCAACAGACTGGTATAAATATAAAGCTATGTTATCGTAAGGGGTTACATTACTGCTTGTGATTGAGCAGATGACTGTTGGAGAGCGACGGAAACTGGTATAAAAATTGTAGACTGGTATAATCAAATAGAGGTGCAATGCCAAACGAGTTTACCATTTTTTAGTGATTATCTATCAAACTGTTTTGTATTTAATTTCACTAAATAACTTTATTGTTATTCAGATTAATATTTTTAAAACTAAAAAACAAATCTCAAACATAGTGTCGAAAAGTGGCGAATAAAAAGCGACTATTATAAAAAAAATCTTGAATACTAATTTCAATTTTTGTTTATATAAACAATAACTCGAGCCTATTATAAGGAAGAGTATTAAGCGTTAAAGAATTCAACATCACACCTCCAAGATAACGTTTTTGGACACTTCAAACAATTTAACAAAGCATGAAAGACAGCTCAGTAGCTTTTCAGTAAGCGGGACGAATTCGTACAAAAATCTGCCGAACTGTGAATTTTAAATTGAAGTAGAAAAAAAAAAATTGAGTCTGAGCACGTAAGGCATGGTTCTGTGGTCATCTCTAGAGTACAAGATTTATGCGAAGAGTGCTTCGATAGCTCAGACTCGATCATTAACGGTAGCAGGTGGTTGAAGCTCTATTTTAGGCAATTTTCGCATCATTCCGAAGTCGTGCTGTCGAAATTGTCATCGAAAATTGGGTGAATGTCATCCGAAAACACCCAGGTTTGTATTTCCCCAGCAACTATCACCTCAGTGTTTTTTCCCAAAACTACCAATGATAACTTGTATTAGGTAGGTGCTTTTTGGTCGCATGTGGACAATCAATGTCGGTCAACAGATTCTGGCAGATATGTTTTTCGTCAACGGTGGTGTCAGTAGCTTCGGTCTTCGATTTTTATCCAATTTAAGATTAATTTGATTTGGGGTCGTTCACTAAAGTTGTGTAAGAAATACCATTCAGCCAAGGGAATGTTAGTTTTTAGGTTGTAATCAATGGATATATGCCAGATGCCACCTCAACTGCATAAATTGTTTAGTGATAAGCCAGTTGGATCATTATTAAAATTAATTAATATTCCTTTTTATACTCTCGCAAATTGTTGCTACATAGTATAATAGTTTTTTTTTTTAAATTTATTTTAAAAGTGGGTGTGATCCCGCCCCCTAATAGGTTTAATGAGCATATCTCATGAACCGCTAAAGCTATAATAACGAAATTCTCTGAGAACAAGCAACACTTCTATCGACAGTCTGAAAATGGGTGCAATCGGGTGACAACCCTCTCCCCATATAACGGTACTGTTAAAAACTCCGAAAAGCGCGATAAATCAAGCACTAAACACACCAGAGACATTAAATTTTATCTCTGGGATGGCATGAGATGACTTTATAGGAACCACGTTCAAAATTAGTCAGTGGGACTTGCATGTCGTAAGAGTATAAAATTTTCGGTTACAGCCGAACTTAAAACTTCCTTACTTGTTAGAACTTTATTTTGTACTGCTTATTAGGTTTAAAACATTAACAACATTGTAAGCTCTAATAACTTCTTGTTAAAAAGAGTTAATAAATAAAAAATGTGCACACAAAAGATAACTGTACTATACCGAGTATACGTTCGACATTAAAATTAAATGAGATTTCTATGCTCCCTTGAGTCTTCCACGAAAAAGAGATAACAAAATTTAACGGTAAGTATAAACTAGTAAAAAATAGCACACGCTCGTAGAACGAAAATTGGTCATAAAGAGCGCGTTAATAAAAAACAACAGTAAGAAAATAGAAAATACAAAAACAACAAAAACTGGCAAGCGGACAATTTTTTTTTCGGTGAAATAGCGCAAAGTGAAGGACAAAGAATGAATCTAGCGGACACATTTTAGTTGAGGCTAATAAATTTCAAGCAATACGGATGTCACATGGATGACATAGCACGGGCATACACAGATCTACATATACACATGTATTTGCAGAGATATGTTTATGCTGATATGATATTCATTAGTTAAAATGACTTTGTGCTATACAAGTATATATATGTATATCTATATATATGTATACATATTTATGAATCTATATATTTATACCCTGCACAAGGTATATTAAGTTTGCCACAAAGCTTGTATCCAGAATGAAATGTCGGATACTTTATAAAATATAGATATATAAATGAGCAGCATGATGAGCTGAGTCGTTTTAGACATGTCCGTTTGTCTGTCTGTATATACGCGAACTAGTTCTTCAGTTTTTGGAATATTAATCTGAAAATTTGCACACGTCCTTTTCTCCATCAGAAACTGTTCATTGGGTGGAACCGCCGATTTTGGACCATTATAGGAAATAGCCCCAATACAAACTGACCTATGAAAATCAAGTCCTTATGGTAACTTTTTTATTTGACAAGATACCTTCACGAAATTTAACATGGAATATTACCTAAGACGCAGCTACAATTTTCGGATAAATTAGTCAGTTCGGTATACTATAGCATATAGCTGCCATACAAACCGATCGATTAAAAACAAGTTTTTGTATGGGAAACTCTTTTGTGCTATAAGAAACTGCAGGTGTGAAGGGTATTTTAGTTTCAGTACAGCCGAAGTTAACGTTTTTTCTTGCGTTGTATGGTTGTTGGTGCTTGCTTGTAAAAACATTAGTTATATGCTCGCATTCGCGGTTGTTAGACCCAGCATTTGGTGTGAGCCGCTGCCGGAAGGAAGAGATAACGATAAATGCTACACTCTGATAGCCAGCATCATCAGCGGCAGCTACATAGAGACTAACACAAAAGCGAGTGTAACAGAACGGTCATATATTTTGCATACACACACATAGACATACGCATTAAAATATATTGTACATATATGCATGGTTAACAACAAATTTCACGCCATGTTTGTAAAAGAGGCTATAACCAGAGAGAGAGATGAATAACCAGGGTTGTGGAAAATACTGTCTCATAAAAAATTCTACAATTTGTGAAGATGTGTGTGTGTGTATATATATGTTAAGTAAAAATCTGCCAAAATTACGTAACATGAAATTTTACAACAACAACGACAAGAAGTGGCAGCAAATTACATAAAATTCAGCTTTCAATATAAGCGCACACATACAAACCAAACGGTTAGCTGAAGTAGGCGAAAAGCGAGTCACTAAGAATATTTAACAACCAGAGTGACAGCACCTTTTATGACTTTAGTAGCAAAATGTCAACTGTGGTAATTTAGCAAGGCCCACTGACGACCGTAAATGGGCAAACGGTGCATTGTTGTGTTGCAAAGGCAGAGCATCAAGCGGCCAATGGCCTGAATGTGTGCGCGCTTAGGCCAAATATTATCAAAACGAACGACTTAGCACAGCCAACAGGCAGCAGCAAACATTTTCCGGCCGGACTCCAGCCTCTTGTAGCCAGCAGCGTCCACCAGCGTCCACCAGCTCACCAGCTGAGACGAGTCTGAATGTGCTTATTTTTGTGTTTCATAGTTGTTGTTGTTATTCATTATTTTATTGCTGTTGTTACCTTTTTTTGTTGTGTTAGCTGATTTTGTTTTAGTTGCTGCTTGTTGTAGTTGTTGTTGTTACTGCCACTGTTATTTGTTGTTGTTGTTATTTTTATTTTTGCTACTGGTAATATTGTTGTTGCTGTTGTTTTTAGTGATGCTATTGTTATTGTTACATTTGATGTGGTTTCTGCTGCTGTTTTTGTTGTTGTTGTAGTTTTTGTCACTGTTGCTGTTATTGTTATTATTGTTATTGTTTTCATTTATTTTGTTTTTGTTGTTGTTGCCCTCGCGACGCCTTTGACCATTTAAGTTGCACTCTGCCTTCATGGACGCCTGGGCGTATACGCAATTTGTGAAATTCCGCGACGCTGCCGCTTGCTGTGCTCATTCCCCGGGTTAAGTTGGGAATAAAAGTCTTGTCAAAGGAAGTGGATAGTTGCCTCTGTCAATGCCGCTGTTGTGCGCGCTCATTCCGGTGCTGTTAAAACTCATCCTGCCAACAAGTTTTCTAGACAACAACAACAAAAGCATTAAGCTTCCCAAAACTAAAAAAAAAAAGAAAGGCAAGCAATGAGCTTGTGAACGAGCCAACGAATCAGTGAATCAGCCTACCATAACGTCGCTAAATGGCATTGCTCCAGTCAGTCGTTAGCTCTTCAAGTGACCCTGTAGGAAAAGTAGAATGTATTGAGATTGTCACAGTAATCGTGTGGGTAATTATTAGCTGTTACTATTCATGGATTACGATTCAGTCAAGAATTTTGCAAGCTTTTCACAACAGTCTCACAACTCTGCTATCTGATATCAACGCGACAAGTCTCAAGCAATGTTTCTTTAACTTTTTCGATAATATCGGCATTAACAGAGATGGACGAACGACTCGCACGAGGCAAGTTTTGGGTGATTACAATTCCCCAAAAACTCTGTAGCCAAGATTCCTTTGGAAACCAAAAAAAATTTTTACAAGTCCGGGTCAAATTTGATCACATGGTAAGTTTCATGAACGGATAGTTTTCAGAAGAGAAAAGATTGATACCAAACTTTGTTAATTTGCAATGCAGGTAATGTTTGACTAAAAGAAATACCAGTTTTCGTCCGCATGAAAATTCTTTTGAGAAAAAGTCTAGAGGTGGAGCTCAGAAAAGAAAAGTGATCGACGAGTTTTGAGTCAATTGACCAACGGTCTTTAGACTGCTCGTCGCACCAAAGGTCCTTTGAGTTTTTCCTAGATATGAATCGCCAGCCCTTTATACATCGACAATGTGTTTTGAGCTTGCCACAAATTTGCAAAGGCGGCTTACATCAATCTCAGGCAATTCAACAGGTTTGCCGAAGATGTGTCTACCGTTTTGAACCTCAGCCTGGCAAAAACTATACAATTAAGAAGAAAGTGCCTAGTTGATTACTTCTCCTCTTCGTCCATACAGCTTTGGCGACATGCAGCCGACAAGATACGTAGGCTTACCGCTTGGGAGCTTATTGGATAGCCTCCAGTCAGAATACCGTCATCGCGGTGAAATGAACATTACTAAAAGTAAGAGAACTCGTAGCATTCCAATCTGGGGCAGAAAGATCTCGCAGCGGCATTGGTTCTGGGTATTGACCCAGAGTTAGCCAAGCTCATGGGAGGTTCATAGATTCGATGTTAGAGCGTAAGAGGATAGTGAAGTACTCTCTCAAACAAGTCGGATAACTGGATCCTACTGATAAAGAGGTCAAACACTCCTTGATGAGGGTTGAGCACACTGTCAGCGAGCTCAGGACAAGTATTGCCTGGTGTATGTATGTAGTAAATGTATATAGGATGGTCTCTTTCAATCCTTCATATAATTTTTGAGTGGTTCATATGGTAATAGGTATAAAAATAATAACAGCACTTAAATCAACGAACCTTCTTCCCTACTAGGATGATTTATAAAGGGAAAAACTTGTAGAGCTCTGATGGTGGAGGCGGCGAAACCGGCGAGTATATTTGTTTGCCATTTTTGCCTAGCTTCCGGTCGCCATAAAATATTTATGCAAATTTGAGTTCTTTGTTTAAAATTTTAATGAAAAACGAAAATAAAGTTATTTATTTGGTTTGTGCACAATTATTTGTACTCGTATACCATCTGACCTGCTCTTATTTCTTTCGAAATTCCTTATTATCTACCATTAGTGCTGCTAAAGCTTTAACTGCGGAACGGACGTTTTGGCAGCAACATTTTTGCTCTTCGCCATAGGCAATCAAATAATTTGTACTTTTGCCAATTGACTTTGCTAAGACTCTTACATAACTACTTTGCATTTCATCGTTGTTTCTTGAACTTATTGGGTAACTGTCATTTATTGGATTTCGCGCTGAGTTAATACTAATAAAAAGTGACAGTAAAGCAGTACTCAACAGTCATAAAAATAAGCATTATTTCAGAAGCACATCGCGAGGGATAAAAATTAAACTCGAAAAATGTGAGCAGAAGAAGCTGCAGCTTTGTTGCAGCTGGACATTAAATTTGTATATGCTCGCACAAACATTATATATGGCATATTTTTGTATACGAGAGATGTTGGTTGAGTCAGTAATATTATCAAGACGATATTTAAAATAATACACGGTGATCCGTTTTTGTGTTAAAAAGGTGAAAAAGAGATGGTTTCCAAAAGCCCACAAGTTGTCATTATCCTTTTTAGCATTTTGGGGTTAGTGGAACCATAAAATATCTTTTAATAATACACGCTGTGTTATCATTTAAATTAAAGAGTGTGATATCGAGGACTAAAATAGGTCGTTAAGCGAGCTTAACATTTACCTCGTTGACATATAAAGTAAAGTTGAGGCAAAGAACGTTCTTATACGAAGATTGATAATCGACAAAGTCTGCTGTTTTGTTTCTATATTTTAAGCAGACCTTAAAATCATAACTGAGTCCATGAAAATTCTGACAAAACTGTGTTCGGTCTGGAAATTACGCTAAATTAGTCACTCATCTGTAAAGCTATAGATGTCTGATTTATGAAAATTTTGACTGATTCGCAAGAGCTCCAGATTAAGACTACTCCGTACATCCTTATAGTTTGTTAATTAAAATGCAAAGTAAAATTAATTGACCTCAGATCGCTAAGCTCAAGATCGACATACATTAATAATTAATCCCTTCGGATAATTTCCCAAAAAAAAAACTTAATGCTTTGAATACACTTTGTGAAGAAGTCCCTTTTAACTATGTCCATGTACTATATTTTTAAGGAAAAAAAAACAGCGCGGAGTTTACGATTCGAACTCAAGCAGTTCAAAAAATTGAAGTAATATTTGCCGCCTATCAAAACCCAAATATAAAAATTGGTCAGGGATAGACTCAGTCTCACCTTTATAGAGACAAGCTTACACGGGGAAGTTATTATAGTTTTCATAAAAGCATCAGAATCTCGAGAATTTTTCAACTTCCAAGTAATTGTTAAAATGACGGCCAAGCGTACGAATTAGTATACACTTATCCTAAAATGCGAACTGGACTTGACCAAACAAACTTTCTATTGATATTTAGAGTTGTCTTCAGGACCTCCAATAACTTCATGCTCCCTTCATCTGATATTGTTCCACTGGCACTGGTTCTACGCAAATTTCGACAGGTCGCATGCAAACAATCAAGGACTTTGCAAACTTCCCGCGTACAATATTTGCTTGCAGTCGACCTTCTGTGCCTTCTGCATGATTTACTGGCACTTTCATTTTACTATCCCAACGCTCCACCATTGCTCCAACTGGGACAGGCACATACGTCTGTGCCAAACTGTTCACTCTCAATTAACGCAACAATTTGTAAGCTGCTTACCGTGAAATGCTTTTGGCCTGCATGTCAAGAGTCAATAGCGGATGGCTGTGCATGCCATGCTACCTCTCGCTTTCGTCTATCGTTCACCATTTCCACGCTGTGACCCATCATATTCATAGTCAGAAATTCCATAGGCAACGGCATCGTTAACGGTGGTATCAGCAGCTACATTGCCAGCACCCTAGCCGTCGTCATTAGCACATCCGACGCATGTAGTTTGTTCCGATTTTACGAAATCATGCACCGTTAAATGTCGCTTATGCGTGATGAATGTGAGCCGTTTGGTCGCTCTGCATGCAGAATTTTAAGATTTCAGAATTGACTGCCTGTCCATTCCATTCTTCATTGGCGGCCATAAGGCCTGCATGACTACGCATGCATACATTCTTCAGAATACTATGTATCGGCTGCTGACCGCGTAATCATCTACATGGTCAAACACACTTGTGGTGGCGAACGACAGCGGTAAATTTCGAATGTGTACAACAGCTGATGGGCCTTTAGCTTCGCTTAGTGGGTGCTTGCAAACATTTTCCATGGGGCAGATATTCGCACTGTGGTGCGTGTGAGTTTCCAGCTCTTACATGCAAGGTGTAGTTTGGCTTTCTTTGCAGGGGCTTTGCTAATTTTGCGACGAAACATGACAGCGCGTGTTTATGAAAACTGGAAGCAGTCAGGGAAAATCATAAAAATTATAAAAACCATAAAATCATTATAAATGTTATTTCTTGCTTTGCGGTAATATTGTCTGTTCCGTAATATTATTGAGACCAGAAAGGCGCAAGGAAAGAGGAGAGATGTGAAGAACAATCTCTCTGTCAAAAGAGTTACTGCAATCAATAATATTTCAATCAGTAACTAACGGTTTCTATGACACCGACGCTGAATTAAAGCTATACTTTTTAAGTATTATTTTAAAATGTTGATTGAAAGGCAAAATGTTAACCACCAGTAACCTTTTTTCGGTGGTCCTTGTGGAGATTGGCTACGGAAACAAGGGAATCCAAAATCTTAAAAAATATATCGCCTTCTGTAAATTCAAATTTTTTAATTTATATGTATATTAAATAAAATGCCTCTTTAGAAAAAATTCATAAAATTTCTGATTGGGATGTGGATATAACACCTTAATCTACCCCTATGCTGCTGTAAACGCCGATATTACAATTGTTAGCCAAGCAGGAATTTTGATTTATAGTAGTTAGTTTCCTTGAATTCTTATCTCCACAAACTAGGTAAAGAATGGAGGAAACGCAAAGAAACGTTAATTGGTTGTGGGCCTCCATTGCTTGTGATAAGATGAAGCTAATTTCGTTAGAATCACAAAGAGACCTTAAGGTAAAACTTTCCAGCAGCTATTTCGAAAATTAAGAACACTCCCATCTTCGCTTTTACTTCTCTTTCACTCTCTCTCAGTTATGTTTATGCATATTCTTAAAGTTTGTCGTCTTGAATTAAACAATAAAACATTTATTTCAAACTTGTCGTATCAGATTAAAGCAACAACAACTTGAACACAACAAAATAATTGTATTGAAGTGCTTTTCATTATTTGTGTCAAGTCATTGCCGACACTTGTGCACTCCTGTTGAATTTTCATTACGCGAGTGCGATGAATATTTCGTTGGTAATTTTCGCTTTGCGCCTTTTCCTCTGTACTTCCTCATCATACCCCCACGTTTGTATGTATGTTAATCCCACCATCTGTTTGTTGTTATTTGTTGTTGTGCAATTTGCCAAAATTAATGACAAATGTCGACAAAGAGGTCTTCATTAATTCATAAAATCATTTGTTCACAATTGTACTTTTGATAATTTCACAAATACAAAAATAAAAATAAAAAAAATAGTTGTTTTTGCTTTACAGTTTTCGCTTTGTTTCGCTTTTGTCCACATTGAGGCTTTCGCTTATTGTTTGGAGACTAATTGTCATTAATTAAATAAGTGCTTTTGAGATATTTCCGCCAACTCCAGTCGGTGGGTTGTTGATAGCGGTGAGTGTCGAGTGGATAGGAAGCGTGACTGCCACGCGGTCGAACGCTCATTTGAATCTCTAAGGCAGAAATACGGTTTTTCACCGCCGAAATTTATGGTAATGGTTGACATCTGACTTTATTTCCAAGCTGAAACAGCTAGAATTAGGCATACGTCAGACATTTGGAGCCCCTATAACGAGAACCACAAAGTAAAGCAGAAGTTCAACATAGAACTTTTTAAATGAAATTTAATAAAATACTACAAAAATAAATCTAGAAAATTACACCAATGAGATGAAGTTCAGATAAGAAGAAGAAAAGAGGCAATCCTAAGCTGTACTTGACCAGGGAAGGTAATTTTTGAAAACAAAAACAACCCAACTTCCGGAAATGAAAGATTAAATAACAAATATAATATAAAGAGAAAAATAATTTTTGGACGATTTGAGCTCAGGAAGAGGAAGTGGAGCGGCGTGGTCTGATAGCCTAAACCTATGATTGACGAAGAGTTCCTTACAGAAAACTCTCCTGTTACCTTCGTCCTCCTAGCTTCGACCTATTCGTCAAAAAGCTCATTGCGCCTCTTTTCCAGTGACTACTCCCCATTCACATATCCGTCGTCGGCATGTGAGCAGAAAAAAGCCGCCACGAGTAGCATTTGCAATGCAGTGATCCAAGTTTTCAGAAATACAGTTGAAGTAGGAGCGAGTTTCGTCTACTCAGCCAAAACACCACCTGTAGTGAGAGTCCCATCTTTGAATCACATTAAAGATAAAGATTTTTACCCTTTCATGCTATAAGAAATGCACCTGTGTGCGTATTACAGCTTCGGTGTATCGATGTTAACCTTTTTTTCTTGTATTACGCGCTTTCATATTAACAAAACTATTTGACAGCCTAAGCTCAACTTTATTTCACTGCCTCTTTTTTTTAATAAATCCCGCATTTTACTCGGCTCATAAAACTAATTATTATTTTCACTTAATTGAGTAACAATTCGTAACAGTTAATTTTCACACACAAGCACAACTACAGATTAATTGAGATTTCGCAATAAATTTACGCATGATTAGTCATTGAATGCGATTAATTGAATTACCAATTATGGCAGATGCAAACAGTCAGCCAATTCCGTTGCAGCTTGGCAAATCTACACAAATATATTTTTATGCTTGTGATTATGTCTGCCACTCAGCAGTCGTCTCACCAGTGTCAGCGTTGGATTGAGTATTTACCGTTAAGTGAGTGAATGAGTGCTAGTGTGTGTGACTGACAGGTTGTTAACCAAGCGGTCAGTCAATCACCGATACACTGTATGCATTGTCCTTGTGGCAAATTAATTCTTTCACACAGATTCCTCATCTATTCATCTACTCATCTACTATATAGTATGTATGTATGTGTGCTTGTATGTGTGAGTGCAAATAAGCGCTGCTTCATCCATTCATTCGCTTTCAATCAGTTGTCCAGTCGAGCGTTCATCAAGTTCACATTTCTTTGCGACCGATTGCGCAACATTTAATTAACTCAGCTTGTCAGCCGTTGGCAAACAGATTAGATTGATTAGCGTGTGTCAAGGTGAAACGCCTGCCGGTATGCGCCGATACTAAATATAATATACAAATATGTATACTTAAAGATAGAGATATATAGTGTATAAGAGAGCGGTTCGAAAAGTCTTTCTTGGGACTTGTCAACCATCAGCCTCCTAAGTATTACTTTTTTAGCAAGAGTAAATCGTATATTATTTGTTATTGGTTGTAATATTGGGTCTAGTGAAGACCCAGTTATATACAGCTTCGGGTTTAAACTTCTGTATAGTGAAGGAAACTCCTAACTCTTGGTTAGAGAAGATCTAAAGTCATATTACGAAGGTTCCAACAGCTTTATTGCCACAAAGCAATTGTCTTTCAGTTCTAATGGTACAATATATTATTCGTGTATGGGTGTACTGGTGTACTGAGAGTCGGAGTCAGAAGAGGAGTTTCGGTGCCTTCGTCTAAACATCTCGACACTAAAGTCATCTGCTTCTTAGTCCGTGGAGTCGTCCTAGGATTCGTTCGAAAATTCTTCGAAAAAATAGCAACTTTTTTCTAAACTACAACCTTTTCAAACCAACCTAGTGCATAAACACATTAAAATATTTACCTATGTATGTGTGTGAAATGCTCTCACGAGAGTAAATTGGATGAAATTACGGGTGTTTGGCCTTTTAAGTCGACTACAACTGTAGTTAGAATACATTAAAACTTATCATGGACGAACTTTTTTGTATACATGTGTGTATGCATTGAATTGTTAATGTGTATACGTCTGTGTGTGTATGTGTGCATGAGACTGTCATTTGCTGACGGTCGAATGAGTTAAAATTAATTCATTTCATTTGAAGGTGAACACTTCTGACATTGAATGTGTAAACAATAGAAACGCCTGTACAACAGTAACAACAACAACAGCAATAATACACAGTAACAACAACAATTTGTCATGAGTTAAATTTTTGGTGTATCCTCTGGTGTACAAGGCAATAGTGGCCAGTAGCAAGGACAACGGTAGTAGTAACTTGCACACAAATACATACATACATACATACATACATACACAAGTGCACATAAACACCCATTCATACATAAATGATGAACTTTAATTATCACATTGTTTGCCAAATGCGAGACAAAAAGCGACTGGCAGCAATAAGAGGTGTAAGTAGAAGGAAAAAAAAAATGTGCAACAACACAAAAACAAAAGCGACAATAGCAAATGAAGCTTGCAGTGGCCAGCAAAAACAACAAAAACAACAAGAAACGTTGTATTTTTGGATTTTTGGCAAATTTCATGTGGTTGTGTCTGTGAACTCTACGGCCGTCAGCCTCACCACTAATCAAACCAACAAAATATTGTCACGAAACCGTCACCGTAAACAACACCACTAACAACAACAATAGAAATGGCAATTTGTTTCGTCAACAGCAACATCAGCATGTATACAGTTAGACCGGTGAGCATTTATCAAAATAAATTGCCATGTTGAAGTTTCTGCTCATTAATTTAATAAATATTCCCAGTCCAATTGGTTGGCTTTGTATCCTTCCTTTGTGATTTTCTGTCGGTTGTTTTCATTGCATTATTTCCGGCTAAACTGGCACAGTGGTTTGTTTTGATGTAATTTTAAAATATTTTTATGTAAAATTAGAGATATTTTATGAAAATTATATCTTGATTTTGTTCGGTCAGTTTATATGGCAGCTATATGCTATAGTGATCCAATATTGATGCTTCCAACAAATGAGCAGTTTTTTGGAAAAAACATTTCTTGTGCAAAATTTCAGATCGATATCTTAAAAACTGAGGGACTAGTGCTCATATATATAGAGAGGTGGACCTAGCCAAATCGACTCAGTTCGTCACGCTGATCATATCTATTTATATTTTATAGGGTCTCCGACGTTCTCTTTTGGAGGTTTAAAACTTGTTTCCTGTTTAGAGTATAATAAGTAGCGCTAGCCAAAGAGAGCGACTTCCGGCGTTATAATACCGGAATCATCACTATATATAATTTATCGAATCAACCGATTTATATCGTGCCTTGAAATGATGAAGATCCCCAATAGTCCTTTGGTAAGGTAGTGGAAGGTTTAAACTGATTTGAACCATTTTGGGGAGGCAAGCAACACAAATCTGTAATCGAAAACTTGCCTCATACAAGTCGTCCATCCACCTCTGTTAATCACGATAACATCGAAAAAGTTAAAGAAACAGTGCTTGAAAATCATTTTGCTGGGGTCACAGAGATAGCAGAGGATTTCAACATAATTGATGGATCGGCTCAACACATTTTAGTTAATGCTTTGGTTATTACATTTTAGTTCATTTGATCAAATAAGACAATCAATAAATATTTTTTTGGTATAATATAAAATAATAATAAGTATAATATAATTATTTTAAGAAGAAAAATAACATACATACCCATAAATATATATATTCTATCAATCAAAATTCCTACACCAACCCACTGTATTGCTTTGTCATTATAAATAGAAACTTTGTTGCGGCAATAAGCGGAAAATATTATTTTTGTACATATTTATGTAAATAAATACAAGTACATACTCACAAATACAACCTACTTACGAGTACATTTAGAATAAAAGTAGTATGTAGTTATATATAAACTTGTGTAGTTATGAATGCATGACTGAATGCGCCATGAATGGCGTAGGCAGATTCTCAAATTCAAATTATACATATAATACTTATATATTATATAATAAATGTCAAATAATATTTGCAACCATCAACAACTACCCAAATAGATATGGATTTGGTGGTTGTAATGCATAATCGTGGGATTATAAATGCCATTAAAAATATACAAAGTAAATAAATCAAAATGATTTATTATTCGCGTGTGTTCAGCCGCAACAGCAGCCCGCGTTTAGACGCCAATATTGCCATAGTTGACAAATAAGCGAGAAGACCGTGTTAATGCTGAGCAAATATGACAATCATTTGTAATTGGCCAAATCTATGGGGACCTTGAAAACGTGTCTGAACGATTGTCTAAATGAGAGAAGCTCGTTGTGAGAATAACATTTGAGTATTTCTAAACGATTTGTGTATTTATATGTATGTGCAAAGGACATCAAAACGGTATATATTTTGGTAGTAGTGGCAGTGCTTTGAAGCGGCTTAATTGATTTTCTCTCTGCAGTTGTTAGGTGATTTTTACTCTATGTTTAAATGTTGTAAACTAAGGCGGTATTCAGATCTTCGAATTCACTTCTGTAGAGTATAGAATGTTTAAGTTGAAGGTGAGTTCAAAATGGCGGTTCGTTTAAGCTAACATTCGCTTTATTCGGCTTCCATAATAAGGTTAAGCTACAGCTACAAAAATAATACTTAATTTCCTTTTACCCAAAAGTGAACGTTGTTAGTCTGTCCACTATGCAGTCTACTTCAAATCATTGTAGTGCGCCCTCTACCGCATGATTGCCTTCGGGATTTGAAAACAAAAACAAATATTAATCATCGGAAATCATCATTTTTTGGTTTTCAAAATATTCTCCTTTAAGATATATGCACCTTTGCATGTGTTTGAATCAATTGTCGAAGCACTTTTGCCACTGTGATTGTGGTATCTCCGTTCTGAACGCATCAACCGCCTCTTTAGTTGTCGAAAAACGTTGACCACTTAGTCTATTTCAAAGCTATCTTTTATATCGAGGTTGCGTTACACAAATCCTGTTAGGTGAATATGTGCAATGTAACGTGGATACTATATATACTCATGCCTCTGTTGGGTATGCGATTTATTATTTCTAACACTCATATATCTTCATGCAAATATGAACAGTTCATTATGCTGTAGTCTAATTTTCAATAAACTACTATGCTCGTTGAAGCCTTCTATGAGACATTAAAAAGTTTTCTAATTTATCTTAGATTAAGCCGAAGTTTCTTTTGACGATATATTACTACATAGATGGATCAAATTAGTTTCTTAGAGCTGGTAGTTTACAGCTCAAGCTTAACCTAGGCATTTTGCAATGTTAACTTTAGTCGTGAGTTTCGGTGTTTTATGCAACCACCTAAAAATATAAGATTCGGTAAAAATACCGCATGAAATTATTACGATTTGGTCTCGTGCCACATTCATTAGTATTGACATTGGCCTTTATATAATATATTTATGGGACACTCTTCTATCGTCACTTATACCTATGTATCCCCGTATTTTGGTCTAGCGATTTACTTTTGCCTTTTCTCCCACTCCTCTTAAGGTTTATTCAAAGCTTTAGTTGAATGCGATTATATACAGCGGTGCAGCTTAGGGCGTTAGCCATGCCGTTCAGATTTTTCGGACTTGTAGTACTTGCTGGATTATGCCGAAACCATCATAAAAGCCGCAGCTCTTCCAAAATAGAAGTTGTAGCATAAAATACCCATAAAATAAATCCTCAGCGGAGTCTTATCGGCAATCAATAATGGACACACTGCTCTTATACAAATTGTATAGCTTACTGAAGCGAAAGCGATTTGCCCTTCAACTTTTGTCGAATTTTATTTATCTGTTTACAGTTTGTATCCCCTTTGCTAATGTTCTTCTGCTACATACGTTTGTTGTTGTATTACAAAATTCCAGTTCTTGCGATCCGCGCACAAAAAGTGAAATTAAATTTCAGAAATTTATTCACTTTCTACACTTTAAACACATTTGCTCATCATGCCCATCATTCCAAGATGTTTGAAGCGCAACTACCATAGATGCCTCGAAGTGGTGTCTATCAAATGCAGCATTGCCATGCGCAAATCAGGGCAACCTACATGTGGTTTTGGCGGCGGCAGTGAAATGAGCATGAGTTTTATAAAAATGTCGCCACATTCTTTTGAGTGCCAGCTAAATAAGAGAAGTTACCGCATGGGTGTGAAATCGTCGTCTGTCAGCGACAGGGTGCTCAATACATATGTACATATGCATGTATTCAGAATCACTTTACGGCATTCCCACTGCTTGTCTCCAACGAAGTGAAGCGCGAATATGATCGTAAACTTTACAACTGTCATTGCTTATACAACTCTTAACTTACGTAAGTACCGTTACATGTGTAAAATTTGGTCGGTATGTATGCATATATTATAATATGTTTTCGAAGCTTTCAAGTAGAAAATTTAAATATTTTTATGTGGAATACGTGGTGTACTACTCAGATTTCTGAATCAAAAAGGTTTTCGAGGAATTATAAGTAGAAGGTAATGCGGATTCTCGCGGATCCATAGAAAAAATTCTAACGTAGTCCTAGGATTCAGTTTGTGCTACTGTTGTGAAACCCAATAGTCATTTTCAGTTGGCGAGTAAGCATCAGTGTTTCAAGACGAGGTATTCAATATTTCCTAGGTTTTGGAAAATTCGGATTATTAGTTTCTGCAGCGAAAAAAAGCTGGAGTATAACAAATATTGTCCATTTTGATAAAAGGAGAATAACTAACATTACTGGAGTATATCCGAATTAGTACTTTTAGAACTAGTTTATTAATTTTTTACGCTAATCTAAGGCGAATGAAAAGTGTTCAAGAGGTTCTGAAGTTACACGACGTTTTAAGTACTTGTGTGGATAGATTCATAAGAAGACATACAACTTTGACAACTAGCGACAAACAAAATTTTTAACCTCACTGCATTAATATCTGTTGAACAATATCAAGTAAGAACTCCTACGAATACGACAAGATGTACTTTGCTAAGGGCAAGTTATTAATTTTCTGCATTCTACTCTAGGTCAGAAGGATCTCGTTGGCGCACAGGAGCTGGTCGTTGACCAAGATGTGCAAAGCGTTCTTGCTAGCTCATCGGCTTTGCAGTTACTATCGATTCCGCTATGACCAGACACCATATCGTTTGGGATTTTGATAATGAGGAATTGATGCTATTGCTAGTGAGGGCAGCTAATTCTTGATTAATTTTGAGATCACAGTCGTCCTGTAGTATAAGCTTTGCGGTGAGCTCCTTACAGAAAACTTCCTAACCAACCTTCTCTGCTAGCTTTGACGTATCCGTGAATCAGCTCACTGTGCAGCCACTTCTAGTAACCTCTGCAACGCAGTGGTCAAAGTTTTTAAGTAGTTGAAGTAGGAGTGGATTTTAACCTATCCCTATTTGGATCCTTTCATATATCCAGCTTCCCTGAGCCTTAAAGCGACCTTCGCCGCAAACCAGCCATCGGTAATATCTATATATATTTTTGGACTAGTTATAACAGAATAGAATCTTGGAGTTAAATCCACAGTCAACTAGCTTGAACCATACTGCTGTTTTAAATACTTTTATTAAAGTCAAACACGTTTAATATAGTTTTTATGAATGATCAATAGCCATACTAGCCGTCGTTATATCGATATCGTCGAAATGTCATTCAAAACAGTCGGATCTGACTAGATTGAGATTATTCTCAAAACGTTATAGTGTCATATTAGGAACTTCCAGCAATCATTACTGTGGTAATAAACATATACTTGTAGGTAGTATGGAATATGGCAGTATAATTTTATCGGAGTTATCGAGATCGGCATCGTGGTTACTTCGCATTATTTGGTTTTAGAGTTATGTTTGATTGTGTTATTCTAGAGATATAAAACGCTAAGACGGACCTTAGCCACATAAGCAACCAGATCAGTTCCAGTTTAGTTGAATTGGCTGTAGCAGTTTCGCCTTAAATTAACGGTCAGTCGATTCAATGGATTCTGCAGTTTCACATAATATTAAATCAGCATAATCCGAGCACAAAAATATTTATAGGTTGAACCATTATATATATAGATTTCTTTTGAGACGCACTGAACAGGGTATATTAAGTTTGTCGCGAAGTTTGGAGCACTCAGAAGGCATCGTCGGAGACCCCATAAAGTACAATATATAGTTAAATGATCAGCGTGACAAGCTGAGTTGGTTTAGCCATGCCAGTCTATCTGTCCATCTCCGAACTAGTCTCTGAATTTCAGAGATAACAATCTGAAAATTTTCACGCGTCCTTTTCTCCTAAAGAGGCTTCTCATTTGTCAGAACCGCCAATATCGGTTCACTATAAAATATAGCTGCCATACAAACTGACCGATCAAGATCATTCTTTTTTTATAAAGGGTATTGTATAATATCTTCGGTGCAGCCGGAATTAAGGTTTTTTCTTGTTATAAGTTAATCTTATCTAATAATTTCAAAACTGTTAAAAAACTGACAACCCTCGTATTTTTATTGATTTTCTTTTCGCCACAATATTTGCATACGTTTCAAATTCATGTTCAACAAAGCACTTTTACGTCTTGAAGGGTTTTAACTTAAGACTCCAATCTGGCTTAAACACACATACACCCGTATATACCATATAAATATATGTATATCCATAAATAAATATATTAATACTGTATTGAGGCATCTAAGTTATGGGGCGGCGCATAAAAAACTGCCGCTTGAATGGCTGGCGGAGGCGATAAAGTTAAGTACAATAGCTAGTAGTAAAAGTGAGGTTATGTGAAATTGTAAACAAGCATGCCAGTTTTGTGTGGTTACGTGTGGTTATTTGTGGATGCCATTATGTATGTTTAGAACTAAAAATTACGTGTGCAAACAAAATTATAAAAATAAAATTGTAAGAAGAAAATCGGCGGAAATAAAAACTCAAAAAGGAACCGGAAGTGAATTTGAATTTAAATACGTTTATTATGAATGTGAACTAGCATGTTTAAGAAACAAAGCACGTAACCGCATAAGTTGTGTTGTTGTGTGTGGAAAAATTGAAGGCAGCGAAGAATGCAACAACAACGGGAATGCTAGACTTAAAGGATGGTAATGGAAATTATGCAAAAATATAGACTTGCTTATATACATTAAGGTGGTACTTAAATGTGAGAAGCAACATTTTTGGAGTGGCATTTCATGAGTGTTAATTTAGAAAAAAAATCGCTTTTTAGGGTGATCCTATAAAGAGCTAAATACTTTTTTTAAATATAAAGTTTTTAATTTTAACTTCGAAGTAAATCTTCTTCGAATGGTTATGGATATTATGTAAAAATATATAATTTTTTATGAATATTAGGATGGTTCTTAAAAGTTAATACACAAATTTTACAATGGTATTTCATGAGTTCTAAATCTGAGTGAAAAAGTAGCACTTATGCTGCATATTGGGGTGGTTTTTAAGAATACGTTTTTTTGTTAAGTTTTAAATAAATCTGCTTCGAAGATTGCATAAACATACGTTTGAGTAGTGATTGGAGATTTGAAGGACACCGAAAGTAATACAAAGTCCTTATGTTTGGTGCTAAAGTTTTGGAAGAGCATTTGAATATATCATAAGTTTTAATTTTAAAGGCAACCCTGCTAAAATAATTGCATGTTAGACTGTTCTTTAAATTCCTGTTCTTCTACACCTTAGTCATAATTTTAGTATGGTTTGGGGATGATTGTTGTATCTTACAGTGGTCAAAGTTCATAGCTTCCTAACCATTTGCCAGCAAAAATCTAATTTATACATAATTTTCACGATTTTTATTGTAATAAATTCAAATATTAAAAGAATAAAAATATTTTTTTAACTCTTGAGACCTAGGTAACGCACCAAGTTGTCTCCGAAATAAATTTTAAATTACATTTTTTCAAATAATTTGTAAAATTCTTATGCCCTGAAATCATCAATCCAAAGAATCATAAAATTTATGCTTTTAGTACCACCCTGATGCATAAAATATACACATATGTAAACAATTGTTGCATTGGTTGGAGGAAAAATGCAATTCCTCAAATGAAAGTGTGCTAAAGAATGCCATAAAACTAGAGTAATATGTCAGTCTTTGTTGTCTATGCACACATACACACACATATACTTACATATGAATGAGACTAGTTGTAAATTGAAAAGCTCTTCTGTACATGCTTAATGTTGCATGAACGTGGTTGATGTTTATGCAAGTGGAAGATGAGTTTGAGATGTCCGAGTTTTCTTGGCATGTGCAAATTAAGCATAATAAATCGGACTTAATGTGTTCGTGTGGTTGTATATATTTATTATTTATATACTTATGATGATGAGTTTGCAAAATGTGAACGTTAATGGAAAACCATAAATAAAATGGATTCTTTGTACAACAAGCGAGCATGTTGGTCTTGCCAAACCCTGAGATTTTTTTTATTTTACTCTACTAAAGCTTTTGATTAAGAAATGGAACAATTGTGTAATCAATTTTCTAAAGAGGATAAATAATCGGTGCTTCTGAGAGCAAAGTCATCGCTGTTATACTATACTAGCGGCGGTTTGAGTAAATATTGGGCTTATTGTGGTAGCTAACTAGTAAGAAGTCTACAGTGTCGGCTGAAAGAGTTGTAAAGTGATGATAGCTGTTGTCTCACAAGAAGTACGATTGCCAATGGAGACAGACGCCCGATTAAATATTGGCTGGTCCCTAGTATTGTGCACGGTTTTCTCACGAATTTGAACTCATCACTCAAATTGTAAATCTCAGAAATCCACAAAATGCTCACGACACTATTATTTGTGGATCCCAGCCAGATTTCGAGCATTCTAATGTGATTCTATTTGATATACCCGGTTCTGTAATGACGTTTATACTTTTGTCGTCTATTTTTGGCTGAAAATACCATCTGATCAAAAATTAATCAGAATGATCCCTTTGAACTGCGCGAAAATCGACTCGATAAATTTTTTTTTGCTAGACTGCTACAACATTTTTTTTATGTTCATGTGAAATTTGAGCTTTATATGTTAATTAGTGAATGTTTGACAGCTGTTTGTTTACGAAGCTAAAAGTTTGTCTGACGGTTTTTACCATGGAAAAAAATTTAACACTGGGTTTGATTGACATCTTGTATTCCCAATCAGTAGTTGAGTGGTACAAAGCTTTTAGTGAAGGTTGTGAAGTGATCGAAAACTTACCTCATGCGAGTCGTTTATCCACCTCTGGTAATGACGATAACATCGAAAATGTTAAAGAAACAGTTTTTGAAAATCGTCATAGTGGCATCAGAGATATAGCAGAAGATCTCAACATCTTTCATGTATCGACCCAAAATATTGTTTGGGTGTATGCATTAATTCGTGCGGTTTTCTAAGAGAGGGCTCTACTAGTAATACTTCGCGTCGTATTCATCTGTGGCTATATTCATTTCAAAGGTACTGACATTTCGCGTCGTTTTCAGTAGATATAAATTGTTTGAGCGTGAACAACAATTTGTTTCATTCATTTGAAAATGTCGAAATTTGTACCAGATAAAGTGTTTTTGCGGGGAGTCCTTCTTCATTATTTTAACATGAAGAAAAGTGCTGCCGAAAGCCATCGTATTTTACTGGACGTTTATGGTGACCATGCTTTAGCCGAACGAACGTGCCAAAAGTGGTTTGCACGGTTTAAAAGTGGCAATTTCGACTTAGACGACGGAGAACGACCCGGACAGCCAAACAAACTTCAAGACGAAGAATTGGAGACATTGCTCGACGCAGATGCATGCCAGACGCAAGAAGAACTTTCAAAAGTATTAGGAGTTGATGAAGCAACCGTTTCCAGACGCTTAAAATCATTAGGATTCATCCAGAAGCTTGGAAATTGGGTGCCTTATGAATTAAAGCCAAGAGACGTCGAACGTCGATTCTGCATGTCGGAAATGTTTCTTCAACGCCACCAAAAGAAGTCGTTTGTGCATCGGATTGTCACTGGCGATGAAAAATGGATTCATTATGATAACCCAAAGCGCAAGAAATCGTATGTGATGCCCGGCCAACCATCAACATCCACGGCAAAGCCGAATATCCATGCTGCTAAGGTTATGCTATGTATTTGGTGGGACCACAAGGGTGTGCTCTATTATGAGCTATTGAAATCGGGTCAGACGATCAATGGGGACCTCTACCGAAGACAATTGATTCGTTTGAAAAAGGCCATCGCGGAAAAACGACCAGAATATGCGACCAGACACGAATCAATAATTTTTCATCATGACAAAGCTCGGCCACATGTTGCAAGGCCAGTTAAAAACTATTTGGAAAACTGTGGGTGGGAAGTTCTACCTCACCCGCCTTATAGCCCAGACATAGCACCTTCCGATTACCACTTGTTCAGATCAATGCAGAATGCCCTCACCGGAATACGCTTCTCTTCAGAACAGGGTATCAGAAATTTGATTGATTCTTTCTTGACCTCCAAGCCGGAGAAGTTCTTTTGGGATGGGATCCACAAACTGCCAGAAAGATGGGCAAACAACATAGCTTCCGATGGGCAATACTTTGAACATTAAATGTATAACAATTTTTTCACAATAAAGTCTTAATTTTCGTAAAAAAACCGCACGAATTAATGCATACCAACAATATTTTGGTTAATGTTTGGTTGTCAATGTAAGACTCATACCAAAAGACCACAATCTTTTGCAAAAACGACGTCGGGTAGAAGTCGCGACAACGTAAAATGCACTGTTGGCTCGTCAGTCTACTCCAAACTTGTATATAGCGAGTTTATCCTCGATTTCGACCATTTTTGCTTCTTTCAATATGTCTAAAGGCTGAAAATATTTGATGACTGAAATTCGACAGATAATTTGGTGGTTCTCCACACACCAACAGAACAGTTATGTTATCATTGAAACCTTATGACTGCTCACCAAGCAGTTCCAAAGCTTTCATATTTTGTAGCCATATTCCTACTATTCGGACTTATAGCCTGACGTTTATTATATGTTAGCGGTACTGTATGTTCGGTTGAATATCTTCTTAGAGAAGAACACTGCTATATAAGTTACAGAACTTTTATATCATATGCTGAGCTTTTATATTTTATTTAAGTTTGGCTACAATACAGAGCTTCCATATTTTCTTAAAGTTTGCGAACATTTTAAAGCTTTTAAGTTTTATTGAACTTTTTTTGCAGTGTAGAGCTTTCATGTTTTATTTATTTAAGTAGACAGAGCTGTCATATCTTATTTAAATTTGCAAAAAATTCAGAGCTTTCATGTTTTATTTAAATTTGTTTACACCTCGGAACTTTTATATTCTTTTACTTTGGTTACAATGAAGTGCTCCTTATTTCAATTTTTTTTGCTCAAAACTCAGAGCTTTCATGCTTAATTGAGAAGTTTTTATGTTGCGGAGCTTTAATATTTAATTTATTCAAGTTTGGCTTCAATCAAGAATTTTACTCATGTTTGACAATAAAACATAAACGCCATATTTTATTGAAATGAAAAAAATGGAGGTTTCATGTGGTTTTAAAGTTTGCCGGCAGTGTAGAGCTTTAATGCTTAACTGAAATTTGTCCATAATGCAGAAGTTTGACATTTAACTTATTTACGTTTGACTGCAGAGCTTTCATATTCTACTCAAATTGAACTACTATACAGAAAAGAATTTTAAAACTTTCGTATTTTATTTAAATTTGTTTATATACTATTAGATGTTTTTGATAATATACACCGGTCTACTGCAACGCGAATGTTGCGGGGCCTTCCTCTTTTTAATTACCTCAACACGTTCCTACTGGCTCGGCATTTGGCTTTATTACTTACAATATTTCCTAACCAAATGCAATTAAGCAATTTATTTTACAATCTTTTTCATCCAGGCTGGATTCACAGAGCGACGGTTGAACGGTTGTGAGTAGTTTAGTGCAGTTTTAATGAACCTTTTGAGACTTTGGTGAGTCGTCGTCATAAAAGCATAAAAAGTTTTGCAAAAGCTTTTATGAACAAACATTACTACATACATATAAATATATATATTTTTATTCATCAAAGCCAAACCGAATAGGGTGTGCTACATAGGCGGTTGCCTTACAAAGCTACGCTTGTAAAGCGCAAAAAACGAAAGAAAGCGAAAATACCGTTAAATAATTTTTTAATTAACTGCACCATTAGGCATCGCAAATGCATTGAATGCAGTTAACCGAGCTCAAAATGACGTCGCTTTTGCACCAGTCTGCCGCACTCCAAACCCTCTCCCAACACTTCTACTTGCTGCTCCTTTCAATGCGCCGTTCGCTGCTCGCACACAATCGGCAGGCAGCTATTGAGAGGCGGCTATTAAGCGTTTATGTATGAGTTGTTTGTGGCTGCGTGTGAGTGCAGATTTGATTTTTCTTGCGAATTAACCTTGGTCTAACTAGTATGAGAATTTTAAAGTAATTATAATTAGGAGTGAATTAAAAATGTGCGTGGCGATTTGAAAGCTCGCGCTTAGTAAATTTTTTTTTTTGTGCTGAATATTAAATAATGTTTAATTGAAAGTGTAAAATGAAGAAAGGATATTCATTATAACGTCTCAATGGGGTTTCGCTCACTTTTCATTTGAGGTAAAAGGACTTAATATGTTTTGATTACGATTGCCTCAAAGCACAGCGGTTTCTTTCATTAAAACACGAAGTGCACAAAAGCGTTTATGATTTGAATGGCTTCAGCGTCGGTTATGAATGAACCAAATAAATTGAATGAAATAGACGTTTCACTTTGAATATTATTCTTAAATGAGATATTTGTAGATTGCTTCTTTTTACAAATATTGATAGAGGATGTATGGCGAGCTAGTTTCTGCGATTATCTATATAAAGGCAATTAATAAT
Source organism: Bactrocera oleae (assembly GCF_042242935.1). Classification (NCBI taxonomy): domain Eukaryota; kingdom Metazoa; phylum Arthropoda; class Insecta; order Diptera; family Tephritidae; genus Bactrocera; species Bactrocera oleae. The sequence continues at coordinate 59,553,268 of NC_091540.1, read as the reverse complement.
TGAAGCACGACTGTATTCAGGTCTTTGATAAATAATATTCCGCATATATGTAGTTTATCGTTCGTTTTGGTCTATTGCTGAGGGCAGGGTTTGGCTTGAGTTAGACTGTGAGACTGGTTACAACCATTTCAGTTAATCCCATTCTTTACCTTAGTAGTAAGAGTCTTTTAAAGACCAAGACCAAAATAATTAAATTCAACTATTTTTTCTCTGATAACTGGTTTCATGCGAAAAACCTTAGGTTATTCAACGATAGTCGTCGCTAAAGTTGGTTGTAATTATAATCGAGTAATATAACCAACAGAACGGTCGATTTTAGGTCACAAAAACGAACCTAGAATTATGTCCCGCCCCGACGAAGAGAGATATAAGGCCTCGAGTCTCGAATACGATCTAGTAATAGGTAAGTGATGCATGTACAAAATTACCCTCTGAAGAATTCTGCAATATTTTGAAAGCTCAGTCGGCAGCCAATCTGTTGCCACAGTTTTATGATATCAAGGTCACTTTCTTAGCATTGTTTTCCCTGTTCCTGATGATCTGTCATATTAGTAATAACAGTTGTCGTAGTATACGTAAGTAATTACTTCACAAAACTTCAGAGTCTCCCTCTGATACTCAGGGAAGGCTACATTAATAACTGAGAAATGGATATTTGCTAGAAAATGAGTGTTTTGGATTATTTTTAACTTCATTGACATATATAGAGTACATAGCGCTGGGCTACCATTAGTTTTACGCTGGCGAAGTTAGTTAGCTCTTTGTCTTCAGTAAGCCTAGCCTTTCTCTAGTTGTACGGGTTCTAAGTGGTCATCGTCATATCGGTGTCCACAAGGTAAAGTTGAGAATCATCCGGTACGATCTAGTTGTAGAAGCTGTTTAAAAGAAGATGAGATAAAACTTCCCAAAACTCCCTTTTCGATTGTCCGGATTTTGCGAAAATAATGCTTTCAGAAATTCCGTTGAGCAGGTGGAAATAGAAATAGTGAACGCCCTAGCAAATTTGTATTGACAGTCGAGTTATAAAATCTGATTACAGGAGTTTTACAAAGTAGTATGCATAATAGTCTAAGTGCGATCCCCTTTTTGAGGATTGAACATAACCTTATCTAATCTAGATGGGATATAAAGTAACGTAGAGGCAGTACTAAGGTTACATGTAACGGTTCTCACTATAAACTACCCCAAAACCTCTTAGAGCTTTCAAACATAACAAATTTACAAACTAGCAATATTGTACGATCTATTTTAGTTGGAAAAATAGTGGAAAAACCAAAAAGTTACCATCTAGTTGTAAAAAGTAAAATAAGTACTGTGAATTTCACCCTTAAAGCATAGGTGAGGTCTGAAACGCTATGCAAATTCCAATAATTATTTAATTAGAGGTAGACTGTCTTTCCGGATGTGCATTCATTTAGACCAGTGCAACTCTTTATAGTCTAATTCTTTCCGTTGATTTTATGATAGAGAGAGATATTTGTATTTCTATCCGTGCAGAAGTGGCATGGCTCATTTCTGGTATTCAGTGGGATGGAACGAAGCACGAAATTTCTGGATCATTGTTAATCTCGCTCAATTTTCACAGCGAAAACAGTGAACTTAAAACCACTGGAGGTACTTAAAAACTTAAACCATGACCTCCTAGACATCTAATCTTCTTTAAACGAAGAAGTACTCCAGAGTTCAGCGCTCTTGCTAAACAATTGAAAAGCAACCTCTCTGAATACCAATCAACGGTCATAACACTACTTCTAACTAAGGTCAATTAAAATATTCACCGCTAGACTGACATGTATACCTCAGCTAGTCATAGATGACATCCTTTAATTATTGACCATAACATGGTTGAATTTACGATCTTGTCTGCGGCAGGGATGTCTACTGCTGTATAAATCTATGTGAATGGGACTGCCTGTTGTTTTTAATATGAATTTATGCTTGCAAGTTATCATTAATCACCTTATGAATTCATTACTACTCCTAACAAGGACTCAGTAGCGCCACAGACACCTAACATAAATACATACATATGTACATACATATATTAGTAGTTATATATGGAATGTATAAGATTTTGTCGAAATGAAAATGCAAGCAACGCTGTGATGTGACAGTAAAACTCAGACAACAAATGCTCCAGCGCACACCGAACATGCTGAAGATTCACGCCGGCTAAAGGATATCACACATGCAGAGTGCAACTGTGAGGGTAGAGAAGGTGAAGCTGCTCATATGGGTCGGACACAATCTAACAACGGATAATGTCCTTCATGCTCATGTTGACCATGTAAATGTAACATTGCTCTTCTGACTAGTTGATGGGGTGAGAATCCCTGTATAAGTGTGTTTGTTGATTACTGTGTGCATAGCTACGCTACCTATATGGCATAACGGTGTGTTTTCTCTCGCGAAATTTGTGTGGTGTCGGTGTCTACGAGGTCATAAGTATTCATGTCGGAAAGCATAGCTAACAACACTATTAATATGTACAAAAATACAGCAAACATATAAACGTAAAATAGTTATATATAGTCTAGCGATTATTTATCTCCTAGAAAAATATGTTGTTATGCCAATTAAGACGAGCCAAAGTTTTGTTGATAACTCTTAGTCTACTGACTGCAGCTAGACTTTTAGTATCCTCGTAAGACAATGTGTACTCCTGTTTACTTGATAATTGGATATACGTAACTGCAACAGACCCTGATTTCCTGAGATATATAAGCCTAGTAGATTAGATTAGTAGATAGTAGTAGATTTTACTTTTTATACCCTCAACGGGTATGCCACGAAGTTTGTAACACCCAGAAGGAAACGTCGGAGACCCTATAAAATATATACAGAAATGATTAGTATGATAAGCTGAGTCGATTTAACCATGACTTTGAAAGAAGCTGCTAATTTGTCGGAACTGCCGATATCGGACCACTACAGCTTATAGCTGCCATACAAACTGATCAATCAAAATAAAGCCATTTTATGAAGAAATGTTTTATTTGTGAATATTATAGCTTCGGTAAAATTGAATTTAACGTTTTTTTCTTGTTTTATATCATCTTGATATTCAGAGAAGGATCGCTAAGTCATATTTCTAGGATGGAAATTCCTTTGAGATAGCTCTTTCTGGTTACAGAAGAAGAAAAGAAGTCTACCATACAAGTATAACCCAGAAAACCATACTATAGAGCCAGTAAATGAACAAAAGATTTGCAACAAAAAAAAAGCTCAAGCATTTTAAGGGGACCTATAAAATCTGCAGCTGATTTAAAGAAGATATCATACAATAATTATCACATTTGAACATTTCTTTGTTATATTGGGATTACTTTAACAAACAACAAAAAATTATCGAGACTAAGGATTGTAAGAAGTTTCGTACTTGAATAGAGAAAACGTTTAAGGTTGATTCTACGTAGTCTTCTTATAGTAAAGATCTGTGATTTCGAGACCTCATTTGCCATGACGTCTACTTTAAAAGTACAGGTTGGATGTAAAGTCATTGAAGTTGACGTATATTTTCTAAATATGGAAACAATTTAATATCGCGCAGTGATTAGATTCTTTGTTTTGAAATGTTTAAGAGCATAAAAAATGTATGAACAATTGTTAGAATTGTATAAGGAGTCTCCACTTTCAAAACGCATTGATGAATTTTGGGCTGGTGAATTTAAACGTGGTCATTCTAGGCTTGGAGACGATCCACGCGAAGGACGAACAAAAACCGCAACCACAATAGAAATCATTGAGCAAGAGCATAATATTGTTAGTGAAGATCCAAGTTTGACTAAGTATGAAATTGCTAATGCCATAGGCATCTCAGACGAACGAGTACTTCATATTTTACATGAAGAATTATATAGGAAAAAGCTGTTTGGAAAGTTATTGCCGCAAAAGTTAACGATTCAACAAAAATTTAATCGAAAACAAATTTCTCAGCATAATCCGCAGCGTTTTAAGCAAAATAAAACCGATTTCTTGCAACGTTTTATAACTATGGATGAGACTTAGACCTACCTACCTACCTACTAAATTGAAAAAAGAACGTTTAGAGTGGACTGCAGCTGGTTGCTCAGCTCCAAAGCAGGTGAAGTCACAACGATCAGCAAAGAAGGTAATGGCATCAACTTTTTTTAGATGCAAAAGAATTTTTGTTGATTCATTATCTGCAGAAAGGTAAAACAGTCAACTATGGACATTATTGCAACCTTTTGGATCAACTGGATGAAAAAAATCGTGAGAATAGACCTGGTTTGCAGCACAAAAAAATCATTTTTCATCAAGACAATGCACCTGCTCACAAAGGTGTTTTAAGAACGACAAAATTCAACGAATTAAAGTATGAATTGTCTTAAGACCCACCGTATTCACCAGATTTTGCTCCCAGCGACTACTACCTCTTCAGAAACCTGAAACAATTTCTTCGTGGAAAGCGTTTTTCGTCGAATGAAGAAGCTATTACAGCCGTTAACGGGTATTTTGCAGAGCTTCCGAAAAGTCATTATAGGAATGGCAATAAAATTATTGGAGGATCATCGGAATAAGTGTATTAAAGTTAAGGAAGATTATATTGAATAAAAAAAATATATTTTATACCAAAAACAGTATTTTTTTCATTTCAAGCGCAGATACTTTTCAATCAACGTGTAATTCAAAAAACTTTTTGTCAATTTCACCACAGATTAATTAGATTAATGACTATGCAGCAACAGTGCCGTCGGAGACCCAGCAATTTAGTCATGACATCGTTATATTGATATCTAGTTCAGGGGTGATCAAAAATTTAACATCGGAACCACACAACAACAACATCAATAAAAATTACAATAACTTAGTTTCCGGAATGATAAAAAAATCTTCGACTTTAACTTATATTTCTACTAAACTAACTACAAAGCAAAAACAAACCAAATGGGTTAAACCTTAGTGGTTTTTTAATGCAAAAATACTACTTTTTTCCGTCTACGAAAAAGTATTATTAAGCTTACATCTCATAAATTTTTACTTTCTATACAAAGTATAGTATATACAAATATATATGAAAAACTTGAAACAAATTACTCTAATTACTTGACACATTATGCTATTTAATACCTAAATAATATGTATGTGTGTTATCACATTGACCACACGCACACACTCAAATAAAAACTATACCTATACAAGCGCATATAAGATTATATAATCTCATGTGTTGGCTCACCAAAAGTTTGCGGTTAACAAACATAACACCTTTGACTTCGAGCACTGTACGCAAACTTTGCAGGAGATTTATGAGAAAAAGTATGCGGATTTCAAATTTAATGACCCACAAAGCTGTTGATATCATTTAAAAGCTAATGTGTGGTTTTGAGGTCGCTTCTATGCGCATTATTTATGTAGGAGCACTTACAAACATATTCGAAGGTTTGCTTTCGAACAAGTATTATGAAATAGTAGAAAATATGTTACACTCATGCTGATCCTTTAATGTGTAGTGATTAATTCTGAGACTTGCCGGTAAATAATTAGTAAGCAGCTTACATCCTGTATTCGGAGAGAAGTACAAACAGGGTAAGTACAGCATCGCTGATAGTAAAATAAAGCTGAAAAACTAAAGAAAACTTAATGAACTTTGTCCTCTAAATGTCAAAACTTAATTTTAAAACTGTATTTGATTAAAAAGGCCAATACCGTTTGCTCATCGAATGGAATTGTTAATAATGTTTTAGGGGTGTAGTATAAAAATATCGTATCGAGTAGGTATCAGGCACCAATGACATCGAAATGCTCGGTGTTTGCTGCATTGATCACTGATCAACTTATTTTGAAGGCGATGATAATCAGAGATGATCCCTCGAACTACACAGATCCAATATATTTCTTATAACTAGAATTGTTCGAGATTAAGGTGAACAACATGTGAGCTCGAAGCTTTAGACCACAAATTTCATCACAAAATTCATTCATAAGATTAAGAACTAAGTAGGTTTATGTGATTATAGTGTTTGGAATACTATATGCTGAGTAATAATGGGATGCTATAAAATTTGGTATTTGCGACTAGTACATAGTACATAGACAGCTTAACATATAAAGGTATTCCGCAAGGTGTAAAATATGTATTATCTATGCTTTATGATATCCTTTAGTCGTATTGATTATACTTGTATCTATTGATAGTAAAGCCTGTCTTAGCTATATTTGCAGACATAAAAATGTTATGCGAAGCAAGCTTTCTGCTCATACAGAACATTACGCTTTATAACCGAAAGATATCCGATAGAGCTACAGGTAAGAAAGCCAAAGAAAATCTATGTGAATTAAAAAATATATATAAGTGAATGCTTGGGGACACAAATTATATTGAATGCTATTTATAAAGTACAACTCAACAAATTTCCAAATCACTGCAGTTTCAGCTAGACCATACTCGTCTAACTGTAGCGGTAGTATTAAAGGTGATCGCTTCACGGCGACAGAAAAAAATTCGAAAATGTATCGGATGAGAAACCTAACCTTAAAGTTTAGTCCAAAAAATGTGAATACTTTACAATTTATTACTTACCTAGAAGATTTATAGTTTAAGAAGAACGATTGTTCGACTAAAATAAAGAGAACAATTGAAGATCAATATCCTTGAATTATATATGTAAAGTAAATAAGACTCAATCCGGCTCAATTAAATATATACATATATAGTTTAGTAAAACATAGGGAGATTTGAAGAGGGTCTTATATTTGATAAGACATCAAAAAGCAAAATGATAACGGTACATGGTTTTATACTTCACTCTAACCTATCTCAAGAGCTCATCGAAGCACATAGTACTTCAGCGTCTTTTAAGTAAGTTATCTGGCTAAAACCGGGGTCGTTAAAGTAAGTAGTAAGATTAGTGAACGAGAATACATTTGGTCAGAGAAAAGGAGAGAGAAAATTTTGGAAGGTAAGGAGAAAAAATACAGTAGTAACTTTTAAAATCTGACTCATAATGCGCAGTGTTTATATAGACTTCAAACATGTTTACTGTATACTTAACGTGAAAATAATTACGTTGAAGTGATTTCTAAACCGAGTTTTGAGAGATAGAAATTTTGAAAATTAATTTTTTTCACAAAATGGCGGATTCCCTAAAAAAAATTTTTTTTTTTTTTAAATTTACATTTCAGATTGGCTTCAATTATTATTATTATATTTAATTCCCTCGATCAAATTTATGTATGCAAGATGGTCTTGTAAAAATTTAATGTCTATCGATCCAGCCATTTGTAAGAAACTTTGCACAACAACTTGAAAACAACATTTCGAGGAAAAAGCATTTAAAGTGTTGGGAGCCGTTTACACTAAGTTTAAAAAGTTGCGACTCTCACTTCAATTATTTCGATATTATTTTCTCACATTAATAATAAATCGAGACGAGGTACAAAATATGTAGCCGAACGTCTAAAAATTGGTTTTAGTTCAAGTGATCGTAACTTGAAACACTATAGTTTGGTTATAGATGCAAGTTTGACCTTCCAGCTGCCTCTTTAATAACTTTTTTGAGAGTTAAAGTTAGAGTTTGCTTCAATGGTATAAAATAGTTCTCAATTAAATTGAATGCCTTTTTATTTTGATCTTTCTACAGCCGTTTAAATTAATGTACCCATACTTTACTGCACTTCGTAAGTTCACGTCCATTTACTTATTTTAAGAAAGTTGTTGTAAACGCTCTTAAGGCAATAAAGCAAATGAAGAAGTCGTAAACAAATGCAAAAGGGATACAAGTATGTGCTATGAGTTTCAATATGTAAAGCTCAAAAGCTGTGTGCATATACTTGTATGTATAAGGGTGTGTCATTTTACAAAAAAATTAAGATTATTGCGAATTATTAGTATTTGCTGTATATTTTTCCAAATCGGTATAATTTCCTCTTAAATAAAATTCCGAGATTTTAAGAAAATAAGGTTCGAGTTTTCAAAAAATACCGTTAAATTGAATCTGGGCGTGGTAAGGAATTAAGATCACTTACAAATGATCACAATGAACTTAATTGATCAAAGATATTGTGTTTGGTCGATATAAGCAGGCTTACTTGCTGCCAGTCAAATAGAATGGCGGAGAAGTTCCTGCTATTGAAACTGCGAGAGCTTCGTTTATTAAGATACTTATAGGAACTACATATAATTGCCTTTTCGCGCTTCCCGGAATGACTTCGCAAGACACGCTGACCATATCCAACCGTATCGGGTGTCAAAACATATATTACTTATTCTCGTCCTGCAAATATTGTTCTGTACGAAAACCGATGAAGATCTGGAATTTCCTCGAGAGACATGGCCATCTCTACACAATTACGATACGGATATTGTTAACGTCACACTAGTTGAATTCCTTGTAATTGTTTTCTTTATACTGGAACATATAATAATTACAGTTTTGCGAAATAACAGTATTATGCGTATGAAAATTAAGGTTCTGACCACTTAGAGCCAACTATTCTCTTAAAAAGGGTACCTACGAATTTGGCGTAAGAACGTTTTGACAGGATTTGAGTAAAAAAAGGACAGTTTCGTTTAGAGAAGCCAACGTTCTTTCAATAAGATATTTCAAGGAGTACCGTATCGGCTTGTTCCATTATTCATCAAGTTTATTAGGTTTCTGTTTAGCAACTATTCGTATTTCGGGATACCTAAACACTCATAGAATTAGTACGTTCCAAGAGCTCTTGAAGAGCTTAGATATTGAAAAGATCAAAATAGTATAGGGTTTTAGCCTACAGATTAGTGTATGGATAGGTTTCTATTCAGAATATTGCAGCTATAACCTAACCTCACTTTTGCAACAGGAATAAAAAGCTTTCTTCATATACCAAAATTTGATGGCATACACGACAAGTAACCACCGAATGCCAACCCTAATGTGCATGTCGGCTACAATAAATAAATTTCGTTAAATTGTAAACATTCCGAATTGAATTTGCATACGGAAGATACACGGAAAACCTCAACCAGTCAAGCGGATACTTTTACTTTGCAATCCTTTTTGCGTTCATTTATCGAAAAAATCGACGGCAAGAGAAGTCAAAAATGCCAAGCAAAGGCATCAGAAAGACGGATAAACGAAGCAGACGCAAACAGACGAACATTTACGGAGGCAATTTCATGCAGGTTGCTTATACGCCCGGTTCTACCATGGAGCATAAGGTCCAAGGTAAATAAATACAAATGCAATTTAAGAGAATATGTTGCCGATGGAAGTAAAAGGAAATGTTTAAAGAAACGTATGAGGCAAAAAATAAATACGGTAACTGTGCAGGCGAAAACAACAGCAAAAACAGATTCAAGGAAAATATATTTTTACAATCTGTGCGGTACTTCGGTCGATAGCAGCATGTTGACCAAAGTGATCGTGATCAAAATGACAATGGAGGAAGTGTGGGCATATAATTCTATATGTGTATTCAGAGTGATATATTTATGCCTATATTGAAATTTAAAATTTTATGAACTATTACGGTTATAAATTATTTTAACTGATAACATTTCTTAACAGATTTTCGTATACTAAATGCATTGTTTTTTGTTTTTTGTAGTATTTGGTGTATCAATATACACCTAAACTTTATGTAAGAATTTTTCTAGTGTTGCCACATTATTTAAAAAAATATTTTTAAATTAAATATTAGCAAATAAGAAAAAATAATCAAAACAGCGTAGTAGACGATTATATTAAATTTGTGTTAGAGTTGCCACCTTTCATAAATATCGAAATCAGTATATATTCTTGAAAAACATAGCAAAATTTGATATATATGGTTATATTAATATTTTATTGTCGTATATAAAAATATTTTATTAGAGTTGCCACCTATTTCTGCACCTGAATTAATAAATGAAAGGCCATTTATAGTAAGTATTTAAAAATGCTTTAACAAACGTAAGCAATCTTGGTAGCTTACAATAAAATTGTCAAATTAATAATTAGTGTAGCCATTTAAATAATAAATCAAAACTAATATCTTATTATCACAAAGAAATTTAATTTAAACAATTCAACAATTCAAAAGGTGAGTAAATTTGAAATCCCTTTTCGTGCTGTTGAAAGTTCGTGTAGAGTTGCCACCTATATGGAAACTGGAAAATTCTCTATATTTATTTCCAAAATATATAATTATGGGTCATTATAAATATTTATTGCATTTAAATGAAACTTATGCAAAAGTATTGTAATTAGAGTTGCCATTTATGCTTAAAAAAGTTGATATATATTTGTGTTTTTTAAAAGGTTTTAGAAAAATATTTAAAAGAAAATTGTTTCAGTCATGACTTTAGAGTAATATGAGTTACAGTTGGCAGGATTTTTAAAGGAAATAATTTTTTGCCTATAGCATTGCCATTTTTTGCTCACATATTTTTTTCACTTTATTGAGATTTTAAATGGCTAAAAACAAATATTTAATAGTAGATTGTTTCAGTAATAACTTTAAAATAATTTTATGAGTTAGGGAATTGGCGACTAGGCACGAGGCAATAATTTTTCTTTATAACTACGCTCGGCCTCACGTTGCAAGACCGTATAAAAGCTATTTGAAAAAGTGCGGCTAGGAAGTTTTACATTACCCGCCCTATTGCCCAGACCTTGCCTCTTCTGAATACCATTTTGAACCGCTTGATGCAGCATACCCTCACTGGTATACGATTCATATCAGAACAGAATATCAATAATTTGCTTGATTCGTTCTTGGAGCAGGTCTATTGGGATAGAGTCCACAAATTGAAAAAGTGCCAGAAAGATAAAAAAGAGTTATGGCTTCAAATAAGCAATAATTTTATTAATACTAATGTATATAATTTCCTTAAAATTCCAAACATTCTAAGCTTTGACTTCATTTGATTTTCATTCCTATAAATGTAGTTATTTTTGTAAAATTATTAAATATAAGAGTCTTGAGCTGTCTGATTACGCTTACATTTTGATGAAATCCTTCTTTTGTGTCTAACGCTTAACCCGACATCCTCAAGATCCTCCCAATGTGTTATTAGTTGACATAAAATAAAACTCCCATGATATACCGTTAAAATTACCAAACAACAAATTAATCCTCCTCATCCCAACCTTATCAACTGGGAGTCCTTCAATTGTTTTGATTGTTTAAATCCGAGTTCACCAAACGATTGGCAAAGCGTCAATATTATTTTACATATCGTGATCCTTCACGCTGTTAATTAAACGCTAGCAACCAAGCATTGAAATTCGCTCTACCAATTATACGAAAGCAAATCACATAGTCATTTAAACGATTTACCGCTAATGCAACATACCACCAATTCATTATACATATATGTATAAGAGAAGTGCTTATGAAAGCCGTCAGCTAAATCAGAATTTTCCAATTAGCGAAAATAGTTTTAATTATTACAGTGAATTGACACGGAAAGTGGTGAGTTGCTACTATTATTTTACGCTCACTGAAGAAAATAAAAATTTTCGCAGAATTTCACGGCGTAATTTGAGTGAAATTGTTGGAAAAACTTTAGCTCAACCGTCGAGCAGGCGCCTCATATCGTAATTAATTGTAGTTTGTGCGTGAAAAAATCATTTACATTTGACTGTGTCTATGTATGTATATTAGGGTAAGTAAAAAAAAAACGAAAATTGTACACGACCTTAATTTTCACCCTATTATACTTTTTCGGTCCGGCCTTTTATCACATCTTATTCCGAAGAACATTTTTGAAACATGTTCAGAGATCAACTATAAAAGGAATGTGGCTATATCTTGTCTTTTGTAACAAGTTCCGCTAAATATCCCTAGACTTTACTAGATATCAGCACAGTGTGGTTAGATAGATATTTAGATAGTCAGTCACATTCATGTTTGTTATAATTTCTTGAAATGATCATCTGTTCAACATCAAGTGGGGTCAAGTCGACATAGTGCTTTTAATATAGAGCAGTTATCTCATTAACTTTACCTACGGGTTTCAAGAACGCATTAGTAAGTCGAGATAACCCATATGAACACTTCCTCGTAGAACTTCATAGGAAAGACCTTGGTATGCTGACAACACCTGCATGGCTTTCTGGATGATATTCCTTATCACAGTGCCATAAAAGTTTTGTTTACTCAATAATCTATTTAAAAAGTTTAAGAAAGCAAAAGTTTACAACTCAAAATGAAAGACCATATTCAAGTTTTTCTAGGTTCAGGCTGTACTGATCTGATCGAATTTGACCCGAACTAACAAACCAAAAAAATGTTGACGTATCTTAATATAAATCTATATTAACGCATTTAAAATAGGTTCATGAGCCACTACAAACATGCCAACGCTTCATCCAATTCCATATTGGATTTATATTAAGATACGTCAAAATTTGTTTTTCCATTTCCATCCATTTTTCCATACACTTGTTATAAACCGCGGCTAGGATGGCCTTCAGTGCCTTCAGCGAATTTTGGTTTCGGTCTGAAATTAACTTTTGTAGCACCATTCCCTATATTGTTTGACAGTGGCGACGTCATCTTCATAAACACAGGTCTCGTCAACAGTAATGAAACGTTTAATGACTGAATGAATTTTATTTTCCTCCGATACGTGGTCAAGCATCTCTTTAGCGACCTCTACTCGACGTCATTTTTATAAAAGTTTCAGGTCTTTTGGTACGAGTCTAGCATTGACACGCTTCATTTTCAAAAGACTAACCAAAGTGAGTTGAATCGATCCATAAGACATTTTAAGATGCTCTGCTATCTCTCTTATGCCCACACGACGATTTTCAAACACTGTTTCTGTAAATTTTTCGATGTTATCGTCATTATTAGAGGTTGATGGACGACTTGCATGAAGCAAGTTTTCGATGACTTGACGATCTTCACTGAATGCCACTCATACATTTTTTCTACTCAAAAACTTGTATTCGTGTCATGTAAAAAGTCTCTCCAAAAGACTTCTGCAACATTTTTAACCATTCCGTAGCCGTGTTTCCTTGAAAACACAAAGTTCCAAGCGAAGTCGTTGTTAAATTGTTTTTTTACATGGTAAAAGCGACCAGATCAACTTTTCGCGTCGTAAACAAACACATGCCAAGCACACACTTATTGACATATGAAGATCACAGTTTACGCGAACATAATTAAGGTTGAACCAGCCCGAGTCAAATTTAATCAGATGGTAATCATTTACTTTTCGTCCATACTTCGCTTTTAATTCCGCTTCGCCATTTCGATTCAATATACATTCTTTCACTAAGTAACCCGCTAAGTAGATGTGAAGTGAACACGATGAATGGCTTAGGAAACGAAGTGTTGTTAATTTATTTTCCTTATCCCTATTAATAATATTTCAAAAGTGATTATAGCGAATGCTTTCCATATTTTACTGACAACTTTTACTGCATAACTGCAGACTTCTTCTTTTTTTTATTTCCATGCGCTTACTCCACTACTGCTTACTCACTTACGCGCATTAACCGTTTTATTCGTGTCAGGGTTGCAATGCAACTAAAAGCTTATTTTACGCTCATAATTTTAAGCATAAATTAAAGAGCAATGCGCCGCGCTCGACGCCGAGGCCCGTGGCAGCCGGAGGCCGACGCTACAAAAGATGACTTTTTAATGGGTTTACAATGCGTTTATGCGTCAACTACGCCCTCCATGCAGCAATATAGGTACATACTTGTATGTACATGTATGCCTGGTGCGCCAGAATATGAGTAGTTGGGTGTGTGCGTAGAGGAATATTTATGTGGACTCCTTAGGCCACCATATCATTTGGCCATTATTTGTGTCGATAAGGGCGATCAAGGGGAAAAAATTTGCACTACTTTGCGCCGACATAAGGCTCAAAGCCTAGGCAGGCGGACGAGACACACAACACATGGCGAAGAAGAGAGGACGACGGCGAGTGAGAGGGCGGATCCGCAACGAAGTTGAGGCTGAGAGTCAACAGCACAGCGAAAATAACTCGAGTTGAGCAACAATAATTTATTATGATTTATTTAAACGCAAGACGCCTCTGCCATTAAATTGTTGCCGCCATTAAAGTGGCGCGTAAATGTTCGAGCATCTACAGATTCTCGCCTGACCCATGCGGGGTCACACTGTAGAGCATCAGCCGCTCGCTTCATCTCGTCTAGCAGTTAAAATACAACTTTTTGTTTTTTGTTAGTCTTTCTCTTTTGTCTTTCTTGGATTTCTTGCCAAACGCGACTTTGCCGTGTACAATTTTTCATGTTTGGTCTAAGGAAAAGGGCGACGGTGGGGCATGTGTCATAAGAATAAAGTGAAGTGTATAACTTTTGACGAGCTGCTTCATTACGGAATGCCAAAATTTATTACTGTAAAAATTATTTAGTGGCTTATAACTTAATGAAAACGTTTGCCACCCAAACTCTCGTGGATTAACGGCGCGCAGAGCTCGTGTGCGTTGAGCGGTTACGTATTTATTATGTGGTATGCTCGTTATTTGAAACATTATTTAGTAGTCCTTTGATAAGCTTAACAACCAAAGAAGCGGTAATATTCCACAAGGTGGGCTGATGGTCTGTATGAGAATCGTTTACTCAATATTTTTCTAGAAGCAATATCCTTAAATGGCTTTCAAAGCAACCGAATTTTTAATATATGTATATATATGTACGTTATGTATAAAATTTAGAGAACTTCTAAAGTATCAATTGGCTCTGGCCGCAGACTGGTGAACGGACTAGGGCGTGGTGTAGCTGATTATCACCTTTAAACGATGTTTAAAACAAATTTTTTGTGACTCTAACTTTAAGCAATAAAGTCAAATCAGCTCTGTGGAATTTCAAAAATATTTAATTCTCAAGAAGATTTAGGGGTCATAATTAACTATTTCCGAAAATCACTTAGAAACTGCGAAGAAGAATAAGACAAATTATAAATTGTATCGCTTTTCTTTTATGTGGCTTTCATACATACATAGCATATTTGTGACAATATAAGACTATGTCGAGGGTTTCGGTGCAAAATAAATGTAACTGTAACTGTGTTCAAAACAGTTAGGTAAGATTAGGTTAGATGATGTGGGGGTATCACACTTAGACAGTTATGTCCTTTGTGATGCCAAACGAAAAACCCCTGTAGTTAGATATCAGCTATCGGCAAAAACACACTGAACCTATCACAAATCTGATAAGGTGTTTTAATCTATTTCCGCTATTTCACCGGTATGTCTAAAAGTATGAGATCCAAGGTATTTTAGCCTTGATCTGGCAAAAGCGGAACATTCGAGAAAGAAGTTTTGAGATGTGTTTATCTCGTGTTTTTCCAAACAGCTGATGCAGCTGGCATCCGGTAAGATATTCAATCTTACTGCAATCCCGAATACACAGTGTCCAGTTAGAACTCCTACAACCATTGAAAGGTGGACCTTGCTGAGAGCGAATAGTTCCATGGATCTCTTACGATTTTCTCTCAGCAAGAAGAACCTTGCGGCTGCACAGCTGCTGGTAGTCGACCAGCGCTTGCGGATTTCGTCTGAGGTCCAACAGTCCCTTAGTGAACCACAATAAGCTAACGGAGCTCCTTCTTTGTAGTGATACCTTCAGTAAACTACGAGGTATAGCAAAAACTTAACTTAGCCACCTTAACAAATGTGTAATAGGCTCAAAGCGCTTTGCCGATTTGTGAGGGTCTTGTGATCAATTATACCTATAGGCGTTTTAGATACCACAACGAACCGGCCGCTGTTCAAGTAAGATATCCATTAAGAATTGACGTCTTAACCTAATCGAACCTTCGTGGTTGAAAATTCGAGTACTTTTGAGCATTTTGAAAAGGTATCTTGTTTTGACAAAATGTGACATATTAAATATTTCTAAAGCAGTAATGATGCCTATTCTTCGTCTTTCAATGATTCTTGCTCGAAAATAAATCTCATACCGACTTTTACACACATATTCATATAAAAATTGCAAATTGCAATAAATTTCAAAAATCAAAATCCTTTCCACTGGGAACCTGATGACCTCACAAGATTTAAGATTTCTCCATAAACATAGAAGAAGAATAGCAACACTCACGCAAATGTAAATATACACACACGGATAGGAGAGCATTGTTGTCCGCTTCAAGACACGTTTGTTGCAAAGTTCTATAGAAAATTTGCAACCGCATTTATCGAGCATTCGTGGTAATTGCGAGATGCCAACGCTGAGTGCAATATTCCTGTCAGACCAACAAACACATAAGCGTACATGAGGGCGCCTGCACATGAGCTCAAGCCTTGGTTCAGCCTTTCCGGCTATGAAGGTACGACTTGTACGGCGCAGTCAGCACAAGTCGGGCAAGTGTTTAACACCGCCACCCGGTCAGTTGAGCACTCATAAACTTAAAAGTCGCAAAGTTTTCGCTGCACCGCAGGTTGGAGGGGTACCAAAGATAACTTACAATTGTTCACTGTTGGTGTGGCTGTGTGTGTTAGTGCTCGTGTGTGTGCTTGCTGTCAAGTGGTGAGAGCATTCTCGGCATCTGCAACGTCCAAGCGTATTTGCAAAAGTGTCGGATTAAGATTGGAAAAGTTTTAAGTTGTCTTCGTTCGTTTTAAAGAGTTTTGCCCAAAAACACCAAAAAACATTTTTCGTTTAATGTGCACTTTTATCGTCTTGCTATGTGACTTTAACTGTTGTTTGGTACGAGTGCAATAAAAACGAAGCTTAAAGTGAAGGAGAGTTGTGTGTGGTGACAACAAAAGCAAAAACCATTTCGATTTATTGTTGGCAAAATGAATTTGTGACGGCAAACGTTCAAGGTCAGGTAGTTGTTGTAGTAAAGTGCCAGATTTATATGAGTAGCTCGTAATCACAAAATTTAATTATATTAATTGCTGCATTCGACACTCTATAATCGGCACTATAGTGTGAGCATGGAAAAAGTAATTTGATTAGTGTAAAGAAGAGTCAAAAGGCAAATAAACTTGCTAACCATGTTCATTAGTTCCACTTCGTTGTTCAAAGAAGAAGAAGAAGAAGATTGAATGACTTTCAAACATTCCTTTTTAATAGTGCGATTAAATGAGGTTAGTTAGGACTATTCTACCAATTCGCCTATTTGCACATTTGTTAGTGCAACTAAAAAGTGCCAAAAAAATGTGCTATGATTTAATGAATAAGTAATGAAAGTTAGAGAAGGTAGGTAACATAACTTTCTCCAGTTGATAAAAATGCCAAGAGCCACCAATGAACCATCTCGACAGATTCAAACTCAGCAAGAAGCGGCAGGCCGAGTTCGGCGGCTAAGTCATTTTATAAGAAACAATAATATTTTGAATGTTTTTTCGTCTCAGTTGTTGTGTATCCGAAAGTCTTTTTAATCATTAGTCAAAGAGTGATTCTCAAATAACAACTTAAATCTAAATAAAGTGGCATTATCTAGTTAGTTCTTGATACATTCAAGCTCGCTCTATGTAGAGCTGTAAATCTTTCGCTGTAAATCCTTGCGTTCCCTCATTGACGGTTGGTAACACTGAAGCTCAGTGGTCAAAAAGTAGTTAAGGAAGACTATTAAAAACGCGAAAATAAACAACATATTTTGACAGTGACATTTTGACGATTTTAGTAAAATTTTAACCGTTTTGTTCGATAACTTGTTATTGGTAGAAAACTTTGTTCCTATTGAAAAAAAATCTGGGATACTGGGAGAAGCAGATCATTCGCCATATACTGGAATATGTAATAATCACTTGGTTCCGGCTCCGGACTACAAAGTGGACGCATCAGAACTTTCCAAACAAGCTGCCGGAGTTAAATGAACTTGTCGAGCCACAATTGATGTGTGTGTGTTCTGGCGTTAACCTGATGAAACACCGTTCCTTAGCTATTGGTTAAAGCTAACCACTTCTGGCCGATTGTTTTCTTCAGACGGTGTGATTGTTTACAGTACAGAGTAGATTTAAAAGTATGGCCGTAGGAGAATAGCTCATTATTGATGACTGCCGGCCGATCCCACCAAACACTTAGAAAAAACTTCCTGAACGTGAATCCTGGCTTGGCCACCGTTCGACTATGACCGTTTTGGCTTGAGGTTGCCAGAATCTTATTTTCCTAACGCCATATAGCGTCACAGATTACAGTCATCTTTTGGAGAAATAATAGATTTATTTTTAATAGACCTTATAATATTGTAGTTGTGAAGGTGGAAGCACTTAAAATTTAAATGGTTATAAAATATATTTTATGGACGAATCCAAGTTATGAAAACTGCTTCAAACTTGTGGAGTTTTGTTTATCAACAAAGTGTTCCAGTTCCTCAGTAATCGATTATATATCATCATTTTGAACCATATTTTAGTAAATTAATGCAGCGGTGTTATAGAAAACTCAGGCCCAAAAGACTGTATTTTAAAACGAGGATCTTAAATGGTATACAATTCTCTATAAACATCGATACGATTAATAAATTATTTGTGTGATATAGCTAGTATCTAATTGGTGGTTGAGAACCCAAAGGCTCAAATAACCTTGGTTTAAAGAAGGAATGGGTAAAACCAATGTGTTCACCAAACAACAGAAATACTGCTGGAAAACTTATTTTTGAATTAGATTTCTGCTGCGCTACTTAACTTCTTAATACACTTATTAATATTTATATTCAGGTAGCATCACAAAAGTCCATTTAACTTTCCTCTAGAAAATAGTGAAGGAAAGAGACTCCAATATAAATAGGGATCCTAGGTGAAATCAAATTTTAAAGCACAAATTTGAAGAATGTTCTCTCTGGACATTGTAGAGCACTTTGTATCTTAAAAAAACTCCGAAAATTATACTTGTATATGTATGAAATAAGTGTACAGATCTCTTACATAACTTCAAAACATAAAATGTGTAGTAACTGTATGGAAAGTCACTTAGTCATAGGAGAATAGGTAAAAAAAAGCTGACTACCTGGCAAGAAACAGAAAAAAAAAATTTTTTTTCTTCAGGCTCGGTGGTCAGAAGCCATAACTTGCTTTGGACATCTAAAAAGCAAGTATTCGCTCTACAAAAGAAAATCACATTATTGGTTTCGCCACCATCACGCAACTGTTTAGTATATGGTAACATTACTTGCAAGGTGACAACTCCGATCTGCACCTTGACTTGTCAGGAAGAATATTCTATAAAAGATGTATAGATATTTATGTCTTCGCAAAGAAAAATTTAGAATAAGACAAGCAAAAACATATGGTCGTAATGGAGGAAAATAAAAAAGCCTTTTTCGCCTTTTAAGCCAATTCGCAAAATTTTGGCTTTCAACTGTTAGGGATCGAATTGGCAAACGAAAAAAACGATTTGAGGGCTCTTCATCAAATATTTTCAAGTCAATAAGACAAGAAGTTAATTTCCAAAACTCTCACTCGACAAAAATCATTTATGATGTCAAAAACAAAAAAAAGAAGAAGTTCACATGAATTTTACACAAAGTTTTTCAAGATTAAAATTGGAAATATGTCGTTTAACCTTTATTTACCGCATCTATCTGGTTACCAGTTTTCTTAACAACATTTACGATCGCACAAAACAAAGTTGGCACCTAATTAGCACAGGTGAGCGAAAAGGTAACTGATGAGCTACTCTACCAATACACACGCACACCCTTATCACCTTCATCAATTACAGAACCCTTTTAGAAACACTTTATGCTAATGTCATTTGGGACACTTTGTAAATGACAGCAATAATTTCACATTTTATAGCGAGTAAGTGCCTAGTAACACACATAACGGTATAATGCTTTTGATATATCACTCCCAGGCCAGCGTTTCCCAGGCAACTAGCTAATATTAAAGCAGCTTTAAAAGTTAATTCAATCATTGCATATAAATCTGTAATTCCCACTGTATGCCCCTAAAAGTGGTCCGATTGTTGAATGGCTTGAAACAAAGCAAATATGTGAGACATGTCCATGCTTTTGCTAGCACATTTCGAGTATTTTGCGCCTAAGTGGCGCATTTTGCCTCCAAGGCGGCACCGCCTACGTGTGGAAATAAATTTCACGCAATTTGACGCTGCTAAAATACCCTTTTATAGTTGAATGAAATATTCATGACCATTTCGTCGACAGACAGGCGGACTTATAAGCATATAGACATCCATTCATATACACACATAAGAGCTCATGTTTGTGATCATAGAGACGCATTTTCGGTAAACGAGTCGAGTTGGAGCTCCATTTTGAGCTCATGTGTGCAAATATGAGGCCGGTCCGGTATGTACTTGATTTTACAGTTCAGTAGCGCTACCATCAAGAAGCGTATCCCCGCCGAATGGAACTCGTACTTTTGTTTTAAAATCGAACTTGTTCGCGGCGAGACCACGGCTAGGTGTCCCTAAAACGAAACGGCTACCACGGATCTCGGATTCAACGGTAGTCCACGATCTCGTATGGGCAAATCGCCAACTGAAGATCCAGGCGATAGCTGAGGCAGTAGATCTCTTAAGAGACTGCGTGGATCATATCCTGTATAAAACATATGTATGTTAAGAAAGCTGTCCCCACGATGGATGTCGCGTTTGCTTATTCCGATCAACAAGCGCATTCGTGTGACCACTTTAGAGCAGTGTTTGACGATATTGAAGCGTCATCCGAAAGAGCTTCTATGTCGTTTTGTGACCGTCGATGACACATGGACCCACTGGTACAAGCCAGCGACCAACTACTTCGGAATATTGGACTTCCCATGGGGAGCCTTCTCAAAGAAGACTACCGGAAAGTTAATGGCCACGGTTTTCTTGAGAGCTTCAGTAAGCGGATTTTTAGATAGGTTCGACGTCGAACAATGTCGACAATGCTGCAATTTGGCGAAAAAAAAACGTATTATTCTACCATAGGAACGCTCCTACTCACATCTCCGCTGTCTCTACAGCCAAATTGGTCAAATTACACTATGAACCGTCACCCCGTCAACTTTCATGTGTTACCATACTTCCAAAAAGTTTGCCACCCCGATGATCTACTTTCCAGATCTCCAAGAAAATCTATTTTTCAGATGGGTTAAGAACTTTGGATCATCGGTGGGTCTAGTGTTTCGAGCTAAAGGGAAGAATGCATAACAATTTTTCCAAAAATTTCAATTTAGTCATTTTAGTCTACATGCCTATTGGTCGGTTCTCGTACATCTATACATAGGTGCATATATGTCTGTCTGTGTTTTTGTTGATTTAGGCCAACAACAAATGAAGAACTAACAAATAATCAGACAAGATTTCCTTGTCAGGCGATGATAAATTACACACGAAGCACCCAGCTGATATACCTCACCGCCGGCGGCCTCACCATGGCAACAATTCATGTAGAGGAAAGCGACGAGAGACGTAGAGTGTTTGTGGGTAGCTGGGAGTGTTGGTTGTTAGAATCGCTGTACGGGTGGATTTCGGCGAATTATGTTGTGGCGTGAAATGCTGTAATGGCAGGAGTGAATGCCGCAAATCGAATGAAGACAAATGCAGCAAAGCTGGCATGAATGGACCACCACGTGTGTTCGATGGGAGGCGGATAAGGGCGTGAAAAGTGTCGCGTGAAATTATATCGCTGACACATGTTTTCTATATTGGCATACTTTACCGTTACAATTCGACGATGATGTCGATTTATCGCTTGTTAAGTGTTGCGGTGAAAGGGGTACATGGTGTGTGAGAGAGAGAGCAAGTGGGAGGGGAGTGTATTAAGCACGCTCAAGAGGTTGCTCGCTAATCGAAAGCGCTATCACTTGACATTTTCCGCTTCGTCATATGAGGGTTTACAGTTTCAGCGAAAATGTGTGAAATTGCGTGAGTGAGTTCCACAGATATCGCGCAAAAACGCGTGTGACCTCCACAACAAAAAAAAAGGAAAAACGCTGCGAAAGTCAACCTAGAAAACACAAAGCAAAATCTTGATTCTGATTTTCTGTGAACCGAGGAAAATTGCTAAAATAGAGCAGTCACAGTCAAGGCGATACAACAGCAACAACAACTACTTATAAACATTACAACAACAACAGCGATAAGTATGCAAGTTATTTTGGGTGATAACATTGTCAATGGCAACACAGTGACAGCTGCCGAATTCCGTTAGCGGCAACAAGGTCAGTGACAACAGCAATTAAAACTTTTCGACAACAATAGCAAACAGGCAAAGTAACATTGAACAAAAACTTGAAAATTAGCAGACACGACCGCAAGGAATGGT
Source organism: Bactrocera oleae (assembly GCF_042242935.1). NCBI lineage: Eukaryota > Metazoa > Arthropoda > Insecta > Diptera > Tephritidae > Bactrocera > Bactrocera oleae. The sequence goes on along the minus strand of NC_091540.1, from coordinate 59,531,137 downwards.
AGACAGCAGTAGGCGCAAAAAGAATTGCTTAGCTGGGTTAATAGCGATACAGGGCGAGGAACAATTAAATATTCAAACGACCCGTGATTTCGCCAACCAAAGTGGTCAAAACTAGGTGTTCTTTTGGAAATATTTTCAAATAACTGAGTGAGTTGGGCATTTAACTCATCAAAAATTTTCCAGGTTTTGGTCAAAAGTCTTGTGAATACAAGTTCTTGAGTGAAATTGCACAAAGCTGCTTAAAATCAACAAAAATAGAAAAATCTGAAAGTTTTAGGCAAGTAATTTGTATAACTACTTATCGATCTCAGACTTACAGTAAATACTAGGTGTACCGGTATGAAGTGAGCGTTAAGACACAAATGTGTTGGCAAGGAACATTTGTTGTGAACGAGTCTTAGTTTTTTTCTGTTTGATTGGAACTCTTATGGCACAATACTTATATAATAACTAATATTTTTAAATCAAGTTCGAAGGCTGGGAAATTTTATCTGAAACTGAGGAGATAGACCCACAAACCCCAGTTGAATGGATAACAAGAGACCCTAAATTAACTTGAAAGATTTTTAAATTTTCTTTGTAATTAAATAGTTTGACTTACGAACCCTAGTTGAGTGAACATCGAGCGATAAACCATGATATATATATATTCATAATTTAGAAGAGATGGCGTTCTTAAGAAATTCTCAAATATGGCACGCCTAATTTTAGAGCAATTTTTCATTTCGGAAAGAGCCGCGAAACTCAGAAGAGAAGACAACTCTATATCTCGACCGTAACAGGGCTGCTATAACATTCTTTCCTGATGAAACGTGATAGATTTCAGTGAGAACTACACATGGACTTCAGTGGATGGTTTCCAGCTCGAAACTCACTTAAGTCACTCAAGTGTGTGAATGGGAAATTATACCCTATTCGTAGTTGTTACAATGCAAATGATTGTCGAAATCGTTGGAAGTTGTTGCTGAGTTTACGGTCATTTTGACGGAACAAAATATTGGTCCAAGCCGGTTATAAATGATAGAAGCATTACAATAGTCGTCATAATTCGAGTTTATAGTTAGTCTTTTTATATAAAAATGTAGTGTGCGTGGTGTTCTGCGCATTTAAAATCACTTACCAAGGGATGATAATTTTCAGTAAGAATTTTTTTTATGGATCATGTTTTTCGGTCTTACCTCATATATAAGTCTATATTGTATATTTCTATATTAAAAAGTGAACTGACCTTGGAGAAATTGGGAATGAAATTAAAAACCGCACAAACTGCTGCTATAGCAGAGTTTAGTACGGGTTTAAATTCATAATGGCATATAATGTCTTAAATATTTTTTTTCATCACCCTGTATGCTTATATTATATATGTGAGTTAAACGTTCAGTCACCAGACATAGCAGCTAAATTGGCAAGTGTTAATTATGACAATCTTAATCACCAGCAAAACCAACAAGGTTACTTGCCAAACGCACCCATAGCCACTAAGGCGCGCCGAGCATATATCTTTGTCTTTGCAATAGCTACTGACATAAATACTGACATAAATTCTGACATAAATAGTAAATATCTGTTATGAAAACCACAAAGTGACATGGCAACTACGCAGTCCGTATATCATAGATATACAAAGCTTGTGACAACTCGTTTGTGGTGTCGCTAAACATTTTGTGATTGCTCGCGCGAATGGTCGTCGCAGATGCCACCGCCGTTGACCGGTTAAGGATTTTTGCGTGTAATTCAATTATGTATTTATCCTTAATTAAAATACGCCGCGAAAGTTGCGTATCATTACTTTTGAAGTGTTCGTTGTCAAAGGTTCGTGAAAGCAAAATTAAATTTACAGCTTTAAGAAAGTGATATTCTAATACCAAATTTATTGCTCTATAAAAAAGGTTTAAAACATTTTTTTCATAAAATCTTTTGTTTAAAAGTTATACTCAGTTAAAGTTGTACATCAAATGATTTGAGCATTCATGCAAGTGCCTTATAAATTCTATGTTACTCATACGACATGGTGTACTATATGAATACAGTACACTTTTTAGTTCAAGTTTGATTTTAAATAACTTTGCAGCAAGTGATTTTTTTTGAAAAATGTTACAAAAAATGTTTGTAGAGCGTTCAATTTTCTATAAAAAGAATTCGATGCCGCAGCAATGTAGTAACTGGCTTCGCAAAGAAAAAATTAATTGCAAAGAGTACGAAAACGTTATGTTATTTAAATGGGAAATTAATCGTCTTTGCGGCACGGATTATTATCAATATTAAGAGCTCAAATAGATTTCACAGTTTTTTCTAAGGCATTTACAAAACATTTTATAGGCGCTGTAGTGTCAAAAATCAATTTCTGAAATAACGGACACCCTAATATGTACATAGAGATAATGGCAATGCAAAATTGGAGAAAATAAAAAAGAACAATTTTCGTAAAAAAATGTTTGTGGTCTTTTTTAAAGCTTATTTTAAATATATGATATAAGTATGACCTTTCATTAATTTTGTTGTTTGGACTTAAAATAATTATTTACTTTTTTTTTTTTTTTGTGCGAGTGATTTTTGCGAAATATAGTATTTTCTACGCCGACAGCGTACTTGTAGATTTTGTAGCGGCACAACAAAAAAAATATAGAATTAAAGTTCCGGGGTTAATCTCTTTTAATACTTCATCTACCTGGCCATTGTAGTGAATCTCAGGCGTATGAATCTGCCGTCACGACATTTATAAAAAAGGTAATTGAAAAGGAACTACGCTAAGCTTTACTCACGATCGCATCTCAATATAACAATTTATCATAGAAAGAAAATATATATCGTATAGGTGTACCTATGTATTTCAATCAAAATATATACATAGGTGTCGAACCCAACCTCAGAATTGCTATTACTCGAGAATGTGAACAGAGTAGCGTTTTAATGTTGGCCGGAAGAAAGCTCGAGTCCAAATACTGCGGGGAATGTAAAACCCACGAATAGTCAGAACACTACGGAGACAACCAAGAGCACATTTAAGATATCTAAATATGATAATCTTTATCAGACGAGTGAACTTGCATCTTGCCTGCGAACCTCTTTTCTTGAACGAACAAGTAGTTTGTATACCTTGTTCTTGATACTAATTTTTAGAGCTAGAGGAGAGGAAGTTTTATAGTATTTTTCAAAACCTTATATGGAATACACTATGGAATGTAGACATCATGATAACAAATTTAGTTGCATATGAAAGAAAATGTTTGTGCTTACTCAGAATCTATTGAATCGTAGCCTTGCCAGAAACTGAGACATTCTCGCATTGCTTGGATATAAAAGCTATTTTTCAGCGTTAATTTAAAACTAAAACTTTAGAATTTTAGACAAGAATGTATATTTTTCATGTAAGATAAGTCAAAGTTTTTAAATAATTTTGGTAATAGTTTCTCTCAAGCGCCTTAAAGCAAGTTTTTAAGTTACAACTTTTACCGGTTACGTTTATTTCCTGAAAATGTCAATAAAATATATTCAGGGGTTCCAGCGTATACATACATAAAGTATAGACGCCTACATTTGTATATATTACGAAATGATATTCGCGTCTAAAAAAATATATTAACTCAAAGTGAAATTTAATCGAGTGACAATTTTTCTAGAAGATATCGGACTACAACTTTAGGTCCTAGACAACTGCATTTCTTGTATACAATGAATATCCATTAGCAAGTCTCTCAGATACATTTATGCTCAATGATATCGTTGATGAAGTGAGGAAAATTGTAACCGAAAATTGTCTAGCTTCGGAAAATGGCAGATTCTATCAAAATCTCTTGGTTAGCTTCGACAAAAGTTCCACTAATCATATTTTGTTTGGTGATTTGTTTGGTATCAGTGGTACGTAAGAGGTTTTTTAAACTATTTACTCTTAACAAGAATCATCTCGTAGCAATTGTAAGTGTTCTGATTGGCCACTTTCCCTGATATAGAGTGAAACTAAATATCTTGTTGGTTGCTAGTTGTCAAAGCCGTAGGGAGGAAGGCGATGTGGAAACTTGACAAACTGGGGTTTCAACATCTCGATAAATATATTCGTACCTTCGGCCAACCTAGCAAAGTGGCTGGGAATTACAATATAACAACCGCCTTAAGAAATTTCTGATAAGCTCAAAAGGCATCGACGTTCTGTGAGGCTCGCGTGATCCATATCTAGGAGTTTTAGGCATCTTAAAGTACCAGCGATTAAAGCTGTCTAAGTGGGATCCTTCGCTTCCTTTGTTTTCAAAACCTAATTTAGGATTCATTGACAGAAAAAAATTTTTTATTGACATATTTTAACCGACAACTTATTCGTGCATTATTATTTTTTTATACCCTGAACATGACATTATATATGAATATGACATTAATTTGAAGCGTAAACAACTGAAAATATGTTTTTGCGAGGCGATTACCTTTCTTATTTTTATATGAAAAAACCCTCAGGCAAAAATAGATATTTTGGTGAACGTTTAAGTTGAACATGCTCTTTACTTCTCTGAACGAATGTATTATACGAGAAGTGGTTGCACGGTTTCAAGTTGTCATTTTGGCTTGGAACACGAAAAACGTCTTGGACGGCCAAAAAAGGTTGGAGCTGAGGAACTTGAAGCATTATTGCCAAACACAAGAAGAGTCATATAAATTGAAACCAAGAGACGTTAAAAGACGATTTTGCATGTCAGAAATATCGCTTGAACGCTACAAAAGGAAGTCGTTTCTGCATCGGATTGTTATGGGTCCATTATGACAATCGTAAAATCAGAAAATTTTATGCTAGCCAACCAGCCCAATCAACGCAAAGCTGCATATTCAAGACACCAAGGCAATGCTCTCCTTCTAAATAACACACTTGAAAAGAGGGTATCAAAAATTGTGTTGACTCTTTCTTGACTGCCAAGTTGTGTTGCAGTTGTTTTTTAGAATGGAATCCACAAATTTCTAGAAAGGTGGAAAAATGTTATTACTTCATATGGGCAGTACTTTGAGTAACAATTTTTCTTAAATAAACTTTAAAATTTTGAAAAAACACATGAATATATATTGGGCTGCTATAACACATAGTTGCCATAAACATTAACTAATCAATATCAAGTTAAAATTTTTTTAATCCCATTTATGCTATGCAGGAAGTGCACTTGTGCAGGGTATTATACCTTCCGAGCAGCTGAAGTTAACATTTTTTTCTTTCTTTTTCAAAATATTGTTCCCAAACAGTTTAAACATAAAAATTTATTTCTGTTTGTGCGCAAAACTTTTCTCCGATTTTCATGCACTCTATTAATTCACACTATTTGCTACATATTGAAATGGTACACACATGCAATAAGTGTTACGCACACACACATACATACATGGTATATGTTTGAACGCGCTTTGCTCACCTTTTCAGTCACTCAGCACCGTATTTGGCGTTGTTGTAAAGCTGCTTTCATTTATTACTGATAATCAAGCCGAAATTGAATATATTTTTCACCAGCGCACATAGTTACACGAACACAAGCACACATATAAATATATAAACACACACGCGTAAGATTTTTGTTCAATAACAAATACAACATATGTATATGCAGGAAAAAACTGAAATATAAGAAAAACATGCAATGAACCTGTCAGCCACCTTCAGCTTAGCCACTGAATATGTGTACGTATGTATGTGTGTGTAGTTGTATGAGTGTATGTGTGTGTTTTATATGAAGTGAAATGTTTTCTCATTTATTTTGCGGTGAAACGCCGCAACAGTACCATTAGTTGTGTTTGTCTCAAGGGTGAAATTGCCTGTTTACGGGGACACGTTTAGGCGAAAGTTCCGTTTTCTTCACCTTGCACCCCACGCTGTAGCTACTCCACTATACCTCGTATTGTGGTCGCTTAAATATGAGAAGAAAAAACAACAATAATAATAAAACAACCTTTTTTCTACGAACATAAATAGCCACACACAAATGTATGTGAGTGTGAGCAACAACAAAATCCACCCACACACACACGTTCCCAAATAAAGACACACCCATATACTCATGCACACAAATCAGTCACTTAAGATTGTCAAAATGCGCTTGGAGTGAAGGCCAATAATCTGCGGTTAGCTGTTGGATAAGCGGCTGAAATTGAAAATCGAGGGAGCAAGGGCCAGCAACACACACGCTCAACATTATATATGCATGTGTATGTATGTGAGCGAAACAAATTGTGAAACGTTTTTATGTTTTGCCGGCTGTCCGTCAATCGGGCCGCATTTATTATGGCCATGGCTGGGATGTGTGTATGAAAACGTATAAGCGTGTTGCATTAGCTCCTTCAGGTGATTATGTGTGGGGATTTTCAATTTGGCAAAGAAAGACGACGCAATCCAGCTTTTCGCCATGACTAACTAACACGCACGCACTCAACACAACATTGTGTTAATAAAATTTAATGGTCGAACATGTTGTCCTGAAGGGTGAATTTTTGCGTGCGCTTGCCAGCGCCAACAGGTTGCTCATACGCCCTGGCGTACGCTTCGACAGCGTATACAAAGTTTACATGCGATTGGATAGATTACAAGCAGCGCGCTAACATTAAAATTGTTAAGACAGTCAAATGTGAGTGCAGCTATGTGAAAGTGTACATAAAGATTTGCGGTTACAGTGGAAGCGGCTGTGACCGATTTTAATATGCGTCAGCACACAGACACATGGGGAGAACAGATGCATGTCAAGAACGACATTTAGTAGCGTGTTGTGAGATCAAGAATTGTGTAGCTCATATATACATACTTTTCATTGTCAGAAGTTTCGGGATGGCGTTTTCGAAATCCCGATACTTGGGTATTTGTTCACAATTACTTACTTTCCTCCGAGTTGATGAGTTTTAAGCATGAAAATAATGTACATATGTATATGTATGTACATATGTTTTTTCATATTGAGTAATTTGGATTATGCAATCCATTCGAGATACCGAAACTTCGGGATCAGGGTTGCGAAGTTTTTAATTCTAAAATTTGGGATTAACAATTAAATTTTTATTTTGAAATCTCGATTGGAATAAAAATGTTTTATTGTTATTTTTTAATCCTTTATTTGGGATTACAAAATAAAAAAAATTTAATTCAAATGTTAATTAAATTATTTTTATAATGCATTATTTGCAACTCTGTTCGGGATTAATTTTCAATTACTTACTTTCTTCCAATTTAATATGTTTTAATCATCTAAAGTTGTTTGCTTCTCAAATATTTTAAGTGATTTGGTAAAATTAGTGATGCTATAAATTCCGGGATTTCCAGTGCACATGAATGTATTTGCCAACGTGATGTGGGATGAGGAATTGTGGAGCTCTTGTATGCATATTTTTATTGTCTAAAAGTTTCGGGATTGCGTTTTCGGGATCCTGAAATTTCGGGATTAGTTTACAGTCCTTTCTCTCCATTTGAGACTTTTGGTAATTAATTATTTGAATTCATATCACATTATTTCATATTATGTTAGGTCGAATTGAAATTCCGAAGTGCCTTTGAATCATAGAAAAATTATCCAACTATCTTATTTACACAAGGTAATTCTACCTAATAATTAATTTAATTCCGAAAATTTTTGTTACTTCGGGATTTTCAAATCTCAATCCCGAAATTTAAATTTTTATATATTACATACATAACCTATACTACTATAATCTTTGTGTTAAACAGTTTTTTTAATATATGTTTTGCTTTTTTCCGAAAAGTATCAGCACATGGAGCTGCTTTTTACATATTCAAATAGTTTGTTTTGGAGTTGGAGGTTTATATTAAAATAATATAACGAATTAAATTTATTAAAGGAAAATTCCGGGTTTCCTTATATGATCCCATAATTCCGAAGTGTGCTAGTTAAAACCTTATACATATATTGAACCCACAATTGCAATCAGAGAAATTTAAAAATTATAACTGTTTGATTATTCGAATGTAATATATTATATAATTAGCCCTGAAATATTTTCGCACTTCGGGATTGCCATCAATGAGTCCCTAAAATTTTAAATTCATTAATTTTTTAGTTTTAATTCAGAATTTGATTGAACTAAAAAATTTATGCAACCAAAATTTCGGGATTTTCCCATTACAACTCTACAGTTTTTCAATTCGGGACTGCAATTCCGAAATTTTGAAATTCATTAATTTTTTATTTTTTATAAAACATTGGATTTAAGCCACATAGATTTTCGGGATTTTGGGACTGCAACTTTATTGTACCAAGAAAATAAAAACAACAAAGTAGCAGTGCTAAAAACACATTAAACTTTTTTCAATAAATATTGCTTGAATCAGAGATTTCGGTATCGCAACTTTCTAACACCAGAAGAATAAAAACAACAAACTAACAGTGTTAAACACACCGTTATATAGAAAAAAAAATTCGTTAAGTTCTGAAAATTTCATAAACATTTTTAATCCCGAAATTCGGGGCTTTCTAAATATTTCGGGATTAAACGTATTGTTATAGCTAAGAGAACTATTGTATATTGCCAGCATTTTTTATGACTATACATAAATATATGTATCTACAAACTCATGTACATATGTATATAATTATGTACATGTTCTAGTATGTGTACTTCAGCTCCCGATGGTATGTGTGTGTCCTTTATACCGTTGAAAAAATATACAAGTACCTGTATTGATACTTGAGCATTGTGAAGCGCATAAAAATCGGTACTAAATTTTACTGAGTAACCTGGGATGTAAATTCGCACACATTTCACACACTTACACGTTTGCAACTGCTAAAAGTCAAACACACACATACATAAATATATGCAAATGTTTATAAAAATGCGACTGTAAAAACTTTTGCGACTGATTTACTTTACGAGCACGTCACGTCACAGCCAGCATGCGCTCTTGCATGTGGGTGTGTGCGTTTATAAACTTGTTTGGGACATAAGCCTCTTTCCGGATTTATGATACCTTTTACGTTAGGGTTTCGTTGTAATTTGACATGATTTAAATAGATTTTCTTCGCAAACCGATGAATGTGGCTAAGGAAAACACAATTTACTTCCTCGCTCCCAGAGCTGCTTTACCTGCGTGCCGGTAGTATTGCAACTGAGTGGCTTTTATTGGATTTTTAATGTTGCCACTCGTAAACACAATACAATGTGAATAAATCGGTACATTGATACATCCTACTTGAGTATTAGTGTGCTGCAAAGTTGTACTGTTATTTATTGTAGTGTCGAGTGTTGGTAAAGCCGCTTACAATATAGCATATGAAAATTTATGGAAGATGATTTCTTATAGTTGATCCTTGATGGATTATAAGTGTAATAGAATCCGGTTATTATGTAGTGTATGGAATGATGTACTTTAAGATATTATCTCAATCCTACTCATTCCTTGAAAGCATGACTAATATGATTATTTATCGATGATTTTGTCCAGATGAATGCTTGAGATTTCACAAAATTTTCTCTTTGCACATTTTTCGAAAAGTAATTACACCTATAAAGTACAAGTCAATACCTAATGTATGTATACTAAAAGCATTTTTTGATCACCTAGCTCAGCATAATGAAGATTTCGACGCGAAACTTTGCCTTGAGCTCGTCAATGGTCCAAGAACTGCTAAGCTGCATTTCGTTTTTCGAATAAATTCACAAAAAGATCCATTTCTATTCATAATCAAAAAGAAGGCAGCCGAGTCAAATCTGTAAGTATCGCTAGCCAGTCAATGTCACCTTATTTTAAAATTTGACCTTGAGTGATTTCGCTGTAAAAATTGAATAATTTTATTGGTTTTGGGACTATGGTTTTGGCATACTAGCCCAAAGAAAGTTCTATTCCCCAATTAGGGCCATTAGTTCTCTTGTGCTTTGAAGAACTATTTTTATATAAAGTGTCCTCTCTCGGCACATTATTTTTTCGTGAAGCGATTCAAGTTTAAAAATACACAGAATTGAGGTTACAAAAACATATCTTACTAACGCAGTTGGTTTATAATACCGTTATAAATATCAACCAAAATATTGTATATATACTATAGGGTGCATATATACAATACTTTGGTAATTTTGATGTTTAGGGGACCCCAAAAGAATATCAGTTTTTCTCCTTAACCATAGTGATACAACCTCAGCTGATAATATTTCATTAGAAGCATATTTTCATTCATTCCAGAAAATGTATACATTCCTGTAATCTCTTCAAATCTTCATGATTAATAACATCATACAAGTAGCTGGATATTCCTTGTACGTAATAAATAAGAAAAAACTTATCAAGGACGATAATTATAAGAAACTTCCATATAATTAAGGAACTAAATTTCTGGCCAAATGATGGTTTTGCAGCCAATATGAACATAAGTAGACCTTAAATTTAATAAGACTCACTGTTTGACGGGATTTTGCCAGTTCTAATGGGAATATTAGTTTTTCGTAGTTAAGTTAATAAAATCTCTTAAAAGAAAACTTTTGAGCTATCTTATTAGATATTGAGCTCGATTCAAGATATAAAACAGAGAAGAGGGCTTTTTCTGACAGTTTACAGTCTTCGTCAAATAATACTAAACCTCCAAGTGATATTTACAGTTACCTAGATGGATCCATGAGTACTTTCGATGTACCCTAACACTTATAGAATTGTCTATTTGTTTAGTATTAGCTGAACGTATTGACTAATAGAAGAAAAATCTTAACCAAAAGAAAGAAAATCTAGCAAAAGTTTAAGGAACAACTTATAGTTTCATCTGTAGTAATGAAAATATTCGATTCTTATCATAAGCTATCGTAATGCATGTTTATTCTACAAGAAATAACGGTACATCGTAGCGCACAACGCGCTCAAGTTTTTAACTCCTATAAAAATTTAAGACCTAACTTCAAAAAATTTAAGACCTAACTTCAAAAAGGGTGTAAAACCCATATACAGCAAATATATAGATAGATGTATAAGTATATATCTCATATATCTTTAAACATTTATAAACAGTAAACAACATTTCCCATTATAAACTTTTTGACTTTGAAGTCAAATAACATATAACACATATTGTAGCGGTACAATAGATAAGTAGATTTATATCCGGCCAATGAATGTCACTTTTTATTAACTTTCATTTGTGCTAGGTTAAGCAACTACAACTACAACAAAAAGTCGCTACTGTAAAAGGAATGTACTCGTACGTATGACACTTCCGTTTACGCATTGTATCGCACTTCCGGTTAACTTCAATGAGTTTCCGGTTGCTAGAAGTAAAATGCTCTCTTATAAACGCGTATATAAACTTGCACTGTGTGAATGTAACTGATACTAAACTGAAGGTTGTGCCATTATTTGATTAGATAAGTATGTTAACACGTCACTCGCAAAGACAGCTGGAGAGTATATAGTGCTTGGTAAATGCATAAATATGAAATACGATATGTGAAAATAATAATATTTTGCGCAATTAAATTGTTAGGGTTGTTAATATACACTCATATTATCTTGTGATACTCAGAACTGATGGTCTTTACAGGATGTGTTAATGAAATCTTTTCTAGTCATAACAAGGGACGATACCTTCAAGGTGTTCAAAGTTCACATTTATATACTCTGAATGGGATAAGTTAAGTTTGCCACGAAGTTTGTAACACACAAAATGACACCCTATAAAGTTAATATATAAATTCATGCCCATGCTTCTGTACTAGTACTACTCCTGAGATATTGCACTTTTCACCCTAAGAAGCTGGTAATTTGTCGGAACCGCCGATAGCAGACCACTATAACATATAGCTGTCATATAAAATGCTCGGTCAAAATCAAGATAAATAGATATTTTTATAGCCTCCATCCAAACTGCATTAATTCTACCTCTAGTAATTAGTGAGTGAGCCTAACTCTGAGAGCGTGCATTATGGCGAACCTTAACAGTTTTCTTAATCTCATATTCACCACTCGAATCTTGACAACAATAACAATTCGATATAGCATATTCATTGCATATTTACCAGTAATCTGTTTACAAAACAAAGCTCAACCAGGTAGGAGTGATCTGACGTCGAAACATAAAATACTCAAATTATGACTCTTGATTTAACGTGGAGTCAGCGTAGAAGCCTCTGCTTAAAAAACAACACAAATCAAGTACTAAGTTACATAGATCCGATTGGATATTAAAGGACCGATTCTATAAGGTGTACTGGAAAACCCGGCCAAGGTCAGAGCTACATATGTGTGATCTCTTTCATATTTACTCATTTACTCTGGCAACTCGATAAGCTGGTTTGTGAATGGTATATATCGTTTAAATATAATGATATTTCTTATCTGAATTATAAAATTTTCTTTTTCATATTTTACATAAACTCCCGGAACTATTTTTCATACTTCAAACATCATCACCTCCATAATACTATATGATATGTGCTCAGCTTTAAGCGTCAAATTTATTGTGATAGCTTAAAAATAGACAACTTTTGGCAAATCAAAACGAAAAACCTCATCAATTGTGTGGGTATGTTTATAAATATTGCTGAAAAAAAAAAAATTTATATATTTTGAGTTTTAAATTTTTTTGAGTTTCACGCGATCCTTCGACGCTACAAAGAGCTCCGAGACAACTAAAGTGATTTCTTCTTCCTCCGTAGATGAAAGCTAAAAAAATATTCTCGACGTTTAAAAAAAATAATTTTTCAAACTCGAATTTTGATCAGATCAAACAACTGGTAGAACATTTTATGGAGAATGTGCAGAAAGAATTGAAAATTTGAAAAATGAAATTAAAACTTTTATTTTAAACTGCTTGAGCTGTTTGATCTGAGCGGCTATACTGTAGAAGTTTATAACTCAAAAACTATTTGCGATGTCGATTTAAAATTGTACAGTGATATTTTTAAAGGTATAACTTATAGAGTACTATTCGAGTGCCGCCTGTAGTTCTTTCTTCAACGATTTTGTGTAACCGCCAACTACATAAATAACGGTATATATCTAATATATAAATGAAGATATTATATATATATCTATTATATAAATTTAGCTAATACATATCTACGCCCATCAATAGACACTTCCGGTTGCTGTTTTATGTTCTATGCACTTTCCATCTGCTTCTAAGTTTGTGCGTGTGAGTGTGTGTTCTAACGGATGTGCGCCACTGTGAATCCTTTGAAAGTAAGTTGACTGCGTTCGCACTCACACAGTGGCGGTTTGGAAGAAAGTTTTCAGCAATTGTTGATATTTAAGTTGTTGTTGGTGCGGTTTGTGCTGTCATATCTTGCATGCGTGTTGTTGTTTTTGTCTTTTACAACTATATTTCTATTTTTATTTGGTTGTCTCTGTTGTGTTTATCCAAAGTAAACTTCCTAAGAAAATTCAATTCACCGCACGTGCGACCATTGGTGTCTGTGTGTGTTTGTATATATAATATATTTGTATATATGCAGGTTTATGTGTGTTTGTATGTGTATAGGTGTATGTGCGCAATATCAACGCGACTAAATAAACAGAAATAAAATTAGATTTGTTCGTAAAAATTTGTCCAAATGTTAAACTTCCGAAATTTAGAGAGAAATAAATCTAGGAAATATATATGTACAATATATAAATGTTATGGTGTGAGTGTGTAGTACATTCATTTTTTGCGCTTTCACAATTCAATAAATTGCGGATTTTTCCAATTTTCTTCACTCTTTGCTGGCATTTCCTTTGTGACTGCGGCGCTTCAGTGGCAATGACTGCAGTTCACGTAGAACACATGCACACACAAACACATATGCATTTAAAGATATATATACACATACAATACATTCAGCAGTCCATATCATGTTATATAACTGTATTCAAAGTAAATTGCTTACCCCTTTACTCAGTGCACACAGAGTGGCAACCGCTGGCTGTGAGACTCACACGCTCACCCACACACATATACAAGTACACACATCAACGCATACGAAACGTGCAACTTTTGACTGTTAGCTGATCTTGTTTAATGCTGAAATACGATATGCGCTTTCGTTTTCATTTCAATAGCGCCGTTTTGCCTTTACCCTTGACTGGGCCGCGGGTTTGGCTTTATTTATACGCGCGTATTCGTTTGTTGTTGTAGCGGCAAATTTCTTTTTTCAGCTCGTCGAGGTCTTTATTGCTTCATTTATATATCTTAAAATACTTTACTACAGCATTCTGAGTATTTGAGCGGTAAAGCTTAACGATGCCGTCGTTGTAAACATGGATGCCAGATGGTTTTATTTCTAATTCTCTAAGTTGGGATCAAAGTAATTGTTTGAAAACAAGAGAAATTCTCTGTTATGATTAATTAAATAAATAACAAAAATTATTTTTTTCTTAGCTAAAAAAAAAAAATTAGTTTTAATTTTAAAATTTTACTAATTTATTTCTAAAATTTTTTTTGAAATTATTTTTCTTAAACAATTTATTTTGCGTTGTCACGCTTATTTTTTTGTTTTTGAAATCTTTGTTCCTGAACTATTATTTAATTAATTAAATTTTTCATTAACTTTTTTTTCAAATTTTATTTCCAAATTTTCTTTGCAACATTTTTTTTTTCAAAATTTTTATTTCTCAATATTTTCTTTTCAAAATTTTTTTCCATCCTTTTTACCAGATAAATTTTTTTGTTCAATTAATGTGGTCAAACTTTTATCTAACAAAATAAAAAATAGGTGTTGTCCCACTATGTTTGAAATAAAAACTTTAATGATTTTCAAAGTCCGAGGAAATTGAAAGCGGGGTGAAAAATTTAATCTAAGTAATTTTCCGCCTGTCTCACTGAGAGACACTTTCTATACCTTAGCACCAACATTTTGCTATTAAAAACGATTTTTTTCGTGACGATTTTCAAGAAAATCGACCCAAAGACTATATAAAAAATACACCGGTCAACAAAAAAAAACATTTTTTTTGGAGCCTTTGTTTTCACGCTTAAGTTCTGATTCTAGACATTAAAAAACTCAGGAATTTTTAGCTCTTAAAGTTTGCTTTAAAAAAACTTTCTATAAAAACAAATTTTAATAAAAAAAATTTTTTTTTTTACTTATTTTTGATGTAGGAGAAACTGAAATTTACCATGCAGAACCCAAAAATCGTGTCGATCGGTGTTATTGATCGAACCGTGTGGTTGAACCTTGACAGAGGTTAAGAGACATTAGGCTGAAAAGCATCAAATTTCTTCAAAAATGTCCCAAATAGATATTGCTGCCGTTTGATAAAATAAAATACCGAGAAAACAATAGCTGGTCCTCACTAGTCACAAACCTACTTCATATGTGTAGAGTGCAAAGCTAAATCATAAATGGCTGTTCGAGTGTTCTATGACGAGTCATTTTTATTTCAATGACGTCGCTATGAGTATTACTTTTCACCACTTTTGGATGAGATTCGAACTTAACTATAAAGTCGTGAACTAACACTGTTGACTTACCAACTAAGGTTTATTTTTTTTTCTTGCGTCAAGAAAAATTAAGTGAATAAAAATTTTTGACGCTTGAAGAAGCGGAATGCGAAGTACTTCCAGAAACTCAGAACGTTGTTTACTTTCAATATTTTTTAAATTAAATTCCTCCTATCATAGCGCTCTTGACTATTATATGGGCAAAGTTTAGTCCTTTTTCACATAATTTAAACCAATAAAGTCTATTGCTTTGGCTTGCTTCTTTGTCTTTAAAGTATTGCGATGGATTTTAGTTTCCGCATAGGTTAGCAGAAGAACTGTAGGAGTTCTGGAGATAAGTCTACATATTTATTCATGACTCTCATCGCCGATTTCTGATTGAATGTACTCTATTGCCTGCTCAAAATATTGCGTCGCTTTAGGAATCACTTTTTATATTTCGCTCAAAATGACAGTGTCTAATTGCTGGTCACGGTATTTCGAATTACATATGTGAAGTTTTTCAAAATTTTCTGTTGAGCCTAAACACTTGGTGGTAAACATAAACAGTACTATACTTTTTATAATATTATTACCCGAGAAAGATAATAAGAAAGCGCTCGTGAGTTACTGAAATTTTTCCATTTTACTAGTGAAAAAATTTATCATAAAATACTTGCCATTAAAAACCGTTAACACATCTGGCAACATTGAAGATAGGTATATACAAATGCACTTTTATTTAAATGCAGCGCTGTTAAAGCGCTGTTGAAAATATCTATCGGTTTGTGCGAGTATTGTTGAACATGAATGCGAAATCGCAATTCTAAATGCGCAAACAGTAATTCTCAATTCGTTTTTCTGCTGACTGAACGAGTGAGCTTTTCGCGCACCAAGTCATTGTGGCACAAAAAGCGGAGAAGCGGGCTTACACGGTCATAAACATACATATGTAACCGTGATGTACTGGCATGTACGAGGATTTACATATGTGTTGCTACATGAAGGCGCTAGATTCAATAAATATTCGCCATTGAGTTTTTCTAGCTTTCAAATCCAAAACTGCACTCATGTAACTGTAAACTTGGATAGTAAATATTTTGAATTTTCAGTTGGTTTTACACATTTTGTTTATTGAGAGGCACACCTAAGGGGAAATTTAAAAAAAAATCAATTTTCATATTTCGATACTACGATTATACCTAAAAAAAACATTCTAAAATTTTTAATCGATATATCAAATAGTATTTGGTTTACAGCTGTTCAAGTATAACTGCTCAGTTCAATCAGTTTTCAATTTAGTTTATTATTGTTTTTTTTAAAACTTTTTCAAATTTGTTGCACTGATGATTCGGAGACAAATGATTCGATCACTACCAAAAGTTTTTTTCACTTATTTGAAAAGTTTTAATAATAGTCATAACAGCAAGTAGCGATTGGGAAGAGTAAGCACTTGTCTAAATTCACTTCTGAAATTTTTTTGACGGCCACAAAGCATATCGGAAACTAACCTTGTGTCACATTTCACTATTCAACAGCATCCTATCAGTATTATACTCTGGAGATTGGCGAAAGAAACTAGTATAAATTGCATATATTGGCATAAATCATATAGTGACAGTTTAGCACGCAGCTATGCCACCTTAATAAGGTATACTAATACTAATCAGCCAGTTGTGATTCGAACATAAAACTGGTATAAGTGTATCAGACTGCCATATTCAGGTAGAGACAGATTAGCGAGTACTAATATACCAGTTTAGTGAGATATTAGCTTACTGCCGTGTATTGAATTCAACTTAATAAATTTTGTTATTTTTTTTACTTATACATTTTTCTAAAAGAGAGCAGAGCTCAACAGGTTAAAGGCGCTGACTTCGAGCAGATAAAGTGACGAATTGCAGACAGCATAAATAAACTGCTTAAAATATATTTAAACTTTGGTAAATACCTCTATATTGTTTGCTACCATATTACAATAGATCTAAGCTGAGACAGCACTGTCCTATTTATTTATTTCCGTTTAACTTTTTCTTGTCTTTGATAAATTAACTTAATTAATTAAAAAAATTTTGTGTCATTAATCCCAAGTAGCTTAAAGAATCTTTATACAAAGTCGATATGTTTTTCAGACATATATTCAGTGAAAGGGCTCGAAGCACGTCTATGACATCATGACAGGTGACGAATCATGGACTTACGCATATGAGCCTGTAAGAAGACAGCAGTCGACTGTATGATTGTTTCTAGATGAGTCGAATCCAACAAAAGTTGTTTGGGCACAAAGCATTTCAAAGCAAATGATTGCCTTTTTTTTGGAAAAACTTGAGATGTCGCAACCATACAACTAGACAAACGCGAAACAGTAAATTCTGAGTGGTATGCAACCATTTTTTTGCCAGCTGTCTTTCAATAGATCAGGAAAACCAACCGTCGAAGACGGATCACTCCTCTCCACGACAATGCGGGCTCTGACACAACGACTGAAACCACTGCATTTTTGAGCACTTAAAACATCGATTTGATGAGTCATCCACCATATAGTCCTGACTTAGCACCAAATGACTTCCTTACAATATTTCCGTACGTAAAACATAGATTTTGGTAAGATACCTGAAGAGGGGATTGTTGTTGTTTTCGATGACTGGACGACCTTCAATGAATGCTGTCTGCCACTCAAATCAAAAACACTTCTGTTCTGTGATTCCGATGGATATGTTAAATCAATGTTACATTTTTTTCAGTTCATCGCCAGATAAACTGTTTGCGTCGTAAACAAACAGCTGCCAAACACACACACACACCAATCTATGAAAAAAAATTACCGATTGGGTTTGTGCGCGCAGCTTAACTGAATTAGTCCGAGTAATATTAGATCAGATGGGATATTTTCAAGCTGCCAGTTCTTTAAAAATTCTAAGTCAAATAAGTTGTTAATGCAGCTAATTCTACTATATGTATAGGTACAGTAGTTTAAGATATTTTGTAGTTAAAAATATATTTGAAAAGGACTGCCAGCTGTTAAAAAACAAAATATTTGTATAGAAAACAAATCGTTCACTAAATAAAATACTAAACTATTTATTTGGTATGCCACGTAGAAGTTACCAACCGTCTTCAACTAAAATGTATTTCCAATAAAATGTCTTAAGCACCCCTTTGTCAAACCCTCACCATTTGAACATTTATATAAGTAAACATATTGTACAACAGTACTGAAGAAGTGCTTCTGTGCGTTCACAGCCTGCGGTGGCATTCCATCAGAATCAACGAAAACTTTTGCTCTACAGCGAGCCAATCAATGCCAGCTTCCGACAAAGGGTCAAAGCGAAGAGTGTGCAATTGTACGTGTATTGTAACTCCAATAAAGAATTGCCAAATTGTTTGCGCGGCAAAGTTTTTACGTTTTACTCGTCGAGTGTCGTCTTTTGTGTCGTTTCTGTTGCGGTCACTTAATTTATTTTATTTTTAGGCTCTTTTTGCTTATGGTTTTTTCCTTTTGGAATGATTTTTTTTTTCTTGTTCATTTTTACTATTTCTAGAATTTGTTGTTGTGTTTAAAATTTTATTTTCCGCGTGTAACTGAATTCTTTTAAACTCTTTGTGTTTTCTTAAATTTGTTTATACCCTGAACAGGTAATATTACAAGTAAGTTTGCTACGAAGTTTGTAACACCCAGAAGAAAAGGTTAGAGACGCTATAAAGTATATATATGCATATACATATAAATGATCAGCGTGAGGAGCTGAGTCGATTTATACATGTCCATCGGTATACTTGTATATACGAGAACTAGTAACTGAGTTTTAGAGATATTGATCTGAAATTTTGCACACATAAGTTTCGAACCAAGAAGCAACTCATTTCTCGGAATCGCCGATATTTGACAACTATAGCATATAGCTGTAACTGAGAGATCAGAATCAAGTGCTTACAAGGAAAACTTTTTCATTTGGCGAGATATCTTTACGAAATTTGTACATTTTCCGTAGGAATTGCTTAGATCCAACTAATATAGCTTATAGCTGCCATACAAACTGACTGTTCAAAATTAAATTCTTGTATAGAAAATTTTTTTATTTGATAAGAAATCTTCATGGAATTTGGTAAAGATTATTGCTTAAAGCAACGGTACTATCTTCGAAAAAAGTATTCAGATCGGTTTACTATAGCCTATTGCTACCATACAAACTGACCGCTCAATATCAAGATAAAGAACTTTTTATACCTTTTTATGTTATAAGTTATGCACCTGTGAATGGTATTATAACTTCGATGGAACCATTTTTACTTGTTTCTTCTTTTCGTTTGTTGCTTTTTTTTTTTGATTTTTTTTGTATAACTTTCATTTATCGGATAAAGCGATTTGCAATGGCTTCACTGTTTACCGAAATACTTCTGTTGTTTGTATGTATGTGGGCGCGTTGTTTGTTTGTGCGCTAAAATCACTCCGAAGCCATTTCGTTGGTAAAGTTTTCAGCAAAAAACAACAACAAACAACTGAAAGGAATTGCGGAAATGAAAAGCATTTTTGATCTTTTCCGCGAAAAATTACTCCGTTTGAGCGGTAAGTTTGTATTTGAACTTATGTGTATGTGTTTGTATGTATGCCAATATGTATGTATATGTGTATGTGCGTATTTTCCTGGCTATTTAATGCGCTTGCCATTCTTAATTTTATTTCTGCTATTTCATTTCACTTATCAAAAGTCCAGAGCAGTTTTCAATTTATATACATTTTTTTTCACGAATTTTGTTCTTGTGAAACGAAACTTTTCCGTTGTTGTAGATGTTTTTGTGGTAGTTGTTGTTGCCGTTGTTTGTGGTAATCATGCAAACCATTTGTTTACTTAATCATTTCATTCTCGTTGCGTTTTTCGTTTCATTTGCGGCACTCAAAAGTTTCTCCTTAATTTGCGCTGCTCAAGTGCTTGATGGACAACGAACGACTAACGGCATACCTAGTACATGCGTAGCATGCCAAGCGCGCGTACAGAGCGTAGAAGGCCACTTCATTGCATGGCGCCGCATCTAAAGTGTGGCAATGCGCCGTTAGTTGCCACACAACCCGAGTGTGCAAGCTTTTGCCCACACACAAACACACACATATATATATATGTATATATCAGTGCGTGTGTGTGTGTTGGTGTGCGCGTTGGCTATTAATTGAATTGGTGGCAATTACGTTTGGTAAAAACTTTTCGATCTTTGAGCGCGTGAATTTTTAGACTGATTTGGTGCGCCACGCGGCCGCTGTTCTTCCTACTACACGCTCGTGTGAGATGCCGCGCAACGCACGGCGGCCGGCAGAATGCCAGGATGCGACAAATGCACGCCATAACACTCAGCTGTGCGCTTTGTTCCACAAAGTTTCGTTGAGTGCGTGAAATAATATGCGCTACTTTCAACATTTCCATATACCATACTACCACATACATATACCATACACAAATGTATACCTATATTCACATTTATATTATATTTCCATCCAAAAAACTACTCGTTTACTAATTATTTCATTAATTAAATACATTTCCGCAAAATGCTGCAAATAAACAAAAACATTTAAATTGAATGTGAAGTGTGCGGCCGCCGCAAGTGTTGTGTAAGTTAGCATTTGCATTAATGCCACTGATTGATGGCTGCCCCAAGCACACACACACATATATATATATATATAACTTTGCGTTTGTTTTTCCTCTGTGCGTATGTAAATTCGCCAAATGGTCACTTAACTTGAGATCGAATCCATTTAAATTTGCACACTGCGTGCGCTTCAAACAATTTCATTAAATGTTTATGCCAGTTTGAATTCGTTTTTATTGAAGACTCAAGGTATTAAAGGCCATGCAATAAAAACTACATATGTATGTATATAAATATTTAGTTATATATAGGTGTATGGTGTGTGTTCTCATGAGAGCGCTTTTATTGCAAAATTTTGTGTGCTGGAATACCCATCAGAGAGTGTTTAAGATTCACGCAATAACACAAAATTATTTTAAGTGGCACTGAGTGTGTTTTGATTGGACAATTAAGCTAAAATAAGCAAATGATTGTTTAGTTGTGATATAATTAAGGCTAATTTTGACTAATTTAACACATAATTGTGATAAAAATAATACTAATGGTATTGAAATTAACACTCATTGCATTACAATTAACACTAATTGTATTACAATTAACACTAATTGTATTACAATTAACACTAATTGTGATATAATTGGCTATATTTTTTGTTTCTTGTATTTTCGTTGAGTGTAATATCTTGAAAATATTCTCTGAAAATTTCAAAATGATCCAATAATTACTTTTTGAGTTAATCGACAAATAACAAAGCGCGCTCGGGCACTTTAAAGCGCTCAGGTAGGTGAAACTTTAAATGCGTTTTTCTCAAAACTATGTTTTTTGAACTGGTGACAAGTGTAACTCGAACACCGCTTAGTAGATTTTAATGAAATTTATACAGGTTTTTGAATACGTAATAAACTCCGGCCTGTTCGAAGGATTTTTTCTTTCAAAAATTTCGATTTTTTAAGACCAATTAACTGTTATTTTTTTCCCAAAAATCTAGAAAAAAATTTCCTAAGGCCGTCATTTTGTTAATTTTTGAAAAAACAAAAAAGGCTTCGATCAGGCCCACGATTATCTATTTATAAAACTAATTTTTCCTATCCGATTAATTTTAGATGTATCTCCAAGAACTTATGATTGTCACCACAAGGACCTATTTTTGAAACTGGGTCAACACAGACAGCTAAAACTTTGGAAATGAAAATTTTTTTTTGGAAATTTTCGTGACTTTAAGTCAAAACATTGTATATTAATGCCATATTACTACTTTTGTAAAATAACATGATTTATTAGCAAAAAATAATTGCTAAAAATTCTCATTTTTTCGTGCCTCTGGCTACCCCTAACCCCTTAAGAAAATCAATGGTTTTTTTGGTTGCAATTAATGTATTGTATAATTCAGATACAACTAATGCTAATTGTGACACAATTAACGCATAATTATGTTACAGTTATCGCTAAAACTGTCATAAATCCCTTATTTGAAGACATAAATAGAATAAAAACAAAACCGATATTAATACTTTCAAAATATATAACATAAGTTTTGAAAATTTAATAAAATGGACCGAATATGCGGAATTTACAAAAAACACTAGGGTTTCATTGTTTAATTAAGTTGTTCTCTTTTAATGCGAGTTCTATGAGAGTCGCACGAAGAACAGTAACATCATGTTTGCTAAAACTAAGGGGTCATATCGATTTGTGTATATTTGAGAATATTCTTCGAAAATGTGGAATTGATCAGTCAATTTTTTTGATTTGAGATAATTTAAAGCAGAAAAATCTTCCCTACCACCACACACTTTTTTACGAAGGTCGTCCTGGAGATCGGCTATAGGATGAAAGCAAAAAATTGATCTGTCATGTTTAAATTACTTTCTTAAATTACTTTTCAATATAATTTAAAAACAAAAAAAGAGGTAGTTTTTAAATATGAAAAAGATTATTGATGGAGATGTTCAAAAGTTTTAATTTGCTCGTGCAAGTACTTAGAGTTTCTTTATGACTATTCCAACATATGGTCAAAGGGATCTAGTCATCCTATAGATAATGGTTGAAAGTCAAGACTTTTTAAAGCTATCGATACCTATATTTGTATTTCTTACAAGAAGTAACGAGCTTTCTCTGACAAAGTTTACCAAAAAGCGATTGATAAACTAGGCACTCAACTACTGATAGATTAGATATGCTATGGAGTATATTTAAATGTGTTAGTATATTAAGCTGGTAGCCTAAAATTCATTATTGCCAAAAATATTATCAGCGAAGAAGTCTACTGTCCGTCCCATCCCCATCCCCACCGCTAGGTTAAGAAATGATCCGACACTTACTAGATGAAGTTAGGCTGAAAAAAGATTTTCATTTGGACTTCATAAAAAACCAAAGGATCATTAACAATTACAATGTTTGTGTTTGCAAAATTTATTTTATTTTCGACATTCTAGTTTAGGCTTTATATTGTACAACTCTCGTGTACCGAAAGGAGAGTTGTTTTGTTAACGATCTAAAGGAAGTGGTATTTATGATTCGAATTACGAATTTCCTACTGGGTATTTTCGAATGAAAGTTTACCATTCGAATTACCAGCGCCGCTATATATTTGTATATGTTACGTTTATGTAGCTAGTAACTCTTGCACGAGTCTATATTGAAAAAGACTAAAGAATTATTGCCTTTCAACCGATATTTGTACGACGCGCCGCAAACGAAAGCACGAAAGCATCGATGGCAACAAAGCAATTAATCGGCGTAAAAAAATTACAACGAAGCGGAGGTATGACAATGGCAGTGCCGTTATTTGAAACCACTATTTTTCCTGTTTTTTGTTTGCATTTAAATTTTCAACAGTTGCAATTCATTCAATTTATTTGCATGTTTGCACGAAGGCCCCGCGAGTGACCATTGGAAGAGGGAGAGAGTATCAGCCAGTAAGTGGGTGGTCGCTTAAAAGCACACAAGTATTTGTACACAGATATATAATACATATGGAAGTTTTTAATAAAATTCTGCAATATCCTTCGTTTGAAATTCGCCAATTTTCTTGTAACTTTACAACTTGTTATACTTGCAACGCAAGCATTTGGTATCAATTTTAGAATTAAATGTTTACAACACGCCCGCTAATGGATCGGTTCGCGTTAAAAAATGTATACAAAGTGAGATAGTGAAAGTATGGAGTCAGAACAAGTGAAAGAAGGAGGTAGCGGAGTGAGAAAGCGAATGTCGATAAAAACAATAAATTTAAACATCCTCGGTATTATTTTGTTCTAAACTAATACTAATATAGAATTACTGTTTGCTAACTTACTGGCTTTTAGCGGGAAGTTACTGAATGCAACCCTGCAACTATCTACTTGAAGCTATTAATCAAGTAGTGTACTTAGAAAAGCTGTACCATTACATAGTCAGTGTTGGACAGCTAATAAAATCGAAAACCTCGTAAAAATTGGTGCACAGTAATGTGAGAATTCGAAGCGGATTTTCATATTTTTGATAACCTCCACTATCAATTTCATCGTAGAAGTGAAAAATTGGGTTACTGTAGTAGAAGCAATATGAATGAAAGCGACCACTTCAGTTTTCAAAAAATTGGCTCCACAAAGCCACAAAATGAAAGTACTGGAAAGATTCGAAGCTGGAAATATATGAAATAAACGGAATTTTCATCGTTGAGTCGCCGCTGAATCGCAGCCAAATCGATGTATTTCAGAAACGGCTGGTAACTGGTGATAAAAAGTGGTTAACTTATGACAACGGCAAGCGAAAGCGATCGTGATCGAATCAAGTTAAGTCGGTGTAATCCCAGATTGACAGTCAGGAAAGCATTGTTCTGTGTGTGGTGGGATTAACAATGAATCATCTATTATGAGCTGCTTCCATGTGGCCAAACTCTTCATTCGAACCTATACCGTCAACAATTGGAACGTTTGAAGGCAAACTAGGAGCGCCCAGCTTTGTTCATTAGGAGAGGAAATCATCGGTAGTGACTCGCCAAAAGGTCTGAAAGCTACTTTTCTACTATTTTCTTCCGGATCTGGCACCAAGTTTTCACCTGCTCCTGGCTTTTACGCATGATTTTGTTGTTGAAAAATACGCCTTAAGAGGAGCTTGTGGAAAAAGACTGCTCCAGTTGTATGCCAATACGGACGAGGGTTTCTATTTAAGTAGCAGGTTGCAATGACCTTCAAAATGGCTACAAGATATTGACTTAAATCGGAAAGATCTAAGTATGTCAAATAAAATCTCCAATTTAATACAAAAATAATTGATTTCTTTTTATAAGACCTTTTATGATAAAAAATAAATTAGATATTGTCTCTAAAATGAGCTTTGATTTTGAATGTAAGCTAAGGAATAACTGCCTCTGACACAATTTTCCAAATTCTAAGGAAAAATGCTAAATAGAGCATCACGGAACAACTAAGAGAACATCATAACTCTCTTGGTCTCACCTAGGTTCTTACAAATCCAAAACAAGATAACTTTGACTTTAAGAATAAAAAATAAGATCTAGCAAGTCTTATAAACGATGATTAGTTCCTGGAATAATATTATTTATCTTTCCTAAGTAGTCATCAGAAACAAAATCTAGAAATATTATGCCACGTTCAGATAATTTTTCAGACAAATATTTTCTAAGAGATTTCAAACGATACAGTGCTTAGCCGGATGAAATTCCTACTTGCACCCGGAACAATTCACATTTCTCTTGTGAAAGGGGTGCTCACTGATCCCTATTGCCGAAGATTTTTGCAAGATGGTGAGTTGGAACCATCTTGATGCTACTTCCTCAACAGTTATTTCATTCTTTCTAATTGATTCTGTGGATACAACTTTTTAAGGCATTCATGAAAAATAGCTGGTATCTGATATTAGTCCTGCTATAGAAATTGTGATGTACTTCAGGTTGTTTCGTCTATATATAGTGGTTTCTTCCGCCTTCAGAAATTAAGGATCGTATGATTGGAGATCAGCTGCGATAACCTTAGTGAAATAGCATCAAATCAATATTCCATGGGGGTTTTTCAATGGATTTGCTTTCAATTTAATATAAGATTTCTGTAAGACATTATGGTTTTAACATAACGATGCATACAAATGTATATTTTCGAAATTCGAATTGATTTTAATGTGCGTTTGAATAAGTGTTTCACTCCATTTTCCTCTACTCCGCAGCATTTCAAGTCAGCGGTCACTTTATGCGTCGCTCATGCATGGACCGCGCCGGATATACGAAATCAACGCATCCTAAAGCTTATCGCCACGCAGCAGATTTGTATGTGTATCTGCAGTGTAGAGCCATCTGACGCGTCCGAGTAGCAATTGGAAATGTACTTCCGTTGCCGATAATGACATGGCCAATTGGCGTCTGAATTTTAACAAGCCAATCGCTAGCTGGCTGCTTGTGACTCACAGCCACAGCCTGCCTGTCCGGATGCGCCTCATCGATGCGGCATCTTCTCTTAGCTGCCTTGGCGTCTCGCATTACGCTGTTGCAGCAATTT
Source organism: Bactrocera oleae (assembly GCF_042242935.1). Lineage (NCBI taxonomy): Eukaryota > Metazoa > Arthropoda > Insecta > Diptera > Tephritidae > Bactrocera > Bactrocera oleae. Next base: position 59,504,712 of record NC_091540.1, on the reverse strand, counting down.
TACGTTCGCACTTAGCGACTTTACAATTTAAAATTTTTTCGATAAATATTAATGCGCTCTTCAAATGCAATCCTGCTGATGCTGCAGCGCTGTGAAAGGGCTTATAAATTTACTGGTATTGCTGTGGATCGGAGTTAGTGCATACAACGTGGACACGCACGCGCCAACGAGTCACGAGATTGCTTTGGATTGCTTTTTGCGGCTGAAGTTGGCAAAAATATTTCGCTTTTCTTTTAATGGAATTACCGAAAAGTTGCTTTTAAATATTTATGATGTCGTTTTTTTCTTCAAGTGAACCTAGTGGAGGCAAGTGGAGTTATCAGTTTTTAAATATGATTATCTTCAAACATTTCAAATCAGCTCTAATTTGAAATTTATTAAAGTTCGCGCACTTCACATCTTCATTTTTGAAAATAACTGTTTCACATGGAATAGAAAGAATATCTTCAAGGATATTTTCTTTCATTTATGTCTATTTCGATTGCCACGGATCCTCGAAACAGACTTGTTTATTTTATTGTTATTGTATGTTCTACACTCAACTGAGAACCAACGACACTTAACTAGCGCTCTATCGCTCGCTAATATCTATTCCCGGATATACATTCCACTATTTTCCGTCGCGATGTGTACCAACTTACTTAACTACCAACTCGGTTCCATTCATCTCGTCGTCTCCTAGTCCCTAATCAATTTCACAAAAATCTAGAAACTCAACTGTGTTAAGAAGCGCCGTAATAGCCACCAACTGTCTAAAAGATCGCTCGAAAGCATTTGTTGAAATTGATTCTGCCGAATGTACAAGAACTTGGACCTAAGATGTCAGAAGTGAATACTTCAAACATAGCAAAGATAATGAAATTCGAAGATCGAAATTTTAAGGTTATTAAGTCAGTAACTTTTTCGATGAGGCACTTTAACGAGTTCAAACCCTATATATCCCACCAAAGAGAAGGTATATAGCAGATCTATAATGTCTAAGCAGATTTCCTTAGAGCTTTATCAAATGTGAATTAAAGTTTTTTCACATATCATTGGGAATATATAGACGTTTGTATATCTTTGTGAGCTATCAAACTCTAAGGAATTTATGTCGAAAGCATGGTCCTTAATTTCACTGATTCACACGCTTACGCGCAGATTAATTAAAACTAATTGAAAAGTTCATTGAAATATATGATTTCTAGCCCCTTATCTAAGGCTTATCGATGGCATTTTGAAGGTTTATGTCATCCTTTGTGGTCATAAATACAAACATTAATTAATCCAGATAAGATCATCAAAAGCTTTTAGAAATTCTACATAAATATCACAGTTTTCGAATGTTGTTTAACATTCTCTTTAAAAATATCGAAATCCCAACAGCCAGTCATAGTGAAAACTTAAGAAGTACGATAATCCAAAAGAGACCTCAAGAACTTATCAATTAGGGTTGACTCTCTTGAGGTTTTAAGGTTCATTTTTTATTATGTGAAGAATATAGCTATCATATTTTTTGAAACGGCAATAATTTTTCATGAGTTTTCTTAATAATTGTTTGAGCTTTTTCTTTTTCAGAAGGAAAGGTGTATATTTTTTCTGGTTATAGTCAAATCTTATTACATCTTACAAAGCAACCAGTTGTAAAAGCAAACTTTCTTGGATCTACAAGTAGAGATATACGTTGAGAGAGCTTCGATATATTATCGCAATTCTTGGTTATCACTTGCCACCTTTATTCCCGTCATAAGTATAGAGAAATCTATTCGAAGACAATTTTGTAAATTTTAAATTTCAACCAGTTATTATTAATATAATCTCTGAATAAGATTTAAAAAAGTTGTATGTGAATATATTTAATAATGGATGAGAGTAAAAACAAGAGAAGTATAAATAAACATTTGTATATAGTTCCATCTTCCCTTATACAGTTATATGTACTTACTCTCCATCACACTCTTTTTCAGATTTCTAGCACTTTCCTATAATAAGTACTCGCTTAGTGCCATTACCTTAATCATTATCTCACCAACACATACACGCCGAAACCCGTTACTAGCAACACCGACAACAAGAACAATACGAGTGAATTGCGTGCTCTCTTCAAGTATTTCGTTTACAGACATTTACATTTTCAAGTTAAGTTTCACCATTTCGCGGTCGTTAGTCGGTCTAGCCGGGTGTTAGCTGCCACTAAAGTGTATATAGCTACTGCCAACCGCACTTACGTTTGCAGCTGCCGAGTTGATTTATAACGAATATATAAATATAAATTATAAATATTATATAAATTTTAATCGATAAGCAGAGAAGTGGATAAAAGGCTGTGGTACTTAAGTGATTACTTGAAAGAATAAAAATATAAATAAATAAATAGAGTGAACATCAAAGAGCAGACGGATTTTATTGGAAAAACACCGCACAAGCATACAAAGCATAATGACAGAGCCAGCGCCACGTGAGGTGAGTCAGCGAGTATGCTCTCGCTCTCGTAAATCTGCTCATTTCAATGACGTTTGTGCTCGTGTTAGCAGCTGAGCAAGTGAAAGTATGTATATGCATATATGTAGATTGTGTTTTTGTTATCAGCTGTGCATGGCAGGAGTGTGAGAGCAATCTCATCAGCTGGCTTTTAAGATATACGCATGTATGTATGTTCGTTAGACCAGTGAACTGATAAGACTGCTTAGCCGCATATTAACGATATTATGAGAGCTACAATTATACGTGTGGGCAAAGTTCAAGTATTGGAAATGTATTTTGATCTATTTTTTGTTATTGCTCTCGGTTAAGTGAGTATTCTAGTCTAGAGACATGAATTTTAGGTAATTTTTAAAGTGTCGTAAAAAAAGCAATCAATATTTTAACTATCGATTTTTTTATCAGTTATTTAGTAATGTTATAAGAGTACAGAAAAAAATTTTAAAAAAAGTTAAAAAAACTAAAAAAAACTGGCAATTGATGAAGTCGGGTGTCTCAAAAAATTGGCACATGAACCTATCCATGATTTCAACCCTCCTAGTTATCTGAAAAAAATATTATCAATCTGCAATGATGTCACAATTTTATGAACCAGCGATTAGTGAAAAAAAAATTTTTTTTACAAAATTTCGACTCTTTTCAAAAACAAGAAAAAAAAATTGTTTAACAAACAAAGCTCGTAAAGAAAACTGTTATAAACAACACATAAACAAAAGTTATTGCTCAAAATCCTTCCAGGCTTTCCGTAATTTTCCCTATTTTTGAGACTGAATTATCCGCTTAGAGAAATATGCCATAACTATATCGAAACCACTAAGGAAATTATCTGAAACATTCAAAGACCATCTTGGCCTATTGGAATATTTAGAATCGTATTACAAAAGCTTATACCATAAGTATGGCGTATTACACGTTCAAGACTTTAGAAGAATACTACCTCAATCCATACTGACGGGACCCAAATGAGCTGCGGTGTTGGTACGGGGGTATACTCCGAGGAACTTAATATCTCTCCATCTTTCCGTCTACCAAACTCAGCTGGCATCTTCCAAGAAATATATATAGGTCCAGGAAAAGTATGTACAGACTTGCAGCAATCGTAACGGGGCATGCAGAAATATAATTCGAAAATATATTTCGAAAAAAAAAATTTTTGAAGGAACTCTCTTGCCTACATCTGTGTTTTTATTTATCGATGGAAGATTCTACTTCAGGATCACCACATTGCTTATTAAGTCAACTGAATACAGTTATAATATCTAGATATTTCTTTTTTATCATTTTCTATTATTCGTTTGAAGAATCTCTCTTGCCTACATTTAGGCTGTTTTTTTATTCCTAGAAGGAAGGTATTACTTCAGGATGACTACATTGCTTATTAAATCAACTGAATATATGTAGTAATGAAATTTATGTTTATTTTTTAACTATTTGTAGTACGAGGACATACGCATTGCCGTACCGTGGGGTCATCTAGCGGGACGTTGGTATGGCGATCGTAATACTCGGCCGATACTCGCCTTACATGGTTGGCTCGATAATTTGGGTACGTGGGATACACTGCTACCGCTGCTGCCACAACACATTGGCATATTATGTATTGATCTCACCGGACACGGTTACTCTTCGAAATTTCCCAAAGGCTTGCCCTATCACGCGCTTGACTATGTGAATTTGATCATACGCGTCATGAAAGAGTATAAATGGCAAAAGGTCTCCTTACTAACGCATTCCCTTAGCTCACTCGTCGCCTTCACATACACCTCATTGTACCCCTGGACGGTGGACATGTTAATCGCTATCGATATCTTAATACCAGAAAAAAATACACCAGCTTCGGTAATCAAAGCATTACGTACGAATAGCGAGCGACTGCTCGTAGAAGTCGAACGCGCCGAAAAGATGGCGATGCATGAACCACCGACATATTCGTTTGAGCAATTAAAGCAAGTGCTATATGAAGGTTCACAGGGATCAGTTGAATTAGATAATTCTGAACATTTGCTAACACGTAACATACAGAAATCCCCAAAATATCCAGATAAATATTACTTCGCGCGTGATGCTCGTCTGAAATATTACGAACGCTTTATCTCTTGGGCGCCATTACATTTGGAAATGGCTAAGCGTATCAAGAACGTGCCCTATCTGTTAATTAAGGGCAGTTTGTCGAATATGATGAAAGAGGACTCCGGTATTATAATTGATTTGCTACGTCAGAATAATCCACATTTTGAATATTACGAAATCGAAGGTACACACCATGTACACTTGAATAATCCCGAGGCGTGCGCCGCTGTCATAAATCCTTTTATAAATATGCATAGACCGGCGATGCCCAACACTTGGTGCGTCGACGACGATGATGAGACGCCAATGAAGAGTACTGAAAGTGTTGGTGAAGAAAGAAAGAAAGTCAAAGGACGTTTGTGTCGCCTTAGAAGTAAACTGTAATGGACCAGAATGGTCTGAGTAGGCAGATTAAGTATTAAGGTAAATAAAAAGGTATTGTTTTCAAAGTTTTCAGTGATCCATTTATCAATGTCTCATTATTTTGTAATAAAAAAAGTTAATAAAAAACTTTATAGTTTATTTTTTAATAAAATAAGTTATAAAAAAATATTTAAAAAAATGTGTTTACATTTCTCATAAGTATAGCACAATAAATTTCTATATATTTTTTTAAAAATTGTGGAAAAAAAATGTAATAAGATTCTTAACAAAAGCCGAAATGGTATAGTAAAAGTTATATTTGCGCAAATAAAGTACGACTGGAGTTAGATCGTACTGCCCTGTTATGGTCTTTGATGTTAAGTTTCTACTCTTGCCTGCTTGCTTTATACACCAGCGTGGCCAAAATTTTTTTTTATCACTCTATTGCCGCAAGAGCTCCAGACTTTAAAGAAAGCCCTACCAAAAAATTTAATCTACTAGAGTTCTATCTACGAGAATCCAAGTGAAATCCGATGTAAGATTGCTGATATTTCTCTCCTTATTCCTCTCATGATCTGTAAAAATAGTGGGCTTAAGGAAAAAAAAATTTTTTTTAACAGATGTCATTCTTAACTGTCAAAGTACGTCTTTTGGATGATGAATTTCTAAAAACGTTAGGTTAGGTTATACTGTCTGGCTGTCCGCCATACATAGAACTACAAGTCCTTTATTATGCCAGATGGAGGTTTAGTTTGGTATGAGCTGAAGTTTACAATGTAGAGAGCGTCAACGCTTTGTGAGAAGTTTGATAAAGAATTTACAACTTAGACGAATTGGTGCTACGTCTCTCTCATGTATGCTTTCCTGAACTTTCCTTGATCCGTCTGTCAGCTCTTTCGGAAATCTCATTGTGTATCGTTTTTAATGATTTGCGTATTTCCTGTAGCGGGTCGGTAGCTTAGCGGATAGCACTTCATCAACAATGTTTTATCCGTCCATGTTGATGTTGACGGTTAGGTTACGTTAGATAATGAGGACTAGTTGTCGAGCTGGATCTTCTTCGGTTAAAATCAGAGCGAAAACAGCAAACTGCTAAATAATATTCCTACCAGGTTCAGCAAAGGAGGCTTTAGTTCACTACGACAGGATAATTGACCGCACATAAATCTGTGTCCGTTATTCTAAGAGTCCAATGTTCTTAATAGGTTTTCAAATCGACCAATAAAAGAGAACCTCTGCTAAAGTGGTACGATGAGAAAATATTTGAAAATTTCTGTCGAGCTTCTTTGTAAGAAATATGAAAAAATTGTGTTAAATTCTTATTGTACGCTCACATATACTCATGCTCTGATTCTCTACCAACTGCAACGTCTATCTGCTCATAATCCCACTTAGCGCAGAAGGCAGGGAATTTACCAAACTTTCTCAAATAAATGTAAATCTTTTGTAATTTTATCCCAAGGTATTTACATGTCGTCGAATGTTTGACTTATTCATGGCTGTGGTTTTATCTGTCCGCAAGGTAGACTTAAAAGTGTATGCGGATTAGTGCGGAGAGCGATGACTTTAGCACCAAATTACATTGGTGCTCGAAAAGTTCCTATCGCTCGGCAGCATTATCGGGAAATTTATTACTTTGTGTACAGAATATGCACCGAGAGCGTGTAAAAAATGAATGTGCTTGCCAAAAATCGTGTATTTATTCAAAGCCACTGAGAAAAAGACAACAAAAAACACTTTACTAGCAACAGCAGCGTCGCGCACACGCTTTCCCGAGTAACTTGTCGTTCAAATGATTTCGTAGATTCATCATCGGCTTGTAAAGTGGGCGGTTGTTTGTTTCAGCGCGGCTGGCAGAAGGTTGGGCGGGAGCTCTGTGTGCTGCTTGAAACAATAAAGAATCTTCGAGGAAAATTGGCGACGATGAAATTCAAATTGCAACAACTACAAAAACACAAAGCACTAGTTGGTTTATATAGTTACTGCATTACGAGGGAGGTCCATAAAGTTGTTAGTCTTACAGCTCGACAGAGACATTTTTCTTATAGACGATTTCTGTCGGAATTTCCGATTCAGATAAAAAAGTATTGTTCTGACCGCGTGTGGAAACGGATTCGCGGTTTTTAGAAAAATGGAAACAAATATCGGTCGGTGTTGTCTTATCTTTGATTCTTGTTTTAAGAAGACATCGCGCTTAGATGTTGTGTAGGGTCACTCTTCTCTTTCGGTGGTTCCTTTGTAGTTGGTTTACAGAGTCTCAACGAAGTCGTATGTCGGTTTTGATGAGTCGCGTCTCGCGTTGGTTTCCGGAGAATAACGTGACAGACCGCTGCTTGATGGTGCGCACGATTTAGCTATCGCAGTAGATATTTAAAGAAATCATGAGGGTCATAACCTGTATGAAATATGAGGCTTGGGAAAGATTTCGGCTGTCGATGTATGCCGCGTATACTCACTGAAACACACTAGAAACCAAGCAACAGTCGAAAGAGAGCCTGGCTTTCACGACGTGTGTTCTTCATGGAAAAAATGGTTACAAGGCGCAACTCGAATTATTGGGCTGATTCGATGCACAGTTGCAAACAAAAAGCCCCCATCACAGAGCCATTTTGGTTGAATTAGTCTACGAACTGTCGCTTTATCCACCGTTTTCTCTTGATTTTGCTACAAGCGACTTCTTTTCGAGTTTAAACTTGAACAAATCACTCATCGGGTAAAAATTTTCGACGAATGGGGAGGTTATCGTGTAATTTTTTAGATGCTCAGAAATAAATTGAAATATTTACAAAATGCTCGCTTTTCTTTTGTAGGTTAGGTACTTATCGGACCGCCTTCCGTGTTTTGGAATTCACAAGGTGTGTTCTACTTCCACTAAACGGTCACAGAGTTCTAATATGGTGAATGCTTGGGCTGATTCGACGACAAGTTGCAGACAAAACTGCCAAGTCGCCGAGACTTTTTGGAAGAATTAGCCTACAAACTGGTACTCTATCCACCGCTTTTTTTGGATTTGGCTTCGAGCGCCGTCTCTTTGATTTCAAAGTTAAAAATATAACTACTCGGGCTTAACTTTGGGTGGAAAAAAGAGGTTATTGTCCTATTTTTAGACGTCATTTTTTTTTTTAATTTCAAATTTTTTGTGGAAAGCTATCGGATCACCCTCGTGTGCTTCATAGATATATCAGTGTTTGTTGTGCTTTTTGCCTTTACACTTGTCTCAGCATGTGAATGCAAATCCGTTAAGAAATCGGCTCTTGTTGTTATATATAGTATAGTGGTTGTTGCTGCTGTTGCTGTTATTGTGCCGAAATAATGTAGAGAACGACAACAATGTGTTAAATTTAAGACGCTATTATAAATGAGTATTTTAAGCTAAATAAATTGTACGGTATTTACTGTTATGCTGCTAACTGGCTGTTATTGCTATTATTGTTGTTATCTTTGGTGTTGTTGTTATTTTTTTTTTTTTCACATGCACACTGCATACCAGTATATCAATGGTCGTCGGTCGTCGGTTTGGCAGTTCATGTTTCACTCTTTTGTTCGTTTTGTGCAATTTTTTTCATCGCTACTTTCAAGTCTCCACTTCTTCTCGAGCTTCCGGTATTATATTGGCGCTCTTGCTTTGCTCCACATTCCCACGAAGAAGTGCAGTTGAGTAATGCATGTGTCTTTGATTGGCAAATATTTTGCTTTGTTTCGAGTTGCTGTTGCATGAAATGAATGTGTCAGCGCTGACATTAGCACCAGCCGTTTCTGTTTGACTTCACAATTCCGATAGTAAATGATTTTCGAGTAATTGAGTGCAACGGTATTTGCCAAACGAGCAAATCTATAGTGGTGGAGGGTGTGCGTGGAAGAGAGAGATGGAATGAAAAATATGTGTGCGCTCGCTGCTTAACGGTAAAAGTAACATTTCGATAATTTATGATTTCTTTAAGAAGTTTGCTGTGAAAACTTTGCTTTTATTTCCGGGTGTTGGCTTTCGAACTGTGTGGGAGTTAAAACTTGAAGTTCTCAGATGCGAGTGTTATGGAGAAATTTTGAAGAAATAAATTATGGAATGAACATTTATCTTGAAGTACCTTCAAAATTTTACATGAGAGTTCGGAGAAATCAAATTATAAGATTCTGAAGACAGAGAGGTAAATCGAACAAACAACTGGTATAAATAAAATAGACGGGTATAAATGCAAAAATTTGCACAACTAAGCAGAATTATATTAAATTTCTTTCTTTATGTTTTTTTAGAGAGAGGTTATTCGAACAAAAAAGTAGTATAAATATAATAGACTGGCACAATTAAGCAGAATTATATTAAATTTCTAACTATGTCGGACTTCTAAATTGGAGGAAACAAACGAGAAATCAACTGGTATAAACTACAAAACTTGTGTAATTTTGTAAAAATAAAATAACAAGTGGTTATACCAAATGAATTGGGATTCCCCCAATTTCTCTCTATATTTTGTTTAAAATGGATAACTTTTGTTGTTGCTTTCACTATAAAGTTACTATCTTTCCGCCTTTATAACTTGAATGCCTTTTAAGCATTAGTTCTACAGCATAACCTTTTCAACTTTATGTTTCAGGTATCATAGCAATCATGTACCTTTATCAAAATACATACAATCGATATTTGTCGAAGAATTAAAACAGACAACGTCAAAATTTACTAACGTTGTTGGCTGCAAGACTAAGGTCTGATCCGTATAAGCTAATAGAAAAAATTTAGAAAGAAAAGTAGTTAGGTAAACTGCAAGCCCCGTTAACAAAATTAAAAAACTGTACATCTCTAAAGTGCAAAGAAAATGGATTTCCCATAACCTCTTACGTCTCTCTGCAAATTAGGCTTATTGATTATTTCCTTATTCAAGGACTACGCTGACTTAATCATGACAAAATCAAGGGCTAGAACATGTTCAAAGGCTTAAGGTATTCCCTGTACCGTACGGCCCATTGCCCGATATTGAATTGGTCTAATAAAAAGTGGGTTTTGAGTGTCTATGCATTATTTTGTAGAACTAATTTGTTCTAAAAAGCTTTTATAACACATATTTTGAGATTGAGTTGCCACCTGTCTGAAACAATAAATTTTTCAATATCTTAAATTACCAAAATGAGACGTCTAACAAAGCATTCCGGAAAATATTAGTACAATCTATTTTTTAGAACTAATTTTCAATAGAGTTGCCACCTAAAAATAAAAAATCGAACTCGGCATGGTTTTACAAAGTGAGGTTTTGTAAATGCAGTCGGAAGTGGTCCGGTTATTGACGTTTTTGGAATAGAGTTGCCACCTCTCCAAAAAAATAAAGCTTAAGAAATATGTGGCCAGCGTAAACCGTTTAAGAAAACCTTACCATGAGTGCACTGGGAGAATTGAAATTAAAATATTTTGGAGCAGAGTTACCACCTATGGAAAATGCCACCTATCGAAGAACGAAGCATACTCGCAGGTTTTTCTGCATAAAACTCTATTTCGAAAGTTTTATTGCAACGTGAATGTATGTATATGTTGAATGTTGTTGCCACACATCACAAAATTATAATATGCAAAAAGTATTTGTTAATAGAGTTACATGTATTAAGTTTTTGGCAAAATACTCAGAGCCGCTGTATTTGAATATATGCCGGAACGGAGGTGCCAGGAGGAGTGATATGTATTAGCTTTGGAAAAATATTTCGGAGTTGCTGTACTTGCTGTACTTATATGTTGGAGTAGAGTTGCCACCTAAAGAAAAAATAAAACATAAAAAAGTTACGTGTTATTGCTAGCTTTCGTAAAAATATTCGCAGCTGCTGTATTTGAACAAATGTCAGAATGGAGTTGCCACCTTGTGAAAATAGTAAAATTGTGTAAGCTAGTATTACAAAATGTTAATGACTTGGTAGTTATACATATGTATATGTATTTGTTAGCACAAGTAGTAAATTGTGAAGTAATCAGTTGGCGCATTCATTACCGCATACCAAGTAATGTGTTATTAAAATATAATTTTTTTAATTTATGCAGAGCATTAAACGGCAAACTGCTGGCAACGGCAGTGAAGAACAGCCACACTGCTCAAGATAGGATAATCACATATACTTAGATGAACATATACATATATATATTAGTATGTATGAGTGTACATGTGTATATTTATATGAAGGTATGTGTGTGGCATGTGCAAATTTGGAGTTTTTGGCGTCGGCTGTACCGTTAAACACTCCATATGCGCGAGAGTCTTTCTTGTCTTCCTTATCATCATTAACATAAATACACTTGCTGCATAATATTTTTGCATGTGCGTGTGTGTGTGACGTGCATTTTCAGCCACTTCAAGCTCAAGCCTTGTGTAGTTTTTGAGTAAAATAATTGCGAAAACAATTCATCGGCGTTGAATTTGCACATTTGTACTTAATTTAATTTGAAATGCAGCGAAGTACATAAGTGAAATATGCAAATGAGGCGCATTGGTATATCTATATGTATATACGTATGTATATACGACTGCAGTAGCTTGATGAGTGCAAAGACTTTGCGCTGTCGCCATAAACACATGCACACACATATATATATTTCAGCGAATTTCGCTTTTGTATCGCTTTTAATTCATGATAAACAGACATACATACAAACACATACATTTATATTTGCACGTTGCCGCGCTAGCTCACTGTTATAATTGCGCTTTTTATACCCTGAACGATACGAAATTTTGCACACGTTCTTTTTTTCACAAGAAGCATCGCCGATTTCGGACTATAGCATATAGCTGTCATACAAACTGATCGAGTAAAATTTAATTTTTGTATGGAAAACTTTTCTATTTGGCAAGATATCTTCACCAAATTTAGCACAGAGTATTATTCAATATAACTGTAAAATCTGCGAACATAGTGTTCACTTCGGACCATTATAGCATATAGCTGTCATACAAACAGGTCGATCCAAATGAAGATACAAATCTTGTTATAACCTTTTATGCTATAAGAAATACAGCCGTAAAGGGTATTATAGCTTCGGTGCAGTCAAAGTTAACGTTTTTCTTGTTTGCTTCTTGATTCCTCAAGTGCTTGCAACTCGCGATTTACCCAAGCTCTTAGCAAATGGGAAATCTTTGAACGCCTAAAAAGCATTTATAAATTCATTATCTTCAATATATACATAGGCACATATAAACATATAAATATATATATATACACGCATATATACATACATACATATATACAGCTGGCATCCGCTCACTTCAATCGGAAATAGTTTGTTAATTGCCGTAAGAAAAAACGCACATTTGCGCATTGCAATTTAAAGTCCGCTTGTAATTAAATGAACACACACACATACGCACATACAGCAATGCGCGCGTGTGCAAGCAGGCAATTTCCATTTCATTAATCCAATTTGCATAAAAAAGTTGTAAAATGCGAATTTATTGGAAGTTTGGGCAAATTACTTCCGAATATTGTTAAGCTTTTATTTCACTTGCAGTTATACTATTTATACCTACATATGTATACTTGAACTTTGCCCAATGTTTGTATGTATGTTTGTGCAAATGAACACTATAACTTATTAAGGGGTTAAAAAATTAATAGTTTTTCTACATAATTATGGAAATCTGCTTATGTGATGTATTAAAATACTTTGCGATAACAAAGTACGTTTTGTGTGCGACTACTAGTCGGTAAGGTGTGGGTTCGAATCCAAGTATATGACAATTATGAAAACACAGACACATTAAATTCTTCTAAGACTTGAAAATAAAGCATCCCAAAAGCTCATTGACCGGATCTCAGCTTCTATAGCATCTTACCTACTAGCTAACCTAAACTGCAGAGCTCAAATAGCAACAGAAGTTCGACCAAGTTTAAAGCTTTAAACATCAATTATTTATAAAAACCAGAAACGACGTTAACTTCAACTGCAGCGAAGCTGTAATACCCTTCATAGGTACATTTTTTTAAAGCAAAACAAGTGATAAATAGATCTTTATCTATATTTTGATCGGACAGTATGTATGGCAGTTTCGACAAATGAGCCGCTTCTAGAGGAAGGAAGAACGTGTGCTGAATTTTATTTCGATATCTCAAGAGCCAAGGTACTAAACTACTCGCGTAAAGACAGACCAATGAACCGACAGACAGTTTAGATAGTAAGTATTTTCTAAAAGCCTTTAAGGACTCTATTATGTATTAAGACTAGAGAAATCGGATGCAGCCTCTGAAGCACATCGTGGACTGGCTGGAAATGACAACGAAACTTAAGGAAATTTAGTCTTACAGGGAAATATGGACTTCTCACAGAATAGAGAACTATATAGAACAGATTCACTTAATGTCAGTGAAACTCTGTTGGAAATATCAAAAAGGTCTGTATGCTTGGGATCGTCTTGGAACAGCGGTATTCTGGAAATCGAAAAGGGTGCCGTACCTTTATTAACTTCCTATTTCTATTTGAAGAGTTAGGGGGCGTAAAATTTTTAATTAAAAAATTCCCAATCTTGACTGTATGTAATGCTGGTTAGTGTTCAAGGTCATGCAAGGACAACTATAATTATACTAATATACCATACGCCACTAACAAAACAAAAACATTTTTCTAAACTTGTGTTCATTAAGTATGATTCTCGATTTTAGTAGGATAATTTAAAAATAAAAATAAAAAACTTGGCCTTGTCACATATTTGACAATTTATATTAATTAAATTTTTACTTTATACCAATAAGAATATATTTTAGAACTACTATTACCATAGATAATTAGTGAGAACTATAGATAACATAGAAAAAGTTAGCTAGGGTTGCCACAAATTCAAAAAATTGCAATGAAGCCACGCTGTCCTCGAGTTACCACTTCGCAAATTGGAAAAATGCTGCTACGAAATAAATTCGTTTAACGATAAACTGGTGGAGCGGATTGAACCACGCGGCTATCCTTTAAGCCTTCCAGTTGTAACTCAAAAACTATTTGAGATACCGAAATATAAAACAAATCGATATTTTCAAAATTTCACATAAAAATAGATTTTTTGAAACTTTTACAGTGTCATACGCCTTAAAACAATTAATAAAAATATATATTTATTATTATTATTTAGTAGAAATTAACATAATTTTGAAAAATTTTGATTAGGATTGCCAACTATTCAAAAAATCTTAATAAAGTCTAATGCCTGCATTGCTTTCGTAATAATGTAACCAGGATATTAAATAACAACTCTATGAAAAGTTTACGACTAGAGTTGCCACCTGAAAAAAATATTGTGGAAAATATCAACTTTTATTTATAAGTTGCCAAATTGAAAACTAATAAATAATAAATATAGTAAAATAATATAAGAGAAAAGTCGTGCATAATACTTCAAGAACAGTTAAAAACATTCAATTTATGCACTTACCTGCATATACATACAAACAGTATAACTGTAGGCCAAAAAAAAAATAAAATCTGTTAAGTGAAGAAATTAAAATTATTTTAAATTATTTAAATTAATACATTTCAAAGGTTGAAATAAAAATTGCACCCTTTAAACCCAGAAAAAAACTCCCCCCTTTAATTGAAACACCCTTTGTAATAACTCTCTATTGGTAACTACAAGTACACAGTTAAATTTATTATTTCGCATCAAATAGTTAAATTCGCACGTGTATCTGTACGTGTGTGCAAACTGTGAATGTTTTTGTCAGCTTTTGACAGAAATAAATGTGTATTAAATAAAATAAATCAAATGCAATGCTCTGTTTTTAATGGTTTACAATGCAAAAATTGCAACAATTTGTCACACACGTCGGTTGTTGTTGCTGTTTTGTTGTCGCTGTTTTTGCTTTCTTGCTATCGCATTGGAGTGGAAAGTAAGCAAAAGAGCTGCAAGTAAAATAAGTTTTTTATTTTGCAGTAAAATAGTTAAATTATGAAAGTTAGCACATACTAATACACACACATATTGTATTGTATATATGCATAAGAGAGCAGCCAGCCACAAATACGAGTATGTGGATGGGAGCATTCGAACGCATTTAATAATGAAATTACTTGTTGAGCTAGCTCAATTTATTGAAATGTTGATTTTCTAAATTTAGAATAAATTTTTAGACATCTATTTATTTATTTTATTTTATTATATTTTTGTTAATTTTACTAGACAATATAGAGAGATATATCTGCTACGATAGATCCCTCTATAGTGTGCTGCAAGCAAAAACACAAAATTTATTGTGCACCCTTCAATACCAAATGCACAAAAACTCATTTCAAATTTTCGATTTGCAGCGAAAAAATTATTTGCTATGCCCGTGCGTATACGTGACATTTTACCCATTCAAATTAAGTTTAGCCATTTCCATACTCACTCAAAACATAGCATGCATTTGGACGTACACTAATCCGCGCGCGCACGCACACTCGCACACACATCTATATGAACGAGATTACGCAATATTTTTACCGTTTTAGAAATTTCTAAGGTTGCCGCGCATAAATAGCATTTGTAATTTTCTCGGGTAAATATTGAACTAGAACGCGACCTAGGGTATTTATCTTTCAAATTGTCGGCAAACAAGGAAAAATTGGTGAAATAAAATTTATTTTTGCTTTGATTAGAAAACGCGCGGATCTTGTATTTCCTTGGAAAATGTTGACATTCATAATTAGTGTACTCGGAATACGAGCGCTTGCCAATTGAATGACGAGGGTGATTGCTTTATTTGAGAGCTCTCATTTGCATATTTGCAACGGTAGCAATGAGAGTGGTTAAATGCTGGTTTTAGCTGTAATTTGTTTGACAAAGGTGAAATTATATTCTCGAAGGCATTTAAAATTTTGATATGATAAATTGGAAAGCAAAGGGTTATGCTGCCAAGAAAAAAATTTACTAATATAGAGGTTTACATCATTGTCGATACTATGTTTTCCGGTACTAAGAACTTCTAGTTATGTACCTAGAAAAACGGCTTCATTATCGGGTAAGATAGCTCTACCTCACCAGCACAAGTGTAATGGGTGGAGAAAACCTCGCAAAGAATGGTTGAAAACAAATAAGAGATAGAAGGTTGCCGCTGAAAATTTCAAGTCGAAAAAGTTTTAAATTTAAAGTAACAATACCGAATGGTATAGACGTATAAGAAATTTTACTGTTGAAAATATTTATTTTATAAGTATGTCAACTGTTAATTCTGTTTATATTTGATTAAATTTTTAAAATAAATGTTATCAGCACGAAGGTTGACATAATTTTCAAATCAAATGTTAACAAAAAATTTTGAAGGTTACCACCTATTTACAATTCTAAGTTGAATAAATTTTTAACTTAAAGAAATACTGCTAAAGGTATAAAAGTACAAAAAATGTGGCAGTTAAAATAATTTTTTGAAAATGTTGCCATCTATTTTTCAAATCAAATGTTAACAAAAAATTTTGAAGGTTACCACCTATTTACAATTCTAAGTTGAATAAATTTTTAACTTAAAGAAATACTGCTAAAGGTATAAAAGTACAAAAAATGTGGCAGTTAAAATAATTTTTTGAAAATGTTGCCATCTATTTTTATTTGAATATAATATTAAGAAAATATTTTTAATATTGGTAAGGTTGGTTTAAATTTGAATAATTTTTCATTGTACGATGCACCACACGGATATTTAAAATGAAAAGGTTATAATGTTGCCATCTATTTCGAATTGTTAAGACGCGAAAACTTTTAGGTTAGAGAAATATTACACTAGGAAGTGTTTGAAAAAATCTTGCAGTTAAAATTAATTTTTAGAAAAGTTGCCATCTGTTGAAAATTATTTTTTTGTTTAAATGCATTGAAGGTTAAAGGTTGAGCCAGCTAGAAAATTTTTTTAAATCTACTGTCTACTATTTCAAGCATGTAACGTTAGAAGGTTGCCACCTGTTTATTATTATAAGGTTGAACAAATTGTTTAGTTAAAAAAACACTATCTAAGGACGGGGTTTAATCAATCCTGCGATTAAAAATATTTTTTAAAATTTTAAAAATGTTGCCACCTATTGAAAATAATTTGATTTATTTAATTTGTAAAATATTTTAAAATCACCAAAACAAAAAAAAAATGGCTTAGGAAAGAAATCATATAAAACAGTGTTGCCATATTTTAAGAAATTATTAAATTGTGTTAAATTCAAATTTCTCAATATAATATGAAAACTTCTAACTTTCAGTTCTGGAAGAAAACACATCTATAAAAATTTTAGTGTACATCTATTATTATTTACCACCTCCGCTGCATTATTAGAATTTCCAAGCAAGTTTCATACTCTTGCAACATCGCAATCGGACCATTGCCACGCGCACAAAACGTCATTTAACGAAAACTTTTGAAGTTTCATAACTAAGCCGCAAATCTAGATAAAAAACTGTAATTTGTTAAGTGAGATCGAAATAGCATGAGGCACTTTATAACGCATCTATCGGTCAATATGTTAGAAATGAAATAATGAAATTCAGAAATAATCTTTTTATAATCTTTCCTTAATTGAATGAAATCATGACGATAATTTCCGTAGCTTGATATAAAGTTTTGACAAAACATGAAAGTTGCAAGTTGGAGAAGTATGGAATCTTCGGTTACTCCCGAACTTAGCCCTTCCTCACATGTCTAATTTTTTTCTCTCTATATAACATTAAACGTACTCTTTCAGGAAATAGGAAATAAATAACACTTCTAAATTGGACATTAAAAAAACAAAAATCAAGATATTTTTTTTTGGTGAAAAAGCGAAATGAGTTGACAAAGAGACACAAAAATTCCGAATTTCCGCGTCAATCTTCGCCAAGAATTTAAAGAAAATTAGCCAAACAAGGAAGTTCGCCAGACGGAGCAGAAGTACAAAGCTGCAAACAGCAAACGCATTTTAAGCGTAAACTAAAAACAACAACAACAAAAAATACAAAAATTTTGAAAAAAGAAAACATGAAGAACGAAGAGCACAGTGACCCAAAAAGCAAAGTACTTCGCAGCAGATAGAAATGTTTTTGGCTGACAGACTCGTTGCAACTAAGTATGTGTTGTTGTTGTGATGGGTAATGAAAAATTGCAAAAACAACATGACAGCGGACAGCAGTGCGGACTAGTTTATGTGTTTGTATGCGTGCATACTGCTCGTCATTCCTTCCGCTGTAATCTCTCTTCCATTAGTGTTTTTGTTGTATTTATATTATCTTCCGTATTTCACTTGATAGCTTTAATGGCGTATTTATTTCGCTCGCTTAGCATGCTTTTCATTCACAAACTTGGCACTTCGCGCTCATCAAACGCTGAAACATGAAAAATTCAATTTATGCCATTTTATTGTGGAACGACTTAAAGTGCTAGAAGCATTTAGAATGAAGTCAAGAGGAAGTGGGACAATATCATGCCTGTGCCTTTGAAAAGCACAACAACAACACAAAATAAAGAAAAATAATAATGACATATTATAAAGAAAAATACAAGAAAAAATAAAAAACAAAATTACAATAACATTTTATTACAACAACAACAACAACATTATACAAGCAATAACAACAAAAATAAAGAAAAAACTAAGTATTATAAAAATAAAAAAATTACAACAACAATAATTCCTTACAATAACAACAACATTATATAAAGCAACAACAAAAATACAAACAAACAAATTAGTATAAATAAAAACGCCGTCTGAAAAATATAACAAAACATTACAACAACAATATGATATAACATCAACAACAGCATCATTTGAAAAAACAACAACAAAATGAAATATAACCAAAAATAACAAAATCTACAAAATCCACCATTCACATTATATAAAGTCAACATTACACAAAATCAACAATAACAACATTTTTATCAAACAAACAACAATTTTCGCTTTTTTCGCTATTTTCTGCGTTTCCCACAGGGGATTTGTTACCAGAAAATTGTAATTTGTTTGCGGCGAACGCTGACAAGTTGGCTAATGTACTTTTTACACCGCAATAGAATAAAGCTTAACAGTAAAGTGTGTGTAGGTACGTAAATATGTATGTCCTACCTAGGCAAGGCAGTTGACTCGGATACCATGGGGCAATGTCTAAAGTTGACAGGCGTATTAGCAGACACTGTCAAGGCTGTAAGGTAAATAGTATTTAGTAAATTGATACAGAAGAACCTCAGGTGTGCAATTTGTAAAGCTGCCAAATAAACTTATTTTCACAGACACACATACATACATACATACAATATACAAATCCCAATATGTACGCCTAAGTGTACATGGTAGCTTTGCCCGCTTGATTGGGCACATTGTGGAATGTTGTGCTTTAAGCTTTAATGAAATCAGGAAATGCGAGAGTGTAAGAGTTCAGATTTTTCTGTGAACATATGTATTACAGCTACAAAAAAATAGCAATTTGCTCAAATTAAATTGGGAATGAGGTGGCAACACTTTCCAAAAATTGCCCTCTTAGAATTTTTTTAACCTATTCAGTTTGATACCAATATTGTAATACTGCATTTATATGCGCTTTTTTTACTGCATAAAAATTAAAAAAAGGTGGCAACCCTTCTCAAAAAACTATATTAAATAAGGTGTTATCCTTATCTATTCATTTTGTAGCATCGCTTTACTTTATATTAATACAAACATTTCAAACATGTGGCAACTCTTGTAAAAAATATTTCCATTTGAAACCTGTTCTAACTGTCGTTACTTTGACACCCATTTTGTAATATTAATTTTATGGCACTTCTAGATTTTAAAAAGGTGGCAACCATCAAAAATATATTATTTACCGTGAATTCATAAAAAAGCGATAAAAGCGAAAGCGTTTAATGGCCGAAAACTGATGATTCAAGTTTTCTCGA
This sequence comes from Bactrocera oleae, assembly GCF_042242935.1. Taxonomy (NCBI): domain Eukaryota; kingdom Metazoa; phylum Arthropoda; class Insecta; order Diptera; family Tephritidae; genus Bactrocera; species Bactrocera oleae. The sequence goes on along the minus strand of NC_091540.1, from coordinate 59,484,999 downwards.
CCCATAGCTTCCGAAAAGAACTTCTAACCTAATAAGCTTTAAAAGAAGATGCTAACTTGGAGGCGGCATACCGGTAGCTTAATGGCAGCAAACTCGACTCGAAAAACGCGTTGAATTGTTAGCAAGCTTAAAACTAATTTCGATGGAAAGCTCTCTACAGTAGACTCCGCCTTCAACCATCCCACAAAGGTTTGATCCATCTATAAAGAAGTTACCTGCCCCTCGCTTTTACATACTCCTTGCTTCGTCCACATTTCCCTCGCAAGTATGTGGCCTAGAATATATCAGCGTAGTTTGGCTTATTCGCTGTCTATGAGCTCGGGTTTCTGGTAATAAATATGTACATATGAAACAACAAAGTTATCCAGTGTAATCCAAACCAAAAGAGTTTCTGAATATCGCATTCAAGTATGATAACAACTTGTTAATCTGTTTCTACATAATTATCATAGTTGCTTGTTCGATTCACCACTCCCCAAGTCTTCACAAATCGACCCCAGCTGGTAGCGCATTAAAATCGCTAATGTGTACATATATGTATATATTAGGGTAGAGCGAAAAAAAAACAATATTTTTGGTAGATTATAAAAAATGAAAATTTTTGGAAAAGGCGGTCCACTCACTTTTAAAGTAAATTTCGCGTTAAAATTGTTTTGGGCAAAAAAAAATTTTTTTTTGGTTTAAACTCTTCACATTTATATAAAAATTACCGAATTTGACAATTTTTGACTCAAAATTTATTTTAAGGCTCAAGGAAAGTTGTCGTTAGAGACTTATATTAAACCTCCAGTAATGACCACAAAAATATTTTTTTAAGGTGATAACTTTTAATTGGTCAGAAAGAGGACTCACCACAGCTTCGAAACTTTACTTTAAAAGTGAGACGTTAAAAAAATATTTTTTTCCAAAAGTTTTCTGTTTTTATAGTCTACAAATTTGACCCTCAGGCTAAGCAAAATAAAAATAATAATAATAATATATATGTATATAGTTTTCTACTTCTTCGCCAACTTTTTACTTTCCATCCGATTTTTCTATTTCCATACATTTATTATTTATTATTGTATGTCATCTTTTGGTTTTATTTCGGTAAACAAAATGGTATTTATTTATATATTTATTTGAAGAAGACTGCATTTTTGTTCCACAACTATTCTATGCCTCACTGAATACATGTTGGTCTCTACTATCACAGCTAAATGTACGAGTCTGCAGCTGTTACACATGTACTCGTATAAATACGTCTGTAGTTAAGTGGTGACAAAATATTGAAAGCAATTGATGTATAACGGGATTGAGTTGTCATGCTGCAATCGAAATGCTTCTGAACGGTTAGTTCGAATGTTGCCAGGGGGCGAGAAAAATGTGAGACAATGAAAACTGAGAGCTGCAACATGTCGTACAAGTGTAAATAAAGTGAGTGAGAAACAAATAAAAACAATAATAATAAATTTAAGTGCGCAAGTAAAAGAGTGAAATAAAAGGAGCTTCAAATTTTTATTCTCTTGTGTGCTGTGAAAAGTGTGGATATAAATAAGCGATATTGTACTTATAGTATCCTCCAAATGGTTGTTTATTATATTTGACAAAACGATTAAAGTGGTTTAACTTCGAAATTTCGATTTTTACTAAGCAGAATATCGTTTCCAGCTGATACTCATGTTGTTGGAAAAAGAGCGAGATGTAAACAAAAGTTCTACAAAACCAAAATATTCGCGAACTTGTATCGAATTAAGGACTATACAACTCGGCAACGTTTTCTAAAAATATGAAGTATTACGATACCTTACGTCGCTACAACTATAGCAACAGCATTAAAGAAACATAGCCGAAAAATATTCACCATAAATATTAATATACCGTAATCAGCTATTAGCATAGTAAGTTTTAAGGAGCACACCTAGCATAGAATTCAAAAAAAAAAAAAAAAACAACGATCATATTTCTATAGGTTATACCTTTAAAAATAATTTTTACAATACGAAAAATTTAAATCGATATCTCAAATAAACGGACTCCAAGCTTCATTTTTAAGCCATTAGTTCATTTTTAAATGCGTTTTTCTCAAAACTACATTTTTCAAATTTGCTTGAGTGATTACTCGGAGGCAAATGATCCCAACGCTATAAAAATCTCCATGCAATGAGCTACCAGCTTTTTGATAAAAATTTAATTTTGGCAGGCTAAAAACGACCAAAATGTTAGTTAATGTTAAAATTCAACTTTTTTTAAACGCCGCCATTTTTTATTTATTTAAACCTTAGGTCATTGTATGGACAATATCTTTTAGTAGAGAATTTTTTTGGGTTTCATTCACGAAAAAGCCCGGAATCAGTACCGTTGTGGGAGCTTCCGGAACTCGAAAAATATTTTTTTTGTTTTTTCAAACAAGTTACAGTGTATTCTAAAAATATGTTTAGTCCTAAAATTTCAAAACAATTGATATAGTGGTTTTTTATTTAAGTTTCCAAAAATTGCCGTCTTTAGGCTGTCACACTGGGTGCTCCCCTTAATAAAGGCTGGGTAGTATATTTTTTCAGAACGTTTCTTTAAACTTAACCAGTTACTAAAATAACATGTAAAATTTCTACCTAAAAATTTAGAAAATTAGTTAAAATTTGTAGTGCGCACAGAAATAAGCATGCATGTTTTCATATAGAAAACATTCACATTCTTTATTAATACCAAAAAAGAGCATAAGGTACGAGGTGCATATATTGGAGACCATTTAAAAACCGTTTTAATGTAGTAATTCGCTTAACTCATAATTTTTTTTCATTGTTCGTTGCTTACGAACTGTATTCCTCGCCCATTGCCAACGGTATTTTGCGGCAAATTCAAAAATGCGAAAATTTTTTGCATTCTTTATGCTGTGAAGTCAGACGGGTTGGCGCTTTGCTATTTGCCCTTTGGCAACTGTTCGGGTTGATATCTCAAATGCTGCGCTGTTGAGCGTGGAAATGGCAGAGTATGCATATGTGTCTGTGTGTATTTGTTTGCGTGTAAAGTGCAATTGTAGGCCAAGCGGCTATTTTGTGGTCAAATTACGATTGTTGCAGCTTTTGCCACAGCATTTCCGCACATATATAAAAATATGATATAAAAAAAATAATTTTTATAAAATTTACTCATTTCTACATATGTGTGGCTATGTATGTATGTGTGTACGTGTGCATGTATGCAATAAGTTGCGAAAATGTTCGATGAAGAAAATTAAACGCATTCATCTAAGTAAATGTATAGTGAATGGCTGGCGTTCAGAGCAGCTGCCAAATGGAGTTCTTTGTCTTCTTCTTCTTCTTCTTTCCTCACAAGCATTTAGCACAAAAGCTAAATGTAATAATAAAGTGCGTCAGCATTTTTTCTTTGCTTTGCCAAGCCACGTCTTTAAGAATTGCTAAATGAAACCAACCAAGTGCTACCAATTTTGGCTACGTTTTATTCTGAGGAAATATTTTACCCTTTTCTGCATCAGTTGGAGAAACAATTAACTTATGTCGATTCAGTTCTCTCCTATATATAATATATATATCGCTTAGAGTTAAGTGATTTTAATTAACTGCAAAATTATTAAGGTATCTCGAAAAATCGTATTGTTCAACTTTTATTTAATAATTGCACACATCTAAAAGAACCTCCTATACCATAGCATGGAATTTGACCCGGACTGACACTAAATTTTCACGTATCTTAATACAAATCTTTATTGTCGCCTTCCAAACAGACTCCTCTTGAGACAATATACAATAAGTACTCCAACGCTTAATCCAATTGTTCATACCCTTATTATAAGCCTCGGCTGGGATAGCCTTCAGTGCTTTCAGCGAAATTTGGTATGACTTTTTTCAGTTTGGGCACATTTCGACGTCATATTCAGAAACCGACGTAGAGAATGAAGGGAGATCAAACTTCAAACGAACATATGAAAATGTTGTACCAACCAAAGAAAAAATGTGTATTGACTCGGTTTGCGTGCACAGGTAAAGTGGACCAGAACCGCATAAATTTTAAAAGGCTCTCCCTTATTATGAGTATAGTTTCAACTTATTTTCGGTCCTACTTACTACTTTGAATGCTTGCGGCAAGACTAATCACATTCCGACGCTACAACTTTCCTAGCCGGAGTGTACACAGATTTTTATCAGGCTAGGGACTTTCAGCTCGGCAGTACTCATCATAATAAAGAGGCAAGAAGCATTTTACATGCTGATGAAAATCAGTAGCAATAAATTTTTTGGATTTTTTAAGAAAGTTCAGAAAAATCATTAGAGCATTAAAGAAGAAAAAGTATAAAGGAATCCGCAAAGATAAGTAATTCTCAAATAAGAGAAGGAATAATAAAAGGACGAAGGGACCGCAAAGGATCGAAGCCGGCAATATACCTAACAGGAGACACTTTAGCGATATGGATATCATCGACTTTTGGAAACAGTTATGATGGAGTATACAAGTAAGAGCTCCAGAGCGTGCTCAGATAACCTGAAGTCACCAAACAAAACGCATTCATTGAAAAGTAATTGAATAAAGACCTGTCCCTGGAATCTATATAAATATAGTGCCTCATTGTCAAGCAGTCTTGATTATACAAATGTTTACAGTTAACCATTTTCTTTGGAAGACCAACTAAACCTAAAAAAACTATCCCAAAGATTGCCGAAAATTTGATTGATTAGTAACTACGAAGAATGAAACAGACAAAACTTATCTCAACTCGGTAAATGTTAGCGAAATGACTTTAGAAACTCGTTGTTGTAGTTAACTGAGTCGCACTCATGCGTAGCTCGCTTCAAGAGTTTAGTTGGTTGCAAATTAGGCAAGAATGTGTACACCTTATGCCTTTCCTAACATTATCAGAGGTTATGACTGCGCTGCTGTGGATGGTCAACTGTTCTTATATGTCCATATGTTTCCACCTCCTCTTCTTCCATAGAAGTTTGACAGTTGGGATTCGTCATTATTATAGCCTGACCGCATAAATACATACTCGTACAGAGAGAACATAGAACAGTATCTAGTCAGAATTACTATAAATGCTCTGATTGTTAACCAATGCTTGATTCGCGCGAGATCCATAGATCCAGTGTCAGAAGGCAAGAGTACAGAGGTACACCGAATCGTACCTAGCCTAAAGAGATGAGCGAGTCTTCTGTTGCGAACTTATCGGCTTCAGCACTTCGAAGCAGTACATCTCCTGCTACCTCGAAGACAGCCAACTCTGATTGAAGAACACTGCAGTGGTCTGGTAGCCGCAGGCAAGAGTTTATGAAAAGCTTACTCCAACCTTCCTGCTGACCTTTTTTGCGCTCGTTGTTGAAATTTTGACAACATTCTTACAGAGATGAATTATACTTTTTTATACTAGTGTTATCATAAAACTGACTTAATTATTACTTGATTTCTCCAATGTGAGCCTCTTTTATCTGATATGAGCTAATTGAAAAATTCTTTCGTTACTCTCAACTATCAGAACTTTGTTTATTTCAATAGCGAAGTTACAATTAATTTTTTTTTTTTGTTTTTTTTGCACATTACAATAAACTTTTATTTTTATCCACAAATCACCTCAATCGTAACTTTTTGTCGTAGTTATCTTAAAAATTACGCAACCACAACACTATTTCATATCCCCCTTTTAGTATACTAGACAGCAAGACAGAGCTTTCACGCAAATCCAATTATTTTGAAATTTGTAAACTCTCATGTAATCGGGGGAAAAGCCAACAACAATGCGATACGATTACATATAACGGCGCCAGTCCCCACACGTTCGACGCCTTTAATTGCCTTTTCGAGTGCTTTTAAAAAAATTGAACTTTATAGGAATATTAATGTAAACGGGATTTTAGAATACGTTGTGGTATTGTTGTTGTGTGAAGTACCCTGTAGGAAAAATTTATCTTTGGACTTAATTTTTTCGAAATGAATGCAGAATGCGTTCAGGTTTTTTTTTCCATATTTTGTTTATAAATGAGATTTGTGTCGATAACGGTTCGATGCGGATCCATATAATAGGCAAAAATTCTGCAATTGAAACATATTTTCAATAAGGAATCTAAAACAATACCCAAAACTAATAGCACGAACAATTTCTCCGAGTTAATACAAAACTGAGAGACAATCATTGAAATTTATTTGGTGCTAAATTTTTTACCTACAGGGTTTGCTGTACATCAGACTGAGTATTTATGATAGTGCTTCTGAATTTTTTGGCACGCCAGAGCAACTCTGCCGTCATTGCTGTTTCATAACAACAACGTTTGCTACCTTTGTGATTATTCAACTTTCTGTCACTCACTTACATTGGTTTTTGCATTGGAAATAGCCTCTAGAGGGCATAGGGAAACACGCGCTGCGGGTAAACTGCCAGTTAGGCGAGCACTTAAGTACTTTGAAATTCGATAGGGCATACCCAGTAAGGAAAATATAAAATAAAGTTCAGGTTATTATTAATGTTTATTCTTTATGTCGAAAAGTAAGAATAAAAAAGGATATCATCCTAAAATTATGCTATGTTATACGATTGAACAGAATTAATTTTATATTGTTGTCAGATAGATTATAATTACATTATATAGAATTTTGACAATTCCAATGCTGAAAACTTGGTATTACAAAGAAAACAGCACACATTGCCTACATTTTGGCGCATTGATACATAAATTAAATAAGGTTATGTATTCAATGAGACTGATTAGGTTAGACAATTAGTGCTTAATTAAGAATTTATTGTTAGGGGCACATCTAGCGTTAAATTAATTAAAGATAAATCGTTTCTTTTTCATATGTTGATAAGTTATAGCTCTAAGAATAATATACAAAAATTTTAATTTAATCGGTATATCATATAGTTTTTGAGTTCCAGCCTTCTAAAGTCGAGCCATTTTCCTTGAATCTACATTTTTCAAATTAACTGCATAAAATTTCTGCATTTTCTGTATTTACATAGTTCTCCATACAATGATTTACCAGTTTTGATCTAGCCAAAAACGGCACAAGCTTTGCTTAAAATTCAATTTTTCTTTAAAAGCACCGCCATTTTGTCAATCAATGACAATAACTTCTAGATTTTTTTAGCCCCATCCACGGAGAAAATCGACATCATTCCGGCAGCGGAGCACCTTTCTTCTAGCATTGTCGGTGATCGCGTGTAATTCGGATTGATACTGTACTTAATTGTTTTTTTTTAATTCCCAAAAATCGAATTTTAATAGAAATCTTAAACTTTAGATGAAGTTTTGAAAGCAAATTTACTAACTAATACTATATTTGTACCGTCTACTAACTAATTGACTTGGTTATTATACCATAGTTCCAATACTCCGATCATGCGTTGGAAACCCAATGACCTTGTGTGTCTTCTTCAGTATATGTTATTCATTTAAAGCGTAAACAACAATATTTTTTACTAAAATTTTCGAATTTTGTGCCTCAAGTTTTTGCGAGGAGTCCTTCTTCATTACTTTAGTATAAAGAAAATCTCAGCTGAAAATCGTAAAATTTTACTGGAAGTTTATGGCGAACATGCTCTAGCTGAGCGAACGTGCCAAATTTTGTATGCACGATTTGAAAGTGGTGGTGGTGATATTGGCTTAGAATACGAAGAACATCCTGGTCAGCCAAAACGTTTGAAGATATGGAACTGGAAGCATTAATCGATGAAGATTTTTGTCAAACACAAAAAGAGCTCGCAGAATTTTTGTAAGTCACACAAGCAGTCTATTAAAAATGTTTAAAAGCAGCCGGATACATTCAAAATCAAGAAAAATATGTTTCATATGAATTGAAGGCAAGAGATATTGAAAGCATGCTGCATGAACGCTTAAAAAAAGTAATTTTTGCATCGTATTGCAGCTGGTGGTGAAAAATGGTTCCGTTACGACAAATCTAAACCCAAAATATCTTTTTTAAAATCTTAATATTAATCAATCGGCCAAATCGACAGCAAAACTGAATATCCATGGCACCAAGGTGTACAAGTATAGTGGGTTCAGATGTACTATGAGCTTCCAAAACCGGATGAAACTATTAATGGGGAACACTACCGACAATAACTCATCGAATTGCAGCGAGAAAATGCCCAAAAACCGAACCGCAAATACCGGACGACGGAGCACGAGACAAGAATTTTCTATTATAACAACGCTCGGCCTCGTATTGCAAGACCGGTTAAAAACTATTTGGAAAACAGCAGCCGGGAAGTTTTGAGTCACCCACCTTATAGCTCAAATTCTGACTCTCCTTATTACCATTTGTTCAGGTCGATGCAGAACGCTCTCACAGGAATACGATTCACATCAAAACAGGAATAATATTATGAATAACATGTGAATATAGTTATAGACCCAATAATTTGCCAAAAATTTCCTAATTTCGAATTATTTTATATTAATTTAATAACAATATATGAAGAAAAAATTTAAAAATCTTGAAAATTTTAGGTTTTTGCAATCAAAACATAGTTTTCTGTGTTTTCGTTTCACATAGAACATTTCTCTTCTATGCAATTATAACAGAATTACTTAATTGCTTGTATGTTGCTAATTGTTATGGAATTAATACTTAAATTGTTGAAACTGTACTTATTATTTATTCGTTAATTTTTCTTTTAACAAAAGTTAGTCATACCGAAAGAACTTTTTTAAAATTAAATAATTTATATAGAATTACTACAAATTTGGAAGAACCACTGACTCGAATGATATTATTGGCCGAAAAAGGACCAGTAAAAGTTAAGAATGCTCTAGAAGTAAAATATAGGCAGGTAACTACAATAGTTTGCTTTTACCAAGCTTTGACCAGTCTCTTTAATGAAATAACTTGGCTAACTTAATGCAAAATTGACTACGAAATATAAGACTATAGTTAATAGTAGTTAATTGATTGCTTGAAGGTTATACAAATTTTCAGTAAGTTAAGTCTCTGTGGAATTGCATATACAGTATTTAGACAGCTCCCCGAAGGAGAAAGTATTAGATGTTTTTCGTTTTTGCCTTCGTTATATTCTTTCTCTAAGTCTAATTTGTATAGAGAAGGTGCTAATTGACTTAATTAAGTGCCAAAGTAAAATAGTTATTAGTCATAAAATAAATATAATTTAATATTATATAAATAATATAATTTATCTTACTTATTCTTGATTTCCAACATTTCCGAAATTATTCAAACGGTCATTAATATATTAAAAAAAAACACTGAAAACTTAGAAAAATATATTTTTATTTTGACATTCAAAATTGTGTTGTCGATTACACGAAGTCAACGTTAACGCCACATTCAATTCAGCATTTAAATCAAAAATTACTTAGTTCTGCCATAAAATCTGTTACAAATTCAGGCCGTTTGAATTATAATATTCAATTATATTGTAATACATTTTAAAGTAAAGTTAATTTTATTTAGTAAAGCAAAATTTAATGAGCGATGCACAAAATTTTTTTCGAAATGGTCAACATGTGCTTTCACAAAAGCCCTCAAACGATTCGGCAATTGATCAATAGCAGCACGCACAGTTTCAAGTAGTATTGACAACGCTGTTCGAATCAAAGATTTTTAGAGACTCTCCAAATTATTTCTGTAGAGTATTAGACAGGCAGAAATATTGCTTTTAAGCTTGTGCTGGTTGGTTTTTGTCTTATGTGCTGGAGCAGAATCTTGCTAGAAAATTTAATGCTCTCCATCGGTAATAGTATTGCATCACTGGCTTAGCACGCCTTCTAAAACCTCCTGCTAGTACAATTTTCTTCCAGCTTTAACCTCTTTTTCACTGAAGTGAAGAGATGTAACGCGGTTACAGAAGACTTATCACCTAACCATTACAGCAGCTGGATGCTGACAACATTGAACCCTTGGAATAACAAATTTTGCGTCTTTGGCAGGTTTTGCGTGGATTTTGTTCTTTTCCTTAATAAAAATTGCTTTAAGATTGAAAATATTTTCATTTGTTAAAAGTATACTTTTATGGCCGTTAACCGTGTACAAGTGAAGCAGCCGCTTGTATATGTTGCGGCTATATTTGCTTTAAGCGCGTTTACAGACAGATGACCAGTTGACCGACGATAGACTTTCATGTTGAATCATGTCGTTCGTGAACATTTTTTAAGGTTGAATTGATATGAATCCCGCGAGAACGCCCATCTCTCTTACTCTCTTACACACTCTGTAGGCATTAAAAACTTTGTAACAGAACTTATGGAAAGACCAAGTTAATTTTTCATTTCACTAAAATCGCTTGCGTGCATAATTATAAAATTTTCCTACAGGCCTTGTATAAGTTTAGCAATTTTAAAAGCTTTTGGCAAATGCGGTGACTTGCATTTTTATCATGAATTCAACTGTATTTGGCTGCGTAAGCATAAAATATTTTTTAGGTATACATGTTTGTATATAGATTTTATGCGTATGTGTGTGTATTTGCTTACTTGTGGCCCACAACAAAGGTGTCAGATGGGCATAGACAGATATATTTGAAATTTTTGGCAACACAACAATACGCAAAGGATATTCTGTGAACAATGGGATTTTATTACATTTTTGAAGCTACCAATTGTTGTTGGTGTTTTCTTTGCATTTATTTCTATTTATTTGTATTTATTTGTATCTTTCGAGTGGCAGCCCCGGGTTTTAGCATAATTTCATTTGTGTTTCGGCTCCAGTTTATGCACCAATGGGATCAAGACACAAATCAAAACGTTAACGACGTGAAATCGACGCCGCAGGTTTGCCTGATGCAAACACACACACACACACGCGCGCATACTTATACACGCGCACAAAACAAACATGCTTTCGTTGAATTTACAGTTATGCGGTGGTTTTCTAAAGTTGTAAACTTCAAGCAAAGCGAAATTTCTAAATTGTTGGCTTGTGGCTTTGCTTAGCGAAAACGCAAATATGGAAAATTTTGCAAAGTTACAACAACCACAAACAGTTATAGTTGCATAATTCATATTCATAATAAATTTTGCGATTTTTATTTCGACCATTTCATTGCTTGGCGGCAGTTGAAGACTCTCGCCGCGAAATAGTTGCAAATTTGTTTTTGGCTTTAGAGTAACTACGTGCTCGCCGCCACTGTGTGTGCAGGGGATATAATAAATATTTGCAATTAACTGTGCCGAGTTCCAAGGTGACTCCTTGAACGTGACCTACCGTTTGATGTTTGTACGCATCGGCGACTGTTGGCACACACACACCTGCCGCACCACTGCTGTGCCTCCCGGTCGCTTTGCCATACACCTAAGTTTGCGAAATTTATTAGAGCGCAGTAAGTAATATTTTTTCACATTTTTTGTTGCTGTTTTTTTTTTGGTTTTGAAAAGGAAAAAGTTTTTTCCACATTGAAAATATGCGCGCAAACATTTTAGCTTGCGGTGGGGCGTTGGCAACTCGAGTGCTCGGATGGCGCGGTCAGCGCTGACGGTTACTGTTGCATTTCAGAGCACTCGAGTGTTTAAGGCCACCGCTGCTGCACTTGCATGGGGACAAGTGCGGCGCTCACGTCTAGACATCGTGGCAAGCAATATTGCCAACGATTTCGCTCCCCATCTCGCTTGTTCCGTGTGCGAAAGTTGCAAACTAATGAGTGCGTTTCTTACTAATGGCAGCTTTCCATTATCAATGCATTCATAATGCACTCAGTTGATGTGCAGCTCATGTTGTGGTTATTATTGCGAATTTGTTTGAAAACTATTACTTTACTCTCCACTTTTATATTTAACGTTGCTCATGAATATCGAATGGTTGTTGCGTAATTGTAGAGTTGCCATTTTCCTCTTACACAGAACGGTGCCCAAAAGCCATTTTGATGAGTTAGAAAATACCATATAAGCAAAAGTGTTGCCTACATTTAGGCTGATATGAAAAAAATTAGTACGCTCACATACCCGTTACCATATGAAATTAACAAAAAACGAAATTTCTTAAATATCGAACAATTATGAGAAGACGAAAGCTATGTCTATACATAAAAGAATAAGAAAGTCTTTTAGTCTGTAGAGCTTGCTATCACAATTAGAAAAATTACTCGACAACTGATTCTAATTGTTTTAGTAGTTCATAATAAATTATTTAAACCCGATATTAGCAATGGAAAAGCCAGACAAAAACTACATTCAATCTGCATACTAAGCTACCTAAATATCGTTGAACCATTATCGACTGCAAAGTTCGAAATGTTACACCGAAACACGAGTAGAGTTTGATATGTTTTAAGTTATATCTACTTACTATTGAGAAAAAATGCTTTTCTTTGGAAATACAAGTATATACATATTTTTTAAGGTTCATTTTATTTAATAAACAAATAAAAAGAGTATGTAAATTTGCAGAGTTTTATGTACTTTAGTCATCGGCGAATAATTTTGAAAAAGTTTGGAGAAGTAAAAAAAGTTGGTTTTCTGAAAATATTTACTCTCCAGAGTGGCTTAAAAATGTGTAATTTGCATCAAATATATAAAAAAAATTATGCCCTGAAGATTTTTAGTCCGTTTTGGGAAAATGTTTCTTATCGCCGTTTTTTAAATCTGTTTATATCTTCGAAACTATTTGCCGAAACAACTCCAAGTCTTCGGACAATATTTTCAGGTACAATACTACATTAGATTTACATGCAAAAACATAATTACATTTTTTGAAATTCAGTGGATATAACCTCTTCAGGTTTTTATAGCATGGTAAGACTAGCGTCTTGGTAAATAGCTCCAAAATTAATAAAGGAAGGTCATGATACTGATCTCAGCCAGTATATCCATAAGAACAATATTGACTTTGCTGCCATTGGTGCACTTAGCCTGACGGAGTGAAGAGTTTTTTTTTTTTGTTTTTTTTTTATGTCAAAGAACTGATTCACCATTAATCTCATTATGTTCTCTGATCTACTCATCCGTTGCAAACATAGAACTATCCGCTTTTGTTCTTTCTTTTGTCTTGAGATCTTATCTTTGATTTTGCTCGAAAAGATCTAGTTCAAACGCTTTTAGGTCGTGTCTTTTTCAGTATTGAAAAATTTATGTCCACCTCATCTGAGGATGGAAAAGTCCATATTTGGTTATTAAGAAGCGTTTTCATACTCAAAAAATTACCGCTGGATATTGCTTTTGGAGTGGTTATACTTCATAGATACTTTGCTTTGAAATTTCGGCAATTACATATATGAATTCTATTGAGCTATATTAAACAATTTGCTCTTTAGACTCGGACCATCTTTGACTTCAGCATTGAAATCATTCAATCTTCAATAAAGATATAAATAAAATTTTGCTAACTCATTAATGATTTATTTAAAGCAAGATCAAAAATGCAAATGATCACTCAACAAATGAATTGACTTTTGAAAGAGAGCTTCTAGTATTCAACCAATTGCTTCTAGTTATCGTGTAAATGGACCATGCTGGGCGGATTCTTTACCCTACAAGATCTTGTTAAATTTTTGCCTTCATCTAATAGAAGGAATCTGCAAATAACTGATTTCTGGAAAGAAATTTCTTCAAGTCAACCCTTATATAACTATAATTTCAATGTTTAATGTTTTTTTTACAGCAATTACAAACAGTCATACAAATAAAGTGAATTCGAATGCTTCTTGCCTTCGAACAAGAAAATGGAAATTTATGAAACACACCACATCTGTGGTTAAAAAGAATTAACCAAACGACAAGCTGTCAATAAAAAGATATTGTATACATTTCTGAGTTTGCTGATACTTCAAATATGTATTTATTTGTTGTATATAAAAATATATATAAAGCACAAATTATAGTACATAGATTTGCTTTGCAATATAAAAATTTATGAATAAAAGCTTAAGTAAGTGGAGAACCGAGAAATGAGTGAATATGCATACAGCCATATACATAATACACACTTGAACCGAAATACAATTGGCATTATGTAACAATTATTTTATTATTTTGTGCATTCATTGGCTGTGAAACCGTTATTCCCTCCAATTGAACGAGCTGCTGCGCATTCATTCGAAAAATTCTGAGTGCTTTTGAAAAGTTTTTTCCAACAATATGTAGTGACTTTAAATTAGAAAAAGTTTCACATAATTTTTATTTCAATACTTTTCAATATTTTGTGTTTGTTTTTGCAAAATACTTCAAATGTGGAAAATAATTTGCTGTAATATTTTTTGTTGAGTGATTAAATATGATATGGGGGTGGATTCATTGAATAGTTTATTTGAAACTGAAATTTATTTCATTAAAAAAAATTTTTTTTTCAACAGCGAAGTATTGTTGAAAAACACATTGCGCGAAAAATTCACTGAAATTCACTGAGTGGAGATAAGCTCCCCTTCATTGTTTAATGCGAAGGTCGTTTACTTCCGAATTATTTCAGGGATGTTCAAGGCCGTTACAAAAAAAAAACATATACTAGGCTCGAGCTATATTATTTGATAATTGTACCCTAAACAGTGTACAACAAGATTATATATAGCTTCTTGCTATTTCTAGTAAATGCAGGCACTCCTTAACTCGCCTTAAGTGCACACTTAGCGAGCTCAATGGTGGTATTGGCGCTCTGTTGTCGGAGTGAACCTCCTATTCGTGACAAAGTTCATTGCGCCTCTTCACCAGCGACTCCTCCCCATTCACATAACCCTCGTTAGTATGTAAGCTAGGAAAAAGACGCCACGAGTAACCTCTGCGACGCAGTGATCTTAGTTTTCCGCAATGCAGTTAAAGGAGATGATAATTTCAGCCGTCGGACCCCTTCATATGCCCAGCTTTCTTGAGCCTTGAAACGCTATATATACTTTCGCATATGACTTTCATACAAAGTGACCGTTCAAAAGTAAGATAAAGATCTCTCTATATCCTTTTATGCTATAAGAGATATAACTGTGAAAGGTTTTATAGCTTTGAACCGAAGCGAACGTTTTTTCTTAATTTTTCTTAAATTTAATATTATAAACTATTTATTTATTTAGTTTTCTATTTTTATCTCAACAAATTTCATTGGAATTTTATTTAAGCCAATTTGTAAGTTCTAAGTGCGTGCAAAGTGATTATCTGCTAAACGAATTCGGTCGTCTGTGTACAGATAATTCGGAAGTTGTTCACCGTACAGGCGAGTTTTGGCTACTTCTATATAAAAGTTTTGTTTATTAATATTTGCAGTAATATATATATAAATGTCTATATACAAGTATTTATACAGAGATATTACACCTACATATACGTGAGCTGACATTTCTATTAGCCAAAAATTCCGAAACTTTCTGAAAGTTGTGTAGCAAGTGGCTATCTTCACAACAAAAGTAATTGCTAAATTAAGTGCACAAGCACTTGGACACAACCGAAATGAAAATATGTGAAGGAAAATATAGTTGTGAGCGGTTAGTAGGTACTTTTCGGCAAACTTTAACATGTGAAAGAGCCAAGTGTTGTATACCATATACAATATATAGCTATACATAGGTATATGTTTGTGTGTAATTGTTTGTTTCATAGAATGCTACTGGAAGGTCAACAGCTCACCGAGATCAGAGGTGCAAAGAGACAAAATAATTCATTGAAATATCGTTTATAGCATTAATGAGCGTTTAGGCTTTAATAAATATATTAGTAGGCCTATTGTCTGAGGGCGTACGGTTCAAAGCCAGTTACAAAGCAATCTTCTTAAAGTTGTGAAAAATGTGAGTAACTTTTTTATATTATTATAATACTATTAATGATATAGAGATGTTTAAGGATATACAATAATAGTTGAAAATAATTTTTTAGAAGAGTTGCCAACTACATAAAAAATATAATTCAATCAGATAAGACAAGAAAACTGTCAAAATACGATTACCAAAATAATGAGATTTTAAAAATGCAGAAACAGATTAAAATCTTTTTGAAGAGGGTTGCCACATATTTACAATTTTAGTACTGAAATCAAATTTTTAATACAACTAAGTAGGCGTACAAGGATATCTGTCGAAAATAGCTTTGCGTAGAGTTGCCACCTGTTTGAAAACATTATATGCTGACAGTAGAGTTGCCAACTGTTTGAAAATTTTTAAACAAAAATTATATATATTCTGTACAGAAATACTAAGTAGGATAAAATCAAGGAAATTTCTTTAACAGATTACACAGTGGTTAATATTATATATAGACTCTAAGAATCGAAAAAGGATAAAAATATTCATAGTCAAGCAATAAGTTAAGTTAAGTTAGGTTTAAGTATTAATTTGTCAATTAGATTTTGAATTATTTAGAATTTGTTCAAAATATTATTTAACATAACAATTTTAATTTACATCTAGCATATACCTCCGTAAAATATAATTTTTCAGCTTCTTGAAATCATTAAATCACGGAACAGCCTACCCAAAATTTTAAAACTAATCTGTTCATATAATATTCCAAATCGTTACATTTTACTCTCTTTGATTGGTTGAGAGAGTACGCAAGAAGAGTTATGTCTCTCCCTTTTTCCATCTTGTTTCCTCTCTCTCTATGATACGAAATATCTTGACTTTTAGCAACATACAATAGTTTACGGATGGCATCACTTTGAAGAAAAAATAAAAGCCATGGTCAATAAATTTTAATTAAAGCTCAATATATACAATAATTATACAGAAAGTCTGCGGGGTTCTACAAGTATTACACCTATAACTAAGAGAAAACGTTCAAGGCCTGGAATTTGAACTTTACATTCAACTAAATGAAGGATACTTGTGCTTAGAATTTCCGACACTTCTATTTAAAGCTAAGCCAAGCTTAATTATTTTATCAAGTAGCTAATGTAGAGATATCTTTAACTATAGTCCTTAAAGCAATGAATTTCTTTCAAGGTATTATGTAATGCTGCAACCTTTATAACGCTTAAATGCTGACTAACATATAGTAATTTGTAATATACAGATATGATATTCACATTTTTTTTTGTAAATGTTAACATAAATTTTAAATTAATAACGATTTAAGCAGACACACTTAATAGTCTACAAAGTTACCAATCGGACTCCACGGCGTATGAGTAATCAAACTGTATGGAATGTAGTACCATAAATAATATGTTTATTGTTACACATATAAACTGAGCAATTATATATTTTTATTTATGGGAAAGGTGAGTTAATCATTGCAGGCGAATGGCTTGGTACGTTACTTCCATCCGATTCGTCTTAGGTGCGATTCCCAAGATTAAAAAAAATACCGAAAATGTATAAAAAGAGCCATCGTCAGACCTTACAACTCTGCTATATTCTTCACATATGTATATAAAAAATTGTTTACAAATAAATCAGTTATTGTAAGGCACATTTATTTTTCGAATAAAATACGAATTAATACAAATATATATTTTATAGTATTATTGAAAAAAATCTGCGCTTTATAATGTATTGTAGATATTTTAATTTAATCAATTTCACGCAATAACCACATCCATGCATATGGCCTAGTCCGAAATCGAAGCAAGCATATTAATTAAAAGTAAATATAATATTTCAGCTGCGGTGTTAAGAACCTATAGGCTAATAATTTTCCTCTATTTGCCAATATCTTTATGTTACTGTATACATATATGTGTATAACATATTGATAACCCTGCCAACCATATTTATTACTGCACTCTTGGACATTCTCTCATATGTGTATTATTTACATCGCAAGTGAACACGCTTACATTCATTAATTATCCGCTCGGTGGGCTTTTGTTTAAACGATTGCGGTTGGTTAATATAAAATTCCTGGGCCGCTCCTGGCTACGCGCTCATAAATTGCTGCGGCGCGGATCTTATTTCACTATACATATATTTGTATGCGTATATTACAAATGTATTTCATTGCATTCGTGAGTGTTGAACGAAAGGGAAACTATTGATGGATTTTACAACTTGTGGGGCATTGATATGATTGTTAAACGAAAAGGTGGGTTATAACATTACTTGTAAATAAAGTGCTATCAATCAAAAGAAAATAATTTAAAATTTAATTTAAATTAATTTAAATGAAATAAAATTAAATTAAAATTGCAATCAAACTTAAATTATAATTAAAATTAAAGCACAAATTCAACTTCAAATTCAAATTTAAATAGAAATTAAAATTAAAATTGAAATTAAAATTAAAATTAAAATTAAAATTAAAATCAAAATTAAAATTAAAATTAAAATTAAAATTAAAATTAAAATTAAAATTAAAATTAAAATTAAAATTAAAATTAAAATTAAAATTAAAATTAAAATTAAAATTAAAATTAAAATTAAAATTAAAATTAAAATTAAAATTAAAATTAAAATTGAAATTGAAATTAAAATAAAATATTAAAATTAAAAAAAAATCTGAAATTTAAATTAAAGTTAAAACTAAAATTCAATTTTAAATTCAAAATTAAATTCAAATTCAATTTAAATTTGAAATTAAAACTAAAATTAACTCTAAAACTAAAATTTAAATTTAAATAAAAAACATATAAAAATAAAAATTAAAACTAAAATTAAAATAGAAATAAAAATTAAATTAAAATAAAAATACAATGTAAATGAAAATTATATTAAAAATGCAATGTAGATGAAAATGAAAATGGAATGATAAAAATTAAAAATACAATTAAAATTAAAACTAAAATTTAAATTGAAATAAAATTTAATATTAAAATTCAAAATAAAGCACAATAAAATAAAATTAACTTAAACTCAATTAGATGAATTAAATTTTTTTGAAAGACTACAAATCATCTGCATACTATAAACTGCTAAACTAGTGTTTAGGGAGTCACTCCAACAGCGCGCTGCAGCGTATAGCAACAATTTCGGAGTGAGTTATTACCCGCTCGAATGAAAAAAATATTTTGACCCATTACCGAAAAAACTCCTCTTTAACTTTTTCCAATTAAAATATTTAAAATTTTTCCCTGAAATTTTTTTAAACATCAAAAGTATAACAATGCTTTAAAAAACATTTCGAAGAAAAATAATTTCAGTGCTTTTCTTCGAAAAATTCCTTACATAAGCAACCCATCAGTTAATATCCATTGATACTCGGCTCCTAACCGAGATTACCGTTACACAGGTGCTAGATTTAACTTGTGTCTCAGCTAATACCAAAAATTATTTTGTGGCAAAATTGTATGATGTCGGCCGTTACTTACTTAGCCCATGCAGTCTGTTCAAAACTAGGTCGGCGAAAGAGCGTTAAATTCATTGGCAACATTGTGTTTATTAAAATTTCCCAAAATATTTCCTTTAATTTAAGCAGTATCTAAAGTACGATTGCGCCTGAACTCTGCTCTCTCCACAAGCGCCTAAAGGTATGCCTGTATCTATTGCATAATAAAATTTCCCCCACTTAATGCTGCCAAGCTTTTGTCGGCCAAAAATGCGTGTATATATGTAAATATATAGGTTTGTTGTTGTATTTACCCCAAATTATTGGCAAATTTCAAATCTTTTGATTTATCAATATCGACATTCGCATAAATTTTAACGGTCAAGGGCGTTTAGGCACACAATCCCATTGATGGTATATAAAATATAACTTTAATGCCTTCAACAAATACCCAGCAGTCATATATTTGCAGCTTTAGCCACAATGCCGGATAGTATTTAGTATCTGAACGCTATAATATATCTTTTTACAAAATTTAGAAAATATTTCCAACACATTTAAACGTATAACTAACGGAATTTGAGGTTAATTACAAATTAAAAATACCGCTTAAATAAATTGGAATATCTCTCCTAGGTAAATATTTAAATAGAATAAATAATATATATATACATACATTGCTTACATCCCGCCATGAATTATCTATTGTAATTTGCGAGCGTCAACCTACCAACTTCATTGATTTAGATTGACAGTTGTATTGTTTCACTCTAACCATTGAAGCCCGCGCTTGTTGTTGTTAGTTACACACGCCACCTACTTAGTATATTTGAACAAAAGCAACAAAGTACCATTTTAATCAACTAACGGTAAATTAATTAATGATGGTAAATACAGAGGTAGTTTATTTGCTAACAAATACAGTAGCACACACATACACAGAGTATAATTAAAAATTATTTAATTACTGGACAAATGAAGCCCGCATAATTATTATTTAATAAATTACTAATGATTCAAATTATTTGATTGATAGCTTATATAAATTAAATTAAAATACAGGCATTAAAATTAGTGCATAACTGTTTTAAATAGTATTTTTTTGTTGGGTAGCAGTAGTTGAAGAAGACTTAAGGAAATATTTTACGAAGAGATTTGTTGAAAATTATTTGCCAAAGTTGATTAAGTGTAGTATGTTTTGCAAGAATATTGCTATTTTCTGCAGCTAATCACAGTTTTTGGGGCATTTAAATTATCGTAAGTCGAGATCTGCTTCAAAAACGACCAGAAAAGTCACTTTCTACTATAAAAACTTAAACAGCTTCATCCTAAACTCTCTCAGTGGCAAGGCAGATGCAATAAAGTGCTTCGTTATCTTCTTTTCCTTACTTAAACAAAAAAAAAACAACGGAATGATAAATTATGAGTAGCCATACCACTAGTTGCCTTAATATCATTTTTGAGAAAAGATCGAGAAGCTAATTGGTTTCATGACAATTTTACTGCAGCCAAGATCCTCCGACCAAGACCCAATGTCACTATTACTTAAAATTGAAGTAAGTTAAGCAGTTATTGAAAATTTATCACATATTTTTTTACCTATATATAGATTTGCAAGGTTCAATTTTATGATGCCCTCTGGTTTTTATGCGAATTTTCGAAAGAGTTAATATTACTCGAATCTCTTTATCTCTGCCTTGTCATTGCTACTAAGTGAACTACGTTGCCAAAGCCGTTAGATATCCAA
This sequence comes from Bactrocera oleae, assembly GCF_042242935.1. Taxonomy (NCBI): domain Eukaryota; kingdom Metazoa; phylum Arthropoda; class Insecta; order Diptera; family Tephritidae; genus Bactrocera; species Bactrocera oleae. The sequence continues at coordinate 59,464,200 of NC_091540.1, read as the reverse complement.
ATAGCATCATTTGGCAGTGTCCAGCTAGTAAGGCAGATACTCACACATCGAAAATAAATGAAGGATCAGTGAGATAAGCATTTCTCACTGACCCTAAAGCGTTGTGAATTCATTAATTTTGTTTTTTTTATTGTGCATAGATGTTGAAAATTTGAAAATATTCTCCGAAAACTTTAAGTTCAACCGCCAAATGGTTTCGGAAGCGTATTTGCACAAATTTTTTAATTCCCAAATTTTAAATAGCGTCTTTCTTGAAATGTTCTTTTCAAAACCTGGAGGAATATTTCTTCGAAAGGGCTGAACCGATCGGCTTGAAACTTTTACACGCCCTTATATTTATGTCAGGTAATGAACGAAGGCATAAGATTTTTGATAATAAAAATTTCGACTAAGCCCCTCTGAAGTGTAAATTTGTTTCACAAAAATCGACTTACCTTAGTGCTTCTATTATTACCCGTACTGACCTATAGTTATAATAAAATTTTTGGGTTTTAGAGAGAATTTTAAGCAGAAACATCTACCTGACCGTCAAACACCTTTTTTTGGAGGTCCTCCTAGAGATCTGCTACGGGATGAAGAAAATCCAAAACGTATCAAAAACAATTTCCGATTATTAAACTACATTAAGTTGTGTAAATTTAAAGAATTTTTATTTTTTTATTAAATAAAATGCTTCTTAAAAAAGTTCCAAAAAATATAGCGCTCTTTCTGTCTTGCAATTGGATATAACTCCCTAAGTCAGATTTCGGAGCTGAGAATGTAGATTACACTTGAACAGTTGAAACACCGGTCCTTTGTTTTGCAAAAAGCTCCTAAATAGTATTCCTCGGCAAGCACTGTCAAACCTTCGAGTATATTTCTGGCATGAAATTATTCAAATTAAATACTAAATATGTTCGAAGACAGGTAGGAAGACGCAGTAATTCATACTTGTACATGGTCGATTCCTAATTCATATTCGACCAACATCTATAATAACGGTATTCGGAAACTATTCGAAACCATTTTATACCAGAACTGTAGCAACTCCAAGCTAAAGATGAACACCGCACATATATTTAGTTGTGAAATTTTACAAAATATATCTTGAAAGTGTATCTAAGAGTCTTGCAGAATACTAAAAAATGCTAAGCTTCTACTGATAATATTAGGTGTTTAGTAGATTCCTTGGAAAGGTTTAATGGAAATCCCTAACTTCCTCTATTGAAATCGGTTTTGCTTAAACTAAGATATCTCTAAATTATTATTTAAATAAAATATATCTAATACTTTAAGCCTACGTATTAAGCCATATAGATTGCGTAACACAATTCACATTAATGCGTCAGTATTTTGAAACGAAGCAACGCAGAATACAGTATACATGATTTGTTGTTATCAGACTCGCATATGCCAATATTAATTTGGTCGCTAATGAATTAGTAAATATGACCGACTCATTTTATCAAACAGTGGCTTGTCAAGAAATAATTAGAGAGGGAGCAGAAGGAGAACGTAGTTGGTGAAATATTTTTTTAGGTTAGGTTAAACCACTAATGGTACTTAGATCAGCTAGACCAAGCAGTTGTAGTCTCTCTGAAACTTCGCTTTTAGAAACTTTCTATAACTATGAGCCAGAGCTTTTTCATTGGCTTGGCACCAGCAAAACTTACTAGTAATTTCAAAATAATGTTCTCATAATGACCATAATAATAAAATTAAGTTGTTTGGAGAAGTTTTAAAGACTCTTAGATAACTAAACCGAATATTTTAGTTATATTTTAAGATTTTCCAGCAGAAAGCTAAAAGAGCTTTTTTAGCATTGTAAACTTTAAGCGCTTTTTAGCATAGGAGGCTTTTTGGTTAAAATATATCAGTAAAGTTCCGAAGCATCTTCAAATCGAATATATAGTCTTTCTGCTAATTACAATCACTGTTCAAAATTTTGTAATTATCTGATATTTCTGTAATTTTTTACTACGACAGAATACTTAGTAAAGCTCTGAGAACTTTTGGTGATTTGTTGCGAAATTTTTTTTTTGTCATTCTTGTTTGGAAAACAACAGTTAAATACTATTATTCCTGTATTTCTATACTAACCTTCGCAGGTCAAGGGCTTAGTAAAGTTCTGGAAGCTTTTTACAAACTTTTGCAACGTTATTTCATGGAATTTTCCTTTGAAAAATATCAGTTTAGCTTACAAAATTTATTTAACGCGAATATTAGAAAATTTATTCACGTCCTTTTTGGGAATAATATTTTACTAAAAATATTTAAAATGAAAACTTATTTAACTGGAACAACTTTAATGAGAATTCGGATTTCAACCCTCCCACGAAGCTTTGCCACTTCCACAAATGGATTATTATTGATTGCGCATATTCATACTAAAAGCTAGCCTGTATTTTGTGGCATAACAGTGCATTACATAACGGCACATCGCTTCACATTATAATGCGCCGAATGCAACCGTAATTAGGATATCTACATAATTAGTGGTAAACAATCACGATTTGATGCATATGTGTGGCTATTTAATGTGCGTATGTCTATAACGGTAAATAAACCGTACAGTTATAAAATAAATGTGTGATTATTAAATTAAATAAAAGTTGCTTCCGAGAAAGAGCTTACATAAAGTTCATTTGAATTATTTAAGCTTAAGCAAAATGATGAAACTAACTAATGGAATTTATAATAAAGTTATTTTAAGCCTGATAACGATAACGATAATGGTTTTCGCTTGAAATGAATGGTATACATTGAAAAATTATTTGTGGATTCCACAAAACTTTACGGATATGAATTATTGTACAATTTGGCCATTGTGAAAGCTTTGGGTTTCATTAAAGTGCAAGTCAATAAGGCCTCAGACTGATAAAGCTGCCCATATAAGGAGCTCGAGTCTAAGCAGAGAATTAAATTTAACAATAGTCTTCCTCTGTTTCCCAAAAATATTACTCATTTACATACCCTTTTGAAGGGAAGTAGACCCAGGATGATCTCCTGATAAGCCACTGAATGCTAGATATCAAAGCAAATTAAGTTCCTACTCATTGACGGAATATACGGAATTGACCTCGGCTGTGTCGTGAGTGCAAGGTGTAACCGCATGATGCTAACCTTCTCAACTTGGAAGATAGATGATTGGATGTTCTCGAATTTAACAGCTGGGAATATAAAATATGTAGTTTACTTCGATAAAGTGGAGTAAGACGCGAATTGTAGATCCGAGGGAATTGTAGATCTTTCCGGCAGTTTGTAGCTTCCATTACCAAAGTATTGCGACTTGGCGACCAAGAAATAAGCAAGCCAATTTTTGATTACCTGCTCTAATGTGATACGATTTAGTGAGAGCGTTCTGCATCGACGGAAACAAATGGTAGTCAGAAGAGGCAAGGTCTGATCAATAGAGCGGGTGTGGCCAAACTGTTCGCTTTTTTTTCCAAATAGACTTCAACCGGTCTTGCAACAAGAGGGCTAGCATTGGCATGATGGTAAATTATTGCCTCGTGTCTAGTCGCAAATTCTAGGCGTTTTTCGACAATCGCTCGTTTCAATTGGATGAGTTGTTGTTGGTAGAGTTCGACATTAATGATTCCATGCAGTTTTAGAAGCTCTTAATATAGCACGCCATTCTGATTCCACCAAATTCAGAGCATCATAACTTTGGCGTCATGGATATTCGACTTTGTGGTTGGTTTGGTTGGTTTGGCTGGTTGGCTAGGTTTTCCATATGATTTTTTGTGTTTAAGGTTGTTGTAATGATTGCAATTTTTATCCCTGCTCACTATTCGTTGCAAAATCGACTTATTTTTGTAGCGTTCCAGCAGCATTTTTGGCATGCAAAATCGTCTTCAATTTCAATTTCTTGGCTTCTATTTATATGGCACACAATTTTCTCGCTTTCCAGCAACTTATAAACACTTTCAAATGGCTGCTTAAGTGACTCCCAAAGATTCTGCGTACCCTTCTTGTGTTTAACAACCATCCTCATCGAATACTGCTTCCAGCCATCTCCAAACTTTTTTCTCCATCCAGAACGTTTTTCAGCTTCCATGCCAAAATCGCCACTTTTAAAACGTGCAAACTACTTTTGACACAACCACTCAGCTAGAGCAGGTTCACCATAAACTTCCACTAAAAATAAAATCTCTTGGCAAACCGCATATACTGATAGTTACAGTTATAGACCTAATATAATATAAGTAATCATATGATGCTCATCATAAAAATTTAAATCCACCATCAACATAACTGCATATTTGATTAGCTAATAATTCAAAATGCAATCGTCAATTTGAGTGCACTCTCATTCGTACATACTTAAATGTATATGGATATGTGTTGTAATATGAAAGCAATTGTGCGGTAAAACAAACAGGCAATTAAGCTTGATGGCAGGTATACTAATAATACGAGATAAATCATTCAATAACACCAACATTCCAGATCGTAATTATTAAAGTAAACGCTCTTCGGCACACACACACACCCACACACATTCGGCTACATCTACTTGCAATGCCAATTTAGAACACAATCCTCGCCCCACAATTAAGACGAAATTACAAGACGTCACATATGTTGCAAGCAGATTTCAGAGCTTAATGAAAAACTCCCCAAGCGTTTGTGTCTAACAGTTTTCTCAGTGCTCTCCCTGCGGCGAAGAAAATGTGTTGAAAGATGTGGGAATATAAATACATGTGTGTGTGACTTGACCTTAAGATTACAGGCAATACATACATCTTTATTGTGCTTTCCACAATGAAATTAATGGCGAACAGAAGGCATACATATATACATACATGAAACAATTAAATATACATATATGTATGTAGATATATATATAATATGTACAATATATATATGTATTCAACATTAAATCAGCAGCCTGATCGCCCGACCACATGTCGACACGTTTTACAACAGAAAATAATTACGCTCAAGTCATGTTGCAATGGACGAATAATTTACGTGTGTCCTCTTAAATACATTAGCTAGTGACATACATGTGTATATGTAACAGATATGGAACCCGTTAGGAAAAAATTAATTGAAGTAAAAATAGCAAAAGCGAGCACATATTCCGTTCCACAGATTGTTAGTTTATAGTCCGACGGACAAAGAAGTCCAAATTCTTATAGAGGGTAATGAGAGAGAAAGAGAGTAAATCGTGACCCTCTCAATCTAACAAAGATATTCGTAGCAGTTAAAACTAATTAGATTCGATTCGGCAGCCTCACAGGACTCATTTAAATGCAATTCTTAACAATATCTAGTTAGAAGGTCCTTAATCTATTGATACTTCGAGCGTCACAGAAGGAGGAGGTTAAACAATTATGTTCTCAGAACCTGCATTCCGACACTAATCGAAATATTAACGCTGTATGCTCTTTCCTGTGGATTAAGTGCATATTTGCCAGACTGTGTATAAAATATCTCGGTAGACACATCTTCGACGAACCTAGCGAAGTGGCTAGAATTTATATTAACCTCCTTACCAACTTTGTGTGAGTTCAAAACATTTCGCCGATCTATGAGTATTTGATGATACTTTTTGGGAGTTTTTGAGTATCGCAAAGGACCAAGTGATATCCATCACCTCCCTTACCGCAAGGATCAGCCCTACGATCTAACCTAACTTTAACTTAGCGTAAATAGCTCAGTTTTACACAAAAAAGACTTTTGTAAACACTTGTGAGGACAGAGATGCCTCAGGTCGGGTGACTTTCAGAAGAACAGAATAAAGACGACAAGTAATATATGGTTTGATATGGCTATCTTTCAAGCAGTTGGCACTATCAGAAAATATGATCTTGACAGCCTTCATCGACTGCATCGTCTGCAATTTGGCTAATTGGAACTAAGATTAGTAATAGACGAACTCTATACGAACAGGCTTGCTTCACAATCAGTCATCATATTGAGTGAGGTAATCTTTAGGTAAAATCTTGATCACGTCACTATTTTCATCTATAGCGATGACTCTGAAATTATTTCTGGATATAACTTAAATATGTTGGTTTTAATCAGACTTGCCCATACGAAAGCTTTGATCTTAAACAGTGCCTTGGTTTTATCCAAGGAAGCTGCCTCTTACATAAGCCCAACCGTTTCAAATTCTACAAAGACAGGTAAGTAAGGGAACATAATCTAGCTCACTGAGGTTTCTAGTGAAAAAAGTAACCACTAACCACTTAAAAGCACAAACTATTCAGCGCCATCTGTAGTAACTTAAGTAAAAAGTGTAGTATCGTGAAAATATTCTCTGAAAATTTCAAGTTGATCCGAAATGATTGAAATTTATATAGCTTTTAGAATACATACATACATAGAATACAACTCGAGCCTGATCGAAGGATTTTCAAAAATTTTTTAAGACCAATTAATTTTTTCCCAAAAATCTAGGAAAAATTTTTCTTAGGCTGCCATTTTCTTAATTTTTGAAAAAAAAGGAAATCTTTGGAAATTAAAATTTTTTTTTGAAATTTTCGTGACTTCAAATCAAAAAATTTTATAATAATGCCATATAACTACTTTTGTAAAATAACATAATTTAATGCTAAAAAAATTACTGAAAATTCTCATTTTTTCGTGCCTCTGACTACCCCTAACCCCTTAATGCGGTGTTGCATAGGGAAACAAAACAGATGAAGAACATACATGGTTTGGAAATAAGCCAAATAATAACACGACCAAGTATCTCTACAATAATATCTAAAAATTTTAAGTGGAACAAAATCTATAGAAAGTAAAGAATATTCTGAAGATAATTAAACTATATGAAATTGGCTCTGCAAGCAACGTCTTTGGACTCTATACTCCCCAAGTCCCAATTACAAAGTATTAGATTAATTGATTCATAAATTTGGAATTCTTGCAGAAGCGCTATAAGCTTGCTGCTGCTGATGATGATTCGATGCGGTCGCTTGGGATTTGACAACATATAACATCCGCTTCTGAGCAACAACTAAACCCAACAACTAATTTCGACTGATTTATCATTGAAGATAAAATTTTATGATTTACTGGCGTTCCCCAGTGCATAATGGTAGTAAAAAATTGCATAACTAAGCTTCTATATCAACCGATTTTTTTAAGTGCCCTCTATTTCCCTTTAAAAATGTCTGTTTACATATAAAATTAAGTATTTGCCTTTAACATTTGCTTATTCAAATAAATTGCAGAAGACTGGATTTATTGATTTGCGCATGTTGTGCCTAATTGAACGTAAAACGTGCGATAAAAACATTTGAAAGAGAAAACCATAAATACAAAAGCAAAAGGTGCCTTTCACAATCATGTAATATGCCATTTTACTAATTCCAATTTGTGCGTAAAGCGCAGGAGAATACGAGTAAATACTTATCCGACATATATTGTATATGGGTATATGTAGGACTAAATATTTTATGTATATGATGTAAAACTCAGTATATATTTTGTAATTTATATTTATTTAGAAAACCGAATGATTTAGCGAATTGTATCGTCTTGTCTTGAAAGTGGGTTGAATTCCACCTTTGAATGTTCAGCTGTTCAATTCAAGTGAGTATGGAAAATGAATTCTCTTTGAGCACAAAAGTATGCTACGAAATTTGTAAATCTATAAAACGAAGCACACTTCGCTACGAAGCCTACAGGCTATCATTTACGGCAACAACAAAATGAAAGCTCCACTTCACGACAGATGTTAGCGGTTTTTCCCACCATTACCAACGCTTTCATATTGATTTATTCGCGCACCTTTTCTGGTCGGTTGCCACGCATTATTCATTATTTTATTGTTTTTATACTTTTTTTGGTTGTGTTTTTTATTTTACTTTAACGGTATTCTTCGCTGTGCCGAGCATTGCTATATGAATATATGCGTATAAGTAAGCCACGTCTGTAGTAACTAACGGCACTTGCGGCAAAAAATGGTAATTTAGATAATGCGGCAGGAAGCAAGCTACTGAATCATCAAAGCCACCTCTACCATATATTAATTCCCAAACCGTTATATGTGGCATAAATGACTGAAATTTTCTGGAAAATATTGTACTTTTTGCTTTTCGAATTAAATTGATTACTAAAATGTTTACTTTTAAATAAGAGAAAAAGAGAGAGAGAGAGTGCATTTTAATAGGTAGATACTAATTTTGAGCAGTTTTTACCCAAATCAAACGAAATATTTGCTTGATCATCATTCGGCCAACAAGGATCTGACAAAAACTCCATCTGTGACTATAGTAAGTTTATCTGAGAAGTGATTTTATACAGCTAACGTTATTATCATTCTCCAGTTAATTATTAGAGCGGATATTCGTAAAGTAACCACATAGCGTATTCGTAAAGTAACCACATAGCGCCATCTGTGCGTTTAGGCAAATATTTCGTTTAACGTAATTAGCGGTATGCCACAAATTTGTCCAATACTCTGAATTAAGTATATACGAAATAATTATTATGCAACTGAGATAAAAGAAAGATGGTCTATGCTATTAAGAGATTTATAAAATAAAATCTATCATCTAGCAAAAAATTCTACACTAAATAAAAGTCAGCAGAAGAGTGATTGATATATAGCATATAGAAATCAAATGAACGTGGTTCGCATTTTAAAAAAATTGTGGATTGTAATCGGAAACTCCCACTTATGCTCTAATGAAAGTGGTTCGATATGCTCTTCGCTGGTTAGCTCGAGCGGCTAGGAGCTAACTCTGGCTATAGATGTCTATTAAAAATCTTAAATCTCGACTTCAGTCTTAAATTTTGCTTGAATAATGAAATATTTTATGGCAGTATTTTCGGGTTATACTAGCCTAAATAGCTTTTTAATAGCATTACTTACAGGTATGTACAGCGACCTGTAATCTATTGTTTCCAACCCTCTCCACGATGTCTTATCTAGCCCCAGCACTGGAAAAATAGTTGAAATCTGCTAATAGCCCCGGCCACTCCTCATCTAACGGTTATGTTAAAAACAACTTTAAGTGCGATTAATCAGTGACTAAAAACGCCAGAGACAATAAATTTTACCCCCGAAATGGTATGAGAGAATGCCGCGGTCAAAATTGTACGATGCGCGTGGCACCGCCCACTTTTAGGTGAAATCAAATATCTGTGCAACTGCTCGACCGATCTCAACCAAATACAAGTATATATATATATATATTCTAAATAAAATATATATATATATATATATATATATATATACTCGTATATCGGTATATAGCATTCTTCTGAAATTGCTATGTTACAGCGTGAAAATGTGTGAAATCGGACTACCATCTGATTATCTTAGCCCTTCGTACTTGTTTATTTTAGAAGAATGTTAGATTGTGGATTATTGGATGAATTCAGGAGCTGCTTTCAGTTTAGGAAACTTTGTATAGTAGCAAACTGGATCTATCAATAGTTTTGTATAAATCAAATGGAAATAGATGATGCCGCATTTATGGTTGTCTTATATATTGAATTCAAAAGAATACCTTTTATATACCCTGAACAGGGTAATATAAAGCTTTTAGATAAAGTTTGCAAAACCCAAAAGTGTCCAAGGCATTATAAAAAATATATATAAATGATCAACATGACGGGCTAAGTCGATTTAGCTATGTCCGTCTGTCCGTTCTTGTATGTAAAGCTTTTATATTGGCAAAATATCTTCACAAAATCTGATGAAACAGAAACCACCGTAATTGGTTTGTGTAAAAATTACCTTTTCAGAGTAGCATAATTTTGAAATTTTGCTTGCAACACTTCTGATGAGCGAGCCGATTCCAGCGAGCCAAAATTAAGACACTGATTAGTCATATTCTGCATTTAAGAGACTATCAGATCGAACCCTTTAAGATTAAAATATACGCTCCTCCGTCTTTTCTATAAAAAAACTGACTTCAATTGACTTCCGTAACAAAAGTTTTGAGGGCTCATTTGGCTTGCTATAGCAAAAATACCAAGTAGAAATGTCAGACAAAAGAGGGAGATTTATAAAGTAGCATGTTTTAGAGCAAGTAATTTAAATATTCGTTATATTAGGTGTAGTAAAAAGAAAGCCATTCTTTCTGCATGAAATTGAGGGCTTTAATTACCATAGTTAAAATAATACGATTTATGTCTAATATGCGCCATTTTGTTCGATAACTTGTTACTATTTTAACGGGTAATATTTAGATATGTACTTTCAAGAGTTATGGAACGAAAATTCTGCATTAAAAAAAGAATTGAATTAACATTCAAATTACAATTTTTTTTATTTATTTCGTAGCACCGTATTTGCAAACCGCACATCGCATTAAAAAATATAAAAAATTATTAGACCCACATACCGGTTAAAAAAAAAAAAATTTTAATTCCAAAAACCAGTTAAAAAATTATTTTTAATTTTTAATCCAAAAAAAAAAATGAAAAATTTCAATCTTAAGCATATAAATAAAAATTAAAAAAAGAATTTGTTTTTAAATTATCATCGAATTCAATCAAATCAAAAAGTAATATTTTCAATTTTTAATCAAAACGTATTGGATTAAAAAATTTAAATCTAATTTTTAATACCAACATCGGGATTAAAAAATAAAAATTTTATTTTTAATTCGAAACTTTTGAATCAAAAAGTTCGCAACCCTTACCACAATTGATATTAGCAGTTTTAAAAAATTTTGTGTTAAGCTAAAAGCGATTAGTCAATTATGACTCATAATTTATAAGAGTCTTTATGATCAATACATAGAAGTTTTAGGTGAAACAGCTGAGATCACTGTTGTCATTTGTAACATGATTGACCTTATAACCTAACCTAACATCCAATACAGAAATTGTAAGATAAATTTGTTGACTTTTATTTAACAACACAGTGAACACACCCGCAGAATTAGTGAAATCATTGTGGCAGACAATATAAAAATCTAACAACATATTTGTTTATAAAATTTTTTCTTGTCCATCGAGCATCGCCAGCAATTGAACTATAAAAAATTACTCAAGTAGTGGTTGAAAAATAATACTTTCTATACATTTGTTTTCAGTTATCGCAGGCAATTTTTAATCTCTGATTAAATCAATGTCTGTATGTATTTCTAAAAGGAAATAAATGCTTGACAAATTCGAAACTTTTCTTAAATTATGCAAAACAAATGCTACAGCCTACTGCAATTGATTAGTCTCATAAATAAAGCGCCACACAATGATGTGCAAACGCAAAATCAGCGACAACAATTTCGCTCCTCTCACCACTATCCACTCTACAACATTAATTTAATCGAATCATCCATCAGCTATTGGATTTCGCATAATCAATGCGGGCATTGCCTAGTAATTTGTACACTATTCACCTAATTAAGTGCAATAAATTTCATACAAGCGGTTGCACACAATTGTCATTCGGATATTTTCGGATACAATCGAACAGCCCAGTGGTTATTGCTATTGCTGTAACACTTGTACAGTTACTACAGCTATTTGTATGTATTTTTGGTGGTTTGTGTGTGTTTGTGTGTGTGAAGTGCAAAACATTTGAAAACGACCTGAAAATCGAAGCTTTTAGTCTTTTCTGCCAACAGCTGACAGCGTCCTCAGCCTCAGGGCCATACCCAGTCTGTGTCTTAAACCTACAAGAGCGTGTGAAGGCAGCCTATTTGGCAGTGATAAAGTGTTATCTATAAAAGTGGATTTTGTCTGGTCAATCAACGGCAGTAAATTAAAGTCGGCAGACAAGCCCTGCAGATGGAATTGTGCAGGAAATGTATCTACGCTACAACAACAAATCAAAGTAAAACCACAAAATATCTTTCGGTCAGCGCTGACCACATGCCAACACCCGAGCCAACACTGCGCATGGAAGAACAAAGAAACTTATAAGTGGTCAGATAAATCAGTTGAAGTAGGCAATTTCCTGGTAATTTCTATGATTAAATCAGCAATTTCAAGTTTCGACGATTAAGTGCGCTTTGGGTTTATGAAGTGTGCTGAATTCACTGAAACCATAATACCTTTCACAGATGCATTTCTTATTGCACAAAAGGGTATAAAAATATATATTTTTTCGATTTTGCCCGATCAGTTTGTATGGCAGCTATATGCTATAGTAGTCCGATCTAAACAATTTGCACGAAGATTGTAGCATTGCTTTAAGTAATAATCTATGCAAAATTTTGTGAAGATATCTTCTCAAATAAAAAAGTTTTCCATATAAGAACTTGAATTTTACCGGTCAGTTTGTACGGCAGCTATATGCTATAGTTGTCCGATATCAGCGGTTTCGACAACTGTGCAGCTTCTTGGTGAGCAAAGGACGTATGCAAAATTTCAGATCCCCAACTAAAAAACTGAGAAACTAATTCGTTTATATACAGACGAACAGACGGAGATCGAGTCAGCTCGTCTCGCTGATCATTTACAAATATCGCGCAAACTGAATATACCTTGTTCAAAAGTATTAGAATACCATATAAAGAAAAGTCTTAAACTGAGTAAGTTAAAATCTACCATATTCGGACTCATGAAATTTTTTTTCTTCAGACAATTCGAAGTGCAAATTAAAGTTAAAAGCTCTCGTTAATTCTTCTAGGTACTAGTCAAATTCTCTTTCTATCTGGATTTATCTCGGATGAAGGAAAGAACAAGTTCGCATATGTATTAGCCAAGTTCAGACTTGCTATTTTAATAAAAAGTTATCCAAATTGTTGTCAAGCTTTCAACAAAGTTCTTCGGACAACCAAACAGGACGAAAATAAAGTCCTAGCAACGGAAATGCAGTTCTTTGAAGACTAGAATTATTTTGTCGACGCTGTTTGGTCCCAGCCGAGGATGTTAATAACAAGTGTATAGAAAATTAAATTAGGAGTTTGAATGCTTGTATGGTTTAGGAGCCTATTTTAAGAGCGCTAATAAAGATTTATATTAAAATACGAGAAAATCAATTTCTTTTTATAAGTCCGGTAGTCCAGATAGTACAATAAGGAATTGACATGAATTGCCGTTCAAGATTACTTGAAGCCTGAGTGCGAACACTGTTTATTGTAACAGTATGAAACATATGTCTGCAAGGGAGTGAGAAAAATTACCAAAGTGAGTGTCCTTGAACTGGAAGTCAAATATAAAACTCGAAATGCTAACAAATTCGGTTGATTACTAACACACATACACCGATATTCTTAAAACTCATTGACATTTCGGGTAAACACTTCATTTCTTTTACCACCAGCTTCTCTCTTCGCGCTGCTACAACAGTAATTAAGATTAATATGAATTGAAGAGCACAAGTAAAGGCGCCAAATGAGCAAAAACAAGAAAAACAAAATATAACTCATCATTTCTAAGTTGCTTGTGGCACATAATTAAACGCACACACAAACACACACAGTCAAACTGAGCGATGATTTGTTGTTGGCAATCCGCAACAGCTGCAACAAATGCACTGCGAACGAGCGATGAAGCGTCAGTTAACAGTACTTCGTGCCAAATTACTGCGTCAGTTGCATTTCAATGCTTCTTCCTTCCGTGTATGTGTGTGTGTTGATGTTGCCATTTATGCCTTCGTGTGTGTAATATAAAGTCTACAGTTTATTTGAGCTGCACATAAAGGCGTGCGACAATGAAGGGTTTTTACGGCATTCCATTTGGCATTTCAAAGTACAAAATGAGTCCGCAGATAATAATGTCAACCTACACAATTACACACAGAGTCATGCTGTGTATTTTGATGTGTAACTTGTAGCAATGCAAGTAACTTTCTACGCACACTTAGTTAAAGGAATATTTATTTTGTGAGCAACTCCAGCAAAATGAAAATATTTTATTGTTCGTATTAACTGAACAATATCATATATGTTTTAGTAACATATTATCAAAAGTATCAGAATTACGTACTAACTACAAACAAGAAAAAATTAACTTCAGCTAATATATAATATCTAAGCTATGATACCCTTCAAAGGTGCATTTTTATACTCTCGCAACCTGTTGCTACAGAGTATAATAGTTTTGTTCACATAACGGTTGTTTGTATCACCTAAAACTAATCGAGTTAGATATAGGGTTATATATATATAAATGATCAGGATGAAGAGACGAGTTCAAGTCCGAGTTACTGTCTGTTCGTCCGTCCGTCCGTCCGTGCAAGCTCTAACTTGAGTAAAAATTGAGATATCTTTATGAACCTTGGTAGCCATGTTTCTTGGTGCCGTGAGACGGTTGGTATTGCAGATGGGCGTAATCGGACCACTGCCACGCCCACAAAACGCCATTAATCAAAAACAAATAACTTGCCATAACTATGCTCCGCAATAAGATACAAGACTGTTATTTGGTACACAGGATCACATTATGGAGGGGCATCTGCAGTTAAAACTTTTTTTTTTTAAAGTGGGCGTGGTCCCGCCTCTAATAGGTTTAATGTGCATATCTCCTAAACCGCTAATGCTATAATAACAAAATTCACTAGAAGCAAATGTTTTTAGCACTTCTATTGACGGTGTGAAAATAGTTGAAATCAGGTGGCAACTCCGCCCACTCCCCATATAACGGTACTGTTAAAAACTACTAAAAGCGCGATAAATCAAGCACTAAACACGCCAGAGATATTAAATCTTATCTCTGAGATGGTATAAATTGGCTTTATAGGAACCGCGTTCAAAAATAGTCAGTGGGCGTGGCACAGCCCTCTTTTAGGTGAAAACCCATATCTTAAGATCTGCTCAACCGATTTCAACCAAACTCGGTGCATAACGTTCTTTTCATGTTTCTATGTCATAGTGCGAAAATGGGCGACATCGGACTACAATCACGCTTACTTCCCATGTAACACCATTTTCAATTCCATCTGATTCTTTCACTTTCCACTATGCAAATCAGGTAACAATGATTATATCGGGGTAAAACTTTGCGTGAATAATGCAATTAAAGTATGCCACCCTGCGGCCAAAAATTGTCTAAATCGAACCAAAACTGTTCAAACCCCTAAGTACTAAATATGTGGACCCCAGTGCCTATAGTTGACCTTCTACCGAAAATATCAGTCAATCCACAAAGAAATCTCAAACGAGTATACCATTTGACTTTGCGAGAGTATAAAATGTTCGGTTACATCCGAACTTAGCCCTTCCTTACTTGTTATATCTTAAAATGATTAAAAAAGATCTTTATGTAGATCTGCGTAGTTAACCGACTAAGTCCGATATCGGCAGTTCTGACAAATGAGCAGCTTCTTATGTAGAAAAGAACGTGTGCTAAATTTCAGATCGATATCTCAAAAACGGGAGGACTAGTTCACGTATATACAGATTGGTTGAAAAGTTTCTGCGCTCGAAATGAAAAAATACTGTTTTTGGCACGAAATATATTTTTTTATGCAATATAATCTTCCTTAACTTCAATACACTTATTCCAATGATCCTCCAATAATTTTATACCATCCCTATAATGACTTTTCGGTAGCTCTGCAAAATGCCCGTTTAAGGCTGTAATTGCTTCTACTTCTTCATACAAAAACGCTTTCCACGCAGGAATTGTTTCAGGTTTCTGAAGAAGTAGGTGTCGCTGGAAGCCACGTCTAGTGAACACGGTGGATGCTCAAGCATTTCATACTTTAATTCGTTGAATTTTGTCATTGTTAAAACACCTTTGTGAGGAGTTACATAGTCTTGATGAACCATTATTTTTTGTGCTGCAAAGCATGTCTTTTCTCACGAATTTTTTCATCTAGTTGATCCAAAAGGTTGCAATAATTTTTGTTTCAGTTTAGGTTGATGGTGGTATATCCAGGTCTCATTTATAGTTATAAAACGACGGAAGAATTTGGCTTTTTTTCTTCCTAAAACGCTTCAAATTATGCTGAGAAATTTGTTTTCGATCCAGTTTTTGTTGAATTGTTAACGTGTGCGGCACTAACTTTCCAAACAGCGTTTTCATAGGAAATTCTACATGTAAAATATTAAGTACTGGTTCGTCTGAGATGCCTATGTCATTAGCAATTTCATGCTTAGCAAACTTGGATCTTCAGTAACAATTATATGAGCTTGCTCAATGATTTCTGATGTGGTTGCGGTTTTTGTTCGTCCTTCGCGTGGATCGTCTTCAAGCCTAGTACGACCACGTTTAAATTCACCAGCCCACAATTCAATGGTGCTTTTTGAAGGACCCTTCTAACAATTCTTCATAAATTTTCTTTGCTTTTAAACCTTTAAAAACAAAGAATCTGATCACTGCTCGATATTAAAATGGTTTCCATATTTAGAAAATATACTCTGACATGTCAACTTCAAATGGCTTGTAAACAAAGAAATAATTGACAGAATGACTTTTAACTTTGCATGTGTTCTCACGACAGATGTGCCAACTTGGGAAACTTGTACTTTATAAATTCTCCGGCGTTTCTTTTGGGGTGTTACAAACTTCCAAAACCAAAAAATATTTTTTATTATAACAATTGATAAATACAGGGAATGATCGAAGGTCTAGTTAAAATTTTGGTTTTTGAAAAAATGGCGGCTTGCTAAAAAAAAGTCGCTTTTATATAAAAAATTTACGCTTCAGGGTGACTGAGAAGATTGAAATTTTTTACAAATATCTTACTTCTTCGATCATTTTCTAACAAATAAATCTGAGAAGATCGTGTGAAAGTTTCAATTCAAGCTGTGCAGCTCATTCAGAGCCGATTATCACACCGACTCTAAAACAGCGTTTCGGAGAAAAATGCGTTTAAAGTTTTGGGAGCCGATTACGATTAAAAAACTCTCACAAATACATACGTTCATATCTCCGAAACTATTTGCCGAATCAACTTCAAACTATTGTAGAATATTTCAAGTATATGATATACATACATATGCATATGCAAAGAATAATCGATTTTTTTTTAAATCAAAAGTAAATACAACTGCTTAACACATATAATAACTTGATACTATACAAAGTCTGACGATTACTGGAATTGCCCACAAAATGCCATTAAATGTCGGGAAAGCAGTTATGTGTGGAGATAAATGTTTTGCCAAGGCAACAGCCAAGCAAGTAACAGAAGATTTGTGATTTTCACTCAACAAACACTTAAACTGTAGTTTTCTTGTAGCCATTCCACACATGCACCAACACAATTAGAAACACACATACACATACATGCATGCAGGCATACTGAAGTAAATTTTCTAATATTTGAATGCAAGTAATCACGTGTGTGTGTGTGTGTCTGAATACGACTGACTTTACATAAAAACGGCGGTATTTAACCAGAGTGGTATATTTTATTGTACGCACCTACCCGCGCAATTTTACTCTAAGCACCAGCAGCCTCGAACTCAGGCCCCCAGGCCGGGAAGACTAACGCTGCACATAAACTGTTATCCTTTTGGCAAATGACGCCAATTTATTTACGTGTTATTATAACTGCATTGTCGCGGTTGGCAGCATAAAAACATATACAGGTTGGCTGAAAAGTTGTTGCTCTCTCACCAAGAAATGGCATTACTAGTTCCTAATTTTTTTTCCGAAGTTGGTACATCTGTCGTGAGAACACATGCAAAGTTAAAAGTCATTCTGTCATTAAATTCTTTGTTTACAAGCAATTTGAAGTTGACGTGTCAGAGCATTTATTTTAAATATGGAAAAAATTTAATATCGCGCAGTGATTAGATCCTTTTTTTTGAAAGGTTTAAGAGCATAAAAAAATTATGAACAATTGTTAGAAGTGTATAAGGAGTCTTCACCTTCAAAACGCACCGTTGAATTGTGGACTGGTGATATTAAACGTGGTCGTACTAGACTTGAAGACGATCTACACGAAGGACGACCAAAAACCGCAACCACACCAGAAATCATTAATTGCATAATATTTTTATTGAAGATCTAAGTTTGACTAAGCATGAAATTGCTAATGCCATAGGTATCTCAGACGAACGAGTATTTCATATTTTACAGGGAGAATTACATATGAAAGAGCTGTTTGGAAAGTTAGTGCCGCACACGTTAACAATTCAACAGAAACTGAACCGAAAACAAATTTCTCAGCATAATTTGAAGCGTTTGAGGAAGAAAAAAAAACCAAATTTTTGCTTCGTTTAATAACTATGGATGATCCTTAATTGAAACAAGAACGTTTCAGTTGACTGAAGCTGGTTGTTCAGCTCCAAAGCAGGGGAAGTCACAACGATCAGCAAAGATGGTTATGGCATCAGTTTTTTGGGAAGCAAAACAAGTTTTGTTGATTGATTATCTTCAGAGGGGTAAAACAGTCAACTTTGGAGCAGCCTTTTGAGACCTGGTTTGCAGCACAAAAAATAATGGTTCATCAAGACTATGCAACTCCTCACAAAGGTGTTTTAACAATGACAAAATTTAACGAATTAAAGTATGAATTGCTTGAGCATCCACCGTGTTCACTAGACGTGGCTTACAGCGACACCTACTTCTTCAGAAAGCTGAAACAATTCCTTCGTGCAAAGCGTTTTTCGTCTAATGAAGAAGCTATTACAGTTGTAAACGGGTATTTTGCAGATCTACCGGAAAGTCATTATAGGGATGCATAAAATTATTGGAGGATCATTGGACTAAGTGTATTGAGGTTTAGGGAGATTATATTGAATAAAAAAATATATATTTCGTACCAAAAACAGTATTTTTTTCATTTCGAGCGCAGAAACTTTACAACCAAGCTGTATGTATATGCACATATATATATGTAAGTATTTTATACATATGTATATGTATATTTGTGAGCAGCAAGGCGTATTATTATTATTATTATTATTGCCATTATGATTACGGTTTCTTGTTGTGTTCTGTGGCGTTGCAATTGTTATGGCAACATGTAGTGAATCTGTGTGCAACACATTGTGGTAAGCACATAGTACATATATTGGCCTGTTGTTGGTGTGTTGCTGTTGTTATTGTTGCTGTTGCTGTTGCGGTGAAATGCTTATGAATTGTTGGCTGCGTCTGTTGTTGGGCCGCCATCATTACGCTTGAGTTCCTTATCTAACCCATACATTGCAGTTTGCAAATACGCCACAGCTCCGCGCGCATTAGTAAAACACATGCACACGTTACTATATGCATGTATGTACGTGTATGAGTGTGAGTTTGCGTTGCACTTTTGCTGCGCCATCACAAGTTGACGATATATTGTACCTCAACGTGTCATTGTCAGACATTTTGTTCGTCTTCAAATGCTGTTTTGCTGTCGTTGCTATTGTTGTTATTGTTGCTACTGTTGTTGTTGTTGTTGTTGCTGTCCTACTGCTCATTTATTGTGCGGCGATGTGTAAGAGCACTTAGACGCTTGCGTTTGTATGCGACAAGGGCGTGTGTTGTTATCTAACCACTTGACTAACATTACAAATGCGTTATATATGTATTTATATATATACATATGTGTGTATATGTATGTTAAATAAGTACACGATGCCGTAAAATGTTGCAGACGACATGAAATATAACAAACAATTTTAGAAATAATAGGCAAGAACGGCGCTTAGTAGTGTAAATGTGGGCTGTAATGCATATTATTTTTTTAATTAATGAAATTTTATTGTGAAAATTGCAACAACAAAACAAAACAAGTAAAATAATTTATTTCAGCGGTACAGCAGCTATAAACTCTTCTGAGGTGCATTTCTAATAATATATATATATATATATAAAGTGTATAAAAGGTGCTTTAACGCGATTTTGTTGGGTCAGTTTGTTTGACAGCTATATGCTATACTTGTAGTAGCCCGATATAAACAATATACTTAGAGATTCTACCGTTACCGTAGATAATTTTTTAAGGCAAATTTCGTGAAGATATCTTGTCAAACGAAAAAGTTTTCCATACAAAAACTTGATTTAATTCGATCAATTTGAATGGCAGCTATATACTACAGTGTTCCGATCTAACTAATATATAATAAAAATATTCGGAAAATAGACGATGCGCATTCTAATACTACGTTATCCTAATGTTTTTAACTTTTCACCACTCACCTGAAATGCCATAATATATATGATAGTCCAAGCTCCGGAGTTGTTATAATTATAACACAGAAGCTATTTTTCTTTTATAAACCGCTCCACACGCAATTTATTCACAAGGGCGGCGCCTAACAATTTAATGGACAATTTTCATAAGTAAATAACATTACCCGGTATTATTTTCGAATTACTTTCGCATGAAAATAATTATTACTATCGATAAAGTTAAGAAAATACCTCAGTTATAACCAAAGCATAAAGAAATTAATAAATTCGCACAAGGTACTACAAATATCGTTGAAATCTTCTCACTCGCGCGTACGGAAATTGACGGCGTTAGTTGGAAGGAACTGGAATAAAGTACAATCAGAGTTGTATTTATATTTGAAAATGTTTAATACAACAAGTGCTTAAATATAATTTTTATATAATTATGTAAATATATTATTATTAAATTTTCTAATAGAGTACAAAATAGATTTAGTAATATTTAGTATAATAATTGTTAAATATTTGTATGCTTAAGTATTTGAGTTTATACCAAGTTTAACCCATCACCTGAGTACCCAGCAGATGTGGTTCTGAATGAAACTTTGAAGGTAATATCGTAATTTTTAGAAATTTAAATAACACTAATTTGCTAACGATCATATGATTATTTTTTTAGCCAGACTCTTTCTTAAGAAGCCATTTGAGGTTATATCAATTTTTCAAAAAATTTTTTATTTCAGTAGAGCTAGTTAAAAAGTTGTTGAATTTACATGAGAAATAGTTATTATAACTTTATATGCATTAAATTGAAAAAATTAAACAATTATCAAAGTTTCTTATAAAATTTTTATCTGACAACACAGTTTTTATTAAATAATGAAAATTTGTATGATGATAAAAAATTGTGTACTATAATTATATACTTTGCTCGAAAATTTTATTAAACAAAACCTCTATCTGCTTATAAAATTGAGATCATAAAAATTAAATTTTTATTATTTTTATAAATTACTTTATGAAATCATGTGCAACATTACTATCATCTAATCTCTAAGCGTTGGCAACACTCTCTTTTATGTCAAACTTCCGCCGCCATTTGAACAGTTCCAGTTGAATTTCCGCGCCGAGAGTGAAAAATTATTTGCAAAGTGTGAGAATTTTAATAAATGTTTAGAACATGTAGTAATTTATTAAGTTCATATTTATTTAGTGTATTTTCTTTTACGAAAAAGTGAAATATATTCCCAATAAGTGTTTTTCTGGGAGTTATTCGTTAAAATATCCGTGCTACGTATAAGCAGTCCCGGTTCGCTAACGAAAAGACTTTGAAGACTGTATCTTTAAAAATTGCAGGTAAATTATTTCAAATTAATACATTATATATATTAAAGTAACGATTTATTCTTTCCTTATTGTTAATGACTGTGTAAGAAGCCCCGAGCTGGCCGGCAATGCCCAGCGGAGTCCTACTTTTCTTTAGTTCTTGCACGAAACGTTAGAATAACTGCGCCACCTACTAATGGCTAGCTGTGAATTTAATCCAACTATCGGTTATTAGTTATATATATTTATTATCAGCTGAGATCCGTTCGAGTGCATTGCGAACTTACTCAGTTATTGATTAGTAGATGATGCTCTAAAATGCTTGTGTGTAATGTGGTGAACCAAATGGTTTATTTTTAAAAATGTTAAGAACCAGTGAAATATTGTAAATGTAAATTGATATGTGCTTATGTATGTATTGTCAATGGCTTGTTTAAAAAAAAAAATGGTTCATAATTTTCATAACTCGCTAAGTTCCTTACTACCTTATACAACGCACCAAACTAAAACCGTCTAATATTTCGTTGACTTGTTTATTTACCATATGTATTAATATAATATTAAAAGTGTATGCTTAAAAAAATATTAAGCAAATAATATCTTAAAAATTGATTGCTTACAAATTTATATTGGTCAGTTGATCTACGAAGTGTGTCGGTTTCATAACAATGAGCGCAAATAAAGTAAGCCATAAAATTATATTCAATTTACATAATATGATACTTCCTAAGCCGCAAGTTGGAACACTTTTTTTTTTAATGGCTATTATTGGTGGTGAATTTCAAAATTTTATGGTTTCCAAACTACGGTGTTTAAGTACGCAGCCATTATACATATACTCTAGATTTTTATTGATAGCGATTTATTGCTTAAAGGAATTACTGCGGTGATAAGTGTTTTTATATACTTGTGTGTGTGTGTGCGTGCATGTATGGCTGCATAAATTTAAAGCTTAAAGAGGTTTATGTGAATGCTTGAAATGCTGCATTGTGTAAATACCAAAATGGAATTTTCAAATATTTAAGGAAGCAATAAACGATACTGTTAATCCAATTAAACAAAATATATACAATATTGATTTTTACTTTAATGCGATTTTACAATTTAATGCTGTAACAAAATATGAAAAAAATTAACTAAAGATTTAAAGAAAAATATTTTATGCTTTTTGATTTTTATTAACTATTAAAATATTTCTAAAATATACATAAATATTTAAAAACGTTTTTTTCGAATATTGAAACGTAAACAATATGTTAAAAAATATTTAATTTAAAATTTGAAATAATAGCTTAAACATAATTAGCTCTTAATTTATTATTTTTTATAACTTTTATTTCATTTTTTATTTGCAATTACGCCCAATGGCTACGCTTTGTGGTTGTAGCGGTTTAATTAAGCATCAAAGGGTGAAAAATTGTAAAGGTTTCCACACGAACGCACTTAAGAACAATAATTGAGTAATTACTGATTAATTTTCGAAACGAATCGCATTTACTTATGTAATATTGAAGAAAATAAGTGAAGTAATTGGTGATGTACAAAAGTGTGAATTATAGCAAGCAAAACCGAAATATGAAACTCAAAATTAGGTTAAGTTTATAAAGTTATAAATTTTGTAAAAACTGATAAAGAACGTTAACTTTGACTACACTGAAGCTATAATACACACAGGTGCATTTATTATATCATAAAAGGTTATAAACAAAATATTTATATTATATATTTTAAAAATTTATTCGGAGTTTGTAGCATTGATTATAATCTATGCCAAATTCCATGAAGACATTTTGTCAAATAAAAAGGTTTTCTATATAAGGACTTGATTTTTGTCGGTCAGTTTGTATGGCAGCTATATGTAATAGTGATCCGATCTGCACAATTTCTTCGGAGATTGTAGCGATACCTTGGAAAATAATCTTTGTCAAATTTCGTAAAAAACCTTGTCAAATTAAAACATTTTCCAAATAAGGATCTGAGTTTGATCGGTAAATTTGTACGACAGCTATATGCTATAGTGGACAAATATCTGCAGTTTCGACAAATGAGTAGCTTCTTGGAAAGAAAAGAACGTATGCGGAATTTCAGATCGATATCTCAAAAACTAAGGGGTATATACCGACAGACGAACGGATAGGCATTGCTAAATCGACTCAGCTTTTCACGCTCATCATTTGTATATACATACGTTATATAGGGTCTCCGCCAAACTATTTGGATGTACCAATTTCGTGGCAAACTTAATATGATATATCAAGTTCAAGGTGTTATAAGGTTAGGTTGTATCCACCGACAATTTTCAGTAGAAAATGCAAGATTTATTAGGTTGATATTCAAAGTATGTTTATTATGAGGAACAAAGCTAAATAAATATAGAGAATTAAAAAAAAAAAAAATATTGAAAAATAAAAATTTTAAATTATAATTTAATAACATGTTTTTTTTTAGACTCGCATTATACTGTTTTAAGATTTGTTCTTCTAATAAAAGTTAATTAAATATTGACATTTGAAAAATCACCAAAAGTCATTATCATTAAAAATTCAGGAAAGAATGTTTAAAGACTTCCTTTACAAAATTTTGTATTGGCTCTATTGGTAAAACAAATAAAAAAGTTAACTTCCTCACTTCGCTCGAACGCATAACTAAACAAGCATTATATGTTCCTAATGCCATCAGTCGCGTTACTCAACGGTCAACATACGATTTGTCTTTTGAAGGGGGAGTAATACAATAAATTCTTAAAACTCCAAACATAAAGTATACAAAATGAAATGAAAATGTAGAGCATAACAACAATAATACAAATTGGCTTGCGGGAGCGGTAAATATCCTGTGGGAAAGCATAGATTCCACAGCTACGCTACGAATGCGAATGCGTGGGACTTAGGAGAAACTGCGTAAATAAAAACTTTTATGCGCTTAAATAAAAATCAAATCAACTAAAGTATAAAATCAGATTAGTCTTGTCAATAAAAGCAAATAAAGGTATTTGTCAAACCACAGTGTAATGAAATGCCAAACAGTGTGTGCTAAAAGTGTGGAGTAAATATTAATTAAATGATTTCTTGAGAAGAGAAAGCGAAAAAGTTCGGTATTTTGTATGTTTTTTGAACGATTCTAATGTAATAAGAAAATATTATATTTTAATTAAATAAATATTTTACATAATCATATATTTTACTTACTGTAAAAAGCAATTATAAAATTTTTTTTTTCATAAGATGTAAATTTTAAATATATTTCTGCTGTGGTGGAACATACTTTTCACCGAATTCTGGTAAAAAAAATTGTATGAAAAGCTCAGTAACTAACACGTGAGAAATATCTAACATTAATTTTTATTTTTTAAGCAGGTGGCAACTTTAGTCAATTTGTTTAGCTGTAAGCTTTTCTTTTTCTTACTCTGTCTATTATTTTTACTTCTTCTTCTCATATATTTTTATAACATAAAAATTTACAAGATGGCAACCATTCCTTATAAATATTTATTGGAATTGCCGTTTGTCGTCTATTTAGGTAGCAATCAAGATGCCTACTAAGGACTAGCTTACGAGTTTTGACATGGTGCTAAAATTTTATCCAGATGGTTGCAAGGGGGGAAAAATTACGGCTTTTTACCAATGTAGGCTTTCTAATTTAATACTGACCATAATACCTAGTTCCAAAATATACACAAGCTTTGAAGCGATATGGTTAATGCTACTGGTGAAGCGTAAAATTATTTTTATTTTCCAACTGAGGGCACTTTTATGGCCTTTTATGGACATTTTACAACATATGACTCCCTTAATTTTTTTTCTATAGTTTATTATTATTTTTATACCCTGAATAGGGTATATTAAGGGGTAACATGGGTTTACTTGAGCAAAAACCGGCCAATTTTCAATGTTTTTTTATCATATAAAAATAATATTATATATTTTATTTAAACTTTTTAAAACTGTGAATTGTATTTTTGGCAGACGTTTTTCCAAAAAAATGCAAATTTTGGGAATATTTCTCGACGTTTTTTGGTTTTGTAACTGAACAAAAAAAATTCATCATTCAGAACCTTGTAAATTATAACTCGAAGACCTGACCAAATTCCATTAAGATCGGTTGAGTAGTTCGCCAGAAAACTTGACAACCGACTTTGAAAACACAGTTTCGAGACGAACACGTTACAAGTTTTAGTTAACCATAACTAACAGACCTCGAGCGCGCAACTTTTCACGGCTGTATCTCTATAACTATTTTTCGGAACAACTTGAGAATTTAGGACAATGTTCTAGAGATGTTAAGGAATTAAATATATTAATAATAAGACAATAAAAAAATATTTTTTAAAGCTGTTAAAACCATGTAACCTCTTAAGTTTGCTAGGAAGTTTGTAACACCCAGAAGGAAACGTCGGAGAAATTATAAAATATATACAAATATGAATGATCAGCGTGATGAGCTAAGTCGATTTAGCTAGGTCAATTTCTATGGTATGTACGCAAACTAGTCCCTCAGTTTTTAAGATATCGATGTGAAATTCAGCACACATTTGTTTCTCTCCAAGAAGCTGCTCATTTGCCGGAATCGCCGATATCGGACGACTATAGCATATAGCTTCAATATAAACTAAACAATCGAAATAGAGTGCTTGAATGAAAAGCTTTTTTAAATGACGAAATATCTTCAAGAAATTTGGCATGGCTTATTATGCTAGGCAACGCTACAAACCCAGAATATTTTTTTTGAATCGAACTACTATCGCATATAGCGGTTGTGAATTTTAATGAAGTAAATATCAGAATATTTTAACAGCGCATTGTTTCTCAAAATAATCTAACTAACCTCACTTTTATTTTAAAAATATAAACAAATTTCTGATTTCTCAGCATAAGCAAATTTTCAAAAAATAAAATATCTGTCTACTATTGCTATACACTGTATTTCATAAGAAAGAAATTAAATTGAAAGTCAAAAGTGAAGAGACAACTTCAGCCAAACAATATTGGTGATGAGTTTAAGAATAGACCAACAATTTATTTTTATTTGATTGTATGTATGTATGTAGCCAATGAAATTGCAACGAATGGTTGTGCGACAAAATTTACGGCAATTGAAGAAAATCAACAGAAAGTGAACTCCAGTAAAAGAAGGAAGTTCAAGTAAGAAGACGTTGACAAGTTTTTAAGCGCAACGCAACAAGCGAAAAGCAAAAAGAGAGAAAATTGAACTTTCAATTTTAACAGATTCTCGTGCATTTTCCACAATTTCGCTCAAAATAATTATACAATTTTCCTTTTACAGCGGCCCACTGAAAGATAACGCTCATTAATTAATACACAATTGATTATTCCGACTCGCATTTTCAATTACTCGCTCGCTTGCGATGATTTTCGCCGATAAGCTTATGAACCGTAAAAGTGAAGATATGAACAAACGAACGAAATGGAAAATGAAAATGCAAAATATGACGATATTGAAGTCGGCGTTGACGCATAGCCGTCTATTATGAAAATTAAAGTGATTGCCGAAGAATCGATATGTCACACACACGCGCACATACAAACCAACTTGATGAAAGCAAAGCTCAAACGAACCTATATAATTGCCAACCCGAATGCACTGTGGTGAGGTGGAAAAGTGGTGGCAGGTTGGAAATTGCAAAATATTGAAACTCAAAGCAAGCAAATAACTGTAACTCACTAATATTTACACAGTAGAAAAACGCAGTTATTTGCGATTGTAGCTATAGACCGACCGGCATGTGTCTATACCATATGCATGTATGTACGTATGTATATCGGTTTGAGTGTGGGCCAATCATTCAAAGAGAGGCTAATTGAATTATGAGCTCAGACGGCACTCGCTAGGCAAAATAACAGCTTTTATAAATGGCTACTGTATAAATTCCTAGAATTATTAATGTGTAGAAGGCTTGGAGTGTGATGCAAAGCAATTTAGAGTAATTGTAAAAAGTAAGGGCTAGCATTTACTAATTATGTTTCAAATACCAAAAGCCATTTCTAATTTAGATAAAGCATGATAACCTTCGCTTGGTAAAGGTTTTTTTTCTATAGTGCCAAACTTACTGGAAAGTAACGGCAAAAAAACTATTTTACAAAAAAACAAAATTTCTGATTTAATTGATTTAATTCTAGTAATGCCGTGGAAGCAACAAATATACAAGTATTTAAGTTATTTTTTAACATCAAAAACCAAAAACAAGAAAAACGTCAACTTCAGCAGCACCGAAGCTATAATATCCTACCCGAGGTAATTTTTTTATAGCATAAAAGGTTATAAAAATATGTTTATCTTTACTTTGATTGTTCAGTTTGTATGGCAGCTATATGCTATAGCAGTCTGTTGTGAACATTTTCTTCGGAGATTGTAGCGGTGCCTTCAACAATGAACCGTGTCAAGTTTTTTGAAGATATTTTGTGAAATAAAATAAATAGCCATTCAAGAACTTAGATTTGATAGGCTAGTTTGTACGACAGCTATACGCTTTTGTCATTCGATCTGCACAATATGAAGGAAGATTATAGGGTTGCTAGGGTAAAAGTCTGTGCGAAATTTCATAAAGATATCTTGTCAAATAAAAAAGTTTTCCAAACAAGAGCTTGATATGGTTCGGTCCATTTGAATGATTCATTAGACCTGCGCTAGATGTATTAAAAAATTTATAAGGCCATGTCTGTTGGAAATTTCTGAGCGATTTTCGTAGCAATTTAGCTAGATATATATAATATATTTTTGATTTCTCTCGAGTTAAAGGATCTTATAAATAATTTTTGTGATTATTCTTTTGGGAGACAGTACAAGGCCGGATATTATTCCGTACTACGATTATATCGAAGACAGGGAATCATAGTACATTTTGCATCTGGAGGATTGGATCATTGACCTGTTTAAAACGACCTTTGTTACTATTTTATTTTATGCTCTCAAAAAGTGATTCTTTACTTCTTTTACGGCTACTACAAGTTCGTAATTCTAATTGACAAATTTTATTTTAGGAAAAATTAGAATACCGCAAATAGTTTTTGAATAATATTCACATTACACACAACATTATTTCCCTGTGCCTGGATGTCATCAGGGCAATATTTAGGTAGGGTTAGGATTCTTGGCTAAAATAATCAATATCGGCTGTAAATATAAGTTGACTATTCGCGTTGTTCTGCAAGCTAAGCAAAACTTATAACTCTATAAAGGAAGTGTTATACTATCCAGCTCCTCTGTTCCGTCTTCAGTGATTCTAAGGTCAGTCCGGTTGTTATAATTTTGAAAGTGTTGACGTCTACAGCCTTCTTTTCAGTTTCCCAGCGAATCGTCTTTTGATTTGATTTATGTTTCTGGAGATTAATATTCGTTCGATTAATTATCTTAATATAACCTAACTTTATTAGTTATTAAAGAGATTTACCTGATAATGTCTACAAAAATCCCTAATATATGAAATTATTTTTCAAGTAAGAGATGACACATTTGGCATGACATTGAGTGAGGTGTAACTGAAAATATTGAGATAAGAAAATTTTAACAAGAAACTTAAACTTAAATCTTTGACAGATGACCCCACAATTTAAGCTAAAAGTATATACATTAAGACCAGAAAGTTTCCGGAAATTGCTGGCCCGAAATTCCTGGCGTTTACGGAGTATGTTTTCGCGCAAATGCCTCAAAAGGCCCAAATAATACTCTTTATTGACCGTCTATCCCGTTGAAACGAATTCATGATGAACCAAACCGCGAATATCGAAAAAAATACAATTTCGAGAAACTTTCTGGTTTCACGGTATAACATTTTGCTACAGAGTATAATGAACGATTTTAAGACCAAAAACTCATTCAATACCATCGATCAATCACCGTTTCAACACGATTGAGGCCGTAAAAGAAAATTCGCAAAGGGAACTGAGGGCGATACCGGACAGCGCCCACATATGTGTATCGCTTCAGAAGGACCATATTTTGAAGATGATAAAATAAATATTGACGAAGATTAAAAAAATTTTCGTTTTATTTACAATTTTCGGAAACTTTCTGACGTAATGTAAACACATACATACGAATTAACGTATATAAAAATTTAATAATGTATACCTATAAACCCTATTTTAAGCGACAGATGACAAGTGAACTTACGCTAATCGCCGGACAAAAGATCATAGAAATTTTGTTATAAAACAAAGACCTGTCCAAGTAAATAATAAATGCAACTCGCTATTGAAATTAAGTAATCCCTCCCACTCCACTCAGAGTGGTAATCGCATGACAGGTAATATCTGTATTAGTAATATAATGGTGAGCTCTTTTTTGTTGTTGTATTTCATTATGCTATGCAAATGAGCAGCGTGAAATGTCGGTAAATCTCGAACAACCGTTATTGTGTAGGAAAATCGATTATTCGCACCTGGCGGTAGCCGCATCTATCTTCTAATACAGCGCGAGAAAACTGTAAACACTCGTCCGAAGCGAAAACAAAATGCGAAATAATAATTTTCACAATAAAGCCATAAAATTGAGGGAAAACAAATTTCACATTTTAGTTTTGATCTCAATAAAGCGTGCTAATAAAGTGCAAGTGCAGGAGATAATAATATACGAGTAAAATCAAAACTACTCGTCCATATAGCGCTTTAGGCATTATATTGCCAAGGTAGATGTATTTTCTTTATTTTTTTTAAGTTATATGGAGAATTTTCATACTTGAAAATTCCAAAAAAAATTATTTGTATGAGCAATAAGTTAGTTGGAAAAATTGCGGAGACATCAGTCGCTTCAATATATGTATGTAGGTTTACCATCTGATCAAAGCGCATGAGGCAAGCTTTCGATGTCGTCCCGACCTTCACTAAATGCTTTGGTCCAATCAAACACTTGTGTAGAAAGTAGAAAAGTTCGTGATAAAGTAGACACCCCCAAACACTTTTGCAACATTTTCAACGACCCCGCAGCCGTGATTCTATTGGCAACACAAAATTTCTTCTTTTTTTTTGAAATTTTTTCCAACGAAAATATCGCCAGACAAAGTCTTCGCGTCGTAAATAAACAGCTGCCAAACACACCTTAATTGACATAGGGAGATCCAACTTCATAGGAACATTGAAAAGGTTAAGGCAATAATGCCTATAGTATATATATACAATAGCTGCCATACAAACTGAACTATCGGAATTAAGTGAATGAAAACTCTTTCATTTCACGAGATATTTTTACGAAATTTGGCATAAGCTATCTTCTAAGGCAACAATGTAATCTCCGAAGAAATTGTTTAGATCAGATCACTATAGCATATAGCTGCCATACAAATTGAACAATCGAAATCAAATTATTGTAAGGCGTCTTTGTAATTGCGAAGGGTATTATAGCTTCGGTGTTTTTTTAAAAGTTGAACATATTTCCACGGTAAAAAAAAGAATGTCACAGTTCTTGAGTTACCCAAGTTAACGCAAAAGTTGCTCAGCACAAAAAGGCTAGTTAACTGAGGAGGACAATATCCAATTAGAAAACAAAGCAAACTGCTGAAAGCAGTAGTTGAATACGCATTTGATCAAGTATTGCCTAAAAGTTTTACGCAACTTCTCATATTGTTTTAAGTTTTCCAATAACATTGCTCGAACTGTCTTTGTTATTATTCAAGATTTTGTATAACCTGTTCTGTTTTGTTCCAGATCAACGAAATACACGAATATAATGTTAAGTTTAGCCTCAATAGTGTGGCTTTAGTTCAGATTTATTAAAAATTACTCATATTCTTCTGGTGATCATCTTTCAATGGTACCTAACCAAAGAGAGTATCTTGTAGACACTGCATCAATGTAAAGATGTGAGCATTTTTTGAAGACAACTTGATTTGAGTCTTTTTGCGTTATATGAAGAGAAAGTGAATAAAACAAAAATCAAAGCTAAAAGCTGCAGTTTTATTAGCCTCAGTAGCTGATCCACCTCCCGAAAAATCTGAGCTCAAAGTCACCCTTAAACCATAAGTTAAGTTCTTGTTGAGAATAAAGTAAATTAAACTTTAATTGAGTATATATACTTTTTGCTGAAATCAAAGAAAGTTTATTGAAGAAATACACAGAGCCTAATTAAAAGATAAACAGACTATTTGTGACAGGAACACGATAGCTTGTATACTAGGGTGGAGCGAAATACAATTTTTTTTGCTTAGCCTGAGGGTCGAATCTATTATAAAAAAAAAATTTTCTAAAATTTTCTAAAATTTTTTTTTTTTTTAAATTTTCTAAAATTTTTTTTTTTTAACTTCTAGCCCACTAGGCAGCCCACTTACTTTTAAAGTAAATTTCGAGTTAAAATCTTTTTTGAACACAAAAAAATTTTTTTGGTTGAAACTCTTTACATTTATATAAAAATGACCGAATTTGACGGTTTTTGACTTAAAATTTATTTAACGCTTAAGGAAGAGGACTCTCCACAACTTCTAAAACACTTATAAAAAATTTTTACAAAATAAAAATTTTAACTCGAAACTTAACTTTTAAAGTGCCTCTAGATGTTAAAAAGTTTTTTTTCAAAAATTTTTGTTTTTTATAATCTACAGATTTGACCCTCAGGCTAAGCAAAAAAAAAATATATTTTTCGCTCCACCCTATTGTCTACTCCATCCAAACCGAGTTAACTATCTCTAAATTATTTTGGCATATCATTATTGATGGGAACCACTCCACACTACAATCAACTGTTTATTGAGTAGAAATATGTATGTACACAATTCGAAACAATTTCTAAATCAACGTGTACCATTTTGTCTTTAAAAACCACGTGAAAGTAATTAATAACCCTAATTGTAAGCTTTGGAGAAAATTTTTGTTATCATTGTATGTCATATGCCTGGTGTCAAATAAAACCGGAAGGAATTGCGTTTTTATATTAGGCTTGAGCTTTCTACATTATGAAGTATTGTTAATATGAAAATCTAGTCTACGGAATTGCAACGGATACAGAAGTTATATTGGGAGCAAGCCGCAAAGCGAAAGATACCTGTGTAGAAGCTGGGCTACTATTCTTCGCAACATTGCGTCTCAAAAACTATATTGAGCCACAGAGGACCAAAACAATATATGTATATAAAGTGACCTTTTATCTGAGGTCACTCACACCTTAGTGAACTAATCGAAAGCCTGCAGTCGGCAGACCATTTAGTAATAACTTTTGCAGTGATTACTTATAAAAACCGACGCCAAAAAGGGTCGATAAGCTCAAAAGTATAGCTACCGGTTGTTAAGAAACAAATGTGAATATAACGGTAATTTATTTTTTATTTTGAATCCCATTGCAAACACAAACAATATATTTGTAAAATTTTGTTGTTGACTACATTTTTGTTGTTATTGACTACATTATTGTTGTAGTTGTTGCTGTTGACACAGCCAGCACGTCTGAGCTATCAGTTCAAAAACTCAACAGGGTATAAAATTATTGACGGTCTCCCATTTTGTGAAAACAAATCTGCATGCAAAAACAAACAAATGATAGAAATGTGAAACAGTTATGACATAACGGCAAATCAAATAAAATAAAATAATCACACGCGGCAACTCAACTGGCAGTTAGTGGAGATAACGGGACTACGTGCAATCATAACGTAAATATTTTTAAAGTGTCACTTTTGACACTTGTGTGCCAGCCTAGCAAAAAAGCAGCAACAGCAAGTTAACAAATAACACCAAAAACAAAGAA
Organism: Bactrocera oleae; assembly: GCF_042242935.1. Taxonomy (NCBI): domain Eukaryota; kingdom Metazoa; phylum Arthropoda; class Insecta; order Diptera; family Tephritidae; genus Bactrocera; species Bactrocera oleae. Next base: position 59,431,287 of record NC_091540.1, on the reverse strand, counting down.
GAAAGCAAGCAAAATAAAAAAACAGCAAACATTTTGAGACAAAACAATGAAAAGGTGCGCCGGAAAGCCGCCGGAACGGAACGCTGCTGGCGGAAGAGCAAGCCTCTGATAATAAATATGACAAGTGAAAAAGTGGAAACGATTGTTTTTTTTTTTGTACAACAACAGCTGCAACAAAAAGTGCGAGAATTTAAAAATGAAAAAAATAAAAACAAAAAAGGGTAAATGGTGGCAATGCCGCGCTTAGGAGCACAAAAATATATTTTTTTTTTATATAAGCATTTAACAGTTATACATATATGTGTGTGCGTGTGTGTGCATGTGTGCCTAGCATATAGTGACAACAGCAATTTTAATGTGTTGTAAATTTTGCGCAAGAATCCGCTTCATCGCACTTCATGTCAAACAGGCGTAAAATGAAGCGGCGAAATTATTTCACCAACAAACACATACATAAACTTACACATACTTACATATGTATGTATGCATATGTACGCAAGTGTGCAGGCACGGTTGCGCTTTGGTTGTGCCGAGCCGCAGAACATACAACGCAGGATGTGGTGGCTTTCAAGCTCGTCGCGCTGGAATGTGTTGGCGCGTTAAAAGCGCCACGCAGCAGGAGACTGTCATGTAAAACACATTTACATACATATGTACATATACATATGCACGGTATAATATGCTCATTGTACGAGTGGCATAGTGGTGCGTACAAGGGATTCCGGATGCAAAGTCAAACAGAAAGTTTTGTCCACATTCCTCATATTTCTTCATTCCGCATTTGCGGTGCTCAAATGTTTCAACATGACCTGAGTATACTGAATAGCTGAACTCTGCACACTGCACATGGTTCTTGGGAGGATTCTTTTAACAGCTATTTTAAATAATTAATTTATGAAAAAATTTCATGCAAAATAATTGTGAAGTAAAAGCAATATTAAATGCGTAAAAATATTAATAAATTTACTTAAATAAATATTAAATTTGAAAAAATAGAAATCACTTAAAATAAGAAAATAATTTCACATATAATTATAAAATTATAAATATATATATTTTTTCAATTTTATTTGCACTATTTATTGATTTTTATTTGAAAATAAATTTTTTTTTAATATTTACAAAACAGTTATAAATTCCCAAAAATTCAAAAACCAATTCATATATAACAAGTAGCGGCTAAGTTCGGGTGTAAGCGCATATGTATTCCCTACTCTTGCAACTTGTGACGAACAAAACCGGGGAAATATATTCAGGTGTAGGCAAAACTTTTTTTTTAATGTTCTGTGCGTTTCAATAAGGTACTTTACATATCATCACCAATATAAATACATATAAGGAGTAAAGTCAACTAGATGTTTGAAAGTCCTGATATTAGTTATATGAAGGCTAGCGCAAGCTTTATCCATTTTAGCACAAACATGCACCTTTATTAAAAAACACGCTCTCTCAATTGTATTAAGATAACTCACATATTTACTGATATATGCGGTATAAACTCAGCCGAGCTGTTTCTATTGGGTATATTGGGCTAAGAGAATTATTAATAATTTCAATTCATTTTTGATATAAAGGCATACTATTATCTGAAAAGAATTCGCTACGAATTTCTATAATAAATCTAACAGACTAACCGTTATTATCGGTAAAAATTACCTACAGCAACTGTGGCCACATATTCAGTATCTGCGGCCTTGAATAGTTTTGGTCCAACTGGAACATTTTTGATCATGAGGTGTCACAACTTTTGTTGAAATCGGTCGAGTAGGTAGATATGGGTTTTCACCTAAATGTGGGCGGTGACACGCACATCGCCAAATTTAACAATTTAATGTCTTCGGCGCATTTGTTTATAGCTATATCGCACTTTTAGTAGTCTTTAACAAACCCGTTATATGGGCAGTGGGTTGATTATAATCCGAATTCACCCATTTTCACAGGGTGGGTAGGGAAGCCTATAATATTATATTTGCCCCGAGCGATTTTGGTTATTATAACTTCAGTAGTTTAGGAGATTTGTACGTTAATGTGGAGCGAAAAAATTTTTTTTTACTTTTACTTACCCTGAGGGTATAATTTGTAGATTATAAAAAAAAAATGGAATAAAATTTTTTTTTATATCTAGAACGACCCAGCCCACTCACTTTTAAAGTAAATTTCGAGTTAAAATTTACATTTCGTAAAAAAATTTTTGTTAAGTGTTCTAGAAGCTGTGGAGAGTGCTCTTTCTGGCCAATTAAAAGTTATCAACTTAAAAAAAAAATTTGTGGTCAATATTGAAGTTTAAAAAAAAAGTCTTATATGACAACATGCTTTCCTTAAGCGTTAAAATAAATTTTGAGTCAAAAACCATCAAATTCGGCAATTTTTATATAAATGTGTAGAGTTTAAACCAAAAAAAAATTTTTTTTGTCCAAAAAAAAATGTTAACTCGAAATTAATTTAAAAAGGGAGCCTATAGAAATTAAAAAAATTTTTTTGGTTTCAAAAATTTTCTTTTTTTATAATCTACAGATTTTACCCTCAGGCTAAGCAAAAAAAAACAAAATTTTTTTTCGCTCCACCCTATTGTACATTAAACTTATTAGAGGACGGGGCCACGCCCACTTTTTAAAACAATGTCTAAATAACAGCTTTGATTTTATTGTGTAGGCTAGGTACTGGGCTTTATGGGTTTGTGGGGTGGCAATGGTCTGATTCCGCCTATCTGTAATACCTACCCTCCATGGATGCCAAGCAACATGTGTAACAAGTTGCATCAAGATATCTCAATTTTGAGTTATTGCTTGAATGGACGGACGGACAGACAGACAGTCACTCGAAATTCGACTCGTCTCGTCATCCTGATTATTTACATATATATAACTCCATATCTACCTCAATTAGTTTTAGTTTTTAGATACATATAACCGTTAGGTGAATAAAACTATTATACTCTGTCGCAACATGTTGCTCGTCACTCTGACCATTTATACAAGTATATGTATATATACATTTTTTTACAGTGTTGATGCTTTCTGCTGGGTGTTACAAACTTTGTGGCTAACCAGGGTGCACAAAAATGTCTATATATGAAGCCAGGGTGTGCATCAAAGAGTTTTATCTGTCAATTAGTATAGGATATAGCACGAACTAAAAGGTCAAAATGATATTCAGTGATAGATAAAAAAATATGGACAAACTTGGTTCGACTACAATGCCTCGAATTATTCCTTAATTTTTTTCAGATATTGTGAGTAAAGGGTATATTTTTAAACGTTATTAAAAACACGAAGATTTTTTTAATGGTAGTTTACGTCTGTAATAATATACATATATAGGTATGATTAAATGAACCGGAAAATTTTGTCTGGTGCAAATATAAGTTCCTGTGAATGCTTAAGCTCGTTGCTGTTAAGCTTCAAAGTGGAAGTTTTCCTATTGATTTTTTATTATAAGCATTTTTTCGAGGTAAATAACTTAACTACTTAATATTATATCAACAGGTCAAATTATCTAATGTTAGGAGCTTTCGAAATCAGGGTTTTTTTCTAATTTCTTAATTAATATTGTAAATAAGTGGCGAAAAGAAATAGTCACTGTCTCGTATTTTCTCGCTAATTACTCCCAGCACTAACTTATTGCTGTTTTGTGTGAAGCTTTTCGTGCAATAAAAATAACCTCACTGCCATTACGCGGCGTCTAACGCTTTAATGCCACTTGGTAATTTTGTGGTAATTTTTAATGCGCACACATTTTCGTGACTTTCCGCTTTATGTCAGATGCATATCATTCTTTCGCGTGTCTTCTTCAATTTAGTTAGCTTTTTATTGTATTTATTTCGTTTTTGTTTAAGCTCTAATATACGAGCATAAAGGCGCTATGCTCTTGCGAAACTTTAGTCAGCAAAATGTGAAGATGAGAACGCATAAAATTTAATGTTAACTGCAAATTTCTAATGAGAAGTGTGTCTGCTTTAATTTTTAAATATGTCCGAGATGCTTTAATAGCAAAACTGACACGAAAAAAGTTAAAAATGTAAAAGGCATTTGTGCGGAAAGCTCTGTGAGGAGATGACGAGGAGGAGCGAAATAGTTAAGTCGAATGATTGAATGGAATGTATAGATGTATGCAGTATACAGTACAGGAATTATTATACATATCACAAACTATTAAATATGTCAGCTGGATATAGAGCCACGCCGTTTTTAAAAGACATAGCTGAAGTTGGTGGTACTGTCAAGCGATAAAGCATAATATCCACTGTGATTTCCATTGAAGTCTAAAATATAAATTTGGAGATAAAAAACTAAATTTTATTGCTCGAAACTTATAAATACATAACATTTAAGTTCCGATTTAAAACAATAAAACTAGTTTTACTCTGGTAAAACCTTTGAGTTCATAAAGCAAGCTACCTCTAAAAAGTTCAGAGCTGGTTCATTCTGAAGAAATAAAAGGAAAAGAACCATAAATATAATTTATATATATAATATTTTAAACAATTTAAAAATTCTAGTACAACCCTAAGTTTAAAAATCCGAACCGTTAGTTCCTTCCATCTGAATTCGTAAAACATATCAAATCTCTTCGAAGAACAGTATTATTCCAAAATCGATGCAATTTCTTGTACCTTCTGAAAATTACTCCTTTAATTATTTTATCCCTCTCTTAAGCTCTGGAAGCATCTTTTTTAAAAGATTTTGTTGTAACTTTGAAACAAATAACTACATCCGTACTTATTTTTTCCAATATACATTAATATATCTGTCCAAAGATAAAAATCGTATATCTTTGTCGAAAATGAATTAGGCAAGATCATTCCAATATTTGTAGCTTATTATTTCGAGAAAAAAAGTTTTTTCTGAGATATATATTGTTAATGTAACGATTATCAGACATATTTATTACTTTATCCTCAAAAGCTGTCATAGCCTAAATATTTTCTGAATCATAATAGTTAGCAGAGGAGTGAATAACAGTCAAAATCTCCAGAAAATCCTGGGTAATCAAATGCCTGCATGAAAATTACTCATATGTGTATTTTTACAGACATATATTAGTCTAATATTAGGGGATAATCCAGATCCATTACCAGGTACTACCAATTAAAAAATTTAACAAATAAATTTGAGAACTTTCGATAATTTAAAAACCATTTTGTTTAATATAATATATATCGATTAATCGTTTTTCTACTGCAAAATTAATAATTGTACATTGAACGCTCTAAAAATCTATTTAAACAGTAATTCATACTGTATAAACAAATTCAATAAGAAAAGTATCGATAAATATATTTTAATCGTCTGGTCTGGTAGTATTGAAAAATATTCAATGGTTTTACAAAAAATTCATTAAAAAACAGCACAAATATCGAAAAAAAATTCAGTGAAAATATCGGCGATTTTCATCTGAGCACATAAATCGTTTTCAGAAATATCTTTATCGATTTCTTAATGTAATAAAAATAATAAGAATAGTAATAGAAATGTAAAAATAATCGATATTATATGTGAATATATCGATATTTATATTCATACCTATATGTATATTCATCCAAATTTTCAAAAGTTTAAATTACTTGTAACGATAGAGCATTCTTTTGCGATATATTAAATGTGATCAAAAAACTTTGTTCGATTTTTAGCAAATAAATCAATCCTTACAACAAAAATATCTTTTAACAAAATATTATAATAAAAAAATATTGATAGAAAAATATATCGATATATAAAATTATCGATGCCTAAAAAATTAATTCTGATCGAAATATGGTTGCAACGGCTTATGTTACTTTATACCAATTAAAAATTCTATTTTATCGAAATTTCGGCAAGAGAAAGTTAATTTATTTTGTTGCATTTTGCTGAATTTCAAGCACCAAAAGTAAGAAAATTACACATTTTTTATCATCCATCAGAAAATTCCATATAAGTGACGTCTTAGCTGCATTCCCCTAAATTACCGGCATCTACCTTGATTTTGACTCATCTGCTTTCGAAGCAAATAAACTTTTTTAATAATTCCGTCATTTAAATAAACATTTGTGAAGTGGAGAGAAAGTGTGAGAGGAGCATCTCAAACGGTAGTGCGTACGACGTTAATTAGATGTTAAAAATGCACATATACACATGAACATACATATTTTTAAACTCGTATGTGCGTCTATTAGGGTGGTCCTTAGAAAATCAAGTTATCATTATTTTCTTGGCTCCCACTCGATCGATAATAGCCATAAAAATATCATGTACTCGTATAAGTATTGGCTCATAATAGATGTTGTACAAGAGTATTGCAATCAATCATATAAATTTTTTGATCAGAGAAATAGAAATCTGGAATTCGCCCTCTTTGTGACACACTATGTCAAACGGAGCTTATATTTGAAACTGTCGACTATAGTCGAACTTTGAGTTTGGATTTAGAAAATCTGTTTTAAAAACCTTTTTTATGCATTAAAGGACCACCATAATGCAAAAATTGTATACTACAAGTATCATATTAAGCAACTGACAAACTAAATACGAATTTAATTCCACTCTAATATGAGTTTTGGCATGATATTTGAGTTACCTGTCTTCGAAGACATTGTGTCAGTGAGTTGCCTTAAGATACTGACGCGAAACAATTCTTCATTTAATTAAAGAATTTATTTTTCATTAAATAATCTATTTCTAGCAGCTAATTGCTCTTTTATTAGTAAACTTTTAAGACACTCCAACTTTTACTGTCATTTAATTGTTAACAGAAATAATTATTATAAGTAAACCGCTAGAATTGACCATGAAGCCTCCTCTTTTACGCGTCATAAATACTTGTTTCACGAACATAAATAACAGGCAGGCTTTCAACCATAAAAGAGAAATAAGCAACTGACAAAGGTAAACAAACTTATAAAAAGCAAATGTGTGTGTGTCATGATTTATTGTGATTTAGCAGCTTAAATTTGCACCATGTGTCTACTAAAATCTGTCAACACATAAAAAAGTGAAATGAACTTTTCTAATTTCACGCGAAGCTGTGAAACTTTTTTCTTATTGTTGTTGCAGTTTTTGTTGTTGGTTTTGCTGTTGTTATAGGTGCGTATAATTTGTGTTTAAGGTGTTCAGCTGAGATGTAGTAAAGACTATGCATATTAGGGTGAGCCAAAAAAAAAGCTGATATTGAGTTTATGGGTTAAATTGAAGCTTTATAAGAGACAAAATAACAACCCGGCAAGGTAGAATTTTTGGCTTAATTTTAAAAGCTATGAGGTAGTATTAAAAGTTTTCTATATAAATACAATAATACATAGCACTTCTGTTGCACCGAAGCTATAATACCCTTCACATATGCAATAGGTTACTATAAAAAATTTGATTCCGCTCTTTGAGCTTGTATGACAGCAATATGCTATAGTGATTCGATCTGAACAACTTCTTCGGATATTACATATTTGCCTTAAATAATAATCCATGCCAAATTTCGTGAAGATATCTCGTCAAATGAAAAAGTTTTCAGCTTGAGTGCTTTATAGTCTGGTCCTGTGGTTATTATATTGATGACTAATGACAAATACATAAGGTTGATTAAACACATCAAGAAACAGCGCTTATAACAGTCATATCTACTCGAGCCTTTAAAATAGACGCGAAAATAAAGAAAGACGAAACAAAATAAAGAAGGGCATGGAGAACAGAACCAATGATGAAATTCACTACGCAATAACAGTCGGCTGCCATTCTTATTGATTCTAGCCTAAATGTGAGAGTTGTTTGATTGAAATTAAAACTGCTTATCTGTAGGTCCTTAGCAAAAGCTTGTATGTATTGTACTCTTAAAAGTGCAAGGAAATCATTTTTAAAAATAAGGTTTTAGATATTTTCTTAGAATTAAATGAATATTCATAATAATATCTACAAGTTAAAAATTCCAACAAGTCTCTTCTGCAGAATCTGCTGAGCTCTATATAGGTAGAATACTAGTAGAATAGAACAGAAAAAAAAAAAATTAAATTTTAAGAGTTGTATGCGATCTTTAATTACCATGACTATCAGATGTTAGTAAGTAAAAGGCATGCGAAATTATATACGACCTAAGACTGTTAACAGTGACTTAAGAGCTCGAACAATTTAGCTGACGTAAACGTCCAAAAAGTATTGTAACGAAGTTAAACCACTTGTTTCACAGACCCATATCATTTGTTGATAGAAACTCAGTAAAGATTCTCAAAATTCTCAAATAACAGTTTCTTCCCTACGTAATGTTCAAAATTCCGTTATTGTTGAAAATCACGTCAATCAAAGAATACAGCAGAAGGTCAAGGAAAAGGCTACAGTAACAAATTTCATTAAATTTCAAATTCTTATCGATCGCTAGAACTTTTGTTTATATATATATTTTTTTTTTGCAAACTTGTCTTGATCAGATTAGATAAGCATATATCTGGAAAAATTCTTCAAGTATGCTTTCTTAAGGTTACAGCTTCAATAAAATGGAGTCTAAATAACTCGACACGCTTGGAATGAATTTGAGTAAATATTATTTGTGACCATATGGATAAAATGTGCATCTAAATCTAATAAACCCAAAAGACTCTTAATCTTTGACCATCCAATATTCCTTCATGAACAGAGATCATAAGAATCAAACTTTGATGGCTGTATTGTCGTCCTTTGTGATACCAAAATACTCCTTAATGATGGAATAAAACTCTCATAAATCCAAAACATTCTAGTTCCAGAAGATATGAACTTAATTTTTATATCCTGAACAGGGTATAATAAGTTTGCCACGTAGTTTGTAATGCACAGAATAAAACGGCGGAGTCTTTATAAAATATATACATAAATGATCAGCTGAGTCGATTTAAACATGTCCATCTGTCTGTCTGCATATACACGAACTAGTTCCTCAGTTTTCGAGATATCGTTCTTATATTTTACACACGTCCTTTTCTACCTAAAAAGCTGCTCATTTGTCGTTATGGCCGATATCGGACAACCATAGCATATAGCTGTCATACAAACTGCACGATCGGAATAAAATTCTTGTAAGGAATCTTTTGTATTTATGTAGGGTATTCTTGTTTTACCCACTTTTACATTATGACTTTTATATGTCTACAAAAGTTAGCGAAGAAATTTTCCGCTAGCAAATTAATCAGCAATTTTCAGTTAAAGCTTTCCTTAAATCTTATTTATAACCTCAAAATATTGATTTTCCAAAAAACTGAAACATTTTACCACAAGCTATGTATATTTGACTAGATAGGTATAGATATATGTATATACATTTGTATATATTCCATATAGCACTATTCGTATTCATATTATATATACTCATTACCATAGCTATAAATACAGTTATGTATAATCATCAGCAAAATATACTCTTTGATTGCTAAGCATTTCTAGAATAGCGGCATTTCATTCGCAAAACAACAACAACTGTCGTACATTGTAACTTAGTTAAGCCAAATGAACTTCTCTTCTCACTGGCTCAATAACTTAATTTCTGATACCTGCTATTCTATGCAAGTGACAAGTAATCCAATATATGCTTATGATAGTATTACCTAACTGCAATAAGAAATATACACAAATTCACATGCACATTTGAAAGCGAGTGGAAGAAGTTAGTCAGCTCCATGCGTATTTTGAGAACACGTCTTTATGGCTTAATATGCCATGAACGGTATACAAATGTGCTCTCTCCTCCTAACCGCGCTGTAGACTTGAGTCTCCGCTACGAATTTGACGAGTTGACAAATTTATCTATACACTTGTATGTATGTATTGTATATGTGTGTGTGTGTTTGTCGAAAATTTATGCATCGCACAATCGCTCTTTCTCATTGAGCGCCTTCGGTGTTTTGTATGTCCGACTTAACAAAATATCATTACATAAGGATGATGAGCGCTTAGACACACACACACATATTTACATTTACATTTACAAGCGGAAATGGTATAAGCTCCAAAATGTATGCTTTAAAGTGTGGAATAGTGGTAAGAAGTACATAATTGGCCGGGCTTTATATACTAGTTATAAACTAGTAAGAAAAGAGGCACAATTTTGAACGTTATCTTCGAATGCGATCTTAACATTTTGTAGAGGAAACATGTATCATAAAATTTAGTAATCAAAGTTTTAAAAACTCTAAAAATATGCAAAACTTCTTCTCAAGTATTTTTTTTTTAAGATTATTGATGACATCGTTAAAGCAGTTGAATTTGAAGTATTTTCTGGACAAGATTTCATTTTTAATTTTTGGGTGCACTTAAAGTGCTCGAAAACGCTAGAATACCTCTTTTCGATAAACATGCTAAGACATAAGAGTTTTAGAGATATATAAGATAGAGAGAGTGGCAGAAAGAAAGAGAGGAGACAAAAAAGTTATCAAAAAAATAATTTTTTACGTCTAAAAGTTCGAAACTTTACTTTAAAAGTGAGTGGCCGCCTCTAGATATTAAAAAAAACAATTCCAAAAATCTTCTTTTTTATAATCTGCAAGGCTCCTCAGGCTAAGCAAAAAAAAACAAATATTTTTTTTCGCTCCACCCTATTATATATATATTCAACATAATATAATTAGTCAATATTTATTGGATAATATAATGCCTCGCTTGTTATCATTTTATACTTCAAATTTTTGCTACTTCCCGAAACTAGTTCTATAACTAATGAGAGTGATCTCTAACCACTACAAGTGTCCCGGTAGAGTTTAGCTTATAAATAGTACCCTTCTGTACTGTAACTAGCATTGTAACTAGTGCTAGTGATTCTGAACCACTCAATTAACCCACCTAGTTCACTCAAACGCACTCTCCATTAACAATTTGATATTAGAAACGCGTGCATACGCAGACTCAAGCCACTACTACATTGACAGACGCAGTTCACTATTCCATACACACACATACATACTTGTACATATATGTACAGTTGTTACTGCGTTTGGTTGAGCATAGCTGTGCATTTCTGTGTGCGTGCGTACATTTCTGCAGTCACAGCAACTTTCAGGGACAACACACTAATTCGAACAATTGCAACAACAAGTACAACGTCAACAACCGAAGTGTAAATATGTTGCTTTTCCATTGCTCGAAGCAATTTCTTATGCGTTATTGTTTTTGTTGTGCGCTTTTCATACCATTCAACAGCAACAAAATCATACTATGCCAGAGTTGCATTGCTTCTATACTCCCGTTAGTGCTACGCCAAGTTATATGTGTCGCTGCTGTCCTCATTGTTATTCAATATGAATTTATGGTATTATGGTACAAATATCTCACGTGCTTGGGATTATGCGTGATAAGCTTCTCAATAGTGGCTACACGTAGACGCTTAAATGCCTCGCATGCAACATGGTAGCGTTTGGATGACACGTACACAGACACATGTGTGTGTTTGCTTCGCTTGTATTACTTACTCATATACGCACACACGCCTACACATATACTTTTGTATATATATATAACGGTTTTAGTATGTTAATTAGATATATATATTTGTGTATGTGTGTTAGCATAGAGTATACATTTGCTGTCAAGTATTCACTTGGCTTTGCCAAACACCCTTCCCGCACCTCCGCCACCGCTGCTTAGCCATTAATATGAAACAATTGTCCCCGACATTGCCACAAGTCGGCTTTATTTAACAATCAATAATCTCATTGTAATTATTCACTATTAAACCAAATACACTGTATTTGTACATATGTATGTATGTGTGTGCGTGTGTGTATGTGTCTAAGCGCATTGGTGACTCCAGCTGGCATAACACGTGGTAATTAGAGCTGGCCGCCCATTTTAACAGCTTAAATAATGTAATTTCACTAATTAACACTTAGTCAACAAATCAATTGTTGCCCTCTCAACTCTAACGGTCGCACTCTGAGCAATAATTTGGTTGAGAATTATAAAAAAATTTAATTCGATTTAAAGCAAATACTGAAGCTAAGATTATACGGCTGATAATTACAGCGACTAACGGTACATTAATCGAAGATAACTTCGAATATAAGCTTCAGGAATCATGAGCAATATATCATTTCTTAGTAAACTCTCTAATCGATTGAGTAAATTTGCGCTGGTCTGCCACGGAGTAGTATATAGGGTCATAAGAACGAAGTGTTGGATGTTAAAATAAAATAAAACATTCAAATTTGTTAATAATGGATTCTGTCTTTTGTTATTCAGATAACTTTATGCTATTTTATTCATGATTTGAACAGCATATAGGCCAAATGGCCAACAGGGCTCCGTTTGCATAACTCTGTTCGGCTGGAATTTCGACTATAGTGTGCTGAATCTTGTCTTCGAGCTCCTCGAGCGTTGCTGGTTGAATGGCGTAAACCTTTGATTTAACACACTTGTATCGCCGGGGAAAATAATATCGAGGCGTTAAGGGGTTACATCAGTTCCATGGCTTAGAAAAAATCAACCGACTAATAGTTGTGGAGATACAGCCTTGAAAAGCTGTGCTCTCGAGTTCCATTAGTTATAGTCACTAAAATTTTTAAACGCGTTTTTCTCGAAATTTTACGCAGGTCTTTGATATATAATTTACAAGGTCTTGAACGAAGGACTTTTTGTAGTCACCCCAATAGTAACAATTTTGTTTGTTGGCGAAGCCATTAAGCCAGAAACGGGCCTCATCTTAAAATATGATTTTTCGGATTTCCGGATTTTTCAGAGAACGTGAATTTACGTAATAATCTTGGTCAATTTACAAGCATAGTACCAAAGCGAAATGATATGGCAAACCGAAATAAATCCATAAACAAACATAGCTGGCGGAGCTATCAAATCCACTGCATCCCTTTTGGTAGACGCAGACTTCGTGACAAACTTTATATGCCCTGCTCTGGGTATAAACATTCGAATACCCATTCAAGAAAAGTGTAGCAATAAGTTAGATTTAGCTATCGGCATTGAATAAGGTGGGAACTAGTTACTGTCATTCAGTCTGTCTTTCAAGTATATCCCATATTTTCGAAAAAGTCAGTTCTGATATATCTAGAGAAGGTATATCTCTTGATCAAGACAATGTCGAGGTTTTCATGACTATGAGACTAAAGGTAGATAGATTACTGTCTGAAATATTTAAATTTAGTAGAGAATAAACATTTTCCAATCTACAGACAGATTACTCGTACATTTTACGCCATTTAAACTATCATGAGATTATTTAATACTAGACAAATTAAAATCTTCAACTTCCGGTTTATATAAAGGAGACAAGACGAAGTATCTTCAGTTAAAAGTAACTCAGTAATATATTATATATTTTATTTTGATGCGGCATGCGTTGGATCGAAAATATTTTATGAAGAGCGTTGCCACCTGTTTGTAAAATTTAAGTGAATATAATTGACAAGATTAACGATTTATTACAGTATAAAATATTTTCTGAAGAGGGTTGCTTAATTTTAGTTGAATAAAATTAATTTAAGAACCTTTAGAGATGTAAGAAGGCACATAGTTAAAAAATTTGAATTATCTAAAATATATTCTGAGGAAGTTTGCCACCTTCAAAAATTATTTAATAAAATTATTAAAAGAAACTAAAGAATTCATATAGCTATTAATAAATTGAAAATAGTTTTGATAAAACAACATTTCGATCTCGTTACCCAATTATGTTTTGGGGATGATTTTTTTACTGAAATAGTTAATGATTTATCGAACTCCCATTTTGGTTTCGAGTAAGCAACTGTTATTAAATTGTCAATTAGACGATACTGAAACTAGTTCTCACCTGGCACATAGATTCACCAATTGTTTAAGTTCAAAAGAAATGGCCTCAGGTAGCTACATATAATATTATAAGCGAAACCCAACATTTCATATTTCATGAAGACTCAAATAATAGTTTATATGTAACAAATAAATTAAGATTTTATAAGTTAACCGGCTAAGTCATAATGTATTCTATTTTTAATGACGTAAAGGCTACTTATTTATGTATATTTATACTTTTAACTATAAAATATATATTTGTAAAATGGCAATTTTGAACATGTATCTTCAAAGGAAGTCAGAAAGTCAACGTTCCACTTCAGCAACTTACACTGACGCATATGCCAGATAATTTTCATATTTTATTTAGTTTGAAAAGTTTAGCATGTCTATATACATTTGGGTGGTTCGAAAAAAAAAACTATTAAGTGAAAATTTGCACAGTCTTAACTGCAAAATCGATAAGCCTAAAATCGAGGATATCACGTGCAATGATATATGTTTTTTCCGATCTCGGAAATTTCAAAGAAGAAAAGCCACGAAAAATAAATTTTAGGAATTTATAAAATTTAAGGGAACTCCTTTACATTATTGGACAAGATACCAGCTTTTGTTTCAAAAATTATTATGTTAGCTTAAAAGTTCATTGAAAGTTCAGTAGCGTAGTTTTTTTTCGAACTGATAAACCAAATTGCGATCAAATGTTGTTTCATCAATAGGCTTCTAGTGGTGTTGAGTTGAGCTTTATTTTTTACTTTCTAACTTGGCGAGTTTTTCATAATCGAGCTTTTGTTTGGAAAGCTCGACAAAGAAGCTTTTGAGCTTTACAAGTTGTATGATCATGAAAAATAAATGAACAGATTTGATAAACTATTGGATAAGGCGTTGGCATTTTTTCCAAATTTTATTATGTAAGCTTATTAGTTCATTGAAAGCTCGAAAGGAAATTTTTGTTTAGTGAGTTGTTTTGATGTTTATTCGATAAATTGAGTTGAGTTTGTTTACATATTACCAACATAAATGTTTCTCAATCGAGCTTTTGAGCTTTATAAGTTAAACGGCCACGAAAAATAAATTAAATGAATTTATAAACTTTTAATGAATTCTTATGCATTATTAGACAAGATGTTAGCTTTTGTTCCAAAAATTTGTATGTAAAACAAAAGTTCATTTAAAGCTCGGAGAAACAGTTTTATATAGCTTTTAAGTCCGTTCCCAAATTTCTTGGAAAGAAATTTGACAATCAGAGCCTAATAAATGTCGAAACTTTAATTTCTTCGGTCGAATCCGAAGATTCTAGCTTTAAGACATCATCTACAATATTAATAAAATCGGTCACAATATAGAAACATTATTTTTTACTCAGATATCCTACGGCACAGGTTTTAATGGTTTAACTTTAAGAATTTTGATCTCTAAAAATTTGATGTTAAATTTAAGTACCTCCCTAATATTCATGATTTCAATATTTTCCATATGAGTATATAATATTCTAAACTTACACACTCGTGTCCTTGGAAGTTCTCTAATTGTAGCAAATAAAGCGAAGTGTGTTACGAATAAAAATATAATTTTACATTTGCGTATGTATGTTTGCATTATGTTCGTAGCCCGGATGCCATGTAAAGTATCCAACATCTTTGCAAGCTCATAAAAAGATGACGATGTTTAAAATTACCCAATTTATCACATCGACGCTATTGGCTGTGACTTGGTTCAGCATTTGGGTTGCCCAATCAGTGGACTTACTTGCACATATGATTATGTAACAAGTGAACTCTTCATAATGCATAATTTATAATACCCAAAACGCTGGCTGTAAGCAAGGAATGTCTATGTGATTTGCGTCTAAATATCAAATGGCAGCATGAAAAGTTGATAGCTTCAAGGTTTCGTTTTATAAATATATAATATACAATACATAGTGGAACGTAAAAAATATAAAATTTCCGGTACTATGAAAAAGAATAAAGGAAGATTTAGAAATGTAATACGTTATCTTGCGGGCGCTAAAATTGCACTGAATAGAGTTATGCTATTTGGATTAAATAAGTTTTCTGCATTTTTTTTTTTTTTAGATTTTTAGCTAAAAATTTTAATGATTAAGCTTTTGTTTATGAAGCTCTTAAAGCAGCTTTTGGGCGGTACAAATGAAACGAGTACTTAAATTTCTTTAGATTGGTGAATATATTATTAGAGGAGTGTAATTTTCTTTAAATTAAAGGCTATGCCTAGTCAATGTGCTTTGGCAGAAAATACACTAGATTTCAAAGAGAATTCGTCCCTGCCTTTGAGAAAATAATTTTCGAAAAATTAATATAATCGAAAGCTCTTCTGAAAGCTCTTAAACAAGAAGAGAGGATAATCGAAAATTATTTCGAGTTTAAACATTAGAAATATATATTAAAAAAATGCTTATTGCATGGGATATTTGCAGATAATTGTTTTCTTTTCTTAACATTTGATTAACCTTACTAGCATTCTCTGTGCTAATGTTTGCATGATGATAAGATCTCTCCTACGACATTCTTTAGAACATCAGCTTATATATTATATTACGCCAATCCGAGATTATACTACATCAAGTTTCTGATCATGCTTAGGTATTTGCTTTAGATTAATACAAGTATCTATAAGACTCTTGAACTATAACTCATCGAAGTTCCAAAAAAATTTTCGTGAGTAGGTTTAGGCTGGAAATATGATTGTGATTTTTTAATTACTCTATCAGTATTTTTAGTTTTACTATAAAGTTGGTCGAGTGATCGAAACTTATTTATAGTTATTGAGTATATATTTTTCCATGAACTAAAAATCTATACTAGTCTGAATATATGAATTAGAAAACTTGTTCTGCTCGAAAGCAGTTTCTTAAATAGCGTAGGCTGATTCTGAAGTTTAAGTTTCTACGAAGTTTGAAACACCCAGAAGCTAAACCCCCTAGACCCAAGGAGTGTATATATATACATAATCAGCGTTACAAGCTGAGTCGATTTAGCGATGTCTGTCTGTCTGTCCTCCTGTCTGTTTATATGCCAACTAGCTATCTTGAGCTATCTATCTGAAATTTTACATATGCTCTTTTCTCACCAAGCAGCTGGTCCTTTGTCGGAATAGCCGATATCGGACCACTATAACAAATAGCTGCCATATACACTGGTCGAGTTCTTGTATGGAAAAATTTTCTATTAGACTAGATATTTTCGGCACGGATTATTTTTTATAGGTACAATCTCGAAATAAATTGTTTAGATCGGATCACTATAACATATAGCTGACAGATCGAAATCAAGATAAATATCTTTTAATACCTGTTTATGCCGTAAAAAACGCTCCTGTAAGGTAGCTACGGTGTATAGGTCAAAGTAGATACAGCACCTAGGTTCTTTCGCGAATGACGTGGCGTAGTAGCCGGTTTTCAACTTATCAAAACAGTATTTCCAGTAACGTTCATTAATTTTTAAAGATGGCATCTTCTTTATCCAAAGATTTCATCAACTTCAAGTTCTTTGGTGCAATCCAACCTTAGAATGTCATTTGTTCTACGATGTCTGGTAGTTTATCCTCTAATAACCGGTATAAAGGGAAGAATTACGAGCGAAGGAGAACCACTTTGAGCAAGTGATAGAGAGGGGTCTTTAGCTACAACTCGCAGAATCCGGAGATGAACAGCTGATTATATTGCCAAGCAACAAATTTAGCTAAAGTGAGGTTAAAGCTCTCAAATAAAGCAAACAACTTAAGCTAAAGACAAATGTATGCTCCGAAATTGCGAAGAAGTGATATTAACCATATCGTCAACTTGGGGTTACCTGCAATGAGCAGACGAGACATAACCGGGGGATTTCACTGAAAAAAATTATCTCGCATTTAAATAAGCAATTGCAAATAGTTGACCTCGCATTTATCTAACCTATTTTATGGTCATGCAAAAACAAATGGCAGCAAGAGCGAAAATAAAGTGTAAAAGTAGTTGAGAAAATAATAAAGAGCCAGATCATTTGTTGCCGCTGCATCATTTCGCATTCACCCACAAAACGGAGCATATTATTGCAGCAATAAAAATAAATAGAACAGCATAACACCGTTAGCGTTAGCGTGCCGCCTTGCTTAGCCACTAAAAAGTCAACTATATTTATCATTTCTACACAAAAACACACACACACACAAAGCAGCAAATGTATAACGGTATAAATAAATGCGGGTAAACATGAATGCGCATTTCATTGACTGAAGCAAAGTGTTTACCACTTGCTAAGTGAAACTTTCCGCAAACAATATACAACAACAACAACAACAATAAGCCAACAAACAAACAAAGTCACAAGGGTAAAAAGTGCATTCCTATTTCATGGTTTGTTGTTGCCGTCGTGAACTGGTGCATTTTGTTAGGCGACTGCATTGCTGAAACGGCAGCGAAGCGCTTAAAGAGATTGTGCAGGGAGAGAGTAGACAAGGCTGTTGCAAAATGTCTACAAAACACGAGAGCCTCCAACACACACACACAGCTTTTGCAAATGCTTGCCACACGAGCGGCTGCTTAGGGTGCAGCAATTCAAAGTTTGTGGCACAAGTTTTCTATTTTAGACACCCACAACATCAGGGCATGTAGAGGGTGGTACAAAAGCTGACTAATATTTCAGATTGTAAATCTTGGTAGAAATCGGTGACAAAATTCTCGTCATCTCAGAGCTTGCTAAGTTTGAGTTTCTCTCTTGTAGACATCTCCTTAGAGTTGTAAAGCGCTCATTGCGCTATCTTCATTTGATTATAACAATTGTATGAGTTTATACCAGTTGTTTGTTCGATTTGCCACTTTTTAAAAGTGGTCGAAATAACGCTGGTTTCAGTTTGTTGATAAGTTTGATACAATACATTTTAACTATGCAAAATAAAACCTTACATTTATTGAGAAAGTAATGAATTTCTCTTTACTAGAGCTTTATAAATGGGCATAACTGTAATGAAGTATTTTCGTAGATATCAATTTCTTTTAGGAAACCACTTTATGGGCCACCCTATATATAAGTTGCAAGTGGTTTTGTCTTACAGCGTCTTCGTGCCTATTACTTTCACAGCTATTTGCGGCTCCGACGACTTCTACTTAGTGCAATATCTAAATGTGTGTGTGTGTGTGTGCAGGTATTTCTTGCCTGAGTATTGGTTGGCTTAAAACTTTCCACTTCCAATCCATACACCATCTATGTATATACATAGGTATCTATGCTGTGCTGTTCTGTGCTATGCAAATGTTTTATTTGCCGCGTAAAATATGGATGCAAATACCAAAACAAAAACAAAAGCAAAAACACTTATTCTGGCCATTTCTTAGACGGCAACTTTGAAGCTGGGCTCTGGTGCGCTCCTGTGTCTTCGCCTGTGTGTGTGTGGGTTGTAGCTTGCCAGTAAAGTGAATTAAATTTTTGAATGAATGATGTTGTTGTGCTGTCCTATCGCACAGGCTATAAATATTTTTCCAACTGAGTGCAAATTTCTTTTGCCAATTTTCTCTTTGAACTTCTTAAGTGTACTTTGGAGTTTTCTCCTCCGGGTCAGAAGTTTGCCTAGGCGGCGCCCTTGCCTATTTTATATATGGTATGTATGTATGCGTGTTTTTAAGGGAGTTTGCGGTGAGTTAGATAAGTGGTAAGGCGGCTTGTTGTGGCATGCTATTTATGAGCGAAATTATTTATATATTTGTTTAAAGTTGATCTTGTAATATTTTAGCTGTCCAGACCACTTTTGACGCTATAATAAATTGAAGCATTAACTTTGAATATTCAATAAGCAATTTATTGGTAACACAAGTTTGATGCAGTTTTGACTGTTATTGAGAGCTACCTAGGCTTAAGAGGAAAATGTAGAGCACGTGAGAGAATAACATAGTTTAATATACTGTTAATAAAGTTTTGAAATGAGCTTTTTTATGGTTTTACTATATAAAAAAGATTATATAAACCTGTTGAGAATTACAGTATATTAGTCGTAATGAACGAAATGGATTGAACAAACGCACTGAAGTTTTTTTATTGTCACATACTCACATTATGAATGGTCATATCAAAGTTTAGTGACCTTTAGTAGTGTAAAATTTTTTAAAGGTTTTGTAGAATTCGAATACTTACAACCTAATTACTACTACAAAGGCTGGATTTACGTAATTTTCACAGTTTCGATTAAACTTAGAAAAATAATACTGTAATATCTCTTATGTTCCTGTTAAAACGGGACTTACCGGCCCTCTTATAAGAAATCATTTTCTAGGGTTCAAAGGTTCATTCCTTGATACTTTGCAAAGGCTTGCATATTTTTTTCATTTAAAATTATATTATTTATGTAGAGAAGATTAGGAATGGATAATTCATGGATATATTTTCACTGTGTCTGTAGCTTAAGCTCGCTTAGCGCTTATCTTGAACTGCCTTGACCACTAACTTGACCTCGCCAGGTCTTTAGCTTGTAGAATTTAACTGAAACATTCTTGATCCTTAAATGAAACTCTCTTCATTTCTAGCTCCACCAGTTTCGATTGCTAGCATAAAATCGCTTGACCCATAATCTAAACGACATTGATCCTACTTGATCGCGCAAGTCTCCTGCCTTGATTTTTTTATGACTCTAAACTGGACCTCGAGTGATCTCTAGCTGGACCTCACATGAGGTCAAGCTAGCCGAAATTGAACTATAACCGCGCCTACTTCCCAAGTGACACCATTTTAAACTACGGTAGATTATTAAATTAGTAAATACAACCTCACCACAAATAGTTTTTCTAATATTTGTCGACTTTAATCTGGAATTGAACCATAATTTTCTAGCGCTTAGATACCGGATATGTGGAGCTCAAAGACGATTACTGACTTTATACAAGAAATATCGGTCAATTTGAAAGAAATCTTAACGAAACTAATTGGGCATATTTATACGATAGTAAAATGGCTTTTTGTCAAAAGGAAATCAAATTGGTTCAGTACTTACTCTAGCTTCCAAATATTTAATATTATATATAATATAAAGCTATTTAAACTTCCGGTTGACTTTACACCAAATATATCTGTTCGGTATATTAATGAATATTATGAAATTCAGAGCGTGCCTTTTTGATGTTATGTCGTTACACAAAAGGTGGATAAAATAGGGTCAATACTTCCCCTATCCCCTATATACCGTACACCAGACAAGGATTTTCACACATCTTATTGACTTTTGACTGCAAATATCGGTCAATATGTGAGTTAACTCAATGAAATTCGGAAAGAATATGTTTTTTTTTTTGAAATGGTGCCAAAAATTGATAAAATCGGGTTCATGATAATCCTCGATCCCATATACCTAATATAAAGATTTTAGAACTTCTGGTATAAGCTAATGAGGCTGTCGAGGCACTATACCGAATATATCAATCAATATGTAAGATATCTTAGCGAAATGAAGTGAACATATAAAACTGTGTATATGTACCATACTTTAATGGCAAAAATGTGTAAAATAGTCCATGAATTACCCCAGCTGCTATGTACTAAATATCATGATTTTCATTATTCTAGCAGACTTTAAGCCGCCTATGTCGGTCAATGTGTGAGTTATCTAGCTAATGCAATTGTATAAAAAGTAACAAAAATAACTACAATTTCTTTAAGGAAATTTAAAACAGAAATTGTCTCTCTTAACTATTTCAGTGATTCCCTCCTTTATTTTGTTACACTTTGTTGTCACTTGTTTTAGCTAACTCTCGTGGTTATGGCCAATGCCCAAAACTTGTGTGTGAATGTTTTACAATTGTTGAAATATGGCAAATTGTGTCGCTTCACTTTTGGAAAACTTTCGAAACATAAAATAGCCAGCGATTTGTAAATGCTAAGAGTTTCAGCAATAAGTGTTAGTCGTCGGTGGTCGATGGTTGGTGGTCGGTGGTTGGCGCTTGGCTGCCGGCTGAAGCACTTTACTCCTCATATGAGCGAGTACGTGACGCTGCGGTTGCTTCCTTGGAATTTTGAAAATTGCATTAGATGAACAATTTTCAAGCGACATATTTGAGCTATATACACATACAAAAGTACATTTATTGGTAGAAACTTTGTGGCAAATTTTTTTCAAACATAAAATTGGCTACTCAAATATTTCGTTCTGTGTGTATTTGTTTTTGTTTTTTTTTTTTTGTGGAAGAAGTACAAGTTTGAAAAAGTGAAAAGTATATACATATGGTTTCATATATAAACATATATTTTAGATTCACATGTGCGTTTTGTTTCGTTTAATATTTGAAAAGCGCCAATACTTGATTTAGATAATATAAAGTTCGCTCATATCTAACATGAGTTGTTTTTCGCCGAAAATAGCTTACAGCTTTTGTGAATAATTTAAACACACATACAATTTTTGGATTGTATTCTATCAACTCTTTAATATTGATATCTATACCAAAGAGTACTTCGAAAGTGGCCTATTGAGCGCACATCACAATTATAATACACAATTATTCTAAAATGTTAATAAACACCGTATTCCTTGGTAGCGTTCGCTGAAGGTCCTAAAGTTTTGTAAAGTATCAATTAAATGATATTGTAGCTCTTAGTATTTAATCAAAAACAGTTGAAAATGCGGAAATTATCTGAATTCCTCAATTAAGAGCCTATTTGGACTTAGTACTAACCTAACTTAATGCTTATAGATTGTTGTATGTAGTTTGTTACACTCCAAAGTCAAGGCCGTCGAAGATAAAAAATTATGCATTTTCAAGCGAAGTAATTTTTGTGTGTACTTCATAGGAATGTAGAGTTCAGGCTTTAGGCTAATTACCATGGAAATTTTAAAGAATTCACTTAAATTCTGACGCCTTCCGTGATGCTTCTGATAAAGGTAGCGTGTACAGCATTGATAAGAGTATAGAAGACGTGACAATAATCTAGATAGTCATGAGAGCAAAGCTTTTTCCTACCATCACATTGTGTCTTTCGAACTTGACTTCAATTCAACTTTTTTCTTTGGTATCATTTAAATAAATATTTTCCTTTTTCAAGATAAAAACTTGAAAATAATTACCTATCGCTTTCCCAGCATGTACTTTCTACTCAGTTGAATTAATTTTTCTAAAATCTCGTAGAAATACTTGCTAGAATTTAATACTGAAGGTGTTTCGGAAACATCACAGAAGGTTTAATAGAGACACACGATACTTATGGTGTTAGCAGTTTTTGAATACAAATCCGATCTAAACAAGATCTAGAATATAAGAAGAAGTAAGACGGAGAGGTAAACAACTGAAAAATATATTTATTTATCCATTTTCAGTACAATATACATATCAAGAGGGATCGCAGAAAAAATCAGACATATGCAGTCCATTCTTTTCGGTCTTTCTTCTATTTTTATTAAGCTTACCATCGAAAAAATTTTATTGTCAATTTATAGTATTGTGAAAAATTCATAATTACTTTTCGATTCATGTTTCGAATGAAAGTACAGCTAATGAATCACTAAGACGTCGAAAAATTATTATGAGGAGTCTCTTTTCAACGAGATCGCAAATATTTCGTATTTCTCTAAAGTAAAGAAGCGTTAGACATAGAGCTGCAGACTTTTGCCGCATATAAAAATATGAAAATTTAAAAAAAAAAATAGAAATAAAACAGAGGAACTTAGAAAATGCAATAAAAGTTAACGGCTAGCTACTTTATCCCCAACTACCCCAATTCGGATCTCTATAAGTCCGTTCTGTTTTAATTTATGATTTTAATTTATGAACTTTTGGAACATACATAAATGAAATCCATTTCAAGGTAATCCAAACGAATCTAAAGATATAATTGATTTTCAAAAGTTTTCGAATTCGATAACTAGTTAGTATATAACAGTTGGCTTCGATTCGCCAAGTGTTGGAGAGTAGCCAATCGAACAAACTATACAAGATGTTCAAACAAGCAAGCAGACCTTGTGATGCAACACTGCGCTAGCAATTGCTTGGGTGCAAGCGCAATTGGTTCCTTTAGTTATGTTTTCTCTAAACTATTATAACTGATTTTAAGTCTGGTTGCTTTTAGAAAGATAGCTTATATAAAATTTCGAAATTTTTCAGGTTTCAAAACTAGCTTTTCATTAATATAAAATTTCGAAAATTTTCGAATCTAGTTTTTGTTTATAATATAAGATTGTAATAAATCAGATCAACCAGAGAAATATTCAAAATAATTTAGAGATTTTAATATCTCAATCAACTGAATTTTTTTCTTTCATAACCTTAAAAATTGCACAAATGCACTCAATCGCATTTAAGTATTTCTAATAAATATTGCAATATCTAACCTTAAAATACAGAATACATTCATAATGCCAACAACAAAAAATTGTTGTATGCAAATAAATTTCTGCTCACCTACTTTTGCACCTTTGCACCGACTGTATACACTCTAACCCATTTTTGTGTAATAATTTTTTAAAATTTATTTTCGACTTTATTCATATATTTAAGATTAACGTTTATCGAATCCGAAAGGGCGTTTGTACTGTCAGTGAAATCCGATTATGCCTCCAGCAAGCAATGAATTTTCCGTTCCGCCGCGGTGAGTCCAACGCTTTGTTGTTGCCATTTTTTGGATTTGTCCGCCAAAATTCTAGTATTTGCATTTGAATTGCGGCCAAATAGGTCGAACTGGCTGCCAAATGCAGGGAAGCATAAAATAAAGTGTTAAAAAATGGGAAAAAAATGTAATTCGAGTAAACATTTTAAAATGGCCAGCGGAGTTTTGACATTTGAATTTTAACTGCTGCGAACGAATTTTAGCAGATTCATTATTTATAATTACATATTATTACACAATTTTTAGAAGAGTTAATATAAAACTATTGTAGTTAAACACATTGAATAACTGTAATATAACTGTATTTAGATTTGGTGTTGGAAATTATTTTCCACCATAAATTAGAGTTATGGGAATTAAATAGCAACACCGTAATTAATTCATCGCAAGTGTGTAAGTTTCTCGTGCAAAAAACGGCATATCTTCAATAGTTATTTTTTCATATAAAAAATTTAAAATTTTATTCAAACTTTTAATTATTCTAAAGATCCATATTATACAAAGACTTTGTGAAATTTTTGAAAGAAAATTTAACTGCCAGGCCCTCGGAAAGGTGGCTCCACAAAATGTTGCTATAAACATTACTTAAGTTTGTAAAGAGCGCTATAAAGACATAACGACTGATTTTTGGAGGTTTAATTTAAAAACAATTACTTTAATTTCAACACCCATTATTTTATAATATTTAACGAAGTAAGTGGCCTTAGCGAAGCAGTTATTTGGCGCAGCTAGACTTCTTTCTATAAGCTATCTTATTAAACCGACATTATTTAATGAAAAATATTTCAAGTTTTGGCCTCTTAAGAATCAGAAACCTTTGAAACCTCGAATTATAGAATACAATACTATGATACGGTCCACGAAAAACATATGAATGAAGCCGAGTTCCATTAACAATGACAACATTTGTAACTAATTTGCCACTTACATCTCTGATAAGTTTTTGACCGTGATTTTATAGGAAGCTTCTTCGTGAGATTTGTCTTTGTCTGCTCAATGGCTATAGCTATTATTAAAACTTGTTTCATATTGGTCGTTATAGGGATTGTATTCAGATTATGCGAAGTAAAAATTAGAATATTCAATCACAAAGCAACGATTTAGGACTGCTTATTAAGGATTTCCAAATGGTGTGCTATACTAACAAAATCAATGCCTTTTAGAAGCTCCTTATTTCGGATTCTTAATAACTCCCTTTACTTTTTATTAATTCTTCATATTTGAGGTGGTTTCCATCGGATTTAAGCCACCTACGTTACAGATGTAGTCTATTTTATTTTTTATAGTCCGATCAAGATATTCTTGTTTCTTCTTCGAAATCATCTTACTTGCAGAAGAAAAGAGCTCATTGGGGTACCAAACTTTGCAACTTTTGCTCTCGCAAAATCGGAATTTCATAGAAATCACAATGGTATATAGTATACCATACGGAAGAGCTACTTGACCATTCTTCGGGATTGTTGGCTTATACATACCTATATTCATTATTTTCTATTATAAAGAATGTCACAATTTTCAGAACTTTCGCCAGCTTTTCGGGGAGAAAAGAACACTAACTTCAGATCGATATTTCAAAAACTAAAGGGCTAGTTCGCGTATACAGAGACAAACGGGCATGGCTAGATCGACTCAGCTCATCACGCTGATCATTTTGTTATATATTTGGTAGAGTCTCAGACGTTTCCTTCTGGGTGTTACAAATATCTTGGCAAACTTAATATACCCTTAGGGTATAAAAACTAGTTAACTAGCGTTACCATCTATCAGTTAACAAAATTGTGGTACAATAAATAATAAAAACAATACAAATTAAAATGAAATTCCAACACAAAATATTTGGAAACAGGATTGCCAAGTTTTAAAAATTTATTAGTTAAAAAACTTTTTTAACTTAATTTTTTTTTTCTTATATGAGAAAATAATTTAATTTATATAATATATTACTCAATAACAACAAAATAAACAAAAATTTTAAAATAAGGTTGCCATCTGTCAATATATTAAAATAATGGCACAAATTAGGTATAGGAACGAAAAACTTAATAAAGGAAACTGAAATAACATAGCTAAATGGAATCCAGTAATAGTATGGATCAGAGTTGCCACATTCAAAGTTTTTGTTTAATAAAACATAAATATTTTTTTTCTTTTATTATTATTTATATTTCGAAAAACATTTAATTTAGCAAAAAAATAATCAAAAAAATTAAAATAAGGTTGCCATCTGTCAACATATTAAAAGAATGACACAAATTGAGTATAGGAAAATATAATACCTATATAAATCAACTAACTAAATGGAATATAAAAACAAGCTAAATGGAATCGAATCTTAAGATGGATCAGTGTTGCCATAATTAAAATTGCTTTTTTAAAAAATAAATATTTTTGTAACTTAATTATTATTTATATATAATATTTTAAGTAGATTTAATAAATTTTTGCGCACAAACTTTCTACAATTTCTCTTTAATTTTTCAGCGCTTCGGCAAAAAATTTGAAAGATTTTCTACAAGCGCTTCTATGGTAAGTTTGTTACTGCTTAATTTTGTTTTTTGTTTCTTTGTTGATAACGATTTTTTGTCTAATAATATTGCTTTTGCATTGCAATCAGTTAAGCAACATTTAATTGCACTCTTCCACTCTTTGTGTTTATTAAAAATTCATGTCAATTTGAGACAACCAGCACATACACACACACACGCAGACATACGATTCGGAAACTCCAATATCCGCTTCTTCGATTGCACCAATTAAGCAACAGCTTCCCACATACGAATATTATTATACAGTAGATGCAATAAGTCATACTGTCACAAGCAAACAATGCACTTATTGCACACACATAACCGCTATTAAAAATTCATCGAATCTGCTTGCAACTAACCGAAATTTTACATTTTCATTCGAGATTTCGAAAAGCACAAAAGCTGCAGTTCAAAACAAACTTTGATGACACGCACACGCACACACACGCACACAAGCAATTTAAACATGCATGCTAGATATTTGCATACACTTAGGCGCACACACTCATAAGTGTTGATATTTGCTTGTGTGTGTATGTATGAGTTTCTTGGTCTAAGCATGCAACCGATGATAGTAATTTCAAGCTTGTGTTTGTACATATGTAAGCAACTACTTGCATCCCCCTCACCGCCGCATCAACCGGCTCGGGAGCACACCACCTGCTCACCAAATTAGAATTGCAGCTAGTAAAGGTACGGGCGTACGCATTCATGTGGCCTGACTTGTTTGCCAGCTTCTGAAACAGTTAGTTGAGCACAATGCAACAGGAAACTGCAAGCTGTAAGCTTGAACCGGACACGGAGACAGCAACCAAAATGGAAACGGAGACTGAGACAGCGGCTGTGTTCGGAGCGGAGACAATGGTATTAGCTGGCCAACAGTAGTGCCGCAGAGGTGTGCGCACCTGCATTATTTACCCGAATCCATAGCAAGGCTTGGCACAAGCACACACATGCAGGTGGCTTTATTTATGTGCAGCAGTTGGCAAAGTTTGCTAAATTTGTGGTGTGACCGGGGTTAGGTGTGTGTGGAGTGTAGCTTAAATGGTAAATTCACTTATAAGCCACAGCAGACCGAAGCCGAATCAAATCAACAAACTGCACTGAAGTCGGCATTTACCTCTAGATGTACAAATATACGAATTTAGCTATGACTATATAGAGATATTTCGGTAAAGTTGAGACTGTACAGCAGTGGATACAAAATTGGATACCAAAAGTTGTAATTTGGAGCAAATGATTGTTTCTTACTAAAAGAAAAAAAGTTTAAATATTTTTCTATAAAATAAATATTGAAATATTCTAATAAAATTTTAACTTTACACCAGTGGGCATATAAATAGGTATCAGAAACTGTGAGTGTGTAAAGTAAATATTTTTTTGTGTGAATGAAAAAAAATTTCAAATATTATTTTATAAAAGAAATACTAAAATGTACAACTAAAATTACAATTATACAGCAATTGGCATATAAATAAGTGGCATCAGTTTTAATTTGGAGGAAAAAGTGTATTTTTTTATGTGAAATAAAAAAAAATTTTTAAATTATAATTTATAAAAAATATATTGAAATATTAAATTAAAGTTCCAATTATACAGCAATCGACATAGAAATGGGTACCAAAAATTGTGATTTAAAGGGAACATTGTTTTGCTACTCCAAAAAATTTGAAAACAATTGATTCAATTAAAATTACAAAATTCAAATAAAATTACAAGAATACACCAATGGCCAAAAGAATAGGTACCAATTGCTTTGAGAAAACAGTGGTTTTATACAAAAATTTAAAAAAAAATTTTGAAGTAATATTATATTTTATACATGAAATACAGAATTACTTAATTAAGAATACAATTATACACCAATGGGCATAGAAATAAGTACCAGAAGCTGTGTTTTGAAAGAAATTGTGGTTTCGCACTAAAAGAAAAAAATTTGAAATATTTTTTTTAAATGACATCTTGAAATATTCAATTAAAGTTTCTGTTATAAACCAATGAGCATAGTAATAGTTACGAAAAGCCATATTTTAAAGAAAATAGTGTTGTTTACCAAAATTCAAATAATCAAGTATTGTTTTCTAAAAAATGAAGTAAAAAATTAGTAAGGGAGGTATAAATGCGGTTCGAACGGAATGATAAATATTATTGTAATTTTTTTATAAATGGAAAATGTTACTATATTTTCAAAAGATAGTACAAATATTTTACCTATAGATGGCTACGAGACTATTCGAAACTATTTATTTTATTATTAATTATTATTTCATAAGTGAGTAGTCATGTGTTAGAAATAATAAGTGTAAAGCTGGTTTCCATCACTCTACAATTCCTTCAGTAATAGAAATAAGAGAATGAAACTAACGGGACGCTCAAAACCATTATGTGGGAAGTGTACATGGCTGTGGTTCCATTCTGTTTATTTTCAAGAAGGACTCAAAACAGTAATACTACACAAGACGAATTCGGCGAGATTCTGCAAAACGTTGCCTAAAAATATAAATGAATCCTTACCACTGATAAAAAAAAGTTCAGTTTTAGCAGTTTCAAGTAATACCCTTTTGTTAGAAGTTAAACGTTTAGATTCAACTCTGTTCAGATTTTATCTAGATGACATGGTGTTTAGACGCTCGCAATATTTTTCAAAGGTAAAATAGTAATAGCCAGTCTTTAAGACTTTAGAATAATAACTTCATATTATGTAATACATTCTTTTTTCAGTAATCATTAAATTATTGCTAAGGATCAGTAAGTCTATGTATGGCATGACAGCTGGCCAGTATAACTTAACCTAACATAGTCTTTTTTTCGGAAAGTTTCACTTATCTTGAAATTACTAAGTTCTATTGAAAATTATACATATTTTTAAGTCGGGTAATTGGTTTAATTGAGGTATTGTCTTAGTATTATTTTGGTGAAACAATTAAAATGTTTGACTGTGAGAAGAATTTTCAGTCATTATATTGCTTAAATGATAACAAAACTGGCATGTTTATTAGGGTGGATAAAAAAATGCGAAGGTGTTTTGCTTAACCCGCCTAACGGTTTTCTATTTTATTCTTATAATCAAATAGAAAAATTCATATCTCGCTTTTAGGAAATTTAATGCTTTTTAAAAAAGATTAATAACTCTTTTTTGGTAAGCCTAACGGTTTAAAAGATATTAACGGTTGAAGTTTGATTATTTGAAGGCAAATTTGATTTTTTCTTTTGAATTATAAAACTCAATGAAAAATATTTTAAATAGCAAAGCTCACAGTCTAGTAGGAGATTTTCTGTTCTACAAAAAACATTGAATTTTTTTTTACCCACCCTAATGTAAATATTGTAGTATAATTCACACCGTGTACTATTATTTTTATATATATATATGATATTTTCAAGCAGAGCGACAAAATTTCTTGCTTATACTTCCTTACTTATCTTGCCATTTATTATCGTTTTTTATAAAAATATGTTTCAAATATCCACCAAATTAATTTATTTTCTACTCATCTAAACCAAATCAAAAAAAAAAATTTATTGCGTAAACTCGTTCAAATTTTAGGAATTTCCATTATTTTAATAATAGTGTAACTATTTCAATGCCCATAGGTGTGCAATTAAATATGCGACAATAAGAAATATGAAATTCTGATTGCGTATACGCACTGGTGTTTCACAGCTGCTATTATTACACACTACTCACTACTACAAACACACTTGAAAAACAATAGCAATCATTTGCGTCCAACCGTCCTTGACGAAACAAGTGATTTATTGTTTTTGTTAGCTAAATAATTTACTTATTTACATCTTGCCAAGAATACTGTTATTAACACAAATACGATTTGCAATATGAAATGTCAATCTTACACCGATATTTGC
This sequence comes from Bactrocera oleae, assembly GCF_042242935.1. NCBI lineage: Eukaryota > Metazoa > Arthropoda > Insecta > Diptera > Tephritidae > Bactrocera > Bactrocera oleae. The sequence goes on along the minus strand of NC_091540.1, from coordinate 59,400,609 downwards.
CACCACTGCTGTTGCATTTTTAAGTGCAACATTGCAACACTGTATCATCATCATTGCTTTGCAATGTCTTGTGCCACGGCAGAGCTTTGCAGTTTGGACAACAATCATTGCAAACCACAAATTGATTTTTCGGAGCTCATGAAGTGCTGACATTCTGTGGTTAATATCTCAGCATTATACCCGCCTCTGTTTGTGTGTAGTATGTATGTAGGTGTGCTTGCAAGTATTGTGCATACAATATAAATTGGTTTCCTTGTTAACATTGCAAATTCGATTAACAGTTAATTAAGCCCCCAGGCAACGGAAATCCATTTGTCGATTTCTTCGCAAGCAATGCTCATATTTACAACATTCAAGTACACCATATTTGAATAAAATATTTACGTTTTGTTTATTGGCAATATGCCATTATTAAAAATGAATTTAATTTATCAAATATAGTGAATCAAAGACAATGATGAGTGCATGAAATATTTTTTTGAAGGGAAAAATATTAACATTTACTTCATATTTAATGTAGATATATATACATATATATATCATATATCGTTCAGTTATTTACACATTTATCTATGTAATTTGTAATTAAATCAAAGAATAATTTATTCAGGCCTATATAAACGGTATTTATAGAATCAGTATATTTAAACTTTGTTATTCGATATTGATTCAAAGTATTTACCTTCAACTTTAGTGACACAAAATGGACCAAAAAATCTTTCACTCTCAAAATACTAATTTATAGATTTTCAATGATCATACTCATTTCCATTGACTTGCAATTTACTGACAAATCATTATAAATAACAAGTGAGAAAGGATTAAGTTCGGTTGTAACCGAAAGTTTCATACCCTTGCAGCTTGCAAGGAAGCAAGACAGAGAGACACCTTCAAATTTTGGCAAAACTTTATACCAAACTATGGAAATTATTGCCGGGCCCTCATTCATTTAAGGAAAGAGGATAGACTGTTATCAAAAAAGAATTATTTCTGAATTTCATTCAGATTTCTAACATATTGACCGATAGTTGCGGTATAAAGTGATCCGGAGGTTCGCAAATAATTATGTTAGGTATATGGCGGCTAAGGAAAGTGTTGACCCGATTTAACCCATTTTTGGCACAAGTTAAAGAGCAATTTCGAACAGTTTTGGACGTAAAATGAAATACCTTGAGGGCACTATTTGTGCAAAGTTTAACTCTGATAACTTTATTGATATTTGATTTGTATACAGTAAAGTGAAAAAATTATACGGAATTTAAAAGTTTATTATGTGGAAATTAGGCAAAGTTATAACCTAATTTTGCGTGTCTATAAGTAATGTTTGGATATATACGCACACACCAAATTTGGTTGAAATCGGTCGAGTAGTTTCTGAGATAAAGGATTTCACCTAAAGGTGGGCGGTGACACGCCGCTTGTCAAATGTTGACACCAGATCCTAAAAAGCCCTTCTCTGCCATCCTGGTTATGAAATTTAATGTCTCTGACACATTTATTTAGTGAGTTAACCTATTTTTTAGTAGTTTTCAACATAAACGTTATTATTATGGAGGTGGGCGGGGTTAGTTTCCGATTTTACCTATTTTAACAGAATTTGAATTTGTAAGTAAGCTTGATATATCTTAAGCGGTTTAGAAGATATATACATTAAAAAATGTAGGGAGCGGAGCCACGCCCACTTTTAAAAATTTTTTTACCACAGCTCTCTCTGGCTTCTGCGATCTTCTGTCCAAATTACAGCTTTACATCTTAATTTGCGGCTTACAGGTTTGTTTAGAAGTTTCTGCGCTCGAAATGGAAAAATAATGCTTTTTTACGAAACATATTTTGTTATTCAATATAATCTCCCTTAACTTCAACACACTTATTCCAATGATCCTCCAATAATTTTATGCCATCCCTATAATGACTTTCCAGAAGCTCTGCAAAATACCCGTCTACGGCTGTAATAGCTTCTTCGTTCGACAAGCCGCGCTTTCCACGTAGGAATTATTTCAGGTTTCTAAAGAGGTAATAATCGCTGGGAGATAAATCTGGTGAATACAGTGGATGCTCAAACAATTCATACTTTAATTTGCAGATTTGTCATCAAAACACCTTTGTGAGCAGCTGCATTGTCTTGATGAATAATGATTTTTTTGTGCTGCAAACCAGGTCTCTTCTCAAAAATTTTTTTATCCAGCTAATCCCTAAGGTTGCTCCAGAGTGGACTGAACAATTCCTTCGGAGATTGCGTTATTGCTTTAGACACACGCCAAATTTCGTGAAGATATCACGTCAAATAAAAAAGTTTCCCATACAAGTACTTAATTCCGATTTTCAGGTTGTATTGCAGCTATATGCTATAGTTATCCGATATCGGCGATTCCATCAAATGACCAGCTTCTTGGGGAGAAAAGGACGTGTGCAAAATTTCAGATCGACGGACGGACGGACATGGCTAAATCAACACAGCTCATCATGCTGATCATTTAAGTATATATTTTATAGGGTCTCCGACGTCTCCTTCTGGATGTTAAAAACTTCGTGGCAAACTTAATATACCCTATTCAGGGTATAAAAATTGCTATTTCTTGGTAAGACCAACAAACTTTTTAACCAATCTGTAGTTATGGCGCATTTAAGAAACTGTTGTTTAATGGCGTTTTGTGGTCGTGGCAATGGTCTGATTCCTTTGCAATACCCACCTCCCTTGGGTGCCAGGGAATACGCGTTCCAAGTTTCATCAAGGTATCTCAATGTGTACTCAAGTTATCGCTTGCACGCACAGACGGACGGACGAACAGACAGTAACTCGGACTTGAACTCGTCGCATCATCCTGATCATTTATATATATATATATAACTCGATATCTGTCTCGATTAGTTTTAGGTGATACAAACAACGGTTATGTGAAACATACTTGTAACTATCTATCAAACGCTGTAGCAACATGTTGCAAAAGTATAAAAAGCTAGCGGTTAGCTTTAAACAAATTAAATTTATTTCTACTCACAAAATAAATATTAGAAAACAAAAGCATTTCCCCGCCAACACCCAATTCTCGCTTACCATCAGCTAAATGAAGTCATTTGTCCACCATCAAATGGACGCAATAACAAACATGACAGACGACCACTTAATTGATGGTCGCTCAACTTGGCTGCTCGGCTGGACCGATGCAGTAACTGTTTGATGAGATAAAGAATGGACGGATGCTCTTTCAAACGGCATTTTAATTATCGCGCAGGAAATGCGCAGAAACGACTGACTCTGCATACAGTTATATATATATAGGTATATATGTATATATATATAATGAAATATATAGGTATTTGGTTGTATAGATAAATGTATGCAGCTGTAATGGGCAGCAATTCATATGCCAACTAAGTAGATTTAAAGAAGAAATAAAGAGAAATCGCGAAAACCGTTGGCTGGCTGTCGCGCTAACGACTAAAAGCGAGATTAATCTTTTGAAATTGAAACTAATTGCCAGAAATCTGCTACAACGACAGCCTGTTAATGAGCAGAATGCGAAATTTTAAGCGAAATAGTAATTGAAAAATGGTCGCCAAGTATTTAAATGCACTGTATTTGCTTTACAATTCTACATTTTCTTAGCTTCGAGCTTTGTTGGAAACCAAGTAGAATTATTTAAACTATTATAAGCTTCTCTTTGAGGTTTAATGTATATTTTTAAAGCTTTTTTCTTTGACGCATTTTTGAAACGGGGGTTTCGCTAATAATATCGTGCATTGCTATTTTTTTATTTGATTTCTTGAACACATTATATTTACTATGCGTGATTTTCCGAAAACTGAAATGGTACATTAAAAACGGGTTAATTCAAGCTTAGATTTCACAATGGAACTTTCAAGACTTTCTTCAAAAAGACAGTCTCAAATTTCAGAAGCCATGTTTTATAAGACTGCTAAAAATCTACCGAAGTACCGCTTCTACCGAATTGAAGAAATTTTTTAAAGAATATTCTGGGTTTGACATACCATAATTAAATATTAATGATCTAACAACTGCTAACTGGAAACTTATTCGAGTACTTTGATATTTCCAAGACTTGAAAATATAAGTAAAAAACTTTTAAAAAGTCAGCTCAGGACCTTGCCGCGAAGTTTGCAACACAAATTAGAAAACGTCGGAGATCTTATAAAGTATATACTTGTATATAAATAAGTAACATGATGAACTTAGTTCATTTAGCCATGTCCGAACTAATCCCTCAGTTTTTGAGATACCGATCTGAAATTTTGCACACATTCTTTTTTACCCAAAAAGCTGGTTATTTGTCGGAATCGCCGATATCGAATCGCTTAAGCACATAGCTGTCATACAAACTGATCGATCAAAATCAAGGCCTTGTATGAAAAGTTTTTTTATTTGAAAAAATATTTTCACGAAATTTGGCAGCGATTATTTTATAAAACGACGCCACAATTCCCGAACAAATGGTTCAGATCGGACAACTATAGCTTATAGTTGCCCTACAAACTGAACGATCAAGTCGAAGCCTTTTTATTTAACAAGGTATCTTTACGACAGATTTGTTTTGATTATTATTCGAGGTAACGGCACAATCTTCAAGCAAATTGTTCCGATCGAACCACTTTAGCATATAGTTGCAATACAAACTGATAGATCAAACTCAAGTCAACCTTTTTAATTTAACGTATGTTCTTGTTTGAACAATATTTGGCCACGAAAACCATAATATTACGCAAGACCTCTTGCTCTGACCCATGTCCTTAAAATATCTTAACTGAGTTTGAATCGCTCCTTTCTCAAAGAAACGCTGAACTATAAATAACTATAATAAATCGTTTCCTATCATCAGTGTAGATGGAGTTGTAAGTGCTTAATAAAGAAATTTCAATTTTATCTTGAAAAAAATTTTTCTTAGAGACTTTTAAGAATAGAGCTCAAGCTTCTTTTTTCATTTAATTAGACTACAACTATTCTCTGCAGAATATAGATCACGCTTCTTTGTTCATTTAATTAGACTGCAGCACCTTTTTGTGAGTTTTCTAAAACGTTAACTTTAAAAACTTGCTTGACTTATTTTTAGCGGACGATTTAATAACAGAACTCAATTAACTTATCTATTACTTTAAGAGTAAAAAATAGGGTTTCATAAACTGCGCAAAAAATTTGTTAAGACTGTTCAATTAAGAATGCACGGTAGTGGCTTTTATCAATTTTTTTTTTCGCCACGACTACTTCGGTCGCCCATGAAAGCTCGGCACGCCTTTATACTGATCAATTTATTAAAGATTCCTTTTTTAGTCATATTATTCAAAAAAGTGTCTAGTTATATTCGCTATCATATATGTAGTATACCCCATTTAAGTACATTAATTTTTTTACTATTATTTTAAATATTTCTCTTTTTTGTACCAGCTTCCAGTTCAGTAGTTTTTTTCTAACACTCAATCAGTGGAATTCACCTTCAGCAAATATTACCCTTTTCACTTAATTGATGTGTTTAAAGAGGGGCTTGTGATGGCTTCATTTTGGCAGTAACTGGCAGTTCGTTTTTTATTAAATGGTTCTCAATTTCTCTGGTGATTGACATGTTTATTTGTGTTCAACTTGACCTTTTTTTATTGATTGCACCGAAATGTTGGCATTTATTGGAAAAGACCGTTAGTTACGCATAGGCAAAATGTGTTTTGGGTGCAAGTGGCGTTTCAGTCCGAAAAACACAAATTAAATTGGCAGAGAGAGAATGACAAGTATGAACGATAAATTTTAAATTGAGTGGAATTGAATAACTGTTTAATAAAAGTTGGCAAAATTTACTATACGAGTGTATGCAGTATAAATCTAAAAATTCTATAAAGTTATGTTTATATTTCGGGCTTTATATTTTTTAAAGAAATACATATATCGGTATATATATTCATAATCTTGAATTCATACACAATTTTTCGGTTTTTCTTGCAAAATTATCAATTCGTAACTGATTATATTTATTTTTCGTTTCAAAATTGTAAAAATTATTTTTTCGAAAGTATTTGAAAAACCATTGTTTAAATGTTGTCAGAACCATGTATTGAATAGAAAATATTATTTTTGCATTTCTCATACGGAAAGTAAAGTAAACGGTAATTTAAATAGTTTCGTTTGTTGAAAAACTAATCGATTTAACTCAAAATTATGAAATCTTTCGGTTTATTATTTTCGAAAAAAAGTATTATTATTGAATTTCGATAGGCATATATCGAAAATATTAAATAAATATTATCGTATAATCGTTATTGAAAATTTTGTGAATGTATTAAAAAAATATATTAGTTACATAAAATTTAAAAGGAAAATTACATGTATAAGATGCGCAATATGTCGCTTGTAGGCGACTACTTACGTCAGATGATCCGTTGGTGACATTACAGGTCCGATTTCGGAATTTGGCTATAAGTGAGCAGCTCATAGTAGATGATTTCCTGCTAATCTCACCAAAAACATAGCAAAAACTTCCTTACCTTTAATCCTGGCTTGACCATTCGTATGCGCCGACTCACCACAGTTGGACCACAGCTATTTTCGCTTGATGGTTTTTTCTTAAGTAACCCACTTTTCATCACCAAAAACCATCCACTCCAGAAATGAATCGATTTTCTTGCAAATTAGCGACGATTCGGAGAATCAAGTTTGGTCCTTGAAGTTTTTACGTGTTTTCTCGAGTGGCAGCCAAGCATCGAACTGCTGTTTGTATCCATTCTTACTTAAATTATTTCAAACGGTGTTTTGCACAATGTTTAGCTCCTGGGCATTCGAAACAGTGCTTACATTCGAAACGGACTCGACGATTTCCATTACTTGATCGATATTTTCGAATCTTGGCCTTTCAGAACGTGGTGCATGTTTGACATCAATACTACCGGAAGGTCTATAAATTAACTTTCAAACGCCATTTTTAAATAAACTTGTTTCTAAAAAAAATTATTAAAAAAAATTTATATCGATAATACCGAAAGCAGTAAATTTTTTTATCAATATTTTTCTTAAAACATCGAAAATTTTTTGAAATTAATAATAGTTTTCTTATTTTCTGCTAAGAAAATATTGTCTATGAATATCGAAACGAGTCAAATTTATTCATCGACAATTAAAATATCGATAATATGTTATCGAAACTTTTTCGATATTACTGACTCTAATAATAATCGATTAATATTTGTCTAATCACACAAAAAAATTTAATTTTCCGATAAATTTATTATATTTAAAATATCGATAAATAATCATCGAAAATATATCAATTATAAATTGAAAGTGTCAAAATCGAATAGTGGCACACTATGCTCTAATAATTTGTATTTATTTATAAGTGTATCAAAAAATAAGGGGAGACCGAAAATGAATATGATTCTGAAGAAGAACATAAAAAATGCATATACTTATGCCAGTGATTACATAACGTTGCCAAAGCATTTAAGCATTTCAAAGCAAAAAAGAAAACGACTCACTTTCTTCAGTTGGAGATAAGCCCAAGGCACTCTCACTTTAAACACATTACCAGCTATTGTGCGGCAGCCAGCGGACCGTTGAGTTAAAACGCCAACAATTCAGGTCATTGTCAGCGGCTGAAATGGCGCAAATTCCGGCTCTCAAGTATTACCTTCCGCTGGGAAAATACATTCACATTCATACATACATTCACCTTAATGTCGCTAGAAGGCATGAATAGAAAACCACTCGGTGTGTATGTGTGTGAAGGAGCACTTTCGCTTACAAACTGGAGCAATTGAAAAGAGCTCAGCTTAAGCGATACAAAATCGCTGGACCATGATAGGTACCCTATATGTATAGAACATACCTATAAATGTATATTTAGGGTGTATGTATGTGTGTTTGTATATTTTTGTATGTGTTTGTGTGTGTTTGGTCGCTTATGGCTGCACGTGCCGCTCGCTAGTCGAATATCCGCCAAGTGTGTTCTGAAGGAAATTGTGAAATTGTGGTCTGTGTGGTCATTAGGTATGGATTAGACGCTCAGTAAGAACTAAGTAACTCCGTGAGCACACACTACAAGGTGACTCAAATGGCTATCATTGTTCTCCGTGTTTCATCCATTCATCTATTATGGTTATATGGATTCGGCTTTCCAGCGACAATGGGCTTTGTTAATGGCGCTGCTGTCGTTGAATGGCTTTGTTGTTGTTATTGCTGCAGATTTCGTGTATTTTGTCATTTCGCTGGCGAAATTTCTAAAGCTTATCATAAATGGCGGTGGGTGGCTTTTAGTGGCATCATAATAGATGCAATAACGGCATAGTTGTGCAACAGCTTTATGCTTTCACTCGCACAAACACACACACACACATATATATTTATAACACAGATATGTTGGCTTCCTAATAACGGTACATTTTGTATTATATAAGCGTTTGAGTACTTACATATTTCGGTTACGGTTAATTAAATTACCTTTACAAGATAATATCGAAATTGTTTGGATCCCTAAAATTTCAAGCACACACGCACACATCCATACTTATCACACAAAACACACAAAAACGCTTTGAAAATTTTTCAGTTAATTGAATGGCATTTCAGGCAGAAGTAAAGCGAATCACATAATGCTTTTATACACGGACAATTTACTCTCAATGAATATATGTAACTGTAAAGGAGTGCTTGTGTGTGCGCCAAAGGCGGTTGACCAAGTATACAAATACATATACATACATTATGTGTATTATAAACTGAAATTATACCTTTTTTACCAGCAGTATTCAATAAGTACCATGATTTTTCATATTTTTATGAACCGTTATGAAGTGAAACTTCTTTATATACTTAGGTAAAATTTATCGAGTGCAACGAAATTATGTAACGCAACAAATTACCGTCACACACGCAATATACAAAGTGCAACCAAAGCTAACGATAATCCGATTTAATTATCTTTCATAATTTCACGTAGTAGTCGCATTATTTAAACAAAACAGCTAAAATGTTGCCACCTGTTTGAATATTTTAGGTAAAATATGTTTATAAACAATGAAAATACTACAATATAATTATTAATTCGAAAAGGTTACATAAGACCTTTTACAAAATAGTGGTACTATATTTAGTAGGGTTGCCACATGTTTACAAATTCTAATTCAATAAAATATAAAATAATGAGAAACACGACATGAATATTAAACTGTTAAAAGCTTACAATATTTTTTGATTGTTATACAGCTGTGTTCACAAAAATAGCAGTGCGAGAAATGCAATCAAGTAATGTTATTTTTTTTCAAGTTCCGTTACGATTATTCCAACGTCTACGCATTGTTGTTGTAGAATGGAATGTGTATAAGGAAGAAACGAAAAAATCCCGTTAGATTTGCGAGATTTAAGCAAATGAACAACTCTTTTTGCTAGAAGCACCAGTCTTTGGCTGTTCATTAAAATAGCAGTGCGTATCTTGATAAGCCAAAAAAATTTTGTTAAGACGTTTAATTGCAGCAAGATAAAAAATGACTTAAGCTTGAATGTTAGTGGCGTTACTAATCGGCGACGTCTTAAAGAACAAAATCTCAAAGCGTGCCATCCACGAAAAGTTCCACAGTTAGCCACCAGACATGTCAAAGCACGTTTGGAGTTCGCCAAAAGTCACCTTAATTGGCCTTATTGGTATATACATACATTAGGGTTGAGCGAAAAAAAAATTTTTTTTGCTTAGCCTGAGGGTAAAATTTGTAGATTATAACAAATGAAAATTTTTGGAACAATTTTTTTTTTATAAATCTCACTCACTTTTAAAGAAAATTTCGAGTTAAAAATTTTTTTAGTTTAAACTCATCCCATTTATATAAATATTACCGAATTTGACGGTTTTTGACTCAAAATTTATTTTGACCCTTAAGGAAAGCATGTTGTCGTTTAAGACTTTTTTTAAAACTTCAATAATGACCACAAAATTTTTTTTTAAGTTGATAACTTTTAATTGGGCAGAAAGAGGACTCTCCACAGCTTCTAGAACACTTATCAAAATTTTTTACAAAATATAAGTTTTAATTCGAAATTTACTTTAAAAGTGAGTGGGCTGTTTAAAAATTAGATGTTAAAAAAATTAATTTTTTTTCTAAAATTTTTTTTTTGCTCCACCCTAACATATAATATATATATATATGTATTTTCCCAGAGTTCCTAGAAAGTGTTACCACCTGCCTAACTTATTGTGTTTTTTTTTGTTCTGACTTTGAAGCAGTTCTAAAAACTCCGTTGAATATTTTTAAAGAAAAGACTTTTGTTTCAAAAAAATCGTATGCAATAAAATTTATAAAATAAGCGCAATATTACAATATGAATACAGCAGTAAAGCGATTTGAGAAAGCTTACAATGAAATTATTTTCAAATGTAGTTGCCACATACTCAAACATATAATATAGATGAGAAATTGCAACATTAGTTATTAATGAAATATTTTAATTCTTTAGAAAAAAATTATTTCCAAATAAAAATATTTCATATACTATTTATTAAGTCTTAAACTGTTGAGGTTTAAGGTAGGTATTAGTTGGAAATATTACATATGTAGAAAGCTTAGCACCTATTGAAAAATTATAATTCTATAAAATTTCGGAGATAAAGAAAATATAACAATGTGGATAATGAACTAAAAAGATTTGCCATTTTTGAAGCTCAACATATTTTATAAGGGTTACCACTTATTCAAAGATTTTTTAAAAAGTTTTAAGTAATTTCAAATATAACATAACACTTTAAGCGAAAATATTTTTGAGCGGAGTTGCCACATGTTTAAAAATTAAATTTAATAAAACTTACAATTTTCTCATTATTTTAGGTAATTCATTTATATTTTTTCCACCACTTCCATCTTTTATACAAGTACGAAATTTTAACCGCCATTCGAGGTAACCTAAATCACTCTTAACTCGGATGAAAAACTTGCACTTTTACTTAACATTATACGAATAGTCATTACCATTATACGCACTTAAGACCATATTGCGCAGTGAGAACTATCCAAAGGGTCACGGGTGAAGATTATGGAAATATAATCCTAGATATCTCACAATCTTTAGGACCATGGGTCAAAAGTGCATGAGTTTTAATATATCTGACTTCAATGTTTATAGACTAATACTATGAAGAAGTTAGTATTATAAGTGATAAATTTGTTCCAAGATCCAAAGGACGATTATCTCACTGAACTCTGCTTAGCAGGCTTTTAGATGATCAGGCAAAATAGGCAGGCATCGCCTCTAGGTGTCTCGACCCTAATATAAAATGTCGGTATAAATGAGTTTGGAGCCACCTTAAGTTTAATTAAAACACGTTTTCGGAATCCAGAATATTCGACTAATATAGTTCAAAAATTATTATAACCGTAATACGACAGGCAACAGCAGTTAATGCACACATACATGCACATGTATATACACATATATAAATATATATTGTAAATACCTGAAACAATTTGGAAATGGCAATAATTCAGCAGCAAGCTGGAAGCCAAATGTTAATTTCATATGCAAAGCAAATCGGTCGGAGGTAATGTTAATGTTTAATGCCTTCATTAAAACACATTGGCCAAACCTAACCACAATACACACGCGCACACACCCAAACACCCACACACACACATGCTTAAACTCGCTTGCCTGACTTTTTGGCATTTCAACTTTTCCGCTTTTCGACTATTTGCATTTACAGTTACGTGTTAGCGGGAAAAAAACATAAACGCAAGCACAATTGCCGTTAAGTTGCATTTACTACATGCATATGTGGCATGCAACAGCACAGCAAAGCAGCGCTTTAATGCTTTTTGTTGCACCATTGTCATGTGTAATTAGAAGTTTTTGGTGGCATGGTAATTACATGCGTCTACTAAACAAGCACGCTCACACACACACATACACACATATCTGTATATTGACATACTCATACATACATACATAGGTATATGTACGCTGGGTGTTTGCGCTGCGCTAAGAACGTCGGTTAGCCGCACAACTGTGAGGCATGTTGACATCATTCTCGGTAGCGGAAAATTTAATTTGCATTTTTGAATTTGAATTCGGCACAGTGTTGCCATTAGGTCAGAGATTTCGGTGTTTTGAGTGGGAAATGTTGAAAAGCAAATAGTTTTGCTATGAATACAATTATATTGAGGTTATGTTCTTGTATCTTTATGTATAACACCATTTAAAGTAGAACATATGTAAATTGCGTATATAAAACATATTTTGTATATAAATAATTACGAGTAAACCGTTAACTGAAGCTGTATCAAAACTAAAATACCCTACACAAAAATAAAAAAATAAAATCAAAACATTTGATTTTGTTCGCTCAGCTTGTATGACAGCTATATGTTATAGCAATTCGATATCGGCGTTTCCGAGAAATTAGAAAATTTTTGGTAAGAAAAAGACGCTTGCGAAATTTTAGAACGATATTTTAACAGCTGCGCATATACAGACAGGCAGATAGTTCCATTACTTTATCGATATTTTCGACAATTGCCTTTTCCGAATGTGGTGCATGTTTTACATCAATATTACTGAAAGGTCTATTAATTAACTTTCGAACGCCATTTATAAATAAATTTATTTCTGAAAAAAAAAAAATTGAAAAAAAATGTATATCGAAAACACCGAAAGTAGTAATTTTTCTTATCAACATTTTTTGTAAAACATCGAAAATTTTGTGAAATATAAAATAATTTTCCTCATTTTCTGCTAAGCAAATATTGTCTATGAATATCGAAACAAGTTAATTTTATTTATCGACTATTAAAATATCGATAAAATTTTAGCAAAACTTGTTCGATATTACTGACTCTAATATTTATCGATTAATATTTTCTAAGTACACAAATGAAAAGTCCGATAAATTACTTTAAATATCGATAAATAATTATCGAAAATATAGCGCTTCAAGACAGTTTACGGTGACTTTTCTTCTTCAATGACTACCGTCAAAACCTAGTTTAACAAGTTTAAACGTGATCACTCGTCGGTTTCGATGAGCCACACCCAGGTGCCTCGGAAATAGATACCAGAGCGCATGACGAGCCAATGGATACGATGTTGTATTAACAGACCGCTGCATGAATAAGCGTGACATAGCAAAGACAGTAGGCAGCTCAAAAAACAACGCGAGCATAAAATATTTATCTTTAAAAAGCTTTCGATCTTGTCACATAGAGTTATGCTCCGTTTATACGAAACTTAAAAATTTTTCTAAAATTTTGCTCCAAATTAAATTGTATATATGTATGTATGTATATTTCCAACAAAACCCGATTTTGCATGTGTCTATATTTAAGATGAAATTGTGCCAAACAAGCAGCCTTAAAGTGTCAAATGAATACAAATTACCGTATTCTCAAAATTTAAAGTCATCATTTGCATATTTTTATTAGATCAAAATCGAACACGTACTGAACATCTGTGAATATGTAAGTGAGTGTGTGCAAGAGGCATATTTCGCTTATCCATTTAGCCGTAGAAAAGTCAAAATCTGCACACACACACACACACAATTGCCTTGGATATGTTTTATTTACTCTGCATAGAGCATAAAGTGTTAAACCAATAGCTTTTGGCAATTTCATTTTTGCTTGCGACTGCAGAAAAATATTGGCAATGAAATTGTATTATAGCGTCTTGCATATTTCACACACAAATCCACACACACATGCTTACATCTTTTCGTATTTACATGTGTACTTACTTTGGTGTGTGCTTGGCGCTGCGCTGCGCTGTGTATGTGGCGTGTGGCATGTAAGTCAGCTCTTTTGTACAAGGATATTAGTGTAAGGATGTGAGTGTGTTGTTGCATGCATGTAAGTAGCCTTGTAAGCATAGAGCTTTAACATTTTATACCCTCGCTTATTGGCAAAGACGACTTTCGGCCAACTATGCCACGTCATCGTATTTTAGCCAGGCACAGTGGTTTTATATGGAAATTATAAGGCGACAAAATTTATATAAAACTATTTCGATTTTTAACAAATAAACAGGACAAACGTTAACTTCGGCTGCAACGAAGCAATAATACCTTTCACATGCGCAATTTCGATAGCATAAAAGGGTACAAAATGGTATTTAACTTGACTTTGATCGGTCAGTGTGTATGGCAGCTATATGATTTAGTACTCCAATCCAAATAATAAATTTAGAAATTGTAGTAATACAGTTAAAAATATGTTATATTTCTGAACAAGCTTCAAATATGATAAATAAGTTTTTGTCATTTTTTTTTGTTTTTTTTTTTTTTGAAGAATTTTGAGGTTAGTTCTCAAATGCTATGGTAAGATTACATTAAAATAAACAAAATATAGATTGGTTGTAGGTTTTCAATGTTATTATAAAAATATTAGCAAAATATTGAAGCTATGGTTTAGTTTGTCTTTTATATTGCGTTTTCAAACATTTTGAGGTTAGTTTGGTTCTCTGCGACAGTCGATTTTCATAAGCTTCTCTTGAGGCAAATTTTTCACCAACAAACTCATTCGCAACAGAGTAGAACTGGTAGTAATCACTTGATGCCAGTTTTGGACTATACGGTGGATGAATAAGAACAACCACACCAAACTGCCGCAGCTTCTGGCGAATCACTATCGATATAGGTGGCCCAGCGGTGTCATTTTGGCACACAATTCCTTTCCTACTGATCAAAGCTGGACACTTCTGGGTGATTGCTTCCTTATGCATTTATATTTATAAGTCTTATATAGAAAAATTAATTTAGCCCCACGACCACATTTTCTAATATTTGCCAAAAAATGTATATTCTTGTTCTACTGTGCAAAGTTTCAATGTACATTCAAAGGCAAATATTAAGTATTTTAACAACTTTAAGAACATCTATAAATACATTTTCTAACAAAATTTATGTTTTTCCAAAGAAGTTTATTTTTATTTAAAATTTGATAGAATTTTTCTTGACAGCAACAGTTGCTATTATAACGCTTGAAACAAAGAATTAAGCGCTTAATTCGAGCGGAAATATATACAAGCATTAATGGTGAAAACTTTAAATTTATTTGCCTTAAATCAAACACACTTATACATATACAAAACTATAAAGACGAGACTTATTGCATATATATACATACATATATTCACTTGAAGGCTTACAGCTGCTCCCTTTAATTCTGCCATGGTGAACAAAGAGAATTGTAATTAAAGCATATCGAATGTAAATTTCCCAAAAATCCACAGCACACAGCAGTTGCCGTACAATCGATATTGAGCGTTACATGGCAAGTGGACCAATCGTAGAAAACGAATTCGTGTCAACGCCTTGCCCACCCAGAAACTTGAACGATAAGCCGCAAAATATTCACTTGGTGAATTTCACAGCGGTTTGTTGTGTTAATCAATGGTTGTGCGGCTGAGAGTGTGCCTTCAACTACTTAGATGTGCTTAAGTTTAGCACTTGCATTAGGGTGAGAGTGTGTACGAATATAAAAACATACAAAAAATTTGTTGGGAACATAAAATATTTTGAAAGCATCTTTAATTTAGTAACATGTAAATTAGTATTACTATTTATTAATTTTTTAATTACAATATGGCAACGCTTCACAAATTTGTAGCCTAAAAAAACATTTCTCAAACTTATTTAGTTTTATAAATATTTTAATTTATTTAATCAATTTAAATTAGTAAAAAAAAAATAGGTGGCAGCACTTCTAAAAAATTTTTTCTTTTGGTAGCTTTATTAATATATTTAGTAACATGTAAATTAGTATTACTATTTAGTTATTTTCTAATTAAAATATGGCAACCCTTTACAATTTTATCTCCGTTAAAAATCTTTTTCTATTTAGTTTTATGCCCATTTTGTAACGTTTTATTTATTAATCAATTAAATCAACTTAATTTAGTAAAAAAATAATAAACAGCTGGCAACACTTCTGAAAAATATTTTTTGTTTGTTAGCCTTATTAATTAGCTTTAGTTTGGTATCTATTTTAGATTTTAAGCACTCTTTTTATTCAAAATTATCAAATAGGTGGCAACGATTTTGCAAAGAAAAATGTATTTCTTTAGTTATTTCAGTTCATTAAAATTAAACAAAAAATCAAATAAATGTCAACCATTAACAAACATATTTTTTACTTCAAGCCAGTTTAAAACGCTCCATTTTAATTAAGTTTGGTGTCTTTTATCAAATATTAAGCAGGTGACAACGTCTTTAAATACTTTCAATTCAAAACATATTTCATTTTCATAGCCATATTGCTATATATTTAACCGTTCAATTTATTCAATTTAAAATTTCGATGAAATGGCACCCCCTTAAATTTTTTGCTTAAAAGCATCCAGGCAATAAACCAATGTCAGTCAACAATCTGAACAATTTGATAAAATAAGTTCAAAGTTGTGCGATACAATTTCGTTGCACCCTAATAACTGTAATATCAGCTGATCAATTCATGCAAAATAATTTTAAAAATTCAAAACCATTTCTGCTTTTTTTACTTTACTTGCAATATTTTCAACATAATATATTATTGTAAGAATCGGATCAACCTAACAAAGACAAGGTTAGTTCTTAATTTTTCCATTTCGAAACTTTCTCAATCCTGACAGTGAAATAATTAACCTCATTTGTACATTTTCGACCATAAAATTTATAGTTGTGTTAAATTTATTATTTCTGACTATTTAAGTTTATACTCTGTTCTCTCTTAAAGACACCAATACCGATCAATATTCATAGCTAGGTACATCACAATCGTAATAACGTTAGCCAACATCATTTGTGAAGAGACAATGTCTCGAGAGTAATTGATGACGTTTACTGTCATGGTTGAAATTCTGGCTCAGTCGAAAATCCACGAGAATATTTTCGATTTAAAATGTTTTCTTATTAAATAAATTAACAGCTCGTAAGGGGCTCAAAAATTTAACAACCAAATATGTCGAACTTTATGCCTGAAAAAGTGCTTTTGCGGGGAGTTCCCCTTCACTACTTTCATATCAAGAAAACCTCAGCCGAATATCACAGTATTTTGATAGAAGTTTATGGTGAACATGCTCTAGCTGAGCAAATGTGACAAAAGTGGCTTGCACGATTAGATTTGTGATATTGGCTTGGAAGACGAGAAACGTCCTGGGCGACCAAAAAAGTTTGAAGATGAGGAACTGGAAACAATACTAGATGAAGATTTTTTTCAAACACAAGAAGTGCTTGAAGAATCTTAGAGAGTCACTTACAAAAGGGCGTGCTGTATTATGAGCTTTTACAACCGGTTGAAACCATTAATAGCTGACGCTACCGAGAACAATTCAACAAATTGAAGCGTGAGATTGCCGAAAATTGGCCTGAATTTGTCACTATCATCCTGACAACGCTCGGTACGACCAAAAAATAAATTTAAAACTATTTGGAAATTAGCGACTAGTAAGCTTTGCTTCGCCGGCTAGACCTAGACCTTGCCCTTTTTTCAGTTCTATTGGGAGCTTAACATGTTTTTTCATAAATAAACGTTCAAATTTTGCAAAAAAAAAAGCATGAATACAGTTATAGACCTAAAATAGTTGTATCATTTTCTAGAGCATTGAATGAGTAAGGCTGGCTACACTTTGGTCTGTATTCATACCTTATACCTTTAATTGCGGCATTTCGAACAAACAACTCGCATAAATTACATAGACGAATACATTTTGCAATTCTTCCTTACATATATAATTTTTATTATAAGCATGCCAGCGAGTAGAGAAGTGACGTAAAGAAGAGGTATATTATTAATATCTAAACTAAAAGCTACTACCACTCATGAATAAACATACAAATATATAGTATATTTATTACAACCACAAATGAATAATAGTATAACTACAAATAGCTGTACTTATAATTACCTACAAACTATTGCAATTAATGGCTTTGATGGAAATGCGAGTCTTAAAAATGCTGCAGAATAATTACGTGATAACGGAACGAGCACGAGGAATACAAAGCAATGAGTAACGGCAGCATCTTGCGGCAGCACACAGTTATTACAGTGAAAGACGTCCGTTTGCTCGCCTATCCTCGCCCACAACTGGAACGCTTGCCACAAAAACGTTCTCATTGCCTTGCGTCAGCTGGCCTTCGGTGCTGCAGGTGAAGGAAGGAGAGATGATCGAAAGCGTTGCCACTCATCGCCTTAATGGCACATCAGCTATTATGGAATTGAGCACGTATCTGTTGCACTTTTGCCTGACATCGCATACGTAGCAGCAAAACCCATTGGGTCATTACGCCAGCTGCAAGTTGGAAAATGCAAATAACTGCAATTTATTGCAAACTCACATCAATTATGCGACCCTAAGTGAAAATGCTAAGTGTAGCAAAGAACTGATTTTTGCATCGCTTGTGCAGAATTTATAATTAAAGAGATGTGCAGCATACTCTTGGTCGAGCATGAAATATGAATCGATTGGTTGTAGCTTTCAATTTCTAATCGAGGTCATTACGGAACATTTTTGCGGCAAATCACAACTTTTTTAAATATATAAATGCAACAAAGATATATTGAATATTTTTTATTAACACAATATGTCAAGAATTTAGAAGGCCAACAGGTCTTCGTAACTGCAATGGATACAGATTAATATCGACTCAAGAACTGTAAATTCGGTAGCATTGCTCAAAATCATATTCTGCATCGTTCTTCTAAGTAAACCTATACTCACACAATTCAAAACCCAGAGAAGTCCATCAAAGAATTTACCGCATGAAGCAAGAACAAGCTCTAAAGACAACTCATAATTTTAAGTAATATATGTGGAGGTATTCCCTGAAGCAACAATGATGGTATAGAATTAGGACCAAAAAAGGCTTACTACTTTGAGTTTCCTGTTTATAATTCTGTAATTGTCTATTCTAAGTTTTGTTGCTAAAAACTTACCATTTTTAAGCGTTTTAGGAAGACGTGGTGTGCACAATTTGAAATTAGATTTTCGTTTCATCTAAATCAGGCAAAAATCGATAAGACATATTTTAACTTTTCATTTAAGAAATATGTATATATATGCAACGTATATTCCCGCAATAGGTCTCTAATTGCTCTCCCAACCAACTATTATCTCTCCCTCCAGTTCAACACTGTAGGAACATTATTTTTCTTGGATCTAAAATCTCTTCAAAAGTAACATTGCAAAATTTCACTTTATATAATGCTTGAAAAACCGTTAAAACAAAAACAAGTCGTTGACGCTCAAGCTTGGGTTAATGTCTTAAAGACCTAACGTCATTTAAAAGATATGTCTGTATGAATCATAACAAATCTCTTCTGGTTTTTTTTTTATCTGGCGATTCCACAGAGACAATTTGACATTGTGGAAACTTAGATAGTAAACGGTCCTCTTACAAAGAAATGTTTTATTTTCAATAGATCAGTTCACAGATCAACATATCAATCATAAACCCGATTTATGGCTAGTTAACGCCATATTTTGTACGACGTTAGGAAAAAGTGGTAAGGTATCCGCACCAATAAATCGACTCTTGGATTGTTTAGTAGAAATATAAAAAGTTTTGTGTCTTAAAATTACGACCATAGAATTAGATCACATAGTTCGAATGAATACGAACAGTACAACTTTGGTGGTATTCACTGTAGTACAAACTATGATGATTGGAGAAAGTGGAACAGCTTTTGAGGACGAAATAATTAAATGGGCACGAAACTAACTTAACTAGATGTTGCTGAAATCAATTTACGAAAAATGGAAACTAGAACAAACTACGATCTTCTATACCAAAATTCCCCCGTCTTTAATGGCGCAAAATTAAAACTTTTGGATATTTCAAAATTCAAGTTATTAGCACAAAAATATATTCCACTGCATATCTGCTAATAAATTTCTTCTCACTTAAATACTTAAATTCCATGCTGCTTTATCCATTCGTTCGTTGAAGACGATCTACAATATTAATTGTTGGGGAAAATTCGCTATCGCAACGCGCCGATTAGTTCCAGCCGCTGCACTTTAACCAAAGCCGCGCGAAATTTCTCATCTGTTAATCCTAATTAAATCTGCACTCGACAGCACGAAGATAGTTCGCGTTTTGCGCAAATAAGTGGGAGCAAGAAGCACTTTCCCGCCACTTTATTGTATTTATGAAGTCATTCAAATCACTTTGATGGCACGAGAAACTCTGCTGTGGGAATTTCTTAGCTAAAAATTGTAGTTATTTATTTATTGCTAAGAGAGAAATGTTTGTTGAATTCTGTGCGAACTATATAAATTAACTACTACTATATATAAGAAATATTTTGCAAATTTTACCTTTGCAAGTTTTCGGTTAATTATGGTACAAAAAAAATACATTAAATGCTTGACAATTTTTCTCGTCCAATTATAGTTTTATATATTTTCGGAAAAAATAACAGGTATTGCGGGATGCCTTTATTATCATGCCTTAATTACTTAAAATTTAACATGAAGGTACATCAAGTAGGCCCTAAATTATTTCCCAAACAATATACTTATAATACGATCGAAATTATTTGCAGATCGTTTGCTGAAACTATCTATCTTTGGGAATTTCGGTTGAAAAATGGAATGATAAGCCTTGGATTTAGATTAGCGCGAAGAGTTGGAGAAATGTTAGTATTTTTCTGCAGTTCTCTATCAACGGCTATATCAAACTCTGTTGGAAGCGAAGTAAAAATTGTCCAACATTTATTATTTTGAGGGCAGCTAGTTTCTATTCAGACAATCCAGAGGCCGTTCTCGTGAATGCTTAACATTTCTGTAGCAAATTCAATATTGGTACTTGAATCGCGTGAAATTTGATTGTTAACGAGTTGGCTGAGGTTATAATTTTTGAGGTGAGCTGTCTGTAATTTGATTGTTAACGAGTTGGCTGAGGCTATAATTTTTGAGGTGAGGTTTGTAGTAGGGTATATCTAAAAGCACCTGTTTGCTAAAAGCCACTCAGGCAAATATTTGATTGAAAAGTAGCGTAGCTTTTTTTATAGGTAGAGCTTTCTAATAGCCTTGGAGCTAAATATACGAATTGTCAGTTTTTCGTTTGCTGCGCGTAACATTACTATTTGATTCGTTCCTTAACATATATTTTCTACCATGGCTCCAACTTGTACAAAATGTCAGGGTACTATTTTTGCAGAACGATTTTAGGAAGCCGTTACAGATGCTAAGAGGGCTTTAAGAACGAAAGGAAGAGCGAGAAGCACAGTAGTTCGATACCCATTTTTGGACCGCAAGTTGTACTATTTTTATTATCTTTGTAGTCTGGATTTTCGGATGTAAAAAGTTTACATTACATATTTTTCAAAAAATTTATTCTAGAGTAGTTTATGTTCATATGCTAATCAGAGCAGAGAAAGAAACATAAAATAGAATATTTTAGCTTCCTTTGATGCCGTAGCCGATCCGCAGAAAAAGCTCCGAAAAGGTGTCTGGCGGTGACGAAAACTTGTCTGCTTAAAATTATCTCAAATCTACAAAAATAAAAGAAATAACCTGTCTCTACCGACTATCTGCATAAAGTCAGTATCGACTTATGTCATTTTTCAACTCACTCATCTTTATGCACATTAGGTTTCCGTTCCAATTAAAAGACATTACGCACTCTACGAGAATACACATTGGTGGTTACACTCGTATCACAATGTACACAAATACAGCTTCGTAGAGTGTGGAAAGGAAAGAGAAAAAGATCGAAAAAGCGCTGCAAACGACCAACAATGTTGTCGTGAATAATGAGCGACATGTTCTGACTTTTGTTTGTTGTAAATACAAAGAGCGGTGAGCTGTCGGCACAGCTGGTGCTGGTGTAACGGTGTACGGTGCTGTAACGAAAATGGACGCAGTTGCTATGAAAATCGGTCACGACGTAACACACTAACTTACACATACACACACACACACAATAACAGAACTGACCCCACTGCATATGTAAACACACAGAGATTCACTCACAGATGGAGGAGAGCAATGGCATTTCCATCGACGACAACATCGATGGGGCATTTTATAGCATTGTTTGCCAAACGACACGCACACATATGCGCATATTATATATACGAGTACATGTTACACTAAGTGTGTGTGTGTGTTCGATTGCACAGGTATTCGCTAGTAACATCGCTCGCGGCTCGCTTCTCCTTCCTTCTATTTGCCGGGTCGCCTAACGACGATTTGCTAAGCAGCTCTGCCGGTAGCGTTGATTGCTGCGCGGATGCTACGAAGCTGCGCTGCTTGCTGGCTGGCGGCAACGGATGCGATAACGCGCAAAGATTTTCGTATCGCAATTAAAATGAGCTTTTCGCTGTTGCAGTTGTTGTAGTTGTTGCTTTTGAAAATCACTGAGGCGAAATAAACTCAGCAAATCGCGCTTATTTTCGCCAAACTTTCGCACTAACGGGAACAACACTTCCGCTCGCCAATAATCAGCGCAGCGATATTGGTGTGACACTGTGTGTGTGTGTGTGTCTGTTAAATGGGATTATGTGATTAATTGCAAATAATTGTCAGCTAAATTGCCAGTTGGATTGTTGTTGTTACTTTTATAACTAATTGTTTACGGAAAATATCTCTTTTGTTTATTTTTCTATATATACATTATTTGAAAAATTCAATAATCAAGATTTCTTCATTATCGAGTCATTATCTAATTTAATTTTGAAATTTTCCAATCATACTATATTAAAGCGGTTAGGGAGGCTAGAGCCCTCTAGTATCTAACTTTGACCATTTTCGCGAACCTCACACTCAGTTCTTGAGTTATTGATATGAAATTTTGCACACCACCTTTTCTCGCCATGAAGCTGATCATGTATCCTAACCACCGATTTAGCTATAGGATTTAGCTCCCATCCAAACTGGTCGATCAAAATCAAATTATTATTATTTTATTTCACAAGATATCTTCCCGAATTTAGCATAGAATATTGTCTAAGGGAGTGCTACAATCTCTGAAGATACAACTGATCGAACAACATCAAAATTCAAGTAAATATCTCTTTTCTTCTTTTATGCTATAAGAAATTAAGCTGTGAGGAATATTATAGCTTCGGTGCCGCCGAATTAAACTTTTTTTCTAATTTAAATATGTATTTGAGTAGATAAAAAAAATTCCAATATTAATATTTGGATACAAAATCAAAGTCCACTAGACTAATCTCTGAATCTCCTTTTTAAAGAAGCCCACTACGGGCGCCGGTGATTCCAGGAATTTGTGCTATCTGAAACAAAATAAAAAATGGGATCTTAGATTAAGTTAGGTAAATAGGTTGATTTCTGGTGAGGCTAACAACAATCCCACTTGATTGGCTATAGTCGTTTGTCCATTGCAATACCCAGAACTCCTAGGTATGGATCAAAGACCGCCTCATATGGACAACACTCCTCGAACCTGTCACAAATTTATTGAAGCGGCTAATATCAATTCCAACCAATTTGCCGCATTCGTAGAAAGTATAACAACCGAGATACTTCAACCAACTTCAATTTTACTTTAAGTCTAAAAGAAGTTTGATTTTTTAGAAAACTCGTAGACTAGACTTACACTTTAAGAGTTCGATTTGCATAGTATTAGTTGGATTAGTTTTATAGTTTAGTCACAAGAATAAAAGCTTTCTACTGCTAAAATATCATTGATGAGCTTAGGTAATATGTGGCATCACCGTTTGTAGTGTCTGTGCAATACGTAATTGCGCCTCAATGTAGGCTACAACATAGTTAAAATTGTTTGCCTGCTTGTTATAAAGCAAAATTCGTTTACTGACTTTACTGCTTGCTGGAGCTCCATTTCAAAGAATCCTTATGAGAAAAAAGTTATACTCTAGACTTGAAAACAAAAAAGGATAAAGTCTATCAATTCGCTTCAAGCCAGTTGTGTGTTCGATACGGCACTCTTAAATTTTCGACAATGCAAATAACCACTAGCTTACTTGCTTTTGTAACACTAAAAGGATAAGCGCAATCCAAATCATATCTATACTATCTTTACATACAAAAGAAGATTATTTTTAGCTCCACTTTACTTAGTATAAGTTTAAGCAGAATTCTTTATATATCTGTAATCTGTAGCCAATAAGAATTTGGCAAATATATTCCAATCACTATTTATCTTTAATCAAGATTAACTGGGTTAACATTGCTAATTTTGGTATGTGACTTTGCTAAGTTTTGTACGTAAATATTTTATTAATCTTTATAATGTCTTTTATTTTCTCTAACGATATTTTTCTAAATATTGTATAAATACCAAATTAAGATCACAGTAAGTTCACTAAAAATTAAGGCAATGGAAATAGGATTTTTATTTCCACATGACTTATGTCAGAGAATTTAATATTTTTAACATTCTTTGAATCTATAGTTTGTCCATGGCATGACATTTCTGCTCACAAATAGTTATTGTTGTCCTTGCTCAATTGTGTGGCTGTGTATTTATTTCGTAGAACTGCCTCAGACATTATCGAGTTTGTTTATACAAACCATTTCTCAATGCTTTCCACAGGCGGCAACTGCTGCTCGAGTCGCTTGACAAAACCACAAAAATAATGTGATTTGGTATTCCGAGAAGTGGAGATTAGAGAATTTTTGCTGCAAAATATTTTAATTTTTAATTACTCCTAATTGTGTTCCGGCGAGCTCTCGCAATAACTTTGATTTCATTGAAAAGTTCTGTTTACTAAATATAAATTTTTGTTTTTTGATACCGTTACTTTCCACTGTGCTTTTCGGAGAGCTAATTGACAAATTAGAGGGTCGTAATAATATCCTAGGCAAACCAAAAACTTCTCTGGAACTATGAAAATATTTTGCCAAATTCAGAATAAACTTTTCTTACTTTTTGGCCAAAAAGTCAGTCACAAATTTAAATATATTTTCTTTCATAAATTTCCTGCTCTTAAATTCAGGTCATTTACGACAAATTGCTTCAGGTGGACATCTCTAAGTGGACAAATAGTATTACTTATTGACCGTTTGAACCTGTGGAACGAATTCAAGGTGAAACGCACCATGGTAACCAAAGAAAACGACGAGCATCACCGTAATTTTGACTGACTTTGGTGTGGTTTTTTCGGGTTCGGCTCATTTTCAGAGAGGCTTCGGGATAAAGTAGACTTTCCAAAATACTTCTGTAATATTTTCAGCGATAACCTAACCTCTATAAATCCACATACATTTTCACTTGCTTAGTGAAGCGCTAGAGGCAGCCATTATGACGACGACTATCAAAGTCTATCAAAAAGCGTTCGAAACTCTCTAAATTAGAAAAAAAATATTTCATATACCCTCAAAATAAAGTTTGTAGAAAAAAATTGCCAAGCAAACATTTTTTTTTATATTTACTAGCAGAGTATCTATTAAGCAATTGCGCAGTATTTCGCAAATGATATTGCTGTTATTGTAAAGGCAGAAAACTTTGTAAAATTTTCATTTAAATTCATGGTATTTATTATGCTCACTAATCAAATAATCAAACATATTTCGGTAACTTTGGAAAGAGTTTTGAAAGAGTTCGTTCTCTGCACTTGCGGCTCCTACACATTCACTGCGCCGCCCTTTCAGACACATTTCGTTAATATTTAACACCACAAATCAAACCCCGACGGCTATTTATTCAATGGAATTCGGTGTACTCCATCAGTTGATTGTGTATTTAGGGCCATTTGTCGGGCATAGTGGGTAAAATCGAATGAAAAGTACGAAATAAGCAATTTGTATTACAGCAATATTTCAGAAAAGAGCAAAAGAGGGTAAAAAATGAGCGAAAGTAAGTGGAAAGCGGTAAACTCATTCATCTCATTGGCGCTCAACAATGTTGCGGCACGTAAAAGGATTGGATTTTTTTAAAGACGAAGCTAGATGTAAATAAATTAACTTATATGGAGGTAGGTATATGTTAAGGGGACAGAGAGCGAGAGGTTTTAAATCACAAATTTTTAATACGAAATTGTATGAATTTTTTATTTCGCTTTCATTTAACCTCTACCTTTAGCCAGCCGAAGCAACGTAGTTGAGTAAAGCAAAGTTAAGTGGAGCAGTTGATCTTTCTAGAGCACTGACTCACTTATTTGCTCTCTGTTTGCTTTTCTCTGGCCACTCCAATGGCATTGACGCTTTAGTTACTTTGTTTATATGTCATATACTTTTAGTTGTGCGAATATGTCCGATTTTTTACCAAACAATCGTTATTTGCGGGAAGTGTTGATTTTCTTTTTTCAATCAAAGAAATCGGCGACTCAAACACATCGGAAACTCCAAAAAGTTTACGAAGGTTTCATCGCTTCAAATACGGCGATTTCGATATTAACATCCGTCCGCTTAAAGAAAGGCCAAAAACCTTCGAAAACGGTGAATTGGAAAGAAAGTGCTGGGGCCTTGACCGAATATTCACGCTGCGAAAGTTACATATGCTGTGTATTTGGTGGGACTAGGCCGACGTTCTTTGTTATGAGTTGCTGAAATCATCAAAGGGAAACGGTATCGACTGGGCTTCACGTTGCTAAAACCGTTAAGACCTACCTGGAAATGCTTAAATGGGAAGTCCTAACCCACCCACCATATTCACCAAATATGATCTGGCTCAAAAGCTGTTTCAATCACAAGACGACATCGAAAAATGGCTTTATTCTTTGACAGCATCAAAAGATGAACAGTTTCACCTTAATGATTATTATTATATAATATATTCGATATTTGCAAGTAAGATGGGCAAAAGTTTTGACTAGCGAGCGGCAATACTTCGAGTAATCCATTTGTAACCATTTCCTTAAATAAATTGCATTTCCATAAAAGAAAAAACATCGAGAACTTATACGTGCACCTAATAGAAAGAGTAGAAAACTTTAGATTTAGAACCAGCTGTTTAAAAAAAAAAAATTACAATGTCGCCATAAAGCTTCAAAAGTTTCAAAAGTTTACGAAAAATGTGAGAAGCCCATACTTTGTTTTTGGTAATTTTATTTGGAACCGACTGTAATAATGGCAGACTCAAATTTCAAAGGGAAGAATCAAGATAATTCGAACAAACTTTTGTCAAAAAAAAACATTAAAAAGCTTCCACTAAAAACCGAAACTTGAAACGCTTGAAAAACATAGAACAAAGATCCAAAGCACATAATTGTTTCATGGGTCTTATAACTATTTTTGAGAGTAAGTTGGATAGTCGCCTCGTAAAGCTTGCAAGGTTGATTTATATTATCTTCAGCTACTACTACCGTTACAAGTTTCTTATACAAAGAAATTCAGAACCTTAAATTTTGAGGAATTTTAACAAACAATAAAAATAAACTATATTTTTGATAGCCTAGGAGTTCAATAGTTCAGATCTTCTATGTGAGGAATTGTATGTTCTTGAGAACTATAGTTTTTTTCTATCGATCATCACTCATATCTCAACAATCTGAGTCTTAGAAATAATTTTGGCGGTTAATGTTTCAATCAGCCTCTGTAAGGCGAATGAGTTTTAATTTAGAAAATTTTTGTTAGAAATGCTGCGGAATTCGATTAGTAAACCCCCGTCCGACGTTAATATCTGCAACTCTTATTGCTCCGACGATCACTTTTGAAGTAGTTCAAATGAATGACAATGTTTTTAAATTAAAAATAATTATAAGAACACTTCGTCCTAGCTAAGGACTGTACCAAATCTTTGCCTTTTAACAACTTTCTAAATAAATTGAATTCTTTAAAATGGAAACAATTTGGTCACATTGCCGAGCTTTTAATTTATTCTACGACACATTGTGTTCTCTTTAATAATTCTATTTACATTTCTTTCAATAATTACTCCGAAAGTGGTTGATTACACAAATAATGAGACGTTGTGCTACGCAAATGTACCCTTTAATTTGCACACTTTCATTGAACAGTGTGCCTCATTAATAGTTAATTAGACGTTTAAGCGCATTTACTCTTCTGTGAAAATATGCGGCGCATTCACTTCATTTTTATTTACATTGAACGCGCGCTTTTCTTTCTTATTTTTTTTGCCGTTATGAACCCCGCCTAATGGATTAATAACTTCAATAACTTGAACTTAATATTCGTTTAGGTTTTACTGCAAGCCTCTTCAACAGGTAGAGATAATTAATTCATGAATAAATTATATGCGATAAGTCATCAGCTGCGTTACTACTTATGTACTTGGGTACACAACTTAGTGCATGGCAGTCAATTTGCAACGGGAAGCTTAAGAACGTCATACACTGGAAAAATTAAATGATCAATATCTGTAGAGAGTTTTAAATAAAGTGAGAGATGTAAACTTAACTAATACTAATAAACTAAACAAACTCTGTATATGAGAAGATTAATTGAAGAACTAAATACTACAAAATTTGCATGAATATATCTTCATTAAAGAAATCTAATATACTAAGAATTTGCCTCACCCATCAAAATATTGGTATATCTATATACGTATAAATATATATATATATATAATATAATAAAAATCACTATAATATAAAAATTCTTAAAATTTACTTGTTATTCATTTTTCTTAACCATTAAACTATTTTTCGAACAAACGACTTTTTTTAGGAAAATTTTCAAATAATTTCTTCCAACCCTCTTCAAACTATTTGTTTAGTTAGGATCATTAGTAATCGAGCAAGAAGTTTTTGGAATATCATTAGTTAGGAATATCTTTGAAAGGGGATAAAAATATATTCCATAACTGAAGTTAATGTAATCCAGATCCAGAACTTTCAACTTTCTTGAGCATAGGGAATGCTATGTTAGCGACTAAGAGATCGGTTGCTATATACTCGTATGTATGCTATATCTCCAAATTACAGATTTCAAAGAAATATGACATGGGTTCTTCTAACGGATCTAAGAAGAAAGTACTACGCCGTTATATGAGAATATCACACTTAGCCTTAACTTTACTACTATTACTGGTAGCCATGTGTGTGAACCTAAATTAGTGTTCCGGAAAAGTACTCGGAAGAAATAGAAAGTGTAGTCGATTATTTTCCAAACAATCACTGATTACAAAGTAAAAGACGCGATAATCGGGTGTGCCTTAGCAGACTGTTAAATAGCTATTTCTTGAATGACTCCAAGCATTCATATGTCACTTCACTCTAAACAGTGGAGACCAAGCTTACAGAAGTAGATGTATGCTGCAGAACCTATGTGGATATCTTTATATGAAACAAAGGAGTTAATAAAGCCTCACAGAATCGCCTTGATAACACAGTGAACCAATATATATCAGCTGAGGGTTCATTTGTCGACTTATGAGTGGACAAAAGACTAGCTTATTCTCTCATAATAGCAATATGTCTACAGAATGACTTCTCCGAGAAGATAATACTTCGTGATTCTATCTACTGTCGAATTGTTCTGACAAACTTACTCATCTCAGAAGATATCAGGCTGAAATCAAAAGTCAATTCAAAACTCTCGTCGAACTCAGGCTGAGTTTTTATAATACTTAATGTATTATATTTTTTCGACTGGAGACTTGCAGCAATAAGGCCATAAACACAGTGGAATGTAGAGCGAAGTAGCAACAGAGGAAAAACTGATAGATTAATTCAAAAAGTATAAATTCGAACTTCGTTAATATATTTTATACCGTTACAACCAATTCACTGATAGTCACTCATTTCCATTATTCCACGCCACTAGTCCCTCAGTTTTGGAGATACCGATATGAAAATTTTCTACATGTCCTTTTCTTGCCAAGAAACTGCACTGTTGTCGCAATCGTCGATATCGGATTACTATAGCATATAGCTGACATAACAAAACCAAGTCCTTGCATGGAAAACTTTTTTATTTGACAAGATGCCTGCTATATGTTTTATTGTCTAAAGCAACGGTACAAACTCCGACCAAAATTGTTCAGATCGGACCACTGTAGTCTGTAGTTGCCATACAAATGATCGATAAAAATCCTTGTATAGAAAACTTCTTTATTTGTAAAGGGTATTATAGCTTCGGTGTAAGCGAAGTTAGCGTTTTTATCGGTTTTTCAAATGTCACCTCGCTTTCTCACCGTGTATATTGGAAGCTTGCTGCTGCTCATCACCAACAATGAAACGATTGTTGCTTCCACCAAAGGCCTCTCGCTCATACACACACATACATACATTCACAGCTGTCTGCTGTTCGAGGTGCAAGTAGTAGATGTTATCATTATTATTATTATTAACTGTGAATTGTAAGGAACCGAAGAGGAAGTGCGAGTAGCGAGCCGAGAAAGGCAAGTGATGCTAATGGTGGAAGGTGTTG
The DNA here is from genome assembly GCF_042242935.1 of Bactrocera oleae. NCBI lineage: Eukaryota > Metazoa > Arthropoda > Insecta > Diptera > Tephritidae > Bactrocera > Bactrocera oleae. The sequence continues at coordinate 59,370,401 of NC_091540.1, read as the reverse complement.
TGGCATATTTTGATTTTCGATGTTTTGTAGCCTTTTCATCTTTGCAGTAAGTGAGTATGTGAATATATATACATATATGTGAGTGTGTGTATGTGTGCCTTTTAAGACGAGAGTTTGCACACTTGACTGCTTTGAGCATACGGTTCAGTGGCTGCTTTTGTATTGCGAGCGGCGACGTGTGCGCCAGCGAGGATAGAGATTCTGTGCTGGCGCTTATTTTATTTGTGTTGCTGTTGTTGTTGGATTTTCCATTGTTAGTGTAACGAAATGCCACTTCATTGGAGACTTGTTGCAATTTTTGTGGGGAAAACATGACGAAAGGATTTAGAAATCACTGCTTTTCAATGACTAACTCACACACACCCTCTCGCATACGCACCCTCTCACATAAACACGCTCATTTCTACACGTTTGCGCTTATGTGGCGCCACACTCATACCTGTCACAATAATTGTTGTTGTGTTGCTTGTATTTAAATTGGAGCGCTGTCAAAAGCGTTTTTGCCACAGTATTTTGCACAACCGAAAATTATGATGACAGGTTAACAAAATATTTCATGTTTTTTTTTTCTCAACTTCCTAAGATTTCGGCAAATTTCGCTGTATGGCGGTTTTTGTTGTTGCTGTTGGTGTGTGAATTATGTATGTTGGTATATATAATATGATAAAAAGGGTGTGGAAATTCCTTGGCAAGCACTTTATTCAACTGTAAAATTTTTAATATGTGGTGACATTTTATTAAAAGTATTATTATTTATATTAAGGTGGCCCTTAAGAAATCGAAAGAACAAATTTTCTTCAATGTTACTTTCCTAATCGATAAAACTATTGACAATAACATCAAATTTACAATTTTAGCTCCGATTATTAAATACATACCGGTAATTAAATATTGACTCAAAGCCCTGAGAGTCCTAAAAATTATTTTTTCATGTAATGTTTCAAATTGATATCATTGTTTTAGAAAATATTACATATAATTCTTGGTCAAAATTTCATCTTAATGAAGTCAATCTAGAAATTAACTAATATACGACACACCCTGTTTGTGATCCCTTCAGTTATAACAGAAATAAGTTGAGCTTTACGAATATAAATGATAGCTTTAACATGTTGAGCCTCCTTCATTGAGAAATATAATTTTTGTTTACACCCACACTAATGTTTCCCATCTCTGATTTGTCCGGAATGTTTATGTAATATCTTCGATTATTAAGTAACAAGTCTGGTTTCTATAATAAAATTAGTATATCTTTAACATTTTAAACCATTTTGCTCGTTTTATAACCCACCCTAAAATATCCCATCTTCAATAAGTTCAAAATATTTTCGATTACAATATAAAAAAATCTGTATAGTGTTATAAAAATTTACTATTTTAAGCTTTGATTCATCGATTATAAGGTAACAAGTCTTAAAAAATTATATATTTAATCTTTAATCTTCCAAACAATTTTTCTGCATCTAAAGCTCTCCTTAATGTTTCGAATTTCCAATAGGTTTTAAATATTTATATGTAAACTTCTATTATAATAATAATAGTAATTTGGAGCATCTAAAAACTATAGCTTTAATCTTTTAAGCCTCCAATGAGGAATACGAAGTTTGCGTCACTTGTAACACACCCTAATTTTCGCCATATCCAATTGGGTCAAAAATTTCATCTACTATATTAGTTTTGAGGACTATATTACAAAAATTGTACAAATTTCTGCAATCATCTTGAAGTTATATGAATTTCGACACTCATAGGACCCACCCTAATGCTTTGCTGTCACCAATTGTTACCAAAATGTTAAAAAGTTCGATTATATAAACCTCCATTCAGAAATAAAGATTTTAGGAAATGTATTTAAGAAAACAATCTCTCCGTATTGAAGGGCCACCCTAATAGACTTATACCTGCATATGTTCATACAAATGCAAACTAATGGTGCGAGTAGTGTAGTTTTGGCAAAATTTGAAAAATGGCTAAACGACATTCCAACCGAATCTCGATTATTGTCGCTTCATCGCGGCCTAACCGCCGCGGGGTACCACACATGAAAGCCGCACAAACGAACGCTCAGCGAGTTCTTGGAATTCGTGCTCATAAAGCTCAATTGTGTAGTCAATGTCGTGATCGAGGGGTACGTGAAAATATAGCGGTTATTTAATTTAGAGGCAAAGCTGACGGAACTGGTAGTCGCACATAATTTAAGTGCCACGTGTAAAAGTTAGAAGCCACACATTTAAGAGCACAGCAGGAAAGGATTGGTTGTCACTTTCACCGTCCATTAATTTTGGTTGCTATACAATTTCCGCCGAAATATTCGTAAGAAGTTTTGAATTTACTCCAAATTAATGAAAGCAATTTGTTGATGTGGGAGGCAGCCATTTTTAGACTCTTAAGCACCTTGTAGTAATTACTAGAAGCTAAAAGGAACTTTTGAATAAAACAAATTTTAAAATGTTAAACATATTATTTGTACATACCTACTTCCATTGTTAAATAAGTCAAAAACTCTTTAAAATTTCACACAGGAACTTCAAATGCAACACTGTTTCGGTCCAACAAGCTCATTGAAGTAATTAGGTTAGCATATGACGATACTTGTGCATAGAAATCATACCTAGAAATAGGTATAGTTGTTGAGCTTTAGAATAGTATTTAAGAAAAGGTAAAAAATAATGGTAAAGATAGTTCAAGAAAACTGATCCAATCGGATCAGTGGTAAGTTGGATTAGACTTAGACGAAAAAATTATTTACGAGTATATAGACCAAGAGCTCATAACTAGTATTGTATTGAATGCTATATGTAAAAGAAATACTTGCCTCTCAATACTTGATTTAGTTTAAAGCTTATAGTAGTATACTATCGTTTTATGTATATAGATATATCTCGATATATTTCGACTTTTTTGTCATTTACTTATCGCTATATTCGATTTATATCGATATTTATTTACATTTTGTTTGCTCAGCTTCACAACGTTTTATTTGTTGTCAATTTATATCGATATTGCGTCAGTATATATCGATATGTATTAATTTTTACATCACTCTAATTAGTATCGATATATTTCGATATTTCTATTATTTACTTAACGCTATATTTCTAATAGACTTATATCGATATATTCTCAAATTTTTATCGTTTTATTTCGCATCCATATATATCGATATTTTTTCGATTACTTATTGCTTTCTTCCGTGTTGATATATATCGAAATATTTTTCATGACTCTTCTCTATGGACCCCACTTTCAGTCAACCTACCTTTTTCTTTCTCTTACTATAATACATAACATCGATATTTTTAAACAAGGAAAAGCATAATACTCAGTTAGTATTTTTATTATTTTAATGATCTATTTCCCTTTTTTAATTCATTTAGGTTACACTTTTGTTTAGGCTAAAAAGAAAGATTGAAAATATGTGAAATTGACTACAATACGTATTCCGCAGGATGAGGGATGATGAAAATACATATTGTCTTACTGTGAATAATATCCTTTTTTTATGATACCGAAAGTGATTCCAGAAGGTGATTCTCGTAGTTATTGGAAAACGATTTCGACTTCATATAGAGAAACATTAAGAACTAATAATGTGAATAATTAGAATATTATGATTTGTTTTCAGGAATTTTCTGGATCCACAACCAATAAATTATAAATACAGGAGAAACTACCAACTCAAAAGCTTTACACTACGAGTAAGAAAGTTGTACGAATATTATAGTTCAAGGCTTATGACATAAGATGATATGCCGAATATCAGTCCTAAAATGGTAAGGAAAATTTTTAAGTTATTAGTCTAATTATTTTTCTATTGTCCCCAGCAAAAATACAAGGCATTAGAAATTTGCTGAATTTCTACAATCTTGGACTTAAGACAGTGATCTTGTACGACCGTATAACCAATATAAGTAAGAAGCTAAAGCTCAACAAAGTGGTTGCAACATATTATCTTTAAACATAATAAATATGTGGAAAACCCCCTATTCCGATAAAAATATGCGGCTAAATTGCTCCTACTTGATCATCGGCGACAAAATAAAATATATTTTTTTACCAGTTTCAATCAATATCTTATAAGTTTCCGTAACTGTTTTCAACATATGGATCTAAGCTGAGCAATTCTCGCGTGCATTCTCCAATGGATCTCAAATTTATAAACCAAACATTGTGATCGGCTACCGGAAACGATGAAAGCTCGAGCAAGATGGGAGCTTAGATTCAAAGTGGAAAGTCTTAATACCAATGTTAAATAAATTAAAATAACGATTCGACTCAAAAGTTTTGGTACCGTCCCATTATTTTCCAAACCGGAAAAGGCAGCTCAGTGGTAAAAAAAAATATATAATTTTAATACTGATAATATATTTAATTCTTTGCCATGAAATATCACAATTTTTTACTTCATGCGGTAATTAACGGCATTTCTTTCTTGCTGCTTCCCTATTTTAATTTACCTCATTTAAATGGCAACTTGGAAGTCAAATGTGCAAAAAATTATGTCAAGCTCGCAGACGCGCCGTGTCGCAGACCAAAGTCCGCAAATTCATTGACATTTCTCCTTTAAGCTTTTATAAGCACTTAATTGGACAAGGCACCAGACAAGCACCACTCGAAAGTTTCAATTCGTATTTTTTTTCTAATTTTTTTTCTTGTTTTTTCCGCCATGACTGCTGGGAATAATTAATCTTCTTGAAGAAAATTTTTCTTCACTTACTAAACTACACACAAACAAGTTGCAACAAGTGGCTTGAGCGCGGACTTTTAATTAAGTTGCAAAAATATTGTGGCGTAATTTAAAAATAATAAAAACGTTTAACCTTAAAGGCGCAATTGGGCCAGTGGGATCAATTGGCTAGGTGCATTAAAGAAAGTTCTTCTCTGCTCAATTTGTAAAGCAAAAAGAAATGAATTAATTGAAATATTAAGGCGAGAATGCAGTGGCGATGAAGAGTTAAGTATTCTAAATGGCTGTAAACAAATATTACAATATATTTACGATTTTTATTAAGGAATATTAAGTATGTTAAAAAGGACACCACTAAACAACTCAAACCTGCTTTTTTTACTTTTCGTTGACGTGAGAATTTTCGAATTCAAAATAAATTTTTTTTTCGATATTAAATCAAAATAAGGTGGAAAAATAAATATTTTAAAACTAAAAAATTACAGTTTGCTTGAGACATAAAAAGGTGAGTTTAACGTAATCTTTGTGAAAGAAAAAAATTTTTGTAAAAGATAAAAAGCAGCAAGTAAGGACAGGCTAAGTTCGGTGCAACCGAACATTCTTTTCCCTTGTAACTTGCAAGGATCAAAGCAGAGAAAATAGCTTCAGGTGTAGATATACTACAAAAAACGTTAACTTCAGCTGCACCGAGGTTCTAATACCCTTCACAGAGGCATTTCTTATAGCATATTAATATTGATCGTTCAGTTTTTATGGCAGCTATATGCAATAGCGGTTCGATCTAAATAATAGATGTATTCGTAGTTTGAAGTTTTGTATTACACAATAATCCACGCAAAATTTCTTAAAGATATCTTTAAAAAAAAAAAAAGTTTTCCATACAAGAATTTGATTTTTTCCGATCACTTTGTATGGTAGTCATATCTTATGTGATCTGATATCGGCGGTTTCGAGTAATGAGTAGTCAATGGCACTTTTGTTTTCTCTTAGACAAGTCAACAACCTTTGTTTTCATTTGTTGTCAACTACTCCTTTGCTTATATTATGAGTTAACCTCACCTTTTCATTTACATTTTGCCGATGTCAATGACCCCTTTGCTCACATGTTATGAGGTCAACAACCCTTTATTTAAGTCCAAGCCAAGTCCACCACCTTTGTTTACATGTAGCCAAGACAACAACCTTTGTACACATTTTTTGAGAGCAATGACTCTTTTGTTTACATTATGAGGTTAATGATATGGGTTTACACCCAAAGGTGAACGTAGCCACGTCCTTCGTCCATTTTTGATACGTCCGTTTATACCAATTTGGTGTAAAATTGTATGCCTCTAACACATTTATTTAATGATTTATCGCATTTTTAGTAGTTTTTAAAAAAAAACCGTTGTATTGGGAGAGGCTGTCGTAAAAGGTGTCAAAAGTATTTTTTCTGTGCAAATTTGAGTGTCATAGCTGGAATGGCATTGGAGATATATACATTAAACTTATTAGAAGCTTCTAGGTTTGGCATAGATCAGTATAATTTTCGTCCTGAATAGTTAGACGTACCGTTGATTTTCTTTGAAACATTGAAAAAAGTTATATCGTAGACGTATTTGTAATTGAGACCTTTACATTAATCTTTGATGAACGAGAGATTTTTTTCGCGATCTCAGTTGATCTCGATTAAACTTTTTTTTTGCCTAGAATGGTACCTTTTTGTGTTATATTCGAATGAAGCTTTATTTTGAATTTTTCTCGAAATATTGGACTCAGGGCTACAGAATCGTTGAAAATGTTGCAGAAGCGCTCAAGTTCTGTGAAGGTTGCACCGAAGCTATAATAACGTTTTTTCTTGTTTTTTTATCAGTAAGGGTCAAATTTGATCTGATGGCATAGTAATATCAACACCAATTAGGAGCAATCGGTCAACCCCCCAGAAGGTTAATTCAAAATCTATTACCCAGGCTCCTCCAAAAGGTTTTGGTGAAGTTCTGAATGAGTTACAGGGATTCTAAGGCAATATAACCTCACCAAACTTTCGATAAAAGTCTGCTGATAATTTTATGTGGGCGGATCAAAGAGAGGCGTGGCATTTAAATCTGTTCAAAAACGCTTCAGTCTGGCTAATCATTGAAGAAAGCATTTATGAAACTATAACCAAATGTCGAGATAATCAAAACTAACGGTACGTGCTCAAGAGCCCAAACTTAGACTCACTTCTTTCGTTTCTTTTGCATGTTTGCGCTTGATTTATTAAGTATGACTGCTTGCGAGCGAAGGAAAAAATGCAAAATAAAGAAAAAGAAAAAGAGAAGAAATGTGCATGCATTTTAATGTTAAATAAAAGCTCATAAAAATGCAATGAAGTCAACTAGGAGAGCTGTGATTTCTGCCACATGCGCCTGTCACACCAAGTAACTCCATACAAACATGGCGCCGCGCTCGAGCTGAAGTCCCCTCCACAAAAACGACACGCAACGGTTTGTTTGCACAAAAAAACTAAAACGAATAAAACCGAAACAAACAACCACAAGAAAGTGGTGGAAGAAGAATAAGCAGGAATATAAGAAAATGTTGGTGAATACAGAAAAATGTGCTCTTTTATTCACGATGCGTGATGCTTAGGAATTCATATAACCGTGTCGGGGGGGTGTACAAAAAACTCGCACGTTCACCAAACAATGGAAAAAGCCATGGAAGTTTCTGCAAAAATTGCAGCATTGAGCAGCGAACATGAGCGCAACGGATGTTGCAAAAGAACCACGTCGCTGCCAAGTCGTTCATACCAAATGCGCCTCAAGTCATTGCCAACTGTCGAAGAGACCCTAGGGTCCAATGACGCAAGCTACTTTTCGAGGATTTTTAAACAAAAGCGGCATTTGGTTACAAAAGGTTTGAAATGTTTGTAAAATGTCTCATAAACAATGTATTATAGTTTCACTTACATTTTCAAATAATATTTTTATGTGGCATTTGCGTCTTCTTAGGTATTTGGTGAGCTTTTCCTCCGTTTTTAGGTAGAAATTTTGATGCTATTCCAAAAATCGACGATTTTCGGTAGTATTCCAATGACTGCAGGCTTTTTGGTTTTCCATGTCCATATATTCCTGGGTTTCGGACTTACGTTCCACAGGCTGGCAGACTGATCTTCACAAATAACAAATTTTCCATACAAAAACTTGTTTTTGATCGGTCAGCTTCTTTGGCAGCTATACGCTATAGTGGTCTGGTATCGACGGTTCTGACAAATGAGCAGCTTCTTGGGAAGAAAAGGACATGTACCAAATTTCAGATCGATAACTCAAAAACTGAAGGACTAGTTCGCCTATATACAGACAGTCGAACACATGAACATGGCTTAATCAACTCAGCTCCTCACGCTGATTACTTATACATATAACTTTTGTTGTCGATCTGCGACCTTCACTTTTGGAAGTTACAAACTTTGAGGCAAGCTTATTATACGCGGTTCAGGATGTAATAATAATTTATGTTTCCTCTATAATAACTATTTTAATTCATGGGGCTGAAGGGTAACATATAGTAAAGGCTGGGAAAATTCGATAAAGAGATTTCTAAGATATGCGAGAGAAATATTTGGTCTGAGATTGATGGGATCATTTCGCAGCATTATGGACTCGGCGGGGAACAAGAAAAAGTGTCAATCTTAAGTCCATATATTCGATCACATGTCGTCATCTGGGAATCTACTTCTTTTTTTTTACAGGCGGTATACAAAATTTTACCAACTTTAAGCTTTAATCGGTGAAAGAATTTGACATTGCTGATATCGTCATTCTCGATATCGTCTCTATCGTATCGAAATTTCCAAAGGAAATTTTTCAAACAGTAGAGACTTGCTTTATACAGTGTGAGACTTCGAACTAGGAAGACTTTTTTTAAAAAGTGCATAGGATACGTATATAAAGCTCAGAGCTTTTTCGACCATTTGGTTCTGAAATGAGTTTTCAGTATAACTAATATAGATTTTAGCAATCTAAATACCAAGGATGAAATTTGGGAGATCTTACCAAGAAGGCAGTGGCTTAACATCTTGTCAGAATGTTATTAATATGATTTAGTTGAACTTACGGACCTAAATTATAACCGTCGTGTCATAGAAAATAATGACCTCTTGCGATAACGTAGAACAGTGAAAATTGTCAGACACGCTAGCCGTCTCTTATAATAGATGGATATATACTTCCATTAGAATAAATTCCTCTAAAAGTTATACTTCCTCTAAAGTAAATTCTTCACCCTAATACGTATTTTATGAGGTAAGAAATCGTGCTTTTTAAAGGACTGACTTTTAAGAAGTAGCGGCTTTGTCTTTTCTTCATTGCTCCGTTTGACGTTATGAACTTAAAACTGCTCTCACCCAACCCATTCTCAAAATATTCCGGAGAAACACTTTACATAACTTTTTGGTAATTCTCTTAGGCAAATGCAATGATTTAAGTATACAGAGTATACTGGAATAGTTCACTATTTTGGTTATGAAACAAAAATGTAAATTTGAGAAATAAATTGGATTTGATCTCTTAAAATATTTCCATTACCGAAACATGATTTTAATAATGTTAAACCCACCGTCCAAATAATAAATTCTCTCGCCCAATATTTATACTTGTATATAATAAATTATTGCTCATAAAGAGTAATTCCATATTTTTCTCTACTTATTTTCCACAACAACAACTCGCATATTGAAAACATTTGCAAACGTGACAAAATGGCAAAATCTTGTAAACAAACCGCAATGTGTTTATGGCCTTTAGAGCTGTCTTGCCAGTTAAGCTTGATTAATTAAGTGCTGCACACCAAAAATTCTGCCACTTCACTGCTCATCTCCCTTCACTAATACATGCACAACATTTTCGAGCTTATCCTTTCAGTGTTTTTGCCAAAGTGGAAAGAAATTCTTTCCATTCCCATTTACATTCAGACATATTAATATATATACACATATATAAATGACAAGTTTCCAAGCAGTTTGCGGTGCTGACGTCAGACTGTGATAAATGGGCAGTGGAAAGCTTGGCAAAACTACACAACTATTTAGCAAAATGAGTTTATATCTAAAAAATGTAGTCGATGATAAATTTAATATATAACAGAAAAAAGATTGGATATATGATAATATCTACCAATTAGCAGTAAAGATGTTTTTTAAACATTATGAATGCTAATATATTAACAGTCAGTCCTAATGGAGACTGAACGCCGGAAAAAATCTTACTAGCTCAAAGGCACGTATCCACGGGGAGCCGAGGGGTCCTTGATTGAAAAACACTGTACGCTAACTCTTACGAAATTTTGAATGTCGCGCCAAATCCATTTCTTATTTTCTGTATATGAGAGCACTGGACTTATTCATTCTAAAGTTACACGCCTCTTGTACTTGTAGTAAACCAAATCCACAATGAAAAGACAGCAAGGCCAAACATTAATCACGTCGTTTTTCAAAATATCGAAAATACAAAATGCTGGTAGTGCAGAGAATCTAGATGGTGTGTAGCAAGATTATACGGTACAGATTGTCATAAAGGTTATGTTAATGTCTTTCGAGGAACAACAGATTAAAAATGTTGATATTTCGGTCATTTATTTTACATTATATTGTTAATCTAAGTGTGTTAGAGGTTAAACATTGCAATTGTGTTTTCCATTTTAACAAAGGGTATAATTAGACTCTCAGCGGAAAATAGCAGACGAATTGGCACAATCGGGGGCAGCTAGCAATACAATTCCTCTAAGCTTCTCTAGACCAACTTCTTCAAGGGTTGCTTGAGCCGACCAACTAAATACTCATTGAAAAAGAAGTTTCATCGATATCGTATAAAGTTCTGTACAAAATCTTTTGCATCGTTCCAACTGAATCCTAATACTCATCTTTGTCTCACGGTCATTAGAATCAGTAGCTATTTTCTGGTACTTAAATGGATCATAGCATCAAAGCCATTTACATATAATTATGAGATTTATTATTTATGGTATTGTGTGAGTTCATTTCTGAGTAAAAGACTTCCACAAAAAAAATTTAGACTTAATAACTTTCCTCTTTAGAGGTCATAGCTCCAACAGCGATTCTAATATGAGAAACTGATTTTTCTAGCATTCATATTTATAATATCCTTTGTTCCTTTCTGATAGATATTTAATTTTCTAGACACTGTCCTTCTTCTCAACCATCTGGGGATCTAAGAGCTGTATTAATAGGTAATAAAAGCGTCGCTATTAAGACATTCCAAATTAAATATAATTAAAATTTGGCTGAGATCATTACGTTGTACAAGTTTCACTACGTTAACTAAAATAAGAAACTGAGAAAATCATTAATGGTTTAAAGCGAATATCAATAAAAAATGGAGAAAGTGGTTTTGAATTTATGTACCAATTTATATATATATAGGTATGTATAAAATCATAGCCGTATTGGTGTAAATAATAAGTTTGTAAGAATGCTCAGTCTCTTCCTGATAACTGCAATACCTTACTGTAAGATTCTTCCGACCCAGCGTAAATTACAAGAGATCTATTAAACTACTTATTCTCAGCAATGTTCAACTAGTGGGAGTATGCTAACAAATATCTTCTAATACATAGGTAACCATTCAGTTAGGCTTAAAGTTTTACAGGATGACGTAATAATATTTTCCCGTCCCCCGCTATCGATCTTTATTGTTCCTCACCCAACCTGAGCGTATGTTAGCTAATAAATACTGGTGATATAACTCAAAAATTATGGGGTTGTATAGACTTGCAAGTCAGAACAAACGCCTTTTTTGTGAACGTTCTCTAGAAGCACCTCCGAAAAAATGTGTCTAGCGGTGTGGAATATTTTTCGGCTTAAAATTATCCCAAGTATAACTAAAGATTAATACAAGTAATGATAAAAGGCCTAGTCAAAATGGTGATTTTTGACAAAGTGACGGATCTGAAACAAAAAAAAGTGTTTTTTTGAAGATTTACTTCACTTCAGAGTGACTTAAAAACCGAAATTATTGTTCAAAATTTGTCACTGACTCTGAAGATATTGTTTCGAGAAACACGAGTTTAAAGTATTGGACGCCGATTAGAATAGTTTTAAAAATTCTTACAAATACGCTTATAATTTCGAAGCTATTTTCCGGGTCAACTTTAAATTTTCAGAGAATACTTTAATGTGAATTTGTATATTTTGAAATTTTAATTTGAAATGCACAAGTGGATATAACCGCTTAAATTTAACCGTTTGACATCTATGAACTCTTATATAATGGATGGTATATAATCGTACTAAATATAAAGCTTTCTGCCTCCTTAAGTTCCATCTAGCGGAACCTCTTCTGTTAGTGTAATTCTTTTCTTTTTTTTAAATATATTTCAATTATGAGCCAAATCATATCTTATGATTCCAAATATATGATTTTTAGTAATTATTCGAATCTGGCGCCATCTATATAATGAATATCATAATTTTTATTATATTATATGTATAGTCATTTGTATTCTGATTTGAGCTTTATTGCAATTATAAGTTCAATTATATTTTCTCTTTCCAACATACAAGTATGTATGTACCATACATGGTATTGCATACAGGGTAATACTGTGTACACAGTATAACACCATTCCAATATGACCTGATTTATTATAAACAATAATATATCTGACTTTCAAATTACAAATATACCTACATCCATATTTAATACCTGCTCTGCATTAAACTCGTGCGATTGTAATTTCATTACATTCTAAAGTAATTTATGATAATCACTACATTATTCACCACGCCTGCGAGTGTCAGCTGTTGTTGAGAACTCTTGGCAGCTGTCAAAATGTGGGTAGAATTTTGATTTTTCTGTTGTATCGATATTTATAGTAAACACAAATTAGCTTTTGACCTTTAATAACTCGCACAGTTTACCGTTAAGCGCAAATTGTAAATTAAATGCATACATTTGCACGAATATTCATGAGTGTGTGGAACATTAACCGTGTATTGTAAATTTGTATGCAATTTGTTTCCAAAATGTCAGAAACTTGTAAATAATATGCACAATAGTGCAAAATACCATTATTAAATCAAGTAAGTAAGTAGCGTTGTTTTGGCAAAGTGGTGAACTTTTGTGGAGGCGACGAGTTGGCAAAATCAATGAGTGGAATGAATACAAAGAGACATATTTGAGTAAAATACAGTTAATTAGAGCACACACATATTAAGACTTATATACTTGTAGGTAATTTAAAAATCTTCCATTACATAGGCAGTACTCCTCATACACACAGTCATACAATGGCAGAATTTTCACCAAAATATTTTCGGCTTATGTAATTAAAAGCTTTCAAAGGAAATAATAGCTTTTGAAACTGCATTACGCACAATTAGCCAGTTATTTAGCTATCTGTGTTTGCACAGTTGCGCACAAAACACTTCCAAAGTGTGTGCAACATTTAATTAGCTGTAATGCAACGCCCCAATAGCTCGAATATACAATTTAATGACAAACATTGCATGCATCCATGTATTTGCGTTTGTATGTACAGTCACGTGGGCTTTGGTAATGCTGTTGTTTTTGTGAAAAAGTCACTCATAAATCGTTAAATAATTTTAGCGACCATTAAAACAATTAGCGCGAAAAGTTTTTAAACGGCTTTGGCGTGTTCTCGCATAAAACTATACCGTTAATAGGACAAGTGGGTAATATCAAATCTTATGCATACAAATTTAAGTGCTATTCAGGATAATGCATTATATTGTATTTGTATACTCTTGCAACATGTTGCTACAGAGCATAGTAGTTTCGTTCAACTATTGTTTGTATCACCCAAACCTAATCGAGTTAGATATAGGGTTATATAGGTATGTATATATAAATGAAGAGGATGCAGAGACGAGTTGAAATCCGGTTGAATTATAATAAAATCGGTCTATACCTTGGTCTAAGCCTCATGCCCTAATATAATGAATTCCGATTCTGTGGTTGACTTTTTCCACATCAACGCAATATATAAAATTTAGCGTCTTTGGTCGAGCTTATATCACATACACATATCTCATTTGAAGGAATTTATTAGAATTTATTTCAAAATAAAATATAGCAGTAATCGAATAACGGATGTTTAATTTTTTCGCAACGTTTTTCAATATAAAGTTTTAGCAGCGCCTGAAGAAATTTCACGGGCTTTCATCCTTGGAAGTTGCAAGAGTATAAAATGTTCAGTTACACCCGAACTTAGCCCTCCCTTACTTATTTTAGTTGCATCAAATCGCTGCTGCATTATGCAAAAGTCAGAGTCATCGAAAAGTTATGCAAAACGATTTTTTTTTACATAAAAAAGAATATTGTGTAGTAATGCAAATTTTAGTGTTTCAAAACTTCCATATTTATGCATTACCAAGGAACTTATGAAACAAAAAACAAATTTTCTAAATAATCTAAAGTAATGAATGGTAATGCAAGAGTAAAGTGATTCAAAACTTTTATATTTTTGTATTACCAAGGAACGTACACAATAAAAAAAAAGAAATTTTATAAGTAATCTAAAGTAATGCAATGGTTAAGTGGTACATTACTTCCATATCCAAACTTCCAAATTTTGCCATAACTAAGGAACTTATGCAATAAAAAAAAAATTTTTAAAGTAATTTTTTTAATTGAAAAAATTAATAAACGATATTGGAAACGGTAATGCCTAAAATACTAGGCTACTGTATAAATTTTAAATAATAAATTTTTAGTAATGCAAATAGTTGCTTTGTATCATAAAAATGTATATTGACAGACTTCAGAATATTTTCTATGCAGTAAGGTAATTTAAAAATTTCCAGTTGGTAAGGTATCAATTCTGCAACACAATTGAAGTTATTTTTCCAAAGAAAGCATTAGACAAGAGAGATTCACTCTTGTTATCAGCACAAAAAAAAAATTACTGGTAATGCAAAAGACAGAACAGAAAAATATTAAGATAAATAGCTCCAAATTCTATCTATCTCTTTTTCAATCTCTTTTGACTATACCATAATTCTATATATATAAAATGGGCGCGGTTTAAATAGCCAATTTTCTAGTCATTTCAATTTTACAGCTTTAATTCTAATCAGAACTGTACCCTTATCATTTCTTTAAACTGTAACCACACCTTCAATACCCAAAGTGTCCATATTTTCCGAACAAAATTTATCTTCATCAAATTAAAGCCACAAAATTCAAACACTCAAACGCACACACATTTAAAATCTTGAGGACACTTCTTGTGGCGCATAAGTTTGAATGACCCATTTTCATTACAGACTATGTAAAACTGGTACGCATAAAAAACAAACTTCAACTGTCAGTCGCAATATCAACCGAACTATTGAGAATTGTGGCATCTGCTCTCTGACAACTTAAGTTTCTTGCACTCGCTTTGTATGAAGTCTTCAAGGACAACGGCATTAACTTTCTCCACTTCAACGTATATGTAGTGTATGTGTATGTATGTAGATGAAGTGTAGCAAAGAGGCAGAGGAGGAGAGGGAACGAGTCGGAAACTAAAAGATGGCAGAAACAACAACAACAACGACAACTGAGACAATTGCACGCAATGAATTATGTCGACCACCTGCATGCCTGCCATTTCAGCTTATTGGAAAACTTTATGCGTTGACTTAAAATGCAAGACAGAGCTTAAGTAATATATACAGACATTTGCCATACGGAACATATAGTACGTCAAATACTATGTACAAATATATGCATATCCATATATATAGTGGAGAGTATTTGGGTTGTCATGCAAGCATAACTAGAATATAGTAGCCTTGCTTAGTATTGCGTTCATTTGCGTATATGTATACCATAGCAAGTGTATATTAGGGTAGTACTAAAGAATATATATTTGTTAAAACTTTTTATTATCATTCTCTGAAAATGCAGCAGGTAAACTTAAAAAATTTTACGTAAAAATTAACTTTTCGAAAATATATTTTTTCTTTCCGGATTTTACTTATTTGCTAGATTTTCTTATAATAAAAGATTGAAATTAAGAAAACTTTTTAAAATTTTCGTTTTTTAAGAATATTAGCGTGATCAAATAAAGCTAAAAACATACAATGCACTTTTTTGTTTCGTGACATAATTTAATTGTAATATCGACGTTAATTTTGAGAGGTTAAAATTTGAGGTTGACCAAAATTGCGGAAAAAAATTACATTCTATGCCTAAGAACCAGCCTAAAAAATTAGATTAATATATTTTTCGATTCAATATGCAGTTTTTATGTGACAGTAGTAGCATCGTTATGTATTTTGAGGGGTGAAAAGGATGATCAATAAATTTGAGGAACATTGTTCCTACCACATTGATTAACTGCCCCAAAAATTCAATTAATATATTTTTCTACCAGCAGCATAATATATTCCTGATATTTTCATTTATGTTAGTATTGGCACACATTTTGTGGTGTTATGGCTTTAAAGTTAAAAAAATTTTATGCAAAAACTTATTTTGTATATTAAAGGACCACCCTAAAATTAAAATAAAAAAAATTAATATAGTTTTTGAGTGGCAACAGCATTTATATGAAATTTTGTGTAGTTAAGGGATCGATGCTTGACAAATTTAATATAAAATTTATTTTCTATATCAAAGTATCACCCTAAAACTTAAAATCAGTATACTCTTAGAACGGCAGCAAAATTTATTACTGATATCTATGTTTATGGTACAATTGACGAAAATTTTATGTAAAACTTCTTTTCTATATCAAAGGACCACCCCAAAACTTCAATTCAATGTATTTTTCGATTAACAGCATAATTTATACGCAATACCATCAATTTTACTACTAATAGTGTAGATTTTGATAAATAAAAATTTCCAGCCTTGATAATTTGATGTATTTTCTGTATTTTAGAACCACCCTAAAGTTAAATATATTTTTTAAAATAAGAAAAAAAGTTTATCTAATGTCTTTGGCTATAGTAAGCTTTGAAGATAGGGAAATGTGATGTATTTTTTTTATTTAAGAACCACCTTCACAAAATGAAAAAAATTCTGCTACGGTATTATAATTTATAGGTCAGGCTTTCGACTATAGTACTATCGGAGCAGATATTGAAGTTAGGTGCCCTGAAGGAAAAAATATCTTAATTTAAGAACCACACTACGAATTCCGAAACCACCAATCCAGCACATTATTTATTTATAGTGGTTTTGACCACAGTAATACTACTGACTACATATGATTTGAAGTTAGAAAAGCCTGATAAAAAAATTGTCTTTATTTAAGAACCACCTTATAAAAATAAAAAAACATGCCCTTGTTATAACTTGCAGGTCATGCTTTCGCCTATAGTACTATCAATGTAGAGGTTAAAGTCAAGTTTATAGAAGAGAAAAATTTCTTAAGAACCACCCTATGAATACCAAAAGTATCAACACAGAACATTTTTTATTTATTTACATGATTTTAACCACAAAAATACTACAAACTACATTGTATTTTAAATTAGCGAAGACTGATATAAAAGTTTTATGTTTTAAGGAGCACCCTTAGAAAAATTTAAATTTTATTTTTTAATTCAGAACATTATTTTAACCATATCTGTATATCTATGTTTATTAATATTTAGATGGAATTTGAGGTTAGGTTAATATACATAAATGAATTGTAGGATCACCCTAGTTCCGATTTATATAGCTGATGAAAGCATAACGATTGAATTATTTCAAATTGCACTTACTTGCCCCTAGCGACTAAAAAAAAACCATATATATGTATATATTATATATATATGCAATATTATAATTCACATAAACGCCGTTCTGCATGCCGTTATCCATTTATATGCAAATACATGTGTATGCACTAATGCAGAAATTTCTATGCCAACTAACTTTTCGATAACGATTTGCTGCCGTGAATATGTTGCCCAACATTGCCTAATAACAGTAAATGGCATTTCAAGTGCACTTCTGGGTCCTTTCTTCGACCTTATGTCGCACAGACTTGTATTCCGATTTCTATTAGCTCTTAGATATTCGAGATCTTTACAAGAGTTTTCGCTGCAAGTGTCAGTTGTTGTAAGTGAGTGCGTGCAAGTATCAGTGTGTTACTGTGTGTGTGTATGTATGCTTGCGCGTGTGCGTGCTGCTGGCTGCTTTTGAATATTTATGTGACAAATTATGGCATCTCCAACAATCAGCATACGTGAATAATTCGAAATTTTTGCTATTTCATAGTTGTTGTTATTGTTGTTGTTGCCTTTACATTACCACTGCACATCTAACGCTGGGCAAAGTTTTCTCATTTCAAACTTTTGCTGTGCACACAGTTGCAGCTCAAGTACATGTTCGCCTGAACGGGGGTTAATGCATTCGTTGTCTTGTGTAATGTTCATGAAAGTTGAAAGTTGAAAGTTTTCGTTACAACAACTTTTCACGTGTCGTCCGTGTTTTCGTATACGAGCCCTCACACACATACATTTGTACATATTTACTTACAAGAAGTTTCATGCGTTGTGCGTTTACGAATGTGACCTGTCGGAAATTATTCGTACGAGAGCTGCTACAAGCATTACAAAGCTGTTCAGAGCTTTCATCAATATAGTTTTGCTGGCTTTCACGATTACGGATCCTGAAGTTGGCGCCGGTCCAAAAGATAATGGATATTGCAATTGGAATTTATTGACGTGGTTCATAGAACTCTCTGCTACATATTTTTTCCGAGAGATAAAAGCTTTCAGCCCGACAACGTTCCAAATAAAAATTCACCAGTTCTGCGTAGCATAAAAAAAAAACTTCGAATTACTTTCGCGAGCGTAGGACTCATCCAAAGTCGGACAAGGGAGAAGAGTCTATTTGTACACCTTTCCAACTTAAGTTTTATCCACACAATCTCCGAGCCTGGTAAATAGCGATCGGTGAGAAACCATCTTCAAAAGCAGCTTATATATCTTGATGGACTTTGTCAACAAAGAATATGAAATAAACTAAGATCTATTACCCAAGAGAGTCTTACAAACTTTAACTATTCGCTTACGTCTTCGTCTTCAGTCTCGAAATCCGTTCCATCAAATCGACGCTTAGAACACCTTGACCGTCATTTTAAGCGTGCTTCTCAAGTAGCTGTCCAGACTTAGGGCATCAATATGAAAGACTTCTTCGAAGAAATATCGAAAATAATCTTGGCTAAGAAAAGAGAGAGACTTAAATTAAAGTAAAGGCTGAAGTTAGATCTTTCTCATTTCCTTTCTACTGACCGACGTGATTTGTTTCAGTTTTGTGAATCAATAATTTTATACAAAGTCTACGATTAAGGTTATTTTCCGAATACCATATAGTCCTGGAATTGTTCCATAGTTATCTTCTAAAGCTAATAAGTTCTAATGATCTTATGGGATCTGTCTTCAAAGCTAAATCCGCATAGCACTTTGACACGATCCACCATTTAATAGAGACGCCTTCAGTTTTGACATTTAACAGCATGTCATGTCAGTCTGTTGCTATCTTGACAGCCCTGACCTCAATCTTCATTATGACTAGTCTTTCCCGATTCTTGGAAAAACTATTTTAAGAAAAAAATTCTAAATCACACAGACCAAGTGTGAATTCTAAATCCTGCAAAGTATAATAGAGTCAAGTTCAAAATTCAACTCATAATTTTCCTACTAACCCCATGTCATACACTAACAACTAATGGTGGCAATGCTCGGCATTGGTTGAAATATTACCTTTCGGCTATAAAATGAAAATTCATTGCTGCCGTTGTGCTGATATGGAAATGAGCTTGCGTGAATGTCCTGCGGCAATATGGTTTATTTGCTTTAACAATTAAATAAATACTTTAATTAATATTTGCCATACATTTGGAAAATCTCAGCTGAAGGAGCATAAGCCTAGAATTACCCGTATAAACAATGGGCAAGGAAAGCAGAAAAAAGGGATGCATAAATGCATGTTTGGATGGATTTTAAGAAACCCTAGGAGTTTTCTATTAATTTCATTTGCACTATATGCATATGTAAATGACTTTTTGACTTGCTAAATAAATGGATATAAATTGCATGAGGTGTGCATATTTTTATTCTTTTATTATACTCGAGTAAGAAAAAAGCAAAAGAAAGAAAATTGAGTCAGTTTTCAACGAACCATTATTTCAAATAGTAAAGCATAATATTGAAATAGAAAAGAAAAATATTTGTACGACAAAAAATTTGCTTTGAATATAGCTAATATAATATAAAATAAAAGTATATGTTTTAATACTGGAAAATTACTCATACCGAGGCGGGTAGCTTTTTTAAAAATCTTTAACCATTATCTTCTTTATTTTGGATTGTACCTTCAGCTTTACATTAAGGGAGATTATACCTTTAAAAATATCATATTAAAACTTTAAATCGACATCTTGAATATTTTTCGAGTTACAGGCTTCGAAAGTGTAGCCGCTTGGTTTTTCAAATTTACTTAAGTTGTTATTCGGAGACAAATGATCCGATCACTATCAGTTTTTTTCTCCAAATTCTGTACATAACTCTCCATACAAAGAGCTACAAGTTTTTGATCTGATCAATCATCGGATTTTAGTTGACCAAAAACGACAAAAATGATGGGTAACTATTTTAGATTTGTTTTCGACAGTAAGTCATTGTACGCACAATAACTTTTAGTAGAGAACTTTTTTTTAGGTTTCATTACAGCGGTAGAAGAGATTTTATTTAGCGCCATCGGAGTTTGCTTGTAACTAAAAACAAAAATATTAAATTTTTTTCTTCAAAAATTTTACTATAAATATTTTCTTAAAATATGACTAAATTTACCCTTTAATTTTTATTTCCCCAAAATCATTTTTTTAGGCTGTCACAGTTTTTGGAAATTTAATAACAGTGGCAACTCTTCATATCTTATATAAGCCATATATGTCAAAACTTTGTAAACTTAAGATTGATTTTATAATTTGAGAAAAAGTCTGTCGTAAGTTCTCTGTCAGGTCTATGTTGGTTTAAGATTTTTAGACCATTGAACAGTTCTACAGGAAATATTGGTTGTAATTGAGGTATCAGTCGATATACTACTTCGAGGCACATCTGTTTTTTTGGAAGGATAGGCATTAACTCTGATAGTATAGTATCGACATCAGCCTGAACTCAATCCGCTTAACATACGTTTGGGATTGTTTGTTCTCACTTTCAATTAAATCGAGCTATATGTTGACAAGAAACAGTGCCGGGACATAGGGAGTAGCGCTAGAAACTGCAAGACTGTCAAACTTGCAAGAAAGGGAGTTCTCGTCTCTTTATTAACGATCTGGGGAGTTTCACCAGTTATCCTTTTCGTCTTATGTGGTGTCACAGTTGTCCTAGGGAATATTTTACTCATATAATATGATTTCCAACTTCTCACTGCCCGATAAGAACCTGTATAAAAAATGATGTTTGGAAAATAATAACGTGGAATTGGTGTATATCCGCAATACCTAAACTAATATCGTATATGTACTCTATTTTAAAAATTTCTTCTACTCAATTTCACTTAACACTTCCAATGAGATGGCAACACTATAGACTTAAATTTTTGTGAATCTTATTTTGTAATATGAATTATAGAATACTTTGCTTAGATCTCATACAATTTTTCTTACTTCAAACAAGGAGGCAACTCTAAAATGTCATAATTATTTGAAACTTATTTTTAAAGAGAAATTATAAAAACTTAAATTCTCTCCAATTTTTAGCTAAAAATCTATTTTGAAATTTAGCAAGTGAGAAAGAGTGGCAACCCTATTAAAATGTATGGCTAAACAAAAGATGTTCTAGGTTTCTAAAAGTTTATATCTAGTCTATGTATTGTATCTGATTTATTATATGTTTTAAAACCATTTGCATTTAAAATCAGTTGGCAACTCCATAAAGTATTACTTTGGCTGAAAAGCTTACTTTAATAAAGTTTGGATATACATATATCATATTGTTTCATCATATTAATTTTAGCTTGTGAAATTTATCAAATAATTAAAAGTGGCAACCCTATTAAAATATTTGTCTAAACGCAATATGTTGAAAACTTCCAAAAGATTATACGCAGTCTATATTACATATTACTTGTTTTCAAACTGTTTCTATTTAGAATCATGTGGCAACTGCATAAAGTAATACTTTTGCTGAAACCACAACTAATTTAATGTTTTAATTATTAATTTTGGAATATTGTTAAATTATATTAGCTGTGCCTTTAAAATATCTTTTTTAAAGACATGTGGCAACCTTTTTTTACGTTTTTTCGATTATTTTTTCGTTTTAATGATTCTCTATGGCTTAAAAGCGCTCAAATGAAACCAATTAATTTATAAATCTTTTGTAAAGATTTAGTTGTAAATTCTCCATTATGTACATGTGAATGCGAATATTGCCAATAAATTTTATGTGCCATCGGGTCAATTTATGTATGCAAATATATTTCAAAGCTTTAATGGTTTCTGAAAATATTCGTAAATTTGCAAAAATTAATTCGCATGGCCTACTAAAGACATTTATATTCTCAATTGCTAAATCAAGACATAAAAGGCTTTCATATGTGCTATATGTGTGTGTGTGTATAGTTTTTATAAACATATGTTTGAAAGAGCTAGTAATATTTGCATAAATATATGCACATGCGCTAACCTACTCAATATGTAAGATTGTTAATTTCTTTACGTATTTATATATACACATATACACTACATACTTATATATACATACAAATATATATTTAATATATATGCATGCCTTTCCTGTATTCTCCAAGCAACTTTTCGTTTCACTTCAGCTTAACATAATGACCTCGACGATAAAGCGTAGGATTCACAGTTTTACTTGCAACAAAATTTACAGCTCATATGGAGCAGAGTTACCCTGATGGAGCGTAAATTCGGTTATAAAAACATATCTTATGATGTGGTAAGGACACTTACAATTACATGAAGTTGTGCGAGAACACGCCCTGTAGGAAAAATATACTAGTACACTGGAGTAACGAAATTTAAGGCTAAAAAATTTGATAATAAACGTGTTATTTGTCTCTGAGTAGTGACTCACGCAAATTTGTGAAATTTAGTTTTGAGTAACTCAAAAAATATTCGAGATATCGGTTGAGTATGTTATTTTTAAAGGTGTTATTTTGAAATATGAAAACAACTAGATTTTTCTTTATTTTATTTCACATTACATGTGTCTCTTATAGTTAAATACGCACCCACTACTGAAAATTTGACTACAAGAATTTAGGCTGGGTACATAGTGGTAAGCAAAGGCTAGAATGAGAAACCTAAAACTTGAATAATAATTATGAAATGAACCAATTGATCAAACGTTTTGGCTGCTTCAACTTTTCCTCAGCCTTTGACGCTGTTTAATCAGTCTTGTGGCGTACTTGGCTTCACTGTGTACTCAGCTTAAGCAAAGAGAAAAAAAAATTGCTTAGCGATGGATTTTGTGTAAATCATTCTAAAAATTAAAATTAAATTTTATATTATTAAATTTAAAAATTTAATTTTTTTACTTACACAATAAATATTTAATATTATCCTTATACATGTTCAGTCACTAATATCTTCCACTTTAATTAAATGCACTATTTTTAACAAATTTCTGCTTACTGTTTATCTTGCAGGGTCTACTTAACCCGCTGCTTAACGATTCACACAAGTTGTTAAGTACGTACATTGGTTTCCATATCTGTTTATAGTTAGAGCTTAAAGTGGGTGTTTAAGTTGATTTCGGGAGCATTTTTAATGAGGGTAGCTATATTTGAACGGCACTTTAATGTTTTTATTAATAAAGGGAGTGTAAAATTCTTGAAACATAGTGTAGTTTAAACATACTTAAATTAATAATGTCTGCTGGAGCTTAGTTTTTATTAGATAAATATCAGGAAGCTTCAAAATATTTAGTAAGAACCGAATAGACATAATTCGCTTATTATTACTATTAGATATTAGAAATAGTATTTCTTACACCTCTTACTGAATTTGGGTTTCTAATTAAGCAAATAGTCAAGATTACATACATAAAGTCCTCCTTAACAAACAATTGCTCAACAGCCAAGTAAAAGTGATCATTCAAGGACCGCTGGGAGCATCTGAAAAATCAAAAATAAGAACAACTAAAATTAATTGACGCAGATATACGTGAAGTGTTGCCACATCAAGTAAACTAGGGGTTTGGAGCTGGCATAAGACTTGTAGGACTGGTCCGCCATTTTTCAAATAACCTCAGCGAGTCATAAGATTTTGTACAACCCTATCCGGTTGCATTCACTAAACTAACAACACCCACTGTTGTCAAATTTCTGACTGTAAAAGTGAAATTGTTTCAGAATGAGGCTATTAGTCTCAAACTACCTGAACATCCTTAACCTAACAAATTTCTAAGATTTCTAAAATCTGTGTGTTCTATCCGTACATAAAAATCTTGCTAAACTTAATCCATCTTCCATTAATTTTTGGATATTAATACTTCTTTTATATAAATATCTATCTTCGAATCTTCGAGTCTTCATACGAATACTTCGATAGATCTTGCAGATCATTAAAAAAAAGATATTTTATTAGTCTCGATGTATTCAAATATATATAAGCCGCATTGACATTAACTTTCGGTCACATAATGTTGATCCCATCTTTAATAGAACAATTATTTTCAAAAAGCGATTTTTTCAAAATGGAGTAGACTGTAAAAAATTGACTGACAATCTTTCGTTCTGACCTTACTAGATATAAATAAAGATAAGATCAGATAAGCAAGTTCTTCGACAGACAGATTTATCGTAAATAGTGTGACTTTACTACATAACTACGAGGGCCATTTATACAAAAGAGACTACGTCAATTTGTAGAGACATAGACGAAGCTCTTTGAATTTATAGCTTTGATCTGCCAGCCGACTCATAATGTCCGCAGGGATTTTAAGCTCGCTAGCGCAGAAGTTTTTTAATATAGTTACTTGGAAGATGAAAGACCATTGACAAATATTGATGAAATCAGTGGAAAAGAAACACACTTCATGAAATGGATTGTCCCAAACATAATCTGAGGGCGTCAAAATCTTACTTCATTTCTGTACTTAGAAACAACTTAAGTGCACAAATTTCCTAACTGAAAACGAAACATAATTGAACTTACCCCAACAGCGCTACATTAAAACTTTCCGCACTTTGAATTTTTTTATCAAAACTCTAAAAGATATCAAAAAAGAGTTTCGCCTTAATGGGTTTTTCCAACTAAATGACTTCCCCGACATGGCATAACATATTTTTCAATCTTACTTTTTTTCTTTGCCTCGCTTCACATCTCGTGCGCATCACACAAAATACCGTAATTTGAATAGAAAAACGCGAAAATGCATTGGCTAGTGATTCTTGATAATGGCGCTACTGGCGGGGTGAAGCGGCACCGCATGCCGAGCAAAGTGCCAAAATGCGAGCAGCAAGCAAGGGCTGTCTATTCAACTTTCCGTTGCGTAAATCCTCATAGCACTGCTGACAGCTTTGACTTTTGTTGGCAACAAATCCAGCTGTCAAAATATGCATGCCAAGTCAAGTGCAGCCGCAATTTTCCCATTTTCCGCGTATCATTTTGTCTTGTGTGCGTGTGTTTGTGTTTGTGCGTGTGGATATGTGTATTTGTGTAGCGATGGAGTTGCGTCAGAAATGCTGTGGTTGGCTTTGTTTTTGTGTTTTTGTTTTACCATTTTGCGATTTGATTTCGAATGCATAGTTTTTGTTCTTAGCTGTCTGTTACAATTTGGATAGAGGTGTCGTAATGTCATAACAGAAATTATTACAGAGTTTTTGTGAAAAATGATCCACACGCAGTGAGTTGCAGAGTGAAATAAGATTACAAATGAAATTAAAAAAAAACAGTTCCGAAAGGTATGTTTTAAAGGGCAGTTAAAGCAATGGAGACAGGTTAAGTTTGACTAATAATAGCAATTGTCAGCTTCAGGAACTTCCTCAGTCATTGCATGCCGAAAGTTTTAACATCAAGCCGCACATCAGCAATAGAAGGTGAAACTTGCTGAAAGATCAAAAAAATAGTGGACGTATAAGTAATTGACGCAGAGTTGTTGACATACAAGCATAATGCTCTATGTCGAATATGGATCTAGAAACCTTTGCTATCCTCAAGCAACCAGCTGAGAAATAATCAAATCTCACACCAAAAGTTCCACATAGGTACTTCAACTCGTATTAGCTGATCGTTCCATGGTAGGAACTTCGTAGCTGATTCCACAGCCTTGATATTACTCCCATAAGCTACTTCTGAGTTGAGAGCACGAGCCCTGGATTTTCACACACCTGCTTGCAACGCATTTAAAATTGAAAACCACTTAAATGTTTAACGCGGCCAGCATTTAGTGTCAGTTTGGCAGAATATTAAATTATTGCTGAAGTGTGGGCTGACAGCGTAACGCCTCATAACTCGTCGCACTCTGAACCGAAACAGAAAATGCAAACTTCTGAAGCCTGAAGCCAAGTTTCTACATATGCACGATGTATGTGCAACAATTGTCAGCAGTGAAGACAAAATAAAAATAAAAAATAAAATCTAGTGCACTCCATTAACTCTATGCAATATATCTCTTGGGACTATGTCGCGAAATAATGCATTTTTCCCTCTTTATTCTCTTGTATACTGAAATTGTTGGCCGTGCACTTGTTGTTGTGCTGTTTTCATATCTTATTCTGTCATAACGGAAATTGCTGTTGTACATTAAAGCGTCCCACGGCTCCAACGAGGAGAACAAGAGAGGTAGAGAGAGAGGAAAAGAGAGGTACATAATTTTTAAGTGCAGAATATTAAAGAGTTGTTAATATTAGATTTATTATACTTAAGAGTTTACCGTTATTTGGACTACATCTACAATACATATGTTTCCCACGAGAGGCAAAAGCGTTTTAGAGCTAACGGCATAACGTATGGCCCAAAAATGCAAAGTACAATAATATTCTTGTATTTCTTTTTAATATATGGTAGTTTTTCTTGTAGCTGCTCGAAACATACCCAAAAAAGTTTCTGAGCCTCTACGCAGAACCGTGTTTCGTGGTTACTTGATAAGTTCCAAGCTATTTTATCTTTCGGCAAAGAGAAGGCCAGAAAATGATTCATACACGTTGCTCTTTCCCCTCGTTTGTGCTTTTTAGCATCGAAATATAGTGCAGGTCCACAAATCTTTCATAAATACTTTATGTCAAATTCTTAAGAGAGTACAACCTCAGAGCTTTTTAACTCATAACCAAAGTGTGGTTTATGTTAATTTAGTAAAGCAAAATATGCTTCCGACAGAGATTCTAGGTAGTATCGGAACATATCTTTTCAGCTATCTTAATGATAATCCCCAATGATAGGAACTTCTTGTCAATGATTTATTCTGCCTGAGACCGCGTTTAAAGTTGAATCTCGGGTGAAGCAGGGGCTAAAGTTATAGAAAAAGTGTATTCTTATAGGTGAGAGGCAGACGGAAAGCGATGCTAAATATTCGAGCGTATTACTGGCATGCAAAAGATTTTCGGATATTCTTACAGTCATTCGTTTGTTGCTAAGGACTTGTTGGATCTTGGGAAAAAATAAATATGCATTAATTTTAAGTATAGCAAGTTCGTATTCACTGGGCTTTAGTTTCTCATACAAATTAATTCACTTTGGGTATCTGTGCTTTCTCAGAAGGTTATTATGAGTATCGATACTCGAATAGTTCAGCGAGAACTCTTTGGAAGTCATGATATTTTCGGGCTGACTTTGGCAAAGTATGGCACTATGAGATGATATTTCCCACTGCTCATAATTGGATATTCATTGGATTTGCCTTTCCGTGGAAGATTTTTTCATAGTCGTACAAATTTGTTGATCCAACTATAGGTATGTATTGGACTACAATTAGAGACGCATTTTTGTCCCTTAGGACTTCACCAATACTAAACATCTTTTGTAATCTAAAGGATCTGATCCGATACCCGACTTTGGTTTATATAAAGCATTTGCAGTTACTAAAAACATAAAAATATTGCTTAGTTGGTTTGAAGGCGCAGTTATAAGTCGCTTAACCGCAAACAAACCTATTTCTTAGTATGTACTCCGAGCTTTCCAAAAACCAGTCCTTCTGAAGCCTTTGGTATATACTTCGAGCTTTGCAGGTAAACCTTATTAAGCTCTAGTAGTGAGCAATTCTTCCATACCAACCAAAAACGTTCAGTAAAGATTTTCCATCTGCTATACCTAGCTAAAGACAGTAGATGAAGTCTCAGTTTATCAGCTATATGAAAAGTACTATCAGTATAAAATGGACATGGACAACATGAAATGATTACACCGATTTCAAAGGCTGTTTTCTTGAGCCTTTGGTTCAACCTTATCTGCTTAAGAAAGGAAAATTAATTTGTTAACGTCTTCTTTCAATTTTGTTGTTTTCTCAATAAATTGACTATATTCCGTGCCCCAAGTAGTTAAGAATTCGATCCTTGTCGAAATTTGTAGTTATGAAGATCAATCTGTTCAAATTTGACCCTTACTGGTGTATTCAAACCGAATCGATAAATATTTTTTTTTTCCTAAATCGATACAAAAACATAAAAAATGTTTTGAAATTTGATCTCCGTATGTCAATTAGCGTATGTTTGGCATCCACCTCTGTTAATGGCGATAACATCGGAAAAGTTAAAGAAACAGTACTTTGAAATTAGATTGGCTGCAGAGAGATAGCAGAGGATATCAACATCATCTTCTATAGATCAACTCAACAAAATTTTGATCATTTTGGGTATGATGCGCGTCAATGTAAGAGTCGTACCAAAATATTTAAGTCTCTTGTAAAAACGACGCCGAGTAGACGTCGAAATGAGATGCTTGACAATGTTGATGTGGGTCTTGTATTAATCAAACTCATCATTACTGGTGACTAGACGTGGGTATATGAATATGCCTTCGAAACTGTCCAACAATCTAGCGAATGGCGCTCCAAAACTGAGTCGAAGTCGAAAAAACCAAAAAGCGCTGAAGGCACCGAAGGCCTTTTTAGCAGAGGCTTATAAGAAGTGTTTGGAAAATTTAATTTGTTTTTGTCAGTGCGGTTTAAATATGTTAGTAAAGCTTAGATGATATGGTAGGTTGGGAGTCCAAAACTCAATCGATGGAGATTGTAAAATATTAAAAAAAAACTATCTCTACATGTTAACGCCTCGATCACCACCAACTGCAAATTTTATTCAACAAAAGACTTAAAATCTTTCTCATTGGCTATTTTGATTAGTTAGTGACAGCTTACAAGACAGCATGCCTTCACGCGGTTTTTAATTCCCTTAATACAGCATCTAAAATTCTGACAACCAAGAAAATGCAAAAAAAAAATCTTGTCCACTTCAATGTTACCTCACATTTCCATTTCTTTCCAACCTATGGAAAAGTAGTGAATTGAACATATTACTGTCACCATTTGATAGTTGATATTTCACAACTATTGAGTGCTTAACTGTTATATAACGGCGAAGAAATGATTGCCTATTTGAGCAGGAGATATTATTTCAAGTGCAACTAAAGTTAAACGAAGATTCAACTGACAAGCTGTCAATAAATGAAAACGTACTTTGGCAGCGCCGCGTTGCCAACCAACTGAGACGCCGTGATTGCTGACAGTCGGAAGCGCACATCCTGCGCTCACTTACTTTTAAAAGTAGTTTTTTTTAAGCGCATATGTTTTGCTGAGGCTACTGGCAAGAGCACGTGTGTAAGTACACATGTTGTGGCGCGAAGTCACGAATTGGTGTGCGGAATACTCAAAATGTGCATTCGAAGAATTATCTACAATTTTCTTATATTCTGTGATTTTTTGTTGCAACAGTGATTTGAGTTGTGTATATAGTTTATTTATAGATATTTTAGTTGTTGTCTTCACTCAATTTTATGCCAAAAAAGCGCTTTAAGCATTAGTGAGAAGAAATATCACATCTTTTGCGCGGGTGCTACAGTGCGTATGAGTTATATTAAGACTGACTATATAACATAAGTTTGCCACAAAGTTTGTAAGACCCAGCAGAAAACGTCGAAGACTCTTTAAAGTATATATGGCATATAAATGATTAGCCTCACGAGCTGCGTGGATTTAGCCATATACGTTCGTTTGTCCATCCGACTGTATATAAGCGAACTAGTCTCTCAGATATCAATCTGAAAATTTGTCCTCGTCCCATATTCCGCAAGAAGCTGCTCATTTGTCCGAACCGCCGATATCGGACCACTATAGCTAATAGCTGCCATACAAACTGAACAAAATCCAATACTTGTATGTAGATCTTTTATATTTGACAAGCTATCTTCTCAAAATTTGACTTGATTTATTGTCGATGGCAACGCTACAATCTCCGTAAATATCATTGAGATAGGAACAGTTATATTTTGAAGCCTTCATACACTTCATACTATTTAGTGTCTTAAAATCACCAGGATCAAAAATATTTCGTCGAATCTTTCTCACGATTTGTATCATCGAAGATAAAACCAACCCATCTTTTCAACTTTTAGTCGTCGACAGAAAAAACTTTCAGTACCTGTGTTAGTCTGAATAATTAGGTAATACCTGCTGATAAGTAATGATTTTTGGTGGGACGCACATTGAAAGTTCGCGAGGTTTGCTAAGACTTAGTCAACTCCCCCCGACCACTTCACAGATGTATTTGACGCAGTTGCAACGCAATCCGAAAAAGCTTCTGTCTTTTGACCAGCGAAAAAACATGAATCCTCTAATAGACACTAGAGACTGAAAGATCAAAAAAGTGGACTTCACTTGGCGAAACAGCTTCGAAGTTGGCGACGACTATTCTATCAATAGAGAAGACTAGAAAAAGTCACTCGTAGTGTATCGAGTAATTTTTCTAAAAATTTCGTTTCTCTTTTATAAGTTAAGTACTTATCGGACCGACCAAGATCTTGGCGAACTAGTAAGCTCTGAAATCTCACTAACCTCTGAGCATCTTATTTCGCTGCATTTGTTTCATCCCACTCAGAGAATTTAATAGAGTATCTAGAAACTCAAACTCCTCAGCTGTCTATTGCAGTTCGTTCATCGCACTCCCCTCCAGTTATGTTTTGGACGATCAGGTTTTAAGAAAATTCGATTCAGGGTAATCATGTTTAATTTAATGCCTGAAATATACAATTTTTGAGATCTGAGAAATCTAGGCGATAGTCTAATTATAAGTATAGGGTTCCACCGCTGCTACATTTTAGTTCGTTGTTTAAGTTCCAAATGCCACAGTCAGTCAAAGTTCTAGGGAAAACGAAGAGTAAGAGATCCTTTATAATGTCAACCTTGCGCTAGAACTTGAGAAAATGAGGGGCAAAATAAATTTCCAAATGCCCGAAAATAATTTTTTTTTACCGATAATAACAAATGCAAAATATATCAATTCTTTCTCGATCAATAACTTTTCTTTGGTACACTTCTCAAAAAATATTTTTTCGCATAACCTTAAAGTTATTCAAAAAACCCCCCCATAAGAACCACCCTAATGCAAATTACGCCGACATATGCGTTTTTGAAAATATTGACTTGCGGCTGGTACCCACCGCCTGACTGCCAGCTGCTTCCGCAATCATCAACGCCAAGCAAAGTTGCACACACACACACACACCAGAATACACACATATGCATATGCTCGTGCATGTACGCTGCACATCCTTCCTGCTGCTGTCACCGTGCATATTTTGCAACTCAGCCACTTCTTCACAAACATTTATCAGCAGCGCACGTACAGT
This sequence comes from Bactrocera oleae, assembly GCF_042242935.1. NCBI lineage: Eukaryota > Metazoa > Arthropoda > Insecta > Diptera > Tephritidae > Bactrocera > Bactrocera oleae. The sequence goes on along the minus strand of NC_091540.1, from coordinate 59,338,975 downwards.
TTCCTCGTCGCGCTTCTTTGGCAGCACTTCTGTCGCACACACATGCACATGCGAGTACACTTGAATTTCGTTTCTTTATCCACTGCTGTTGCTTCTAGCGCCGCGACTTACCGCTGCCGGCTGCGTTGCCAACACTTATCATCGTCTTTTGCCCCGACGTTGCAACTCCCGAATAACGGTGTGCTCGTTTTAATGTCGCTGCAGGTAATTTCATTTAGCAAAATTCGTACTTACAGTAGTGGCAACAACAACAACAATAGCAACAACGGCAGCGAGAACAATAATGACACTGACAACGGAAGCCATACCTGTTGGCAAAATATTATCTTGTTACGAATTTCCCGAAACACACAACGTCACTCATACACACACACACACAGCTGCTTGTAAATATGTAGCTTATAGCATAAATTGTGCTTGCTTATAAAATTTTGTGTGCTCACGTAAATGACGGCATTCGCATTCACGTTGCATTCGCTTCATTTCGCCGCATTTCCTCTCCTCCATTCCAGCTCAATTCTTGAGCATTCATTACATCATGCTGCCAGAAAGTTACTACACATTTGCATTGTTCCAATCTAATTTAAGTGCGCTGGGGTATATGTGTGCTTTCTTCTGTTTAAATGCAATTCTTTTACTCTTATCCACTTCTGAGATATCATCAAGGTTAACAAGTTAAATAAATTTTCATTTGTAGTAGAAAAGATAATAATTTTTAGGTTAAGTTGAAGAGTGTTTTTTGTTGCCTATTTTATGGTAGTGAAATTATTCGACATTCATTTGGCGAAACAATAGGTGAGAGGAAGATAACCTTCAGCTCTAAACGAGCTTCAGGAATTAGGAGAGCCCGATATTTAAAAAAATAAACTCTTTTTGTTTGCTCAAAGCACACTTCAGCGCTCGAAATATACCATTATTCAATTAAAAGAATAGTAATAAAGGTTTTTTTCTCTGCCAAACCCACTGTAGTGTGAAACGATTTGGTCACCTTTGAACTGATCTACCAAATTAGGTGAAAAACTGGGACAGCCGATTTTCGATAAGCTTCTCTTAAGGCAAATTTTCCCTAGCTCATTCGCAATATATAGAAACATCAAGTAATCACTTGGTGCCAGCAACGAACTATAAGGTGAGCGAATTGAAAACCTCAACCTGGGACATTCAACCCATGAAGCTTTTATGCGTTAACTCAAGTCGTCCATATATCGAAATAGTTTTTGTATTCACCCTTGTATGAATTGGGCAAACGGAATTTGTGCAATAATTAGCTACTCGCATTCGAAGCAATGCTTACTGACGGTCGAACTCGACGACTAGCATTATATTATCGATATTTTCGACAATTGACCCAACTTAAATTTACACAAATGTAGTAATATTAGACTAGCCATGAAGAAGCCAAAGATATTTAGATTATGAGTGAACCTAAAAAGGCAGTTAACGGCAAACGGTCGCATTTAAGCTTCGATCAATGAAATTATTGTACACCCAAATGAAGCCCCACAAAATATCGTTCAGGAATTCACTGGATTTGGCAAAAAAATAGTAAGTTTATGCGATCCAGCAGTCCGATTTCTTCGAAAATTTGATATTAGACACCGTAGAGACTATTAAATTATCTTAAACGGTTAAAAGCCTGATATTTAAATACAAAGTATGTATGTAAATTAGCTGCATCATCTTCAGTGATGGTCGCACATTTTACCTTATCTAGTTCCTTGAGCTAAGACCTCAGGGGTAGTTGCTTTGGAATGGCCTTGACTTTCTGCTACTGAACTAAGTTCAGTATTAAACGGTGGTGTTCCTCCAGTCTTCGATACTTTAGTCAACATATAAAGGAGCTGAACGTTCTTGGAAAATGGTTCGTTGGGCAGCACCAATATAACTCTCTTCACGTTCCAGACCACCTTAATTGCAGCTGACGGCGTCCTTTCGACAAAGACAGAATTGTAGTTGCCCTTTAGTTTGAATATACCTTGTAATCTGTTTCGATTACACCGATGGTCGTATCAATTGCTGCAACTTCCAGCCATTCTTCCCTACTTTCGAGATACCACGATAAGTTAATAACAGCACCTAACTAACGGTTTTGTCTTTCATAATGTCAATCTAACCAAAGTTTTGTAACCAGATCGGTATTTCTAATATCTCTGAGAGTAGACGTATGTAGTTGCCCAATACTTTAAGATGGCTAGCTGACTACTTTCTTATATATACTCCAATTGAAGTTAACTCGAAGGGAGTTATTCGCTTTCATGATAAGAGCTCCACTTTCTGAGAAGTTAATACGCTTTCCGGTCTCTTAAAGTCTTTCAGTTGAAATTTTGCTCAGAGAACCTAATATTTCTATCGCAACTGCACCCAGTTGGCTCTTATAGCCCTTCTAAATGCTTGGTGGCGTTTTTCTTCTCATTCATTGACTTTTAGGTTTATAATTTAGACCGCAGTCAATCTTAAAGACTTTAAATAAATAGGCATAGCGCAATAACAGATATTTCAGCATAGAAATTTTTTATATGTTTTTATATATGTATATTATATTTTAATATTTTTATATATATTATTATATACAAGTATTATATTATATTTTAAAGTATTTTCGTGTCTGTAAGCATTTAATAGAGAGTTTACTCTTTAAAGAAAATCTGACTTCACTCTTAACACTTCGGTATATACATACATGTGGCTGTATTAGTAAAACCAAACATTTGTATCAACTCTGAACTTATCTAAATATCCCAAAAAGTTCTTTGCACGTTACGCCTCTTTAGTACGGACCAACTCTTCGTAAACGCCGCGAGCGCTTCATTTCTTCATTGTTGCCAAAGCGCGTCGAATAAATGTAGCGATGAAACGCGCGGCTGGCGTCACGTCTAAATTTAACTGCAGTGGCATTGGTGGGCGCCAATTTTGACATTTGTAGATAAATTAAAGATTTATTTAAATGAGTTCTTGCCAACTTTAATTTACAAGGCGGAAGCCGGATGGGCAACCCACACAATTAAGGAAAATTAAAAGATAAAATGACTGAACACTGAAATAGTACAAGCATCGCTATTTCATGGGATGCGAATAGTTTTAAACTCAGTAGTAAATATGTTTACTTACTAAATGCTGTTTTAACTGCCTTGAATTCGAACATCGAGATGAGGTTATCTAATTATTAGCTTAAGGAATCTACTTCTTTAAACGACCACTTAAGAATAATATGAATGCCAAGACAGCTCCGATCTCTAAACTGACTTTGTGGCTTTATGTGATAAATCTTCAGATTTCTGAATCTTTGCTGAGGTGCACAAATCTGACTCTGACAGTATACACTAGAATCAGAAGACAATACTTGTATTTATAAAACTCATTACATTTTGGGACAAGTAACTCACAACCGAGAAAGATCTCACCGCTTTTTATTTGACAAACGTTTTTTTGCTTCTCAAATTCCTGGGAACGTTAAAGTGCTTCGAATTAAGACCTTATGACTACAAAAAAAGTACGAAAGACTTTCTCTGCCAAGTACCGAGTCGATAAACTTCGTTGCTGGAGATTTTCTTCAAGATGATATGGAGATAAAAGTACTGTCATAAGCCAGATAGAGTATTTCTTTCGTGGGATTATTAAATTTCTCCAATTTTAAATTTAATTAATATGACCGCATATTGCGATATGATCGGCCCAATCGGAGGATTCAAATGAAAGAGGGCCTGTTTACTATATTTTTCTACAACCGAAGAACAGTATTGATTCTGTGAAAAAAGATTTATGGGTGAAAGAAATGAAACAAATATGTGGTTCGTTCAAGATTCTTTTTTATTTTTTACATACATTAGTAAAAATTAATAATATTTTTAGAACAAAACGCCAGACCTTCAGTGTTTACCATATATACAGCCAAAAGAACACATTTTTGAGTTTACCGATGATATAGCCTCTAAATGAATATTACTTTTCGATATCTAATCCTATATATTTTCCAGCGTGTTCCCTACAGCATCTATTTTCTAAATTCCTACAAACAAAATTTAAAGGAATTAGAAGAAAAAAATCAAATCGTGATCTTGTCAAGATAAACGTGAAGAGCAACTCATCTTATTCGGCATCGATAACCCTAAAACGTAGTGTATGAATATGATTTCAATTTTTTTTTTTTGATAGATCATCTAAGCACCTTCCACCTAGTGAAGCTCGTACACTCATATATAAATGGCATAGTAAGCGATCAAGGCTCTGAAGTATACTACAAAAAGTAAGGAATTCTGAGTGTTTTTTTTATAATTTTTATGAGCGGCGCGAAGCCTTTGGAAAAGACGTGCAGTGAGCTGTTCCACGACTGGAACGAAATTAAGAGGGAGAATAAAAGATGCAGTCTTCTGTCGGGCGTTCTCCATCAACTCTAGCTACAAGCTACCAGATCATTGCAGTGTTATTCAAGCAGAGGTGGCTGCCATCAAGGTAGCAGTAGATGTACTTCTCCAGTGCAGCTACCTGCAGAGAGATGTGCATTCACTCCGATAGTAAAGCAGTTGTTCCGGATTTGAACTTACTGACTGCGCATTCAAAACTAGTCAAGAAGTACGTCACCTCATTACCAATACATCACGTTTCGTCCATATTAGAATTGTTTGGGTGCTCGATCATAGCGGAAACACCGGATACGGCAAAACCGATGAGCTTGCTAGAGAGGGCAATCCTAACGTATTAGCGCTGAACCTATGAACATCCCGTGGGATCGGCAAGCGCTTGTTAACAACCAGTACTTGGTGACTGCGAGATCCTTCTGGCCCAGAATGAACCCCAAGAGATTCGCTAGGCTACTTGCTCTTAGCAAAGTCAATCTCACCGCAATTGTAGGTGTTCAGGCTGAACCTAGGTTCACTCGCAGTGTGACTAATAATTTTGACGCAAGCTTTCAGCCAAAGCTGCATGGCAGAAGGTGAGGTGGCAACATGTAGACACTTTCTCCTCTTCGCGTCTTTTGTCCGACTAAGATTGAAATATCGCGGTAAACACAATTTTATTTATAATTACCGTATTAACAAATTTCTGGTAAGCTTTTGTTTTTGGGTAATATAATTTTGGGTAATAAAAAGGACCACAGCTGTCCAAGTGTGATCACCGTAACCTAAACAACATAATTTTTAAAGTGTGAGTGTTTCAAATGTTCATATTTTTTTGTTTACCTCTCGTAGTACAGTTACTCAAGGAGTAATGAGATTCGGAGAGATATAATTTCTTTGAAAAGCCGAGTTTCAATAAAGTTAAGACTCAAACCCGTTTTCGGTTCAAAACCCAGCTAACTCCTTAGCGATGATGCAACTTCGCCTATATTAGCTGCCAGTAAACTTACGCTGGGTATAAAAAATATCAGCAATATCCCTCTATACCGATTAAACGACTGTTTCTAAAGCTTTCTGTGAAGAGTGAGTTTGTGCAAATAGATTCAAACTGCATTTGTGCGCTAAATTCAATAAGGATTAAAAGCCGCTGTCCAAAAATATTTTCTATTTATTTAGCGCGCCAATGTGTCTGCTTCCGTTTATTTGTCTGCCTTTGCAATTGTAAGCGGCGAGTACACACACATACAAACAAGCATTCACCCAATGATAAAAAATTATTTCAATATGCAGCAGAGCAAATGAATGCATACATGCATATACAAATAGTAATATATGTATATATATATATACCATATATCGTATATATAATATATATGTATGTATGTGTGTATGTGTGCATTTACATAGTTGCACACATTTCTCATTACAAATATGAAAGGTAGCGGCGCTGCGTTGCAAGCGTGTTTGCCTGCCAATTGGGTCAAGTGACAGCGACATGGATGATTGCCAGCAAAAATGTTGCTCAAAAGCTTCAAACGCACACAAGAAAAATATATGTATAACTTTATAACATTTTCCTTACAACATAAAGAAGTTACTCGAAAATGTTCAAGCGTACACATACATACATACATACATACATTCATACACACACATATTCATTTATATTATTTTCTATTGAAATTTTTAAACTTTTTGCGTTCCAACTGCGTCGCTGCGATTTTCCAACACAATTCACGCAAATAGTAGTGCAGCCACACATATATACACACACATACACAATTAAATTGAAAAGTATGAATTTACAATGAAAGAATGCGCAAATGCAGTTTACGGATACAAAAATAAACAAATAACTATTGTAAAGTGAGTAATTCCTGACACAACAAGATAACCGCATAGAACCGTTATAAATTGAAAACAAATTCGAAATAACAAGAAAAAACGTTAACTCGATCAGTTGCAACGATGCTATAATAAACCTTCACAAATAAAAAAGTTTCCCATACAAGCACTTGATTCCGATCGTTCAGTTTGTATGGCAGCTATATGCTATTGTGATCCAAATGAGTAGTTTCTTTGGGTAAAAACTAAATATCCAAAATTGACGATCAATATCTCATAAACTGAGGCGCACATGCCTAATATAATCAAACAGAAAACAATAAAAAACAATAAAAAATTCATGCGAACCTGAAACGCACAATAAGAAAGGCACACGAATTTTGCTTTTTCTCAACTTTTTCTCAATACTTTTTAAGTTTTAGCTTTTTTTTAAATGTGGCAACTCTTCATATATTTTATTTATTTTTTAAATAATATTTAAGTTTTCTTTAAGGTCTAGTTTAACTTTTTTTAAGTGGCAACTCTCTTAATAATAAATCTAAATTAAACTCTAACCTTTGAAAACTGTAGAAAAGTCCTTTCTATACGCTTTACGTTTCGAACATATTTTTTAATATTTTTCTGAGTGTGGCAACTCTGTGTAAAAATATGTTCAAATTAAAAGTTTTCTGAAAGATTTCTTTGAAACCTTAACCTTGTTTTTTATAATTATTAAATAATATTAATTAATATATGTTAAATTTTCTATGCATGGCAACTCTATTACACCTAAGTTGACTTTTCTAAAGATTTCTTAAATCCTTTTTATTACTATATATTTTGAACATATTTTGTAATATTTTTCCCTGTTTTACTGTTTCGACATATGGCAACTCTATTACAAATCTGTACGAGTTAAAGTCTTACCAAAACTTTTCGGAATGCCCCTCTTAGGCGGCATAATTTCTGCACGCATTTTCTAATATTTTTTTCATTTTTAAAATTTTGATATGTGGCAACTTTTTTTCAATGATTGATTGGTTTTCGATGATTGAAGCATGTCAAAATGTAAGACATCTTAAATATTTTCTGAAGTTGTCTTAAAGGCCTTCAAATTGGCGCACATTTTATAAGATTTTTATTAATTAAATTTTCTAATATTTTTTATTTTTAAATTAATTTAATAAAGTTAATATGAAAGTCTATTGTAAATATATCTGAGTTAAAAACTTTTCTAAGGCTTACAGACGTTTTTAAACATCACTACTATTTCAAAATCGGTATTTTTTCCGAATTGACGAATTGGTTTCGTCGAGGTGGTTAATAACACGATTTTCATGGTGAGTTCTTCTAAACGTTGCATTTGACCGAATGATGATTAAAAACCTCGACCACCATCTTGAAACCTGATCCACTTCAGTCTACTTTGTATCACGGTCGCTCCAAAAAAATGCATTCTTTTTCGCTGTTCCATTGATTTTATCTGATTTCTAGTGAGTTCTGGATTCGGCTTAGTTAGACCCACTTTAATAATGCTAAAGACTAGTACATCTCACTCTTCAGAGAATATCCAACATTTTTTTTGTAACATACAAAGCTTTATCTTTTGGTCATCATAATTCCAAACTTTGGTGTGAACCGTTATGTAAGAGTTTCTATGGAACATGACTTGATAACAATTTTAAGCCTCCTCGTTGCTAAAACAAGAAAAATAATTAAGTCTCCATTGAAACACGGCACAATGCATTCATATTACGTATATAAATTAATTGCAACTTACGAGTACAAAGCTGAAACTGCAACGTACGTGTTGCCAATACCAACAGTGAGAAGCTGAGATATCCAAATGAAATTGCATTGCCACCGCCACTCAATTTAAATGGCAAGCACGGCAGACCTGCCCGGCAGTGCCCGAGTATCGGCGGCAATCTCAGCCGCACAAGAACGGCATAAATCTCAGCACAATGCAGTTGCACGCACCAAGCGGCAAGCCAAGCATTCGGCAACAACTAATCAGTTGCATGCAACAATATACCGTTACGTTGGCATTTAGCACACGGATACTTAATAACCGAGCACCGCAGTACTGAGCATTGTGGCGGGCAGCTATTTTGCCGCTTCATTACCAAGCCAAACGCTGAGCAACTCTGTGCAAAGTAGTCGTGTTTTTGTTGTTGTTGTTGGCATCTTAAGAATAGTTTCGCCATTAATTGCTTTTACTGTTTGCCAAATGGGCAGGCAAAATCAAGTCAAGTAGTGTTTGGTGAAAGGATATTGAACTACTCAACATTACAGGGCATGCAATCAAGTAGCTTTTGTATTGTTCTGGTGATTTATTGCTTCTTACATAATTATTGCTGTTGTTGTTGCTACAACTGCTGTTGCTATTGTTGTTGTATTGGGTGTAGCTTGTTTAATTTTAGCATGCTTCATTGTTATGCTGCCTAATTAACCATTTTATGGTTACTGACAAGCGCCTAGATTTATTATACGCCTAAGTGATTTTTTGTTGCGCAAATTTTCCGGGAGTTGTTACAATATTATATGATCAGAAAGTAAATTCATTACAAAAAGGTAGCATATTTTTTACAATCTACCGGTGAGCACTATTCTCTGAAACTTTCAAAAAATGAAAGACATTTAAAATACCAAGGGTGATAGATTAGCAGAGTAGTGCCGGATTTTCGCTATGACAAATTTAATGACGGCAACAGAATATCGTTGGCATATGTTGGCAAGTTGTCATGTTAATTGTATTGACTGCACCAACAGAGTTGCCTATCGAAAAAACAACGAAAGGTAAGTACTTTTTGAAGCGATAGTGAAAAAAAAAGAATTAATTAGATCCATTAACAAAATTTCGATAATAGTTTTTTGTTCGTAGGGAGATCGCATTTTTAATCACCTGCGCCAAAGTAATCCACCCACAATCGGTCCTATGCGATCTTTAAGAGATCTCCGTAACTCGAATTTTTAGTTATATATATTGCTTTATCTATTTCAATTTGATAGGCTATAAGAATAAAGTTTTTCCGCCATTCCAACTTTCTGATTAACCAGCACACATAGATCGTGCCAATCTATAGTACCCTTGATACCAACGTTAAAAAGTAATTCTATAATATCATCCTTAATATATAGTGATGAAGTAAGGACTATCCAACAAAGCGAATCTAGAAATTTCGAAGATAAAGAAAGGTATATTGTATAAGGTTAAAACGGCGATGACGTTATAAATATATTTCAGCGAATTTTAATGAAGGAACCGATACTATTCGAAAGGACCGTACAAGCACCAATTGATGGTATTATTCCACTTTGTCTTTCAAATTGTCTCAAACAAACAGAAGAAATGGGTGATCAAGAAAAAAAGATGTTTATCTGCGATCTTTACCGAGTAGAACAAGTAAAATTCAAACAAGTAGAAACTCTATACACGTCATTGCTTACGGCCGGTCCTCGCTAACCCCTTAAATCTCTCGAAACTTATTTTATGTCGCATCTTATCCTCATCTAGTTTGTCTTTATATCATCCGTGTGGGCCACCCACATGCAAAAGTCATGATAGAACCCTATTTCGCACCTCAGTGGGCTTGAATGTTTCTGTAGAGGGTGTCCAGACCTAGTCTATACATACATACATTGCTTGAAATCAGGAACTATTCTAATTGAATATATTAAAGCTCTCTAATATTGACACCATTAAGTCGAAGTATTTTACATAGACTAATTTTGGTTTCTAAAATCTCTGCACCGTGAGGCTTTTGTTTTTCCCACCGTTCCATTAAATCTCAAATGTAAATCAAGACCACCAACCTGCACATCGTCGTAAATTTCGTAAAAATATTTGTTAAAGAAAAGGGAATACCTAAAATGAGCCGTAACTTCGGAGTTTATAGCGTTGCCTTGAAAATATCTTGTCACGTAGAAAAGTTTTCCATACAAAAACTTGACTTTGATCGGTCAGCGACTATATGCTATACTAGTCCGATATCGACGGTGACCACAAATGGGCAGCGTGTGCAAAATTTCAGCGCGATATCTCAAAAACTGAAGGTCGAGTATACACAAACACACGGCCAAACAGACAGACGGAAATGGCTAAATCAGAGATGTGAATCTGACTTTCTGTCCTTCAAATTGTTATGAAAACTATACCCAATAGGGAATATTAAGTTTGCCACGAAGTTTGTAACACCGAGAAGAAAATATGGATAACCTATAAAATATATATATAAGTTTTGAGATATCGATGTGAAATTCCCCAAACGGTCTTTTCTCCGCACAAAGCTGCTCATATGTCAGAACCGCCGCTATTGGACCAATATAACATATAGCTGTCATAAAAACTGACCAATCAAAATCAAGTCCTTGTATGGAAAATCTTTTTATTTGACGAGGTATCTTAACGAAATTTGACCTGGATTAGAAAAAATCGTCCAAGTTCAGGGCAACATTATTCGGCTATAAAAATAATCGTGTCTCTATATAAAGTTCAGAGTTAATCGAAGAGAATTTTCCAGCAATTTTTTCAAAAAGTAAAGCAGTTGCAAGATCATTCTAACAACGATCCGTTCATTCCACAACGTTGTAATACCGACATTCTGTCCTTCAAAATTTCATGAAAAATACCATACGAACCACCATGTATTTCATATATTTTTATGAATTGGATTTTTTCTACAAAGTTATGTTAGTGCATTTTTCATCAAAAAAACAAACAAAACACTCTTGACTCCTACAACTTCGCAAAACTACACTGCGATTTAACATAGTTTCCATGCCTATGCCAAAAGCGGTGTCTACACACACACACACATACCCGCAAACACTTGGTACGTCAGCCGATTGTACAAGTATCCACTTCGACGTGCAACATTTACGGTGTCAAGAGGCATTCTTGCCCATTTCTTAACATACAAAATAACTGTGTAACAACAACAATAAAAATCAACACCGACAAATGAAAACGAACAAATAAATAAAAGAAGGCGAAAGAAAAAACGAAAAAAGCACACATAATATAAATGGAAAATAGCCACAAGCGCCGGATGCTAAAGCTGAGCAGCTGGAAGCAACATAACGTTGCATTTCCTTTCGGCTGCTCGTTTGGCGTGTTTGTTTGTTGCAAGCGAGAGAGAATGGCGCAAACACGTTTGTTAATTCAACTCAAGCCTTCAAGGCAATTTGCACGTTCATATCGCGTCACTCCAGTGCTCGTCGACTCACACGACTAGCACACAAGCACACACATACATAAATACAGCCGGTGACATAGAGTCCTCACATATACCGATCGCTTGGACAACGGAGCTGCCATTTGCGCTGCTATTATATCAACGAGAAGCTCGCGGGCTTCCACAGACACATATGTAAATATGTATTAGTGTGTCTGTATGTGTATGTGTGTGTAACACTAAGTACTTTGCATGAGTATGCATGCCATTGCTTTCGCTATCGTTTGTTGAATTTTTCAGTGGACCTTACAAGCGCACACTCACCTACATGCATACATATCTACCTACACACACATGTTTACAAGTTATTGGTGGCAAGTCTTTATGCTGTCATCTCCTCGGGTTAGTCAGGTCATCGCTATGGCATTAAGTTGGATATAAAAGGTAAAATGAAAGTATAAACAATTCAAAGGATGTGCTTTTCTTTTACCATTTTGCTCTCTCGCTCTCGCTCTTTTTTTTTTTTTTTGCTTTTTCGTAATGCTGAACTAAAAACTTTTGGCCTTACACTTTTTAAGAGGATGCATTAAGCGCCGTTTAAAGGATTTCATATCATTATTTAGCAATTAGGAAAGAGTCTTGCCACATTTAACGGAAAGTAGTTATTATAGCAAATCGAAAATGGTAATATATGATCAAGTAAAACGAAATCCATTCATTTTGCTTTAAATAGAAGGTTTTACCTAGGATAGTTAGAATGCTATGAAATGGTTGCCATTTTGAAGACAGTCAGTCGGACAGATAGTCGATTTTCATAAGCTTCTCTTAGGACGTAATTTTCATTTGAAAACTCAATCTCCATAGACAGGAACAGGTAGTAGCAACTTGGTGCCAGGTTGGGACTAAGAATGTACCAGCTAAGCTCCCGTAACTTTTGGCGAGTCACTATCGATGTCTCCGGCCTAGCGGTATCCTTTTTGAATATAATTGCTTTTCTTTTGGCTACAACTGACTGCTTTTGGGCCATTGCCTTCTTCAGTTGGTCAAATTGTTGGTTGTACAAGTCCAAATTACGAGTTTGACGATAGAAGAGCAGTTCATTACAGATGATTACCTGTCAATCACCACCAAACAATCAGCAAAACTTTTCTGCACTGGCAATACTGGCTGGACCACCGTTTGCGCCAGCTAACCGTGATTCAACCACGACCGTTTCAACTGAATATTTTCATAAGTAAGCCACTTTTCATCACCACTAACTACCTATTTCAGAAATGGACCGATTTTTTCGATTCAGCGGATGGAATTCGGTTGCATGAAGTTTTTCGCGTTAACTAGTGTGGCACCCTTACCTCGAGCTACTTTCTGTATCCAGTCTTATTTAAAAAGTTCTTAACGGTATTTGTGCATTATTTAGCTTCAGAGCAAACGAAATAGTCCCTACATGACGGTCGAGCGCGACGATTTTTATTATTTTATCCATATTTTCCTTCCATGGGTGTATTTTTATCATCAAAATTACCGAAATGGAATCGACAAAACCAGAATTGCACGTTATATTCTGTACCAGTATTGGCACCATAAATGAAATAATAATCTACTTAATAAATAATACTAACGCCACCAATTGGAATAATAATGGATTTTTTTTACTTATTGTAATACATATTGCAGAAATAAGTTTTGCGTTTGAGATTAAGGAAGACTTGTTCAATAGTTGATTTCTAGCTCTCAGTATTGTAAAATACTGTAAGTTTATATATGTATGATATGATTAAGAAATGTAGTCACTCTCAGAACTCTCAGATATATCACTAGTCATCTGTTACTTACTGTTTCCTTGCAAATGTTGAAGCGAAAACTCATAATTTCATTCACAAATTATTGTACTTCTCATTCGATTTATAGAATAAAAAGTTGATATACCTCGTATTCTCCTCCATTGGAAGAAAACTCTCAGTTGAAATTGCACAAAATCCAAATACAACCAAGACTTGGCTGATTAATGGTAGTCAAGAGTACAGCATACCATATTGAGCATACTCTGTTAGGTAACCAGTAAAAAAAAATTTTAACCAAAAACTGTAGAATATAAAAGTCTTCCGAGACCTTTGATGTACCCAAACTTTACTCTTTCTCTTCCTTGCTTAGTAAAGGATATTTAATTATTTTGCCTGATAAAATTTTACTTCCAGTCTCCCTTCGCTTAAAGCTAGGAATTTTGAGGACGCTATCTTAAATGTCCCTGCTGTGTAGTTATGTTCAATTATTTCTATTATGGTTCCATCTAGTACAATGGTCGGTTAAGGTTGAGCAATCTAGGATAATGCGAAAATTCGTAAAACTCTTCAACATACTCTTTTAACTTACAGAATTTTCTATTGAGATCAGAATGAAAGACATGAATTTACAAATTTCCTAAACAAAATAAGCCTCAAAAAGCTTTTATCTGATCAAAATAATAAATATGAGCGCTTTTCTCTTGTATCGTTCTCTAAGCCAGGGGTATTTGACAATTAGATGTTAGAGAGCTTTCAATTCCACTAAAGCTTAGGCTGAGCACTCAGCTCATTATAGTCATTCTGAATAAAATGTGTTTTTGCTACCGTTTCGAAATAACTTTTTAGCCATTTTACATCCTTAAGACATTTAGGTCTAAGTATTCTGACATACGTATTCGTATATTTGACTAAATACCCAGAAAAAGTTAATTGAAACCAACTTCTGACTTAAATGTTCTGTGAGGGGTACTCCAAATACAGATACAGATCATTTCAGTTCAACTGAAGTCATTTTGGAGCTAAGCTAGCTTAACAGCCAAGACACCGTTAGCCGTCTTCGATTCACCACTTTTCTGATGGCTTTGTTTTTGTTAAGTATTTCATGAAAATAGCATGAGAGCATACTAGTACCTATACATATGTAAGACCATATTTGAGTATACCTGTTGTTTGTTCGATTCGTCACAATACAGTATTCACTCAAAATTATAAATTCTGTATTTTGAAAGATTGGCACAATCGGGCAAATAACGCTTTCTATAGTTTCATATTTTTCGATATTTCAAATAAAATTTTTGTATAATGTTTTCCTAGTATATCATTCAGTTTATTATAAATAAAAGCAAATAAATCGTGTAATATTACATACTTGCAAATTTTGTAGAAATCACCTGTAATTATTTTGAAACCCAAAGTATCAAGCAAGTTTCAGATTGACCTTAATTTAATATCTACGTGAAGCTCACTTAAGGAAACGTAACACTGAGATAATTATACTAAAAGGGAACCATGTCCAAATTACTGCTCAGTAATCACCACATGACCTGTCAACCCATATTTATGCACACATACGATATCAGAACACATGTTCGGTTGTACAGTTATTTAAGAGATAAAGCACGCTACACTCGACATACAAATATAAGAGGGTCAATTGTTGCTTGTCTCGGATGCGAAAGGGAACTTCTCGTCTTACCAGGAACTTAAAAAACTATCAGGGACTCTTTGCACCAAATTTGTTTTGAAGATGGAACCTTAGAGGTAGATGCCCTATGATGACTTCTACAATGGTAATTAGTTGCAGTTACTTTGAAAATTCTTCGAAATTCCGTACTCTATATATTTGTATGATTTTATTCTAAAGGTTACTGAGCTAGAACTAGATTTATGGTAAGATCTCAATAAACTTCGCATGGATTATTCTTTCATAACAAAATGTTCACAAAGAATGGGACCAATGCATTGCGTTAAACTTCAGTCATCCAAATCTATTCGTGGCGCTAAAACAATTCTATCTAACTAAATTTGCCACTCAACAAAATGTAGCGTACAAAAATGCCACAAGCGAAGCTCAGTCAAAGGGAAAGGCACACCGTTAAAGGAAGGCGATAATTAAAGTGACAACAAGGTAAACAATGTGAGAAACAATGGCTGCAGTGAGCAAGTGCACACCATGGCACCGTGCATAGTCGTTAAAGTTGCTCCTAAGGCAGTCGGTGGTGAATCTAAGAGATTTGTATGCCGCCATCGTTATACCTCCAAACATATATACAAGCATGTCGGTAGATATACACATAATGTATATGGGTTAGAGCGCGTTTCACTTTCAACTTCTCTAGCTGTCTTTATGGGTGTTAAAAATACAAAAGTTTAGGAAGACTTTGAAAACAAAGTATAAGCGATGCGTTCGCAATCTAATGACACTGAAATCGATTACTGTACCTATAACGTCGGTCTTTTTACCCAAAGCAGATCTCTCTCTTCGCCTAAAAATACAATACAACAAAGACGATTTCAAAAACTTAAATTTCTTGGAGTATTTGAATATATGTATTTAGGTATTTCAGTCCATCTGTTTTAACTGCTGATTTTCTTAAACAAATTTATTTTTGATCATGAAATCTTTGATCATCACAAACTTTTGTGGTAACGACCGCAGATTATCCATACAAATTCAAGCGGAATGATACATGATTTTTTGTTTTGCATATATATCGAATGTATATAAGAATATTTGAGAATATTCTCCGAAAATATTAAGTTGTTCCTGCAAATAGTTTCGAAGATATAAACGTATTTGTAAGAATTTTTCTACTTAGTGTAATTAGTTTCCAAAACGCGTTTTTCTCGAAAGGATATTTTCATGGTCGATGAGAAAAATTTCCCCGAAACGGTTGAACCAAAATTTTATATTTCATTTTATATGTCTACTTAGATATTCTAATAATGATTGAAGAAATAAGACGTTTTTAAGAAGCCACCGTTTTGTCAAAAGCCAAGATTTTGGTTAGTCATTCGATCATTACCCGTATTCATCTAACTTTCTCTAGGTTTTTGGATTTAAGATAGTTTTAAACAGAAGGATCTTCCTCACTTAGAACACATTTTTTCAGAGGTCTCCTTGGAGATTGGGTACATGATTAAAGGAATCCAAATTTTTTAAAAATGAGTTATCGATTATTAAAATACATTAAAATCTTTAAATGCTCAATAGTTTTATATATATATTAAAGAAAACACCTCTTCAAAAATTCACAAAATAACGCATTTTTTCGACTTATGCAGAACTCTTTAAATTTAAAGTTGGCTTGTATCCATTCATCTGGCCAAGATTTACTTCAAGCCACTGCATTTCATTGGTTAAGGCCAACTCAACTCACTAAGTTGTGTTCAAACCTGTATTTTCGTCTATGGCTTTTGGACCCAAATCCACCTATAAGCTTGTTTTCGTGAATTCCGTTTTTAAACCACCTTACACACAGAAATATTTGATACTGCCTGTAGAGAAATGAACATTATCAGAAAAAAATTGTATATACTTTCTAAAATTTGTCTGGGGTTTAACAAATGTCGTCAAGCATTTAGCGATGTCGGACTTCGATTTATTATTGGTATGTTCTTTTATGTTACGCCACGCTTTTGATTCCAAAACCTAATAACGAGTAATAAAAAAATTGGTCTTACTCTACATGAGATTGATTTCTTTAATATTTATGGTCAACTTGAGGAAAAGCGGTGTTTTCTACACTTACATACGTAGACAAATTTTCAGCAACTTTTTGAAAGCTCAGCTTTCATTTGAAAAATATTTTAAAGTCTAATACTGGTATATATGTTATATCCTAATTGTCTGCTCATTTAATTCGCCCATCGGCTTAGCTGAGTTTAGGTTTAACCACCATAATTTGTATGGTATATTAGGATCTGCCGATATTGATCGTTTGAGACTTGCTACCATCTGAAACCATACTTTATTTTTATACCCTGAAAAAGTCATATTAGGTTTGTCACGAAATTTGTAGCATGCACCAACATCAATAACTTCGGGGACCTTATGCCATTTATAAGTAAATAATAAGTGTGACGCGTTGATTTCATTTAGCCATGTCCATGTCTATCCGTCGGTATATGTACTTGTATACGCGAACTTGTCCCTCATTTTTTTAGATATCAAACTGAAATTTCGCACACGTTCTTTTCTCCCCAAAGACCTGCTCATTTGTAGCCGATATCGAACCACTATAGAATATAGCTGTCATACAAACTGATCGATCAAAGTCAACTTTTTGTACGAAAAACTTTTTTACTTGACAAGATATCTTCCCGAAACTTGCAATGGATTATTGCCCAACGCAACGCTACATTCTCATATTATTTGCTTCGAACTACTATAGCATATGGCCTTCTTAAAAACTGGCCGATTAAAATCATTATAAATATTTTTTATATCTTTTTATGATATACGAAATGCTCCTGTTAAGGGTATTATAGCTTCGCGGCAGCCGAAGTTAAAGTTTCTTCTTGTTAATAGCTCTCTTTAACGATACGAAAGGATAGGTGCAGTCTTTAGACAGATTATTTCATTAACTATTTGAGAATTACATCTAATAAATACAGTATCAACGAACTACTACAATATGTGCGTCCCCTAAAACTATGTAGCAAAAGTTATTTTAAAAAACAATAAGTTCGCTTTAGTAGACATGGTATTTCTATAATTTAACAGAAACGTTAATTCACCAACATTTGTGCCTATATATTATATATGGTACATCCCCAACTAACTGAATTTTCCGAGTAATGCTCAGCGAGCAGTTCACAAATGCAATGTGTTAATTAGCAATTCATATTGAGTAAGCAAAGAGAAAATTATAAAACGCAGGTGCCAAGCACACTTTCATCCACACATACAAACACACTTACTTACTTACTACCACACTTGCAAACACTAGTCCTTATACACAAACTCGAATACAAACACTTACTAATAAATAAATCGCAGAAGCCGCAATTATGTAGAAGAAATGCAGCAACAACAATGCCACAGCCGCCGCAACCACACGTGCATTCAGTCTGCGGTTGCTACGTGACGTGAAGTCGAAAGCAAAATTTGACGGAAGATTTTGGCGAATATTTATGACTGCAAGTGCTCTTGAGACGTGACATTTTCTTAACATTTTCATTGGAATGAAATGCCAGTATTTATTGCGCAATGTGTGCTCCAGCATTAGGCGAGTGTTGTTGGAAGATGCTACTCGCAACTATCTCATAAACATTTTATTGTTCGTTAAATGGTAAGTGGCGCCAGCTTTCTCGATCCTTTCGAAATACGGTCCTATATGATTAACTGTTATGCTTAACTTTTGATGAACCTTATTTTGGGTAGCGAAAATGGTTTATCGGAAAGCCGAAAGTTATTGCCGAATTATTAATTTAATTTAACTCTAGCTTCGTTTTGATAACATAACAGAACCAACCAAAAAATTTAGCGTTAGTTTAATAGAAATAATACCAACGTCTAATCCAATTTTCCATACACTTGCTATAAACCTTAGCTGGGATGGCATTCAGTACCTTCAGGGAGTTTTGGTTGGACAGTTTCGACATCGTATTCATAAACCATCGTCTCGCCGAAAAGTAATGAAGTGTTTGATGAATGTAGGGTCCAACTACGATATCAAGCATCGCTTTTACAACCCCTACTCGACAACATATTTGCAAAATATTCAGGTATTTTGGTATGAGTCGAGCATTGACACAGTTCATACCCAAAACATTAACCAAAATGTGTCGAGTCGATCTATAAGAGATGTTGAAATCATACTTATGCTATCTCACTGGATATTAAACTTCGCATGAACATAAAAAAACAAACTAGCATCTCAAACAGTCCGAGTTAGTTTTGTTCAGCTATGTTTGACATAACAGTGTCATATCTAGGCAACTAAAACTTAGATCTTACGACACAACTAAAACTCTGTGTGTTCCATGAGAGTTATTTAAATTTTTTTGTCGGTAATAACACGAGATAATCCTGTTCACACCTAGCCGGATCGGGTAATATTGTGTGTAGGGTAAATAATTTGTATCTAAGGTGTGGCGAAGTTTATTCCAATTTAACCGTCGTTCCAATGGAATTTTATACTTGTTGGACAAAATCAAATTTCAAAACGTAATTGGAAGTTAAAGGTCTAGGACTTGTCCAGCTTTTTTCTCTCTCTCTAGTAGTTATAATCACGCTCAGTTGTCGTTCATAGAACAAATGGAGCCAAGTTTCTATTGAGTTGAGCTCTCTTACCAAAATAAAAGTTTATTTTTTTGGTAGGTAGGAGTAGGTATTGTTCAAAAAACAATTTAGACTGAAATGTTTAGTATATTCTGACATTAAAGTATCCTTAGTCAGGCACAATGAACCCTTATACATGTCGGTTTTTCGCAAAAAATTATTCAGAGTTGGTTTACTACGTTCCATTCGTTCATGATAGAGCATTTCCAATAGTCATATATGCGGTTACCTGAGGTATAGATCATCTTTATGATTACAGATTCGAATGGTTAGGTTCATTTATTAAACTTAATCAATGTTGTAGTAACACTTGAAGAGTTCACCATCCAATCTTTTGTGTTAATATACATTTCTTAGTTTTAGAAATATAATTTAAATTAAAAAAAAAACACACTTCAAGGGCACTTACACCTAAATTCCATTGTCTGGATTTTCAGTCTAACATACACTACCGAACTCTTCAGAAACTGTAAATTATATACATAACCTCACTTCTTGCACACTCAACTCAACTTACACATGTTGCGTTACATATCGTCCGTTAGCTGCCAGATCACGCCGACATTACGAAAAGTAATGTAATAAAAAGGAGTTTCCTGAGACTTTCTAATTCGTTGTGCGGAATAATTTATGTGATTGTTGTTAACGGTAGTCGTACGCACCGGGCTATAACATTAGTTTCCCACGAAAGTGTTTATGGATGCCGGTTAAAGTAATTTGCGGCGTCGCTTTGAAACATACACACACACACATGTATATATGTATTTGTTTATACATACATATATTTACTTTAAATAAATGCACATAAATCACCGTTATGCAGTTTAGAGTTGGTGTGAAAGTTTCCGTGTTGCAACAGCTGTTCTTAACTTTACAGCGAACATTATGCGGCGCGGTTTGTTTATGTTTCTGTCATAAATGGCTATACAAAATGCATTATACATACATATTAACCTAATGGGTCTATTAAGTGCGACTGCGAGGCATGCCAAGTCACGCATACGACCTTACATATATGTATGTGTAGCTGTGTGTGTGTGTTTGTTGTAAAAGACAGCTGCTCCTTCGGTATGAATTATAGCGCAGGAGCCGCCAGACAAAGCCACAAATGTGAATTCTAAGTGGTTCTACATTTAACAATTTCCCCATAAAATCCAAAACCCATCATTATATTGCAATTAGAACATATTTTTTTTTAACAAATTAACATCGGTCTTAGGTCCACATGTGGGGACGTCGTATATTGGAAGCTCTTACAATGGCAATACAATGCGGTGTGTTAGAGCCATAGTGAAATTTGCGCTAGCGATTGTTGTTTGTGCAGAGTCAGATAAACTTGTACCACCTGAGAACAATAACATTTATGAATTGAGTTCTTTAGACTTATGAGAGCAAGATAGGTTTTTAATCTCAGTGAGTCATTGAAAAACGGAGCGGCTTTGTGAAGTCCCTCAGTAATACGTTCCTCTATTTTAGATGATTTAGTATATAATGCGGAACAAGGTTGAGCAGATACCGAAGCTTTGAAGAAAAACCTCTTTGCGACGACATGGACTTAATTTAGCTTACTTTTAACTTAATTTAAAACGTACGAGTTGTAAGCTTTAGAAGATAGAATAGTATAAACTTGGATGTAAGAACTGCTTCCAGACTTACCTAAAAGAGAGGCAACATAATAGAGGATTTTAGTTTAGGTTAAGTTAGTGTGGTAAGCTAATGAGTCTCACATAGACCAGTTTTGGTCTTTGGAGATACCAGAAGGATTACAGTTAAGTAGTCCACGAGGAGTGGTCATCCTTTAGGACGCCATCACTTGATGTGAACGTCAACAGTTTCAGCGATAACTTTGCCAGTGTCTCATACCGACCAGTGAGTAAATCATGATTCTATAGTCCCTGCTATCAAGAGTGAGTAGGAACTTTGTGTATTTCTAATATACTGTTTTACACATAACTTTTGTACCACGGTAGATCATTCCATCGTGTTTTGACCTCCCTTGTCATGTTCCTGTACAGATCGTCGAATAGACAATGCATGGGCTCATCAATGCCGGTCAAGTTTTCGAATGACAGCCGTACACCACTCATAGCAATTTCATCCGCCACTGCTGTCCTGCTTACTAAGACACTTTTGGCCGATATTTGAAACAAGTTAATTTCCTTGATTGCTGCTTGGCCATCCACGTATATATTATATTAATTCTGGAGTTACTTGCTGATACATTATAGGCCAGCTCCGCAGCTTTCCCGCTGCCCAAAAACGTCTACTTAAAACATACTGGATTAGTCCCGCAATAAAAGTCTGCTTTATGCAAACTGCGGACAGTATATCCGCATACCAACTCCGTCTTCCATTTTTGAGCCATCCGTATAAATGTTTAATGCGTTGCGTTCTGCTGTTAAAGAGGGTTTTCGATCAAACTCCAACCCAATCATGTACAAAGAGCCATTTGGCCCAATTTATTTAATTTATGTAAATTTCGACCAATATTTTTAGTACCTACAATAAGAAATAATATTATATATCAGCAGAGTTTTAAATGCAACAGTTTGGCTTCTGCTCTCCTCATTTTAAAGCCACAAATCGAGAAGTCAACTGTAGTCAAATTACAGAAAGGATACTCCAACGATCCAGAGCCACCATGAATTTACGAAAAATTTCCAGAAACTTAGTCCTGACCCAATTTTTCGGGCAACTATCCAAATATAGGAAATTTAGTCCATTTATCCGATTTAGGGAACACCCATTCCCGAATTAACTGCTAGTGTATGGTCGCCATCATATTTGGTATAATTACCCAGACATTTTTCAAAGTATATCCTTGAGCGCGACCTAAACCAATTTTCACATGATTCGGTAATCACCTATTAAAAAACGAGAGAATCGAGATCATGAACTATTCAAACAACTTCAGAATGCGTGGGCACTAATAGTAATATTCAAGCAGCATTTCTAACAAGCTAAATTGTTTTTCAACGTCTCTTGGTTTCAATTCATATGATATCCAATTTCTTTAGTTATGAATGTATCCGGCTCTTTTTGTGCTCCTTTTGAACATTTCAAAAGGGCTGCTTGAGTGACTTCCAAAGATTCTGTGAGTTCTTCTAGTATTTGCCAACAATTTTCATTAAGCTCCAGTTCTTCATCTTCAAACTTGTTTAGCCGCCCAGGACGTTCTTTGTCTGCCAAAATCACCACTTTCGTGTAAGCTACATTTGACACGTTCGCCTAAGCCTCATTTTTTTGTTTTATAATTTTTCTATAAACCCAACCAGATGCTTGAAAAAGCCTATTGAACAAATGAAACACTTAATACAATACCCTAAAGCGCCTAAAACTACGCTACAATATGTGAGTTTCGTGTGCATTAGCCATAGAAATTAAAAAATAACGCAGAAAATAATGAACATAGCTTACTGCTGACAATTTTTTTTTGTTTATTTGTAATTATAGTTTTTGTTGTATTTTTTGCTCTACCGTCAAGCTTAAAATCATTAGCCGATCATTAGCTGGTATTATGCCACATAATAGCGAGTTATTTTGATCTAAGCTGCTTGCAATTCAATGGACCTATGATTTTCCAAACATCATGATAATAGTAGCACAAAAGCTCGTACCGCCGTTATGACTATAAAATCATGCATACACCACGCACATATACACACGGACATTTAAAAACGAATGTGTATATGTGTGCGCTATGGAATAGGCACTTTTGCCTAAAACAATACGTTGGTAGTAATATCCCAGTTGTGAAATAACTAGAATATAAACAGCAGTTCCGCAATTAAAACGAACAATACATTGTTAAAACTGTGTGAGCGAGTTAGTGTATGTGTGTGTGTGTACGTGCCTGTATTGTGCACAAAAACAATAAACGACAGACTCGTTCAACTATCATCTGGCATAATTGTGATTTGCAACATGCTTATGTATGTGTACCTATGTGTTATAAAGTGTATATACAAGTATGTGTTATACATATATGCCTATCAGAATTGAGTGTGTCAGAAGTCGCGGCCTTATTGTGTATTGTAAATTGTCATCAGAGCCGTTAGTTAGTGTTTTGCTGATTGCAGCTACTGCAACAATAAATTCTTTTGTCGCTGACATTACACATAAATTACGTTGAGCTCTGGCAACACGAGTGGCAGTAAAACAGTAAAGCAGTGACTAAATAGAAAATGTATGGGCATAAGTGGGGAATGTGTTTGTGAGAACAAAAATTGCATGCCAGTTCACATACATGCATACTTTATAGTTGTAAATACACACACACACACACACATATATATATATATAAAGCAAACGCATACACATTAACTCTTACGTGGCATGGCATGTGAAAAAAAAGCATTTTTGCATAAATAAATCCATGTAAATTTGTGTTTAATTAATTTATTTCATTGCACATATACATACACATACAAACATATATCATATATCTTTCATGTATAACACAAAAATACACACGGAAATAAATAAATAAAAATTGAGTGTATATTACAACGAAACCTTGCGAACTTGGTTCATTTGCAATAACATGTCCAGTCCTTGAATATTTACAAACTCATACATACATATTATAAACCATCTAGTTTATTTACGATATTATTTCTCTTACACATTAATTTTACTTTGAACAGAGCATGGCGGAAACCCTATAAAACATGTATATAGATGAGCAGCGTGACGAGCTGAGTCGATTTAGCCATTTCCATCTGTCTGTCTGTATATATGCGTTGTGAAATTTTGCGCACGTTCTTTTCTCTCACAGCAGCTGTTCATTTATAGGAACCGCTGATATCAGGTCACTATAGGATATAGCTGTCATACAAACCCATTTATCATAATCAAATTCTCATAAGAAAAAATTTTATTGGCGATGATTATTATAGCTTCGGTGTTTTTGGATCCTTTCAAAGAGATCGTGCACCAGTCCGATTCGATTTTGATCAGCTATATATATGCAAATTCTCAAAACATAAGATATTATCCTTAAATTTCATATCTCTCACTTTTTTTCATGGTCATGAGGCTTGTAAACCTTCTTAGTCTAAGATATTACCTTATGTTTTGAGAATTCTGATATATATATCTGATCAAATTTGACTCGAACTGATCCATCTTGTCTTCCTTCATGCTGTGGTTCTTTGTGACTGAAGCTCTTGTAGGATCCCACTTGTTTATGTAATATGAGTTCACTCAGCCCATATCAAAAAAGAGAAGCTTGACCAAAGTTGCAACGATTGTTTGGTACTTTCAATTGATTTTTGTTGTCCCAGAAATAATATATCTGATTAGCATATTACACAAATAATCATAAAATTTTAAAGCAAATAACTTGGACTAGCTCCAACACACACAGAATTTGTTTTTTACTTAACTAGATTGACCCCAGAGGCTGCATTGGCGTCAAAAATACTTAGTAGAAACCGAAAATTTCTAGAGACTCCTCACACAGCAGTAACCATATTGTCTGTTATGTTGATTTTTAAGTAATAAAAGCGCCTTGATAACAAACTAGATTAAAAAAGTACATAAAAAAGAAAGAATGTGATCCGGCTGAAATGATACAATTTAAAAAACAAAAGCGGCGTCTTTTGAGCGCAATTTCTCGTTAAGCAATGGCCGACCAGATTTTATAAATGAAAAGAACTACTCATGAAAATTTCAGCCATTCGAAATCTGTTTGAAACTTCCGGTGCTATTTTTTTAATGCCATATTCGTATAGGTAAACCGTATACCACTTATACTGTCGTCTTCCAGTTGTTATAACAGTTTTTAAAACAGATTTTTATTTATGATAATTCACGCTTTTTTTCACAACCCAACAGATTTGTCAAAACATGCTTAAAGCTCATCTTAACTGTAGCCATATGTGGAAAAATTGTTTCATCAATACAAGTTAGTATTATCACGCATACTTGAACGGACTTTGATATATATCGCTAACACTTTCAAATAAAATTAAAAAAATAGTCTATAATGCTTTTCAGATTGATGAATAAAAAATTTTTTGACTATTATTAAATATAATATATATATTTAAAGATAAATAATGATAAATCTAGAAACCAGTTGAGATTAATTTTTAATTGTGAAAGAGCTTTATAAGGAGAAAGAGCTATAAGACATAATAAATATTACCACAACTAAGATTAACTGTATAATATCCAAATATAATATTACTTTCAAAATAACTTAATTCGAATAGACTGTGAAAAACATTTCAAAAAATATTTGAATACATTTTGCTATTTCGTTGGTTATAATTATAACTATTTACTCATAATGGCCAATTGATACATACCTTCATATATATTTTTAATATATATTATATATACATATGCTACACGTGTGAATAACCCATTGGAGAATAATCCAGCTTTTTTTCTTCCTTTTTGCATTTTATTATTTTCTAGTTGCTTTGATAAAATTTATTAACTCTTGTATGCAACATAATAGGCTTTGCTTTAATTTTACGTTAAATGAAAAATATTTGTATTCTAATTCAACTTTATTGTTATAGAAGTTGCCGGTGAAAAGCTAATTGTTGCACTACCACAAATAGTTACATTCATATTTGTATGCTTGTGTGTGTGTGTGTGTCTGTGAGTGTTTACATTGTTCGACATTCCAAGTTTTATCTTGATTAAAAATTTAATATTATAACACACTGTGTTGTTTAGCAAAACGAACTCTGAGAGCCCAGATGGAAATGTGCGCGAGAACTTGAAACTTGGTTTGTTACTGCTCTGCACGATATATGTATGTATATATTTGGTGCATGCACTCTTGTCGAAAAATTGTTAAATCTTTGTCAAAAACACAACCAAAAAGTCTTCAGTTGAGTAGAATACAAGAGTGGTGGATACTTCCAAATATCTAACATAAGACAAGCATACAAATTATATTAAAAACCAAACAGAGGATGTCAATAGGCTACCTTATCGCAGCAATGTCATAATTCTGTCATTGCTACAACGTCCGATGTGTTTTACGTGAGTACCTGCCGTCGACGGCCTTACCTCACGGTGCTCCAAAGCACAACGTATCAAAACAATGCGTTGATAAGCGCCCCAAATAATACGGTCTTTTTGCCTAATTTGGTTACCAGTGGCCAGTGTGTAGGGGCACACCGACCATCTTGGTAAGATTCGCGGCCGACCTAAGACCTCTTCCGTTTTCGGGTACGGAACCCAGTTGCTTGTGCAACTTCTTTTTTCGAACTGAAATTCAGTTCTTCCAGCATTTAGGTTTAAACCACAGCCACCACGATACTCCCTAAAGGGCCGAACCCAATGAGCAGATTGTACCGAAGTTCAAGGGCATTCTGCTCCCCGTGGTACCAGAGTTGAGTCTCCGGTAAGACTGTGTAGCCGAAACTACTGCCAGTTGAGCTCCGTCTTACTCAATGACTGGTGACATTTGTCGCTTGAACTTCAAATGTCTTTTTATTTGGAATCTCATTTAAAGTCTATAATATTATTTCAAGCTGAGTATTATAGCACTATTTCTGACATCATTTACTATGCTGATATTCCTGGGCAAACTAAAATAACAGTCATAGGGCATTTGGCTTTTAGTCGCCTTTACGACAGGCATGCCTTACCGCGGGTAAATTCTTACACCTACCCGCAGGGGGATGTCATTGCTACAGTGAAATTTTACCCCGTTTCAAAAATCTGTCAAATTTATGACATTATGACATGTTGAAACTAGTTAATGTAGATTGTATGAAAAGTCGTTAAAATTTTAATTGGCGGCTTAATGCTATTTTAAAATTTTTCCTCGATACATTGAAATCACCTTTCCTACCTTAAACCTTGAAAACCGTACTTTAAACAGTAACTGTCATACAAACTGACTAGTGAAAATCTAGTTCTTATATGGAAAACTTTTTAGTTGACAAAATATCTTCACGAAACTTAGCATACAATAGTCAACACGATAATTCTACAAGCTTCGTATGTATTGTTCAGATCGAGCGATCATAGCATATATCTGCTATACAAAATTGCTGATCAAAATCAAGATGGAGATCCTTTTACTTCTTGTCTCTTGTTTTTTTTTTGTTTGTTTTATATCATTTCTTTTAGAAATTTTCCTTCGCTTCAACTTTCCTACAGGGTTCTAAACACTTTCATTCAACTCAAAACACGAACGATTCATTGTGGCATACTAAATTACACTGGAAGCGAAAGTTTTTAGTCACAACATGAAAAAAGCAACTTTCACAGAATTATAAGCACAAACACATACAAGCAAAGAGTGACATCCATACACATACAGACAAGGATGTGAACCATTCGCACCTGGAAAAGTGAAGTTTACAAGTTTACGTGTGTTTTGTGGTGGTCACACTTACGACTGTACCCTGTAGACATATATGTATGTATGTGTGTATGTGTGTTTCTTGGTGTTTCTGAAGTCATTGCGGTGATCGCTTGTTGTTGTCAAGGGGTATTGTTTGGACTAACGCCTTTGTTAAACAACACATTGCACACTGCAATATTCTCACAATAGCAACACAGGAGCCATGTATATTAAGTTGCAGCATGGCCACTAGCAGTAGAAGGGAAATTGCACACAGCAATAGCAACAACACCAATACAAGAAGCTTTGCTGTTAGGTAATCGGAGTGTGGCTCATGGTGTCTGGAAGCCTTAAATTACTTGGTCGCTTTGTTCATTCGTCTATTCGCATTACTGTTGTTGTTGTTGCTATATAAATGAGCACTTTTTTGTGGCTGTGTCTGTGCATGTGTGTTGGTGTGTTCTTTTGTGTTTATTTTGCACATCAGAGTTTTATGTTTCACAGATGAGCAGGACACAGGATGACTTCAGGTGAGAAATGCAACGAACCTTAAAACAAGTGATGTGACAAATGCAACTACAAGTCAGCTGTACAACGGTACATTTACAGCGCTGCATTGTGCTGTTAGCATTTTAAAAGTTTTTCATCGTTTTTTCTTTCTCATTTCTATTATTTTTTCTTTGGCCAGCTTGTTGCAAATTGCTTCGTTGTAATTAATTTTCTGTTCGCAACAGTTTTTATCTCTGTGTGTGTATGTGTATTACTGTATCTGCGTCAATCTCTCGCCTTTACTTACAAATATAATTTTTTGCTCTCAGATTTTCAAATACACCTTTTAGGAGCGGATTACAAATGCTCACCAGTTTTTTCTTGTATATTTTTTCCTTTCTCTCTGTACTTCTAAATTTTCAAATAAATTAAGTTTAAATTTCTACCGATATTTATGGAGTTAAATTACTACCTCAATTTAAAGTAAAATGTGGAAGTTTATGTGTGTAAAAGTGTAAAAAATCTGGGACGAAACGAAAAATTGTGTCCTTAGGTTGCTTTTGATATTTCGGAATTTGGCAACCCTAGTTTTGCAATCTGGTCTCTCACAACTTTATCTTGACATTTTTGATGTTATTTATACCCAGAACGATTTGACACACGAGCGCTATTTGTGTTGTTTACAGTAACTTAAAATATTCAACTCGGCCACAAAATGGAATTAAATCGCAAACATTTTCGTGCGATTATTTTTGACAACTTTCGACGTGGATTAACTCAAGAACAGTGCATCGATAAACTAAATCAATTTTCGGCGAAGAAGCTCCATCAAGGAACAGTGTTTATCAATGCTACGAGTATGGTGAATTCAAACGAACGTGAAGGTCAACTAAAATCAGTGGTTGTTCTGGAAACTATAGATGCTGTGCCCAATCTGATATTGCACGATCGTCATGTAACTTATAGGGAGATTGAAACAAATATAGGCATTAGTGGGACAAGCAAACGTTCAGTATATCATGAAAATTTGATTTGTCAATCGCTCAAAACAAAGCCTCGCGTGAATTGTACGTAAAAAATAAACTAAGATGTCAACGTCCTTTGACACCTGAAGAGTCGGTTGATGCGATCTGCATGTTCGGGAGGTACCTCAGTCAGTGTGGCAAAAGTGCTTCGACAATTGGTTCAAACGCATGCAAAAGTGTTTAGATCTTAATCTTATCAGCAATGAGTTGGTTCTTTAAAAATTCGTAAAAGTAAAGTTTTTAACCGCAACCCACAACTCTTAAGCAATTAAAGAAATATTTTTAAGGAAAGCGCAGAGCATTCAATGAAACTCCTCTCACACTTTCATATATAATTATTGCTTTAGATTGTCAAACTAATCAAAGATCACATATAGGTGACGTAATTTTTAAAAACTATAGCTTTCATCCTCGATTCTGGCTTATTTGGTCATAGTGGAGTTTGAAATAAACTCTTCCCAAAATTTTCTATTCATTTACCACGTTTAAACTTGAGAACCTTCAAAATTTTGTTCGAGTGAAAGAAAGCTGAACTCGTTTGATACTTTCAGTCGACACAGTCAGTCTCACACAGAGTCAACAGTAGAGTTTAAGAATTTTCAGTATCATTTCCCATTCCCTAAGTTTTCGTATTTGCCTGCAATTTCTATTTTTCACTTATCAGCTGTTAAATGGGGAATCTTATTAGTTCACGTCAGGCATATCCAAGCTACATATCGACTTTAGGGCAATATATCTGAAGAATTTCATTTAAATATCTGACTTCCCTAAAAACTAACGATAACCCTGACAATCCTTAAGTGGATGTAGAACGTTCCGCTTATATATTGCTGACTGTCGGAAAACGGATATTACTACTCTCAGAAAGTCTGATTAATGCCTTTTTTGGAAAGCGGAATGAGATTTGTTCATCTGTTAACCTGTCTGAACTTGTTTACAGAAGTAGTGTACTGAAATGTAAGATGTTTTGCTGTTTTAGGTATTGTTATCAATATAAATTTGACACAGTAAATATTTTTACTATTTTCTCAAAATACCATATTATATAGTAGATTAGCATGTCGTCAAGAAATATTGACAGAGAAAACTTTCTTGCAATAAAACTATTTATATTTGCCAAAAATGTCTTCTTCATAATCTATAAACCGTTTAGATTAGTAAGAGCCATTAAAGAAATGATCGACCAGTGAATAAATAGTCAGCAGTATTTTGATGTTGTTTGGGAAGTAGCGGACTCTTCTAGTATTGCATATGAATGTTTTTGGAGCAAAAGCCAGTTTTTGTACATAACCTCAAACTCTTTAATGGGCGTGATATACTGAATAATACAAATGTGCAGCTCAGGGAATTCTCAAAACAATTTCTAAACATCATTTGGGCTCATCTTGCAGACTATTCCGAATTAATACAAAAATAATTATAGCAATAAATAACCTTAAACAATAGATAAAAAATTGTGAACGAAATCAAAGTATATTTTTACTTATAAACACAAGCAACGCTTTCTATTTGTAACATCGGCCACTTTGGCAACAATTCAATGTGTCGTCTAGACGTGTGTTATTTATTGTTAACTGAGCAAGAAGAAATTCCATACTTCATTAACAAAGCGAAAAAGTAATGATTTGACCAAAACTTTTACATTAACTTGAACACATATACTTATATTTTGGCGTATTGAGGTATTATTTGTTTGCATGCATGCGTATGAGCCTTTGCGTGAAATAAATCGATATTTCGAAGTTCAATATACTTTTCTTAATTGTGTCACCGCATTGTGGCAAATCTTAGCTAGAGTTCGAAAAAAGATACAACGACTGCAACACAATAAAGAATCAGTGACATAAAACATATACATATATTTCAGAGCCAGACCTCACAACTGGCTATAAACTTAGCTCTTACAGAACCTTACACCAAACAATACTCATAAAATAAATTACGGGGGACCTCAATAGAAACTCGGATTTTACTATTCCAAATACGTTATAATATACGTAGGTCTTTCTAATTATTTGACGACATTATTGACTACCTCAATTCAAGGAAATGATCACGGCCACATAGAACGATTATCACGAAAAACTCAGGCTGATGTTTCTATTTGTTGATGATGAAAGATTTAACGAGCAGTTTGTCGCTTCATGGTTTATTAAGATGAAGAGATATTAGTTGGGAGAAAACAAGAAACAAGTTAAGCTGGTTGTGAAGAAACGACAACGTAAATACCAATTAAAAAAATAAAAATAATAAATTTTTAACAAAAAACGGCATATTTTCAAAAAAAAATTTTTTTCTTATAAAAATTAAATATTTTATTCAAACTCTTTATAATTCCAAAGATACACGTTTCACAAGGATTTTGTGTTATTTTCCAAGGAAAATATTCAAAACTCGTCCATTACGATGTCGATTCCGGCTGTGACTCGAAAAAAGGTACCTCACAGCAGAACCGCTTCTTCTTAAAATACGTGTTTTAACTAACACTATAATCTAGGTATTGAACGACGAAAAAAACAAAAAAGTGCCGTATTTTTGGCAGACGTTTTTACAAAAAAATTGCAAATTTTGGTGAAAATTTCTCGGTGTTTTTTTTTCTTAAATAGTTGTAATTGAACAAAAAAATATTTAATTTCGCTCAGCTAGAGCATATTCAACACAAACTTCTAGCCAAATACGATGACTTTCGTCTGCGTTTTTCAAACTTAGCTTTTGTCCAACAATAAATCACACATCAACAGTACTTTAGAAAAGGTTTATCGTACGCTATAAAAATGATAACCATTCACAAGACTAGATTTTAGAACAAGGTTCTTAAATAATTTTTACAGTCTTTAGACAGATATAAATACAGTTCAACTCTGGTTACGTACTTTGAAAGACGATTCTCCTGCATATCCTCCGACATATAGTAATCTCTATATACATCCAAACTTTTTTCATTAATATGCAGTAACTTTTGATTACCAGTCAAACATTTAAAATTGACATTTATAGTTTGCAAATTTTCTCTCTCAAACTTTTTGTATCAATCATTAAATCATCCCAACTCAAGAGATGAACCCCTTCTGTACAAATAAATGCCTTACAACCAATCATAAATGCAAAATATTGCATTAAGCTTTCGACAGAGTGGATGCTCCTTAAATCAAAGCACACTTACAACGGTCTTCTGCTAGTTTATGTTCGTCTTCTTCTTCTTCTTCTGTTTAGTTATTGTGTGTAGTATTCTATGCACCTGTCAATGTCATTCCTTTCTCGATCGATTTCAATCAGCAAAACTGCAAAGAAAAATCACTTCGCGCATTCTCCCTCTCTTTCTCGCTGAATGAGCTTCCACTCGGCTATAAATTTATTCAAGTTGCACTAAAAAATGCAAATTCTTCTTGTAGAACTTTGCAATTTCTTGTTTTTTTTTTCCTCTGTTTTCTGTTATTATTTTTATTGCTACTCGCTGTCAGCCAACGCTCGTAAGTTAAGCAAGCAGTGCAGTTCGGCAGAAAGTTAACTACAACGATTCCTTTGACATTGGCACGAGCCCCTGGATTGGCACTCTGCAGTTTATCCGAGAAGCGAGTGAACAATATGCAAAACTGAAAATAAGTGCTCGAATCGTTATTTGAAATTCATATCTTCTTGGCAGGGTGCATGCTTACCACGTACGTCGGCGCTTACTTGCGTGCGAAGTAACGGTACACGCACACTCTTGTCACATGCACAAAGGTACATTTTCGTAATCCATGGCCGAGCCGCTCTCCTTAACCCACCCCTGTGTGCCGCTCCTGTTTACCCCCAACAATTGAATGCTTTCATTGGGACCTCAAATAGGTCAGATGGGCTCTGTTTGCTCGGTTTGCTTTGTTCGCTTTTGCGGAATTTTGTTCTCACGTCGGTAAAGGGATTCTTCTTACAGCCTTATATATATATACAATATATACTATATATATACTATATATCTGTGTACATATCTATTGGTTCCCCACATTTCTGCGCTGCCATGTATGGTGCCCTGCATTGACACTTTATTGAGTAAAGTAAACGATGGAGTGTGTGCCAGTGTACCAAAGAGTGCAAATATGTACAAAGCATAGAGTTCCCGAGGAAGGAAGAAAGGAAAACGTGTAAGAATGCACGTTTGTCGATAAAAATCGAGCATTGTTTGTGTGTATGTAGGCACTGTACCAACCTGATCGTAAGTCGAATGTCAAAAAGTCAGTGGACGTGAAAAATTTGTATGACTTTATGTGGTCGAATATGCTTTACAGTGTCTAAAAGTGTGCAGACCTCAAGTACAGTTAGAGACGACAAAGTTAAAGCCAAGCAAATTTTTGGAAAATATTTAAAGAGTATGATATTGTATGGGTGAGACCGCGGGCGAGTGTTTGCGGTTAGGTCGAAATCTGGTGAGAATTTTTAAAAATACTACCTCTACCAAAACTCGCTGCTTACTAGCCCAACTTCGAGGTTAAAAACATCTTTGTCAATAAATTCAAACTATATAGGCGGGTCAGTGGTGATTCCGGTTCTTAACGAATAAAAGATACAAGTGGCTCTTGTGATCAATTTTGACCCCGACTGGTCCATGCTAACTGACGCGAAAAATTTGTCTAGCGATTTATAACAGGAGTTCGAATTGTCTATAGACCGCTGTTAATGACGATAACATGAAAAAAGTTAAAGATACAGTGCTTGAAAATCGTCGATTTGGCATCATAGAGATAGCAGAGGATCTCAATATCATTTATGATCGACTCAAACATTTTGGTTACTGTTTTGGCAATGATGCGTGAAAATGCTAAACGCTTAACCTAACTTTACAAAAATTACATCTTTTTCTAAAACGACGTCGGGTAGTGACATGGGTTTATGAATATGACATCAAACTCTCAAACAATCTAGCGATTGGCGCTCCAAAAATTAATCGCAACTGAAAAAGCAAAATTTGTTAAAGGCACTAAAGGCCATCCTAGCCGAGACTTATAACAAGTGTATGGAAAATTTGATTAAACGTTGGTAGGATTGTACCGGCTCAGAGCATATTTTTAAGGCGACTCTAAATAATTCCATGTCAAACCAGATGAGATTGCTGTTAAATGTATCTATCTACTTTACTTAATGGACTTAAACGTGGTTATCAAAAGTTCAATATTTCTTTCTAATTCTCTAAAATATGGCTGACTGAAAAATTTATTGTCCATTTTCTGGAAATAACGCTGTAAAAAAATTTTACAAAAGGGTTTTATCTAAAACTGAGTACGTGCTACGGCGTTATGTTTCGTTATTTACGCTCTTATAATGACCAATAGTTACCCAACTTCGTAGGAAATAGTCATTGTGAGTTTGAGTGACGATCTGACAAATCTCAACAAATATGGAAAAGAACGTTTGCTGTAATTTCTGACAACTGCCAGTGCTGTGACATAGAGACAGAAGAAGAGGTACAATTATTGGATTCTCTGTCGTGGCATGGAAGCAGAAAACGAAATAAAATCCTTCCTTCCTCGCTTTATAGGAGGTTTTTTTTGGAAATAATAAAATAATGGAAAAGCTTCGGGTTTTCTGCTCCCAAAATCTTGTTTTTATAGTTCTTTTGATGTGTAGTAGTACTCTAATTATAAAAATTCTAATTATAAAAATCTCTTAAAGCATTCGAGTTACATTTAAATACATCTTAATAAGAAAAAAAAAACTACTAACAAGCTACTGAAGCTTGCTTGCCACTTCCATTGTTTAAAACAAGCACTCGTACACTATTGACCTAATCAATCAAGTTTGTTAGTGCTAAAAGAGAGCGAATTAAAGTCATTGGCATATCTTCATCACGGCCGTCAACAGTCTTCCACTCAGTCATTGCATACATAAATCTTTGTTACATACACCAACACTAATAATACCGACATAGAGCTATATGCATATATAAGGAAGAACCTTTAGCATTCGGCTACTAACAATATTCTTATGTTCAACCACGCAGCGGCAGACATTTTGGCCGTGGGGTGCCCAATTAATGCCATTTCATCTCATGTCGTAGCATAGAAACAACAAAAAACACTTGGGTGTACAAAACAGGAAAACGTATTTGCGCTAAGATCGATTGGTTTTGCTTTCTTACCGAATTATGTACGTATGTATTAATCGAAGATATGTGTGGAGTCTTATATCTTTGACTATATTTATTTCGCTTCATTTATCTCACATTATTATTACTAGAGAGGGGTTTATGACACTTCATATTAATACGAAGAGAGTATAATAAGATTGTGATTTTGCTAAATGCTCGTCAAAACCCGTTGTCCTTTGTATTTGAGATATAATATTTTGTATTGCCTAAAAGCTTCAATCTACTTTCAACTGGCTGAGAGGTTTATTTTGGATGGGTTTTCAACTCTCACCTTCTAATCTCATTTCATTGTACCGTTATAAACAAACGTTAATAAAATTATAAATAAAGAAGGACTACTCCTTAAAGCGCTATCTTCATATGTAATACATAAATTATTATTGGTGAGCTCCAGTAATCATCAAGTAATGGAGTTCAACTGCCGGAAAATGGTAGAGATTACAAGAACTTGGGTAATTATTTTAATGCAGTTTACATTCGCGGAGAACTCTGGGTACTTAGCTGAGAGTCCAATGATAATAATTTGCGTTGAAAGGAAGCTGCTCGTATAGGACATAGTAATTGTGGCTAAAACCAAATATTTGAGTTATTTTACTTTCAAAAGCATATGAATTAAACTGGTAAACAAATGAAGTTGTGTTTTATAAAGTTTCGAAACTATTTGTTACTTATTTGACGTCGTTAATTTCAAATCTACTCTCATTTTCTTTCTAGCAGCTCTAGTTTTAGTGATACAGGTACTTCTGGAAATGTCGTTACTCGGCTTAGTTGAAGTAACTTTTAGGGCAAAAATTACTAAATTTCATAAATAAACCGCTATGTCTACATTAGGAAGAACTTGTTTAAATGATACGAATAGGTTTTGTGCTATTTGTGCTGACTATACAAGTATGTTTAAGGAATGCCGTTATATGCTATAAAAAAAGCCTATTTGAACTACTTTGGGAAAATAAAATTTATAGTATAATACATAACTGGCTGATATGTCTCGATCTTAAAATGGTAGATTTTCTTTTGAGTCAACAAGGAGGATATAACAAATACCCTGTTTCATGTGCTTATGGGATAGCTGAGCCAAGACACTAGACTAAAAAAGTTTGGAATGTGAGAATGAATTTAGTACCGGGTAGTATGAATGTGATAAATGCCCTTCTAATAACCAGAGACCGCATTATAGTATTAACCCCTCTTCATATAACGTTACGTCTAACACAACAGTTTGTAAAAGCTATAAACAAGGATTTAATTAAAAACACTGAAAAAATTAAAACTGGTATTTTTGACGGTACTCAAACCAGAGAACTAATAAAGGACCAACATTTTACTAATTTTATGACATATAAGGAGAAATCTGCATGGATTAAATTTATTTGGGTTGTGCAAAATTACTTATGAAATAAAAAGTCTCCAGACTAACATACATTCAACGCATTGAGCAGCTCATATTGCACTTCCAGAGGCTAGGATGTAACATGACCAACAATATACACTTCCTCAACAGCCATTTAGACCGCTTCCCAGAAAATTTAGGCGACTTAAGCGAAGAACAAGTAGAACGCTTTCAACAGGATATTCGCACTATGGAAGAGCGATACCATGATCGTTGGAATCCAAATATGATGGCTGATTACTGTTGGAGCATTCAAAACAAGACTGACGTTTCTACGCTTGCAAGAAAAACACATATGTGAAAGAAAGTTTTTTTCATGTTAAGTAATATATTTTATAATTCTAAAATTGTAATAATTTTTGACTTAAAATGTAATATGTTCATACCTAGAAAACTAGAGCTGCTGGAGAAAAACTGACTACAGATTTTTTTTTTATTTATTGACGATACCGACAGATCTAGCCCAACATGAACTCGATGTAGTGGCGGTTTAACATTGTATTTCCGAATAATATGTGTATATTATAATTATAAAAAATTTGGAAGCTTTCTTGATTCAATTACATTGCAATCTACTTAAAAATTGTCAGCATTCACCATTCAAAAGTCACCACGCAACATTACCCCAACTGAAGAAATTTCTCCTTTCGCATTCCTCTATGACGCCGGTTTCACCACAGGAGAAACGATATGAAAATTAACATTGGGGAAATGGGTTTCTCCTGCGTTTTGGCTATTACTCACCTTAACGATAGAAAAATTAGTGAATGGAAAGTTATTGCATGCGATTTATCATATTTTTGTAGTTATTGCCAGTTTCACTTCCAAAATAATATTCCGGTTTAAAAAGCGCTTGATCTGTTTTGAAAATGATTCTCAAATCTTTAAGAAGCCTAAAGAAACTGAGATATATATCAGCATTATAATTTTCCTATCACGATAACTATCGCGTTCGCTCTTTGAGATATAATGACTTGAAATTTTGTAGGCACTTGTCGCAACTGTTAAATTTGTCTCTCTCCAAAACTACGCGCATGAGATTATCCTAAAATTCCTTATAGAGAGAGAAAGAGATAGGGGTTCCCCAAAGTGATGCCTAAAAAATTAAACCTCTGGAGTCGAGCTTATAAAAAAATGCGATGCGAAAAAATACAAGCTGAGATTAGCAGAGAACAATAAACAGAAATATGCAGCAGAAGTCTTGGCCTTCAATTGATATCCCAAATAATCCGAAGCGTTGTGTGGTTCCACCGAATTTAAAAGTTTAAACTCAGCTACATCTTATTACCCCACGAAGCTTTTTTCAACTTAACGAATTTCTAGTGAAAGTTCCGAAGTGAAAACGAGCTTACGATACCTTTTTTTTATTATTATTCTAAAAAGCTTAAAACTAGAGATTAGCCTCCGCAGGTTTACACCTCACTCCGCCGTGCATACGTAGAAAACGCACAACATACGCCGCCACTTTATCAGGACTATTCAGGTGAACATGATGCTTCTCACCTTTCATGACATGAAACTCGAAAGTGGGGTTATTTACACGCAGAATACGAAAGACATCACTTAGATACTCCACCTCTATGTGATACGAGTGCTCAGCTTTAATGACGAGGTAATGGATGTTACGCAAGCGTTTAGCCAACGCCAGCACCAGTTCCGGCTGCGTAAAAACCATTTCCATCAGCTTAATGCGGGTATCACGTGAGAAATAATACATATCCGAGTGACCCTCGGCCAGCCGAACGCTACGCTCCAACAGATACTTGCAATGTTCCAACTCCACCGATTGCTCTGAACCACGATACAGCAAATCAGTTAAATTCTCATAACTGTAAAGTGGCACCGGCGCTGGCCCACGCAAGCGATCCTCTTCGTTCAGCGCCTTGTCCGTTATCACGGACATCATATCGATCTGTATATGC
Source organism: Bactrocera oleae (assembly GCF_042242935.1). NCBI lineage: Eukaryota > Metazoa > Arthropoda > Insecta > Diptera > Tephritidae > Bactrocera > Bactrocera oleae. The sequence continues at coordinate 59,300,306 of NC_091540.1, read as the reverse complement.
GGCGGAAAATATAGCGTGGTCAACGCATCAATCGCTATAATCACATCGACTGTGTTCGGAAAGAGTGCGGCATAATAAAAACTTAGCGCGGCACCCAACGAATGTCCCAGAAAAGATATTTTACGCCACTTGTAATGGCGAACAATACGATGCACGACGCGTAGAAAATCGTTAAAGTGATATGACATGCCGGCAGGAAAGTGCGACGAACGTCCGTGACCGGGCAAATCGATAGCCAGAATGGGTCGCTGCGATGCAATAAGTGGCGCCAAACGTGCGAAACTGCCGGCGTTATCTTGCCAACCGTGTAGAGCGAGCAGCGGCCGCCTCAGCGGATCGCCATACCGACATGCCGCTATGTAACCCCAGGGCATCGGAATTTGCAATTCAACCGGCTGGAGTAAATAAAAATAAAGTTTTAATAGAACATTTTCACTACCAAAAGACGATGCGCTAAATGCACTTACTCGGCTCTCGCCCGTCATTACGTTCCACTCTTTAAGTCTAACGGCTTAGCTGCAACTATGAATTACAATACTTAGAGCGCGCTGTATGACCGTCTACGGCTCTCCGCTTGCGCAAATGAAACAATTCTCTCGTCAATGTAGACGTGAACATGTTATTTTTCATAGAAACAATTTAGAAGAAGCTTAATATTTAAAGCTTAGGTCAAGTGGGCGCTCGTGCTGTGCCAAAATAAATAGAAAAATGTTTAAAAAAAATAAACATTAATGAACTTTGATGCCACTTTGTTGGATCGCTTAGGTGATCATAGGTAATGCGGAAGCACGCTAAGGTACTTACACTGTTGCACAAAAGTATTCGTTACGTGGTTTGTTAATTTTTTTTTTTTTAAGTTGATCATGCCCATTGAATAATCACAAGTTCAGACCAAATAAATTAAAAAAAAAAAGAATTCTATGCATATACTTATATGTGTTCTGAATATCTTGGAAATATTGAATATACAAGTAGGTTTCATTAGCATTTAGAGACTAGTTTTGGTAGAAATTCGTTTGATGGCGAAGGTCTTCACGCAATCCATTTAGCCAATACTCTTAATCTATTCAGATTATTTATCCAGTTAAGATTGGAGAAAAATAATCGTATATTCCGTCCATTCAGTTCCTTTTTAGATCTTAGAACTTAGCTTAATTTATTACTAGAATAATGGTGAGTTCAGAATTCTAAGACTGCAGTAATGGATCTCCAATTTAATCTCGTACCACGCGAACTAGTCTAACGATTTTGGAATTAAGCGATATGTACGCGTGTAGCGTGATCTCTAAAGCATATACCTATATACATAGATATATGTGAAATATCTTGTTGATATCGTAAAAGATTTTCATTGATCTGCGAACCCAGCAGCATGTTCTGTAAAACTTAGAGAACCGCAGATGAAATACAAATGGGTGGAATCCACAAATTGCCGGAAAGATGAAAAAATGTTATAGCTTCAGATGGCCAATACTTCGAATAACTGTAAATTTTTTTCTTAAATAACCTTTCAAATTTAGAAAACAAAAAAAAACGCACAGATTTAATTACAGATCCCGAATGTGACGTATACTTTCTCTCAACAGTGTATGAGCTACAACAAACATTAAACAAATTTAATAGATGTTTTAATATCCGAACTACAAACTTTAAATATAAATTAAACTAAAAGCCGCGAATTCAAGTTTACATTTTAGCCTTTGGCCGCAGCTCACTGCCAATATTCGACTGTGCTCCATTGCCGAGCGGTAGTGGACGATACCGCTTCAAAAACGGTATGATCAATTTCGCAACAAGTTCAGGCTGGTTCAGATGGAAATGATGTAAGCCGTCAGCAATTAGATGTGTTTCGAAGTTCGGATTATGCTCACTCAGCAAACCTATTAACTTCATTGTGTCCGGACCAATATTGCTTGAAGCACCACCCCTTAAGACCATATGAGGCAGCTTTGCTGCACAAATACGCATAACCATGGCTTTGGCGAACGGCTCCTGGGCATGCATATCGAATAAATGCTTGAGGCGTGTGTCGCGTGAAAAGTAATATCTATCGGAAAATTTTCGTGATTTACTTATGTTACGCTCTAAAATGTATTTACAGTTTTCCGGAAATATCGAATGGCCAGAACCCTCGTAAAGCTTATGCTCACATTCAGCAAACGTATAGCTTGGTGCTTCATCGAATGCTGTTTCATCGACGAGGCGTTGATTGTCGCGTAATGCCTTGATCATTGAGTAGCGTATCATCTCTACAGTTAAATCTGGTTTGATAAAACGTCTTACGACCACATCAATGCTGATTAGCACATCGACTTTGCTTGGATATAGGGAAGCAAAGTAAAAAGCGACGGAGCCACCCATAGAGTGGCCCATCAGTGATATTTTAGACCAATTATATGCCTTCATTAAACGTATCAGTACGCGTACAAATTCAGAGCTATGATATATTATTCCAGCAGGTAGATGCGAAGAGTGACCATGTCCAGGTAAATCAATGCAGAGAACACTGCCGGCTGCTTCGACGAGCAGCGGCGCCAATTTAGCAAAGGTACCAGAGTTATCAAGCCAACCATGTAACGCGATGAGCGGTTGGATCGACTGATCGCCATACCAAAGTCCGGATATGTGACCCCATGGTACTGGGATCTGTATCTCTGTAAACTGAATAAGAAAAGTGTGGTTAGTTTTTATTGTGAAAAGAATTATTATCAGCCTAGTCCTTTTTGATACAAAAAGTTTGACTTTATTAAAAAACTCGTTACGACAGCTATTCGATGTTCCGCAAAATATCCTAAAATTGTATTAAATTCTGTTCTCATCAGAATTATCCATTAAAAAGAGCTCGAAATAATATTGTTTCACACATGAATGCTGAACAGTCTTTTCGGTTTCATGTTTCAAAAATATAGAAGCTCGAATGAAATTTACCCCGGAAATTTATCCGTAACTTGTACAACTTCCTCCGATTCACTTATATTTTGTACCATCTCCTCCATCCGATGATGAAAAATTGGAGTAAATATTGGCATGCTTGTATTGACTTAGGAGCCAATTTTATAGGGGATTAGTAAAGATTAGCGCGAGTGAGAAACGCGAGTGAAATGAAATCTACTTTCTCAGTGGGAGAAACACAGACCAGCAAACGTTTAAGGAATCTGAAAAGTAGTGTTTTTGGCAGTCCGGGTCAATTTCGATCAGTATATTCAGGTATAATTCTTATTCTATAAACAGTTATCAGTTTAAAAATGACTGTTATTGAGATTATCAACCAGTCGGTAAAACGGAAATCAATTCGTCCGATCGTTTTGATATGCCAATTTATAGCACAACAATTATTCCGATAAGTTTAATGTGTTAAAAATAACCGTTAGATAAACATAAACAGAGTACAGAGATTACAACTTATTGAGAGAGTTTGCAACTTTTAACTCTTCTCCAAAAAGTTCGACATACCAAATGAAATATTTTACTGTGCTGTTTTATGATTTTTCTCTCATTCTCCAGTCAGTCATTGCCATTGTATAAATCTTATAATTATATAAGGCTTATACAATGGTCATCGCCGCCTCACTTTAAAGTCCAGTAAGCATACTGTATATAGGTAAGTATATATTCTATATATTAGTATTCACTTATTTGTTATTTATTTTGATATTTTACTCACCATTGCAGCTTTTCTTCGTTTTATAAAAAAGGAATCGATGATTTTATTGAAATTTAAAGAAACTCCTAACAATAAAAAAAAATATTCCGACAAGTTTCGTTGGTAACAAGCAACTAATTACCAAGGATGAAATGATGCGAGACTCTTTGAATCGAGAGAGAGCTGTCAAAACCCACATTTTTTATAACATTTGCCAATCATGCCACTGTCGAACGAAAATGGATTGGGTATTATAAAAAAAAATTGGGGGTATTTTGCATTTCGATATTATTTTTAGGTGCTCCGTCCCCAAGTAGGCCTATATAACGCATATACATCCCTATATACGTGTATTTATATTATAAAATTTTTAAAAAATCATATAACATAAAAAAAATTGCATATAAATAAAAAAAAAATTATAACAAAGAAACAAAACAAGTCATAATAAAAGATCATGGTTTTATAATGAACGTTTTAAATTAAATTAACAAATAAAATTTAGTTGCACGTTATTCAAATGTATTTGTGTCGTTCCTTGAAATTTCGTTTCGCACTGCTTTTGTTAGCTATTTTTGGCTGGTTTATTTCTGGCATCCCGTTTTTTTTGACATCAGCTGTTCGAAATTCCCTGATTTTAATAATCAGGGAAAGAGAATAACAGAAAAATCAGCGAAAATGAGAGAGTCTCGCATCATGTCATCCTTGTAATTACAATCAACCGAATACTCAGAAAAAACTATCAAATTAAATTGAGAATCAGACAAAATGTATATTTTAATTTTTAGAGAACTATGTGAGATAAGAGTAATATATTTTAACCAAGAGAGCGCGCACTCAATTAATCGTCATACAAATGAACAAAAGTTTAAAATCAAAGCTTTTGAACAATTAACCCATTAAGGGCTGCTATCCAAAACTGATAAAATAACTGTAATCATAACAGTAAATTTATATTTAGAAATCAATTACATTAACTTTACTACTCATTATTGAAATAAAAAAGCCACTTAATATAAGCACAGATTTAATTTCATATTATTTCTCTATTATTATCCAGTATTTAACAAAAAAAAATATATATTATATATATTATATATAAAATGAGCTCTTCTTCAAAATTGTATTTCACCACTTTATTGTGAATGGCACATGGCGGCGACTGTCAAACAAAAGCAGCAACGGCATTACAGCTGATTGTCAATTCGTATTTTTTATGGTTAGAATGAAGTGTTTGTGCAATAGTTCATAAAACCCAATAAAATTGAATACAATGGCGTTTTTGGCTAAAGGATTGCTTTCGGTGGCGCGGCGGCCTTGCTTCATTAATAATTTAACACGTAATTAAAGAAATCACTATGCAATTAGCAAATTTTCATTTATTTCCCATTGCAGACTCATTTCGTGCGCTTAGCATTACACAGCGCCTGCTGCAACAACAAAAACCAACTTTGGTAAATGCCGCAGTTGTAGCAAATAAAAGTGAAAAGATTTCAGAACTCGAACAAAAAGAATGTCAAGATGTTTTCGATAAAGTTAACAAACAACTTGACGAACGTAAAGAGGGACGTTTGTTTGCTATTGTACATTTGTGTGGCAAACAATTTAAAATAACAGCTGGCGACATCATACTAGTGGAGGGTTATTGGCCACCAACAATTGGCGATGAAATTCGTTTGGAAAAAGTGATGTTGGCTGGTGCAATGGATTTCACCCTAATTGGCCGGCCAATACTGCCAGCCGGTTTGGTGAATGTGAAGGCGACAATTATTGAGAAAACCCTAACGCATACGAAAACACATTTCAAGAAGAAGCGCAGGAAGCAATACATGCGTATCAACTTCCAACGTTCACCAAATACAATGATCCGCATAAATTCAATTGAGGTTGAGCAAAAAGTAGGTGGTCCTTCGCAAGTAATCAGTGAGCCACGTATTTTTTAGTTGCATTTTTTCAACTGTTGTATATAAAGTGTATCAGTCAATAAAGTAGTTAAATCATATTTTGTTTTTAGGATATACGAAAAGTGTGCGTTTTTTAAAAAGTCAAATGTGTTTTCCAATTTCATCAGTTTCTGATTACTTTGTGTGATTGTTGAGCCTTGTGTGTCCGAATTGCTTATTTATATAATTCAGAGCCTCATCTGTGTAATAAAATACGATTTCTGTTTATTAATTCTGATGATATGAGTTCTGACCCCTACAACGTTTGGTGAATCGAGGACCGCTATTATAATCTATGTAAAACTACAGTATTTTTCCATTTTAGACCATTCCGAAAACTAGTCGATTTATACCAAAAAAGTTTCGTTAAAACATAATTAGGGGTAGGGTTCGTATACTCAACAAACTCACCACAAGGGGAGTTAATAAATATTTATATGGTAAATATGTGGAACACATAGCCGCATATATGTATGTAAATCAAAATATGTAGTAAGATTCATGAATGCAAAAAGACAATTTTGAAAAAAAAAGAAATAAAATATTACTACCAAATACTAGGCTAACTGTATAAAATTTTCAAATAAGTAATTGAATAACGGTTTTGCTATGCATCAGTTGTGCAAGTTCAAGTGGTTCTTGAACATCATTTGTATGAATGACTGGAACTTATGGAGATGATTTAGCAAATCGTGTATAGGAAATAATTTCGTATGCATATAATATAAATTTTTGTATGCATCACACAATCACACAATACACAAATGTGTGTATATAGTGTATTAATATACGTTTCTGTAGGTATTCAAATATTTCCTTATTGTAAGTGAGCACATACATACATATATGTCTGTAAATAGAAATTCTTTCATGTCGTCAAAAATACTTGTTTTTACCGCATTAATAACTAGTAGCGGTCATTGTTTGGAAACATGAGACTTACTAACATAATAAGTGTTCAGAAATTCTGCGCATGTTTTATGGTAATCACAAAACTGGAGTGAGGCACAGTTACCATTCAATGAATTGCATATCTATATACTTATATGTATGTATATACATATGTACGTAAAAGAGTGTATTTAAAATAATGTGGTATGGCAAGCCTTCGCTTTTTTAATTGTGTTATTAAATTTTACTTACCACGATATTAAATGTAATGCTTTCTAAGTTATATTTGAAAAGGTTTATGAATTGTGTACGTGCACAATTGTACAAAGGAATGATTTGACTCTTTTTTTATATTCTGAACAGCATATATTGTATTATGTTTGCCACGAAGTTTATATAAAATATGTACATATGTACATGTATAAAAAAAACCGTTAACTTCGATTGCACCGAAACTATAACTCCCTTCACAAATAAAAAAGCTTTCCACGCAAGAACTTCATTCTGATCGGTCAGTTTTTCTGGCAGCTCCGATATGAATAGTTTACTCGGACCTTGGCCTTGGATATAATAAAACTATGCCGAATTTCGTGAAGATATCTCGTTAAATTAAAGAGCTTTCCAAACTTTATTTTGATTGGTCACTATGTATGGCAGCTATATGCTATAGTGGTCCGATCTGAATTATTTGATCGAAAATTATACCGATGCCTTGAATAATTATCCATGCTTTATTTAGTGAATATATACATATATATTGTAAATTAAAAAAGTTTTCCAATACAAGGACCTGATTTTGGGCGTTCAGTTCGAATGATACATGGCTCTAAGTTGCGGTGGTCCAATACCGACGATTCCGACAAATGAGCATTTTCTTGTGAAAAAAAAACGTGAGCGGAATTTCAGATCGATATCGCGAAATTGAGGAACTAGTTCGCGTATATACAGACATTTAGAGTTTAAGTTAAGTTAAGTTCACAGAAATCATGGGATATCGAAAACTTAAGTAACGCTTCAGAAGAATTTTTATTACTGTAGAAGCATAAAACAATTTCCAAAATATTGTTGTAAATACATTTTCACTAATTTCCGTCAGTATACCGTTGTAGCGGACGAAAACATTCCCGAATGAAATCCACCTGCCCTTGATCAGATATAAATCCATGTTCATTTCGGTTACTTAAACCTAACTTTCGTGGAAATTAATTACATTATTACACTACGCTTTCATTATAGCTGGGATGAGACATGGATGCCAAGTTTAAGACTCTTCAACTTTTGGAAGTTCATGCGCTCAAGAAAGTCTTCTACATAACTTTACAAAAAGTTTAGTGCCATATATAGACACAACGGACTATGCAAAACAAACCAAGTTTAAGACTCTTCAACTTTTGGAAGTTCATGCGCTCAAGAAAGTCTTCTACATAACTTTACAAAAAGTTTAGTGCCATATATAGACACAACGGACTATCCAAAACAAAATCATTGGCAGATATAACTAAGCATGTACTAACATACATACATACATGGATATTGACTATGTCAGTGTGTAATTTAGTGTCTCGCCGCATTGCTCGACAGTTAATAATCCGTGAAATTTTACCTCAATTGAATTAACGTTTTCCGGTCAATGTGAGCCAACGCAATGCTCTCTCTCGCTCTTTGCGTAGAGAATGTTACGCAGCTGAAAGCAGAAGAGCACTTTAATCACCTTTCGCAATTTCATGATTTTCTTTTAATTAAAACATACCAAAGAGAAATAAATTCCAAGGATTTTTCCCTTGCAACAGTGGGCATACATTCATATACATCTAGGCATGTATGTTGTAAGCACTTACATTCCCGTGAGTTCGAAAGGTATTATTGCGCAATTATTTTGACTATTGATTGGAAATCGTCAGCCACCTTAGCGATTTTGGACCGCAAATGTGGATTCAATTGAATTTCATGAAGCTGCGCCATAAGTGACACCACTATCATTGTCCTTACCAGCAATATTAAATTTCCCCTTAACTTACTACTTACCAATTCAAAAAAGGGTTAGATCGTTGAAATTACAGCTCTCGGTCACGAAGAACCAACTGTAATTTTAATTAAATTTCCCGTCAAGATCATCAGTTTTGGGTAATATTGCTGCGGTGAAGCTATATCCGGTGCGGTGAAGCTATATCCTCCGATTATTTGGTAACGAATAACGAATCAGAGCTGAGACGTCAAGGCAAGGTTTTGATGAAGTGTCCACCCTGTTAGTCCCTCAAATAATATTCAAGCAATGAGAACTGATTTAGCTAAGAAGTCGCAAAAAAACGAATTTACAACCTTTTTCTTTTTTCAAACTTTCATCCTCACCATGCGGCTTTGCGAGATTTCTAAAAAGCGATTCTATGACGAATTCAGGCTTTCCTATCCTCCCTTCATTAGACTTCACAGTTTCTGTGATTGACAGATGTTTGCACATAAATAAATTCCTTCAAATCTTATTATTTGGAACTCGAATAACGGCCATAATGGCTCTCTGGAGCTTCACGTTGGTAGCTTGAACCAGACTGGACTTTTGAGGATCGACGAAAGAAAATAGACGAGACCATCATATTCTTAGTTAAAGCCTAGTTAAGCAGGTTCGATGACGAGCATTTATAGAATATGAGATCAATAAAGAGCAATGAAAGATTTAAGTAGTATACTTCTCCGGATAAAGCGGCTCTTGGGAAGTTTTTTGGATTATAATGGTTTTTCGTTGTTTCTTCTACCGTTTTATCGACTATGATTTGATCAAACCGATCCACATTTTCATAAATAAAATTTATATAGAAAAGTTTTTTTTCAGTGCAATCTCCGGATTTAGTCTATTGAGAGGATTTAAGACTCTGGCAAATTGGTGCAAGTATACCAGATTTGCTTTGCAAAACTAGATCCTCAGAGAAACGAGCTTCTATTTGGAAATTCTTTCGAAAGCTATTCCTGTTCGGTGTCCTTTGGTCAAGCAAAAATGTTTTCTATACCAGAGCTTTATTTTGATTGGTCAGTTTGTATGGTAGCTATATGCTATAGTAGTCCGATATCGGCGACTCAGACAAATGAGCAGCTTCTTGGGTACAAACACACATGTGCCAAATTTTAGATCAATATCTCAAAAGTGAGGGCGTCAAATCGGTTCAATATTTCGACATGGTGGACCCTTGTGACCGTTTTGCTCTCTTCTCCATCTAGTCCATTTCGATCACATCTTGTTAATAGAAAACTTTGGTAAAGGCCGATAGGACAGTCTCCAATTTCTTCAGAGCAGATTCACTGTCTGAAGTCGACTCTTTGTGTATCACAGAAAGAACTGTGGGCCGGAAAGGTAATAACCGATAGGAAAGTCTTCGCATTCTTCTGAGCAGGTTCATCGAGTGATGTTCACTGTTTCAACTTTTTTTTGAGATCTGAAAGAAACTTTTTCGGATTGCGCTTAGGTTTGTTGACCGGCATGAGCCAAAACGGCATTCATCGCGACAGCTCTTTTTCGCTCAATATTACATACAAGATACGACTCACGTGGACTTATGAGATCCCTACTGTCTCAGTTATCTCGCGTAACTTTAATTGGCTATATTCCGAGGCGTGTCTCCTTGAAAACGAACGTAAGACCGCGTTGAAATTCGTTAAACCGATTTTTGACGTTCGCTATCGAAGAGAAAGAAGCTCTGCTTATAGACTCCAAGCGCTCTTTGATTTCAACGTGCGATTTCGCTTTCAAAACTAATAATCGTACTCCGACGTATACGACAAAACAACGAGTCCGATTTGATTGAAGTTTTGACCGTAGCTGCGGTTCTACGAGAATGTACTACATGACATGACAAATTCAAGTACGATAGTTATATAGATCTGACTGTTTTGGATATCGTCTTTTCAGACACTTCTTAACGTTTGAATTTTCAATCTACGTCTCGAAAAAAACTAAATAAACATCATTTATGTAATTTTTTTGTTTTCTCCTTTGGCTCCACAAAACAATCCAACGGGTGACCCTTGAAATGTCTAACGGTTCTTACTAATTTAAGCACTATCTAAAGAATGCATTCTTCATCCAGCCGCAGACACTCGGTAAGAATATATGTATGTGAGTAAGTTGTTGCAGTCAATTTTAGTTGGCATTCAGTACTCGAAACAACAAAAAAGTCTGCTGTTCAAGCTAACATGTTGACATTCCAAGCATACAATGTCACTCACTTAGCGTTACTTATGCAATAAAGCAAACAAATCGCATTCACGCCGCAGCACAGCATTATTCCTAATAGAAGAAGGGCTTGAAAGTGAATGGGTCGGAAGAAGTGAGCCTACCCCCTTGGTCCTTTAGGCATCGCGACGGTTTGAAACTAGCAGGAAGAGAGGGCGAGAGCACGTTGCTCATGGCGCTCCCCGCTGATGGTAGCTGGTTAGTGTTTACTCTATTTTTCGGGATGGCATTCGCTTGGCTTGGTTAGCCCTTGTCGGTATTACGGCTAACGTTCGTTTTACTTCTCATGAAATCCTGTAAAGTTTATATTACCATAAATGCCATGCCAATTATGTGCATAGTGCGTTCGTTGCCACACACAGAGAGCGTTATACACATTCATTCTCACATATTCAAACGTTTGTATGTGTGTCTGCCTGAGCTGGCAGTGGAAATTGCACGTTGCGGGCATGGACTTGGAAATTATTACATGAATATTCAAATCTAAGTTGGCATTTGCCTTCAGCAGCACTCTATACATGTGTATGTATATATATATAATATATATAGGTATATATGTGTGTGTGTGTGCTGGCACTCGTTTGCGGCAACGGCTTGACGTGTTTGCATAGACAGCAGGATGGTTTTTAGTTATGAAAATATTATTGTTTATCTTCAAAACAAAATGGAATATTTGTTTTTATACTGCTGCGTATTTTTTGCTGTTGTTGTTATTATTATTATTGTTGCTGAATGTGCTTCAACCGCAGCTATCAGTCATATTTCTATTGCGCTTCTTGCTCGCTGCACTTTCCAAAAAGTTCATGCATGTTGTTTATGTACCCAGTAGTTCACAAGAGATCACATGTATAGAATTTGTTATGCAACAATTGGGCTTCACGGTTGTTGTGGCGAGCGAGAGGCTTGGCAAGTCAATGACTTTTTGATATGCTATAATGCCAAGCGGTTTTGCCGAAAACAAAGTCAGAAACTCTATAGTGTGTATAAGTACATATATAAATGATCAGCGTAAAGAGCTGAATCGATTGAGTCATGTCCGTCGGTTTCTGCGTCTGTCCGTCTGTCTGCCTTTATACGAGTATGTGCGAACTAATACCTCAGTTTTGAGTTATTGATCTAAAATTTGGCACACGTCGGTTTTTTCCCAAGAAGCTGCTCATATGTCGGAACCGCCGATATAGGACATGTATATCATACAGTTGACATACAAATTTACCGATCTAAATCAAGTTCTTATATGGAAAACTTTTTTATTTGACAAGATACCCTCACGAAATTTCGCATAGGTTATTATACAAAAACGGCGCTACAATCTCGAAATAAATTGTGCAGATCGAACTACTACAGCATATAGCTGTCATACAAATTTACCGACCCAAATCAAGTTCTTGTGGAGAAAACTTTTTTATTTGACAAGTTACGCTCACGAAATTTGGCATAGATTATTGAAAAACAACACAACACTAAAACCTCTGAACAAATTGTTAAGATTGGGCCACAATAGCATGCAGTTGGTATATAAACCAACTTGGACCCTTTATCACTATAAGAAATGCACCTGTGAAGGGTATTATAGCTGCGGTGCAGCCGAAGTTAACGTTTTTTCTTTTTTTTTTTAATTTACTGCAACCAGTTTTGGTTAAAGTAACGAATTTTTGTTTACCCTGCAAAATGTTTCTAATTAAAATTGACGGTCCATATATAGAGTAAAACACTGCGTATACGCGACTAAATTGTAACTAACGGTATATGAATATATGAAAATATATTTTTCAATTATATTGAACTTTTTCTGCACCCCTTACCACATTTTTGGTCGCGCTTTTTAAATAAATTATATTGTTCCCTAAAGGAATTATACGCAACAGCACCAGCAGCTAACAAGCGCCCACTGGACCATAGCACAGTGCAATCACAGCACCTTTTAGCATGCTTGTCGTCTCGTGCTCTAATGGAAAATACGACCATTGCATATTGCATTTATCGAATCGAATCATTTCGTCCTGGCTTGTTTGACTTCACTTTATTCTTTTGCTAGAAAATCACTTATTGGTGAGGAGGGGAGAAAATGACATTGTGCAAGTAGCTACAAAAGAATTTCGAAATGTAAATATGCGCATAAATACAGACACACAAGTACACATACTTGTATGCGCCACTGTAAAAACAGTTGTAAAGTTAAAATTGTTTGGAAACGAAGAAACCAGAAAGTTAAGCGGAATCCCACTCAGCCAATTTCCCATTCGATAAAGTTCAAAATTGCAACGAATTAAGTATGAAGAGAAACATGTAATGGTAAAGCAGAAAAAGAGAAAATGAGAAGAAGAAAAAAAAGGCAAACAAAGAGGGTTCCCAAATGCTTTCTGACGGTATTGATGCGATTCGAAATTTTCAATATATTTTTGCTTGCGTTTGGTTCACTTAATACATATTTATATAAACGAAACTTTTTTGGACATATGCGTTGCTTAAAATTATAAAATAATCATTTATACAAAGTAATGGAGGGCTCGATTTTTTAATACTTAATTATGTGTACTATGAAATTATAGATATTAAGAAAATATTTACACGGACTAGACTTAAGCTTACTCTGAGTATTTTGTCTAAGTGCTAAATATTAAGTAGAAGTTTCAAGCACTCAATACAGATTTTAAATGCTCAATAATTTAATAAGATAATTACTTTGTTTCGGTTCAAAGTACGCAATCTGTGTTTTATATCTACTAATTCATAATATAAACGTTTCACTTCTGATTTAAAAGACTCAATGTAGATTTTAGAGAAAATATATATCAACTTTTTTGTAGTACCCGGTGTAACTTTTAACTATTAGAATCAATAGTACTTCATACAAATAGGTTAGGTCCTTTATAATGCCAGATGGTGGTTCAGATTAATAGGTGCTGAGGTTTTTATCAAAAAGAGTGTTAACGCCTTTTGCGAAGTTTAAGAGAGACTTGATACATTTACTGTCTCTCTGCTTCTAAAGACATTATCTGACGTAGCATAAATAATACTTGACTCTCTAAAAAAAATTGATTTACAGAAATAACGATAATAAGCAATTTGTATTGAAGTATACTTGATATACAAAGAAGAATTGATAGCGACAATAAGTTGTACTTAGACTAAGTAGGTGAGAGAAAGTTAGAATCTTCTCCCGGTGAACGGAAAAATTACTTTAAAAAGCTCTCATCCTATGCTTCAAGATACAAAGCGTACTCGATGATGCCGCGCTTGAGTTATCAACAACATAATATTCCGGAAGATATTATATATCAATCTACTATATAGGTGAAAACGACGTACCTTCGTAAGGGGCAACAATAAGCTTTACGCATTTTATAACATCCTCAACTTATTTTAGTGTATTAAAGCTGAGCGGTCAGGTTGGCGAAGAGTAGCCAACCGAAGGATTGTGGATTCTCCAGTTTAGCAAGCACTGATTACTTACAGGAGGTCCTGAAAAAGAGGTATTAATTACGTAGAGTGGGAGGAATAAATAGAAGTTTATTAACGGTGTTACTGAGAATTTATGAACTTCAGTAAATATAGTTACGAATACAAAGCCAAAAAGCTCCTATTAAAGCGTCATTTCAGATTTTTGATATGCCGTTAATCGACAAGTCACACCGGCGTTATAAGTTGGCAAGTGAGGCAGTTAATTCTGGAAGAAAATTATCATAATTAGTTTAATTTCAAAATATATGAACGTAATCGTCCATAATTTATTCAAATTCTTTAATAGTACGAGATGTAACACTGGAGTTTGTGGAAATGCATGTAACATAAAACACTCTTAATTAAAAGCTTTCAAAAAAAAAGAATAGTTATATACCATACTCGATATTTGTAAGTAGTGTTCAAATATTCTCAAGAATAAATAATTTCCATTTTTACTACAAACTCGAGTTTAAGGTTTTGTGTTTATCAATAATAACAATTTTTTATAGCAGGTAGTGAAAGTACAAAAGAAACCAATTTACGTGGCAAACTCGATATTTTTGAGTTAATGTTAAACACCGATAATAACTTTAAACCCGATATTATGAAAAAATATGAGCGTAATGTAAAGCAGTGTTAATTAAAAGTTTACGATAGCAAATAACTGCGATTTGCCATAGCATTAACTCGAGTTTAAGGTTTTGTGTTTATTAATAACAACAAGCGGAACAAAGTGAAAATTGCTTGCTTGATAAACTCGACAATTGTAAACAGTGTTTTATGTTCAACACCAATATAAGCAATAAACTCGAGTTTATGGTATAACATAAACAAAATGAAAAATTCAGTTAATTGAGTTTTCCGATTAAAAAATCGATTTTTTGCGATTATTATTTATTATAAAAAACACGTTTTCCACACAAAAACTCAAAGTGGGTGTTCGGAAACAAACATACATCAATATACGCATATGTTCATATGCGGCCATGTTCATATTTACAACAATAGCACCGAACCCCACAGCACTTTCATCTCTGAAATATGAGTATTTTTGTTGATCGATTTTCCATTGTTAAAGTTACATCAAAAATCGCCTGAGGAAATATCGTGCAAGTATTAAGCGGTTGGCTAAATGAGAGACGGAAAAATAAGCACGACGAGTGTAAAAGTGTAGCCGTAACAAAAACAAATGAACGAGCCGAACAAGTAGCCATTGCAGTAATGGAATTGTCAACGCAAGCTGACCGGTTGGTTATCTATCATTGAGCAAGTGCGCTACGGCAATTGAACTTGCGGCAAATGTTGGCGCAATTCAAGCGAGATGTCACTGCATGCACACATATATTTCCAAACATACATACATGCGTGCATACTTCTTCACACACTTATCGATTTGTTTGGTTGAATGTGGTGCTACTTACAAAAATATATGTATGACTGTTTGACCCCAGAGCGCAGCACCGTTGCAACGTTTGCCTTCTTTTCCAATTTGTTACTTTGCCTCTTGCAACCACTTCAAATATTGAATATCGAATCGATTGGCCTTGCGTAAAACCCATTTATCTTGGATCGAAAGGGAACAGTTGCAATTGAAACTTGAGGCATACAAAGACTGAAAATGATGGAAATTTATTATTACTTGTGTACACACTACCGTAACGGTGATTGACGAAAATCAGCAAAGGAAAAAAATTGCTCTTTAAATAGAATTACATTTCTTTAAAGTTGTTTTTTTGCAGTAATTTCTTTTTTTTTAACTCACCAACCTACCTGCAATGAAGTCCTTGTCGATAAATGGAAAATATTTTAAATAGCAAAGTGTTCAATGAAATCATTTTGTGCTTTAAAGTATTTATATAAGTAAATTGGTAGAAAAGTTAATCATACGCCGTGGCTACCGCGTAGTTGTAATTAGGAAAAATTATATATTTTTGTAAGCAAAAAGTTACAAAAACGTTTAAAGTTATATTATATGATAATTAATATTTAATAAAATTAAAAATTTTTCTTTGAAAATTTTTTTTTAATAAATTGCATTAACTAAATTAAATTATAGCAACTTGCAAGTCGGAAAAGCGGCATTTTATTTAAAACATAAAAATTAACAATGTGCACTGTATTTTAACAATCGGTGAATCATTTTAAAACATTTTGAATTTCCTTGATCCCGTAGCCGATCTCCAGGAAGACCTCCAAGAAGGCCTCAGATAAAAGGTGTCTGGCGGTGAGGAAATCTTTTATGCCTAAAATTATCTCAAATCCCAAAATCAAACAATAAATTTATTATTACAATACATGAATATAGGTCATAATCAAAATACTAGTAAAAATTTTGTTTTTTGACAAAATAACGGCCTTCCAAAAAATGTCGTTTTTTGCAAAAAACAAAAAAATACATTTCAGAGTTACTTAAATAATCGAAATTATTGTCAAAAACCTTATTCCTTCGATTATTACCTGACAAATATATCTAATAAGGTCCAACGAAATTATCAAGTCCAGCTATTTCGAAGAAATTTGAAAAATGTAAAAATTATTTTATTTGATCGATTTAATTGAATAAAAAAATCGAAACAGTTGTCAAATCTGCTGGAATATATTTTCAACTGCAAGTCTTCTTCAGTTGGAAAGTTTTTTTTTTATAATTTGTTGTTACTTTCATTTCTATCTAATTAAATTTTTTAGACAGTTGGCAACTCTGTTTAAAAGAATTTTCAACAATGATGTTTACCATATCCTCCTTAGATCGGTATTCAAATTCTACTGTTTATTTATCTTATCAATTGTTTTCCATAAAAAAAATGGGATACAATAAAATCTCAAATCCTCAAACAATTCACAAAAAGTGAATCATCAAAAATGGTTCGGCACATACCACACAAGTCTACAGCGGTTTTGTTGGCCTAGATATAAGATCGATTTTGAATATATATAATATATATGTATATACAACATGTGCTTACAATTCATGACACTATCAAAGATTTTGTAAGCTCTGCTCTTATTAAATCTTTTTGCTAAAATCATAACTTTGTTAAAATCTGCATGCTTTTGTAGAACTGTGCTATCTATGTACACATATACAGCATTCGTGATGGAATTTTGTTGCGTTACACAATTTCGTTGCACATTATTGACTTTACCCAAAAAAGAATCACTTTAGAAAAAATACTATTTTTAGATAATTTTTTTCTTTTACTATAGAGCAAATAATACTTCATTTCTTAACATTACAATTTCATTAACAACTAAATTAATTCCACATCATTCCCCTTTACAGTTATCGACCTTACGTGTTATAACTATCGATAATTTGTACGATACTAACGTATGAGCCAATGACGCCACCAAGTATGCCAAATGCAATTAAAAAAAGATTTTTCACCAATTTCAACTTCCAAACGCCATATCCCAGGCCATATTGTACACAAATTTGCAGCAAGGCGGGGAAAATCAAACCCAGTATAGATAGGCAAAATGAGCCGACGAGCGATAAGAAGAGCGATAAATCCGGTATTGCCACAGCGAAGCAAACTGCAAAATATGTACGAGATAATAAATTTAATTACCGACAATTAAATGTTATTTTATAATTATGGCTGAGACTTACGTGTTACCAATTAGGTGGGGGTATAAAATACGACTATTGCGACTATAAATGAAATGGGAAAAGTGATTGTTTTATAATTACTTACACGTCAGCAGAACAATGCCGGCACGTATCAAAAGCTCATAAAGCACATGCTTGGAGGTATCTTTTATGCGCTTCAAAAGGTATTTATTCCAAATGATATCGGCGGTAACGTAACCTTGTAATGCATATGTAATCCACGTGGTGATGGCGAAGATAATCTTCGCGACCTGAGCTAAACTGAGATGTAAGAGTTATAAGTACTTACGAAGTAAAAATTATCTGAAGAATATATGGTATATAAAGATCATCGGAATTTATCAGGAAAATATAAACCAGATTTAATAAGCTCAATTACAATAGCTATTATGTAGCAATCAATTTAGATTCGATCGTAAAAATACGGCATAATCTTTTTGTTGTTATAGATGCAGAAGTTTAAGACCCAGGATCATAGATACTTATTGGTTAATACGCAGACTAGATTTACTTATAGATACCGGAAGTCTTTGAGGAAAAATTTGGAAAAAGTTTCTGCTGTATTCATTGTACTTAGCTTAGGTTGCTTTCTCGTATCGAATCGGTGTTTTTTTTAGAGGTTACAGATTGCTATGTTCAACAGTTGGAGCAGCTAGTTGAATTAAACTTGAAAAGCGCAAACGTATATATACACAGTTACGGAATTGTACTTTGATTTTGACCAGACCGTTTTTTGAGAATAATTATTTTTAATATTTTTCGAATGATAAAATAAGAAAAATGTAGATAGCCGTCAAAAAATGGTAAATTAATTATCAAAAGCTCTCCTAAACTTTGGGCTAATATAACCCTACTTCATTGTAGACGCGTTAGATATCAATGATTTGCCTCTCTTGAACAATATTTCACACTAACTTCATGCTTACCTCATTTGGGAAAAGTGAGACAGAATACCAACTTTCTTTGGCATACAATAATCTAGTCTGGCACAATTTGACCTATTTTTTGGTGTAATTACTTCCAAAATATATGACTTCTGATCTTTATATTTTCTTGCTAATATAATAATATATATATTCACTGTATTAATTAAAATTTATATCAAATAAAAACTTACATTGCTTTCTGTGGAATATTTAAAGTCACACTGCCCAAAGAGTCATCACCGTACTCCCAGTAACCAAAGAATCCCAGTAGAATATACAAAGAGAGCACAATTGTCATACCAATATTCAACACACCGAAAGGTTTAATATAGGACTTGGGTTTCTCCATTTTCTCTTCAATAGCAAGAATCTAGGAAAACAAAATTTATTTTATAAAAAAGAAAACCAAATAAACTCTTGTCAATACTTTATTGTCATATAAGCTCCACGAAACTACAAGTGTATATGTAACTCACCACACCAACGGCTTCAATAGCAAACAGCACAGTGCCAAAGAAAATGGGTAACCGGGAAATAACCTGGAACGGTTGGCGTGTGCTAATCGGCGGCAATGTCGCGAAAATATAATAAAGCACAATGCTAAAACCTGTATCAATAAGCACGTTAACAGTTATACGTATACAAATTTAAACGAGTGTATTGTGTCCTTACTCACCCACGAAGAGCAGTAAATTGGCAAACGTTGAGAAAGGCGCCAAAGTTTTCAGCGTCCGGATGCTGTACAACAGAAATAACGGTATTAATATGAAGCACATATGCAGCCGTACATCCAAAACCACCAGATACTCGTCGACAATCTGCTTGATGCTCTCCGCTATGAAAACCACATACACACAACAGATACCGAAGTGATAGAAGGCGAGAAAACCGTCAACCAGTGGACTGTAATTGAACACCGTACAATACATATCACATTTAGGTACACTACAATATATTCTTTAGCATGGAATAAGGTAATTTAAAAACAAGTAAAATAAGATGGAGTATGACAAAGTCGGCCGCAACAACAGGGTGGTGTGTGCAGCATTCTCAAGCTTAGAGAAAGAAGCGAAACAAATAGATGGAGGAGGAGAATACGATATACCTCGTATCAATTAACAAAGCACAACACTTTGGATATCAGTTCACTGTTGACAGTTATAACTTGGAGGTAGTGAAAGACTTCGTTTATGTAGATTCCAATATAAATATTAATTCGTCAGCCGCGAAATCAATCGGAGAATTACTCTTACCAAACTAACGCTCTTAAGTCATATATGACGTACAGCGATGAGCAGTATTTAGGAACATTTAAAAGAAAGCTTCTCCGACGGATTTTTGACCCCTACGCATGGTCGAATAAGAGTATCGGCTTCGATGGAATGATAAGCTATATAAGCTCTTCGGCAATAAAGAATGGAGGAAAACTTTCCAGCTCGCAAAATGTACGAAACGTTGTTCGCGGTGGCCGATGAAGAAAAGTACGACCCAAACCAGATGAACGGATCAAGTGGATACAGACCTGGCGAAACTTGAAATTTCCAACTGGCACCGTCGTGCACAATGCAGAGACGATTGGCGAAGTCTTTTCGACCCGACACCCGGTTGTAGCTCCGACCTGATAATGATAATGTGCTCAATTTCTTAACCTTGAAAATTGCCGAATATACTGAAAAAGTTCGAGGGAATTAGTAAAAGACCAAATCTTTTTCAAATATATATATATATATATACAAGTATACATATATATAGAAAAAGCATCCAATAAATGAGTTTCCATATATAGAAGAAGCATCCAAGAAATGAGTTTAGACTTCTGACAGGAAAGATGTGCTCTTTAACGTATTTTCTCTTAAAAAAAGATATGATATGATAAGAGCAATATGTTATAGGGTTACACTTATTCGCACTAGCTTATACTATATAAGCTAAAAACTAAGCTATAAATAATTTTGAAAGCATTACATACATACGTTGCTATTGGTAAGACACATTTGAAAATAGGCGGGCCTTCATGCAAACCAATTGTCATTGCCTCGGAAAACGTTAAGTATGGCACACGTTTACGCTTGCACAGCTCGTACATGGAGTTTATCTGTGAGAATGAAAAATAGAGTCACAACAAGTGAAAAATGAGAAAAATCACTAGAATATAAAATATTTTATAGTTTTCAGATATATTTTTCGAATTTCAGTTGTTTTTAAAAATAAATGCGTTTTTCAAATTTACTCTCTTACTGACCAATATGTGTAGACAATGTACAGCTATGCATCCAATGATTAGCGTCAGTACGGGTCCAGTGACGTAGCCGGCATTTGCGAAGGCACTAGGCATTGCTAAAACCCCCGATCCAATTGAGGCTTTCAGGAAGTG
The DNA here is from genome assembly GCF_042242935.1 of Bactrocera oleae. Classification (NCBI taxonomy): domain Eukaryota; kingdom Metazoa; phylum Arthropoda; class Insecta; order Diptera; family Tephritidae; genus Bactrocera; species Bactrocera oleae. Next base: position 59,279,250 of record NC_091540.1, on the reverse strand, counting down.
CGCAAATGTTTGCAAAGTTCTATATATAAATTTTGAATAAATTCTATTTTTTTCAAGGCTCGGCCTAGTAATATACTGCAAACACTTACGTAGTGGGATTTTGTACATTGCGATGTAGATGCGGATCATAATCATCATCAGCACTAACTACATTGTGTCCATTTGTGCCGTTCGTTTTGGATTGGCCATTCTGATGTGTGTCGGTTTCTGCACTATTTTGAGAAATGATGATTTTTAATGAAAAAATTAGTGAGACTTAATAAGGATTTAGAAAATAGTTTGATAAATTGTAGCCCATGTGTCAATGTATGATATTCAAAAACTCTATTTCAGTCTAAGCCTCGGTCTTGGAAAAACGAATGTTGAACTCTCTCTTTTACTTATGTTATGTTATCAAGTGTGGCAAATAGCGAATTTTAACCTTATATATGTATTTACTGGTTGATATATAGAAAAGCCGTCCCGTTGGACTTCTTAATTAATTTAAAAAAAAAGTACCAAATAGGCACTAATTCATTGAAAGTAGTTCGTTTGTCAATCACCTCTGTCACTGTTCCTCTATAAAATAATGATCAAGGATATTAAAGAAAAACTTCAGATAGCTTTATTACGGTGAACATTTTCCTTACATTCGATGTTTATATAATAACATAACACAATAATACTTCATTCTTCCTTTGAAACCACTTTTTTATTGAAACCTTGGGGAGGTTTATTTAGGGAAAGATCCATACGATTCACATAAACATTTTTAATAAAGGATCTTAATAAAACACGTCAAAAGCAAAAATCAAACGAAAAAATATTTGAATCAGCGATTAAGCTAAAGTTTTTTAGGTTAAGTTGTGCTGAGATGTTTGTAACATTGTCACGGCATAAGTTGACCACTAGAATTATGTCCTCTAACAGATATCGACGATATTTTTGATATTTATAAATCGCAGAGTCTTAGGCTTTGGCGATATTGTTTTCTAATCATATTAAGATTCTCAAAATTCACTAAATATTAAAATTGAAACTTATCGATACTTATTTGATAAATTTTAAAAATAATTACTATTCATAATTTTTTAGAGCACTACGTAAAGGATTATATCACTTGCGAATTTCAAAAATTCAAATCAAATTTTGTACACATATTTAAAAATATTCCGCGAAAATTTAAGTTTAATGCGGCGAAAAGTTTCGTCCTAAAACTTTAAACGCGTTTTTTGCGAAACACTGTTTTCAGAACCGGAAAATTGCTCTTAAACGGCTCGATCGATCGACGAAATTTTCCCACGACCTTTAAAAATATATTTGCTAATTGATGATCTAAGGAATAAAATTTTGCGAAATAATTTCGATTTTTTAAGCCACTCTGAAATGTAAATTTTTTCACAAATAAGGTTTTTTTTTTGTGAAAGTCCTTCGATGATTACCTGTATTCTTCTATAATAATAATAACAATTTTTTTTTGGTTTTTGGATTTGAAGGACCTTTTGGCAATATGTATATATGTATTAAAATTTTTGAAATTTAGAAAACGTTCGAATTTCTTCAACTCACTTCATTTCGTAAAGAAAACACCAATAAAACGGTGCAATCAAATTCTTTTTCACTGTTAAATAACTGTATGTATGAAAAGAGCGAAGCAAAAGTACTCTTTATGAAACTTCAAAAGATTTTGTTTTTACTTTTTTATAAAATAATTATATTTTATTCTTATAGTTTATAAATTTAAGAAAGCTTTATTTATATTTCTCTAGATCTTTATAGCCACGTTCTCATGTATCCGAGAGTTAATTAAATGGAATATATATATCCTTAGAGGAACATATTAAATCAGAACTATAATATATAGATACCAGCCAAACACTGGGTACTGTTAAAGTCGTCACTTAACACTGAAACGTAAAGCTTCTCTGATTGCGGATTCTAGTTCTGATTAATGTTAATGAAAGCAATTACAATATGCCTTTTTTTAAAAATTGGATCTAATCTTAAACGATAGTACTTTCCATATATAACTAGATATTATATTATTGCCCCAATAAACTAAATATGGCAGACAGTGTAAATTGCATTCAATTTTGTGATATTTACACAGTAGTAGATACTTGCTACGATTTCTAGTACTTTTGATAAGAAGACTCTTTAGGGTATCTCGCTCATTTCGCATTGAAGCTTTTATGGAGAGGAGGCTTTCACTATTGAGTACATTTCCTTAACTGACGCGCAATTTTTAGCGCTATGCTGGGAATTTTTTCAGAAGTACCTGGGTATTAGCATGCGTAAATACACATGTAGATACTTTAATTTTTAATTAGAAAACGTACAATGCCAGCTGGAGTGGGTGAGAACTATATAAAACTCTTACTAGGTAACATATCCGAGATATGTACATATGGTAAACATGTCTTATCATCGGAACAAAGCTTCAAAAATGTCTGAACACAGAACATTTTTATAACAGGATTCTAGCAACATGAACGGTACTTGGTATAATTCACAAAGTCATATGATTAGTTCCAATAAGGTAATCCTACTACTACTTGCTACTACTAATACTGCTGCTGCAAGAATGGGCCACTAAAGATAAGTGGAACGATTCCACATATTGAGGACCCAGCGGCCTACCGCCGCCTGGTTTGAAAGCAGCTATTAAGGGATCGATTACTTTGATATACATATAATCTCACCAAAGATCATGATATTAGTAATGAATAGGTCACAGAACAGCTATTGCTGACTTTACGACTACAGCTAGTAGATACAGTTGGAAGTTTGTTGTTGAAGCTCATTTATTTCTAATCAAAATTTTAAGAAGAAGCAGTGGAGACGACATAACGATAGGCGTATGAAAGGATTGAACGATCTCACGAACACTAGAGTTTCGGTTAGATTTATCAATTGGCCCATAAAAAACTCATAGAAACAGAAATTTCTGTTAGCATTCTTGGGTAAATAAATAGTGATTTAATCGATAGTTGGCTTGCGGGGCTGAGGATCTTTGGAAACTTGCAGAAAATTATCCAATGTTTCTAAACTCTTTGAAATTTTGATGTAAAGAACACTATCATCGTTTCTACCAAAAGAGAACGGACGAATACACAAGTTTTGCCTTTTCTTTAAGGATGATTCCAAACCAACAATTAAAACTTAGTGAGATTGATCTTTGGCTTATGCTTATCAGATCGAATTGTGTAGGGGATAAAAATTGTTAATACGGTATCTGAGGTGAGGGAAACAGGCTAATAGGCTTAGATATGTTTCAAAAAGGTTGTCGTAAATCAAGAGGTGTTTTAGATTTAAGTGGGAATGATTGTAAAAAGATTCAAGTCAATGTCCTCTTTATTTACAATAGTTAGTTAGTTGCAGTTAGTTATACCCAGAACAGAGTACATATATTAACACTAGAACTATGAACCGGTCAAAATGACCGGTTGCATCATTTATTTATACCATTTCCTCTTTATTCCCATTTAATATTTTACGATAATGTCATGATTTTTATTAAATTTGTATATAGAATAATATTATAGGTTATTTTGTTCTTACGCTTCTAATTTTCAGAGAGAGAGATATAAAATAGGTATATGGTAAATCTTCGTAGTTCTAGTGTTAAGATTGCCACGAAGTTTGTAACACCCAGTAGGAAACGTTGGTGGCATTATAAAATATACTATATGTAGATAAATGATAAGCAAGACGAGCTGGGTCGATTTAGACAAATCCGTCTGTCTGTCTGTATATACGCTCTCATTTGTTGAAACCGCCGGTATTGGATCATTATAGCATGTATGTAGCGGCTATGCAAACTGATGTATCCAAATCTGGTATTTGTAAGGAAAACTTTTTTATTTGAAATGCTATCTTCAAGAAATTTGCCACAGATAATTGTCTGAGGCAACGCTACAATCTTCTAACAAATTGTTCATATCGGACAGCTATAGCCTATAGCTGCCATACAAACTGCCAAATCATAAACGTTTTGTTTTTCGTTTTTATTTCCGATAAAACATTGAATAATAAACTAAATGACTCTATGTTTTTCAAAACTAAGTCATTCAAACATACGGCTACTGCCGGGTAGTACGAATAGGTCAGTATTTGTGTACTGTTTGAAGAAAAGAGTTAGAAATAATGGTGACTTGGTACTTTTTTAGTTATTGATAATTGCTTTAGAGTCACAAACTACGAATATTTATAGTCGATAACACAAACTGTCGCACTTCAGTGACTCAGAGCGAATACGACAAACAGAAAGCATTAGTTTTATAATTATTACATAATATGCAAGAGAAAAGGGACATACAAATTTTAAGTATAATCTTATCTTTTTTGGCAGACATCAATAGCTAATAACATATACGTGAAGCCCGTTTAATTTGCACAGATTTGATTAGAATCGGGACTAATTTTTGGTAGAAACTATGTGAAGACTTTAACGAATTAGAAAGCTGAGAATGAACAAAATTTCCTGATTAAGAATCACCATCAAGAGAAGCTCGGGTTATATAATTTCCATGGATAGTAGGTACTTTCCAGAGACACGCCGTTCCTTGAAATGTACAAAGTGATACCAAATGTTTAGAAAGTGTTAACAGATCTCTAAATAACACTATTTCAAGATAGTTTTCCACCACTTCTAAGTACTATTATTGCAAAACGCTTGAATTAAGTCAAAAATTTAATATTTTCAGTGGAAAAAGAATTTCGGCAATGGAAATTTTGAATCAAGCTAGAAATGAGGTAAATATTTCAATAAAAAACTTGTACAAAAACCATCGAAAGAGTTGAGTCAGGTGTTTCATCTATTTTGATATCGAAGTTAACAAAATCGGTAAAATCTAATATGTTTCTTTAACAAATATCGTAAAATAACTATCGAAATCCTGAAATATAATCGAAATGTCGCAACAAACCTTTCCAACACTGCAAAAATAAATGTTCAGCGTCCGAAGTATTTAAAACATTTAAGATATATTATATAAATACACAAACACATACATACATGTGCTTATAGATTACGAATATATGTAATATTATTAAGCGGTGAGTGATAAATTTGTTTGATGGGAGAGCTTGTTAAATAAACCAGTCGAAAAGCGAACTTCACCACAGTAACGCAACGGCAGTACAGTTCTTTAGTTGAGAACGGCATTCCGGTGATATTGGACACGTACATATCTACATACATTTGTTTATATTTATAAACTTTTTTTTTTTTTGCATTTTGCGACCTTTTAAAAATTGGAGAAAGAGTAGTATTACACAGATAGAAAACAACGATGACGTCTGGGTAAAACTAAAGAGAAGTTTACTGCGCCGCTAGTAGTCTGTCTGCTGATCTTCCCGCCGCAGTATCGTGTATTATTTGTGCGCAAAATTAATTGAAAAGAAATCAGATATATTATAGATATATCTATATACATGATATATATATATATATATATACATATACATATATGTGTTAGCAAAATGTAATTTAAATATGCAGCTTTTTTTTTGGTTTTTTTTTATATAAAACATATTTTTAGCTTATCAAAAAAAATATGACTAGATCAGTTAAGCCACTTATACGAGATAAATTATACAAATTGTTATTTGTATTGTACATTTAACAGGTGAAACGGTGAAGAGGCACGACCTGTGGTGAAGATAACAAAAAATCTAAAAAGCAACACGCAAAAACAGCAAAAATACTAAAAAGCGATAAGGCGGTGAAAATGGTCTACTCCATACAGGTAAAATAACATATAAAGACGTGTTTACAGGCATTTATTTGCACAATTTGCTTAAAATAAATTATACATAACAAACACATGTGCCGATATATTAAACGACCTGTGAGACACACTGCTGCTAATGGAAACCCCCGCATTTAAGACAGAACCTTAAAATTTTTTTATAAAAACCATAAAAAGAAATACTCACAAAAAATAATTGAAAATGATTCACATAGTAGAGACTTGTTGGTTATTAAAAGAAGCCGCTGAATATTCTCAAAATTTTCGCGAGCTATGAGACACCGGTTTCGTGCTGACCGCTTAACTCATGCGAAACCCATTATATACTTGTATAGAGAGCAGCTTTTACGTCGGCAGATGTTTCGCCAAGCTGTTTTTAAAATAAGTAGTAAGCCTTCTTTTGTTATGTTAGAAATGTAGATATTCAATCCGAACAGCTGATTGCGACGAGTAGCTTTCTCATGTCACAAATACGCTGCGCGCTTTAACCTTAGTTGTCGCTACGTAATAAAGCTTTGTTCTCTCTATGTTAAATTTTTTGGACAAGTCTTGAACCCAACAATGGTCGAAACTATCTCTATCATACTTGCTTGCACCTAAGAGCCATAGATTGGCAGTCACTTACTCAAACCACATGGCTAAAGCGACTTTTGAAGAAGTTCTAAACATCATTTTGTATTTTTCGAAAGTACACAGTAAAGAATAGTCATAAGAAGTGTCTATTCTGAGCTCAATAAGTTTGAGTGGTCTTAACGATCTTTATTGTCGAAAATTCTAAAGATCTAATATACTAGACGAACGTGATAACTAAATTAAAAGAAAACTCCACTAAAGCAAAATAGCTCTTAGCTGCACTTCGTAGATTTCTACAACTACACATACATAAGATGATCCAATCAACAACTAAACCTCGGTTTTAAAAAGCATTACCTATTCGTTCATTTCATTTAAGAAAATAGCTCTATCTTTCGTTGTTTCAACGCCTTTAAGAACAGATCCAAACTGCTTTAATAATATTTCAAGATTTCGTCGACCAAAAACCTTGAGAACCCTATAAATTCATATAAAGTATAAAACAAGAAAAAATATTAATTTCAGTGGCGTCGAAGCTATAATATCCTTCACAAATAAAAAGTTTTTCAGACAAGAGCTTGTTTTTGATCGGTCAGTTTGTATGCAGATGCTATGCTTTAGTGGTCCGATCTGAACAATTTGTACGGAGATTGTAGTGTTGCCTTGGTCAATTATACATACCAAATTTCATGAAGTTATCTTGATAAATAAAAAAGAAGACAAACTCCATCGATACTTAAAAATTCGTTGCCGAAGAGCCAATACAATTAGGAAAAAAAATCATAATCTACCCATCATACACACAAAAAACCGACGGCCTTGAGCCAAAATATCAATATATGTTACATGTAATCCAGTTGTAATGTTAATATAAAGCTTCTTTAAAGAGAGCTAGACCTAATAATATTATATGTTGGACTCCTCATCTGTGTTTTTCTCTGAGATACAAACTACGTACGATATCTGTCGAGTGATTACGACAAATTAAACATTCTTATCTAGAAATGAACTATAGGTATTTTATGTCGGAACTTATCTATTAAACGTATTTATAACTAACTGATCACCTTGATAACTGTTAAGTATATTACTACGTATCTCATAATAACATTTGGTTGTCGTTTATCTGTAAGACTGATAATACTGATAGATAACTACACCATAGCCCTTTAAGGGTTATACCGAAATCAAAATACACTGCTTCAAAAGATTTAGGCAAACATTGCTGATAGGCCTAGCAATAATAGAAAAGTATCGATAAAGTGATAAATACGAACGTCACTAAACGAATGCAGCCTCTGCGGTATGAAAATTAGCCATGATACATTTCCACAGAAGGTATTAGTAGCATTATTCAAGGATGCACATTCCCGCCAAAATTCTTATTCCTAAATTTGGTTTTTTATTTTGGTTTTTTTGAGATATTGTTTCTAAAGTGGCGTCATACGAGTGATGAACATGGAGATCTTGAAATTAGCATATACCGTCCCTTAAGGGATTATATGCACTTGCGAGTCAGAAAAAACGCGCAGCCCATAAGAACAAAATCGATTGATACAGGAAAAGAACTCCGTTACTAAAATTTTCACTTCATTATCCTTACTTAATATTATAAATGTGAATGTAAGTATGTTTGTTAAGCTTTCACGCCGATACCACGTAACCGATTGTCATGAAACTTTGTACACCTATGTCTTTTAGTATTAGAAAGGACATAGGATATTAATAATAATAATTATGAAAAAATTCTTCTGACAGATCATATCTGTTTATAAAACAAATCTGAAAATTGAAAAAAATGAGTTTGGCAAATATGATTGTTTGTCAAAAAACTTACAAAACGTTACAAAACAAAAATGCACCAATAAGAAGATGACCATGGCTTTGTAGTATTCGTTTACATACAATGTATATAGTTATTTGTTTTTGTTAATAATCTTTGATATTTATTTAAGACATTCAAAGCGAGCGAAGCCGCAGCAAAAGCTAGTAATTTATATTATTTTTAGAACTCGGAAACGGGTGAACTCCATTACATCCACCGTGATTTGACCAATGTAAGGCAACAAGTTTTGGACTTGGAAACTGGTGAGCCCTTAAACGAAACAAAAGTAAAGGTTCGCTATGTCAAGCATAATAATTTTCAAATACCGAAGAAGTTTCTTTGTGACTCTAACAACGAAGAAGTGGAGGAGATGAACCTCCACGCTGACTGCGACGCAACAGCAGACAGCACAACTACGGATGGTGAAGCAGAAGCGAAGTCCCATCAGCTCTATAAGAAAGAGGATTTCATTAAAATGGACGGTGTAAGAAATGTATGTTGAATTTAGCAACAACAAGCGCAAAAAAATAGAAAATTAATTAATTAATTAAATAATAAAGCATACACATTTCTCTACAGGATATCATTTTTGGCTATCAAAAGGAGACTTATAAAATATTGCTTATACCGACCTTGTTCTGCTTCTCGATTGGCTTGTGTTTTATATTGCTATTGATCGAGGGGTTTCTTCATTGTTGGGCACACAAGAAAAACTTACTGACCACTAGTAAAATATACTACTTTCGCAGTCCGCTCCATTTGCTGACTTCACAATTTTGTGCGATTTGTCGCAGTGAAAACGAAATGAAGAAAATCGAAAATTTCCAAGCGTTGAATAAACAAATGCTGCAAGCGGCTAAACAATCGAAAACTCTAAAAGATATGAGTAAAGTTATAAGCTAAAATGTGTATTTACTTTGCATTATGTTGCAATTATGTAGATGTTGTAAGTAAAATGCTTTCCGAAAGTCGCTGAAATTTTTTAAGTTTACTTAACGGCTGCCAGAGCTCAGAATTTGCGTTAGGTGGTTCAAAATTAAACCATATATATAACTGTTTTTCAGCTAGAACATATTTATTTGAACAGCTAAATACTTTCTGAAAGCAATTTACCTGCCACATCTCTGTATATATTTTATTATTTATACTGCACTTTTAAATAAATTGATAGCTTAAATAGCTAATAAACTAATGCATCATAGTACATTATTGAGTTAAAGTAAAATAATAATAAATCTTGTTAAGAAATTACAGCATTCTAAAGCATCGAAAAAGCAGTGAGATAACAACGAAAAACCACGACTTTATTCTTATTCTTACTATTATAACCAAAACCATTTCAACACGCGTTTTTTAATATTCGTCAAAGTTATAACGGAATGCGGTGATGTGCTTCAAAGCCAACGTACTTTTAACTGCTAGTGTTACCTTTCGGAACTCTTCCCATTGTATAGCAAGTAAAATAGACTAGATGGCTCTCATTCGCTTAAAGCTACAACCGCATCGATTTGTGTTCTGAATTAACGAGAGCCCGCCTCGTTAACAATTGTATGACAAACCATAACGACACATTAAAGTTAACTACCGCACAAATAACAGCAACTCAAAGTCCTTTTAAAGTTAAAGTCTGTATACGTTATAGAACTTCCACAGAAGATAGCCATATTAACAACGATGTAAGATGCGAGTATGGAAAGGAAAAGCTTATGTCAACAGAAATAAGAGAAAAAAGAACTCCAACTTCCAACGATTAATAGAGATGAAATATCGAAGACAAAAATTTCAACTTTAAATTCAGCTCTAGCAGAATATATATCATGGAATCAAACGCAGACAAAAAAATAAATAAAACGACACTAACAAGTGTGATACACGGATTGATACAAGATTTCAGAAGGAATTGCCTGGGGTATTATGGTCCCAAAAAAAAAACTATCATTAACTATAGACAAATACCCTAACATTTTTCAAGCAGAAGTATTCGTAGAAAAGAAGAACTCTTAAGCAACATATAATAATTTGCAGTGACAGCCAAACTGCACATGGTATGGGACTGTATCAGGAAATAATATACAGTAAACAAATGAAATAAAGTTCGGCTATCGGACTCGGGGACATACTGGTATTGAAGGAAACGAAATAGCAGACAAACTTGCGAGAGAAGCAGCCTCGCTCTCGCCGATGGTGCCTGAGCCTTTCCTACCAATAGGCAATCATATGTTTGAAGAGAAACTAGGAAACGAAGAAAATAAAATAAGATATAGGTATTGGTGTAGTAAAAACATGATAAGACAAACGAAGCAACTTATGGACAGCTACAACACCAGAAGATTTAAATATACTATATCATCTAGTACAAATAACTTAAGAATAATAACCGAATTTCTCTCAAGCCACTACAGACTACGCAAATATATGTACAGAATAGCAATTAGCTCTGATGAAACTTATCGCTTCTGTGAGCTAAAACCCGAGACAACAGAGCATATACATATTTTTGAAATGCGAAGTTGTAGCTGGAACTAAATTAATTAATTCTTCAAACCAGTTAGAATTTCAGAGGGTACAATAGGTGCACATCTTTCCCCCTATATCTATTTATCTATCTAATTAGCTGTAGAATGGCGAATCGAACAAACGATTGGAATCCATTGAGTAGACTGCCATATTCATATAGTGATGGAGCCAAAATACCATCGAGACCACTTCTGGATTCCTGGTTTAAAATATGTTACATAAAGAATATATCCGACTCGAGAGATTGCTGATATAAAAAAAGTTCCCACGCCTTCAATGAATTTCCAGACACCAGCAATAAAGTCAATAATTATTGAAAATTCTTTAATAAAATGAATGAAATTTTCAGATGCATACAGTTTATGATCCAAGTACTAGTCAAAATTTTGATTTTTGACAAAATGGCGGTTTCCAAAAAAAAAGTCGGTTTTTGTTAAAAAATTTACACTTTAAAGTGTGGATCTAGTCGTGTTTGAAGTTTTGGTAGCCGATTACACTAAATTTAAAATTTCTCACACTAATAATAATTTAATACACTTCTATCTCCAAAACTATGTGCCGGATCAACTTCAAAATTTCGGAGAATATTCTAAAAAAATTAGAAATTCACAACTGGATATAACCCTCAATTTTCTGCTACAAAAAAAGTTCTCTAGTATTTACAATGAAATTTTATGCACTCTCTTCTCTTCGAACAGCTAACATTGTGAATGGTGGTAAAAAGTATATATTTTATTTTTATTTAACATCGTGTAAAATACCAAATACAATATACTTAGTAAAATAAATGCAGACGTATCACTTTTAAGTTTAGTTATTTTGACAATTCTTTTCTTTTTTTCTTAAACGAACTCTTACAAAAATATTCTGTTATTTTACAAATACACGACAAAAATTGCACGAGTAAGGCAAACAGTATAATCACTAGTTTTCATCGATTTGAGCCATCTTTTTAAGATTGGGCGAAACTTCGAATTGCGCGCCAGTGCAGGATCTCAGATCCTCCACCGAGAAACCGTCGGCGATTTCAGTCAATGTCAAGCCCACTCCTTTTTCTACAGTGAAAACGGCCTAAAAGAATTGAAAAAATAAAATTATAACGGGTTTTATACAGTAGAAGTTGGCAAAACTCAAGAATGATTAAAATTTTGTACCGTTACTTTTTTCGCATGTAACCAAGAATAAAAAAAAATTGTAGCGGGTACGTTATAGGCTATAGAAGTGTTTACGTTTTTGTTTACAATTTGACAGTTTTTCTTGTTGCCTATTTTCATTCAATAGTCTATGACGTCACTTATACTTGGAAGCCGCAATGTTGTTTTCTATCATTCTTGCACAAAACTATAAAATAAAAAAAAATTTATTTGCAACCAACCTTCTCCGAAATAATCAGATCAACTATTCCTTGACCCGTTAAAGGTAATGTGCATCTGTCCAAAATTTTCGGTGAACCATCCTTGGCATTATGCTCCATTGTGATAACGACTTTGGTGCCCGGAGCGGCTACTAAATCCATAGCGCCACCCATGCCCTTTACAAGCTTGCCCTGTTTGGAAAAATGAAAATTGTTTTTTAAGTCATAAATGCATACTTCCTTCTTTAACTACTCACGGGTATCATCCAATTGGCTAAATCGCCAGTTGCCGACACTTCCATCGCACCGAGTATGGTTATATCGACATGACCGCCACGTATCATGGCAAAACTATCATCGGAACCGAAATACGATGCACCAGGCACAACGGTAACACTCTCCTTGCCAGCATTAATTAGATCGGGATCGACTTGTTCCTTGGTTGGGAACGGTCCCAAACCTAATATACCATTTTCAGATTGCAACATAACATTCATGCCTTTTGGTATATAATTTGAAGACAGCACTGGCATTCCAATACCCAAATTGACGTACATGCCATCGCGGAACTCCAAAGCTACACGCTTGGCAATGCGTTCGCGTAACTCCTGTCCGGGACTAGATTTTGTAGATGCGCCATCATCACGCAGACGCAGCCGTTCCACACGTTTCCTATAGTTGTTACCCTTGACAATACGGTCCACATATATGCCGGGAATATGCACCTCAGCGGGGTTTAGTGCACCAACTGGTACAATTTCTTCAACCTCAACAATGGTGACTTTAGCTGCACGGCTCATCGGTGCATTGAAATTGCGTGCGGACTTGTTGAAAACTGTAATCATAAATGTTATTTAAAATGTTAATAATAAAAAAAAAAATAAAATAATTTTGCATTAATTATAAGTATACACTCACTTAAATTTCCATACGGATCAGCTTTGTGCGCCTTTATAATCGCGTAATCGCCGAAAATTGATTCTTCCAACACATAGTCTTTGCCATTAAATGTCTGCACGGGTTTCGGTTTACTGGCAACCGCAATCTTTCCATCCTTTCCATACTTAATGGGCGCGCCACCTTTTTGCACGAGCGTTCCATAACCGGTGGGCGTGAAAAATGCCGGAATACCTGCGAAAAATTCGTAATAAATATTCAATATACATTTATGTACATATATTAGGGTGCGTCAAAAAGACAAGAATATTTAATTTTCGCTTGATACTCTGAAAAATAGGTTCTTAGACACCTCTAAGAAATTCTCTTCAGGTACGAACTGTTAATTGTAACTGAAAGGTGCTCCGCCTAACAGTTTGCTTTTTTTCTTATTATCAGATAAGAAAAATTCAAATTTCGCTACCAACTACTTGAAAATTTTTTATTTATTTTAAAAATCATGTAATTGGATGCGAAATTTTTCTCTCTAAATATCTAATATAATCTATAATAAACATGTTGCGAGAGTATAAAAATAGAAAACTGAAAGGCGAAGGATTTTCGTTACAATTAGGAACTCATACCTGAAGAAACTTTCTTAGTGGTATCTAAGAACCTAGTTTTTAGAGTACCACCCTAATGTATATATATTTATTCTAATCCACTAGCGCTTACCCGCGCCACCAGCTCTGATTTTCTCAGCAATTGTGCCCTGTGGCGTCAATTCAATGGCTAAATCACCAGCGAGGTATTGCCGTACCAATTCCTTATTTTCACCCACATAAGAAGCTATCATTTTACTGATTTGCTTGTTCTTAATAAGTATACCGATGCCAAAATCTTCGACGCCTGTAAAAAGAGAGATATATCAGTTATCGGTTTGAACAGTCACTACAGCAATTTTTCAGACAATTAAAGCATACAACAACAATTGTTTGTAAATCGGTACAAACCTCCATTATTTGAAACTGCAGTTATATCCTTAACACCCGTATCCCGCAATGCATCAATCAATTTCTCAGGTATGCCACATACACCGAAACCACCGAATAAGAGTTTGGAGCCATTTGGTATATCCGCAACGGCCGCAGCGGCACTTTCGAAGATTTTATCTGTCTTAACTTTGGTGGAGTAACAGGCAATGAGCTGAAAGCATGAGAAAATAATATTTCGAAGATCTAAACTTGTGATAAACCAAACGCTTAACATTATGTTTAACAAGATAACCCAGCTTGATTGATAAATTTGATCTGATAAGATTTAAGAAGTCTAGTTTATTGTACAGCTGATCAAATATGACCCGGCATGATCATGACATATAAACTGATAGACTAGACGGGTACAAACTTTTGCTATGGCCGTGTGAAGTTTGATCCCTATACATAGATATGTATGTATGTCAATTTGTGTGTGTTTGGTAGCTGTTTGTTTACGACGCGAAAAGTTTGTCTAGCGATTTTTACCATAGAAAAAGTTTAACAATGAATTTGCTTGGAATGATGTGTATTAAATAGAGGGATAGCTACGGAACTGTTGAAAATGTTGCATAAGTATTTTTGAGTGGCACAAAACATTCAGCGAAGGTCGTGAAGTCATCGAAAGATGACCACCGTTATAGACGATAGCATCGAAAAAGTTAAAGAAACAGCGCTTGAAAATCTGCATGTTGACATCAGAGACTTAGCAGAGGATCTCAACAACTCTTATACTCTTATGGATCGATTCAACACATTTTGGTTAGTGTTTTGAGTATGAAGCATGACAATGCTCGACTCCTACCAAAATACCTGAATTTTTTGCAAAAACGACGTCGAGTAGAGATCCTTTAAGAGATTATTGAAAACGAAGCTGAGCTTCATCATATGCAAATTTTGCAGCAATCTAGTGAATGGCGTTCCAAAAAAAACCGGAACGAAAAAAAAACCAAAATTCGCTGAAGGACCAAAACTGGATGGAAAACTAGTATGGCAAACTATGGTAAGTTTAGGTGTAACCGAAGATCTTTTTCCCTCGCAATTTGGAAGAATCAAAGTCGGAGAAATAATTTCAGGTGTCGGCAAATTGTATATACTTGTAGTATGTATGTATACAAAAATTAAGGAATAGTGTATCTAGTATTATACGTTCACTTATATCCGGTATATAGACAAGCGGAAGTTTTACAATTCTTATATTAGGTATGTACTTGTATATGGGGGCTACGGATAGTATTAAGCCGATTTTATCCATTTTTGGCATCAAGACCAACAAAAGATGCCATCCGAGTTTCATTAAGAAAACTCACAAATTTACCGCTACACTTATGTATATGGTATTAATTCAGCCGGAACTTTGAAAATCCTTATGTTAATTACATGGAGTCTATGAGAAGCATTGACCCGATTTTACGCATTTTTAACACCAGGACACATTATTTAGGAAAATATGTCAGCTAAGTTTATTGTTATAACTTACAAATTGGCTGCTATTCCGCTCTCAGGTTCACTTATTCGATATATTGATGAGTTATACTTTGCTTTAGACCATTTTAAACGTTAGACGTCATACTTACATATCTGCGAAATTTAACATTTATGGCGAATTTATTTAATGAGTTATCGCCCTTTTAGTAGTGTTCAACATAACGGTTATATGGAGAGTGGATGGAGTTAACATCGGATTACGCCTGTTTTCACACTATCAGAACTGTAATTTTGGATTTTTCTTCCAACGACGTTGCAAATTACTCGGCTCAGTTTTATAAAAATATTTAAAATAAATATGCAATCAAAATATGCAATGAAAAGCATTTTAAAACAGGAAATTCTAGTTCCTAGTGTTGCATTACATGTTTAACGTAATGATTACAACAATTGCGTGCAGCTAACACCTGACATAATTACGGAAATTCTATAAGTTCATTATCATTAAGTAGCGGTTGTTTATTGAGCTATTTATATTTGTGCAACTTTAAGTGCGGAAAAATATTCATAGCAATAGATAAATATCTGCTGGCTGCAAAGTGGTCCGTTCAGGTGTAACTGTAACGCTTTGTAATTAATTAATAATTTGAGATATTTATGACAAAAGTTTTGAATACATTTCTACTACGCAGGTCTTGTGTCAAGCTCGATTGTGGTATAATCATAATTAAGTAGATCAGATTAATTAAATGATGAGGGTACGTAATCATAATATACACCTTTATATGTGTATGTGTGTATTTGTATGAATGTTTAGATGTGCATAAACACAAAAGATGCCAAGATATTTTACTATCCACTTACATTATATAATATAATCCAAAACGACAGTTCTACTGATAACTGAGATGTTAATTTAAATATTTATATGCAAATGCCGTTATGGCCACAAACTGTTGACTAAATTTATATATGGCATACGCTTAAACTAATTCAACCGTATTCATTGACATATTTACATAGACATATGTATATATATTTGTAAATATTTCATATAAAACAAGAAAAAACTATAACTTCGGTTACACCGAATTTATAATACCCTTCACAAGTACAAAAGAGACCATTGCAAACTTAATTTGAATAGTTCAGTTTTTATGACAGCTATAGTGGTCCGTTCTGAATTTTTTTCAGGGATTATACCGTTACCTTGAACAATAACGCCTGCCAAGTTTCGTAAAGATATCTAATAACACAGTTTTTCATACAAGAATTTTGATTTTGATCGATCAGTTTGTGTGGCAGCCATATGCTATAGTGGTCCGCGATCGGGGGTTCCGATAAATCAGCAACTTCTTGAGCAGAAAGGAACGTGTGCACAATTTCAGATATCTCAAAAACTGAGGGACTAGTTCGCATATCTACAGACTGACAGACGGCATGACGAAATCGACCCAGCTCGTCCTGCTGATCATTTACATATGTATATATTATATTCTATAGGGTTTTCGGCATTTCCTTCAGGCTGTTACAAACTTCATGGCAAACTAAGAATGCTGTTCTGAATGAATGTTCAGGGTATAAAAAAAACTTTATATTAGCCCTTTCATTTCTCTTAAAATCAGCGCTGTTACAAAAAACGGCGGTATAAACAAAAATAACTACATCGCTGCAAAAACAACAACCGGATTGCCCCCTGCGAATTGAGAGAGAGAGAGAGAGAGAGCGAGGGTGCTATATATGTATGCACACATGTATGCATTATAATTTATTTTACATTTTGTAAAAAAAATATATGGATTTTAGTAAAAACTGACAACTAAGTATTCATAAATCAAAACCACCAAGGGTCTTCAATAAAAAAAAACATCGGTAAGCTGTTGACAAAAGAAACTACCCAACTACATACAAATATACACATGTGTTTATGGCCTCAGCTGATTTTTGCACTTCGCGGCGAAAAGTTCACATTGTTTTGACATTAGCAGTTATAACATTGGCATACGCACAATTCTAATACATAATACACACATTTATTTAGTATATTTAAAATGATAATTTGTTTAACTATTTCTAATTCACTTTTTTGAACAAAAACCACCCGCATTCGCTAAAATACTCACCTTTACCGCATGTTGGCTATAAATGGTGTTATTTATCAACACTTTACGCAACTGCTTCACCAACATATTTTTTTAATACTTAACTAAGAAGCTTTAAAAAATAATAATAATAACAGAGGTGAACACGTTACTAATAAGTCGTATGTGCTAAACAAGACTATCCTAGCGTGGCAAAAGTGCTAAATGAATGTTCCGCACCAAGAATTATAGTTTAATAATTTATTGTATAAAAGCTCTAAATTTGAGGAGCTTAATTATCAAAAATTAGTGAAGTGCAAAAATTAGTTGTTGCAAAGAGAGCAAACGATTGATTTGGATGATTTCGATACATATTCATATATGTGCAGTAAGTTTTTATTTTATCAGAATGTTTTAAATAACAAAAACATGAAAAACCGTTAATTGTAATCATCTCAACAAAAAAGAAATTGTCCATAAAGAAACTTGATTCGATCTGAATTTTGTTTGGATATTCTAGCGTTGTCTTCGAAAATTATCCGTGCCAAATTTTGAGTTATTTCATCAAATACAAAAGTTTTGCATTCTAGGACACGCTTTTGATAATTTTTCCAAATAAGACAAAAGTGCAGTTGCTTGGGAAGAAAAGTATGTGTGCAAATTTTCCGATCGATGTGATAAAAACTAATTCATATTAGTATCATCAATGGAAGTGTAATGGAAGGGTTTCTGGCTTGGTTGGTGCAACGGTATTGTTTTTTATAAATAGAATATATATTGAAAAAACGATTTGAAACTTTTTTTCTATTTTAAAGTTAATACTTGCGATAAAGAAACTTTAAATTAATGTTAATAGGTTGTTTTTTAAACTTTATTACGTTTATCGATAACAGTTTGCGCAAGCCAATAGGCTCAATATGGTGATATGGTAACACTTGCTAAAGTTATGACAGAACTGCACTGTGTCTATCAAAGTTTACTAAATGCAACATTACTTGCATTGTTTATTGAAATTTATTTACAAAATAAGAGGACAAGTGTTTAAACGTAATATTCCTTGACAAATCAAACGGTTAACTTCGCTAACAATTGGAGAATTTCTTGTTTGCAGACAAATAAACGTTAATCAGCTGTTCGAAGCGAGACGGTTTTTTCACGACGTGGTAAAAGAACTAGTACCGTTTTAGTGCAAAAAAAAAACTAAACAATAGTGCTTTTGATTATGATCATTTAAATAGAATAGAAAATAATTGTTGCTAATATTAGTGAAATAGTGGACTACAATACTACGCACTTGGGGAATTAAAAAAAGTTGGTTATGCCCTGCTGATTTTACCATTAGTCTTGTTTATATTTTGCTCTTAAACTAGAGTTGCCAAAACGCCGCGCATTTAAAATCCACTCTAACTAAATCCCAAATGGAAGCCCATAGATTATAATTATCTGATTGACACTAATTTGAATTCAAGTATTTACATTACTTGATTACAATTTATTGACCAAAAACCATTAAATATAAATATGTGCGAAAAATAACATTTGTTATGTAATAAACATTACGGTATTTGTGTTTATTCTGACATACATACATATAATTTGGGTAGACATACATACATACATATAGTATTTTAATTTCTTTAATGTGTTTCAATAACCCTTGCTGTGACTAGGTGATAAGGATGCTACTTAATCCATCAAGAAAGTAAATAATCTGCAAGCAGCAGCGGTCAGATGCAATAGTTTATAGTTGATTAAATCGCTTTTGCTGTTTCAGCAGCAGCTTAGTAACTGTTAGCAAGTGCATCGCGTTGGTTTGAAATAAATGCACTACACTTGTCAGCGCATATACCTGTATACGAAACTAACTCTCAATTTTAAATATTACTAAATCTAAATAAACGATACCTTAAGTTTATATATATTTATAAATAGTAATATTTATGTTTATAGTAATAGCACTTTCACTTTTCACAGTTCTAATCATTCTGCTTGCTTTTTCAGTTATGTACTAATTGATCTCCTGCGAAGGTGTATGTTAATTTAACACCTTATAAAATAAACAGATGCCAATTCAAAACCAAAGCAATATAACTACAATTATTAGCAAATTGAATACATTGAGTTACTGCTTTCATGTAATTCGGGCAAATTGCAATGGAGCAACAGGCCACACAGGCGGCAAGCTCTGCTCATTTGCTGGTGGAAACATTAACTACTATTTGGAAAAATTATCAAAACGCCGGCGATGACAATGAAGCTAAAGTGAGTAATTTAAATAGAGAGTACTTTCTGTTGATAAAGTATGCTTTTGTTTCAGTTACATTGGATGGAACTTTTTCTGTTTTATTTTCAATATGTGGAGGACAACGCTTTAGAGTCAGAGCAAATAAAAAGGCAAGTATTATTGTATAATATTGAAGTTATATGTATAACTTTTAATATTTGTGTTTATAAGAATATATGTATGTTCTTTTGCTATCATGCATGTGCGTATGTATGTTGCTTTATTGTCGTGTTGTGCTAATTAAATGACTTCATTTCATTTCTGTTGCAGTTTCTTACACAATATACCAGAAGAGATCACCTCCTATCTCTTGGAGACAGTTTGTAACATCATAAACGAATCGCACTCAACAACTCCTTCAGAACAAACAGCTGCATGTGATAGTACTGACCTAGTACAAAATGAGATAAGCAAAAACAACTCGAATGCTACGAATTTCTTACTGATAAATCAAAGTTTTACGCCGGTAAGCAACACTTTCGCTATTTTACATATGCACATATAATACATTGGTAGTAAACACATTTGATTTATGTAAAATTCCTTGCCTTCCAGTTGATATTAAATGAACCAAGTGATTGGGGTAAAATTTTTGCGCTGCGCAACTTTTTAACAAATCAATTAGGCAAGCATTTGCTGCGTTTTCTTTTACGCGTAGACAATAAGGTATGTTTGACTGCATTTAATGCTTATTTACTCTCTTTAAAAGAAAATTTCTACAGCTTATCGCTTCACAAAAGGGACTTTGCAGTCTATGCTGCAAACTGTTTCCGAATTGCAAATGGAATTCGAAAGAGTTTATATTAGATACGCCGCTCTCTATACTAACGGTCATTGCAAGTATTGCGCCACTACAGGTGTCAGCTGTTGACATGCATAGCACCGCTTCCATTTTCGACTGTTCTAGCACTAAATTTGAGTCAACTTTATTGGATTCGCAGCAATATGTGGAGAGTTTGGAGACTTTTCGGAATACCGTTATAAGCAGCGACGAAATCGCATATTTACTCGTGCATATAATGTCGAAATGCGTTGCAAACGAGTATGAAGCTAATCTAAGTAGTCAATCAGTCTCATTGATCTCATTAAATTTCGCATTGGAATGTTTATGTTGTGATGATGTCGTTTATGCAACGAAACAGAATGCCAACACGATCAAGCTCGAACTGCTACAGCTTACAATAAGCTGTATTAATAATATTTTCAATGCTTCAGCCAGCATAAGTGTTTCACAATTTCAATTTATTTTCAACATGTTGGCGGTCATTCTAAAAAAGCATGCTTTGGAAATTACGGTAATCAAGTGTGAGAATGTAACTGCAAACGGCATCACCGCGCCACTTGATTTCGCATTAGAATTTCTCAGCACAACCAATTATGTATTCTTTTACACGATGCAAAATGTCATAATGCGCCCGAATAAATTAAAGGAACCGCCTACAATTAGTGGCAACAAAAGCAACTTGCATGATTTGAAATTCATCGATGAAAATGCGATTGATATAAGCATTAAAACATTCCAGCAAGTGTTGCAGAAAATGAAAAACGTTACTGTTGCGCATTGTGGCGAAGCGCGTCTACTCATTGCGTTAACCTTCAAAACGCTGATTAAGATCAACGAACAACTGTTTAAGCATGAACAGCTGAGCAAGAACAATGTCAATTATACGAACGGCGGCAATACACGTAGGCGCTGTCGTTACTTACGACAAGTGCATTGCCACACACAAGTACCGACCTTAGCCTGCTACTTTCAAGGCATTTTGCTGAATTTGCTACCCAAGATCACCGCCGATATGCAGGAAACGGCTGTACGCTATTTACTACGCATTGGCATTTGTTGCTGTCACTATACAATCGACACTTATGCTACGTGTTTGAATATGCTTTCACAACTTGCGCCTTTATATCAAAATTGTACCTATAAATTTTTACATCGTCGCATACTTTACACTATCTTTACGCAAGATCATGGCATGTACCATAAAAGAACGACAGAGAGTTGTGCCAAATGTGACGCGAAATTAAAGACACTCGAATTTCGCAAGGAGATTTTGCAGCTGTACAAACAGCTGCATGAGGAGCTGAATACAGCGGAGTGTAGCGAGAGTAAAGTGACAACACTGCAATTGCTGTTAAAGCATTTAAAAAACATATCAGATACATTGAGCAGCGATATGGCAGCTGGTATTTTGTCTGAACTCATTTTGCCCACTTTTCGCCAATACAAAGTGGAAATGTTGCAAAGTCGAAAAGCAATTAAAACATGTGAGTCGCAAAGCACGACAACTGAAACAACAAATAATATATCACATATCAACATATCATTTCCGGAGAGTGAAACGCGTGCAAATGATGGCACGGTTACTGCTTTGGGCATCTTGCAAGATTGTGTGAATATATTTGTCGCCTACTTGGGTGGTGATATACGCTTGATCAAAGCTTTTTACAACGAAGAAAATATAACGCATTTGGAGGATCTCTTCTATGAGCCACAATTAGTGCATGGCATATGTGAGCTGATTAAAATCGGCATCGATAACGGAACATTTTTGGGTGAAAGCAATCAAGAGCAAGTAACACTAAGTCGACGCCTCACTAAACTGCTACTAAATAGCAGCGCTTACAATGCTTTTCAATTCAACGCTTTAACTTTTAACCAGCAAACAATCAGCGCAGCAAGCGACGTCGAAAAGTTGACGGAAGCAACAGGCGCGCTCAATGCATCGAATATTTTATATGTAACAGCTCTCAAATGGTCCTTTATACATGAATTGCTGCAGACTAGCCAATGTTTCTTGCACGATTTAACGACTAAGTATAATTTAAATAGAAATGTTGACGCAACTGTTGATGCTCAGGACGCACAAACGCATGTTAGAAGCGTAAAGGATTTTGTTACGTGCGAATTAAATGATGACAAAACCATTGACGATATTCTAACACTAAATTACAATGCATTGAGCACATTTTTGCAACTTTCGCAATGCAAATCGTATACTTCTACTAAACCCACACATACGTCACCACACACCAATACAAACGCATCATCCCCAGTGCAAGGCGCAAACAACAACAACACAATAAAGCCCGAAGCCAACAAAGCAGACGGTTGTTTGTCAAGTTCACTGGAATATTTGCTCTCTAACATCGAAGTAGATGCGGCACAACAAACGTTCGGTTCGATTAGTTCATCGATTGCATCGTATGCGTCAACAATTGACGCCTTTATCGCCACATCGGATGCGCAACAATATTTTATAAATAACGATCACAGCTTTAATACAAACGCGCACACAACACAGTGTTTTACGGAAATATATAGTTTATCATATTTAGACAAATTGAAAACTCAGAATTCAAAATATGCTGTAGATTCGCAAAGTCTAGACTCAGCAATTAACGAAAGCATTGTAATATTCGATATACGCAATCAGCAGCGTTCAAGTCTAACTCAAAATCTTACATTACCTGCAACAACAACAACACTGCAAGCTGTTAGTGTAGATACGCTTGTCCACTCGTCAGCTTGGAATTGTGCTGCCGATGCCTTATCTACGTCCATGCTAGTTGCGGGCCCCGAAACAAATGCGGCCGTGCTTAGTATTGGCATAAGTATATTTGCGAAATTTTTTAGTGTACTCGGTTCGTTTTTTGGTAGTAGTAAAACGAGTTCGTTAACAGATTTAAATAACAGTACAACGTCTCGAGAGCAAGAAATCGATTCGAATCTCATTTGTTTGCTCGAAACTAGTAGTGATAGTAAACGTTATCTACTAAGGCTATTTGAGACCACAATGGCCATTTGCATCAAAAGCTACAAAGACGAAGGCGGTAAGTTCTTAAACTTTTTGTTGTTGTAATGTATATATGTCCTATATTACATATTAAAAGTCATAACTTAAAAGTTCATGAAAAATACACTACAAACTAATATTTCAAGTCGTAACTTTATATCAAAATTATCCTTGCGAAATACCAATAGCCCAGTAGGAAAATAATGTCCATTATAATCTGAGCCCAGTGTTTTATATAGTTCTAAGAGGAGGAAAGGTGATTTTATGTAGAGAAATTGAAATATAAATTATTTATAAGTCTAAATGTTAGCATATATTAAATTTTTGTGGTTTGATTTTATTTTTTGTCGTAAATATTTTCTTAAATAACAGTCTAACAATTGAAAAAATATATATAAACATCTATGTATAAATAATAATTAGTGAGCGTATACACTTCGGGAGCTTACCATAATTCACAAAGATCATAACCTAAAATTGATCTAGCCTATGGGAGACAACAAAAAAATATTAAAACAAGAAAAAAAGCATATAAGAATATGAAAAGATCTTTATCTTGATTTTGAGCGGTCAGTTTGTATGGCAGCTATATGATATAGTGGTCCGATCTGAATAATTTTTTTGGAAATTGTAGGGCTATCTTGGAAAATAATCTCTGCCAGATTTTGTTAAGATATCTTTTCAAATAAAAAAGTTTTCCATTCAAGAACTTGATTTTTAACGGTCGATTTGTATGGCAGCTATATGATATACTCATCCGATCTGAACAATGTATTCGGAGGTTATAGCACTGTTGCAGACAAATTTCGTAAAGATATCTTGTAAAATGAAAAAGCTTCTCAAACACTATTGATTTTAATTGGTCAGTTTGTATGACCGCTATACGCTATAGTGGTCCGATATTGGCGGTTCCGAAAAATGAGCAGCTTCTTGGTGAAACATCGACAAGTGTGAAATTTCCGACCGATATCTTAAAATTTAGGTATTCGTTTGCGTATATACAGACCGACAGTTAGACGAGCTTGGCTAAATCAACTCAACTCGTCACACTGATCATTTATATATATTTATATATATACTTTATAGCGTCTCCGTCATTTCCTTCTGAGCGTTATAAACGACGTGGCAAACTTGTTAAGGGTATAATGAAGCAGGAGGATTGAAGAAACGCTTTGAAAATTTCCTTTATTCTTTTGTTTACGCATACAATACTTGTTATGACTTAACTTTCATAACACCTGACGCTCGTTAAAGCCACCAATTGTTAACTACCAATTTATCATGATTATGATATTTTTTTCCAACAGGGTAGTCATGCCAGATTTGTATATGTGGTAATGGCTTTGCACGCAAGCGCATGCACACATATACACATTTACAAACGTACATATTACAACTATCTAAATAGAACGTACGCATGCTTCGAAGCCATACAAGTGCTTGCGGCAATTAGAGATGGGTGCTATCCTCATCGGAACAGACAAGATCTATGTGTAGTAGATTTATTTGAAATATTAATATTATTTTTGCTTAATTTTTTATTAAAAAGCTGCTTTTGTTTTCTGTCAGTTAGTTTCTGCAAGTGTTCGATTGTTGTTGCAGCAGTAAAAACATTTCCCAAATGATTTTGTAGGTATCTGTCGATTTGATAATACTGGTTCCCCATTCTGGTTAAGTAGACCCGACTGTTCGAAATTTCGAAGTACATTTAGAAAAATTTTGTGAAGACTTTATTTATGGTTTTTTTTTTTAATTTTGAAATAAAATAATACCTTGTAGTATTTCGGGATTTCCAATTTCGGTACCACACACATTATCTCTACCATCCTACAATCGCTAATCTCGGTATAGGCCAGCAGACAAATCGAGTGTGACCACAGCTCAATACTTTTGTAATATCATTTGTAAACACTAATTGCTCTAAATATTAAAAAAAATGTAAATGAAATAAAAAATTTTAAATAAAATAAAAAATTTAAAAAAAAAATAAGAAGTTTAAAAAAATTGTTTATTTTTTAATTTTAAAAAATCTAATTCTAAAAATTTTCGGTGCACACTTTTAGTGACTAAATGTACATATCCAGAATTTTCCTTTTTTGGTTAGAATACTTTTCCGTCCAACTGTTTGCACTCCATGCGCACAATTTCGCTGCAGCTGCAGCACTAGCTATCCTATATCTTGACACTATCGCTAAGATATCTTGAAGATAAGCAAAAACAACACATCTCTCACTACAGCTTAACCCTCAAGATTGCCTTAATCTTATCTACGCTCTCACAATACAAATTATATCCAAAGTATAAAGATCAAAAGCATTATATTAATAAGAATTTTTTGCAATTTTCCAGCACAAATAATGGAAAAGCATTTGCTGAAGCTGAAGGCAGTGATATTGAGTACCACCATTGGCGGCAACAAGCCAGCTGCAGAGCACACCGAAGACCATTCACGCGAAAACGCTGTGGTAAAAGCATTACAAAGTCTGCTCAAAATCGCAGAGCAGACTACCAACAATACGACGACGCCAACCGCAATTGCCAACGATTTGAATAACGGCAAGGGTTTGGAGAATGTCGCTAGTGAAGAAACGGTTTTACAATCACCGTTACGCCCACGTGCACGTTCCTTTAACAGCACAAGAACACAGTCTAAACACAGCAATGTGAACGCACCGCGCACGTTGGCCCCGAAACGTCAGTTGTCCACCGAAAGTGGCGATGCGGACTATTTCTCCACGCGTATGTCGTTGTTCTGTGAGAGTGAAATGGAGTTGAGTGAAAATGAAAATGATACCAACTACATAACGGCCGATGAGGGCTATGAAGCCGATGGTGAAATAGCGGAAATCTCCGAATCAGAGACTGAGTTGGATAAAGCGGAATTCTGGAATTCATTTCAACCAAGTTCGCGTTATCGTAACTACTTGCTGCATGAGGGGCTCTGTCATTTGGTTGTGGAAATTCTAATTGAGCTATCAGAAAGATGCATCGCCAATCCGTTGGGTTGGAGTGAGTGTTTGGTACAATTGGCCAATCGTTTGTTTGTGATACGTGAGAATATAGGTGACTCGTTGTTTTTGTTGCGTGGATTTGCGCCGGTGCTGAAATGCGGTGATACGCGATTGAGAGGTGCGTATAAAAATTTTGTTTTTAGAAAGTTTTGGGTCATTGTTTTTTTTTTGCATGTGCCGAATATACTTTGAAAATGTTGCTGAGTCGGCTAAAAATCTATTCCATTCCGGTCACGTAGAAATGACTGTGAAGGGTTTCGGTAGTTCGTTCCCTATTATTTTATGTATTTAATTTTAGTTCCAAAAAGTTTTAAATCTGCTTCGATCCCTACTTTTCAATCATTATGCATCTGAAATCTCATCCAAAGTGTAGTAGCAGTAGTAATAGTAATACTATAAAAATTGAACTTTGCCTACATATAGGCGCTAAAATGTTAGCAAAGTCGCACATCTGCAACTAAAATGATCAAGTTTAAAGATTTTTTGGGTTTTTTGGATAATCTTGCATTTTTATACACTGAACGGGGTATATTAAGGGTATACGTCGGAAACCCTGTTAAAAATATACGTAATATAATGACGTACTGAGTCGATTTAGCCATATCAGTCTTTTCGTCTATATATCCACGTAGTCCCGTAATTTTTGAGATATCAATCTGAAGCTGCTAACTTGTCGAAACCGGCGATATCGGATTACTATAGGATATACATATGTAGCTGTCATTAAAACTGGTCGATCAAAATCAATTTCTTAAATGTAAACCTTTTTTATTTGAGAAGATATTTTCACGAAATTTGGCATCGATTATGCGAAAGTCAGGGCTATAATCTCCGAACAAATTGTTCAGATTGAACCACAACATTATGTAGCTAGCGACCAAAATCCAATTCTTGCATGGAAAACTTTTCTATTTGACAATATATTTTTTATATACAAACTGGCCGATCAAAATCATGAAATCTTCATATAAGACGTTTTTAGATTTAGTTATACGAGTATATACATATATGTATTTGATATAAGAAATGCACCTGTGAAGGGAAATATAGTCGCTTGTAAGATTTGTTCTTGCTAAAAACAAAGCTACAATTATGAAGAAGAATTATTTTCTCACAATATTTTGATTTATTCTCTTTAGAACTTCAACAAGCTTTACTCGAACTAATTGTGGATGTGAATACTCCCGAAGTTTTATGCACTTATTTCAATATATTGGCTGCCAAGAATCCACCTGTGGATCTCTTAGTAAAATATCTCAATCATATTTGTGCCAACAAATTGAGAAAGCCGCAAGCAATGGTTGAATTGGAATTTCCGGTAACAATTGGTAAGGATGTCATATTCCAAAAGTATTATAATAATTCATTTTTTTTTTTGTAATTTGTCTTTTTTTGTAATTTGAATTTTTTTTTTCATAATTTTGTTTTCTGTAGACGGCAAGTGCACCTCTACCAGTGAACAGCGCTTAACAATGGACATCGATCACTTACGTAATCAACATATAAATGCGCAAGCCCACACACCATTGTCCCGCACACCCTGCATTATACCCATAACACATGCGCGACTATGGTGCAACGATGGTTTTACACTTGCCTTTTGGCTGCAGATGAAAGGTGCACATAACAGTAAACCCTCATCTCTACACATGGAGGATGAGGCACGTAGTACACAAGAGGATAGTCATGTAAGTGCAATTAAACCGTTAATTTGAATTGTTTTCAATATAATTTTAAATATTATCTTATTTTTAGAAAACACACATCGTGTCTATCGGCACCAATCAAGTGCTGCTGAGCGCTTATGTCAATCGCGATATGAAATTGATATTTGAAACAAGTAAACCGAATGCCGAAATTACAGCACAAACACCAACAGAGCCAACAAGTGAAAACGTGGAGGAACGTAATCAGACTCCAACCAACGACACTGCAAACACCGCAACCTCGCCACTGACTTCTCCAACCAGCACACCAGGTCCGCTGCGTGTTGCGCTAAAACAAACCAAACTCGTTATACTCAACAGCTTCAACAATATGCATCTCTTCAAATATCACAATCACAGTCAATCGTATGAGACCGCTTCGGTGGAGCTGAAATTATTTCGTTTTACGCGCAACCGTTGGACACATATTGCATTTAGTGTGTGTACGCATCAAGATCATTTGGAGTTAAAAGTCTATATAGATGGTGTGGAGCAAGATATAGTATATTTGCATTTTCGAAATGTACGCAACCTACAGCGAAGTCATGCTTTTCAACTCATCTGTCTGGGTGATAGTGTTTCAACGACCAGCAGCGCGAACATTTTAGGTGACCACACCGAATCACGTTCCACCGTTGATGGTTACCCCTTGCCATTTAGCATAACGAATTTACTGGTATTCAATTGTAAATTCTCCGCATGGCAAACCATAGCAAATTTGACCGCCATGGGTCCCGATTTTTCGGAGCTTGCACCACTGCAGGTGAACTCCTGGCGTCCCAATTACGGTTTTGTCAATATGGGTAGACTCAAGAAGGCCAATTTCGGTAATGTTGCGGAGTCAATGCGTGCATTGTATGAGTCGCGTCTACTGGTATACACCGCTGAGTCGCCGGATATTGTTATGGGCTTTAATAAAGAAGTTAATGCAAAAGAAGGCAGTGTCTCCAGTGGTGAGTTGAGTTTTTTTAATCTTAAACCTTAAATAGTTTGGCACGAAGTTTGTAACAGCCAAAAGGAAACGTCGAAGACCCTATAAAATACATATATACATAAATGATCACCATGATGAGCTGACTCGATTTAGCCATGCCCGTCTGTCCGTCTGTTTGTATAAGCTCACGCATAGTGCCTTAGTCTTTGCGATGTTGATCTGAAATTTTGCACACGTCTTTTTCCCCCAAGAAGCTGCTCATTTGTCAGTATCGCCGATAACGAACCACTATATCATATAGCTGCCATACAAAGTAAGCGATATCGAGCTTTTGTACAGAAAACTTTTTTATTTAAAAATATATTTACCACATAATTTTTCATAGATTATTGTTCAAGGCAGGGCTCCAATAAAAAAATATATTGTTCGAATCGATATAAAGATATTTTTATACCCTTAAATGCTTAGAAATGCGTTCGAAGCGGGTATTAAAGTTTCGGTACAGCCGAAGTTAACGTTTTTTATTTTTTTGCTATTTTTATTTAATTTTTTTTATATTTTGTTGTTTCTTTAACTTGTTTTTGATACATAAAATATATATATATAAAACATATATATATATATATATATATTTAATTTTGCAGCGGCGCGTGTTTTTGGCCTGATTTTGTATGGTGAGCTGATACAGAATCATTTACGCTCCATTCAAGCCACTACTTTGCTATGCGGCGGCCTTTCAACGCACCTCTACTTATTCGCAAGGGTATAAATTTTATTTAAAAATCACAAAAATATGAAAAATATTTTATAATTATTAATTTTTACAGATTGTAGAGCTTAGCAGTAATTCGTTGTCACAGTATATGGCATTGGATATTTTCCTAAATGTAGCGTTATCAGATTCCCAATTGTATGCAGAGTTTTTACGCATCAACTATATGAGCCTTATTGGCTATGTGGTGAAAACCGATCGCTGCACGAAAGATGTGCATCTTTTGCGTAGCATTTTAAATAATGCCTGCTCACAGCCGATTATCAACAAAAAGGGTGATACATTAGACATCTGTGAAATGACCACAGCCATAGTCGTCTATCCACAATTAATCATATCGGTATTACGCCGTTACTCCGATTGGCATCGTTCGGGCGTCGAACACTCCGATGTGCTGGACATGTTATTCCTTTGCATTTTAGCGCTGACACGTGAGAAACATCCACAACGCGACTTAAATTTAGATCGGCTAAGCGAAGCTGGTCTGCTCAAAGAGTTGCTTAATTTATGTAAAGTTTATGTAATAGAATCACCAAATCCCGTTTACATATCAAAATGTGCTGCTGAGTCATTTGTCGCCATTTTATCTGTGTTTGCCGGTTCGCCACCATCCACATCGCTCATGGATGAAATAATGAAGCTGTGCTTGCTGCTGCAAAAGCCCAGCGAATGTTACATTACACATGATAGATCGAAATTTTATTTTCTACTCACACCACTAGCGCCAGTAAAGGAACGTTCATCGGCTGTTTCCGGTTTCGATCGTGTCACAACGCCATTTCGCCGTAAATCGAAACGTGAACGGCCTGGCATCGCCAAACCGTCGGCAAGTGCCGATAACAACGATTTGCATGCCAAACAAAACGAGCGCGTTAAACGTTTGCGCAGATTAAATATAGCCGCGACAAGCTCACCATTTAAACGCAATTTGCTCGAACTCGAAGATAATCTCGAAAATGTTGCCGACTGTGCGCGCTTGAATAAGAAAGCTCTGCGCCTGCTAAGTCCAGTTAATGTGGAGAATTGGCGCTTGAAATTTAAACACACGCCCAATAGGAATTCCTCAACAAGTCCAAAGCGAAAAGAACAAACTCCAAATAATGCCGAGCGAAAGTTAGCGCTAGCCGCATATACACCGCATAGAATTGGTCATAAGCGTTGGCGACATTTCTCATTCAATTATTTGGCAAATGCTGAAACAACGAAGCTGCGCAAACGCAGCACGCACTCATGCGTAGCGCCTACAGATGGCAGTGCGGCGGATAAAGAAACGCTACCTAGCCAACAATTAGGTTTGACAGCGTTGACAGCGGCCACAACGCAGCAACGTCGTAGCAGATTGCTCGTGAAGACAGATTTCTACAATTGGCCTGGTATTATTACATTGCAGGAGGGTCTGCTGACACTGCTGAAAAATTTCCTCTGTCTTTTACCGGACAATGCAGTGGAAGAGGTATGAACAATACACCCTTATGTAATTTGCATTACAACAACACTCACTATTTGACAGGTCCTCAAACATTACGTCAAAGTTGACATCATATTGGTATTATGCAACAATAGCAGTTGTGCCGTGCGTACGGCCATAGTTAAATTACTCGCCGTGCTTTTGAAGCGCCTACAACCAAGTGACATTAGCCTACATGTTAAAAATTTGTATCCACAACACTTGGCCAATCAAATGTCTATATATACAACCGATATGCAGATGTTTGAAGCCTGCTTAGAATGGGTCACAGGCATTTACTATAGCACAAAGAAGATCTTGAACTGTGATATGCCCTTACAGATTGTTGAACGCTTCGGCATCAATACGCTATTGTCGGTTGTCATAAATATGGCCAACAATCACGACGGCTTGAAGGCGCAAGCATTTCAAATACTCTACAAAATGTTTAATATGGTTTGTTGTAATTTTATACATTTTTCAGTTCTTTATAATGTTGTAAAATTTTGCAGGAAAACGAACAACAACAAATTTTAATAGATGCCGGTTTGCTGC
This sequence comes from Bactrocera oleae, assembly GCF_042242935.1. NCBI lineage: Eukaryota > Metazoa > Arthropoda > Insecta > Diptera > Tephritidae > Bactrocera > Bactrocera oleae. The sequence goes on along the minus strand of NC_091540.1, from coordinate 59,247,324 downwards.
TTTGTTGCATTAAGTCGCTTTTCAATCTATATTTAGGCTCCAGCGTCGTAGAGGTCGTCATAGAAGAATCGATTTTAGTGCTTTTGACGCAAATCGGCGAAAAGTATTTGAAGTCGGCAGGACAAATAAAGGTATTATAGACAGACATTTACTCCCACTGAACGATAGATATAACAAAATAGAAGTGTTGGTCCACACCTTAATCTAAACTCCATTTACGGTTAATAGACTTTGTTTGTTGTTGTAACGGTAGAAAAAAACATTTGAATTTGTGGAATACTGTAGATTGACTATTCTTAGTCAGATAGAAATTCGTATCCGTTCAGGTTTTCGAATTGACTGTACTTGTTCGGAGAGATATTCGTGTCCGTTCGGGTTGCCGCGTTGACTATTCTTAGTCAGATGAAAATTCGTGTCCGTTCGGGTTTCCTAATTGACTGTTCTTGTTCGGATAGAAATTCGTATCCGTTCGGGTTGCCGCGTTGACTATTCTTAGTCAGATGAAAATTCGTGTCCGTTCGGGTTTCCTAATTGACTCTTCTTGTTCGGATAGAAATTCGATGTTCGGTTTTCGTACGTCTCGAACGTCGTGAAAACGTCAGTTAAATCCCCTTAAATATGTTTTTAAACTTTATTAAAAGAATCAATTAAATATAAGTCCTTGGCCCAGTTCAATTGCGGTGTCGTAGAATCAGCTGTTGTGAGAATTATGTTCTACTCGAAATGAGTTTTTGCTTACTTGTTTTCTATTCTTGTTTTATGTAGTACGTTTGGGATATACTCAATATGCTGACATTCCTGCACGAGGGCGCCACTGGCACGGTCATAAAGAATTTGCGCTCTGCGCAAGTGCGTCTCCAATTTGCATGGATACGCATGTTCTTCGAGTCTATAAGCGAACCGAAGAATTTCAAAGGTAATTACATATATTTTACAAAATTGTATAACGTTGTATTATCAATCACAACCCTTGTGATACTCCAGTGATAGCGCTGACCCACTCCACTTTATCACTCGCCGAGACCAAGGAGCGATTGCGTTTACTAATCGATCGTTGTGCACAATTCTTTACCATTTGCGATGCCAAATATACGCCCAGCGCTACAGAGGTCGAACTGTTCCAACTGATTGTCTCATACAGCATTGCCACCAGCCAGCGTTGCAACAATTTCATAGCTTGGGGTCTGCAACCCTCACGGCCACGTGAACTGCGCGCATTTATTGTCGATGCACTTTGGAATTCATGCCAAGCCGGGCTTTCGCCGCCTGTTATTTGTGATGGCAAGATAATCAAATCGTTTTTGTGGTTATGTCTGCTGGAAGATTTGGATAAACCATTGCCAAATTTGGAGCGCCTCTGCAAACATTTGGGTATAAATGAACACGACTCCACATGGAATTTAGAGAGTGAGCTAGAGCGCATTGAGCTGAATCGAAGCGCGATAGCGGCTGAACAAAAAGTAAAATTGGAAGAGACCGTTTATCGTTTGGAGTCGCTGGCTGTGAGTTGCATAGAGTCATCAATGTTGAATACCAGACGTGTTGCGGAGTTACAGGTTAGTTCCTGTAGTTATAAATTTTTGGTTTATAACAATACTTTCCTTATTCTTCAAGAATTCCGAACGCAAGCTGCTGATGTATCAGTTGAAAGACTATGACGATGCTAGCATATACAACAAGTGGCTGGGAATTGTACGGCGCATGACACACGAAGGCGCGCCGTGGCACTCCAAGGAGCGCTCGGAAAAGTATGTACCGAAATATTTTTTTTTACCCTGAATGGTAGGTAGATCGGAGAGCCTATAAAGTACATATATGGTATATAAAGATCATACCCGCCTATCAGTCTGTGCGTATATTCCTCAGTTTTTGAAATATCGATCTAAAATTTTGCACAAGCACTTTTCTCCCCAAGAAGCTGCAAATAAATTTGTTGGAACCATCGGTATATCCGGTATATAAGATATAGCTGCCATACAAACTTATCAGTCAAAGTCAAGTTCTTGTATAGACAACTTTTTACATGACAAGATATTATAAACGAAATTCGATCTTCTAATCTACGAACAAGTTTTAGTAAAATCAAGATAAAGTATACACAAGATCTTATTTACTCATTAACAAATGTTAATTCGAATTTTGTTAGTTTTTTTGTTTCATATCATTTTTTTTTGAAATTTTTTTTTTTTGTAATTTTTAATTAAGTTTTTTCAATTTTTATTGTATATTTAAATTTTATTCTATTTTTATTTTTAATTCTTTTTTTTTAATTAATTCTTTTTGTTTGTTTTTGTTTAATTTTTTTAATTCGTTATTTTTTATTTTTTTTTTGCATTTTTTTGTTTTGTTTGTAAAAATTTTTTTTTTGCATTTTTTTTTTGTTTGTAAAAATTTTTTTTTTTAATTTTCCTTAAAGAATTTTCTTTTCTTTTGCAATTTTTGGTTTTGTAAAAAAAATTTTATTTTTTTTAATTTTCTATGTAATATTTTTGTTTTTTGTTATTTTTATATATGTTTGTATATATTCCTACTCTCCAGCTCTTGGGAGTTAGACGACACCGAGGGTCCGTCGAGAGTTCATACACGCATGCGCCGCTGTCATTTGGATATCGATAAACGCTTCTTCATGGAGGATTATTACACCAACAACACAGCAGAGTTACGTAACAGTGATATTACTCTAAACACCAGTGCCTCGTTCCCCAACGAATATGTGCGCCCGCTGGAATATCTTTTATCCAGTTATGATCAACAGCTCAATATTTCGCTCAACTCGCAAATACTTTATAATTTTCCTGCCAAATTTCTACCCGTCGATGGCGAGATTGATGGTGAAATTATTATAACCGATCATAAACTGTACTTTATGGCTACATATCGTTGCAAATACTTCTATATTAACTGTGATATCTCGAGTATAAGTGAAATTTGGTTGAAACGTTATCAGCATCAGGAGAAGGCTTTCGAAATATTTTTGGATACAAATCAATCACTGTTTTTCTCATTACAAAATCAAGATGACTATAAAATTATGTACGATGTATTTTGTGATAAAATCGTCACTCATCCCGATCATGCAAAGGTACTCGTTATTACGCAACAATGGCGTGAGGGTTTATTGACCAATTGGGAGTATTTAATGACACTAAATCAAATTGCCGGCCGCACTTATAATGATCTCATGCAATATCCCATATTTCCATGGATATTGTCCAATTATGCGTCGGATATTTTAGATTTGACTGACGACACGAACTTTCGTAAGCTGGAGAAGCCGGTTGCTGTGCAGCATGAAGTTAACGAGGAGCACTATGTCGCCAACTACACGGTATATTTTTTAAACTGGTTTTGATATTTCATAGTTTCGACTTACGTTTAATTTTTGTATTTTTTCAGTATCTCAACAATACGATGACTAACATGGGTTCGTTGACACTGAAACCATATCACTATAGCTCTCATTATTCGAATTCCGGCACTGTGCTGCATTTCCTCGTGCGTGTACCGCCGTTTACGAGTTATTTTCTAAGATATCAAGGTAAATATTAAGTTAACCTGCTAACAAAAAAACGCTCTTAAAAGGTGGATTTCAATTTTTGCTTAGTATAATTTTAGGCGCAAAGGGTCTTTTTAATAGTGTACCTAATTTTTCGTTTTGTACATATCGAGCTTCAAAATTTCAGTCATATTTCTTATGCGAAGTACTCTCAAGTAAAATTTAATAAAACTTAAAATCCATATCTTTTTTTTCAGACAATAATTTTGACTTGCCTGATCGTACATTTCACTCACTGACGACCACCTGGAATTTGGCGAGTCGTGATAGCCCCACAGACGTCAAAGAGCTGATACCTGAATTCTTCTGTTTACCGGAAATGTTTGAAAATTTCGAACGATTCGATTTCGGCTTGCGACAAAATGGCGAACGCGTTGAGGACGTACAATTGCCACCCTGGTGTCTGCGGGATGCGCGTCTTTTCGTGCTTATACATCGCCAGGCCTTAGAGGCGGAGTTGACACGCAATCATCTGCATAATTGGTTCGATCTGATCTTTGGCTATAAGCAGTCTGGTGAAAGTGCAGTGGAAGCGATAAATGTTTTCCACCCGGCGGTAAATATTTTCAGACACTTATAAAGAAGGTATAGAATCCATATTAAATATTTGAAATACCATTTTAGACCTATCCCTCATTTTTGGAGTCAATAACAGTCGACCCAATAGAGCGCAGAGCTGTCGAGACCATGATCCGAACCTATGGACAAATGCCGAGGCAGTTATTCAAAAATCCACATCCACAAACGAAATCGCTAAACTATTGCCTTGGCACGAAGGAAGTATTACCCACCGTGCGTGGCTTGAGATGGGGCGTCTATTTGGGTTCACCGCAGCTACCGGCACCAACGCTTGGCAACATCTATAAAATACCCGGTGCCGAGTATCTGGTTTCATTCAATAACACTAACGCTGTTTATGGACTACCAATGAAATCGTGCATTATGCAAGGTGCTGAGGTCGATACATACAATGTGATCTCCTGGGACTACGACGATCACATTGTGCGTATACAACCGTTAAATAAATTATATACGAAGCCGAAAAATATATTACGCAGTCAAGTTATCGATGATATCACCGCCTGCGGTGCCGATCCGAATTCCAATCAACTGTGGTTCGGGCACAAATCGGGACGCATAAGTATATACAAATGCGGCAACACCGAATCGAACAGTCGACCGGTAAAGAATAGACAAAATTATATACGTGGCCTGCGACGCTCCTATAATTCGGCTGTTCGTAAGTTGACGACTAAAAATTATTCGGATGAAAGTGATACTGGCAATGTAACACCGTTATTGAGTTCAACTGCAGGCGGCGCAGCAACAGATGCGCCACAACGCGATTGCGCCGATCTCACATGGACGGGACCAACAATATTGCTGCGACACAGCGACGAGGTAACCAGCATACGTTTATCGGTTGAATTTAAAATTGCCGTTACAGCAGGACGCGATGGTATTGCCGTTATTTGGGACCTTAACAAGTGTGTTTGGCATCTTGTTGTTGTTAAGTAAAAATTTTCCTAATCCATACTTTATCTTCTAGCTGGAATTATGTGCGCACAATTGATAGACCTGCGGAGATACATCATTCGCCAATAACGGTGATTACCATAAGCCCCACATTGGGTGATATTGTCACTGTGCACACTACACCACAGCTACAGTTGGTACAAAAGTCATCGCCGGAGAGACAAAGTAATAAAACTAACGGTAGTAATCCGATTGAGCAGCCAATAACATCGGCGCCGGATGAGTGCTTCGAGGTGACCGAGGAGAGTCTCGAGGATTTCGTAAATGTGTCTGTAAATCCGAATGGCAAATCCATTTTGCGTTTGCACACAGTAAATGCTCGCTACGTGCAACACATCGTGCATGAGGATCGCATATTGGCGGCCAATTATTCGTACATCAAGGAAGGTGTGGGTGTTAATGTCATTGCCACCGCTGTTGAGGGTGGCACCATACGTTTGTGGTCCAGCTGGAATTTGAGTTTTGTCAGCGAAATCATCACCGGCATAGCAAATATAAGAAGGTAACAGCGTTAAAAAATGTGACAAAATTTGTGTGGTGAATAATTATTTGCTTATGCGTTTTCTCTATATAGCATTGTTTACTCAACACATCAGCATCTGGTGGCGCTAACTAAAGATTCGCACATCCAGGTGTGGGAAACCGAGGGACTTTATGGGAATTCACCGAAATTTCCGCAAATAGCATATAAGTAATGGCGTGATGAATTATACAGCATAAGCTTATAAAAACACTCACTAAAACACAGATAATATATTTAAAAAGCAATCACATTTTACAGAAATTCAAATCATTTATTATTGTAAAGAATGACTTCAAAATGGTAAGTTTTTAAGAGACTACTTTGTTCCTTTTACTTTATATTAAGCTTGTCAAAAAGTTTGCAAAACACAATAATAAACGTCGGAGACTCTACAAACTATATACATACATATGTACATTAGGGTGGAGCAAAAAACCATCATTTTTTTTGCTTAGCCTGGGGGTAAAATCTGTATATTTAAAAAAAAGAAAATTTTTGGCAAAAAAAAATTTTTTTTAACACCTAGTTTTAAAGTAAATTTTCGAGTTAAAATTTTTATTTCGTAAAAAATTTTTGGTAAGTATTCTAGAAGCTGTGGAGAGTCCTCTTTCTGGCCAATTAAAATTTATCAACTTTATTAATTTATTAAATTTTTTTGTGGTCATTATTGGAGTTTAAAAAAAGTCTTAAATGACCACATGTTTTCCTTAAGCGTTAAAATAAATTTTGAGTCAAAAACCGTCAAATTCGTTATATTTTATATAAACGTAGAGTTTAAAACAGAAAAAAATATTTTTTTTCCAAAAAAAAATTTAACTCGAAATTTACTTTAAAACTGAGAGGCGTGTCCCATCCATGAAAACAAATGATAATCGGAAATTACTCAAATACTTTGATTGTATCCTGAACCGATTTTGCTTTGTGTCCAGGTGAATTGCCGTGTAACAAAATTACTTTGCCGTGTCTTTTAGCTCATTCTGGTTATTTATCGATCAATGCATGTTTCAAATTGTTCATTTGTTGTCTGTAGCGTTTAGTATTAACAGTTTTACCAGGCTTTGAAAGCTCATGATATAGCACACCGTTCTGATTCCACCAAACATAGAGCATTGACTTCTTACAGAATCGATCTGTTTTTGCAGTCGATGTTGATCAAAATGTCACAAGTGTTTTTTTTGGTTTTCCATTTGTCTTTCATTCGATTCATGTGGCATCCATTTTCCTTCCTTTTGATCTTTCCCTTATCTTCCAAACGGTTTGAAATAGTTTGTTGTGCAACATTTAAAATGGCTGCCATTTGCTTTTGACTCAAAGTATCATCTTCATCCAATATTGTTTGCACTTCATTATCTCTGAACTGTTGAAACCATCTTTTGCATGTTGCTTCTGATGGAGCATGATCACCATATGCCTCGACATGCAATCGATGCTAATCTGCAGCATTTTTCTTCAAATAGAAACAAAAAATGAATGCTTTCCGCAATTAATCACTTTTCGGTACAAAATTTGTATCTTTACGCTCACTTCATATCGGTACACTATCGGTACTGGTATAGCAGTAACTACGTGTCAATCCACAACTACACTAAAAGCAACTGCTTCTACTTTAATGCTCCAAACGGTAGGTTGCTCAATCTAACATCAATACATACAAAAAAAAGCCCAGAAAATATATAGTGCAACTGGTATTTTTACTTTTTTCGCATTATGAGTAAAAAAATACGCGAGTATAAAACATTAATTAATATCGTGTTAACTATAATTAAAAATACTTATTGATAAGTAAATTATTGTGGCAAGCTGTTTTTATACAATAAGAAAAATTAAAACACAATATATTTTTCGACACATAATTACGTACAAGCTTGCCTAAAGCGCGAATACTGCTACACTTTGTACTTTCTGTATGAATATATACGAGTATTAAACCCAAACATGCTCGTGACTGTATATTTAAACAAAAGACTGTTATCCGCGCCATGGTGGCTTGCAGCAATTCATATGTTTATCCGATTTGGTATTGGATGTGGAGGACTTGGTTTTACTAGCTAATGCTAGGATTTCATCCAATTTATCAAATTCACTGGGAGATTTGCTCAGTAGCTGCAAGCAAAAATTAATGAAAAAAAGTATATGCATATAAGTGAAGGCATTTAACAAACCAATTCAATGTATGCCTGCAGTCTGTCCATTGGTTCTGGTGAAGACTTTCGCTCATTGATATTGTTTAAATTATTCTCTTTAATTTTCAATATGCGATCACGCGCTTTATTCTTTTTTGGTGTTTTATAATTACTGTCGTCGTCTTTATTTAATTCATTTTCATTGTTTGCTTGTGATTCGCAATCTGTATTATTGCTTATTTGTTGTGATTGATTGCTTGGTGAGGTCAATATTTCCAATGCCTTTTGCCATTGATCTTCCATGACATCGTGTAACTTTTCCGCGATGACCGCTCTGAAATCAAATAATTTTATTTTAATGTTATTTGAAGAAAATTGTTTATATTATATTAACGCCACCTTTTTGTCTTGTAAGCATTCAGTTTACAGTCCAAGTCTTCTATTTTCTTTGTGGCATTGGCAAGTTGTATGCGATACAGTTCAACTTCTTCCTTTTGTTTTTCTTGCAGCAAATTCAGCTCCATCTCATTTTTTTCATTAATTAGTTCTATCTGTTTGACGGCGCGTTCAGCGATTAAACGTTCACGTTCACGCGCTTCTATTTTAACTATTTCCTCATTCTTGTCTAATTGCTGTTGAAATTCCTTAATTTTCTGGTCCACTGCATTTTCTAATTGTTGTTGGTAGTGTGATTTTAATGTCTTTTGTTGAAGTTCCATTTTTTTCTTCAAATTTATCTAAGTGTTAAGGTTTGTTATGCAACGTGTAACTTTTAATTTTATTAAATATTATTTACCTCGCTCTCTGTAAGCGCCGTTACTTTGTCTTGCAATGATTTTCGCTGTACTTCTAATGCGTCTGCGCGGGTTTTCTGCTTTTGTTGAAATTCCTGCAACAATTCCTTTTGATTTCTTAATGTGCCGCAATCCTTTTCTAGTTCATCGCAGCGTGTTTTGAGCTGTAATTAAATAAAATGTAATTTATAAAATAAAATTTTTTCTCAATTTATTTATTCTACCTTTTCATTTAGATAATCTACTTTCACTAGTTTATCCTTGAATTTGCTTAACTCATTGTTAGCGAACTCTTCCGATCTTTTGCAACCGTGAATCTTTACTTCAAGTTCTTCTATTTGCTGCTTATACATAGTGGTACACTCGTTCGTTTTTCTAATTGGAAAATAATATATAATTGTTTTGCATACCACTTTCACACAAATATGTAATAAACTTATTAGTTTAATATTTTTTATAAATTATTACCTGGAATTTGTCGATAATTCATTTTCCAACTTTTCGCTTTTATCCTGAAATTTAGTTACTAAGCTTAACGCCTGCGTCAATTCCTTTTGCAGTGATTCTATTTTGGTGCTATAGTGAGTATTGTCTGCTTCCAGTTTTGAAACTTTTTCACGCAGTTGATTGACTTCCGCATCCAAGCTGTTTAACGAATATTCATATAAAATGTTTAACAAATATTTTCAAATAATTATAAAAATGGAGTATACAATATATTATTCTTACGCTTTACATTCCGTTTGTGCGTTGCATATTGCTGCATCTTTGGCACGATCCACTTCTATAGCCACCGACAACCGTTGTTGGTATTCAAGTAAGCGCGTTTGCAAAGAGTGTACCGTTCGTTCAAGATGCTGACGCCGTAGTTGTTCTTCTATATACACAGACTGTTGTGGACCAGCACATGCAATGGCAGTGCCTTGACCACTTTTGCCCCAGATTTCACTTAAACTTATTAAATTGACATCAGCTCCCAACGTTGTTTTTACATCGGGATAGGCTTGTTGATATCGACTTTTAACTTGTTGAGGTTTTTCTATGATTGGATTTGAGTTAATGGCTTCCTGCTGCTGCACACTATCCATTTGTTCACGATTGCGATCACCTAAGAAATTATCAATTTCATTTAAAATACCACCAGCATCCTTCTTATAAAGACGTTCAGTGTTTGTATAACATTTAGGTGTGGAATGGACCAGCCCTTCCCTACTATATCGTGCTGCTTGTGTGCCATTCGATATGGTGGATATGTCTGAAGCGGCTGTAAAACGGCAATCTTTTTCACGTTCTAGCAACTTCAAGCGTGAGTTGATTTCGTTCAGCTCCATATATTTATTCGCAACAAACATTTCCATATTCCGATGGTCAGTTGCGCCATCAATATTGGTATTCGATTCTGTAAGTGTTGCTTCCATTTCATTTATATTATTTTCTGAGTGATATAAATAATTTCTGTTGCCAATATATGCATTCATGTAATTGGCATCGCGTGTAAACGCTGTAGCTGAACTTCGTACTGGATGAATGATTTGAAACTCTTCCAATTCCTCCGGGGTAGCAGTAGCAAAGTAATTTGGTGGTATTAAGAGTAAAATATCAGTATCATCTGAATCACTCATTACACGGCGATACCGCGATGTTCTTATAATTTGTTACGAGTTGAAAAATAATCAATTTAAATTGTTGAACGTTAAGATGAAAAATAATTGTTTATTAAATTAATTACAAACTAAACTGAATTTGACATTTTTCATGACAACAATGTGGTATCTACTATGCAATTAGTCGCGCGATAATTCACAATTAGATAATTAGAAATAGGTGTTTGGAAAAATTGTAGCTGGTTCATAAACATTTGTATTGCTGTATGCCAAAGCCTAATCGCTGAAATTGAGAAAAATAAAAAAAAAACTCTTGCAGTGTTTATTTCAATAACCTTTATTTAATTAACTTTTTTTGGACAAATTAAAAAAAATTCTCCAATAATTTTTACTATTGTGAATGGTGTGAAAGGATAGCAAATGCTATCCTATTTTGCTAGGCATTAATAGCAGATTCTTTTAGAATTCCAAAACAAAAACTTTTCATTTAGCACCATTTCGCTTCTTTACATATATTCTATATATTTTTCAAATGAAGACCATCGTCGAAGAATATGCCACCAAATAACAAAAGTTCTAAACTATTTAAATCCTCAATGAGCTTCTTATAAAAAAATTAAATATATTTACATTTATACTAAATACAAATACAAACAGGTTCATATAATAAAGTAAATACAACGAATAAAGCAACTTACAGATATAAATTTTAAAGTATTTATAATTCAACTTAAGCTACGTTATTGTACATAGTTTTGTAAAGGTTTTTATAATGTTTCTGTCGCTGGAGGTGTAAGCCGTTGCGTGGCAGCATTGAAATCATCGTCACTACTATTATCTTGCACATCTGCACTGGAATCTTGCTCATTGTCTTGAATATCCATTTGTGCATTACTGTTACGCCGGTCTCCTTTGCATAAATTTTCTAATTCCATTTCCAACTTAGCTATTTTATTTTTCTTTTCATTCAATATCAAACAAAATTTTGCCAGCATCTTTTGTTTCCATTCCTCTTTTTCTTGCAACACTACTTCAACAGCACCGATTGCATTTGTTAACGCTTTTTCTATTACCTGATCTTCATTCTTGGACTTTTCATTATTGATTTTTTGTAATGCAATGTCCAGCATATCATAATTTTTATCAGCATCCTTCAATTGTATCTCCACATACATAATGTGTAAATCTTTTGTTCTATTCACACGCATTATTTTATTTTCGCGATCCAACTCAATTTCGAATCCCCCCAAACCAATGTCGGTGGTTAGCACTTTCTTAAGCACACCTAGATATTCGTCCAGCGATATGTCAAGTTCCTCTGCAGCTTCCTCAAAATCTTTCGGTTCTACTTTTCCTTCATAACAATTTGTTGCAGACGAGTCCCTTATATACAATTTCACCAGCTGCTTTTCATTCCATTCACTATGCAGATATATGTAGCACTTTTTATCAGCTTCCAAATTTTTCAGCAATATCTTTTTCAAGTATACGGAATCCATTACTTCAAATAAAAATTGAGGATCACAAAGTATTGTGAAATTTTCTAGCAAATAGAATGTCGCGACAGTTTGATTGGCTATGTAAATAAATCACAATCAACAAATCTATGGGTTTTGTGCAACTCCTAACTTTTGCTACTATTTATTTGGGGTTGACTTGATGTCAATGTTTATTTAGGTTTAATAATAATAACATTAGGTTATTTATTTCTTTTATGCGAAAATATAGTTTTTATGGTAATAATCACATTTTTACTCTGTTTTTGTTAACTTTATACATATATGCATGATTAGAGCCAATTAGAGAGTTACATAGAATTATATTGGAGTACTGGGACCGAATCCAATCTTTGTTTTTTAGAAAAGATATGTATGCTTGTTAATTAATACTTGTAGTAACATTTTTCCAATTCCCCTTAACATAAGTCAAATGTAAATAAAAACAAATAAAATACTGTATAGTAGTAGTATTTATTATGTTTAAACATTATAGTTTACTTTCATAATTTGATTGTAAATAAAATTTATAATTATTAAGTTAATATGAATACATAATTTTATCATTAAATTGCATAAAAACAATTTCAGATTGATACATTTTTTTTTTTAATTTACTGAAAAACAGCAATGCACTAATTATTTTTTCTTTTGTTTTTGAAATCACCATTAGCCAATACATTACGTTAAGTGCATATATATGAATGTATGAATATTTTAATATGTATGTGTTTTTGTATATGTATGTACATCAAAGCATAATAATATATAAGCAAATAATATGGATATTAATTACAATTGGTATTAACTGAATTATATAACAAAACTTAAAATATACGCAAAAATATACTAGAAAATGTTAACAATCAAAGACATGCAATGCACGTAAATAGTAAAGAAATAATACATTTAGTCTTTATCGAATTACAGAACTTTCAACTCAATACATTTACATAAATATATGTATGTACAAAAGTTAAACAGATTCAACTTTGAGCTTTGGTTAATATATACGTGTACGTGTGTGTGTTTGTGTTGATACACAAATAAATACATATATATAAAAAAGTACTGGACACATATTACCAGCATGACACATGAATGCAACAGTTGAATTCATTCATTAATTTTTTTATAGGGGTTTCATGATGAGCGCGCAGCCTCAATGCCTAAATTTATGTGCATGTGCAGGAAAAAAATATGCCATACGTTTAGCTGCAATACAATACTTATATAGTAAATAACATATTGGGAAACATAATTTGCCATCACTAACGTTATTTTAAATTATAATAAATACAATTTAGTTCATCGCATTTTACGAATGCTAGCTGTAGACATTTAAAAAATGGTTATGTTTTATGTGCGCGATTATCGAAGTTGCATCCTCATAGCAGAAGCAAATCATCATCACCAGGCTTTTTAGTTGACGATTTCTTTTGATTATCTGCACCAGCGTTGCTGGTGGCGCTGCTATTCGTATTGGCAGCCGCTATATTGGGAAGATTTTCGGCAGCTGCTGCACGCTCCTCCAAGAACTTATCGAATTCGGTGCTAGTTAGGGTTTCCTCAAAGCCTTCAGCGCCTTCCTTCTGCAATTTCAAATTTTTAATAATTTCTGGAGAATTTCTTAAACACAAATGTGTATATATTTCGATGTGTACTCATATAAATGGTTCGCTTGTAATAATAACACATAAATGTGTATAAATATGCATACCCTAGTGTTTGTAGCTTAAATTTATATAATAAACATAAAATAAATGGGTTTAACCTGATTACTTACAGAACTGCCTAACCATGCCTCCATTTCATCAACTTCGTTTTCTCTTGCCGGCTTTGTTTACGAAACACGAAACATTTTTTTTTTTTGAATACACAACCGAAAAATATGACAAAACAAAGAATATAATTTTTAATACAACACCAAAGCAATTGAAATGAAAATATATGGCAACGAAAAATTTGTATAACATAGTAATATATAATATATAAATACACATGTAAGCAGATGTTTAATATTAATAAGGAACCCTGCAATACTGATTGAGGGAGTGTTAAAAGCTCTACTCACTTTGCTTACAACAACTGTTTCCTTGTTGCGCTTAAATGGCAAATTGACGCTGCCAGCTGCCGCATCTACAGTGGGAATGTCTTTTAGCAGATCGCTTTTGCTAAAATGAAAGAGACACACATTTTTCATAAAGCACGTGCCAATTAAATTTTTGTTTGTTTATATACTTATTAGTGTCGGTCCGTGATTGCGCCAACATATCGAACTCATCAATATCTTTGTTTAACGGCTTAGCTGGATTGGTACCTAAGAGTTAAATGCTTTTTGTAGCGAAATTAGCTAAATAAAATATAATATGTACTTACTCATGTTGCTGAATGTATTTGATAATTTCTCAGCACGCGCATCTAGATCTATTAGGCGTGAATCATTTGGTATTGCACTAGCTTGTGAGGCACTAGTTGTGGGTGGTGGTACACCAATAGCAGCACCCAAAATGGCCGAGGGCGAAGTTGCGCTACTGCTAGTTCGATTCTTTTCATATCGTTGATGGCGTAAGAATAAATTGTTCAATTCATCGTTCAGACGTAACAACTCAGCGGTGAGCTCATCGTCATTAATACGTCCGATCAAATCGACAATTCTGGCCTGCATTTCTCTGCAAATAATTACTTTAGTTACATTTTTTCATAAGTAATATTTTTATAGTTTGCTACATACTTGCATGTAGCTGTTAATTCCGTTAGTAGAGCATAGTCGTCGGCATCCTCCTGCCCTGGTTTTAATTCGGTCAGCATTTCGCCTAACACTGACATATTATGTGCAACCACTTCCAATTCAGATTGTAGCTTAGTAGTTTGTTCTGCGCTCAAAGCGGTGGGTCCATTATTCTAAAAATTAAGTCCACATAAAAAACATTGTTTTGTAAATATATTTGTAGGCATTTTACCTGTGGCGCCAATGGTATAGCGTGTTGTGGTGAAATTGTCTGTTGAACAACCTGTGGCGGTGGCTCTGGTACACTCTACAAATAACAATAATGAATTACGAAATAGTTTCACTTCTTTTAAAAAGCGCTACTTACACGCTGTGGTGTGTAAATGGGTGCTAAATGTTCAATATCTGTCTGTGGAAACTCAATACCCTTATTCTTTAATTCCATGTACATTTGTGTAACGCCATTCAAATCAGGTTGATTCTTAAAAGCATCTGCCCAAATTTGTATTAAACTTAATACTTTTTCTTGCATCACCGCTGGCGGATCATTTTTAGGGCCAATTAATTTGATTAGCTCTTGTATGAAGTCCTTTTGAGCAACTAACACATGAAATGCTTTACCGCAATTTTTAACGCATGTCTCCAGCACTGTCAAGGTATACATAATAACCTGATTATCTTTGCCAGCATTTTGTGACAGTCTTTTGCGTATGGCTTTCATAGCGTCACGTGCCGTGTCCGAAGATTCGTTAATCATATCGCATATTTCCATATTCAAGGCCCAATTCTCGGATGCCAAAGAACTGTCAGTAGCTTGCTCTAGTAAGAACAAAAAGCCAATTATCAGACAGGTACAAGTTGAAATATTGAATAAAATGCATTAATTCATTACAATAGTGTTAAACATGATGGCAAATAGTCTGATTCACCACCAAATGTGAATTATAAATATTATTATTTACACTAAATTAGCGTATTAGTGTGAAAACAAAACAAAATATTTATAGTTGTTTGAATAAAAACTCATATTCGAAAGTAGAGTAGTTTTTAATTTATACTATTTGCTTCTAGCTACATATATATCATAGATTCTAAACAATAATATCTATCCTACATACAAGTATGCTTTATAAAAACAAGTAATAGTTAAAAAAGTATCTGTAGAAATAAAAGCCTTTATATATATATATGCCTTTAAAGTATTTATAAAGACAAAAAAAAAACATTTGACGTGTCTGCAATTATAATTTATTACAGGTGCTTATCTACAAAATTCTTTGTTAGAGACACGTTAAATTAGAGTTAATAAATGTGTTTTTGTGTTGCTTATACAGATAAAAGTGTTTGTGCAGAAAGTTGCTTTTAATGGTTGCAAAAATTAAAAATAATTTTAAAAAATATCAAAATCATATATTTTTTAATTTAAAACTATGAATTCTAAATATTGCTTGCAGTTAGTAGGATTCAGATAGGTCTTGTTAATCGCATATCATGTGTCACATCAGCATAACAAGCTAATCTTTAGTATATTTATAAACATATATACATATAAAATGCTATAAAAATATACAGTAATAAATTGAATATAGATAACGTCGGTTAAAGGGTTCCCTTGCTCACCGCAAATGCAATGGCGTGAGTCAACAATATTGAAATCCATTTCGAACACACACAGGTTATAGGTGCATATACCTATGTATATGAATGTATGTATAAATAAATGTACATTTGTGGCAACGCAATATTGCGAATTAGGCATTTAAATAAAACAAATACTATAGTATATAACTAAACTGAGAAGTTGTTGGTATATATTTTCGCAAGCTTTGATGCACTATTTCCAACTTAATATTAGAGTATATACATGCATACAAACATATGTATGCCGACTAGTATTGTGAAAAGTCAATTATCGTATATATTGCAAATATTAGTAATTCCTATTGCTTAACAACATATACGCTTATTGTTTATACTCTTGTAAACATGTGAATTTTTTGTTTTTTTGTTTGTAAAACATCATATTTCCTTATAATTTAATTACCTATTCGTTGTCCAATTGGAGTTGAGAATGGATTGTTGAAGAATGATGCCATTTTTGTTGATTTATTTGACTATAAGATCTTAGTTATTTTTCACTAAATATCGTAGATAAATGAGCGTTTATATTAATTATTTAATTTCGTTTTTGTAAAAACATTAAACAGCAAAAAACACAATTCACTAGTTTTTCTATATTTCTTCACGAGTTGTACATTTCATAATGACGTTTGTAAAATGACAAATGAACTATTTGTTTTTGTTTGTTTTCTACGACAGTATTACCAGTTCATTTTGTAAACAACATATATTTAAAATTAAATTTGAAACAGAGAATGTAAAATATCTACAAAAACAAATATCTACATTCTCTGTTTGAATTATTTGATTATATACAGAAAAGGTTGTTAATATTGAATACAAAACATTTATATAGATTATTAAATTCAATGATAGTAAAATTTTATGAAATAAGAGATCATTTTAATTGTTTGAAATAGTCACCAGCAGAGAACGTAAAATTATAGAGATATACGCAGAGAATGTAGATATGTATTTTACGTTCTCTGCGTTCTCTATCTCTGGTGACATTTTGTGAAATGTCAATAATTATTGCGATTAGTTTGTCATCACTCATATTTACATTATTGGCAGCACTTACAAAGTTTTTGCTGTCAAGTGTAGTGTGAGGACTGGGCCGTGTAAGAAAATCTCTTCAATTTCGATATTTTTTGGATTTAATCCTTACTCTTAGAAATACACGAATATATTCGAAAAATGGCATGTAACGCAAATAAAGCACCTTTCCTCCGTTCGATTGCAGTAAGTTTATATATTATATCTTTTTAAGGGTTTGCTAACCCAAAACTCCGTGAACCGTGGTTACGTAAAACAATTTTCGCGACATACTAATCTGTGATTTAGCAAAAACTAATAGTTTTTATTTTTTGTTCAATATTACAGAAGCGCGGTTTGGCAAGTCAGTGTCCACGCCCATTGGGACAAGCAGCTGAAGTCCAATCAACTGTGTTGAATAATAAATTAGTGGTCGCCACTGCCGAAGCCTCCCTGCCAATTACGCGTGTGTCCATTGTTTTACGGTGAGTAAACCTTTAACTAATGGAATCACTTGAATGTTTTTACTTACTACGGCTATGATTATTAGCGCTGGATCTCGCAATGAAAGCTACGAA
This sequence comes from Bactrocera oleae, assembly GCF_042242935.1. Classification (NCBI taxonomy): domain Eukaryota; kingdom Metazoa; phylum Arthropoda; class Insecta; order Diptera; family Tephritidae; genus Bactrocera; species Bactrocera oleae. The sequence goes on along the minus strand of NC_091540.1, from coordinate 59,229,728 downwards.
AACCAAGGAGCTGCACATTTGTTACGCCTTGCTGCTAATTTGTCCACCAAGAATTCTAGTGCTTTTGCTATAACTCGTAACATCCAACAAGTTGGCGGTAGTTTGAGTGCATCTAACGATCGTGAATTGGTTACTTACACCGTTGAAACTACGGCTAATCAAATCGAGACAGGATTGCGTTATTTGCAAGACCTTGTACAGCCAGCTTTCAAGCCATGGGAGCTTGCTGACAATGTTCCACTCCTACGCACTCAGGTGTCCTCTGTTTCACCACAGGTATAATATAAATAATTGTTTAACTGCATAAATTTGGTTGAAATTAATATAAAATTTCGTGAAGGAGCGCGTTGTAGAATTGTTGCACAAGGCCGCTTTCCGTTCCGGTTTGGGTAATTCGATCTACATCCCAAAACACCAAATTGGTAAATTGTCCAGCGAGTCATTACTCCACTACGTTGCCAACACCTTTGTGCCCAGCCGCTGCGCTGTCGTTGGCGTTGGCATTGACCAAAACACCCTGTCAGGTTTTGCCCAGAACCTTGAATTGGCCTCAGGATCCGGAAAATCGAATTCCACTTCTTACTATGGTGGCGATGCACGCAAGGAAACAGCTGGTGTTGTTGCTCATGTCGCTGTGGCTGGACAAGGTGGTTCACTACTTAACCAAAAGGAGGCTTTAGCATTTGCCGTGTTGAAGCAAGCTGTAGGCGCAGGTGCTGCAACCAAAAGGGGTAATATTAATGGCTCTTTTGGCAAAGCGTTGCAAAGTGCTGTAACCGATGCATCTGTTTCATACTCAACCATTAATGCTTCGTATGAGGATGCTGGTCTGTTCGGATTTTTGGTTTCTACAGATGGACAACTAATTGGCAAGGTAAATTGTTATCGAATCGAATAATATTCATTATTTATTTATATATATATTGAACACTAGGCCGTTGATGCATTGACACGCGCCTTGAAATCCGGCTCAGTATCTTCTAATGATGTTAACCGTGGCAAGGCTTTGCTTAAAGCTGCTATTTTGGAAAGCTATTCCACAGACAGCTCTTTGATCAATGCAATTGGTGTTCAGGCTGTACAACTGAAACAGGTACAAAGCATCGAGTCGTTGTTGTCTGCTGTCGATGGTGTCACTCAGCAAGAAGTGCAAGAGGTATTTATTTCAAACGACATAATTGGTGAATTAATACAATAGAAATATTATTATTATAGGCTGCCAAGAAAGCTGGCTCATCCAAGTTGTCCGTTGCGGCTGTTGGAAACCTAGCCAATGTACCATATGCGTCAGATCTAGCTTAATTGTAAAATTACATGAATTATTGATATATATTATTAAACATACCAATTGAGAACTTGGACGAAATATGTTTTGATCTTCAACCAAATCGATTAAGTAGTGAAAATTAGTCACTAAAGTGTAATAAGCTGATTGTTGTAACGGTATTGTTAAAGTGATACACATTAAAAATACAGTAGGATCAAAAACTCGTTTTTACTCGTATTTATGAATATTTTTATGTTGTTGATACAAACTTCTTTTTCAGATACAAATAAATGACGAAGTGTAACGCAATATATATGTTTTTTAAAGTTTTGTTCGGTGAAGATACCCTACAAGTTTATCATCTTATTCACGCTTTGATACAAGAGGCTTTCCAATAATTACAGAAGCGTATGACGAACAATTATTTATAATATTTTAAATACATTTTATTACATAATATTTCGTTAATACCGTTTCACAATTATTTGAAAAATATATACCAATTCCGAGACACCCGTATTTTAAATAACTGCTACAATAACAATGGCAACAAATAAAATGATGATCACTAGCCAATAACCTATAAAAGAAAAATAATAAAAATTATGTTATAAATAAAATATTCGCCTATTTACATACCCCATGTGCTATCTCTCCGATTTATATCGCCAATATTTCCTGTTTCGACGTGTACACGCGCATCAACTCTGTCCATAGTATTGGCCAAATTATCCAATATATCTGAAAATTATTTATTATTTAGTTGCGTTCATATACATTATATATCGCACCACTTACCATTTTGATTTTCGACTTCATTACCCAACTGTGAAGCGATGTTTCTTTGCCGAGATATTGTCTGAGATAAAACTTCTAAGCCGCGATTTTGGTTTTCTAATATATCGATTTGACGTTGCTTTAAAGCGTTTACATCGCTATCATTTTCTGTGGGGTTTGCATTTCCATTAGAACTTGCAGATCTATTGTTCAAATTATTTGGCGGTTGGGCAAACAATTCGGCACGCTCTCCTCGCGTGTCTTGTGTTACCTTCCGGTGCACTTGCGCCAACTGATTTTGCAGGGCTTCCACTTGTTGCTTTCTTTGGTAGAGCTCATCGGGTTCTCTATATTAGGACAAAGTTATTTTTATAGTAGAACTCTTTATAAAATTCAAACAATTGGAGGACAATATAACAAACTGTACATGGATCGTGCGTCTTCTAAAAGTTTAAGCTTCTGATTGAGCTCCTTCACTTCACCTTCGAACTGCTTTAACTCAGTTTGTATGGCAGTTGTGAGGCGATTATATTCGAGTGATTTTTTTTGACGCTTTTCACGTAGTTCCAATTTTTGTAGGATGTTTTGATTAAGCGCTGAGCATGCCTCACATTCTCTTGACCTGTAAGATAATATATCAACTTTTAGTATATACAGTATTGCGACTTAAACGCATAATTTACCATGAGTCAACATCCAACAGAGCCATATTATATATTATCCACAAAGTTTGGCACAATAAATGTTCATGTACTCCACTTTTATGAATAATGAAGATAAAATATGGAATGTTATTAATTATTTTAATATTTTATTAAATTATAAAAAAAAAACTTATTTCGAAATGTTTATCACTTTAATGGCTAAACATATGATCCAGTGCCGTAAAAGTATAATCGATAATAAATGATGTTGATCGGTATATTTCATTTATTTTAAAATTATATAAAAGGCTGAAAATTAATCGTACACGTATACACAACAAATAGTTTTTTTTTTAAATAAATATAAAAACATATGTTGCAAGTTTTTAATTAAAATATAAGTTTCTTCTAAGGCTTCAAGTAAAGTTTATTTTCTCAACTGTTAACAATTGTCAACGAACAGACCCATTAATTCCCGTTGGATATTTTTGTGGCAGCACTTATAAGTTTTGTTGGGAAATTTTTCATTAAGATTTTTGATTTCGTACGGCTCGGTTTTTGGTCGGGGAAATTCTAGGAAAGTGGTTTTGCGATTACGAAAAAAATTTCATTTAATGTGCGTATTTTTTAATTAAAGAATGAAATTCGAGAACTGTTTTATATTACAAAAATTAATTCAATAAAATCAATGCGCTAAACGTATAGTTTTGCTTGTGTATTTTCAAGTGAATATAACAAACGTTGTAGATACAATTGGAGCAGATCGAATCGAGAAAAAGAAGCAAAAATAAATAAAAGGTGCGAAACTGTTAATTAATGTTTTTCAACATATATAAATATTTATTTAAGTAGATAAATTCGGAGTTTGCGATATGCGCATACTACCTACTAGCCTCGTGTATGTGACGGAATTTAATTAGAAGGAAGTAAATTATTGCGATTTTATAACTGCTTCGCCATGTTTGTCACGGCTTAGATAAGAATGGGAAGAAGACCTGCAAAACAGCTGTGAGTTTGTTTACTTAAAATCCAATTGGATATCTTGCTACTGAGTTTATTACAGATAGTTGTACAAAATTCTTTGAATTACCTGTTTACTAAAATCGATTGAATGCAATACATTGCGGGTATTATGTAGGCGTACACGTCGCAAAGGATTTATATATGGGCTTAAATGTGATTTTGTTTGAAAAGTTGTAAATTCCTTTGTTGAGGATATTTTATGCAACTTTTTGAGTCTTTTTGAAAACAGTTATTTTATGTAATATATATAGTATATTTAGTTCAACTGTGTTCACTGAGTGGGAGTTGTTGTCCACAATTTTTTTTATAAAGTTATATACATTTTTTTTGTAATGAGCAAAAGCACTAGTACTATATACATATATACATATTATGTTTTATAAAAATGTAAGTGATTTTTCTAAGAACTTGCCAGTTTTCTGTGATGAGAGTGATCCAAATATTTTGATCCGAGTAAATAAAGTTTTGTGCAGTCCTACACTAATATATTGAGGAAATATTTATACAGCGGCAAGGATTAAAATATTTGGTTCTACTAGCCGAAACTATTCATCCTAGAGCTATAACTACAACAGCAGGACTCTATCTACCATACCATTACCATATACTAAATAGCTATACCGGAACGATTTAGATGGTGGCTTGGTGATGCTGTTATGTTGTAGCTATACGATCTAATACATTTTAGGATCGGATAATGTAAATTATCTTGAAATGCATGCTGATCATAACTTAAACATACAAAGACGTTGTTCTGCGAACCAAAAATAATTATTTATCAATTCGACAATTCTCAAAGCTTTACTAAACTGAAAATATTCCTCATATAACTTTAAGGAATGCTGTAGAGTTGACAGTCCTTGGTTGGATAAAGATCCGGGTCCGTCTATCGTTCCGGAACGCCTAGAAAACGTGCTGTTTCGACAGGCTCGGATTACGGGGAGGGGATATTAAATTAGTGTTATTTGCTAGGCACGTAAGGAGGTGCCTCCTCGCATTCATAGCGGTAGAAAATATACCTCACCTAATTTTAAGAATTGCTGCAAAGTTGAGAATCCTTGGGTGGATAAAGACTCAGGTCTATCTATCGATCCGAATATAGTGGGAACGAACTTATCTAAATAGTCTACCATTAAAGCTCCGCCTCCCAAATGATTCCGAAACAAAGTTGTGTAAGAATTATTTATCTTAGTACATATGTACTATATTTAAGCACACGTGTCTACACTGTTCTATCCAACAATTGTAAATGTAGCTTTGAAGTTAAATTTAACTAAGAGCAAAAATAAACTTGGCAACTTTTGAAATGAACGCCGAAAGCATTCACTGTATCGTTTAGAGGGTGGTTGGAGCACCCGCTTTGCTACACTTGCAGTGGGGGTAGTGAATCTCCTCATAGGTGTATAGAAATATATTCGTATGTGTGCGTGTGAGTAGGCGAATGTAATGGCAAAAACGAAATGAGAAAAAGATTGATTTTTCCTGTGCTACGTTGCACCATTGAACGTCTCTGTTTGTGTGGAAATATCAACACTGAGCAGTGACGACGTCGACCGAGTACTGCTCGACTGCGACAACGATGACTACGATAAGCCAGGCGAAAACTTACAATGCTGCCTCAGAGCGCACGGTCGGAAAAATTGAAATTCAGTTCGGGTGAAAATTTTAGAGAAATAACGTCACAGCTACGCAAGTACGCCAAAATTGAAGAAGAAGAATGTGAAAATTTTCATTTTCTACAAAATTATATGAAGAAAAAATGCAAGTTTGCAAAAGAAATATAACGGGATTATTACATAATATACGGTAATCACTTTATATGGAAAACAACTTGCGCCGGAAATTGAATCAAAATCGAAATTCGTTAAATTTTCAATGTATTATTTCAATTTTAACAAAGGAGCTGAGCAGAGAAAAGTTTCGAGTTTTTTCACATTGAAAAATTTAAAAATGCAACTTTAATTTTCAACCTAAATAAATATTAAAAAATATAAATACAATTTGTGAATTTAATTTTGCACTACTGCAAGCGAATTGTTTGGTGTAGAATAGATTTTCTAAACGCGTATCCATTGTTTTTTTTTAGCAAAAAAAAAGAAAACAATTTTAAATGTATAAGTTTAATAACCATTTAAGTGAGTACTAAAATTTCACGCTAATGAGATAAATTTGCTTGAAATAGGCGAAACTGAAAAAAAAACAACCGAAAACTTAGAATCTATAAAAAAATCGGGTTTGCAATGCAAAATATATAGCTACGTTTGTTGGCTTTTTAATACCGACGACTTTTAAAGCATTAAATCAGCGCCTTAGGGAGGAGTTAAAGTGTTTAGCAGCAGCAATTCGACGGTACCGCATAAGCAGTTTTAAGGCTGTGTTGCAATAATTTCAAGTAGTGTTGGTGGAGGCAGCATACTTGCCACTTTCCCACAGTCGTGCCGAACAGCACACCCGGAAATGAAGCTAGCAACAACATCCTGCGTCATTTAATTGTTGTCGTCGCAGCCCGCAGTAGTCGTCATCGTCACTGTTCTCATCGTGTTTACCGTTATTAACGTCAGTGCTTCTGCTAAAATACACCTGGACGGATTTCTCGAAGCAGTGTTCGCATTGACACACGTATATATTGAAATAAATAGTTTTACTATTGAAGCATTGGCGCACTTTGTAAAAACAAATTGGAACGCTCGGCCGTGTACTAGCGCGTATTTGTGTATCTTCTAACTAAATAGCAGTGGCAGGTGGGTGAGTGCTTCTTATTCTCAACAAGTTATTTACCATGGCATATAAAAAATGTTAACTTCGGCTACATCGCAATAATATCTTTCACAGCTACATTTCTTATAGCATAAAATCTTTTAATAATCTTAATCTTGAGTTTGATCGCGCAATTTGAGTCACAGGTGTATGCTATAGTAGTCCGATCTGAACAACTTCTTTGGAGATTGTAACGCTGCTTTGCATAATAATTCGTGTCCAAATTACGTGAAGATATCTCACCAAATAAAAGAGTTTTCCATACAAGGACTGGATGTCTCAAAAACTGAGGGATTAGATCGCGTATATACAGACAAACGGACATGGCTAAATCGACTCAGCTTATCATGCTGATCATTTATGGTATATATACATTTTATAGCGTCTCCGACATTTCCTTCGGGTTATTACAAACTTCGTTGCAAACATAATTTACCCCTTTTTCATTATTCTTAGTGTTAGCAAGTGAAAAAGCGTACAGAATTTAAATTCATTGCGAAACACAAAAACAAAACAAGAAACAAGTGTAGCACATATAATAAAGAATGAAGAAAATATAAAACGGCCAGAAAGAAAATTAACATCTAAATAACGTTAACTTTTGTAAACGGCAAAGTGTTGACCCATAACCTATACGAAGAAAACATAAAAGGAAAAATACACAATATAGGCAAGAAAATAAGGTAAAAAGTGAATAAATAGAATATGTTAATAAACAATAAGCAAAAAATGTTGTATAATAACATATGTATATCATTACGTGGCATTAAGTGTGTATGTGTGTGTGTGTAAGAAAAATGTAAAACAATGGAAATGAGTTGAGATGTGTTAGATTTATTTATACCAAAGAATGCTTCAGAGAATTGATTTAAGTGAGCAAAAATCATGTAAACAGACATAGATAACACAAATAATATACATATATGCATACCTGCATACATACATAAATAATATGTACATTTAATTTAATGTTGCTGCCTTTCAATTTGCATAGTTGCGCATAGTGCACATAAAATATGATAATTAATTGGTGTAGCTCCCAAATACTTATTATATCATTGCAATTTGCGCGCACATATCTATACATACAATGTAGGTATATGTATATATATGCATGTATTTAGTTAAGTTTGCATTGCCCCATTTTCATTGCCTCAGCTGCTGCTGCTGCCACTAGTTTGTTTTTGTTGCCCCAATATATATAAAATGTAAATAGCAGAGCAACTCTGATCAGACGTCGCTCTCAGTGCATACAATAGCCAAAATTTAAACCCTTAAGCTAAAGCTACACGTTTACATGTCACATGTTTGCAATAATGCTTATACGATACAGTGGCGTTCATAGTACTGGCAACTATGTGAAGAAATTTTGCATAAAAAAAGACAAAAGGATAAAAAATTGATTTTGTGAAATTCATTAGATTATAAAATTACTTATGCGGTTATATACACATGTGAATTTAAAAAAAATCGGTTTTTTGTATCTATATCGAAGGTTTATATATTCCCAAAAATTTTTAATTGATCCTGCAAATATCCTCAGCCATTGTATCAGAACATTTGTAAGAGCTTTTAACTTAGTGTAATCGGCTCCCAAAATTTTTAAGGCGTTATTTCGAGATACTGTTTCCAAAATCGGTGAGGAAAATCTCTGCGAAACAGCTGAACCGATCGAATCGATCGCCTTAGTTATACCATATTTGTCAAGTAATGCGCGACGGAATAAGATTTTTCATAATAATTTAAATTTTTAAGGCCGCTCTCAGTGTAAGTTTTTTCATATTAAACGACTCTCTTTGGTCAAAATTTCGACTTGTTCTTCGATCATTACCATCTATAATATAATATAATATATTCTCTTGGTTTTGTATTTGAAATACTTTTGGGCAGAAAATTTTCCTCACTGCTAGACACCTTTTTTGGTTGGTCTTCTTGGTGATCGACTACAGAATCAATGGAACCCAAATGTTTTTTAAATGAATTGCCAATTCTCAAAGTATATTAAATTATGTAAATATAAATTATTGTTATTAATTTATTAAATAAAATGCCGCTTCAAAATAAATTCATAATAGAATCGCGTTTTTTTGGCTTGCCTTTAAAAACTTGAAAAATAACTAGACTTTAAATTGTGATGTCGTGAAAGCTTTTTAGTAAAGTTGTGCTATTTATCGAAATCAGAAAATGGCTTAATATTTTAACTCGGAAACGATGGCGGTGGTGCATATTAATCTGAAAATTATATGTTTCCTGCCCTGCCTGGTATACAATTTATAGAACGAGTTCCTCACAAACTTAGATCAGTCGTTTAAGAGCGGCATAAACTTGTCTACACTTTATCAGGTAACTCCCGATACCCATTTTATACATAAAAAGTGTTAAGCATTATAAATTACAAGCATCATGTATACTATTTTCTTATATAGTCGCGTTACTTACAGCGCCATCTGTGAACTTATAAATATTTACAAAACTATGCGGAGGGCGAAAGAGTACTGAAGATATTTTTCTAATTAGATAAAAGCGGTAAAAAATTTAAAAGCGTTCTCTGTAAAATTTCTAAAAAAAAAACATTCAGGCGACATTATTATGAGCATTTTTTCTAAAATTAGATCTTGCATTTTGTAGTAATCACCTTAGAATTAATTGAGGATTCAAAAAAATATATCATAACTGAAATATATGTAAGAGCAAGGGATTTAAAATACACCTAATAAAAAATTTACTTGATTATTGAGTATGAGAGACATCATCGGCATAATAACGGGAACTAAAACGACATTTCCACGTATTTTAATGCAAATCTTTATTATCGCCTATAAAATACACACCTTAGCCAATGCAAGCACTCCTAGGTTTAATCCAATTTTCCATATACACTTACGTATTATAAGCCTCGGTTGCGATGGCCTTCAGTGCCTTTTAGGTTTCGGCTTATTTTTGGAGCGGCATTCATTAGATGTTTTGGACAGTTTCGACGTCATTATGAAAAACCTACGTCTCGTAATAAATGAGGATGCGTTTGACGAATGTAGAGTACTCAGATCCGTTGTCAGGTATTGTTTTTGCGACCTCTACTCGACGTCGTTTTTGCTAACGATTGAGGTCTAATTGAAAAATGGAGATCAAACCTTACAAGTTGTATCAATCTAGGAAATTTTTTTTATCGAGTTAGTTTGGATACGTTATTTCAATGGACTAGTCCGGGTCAAATTTGATCAAATAGTGATATATTGTTTTTGGGCTTATGCGATGAGTTTGAATATCCTCGCTATTTTTTTGTCTTCAAAGGCAATATTTTTTTTCGGTATTAAGGATAAGGATGTCTCTGCATACTGCTCTCACATATTCTACATGTACACATATATGTATGTATGTATGTGTTTGTGTATGTGCACTGAAATATCAGCTGAACATTCTGCATACCATGCGTCTTTAATTAATGCAACATGTAATACTTACCAGTCAAAATTCCTTCACTGCCCCACGTATCGCCCATTCTTTTTCTGCGCTCTTTTCAAACAAACAGACATACATACATATGTACATATACATAAATATTTGCATGCGCGTGCTGGCACACAAAATATTTTGGTTGCAATATGGCTGCTGACTTTGCTATTTTCGCATCTGTGTGTGCCATCTAGCATATATGCCAAGAAAAACAATAGCACACGCTTAAACAATTGCTCTGCGACACACACAGCCACACATGTTTGTAGCATCTCGACACATTGTATTGTATTATGTGCCAACCCTCGCTTAACGCTTGGTAACCCAAAAATTTTGCCAAAGCTTCAAAGTGGACTGGCGGTGGTGCATAAAGTAACTGTAAATGCTTTTTGGCACAGCAAGTGCACATATCTATGTGATTATGTAAATATGTATGTATATGTATTCATTTTATCTACCATATTTCGCTTACTATATAGCATATAAACGCATGTCAGCCAGATAGATGATAGAAGAGGGTCAGCAAGCGTGTGTGCGGGCGAAGGCGGCCCTTAAAAGCAGTAGCCGAATTAAAAGCACTGAGAGCAGAGCATATAAAGAAGTAGAGTAAAGCCAAAACAGCACATGGCCTAGTTTGCCAATTTTGCTTTGATTTGCTTTTTTCGGTTACTAGCTTTTAGTATGCGTTTGTATGCATGTATATATATATATATAGGTATATATATATATGTGTGTGTATTTTCATTTGCTTTATTACTATGACAGTTTCTGCTTCTGACCGACAAACAGTTCAGTCTAATCTGGTTCACTGGCATTAAACTGTTAACTATCCATGCTGTTAAGGTTGTACTGCATATGAGAAAATTTCACAAATTTTTTGCTTTCTTAAAAGTCAATGCATAAATATATGTGTACATACACACTACATATGTATACGAGTATATGTATGTACAATTTTACTTGTCATTGTCGAAATGAGTTTCAGTATGGAGCATAAAATAGTTGTCATTATATATATTACGCTTTGTTGTTTTTGCTGGTAGATTCACTTTACTAAGTGAAAAGTAAAAAGTTAAAAAAAATATAAAGAAACTAATTTTTCTTTATAATATTAAAATACCTACTTAGTTACATATTTATATATTTATTATGTTAATAAATCATTCTAAAGTCCGTGTTTAGTATCTTGGCTACGAATGTTCCAACTTGAACTTTGTGTTTAGTACGAGCGTAATTTGATTGAACACTAAAGTTCGATTAAACCATTTTTCAGCATAACGTCACTTTAAGTGTGTCAGCTTAAAAAATATACCTTATATTTATGGATATTTTAAGAATACACAGTGAAATTTTTAAATAAAAAAATTAAATATTATATATGGAAGTTATTATTAGTAAAATCGACCTAGAGTCGAAAAAAATCACAAATCAGAAAAAAGTTTAATTTTAGCCAAAATTTTGGTCGTTTTTGGCCTGATAAACTTCGATTTTTGATCCGATCAAGCTGGTAGGTGATTGTATGGAGAACTATATATAAAACATGCAGAAAATATTTAATATCGGATCTGTTTCCGAGTCATCACTGCAGAAAATTCGAAAAGTATAGGCGCACGAATCGTGCTACAAAAACAAACCTAATAACTAACATTTTTTTTGTATAACAAATTTTATTTTATTTTATATAATTAATTAATTTTAGAAATTATGAACCGTAAATGATCTCCATGCTCAGCCACGCATATGCGACACCTAATTAGAAAATTTTATTATCGATGTAATGGACTGCTTCAATTCAGTCAGATTTCTGTGTTTTGTTTTGTACACCTCTTGCTTGACATAACTCCATAACAAAAAGTCTGGTGCAGTCAGGTCTGTTGACCTTGGGGGCCAGCGGAAAATTTGGTTTCTTGATATTCATTTATTTTCAAATTTTAGTTGGAGCTCCGCAATAACCGGTCTGGCTATGTATTCAGTTGCTCCATCTTGCTGAAACTAAACGCTATTGAAAGCGATACGTCTTCGGTGCAGTTCTGTGTAAAAAAACTCATTCAACATCCCTAAATAACCCATTGACAGTTACTGTTACACCGTTCTCTTCAAAGAAGTATGGCCCGACAATATATCTTAATGAAACTGCGCACAACACAGTGACTAATTCTGGGTGAAGTTCCGTCTCGTGGATTATTTATGGATTTGATTCATTCCATATACGGCAATTTTGTTTCTGTTTAGATTAAAATGGGCCTCATATTACATAAACAGGCAATTTATCAAGGTATTGTCTTCAATAATTTTTTGTCAAAATTCCAGGCGAATTGGCAAATCGAGAGGGTTTAACCGGTTTGTTATTTGAACTTTGTACAGAAACAGGTTTAAGTCATCATAAATTATCCGTTGTAATGACCATCTGCTAACTCCAAGTTGCGCCGATAAGTTGCTAGTCGAAACTCTTGGATTTTGCCTGAATTGACGATGCAACAGCCGCGATAGTTTCTTGAACACGAACATACGGATCTCGATGGTATTCGGCAAACATGTTTACTAACCGCATTATGGTCCATTTACTAGGAGTAGCGCCGCAAAAATCGAGTCTGAATTCCTTTTGGACGGAAATGACGCATTCATTTTTAAAAAATTTTAATTATAATCTGCAAAATAAAAAGAATTAAGTCGATTACTCATACAGAAAAAAAGTTATTACGGTTTGTTTTTGTAGCACGATTCGAGCGCCACCCTGTAGTTTCGAGAAAAACGCGTTTAAATATAAACTGACTAAGCGGCTACACTTTAGAAGGCTGTAATTTAGTGCGTTATTTTTAAAGTTATAACTTTTAAAAAGTAAAAAAAAAAAATTCAACCCGAGTGTGCCCTTTAAGGGATTAGTCAGATAGAAGTGACCTTTTTATGAAAAAAATTCTTATTCCCACAACTTTAATCTGGCATTATCGGCTTTGGTGCATGTTGTGGTAGACCATATGAAGTTTAAAAAAAATGTTGAACCGTTTTGGTCAACATCCGTTGGAGATATGGCCGACTGGAAGGAGTCTCTTTGAAAAGTGGTTGACACTTTTGGATGATCTGAAACAAACGAAACATATTTCATTTTGAAGTACACATGATTGGCTATTGCACGAAATACAACTGTAAAAAAATATTAATAAATAAACAAGTGCAATTTAATGTTTTTTTCTCCTTTATTCGGCCTGTTTTTTGTCATTAATTGTGTTATAATTTTGTTAAAAAGCGATGGACAATAATAGTTGTAGTTCGTGCGATAGCCAAGTCTATGCAGAACATTAAAAAGAAAAATTTTTTCGAAGCAAATCGGATCAGTAGGTCGATCGGAAACGGGTCAACCAGGTCAAAAAAATTCAGTTTCGAGAAAAACGCGTTACAGATTTAACTCTATGCTCCAGGTGTGCGACTCAAGCGCTTGAGACCTTGTATAAAGCGTCCGTTTCAATCACTTTTCGGTAACATCTGAGATACAGGTAGGTTTCTACATTGTCCCTAAGAGCTTAAAGTGTCCAAAACTGGAACAAATTTTTTTGGAAAAAAAAGTACCTGGCTCCATCCTTAAAGTTCTTTAAAAAATACTTAATTTCACCGTTTACACAGCAATTTCTTCAGATTTGAAAATCGCAAAAGCTTTCTTTGTCGTGTTTTTACTCTCCCGTGTTCTTACTACAAATATACATGCCTTACTCTTTTTAGACTAGCCATAAGATTAAATAGAAAACAAGAAAGCTGAGTAGCGCAAGAGTTCTTCTAGTTCAATCCGAGAATATTACCTAAATTTTATCGTTAATGTAGAAAAACATGGTAAGTAGGAAATTTGTTAAGATCTGTCACAAAACAATTACCTCACACATGCTAAACATATAGTTAAACTTTTGAAGAAATCAATAACCTTTTCAGACTTATAGCCACATAATATGGCACTAACTCCTTGATTAACTTCAATATGAAAATAATGCGTCATTTAATCTTTGAATCCTGATATAGTTTATTTAAACTCTGTACTTCAACCTTCAAGAAGACAAATATCTGCAAATAAAAAGATAAACCGACTTCTACATATCTTTTCTGTATCGAATGAGCTACTATTACCTATTAAAACTTCTTCTCAAAGATGCTTATATACCAAAAAAAAAATTCCTTGGCCCGAAAAGAATGCGAGTTGGTGTCGTTTTTTTAAAGTCGACTGTCATAGAGGACGTCTAATTTATTATATAGTAAAGCATTTCATGGTATTATAGAAATTAAAGGAGACTCTTCTATAACCCTTCTAAACTCGAGTTTAAAATTTTGTTTGACTGCTTTTGGTAGAGAGCAGACGAGAAGCTGCGTTTGGTTCATGAGTTGCTTCAAACGCCAGTTTACTAATTGCCAGCCAATCTAGCTTAGTACTAGACCAATATGCCCTTTCAAACATTCCAATCTTTTCTATGGTCCATTTACATTATTTATTAGAAAAATCAAATCGATTTTTTAACGACTAGCTTTTGGCTATTAGAAGGCGAAAAGGAATGTAGAAGAAAAACTAGTGCAATAAAATACACCAGAATCTGGTGCATCAGAAGAAAAACCAGAAGTGGGTAGCTTAGACATATTTTACAATAAAACTCTAACTACCCTAAAGTTACGAACTTACTGATTAACCCCGAAAGAATAAAATAGTATTTCTATTACGAAAAATATTGTCGAATTAGGAAAATATCGATAAATTTGGATCGACAACCCGATGATATTTATCTATCGCAGTTAATATATGTAGATTAAAAGTCTTCATAAATCAAATCTCGGTAGAGGTAAACGAATTAAAAAAAATTTATTAAAATATATATTTTTTCTATTAATAAGGTTGTTCCAAAAACTACCTGAGCCACTCTCTTATATTCATACTTGTATTGACATTCAGTTGTTCTTTAAATAGATCTAATTAATTCCCGTATGTACATAGTATGCATGCAAATAAGATTCCAGAAAATGACTAACGAACATCGTAAATAAAATGCAAAGATTAGGTTAACAAAACACCGAAATCCAACAATGCAACAACAATTTTAAGTATCTATTTAGGCGCGCAACACTCGACTATAGCTTTGTCGACGGCCCGAATTATCAGCCACCCACTTGCCAACGGCCGAATGAACAGCCAAGCAATACATAACAGCAATATGTTTTTCCCCACTTAGTATGCCGCTCTTTCGCAACACAGCGCTCTCTTTTAAGCTTTTGTTTTGTTTACCTCGATGGTTTGTGGGCGCGCGAGCTCTCTTTCGTTGCGCTGCGGCGCGCTCATCAGTGTACACACACTCTCGATAGTAGGGCAAAATTATGTATCGATTATGTGACGGACCGACAGACATAAATACTGATGTATCAACCGACCGACCAAGACCGCTAACGATTCACTGCCTACCAACATATGACAACAATGACAAATACAGGGGCACGTCATTGTCGCTATGCTGGCGATGACAAGCGACAAGTGAGCGCGGGGGTGGTGAGAGGTGAGGACGGCTATGTAGCAGTCGACAAAAACAGCAAAATCCGTAAATCGCATAAAAATGATGATTGTCTTGCTTGACTGCGTTGCTACATTGCTCCACCCCCTTCCAGCTGTGGCTGTGGCCCATTTCCATATTGCGGTGGGGGTGTTTATTAGCTTACAAATAACTGCGTCGACAAAAACAACGACCTCCGCTCGAACAAGGGTTGGAGCGAGCGAATGGGGCCAACGGGCTAGTGGTCGCTAGCGAACACATTAGCCGGGTGGCATTGCTCACGCTTTGCGACGTTGCGGTTCAGTGGGCTGCTTCAATGGCATTTAAGTTTGACCAATTTTCACGTCTATGTCTATTTCTCGCCATTCAGCTATGCTTTTGTTTCCAGCTCGGCACATAGTCTGCGCTTTTTGTTTTGGTTTGCGTTGCTAATCACCATGCGACATTTATTCATATGTACATATGTATGTTTGTATGTATTTTTACATGTGTAACTTGCCTATTGTTGTAGTTCTATAGATTATGAGTTTGCTCGGTCATTTGTCTAACTGGCTGCTCTACGAGGTAAACTTTGAATGGAATCAGAAATTTACTGCTCATTTTAGTACTTTAAATGGCCTTCCGTCGCGGTTGAGTAGCGTTATAGTGAGGCTTTTTTTCTGTTGGAGTGAAGCCGCGGTGTGTTAGCAGACGTGACAGACGTGACAGACGTATCTACAAATGTATGTGAATTGAATTCATTCATTTATGCTGTGGGAACATGGATTATTTCATACACTTTGTTTCAGTTGGTCGTCGACTTGTTTTTTTTATCCCACACTTGTCTGGCGTTCATATTAAATTCTAACATTCGAAGATTCGCAATGCGTTAGCTATTGTTGCATTCTTACAACATATTAAGCTCCCGAACACTGGGGAGTTTTCTGGGAATTTTTTACTTTTTAGGCTTGGCATTTGGGGACTTTTATGGATTGTTGAAAGATGACTGCTGATAGAAAACTAATTATGTAAAAGTACATACTTTTAAGCGACACACTTGGTGTGTAAGTACAAAAAAAAATCTTTGATAATTTTAACTAATGGTGCTGCCATCCGAACCTGGCGAACTGCTAAATAAGGTTTTCCAAAGAATTAACTCATATCAAAACTATGGTTTTGAACTGCTGGTCTGTAGATTTATCAGACACATTTACCTACAATTAAATGGAGTCCGAGATCTTTTAAGTAATATCGTTAAGGATCCGCGAACATCCGTCGTCAAAGATACCAAAAATACTCATTAAAATCCACCCCGATCCACTACCGAGTTCGTCATACTTTATTTCCGCAAATATAAAACGAATTGCAGTCCGAATGATATTCTTTACAATACTCGTAATTTCCAATACATACAATATGGATGTGTATCACTTTGATTTCTCCAAAATCTTTTCCCTTTGCAGAGGCTTATGGACCCTCCCTCGTGAGAGCTACAAATAATATTTTTTTTACTTTAGCAGAAGATTAATTTCCTTTGTTAATTTCCAGTGAGTTTTCAGATCACCAAACGAGCATTATTTACAATAAAACAATGCCTGTGATTATTGCATTTCATGTGTGTGGCCTTCATAAAAAACCAAACATTTTAATATGGCGAAATAAGTCAATTATTTTGTTAATTTCAATTGACCATGGACCCTCTAGGAATACCTTTCGGTTTCAAATTGGTGATTTCCAATGGGCTTCCCTAACTCCAATGCTGCCGATATTATAGTAAGCTCTGTTGGAGATCATTAACTCAGCACCCACAGTGCGTTATAACACTTTTCAGCTACCCTTGGCAAATTTTAAGATATATTCAATGTTTATCGTGGAAAAAAGTTTAATTTTTTCTCCATATTTCAGGTATTTCTTTTGATATTATCTGGTAAATAGTAGTTCCCCTATGACTTCAGTCGCTGTCGGAATTTTTATCGATTTTTGACTGCATTTCGCTATCAGATATTAAATAGAAGAAGTTTGACAAGTTTTTGGAAACTTCTTTTCCTAGAATTTTCTCAATTCACACGATCTTTTACAGTGGTTAGAGAAGTTGAAAATATATGAAGATCATGAGCATGATTACATACTAATTTTTCTTTATAGATCTTCAGAACACCTAATAAGAAATCATATTCCATTTTTATATTTTTGCTCAATGTCATTTTTGTAGACCACGAAAAAACCAACTTTTGCTCTATAAAAATTGTTTAACTTATTTAAACAGATATTTCAATAGCCAGTTTGTTTTTCCTACAGGAACATTTTGTGTAAATACACACATGTTTTAACGTACAATGGGGCTCTTGTGTCGTGTCACGCATAGCGTATTCATTTCAAGCTTCATTGGGATTTCATTGCAGTAAAATTGATTAATTGTTTACACGCATTCAATTAATTATATCGAAAGTTGAGAATATTGATAGCATACTTAACCTTTATTTCGCTTTGATCCGTAAAAGTGTACGAAAGTGCAGTGAGAGCAAAATCATTGAAAAATTATATTTACATTTCATTTTGTTACAATAAAACTTGTTCTGATTTATATTAGCAAATCTAATTAGATTAATTTCAGATCTTCGCTTGCAACAATAATATTTTTACCACATACATATGTACATACGTATTTAATTTGCCTTACAATTGTTCTAAAAAAGAGGGAGGCGCAGCCTTTGAATAGAAAATAATAAGTTTTATGAATCAAAGATTATTTCGGGATTATTATTATAACGGGATTTTCAACGTTTATGCCACTGGTATTAAAAATGTTTGAATAATATCAGAATAGATGGAAAATCCAGTTAATATTCATCTTTAAATTATCTAGTTTTACAGGTTTACAAAAACCCGGTAAAAATTATATTTTTTTTTGGGATTTTATTCATCTATTTATTTATTTGCTCTAACTTGTATTTTCAGTTTTCCTAATATTTTCGAAAATCTGTTTTTTTTGTCGAATCTCGAAATACTTGTTTTATTCTGATATGTGCTGATATCTCTTTTGTGTACAGAAGAAAACATACAACTCGCGGAGAAGTCCTGAAAACCTTTATGAAAACTAAGGCGCGAAAAACACAAGCGGGCTTTATGACATCCCTACTCGGGATAACAATTTCTACTAGATATGAATGGGGAGACTCATGTTGCTGCTTTTTGTGGTGTTCTGGTATATCGAGCATAGTATTATTTTTGAAACCAAGAAATCGGTGATAGTTTTAATTTTTTTTTGTAAGAATCTATTTTGTACCAAAAACCCATTCGAATGTTTTTGGAAACAACTTAAAAAAACAGATAATAATGTAAAATTTGTATAACCTGAGCAGAGTATATTCAGCTTACAGCGAAGTTTGTTATACTGCGAGATCCTATAAAGTACAATATATGAACCATACGTATATATAAATGATCAGCGTGATGAACTGAGTCGATTTAGTCATGTTCGTCTGTCTGTCTGTGCGTCTGTATATACGCCAACTAGCCCCCCAGCTTGTGAAATAGCGATTTAAAATTTTGTTATTTTGTCCTCAAGAAGCTGCCCATTTGTCGGAACCGCCGATATGGGACCACTATCGAATATAGCTGCCATATGAACTGATCAATCAAAGTTCAATTCTTGTATGGAAAACTTGTTTGTTTAACAAGATATCTTCATGCCAAGGATTATTTTCTAAGGCAACGGTGCAATCTCCTAAGAAATTGAGAAGATCAAACCACTGCATATACTTCTTTATTTGACCAAAAGACTTAACAAAAATATGGCATAGATTATTGTTCAAGGCTATGCTACAATCTCCGAACGAATTGTTCAAATTAACCATCAAAATCAGGATAAATATATTTTTATATTCTTTACCATAAGAAATGCACTTGCGAAAAGTTTTTTCTTGCATCTGGGAAATTCCGTTATTTATGGACTGACCTCGCTCAGCTATACAACAGGGGTATAAGGGCAATACCATAATATTCTTCTCGTTTTATCATTTTTTTTTGGTAATTTCATCCATTTTGGATACATTTTTTTTGCTGGATTTTGTTAATTATACAAACATAAATATTTGTATATTTGTATATTTATGTACCGGCATTATTATCAATTTTAATAATGCTTAAGTAAACATTAGAAATTGAGTAAACTTCAAGGCTTCGTTGTTTTAATAAATTTAATATATCTAAATAGGTATATATATGTGTATACCTATATAAAAATGACGTGTCATTTCAGAAAAGAACGCATGTTTTGGAAAATATCTAATCAGAGTAGCAAAAGTGCTTCGACAATTGGTTGCACAAGTTTATAGATATTAATGGAGAATATTTTGAAAAACAATAAAGCGATTTTCGATAGTTTATATTTATTTTTGTTCTGTAATCCCGCAATATAAAGGCAACCTCGTATTTGGATCACTCATTTTCGAAATTAAACTTGAAGAGCAATCCTCTCGATTCATACACCTCCAATAACGTTTCCACCTTTGTTCGTAAATAAGATTTTTTCTGTATTGAATAATTTTCTATAATTGTATTTAATATGTACTATAGTCACTGCCACGCGTGGTTGAAACTACTAGTATACCATATATTTATATTTTTTGTTATTGGGAGGTCCAATATTCTTAAAATAACATATTATTTGTAGGTTATGGTGAATTAGATATTCAATATTTGTTAGCATACTGCATATATATGTACCACATGTAATGTGAAACAGAGCCATATAAATAGCTCAATTTTATCTTATTAACTCTAATTATTATGTATGTACATATATGAATAGGTATTTATTATATACAAACATATTTAAATGTACTTGTGTGAATATACATATGTATGTACTCATAGTTCAAAGTCAAATTCGTTTTTTTACTTGATAGTTGTTAATTTATAAATATATTCAGACATACATGATTATTAGGTTAGTCCTTAAACTTTTTGCCTTAAATCGCTTAGACATTATTTGCGTTGAATCCGGTAGCAGACGGTCAAGGAATGATTAAAAAAATTTGAGCTTTGGACCTATGGAGGAGACGTTTCAACCTCCTCTAAACGCGACAAAATTGTAGTATACGCATACGTTAGAGCAGTATAAAACCTTCTCCCAATAGCCAAGAAGATGCTCATACGGTTGCAACTTTTGGTCGCATATAAATCGGTATGCAATTTTTTTTTAACAGACTAGGTTTTATTCAATTTTATCTATCTTTAAAAGCCTTTCTTTAGAAGCAATACAAACTGCGCGTAATAGAAAAATCTTTTTCGAGTGTTCAGAAATCATTATTTTTAGAAAGCTTGAGAAATACCATTGTGATCCTGCACTTCCGATTTAAAATTTTATATATATTAATAACAGCGAACGTTGTTATGATCGTGAAATGTGCTTACAGCCTTCTATCCTAGACGTCGAGTTTTTGTGCCACAGGACAAGATATAGTGTTTAATAGAAAGCCAATATCTGCTTCTTCGTCAAAACGATTATCTTAAAATTATAATATGATTGTCGATGAATATGGATTTGAGGTGAAAATGAAGGCAGTGTTCGTTACTATTGATTTTGATCGAATTAGGAGGTCATTAGTTCTTCCCCGCATGTTTTCCGAGTAGAGATCAATTGGCACACCTGGTGTGACAGCCTAAAAAAAGCGAATTTTGCGAATTAAAAAAAAGTATTCCTATATCAATTTTAGATGTATATTTATACATACATATTTTAGAAATACCCAGTAAAATTTTCAAAGGAAAAAATTAATTATTGTTCGCGTTATACGCGATCTCTGACGGCGCTAAAAAATGTCTTCCACTGCTGCAGTGATTCCGGGTTTCTTTGTGGATGAAGCCTCAAAGAAATTATCTACAATACTATAAGATACTTGTATTACTGTATAAAAAAATTTAAAAATTTACTAAACTAAGTGGTTACACTTTAGAATGCTGTAACTCAAAAACTATTTGAGATATCGGTTTAAAGTTTAGTACGTTTTTGTTAAAGGTATGTGTATCCTAATAAATATGAAAAAATTATCAATATACATATAATATCATACATAGAATATGATGTTTATAATATGCCACTTTATGTCAAACTAATCGCATGTTTTCATGATTCACAACGCGAATAGCATTTATCTACTCGATGGTATCGGTTTTTTTAATTACTGTTATCAGCAAGTTAATGCGTACCGCACCGAGTAGGTGTGCCAATATGCATATAGGTACATAGGTATGTTTCTTTTTTTTTGATATGCGAAATAAGTAATTCTAAAAGAAAAACAAAATAATAATATGAATAAATAAATCGAAATGGAAAATCTGATTTAATTTATTAATTATTTCTAGCAACTGACATAAGTAATGTTAAAATGTAGAACTCTCTCTTTTTAAAACCACATGGAAAGTTAGTTACGAAACTAGTAGACATGCGTTTATTTATTAAAATACAATTTTTTATTGAACAAAAAAAAAACCAAAAGTAGAGAAATTGAAGATGTTTTAGATCGAAATGAACAGCAACAGCTGCTGTCAGCTTATCTTTGGTTGCTATTTGATTTTTATGCAGCGACTGCCTCGCGCCGATTAGTCATTTGTATTAATTTAGTTTACAATAAAAATGAAATGAGGGAAATACCGCTTTACTCACAAATGTAGAGCTCACAATCATGCCTCGTAGGAAAATAAACTAAGGAGTTTCTTTGTGTATTACAAATCACGGCTTCGTCAACGCCTCAAGAGTGGCCACGGCAAAGAGTGCCGCTTAAGCATTTAATGTAAAAATAAATATAATGACCGAAAATATAAATAAATATCTCATATATGCGAGAAGTCATGTATGCATGTAGATAAATCTTCATGACTGTATCTTTTAACGCATTTGTTCGGTCATCAGCGGCAAAATGTGGTTGATGTTTTTGATGGTGCAAAGTGTCGTAAATAATTATTGCTACTACTGCACAGTTTTTGTAGATGTTGTTGTTGATGTGGGGGACTTCTTTTCGTTGTGAGACATACTTTGCAAGTATTCAATAATTTTTGGTTTAATAAAGTACAATTTAAATAGACTTGACTCGCTTCTGAGCTATACTAATTAATCAAAATTTACAATTCGTTCTAATTACTTATTTATATCAAACCTTCGTATATACTATATACTTATATTCAATATATAAGCTGTCATTGACTTAATCCAAAAATCAATGCTTTTAAATTTTCACTTAACATATCAATACATAACTCTGTGTCAAAACCTGTTAGCTATAACAATATAAATTAATTTGCGTTAATCGAATCTCCAAAGACACTGTTTTATTTATGATGTTTTGCCGTGAGAAATAAAAAGCTGTTGTAGGTGTTTACCTACTAACATTTGTGGAAGGTTTAATTAGGTTTTATGAGGTATTCGAATTTGCGCCTTTAAAGACATCCTTTCTCACCTCGTGTAAGTGCTTCTTCATGTTCTTGAAGGCGATTTTTATTGAAGCAAGTGCATAGACTTGTTTCAAAAACATGCTGGCAGATATTGTATATTTGACAGTGTGGAGTTAGAACACCTACAATTGCAAATTTCAGTAATTCCTTTACAAATTTGTCTATAATAGCATTATTTAAGTTGTTTTCATTGTAGGCAAATATTTATCATACCCTGATTATCAAGCTTGTCTGAAAGGTTGTGACACCCAGAAGAAAACGTCGGAGACCCTTAAAGTATTACTATGATCAGCATACATTATGATCAGCGGGACGAGCTTTTCAGATATCGATCTGAAATTTTGCAGACCTTGTTTTCTTAATAAAAAAGCTGCTCATTTGTCGGATGGGCCGATATCGGACTACTATGGTATATAGCTGCCATACAAACTGAACAATCAGAATCAAATACTTGTATGAAAACTTCTTTCATTTGACTATGTATCCTCACGAAATTTGGCATGAGTTATTTTCTAAAGCAATAATGTAATCTACGAAGAAATTGTTTAGATCGGATCACTATAGCAAATAGCTGTCACGCAAACTGAACGATCGGAATCAAGTTCTTGTAAGGAGTCTTTGTATTTGTAAAGGGTATTATAGCTTCGGTGCAACCAAAGTTAACGTTTTTTCTTGTTTTTAAATAATTTAGGTACTGTAGCCTACATTTAGGCGATAAACATCAATTATTATAAATATATATTAAATTACTTAATATTAACTTTAATATCAAATAATATTAAACTATTTAAAATTAATACAGAAAACGTAACTTACAATGAATAATAATATTTAATTTAGATTTTAAAAAGTTTAAAACAACTTTAATAGTACAAATGCAAATAAACTAAGATTCTACATACATTCGACCACATATATACCCATATAAATTAATATTTTACAGCTGTTTGAAACAACTTAGTTGCTAACACTAGCTGTAACTATAATTGCCATTCTTATAATTTGCACATACCGGTACTACTATTTTTATTTCACTTATTCATACAATTTTTCCTTTTATCTACTTCTCGGTCTTGCTGTTTTGCTGTGCTGCTGCTTTGTATAATACCACTGCTTGTACGCGAACAACAACAACATTCCCACCATGCAAATGTATGCAACAATCAACTCACTGCCAATTCAACGAACAAACAAAAATATAAATAAATCATTTGAACTGGCCAAACCACCACACACCTATATACATATGTTTGTATGCGTGTAAATATGTATGTACATATATGTGTGCACATAAATAATTATAACAATTCGGCCAATACTCACTCAACATCTATTATTCTACAAAATGTTTTGTTATCACTGCGGTTACTCAATAATGCTCATGCAAAATAACAAAAACAAAAACAATATATACATATATTTATACGAAAATTATAATTTTTTTTCTCGATGAATTGTGTATCTTTTACTCTCCCAAAACCCATCTTCATTCGTGTGCTCACCTTTCGTGTATATATATGTATATACATTTGTATGTATGTATGTTTGTGCATATGCTGCTTTCTAAATTTAGGGCATCTTGAGTAGCAGCAACAGCAGCCAGAAAAAGCACAACCACCGTCGGAACGCACGAGAGAGCAACGTGTGGGCATTTTAAATAGTCGACCGGCGCTATTGAAGTAGAACGCATTCGGTGCAGTTGATGTATTTCACTTCGCGTGCGTATAGTATGTTGGCAACAGATTTATTTTTTGTGTTAAATTAGAGTTGCGTAAAGTTTGTACCGTTTCAAAGAAATTGAAACTCAGCTGATTTGCGCACCGTTATTACCAGTGCAGACGGTCAGTTAAAGTTGGCAGTTTGAAGAGTAAATAAATTTAGCATAACTAGAAAAGTACGAAATATCATTAGAAGGTGTTAGTGTTGAGCAAGCAAATTAATTGCGTTGCAAAAACAGACAACTGTTATTCAATCTAAAGCGACGAGTTAATTCATGCTCTCTTGATTGTATCGTCGACACCGCTACAAACTGCAACAACGACGACGAGTTTAACAGCAGACACTTCGTCAAGTATCGTGACGATCGGCTAACAGCAGCAGACGCTTGGGAACGCGCACACACATAAAATGGATTCACTTAAAATTCCAAAAGGTAATACCTAAGCTGTCTAACACTCCAAACAAAAGCCTTTTAATGCCTTCATATGACTTATGTATTATGTATGTGTGGTTTATGTATTAACACATATTTCTTTGTTGTTTTTTTTTTTGCCTTGCAGGTGGAAATAGCAATGCGGCAGGTGGCGCCGGCGGCAAACCCACTGGCAGCGTACCAATCACCGTGCGATTTAATGCCGGCGATGAATGTATTGATGATATCTTTCAGTCATTTCACAATAGCAACAATAGTGGCGGCGGTGGTGCGGGCATTGTTGCCGGCGGCAATGGCAGTGTGGGTGGCAGTGCTGGTGGTGGTGGTGGTCCGAACGCCGGCGGTGGGGATTCCCTGTCGAGCAGCCCATCGCAACATCATCAGCTGCAGGCACAACAAAATGTAAGCGCCTATTGTGTATGTGTGTGTGTGTGTGTGAATGTGTGCTTTCGTAATTAAAATAATATGTATTAAAACCAATACTATACCTCCAAATGCATGTACAGGTGGTTTGCACATGCTCATCTTCGTTTGGTAGATAAATATTTTGTTGAAATAGTTTCGACGGTTCACGATCACTTACTTTTGCAATGCAGTGTATAGAAAATAATTTCTCAATCCGTATTCCCTTTGATTTTGCAGCTACGGCAAATATTGTCCCATTTTGAACGCATGTTCTCCAAATGGCCGATGCAAGCAGCTCTAAGTCGGTATATAACTTTCCTGGACCTAGTCAAGAGTCCTTTTTTCTAGTTTTATCATACTAAGGCCACATTGGCTTCATTATTTTATATAGTTCCATATGCTCTGAGTTATTTCTTCAAATTGTGTATTGCTCTCCCTTTTAATCGTTCCTAGCGAACATGGTATTATCTCTGCCACAGATATGTCTAGAGAGACTCCTGACTTGGCCATTTCTCAGTGAACTCAGATTATGAACAAGTGGAGTTGCCCTTCCAGTGTGTTTAAAGCTTTCCTACATTTGTTTGATTGTTGAAAAGAGAATGAAATTTTTTCTCTTTCAAGCTTAATAAAAGATGTATTTGAGTGTATAAAAAGTTTCGCCATTCACAATTTGATACGAAGCGGCGGCTACTGAGTCAATCCTTAGAATCACCTTTTTCAAGAAGGCCTGTACGAGCGTCGGTGTTTCTAGAAACTTGTGCTCTTTGAAGTAATCTAAACAACGGAATTTGAATCTTCATCAGACTAGCTAGTAAATTACTTTGTTTGTAACTTTACATAATTTTTCGCAAAAAGGCGGGCTTGTAAAAAATATTTTAATTATAAATATTTAATTATATTAAAAATATGAGCAGTAAATTGTTTATAAAAAAGTTGAAAAAATAATAAAAAATTCTACGTACGATTTACTTATTATAACTCTGAAGTTGTAGTTAAAATTTCAAATGGATATGTCTCATCGTCGCCAGTTTTGAAAAATATTCGTTCCGAGACAAAGCCATTTTAAGTTAAAAATCAAGTTCTTTTATGGAAAACCTATTATTTGTAGAGGGTGAGCACTGTAGTTTCGGTACAGCCGAAGTTAACATTTCTGTTAAACAAACTACGAGTATAAGCCCCCATCATGACACTACTGTGTTATCGATAATAAATTCTTTATTTGATTATTATCACTCCATAGTAAACAATTATAAATATTCCTTCAAATTCTTAGAAAGTCCACTATTTGTCGCTTTGTTTGTTTATTTGATACTTCTATTTATTGATCCATTACTTAAAGCCCTTACGACGGTAGTTTTCGTTCTGCATAAAATCGCTGGCGACCACTCGCCTGCATTTCAGTCAGTTTCAGTTGACGTTGGCATTCGTGCAAAACAAGTTCAGTGTTATTTTATATCGCGATTTCTGGCTGCCGGTTGTGCTGCTTCACTAAATATACAATCTTGCTCTTTAGTATATATACATACATATAATATATATGCATAAATATGGTCGACTTGCATACGTGCTATATCGAGTTATACAAATATGTTGAGTGAGTCATATGAGTATAATATACTATTGCTTTCAAGCATTTTTTACATTAAACACGAAATATTCTTCTGCAACGTATTTAGAAAAGAAAGATTTGACTTTTTTTATCGATCCGAAATTGCAGATTTGTGTTTTTTAAACTGAATTATTTAATTATATTATCCTATATATTCTATCGGTTCTAGAGAATTTACAATAATCCTTATCGCTTTTTAGTCGGCTATATTTATATTTGTCGAAATGAAAATTATTGGAAAGGTGTGTTCAAATTTGTGTGCTCAAAATAATATTCGCTTACACGTTTCCAATAAAAAGTTATTAGATAACAGTTCAAAGCGAAAATATAAGAAAATATAACAGATACTTCCATCAATTAGTGTTATCATCTAATTATTTATACCCTGGCAACATACTGCACAAGATTTTTGTTAGACTATCGGTTGTAAACTTAAAAACATGTGTGTGGGGTTATATAATATGGCGGTGCGATATGACCTACTTAAAAAGAATGAAAATTTAGAAAAAATGGTGTTTATTGCTCAACATAGTATCCATTTAGTTTCGTACATTTGAACCAGACTTTTATTTTAACTCGTCATTCGACTAATATTTCTGATCGGCGAGTGACCTTTCCATGTTTGGAAACAAAAAACAGTTTCATGGATCCCAATTTGGGCAATGCGATAGACTTTGGTCGTGACGATGACCTGTGTCCTGGTTTTGCCTTTTTGAGAAAAGGTGGCCCTCACATCATTATTAATATTAGATTAATAGAGCAAGGCACCTCGTTTACTCGAAGAAACATGGATGCACTAGGGCAACCTTTGTCCCTTACCGCGACAGTCAGGTCTGTGTAACCCGAACGAATTCGGATTTTAATTCTGCCAAGGACTGTCAACTTGGCAGTGTTTCTCAAAAAAATTTGATTTCCAAAAACTGACCAAATTTTTCGGTACCAGTCCAGACCTTTTTCCCCGTATTTACCGACAGAAATAATAAGCCCAAGTTCCTTTGATATCGATTTCCATCGCCTCTTTGAAAAAATAGAACTCAATGATGGTTTTGGCTCAAGTAGAGATTGAAATCACTTTGAATTTCCCACGTAATGGCGTTTTATGAGTCTAGAATGAATATTTTTTACTAGTATGAAATAGTCCTCCGCGATATGCACCTATTTCCGCGCATAATTCTAGTGCTATTTATTTACTTTTTAATTTGAATTGTATATTTTATTTCATAAAATATATTTTTATACAATAATTCAAATTCAATTAATCCTTTCTTTATTTTCTTTACTTTTGTCGCAAATATAATTTTAATTTGTTTTATTTATTTGCAAATTGCTAAGATTATTTTGGGACAGAAACATAAGTGTCTCAGGATTTATAAAAATACATAAATATGCATCCGCTACTTTGTCAAAATCTTTCCGCTCATTGGTGATGAGTAGTCTGCCATAATAGTGAACGCGTGTTGTCGAGAGCAGCTCATTTTCTCTTCCTCTTCCCCTTCATTTTATTATATTGTTTTTTGCCTTTTAAATTATATTTTATTGCCAAACAAATAAAAAATATATTTCTGTACATAAGTGTATGCTAATTTGGCACATGTGGCATCTCTTTGATAGCAGGTGTTTAACGAAGCAATTAAAATAATTGATGAGTAGTGAAATATTTTTAATTGCAAAACGATATAAATGAAATATGGTGTGTACTTTACTAAAAAAAAATTAAAGAAACACATTTCGCTTTGCTTGTCACCTATTGCTGCTGTAAAACAAATTTTAATGCGCACTCAAGAGTTATGCACATACATAAATATGTGTGTGTGTGTGCAAGTTAAACAAACATTTCGGAATGCACTAATTGTTTAACAATATATTGTGCTTGTAAATTATTAATACATGATGTACATTTGAGATTTTTTAAAATTATTTTTATAATCTAGTAAAAAACTTAATTTTTCAGTAGTTTTCGTACTGAAATATTTATACATGGTACATAAATATAAAGGGTGAGCCATATGTTGTGTCAGTATTTAGTTACTGAATAACTTTGCCAGTTACAAACTGGAAAACTTAACTCACCACAATTATCAATTGCTGTATTCGAAACAATAAATAATAAATGGGGTCGTCCCATTTTTAACTAGCGTTAGTATTAAAAACTACACATTTGGTATGAGATAATCTGTTCGAGATCTTGGACGGCCCCTAGGCAAATTTCGTGAATATATGTTGTCAAATAAAATATATATTTATACTCTCGCAACCTGTTGCTACAGAGTATAATAGTTTTGTTCACCTAACGGTTGTTTGTATCACCTAAAACTAATCGAGTTAGATATAGGGTTATATTTATATAAATGATCAGGATGAAGAGACGAGTTGAAATCCGGGTGACTGTCTGTCCGTCCGTCCGTCCGTCCGTCCGTGCAAGGTCTAACTTGAGTAAAAATTGAGATATATTTATGAAACTTGGTAGATATGTTTCTTGGTACCGTGAGACGGTTGGTATTGCAGATGGGCGTAATCGGACCACTGCCACGCCCACAAAACGCCATTAATCAAAAACAAATAACTTGCCATAACTAAGCTCCGCAATAAGATACAAGACTGTTATTTGGTACACAAGACTCACATTAGGGAGGGGCATCTGCAGTTAAAACTATTTTTAAAAAGTGGGCGTGGTCACGCCTCTAATAGGTTTAATGTGCATATCTCCTAAACCGCTAATGCTATAATAACAAAATTCACTAGAAGCAAATGTTTTTAGCACTTCTATTGACGGTGTGAAAATAGTTGAAATCGGGTGGCAACTCCGCCCACTCCCCATATAACGGTACTGTTAAAAACTACTAAAAGCGCGATAAATCAAGCACTAAACACGCCAGAGACATTAAATTTTATCTCTGAGATGGTATAAATTGGCTTTATAGAAACCGCGTTCAAAATTAGTCAGTGGGCGTGGCACAGCCCACTTTTAGGTGAAAACCCATATCTTGAGATCTGCTCAACCGATTTCAACCAAATTCGGTGCATAACGTTCTTTTCATGTTTCTATGTCATAGTGCGAAAATGGGCGAAATCGGAATACAACCACGCTTACTTCCCATGTAACACCATTTTCAATTCCATCTGATTCTTTCACTTTCCACTATGCAAATCAGGTAACAATGATTATATCGGGGTAAAACTTTGCGTGAATAATGCAATTAAAGTATGCCACCTTGCGGCCAAAAATTGTCTAAATCGAACCAAAACTGTTCAAACCCCTAAGTACTAACTATGTGGACCCCAGTGCCTATAGTTGACCTTCTACCGAAAATATCAGTCAATCCACAAAGAAATCTCAAACGAGTATACCATTTGACTTTGCGAGAGTATAAAATGTTCGGTTACATCCGAACTTAGGCCTTCCTTACTTGTTTATATATACATTTTTCTATACAAGGATTTGATTTTGATAGGTCAGCTCCTATGACAGCTATATGCTATAGTGGTGCGACCTGAACAATTGTTTCGCAGATTATACCGTTGTTTTAGACAATAATCCATGCCAAATTATGTGAAGATATATTGTCAAATATAAAAATTTTTCATACAAAGGCTATGGCAGCTACATACATGCCATGCTTTAGTGGTTCGATCTGAGCTATTTATTCGGAGAATATACCGTTACCTTAGGCAATAATCCATGCCAAATTTCGTCCAGATATCTTGTCAAATAATAAAGTTGTCCATACAAGGCCTTGATTTTGATCGGTCAGTTTATATGACAGCTATGTCCTCTAGGGCTCCAATATCGGCGGTATCGACAAATCGGCAGCTTCTTGTGGAGAAATGGATGTGTGCGAGAATTTAGATCGGTAACTCAAAACTGAGGCAGTAATTCGTGTGTATATAGCCAGACGGACATACGAACATGGCTAAATCGGCTCAGCTCGACACGTTAGTGACGAAGAAAAAAGGATAAATTTTGATTGGCACTTCATTGATCTTGTATTCAAGTCCAAGTAAGTTCTAAAGGTGCTCAATTAAATTAAAATATCTCAACTATACCATAAAAGGCAGTTAGTTAGGATTTTTAAAGAAATTGAGTGTTTAAATATCGAGATAAAATCCTCCATACCTTGTATGAAAGCCAATTTGGAAATTGAAGCTCTAAAAATTGATCATAATTGCACAGAAACTTGATATATGAAATTGTAGTTATTTTCTACTCCTAGGTTCGGAGTTTTATATAAATGGTATTCAAAATTCGAGATATTTTGAATATAACTATTTATTCTAAAAAAGTCGATTCCATATATATTGTATTCAGAGGTTTTATAAAGATACACATATAAAATAATATTTTAAACCTGAAAGTATAGAATATTTCTTTTATATTTAGTACGCAAATTTTGAAATTGTAATAAAGGGTGCCATATTATAGACATGATGAACAATTGACGCATGATAGTAACGACATTCACTATAATTATCCTAGCTCAATAACCCTTTTTTATTATAGGAAACAATAGATAATGTTCAATCGACTTATTTGTAAGTTATTACGATTAGATTTATAAGTGCAAAATAGTTTCACTGTGAAAACTGGCATTCGACGAAAAATATGTACATATTTTTTATTGGTACTAGTAATACTGGCTATAAATGCTCTTATCTTTACTGCCTGCATTTACAAATGCGTTTATATGGTACAAATACTTGTATGTCTATAATAATAGATGTTATGCGAAAGAGTTGCTACCTATCAAAAAAAAAAAAAAAAAAAAAAAAAAAGGAAACATCACGGTTTGGCGAAACTCTGTGGAATGCATTTCGAAAAGTTTTCAATTTAGACATAATTGTGAATAGCATTATGCTGGCTACATACACATACAAGTATGTATGTAGATTTAAAATAGTTTGAAATAGCAATGCCACTTTTCGCAAAATGTAAAACTGAGCAGAATACAAGTATTACTAAATTCGTGTTATAAAATATGAGTTTAAGAAATTCTTCCTGAAAGTATTCAAAGGCGCTTTAATAAAAAATATTTTGTCATTGGGTTGCTATATAAACATATACATGTACATCTAAAAATTAATAAATAGTACAATAATTTTTATATATAATATATTTTTTCATTACTTCTATATTTTTTTATTGCTTACTGTTTTTTATATATGCTTTGATTTTATTTTCTGTTCACTTATGTATTATCTTTATCCATTTCAGGTGGATGATGTAAACACAAGGAATAATTTTCTGCAAGGCAATTTCTTCAATCGTAAAAGGTATGTACTGCACAAATTTTTCTATAAATACTACATATGAATACTTGAATCAAAAATCACCCCAAAAACATTTCTACCTTCTCTTACACATAACTACTGTTGCCAGACATTTTTTTATGGGAAATCAATGCTGCGAGTCTAACCTAATCGAATGTTGGTTGCTGTGGCTATAATTCTTTTTAAGACATGGTGTAGGAAATAGTTGCAAGAATTAATCAAAAGAAAGTACTTTAAGTAGGGTTTAAAAAAGTCACAATTATTTGATTTGTTTTTATGAATTAAAATATGTTAAATTATTGAAAAAAATTATTTAGAATTATATATCACAGATTTTCATAGCACTTATATATTATTTAATTATTTTATATTAAAAAATGGGAAATATAAGTTTATAATATATTTTAATGCTCATATTATATTTTTTATAACTTTCTAAGCTATTTTTGGGATTTGGGAAACCTTTAATTTGGTTTGCATTTGTAGTAATATAAACATTCTTTATAAGTTCTAGAAAAGTGTTAGGTCAGTCTACAGCCCTCAAACTACTCTTAACGTAAAGAAAATGTTATCAAATTCCTATATTTCAAGCTTTATTAGCTATGTGAGTTTATACATAAAGTTTTATAATGATATTTTGATACAATGTGGAGGCTACTGGGCTAATCTTCCGAATAATCTCTTTCAAAAAGGCGATGGTCTCGGCGTACTCTTGTAGCCTTCGTAAAGTAATGCGCTTAAAATTTTACATGCTGGACTGAGTCTAAACTCTTCGACATTAGTGGATTGCACAGAGAAATATAATTTTTTCACTATTTTACTCATTAAATAAAGTTTTTTTAGAGACTAAAATGTAATTCAAGCCAAACAAAAAGAATTTTATTTCAACATAGATAGTCTAAAGCCCTTAAGTACGTATCAGTCCATTTTCACATCTTCTCTTTAGGCACATTTTTCACCATCAAAATCAGTGACCATTGATACAAACAGGTTGTAGTCACTTGGTTCGAAGTTTGGACTATATGGCGGATGGATATAAACATTCCAACTAAGTTAAGTGTGTGGCTTTCCGATGTCCTGATGGAACACAACTTCTATTTTATTGGCCAAAAGCTGGCCGCTTCTGAGCTAATTGCCGTAGGGGAGTAGCTCATAACAAATGATTTCCTGCCAATTTCATCAAACCGTGTGCTGTGTGCCAAACCTTCTATTTGTTGGTGTCCATCTTTTCTACGTGCTCAAAGAATGCAAAGTCCAGCGATCAAAAAACTGTCTGAAAGTTTTAGTAGGACGAAATCTCTCTCAAACGCTATATAGATGACCCGATCGCAATTATACATATACAGGTATCCCTAACACACTGAATACTATAATAAAACCATCTATTGGAAAAATAATGGATTTCTTACTATACCTAATATATATAGAAAAGTGACCAACATGCAAAATTGAAATTGTACTAAAGCACAAACATTTCAATATTATTGTGTTTCGAAAAATATTATTTGTTTACATTTGCTTGATAAGGGTTAAATGCCTTAGTGGTGGTGATTGATCATTCATAATTTGGCTTTTGTAAAATATTGTTTATTTGTGCACATTTTGATGCATATATGTACTGTATATATATTATATATCCATATATACTTGTATATGATAGATTTACATATATTGTATAAATGTGCATATATGTTTCTATTGTCATAAGAGTTTAGCGCCAATTTATGATACTGTCATAATAGCATTTGTATATATGTATAGGTACAAACCAGTATATATGTACACACATTTTATTACTTAGATAGCAGTATGTAAATGTGTGCAAGTGTTAAAGTATTAGTCTCAAGCATATGCAAGCAGTTTTATTAATTTTTTTTGTTATTTCTGTTGTTTTATGTTATTTGCTTTTGTTATTGTTTCAGTATCATAGCTGGCGTTCATGGCATTTTTGCCTCTTTTGTCACTTTACATACGCGCTTTATTGTTAATTCCACCAGCCTACCACCTCCTCCTACCATTTGGGTGGTCGGTCGGTTGGCCTGCATATTATATATGTAACGGTTGACAACGAATTTATGAATGAACACAGCCACGCTCAAGTATTGTTCTACTATTTCGCTGCGGTTGAGCGCACTGAAGAACGCCAAAAGTGTTTTTTTTTCATTCATTTGTCTTCTTTACTGGCGGAGTTGGTAGCAACAGACAGACAGACTGAAAGTAAGGTAAGCTGGCTGGTGTTTGCTTTGTTTGTCGTCAGGAGAATGAAGTGGCGACTGAAGTTGCTGCCTGCTGCCTGTCTTTGAGCAAGTGCAATGCATTGCTTTGCATTCATAGGCGCATTCCCATGCAATCGCTGACGAGCTTTTGCGCAGGCTCGCATACTACTACACTTATCTCCATATATACGAGTATGTATATGTACTTGCATGTGTGCAAAATGCATTTTCAGCTCAAGTCAAAGTCAAAGCGATACACAGGTGAAACGCTTTAAGTTATGTGACACGCTATATTGACTGCAGTGAATGACTTTTGCTTGAGACAGCAGGCTTTTTAATAACTGCTGCAGTCTGTTCTTTTTCTAACTTTTGTTTTGAACTTTTTTTTTATATTTCTCTTGACCCTAAACAGGGTATATAGGTTTACCTGGAAGTTTTTGACATCCAGAGGGAAACTTGAGAGTCTTTATAAAGTATATACGTATATAAAAGTTCAGCGTGACGAGCTGAGTCGATTTAGCCATGTATATCTGTATAAGCGCTGACGAATCTTGCAGTTTTTGAGATATCGATCTGAAATTTGGCACACGTCCTTTTCTCCCCAAGCAGTTGCTCATTTGTCGGCACCGCCGATTTTGAACCACCATAAGTAAAAATTCAAGTTCTTGTATGGAACATTTTTTTATTTACTGTCCAAGACAATGCTACAGCCTTCGAACATATTGTTCAGATCAGACCACCATATAGCATATAGCTGCCATACAAAGTGACCGTTTAAAATAAAATGCTTGTATGGAAAACATTTTTATTTGTCAAATTTTCTTTATCGAATTTAGCATAGATTATTGTCCAATCCGCGAATAAATTGTTTAGATCCGCCCGTTATAAAAGATAACATATAGTTGCCATACAAAATCTAGTTATTTTATGAAGGTTTTTTATTTGTAAAGGGTATTATAGCTTCCGTGTAGTCAAAGTTAACGTTTCTTCCTGTTTTTTTTTTTTTTTTTTTTTTTGTTTATCTTTTCACCCTTTTTAACGGTTCTGTGCACGCGCTATACTTTACACACTCAAGTACTTATCCATTCTTGCTGCACTCGTGTAGGCAAGTCGTGCGCTTGAATTGCAATTGCAATGCTCTTGCCATTAAGTGGATCTCACAGCTGCATTTGCATACAACTTTATGTCTGTGTATGCATCGAGGCATAAAATATAGACACCACACACATTTCGAACATACATGCGTACACCTAAAGCATATATAATTAAGCAACGTCGAGTTGCATGCCGACGGCTTGTCACTTTGCACCGAAAAACTAACAACAATCTACATTGTTAATGACTTTGACTGTCGTGCTGTTATCAAGTGTCTCTGCGCTGGCAGCAGCGTCTATGTGTCTACTTAATTTAGCTTAGTCGTCTAGGCTGTAGCCTGCCTACCCTTTGTTGCCAACCCGTTGCATAGTCCTGTTGCAGCGTCATTTCCACTATTACTTTAGTAGTTACTACTTATTTGCTAGTGTTGACGTTGCCGTCACTGCAAACCAAACCACTTTGTTCTTGTATTTTTACCGTTTTTTGTTATTTGTATTGGTTTTGTTAGTGCATTACTCCCAACTCTTTCGTCGGCATGTGGAACAAAAAGTCAGCTTTCTTGCACCTTTTCATTTTAAAAATTAAAAAGCGTCTGAGTATGACTTGTTTTATGCCTACTTTTCAACCCCTAGTTTCGTTGACGCGTGTCTCTTTTGCACAAACTTCGCTAGCCGATACCGCTATTGACTGATTCTTCTCCGATATTTATGTAGTTGTTGGAAAACTTCACTTGTATTCGTTGCTGTAGGCCTATACTTGTACTGTCTTGGTATTTGCATACTTTAGCCCCTTACCGCCTTTGCGCCTAAATGTATGCTTACTTTTGTTCATACTTTCTCATATATATGTATTTCTTTTGCACTTTTTGTATTTGGTTTAGATTTTTTTTTTTATTTATTTATGTTTTTGTTTTCTTTTCATATAGTTTTTGTTTCATTGCTTCCTTTTATATTCTTGCTGCAGCTTTGTTTGTGCTTCTCTGTGTCTGCTGCATTTCTATACATTGCAACCGTGCATTTCGACATGTGTTCAAATTACTTTCAGCCACATATATACATATATATGTACACACATAGCTGTAAAGTCTCTAAATTGCACTAGCTCGTTTTTTGCAAACATAATTTACACACATACATACATGCACATGTCTGTTGTTTACGCTCCATTGTTGTAGTTGTAGTTTTTTGTAAAAGGAAACATATGCGGAAGAAGTGCTCATAGCGAGTTCGAGAGGTTATTGATTCCAACATAAATTATACCCAACATACATACATATGTCATATTAATGCATTTTCATATACTGGGTGGATAAAATAGTTCTAAAAATTTTATAATTCGTTTTAGCTGCTTCAAAATTCTTAGACCTCTAAGCCAATATAAGCATGCCAACAATTAATTAAATTTTTGATATATTTGTTATATGCCTCGGCTGGGAGGGCCTTCAGTGCCCCACTTTTTGAGCGTGATTCGCTAGGTTGTTGGACAATTTCCACTTCATATTTATTGACTTACTCTAATCGACGTCGTTTTTGCAAAATATTCAAGTATTTTGCTACAAGTCTAGCACTGACACACTTCATACGCAAAACATTAACTAAAAAGTCGTTCGAAAAGAGATGTTGAGACCCTCTGCTGTCTCTCCGATATCTACACAACGACTTTCAAGTATTGTTTCTTTAACTTTCTGTTATCGTCATTAACAGAGGTGGATTGACGACTCCCATGAGGCAAGTTTTCAATGACTTCACGATCTTCACTGAAAGCTTTGTGGCACTCAAATACTGGTGTTCATACTAAAGTAGACTCCCCAAAACAGTTATGCAAATTCATTGTTCAATATTGTTTTCCATAGTAGAAATCGCCCGAAAAACTTTTCGCGTCGTATGTAAACTAGTCCGTATTAAATTTGATCAGATGACAGACTCGATGGCGGATTGAAAAAGATCAATGGTGCAAACACAATTCTATCAAATTAACGACGTTTCTAGAGTCCTAAAGTGTGAATCGATTTTTTGGAAATCCTAGTCGAAGTGTCTCGAATTTGGGAAACAATTAAAAAAAAAGTGTAGATACCATTTTATAGTTAGTACATACAAGTATGTATTGTATATGGTATATATAGCTTATATTCATGTCTATCTTAACCAAACCGCACAGAATGGCTCACCAAAGTATGTTGTGTTTTTATATGGAATTTCCCTAATGGATAGTTGCTTTATGTTAGAATAAAGGCACTAAGGCGTTATCAAGAGAAGAATAGGTCGTAGGGCTGGTCCTCGCAACAAAGATAACGCATGATCGTACTTGAACAGTTGATAACGCTGGTCCTTTGTGATTCCCAAAACTAACCAGACACTTATAGATCAATGAGATAAATTTTTCTCGAGATTTACGAGTATATTGACATACGAAATTTCAGGTTAGAGCTTTATTCTCTACGGAAACTAAACTAGGAACATTTTGGAGATATTACAGTAGTATATTCAGGCAGTGGATTACTAAAATTCTTTACTTATTATTTTATTTATTTTATCTTAAATTTTTCAAAGGCATAAAATTAGACATATGTTGCACCCTTTAAGTAAATGCAACATGCCACATCTCTACAGTATGCATACAAAGTAATGTATTAAGTAATGCCTGAACTCTCGTGTATTTATCTGCATTTTTATACTTTATATGCCGAAGTCTTTTTAAGTTTGCTTGCCTCTAAAAGCATGCAATTAAAATTTCATATAGACGCAGACAGCTTGACTGCAGACGAGCGTTCTTGTTCTATGGCTAAATGCATGAAAAGTGTGCAGCTGTCACACACAACACACATACATACATACATACATATCAATGCATAGGAGTGTGAATGAAACATCAACTCAATAGCTTCAAGTCAGTGAGTATTTACATACGCATATGCTGATATGCTTACATACACCCCTATCGGTATACTATGTTTACTTTTGAGCAGTGAAGTGGTGTTCTAACGCCTAAAAGCTTGCTTTTAATACTGAAGTTGTACACGCTTAATTGAGTAAAAATATCTTTATTGTAGCTTGATAGGTTTAAATCAACTTGTGTCAGCTTTCAAAGTCGTCTTTTTATATATTTTATATATTCTTCTAAAGCTTAAATGCCTTCTTTCGTTCTAATTGTTACAAAGTGCTTAAAATTTAATAAAAAATATTGTAACGTTTATTGCTTTCTTTCTGAAATTTATCAAAATTTAAAAATCCTTTTTTTCTAAACTTTTTTTTTTTAATTTTATATATTCCGCCGCTCAATTCTTTTTCATCTCCTCAGTCCTTTTTGGTTTTTAATCAGTTTATGTAGCGTCTCTTGCAATACCTAACCCTAACTACCGAAAATTAATGCAATTTATTTAAGCTCTCGCGCAAAATTTGCTCTTATTTCACTTTTAGCGCCTTCACGAGGGGAAATAAATAGATTGTTGGCGACAAGCGTTAAAATTGAATTATGTTGGGTTTTTTCAAGACGATGTCATTTAGCTACTTGTGGGACGTGGAAGGTACTGCAATCTAAACATTTAATTGACTGGAAAATTGAAAATGTGTCGTGGTTGATTAATTTATTTGGGGTGTAGATGCACTAGAGAGGAGAGAGAGATGAGAGAGTTTTATGAGTAAAGTTTTCGCAGAATAAATATTTTGTTTTTTAATTAACCGCTGTTAGGTGCTTATCAATTTATTTTCAAAAAAAATGTTTAGTATCTGAAATTCATTTGGAGGCTTGTCAAAAAAGTATTTTTCACGTTAAATATGAATTAAAAAGAAAAAGCTGATTTTATCAATTAAAATGAAGTCTCATCTAGAAAAGTTCATACAACCAAAACCCACTAAACTTCAGCGGTCGCTCAATTTATTTTGAGATTGAGATTGTTTGAATGCCCAGAAAGAGGCTAGAACCCCCAGAAGTTAGAGAATAAAGCTTAATATCCGATATTGTTGGCAGAGAACATTTTTTTAAATCAACTATAAAATTACATACAAGTATATCATAATAACGGACAACTGTAGACAATTTACTTACGGTTTTTTTTCTTCAAAATTTTAACGTTTATTTAAGAAAACATGTGCAATAGTACTATTGAAAGTATTACCCATCTGAAGCTATAACATTTTCGGATCTTTATGGATTTCATTCCAAAAGAGCTGCGCCGGTTTAGCGACCAAGGATGAATCAAACTAATTTTTGATACCCTGAACCGTATTTCAGTGAGAGCGTTCTGCTTTGGTCGAAAAAAATGGAAGGTAGCGTGTCCCATTAATGGTTTGGCGTGATGGATATTCGGCATTGCTGTTTTATAATTTTTAGCGTTTAGGGTGATCATAATGGAACCATTATTTTACATCGTTCAAGCAGCATTTTTGGCATGCCAAATCGTCTTTTATGTCTCTTAACTTCACTTTATATGGCTTCCAATTTCCTTGCTTTTCAATGTTAGCGGCTGATTTTACACGTTTTGAAATAGCTGCTTGAGTGACTTTCTAATATTCGAGCTCCTCGAGTGTTTGCCAATAAATTTTCCAAATCGAACGCCTATAGCATTTAGCTGCCATACAAACTGAACGATTAGAATCAAATTGGATCACGATAAATTTTTCTTGTTTTCAAGTAATTTCAGGCACACAGATCGCCATACGTATTTGAGTAAAAAAAAACTATTGTTGTTTAGGCTTCAAATGTTTAATCCTATTAATATTAATTAATATTAATTAATATATTTTTGAACTCAGATAAGCGAAAACATTATTAATTTAGGTGAAGCTTGAAGTGTTGCCTTAAGCGTATTCTTCTACTTTAAGATGAAACTCTTCTCGACCATGTCATTTAAACCAATCTGAAATCATCCTAAATACAGGCAACACTTTTTTTAACTAATGTAGTTGATGTTAACAAATTTCTTACCAACTTCTGAACTTGGGTATACTAAAAAGTATAGAGTAAAATTACATATATATTAAATATTATACTGTACATTAAGGATATAAATTGATAAGAACAAATTCGTATAAATACATATATACATATGTAAAAATATGCGAATTTGTTTTTATATAAAAATGTTTTTATTCGAGAATATATTTATATAGGATTATTAATATTTTTTCATTTTTAAAGATTTTTGACAGTATGCTTAATATTTATTTTAATATTTTCACATAACAACCTAACGCATTAGCCACAATTACCAACATTTGATGAAGAAAAGACGCCAACACAAGTAAAGCATATTTTAAACAACCCTCCTTCCGCTCAACGTTGCCAGTGCAAAACACAAAAAAAAATAATATTAAAAAAATATTTTTGATATTTTCATATTTTTTAAATAACTGTAAGTAATTTTAAGAAAAAAATTTATTGAATTGAGCTTTGCAATTTATTAATCGAATGCTTTGACTTCGATGTAATCGATATTTTAAGTTTGGGCGTTACTAATCTGTTATTCTGGGCTGTTTCCTACATATATATATATATATATTTTGTAAAAGCAACACGTTCTATACGTTTAACGTTTATAAAACACGCAATCATTTCTACTTATTGACAACTTAGTGTATTTAATTCGAAAAAAACATTTGCGGTGCAAGAAAACATAAACAAACAAACAGATATTGTGCAAATAACAGTGTGTAAACTAAAATATAACGGTATTAATAAACATTTGTAAAGTTGCAAACAACAACAAGTGCTTTTAAACGCTAAACCTACACAAAAATCCGCAAAAACATGTTACGCAACAAATTGCGTCAACATGTTGCGCCAAATCGGTACCCAATAAACCAACATGCTACTAACTGTAAATGACAAAACAACAACATAATTTGCTTTCGCCAAATATACACAGTTCATAACAACACAGCAAATGTGCCACCGCAAGGATATTGTGGACTTCGTGCAGGGTCTAAAGCGCCTCGGTTACTGCTCCGCCACAGCTTGCTCAACTTGCGCAATCCGTTAGCCGCACCAAGGAGCTACACACAACATTCTATTAAGTCTATGAATATTTTATGCGTGGCATTTGTGTTTGTATGTAATTGTTAAAAATCCATTTGTAAATACATGTTAACATGCCAATAAGTATGTGTGTGTGTATGTTGTGTTGTTGTTCTACTCTTGCAGTCAATTCTCCAGCAACAAATCACAACAAAGCCAATATTTGATGAAATATTAAATGTAAGTGTTGGGTGGACATTAAATTAGTCGCCCAACACACATGTGAATGCCAATAACAGTCAATCAATTTCTACTACAAGAATAACCAATTTGTTAGTATACGCATGCATATAGGAGTATGTACATACTAGGGTGTCCATTGCTTCGTAAGTTCATATTTTTTTGTTTTGTAAACGCCACCAGATTATTTTCAATTTAAACCGATCATTTTGCTTTTCCCATGGTTTTCTTTTGATATTCTACATGAAACAAGTAAACCTACAACTTTGAAAAAGTGATTTTTTAATTCAAAATATTCCGCTCTATAAAAAAAACGAATTGAAATTTTTCATAAAACCACTCCTTTAAAAGTTATACGCAGTTAAAGTTACGCATCAAAAGCACTGAGTTTTCACAAAAGTGCCTTGTAAATTATGTGTTGCTCATGCGCCATGGTGTACTATATGAGTAGAGTACATTTGATGCATACATTTAATTGCGCATATCTTTCAAAGAAAAGTTTTTATTGAAAAAAATTATTAAGACCATTTTTGTGGAACGGAAAATTTTGTATTAGAAGATCACTTTTTCAAAGTTGTAGGTTTATTTGCTTTGGTGATAAAATGAAAATAAAGAATTTTTTTGCATTGGCTGTTTCTTGTTAGTGCAAAAAAATCAACTTGTGAAAAAATGGACACCTTAATGCATACACACATACATGTGTAGATATGTATAATACATAATGTTATAAATGTTAAATGAAGGAACTGCGAACGCCCAGTGTAACACATATGTAATGCTTAATGCTTTGAAATTGTATAACATTAACAATAACTACAACAACAAGTACCAAAGCAGTCAGTAAAATATCAATATACATACACATATGAATTATGATATACTTGTATGCAGCAGAGAGAGCGAGTGATAGGAATGCCAATTTCCTGTCAAATTAACATATCATCTTGAAATGCATAATTTTTTTTTGTTATTGTATTGCCGTTGCACAAATCCTACATTGAGTGGCATCAACCACCTCCATCGTTGCATATTTGTAACGCTGGGCGGAAGCGGGTTAATATCGAAATGTATTATGTATCATGTTTTTGATTATAAACTTAATGCTTAAGTAGATTTGCTATATTTTATATATAATGCAATTCAAGTGAGTACTCTAATAAGTGTTTGATTGAAAAATAAATTAAACTATTGATAAATGAGGCAAAATTTCCAAAATTTTAAATTATGTAAAGTAATTATATATTCTTGTGATTTTAGCAGATCGGGAAATTAAAGCTTATGATCCAAATTCACGGAACCTTCTTAATGGAGAAACTTTACTCAATTACAATTATACCAGTTATTTTGTGTAGATTTCCATCTTAATTTCTTAACTCAAACCAAGCCTGAGACATCCTTAAGTTATGATTTTTTATATGTGGCCAGAAACCTGTTTAATTTTACCCATTATCTATGAAATCCCCATAACCTTTTTTATCAGATATAAAATAAGGTCTAGTAAAAAAATCCATTAGTTTTGCTTTAAATGGAAGGTTTTATTGATGCCAGGTCCGGCCTATAAGGTAGATGTAGGTATAAGAATCTCCCCACCAAGCTTCCGAAGTTTCTGGCGAGTCACTGTCGATGTTTGTAGCCTGGCGTTGTCCTGATGGAACACAATTCTTCTTGTATTGGCGAAAACTGACCACTTCTGAGCAATTGCTTCCTTCAGACGGTTCAATTGTTGATAGTACAGGTCCGAAAAGAGAGTTTAGCGGTAGGGGTGCAGTTCATAGTTGATGGTTCCCTGCCAATCCCACCAAACACATAGCAAAACCTTCCTTACCGTCAATCCTGGATTTCGTAGTTGACCCTCTTTTAATCACCAGTAACTACCCGCTTTGGAAATAGATTTTTGGGATTCAGATGCGGTTCGCAGATGGAATTCGATACATGAGGGTTTTGTTTGCGTTAACTCGTGGCATCCATACATCGGTCGTTCTTTTTTTATCCAGAGTTTTTATTTAATGTTTTCTACTTGGGTCTGAATTAACGATTTTCATTAATTTATTGATGTTTTCGACTATTGGCTTTTTAGAACGTGATGCGTGTGTTTCATCCCAAAATTATCGGAACAGAATCGACGAACCCAAACCTGTTCACAATTTTAGCCTTTTGGCTGTTTTTTGGTATTTATTGAAGATCAATTAAAATATGGCGTATTTTCTTTTTATTGGTCGTCATCTTTGACACGTGCTAAAAAACTATAAAGAGTCAAACAATCAC
The DNA here is from genome assembly GCF_042242935.1 of Bactrocera oleae. Classification (NCBI taxonomy): domain Eukaryota; kingdom Metazoa; phylum Arthropoda; class Insecta; order Diptera; family Tephritidae; genus Bactrocera; species Bactrocera oleae. The sequence continues at coordinate 59,185,664 of NC_091540.1, read as the reverse complement.
GAAATTATCTGAAAAGTTTTCATAGTATGAAATCTATTTCTTCATATTTCAAACAATATATCGTGTAACCGGTGCATATACAAAGCGAACTATAGATTACCAAATTCATCTGTTATAAAAATAATGGATTTCTTTATATTAGACCTTATATATCTAATTGGGCTTTGACTGATATTAGTTTCTGTATAACTTCGTCAAAATAAAAGTCAAATATTATCCGATAGGTTGCGCTGGCATCGAGTTATTACTGCGGATTAAAAACATATACAAGTATATGTGAAAATATATTTACCATTTATATGTGGGCAATGGGAAAATAAAATCGTGAATCCATCCAAGGTATATCAGCCTTAATCTTACTATGGCAGCGCTCGCAAAGGTCATGTAACACCTTTTTCTTTCAAGCTTGTTAGCTTTATAAATTCTTTGAGATTTGTCCGCGGTTAGACACCTATACTAGTCTTATCATGAAGTAACGCATTGCCATTGATAGTGAGGCTAGGTAGTCTTTAACTAACCTCGAGGACATGGTCAGTACTAGTCAAATCTAATATATCCATTTGGACTAGAAGCTATGTTATTGTTATGTGATTTCAAGGACGTATGTGTGGAAAACAGTAAATTCAATCTTTGAATATATTAAAGTATATATTATAAAAATTTTATTTCAACAATCAAATCAATATATATATTACTTATTAGACCCCTCCTTGAATTGCGCTTTGACAGTAAGAAATCCGGTCTTTTTAAATATAGATTTTAACGAAATAGTAATGAATTTCAAAAGTAGTTCACCTCACAAATTATCACCACTACCTCAACCAACACCACCACACCACATATCCAGTACCAGTACATACCAAGCATTTGTTGCAACTTTTACATTTTATCAACCAAATTCATTGCTACATCGTCTCACATCTCTATCCTCCGCAGTGGACTGCCCAACAAGCAACAGTTATCACCGAATCATCCATGTCCGCCACACGATGGCAACAGTCCTACCTCGCCCGGAGGCGGCGGTGGCGGCGGCTCACCTTATAACGGATCGCAAGCTGGCGGCAGCGGTGGCATTTCGCCAAATTCCAATGCGGGCATTTCACCTAACAAATACCGACGCAGCATTTCATTCCCGACTAAGGGCGGCACTTCGCCCACACCTGGCTACTCGTTGGACATGAATGCCGCACAGTCACACATACCCACACTGTCGGTGGGCAATAGTGGTAGTCAGAGCGCTGGCGCTACCGGAGGCGGCGATGCACCCTACCTCGGCGCCGGCTTCACACCCGACCGCCTGGTGGGTAACGGGCTCGACATGCGTCCTATCGATCACTGTTTAAACGATATAATGCGCAATATGGGCGCTGTGGGCGCCGGCGGCGATAACAATGTGGCCGCCGCCGCTGTGCTGGCCGAACGCATGCGCAATCAAAAGTTAAGCGAACATCATTTGAGCGAGGCCGACGCTGTTGCCATTGCAAGTGGCAACGGTGCTGGCGCCTACTTGGATGGCAATATGAAATTGAATTCACCATCGCGCGCGTCACCACATTCGCAGGGCTCCGAACATACGGCACGCTATTCACGGAAAGTTTTCGTTGGCGGTTTACCGCCCGATATTGATGAGGATGAGATTACCACATCATTTCGACGTTTCGGACCGCTAGTCGTCGATTGGCCACACAAAGCCGAGTCAAAGTCGTATTTCCCTCCCAAGGGTTACGCATTTCTGCTCTTCCAGGATGAGAATAGTGTACAGCAGCTGATCGATTCGTGCATTACTGACGATGACAAGCTCTACCTGTGCGTTTCCTCGCCAACCATCAAAGACAAACCGGTACAGATACGACCTTGGCGACTGGCCGACGCCGATTATGTGCTCGACGCTACCATGTCATTGGATCCGCGTAAAACCGTCTTTGTCGGCGGTGTACCGCGTCCCTTGAAGGCGTTCGAATTGGCTATGATCATGGATCGTCTGTATGGTGGTGTTTGCTATGCAGGCATCGATACCGATCCAGAGTTGAAGTATCCGAAGGGTGCTGGGCGCGTTGCATTCGCCAATCAACAAAGTTACATTGCCGCCATATCAGCGCGTTTCGTGCAGCTGCAACATGGCGATATCGATAAGCGTGTCGAGGTGAAACCCTACGTGCTCGACGATCAGATGTGTGACGAGTGTGAGGGTCAACGTTGCGGCGGCAAATTTGCACCGTTCTTCTGCGCCAATGTCACGTGTCTACAATACTATTGCGAAAATTGCTGGGGTGTTATACATGCGCGCCCCGGCCGTGAATATCATAAACCTCTAGTCAAAGAAGGCGCCGATCGGCCGAGGGCGGTGCCATTCCGCTGGTGTTAACGGCGGCGCTAATAAGGCCAGCGAACAGCCGAGCGAAAGCTATCGACGGCTGATGGCAGATGCGCGTCGCTTTAAGACGCGCGGCAAATGGAATGGTAAGGATGAGTGGCGCGGCGGTCGGAGTAAAACTGTCGAAGGATATCAGCAGCTAGGTGAAGTATGGAGTATATGAAGTAAAGCGTTTCAAATTGAAGTACGAAGATACACAAGACGTTTTGAAATGAGCTGTAGCCGAGTGTAAGAGAAACAAAGAGCGAGAACGAAAGAGGGAAAGCAAGATTTCAATGCACTTGAATGTAATATTTTCTACTAACCCAGCAACAATATGCATGCATTGAAATTTCTTACTTAAAAAAAATATACACACATATATTGAAATAAACACACACACACCTACAAAAACGCAAAAACAGAAACTTGTTGCGTAGTGGTTACCAAAAACAAAACAAAAACTTAGAAAAATGTGAAAACGGTTTGAAAACTAACTGGTTTAAGAAATTTTATCATTACTAAAGCATAAAGGCAATATGAGCAGGAAATTTTAGAAACATTTTTATTACACAAAACCCTACTTACATATGCATATAACTAAAACAGTTATACGACTTATGACAGGCTGATACTCAAAAAAATCCAAACAAAATATATATGTAAAATATTATTAGGCCTAAAAAGCTCGTAAAAGCTCGTAATAAAAACGAAGCATATGCTGTAGCGCTAAGGAAAATAATACGTATACCATTTTATAGCGTTTTCTTACTTACCATAATAACAAAACACTACTACTGATTGCTCCCAAAAATTATAATGAACCTAGGACACTAGATTATGTCAAGTAAAACCAAAAGTATGACAAAAAATAATACCAAAAAAATGCTCACACGCATACATATTAACCTACAGATTCAAGTTGCAATAATAGCTATACTATATAAAAAAAAAACATTTTTCCAAACGTTTAAAAATCGTAGACACAGCAAGAAAGTATTGGATAGACAAGTTTCTACAGCTACAGTTCGTACATTTTATTATGCTATAAATGAAATACATATGTATATGGTTGGCGAAAGCCACGCTCCCAATAAACAAAGTAAGGAAACACACACACATATACACACATACACAAACAGATTGACAGCACGACTGACAGGCGCATAGCAGTGAATACGTTCAGTTTCAATTGTGTTTGATTTTAGTTTATGGACATGCTTTCAGCATACAAATAACGGTATAGCATATTTATAACCTACAAATGCTTCAGTGCAATTTTTAGGCGCTTGTAACTAGCATATCTTACATTGCAAGAATTGTGTAATGCAGTTGTAATAATTTTTAATAATTTTTGTTAAATAATCCGTTTTTATTCCTTTTTTTTAAATACATGCATATTAATTATTATATGTGGAGCTTCTTTCGTATTGTCGAAAATTGATTAGAAAACAAATAATGGTTTCTAAAACCAGCGCAGTATTTTTTGTTGTATTTTTAATCATATAATCGTACTAAATATATAACTAATATTAGTTGAAGATTTTTTATTATTATTTTTGCTATGCTAAACACAAAACAAATACCCTGCATATCGTTATGTTCACATGCTATGTAAATGAATGTAATTTAATTTAGTCTTAATTTTCATGATAAACATTTTTAATGTTTTTGTATGATTTAGTTGTGCAAACGTCAAACGAGTGTATGCAAAATTAACGAAACATTATTTAAAAAAAAAAAAATTATTAATTAGTGCACTTTTTTTGTACTAAAACAGTAATGGCGTTGAAAGGAAAGCCAAGCGCCAATTATCATTTATTTGTTACTAGTAAATATTTGTAGTGATAATGAATCCTCGCAGTGAGAGAAACCTCGTAGTATGTAGAGAAGCCAATTGAATGCCAAAAAAAAGCAATGTTAATAATACGGAGGCACTCCAGCGTTAAATGCTTAATGAAGTGAATGTGAGTTTGAGTAAGCCACAACAACGAAAAAAAAACTTTTTAATGAGATCGCACGGTCGAAAAAAAAGATATTAAAAAAAATTAATTTTACAAAAAAAAAACCATTTCGACCCAACTAAAATTTTTTTTTTGATTTTTAATAAGGCACAAAAACTGATAAGAAACCATTTTTTTAATGAGATATCATAGGGATATATTTTAATAAGAAAATGTAACAAAAAAATATTGAGCCAAAAATGTTCACATTTTGTTTCAAAATATCATTTATATGTTTAAAAATTATTTTATTCTAAAAAAAATCTAGTTTCAAAAATTTTTTGCATCCTTTTTAAACTAAACTTAAATTGTATAAAGGTCGAAAAAACCATTTCGTACCAAAAATCAATTCAACTCATACTTTTAAATGCCTACAAAGAATCTAAAATATTTCAAAAAATCGATTGCCGCAAGTTTCGCTTATAATTTACTTCATTTAGCATTAAAAGCTGTTGAGCGATCATCTATGCATGATCAAGTTAATTTCAAATACCTCAGCAATGCATTTTTTCTAGCAAGAAAAAATGGTTATACCACCAAAAAAGTAGTGCAATTAATTGGTAGACAAATATCGTTTGTCACTTTTTACCTATTAAACATTTTTAATAAAAATATTTAGTTTAGTAAAATATGTGTGGTGGAATTTTATGATAATTTTACAATATTAAGCATTGTTTTTTCTATTATTTTACAATTTTTTAAACATTTTTATAATTTTTATATGATTTTTTTAATATTTTTAATTTTAATTTAAACAAGTTTTTTTTATTGTTTTTTAGGTTTTTTTATAAATTAATTTTATGCCAATTTTTTTTGGCATTTTTCAACCTTACTTAGATTTGCTATTTTTTTAATTTCAAATCTTTTATACTAATTTTTAAATTGTTTTAAAATAATTATGAGAAGTTTTTCATAATTTTTTTTAATTTTTCAAAATATTAATTTTCTTAAGATTTTTTAATTATATCATTTTTAATATTCGATCTTGATTTTTTAATTTTATAATATCTAATGGTTTTTTTAAGTTATTTTATTAATTTTATAACAATTTTTTTTAATTTCAAAATTTTAAAAAAAAATTATGAATTTATAATTATTTAATTAATTTTTATAATTTGTTGTAAGTTTTTTAATTTTTAATTTATTTTATATTTTATTTTTTTTATATTATTTTTAAATTTTTTATATTTAATTTTTTATACCACGTTTTAGTTTTTTTCTAATTTCATTTTGAATTTTTTTCGTATGGGTTTAGTAATTTGATTTTTTTTAGTCCTTTAATTGTTTTTTATTTTTGTCAACCCTTTAATTTTTTTTTAATTTTTTAATTCTTCAACAGTTTTTTTAAATTTTATTTTTAGTGTAAATACCATATTTTTCCTCTGCCACTAACTGTTAGACCAGCCTTCTTAATAACACCATCTGTGCTTTAATGTTTTTGAATTTTCCTACTTTTTACCCTAATTCTGTAGTTTTCTATAAATAATTTAATTGTTTGCGTTTTTTAGTTTTATATGCCTTTTATACTTGTTTGTATTGATTAGTCGTACTGAATTTTGCTACCTTTGTATTTGCAAATTTTGCTTATTTGCTATTTTTAAATAACTTTTATAAACAATAGCTTTTTGTTAGTTACTACCAATGGAAGTGCGCCACATATACAAACATACTTACATATACACATTTTTAACCTTTTATAATAATAGTTAATAGATTTCTTGTTTTGGTTAGCCGGTATTTACTACTTTTACATCACTGCAACACATTTTTTTCTTCTTTCCAAAAAATTGTTATTTCTTTGTATAGAGTTTGGGCTATATGTTGTCATTTAGTTTAGAAAAAAAGCCCAATTCAACAAGAAATAAAAAAATTAATATATAATACAGCGGTATACGAAATTATTCACAATTGCAAAGCCAATTGTTAGTTTTCACGAAATATTTAATTATTTTATGCATCATTACCACTTTCATAACTAATATTAATGAAATCTTCGAAAAATCTTTCACATAACATCAAATAAAAAATATCTATGTGAATAGATGTATTTTTCGTCAGAAATCAGCCAATTTATTTCAAATATTTTTTTCGGAAATTATTTGTTTTTCTATTCAACGAATTATATGTGCTTAATGCGCTGTCCTCGTTTTCTTAATTCGAACTCTGTGTGAAATTCGAACTAAACGCGAAAATGTGCATACACACATATATCCATAAAGGAATTCTTCAACAAACAAGACACACTCATATATAACTATTACATATAGAATGATGCACTGCAAACACACACAGACATATACTTACAAATACACAAGCAAATAAATAATAAATGCAAAACGAATACAAAACCAAAAAATTAAAAAAAAAAAAACCAAAAACAATTGTATAATTAAATATAATCTTCAATATTTTCTGGAGCAAAACCATTTTTATATAGAATTTTTGTAAAATTTTTATTAAATATTAAATAAAAGAACAACTTTAATGCAACTATTAAAGTAAATAATGCGTATGCAATAAAATCTTATTAAGCTTAAGCAAGTCTAAAAGAGTAGAAAAAATATATTTCATAGAAGAAAAAAGAGTAAGAAAAAACTATTATCAAATTATTGAATAAAGAAGTGCAATAATATATCATTATTACAAATAAAAATATAAAAATAAATTATATGTGGAGTGTGAAGTGATGAAGCATAAGCAACAACAAAATATGCATATAATTGTATATAAATCTACTTGGTGACGCTGGTCGGCGACATGAGAACAAAAACAACTCGTAATGTGCGAAAAAAGAAAGCGAAATGGCAATAAAGAATAGATTTAGCCAATAGCTAAGCACTTAAAAGTTATAAAATTATTTAAATTTTTTATTTATTTATAAGAATTTTTCTTGTAATTTGAAAAATTACTTAAGTCGACTTAAGTTCTTTGAGGTAATTTCAGTAATTTTGATTATACATACACGGTAATCAAAATTTTAAAAATTAAAAATTCAATAAATTTTGAAAATTAAAAAAATTTAAAAATATTTAGAAAATTGAAAGAATTTTGAAAATTGAAAGAATTTTAAAAATTGAAAGAATTATGAAAATTCAAAAAAATTTTAAAATATTAGTATATTCAAAAAAATGTTGAAAATTTTAAAATTCAGTTTTTAAATGCAAAATTTGTATATTAATTTTTTTTTAAACTATTTAATTTAATTTAGTTTTTGGGCGTAAAGCTATTTGTTAAAAATGTGCTATATGAATTGCTTTCAAGTTAGTAAGTCATGCTAAAATATCAAATTTTTAATCCCAATTGAGTGACAAGCTGACCAAAGTCACACACATACCTACAAACACTATTTCAAAATTGTTGATTTTTGGTTCATTTAAGGCAGAGTTGTATTCTTGCGTGAAAATAAATTAATATGTGTATGTAACGAAAGAATAAACATCTTTTATAACATTTAAATAAAAATTGAAAATTAAGCAAAATAAAAAGTTTAAATATTTTATTAGGAAAATCCAAAAAAAAAAACCGAAAATAAAAGAAATCTTAGAAGACAAACGCGTTACTAAAGATCACAAGCGTTACACTTCAGCGCCTTTAAAAGCGGCCACAGCGTATATTTCAAGCTAAAATGCGGAGGCATGAATGTCAAAAACTTAAAAAAAATGTATGTGTGACAGAAAAAGAAAAAACTTTAATAAAAATAAAATATTATGCGAAATTGTATCATCACATTAGTTAAATCTTTTTAGACAAATTTTTGCTATTGCTTTACTAAGTAAATAAAATAAATAAATACAATGTAGTATGAAGAAAAATGTATAATGTACCAAAAACAGCAAACTAAAGAGAACCACTAAGCAAATTAGTAAGGAAAATAAAAATAAAAATACAGCAAATGCGTATATAACTTATTAAAATATTAATAATTATAATAAAAGAAAACACGTAAAAGAAATCAATTAATGACTTGTATCATGTATGTATAACTAAATCGATAGACATTTTCTAGAATTTTTATTGTTATTGTATATTGGATATGTTTTTTTAACGTTCAAATATCGAAAGTACATAGCTACTTGCATACATACATACATAAATATATATAAAAATAAAAAATCTACTCGAGTTTTATAATGTGCATACATACAAAGCAAACACACATATGTCCTGTATGGGACGTGGTAGAAAGTGTTTTTTTTTATATTTTAGCCAATGATAAAATGTATGCATAAAAGTCATTAGGTTTTTTTAAAATACCTACATATATATGAAATATATAATAGACGAAGGAAATATGGTGAAAATGTTTGTAAGTAGTCGCTACAAGGTTGCTGTTAAGCGCGCTGCGAATAAATATACATATATATGTGTATGTGTGTGTTGAGCTGAGACTCAAAAAAATAAATAAGATTATTCAGACGCACACATAAATATGTACCATATGTATATATGTATATATATACCACGCGCCTATAGAATGGCATATTCGTTTCTTATTTTCTTAAAAAAGGCTAATATTTAGAGAGAAAAAAATACATACATACATACAAACATAAACGATTATAAAATAATATATAAAATCGTAGAAAATTCAAGTTTTTTATAGATTTTTATACTTTTTTATACTTTACTGTTTATTAATGAACATTAAAAAAATATAAGAACCAAATGAAAAGTGTATGAAAATGCGCATAAACGCTGCAGAAAATGAAAATTTAACATAATTACAAATGTTTATAACTTATATAATTAAGCTTATAGCGGAAAAAAAGGTTTTAAATTATACATATGTAATTTTTTTTTTATATATTTCTTGCTTGAAACATACTAAAAAAATTTGAATGCTTAAAAAATATTTAGTATTCACCACGCTATGGCAACCCTTAAGCAAGCTTTATTTAATATGCTAAAAAGCAAAATAATGCTGTTGTTTGAGCTTGGTGGCATAAAAAATTGTGTTTAGAATAAAAAATATTTTTTGTTAATTAAAAGTTTTAAACGAAATTTTTTATTTAATTTTAGTTTTTATTTATGTTAATTGTTTATATTTTTTTTTATTAATTTTAATTTCTTTTTAAAATTTTGTTATTATTAATTATAATTTTTTTTATTATAAATTTTTTTTAGAATAATTTTTATTGCTTTTTAGTAATTTTAATTTTTTTTGTTTTAATTATTAAAATGTTATTAAATTATTTTAATTTTTATTTTGAATAATTTAATATTTTTTTGTAAAATAAACCGCTAAATTGTAATTTAATTACAATATGCTGGAATTTCAAACAATACGCTAGCAAGTTTAATGCTAATTTTATAAGAAAATGATTTGTATGCAAAACAATTATTATTGGCAATTATTAAAAAAAGTCAAAGCCAATTGGCTGACACAAAAAAATTAAATAAATATAACAATAAACAACGCTAGGTTAGTCCTTTTTATAGAAATTTTTTATATTCGAAATTTTTTACCTTCACACTTTGTTATCGTATGTATAAATTAATACATATCTATTGTATTACATATACATATACATATGTATGTAGAGAGAGCTCTTAGTTTGTAGTTGTAGTTTGCTATTAGTCATAATGTTTTCAATATTTTTCCTATTTACACGCATAATCACGTTATTAAATACTTTAATAAAAAAAAAAAAATAGTTAATTTTTTGTTGTGTTTGTTGAGAATATATATATGTACATACATGTATGTATATAAGTATATTTTTTGCTTGTTTATATTTTTTTAAAGACATTTTAATTTTATTAAATTGTCTAGCGTACTACTGCTATTTTATGGTTAATTAAATTGTAGTTATAATTTGTATTTGAGAATTTTTTATAATGAAATTTAAACGTTTTGTATTATATTTTTGGACAAGAAATTAAAACCACAAAAAAAAAATATGGTAAAGACTACAAAATAAAATGCGTTTTATTTCAAGGGTTTTTGAAAAAAAGTGAGATATTTTGGAAGATAGCTACCTTTTTAAAAAAATGTTAAAAAAAAAGAATATTTTTCTTAATATTTAGCTTTTATAACTATTTCTACTCTTCTTATTTGCTCATTTGTTCTCCTCCACCTATGTACTTACTTCCTTCTAATTTCTTTGAAATTTCATTGCTTGGACATTCAGCTACACACTTATACATATATATAAAACAAAATTGTGCTACTGTAATTTTCAAAAAATATATTAAATATACTAAAATTGCCTTAATAAACAAGAACTCTATGTACACATACATACATGAATGCTTATACATATATGTATAAAGTAATATAAATCAAACTAAATGAAATTGGATAAACTTACAAATTATGCATTCGAGTTAAAAGAAAAAAATAATAAGAGTAGTTGTTTTATACTTTCTATACTTACATAAAAAAAATCTTAAACAGAAATAAAATGGAGAACAGAAACAGATTCGATAACAGAAACAGAATTAGAGAGCAGAAAAATAATTGAGAACATAATCTAATTCGGACACAGAAACATGATTCGAGAACACCGACAGAATTGAGAACAGAATTTGATGCGGTAACAGAAGTAGTTTCTGGAAAGAAACCAGTACTATTAAAAAACGTTTGAAATGTCAATAAAAATAAAAAAGAATAAAATCTCACTTTAATTAACTAACATACTGAAAATGTTAAAAAAATCGTGTTGCAAAAACAAAACAAACTCTGAATTTGACTCTCGATCTTCTTCCTGTTTAAAAAGAGCAAATGCAAAATATTACGATAGTAAGCTATCAACAATACAATTTATCATCTACAATTTTTAAACAATACCTATTTATTACTACTTTTTCTACAAAATGTAAACAAACCGAAAGTAAAAACAGAAAAAAAATATATATAAAAATTCCGCGTTCTAAAATTCTGAAATTATATTAAACTGAGGTGAATAAACGAAGACTCCTGCTATAAGAGCGTAAGATATAAAAATTTAATACAACAATGAAAAAAAATTATACGCAAGTCAACAATTACAAAGAAGAAAGTATTAGAAAAATATAATAAATAAACCCATACACACATAAAAATGTTAAAATGACATATGGTAACCCTTAAATATTAAAGGAAAAGTAGTACAATTTCTCCTTCATAGCTGTAGCACAAAACCCCAAACAAAAACAACATAATAATAATAAAATTAAAATAAAAAAGTAAAGTAAATTTAGTAAAATGTCAGTATGTAGCATGAATTATACGCAGCACATGGTAATCCACTTGTAAATTAATCTAATAGTTTACAGCGTAAAAGCAACTTAACCAAAATCTAATCCAATCTTAAATAGCTAAACACAGGCAATACCAAGCAATTACAATTATCACTATCCATAATTAAATATTGCGTTTATATACCTAAATCCATATATACATACTTATATAATGTACTGTATGCTGAGATAACTTCGAATTTGCCTTAAATTTTTTTATTCTATCCAAATGTAATGATTAATAATATAAATGCCAGAGTTGCCAGTTTTGAATGTTTTCATTTCCAAAACATAAAAAAAAGCAAAAAAAAACGCACTAGTAAATATTTATAGCGTAGTTTTGGAAATTAACAGTTTTTTTTAAATTTTTTTAACTAATTACAATTTCTACTAAATATACGTAGAAACTATGCTGTTGTCTTCCATACATTTCGTAAGCGAAATATTTCAAATTCACATAATTTCATCTTTTTGAATATAGTTAATTTTTTTGTGATTTGTAATTTTTTAATTTTGAAACATATATCTTGAATAAATTTTATTAATACCTAAAATTTAGTAGTACTCACCATAGGCGTTTAGAGCCTATTTAGAAAAGAGAAAGCTAAGCACAATTGAAACGAAATCATTAGCGTTAAAGCTTTCAAAAGTCCTATAACTGTACATCTAATCGACATCCTGAAAATAGGTATTCAATTCAAAATATTGAATAAGTAATGTCTAAAGCTGATTTTAACTTTTGATTAATTGCTTTATGACTATACCTCTTGAGGTCTTAGGAGGAATCCCGTCGAAAGTTTTCATGTATGGCAAATTGCAATAGCTAAATCGAGTTCGCATTTTAAGATCATCAGATCAGAGATTCACAACAGTTTCGATCGGATCTATATATAGATCGATCGCTAATCATATCGATCACAGTTTAAGCACAACACAGTTTAAGAGTCCAGATTGAATTAATCAAAACTAACTAGACGACGGGCTAACGAAGATATATGACTCAGTCTTTTTAGAAACTAATTTGGAAAACTTTAAAAAGGAGTAAAACCAGGCGGAAAATTTAGGGAGAGAAAGGGAGTATAAAACAAAAATTCTATATGTTATTGCTTAGTAACTTAACATTTTTCAATGGCAATGAAAACACTGATCTGACAAGATCTTGAGTTGTTTCGCGAGAGTGTTTAGACAAATACAACCATTAAGTGCTGAACACATAGGCGATGACAAGCGACAGGCAGCATCTGTCAAAAATTAAAATACCCACGTTGTATGCGCACAGTTATTTAGACAGCGGCACAACTTCACGGCAGCAGGGTTGAAGTTGTCGCTGTCGCTAAATTAGACCCAGTTCTTATGTTGCCAACGAAAATGGGCAGCTGTAGTGTTGTCACTAATATGTGAAATATAAATTTATTCAAAGCACGAGCAAATGTAATGTTATTTTACTAACAGGAGCATCAAATAGCACTGATATATTATTTGTAATAACAATTGATAATTTAAAACAATAAATTTTACTTTGAACAAAATATTTAAATTTCATTGAAGTAAAAGGTTTTAGTACGACAACAACAAAATTTAAGACATTAGCTGTTTTATATGTTGCTGCCGTCTTCAAAATGTACAAGAAGCTGGCTTCAAGATGACATTTGCCGACCAGAAAAATTCGCTGTTGTGCCGTCGTCTTTGTGTTCAGAGCATTAGACGAATAAGAGGGCACATAATAGGAGAGAGTTTCTTTGGAAAGGGTTGCTCGTATAATTTTCTCATTTCATTGTGCTTACTCTCTTATAAAACAATTGCTGCTTACTGTGGTGAATGCCATTGAGCTGCTACTTAAAATTTAAAGATGCTTTATTTGGATTAATTTTTGATTTTTCAACGCAAATCAGGTCTCGCTTTCAATACATTTATTTTATTCTTTAGTAACCTTAAACTTTTTTTTATTTTCCTTTAATAAAAAATTAACAAAACTATATTTTAAGAACATTTTTATTAATTTTCTTAGAATATGAAACACGAGGTGCATAAAACAAAGTCAAGACGTTACCTTAGAAAATCGCAACCCCTAAAAATTATCCTTATTATATGTGCTTGCATGTATCCATACTTTCATATCCACAAAAGGGTTAAAAATAAAAGAAAAAATTAATTGCATTAAATTACATAAATATACATAATTAAAAAATCTTATGGAAAGTATGAGAATATATGAATTAATATAAAATATGCATTGTAATAAAAAGTTGCATAGAATATTTTTTGAAGATTTTCATAGCACAATTTTTGTGAGTTACGAATGCATACTTTATTATTACAAAAGATGAGTATGCATACATACATACATATATACAGGCATACGTATATTTTTTATTTGATAATTTGTAGCTAGTGAATCAGTAATGAAAAAAGTTTAATGAATATAAAATATAAATAATAAATAAATACACACACACACTCATACATACCTATTAGAAATTAGAAGTAAAAACAAAAAAAATTAAGAAAAAAATGTAGACAATGGGAAGGATATTGCATTCACAACTTGTTTATAATGAATTAGTAAAACAAAAACAAAAACAAAAAACTTACCCTAATTGGATGATGAATTTGGTACCTTTACATATTGACTTACTAGAAAATATATTATATAATATAAGTAAAAACATAAACAACTGTTTAAAAACTAAAAATATACATTAACGTAAACAAACATATTAAATTGAGACACAATGTCAATGGTAAACTAGAACAAAAAAAAAAAAATAAATAAAGCAAAACATAAAAAAAACAACTAGAAACCCTAAAAAGTATTACTTTGGCGCGTCAACCGATTAGTTCGTAGTATAACAGTAGTGTTGGAAACAAAGGCAACAATGGAAATGCATTTTTAATTCTGGATAGTATTGTACCTTAATTGCATTAACAGTTATATATATATATATATACATGCATATTGTATATATACATATATTTAAATTTAATTGGAATAATAATGGAAACTTAGAAAAATTAACTATAATTAGCAGAAAATCATGTAAACACACTCACACAGCGCATAAAATTGCAAATGTGTAATTGCAAAAACAGAAAAATAGTTGAAAAATAATAAATAAAAGTCATATAGAAAAACAGTCAAGTGGCAACACCGCAATGCGTCGAGTGGCACCCACAACTCGTCCTTCGATGGAAAAAATTTACACAGACAAAGCAGTGAAAACCAGCACAGTAATACAAGCAAAAAAACAATAATAAAAAATACCGTTATAACAGAAATTTTGCAGCTAAAAAAAAGCAAATATTTGTATGCAAAAAAAAAAATATTCAATATAAAAAAATAAGCGAATGCAGTAAACAATTTCAAAGAAAATAATTATAAAAAAATCAAAGCATGTAGAAAGCTAAGATTTGCAACCAACTACCCTTAATGACAAGTAATTCCTTTAGCAAAATATTTACGAATTCACATACATACTGAAATAATGAAATAATATACATGCTTTAATATATAAAGTAAAAAACAGAAACCAAAAACAATTAACTAATTACAACCAAAACAAAAGAATGAGTAAAACAAAGTAGTGTAAAATAATAAATAAAAAATACAAAATAAAAAATAAATACAATATATTAATGCAATATAACGAGTGTCAAGCATGCATGATATCTATTATGGAAATATTTCTTTTTCATATTTTATATAATTACTTATATACACACAATATTACAGAATATTATATATTTCATATACGAGAAGCAGAAAATAATCTTAAATATACTGTGTATTATTTAAATAATAGTTGAGATATTTGTAATTATTTGCAATAGAAAAAACCAAAACCAAAAAAAAAAATAACAATAACATAGTGAGAACAACAAATATTGTAGTTTTTTTCATTCTTTCAAATAAAAAGCACACATTGGAAATAAAAATGGAAATTTAATAAAAACAAAAATTGAAAAAGAAGATTACATTTTTTTCGCCGACTAAGTGAAAGCATACAATGAATTAGATGTGATTTGACTTACTACTATTGGACGCCTACCTTTTTTATAGTAAATGATCTGAAGAAAGCAATTGGCCCACATTTGCACAATTCTGACTGCTGATATGGAGTTTTTGTTGTTGGTTGTGTCAGGAGTGAGAGAAATCTTGCATGTGTTTTCGAATTCTTATTCAGAACTGTTACCTGTATCACATTTAGCAGGCATTTAGCGGAACTTTACCATATATTAACTGTCACATTTTCAGCGATAAATGTTTATTCATGTTAAGCCAGACAATTAGATTCCTCCCACTTGTACGGTCGACTTAACTTGGATTCTGATTTCTCGGTGTTTTCAGGACTGATTCAGAAATATAACCATCAGCAACTCATTTTGATTTAACAAGGCAAAAATGCTAATATATTGAAGAAACTTCCAATGAAATCCTTCGGTCTAAGCTACAAATTTGTAGGATAAAGATTCTGCGAAACCCTCATAAACGAGTACCGATCTCGAAATTGACGATGTTTTCAGAGAAATTGGGAAAAAAGATACTATGACATAGATGAAACCACATGTTAGATATTGTTAACAGTATTAACACTTTGGGCATTTGTAGTGACTACGAAAAGAAATTACATAACAGAGAAGGTATTGTCCATTATAAAATTTATTCTTTCGTACTACTTTCCGAACCAGTTTTACGATTCAAAAAACGACTTTGACGAACCGAAATGTCTCACGTTGCTTATTATTTACCTTTACTGATGGAATATTTTTACTTATGCCCTTGGCAGTAAGCTTGACCGATTATATGCAATATATCTTTAGTCACTACGCAACCTTACCACGGATTGGAACCTTGGATCGCAGTTCTATGAAATTCCATTGGCCGCCACAAATTTTACACCATTGTTTAATCCACAAGAAAAACAAAGTCACATCTTTATACCTTTAATTTTTTTAACCAATTTTTAGAACAAAAAACTATAAGAAAAATTCAAATACGGCCCGAACCTCGAGATTGAAGCAATACAATTTTTTTTACATTCGTCGCGGTAAATTCTTGATTAGTTTGTAAAATAACTATACTAACGTATAATCTGGTAGAGTTAGTTAACCTAGTCATTGGTAAGGCCTTAAGATACTGATTAGAACACTTGCATTATAGACGTTGTTCTTCGCTAATTTTGCCTACATAAATCAACCAGAAATATTAGATTTTCTAAAAATACAGATTTTGATATATTTCTGGAAAGCTATTATATTTTTATTAGAACTTCTTTGAATATATGGTAAGAATTACTTACGGGTTTGTGATCTTTATATCTGGTTGATTTTTGAAATTTCCGGTGTCGGAACTTAAAATTTTGCTCGTTCATTCCACTAAACAACAGAGGTTGTTTCTGTTGGAGCAGAAAGGATTTTAAAAAATATTTTTGAGCAATGCCAACAAATTGACAGTCTTTTCGTGTATATAATCAGGTCCGTTCCCATGAAATAGACTGTCGAGACTACTGTTTGAAAAAAAGGGTAGTGTTAGAACAGTTCAAAAATTAAAAATGAGTAATGCTTTCACCTTATTTCTTTGCAATAATTTCAATATTTTACAACAAATAACTGTTACAATATTCCAAATCGTACCCTCTCACAAATAAATAACTTTTTAGAAGAATATAGTAAATTTAGATACTAAAATCAATACTGAATAACCGAAATAAAAATTTAACAAAAACACACATACATACATAGAAGTGTTTAAACTGGATAACTTAAGCATACACTTAAAAGAGACACTTTGGAAAAGAAAAAACAATGGAATTTTACTTTTTTACATTTCTGATCTCATTCCAAAATAATAGAACCGAAAAAAAAACTTAATAAAAAGCAACAACAATAGCAACAGAAAGCTATTGCAACAAAAAAATGAGCGTAAATCGAAACCTATTTGACACAAAATTCCAAAACTACACAATTACCGAATGTAAGAATAACCATTAGCAACAACAACAAATATCACAATGATGTGCTTGCAATGTGGCCACAGAAGCAAAATTCAAAAATATGCATGTAACTAACTTGTACACAAAATGAAAATTTTAATTTATGCATATAAAGATAAAATATATTGTAACAGTACATGAATTTTAAGAAAGAATATAAACAAAATAAAAGTTAAAACAAAAATAAACAAACAATATCTCCATTTAAATAATAAAACAAATACTTTTTTCTGAAATAAACAAAAGTTTTTGGCTATTTTATTTTATTTTTTAATAAAAAGGGGTTGAAATTTAAATTTTGGTTTTGGGAGGAAAATGTGAATTTTATGAAGATTATGTTTAAATTAAGCTACAGTGGTTAAAGACTCCCCTCTTTTTTTCTTTTTCCTTTTTTTGTTTTTTTTTTGTTGTTATTTTTGTTTTTGTTTGTTGTGAATTTTAATACTTTTTGACGTAATTATTCCACATTAACCTAAATGTATCTCATACTACCTTTTATTTTCGGAAAACTGAAATATTTTGAATATAGTTATTTATTTAGTTGCATGAGCAGCATACCAGCGTCTGTCGCGAATCTCAACAAATTATGTGACCCCCTAACCATACCACTTCCAGAGTCTCATACCGTGGGATTCCTAATTGCTTGAAGAGTAAATTTGCTAATGAAGCACATGTGCACAAAAGATGCTCTATTATTTCGCTCGCGCCTTGCTCTTGACATTTCCTACAGTCTTTTCGAACTCTCAGACTACAACCAGTCAACATTGCAGTCCCTTCTATCGTGTGCCAGTAGGAACCTCGTGTATTTCTGATCTACCGCTATACACATGACTTTTGCAGTATTGCACCCCTGTCGGTCGTTCCATCGCGTTTCGAGACTTCCTTGTCATGTTTGTGTCTAGATCGTCATATAGACAATGCATGGGTTTATCAATGTCGTCAATACCAAATTTTTTTATAAATCCATTAGATATTTGGAAGCGACTGGGATTTTTCTAATTGTCCTCTGCCCTCTATTTAACACCAAGCATACACTGCAAATTTTATTTTGATATCTTGAACAGGGTAACGAGCTTTCTGTCTGTCGTGTATATACGCGAACTAGTTTCTCAGTTTTTGAGATACCGAGCTAAAATTTTACACACGTCCACGGAAACTATAGGATATAGCTGCCATACAAATTTATCGGTCGAAATCAAGGCCTTGTATGGAAAACGTTTATATTTGAAAATATATCTTCCTGACATTTTTCATAGATTTTTGTCCAAGGCCATCCTACAATCCCCGAAGTACCATAATGTTCAGATCGGACCACTATAACATATAGCTGCCACTCAAACTGACCAACTAAAACCTAAGACAAAGATCTTCATAAGAGATTTCATATGTGACATAAATCACTGTTTCACTAAAAAATTATCAAATCTGGAAAATATCAGTCTGTGAAAGGGATTAGGTTTTATTTTTGTTTTCACAAATTTCCCAATCTTCTCTAACCTTTTTTTGCCCTTTGGCCAAAGGTAACATCCTGTTCGAAATGCAGGCCAACTTAACCTTTTATTAAGATAGAATAAGGAGCCAGTGCTATTGCAGCGATTGAATTCAGCAGTCGTGTTCTTACAATATATATATTTTACTATTATCGAGAGCATACTAAGGTTCTATTTTACTAATGCATTTTATAAAAAAGTTCCTACTGTTTAATAAAATTAAACACGCTGCAGATATGACGTTTCTTAAGTCAGCGATGCTAAGTCTGTAGCTGATATGGTTACCTATAGTTACTACACTTGGTAGAAGTGCAATGCAAATTGTTTCGGGCGACTGAATGAGTCTAATTTTTGGACGCCTCTGGCTTTAATTATATTTGTTCAAGCCCTTCTCTGGAGGGTTATATATTCTATTCTATAGACTAGATTTATATTCCGTTCCTCTCTCGGATGGTTGAGTTTATTCTAGCACTCGGAAAGTTCTTTTCCAAAAAAGTAACAATTTGAAATGGAAATGCGCAATGCTATATTTCTAGGATAATATGAAGGAATAGACCACAAGCTGGTAAAAAAAAACTCTGTTAAACTAAACATTAAAGGTACGCTTTATACGCTCTATCTGAAATCTTAAATTTTTTTAATACCTACGACTTTTAATACTAAAATTGTGCGCTTAGTAATTCATTACCAGAGTTAAGAGGTTTATGTTGAGCGGAAAACTATATTTAAGCTCTCCAATTTCTGGCAAATGGGCAACTTTGTCCACATAAACTTTTTCAGTTAATGACATTTGAATTTGTGCTTTGAAGCCACTTTCACAATAAACAAATAATTTTCATTTGATATTTTGTTTATAACATATTTGCTTGTGCATTTAGATCGGGCAGCATCGAAAGCGTTAGTCCAACTAGTTCGGGACCAAATTTAATAGCAGCGCTCGCAGGCAGCGATACACCAACGGTTGGTACTTGGAAATTAATTAAGGGTAAAGTTTCACAGACATTTGAGGATATTAAATCGTCGAAAACTACCACACAGGTATTATCGGCGTCCGTCCCGAAAGGTGAGCTAATTTTAATGTTTCCTTTTTTTTACATAAAAATTTAATGAATTGGTTATTTCTCGTCAAATCTTTGCAGTTGAGAGCCCACGACAATATTTTCCACAACAAATAAACGATCCAGATTCGGATACCGAAAATCCGACCACACACTCTTCCATCAGTGATGATTTGCTATTCGATTTAGAGCGTAAATCGCCGCATTTTAAAGGTGGTGACTCAGATTCCTCAGCCGACGGCGAACCCCTGCCTGAAGGTGAGGTGGAACGTTCCAGATTGCGTCGCGGTCTAGCCAATCTCAAGTCGAAAGTAAAATCTAAAACGCAACATACACACCATCATTCTCATCAATCGCATTCAACATCACAACAACAGCCTGGTCTCGCAACAGCAGCGCTCTCATCGGCTACAATTTCCACTGCATTCCAAACAGCTGCTATCAAGCCAATGAAGAAGGAGCCCGCTGGTCCTTCACCTGTGTCCTCAAACACCTCACTGCGTGATGCATTAATGCGTCGACGACGTCCTTCGCCAACGGAGCAAGCCGAACGTGCAGTCGCCGTGCAATCCGCCGAAAGTCAGCCGACAGTGACGGAAAAAAAGACGAGCTCGAAAATTAAGAAACGTGGCATAATCGCTGGTAAGAAGGAGGTGGAAATCGAGTCGGGTGTTGAAATGATGGAAGATACTTTGCCAACATTACCAAAGGATGCTGCTGAGAGTGCCGAAGAGCCCAAAACTTCTTCACGCAATCGTTACGATTTGCACTTACATTTCGATAAGAATAGCACAAACAAGACGACACCCCCACAAACGGAAGGTTTACCAGCCGATGCGAAGACTATTAAGCACCAAAGTGATTTGGAAACTTTGAGACATGCCGCAGAGATATTACAAAGAGAAAGTGATCGTGAACGCGCGCAGCATTTACAACCAAAGAAAAAATTCGCAGCTACTATGCCCATAAGTCGCTTGGCCGTGCTCATTGTAGTGCTGCTCTTGCCAGTTCATGGTTTTATACGTGGTGTACTTGCCTGTCTGATGAGTTTCGCCATTGCCGATTCGCTAAGTGTATTGGCACGATCGATTATTTATAAATTCTTTCAACATCATCCCGAAGGCACCGATTTCGAGATACCAGACTATACGAAAATGCCTATTTGTGAAGTGCCGGCAGTGGAGGAGCACAAAACAATTAAATCCTATGCCGTAAGTACTTGGCCATATATATAATATATATAAAGAATTGATAATTTGTATGATTTTTGGTTTAAAAAGGGCGCAAGAGTGCAAGCGCGCTATTACTAAATTATTTTGGGTTTCATTAATTAATCTCGTTTGACGGACTGTTATATGGGACAAGTAGGAAGCAATGGGCCGATTTCATCCTTTTTTGCTGAGATAAAGGAAAACATATTATTAAGACATATTTCATAATAAGATTTGTTCAGTGTCAGACATGAACCGATTTTCGTTAGCCGTTGTACGAACGGACAGACAGGCGGCACGCATATTTCTTTTTGAAGGTTGCAAGCTTACAATTAACCAATTCGAACTTGATTACCCACCGATTCCAATTTTCACAAGAAAATTTTGTTTAGCGATGAAGCTCACTTTTGTCTCAATGGGTACGTTAATAAACCAAATTGTCGTATTTGGAGGGATGACATTCCATAAGCCATTGTTGAGACGCCGTTACATCTTCAAAAAGTTTGGTGAGCTCTATGGGCAGAGAGAATCATTGGTTCATATTTCTTCAAAAATGAAGAATTGTTACAGTCAATACGGAACGCTACAGAGCCATGATTAATAACTTTTTCGTGCCTGAATTGGAGTATGTGGACGACCTTTTTAAATAATCAATTTATTGAAGGAAACTTATGGTGAGCGCATACTCTCGCGTCGTGGGTCTTTTTTAATGGGGTTTTATGAAGTCGCTTGTCTATCAGTATCTCAAAAATTATATATTTTGGTACCATAAGGTTCCGTTTTCCCCAAATTAGTTGCGTTACATAATAAATGCGGTTAGTTCTATTGTTTCATTTTGGAATTATGGTCGCTCTAACATCTGAAATGTTGTTTGAAGCTCTCTAGCTTTTCGCGGAGTCTGCGAGTACGGATGTAAAGGTAAATCTTTACGAAAGTTACAGTTTATAGATGTTTTGGAACCATTCGAAGCGTCAAAGTCAACCGGAAGGACATGTTGATTAGGGACATCGAAGGACCTATTTTATGGTATGGAGGTTTAAAATTAAGTTTGGTTAAAAGCGGTTATCCTTTAACTGCTTTCGACCATAACAGTTTATGGGATGTGTGTGTGGTCATTATCAAAATTTCTTCATTTTCACACTTTTCTATGTTTCGACTGGTTTGTGGAGTAGAGTATATGTATGCATTAAACTAAGAAAACCGATCTTAAATTACAATTTTTCTAAATTGATGACAAAACTATATGTTCTAAATATAAAGCTAATCAATGTAATAAAATTCAATTTTACAGGGTTGGATGAATGAGATTTTCAGCTATGATCCCTTAACCTATCACATTACACAAACCAATTCGGTTTATCTACGTCTCGACGGTACCTACCTACGAGTTTCAACTACAACAGCACGCATACCGAAGCGAATTATGTGGAACGAACCACCCATCGACATAAAGCACGTACACTTCACCAGCCATCGTGTGTTCAATTTGCTTGGTTGCAATGTTGAACTTTTGCCATTGGGATTGGCGCGCAAGAGGTACACACAAACCTACATATGTATACCCATAAACCAAATATTTAGTTAAACAACTTAATCTATGATATTTTCAGGTACTTCAATCGCAAGTATCCGATACAGCTGATTATTAAAAATGGCGCCGAAGAGGAGACTCAGCAAGAGCCCTCGGAAAATCAATCAACTCAATTATCTGCACGAGGTAGTAAGTCCGATTTGACGTCGATGGATAGTAGAATGTCACAAGTTTCCAGCGATATTTTGGAACAGTTTGGCGAATCGAAAGATAAAGTGACCACCAATCTGCAGGATATAGATTTCGCCGCTACTGTTATGAATGCCGATGTGAGTTGCGAAAAATTTTAGTGTATGGTTTTTTTTTCTAATTTTTTTTGGTTGTATTATCTATTTTTCTTCACAGTTACAACAATTGCAAGACAACACACTAAATAACGATAGTCTCATACCATGCGGCGACGAGGTGCGTTTGATACTGTTTGCGCGCGGCGATCGTGAGAAAGAGGATTGGTATCGCCGTTTTGTGGCCGCCAGCGAGGGGGACGTGCACGATCAAATGTTGCGCCTGCCAAATCTGAAATTCGTAGATGATGCTGAATTGCAGCGCGCGGCGGCAAAGGCGGCACAAATGCCTTTGGATCCTGTAAATATAATTTGTAAATATATTTATTATATATTTTTTCAATCTTCTTAACCACAGCGCGATAATGCGACACCTGAAAATGAGAATCATGCAGAGGCGGAATCGCATGTATTACCGCCGGATATGGCGCCGCCGTTGATGGTTGAGGGTGGTAAGCTGACGAAAGGTGAAACATTCAAAGACATTCCAGACGACATGGAAGTGGTGCCTTCGCCAACTGATGCCTTCGAAGGTCTACTCATGAGCTCGTGTGCTGCACGCAATCCACCAGATTATATACGTTTTATGGCTATATATCAGGTATGGCAACTGGCAACTGATTTCATTGCTTAATTTAATATCATACCGCTAATACAATAATTTAACAGTTTTGTTTATTTTTAACTGAGCATTATTTTTATTTTAATTAAACCAAATTTTATTTGTATATTTAGAGCAAGAAGTCAACAGACCTCCTTAATACCTATAATTGAGATTATATATATATATTATATATTATGTACATATATATATATAAATATATATTCCTTAGCACCTACATGCAACATAGGGCCTCATATTTGTTTATTAAGGTTTCGTTTATCAAGAGACATAATATGAATTTGATTGGTCTTCTGCCTCCGAAGCTGGCAGTTATACCGCCTTTACGCGGTCGGCAGAACCCCGTTCGTAGAGAACAGGAGCTACCACGGGAAGTTGAGGTTGACGTTTGGAAGGGATAGGCTATTTTTGCGCATCACTCTTCCTTATCGAAATCAAGCAGCTTCGAAAGCTTTACATAAATTTTTTGCTAGCTAGCTAGATATAAGTCTAGACTTAGGTGACCATATTTGTACCGGCAAAATCGGGGGCGGTTTTTTTTATTCGTCGATTGTTTCCATATTATAGTTCACTGAAAGTCGTGACAGAGCAAAAAGGTGAGAGAACAACAAATTTTATTCAATTCATTCTTTTATTTTGAAATTCTACGCGCGGAACGGCCGGGACGCTTAACTCGGAATCCGGACTGTCACGGCCAAATCTAAACGAATGGTCAGCTAAGTCTAAACAGATCAGACTCCCAAACATTCCAACAAAGGTTTAGACGTTCGATAAAATTCTGATATTGAAAAGTCGATTAATTCTACGATTGTAAACAGTAAAAGAGTTGTTGGTGTTATACATTTTTCAAGGCATAGTCTAAATTTTGTAGAATGTATAGCTTTTGTTAAAGGAGCAGTTGTTACTAGTCAGTCATTCGCTTCCAACTCAGTTGTTAGTTTAAGGGAGTCTCAACTACGTTCAAAGCAGACATGTTAAAAATTATAATTATTCTTACTTTATTTAATATTAATTTACCGTAACCTGATTATAT
This sequence comes from Bactrocera oleae, assembly GCF_042242935.1. Taxonomy (NCBI): domain Eukaryota; kingdom Metazoa; phylum Arthropoda; class Insecta; order Diptera; family Tephritidae; genus Bactrocera; species Bactrocera oleae. The sequence goes on along the minus strand of NC_091540.1, from coordinate 59,160,808 downwards.
TTTATTTTTATTAAAATTGATTTTTCTTTCATTTTTAAGAGCGCTTGCAAAGATCCCAAAATACCAGTGCAATTAAAACAAAAAACATTGGATAAAAGTGAAAAAGTATGCTATAATTTTTTATGTATGTATGCTTATTGTATTAATTTTAATAATTATTTATTAATATTTTTGAATAATATTTGCTTATTCTTTAAATTAAAAAATATTTGAATTTTCATAAATCTTTTTTTTTTTTGTATTTATTTTAAATATTTTTAACAATTTTTTTTTATCCACATTAATTTTAAATATTTTTCTTATAAATATTAATTATTTTTGCTGCATATTATATTGAAAGTTTTGTATTATTCACCATTTTCATTCAATTATTTTTCATCGCCACTGTAGACACGTCGCTCCAAACGCAATGCTAAAGATTTGTGGAAAGGTATTGATCAGTCGTTGTTCTTGGGTCCCTCTGGCAGCGTTGTTTGGGCTAATGTGTTAATTGGACGTGTACTCTATAGTTGTCTACATGACAATATGGTTAAAGATAAGATTAAAGAATTACTACAGAAAAAGATCAGCGCCATAAAGGTGAGTAATGGATTAAATTATAAGTTTTATATAAATACTAATATGAATATATATGTTTTGTATGACAATTTGTTACTCTTCTGTTTATTTAAGAATAACTCTCATTTTATGCTAACAATATCGTTTGAATCAGACACAGAAATAAACTCTCAGAGCTCAGTTATAATCACTCTTTTTATCTTCCTTCAAGTCACTTAGGTCTGTCTATATCTAGGTATTTTTAGCTAAGAATTCTTTATTATATAATTATTAAGTTATACATGTACTGGGTAACACGTCTGATGAGCTTGCAATTCGAATATTTTTCGAAACTGTATCCATCAGAACAGAATCTTTTGAGCTTTTTTCTGCTAACATGGTCTCGCTCACCACAAAAGGCAGGTGTACCTCTAGTAGTAACTCATTGAATTGTTGAAATCGTATCTCTTGATGCGTTTTTTAATTATCCTTACCAACCATAACATATTGGGTTTCGGCAGTATTATTGTTTCGAGTCACATCCAGTTACGTAGATCGCCAAAGTTTTCTTTGTCATCGTGACCATAATTTATAAAAAGGATTCTTCCTAATATTCTGTGTAGAGGGTATAAAATAGACTTAGTCCGACTTAAACGATTTTTCATAAATATTTACATAAGTACACACTTCTCCCACAGCTTCCATCCTTCATTGAAGATGTGGTTATCACCAAAATTAATCTCGGCGACACACCACCACTCATTCACCGCGTCTCACAACCTATGCTGGATGAGCGTGGCACTTGGGTAGACGCCGACATTACATATGAGGGCCTGCTACAGTTAACCGTTACAACCAAACTGAATTTGATGCGTATTAAACAACAAAAACGGCCCATAGATCCGCTCAATATAACTGTGCCGAATACGGTAAATACCGGTCCGAATGCGCCAAATGTTACTAATTTCACTGTCGTACCACCCATTGTGATTGCCGACGCTGAGGGAACTAGTAGAAGCAGCGCAAATGCCAGATCATTCGGGGATGACACTAACAACGCTGATGAAGTCTCGAGCAATGTTATATTTGACAGCGATGCAGAGAGTACTGGTGATTCAGATACCGATCCAGAGAGTTTGAATGCGCCCACAGCGGCAGGAACCACACCGAATATTGGCACATCATCGACAACGGCAGGACAAGGCTCACAAGCCGATGGTGGCTCAGCTGCTGGAACAGAGTATGTATTTCTGGTGTTGCCTGAAAGTTGGTTTGGATTTCAATAAAATTTTCTTTATTATTATATATTTACAGTTATCACTTCATTCCCACGGCTCCAGGCAATGCGCGTCGTATTTTTCGCATAGTAGATCGCATTGCCGCTTCGAATTTCTTTCAATATGCCACCGATTTGCCGGTGGTACAACGCGCCATTGAGAATATGAACACGAATATAACGTTGCGTGTGGATCTGCGCGGTCTGGTTGGACGTGGCGTCATTAACATTCCACCACCGCCATCCGATCGCATATGGCTGTCGTAAGTGGATTGATATTGTATGGTTTTAAATGACTAATATTTTATTTTTGTGTCTATTTTTGGAGGTTTTTCAACACTTGATAATAAATTTTCTATTCTCTTCCCAGCTTTCGTGGTCCACCACGCCTTTGGCTATCAGCAAAACCGGCGTTGGGTGAAAAATCTGTCGACTACAGCATTGTGACCAGCATAATTGAGAGTAAATTGTGCGAAGTGGTGAATAAGTTTTTGGTTTATCCCAACATGGTCGATGTCACCATACCGTTTCTGGGTCAACCAACCTATGAGTATTTGCGTGGTGAAAAAACCAGCAAGAAAACTACTGAATAGATGTTGGCTTACAAAACCAACTGGTTGCACATAAAGTATTTTATTATGCGGCTGATTGCATATCTTTTTACAGCAACAATAATTGTGTAAAATTTTTTTTATTAAAAATGTCGTGTTAAACATTTCTCCAACTATTTTTTTTTTTTACTTTTTATACATTCTCGGAGTTATATACCGTTACTTATATATTCGTACAAGCAAATAGCATCTTTGTCGTGATAAACAATTTCCAAATAAACTATAAAATATTTACATATTTATTTATAAGCTGCAATTCCATAAACTTTACATTACAAACATTCATTTATTATATAACTGAATTAAAATTCACAAGTTATAGAAGATTTATATAATTAATGTTTATATTGAACACAAAGTAGTTAGTAATAACAAATCTCGGTTTTTTGAATTTATGTATTTTATGTATACTATATAAGCCGTTATTCCATGAATTCTACATTTCATAATTTAGTTAAATATATTATATTATATAAGAATTGTTTTTATTTTTTTGTAATTTTTTATATGTGGTGAATAGTGGTTATTAACAAATAGAACACGGTTGCTTGTGGAAAGCTAAAATAATTGAGAAGTTTAGAAATTTCTGGGTTTTAAATTATATTTAAGGCTTCTATGCACATATATGTACATATATAAATTACATATATATAATTCTAAAAAATTACCAATAATTGTTTGGCCTTCTTTTTCCATAAGCAATCGCCTTTAGAATTAAATATTAAATACAAAATATTTAGTTTAATAAACTAAATAAGCTCCATCTAATTTTAACTATTTATTAAAATTTAAGTGAAAAAAAGAACAAAAACATGAAATTATCCCACATATAGGAAATGCTTTCCGTAATACATAATATAAATTTGTGCAAAATATTTGTTTTTATACCCTGAACAGAGTATACAAGTATATAGTTTGTGTTTGTAACATTCAGAAAGAAACGGCGGAGACCCTATAAAATATACACGTGTATATAAATTCTCAATGCGAAGAGCTGTGTCGATTTTGCCATGTCCGTTGCCTGTCTGTATGGCCGGGTAGTGCTTTAGTTTTTGAGATATCAATATAAAATTTTGCACACCTCGTTTTCTTTCCAAGAAGCTGTTCGCTTGTTGGAACCACCGATATCGGGCCACTATAGCACATCGCTGTCATACAAACTGAACGATCGGAATAAAGGTCTTTTTTATTTGACAAGATATCTGCACGAAATTTGGCATGCATTATTATCCAAAACAACGGTGTAATCTCCGAAGTTATTATTTAGATAGGACCACTATAGTATATAACTGTCATATAAGATCATTTTGATCGTTCAAAATTAAGTTTTTGTATTTATAACTTTCTTGTTTGACTTAACGAAATTTGGCATATTGTTCAGGGCAACAGTATAATAACCGAATTAATTATTCAGATCGGACCGCTATAGCATATAGCTGCCATGAAGTTTAACTATTCAAAATCAAGCTTTTGTTTGGAAAACTTTTTAATTTGTAAAGTTTATTAAAGCTTTGGTGTAATCGAAGTTAACGTTCTTTCTTTTTTTATACTGCACAAGTTCGATCCATCGTGCTCAACTGGTATTTGAATTTTTTTTATGAAAGTCACAGGGTTATTATTTAAAACCACAACTCTTCTGTTTTCTTTTTATACATTTCTTTATTACTTTGAATTATTTTGTTAAATACTTGGTAAACTTAACGATATTCTGCAAATTTATGGCGCTATACTGTTAATATCGAGTCCCGCTTGCAAAATTCTAAATTGTGAATATTATTAAATTCATTATCAACGGCAACCAAGGACTCGTTCCACAGTTGTATTTTCTTAAACTGTCAGTTTTATATTGATAGCAAATAAATCAGGTATGACGTGGCGTATGAGTTATGTGTGAAAAATTATAAATTGACTAGTACGATAGGAAAATGATAGAATCCAAATTACGATTTCTTTAAAAAAAAAATGCAATAAGCTAACGATAAATAGTTAGCAATCGCTTTTGCGAAATATTTTCCAATTTAATAAATATTTTTGTGGGGCAACGTTCCTAGAATAAACAGGCTGTCGAGCCATTTTTAATTTTGTATGCATATTTTTATGCACAGAATTTAGGCAGATATTTTTTGATTACACACCTTTTCTACTTAAAACATTTTCTATTTTTCCAATATGTGTAACTTCATAGAAAGAAGTTGTAGAGCTATAAATGTACAGAGTATACACTAATAACCGCTACTATATAATTTTGAATGAGTGCTCGATTACGTTCGAATTTGCTACAAAAATGCTGCTGACACTCAAATATATGTGCAAAATGTTCAAAAGCAAAAGTATTTAAATTAAAAATTAAAAAAAAAGTGATTTTAGAAATGTATTTTGACACTAAAAGCAACAAAGGAAGGGTCGCTTTGAAATAATATTTGATATAGACAAGTCGTCCAAGTCATAAATATATATTTCAATTATATTTTGCATAAAAAATTATAATTTATGTTTATACATAAGGTATTAAAAGCGAGAACGGTAACTTAGCGAATATTATTTTTGTAATAAGAAATAGAAAAAACGCAACAATAGTTTAATAAAAAAATTTAGTTATTATTTATATTAATTGTTTCAATAAAACGTATACTTAATTACATAAATGTACAAAATTCCAGTAATTTTCTTAAACGATACCTATCATACTATTTTAAAAATATAATAACTTATAATTCAAAATATAATTTGTAATCAAATGTACTTATATCTTCCTATAAGTATTTAATGTATTGCTTTCGAACCGATTAAAACATATCTCATATTCCAGGGAACTGAATACTTTATGCTTTAAATGGGTTTAAAATCGAAACAGAATATTTACTTATATATTCGTACAAAATTGGGTGGCGATTATTTCCATGTTGATTATTTTTTGTAAACACCACTGAAGGTTTCAGTTTTTGACCTGAAAAAAAAAAATTATCCAACGTAAACAAGTTCTTTATTTTTAATATTTGCTTTTCCCATGTACGAGTATTTAATATTGTATTTTTTAATACTTTGCATTAGGTGTGCCCCCCTAGTGTGACAGCCTTAAATCACGTCGATTTTTGGGAATTAAAAACAACGTACTATATCGATTGTTTTGGAAGTTTCAGGGTATATTTATACATGTTTCAAGAATACACAGTGACATTTTTGGAAAAAATTAAACTTTTTTTGAGTTATACGAGATCTCCGACGACGCTAAAAAAAGGCTAAAATTCCGGCCTTCTCCGTAGATGAAATGTAAAAATAAAAAAATTCTCGCTAAGCTAGAAGACAATGACCTACGATCAAAAAATAATTAAAAAATTTACGAAATGGCGGCGGTTTTTAAAAAAAGTTGAATACTAGCCCAAATTTTGGTCATTTTTGGCCTGACAAAAAACCGATGTAGCAAGTTTGAAAAATTATGTACAGAACAGGCAAAAAATTTCACGATGATCGAATCATTTGTATTCGAGTTATCACTGCAGAAAAATGTTGTTTCGAGGTCCACACGTTTAATAATAAACTGTTGGACCGGATTGAGCTGAGCGACTACCCTTTAAAGGGCCGTAACTCAAAAACTATTTCAGATATTTTAATATGTTATTTTTAAACTTTTGAAATATGAAAAAAACTCGATTGTTTTTTTCGAAATTTCACACTAGGCCCCTTAAACAATTAAGTAGGCCCATGTAAATCTACAATTTTGAAATCATGATATTCTAATACAAAATATAGCGCTGTACATAAAAGGTCTTATTAGTTTTTTCCATAAAAACATTCCTTTAAAAGTTCCACGCAGTTATAGTTATGGATAATATATACTGAACATTCATGCAAGTGCCTAATAAATTCTGTGTTGCTCATACGACATGGTGTACTGAATGAATGCTGAGTCAACTGATGTACAACATAACTTTAAGTGGTGTTATTTTATTTGAAGGCGTTATTTTATTGTAAAAGTTATGCAGACATTTTTTGTACAGCGAAAGATTATGTATTTGAATATGGTTTATTAAAATTTGTAGGTTTACTTGTAAAATGCAAATTACTGAAAATTCCCAAGTTATATATATGAGAAAATAAACACGATTTAGGCAGGGTATAAATTAAAAATAAAGAGTTTGTTTACGTTGGATAATTTTTTTATGACAAAAATTGAGAGGCGTTTAAAAAAAAATTAACGTGTTAAATAACGGATACTTTAATACATTCATACATACAATTGTATTATATACAACTTATATATTTATATAATTTAAGTATGTACGTAGTTTGTTTGTTCACTGATAACTGAAAACTATTTCCTTAAGAACTTTTACTCTTCTTAGCTCGCTCTCTCTTTCTCTCTCTCAAATACTATAAACTTTATTCTTTTTCATTCCGGTTCAAATGTTGAAAATAAACTGAAATAGAATATATATATAAATAAATCCATTCCAAAATTTTAAAAAGATAACAATTAAATAAAAAAGAATTATGAAATAAAATAAAAAATAGCATAGAAAAAAGTATGAAATAAATAAAAAAAAAAAATTAAATAAAATACAAATTAAAAAATTTTATGAAAAAAAATTATAAAAATAAATTTCCAAAATTTTAAATACCTATAGATTTAAGTTCATACATAAAACACATACAAGAATAAAGTTTCAATAATTTATGACAAGTTGTTTGATAATTTAATTAAATATGGTTTTATGGCATAAAAAATTTAAGAAATATTTCAAGTATTTCTCATTAATTATGATACGCGGAGATCTGGTATAAATATACATATATGTTAAATAGAATTATTTAGTATAATTTAATTTTAATTTTTCTTCCATACAAATAGAATATATATATAAATAAATCCATTCCAAATTTTTAAAAAGATAACAATTAAAGAAAAAAGAATTATGAAATCAAAAAAAATAATAACATAGAAAAAAGTATGAAATAAATAGAAAAAAAATTAAATAAAATACAAATTAAAAAATTGTATGAAAAAAAAATTATAAAAATAAATTTCCAAAATTTTAAATACTTATAGATTTAAGTTCATACATAAAACACATACAAGAATAACGTTTCAATAATTTATGACAAGTTGTTTGATAATTTAATTAAATATGGTTTTATGGCATAAAAAATTTAAGAAATATTTCATTTATTTCTCATTAATTATGATACGCGGATATCTGGTATAAATATACATATATGTTAAATAGAATTATTTAGTATAATTTAATTTTAATTTTTCTTCCATACAAACAAAAAAAACGTACGCATAAGCATACATACATAAGCATATGCATAATATGTGTGTATTTTTACATAACAATAAAGGAACTTATACGTACACTCTTTCTGTGAATTTCTACATAGTATGAACATATTAATTAATTCCGTACAAATATATGTACTAAATAATACAATTTTATGTATATCATACATATAAGACATACATACATATGTGTATTAGTTTACAAATAATTTTAAATAAACAGTCAGCTAAACCAAACTATTGATTTTCTGTATTTACTTTGATATTTGTTTTTATTCGGGGACAAAACTGGGCCTAATTTCTTACTCTTACTACTTCAGCTATTGAAATATATCTTGATAGAAGATGAAATATTTGAGTAATTTTCTACATTTTGTGCTTTCTGAAGATTCGGTCTATTTTGTATCTACATTGTGTTAATATTGATTTTTGACCGATCGAAAGTGTTGATTGTCCTTAAACCTGCGAAAAGATAATAATCATTTAACAAAATATTAAATTATATAAGCATTTACCACTTTAAAGTATATAAATCAAGCACCAATGCAGATACTGGAACAAATAGTGCCTTAAAGATGTGCAGCTTATCGTCTAAAAATGATTGAAATCGGTTTGCTCTGGTTATATAGACCCGACTGTCGTGGATCAATATAGTGATTTTCGGTGGTTGACCCGAAATCAAAGTTTTTAATTAAAATTCAGATGAATTTACGAAGTAACATCAATATTGCAAATATGTTGGATGGAAAAACACCTCTCCGAATTTCTGGATCAGCCACTGGTTATTATCGACCTTACGCTTAACTTTATCCCATACATATCAGTCAATATGTGTAGTAAAAGTAACCATCTCTGACCAGTAAATAAATAATGTTTTGTAAATTTGTTGTTTTTGTTTTTCTTTTATTATATTTAATAATGATTCAATTTTTACAATATTTCACTTTTCACTATTGAACTTCAAGAAAACTACGAATAGATTTACAAAACTTAATCTACAAAAAAGTTTCGTGTACTTAGTGATGTAAGTAAATATGTATGTGTTTGTATGTGAATTACTATAAACACAGCTGACAGACATGCTTCTATATACATGTTTACATACTAAATATGTATGTAGATATGTTTTCTAAATTCTATATGATCAATATTGCGTACCTATATAATGCAGGTATAGGTATATAAATATATATACAAGTATATATATATATAAATGTATATATATATATGATAAACAACATCCATAATAAATTTATTGTTAAATATCCTAATAAAAAATGTTCAAAAATTATATTAAATTCTACGAAAAATTTGTTGACTCATATAAAAATGCTGAAATTCCTCCTTTACTTTGCTTATACATATTATAAAGATATTTGAGATATGTAAGTATGAGGGTATTCACAATACAGATTACAAATAATTTTTGTTTTGTTGTTGGATAAAAACTGCTATGATTTAGTTTTATGCTGATTTTTTGTGAGTTTAAAATTTTAAAATTTAGTTTTATACTTTTCAACTGAAATGGCTTGCAAAATAAAAATTTTGTGACCTTAAAACTATGCAACTAATTTGTTGAATAATAAAAAAAAATTATATGAAATTACTTTTTTCCATTATTTTTCGAGTTTTAGATCGCTCGGATTCTGCATTTTAAGTAAAAGTGACGCGATTTTATATTTTTTATGTAGAAAACAAGGTAAACAGGTATACAGAAATTATTCATTTTGAATGTTAACAGTTATATAATTAATTTTATGAATTTTTTATGCAGTTTTAGGCGCACGGTTGAGCTATTTTCAAATTTTTACTACGGCAGCGCATAAAAAAATTAATTAATATGAACAATAAAATAGTTGCATACTTTTAGGCAGTCATCAAAAATATTTGAATCATATAAGTAGACATTTAAAAAATTTTGTAGTAATGTATAATATTTTTCATTGGTTTGAATTTTTTTATACAAAAAAATCTATGAAAAAATTTTATAAAAAGCAGTTATTTCAAATACTAGTCGCATAAAATTTTAATAGAAGTGGCTCTGAAGCATGTCAACGGGCTTAAGAAATATTCGAAAATTTTAATTGACTTTATGTAAGGGTTAAGTATTTTTTTTTTTTGTGTAATAAAAATTAATATGTTCAAATTTCAGACGAATGTAAAAATTTATAACCTCTAAACTTATTCGGCGGCATTCATTTACAATTCATGTACTTTAAAACTAAAGAAAGCCAAAACTTCAGTAAATTGGTTACAACATTATAAGCTTGACATGCACTCTTTTCGAATACAATTTTCGAAATTTTCAAATTTTTGTGTGATTTTCTATTTTAGTTTATGATTTTCGTGTAAATGCTTAGCTGAAAAACATGTTCTTATTAATTTTTCATTTCGATATGTTCTACAATTGATTTGTGATGTATAGTGTGGAGAGATTCTTGCTTACTTACTAGGCTAAACGATTATTACTAGCAAGTATTCAGAATTTATACTAAGATAACTAAAATCAAGTCTTAGTTCGATTTCTTGTTATTATTATTATTTTATATATATTGTATATATTTTTTTTGCTTGAAGATTTTTTACTTGACTATGCAAGTATGCCAACCTTCCTTACTAAAGCAGGCTTTAACCCAATAAGTTCTTGCTCACTTAATTTTAGCGCATATACTTTGCCATTTGCATACTCTTTCAGAAGCAAATTTTTTTACCTATTTTTTTTCTCACGTGTTTTTTTTTAACTATTCATAAATATATAACAATAGTATTCAGAGTTCGAATAGTTCATATCCATATGCGTAAAGTTATGTAAAAGTTTCAATAGAAATTTACAAAAATGTCTGTAAACTACTTATTAAAAAAAAAAAGGTTTCTACAAAATTTGTAAAACAAACAACTCAACAATATAAACAATTTACGAAAAGAGACAGAAATAGCTTCTCATAATTGTCGAAGTCTTTTCGTCACAACATCTTATTGCTTCACTAGTCATATTTGGTGCAACTAATTGGCTAGCTTTGCATGGGTAGAATCTTAAAGACGCATGCCATGGTATTTAGCGAACGCCTTGCACAGGCAGAATGCCAAAAAGATGGCAAACAAATGTACAATGCCAACGCCCAGCAGCACGCCAATAATGATTTCGCGATGGGAGATAATCCAGTCGGTGAATACTTCATAGCAGCCCTGAAAGCAATAAAAAGAAATATATTAAAATTCAAAAGAAAAATAATTGTAAGCAATTGCATGATACATTTTACATTTTTGGAGTATGAAAAAATTGCATGGAATATTTCTACTATGTACAAAAAAAATTGCATGACATATTTCTAAAGTATGCGAAAAAATACCATGATATATTTCATACATGCATGTGAAGTCGCATATGACGTGACATATTTAGAAAATGTATCAGTTTCACATGTAATTTACCTTCTTATAAAAGCTGTTGCTCTCGCTAGGATTTATCACACAATCATCGTCACGTGGCAACATTTGGCTTACATCCTTAAGCACACAGCAGGCTTCGGGTAGCGTGCGATTGCCCTTGTTGCTGACCCATGCTAGTGAGGCATCGAAGTCGCGATAGTCATTCACGCCACAGCAGCTCATCTGGCTCATCAGCTGATTCCACATGAGTGTGACAGCGTCCATATTCTCGTGGGTGGAATAATAATCGGTAATGGTGGATTGCAGGAAAGTCTTGGTCTCAGCGCGCGCCTATAAGCAAACCAAAAAAATTAGTTATTGTGTTGGAAAAATATGGCAACTACTAGACAATTATAGGAACCTTCTCCTTGTAGAAAGCAGCCAAGCCGCCGGCGACGATTTCGGCAATGAGCAACAGTATCATAAAAACACCATACTGAAAGAAAGAGTGAAAGGAATATTAGACTTTGAACAGAAATCATGTTTGATTCAATTGATTTATATTCAAAACATAGACATTTAAATAGATATAACTTTTTTTCTAAGTTTTTTTGTAAAAATTTATAAACTTTATAAATAAATGGTACTGTGCATTTAAACCAGATAAAAAATTAAAATAAATAAGGTTGCCACATATTCATATTTAGGTTAAAAAATTTTAACTTAAAAATGAAATAATTTTTGGCTGTACGCAGCAAAGAAAACTTATATTTCCGAATATTTTATGGAGACGCCACCTTATTTAAAATATTTAAAATATTTTTTCAATAAAAACGTTCAAAATTTGTATAAAATTATAAATATTATATTAAATCAAATGTGCAGGAAATGTTAAATATGTATAAATATTTGACTTGGCAAAGGGTTGCCACCTTTGTAGAACTTCTTTTATGAATAAACTTAAAATTCAAAAACTGGTTCAAAAATTAGAAGTTTATAAAAAAAGCCTTCTTATAAAAGGAAATTATGTAGTTGCGTTGCCACCTGATTTAAAATTATAAAATAATAAACTTGTTATTAGAGAATGTGCCACAAATGGCTAGAAACGTCGCAAAATGTGTAAAAAGCAATGGTCAATACTTTGAATAAATTTTCTTACTTTCGCATTCAAAATAAGTATTTCATTTTCCCAAACCGGTATACCTGTTATGTATATTTAGAAGCCTGTTTTACTTTAATTTCAATATTGATTTCACTTCATTAAGCAATGTTATTGCCTTAAATTATTATACCCTAAACAGGGATATACCCTAAGTTCGCCACGAAGTTTGTAACAGCCAAACGGAAATATCGGAGACCATTTGTAACACCCAGATTGATAAAGTATATATAAATATATATCATTAGTGTGACGAGCTGGGTCGATTTAGACATGTCCGTCTGCCAGTCTGTATATGCACTAATTATACCCTTAGTTTTTGAGATATCGATTTACAATTTTGTACATACACTTTTCTCTCTCAATAAAGCCGCTTATTTAGGGGAACCGCCGATATCGGAATAGTATATATAGATGAATATTTTTTTGGTTTTAAATCAGATAGAAAGACAATATTTCGATTAAACTAAATTTTGATTCTGAAATTCCGATAATGCAAAATGGTTTGCATCGTCAATAGATTACGTATACGTCGAGTTGATAAGAACCGAATTAGGATTTGGCGTATAAAAATATGAGAAACACAAATGAAACCAACAAGAGTGAGTGAAAAAAGAGAAAATATGTATGCATTGAATTTATTATGAAAAGGTGACATAACGGATTTTTCTGGACTTTGTTGAGCGGTGCTCTGTAGGTCACTTCACTATGCACTTAGCCTTACACTTAGCAGTGCAACGACCAGAGTTTTAATTTTTTAGAAGATATATAGTCTGTACAAATCTATCCATGTATATATATTTTTATGACACAATTAACTACTTAGTGATGAAGTGATTAATTTACAACAGCGAGGCTTCGGAGTTGAAACGACCTATTAGCGACAAAGTGGCATGTTTCTGTTGCCTCAAAGTGCAGTAAATTAAATTTCTGTGTATGAGCATTGAAATCTTAAATGGAGCAATTACATGCCTCCTTTTGCGCGCTGTCAATGACAAGTTGACTACTAAAGCCGCCACAACCGAACCAAACCAGCTTTAAGCAATGTAATTTCCAAGGCATGTTGTTGGGCGGAAACAACATTCTTGTTGTGGGTAACTTTTTAAATTACATTGCGCGAATTGATAAATAAAAAATTAAAACAAAAAAACACTCTGTTATAAAGAAAAATTGTTTACACTACATATATGTAACGCATTTTGGTTGTCCAGTCATTTGGAAAAATGAAGCTAATATGCGTATTTTATTAACAGCGATTTCTTCGATGAGTCTTTGTTATACACAGCTATACAAAATTTTCGACATGGTAGCTAGGGGTATCGACAGATTGAAAAAAATGCAAAATTAACAATATCGATCCGTAATTCGATTCTTGATTTTTGAAGGATGCAGTGAAATCAAAGAGTTGGATGCGTGAAACAGTAAATTCTTCAATGGCGACCGTTAAAAATGCATTTAACGAGCTTTAATGTGGTCGCACCTTGAAAGTCTTCGGCGTGATGAGTGCCGCCTAATTTGGCGAAGAAAAAGTGAGCTCTTACAAAACCTCCGATGGCAAAATTGGCGCTAACTACTGCAGTGATTCCGGTCTTCGCCATGAATGTAACCTAAAATAAAAAACCTAAAAACTTATTTGAGATGGTCTCCACATAAAAGCCTACCGTCGGTCAACTTCAAGCAAATTAGGCTCAAAAGATGCAAGTATTTTTTACTGATTACGAAGTTTTTAATAAGCACAACGACAACATCTACGCAAAAATGTGTTGGTTTGGTGGAGAGTCTACTGTAAAGGTGTTACATTTTTTCCCTTCTGTGAAAAAAGGGTTAAAACTGGGGCCACAGTGTACCAGCAGGATGTTTTAGAAGGCGAAGTAAAACCATTCAACAATATACTCTTCCATGGAGAGCATTGGATGTTCCGGCAAGATTCCGCTCCAGCACACAAGGCAAAAACCACTTAGCAATAGCTTAAAAGCAATATTCCTGGTTTCATAGCTGCAAATGGTTAGATATCTGGAAGTCTATATTTTAATCCATCAGAGTTGAAGAACATGGCCTATCGAATACCTCACAGAAATTTGGAGTGTCTCAAAAAAACTATAGTTCGAGCAGCGTCGTCAATACCAATAGAAACTGTGCGTGCTGCTCATCAATGGCTGAATCGTTTGAACGTTTGTGTGAAAGCAAAATGTTACCAGTTCGAAAAAAATTTGATACATCGCTCATTTATGCATTATTAAATAAAAATAACTTATAATATATAATAATACTTATAACGTATTATAATTACATTTTTATAACGGCCTGAACTAGTAACAGAACTTATGGCACTATCAAGTGGTATCCAAAAAATGGGTCGAATAAGGTTTATATGTCCAAACAAAATACTACAAATCTCATATATAAAGCGAAAAAATTTCCAAAATTTCCCACAATAAATTATAGCTGATCCTATATCTTTTAACTCAGTATCTTATAGCTACATAAATCATATGCAGATATTTATAAAATAAATAAAATATTTAATCGGTTCGGTAAGCAAAACGTAGCAGAAAGACCTTCGGGTTTTCCCCACCATAAACCAGTACGTAAGTATATTTTGACAATTGCACTCATCTATTTACAAATTTGCACATTATATACAAATGTGATAACGGTAAATATAATGAACATGTAATCACAGGCAAATATAGTCTGTTTAAAATACTTAATTGCATTTATGTTTATACTTCTAACTGTAACAAATGCATTTATAACGGCTTTATCAAACAAATGAGTGGTCCATATACCCCAACAGCGTATATTCTATTCGTATGTATATACGGAGAAAAGTATTAACATTTGTTGACTGATAACGTAATATGATGTTAGCGACGGTATTAAGATGAAACTCTATAATTTTATAAAGTCAGTTCTCCGTGAGATCTCTTCAAAAGCACAGTTAGCATTTCGAATCATCCAAAGCGGTGTTGAGCCTCACCGAGTTTCGTCTTTTGCATAAATTTAGTGCGAAATTTCTTGAAAAATGTTTGGATTGTGTAAAAATACGGAAGGTGTCTTCAAATTTGAATTTCGTCGACAATTGCTGGCTTCAGTATGCAGTAAGCCAAAAAAATGTAGTTTTTCAGTGCTTTCTAGAAGTGAAGTTACATTGAAAATTGTGTGGAACTTTATTTCTTTTGTAAAATTTAACAGTTGATAAAATGTTTTTTTTTTTTAGTTTTTCAAAGGATATGTATGTGCTTAAAAGCATCTTCTTCGAAAAATTTTTGAACAATTCTAGTGTTGAAAAAAAAATTTCTACAAAGTGTGAATTTCATTAGTTCAATAGAGCCTTTGGAAAATTATGGCAACTATTGTAGTATTTAAAATTTTTATACCGTTATGTGTGTAAATGTTGTGTAATACCAAAAACCGGTAGTGGTGAAAATTGTGTTTTTGAAGTCCAAGTTCTTCTTTAGTTTTTGTATATAGAAAATAAAGCCTTGAATAAAATGGGATATGCTATCCGAACTTACTATGCAGTTCAGCATAACTATGTGGTCAAATCTCTCTGATTGGAATTGAAAGTTAGCAATGATATATGCGAATTTTTTAATTCAAATATTTTGTTTCAAAGAAATTAAATTTTAGTTTTGCAATCCAAATTTTGGGATTAAAAATTAGATTTTCTTTATTCATTCCCGATGTTGGGATTAAAAATTTAAAATTTTAATGCTCTAGAGTATTGAATAAGACGGCTTTGTGCGAGACCTTTTTTAAAAAAGTAGGAAATGCGGTACGCAAACGGGGAAAAATTTATTCTAAAACAATTTCTTTTTTTTATTTTTAATTATATGC
Organism: Bactrocera oleae; assembly: GCF_042242935.1. NCBI lineage: Eukaryota > Metazoa > Arthropoda > Insecta > Diptera > Tephritidae > Bactrocera > Bactrocera oleae. The sequence continues at coordinate 59,144,735 of NC_091540.1, read as the reverse complement.
TTGGAATTAATTTGTTTTGATTTATTTTTCCATCCGGTATTTGGGATTATAAGTTTATTTTTAATTTTTTTTTATTAAAATAAAAGAAAATTATTATGCATATGTATTTCATTATGGGATTAAAAAATTGGTTGGTTAGTCCCAAACCCACAATTTATTTAAATTTATAATCCAGTTTGTTGGACTAACAAATTTTTTTTTAAATAAACAAAAATAATTTATTTTTATTTCCTTATACCGGATTAAAAATTATAAATAAATTTTCGGTTGTGGGATTAAAGATTTAATTTTATATTTGGAATTAAATTTTCCGGTATTCGGGATTAAAACATTTTTTTTATTTTTTCTTATTAAAAAAATATTATATATATATAGTATTAAAAAAATAAAAATTATGCATACTTATATTTCAATATGGGATTAAAAATAATAAAAAAATTTAATACCAAGCCCACAATTTCGATTTGTGGAGCTAACAAATTTTTTTAATAATTCAAAATAAATATTTAAAAAATTTTTTTTAAACCCACAAACCGGATTTAATAAATTTTCAGGCTTACGAGTACGGCTATTTATTTTTTCAAATACTAGTTTTCTTTTAGTATTTTTTGAGCATTTCATCCTTTAATTCACAAACTCCTACAAAAGAGATTATTTCTATATCGTCGCAGCTGGTGAAGACCTCACACCACTATCGAGGTGCATAGCTTGGTGCTATTCTGATGGAACGCAATTCCTCTCCTATTGGCTAAAGGGATTGCTTCCTTCAGACAGATCCGAATTAAGAGTTTGACCGTAAAGGAGCAGTTCTTAGACGACGTTTCCTTGTCAATCCCACCAAACACAGAGAAAAATCTGCCTGGCGGTCACTGTTTTGGCCGGCACACCGCGATTAAACCGTGACCGTTTTCGTTCGTAAGTGACTAATACTATCGCACTTATACAAAGCGCGATACAGATTACTAAAGTCATCTGTTGGAAAAATAATGGATTTATTTTTAGAAGATATGTAGATAGGGGAATACTACTATTGTTATTAGAAATATGTTCTCTGTGGACATGCGAAATATATATTTTAAATTATTATAGTATTTAGGTATTCGAAAGCGAAGTGAGCGCAGCACAAGCGCCCAATGTTTGAAGCGTCGATGTGTACAATGGTTGAACTAAAAAATCCAAATGTACTAAAACGGGAAAGCCTTAACAATGGTCATTATAATGCGTTATTAGAAGGTTTAAAGGAGGAAAAACTTAGGCATTCGTAGAGAAAGAGAGTGTAATCAAGACAATCGAGAAAAAACAAAGAAAATTCTACCAAAATCATATAAAAAGAACCTCAAATTGCGTTTGCATCCATGCTAGGCCAAGCCAGGTGCGCACATATAAAGTAATAAGAGTTTTTTTTTTGATTCAAAGTAAATTATTTGCATAGAAATAACGGTATTTTGTATATTGCTTTTATCAAAGACAACCTGCAATTATAATTATTTCAATTCTATAAATATTATATTTCCTGGAGTACTACGCAATTATACACAATACAAAAAAATTTTATATTTTTAGATTTATAATACGTCATATATTATGTATGTATGTAAGTCTAAGCAAATATTTGCTTATTAGCTTATCTACTTACGCGAGTAATTCACAGACAGAATTCTGGCATGCACGCATAGATATAAATATTTAGTTTTCTTGACAATTTACACGTAAATGCATTATTTGCTTATCTAAATTATCTTAATTTTACGCCAACTAGAAACATACACACATAGTTACACCACCTTCTATAACATTTACAGTTACGATCATAACTTTCTGCCATGGCTTCGGCTTAGGTTGGTTTTCGGTGATACTGGCAAAATTGCAATCACCCGCAGAGACTGAATTGGATTTCGTCATAACTGTAAATGAGGGTTCATGGATTGGCGGACTGTCATCGCTGGGTGGTGGCGTCGGTAATATCGTCTATGGCGTATTGCTGGATCTTATCGGGCGTAAAGCTAGCAACTATTGCCTAGCTGTGCCGTATATTGTGAGTAAATCTGAATGTATATATTTGCAGAAATCTGTATGCATGTTTAATATATAAATTTTTATAGGTTTCTTGGATACTCGTATATTTTGCACGTTCCGTGGAATATCTATATGTGAGCCGATTTTTAGCTGGTGTTACGGGCGGTGGCACTTATGTCATCATACCGATATTTATTGGCGAAATCGCTGAACCAAAGTATGCATATTTGTATATGGGAATTATAAACTTTAAGTTTTTATTACTTTTTGGAAGCTTCGGAGTACAATTTTGTCCATAGGTCGATATTACTCCCATCATCCTATCTGCATGCAATATATCCAAGCTCAAATTATGACTTTTTTCGGTTAGAATTTTATTTTGATTTTTCAATTAATAAATGCATCTATTTAAAGTATGAGGGTATAAGTAGGTCTAAAGAGCGAAATAGTATTTTCAAAAATAGGTTCATAGATGAGATAAACTAGAAAAAGCTGGCAGCGATAAGAACCGACACTTAAATAACTAAAAAGTATTTTTTAAGATAAAAATTCAAAATATTCGATTCTTATCTGAGCCCAAAACCACCGATTTCATTCTGGTAAAATCTGGGCTTGAGCTGAAAATATCCACTATATTATCGGCGATCGATCTAAATTAACTCTTATTCAACTGACTGCCTTTGCAGAGCTTCAATCGAGAGCTGGCAGTGTTGCCATTTGAATTTCCGCTGATCCAAGGGTCGTAAAAAGGTTTGTCAACACAAATCAGACGAGGTTTATGTCAAGCTTTCAACTATCAATATGACTAAGGAAGTTTTGTCAACAATTATTATTGATATAAATAGATTACCTAGTTTCCATTAGCATATCATAATATTTGATCCATATATACATAATGACTACTTCTTAAACATTTTATTCACTGTCTCTTTCAGAATTCGCGGACGCTTAACCTCACTTTTCTCTCTAACCTTAAATAGTGGCATATTTTGTGGTTATATAGTAACGGCACGTGTGCACTACCATTACATACCGATCTTCGGTATACTAATGCCGGTAATTTTTATGTTATTTCAAATACTTTTTCCGGAAACACCAATGTTCTTGCTACAACGTGGTCAAGATGAACGCGCTAAAGAGTCTCTGAAGTTCTATCGCAACTATGAACCGAAAACAAAAGAGAGCGCTACCCACTTTGAAATAGAGTTTGAAAAGCTTAAGACTGATGTAACCAGTCACCAAGCAAATACGAATACTGTAACCTGGCATGATTTCTGTAAGAGAGTAAAGCTCAACAAATACTTTACATTCTCAAACAATTATTTAAAATTTTCTCTCCCCAAATGACAGGTAATAAACGCGCTATGATTGCCTTCGGTAATGGTTTCGTACTTATGTGGCTGAATGTCTTTTGTGGCGCCTATGCCATACTCTACTATACTTCCAGTATCTTTGTAGCCGCGCGCACCGAACTACATCCAGATACCAATACCATTATTGTGGGCTTGGTGCAAGTCACCGGCGTCTACACTGCAACTATTCTGGTCGATAGATTCGGTCGGCGTCCGTTATTGATATTTTCTTGTGCGGCCACTTGTGTGGGTATGACGATATTCGGCATGTATGGTTATCTCTTACAAAACACCTCGGTCGATTTATCGCCTGTTAGCGCATGGTTGCCACTGCTAAATGTTTGCCTCATTATGTTCGTGGCCAATTCGGGACTTATACCAATTCCATTTGTTTTGCTCGTGGAGTTAATGCCACCGAAGGTAAGTAAAAATGTCGTTATTTGTATTTGCATTTATAAACTTAAAGCTTCTCTTTTCTGAATAGATACGCGCCAAAGCGTCCGCCATTTGTTTGTGCATCTTCAACATCATTGGCTTTATTCTAATGAAAATGTTTCCGATTTCTTTGGCTACTTTTGGCCTTTATTTGCCAATGTGGTTCTTTGCTCTGACAAGTGTTCTGGGTTTGGTATATATTGTAGTCTTCATTAAGGAGACCAAAGGCATGTCGCTCAATAAAATTGACCCGGAAACATAAGTGTTATACAAGTTATAAGTACAAAAGGGGGTTTTATAGCTATTAAGTGATTATTATAATAATAATAATAATAATAATAGGGGGTGATATTTGATATAAGTCTTTAAATAAACAAATCAAATTTCGTGTTTGATTTATAGTTTTAATAGTTCTCATGGAGATTTACCTGACCCTACCTAACTACCACGCCCATTCTCGATATTACGCTAACGTTAGAAACTACTAAACGTTCGATAACTGAATGCAATTACGAAGATAGTTCGTTAGCTAATATGTGGACCCGTTCACAAAAAAAATTAACACTATCGCTCTTCCCTAGGTGACTATTTATACTCGTATATATAAACTGCTCGACCCATTTTAACTAAATGTTGTTCACAACATTTGCGTTATATCCTTTTGTCGCAGTTTAGAACTTAAAACAGGCGAACTCAGTCTACAACCACGCCTACTTCCCGTATAAACCAATTTGAAATTCCATGTGATTCTTTCACTTTACATTATATAAACAGCAAGAAGATTTTGACTATGATTGGTGCAAATTCCTCATGCATAACTCATTCTAAACGCAACTTTTATGCAAAGTGAAGAATATCGAATGATATTTCCCCCAAATGAAACGTTGCTTCTGCCGACGAAATATATTTGAATTTTCAACAGTTTGCACTTTTCGCAACCTAAAAGCTGATATAGTGACTTGTAAACATGCTGTTGTACATTGTTATTGTTGCAAGATTGATTGGTTTGCTCCCTACTACCAATTATTTTCCTATATTTTATTCTTTTTTTTCGCATGCATTTACGCTCTTCACTTCACTCGTTTTGCAAGCAAAGAGTGTACTCTTACACCACGGGTACTTTTTAATTTTGACCTCAATTCCATGCCAAGCATTCGATCAAAATTTATGATAACCCTGTGCTAAATATTGTTGCTGCTGTTGACGGCAACTAAACGTATTGTACGTATTGCACAGTCGATGGGCATAGTTTTAGTTTTAAAATGCAACTTATGTTAATGCGTTTCGTTGCAACAGTGAATTTAAATGCCGCTCGAACACAATGGCGGCATAACGGGGGTAAACTTGAAAATTTAAAAGCAAAGCACTCAGCAAAAAGTATATATTTATACATAAATGTTTACGAGTCGGTAGAGATACATTTAGGTCTAGCGCAGAAATGTAAACGAGTAGTTATTTATGTACGTCTACGATAAATGCAGATGACGGTAATACAGTCCGAGTTCGGAGGAAACAAGCAACAATGGTTAGAGAAATATGCCAGTTTGCTTAGTGGTTGTCCCATCTTCCCACATATGAAAGTTATCAGTGATACATAAATGGCAATTTTTGTTAGGTTATGAATACTTTTAAGAAAGTGGGTAACTTCAAGCAATGAAAACGCTTTTCGACGATTCTAAGTTTACTAAAAGTGTAAATTATTAAAGAGACTTTGTATCATTTCATAGATGCACATCCAAAATAATTTATTTACGCTATAGTATCTGGGGTAACATCTGTCGCAAGAACTTAAATAAGTAAGTGACTACACTTTCCAGACCGTTTAAATATAACTAAAGCTGGGGCTATAATTCTCCCCCTTCATCAGTCGAATTTCCTTTGTCCAGTTTGAAAGGTGGGATCTTAGAGTTAGATATGTTGTGATGACCCCTACAATGTTACCAAATAAGCTTTTGCCTAAAATTAGAAGCTATTTGATCTGTTCACCATTAATACTACTCATTAGGTATTTTTGTGGTATGCTCTGTATTGCTAGTGTTAAAAGATCTGAAGTGATTCGCTAGGGCAGCTCAGGGGAGTTGTGTTCGTTGCTGCGCCTGAGCTGGAAACTATAAATTGCCAATTCGCAAACCGCTCTGCACACTAAAGAGGTGTCAATAGCCGTTGCATGTTTATCGATATTGAGTAGGCATATGCAAACACACATACATGTATAGTAGGGTGTAGCGAAAAAAAACATTTTTTTTTTTGATTAGCCTGAGTGTAAAATCTGTAGAATATAATAAAAGAAAATTTTTGGACAAAAAAAAAAATTTTTTTAACAACTAGAGGCAAGCAAAAACTATTTTTGGTTTAAACTCTTTATTTATATAAAAATGTATAAAAAATTTCCGAATGTTTTTGACTCAAAATGTGTTTTAACGCTTATGGAAAGCATGTTGTCGGTTAAGACTTTTTTTTAAAACTCCAATAATGACCACAAAAATTGTTTTTAAGTTGATAAATTTCAATTGGCCAGAAAGAGAGTCCCTCCTCAGCTTCTAGAACACTTATCAAATAATTTTTATGAAATACAAATTTTATCTCGAAATTTTACTTTAAAACTGACACCTCAGATGTTAAAAAAAAATTTTTTTTTGTTCAAAAATTTTCTTTCTTTATAATCTACAGATTTTACCCTCAGGCTAAGCAAAAAAATATAATTTTTTTTCGCTCCACCCTAATATATACATACAGATATGCATTTCTTGTAAGAAAAACAGTCATTTGTATCTACTTCAAAATGGTCTTTGATCGTTTGTACGGTAGCAGGCATTGAAATGGAAACACCCATGTGTAAATGAATTAATACTGTGTGTTTTGTTGCCTTTAGCCGTTAATAATATGAAGCAAAAATGTTTTTTTGAAAGTTTCGACACAAACAAGTCAATTTAGTAAACCCCCTTAATATTTTTTTATGCATATTTCAGAAGCTGAAATTGCAATTACTTTATTATATATGTACGTTTGTATTTAATACATTACAGTTTTGTTTTGCATTTGAGCAACTAATATTAAACTTTGTTAATAAAAAGCGTAATTAGATTTTCACTTACGAATTATTAATTGCCGTTATTTTACCAATCACTTATCGCTTGAATGGTTTTACTTGTTTACACTTGGAATTAAAATTTGGTGTAAACATTTAAACGAAAGTGTTTCAGATATGCAACAAAGAGCTCGAAAAGAGAGAAAAAGAAAGAGAGAGAGATAAAAACATGTGTTTTTAGAAGTATGAAGGGCGTAACCTAGATATAATATTCGGTTAGGTATTAAGGCTGATCTTTGAAACTGGACATTAAACTTAGACAGACACAGACAAGAACTGACTAAAAAACTAATAAAAATGAATTTGAAGACTCATGTATCGACAAATGGTCTTGAGCCCATCACAAAACCGTTAAGGATATTGATTTTGACTCCTGCTAATATACTTAGATGGCTGAATTTATGCTGTAGAAGATGTTTCAACCTTAGTCTCGCAACAGTTGATTAGAAAAGAAGCGCCCGTCATATTTCTACATCGACATCTTCGCCGAATTTTGTTTATGGTTAAAACCTGAAGAGCACTCTCTGAATAATAAAACACCAACCCGAGACATATTTTTCTTAAGACGATATAGTACACACGAGATCTTTAGTTATTTAACCAGAAAATAATATTATGTAAATATAAATGTATGCAAGATAGTACGATCTTTACGCAATCAAGACAAGTTAAAATTACTACATAAATTTTTAGTCAATAAATTACCATCATTTATCACAATGTATGTCAAGTTGACAGTGCAAGCGGCCTTCCTCATTATATGGACAATCTATATACTCGCATTATGTTATAAATCTTTATTACAGAGAGATGGTGTCGAACTAACTTACTTTCCCGTCAAATGCGTTTTCTAAGTTCGATTTTTGTGCTGGAAAAATTGTCAAATCAGGGATTTCAAAACAGCTGATTCGAAAAATGTGTTAATAGCACAGCACTAATTCCACATTTATTGGAAAAACCATTTACCCCAAGAAAATTATTAAATATTTTGACAAATTTTTGTGAATGTAAAAAAACAACGAAAATCTTTAAAATTAACTTCTTGATCAGTTGCAGCTATTATATCTCCTCCCCACAAGGAGAAAAGAAATTGAATGTTTGGATATAAATATTCGATAAACTTCAGCAGGTATATAATCTGATCACATTTGACTCGGACTGGCTCAGATTATTGCGCGTCCAAACCGAATCGATAAAAAAAAAATGTTTCTAAATTAGTACAACCCTTTGTAGGTTCCGGTGAGGTTTGATCTCCACATGTCAATTAGTGTATGTTTTGTAGCAGTGAAAAGTTGATCTGGTGATTTTTACCATGGAAAAAAAATTATCAACAATGTTGCTTAAAATTTTGTGTTTCTAATTCATCAAAAGAGAAATGCTCGACAGCGTTGCTGAGAACCCTATATTCACCAAACGCATCATTACTGATGACGAGACATAGGTTTACGAATATGACGTCGAATATGTTCAACAATCTAGCGAAACTGAAAAAACTAAATTCTCTGAAGGCACTGAGAGCCATCCCAACCGAGGCTTATAACAAGTGTATGGCAGTGTATTGTACATGAAAATGCAGTTTTTTAGTCAGTTCTGGTCAAATTTGTATGTTGAACGAACCGAAAGAGAGACTATGTGAGGTATTTGAAGCTTTAGGCATGCCAAAGGATTTCCCATATTTTTTTCGGGCAAGGATAAATTATTAACCTATTGGTTCCTAAAAGAATTTTTTGATGTTCTGATAAAATCAGTTTTCAAAATCGTGTGTAGTCGTTTATAACTGTTTATGCATAGCTCTAAGGGTTACCTGTTAAAGTAATGCACATGTGAAGAGAAATTTGTTTTAATTTGAAGTAAATATAAATCCTTTCTCAACCGCTCTTGGCTTTTCTATATTTCAGAGGGATTTTTTTTTAGAGACTGCATAATCATTCGAATCTAAAAAATATTTTAGTAGTAGGAACTTTAGCTATACAGAGGATCTTACTGTAGCAAGCAAGTTTGAAAAATAATGTATTTGAACTCAATAATTTTTTTTTGGATATTCAGATCATTTCTCCTTTTCTTGAAAACAGTTTTCTCCATTCAAAACTACACCGACTTATTGCACTGCCCTCAAATCTATCTAGCGCACTAGTAAGTTATTTTTTTTGAAACTAAATAAATAACAAAAGTAGCATGAATTTCCATCGCCAGCGACAAGTGGTCATTAAATATGCACCCTGACTTTTCCTTATAGCCACAGTCGACTACCACACAGCATTGGTAATATCTTTCACTGCCGTGGCTGTCTGCTCGTCTGCTTTGTGTGCCTATTTCGGCGTTTATTGGCCACTTGAATTAGCCATTCCCTGTTTACACTTGGCTGCGCATGCCCGCACGGTCATTGTACAACAACAACAATATTAATTGTTGGCAGAGTATCGGTGATAATAAAGCAATAACAACACCAAGAAAAAAACAATTACCTTATAATGGTTTGTAGCGAATAGCAACAAAAGCAACAACAACAACGATAAATCATAACAAATAATGTAAATAAAATTGCGACAGACGACTGAATTCGAGCCTTTATGCCAATCACCGCAGCAAAAATAACAACATTTACGTGCGTGTGGCAGCAACAAGTAAGGTAACATAAAAACAATTTTTTCTGTGGAAATTATATTTTTGTGGCCTAACCTCAAAATCACAATACACCGCTGCACATCACACTTGACTGCATTCGTTACGAAATGGCAGCGCAGCAGCAACAGCAACAGCAACAACAACTATGAAATTACGTGTAATAAATGCAGAAATGCTATCATCATGCCAAACAGCCGCCACCGAGCTTTGCTTGAGCTTTGTATGCGCTCTGCTCCACTATTATCGCGCTTTGCGTGCGTGTCTGTGTATTTCTTGTTGTTTTCTTTTAAACATAAATGATAGCTTGCTTATTCAGTTATGGAACACCATTGTTGGTGACATCTACTGATTTACGAGAGCACGTGACTTGGTGCGGAATACAGTGGCGCCACTGTTAGTGTTGAACTTGTTACTTCAGCGGCATTTGCTTTTATGAGCCGAGGGTGACCGACAAACCACAAATTGAATTGAATGAACGAGATTTCTTGAGTCATATAAAAGCTGTTCTTCATATGGCATTTTTACCATCTGGCAGTTGTTGTTCTAAATCGAGAAATAGTGAAGTTGATATGTATATACTTGCGCTACTATATGATAAGGTTGAAAAACCAAGGTTAGGATTTCTAAATCTGCATTTCTCAGAACACTATTATCGAGAATTACATTGCTCTTACTCTGAAACACAGTGGATTTTACAACATCAATTTATTTTTGGATGTAAATATTTGAAAATATTCACCGAAAATTTGAAGGTCATCCGGCAAATGGTTTCGGAGTTATGAGCGTATTTGTAAGAATTTTTGTAATTGATGTAATCGTCTGTCAAATCGAGTTTTACTTGAAAAGTTGTTTTCAAAGCCAGTGAGACAATTTTCTCCGAAACAGTTAGACCGATCGATTGGAAATCTTCACACGACATTCTTAGATACATGTATTTTCCCGGAATGATGAAAGGAAATAAGATTTTTGATAATAACAGTTTGAGCCACAAAAAAGGGTATAGTGTAAATTTTTTCACAAAGAACGACTTTTTTTGAAAGCCGCCATTTGCCAAAAATCAATATCGTTCGATTATTACCTGTTTGCATTTATAGTAGTAATTTTTTTTTCTTATGTATAAAATAAGACTGGTTGAACGAAAAACTGCTCTTGAGGGGCTATGATTCTGCTTCCATATACTTCTCGTCTTTTTTCTCCGAAAACATCTTTCTATTTTACTGCTTGAATTAAAAGTAAAAACGCTAGAGTTTTAGGCTCACAAAGAACCTCATATAAATTCTGATATCACAATTTCAGGTTAAAATTGACAAAAACTTAAATCCACTCTTGACAAAGACAGTCAAAATCCTCTCCTCTCAATAAAATTTTTACACAAGTTATGCCGTAGATATTTTTGATATACATATGTATTCTATCTCTACTGGAAAGCTGTTACCGTTAGGAGAAAAAACTCTTGTACTCTCTTTCTCTTCATCAGTCATTACTGGTACTGCTTGTCATTACTGATAAAAGGTTTACAAATATTTACCATTAACATACCATTAGCATAAAATTTTATATTAGGGATCCGCAAAATTAATCTTTAAAAGCCATGTTGTTATGAAATAAAAATATATGAAAAATATTTGTAAGCTGTACATAAATTTATTCATAAAACCAAGCACATCGAGATCTCAAAAAATTTCAGAATTGGGCATTACATTATATTCCTCTTGTTGAGTACCAAAGGTCGTGAAATGCATACAATTGGTATTATATATATGTATGTACATATAGGCATTTAAGTAACAGACGGGGTGAATATAATACCATTTAAAAAAAATTTAGACCCACGTTTATATTGAAAATAGTGTATTTCCTGCTATAAAGGATAAGAATATGAAAAGAAACATTTGCAAACATTATATTTTGGGTCGTTCACTAAATAATTTCGTTTGATGGCAACAGCTGATCATATTGAATTTTTTCGCAGCCAACTTCACATTTACTTTATATATAAATGTCTAGGATTAATTTCGACGCTTGACATATGGGTTCGTCATGTTCTTACAAAACGAAATTGGTTTCATCGCATTATCGACTGTGATTTGCTTATCAAACGTCAAAGAAGTGATTCATTTTCAAAGCGCATTGTTACTGGCGACGAAAAGTGCGTTGTTTACAAAAATTTAAAACAGCAGATATCATGGTCTAGCAAGGATAAACCAGCTCAAACCACTTCGAAGGCCGATAATCACAACAAAAAGGTTATGTTGTTTGTTTGGTGGGATTTCAAAAGGATCGTTAATTTTGAGCTTTTGCCTGACTATACCACGATTAATTAGTATATTGTGATCCACCCAAACAGACGAGGCCGGAATTGATTAATAGAAAATGTGTAGTATTCCATCAGAATAATGCGAGGCTTCATACAAGTTTGATGACTTGCCAAAGTTTTTGCAGGTTAAATTGGACGTGCCATCATATTCTCCAGACTTGGCACCTTCAGACTATTACTTCATTTTGGATGGGATGGGAGAACCTTCACATTAAATCAGGATGTCAAAAACTCTTTGGACCAGTTTTTTCCAGTAAGAATCAAACATTTTATAAGCGTGGAATCAATGTCTTGCTCGGAAAGATGGCAAAAAATATAGTGAATATATTATATAATTTAATAAAATGCTTTCCAAAATAAAAAATCATGTTTAAATTGCATTAAAAAAAATATTTAATGAGCCAATAAATTCAATCATAAAACCAAAAAAATCGGTATCAAAAAAAATTTTCTAATGGAACTAGGCAAATTTTATATTCGGCATCCCGAATACACATGTTGTAAATAAATATTTGTATTATATAAAAAATAAATATTTATATTATATAATAAATATTTGCAATTAGTAAACGAATATTTTCATAAAGATAAAAATCGGTATCAAGAAAATTTTCGAAATTGAGCTAGGCAAATTTTGTCTACGGGATCACGAAATAGATTATCTACTAAATATGTTGTAAATGTTAAGAGTATATAAGAAATATTTGCAAGTACGAGTACTAAATTAATGTATTCATAAAGAAAACGACAGCTGAACTTACATTTTTCGAAAATTTCAAAAGCACTAAAATGCAAACAAAGGAAAGTGTTTACCTTTATAAATAAACAAGGAAACATATTTCCAGCCAAATAAAAAACATTCTCCTGCTCGTGACGACGGAAACTATGAAAATTTTGTCCAATAATGCCGGAAAAATAAGAGAAAGTATTAGTCGTGCAGTCATGCATTAAACCACGATCATGTCGGGCGCTGCACCCTAAATCAAAGCCTCAAAACCACAAAACATTTTCTTAACTTATAGTGCGCATACCAAGCCAGGGTCCCGCAGTCTGTCCTATTGCTTATCTTAGCTATGCTTCGTAGTTTGCTGTCACTTTATTATGCACTTGTCTCGCATTCCGGCGTTTATAATTTCCAAGAGGTTGTTTTTTACTATTTTTTTTTAATGATTTTTCACCTTATTTTACAATTTGAAACACACACATACACATAGATAGTTCATAGTTGTCATTGAAAGTGAATTTTTCAAATTTTAAAGGTGCGGATTTGTCAACGTGCGCTGCATTTAACCGTTTAGCGGGGTTACATACAAACGCCTAGCGTTGTAGGTACAAGTATATTGCGCATGCGCCACTGCGCTTTAACCAAAAACCCTGACAATTGCCTGCAAAATTCGTTATGCGTGTTTCATGATTTCTTGTTTTTTTTGTTTTTTTGGTTTTGAAATTTTATTAATTTTACTTTTCTTTTTTTCGCGTGCAATGAAATCTTCCCTGCATTGCATTGTAATTACGGGATTCCATGGCTGCTACTCAATAGCTTAAACCCATAGTCTTTGTGTGCATATAATGCTTCGGATGATAACTGGCTTGTCGGGTGGGCTGAGTGATCATTGCCAATTACAACATAACCAACACGACTAACAAGCAAAACAGAACAAAATATTCAATAACATTGCATAAGCAAATATCAGTTAATGCAGCAATGCAAATATTTGTCGTTGCACAGTGGGATGTTTTAGAAAAAAATGTAGACAAACTATTACTAAGTTAAAATAAGAAAAGACAAAAAAAAACACCCTCAAAAATAAAAAATTCCATACAACAACTACATTTTAATCGGTTAACTAGTTTGTATTGCAGCTAAATGACATAGTGGTCCGATGCCGGTGGTTCTTACTAATAAGCTGCTTTTTGGCCAAATAAGGACGAGTGCAAAATTTTAGAACGATATCTCAAAAACTGAGGCCATATATACAGACACACAGACAGATAGTCCCACATTGCTAAACCGACTCAGCTCGTCACGTAGATCATTTATATCTACATATACTCATACTTCATGGAATCTCTGACGCTTCCTTTTGGGTGTTTGCACCTTATGCATTTACTGTTCAAGGTATAAAATAGGTGAAATTTGAATCGAATACAATCAACCAAGGGAACAAAAATAATTATATTGCGTATATGGGAGAGAAGGAGACGCTTCGGCCGACACATTATGTGTAAGTAGCATGTTGACTTAATGTTAACAAAATATTTTCCAGATTGAGCACTGCACTCCACAAAATAAGAATAGAAAAACGGAGAAAGTCTTCAAATTAGTTATTTGAAATCTAGACCAAGAACTTGACGGATCTTAACAAGCTATACAGTGTTCATTATCACTTAACTTCCCTAAACTATTTTACATACTGACCGATATATACGGTATAATGCGAAACGGAAATTTTAAAATTCTTTTATTAGGTACATAAATCCCATATAAGTATTAAATTTATTTTGTTTATTATTAGCATCAGATCATATTATTTCATGTAAAATATGTCCACTTCAGGTTATTCGGATGTCTAACCAAACTACCAATATTTTTGGTATTAAGTTAGTAATTTCATTTTGTCAGACGTCTGGTGTAATTTAAAATGGTTTCGCATGGGAAGTAGGTTACACACACACCTACTTGAATTCAAACTGTAAAATTAAGATATCGCGATAATGATTTTTACCAAATATGGCAATCGAGTAGTTGTTGAGATATGGAATATAACACTTGTAAGGGGAGTTAGTTATTAACCAATTTCCTCCATTTTTAAATCGTATCATGGAATGATGGAGAGAAATGCGTTCACTAACTGAGTGATAAAGCTGTGGGACATATATTTAATTTTTTGAATGGGTGGTGTGGCTATACTACTTATCAAAAAGTTTTAAGCCACAGCTTTCTCTTTTCATAGTAATTGTATGTACCAAATTTAATATAAATTCTTATGTTTTTTTGTAATAAAAGCTTTTCATAAAGACACAGTATTTCATTTCATTTCATCCATCAATTTTTTTATTGTTTCGTTCAGTATTATTTTGAATTTTGATGGGAGGGAGGCAACACCTAACGAGGACCATTTGATATGGATAAAAAAAAAATTGAAGACAGTGCCTAGCCCTATTCGGAGAACTTTTATATACTTTCAACAAAAACAAATGTATAGCTATTATTATAACCTACTGGTAGTACCTTTTTGTTTCCACCTCAGTCTATTTATTTTATTTCTTTTAAGCACTCAGTTATTCAAACCAAATTTCAAGTCATTCCACTTTTACTTTGATTCTTAGAAATATTTATGAAAGTGAAATTAATTACACTTCTACAATCTTTCGCTTTGTGTTGAGTACATTTCTTAGACATAAGGCGCTTTCTCCAACACTTACCGTTGTCAGCAGGCAACGCGACTCACGTATCGCGCCACAATAGCCGAGGAAGCTCATGAAGAACATAACGGCGCCGATAGCAATCAAAACGTACGCCATCTGCTCGATGACACGCGGCTGTGTGAATTGCTGCAATGAAAGAAAAACGCATAACAAATATTAAATAATTTTGAAGAAATTTTTCGAAATAAAACAAAAAGTAGTTAATATTGGTTTTCGTCATAGTTGCAGGTATATATAAAAAAAAAATAGAAGAATAGTGGAATAAATAACAAAAACCATAAAGTTGCTATTAAAATTTACGAAGAAGAAGTAAAATATGCAAATGAAAATGAAAGCCGCTCAGTACGTGAACGTGGAAACTTAAATGTGATTGGGGTATGTAAAGCTCGTTGACCATTGGCTTTGTAAATAACAGCTTGCGTAGCGCAAATAACGTGAGAACAACGGTTATTAAGTGAAATATGAAAAATAAAAATTTGAAATCTTTTCCTACTACTTCAGTTGATTAAGTCCAAATTTTAAACTCTTCGGTCAGATAATTAGTTCGTGGTTTTTGTTTATTTTCCTCTTCCCTCGTCGCTGTTTAAATACTAGTTTTAGAGTCGTGTATGATAGAAATGATATTTAATAGCACTATGCAAATACCATATATATTGCAACTTAGTTCTTAAGTGAAAAATAGCAAAAACTAATTCGACAGTTTTCTACTCTATGAAAAGGATATGGAATTTTCGTTGGTCAGCCTGTTTAGTATAAATCGGAAATTTCCAAAATTGGGCACAGTTTTTGGTAAAATATTTCCTAGTTAGAACTGCTCATTTTTTATAAGGAATAAATGAAATGCTTAATAAAGTTCCATTTATTCATTAAGGAGCTCTCGAAAGTGTAAGGCAATTTTTCAAAGCATGCTGACAATTATGACAATATATTATAAGTAGATCCATTGACAGAGTTTCTCCAACAACCTCGCTTCCACTTTTATTTCTTTTTATCGTTGACCTCTTCGCCAAATGGGTTTGAATCTGGTTAAAAGTTTTATGATAAATCATCCTCAGTCCGTCCATCAGTTTTGTCGAAAAATCGTTTGGAACCATTTAAATAAGGCTAGATACAAAGAGAAGTTCGATGTATGGATGCCATTAAGCCGATAGTTACTAATATTGAAAAGGGGTAAGAAGTTTTTATTGGGATCGGCAGGGCATCTTCTGCCATGAGCTGTTCACCTCTTATTTCGGAGATTAACAATTGGACCATCTGAAGGAAACGATCACCGAGAAGCGGCGAAATTTGGCCAATATGAAAATAATTGTCTTTCATCAGGACAACGCCAGGCTACAAACACATCTCTAGTGACTCGCCAAACGCCCCAGGGTCAATCTTTAACCTAATGTGCCAACATAAAATTTTTTTCTTTCGTATTATTAACTGTTTAACAAAGTTAAAACAAAGTTATGGTCCACTAAGTGATGAGCTTCGGCCAGAAAATGTCATAACTGGTAAAAATGGTCTAGTGTAAGTATAAAATTAGGCAATTAGTGCAAATAATTGCCAACTGCATGTATTTTGGCATTTTGTAGACGTAATTCCACAATTTTCATAATAATTTTAACGAAAGCCTAAAACACTCTCACACTCATGTGAAAATCATGTCACTGCAATTAAGCCAGATATATTTCACACTCAAAAAAATAATAAAAAAAAAAATAAAATAATAATAAAAAAAAAAATATTTAAAAAATATAAATGAAAAAGCTAATAAAAAAAGGAACAAAATTGCATTTTTTCACGCGCCCTTTACGCCTCTGGCACAGTAATGTGCATTTGTTTTGTACCAGATAAACTCGTACATACCTATTGTGAATACAACTTCATATAATGCATAGATATGGTAGCTATCGTTGTACTTCATTTGTTTGTTTGTGAGTGAGTATTGCGCTTTTAAAGTTCATTGACCAAACTTCTTGATTGCATTTTAACTTTTCACCCACAAATGGCGTTGCCAACAATTAGTGCACTTTACCAATTGCTCACATGCATGTGAATTGAAATGACTGTTGTTGGTGGACATTATGCTAAATGATCTTGCAACACAAGCGGTCGATTTGGGTGCATAGCTAAATATTATATTTAGTTATGTTAAGTGTTTCGTATTTAGCGAACATTTCGAACCAAACCATTACAGTTTACCATGTACATATGTATATATTTCCACTTCTTGTCGACATCATTAAAATAGAGACAGAGGCAAATAACACTAAATATTTACAGCAGTAATTTGTTGGAACGACGTTTGCCGTTCGACGTTCGTGTGGAAAGTGTCCAAAGGCTGGGCGCCAAAGGGTGCGTACGTATGCTAATCGTTAAGAGTGTGGTCAGTGGAGGCGCTGCCGTGGTTTTTAGTGAAAGTTATAAATGTTTCAGCACTTGTGTGGCTACTACAGCTTATAGAGTGCGTGTATGTTTGTATTTATTTATGAATGTGTCTTAGACGACCCAACCCAATTCGATATGTCGACAAGATTTCCTTGTCGGTATGTTTCCTGAATTTGCTATCATTTTTCCCTACATTTCATTTGCATTTGAATGTTGTATAAAAAACTATATAAAATATGTTGCAATAGAGTACATTTCTATGTTGTTCGAATGTAAGATAATCAGGTCAAAACCACCACTATTGGTTTTATTAAGTCGCTCATAGGCGAATGAATTTTTTTAAAATATTTAACATTATGTATTAGACATTTGTATTACGATAAAAGGGTCATGAAAATATTGACTGAGTGGAGAATGCACTGTGACAAAAGCTGTGGATGTGTTAAATTAAATTAAGAGGCAAATTTTGAAGAGATCTAAATATTGCAAATTTTCAATCTATAAGCAATTTGTAAGCAAAATTACGATTTCTCAAATACAGAAAAATGTCTTTCTTAAAGGTATTGTATAATATATATAAAATAAAGCGACGAAGCAAATTTTTTTCTGTAAGAACATGAAGCACTCATATGTCAAGCCTCGAAATTAATTCTAGACTTTTCATGTGCTTGTGAACGGTTGCGTTAGACAAATTTAATCTTTCAGCAATCGCTCGAGTTATTATTCGCTAATTTGCATCGACGAACTACATAATTTTATCCACATCGGCTTCAAGAGTGCTTAGAGGACGTGGTGCAACCTCAAGATCGAAATTACCAAACCGAAATTTTGCAGATTAATTTTTCCATTGATCTGTACACATCACATAATTTTCGCCCCGCTTGAACTGCATTTTTATCCTTTTGATAGTAAGACAGTAAAATATGCCGAAAATGCTGTTTTCGATATTCCATATTTGATAAAGCACCAAACAAAAAACTATTCAAAAAAATTACAGAAAATTTGTCTCAAACAATACTTACTATATTTTAGTTTGCAGTTTAACTAAAATCACTGTTATTTAAAGTTGGCTGATCATCCAAAAAATATAAGAGAACAATATTTTACGACAAATCACGAATGCATCTACTAATAGCCCTATACGGAAAAACGACTTTTTTCGAGGTTTGTTTGCAAAATGTGAATATTCGCTTTCGAAGTTCGAAATTAGCCTTATTGAAAATTATTATTATTAATTAAAGTAAATAATTACAAATAAATTAAAGTTTCGGCATAATTTTTTCCTCTTGATAGTGGTATCAAAGTAGGATTATTGAAAAAATCAATATTTTCTATTTCACACTGGCACGATTTGACTACTCATAGCATTTCTATTATAAGTTTCTCCGAAAAATGTTATACACCTTAGAAATAAGAGACTAACGTGGATAATATCCATTATTATCAGAGAAAGATTATTTTGATAATAAAATTGAATAATTTGTAAACGTTGTTCTTGCGTATATCTTTGCATGAGGAAATTGTAAACATTACTGAAAACAATGAAACAAAATTACAGATCACGGCAAATTAAAAGTGGCCGAAATAATATCTATAAATCATATAATCCTTATTGGCAAACCCGATAATTCTTTTCATAAATTTTCAAGCGGTAGGACCTCGGTAGTATACAAACAAATTAGTTTAAAAAACATAAAACTACCGACAATTTAATTACCTCAAGAACCGATAAAATAGATAATTACTCGATGAAATCTTACAATAACATAAAAAAAAAATTTTTTGCTAAGGCAACCTTTAAATTTACAATGACTTTTTCTGCTCTAATAAAGCATATGAAAATAATTTATTGGATTGAGCTAGCAAGTTAGCAATACGGATATTAATTTTCTCAGTGTAAAAATGATGTCGTAATCAAATATAACATATGCTTGGAAGGAAAAGATAGAGCATATTTTATGAGTTTTAGATAATAAATATCAATTCGGTGTGTACAAAATAAACACGCAAATGCCAAACAAATCAGATACTATGTATATATGTACAAATGTATGTATATATTTTACCGTTGGCTATTCTTTTGATAGCAAAGGACGTGCCGACCATAATTGCGAGTCATCAAATCTTGATAAGCCGACAGTGACACGCACAGCCAGACAGGTGTACAGACAGAGGAAAGTCAACAAACAAGCGGACAACAAACCAACGAGCCGATGGCACGAATGTTCAGAGCTAATAAAAGCTATTTTTAATATTTTAATAAGTAAAGCTAATTGCAGGGTTTCCTTTGGATTTTGGCGTTGCAATATGGATTGTGCAACATGCAACACTAGCTAAACAAATAATCAAAAGTGACCGAAAATAAAATCATAATAATTGCGTTGATTACGCTGGTGTTGGTGGACTTTCCATAATCACAGGGTGTTTCAATATAAATAATAGAGCGTATTTATTTATATGAATATGTAATTAAATAAATAATATATAGGTATAGTATATACTATATGTATGTATATGCATATAACTGTGTATGAATGGTGCTATTAAAATTAATATAACGGTACTTACGGTGATTTGATCGCTTTCTACCATCTTGAGCAATGCAATTAGCGAGGCTTTGTCGACCGCCAACCAAATGCCAGTGCCCAGCACGATTGTGCCAACGACCTGTGATTAAATAAATAAACAAATTTCTTTTGTTAGCAAAAAGTATCAAAAATATAATTGTAGTGAAAAGAAGTTATGCAAACAAACTGATGAAAGTGTAAATTTTAGTAGCAAAATAAATGCATTAATGCGGATGTGGTGCAGGCGAAATGCAAATATGTAGATATGTATTTATGTACATACATATATATGTTAGCAATATCAATTTCAGCCTAAAATGATATTTAGTAGGTGTATTATGAAGGCAGTTCGATGAGTCGGAGATTTCACATTTTTTAGCCTAACAAATGGTTTCTTTGCCAAGTATTCCGTCTTTATAATGTATTCCGTCCAAAGAAGATCTTTTAAAGTCACCTCGAAAAGTCTTGTATTATTTATTCACGTGTCTTACCTTCATCCAACATTTAGGATTCGAAAAAGAAACCAGTTGTGCGGACTTAATCTAGGAAATGTGCAGAATAAAGCCGAAATTGGCGCTTTAATTTATACAGCAATTTTACTCTGGACCTTATTTTCTTTTGTTGTCCTTGAGAAGGAAGATGTTGTTATTATTGTTGTTTAAATAGATTGTTATTTTTGTTGTTCAGATGTAAAAAGCTTATAAATATTTTTGTAAACGAATCCTCCTCAGAATGATCTATTCGAAAATTTTCAGCAGGAAAGCGGTCGGCAATGAATGGCAACACTGTTTTGTTTTGCGATCAAGAAATTCTCGCAAATTTCATCCCGTTTACATCTTTGCTAGAAATTTAGTAATGTTTGACTTGTTTTTTCAACTTTTTGGAAATATTTTCCATGTTAGAAATATTTAAGGAGTTTTGATATTAATGGTCGATAAAAAAGGTTCAGTTAGGTTAGCCGGGTAGGTTAGTGAGCCACTTATCCAGAATGTTACCAGTGATTATTTCAATCATATTCCTACAATTCCATTTATCAAGAGAGAGTGGGAACATTGTGTATTTCTGAATCACTGTTTTGTACATAATTTTTGCAGTTTTGCATCCCGGTGTATCATTCCATCACACTACTTGCTATGCCATTGTGCAGATTGTCGTAAAGACAATGCTTAGGTTTAAATATATGGTTCACGTTTTCGGATGACAGCCACACACCACTCTCGGAAATCTCGTTCACTATCTCATTGCCATCGCATTGTGACCCGACACCCAGTAAAAGTGAATTCGCTTGTTCCACTTAAACAGTTATACATCATCGGTTCCTTTTAATGTCCAGAACTCCTGAGTATGAATCAAAAATACCGTTGCAAATCGACAAAGTATCTTGGGTCTGCCACAAATTTGTTGAAGCGGCTAATATCAATTTCGGATATGCCTCCTGGTTCGCCGAAAGTATGACTGCCACGATTTAAGGGATTTAAGGAGATTAAGATTAATAAAATTATTTATTTAATTCAAACTCCTGACAGGATCATTCAAAATGAAATACATATATAATACATAATATATGTTTTAGTTAAGACCATAAACCCGTACTTGAACGAAGGAAAAAAGAAACAAGTTAAAACTGGAATTTTTCAAAAAAAAATTAAAATTTCGGTCAAATTCGCTCGACATTTCTTTGTTTTTTAAATAGTTGTAATTGAAAAAAAAACACCTTTCGTCCAATACTCGTACTTGTAATTGTATCTTAAATACCTGTATAAAATTTCATCAAGATCGCTTGAGTAGTTCGCGAGAAATCTTGACAACCGACTTTGAAAACACAGTTTCGAGAAAAACGCGTTTAAAGTTTTAAGTGACCATATAGCTGACCTCGAGCGTGCAACTTTTCAAAGCTGTATCTCCAAAACTATTACTGATATTAACTAGAGTATTTGGGACAATATTCTAGAGATGTTATAGAATTAAAAACAAAAACAATTAAAAAAATTTTTTTGAAGCCGCGAAACCCCTTAATCTAGTTGGACTTTGAAGCAGATAGTGTCTAGAACTTACCACCTTACCTTGACAATTGGAGAATTTTTTATTTAATCTGCAGCCATTGCTCTCATATATTTCAAAACATATTTCGAAACCACACCTGTGCGAACAGTAATTTACTGTCAAAGTGCTAGAGAGCTCATAAATTTACTTTTTTCTTCACAACGTTGCTCACTTGAAATGAACAGTGTTCGATTTTATTCACTTATTAAACCGCCCTCGTACCGATATACAGTATGTGTGTGTGTATAGCAATGTCATTCATTCATTTCTAAAACTGTTAGTGCAGTTTTATTCAATATGAATGTATTTAAGCAAACCGAATAGTACATATGTAACTAGATTTGCATATTTACTTTGTGGTTTAGTGAACCCGACGCCTTCGAGTGCAATAAATACGATATTGTGGTCACAATGGAAAGTCAAAACAAGTTTTCACTTTTATTTGTGCATTTGTTTGGACAGCGAGCAGTGCTTACGAATGCGAGTAGATAGATATGTACTATTTTAACAGTGTGTATGTATGTATGCATTTGCACGTAACTGCAATAAATATTTTGTTTTCATACTTACAAAGAAGAGGAAGTTGAACAGGCATAGCAGATACTTGGCCAGCCAGACGCCACAATCGGAACCCATTTTGGCAGATTTTATGTTTTTATTGAGCGCTGAAAATGTGTGAGCTGTAAGAAAGAAAAGAAAATAAAGTTAAGTTAAATAAATAAATATATAGGGTTATAAATTTAAGTACATTAAATAAGATTGAACCAATTTTTGACCGAATGAAAACTGTTTATTTCCCTCTTCAACATTTTTGGTAAAAAAAAAACAAGAAAAACTTTAATTTCGGTTGCATTGAAGCTAGAATACCTTCACAGGTTCAAATTTTCTTTAATGAAACCTAACTTATCGTTCAGTTTGTATGGCAGCTATATCACATAGTAATCCGATCATGCCCTGAAAAATAATACATGCCAAATTTCGTGAAGATATCTTCTTAAAGAAAAAAGTTTTCCATTCAAAGACTTGATTATGATTGGTCAGATTGTATATAGTCAGCTATATTTTATAGTAGTTCGATTTCAACAATATATTCAGAGATTGTAGTGCTGCCTTGTACAATAAACTATACCAAATTTTGTGTGCAAAATTTCGGGTCGATGTCTCAAAACTTCGCGTACATACAGACAGACATGGCTAAATCGACACAGCTTGTCACGCTGACTATTTATATAAGTATATAATATATACCGGATAGGGTCTACGACGTTTCCTTCTGAGTGTTACAAACATTGTAAAAAACTTAATATACTCTGTTAAGGGTATAAAAAAAAGCTCTACTAAGATTCTTAAGCATTCAAACATAATCCTATCCATAAGTACTAAACTCATAAGAACCTCGTTCAGATATTTAGCAAATAGCCACGTTTAAGCGCAAAGAAATAAGTCGAAAATATATATCCAATAAATAGCCATACTCTTGGTCAATTGAATGAATTACTATAAAAAAATATATTCATAAAATATTTCTAAAAGTATTACAAATTTATGATAAAATTCTAGAACTCAGTAGTGAGCTTTAGAGAAAGCAAGAGCAATGGGAAAAGCAGGTCTAGTGCCTAGAGTATTTTGCCACTGTGATCTAGAAATAAGAACTATGTATTAATTGTTGGATTAGCAAATAACTTAAATTTTAGAATTTGATTTTGGCATAATAATCGATGACCGTTCGTTCGATGACCGAACGTTCGTTCATACTGAATCTGCGACACTCGCAACGATGACATATGCCAAAATCTACCTGACAGCCTTCCATCATCCCTTTGACGGAAGCCATCTGACAGCCGTTAGATAAGAGCCGTATAAACACAACAACTAACACCAATAATCATTCACAGCATTTAATGTTGCCTTCGAATATAGGGCTATTTTTAGCATAATAAAAAGAGTATAAAACAAGAAAAAATGTTAACTTGGTTGCACCGAAGCTATAATACACTTCACAAATACATAGATTTCTTACAAGAACATGATTCCGATCGGTCAATTTGTATGGCAGCTATATGATATAGTGATTTTATCTATACAACTTCTGCTGAGAATATATTGTTGCCTTAAAAAATAATTCGTGAATAATTTCGTGAATATACCTCGTCAAATAAAAAAGTTTTCCATGCAAGCACTTTATTTCGACCGTTCAGTTACCCTGTTCAGGGTATAAAAAGGTGGCTTAGTTGTTGACAAAAAAATATACGAGTATGTATATGCAACTATGCTTATTATATTATATAATATTTGTAGCTATAAGTAATTTCGGTGTTGATTTGTAAAGTTTTGGGTATTAAATGCTCAGCGAGTTATTAGTCAAAATATGTCAGGCATGACTTTCGTTTTACTATTGAACTTTCTAATTAGCACTAGCGAACGGTATTCATTAAGCTGGCTCATGCCAATAACTTGAACACAGTTTACATAATTATTAGAGGTTACGAGGACTTTTTGATAAGTGGTTGACTTTTTGAATGCTCTGCGCAGTGATTTTAAACAGTAGCTCGTGGATTCACATTTTATATATGCAGATGCAATATATTTAATTATCGGGAAATACTGCTTAAAGCTTTAAATTGAAAATTTTAGATAATTGAAAACTAAACGATGAATTAGTAAATTATAAAAATTAAATGATTTCGATAGGTGTAGTCGTGGTTCACACTTGAACCATACACTTTACACTTTATCTCTTATCTGTAAAAATGTATGTATAATACTTTCTGTAATCTTTTATTGTATGTTAGTGCATAACCAGACGCTAAGTTAGACTCCTCAGCTTCCCATGTGTAAGATTTTCGGACCGCCAGTTTTACTTGCACTGGTACACAGTGAATTTGTGCTCGATTTTTGAATCTCGAATATGTCTAACAAGTCAAGTAATTTTTGTCAACTCCTCATTTGAGTGTTGACAATATTACTATGTGAGTAAAAAGCAATATTTTCGATGTAGAAAATGATTAGGAGGGAAATACTCGACCAAGTCTTTTTATAGCCATAAAATGAATGCTTAGCAGGATCTTATTCATGCCAATTCAGAAGTTATTCAGATTTTCATAATGGCTACCATGTCCGCTTATTTGATTTGCTCTGTAGCAGATTTAAATTCTTAATTTCAAATTTAGAAACTTCAACCCCCTTTGGCTATGGGGTACTCTCGACAAGTTGGGGTTTTTTTTATCGAGTGGTTTTCAATTAGGCAATAATTTTTTCGGAATTGGTCTATTTGACAGCTGCTACTTTATTTATATTTACTTTGGTTTGCCATTTCCTAATAAACAGACTTCTCCCGAAGCAACGTTTGCAAATGGTGCCAGAAATTTTTTTTCTGCATTGAAGCTCACTTTGAACTATGATTAATAACATTTTCGTGCTTGAATTGGATGATGTTGATGTGGACGACCTTTGGTACCAACAAGACGGTGCTATATGCTATACAGCGAACGAAATAATTAATTTATTGAAGGAAACTTTTGGTCAGCGCATTATGTCGCGTCGTGGGCCTGTGGTGTGGCTTTTAAGCTCAAGATGATTGACGCCTCGGAAGCTTGAGCCGGTCGGGTAGAATTTATTCGAACCAGCCGTGGCGGTCACTTGCCCGAAATCATTTCTAAAACGTAATAGCAAACCCTATCTTTATAACAAAGCTAAGTTCTTAGTATTAGCATAAAATTATATGCGTTTTATATCTTCTTTTAAACCACATGCAAAAAAAAACATCCTTTATTACTTCGCATATTTTCTCTGGAACTTTATTAAGTACTTGGTTCACACTATTAGGTCAACAACGTTCCAAGAGCTCAAATTCATTTATGTTACAATTCTACACTATAAATAAAAACGGCTTATAGTAGACAGAGTCGTTCAAATTCTGAACCGAACGCACGAAGAAATGGAAGCGATGCTCTGGATTGTATACAATTTTCTATTCAATGACGGAAGTATGGTTCAAAAATAGACTGAACATAAGGGTTCCATCAGCCGAGTATTCAAAATCATAATAAAATAACCGGACGTATTAAGCGTCACTCGTATATTTAGCGTGTAAACGTGAAGTAGTAATGTAAAGCTAAAAACGCGGTAAGAGGCATATTGAAATTAAGCACATCTTGCACAGGCATACATATGCACATGTATGTTGCAATGCATGCAACAACACGCTACGAACAAATTGTGCACAATGTTTTTGTTCTTGTTTACACAGTGGAAAGCTAAACAAATAAATAGATACAGCTGTAATAACACTAAGCCACAAACAGGACGACAAACATACAGCGGCAGCATTTAAAAAATTAATAAAACAACAACAAAAAAACACGGCAGACATGGTAATCGCGGTGGATATAGTAAATGCGACACTCCTCGGAAGAGACGCCAGAAAAAAGACTTAACTTCTTGTATCGTATGTGTGTATGTGCACTCATTGGTTTTGTTGACGTTGTCATCACAAGTCATTCGCGAGCAAAAGTAGTGCAATCGCGGATATAGTGCAATTTATACCCACACACATGCATATACATATATATGTAGCACTATCTTTTTCATCTGCGTATTGCAATTCCACTTAAGGGCAAATATGTTGCCGCAGTTGCACATTTTTCCACTGTTGCACCTTGCCAAATATATAACCGTTATGGTATAAGCGAGTGACTAACTGGCGCTGCGAAAAACCCTCGAGTCTTAAGTTGTCATATTAATACACTCCGTTATGTGTGTTTTCGTATGGATGTGTTGCAACGGAAGGCATGCACCAACACGCTTGAGAGGTTTAACTCTCTGTTAACGGTAAAAAAGGAATTTACTGACGAAATTTGCCTTAAAAAGCGGAGCACGTTGAACGATATCCAGACTGCTTTACATGGCCTGGAGACCCACATTGTGATAACTAGTTCTGCAAATAACATAATGTGTATGACTTGATGTCAACTATATCACTAGATTGAACTGTTAAGTGAACAGAACCAGCGTTGCGTACAAGTTTTGTCCAACAGATCCATTAAAGTTCAATACAAAAGAGATATTTGAACATATTTCCATTGAATAATGGAATTATCATTAAGTCTACCCAACCCAAAAGTCACAACAAACAGATTATTAATGTGAATTTGTTTTATTGGTAACAAACATCTATTCTTACTTAGACTTAAATCACTAATTGCTCAAGGAGTTAGAAGAAGAATATTTTTCAAATTTTTTAGGAACTTAACAACAATAACCTTTCAGATGTCGGTACTAACTGAGCTTCAAGAATCAGAAGATTCAATTATTGGCTGAAATATCGTCGAAGAAACAACTTTAACGCTTAAGGCCAACTTCTACGACAATCGTATCTTGGTAACCATAGTGTACCCACTTATGCTATAGCAGTTTAGGAATATCGCCACATCTGCACTCCCAAAAATCATTAAGGGTTTTATGTTACTACTAGAACAACACAAATTAAGGAATTTTATCCTAAATGAAGAAAAAAGCCTAAATTACGTGACTGAAATGGAATTGTGATTCAGTGTACCTTTAGCTATTAATAATATTGATAGATTCGGGTGGAGAAAGTATTCGAATAGTAAAGGCGGTATTTAGAAAATTACCTAAATTACGGGTAATACTGGCGCTTTGTTTATTCTCTCCTTTATCCTTAATTGGCAAGCAGAAATGATATAATGATATCTGAGGAATGTGGAAAATAATGCTATATAAAATTGTAATTCGAAGAATCAGTTTGCTAATAGTTTTTTTAGAGTTTTATTTTTACTCTGCAAATTGTGGAACAAGCTCAAGATTTTCTATGTACTAGGAAAATTTTTTGATTTTCTGAACTAAATTTTCGGACACAATTTCTAGAGCTTTTTGGACAGTTACATAATATAGATATATTCTATTTAAGTACAATATAGTAATAGTCGCCATGTCAAAGTGGGTTGACATTGAGCCTAGTATCTTGATCTATTAATACAAGTATAAAGGTACACAAATAGGAGAAGTTGCTCGATCTAGCATCTCTATAATTCATTATGAAGTTATACTTTATTATATCGTAGAAAAATTTGGTAATACCAAACAACGCCAAGTTGGAGTAATTGTTAAGAAATTTTACATTTTCCTTTGTGTTGAAACTGCAACCACTGTTAAGATTTTATAACTCCATCGGTGTTGTCGTAAAATATTATATTAATCTATGGGGAGTACGGAATTCTGAATACAAGTATTCCATAACAGAGTTACTCCATAAATAAAGTCATATCTTATTCGTAATAACTGAAACCATAAATTCTAAATTTCAGAAAATAATCGCAGAGAAAAGAGAAGTAAGAAGTAAAATATTTGATTCACTTCAAGCTCATTTGTCAAAACAGACGATTTCGAAACGCCATAGAATATATTCGTAGCTGCCAACACCACAATCCACAAACAAATTGTTCAGATCGGACCACTATAGCATATAGCTGATCCAACAAAATCAAGGTAAAGATCTCGGTTTTGTTAGAAACTTGAGCGAATAGTAATCTGCTCATTTGTGTGATCATCAACTAAATATGATCAGGCGAATAAGATTTTGAATTGATTTTTTTCACATTTGTTTTTAGTTTTTGATTTTTTTTTTCAACCGTAGGTTAAGTATCACAAATAAAAGTTTTTTTTTACAGAATGATACACAGTTAAGTAACATATCAGTATCAGTAATATATGCATCACGAATAGTTTACCGAACTTTCAGGAAGACTCCAGCCAAACACGTAGACCAACGGTAGTCCGAAAGCTACGTGCGAAAATAATCAAAGGGCCTGAGAAAATTGTGTGCGAACATTCTAGAGGCACTGGAGCAAAGGGCTGAAATTAATACAGTTAATATGAGAATGGGAACCAAAAGAGTACTCTACTCTACTCTGATATGTGTGTGTGTTTGAATTGAATTCATGAATTTGCCACATATCTCAATGGGTCCCAAGAGTGGTAAGTGCAACGTAATACTACCGTTTGATAAGATAACTAACATACAAGTATGTACCGACAGATAGAACCGGAAGAGAAGAATGTACCACATATATTATTATATATTGGTAAGTATGTATGTTTGTGTGTACTTAGAATGTTAGCGGTTTGCACTTGTTTATGATTACGTTACGACCCAGCGATAAACCGGCGGCAGACCATATAAAGTAAAGTTGTTGTTATTGCCAGTGCCGTTGTTGCCAACTTTATTGTCTGCATTGTGAAATCAACCGCAAAGTGATATCTGTATATTTATCACTAGAACCGGCAACTTGTTTCACGTATTTGGCTTCAATGCTTCCAGCTATTCGTACGGTAAATTCTTTGGCTGTTTGTTGCAACTGCGCAAGCCTAGAGGCATGCATATGCATGTGTGTGTGTAGCAGGTAGGTAATTATATTTAATTTTTATATATGTGTGTGTGGATGCTATAGATTCCATTCAAGCATTCATTGCCAATTCAATTGAAAAATGTAGCTTGGCCTAAACAACAGTTGCTGCTGTTGCTTGACATCTGAGCGGTGATCTGTAATCGGCCGCTGTTTAGCTGTGACTACAGTTATAAAATAAGTTTCCTATTTCGTTGGCAATTACACATTTGACCACTGTATTATATATGAGTATACATACAAACATATACTTGTATATACGTACATAAGAACCTACCTATGCATGCTGACTAGGTCTATTAACTATTTTAATTACTGATTTTTTTTACTCAACGCTTTTTACAGTGCTTGGAGGTTAAAAGTTTTGTTGGCGTAATGATTATTTATAGTACATATATACATATATTAGGGTGGGTCAAAAAAAACGATTACTTTTTTTCGCTTGGTACTGTTCTTAGACACCTCTTGGGGGTCTCTCCAAAAATGAGCTCTTAATTGTAATGGGAAGGTCATCCGCCTTACAGTTTCCTATTATTTTCTTATTATCAGATAGAGGAATTCAAATTTCGCTTTTGTACAAAATTGAATGCTCTACAAAAGAGATCTATTACGATTTTTTCGCAAACCTAACCGTTTAAGGGAATTTTTTTTTTTTTCGTATCATCAATGGAAATATCTTTTAAATTGCAAAACTCATAGTTATATAGGAAAGTATACGCAGGTGAGACCGGTTAGGAACCTTTATTTTTGTTGTTTGAGGTTAGTCGAATGTTGGGCCATTACCAGCTTATTGTCTTCAAGATACTGTATTGTGGTGATAATAGTTACCAGTTTCGCTCATTAAAATTAAATTACTCCGACTATTGCGTTTATTGTCGTGAAATAGGTTGCGAAATGGTTATTTTAGGGAAAAAGGATTGATCACACCTTGTCAAAATTGGAGCTTGCATCAGTCTAAAAAATTTTGACAAAAAATTTATTAATTGCAGACACCTAGGGACTTAAACTAAAAGATTTGATCGTTGAAGACACGTGATTGTAGTAAAAAGTTCTGCGTAGTACACAGGTTTTGAGGTTAAAATTTCAACAAAGGTTCAGAAGTACATAGTAAATAATTACAAGAACTAGATGAGAGATGATGATATGAATTTTTACTTGTATTCTGGAATTATTCACTGACAAGTCCTTCTGTGAGAATGTTTCTTGGCCGGGTTTAACATATGCGATCTACTGACTCCGAAAGCGACTTCCGTGAGGTCGTTGCTTTGCTTAACGTCATATGGTTATTATTGTACATACTTATTATATTATTAATATTGCTGAATAACATCGAGTTAAAAAATTAGGCAACCCCAGATCATTCTGAAATTTTTAACCTGATAGGGGGAGAATGACTACACTATATCTTATTAGTAGACATATTGATTCTTTTCCAATCGTTTTAGCGGAAAGTGGATGTCAGTTGGTCACCTGTGGTAGTACAATTAGCCACACGACAGTGTTATCGTTATCAGTTGGCCTAGCTAAACTGTTCGTAGGGCACAAATTTGAAATACCTTTTCATTATAAAAGTTCTATCTAAGATTTACTTATCAAAAATAATATATATGTGATTCAATTTATTAATTTATGTGCATGCACATCTATTTTATCAATTTATGACGCAGATTGCTACTTTTTCCTTCAATAACATTTCACTCACTTCTACAGAATTAGATTTCTCGAAAATTATTTGAAGTACACACAAAAGTATATTTGTGCTTTCACATTTTCACCAGAGATCCTCCCACGATTATTTGCTTCCATTACCCCTGTCAGTCAATCATTGACAGCTACTAAAATAGCGAAACCGATGAAGTATTCACTTTCATTTCGCATTTTTTTGTGTGTTTCTGCGTGACTTCCAACATTTATTTGCGCGTGATAGAGAATTAAAACAATTGAAAATTAAAAAAAGAAAAATAGAAATAATGCTTTTTGTAGCAAGTTGTGCACTTGTAGTTCACACAGAAATTCTATTTCTCAGCTAAGCGCTGTGCATATAATGAATGTTGGCGTTGATTGAGCTTTGTCTTTGCTGGAAATACCGGAGAAATATAATTGGCGTAATAAAATGCGGCAAAGTAATTGCGCAAACAGCTGTCATATATATGTATATTATATATATACAGCTAGCATTAAACCCCAGAGATTTATATTTATAAAAAGATGTAAGTACTCGTATTAATGCTTACTAATTGTTTCTTCGATGATTGGCATTAAATGAGTGAGGCATAGAAAATTTAATATATTTCCCCTGTTTTCCCAAGTTTCAGGGTAATAACCTGATTTTTTCCTTTGCATATTTATAAATAGATATGACAAGTGATAATTCTTAATAAATTTTCTATGAAAATAACTTAAGAATAAAACAACAAACTCATGCGTATAACTGTACATCATACAACAGCGTGTTACCAGAAGTATCTGCCAGTTTTCCAACATTAATGCCCACAGTGCTTTTGTGAGTATCGTTAACTGATACAAATGCCCTTAAAAGGTTTAGTTAAAAATTATCTTAAGATCTAGGCTTAGTAGGGCGTAAAGATTGCGTGCTTTTTTCGAATACTTAATATTCGAAAAGCCAAGACAGAACGAGGATGCTGTGATCAAGTCAGAACAGATCAGAAAACGGAATGAAGTAAAACATGGTCAACTCAAGAGCTTGCACGAAATATATTTTGGGAATATTTTATGTAAACCAAACTATGGTAGATCTCTATAACAGAAAATGTTAAGAAAATTCACAAAGTAACTACCTCATGCCGGTTAAAGAGCTGTCAGAACAGTTGATTAAAGAAAAGAAGCAAATAGAAACGAAGAGAATATGAAACAGATCGTGATGATGATTGATTTTCTGGTTTGCAAGTTTTTGTGATAATTTTGCAAAAAGGAAGATTATAATGAGAGAATGAGCGAATTCCAAAAAAAAAACAAGTAAATAAAATCATTCTGTATATCAAAATGATGAATTTCAAACTGTCATCATCATCATACACTTAGTGTGAGTTTTCATTAATTAAATTTTTGTAATTTTCACAGCAACCATTTCAATTAAGTACTTACATCCATATATGTACAATATTTGTACATACAAAAATATATACATATTTAGATTTAATTATGTATTTAATTTTACTTATTAATTATGTTAGTGAGATGGTTGAATTTTTGTTTGGGATTTTCGAGATTTTCATTTCATTGTTTTAAACGATTTAGGTCAACGCTGCATAACTAAGCAGTACAAATGTCGATCACACTGTACCACACGGATGGTGTTGCTGACGATGACAGGGTATCATATACATACATATATATATATATAAGTATATATATATGTATATATAAACATATGTGTGTTTGTTGTCACAAGTGTGAATAAGGCAATGGCACAATAAAGCGTTGAGTGTTATTGCTCGAGTGGGCTGTCATCCGTCGGTTAGTTTTCTATTTTACATAAAACAATGAAAATTATGATTTATGGACTGAGGCATGTGGGAAGTGAAATTCTTGCTTCGAAATGCTAAATAGAGGGCGTGAAGTTAATTTTTGAGTGTGAATTTATCTGCTCCATAAGTATATACGTAAATTAGTCCGAAGAGACATACATATATATGTACAAGTAATACTAATGCAAAATGCAAATTTATAAATTAAAGTTGTATACATGTACATAATTGCCTTGGTAATATGGATCAAATTTTTTTTTAAATTTTTATTTTCGAAATAGTTA
This sequence comes from Bactrocera oleae, assembly GCF_042242935.1. NCBI lineage: Eukaryota > Metazoa > Arthropoda > Insecta > Diptera > Tephritidae > Bactrocera > Bactrocera oleae. The sequence goes on along the minus strand of NC_091540.1, from coordinate 59,111,294 downwards.
ACATTTTACCAAAAATATTTCCTAAATTAACATGAAACAAGAAAAAACGTAAACTTCGGTTACATCGAAGCTATAATACTTAGAAATAAAACAGTTTTCATACAAGCACTTGATTCTGATGGGTCCGTTTGTATGACAGATAATTGGTCCAAACCGAACATGTTCTCCGGAGAATGTAGCGTTGCCGAATTTCGTTAAGATATATTGGCAATCAAAAAAATATTCTGATCGGTCAGTTTGTATGACAGAAAAAGACCTGTGCAAAATTTCAGAACGATATCTCAAAAACTGAGGTTGTATTTTCGTTTATACATATTGTTCGAGACATACGGTCAGACAGACGAACATGGCTTAATCATTTGTATAATATATAGTATATACACATTTTATAGGGTCTAAGCCGATAATCATTCCATGTAGTATAATATAAGGGGCTACCACAAATCATGCATACTTGTAGATTTCACATATTGGGCTCACTTGGCGCCAAATTACGGAATATCTAAGATAATCCGTTCATTTTTGTGAAGATAGCTTACAAATTTAATTATATGTTATATGTTATGGTATAAAATCCAACGGAAGTTCGAAAATAATTCGAAATTATATATGATATGCGAGGCTTAAGAGAAGTGCCGATTTTATACATTTTTATTACCACACTACGTTATTAGCTTAAAAAAAACATACACTCGCTTTCACTAAAATATTCCCCAAATTGACTGATATTTTTGGTATAAAGTCTGTCATGCATATGAGGTGTTAAAAAGTTATAACGCCAATTTTTTTACGTCATCTTTACTGATTTTTGATTAAGCTATTGGTTAGTGAAATAATCAGATGGAGTTTTAAATTGTGTTATATGGACGTGGTTGTAATCCGATTACGCCCATTTTACAACTGTAATATCAAAATGGCACCATAATGTCATGTAGTCAAGAGTCGAGTAGTTGCGGATATATAAGATTTCACTTATAAGTGAACAATTCCAAGCCACTTGTGTATTGTTTATATCGACTTTATTACTGCTAATGTTTGAAAAGTTCAATATTTCTGCTGCTTTTTGTTAGAGATGTATCGCATTGTAATAGTTTTCTATATAACCTTAGTATGGGAGGCGTGATTATTATTTAATATCAAACATTTTGCTAACTATATTATCGAAAGCGAGATTAAAAATGTTAAGCAACTGACAAATATACTCAAATTAATTTTTAAAGTTCCACATAAATACAGCTGCAATTACAAAACGTTAAAGCGCCATTATTTTACAATTAAATACCTGAAATGCCCGCTTGACTTGGCTATCAATCAAATTGTGCATAAACTATCGCGAAATTCCAGTAGCTGCTTCCCGCTGAAATATTCGAAATTTTTAAACGCGCTTTCAATTAAGCTCAAATAACTACACACCTGCATATGCACTTACCATAAATAAATAAATACAAATTTTCTGAATAACCGACGGCAAAGCATTAAGCGGATTATAATGATGGATTTCAGCATAATGCTCGAGGGAATAGTAACGCCGCAGTAAAACGAGAAATTGATCAGAAAATGGTTTACTTTTAGGTTTTGATAAATGAAATCAAACTAGTCCGAGTAAAATCAGAATTATACGAAATATAGTATTTAACATATGACTAAAAGGTCAAACATTTTTTTAATTTTAATTTTTAATTTTTGCAACTTTTGAATTACATTTCTCAAAATTTTCTTAACCTCTAATATTGCATTTACTACTCGTAGTGGCCTGAAAATTCGATTATTATTAAAAATCTTACTATTCCTCCGATTAATACCTAAAAATTCGATTAAGGTCGAAAATCTTATTCCTCCGTTTATTACCTGAAAAATATATCTAAGTAAGTCGTGTGAACATTTCAAGTCGATCGGCTCAGCTGTTTCGGAGAAACTTTTCTCCACGACTCTGAAAACAGTGTTTTGAAAAAAACGTGTTCACAGTTTTGAGAGCCGATTATACTAAGTTTAGTATAAACTATTTCCGTAGAAAATTCCCCAATACAGATATGTGCCTGCATGTACATGTGTACCGTTATGAAATGAGTTTTTTGTTTCTTTGAAAATGAAATACTAATTGTGAATGGGAGAGTAAAAAAAAGTATTATAAGTATTGACCATTGCTTTTCACAAATTTTGACTATTTTTCTGGCAATTTGTGGATACCAAGTCAATAGAAATGTTCGTTTTTGGAAGGAAACCAATCAGACACGCAAATTTCGACTTCTGCGTAGGAATCGAAGTGCTGCTCAGTCAATGCGTGTCCCATCGATGAAAACAAATTGTAATCGGAAAGTGCCAATCTAGCCCATTTTGTAGCGTTTAGTATTAACAGTTTCACCAGGTTATAGTATAGTAGGTTATAGTTATACCACACCCTTCTGATCCCACCAACCACAGAGCATTGCCTTCTTACCGAATCGATCTGTTTTTGCAGTCGATGTTGATGGTTGTCCTGGATTAATCCGTAATTATCTCCGTTTATGATTCTTAAAATAAATAAATTTTTCATCGCCAGTGACAATTCAATGCAAAACTGATATTCTTTCGTGTCTTTGAAGCAAAATTTCACAAATGTTTTTTCGGCTTTACATTTGTCTTTCATTCAATTCGTGTCGCAACCATTTTACATACTTTTCGATCTTTCCCATATCTTCCAAACAGTCTGAAATTGTTTGTTGTGCAACATTGAAAATGGCTGCCATTTGCTTTTGACTCAAAGTATCATCTTCATCCAATATTTCTTGCAGTTCGGTGTCTTCAAACTTTTTTTGGTGGTCTTCCACGCTCTTCATTTTCCACATCAAAATCATTATCTCTGAACCGTTGAAACTATCTTTTATATGTTGCTTCTGATAAAGCATTCTCATCATATGTCTTGATAAGCATTCGATGCGACTCTGCAGCATTTTTCTTCAAACGGAAAGAAAAAAATTATGCTTTCCGCAAATCATCACCTTCCGGTACAAAATTTAAAATTTTCAACACAATGAAAAAATATAATGTAGTTTGTTCAATGACTGTAAGGTTATTGAATATGTTTCAGATGTCATACCAATCAAACAGAAAAAAATTAAGGCTCATTCACAATAAATGTTCCCCATCAACACATTTGTATCCTAACGCTCGGTGCACCTGATACATTCGATATGTGCATAAGTAAAACCAATAATCGATGTGTAGAAATTCACAAGTGGATATAACCTCTTAATAAAAATTATAGTCATAATGATCCAACTTTATTAAAAATTGTTAATACGTTACCAACAAAAAACTGAAAATAAAAGTGAAAAAAATTAAAAACCAAAAAAATAGAAAATCGAAAAACAAACAGAAAGTTGGCCACTCTGTCCAAACTATTTGTAATTAAAATTATCTAATATATAAGTAAAGTTCAATTGTATCAGATTATTACAAAAGCAACAAAAACAACAGTAGTGTATAACATAATTTTATAGCCGGCTGTAGCTAAGTTGATGCGCATGCGTAACAGCACAAAACAAGTGGCAGATAAACAAACAGACGAACGATTGCCGCAATCAAGCGATTAACAGCGTTGAGAAAGAAATATGATAATTACAAAAAAAAACAAAAAAAAAAAAAATCAAGAAATACAAAAATATTGCTAAAACAAAAGCACACATTTGCTCGCAAGTTTATTTGAGTGGAGCTCCGTCGTCGGGTGACGTTGAGTAGGCATTTGAAGTGCTAAATTTTTGTGAAAAGTGAAAGTGCAGTCGAGCTGAACCGCGAGCACTGTGTTATGCATGCATATGCAAGTATATACAATTATATATTTAAGTATGTCTGTGTGTATGTGTATAAGTGGCGGCGAGACAAGTGCAGTTGTAGGAACTTAGCGCATTCGTTCGAGATGCCAGCCATTATTGGCGCTGCCTTTTTGTAGTCACCCACTTTTTATAAGTACTATGTATGTATGTATGAATGTATGAGCCCCCACTTGAGCCCAGTCAACAATGCTGAGATAAAGTGGCGTGCATTTCTGATTTACAATGATTTAGAAAATCGAAATTCGACAAGGTATTTTCACACAGATTCTCAGTGTCGAGAAAAAATATCGAACAATGAAATTATTGTAAAATCAAAAAAAAAACATTAAATTCAAATTAAAAAAAGATTAAAGTAAATATAAAAAAAAATATAGCACCGACACACCAGCCATTCAACAACAACAACGACTGCTGCTGCAATGAAATGTGGCTCAACTGCATAAATAAGCACCATTGGGATAGTGTGCACGTGTGTGTGTATGTTTGTAAAAATGACCAAATGCGGCATAAAAATGTCTACATTTGCGCATGCGTGTCATGTAAGCTTAGTGAATGTGGCTTATTTGCACATATTTGTAAGTAACAGGTCCACAGTAGCACTCGTTGTAGCCGCTGGCGTGCATGATTGCCTTTAGGTTGGCCAATAGACGAATAATTGCGTTGAATGTATACATTAATGAATTTCTAAGAATACATACATATATGTATTTAAGCATTGCCTGTGCAAATAATTTTGCATTCATGCACTCCACTACGATTTGTGGCATTAAATTAGTGGAATTAATAATAATTTCATTCGGAGGCAATCTGTAACTTGCAACATGACATGCGGGTGGCATGCAATGGAAGCGATCAAGTTGTAATATAGAATAAAAATACAAATATACATAAGTAGGTATCACATGTAAAAGAATTCAGTGCAGGCGTCAAAAAGAGAGGCTAAAGAATATAAATAAATTTAAAAAAATTATAAACAATAACAATTTTAATTATCAATAAAAATTATTTAAAATGTTTTTAGTTATTTCTCACTAAAAATCATTTTTTCATTGTATTTATTTATTTTGAAAACAAAATACCTAAAATTTTAGAGCTAAAAAAATTCACAAAATTTTTCATTAAAAATTGTATACATATATATTATAAGAAAAAAAATATATGTATGTATATATGTATATATATATTATTTTTTCATATTAACTTTTCAAAAATAATTTTGCTTTAAAATTTATTAAACAGTAGTTAGATTTTGTATCTTCGAATAATTATTTCAATTCAACATAATCTGAAATATTCTACCATTTTTTTTTGTTTTCTGCACTTAATGAAATTAACTACTATGCGGATTAGAAACTTATTAATACAATTATGTACAATCTGATAACAACTACTACTCTACTTTTTCGAAAACATAAGCATTCAAGTTTGAAAGCATTCAGTAAAGGTCGTGAAGTCATAGAAAATTTGCCTCATGCGAGTCGTCCATCAACCTCTTTTAATGACGATAACAGCGACAAAGTCAACATAAAGAAATGTTTGCTTGAAAATGGTCCTGTTGGCATTAGAGAGATAGGAGACGATCTCAACAAAGTGATGCAACACATATTGGTTAATGTTTTAGGTATGAAGCGTGTCAGTGCTAGACTCTTACCAGAACACTTGAATCTTTTGTAAAAACGACGTTGAGTAGATATTGCAAGACAAACGATTGAAAACGTAACTAAGGACTCTACATTCATCAAACGCCATTACTGATGACCGGATATGAGTTAATGAAATTGTTTAATAATCTTCAGAATGACGCTGCAAAAATGAGCCGAAACCGAAAAAACCCAAACTAGTTGAAGGCCACCAACCAAAAGAGGTCATCCTAACCGAAGCTTATTTTCGTCAGTCCGAGTCAAATTTGATAAGAGGGTATATGGTATATACTTGATACTTCATATAGTGAGTTAAAAGAATGTTATAGAAGTACTGGATATTAACCAATAACTGAAATAACAATAGAAAGTAGCACTACGGTATCACTGACTCATAACAATCCACTTCAACTATTGCAGAGGGGGTTCAAGCTACCAGAATCACTCTTCGCAAAATAGTCCGAGAAAAATATGCTGACTAATTAACATAAATGTGAAAGCGGGAAAATTTTTTATTTACAGAGAAACCTGCTATTTGTTATCGAAACTATACCAATGTCACATTCGCAACCACACTCACTTCGTCCTATCTGAAAAAACTTTTACATCGCTCTTTTTAAAAGCAATTCATTTTTAAAATTTTGTAGAGAGTAGCTTTAATTTTATAATTTTGAATCTTGAACTCGAACTAACAATTCCAAAGTTTATTTTTACAAAAGAGTATCAATCGGGAAGATAGAAAAGTTGCCAAATGTTAAATGATCTTTGTTTGAATATCTTTTTGTATGTTTGGCTTTGCTTTGTTCATACACACTTTCTGAAGCCTACTAAGCACCTAAAAGGCTAAAATTATTTGTTTTTGGGATATTCTGTGACAGATTCTTTTTTATACAAAGTAGGGCCGTTCATGTTTCTTCCGTTCATGTTTCTTCTCTTTCATTATATGTATCATAGATTATTACATTTTTTGTTCTTTTGTGCCTTTTGTGAGGTAATTTTTTTGAACTTTCTATAAAACAGAGCATTTGGATAAAGATTTTTATTTTCACTTTTTCCTCACCGAGAAGAACCATTTACTCAATAATTCGATAACCAAACTGACAGAAACTAAAGTGCTCAACGGACTATTAACGCAAAACGACTGTTAGAGTTTGGGCGGAAGGTAAGAGGTTATTATCAATATTGAATAATAATAATTTCGGATTTAAATAACATGTTAGTGATATCCATTTTCAAATTCTAAGGTTGAGTCTTAGAAAATATGATAATTTCCAGTTTGAGGTTATCAGAACCTCCAATTTCTACTCTCTCTATAACGCTTTTAAATATCATTCTAAAACATGAGATCAGCAGTTAAAGCGTTATTCTAACTTATTATGCTCATCACTATACTCCCTCTTGCAATTACAAGTACTGCGGCAGATTCTATTGCTGGTTCAGCAATGCTCCGGGTAATGACACGAAATGTATGTACATACACAGTTTAGGCACAAATTTCGTTAATCAAGCGCATCGTAGCGTCAATCGCCACTCCACATTTTTATTTATGCACATAGTAAAATGAGGTACTTATAACCATATACCTATATAGAATAGGAACAAATTCTCAGGGCAATAAATTCTATCAACGAGTAATGTACATATGCAATTAGGTCTATAGATCCATATACAATATACAAATTTAAATATTCAAGGAGTGAAAAACTCACATTTAATTTATAACAACAAATGCTGCACATAAGTATACACACAATTATAATAAAACCTCATACAAAATTATGACAGCTGTATGTAAGCAATTTGCATTTTCATCTGGAATGATTAACAATATTTCGCATTCGATTGCATCTGGAAGTGGCAAACGCCTCGCAAAGTGCACTCACATCGACCACGCAAACCGCAGCGGCAACAGCAGCGGCTGTGGCAGCAATAATGTTGACACAAATACACACAATTATTACTCGCCCTGCGCCGAACTCCATCGCCGACGCCAGCAACTCTCAACTACGCCTCTAAGCTCAATTGCTTGTATCGTGTTCATTGCGTTCATCCGTTCATATTTCTCATTTGAAAACCGTATAAGCGTTAGATTGCATATCATTTGAGTGTCTTTCAAATTAAAAGCAACAATAACAATAAAATGAATGGAAAATCATGTATTGTGTGCGCTTTTTTGTTTTTGATTTTTGCGACTGACAGGAAATAGTGGTGTGGTTGGTTTGTCTGTTTTAAAAATGGTGACGTTTTTGGCGACGCATGTAACATGTTTGAAGACTTTTCCTATATTTTAGAGAAAATTATACCTCCAAAGAGAGGTTCATACAATATTATAATTTATGTGCCATAACTCTTTCAAAATTACTCGTAACTTATAATGTAACAATGTCTACCGGGTCTGAAACAGAGAAAACGAGAAAGAAAGATAGAGAGACAGAGAGGGATGTAGAAAAAGAAAATGGGTAAGAGAAAGAGATAGAGGAAGAAAGAGAGAGAGAGAGAGCAAAAGAGTGAAATACGGAGGGAAAGATCCTTAAGAATCCATCATCACGACTCGCTCCAGTCATTAAGTTAGAAAAATGCTTAAAAATCAAGAAACCACGTTAACTACGGCTGCACTGATATCTACTTGTATAATAACCTTCACAGGTAAAATTCTTATAGCATATGAGGGTATAAAAAAATCTGTATCTTAATTTTGATCGTCCAGCTTGTATGGCAGCTATCTGTTATACTGGTTCGATCTAAACAATCAGTTCAGATATTGTAGCATTGCCTTGGACAATAATTTGTGCCAAATTTCGTGTAGATATCTTTTCAAATAAAAATGTTCTCCATACAAGTACTTAATTCCGATCGTTCAGTTTGTATGGCAGCTATATGCTATAGTGATCCGATCTCAACAATTTCTTCGAAGATTACATTATTGCCTTAGAAAATAACTCATGCCAAATGTCGGGAATACCACGTCCAAAAAAATTTTTCCCATACAAATACCTTCTGGATGTTTCAGGGTTAGTGGCAAGCTATACTAAGCCCTGCGCAGGATAACATGAAATAAAGCCCATAAAATTTAAAGCGTAAAATATTAATGGTACTGAATCCAATAGGATTGAATTTTTAATTATTTATAATACAAATGACATACCTGTGTACTTAAAAACTAAATTTTGTTAAAAAAAAAGATATTAATAATAACACTGTGCCATCTCTACTTATGTACTTTTTAAAACTTGAACTCAATGCGTTTAAATACAATGCTTTTCAACTTTTATAGCCGAATAAAAAATGTTGGCCGAAATTGTTGATGTTGTTAACAAGAGACATTTATAATGGTCAGAGTTCAACAAACATATCTTTATATGACTTAGAAATAGTATTCATCTGTAGTAAACGCAAAACTTTTTTGATCGACAAATTTGCACTAAATATTTTAGAAAGCATATCTTAATATACAAATGCAAAATATGTATGTATGAAAGCATATATTACTACATATGGGATTTATACAGTGGGCGGTATAAATATTCTTATACAAGAGAGTAGAAAAATCATAAGTTTCAAAGTCAATTGTGAAGCGAATTCGAAATACACTAGAGAATAGTAATTTTTCGAATATATTTTTCGTACTCCTTTCAAATTCGAAAACTGTTTTTTAATTTTCGCTATGCCAAAATTGTAATATTAATAAATCTCGACCGATTTGAAAAATATAAAAGTTTACGAACTGTCAATGATAGTTAAATGTTACGCGGATGCGAATACGCTCAATTTATCATTACGAATAAATTATTAAAAATTATTTCAAAATAATATACCTATAAAACGCTTAAAATTTTATTATATATTTTAACAATTGCGTCCAACCTAATTATTGTAAATTCTCTAATAAATTATTTATAAATTTTCATATAGGAAATCTCAAAAAGAACTATTGAAGTATTTATAAAAATATAATAGCATGTGTGTACGAAAACTTTACCCACTCACAGTAAGCCGTTCTCATATCCACATATTCTTTTCGCTTAGCATAAAAACTGTTCGTAATAATAATACTCATGCATTTTATAGTTGGTATTGTACAACTTTTTTCTTTGTTTTTTTTTCTGACTTATTTTATGACTTGAAGTTTGTCAACAACACTACAACAAGAAGTTGCAGCATGCATTTGTGCATTTCTAAAGAGAAGTAAAAATCTACACATATATTGTATTTTAAACATTCATACAATTGTCTGTTCCTTAAGTGGTGCAAAGTCGAGAAAATGTGGTTTCAGTTTTTATTTATTCTTTTGCAACTTTTTTCTGTGCGCTTTTGTTATATTATGGTTTTTGTCATTTTATATGTGGGTCAGTGTCGATTGAAGTAAAAAAAAAGAGAAAATGCAGAAACATAAGAACGAACATACTAAAGCTTGTAAAAAGTTAAGAATAGCAATTTCACTAAATAAGATAAGCACTTTTCTAATAGCATTTCTTTATTGTTGATACATGGCTTTTGAGAGAGTCACCGGCTGACTTATGTATTATATGATGTATGATGCTTGTATATATGTATGTATGCCTAAATGTTTTTGTTATACCGAAGTCGACGAATTTTGAACTGAACTTAGTAAACTATAAGAAATGAGTACATACTTCTGCAGTGACAGCTGGCCCACCAGTGCGTATGAGAAACATTTAAATAATGCACATCATCAAATTTTCGGTTAACAATACGCTTTTTACAAACTATACTATACAAGTATATCCAATTATATATATATTAGCAAAATCAATTCTTATTCTTCCACAATAAAATATTTTTTATATTGAATAATAAAATATATAAAAAAAAGAAAAATATCCAGACATATATGGTAAATATTAATTTTATTTAAAACTTACACTTTGATTTTTGTTTTTGTATAATTTAAAATATTACTAAAGTTAGTGAATTGTGGTAAGCGATTATATATAGGTTATTTTGTATTTAAATTGTCATTAAAACTGTCCGTGCTGAATTTTTTTTAGCACTTTTTTGTTAAGTTAATAGCACTGTCCTTAATTACTATATCAAAAATGAGTGCGATCTATCGACCAGTTTGTGTGCAGCAGCTGTTGAAATCAGTCGACCTCAGTAGAGTTTTGCGATCTTTTACTATGGAAAAAAATATGGAACAAAGAATTTGCATCAAATTTTGTATTTTGAAACAAATTTCGTGTGCGGAATCGTTGCGAATGTTAAAAAAGGCTTATGGTAAATCCATTCTAACGAAAACCCAAGTCTACGACTGGTACAAAGCCTTTAAGGATGGTTGAGAAACCGTCGAAGACATGCCTCGTTTCAGTCGTCTTCGACGTCTACTATTGACGATAACATCAAAAAAGTAAAGAAATCGTGCTCGAAAATTGTCATGTGAGTGTTAGAGAGATAGTACGTAAGCTAAACATCAGCTGTGAAGCAGCTCGTTTGATTTTTACCAATAATTTGGGCATTAGACGCATCAATGTTCGGCTTGTTCAAAAAGAACTGAATTTTTTGCAACAAGACCGCACCGAGCTGTAATTGTGAACGATTTTAAGACCAAAAACTCGTTCAATACCATCGATCAACCACCGTTTGGCCCCATGCGATTTTTTTTTCGTTACCAAAACTCAAGTTACCACTCCGTGGAACCCGTTTCGACTCCATTGAGGCCGTAAAAGAAAATTCGCAGAGGGAACTGAAGGCGATCCCGGACAGCGCCTACAGCGGAAAAAGAGGTGGCATATGTATATCGTTATTTACAATTTCCGAAAACTTTCTGGCCACAATCGTATATCTGTGTTCGCCTATAATTGTCTTCGTGACTTGGTACCCATAAATATCAACGTAATGGTGAGTTTGTCGGATACCATCGCAGAGAAGTCTAAGTTTGCTTATCGATTTTGATTAAAAAATTTTAACTATGAGTCTGTAGTCCTGAAAGAAGAAGCTCGTCATCGAAGTAGCTTTAAAATATTGAAAAAAGCTATTCTTCCAAGGGCTTTCGGTGTATTTAAAAGTTACTCATATTTACGTACCATCAAGAAAAAGGCGAAATATGCTCTCAATTGTAATTTGTCTTTTTCTTCGCAAACATCACAGCAGCTCAAGGACTTACTTCACTAATACAGCTAATTTAGGCGAAACCTAATACCTAATTAGGTTATAATACGCACGTATAAAAGCAATTATAACTTTGGCATATTTATAGCAAAACCATAATTAGAATTTCAATTTTATTTCGGTTTTCGACAACCAGAAAATGACACATTTGACATCTATTAAGATTGACATGAATAAATGAAACCACAAGCGGGTCAGAAAAGAAATGCGATGACATAGCTTTCAATATCATAATTACATACTTTTGTTGTTGTTGGTCAAATGTTAATTGCCAAATCATTTCACTCAATTAGTTGTGACTAAAATTGTGCGCAGAAACCAAAATATTTAATCATAACGTTTCAGTCAAAATTTTTATATATGTGAGGTTTGTAGTTATAATTCCAAAATTTATTTATGTCAAATATTTATTGAGATGTGTAGAGGCAAATAAATGGTTCAATGAACAAAATTAATAAACAACTGCATATACTTATTGATTTATTTGTATATATAATATATCATAGACATGCGCTATAATTAAAAACTTATTATAAATAAAATATATATTACTAAAGTGGTGTATGCATACTGTAGAAAAGTTTATTCTATCAGTTCACCCATGAAAATTTATAAGAATTGTTTAATGGTAGAAAAAAGTTTTTAACGGACTGTTTTCATCAGCGCTTACAAAAGGGAAATTTAGGGGGTTACAAATCCTTTTGTGAATTTAAAAAAATCAATTTTTTTTTGATATAGATCGAATGGTATACATATATATATATAATTGTGTATATTCTCCAAAAATTAATTTGGCAAATAGTTTTAGGGATATGAGCGTATTTGTAAGAATTTTTTAATAAAATCGGCTTCCAAAGTTTTAAAGGCTTTTTTCAGAATCGATGAAGAAAATTGAAAGTAATGAACAAACTAATATTTATAATTTTTGATAATACGTATTTCGATTTTTTAAGCCACTCGGAAACGCAAATTTTGTCTACCAAAACGGCTTTAATGGAAAGTCGCCATTTTATGAAAAATCAAATTATGACTAGTGCTTCGATCATTACTTGCATTCATCTATAAAAATAGTAATATTTTTTAGGTTTTTGAATTTGAGATAATTTTAAGCAGAAAAAAAATCATCCGCACTGCCCGACACTTTCTTACGGAGGTCCACTACGGGATGAAGGGAATCCAAAATTTTTCAAAATGAATCACCGTTTATGAAAATACATTAAATTTTTTAAATGCAAATTATTTTTATTAATTTATTAAAAAAAATGCATCGTCAAGAAAAATTTACAAAACAACGCGTTTTTTCTGACATGCGAGTAGATTAAGGCTTTATAATAAACTATGATGTTTTGCAACCAAAAGCGGGAGAGAGAAAAAGAAACCAGTATAACCAATGCAAGAGAGTATGTGGATACAACAAAGTATTACAATTGTACTTTATCGTTTTGTTTATGTGTGTTGTTTGTTCGATTCGCTACTCCCTAAAATTGTTTGGTGAAAAACCAGAGCTACTGAAAAAAAGTCTCAAAAAAAAAAAAACAGCGGATTACCTCTTAACGTCTTAGTGCATCGTCAACTTGTTTGATTTGAGTTAACAATTGACTCAGATACTTAAGATATAACATTTTCATATAACCTTTTTGGGTACCCCTCGTACACAGAACTAATTTACAACTACAAATTTATGTTAATGTGCGAGCATAATAACTCTAATAGTAAATTAAATTTTGTACTCAAGTGTCAATTAGTCTGTGCTTTCAATTAAGTGGCAAAGTTCAGACTGCCAATATATTGAAGCATATCTTAGAAATCAAGAAATTAACACCAATACATAATTTAGGATATAAGTTAACAAGTTGTCAAGAATGAACGTTACAAAAGTAAGTTAAAATCACAAATTGTAGCACACAAATTGCTACAATTATTGGTTAAACATCATTAGCCAATTTGTATGTATTCGTATGTCCAATAGCTATTCAAGCGCAATAAGTAGTTCGAGTATTGGAAAATTGTCATGTGACAAAATTTAATTTTGTAAAATTAATTGATAGTTTATTCCATTGAATTGTGTCATTGTCGGTTCGCTTCAGTGGGCAACTGAAATCGCGTTGCATGCAATAAGCGAGTAAAATATATGGCAACAATGTTATTTGCAACTTTTTAGTCACATTTATTTGGTATGTTCATTTTAACAAACTGCAATGCGTTGTTATTAACAGCAAATTTGTGAAATTGGAAATATAATATAAGCGCAAAAAATATATATAGCTGTGTGTAGGTATGAGTATACTCTTTTGTAATCCTTTTTTGTATTTTGTATCACAAAATTTATTTGTATTGTAATCCAGTCATTTGAAACCGAAAACTATTTATGCGAATTAGAGTTATATTGTCAAATACTTTGTAAGTAAATGGAGTAAATCTTCAATTATATTAAGTGATTTGTTGACAGAAATCAAGCATTTGAAAAAGTTGGCATAAAGACACTTCTATGTATACCAGGCGCATAATACACCAGTTTCAAAAATTTCAATTAACTTTTACTATTAAAACATAAATTGACTTATCGCCAGTACTGTTCAAACTAACTTAATTTTTAAATCATTACTTTTAGACAATTAATATTACATCTTGATTTTTCAATTATAAATTCTTAATTTTAGTTTTAAAACGATTTTGTTTGAGGATAATAACGGGTGTTTTTGTAGACGTGTGGTTTTCAATGAGGCCATACTTTTTTCGGAGTTAGTCTTTTTGACAGCTGTTACTTGATTTATACTCAGTTTGCTGTGCCATTTCATAATAAACAGACTTGCTTCCGAACAACGTTAGCAAGTCGTGCGAACCCTAAATAATAATGGCCCAGTAGCGTCAATTGTTTAGACACCGTTATATCCTCAATTCGAGTCGATGATCCATATTTCTTCAACAACGAAGCCGGTCATAATGTTACTGTCAATGGGGAACGCTATAGAGCCATGATTAATGACTTTTTTGAGCCTGAATGGGAGGATGTTGATGCGGAAGACTTTTGTTTAAAATAAGACGACGCTACATGCCATACAGGCAACGAAACAATCAATTCATTGAAGGAAATTTTTGGTGAGTGCATTATGTCGCGTCATAGGACTGAGGTGTTGCTTTCAAGATCGTGCGAGTTAACATCAATGGACTATTTTTTGTAAGGTTATGTGAAGTCGCTTTTCTCTTGCAATTGCTGCAAGTATAGCTGAAATAGTAACACATTTTTCCACATGTCTACATAAAACACCCTTAACAATATTCGGCAGTTTAGTATCTTTTAACTTTTAGAACTTATGATAATTGGTTCTCCGTAAAAATTACGGTTATAACAGCATTAAGAAAGGGTTCGTCTTGAAATTCCCACCAAGTATTGTGAATTCTTTTTTTGCTGAATTGATAAAAAAATGTTGGTTTAGGTTTTGACTGAGAAAATGTATAGTTTTATCAAGTCTCCATGATTTTTATTTAATTTATCATGGGCAGATGAGCACACGGAAAGGCAAGCACCCGGAAAGCAATGTTATTCTGATCATTTTCATATATATAAGATTAAAATTTTATACACAACCGTTAGATGAAAAAAATACTGTATATTTATATAAATACTAACTCGATAAATATTTAAAAAGAAATGACTACATTTTGGTGGTTGTCCTCATCACCAATCATATAAAATATCCTCCTTCAAATTCCTATTAATAATTAACGTAAATTCTTTACTAAATTCGCTTTTTATACTTACAGTTTTCACTTCTAAATATTATTTGAAGTATTAGCTGTTATGTAGCAGGGGCTCTGAAGGATTTGGAATGTATACGCCGATCTTCTGTAAATATATAAAAAGAAAATATTATTGTATTTTATATCATATAACTATTATAACGTAATTGTAATGTGAAAATAGGTTATGTAAATATTTGGTTGGAAAAATTATTATTTTTAATTTCAGCATTTTGCTAAAATTGGTTTTATTCATTACTAATCAGGTAATGCCACAGCGGTTACTAATTTTCATATCATCAAATAGATGGTAATGCAGATCAGCTACAAATTGGAGAAGCTTTAAACCATTCCTTGAGAACTTATCACCCTTGAAACAACGAAAAATAAAATCTTAATACAATAGATGGCGTCAGAGTAGAATTATTATCAAACACCGTATTTACTATTGCCCGATTTGGCTCAAATTCGAGATATATATAATACATATAGAGCATTGGCAAATGGATTAGGCAATCAATAAAAAAACTTGTCTTAGGGGTTACATTATAAAATACTTGTATATAGTCGACGAAATCCATATGTAATTTTTATTCAAATTAAAAACGCTAGAACTGCTATATATTTATCTACAATTATGTACATCACTAAAATCACTAAGTTTGCTATGAATATTCTATATGTTTAAAATTTTCGGCTAAGGAAATAATGTGAAGTAAAAATTATGATTTAACAATTTATAATAAAAGTTTGGTCTACACGATCTAACCATCGAGACTGCCGGGCATATCTCGACCGATCTTATGAAATTTAAACTGGTAGCGTCAGATCTAAATTTGACAAATGTAAAGGTAAAATACATAAACCATTAACTAGCAGGATTACATTAGTGAATGGCTAATTTCTCAGAGGTTTCCAATTGGAGCATTATTTGGAAAATATTTAAACTTTTATATTTGATTAAGCAACTATGAATATTAAATCTCTTGATAAAATCGGCCCTCCCTCTTCTTTATAACAATTTTCAATTGAGTGAATTATGTCTAAGTGCATTAATATTGCTCCCATAAATATTTAGTATATGTTTATATATATGTATATACACATACATATATACATTAATACATGGCCACCAGTTGCATTTGTTAGCTATTTAAAGGTCGTTCCTCTTCACTTTAATGAAATTCAATGTCAACATAGCAGACTTATGATATAATAGGTGTAAACTGACCATACATACTAACACATACATACTAAACCGAGGAGGCAATGAACAAAAGAAAGATGACTTGAAAGTTATGCAAAGAAAAATTAAAAATGCGAAATAAAAATAAAACACGGTTGGAGAAGCGAAGATAGTTAAATAAACAAAAGCCACTAGGCCATATGTGAATGTGTAGCGAAAATATTTAAATGGGTGCCTGGCGGACTCTTGCTGAGGTGCGCAGTTTTGCTCAGTAGATCGTAAATTGGTATACATATGTACAAATGTATGTATTTGAAATCTTAATATATATTAAATGTAGGTACACCGAAAAGCTATTTAACTGTTCTTAAGTGCGAATAAAATGTAAACATTAGGGTGGTCGTTTTTTTACAAGAATTTATAATTTCCACTGGTGCAGGGTGGTGGCGGGAAGTAAGAAAGCAAATTCAGGTGTGTTTAGGAATTAAACACTATAAAGCTAATGGTGATAATGATTTTGATGTTAATAATGATGATGATTACAATGATGATAATGCTGATAAAGATAATGCTGAATGAATCATAATGAATGATGAAACGATAATGATGATGATAATGGGTGGTGATAAATTGATAATGATAAAGATGATAATGTTACGGTAATGAGGATTAAAATAAGTATATTGATGATGAACTTAAATCATGACCATGCTCATGATGATGACGGTAACGTTAATGAAATAAATATAAAACTCTGAAAGGTTTTGATTTTTGGGTGGAGGAATTTATTTGTTTGTGTTTATTTTTCCTACAATTTACGCCAAGTACCGTTATGATAAAATTCTTACTACTTTGATTTATAACAAAATAATACTTTTACTGTTTTGATGGCAAAGTAATAATGGAGAAAAAAACATTCCGATACATTATTGTGGAGAAGTCAACATTATAGTGAAAAAAGTTTGTCAAAAATTTTGCATGAAAAAAGAAAACTTTTATGGATTATTTATTTATATTATGGTTCGTTTAAGATTGAAGATAATTTGATCACAGTAATCTATCAAAATTTAAGTTATTTTAGAAACTAAAAATAATAATTGACGGCACACCAAATCGTACAAAAATAGATTTTTAAAAATAACCTACTGAGGTTTTTAATAAATATCTCAAATAATTTTTGAGTTACAGGTTTCTTAAGTATAGCCGCTTAGTTCAATTAACTCCATTACTTTATCTTTAAACGCGTTTTACTCGAAACAGTGTTTTATAAATTTGTTTAAGTGTTTACTCGGAGAAAATTTATTCGATCCCTATCACAGTTTTTTGCATGTTCCGCATGTACTACCAATGATCTACCAGTTTTTTGATCTGATCAAAACTCGAATTTTTGCCTGCCAAAAACAACAAAAATTTTGGGAAAAATTCAATTTATTTGTTAAAATCCCCGCCATTTTGTCAATTTTTGATTTTTTTCCGACTCAAAAATATTTAAATTTTTCTTCAAAAATTTCTTAAAATATTTTTAGTATATCCTAAAAATTTTAAAACAGTTCTTAGAAAATGTTGTTCTTAATTCCCGAAAATCGCCTTTGTTTACTAGAAAAATTTAGCTTAAATAATTTTAAATCACAAAATGGAAAATCAACGCGACCACCCTAAAATATATGCACACTTCTATTTGAACTTATTTAGTCATACATTTCTTATAGCACTTAGACTTACGGCCGGCTACATAAGAGCAGTTAAAGTTGCTACACTAGTAAGTACATGCTTATGTAATTAAATATTTATGTGTGTAAAAAGCGCTGACCACTTGGTTCTGTCTGCAACTTTGCTTGCAGTTTATCTTTTCAATTAGCAGAATGGGTGTTTCGCTAATAGACTGCAACACCTACTTGGCACAGCTATTTTATTTATATGTGTTTGCATGTCTGTAATTATGTTATAAAAGTAGCTAGCTGACAAATTAAGAGTTCTGCAGCAGCTCAGTAATACATTTGAAAAGCAAACTAGCCTAATGCTTTGACCACAAACATACCTGTAAAAGCAAAGAGTTAAGTAAATGGTGGGCTAAGTAGACTTCAAAAGGCTTTTAGAAGAGGTATTAGCGCCACTTGCGAATAAACAGACTCTAACAATATGAAAGAAGGCAAAATATAATACACATATGTATGTATGTGTGCTAAGGCAAAAAATGGAGTCATACGGAAGTCGAAAGGTACGCACAGCGCCGTTTGTTGCTATGTATAGGTTCATGTTAGTATCTAGAGTGTGTACTCACTCAATTAAAGTTCCTAGTTAAGTACTATTATGTGCTTGCATTATTATATTTATGTGTAGTACATAACAACGAAGCAAATTTGATCGTAAAACAAAGGGTATTTTTTTACAGCTATAGAACTTTTATTTTGAATTTAATACAAACAAGAAAACTTCGGCTGCATTGCAGCTATAATATCCTTCATAGGTGCTTTTTTTATAGCATATGACGGTATAAAAAGATCTTTATCTCGATTTTGCGACAAATAACAATATGTATGGCAGTTATGTAAGTATACGCTGCCTTAGAAAATAGTCTGCGGCAAATTTTGTGAAAATATTGTATCTCGTGAAATAAAAAAGTTTTACCCACAAGGACTTGCGCGGGATCGGTCAATTTGTTGGCAGGTATATGTTATATTGGTCCGATATCGGCGAGTCCGACAAATATGCTCATTCATATTCATTGAATTTGAGTACGAGTTGCACTGATCTGAATTCAGCTTTAGTGATTATGTGATCATGCCTTATGTCATTCATATGTATATAAATTTATGTATAAAACTAAAAACGAGCAAAAATTATTTATGTTGAACCAAAGTTAGACTTTGAGCAAATAATTTGAAACAATTCTTGGAGATAAAAAAATTTGCTTTAACTCTTTTTCTTCATATTCACATATTTTATTACCACCTCAAAGTTCGTAAGTAATTTGTTTTAATAGTGGAATTAAGTAATTGAATGACTCGGCTAAGAACAAAAAAGTAGACAAATTTCATGGGAACCAACCTACATACAGGCATGCATACACATATATATATTAGAACATACATACATATATATATATAAGAGAAATAAAGTATACCTAATGATATAAATCTGATCTTTTTGCGCCAATTTATTTTCATGTGAGTTCTGTTTGGAAACTAGTATCATTTAGACCAGCACGGTTTCAAACAACATTTTCTATTTAGTTATAAATTGGTTGGTCTTATCGTGGTGAAAATAATCTCTCTTTTGGCTCGAACTTGATTTTATAAAAAAAAAATCGACCCGCTCTAATGTATGCACATATATATATATACATATATATGGAAAATAAACATATATATATATTAGGGTGGATCAAAAAACGAATATTTTCATTCGCTTGATACTCTGAAAAATAGGTTACTAGACATCTCTAAGAAAATCTCTTCAAGTATGAGTTCGTAATTACAACGAGACGCCTTACAGTTTTCTATTTTTTCTTATTTACCTTATTATATAAAAAGAATCATTTAAAATTATTAAATTTTAACAAATATGTATATACAGCTGTGTAAATACCTAAAATCACTTATGGTAGCTATTTTATTATTATAATATTTTTTGAATTCGAATTTAACTTATTAGCATGTGAATTGATTTGAGTGAAAAGTGTGAAAAGATTTATTTGTATACCCAGACATATACTCTTCGACAAGAAATCAATACCTACCTATATACATCTACTGTAGTAAATATGGTATAAACCTAACACTCACGAGTAGTTCTATGAAAATAATACTTTTCTAAACTTACATTTATATTTCGATAAATATTTTAATTGACAAGCTTAATTTGATTTGTATGCGCTATAAAATTCCACACTGCTTACGTAATGTAAATGAAATGTGAGTATACATATACAAGTATATGCACATGTATATCTTATATGCAAGTCTGAATATACAATACTTCTAAAAGTATTCAGCTTGTTGTTGCTAGGAATGTCTTACAAAAAAATGTCTCTTTTCTGCTCTTACTTCAAACAAAAAAGCAATAAACTTTAAAAATATTAATTATCGTTTTGAAATTATTAACTCAAATTATTCAATAACAAATATCAACTAAATCATCTTCATTCTTTAGCAACTGTTAGTTTGTTTCATACATACATTTGTGTTACACACTGTACTGGTCGCAACGATGATTATTAATTAATGTTACGCCCTTTTCATTGTTAAATAAACTTGTTTGTAATACCATTACTCTATACCACCACATACATACATATGTACATACACATATATATAAAACTGAAGCTATCAAACACATTTATATGTGAACATATCTACATATACAAACTCACACACTTGCATTTTTGTATAAATAATTTATTCTTATTAATTAGTTGACTTTAATGTGCATCAATGCTGGATGATTTATTTCCAATTTCTGGGCTACTATACACTTGACCTTCCTACAGATATATCTGCAGCTGGTGATTAAGTATATTTGTATATATATATAAGTAAGTATATATTTATAAGAATATTCTCATTCAAAATATATGTACCGTATATTAGACTATAAAAACTTTGCAATTTCATTTACGGACACAGCTAAAACTATGTAGGAGAATTTAAAAATAAATATTTGTAGATATGTCTATATACAAGTATATTTACGATATAAAAATATATACAAAATCACTTTATTTCCGCGCTATCTTTCACTCACATCTTCGTATATGGCGACTATCAGCAATCGGATATGCAAATTATAGAACGTGCCTGAAAGCAAGTTTGGTCACATACTAACATTTCAAGCATTTAAAATTTTTATTTTCTCCATTCATTTATATTGAAATTGTATTACTGTCGCGATAGAATTCCTTAGTGGTGACATTCGAAATAAATACTTTTCCAACAGATTAGTCGGAACTGAAACCATAAATTTTATAAACCAATCAAGTTATTGCTGTGAATGAGAGACTATATATAGTGGGTAACCATTAAAAAAAACTTCAGTATTCTCTCGTTAGCGAGACTTCAGTATTCTCTCGTTAGCGAGTACCAAAAGAACACACTCTAAAAAACGAAGTGTTAAAAACTACAGTGTCAAGTCAACTACTCTATCGAGTTCAAAGAAAGTTGATGGAAAAGTAATGGACTGAAAATAATTTCGCTTCGAAACGAAGGATTATAAAGAAAAACCGACAATTTCTCAATTGGCTCTTCAAAGTATCAGTCCAGAATTTTCGAAAAAAATTTCCTATATCTATCGAATTATTTATTTTGATCATTAAACGTCAATTGGCACATATTACAAAAAATAAAATTCCCCCATTGAAATTGTATGTTAGTTGAGCATTATTTTCTTATCTGCGTTTTCTAAAATTAATCAAGTACTAGAAGGTTCCTGGAGCGAACTCAACTTTCGATTAACACACTATATATATAGATCCGCAATTTCGACTTCTTTCCATATATGCTGTTGTGCCTTATGAGACATCAATTGACAGTTTTTAGCCAGGAACAAACATACCATTTTCATACTAGTTCAGAACAGGTGCGTAATTAACTAGTTAAATTTTTATGATAAGGAAAAATTTTAGTTTGGTTTTTCTTCAAATCCTCCGTTTTTTTTTTTTTTAAATGTATAGTCTGAATATTTTAATAGTGAAAAAGGGTTTTTTCTTACTATATACGTATTATATTATATATATATAATTTATATAAATATATATTTATATTAAAATCTATAAAGTTTTTAAGAAAGGTGAAAAAATAATTTGCGTACATCAAAAATCGATTAATTTTTTGTTAAATATATATTTAGGTAAAATAGTTTGTTTTAAGCAAAATGTATACTTAAGTCATGACTATTTTTTAAGATTATTAATAATTTTTTTAAATGGAAAGTTGAGTTAAACAAGTTCAAAAAAACGTGCGGAAATATTTTAGGTACAACCGAAAAATCGATTATTTTTCGATACGGTTATTGTATTTATAACCGTGTGCTTTAAGAGAGTTGTACTCTAAAATTATTTTATAGCTTTTTAAGGCTTAAAACTTCGCCATTATACTTTTTTTCTCACTTTTCTTTTTAATGTTATGGACCTTGAGATAAGCTTAATCTGAACTTAGATTTGCTTGTTGGATAACAATCTATAAATAAAAGTCTTGGAATTATTTTCTTCTACGCAAGTTGATCTTTGCATTTAAATACATATATACATATGCAACTATGTAATTTTGTTCAATTTATTATCAAATTGCATAAATTGAATAAATACAAACAGCGCTGGACACAAAAGCCTTTGCTGAAATTGTCAAGTTGCTACACTGGCTTAGCTGTGTATATTTATACAAATATATTTGTACGTGTGCTGCGCAAATGTAGCGTAACAAATTCAAAATCCAGTTTAACTACTATTGCCTATAATAAATTCTCATTTTTCATTCGTTTGCTAGACGATTGTGAAAAGGTATTATAAAAAGTGTAAAAAAATGTTATAAAATGGGCTACTAATTTATTACAAAGTGCCGTTAGAAAATTGAATGGACATTAAAATATGAATATATGTTTTATATCATATTTTAACCGGAAACCAAAATAAGATAATGATAAATATAGTTTGATAGTTTTTGGAATTTTTCACTCTGAACTAAGGTCTAGAGCTTTTAAAAAGTCCTATTGACACTTTGATACAAATTGGGGACCACTGAGTCAATTTTCGATTATACTAAGAAATCATTTTATTTGACACAATATTAATCTACTGCAGATTTGCTAGTAAAATATCATAAAAAATGTAAATTTATGCATGAAAAAATTTGGCAGTTAATTTTTTCAAAGCAAATTTTATAGAAATAACAAAAAATATACATATGTACGATTTACTTCGATTTTTAGGAAAATCCAAGACTGACACAACATCTTAAAGCGATACATCGAACTGTAATAGAGTCAACTGTAGGTCAACCAATATTTCACAGATATGTGAGGCCGTAAGTTTGAAAACATTACCCAAATGTATGTGTTCACATCAATTAAAGTCACATTATTTTATACTTTGGTGTGTGTGATTTGCTTAGTTGAACAACTATTTTACAGACGATTCTCAGCTCTTGAATGATGATATGAGATTTTTCAATATTTTTAAATATTAAACGGTACATCGAATAAAAGGAATAAAACCAATTAATGGGTATGAAGAGCTATTCTAGTTTGAAGTACAGAGGCATTCGACTGGACCTAAACTTTGGGGAACTAATGACGAAATTTCCATATGTAAAGGAACGACAGTGTTGTAAACACCTAGAAATTTTGCACATAAGTGGTTTGACTTCACAGCTCGTTATTGTTTGAAGGACATGACTGATTTAGTGGTTGGAAGCCAAAGAATCAGTTCCTTCTCTTCGAAGACACAATTTCATACTACAAACTTGGCCTATAATATTGTACATATATGCTTCGCACTTTGCTGAATATTTTATATATTTATAAGTCTATTTTAAATAATTCGTAATTCCAAAACATTATTTTATGGCGTTGCCAACTGACTAAAAAAATTGAAACTTATTATATGTAGAAACTTAAAAGCCTAAAAATTTAAAGTTTTCAAAATTGGGTATTTCAATAAAAAAATATTGTTTGCTGACGTTGCCACCTGACTTTAAATAAAAATAATTTTAATGCTTAAAACATGAGGAAACTTTACAAAATCGTAAATATAAAAAAATATACTTTTGAAAATGTTATTTTTACAGCGTTGCCACCTGATTTAAATAAAAAAATAATTTGAAAACTTATGATTTAAAGAAACTTTACGAATAAAAAATAATTTTTAAATACAAAATAATTTGAAAACTTATAATATGAAGAAAATTGCAAGAAGAAAAGAACAAAGTTTATAAAGTTTTCGATGGTTTTTTTTTTAGAAAAAGTGAATAAGCGGTGGTTAGCTTGACTAAATTATAAATATTTAGAAAATTAAAAAAATTTAAAATGGGTATGGAATTACTACTATTCAGGAATTAAAGGTTTCAAAAAAAAAATGTTGAAGTGTAAAATTACTTTTTTACTCTACCAATAAAAGCAATGTTGCTTATACAATATGGCCAGGTTATAAAAATAATTTTTTACACAGCATTTGAGTTTAGTTTTGGTGAAACGAATTTAGTAAATTAAATGGCATTGATTAACATTTATATTATATTTTAAAAATACTATATATAATTTTTCAAACTTTTGTAAAATATTAAATTACATAAACAAACAGAGATCACAAAATTTAAAACTTTTCAGTGTTCCAAGTAGTAAATAATAAACAAAGACCTTCAACTAAATATTAAATTTTACGAGCCAGTAAAAGAGGAATATAAAATAATAATTAGTCACCTTACATCTGCTCACTCAACGTTATGTTCGTCTTCTGCGGAAGATGAACACTCAATTGTACTTTGACTTTTGCCATTTCAACGACATATGTTATTCTCATTTACACACACCCACACAGACATACTCGTATGTAGAACACGAGTTCTAGCTTGTTCGAAGCAGCTTTCAACTTCAGCAATGCTTGTCAGCAAATTAGCAATAAAATTCCAAACTTGCATTCCAAGCGTATTTGCACTTAGTCAATAACAACAACAAGAGAAAATACCTTCGACGAACGGACGGACCTTAGGCAACATTCAGGCCACGGAGACAATTCAACCTACACCCACGCGGTCCCAGTCGTACTCCACTTGGACGAGCCTAACTATACTAGTTAAAGAATATATATATACCTATATACATATACATACATATATAGATGTACATCTATAAGTTATTTTGTACCACAAGGATCTGTACTCGGACCGTTACTCTGGAACATCATGTACGACGGAGTATTGCGACTAAAGGTACCCAAAAATGTTCACATCATAGGATTTGCAGATGACATTGCTGTTGTGGTGACAGCTAAGCACATAGAAGATATTGTTGCAATAACCAATGCAGTAATATCTTTAATTAATGATTGGCTTGAAACTAATGGACTTACCCTAGCAGAGGGCAAAACGGAAGCCGTGCTTATTACTGGCAGAAAAACCCGAGAGACTGCTACATTCAGAATAAAAGGTGCGTGTATAACTACACAACCAGCGTTGAAATACTTAGGAATTGTTCTTGATGCAAGACTTTCCTTTAAAGAGCATTTAGCCTACACCTGCGAAAAAGCTTCAAAAACATGTAGAGCCTTAACCCGAATGATGCTCAATACCCGTGGACCGAAGCAAAATAGGAGAAGACTCCTGGCTGGAGTTCTGAAGTCCGTCACTCTATATGGCGCCGAGGTTTGGGGAAAAGCACTCGAAACAAAATCTTACCGACGTGGCCTTTTTTCCATTTATACCATTTGCGCACTCAGAGTATGCTCAGCTTTCCGTACAGTGTCAGAAGATGCTGCCCTTGTAATTGCGGGCTTACACCCATTAGATCTCTTAGCCAAAGAGACCAAAAAGCCTGTAACGGACTTACCACCCCGAACCGTAAAAGGAAATGCCCGAGCGGAGACGGTGGAGAGTTGGCAAAGACGATGGGAAGTCAGTCAAAAAGGACGTTGGACTTTCCGACTGATTCCCAACATTGACCCATGGCTAAAAAGACCACACGGCGAGGTAGACTTTTATTTAACTCAAATCCTGACAGGGCATGGCTGCTTCAAAGCATATTTGAAACGCTTTCAACACGAAAATGATGATATATGCGATAAATGCGGTGGCGAGACAATTGAGAATGTAGAACATACGTTGTTCCATTGTCCGCAATACGAGCAAGAGAGACGATTCCTCAAGAGTGCATTCGGTATAGACCCAACCCCCGAAAACTTAGTAGACCAAATGGTGGAATCAAAAGCTAAGTGGGAGGCGGTGTGCGAAATAGCCGCCAAAATCATGAAAACCCAAAGAGCCCGAGAGCAGCAGCGGAGAAGAGAACTCCAAAACTTAACGGACCACTAGAACGCGGACCAAACAAACGCACTAAAGGGGAAGGGTTTGGCGACAAACATTGCACGGGGCGGGTTTAATACCAACAGAGGTGGGGCCAAGTAAATGCAACTTGTTACTGAATGCATTGAGACTACTACAAACGTATGAGCACTCAACTCAACCATCCTCCCGACGGAATACTTGACGGTGGTACCGGGGGGAAAGGTACATGACGGTAGGAGGTTTAGTTGGATTAAAGTTCCACACTGACGTGGGGTTCAGGCTTTCGATGCTTCCTCCTCGTAAAAAAAAAAAAAAAAAAAAAAAAAATCTATAAGTTATTTATGTGTGTGTGTATGTGCGAGTACTGTTATTCATTTGCATTAATATGGGCTCCACAGCATGTGTTCCTTGGCTTGGCCAGCGATAAACCATTCAAAGCTGGTAATCTCCTAGAACAAAAGTCAGCGGTAAGAGAAAATGCTTGAGCATGTGTGAGTAAAATGATGTATGTATGCATATAAATTTCATGTTAATTGAATGACAATAGGCAATGATAAAAAGTCAGTCGGTTAGTTTGTCAGCGGTGCAGACAGTCTGTCAGGGAATAGAGAGAAACTGCATGCAAGTGGAGTAAGTCAGCTGGGAGCAGCTGCAATTGACCCAAAGGCACAGTGACAATGCTGAATACTTTACTTTAGGTTGCAAATATTACTTTTTGCTTTACACGAATACATATATCTAATGGCATATATATGATGAAAATAACCTCGTGAGGACTTTCTTTACGGCTCGCTTTTATATGAATAGACAAAGAGAGGACTTGTCGATATTGATCGTTTTGAAGTTGAGTTGTATACTAGTTGGGCATATATGCCATCTAGCTTTGAAAGAATGAAAAACATAATACTTGTACATACCATCTGCTCAAATTTGACCCGGACAAGTTGCTTTAGAATGTTTGAATAATGAGTTTGCTTGAAGTTTTGTGTTTTTAAAAAAATCATGCACGAAGCATTCAGTGAAGGTCATGGAGTCATGCTTAGTGTCAGTGCTGAACTCGTACCAGAAGATCTGAATCTTTTGCAAAGACGACGTCGAGAAGAGGTCGTATCATTACTGGTGCCGTGACGTGGGTTTATGAATATGACGTCAAAACTGTCTAATAATCTAGGGAATAACGCTCTAAAAATGAGCCGAAAACGAAAAAAAAACAATCTTTGCTAAACATTCGTGAAGTCCGGTTGTCAGTCCCGTAGTGAATATTTACTTATTTTCTACTATGCAAAAGTACGTATTAAATAGAAGAAATGGTTGGGAGTGCGTAGAAGAAAGCTTACATTGTGCTATTGGTCTCATCAGTTATGGCTAGTCTCTACCGATTTGAGAGGTCCATAAAAGACATTTATATACCCCTATTTGCATAAATATTGTCTTATGTACATATATATGTACTTATGCACATTGATTCAGGCCAAATGGACCCAACCTAATCCATAATTCTAGTGACTTCCAATCTTTCACCTTCGACCTGCTCAACGCCGCTTATGTAACCGCAAACTTCTGTCAAAACTGCAATTAATAAAATTAAATTTTTTTTTAATATATGCAAAGGCTTCATTCCAAAGCGGCGTC
Source organism: Bactrocera oleae (assembly GCF_042242935.1). Classification (NCBI taxonomy): domain Eukaryota; kingdom Metazoa; phylum Arthropoda; class Insecta; order Diptera; family Tephritidae; genus Bactrocera; species Bactrocera oleae. The sequence continues at coordinate 59,083,168 of NC_091540.1, read as the reverse complement.
ATTGCGTAATGGTCTAAAGAACGCTCGTTAACACCCAACGAGCCAGACCCAAACTGTGGTCGCCAATTAAATGGTTGGCGACGTATATTTATATACCTATATATATATATAGCGACAAAAACATTCGCACAGATGTGTGCATTAAATATGCATATGTGAGAATTATAAATAAAGTTTATTCTGTTTATTCGCATGTGTGTGTGTCATATACGCTGATACAGTGACTTTTGCATAGAATTCATTAGCATCGCTTCAGCTGACCGCAGGGCATTAACGCATACGCAACCGATATTTAACTCAATAAAGTAAAATGATATTATCTTACTTACTGTATGTGGATGTATATTTAAATATATTTTTTTAAAAGAACAATTACACATATATTTGTTATGAATGTATAAATATGAGCATGAACGAGCAATTAGCTTTTTAAATACACACACAAGCTGGGGTTTAAGTCGAAAATAATTTTCGGATGGAAATTGTTAAAAAACAAAACCGATTGACTGTTTGGATTTACAATGTATGTACTCACTTATAGACATATATACTATGTATGTATGTATGTATCTACATATATATTTTTTTACCAATCAATGCGAAAATTCAATTTAAATGTTAATCTTTTAACTTCACAATTACAGTTATGTCTGAAGTTGAAATATGTACATTAATATATATCAATATTTTTTAAAATAATATTTGCATTAAGCAAAGACAAAAATTATAGGTATAAAATCAAATATAAAGTTTAGTAAAAAATATCAAGTATTTTTTGAACAGATGGCTGTGGTAATCTATATCATCATGGTATGAGTGTAATTGGGTTACGTAATATGGCGTTAGAAAGATGCGATTTCGTACTAAAAAACCTCTCAGATGGTTTTGTGAATGCCTGATTGGTTGATCATGCATCTAAGATGGACAACAGCAATGAGAAAATCCGCCAAGAAAATCGATTCATTTCTGAAGCGGATGGTTACTGGTGATGTAATGTGGGTCACTTATCACAACGTCAACGTCAACGTTCAATCAACCAGCTTTGGTCAATAAGTTGTTTGGGAAGTTCTTATGTATCCATCTTATACTCCTCTGACAAATGATTTTGGTAGTGGAAAATTCTCAGAGAAGCTTATGAAACTCATCTATCCCAGCTGGTACCTATAAGGACGAGGATTTATATGAGGGTGGCATTATGAAATTACCTTCAAAATGGCAACAAGAAATTTGACCTTATTCGAATTTACTTATACTCTGCAAAATATGAAAGATTTATAACGGATCTTAACGATCTCTGGTTTCAATAAAATTTCAAACAATGACAAGAGGCCCATACATACATTTGTATTGTATTACCCAATTTATGTTCGACAGTAGTCTTATAAGTCATTTTGGAGATGTCTACCAAAAAGAAACAGGATATCACAATTTTCTATTGAAATCATTTTGAGGTAAGTAATAGATCGAGGAAATCCAACAAAATTGTGTTACGCAAATACCATTAGGCTCGCCATTTACAGAAAATTAACACCATAGTTTTTCTTATTTATATTGTTCGTCGAAATACTCGCATGGTTGAAAATAAAAAATAGTAAAATGTTACCATATGTTCGGAAGTTTTAATTTATGATAATAATTTATAAAACAAAAAAATACAATATGGAGATCAAAAGTTGTATTAATGTTTGAGAAAATTAAAAACTGAAAATATTTTTGAAGAGAGCTGCCAGCTATATGATAATTTTAAATAAATAAAATATAAAATAAACTAATTTTTACAAGATGGGTATAAAACTAAAAAAAGTCAAGTTAACTTATAACTGAAGGTAATTTTTCCAAATGGCTGCCATCTGTTTATACTTTTTTATTTCAATTAACAAAAATAATAATTAAATAAAAAAAATAAAATAATTGATATTTGACAATATAGCATGTAACTAAACAGCTTTAGTATATATGTCGGTCGATGATATGTACATAATTAATAAGTGCTACCACCTGTTTATTAATTTAATGAAATAATTATTACAAAATGGAGAACTAAATAAATAGGTTTATGTACGACAAGTTAATTTTTAGAAAGATTGAAACTTCATAGAAAAAATATTTTAAAAAAATGTCATTATCATCCCTTCAAAATTATAATCGAAATAAGAGTTTACATTCACTTGTGAATTTCAAAGGACATACATACATATGTAGATCGAATGTGTATATGTTTTAAAATATTCTCCGAAAATTTTGTGTTGACTAATAGTTTCGAAGATATGAGCGTATTTGTAAATTCTGTTTACCTTAGTGTAGTGGATAGTGTAAGGTGTCCCAAAACTTTAAACGCGCTTTTCTCGAAACGCTACTTTCAGAGTCAATGATGAAAATTTATGCGAAACGTTTGGAGCGATCGACTAGTATATTATATATATATATATTGATTAGGTTTTGATAGAAGGAATAAGATTGTGTTAATAGTTTCGAAAGTATAAATTTTTTCACATAAAACAACTTTTAATTTCGAAATAACCGATCGTAAAGAATCAAAATTTTGACAAGTCCTTCGATAGCTGTATTCATCTATAGTAATAATTAATTTTTTTTATTTAGTTTTTGGATTCGAGATTTTAAGAGGAAAAAGTATCCTCAAACGCCATTTTTTTGTAGGTTCTGCTGGAGTTCGGCCAAAAGATCAAGGAAACAATTTTTCTTTCAAAAATAATCACCGGTTAAGTATATTAAATTTTGTAAACGTGTGAAACAATAAAAATAATGTAATTTTTATTTATTTATAATAAAATGACTATTCAGAAAAAATTCACAAAAAAAAATAACGCGTTTTCCTGACTTGCAATGGATATAACAGCTTAAATCTAATTTTTTTTTTTTCAAAAATCTTAGTTATAAAATATTAGTATAATATGGTAAAGTAAATCTTGAAATCAAGACTAATTCGGTACTTAGATATTTGGGCATGTGTAAAAATATCTTCACTTTTACATGTTACCCAATGCATTACACTTTCTTTAATTCACTTATACACGTAATAACTTAATCGAAAAACCGCACCTTAGAGGAAAAACCACCAAAACATACCGAAAAAGAAGGCGTCAATATTTATTATCTTATTCACCGCTTAACCACCTGCATAATGACCCGAGGAGCAATGACCCAACTATACAGGTGTATGGTAGGTGTATGTAAATACTTACATAAAGAGCGACTATTATGTTTCCTTTCAAACGTCACTGTTCAAAAGTAAGTGTATATACTTACATAAGTATAGATATATGCCAGTACAAATGAACACACATATAAATATGTATTTACACGCTCCAACTGACGCCGGCCTGACATTAACAATTTCTAAGCAATATAAACTTTCAAATGCAGCCATTCCAGAAAACAATAAGAAAATGCAAAATTAAAACAGCAAGAGACAAAAAAAAATATTCGCATCACTTTCTCAATTTCTGCAGCCGTGGAACTGTGCAACGCTGCCTTGTTCACGCTTCTCAAATAACGTGCGGCACAAACAAAACGACAGACAGGTTTAAAACAAGCGCTTAAACAATAAAGCAAACACAACAAAAACACACAGCTGCACTGAAACCAAAACGACGAGAGATTATTGAGAAATTACAGCAACAATGGGCAAAGCGAAACCACAACAACAATAACAATGTGCAAGTTACAGAAAAAAAAAACTATAAAAACGATTGCAACATTTAGCATTAATGAGGAAAGCAATAATTCGAAAAATTTAACAAACCGGGAAATGTGCAAATGTGTATAAAAATACTTACCATACACATATGTATGTATATAAGTGTGTGTTTGTATTTTTTGTTTTTGTGTGAGTATATGATTAAATTAACGGCAACAGAGTTGAATGGAATATTAAGGAATTGAACTCCACAGCCGGCAATGAACGTCACACAAATGTGTGTAATTTAAGTGCAGCGAGGGTGTGTGACAGACAGGCTAATTTCATTTGTGGTGGTGAGATTAAAAATAAAGCATAATACATAGAAATGTATTTGATTCGTTTGGCGCTTGTTCATTATACGGTTGATAGCTAAAATGCAATAACTGTTGTTAGTATAAAAACTGCTGATAATTTATTAAAAAATATGTTTTATACAGGTGGCAACCCCAATGAACATCTTTTTAACTCTTAGACATTATTATTTGGGTATATTATCAATATTTTTTAATCGTTGCCTATCAATTTTATTGGAAAAAAGATTTTGTAATGTTTTTTAAATATGTGGCAACCTTCAAAAAGTTATTTTAATTATTTTCATATTGGATATTAATCCATATTATAATAATATGTTAATCTTATAAATTTTATTGTGTCAAATATATTCAACAGATGGCAAGCATTTTCAAAATTATTACCACCCTTCGGTTTCATGTTCATTTTGTAATGTTTTTTTATTTTATACATTTTATTAAAACATTTAAAAAACATTTTATACATTTAATTGACTTAAAATTCGCACACAAGTTGCAAGTATTTCATAGGAAATTGTAAAATACAAACAAGTTTTAACAAGAGCAGATATAATGGATCCAAGCCCCTAACCAAAGATAACATGACTAATATGCCTTTGCTATAAGAATCGGAATATAAATAAGCTTATTAATGTTGCTTTAGACACGTGAAATATATTTCTATACTCCACGTGAAATATATTGGAAAATATCAAAAAAAATCATTCATAATTCTTGTCCTTATTTCTGATTAATATATGTAGAAGTTGGCAATAATAGATGAGGAGATTCATGGTGGTGATTTGTTACAAGATTATATATAGGCTATAATACCCTTTACAAATTCAAAATATTTCTTATAAGAACTTCATTTTGATCGGTCAGTTGGTATGGCAGCTATATCCTATAGTCGTCCGATCTAAACCATTTCTTCGGAGATTGCACAATTACCTTAGACAATAACCCATACCAAAAATGAAGGTATCAGCAGCTATATGCTTTACAGATCTGATCTGAATAATTTCTTCCAAAATTGCACCATTACCTTATCTTACTTTAGACAATAATCCATGGAAAATTTCATGCAGATATCTCGTCAAATGAAAAAGCTTTCCATACAATCACTTTGATCCGATCGTTCACTTTGTATGGCAGCTATTATATGACATAGAGGACCGATATCGGCGGTACTGACAAATGAGCAGCTTCTTGGTGAGAAAAGGACAAGTGCAAAATTTCGGATCGATATCTTAAAACCTGAGGGACTAATTCGTATGTACAAGTATACAGACGGACGTGACTAAACCGGCTGAGCTCGTCACGCTGATCATTTATATATATGTATAATTTATAAGGTCTCTGACGTTTCTTTTTGGGTGTTACAAACATCGTGGTACAGGGTATAAAAATGTTAAAAAGGAAATCAGTTGGATTAATTTAGATTTAAAGAACATTCACATCTCCAATCTCTTGGCTTAAGAGACTCTTCCCAATGAATTGAGAAGATGCTGACCTCCATTTAAAAGACCATAATGCAATACTTAACGGTATTTCTTCGATCAGATAATCTGATACATTTTTTTTTATATACACCACATGGAGTTACTTGGAGAGATTCTTTGAATAAACACATTGTTTGAAAACAAATCATTTTTTTATAAAAATGCCGCTGGAAATGTAATTTCGACTAGCGGAGAGCGGTAAAAGTTCAGATATTGAAAAATTAACATTATTTGCGAAAAAGGGGCGTTTTCTCCAGAACGTGGCAAATCGATATTTTGCGTGTCAAGTTCGTAAATACTATAGTTTCATTAATTTCTGTGATGTAGATTGGGCAACTTCGACATTTTCTCGCATATTCACTCTCTGTAATAACGCTCTAGCCTTATCAGAGTTATTTTTCATAACTTTTGACTGACACTATGCGCACTAGTAAAAAATTTGTCGTGTCGGGCCGTGCTGAGCCATGGAGTTAAGGGGTTATATTTGTAAATTTAAAAAAAATCGTTTTATGTTGCATATATATCAAATGTACATATAAACGTTGAAGTTGATTCGGCAAATGGTTTCGGAGATATGAACGTATTTTCAAGAACTTTTTTAATCTAATTTAAATGGTTCCCACAAGACTTTGAACGCATTTTCCTCGAAACCCTGTTTTCAGAGCCGGTTGGGAAAATTTCTCCAAAAAGGCTGGATATAAAGTTTAAATATGAGATATATTTGACAGGTAATGATCAAGGAAATAATATTTTTGATAATTATTTCGATTTTAAAACCACTCTGAAGGGTAAATTTCTTAACAAAAAACGACTCTTTTCCAAAGCCATCAATTTGTCAAAAATTTAAATTTCGTTTTTGGATTTGGAATAATTTTAAGCAGAAAAACCTTTCTAACCGCAAGCCATCATTTCTCGGAGGTCTGCCTAGAGATTGGCTACGTGATCGAGGGAATCCAAAATTTTTTAAAATAAAACACTGATTTTAAAAGTACACTAAATTTTCTAAATGTACATTTTATTTATTATATTAAATACAACAAGAAAATTACGAAAAACAAGAAATAATAAAACTAAAATTACAACAAATGCGGCATTACATTGGTACAGGCAACGGTAGCCACCGCTTTACAAATTACTAAACAATTTTGCAGATTTTTTCATGTTTCGCAAATGATTAGGCAATCGAATCATCAACGCGTAACCTTAAATTTGCCTTCAAAAAAATTTCACGCTGAATAAATTTGGTTTTTATTCATAATTTTTTATGAGCTTAAACGCTGTTTAGATTTTGATTAGCAAGCCGCTAGCAATGCGAAGTAATAAACGCCGAAATCTTAGTTGAAGTTAAAGTCCAAATTACAATATGGCTATTGGAGAGCGGCTCAGTTCACAGCGTCAATGCAAACGGACAAAAGTTCACTTTGTTTTTGTTTGGCGCCGCTAGCTTTTTTAAGCGATTTCGAACAACAAAATAATTTTGAAAAAAAATTAATAGCAAAAATTGCAAAAAATGTTCCACAAGCTCACTTAATTACTTCATGATATACTGCAGTGCAAACAATTCAGCTGCCAAATTGAAAGCCACGTCTCGCTTTTGTGTTGTTGTGGCCCAAATTAGTGCGCGCAAATTTTTGGCTGCATCGAGGTAAACGAGACAAGTGAACGCATTCATTCATACATATGCTGGTTCTGCGTATACCTATGCTACCCCATATACCCCATATATATACGAGTATGTACATATAAGTATATAGTAGTATATACGTACATGGCATAGCATATGTTATATTACGTAAGCGGAAAAATGCAGCCGAAACTTTAAGCCCATAACCAATGTATGACTACTTAGGTGCATAAATCTTGAAGGTCGATTTTATACAGTTCTTATATATTCTTATATATATATTAGTATACCATGCTAATTTTAAAGCTAGATTTTTGAATCTCATTTATTATGGTTGTAAAGTAGGATCTTTCAAAATCGGAAATCGAAAAAGTAGTCGAAATTTCCAGCAAAAGATGATTCAAACTAATATTATATGTATTTTACATAGGTACCGTTTGAGAATTTTAGCAAATAGCTAGTCTAATAATAATCGAATAATAATAATATTGTACAATAGCATCGTAGAGGCCTCCAACTTGATTCCCACAACAGTCGGTTCTACGTTATCAGAATTGACGCATATTTTAACCGGCCAAGGGTTGTATTTTTTATCGATCTAATCCTATTTGGATCGTTAAGTGGTAGTAAGGTCTCAAACTAGCTATTGATCGAATATTTTTGAGAAGAAATGATCTCCAATAGTAAAGTGGTATCAAAGCACTTATTTTAAATGCTTGATGTTTGGGCGACATTCTTGCCACTTCTTATCATCCGTCAAATTTAATCTCTGATAGATAATTTATAATCTTCATAATAAATAACCTAGCAAGTCTTAAGAAATATGTTACACTGAGCACTTATGAATATGGATAACACCACGAATTTGAAACCATATGATCCAACAAATTGTCTGTGGATCAAAATTTTTTATTGGTTCCTGGTACTTATTGAGTTCATTGGTTCGTTTGAATAACAGAAAATTAATAACAACGCCACTGCATTAATTATTTATATTCCCTCTTAGTTATACTAGAGTCTTAATAAATAGTTCATTTCACAGAACTCTTCTTTCATGACCAACTTAAGGCGAACTCTTTATCCATTTATCAACAGTAGGTTAAAGTTTAATACTTCACATCTTCAAGAATTTTTTGGAAATTTTTCACAAAATATCTGATTCCAGTTGTACAAGTAAAATTATTAATAGGAAGATGTATGGTCGAAGTAACTATGCGAGTAATATACATTTAACTCTAAGGTATTCAGAACTAAGGCTTTGAGCATGCGACACTAAGAAACATTACTGATTTATACAACTCATTACCTTCGAACTAGTAAAATATAATTTGTATGTTTATTGGGACCTTTTAATTCTGGATTCGAGAATACTAGTTCGGGATATCGAAATCTTTTTATTTAAGTTTGTAATATAAATCCCGAAATTTCGAGATTTGATAAAACATGTTCGGGATGCCGAAATAATTTTTAGCAATTTTTTTATATTATTCCGAAAATTTTGTTATAAAAACTATATATTTAATATAGGTATCTAATTAGCAACGCCAGTTGAGTATATTTGAATAGTTCAATATATACAATATATTTAGTGAGGGGTATATATGTATGTACGTATATCATGTTATACAAAAATATTTGGTTAAAAAAATGCTGGGTATAACAAACTTTTCGCCAACATTTTTTCTATTTATTTCCACTTCCTTTTAAGTTAGCGCAGCAGCGAAATCGGAAGTTTTTGAGATGCTTAATGTATGCTTAATATGTATATGCGTATGTATGTTTAAAAGTTATGTAATTTGTGCTGCCAACCAAACTGAAAGTAAACCTGCTCAAACATAATGAAACGGCACATATGTATGTATGTATGTATGTACATATGGTACATATACATATATGGATAAGAGTAAACGCAGTCGCCCATATGCTCTGCTACAACATTGTATTTCTATATACACACATACATACATACATATCTGCATAATATTTATTTGTAGTAAGTATGGTAAGCTTTTCATGGTATATTTCATTCATTCATGTTTGTCAGCATATCAATTTCTGGGTATATACTTGTATGGGTGAATTCGTTCTGATTTCGGTTTTGAATTGGCACAATTATATCGCATGTATGCTTGTAAATACCGATATCACATAACAATTTTAACTCATATTTTTTGGGTTAAGGGAATTCCGACTTGTTTAATTTGCCAATTTGTATAAGAAGTAATTGAAGAATTTAATTATTAAATAATTGAAATTGAACCAATAAAAGAAATTGAATGCCAAGTAACCTCAATTAACTAACAGATCATTTTCAGCGTTTCCATGAATGTTATAAGCTTGAACATAGGAGAGTTTAGAGAGTATATTGGACTCGTTCTGTTAGCCGGTGAGCGTCAAAGGGATACAAATGACAAAAGTTAGCGATTGGACACGTTCCTGGTGACCCTAAAAAGGCGATTACTGGTGCTAATTTAAACAAATAGGATCTACTATGTATGTATGTATAAATGTTTATAAATTTAGTATTCAAATAAATTTCGTCTGAATATAACTTTATATTACTTTTCTATAACCCCGAAATTTCGGGATCTGAAATTACAACTTTCGGGATCCCGAAATATTTTGTAATCATATTAGAAAATTAAAAAGTTCCCCTTTTCACAATTTCACATTATTTGTCGAAATTTGAAATTATTACTTTCGAAATCTCGAAAGGATTTCTGATCATTGAACTTTCTGCTTTTCACGTAGCCAAATATTATATAAAATGTTTTATTATACGTTGAAGTAAGGTTCCCATATTAACTTTCCAAAATCTCAGAATTTTAAAATCTCAAAATTTTAAGATCAAAAATTTCCACGTTCAGAATCCCGAAATGCTTTCCGAACATTTTAGAAAATTATAAATTTCTTCTTTTTACATAGCCAAACATCTTCTTTTTCAACAATTTTGTTAAGAATATTTTCATATATTTATGTATGTTCCAAAATTTTGGGATCCCAAATTATAATTTTCGGGATCCCGAAATATTTTCTGATCAGTTTAGAAAATTATAATTTTCTGCTTTTCACATAGCAAACGTTTTATTTATCGGATTCTGAAATTATGATTTTCGGGAACCCGAAATATTTTCTGATCAGTTTAGAAAATTACAATTTTCTGCTTTTCACATAGGTAAACACCTTTTTCTGTCATAAATTTTGTTAAAAAAATAAACAGCCTTTTTTTTAAAAACAGAAATTTTTTTAAGTCCCGAAGTTGCGGTAGCTCCGGTAATTTCTGTTTCGGCCTTTTATTCTCAATATATAGACATATAGTGGATGATAAGGTAATATAATAGATAATTACTTAACTTAATTTATGAACAACATCAAAACTCTGTTATCACACTGAAAAAGTTATTCTTGATAAAATTATATAATCGATATTTGACAGCTTCATAAGGCTATGAACATTGTGAAACAAAGCCAACCCCGTTTAACTTCAGAAAATTTTAAAATATATATTTCTAAATCAAAAAATTTAATTCAAGGCAAACCGCAGCATTTCAAAAAGTGTTTGGGTGGACTAATTACATTATCGGCGCCAAGTTAAATGCAATCCCACAGCCCGTAAGCTGGCCTACATATATTTACCGCTTTCTTTTTCACTTGTTCTGCCTTCGCATTATGTTTTATGCTAATTATCCAGATAATCCTGTCTTTTTGCTTTACTTTTCTGCTCCGCCCTACGCTTACACATACATAGAATGCAAAGTCTGAAGTTAATTAACATTCAAAAGTTGTTGCCACAAAGTTGACTACAAAGTGATACATTTGAACGTATTTATGTATGTATGTATGTATGCGAACGAAAGCTATCGGAAAACATTCGCTGAAACATTTTCAATTATTGAAAGCGACATGAGCTATTTTCAAAGCGACCAGCATTTGCAGTTAAAAATTCCCAGGGTGGAGCTTTAAAATGGCTCAAACGGTTTTAGCTACTTTTGAGTTGTCCTATTATTTACTAAAAAATTCACATAAATATAAAGTAGGGATAGGAGTGTCTTATGATCATTAAATACCGTTTATTTGGTTCACTTCTTAAACTTTTTAAATAAAGTGATATATGTAAGTACATTGGGGTGGTTCTTAAAAAATATCACCACATTATGTTTTTTAAGGTCCACTTCCCTCAACAACCCAGGAAGAGTAAAACTAGTTTATATTTGTATTGTATATACGCGCGTTAGGGTGCGCTTCGAAAATTATATATAATGCGAATTTTTCAGATTCTTTACTTTACACATTTTTTTAGATCCAAAAACATATAATTTTAGCATATCCTTGTATAAATTTGTACATTAGGCGGGTCCTAATATACTGAGCCTAAGATATTTTAGTCTTACTCTGACAACTTTGCTATAAAGACCAAATAACAACACAAATTATTAGTTTTTGTGTTTAATAATTACAGTTGTACTGCTAAAATAGAATAACAAATGCATGCATATACATTTTGGTCCTGTTTCGAATCCTCATAAAATAATTTGAGCTTTCAGCCCTATATCATACATTTAAACGTCTCCAATATTTCCTTGTAATAATTATTTAATTTTCTGCTCTTTACATAGCCCAACATATTGTTTTCATCATAAGGTTTGGTAAGGAAAAAAGTACCATATTAGTTTTCTGTAATTACGAAATTTCGGGATCGACAATTAACATGTTCGGGATTCCGAAATATTATCTGTGTAACTCAGAAATATGTAGTTCACAGCTTTTTTTCACACAACCCTACATTTTATTTTGATTATATATGTGTTTTGGTAAGGAAGAATCCTATAATCTAATTTTCTGCAATCCCGAAATTTGCATGTTCGAGAGTCCCGAAATATTATCTGTATATTATAATTAAATGATCAGAAAATTATATTATAGCTTTCAGACTTCCACGTGGTTTCTGGCATTAATCGAAAACATCGGACATTTATTTATCCCCCTAATGTACACACCACTGTTCGCATGCATACATATACTATATAAAAAAGTATGGAAAATGCCCATGCTTTTTCTCACAAATTGCAGCCACTTGCGATTTTTTCTGCATTTTACCATGAAATACGCCGTTCTTTTCACTCTCCGCACGCTTGCTGCCCGATTGATTCACTTTCAAGCTCAATTGACAGCTTTGATGCAAACTTTTGGTTTTAACTTTTCTCAGCAAGTGTTACACAGCTGCAGTGCAGGTATGATCTGCGCAAAAAACACACTTGCCGCACGCAACACGACCACTCCACCAACAAACACACACACACCAACGTAGTATAAGTATATACGCGGCTATTGAAGCGCTCATAACGAGATCAACGAGATGTTGTACTCAATGGACGCGAGTACAAAGAAGAAAAAGTTGACTGAAGTAAGTCCGCAGAAGCAGTGTAACGAAGGCGAAGAGAAACCAGAACGCTGGCAAAACCCGCAAGTCTGGCTGGACGACAAGTGCACTTATGTTGTTGTTATTGTTTAGCTGCGCTGGAAAAGGTGTTTTGTTAAGGTAGCGGCGTAGCAGCAGCAGCCGCACAAAAGCACCAACAAAACCAAACAAAAAAGTAGAAAACACGATTTGCGCATGCGTACCACGAGATCGTTCGCCGCTAATGACACAGTCGCAGACAACAAGTAAAGAGTAAAATCAAACAAAAATAAAATAGTAAACTTTTTAGTTGGCAAAAACAAACAAAAAACCAGTGGCAAGAAGAAATTGCAGAATGAAATGTAATAAAAATACGAAGGTGTATAAAATAAAAAGTGAATAACTGTAAAAATCGTAAAAAGTGGCACAACACAGAAATGGTCGTAAAATGTGAGTCGGCCTGATGGAGGTAGGGACAGGAAGAGTGTTGAAGTGAACTGCAGCAACAGTGCGTACATACTTACATACATACATACATATATACGATAGTATGCCAATAGGTGCATTTGAGGTGAGTACCAAAGTTTATAGTAGGACTCATTTATAATTTAAAAATATAAGAAAACAAAAAGAAAACGTTTACTTCGGCTGCACCGAAGCTATAATACCACAGTTTCCTTTTTTATAGCACAAAGGAGAAGAAAAAGATCATAATCCTGATTATAATCGGTGAGTTTATATGACAGCTATATCTTATAGTGGGCCGATCTGAACAATTTCCTCGAAGTTTGCATAATTGCTTTAGATAATAATCCATACCAAATTTCTTGAAGTTACCTCGTCAAATGAAAAAATTTTTTATGCAAGTATTTGATTGCGATTGTTCAGTTGACAGCTATATATTATAATGGGCCGATATTCGATATCGAAAAGGACGTGTCGATGTCTCAAAAACTGAGAGACCAGTTCGCATATATACAGACGGACATGGTTCAATCGACTCAGCTTGCCACGCTGTTTCATAACATACTCGTAGATATGCATACACTTTGTAGGGTCTCGGGCGTTTCCTTTTGGGTGTTACAAACTTCGTGGCAAACTGAATATACCCTGTTCAGAGTAAGTGATAGCACTGTTCAGTCGCAAGCAATTTCCTATATTTATTGTATATTTTAGGTTAATTTAATCTTTAACATTGTTTCAACTGATGCTAACTTTATGAAGTCTTTTACTCCTTTAATATTGTATATTTAAGAAGTTAAATTTCTAAATATTTTTTAAATTAAAAATTACTATTTTTTTAAGATGTTTGGAACCCACTACAATAGCGATTTGAATCAAAATATTTACTTTTGTCTGAACAAAACTTTATCAAGAATAGGTACAAAAGAATATATATCAAATATAATATAAAAATTTTTTGGAAACATTGAAATAAAAAAAAAAATGTAAGCAGAGTTATCTGCTGCCCGAAAAATTAGTATTTAACTAAACCATTATTTATAATTAGTTTTATAAACCACCGAAAGTACTACAAAACATTTGGTATACGTTTTTTAGTATAGATAGTATGTTAAAAGTTTCATTTTGAAACAAATTTCAAACAGAAAATGTGGTTAGGGGTAGTCAGAATTTTCAAAAAATAATTTTTTTACATTTTATTTAAGTGTAGTACCTTGGAAATATTCTCTTGAAGTAAATCTAATAAATGAAGTAAACACTTTTTGAGTTATTCGTTAATTAGAAAAGGATTCTCGGGCGCTCTGGAACGTTCGTGCAAAAGTTCAAATGCGTTTTTCTCAAAACTATGCTTTTTGAACTGCTGACCACTGTACCATAAAAACCATACGGTAGAATTTAATGAAAATTATAATAAAGCTTTTTGAAAACATAAGATAGTATTGACTGATCGAATAAATTTTTTTAATTTCCATTTTTTATAAACAATTGACTAATGGGTTTTTCAAGAAAACTTGGAAAAAATTTTACTAGGTCGCCGTTTTGTTAATTTCAAAACAACAAAAAAAAAACTTTGGTTAGACACTTTTTGAAACTGCTACAACACAAACAGCCGTTACTTTTAAAATTATTAAGAGTTTTTTCAAATTTTTGCCAGGTCAAGTCGAAACCTTATTTAATGATGCTATGTTTTTACTTTTATAAAAGAAAATAATATAATGCATGCGTTAATGGTAAATCATTATATTATATTATAAAACACAAAAAATATATACAATATGTTTTTAACTCTCAATTATGAAGAATTTTAATTTTATAAAAAAAAAACAATTTACATATATGTTATAGAAGAGAAAAGGTAAGAAACTGGAAAAAATTATGAGTTCAGTTGATTGATTATCAAAAAATATGGGTTTTAAATAAAAAATTGTATGTACTAAAGAAAAATGTTAAATTAAAAGAATATTCTGACCTTTCTGAATCTTTAAAATGGAATTTCCGCAACAACAGACAAGATCACTAAAAAAATGTTTGTACATAGTACAGAGCCAACATGAAAAATTTAAGAAAAATATACAAAAAATTATTTTTTATATTATTTTTTTTTTACAAATATAGATTTCCATAAAAATTAAAATTGGTTTTTTTTTATAATTTCTCTTCTTTTCTCTGGTATATATTTTTTTAATTTTATTTAAGCTGCAATAATTTCATAAGTTACAAAATTTATTAAAAATACTTATACTAACAATATCGAATGATCAAATCAGTCATTTCAAAATATTGTCAAAAACTTCAGTTTTTAACCGAATAGCTAATTCGAAAAGTTAACTCTAAAACTAAAGCACAGCTTTAAAGCTTGGCTAAGTTCAAAAAGTTTTGAGCTATAGGCGGGGAAATAACTTGATAAGCAGATATTTAAGTTTTGGAAAGTATATACATACAAGATGTATGTCTAGATGTATATTTGTGCATAAAATTTATGTAGGTACATATGTATGTATATGGAAGAAATTGTAAATACAATTTGTTTTCTTAACTTTTTTTAATTAAAAAATGTTTTTTTTTGTTTATTTAATTTAAAAATTTTTATTTTGTTTTATTTATTTTTAATAATTTTTTTTTAATGTTTTTTAAATTGTAACTAAGCTGTAAAAATATTTATTTTCCACAAAAATAAAAATGTAACAAGTTTTCTGCACGTTTTCGTGCCTCAACACTTTTTGAAAGTAGTAATTTGTAGCCAACGATTTCGTTACACTTGCACCGCTAACACGTTTTCGATAAGTTATAGTACAAAATATTTCACACTTACATTATTTACGGCGCCGTGATCTGCAAATAACACCAAATTGCTATTAGTGTCTGCCTGTCACCTACTTTCACTGCCAACAACAAAGTAATAAATTAACCCCGCCGTTTCTTGAGCTACGCGCGAAAATCGGTTTTAATGTTGAAGAGCTGTTTTCTTTCTTTTTTTGATTTTTTTTATAGAATAATTCTTAAGCTGCGAGAATTCTTTCACATTTACGGAGTTTACGGGCTTTCACAGCTTATACAATTTTTTGTTATTGTAGTTTTTTTGGTTGTATTTTTTTTTTTAAATTTATTATTGTAGTACTTTTTTTTAAGTTTTTGTTGTTGTTGCAGTTAAAACATTGTAATTTGCACAAAAAATATTTTTCAGATTCTTTCTTGCGATATTTTCTTAATGACTCTTTCAGCTGTTTTTACTTTTTTGATTTTTTTTTGTGTTAGACCAAACCCCGGTAAAATACGTTCAGCGATTTTTAACGCTTACTAATATTCTATTAAAAATAGACGCACAACGCAATTACTTTTCATGTAAAAGTGTGCGACAGACACGCGTCAATCAAACGAATCGCTCTCCAAGAACAGGTGGCAATTGCCGTTACTGCGTTCCGAATACAGAAGCTAAGCACAAATGCAAACGTCAACAGCGAGCGCGTGAGGCTGTGAAGCACTTAGAATGGCTGCTTTTTCGATTATTATAAATTTTTCGTAAACTGTTTTCTGTTTTTTTTTTTGCTGTATATTCACAACAACAACAGTTAGTGCTTTTTTGTTTTTGGCCAAAAGGAAATGCGGGGAAAAAAGATTGCAAGCGAAACGTAAATTATCTACACTTTTATGCTCCGACACGGGCGATAATTTTATGCAGAACAGGCCAAGTCACAGCAGCCACTAATAGCGATGCCGAGCGGACGACAACTTTTGCAAGCGCACGAGCAAGTGCTTTACCTGTATATATGTATGTATGCGTGTGTATTTGGTTTGTGTAAACAAACGAGCACCAAGCATCGGCAGCGAACCTTTGCGTTCGAAACTTTATTTGTACAAAAACAAAGAAATTTTATTGCGAGCGTTTAGCTTTTACACTGACGAGTTTTCCGCGCCACGACTTCTGCCTCCAACGAGCGACGACAACAAATTGAATACTTGGCGTTCGAATGATAGTTTTGGAGTCATCTCCAGCTTGTAGCGCGCTCCAAAGCAGCAAAACGTAGACTCCACTACACACTCTTCTCAGAAACACACACACATACAAATGGTGATACGCAGCTCAACTACATACGTACATATGTATATGCATAACTCTGGGGCTGAGCTCCGCTGGTACCAGTTCGTGGTTTGACAATGTTTCAATTCCGCTTTGTTGTTGCAATTAATATTTACCTACTCATTTCACACAGAGTTCTCGCGATGTTGGTTGGCACTTTGTTGTTGTTGTTGTTTTAGTTTTGCATTTTTATTATTGTTTGTGCGTATAAGCTTACCATTGCTCGGTCTCTCACACTCTTGTTTTTTTGTTGTTGTAATAGTTTATATTGTTTTTGTACTGTTTTATGTTCTTGTTGTAGTATTTGTTGTTGTTGTAATATGTGTGCCGTAAATTGAGTTTGCTCACCTATTTCATTGTTGTGAGTGTGTTGCAAAGCTTTCAGTTAGCGCTCCAAAGCCCGTTTCAAAGTGTTTCGTTTCGCATTTGTTCCGCCTAATTAACTGCTGACGGAAATTAACTGTCACACTTTTCTCGCTTCAAGCTTTTTGCTTTGCTGTTGAGTCGTTAGTTGCACTTTAGTGGTTACTGCGTGGAGGAAAGCTTTTCCAAGCTTTTAGTCGTACTATCAGTGGAAAATAGTGTTTGGTAAGCTCTTTTATTGACCAAGCTAAGACAAGTGGCTTTTGTTGGTATTAAATACAGATATGTTATGTGCCTACATAGTGCAAGACATGTGATTGTGTGGTGACTTAAGTGATGTGGTTAGTAAACGTTTTAGTGTGGTACAAGTCCTTCGAGTTTAAGAATCACCATGATTTAAACTTAATTACAATTTAATATACACTTTTTATATTGAAATATTCTATTTACAATAGATCCCCTTATTCCTTAAAATGGACAAAACAATCAACATAAATATCATAAAATATTCTGAAGTCTCAGAGTGATGTAACTTCCTCCCGATTTTAATTTCTTGATCATTGGTCATTGCAGCCGAGGCTGGAAAATTGGATTAAGGCGATAATAAACATTTTCGTGAACATAGGTGAAAATATAGTTGTTCTGTCAGGTCAAATTTTATCAGATGGTAGATTCAAACCAACAGATGGAATACTAAAATAATCTAGAATCTTAGAGAAGATTAAATTTCCTCCGATCAACATTACCAGTCCTTGATCCCTTAGGGCAATTTTTAAATATTTATTCAAAGGAGAAGTAAAAATCTCCCAGCCGTCAATTGATAGTAAGACCAAATTTATATGAAAAGGGAATATTTCCACAAATCAATTGATATCTTGACATTTGATGGAGCTTTAAAATAGATGAAAACCCACTAATGAGGCACTATATTATTCTATTCTATACTTTTTATTGCAGTTTACAGGGCTGCAGAAGTTGAATTAACATATGATAGCGTCTCTTTTTTTCATTTCTGTTACACACCTGGAAACAGGCAATAAGAGCCTATTTTCTTAGTGTTGTACCCACCATAAAATAATATTTACTAATTTTTCTTATAAATCTTTAAGACTGAATATTGTAAACGCGTTCCGTAATCCATAGCTTTTTTCTTTATGAACAATGCTAACCATAAATTACTGAATTAGTGTTCTAAAAGTGACAAAGAGGACTTGAAGCTTAATTATTGTCTATTTGAAAGCACCTACGTTAAGATTTGCATAACTTCATTAAATAGTTGGGCCTTTCTTTCGTATACTGAAAATGAGAATAAAGGTAGTTTTAGAACATTGGTTACTACTAACAATACCCTAGTGACACCTCAGCAGAATTGCTACAGGTATGATCGCTACTTGTATTCTTATGCATTATCAGATTCCTCCACAAGTCGTTTCCTTTTTAAATCTGAGTGGAATATCTGTGTATACTTAGTAAAAACTTGCGAGAGATTTATTATACATATATGGTATTATTATTATTAAAAGAATAGAGTTAGATATTACGGAACTATCAGCTTTTACATATCAGGTCTTCAAATATAAGTCTCCGAAGTCTACTACATTTATTATAACGCTAAAAAATTTAAGTTTCTTTCTTCTAAAAGTAATATAAAGAAACATTTTCCAACACTTGCTTCAAAACTATTGGAAAACAAAAGCAAAAAAGACTATCAATCAAAAAATTTGATTCTTGCTTCAATTGAACGCTTGAAAAGTTCTTAATAAATCAGATTTATTTTTTCTTCTTTTGAACTGAAAGCCGAGAATTTTCAAAAATATCAGCGAAAACGATCGGATTAAGCGAAATCGGCACACAAATGTTACCGATGGCGCAAAATGATTGCTTTTTAAGTATGAGTCAAGATTATCTTATCTGTACGACCATACACAAAGCGCGACAGTTGGGAGTTTTTACAGGCGAGACCTTCGTACGCATTACGCTCGACAAAGCGCATAGGACAACCAAGCCTTACGCGCGCTCCGAAAACCCCTATTACAATGAGGTAATGCAAATAAAATTTTATAGAGACAAAATGTATTGTAAATTTTCTACTCAGTATTTCGTCTTTGAAATTCGTTGCACGCTTACCGAACTTTTGCGTTTAACGGTGCTATACGAAGTGCGTAAGAGAAATGCCTGTAAAAAAACCATGTCACATGGTGAATTACTAATAGATCTGCAGAGCGTTTGGAATCAACCGAATCGTTGTTTCTTCAAAAAGTGGGGTCGTCTAGAAGCCTCCATTGCCGATGTATCCAATAATACACCGGGTGCGTGTAAAGGTTATCTGCAGATCGATTTGGCGATCGTAACACAGAACTCTGATCCCAATACTGTGCTGAGGCCGCACGAGGATATGTTGGAGTTGAATCGTTGGCAAATTAATCAGGACTATGATAATATCGAGCGGTACGAGCGTGATATTCGAATATTTCTTAAATCTTTTCTAATTCTTGCTTCCTTAGCAATATGCTACAAAATGCGGACAATACCATGCAGTGCAATATCCGTTATAATGTCACACTATATAAGGCAGTGCTGACCAAGAAGAGTGACTATCTCATACAAGTATCCTTTGCTGGCAACCATGTACTTGTGACACCGTCCCATTCACCAACGACCTTTCATTTCTAAAGTTTAGATTCCATCCTTTCAAGGGCAAGACAAATGTTTGCAAGGCCACTACTCAACCGGAGTGGAACTACTCGGTGTGCTTCTCATGGACCTATCCATCCCTATCACAAACCTTTGTCGTACAAATCCTCTCACACGAACATCTACAATGGAAGACAGTCGCTGATTATGAGATACATTTCGATGAGATTGCTTTTAAAGGTTTCTTCACGAGAGGCGAATCACATTCTGAAATAATGATTTATTCCATAACTTGATATATATATACACTTTTTTGCAGATAAGCCAGCCTTGGGTCCCACTTATGTACACTTTTATGATATATCAAATCCATTGCATTATCTGGGTCGTCTTTTGGTAGAAGTCGATTCGGAGTGTTTACCAGCCGGACCCGCTCGTGATCTGCTGACAAAGCCTGTTGCTCCGCTAGACGAGAAACGTTGGTGGCAAGAAGAGACATTTCTAGTAGAATTTCTACCATTACAGGGTGACTTTCTGCACGGCAATTTCAGTAACTGTAAAATTACTATGAAACTGGCAGGTAATTCAGAAAACGTTTTCTTATACCATATTACCTATTCCTTTCCCAACCCAAGCAGCATTAGAAATTTCTTCCAGGTAATATCCAGTATGGTCTATAATACTGCTTACTTTCAGTTCAGTAATTTCAGTACTAACTTCAGAAGCATACGTCTTAAGGGAGTTATCAAATTCTTTTCAAATAGTCTCAAATAAATTCTTTTCGAGGCAACTCAAAGGTAGATATTTACGATCGTACAATCATTTAATTATTAAAGTTAGTTAGGCTAACAGTTCTGCGAATATCTAGTAGATCATGTGAATCTTAAGCTATAGCCCTATTTAGGAGATTTGCAGATCGTCGGCCCATAATTGTAGGATTTCCTTATTGAAAATAACCACATTCCAAAGCACTTTCCACGGGAACGGGAAGGAACAAGATATAGAATCCAATAGTTATGCTGGACTTCCTATACTGAGCTCATAATGTCGACAAAGAAATAATCCAAATATCATCCAGAGCAAATTATTCTTACCACTGGCAACTCAATTCGATTTCTTAGAAATATAACCTTTGTTATATTCCGTGTACAGTCACAAGATACGTAACAGACTGAAATCTTTCTACTCGTAATTGCTCTTAAACCTTTATAGGGGAAATGCTGAAGATTGTTATAAAATCGTTTAGACTGAGAATGCATAAGAAGTTTTAGAAGATAGATCTTAATATTTTTTACAGCTTACAATCTTAGAGATTACTTTCAAATTTTTTTTTAAAACTTTTTACTTTCAGAAAATTCCTCTAACTACGTGGAGTGTTTTCTGAAAAGTTATCCTGGTAAACATAACAATAGTGGCACTAGTTTAAAATATTTTCGCCAGGAAGCTCCATACAAAGCAGTCTATCTCAAAATCACAATGCCCGACAATCGCTACAAGTTCGATAGCGATTATTATATGCAAGAAATTTTGGACTTAATAGTAAGAGAATATAAAAATTACTTATGATGCATTTTTATAACAATGTCTTATGTTTTCCAAACAGGAATTTGAGCTCGCCACATTTAAACTATTTCAAATTAAATACACCAATCAGTTTGTGTTGCAAGCCAAATGTTTCAAGGCCATTATAATGAATTTACAGAGTAAGCTGAAGGAAGGTGTCGAGGATAAGCGATTAGAATACACAGGTTTCAAAGAGACAACCCTGTGGGATACTAATCGATTGGTCTATGTTAATTCCTTTTTCGTTAGTGTCCAAGTAATACCAAACCTTTTTGATACGAAATTAATTCGCTTTCGTTTTTACACAGGAAAAGTTCCCTGAAAAGCTACGTTCAATGCGTCACAAGCTCAAGACGGCACCTACTGTTCTCATCGAGCCCACCATCGCTGAAGTCGTGGATCAAATGGTTTTACATTCCAATGAGCTCAAGAGTCTGTTGGCCACTACACGTCTGCAGGATGAATGGCCCACGCTTTTGATTATGCTCAGTGTATCGGGAAGGAATGATATTGCGGTGTGTCGTTTGAATGCCAAATACTTTTTGAATGCGCCTCGAGATAAGTTAGCCAGTCCAAATAGTTTGTGCTGGCGGACGAGAAATTTCATTTTTAAGGTGAGATGGGTTTAGAAAGTTGAAAGGCAAATGCACAGTGGTTTCAACGGAATTAAATTCTAGAGATTTATTCAGACACATGCAATAAAAAGACGCTTCGAAACTATAGTAAAAGACTTTGAAGGCTAAAAATTTTGGTCCGTTTCAGTTATCATTGCTGTCGGAGTAAGTCTAGGTAGATATTCCATAACACTTTCGGGTCGCTAGATTAAGGTTTGGATGTCGTACGTAGGTTGCCTTTTATATTTCGGGATTGACCACCCTATTGTTGCAATCCGGTCACACCTTTATCACAAGGTTTGATATTTTTGATGTTATACATATCAAACGTTTTGACATAAGAGCGCTATTAGTGTCGTTTACAGTAACTTAAAATATTCATCTCGACCAAAAAATGGAAATAAATCGCGAACATATTCGTGCGATTATTTTTTACAACTCTCGACGTGAATTAACTCAGCAGTAGTACATCGATGAACTTGATTCAATATTTGACGATGAAACTCCATCAAAGATCAGTGTTAAGCGATGGTATGTATTAGTGGGACCAGCATACATTTAATATTGAATGAACATTTGACTGTTAAAAAAAATGTGTTTACATTGGATATCACACAATTTGTCAGTCGCTCAAAAAGAGGCCCGTGTCGATTGGTCGAGAGAAATGTTAAAAAATACGACAGCGGTGATTCGAAACAAGTCTATGCATCGTAACAGGTGATGAATCGTGAACTTATGCGTATGAGCCCGAAAGTAAACAGCAGTCGTTTCCAGCTGAGCCGAAACCAACAAAAGTTGGTCGTGCACGAAGCACTTCCAAGCAAATGGTTGCCTGTTTTGTTGGGTGAACTGGACATGTCGCAACCATAACGCAGAACAGTAAATTTTGAGTGATACACAATCATTGTTTTGCTTGTTGTCTTTTGAGAAATCAGGAAAACCAACCGCCGGAAACGGATCACTCTTGACCACGACAATGCGAGCTCTCACACATCGATTGAAATAACTGCATATTTGAGCACTCAAAACATCTATTTGATGAGTCATTCGCCGTATAATCCTGACTTGGCATCGTACCTCTTTTTATTTCCGTACGTTAACAATTAACTAAGTAGTCAACGTTTTTCGACACCTGAAGAGGCGGTTTATGCGCTCAGAGCTCATATTTTGGAGACACCTTAATCACAGGGGCCAAAGTGCTTCGGCAATTGGTTCAAACGCATGCGAAAGTGTGTAGATCTTAATGGAAATTTTTGAAATACAATAAAGTGATTTTCGATAATTAATATTTGCTTTTGTTCTCTAATCCCGAAATATAAATGACAACCGAAACTAGACTCCTCAAATCAAGTCTTGTGATAGGCTTTAACCGCTTTGTCGATATATGAGGGTCTTTTGAACTATGTTTAGAAATTTTTGGTATCCCATATTACTTTAGTTTCTATTGCCCCGTAATTTGTGTTATTTTCTTAGCGGAAATCAGTCCAGAAACTTAACCCAACCCTAAAATTTGTAACAATTGTTTCTCGTCAGTTTGTCGGCAGTGGCCTTTTAGAACCTCGATTAATGCTATAATTCAAAGATTACTTCAGGCTATAATTGATATCGTTGAAGGACGATCCATGTATATCCACATCTCTGTACAACTTTTAAATTTAAAGATTTAGGCACATATCAGACAACTATATAGTAAGAAGTCATCCTTCTGAAACAACACAGCAGCGGATTTTAATCCGTGAAGTCATTATTCACCTTTCCTATACCAGACAAAACGAAATCAACCAAAGGATCAGATTTAACAAAGAGTAAAATCATAGGATATCTATGGATCTCATATTAGAGCAGGACTACTTAATACCATTTTCACTCGTAATCACTACACATCTCTTGGGCTATACAAGTATACTTGTAACTCTTTGTTGTATCTCGATGCATCATCAATATCAAATAATACTTAGTTCTTTACAAATCCCAAACATCTCTCATTTCAGGACATACAATGTCAGCATAGTTGCATCAACTGTGGCTGTAATGTGGGCGTTATACAAGGCTCTCTTGGCATTGTGGTGGATAGTGAACGTACAGAATACCTGGCCTCCATCACTAATGATTGGAAACAGACCGAATTGTACTATTGGTCTCCGATAGTACACTATACAGTTTATAAATGTCGCATTTTCATACATCAAGCCAAGATACGTCCGGGCAGTGACTCAAGTGGACTCTGTGACGGCTATCTACGCGTTATATTCGCTTCACAGTGGGCACAAACATCAACTGAAGAGTCCACGCTCTCACCAATATGGAATTGTGTGATATGCTTTGATGTTGTTGTATTTCCTGGCAGTTTGCAGTGGTATATAAAGAATCCACCACTTGTAGCTGTGGAGTTGTACGATCGTGATCGTTTAACAGCTAACGATTACGTGGGTTGTGGCACTGTGCCAGTATCAGTGATTAGTTTGAAAGAGGCTGACGATAGTGCACGTGAAGAACCTGAGAGTAGACTCAAACCAAATAAAATGGTGAAGACGCGTACTGCAATGCAGAAATATAACAAGTTGAAAGTTATTTCGCCGCCGCCACTCACTTGGGTGCCAATTGCTCAGCGCGGCAGTGTAAGAGCCGAGGTGCTGATGTCTGCGGAGCTTGTTGAGACAACCGAAGAAATCGGTAAAATGGAAATGCCAGATCCGACCATAACTATGAATATACCAACGAGTATAAAACCAATTATGAAGAACTATGTGTAAGTTAATATTGGGCGTATTCTAGTTTGAAAGTAAGTTACCTCATGTTTTTTTTATAGTTTGGAAGTGGTCTTCATTGGGTTTAGAAATTACACTAAAACCACTTTTGGCGGCCGACATCGTATCAAGGTTATGATGGGTGATCTTTTGCTTACAAGTGGCTTGTCTTCGACGCGCTTGAAGAATAGCATAAACTTCTTGGTCATATTCGCATCTGGAGTTGTCGTGAGTATATCAGATGGTGGAGGATTTGCAATTCTAATTACTTTGCGTGGTATTATAGCAAGCTTAATCGATTTGAATTAGTCCTAGATAAGACAGAAGTAGTGTGTACACCATAACTGTTGAACTTCGCCATTCTTTGTAAGTGTCGGTTCTCTATTATACTAGACAGCTGTACTACAAAATCCAATAGTTTAGTTAAAACAAAGATCTTAAGTTGGAGCTTTGGGTTAACCTGAGTAAACTCTTTAGATCTAACCTTGGTCGCAAAGCTTATTCAATGATATAAAGCCTTGCATTATTAACATGAACGTTAACTACAGCTGAGCCGAATTTCTTAATAATAATGGAGAAGAGCTCTACAAAATTTCTCATGTATCCGCACAGAGACGGGTTTTCTGAATGTACCATTTTTAGAAATATCATCTCATCTCTATTCTAGTTGAACGCGGAAGAGGTCTATTGACCTGTTGAAGACACTACCCCTAACAAGTCGTAGTATTAGCTACGTTCTGAAACTCTTATGTTTATAATAAGAAAGTATAAGGAATCGAGAAATGTAGTACATATAGCATTATAAGTCCCACGCAAGACAGTGTCATTTCAGTAACAAAAAATTTTGCGAAGACAACTCTCCAATAGTTATACAAGTACAATATATATATCCTTTCAGAGTCTTCCTGAGCAACTAGAATACTGGCCCGCCATTATAGCCACCGACGTGTCGGTTTCATCAAAAGGCGCTGAAACCACATTAGGCGCAGTTTTGATACCCGATTCAAAACGTTTCCTACAGGTAGACAAATCCATGAAATGTATACCGGCAACGCCAGGAGAAGAGGGTACCACAATGTTACAGATTGGTGAGTTGGAGGAAAGCGAAACTCAGCCATTACTATATAGAGAGAAACCGACTTTATTCCAACGTACTTTGGGCGTGTTCAAGACATCCAAAGATCCCGCAAAACTGCCGCCGATAGATAACATTGATTTAATGCAAGTAATAGATGAGGCGCAGTACAGCTGGTGGACAAAATATTATAACTCCATATACACATATCAAGTGAGCGAATTGAAATTTCTTAACCCGCAGCTTTTCAAAATTACAATTCTTCTTAGCAAACTGGTGATCTCTCGCATTTGTATAAACATAGCCTGGTAATCTATCCGAACGAGTTGGAGCGTCAAGCCGATCTCGGTTATTTGCATGACTGGGCCGAACCGGTAAAACTGGTGCATGGCGTAAAGTACAAAAAGAACTCCATGCCGAAAGAGGAAACCTATGCAACGCTAAAATTAAATATCAAACTTGTGCCTTGCAAATGTGGTACGAACGATGGTGGCGACGGCATTATGTTGCGGCCGCTCGCGGCGGCACTAAATCCACGCTATCAAGCCGAGCTACATACGCTGACCGATCTCACAAAGATCATTGTACGCGTTTATGTGATACAGGGTGTGCAATTAAGGCCACATGATAAAAATTCCAAATCGGATGCATATGTGAGGTTGCACTTAGGCGGCAAGACGGTGGCCAATCGTGCACATTACGTGCCCAATGAGAGTAATCCGGTATTTGGAAAGTGTTTTCAATTGGACGCGGTGCTACCGAGGTAAGTTTTTTAAGAAATTTAGGCAGGTAATCGAAATTTATTTAAAACAATGTTTCCAGAATGTGTTTAACTTTTTAAAGTGTAATGATTTTAATACCCGGTAAAGGCCGGATTTTAATAGTCGATGAACCGAGTTGAAACCAAAAAAAGGAAAATGTCTTTAAACATGGCCCTTAAGCTGTCACAAATTATATTTATAACAAAGGTTTATTGCACGATCTCTAAAAAAATAAACCGTTCGTCTAGTAGGGCGGACTTAAAGGTCCTCAACCCCTTCTGAAGTCATATTCAAAGCCAGTTTCATCATATCACCTTTTGTCATAACGATCTGGGTCCAAAATATGCTTTTGAGGATTGAATTCATTGCAATATAAATGGACTTTTTGAGCATCAGGGTTCTTTAAAGACTTGTCAGAATATCCTCTTTTGCATTATAGTTATTTTATTTTCATCGTTTTTTGGACCTGCGATTTTAATTATTCCTGTTTTCAAAAATTAAAATTTTAGAGACAATATGCTGGAGGTTTCTGTATTCGATCGCAATTTATTTACCGATGATTATATTGGTTCCACTTATATCGATTTGGAGGACCGCTGGCGTACAAAGCATCGCGCCGCCGTTGGCATTTCAAAGGAATATTCAAAGTATGTATTAATCAACGTAATATTTAGTCTTTGACTTATATTATTTAAAATTTAAAAAAAATCAATATATTACTGTTACAGAAATGGCTACAACAAATGGCGTAATATTGCCACTCCTTTCGAAATCCTCTCAGAGCTTTGTTCCCAGCGCGATTTACCGCCGCCGAAATTCCTCGAACAACGCATTGAAGTGGATGGCTTGAAGTTTAAGGACGAAACGAGACTTGCGTTGGGTTTGTAATTTTCGTTCTCTGAATTTTTGATAGATTTATTCATAAAACATCTTTGAAAGCAATAGTTGAAAGAAGGCAAATAGACCAGTGTAGATAATTTTTTAAAACAAAAAAAAAATCATAGTACGATGAAACTCATTGGAAACGAAAGGTAACATAGCAAACATTAAAGAAAAGGTAAAGTTTCTGTTAACTAGTGCAGATATCTTAACCAAAAAAAAGAAATGTTTGAAAACTCATTACGAAAAAAGATCTCCTTACAGAAAAACTATATTGTAAATAAGAATGATTAAATATAAAGGTGCTAAAAAGTTAAAATAAGAACCTACTTAGGTGAAATACTCGAAATATATCAAGGTACCTTTCATCAAACCCTCGGACATATAATTATTGTGATATGTATAAATTTTTCACCAAAAATGAATAATAATAAGACTAAACCAAACCTTCTCTATATACAATTACGTTTATAAAACGTAAACTATCTCGTATAGAACTAAGAATTCAGCAAGCACTACTACTACTACTACATTAGAGTTTTTGGGACAAAGTATAAATTTCATATCATTTGGTATTCATAAAAGTCTCTAATTTGCCAGCTGACTTTAAATTTCTGAAGCTTTCTATTTGTCAGATCTGTATTTGCCACTTTTCTTTCCGATCTCCAACAACAGTAGGGTCACAACGAAAACTTCTACTCTCGCCAAAAATGTATTGTTATAGAATCACCACACCTAGAACAATTATATTGAATATAATTTATTACGCATTCATTTTCATTCGCCAGACGAGGAGTTACAGGAGCGTCTAAGCCTAACTGCTCTACATCATTTAGATCAGCTACCTTCCTTCGGCTACAAATTGGTACCAGAGCATGTAGAAACACGAACATTGTATCGACGCGATTGCCCAGGTATAGAGCAGGTAAGAAACTTTGAAACTCAATTTTTTCTCGTTGTAAAACAGTCGACAAAAGTTTAATTAGTTGGCCACATTATATAAAGGTTTTAAACAAATAAATTTCAAGGAATTGGTGAGAATAGTGTAATGAATTATACATATCAAGCAATACATTTTTATTGTGTAATGGTTGGAGTTTTTCACTTTCACTAGGGTAGATCAGGACTCGACCTCTATTCCGACTAATAACAAAAATGTTTTTTTTTCGCACAGCAATCTTATATATTTTAAATTTTTTGAAGAAGGTATACGAATTGCTGTTATTATTAAAATTATTGACTTTTTATACCTTGAGCAGGGTATTAAGTTTGCCACGTCTAAGAACCTATAAAATATATACCTATGTAAGTGATTAGCGTGACGAGCTGAGTCGATTTAGCCATGTCCGTCTGTCTATCCGTCTGTATATACGCGAACTAGTCCCTTATTTTTTGAGATATCAATCTGAAATTTTGCACACGTCTTTTACTCCCCAAGAAGCTGCTCATTTGTCGGAAACGCACTATAGCATATAGGTATACAAACTGACCGATCAAAATGAAGTTCCTGTATGGAAACTATTTTATTTGTGAAGGGAATTATAGCCTCGGCGCAACGAAGTAAACCTTTTTTTTTACATTGTTATTTCTGAACCAATTAGATACACCGATTCACTAACAATTTTTCCTTAATAACATTTTTTTTTTTGGTTTAAATATCATTTTAGGGTAAAATTCAACTATGGATTGAGCTATACGAGGGCAACTTAAATATACCACCACCGATTGATATCACACCGCATCCACCACAAACTTACGAATTACGCGTTGTCGTCTACGGTTGCGCTGACATAACGCTGGATGAGCGTAATATTTTTGGCAAAAAGATGAGCGATATCGGCGTGAAGGGGTAAGTAACTCAAAACTAATCTGCAACTCATTTAATTATCAAAAAAAAAAATCGCGTATTTACTTTCAAGACTACACTACTCATTAATTTAATTAACAGCATTTGCAGTACTTTTTATGAAATATTTCTTTAAAACTAAAACTAAGCTTAATTAATATTGAACTGCAGTTGGTGCGCAGATAAGGAACAATCGCAGGCCACCGATATCCATTACCGTTCGTTCAACGGAGAGGCCACTTTTAATTGGCGCATGCTCTTCCCCATCAAGTACTCCGCCAATGAGGATATGGTGAGTAATGATTACCTTCATTATTCTCGCTTGTTTGTTAGTCTAATTTTTTCTACGTGTTCACAGCTCATTTAGTTAATGAGCGCTAAGTAAAAATATGCGAATATGAGCTGATAGCACAAAGTATTGCTTTCAAATAAAAAATTCAATATTAAATAGAAACACAAAAAAACACAATATTTAATGGTGAGAGTAAAATGTTGGTGAGTTATTAATTTGTACGCAATGTTTTTCGATTTTTGCTTTGTAATTTGATATTTTTTAAGCTATAAGCATTAAGCATTAATTAAGGCGAAATTAATACATATGTATATTGTATGTACGTATGCCCTCAAAAGCACTAGTTTCAAAAGAAAAGTATGCTCTAGATTTTTCCAAATGTGAATAAACTGGAATTCGGAATTTCTGTTAAAAATATATTTTTTTTACGAAGGACTAAATACATTACAATACATTCTTTAACCAAGACAAGCTTTAATATTATCCTTTTAATACACACACAAATACCTCTTAGTATCCTGGTGGTCAACTTTGTCATAAATAAAATTCTTAGTTTGTTGACTTACATTTTGCGCGTCAAATTATTAAACATAAGTCTGTACATACATATGTATATTAATTTCTGCAATTTCTTGGTAAGACATCAATATTTATGAATTACGCTTTGATGTTGTTTCACGAAAATTACGCTACTAGCAAAATAAATAAATATAATATATGAATATAAGAAATGACGTACTGGCTTGTGCTTTTTATGTTGAATAAAATAAAATGATAATTTATTTATTTTATAAAATTAACGACAAATATTTTTCAACGGTAAATATTTCATAGAGCTTCTTCCACTTTGCTTAAGCTATATATTGGAGCTCTATGTGATGCTCCGTTATGTCAGAGATGTCAACATTTTAAAAAAATTTCATTTGCAGTTACTTTGCCAAGTTTCTAAACCACGACGTTATAGATCCTTGATTTTTAGAACATTTTACTTTTAACCTCATAGGCCATAACACTTCCAGAAAAGTCATTGAACACTTAGATTGATTCTTTTTAAGGGGGGATTCTAGTCTAGACAGTTGTGGCAATTCATAAAAAAAAAGAAATTGATATTTTTACTAACTTTTTCTGGCATCTTTATATTCTGAACAGAGTATGTTAAGTTTTTCACAAAGTGTAACACCCAAAAGGAATCATCGGATACTCTATAAACTATATAGTATGTATGCATATAAATGATCAGCATGACGAGCTGGGTCGATTTAGCCATGTTTGCTCTAGCTGTTTGTCTGTATATTCACGATTTAGTCCTTCAGTGTTTTAGATATCGATCAGAAATTTTACACAAGTACTTTTCTCTTCCAGAACTTGCTCATTTCTTGAAACCGCCGATATCGGACCACTCGAGCATATAGCTTCCAAACAAACAGATAATTAGGAAAATGTCTCATTAAAAGCAGTTGGAAAATATAAATTCATCAAAAACAAAACGACTACATTTGACAGAGAAAACCACCTCTTCTTCTAGCTCCTGACAACTTCTACAATAGTCATTGTATGGTGTACCGAGCCTGCTTGTGTGTCTGCCAATTAGACAATGACCTGTTAGCACCCCTATTAGGGTTCTTATGTTATACCTTTTGAATTTTAATAGTCTGCATGTGCGGCCCCTGTCTCATTCATGACACGTTTGTCTGCTTGTTAAGCAAGTCAATGACTGACTCTATCGAGACTCAGCTAACTTTATAGCATGTTCGTCTATTAAATATATACAAGTGGAGTACAAGAGGCATATGTATTCCTTCTTTTCCGAACTTTGACGACCCAAGGAGACTCTTCAAGTCTGCTGGGCTATCTGTTTATATAAATATATTTCTTGTTGTGATCACACTCCTTGTCAGAACAACAAGACTTTCTTTTATTGCTGTGATCTCCGCTTGGAAGATACTGCAGTGGTTTGGTATCTAAATTGTAGTTTTGGTATCTAAATTGACTGAAATGACACCACCTCTCACTCTATTATTGAGTTTGGACACATCCGTATAGATATTATAGCTTATTCCTGCGTTCTTGTTCACCTCGCCCCTTTTCCATTCTTATCTGGAAGGGACAACAATATTGAGGACCGAATCAACCTTCAATTCTGTAGGATTTCGAAAATTCGTGGTAATGGGTAGAAATGAGAACTTACTATGTATCATACTTGTACACAGAATACCCCTTTATTACAGACGACCAATTGGAAGGATTCTCTTAGTCCTAAGAACTGACATCGCTGCCAGTTGCTTACAGAACAAGTCTGTTGGCAGTAAATGCACCATAAAATGACGTTTCAAATTAAGACTATTAAAAAATCTTGAAAAAGTGCTTCGAACCAGAAGTTCTTGAAATCAAACATTTTCGTCTTTGTATAAATTAATACATTATTTAAGGAACCTTTTTAACAGAATATAGCTTCAGAGATACGCATATGGGATATTTGAAAGGCGCATATATGTACATAATTATGTGATACAACTCCATTTCAACTCACTTCATCTTACTGCATAATTACATATGAATGCATACACAAATTTACTGTTAGATATGAAAACGACCTCAACTGTCGCAACTTTTCCGTCTCACCCATAGATGGTGATCAAAGTCAAAAGTGGCGTACTCAACGAATATGAAGTTAAGCATCCGCCCATTTTATACCTTCAAGTGTGGGACAATGATTTCATAACTAAGAATGAATTTCTCGGTATGCTCGAATTAAATTTGTCGAACTTTCCCGAACCCTGCACGAATCGTCGCTTCTGCACATTGACCAATGAATTTGGCGGTATTAAATTACCCGAACCACTGGCGCGTTTACATGCCATAGCACATCGTCGCCGTCCGCCGGTCAATTTGTTTGCGAAGAAACGCGTACGGGGCTGGTTTCCATTGCATGGACAAATCGATCAAATGTCCAAGGATAAGCGACTCAAGGAACAGATGCGATCGCAAACGGTAAGCGGGATGTTTCAATAGTGACTTATATATAATTATATACATTTATTTCTTTATTTTGAGGGTAAAATCGAAATCGAATTGGAAATTCTTACCGAGGCGGAAGCGGCTGCGAACCCTGTTGGTG
Organism: Bactrocera oleae; assembly: GCF_042242935.1. NCBI lineage: Eukaryota > Metazoa > Arthropoda > Insecta > Diptera > Tephritidae > Bactrocera > Bactrocera oleae. The sequence goes on along the minus strand of NC_091540.1, from coordinate 59,050,222 downwards.
TGGGTCGTAATCCCCCAAATGCTTTAGCAAATCCCTCGTAAGTACAGTATGCGAGCAATATTTCGATTGTCTTCTTATTTTTGGTTCTATATTTCTTTAAAGGCGTCCCGACACCTCTTTCAATCCATTCACAAATCCTTTGAAAGCCCTCCAGAAAATTTTGCTCCCCGTGATTATTAAAGCTCTCATCATACTTGGCGTAAGCGCCATTGTGATTCTGATTCTTGTGCAATTCTTCTCAAATTTGCCCTATAAATTATTGGGTTTGCGTTGAGTTTATCATTTATTGGTTTTATTTTAACTGTTGTTTACAGTTATGTGCTATATATTTGAATATTGTATTGTGTTTTATGATTTTCTAAGTGTTTTAAATAGAAATATTATATTATTTTATTAGTATCGTAAGTGAATGTTTATTTCAGGAAATTTAATGGATCCACGTTTGAAGTATAGTGTCCGATAAACAACAATTATTAATTTAAAATAATGTTATGTTATACAAAGAGACTAGTTGAGGTCTCTCTATGATTTGAAGCGAAAACATTTAATTTTGTTTTAAGAGTTAATTGGTGTCTTAAGCAAGACAGTTCCAATAAAATAATAAAATCACATATCTTACTGTTTTGTTTTTGGAATTTTGAACTATACAATGATTAAGAATCTTCTACAATATGTTTTGTTTAAATCGTGTTCATATCTAAAGAATGGACAGTTGAAGGAAAATATTGGAAACCATTATTAAACTCTGACTCCCTTATCGAAACTTATAAGCAAAAATACTCTATTAGCGGTAAGACTTCGAAGTACATGTAACCTCTTGCAAATTTAAAAATTTGCCGCCACGGAATGTTATTAATGGTCGTAAGATCTCCATATTCTCTATGCAAAAAGTTCTAAAAATTATAAATTTAAAAAGTTTATATTTTGGAAAGAGTTGCCAGCTGTTTAAAAACTGTGCATTAATATTTATAGGATCAAGGATACATTACACAACGTATATCAAACTATAGAAGTTTGCGGAGGTTCCGAGTTCAAATTATATTGGAATAGGGTTGCCATCTCGTAAATTTTTTAGTCGGATAAATGGTAACAATAAATGAAACATGTAAATACGGGCAACAAACTAAAAAGCTTTACGAATGCTTGTAGATCAAAGTATACCAAGGGGGGGTTGCCACCTGCTTAATTTTTTTAAAATAATTTTTAAAATATGCGACGTTTTACAGCATGGAAACCAAACTAAACAGGTTTTGGAAGCAGTGTTCGAGTATTTTTGTAATGTGTTTAGTTTTTCATCAAATAAATTAGTAAAATAAGCGACACATTACAAACATCAAAATTAAAAAGTTTTGTTTGAGTAGGGTTACCACATGTTTATTTTTTAAAGAACACATTACAATATGGGCAACAAACTAAATATTTTTACGAAGGCTTCCAGGTTAATAAATGCTTGAGTAAGGTTGCAAAGTATTGTATTTAATATTTTCTCTTCAAATAAATTAGTAGGATAAATGAAACATTACAATATGGGCATCAAACTAAAGGGTAAAGAGGTTTACTAGGACTTACAGTTTAAAACATACTTTACATTAAACAGAGTTACCACCTTTTTAATTTTTAGCCGGTTGAATTGTTAAAATAAATTCAATATAACCATAATTGTGCGATCAAAGTCACAAAAAAATTGTGAAAAGTGTTACCACCTGTTTAAAATTTTTAATTAAAAAAAATTATTTGAAAATTGTATAGTATTATATATAGAATTGATATAAGTATTTGATTTTTGTGAGGTGTTGCCACCTGTTTAAAATTTTGAAGTAAAAAAATTATTTGCATTTTTACAGTATTATACATATGTACATAAATATGTATATTTATATACAATGAAAGGTATTTGAAAAGAAGTTTGGCTGTGCAATTAAGAGTTATTCAGGTACTAGGTGTATCATTGCGATGTTAGCGTAGTCCACGAAAAATTTCCGCTTGGTTTAACTTAAGGAACTAATATACGAGCTTTCTAGACTCAGACCAAATGGCAAAGATACAATACAGCCTAAAAAACTTGAATAAAAAATATTTTCTCTAACTCTACCCTAAGGGGTACTGTTATTCGACTTCTTCTGAATATTAGTGGTATTTAGCTCAATTTTCTAATTTTTCTATTGCTTAAGGACATTATTTATATAAACTCAATTATCACATGAATGGATGGAAAGACAAAACCACATGAGGGGGCGAAAATGCTATAACAATATAAATGCAGATAAAAAAATTTACACATAATAGTTATATCGCAATTTAGCTGAGTACATATATACATATCTTAGATACGTATATAATAGAAGTGTGTGTGTGTTGATGGAAAATAGATACTTGCAGATATAATTAAAGCATTTATCAGCGTTACAAATACAAAAAAGAAAAACCAACAATGATAGATAATATTGTGGCAATGGACAAGTCTGGATGCAGCCAGACAGCAGGCACGGAGATACTTGACGAAACAGTTCAACGCAATTAGGCGACGCGTACGGATATCACAAACAGGACACGGAAACGCCAGTGAATTAGTGGTCAGTGTTGGAAAAAATATCAAAAGAACATCAAGTACAGTTATTTGTAAAAGAAAATAAAAATATCACCAGCAACGCTTGACGCGAAGTGCCGTTATTGTCGCTAGATTTGCATAAGGAAACCATAAAACCTTAACCAACAGCGACGGCGTGTTGTTGTTGCTCGTATTGTTGTCACTACTTTAATTATCGCATGTCAAGTTAGACGCGCGGCGTACAAAGCGCGCTCGTTAGTGTATATATTTATATAAATGTGTGTGACGCGCTTTTGAAAGGCAACACACATCAATTGCCAAAGCCAGAACACGCTGGCGTGTGAGTGAACGCGCACTCTGGCACTTTTTTAACAAAAACGTTTAAACTCCTTAGAGAAATCAGCAGTACACGGTGTAGACTAGGCTGTCACGCAACTTAACGGAGTCAACTAAATATTTAGTTTTCTCTTGATTTTGAGCGTTTTGAAGGCAAAGCGTCTTAAAATTTAGTGAAAGCTCAGCATCGCAGCGAGAAAGAAGGAGCGAACGGGATTGGTATATTTCGCAAAACTGTGTCTTGCGCGTCGGTGTGACGATAGTACATACACACACACACACACAGGCAGCATATGTTTAAATCGAAGAAAAGTGACTTAAAAAAAATTTAAGAAAAGTGAAATTTATTTAAATAGGTGTTCCCGCTTGTATGTGTGTGTGAACACATATTAATACAAATGCATATCTACACACATACCATCCATTGAGTGTTGCATATTCTTGCCCATCAGCACGTGACGCACGCCATATTGCAGCATGATATTGCCATTGTTTTCAGTTTAAAACCATTGGACAAGCGGCGTACGCCATTTTTTAATTAATTACGCAAACTTTTTTTTTAAATTATTTTATTACTGCTAATTCATTGATTAAGAGCGTGTGCTAATAAAAGAATAAAACAAAAAGAGAAAAAAAATACTTTTTAGCTAAATTTTTTATGCTTCAGCTGTGTCTTTGTTCTTTCAGTTTTTATTCTGCGCCATTTGTGCTATTTCACAATTTAAGCTAACAAAAATACATATACTTAGCATCAATCGTGTCTACATATTGCGTCAAAATGTCACTCCAGTGCGGTTTTTGTGACAGTTGGTATTGAAGCCGTGGAAGTGTTGAAGTGTTTTCGAAAAATATAACGTTCTAGAACAGTTTGTAAGTTTTTGCAGCAAAAGGAAGCATATAAGGTGAGTACGTTTTTTTTTCAATATTAGAGAGATTATTTTTATTGGTACTTGTGAAGAAAACTTATTATAAGACTCAAAATACAAAAAAAAAAAAATTTGAGAACTTTTTTAGGCGTTTTCTTAGAAAAAATTAATTATTTGCATTTGATTCATCTAAATTACCACAAATGTAGTTAATATTTATTCAAGTAAGTCAGCAATAACCAAATATTAAGAAAACGTTGCCTAAAATCAGGCGCCAAGCCATAAGAACTCTAGTAGTAGTCAGACATGCTAACAGACGCCATGCAATGATTATTGTAGAAGCTGTCTATATGTCTATGCCAATGCAAGGCTTTGTATTAGAAAAGAATCGCAGCTATTGACCAAGGGTTTCTTCACAATGTCTACGAGGTTGCACAAATAAAACTTATTGTATTGTTGAACTTTATTAATTATGAGATGGTAAAAAGAGGACATAATGGATGGTGAATGGATTTTAGTCTCGGTGGTATTACAATGAACCTCCTAAAGGTCTAGGTGCGTCGTCACACATACGCTCTACCCACCTACCTAGCCCATAGCCAAAATTACCTTATCTTAAAAAGTTAAAGTTTGTCAAACATTCAACGAAGTAAAAAAGAAAATACTTGTCAATCATTGTAGACTAGGGTAGATCATTTTTGAAACAATAAAAATTTTAGTAAGATAAAACCCATTAGAAACGAAAGATGAAATAACAAAAATTAAAGGAAATCTTCCTTTTTCAATGGATTTCAATCTACTATGATTTTTTTCACTTTTTACCTGAACCGAACAAACAACTCTCCACATATGGCGTTACATGAAAACTTGCATAGACGGGCTCTTAGATTGCACAAATTCTCTTAATCATTGTCAAAGTTTTTGTCGAGTATTATATAGGATTAGTTTGTCTCAACTTCGTATTTTCTAATCTCCATCAAAAAATTTATAATTCATGTTATTAAGATGTAATTGTCAATGTCGAAAACAACGCCATAATTTATCTGACAACACATCTGTATGGCTTTATATAATATATGATGCCGTTATCCTAACTGTAAATTTGTGTATATAATTGTATTGCAATTATATAGTTAATACAATTTTCTTCTGGATAAGTCTAAACTCTACTAATTAGCAATATTGCAATAGATTTGTAAATCACGAAAATCGGAAAGGTAGAAATACTATTCAATAGGGTTAGCTATTACTAATCTAAAGTAAATTCTAAGCATCTAAAAGATTGTGTTCCAAAGTTTCGATGAGTAACTTTTTAAAAGTGGCCTTAAACAAAAGAGAATTGGAAAATCAGGAAACGCTTGGCTTGGAAAACTTGTGGAAGCAAATCGAAGAAATGATGTTTGAGAACGATAATTTAAAAAAATTATTGCTAGAAAAGTAAGAGGGTTGAAGATAGTTCATGTCTTCATTCTCGTTAGTATGAGGAAGCAGCGAACTTACCGAACGGAACCAGAATCATTCTTGAATTTACGAAAAAGCGATCTTTTATATGCATTTCTGAAAATAATAATAAAAGTGGTGTGAAAATACGACTAAGACCCATACCGTGAATATGTTAAAAAGAATAAATTTGTTTTTGAATAAAGATTTTCAAACCACCAAAAATAAATATAAGACCCTGTGACAACATCATCAGCATCGATTAACATTATGGACACAAAAGGATAATTGAAAAGAGTTACGGATTTAACCTGTTACGGATTTAACCATTTTTGTCAAGCATTATATCTCATATATTACGATGCTCAGTAGTCATAAAAATACTAAAGTATAAAAGTATTTTTCTGTTTATATTCACATCAAAGAAAGTATTACATTTATGTTATTTAGCAAATACCGCTATCAGTGATGGTAATGACCTTTACCATGAAAATATCTACTTATTTCTATAAAAATATCTGAAATTACTACTTAGGTTAATTAATTAATTTTGCATAATTGAAAACATCAAAGTCTCACTCGTCAAAAGCGCAAGTCATGTTATAAAAAAACTATAGAAATTTCACTATAATTTATGGTTTCAGTTTGTTACATAAATACGTATGTAGACTTATATGAGTCTGTAAAAAACGTAGAGTTTACAAAGTATACAAAAGCAACAAATATACATACATATGTATACTTTAGTGCTTCTCAGCTTTTGTTTGCTTCGTCGTGTGGAATATGTAATAAAGCTAGTATTAAGTGAGGACGATTTTTTGAATATCTATGTATATTAGATCCTTGAGCACAAATTACTCTAATTAATAAATTATTTTTATTTATTAAAAAGCGCTCCTAAATGAAGATTAGGTTTTATATAAAGGTTCTTGAAAAATATATTATCTACAATTGGGCGCAGTATTGTAATATTTTATAAAAGTCTTGCACCTTTATAATATAGCTTCTTGTAGCAACTATTATTGAAGCAAAATTTAAACATTTTTATAAATTTTCAACCAAAATTTTAATACGCAGCTTTTATTTATATTTTATCACTACAATAAAATTATCGTACCAATATACCCAAATTCCGACCTAATGTATATTTAATTACTAATATCTTTAATTAGTTTATGTTTGAGGCTATGTGCATTAATTGAGCTTTTTTTCCAAGCAATAATAAAAATTATATTTGTACAGTTATTTGCGACGTTTTGCTGGTGTTGTTTTAGACTACTTTGCTTGCCTGAAAATATGCAATAAAACGATGAAAATATTACAAAGTAGTTGCTACAAAAATTTTACAGTTCCATAAATTTAATAGAAAACTTCTAACGGTAAATAGAAAAGATCTTTCGGTTCTACAAAGTCCGGGCTGGAAAAAGATTCGTCTACAAAATTACAAAAAAAAACAAAAAATAAATAAAAAATGTATCTAAATAATACCTTACAGCTTTTCAAAAAAAAAAAACCTTTAAACAAGCGGCTAAGTATTTTTCTACAAAAAAAAAACTTCGAATTTTCCCCTTTTTCAAAAAAATGCAATGAGGAGATAATATATATTTGCTAATATAGAAATTATTTTAACTTTTTTGTATTGTATATATATGTGAAATATTAAAAAAAAAAATTAACAATGCGCCTAATTGTAGACAACATAATATATTTATTACAAAAACCTCTATTGCATATGAATAAATAATGGCATATTTGTAATAAATATGAAAAAACAGATGCATGGAAGACATAAATACTAAGGAATGAACCAGGAATGACCCAAAGTTAACTGAAATCGAAGTATTTATGAACTACCTTGTTTCTCTACAGTACATGCTACAACTACATATGCAATACATACGCAAATTAATTTTCAGAACTCAAATTTAGCACATACTAACACCTTATTCATATAATTGGCTGCTTTTTACAATAGTATAGGAATGCCCTGGAAAAATAGTGTATCAAATAACGGTTTGCTTAGGCGTTTTTTTTTCGTTCAACAAGTTTTTGTCGTCTGCCGAAATTATAAATTTATTTGCGTTCACTTATCCTTACCATACAGTTAAAATAGCTGGTCAAGTGCGTTTGACTGCTATTAAGTTAGTGGACACGCGCGTAGAAGCACATTGCAATCGAATCAGTGTATAAATTCTTAGTGTGAAAAAGTTTATGGCTTTTATGTATTTTGGCACATTAAATATATGGAAAAGAAACAAGCATGGACGTAGGTTTCAAAATTAATTAATCGAAAGTAAAGTGTCTTAATTAAAATTAACTTACTGTAGTGTGCAGAACAATCCACAAGTCCCTGTTTTATTAAAACTACTTGTGAACATAACGGTTGAGAGGGAAGGGCTTTTTGGAATTTAAAAATATGTGCAAACACTAAAAAATATACCCATATACTCGAAGCTTATAAAATGAAGATCCCAGCTTGCAAACTGTTGTTCAAAAATATTACTTTGTTTATATAGGTATTAACCTCCAAACGGCAGATGAATTTATAAAAAGAATATTTTTAGCAAAAATACACTTGCATGGTTCTTATTATCGGCGGTTTCTTCACATACTAACAGTAAAGAATATATTGTTAACGTGAAGTGGGAGCAAGAATGGTACCGGTGTAATTATAGTTAATACTTAAATCTAAACAAGTCTAGTTAATAGAAAAATGATTAAAATTTTGAATTCAATCGTTGCTTAGTTTAAAACCAGCGAAAAAAATATAAATCGATCAGTGCCCGTGTGAAAAAAAACACGTTTAATTTTTCTTGATGAAGTCAGCGTGTTTTTCTGGTTTTTGTGTATACATAATTAAAACAAAACAAGACCGTTAAGCTATGAGTTCGAAAATGTTCTCTATTTTGGATTTCAATATACCGATATACCGATAGATCTTAAAAAATTTAACAGTTAAATGTACAGTGCATGACCTCCTTAAACTTTTTCGGCATGAGTTTAGTTCAGATTGGGTTAGCTAATCCGAACAAAGAAGCACACTTCAACAATTCAAAACATATCCTTTGTAATTCTATAAATTTAGTTTAACAAAATGAGAACAATTGAAAAGTCAGTATTGAGATAATTACACATCAGAATCTTCCTTAAACTTCGACTTCGGAACAACATTTTTGACCTTACGCTTTTAATTCCAACCTATGGCCTATTTAAACTATATAACAAGAAAGATTTTACTAACTAAGTGCAAGAAGCTCCATCTATCTCACTTAATTTTTGTCAGCATATAAAATATTGAAAAAATAAATTAAATTAAATGTTGCCTACACTTAGGCGCATTATTGAAATATTTTGTTCAAGTCACGCACCTTTACAATATGGTTCAGTATAGTGGCTATTTTTAGGTTAATTTTATAGTTCTTTATAATTTTTCTATTAAAATTTTAAATTTATGTATATTTCGTCAAGCTAATTTTCTATTTTCGTATTAATTTAATTGTCAACCTAAGGTATTTGATGTTACGAATGTGTATAAGTATACATTTATTGGGCTTATTCTCCCACAAGTTCTTAGAAAGATCGTACTTGCTGAGCGTAAGAAACTCCATATATCTCATACGATTTATACCCATCGAAAACGGCTTTACAATAGCGATAGTACTGGTGTTTGCATAGTGTGAAGCTTACGTGCGACTCAGAAATCCAAGATATGAGCACAAGAGCTTATTTGTTATCCAACCGAGCTTATCTTCCAAACAAGCTTATCGACAATTACAGTATAACCCAGTACAAATAAGAGTCTCATTAAGAACTACCTCGAAGGAATTGAAAGTAAAAATAAGAAGTCAGTAACTAGTAGAATTTCTATAGTTAGGCGAATGAAATTCATTCTAACCATACTTTTATGAATAATTGTAAACGATATCGTCGCTAACGCTGTGGCCAATAAATGAACAAATTAATTAAATGGTTGTCAATTAGCGGTGCATAAAAAATGGTCGTTCAAAGTCGTTGAAAGTCGTAAAATTGCCTAGGTTCCACACTTATTCAACACGCATTGTTTATAATATCGCGTGCTGTGACCACCAACGAGCATTTCCCATAGGAATCGAACTACTTTTGCGTTGTTAAGCCATTTTTTCATTTGACTACTTTTAGCTTATAAAAAATGTTTTGCTAATTACATTTAAACCCGCGCTATTAATATTGTTGTGTAATCCTTGGTTAGTACCAAATCAAGATGAATATGCAAACCTGACCGAAATAGCGATTATAGCAATCATTGTATGAAATATAAAGTTAGGAGAATTGTGGTATATGACTGAAGATACAAAAACAGAAATAACAAAATAAAATACAATGCAATCCTCGAACGTTTTATGTGAAACCCTTGACAAAAATTTCAAATCTATTTCAAACTAGTAATGGATTTTTGTAAGGAATTCTTTCTAAAACTTCAATATTGTTGAAATTTTTAAACATATATACATTCTTTTTATATATAACCCATACACACGAAATCAGCATACTAGACGCTCTGTGGATCCAACAAAATCAAACATCAGTCTAAAATAAACAGTTGAGTGATGAATCGGCCAATTTGGAATCTTACTTTGTAACTTCTCCTGCAGTATATTTAGTTATGAACTCCAATTCAGATTGGCGGAAAGGGTTTTTAAACTCATCACCACCAGATATTTCTAAAACCAAACTTAAATTGTGTCCTGTATATGAAGTTTTCGCCTTAAATTAGGGAGAATTTCCAATATATAATATTAATTTATATTTTGAGTTTTGTCTTAATAATTTAAATTTGAGACTTTTTCTTTATTTCTCAAAGATGCAATTTGTCAAAATTTCATCGTGCTTTCGTTAATTGATTGGGAGACACACCTAGTGTTATAGTGCGGAAAAAACAATAAATATTTTTCGAGTTGCACGCGAACTCCGATAGCGTTAAAAAAGGTTCACTACTCCTGTCATAATTTCGGCCTTTTCCGTAGATGAAACCTAAAAAAATTCGCTACCAGAAAATAATGTCGAAACAATGACCTGCGGTCAAAACAAATTAACAAAATGGCGGCATTTAAAAAAAATTTTGAATTTTACCCAAATTTTGGCAGTTGTTGCGCTTTCGGGGGCCGACATTTTTATAAATGGAAAGTGTTTGCAAAGGTCTAAAATATTTCGAATATAGACCGAGTCATTGATGGTGAGGCCATTAAACAAGATAGTCTTGCATCGGCAAGAAAATACTAGCTTAGGTTTCGTAACTCATTTCCGATTGGTAAACTATACTGGGAGAATTCTAGTAATCCGGCTCTCACCGTACCTGTTTTCCCCCAAATGACTAGAGAAGTGAGGTGCTTTGGTTTTAACCTCGCAAACGCCGAAAAGTATTACAGAAAACTTCGACATGAGAGAGAGAGAGAAAACTAATTTTGTTGATAAGAAACCGGAGCTCAAAACTAGCGAGTAAAGAAGTGGGTAACCGAAAAGGGATGTAATCGTAAGGATGTCGTTCTTTATGATGTTCATTCTAAATCTATCCAGAATTTATATAATAATGGTGCAGGAGCATGGCGCAGAAGCATGCGACTCGCCAACGGAGTTTATAATATTTATAAAGACGGATCTCAGACAACTTTTCAAGCTTCCGAAATACTGCAGTATCTTCCTGGCGGAAGCATTTACGATCAGGAAAGCGACGGAGATAGTAAAGGAAATACTAAAAACGATATAGAATGAAATTTCCGAAAGGGCTGATAGACGGATCATGACAAGATGAAATGCAAGAATCACAAAGGAAAACACGCATGCTTTTTAATCACACAGTCTCGAAAGGACTGCAGGACGGTTGTTGGCCTAATGACAGGTTACAACCTACTGGCATCACATGCGAGCCGAATGGGCATAAGTAACGACGATAAATGCAAAAAGTGCAGGGAGTAGGCATGAGAGAGATGCTTGAACACCTCATTTGCTTCTGTACAACATTTTCTAGAACTCGTCTTAAATATCTAGAAGCTTCGCAGTTCAAGCGACTAGATGAAGTATCAAAATTAGATATCGAGTCGCTTTTAAAGTTCGCAAAAAACATTGACGTCCTGAATGACAAATAATTTAGCTCAAATTAAACTAAGCCTCCATCTGGCAATACTAAGGACCAGTAGGTCTAGGTATAACTTTACAGCCTACCAGTATAACCCGACCTAACCTAATATAATAACTGGTATCATTAGAACACATCGCATATGCTTGTAACGCAGAACTGGCCAAGAAAACTTAACCACACTTTTCCATAGCAATTACAATGTTTGCCCTCACCCTTAGTTCGAGTATATCACTGATTATAGCGTAATTAATGATTTCCAGGAACTACGCCGTTATTATCTTTGTGGTTAGACAAAATTAAGCGGTTATAAATCGGTTGCAGTTGTTGAGAGATAGCTCCTTATCAGTGGAAAATAATTTAATTTAGCGATGGCACAGTATGTATGTATATGTATATATATGAGTATTGGTTTGGGATATCAGCAATCGCTGCACTCAGCTGTGCTTAGTGTGATGATGATAATAAAAATAATTAAAGTATAATCACTTATTGTGATAGCAAATAGGGTGAGCTTATGTAGTTCATAATAAATAAAACTAATATGTGGTGGTAATTGTTTCAAACGGAGACAGTTAGATAAGTTAGTGATTCTTCTAGTTATTACTTGCTGGTAACACGTTTAACAAATAAAATATCATCTCAAAGGCTTTCTATGTCCAGTTGTTATCTAGCATAGACCACTGTCAAGACCATTTCAAGATCTTTAATCTCTTAAATACTTTGAGCCATTCGTATTATTCAAAGACTGATGAGATTAGGAGTGGTAGGTGTCTAAAGTAATACTATGATTTTTTTTCGAAGTTTTTTTCTAAAATAATGTGCCAAATTTTCCGATACTTATTAAATTTCTTCTGCATGTTCTGTAGTTGTCCACACAATGAGTTTTTTGATAGAATTCTGGCAGGACAAAAACGACTTTGAAGGATTGCTAATAGATCAGAACAGTGTTGCACTTAAACCCGAAACAATTCACTGACTTATCTAATTGCCCGCGTATTATTAATCACTACTAATATCTTCAATTTATTTTTCATATAATTTTTAGCACTCCCATCACTTTGTCGCCCTTTCGCTTACACGAAGTCGATATGCCGAAATTATTGAATGGCCTCTACAATAACAGTGGCATAACACCCGAACTTGTCGAGTCACAACCCCAACTTTTATCTGGCTCTTACCACAATAAGCGCCAACACAGTAAGGTAAGTGCACAAGGTTAATGAACCCTCGAATAATTTAATCAATTCAATTGAGACTACAATTGTAAATAAATGCAATTGAACTTAAACGCATATTCGCCAATTTAATATTGCTTTTGTTTTTATCTTCCCGTTTTCTCTTTTATTTTTTTAATTTTTGTGTGTTTCTTTTCATTGCCCTCCCCGACACTCATCAATTTTAACTTTTTTTTTCAATTCTACTGCAATCACACATGTCGCGGATATTCACCAGTTCTGGATATTCTCCATGATAATCGAACGCGCCACCTCGGCGGGCAGTAAGCGGGCGGAAATTGAGGACATCGATACACCGCTCGAGTCCATACTGAAGCCGGAGCCAAATGAACAAGTTTGTCAGCTGCGAGATAGCCCCTATAGGATATTGAGGGTAAGTGAGCGTTTTTACAGTGATTTTCAAACGTTTGTTGGCAACTCAATATAAAATTATAAGAGATGAGGAAAAAGTGAGCAACCATAAATACTAAGTGTTCTTCCATCGTTAAAGTGGCAATAAATTGTCGAGATAAATGCTATGGATCAACAATGCATTGGCAATATGTTGTAGACATACATACAAACTCACAAACATCACTGTTTGGGGAATCAACAGGGTTAATGTGGGCACTCAAATGGCTGAAATCGCAATTTGCTTGATGACATTCGTCTTAGTGTGTCGTATACGATTGTTTTAACGCTCGTTATTTCCTTCAACCATAACACTAATTTTGGTTTTGTTTGTGTTGTCGTTTGTGGCAAATGTTTCCTTGTCAATTCTGTTTGAATGATTTGTTTTTGTTTTTGTTGTGTCAACCTCACAGACGCGTTCAGCACGCGCTGTAAAATTTACCTTGAAAGGTACTTATGGCAAAATTAATGTGAACTTGAAGTGCATGCGTGTACACACATACGTATCATATTCACATATGTAACAAAAAATTTAATAAATGTAATTTAAATCACGTGTAGAGCGTTTATGTATGTGTATGTATGTATTTAATAATCGATCTTCTAGAATTTACTTTCTTAAATTGATGTGACAACTTTACAAATTTAACCTTTTTAATAGGTTCTCATGATTTACTGGTAACAAAAGACATTTATAAATATATAACTACAGCAATAAAATTTCAAAATAGCAAATATTATTAAGAAATTCACCTTTATTAGGTTTTGACACTTCCCAGTAGGAAAATGTGATATAATTGCAGAGAAATCAACGGACGCCATGGCGTATGAGTGATTGCCGGCTCACTTAGCAAATACTACGATATAACGGAGCTTAGATTGGAGTGCCTAGTGGTGAAGAGTAAATTCAATCACTTTTACAGGTTGGTTGAAAAGTTTCTGCACTCGAAATTAAAAAATACTGCTTTTGGTACGAAATATATTTTTATTATTCAATATAATCTCCCTTAACTTCCATACACTTATTCCAATGATCCTCCAATACGCTCTGCTATATGACTTTCTCGTCTGCGGCTGTATCCCAAGGAATTGTTTCAGTTTTCTGAAGAGGTAGTAGTCACTGGGGGCCAAATCTGGTAAATACGGTGGATGCTCAAGCAATTCGTACTTTAGTTCTTTGAATTTTGTCATTGTTAAAACACCTTTGTGAGCAAGTGCATTGCCTTGATGAAAAATGATGTTTTTGCGCCTCGGCTGATCCAAAAGGCTGCAATAATATTCAGAGTTGATTGTTTTACCTTTCTGCAAATAAACAATCAACAAAATTCCTTCTTTGCTGATCGTTGTGACTTCATCTGCTTTGGAGCTGAACAACCAGCTTCACTCCACAGTAAATGTTCTTGTTTCAATTTAAAATCATGGTGGTAGATCCAAGTCTCATCTATACAAGGTGCGTTCCAAAGTAAACAGTAAAAATGTAACAAAGTAAACTCTAGTTGTAGTTATAAAAATAAATCGGTTTTATTCTGCTTAAGACTCTTTAAATTATGCTGAGAAATTTGTTTTCGATTTAGTTTTTGTTGAATTGTTAATTATATATATTAAACAAATACTCTGAGACGTCAACTTCTAATGGCTTGTAAACAAAGAATTAATTGACAGAATGACTTGAATCTTTGCATCTGTTCTCACTGTTATCAGTTCAGTGTTTGCTTTCGCTAATTAAAAATGGAGTGGGGAGCTAAAAAAATCGTATTGCGGTGATTGCTTTACAGAAGCCTGCTAAAAGCGCAAGTGAAATTTCACTACAGTTGATAACAGAATGAGAAGTGGTCGGCCTCGCGTGGTTCGAACCAATTCAGCGTTAAAAACTGATCGCGAACGATTTCGGAGAAATTCTCTTAGAAAATAAAAAGCTAAGTCAAGGGAAATGGATATATCGACCAGATTACTACGGATTATGATCTTCACATGAAAGCCTATTAACAGGACAACACGCTTGAATCAAATTAGGCTCAACTGATGCAAGGGGTTTCTTTAGTGGGTTTCTTAACAAAAAAATTTTCACGGTTAAAGAAGTTTTTAATAAGCAGAAATCTACGCAAAAACTTCCAAAGTAGCAAAAACTGTTATTCCAAGAGGCTCCCTCCTTTACACTTCTTCACTTTTGGGGAAAAGCTGTTAAAACTAGGGCAAAAGTATAGCAGCAAAATGTTTTAGAAGGCGTGGTAAAGCAGATTAGGAATATTAACTTCAATGAAAAGCATAGGATTTTCCAGCAAGATTTCACGGCAGCACACGAGGCAAAAACCACCCAGCGGTGTGCTCAGAGTTCGAGAAGAGAGTTGAAAAAATATTTAGTTCAAACAGCGTCGTCAATACCAATAGAAACTGTGCGTGCCGCTTGATCAATGGCCGAATCGTTCGAAGGGTTGTGTGAAAGAAAAAGGTGACCATTTCATTTAAAAGTTTGTACATCGCTCTTTTAATGTATGCATTATTAAATAAAGTTCTGAATTTGTATCAGAACTTATAGCAGATCAAACGATCAGCGTAACGAGCCGAGTTCATTAAGCCATGTTTGTCTATCTGTCCGTCCATTTGTATGTATGCAAACTAGTCCCTCAGGTTTTGAGATATCGATCTGAAATTTTGAGTAAAAATTGAGCTATCTTTATGAATGTGCAGTATAAAAACTTTTTAAAAAGTGGGCATAGTACCGCCCTCTAATAGGTTTAATGTGCATATCTCCTAAACTGCTAAAGCTGTAATAAAAAAAATTAACCCCACCAACTCCCCATATAACGGTATTGTTAGAAACTACTAAAAGCGCCATAAATCAAGCACTAAACACGCCAGAGACATTAAACTTTATATCTGGGATGGTATGAGATGACTTAGTAGGAACCGCGTTCAAAATTAGACAGTGGGCGTGACACCACCCACTTTTAGGTGAAACCCCATTTGATTGTATCGGTATAAGACTTTGCGTGAAAAATGCATTTAAAGTATGCCACCTTGTGACCAAAAATTATCTAAATTACTATGGCAATAGTTCCTACATCAAATTATTATAATATATAAAGATATCTCAAACGAGTATACCATTTGACTTTAAGAGAGTATAAAATGTTCGGTTACATCCGAACTTAGCACTTCCGTGCTGGTTTTAATCAAAAAATTTTAACTGACGCGTTTTTGACTCAGAAACCCACTTAAGAAAATCATATGTATTTCAGCTAGTTTCAGTTTTTTTAAAGAAAAATGGTTACTATATTAAAATATAGTTTCGAGAAATGTCTGGAACATTATATTTCAATAATTATAAGATTTTTGAAATTAATACGTTTCTTTCCTATATGTAATAAAAATATATGCAATACGTATGTACATGCAAATACATATGAGTATATAAGTGATTACATGGAAATGAAAAATGTGTCTGTCTACTCGCACACACGAATGTATTCGTGATTAAAGGGATGCTGTTGCCGACTAAACTTAACATCTGATTGTGATAAGAAAAAGCGGAAAATCTACCACACCAACAAATACGGCTACATAAAGCTATCAGCGAAGTGAAAGTAAACAAAGGAAAGTCATAAGAACTACAACGAATGAGTAGATCAAAACAAACCGAAAGCTTCAAATAAAAAGTAAAGCAAAGTTCCACGATAAATGGGAAGGTGCTAACAACTGGGCAGTGGTGAACAAAAACTCACCATAGCGCACGCAATGTTGCACAACACGCACATCCCGAAAGGATACTCATGATATGCTAGTGAATGCGGGGCACATAGGGAGAGCGTTGCGCTTATAAAAGCAAGCCACAGCGGCATTAGATTTTCAGTTCGGCGCGAATTATTCAAAAGTACGTTTCGCTAAAAAGCAATTGTAAAATTTAAACGTTGAACTACCGAATTAAATTGAATTATATAAAGTGATTTGAATTATTAAATTCAATATAATTAATATATAAGAGCTTAAACAATTATTCATTTTATAAAAGTGCAAAAAAAATTCATAAATGACAATATAATAAAATAAAAATATATGAAGCAGTTTTGGTTTGAGATTTGATTGAATATTTTTTGACGTGAGTGTATGCTGTAATAAAATTGCATGTGTAAGCAATTGTGCAAAAGATATATGCAATAAAGTAATAAATATATAAGGCGAGAAAATGTGAAATAAAAATTTAATGGAGTTATTTAAATATTTGAAATCAGCAAACTATTAAATACATATTATACGGGCCTTAAAAATTTATAAAAATATATACAAAATAATAATAAAAAAATTATATAAAAATAATTTAAACTAAACTAAAATTAATTATATATTCACAGCAAACTAATTTTATTATATATTAATCTTCTAGAAAGGAATACAAAATATGCAAAATTAAAAAAAAAAAAAAAAAAAAAAAAATGAGCGAAAATTTTGAAATTATTACTTCAAATCAATTTCTATACATTTTCGGAATTTTTTTACTTATATTAATATATATATGTTTTTTTTTTGGTTTAACAATACAGAAAATAGTATTGTTATTATTTCTTAACTATCAAAAATTTGGGATCTCAATTTTTTCATAATACTGACCCTAAAATAATAATAAATAAATAACAACTACTTATTAGGTTTTAGGATTGGACTCTAAAATATTGTTTGAATCGAATTAGTTTTCGTTAAAGGTTAAAAAAATATAAAAATATTTAATAAAAAACGTTAACTTCGGCTGCACCGAAGCTATAATACACCTTACAGGCATATTTCTTATAGCATAAAAGGGTATAAAAAGATCTTTGTATGGATTTTAAGAGGTCAGTTGAAATGGCAGCTTATATGCTATAGTAGTTCGATCTCCACAATTTCTTTGAAAATTTTACCATTGTCTTGTGAAATAGTCCATGAAGAGTTTTGATAGTTAGCGTATATTCAGACAGACAGCCATGACTGAATCATCTCAGCTCCTCACGTTGATCATTTATAAGTATATATATATATATAAATATATATATATTATAGGACCTTCGACGTTTCCTTCTGGATATTACAAACTTCGTGGCAAACTTAATGTTAACATCGAGGACAATACTCGTACTTATGTATTTATTTCTTTACGCGCCTTACCATTTTGGAGAGCAAACTGATTATGACTTACTATTCAAGGGTATTATAAAATTCAAAATTCATAGGACTAATAAAAGCATATTTTATTCATTAAGTTTTATTTAACAAGCAAAATTCAGGTTTCAATATGAGTTGATAATCATTACCATAGAAGAAAAAATAATGATCTATTCAAAAAACTTCAAATAGAGGCTAATTTATACTATACATATATACATGTTAATAATAATCATATTACAAATTTGATATTAAGAAATGTTACAAGATATTTTATATTGCTCTGCTTTGAACATTCAATTGCATATATTACCACACTGATAGCCACAAAGGCGGCAGGTGCGAGTCTCGTCAACGAAGTAATAACAGACCAAAGGTGATCTTCGTTAATTAGGAATTCAAACAAGGAAAAGTAAGGTAACAAGCAATTACTTACTTGAGTTAAAGACGGAAACATACACGATATTTGGCATATGAGTGATCCTACATAATTGTATATATTGTATATACGAATGTTTTCCTTCAAAAGTCTTCTCGCAGATTTCTTGCTATAAAAAACGTCCTTATATTGTCCATAAAACATTAAAATGTATGCATATACGTAATTAGTAAATTTCATACTGCTTTAATGACACGTAAGAGTATGTGTACATTAGATTGGGTTGATTTTCAGGAAGCCAAAGAAACGGAAAATTCGCGTATGCGAGAAATATTCTACGGTTATTTCTGAACAACTTTGCGTAAGAGAATATGGGTCTAAAACTGGTTTCGACCTAGCGATTTTTTTGGTGAAGTTTAATTTTTAGGGATTATAAAAATATATTCGAATGAAATTTATTACATAGATGCATTCATCATTTATGGGAATCGACTAGATCAGTGTATTTTCGTAACAATTTATTTTGTGAATTACAAATTTCAAATAAAAACTCGAAGAGACAAGAAAAAAGTCATCTGTCTTTCTGAATAATTGATTGTATGGGAGATACGTATTATAGCTGTTCGATTTTTTAATTTTCACTGTCATTGTTAAGTATGAATTAAAGGCCTATTCTGCAAAATTACGAGCTCTTAGCTTTTCAATTGAAGGCATCATACTGAAAAAAAGCTGAATAATTGGTTGAGATCTGAAGGAAAATAAAAATTATATACCAAAAAATTTTCGCAGAGTAATTTGAAGGCATCCAAAATTTCAAAATTTTTCCATATCAGCTAGTAAAAGACCAGCGTAGAATTATATAATGGCGCTACTACTTTAAATAGTTTTTCATTGACAAGAATTGAAAAAAGCACCAAATTTAATTCAATTTAAAGCTTTGCTGGTTTTTGACAATTTGATTGTTGATATTAACAGAAATCTAATATGAATAACAAAAAAAATATTTTTATTTCCCCAAAATACTTAACTTTTGAATAATACAAACATTATCATTAAATTGCTCGAAAGCAAACGGCTAAATGAACAATTTCACCAGAAATGTATGTATACCTTAGGGTGTACGTTATTTCCCCCTAGTTGATTTTTATTTGTATTTTTTGCAAACGCCCCCTAAAGTTTCAGTTTTTGCTCTGCTAATAAAAAAATTTCCGGTCTAAAAGTTTAAAAGTTATACGTAGTTCATCCTATGCATCAAATGTACTGTATTCATATAGTACACCATGTCGTATGAGCAACACAGAACTTACAAGGCACTTGAATGAATGCTCAGTGCTTTTAATGAATAACTTTAACTGCGTATAACTTTTAAAGAAATGTTTCTGTGAAAAAAATAATTAAAATCTTTTTCATAGAGCTGAATATTTTGCATTAGCATATAATGCAGAAATATCAAAAATTCTATGTTTATATATGGGAACAGTTATATAAATTAGCTACGGTTTAAATAGAAAATATATAGCTTGTTTACGTTGGCTCCTTGTTTTTAGGGCAAACCCTGAGACTTCAGGGAACGTTTGCAAAAATAAAATCAATTTAGGAAAGAGCGGACACCCTAACATACATATATATCTGAGTATATACATAGATATGTAAATATGGGCTCTATTAGCTGCCAAAACTGCTACCTTTTTCAATTTGCCAGCGTAATGTGAAGTGACAGCGAGAATGCGAAGAAAAGCAAAACAATGGAACAACAAAGAAAGAATATTGCATATTTTAAGTGCTCCCAAGTAGGCTCAACAACAACAAGTAATTTTAAAGTCATGGGAAAACTGAAAACATCCAAATTGTTGTAGTTTCAGAGATTTTCTAATTAAATTTGCTGCATTTAATTGTGTCAAAATGACTGAGGCCGAGTGCAAATTGAATTCTCTAAATTATTTTAACTAAGCCATTTGTGGTGAGTGTGGAACCTGGAAGCATACTCGTAAAAATATTTGCTTTGCTGCAAGCGCTTGTAATACATTTCGATGCAAGAGCTTAGATTTTGTTCTACATTTGGTCGTATTTTACTCGTATTATTGCTTGACCTTGGAAGTGCGGACCATAAGCACTTAACGAAATTAAATTGTTCAGAAAAATTTGAAATTAAAAAAAAACAAGTAAGGAAGGGCTAAGTTCGGTTGCAAAGGAATATTTCATATTCTTGCCACTTGCCAGTATCAAAGCCGTGGAGATACCTTCAGGTGTAGGAAGTTTAAAGAAACCAATTTTCTTTCGTTTTCCATACGCTATAAAATACGGAAATCTTTCGAACACTATAGTTAAAAAGATTGCTCTGTAGTTAGTTGAGCGATTGTAACTAACAAAGCTCTCGCCATGGCGACGGCTGAGATTCGAGCCGATGCTTTGTCATGGTGGAGGAGCAAGTTTTCTTCGCTAAATGGGACCGTCTTTCTTTGATTCGGTGGCCGTTACGACTACCTTGGACTTGTAGTTGTAGCGAAATATCTAGACCCTGCTTGGTTGAAAGCATATATTAATGGTTATCGAAGGCAACGAACAGTATGCCCAGGAAACGAGCTGTTTTAGTGAGGTCGAATAGGCAGAGAGGTATTTGTTGAGGTCTAGTATTTTAAGGTCACAATACTTCGGTGCTACCTAATTATTGGATCACCCTAATATAAAAGACTTTTAGGGAAGAAAATCCACTAATTACACTTATTTTTTGTGAGCTGTAACCTAAGTTTTATGAGGTAAAATTTTTAAATATTTTCTATAATGCTTATGGAAGCTTTTTTTATTTTATACTATCAGCCTCCTCATAGTCGACTAACTACTCAATTACAAGTGTTTTTGACAAAGGGTGATCGCAAAAATTTTCCTCATTTTTTCTGAATTTTAATTTTGTAAATATTATCGAAAGTCTTTAAGATATCAAATTTCTATCTAAAATTCATTAATTTACAATACAATTTGGAAAAAAAATAATTATTACACTCACAAAATAGCAGTTAACGTCAAGAAAATAATGTAACAGTAAATTTTGAAATATATTTTTGTTAAAAAAAATTTTTGTATACAAAAAAAACAAATACTTTATAAAAAAAATTAATACAAAATTTAAAAACTTCAACAAATTTCAAAAACGGGAAACCTAACTGCTAAACGTTTGAATTAATGACTCCGCAAATTCTTAAATATACAACAAATAAATAATCAAAACACAGCGAAAAGTATTTAAATTAATCGCCAGTAATCGGTTCATCACGTATACTTGAGTACATAAATACTCGTATCAAAGCCGGATTGTGAAATAAAATGAAAAATACATCAAAACGTGATGTTGTTGTAAGACCACTACGTTGTTTAATTAATGGATGTGCGCGTGGCGCCGAATTAGGTATAACAGCACCGTTAAAACTCTCGACACAGTGGACACGAATGTTACGGATGCAGGCAACACCAAAAATACGACCTGACGATTTACTGCAGGTAAACAAGGATAAAATAAAATTTCTTTAATTTTAAAGAGCAATTTTAAAGTATAGTGTACTTAGGTACTCAGGTAACTGTAAAGAAGAGTGGCTTCGGGTAAATAAGAATAATACTAACCAATTAGAGCGGCGTGCAAATAACATGTGTACGTTATGTAACAAGAGCAGATGCTTAGAAACAGAAACAACAGCCACCGGTGCAATATGTTGCTACACAAAATAACTGTGCCTTTTGCTGTTTTGTCGATCCGAATTTGATTGATGTGTTCAGTGAAGAATTTTGGCTGAAATTTATGATTTATGACGTTGCCCACGTAACAACGAAGTAACGGCATATTACATACGATAGGGGTGATCAATATGCGACTAGACTTGAGGGCATTTGTATAAACGTATTAGATTTCTAAGCGCATTTTGGGTTCTACTCCACACTAAGCACCCTCCAGGTGCTGTTGTATTCAGCGCAATCTCTTTCCGAAGCTGAATATGTGATGAATGCCAAAAAGCCTAAAGAGCCTGGCATGTAGAGATAGTCTAAATGCTGTTGGTCGTTATGAGTAATGGGTTAATTATATGATACCCATCGCATGGAATATTGTAGAGTAAGAGAAGCGGCTTTGCAAAATCACAAATTATAGAAGCCGGCGAAGAGGCCCACAGATGTTTTTCTGATATGATTAAATTTAGCGGCAGTTTAAAATATCGCTTGACCTTCCATTTGTAGGTTAGAATGAAGACGCCACACATAAATAGGAGGAAAACCTTTCTTCTTCTAAGGAAAATCGCTAACAAAGAGATACAGTCACTTATTCCACGTCTACAGTTAGAGACATTCATAAATGTCAATTATTGTAACAGGTCCAACAAGTCTAATTGATTGGGTCAAATAGGAATTTCTTACAATAATAATAATAATTACCCTTACGTATAGAACGTATTTCTCGAAAAAGACTCCGACTTCCAAAAAAATTATATTTTAAAACCAAACTCGGACTCAACGCTTCAAATCGTATGTTTTCACTGAAATTGCAATTATTTTTTTTCGCTCACAAAAATTTATAGCTCATTAGCTGTTGTCTTAGTAGGGCAACAAATT
This sequence comes from Bactrocera oleae, assembly GCF_042242935.1. Lineage (NCBI taxonomy): Eukaryota > Metazoa > Arthropoda > Insecta > Diptera > Tephritidae > Bactrocera > Bactrocera oleae. Next base: position 59,027,187 of record NC_091540.1, on the reverse strand, counting down.
TGATTAAATTTTACGTTAATCTCCAATCGAAACTTGTATACACAATACACCTGCAATGTAGGATACAAGTAATATCTATAAAAGTATCAATCAGTCCCGCACAATTACCGTTGTATACTTCTCATTCATACATCACTTATTAGGCAAAGAATAGCAATTTAATTGCCTGCAACAGACAATACATAGTATTCTAGTAGATAAGATAGAATTGCAATTGTTGAAGGGACATAACGGCCAAAGGCTTTCAGCTGTGCCAGCCATGTTGACTAAATAACCGCACATGGTATCCAATGGCAGTGACTTCAATTACGTAACTCTGTTTTCAGCATCGTTAGTGCAGCATTGAACACGCTTAAGGAGAATGTGCATGGGAGAAAAAAATGATAAAAAAGAATAAGAAAAAAGAGATTTCCAGAGGCAAACTTGCTTATACCAAAATCAACTTCTGCAACACATAGTAAACAATGTGGTACATACATACGCATGTGAACCATAGTAATTAACACTATTTCTCGATTGCAAAAAGCTTCATGAAAACCAGAAAAATTGCGCGTATCTAAAATTTTTAAATTTTCTTGTATAAAAAGTGTGGTCGCATCGTTGTTTTGCTGCGTTTTCAAATTATCAATGCCTCTTTTCGACACCAGACATTTACGGAATTTTTGTACTAGAAACTGAGTAGTTTGGTTCCCAGTGCAACATGACGGAGCAGGACAACAACGGTATTTCATGGTACATATAATATGTTCCTTGGCGCCCAAGGAGGCTTGGTATTGCAGATGGGCGAAATCAGACCTTTGCCACGCCTACAAAAATGTATTAATGGAAAACATATAAAGTGTTATAACTAAGCTCCAATTATCGGATATTTAAATGCACAATTTCAGAAAAATTAGATCAAAACTATGACTAGCGACGTCAATACTGAAGGTGTTAGATTTTTCCCACCTAAACCCACTACACTTTCCATAAATTTTTTTTTGGACACAACATTGACATGGTATATTATAGATCACTTCCTTTACCATGCCGTGTATTTTCTTTTGATTACCACGGTCGCCGGCATTTCATCGCGTATTAGATTTGTTAGCTTTCGATTTATCATTTCACAAACAAGAAAATCATTTGAAAACTACCATGAATAATATATAATCGATATGTATGTTATACGTATAGTTGCAGATGTATAATATAAAAAATTTAAAAAAAAATACAAGTATATACCATAAGGCCACTGGAAAGTGTTTGTGTAGTTATGTGGACAAACTGTCAACTGCAGCTTCGTAAGCCAAGTGATGGCATCGACTGTTTGGCAACTTTAAGTGACTGTAAAATTTCTGTATTCATGTGTGTATACCTACATATATACATATAATATTACAATACATCATATATAAAAATCACCAATGATCAACTAATATTTTTGAACACAAAAAATGCGTTTAATGCGCGAACAGAGCTTGCCAACACAATTTTTAGCCAATTTTTTTAGACATATTGCATTTACAAAAGGAAATTTCCCTTTGTTTTTACAAATTTGGCACCGAGTAACTACAATTGTGTTTAATAAATAGCTTGCATTTATTTTAATATCCTTCCTTCCGTTTTTTGTTTGTTTTGGGTAATTTGTACAATCATTTGAATGTGTTTCTTTCTCTCTCGTCTCAACTTTATTTAATGACAGCGTTGCATTCAAGTTTATATGGCTGCAATAACATTAGAGTGGATCGCAAACAACTAAAAGATCACAGCAGAAAATTAACTAAAGCAAACATTTACAATAAACAAATTAAAAAAAATGTATTTGACAAGTATTTTCGTATGTTAACCTCGGAGTGTAAGACATAATACAATTTTAAGAAACAAAAAAATAATATTATTTACTTCACTTTACTTTTTCACAAAAACAGAATATTGACAAAATCCTTTCATAATTCCGTCATTATTACCGTTCATTTTGTGACTGCTTTAAAAATAGTTGATAAACATTTAAATATAAATTTTCTTTACATTTTGGACAGTGCGAAATAAAATCACAACTTTACCTTTACTAAACGGCGTTGTCAATATGTCAAATTTAATGACAGTCGTAAACTTTAACTATGACATTTAAACTGTTGCCATTTTCATTTTCAAAGCTATTTGTGGCAATACTTTTTGCCTTTGAAATTGTACCTTTTACAAATTAGCATCATTGAATTTGTCATAAGGTACACTACACATTAGAATTCTTAAGTATGTCATTATATTATAAAAAATTATATAACAAATACTCCTAATATATCCTATATATGAACATATGATAAAGAGGGTCTAAGCATTCCAATGCCATGTATTAAATCTATTTAAGGTTGCGTATTTTATTTCAAGTTTTTATCGAACCGCTGTTTTTAGAGTTGGTGAGCAAAATTTCTATGAAACGGCTAAACCAACAAACGGCTTGACATTTTCCCACGACCTTCTTACCATAAATATGTATATTCGTCAAGTAATAATCGAAGGCATAAAAATTTTGATAATAATTTAGATTTTTTAAGTCACTCTGTAGTGTAAAATTTGGAACAAAAGACGACTTTTGTTTTGGAGAAGGCGCCATTTTGTCAAAAATCAATATTTTGACTAATTCTTCGATCATTACCTGTATTCATCTACACCAATAACAAATTTTCTTTTATAATTTAAAAAATATTTTTTTTTCGACAAAACCGCTCCGCTCTAATACACATTTTTATAGCATTGCATTTGCTGATTTTAATAAGTGCACTTAGGGTTAACTGCTTACGGTTTTTTTTTCTAATTTACCACAAGCACTTTCAATAACAAACTGACAAATAGCCAATCAGCCACACAAGAGAGCAGCGAAGTCTTACGGGCTTACTGACCGACGATGACAGAAAATCACACTTACGAGGATATAACTTTTTTACTGTTGTATGTATGTGATGTGTGGTGGGGTTATACCCATAGCATTAAATATACACACGTACTTAGTTATAAGCTCCAGTTTTCTGCACGCTATTGAAAATATAGTTTAACAGAGTAATTCAAATGAGAAACTTACACTTTAAGTGCGTGTAAAAGAAATGTATCATAATGTTTCAGTATGTTCCACTCTTGTAGGTTTACGGTAGCTAATTATTGCAATTATACGTTTGGCATTATATCGCGTTCGTCTAAAAACAATTTGTTCGTGGTGAAATAAAATTCTATGAAAAAAAAATTATTTAAATATATAAAATGTATATTATATATTAAGTGTATATGTGTGTATACGTATATATTTACATAAGTATTAATTCATTTGTTCAAAAGGAATTATAGAATTGTTACTTGTAATCGTTTGAGAAAAGGTTACGTATACCTCATGGCGATCCTTGATTCAACTCATTTCAGCTTAGAAATTGTTGACGCTTCTTTTAATAATTAGTGAAATTTTTTTAATTTATTACAAATTTTCTCTTGCTTTCAAATAGTTTTTTTCGCATCAGTTATATAAGAAGCTCAAACAAATATTTTATCGTTTATTTATCTTAAAACTAAATATTCATCATCTTAAAGCAAAGTATTCATAATTCATTGTATGCGGTGTTATAACGCTTCATAAAACTTAGAAAATGAGGATTAATATGATTTTTTTATTCTTTTTGTTTTGTAATTAATGAAATCCAAGCCTCAACTCACAATTGTAACTTGGTGCCGAGCGATTCAAATTAATTTTTTGAAAGTTTGACCAATCTTCCTTATACTTTAATTGGCCCGTAATGAAAATTGGAACGAACTGTGGGTTTCATGTTGCTTCTTAGGTGTTGATGGATTTTATTCGATATATTTTCATATTAGAAATATGCTAGGTATTCTAGTCTAGGAATTTTAAAAAACCAAAAACTTGTTTTTTAATAAATCGATAGTTTAGACATTCACAAATATCTTCCACATATCTTCCTTGAACTGGCGACGAAACTTTATTCAATTGTCCAACTCATTAGGAATATTGAAAATTTCAAGCCGATCCGAACCAAATTTCTAGATATATAGACGATATTTAAAGCTCGTAGTTACGGTCGACTCGACTCGACCGAGACGGGCTTTAAACGTGCTTTTCTCAAAAATTCTGACGCTGGCGTTAGTTTAAGGCGCTGTTAACGATTAAATTTAGAATAAATTTTTATGCAAATTTTTGTTCATGACGTTGACATTATACATACGTGTAACAAAAAAACATATAAAAATAATGTTGTAGCTTCAGACAAAAAATCCAGAAAAACGACCTTATTTCAAGTTATAAGACCCATGTAACCCCTTAAATATCTCTCTATCACATGAAGCAGTAAAAAATTAATTTATAATTTATAAATAAATAATTTAAATTTGTAATATTTTTTTAAAAATCGACCAATTTATTATTGAGTAGCTGCCATTTTATGAATAAAATTTTTTTTTTAGTTTTCCAGCTTTTTGAGAAAGCGACATTTGTACTAATCAAGAATACATCATTGTTTTATTACTCAGATGACCACAAAGGTAGAATTCAATTTCTTTACCCTCTTTTTTTTACTCAATAAAGGAAGAAAAACGCTCGAAATTCGGGACACTAGACTAGAATACCCTCTCAAAGGGGTACACCTACTGTGAAATTTCCAAAAAAAAATCAATGTTTTTTAACATATTTCGATAGTCTGTACCTTGAAAAATTGTATAATTATGTTTTAAATAAACATTTCAAATATTTTTGGCTACAACTTTCTAAAAGTGTAGTCGCTCAGCTTAATCTGTTTATTTTTAAAATGCTTATATTTTGTATATTTCTCAGTACAATGGTCTTTGAGTTTTTCGATTGTATGAAAAATATAAAATTGGCGGACCAAAAATCATCTCATTTTAGAGCAAAAGCTCCCACTACTCTCTTAAATTTAAATTTTTTTCACTATCAAACACTGTATTGGCACTAACGCGGCGAAGACGCCATCACTGCAGCAATGAAGACAATTTTTTAGTGACTTGGAAAAAGGCGAATAACTCGCTAAAAATTAAATTTTTTTGTGTATATTAAATTATTAATTAATAATTTGTTCTCAACATTTAATGCAGTAGTTCTTTTTTTTTAATCACTTTTTTAGGCAGTCATATTAGGTGTGTTTCTTAAGAACAGACAGCTAACGAGTTCCGTTATCACAGAGGTTTTATATAACTTTCGAATTGCCAACGTTTCAAACCCTCAATCAACTAGCTTTTTAGACTCAGCTTATTCACTTGCCCACAGTTCTGTTTGTTTATAATTATTATAATATTATCATACACATTTACTCCTCTTCATAGCTTCAACAACTACAAGCATACATATTGATTATAACAGAAATTTGTAATATAATTATGAATAATATGTAATGCGTAGGTTTGGTATACTTTCGACATTTTGATTTGCAAAAATTTAATAAGCTAAATAGTGTCAGAAAATATATTTACATATATACACATTACTTCCTGTAGTAACTCATCCATGTTAATATGTATGTATATTTCTCTGCATTTAACAATGTGAGAAGCAAGCAAAAAAATTAGTATGAAAACTTAATTAAAATCGTTTAGATAACTGATTTAGCTGGAATGACTGCCTTTTATCGTTAGAAGGCGGGTAAAATGGAAAATAAGTTGCGTATACGCACTGGTGTTTTATGGTAAGAAAACAGCTAATTAATAATAAAAACAATTTCCATTGTATTTGGAGGAAAAAGTATATTAAAAATAATTTTTTTTTTACGATTTTATGAACTCTTATTGATTTCTTTTTTTTATTTCTAACTTTTTTCATCAACTCCTTATCATTAATTTTCTATGAGTTCAAAACATTTTTTGGTTGAATTACATATCTGCATGCTAGCTACAACAAAACCCTGAGGTTGCTAGCCCTGTTCGAAAACCTTATGCATACATATTTACGCAAATTATTCATATTGAATATTGCAGTATTCGAACGAATTCCTCATATTCCTCATCCTCCATAAGCATACACTGTTGCTTGCTCTAATCAAATATCGACATTTTTGTAATTTGTTATATTTCTACCTGACTTACAGGCAGCAGAGTCAGGAAATTTGGATGAGTTTAAGCGGCTATATCAGTCGGATAATGGACGTTTGTCGATAAGGGATAGTAAGGGGCGCACAGCAGCACATCAGGCAGCGGCACGAAATCGTGTAAATATTTTACGATACATAAATGATCAGCGTGCAGGTAGGTTGATTTTTTATATACATATATTTAAATATTTTGATATTAATAGTGTAAATAGCATATTCTATATTTTCTGAATAAATGTTTATTTATTAACTTCCTTGTTTTTCATTTCCAGATCTCAACGCTACAGACAATGCGGGCAATACGCCGCTACATGTGGCAGTTGAGAACGATTCATTGGACGCACTTAGTTACCTACTTTCTATGTAAGTAGATATACATATATGTAAATTGAAACACACAATATATTAGAAATAAATTAAGTTGTATACCGATCATCGCTGCGCCAACAAAATTACATTATTCCTACCGAATTCAAAATGAAAACTTGTTAGAGAAAATCAAAAAAAAAAAATTGAAATCTTCACAAAATTTCGTATGCAAATTAAAATGGGTAGATTAAACAACAAAAGGAGCTAAAATCGGATGCTAACCTTGCCTGCTTCTTATGCAGCTAATTTCTGAGTTACATTTGTATTGAACATTTTAAGAATGAAGAAATATATCGAATGTTCTAAAATAGAGAATATATCTTCTAAAGATAACGATTAAATCGATTCTCAAGAAATATCAATAGATTTTCCAAATAAGATATGTATGTACTGATTTCCACTAAGGTAACAATAAGATGGGGAAATAATCATAAAGATATTTTACAGCGGAATCGGATGCAGTTTATACTTTAGCCAATTTTCCGGGATCACATTTTTCATTGGGATTTCCAAGACTAGGTTACGTTGGGTTAGAAATTAAGGCTGATCTTTGAGGCGGATATCAAATTTAGCCAGTCCTTTTGAATGCCTAAAACTCATGAATATAAAACTAAACCGTCGAATTTCAACATGAATATCAAAAAAGTTCGACAATTAAAAACGAAAAGCCAACATGTTTAGCCTTACTACAAAATAATTCAATGCATTGCGATTCAGCTTAGCTAGGAAACTATACAAGCCTAATCATGAAGCAACTCAACCGAGAGGCGTGTCACTCCACAAACCACAAACTTATAGTCAGTGATGTCAAGACCAGTATCGCTGGCTCGCTATCGCACAAGATCGGAAGAAATTTGGACATTTATTGAAGAGACGAAATTGTAGACCAAAAATACTTCAGTTCAGAAACTGTTCAGATCATTATGTATATTATATCAATTAAAAATTTTTATATCAACAAACGACCGATATCAGCATATATCTCAATCAGTTTAACGGGTCGGCGTATCAGGTATGATACTAAGTATGTTAATACACATGAGGCTCGTTAGAAAAAATAAAAATCAAGCGATGACGTTATCTACTGATTAGATTTTTTTTGAAAATTACGGTACTTTTTTGCTCATTTAACAAAAAAAATTAACTTGGAAGACATCTACGAAAACATTTTCCAGAAATTTGGAATCGGTGATGATATATTTGATGATTTTTTTCTAAGCAACACAGTCAACACAGACTTTTAAAATTTAACTATTCTAGTAGTCTGTTTATAGCAGACCGTTGTTAGATGTCACATTTATATAATTCTTCTCACTTTAGCAAATATTTTTCCTTTTTATACCCTGAACAGAGTATATTAAGTTTGTCACGACGTTTGCAACACCCAATCGGAGAACCCATAAAGCTTATACCATATATAAATGATTAGCGAAACGAGCTGAGTCGATTTAGCCATATGCGTCAGTCCGTCTACATATACATATGTATATACAGGTTGGTTAAAAAGAGAGTAGTGCTCACCAAGAAATAACACTACTAGCTCCAAATTTTTTTCTCTCAAGTTGGTACATCTATCGTGAGAACACATGCGAAGTTACAATTAATTCTGTCAATTAATTCTTTATTTGCAAGCCATTCGAAGTTGACGTGTCAGAGTACTTTTTTAATATCGCGCAGTGACTAGATTCTTTGTTATGAAAGGCTTAAAAGCAGAGGAAATTTACTAATAATTGTTAGAAGTGTATAAGGAGTCCCCACCTTCAAAACGCACCGTTGAATTTTGGGCTGGTGAATTTAAATGTGCTCGTACTAAGCTAGAAGACGATCCAGGCGAAGGACGAACAAAAACCACAACCACCACACCAGAAACTATTGAGCAAGTTCATAATATTGTTAGTGAAGATTAAAGTTTGACTATACGTAAAATCGCGTATGCCATGGGAATCTCAAACGAACGAGTACTTCATATTTTACATGAAAAATTTCATATGAAAAAGCTGTTTGGAAAGTTAGTGCCGCAAACGTTAGCAATTCAACAAAAACTGGACCGAAAACAAATTTCTCAGCATAAATTGGAGCGTTTTAAGCAGAATAAAACCGCTTTCTTACGTTGTTTTATAACTATGGAGGAGTCTTGGATCTACCACCATGATTCTAAATTGAAACAAGCACTTTTACAGTAGACTTAAGCTGGGTGTTCAGCTCCAAAGCAGGTGAAATCCCAACGATCAGCAAAGAAGGTTATGGCAACAGTTTTTGGAATGCAAAAGAAATTTTGTTGATTGATTATCTGCAGAAAGGTAAAACATTCAACTCTGGATATTATTGCAGCCTTTGGGATGAGCTGGATGAAAAAATTCTTGAGAATAGACCTGGTTTGCAGCACAAAAAACTCATTTTTCATGAAGACAATGCACCTGCTCACAAAGGTGTTTTAACAATAACAAAATTCAATATAATATTTTTTCATTTCGAGCGCTGTAACTTTTTAACCAACCTGTATATCGATCAGAAATTTTGCACCCACCCTTTTCTCACCAAGAAGCTGCTCATTTGTCGGAACGGCCGATATCCGACCACTATAGCATATAGCTACCATACAAACTGAACGATGAGAATCAAGTGCTTGTATGGATTTGTATTTGACGGGATATTTTCACGAAATTCGGCATTCATTATTTTTAAACGGTACAATCTCCGAACATATTATTCAGATCAAATCATTATAGCATATAGGTATCATTCAAACAGATCGAACAAAATCAAGATATAGATATGTTTATAAACTTTTATACTATAAGAAATGCTGCTGTGGTATGGGTTATATACATATTTATCTTGTTTTAGCTATCAACGTATGACAGGCTTCTTCGATTGAATCCAACATTAACCAAATTTTGTCTGACCAAATTTTAATAATTAATTTCCATTCTCCTCACCACAGACCCGTCAACACCGGCCTACTCAACGAGAAGAAACAAGCGCCAATACATTTAGCAACCGAACTGAATAACGTACAGGCACTACGAGTTATGGGAAAATATCGCAAGGATATCGATATAAAACAAGGCGGCGAACATGGACGCACAGCTTTGCATTTGGCTGCCATCTACGATCATGAGGAGTGCGCCAGAATACTGGTGAGTACACAATTGAATTTGAATGTATGTGTGAAAGTAGAATTTTCTGGAGAAATGTAATGTATGTATATTTGTATGAAAGTACAGTGAGAGTAAGTTAAGACTAAGTGGGCACTAAGAAATATATATGTATGTATGTGGAAGAGCAAATACAACTAAATTCCATAAAAAATATTTATACACAAATTCTTTGATATTTTTTAACTAAATACATATTTACATATATATGTATGTAAAATCCATTCTTTATCATCTCATACACGCATATTTAGTAGCCATATAATTCCTACATAATTTCCTTATGTACGAGTACTAATGCATTTATGTATGTGTGTGTGAACTCCCATACTTTTTTTTTTACTTCAATTAATATTATTTATGTTTTCATAATTTCGCCAACATTATAGTTATTGTTATTGTAGTGATAATTTTTGTTTTTCTTATTGTTGTGTAGCGTCATTTGAACACACCATATAATTCGTGTTGCATATGTCTGTCGTATCTTCCAGATAACCGAATTCGAAGCATGTCCCCGCACACCTTGCAACAACGGTTATTATCCCATACACGAAGCGGCTAAGAATGCCAGCTCCAGAACGATGGAGGTCTTTTTGCAGGCAAGTAAATGCATATATGTACATGCATACAAATATATGTATGTGTGTGTGTATATGAAAATGTTAAACGAACACATGCACAACCATAGTTCCCTTTCAAAGTTTTGTTTGTTTGTTTGTAGTAGTAGTTAGTGGTCTCATTCCTTAAATTTATGTACCCACTTTATATTCACAGTTATTTCTACATAATTTTTTGTGTCTTTGGTATTTACATCGTTTACGTATGTCAATATATGTATATATGTATAATTGTATGCCACGCCTACGCTGGCATGCCTTCGTACACATATTTGCATAAATATTTTCGTAAATTTTATGCTACTGTTAACACTGTTACATATTTACACATACATTTGTGCCGAAAACATTTATTTAAATATTTGCTGTCCTTTATATACATATGAATATGTAAGTATGTATGTATGTGTGCATACTACATAACCGTTTCTATTTGCTTATTTTATTGTGTTATTTCGCAAATATTTGTCCAAGCCACATGTCATTCGACAAATGGTCTCTTGAGGTTATACAAAGTAAAGCATAAATTGATAGAAGTATTTCTCAAATTTCTCTCAAGTATATTTTAGTTCAAAACAAATTTTTGCTACGTAAAATAAATACTTTAAATATTACAACGTTTTCAGTTGCGCTTGACTTATACAAAAGACGGTATAGTTAAAGAAAGTTTGTTGCATATGTTAATGTATGTTTACATATATTACATAGACCATTAGTGCTATCAAAAGTAAGAAAAACAACCACCATCTTTAAAAATCTTTTAAATACATTTTTTAGCTGGAGCGACTGCTTTTTATTGCTAAAAGGCGAGAAAGTGCTTACGCACTGATGACCTATAGTATGAGAGCAAAATTTTAATAATTAGAAAATATTTTCATGGTATTAGCAGGAAAAAAATATTTTAAACTAGAAAGCGACTGTGTCGAAGCTATAATAATCTGGGGGAAAAATATATTCCATACAAGAACTTGATGTTAATCGGTCAGTTTGTATGACAGCTATATGCTATAGTGAGCCGATATCGGCTGTTCCAACAAATAAGTAGCTTCTTGGAAAGAAAAGCACGAGTGAAAAATTGTAGATTAATATCTCCAAAACTGAGGAACTTTTTCGCGTATATACAGACAGACAGACAGACGAATATGGCTAAATCGACTCATCTCATCACGCTCACCATTCATATATATACTTTATAGGGTCACCTATGTACCCTTTTGGGTTCAGAGTATATATTTATGTTCCACAGCATTTTAGTTCAATACGCCTTAAGATAGCCAAATGGTGATTTTTTTTATTGTTTGCTAGTGAAAAGGCTTATATTTTTCACCATTTGTAACTTAGCTTTTATATTTTTGTAAAATCTATAAATATTTGAAAAACACTTTCTTTAACTTAAAACTTAATTTTTCACAATATAGTTGACCAAAAATCTAGTTTTTTCTTCGGCATGTGAAATATGCACACATACCGGCTTCAATACGAACATAATTTAATTTTATGCAAATTTGTATGCAGGCCACCAGTTTACCTTAGATTAAAGTTAAATAAGTATTATATTTACATATAATTCAGAAAATAGTGATTTAATAACGATATTTTAAAAAAGGCTATTACAACAAAGATTACTAATGCACGCACATACGCGCAAACTTCCTTTGTACTTCATTCTTTGCACTTCTTAGAACACCGTAGAAGCACTTCTTACCACTGTCTATGTGTGTGCGTGTGTGTGGTTAAGTCTTTGGGACAATATATACAATTACTAACTAAGCTTACTTGCTTTATTGCTTGCTTGTAGAACACACATTTATAAACATATCATGGCATATATTCATATATTGTATATACACATACATACATACACACATTTCTTGTCTCGTTAATGTAACCACAAAGTGGCATGCAAATGTGTGTCTGTAGATTTACATATGTATTTCTTCACTTTGATCTTTTCATGACTACGTACATATGTATATATATACACACATAATATATAGTTATGTATGTAAGTTTGTATACTGTAATAACCATCGAGACATTTGTTGATTCTTTTTGGCGAAAATCGCATTCTGCACGTGCGCCTTTAACTAAATTCACTGCCTGTGTGTATGTGTGTTGATATCTTTTTTTTTTATATATACATACATACATATCGTCTATCTAACCTTCTACGAACGAGCATGCTTTATGTAACCGAAAGTATTCATTTCAGCAAAGTCAAATCCTTTTTGTAGTTTCTTCAACCTAAATATTTGTGTCAGCATACAGTTAAAAGGAGCAAAATTCGCAAATTATTGGAACACTTGTTGCTTTTCTTTGTCCACTTGTTCTGTTCTCTCTACAGCTATTTAAGCAAAATTGGCTACGTTCAACAAAGCGCGTGTATTCAATTTGTTTTTGAAGCTTAGGCTAAGCACATAGTGAAGTGAAGAGCAAAGTAGTCATGAGTGATACTCTCATTTCGTGTTTGAACAAAAAGTCAGTCACAATAATGCTAGAATGTAAGGACCATTATCTTGGTGCAAAGTCAATGAATTTTCTGCCCACAAATCCGGTCGTTTACGACGAATTGCTATATGTAGACGCCTCAAAACGGCCAAGTAGTATTCCATATTCACCGTTTGACATTAAGGAAGAAAGTCTTAGTGAACCACAACGCGGTAATCAAAGAAAACGATGAGCATTACTTTGATTTTTGTCCGACTTTGACGTGTTTCGGCTCATTTGTGGAGCGTCATTCGCTAGATTGTTGCACAGTTTCGATCATATTCATAAACTCACGTCTCGGCAACGGTAATGAGGCATTTGATGAATGTACGAACCTCAGATAAGCTGTCACGTATCTCTTTTGCACTTGTGTTTGTGATATAGTTGGCTCTTCAAAACACTTCTGTACCGTCGTGATTCCATTGGAAACACAAAATTTCAAGCAAACTCGTTGTTCATTTTTTTCCATGGTATAAATCGTCAGACAAACTTTTTGCTGCAAACTTTGCACAAACATTAAAAAGGTTTTACCAATCATGGAAAAAATGTTTATCAATTCGGTTTGCGCGCGCAGTTCAAATAGATAATTCGGGTAAATTTTGATCAGATGATATAAATATTACAAGTTAGAGTAGTTCAATGGTAGAATTTACTAAACTGATGCTCTAAGGGTTGCTGAACACATTTTAAGAATTACAGAAACAAAACCTAGTCCTTTCCATCCAAATTTATTTTGCTTGACGAGAAAATTATTAAAAGATTGTCGATGAATTTTTCCGAGGACTGAATTTCGATATTTGAACACTTGCATAATATTAAAAAAAAAAAATCGAAATGTCATCCTGAACAGCTTGGGAAAAAATATTTGTTTAATAATAAACAGTAAGTTAAAAGTAGAACACTTAAGATATAATCGTTTTATATATTCAGTTATATGGTACAAAAATATTTGGCTAAATCTTTGCAGAGTACTTTACAAAAACTCTGAATTTGGTAGCCAATCATAAATCTAGGCAACGATTCAAACTTATGTTTAGTAAAATTATTAGCTTCATCAGAATTAAGAAAAAAATAACTTGGCGCTTTTGGAATCAAGTGAAGATATCAAAAAATAGTGATTACTTGTCGGATGCTTTATTCAGTCTGATGTTGGAGAAATTTTATCTACATTGGTTAAAGAAGTGAATCGAACAGGTCTCGTGATGAACGAGTGTTATACAACATTTGTATATTCTATTTGTACCACACGCTTCTGGTACTCTTGTCACTTTTGACCATCAAAACATCTACGCTGGCACAACAGTCTTCAACGACACGAAGGCGATATGTTTGATTTTTCTTTAGATTTTTCCAAGGTATCATTAAAAAGCAGAACAGAGCAGTCAACTCGACGACTTTGCCACTCAGTAATTGATAGCTCCTATTTTAAAGAAGTACCTGTGCAGAAAACTGTATCTGAGTCGAACTTAACTGTCCAAGTTAAGAATTTTATTTCCTATCTATCTACCATCGCTGTCCTTCACAACCTGTGTACATATGTATATACCTATTTACCAAGTAGCTGTTAAAAACTGCTTACCGTCAGTCAGTTTAACAGTCGTTGGCATGTCTTTTGTGATTGTCTAAAATGCAAATGCAATTTGCCGTAATAAAACTTAAACTCGGTTAAATATTTACAAGCAACTTCAGCACATCCTGAGTGCGGCATTTGGCTTTGACAAAAGTTTTTCCGCACATTGCTGGGTGGATAATTTCAGTAAACACGTCAGAAGGATTGCAAAAGTTATCGCTGTACAAATATTTCTTAAACTTATTATAAGTTGCCATTTCGGAGCATTTTCGACAATTAGTAGAAGACACTTTCGGTGACGAGCTTGAAAATCGGCTTCTGAAATTTTAATTTTTTTTCAAGCAATAAATATTCTGGTAGTATCAAACTTTTAAGTTTGATTTTTGAGCTCTGAGAAAATTAAAATTTAGACGCTTGTTTGGGGCTTCGCAAGTTCTGATGGTCTAACAATAAAAAATGAGCTTCGAATTTATACTAATATTAATATATTCTATTTTGACGAAAATGTATTCGAAAATAAAAATAAAATAAATATGTGAAAGTCCACACACTTGTACTCCACAAGACATAAATATCGCTACATCACTACCGATCGGAATACCAACTAATTCAAAAGATTTTTCTAATAGCGATTGTCTATCAGGAAGTCAATGAAAAAAGAGCATATATCTGATATAAAGGGTTAGGGGTAGTCAGAATTTTCAAAAACCCGTATAATATCTTAGGCATATTCTCTGAAATTTTTAAGTAATTTCGACAAATACTTTTTGAGTTATTTGTTAATTAGCAAAGGGTTCTCGATCAACTCCAGAACGTTCGTGTAAAACTTCAAACGGGGTTTTGTCAAAACTGTGTTTTTTGAACAGGTACAACTGTAGCTCGAAAACTGCTCGGTAGATTTCAATGAAATTTACAATACAGCTTTTTGAAAATATGAAAAAGTAGTGACGCTAACGTCTCTTTAATGCTAACATGAGGATTCTCAAGTAAAATTATCCTAATTCTTTAAGGGGCTTCTTCGTTCGCAGTGTTCGTCCGTTGCTCGATTAAACGTTTTATGCTATTTAGGTATACCACTTACGGTTACTAAATACAAAAAATATATGACTAACCAATTGGAAGTAAGACCAACTTTGCTGGAAACAAATGGTGCGAAATCCATCGAAAAACTGTCAAAAATATCGAAATATGCACGCCAAATTTACTTACGAATGCCAAAGAAGAATATATCAAAACGCACTCATATCAACAGGTTGTGTTTTAACACATCTCACTGAACAAACATACTGAAACTCGTCTGATGACTATTAAATTATTATTTTTATACCCAGAACACGGTATATGTATTAAGTTTGTCACGAAGTTTGTAACACACACAAAGACACGTCGGCGACCATATAAAGTATACAAGTATAGAGACATGATCCGCGTGATAAGCTGAGTCGATTTGCCCATGCCTATCTGTTTATACACGAACTAGTACCTCAGTTTTTGAGTCAATCAAGTCCTTGTATGAAAAACATTTTTTATTGGCACGATATCTTCACGAAATAAGACATGGCTTATGGTTTAAGACAATGCTAAAATCTGCGTACATATTGTTCAAATCGGACCACTATTGCATATAGCTGGCCTACATACTAACTGATCAAAAGCGAGTTCTTGTAAAAAAGGAATTTTTTTGACAAGATACCTTCACGAAATTTGAAATAGGTTTTCGTCCACAATTGTTCAGATCGGACCATTATAGCTGCCATACAAACTGCCGATCAAAATCAATATAAACATTTTTTTCCTTATAAGGAACCTTAATTCGACTTGAAAGTTGTTGTGGTAAGCAATAACTAGTAAAACCTTTTTTCCGTTGGATTATGTGTTCAGTTTTAGTTATACATGTAGTTGCTATAAGAAATGCAGCTGTGAAGGGTAACTTCGTTGCAGTTAAACATTTTTTTTGTTGTGGTGAAAATATAATAGTACTTTCATTAAGTCGACTTGCATAGCTAAATCAAACATAAACTGAATGGTGAATAATTATTTATTCCTCATACGCCCTGTCTAACATTTATGAGACCTTTGTATTCACATTGAAAAAAAAGGATGGCAGATGTATTTCTATAGACAAAAAACATTTTTCTAGCTTTTTTCAAATTGGATAGAGAATTTTTAATAGTTAAGCAAATTTTATTTAACTCTTAGTTGGAAAAAACGGCAGTCATTTATTTAAATTATTATTCACTTTCAGTATGTGTTCTCGTAAAATTTGTCTCTAAACTCTTTTCTGCTATATGTTACAATAGTAATTTACATATTTCGGGCACTTCATCAGCAGCAACAACATACAATAAATATTCGCTAAATGAAAACGCAATCAAGTGTCAAATGTTATTTCTTATCATTTCATGTGCACAACTGTTTAAAGAACAAACAACAATAGCAAAAAATCAAAATACTCGAACAACATATACATATATAACACAACTACATACATATCTACCTACCAACAACCGTTTCTATACATATGTATATCCCTGTAAACATTAATCATTATCCTCTTTCTCAACAGTGGGGCGAGCAACGCGGACGTTTACGCGAGGAAATGATGTCCTTCTTCGACTCTGAGGGCAATGTGCCGCTACACTCGGCCGTGCATGGCGGCGATATCAAGGCGGTGGAACTATGTCTGAAATCAGGCGCTAAAATTTCTAAGCAGCAACATGATCGCTCGACGCCAGTGCATTTGGCTTGTGCACAGGTGAGTGTGTATGCGTGTGTGGTGGAGATGGAATGACAGTAAATATAGTAGTGAAGACTCAAGGTCTCCAAACTCTTAGTTCAGACCTGTACTGTCAACAAATACACTGCTGAAGAAAGCAATTGCTTAGAAGCGGAGAGAAATTGTATTGTATTAGGATAACGCCAGGTTGAAATCGTGAGTTATCTATTATGAAGTCTTTAGATATTAAAGACTTAAGGCTTAAAACTAACTCTAGAATCTATAACAGACGTTGTTCAACAAACGTCAGATCGAGACTGAAGAATAATATAAACTTTGCACAAAAACTTTCTTTGAAAAAAAAAGTTAGTCATTCAGAGATAGCTTAGAAATTTAAAGGTCCTCCATTTTCCTGGCAATAACAATATACACAACAGAAATCGTTGGAAGCTGTAGGCAAAACTCAAAAAAAGACTAGAAAAGAAAGTACTAGTGAAGTATTACAAATTTTGGAAATATTATTGCTAGTTCATTCTCCTTATCCTTGAGGGTTTTGGTGGCAGTTTGTGTTAATGAAAGATGATAACTACTTAGTATTGCTTATACAACCCAATAAGCGGAAGAAAGCGACTCAATAAATATTTATTTCGTTCTGTGTTACCTAATATGCGGAAGAAAGGGACTCAAGAAATATTTATTTCGTTCTGTGTAAACGGTAAAACGTAAAAATACCAACGGCGATAATTTATTAATTAAAAATGTTTAATGAAAATATTTACAATAACACAAAGCCGCGAGGCTCTTAACATCTTGACATTTTAATTAAACTCCATTGGTAAGTCAAGCAGTAACTCTTGCTTATTTAGGCGCATTTAATTATTGGTTTCTATTTTACTTGCTGACAGTAATTTTTTAAGAAGCCTCTTTTGTTAGGTATTGTTTACATTTACTCACTTGCTTTGTGAGCTTCTAAGTTGCTGTACAAAGCAAAATACATATGTACATATATAAACCCTAAAATTTCATGGTCGCGATGAATGACTTTCACATTATCTTTACTTACATTAGGGCACATAGTACATACGCATAACAAGCATGCAAACACCCAAGAATGTTGTTCAAATTAGCGCAAGAATTTTTTTTGACATTAATAACTGACACAAAATGCGTGACAAGAACAACTCTGCAATGTGTGAGAACTGAAGGCGAGAATCTGCTGAATCATCCGTTAAACATTGCGCTATGCGCACATGTATTTACAAGTACAAAGTGCCCCTATTCAAACAACGGTGACACGCTAAGCAAAATGGCGCGAATTCCTATACAAATACAGACATTAACTTCTGTATGTTACGTACACAAACGCACATCCTCATACATGAGTAATATATTCGAAATATTCGGTACAAGTTGCTACCTTGTAGTTCAATGAAGGTGAGAGAGGCGAAACTTGACGTCAACAACATCGCGTGGAAGTCAGGGATTGCCAATATACTTGTAATATTATAGTTTTATAGCAGGTTTTTTTTAATTAGTTGAAAACATATATGTTTTTAACATTTTTTTTTTAAATACATGTAAATTTAATACTCTGGATATTTTAGGAATAGAAAATTCGTAGAACAAATTTGAAATATGTCAGATTAAGCTTAAAAGAAATACCAGGCTTTAACTAATATATATGCTAGCTAATAGAGCAATAAATGTAGGCACATAACCTCAAATACCGTGATGTACAATAATAGAAGACGGTACTGCGTTGCTCGAAAATAAAATAAATTGCGGACATAGAACACGCGCTGCAGAATTGAAACTTCTCTGAATCTGCAAATTCCATGGAAAAATGTCTATGCAGACGAAAAATTGCTCAAATAATAGTTATTTTATACCAGCATTATAATATTTCATTTATTATTAACAATTTATTGGCATTAAATTTGTCAAAATATGACAACCCCATTTTTTAAAAATATATTTCCAACGCATATAAAAAAGCTCCTTTGACCATCTTCAACGACAATTAATGATTTATCTAACAAAATCTCTAGCGATACGGCTTTGAATGAGGATTTGAGCCCTCAAGCTTCTTTAATCTATTTACGCTTGAGGAAAATGTAACGAATCATTTTAGTAACCCATCTTATACTCAATCTTCTTTGACGGGCTGTCCACGCTCCCAACGCACTTTTCTTGAAACACTATATCTTAAATAGTTTGAGTTACCTTCTCCTTTCAAATTTAGGCCAAAGTGCTGAAGAACACGGACTACTTGGTCATGGATTTATTTTAGGCCTCTTCTAGTAATTTTTCTGTTAACATAAGATAAGCACGTCAGTCATCATAATCAACTTTTAGAACTGTATCAAACACTTCTATGACGGCTCGACACATTGTTAATTGAATATTCCTACATTCAATTGAAAATTGGGTCTAAATTATAGATTTAATGAGGCTAAAAGGATGAGAGAACTGAGGTTTAGCGAGATATGCATAGACACTAGTTTACATTCGCCGTAAAATTTATAGCCACTGATTTTGATGACCGATGATAGGTTTTCAAGAAGTTTTCCGAAATGCAGAGACAACTACCTGACAGGCTCCTTGCATGGTATATTCGGATTACACATAGTCGACTTTCTTCAGAACGGAAGCGGTCAGAAATATCTGTAAAACGAACATATCATTTCCAGATACTTTAATAGGGTCCTGTATCTTGTAGATCATAACATCAGGGCATGACGTGTAAGTTGGCTCAAATGCTGATAAATCGATTCTAATTAGTAACGGTTTTGGGAAAACGTCAAAAATTATCGGCATTTCGGTATTGTTTAATGTGAAACCTGGTCAAAATTCGGAAGGAACCGTATCCTAACTGAACTGTTTTTCTCCCGTTTGGCTAGTTAATTTGGTGATTTTCGAAAATTATTTAAATTTATAAATCAATTTATTTGTTCTGAAAAACACTAGCAAACCTACAATAACCTCCTTCATTGATATATACGAGTATTTACGTTGCTTCTTTACCATACAGGGTGCCATCGAAATTGTCAAACTTATGTTCAGCATGCAACCGTCGGAGAAGCTCACTTGCCTCAGCTGCACTGATGCTCAAAAGATGACACCACTCCACTGCGCAGCCATGTTTGATCACCCAGATATTGTCGAGTATCTGGTGAAGGAGGGCGCTGACATTAATGCGCTCGACCGGGAACATCGCTCACCGATTTTGCTCGCCGCATCGCGCAGCGGTTGGAAAACTGTACATCTGCTAATACGTCTCGGTGCCGGCATTAATGTCAAGGATGCATCTTCACGCAATGTCTTGCACTTTGTGATCATGAATGGTGGTCGGCTGCCAGAGTTCGCCGAAGAGGTGAACAAGACACAGTCACATTCTCAACTCGTACAGCTACTCAATGAGAAGGATGCTTCAGGCTGTTCGCCTTTACACTATGCCAGTCGTGATGGGCACATACGTTCGCTGGAAAATCTAATACGTCTGGGTGCTTGCATTAATCTCAAGAATAACAATAATGAAAGTCCTTTGCATTTTGCCGCACGTTATGGACGTTTTAATACGGTTAAACAGTTACTTGATTCGGAGAAGGGTTCTTTCATAATCAACGAGAGTGATGGAGAGGGTTTGACACCGCTACATATTGCCTCACAGCAGGGTCACACACGTGTTGTACAGTTGCTGTTAAATCGGGGCGCTCTCTTGCATCGTGATCATAATGGACGCAATCCTTTACATTTGGCGGCGATGTCCGGTTATATACAAACGATTGAGTTATTGCATTCCGTGCATTCACATCTGCTCGATCAGGTCGATAAGGAAGGCGTAAGTATGATTTGTATACATTATAAATATAATATACATATTAAATCTGATGACAGAGCTTCAAAAGTTCCATTAACTATATTTACCTAAATTAATTCATAACAAATAGAACAGGATGGTCTTACAATCATAATTCGAATCCTTTTATATACATATATTTAACAGGATCCTAAACATATACAGAACTTAAACCCTCGAAATTAGGCTTCAATATACATATATCTTTTCAAAGATATTATATTAACCCGATATAATCCTATAATGAGCCATCGGAGGCGTTTTAAAACTTGTGAGATGGAAAAGATTGCATGAGTCCAAATTGTTAGTGCTCAGGATCTAAATGGCGACTGTCTTTTTTTTAATTCCATACAAATAAAAAAAAACTTTCTTAACTATTTTCAACAACAATTAATGGTGTATCTCCCAAAGTAACGGGGAGTACAGTCTTCACCAATTTATTCAAGCCTGATTGGCTGCTATTGAAGTTGTGTAATACTTTGTAGCTCCGTTGAGACTCCAAAAAAAATTCAAAACAAAGCTCGGGACAACGAAAAGAACTTGTATGAAAGTTCACAATCCATACATATTTTTAGAGTTCTGCTTCTGTAAAGACTCCACTTCTTGGCCATTAATTGGGCGGATACTAATTACTAAACGAATATCGTTTACTTCAGGAATGCTCCACCAACTTAACACCATTCAATAGCAAAAAAACGAAGTTAAAATAGTTTAGTGGACGGCAAATTTTTGAATGAATAATCTTTAAAACCAACACCCTTTTATCTTTCTTCCGCAGAACACCGCACTTCACTTGGCCACAATGGAGAATAAACCGCACGCCATCTCCGTGCTACTTTCAATGGGCTGCAAACTGTTCTACAACAATATCGACATGAGCGCCATCGATTATGCCATCTATTACAAATATCCCGAATCAGCGTTGGCTATGGTGACACATGAGAATCGTGCCAATGAGGTGATGGCATTGCGTTCCGACAAGTATCCCTGTGTTATACTGGCACTAATCGCATCTATGCCAAAGGTGTTCGAGGCTGTGCTAGATAAATGCATAACAAAGGCGAATTGCAAGCGTGATTCCAAGAGTTTCTACGTAAGTAATGTCTCAGAAGTTTAAGTTGCGATCTCTCACTCTCAGCTTCTTTTGTCTCAGAAGCTAGAGTTCGTATATAATAGCTCTTATAAATATAATATATATATTTACTTTAATTAATTACAATTATATACAAATGAGTAGTTGTGAGCGGTAAAATGCATCAAATTCTTTACACTTCATCTATACTACAGATAAAATATTCGTTTTCCTTTCTGCAATGTCCTTTCATATATGAGAAATTGGATGAGAAAACCGACGAAACGTTAGTTCATTCGAATTTGACACCATTGCCGGCGTTAAATGTAAGCAGAGCATGTGTCATCGATTTCATATTAAACCGTTAACTGCCTGACTATCCATTGCCTATATGTCTTCCTCTTTAACTATATGCATAAATACTTGCCTGCGACATTTTTTTATTGCCGTTAGTTAATATAAATATTTGCCCATATACCGTCTCTCTCTCTCTCTCTCTCTCTCTCTGTCTGTATATGATTTACTGCCTGCCTGCCTCTTTTACGATATTTCTTATGTAATGCTTAGCTTTTTAAATAATTACAAGCGCATGTTTACAATCTTACACACGTAGTGTATAGCTAGTTTACTTAGTCTTTTTTCTTTAAATTGTATGTGTGTAGTGTATTTAAAGGGTGTATTTATTAATACTTTGGCTAGTGGGTTGGCGAAAGAGTCAAACTTAAGATACCATATGTAAGAGAAGCTCCTAGCATAATGAAATTTTGTGCCCTGGTGGCTCTGTAAGACTTCCACGATTGCGTCGAAAAAAAGTTAGGGTTTCAGAAGTCGGGTTTCTCTTACATAAGTTATATATAACATATGAACAAATTTGACCCGGACTGGCTGATAAAAAAATGTTCTTAGATTGTTAAAACTTTTTTATGTTCGTGTGAATTTTTTTTTCAGTCCGGGTCATATTTGATCAAATGCTCATATGTAGTAAGGAAAGAAAAAAGCGTTCTAATACTTTCCGTAATTCTATTACTTTCCTATTTTCCTAATATACCTGCAATATGCTGCTTTTAAAAGCTTAAGTCGACTCAAGCTTAAGCAGGTAAACTCATCTCTATATTAAAAAAAAATTAAGATTTCCAAATTTAAGTATTTTTTTATATAAAGGCACCGTCGAGTCTCGAAGAAGTTGATTTGAAAATCGAATTGTCCCCATGTACATGAAGATGTCTTTTGTATCTTAAGGACTGGCTTAAGCGAAAGGTAGTCGATACTTTACTATCCAAGAGTATTGAATCATTTTCGAACAAAAATCACTGAAAATTCCACACAATTAGATACTTATTCAACTAGACAACTGTCAGCATTGTTCACTTCCACAGGGTTATTCGCAAGACATGAAAATATTCAAAACTAAAAAAAATCAATTCTGTTTGCAGATAAAATATTCTTTTCATCCAATTCAAAAATCTCCTGACGAGATTGCTAAGAAGCGTCTGCTGCTTAATGATCCCACTTGGAGACCCGAACCATTGCTCACCATAAATGTGAGTCATTTTATGTGAAATAAATTAGCTGCTAATTTATGTGTTGCTACAAGCAAAGTTCAATCAAATTAATTCAATCAATTTTAAAAATAAACTAATTATGTAAAAGTCTCTAAAAAGTAACGTTAACTCTCACTTGCCATCTAGTGCGTCCGTTTGTAAGATATAAAATGTCTCGTCTCTAAACTGTTTTTGTAAATAATATGTCTAACAATGTATATATGTATTTGTGTTATTGTACATAGTCTTATATTCTTACTATCTAAACAAACAATAAAATTCTAAAATCAGTTTTCGCGAGATTGTCAGTTTCAAATGATTTATTCACTGATTTTTAAATTTTATATAGAAAAAAACTGCTTAAAAATAACAAAACTTCAAGCGTAATGCTTTTTTTCAGAGTACCAATCGAAAAAAAGTATTTTTGTTTTGTAACCACCGTAATATACGAGTACAAGTATTTATAAAAAGATTTCACACTTTTAAGAAACGAATTTACAATTTTAAAGCATTTAAATTATAAACAATAGCAATAGCTAGCAATAAAACAAAAGTATTTCACTAACTCTTAAATTGATTTCTGTAAAAAATTGTAAACGTAACAGTCCCTCTTAACTGATATTTATTTTATTCATATATGTACCTATACCATATAATTGATTAGAATACGATGTTACTGTTATGCTATATTCTTAGTTCACTTCTGCATTTTTCTGAATAGTTTGTGCATTAGTCTTGTTTTCTGTTAGTTATTGCATGCACTTATCAAAAAAAAATTTAAAAATATTTTAAAAAAAAAAAATCACTGTGTATTTTCCAAGTTTTCACAGCCTGTTTCTACATGTTTTTTGTGCCTATCATCTTAAGCTAAGCACATATTACAGCAACGAAGCGCATATATAATATAATATTATATATAATATATGTATACAGTATCTCTTTCCACTGCTTAACTCTTGGCGATTTGTTATAATCTCTGCTTGTGCCCTACGCTTCACTACACGCTTAGTCTTACTTTACTTCAATTGTCTCTCTATGACTTTCCTCTTGTCGTCTAAGTAATCTGTTTATGAAAGTTAACCTTGAAATTATATTTGTACTAAAATAAATATTTCATACATCAATTTGTGCCTGCCAGACGATGGTCACCCATGGTCGTGTCGAGCTGCTCGCCCATCCGCTGAGTCAAAAATATCTACAAATGAAATGGAATTCTTACGGCAAATACTTTCATCTCGTCAATTTGCTGATCTACTCAATTTTTCTATTATTTGTGACGATTTTTTCCACGTTGATGATGAACGAAATTCGTCCGTCATTTTCGAATGCGTCCATGTTGGAGAATGCAAATGTATCACAGGCCAATGACAGCAATTTAGAGTGAGTTGATGAATAATTGGGAGTAAATTTAAATATATATTTTATATATGTATGCGTATTGCTAGCAGATTTTCGATCAATTAGTAAAGACATTTGAGAATTTATATTAAATTTTCATTGCAAAATTTGATAATTCCTCAAACTACAAGTATTGCCTTTTTTAGGGTTAGCACTAAATATAAAATTGTGTAGTGCTATGAGATGGAATTGTTAATTCTACACTAGAATGATGACAGAGAAACAACTGTCAAAGTCACTGAAAATCAAAATAAAAACCTAGGAAGTAGCAACTCTCAAAAAATAAGGAAGAAAAAGTATTTTGAAGAGATAAATCTCGAACATACATATATATATCCGGAGTGGGCTGGGAACAAAAGCAGTTCACTCAGATTACATATCTGATTAATACCTTATGAATTTCCGTTCTATACCCAAGAGATCGATATATTTTGGCCGTTATTCAACTTAAAATCATATAAATATATTTCAGTTTTTATTCTCAAATTCTCGCGCTTACCCTATATATACCCTATACTCTATAGTATTTACGATTTTTCTATAAATGAGCTGAGTTACCTACAGCATGAGCCAGTTTATACTGTGGCTCCCGGAGTCCACGCCCCGTAATACTTTGTCAATAGGAAATTATTAACCATCTCTTCGGTCTTGGCTCATAAAACTTTCTTCGAAGCAACTTAAATAATCAAATCATTCAGCCCCGTTCTTTGCAAAGATCTACAAACTCAACGACCCCACAAAACATACTTCAATGGGTCTAATCTAACGAAGTTGCGAACTCTACTTACTTAGAAAACCGTTTCGGATTTCAAAAATAATAATACTATGGGAAACGATTCAAGAGCTTGAATATATTCTAAAAAATCTTGATTGTCGTTTGGCTACATTTAAGAGTTCTCAGCATTATAGTAAAATAATCCAACAATACAAAGCCTCGGTAATCGAATTTCAGCGAATATTTATGGAACATGAGAGTATCTACAGAAAATAGTAAAAGTCAAGAACTGAAAAGGTTTCTACGTATTAGTTGTTTGAAAAAGTTTAAGACTATTGATCGATTTCCACACCTATAAGCACTCAAATCCAGTTTAGCCTTTTGGTCTAGCCTTTAGTAATCGAAAAAACGATTAGAACTCATCAAGCATTTTCTAAAACTTCACATCATCTTTTTTAGTCTCCAAAAGAATCTCAGTAATAATGAATGGCCCAAAAACCCCGCTGGTGGAGGGCACGAATCGTTTGCAATGAAATACGGTGAGTCTTACGAGTGCCTACAACACACCACCGCTTTGGTCTTTTGCGCCGTCGCAATTGTCGTTTATATTGGCTGCAATTCTCTACGCGAGTTTCTCCAAATGTACCAACAACGGCTGCACTACATATTCGAGATTGACAATTTAATATCGTGGATTCTATACACATCCGCATTGATTATGGTGTGGCCGGTTTTTTTTGCCGAAGGCAATATAACGCCAGTGCACTACTCAGCGGCGGCAGTGGCAGTGTTCTTGTCGTGGTTTCGTCTATTGCTTCTGCTCCAGCGTTTCGATCAGGTAATTTAAAAAGTGTGGAATTTATAAACAAAATACATATATAACATTTACAATTTTTCTCCAACAGGTCGGCATTTATGTGGTGATGTTCTTGGAGATTTTGCAAACTCTGATCAAAGTGTTGATCGTCTTTTCGATTTTGATCATCGCTTTCGGTTTGGCATTTTACATTCTCTTGTCGAAGGTAAGAATCCGTTAATATTTAATGTTGCGACATTTTATAACTGTTTGTATGTATGTATATGTATGTAGTGTGGCATCTATGCTGTTTTACAGATCAACGATGCTCAGCCGAATCATTTGTCCTTTTCGAACATACCGATGTCACTGTTGCGCACCTTCTCCATGATGTTAGGCGAACTCGACTTTGTGGGCACCTATGTTAACACCTACTACCGCGATCAATTGAAGGTGCCAATAACGTCTTTCCTCATTTTATGTAAGTATCTCTTTAGTAAAGTAAAAATATGCTAAGGTACAAGGTGTAAGTTGAAATAGTACTGAAGAGTCAAAAGGTCCAATGAAGCCAGTTTTGACGGTACGTCTAGGGAGCAGAACCTTTTGATGAGATTTGGCAAGATCCCGACTTCCATAACCCATATTTAAAATATCGGGGTTAAGCTTAAGTAATTGAGTCTCAAACTTTCTAAATTCGATATGTACGGGAATTACTGGGGTCTCTCGAGCCACCTCATGCTCTTCAACTACCAAAGTTATTAAAGGTTTTTTAACATTTATAAGACGTTAATTTATCACAAGAAATTACTAGTTATGTATCTGAGAGTCGACTAAAGAAGTGCCTAGGGAGGTTATTTCTAAACAATATTATATGGTGTTTAGAAAATACTATAATGCGAGGCTTTCTTTTGATTGACCTCGGTATTGAATTTCGATATATCCAAAGTTTTTTTGGCTGCATTATTATAGTCTCCGCCGAACATCGGTGTAGTTTAGGTAATTAAGGATAGCCCCAAATATTACTTGGTAACTCGAGAGCTAAGTACCTAACCTATGTGGGACCGATTGCAGATTTTTGTAAGTATACCTAGTAACTTATGGTACATTGAGTTTCTAGTTTAGAAATTTTTGAACTGAGCTCTTTCGATTAATTGCTAACTATAATTTACGGTGGACCGAAAAGGTGCTGAGGAGAATCGCAAAATTTAGTATAGAGATCGGTCGAGTACCACAACAGTCATACTTTTTGCAAACACTGTAAATCTTAATTTTCTCATAAACGTAAAAAGTTCATCAAAAAAACCGACACTTCGAAGAAGTAAAGTAAATTTTACTCAATTAGTGGGAGAACACTTTTATGACCTTTAGTAAGAGAACGTTAAACAAAGAAGACTAAGATCGTTTACTCGGTTCTTATGTACGAAATAAACCGATCACTACCACATACTACAAATCTCATTTCAGGTGTTTTCATGATTCTTATGCCAATTCTACTCATGAATCTACTTATCGGTTTGGCGGTTGGCGACATCGAGTCTGTACGACGCAACGCGCAGCTCAAGCGCTTGGCTATGCAGGTATGAGCGTGAGCTAGATATAAATATGTTTTATATTGAATTTATTTTTAATGCTGCGTCTCTTTTGTTTGTACCAGGTGGTCTTACATACTGAGCTGGAGCGTAAATTACCTCAAAGTTGGCTACCGAAAGTTGACAAAGTCGAGTTGATTGAGTATCCAAATAACACAAAGTGCAAGCTCGGTTTCCTTGACTTCATTCTACGCAAATGGTTTTCAAATCCCTTCAGTGAGGATTGTAAGTATATATGTAGAGTTTATGGTGAAGATCATGGCAAATATTGCCTTATTATCAGTGATGTAAGTTAGAAACAATAAGAGCTCGGCTTCTACTAGAGCTATGAGAGCGACTAATATTAGAAAGCTTGGCTCGAGCTTTGTAATAGATGGATCCCAACTAAATTATACAGTCAATATTCAAAGCCGGAAACATAAACCACAACCGGTTCAAGCTTCAAAACAATTAAAGCTCTGATACCTTTCTCACAGAAATGAATAGTGCCATATACCATTGATTTTCTCATCATATAATCTTACCAAATTAAACATATGGCGAAGTTTTTCCAAGCAACTGTCGACAGGAATATTGAATATTAAATCTTGATGTATATTTCTGACAAGAAACATTTCCTCCTCAACTTGATCAGACCTTCGAAGTTGTTTTGAAATTTGTAAGGCCCTTTGAGATGAAGTGACAAACAACTCGAGTCATAGCCCTGAAATGTTGAAGAAAGATCAAACTTATGTGGTCTCTAGACAATAAGATTTCACTGCCTTTGCTTTCTCGAAGAAAGTACTATACTTTAGTTGACAATCGATCCAAGTTCGCAACGAACTTTCTTCTCTTGGATTGAAGTCCGTATGCCGAATGAAATTTCTAGTATTTAGATAGACTAGAAGGCTTTCGAGCAACCTTTCGAGACCACCCTTAATACTTGTCTAAAACATCCTCTATACATATACCCTGAACAAGATATATTAAGTTTGTAACGCGAACTCATTTTCCTTAGTCCCTCATTTCTTGAGAGAGCGATCTGAAATTTCGCACACGTCCTTATTTCACCAAGAAGCTGATTATATAACATTTAACCTATTCATTAAACAGGACTGTCCTCAATGCCGTTGGAGATTTAAAGGTTAAGTTAAGTTTTCTTGACTAGCCGAACGAAGTTGTGGTATTTTTTCTCGGCACAACTCTATTAGATCGGCTTTGACAGCCCCACTCCACATTACTCTTTTTTTTTTTGAGATTCGAGATTAACAAGTGTCATTTTTGCATGGCGAAAGACCCTTTCGTTTGATTGAGTTAAGCAGAACTTAACTGACAGATGGGTGCTAGCCAGACATTGGGAAAACGGTCTTAAATCCAGAAGATTGGTGAGATAATCTACTCAATAGTCCAAATTTTGTGACTAAGTGTCGGTCGAATCAAGGTAAACGATATGCGTACATATGTAGCATGTTGTTTATAGGAATTGTATGTAAATTGAATGGGTACACTCAAAAAAAATTCAGACATAAATTTGTACATTTGAAAATAAATTCATATCACATAACATAGATAACGAGGCATCTCGACAGGCAATTTAAGATTGCTAAAAATCTGTAAAGCCAGCAATATTTTCATTTGCACACAAATTTAGAAGAGGCAACATGCATGTAGTTTCGGTCGCATGATGCCAGCAAGCATGAAATGCCAATGGAAAATATTAATTAAATCAGAATTGCGAATTTTTTTATTCAAAAATTTTGGATTAAAATTTTAATTTTTATTTTTTAATGCAAACACTATTTAATTCTTAAAATATGAAATCTTATTTTCCCAAAAAATATGTACATTTGTCGAAAAAAGTAAAATTCTACTTAAGACCGTAAGATTTTAAAGCAACTACACTGAGATTAAACACTTGTTTTTCTTTATTAAACGAAATTTTTCATAATGTGTTTTATCCACAGCTTCAATTGATACGATCTCATTCGAGAGCAACGATGATTTCATTAACAATGAATTGGAGCGTCAGCGTCGTAAATTGCGTGACATATCACGTCTATTGGATCAGCAGCATCAACTCTTGCGCTTAATCGTGCAGGTGGGGGAAAAAGGCAGTTTTATGAAAAATGTATATATACTTATATTTCTTACAGAAAATGGAAATCAAAACTGAAGCCGACGATGTCGACGAAGGTGTATCGCCTTATGATCTAAAGGCTGTTTCAAATTATGGCACTGGACCGGCGCCAGGCTCACGTTGGACCTCGCCGCGCATACGCAATCGGTTGCGAGCGGCGCTAAGCTTCAATAAAAGTATTTATGAATAGAAGCAGCTGAGGAAATATGAAATAAATAACATACATACTTATGCATATTAATAGCACGTAATATGTTGTAACTAGGATAAAGAGCAGCTTGTTTGTTTGACACTATATAACACTCCTTATGCATTTGTTGTTGATTTAAAATTTAAAACACATATTTACTAAATGAGTTATGTATACAAGTGATATAATACTTGCCTGTTCACGAAAATTGTATTTCAAGAACGAATTCTAACCTCAAATTTCTCACTCTCCAACCATGGAATATCTAATAATTTATATTGTATTTTCATCTTAATCACCATAACGGAGCTTTTCGTCGTTGTATTTTGTGGAGAAAAAGTCAGTGAATTTAGCCAACATAATTTGAAATATCATTATTGTTGTTGTTGTAGCGGCAGAAAATTTTTCTCACATAATATTGTATAATGCTGCCACTTTGACAGTCTTTAGCCAGATGAAAAACCGGGTCTGTCCCGGTAACGTGTACACGAATGTCGTTGGAACGGTCTGAAATATGATCTTAGATAACGGATATCTGAACTTTTTTGTAATTTGGGGTGTTCTAATACCACTAGTTAACTCTTTTATATTTACTTTGCTCTCTCCACAAGTGGTACTCTGGATTAAATGAGAAAGAATGCTCCCTGTCGATGTTCTTTAGTATAAAACGTCGGAGATACTTGATGAAATGTTATTATTACTGTTGTAACGATTATCCAGACCCATAACGCGGAGAAGCGACTCGAAATCACACAAATTTTAAAAATAATTATTATTTATGTACATACAGGGTTGCAATTCAAAAATAATTGAATTAACAATTTTTGGTAATATTTAATCCCAAATATCGGATTAAACAAATTTTAATCACACGCTTATTGTAATATTTATATAAAAATAGTTTTAGAATTTAAATTTCGATTTATATATTTGATTAATTTTTAAACGAAAATTAGAAAATTTTGAATTCCAAGCAACTAGTAGATTTTCAATTTTTAATTTCCAATTTTAGCAAATTATATTCTAACTTTTTAATGAAAATTTTTTTAATTAAAAAAACCCCATCCTTGAAAAGACACAATGGTAATATCCACACACATACATAGTTGCATGTATACATAATCATATCTGTATGTGCTGTTGTTGGCAATGCGCTCGGCTAAATGACTTTATTCACTTCTAGAGTTGTAGGAAATACATACGTTATTTGTCTATAATATATATGTATCTATACCTACATATGTTTATAGTATAATAGAAGATGTCAAGGGAAGTTTTGTATGAGAAATAAGTAGGTATATATTGAACATGTATGTATGTATATTTACACACAGGCGATTACAGGTATACAATGACATAAAGGCGGCTGCCGGAAAGACGAATTTACAATTTTGTCTAGAATATACTAATAAAATAGCAAAATGACTACAAAAAAAAAGAAAATATATTCAAAAGAAATTTTAATGTTTTTATGTATTTTAAATTGTTTTGTGATAAATGTTTGCTGTGTCTATAATGTTTATAAATTCATTTACACGAATATACATTAATATTTTTAATCACAGTACATAAAACAATACACAGGCATAAATTCACTAAACAAGGCTGCGTGGTTTATCTTAATATATGCATGTATGTTTTTTTGTTGTTTAAACCATTGTTGCCGTATTTATATGTATATCAACAGTTTAAGCAGTATATATGCTTGAATTTCACAGCGGCAAAAAGGAATTGTATTAGATACACAAGAAAAGTGTATAAAAGTTTTTTGAAAAAATGCATATTTTTGCTGGAAGGAACCTTGAACATGATTAACATTTTAAATAAATTATACTATGATAATTGGTTAAATAAAAATTATTGTAAAATTGATGTTGATAAAATAAATATACTTCAACTGAAAATAAACTGCTGGTGTTCTGTATTTATGGCTTGTAAAAATATTAGGCAAAATAATAAAATAGGAGGAAAAAATGCGACAGATTTACAGAAGCTTATCTAGGTCCATTTTTCATTAAGAACATGCTTTCTACATCCATTTTTTAGATAATTACATTGGTGTCTTAAATTATATAATATATGTATAATTGAATGGAACCGATTTGGTTGCACATAGTGTACTACATTTTGTATATTTTGTAATGGGACGCGGACGAAACTGTCCCTGCATTGGAAAAGCCAAGCGAAGGACAACAACAAACATATAGATTATATAATTAAATACCTTTGTATACTTGCAAACACATCAAGTTTCAATTATTAATTTAATTGTTTACAACAATTAGTGTAATGTAGCAACTAGGTTGGTAAACCAAAAAAACTCCAGGTCTTTACATAAACACGGTATGGGAAATGCTCTTTATTTTAAGAAAAATGTAGGTAAATAAGAATACATACACATATACGATTGCGATCTATCCTGAAGTATAATTTTTTGCAGACTTTACAAGTTATCTAGAACTAAATTGCTGTTTATACAAATATTTATTCAAAACAAAGCTAGAAACACTAAGACGAACGAGCGCCATCTAGCGTCTCATAGCATTATATACGCTAGCTGAATATGGTTATACTAATATTGTAGACCTACCGTGTGTTCGTATAAAAGTAACGAGTAGCAGTTTTCTTTTGTTGAGTTGAACATTTTACCAACGCTGCCGTATTGCTTCTCTCAAATCTAATACTCTAAAATATGCGTGTTTTATGTTTAAAATGTATAGAAAATAGCAAACACTTTCAGTTTAATGAATTGCACTAGTTTTAGTTCCACTTTCAAAGCTTTTATCTACTCCATATATGTTTATTTTTATGTCGGAAACATAACCTTACTCTTCAATGATTGCTGATAAAACTTTAAAATGTAAGTCATTCCTATATGAAAGCAAAATTGTAAAATCATGTATTCTGTATCGTTAACTTAATTGGTAGATTAAAGCAATAAGGAAAATTTATTTATATAATAAAATTTGAATATCGTAATAGCTATTTCCTTAGCCACTCGTTACCTGTTATCCGCCATTTCCACGCAGAAGCTCAAGTTTGCAAACACGAAATTATTTGAAAACTGAAGAAAATATTAATTAGTTTATAAAAATTTTAACCGAAACAATTTACACGTTATGATGGAAAACTAGAAATGGATGAAGATTAAAAAATCATTAAAATTCAAATAAGAAATTAATTAATTAGTTCCTTACTAATAATCACTATACGAAAATATTTGAGAGACTACTGACAGCTCTTCTTTTTCCGCCAAGGAATTTTTTGATACAGAGTTGCAACGACCAAAAATTTTAAATTATAATTTAAGCCAATCACTCGCTCTTTTCATAAATGAATTATTTTAGCTGATTAAAAATACGATATATAGTTTGGTTCATTTTGTAACTTGCAAGTAAAATTTAAACAAAAAAAATTTTAAATTGTAGTGTAAATGGAGGCAATCTTTTACTAAAATAACGGTGATTGATTTGTATGCAAAACTTCTTTTTTTGACTGTATGTTCTAAATAGTAAAGTAGTGCTAAACACAAAACGACTTCTCTTCAAACTAGAAAACTATCTGTAAACATAGTGTTACCTATACTTTTATATATATTTGAAAATTAACAAGCTGGCTATGCTCTGTGGCTACTCGCTCGTTTGCTACAGCCAGACGACTGCTTTCGAAGTTTTCCAAACGATGTTGTTTCTTCATTCGTTCTTCGTTCGTTGCTCGTGTAATACTTGTGCGTGAGCGCGGTTTTGTTCATAAAAAATAAAATTACACCGTCGCCATCTTTAATTTTCTTCAATTGAAGAAATATTGTGAAATTTTACAAATATATCTTAATATAATACTGTGAAAGTTAATTCTTCGTCAGAAGGTGAGCAAATTATTATTTGAATAAGGTTTTGTAATACAACATAATACTTTTTCTTCTATGGTATGGGTTTTTCGCATAGATTTTAGTATGTATACTGGTGAAATTATAGATTTTTTTAAAGTAAAATGCTTGTAATATTAAGTCGTTATGATAATTAAATACCTTTTTTTTTTTGTTTTTAAATTGATTACATAAATTATACGCTTACAATTTAAACAAAAATCGATGTTTAAAGGAATCATTGGATTGTTGACCCGCTCATCAAGAAAAGTACAGTCTACTATACGAGTCGTAATTTTCAAGGGTCTATTTTAAGTTGTCGGCCAAATAGTTACGTGTTATACATTTGCAATTTTCCGAAAAAATATATGAAAAGTTTTGATTTATAAAATATTCGAAAGAGTTGAGAAAAAAAAAATTCGATGATAGAAAATTAATTATAGAAGGCGCCATCTTGTTTTCGCCTTTACATATATTCTCTTTTTCTTTTTTTTACAACCATTCTCTGCAAATTGTTTTGTGTGTATACAATTTACTACTTGTTTGACAAGTTTCGCAAAATTCTCATGAAAAATGTGTAAATATGACTCAACCACTGACTTGCTTAGATAACATTCTAGAAAAGGATTGTGAAAGTTTCTTAATATCTCCAATGGAGATTCTCCATTGTAGTATCTTACCAAATGCCGGCCGGTTTATTCTCATTTTTTTCAAAACTACCATTTTGTATATGTAAGGTTCATCTATTCGTAGGACGTAAAAACGTGATTAATTCATTTCTATAAAAATGAGGTTATTCACACTTGTATTTGTGCTTTAAGCCATTTTGCTTAATTTTTTTCCTCTTATATTAACAGGGCAAGAATGTTCGCTCGTTCGGGCAAATAATCACGCGAACGAGTTTATATTCGTTCTCCCGCTTTTGCTTAGGTATCTACACTTTTGTTGTTCGCGCGTAAAATTAATGTACATACACATTATGTGGAAACAGCGGCCAAGCTTCTATATATATATATTTTTTGTTTTACATTAAATATATGATAACCATTCGTTTAAGCAACAAACTAACAATTTTAAAAATTTCTTTACAACAAAATTCTAATGTAAATATTCAATACTAAAATTAATTATCATTTTATTGCTGGTAATATATAGCGCACATTGTGCTGTTCTTCTTGTTTTTCAGATATATTTCAAGCATTTGCATTTAGCTAATCCTCTAGAAAGAAAACTAATAAAGTACTAGCCTTCAAGCTTGTTCTATGTTAGTCAATTTTGTGTCTGTGCTTTGTTAATTATTATTATTTCAACTTTTGGAAATTCTAAATTTTAAAATTTTGCAAAACCAAATGTCTCCCAGGTATGCAGAGAAGACTATGCGGCTTTAGCGGCAATTAAATTTTTTTTAGTAATAATATTTTATAACTATTTATACATTTTATTATGTAGAAACAAAATATTTATATAATCTAATATGTTTTATTTTAATTTTTTTATAGCGTTAAACAGGTTAATAGCAATACAAATAAGAAAATGGCATTCCGTGGTAATCAGAATCGCAACCGCAATTTCGGCGGTAATAATTATGGTGGTGGCCCAATGGGTACCAATCGTATGGGAAACATGAACATGTCGCCATGGGATACACCAAATGCGGGAGGTAATTTTGGCGGTGGCAACATGCGTCAAGGCGGCGGTGGCCAAGGCATGAATGCTCAGGCCATTAACTTGGCTAATAACTTGTTGAACAACTTGTTCAGAAACCAAAACCCACCATCTCTCTTGGATCTGCCACGAGGCGGTGGAGGCGGTATGGGCAATCGCAATCAACGCGGCGGACCGGTATGTATATGATTTTTTCCCCTTTTACATATTTTTAGTTGTAGTTTTCTTATTAAAGTTATTTATTTGTTTCACTATTTACGTTAGTACAAAGGCTGAATGCAGACTGGAACAGTTTTGCAGAAGTGCTAACTAATGTATAACGTATGTGTGGCAGACGAAATGATTCCTTATAATAACTATTTTCTTTTGACTTCTTAAACTTAGTGGTTGTGTGTTCTAAAATTAATAAGGTGTATTTCACAACGCCTTCTAAAAACTATATATACTATGTTAAAAAATTAACACAAGTGATTAAAAATGATTAGAAGTACAAATTGTATTGTATTATTATGAATTTGTTAACAAAAGGATTTTTTAATATCTGCCACACATGCGATATACAAAGTATCAGTTAATTTTATACTTAAAATATATCTTTGTATTTTGTAACAAATTATAACACTTGAAATTCACTTTGTACTTTAAAGCCGAAAAGTATTGAAGTTTTAACGAGAAATACTGTACTTAAACTTTTTTTTTTTAATATAATGTGTAGCTTTTTATATTTTTCACCTACTCAAATTATAAATTGATACGAATTGTAAAAGGATTGTGCATTGGAGGCTTTCAAGTAAAAAGCATTTGTCCATTTTAAATGCTATATTTTTACAGTACACAAGAGAGGAGATGAGATGAAATTATTCTGTATTAGTGCACAATTTTTTTTAGCAGTACCATTTAATGTACCTTATAATTTTTCTATATAATATAGTAAGAAAAAGTACACTTAGCTTTAATATGAATTGTATGCAATAATGTTGTGTAATACAACATAATGCAACCACAAATACTTTAGCTCTTTTAGTTTCTTCCAACTATTAACTTTAAGCCAATGTCAAACAGCGTATATCTATTTATGAATTATTTCATAAAATGTATATTTTATAATTTAAGACTTGCAAACAAAATTAATTTGTTGTACTTTATACGCTGGATAATTAATTCCAAGTTTCTAATTAGCAATTGTTTACTTTCTTTTATTCTCTTCTCCATATATATATGTACAAAAACAAAAACCCTAAATCGCACTGAACTGAACCTCTATTTTGTTCAATTGTTCCATCTGACGCGTGTCGATTGTGATCGAAAATGTTGCAAATGCAATGATGCGGTTATGTTTCGCGTTATGATAATGCGTATGCTGCTGTTGTTGTTATTATTGATGTTTTGTAATCGCTTGCGTCAAATATGCTGCGTTATCACGCACACAATATGTCAATTGGTTTTCGAATTTCTTTTACATACAAAAAATAATACACATTTTCCTTCCCCAAAAATATAATTGTAATCGAAAATCATATAAAATTGTACATGGGACGCAAATGCGAACAAACACAACCAAACACACTTATGGCATTTACGCTATTCAAATTCACGCTGCATAACTGCCGCCTACAATTACTGATCGAATGTAAATGTTGCAACCGATGTCTTCAACCTGTTGGTGCGTATCACAACTGTTTCACACATAAAAACGATCGGTCGATGATGATCTCTGCCTAATCTACTGCTTGTTTTAACTGCTACAACATGTACACTACTGGTCTGGTGCTTCTTCAACGATTCCTTATTGCAATCCAAATGCTGGTGACTCAAAAACAAACACATTAAAAATAACGAAAAAAAAAAACAAAAACCTCAATGAAAATTTTTTTAAAACCAAAATTATTTTAAACTTATAATTATGTTGATGAAAAAAATCGAAACCAAAATGAAAATATTGAACTACAAATGAAATCTGCCATGCTAACGATATGATGAAACGTGTTTTCCCGAATCGAATTTCGCAATTGTTCGCATTAATGTGTATTTTTAAAATGTCTTACCACATCACGATGGGTTATTTCAAAAATCTGATACATATATGCAATGAAAACGTCAACGACTGTATTTGAATACTTTAATTAAAAACTTCAATAATATATAAATGTTGTTTCATCAAATATGCAAATATATATATATATATATATATATATATATATATACATATATGTATACACGCACACACGCTAATGCATGTTGCCATTTCGGCTAATCCTGTGCCTATGTGCATGTGTGTTGCTGATGCCATTGCTGCTCTCCGCCATTCAATCAATCCGTCTACATTTTAAATGCTCCATTCTTTGCTGATTGCCAAATATGCCAACGAACTGACACATCTTATAAACAAAATATTATAATATAACAAATATGAACAAAAATTCATTAAATAAACGAAACTACATATCTGATATATGTGTTCTACGGATATTTACAAATCTTTATTATGTATGCTATTACATAAATATATATACAATATTGCAACTAATGATGAATATAAAAACAAAAATTTTCAACGATATTACTAAACAATATAAAAAATGTGTAAATGCATTATGATGATGCGCCTCTGAACGAATACAATTTCCACGACAATGATGAATTGTGCTTCGAATAATTAAAAAACAAAAAATTATATACAAATGCCAAATACAAATTACCGTTGTATTGAATGAATGTATTGAATTTGTGTTCTATAAATGCAAACTAATGTGAAATTTTATATAATCTATTATGAAAATGTTTGCAAACAATCTGTGCATTTCTTTAAACGCTACATTTTTATGTGGATGCATCACAAAAAAATTAAAAAAAAAAAATAAAAATTGTTGCTTTCTACATGTGGAAACGAAACTTAAAATTCATGCATGTTTCCAATAACAATACAAATACCAAAATGTGTGCGCATATATTTTCAAAATATATCCTATATATTAAATTATAAAACAAATCACATAACATTTATATGAAAAAGATGGTCAATCGTGGTGCTCCTGGCAATCGCATCAATAATCGCCGTGCTCAAGGAGGTTTTCAAAACCGTGGCGCAGCTGGTTCTAAATCGGCACAAAAGCAAGGCGCTGGCGGAATTCGCAAGCAGAATGCTTTCGATCGTGCTAAGAAACTTTTGGCTAAAAATGCCAACAATAACAAAAAGAAGGATACCGCTTCTGGCGATAAGAAAACTGAGAGGTAAGCGTTTTTCACAAACAAAAAACAAAAAGAATTTTCAACAAGTTTTTACTACAATTTCAATTTCGAACCAAAACAAAAATATTTACATAATAATAATAATTTAAAAAAAACCTACATCATTATTAAGTCAACTATAATGCAATATATCTATATATAAATGGGGATTCCTCTATATAACCCAATATACATATTACTATATAAGCATTTCCACTTTCTATGCCATTTTTATATATTGTTAATTGAACACTGGTGTCCCCACTGTAACAAAAGTAATGTGCGCAAATGATTGCGTCTGTTGTTACAAACACATATGCATGGAGGGGGGCGAGTTGATGTGGAATGATGATAAAAAGCCTGTAGGTGGGAATGTGGGTTCTGGGCGGGATGTACGATCATGAAATTTAACTGTGTTTTATTTTTATTCATTTTATTTTAATATCTTATATAGCATTTAATATATATATTTTAAAGCATATTTTCAGCGGACATGTTATTTTACTTTTTAAAATTACAATTTTAAATATCCTAATATTTTTTTAAACTTTATTTGTTAATTACCCGAGGCGCATTTTCCACCTATATACTATATTATCATCAAAATACGTATAACAGGCTACCTTGAATTCATTTATATACAAATAATAGCGGTTCTTTGAATTGTGAGCGTTTATAAGGCAAACAAATTTATTTTATGGTAATTATATAAAAGCGTTTTTCTTAAGTAAAACATAATCACAAAAGCACAGAATTAAGAGTGTTTTGAGTTTTGTTTAAATTTAATGAACATTTTGTTGTATATGTTAGTTGATTTCTGCGGATTGAGGTATTTTCTTGTTAAAATTAACAATTTTATTAGATCCTCAAAGTAATGAAATTTTATCGAAAGTGCTGATGTGACATAGAAAATAATTCCGTGTGCTTACATTCCCGTTAATGTTATACATATTCGATTGTACAATAGCACGTTTTTACACATATTTGTCAATTGCAATTGATTTCAAATCAAATCATCAAAAAAAAATCACACAGCAAATTTTAAAATGCAACCTACAAAATACAAGTGTTTGAACTGTCATTTTGCATAAGCATGAATGAAACTACCGTTTCGCTACAATTTATTAGCTGAGCACCAGCAATAGACAAGGTTGCATTGTTGCCGCATTACTCGCTTCAATCATTTCATGTTCATGTTTTGATTGAATACAAAATCCACAT
Organism: Bactrocera oleae; assembly: GCF_042242935.1. Taxonomy (NCBI): domain Eukaryota; kingdom Metazoa; phylum Arthropoda; class Insecta; order Diptera; family Tephritidae; genus Bactrocera; species Bactrocera oleae. Next base: position 58,986,938 of record NC_091540.1, on the reverse strand, counting down.
GATGTCAAGTTGTTTAATTCAAGTAACAATTAAAATTTTTAAATGGATTTTTCTATTAATTCGACCAATCGCTCGTAATTCAAAGAACAATTACAAATATTATTTGTTTTAGATAAAAAAAATCTGTACGGTTTTGAAGTGATTTAAATAGCAAAAAAATATATATCATAAAAATTGCATATTGATAGAGAACATCACTTCAAGACTTGGATAATATTTCATTAGCAGGGTGTTAAAATATGAAACTAATACACAAAATAAAGTAATTGTCACTTATGAACGCTGTGAATTTGTGGAAATATTTATATTTATAACCAGACCTTGATTTTATATACCCAAGAAAAAATGTTAATATAAAAACGGAAATCATCGAATTTGAATTTTAAGAGTTTTTTTTTAACATTTCAAAAACCAAAGGGGTTTTAAACTAATAGTAAAATAATATAACTAAAATAAATTTAAAATTATTATCTGTTTTTAATGACTCCAACGCTAAAATACATATAATCATTCGATACTTCACTGGCTCTTTTCTAATCCAATTTTTTGTTTCGTAAAATATATAAGGCTATCAATAATGTCGGCACTTTTTCAGCTGCTTGTAGCATATATAAAATCGCTGAAGTCATGTCACTGCCTACTATATTACCGTAGAATTCTGTATTTTTTCTCGGATCCGTTTTCATGCCTCATCAGTATTATTGTCTTCAATTTTAACACGCTTCTAATGTAATATTTTTAGTATACATTACCATCGAAATCCATCGCGATGCCCCAGTTTATAAAACATTCTCACATCCTTATATCTATTTATTACAGCAAAATTATTTTTTAAATACAGAAAACTAATATTCTTTCTTTTTATGTGTATTTCCATTTCTATCAACTCAAAATATCCAAAATAAATTTGAAATTCAAAATTATTTTGCGTGTGAATCATTTCACAACACATCAACAACAGCAAGGAGTCACCCTATGCCAGCGTGCCCAACGACATGTTCTATTGCCATTTGTGTAAGAAGCATATGTGGGACGCCAACTCGTTCGAGAATCACATTAAGGGTCGCACACATTTAATGATGCGCGAGGGCATCGAAGAGAGCTATCGCCTAAAGGCCAATATGATACGCCAAGAGGCCAAGATCGCTGAGCAATTGAAATCGATTGAATTGGATCGTTTGAAGCGCATGGGCAAGACCAAGCAACGCCAATTGGAATATTGTACTATGTGCGATCTGAATTTCCATGGTCATATTTCGGCGCATCGTAAATCGGAGGGTCATTTGAGTTTGAAGAAGTTTTTGCATCCCAAATGTATTGAGTGCAATAAGGAATTCGCTACACGCATTGATTATGACACACATTTGTTGTCGGCTGATCACTTGCAAAAGGCTGCCGAGAAGAATACCAAGGTTGGTGAACGTAAACGCAATACATTGACTATTCATACCGAAGAGGAGGAGTCAAAGGACTTGCGTCCACCACAAAAGAAGAGGAAGAAGCCTGTTACCAAGAAGGCTGAAGGTGAGGGTGAAATCAAGAAGGAGGGAGAAGAGGCTGCTGAAGGTGAGGAGGCCGAAGGCGAAGAGGCTGAGAAGAAAGAGGGTGAAGAGGGCGCTGATGAAACCAAAGAGGGCGAAGATTTAAATGAAACTCAAGAAGAGGAGGAAGTCGCTTTGCCGGTCGATCCTGAAGATTGCATTTTAGACTTCTCTGATGGTGATGAAATACCGACTGAAGTCGATACACGTTTACCCAAATATAATTGGACACGTCCAGTTGGTTCCGGTCTAATTACGAAATTGGAGTGCTTTGAGTGCTCGCTATGCGGCAAATTCTTCGATACAGAACAGACCGTTGAGGTGCATTCTCGCACCGTTACTCATCATCGCAATTTCTTGAAGTTTATTAACGAGAAGGCGAGCGATACTAAGATCGCACAAAAACGCGCCGCCGCCGCTCTCGAGGAGAATGAACGCAAGAAGCGTAAGTTGGAGGAAGCTGAAGCAGCTGCCACCGAAGTTAAGGTTGAAAATGGTGAAGAAGGTGAGGGTGGTGAAGCCGCCGAGGGTGAGCTGTACGATCCATCCGAGGCCACTGGTGATGATGAAGATGTCGAAATGAATGAGAATGGTGAGGCCGCCGAAGGCGAGGAGGGCGATGAAGAGTGTGCCGGCGATGAAGAAATGGAGGCACAAGACCAAGATGGCGAAGTCGAGGCTGAGGTCGAACCCGAGCCTGAGCCAGAGCCAGAACCCGAGCCCGTTAAAGAGCAGCCAAAGCCCGAGCCTGTCAAGACACCAGCCAAACCTGCTCCAGCAACACCAGCACCAGTCACACCTGCAGCTGAAACATCGCCGGCCAAAAAAGCAACACCAGCTCGCGCCGCACCAAAAGCAACGCCGCGTGGTCGTGGACGTGGACGTTACAATCGCTACTAAATAAATAGTTTGAGTGTACGTTTACTAGACAAAAAAAATAAAAAAATAAAAATAAAACTATTTCCATTATTTAAGTTTAGTTGTACTACTTTCCAACCAATTATACATAAAAACAAACAAACCTTATGTTTTGCAACTTGACAAGATATATGTTAATTAATAAACAAAACTATAAATTCAATATATATCTATATTCCACATTAATAATTTATCATTACCTTAATTGCAATCTTCATTTGCAGTAATCATATTTACTCGAAGATTTGCTGGAAAATAATATTTAATTGAAATATTCGAGTAAAAAAATATTTACTCTAGAAAGCAAAAGAAACAAAAATGAAAAATATTGAAAAAACACAACAAAAGCCAGTAAAGACAGTTAAAATCAAAACAGAAAAAGCAAGGGCGCACATGCAAGCATTTATGCAAATGCGTGAATTAGTATTTGAAGCATAGAATTGTCACGTGTGTGGTGTTGTGAATCACAAGCGAAAGAGGTACACTGGATTTGATGCTGTATTATGCATTATAAAATGTAAAAGCATATTTTAAGAGGTAAATAAAACAACCTTTAGATGTACAAAATATTAAAACAATTACGTGTTTTGTTGTAATGGGCTTCCGTGAAGTGGTTTCGGCATCAGTGCAAGCAGCTTTCAGGCTCACATAAAGGGTTTACTTTGGGTGCGTTCGAGATGGCAATCACGACAGCAGTGTTGGAAACTTATCAAAGTATCACGTTCTGCGTGAATTTTCGGCAACACTTGCAACAGCATCACGTTCTACTGTTACTTTTTGCACGCAATTTATGCAAATAATCGGCTAAGAAATACATTAAAAAATCTCCAAACTTTTTTCTTCCCTTAGTGGCACCACTGTCAAATGTTATAAAAACTGTGGACTTTGACAGCGCTATCTCGAATCAATGAGTTTCGGATCATTTTATCCATGGCAAATATGCAACACAGTAGCTGTACTGCTGCAATTATTACCTAGCTCGAACGCACACTTTATCCAGAACTCAATTCCTTCATAAGCAATAAAATTCGTAAAGTTGGATTTTTATCCGGTCAAGGACTATCAACTCTGTAGCATTCCTTCAAATCACTTCAGGGATGTATTCCGCCACTACAACAACAACAAGTGTTGCTCCATGCTTCTTTGTAGGGAATATAAAGTCTTGCTGTAGTTGAGATCAGGCGACAACAGCGTTCGGCCACTGTCCATAGTAAAGCGTTGCCATGTATAACGAATCTTAATATCATACCCTTGTTGTAGCGATTATATGATGAGTGGGATTCGTTGGGCATGCAAAGAGGTCGTTAGAGTCATGTGGGGATTCATTGCACGCTGAACGTATAGTATAGTATATATCAGGGTCAATTCTGGATAAGTAGGAGTTTAACCTGCTACGGTATTCAGAACGAAGTTACGCAAGGGTCACTCTAGAATCCAAGGGCAAGATAATACTTGTGTTCTTCACAAAGTGATAAATTACTTTCAGTCATAGTCAGCCGCAACAATCTCTTCATCACTGCGAAAATAAAGGATATCAGATATCGGCTTTGTTGGCAGATTTCAGTAGTGGACTTTCGATTACTGCGTTACAAATGGCGCAGGCTTTAACACGATGTTTTTTTTTTACCATTGTTGCTATTTGCCGCCCATTCGTTATCGACTAAAGCGTTACCCTGGGTTCTTAACCGTGTTCGGATCGGTAAATCTTCAGTGATTTATTTTTGAGCCTACAGGCGCTTGGTGTACAACGTTAGATACTGTTATTATATTGCAAGGGTGATATACACAGGTTTTAATTTACACGCAATGGAATAAATATACCAGACTAGGTGAGCACTACAACAGCACGCAAATAGACAGACAAACGTAACGATAGAGTTGAGTTAACATGGAACAAGATTTTATGATATTTTTACCTACCGATCCACACTGTTAGATCCGCGAAATAACAGTGCATGGCCGTATAAAAACCGTATCACTTCCAGTAATCGTAGAGCCGGCTGTTGTGGGAATTAATGGGTTTCTGCTCGGATGTTTTTGCCGAAATCATCCCTACAGTCACCTGCTTGAAGCGGGGCCACCTCCTCGACGAATTAGCACCGTATACCGACCGAATTTCGGACGCCACCAACTACCGACAGGCACTGAACGCCATTCACAGCGGAGCTATTAACACCTTCAGTGAATGGCGTAATTTCGATAATTTCAAGTGTTCGGTTTCAGTTATTCATGAAAGTTTTGCATTTCCTATATTTTAACCAATTATGGTCTTATAAGTAAGAAAATTTATTTTTGCAGTCATGATTAGGGTTCGGCGCTTCTTTTTCGTTCATACAAACATCTCATGATCTCCATTTTCATGCCCTTTACCGAAAATTTTCTCAAAATGAAGCTTCGCAAAGTTTAGTGCTGATAGTCAAAAATTTTCCTAGGTAACCATTACGCACACAAAAAAATATATATGAGTATCAAGTTAGACTATGGTATATGCACAAGCATTTGGATAAATTAAATCTTATATATAAAAATGAAACGCTATTTCGTTGTGTACTCGCAGAACGTCCGAACTACAGCACGGAAATAGGAAGGAACAGGTAGAGCGGTACAACCAAAATCTAAAAGTGTTGGAAGAAAAGTATCAAGGTTGATGGTATCGCCATATGACCGCAGATTAGTGCTGGTCCTAAAAAAAATGTTTCAACAGGAACATTATAAAATAAATGATCGAAAAAGAAGGTTTATTGAAGGTATATGTTTTCGACAATTTTTGCTCTGTTTACTTTGATGTATCCTTATTTTTCAAAAGAAAAGTGATTTTGTAAATGTATCCGTTATTTTATTTCATATTTTCTGATTTTTGTAATTTAATATAAAAATAAAGATTTAAAAATAAACGAGATCAAATTTTACAAAATCATTGATGGTTCCTGATTTGTGAGCCCAAATATATTCAAAATCAATTTTATTTCTAAAAGTGATGACCTTATATCTAAGGCAACAAAATCACTGTAGACCAGTGTAATCCGTGGTGAATTTCGTAAAGATACCTTGTCAAATAAAAAAGTGTTCCATACAAGAACTTGATTTGGATAGTTCAGTTTGTATGACAGCTACATACATATATCGGTTCGGACAAATGAGAAGCTTCTTGTGGAGAAAAGGATGTGTGCAAAATTTTTGATCGATATCTTAAAAAGTGAGTGCCACTTCGCAACTAACTTAATCTACCCTGTTCAGGCTATAAAAATGCTGAGGTATTAAAATAACCTTACGAACATTTTTTTTTTTTAAGTATATAAAAAATATATTATTTTATTTACATTTATGCCAAACAAATTTAAGTATTTACAACTTACAAGCTAATATAGTATATTTATATGTGTATGTGTACTATCGAATTACGAAATCGTATAAACAAAAGTATTTATGAACAGACAGTATACTTAGATCTCTGCGTGCAGATAAATGATGGCGAAAAAAATTTCAATTTGTAAAATTGTTTGTGCTTTTTTCTATACAACTTACTTTTTATGCACGCCTAAGCAATTATTACAAACACTAATAAACTTTTTGGGATTTTTAAGTTAATCTTTTTAAGTACAATTTTAGAATAAAATACTTTGACATGTCTTTAAGGAATAATTGTATGCATAATTATTTGGTTTTGTTCGTTTTGCATTCACACCAGTTCATCAACCATTTGCCAAACAGCAACCATTATGTTATAAGCATTTTCACCGTTACTTTCTAACCAATTCTAAATACTTGTACATTTTCGCTTTCCATAAAAAAAAAGTATTGAGTAAAAAATATATTAAACGCATACATATGCACATATGTACGTTTGTATGTTTGTGTATATCTAAAAATACAAAATACTTGTACGCGCTGACGCTCGAGCGCCACGCCACGAAGCTCAGTTTAGTCCACAATCCGACGTATTCTGCTCGATGGTGGCGCGCAGCCGACTCTGATCGCTATGCGAGCGTCGTAGTTCACAGCGACAGCGCTTGAAAAAGCCCAATATGTAGGAGTGCTTCGTCCGGCTGAGCACATAAATATATGGATCCGAGGTGAAGTGCAGCGCCATCAGCACATCGGCCAAAATGAAGAAGGGATGCGCCTTAGGCACACGATTCGGCAAAATGGCCATCGGTATGGCGATCTGCGAAGCATAAAACATTAATTAGAAGCTCAGTTGTTATTGTTATTGTTTTTTTTCCTTTGTCGCTTACCATTTGCGGCATCCAACAGATGACGAAGGAGATGCTCAGGTATGCCATCAGTTTGGCGAATTTAATCTCATCGGGCGAGGCGTCTGCCGTCATTGTTACACTATTGCTGTGATGATACAACGAGGAGCCGCTGCTTGGTTCACCCTCGATGCGATTCATGCTGCCCTTCTCGCGATTCGCCAGATCGTAGTGCATGTGTCGCTTGGTGGTGCGTGTGCGTCCGATGAAGCAGAGCACGCGTGTCACGAACAGATTGCAAGCAACAATGACGACGCACAAAAGCGAACCTGAAATGAGCGTGCAGTGAAAATACATGCAAATTTAGTCGTTAAATTGGAAAATGGGTATATGGAAAGTATTCTTAATCAGAAATTAAAACCGATTATTATAACTATAAAAGAGAGTCTATTCACAAATTGTTAATCTCGGTTGCATGAGCTATTACTAGTCGTTTAGCTAGCTTTATGTTGAGACGAATGATAATATAATATTATACGTTATAATGTGAAGAAATTTCATTTGTCGATTTTTATTTTTGATGTGTTAGCTCATCTTTTATAGATTTTCATATACTCTTTACACATATTTTGGGTTTCAAGTCGATGTAGTGTTTATACTTAAAGCCTTCAAACAGTAACCACCCCTACTCTAAAGCCACTCTAGCAAGCAGCAGAGATCTTATCGTTCTTTTCACGTGCTTCAAGGTGGCCATTGGTCCTATAACAGAGAACCTGCTGGAAGGTAGATGGAAAGTACTTCAACTTCGGTTTAAATATGATCAAATTTGACCCGGAGTGTTCCACATAAACTTCGCACGCAAACCGACTCGATAAACAATTTCACTTTTTGTGAAATTTTGCAAAAATGTTTTGGAGAAATACTTACTCACGAACACAAGTGTTTGAGTGGCACAGAGCATTCGGTAACGGTCATGAAGTCATCGAACACTTGCCTCATGTGAGTCGTCCATCCACCGCTCTTAATTTCGATAGTTAAAAAACAGTGTTTGAAAATCCTCGTGTTAGCATCAGAGAGATAGCAGAGGATCTCAACATCACTAATAGATTGACTCAACCATTTTGATTCATGTTTTGGGTATGAACCCTATCAATTCTACACTCGTACCAAAAGAACTGAATGCGATGTTGACAATGAATAAGACGTCGAAACTGTCCAACAATCTAGTGAATAGCGTTACAAAATTGAGTTGAAACCGAAAAACCAAAATCGCTGAAAGCACTGAAAGCCATCTCAGCCGAGTTGTACAACAATGAATTGAGGTATCAACATCTTGAGTTCTGAAATTTGGCATTGGGTTGATTTTAGGTTGAAATACCAATCAAGTTGTGAAGCTGACACAACATACATGACATAATTACTTAAATAATGCTCAGGAATTCGAACATGTATTCGAATACGAATAGACCTCGAATATTCTCTACTTTTCTTGGCTAGTTCATACAAATGCAACTAACTTCTAGTTGCTAGCGAATAACAAATTGTTTCTACTCCTCTAAGATCCTGCTAAGTAATATTTTATACAAAAAATCGAAAGAATATTGGATATTTCGGAATGCTGTAACATCAAGAAAAATGTCTTTTTCCACAAAAAAGTTGTCGTCAAATGAGACCGGTAAGGAAGTTCTTAGTATATAACACGACATACATTCAGAACTTGAATTTCTGTAAATACATACACATATATAGGTGAAGAGGGTATATGTATTAAGTTTTGTAACATCCAGAAGGCAAATCGAAGACCCTGTAAATATATGTATAAATGATTGACGTTAGTAGTTGAGTCGATTTAACCATCCCTAAGTTTTTGGGATTTTGATTTTATTACATCGGTGTAGCCGAAGTGAATTTTTGGTCTCGTTTTTACTAATTTCGGGGGCTTTTCATTAATAAAATTTTGAAATTGGAGAATAAATTTGTCGAAAATTTATGGCTATCAGGGCTTTTAAAAACTACTTTCTGTTGGTTCCACAAATATCGTGGGGAAAATTCTGTCTTTTACCGGTGATAAACCCTGGTTTGTTTCGGTTACCTACACCCGGACTTTTGTGGAAACGGAACTGATGTTGGTCCATTTGCCGTTTACAGAAAATTTTACATAGCCTGCATAGATTTTTTGTTTTTGGACAATTCTTTCACCTTACATTAGAGTACAGCTTAAGAGGCTAAGAGCCAGTTACAATAATTTTTTTTGTGATTAAAGAGAAGACAATAATGTTACTACAAAACTCACCGAAAAGCATAAATAACACCGAATATGTTTTATTCCAAAAGCCTTCGGCATCGCGATAACGCAAACATTTCGGATTTTCCGGATCACTCTCGTCAATGTAGGCGCCAAAACCGATGAAAGGTAGAAAAGTGATAACAACCGCGATGAGCACCAGCGAATTGATAGTTTTGCGCACAAGTTCGTATGTGATATGCTGCGAAGGCGGTGTGAGATAAATATATACATATGTATTTATATGTTCGACACGTGTAAAAAATTTTCAAAATTAACAATATAAAAAATTCGGTAATGAATAAAAATAGCACACGTGTTTACCAACCTTATGATAGATAAACGGTCGCGCCAAGGCCATCCAACGTTCAATCGCCATCACTGCAGCAATACAACCGGAACTAAGCCCGAAAAAGCGACACAATACTTTCAACGTGCAATCCCAACGCACGTAGGCCTTGAACTTATCCTCTGGCACATAAGTTTTGAGGAGCATCGTTGTTAACATGCCGAGCAGGCCGATAAGATTGTTTGATGCTAAGCAGCTGTAATGAAAAAATAAAAGAAAAATCATATAATTTTTTATTATACAACATAATGTATTTATTGTGGAGCATGATGGCAGCAGAGTGCATACATACTTATATGAGATGTTTATATTTCCGATAGTAAAAAACTGAGAACAAAAGCCTATAATATATAAAGCATGAGTGTACTTCTGTGTCCGCCGCGGCAAGAGAACTACTACATACAAAGCAAAGGAAATTAAGGAGGACTGATTCCAAAGAAGGCACAAAAACTTAGATAATGCTTGAATCTTAAACACTAAAGGTTACAAGATTACCAGAAAACTAGGAAAACTATTATTTTGTTTTTTCAAGTGAAAAAAGGCAAGCGTTGATATTTTCTCGCGTTCAAGTCGAACAACCCCTCAAATATAATTTTACTTAGACATTTTATAAAGTTAAGGTAGTTGTGATGGTCAAACCCCTTTAAATTCGTAACCAATACCCGATGGGTTTCGGTCAAGTAAAATCTAAATTTATAGTTTTTTCTGTCAACTATCCACAGAGACAAATTACTTGAAGAAATCTTTTATCGAAATGTACAAGTAGTTCGAAAGTAATTTGAAAGCTCACAAGTGAACTTCTACAACTTTTACTTTTCAGATGAGATCAAGATCCATACCAGATAGTATATTATGTATATTTTTTAAGAATATTTACAATGGCGGTCTAAAAGTACTTTAAAATGACCAATTCATTTTCTAACATACACTCCATTTAGCTCATTATAGTTGACTTTCACTGCGATGCTTCAACTTCTTCAACCCGTATAAAAACTTCCATTCTGGTGGTGTGCAAAATACGCCTACGAGGGAACGATAACTTCCTCATACGGCTCAAATTTGTGCCCTGCGATTAATGTTTACAAGTTTGGAAATAAATAGAAGTCGCCCAGTAATCGATTTGGCCTTAAAGAGGGTACATACCTCTACAGCGTTGAATAGCCCTGTGACCGGTTTGCTTTACTCTACTTAGTGGATGTAGATAACTTCTTGTGAATTCTAGGAAACGGTGTCCATCACCTTTTCGCTTGATATTGTATAACAGTCTTCGTCTTTTTCAGAGCAGGCTCGTCAGGAGAAGTGCACTGTGTTGACTGTTACTTGGACTCTGATGTGTATCATGTTTCGTCGATGGTCACGAAACGGTGTAGAAACTTCTACGGTTTGTGCATTAACAGCGTCAACCATTGTTGTAAAGTGGTCTCAAGGTTGCGCTTGTTATCTCAATATTTCATACAAGATATTACACGGTCTTTTTAGATGCCTACAGTCTGAGCTATCTCATACAACTTCTATCGGCGGTCTGCCAATACGTATAGTTGGCCACATTATCGTTTTTTTTTCGTTGTACTTGGGCGTGGTATCAATAGAAATCGACATACACTAATCGCCACCAAAGGTAAGAGCTATCGAATACATCATCTAAGCGCTTTTTTGTTGCGCACTTTCAGCCCTAAAACAATAATCGAATTATGGACCGATATTGTTGCTTTTTCATTTCTCAAAATATTTAATGTTATCCATCTACGAGATCCTTCGGGCGGTAAGGCTAAATATTTATTGTAACGCCCTCGAAATTGTTTCAGAAAATGTTCCTAGTTACATCTATAAAAATATAAATATCTACGCATACCGCAATTTAGATATTGCAGTATTTTCCTTACATTATTTATGGCCAGCACAACTACTTCTCAAACATGATAATCACTTGAATGATACGAGTTTAATCCCCCTCCTTCCTTCTAGCGCATAACTAATCAAGTGTCTTTTATCTCTTCGGCGAAGTGTTTTATGCAATTTTGTGTTGTGTTTGCTACAACAAATATTTATGGCAATAAATTCACGCCACAAGTGTCAGCGAAGTAAACCTTACTTAATATTGGAGATAAATGCCTTCTTTTCTTGTATAGATTTTTATACTCTCACAATATGTTGTACAGAGTACAACTTGGTACAATTGTTTTTTGGTTTGTAGAGCTTGGTATTGCATATGAAAGGAATCGTGGTGGTTATTCAAAAATAAAATATTAAATGCTGTAATTTGCAAAATTTCTATTGCTGAAAATATGAGTAGCTACCACAAATCGCATATATGTATTGTATGTACATTAAGATCAGAAAATTTCCGGAAATTGTAAATAAAACGACAATTTTTTAATCTTCATCAATATTTATTTTGTCGCCTTCAAAATATGCTCCTTTTGCAGCGATGCATATATGCCACCACTTTTTCCAATTATCGAAACATGCCTTGTAGGTCCGGGGCAAAGATCGCCTTTAGTTCCCTATGCAAATTTTCCTTAATGCTCTGTAGCAACATGTTTGGCCATGAAACCAGAAAGTTTCCGGAAATTGTTTCCTTCGATATTCGCGGTTTGGTTCATCATGAATTCGTTCCAACAAGACAGACGGTCGGCAAAGAGTATTATTTAAGCGTTTTGAGGCGTCGTAAACGGCCGGAATTGTGGGCCCACTATTTCCCGAAACTTTCTGGTCTTAATGTATACTTGACATACATACATATCTATGGTATATGAGCAGCAGTTAATCTCTCATTAGCATGGATGTTTTTATATTTGCATATAAATGAGTTAAATAACTCAATACACTTCGATGCGGTAAGAAATTTAAGCGCGCACATACTTTTATAATAAATAGTATCATAAATTTCAATCGAGCGCAGAAAATAATAAAATGCTAGCAAATTATAGCGGAATATTTAAAGAGTCAGCACGAATGCAAATAAATCGCTAAGAATAAATATTTTCTAATATGAGTGAGATGAATAAAAAGATATAATTTTTATTCTCCAAAAATTGATTGCACAATAATACTACAAATGAATACAAATTAACAGCGAATGAAAGCAAATATGGTAAAATGTGTAAGAGAAGAAAAGTATAAATGTCAGTGGTATATTAGCATGTGTATGTGTGTATCTTACAGCTGTTGTGGGGAACTTGGTTAAGAGATTACTAAAAAGAACTAAGAGTTAATGAGTAAAGGCAGCTTGCGTTACAGCTTTGGACAAAAAAATATTGAAGGCAGCTACTTGACCTATGTAAGGCCGTAAATATTAGCATGAAGCTTGATGGTGAAGTCTGCGTGGGATTTTGTAACAAGAGCTCTCATGCTTTTGATAAAGTTTTAGCCGATCTGATGACTGCAAATATAACATGGGTGAAACTCTATTGGTTTTAAAAGTTTCTAGAGAATGTTTGACATCTCGATTTTTGGGATTAACCAAACCTAATTAAACCTATACCTGTATAAATACTATATACTCATACTACTACACTCAGAGAAAAAAAATGAGACGGTATGCTATATCTTGAAATCTGAAGTGGTACGTGCGACGTCTGAATAAGGTTTCTATGGGAAAAATAATACAATAACATATGGATGGCCACAGAAAAGTTTGTTCCGAATAAAAATGCCATCCATTGAAAAAAAAACTGAAAATAGTAAAAAAAATGTTTGCCAAATGAAAGGGGAAAGCAAGGCTCTTGGAAGATATTATATATATATTGTATGTATGTATGTACATATATAGCTATTGCATAGGTTAAATTATCTACCATAAAATATTGAGAAAGTTTAACGGTAAGTACTAGAATTTAATTCTAAAATAGAGTGAAAAAATATTTTGCAAACTTAAGGGGAAACAGAGCCGATAAGAAATTACTCTATATATATGTTTTGTAAAAAAGTTGCCAGCTATTGTAAAAGTTAAATAAAGTAAAATATTTCAACGAGTGTTTATGAGAAAATTTTACGAAAAGTATTTGAATTTAATTTGAAAGCAAGTTGCCACCTTTTGAAAAAAATTAAAATATTTCAAAATATTTGCGAAACGCAAAGAAAACAGAGTCTCTATGAAATTAGTGTATTTTTTTTAAAATCGTTGCCATCTTTTCGAAATTATAAATTAAGTAAAATATTCGAACAAGAGTGCCAAACGATCAGAGAAAAAGTTAACTAAGTACTAATCTTGATTAGTTGATCTGTTTGCAATATATATGTGTGTATACGACGTTTATTCCAACAAAAAAATTGCTTAATCACCCTTGGCACGCACATGTTGAAACTACACAATAACAAAAATGATAAATATTTGACCGACAAACAATCAACAAGTGATAGATAAAAAAGTCAAAAGGACTAAAAGCTCAATAAATTTGGCTTGAAATAAAGTGCTATAAATATTCGCAAAAACCAACAATTTAATGAACACTGAAGCACACACTTGATAGCTACTGCTTAAACACAGGCGTAGTTGGTGTTACCGTTATTATGTCGGTTTGTTAGCCGACATGCTTAAATATCCAAATAAAGCGTAAGTGCTTATTAACAGTCAGGCACAAAATTGATGGTACGTTGAATTTCAGCAAAAGAAAAAATACACTTAATTTTTGTATACCCTTCAACAGTATTTGTGCGAAGAAAATATGTATAGTAGTTCTTAGTTACCACAACGGACTGCCGTTCTAAACTGTCAAAGTTTTGACTTTATATACCATTACATATTTGACAGATTGTACATATTGATATCCATTTAATCACAGATATTTGTACACGCTGAAGCCGTTTAACAGCGTATAACGCCCACAAACCCAAACTAGATATATTAAACCTACTTAATAGCATCGCAAATTTTCCGTTATTTTGGCATGGAATCAAACACGCATTAACGAGTGGCAATTTCGTTAATTAATAGTTACGAGTGAATGAACTAAAAACGTGAAATACATATGTAGTATGTCCTATGCTTGGTACATATAACAAATATTTATAAATATAAAGAGTGTCTCTTCAAGTTTCCAATGAAGTTACAGACTTTGAGGTTATGTTTAAATTAAGGTTTGTTAGCTTTCGGTGTTGATCGTAGCATTGGCATACTTGGACAGTCGAAACATCGGTCCTTTTTGACGAAAAACCTTTTAGGAATGAATGAATAGACCCTCATGTGTCGATGAAATGCCTATAACAAATCTGTTGAGACGGCTAACATTCTTTCGATTCGAAATGCTTTGTACATCGAAGGAATTTCACTCAAACTTTTGTGAAATCTGGATAGTCAAAGAAAAGTGTCAAAAATTTCCGCAACGCCTTCCTTAAGGCAACTTCAACTGCTGAACAAATGGAGATCCAGATGAAGAGCTTTCGACAGAAGTAAGTCGCCAACCTTCTTCCTAAACTTCGATCCGACTCGCGACTAACCATTAGGGCGAACAATGACAATAAATCGCTTCAATATCATTCTATGCCAATTGTACATTTCATTATATTTTCCGTATGCCATTTGAAATAAAAATTTCTCACCTTTAACAAAAAAAAAAAACACCCTTAACACACAATTACAATTGCCATTTAACCTGTAGTGTAGGCGAAATTCGTTATGTATGACGTTAGTTCTGACGTTTGTTTAATCGAAAAAGTGGTTTTGAGAAGAAATTTAAATGCCCCATATGTTTAACCACAAAACTATAATTGATCGCTTGTTTATGCGGAAACATTATAGGGAAATGTTCGTATTGAAATCGATTGTCGGCAAATAAGTTTTTTATAGGCTTTGTTTATCAAATACTCCAGCTATGGCTTTTGCGAATACGATATGGATTTTTGGAATATTTCATACTAGAAAGAATATCTGCGTTTTTTTCCTATGGAATAAATTTAATAATACAAGCTCGCTTGTACGTGTAAGTGGTGCACAGCTCATTTTTATCACGCTTTATGTGTATAATCACTTTGTTAACTGCTTTGCCTCTTCGATTGATAGCTTCATTATGTACGTATATTGTACTACAAGTATATATAAATCTCGTATGAATTTTATTTATTGTTTCTCATATAGGTATTTGTAGAATGTGCATATTTTTTGATAAAATTCACAAACATTTGCATATTTCTGTAGCGCCGCGGAAGTTATGCATTAATGGCTCTATCATATTTAATACTGATGCGGCTTAATTATTGATATTAACTAATATCTAACAAACAGTATTTCGCTTTTTTCTGTTTAGTAAAAGTTTTACGTAACATAATTTAACATAAGATAGCATAATAAAAATAACATAAAATGACATAACAGAACTCGCAAAACATAACCCAACCAATCATAACATAACGTAATATAACAAAGCATAATATTACATAGAATAACATACATAATAAACCAAAACTTAATAACTTGACTTAGCACAGCATAAAATAACATAACATAACTCATCATAACATAAGAAGAGCTGACATAGCTTATTATAATACAAAATTTTATAAGATAACCTAGCAAAACATAACACAACGAATCAGAACATAGCATAACTTAATACACCATGATATATGTACAAAACCCAACTTAAAGTATCAACATAGTAAGCTATTTGGCTGCATCGTTAACTTATAAAAAAATGGAGATTATGAAGTGGACTTAGAAAGGCATATATTAACTGTATCTGTAAGTATCACAGAAACAAGTCGAGGCTTCATAATGAAATAGCTCGTTTTAAGTCAAAAACATGCGAGTCAAGCTTTAATAGTAATGAATAAGGGTATAATTTGGGTTAAAATAAGTGAGATTTCCTTGAACCATAGTTTGGGAATGGGCAATAGTATTTTCAGCTAATGATGATTTTCGAAAAACGAATCACTACAAGCTCATAGATTAACTTCCAGCAATCAATTACTCTGAGTTTCACCGTCGAACCCTATCGACACAACAAAGAAGAGGGGTTTGACGAAAAAATATAAATATATATAGATATAAAAATAATAAAAATATAAAAATAATTTCGACATATTAAAGCTGCGACTCTGAAAATGTAAAACCAAAGAAGGAGAAGAAAAAGCTTTGAATTGCACAAAGAGAGTATAATTGAAAAAGGACCGACTAGGAGTACTTTGAGGGATGCTATGAGATAGAAGGTCAAAAATTAAGAAAAAGTTGGACCTTGAGGTTTGTTGCAAAAGGCTTTGTTATTTAATTTTATTTTTTTTTTAATTAATGAAGAAGCGATATGTTGAATATTTTTGTTCTTATATTGAAAGCTGACAAACTATTGACTAACTAACAACGCAGGAAAAAATATAAAGACGTCGGGTGCAATTAAGGCTCTGATCTCACACCACTTTACGCCAGAGAATTTAGATGTAGTGGCTGCTGAAAAGCGGCATGAGAGAAACGTTGGCACAACTCCTATGCTTTTGTCCAGCCTTATCTAGAACTCTTCTTAGATATGTAAAAGCTTCACAGTTCAAGGGACTAGATGAAGTATCAAAATTATATACCAGGGCGCTCTTAAAGTTCGCAAAAACCGTTGACGTACTGTATGACGAATATTTCAGCTCAATTTAAACTGAACCTCCACCTGGTATTACTAAGGACTAATAGGTCTATGTGTGGCGCAACAGCCGGCCAGTATAACTGTATAATATAATAACAGTATAACTTAACAAAACATATTAAGGCGTTATATACACTTTCAAGTAAAAACTGACGCGTTTTTTGTGAGTGTTTTTTTTTTTTTTTAAGAGACGTTTTATTTAATGAATAAGTTAGTATAAAAATAATAAATATTTACAGATTTCCAGCACTTTAAAAATCGGCGATTCATTTTTTAAAATGTTGGTTTTTTTGGTCCGGTATCTGATCTCCAGGAGGACTTCCCAAAAACTTTCTGCTTGAAATTATTTCAAATCCAAAAACTAAAACATTTTTTTTTTACTAGAGATGAATACAAGTAATGATTCGGAGGACTAGTCAAAGTTTTGATTTAAGACAAAGTGACGGCTCCCGTTTTTGTGAAAAAATTCAGAGGGGCTTGAAAATCAAACTAATTTTCAGAAATTGTATTCCTTCAGTCATTACCTGACTAATATATTTAAGAAGGACGTGAGAAAATTTATTGTTGATCGGTACGGACAGTTCGGATAAATCGCGTTTAAAGTCTTGGTAGCCGATCACACAATGTTAAGTTAAGAAATTTGTTCATATCCCCGAAACTATTTGTTTGATCAACTTCAATTTTTCGGAGAATATTCTTAAATATATTTACATTCGTTATATTTATTTAGAAAAATGAATTTTTGTTTTAAGAATAGCGAAAGTGATTTCTAAACAAAACTGTAATGATTAGTACTCCAGTCTGATGAATTCCTTTCGATAACCACAATGTAGTTTAAAAGTTTGTTCAAATGCTTGCAAAGAAACTGTAAAATATAATATTTATGTGGAATTATACTTTGACACACAGTCATACTTACAAAAGTTTGCATTAAGTACTTAAACTAAGCAAAATCAGTAAGTGCAAGAACAAGTTTATTTGGATTAAAAATAGATTTCGCGTTAATTTCAAAAACAAATATGTATGTATGTATATATGAGTGCTTGCACAACCAACAATTATAGCTTTAAACATAAATATGTATTATATATGTTTATATGTATACACACACTTGGTAGTTGCGAATACGATAAAAGTGTAGAACTCATTGATCATTATTTACGCTGCGTTTTATTAAGTATTTGTTCTACTTAAGGCAGAAATGTCATTATGTATGTATTTTAATTTGTATGTAAGTATGTATGTTATATGTATGTATATTTATTTGCATTTCATTTTGCAGTTTGCACTAGGTTTTCACGAAGTACTTATTCGTTTATTGCTAATTATGACAAGAATGTGTTTGAAGAGGCAAAAAAAAAAAAGCATAAACAAATATATACGAGAGTATATAAAATCCCTTAACAATTAATGTAAGCTGTCGTCGTTTGACTCACAATATTGTATTTGTTTATTTGCTGTGTGGTTATGCAGAAAATCCAGAAGTCATAAATGATTAAATGTTAAGTGTGATGATGGCGTTGTTTATTTTAAGAAATTTTCGCATTTAGAAATATGGACGCATATATAAGAATTTGCTCTGGAGGATATTACGAATTTTATTAGAATTAAGTTTGATTGTGTTTAGTGTGAATTTAATAACACGTCAGATGGTGTTAACGAGAAGTCGTTGATTCGATAAAAAAAAATGTGGAAAACGGTTGGCCTCAAGGGCCATCCCTGCAACTTCCCTCTAATTTCATACGCTAACGTTCAAATTTCGCTTTTTTCACTGCTTTTGAGCTCTTCGAAATTTTTCGTTTTCGATATCTAGCAAGTAAATCAACCGATTTCGACCCGGTTTGCGGCAAACGATGTGTTTCTTCAAGGTTAGAACTGATTAGTTTTTGGTGTCGATCGGTCAAGTCGTTTGGATTTCTCGAAATCTACTGGTCCGATTGGGTCCAAACTTACACGAAATTCAAGTGCAATGAAACCCTTTGGAATGCCGTTTAGTTTATTCAAATCGGTTGAGCAGTTTAATAGTTATAAGAGGGTCACATACATCCACACATACATACAGACATACGGACATCATCGTAGAAATGTTCGGGGAAGCTTCCTCGACCCTCAGAACGTCGAGATCTGTTGAGAACTCGATTTTTGCAAAATGGGGTGAAACCAATATCTTCCCGATTTTTAGAAAATTTTCCATTTTCTTAGCGGGAAGTTAAAAAGTTAATTTTTTACTTGGGTGGCTTATGTTGCGTCAGTCAAATATATAATTCTATTTAAAAACAAGAAAAATCTTTAACTTTGCACTGAAGCTATAATACAATTTCAAATACAGAATATTTCTCACAAGAATTTGATTCGCAGCTTTATGCTATAGTGACTTGATCTGAACTATTACTTAGGAGATTAACCGTTGCCTTGTGTTCATGCTACTTCTAATCCCGCGACGTTTTTACAACTAAGCTCACAACCACCGTACAACATCATACCATACAACATAACACAATGCAATATCATACACCACCTACAGCACACCATATCACTCACCAACACAACCATATACAATTAACCAACCACATTATACACCTACACTATACACCCGCACTGCAACCACCGTTTTTTCCACCACCCGAATGATCAAAAGGGACCAGTCAGACCGGGATGGGCACTCTTTTCGATTTCATCCATGACCTATAAGGTTCTATATTAAAACGTTCCCGTAGAGTGATTTTCGTCGCATAAAATAAAAGTGAAATTATAAATTGGAAGTGTATTATAAATTATTTAAAACCACAAATATAAGAAAGTGAACTTTTTATATTATAAAGTATTATCAAAAAATATATTATATAATACTAACGTTTAAAAAATTAATTAAAAAGTTTTTCACTAAAAGTAGTGCAATAGTAAAAGTGAAGATAACACCGCACTCAAGGTGAAAAAATAAGTGAAGTCAACATCTTGGAAAATAGTCCATGCCAAGTGTACTGAATATATCTCGTCAAATAAAAAAGTTATCCATACAAGGACATTTATCAAGGTCTCACAATACAATATAAAAAATTTAAATAAAAATATTTAAATTGGATATCCATATTATATTATAATATATATTTTACAATTTTATTAAATTGTTTTTTTTTTTTGTTGTAAATAAGTGGCAGCCTTCTTCAAAAATATATATTCAATAATATCATAAACATGTGCAGATTGACACTTATGTATATTAATTTGTTCCTCAAAATGTTGAAAAAAGTAGGATTCTGTTATTTTGTAGGTTTATTTTGGTTCTCCGTGGAATCATGCAAAAATTTCTTTTAGTGGAAATGAGAACACCTGTTTCTTTGACCACTGTTCACTTAAATTTTCTAAACTTTGTTTGTCTCATTACAATTTTTGGACGGATTCTTCAAATTATTTTTCGTCTAATTCGAAAACTTCAGTGGGTTGGTTGTATTTTATGAGAGAAGTTTCCTTGGCAGCATTGTTTTCAAAGATTCGTTTAGCTACCGAATCGCTAAGTTTGGACAGCCTTTTTGAGCTTTTATTGAAAGTGAGATCAAGCGCAGCACCTATCTACGTACGTAGCTGATGATGTTTGTTCCATAAATCATCACATAAATTATATAAGGAAATAATATAACTGTACTGAATTTTTAGTTAAGTTTGAAAATAAGTAATATCAAATATTCTATTTTGACATTCTAAACCTAATTTATTGTTTTAGATGTGCGACTTTGACAAATATTAAAAATCCGCCTAAAGGTAGGCAACACTTCATTTCTTTACTCTTTTTATATGTAAATTAAAGCACTGACTGCAGTTGCATTGAGTTAGAATATTTTGGAAGAAGGTTGAAAGAGATGAAGGTAACATTTCCGGCATGAGCGAAGAGTTGCCTTTCTTTACAAGGAGTTGTCTATGTATTTTTCACAAAAATATTATGTTTAAAGTTCTTTAAATAAAAAAACAACGGTCCTTGCATTACTGAAAATTTGCTCAAAAATCACACACAATAAAAAATCTTGTAAATCCCGTGGCTGAAATTTGCGACATAAATTAGAGAGCAATTTCTGCGTCTGATTCAATGAAAAATATTTTTTTCCATTATTTGAATTATAAAAAAGAAGAATGTGAATATAATGAACACTTTGTGTGCCAACAGTGCTGTTTATGGGAGTACTTTTGCGGTGAGTATAAACAACTACTATGTACATTAGAAAACAGTGTTATTGTGTTAGAAGTTGTTTATAAAAATATTTATTTCCTAAAAACAAGCAAACAATTAGAAACCTTAACCATTTCATTAACATTATATACGTTTTTTGATTATTTGATAGATTTTTTATTTAATACTTTTTTTTTAATTCTAAAATCTTTACACCTATACGTTTAAAAGCAATTACAGAAAATTCCAACTCCCAAGTTCATACAAACACGTGCACTATTTGGAACATAAATAATTCAGCATACAAGCCAGCCACTGCGTATGATGAACTTAAGCAGCGAAGCGAACAATTGACTTGCCCTAAGGTATTGGATAAACTAGACAGCGCATGTATTTCGAAATCAAAAATAATGTCAACAGCTGCAAAGCGAAACCATAAAGACAGAAGACAACATAATTTAGGCAGAGTTCATTGGAAGAAAGCGAAGCCAACTGAAGGTTGCTCATACGACGCACATACGTGTGTTTGCTTTAAACGAATTAGCTTTTGTTTCAGGTGTTTATAAAATACTTTTAGCACATAAGAATGCAGTTATCTGCGATAAAAAATACAATTGAAATTATGTATAAATACCCAGTCTTCCGTTGAAGATTTACCGTAACAAAAACTGGTCAATAATTCCCACAAATCAACTTAAGCACTTTCGCCTTTGTTTGCTAATGATAGCACTTTACAAACAATAAATTCCTCTAATAAAATAACAAACATAAAATAAGTATATAAGCTATTTTAGGAAAAGAGAAAAAGTACAGTCGATTTAAAGTGTTTTTATTTGCGATTTACAAAGCGCATTGTGATAAGTGCAAGCATGTTGGATTTACATTTGTAATTCTAGGAATTTTTAAAGGTCTTTGGCATGCTTATGTCGCGTGGGGAATAGATAGTGGTCTTACATATTGTAGGATTGTGCACATTTTCTGAGTATTCGTTTAACTCAGCTTAATCGATTTTTATTATTATTATTTTTTAGTTAACTATGTTATCTATACGCTTATATGTTGTATATACGTTAGGGTGGAGCGAAAAAAATAAAATCTGTAGATTATAAAAAAAGAAAATTTTTGGACAAAAAAAAATTTTTTTTTAACATCTAGAGGGCCATTTTTAAAGTAAATTTCTGGACAAGAAAAAATTATTTTTGATTTAAACTCTTTACATTTATACAAAAATTAGAGAATGTGACGGTTTTTAACTATTTGTTTTAACGCTTAGGGAAAGCATATCGTCTAAGACTTTTCTTGAAACTCCAATAATGATCACAAAAATTGTTTTTAAGTTGATAACTTTTAGTTGGCCAAAAAAAACGCCTCTCCACAGCTTCTAGAACACTTATCAAAATTTTTTTACGAAATAAAAATTTTAACTCGGAAATTTACTTTAAAACTGAGCCGCCTCTATAGGCCAAAAAAAATTTTTTTTATAAAAAAACTGTTACAAAGAATTTTGTTTTTTTATAATTTACAAATCTTACCCTCAAGCTAAGCAAAAAAAAAATTTTTTCGCTCCCCCCTAATACATATGTATGTCAACTATATATCACTACTGTTGAATAATTCAATAAGATATGAATATGTTGGTAATTAATTTAAAAAAAAAATTAATTAAAATATACTTTTTAATTTTTTAAAATAAATTTTAATCTCAACCGTATAGTTTTTTATTTTTTATTACAATAAATTTTTTCAGTAAAGTGTTGCCACCTATTTTAACTGCGAAAGAAACTAAAAATTATGAAGATTAAAGATTTCACTTCCAAAGTTTTTTGAAGAAATATTATAAATTTATGAAGTCAGCTGATTAAATGTTGGCAATCTTACAAATATTTGACCTAAAGTTTTGGAAGCAGATAAATTCGTATCAGATTAGCTCCCTCATTTATCATCATCTTTTAAGCCCTTCAATTCCGACACTGCTTTGTATGATGTAGTGTCATGGCTGGAGACAGCGCTATTGCAAAAGGATTTTGCAGTGGGCACCTTTCTCGACATCGAGGGGGCCTTCAATAATGTGCGGCCAGAGGCAGTGGTTAATGCCCTCGAAAAGTTTGAAGTGGAATCGAACCTCAAACACCTCATTTTCAGTCTTCTTTGCGACAGAACTGTCGTAGCGGAGTGGGGTAGTGCCAAGTCAACCAGAAAGGTAAATAGGGGAACTCCGCAAGGAGGAGTACTCTCCCCTCTGCTCTGGATCTTGGTGGTAAACGACCTACTTATAGAACTCGAGGAGCAAGGCTGTCGAGTGATAGCCTATGCTGATGATGTGGTTCTTATGGTTAAAGGTAAATTCCTGAATACCGTCTATGAGCTCACCGAAGGGTACCTAAACGTGGTATCCAACTGGGCAAACAGAAGCGGCCTAGCCGTCAACCCAAGTAAAACCGAAATGGTTTTATTCACTAAGAGGTATAAGATCCCAAATGTGCCTCTCCCCTCCTTCGGGGGTTCACGTCTTCAACCTGTTGATAAGGTGAAATACCTAGGGCTCATCCTGGATAGAAAGCTTTCTTGGAGGACGAACATCGAGGAGAGAGTCAAGAAGGCATCGGTCGCCTTATACTGCTGCAGTTGAGCTATAGGGAAAAGGTGGGGACTCTCACCACAGGTGGTGTTCTGGCTCTACGAAACCGTAGTCAAGCCAATACTGTTCTATGGTGTGTTCGTCTGGTGGAAGGCGCTCAAAAAGACTACCCTGGCTAAAAAGCTTGAGCGAGTCCAAAGAGCGGCGCTCATCGGAATCTCCGGTGCACGGCGAACCACACCAACGATAGCTCTCAACGCTATATTAAATATAGCACCCGTGGACATTGCAGGTAGGTGCATTGCTGCGAGGTGTGCTATTAGGCTCAGAGAAGCATGGCTTGTGAAGAGGTCCGAACAAGGACACGCCGCAATTCTCTCCTCCTTCACCTGCATTCCTGAAAATTTGGATCACTGCGTCACAGCGGCCTCTCGAGGCGGCTTTTTCTCTGCTCATATCCCGACGAGGGAGATGTGGAGGGGAAGAAGCCGCTGGAGAAGAGGCGCGGTGAGTTTTTTCACGGATGGGTCGAAGCTAGGAGGGAAAGTTGGAGGGGGGGTTTTCTGTAAAGAGCTCTCCGTCAATCTTTGCTTCAGGCTACCGGACCACTGTAGCGTTTTTCAGGCGGAAGTGGCCGCGATCAAGGTGGCGGTAGAAGTACTGTTACGTAGTGTAGCTTCGTTTAGAGAGGTGAGCATTCACTCCGACAGCAGAGCGGCAATACAAGCCCTGAGTGCGCGAACCGTGCAATCAAAGCTAATCAAGGAGTGTCTGTCCTCGCTAGAATTAGCATCAGGCTACTTCAATATCAGGCTCGTTTGGGTGCCTGGTCACAGCGGATTCGCTGGGAATTGCAAGGCCGATGAGCTGGCCAGGGGGGGTACCCTTGCCCCGCTCACATCGGAATGGGATCGAGTTGGTTCTCCACTAACGTCTTGCATTCTCGCTCTGGACCAATGGACCTCGCAGGAGCTCAGCAGACGCTGGTCGGCGAACAAAGAACAAAGTTCACCTCGCCGCCATGGTAGGAGTTCTCACTGGGCACTGTCCAATGTTAACTCATGCGGTGCGGCTTAGAATACTACCCGATGGCAGTTGTCAAAGCTGTATGGAGGAGGGTGAAGTGGAAACATCCCGGCACTTTCTCCTCCATTGTCCGGCTTTTGCTAGGTTGAGATTGAAACATCTCGGCAATCATACTTTTGGCGGTCCAGAAGATCTGGCCGAAACAGATATTGGCCGTCTCAACAAGTTTGTCATAGACACAAAGCGCTTTGTCGACATGTAACGGTCTATTGATCCGGCTCATAGGAGTTTTGGGTACCACAACGGACTGGCGTTTAAGCTGTCCAAGTGTGATCCTTCTTAGGATCGACCCGCTAACCTAACCTAACCTAACCTAGCTCCCTCATGCCATATAATATATGTAGTATATATACATATAACATATAATATATCAAGTTAAAAACAAAAATCATTACACTGTTAATAAAAATGAAACGTAAATTTAACTTAAAAATTTTTCAAAAATATAAAAATGAAATAATATATGATACTTGCGTGTAGTGTTATTTACAATAAAACATTTAATTTTATGACTCAAATTAAATTGATCCAAATAAATTTTTTATTTTCATTGTATTTTTTTTTTTTTTTGAGAAATTTTAACAACAAAGATTCAAAACAAAAGTCGAAATACTTTTGAACAATTCAAATATAATCAATAAAACAGTTTTCCTTACCAATTATTTAATATTATTTAAAGAAATATTATTTTGGTAACAAAAGAAAAATAAATATTAAAAAAAACTGTTAGTGCCATTTTGTGCACTTGCAAATATAATTAAAAAATATTATTCAGGTTATAAATGAAAATTATGTCTCATACTTAAATTACGTATTCATTTCATTCGACACAATAGGAAAGTTATTAAAATTCCTGCCACCAGCAAAAATGTGCTCAATCATATAAATGGTTTTATTTAACAAATTTGCAAAACAGCACTTTTGTCACAGTCAAATCAAATCGAACGCCTCATAACAGCTACAACTTTCAATCCGCACATTCAACAGTATTAATGATATATCATTTGTTCAATTTCATTTACGGTTATGCACACGCTGGGCACCGCGCAGGCCACACGTAATATTCTAATATTCTAACAGTGAATTGCGAAGTATTTCCAAACTCGGTAATAACTCCCCTTTCCTACTTAGGTGCACAGATAATATTTATTATGTCCATATACTTGTCATGTAAACAAAAGTTAAAGTAATTAGGAAACCTGAAAAATTTTTATTATATTTTTTTTTTATAGAGATGAAGATTTTAATGCTTTCAAGCTGATTGATGTTAAGAAAGCCAGAAAATAAATTTTGAAGCAACCAAGTTCAGATGTACGCTATTTTTATTGCATGTAATAAATACAACTAAAATTATATACTATATTTGAATATATCAAAATTAAAAATTTTGGAAAACCCTTATGGAAAGCTTGTTGTTAGCATTCGTATCTTAAATATTTATAAATAATTGAATAATTGTTAAAATGTTGTGTAGAAAGAAATGTTTCATGCTTAAAACAGAAGGCAACTTAATCAAATTTATATTTGCTGATCAGCTATTTTGGTATTTTTAAAAAGTTGAGAAACTTCGCAAAATAATTAATTTTAATAATATTTCAATATTTTTAAATTTTATAATTTACTTGCATTTTCACGTACATTTTTTAAACATTTTTGAGTACGAATACCGCGGATGTGTTATAAAAATTCCTAAAGTCTGACTAAATTTGTGGACAGCCGCCCTCCTATAATTTCTCAATTCGTGAGTAATATTTCGAGCTGTATGAAGAATTTTATTAACACGAAGTAAGGCTTGCTCTCTTTATTGCGGGCCGATCCAAATAGACGTTCTAGTAAATATGTTTAAAACATGATTAAAAACCAAACAAAAACTCCTCAACTTTCCGATATGTGGGAAAAAATACTTAAGGTCAAAGGTCAAACAATTTTTTTTCGCGATTTTCAACGAAACGCTATAAAAGAATGCCTTTAGAAGAAAATTGTAGATGATAAAATTAACTATAAAAAACGAATGAATACATTTTTCAAAGACCCTGCGTTTCCAAGATAACACTAACTGTTTACTATTGTATTTCTTTAAAAATTTGTTTTGGTAATTTAATAATTATGGCAATCCTATTTCAACATATTCCTAAATGCTCAAAATTTAGCAAGTAAAACTTAAAATAATTAATTGAAATTATAAAATTATTTTGAAACAATTTTCAAATATGAAGCTTTGGCAATAAACGCCGAAAAAAAGTCCTCTTCTTACAATTATAAATATGTTCATAAATTTGCTATTCTTCACGCATAACAATAATGCCGTTAGGCACCTGTACACTAATTGCTAGTAACAATATAAATTAGTTAACTATAATACCCTTCACTAGTGCGTTTCTTACACCAGAAAATGGTATAAAAAGTTTTCTATCTTGATTCTTGTTTGTATGACAGCTGTATGCTTTAGTGGCCTGATCTGAATCATGACAATAATCCGTGTCAAATTTCATCAAATCATCATATCATGTCAAATAAAAAAGTTATCTATACAAAAACTTGATTTTGATCGGCCAGTTTGTATGGCAGCTATATGTTATAGTGGACCGATATCGGTTATTTCGACAAATGAGCAGCGTTTCGGGGAGTAACGAGTGTGTGTTAGATAGACATCTCAAATACTGAAGGTTATACGGATGATACTAAATTAATGGACTAAATCGACTACATATATGTGTATACATCTTTTATGGTCTTAGCCGTTTCCATCTGGGGGGTTTCAAACTTCGTGACAAATTTAATATACCCTGTTTAGGATAAAAAAAAATGCACATACGACTATTTAAATGCAACGTATTTCCACATATTTTCCCTGCACATTTTACAATTAGAATAACGTAATACAACAGTTGTGGGTAATGGCATATATGACAGCACATAAACGCTTCGCAATTTGAGCGAATGCAATTAATTTTAATACTTAGGGGTTTTCTGAGAATTTTAAAAATTAATATTTACAAACAAACATGCTGGCCGCATTCTACCAACAACGATGATGTCAAAAATTCACAAGTTTTTGCAATGCTGAATGAATGCAACAAATGAAACACAACCGTTAATATAATGTTGAAAGGGGGAAATCGTGCTTAGTGCGACATTTCAATTGGAAATCTAAAGTCGTTGCAATAATTTCATCAAACTGATGACAGATAATATAGTTTGTACTTATTTATGTCTGTATGTTAGCACTTAAGTATGCAATTTATTAATGAGTATGGCAAATGGTTTTCTCTAGAAATTCACTGGATTACCGCTAACCTCTAAAGCCTCAAGGAGTGTGTCAATGTTATCAACGATCTATGATTGCGGGTTTTCGCATTTGTCTATATGTATGTATGTGTGTATGTATTTATTTGAATGATAAAGTCATTACTCATATATTACTCTTTCATTACTGGTAATCAGCCACATGGAAACGCTATTGCATATCAGCGAGTGGAAATTCCTATGTCATAGAAAATTATTACTGTTACAGTTATGTTTAGTAAATGATTTGTATTTTCAATTTAGTTGTAATTGTGAGTCAATGTTTCTTATGCTATTAAAATTGTAGGAAAATTGTACAAAACTATTTTTTCTCTGAAATGTTGACTGAAATTAGATTGCCCTCCATAAGATTCGAGAGGCAATAATGATGCATTTACAATTGAGTTGATAATTTGTAGTAATTTCCCAAAGTAAATAATGACTTGAGGGAATATATACATTTCCAAGTCAGAAAAAATTTGTTTTTTTTTAAATTTTTTTAAGAGGCAATTTATTTAATATATTGTATAAGTACAAATAATGAGCATTTACAATATTTTATGTACTTTAATAATCGAAGATTCATTATGAAAAATTTTGGATTCCCTTGATGAGCTACGGAATCTCCAGGCGTACATCCGAGTATAGGTGTCTGGCGGTTAATTTTTCTGCTTATTTGATATAGGTATAATCCAAAATGCTCAAAAATCGTATTTCTTATATTATTACCTGAAAAATATATTTAAGAAGATCGTGGTAAATTTTCACATTGAACAGTTTCGCCGTTTTGGAGAAAGTCGATAAGCGAGACTCTGAAGCAGCGTTTCGAGAAAAACGCGTTTAAAGTTTTGGGAGCCTATTACACTAAGCTAAATTTATTCTCACAAATACGCTCATATCTCCAAAGCTTTTTGTCGCATCAACTTAAAATTTTCGGAAAATATTTTCAAAAATATGTATATACATTCGATACATGTATGTACTATACTATTATATATATATATATATAAAAGAAAAATTCGTTTTTTTGAAAATTTTGGGGTAGATATAACACTTTACGGGGTGAGGTATTAAAAAAAATTATTAAAATTTATTCTATTAATCGGTTTTTTGAAAATTCTTCTCTGGCCGTCATCCTGACAGACGGACCCAGTTTTTCCAAAGTTACCAAAGTTATATAATTATATATAGTTTAATGTCAACAGGAAGGACAGGGATTCCCAAATTCGGTTTAAAAGGTTTGTGGAAAGAACCAACAGTGTTGACCATGTTTTAATAAGAGTAGTTGAACATATGGCGTACTATTATATTTCTATTTTGAAATCTTTGTGGTATACATCTATTGTGAAGACAAGTCATTTTAACACTTTCAAAATGGCGTCATATAGGAAGTGTGCATGGTTGAAGACCAATTTCGCGCACCTTTAAACTATATAAGGGGAAAGGAGTTAGAATGTTATGAATCACATTTAGTTCAAATCTATCGAGTAGTTTACGAGTTATGAAACTTGAACTAAAAGTAGATGCAATCTGTTTTCAAATTAAGCCCATCCTAAATAAAATTTTGCAAGATCTTCTTGTCATAATGTTTTTAAAATGCTGTAAGAAAAGTCTGGAATAATTTTTTCGCCGGCATTAACACATATAATATCTACAGGATGTCGGACGGACCTCGTATTGTCTCGTAACCCTGATCATTTGTATATATATATATATATATTTATAACTCTATATCTATATCGATTAGTTTTAGGTGATAAAAACAACCGTTAGCTGAACAAAACTTTTATACTCTGTAGCAACATGTTGACTTTTATTTGTTGGGAGAGATTTAATGAAATACTTTTTTTTACTATTTTCGATTAAATTGTTTTAAAATTATTTCCTCGCATCTTAATAGCTATACTAGACTTAGCTAGGCTATACTTTTAACCAAATATGAAAACATATATAAATAACATGGCATCCATCCAATATCCAATACGGTTAAATGGTAACTATTCAACTCTCCTAAAGCTAAAAATAAAACATGTATTAGAGAATTCTTTAGAAAAGTAATACGAAATTCTCAAAAATTCTAACATCAATATTAATTTAGTATGCAGGATTTGTAGCAAAAGGGTAAACTAAAATAAATCTTTAATATTTGGCTTTTATAGCTACCACATTTGAATATATTGGCAGGGCTTAAAATCCCTGCACAATCTCAGACAATCGAAAAATCTTTGGTAAATTATAGAAATAATACCCCTGTGACTGTGTATGTATGGTGTATATATGCAATATTTTACGCAAACAAATGAAACCCAGAATAATTGCTTCATAGTAAATATTACTTAGTCTTTGATCTTAACCTTTTCAGACATGCCAACTGCTCAAATGGATTTATCTGATGATTTGTATTTCTTTCATTAAGTCTTTAGTTGCTTGTTGGTCATTTCCGGTCAAATTGTGTATATTTATATCGCAATAATATGTATATAAACACATCCTTATATATGTAACGCTAAAACTTCCTTTTTTTATTTTATTGCTCATTCTTTCCAATTTACGTGTTTATATATGTACATAGACATGTTTGGTTTCAAATGTGTTATTTTTTTCTCAGAACTGTAGCGTAACACAACTTTTTTATCTTGTGCGTTAAGTATTGAAATATTGTTCATGTGTTTTATTTTTCTTATTGCAGCCTTGAGAAACCATTGAAGACTACTGCATGATTTTTTATGGATCGTGCGAATAAGAAATATAACCTCAAACTTAGAATTATTGCCACCATAATCTCAAGATATACTCGTTTTACCCTGAACAGGGTATATTAAGTTTGCCACGAAGTTTGTACCTTATACAATATATAGATATCGTTATATTGTATATATATTGTATATATATATATATATATATAAATATATATTATAGTTACATTTTCACAACGGGTCAAACTTGTAACAGAACTTATGGCAGGAATAAGTATATACGAGTATGGCATATGCATATTTGTATATATTTGTATTTTTTAACAACAAAGCGAGTGTGTAAAGTAGTGGCGAATCCAAAACGCTTATTATTAAATATATTTGCCATTTATAAGCGTTTTTTTTTACTATTTTTGTGTTACATAAGCAATTGGACTGTAGCAGTTTTAAAATATTATAGGCACAGATTTTTATTAATAACAATATCAAACTTTTATAGTTTGTTGTAAAAACGTCTATCAAAAGTAGTATTTATTTATAATAGCCTATTAGGTAATTATGATTATTTGTAAATATTATTGTTTATTAAATTAATTATTTTATGGTGCTGTTTTAAAAATATTATAGGCTAGTAAATTATTTATTTTTTTTAGTAATAAATTCCTCAGCATTTTGTTAATATTTTAACAAGTTAGGTTTACATTACATAAATACATATGTACATAAGTTTAATTACTTCAAAGTGCAAAGGGGCTTTAATTAACAAAAAACAAGTTAGGTTTAAATAACATAAAGACATAAGTACTTTAGTTTAATTACTTCAAAATGTAAAGGGCCTTTAATTAACTTAAAAATAATAATATATAATATAAAGTAATCTCCACTTAGGGCAGTTAGTAAGGTCTCTTAATGACTAGTAAAATGTTATTGCATTAAATCAACTGCGCAGATCCTTAACGATGGTGTAAAAAAATTGCATTGAAAACATTGAAAAATCGATTTTTTGTTTTGCATACACATACAAGTATATCGAATGCACATATCCTAAAATTTGATAAGTGTTGTTCTCGATTGTTTCCAAAGTCGGTGAGACAAATTTCTCGGCAACGGCAGAACCGATCGACTTAAAATTTTAAAGGTAATTTTTTAAATGTCAGGCAATGATAGAATTAATAAAATTTTTGATAATAATTTTGATTTCTAAGCCACTTCGAAGTGTAATTTTTTGTTTTACAAAATCGCTATTTTGTCAAAAATCAAACTTTTAACTAGTTCTCCGATCACTATCTGTATTTATCATGTCATATTATGTAGTAGTAAATTTTTGTGATTTTTGAACTTGGATTTTCCTCAACGTCAGACACCTTTTGTTTGCCGGTTGTTTTAGAGAACAGCTACATTCAGTGTTTCACCAAGGCAAGTATCTACAAAATTTATATCTGTCAAGTAACTTTTAGAAATATTAATATTCAAGTCTTTCAAGGTACAACGAAATATATTTAAGTCAGAGAGCCATTGAGTAACACGGCAAGTCTTTTTCAATACCAACAGAAAACGGTTTCGAACGACAAATAATTTTAACTAATCTTAAAGAGTTTATTTGGCAATTGAGTCAAAAAAAAAAAAGACAATCTAACAATAAGTAGTTATAAATATAATAATGCTTTAATTACTGTGCCATTTCTTTTTACTCCAAATTTCTTTGACACCAAATTTTAATGCGATAAGCTATTTTATTTATGCGCTGTGCTGACATTTTGAACTTCAGGCAAGCAGACGACATAACTTAGCTGTTTTATTTTGTTTTAGTTGCGACTGCGCCAAATTCAAGCTAATTGCTAAGCGAATAAAATTTCGGGAATCTCTACGTATGCATATATAAACATGTAAATACATAATTACCTCACAGTGGTAGCGTGTTGTTCCCCAAGGGTTAAAACGTGTTACTTCATAAGCGGATGATGATAATAATGAAAAATATTAAACTAGTGAATCAGCTGTATCGTCAGTCAATATTGTGGCAGTGGGTGTGCAAGAATGTAACTTTATATACGGTGAGAATGAGACATCGTCGAACAAAACTTAAAGCGCGTTATTCTCGACTGTTTTCAAAGTCGGTATATAAGTATAATTCATTTAAGAAGTGTACAAAAAGATATCGAATTTGAATAGATATTTAAAACGTAAAAAAAAAAGTTTCAGTCTTGCAACACTTTGAAAAATGTCTAATGGTCATGTTTGAAATGGCTACAAGTGGAAAAATTACTAATACATGTGATCAAGTATGACCCGAACTAACTTCACGACCTTTACCTAATGCTTTGTGTCACTCAAATACTTATGTTCGTGGTAAAGTAGATTCCCAAAGCACTTTTGCAACATATTCAAGGATTTCGTAGCCGTCATTGGAATTCAATAAAAATTACAGCAACGAGTTTTAAATCGCCAGGCAAGTTTTTCGCGTCGTTAGCAAAAAGAAATTAAACAACATTTATCGAGGACCAAATGAAATGCACCGAACAATTTTTATATGAAGGAGCAGCAGTTAATCCATATTTCGGATGTATACCATTTGCATTTGAAAAAATGTATTCGAATTAATGGAAAAGTGTATTAATCAACTGCAAGGAAAATTAACGGCAACACTCGTAAGTGAAATAAATATAAATTTAGTTAGGAAAAAAGTCTTCCTCTTTCTTTTTAGTAAAGTTACTTTTATCGAAACTTAAAACTCCAATCAAAGTTCAAAGTCACCCCTATTGGAGTCAGAGCATTCCGATGGGTTCAAAATTGCTTTGTCCAGGCAAAATTATGGTTATATAAGGTTCTATAATATAAAGATGAGTTTTTGAGTGAAGAGTTTTTGTATTTCTAAGAACTAAGTTATTTTAGTCATTAAAAAGGTTCTCATTCTTTTGTTTGAGTAAATTTACATTTATCAAGTCAACACAAAGCTCACATTATAATTGCTAAAAATATTCGTAAAGCACTGGAATACCTATCATCCAGAGGGCTTAAAAACTTTTGTCGAGTATTGATAAAAAAAGCAGCATTGTAATACAGATTTAAAAAAAAAAAAATGTTATTCCAATTCATTCGATATTTAAAATATCTTAAGCTGGTCGATTTCCTTATGATGTCACACCTTTTATTTTTGGCGTAAGAACTAAATACTGTAGAAAACCCGTTATTTCCTGACTGAAAATTCTAAAATAAGTTTTGAAGAGTTCGTTAAAGAGACTGAATGACAATCTGAACTTTCTCTATTACTTACACAAACAGAACCGAAATGTGTTTTTTTAATACGCTGAACAGGGTAGATCTAGCTTGCTTATAAAGTATATATATAAATGATCAGCGAAATGAGCTGTGTCGATTCAACGATGTTCGTCTGTACATCTGTATATACCCTAAGGTTTCGAGAGATCGACCTGAAATTTTGCACACATCCTTTTCTCGTCAAGAAGACTTATGAGCCTGAATTGCCGATATCGGACTACAATAGCACATACAAGTAGCTGCTATACAAACTGATTGATCCAAATCGAGTCCATGTATTGAAAACTTTTTTTTTGTTTATCAAAAAGCGTGTTTTATCGAAAAGTAAATAAAAATTAATGCTTAATTTTATATAAGAACACAATGAAGTTACACATTTGGAAAATAAAATCCGAAAAAGCACAAAATTTAGCAAATTTATGCGCCCACCACTCTTTGCTGCTTCATTACATTCTAGTTTTGTACAGCAAACAAATTTCCTAAGTTTCCATATGCTGTACAAATAAACCGCGCGTTGACAGCTCGGCAGACACCAGTGACCATTGGTGGCGACACCTTGAACCTCACACAACGCCAAACGGTCGCTGAACCAATTAAGTGCCGCTTTAATGAGCATTCGAGTATAGACTAAAGTAGGCTCACTGCCCTGTCAACGAATCAAACAACAACACATACACACACATATATATATGCACACATAACTGAAAGTAGTTGCACTTACCGCAGCATAAGCGTGTATTTGCTATTTTTTGTTGCTTTTTTGCGTGCCAAAATAATCAGTGCCAATAAATTGCCAATAACGCCGAGCAACAGCACAATGCCGCTGAATAAGAAGCGGCGTCGATTGTGATAGAGCGCCAACGGTTGAGCCACAATGCTGGGCGCTGCAGTCGAGCTGACATTCCAGGCGAAATCGCCGGCCGCTGTCACAGCCTCGGTATCGAGCGAAATCAAAGATAGAACGCTGGTATTCGACATATCAGTTATTTGTAATAGTTATTATTATTATTTGTTGTTATTGTTTTATTTCTTTTGTGTTTGTATAGTTTTTGTTTATTTATAACATTTTTGTTTTTGCTTGTCTGACAAAAATGCGCCGCAAAAGCAGATGTGTCTGTTCTCAACCGGGCGTATACTTAATATATAGTTTACTCTCACTTAAATTGCTTTTAAAAAATTGTGTACATTAATCGTTGTTGGCGTTATATTGGTTTTTGTATGGCAACAACAACAAAGTATACCGACGCAAAACACAAAACGTTCAACTGCGGTGAACGATTACCTTTGCGCCAACGGAGAAAATATTAATTCACAACAACTTAATTGTTGTTGTTGTTAAATATCTTTATCTAGTTTTTTCTGTATTTTTCTGCAAATTGTATTTAATTTTTCTACAATTATATTTTTTTAATTTTTTCTAGTTTGTATGTTATTTTTTTCTGTTTTTATTTTTGTTGCTGTTTTTTTTTTAATTACATTAGTTGTTGTTATTGCTATTGCGCATAAAACATTCAAATCCACTTAAATGCCAAATAGCTTAAAAATAATTTATTAGCTGTTTTATCGAAGCAGCTGCTAATGTTGCGTTGCACTGTTGGAAGCTACTGGTGCAAGCAAAAGTAAACAAGTTTCGAATTACTTTTCTGCTGCGTTTGGGTTTTTCTAAGTCAAAATAAAAACATCTTAAGCCAATTGCACTAAATTATTTCTCAAACTGATTTGTATATGCTTATATATTTATAAGTAAGCAGTCCGACTCAACTTTTTGATTTCGAAATTTTTTCTTTAATTTTTAAAATAAATATTTTTCCAATTTTCACCAATAAAAAATTTTCAATAATTAAAAATCAAAATTTGCATTTTTCCAAAAATATTATATTTATTTTTACGCAACAAAAACTTCAACTTTGCCTAAACGCACCTCAAATGCTTGTTGTAAACAATTCACTTAAACTGCTGTGTTTTGCGCACTTGAAATTTTTTACAACCAATCGTTAGCGCGGCTCGTGGCGTACTGTCCGAGCGTGTGCCACTGGAATGCCGTAACTGCCGGTAGCGGTAAGCATTAAAGCTGCTGGAGCTAATGCGACAGCAACAGCGATAACAGCAACGCCGAACGCGAACGCAGCGCCAACTTGATGCCGAAATGTTCAGACGAAGCTCAGCCAACAGTGATAACGTGTACGAGCGCGTGGTTGTGAAGCGAAGTTGCTGCGCTGCTTGGACGCTCGTGTTGTGCCGCTGGCGTTGACGTCGATTACTATGTATTGTGGTGAGACAATGTTTTGTTGCTTTTTTTGTAATTTTGCCGGTAGTGTCACGAGGTGTGTTCCCTCAATTATAATTAATATTCACTTTGTAGTCGCAATTGCCACGAGAATTATAAAACTTATAGTTATTTTTGAGATAATGAATTTTATGTAACCAAGAATAGAATAGAAGATGGAAGACTCGATTTATTATGTTCTACTTTTCATTGATTTTGGCCGAGCTAAAATATTCAACAGTTCAAAATATCTGCTAAGGTTCACTGCGTTCTTTCCGGCGTAGAGTAAATCTTCTTTGTTCAGTAGACATGACCTAACTAAGTGCTAAGAAGTTCGACATAGTCACAGTATCCACTTCCAGAAACTTGCGAGTACTGAGTTATTAATAAAATTCCTTACTAGTTCTTCTTCCCATACTCTCCTTATCTTTTTCTTGATTAAACCTTTAAATTTAGCTGAGCCACCATTAGCGCTTTAGATGTTTCTTGATTAAACAGGTTTGCCCCAATTCCAAAACCAAGTGAAGAAAATTCATTCACTACTTTCTTTCTCTTTTACTAACAGAATTATTGTATATCGAAGGAATCGACCTAGAAGACCAACGAATATAACTTAGCCCCTGAGAACGGTTCTCTTTGTCAAAGTCATAAATGTTAAAATAAATAAAACTATTTCACGTTGCTATGCGATAGTATATTAACACAGGCATTAAAAAAGATTTATGAAGTGTTAGTATTGTTCATCCAGGAATCAGCTTTCAAAAGTATATGGTTTTAAAACCTTCTCCTTGTTTTCCCCGCAGTTTTAAAGAGAGGCAGATTTTGAGTGAAAAACGAGTACGCTTCACGAACAAACTGAATAAAGGCCCTTAGACTCATTTTGACTCGTCATCAGTAAGAGGTTTGATGAATGTAGGCTTCTCAGCTGCATGTCTAGCATGTCTTTTGTGACCTCTACTCGATTTCATTTCTGCAAAAGATTCAGTTATTTTTGTACAAGTCTAGCATCTTGAAACGCTTCATAACTAAAACATTAACCAAAATGTGTTGAGTCGATCCATAAGAGAAATTAAGAACCGCTGCTATCTTTTTATACTCTCGCAACCTGTTGCTACAGAGTATAATAGTTTTGTTCACCTAACGGTTGTTTGTATCACCTAAAACTAATCGAGTTAGATATAGGGTTATAGGTATATATAAATGATCAGGATGCAGAGACGAGTTGAAATCCGGGTGACTGTCTGTCCGTACGTCCGTCCGTCCGTGCAAGCTCTAACTTGAGTAAAAATTGAGATATACTTGGTAGACATGTTTCTTGGTACCGTGAGACGGTTGCTATTGCAGATGGGCGTAATTGGACCACTGCCACGCCCACAAAACGCCATTAATCAAAAACAAATAAATTGCCAAAACTAAGCTCCGCAATAAGATACAAACCGCGTTCAAAATTAGACAGTGGGCGTGGCACCGCCCACTTTTAGGTGAAAACCCATATCTTGACATCTGCTTAACCAATTTCAACAAAATTCGGTACATAACGTTCTTCTCTTCTTCTAATCTTCTTATTCCTATGTTATAGTGCGAAAATGGGCGAAATCGGATTACAACCACGCCTATTTCCCATATAACACCATTTTAAATTCCATCTGATTCTTTCACTTTCCAGTATGCAAATCAAGCAACAATGATTGTATCGGGGTGAAACTTTGCGTGAATAATGCTGTGTTTAAAGTATGCCACCTTGTGACCAAAAATTGTTTAAATCGAACCAAAACTGTTCAAGCCCCTAAGTACTAAATATGTAGACCCCCTTCCACCGAAAATATCAGTAAATCCACAAAAAAATCTCAAACGAGTATACCATTTGACTTTGCGAGAGTATAAAATGTTCGGTTACATGCGAACTTAGCCCTTCCTTACTTGTTGGATACTAATGTCATTAATAGCGGTAGTTGGACGACTCGCATGAGGCTAGCTTTCGAATATGTTATTTTTGAGACTCATAAAGACCTCCATATTTTAATTCCTAACTACTAAATATGTGGACCCCAGTGCCTATAGTTGACCTTCTACCGAAAATATCAGTCAATCCACAAAGAAATCTCAAACGAGTATACCATTTGACTTTGCGAGAGTATAAAATGTTCGGTTACATCCGAACTTAGCCCTTCCTTACTTGTTGGATACTAATGTCATTAATAGAGGTAGTTAGACGACTCGCATGAGGCTAGCTTTCGAATATGTTATTTTTGAGACTCATAAAGACCTCCATATTTTAACCAATTTTCACAAAATATTTAATTTCAGAACAAAAAAAAATTCTGACACAAGCATTCGAAGTGTGACGTCTTCTGCTCCTAGTCTACACTTTCCTAATAAGGTTCACTTGAATATGTTTATATACAGTTATTTGTATAAATCTCTAGACCACATTGCTTTGTGCATAAATTTTGACAGATTTCAGCTTTTTATGAACGTCCAATTTGTCGCTGTTGATATAAAAACACAGTAAAAACAGTAGTTTTGCCAAACAAGCGCCAGACAAAAGAGCAAAAATCGACAGAAAAAGTGTGCAGAGAAAAGGCCGGTCGGCCGGCAAATTTGTGAGCTCATTTATATTTAGAAGCGTATGCAATCATTGATATGCGTCAGTATTTACATACCTACAATAAAAGTGCGTGATATTTAATTCATATGAAAGCACACAAATATTAACGAATATATATACATATGTAGTTATATATAAATATTTCCAGCAATTCGCTTATGCCTGTAAGGTACAAGCGTTGTGTAAGTGTAGACGTTTATCTTAATTTCATTTGATATTTGAGCCTATTTATGTTCTCACAGTGTGTGACACGACTGCGTGTAACCCATTTCGAACCCTTGTCAATGTTGTCCATGTTAACTGTAGGTAATATGTGGTTGTGGCTTTTTGCTGTCACTGCTGCAGTTGATGGTTTGCTATAGAAGCTAATTAATAGAAATTATTTTAGAAATGTATGCTTATAAATACCATGTATACTCCTATAGGTGAGAAAGTTTAATTCTGATAAATAAGGTCAGCCACGGACTAGGTTTTCTTGCAACAAACCTCAGAAGCAATACTAAATGCGCTTAAATTCATAGACAACGCCAATATTTTTTGTATAAACGTGACATAAACGCCTACTGCTATGCTATGACAGGTTTTGACGAGACCTTGTGGTGAAATTTAGTATTCGGAACTTATACTAGTAGGTGTGTTGCCTTTTCAGCGCCGGTTTTTACGCTCAAGAATTTAGAAGGTAAAAAGCTTTTAACGGAATAATTGGCTCTATAGATGTTTAAAAATCCCTTCCTCTCAATACATTCCATATTCAAATCAGTACAATCCGATTTCTTGTTAGAATATTGGTACAATGTCCACGACAGTCGCACCTATATAGGCTATATAGCCGGATCAATAACCAGATATTCGGTCGAACCTTTCCATGGCTGGATCACTATGTCGAAATCCTTCTGATCAAATTTGATCCGGACAGCCTAAAAACACGCATTTATACTACACCACATTAATTGTATTTTAATACAAATCGTTATTAGCTATATTCCTCGTCGTTCTTGCAAACATTTTAGCTCTTTTGGCACGAATATAGCATTGAATCGCTACATAACCAAAACATTAACCAAAACGGATTGAATCGATCCATAAAATATTTTGATATTTTTTTGATGCCAACACGACCATTTTCTGCATTGTTTTTTAACCTTTTTCGATATAAACGCCATTAACAGAGGCGGATAGACGACACGCATGAGACTAGTTTCATTCAATCTACCAATAGGGAGGACGTGATTTTGACAGCTTGAGGCGGCCATGTTTGTTTACTGATTTGTGTAAAATCAGTGCATTCAGTAGAGTTTGTCATTTCATCATGTCACGTTTAACTTTGGTACAACGCTTGGAAATTGTTTAAGATTAATACGCAAATTCACGTTCGTGTAGTTCCAATCTGGGAAAAAATGTTTGTCGATTTGCTTTGCATGCGGAGTTTAAATAGATAATCCGGATAATTTTTGATGAGATCGCCTAAATATTACAAGTTAGAGTAGCACATTGGTAGACTTCACTTAATTTCTCCAAGGGTTGATCAACCTCTTTACAGCATTATAGAAACAGTACATATTTCGTTCCATTGATTTTGTTTGATGAAAAAAGCTTTTCGATGTATTTTTTGGGGGTGGTTATCAATATTAGAAAGCTTAAAAGGACGCATGAACTACTCGGAAACAATGATGTCGCCTAATACTCAGTTATCGGTACAGTCTACCGATGAATATGAATAAGATGGTAAAACATCTACGCCAAAGTTATTTTCTTATAATGAACTCAGTAATTTAATACGTGATCAAGTTACTTGTAGAAAATATCCGAACTTTGTGGGGAAAGAAGTAGATTTTGTCAAAGTTATGTCTGTTCTGGAAAGTAATCGTTAAAAAGTTTTATGTTGATAGTCGAATATTACCTTAGGTATGCATTAATTACCAAATTATGAAGAAGTTGTGCAAAAATATGCGGGAAAACTGTCAGAATGTAGGAGCAAATTTGCGTATCAAGTTGAATAATTTTGGAAATTAATGTGAGTAACAGATAGGGCGGATCCTGATTGAATCTAAAAGTGATGGCAGAATGATATCAAGGCGGTTGAGATCGTCATTTGATGGCAGATTCGTACTTGTTCCTAAAAAGAGTTTGTCACCTGGCAAACTGTAAAAGAAAAGCTGTTTTCGACCCTGGTCTCTTTGTTTACTTCGATGTTTCATGAACTGTGTTCTGCGAGATATCCCAAATCGATCTTATATCTAGGGCAACAAAACCACTGTAGATCTATGTAATTTAACGCGATTTTGTGGAGTATTGCTACTCACGTGTATTCAATTATATAATTTATTGAATACAATTAGATTTAATTCTTCACCAATTCATTGATAAAACTTCTACAAGGGGTTAAACGTATTTTAGAGCGTTTTTTTATTCGGAACATTCACTTAGCCACAGTACTCGCAATAATAATTTACTATTGTTGCATGCAAATCGAACACTCAAATGAGTACTACTCAATTCACTACCTATCTAGCGCCTCAAGAGAGGAATATGTTGCTGCAATTTTCGCCGGAAGTCATTATCACGACTCAATGTGCCTACGCATTTAACTTGCAAAGTTGCAGTTAATCAAACCGAGTGAGAATATGCGATGTGACTCGATGTTCTACCCAAAACCAATAAATATTTTAAACAACAGGGAGGCTCCACGCATATGCAAGTAGAATCGATTGCTCAAATTTTTTTTTGTTGTAATTTTTCGATTATTCTCCGCGTTTGCAAAATGCAGTGACTAATGTTCGCAATCGAATTATATTGAAATTCCTTAAATGAAATCAGAAAATATTTTCATTGCAACTGAACTAAATGTATTTTTATACACCCGCAACATGTTGCTACGGAGCAAAATTGTTGTGTTCACCTAACGGTTATCTGTAACAGCTAATACTAAACTAAAACTTAATCAAAAAGTAAGATGAATTTTTTACTAAAATGTAATTTATTTTTTCTTCCAGATTAATTTCTTCCCTTTCAAAATAATCCCGTCCGATAAAGCGCACTTTTGCAAACACTTTTTTCAGTCCACGCAACAGTCGCCATAATCTTTTTTCCAGTATATCCTTCAAGATCCTCTTCGATTCGATTTTAATCTTCTCAATTGTGTCCAAACCGTGGCGCCCTGGGGTATTGCAGATGGACGTATTCGGACCTAATCATATGCTGTGAAAATAGGTGAAATCGTAGGGTTACCAAGCCCACCTCTAATATAATTATTATGGTTATGTTGAAAATGATTAAAAATTTATTAACTCGCTAAAGATAAACATCAAAAGAATTAAGATCTTAGTAAGTATGGAAGGGGGTGGCGGCATGGATATCGATATAAAAATTAGAGAATGGGCATGGCATGATCACTGTTTAGCTGAAATCTGCTGCTATCAACTACTTGAACAATTTTGCTTTGTTACATAACATTTAACATTATACTATTAATTTTAAGTTATAGTATGTAAAAGGGGCTATAACCACGCCTACTATCCATGTATGTATCATAATACAATTTTATATTTCATCTGATATTTTCAATTTACAGTATAAACACAAAACGAGACAATGACATCATCGAAATAAAACTTTGCATGAATAGTGCCCATAAGGTATGTCATCCCTAGCATAAAAAATGTTAAAATCACTTTTAAAAATTTTTAAGCCCCCATATAACGAATATATAGACTTCAGTGCCTATAGCTAACTTTTTACTGAAAATTGTTCAATCTGTGAGATATATTCATTTAGAAAACATATATTTCAGGCAATAAATAAAAATTTTCAAACTTTGAACCGTATATATCGGTTGACTTCTTATTGTATATATCGGCCGATTAGTGAGATATTTTGTTAAAATTCAGAGAACATCTTTTCCTGGTAAAAAAATATATACCACATATATCGGTTAGCCTTCTAGGTACGTATTATATATCAATAAAATTCAAAAGTATAATAGTGTGGGGTAATGCCAAAAATTTATAAAATCGGGTCTATACATCCTTTTGCTTGCATATATGTCCTTTATATTAGAACTTCTCACTTCCGGTTGGCGTTATATGGGATATATCGGTTAATCTGTAAAATCTCTTGAAGAAATTGAGTGAGCATATAATATTGGATATACTTTAGTTTAATGCCGAAATTGTATGCAATCATTCCACGCATTATCCCAGCTTCTATACTATACTATACTACATAACATACATAGCTTTCGTTATTCCAGCAGCAAACATTTTCTCAAGCTTACATTAGTTTAATGCCAAATTTTAATGCTATATGCTCGGACCTTTCCCTAGCCCCAAATATCCGATCTTATGTTGTCCGACTATCCAGCGAACTTAGCTCCTCCTTAGTTGTGTTTTTTTTTCAATTACAGTGATTGAGTGAACAATACGATTGGCATGAACAAACAATATTATTGTTCGACGGCAGCAATTAACATGTGAATACGCATTTCGATAAATGTCCGTAAAATATAGGGATGTAAGTATGTGAGAGTGCTCATTTAATTTACATGCTGCACGCATTGTCGCAGTGGAAATATTCTGCTCATTTTGAATGAAAAAGATAAGTGGAACAAGTGAATTTCAAGCAAATTGATTTTAATGGAAAATTTTTCGCCATAAATGCGTACAGAATAGAAGAGAATTAGATGACCTTGAATTGTTGCAAATGAGAATAAGAATACAATGCTGAAAACAAAAGTTGTTTGGAAATAATTTTTTGATATTATAATAATTTACGAATGGGTGAAAAATTTGCACTGTGTATACCTAAGCAGGGCAAGGTTGCCAACATTTAAGGAATTTTTTATTTTATAATGTGATTTTTTCCTTGAAAATATGTTGTTTTGGCGAAAGATGCCATATGGAAATTCTTTATAAAATGAAATCAAGCTAAATTTGAGAAAATACATCTTTCCTGAGAGACGGCTATGATTATAAAAAAGTAAAGTTTAAGAGAAGCTAATAAATGTTCATACAGTGGTCATACAAATTTTGACAGCGCCTGCCCTTTTCTGCTATAACTTTTTGTATATATCTCTTTACGGTATCCTTAAACAGATTATTAGAATTTAAATAAATTATTGGATATTAAAAACTTATTACTAAATGATTTTGCTATATAAATATCTTCTTTCTAGTGAAATGTATTTTCATTATTGTGACTTTATGCTTACTAAAAACACTATCTCAGCTTCAAACAATTTTTAGCGATTTAAGTTTGAACGGATACGAGACTTTTTAATTCTCCCTGTCCAAATCTAAGTAATAAATTCTTCTAGCTAGATACCATATCACTTCATTGGAACATAATTTTGATGGCCGTATCAAAAAACTGGTATATGCTCGGGTAAACTGGTACCGCCTG
This sequence comes from Bactrocera oleae, assembly GCF_042242935.1. Lineage (NCBI taxonomy): Eukaryota > Metazoa > Arthropoda > Insecta > Diptera > Tephritidae > Bactrocera > Bactrocera oleae. The sequence continues at coordinate 58,942,731 of NC_091540.1, read as the reverse complement.
GGTCATTTGTTTTGATTTTGCGAGATATGAAGTTGAATTTCTATTAAGATAAATTGGATACGACAGACTAGTTGGAGCCCTAATCATTGCGTATTGTTGGCGACATAAGGTTAACTATGCTCGTGAGACTAAATTATACAAATATAATGTTTCTTTAATACGCAGTTAAAATGATGAATAAAAAATGCTTCTCAAATACAAAAAATAAAAACATTTTCAAGAGCATTTATCTTATTTTTGTGTTTTATTTGAAATAAGAGTTCCTCTAATAAAACACTGTTCATGCGACTTCTAATCCCGCGGCATTTGTACAACTAAGCGCACAACCACTGTACAACATCATACCATACAACATAACACAATGCAACATCATACACCACCTACAACACACCATATCACTCACCAACACAACCATATACAATTAACCAACCACACTATACATCCACACTATACACCCACACTGCAACCACCGTCTTTTCCACCACCCGAATGAACAAAAGGGCCAGTCAGACCGGGATGCGCTCTCTTTTCGCTTTCGTCCATGACCTATAAGGTTCTATATAAAAACGTTCCCGGCCGAGTGATTATCATCGAAGTAAAGTAGAAGTGAATTAAACAAAAACTGAAAGTGTATGACAGGTTATTTAAAACCTTAAAGCTAAGAACTTTTTAATACTATAAAGTGTCAAAAGAAAAAAAATATATTTTTACAATAATAAAGTTTAAAAAAAATTAAATAAAGAGTTTTTTACTAAAAGTAGTACAATTGTGACAAAAAGTGAGTATAACACCGCACCCAAGGTGAAAGAATAAGTGAAGTCAACAAATGGTCCTTCGAGCCTCCTTGAAAGGCACCTATCAAAAAAAAAATAAAATAAAAAAGTGAAATCTTTTCAAAACATAAGTACTAATATACATACTATACTAAGTGGTTAAATTAAATTACAACAAACGGGCGCGAAACCAACTAAAATATATATAAAAAAAAAAAAAAGACCAAAAAATTAAAAACGGGCGCGATTATAGTAAAAAATTTGAAAAATATCATAGTATTTGCAATAATTATTTTTTTTAACCGCTCAATTAATGTATTGAGAAAAAATTAAATTCGAGCACTCTTCCATCGATCTCTTAAAAACTGCCAAGAAAATTATTTATTTATTTTCGTTTCCACTTCCATCTTCACATCCACAGCCATATTAAAATATAGTAGTAGTTCAACACTAAATTCTAACTTCTATAGAATAATCAAAAAGCTTCAACGTAGTTATCCTGAATATTGAGAATATTTACCAGAAATTTCGTGTAAATGCACTAATTTGAGAAGGTTTGAGATTTGAGACTGCGATCCAATGTTTGTTAGTATTAGCTTAGGCGCCTAATTGTAGGCAACATTTTTTTATTTACTTCAATGGTCAATATAATTACTCCTTGCTGTGTATGAGTATCGAAAATACATTTTTATAGCCATAACAAAGATTTTATTTGATTTATTAATTCCTTGTGTTCATATTAATTATGTGGTACCCATGGCGTATACGTAATTTTAAATTTGAGTAATTATTATATTACTTATACGCTCCTACATTCTATTGACATTAATAGGCACATTCACGCATATGCAATACATACATAATCATAATTTGCAGTGAAGGCATACATATGTATATCTACATAACAGTAAAGTGAAATTTTGGTTTTCCCAGACAAAAGATTATTAAATTGAGGATATCTCCACATACCAGTATATAAATCATTTCTTTAGAAATTTATAAAACACACATTGGGATTTAGTTAGACACTGATCAAAAATAATTATAGCAACGCTGAAAAAGAAAAAAAAACAGTTCGTCATCGTACATGAATATGACTTATATTTTATAAGGTTTGCGATGTGGTGGTGTTACAAAATTTGTTGTAAATTTAATTTACCTTGTTCAGGGTATAACAAAATAGTAGCAAATTCCCAGGAAATTAATTCGCAAAAACTTTAAGTGTGCTAAAAGGAATTAAAATTGACCCACAAGCTAATAAAGCATAGATGACAATTTATCAAGTACAGGCAGTCGTTAATTAATTTTGCACTTTTCTCCAACTGCTTGTTCACAAGCATTTATATACATACAAATATATCATATATACTTGTACATATGTATGTGTTTGTATATATTTTTGTACTTCAAACACTTGGTCCAGCTAAGCCATCAATTAATGTCAAAATTGGTGTCATTGCATAAATTGTTACACTTGATGATAGAAATTGGTAGCTGGATTAGCAAGCTTCCAAGAAAGTCACGGATGTCTGTGTAAGTATGTGTCTGAAAATGTGTTAATAGAAAGAATTTTCTTGAAAAGAATAATGCTTAGGTCAATGTATAACGTCGGGATCATGCCCTCTATGCAGTACTTAGATTAATAGTTGTTATTTTCTTGTATGTGTGTGTGTGTGATATATTATAATACGAATTATATTTTCCAAACAAAAAACATTATATAAATAATAATATAATCAAAATAATATTTTTCCGTCTAATTTGATAAGAAAAATATTGTTATTATAAAATATAATTTTCTTAAATAAAAATTTATAATAAAACCAATATATTCCTAATAATTTTTTTTTTTAATAAAAATTATATTTTCTAAAACGGATTCATCGGTTTTCAATTAAAGAGATTTATTTGCAAAATTTTGCAAAACTTCTCCGAAGTGCCTATAAAAACTACAGCAAAACATTAATTCACTGAAAACTAAAAATAAATTAATTTTTGTATTAAAGCCGCAAATGCATGAGCGTAAAGAACACGCATCGTTACACAAAACGCTTCCGTATACATTACATTATATACCGCAAGATTTCTGCCTGGTGTATCGTTTGGGTTCATTCACTTTGTCATTGGAGTATATACTGACATACATACATACATATGCGCTTTAATAATAAGTAAACTTAAAACGAGTGTAATTTGTTTGCCCTCCTTTGCAAAGGAAATTACGCGCTCAGTCATTAACTGAAGTTTAAACTATTATGGTTAGGCTATTATGGGTTTGAATGGTTTCAGCGAACATTTATTTCATTTAATATCATGAAGAGTGGGACCATACTGTTGCAAAAGGGATAAACTCGAATATACGGAAATGTTATAATGGAATTACCTAAAAGTATTGTTTATATAAGTTCCTTTATAATAAGTATATAAGTATCGATATCGTACGATGCATTCATTGAAGATTAGTTCAAGCCTTTAGAAAATCCAATTCTCTCCTTACAACGCTGGGTAAAAAATTTTAGATAATATTTTATCAATATTGTATAATATAATTCTAATATTGAATTAATAAATTCGCAGTTGGCAACAATTGTCAAAATAACTTCTCTCATTAAAAAAAAAACGAAATAAAAATGGTTCCGATTTAAAAAACAAAAATATTTATTAATAAAACATACTTTTTTTTAGAGAAAGAAGATCGAAAAAACGTATATATCATTAGAAAGCTGAGAAAAAATAGTAAGCAATAGGCCCTCTAGCTATTTTTATAATGAAATATTTTTCCTTGCATACACAAATGTTTAAAGGTACTTTTTCGAACGTTGAAATTTTGAAAATTCATAACTACAAACTTTTTTATATTGAGTCAAAATAAAAAAAATACGTGTCCAATATTTTGCCTCAAAAAATCACCAAAAATAATGTTTACTCCGAAAAAAATTTTAAATATAAATTATTTTTGGTTTGGTATATATTTTCTTCCTTTTAAATACATTTTAATCAAAACTTAAACTTTGGAAATTTAAATATGAAATGGGAATATTAAATTGAGCGAAAAAGGAAAAATAAAATTTCTAAGTTGTTTTGAATAGAAAGCTTCTTTCTTGAAAAATTGGCGATTAGCCTTTGGCCCGCGAATCGATCAAACAACTGGTATAAATCTAGTATACTGGTATAATTAAATGGATATAGAAAGGTATATATGCAAGAGGTTGTATCACTTTAACGATATATCCACATACTACCTGTTGGAAAACTCAACTGGATAACTTTGATGTTGCCTTCTCATGTATATTTTGTGACCAGTGGAGTAAAAATTTGGCATTGAAAAAAGAGACAAATTAAAAATGGCAATCGCCCAAAGATCCAAAGTGAACTACCTATGTAATTATCTAATTGTTCTACGATGTAAAAGTAAAATAAATTGCTTACTGGAATCCCAGACGAAATTCCACACAACTTGAATTAGGCTTGTAAAGATTTAGAAGAATTCAGATCACTAAATACATCGCTAGCTACGCCGAATGTTAAAAATAATTTAGAGAGAAAATACAGTAAATAGTTAGTTCGTCAAAAACGTATGGTTCTCGGATAAGCTTGATAAAAATTAAGATTTTATCGGGTTTGCCGTGTCTTAAAGCTATTTAAAATATATTTTTTCAAATTGTAACCATTACTAAAAAAAATGTTCAACGCAATTGGTGAAATCAACCTGTGTATTTAAAAATATACATCGTTGTTTTTTTGGATATGTCGAATACACATATTCTTGAGAATATTCTCCACAAACTTAAAAGCATTTTTCTGGAAACGATATCGGAACAAGTCCGGTGAGCACAATTTCTCTGAACGACTTGAAATTTGCATACGACTTTCACAAAAATATAATTGTCAGGTAATGACCGAAAATTATTACGATATTTCAAGCCACTTTGAAGTGTATTTTTTCCCAAAAAATTCTGGAAGACGCCATTTTGTAAAAAATGAAAATCTTGACTAATCTTTCGACCTTAACATGTATTCATCTATTGTAATAATATTTTTTTATTGTATTATTCTCTTTGGATTTGGGATAATTTTAAAAGAGGTCCTCTCGGAGATCGTCTACGGGATCGAAGGAATCCAAATTCAAACTAAATCGCTGATTATAAAAGTACATATCTACATTAAGAGCCGTAAATGTTTTTTTATTAGTTAATTTTTTTATTTTTACTTTTTATATAATTATGGTAAAATGTCAACAACCTTTTCAGAGTTCTCCGGAAAAAATGTTGTTTTCTTATCGACTGTGGAAAAGCAATGAGTATTTTTTCATTATACGTTGCTTTGTATTTAAAGTCTATAGTGAAGATATTGAAAAGTAATAACTTCGCTATGACACATAAAGCGGGAGCTTCGCTCATCATCAGTTTTATTTTGAAACTTTGCTATTTTCTGACGTCGACTAAGTGTAAATTAGTTGCAAGCCACCGACGTCACAGTCAAGCAATGACTAATTGTTCACGTGACCCAACTATGAACAAAGCTGCTTCTTTTCTATTGACTGACCGTGGTCGTAGGGCTATGGAAGTGTAGTAATTATTAAAGAGCGTGATAAAGTATATCTAAAAATTGTATAATTTTTACAAAGTAAAGCATGAACTCAATACTCGCATTATCAGCTGTAACCAGCTCTTAAATTTTTGATTTGCGCAATAACAATTCTTGGCAATTCGAAAAGCTACTCATACTGCTTACTATGTACAATCAATAATTTTATAATTTTCAACCAGTCTTCAGAGAATAGTTTTGCATGGTTTCGCTTGTGCTTTCATTTTAATATGCGGTACACACATAAACGCAGCTGTCAGAAGCGTTGATCGTTTAATAAGATTTGTATGCACAATTCTCGCACAAGCAGAGAAACAGAGCTGCCAGTGGTTGTGATGAATTTGAAATCATGTTATGTTGTTGTTACTTTTCTCTTTCAATGTGAGGTAGCACATTGATGTGAGTAAAAATATAATAGGAATTGCAAATGACTACTTTGTGGTTACGCATACGCGTGGCGTGGATAATTAACATCACCACAACAAGCGCTAACTCGGGTTTTTAATGAGCTTTATAGTGTGTGAAATATTTCTTCAAAAAAATTGTATTCATCAATAAAGAAGTATAAATATATATGGGGAGCCTAGTATATCCACCTATTGTTTAAAGTGCTAATGAGATTTTCTATGAGAGAAAGCCTCTATAATTCATTGCATATGCGTAGATTTAGACATAGTCTTAAAAAAATACGAATTAAAATTCCATAGCTGTCGAACAGTTAGTTCATGAGATTTAGCATTTTGAGCGAGACAAGTTTATTTTTGATTGAAAACACTGCTGATACCAAGAAGTGTCTTGATGAGGACGACGGACATTTCTAAATCGACGCAGCTCGTCGCGTTTATCATTTATTTTTACATATATACATATGATATATATATTTTATATGGTCTTCAACGTTTCTTTCTAGATTTTACAAACTTCAGATACCAAAATACCAAAATTTGGTATACTCTATTTATGGTAATAAGATTGGTGTACCGTAAAAAGAAAAGAAGATAAAACGGATATAGCATTTGTCAACATTACGAAAAGGAGGTTGAATGGGTTAATAAATTTTATTTGGTTTTAAACCTTTAATACCTTGGTTAAAGCCTTGGTTAAATGAAGTTCTAACCCTATTGAGATGGCTGACGGCTCCTGATGAAAAACACTTTTTATGCTTGATCGTCACTGGACTGGAGGAGATTTTTAAAAATAAAAAAAGCAAAAACGATCATATTTTAATTTCACGTTTATCGAATGCGTATACGTTGGTTTTCAGTCTTCTGTAGCAGGGAACTCAATTGACAGTACTTTTCTAGTGCGAACTCAATTTTCATCTGTTGAATATACCCTGTTGAAAATATATACTATGGTAATAAATGATCATTAATTTTCAATTTGTAGAGAATGGACGATGACGAACCGAGATGAGAAGTTACATGGAGCATTCGAGAGAACTGTTTTTCGCAAGGATTTTGGAGCCATCTGCGTAAGCGATGAATACCGCAGAGGTTGGGACCACGAGCTGTTTGAGCACTTCGGCTACAGGGATATATGTAGTCAGGCGCATAAAAATCTAAAGAATCCCACAGATGGACAGCGAAAGCAAGGGCGCCCACGTCTTCAATGAAAGCACAAAGTGCATAGGGACCTGTCTGCAATTGAGCTGTACATGTAAAGGATAGAGGTAACTGGCAAAATGTTGTCCAGACCGACCCACGGTTGTGGGGCCAAAGGAGCAGAGATCTAAGAAACAAAACCGTAAGTGAAAAGCTTTTTTTATTTGTAAATAATGATGATATCTATTTTAGGAGCTTTCCCGTTCATTTTGCGATTTAAGTTACGAAAACTTTAATTTTAAAGCTTCCTTAATTTTAACTTTAGATATGTATAATTTTAAGCTTTGAAAAAGCTTTCACCAGATGAAAAGACAAAAAGTGACATGTGGATGGCTGTTAGATTTTAGTAAATAAAAGCAAATTTTGTGTAAATGGAAATTTGGCATTGCTAACCGAGAAGAAAAGCTTTCCTAATGTTAAACCCTAGTAGCTAGAGCCTTCAGTTGTGAAAGCCCTCTATACGTCCCTTATTTGCAAACAATTATTTTACTGACTGTAAATATTATATGTATTTATACATATCTTAGATACATGCATTTTACAAGGTGCGTTCCAAAGTAAACAGTACAAAAGTAACAAAGTAAACTCTAGATGGCTCTAGCCATCTGTATGTCGACTAGTGCGTTATAATCTGCTATCCTTTATCGACTTCCAGTAAAAATTTCATGACATTTCATCTGTTGGAAGTGAAGTTATTGCATTTTAAGTGTCAGTATGTTTTTGTCATCGGTGCGAAAATGAGCTTCGAACAAAGAGCCAACATTAAATTTTGTTTTAAAATTGGTAAAACTTTTACCGAAACCTTTCAATTGATTAAACAAGTTTATGGCGATGATTGCCTATCCCGTAGCAGAGTGCACGAGTGTTTTCAACGTTTTCAAAGTGGTCGTGAGGACATACATAAGAAATGAGCCGAAACCCGAAAAATCGCGCCTGGAGAAGTCAAAAGTGAAGACAATGCAGATTTGTTTCTATGATTCCAAGGGTATTGTCCACAAAGAATTGGTTCCACCCGGCCAAAACGTGAATGCGGTAATCTACCTTTTAGTTTTGAAGCGTCTGGTGCGCCGTATTCGACGTGTTCGGCCCGAATATCGCGAAGTTGGAAGTTGGCGTTTGTTGCACGATAATGCGCCGTCTTATCGATCGACGCTTGTGGCCGATTATTTGACCAAAAATCACATTTTAACAATCAACCACTTCCTGTATTCAACGCATTTGTTCTGTCTTTTTTTTGAAAGTCCTGTTTACTTTGGAACGCACCTTGTACATACATACATTTCTTAATTGTTGTGATTTTGTAGAACACAGCGCGAATATGTAAAAAATATCAAAGAGAAATAAATTAAAATATTAAGAAGTTTTTTTTTTAGCAATATTGTTTGCTAAATTTAGCAGCGAGCCAAATTCGGCAGCACACGTAGTATGAAATAGTTAATTGATATTTATATTTGCCATCTTTTGTCGCCACACGCACAATAGGCAAAATTTCTGCGTTCTACACAAACGCAAAATAATTTTTTTTAACAAGCTAAATGAACGTGCAGCGGCCAATTAAAATTCAGCTAAGTTGCCTGTTGTCTACGAGCAATTGTTTTATATGTATCCGATGTATTATTTTGAGTCTATAATAGCTTTGAATTTATAAAGTGTGCGGGGATGATTCTTACACTTTTAAGGGAAGCATGAATATTATTATTTCGTTGTTGTTTAAAATTAATTTTTTTTATTATTTTGTAGTTGTTGTATTTACTTTTGTTTTACTCATTTAGTTAAGATTTCTGCGCATACCTTTGTGGAAAATAAATTATTTGTCAAATATTTTATATAATAAATCAATCTGCGCAGAAGATAATGGCATATAAAGTTGCAAATTTTGCATCAAAACAAAATACTATCACAGTTGAGATTTGCATTCTCATTGCAAACACGTACTCACACCCGAGAGCGTGGCGTCGTTATGCATGCGCAATGAGCTGCGCGCATTCCTGGCGCCCCTTTGTTTTAAATGTCGCCAAACGAATACTGCAAAAATTGTGTTAATAAATAATAAGTTAAGTATTTTTGAGAAATTCTTAATTGTTATACATTATATAAGTGCATAATTGGTATTGCTGTCGAAATCGAGGAATTCATTTGTGCAAATACTAATAACTGTTTTCAACAATAGCCGCGTATATAGTTAGCATATAAAATAGAATCTCGGTATGCAATTAATTACCAACAATATAAATGAAAATTGTTTTAACTATGTGCCTGAACAATCACATAAGTATTGAGTGTTCGATAAGTCGTAATTGTTAGATTAAAAATGTTCCCACCATAATTTTGAAATTGTTAATCAATAATTAACACGTTTTGAACATTTTATCAGCTACTTACTACAGATTGGATTTATTGCTTATTTTTATTGTGATGTTTAGATTTTTTGGCAATGCTGTAATACCTACACTTTTAAGAGCAATTTTAAAGGCAAAAAATAATTAAAGGGAACTTAAAGCGTTATATATAAAGCGAAAAAATTTACATTTATTAATTCACGGCATGTCTAACGGTTTTTACTCAAAATTATCTCAAAACCAAAAACCAAACCACAAATATTTAACTGTAGATGAATGGATTGATGTAATAGTCAAAATCTTGAGTTTTGCTAAAATCGCGACTTCCAAGAAATAAATATGTTGTTTGTGAAAAAATTTACACCTCAGAAATCGAAATTATTATTAAAAATCTAATTCCTTCGATCATTACCAGACATACCTATGTATCTAAGAATGTCGTGTTAAATTTGTTTCGACTGGACCAGTCGTTTCGAAGAAATTTTACTGACCGATTCTGAAAACAGCGCTTCGAAAAAACACGCTTATAGTTTAGGATGCCGATTATACTAAGTTTGAAAATTCTTACAAATACGCTCATATCTTTGACACTATTTATCGGATCAATTTCAAACTCGGAGCTTATTCTCTAATATATTTACATGCTATAAGAATATTTTCAAAAATACTTTTTTTTATAATTCACATTTGTGTGTAATCCCTACTCAAATCGACCTACTGCGATGCTACAACTAGCTCTGCTTCCAATCTGACTGCTCAAGAACTGCTTAGAATTATATTTATTAATTCTATACGTGAAATTCACTTAGTTCTAAAGTACTTTATCAGAATTTTCTATCCATTCCAGAATTGCTTGGTAAAAAACTGAATATGTATTAACTTGGATCTATTGACCATAGCGACCATTGTTTTCCCTTAATTAATTAAATAATATATTTGATGCATGATTATTACATATGTTTACCCTAATAAAAATAAATAAAGCAATAAAATTAATTTGTGCGCCATCTGTCTTAAATATTTGTACTTACTTATTATAAATGACATCAGCTGGTATTCAATGAATATTTAGTATCGCTTGTTAGTTAAATTAGATTCTTAGCTACACACGAACAGATGTCGCCGTTATTGCATTTCGTACAACAACACTAAAATTGGTGCTCTTAAAGGCTGAATGCCGGCCAGGTCAGCTTATACGTTGATTTGCAATTTGATGATAAATAATTTTTTGTGCAATTTGGGTTTTAATAGCGTTGACCAGGAAAAACACTTCTTGTATAACTAAACTCGTAACACATGTAAAACCCGAAATCTCGTAAATTTTTCGCATCTTTTTAAGTAGACTGCGCCTGCTCTTACACTGTAGAGAAATTTACTTATTTTTAATATATTAAATTTAGAAATTAACAAACACACACACTCAACAATTAGATACTAGACTATTTGCTCTATTTCGCAACACATTTAATAGTTAAATCACATTTTTCAGTAAATTTTTTACTTACAAAGCGCATAATTGGAACTTTTCAAATGGCGATGGAAGTTTGACAAAAAGAAGAGGTTGCCGCATTATATAATCGGATGCTATTTATTGTTGCTTAAATGTAATTATTTTAGGCATATCTTACTTAGTATTAATTTAAAAAAAAACAAATATTCATTTATAAACATACTAATGTAAATATATTACAATATGCAATACCAAATCTGTTATAATCGTATGCATCAGCTTATTGCGCAAATATATTCATATGATGGTTACAAATAATATTATTCAATAATCCTTTTTTTCATATTAAATTTTTTTTTACAAAAATATACCAACACTTCTTTAATATTATATTATTTAAAATTAAAAAAAAAAAATCGCATGTAAAATATTTAATTCGGAATCTCTGCGCCAAGCTTATTCCAGTTCCTTCCAACCGCTTCTGTCAGTTTCCGTTCACGCAAATGAAAAATTTTTAGCTACAATTGCAGTGACTTATAAAAATGTGCAAATTTCTTTAAAATGTTGCTATAAGTGCTGAATCGATAATAACGAGTAATTCCTACTGTAAACAAAACGAAATTGTAAGCGTGCCTTATTATGAGTTAATGAAAAGCATATTGTCCGGTGAAAAAATCGTTGGTAGAAAAGTGCATAAGAGAAAGTGTAATTGTTTATAGTAGTAAAGCTGACTTTTGTTTATATACTTTTATTTCAGAGATCAAGTTTTCGAATTTGGTACAATTTCAGGTGAGTGGTTCAAGATAATTGGATCTTAATTGGAATAAAACTCGAATCGAATCGTTGCGAATCTTTTTGGACGCATATCTTTGTGCACTGGCATGTTCATATATGTGTGTTAGTTTGCTTTTTTCTGATAGTTTGCAAATATAAAACCATCACAGTTTAAATAACTATAAACACTGAAGAAGCAATTTTTAGCGTATTTCATAAAACTACTGTGATTACACGCTTATGCACATTTTCAGAGAAATTTGTTTGTTTTTATTGCTCTTGGAAGTTACTAACATGATAATATAATGTCAACTAAACTTTACATCTTCCGAACTTGCCAAAAAAGTAAAACGCTCTTATAGATACCATAATTGCCAACAGAAATGTTGTTGTTGATTTTCCGTGCCTCTTTACCTAGATTTTAAAAACGCTTAACAATTGCAGTTCCCTCCGTTAAAAAATATATTAACTATTTTAAGAATTAATACATTGAATGCTTCATTACTGTTCCAACTAATATACGTAGCGCGGGGCTTCAACACAAATACATATGCTAAGAAATTCCATGTTAGCCATCCAGCCATAACTCAACCATACCAAAACTTAACTTGATCCATAAATATTCTCATGCAAATATCCAACATAATGCCACGGAACGTCTTGGTTAAGTTGTTTGCATGAACCCACTAGTCGGCTGCATCACTTATTGAATTCAGGGGGGAATTGCATAAGGGGGGTAAGTAGCGAAATTTCATATAAAGTATATGAGGTCCATAGGTTTCAAAGATGTTTAGGCAATTTTTTTAGATAGTAACACAATGAGTGGCTACCTACAGGTCGTTTATCGGTTTCGCTCTTTTGCGTCCCCCAAATTTTTTGTGGTTCGTAATTTACTAAAGTTTTATAATATGCTAGAATTCATTAGGTTTTTTCATTATACAATACGTTTAAAAAATAAAGACTTTGTTATAAAAATCATTAGAAATTTTCTTTTTTAACTCTCATTTAATTTGGAATAAAAAAATTATATCAATACCTTTGTTTACTGCATAATGGCCATTTGAGGATTTTACGGATTATAGGAATACTTTCAGAGGGATTTAGGAGATAACAGTATCAACGAAAGCTTTGTTTAAAGTTTAACTTTTGTTCTTTTTTTAATAAAGAACTTTTTTGCTGACCTGTTTTTTTACTGCACACAGAAAATTTTAAGTTTTAAGCTCACTTTGAAGTAAAACAATTTTGTTTTTAAAAATAATTTTTATTTGCATACACATAAAATATATATACATAAAGATTGTTATTTCAAAGACATTTACATCTTACAAATTAGCAAAAATCAAGTTTCGTGTATAGCTTACAAAACTAATAAGTACTTATACATGTAAACATATTATATTTTTTTATAGATAAATATTCAACGCCAATAAAATTTGCCAACAACATCTTAATTATGTGAATTTACATGCACTTTCTACAATTTAAAATAAATCTTAAGTGCAATTTCACTAAAGAAGCTTTTATTCTCAAAGCAACTCAAAATAAAAATTACGAATTACACCGCCAGCGGTGCAAACTTTTCTAACGGTAACTACACATATTCATTTTATCTTGATTTACATTTATTAAAATCCCGAAGTTTTACCTCGCGAAGTTACGAGTAATTATACGAAATTCTTTTGAATTATAATATATAAAATCATTTAAAATATACATACATATATATTTGTGTATATAAACCTGTTGTATAAAGGCCCCAACAGCAAACTATCATGTATAAAATTTCAATCGGTTTAACTGCAACTCTTCCAGTAGCCACTCCTTCGCCAAACGCCTCAGTCCCTCAGTTTGTGAAGATCACAGCTAGCAGCGACAGTCTTTAATGCAACACATTAAATGGGACTGCTTCGTGCGGCTTAGCACATAGATGTATGGGTCGAAGGTGAAATTCAATGCCGTCAGCACATCGGCCAAAATGAAGAAGGGATGCGCCTTCGGCACACGGTTCGGTAAAATAGCCATTGGTATGGCAATCTGCGTAGCATAAAAGAAAATAAATTGTGTGACATGTATTTAAGACACATTTAATTGCTACATTAAGGTCAATGGTTGTTTATTCAATTGAATGCGCCTACGGTGGACGCTTACCATTTGTGGCATCCAACAGATCACGAAGGAGATGCTAAGGAACGCCATCAGTTTGGCGAATTTAATCTCATCGGGGGATGTATTGGCTGTCATGGTGCCACTATTGCTGCGGTGATACAATAATGAGCCGCTGCTGCTCGATTTGCCTTCGATACAATGTATGCTGCTTTTCTCGCCATTCAGCGTGTCGTAGTGGATGTGACGTTTGCTGGCACGCTTGCGGCTGATTACACACAGAGCGCGCATCACGAACAAATTACAAGCTACAATTACGACGCACAAGAGGGTGCCTGCAATGTAGAAAGGAAAAATTATCAAATTAAGTGGCAATTCGTATTGATTTCTAATTATTGATATTTATCGTGTGAGAAGAGTAATTGAAATCGATAGTTTTTTATATTTAAAATAGGGTTCTTTTCAAACAGTATAAAAAATTCACATTTATTGCAATTCTTATAGAACTCTACCTGGGTGGGCTGTATTTTCTTCAATTGTTTCCTTTTTATAACCTCCATCGACTCATAGTTCTCCGAAGTGAGTATTTCAGTTCAAAAACAATTATTAAGTTGCTGGGCATCAAATATGGCCCTGGGGAGAGAAGAACTGATTTTTGGAAGCAACTATGTTCTATACTTAGCCCAGTTTCTAGCAAATTGTAAATATTTAGTATAAGTCATGTGACAACGGCGTTTTATGCAAAATAAACCTCAGTGGTATTGTGAAATCTATTTGCTATCTCATTTTTTCTCACTATCAGTGCCTTTAACCTGCTGATAGTATTTTATGTTTTAAGTTTCAAAGCAAATAAACTTCTTTAAGTTGAAGTTTACAACAAGGTAAAAGGTTGGGTTTTGATAAAAAATAGAAGATATGCTCAATGATTTTACTGATGAAAAAATCGTCTCAAGAGAAGCTTGTCAAAATCGGCTGCCCCAGTTTTTTTTCTAATAAGGGCGAGTCCTTCTTTGAAAGTGGTATTAGCATTTACCTACAAAATGGCAACTAGTTATCGAACAAAGCGGTGCATCGAAAATCCTAAATCGGATTCTTCTAACTATGCTCAATAAAACTTTAAATTTAATACAAATTTAATGTATTTTTTGCTGGACTTTATACTTGTAGCATGTGTTAATATCTCCCTTTTTCTCTCTCTCAGTTCCTGATTCTTACTAGTTAAACCTTTATGTTTTATATTTCGAAGCATATAAACTTCCCGAACGTTTTCTTGCACAGATTAAGCTATCAACATATTTTAGCTTTCAGCCCTTTAGTCCAAAAGTTTGAGTTAAAATTGAGGTATTGATCGGATGCCAACTCTGTGACGATAAAGTACGCAACTGAGATGTCTACCGAATTTAAATAGGTCGAAATTTTGTCTTCATAAGGTGAAATTTAATTTCTATAAAGAATATGAGAATCAACTTTCTTTATTTCTACCCAACAATCAATTTTTGTCTTGGTTTTCGAAAACTACATTATCTTTCATGTTTAAGGTTTATGTAAAGTATTCCAGGCAATAAAATTCGCGGATGAAAAACGCGCATCTTTCCATCTATCCCTTAAAAGAAATAAGTTTTGACTGTATTTTTTCATACACTTCATATCTCTTGAATTAGGTCACAATGACAATTTTTCATCGGGTTTAAACAAAACTTAAAATTATGTTTTCTCAATAAATCGAATACCATAAACTCACCAAAAGACATAAACAACACGGAATACGTTTTATTCCAAAAGCCCTCGGCATCGCGATAACGCAAGCATTTCGGATTTGTTGGACTAGTCTCATCAACATAGGCGCCAAAACCGGTGAAGGGCAAAAACGTGACGACCATGGCAATAAACACCAATATATTAATGGTTTTACGCACAAGCGCGTATGTGATGTGCTGCTTTGTACAGTTATGGGAGAAGAGAAAGAACACACAAAATTAGACATGAAGAAATTTTGATTGTAAACATTATTGGGTAATAATTTTTGTACACATTCGGCAGACAGGCTTGTTATTATATGTCTGAACTTTGAAAATACTAAAGCTTTAATGAGATATTACACTTTTTTTAAAAATTATTTATGTTATTTTTTCGTAGCAACAATTGTTTCGTAATATAATTATTTTACAAACTTTAAAAAATATTTCATTTGGAGAAAACATTTAGAGATTAGTGGTGAACTCCATCAAAATTAACACGATATGCCTTGGTACTTTAAAAAAATGCTTTTAAGAATATTGTCTCACATGTCATACGAACCTTGTGATAAATGAATGGTCTAGCTAGCGCCATAAAACGTTCAATTGCCATCACTGCCGCAATACAACCGGAACTAAGTCCGAAGAAGCGACATAAAACTTTCAGCGTGCAATCCCAACGCACGTAGGCCTTGAACTCATCCTCGGGTACATATATTTTAAGCAATAGCATTGTTAAAATGCCTAGCAAACCGATAAGGTTATTCGACACCAAGCAACTGTAAAAAGAAAGAGTATAATGTTAGTTTTTGCTGCTTAACGGATTTTCTCCCTTTTGCCGCTTCTGCGAGCGTCCAATATCAAGAAGTAAGCGATTGTGTTAAAGGTAGAAAAAAGTTCTATATGACAATCATATATTTTTTTTTTGCGGTGCTTCTTAGCAGTATATTTTATTAAAAGAAAGCTTACAAATTTTTTTGCGTCACTGCACAACATTTAAAGATTTTGGATACAAAAACTGCAAGTATTTCGTTCGATGACCTTTCGTCTGGAATTTTCATGCATCTCCGCCTATTTCATTCAATTTTCGCCGTGTTCTGCTATACTTTTACTACTTTCACGCTCTTTTTATTGTGTAAACATGTTCGCATGTGTATCACACCAACCCCATAAATTTAAAATGTTACTTGACTTATGTCTCGACTAGCCACGTGCGCTCCTAAATATAGATACATATGCAAGTATCACAATATTTCAATATCAAGCAAATTTTTATTACAATTTAGCGATGACTAGTGAGTTTGCTTATGTACACGTGGCTATAAAATAGCGCCTTTACAGCTTAAATACATTAATGTTTCTATTCCTGGCTTCATACTATCAAAGATGTTAACAAATCAATAAATACACAAGATGAGGCGCTTTTTCAATACTCAAAATGAAAAGAAAAGCCGCTTATGATTCATTTTAATAATATATGAATGGAATAAATGTAATGGAGTTAAGCTACAAGTTCCATCTGATGTCATCAATACGGAGATGATATTATTTTTCTCGTTACTTTTGACATTGACATTTACTCTGTCAATTGCAGTTGTTTGTAAAAATTGTTATGAATGAATGTATAATATATATGTATGTTCATGTTTGGCGATTTTTTGTAGATTTTGTGATTTGAAATGTAAAAAAAAACGAATATTTATGTGAAAAACTTCACTTGACAAAGCTGAATCCTGAGGGTTTATGTGGGACCTTGCATGTCATGTTACAAGGATATTTGTGAACATTAGGCAAATTGCCCTCATGATTTTTTTTAACATTACAAAAAGCTTTTATTCATTATTTCGACCTACATATATATTCTAGGAAATATGTGATTGGTTTCTGTGATACATACACAAAGTTTTGATCCGCTAAGGTTGTTTTTTTTTTTAATAATTCATCTGAGAATTAATCACAACAGTTTGCAATTTAAATTTTTAAACAGGTGGTTATCAGTTTCAATAAAAAAAATACTAAACATTTCGTCAGTTTGATACCATCTGAACATTTTTTTCACATTTTATATTTAAAATTTTCGAATAGGCGGCAAATCTTTTCAAATAATCCTCCAAAATACCCACTGATACTTATATTTTAAGATTTTATTAATTTTATCAATTTATTTGTTAACAAAAAATAGTCTGAATAAATAAAAATTAAAGCAGATGGCAATATCTTTTAAATATTTATTAACTATAAGTTAAATATTTTTTCTGAGGCCCAGTATTCCCTCTGGGAGTTCCTATATAAGTTTTTGTAATTGTCAGTTTTTTATAGTTAAAATTTCTAACCAGTTGGTAACCATTCTTAAACCCTTTCAAGTGCAAACTTTCTTAAATTTTATCAGTTTTTAATGTTTTCTTATTATACTATTTTTCAGTAAAAATTTACTAAATGTGGCAAGATTCCAAATCAATTATTTGAAATCAACCGAATATTACACCGAATGATCTAAAAAAAAAATTAATCAGCGCGATCAGCAATATATGGTATTATTAATCTGTATATTGCTTGATGGTGGTATTTCGTTTGTCACACTAATTCGTTGCAGTCCGTCAATTTTACTACCATGTCTAAAACTGTTTCACTTTAAAAGGGTTAGGAGTGCTTTCTGGATAAGAGAGATTCTAACAAATATTATAGGAATTTAAAGCCACTTAATATTTCGAAAGTTTTTTGCTGGTATACATTTATTTCAAAAACTTTAAATTCTTAAACTAACTTGAAAAGTCATGTGATTTCGACTCTCCAATTTTATAGTTAATAGAAGCTTAAGAGTTTCTTAATGCATTAAAGAAAGTGATATAAGGAAAAATTAACATTTATAATAAACTTTTGTTTTTTTTGGTACTTTGTAATCCCAAAATTCGTTATTAAAAATAAAATTCAAATTTCTAATCTCAAAACCGGATTGAAAAAAAGTTAATCCCAAGTTTATAATAAAAATAAAAAAATAAAAGTATTTTTGTATCCTATTTTTATTTTTATTTATTAAATTACAAGTTTAATTTGTAATAAAAAAATTCGCATACCCTGATCTTGAGTGGGATTTCCTATTAAGTTGTTGTCGTTATTTCTTCTCTTAATATAAGACCCGATGATTTGGACAGTTCGTTTATTGTTTAAATAATAGTGGAAACAGACCAATAAAGTGAAGAGAAATAGATAAAGTCATAGGTACATCTCATTCAATCTTTATTCTACGGTCTGTCACATTCACAGTCACACCTCAAATAATTTGCTAAAAATTTTCGACTTTAAACACCTCTAACATTCACGCAATAGAGCCTACATATGGCTATGTTCACTATGCCGATAAGAAAATATTGATATATTTATGTACGAGTATGTATGTTTTTACACCTGTATGCTTTGGATGTTTAATTGCCGAAAGCCGACAACTTTGATTTCTCATCATTAAGAGTATATGTATGTATGTGTATACCATTTCAGCGCCGCAGAAAAGTTCTTGCGTCATAAAATACGCATTTCTTTATACATACAAACACATATGTACATATACTTGTAGTATACATACATACATATATATTGCTCTTTGATTACAAATACTAAACCTTATACCTTGAATGTACTTATATGTTTATTGGTACAATACAATAGGGAAATATTCGCAAAAGTATGGGTGTATGAAAACACATATAGAGTACATACTCGTATATACATATATATTTAAATGTGGCATGTTCAATGTACTTTGATAATCAGGTAATTAGTTATCAAGAAGAGTGCCCATAAGCTCTTCCGGTCATAGAAATATCTCTCATAATATATTTTCGATTTTTACGAAAAGAATTTCAGTTAAAATTAAAATAGGAATTTGTAAAAATGTTTACGATTTGTGAGAAAAAAAATTTCAGCAAAAGAAATATTAATTTTTTTTGGGAAATAAATCAACAACCCTGATAGCCGCGTATTTAATATACTTGTAGGTGATTGTTATCGGGCCAAAATGATTTTCAAATAAAAATCAAAATGTTTTCCGATTGTTTTGTTGACAGGTAAATCACCATTGGCATGTGTGCGTACTGGCGATGCATAAAAATGTATGAATTAACGCGCATTTACATACAAATGAATTGGATGATTGAATACACATTTGTGCGGTAGGTAGAAAATTTGCTTGATAGCATTTAGTCAATAAAATCCACAAAGGGAGATAAAGAGAGAGAGGGAGAGAGAGTGATGTTCCTAAAATGCCGCTATGAAATTAATAATAATATTTCAAGCATCAGCAAAATATTGAAATAAATCTGTCCATAAATTTCCATGAAGGATTCTAAGCCAAAATCGCTTTTGCAATAAGTAATCAAGAGATATTGCACAATCAAATAATAATAAAAGACTTTCCTTCATGGAAATTTTGTTTATATCCATTGCACCTCACAATAATCGTAAAATTTAATTCTTATGCAGGAGATGGCTTACAATACTTGCATTTGTCGTTTCAAGTTTTATTTTAGGCTTCATCTTCAAATGAAACTTAAACTTAGTAGAAAAAGCTCAAATAGCTGTCTTTTGCTTGTCTCATAAATATATAGCTTGACTAAGTAATAAAAATAAAACAAGTAGAAACGTTAACTATATATAGCTATAATACCCTTCACAAATACAAAATATTTCTTACAAAAACTTGAATCCGATCATTCAGTTTGCATGAAAACTATACGCTATAATTATCCGATCTGAACAATTTCTTCGGAAATTGCATTTTTGCCTAAGATAATAACTAGTGCCAAAATTCGTGAAGATATCTCGTCGAATAAAGAAATTTTCCTTAGAAGCACTTGATGCCGATGGTTCAGTTTGTATGGCAGCTATATGCTGTAGTGGTCCCATACAGGCACTTACCGACAATAAGCAACCTCTTGGGGAGAAAAGAACGTGCCTCATACAGGTCGTCTATCTACCTCTGATTATGACGATAACATTGAAGGAGTAAAAAAAACAGTGTGTGAATATCGTCACGTTGGCAACGTAGCTGAGGACATTATATTCATCAAAAGAATCATTACTGGTGACGAGACGTGGGGTTAAGAATATAACGTCGAAACTGTTCAACAATCTAACGAATGGCGTTCCAAAAATGAGCCGAATGAAGGCCATACCAGCCGAGGCTTACAGCAAGTGTATGGAAAATAGGAGCATATTTTAAATGCGATAATAAAGACTTATATTTAAATATGAGAAAGTGTTTTTTTTTATTTGACCAGGTGGCTATTTAATATCATAGTGTCATAGTTTCAAAACCTTGAAAAAACTTTCGTTAACTCACCTTCAAGAAGTTCTAGGCTGACTATCACAATAATATTACTTTTACAACATTTTTTGTAATCAGAAATCATGGATTAACTTTAACAAAGAAATTCGTCCTTTTCTCTAATCATTCATACACATAATTTTATATTATATGTATACATATATATTTATGACCATAAAATAGTTTTATTGAAAGTGCAACATGCGTGTGAAGGTTCCTTTAAGTGAGCTATAACTCGCATAAAATCCCGCATGCTGAGCCTCAGTTAATGACTTCGTTGATTCTCCTCATTTTAGTTATATGAATTACATGTTCACATTAATAAGCAGCAACTTTGTTAATTTTGGCCTACAAGTTTGTGACAACATATATATTGTATGTATGCACTCATATGTACTTATATATGTATATATATATACATATATATATAGATATATATCTGTATGTTTGATACAGAATGTAGAAATAAGCTTATTTACTTTACAAATAGTGGTGCTTTTGATTCTAGTCAGCATTGCAAATATGGGTACGTGCATTGAATTTATCATAATCCCCCTATGATAAAGACAGATGCACTAATAATATCAATTCAACGCTTTTCATTGACTTTTGCTCTGCAACGAATTCAATTCGTTATCTGTGAGCTAGTTGAGAGTTTTAGTAATAGATAAGAGCGTATTCTATCGACTGTTCCGATTTTCAAAAG
This sequence comes from Bactrocera oleae, assembly GCF_042242935.1. Classification (NCBI taxonomy): domain Eukaryota; kingdom Metazoa; phylum Arthropoda; class Insecta; order Diptera; family Tephritidae; genus Bactrocera; species Bactrocera oleae. The sequence continues at coordinate 58,921,339 of NC_091540.1, read as the reverse complement.
TGTATCTTTTGAATATAGATAAATTAGTAGTACGCTAAGGGTAATTTTTTGAATCAGAGTTATTTATTGATATAGCTATTTTAAGTAGACAAATATGGCTTGCTAACTATATTAATATACAAATTTTGGGATTTCATAGTCTAGGTAATTTCAATAAATAAATACTAACCCAAAATAAGTCAGGATGAGTTAGGGTCGAATATTATATACTCTCTTATTAGCCATAATAACAACACATTAACCACAAGGCTAGGAGGTCTTCGTTTTTGGTATCTAGTGGCTAAAAATATTATAGACCAGTTTCGATTATTTTTAGATGAGAAGTGTCAAATCTTAAAGAAACTTTTAGTGCGCCGTGTTATGCGTTATCTTAATTGGAGCTTGGTTTGCCTATTGTTGAGTGAATGAATCTGTTATATAATTTAGCTCATTTTCAAGCTGTAACATAAGAATGTCAGAAGATCAAATTCGGTTTAAACTGCTGAGACATAAAAATTGGAACTAAAACTGGGCATTGCCAGACATTTGGGAATCAATTATTCTCATCTAATATTTTTTTTATCCTGAACAGGGTATATTAAATTTGTCCTGAAGTTTGTAAGAACCAGAAGGCAAGGTCGGAGAACCATATAAAATATATATATAAATTATCAGCATGACGAGCTGAGTCGAATTAGCCACTTCCGTCTGTCTCTTCGTTTCTCTGTATATACGCGAATTAGTTCCACAATTTTTGAGATATTGATCTGAAATTTTGCACACGTCTTTTACTCCCCAAAAGAATCCGCTAATAAAGTTTTTTCTTGTTTTATATACTTTCCCGATTAGCTTCAGATGCTACAAACAAATAGTTAGTTGAATCATCTCTTTGCCGACTTGTTAATAATATAAAATATATATATATATATATATATAAATATGAGGAAAAGTGACACTTATAAGCTCAACAATGTATGTCATAGAATACTTCTAACTCTTGAGTGATGCCTAAAAAGCAATTTAATAAGTGTTCACACGTCATTACTTAACTGCATGAGAAGACTTCATTGCACTCACAATGTGTAAAGTTTGTGATAACATTATTAATTATTAAAGGAATTTGTTGAATCTGCATATGTAGGAATTTCTATATTGAGAGCTGTTACGCGTGATCACTTGAGTCATAAAAATTTAATATTTAAAACGTTATACAACTTACTTAGAACCTATTGAATAATCAATATAATTTCATTACCGACCAGACGTCATATTTATATATAAATATTTGCTTGTGGTTATATTAACTACTCATTGGGGGTAAGAAATTTTTGTAACCTGTGACCTGAGTAATTTTTTTCTGCAGTTTAACTAGCTAATTTTTTGATATTTTTAAAATAATTTAAGTTTAGTTATGGCAAATATTTGTCGGTGAAAAGATTTTTTGATAATTAAAAGGATTGATATTATATTTGAAATAATTATTTGTTCATATCGAAATTTAACAGAGGGTTTTGAAATTATTTTTTAAAAATTATATATATGATATATCTTTTCCTCGCTTAAATACGGATATAAGTTAAATTGAATGATCTAGCTTATTGTGTTATATCCACTTGCAAGCCCGAAAAAAGTAAGTTTTTGTACATTATTTTTTAAATGCATTATATTTTTTTTTATGTACATTGATAATCAGAGATTCATTTTGCAAAATATTGGATTTCCTTTATTCCCTAGCCGATCTCAAGAAGATCTCCGGAAACATGTGTCTGGCGGTGAGAAAGATTTTTCTACTTAAAATTATGTCCAATCCAAAAAGCAAAAACTTGTATTGTTACTAGAATTCAGGTAATTAAGAAAGACTAGTTCAGATTTGTATTTTTGTGTGACGGCTTCGCTTTACAACTCAAAATTGCCAAAAACTCGAAATTATTATCAAAAATCGTATTCGTTCGCTCCTAAACCTGACAAATACACTTATATCTTCCAAACTGTTAGTCAGATCAACTTGAAAATTTCGCAGCATATTTTCCACTCAATATATGTAAATTTCATATAAGTATACCATAAGCAGAAGAAATTAAATTTTTTTGATTTCACAAGTGGATATAACCTCTTAAGTTGCACTAAGATGAAGTAAAATCCAATGAAACCATTAACAAATGTGTTGTCAGCTAGAAAAACAGTTTGGCTTAATAAACAAAAAAATTACTATCCCTACTGCTACTTGGTCCTTACAATTGCTGGAGGTTCTAAAAAGGCTTAAACTCTTATTACAAATAAACATTTTTTACGCTAATTTTGCTCTCTTCAAAATCGCTGGCTAGATTTAGTGTTCACTTGTCTAAGATAATACATGTTTTTCTTATTAGTCAACAAAAAGATGATATCTATATTTTCCCTAATAGTTTCCGCCATAGTGTGGTAGAGGCATGTAGCGGTAAATACGACAGTTGAAAAATAAATAAATTTGTCTAGCTTTCTCTCTTGTCTAGCAATTTGTCTTCCTATAAAGATTGCACAGATAGATTCACTACTTGTGACAAAATGACCTTACAAACTAGTATAGTATTTAGGTTATCGGAATTCCTGAGCACTCGAAATCTCAATCTACAATATTTGAACTTGAATATCATAGCTCATGTCAATAAGGTGCAGGCACTTTGTATTAACAGTACAAAATTGGTTTTGTCCAAAAGTAAATTTTCCTCTTATAAATTCTCAGCTGTTCCTATTGGTTTCAAGACCTCAGATTTATACCAGATAATGACTTGATTGGAGTTACAAATTATATGAAATTAAATTGTTCAAGAGCTTTAAGCGTTTCTACAAAACACTTTTCAAAGAAAATAGTCCAGAGCTGTTACTATTGCGAAATTCGCATCAAAATATTTGGAAATGCATCTCTGCAGATTTATGGACTTATTCATTTATGGACTTATTCATCATAACGCCTTTAATTACTAAGTAAGCAGGAATTGAAATGATGCGATGTCTTTTTGACATTTGCATCAAATTGGTACGTGATATATTTCGTTGTTGCGCTTGAGGGCTAGCCAATGCTCTGAAACTGGATGGAATGCTCACATGTATATTACGGTGTCACGAATTATTGATATATACGCGACAGCAACAGGCATCGTGGTTGAATTATTTCGGCAAATATTTTTGTATTCCATAAAAGTTCTTTGCACGTCTGGATGTGCAATAATTTGCTCTTCTATAATAGTGGAACATATTAATAAGCAAAAGTAGGAATTTTGGTCCATCAAAAAAAGTGTGGTCTTTATTATTTTCTATAACTGTTAGCTTCGAATATTACATTAACTTCCTACCCATTGACTTATGGCTTAAATGGATGAGTGAACGTCGAATATATGTATTAGGTTAATTCAATCACAATTTGCACATATCAATCAGAGCAATTGACACTTCAGAGATTAGCGAGTTGTAGATGATGAAAGCAAATTTATGTGAATCATTGCTCTTTTCGCAATAAATATGTGTATTGATAGTTATGCGCACATGTGTATACTGAAGCACCAAATATTCTGTCAGTCACTGCGTATGATCAACTTTAAGCAGGAAAGACTGTTGAACGGCATATCATGTTGAATATTCGACATAAATGTAGGAAACCCAAATTGAAATTGATGGCTTCAACATATATATGCAAGAAGCAAATAGACAAATGTTAGTTGGAAAAAAAATACTTGTCATGTCAGTGTATATTATATGTATACTGGGTGAAGCATATATATGTATGTAAATAAGAAAGTTAGCTGAATGGATTTAATGTACCCAAGTGGCGAACCAGACACCAGCAGCTGTGACATGCTCGGCAAGTAGTCAATTTATTGTAAATCTTTAATTATTTTATTTAAAAAAGAAATAACAAATCGACAATGTCAATGGGTAAAGGATATTAAAGTGATGGATACAGATAAAGTTTTTTCTGTACAAAATAGACCATTTGCGATATAGAATATTCCATAGATATGTATGTAAGAGTTTGTGCGCTAAAATATTTTTTATTTTAAGTACTCTTTGAGTGGCATAAAATACGGCTCGCGTCGACCTAACATGTTTTAGTCAGCTATAATATTTATGTGTTGTATATCGGAACTATATGTTATTTATGAGCACAATTTAAAATTTTAATACTCATGGGTTCAGTATAGAATTGGATAATTGAATACTTGTTACTTGACCCCTGAAGCCAGTAGACCATGCGACCATGCTATTGACAATAATGAAGTATTTCATTTCACTCGCCTGCTGGTCTGGCGCTTCAAGTGCCGATGCCTTTTTAAAGACAATTTGTAAAACTTCAATGTTTTCACTGTTCATTCTTCTGTTCCTTACTAAAAGTTTTTATATTATGTTTGTATTTTTTGTTTGCACCGATTATTATTTTTAGTATAATAAATCCCCACTGAGCACAAACCATTTGAAGTAAATAATGATTGAAGCAATTAGTAAACATGAAGCAAAAAATAAAATAAATTAGAAGTAAATAAGGTATGATTTTTATTTGATTAAAGCTAAAAAGCAAATCATAAGTTTTTAATGCTGACAACTACGCAATAAAATGAAAAGCATTTTAAATGCGGAAATTATTTATATTTGTCTATCTTATATATCTTTAGATTCGTCTTTTTTCACTTGTTTACCACTGAGTTTTCATTCAAAAGTAAATAGAAAATTTAACTTTCAGAAGCATTTTATGCGATTTTCGGACACCACTTAGCAAATACGTACGTTTACGTGAATGTATGAATATATATATTATATGTGTATATACATATGCTGTATTTATGTATTTATTCAGCGTTTCTAAATAGGAATATGTTCATACTAGCAACAATGGAGGGCCTCTTTGATTTTAAGGAATCACACAACTTAACAACAAAGCTCCTTTTGAAATAATAAGAGTTTGCTGTAAAAACCTTCATCGATAAATCACGAGTGCTGCAAAGCGATGATAACTAGTTCATTGGAGTTCTAGTTGAACGATATGGGTGTTTTATTGCTTAATTTTCGTGGCATTGCTAGCGGCATGGTTGACCATTGCGTCTGTTCTGCATTTAAGAGTTTGATATTATTCACGTATTTTTATACGCCGAACAGGGTATATTAAGTTTGCCACGACGTTTGTAACACCCAGAATGAAACGTCGTCGACTCTATAAAATATATACATAAATGATCAGCGTGATGAGCTGAGTTGATTTAGCCATGTCCGTCTGTCTGTCCGTCCGTCTGTGTATACGCAAACTAGTTGCTCAGTTTTTAAGCTATTGATCTGACATTTTGCACCTGTCCTTTTCTCACTAAGAAGCAGCTCATTTGTCGGAATGGCCGATATCGGACCTCTATAGCATATAGCTGTCATACAAACTGAACAATCGGAATCAAGTTCTGTGAAGGGTATTATATACAATAATAACATTAAATGTTAAAATATTTAAACCCAAATATTATTGAAAAGAAAAATAATTAAATGCGAAAGATTTGCGCAATAGGAAATTTCATGCTCGAGTGCAAGCGCATGCAAGTAATAGCTTGTAGCGTTTAGTGTTTACTATAAATAATCACAGATTTGAAGACATAGGTATATGTTACAACAACACCAACATTGTCAAAAACGTGACAAGCTATACAATTAAATAGGCCATGTGGCAACTAACGACCGATGAACACACTGTTTAACAGGAAATTGGACAATTTAATTTGTAAATTTTAATTTATTTATGAAAATTTAGGAAAAATCTTAGTCATCGAATAGGTATGTAAACTTATGGAATGGTGTGTAATAATACAAAAATTTATTATTTAATATAAAAATTATTAATTTCAATAAAACCTCTGCGTATAAATGAACTGTGCCGAGTTTTACAAAAAGCTTTAAGAAGACTGGACAAACATATAAATTACTTCTGCTTACAAATAGTCAGGGCTCGTGTGGTATATTCAACAACATTTAGGTGTTTATTTGAATTAACATCAAAGACTCTCTCTACCTTCCGTTTATTATAAAGAAATAATTAAGGTTAGGTTAAGTTAGGTATTTAGTCTGTTCACTCTTGAAAGGCTTCAAACCAGGCTTTGATCGCAGAAAATCCCTAACGTTGGATAAAAACCACAGTGAACCACGGATACTTTCCACTTGACGCAACTCACCCGAATGGCTGCAAGTTTGATGTTCAAGGTGTTTCAACTTTACTCTCGTAAAAACTGGACAATCCAGAAGAAAATGACAAACTAGTTGTAACAAGTGATATTTCAAACAACTTAGACAATTGCAAGTATGCGGAAAAATGTTTAGCCTCTTCGCTTGAGTGTTTATTAGAATAGAGTAGGATGAAATTTGCTGAGAGAAAGTAGCATAATGAAACTCTTGCCATCTACTGTAAACCAAAAGAAGCTTTCAAACTCTCAGTTAATTGACTAGTACTTACCCCTTCTGAAGCTTTATTTTATTTACCAATATAATTGTTTTTTGCATCGTCGAAGCCAAAGTAGTTAGTCGGCTATTTAAGAGTACTTAACTGTAGTTGGTTGATAGTTCTGACATGTATCAGACACATACAAAAATTTATTTATAAATAATGACAAAAAACAAATAGAATTTAAATTTTAAAATCATTCTCACCACTCAGATGAATTTTCATAGTGCGGCCATCTTTTATGTCTAAGAGATACCTAAAGTGAGTTAATTTATGGTACCATTACACATCTTTCTTTTGTTGAATTATAAAATATAGATAAAAATGTCTGTGCTTCATTTTTCGGGAGGCGCTTAACCCTGAGAAAATTTTTTTATCTGTGTGTGGTCCACTTTTAGAATGGTTAACAAATTACCAATACAAAATGCAGAAGGGCACAGATCAAGAGGAGCAAAGCAGAAAAGGTAACAGTAACCTGCAGTGGGCAACCAAAAAAGGTTTGAATAATATTTTATAAGCATAACACATACTTAGAATTCATATATGTTCATTGATATTCAAAAAAAAAAAAAGGCGTAAAAATGGCAAAATAAAAGCATATGAGAGGATTAAAAAGTGCAAATGCTGTGATACATACATACTCTGAACAAATATTTTGTGAGCTGATATACAGGTTATGTAATATTTGGGTTTAAGGAATTAGCAAAGATAATTAAACTGTCGAAATATGTGTACCTCGCATACACCTTTATATACTTTACTTGTAGTATAAATATGACTCATACTTAAGACTCTGTAGTAAAATAGACTATGAATTTAAATATACACTATAAGGAAAATAAACAAATATTGGCAAAGCCACAGGTGTTCCAATGGATAACAATGTTGCGACTAAAATGTTATTAGAATTAAAATTTATGTTTGTGGTTGCGCATTTTTTAAAATTTTACAGGATTGGGTGAAACGAAAGGATTTTAGTGTTATGTGTTTTTTGAAATTGGGATTCAATATCTATGTATATAAGTAACTCAAAAGTTAAAATATAGGCATGATCCGCCTTTTTCTCTTATTTCAATGCTTAATAAAAATTTTTGTCAAGCTCATATTACAGACGTGATAGAAAAAGAAAAAACATTATGTATGAAATTATATATACACTGATTTTTTCGGTATCACTGTGAAACCGCTTTTCTTCTGGTATATGTTTTTATATAAATATAAGTACAACATTTTCTGTACGAGTATTAAACTTTGAAAAAATCTATACTTTTAAGGAAATTAATTGGAAGAATGGCGATTTTTCATTTTCAGCATGAGTCTTATATTATTATTTTATTACATTATGTTCATCATCAAGTAGAAAAATTCACATTTTATTTGTGTTTTTTTTGTGAGATGACAATTTATTTCTTAAGTAATGTTACTCATACGACCTGTATTTTGGTGAGTAAATTTCTTTCTGAACAAAAAATGGTAATATTTATTAACCTACAATATATTTCAGGAAAGTATTGTTAAAATTAAATTAAGTATGCTTAACCTTTCTTCCAAAAATCAAGCTGCGAAATTAACGCAAAATAAATATTTATAAATATTACTTATACGCCCTGCTGACGTTTCTAAAACAAAAATTTCAAAGAAAGTTTTTTCTCTAAATGCAAACGCGATAAAAATAATATTTGGAAGTATGTAATGATAAATATTTCAAACAAACTTTTAATATTATGGATTAATATTAATGCAAATATGTATTTTTTTTAACTAAAAATACGATAATAATTACAATATAAAACAATTTCAAGAAAATAATTTTTGAAATATCACATAAAAACTTAATTACAAATTTATGAAATATCTAGTAACAATATATTGACGAAAAATCTTAAATAGACAGACATTTTTTTTGAGCTTATATTAATGGCATATATATCGATGTACTTGGACGAAAAAATTTCAATAAGTCTGAAGATTTGATTCTAATTTCTAACTAGTTTGATGGTTCACTACAGTATTAATATGGATATGCATAGAAATTTCTTCAATGATTTTCCACTTTCATTTCTTTAAACTTAGAAACTTACCGCAACAACAGCGTATATTTACTGTTCTTCGTCGTCTTTTTGCGCGCCAAAATCGCCAGCGCCAAAGAGTTGCCAATAACGCCGAGCAGCAGCACAATGCCGCTGAACAAGAAGCGACGCCGGTTATGATAGAGCGCCAGTGATTGCTCGATGATGCTTGGTGTTGTGGTTGAGCTGAGATTCGAAATGAAATCACTGGTTGTGTTTTCCTCAGATTCGTGGAAGATCAAAGTTGAAAGGTTGATATTCGCCATGATTTTTGCTATTTACATATACTTATTCAATTTTCTTGAATTCTATGAATTGTTGAACTTTTTACCGGAAGTAGCAAGAATTTGCTACCACAACACAATTGGAATTCACTGTTACTTTTGGTATCGTTTTTCATATTTTGTTTTTGCCTGAATTTTACACAAATTTTTGTTCTTGTTTAGAAAAATTTATTTGCCGCATTTTTGTATTCAAAAATCCCAGTGAGACGGCATTTGTGCAGCATCATTGAGCAAAACTGAGGAAACAGGTTTCAAATTACGCTTCGCCGGTTGATTTTTTAACCAGAAATACTGAAGACAAACACTGCATATGTATATGTATTTATGTACATATGTGTATAGTCCATATAGTTCTTCAACGCAACTTTCCAGCCTTTCATTTGACTATAATTTCAACTCATTTTATGAATTAAATCGCAATTGAAAACTTAAAGTTGGCATATACACATTCAAATCACAAACGCCGGTCGCTTGCTCGCCGTGCTTTGCTATGCTGTGCGGTGTTATGCGCACTCGAAACTGTTTACATCCAATCGTTTACGCGGCTCATGGCGTACTATTGGAGCGTGTGCCACTGGAATATTTCAATTGCCGGTGGCAGCGCCGGCGCTGCTGGAGCTAAGGTCAGCGTAAACCGCAACGCAACGGCAGCGACGTCACTTGATGCCGCAGCGGCGTTTATAAATGCCGTCACGCGGCAGCTTTGTAATAAATGAAGTTGCGGCGTTGCGTCACGGCGTGTAGGCGTCATTTGCACTGCAGAGTGCGCCCCCAATGTGTGTGTGGATATTTTTGATTCATTAACTTTGTTTCTGCTTTTTAGCGGTGTGAGGTATTCCCTGAACTTATGTCTTCTGTGGTTTCGAATTGTTTGTCCAATGCAGAATTATTGGTTTATGTACATTTTTATGTTTTTTTTTAATTTTTTGTTTCTTTTTTTTCGTTTTTTCCTTTTTTTCTTTTTTTTTTATTTATTTTTCTTTAATTTGTGAAATTAAAAACTTAAAGTCTACTTATATATTACTAACTTTTTCATTACCTGCCACAATTTCGTAGAGGAGGTATCATAAAAGCCTACATACAGCGTCTGCCAATAGGGATGACGTGATTTTGACAACTCGTGATGGCGATGTTTGTTTATGGATTTGTGTCATATTTAGTCAGTGTGTTTAGTAAGGATAGATATGGCAATCATCACATCGCGTTTCACTTTGGTACAACGGGTAGAAATCGTGCAAAAGAATCACGTTCTCGGAAAAACCTGAAAAAAGAAACGCAATTGCGTCCCCAAAAATTGACCATTTGGTGCGGTTTGTTGTATGACGGCATCATCGGGCCTTATTTCTTTCGAAATGAGGCATGAAATGCCGTTACCAGCAAAAGCGAGCGTTATAACACGGTGTTGATGTATTTTTTTCTCGGAATTTGAAGACGGTGCGCCGCCTAACGTTTCATATGTAAACATAGACACAATGCGTACAAAGTTTGAGGAGCCGTTAACTTCGGGTCCTAGAACCTTTTATATATAATATTTAATGGGTACTTGTGCAGCACAAAACTTCCTAGAATCTTTATATGATATTCTAGTAGTCATCAAGAATGCTTCAGTTGATATTACGAAGGACTAAGTGCAGAACAAGCGTTCTTCATTAAATATTTGCAATGCAGACACAGTTTGCTCGTTTTTCTGCTACAACTTGCTGATATTGTTTCGAATACTTGCCGAGCATATCTAAGTATTCCTTTTTTCCTTCACTTCTTCCTGCTAACTTTCTACATAAAGGATCTATTTGGACCAATCCTAAATTCCTTACGAGCTTACGAAATATGTACATATAAAATTAGTCGTTATTTGTCTGAGATGGTTTAGAGCGCTTCGTTTTGCCATACTTTACTTTACTCGCTATATGTGAGCTCTGCTCTTTTGTCAAACCATTATCAATTAATCCAAGGAAGTTTGCAGCTATTCTATTTAAGTGATATAATCGCTTCTTATACGTACTCTAATTTTTATTTTATAATGACAGTCTGTCGTATTTATACCAGTTGTCTGTTCGATTCGCCACTCTTCAAAGTCTGCTGTATTGAAGAAAGCTATACTGCTAACATCCATAAAGAGCCTTCGAATTCATATAGTGCTTAATACAAATGATCTTAACACTTTATTTTGGGTACTTCGGATGAAAGTGATCGTTTAGTTTGGAAAAATCAATATTATTTGTGAGATCTGTAGAGAGTCTGCATCGTAATCCTCTACCGAAAAGCGAAGAGACTTTAAGTTTTTAATAAGCGTGAGGAGGGCAATTGTAAATTTGTGCCGAACTCTGAAACCCCTGACATTGTCAGCTTATTTGATAATTTCTACAAATGTATCAAAAATATTGTTTTTTTTTGTTTGTTTGTTGAATGGTTTCAGTTTCTCGTCTTTTTTGTAGACAGAAGTCAATGCTTAACTATTCTATGTTGTTTCCGAACTTAAAACTGCAGACTGCTAAATTATATTGAAAGTAAAGAGAAATTATTTTTTTTTTTGAACTCATATATGTAGATATATCGATTAGGTTTTCTGTAACGAAATGTCGATTGTGCCTTGAAGATCTTCAGAGTATATTTTGTATAGCTCTTAGCTCTAGTTAACAACAGATTACCCTTTTTGGATCGATTTAAAAGCAATTTTAGAGTAATTTACTAACTTTCTTTAAAGAAAAAGTAGTCACTTGAGTTCTGATTGCTTCGTCCATGACTTTGGACAGCTTTTAGCTTTTTATGAGCGTCCAATTTATCACTGTCAGCATAAAATTACAACGGCCGAATAGTTTTACAACAAAAGAGGCAACAAAATTTGAAATGACAGAATAAAGTGAAACCGTTAACAAGGATACAAGTAGACCGGCCGGCAAACGTTTACATTGATAAGCAAACAACTTTGGGAAAGTAAAAGCGCATGCGGATGGCCAAGCATAAAAATATAAAGACGCACAGTCATTTAAGAGTAAACGAATTGACCCAAAATAAATGCTTGTATATGCTCTGTAGAAGGTATCACTATACAAAAAACCGGAACGTGGAAATTTGTAAATTTCCATGTCAAAGCACATTTTATTTGTGTTAAATATACATTTTGGTTGTAAAGTTTCTGCGCTCGAAGTGAAAAAGTACTTTTTGGTTACGAAATATATATATTTATATTCAATATAATTTCCCTTAACTTCAATACACTTATTCCAATAATCATCTAATAATTTTATGCCAACCCTATAATGACTTTCCGGCAGCTCTTCTGAGAAATTTGTTTTCGGTCCAGTTTTTGTTGAATTGCTAACGTTTGTAGCACTAACTTTCCAAACAGCTTTTTCATATGTAACTCTCCATGTAAAATATGAAGTACTCATTCGTCTGAGACGCCTATTAGCAATTTCACGCTTGGTCAAACTTGGATCTTCACTAACAATATTATGAACTTGCTCAATGAATTCGGCTGCGGTTGCGGTTTTTGGTAGTCCTTCGAGTGGATCGTCTTCAAGCCTGGTATGACTACGTTTAAACACTTCTTATACACTTCTAACAATTGTTTATAACTTTCCTTTGATTTTAAGCCTTTCAAAGCAAAGAATCTAATACTGCGCAAACACGACAGATGTACCAACTTGAGAAAAAAATGTTAGAATAAGAACTGCTATTTCTTGGAGAGAGATGACACTTCACAACCAACCTGTATGTGTATGTATCTGTATATGAGACATTGGTCAGTATGTAGTTAATAAAGGTACTTTAAGAATGTCGAATAAGCAAGCTGTTCGGTAGCTTGCGGTTTAGGTGCTCCATTTCATTTCACTTCCTTTTCATGTTCTCTCTGATCCTTTTGTGTTGTTGCCGCATTTGAATGTTTATTCACTGAAACTAATTAATTGAAATTGTTTTCGAAGCGCAAATATAAATTACAAATATATGCGAGTACATAAATACATTAAATGTAAAGGTCGCAATTTAGACTAGTGCAGAAGCCTTTGAAAACGTTAAAAAATGAAGAAAATTCATTGTAGTATTAAACACATCAAAAATGAAACATAAAATAACAAACATTAAAGGTAAAATAATTTATGGGCGATCAGTGGTCAAGAAAAGAAAGGGGAGAGGCATGGTTTAATTTTTAAGGGTTAAAACCGGTTTATCTCGATTTCCGACAAAACTACTATTTTTACCAAAAAAATGTATATGGCAACATTGTGAGGGTAATGAAAAGATCTATAATTTTGTATATAGACTTTATTCACATAACCTCAAAATTTATGTATTAGTCTATTTGGGACATCGGGCAAGGCAAGCCTAACCGAATTTCGTGAAAGAAAAAAATTTTGTCTACATGTTAAAAATAAAAAACCCAAAAACTTGGTTATTTGAATATTTCACATTAATTTTGAGGTTATTTGAAAAAAGTTTATATACAAAAGTTATAGATCAATGTAAAGATTCTCCATATTGCCATATAACTTTTTTCTATGAAACTCGTAGTTTTGCTCGAAATCGGGATAGACCGTTTTCTTTTTCCCGACCTCGGATCGCCCGTAAATTATTTTACCTTTAATATTTGTTAGTTTATCTTCCGTTTCCGATGGGTTTGGTCCTACTATTATTATTATTTTTTTTTCAAAAATTGTCTGTCATGATCTAATTGTTGCAAGAACGAATTTTAATTTGAATGACTTGAAGAAAGAAGATTTAAGATTAATTGCTTAAGTTTAAAACTTTTATCTGTTGACCAAAAAGTTTAACAGACAAGGAATTTCCACCACCCGCCCAACGAGCTGACAACTTTGCGTAAAAATCTTGTATTTGTAGAGTAACCAAAACTGTTTAGGAGCAGAGCATTTGATGAAGGTTTTGCGGATTGTTAACAATGAGGATTGCTATTCACGATTACTTTCATTATATTGGACAAAGCGAGCATTTAGGATTAAAATAAATTTTAGGTTAAATTTAATGCCGACTTATTGTTAAAACTTGTATTCTTTTTAGCAGAATGAATTAAGTGTCTTAGTATTCTAAAAAGTCATACTCACACTCAGCATTGGCACCTGCAACATGCTGCTATAGAGTATAATAATTTTGTTGACCTAAGGGTTGTTTGTATCACCTAAAAATAATCGAGTTAAATATAGGGATATATATATATAAATGATCACGATGACAAGATGGGTTGAAATCTGAATATCGCCTACAACTGAAGGTATTTAGCCGGCTTTTTAGCAATAGTATAAAATGTTCGGTGGCACCCGAACCTTCCTTACTTGTTATAATATAGCCTTATTCAAAACCAAATACATAAATACTAAAACTATTCATTTATCGATTTTGAATCAATTATTACCCCATTATACGCATTTTCTACATTCCATGTTCCTATTACTTTTGTTGTATTGTTTGTGTTTTATAGAGTCCAAGTTCCATTTGCATCAGCTTGCCACGAAACATTTTTTCCACTTTTGTTTTTTCGAAGATTTCAATAAACTTTTCTTTTGCAAGTATGCACTGTAGTCGGCATGCAAATGCCCGACATGCATTTCAATATGCGAAGCATTATGTAAATAGGTATGTGGAAATATATTCAGCAGCATGAATCGCCCAATAATAGCCGCGAAACGCGTGAGCACACGCAAACAATAATATTTATTGTGCAAACAATGCGTTGGAATTCTACAGAGAATAATACTTTTTTTTTAGTAATTTCGCTGTATATTTACTTTTATTGCGAGTACAATTCATTTAGGGAATGCGAAATGCATTTATTGGCAATTTTAGACACAAACAGACGAAGTGAAGGCTCAAGGCGTTGGAAAAGTATTTCTTATGAATTTTAAAAATTCCGCCGTCTTTTTAAGCAGCGACAGAATGGAGCCGCTGAATTTGTAAAGAATAACTTTGAACAAGCGTCGGGCGCGTGCGCGTACAGTAAGCCCTGACTTGAAGCAGTTTGAAGTAGGCGTGCAATTCCAGCTTCCGCAATTACACGTCGGACGGTAGGAATTTGGCTACATATCAATGACTACTTTGTATGCATGCATTGTAACTTCAAAGTGACGACTAAAGCCAGTCGCTTATTTACTTCTCTACCTGTTTTGGAATATAATGTTATCTAAAAAATTGATGATCCCACAAGTACCGAGATACATTCGAATACCACGTGGCCTTTTAATTTGAGATTTTTAACGCGGATCGAGTGCTTAAATATCACCAAATATTTTAGATATAGTTTATTTAAAAAAAATTAACTTAATTAATTTAAAAATAAATTTTTTCTATTGCCATACTATAAAAATAATATTGTTTGTTATACTTGTTCAAAGTTTTCTAAAATGCATTTTATTGCATTTCAATATTACAAAATATTTATGTAAATAGCAATATTTCATTAAAAAAAAAAATTAAAAAGTGGAACATATTTTTTATGTTTTCTCTTTTAACTGCCAGTCGTCTTGAACTTTTTAGTTTCATATAATAAAAGTTGTTTACAGGTTCTTCCTGACCAAATTTGGTACGCATATTTTTATAATCAGTATCTTAATAATTTTAATGGCTCAAATATTAATAACCAAATGGTAACCCTCCAGAAAATGCTTTTACGAGTAACAGTAAGTTCTCGTAAACCTCTTAAGTTACACATCCACGTTGTGGTAATGGTATAACTTATATATTTATTCTGTCCCAAAAAAGTCAAAAAGGTGGCAGCCCTTCTCAGAGAATGTTTTTAGCAGTAAACTTTCTTAAAACGCTTGAGTTTGATGCTCATACTGTAGCTTTCCAATATATTCTAATTACATTATTCCAAAAAATTTCGTCAAAAATTATATTTTTTGAACTCTTTATTAATAAATTTTTAGTTTTACACTCACATTTCAGTACTAATTATCTTATAATTTTTGTCGTCTTCAAACTGACAAAAAGATGGCAACCCTCTTCCGACAACTGTTTTAGCAATATAATATCTTAAATCTTTTTAGTTCGGCACCCATATTGAGGTGTTTCTATAGCCTTCTCTGAGAATTTTTTCAACATTCTGAAGTTTGATACACTAAAATATTGGATTACTTTTTTCTTTAATTTTATTTAACTAAACATTTTCTATGGCACTAAACATATTCTAGGTGGCAACTATCTTCAGTAATATTTTTTTTTGGAAATAGCTATTAATCTTCTTTAGTCTGTCACCACATATATTGTAGTATAACTTTATTTTTGCAAACAGGTGGCAATCCTATGCAAAAACTTTTTGCAAGCTTTTTGTTTTTATAGTTGTTAAGTTTAATACATATATTGTGGTACCACTTTGTCTTATAATATTGTTTATTTACAAATTTACAAGAAGGTCGCAACTCGTCTCAGAAAATGTTTACAATGATAAGCAACCTTTAGTTGTCTTACAACTTCCCTAGGGTAAAAAATTTACACACTTTCCTCGAAAATAAGATTGTTAAATATGTGAATAAATATTCTTGTAATCAAATCTTTACAATGTTATATTTTTTACAGTTCGGTGGAAAGCTATCCATGTAGCTACCACGTCTAACGGGAATTTACTGATATTTAATGCGCAGATAGCGCTTATTCTGTTTTTCATTGCCGCCCCAATATTTATCATACTCTTCATACGATTACTTAGGAAGAGACGAGTTTCTAAAAAATATGTACAGTTCATGTAAATATGTATGTATATAGGTATTTGGGATATTCTGTAACTCATCTAAATCAACTGTGTTTTTTTATGTACCCAAAATCGCAATTTTTATTTAATTTTCTGCACCAACGCAAAAATAACTGGGTCCCATGGCGTATGCGTAATTTTAAAGTCACACATCAAGCATAATGTTGTTCATACGCCCAGGTTTCATTTAACGCAATTTTTTTGGCGAAATGTAAACATGTGTATGAATGTGTATATGGATGAGTATATGACATTTTAAAGACTAAAATTTGTACTTTTAAAATTATTTGTATAAAATAAGCTTAAGTAAACGTTTGTCCTCTACTTTAACTTTCACTACCTTAAGAGGGTTTGTGTAATCTCTCTTCATTTGCTTTAATTATAAAAATTATAAAAGTAAGTCTCTAGTATGTTTTA
This sequence comes from Bactrocera oleae, assembly GCF_042242935.1. Taxonomy (NCBI): domain Eukaryota; kingdom Metazoa; phylum Arthropoda; class Insecta; order Diptera; family Tephritidae; genus Bactrocera; species Bactrocera oleae. The sequence continues at coordinate 58,904,446 of NC_091540.1, read as the reverse complement.
AAGCTAGTTGAGCTTACTAAAGGAATTAGTTGCTAAACCTATTTGAAATATTTCAGCCAAGGCACCCTTTGCCTTATATAATGTGCTTTGGTAATTCATGTCGGGAAGGCTTTTGAGTGACTGTATATTCCATTCTAATACTGACACATATTTCTGTACACAAATAAAAATGCAATAAAATGTAATTTTTGTCTAGACTTTGCCAAAATGTAGGTGCCAAAGTCAGCCGCCATTTGACTTTCGAATTGTACGATTCCAGTAAATAACTGTTAAATGGTACGATTGTTGATTTTTCGGTGTCATTTCATTTGAACCCAAACTTTTCATGGAAATATTTTTATTTGCCATTATTTAACTCATATTTTAGGCTTTATTTACTCTTACTCTGACAATATTGTCACACAACATCATTCCTGCACGAATTTCCCCTTATATACCATAAATAAATTGCTAGCTTTCGTTTATTAATTTGCAAGCATTTCAAAGAGGCACCTTGCAAAAGCACAAAATTTTCCATCAGAATACGGTTTCCTGGCAGTATATGTAGGTGTGTATAAATATGTATATATATAATTGTATAAATGGAAATATCTATTTACCTAACTATGTCGTGCGAATCTTAAGAGTTCATCAACCTCTTTGGGTTAGTTATTAGTACTGCGCTCATATTACCCAAGTGAGAAACGATGAGTAAGGTGATTGAGGTTATAATTCAAAAAACTCATAAAGTCTGTATGGAGGATGAAGCGCACTTCTAATGGGTAAACTTTAATGTGTTTTATTAAAATTGGAAAATAGTTTAATGCTACAACAAACTATTGCAGCAGAATATTGTTATTTATGGCATTTAACGGGTTTTAGCCACAAAAATAATTATTATTAAAAAAAAGGGTGTTTATAATATATGTAAAAATATTTACCGAAATATAATAAATTAAATTATAGATTCGGAAGGTTGCGGCTTTAAAAAAATTGAACAATTTCGGAATTATTTAAGACTTAAATATATTCTAAGACTTAAATCATTCCTGAATAATGTGCACCTCCGGTGTGAGCTCAATGACATTGTTTGATGCCTTTAAATGTTTTTCAAATTCATTGTGATTCAATATCGTGAAAACTTAAAGATATAACAAGAATTCATAGCTGTAGTATAACTGTCTCATGAGTTGCTCCTAATAGTAGTCGTAGATCAAATGAAATCTGGTAAAAGCCGTATATCCATAAATTCTCATCATTTTGTTTAAAATAAATAACTTAATGCATCAAACACGTTGCTGGAGATGAAATCTTAGCCAACTTAGATATACTCACTCAAAACTTCTGATTGCAATAAAGCATTGAACAATATACTTTTTTATTTAACATTAAATTTATGGAACACAATTTCGGCAAAAAAAAAGAAATATTAATAGTTTTAACTATTTACAACGGACGCACAAATTACACTTTGAGCTACACACATCCAATTTTTTTAAAAAATATCTCTATAATAATAATATATGATTTCTTTTATTAGCTTTTTGTATACATTTTTTATTGCAGTTTAGTTAATCTATTTAGTGCAAACTCCTATTTGAGCGAGTTGTCAGGAACTGTCAGTACTGTTCTCTAAACTGAATATCGATCTATCGATAGGGCTTCTAAATAAAAAAAACTGCAAGTGGAACGATCTATTGATTTGTATGAATTTTGGTCACTTTGTATATATTGGGAAGAAAATAATGAATTGAGATAAAAAATATTCCGGATTATATATTTTTTATTTTTCGAAGGCATTACTTAGAAACTTTTATATTTCTTGGATATGCTCCACGCGGTTCAAACCATAAGAAAAATATTCTGTATAAAAGAAGTTGCAAGCTGTACTTCTTTTTTTAAGTGCTTGTTTTTGTTGCCTTCCATTTTTCCTACTGTTACATTTATAATGGTATATACTAGTAATAGGCAGCTAGCTTAACATACTATATGTATGTACTACAAGTGTACCATATATTAATCGGTACATTATTACTAATGTCAAATTGGCATCGTGCTCCATATTTTGCAATTTAATAAAGGGCTAATTAATTTGAATATGCTAAATAGGGAATGGTGAAAGAAAATTTCAAGAAAGCATAGTTGCTTTCATTTGTTGATATCATAAATTAATTTTGCGTGCCTTCTAGCGGTATACTTTTTTTTAATTGAAGGGATTTCGTTGTATTTAAAAATTAATTATTTGATATAGCCTAAGGGTTATACCCACTTACAAGTCAGAAAAAACTCGTTTTGTTGCCTGTTTTGGAGAGGAATTTTTTTTAAATAAATATGTAAATAAATTAAAAAAGATAAGTATAAGTAATTTAAAAAACTTAGGATATCCTCGTCCCCGTAGATGATTTCCAGGCGCATCTCCGAAAATAGGTGTCTGGCTGAGATTTTTTGGTTTCATATTATTTAATAATACAATAGATGCATTCACGTAATTATCGAAGGATTAGTCAAACTTTTGATTTTTGACAAAATGGTGGTTACCAAATAGCATAAAGGTCGGTTTTTGTGAGAAAATGTATACTTAAAAAGTTGACATTGTCAAAAATCTTATTCCTTCAATCATTACCTGCCAACTAATTTAAGAAGTTCGTGTATATATTTCAAGTAGATCGGCATCATCGGCGACTTTGGAAACAGCGTTTTGAGAAAGAGACGCTCATTTCTTTGAAACTATTTTTCGGACAAAATTTTCGGAGAATATTTTCAAATATACATATCTGCATTCAATATATAAGCAAAAAATCGAGTTTTCGAAATTCACAAGCAGATATGCGGTAAGCGCTTAAACGAATCTAGGATTTTCAAAAAATATAATTAGGTTCACAAGAAAAAACGTTAACTACCCTTCTGAAATACAAAAGATCTCTTACAAGAACTTGATTTCCATTGTTGAGTTTGTATGGCAGCTATATGCTTTAATGATCCGATACCTCGTAAATGAAAAAATTTTCCATAGAAGAAATTGATTTCGATTACTTAATTATTGGGGAGAAAAGCATGTGTGCAAAATTTCAAATCGTTATCTCAAAACTAAGAACTAGTTCGCTTAATTGACTAAGCTTGTCATGCTGATTATATACTTTATAGGGTTACAAATTTCGTGGTAAACATAATATACTCTGCTCAAGGTAGAAAAATCGACTCCACAGCCTAATAATTCCATACATTTTTATACTCTCGCAACATGTTGCTACAGAGTATAATAGTTTCGTTCCCCTAACGGTTGTTTGTATCACGTAAGACTAATCGAGTTAGATATAGGGTTATATATATATAAATGATCAGGATGAAGAGACGAGTTGAAATCCGGGTGACTGTCTGTCCGTCCATGCAAGCTGTAACTTAGCTAAAAATTAACTTATCTTGCTGAAACTTGTTACACATGTTCCTTGACACCTTAAGAAGTTTATGTAGATGGGCGTAAACCATTGCCACGTCCATAAAACGACATTAATTGAAAACTTATAAAACAAGGGGGTTTTAAAGGAAAAATCGGACGTAGTACAGCCCACAAATAGTCGAAATCATATATCTCCGGAACTACTTGATCAATTTCAATAAAATTTTGTACTTAAAATTATTTTAAAAATCCCTACTTCCTATCTAGCACAATTTTACATTTTACAAATCAAAAATTTACAAAATCGGACCATAACTATTCAAGGCCCCAGTTACGGAATATGGGGACCCCAGTACCTGGTGCTAACTTTTTACCGAAAATAACGGTCAATCTGTGAGATATATTTTTTGCAATTCGAAGAGAGTCGCTTTCTGATAATAGTATGCAAGTATGTCAAAAATGGCTTAAATCGGGTCAATACTTTCTTTAGCTCCCATATAGTTTATCGAAATATTTTCGAACTTCCGGTTTACTACATACCATATATATTGGGTAATCGAGCTTTTTCAATAAAATTAAGTGGATGTATTTTTCTTATAATGTTTCATCTTTGTGTCTGAAATGAGTAAAATCGGATTAAGACTTGCCCTATCCCTCATATAACATATCGCAGAATTTTCAAACATCCGCTTGATTTTACATCATGACATGATATCTCGCATAGTACCTTAATGACACTCAGGGAGTATTTTATTCTGTTAATATTATGTTAAATTGCCAAAAATAGATAAAATCGGGGCAATATTACGCCAATCTCCCATTTACTTAATATAAGATTTTCAAACTTCCGGTTGGCCTTATGCCATATATACCAGTCAATATAGAAGATATCTCAGCAAAATTAACCGAGCGTAGAATATTGGATATACTATAGTTCAACGTATAATACCTATATTTAATATTATATATTATATGAAAGATTATAAAATGTTCGGTTCCACCCGCACTTAACTTTCCCTTGTATCTTGCTATACTTGTATCACTTTAGTATTGAATAAACGGTTTGCGGTTTCATTTGTTCTTTTACTTACGTAAAATGTTAATAACAGCTGTCAGAAATGTGTTGACATTTAATCGTTCAACCAGATTTACATTTCTCTACATGCAATTTTAAATCAATCGTCGAAGAGCCGGTAGTTGCTCTGAATTCGAAATTAATTTGCTGTAAACTGATTGTGTGAAAACATTTACAGATAAATTGTGAACTGAGAAAATAACTCAGATATTTATATGTACATGCCTGTACATGTAACAGTAAGGAAAGGTAAAACAAAAATTTTTTATGCGCATATGCGCCGTGTAAAGCACACGTGATCGTTGCCAACTATTGATTAAGAAATGTGAAGGGTGTTTTTTTAGAGGCATTTGCTAGAGGCATTTGCTAGAGGCATAGCTGTCAAAGTTAACACATATGTTTGACATTTATTTTCAGTATAACGATATATTCACTAATAAGATTCATAGCCGTAGAAATTTATTTCCAAAACTACCGTTCTGTGCGGTTAGCTTTAATTTAGCCTTAACAATATTTGGAATGGAAACAATTCTGAAGAAACTCATAAGGCTCCCTTGTATCTTTTTTATATAAACATGTACAAAGTTATCGTTGCAAGCCGGCTGATTACATTATTCTTATAATGCTTTTGTAGAATGCAGCAAATATCGAAATGGATTTGTCAGTTGGTCACCTAGGTTGACGGTATATCAAGAAAATAGGTTAATAAAGGATTTACAACTGACAGTGACTAATATTCGATGTTATAATAGCAAAATTGTACTGACATGTTTTCGTAAGAAGTTGAAGAAGCCGAATGCCACAAGTTAATCTGAATCACTAAATCTATAAAACTTTCGAACTCATGTAGCCAAAATATTTTTTTATATTTACTTTTCACTAACTTTTGAGTGTTTGCATTTGAAATAAATATTATGTTATATAACTTTAAAACGGGCACCCTTTATCTGCATGTATAACGTCTGGGTGGCATGCCAAATATAAGTTGAACGTAGAGCAATATTTGGAATACATTTTAAGGCTATTGACATACTGAAACTATGCAAAGAAGAAACTACGTGATAGTAAATCGATACACATATACATATGTATGTATCCACATAGGTATGTACCATATACTCAAAGAATACTTTTTCTTGTTATTGTTTGCACAATGGACAGACAAATTAAAAAAAACATCTTTGCCATTTCAATTGATATTCAGAAAAGAGGCTTACTGCTATATTATATATATTTTTTTGTAATTGGAAGTGTTTTTAAGTATCGCCCACATATAGACATACACTACGAACGATTTATACAATTTTTTCAAATATAAATATATAGTGGTCAATAAAAAGGCAACTGTCGTACATAATTTTTTTGGCTGTACAACAACAATTTCATATTTCAAACACGTACGTGATGCCAGAGAGTGTAGCTTACTGAGCGTGCGCAACAACATTCTTCTTTCAACATTATTTTCGATAACATTTAAAGAAGTTAGAACCAAAAGGTCTTCAACAAAGTGAAATAACTATTTGACTTACGCTTATTAGACAATGAAGTAGTAAACAATTGATGTATTTGTTTAACCTGTATGTGTTTTTTTTTCTTTTAGTTTTTGTTTTTTGATATTGAACAATATGAAGCCACTTGCTTTACAAACATACATATATGGTATAAGTTAAATAGAAACGTAATAGAAATAGGCAAAACCAATCTATCCATTCTCAACGTTACAATGTATTCATATTTGTTTTACAAATAATTACATACGTTTATAAATGCAACAGTATTCATAAATATTAAAACTACTATTTTATTGTAACTAACTATATGCTATACATACGTGGTTATCAATACCGCGCCTAACTATTAGAAACTGTGTACAGAAGTTTAAACGACTCTTTTAATTATAATAGTTGTTATAAGTTTTTAATATAGTTCATTTAAAAGCATAAATCATATAAATGAACAAGTAAGGAAGGACTAAGTTCGGGTGTGACCAAACATACACCTTGTTTAGAACTACAAAATTCGAGCACAAACGCAAATTTTATAATACTCTTGAAAATAGTAAAAATTACGAAATTTCGTATACTGACCAGTATACCTATGCAGCAATTAGATGGAGAGGCATAAATATATTCAGTAAAATGTATGCCTTCTCACCCAAACAGGGACTAGCAAATCATTACAACAACTACTCTTTAACCTAAAACTTAATGATCCAAACAGGGTTAGATGGGCGAAATAACAGCCCTTGACCGGATAAAATGTGGGTCAATTCCGGTAATGTAGAACCGGCTGTCGTGGGAATTGCGACCATAGCCAGGATGGTTCGACCCTGTCGAAACAGCACGTTTCTTGAGTCTACCGTTGGATGGCTTTAAACCTTACGAACCTTACCACCGGGGATAAGACAACCGCTACAACAGCAACCACCACTCTTTTTTTCCATTGTTTTTTAAACTCTCACTCGGCACTATGGGCGTTGAGGCGTATCGGACCACCCTTGTATGAGTAATATAAAGATTTACAAGTTTGGTTAAATTTATTGTAAAATAATTAAAACAAAAACAACTATTCAACATGAACTTAAGAACATTAAAAAACAGATTTGGCGCATTCTTTTTTCAGCTTCTTTGTGACCGTTGCAAATGTATTATCGATTTCTTTATTATCTTCTTATATTTTTATAAAATATTACAGCTAACTGCACTTGCTTATAAACCAAATAGTGCTTAAAAGCAATCACAATCTTTATATCAACTTACGCCTAACAATTTCTCATCATTTTTACAATAAAATTAACGTTTCTTTCATGCAAAAAATACGTTTCGATTACTTAACCTCTAAATAATTCCCTAATTTACAATAGATATTTGGCATAGCGTGTACATATGTATGTACAATTCAAATACATTATAGAGTAAAACAGCTGCACAAAATATTAAAAAAAAAATAAAAAATTTTAACAAGTAAAAAAAATTTAATAAAAAAAAAAATAAAATTTAAAAAAAATGTAAAAAAAAAAATACAAAATCGTTTAAAAGTAAAATAGTTAATAATTGCACAATTGTTTCAAATTAATAATTGAAAGCTAAAATTCTTTGTGATATGATTTTTACACATACACATACAAAAGAAATTAAAAACTAGAACGACTAGTTAATACAAATTCTTAACCGGTAATAAAAGTTTACAATTAACCATAACTGTAATAAATCAATTAGACATATTAATTTACTAATTGCGGTTAAGTGGGAAGATTATATGCAAGTTAATCACGTAAATGGCTGCTTACGCCAGTAACTTTCAATAACTAAAATATGTATAAATTATATATAATATTCTTTGTGTGTATGTATGTATATGTGTATGTATACATTTATATGTATTTATAAACTTATATGAAATTAACATTTGACACGCATCACAGCACCACTACCAACGTCTTGGTACAACATTCTTCTTAAACTTAAAATTCTAAAAACAAAAACTAATAAGAATAAAGGAAAATAGATTCCTTATAGCATACGTAGATTTTTACGTATTTAACGTTTTGTTGTTGCGCTAATTTACATGCGTGCACAGAAATTATATAATAGCTGTTTATCTTCAAAATGATAAACATTGTTTATATGCCGCAAAACACGTCCGTCCACTAAATGTCTAGCGTAATGCACAGCCTCCAGGCGATCCTTGGCGAGCCCAACTTCGAGTAGCCAATCCACGAATTCGGTGCCGTAAAATACTTTGCGATAAACTCTAATGCGCCACCTGTTGAGAATATCAAAAAAAAATATCGAAAAACTTAATGAAAGTAATGAATTGAAGGAGCAACTCTGCTACAACAACCAGTTTAGTTATATGAATATTTAATAAATAAACAAGTTAAGCTTAATAGCAAATAGTTAAGTATTACGAAAAATATTGCTTATAATAAACAAGACTGTGGTAGTCGAATAAGTGAACAAGCTGATGACTTACATAGTAAAGTCAATTCCGGACTGCTAAAGTGAAGTTTGATAGGCTATTATTTTAGGTTAAGTGATTTAATTGAGTAATTAATGATATGGCATAGCTATGTAAACCTTAAAAAAATAACTTTAATTATCGTGCACAGTGTAACTATTATGTCTTTCGAGTTTACAGTGCAAAGCAAAAACCAAATGATTTCTTTTCAATTTAGACTAGCGTTATCAGCTTAATGATATGATTGCGCAAGAAATTGCTTTTACATACCTTTTAAAAACACTTCAATCAGCTGATATTAAAAGAAAATACTATGCCGTATCAAAGGGACTTAACTTTGTTTAAATGAAACTTTAAATATATATGTTTTCAGATATTCGAAAATTGCATGTCAGATATTCATGAAAGCATGATGAAATTTGCTTCAAATTATAGTATTATCAAAGTTCATGTCAGGAGATTTATTGTGTATTAAAAAATCTAGACATTTTAATTTTTTTAGTATGTTTCGTAAAAATTTAGTTTAGAACGTTGAATCATATATAAAAAAAAAAGAAAAGACGTTAATTTCGGACGCACCCCTTCCCAGATGCTTTTCATATAGAAACTATATCTATAACTAAAATTGAAAACGTAACCGGCTTTGCATACAATGGAACAAGCTTCGCTATCGATTGACTAGTTTTTTCAAATAACGTTACATTTTTATTATATTTCAATTCCCATTAATTTAAAACTCTCATTAGGATCTAAAATAAGAATAAGTAACGACTTTTCTAAAGAAGCTTGAAAAAAATGTATAAATGTTAAAATTTATTCTATAAATTCGATGTCGATTTCGGTTTTAAAATTGTTTTTGTGTAAATCCTCTTAGAAACGAGATGTTGTAAAATAGTTAATATAAAAATTTGTTCAAAATAGTGGTTCACTATTCTTGTAGTCTAAAAGACGCTCAGTATTTAGGGCGAGATCAAACTAACTTTCTGACTAATTCGCCTATAATTATTGATATGAAAATCATTTGGAGTAGCTTTTGACTTTTTTGAGCTTGGTAAAAAGTTAAAACTTTCATATTTTCTAAAAAGGGTAAAGCAATCTAAGAACCCATCATAAAAATCTTATTAGATATTCAGCTAAAACTCAAACCTAAACATCGCTGAAATTCGGTATAGGCCATTAATATATGTTAGTCCCTTCTTAGAAGAGATTAAAGTCAAATTTCTGTGGTGAACATCACAGTTGTAAAAATATAAAAAATATACAAATTGAAATTGTACAAAATATATAGCATAAAACAAACCTTCGATCTTTAGCAATATGCTTCTTGCAATTCTCCAAATGATGATTGCGGAACTGCTCACAAGTATGCTTGGTCTCCGGAGTGAGACTTGTCCACAGTGGTAGAGTTAGAACATTTGCGCCATACCTAAACAAATACAAATAAAACGAAAAACAAATTTGTTAGAAAGAAGAACTTTTAAAATATAATAAACAGCTACGCACCATAACTTGCGCCAAATCTTCACAAATGGCGTCAGTAATTCGCTGGTGTCAGTGATAAATAGCGCCAAAACGATTAAGCTCTGACCGAAATTCAAGAAAGCATCGAGAAAACTCAATTCCAAGTAAATACCAGACATGCCATCCATTACCAGAGTCCAAATAGAGACAGATAGACCCTTCAAAAATATATTATATTATTATTTAGTTGTTGTAGTCGCAAACTGTTTAAGAAATTGCTTCGCCTTTTTTTAAAAAACATACCACAAACATTGAGCAGAGCAGCAAGATTAGCAACACTGTATGCTTCAAAGTCTGATACTCATCAGCATCATTGGCATATTCTAATGGCTCTAGACCACGACGTGACTGATCCTGATAGCGTTCAATAATCGATTGGCAATTTTGACGTGAAGAACCCGCAGCACAATTGAAAGCCGGACTACAGATGCCCGAACGTATGCCCAGATTCCTAGAGAAGGTGAGAGATGTGGTAATCAAATAAATTTAGCAGTGTGTGAAACCACTTTTACTTACTCATCTTCGAATTGGTCTGTTGACGGCGTGGTGGTTGTGTCGTTGCTTCGCTTACGTGCCGCGCCTTCGGCAGCCGATTTTGCAGCCGCTTCACGGCGACCCAGCAAATCTTCGATATCCACAACAACCGTCGTAGTTGTTGGGCTGGTAGCGCTGGAGCAACAAGTACCGCCAACATCACCGCCGCAGCCGCCAGCGATTGTGTTAGGACCATTATCCACTGTCGAGATAATATCATCGTCGTCCGACGAAGAATAAGAGCCATAGCGACGTCTCTGCGCCGGCACGACGCCACTGGAGAGACGCGCGCCATCGGTATTCGTTAGCAAATTTGCAGTTGATATGGTGGATTGTAGGTCAGAGGGTTCTAAGTAAATGAAAATTATGATTTTAGTTACTAAAAGTATAAAAATTCGAATTAAAATTAACTCACCGGAATCTGGATTGGATAATTCGCGTGTGTACGTCAAGTACTTCTCATAACGCTTCTTATAACGCTGATGCATAACCAAACATCCAACAGTGACTGCAAGAAAACGATATAATAGAGTTTTAAATAGCAGACTAAGCTTTAAGTAATGATGTTATAAGGCAAATATATATTATATATCAGATTGAAAACTTTGAGAGCATCACTGTAAAGCTTCACACAGCGTTCGACGTACAATTTTGTCAGCAACCAAGCAAAAGCTGCAGCTGCGTTTCAGCATCATAACATGTGCTGTTGACAGCCGAATGAGCAGTGACTTCGTGTGCGCTGACCGACGAATGCAGTGTGTAAAGCCCATATTAACTTGTCAAACACATTTTTGTCATCATTAAAAAAGTTACTGAATTTTTAAGAGGTTAGGACAGTCTATGATTTATAAAGAACAACAAAAACGTTAACTTCGTCTTCGTCGAATATACTACCTTTCACAGGTTAAATAAAAATCGTTCAGCTTTTATGGCAGCTACCATATACGCTACAGTGGTCCGGTATGAACAAGTTATTCGCTGATTGTACCGTTGGCTTATATAACAATACATGCCAAATGTCGTGAATTTCATTCCTCGTCGAATAAAACAGTCTTCCATACAAGAACTTGTTTTCCGGTTCCGATGAATATGCAGCTTCTTGGGAACAAAAGGAACTGTGCAAAAGTATCAGATCAATATCTTAAAAACTGAGAGACGCATTTCTGGGTATAAAAAGGTGATACCCAAGATTGGCCCACAAAGGTTTCTAGACTGGCCTAACCCCTTAAATAACGGAAATATAACCTCTACTTACCAAAGAAACACATGACAAGCATAAATACAGTGACTGCCGCTTGCGCAGTGCCATATTGGAAGCAGGGGTTGTGCTTATCAGGCAATAAAATTTGGCTATCTAAGGCGATCAGCAGACCAGATATTATAGCAGGCACACCCCAGGCAAAGGCGATCTAATTTTTGGTAGAAATTTAAAAATTAATTAGAAATGAGGTTACGGTATCACATGAGCAGCATAAAACTCACCATATAAGGCCACATGTTGAGCACGAAACACAAGCTGCGACACTGCAGGAAGAGCAGGCAAATCGCCAATATAGCTGTCCACAAGCGGCTGCTGAATGTGCCCATATTGAAGAGGAAGAATTGCACGTAAATCAACCACTTTTCGGCGTGATCGAATTTCGCCCAGATAATCACGGCCGCACAGCACATCAGCTGCGACAGCACCAAACAGAATGTAACACGATGCGGCATGCGTCTAAAACGTTTTGTCAAAATCAGTAGTATTAGAACCCAGGCGGCGGCGGCCACACCGGCAACGCTTATATCGAAAGAAAACACATCCAACTCATGTATATAATCGACTGGATTCAAATTGGTGATGGAAATCATTTTCGCCGAGATGAACATTAGCGGCGCGGAGATAAATGTGCAGAGCACCATGGCCGTAGCGACCAATTCCACTTCGACATTATATTGTGTGGCGATGACAAAAGCGCCCGGTGCAGCCGGAAAGGTGCCATATAAGAAACCGAAGGTGCTTAATTCGGTTGTATCGTTGAAATCTGTGCCCGCTTGCATGATATTCACCGTTTGACGGCTCACTAGCGGCAAGACCAAACTGTAAAAGATAACTTTAGTATGGCGCCTAAATGTAGGCAATACCTTATAACAAAAACTTACATTTTAACCAATATCAAGATGCCGGGTAGCAAAAAGCCTGCGCCACGCAATGAACCACCTTGTCCGACAATTTTCAAACCCAACAGGAAAAGCGCCGTCGCCGAGAATGACTGACCAAAGACGCGCAACACACTCGCTATCATTTCGGGCAGACCATTCGGAAAGACAAAAGCGCCGCCGACACCTAGCAACGTCATCAGCAACATCGGATTGAAGAAAAGCGATTTGAGTGTGTGCAACACCAGCAGCTGGTTTTCACTCAAACAACGCGTGCGCTTCGCTTGCTGTTCGGCCGGGCAGAGGGTCGACTCTTGTGCCTGTATGTTTGGGTATGTTATAAAAAAAATTGTAGAAAAATTAAAGGATGTGTGTAAATAACTCACCGCTTCGGCTTTTGTTTGTATGATTTTCGAGATTTCCATCAGCACTAAGCCAATGGGATTGAGCAGCGCTAACGAAATAGGCGCCATCAAGTACAAATACGAGGCATACTCGGGATGAACATCTTGGTACAGCGCCATCACTGTAAAGAGCAAGTAAAAAAATTTAATTTTCCATATAATTTCGAGGCAAACATTAGTACACACCAATCGGATAGCCAATCGCGAAATCATTGCTCTGCGTACAAAAAATACTCAAGAGGCCGGCGCGCGCATAATTTAGCGGTCGTGTAATGAGCAGTGAGATCACAAGCACAGCGAAGAATACAATCGCTTTGGATAGCGTCATGGCCAGTAAGAAGGTCCAATTTACCCTGCTCCAATTGAGCTCGACCAGCGAGAGAAAGATTAGCGACGGCAATGCAAATGTGCCGACAAATGTGCCAAGGCCTTTAGTTTCCGAATTTGAAATGATTTTGAAGCGGCCAGCAATGTAACTGTGGAGTAAAAAAATATAGAAACATTTAAGTAAGTGATTTTGTAAGATTGTAATAAATATTTATATACAAAGGCATGTGAAGCGTTAAATTATTTGGAGGTTAAGTTTGCACAAATATCTATAAACCCTATGTTTTGTGTTTGTTTAAATTACCATTTCGATACAATAGGGTGATCATTAAAATTAGAAAGATAATATTTACATCCGATTTTATGAATCTACCATTTTCAAAGATATTTTATACTGATTATGCGGCTTTAAGCAGATTCCAACGTATTACTGAATGCTTATTGTTATAGAGGTTATTCGACCCTGTTTTGAGATTAAATTTTGTTATTTTCGCTCGTTTAGGACTTTGACTAACGGTAGTAACCAAGAACCAAGAAACGATCTATTGGCTTAGTGTTAGTTAATGTTATATCTGCTTTTTCGAAATTTTATTTTTTAAAAAGTGTTTTGAGGGCTTGTCATCTTTAATTAATTTTTAAAGACCACGCTCATATACATATTTACGGAAATCGTGCGTTACACACCGTTAGGATCAGGAAAGTGTATTTCTTCGGTACATAGACCCGAAGTAAAATCGAGTTCTTAAGACGATCGCGTTATACTTAGGGCTTATCATATCAAGAGATGTAATGGACAACTCTACTATTTGCGAGCATAGAATAAATGTTATAGGAAACGAACTACGGATTATTTGTTTATGTCTTTTTTGAAGATCTATAGACTCTGCGATTTTTGAACAGTTTTCTAATAAAAGAGCATATATTTTACAAAATTGCATTTTTTGCCTTAATAATATTCACAAGAAGATTTTTATGGATTTAGATTAGGTAAAAAAGCTCGATCTAAAAGCTGATCTCACTTGAGCGGAACGGACAGTAAATCTTTATAACTATGAACATAGACAGCAGCTTTCGGACAGGTTTTTCACACATTATTCACAGTATACGTTTAGTCATTCAACCGAATAAGGTATTAAAAGTCATATTTATGTGAGAACTTCGACAGTTCTTCGAATTGATCTTTTTACTACTTGACTTACATGACGCCCAAAAACGACAACGTAATGATTGACGAAGCACTAAGTGAAGGCTTCCTGCAGATAATTTTTCAACGGATCTCTATCCAAGTCTCAATTGTCATGAATAAATTCTACAGTTGCAGAAATTATTTCTTTTGGGAGTTGTCTTGATCTTGATCTAATATAGCATGGAACATTGAGGCATTTTGGGAGTTGTAGAATAGGAATGTTCGAGTTTCACACTCCTCAGTCAACAAAAGAGTGCGGCCACTACGTCGTTTCTACGTTAAGCACTGTCAACTTGTGGATACTTCTCAAAGTTATTTGGAAAATGGTTTCTTCCGGTTACAGTATCACACCATTTTTATACACATATATCTCTACATAAAAAATTGCTTACTGTACTTATTATTGGAACAAGATTTTCGTTTAAAAAATAAGTAGCTGTCGCAGTTTACTCTTTTGCCTTCAGCTTGGACAACCATACTTTCGCTGAACCAAACACGTTTACATGTGTCACATGACCGGCAATTGCCTGCCTGCAGCGAACTATTCTCACTTGTAGTAAACAGAATTAACAAGTGCATTAGCGTCTTGTGATCGTCCGCAACATTTCTTTTCCATTCAGCCATTAGCTTTACATATTTAACTTATTTATTTTTATTGCATTATTGCAGTGTTGCCACTGAATCATTCGTTTATGTGTTTTTAGCATAAATTGGCATGCGCCTTGCGTTGTCAGTTAACATTTCAAGCATCAAATGACAAGCCTTTAACAAAAAACAAGAATAGTCAGCTGACTTTAATTTGCCATAGTGTTGACACGTTTTCATAATAATCATATTATTATTATTGTTGTTGAAAGCGATAAAAACGGGAAGAAATTATGAATGGTTGAGTGCCTAGCGTAATGATGTTATTTTTGAATAGACATTTTAATTACTTAAAAATTAAAATATTGTTGTCAATAAATTGTAACTAAAATAGCATATAAGATTAACTAATTGTCCATTAACATTTAAATTTTCATAAAATGTTCATCCTTCTAAAACTTACAGCAGGAAGGGGAAAGTGTTTGTTTCGATAAAAAAAATAATCATCATGTTAAACAAAAGTTGTTAACATGTAATAAAAAATAAATCAAAATTTAATAACTTGACACTTACTGTGAGAAAATTTGAATAACAGTTCATTCAACAATTTGTTAGAATTCTAATTTACATTGTAAGTGTAAATATACTTGAGCATTGAAAGGTTGGAATAAGATTCTATTGAATTGAGAATTTTTTTTATAATGCATGTGAGTAATAGACAAGTACTACATAATTTTTTTTCTAAATTCACCATTTCTCTTATAGTAATAGTAGCTGTACCCGGCGTGTCCTGCTACACTCTTTTTTATACTCCAACATATATAACAGTTTTGTTCACCTAACGGTTGTTTGTATCACCTAAAACTAATCGAGTTAGATATGGAGTTATATATATAAACGATCAAGATGACGGGACGAGTTCAAATCCGGGTGACAGTCTGTCCGTCCTATTGAAATACTCGCTAAATATATTTTTATATATTATAAACATACGGACATGTCTAAATCGACTCAGCTGGGCACGTTCGTCATTTATATATAATTATATACTGTGTAGCGTTTTCGACGTATCCTCCTGGGTGTTATAAACTGCGTGACAAACTAAATATACCCTGCTCAGGGCATAACAATTGTAATCCGGAAAAGATTTAAGCATTTCTTCGAAGTCGCTCAAATCGATAAGTTCAAATTGCTCTGCTCTCTCATCTATACTACAAGTATAATATTATAAAAAGGAAAGATTTGATTGTTTGTTTGTTTGAATTGAAGAGGCTCCGAAACTACTTGAGCATTGAAAAATTCTTTCATCATTGGGAAGCTACACTCTCTACGGAGAACATAGGTTATATTACATTTTCAAAAAAGTTAGAGATCTTTACCATAACGACCATAATATATAATTACATCTTGGGTGTAACATAAAAAAATACCTAAAACATTTCTTACATAGCGTGCGAATACCATTGATTATATAACAAAATAATGTACTACGACTTTGCAAAACATATAATTATCTACAAAAATTGTCACGACAGCATGTGCCTAACTGTTATAGTTTAAATAAGTGTTCTTTTATTAAAAGCAAAATAATTATAATTAAAATATCGCCTTTGTAAAAGCTCTATATTTGTACCTATGTGTATTAATCCTTATCAAAATTAATTACTTCATATTCAAAACTGATTCAATACTTTTATATAACTTTTTGAATTATTCGATTCGGATATTTCATGCGAAACATATTACGAATATAAAAATGTAAGTATTAGAAAAAAAAAGTCGCGTGTTGAGCGGCGACTCGCTCGACTAGGCTGCAACAAAATATGCGATGTAGGCGTCATTGGGCCACGTGAGGAGAGTCAATGACATTAAATAAAATGCAGCGCGGCCCACTCGCCCAGTTGGCTACCTACGAACGCGGTCGTGTGCGAAATTGTATATAAATAATATTAAAAGTTCGTTGAGCTCATCGTCTATATGAGGTCCTCCTCCCCCAAGTGGGATGCAAATGCTTTGATCTGCTAGTATACCATATTTTTCAGTTTTGGTTTAGGTTTAGGCTTTGGGGGTTTTAAGTCAAGTTAAGTGAGGAAGCAATTGTGTACATTTGGTCTAAAATGTATTGAGGCTAGAGAAGCTTTTCTAAATTTTTATTTTCATCTACACTCTGCTACTTTTCTTCTCATCACCCTTTTATTTATGTATATTTAACCAAATTTCAATATATTTTGACGTTTCTGTTCCATTACACACAACATATTGTACAACAACTAATCGCCAGCTGTTGAGTACGGCTTCTAAGACTTATTGAATTTCTATGCCGACGGCACGTGTCAGCTAAACTTAGTATGTAACCAAAAAAAAATATATATGAAATTTTGCATAAGTGTATATTTATCTTTACGTACATACATATGTACATACGATATATGTACATACATATATGTAAATATAAAGCTGCGTGTGGCTTGAGGTCAAAAACTTGTTGCTTCACGATTTATTTTTATGCTCGGTTCGGTGGAGGAGGTATTGAAAATTAGGCAAACGCATTTATTAGATTTTGGGTATATACATATACATACATAGATGTACACATATATATAAATACAACTATGCAAATATATATATAATTCGTTGTTTTAACTATCGTTCAACTTCATGCGTGTTTACATAAAAGACAGTTAAGACACTCGTGCGTAAAGTGATTAACGCTTGCGAATGCCGTAGGTAATAAAACTAAAGCACAGTTATACCTAGTTTTTTTTTGCTGTATTTTTTAATTTTTTATATTTGGGGCGTGACAATAAAGTTTGCTGCTTTGGCTGTAGGCTGTAACGCGTGAAACACGCCATTATTATTTTTGCAATATTCATTTTGTTATTACTTATTAATATACTTAATTGTCTGCTGCAACTTTTTGCGATTTACTTGGTTGTGTTTATTTGAATGTATGAGTGTGCGTATTTCATTTGAGCTTTTTGATTTATTTTAGTCTTTTATTATATATTATACTTTTTTTAAATATTTTTATTTTTTATTTTAATTTTTTTTATTTATTTTAATTTTTTTTATTTATTTTAATTTTTTTATTTTTTTTTAAATTATTTTTTATTTTTTTTATTTAATTTTTTTTATTTAATTTTTTTTCTTTTATTTTTTATTTTTACTTTTATTTCGTTTTATTATTTTAATTTTTTTATTTTTGCTTTTATTTCGTTTTATTATTTTTATTTTTTTATTTTTTATTTGTGCTTCCTAATTACATTCGCGAATTTTATAAACATGCAAGTTGTAAGCTCATTAATAAAAGCAAATTGTTTGTAGGCGGGCTTAAAAGGGGTGTGTATACCGGCGGCGGCGGTACACATACACATACATACATATATAAGAGTGAGTGTGTGTGTGCTTTTATAAAAATTTTCATTTCATTTTTATGTCTGCTTCCGATGTTTATGCGGTTTAGTTTGCGTTTAATGTCACTCTATCTGCATATGCAAAACCTCATACATGCATACACATACACATATATAATAAGTAAGAGAGACTTCAGTTCGGGTGTAACCGAACATTTTATACTCTTGCAACTTGCAAGAAGCAAAGCTCGGAAAATCTCTCAGATATTCGATGAGATCTTGAATAAAATACAAACAAATTTAGTATCTTCTTGACCTATATTGAAGGCCTTAAACTTAGACTTAGTTGTATTGCTATATTTAAGTTCGCGTCAGCTAAAATAATATAAAAAACACCTTCCAATGATATATATGTACGTGATATTAATTCGATCAAAAAAGCTAAATTTAATATATATTGAGTTGTATGTATATATAACCTTATATATATCTAACTCGTTTAGTTTGAGTTGAACAAAACTATTATACTTTGAAGCAACATGTTGTAAGGGTAGAAAAATATGCACATATTTACACCAGCCGCTGCAGCATTTCCGCGCAAACTAAAATAACAAATTGCGATTTGCATTTAAATTAATTCCACATATGTATGCACATACATATATACACATGCATGCAAGCAAGTATAAGTATGGCATTATAAAGTACCGAAAAGCACATGCAAACATTGCGAGCGTTGAAAATAGCCGAAAGATTGATTGCTATGGATCAGCGGAAGTTTCTCTAGTCTTGTAATTGCCGTGTAAAAGTGTTGTGACGTAGAAATGCACTTTGCTAATTCATATTAATTCATAATCCATAGGCACAGTGGGGTATACCGCTATACAAATTAATTATTCAGTGGTGTTGTAGAATCCAAGACAGATTTGTCACATAATCTGATTTGATTTTCGTCTTTTCAAACATACGCAAAATCAATATTCGAATCAGCTGTTTACTTGCAAATAAATAAATTTGGAAGCGTTTGATAAATTTAAAATACTGAATAGAGTCTACTAAAGTTTACAATGAATTCCGCTATTTTGGCTTGTATTTTATTGGAAGAAAAAAGCAAAGAAAAAAGCAACGAAAATATTAAAAGAAAGATAGTAGGAGATCACAGTCAGTGGGTTACTGCAGTGTTTATGCACCAGGCATGCTTTTTTTCCATAAACTCAATAATTATGACATTTTGTGCTTATTTATAAGTTTTGCCTTATATAAATAAAGTTAAATTTAATCGTAACAATAATATAAATTAATTTCTTAACTTACATTTCATATCAGTCAGCGAATATCCGCTTGCTTTGTTTCTGATAACAAAACCGATAAAATTGGTTTCCATGACATCCAAAACCGATACAATTTCTGTTTTAAACGTCAAACAAATAATATCTGAATTCATGACATCTACTACATTTTTTCTGATTCCAAAAACGATCAGATTCTACAAAACCCCTGATTGTTTTCAAATATATCTATTTAAAATTAGTGCAAAAAATTCATGGGATGAAGAGTGAAGTGTGACGTATCAAGATTTTACAATTTGAATACCTTGAACAAGGTATATTAACTTTGCCACGCAATTTTTAACCCCCAGAAGGAAGCGTCGTAAGCCCTATAAATCAATATATTAGGGAGGGTCAAAAAAAAAAACAATTTTTTTTTCGATTGACACTTTAAAAAATATATTCTTAGACACCTATAAGAAAATCTCTTAAAGAAGGAGCTCATAATTGTAACGTAAAGGCTCTCCGCTTTACAGTTTTTATCTTTTATTTTCTTATTATCGGTAGAAAAATCAAAATCTCGTTTCCAACTACTTGAAAAAATATCTCGTTTCATATATTTTGTTAAAAATTTAATGCTCTACAAAATTAACCTCTTACAATTTTTTCGTAAAACTTACAATTTAAAATCTATTAACGGTTGAAGTTTGATTATTTTAAAGCACATTTTTTTTGCTTATGAATTTTATAGCTTAAAGAAAAAAGTTAAAAATAATAGGAACACTCAGTTTTGTAGGAAATTGACCGCTTTAGAAAACAGGAGGACCTTCCCATAACAATTAAGAGCTCATACCTGGAGAGACTTTGTCTAAGGACCTATTTTTCAGAGTACCAAGCGAAATAAAAATATGTATTTTTTTTTTACACACCCTAATACGGTGACGCACTGAACCGATTTAGCCATGTACATCTGTTTGTCCATCTGTCTGCTTATCTGTATATACTTGAACTAGCGATAAAGATTTTCATAAAATATCTTTTTCGTTATTAAGTAAAATTAAACCGACTTCAAGATTGTTTATATCAAACAACGTGGCTAGAAAGAACTAGCAGAATCTTTTTTTCCGTTGGATGCAAACTGCTCGCCGGAACGCACTTGTATAGGGTACTAAAGCTTCGTAACGTTTTTGCTTATATTTCATCTACATACATATGATGAAATATATATAGGATTTTTAATTAATTTAAGATATGAATCTCTACTCCAACACCAAATGCCTTAGGTACACAAAATCAGTCAAATTTTATTGAAAATAATATTTATAGCTTATAAAAAATTGTTGGAATACTTTGTCTCAAGCATTCGCATCAAAAGGTTTCATGATAAATTCTTAAAATTTTATTAAAACAAAACAAACAACCAAACGAAGCGATAAGCGAAAAAAAATTAATTAGCTTATTTTTTATACACATGCATAAATACATATATACATATATGTATATATATATACTTATACACTTGCATACAAATTAAACAAAGAAATCACGCTCGCGCCCAATGCAAACAAAATAATTTCACTTATTTTTGCTGGCCTCTTTTTATAACTGCAGCACAGACACCGTGCATGCAGACAGACAGGTTGTACAGTTGTTACTTTTAATTCGCGTTCATGACTAATATTGAACTGTGAATTGTAAACGACTTTTGGCCTGCCCTTAGGTGGTGTATAAATATTTCCTTATTTACATGTTGGCGGTCTCGTTGTAAAAGCGTGTAAGTCACATTTTCGTAATTTTAAGTGCTTTAGAGGAAGTGAAATGAATTGAATATTAGAGATGCTTATTTAGTATGTAACACTGTATCAGTAACATACTTGAATTTACACATACGCAATACAATGTCCGATTTTTATTTTGCGTAAAAACTCTCTTCGTGTCAACGTGGCATTATGCGTAGAAAATATGTTACCAGTGCTAAGTTTGGCGGGTGTAAAGTCCGTCTATATTTTAAACAAGTAATAACATTGTTCGATATAAAAAAAAACTCGAATTAGGGTTAATTAATAAGGAAAAATATATTTTTCTTGATTTTAATCGGCCAATTTGCTTTAACGGTTCGATCTGAACAATTTGTTCGTAGATTGTAGCATTGTCTTGGACAATACTCTTTGTCAAATTTCGTGAAGATATCTTGTCAAATAAAAAACTGTTCCATACAAGGACTGGATTTTGATCGATCAGTATGTATGACAGCTATATGCTACAGTGGCTCGATATCAAATGAGCAGCTTCTTGGGGAAAAAATGACGTGTGCAAAATATCAGAAAGATATCTAAAAAATTGAGAGACTAGTTCGCATATATACAGACGGACGTGACTAAACCAGCTCAGCTCGGCACGCTGATCATTTATAAATATGTTACAAACTTCGTGTCAAAATTAA
Source organism: Bactrocera oleae (assembly GCF_042242935.1). Classification (NCBI taxonomy): domain Eukaryota; kingdom Metazoa; phylum Arthropoda; class Insecta; order Diptera; family Tephritidae; genus Bactrocera; species Bactrocera oleae. The sequence continues at coordinate 58,882,275 of NC_091540.1, read as the reverse complement.
TATACCCTGTTCAGCGTATAAAAGTACTATTACCAATAAGCTGTAATTTCAACTTAGCCATGTTTACATTAAAATTTTAAAAATCCAGTGATCAAGACAAAGTTACAGCAGTGGCACTGAATCGGTTAACTTACTGCTGTCAAATACATACATATATGAATGCGAAATTTTTTACTGCACTACTACTGGACCTTAAAAAGATGTCAGTATAAATGTATAAAAAAAACATAAAAAATTAAATACATTTTTGTGGTTCCCCTAAAATTTTTAAAATCGAACTGGAAATTTGAAATTCAGATTGTATCGTAATAAACTTAAAATAATTTCCAGATATGTGGAAAATTTTAGCAAAAAGTTGCGTTGGCTCGAGAAGCATTAATATCCAAAAATTAACGCAAGATATAAATTTGCCGCTCTTTATGTAGTAAAGTGCTGGCAACCCTAAAAAAAAGAACAAATCGACAGCTTACAGTTTAGACTTAGTAAAAATGGATAGAACAACGTGTCTTCATTATTGAACAATATTTTAAAAATAATGAAAGCTTGGCGACCGCAGTTCAAAAATTTCACACAAAATATGGTCTTAATAGTGATTTAACTTCTATCGCGACATGATAACCCAGTTCTTTTTATCGAAATTGGATAATATTGATGTGGCCAATATATGATTTCAACAAGACGGTGCCACATATCACACAGCACGTGAAACACTTCAATTACTGCATGAGACATTTCCAGTCGCGTACTCTCTCGTTTTGGTGAACAGAATTGTCATTATTAAGTAATATCACTCCGACTTCAAGATTTTGATATCAAACAACGTGGCTAGAAAGAACTAGCAGAATCTAGGCTTCCTAGATCGTGTAATTTAACACCCTTAGATTTCTTTTTATGGGGTTATTTAAAATCACAAGTCTATTGCAACAAGCCCACAACCACGCGTGCTTTAAAGGAGGAGATTCGACGCTGCATCAATTAAATTCAGCTCCATTTATGCAAAATAGCATGAAAATTTTCGACACAAACGAATGCGTATGTGTATGGAAAGCCGTGAAGGCCGTTTGCCCGATGAGTTATTCCATAAATAACCCTATCATATATACTTTATGATTCAGTAAAAAATTACTAAAAAACTGACTAAAAACTGCGTTATCTATTTAATGCTAATCTTACGTTAATTTGGGGACAGTCTTTATAAATTACACAATATAAGATAATGATTTGGTAAAACAAAATACAAAAAAATGCCATCTGTTCATATTTGCAAGTATTTTACTTAATTGGACACACAATATATATTTAAAACAATAATCGACCAATTGTTATACATATTTATTTGAGGAAATTTTGTCGAATGAGCTGTTAACTTAGAAGTTAATGTACTCGTATGAAGCGATTGCGATTTAATTTAGTCGAAAATATTCCAGTAGGTGTGCCGAAATTCCATATAATGAATGTCTCAGAAGCCTTGTACTCGTATGCACAATATACACGACAAAGAGACAATAAGCGCTTTATTTTATATAAAACAAATTCCTTTACATAAACGAAATTTATGTTAATTTTTGGAATAATCATATTTAAAGGAATAATTATAGTTTGATTTAGAAATGTATGGAGTAAATTTTAAGGTTAGAACTTTAAGACAAACTAAAGACCCAAAATTCATAGGAAAACAAGAAAAATATTAATTTCGACTTCATCGAAGCTATAACACCTTTCACAAGTGCATTTCTTATAGTATAAAAGGGTATTAAAGATCAGTCAGTTTGTATGACAGTTATGCTATAGTGTTCTGATCTGCTTTGGGTAATAATCTTAGCCGAATTTCTTGAACATGTCTAGTCAAATAAACAAGTATTATCATATAGGAACTTAAGTTAGTTCGTATGGCTTTTATACGCTATAGTGGTCTGATCTGAACAATAATTTCTAAAAATTGTAGACTTGCGACGGACAATACTTTATGCTAAATTTCCTAAAGATATATTGTCAATCCATATGTTTTCCATACAAGGACCGGATTTGGATCAGTCAGTTTGTATGACAGCTATATGCTACCATGTAGTGGTCCGCAGTGTCTTGGGGAGAAAAAGAAACACGCGCAAAATTTCAGATCGATATCTCAAAAATTGTAGGACTAATTCGCGTATATACAGACGGGTATGACTAAATCGACTCAGCTAGTCACACTGATCATTTATATATGTATATATATCCTCACAAATTGACATTATATTTTACTGGTTTATTTGATTTTTATGGACTATTTATTAGTTTCTTATGTCGTTGTCTCTTTTCCACATTAAAGTTTATATAAAAACTATTAAAATCTTCATTTAGTTTAAAATTTTCATAGGTATTTGTGCAGATATCTCGTTCTATCGGACTACTTCGTCAAATTTGATTGTTCATATTATCAAATATAATTGTCAGTTCCGTAATCCTCACAGTAACACGCAGTGTAGATACATATGGGTCTCGGAATATAAAGACCAGACATTTTTTATCATCATTTCAAAACTTGTCAACAAATGGTCATTATAAAAAGGTAATTAACCGATAAAGGTCATTTATTAAACTTTTACTTTGATCTAGGCGAATCTGAATAATTTTTTTTTATTTCTACTCTTTTATGATGAGAAGAAATTTTGCAAGAAAAAAATTGTTCGTATAGTATATAAATAATATAAAACAATGTCGAAAATTGTTCACTATTTTATTGATTTATTGCTCTTCCCAATTTTTCAATTAGATATTATTTGTAATTTTATAGCCGTGATCGATTCATCATTTCTCTGTTCACTATTGTGCTCTCTTGTCAAAAATTTTTTTACAGATGGAAGCAAAAACAAAGTAGTGAGTTGAATTCGATACAAGTGAGTATTCGCAGACCTCATTAAGGGGGTATTCTAGTCTAGTAATTTTTGAAGTATTGAAAGGCAATTAATATTTTTAGTTTTCATTTGTTTATAAGTTATTTAATAACATTACAAGAATACAAAAACTCAAAAAATCCAAAAATCAGGAAAGGTGATGAAGTGAGGGTCTCAAAAAATTGGCACGTGTTCATAACCACGATTTCAACCCTCCTAGCAATCTGAAACCAAAAGAACCAATAAAAAAGATTAATCTAAAATAATGTCGCAATATCCGGAAATACGCAAAAGTTGGAAGAAAATTTTTACACGAAGTGGCCACTAACTGAAAAAAAACATTTTTTTACTACTTTTTTTGACTATTCCGAATAATCGAATCCGCGAGGAAAATTGCTCCAAAATGGCTGACCGATTGTCTTGAAAATTTTACACGACCTTCTTGGGTATAGTTGTCAGGTAGTGATCGTCTTGAAAATTTCACACGACCTTCTTCGGTATAGTTGTCAGGTAGTGATCGAACGAATACGATTTTTGATAATGATTTATAATTTTTAAGCCACTCTGAAGTGGGGAATTTTTTACAAAATCGATTTTTTTTGGGAAGTTGCCATTTTGATGAGTCCTTCGATCATTAGCTGTATTCATCTACAGTGAAAATTAATTTTTTGTGGATTTCGGATTGGAGATAACTTTATGCAGAAAAATTTTCCTAACTACCAAAACTCTTTTTATGGACGTCATCCTGAAGATCGGCTATCAAGGGGCATAACCATGATCTTTAAACCTACTAACTTATGTTTTACCGCTTGAGACCATTGTGAATGACTCAAATAAGTGTCGAAAATAATTATATAAAAATTGCATTTGCGTCAGAGCACATATTAAGCTATGGTGACAACGCAAGTACTGGTTGTTTGTTTGGACAACTGGTATAAGTTGTTCGCTTCGTTACGCTCTCCTATTTTGTGCTGGATGTTTTTAATACCAAAAGTTGCAGAAAATTAACAAATTTGAATATACCCTTAGAAGAGCTTATAATGGTGAGTGCATATTTCTACTAAAAGTAGTTAACGTTATTTTCTCAATGTGAGCCATTTTTTAAAGCAAATAATGACTTTTGTTTTTTGGTTTTATAAGCAAACAAATTGCAGCTGCTTATATAAAAATATAAGACGTGAAAATAACATCGCTGAAAAATAGTAAACTTTCACAATACACAAGTACAGTTATTTGCTTGATATCCCACATATATTAGAAGCAATGTTAACGCGCAAAAGCGAGTATAAAAATTTACTATTATTAAGTCATAGTTTCTAGCTTAACTGAAATGGGAAAGGAAAACGGAGCAATAGAAATTAAGGTCACTGAAAGGCTAAAGGTATTGTTAGAGCTAATTACACTTAATGAATTGAAAATTAACTCAATAAGTTGTTAATCAAATACAAAGTTTTATACATTTGTAAAATCTTTTTAAGTGTGAAAATAATATTTTAGCAATTAAAAAAATTTGGAAAGTTTAAACTAATTTTATAAATACAGTTTTTGAGATATGAACTCATGTAGAATATAATTTTAATTATGTTTCGATATAATTGTCAAGGAAACACAATTATTTGAATGTTTAACCATTTTCTTGTTTTTTTGGTTTTTATAAAACATACAAAAGACGATCAATTATTGTTTTCTTCTAATTAATTCACTTCCAATTTCCCGCCTTATCGCTGTTACTCGCATAAATTTCCACGGCTACATTTGATATGGTTACTTGATTTTTACATATTTACACTTTACATAACACTACTATGCGGTTACTCAATATTACAACTTAGACACAGCAGATAGATAGATATCGTAATAGTTTAACATAATAGCAACAAGTGATCTGAGTAATTGAGAGCTGAAAGTGATAATATGTGCTCATATATGTAATTAATACTTGCTTTGAAGTATAAAAGCTGTCAAATACATAGTCACAACAGCAATAAAAAAAAGAGAAAGTTTAGCTTCGACTGCACCGAAGCTATAATACCCTTCACCGCTGCATATCCTATAGTAGAAAAGGGTAAAAAAAAGATTTACCTATATTGATTTTGATCGGTCTTTTGTAAGGCTATAAGGCTGTATATGCTATAGTGGTCCTATATATTCTGTTCCGATTATTGAGCAGCTTCTTGATGAGAAAAGGACATGTGCAAAATTTCAGATCGTATCTCAAAAATCGAGGGACTAGTTCGTGTATATATACAGACAGGCAGGCGAACATGGCTAAATTGACTTAACGCTGATCGTTTATATATTGGGCAATAATATTTGTTATTGATTATTTTACAAAGTTCGTGATAGTCAATTGAAATATATATCCATGTTAATCTCAAAAACTAAAAAAAAAAAACCTTGTCGGGCGACTGTGGTTTTTTAGGGGCTCTTGAAAAGTCGTTCGACTTTCACCAGGCAACAACCAGTGGCGCAGAATATTTTTTTCATGGCACCGCATAGACCAGTTTTGGTCCTTTGCGATACCAAATGGAGTTCCGTGACAAAGCGCATGAGAAGTAGTCATGCTTTTGGATGCCTACGCTTGACGCGAATTTTAACAGACTTTGTAGCCTCACTAACAATACCACTTCCAATGTCTAATACCGTGGGTCCACCAAATATTTAAAGCGTAACCTTGCCAATGCGTAGCAGTGCACTAGAGATGCTCCATTGCTTCCCTGGTGTCTTGCTCTTGACATTTCCTGCCGTATTTTCGATCTGTCAGCCGCATTCTGCAGGTGTGTGCCGCCACCAGACTGTGACCAGTGAGTATTCCAATCATGTTTTTACAGTCCCTTCTATTGAGTGCCAATAGAAAATTTTTATATTTCTGATCAACAGTTTTACATCTGTCTAATTAGGGCATAAAGCATACTAGATTTTATATTTGTGAAGTGATATCTATGTCAGGCCAAGAACTTTTCAGCTCATATACATACATATACTAGCCAACAAATTACATTGGCGAACAGACAAACTGACAAGGAACTCGGAAACACCAACTACACAATGAAATTTGTTATTATAATTACATATAGGAGTATGTATGTGATATTTTATATTATTACGCATTTGAAATATTTCCAATGAAAGTGAAAAGTTCGTGGGCTAACTACCTGTTGCATATTTTTCCACGGACTTTTTCGAAGAACTGTGACGCGTGCGCTACATTGTGATCACAACTGTGCAATTCAGGCAACGGCCTGTTAGTACCACCGAGTGATTAATACCAACGTACGTAATCGGGTTGATTTATTTAATTTGATTCATACGAATTTTTTTCATTTATTTTTCATTTTTGACGCAACTAAGTATTGAACTGAGCGCCGAAAAAATTGTGGGTAAAACCCACAATCTGATAATGGCTAACAAACAGGTTAATTCCTTCGTATTTATCACACAAAAAAAAGTGGTCAACAAACAGAAATTGTAGATAATAAAGCAAGCGTAAATTCGTTTTTTTTTCGCATAATTAAAAAAAACGTATGCAAAATAAGGCACGAGAACGCATATTTATCAATATTTAGAAACATATAGACATTTTAAAAAAACATTTCAGTTACTTTTTCTCTTATAAAAAGGTGCATAAACTATGAGTCAATAGCAAATGTTCAAAGTCTACTTGTCGGTGTGAAAATGTTGATAAATACAAATACGAGGGTGGTATAATAATTATTTAGTCTACAAAATAAAAACGCAGATTGTGGAAAAATTGCGACTTATTTCTTAATGTAGTCTCCTTTTAACTCGATACTTTTGATTCAACTGCTTTAACTTTGAAAAAAATACTCTTTGTGGAGGTACTTAAAATCGACGTTAGTGGCAGCGATAACCTCCGCATTCGACTAAAACGTCTACCTCTCAAGTGGCATTTTTACGTTTAGAAACCAAAGAGGAATCGTGCGAAACAAAATATGAAAAATACGGTGAATTGGGCAGCGGTGCGACCAATTTGGTAGGAAGTCATGGGGGAAGAGCACCCTTTTCTTCGCCGATTTGGAGCATTTTTTCCGCAATTCGGCGTCGAATCAATAAATCAGCATAGGAACAATTTTGACGCTCTCTAGTAAGTCGATCTGGAAAACGGTGGCGGCCATCTTTCCGTCCGATGGGACAGGTTTCGCCTTCTTAGGAGCAAGTATGCCGGTTAAGTCCTCTGATTGTATTGTTTCTTTGCACCAGTGGATCTAAATTTCTTCACTTTTACGTCCGATAGGACAGTCTTCGCTTTCTTTGGGGTAGATTCACAAGTGAAGTCCATTGTTTGAATGGTTTCTTAATCTCTGGTTGTATCGGTGGATCTACATTTCTCCTACGGCCAAGGATTAACGCAGAAACTCCATCGGAGTGGTTCATCAAAAACTCAACGAAACTCGTTGTACCAATTTTAGAGTCATTCTTTCATTCCTCAATTCACAATTTCGTCGGAATCAGATTACCTACCAATATTGCTTTTTTCACTTTCGTCGAATCCGCGGACACACTCGCTTCCACATGTGGTCAAGAAAAAACAACGAGTCCGATTTGATAGAAATATTGAAAGGAGCCGCCTACTAGTCTAAGTCATTATTGAACCGCCCTTGCAAGTGCATATATGTATGTTTATATATATGGTACATAAGTACTTCTAGAACATGCAGTTAAACAAGTGGAATAACCCCAAAGCCATAATGAACTACAAAGCGCGGCCAATAAGCAGTTATTCAATGCAATTGACTTTCATGCCGTCACCAATTTGTTTGTCTTGCGGTTGTTTCACTTAATTATATTCAAACATTGCCAAGCTCTGTAGTTGCTGCATTCAAACACATATATGTATGTATGAAGGTGTGGTTATGTTTGTATTATATAAGCCGCAGGTGTAGGGGATGCTTTTCAATAGCGCTGCAGTTGTGCCCGAAGAGTATAATTGAAACTGAATTGCGAGCCAATAATTCCAAACAGCTACTTAAGCAGCCAAAGTATGTAAATAATTGTAAATATATATATTCATGAGCTTAATTGTATGTGTTGCTTGCAAAATTTATATAATTGCAGTGCATAGCTACGCGGTAGGAAAAAGCAGCGCACTTTAATTAAGTGGTTAGGCCAGTCTAGGGTTCTAATAAATCACTCATTTGGCGATTTTTTTCGGGGCAAAGGAAAAACAAATTGAAAATCTCTCCTTCAGGCTATAATAAATATGTATTTGAGTGTATAAAAACTTATTACAATTTGGTTTTTTGGAATATCTTCGGAATCAACCTTTTCGAAAGAACCCTTACAGACGATGGGGATTCGAACTCATGTTATCTGACGAAAAATAAAAAAAACGAGTCGTTTAAGTTATTGTTTCTTTTTTATAAGATTTTTTGGTAAAATAATTACGTTTTTGGCTTTACATCAATTTTTCGCATAATGCCGGACTTGAAAAAATAAAGTTCAATTTTTGACTGAAAAAGAAAAGCAGACCGAAAATTGATTATAAAATTAAGTACTATAACAACAAAAAAAACTTATCAGTTTACAAGACAATGTTACTGAGAAGCTACAGTGATTTTTTTTCATATATCGATAGCGTATACCGTTAAAAATATAATACGACAAAAAATTAATTCTATATGTCAAAGTTTATTTTTAAACGCGTTTTTCTCAAAACTACTTTTTTCAAATGATCCGATTACTATAAAAAACGACCAACATGTTGTGTAAATGTTTGCCGACCGTGGGTCATAGCTGGACAATATCTTCCGGTAGAGATTTTTTTTTTAGCTTCCTTTCACGTAGTAGGCCGGAATCATTGCAGCAGGCCGAAATCATTGTGGAGGACCTTTTCTAGCGTCGTCGGCGATCGCGTGTAACTCGAAAAATGTTAGATTTTATTTCTTCAAAAATTTTACTGTATAGTCTTAAAATATACATACATATGAATATACGCTTAAATTTTAAAATTATTGATACAATACTTTTTTTTCAATTCCCAAAAATCACCGTTTATGGGCTGTCACACTAGGTGTCCCCTTAAGCTTCTTTATGGATAAGCTTCTTATGGTTGGTTTCTTAGTTTGAACTCCTCAACTTCACTACATTTCTCTCTTTTCCTAAATTTTTCTTCTAACATTAACATTATTTCCAATGCGAAAAACTTTGCGATTAAAGAAATTCAAGTTTGGTTAATTCCTGTTGATAGTGTGCCAGATAGATTTTTCGTTAAGTAGGCTTACGTATAATAATGTGGTATAAGATTGAGCTATTATTAATTGTCAACTTCCATATACGAGTATATGTACAATATATATGGTATTTATAATGCGAAGCGGAAGCAATATTTTCTTTTACAACTTTAAATATTTCCTACAAGGTTTGCTAATGTGCAAATTGCTAAACATAAAAAGTGCCAAATAAAAAAATAAATATATTTTCAGAAAAATTTTTGTAAAAAATACATACTATACTTACATATGTAGGTATATGCTTGTATGATACGATATCAATATGAACCTTTATAAATAAATAATTGCATATAGGTATGTATGTATAAATATTTTTATATCGTACGATGCCATTCAAGCGTTTTGTTTTCTATATTTTCAGGTAACAAAATACAAATATCACGAGCTATGAACTGCCATATGTCTTGCAAGCACAGATGAATTCAATATCTTTCTCAGCATATATACATATGTGTGATAGCTTGTACCAATATGCTTATTATATATACATACCTATATATTTCATTCGAAAACACGAGATTTATAGAAAAACATTATCACGTTGCGGTGCACAGCTTGTCAATTCTTTTAACTCCGATTACATTACAGATTACAAATTACAGATGAACAAATTAAATTCTAATGCGGAACTGTTTAATGGCGATTGCAAGCAATCGTCTTTATCGCAAGTAATCGTAGATACCTGCATTTAAATATATATATATGTGTGTGTCTGTTTATATTTTTATATGCATATCTCATTTTTGTAATATGATACTGCAGATTTTTATCATCAAAAACATCATTACTAATGCTCAAGCATTGCAGAAATCCTTTATCATCGATTAGTTACATACGATAACATGAGAATAGTATGTGTGTATAATGTTACTTATAGTTGTTGTCATAATTGCATTCTTTGTTTTTAGTTTATAATTAAAAAAATTCAACTCTGGTAGTAGTCTTTGAACGGATAACAATTTGAAATAAATGGATTTCGAAATAAATGCGACTGTCACGAAAACGATATTTTTATATTTTGATATCATCGTTTATTTTGGTATCCTCAACATGATATCATATAATTATTGTAATTCTTATGACCAATCTAGGTCTAGATAAACATTATATCCTCCCAAAACCTTCTTTAGCCCCAATAAAATTTTTTGTTTTGATCTTAGCATATATTTCGATCGATATTGATCTTATGGGTACATAATTTGTTCGACAGCTGAGAGCTTCTAAAAATGTTCTCTACATATTATCTCTCAGAAAATTAGGTTCTCAGAACTTTCGTTTTGACGTTCGAAGGCTAGGTTAGATTAGTCTAGTAGGCTAATGAACCACGCATAGATCAGTTTTGAACTTTAGCGAAACCAGATGGAGTGACGACCAAAATTTCAGCACAATTTTTCAAACTCTTTAGTTTGTTTGAAGAATAATAACTCTTTATCGCTTTAAAAAAATCACTATTAGAAAGATATATTTTTACATTTGAAGAAACTCTCCACCATAGGCTTAACTTAGCTAAAATAAAAATAATGTACGCTTACAGAATTTAATGTACTTCAATAAATGATGAAAAATATTGGATTCTCTCGATCCCTTAGGGGCACCTCCGCAAAAGGTGTCTAGCGGTGAGGACGATTTTTCTGTTTAAAATTATCAAAAATTCAAAAACCATACAAATTTGTTATTATTATAGATGAATACAGGTAATGATCCTAGGACTAGTAAAAATTTTCACTCCGATAATTACATGAGAAATATAACTAAGAAGTTCGTATGACAATTTCAAGTCTAACGGTCAGAATATTTGGAGAAATTTTCTTTACTGGCTCTAAAAACAGCGTTTCGAGAAAAACGTGTTTAAAATTTTGGAAGCCGATTACACTAAATTAAAAAATTATTATAAGTACGCTCATATCTCCGAAACAAATTCAAATTTTCGAAGAATTTTCTCACTTATATGCACATTCGATAGCTATGCAAATAAAAATCAATTTTTTGAAATTTATCAGCTCGTTAGGACTTGAAAAATAAAAATACTCCAGAAACAAGTCGAGAGGTCGCAGAGCTGATAACGCTAGATGGCATTTTCATTTAAAAGTAGAGTTCATACAGCAAGAGTTGTTATTTTTCATTATTATTAGTTATCATCATTATAAACGATTGAAGTCTACAAGAGGTTCTTTTGAGTTCTGAAAGATTTTCTTCGCTACCAAATGATACCTTCTTCCATTGCTGACGTTAAAATAACAAGACTAACTCTTCGTTTCAAGGAGAACAACAACGCAAAAGATACAAGCCACGCGAAATAATATTCCCCTAAGAGACAGCTTAATTTACTTCTAATGCGAAAGCAAGTCTTAAAAAATTCTATTTTCAATCTTTTGGAATATTTTCTAAACAAAACATTTACTCACCACACCCTAAATGTGAGTTTTAAATTAGAGCAAAACCAGAGTGTAGATATTTTAGATTAATTTAATATTTACAATATATTAAATATATGCATAAATACCAGACAACTACCACCCCACACATCAGTTTATTTTGAAATGTGCATTTCCGAAGATAATTTATAGAAATACATTATTTTATAACACACCACAGTATATGTGAATCTAATGCAACTAACAATTAAGTGATAATTATTTATTTTATATTCTTCTTCTATTGATTGAAGCTGTCACTTTGTCTAACTATTGTATTTACAAAAAAAAAAAAAAAAAACAAAAAAAAACTTTAATTGGCACACTTGCAGTTCCAACAATTTTAATGATTTGAATATATATTTTGTATATATAAATATTGACTGACAAATGGCAAATGTGATTAACAAGAAGCTGATTTACATATTTATTTTCTATTTAGTATGCTGAATGCATATTTTATTTGCAATATATTTACATATATATATATATATATAATATATATATTCATATATATATATATATATAATATATATATTCATATATAAATATATAGTAGTAAGAACGATGCTGTAATATGCTAATAGTTTATACAATCACTGAAGAGCTCGTAAAAAATACTTACTGGATTCAATGGAAGGTATTTACACACTGTTATTATAAAATAAAATTAAAAAAATAAAATAAAATGAAATAGTTGTGTTTTACAACTCTTACCAAGAATACTTCGCTTGGCTGTCTAAAGCTTCACTTAGTGTTTTGAAGTAAGAGAGGTGACAAGCATTGAGAAAGTGTAAGAATTGATTACTGCAATAATACCACATCAAAGTGGTATAACAACTTCTTATTCTATTCCTGTTTGATTATGCCATTATTTACCACACTCCAAGGTTTGTAGAACGTGGAATAATTGATGGTTGAAGTAATACCTTACTTAAGTTATATAACCACTTACTAACTTACAACTTTTCCAATGCACTTTGATTATGTTAGTTATATAGTTCCCGCTTACCAAATGGTTTATTCGAATCGCGACATTTCAAATAAATGAAATAATACCTCATTAACAAATGGTGCAATAACTTGATATCTGTTTTTCTTTGATTAAGTAATTATAATAGTTGTTTGTTCGATTCGCCGTTCTCCAAAGTTTGTTGAAAAGAGTACAAATTTGGATGGATCGAAAATGGCTTTATATTGGGTCTGTAACTATATTCGTGCGGTTTGCTAAGAGATGGCGTAACTTGCTTATTATTCAATTATCTCAATATTCCGAATATTTGTTGAAAGTTTACTGCCCTTGTTCATCTTTTCCAGTACATGTATTCATTTGAAGTGTAAATAACAATAATTTTTTTCACTCAATTATGTCAACATGTGCCTAAAAAATGTATTTTTGCTGGGAGTTCTTCTTCATTGCTTTATAATGATGAAAACCTCAGCCGAAAGTCATCATATTTTGTTGGAAGTTTATGGCGAACATGATCTGGTTGAGCGTGACTTCCAAAAGTGGTTTTCACGATTTAAAAGTGCTGATTTTGGCTTGAAAGACGAACTCGGCGGCCAAAATAGTGAGAAGATGGGGATTTGGAAACATTTCTCTTTTGATGATGGTTGCCAAACACAAAAACACGCAGAATCTTTGAGAGTCAGTCAAGCAGCCATCTCAAAGCGTTTAAAAGTAGCCGATATATTCAAAAGCAAGGAAATTGAGTGCCTCGAATTGAAGAGAGCGATTGCCGAAAAACGCCCGAAATTTGCGACTAGATACGAGCCAATAATTTTTCAGGACATTAACGTTTGGTGTCATGTTTCAAAACCGATTGCAAACTATTTGGAAAACAGCGTCTTTCGCACTTTTGCTTCATCCGCATTATAGCCCAGACCTTGCCGCTTACATTACAACAGAGTATCAAAAATTGGCTTGATTCATTCTTGTACCGTTGCTTTGACAATAATTCGTGAAGATACCTCATCAAATAAAAAAGTTTTCCAGCTATATGCTGATGTGATCCAATTTAGGGCGGTTTCGACCCAATGAGTAGCTTTTTAGGGAGAAAGGCACGTGAGGGACTAGTTCGTGTATATAAGGACAAGTAAATGTACATGGCTAAATCGACACAGCTTGTAACGCAGAATCGATTGATTCGCCACTCTCCGAGGAAATGAAATAATACCTCATTAAAGTGGTATAACAACTTGATATTCTATTCTTCTTTGATTATGGAGTTTATACCAGTTGTTTGTTCGATTCGCCATGCTCCTTGAAAAAAAATGGCGAAAATATATATAAATTTGGCGAATCGAAGAGGGCTATTATGTCGAAACTTGCTGACATCGGTAGTGTTTAATTTTTGTTGCTACTTAATCTTAACCCCTCGTCACTGGTTCACTGGTTTTAACTTCATTTTAAATGATTAATTACTATTTAGACAAAATTGTGCAAGCTTTTATTATTTCTGTATTAAATCACATTTAAATTAAATTAATTCAATATTTTTCATCGGCTAGCTTTTTAAAAACTCTTTGAAGAGCACTTTGAAGTTGTCACAGACAATCAACATTCATTATGAATGGCAAATAAAGCTTAAGTACACATGCCCCATCTGTTTACATATAGTATGTAGATACATGTGATCATCAAAAGGCATTGCTTTAACCACAACTCAATTGAATGGTCACAATTATGCGTTGCTTTCGCAAAAATGGCACAACAAAAGTTGCGTGAGTGACGCAGCATGTAAAGGGGATTCACCGCACCTCACGACCTTATACGAATACCGTTGCATGCTGAATGGAAAGGTTTGTGCTGATTGTGAGCGCCATGTGAGGCTTTGCTGACAAATGATACAATTATTCAAATTAAAGTAAAGCAATAATATATAATTCGATGTAATTATCTCTTATGACTTTTTATGATTGTAGAATGTTACCACTCAAAGTTGGGTATTTTAATACAAAAAACTAGTCTCAGACTTTGCCGTAGTTGATACAACAATTTTAAATTACTTAGAACGCCTTGGGAGTGGTATTTAGTGACAGTGATAATATTGTAAGCGAACGACAAGTGCAAAAAAAAATCGGGGAACTACGAGGGCGTAAACACTAGGGAGCTGAAATGTGTAAATAAGTTTCATGCCGACAAAGGAATGGAGATATGTTTATACAAGAAAAACTTAATTAAATTATCTCTAACTTTTTTTTTAATTAAAAGCAAAAAATATATTTGAGATTTTGTATTTCATTTTTCCGGCTCTATGAAATTGTATTTAATTTATGGAAGAATTATCACTAAATTCAGGAGATTATGAACCCAAATACGCAACCTAGAACGATGGATTAATATAATATTTCCTGACACATTTAGAGGGTGTTCCTTTAAGGTATAGAACTTTTATTTATAATGAAGCAAACGATATAACATTAAGTGGCTAAAGTTTGGGTTTAATTAGTTCGACATTTTTTTGATACTTAGTATTTGAATAAATTTTCGGGCATAGGCTAACAGCATCTTTCTCTTATAAAGAACTTACCGGTCCGTCTAAATTAACTTAACTTTTTTTTCCCATTGACAATCTTATTTTGTCAATAAAAAACTGAATGATAATTTGCAATTGATTAATCCAAGATCCTTCATTGACTTGACCTGACGTATCTCCACAGAATGTAGGCTTACAGAGCGACCTAACTCGACGAAAAATAATATATTTCAGGACAAGACAGCGTTTGTGATGTAAACATTCTAGGAATGATTTATGAACCTTAACGGATTAGCAAATATTCCATAAGACGGAAAGATGTGCTGTATAAAGTTGAATTAAAACTCAGTAACAGAAGAAGAGTGGAAAAACATATGTAGTGGATAAGAAATTGGACCAAAAAGGTTTAAGGCTAACAAGAAAATCTTTAACTTCGGCTGTCCCGAAGCAATAATACACTTTACAGGATAATTTCTTACAACATAAAAAGGTTTAAAAATATGCTTATCTTGATTTTGATCGGTCAGCTTGTACGGCAGCTATATGCCATACTAATCTAAACCGAACAATATGTTCGGAGATTGTAGCGTTGCCTTGGACAATAATATAGTATATAATAATAATTTCGTGAAAATGGCTTGTCAAACTAAAAAATTTTCCATACAAGAACTTGATTTCCATCGGTCAGTTGGTATAGCAGTTATATGCTATAGTAGTCCGATATTGGCGGTTCTGACAAATGAACAGCTTCTTGAAGATAAAAGGACATGCGAAAAATTTCAGATCGATATCTCGGAAACTAAAGATTTAATTAGAGTATATACAGACGAGCATGGCTAAATCGACTCAGCTCGTCACGCTGTCATTAAGATTTCGACTCAAATTTGCCCAAGGTGACTCAATGGTACTCATTAAGCATGAGTCGATAGCGAAATTCTTGATTTTATTACAAATATCATCATTACAAATACAGTTACGAAAGGACTTAGCTTTAAATTGCCTTAAAAATTATTCCAATAAAGAAATTAAAACAAAAAAAATCGCCGCTAGTTTCCTTCGCTTGTGTCACACATAACTAGAGTGATCGTATTAATAATCAGGCATCTTTAACAACGACAACAATTTAACACAAATATCAACGTTATGGAATATCATATTAATTAGTATTAACAAGCAGTAAATAATTACTTATTGTAATAAATTTAAATTGCGAAATATATATAAGAAATAACCTGAATAATTTTATTTATATTATGTATATATTTTACACCTTTTTTACTTTTATAGTATAGAAAATAATAAAACTAAGCGAATCTTTGTTATGAAAATTAAGTTAATTATTAGTTTCTAATAAATATGTATTTTATTACGAGGTATTATGAATTTCACAACACTGAGATTTGTTTCAATATTTTTTTATACCCTGCACAGTGTTTATTATGTTTGTGCCGAAGTTTGTAACACACAGGAGGAAATGTCAGAGACCCCATATAAAATATATGTAAATGACCAGCATGAAGAGCTGAGTCGATTTAGCAATGTCCGTCTGACCGTCTGTTTATATGAGAACTAGTCCCACACTCAACCCTGTGTGGACCACTGTAGCACATAGCTGCCATACAAACTTATAGAACAAACTGAAGTCCTAGTATGAAAAAAAACATTTTTTTTATAAAGGGTATTATAGCTTTGGCGCCATCAAAACAAACATTTTTTTTGTTTTTTTCTAATTTTTGATATATTAAAAATCAGCTAGGTGTTTACAAACAAGTCACTGGCAATTTCGCAAATAGTAAATTGCCTGCGCTTAGTATTTCTCACGCTCAATTTGGCTAATTAAAAGAGATTGACTGTATTATTTATACACAATCATGTTAAATATATTATTTATACGATTTTATAACGAATATATATGCAACACTGTTGTGAAATTGTAATATGTATAATTAAGATTAGATTTTTTTTAATAAAATCAAATTATTTTGTTTTCATTTTTTTTTTTTTTAGTTTATTCCCGGTGATTTGTTCCGCCAGGTTTGGGTTTTTGAGCGAAATCTATCATCAGCAAACTGATTTCAATCTTTCTTTTGGAAGATATTCTGAGAATGTGGAGAGTTTTTTTAAGTTTCTATAATTAAATTAATTAAAATTTTACCAAAAAAGAAAAAATTATTTTCTTTTCAAGATTGAAGATTATGCGAGTATATATGCGTCAGTCCGAAAGCTTAATTGAATCCAGATAACGTCACTAAATATATGTAGGTATGTCTATAACGGCTGTTTTTTAGACGTGTGTTTTTCAATGAGGCAATAATAATCGATCGGTTTGGCACCACATTTACTCTAGTAGACAATGCGCATCCTCAGAGACGTCTTACAGTGCGCACCGAAGACGCTACTGCAACTGTGGAGCAGAGTATCGAAGAAGACAAATCTTCAAAAAGTTACAGTTTGGTGTGCTCTATGGGCAGAGGAAATCAATGTTTTATATTCTTCAAAAATGAAGCCAGCCATAATTTATACCATTATCAATGAGGAACGCTATAGCGCCATGATTAATGACTGTTTTCGTGCCTGAATTGGAGAATGTTGATTTGGTCGACCTTTGGTTGCAATAAGGCAACCTACAGGCTACATGCCATACAGCTAACGAAACAAACAATTTATTGAAGGAAGCTTTTGGTGAGCGCATTATCTCGCGTCGTGCCTTTGGCGTGGTCTCCAAGATCGTGCGATTTACCACCGCAAATCTATTTTTTGTGGACTTATGTGAAGTCGCTTGTCTACGCAGATAAGCCCGAGACAATTGACGGCTTGGAAAA
This sequence comes from Bactrocera oleae, assembly GCF_042242935.1. NCBI lineage: Eukaryota > Metazoa > Arthropoda > Insecta > Diptera > Tephritidae > Bactrocera > Bactrocera oleae. The sequence continues at coordinate 58,864,433 of NC_091540.1, read as the reverse complement.
GAATATTCCGCGCGTTATTGCTGACATACGGCCTAAATGCTGCAAAAAATGGCCGAAAATTGGCCTCTCGGCAGTCCTTTGCCGAAATCATTTTTAAAACATAATGGCAAACCGTTATCTATGAAATTGGGCCAAATTCTTTTATGTGCATTTTATATCTTCTTAAAAACCACATATCATTTTGTTTACAGAACAAAAAAAAATTTTTTTAATTCAAAAAATTTAAAAAAAATAAAAAAAAAAATTAAAAAAAAATAAAAAAAAAATTAAAAAAAAATAAAAAAATTTCAAAAAAAATATTTAAAAAAAATATACAATTTTTTTTTTTAATTTAAAAAAAGAATAGTTCAATATTACTTCGCGGTAAAAAATAGTGCTTTATTTTAAACACCTACAAAGTAAAAAAAAAAAAAAAACAAATTAAAGGTATTCACAAATATTTAGATAAAATATTTGAGGCTTATATCCGACCCATACTCAATCGGTCAACATTCGTCCTTCACCAAGTTCAAAGTTATACTTACTTAAATTTTAGTTTGATCAATAATTTGCAGTATCAGAAAACATTCGAATACTTGCACAAAAACAAACACATAATATTGTACATATGTATATGTATATACTCAAGTCTACTATTTCTCTACGCCGAGCATTTTATCTGAATTAAATCGAATTTAGAATTGTGTAAATGAAATCATGTTGACATGCAACTTTGATGTTGCTAATAGTAGGTTAGGAATTCTGGAAAATTTTTACTGTGATTCAGCATTATTGTTGCATAAAGTTTTATTTTTGCGTTTCAAGAAAGCAACGCCCACATATTAACAATAGTTTCAATTAATACTACTATCAGATTGTGAGCTTATGGCATACTTTTTATTCTAATGATTCATTTTTTATGCTGAAACCGTTATTTTGACCCCAATTAGAGGTTATTTTTAAAGCATGTGAATAGATTTACGTCTATCTTATTAGAAAATAGTAAAAGTAAAAAAGGAAAGTTGATCATCTAGGAGCAAATTCTCATTTGATATATGTCAGCACCCGACTATATCGGTGATCTATAATTTAGATGTCATTGACTTCATCTAAAGCCGATGTAGAAACGAAAACTTATTTATAACCCAAATTTTACATAGAATATACAATACTTAGCTTTATAAATGTAATGATTGATACAAGCAACTTTCTGTTAGTCATGAGAATATCCCTAATTAAAAATTTGTATACTCTGAACAGGATATACATCCTCAATTTTTAAGTTATCGAGCTGAAATTTTGCACATATTCTTTTCTTTCCAAGAAATTGCTTATTTGTCGAAAACCGATATCTGAACACTATAGCATACAGCTACCACACAAAAATGCCGATTTAAATAAAGTTTTTGTATGGAAAATTGTTTGGAAATTATTTGACGAGATATTTTCGAGAAATCGACATAGATTATTGTCCAACGTTACAATCTCCGAAAAAATTGTTCAGATCGGGCCACTATAGCATATACCTGCCATACAGACGAAGTTAAGGTTTTTCTTTTTTAGGTTGAAGTTAATATTTTTCAAGGCAAATCTGAACTACAAAACTACCCAAGGCAGCTTAAATTCTAATCACGCTTACAATTATTATTTCAAAATATTATCAATTAAAATCAAGAAGCAACTGCAAAAAAAAACATGTAATAAATAAACAATTTTCGAGCGTTTACAAGTATTAAAAAGCAAAACAAAAAATAAACAATTAATAATTAATAACTAAAACATAAATAAACAAATTTCAACACTTCTAATAAGAAATTGATAGCAATAAATTCAATATCAAGCACCGTTACATTTTACTTTTCAATTTAAAAATACATTAAGAATGCAATCATTTGCTAAAATAATCGCAAACAGCATTTTCAATTGCTCAAGATAATGGCAAGTGCAAGTGTCAAGCTATTATAACATATTCAACAACTGTCTCGACTAGTTAAATTATTAAATAATAACCCGTTATAGCACTTTTACACATACCGAATGCATTTACCTACAAAAAGCGACTCACTTTACTTTATCGCATTCAGTGAACTAGAAAATTGACCCATAAATTGGACCGAGTGCCAGCGAACGGACGACGGGACGAGACAAATTAATGCATTTCAATTCAATTTAAGCGGAACTTTGACTTTGCGATTCCACGTTATCACGTGAAAATAATCTCAGTTCGGATTATTTAATTGAAATGTTTCAGTGAAACGCCTTTTTTTTTAAATAAGTGGAAAATGGACACATATACATATGTATTTATGTATATATGTATATATGTTTTTGTACTGCGTTATTATATGTACTCACAGGTAATCGAATACAATAGAAATTATTAAAAACAATTTAATCATACCTAATTTACAAGTGTCAACAAAACAAATTGACAACGTTTTGCTAGACAAATATGAAATATTTGTTTTTGTAGTTCATTGTCATTAACATTTTTTTATTTTAGTCGTAAGTTGACACTGCTCTTTATATAGGACATGTGTACATATGTTTGTATGCATGTATGTATGTCAATTGTTTAATGACCGACAATACTTCTGTTGAGATCCAAATTTATCAGTAGTGATGTAAATAGTAGTAAAATTTAAAACATTTTTACTAAGGGTATTCTAAACTAGAAGTAATGAAAAATCGTTTTTTTTTTATATTTTCAAAGTTTAACTATTCAAGAATATGTTTAGAAAAGGGTTTTTCAAAATTCAAAATATATTATATAGGTAATTTTGTGACCTGGCTACTTTTTTTTTATTTGTATCGGATTGCTGAAATCATGTATAATTTTTGAAGTTTTTAACTTTAATTTTTTTGTTTTTTATTCGTGTAATGATAATAAATAATTAATAAAAAAATGGATAGTAAAAAATATCAATTGCCTTTTAAGCATCTATCGCGGGCTTTTAGGGCGAGGATTGAATCAAGATATTCCGTAACGGAAATAAACCTAACACGATTACAAAGTATGCGCAAAATGTTTGCATACTTTTAGGCGTATTAACTCATATTACAAGCGCAACAAATCATATTAAGAGACAGCAGGGTGATACAAAAATAATAATATTTGAGATACAATTCTTTTAATGGCAAATAAAAATATGGAATTTATTAAAACTTTAATTAATAAAAATAAATTATGCAATATTCGGAGTCATAATATTAGTAACATTATTATTATTTTGGTAAATAGCTACCCATTTTGGAACAATATCTCGTTTGAATTGAACAATACAATTGAAATTATGTATTTCAATCTGATTATCAATGGTAATAAATTTTCACTTATATTGGCTGGCGATTTCAACATCAACTTCGCTAATAAAATCAAAACGCTTGACAGCTTTTCTTTCGGAAGGAAAAGAATTTGAAAATTAGTAATAATCCAGAAGAATCCACAAAAAAATATGGAGCCACCATTGAAGCGGTATTTTCCAGATATTTAACGGATATCAAGTCTCAAACTTATGTTGCTTATTTCAGTTACCATAAACCTATAGAATAAATTCCTGAATAACCTACATGTATTGTGAGAAAATAAAAACATTTTAAACAATATTAACTTCTCATTTATTCAATAAAAGAAAACAATTTGTGTTCTTAACGGTCACCACGCCCAAAAAGTGTAACTTGAATATAAAAAAAAAAAAATAAAAATAACTAAATAATTATAATTGCATAAGTTGATAAAAAAAATTCCATGCAGAAGCTTTACCACGGCAGTCCTCGAGTGCCACTCGTATTAATTTTTTAATTTTTTTAAGACACTTCAAAAATTAGCTGAAATTCGTGCCGCTAGACTAGAATACCCACTTAAAATATAATATAAACAAGTAGTTCACAATTTGCAGAGCAAATATTTTCAGGTATCGCAAAATTTTATATTAAATAGGAAAAGGTTAAACAGAGAATCGGAAATCATTATAATTGACCAAAATCGTATTAATTTCATATCATTGCTATATTATGAATATAACTTACACACTGATCGATATCTTCGGCATAAAGTCTGCTAGCATATCTTCAAATATCTTCACGAGATATGATATTGATTAATGTCCTAGGCAAAAGCTACTGAAAATAATGATATGTAGTGTATGCGAGCTCAGATAATTCGTGCACCGATTTCACACATTTTCGGCATTAAACATCGTTCTTATTGTATTGATCGATATATATACAGTATAAAGCTAACCGTAAGTTTGAAAATCATTATGTGTGGTAAACGGAGGCTAGTAAAAGTTTTGACCCGATCTTACCCCTTTTTGGTTTCACGACATATTATTGACAAAAAAGGATGCTTGCAGGCTTTCAATAAGATACCTTACATGCTGACGACTATATAAAACATAAAACCAAGCGGACGTTTGAAAATGCGTATATTTGGAATAGGCTAGGAGAAGTATTCACCCGATTTTATTAATTTTAAGTAAAACAATACACCGTTATTAGAAAGAAATGCTTACTGATTATACTTAAGATAATTCACATATTTACCGATATATACTATACTATAAAGACCGTTCCCACGACAGTCGGGTCTAAGTAACCGGAACGGACCCGGATTTTTATCTCGACACCATTCCTCGAAATTATTACAGAAATGTTTTCTGCCGCTACAACAACAACTCACTATAAAGTAAATCTAAAGTTCGAAAATCTTTATATGAGGTACCCCTTTTATGGCACAGAGGAACACTATCATCAGAATAAGATTGGGGTACGTATGTAAGTATATTAGGTCCCTAGATATAGGATTATATTAGACCAGCTAAAATAAAGCCTTTTCGATACATTTTGGCTGTAAATTCTATTGCCTCCGCTTAAGTCCACAAAAAATTGTTTAAGTTAATAAATTTTAATTGGCCAGAAAGAGGACTCTCCACAGCTTCTAGAACACTTATAAAAAAAATGTTTTTTTGCTCCACCATAATGTATATATATATACATAATGTATATACATATGTATATATATGGGAAAACCGCGCGTCACTACAAACACAGTTAAGTGATTATTCAATACTATTAACACTACTGTCATTTGGCCCAACCTTTTCCCATTTAATTGCATTTGCAAACACTTTAAGTTGAACAACAAAAACAATGAATGTAAGCTAATTTAAATACAAATGCATTTTTATTGGCTTTTACAATGAGGAAAATCACTATTATCAAGTCAAGTTACGTTAGACCGGTTGATTACTCACCACTTTTGATAAGCTCTTTATTGCAGCAACGACAAAAGGTATATGCAATAATTTTATAATTTTTTTATTAAATATCCCTTCGGGTAATTAGAATACATAAACGACATAGTTAGCTTTTTGCCTTTAGTTAGAAATTAAAAGGTATTGGTAGCAAATTATTGACAAATAAAATAATTAGGAGCAGCACAGAACCCATTGAAATTTGCTAAACACATACATATATATTATATGTATATCAACATGCAATCGAAAACGATATACATATTACTCTGTTTATACAAAGATGACAAGCAGCGATAATTTCTATTTGTATAAAGTTGTAAGACGTGCCTTAATAATGTGAGAAAAGTAGAAATTAATTGTTATTGCATTCTAAAACATGATATAAGTATCAATTGCAACAAAACTTAGCGCAAAACAAATACTAAAAGCGCTTGTAATACTTTTTAATTGCTAAAGAAGAGGAAGGAAGTTGTTGCTGTTGTACAAGTTTGTAGAACTTAAGGGCTGTAAACAGAATTATTAGGAGACTCTAAAGTCTGACAAATTCTTTACATTATTAAGGTACTTACATTGAGGTCCGCGAACAACTGTATTATTAAATCAAATGTTTATATTGTAATTACAAAACTATGAACACCCACAAGGAAACGTCGGGGACCCTCTAATGTATATGGTTTCAATAATGTAAATTTGTTTTAAAAAAAATAAAACTGAATAAAAATAGTTTCAAATTGAAAAAAAAAAATTATCTCAGCGTTCTTTGCTCCCCAAGAAGCTGTTCATTTGGCGGAACCGCTGATTTGGGTCGACTATAACATATAGCTGTCATATACACTGAACGATCAAAATCAAGTGTTTCTGTGGAAACTTTTCAATTTGTGAAGGGTATTATAGCTTCGGTGCAGCTGAGGTTAACGTTTTGTTATTGTTGTTGTTTACTGTTTGCCTATAAATACTGAACATATGTTATTAACGTTTACTAATTAATACAGACTTTTTATTTTGTTTTATTTGTAAGTAAAAAAAAATATCACACATATTTTATAATGAGGAAATTATTTACTTAGAATTCAAGCAACTAATGTAATATCGAACGTTGGAAAAACCATAACTTCAAGATTTTATTGAAAATTCTTTGCAATTTAAACCAAACGGTACGAATTTGACATTTTATCAACCTGTCACTTTTTATAAGTCTTCTATTACAAGTATGCATTGCGTTATTATTACAAACAATAGTTATAATAATAAGTTCTTTTAATATTTTTTTCATTTCAAAAATATATATATTTTTTTAAATTATACTATAAGTCACGTACGAGATAATTTGGTTATCTGCGACATATCTGTACGTTTTTTTTGACACATGCTATAATATTATACTAAGCATATCTGCGTCAAACACCCACTTCAAAAAGAAAATATATTTATCAAGTACAATCACTTCAGACAAAAACCCCTTTCACGGAAAACACTTGCTTAATATTGAATTCATTGATAATTTTTATAAAGAAGATTAATCACCTACTTGGCATTATTACAATTTTGATAAAAAATTTAGTATTTTTTTATTTTTGTATTACGTTAATGTAATTTTTTTTACTAATATAGTAAACGAAATAATGTGTATATTCAGTTGAATGTTGTAACAATCTCTTTAGGGTTTTAGAATATTTAACTTAGACGTGGGTGTAAAATACTAAACCCACTACCCTCCGATTGTATTTAACTTTCATTTTTAGCACCGATTTATGCCAACTAGTTTTGTATCGTTTAACTCACCCACATATAATGATGCCGAAACATTGTACCAAAGCAGGGTAGAAATTATTCATTGACACAGACGGATCGGAGTCCGGTGCCGCAGTCGTACTGGTGGTCAAAGCAGCTGGTGTAGGGGAAGCTGAAAACATGGTATCCAAATCTTCCGAATCCATGTCCGCCACAGCGCTATTGGCATCCAATGCACTTGAGGTTAAATTTCGAAACACGCCGAAAACCATTGAACTATCCATTTTGCTTTATATTATGTTATTTTTTTTTGACGCACTGTCTTGCTATAATTTACACAAATACTATACTATATTTACTAGAAATTTTGCAAAATATTTGCAATTATAATTTACGTGCGCGCAAAATTCGAATTACTTGGGTTATTGATATTAATTAAACAAACACAAAGCAAATTATTTGCCAATTTTCAACAAAGAACGATGGCCGCATGATTCAGCAGCCGCCGTTTTGTGCGCAACGGCTCTTAATATAAAATTGGGGTGGTTATTTCAACCAACACAGTTATGTTGAATTACACGCGCAGACACTTCAGACAGAGCAGATAATGGATTTTAGTAACAAATTTATTTAAAATATTCTTTTACGTAGCTATCATTGTTTATTGTTAGTTCCGAAATGATATAATATATAGCACTCGAAATACTTTCACTACCAATTTACGTCGCGGTGTTATTGTTTGACCTCGTATTTAGTAGTGTTTATTTTTTTGTCACTTGTAATTTTATTTTCTTTGCGAAAGATTTGAATACTACACATATGCTTCACATGCTGATTACTTAAAGACAGCTAGAAAGAATACTCGCGTTTTTGTTATAGGTATTATATTTTGCGGTGCCGCAGTACGTTATCACTGTTGGGAGCCACTATATGCTTTGGACGTATTTTTGTCGAATTTGATTAATTTATGCCGAAACAGAAGTACTTCAACTCAGGAAGAAATAAAAAATCAAGTATTCCCACACAACTACATAATGTCAAAATAAAATTTACATTTGATAGCAGCAGCGCGACATCTGGTGACAATTTATGAACAGCTGATTTTTTAGAGTTACCAATGATTCAATAACAATTAGAAACGGTTGTAAGTAAATGAAATACTAAGTTTTATTATTTCATTTTTATTAATATACAAAGCACAATAATTTTCTAACTTAACGCTTGAATAATAACCACCTACTTTTTGCCACCTTTCTTTACTTTACCACGTTGATTCTTACGCATACTACGTTTTCTGTTTTCTGTTTTACGCAACGCATTCTCAGTATTACGTTTCTTGATGAATTCCAAACGCATGCGCGCTTTTACGATCTGCTCCGGATGCCGCAATTCATTGTCACCGCCTGCATATTTCTTGGCAGCCACCTTGGCATTATGGCGCGCATGCTGTCCAACCGGATAACGTTTTTCACGAGACAAGGGTTTGACACCATCATCGTCACTGCCATTTTCACGCTGCAATTGCTCTTCGATTTTGGACTTTTCTTTCCAATTCGTGTAACGGCCGGTCTTGAAAGAGGCCGGAATCCAGGCACCCGATTCGGTGCGTATTTTGTTTGCGCGTGGATCTTGCACAGAAACCATTTTCTTCTTGATACGATCCCACTTCTTCATGCCCGACTTGGGGCGGAAATCTGAGCTATTATCACGATCGACTACGGAAAATTCAGCATTCATAGCTTGACGCTCAAACGAGTTGATCGCCAGACCGTCCTCGGTGTGTTTATCCGCCGACTGGTAAGGTATATAATTTTCATTATCCTTGGCATGTGTCTTCTTCTTTTTCTTCTTCTTGTCTTTATAAAGATCCTCGAGGTTTTTGCGTTTCTTTGGTGCAACAATTTTATGAAAGGCCTCAGTAATTTCATCTGCATCTGCTTCATCAACCTAAAATAATAAACGTAAGTGAAACATGTTTTTATGTTGTATAAAAAATAAACATTTACATACCTCTTCCTTTTCATCTGCTTCCAGCTGCTTATTAGCTTCCTCCTTTTCGATTTCATCCATCCTATTTCTGTATTTTTCAATGACATTCGTATGCATGGAGCGTTTGTTTTTCATTATAGTAAATGGTAGGGACTTTTGGCTGCGATTCAATTCAAAAATGGTCTGAAGTGTATACAAATTAAATTTAGTAAGAAAAAAAGTTATAATTACTTAAGAATTTCTTTATCATTACTCACAGTAGAGGGCTTAAAATTCCGCATTTTTAATAACAAATCATGCTTCTCCTTCTGTATTTTACGATCTTCAGCCACCAAATCTTCCTTTGACCTGCTGTCATTTTCGCTATTTGCGCTTTGCGATTGTCGCAGCGATATATTCGCTGCTAGAAAATCGTCTAAGTTTTTGCAGCTGAAAAATTTGATTTTCTTAATGCGCGCATTAGATTCTGCTGAGGCCACAGGACGCGACGACAAATATTTTTTATATGCGTTTTCACTTGTACGTAGTACACCAGCCTAAGCAAACAGAAAATACTTTGAATATCACTACTAAAATTGTCAAAATTCTTATCACTTACAATATCATGACTGTTCTTAACTTCTGTCACAGACAGATGCTCCTCCTCCATTAACTCCTGCGGCGCAATGCCCACCACTTTGTCGTCATTTATATTGAATGGACGATTTAAGAATAAATGCAAATCGAGCACATGCGCAGCATCATCAGTGGAAAATATTGAAAGGGCAGTGCCGGTGCGCCCGGCACGAGCACAACGACCGACACGATGTACGAACAATTTCGGTTTTCCAGGGAAATGTAAATTTACCACATAATCCAAGCTCGGTATATCGATACCACGCGCCGCCACATCGGTTACAGTTAGAACAGACACTTTCTTATTAACAAATTTGGCTGTGTTAATTTTACGTGCTGTGGGATCTAAACTAGAATACACTGCCGTGTTGGAAATACCACATTTGGTGAGGATCTAAGTGCAGAATTAATTAATGATTTTATATTTTATAAGATCAACTCAGTATTTACTTACATAGCATATCAATTCAACGTGATGTTGTGTGCCAGCGAAGACTACAGTTTGTGCATCTTGCGGTATTACATATTTGAGTAACACAACTAAAGCGGTATAACGTTCGTCCGGCCGACAGTATAAGAATTTAAGCATTAAGCCTTCCGGCAATTTTGACTCAACATCTGTAGATAGAATTTTAATAAACTGAGCAGTGATTTTGACCAAAACAAAAAAAAAAAACTATATATTTACCTAAACGCAACAAAACTGGATCGTTTAAGCCTGCGCGAGCAAAATTAACTAAGAGTTTAGGTAAAGTTGCCGAAAAGAGTACGGTTTGTCTGGACGCTGGCAAACGGTGCAATGTTTCATTCAGTTGTTCGCCAAACCCCATTTCAAACAGACGATCTGCTTCATCGAACACCACATATTCTGAAGGAATAAAATTTTAGGAAAATTAGTAACATTTAGCATAAAAAAGTGTGTAGAATATTTTCACGCACCAACTGAATTCAATTTCAAATCCATTTCAACACACAAATGCAAAAAACGACCTGGCGTAGCAACTATAATGTCGGGGCAAGTGTGTATAGCTGAAAACTGCGAATCCATAGAATCGCCACCAAGCACTAAAATTGTTTTCAAATCCATAAAACGTCCCAGTTCTTTGATAAATTTGTAAGTCTGCACAGCCAATTCACGTGTGGGCGAGAGTATAAGTGCACGAGCGCCTTTAGTGGGTTCCCTGCTCTTAAGTTTTTCGAACATGGGTATAAGAAAGCAAGCAGTTTTGCCCGAGCCAGTTTTAGCCATCGCAACAACATCACGGCCTTCAAGTATCAACGGTATGGTCTATGCGCAAATACATAAATATATGTAAATTTAAATTGTTTGTTGTAATTTTGTCACAATTAATAATTTACCTTCCGCTGTATTGGTGTCGGTATTTTGTAGCCACGCTTCGTTATACCCTTTATCACGCCGAAGGAAAGTCCCATCGATTGGAAGCCTCCGCTTTTCTTAGACTTGCTTTTACCCTTTATAGTCTCCGTATTCTCACCACCCCCAACATTATCCAGCGATGGAAATCCGGGTAAGTCTATGTCGTCGTGTTTCTTACCCTGTAAATTATATAACAAATTTTCTACAAATTGAATTTCGAAGTTTTAAAAAAATATTACCATTTCGGATATTTATTTTCTATTAAATAGCGTCTTTATGATGTTTTTCCGCAAAATTACGGAGCTTCAAACACGTGTGACTTGATTTGTTTTGGTGACGGCTCTTAAATAAAAGAAATGTCAAAAAAACTATATAGCAGTGCACAGCTGACTGCTTTGGTCGGTAATGTAGTACTATTTTAACCCATTACAAATATTTTGATTTAATATTGTTTAAAACATATTTTAAATAGTAAATTGGCATGTAAAAAAGCATTTTCCTTAAAACGACAACAATAGCAAAGTCGGATAATAGGAACTTTGAATAACTGTATAAAATATCAAGTACTATCTCGACAACTATCCAAACAACAAAACTTTTGGGTCCGGAGGAAAATAAAGTCTTTGGAATCGACAAGCCTTTAGAATACCATTTATGTGAGAAAATGTACAAAATTCACCAATACCGTTCCCATAACAGTCCAATCTACGGACCCGGATTTTTTTCGGCCAAGTACTGTCAACTCGACAAAATTCTGCCGCTACAACAACAACAACCGGTTATACCGCGCTCTCATAAACTCCACTGTTCTTAATGTTGTCGCTTCAAACTCATTCGTTCAAATATTATGCGACGCTTCATTTGCATTAGAGGATTAGCACTCCTTCAGATGCTTATTAAAACTTGCTCCTTTCTGGAATTTAACAGCGAGAACAACAAAATCGACATTAGTTGATACTCCATAGCCACAATGATGCAGAGTAATATTATTTCCACTTTAAAAGTTTTCACTTCGGTCTATTCAAAATGTTTACGCATATACCAAAATGCTTAGCATTGTTTTAACATTTTACAAAATGTTTTTTTTTTTATTAATTCAAACTACGAGATAACATAAACTCACTTACATATTTTTAAAACGATTTTGTAGTATGCATGTTATTTTAAATGTTCACTTTTTTGTTATTTGCGTTTCTTATAAACTATGCATTAATGCAAAATTATTACTTCGCTTTTTGACTTCATATATATGTACATACAAGAAAATTGCTATTCGTTATTTTTTTACATATAATAATTTTTTTTATATTATTTTTTTTTTCATATAATTATTTTTAATGTTTAAGTGTTTTTCAAACATTGCTTCATTTGTATTTCACATTGTCATTAGAAAAATATAAAAATCTTAAAGCATTAACAATTTGTGAGATATTAAACATGTTTGTGTAGGTATTTTTTCTCTTGCTTTATTTTGGTTAACAATAACAAAATTAAAGTAACAGCAATACGTAAACATCATATTAATTCAAAATATTATTATTTTTTTTTTTTGTTTTTGATTGTTTTTTTAATTCGAAAAAATTAAAGTGTATAGAACACTGGTGCTTATTGAAATTAATTGAATATATAGCATACAACTTTTAGAGCTTACTCATTCAATGGCGAAGTGCAACGCATTGCTTTTGTTTTAAGAAAAACATATAATTAAATATTTACAGTTAAAAATTAAATTAAATGGTAGTTCAACTTATTTATGAATTATGCTCACAATGCCATATTTCGCAATATTGCAAGCGAGCGCATAACTTATTTTACTAAATATATAGTTTAGTTAACGAATGCATACTGCGAATGCCATGACATTCAATTAAAGGCGCTTTAACTCTAATGATCATTACACAACAACACTTCTATATGTGTGTGTGTGTTTATATTGTATTGTTACAAAATACTTTCAATTAAATAAAAATGGAAGAAATGAAAAAAATACCACTAACTAAACGACATATTACCGGCGGCTACCACTAGGTATCCACATAGCCATCATCCGTCTTCTCCACCAGCAACAGCTCCTCCAAACGATCCAAACGCTGACGCATCTCCTCCTTCTCCTTCTGTGCCGCATCGAATTTGCGTTTTAAATCATCGTTTTGCCGACGCAGCTCGTATAGTTGGCGGCATATTTCCGGCACCGAAAGCAAAGAGATGACAGTGGAGCCTGTCTGTGGCTTGACAGCGTCACCGCCGGACGTGTTGAGTTTTGTGCCAACCAGTGTGCCTTGCTTGGTCGTCAACTGACGTATTATGGGCGGCGCAGCGATATTTAACAATTGTTTAGTGCCTTGTACGCTGATGCTTGTCGTTTTTTGCTGTATTTGATTTTGTTGCTGCTGCTGCTGCTGCTGTGCTTGTTCACTGTCCGACAATTCGGTATCACTATCGGTTGGCGCCAGCTGTATTATCGAGTCAATATCATCGTCTTCGGCTATTATAGTCGATGGTTGCTCCGCTTTTACTACTGTTTGGCCAGATTTTAACTGCAAAAGAGACACAATTTTAGGTTATGGTTAAACAGCTGAGAGAAGAAATTTGTAAAATATTAAAAATAAATAACTAAAAAAAAAACCATAATAACTAAATAAATTCACACGACAAATAAATTAAGCGCACAATAAACGTTTGTTTACAAAAATCTAAGTGTTTATTTAAGAACATTGACATTTATTATTGACTTAGTAATTGAAAATACCTGTCGCTGTGCTAATGTGCGTGTATTGGTGTAAACCTGACGATTACCAGGATTAAGTGTTCGTTGTTCTTCGCTAATTTGTCTTATACGAGCCAAACGTTCACTACAAATAGAGAAGAGCTCTAATTAAGATATAAAATTTATATGGACTTGATTACCTCGCCATGGAAGCAGGTATCTTTTGCACGCCTTTGATGTTTGTATTGCCGTAAAACTTTTTAAAATCGTTTAGTGAAATGATGCGCACGTTCTGTAAGAGAGAAAAAAAATATTTTTTTAAATTTCTAATATGCAAACAATTGCAAAATTATGTTTATATATATATTTGTGGGTGTTAGTAAGCACATGCAGTTCCTTGCAGTAGAATCTTATTGCTTTTACAAACGCTTATGAGCTTCTACTAACCTTGTACATATTGAGATTATCTTTCGCTTTCGATATGATGCTCGCTCGCGCTTTATAATTTTGCGTACGCGATGCTAGCGTGCCGCGCACAGGCAAGACTGTATAATTTCGCACATTGCTGGTGTTGGAATTCGTATTTCCACTGCTGCTAGAGGCACTTTTACCGTTATTATTATTGTTATGTATTTTTTTAGTCTCATTAAGCAACAATTTGCCACCCTCGGACAGCACCAACTGACGACCATTTTGCAAGGCAGTGGCAAGCAGCTCCTTTGAAGTATCTTCGTCCTCCGGCATCATGGAAATGCCATGGTCCTTCAACATATTGATAGTGGTCTTGTCCAAAACGCCAGTTTCTAGTGGTAAATTAGTGTAATAAAGAAAAAAAGTTTACATAATTTTGTTTGTTATAAAAATAAATACCCTTAATGTTCGCCAAATCGGATATTTTGGACTCAGCGTAGTCGCTATTATTTGTTAGATCATCATCAACTTCCAATGTGATTTTCGTTGAACTCGTCGCCTCCTCCGCGCTAAAATTTGCCAAACCCATTATGGAGTTCACTGCATCCGAAGTCTCTTTCTGTAACGTTGCATTTCATTAAAATATATCAAATATGATTTTTTTTACATTTGTAATAGATATATATATACAATAGCACTAAGAAAAATTTAGAAAAGTAGACTAATAGAAATTATTAGTTAAATTTTGAAGAATTTCTTCGGCCAAATTGTTAATAATACGCACAAAAACAAACTAATATCGAAATGGCATACATATATCTAAACAAGCTAACTTGTATACCTACTTTGAAACGCTTGGCCCGCACCTGTGAGCATATTTATGATTTTTTTTTTTAGCATAAGTAGTATGAATGCACGCGTATTTGTAATAGAAAAGCACAAACAAAATTAAAACTTTAAGCGATTTTCTTTGTAGAAATTGTAAAATATACATATTTCTGTATATAACAGCGTATTATATGTAATACTCAATGTTTTGCAGGCGAAAGTGCAACAACTAACAGCACACAATATATCTTAGCTGGAACTTATGCTCACCTCATGCTCCTCATTATATTTGCGGTTGATTTGCGATTGACGTGCAGATTCCAATTCCTCGAGTAAGTCAGCTTGTTCTGTCAGCACTGCCAGAGCGATGGGTGTTTTGCCAAATTTGGAAGTAACCGTCACATCAGCATTGTGCTTAAGCAGCAGACGCGCAATGGACTTGTGGCCTTTCTCCACAGCCCAATGCAAAGGTGTCATGCGCAACTAAAAACCAAAAGGAAATAAGCAAATAAATTTCTTAGGTGTAACATCACAACACTTCACAAACAAATACCATATCTCGAGGATTCACTATGCATTTCTTGGCTAGCAGTAGCTCGACTATGCGTTCATTGCCGTAGAAGCACGCCATGTGCAGCGGTGTACGATCTACTTTTGTTTTCGAGTCCTTATTGATGCCGCCCTTTAAAAGCGCGTCACAAACGTCATATTGGTTATTCATAGCTGCAAAATGTAGCGCAGACATGCCCAACTATAAATAAAATTATAAAATATTATGATATTATCCATCAAGTAATTTGCCAAGCCGACCAGCACACCGGCAGTCATAATACGTACCCAATCTGAGGTGAATGGTGCTCCGCGCGACAACATATTTTTTACACCCTTCAGATCACCGTCACGCGCGTACTGTAGCAGTTGTTTGCCCAAGTCCACTACGGTTGTTGGTACACTGAATGTATTGAGCGCCTTATTGCTGACATCCACTTCCGTACGCTGTAGTACCAAGTTAAAAATTGCAACAAATAGAAGCATAGAAATGGTTAAGGAATGGCGCACCACGGATAACAGAAGTTAAACTTACAATTTTATAATTCATTAAATTCACTAATTGTCCAATGGAAGTGCCACTTGCAGGATATACACTTCCATCCGCTCGTAAAGTGGCCACAACTTTATTGTCGCCACCGCCACCGCCGCCTACCATTTTCCACGTTCGTTTCACTATGCCTTTTGCTTCGAACGTCCTAAGAGTGTGCGACAAACTCGAATATTAACGCTGGTATATTGTAATCTGTGAAAACATTTGGAATTTGTTGAATTTATCAAAAACAAAATTAAAATTAAAGGAAAAGGAAACAAGGCGCACGTACAAAAAGAGCAAGCTTTTTCTTTTCCGTCACTTCGTTCGCGTCGATTCGTTTTGTGGTATTGCTTCGTTGACCAAGTGTGGATAAAAACAAAATACCTACAACAACAACAATCACCACAGGGCTGCATTTTATATTATTGCCTTTTGATTTTTTTTAAATGTTAAAATGCTTGTAAATATTTTGATTTAAAAGTTGATACTTAATTAAAGTGACATAATTCAAAAATAATATATAAAAAGTATTTTCGCAAGTAAACTTTTAATTGCTTTTATATGAAATTTGCATAATATTACAACTTAATGGTATGTGATAATATTGTACAAAATAATTTTCCTACTTCTTGATAAGGCTCAGCATATTTTCATTAAAATTTTGATAAATTAGAAATATATGTATGTGATAATGCTTTGCGATTCGACTGTACTTTATATTTAATTTTTTTTATTGTTACTACTTTTATTGCTAATATTATTTTAAAATTTTTTTATAATATTATTTTTTAATATTTTTTGCTCTTTTTATCATTTTATTTATATTTGTCAAATATAATCATCACATGGTTGATAAACAATTTTAATTATAATTTTAATTATGTAAATTACTCACAAAATATTTATTAAAAAAATTGTTTGGTGTACCGAAATTAAAAAATTAGTAGCAGCGCTTTAGTTGCTTTCAACGGAAGTGCAACTAGTGGCGCAAGTACCAACAAATGCGACACTGTGTCGTGGAAATGCCATAATGCTTTGCAAATGTCGACAAAGTACGGAAATGGCGAAGAAACGTATTTTGTCAAAACTATTTCCAAGCGCCATTCTGTGTACTTACCAAATATCTGGTCATGATTTCGATCTTTGCACACTTATAAAGCAATATTTAACTGTATTGTGCCAATTTTATACACTTTTTATTAATTTTATAAACTTTTTGTTACTATATATCCTTCCACTTGACTTTGCGTTGCACAAACTGGCTTGGTCACTTTCAATGTTTCCGTTCTTCTTTTTCCTGATTTTTCTCTAACGTTAATCTGATTTTTCTTGTGCATTCAGCGCTTTGCTCGACTTCGTTCGTCCAGATGTAGCTATATGCATGTATGTGTGAATTAGTTGTATGCTTTTTGTATGTATGTATAAGTTTTCGTTCATTCCTTTGTATTTTTGCGGGTTTGTGAGTTTATTCACATCCGCTTGTTGCGGCTGAGCGGAATTCGCACAAATAAGTAAAATAAATTAAATCAAACCGGAAGCAATTACATACTTTGGCAGCAATTGTATATACCTACATAATATATCTGTGTATATATGTGTGTAGGTGCATATGTATTAATGTAAATACGAGTATATGCCTGAAATTCACTGAAAAGCCAAGAAGGTTAAAAAGAACTTCACGAATTAGGCAAATAAAAATTTCCAATGCGGTAAATTTACCTATGAAAGCATATGTTAAGTATATAGTATGTGCATAAATTGATACATAGTTACATACAAGTAGAATAGAGAGATAGATTATATTCTATATATTTGCAATAAGTAATATTAAGCGTAACAGAAACGCATTGTTCTTTCTCCCCATTCTTATTTGTAATATTTCTACCTGGTTTGTTGTTGTTGCATTAATTTTCTTTTTGCGTGCCAACATTGCTCAATAAATGTATACATATACATACTTGTACATATTTAAATACTACAGCCACACATATGTACAAATGCGTGGCGGCATTTATGGAAATATTCCTTGTAGCAAATTTGTTTTTTTTTAGCGCGATTTGAAGTCTTAATGCTTCGCTTTTGATTATCGTTTTTGACATATCACCTGATTCTTGTAATGTTTATGTTCTCTTACACATCTCGTGTTCTAGTGATCGTGCAGGCTTCGTATTGCAGGTGTTTAGAAGTGTAATTAAATTAAGTTTTAAGTTAATATTAATTATTATTTATTGTCAAACATGTGCTGGTAAATTTCGCTGTAGTTCAATAACTAAATTAAGTTTTGAGTTTATATTTATGCTTATTTATTGTCAAATATGTGCCGGTAAATTTCTCTGTTGTTCAATAAATTCCAATAAAAACAAAGTGTAGTGAGTAAAGTGAGATAAGTTTGTTGTGCAAGTCGTTGCCTGTAGATTCCTGTTGATTGTCAGGTGTTTTTGTTAAATGCACTCGCGGTTGCGGCGCAGTGCATATGTCTAACTGTAATATACATACATACATATGTATGCACATTCAAGCACTTACGATGTGCTGGGCATTGTGGGAGCTCGAGCAACAGCATGGTTTTAAAAATTAATTGGTAAGTAGTTTGATTTGATTGCTCTTACATACAAATGGTAGGCATATACATAAGTAAACTATGAAGAAGTAAGGGTGATGCTTATTGTACATATGTAAGTAAAATTGTAACAGCCTTATTAAAAGTGCCATAAGCATGACGGAGTTACTTTTATTTGTTGTCATTCGCTAGCCTCTACGTCGGTTGAATAACTATATATTTACAATGTACATACATACATATGTATGTAAACATATTATCGTATATTTTGTTTTAAAATAGCTGATGCAGTTCGGCTTTGTGTGGCATTCTGAAATGTACTTGTATAAACATACATATAATATATTATCATTTTGTATTCTATTTATAAGGGTGCGTCTTAATTTTTAAATATCTCGTATACGTTATGTTGTCATGTATACTCTATTTCATTTCGTACTTAGGGCTCTTGATTTTTTGTTTGGTCCTAAAATCATTAATATTTTATTTTAAATATTTCAACGAAGCCCTAAGTTCATTAAAGTTGTTGCTGTTGTAACAGTTGTAATTTTATTTGATGGTAAAAATAAATACTAGCTAACGTCATCTAACGTCAGATTAAATTTAAATAAGTTCTGCAACACTATCAATGATTCCATAACCGTGAACCAAATTTTTGTAATGACAGAAAATATTTTTAAATTAATTTTGAGTAATGCTACCGAGTTGGCGGTTATGGTAAAATCCGAGTCCGTTCCCACTATTGGAAAATCGAATTTGCTAGTAAGCCATTGTGGCATAAAATATTTATTTGCCAACTATTTTTGTATAGCGCTGTGGAGTTTTTATTGTTGACTGTTGGAAAAATGAATCTAACCACCCTCCCATTGTTTGTTTGAAGTAAAACAACATTGTGAATTATTTAATATTTTTATCGTTTTATTTGGCATATCCTTTGTTCGTATATATATATGTATACATTTTTCATATTTTTTTATATAATTACATATGCATATAGAAGTTTTAGTAACCTATAGTATAACGTATACATATCTATGTATATTTATATTCAAGTGTGTATATATGTATTTATGTACGGCTGTAAATAGCAGAAACTATGGTTGGTGAGAGCATATTTTGTTTTTGTATTGCTAATTTTTCAACTAATTTTTAAGAATTGCTTACAATCAGTCGGCGATCTACTTATATATGTCTATACATACATTTCTCTACAACTGAATGTGTGCGTGTGT
This sequence comes from Bactrocera oleae, assembly GCF_042242935.1. NCBI lineage: Eukaryota > Metazoa > Arthropoda > Insecta > Diptera > Tephritidae > Bactrocera > Bactrocera oleae. The sequence continues at coordinate 58,844,661 of NC_091540.1, read as the reverse complement.
GTATCGGTGTATTCTTCATTGAATTTGTGTAGAGAAATTTAGCTTGCAGTCTATTTTAGCGATTACTCAATTAATGACAAGAAAGATTTGCGAGAGAAAGTCGTAAAGACCCTTAAAATAACTGCGTACTTACTCTTTATACTCAACATTAGTATTTTGTCAGTATCAGTGTGTAAAATATAGGGTTAGCACTAGAGTAATTATTGGAGTCATCCAACCATCTCGGATAATGACGATAACATTGAAAAAATTAAAGAAACAGTGCTTGAAAATGGTCGTGTTGGCATCGGAGAGAAAGCAGTGGATCTAAACATCTCTTATGGATCGACTCAACACATTTTGGTTAGTGTTTTGGATATGCAGCGTGTGCATGTTCGATGAGCTGAATCTTTTACAAAATCGACATCGAGTAGATGATGTTTGTAGTGAATTGGTGAAGAAAACAATTTGCAAAAAATTGTTGCTGAGCACCGCACCTCCCCCACCCCGCCCCATGAGAAGTCGGGGCGCGGCAGGAATTTTCCCCGATTTCTTCCCTCACTCGTTTTGTATTAGAGTACTTAAAAATTTTGTTTTTTTCAGTCCGCGTCAAATTTGATCTTATAGTAAAATAGGCATTTTGTGGACGCTTGGAAAGCATTGTTTACTTTCAGCAAAGGGGGCTCTAAAGTTATCAAATAAGTTGCGTTACAGCTTCTGGTATGAAAGAAGATTACTTTTGCCAGTAGTTTAAGACATCCTTCAGACAATTCTTCAACCATGGATCCTATATTCCATGCTCAAAATCTTACATTAAGTATTTACTTTTCATTACTCTTCTTCAAATAACAATTTATTACGTCAACTAGAGAAAACTACTTAAACATTAATTTAGTATATAAGTATAACTATACATATAGGTCTACTAACATATTATAGTGAATTGCTTAAATTAGTTATTAAATGTTGGCGTTTTTGTTAATTTTCATTAGTGCTTAATTGAAATTTTTTCTAATGCTGCTTAAACTTAAAATAAATTTTTTTAATTTTTTAATTAATTCTTAGTAACTGCCATTGGCGCTTAGTAGTTTGTTGTATTTGTAACAAAGTGCTTTCATTTCAAGTCTGAATCTGGTGACGACCGGGTTTCTGCGTTTTAGCGAAGGCATTGAAGAATTTTGTGTTACAAATACAACACTTAATTAATTAATTTGATTCATACTTAGGTATACAAAATTGCAATAAGCTTGTTGTCGATCAGTTGCTTAATGGACATCATAATGTCTACATTGTATTCTATTTATAATTAAATTCGATAAATCCTAACGTTTTGCTTATAATATAATAAATATTGCTTTCCAAGCAGTTTTTCTGATCTTTTGCTTAATTAACACTCAATTAATTTATATAATAGCAGATCTAATGAACTTATGGTAGGGGTAAAAGGAAAACGAGTTGGTCGATCAGTAGTAATTCAAATTCAGTGTCTTTGGTAAGTCGCATTATCTTGAGATCTGTCTTATGGCTGCGGAAATGATGCCGAAATAACTCTTCCTTAGGCTTTAATATACTGTAGAGTTACTTGTGTTTTAGTAAAGTGTCCTTATTGATCCTGGAAGTTGCTTAGCTTGAAATAAGTTTGTACAAATGTTATGAAAATAGTTATTCTTTGTGTGCCAAAGATAATGTTTGACGAAAATATCGTACAGAAGGTCGGGACTTGACAAGATCGTTTGCATCGACGCTGGTAGTTTTCGAAAGAGACTGAGAGATGCTTGTATAGTTCGGACGACCCCAAAAGATCTAGGCTGTAAGGGATATCGGCGAATGGTTGCGTGGGATGCTGATATTATCCGCTAGTCAAATATTAGTTAATGCATCCAACTTCAGAGATTCAAAGGTTCTGTGATATCTCTACCCTTAGCCTTACTAACAAGGAAAGTATAAAAAGAATTATCTTCGATACGAAAGTGTTACTTCAGAACTATTTCCACACATAAAAGTGTAAGTTGTCTGGCGAAGAGATCTCAACGCAAGCAAAAAGGCTCTATCTAAAATTAGTACTCTTTTTTGATAAAACATTGTTTCCTGCGGAAAAACACGATTGAGGCAAAGCAAATAGTGTCTGTTATGGCAAATCTGCGGCAGCATATCTACGTTCAAGTACAGGCTTGCTGATTTTCGTCGTAACTCATCAACGAAAGACCGAAAGATTCGATTTACACTGACTATTTTCATTTTCCTGCTTAGACCCAAAAGGTGGAAAGGAAAAAGATTTCATTCAACAGAGAAAGTCAAGTTGGAAATAAACGCCTGATTTGAAGGCCTAAAAATTTTACACTATCGAACCGTTTTTGAAATGTAAGCGAACTGTTACAACAAATACATTACTTCAGCTGGAGAACTCAAACTAGATTTTCATTAAAAAAAAAGGTTTTCCATTATTATATCAAAACTTTTTGCCCTACAAGCTTAAACGATGGTTTGCAATTTTTCATGCCTCTCTTCAAAAACATTATCGAATGTCTTTACTTGCTCTTTTCAAGCAGACATATCCTAACTTCATAATAAAAATTTGAGTAAAATTATGTCTAATCTCAAAAAAAGAGCCAACCAAAATCAGCAAAATATTATATATAAATAATAATAAAATATTAGGGTCCTTTAAATTTGTGTAAAAGTTTCAGAATTTGAAAACATTTTAGTGTTTCCAATTTTATGCTGTATACCGTATTTTTTAGTTGAAATTTTTGTTGTCGTGCCGCTTTTTATGCTAATCTGATTTGTAAGCACTTCTCTTCCATTGCAAAGATTATTTTCATTTCAAATATTTATTACCAAATACATATATGCGTGTGTGTGTGTGTGTGTATATATATATGGTATACTTATTCATTTATATACTTATAGTATATGCGTGTATTTTTGCCTCTAACAATTAAGTAAATACTGTGGGTAGGTTGCCGTGTTGCATTTGTTGTTTTTGTTTTTGTGTTTTTATTTTTAATCCTTTCCATTAATTATTGCTGCAAATATTTACTCTATTGTGGCGCTGTATTGAGTTTCATTGGCTTAACGGTTTATTTATATTTATTGTTATTTTTTGCCTTTTATTTTTGTAAAATGCTGCAAATGCTTAACGAATTGTTGCTGCAAAAAAATGCGTGCGTGTGTGTGTTGTGTGCTTGATGCAACGCAGTTAAAATGTTTTGCAGTGCAACGTATACGCTTAACCGTTATATTATTGTTAATTTTTGCTGTTGTTTAACTGTGGATTTATTGTTGTTGTTTATGTCATTATTTTTTTTTTGTTAAATATATTTTTTGTGAAATTTTTTTTTTGTGAATTTTTTTGTTGAATTTTTTTTTTTGTTGAAAAACTTGGTTTTTGTTGAAAATTTTTTTTGGTTCAATATTTTTGTTTTTGTGTTTGTTAAGTATTTGCTATTTGTATGTATGCATATTGCTCCTTTTTGTGCTGTTTGCTAATAGCTAGTGTTCAATTCTTGCTCTCATCAAATTCACTAGTGGCTATAGTTTACTGTTTTAGACCGTTAGTAGTTTGAATAATTTAAATTAAATTTTTTATAATTTAAATTAAAGTTCGTACACCTTTTTAATATTATTTTTTTTTCATATAAATAAATTAAAAATATTTTTTTTTTGCATAAATAAAAGTCTTTTGTTTTATTGCGGGAGTATATGTTTTTTAATTTTTATTAATAAGCAACTTAACTTAAGCGAAAACTTAAAAATTAATAAAAAATTACAACAGCAAATTGTTAAATTAGTTTTTTTTTACATAAAATAATAAATAAATAATAATAACGTGTATTAATTGGTTATTTGTTACTTTTACAGTTACAGACTTTCTAGTTTTCGAAATTGGTTCGAGTATAGTGGCTATAATTTATTAATTTTTCATTTTAATTTTCATTTTTTATTGTTTATATTTTAATATTTTTTTTATATTTTAATTTTAAATTTTTTATTATTTTTTTTATTTTTAATTTTTTATTTTTAATTTTTTATATTTAATTTTTTTTATTTTTCAATTTCTAACTTTTTATTTTTAGTTTTAAATTTTTTTTATAAATTATATTTTGTTTTAACAATAAAACTATTACATTTGCATAACTTACACTTAGGTTAATATACAAACAACGCTTTCTTCTATGTATACAGCTTTTTTTTCTTGTATTTACAATATTTTATAAAACCTTTTAATTTTTTGTTTTATAAAATATAAATTTATTTATAAAATACTTTCATAAAATAATGTTTGGCTTTGAACGCCGAGTATTTTTAATTTAATTTTTTTTTCATTAAATTAAACGTTTTTTAATAACGAACTTTAACGTTAAACAAATTTAATACAATTCGCATCGGCGTTGTAACTGTTGTTGAGTTGCTGTTTTTATTTTTGTATTTTTTATTTTTGTTTTAGTACTTTCCTTCAATAATATGCCATAATACATAACTGTAACTGTGGTTTTGTGTTTGGTATATGTATGTGTGCACTTTTTTATTGCATATTTGTATATCTATATATATAGTATATGTATGTATGTGTGTGTGCACTTACATTTCTACTTCTATTTAAACAATAAACGTTTGTTTTTGTTCTCGCTAAACAATTGCTTTTTCATGTTAACACTCATTTTTTTTAATGTCATTTATTTTCGCTTAAATTTTCTACGGCTTTCAATTTTATATAGGAAATCGGGGTAGTAGAGTACAGTTTGGCATAAAAGTGACGTTCATTTAGAAAATTTGTAAAATTTACTCTACTAATGCTTTGAAATATTCAGCGCAATGTTTGGAAATTTTCACTTATACAGTATACGTTCATACACATGTGACCACTACACAACGAAACCTATACACAAACAATTTTTGAATAATGTAAAGTTTATTTATAATGACTACTACTTGAGCTGACTATTTTATGCATGGTTGCCATATAATTTTACAATTTTTTTTATTTTAGTTTTTTTTTTAATTGTAAAATTTTTGGAAATCAACACCACATTTTTATTGAAATTTCGCGCTGCTTGTGTCGTGTAATAAAATCACTTCGCTTTGAAGAAGTATTTTTTTTTTGCAAATTTTTTTTATAAATATTTAAACAATAACAAAAGCAATCACCTGTATTTGCATACATAATTGACTTTTATAGAACAAATACATAGTTGCACAGTGGGTACGCGAAATTTCGCTTGCATTTCATTCCAATATTTGCATTTTTGATTATATAACAACTCTACGTATGTATGTGTGCTCGCACGGTTGCCGTAAAATGCGCGCTACGTGTAATTGCATTTATTAAAAATTGTTTATTTTAATTTTTAAATTTTTTTTTATTGACTCACACCCTAAAATTCATGCCGACGAGCCCGACGATATATAATTACCGCTACCCAAATTAATCGATATATTATTCTCACTGCCGCCCACCAGACTCGCCGACAGCTCGTTGGCCTTATGCGTGGGCGAGTGATTTGGCGTTGAATTGCTGCTCTTCGGTTTGCGGAACCAATTACCCAAACGTCGGCGTCCCAGTGAGCCCGTCTGACATTCGCTTACCGTGCCGCTGCCGCCACAAGCATCACGTGTTTGCGATTTCTTCGGCAGAGTGTCACAGTATTTGTGCTTTACTGGCGATTCCGGCACCGAACTATCGCCGCTGGTTGCCGAAGCGCCGCCTGCATTTGCTGTGCTCACATCCGCCATGGACCAGTGACGCGTTGCGCCAGACAAACCAGCACCAGCTCCGGCTACGGCGGTGCTATTACCACCACCACCGCTGCTGTTACTGTTTTCGCACTCGGGCAACTCGTAATCGGATTGATCCGAGTAGTCGCGCTCATCGTATGCATACTCGAAACCGGTCATTTCGGAGACATAAAAAGCTTTGCCGCCAAATTGCCGCTCCAACGCCAACGTGCTGAGGAAGCGATGCTTGCGATTTGCCGAGCGGAAGCTGAAATCGAACCACTTGTCACGCGCCTCACAGTAGATGCGCAGCGAGTTGCGTATATTGTGGCCGAACATTTTGCCATCGCGCACATTCACCACGCGGCAGCGATCGAGAAAGATGCGTCCCTTGTAAATGAAGTGACTGCGTTTGATGATGTCGCGCTTGCAGTAAATCAGCTGGTTGTCGAAGAGAAAGAGCGTGCAGCTGCTGTTCCAGAGATTTTGCTTTTGACGCGTGGCGTCGATTTGCAGGAAGAAGCGCGTGCTGTGCAGATGCAGTGGTGGGCCCTTGAAGTTCTGGAAACTCGCCTGATGTCGCGCAATTGTCTCGCTGTGTCGTTTGCCTACAAGAAAGTGGTAGGAAATTTTAAAACAAACATATATAAATCAGTTTACAAATTCGTGGAGTACTCACCTTCATTCACCGCCTCTGTAATGCCACGCATTGCCTCCAATGCTAAATCGATTTTCTCATATGTATCGGGTATATCCAATTGACTGACATCTATTTGCTCGTACTCGCCCAACTCATGCTCGGGCATTTCACCACATTTGGCTGCCCCCTTGAGTATTTCACTGAGGTGTAGCGGATAGCGGCAGATACGCTGTACGGGTGCCAAGAGATGTGCGGAGAGTGGAAGCTCAGCAAGATTCTCTGTTTCGCGGCAACTGAAATAAGTAAAAGATAATGTTAAATATATATATATATGTTTAAAAGTAAATAAACTCAAATAAACTTCAAAGGAAAGTTCAGGAATTTATCTCCAAGTTAGGAGTTTGAGCTGTAGAAAATTTGGTAATCTTATTCAATCTAGTAAGAAATACATTTAGGATAAAAAATTTTTGACTCGATTTTTATTGTCTCACAATTTGTTAAAAATATAGGTATTAAGCTTTATACTCAATTTATTTCAATCTGCTGCTAAACAATTTGGGTACCAAAATAAATATGGGTAATCCTGCCCTAACCTCAAAAACATCAACATTATTCTGACGGGTACTACATTTTGTAGAAAATGTAAGCTTTTATTGAGGTGGCTGCAGCCGTTTTAAGACTATTATAAAAATTATATTTATTATCTGATCAAATTTGAATCGGACTGACAAAAACATTTTATTGTCTTCAAAATAGGCTCCTGAGCTAATATAGGGTACACCTGATCCATACTCGGTGCCTTTAGCAAATATTGGTTTTTGCGGTTTCGGCGCATTATTACATTCACTGAAAGGTTTTGAGTCGATTCAAAAGAGATGTTGAGTTTCTCTGTTATCTCTTTAATGTCAAACACTACGATTTTCACGACTGTTTTTTTGACTTTTTCCGTGCTATCGTTATTAACAGAAGTGAATAGATGACTCGCACTGAATACTTTGTGTCACTCAAATACTTCTGTTTATGATAAAGTAAAAATCGTCAGACAAACCTTTCGCGTCGTAAATACTAATTGATTTATGGAGACCAAGTTAAATATTTCCATGTTTATACCATTTTAAAACAGATATCAAGTAGCTATGAAATCCACTAACCTAAAATACTGCGTTCTTAAAAAAACATATTTTTTTATTAATAATTGTTAGTATTGCGATTTTATCGAATATTTGCAATATCATTTTGAAATATTAAAAATTTTAAAAGCTTTAGTCAATATGAAAAAAGGTCTTTTTCAAAAACTACTAAAAACCTAATCTATGCCAAATTTCATAAAGATACACCGTCAATTAAAAAGGTTTCCATACATTGATTGATTTTGATCGTTCAGTTTGTATTACAGCTATGTGTATGTTCCGACAATTGAGCAGCTTCTTGAAGTGAAAAAGGAGTGTGCAAAATTTCAGATCAGTATCTCATAAACTGAGGGTCTAGTTAACGTATATACAGACAGAACCGCATGGCAAAACTCAACGCAGCTCGGCACGTCTCCGATGTTTCTTTCTGAGTGTTACAACCTTTGACAAACTTTATGTACCCGTTTCAGGGAAAACATTTTAAAATTTACTTAATTTATTTTTACTTACTTGTCTAAAATAGTTCTAGCATCCTTGATGCGATCATAAGTCTCCAATTCTATGAGAGCACGTGGATAGGCGTTGCAATATGTCGAGTAGCAGAGAAAACCCTTGTGCTATAATTAAAAAATAGTAAATATTTTATTATGCCATTCAAGAAAGTCAACCTACCATTTTCAAGAAAACTTTAGCCACTTGATTCTGTTCGATGCCCTTACGCAAAGCCTCGAGAAATTTACGCTGAAACTTGTAGATCGCCGTGATGTTCGAGAAAATCAAACGAATGCTATTTGGCGAAAAAATATCGATGCGCTTGCTCATTGCCGGCAAATAGCTGCGGAGGAGAAATGCACAACAGACATTAGTAAAAATAAAAAAAAGGAAATAAAATCTGGCAACACTCACCCCTCACAAATGGCGGCCAACAATTTGACGTAGTTAACCTCGGTGTCGAGCAACTCTTTGACCGCGCTACGACGCAACATATCCGCGCTGTCGAGTATCACATTAATGCTGCGCGATGGAGCCAGCGCATTTGAAGGATTTGAAGAGTCTGCTGCGACGACGCCACTACCCCCGCCACCGTCTGGTGGAGAATGAGTGTTGCTGGGCGCATTGGCGAGGCTAGCATACGAGGGCGATTCAATCACAATGGTCGTCACATTATTCTCATCCACAATGGTGGCATCCAAATCACAAGCAACTGTGGACTCAGCCGTGGAGTCGGCGGTCATTGTGACTATTGATGATTGCGGTGTTGTTGTGGTCGATTCTGCTGGTGGTGTTGTTGTTGTATTTGCTTTTGTCAATTTTCTGAAACTGCTACTTTTTGTTGTTGGCGCTTGCTGTTGTGCCGCTGTTGGGCCATTTGTCGACATTTGCGAAAGGAAGAACACATCCGTTTTGGGGCACTGTATGACGCGCACGAACTCCTTGGGAAACCAACCGAGTTCGGGGTCAAGTATCTCTTCGACTAGCGTATTATTATCATCTTTGCGTATGCGTCCAAACCACCAGGGACCGACCTCTTTGCGCAGCACTTCGATTAGTGTGCCACGTTCGAGACCGAGCTCTTGGGGACCGGCCGCCGTGAAGCTGTACAACACTTCAGCGTAAATAGGGTAGTAGTTGGGCGCTGCAAGTGAGGGAATTAAGTGTAAGCGCATTACAAAGTTGTTTACTTGTTTATTAAAATCGCAGACAGTCGAAAGTGTATTCCGACTTTAATTGAATTTAATTGTGCTGTCATCGCGTCGGTTATGTCACTGCTTGCATAACAAATAGACGAAAATCAACACACGTACTGACTGCTTAACTTACCTTCTTCATGTGAGGTTATGCTATCGCTATCACTGTCTTCCATATCTGTAAGAAAGAAATCAAAGCGTCAGCATCGCGCAATCAACTCCACTTCAGACAAATTGCTCGAATTAATTTCGTCCTTTGTGTGTGACTTACCGCCAGTTGTTCGGCCGCCAATGCCGCACGTATCCAAGCCGTTGGGTTGACTTAGCGAGCGCGCTGGTAGCGACTCGGGCGCCTCGCGTTCGATGCTGCCACCGTGAATTTCCATGCGTTTAAGTATCTTTGCTTTGGCATTGACGGCTGCTGTTGCCGACTGATTTGTGATGCTGGTGGCTTTGGCTGAGTTGGCGCGTCGCACTGTCCGCATTTTCTGCGTGACCTTGAACAGAATAGAGAATCCGGTTAATTAAATACCAATTAAAGCGATATACGCTGGGAAAAGTGAGTCGAGGAATGAAGCCTGGTTGTTGGTTGCTCGCTGCGTGCCACATGGGACAAAAAAATGGCATTTAAAATTAGTCTCGTCATCTCAAAAGACTCCGTATTCACCTAAGGGAATTTTTACTGCCTGCAGTTACTAGCATACTTGCTAATTTACATATTTATTCAAGGGGTAGTCGCGGTAGTCGAGGGTATGACAAAAACTCGTTGCTTTAATTATGATCTAACTTCACCAGCCGATGTCTGAATGTTTTTCTGATCTAAAAAAAAGCTCCTAATAAGATTTAGTTTTTAAGGTCTATATATTATAACGATTCATTCAATTTAAATATCGAAGAGAACTTTATATTTAAGGTTTTTCAGTATTGCTAAAGAATTTTATGACTATGAAGTGGCCCTGTCGTATAAGTGAAGTACTTGGGTCTTATTCCTAAACAGTCCCAGAAAGAGGTATTCCGAAATCATCGTTCACTTCGGCTGCATTCCTGATCACCCGGACCATATTGATATTATTCAATAAATATGTGACAGGCACAAGACGTTTTGTCAATTTGCAACGGACTTTTTGAACCGTACTTGTCTCTATTACAGACAGATATTTTCTCTGTGGGTTACTTCTGTGTCTATAGTATTAGAGAGAATATTAGGAGAATATTAATGAAAATGTTTGCTCACTTATCTTTAGAATAGTCTTCGTTGAACCCCGGAAAGCCGTTTTTAAATAATTTCCAAGGGTATAGACACTTAGCTTTATCTAACCGAAATGATCTGAATTTCCACTCAACCACAAATTGCTTCTTCCATACTGTTCTCCAGAGCTCATTTTAGCAGCCCATCAACAACAAACACACACTATTGACACTTACCTTCCCCTTCGCAATGCATTGTGTCGATGTCGCCGAGACCGTCGCATTCGAAGTTGTCGCACTGACATTACCGACACCCCCACCACCGCCAATACAATTCGCTGGCAGCATAATGCGCGAGAATTGTTCATCATTGTCCAGTTCGATTTGTATGCCCGAGTCCCCGCTATTGCACTTATCACGACGATTGTACTTCGTCTTGCGACGCTCTTTCGATGAACGCCATATAAGCGGACCAAAACGGTATTTGCCCGCTGTACCCTCGAGCGCGACATTCGCCGTGGATTGATCGGATTGATGTTCACCGGCAATCGCATTGATGCCACCGGCACTACCACCACCCGCTATGGTGGCGCTTGTAGTCGACATTGAGTTGGTCATGGCGAGAGCTTGTGTGCTATTGCTGCTTGTTATATGTTGCGGCTGTTGTTGTTGTTGTTGCTGCTGCTGCTGCGTCGGCTTATTGAAATTGGTGAGTGTGCGTTTGAATTTTTGCAACACGCCTACACTTTGACTACTCGGCAGGCTTCCCAATGGTCGGCCGCTGTTGTTGTTGCAGCTGCTGCTGGTACTGCTGTTGCTTTGGTTATTATTTGCTGCCGTGACCATTGTCGGTGTGGACTCACCGGAGGTACCGGAATCTTGTGTATGTGTATTAAATACGGCTGTAGCGGCAGCAGGACCAACGGAAGCGTAGTTGAGCTCCTCCTGTAGAGCATCTGTGAGGGAAGGGCTCGAGACGGCCCGCATTTGGTGGGTCTGCAACGAGCAGAGAAAAGTAGTCAATTTATTGGTTGGTTACAGTTAAGTTGTTTTATAAGTGTGGCAGAATTTACAATTTAATTTTTACTAAGAAAATTACTTAAACTGAAGAGGGAAATAAAAAAAATATTTATATATAAATTTTTCGATTTTTTTTTAAATATTTCTAATTGAAAAATCCTATATAACAAATCATTCATTAAATTTCATTATTAATAAAAAAAATATTTTTAGGCTTAACTTTTTTAATAAATAATAGTAATTATACAAAAAAATTTTAACTTATTATAAAAAAATACAGATATTTATTAAAAAATAATTTACATTAAATATAATGAAACAAATATACATATATAACTTATGTATAAAGATATAAAATTTTGGTAAATAAGTCATAATTTAACACAAAAAAATTTTAGTAATTTCATAACTTTGATTCATAAAAAATAATGAATAGAAATATAATATAAAATAATAATTTTATTATAATGTAATAATCTGCAATAAATAAAATTAAAGAAAAAAATATAAAAATAACAAGAGATAATATAAAAGTATTTATAAAATAAATAATGATTAAAACACAAATAATTAAAAAAAAAACAAATAATTAAAAAAAAAATAATTAAAAAAAATAATAATTTTAAAAAAATATTAATAAATAATAATAATTAAATAAAAATCAAGAAATAAATTCGTAAAAATTTAACATTTCCTAATAAATAACAACAATTACTAATTTACACTATATATGATTAAAAAAATATAATTATTATATTCCATAAATAAGTAATGACATTAACCAAACATTTTTATTTAATTTTTGTTTTGAGGAATTTGAGCAGTTTTTGTTTGGATATACAATATAAATGGTGCTTAGATTCATCCAAAAAAATTTAAAAATATAAGAACAACAAATAATATTTTATGAAATAAACCTGTAATATAATGTACCAATTTTTAATAAATAATAAAAAAAAAAAATATTTTTCTTTACTAAATAATTAATTACATTAAATATAAAACAAAAAAATGTAAAGAAATAAGTCATAGTTTAACAAAAACAAAATAAATAAATAAAACATTAAAATTTCATTTATATTTTATATATCATCGTTAATAATAAGCATAATTAATAATAAATAAAACATTTTTTTTAAGTAAAAAGTAAATCTCAGTGTTTCTAAAAATAATGCGCATTAACTACAAAAAAAACCATATTTTTTAAATAATATTTTGTAAAGATAACATTAGTAAATACCAACAACAAATAGTGATTTACGCTTTAATATATTTTAATTGCGAACACTTTTTCAACCAGTTTGTTATCGAAATTCGCGTCTATTATAAAGTGTATCGCAAATAAATTAAAATTTTTTCATTAGAAACGCTTATCTATATAAAACTAATAATCTTCTGAGCCACTTTAATGTTTGCGCTGACAAAAAAATTTACTCAAATGTTTACAAGTAGCCTGTAGGAACATCCGTTAGAGTAGTTACAATAAGGTTTAAGGGTACTGGAAATGGGTTTCTGGTATACATTTTATTTTTAAATTTTTTAAAACTATTTTTAAGATTTGTTTACGTATATTTTTTATACTTGTTTATTTATTTTACAGTTTTTGTCAATTTAAAAAAAAAATTATTTTTTTATCTTTGTATATTTTATTATTATACTTTTTATTTATTTATTCTATATTTTTTATATATCATTTTAAATTTTTTATTTTATTTTTTTTATATATTTTTTATATATTTTATTGTTGTAAATTTTAAACATTTTTAAAATATATTTGTATTTTTATAAATTTTTTATACATATAGAAGGTATATATTCAAATTATTTTACATATTTTATTTCTGTAAATTTTCTTAATTTATATTTTATTTTATTTGTATACTGTCTATATTTTTTTGGTTTTTTTTATTTTTTTTCTATTTTATTTTTTATTTTTATATTTCCTTATTTTTTATATTTCCATTTTTTGTTGTTTTTAAACTTTGTTCATATTTGATAATCATTTTTTATATGTTTTATTTCTGTAGATTTTTTTAAAATATTTTTTAAATATATATTTTTTTTAAATATTTTTATATTATTCTGTTTTAAATATATTTTTAATTACTTTTTAAATTTTTTTGTACCGTTGGGTACGCGCATATGCGGGAAAACGTGTCGTTTATCATATCTAAAGTGCGAAATGCCGAGCCAATAAATTTCGAAACTCCTCAGCGGCACACTTATGTATGTATATACCTATGTACTATGTACGAATGTTAATTTGTATGCATATCGATTTTCACATATGAAGTATTTGCTTTTATATACAATATTTTATGTATGTACATAGTATATTACTAATCGTTTCAAACAAACGAAATACTGATAAAAATGTAACAAATCAATTATTTGTCAAGTAAACATATTTCTATAAAAAAATGCAACATTTACGCTATATACAGATGTGTGCATATATGTAAGTCCGTCAGCAATTGATCATTTACTATAAGCATTTTCTACATATCATGAACTCAAATGCAAACGAAGTCAATGTTCATTTCATTTATATTTTATCAAACTGCTTAAATAAAGCATATACATACATACATTGTTTTGTGCATACATAATCAATATTGTTACCTAGGACACATGTACGCGTATATCCCAAGGCAATTGATAGCTGTACATATGATCAACATGTGATAAACAGCAATTGTACAAATGAACTATGCCGTGCCAACTGTCCGTGTCGTTTTTTCTATAACAAATTTAGATGCTATTTCATATATACATACATACATACCATACGTAGATGTGTGTCTATTGTGCACAAATTTGACAAAATGACTAATGATTCAAGACATTTTAGCGTCGAACAATGTATTCTATCTTTCCTTTCTATTATTAAAATGTAGAAATACTTCAAGTAGATGTGGTATATACCATATGTACACACACACAAACGCATTTCTGTGCTATCAACTATTTTTCATTACAATTTAAATGCCTATGTTGTGCAATTTGCCACATGTGTAGTCAAATTGATAACGGAAATCATTAGCCGAAAAATATGAATTTACATTTCACTGTGCTCTGAAACCCCGATGGTTTGGTGCTATTTTAAACTAAATACAAACTGAAAAAGCTTAGAAAATATTTAAAATAAGAATAAACCTTAACATCGGTTGCATCGAAGCTGTAATTCACAGGTGCAGCTTTTAAAGTATAAAAGGGTATACAAAGATTGTTATTCTGGTTTTAATCGGTCTATTTAAATGCCACTTATAAGCTATAGTGCTGCGGCCTGAACAACTTCTTCGAAGATTTTAGCGTTGACTTGGATAATAAGCTGTGTTAAATATCGTGCAGATACCTTGATAAAAAAAATTTTTTTTGGTGAGAACATGACATGTGTAAAATTTCAGATCTATAACTTAAAAACTGAGGGACTTGTTGGCGTATGTACCGACTAACTGACGGACATGATTAAACCGACTCAGCTCGCCACGCTGATCATTTATATGTAAAAGGTTTTCCTATAAGTGTGATATGTTTAAAAAAAACACAATCGATTCAATTAAGTTCTGAATATTACATTATTCAAATAGCCACGACTTCTTTTGCAGAAACATGAACACAGTTTTTGAGTACTTTTTCCACTAAATCAAGTCGTATGTCATGAAAATCTCGTTCAATATTGACTTCTCAAGCTTGAAGAGTCTGGTTTATTGCCAAAGGCCAATGACTTCAAATAACCCCACAAGAAGTACTCTAATAGTGTTAAACCACAACTTCTTGGATGCCATTCAATGTCACAATTTCTTGAATTTCTCGCAATAATTCGGTTGTTGCACAGGCTGTGTGGCACGCAGCGCCGTCTTGTTGGAACCAGATGTTGTCAAGATCAACTTCTTCCAATTGCGGCCATAAAATGTTGTTTATCATAGATCTATCCTACTCTCCATTGGCAGTAAACTGTTACTGACACAGGCTTCATTTCGAAAGAAGTACGGACCGATGATTCCACCACACCAAAAACCATAACAACGTGTCAATTTAGGAGAATGTAATGGTTGTTCATAAATCATTTGTGGATTTTCTTCGCACCAGAATCGACAGTTTTTTTTATTTACCGTACCACTTAGATGAAAGTGAACTTCATCGGGGAAGATGAATTTTTTAAAAAAATTGCAATTGGAGAACGATTATTTTGATAATAAAATTGAGTAATTTGTAAACGTTGTTCCTGCGCATATGTTTCCATGATGAAATTGTAAACATTACGGAATACAATGAAAAAAAAATTACAGATCATGACATATTAAAAATGGCCGAAACGACATTAAGAAATCATATCACCCCTATTGGAAAACCCTTTATATAAGGTCTCCGACGTCTCCTTTTGGTTTTAAAAACATCGTGCCAAACTTAATATAGCCTGTATAAGGTATAAAAATAAATAAATCAATAAATCTTTAACAATATATGCCAGAGCTCTGAAACCTTTGAAAATGGTTAAAATTGTAAAAAAATCATAGTAAATCGAAACCCATTGTAAACGAAAGTTAAAATCAGAAATGTGAGGAAAAATAATTTTCGTCAAAAAGACGAAAGGGAGGAGCATGTTGAAATTTTTATGGGTTAAAATCGATTTATCTCGATTTACGGCAAAACTACGGATCCTAGTTATATGGCAAAGTTGTAGGTAATGAAAATATAACCAAGTTTTTTGTTTTTATTTATCTTTATCTTTTACGCAAATTTTTTTCCCAAGAAAATTTGTGCAAACTTATTTTTTTATGACCCAAACAAACCATATTCTGTTTTATTTAATATATTGATTTTTTCTCCCTTTTTTGACTTAACATCGAAAACCAAAACTAATTTTCAATCAAAGATTCTTAACAAGCCATTAAATTTTTTTGAAAATTGGTAGGCAGTATGTACAGTAGTATAGCAAGTTTTCTCAAAAAATGCAAAGAAAAACCCTCTAAACGATTCAAAACTACTTGTTTTTATAGTTGCTACTACGAAATAATAGGTGTATGAAATATTGAATCGTTTTTTTTCTTTTTTGCATTTTCTGCGAAAACTTACCACAGTAATGTAGCATATATATTTTTCGTACCATCAGAAACTCCAAAAACGAAAAAAAATTGTTATAACAACAGATATCGATAGTTAAGAAAGGACTACTTTGATTTTTTGACAAAAATGGCGGGTTCCCAGAAAAAAGTAATTTTTGGCGAAAAAATTTAAACTTCAAAGTGACCTAAAAAATCGATATGCAAGTAAT
This sequence comes from Bactrocera oleae, assembly GCF_042242935.1. Taxonomy (NCBI): domain Eukaryota; kingdom Metazoa; phylum Arthropoda; class Insecta; order Diptera; family Tephritidae; genus Bactrocera; species Bactrocera oleae. Next base: position 58,828,023 of record NC_091540.1, on the reverse strand, counting down.
TATCAAATATCGTATTCTTCACAAATATATCTAAGAAAGTCGTGTGAAAATTTCAAGTCTATCGGTCAGCCGCTTTGGAGAAACTTTTATCACCGACTCTACAAACGACATTTCCAGAAAAAAACAAAGTTTTGAGTGTTGATTACACTAAATTAAAAAATTCTAACAAATACGCTCATATCTTTGCAACTATTCATCAACATCAAATTTTCAGCGAATATTCTTGTCAAACAACAAAAATTATGTACCAGCTCAGCAAACTCAGCTGTTCAGTTTTTACATACGCGCACATTTACATACATACATACGTATGTATATACAAGTATAAACAATATTCACACATAAAAACTACCAAAAGGTCATTGTTGACTGCTAGTTAACGCCACTTGTTTGCCTCAATTTGCATTGCTGTTTGCTCTCACACTCTTCCTTTCATTTAATTAAACTCTATATAATTTAACTTGATTTGCACTATTAATATTGACCGTATAACTTTTACTTTCTCGCAACTTATCTAAATATTAATTTAAAGCAAAAGAGGCCACCCATAGTTGCTACCTTCTGCTTGCGCACGGAGTAGCGTGCATGCCGCCTACTCCCATTATTCCTTCCATATTCACGCTTCGCACGCTCGCTGCCAGCCGGCGGTACAGTGTCGAAGTCCCAAAACTTAATCAGGCCATATGTGTCAATCAGCGTTGGTATGATGAGACGCTTCATGGCGCCGGAAATGTAGCGCCAATCAAGCGCTCGGCGTGTAAATACGCTTTCACACTAGTCGATAGTATTACCGTTACGATTGCTTCGTGCGCGTCTTTTTAAAATGAATTTCGCGTGCCTTTAACAATCACCGATAACCACTAAAAGTTACCTATTAACTTCAAAAAAGATACCGTTAGATTTTCAGATTTGCCGACAATGTCAACACCGACGCGCTGATAAAACTGAACTAATTCTAGAAACACTTAACATTGCTTGGCCATTCCACACCAAAGGGACGTAACACAGACTTACACATACGCATACACGTGCATGATTAAAATAATAATACCAATAACAATAGCAACAACAACAGACGCTGCTGAGTGCTAAAACTCTTTGCGGATGTGTGTTTGTTCTTGTTATTGCTTTTGGGGCTATTGTTGACTATCAACAAATAGGCAAATATTGATTACGCGCAGGTGTATTATCAACAAATACAGCAACAGCAACAACAACACGCTGCCAGCACTAACAGCTATCTCACTGTCTCACTGCTAAAATGCGCCATTGTGTAAAGATTATTTTAATTTGCTCGAGAGCAAAAAGTCAATTTCGCTTTGTTTTTACTATGCGTACACTTCACCTTTATCGCTGGCAACATGTTGCTCACACACATACACCAACACAACGACTGGTGCCGACGCTTTCATAGTGATAATAAAATACAATTTGTTGTTGTTGTTTGTTAGCTTGTACACGCAACGCTGCTCGTTGAGGTCAACCTGCCAATCGCTCAATAATCGTTGCATAGTTGCAGGCGCATAATGGCTGCTGCCCGTTTGCACACGTATGTTGCCGCTGCTATTGCCAACTCAATAAGTTGAATTTAATCGTGTGCTCATAAAGCTGTTTACTTGTCGACTTCAGTTGAACTGCCTTGCAATTATTTGGCTTGAGAAGGTTGCACTACACCGCTTAGCTTGATCCTTGTTGAAGCCAATGCAGTTACCTATATTACTTCTTACTAAATATACCTATTATATATATTAAATTCAACGTTGGCACTGTGGTAGTGTTTGTCTTTTGTGCGTATTTATGCTATAGAAATTCTATGAGATTCATAAATATCTAACATTGTTTTGTAATTATTTATTATATGTATGTATATGTGTATGTATTGTAAATATATATGTGTATGCATATGCCACCCACCATACTGTGAGGTTAACTGTTGCGCATTAAGCATTCAAATGTCATTAATAATAACACTAATACTACATAAGTAGGTATATGCTTTTGAATTAGAAATCTTCGTTAATACAGTAGTGCGCTAAGAAATAGCAGTTAGTTTCATATAAGCAAATTAAAGCGTTGCTTCAGAGATTTTGCATTTCTTAGCAGTAAATATTTATATTTTTTGTTTAAGTTATATTAAAATTAGCATTTTGCCATTTTCTCTCTTTCCTTTCCACTTTTAAGGGGTTATATCCACTTGTGAATTTGAAAAAATTGATTTTTTTTTTGCATATGTATAGAATTTATATATATCCTATACGATAATATCTTCCAAAAATTTGAAGTTAATGCATTAAGTAGTTTCGGAGATATGAGCGTATTTATAATAAATTTTGAGCTTAGTGCAATCGGCTTATGAATCGTTTTTCTCGAAGCACTGTTTTCGTGGTCGGTGAGAAAATTTCTCCAAAAAGGCTGTATCGATCGCCTTGAAGTTTTCACACGACTTACTTAGATATATTTTCCAGGCAGTTATCGAACAAATAAGAGTTTTAAAAATAACATATTTTTAAGCATTTATGAATTATAATTATTTTTAAAAAAAATTATTTTTTTTTTGGGAACCATCGTTTTGTCAAAACTTGAAATTTTGATTATTCCTTCGATCATTACCTGTATTGTATTGATCTATAGTAATTCTAACATTTTTATTGCTTTAGATTTGAGATAATTTAAGGCAGAAAATTCTCTCTCACTGCCTAACACCTTTTTTCGAAGATCGGCTACGAAATTAAGGAAATCCAAAAAACTGTCAGAATGAATCTCCAATTATTAAAGTATATAAAATTCTGTGAATGTACATTAATTAACTTTTTTTTTTTAAATAACATAGCCTACAGCAATTCTTAAGTTAAGTAATCTAGCATAAAATAAGGAACATATCAGTTAATTCCCAACCACAAGATATTGCTGTTTTATCAAAGTCGCACACCTGACGAAGTGATAAGCCAATTTTAAATTGATTTAGTTTATATTGCAGACGTAAAAATAAAAGTTTTCTATTTCTTGGGCTCATTAATCTGTCGTCATCATTGGTTAATCTACAATTTTGGATCCAAAAAGGAAAATCGAAAAGGAACGGCGTCCTAAATATTTGTTTAAAAAGAGTGAAACAAAATCTATCCTGCTGCATTAAAGTTCGAGTTCAGAATATAAGAACTCACAACTTGTATATCCTTCCTAGACCTAGATACAGCAAAAAAATCGCTTAGCTCTTAAAATAATTTGAAACTTCTAGCAACAATTGGCAATACCGGTTTATTAAGCGTTTCTATGAAATTTTTAGAATTATAAATATAGAAATATTACGGTAATGAGACTTAATGAGCTAAATATTGTATTTTAGTTCAGACCTTGCTTTTTAAATATCTCAAAAAAATTTAGAGTTTTTTAAGACATATGCAGAGGATTATGTGATCCCAAGTTTGTTTGGTCTTAGTCTCTGGGGTAGAAATTAACGAATGTATTTATTTAGGTCCTGTTTTTAAATTTTATTATTATTTTTAGAATGTAAGAAAATGCAATACTTCATTTCTACTTCTATTCCGTCTTTCATATATAATACCATCTGATCAAAAATGACCCGGACTGACAAAAAATATGTAAAATATAATAAATAAAATTTATAATAAAATTTTTTTTATCAAAAATCTTTTTTTTTTTAATATAGTTTTCAATCATTTGGACCAGGCAAAAAACATGTTTCAAAAATGCAGTTTTCAAACATTTGGACCAGTCTGAGTCAAATTTGATCAGTTGTTATATAGTATATATTTTATGAATCCTATCTTAAATGTTATTTATTAATTGTGTAAAAACTTCTGCCGTTTGCTCTTATAGTCTTTAATACGGTAACAATTATTTTTCATAAACTCAAAAATTCTTAAAAACATTTCATCTTGTCTCGCCACGAAATTTTAAAAAACTTTCATAATCTCATAAAACGCAAGAGTTCTTATAATAAACTGTTCTAAATTTTTTGAAACCATAAATATAATTGAAATATATGCCAGTTTCTATTTCTATCAACATCACTGTAAATTTAGTTATTCCAAAGTATTCACTATTTGCGTCTCTAGAAATATGTATATGATCGACTTATGGTGGACAGCTGTTTGTATTTATCCAACAATCGCCGATATTGTTTGTCCATAGATTGCTACTTCATTGTGCAGATTTTCTATGAAATGTTATTAATATTTATAGTTCGGCTTTATTGCGTATCGAACAAGGACGACAGCGATTATTCATTATAGGTACTTTATTGATAGTCAAACACACAAACACTTACACATGCATATTCGTGTACACATTAGTAATATATTAATAATTGAATATAATTAAAATGTATTAAATGAGTGGTGCACGTATTCACCAAGGGTGATTTCTATGAAATCATTAATAATCAAGAATAACACTCGCAAAGACATCAGTTTCGAGATATAGAATTTTTATTGTATGCAGCTTAGACTAGTACTACTCCGAAAAAAGTTAGTTCCGTAACCATTTTAAACAAGTTTAATTTCCTACTAGGTAGTCCTATTCGATACCTACAATACCTACCGCCTAAAGTTCATTCATTGAAGTTGAAGGCACGCAAGAAGTATCAATATGATAAAAATGTGAAATTTGAGCAGGATCGTCAGGCAAAATGTAATATATAATTGCAAGCGAGCACAATGACTTTTAGTGGTGGTTGAATTTCAATTGAAGTGGAAGTAATTAAACGTAGATGCACACACTCGAATATACACACTTTTACCTAACACTACACTGGCAATTAATTGTGTCTCCTCCACACACTCTATTGGAGTGTTGAAAATATTACATTTCACATTATGTAACATACATATGTAAATGTATGTATGTTAGTACATAAACGTAGTTATTTCCACTTATAAAAATGAATAATTGCAATAAGTCTGCGATTACTTAACTATGTGCAAATTTGTATGTACATTTTGAGGGTTCTTTTCAGAGCTTGCGAAGTAATAAGCATTTTTGTAGGAATTGTGAGTTAAATAAAGTGGACTGATTTGGAAGTAACTAGTAACAGACTGGTTGCAAATGGTGTTCTAGCGTTTGAAATTACAAAAATTTTATATTCAACATATATTAATATTTGAAGGTAAAGTGAACTGGTTGGACAAGGTCTAGTAAGCAACTAGTTACGAAAGGAACACTTGAAAATTATATTTCGAATTGTTTCTTTTTTTTCAATAGGAAGCTTTGAAGCAAAAATTATCTCTTTCATATGTGGGTAGTAACAAACTAGTTGTTATGTTTAAAGCAAAATAATATTTTGATTTATATTATAATATAAGCAATATAATGCTTTAATGTAGTATATTTTCAAGCGATATGAAACCGATTAATGTACTTTTCATAATTAATTTAAGTAAAGATTAATTAAATTTCTAAATTTAAATTTCTTATTAATTTGCATAGCCTGAACAGTGTATATTAAGTTTGCTATTAAGTTTGTAACACCTAGAAGGAAATGTTAGAGACTCTATAAAATATATATGTATATAAATGATCCGCATAAAGAGCTGAGTCGATTTAGCCATGTCTGTCTGTTTGTGCATCCGTCTGTCTGTATATACGCAAACCTCAGTTCCCTCAGTTTTTGAGAAACCTACTATATATTAAACTAAATCTAATTGCACACGTAATATTCTCTCCAAGAAGCTTCACATTTGTCGAAACCGCTGACTACTATGGGTGCTATATAAACTGAATGATCGGAATCAAATGCTTGTATGGAAAACTCTTTCATTTGACAAGATATCTTCACGAAATTTTGCATGGATTTTTGTTCAAAGCAACGGAACAATATCTGAAGAAATTTTGCAGATCCAACTACTATAGCATATAGCTGCCATATAAACCGTGTAAATTCAAGTTTTTGTATGGAATCTTTTGTATTTGTGATGGTTATCATAGTTTCGGTGCAAGCGAAGTTAACATGGTCAATGTTCTTGTTTATAACTAATTAATTTATTAGTATGACTTATTAAAAATAATTCTGCGAAGAAGAAGCCCGTCTTATATCAAAAATGTTACTAGTTCAAAAGTAACTAGTTGTTAAGTTTTTTTGCACATTGAATTTTTGAATACTTTTGTATTTAAGAAATGAGTCATAACGTTGGAAAGAACCAACTAATTCTAACTGTACTAAATTTCGTCTGAAATTTTTATTTTATTTTAGAATCGTCGCTGAATTTTTCGAATTTAGTAAAAAAGTAAAAAGTTGTATAAGGCTAGGAATATATTGAATAGAGTAGCAAAAGTAAAAGCTGGTGTGTTGTCTGACCAAAGACCGTAGGGATTGTCAACCCATTTGGATTACTCGATACTATTTGGAACATATTTTATAATGCTACAACAATATAAACTTGAACAAGGTATCAACAATACGAAAGCAAATACTTGATGAAAAATTTTAAATCACAAATAGTCCTGAAGTACTCAAAACTAATGAGTTTAGTCTAACCGGATGTTTGGTTGTGTAGAAAAGAGCAATTTTATTTATTCTTATTTTTTATTATTTTTTACAAAGCGAAAGAAAATCCATAATGATTTTCAACTCATCTAGCAAATTAATAGGAGCTCATATATTTCCCTACTGGGTTATGAAGAGCATACATAATGGTCGTTGGTATATATAGTATACAGTTTAGTGTTTAAATAAAGAACAGCAACAAATTTGTATAAAACAAATGATTTTATGACATGAGAGAATTTAATTTCATTCATTGTTCGGTTGACCGGAAAACCGCTGCAAAATGTCTAGGCCTTCTTTTATTTGACCGCAAATAACTTGCTCATAACAAGAGTGGTAGATGCTTGGGAATATAGATACATATGTAATTAAGTATGTATTTAAGTATCCATATATATATATATATATGAATTTAACTATGTATATATACTCAATACATGTAAGTGAGCAGTCGAGCAGAAACGGTGCGACCACACTGAGAGAAGGTGTAAAGAATCTCGACAAAAAGCACTTCCAGCACAAATTTAAGCAAATAAAGGCGAAAGGTGGTCAATAAGCTGTTACATGGTAGCTGCTGATATATGGGGCCACAAAATTTAACTCAGTAAGCGTCACTATGAGCGGTGTTAATGAAGCAGGGTCTGAGAAGCGAGCGTTTTACCTGCAGTCAGCGAGTTAAAAATGACTGAGTTAATGATTATAATAATAATGATGGCTGGTGTGCAGTGAATCATTCAAGAAATATGTATATACTTATGTGTCTGTATGTATGCCAAGGGAAAGCAAAGGAAACTAAGAAAGATGATACGAAAAATGAATGATTTAAAAAGTACATAAAAGAAAAATTTTCTATGAAGAAAAATTGAAACTTGTGAGTAATGTGAGCTGTTAGCGTAGTTATGCAGTCGCTGAGTACACAAAAAAAAAAAAAAAAAAAACTGCAACAACAACAATGTACTAGCGAATGCCAGCAAAAACTACGCCAAAGTTATAATCAAATTGAAGCGAGGAAAGGCGAAGGTAAAGCGAAAAAATATATAAGGAGAAAGTAAGAACTCAGTTCAATTGAAGAATTCTGCAGTTATATAATGGCCATACAGAAAAAGTCGGGAAACAAAAATAAAAATTAAGAAAAAATTATAGAAAAGAGAAAAATTATAGTAGAAAAAAACAAAATGAATGTAAAATAACAAAAAAAAAGTTAAAAAAAGATGAAAAAAAAAATTATTGAAAAAAGTAATAAAGACAACTGCGAAAATTTTAAAAGCAAAAAAAATTAACGTCGATGCATAAAAGCTACTAATACCCTTCACAGTTCCATTTCTTATAGCATAAAACGACTATATGCTATAGTGGTCTGATCTGAACATGTTTGGAGATTGTAACATTGTCTTTGATAACAACCCGTGCCTAATTTCAAGAAAACGCCGAGTAAAATGAAAAAGTTTTGCATACAAGGATTTGATCCTGATCGATCAGTTTGTATGCAACTATATGTTAAGCTATAGTTTTCGGATCAGTACAAGTTATTTGGAAATTGTAGCGATGCTTTAAGTAATAATCTATGCCAAATTTCGTGAAGATACCTTGTCAAATAAAAAAGTTCTCCATGTAAGGACTTGCGTTTAATGGGTCGGTTGTATGGCAGCTATATGCTATAGTTGTACCATATCGCCGGTTCCGACTAATGTGCAGCTTTTCGGTGAAAAAAGAACGTGTGCATAAATTCAGCTTGATATCTCCAACACGGAGAGCCTGGTTCGCATATACATATTTGGGCGGACATGGCTAAATCGACTCAGATCGTCACGCTGATCATTTATATATGTATGTCCTTAATAGGGCTTCCGACGTTTGATTTTGGGTGTTACAAACTTCGTGGCAAACTTATATACCCAGGGTATAAATATGAATGAAAAAAGTTAAAGATGAGAAAATTAAAGAAAAAGAAAATTTTACACTGAAGTGAAAAAGTAAAAACCAAAAAAAAGAAACATCTGCAAGTTCGACTCTCCAGCGTGTTGTTTGAAAAATAGTGTTGAGTTGTTTTGTCTGCAACTTTAATTGTCTCACTGTGATTGTTTGAGTTCATCGGGAAGTTGGTTATACTTTGAATGGGAATATGTACACATGCACACATAAATATATACATTTGTACATATATACTTGTATACTAGGTATATTATGTGCCTAAAAAATTATCATTTCTACTTTTATGCACAATTTTCAACTTTGATTATACAGAAAAAGAACTATTACACCAAAATAACATTTGTATATCGGCATAAATGTTCATATAGGAATTCCCTACAGTGCAGTTGAATGACTTGCGGTTGATTTTTTTCCACCTCGATATATAGAAAATAATGTAATTAATACACTAATTGCATAAAATAAATATTCATATTCACGCTGCTATTCCTCGAGCAACACACAATTACAACAACAATAACATCTACAACTGCAACCTTAGTATTGCTTACTAGCACTGTCATTGTCAAACGCAGATGTCATTGCCTCGGATTTATTGACAACTGTCACGATTCCGCATAAAAGTGCCATCACTTCGCTTAATACGCGTACTCTCACATGGATATCACATGACATGCATAGTTGCGAAGTTAGCGCATAACTTCTTCATATATAATAAAGATTATGTGATAATACCGATAAATAAAGTGGATATGTTGCAGCTAAACCTCTTGGTCGAAAACATGGCTTCATAAAAGCAAGCAGGCATCTTATAATTGCAATAAAATACAGTTATTCACGCAATGACAGCATAGGCTGAGAGAGAAAATGACTCGATGATAGCATAGTTTTAGTGCGCATAACTGCTTTATGAGATAACGGTATATGCATAAGTTAATTAACATATGCATAGATATTTATTGAATATACTTAATAATTATATATTTTAATTATTGATTTTAATAAAAAAATTTAAACATTTATAAACGCATTTATGGCTTTTCAGTTATCATGTCGATTTGGAGAATGGTTCATATCTACTGTGAAATTAGAAAAAAATTCGATAGGTTATGAATACTACAAGTATAAAACTTTTTATGCGTGTTCTGTATTTTTTTTATCTGATCCAAAATCGAATTTTGGCGACGATGCTGTGCATTCTTAAATTATGTATAAATATTCCCTTAAAAGTTTAGAACAATGGATCGCCTTTTTTCTGTCATACCCCTTAGGTTCCATAATTTATCTACACCATATATTCACATTTTTATAAGAATAAACAGAAAATATTTTCCTTCTAATATTTAATAATTTAGAGACTTCACCCTTCCTTGCTCAATAGAGCCTCAATTCCTTATACTACTTCTATACTTTAGCAACAGAAAAACCTAGCGAAAAATCTGAAACCGCTCTACAATCGATATTTTGTAGTTTAAGAACTTCAGAACATGTTTTGTATAAATCTACAGCTGAGACTTCAAGGTTTCGTCAGTTATAGACAACATTAAAGTTTTTCGAAATCTCTTCATTAGCTAATGTAAGTTTTCACAAAGGAGCTTAAACGTTTGTAGGTTCTGCAGTGTCATAACGATAGAAAATATGCTTTAGGTCGTAGTATGTCTCTATCAGATTTATAAAATGTGGATTAAACTTACTCTTAGTTCGACTTATTATTTTTAAAAGACTTCAAACTCGTTTAATAGACTGCTTACAGGGATGCAAATACGAATAGCTGAATTTTAGTAACCTTTAATAAGCCTTGATTTGGTTTTCTTGACCTTGGCAAACATCTTTCGGAAGAAGAAAAAATTTGAAGTGCAATTTTATTTATTGTATATATATTTATAATAAGTATTAGTATAACTGAACCCAAAAACTCTGCAAAAAAATGTGCTTTATTTTAAATTTTTTTCTTTTTTCATCTGAGCATATATTGAAAATGCACAAATGTATGTATGTACTTGTATGTACATCCATAGAAATAATTGTACAATATTTTTGTTAATTACTTGCCATAATTATGGATGTAGAATGTAGAAGCAATCTCAACTGTTACTTCTTGTGGCAGAAAACCTCATCTGTGAAATCTCACTTTAAATGGCTACATCATTTTTACATTAGAAAATACATAATCATACGTACAAGTATGTATGTACATATGTATGCACTTGGTACCTATATAAGTATAACGTACGCATGCACTTCACAAGCATTCAGAATGCAATCAAACGCATTTTAATCGAGCTGACCTAGTTTTCTCCACTAGCTGTTAGAGTAATATGGAAATCAAACTTCGATTATCCAATTCTGGTTTTCGTGTTGCTCCTTTTATGCTAAATTACTTATGCCAGAGCAAATTATAGAGATTACGTACTCGCATAAACTTGTATACCTGTGTTTGTGTGTATGCATAAGTGTAGTGACTCTTTCTAACGTCGTCATTTGTATGCTCAGATTGCTATGTTGTTGTTTTTTTTTTTTTAACCCAGAATAGCAATTTTGAAGTCGCTTTTTCACTGCAATTGCACTTTAGCGAAAATCGCTCCGACTGCTCGCTGACGGAATGGAGCTGTAAGACAGCGTAGCTAGTTCTAATGACTGTGAGCATGCGCACTGAGAAAGATATTCATTATGAAAAGTTGTGAATGCAATTAGCATATGTAAGCGTTGGAGTATCTGGCACACATTTGCATCAATACATATATATAATACATACATAAATGTAGACTAATTGTATATACATCTACATATGTATGTATCTAAAGATATGTGTGTCTATAAAGTATGCATAACACTAACTCATTTCGCAGCACATAAATCCTTATTTGCATTTATTTGAAATAGTTGGACGTTCGCTATGACAAGTTTGCCAATACAAAATGAAAAAATTTAAAATAACTAGCATACCTTTTTCTCTTTGTTTTAATGTTAAATCCCAATTTAATGTAAAACAAGTAAGGAAGGGCTAAGTTCGGATGTAACCGAACATTTTATACTCTCGCAAAGTCAAATGGTATACTCGTTTGAGATTTCTTTGTGGATTGACTGATATTTTCGGTAGAAGGTCAACTATAGGCACTGGGGTCCACATATTTAGTACTTAGGGGCTTGAACAGTTTTGGTTCGATTTAGACAATTTTTGGTCACAAGGTGGCATACTTTAAACGTATTATTCACGCAAAGTTTTACGCCGATATAATCATTGTTGCTTGATTTGCATAGTGGAAAGTGAAAGAATCAAGTGGTATTTAAAATGGTGTTATATGGAAAGTAGGCGTGGTTGTAGTCCGATTTCGCCCATTTTTGCACTGTGACATAGAAACATGAAAAGAACGTTATGCACCGAATTTGGTTGAAATCGGTTAAGCAGATCTCAAGATATGGGTTTTCACCTAAAAGTGGGCTGTGCCACGCCCACTGTCTAATTTTGAACGCGGTTCCTATAAAGTCATCTTATACCATCTCAGAGATAAAATTTAATGTCTCTGGCGTGTTTAGTGCTTGATTTATCGCGCTTTTAGTAGTTTTTAACAGTACCGTTATATGGGGAGTGGGCGGAGTTGCCACCCGATTTCAACTATTTTCACACCGTCAATAGAAGTGCTAAAAACATTTGCTTCCAGTGAATTTTGTTATTATAGCATTAGCGGTTTAGGAGATATGCATATTAAACCTATTAGAGGCGGGACCACGCCCACTTTTTAAAAAAAAATTTTAACTGCAGATGCCCCTCCCTAATGTGATCCTGTGTACCAAATAACAGTCTTGTATCTTATTGCGGAGCTTAGTTATGGCAAGTTATTTGTTTTTGATTAATGGCGTTTTATGGGCGTGGCAGTGGTCCGATTACGCCCATATGCAATACCAACCGTCTCACGGTACCATGAAACATGTCTACCAAGTTTCATAAAGATATCTCAATTTTTACTCAAGTTAGAGTTTGCACGGACGGACGGACAGACGGACAGACGGACGGACAGACGGACGGACGGACAGACAGTCACCCGGATTTCAACTCGTCTCTTCATCCTGATCATTTATATATATATAACCCTATATCTAACTCGATTAGTTTTAGGTGATACAAACAACCGTTAGGTGAACAAAACTATTATACTCTGTAGCAACAGGTTGCGAGAGTATAAAAATATTGTGAATGAAATAATATGTAAATTAACTACGAAATATGTATGTATGTCAAAAAACGAAATATTACTAAAATATCGAAATATTCAATAAAAATGAAATCAATTTCCGAAATATATCGCCAAAAATAATATTTTCTAACAAAACTAGTAGAAATCAAAAATAGTAGAAATAACCAACCGTACCTTCATTTATGCTGTACACTGTAGTTGCCATACAAGCTTATCAAAATCAAGATAAAGTATTTTGTATATATTTATGTTTTAAGAAATGAACCTGTAAAGTGTTATATAGTTCGCGTCACTTCCGTTCTAATGAAGAAGTTCCTTAACTCAGCTTAGACACACTTATGTTTGTATGTGTGAGCGCAAAATGCTACTAAAACTGCATTTCCGCTTTGGCAACACAACACCGAATAAACAAGTAACACTTCAAGTAAAAACCGCAAATAACAAATATGACTATAGAACTATATATACATACATACATACATACATACATATATAATTGTATGTATATTTATAGAGGGTTGTGTACACAACCATTCCATATAAAACAGAACTAGCAAGCAAAATACCACTTAAGAAGGCACGATTCACGCATGAATCCAATAGTCACAGTATGCATCTGTGAATATATATAAATAATATATATATATACAAATATGTGTGTTTACACAAAGTGTTGGTTTTGAGGTGGACTACCCCAAAGCATTGGCAGTTGAGTTGCAGTATTGTATTGTATAAAAAAAATCTAGAAATAAAGAAAAAGGAAGTAAATATGAAAGAAAGGTGTGTAAGAATCTACACAGTTGTTGTTTCTGTTGTAAACGCAGCGTCAGTTCAAGTACACTTCCTTTCGTTTTTGCTCATAAACTTTAAATGAAGGCGTAAATTACCACTAAAGTAGCTGTTGAGTTAGACAAGCCAAAGCAGGGGTAAATACAGAAGCATAAAGCACTCGACATCGGTGAAAAATGTTGCGGATGAGAATTTACGACTGCAAGAAGTTTGAATTAAAATGTAAGCAGCAGTCAAGAGTCAAGAATGCAACGATATTATTTGCCAGCGAGGGTAGAGAGGATAATATACAGAGAGGATGGTATACATATGTCCTTACGTATATATATATATCTGGTTATATACATATAGATAAGTGTGAAGTGTAAGATAGTGTTGTGAATGACAATGCAGCTAGTAAACGCCATTGTAAAATCATTTATGAATGAAAATTTTGTACAGTGAAATATGAAGTTTTGCTAGTTTGCTGTAAAAGTGGCAAGTTAATATGTAAAATTGTATTTATGTACCAAGTTGTTGGAAAAATACATACGGACATTGTTACCTTAATTTGGACAATAAGCTGTGCAAAATTTCTTGAAGATAACTTGTCAAATAAAAAAGTTTTCCACTAGTTTGCGTATATACAGATAGACGGACAGACGAACATGGCTAAAACGATTCTGCTCGTCACGCTGTTCATTTATATATACCCATAAAACTTGGTGGCAAGCCTAATATATCCTGTTCAGGGTATAAATATTTAATAAATTTTTTAATCAATTAAGAAAGCAATGTAAGCAATAGATTTATATATATATACATTAATATATATACAAACAAAGTCAGAAGAAAATCTTTACATTTTCGTACAATTAAAATTAGAATGTGGCAATGAACTTTCTCCGCATTCTATTTTAATAGTTTTTGAAGAAAATCTAAAAAGTGTTCAGCATGCGCCTTTATCCGTGTACACAAGCAAAATCGTTGTGCTTGTCATGCTAGTGTTGAAATGTTGGAAACATATGTTGCTATAAAATGTTGCCAGCGCTACAAGATAACTTAAAAATATAAATACATATGTATATTCGTGTATACATATGTATGTGGGAAACGTGACTTCTGCTCACACATATATCACATTAGTTTTAGCATCACTTGAGCACTCAAGGCATTTGTTTATTATTTACTTTTAAGACAGAGGTCAAAGATCGCAGCCGAAGCGTTTGAATTGAAGAGAAAGACAACAAAAAAGGCACAAAAATTAAAAATTAATGTGAGAAAATCTTTTTGACATAAGTAGTGTCGTGTAAATATACGTCTTCATATAGATATATTAGTGTATGTATATAATATATATATATTTATAAAACATACAAACGTAAGTGCATACATATATACCGCTAATCATACGCATGATAAAGTGCCATTAAAATTTTATCGTTGCTACTCGAGTTTCAGGAAAAACTGACATAAGTAATTATTTCTAAGTTATCTATGTATTTATAAGCACTGTAGGACAGCGGAAATTACATAACAAATTTTAAACGTATATTATTTTAAATGAAATCACACAACTGTTTGGTAGTTTGACATGAGAAATTTCTTCCCAACACAATACCATTTGACAGCTGATTATTTGACAGTTGTCAAATAGTGACTGATGGCATTGGTAAATTCAAGAAATCTCTAAAATTTGTATATACTTGCTATAGTTTTCAGAAAGCTTTTATTGATGGTCGGCGACTCGTTGTAATAACAAAAATATGTAGATTTAGAAGTTCGAACCCTTCCTGAGCAACAATTAAATTTGTATGAGAGGCGTCTAAGTGTCAGAGCTGTGGTGAAATATGCTGGCAGTTTTTAGGAGTTAAATTTGAAGATTGTTATCAATTAAGTTTTCTACATTACTATTAATATAAGTACATATAATAAAAAATATCGCTATCAGCATTAACTACTTTTGCTTCATATATCCCTAAATAATCGATACAAGATTAATGGTGATATAAATAGTAAACTTTGGCCTTTGAGTGTTCATTATTTGAAGAGTCCTGAGAGAACGATAGAAATACATTGTGTTAAAGATCTAAAAAAAACTGCCTTTACAGTGGTAAATATTTCCGGTGTATTTCTAAGAAATGATAGAAGGGACCAAACTGATATTTAGACTTCAAATACGAGCGTCAAAATATTGCTAACGGTCATTGTGAAAGATGTTAAGTTCATTATAGGCACTACAGTAAACGATACTCAAGACATATAGGAATCGATTTCTGAGCCTTACTACTTTTATATGTTATTTCAGTATATTAAAAAAACTCTTCAGGAAAGCTCTTAGATCCCAACTTCTATTAAGTTATTTTCTATTATGATCGGTTATATTTTCATTTATTGAATTTCCTACAGGGCATCTATGCACCTTCATGTATTAGCAATATTGCCGGTCTTTGAGACTGAGATTATTTATCACGGCATTTTATCTTTTTTTAGCAGCACTTCGAGTCCGTTATCGAGCCGTGACTTACATTAAATTAATAAAATATGTAAATTATAAGATATAATCGAGCGCTGCACATCGCAAGTATTACAAGTGCTAAAAACGAGTGACAAAGTACAAGTACATAAATAACTTTTGCTTGATGTATAAATATACAGAGACATCTAATTTTGTAAGATCTTAAAGCTCTATGGCAGACATAACAGTTCAAAAATATGCCTAGGCATTGCACTTATATGTCGGTCACCTCTTAGATGTTTTACCTAATTACGGCGCTCAATTAACAGGTGTGAATTTACATAAGTAGGCACACACACACATTGACAATATATATGTATCTATGGTATGCATAGCTTACTCAGTGATTTCATACATTTTAATTATTGGCACAAATAAACTATTCATACCTGCAAAGAAACATATTTACCTTATCTACTGTAGAGATAAACGTACACACATATCTTTGACCCATTAAAAAGACTAGTTGTGCCTCTCAATTTGTGACGTTGCATAAATGCAACATGCCATGTGGGAATGCTAAGCACACACTTACAAACAAACACACATACTAAAATACTCATACATAAGTAAATAATAATTATGGTTGTTGTTGTGACTGGGTCAACCGAGAATGTGGCAATTAATTATAATAACAAATGTTTTGCATCTACTATATACAACTGTGTCTATATTTGTTGTTATTTATGATAATTCTTTTGTATCTATAAACTTACGTATGTATATATAGGCTGTAATTACCAATACTAATTGCTAGCACGCAGTTTTGTAGTCAAAGAATGTCTGAATCGTAAAGTATGCCTATTATAAGCATTAAGCGCCTAAAATTAGACCACAATTTCGTTGCTAATCTAAGATTTGGTTATTAAAGTTGTAGGAAAATTACTTAATTTGGAATATGTGGTAGTGCAGAGCTTGTGATTATCTTTTTCGCTTCCAGATCCCGATATCATAGCAAAGCGCAAAAATTTAACTTTCGGGATTTAGTAGAGTTATTTTTTTTACCGAAATTGTCTTTAAAATATTCTACTGTGTAAAAGATTTTCCGGTAGTGTCCTGAAATTTCGGATTCGGGATCGGGACTTTTCGGGATTGCTTGTTATTTATATAGCACCAGTGTAAGATTTTGCATTATTATTCCTTTGTTTGTAAGCAAAGAATGTTCAGATAATAATTTATGCCACTCATGTATACATACATACATAATTATTATGCTCCTAAAAGTAGACAATGTTTGTGTTTTCTAATTTAAAATTTGGATTATTAAAATTGTAGAAAAATGTTAAATTGGGGGTATGTATTAGAGCATATCTTGTGGTATACTATATCGCTGTGGGATCCCAATATTATAGCAAAGCACAAAAATTTAACTTTCGGGATTCATTGGATTCAGTTTTTTATAAAGCAATGCCTTTTAATTATCGCGCTGCGTTAATATTATCGCTATAGAGTTCCGAAATTTCGGGTTCGAGATCGGGATTTTTTCAATATTGCTTGTTAATTGTACTTCACTATTATTCTTTAAATTCAAAGTACGAATATGCTTGTATTAAGACTAAGGGCTTGAGAAGCACATTTAGCCAACTTTTAATTAAGTATAAGTGAATTTATTTTTGCTTAAAAATACATGAGTGGCAAATGAATGGTTTTAAAAATATTTTTGTCACTTTAGTTGGAGACTGATCAATTTTTTGTTCACAACCTACTACAACCTGCTTCGTTTTTGAACAGGCAATAGTATCACTATAGCCTGCATTTTCATTTGTAGTAATCTGTTTATTATTTACATAGCCACTTGTAAAGAGATATGGCCCTCTAAGAATTTCGTCACTTTCTACTTGAAATAATTTGTGAGTTGTCTGCTTGGAGATGAGTTGAGTGAGTGAATAAAGTCGTTCTTGAAGGCGTCAGAAACGTTTTTGGTAATAAATTTAGGTTCTGCATATTTTCGAAACAATTTTTGTGCTATATTTTCAGTACCAAAGTCTTCTCTTAAGGGGCACACCAGGTGAGAAATTTAAACAAAATCGGTACTTTGAATAGTTTTTAAATTACAGCTTTTCAACTTGTAGTCACACAGTTCAATTAGCACCATCAGTTTATCTTTAAACGCGTTTTTCTCAAAAATAAATTTTTCAAATTTGCTTGAGTGATTACTCGGAGGCAAATAATCCGATCACTATCAAAATGTTTTTTCTGCGTGTTCTGCATATACTTCTACATTTTATATGAACTTCCGGTTTTTTTAAAATAAAATTCAACTTTTATATAAAAACGGCGTCATTTTGTCAATTTTTGACATATTTTCCGCCCGTAGGTCATTGTTTTAACAATATCTGCTATATTATATATATATATATATATATAATGCAAGGTTTTAAGTTTCATCTACGAATTTATAGTAAATAATATTATTATCTTGCTAAAATATATTAATATATTTTTCGCTCGCTTATATTAAGCTAAAATAAAATTTTGAATACTCAATCTTAATTAAGAATTTAATTTTTTTAACAATTCCTATTTCCTATCGGGTTCACTAAACGCACCCAAAATTCCATTTAATTCAAGTATGCTTATACACATAAGAGTAGGTAGTTATGCAGTAAACTATTTACGTAATGATTACAACAAAAACAAATACAAACTTTACAACAACTATTTAATTTATGAATTTCTTAATTAAACGCCATAACGCTTGAATAATTTTCTTCATTTGCGCGCCAAAATGTGTATGCGCTAGTTTGAGTCGGAAAAAAGCAACTCACATAGATACAAATATTTTGCACTTTTTAGTGTCCAATTCAGCTAATTACACTTTTTGTAGGAAAAAGTATTAACTCTGTGGTACATGCATGCAAATACACTTAAAGAAATAATAATAAAAATAAATGAGTAATAAAAAAAACTTACCAAATTCGTCGTATAACTGCTTTTCACATCATTAACTGTTGGTAATGCAATGGAATTTTTGGCTCTGGGTGAACTGGAAAGAGGAGGAAAGAGAAACGGTTCAAAATGGTTGCAACAAAAAATATTAAAATGTGGAAGGCAATGCTTTGTTTGCTAGGTACACACTTATAGCAGAAGTATGGCATTATTTTGCCGATTTTCGAGGTAGCATTAACAAGAAATATGCATATAAACACACATGTAAATATTTAAATTGCACAGTCTGAGTTGGAGGCACGAGGCACGAGGAGAAACTTATGGGCAAATATAAAATATTGCTTGTTCAAAAT
Organism: Bactrocera oleae; assembly: GCF_042242935.1. Taxonomy (NCBI): domain Eukaryota; kingdom Metazoa; phylum Arthropoda; class Insecta; order Diptera; family Tephritidae; genus Bactrocera; species Bactrocera oleae. The sequence continues at coordinate 58,808,865 of NC_091540.1, read as the reverse complement.
GAAAATTTCATGCTGAGAGCGACAAATAAGCTTTAAAGAATAGATAAAAATGGTTCACATATTTAGAATAGGTTTTTGATTTGGTAGACCGCTTAAGCAATGTGGATTTACATATACGCGTAGGGCTTACATATACTTTATATATAAATACATATTCACATAAATTAGTATTTACATATATTTTATAGTTACTCTTAATTGAAAAAAGGGTTATTCAACTAAATTTTCACAAATTTTGGTAAACTTAAACAAAAAGCGCCAAAATGTAGGCAATTATTTTTGCATTTTGACAGCAAATCGCCACAAAATAAGCAATTTTTTGTATTATTAACAGCAAAAAGCCAAAATTTGGGCTTTTATTTGTTTTATAGTTAAGCGCCTAAATGTAGACATGGTTCTGCAATTCTTAATTTTTCTTTATTTTATATTATATTTCTATTTATTTTTGTATGAAATGTAAGTTACACAACTTTTACGATACTTATGGCTTAATAAACGGTTCACAATTTTTAGAACTATTTTTTTTTATATTAATTTTTCAATTGTAATTCTGTTAAATTTTGGTTACCACACTTTACTTTCTACGAAAAATCATATATATATTTTAGAAAATCCAAATAATCAAAGACACACTTAGCTCTCCAATTCAACAGAGTAAATTAGAAGAGCAGTTATAAAATATCGTGCTTAATGAAAAGTTCGCAAAAGTAATAACCTGAAAATTGCTTAGCTAAATAAACGTAAAGAGCTTATTGACATGGTATTTTATAGTTATTATTCTGTAAAGAATTATTTGCATACACCTGGCAACAATATATTCACATAAAATGTAGCTGCCCAGTAGGAAAAAGTTTCGAAAAAATTTAAAATATATATTAAATTAAACCGCAAGCGGCTTTTTTGTTGAGTTTCCGCTAAGTTTTTCGGATATTGGTAAAAATCAACACTTTTGTCAAGCTTCTGGTATTCTTTTTTGGGATATTATTCAAAACTAATTTAGGCGTACCAAAAAAAAAAGTTAAAACAATATTTTCATTTCAATTTACCAAGCACTTCTCAACTAAATTTGTATACCTTCTGCATTACCAGATATATCATATTGAAAAAATATTACTCTAGATATTATATTTTATAGTAAACTTAACATAATATAATTTTGATCCATATTTATTATTTTCTTTTTTTTTTCTCTACACTCTCTAACTTCTGCTCATATATGTATTTCCCCGCAAGCTTTCCTACCAGGTCTTAATCTTTTATGTTATTTGCAATAAAGGGTAAATGCCGCAAGTCGTAAAAAGACCAAACAACTTCCGGTAAATTGCCTACGGCGCAGAGGAAGATTCATACCATTTCGCATGTCATAAAGTGGACAATAAAATTTAAAGACACATTTATTTTACATATATTTACAAGCTTCAGAGAAAAAGGCTTACATAGTGTTTATTTTTTAGAGAGAAGGCTTGTAATAAAATATAAATTAATTGAAAAAAACGCAAGGTTGTAGATAATATTAGCTTGCAACAATTTTTATAATGAAATGCAACATTGTTGAACTAACTTTATGCTTTTTTTTATATGTGTAATAAAGTAATATTTATTTACGAGTAAAAATGATGAAATTTGTAATTATAAAAATTGTTAGTAAAAACCGTGCCACTCGGATGATTATACAATTTTTTGCATCTCAACAGATGGGTTGTAAAGGGTAAAGAAAATTGACTTTTTTCTTAAAAAATAAAATGTTGAGAAAGTGGATGAATTTTTGCTGAACTTTGTTTTTGAGAGACAAATATCTGATGAAAATTACGTTTAAGAGCGATTGGAGTCTTTCGGTAGCTTGTTTTGGTTTTGGGCTTAAGATCTCATGAATATTAACTTTATATATATATATGTATGAGGTATTTTGGAATAATATTTCGCAACATTAACCTATATTTTTGAAAAAATTATAAATTAGGGTATTTTTTTTTCAAAAAAAAAATCTTTTCAACATGTCGACTCCAGGTTTAGAAAAATATCTAACAGAGATTAAATTAAAAATTTAATTGTTAAATTAATTAACTGTTAATTGTTAAAGGAAACGTCACTATAGACACTATAAAGCCTATACGAGTATAAAATTGATTAGCGTGACTAGCTCGGCCGATTTAGACATGTCCGTCCGTCTGTATATACTGGAACTAGTGTCTCAGTTTTTGAGATATAAATCTGAAATTTTGCCCATATAATTTTCTCCTCAAAAAGCTGTCAATTCTGCCGGAATTGCCGATATCGGATTACTATTTGCTATAGCTGTCATAAAAACATATTGAATTTTAAAGAAAATATTTTAGTAAATGTATTTTTTACTCAAAAATAAATTATTTTACACAAAAGCAAAAACAATGCCACACTCAAAGGTGAATTAGTTTTATTCACCAGTGCTTACTTGCATATATGTAAGTATAAATTCTGTACTCAAACAGCTTTAATTTGCGCGCAATTTCCGGCTGAGTCAAGCCTTTGGCAGGTCAGCAGCAAAGAACAAAGGAATTCCAACATTCTTTACGTGCTAACGCCAAGACAGGACAAGCGGCTAAGTAAATATTAGTGCAGTGAGGAATTTCCGATTCTCGGTATGCACGAAGAATGGTGGGAAAATAGGAAAAAGGTGCAAAACTGCTGTGGCATTAAAGAAAAAAATATAAGAAATCGCACCCACACATATGTATATACAATAAGTACGTGTATATGTATATGTACAAACATATATGTGTATGTGTCTGTGTTGTAAGTGTGGGAATCGCAGCAAACCAACTGTCGAGCATGAAGTGTTTAACAAACAGAGAGAAGTGAGAGAATAATCCGAAAAGGTGCAGATCAATAAATATATAAGCCTACACATACACACTTACGTAATATAGATATGTATATATGTATTTGTAGGTAAGTGCATTATGCTTACGTGTTGGTATGCCAACTCAAAGGACATTAACTGTTTGCATTGACAAGTGAGGCGGCGGCGCGCCAAAAGCAAATAGAGAAAAATCATTAAAGCAAGCAGAGAAGCAGCGAGGAGGTGTGGCGATAAACGTGTTACACAAGCTGCTTAGCGGTTATCCTTTTAATGTTTGTGATTTGGCTAATTTCCGAGAATTGGGAAATCTACGTATCGGCAATTACACATATTTTGTAGAAATGTCTACATGTATGCATCCTTGTGTTGCAATAGGTGTAGCATTAACGCTTAATAATTAATTCTTATTTGTTTAGTAAATAAGTATGTGTGTATGCCTTGGCGCATAAATTACTCGTTAAACAAACGACGGCATATTAGGAAAAATAAGCAGTTATTTTTTTTTAGAGAAGCACAAGAAAAAACGTTAACTTCGGCTGCACCGAAGCTATAATACCCTACACAAGTGCATTTATTATAGCTTAGAATGGTATAAAGATATGTTTATCTTAATTTTGATTGGTCAGTTTGTATGTCAGCTATATGCTATAGTGATCCGATCACGGCCATTCCGTCAAATGAGAAGCTTTTTGAGGAGAAAAGCACGTGTGCAAAATGTCGCGTATTAAGTTATATACAGAAGTACAGAAAAGTGGACCTGTCTTATTGCATATTGAAATAATTGTTCTAACTCTTATAAGGCATCTGAGAATTACAACGATTTATAGATGAATAAGATGATAACAAAAAGTCATACGGAGTGTAAATCACCTAAAATTATGCTAGGGTGAATGAAATCAAGTACAATATGATCATCGAGGAAGTTACCAATTCGACATTCTAGTGACAGAACAGTTACTTTTCGGTTAGAAACAGCGTGAAACGTAGGTAAATGATCAATTGCACAGCAAAAGGCGATTTGCTAGTGTTTATAAACACTGGGACTTAATTGAGTAAAGCGCATAATCATATTAACATTGCTCAAATTTTCAATTTACCAAATACTGTAGAAGAAGTATCTCGATTCATTATATGCTTATGCTTAATTTATAACATGTATTCTAAAGAAAAAAGTATTTGTCCCGTTGGGTAGAATAATTGAAGCAATTTACTTTAGTTATTTCGTGCTTATCTTTAAAATGCTAAAACAATCTCAATATCATGAATTTTTCCTCCACTCTTAAGGGTGCGTGTAGATCAGTATGATTTTTAGAAGCCAAATTGATTAACTGATAGCACGACAGCGCGATTTGATGTTCTGATATAAGAGAAAACTATAAACAGGGTTGCTTTCTGTTTTATATCGTCCAGTTCTTAATATTACATGGGTAGGTCCACAAATTTAAGAGTGTGTTGGTTTGCTTTTGCTTCTCGAATGCGCTTTTGAATTTTTTTTAAAGCATATGGCATTATTTGCCGCATTTTTCAATGTGTCAGCTGTTGTTGCAATCACAGTTTCTCGTCACGCGCACGAGTTATCGACTATAAGTTTTCGATGGCTACTATTTGAAGAGTAGGAGCAATACTGTTTTTATTATATATATACTTGTATATATATACTATAAGCATCGGTATGTATCTACATAGGTATTTGTAAGTGTGAATGGTACTTGATGACAAAACGACGTGACAATTTGTATTACTTTCATTTGGTCATTCAAAGAATAAGAAAGTGACTCAACTAAATTTCTTTTGTAGCTTTGAGAGTGAAAATATGCATTCTTAATCATTTATGTAGGCATATAGTACAATATGTATATACATATGTATAATATATACAAATAAATGCACTTATGTATATGTGTAAATGTGTAACACTTTATTCTTTTGTGGCTTTTACATCGATTTGCCTTTCACTTTAAGTGATAAGCGCGTTTTCTACTTAATTAATTAATAATTTATACATATATATATATATATATATATATATATAACATATGTATATAAGGTAGTCTGTTTGGATTTGAAAGCACCCAATTCAGCTGCTGCACTTGTGATGTACCTAAAATGATGTTCTTAATCCAAAAAATCGAGCAAATTATATTGAGAAAGATTTTAAGAAAGGATTGAGAAAATTTATAACTTTACATAAATTCAGGCTTACATATATATATACGTATACATGCATACATGTACAATGCGCATTCTATAAATATTTGTAGCATAATCTCACAAAGCAACCAAGAATATTTATTAATATTTATATAGACAAGTTTTAAATCCCAGAATTAGTTAAGTGTAATATGTTATTAAACTCAGTAATATTATCAAAGTCATATTTATTAATAAAGGTATTTCAAAAACTATTCCCAAGAATAATCAAATGCGTTCCCAAAGATAATTAGTAAAAAATTTAATAAATTTTAGTTAATTTTATGTAGGTCAGGTAACTGTAAACACATTTATCGTTACTAAATAATTTCGTCGGTCCAATCAACTGAGATCAAACAAAATACGCATAAAAACTCAGATCTCATTTAAGATTTGTACTATCAAAAATCTATGGGGCATGATTAAATTGCAAAAAACAAAAAAAAAAACTTAATATAAATTTTTTGACCACCAGAGCATCAAAGTTCTCATAAAGAGTTCTACATCCAGTCTTAGTAGAATGTTATCCATATCATTTTATTGGAGAGAGGGTTATTGACTACCCATAACTTGCACCAAATTTTTTTTTTATGTATATAGGTACATGTAGCGATATTTACATATATGCAAGGGAACAGTCTAAGCTCGTCTGATACGACGATCAAACCTGGACCGAAATTGTATATCAAAATTTGCCGCTAAGAGCACCAAATGAATATCCAACTTGATGTATTTTTGAAATAACTAAAATATATATCTGATCAAATTGAACCGGATTGACAAAAAAAAAGAAATATATATTATATTTTCACGCATTTGTTTACAAATATTTGTTATTGTCTTCAAATAGGCTGTTGAGCCAATACATCTCCAATTTGCCATAAACTCGTTATAAGCTTCGGCTGAGATGGTCTTTAATGCCTTCAGCGAATTTCGGTTTTTTCGGTTTCGGCAAATTTTTTGATTTGTTGCTTCGTTCCATAAGAGCTGTTGAGGACAATTTTCAAGGCGTGTTTCTTTAAATTTTTCGATTTTTAATGATTTTATGACATTCACTGAATGCTTTGTGCCACTCAAATACTTGTGCTCGTGATGAAGTAGAGTCCTCAGGACATTTCTGAACCATTTTTAACGATTCCTTAGTTTACGAAATTTTTTATAGCGATCACATTTGGTTTAGTCTTCCTCCGTTTCATGGTATTTCTGTCATGAAAAGAGCTTCAGACAAAATCTATTAGCCTTGTCTTGACGTCGGCCAACAAGAAACACTTCCCAATATGAAAAGCTCAATCAAAATCCGTAAAGAAACTTTCAAAATTAAAAATATTAAAAATTAATCGAGTTTCAACAAATTCCAACTAAGGTTGAAGCACTTAATTTTTTTTTAATTTCACTTAATTTTTGTTTTTTAATTTCACTTAATTTTTTAAAAATCCGATTTTACATGTTTGTTTCATTTATCCATTTATTAATTATTAGTTTTTTTTTAACACATTACTTGTAAAATGTAATATTATTTGCAACATTCGCAGCATTAACAACAAAAGAATATACTAAACGTTTTTGGCATGTTCTTTTGCACCGCGCCTTCAAAGGCCTTCCATTAAATATAATTAAATCAACAATTACATAGAACCATCAAAGTGGCAACATCCTCTTTTTATTAAAGAAACAAAAACAAAAAAAAAAAAAGACGAATAAACATTCCTGCTTTAAAAGTGTAACGCGGCGACTATCAGCTTATCTCCCCTTCACTTTAAGTTGATTTCCCTACACACTCACACACACAGACACGCTAAACTTACCGCCTTTGCAGAGTGTGCGCTCGGCATAACCAACTTGTCGCTGTGGTTCTTTTTGTTTTATTTGTTGTAGTTGTTGTAGCTGTAGCACTCTTTATTCGTATTCCCTTAACTGTTTCCGGTGCGATGTGTATTTCAACTGCAACTGTTGCAGCAGCAGTTTTAGTTGTTGACCTCTGGCTGACCATGGCAAAGCAACAGCTGACATGCGATTCGCGCAGCTGCATTTGACAATGACCGTGGCCCTAGAGAGGGGTTTTGGAAGATAACTACGCACCTTTGTGTGTAGACGCGCACTGGCACAAGCAGCAGCGGTTTGTCTGTTGCACAGAAATTTTTCTAAAATTGTTTTTTTGCTGTAATTTTGTTGTTGTTGTTGTAAGTTTTTGTTGCAAATTTTTTTTGTAATTGCATGTGTGTTGTAATTTTTTTGCTGTTGCTTCAGTTTGCCTGTTGTTGTAATTTTTTGTTGTTGTAAATATTTTATTTTGTTTTTTTTTGTTTAGTACAAATTTTTTTGTTCTTGTAATTTTTTTTGCTGTTGTTGTAGTTTTGTTGTTGTTGTTTTTCTTCTTTTTGTTGTACCCTCTGCCACTTTAAATGGTTAAGGTTAAATTTTTTACACTCTCTTCACTACAATTTTCGCATTTATTTCGCTTTGGCGCGGATCTCACTTGCACTTTGCCACTGAAGATACTTTGGAGCTGCACAAAACCGCTGCCGACACAGATTAAACTTATAAAGCTGTACTTGCAGATGTTTTTAATTTGTTTTGTAATTGTTAATAACGGTATTAGCTAATTAACAATTAGAGAGGTGAATGAAGAAAGGTGAGAGCTAACTGTTTGGCAATTTCTTTTCATTTAGAGCGCATCTTTATTTATGTGTATATATATATGTACATATGTATATAAATATATATGAGTGTAGGTATACACATATGTATTTTTTATATACGGAAATTTTATTTTATTTAATAAATTTTTTTTGTAATACAATTTTTAAAAATTATTTTTGCTCACTTTTACGACTCCACTATATTTTTACTAAATATATAATTATAAGTAAATAACGCACTGGTCACTTCCAAAAAACCACACACAGTCCACAAATTCGTATGAATGCAGTGATAAAGCGCGCTGTGACCGGCGTATGCGTACACCCCGACCGGTGTTTAAAATGCAACTGACTCATTTACTAACAGTCAGCCAAAAGCCAGAGGCACATTTAAACATATATTTACAAACATACATATATAAATATAAATACATATATAAATATAAATACATATACCTACATATGTACACATGAATTTCGTTTACTTTTTGAACCCGATTCGTTTCGTTGAGGCCTATTGTTTCGAAATGAACCATTGCCACCGCCACCAACAACAACAGCAATAATAACAACAATAGCAATAAAAATACCATGAAAACGCCAAGAAGCAACTGAAATGCAACAAAAGTAACACACACTCATACACATACGAATGTTTGTTTGTTAGCCTAGCAGTAAAGAACACACATTTGGTGGCCGTGTGCTGGGTCGATCGGTTGGTCCCTCTGTCATTCTTTGGTAGCCGCATGGCATGTAGTGCCAATAAGCAACAGCTGCATTGTCGGCTAGACGGCGTATCGTTTGAGTTATTTTATTTTTGTGATTGAGTGAGTGTTTTTTTTTCGGTACAAATACATTCTTATGGTTGTTCTCATGCATTAGGGTGGTGCTTAATTTTTTCGAACGCTGGGTCGTTTATGAATATGAAATGTTAAAGATATTGCAAATGTGGGAAGGAGATGTTATGCCTTAAAGATATTATAAATTTGTAAGATATTGTTTATACAATGGTAAAAAATATTAAAATTTAACGAAATAGCAGACTTTGAATAAATGTCGAATGTTGCTAAAAAAATGAGATAATTTTTGAACGGCAAAAATTACATTTTTCATGCAATCAAAAAGAGAGAAAGCCATTGTATGAAGAAATATATACAAAATAAAAAGATTAAAAAATATCAAAGCGATCGCATGATAGTTACAGCTGCAATCAATTTGAAAAATGTAGTTTTGAAAAAAAAAAAACGCGTTTAAAGTTGAACCGATCGAGCTCCTGAGTGTAGACTACACTTTAGATAACTCTAATTCAAGAGATATTTCAACCCGTTCATTTAATATTTTAGTATGTTATTTTCAAAGGCATAATCTATAGAAATATGAACAAAAAATTTTCTCTTTTTGGAATTTTCACACCAGTTGTCTCCCTTGAAAAAGGACTGGTAGATACAATAGGCTCGTATGCAATACTTTCTTTAAGTATCCTTATATTTATCTAACTCTTTTTCATTAGGAGCATATTTGATGTTCATTTAATATTATTTTGATTATTCTATGTTTCAAAATAAACATTTCAATTCTTCGGGAGCTGCCGAGCAACAATAAAGCATTATTAAACCAGAGTTGAATGATACAAAAAAAATTGAATTTACTTAGAAATTTAGAAAGACAATGCGAAAATAACAAATGGGAGCATTTTATTTTCGTATTGTCTTTCTAAATTCCCAAGTAAATACAATAAATAAAATGCTCCCAATTGTTATTTTCTTTTTCGTAAAAGCATACCCTAATGTAGCAAATCATTAATTAAAATATACTCAAATTTGCTATTAATCACACTACTGTAGGCACCTAAATTTTATACTCCCGACTTGAGTGAGCTAAAAGCATACAGACATACACGTACATATGCATGGAGGGTGAATTTAAGAATCAAAAAATAAAATTGAAAATGTGTAGTAGAAGACGAGGAGCAAAAATATGATGTACTAAAAGCTCATTAAAGTGGGAAAGTATGCAATAAAGGAAATCCATAACAATAAAATTAATGTTTTGATTGTTTTTGTACTAATATAACGGTACATGTTTGGGTCGACTATGTCATTTTTATGTATAATTTATTAGGTTATGTTGTGCGACACGCTTTTTTTCAGGAAGTTCAGAACATTATTGGTTTTGTGTTACTTTTTCCAAGCAAGCGCTACTAGCAAGAGCAAAATATTGACTTTTTATAAAAAATTTTTTCTTCTTTTTTTGCAAAAGTAAAAAAATTAAAAATAATATTATATTTCATAATATTTTTAGTTAACATTTCATGGCATATTTGATCTCTACTTATATAAAATTTGTTAATTTTTTTTTAAATTAATTTTATTATTTAGCTAATTTTTATTTTCAATTATTTTTTTTGTTTTTCATTTGTGTTTTGTTCTTTTTTTTGATATATTTCATTATATCTGATCTTAATTTACACATTTATTTTTATGTTTTCATTAATTAATTTTTTTTTTTATATTATTATTCATAAATTTATTCGGATTTGTTTGATTTAATTTAATTATGTTTTGTTTTACTTATTTAATTTAATTTTTTTAAATTAACTTACTTTTTTAAATAATTTTTTATCTCTCTTTTGTTATTAATTTTTTTATTTTATTTATTTTACTTAATTTGCATAAGTTTAAATTAATTTTAATTAATTTTCTTTTGTTTTATTTAATTTAATTTTATATTATTTTATTTTATTATTTTATTATATTATATTTTTTATATTTTATTATATTTTTTTATTTTATTATATTTTTTACGTATTTTTATTTAATTCAATATGTTTTATTTTACATGTCATCACTTTCTTTAATTAATGTTGGATCCTTGAATTATTTTTCCTCAAATGTATGCTTATTTATGGCATACATATATGTATGTATGTACATACCTATGTATATCTACATAACTCTATGTCCTACTTGCAATATCCTTGTACTCATTACAATATTACTCAGCATGATCCTGTGTCCTCGTTCATATGTACTTGGACAGCTGATAACAGCTGCTGCTGCTGTGCAACATGTCCTCTCGGTAATCTGTTGCTTCATACTGAAAGTAATTTCCTTTTTCATTTTCCTTCGCATTAAGAAGCAGACGCCAACAAATACATATGGACAAAAAAAAAAATACGGACTATAAAGGAATGTTTCAGCGTTTCTGTCCCATATACAGTTTTTCTTTGATTTTTTCAGGAATAAATATTTTCAACCAAATATTTTTAATGACCAATGGCATAAACCAATTCTATTTAAGTTATATTAGTCCTGTAAACATTTTTATTCGAATTTAATAGTCTTATCTATATAAAGGAGGAGAAAGGGTGTTAATTTGATAGGTTATTCATTCCTGTAGCATCCAGTTCGTTCATTAATTTTATATTCACTGAAATTCGAATCGAAAAAGGCTATTATTATTGCCAGCTAATACTACGAGACTATTAAGATTATTCCGCTCTTTAAAGCAACGTAATGTATTAGCTTATGAAGACTTATGAAGATTTCGGTGACTTTGCAATTGCAAAACTTTCTTATAATTTCGTAAAACTCATTCTTCGAAGTAAATTAAACAAAACAGTTGGATTTTTTATAAAGTGTTGCCTACATTTAAGCGCACTGAAATATAATAATAAGACAGCAGACAAACTTAATCCAAATAGGAAGTATCTAAGCTTATATTCAGATACCGAGTAAATAAGAACAATTGTTATATATAAAGTAATTAAAGTGTGTTAAAAAAGTAGAGCGACTTCTTAAATTTCGTGGCCTATTTTCAAAAGCAAGAAAAGTATTGGTATCAAAATCAAGTACATCCTTTTAGTGCGACTATAACAAATTTGATGGACTTGAAATTTAGAATATGTTATCTGAATAACAACAAAAAATACAAGAATATTTATTCAGGATAGTGGAAGGTTATATGCAACATTGAATAGCAACAATATTGCATGATAACATAAAGAATTAATATCGAATTTAAAAATGCGCAAGTATATGTACACTTACATACATATGTATATAATATATAGCCAATGTATGTAAGTACATAAATCAGCAATCAATTTTTCTACAGCTAACCACTACACCAAAATCGAATAACCTCACTCAACCATCTGTCCAACAAACATACTCGTGTGTACTTGGTACATCTGCACCGTTTTTTTTGTAATGCTGGCTTTGCGAAACGAAAGATGTACAAACATCGGTTCCTTGAACAAAGTCAAAATCTTGGATTTGTTGTTTTTTTAGGGATTTAAATCCAGCACACATACACACGCACACAGAGACGTGATAGGAGTGTAATAAAAACAATAAAGCGCAAATGTCTCCAGATTAAAATTGAGAGAAGGCAAAAAAGAATAAAAATAATTGAAAATATTCCTTAGTCTGCTGCTGGGGATGTTGCACAGTGGAACAGTTTAAAATAAGTCTTTGGGAAAAATTAAGGATTTTAAGGACAGGGCTTCAATAATTTTTATACTCTCGCAACCTGTTGCTACAGAGTATAATAGTTTTGTTCACCTAACGGTTGTTTGTATCACCTAAAACTAATCGAGTTAGATATAGGGTTATATATATATAAATGATCAGGATGAAGAGACGAGTTGAAATCCGGGTGACTGTCGTGCAAGCTCTAACTTGAGTAAAAATTGAGATATCTTTATGAAACTTGGTAGACATGTTTCTTGGTACCGTGAGACGGTTGGTATTGCAGATGGGCGTAATCGGACCACTGCCACGCCCACAAAACGCCATTAATCAAAAACAAATAACTTGCCATAACTAAGCTCCGCAATAAGATACAAGACTGTTATTTGGTACACAGGATCACATTAGGGAGGGGCATCTGCAGTTAAAACTTTTTTAAAAAAGTGGTCCCGCCTCTAATAGGTTTAATGTGCATATCTCCTAAACCGCTAATGCTATAATAACACGATTCACTAGAAGCAAATGTTTTTAGCACTTCTATTGACGGTGTGAAAATAGTTGAAATCGGGTGGCAACTCCGCAACCTGACTCCCCATATAACGGTACTGTTAAAAACTACTAAAAGCGCGATAAATCAAGCACTAAACACCCCAGAGACATTAAATCTTATCTCTGAGATGGTATAAATTGGCTTTATAGGAACCGCGTTCAAAATTAGTCAGTGGGCGTGGCACAGCCCACTTTTAGGTGAAAACCCATATCTTGAGATCTGCTCAACCGATTTCAACCAAATTCGGTGCATATCATTATTTTCATGTTTCTATGTCATAGTGCGAAAATGGGCGAAATCGGACTACAATCACGCTTACTTCCCATGTAACACCATTTTCAATGCCATCTGATTCTTTCACTTTCCACTATGCAAATCAGGTAAAAATGACTATATCGGGGTAAAACTTTGCGTGAATAATGCAATTAAAGTATACCACCCTGCGGCCAAAAATTGTCTAAATCGAACCAAAACTGTTCAAACCCCTAAGTACTAAATATGTGGACCCCAGTGCCTATAGTTGACCTTCTACCGAAAATATCAGTCAATCCACAAAGAAATCTCAAACGAGTATACCATTTGACTTTGCGAGAGTATAAAATGTTCGGTTACATCCGAACTTAGCCCTTCCTTACTTGTTATTAGTAGATTTTACAACAAAATAAGTATAAAATAGCGGTAATAGATATATGTATATGTGAAAGATAATTCGATTCCGTAGAAAAAAAAGAATAAATTGCAACTTGTGATTTTTTTTAAATAAATTTTTTAAATAATATAAAAATTATTAAAAGCTTGGAAAAGCTTATTGTTATTTAATAAAAGTGATATAATAAATCGTTTTTTTTTTTTTGTTTTTAGAAAATCATAAGAGCGCATTAGTAAATTTTGTTAATAAAAGCTTTCAGTTGTTTTTCTTGTTGAGAAGATCGGTCCAAAGCTTTCCTTCCAACAGCACTCTACAATACCATTAGGGTAATGTATTTTTAATAACATAAAGGTTTGCTGAAAATTTTAAAATTTCAGATTTCCTACACTTAACTTAGTTCAGCAATTTAATGAAAAGATTCCGAACTTTAATATTAAATAGTTAGAGAGAGAGAATGGGCGGGAAAACAAAGTCTGAGTTCACTAAAAAGAAGTTTTTTCGTATCTTAATCCTATTTTTCCACATATCTATCTTCTAAAAAAATTTTTTTTTTTTTTTTTTGTCCAATACGATGCTAAAAATACCATTCAATTCTTAATATTTTTCGATAAAAAAAATTTAACCTCTTTCTTACAAGCTCGTCATTTTGAGAGAAATTGACGTAAAGCTAAAAGTGTAATTCCAGTAGTCGACAATTTGTATTACAAAATGCTATCAAAAAATATATATAATAAATATATATAAAAAAATCATTCTATTATAGTACAAGTTTGAGAGACACGTCGAGTGTGAAATTTAAAAAAAATTAATTTTAAATTTTCGATAGTTTATACCTTTAAAAATAACATGCTAATATTTTAAGTTGATATCTCAAATAGTTTTTGCGTTGCATTCTTCGAAAGTGTAGTAGCTCGGTTCAATCAGCTCCATCAGTTTTATCATCAAACGCGTTTTTCTCAAAACTACATGTTTCAAATTTGCTTGAGTGATTACTTGGAGACAAATGATCCGATCACTATCAAAATATTTTTTCTGTATGTTTTAAAAAGAGTTTCCATACAATGACCAACCAAGGTTTTGATCTGATCACAAATCGAATTTTAGCAGGTCAAAAACAACCAGAATTTTGGGTAAAATTGAATTTTGTTTAAAAATGCCGCCATTTCATCAATTTTTAATTTGTTTTCGATCAAAGGTCATTCTACTCGAAAAATATTTAATTTTTTTCTTCGAAAGTTTTACTAAGTATTCTTAAAATATGATTCATATATTTAGAAAAATGTATTCAGTAGTTTTTTTAATTCCCAAAAGTCGTCAAATTGTCAAAGTTAAGTCTTTTTGAAGCCCTGCTTCGATAACTAGTGAATTGAGCTGATTTTTTCTCAAATTCGAAATTTGATAGCTATATTTTTACAAAAAAGGCAAACAAACCTAAATATGTTCAAAAAGAGCACAAACTTGTTAAATTCTTAAAAAATTATAATAATTTCTTTGGCTTAAAAATAAATTTTTTTAAATAATTCTTAAAAAGCCAAAATATTCATATTAAATAATTTGTTGTATTTTTCTACGCTACAAACCTACTGTGTGCCGCTGTCAGTGTGTTCAACATTGTTTTTGGCTTTGTACAATTTTAAGTATGCACGCCAGCTGCTTTACAAACGCTGCCCTTGCACCTCACCCGTCAAAGCAAGTGTGTGGCATGTTATCACGCAGACAACTCAAAAAGATGCACACTGTCCGGGAGCAAGATTGTGGCGTGCGCCAAAAAAATTTTAAGAAATTACAATGAAAATAAAAACTTAGCAGACGAATGCATAAAACACACGAGAAAATATTTATTTAAAATATGCACTCCAACACGTGCGTGCGAGAGTGTGTGTGTGTGTTTGTGCCACGGCATGCCATTAATCTCCTCCAAATGCCACAAATGCATTTTATGCTCTTCAAGCAGCTGTATTCTAGAGAAGCCACATCAAATGTGCGGTATCTTCGCCACTCGTATTGCACATTCAATAACTGTATGCAGCCACACACATGTGGGTGTATGTGTTTGTGTGTGTGTGTAATTAATTCATGCACTTTATAGCCCCGATCTTGGTGTAGTGGCGTTGATGCTGATGATGCGGCATTGGCATTGACACTGCGCAGTGAATTTGTGTAGGCGGCTGGCTGAGTTGTCTATGAGAAGTCTTTGTTGTATTTATTGTTTATTTTACTACTCATATACATATACAAGTATGTAGGTATGTAGTTATTTGTATTTGATTTCATTCAATCAAGTCCAAGCGATTTCCGAGTAATATTTGGGTAGCTTCTTCGATAGCTTTGTCAGCAATTAAATTTTTTGTTGTATCTCTATGGCTTCATCATATATACTTAGTTATATACATACATATCTACATATGCATAAATAAGTAAAACAATACAGAGTTTTATTCGTTTGGATCGAAGCGCAGCTGTTGCCACTTAAGATCCATACACATATGTATATGTACATATACATTTATACATACAGTAAACACTCATAAATGTTTACAGTTACATACATATGTGCAACAGTTGGGTGGCACATTCATTGCTTTATTATTCCAAGAATTACTATATTTGTGAAAATCTCGGAAATCTCAAATAGATTTCAAACAAAAAGCTTCGTAATTAATATTTGAGAAAAAAATATGCTAATGATACATAGACAAATATGTATGTAGGTGTGAGTGAATATACATACGTATATATTTTACAAAAAATTTAATGATTTTCAAAAGTCAACTTATTCTTTGCACATAAGAAAGGGTTAAGGCGACAGGTGGCGCTAGCGTTCATTTATCATCAAAACCCATATATACTTGTATGTATGTATATCCTATTTAAGCTCATACTCGAGGTATAGATTAACAAAAAAGAAGGAAAAGTACTGAAATTATGTTTTCTGATATTTTTTATTATTATAGGGTCTATAACTACATATATTCGTGAGGTTTGCCACTTGATTATTATTCCACTTTACAATATTCCGAAAATGCGTTGGAAAACTACTGTTCTTGTGCGTCTTTTTCAGTATCTGTCATTAATTTGAAGTGTAAACAACAAACATTTATTTTTGTTTATTCAAATATGTCGAGCTTCGTGCCTGTTGTTTTTTTCGAGTTCTTCTCGTATTTTGGTAAAAGTTTATGGTGAACATGCTCTAACTTGATCAGGGAATGAGCCCAAATTGGTTTAAAAAGTGGCGACTTTGGCTTTTGATCGGATTGTAACTAGTGATGAAAAATGATTCCAATACGACAGCTTTAAAGCAAAAAATTATATGTGAAACCTGGACAACTAGCCAATTCAACGGTAAAGCCAAATATCCACGATTCCACCAAGGTAATCCTCTGCATTTGGTGGCATTGGAGCACGCCCGTATTATGTACTTTTACCGACAACAACTCATAAAATAGAATCGGGCGATTGCCGAAAATCGACCGAAATTAATTTTCCATTGACAAGGCGTGGACTCATGTTGCAAGACCGGTTAAAACCTTAGAAACTTTGGAAAACAGCGGCTGGGAAGTTTTGCCTCACCCACCTTATAGCTTAGAGCTTTCCCCCTATTGACTAACACTTGTTCCGGTCAATGCAAAACGACCACACTCGTATACGGTTATACGCAAAGGATATTAAATTATCAGAATAAAATTATGCTGTCCGATAATTTTAAGCGAAAGCGGTAGATATGTATCTGGTAAAGATAAACCGAAATATCGACCTTCTCAATCGAAGAATTTTTGGTATAGCATTTGAAACTGAAACATCTAAATAAACATTTGGAGCAATTATATATATTTATATTAGCTGTGGATAGGCTTAACCTCTTAAGTTTTTTTTTCAAATTAATTTTGTAAGAAGAAACACAAGAACTTTTTACATATAGTAGATACTTATGTAGGAAATGATATAGAAAATTGTAAAAATGCAGTTTTGTGAAATGTTTGGGTCGAAGGAAAGAGTATGAACTGAGAAGAAGAACTGTTTTCTAAATATTTTTTGAAAGCGTAGATACTTCAAAAATGTTTCGAGAACTCGAAGTACCGAAGTACTAAATATCTAAAAATTTTTGATGTACCAAGTGAAATCGTGAATATGTGATGACAGGTTATAAAGCCTTTATATTCTGATGTTGGCGGTAACTTCTTTAATTTAATTTTGTAATTTGCCAGCTTTTCATCTCACTACGTCTTTTTCAAAATTAAAACAATAACCATCTTCGATTTGCTCGGCTCGCGCTGACAAAGTTGTTAAAATCGATACAAGAGAGTATCAGGATACTTAATAGGAATGATATATCCGCCTACTATTTTATATCAATTTGATAATACCACTCTAGTGAGTTTATACCAGTTGTTTGTTCGATTCAACATTTTTTGGTGAATCGAAAACGCCTAATATTAGGTTAGCTTGTACTCATACTTTACCATTCAACATTTGGAAAATGTGATGATTGGCATTATAAAACATATAACCTTTTGTGGCGTATTTCAATGAAATCGAATACAATCAAAAGACTGACATACGAGTAGTACAATGTATGTTCATACGAAAATTCGTTTCCATAATAAAGGTCTATGATAGCGTATAAGGAAAGTCATGCGTAAGAAATCAAATGAAATGGAAATCCAAAAATATTTACATGAGAACATCTATTATTGATTCTCAGTTACGTATTTAC
Organism: Bactrocera oleae; assembly: GCF_042242935.1. NCBI lineage: Eukaryota > Metazoa > Arthropoda > Insecta > Diptera > Tephritidae > Bactrocera > Bactrocera oleae. The sequence continues at coordinate 58,790,812 of NC_091540.1, read as the reverse complement.
GGAATACTTCCTTCCTTCCTTCCGTCTTCACATGCCTACTTCCCGCAGCAGTAACATGATACATGAACTACTTAAGACTGAGTGCTCGTATGGCGAATGCGGCAATATATACGCACGAAAACCGAAATCAGGATGAACGATGCTCATAGAAACAGATGTGGTCGCTCAAAAGAAATAGATTACCGATACAACTATGCATATACTATATCCACATATTCAAAATTTATGTATGTATTTATGTTTGTGGAGATACTCAAACCCAGTCATATGCACATGTATTTGCACAGGATGTTAGCGCAGGCTAGAAAAAGGAACTTGTTCAGCTTGCTTGTTTCCGCACATACAGCAGGTGTTCATTGCTAAAATCATCAGCACACATGTTTGTATGCCATATAAAAAATATGTATGTATGGATGAGTATTTCAGAGACTGGATCGTTCAATTTGAATGCTTCTTTTTACTTCAATTGCTGAGAAACGGAAATGTTTAAATTGAAGTGTTCTAATTGAAAATTGATAGGAAATTGCGTTTCAGACAAATAAATATTTTAACTTTATATGTGCATATATACATTAGGGTGAAGCGTAAAAAAATTCGTTTTTGCTTAGCCTGAGGGTAAAATCTGTAGATGCTAAAAAAATAAAATTTTTAGACAAAACATTTTTTTTTTAACACCGACTCATTTTTAAAGTAATTTTCGAGTTACAATTTTTTTTGGATAAGAAAAAATTAGTTTTGGTTTAAATTCTTTACATTTATATAAAAATTGCCGAATGTGATGGTTTTTGACTCAAAATTTTAGCGCTTAAGGAAAGCATGTTGTCGTTTAAGATTTTTACTCCAAAAATGTATATGTAACGCAACAGTAACTAAACAGAAAGAGCCCGACTTGACAAGTAGAGTTCAGGTTCAGTGTTCAGGTCAGGAACTTTACTGTTTTTTTCAGAAAGAAATACATTTTTATGTTCTGCGAATTTTAGTTAATCTTTAAGTGACTGGGAAGCTTCTACCTAATGTAAATATTTATAAAATATAAACCTACTTTTCAATAATAATAGCTCAGTTACATATCTTAAGCCACTGGGAGCTATATGAGGTTACAAAGAAAAGAAAAGAACAGCGAATACAAAAAAATATAATAATACTTGGAAGGAATATTTGATGAACGATACGCTATAATATTTATACACTATCATAAAATTTACGAAACCTAGAAATGAAGTACACGAGACCTATGCCCAATCCTTGTTTCAATCTATTTCTACTCCTGTTTTGTTATATCGGTAGTTATTCGATTGATAATGCGAGTCACGAGCTTACTTCTCTAAAGAAAAATGTCTTACTATAACACTTTTTAACGGTTTGTACACGAATAAAAAAAAAAAAGGGAGTAGAAGATCGGGAGCTAACATGAATTGAGAAGTTTCAAATATAGGACACACCAGGATTTTAAATCTTTAATGTTGACTAACATCGGGGGAAGCTTAAATGCATACTTCGAAGCAAGACTATCCCACTATATCATTTATGATGCGATCTAGATGTAATCTAGTCGTTGAGTTATATTAATATAGATAGAAACTCGTCTGGATAAAAGTAGGCAGGATCGGTTCATTAAAGTGACAGTATAGCCTGGATACTGTAGCAGACTTAAACTGAGTCTATTTGGTAGAAATGCATGTTGAATTAAATTCTACATCTAATATATAAGCATACTCAGTATGTTTCTGCTTTTCGAAACCATCAGATGAGAGTCTAACCAAACGATTCAATTTGAGTCCTGAATTGCTGACAAAAATTCTTTCATCAGTAGATATCTTGAATCTAAGCCAGAAACAAAGCTTTGACGACTGGTAATATCAGTATGCTGAACTCAGCATTGAAGAGCAAAATGCTGGACACGTTTCCATTTTAGTAATGACGAATTATGCTGTAGTATGAACGTTGAGCTGTAAGACCTCTTCGAGACCTGGTTTTAGTTCAATAAATTCAATGCGTTTCAATAGGTCGACTGGTTAGAGGAAAAACTCATTATATACGAAACAGCTTCGTAGCTGAAGCTTGTTATGAGAAGGCCAGCATTTAGCAGAAAGGAGATTATTTACAAAAAACAAGAAAAAGATTAACTATATAATAACCTTCACAGGTGCATTTCTCAAAGCATAAAAGGCTATAAAAACATCTTCAGCTTGATTTTGATCTGTCAGCTTGTATGGCAGCTATTCGTTATAGTAGTCCGAGAAATATATTTGGAGATAGTAGCATGGCTTGGACAATGTCACGGACGAGTTCCGTGAAAAAGTAAAAATAGGGTGTTTCATCTGATAGAAGGTAAAAAACTATTAAATCAATACAAAATATTTTTTTTGGGAAAAATTCATGCATTGAAAATAATGTTTCTATTAAAATAATATTGATTTTATGTTTAAGACATAGGTTTTAGTTCGTAAGCTTTGCTTCTTGCCAAAAATTTGTAATTTCGCCACTCACAAATCCCACTATGCATATTCCTATGCAATATAAATAGACGTAATAGACCTCAGCCCTGAGCAGAGTGTGTATGCAGCGGCAAATCAGATAAACGAGCCTGGTATTTGGCGAACATGAAAGAAGAAATATTTTAGCCATTTTGACATTCTTGAAAATTAAAGTTTAAAAATAAAAACGCACAACGGCCGGTGAAGGTATGCGAGAAGTTGTAAACTCTGGCGACAATCCAATCGCGCTGCAACGATGCCAAAAGTCACTGAACAGGTTTCTGCCAATTACACTTGACACACACACACACACATACACATATACAAACAAGCATACAGGTAAGGATGTTTACTTAGGAATTTATGCGAATGCACTGGCACATAAATTAATTTTGGAACTACGCGTACGCACCACGGTGGCAGGCAGCGTTGGCAAAAGCGGTATGTGCAACAGGCGAGCGGCTAAGCCAACGGCCTCGCCGAACATTAAATACAGGTAACAAGCGACGGAAAAAATAGCAACTGCTGAAACAAAAACAAAAATGCGGCGAACCGTAATGGGGCACGTTCTGCCGCACAGAATGCATTAAATACTTGCAACAACAACAACAACAGCCCGCAATATTAAGCAGTGGCAGCAGGTACTCGCCATCATACCATGTCGAAGCAATTGACGTTGTTGTTGTTGCAACTGATGTTGTTGTTGTTACAGCTGTTGCTGTTGTTGTCGCAGTTGTGGTCGTGACAATTTGCCGCCGCATGTGGCGCGCCAATGTAAATTGCTTAATTCGCCAAAAGGTTGCAAATTGCCCGCTGCCAAATAGCGCTAAGTCAAAAGGCAAGCCAGGCGGCAGCTGCAGCGCATAAACACGCGCAAATCGGAAAAACATTTGCCTACACGCACACAAGTACACATACATAAATATACATGTATGTATACGTTACATATTCCACTCGCTTGGTCCGTGAAGGTGGCGAAAATTGCGCACTGCAACATGTTGGTTGCAAGTGTATTGCCGTTGCCTTTGCCTCCGAATCGCATTAGATATGTGGCGTTTCAAGTATAAAATCGACTGCAAATTGGCAACAATTTATTTGACAATCAAGAAAAGGCGTGTATGTGGAAAATTGGAAAAATAACCGTTTAAACGGTGCTATTTAAATGTGCTAGTGGGTGCTAAAATTACTCCGACAAGTTTATGGCAGAAAGAATTGGTGATAAAGATGAAAGATATGTTACTAAGCAGCTTAAATCTTTCATCATTTTTGTTGAGTAAAAATTAAGGTTTATAGTTTTCAAATAAATCTATCTAGCGTAAAATAGACCATGCTTGTAAATACCGCATCTCAAACAACTTGTAAAAAATATGATGCTTCGCCTTCATTTATACTTGTAGTAAATGACTCAACTAAGCTACCATATTCCGCCTTAAGAGCTTCGATGAATACGAATCACAGAAGAGATGTGTCAACGCTTACTCACATAATCCATAATCCGACGTTTTCGAACCAAATTTTGTTCAGCGATTAAGCCCAGTTCCAGCACAATGGTTATGTAAACAAGCAAAATTGCCGCATTTGAGACGAAGAGCAAGCTGAAGAGATTCAAGAGCTGCCATTTCATCCAGAAAAAGCAACGGTTTGGTGTGGTTTATGGGCCGGTGGAATCATCGGTACATATTTCTTCAAAACTAATGCCGTTGAGAACGTAACCGTCAATGGCGACCATAACCGACTATGTGTTGTTGCCGCAAATTAAAGCTCGTGATATCGGCGACACTTGGTTTCAACAAGATGGCGCCACGTCCCAAATAGCGCATCAATCATTCGATTTCTTGAGAGAACACTTTGGTGAGCAGATAATTTCACGTTTTGTGCCAGTCGATTGGCTACCAAGATCATGTGGGGATATGTAAAGTCTAAAGCATATGCGAATAATTCCGCTTCGATTCAGGCCTTGGAACAAAATGAATTTAAATTGTCTGTGTTTTTTTCTTTAAAAAAGTAGGGAACCTCGAAATGGATCACCTTTTATATACAGATGGACTTTTCTATTCGCGAAATTTTTAATTATTTTGGACCGTTACTATGTAGGGGAACAACTTTGTTATGATGTACATATATATTGAAAACATCAATCATGTATAAATACAGTCACCTTTATTGGCTACTACAAAATAAGCTTTCGTCCCTTATTTTAGTACATTTTCAAGCATCTCGCGATTTCATCACTGTGTGGTATTTTTTACATTCAAATAACCTCACAAAATGAAGTCAGAGCGATTCAAATCTGGAGATAAGAATGTTCAGTCAATCTCACATCTTTTACATTGGTTGTTGAGAGAATTTTTTCAGCAGAAACTGAATACTTTGTTTCGCAGAGTAACATGACGTGTCGTCTTATTAAAACTAGTAAACCTCAAGATTTTTTTCAACGACTGCTTCGTATCGTTTGAATACAAAGAGTTACTCTCTGGCTCTCTATCTAAATGCAGCCGTGTGAAAGTGTTTCAAGGTTACAATTGTACTTAATTGCGGATTATAATACATGTTTATTCACTTTAATAGCCTTGCAAATGCCAAAACTATTACATTTTTTAGTTCAAAGAAATTTTAAAAAAAAAAATCACGATATAAGTCGAATTTGTCTTCTATACTTTCAAGATACATGGAGATTTAGAAGATGTACCACATAGATATATTAGAAGTATTAGGTTTGCTATTGTATGTTATTGCTAAAGCAAGTAGAAACTATTTTGTAATATATATTATTATATTATATATATATTTTTATTCTAATATACTTGTATTATGAAGAAAAAGTGCAATACACTCCTTCTTTATATCTGAGCACTAGTATGAGCGGTTTTTAAGAGAGAGATTTTTGGAGATTGGGTATAATTATTTTATGAGGTAAATCCTAATGAAATAATTTGAGTATTGCTACCTTATTAAGATATTACTACTACCTACTTTATATGTTTTGTGATAAATTGATAGTTCTCATTGCTTAAAGATCCTTCTGAACAGCTAATGTCTTGCCCAGAAAACTTTTTCCAGGCGGTTTTTTCTTTACACTAGATTAGTCTTCTGGCAGTAGAAAACTATGTTAGGTAAACATAAAGTTTAACACACAAAAGGTAGATTGTATTGGGACATTTTAAAAATCCAACTGGTTTCAAGTATACCATATTTTCTTACGTATAATCTTTCCCTAAGCTTTTATATTTATATTTGCCTATAAACATACAATTTACTACTCACTAACAAAAGCATAAATGATGCCTTTCTTAATTGTCTGCTGAAATATTCGGTTATAAAATTATCAACATTAATTCTTTAACCCACATTAATCGCAGTTAAATTTTTCAGAGTGTAATTAATGTTAATTCATTTTATAAAAAAAACAACAAAAAATTACTGACATCCCAAAACAGATGTCGTTTCCCTTACGATTTTTTTAATTATTTAAACACAGATACAATCAAACACACATATTAACATATTAAAGATATGAATCTGTAAAGGATTTTAAGCAAAACTGGATGTCCTTGAAAAGGGCTTAACAGAGATTAAAGATACACGAAAAGAAGCGAAAATAACAAAAAACAGAGTAAAATAACTAAAATCACAAAGCGGAAATTCGCTACGCTATTCTCCTACAATTTGTTGTAAAGAGGATTGTGATAAGTGCTGTGCACCCTGGTGACCGGTGGGTAGCAACTGCTGAACTTTGCCAAAAGTTTTCGTGTTTACACTTTGTTGTAGTGATGCTTTTGTTCGCTATTAGGTGGGGTTAGTAGTGGTGGAGTGGGTTTAGATCAAAGAGGGCTTAGTATTCATTAACCCTTGCACACTCTGTTTTTTGTCTTCTTTGTACAAATCAAGTTCTGTACAATATTTTTAAACCGTAAAATATAATAGATTTGTATGAAGAGTATGAAGTTGGAGCTAAAAAGTGTGAATTGGGTTAGCGGTTTTCAATATAATTTTATTTTAATTGAGTAGAGGTTTGAAGGTAAAAAAAACTCTATCTACAACAAGAAAATATGCTTGGGCCAAAATTCTTTGCATTAGTGAGTTCTATAAAGTTCGGAATCAGTAATTCGGTACTGGTAGTAGGCCTTTAAGGCCTTTCCTGGTTGTCAAGTCATTATATTTGGTTATTAAGGACACTTTCCTCGATCGTTGTCCAGTTATTAATGATTAGACAAATGTTTGCCATTATGGAGAATTACCCGAGACTCTCTAGCTAAGGTCATGAAATTTGTAACGAAGGTCAAATCTTCATGAAATATTAGGTATAAGAAAGCTAACAGCTCTAATACGACTGGGAGATCCCTCTGGCCTATAGTACAGCGCAGGAGATCCATTGAACTACTTGTGAACGGAAATTGTCAAAGATTTATGTAGGAAGGTGTCTTTATAAGACTAACGTTGAAATTTTTCGGTGGTCAGACTATCGGCGAACCTTATTTATGCTTATACCAGTGTCTCAACAGAAAAAATTGGTTGCGAGTGTTTTCGAGGCTGTGCAGTTAGGCATATGATCATTCAAGTCACTTTCCCCAACCGGTGCTTGGTTTTGAGCAATGAGAGGAATTTCCGGCGGTTCTGTTTCCATACAAAAATTATTGCACTGAGTAATCTAATAAACTCACACATATATCAATTTTGACTTCGCTGGGGAACTATGCGAGATTGCTATAGCTGAGGTTGGTGACATTATAAAAGCCTTTCATGGACGGCTACTGTTCAAATTCCAAATGAAAGACCGTGAAGGTCATATCCTCATTAAATATTGGACATAAGAAAGCTACCGGCTGTATGGAGAAAGGTGTGATGAAAACATTTAGACACTTTCTCCTCCAACTTTTGTAAGACTGAGGTTGAAACATCTCGGCTGTCATACTTTTGACCAACAAAGAAAGATAGCCGAAATTGATATTAGTCGCCTCAAAAAATTTATGATAGGCTCAAAACACTTTGTCGATTTATCCGGGTTAATTTACTTAGGAGTTTTAGGTATCACAATGAGCCGGCGTTCTAAGCTGACGAAAACTATTAAGTGAGAGTTGGCGTTTACGAAGGTGGATCTACATTTTAACCTAACCTTTCAGTGCTGCGTTTGCTAACACCAATCCGTAAGAGTTGCAATATTTTTTGAACATCGATGAAATATGGATTCACTGGTACAAAGGCTAAGGGAAAGTCGAAACTGTGGACTTCATCTAGTGACCTTGTCTAAAAGAAAACCCGTTCACACCTAAACAAGTATTCTAACACATCCAAAGTCACAGCTCAGTTTACGCTCATCTCGCTGATTTCTCTTCATGCCATATCTTGTAAACTATAACAGAGTTGTAGTTCACTTTGTTCTTGCCAAAAGCGATATTATATAAGTAAATACACATATGAACCATATACATATACACAACGATTTTGTGGAATTTCATATCAACCTCAGGGGAGGCTTGAAGATAATAATGTTTACATAAGCTAACCGTAAGCCTTAATGCGAAAAGTGCCTTACATATCTCTGGGTGAATATTTGTGTGAAACCTTTTGAAATTGATTTTGTCATTGAGGGATTTCAAAACGCTAACACACACACACATGCAAGCCTATCTTGATAGAAAAGTGACTATATTTGTTTACACTCTTCTAAAAATATAAAATAGAATCTCATATCATGATGACCCATGAGGACTTGTGTCAACTTAAATAAGATGGCAGCGCAAATATTGAATTTATATATAATACTTATGTATATACATAAATATATAAGTATGTATGTTGATATGTATATAATATACAAAGTGTAGATGTATTTGAATTTTCTAATGGAAGCCATATTAAAGAGTAGTCTGATTTGTTCTCTAACCCGATAACCTACCCTAGAGAGATGCTATAAATTAGAGCAATCGCTTGAAGAAACTGTAGAATTTACGAGGTGTGTTCGACGTAAAAGGTGAATTTTGATTTTTCACGAGCTGTGTATATACGATTATCAATTTTTTTTTTTTGTTATAATTGGACACATATGTATGTTTATCATGTGCTTGCATAGGAGCCAATTTCGATTAGTAGTTTGGTTTTGACTTCAGATAAAAGGTTAGTCACGTTTTTATGTGCTCTTTTGACTTTTGAAAGAAATTGATCAAAGAATATGTATTAAATTTTGCGTTAAAAATGGAATAACGTGCTCCAAGGCACTTCATATGTTGACTGAGGTATTTGGTGAGTCTACTTTGTCTCAAAAAAGTATTTATAAGTGGTACCAACGCTTTACAGAAGGCCGAGATGTAGTCGATGATGATGAGGATTCTGGCGGTGCGACCACGTCAACGAGCGAAGAAAACATGGAAACAGTGAAAAAAAAATGTTTCTTTAAAATCGTCGAATCCCTATTAGGGAAGTTGCAGAGGATGTTGGCATGTCAAACGACTCATGCCATTCAAGCAGATTTGGCTCTCTGCGACTTTTTTCTATTCCCAAAACTGAAGAAACCAATAAAAGGAAAGCGGTTTTCCACAATTGTTGAGGTCAAGTCAGAATCGAAGTAAGAGCGGATGGCCATACCGAAAAGCGCATTTCAGAAGTGCTTCGAAGATTGAAAAAGCGTTAGCATAAGTGTATTATAACTGAGGAGGATTACTTGGTAGGGGACAAAATAGATATTGATGAATAAATAGGTACTTTTCAAAATAATTCAGAATTCCTCTCTCCCTCAATTTTGGAGATATCGATCTGAAAACTTGCACACGTTTTTTCCACGCCAAGAAGGTACTCATTTGTCGGTATCGCTGATATCGGGCTACTATAATATATATCTGCCGTACAAACTGAACGATCAAATGTAAGTTTTTATAAACTTTTTGATTTGTGAAGGGTAATATAGCTTCGGTACAACCGAAGTTAAGGCTTTTTTTTGGTTTATATTTAAATTTAAAATAGCGTGGTGCCTCTTCTACGCCCATATTACTTTGCTCTCAGGTTGAAAAAGTTTTCTTTGCATTAAGTACAATATTATATTCCTTCATTACACCAACAAGAGTTTTGTCCTGAACCAGCTACCTTTTGTAAGGTATGGTATTTTTAGGAAGAACTTTTAGGCTCTTGTACGTGTGGAGAGTTTCGTCATTCGGTCAAACGCTATTTTGTGGAAAAAAAAACTTTTTTTCGGAAACGAATTCATGCTATTTTTAGAATACTGTTAACATTTCTGTAGTTTTACGACTGTGAATTCAATAATGTTATTCTTCTGAATCCGTCGTGTTACTAAACAGAGCTCTCAGAGCTTTTGAGCTTTCAATTATAAAGTGCTGAGCATAATGTGTGGACCTTTGAGAGAAACTGAATAATTGTTCGGCTTTTAGGTAGTAAATACGTCAAAGAAATTGCAAGGCTGCGCTCTAGCAATCACCACGGAATTCATGTCATTAGCAACTTTTGCAATCGCTAATAGTTCCATAATAAAAGCAGCGTTATATTCTAGAGAAATAAATAAAAATTAATATATATTTTTTCTAAAATCATATTGCATCTTTGCTCCATTTTACGTACAACTACATATATAAATTATACAATCCGTTAAATTCCAAGCGCCAAATCGCCAATTCAACATTTCTGCTCGTCCGTCTTACGACCGCGATTACGACTGCGCTTTGTTGCCTGCCATCTGCCATGCAATGCAACAATAATTACGGCAGTAATAACATGTATACACAGACACATACAATCATACCTACATAAATACAGTATGAGTAGAATGCATTGTTTATGTGCTACGCTGACTTAACGCCACATTGAGTGTTCCAGTGTTGCATGCAGCTCAATGCCATATTCAACAAAGCCATATAGATACATGTATGTTTATTTGTATGTATGTGTGTTGCATTCGCGCATGCACAAGACTAACTTGCCACAATTGAACGGCAAAAACGAACGTGTTGCCACGAACCGTATTGTGGCGCCTAATTTATGCCACATTTTGTGGCACATTGCATTTCGCTCCCGCTAACGCTCCCATTCACACCGGCGTGTGTGCGCGTGTGCGCTTGTTTGTGTTGTGTATCTAGTGTTCGTGGCTATTAAACTGCCGGCGCTGGATGCACACGCAAAATGAGCTCCTTTGTTGATTATATTACGGCATAATGGCGTTGCAGTTGCATGGCGAACGCTAGTGAAAGAGTTAAATCCCCTCGGAATGTTGAGTTGTGTTAATGAGTCATTGCCTCATTGCATTTCGCGTCTGACTCATGAGCTAAGGTAGCTGTAATGACCTTGTATGTGAATCCCTAATCGTGTACTTAGAGGAGGTTCAATATAATTTTTGAAGGCATAAATAGTGTTTGGACTGATGATGCTTTTAACATGTTACTACTAAAGTAAATAATCCGATATTTGCATAAGGATTATGTTAAATCGCTCTTGTTATGATCAATCGATTCTAAGTTAATAGTAATATGGCGTCCTGCTAGCCTATGCATTTCTGAACCAGTACAAGTCTGACGTCTGTTGTTAAACGAGGTAGTAATTAATTCTTAAAAGTCTTATTAACGCTAGCTTCTTGACCAAGTTTAAGTTTGCCTACTTAATTATACCTTTACCTGGAAATACACTGGATAGGTCTAACGACTTTTGCACACAATCTGAGACGTGTATTAGTATTTTTATAAGGAGAAAAAGAAGCAAAAACGTTAACACCGAAGGCTTAGTACTCTTTACAGGAGCATTTTCTATAGCAAAAAGGTGTATAAAAAAATCGGTATGTTGATTTTGATCATTCGGTTTCATGGTAGCAATATAAGTGAGCCCATCTGAACATTATATTCAGATATAGTTAGTGTTGTCTTGGAGCATAATTCATGCCGAATTTCGTGAAAATATCTTGTCACATAAAAGAGTTTCCTATATAAGGGCTTTTATCGTTCAGTTTGTATGGCAGCTATAAGCTATAGTGATTCTATATCGGCGGTTCCGACAAATGACCAGCTTCTTGTAAACGACATGTAAAAGATTTCAAATCGATGTTTCTCAGACAATAAATTGTATAAATACCGATAGACAAACGGACAGAGAGGCGCATTTGGCTAAATCGACTCAGTCCGTCACGCTGATCACGTATGTATATGTACCATATACAAGTATGTATAAGGTATAATAACAAGAAATCCATTATTTTTGCATTATATTGGAGGTTTTCTTTAGCATAATTAGAATGATCCGATTTGGGTGAAATGTGCATTTTTCATAATGCCAATTTCATCGAAATCCTCGTGCCTTTAGGCAAAAACTGAGACATACCATTTTGATAAGTTTCTTTTGAGACGAAATCATCATCACCAAATTCATTCATTATATACAGAAAAAGATAATAATTAGTTGATATCAGGTCCAAAATATAAGGTAAATGTATAAGAACCTTACACCATAACTCAATTTAACCAACCACATAGCAAACCCTTACTGACTGTCAATCTTGGCTTGGTCACCATTTGCGCCGGCTTACCGTGATTCAACAATGACCGTTTTCGCTTAACGTTGTCATTAGCAATTTTACGAGCAATCGTCCGCTTCAGCTACGGACCGATTTTGTTGCGATTCAGCAGCGACTCGGGGATGGAAATTCGATATACTTGTATGAGGTTATTTGGTCATGTTTAGCTCCTGACGACGCGACAATTTCCATTGTTTTATCGGTATTTTCGACAATTGCTCTTTCAAAATTCTTGCGTCTTTAATATCAAAGTTACCGGAAAGGAATCAACGGAATCGTAAATGCTATTTTGTCAGCTCGTTTTCGTCTTCATCGAAGAAATACTGTAAAATATGTTATACTGATTCAAGGAATCATAAAACTGTCTGAGAAGTTTTTTAGTAGGATATATTATCTGTCTAACACCATATTGCAACGTGAGATCCAGTTTACTAAAGTCCTCTATTGGAAAATTAATGTATGTCTTTTTACTGGACCTTATATACTTTATAGAGTTATTCGCGTGTTCTTCTGGGTGGTTTAGACTTCGTGGCAAGCTTAAAATAGCCTGTTCAGGATATAAAACGATCTATTAAACCCTTTGGGCTACGTTCAACAAGAAGATCTGGTTATTTTTGTCCGCTAACTGCTAAGTAACTGTATATCTGTCTAAATATATGTACATATATTGTATATATTTACCTGTATGCCCGTTACTAAGCCCATTATAGTGGTAATAAAGCAAGTGTGCGATCTTTCAATTAATTGCCAATTATTGGTGGTAATGGTAATTACGTAAATGATTGCAATAAAAATCCAAAGAAAATAAGAACAACAACAAAAACTACAAAAAAACAGGTTTCTTCTTTGGAATAGTGCTAAATGCGCTTTAATGAATCCCTCCCCCGCACGGTTAATCCCAAAACACAAATATTTTTTACTCTCAGCAATTAGCGGTAACTTTTGAACTCTTCTTCATATTTCACTAGGTCCAATTCATTTATGCACAACACATGTCTTATCGGCATTGTCAAATGAAGCATTTGGCTTTATGTGACATACATTTAATTTGGTTTTTTTTTTTTCAAAAACTGTCATTGATTTGCAACAGTGTTTTCCGAAAACACAACTAAAAATTAGAAGAAAAAAAATGTTCTGCATCTGTGTGGCATTGTGCGTAAATTCTAATTCTTTTGTATTTGTTGTTGTGCACCTACTATTCGGCCTTTCCACACGTTGTCGCATGCTTTTGTTTCCGGCACGTACACGAGCACATATAACGACAAATCTCTTCTCCACAGTGGCTTATTGGCTGAGCGAAATACGTGCGGAGGAGGCATGATAACTAATAACAGCGTGTCCTTTTTCCAGCGGCTTTTGTGTGCGCAGTCAGCGGAATTCCATGACGAGCAGCCAAGAGCGTCACGAATGATCAATGTTCCATAAATGTTGGGAATTTCCTTTAATGAGCCTTTGTTTAGGTTCCGATTCCATTGTTGCTGCTGTCCAGCGGTGTGCCAATTTTCCAATTTTCCCAACTATTCACCTTTTGCTTTCATCAATTTCACTGCGTGGTATGTGAGCTCAGGTTTTTGTTGTATTTTTTTGCTTCGTTACAAAATTTTTCCATTTTGTATTCGGTAAGTGATAACGCAACCATGTAGGATTTTTTCGCAGAACTCTCTTTGTTATCGAAAAAATTTTCCCTAGAGGTTTCTTTTCAATTTTAGTTACTTTTCTTACAGATTGTTTGACTTGGTGATATTACATGCTTCATTATGGAAGTTAAGTAAAAAACATTTTGTAACGAACTATCTGATTTGATCATCATCAAATTACGCGTAATTGGCTTTTATAGTATCAGGATTATAAATACTATTCTTAGTTTCAGCCGACTGGCTTGTGTTTTCGCCTTTATCGAAGAAAAACTTTAATAAAAATATGGGCTAATTTCTTTTTGTTGGAGTCCATCTGTTACACATGCTCAAACAAAACTGAGCCATGTAATCACAAAATTGTTTTAGAAGTTTTATTGGTACGAAATATTTGCGTTTTAGGGCCGTACCATATAGTGAAACCTGATCACTCTTCACGTCAAATACTGATTACTAAAGTAAAATTATTACTAAACCGTATTATAACTAAAATCTTGTCAAAATCGGTTCCTCATTTTAATATGAGTGTGTAATCTTGAAACTTACTAGAAGTAAATCGAGTTCTTATACGATCCAAAATAGCTTTTTCTTTTTGATTTGGTCCAAATTTTCATTTATAATTCATTTATGTAGAATATAGTGAAGTCTTGGCAATTTCGTACTCAAACTCACTTCGTTAAAAACTCGACGAACGTCAGCGGCTTACTTTATTCACTCAGCAGACTCTTCAAAAGCAAAGAACACTCAAAAAAGAAAGCTCGCGAAGGTTGTCTGGCTATCGCTTTATTTGTCAAAATTTCTTCGAATTTACCACGATAATCATTGAGTTTTAAACAAACGTTTCACGCTTTAATATGTTTTCAAAATCATGACATTTACGAAGTTATGTGTGTCAAAATAATCTATTGCAAAATTCAAAATAACATCTCTTGTAGAGATTTAAAATCAGTTCATTCAGACCATAATACACCTAGTTCTCATAAATCATAATTTTTAATTCCTGCACTCCATTGGGCTTTCCAGCGATCCATTCGCCATTGTCAACAAAGATGTCTTATCAAAACTAAGCAGTAAATAGTGCTGATCCAATTCCTTTTCTAACTATCAAATATCGAAGAAGAGGACCCCCAAATCTATGGCTAACTTTATACTGAAAACATCGTAGATTTTGGGAGAAAATATTAGAATTTCATTCCCATAATTTTTTTTTTGATAACAATGTGTCCTAGTGCTCAAAATTTGCTGAAATTTGGCTAATACTTTCACTAGAAGACATCAAGATATATAATAAAAGTAACATAAAGATTTTACTTACTCTAGTTGACTTAAAACTATCTACATATATTGGACGGTGTGCAAGATATCTTAACAATGTCTGCCGCAGCTTGGTGCAAAAAATTAATGAAAATATCGGTCCATTTCTTTTTTCTATACCCTACGTATACAATGTGACCATCTGAATTTTAGAATATGGATGGATAAATAATATTTATTTTTTCGTATCGTTCAATACTTTCTATTGGATCTGATCGCGAAACTATATTCGTGTTATCATACGTATGATATCGTAGTAAAACTTCGGCGACCATTTTTCGATTAGCATGTGGTCCTTGTGTACCAGAAAGGAATGGAAAACGCCTATAATATGATAGTATTATGTTATTAGAATATTTCACTTAATGCAATGAGATTTGATACTGGATGCAATCGGCTCATACTTTCATATAGCTTGGTACACACAATTTGTTGATTTTTGTTATAACATATATTATATAATGTCTAAGTAGATATTTCTGTTTGTATATACGCGAATTAGTCCTTAGAATTATAATTACTTATTATTCAGAATGAATCACTATAGCATATAGCTGCCATTTAAACTGACCGATCAAATTAATATATTAATGGAAAAACTTTTTTTCCAATTTGATTAATAAAGATTGGTAGACTCTTGAAAATATTGCTCACGTGATAATTCGTTCTTTCGAACTTGTCTCTAATAAATTATTTCTTTCAGCACAAATATAACGACTTGCTTAAAGAGCTCGTGAATTTTATATAAAATTAATAGACATAATTTCACTCTCATTTAAGATATATTACAAATTCACTTTTATATACAATACTTGGAGATATTAATCTAATTTAAGGTTATATTAATAATCTTTGCTCAGTAACAAGTAGGAGCAACTGCCAGAGTTGATTCAACAGGAAATAAAAGCGAAAGTTGGTACTAAACCGAGTATACGAAGTTCACACTTATACATAATATATACTACATATATATGTATAAATAATACAGACACCATCTCAGAAGTATTCCAAAAAAGTTTTTACAAACAAAAAATAAAAACAAAGCCATTATAAAGCCAAACATTGAAGCTGATCGCCATCAAAATAGCAACAGGCGGATAAATATGAAGCAATAAATTCAATTAGCCGCCGAGCGACAAAGCATCAAATGTCGGTGTTAGCCATAAAAAAGTTAAAAAGTTGAAACAGCGGTGAGAACAAAAAAAAAAACAAATAAGCCAAAGGCAACAGCAAAAAATAAAAACCAAAACAAAAACAAAAAAAAAAATGCCAACTCAAACCAAAAAACAATCGAGAAAACGCTTGGCAAAAGCCAAAAACAACACCAAACGCTTAAAAGAATATTATGCAAATAAGTTAAAATGATTTTGATCGCCTACAAACATACACTACATACAACCATTCACTATGTATATATAACGGCGTTTGTGTGTGTGCTTGTTCGTGCAACGCCTTAGTGCCACCGCATCGTGTGTCTTGCTAGCTAGCAACATGCGTCGAAATATTTGTGTGCAAAAGTGTGGGTTACACACTTACACTTAACTTTGAGTTTTAGAATCCTTATATAATCTCCACTCACACGCCTAAACGCCTACATATGTACATGCCGCGAAATTGCATGCGGAGCTTATGCTGCGGTGCAAAGTCGACTACAACAACACATTCTTGCTTTGGCTCATGAGACGCCGTAGTATACATTCGTGCTTATTGTTGTTGTTTTATTTTATATTTCGGCTTAGACGTCCACATGCCTTATACGCACCATGAGCAACAATATGTCTATAGTAGTGTGGGTCAAATTTGCTGATCTAAGCAATAAAGCTTCAACATATATGTAGGTCGAATATATTTTATTGAGTGGTTCTCACATTTCAAGATACGAGAAATAGAGCCCGGAAAAATGCTTAGAAAAAAAACTTAACTTTAGCTGCACAGTATTTTTTTTATCACATACAATTTTTTATCTTGATTTATATTTGATCGAACAGTTTGAATGTTCGTTACATGCTATAACAGTCCATTCTGAACTATTTCTTCGGGTATTTTAATGTTGCTTTAGACAATAATCCATGCCAAATTTCGTGAAGAAATCTTGTATACAAGTACTATTGTGTTCCGTTATCGTCGGTCCCGAAAATTAAGCACTTTCTTGGAAAGGAAAGGATGTGTTTAAAATTTTCAATACTAGTATCTCAAAATTGAGGGACTAGTACAGACAGACGGACATGGCTGTATATAAGTATATACTTCTCCGGGTTTCCGTTCTTTCCTTCTGAGTATTAAAAACCTTCTTGGCAAACTTAAAATACCTTTTAGGTATAATACAGACGTAAAACGTAGTTTATGAAGAGTTTTTTGTGTAGCTGTGCTTAGTTACACTAGAGCTTTTATAAGTATATGTACTAGAAGGTTCCATCTAAGGTTGGTCAGCACTTAGCAGACATTCTAAGCCTCTGAAAAGTAGAGTAGCTGGATTAACCATAAAATTAAATTGTAAACGCTGTACTATCAATAACAGGCGGTCTTGGATACTCAATTCACAATCCTAAAAGGAAGCAGCAGAGAAATATTGAAGATATATATTCTTCTACAATACAAGTTATATATTATATATCGGTGGCCCAAAATATCTGACTGTTCTTGTATTTGACTGTTGTTGTATTTGACCTCTTCGAGCTATTAGATTGGATAGGCAATAGTTAGTCAGAATACAAACACTCATACCTGAATAGGAATATTTCCAAGTGTCACAGCTTTTGAAGATATTAATATACTTGGATTCTGCTAAATAAATCTCTTAAACGAGAAGAGATACGAAACCTGATGGCGGATGATATTGCTGATCAGCATAATTGGAAGCCTCGTTATTTTCGTTTGAGTTTTTCAGAATGAAAAGGACTAGTGATTTTGCTATAAAAATTTTTCGACGCAAATTTGGTGACCCTTCCTAATATGTATATTATATTCACATAAAAACGGGTAGTAAAACTACATACTTAGACCTACATATATTGATAGTAATGTGTGCTTACTGCAGACACCGAATGAGGTTTGTGTCGCAATATTGTTGCTGACATTTGCGATAGGAATAAAGTGATTCGTGCAGTTGCGGCGGCATTGGCAACAAACAAAAAAAAACAGATATGTGGCAATATCAATCTTATTTTATCGTTAGATACATACATATGTGACGATAAATCGAGAAAATAGATTTATTCATATGCGACGGTAAAGTGCACTTTTAGTTTCATTATAGCAAATAAAGCTGTTGTCGATAATTTTAATGAATCGATCACCTGTAGAGTACCTTTGGCAATAATTTTTATTAACCAACATATTTAAATGGCACATGAGTATGTATTGTATTTTCAAGGTAGTCTAAACAGTTCGAGAGTTAGCCATTTATTACTTAAAAATTATATCATTAAGGAGTGAGAAAAGGACAGGTGCAAAATTTCTGACCGATAGTTTAAAAACTGATGGACTTTTTATATAGATAGACAGACAGACGGACCTGGCTAAATTAGCTCAGCTTATCATGCTGATCGTTTATGTATATATATTAAAAAGTCTTCGATGTTTCCTTCTGGTTGTTACAAACTACGTGTCAAACTTAATATACTCTGTTTAGGGTATAATTAAGGTAGGCAATGACTTCGCTTACAAAAATATTACCACGGATATTACAGATGGGAACGGTTTAGCTATTATTTTCTATGCTATTTCTGAATTATCAAAGTATCTACTGCAAATTTTTCGGTAAAAAATTGAAGCTTTTTTAGAGCTGGCTGTAAAAGAGCAAAAACTTTACAAATTTTACTTAGTCTAGTTAGTATTAAGACTCCATTTTCTACTCCAATTTTCGTTGCTTATAGAGGCCCTGTTGAAAAGGCTGATTACTATTCTTGGTGCAGTAGTGCAACAAACTCTGCATATAAAATTATTTTATACATTTAAATATATGCTTAATTAAGATCTTTTTTCAAATTTCAAGGAGAATGGTATAAAAAATATTTTTAATTAATATTTTTCTCTTCGTTCACTCTTTTCTCACCTTGAATTACGTAAATCGCTGGTGACGTGATGATGACGCCATGACAATAATTTTCATTTAAGCCGACGATTTGTTTTAATTATCCGTCAATGTCTGACGTTTAACACAAAACTTCCGCAAGCTGTCATAGTTGTCGCTTGCATACCGGTATTTACAATGGCTTGTAGCCACCTCGTTTCTATGTCTTTCTACTAAAGTGTAGAGATATTTCATAATTTTGCAGGTTTTCAGTTTTGTATATATGTAAGTACAATATATATACATATATATCTATGTATATACCACAATTATTATTTGCTTTGTCCATTTGTCGTCATAACTGGTCATAGCCGTGTGCCTCCATAAATGGAGACTTGTATATGTAATTGGCGCTGCACTTCAATCTGCCTGCTTGCTGCTTCTTCAATTCTTCTTCAATAGCAGAAGAATGACATTTGCATGTCAAAAAAAAAATATTTGCTTTGACATCACTACATACAGCTAACTTGGCTTGTCTGCAGGCAGTCAAGCGTTCTACGTTGGGCGCTCAGCAAAAAACCTTCTACACAGTATATTATATATGTCTGTGAATTTGTGACAGGAAAGACGACATCATCAACTCTTTTAGCATACTATTTTTTATGATTTTCTCTGTCATCTTCCATTATATTTAAATACTGCTCTTAGTTTGCTTAGTTGTTGGTTTGTATGTACAACTGAATTCAACAAACGTCACTTGTCTACATTATGTCTATGTCTGACGCCGTTGCCAGCTGCAGTTTTCAAAGAAAAAAAATTTTTTTTTTGCTACCAGCATATAGACTCCCTATAGTTTGCCAGTTAGTTAGCCCATCTGCCTAAAATTATAACTAATCTGCGAGACATACATACATATGTACATAGAGGCGGGTGTCTTCCACTGCTTGAATAAAAGCCGAGTTTACTCTTTATATAGTTCACAGATAAAAGCTGTCCACTGCACATTATTATTTTTTCATGCGACTGGCTTTTTATAACTTGAACAGCGTATATTAAATTTGCTTTGCAACACCCAGTAGAAAGCGTTGGCACCCTTAAAAGTATGAGTCGATTTAGCTATATCCGTCTGTGGGTCCGTCTGTATATACGCAACTAGTACCTCAGTTTTTGAGATATCGTTATGAAATTTAGCACACGTTCTTTACTCCTCAAGAAGCTGCTGATTTGTCGGCATCGCCGATATCGGACCACTATAGCATATAGCTGCCGAATAAACTGAACGATCAAAGCCAAGTCCTTGTATGAAAAACGTTTTAATTTGAAAAGATATTCACGAAATTTGACACGGATTATTGTCTAAAGCAACGGTACAATTTTGGAACAAATTGTTCAGATCGGACTATTATAGCATATATCTGCCATACAAACTGACCGAAAAAAATCATTTTCTTATAAAGAATTTTTTTTTTTATTTGTGAAGGGTATTATATCTACGTTTTTTCTTTCATTATATATACAGAGACATCATAAAAAACTACGAATTTGTATGTTTTGTGTTTTTGCGCCTGCTGTGTCAACTGTCAAGAACCGTCGTTGCTGTCTGTTATGATTTGTTGTTGCGTGAAGTCAGTCTCAACTCACACAGTTCAGTTCACTTTTGCTAGTTGCAGCTATTAAAGTTATTATTTATGGTTGTTGTTATTGTTATTTCAATTGCTGTATGTAGCACATTAGTCAAAGATCTAAGCAACGAACGGACGGATCATCATAAAGACGCCCACTCCAACACTCCCACTTTCTATAAATTGAGCACACAACTGCAACTCTGCAACTCTACTAGCTTTTACGGCATTAAACGTAATTTTTTGTTGTTGTTGTTGGTACTCTACAACTTCTGCGCTTTGATTGCAGTTAATTTGCGTATTCGTTGTCGTCTGTTCTCGTTTATTTGCTGCACTTCTAAGTTCGTGCAACTTGTCAGAGGCACACAAATATCAACAACAAATATTTTGTAGTTGTTGCGCGATTCACATACTACATTAGTTGTGTGGGCTATTGTGTTGACTTGTCGGTCTGTTGGTTTGCGGCCACTTAAAGTTAGTATGTAGTTACCGTACATAGTTGAGAGCTAATAATAGAAGTCGCTCGACAAAGTGGGAAGTTCGTGAATTCGCAATGTTCGTTCATCCGAAGAAATATCGTGTTATATATATGGAATTAAATGAGAGTAAATAAACATACTGATATTCCAAAAAAAAAAAAATAGAGTTAAAGACCTATAATCTATAACGCTAAATGTCACAGGCTTTGTGAGGCAAGTGTTGACCGGACAAATCGAGTAAATTTTAAACCATTTCAAGATCACCAATAAAATTGTGAAATTGAGCCTTGCTGAGCTGATTCCAAAAAAATAAATAAATAGCTGGTTGTCTTCATATGTACTTTAGATCAGGGGTGACCAAAAAATTTAACTTCGGAACCACACGACAACAATGTCACATGAAATGAATGCGAGCCAACAGTGACTGAATGACTATTATCCAGTTGGTTTCTAGAAGTTCATTTGTGTTGTGTGCCGGAGTCACTTAATATTGTTGGCAGCTACACGGAGCGATACGAGCTATAGCATGAGCACCCCTAATTTAGATGAAGTGTACGTAAACCACTTATTCTACCTTATTCCATTTCTTTAGTCAGTTCTTATGTGGATAATAATCAGTTGTGGAAACTAACTAATTGGTTGAGTAACCTAATTATTTTATGACACAATTTTTTATAAACCATCAGTCAAATTATATATTATATATTAAAATAATTTTAATTTAGTTAAATGCTTTCGAGATACAAGAGCTTCTTATTTTCTGGACCATTATTCCTGACGGTGTACCCCTCAGTCTGAACTAAAACCTTTATTGCTATAAACATTTATTCGAAATTTAACGTTATTCTCGACTTGACTATTTGTCGATAAAAGGATGTCACAGAAACCACAGAAAGCACAGATTTTCAATAATAACGAACTAACTTGCAATCGAATTCCAGTATGTGAAGATAACGAATAGAATTCAAGAAAGAAAGTTCAGATATTGAGTGTCGAATACTTCGTCGAAATCGACAAATTGGCTGCTGTGGGTATACAGAGAGCCTACTTCGTTATTTGATATCACTAGTTGAGCCAAATTCGGATAAAGTACAGTAAAAAAATACCGTTATATTGAAGTTGGTCTAAATGATGGACCTATTAATCAATATTTTATTATTTTAATATGAGATTATAACGAGATCTCTTAAATTAAAATGAAATTCATTTATAACACATTAGAACCATAATAATCGATTTAATCGTTTTCCAGCTCTACCTTTGTGTTTCTTCCTGCCGTTCGTTGAAGTCGCGCTGTCATTACAGTTCAATGACGCCTTCCCCTCAGTCCAACAGTTTGTAATTTGCGGTTTGTTGTCGTTACTCCCTATTGTCATTCATTGTTTAACTTTTACTATCTATTGACAAACACCAACAACAATAGCAATGTAAATGCGCTCATCTTAACAAACAGAACACTGTTACCTGCCACGCACAGCGGCACATAACAGATCTCATCAACTCTACGCGAATATAAATGAATGAATGGAGGGAGGGAATCGCGACGCAGCTTCCTTCCGTCCTCCTCATACATTAATTGTTGTTGCTGCTCCCCCTCTCTCTTTCTTTTTACTATGCCAGACATTGGAGTTGTAATAGTTTTTTTCTATTTTCTTTTTTTCTTTGCCTTTGTTGCTTTTGTATCATTGAACAACACACTGGCAACAATGTACTCGTCGTTGGGAATACACTTGGTCAAAACACTTCTCCGAACCTATTCCATTCAAGTTAATTGGAAAAGTTTTTGCACAAAGCCGGCAAGTGTACAGTTAGTTTCCATTATGGCCGGTATTGAGTGAAATAGTCAATAGAGTTGCTGATAATGGTGATAGTGTAAGAGAGAAACCTTAATTACCATTTGTGGTGACGTATGAATAGATTGAAAAACAACAACACAAACACTTTTTACAGTTATTAAGATAGATAACTGCAGATCTGCATATAAGAATTTGGAATGTTTGGCCATGCAATACATATACAAGTACATACATGTGGTATGTACGACTCGTATGTGGGTCAGTTTTAAAAGAAATTTGCAGTAAAATTTAATATTGCAGTTAAGAAAACAGGTGAGAGAGTATTGATTTTGAAGGGAGAATTAGCATTTCGCATACCAGTTCACAGGTCAGAATTTTAAGAAAGCGAAGAGATTAAACAAATGGTATGGTAGATCGTAGCAGAGTCGAAGAATTCCTTAAAACCTGTCAATATCCAGTGAAGGTCGAAATATATAACAGTTCGGCTCTGTGAGCAAGTAACGAAACAGTTTCTGTCCTTTCCAGTGAAATCCAAAATTGAAAAAGTTATTTGGCGAAGACACCATATTATAATATCTAAATATCAAAGGTGGATAAATAAAAATATGCTTAGATATCTTACAAATAGGTCACCTAGCTATCTGGACTCCTAAGCCCTAAAACAGCCGATGGCGGCAGCAAATAGTAACCTCTGCAAAAACGACGTAGAGGTTGCGAAGTGATGTTTTCTTCAGCACTAGATTGAGCAGCTGTCATAAATATCCAACGAATTTGGCAGGTTATCTCACAATCTAAACTATCTATTCGATTTTTTGCTGAACGTGTATGTTATGTATATCTGATATCGAATATGACATGGTCGATTTAAACTGCAGTTATCGAAAATTTGCCGCATGCGATTCTTCCATCCACCTCTCCTGATGACACAGTGAACAGTGAAAACCGTTATATTGACACTAGAGGGACAACAGAGGATCTCAGCATCACTCATGGATAAACTCAATAAAATTTGGTTAATATTTTGTGTATGAAGCGCGTCAATATTGGACACGTACCAAAAGACCGGAATCTTTTGCCGAAGCGACGTCGCGTAAGGGTCGCAATAGTAATGTGTTACAATATAGCTTGGGATCCTACATTCATCAAACGCATCATTGCTGGTGATGTAACGTGGGTTTAAAAATTGACATCGAAACTGCTCAAAAATGAGCCAAAATCAACATTGGAAGGCACTGAAAGCCAACTCAGTTCAGGCTTATAACAAGTATAGAAAATTGGGCTCAAGAGTCTGTTTCGAGGGCGATAATGAAGATATGTATTAAACTACGTGAAAATGTTGGTGTTTTTCAGTCAAAATTAGATCAGATGTTATGCATACTCATGGAACTCAAATACGTACAAAAATATTTTCCGAAGAAGTGATATATGCTTCTAACAGTCTAGTTCTAGATTCGATATGGTTTGTAAGTAAGAAGAAAACAAAGGTAAATATATAAGAGTTTGTACTTCTGTGATAAGTCAAGCTTTAAATCGAATGCTAATGTCTTCAGACAAATCAATTCACATCTGTATATTACAACAAAATGCACGAACATAAGACAGCTGTAAAGAGCCGCAAACTCTTTTGATAAATGGGATGCTCTAGGACCTTGTTGTTGAAGTTAGACGGAGTAATACAAAACAAAAAGTTAAACATTATAAAAAGAAGTCATGGTATATAAGACTAGTAAGGTTTTTTAGGCACTCTAAAATGGCACTTAGGTTTAAAAAAAAAATTAAATTACATCCTAATAGGATGCATTATAACCAGTAAAAAAAAAATAATTTCGGGGCAGACTCTGCCTGCCAGAACAACCAGCTGTCGAATAAAAAACTTTTCTTCACGGATTAAATAGATTTTGTACTCAAAATGTGGAGATGATTTTGAGATTAAGCAATTATACAAATCACGCTAATATCTACAAGTATGCTTCATCGGCTTCGTACCGATTTATATTCAAGCACCTTAAAATATGCAAATCATTTACTGAGAATATTTTTTCGACATAGCGTTTTAATTGATGCATTTCTTATGGATTTGTAGCATACCTTACTAAGGTAAACGCAGGCTTATATTACACGAGAATAAAAATTAATTTACATATTTTCTAAGCAGTCTAAACTTTAATCATGGCAATTTTATTTTATTTAGAAAAATTCAAGCTTAAACATTATGCTTTCACAACCTACTCTATTGCAGATAAATATTGATTTGAAAAAAAATTATGCAATATTTTGTTCAACATTTTATTTTATACCTTCCACGAACACATCACTTAATGCTACCGAAAAAAATATTTTTAACCCTTAGCTCAATGGAAATAACACTTGGAACACTCTTATTGGTGGTATGAGAAACGAGAGTATAGTTAAATGCAACCATGCAACCCTTTGTGTTGCACATTGTATATCCGCTTACAATGAATAGAGCATTAATTAATTGCACATGTAGAGTGCAAGCCAATTTTTTTGTTAAATCATATACGAAAAAAATATTCTACAATTCGAGTACTCTAAGTGCGTAAAGAACATGAGTAAAGTGGAAATCAGAGTGATTATGCAAATATTAATAAAGTGGTATAAAAACAGGAACTCAAACCCGATAAGAGGAAGTGGATTTGCACACTTTTTAAATCAACCCTTTTTTGGTGTATTCCCAGTGCAGTATACTTTTTATGATAATATCCTCTTTCAATGCAGGTAAACATATTTAAATACTCGTTGGTAATGAGAAAATAAACAAGAGTAATTCGCTCATGAACATTGCGGTAATAACAACAAAAAATGTTATAACACAAGTGGTTAAGGTTTGTAATCTCTGCTATAATCATGCCAACAATTAATCCAATTTTCCATACACTTGTTATAAGCCTCGGCTGGGTTGGACGGTTTCTGCGTCACATTTGTAAACCCACGCTTCGTCATCACGGATGATGCGTTTGATGAATGTATGGATCTCAGCTAGGTTGTCAAGTTGTCTGTTTTGCGATCTCTAATCGATGACCTCTTGCCAAATATGCAGGTCTGTCGGTCGGAGTCTAGCATTCTCATTGTTTCCATTACTCTACTACTTCCATTACTCAAATGTTTCTCAAGTCAAAATGAAGACTATCAGTGAAATTCATCTCGGATTTCAGACTGAAAAGTAAATTTTTCCAATGAAAAGAAATCAATCGAAGTTAAGTTCAACTCTTGAAAAAAAAATTATTTTTCGAGCTACGCACGATCTTCAACGGCGCTAAAAAAATGTACTTCACAGCTGCAGTGATTCGGGCTTTTCTGTGGATAAAACCACAAAATCAAAATTTCTATTAGAAGATCTTGTCCCCCTGCGGGTAGGGGTAAGAATTTACCCGCGGTAAGGCATGCCTGTCGTAAAAGGCGACTAAAAGCCAAATGCACTATGACTGTTATTATGTACCTTGCTCAGTAATATCAGCATAGTATGTCAGAAATAGTGCTATAATACTCAGCTTGAACTGATATTATAGACTTTAAATGAAAAAGCAAATAAAAAGACATTTGAAGTTCAAGCGACAAATGTCACCAGTCATTGAGTAATGCGTTGCTCAACTGGCAGTAGTTTCGGCTACGCGGTCTTACCGGAGACTTTCTGGTACCACGGGGAGCAGAAAGCCCTTGGACTTCGGTCCAATCTGCTCATTGGGTTATGTCCCCTTTGGGGAGATTCGTGGTGGCTGTGGTTGAAACCTAAATGCAGGAAGAACTGAAAATTCAGCCAAACTGTTTTTTCAGTTCTAAAATAAAGTGGCAGAAAGCAACTGGGTTCTGTACCCGAAAACGGAAGAGGTTTTAGGTCGGCCTCGAATCATACCAAGATGGTAGTATGGACCCAGACACACTGCCACTGGTATTCAAATAAATACTTGTAAATAGCTCGTATTGTTTAGGGCGCTTATCAACGCATTGTATTGATACGTTGTGTTTTGGAACACCGTGAGGTAAGGCCGTCGCCGGCAAGTACTCACGTAAATCAACAACGAAAGTTGTCCGTATAATAACCGACGGTCGAAAAAGTATAAAATTGATAAATGATGGCAATGAAAAAAATTGATTTTTAACCAAAAATTGGTGGGTCATTGGATACATACACGGCATTTTGAAATATATAGTTTGAGAAAGAAGATAAATTGATAGCGCTGATTGAACTGAGCGGCCATACTTTAGAAGGCTGTTAATCAAAAACTATTAAGAAAACCGATTTAAAATTTCAGTATGTTATTTTTAAAGCTATAATCTATCGAAATGTGAAAAAAGTAATTGTTTTTTTTTTATTTTATGACTTTTACAAAAGGTGTGTCCCTTAAACTTTCAAGTAAGTTTCAATAACATGTCAAACTGTTCAACGAGCGCAGAGAAATCCAAGTGCCAGTGCATTGCAATGTTGTTCCACTTTGAAGAATGCTGCTGTAGAATTATGGCATACCATAAAAATACAAACAATTCATTTTTTATATGCAACTTTAATAGATTCTAACATAATAACCCTGCCACGTGGCACAAAAAGATTTTGAAGAGTACATATACATATATGTATATACCTCGATAGCAGTCCATATATGTATTCGTATGCATAGGTACTGATATACAAACTTGTGTGATAAATGTTGCTTCAAAGCACTGCATTTTTCTGTAGTGCAAATGAAGCACTCTAATTCTTTCCTATATTAATGAGTACATTTAGATATATATATATATAGAAAATAGCAGATCATTTTATATTTATATTATATATTATATATATGTATATGTCTAGGAGAGTTTGTATAAAAGCACAGAAAAGTGATTAAAAACCGCTGCTGCCGGCGATGATGACGCATACCCCAATCGTGGCTTCAAGCAGCGGCTATGAGTGCGCCGCCATAGACGCGGTCACGCCCTTAACACCAATACCAACACGGCCCCACCGCCACTACTGCCGCATCCATAACCGTAAAAGCGACAAGAGACTGATACAAAGCGTGCAGAGAATGCATTCAAATGCCTGCCACAGAAGAGCGATGAAACAAGACACGTGCAACAAGCCAAATTGTGCCATATGTGGCAAGTATGAATGCATGCGACCACTTCAGTGGTAGAACTGCATGCGCCACATGCAACACTGCTTGCTATATGCATTGCTGTCTATGGCGTAGTATGAGTGTGTGTGTGTATGTGTAAAGTAGGTTTCTGATACGTTTTATGAATTATTAAGAATTTAAAGCGTTGGCATTAATTATGCCTCAAAGCGTCAAAAGCAATGATAAAGACAAAGACAATGCAGCGTTTGGAGAATTCGAGAATTGAATGTATGCTTGTGTTTGTGTGTATGTGTGCGCAAGTGCAGGAAGTCCATAAAAATCTACAATGTGTGTACGTGAAGTAGCGGCTTAATAAATGAAGTGGCAGCAAAATCGCTGGAAGACATAGAAGATATAAATATACGTACATACATATATACTAACAAGTATATTCACGTTGCATGAACAAAGTGCGTTTGAGTTGCATATTTCCTATGGAAGCGCGCATATTTTATTCATTTGGCACTTAATTTAAATACACATATATAATTATAGTACATATGTGCATTCATTCCCAAATATATTATATCTATAAGAGTTAGTCAAAACAGTAAATTTTCCTCTTTGCTAAGCCGGAAACAAGGACAACCGGATATTTATTCTTATTCGTGTTCTGTTGAGGGAAGTCGCTATACTTTGGAAGACTCTCCGAAAATGCCTTTTGCCTCAAGGCAACATAGCAATTATGTACCACAAAGTAACAAGCACAAGTGCTATGATAGTAAAAATAAATTTTATTACGAGCACAGGAGGAGCACATAAAGCGAATATACTCGTACAGTAGTACATACAAGGTATCCGGATTTATTGGTGGCTGAAACTGGTTCAAAGTTGTGCACCAAAATAGTGTAGATCTCGGTTTTCTTACCATCTCATGTTGAATTAGAAACACTGTTCTCTCCTCGAAGCCGGTATAATGTCATAGATTGGAGCATCGAGTGGAGAATTCTTTCTCATATTTACTGCTAAAAACGGGCCATATGTACATATACATATGTATTCCATGTGAATTAGCGTAGCAGTAAATTGGTAGGGCTAATGGAAAGAAATTTCCTCACTATGATCGAAATGATTTAAAATTAAGCGGCGGTCATTTTCTCATTCTAATTTCTGCGAAAATATATATAGTAGGAATCCTGATATATACGAGCAATAGTACGCAGGTCGTATTTATGGCTATGTATATCTTATATAAATTAATAAGTGAACCGGCGCCACGGTTTCTCTCGACTAAACTGAAATAATATTTAGACTGATTTGACCAATAAACTGTTTATGGTACTTGAGAAAACCGTATCGTTGTCAAGAAGTGGAAACTTTCAAAATTCTAAAACAACGCAGATACGATTGTGCAAAAACTGAGAAGAATGAGAGTAAAGTTTGATATTACAATAAATTTGGGTTTGCCCAGATATGGCGTCAAAAAAAGACATATTAAATAGCTTAAGAATAAATGAAATTACAAAATAAATTACCATTTTATCTGCAAGTGCTTTCTCAGCTCAGGCGTCGAATATCCGAACAGTATCGAGCACAGAATTATTGTGATAAATGTAAATTTGTGAACTCTATGATGATATGATATATAATGAAGCTTCTTATCAAAAATGAGAGTGAGAGAGAGAAATGTTGCTTCAAACAGAATCATGATTGCTTTAAGGCTGTGTCGATCAGATTAAGAGATAAAGTCCGAGATAAAGAACCGATATCCGCAAAAATTAGGGACTGCATTGTTTTTCGAAAAACTTTGCGTTAAATCAACTCTCTTTGTAGAAAAAAAAAACCTTGAGGCAACTTGTCTTATTTTGCCACACTTTCAGCGAAAGAAGAAAATTAATAAAAAATTCGGTCAAACATCGTAAAATACATACACACGTCAGTTTTTTAATACATTTTAATCGTCTGATCTTCCAAAAAAAATTTACTCAACATATACTCAATTTCTGGCTTAGTGCCCTTTTATGAGTATCAAGGGGACATAAATATTCTGGTTTATACTGCCCGGCAATACCAAGTCATATTATGTTAGTTTCGTTAAAAAGATAATTATTATAAATCAAAGTCAATAAATAACGAAAATTGTTGGAGAATACCACAATTCCTCTAGTTCTTCTAAAGTAATCATTCTTTCATCATTCATCAATAACTTGATCGCTCTCGAAATCATTATGAGGATGAACACCAAAATACTAATTTCTCTATTGGGACTAAGCGAGGAGCAGTATACCTCAATAGAATGGTATTCGACTAGTTTTTTATATAATGACTTTAAGCCGCAAAACTTTTATGGAAGAACTTTTGATTTTTTTTTTAAATGTGCAGAGCTGATTATGCATTGGTTGTTGTTGACAGGCGTTTATTATATTTACATTGGCAACGAAGTCTTTTAAATAAACAAAATCTTCTCAGCAAGTGGCAAGTAAACACAAAGCTGACATTATTATCATTATGTATTGTTGTTGTTTTTCGTTACAGAGACTGTCATAACATGGTCTGTGGCGAACACTTGATTCTAAAATAGAGGTAATTAGCACAACAACAAAGAGCCCAAACTCAAACCATAATTATAGCAATAAACGACAACTACTTTGGTAAGAGAATACCTAAGAAAAAGCGAAATGAGTAGCATGAGAGTGCCTGAAAGCAAAATGAACTATAAGCTTGAGTGAAGAAAAACAATAGCTTGTGTTTGCCTTTTATAGGCAATATCCGTTGAAATTGTTTATAAAGTTTAAAAAGTTTACTATTAACAAGTAAGTGCGGGCTATGGCCGGCTGGAATCGACGTAAGCTCAAAAGCTATAAATAATTATTTTTAGCTTGTCAATTTCTGGTGAATTTTAGTGGATTTGGGGGGGCCCCCTTAGTGGGCGTGGTTCGAGATCTATTGCGCCTCATTTTGGTGATTTGGTTGAAGACAGTACATATCAAACATTGCTCACTTTGCTAAGTAACATATGAGCATAATCAATATATTCAGAGGGGCCAGGATAACAATGGGATATCTTGTACTTGGCGAATAAATGAAGAAAAAATATTGATTATCGAAAAATTATAGGTTTTTAGTAAAGATAAAATTTAAGGAGCTGTATCCACTTGTGCATTAAAAAAAAATGTTATATATCGAATGTATCTATATCTGAAAATATTTCACACAAATTTGAAATTAATCCTGCTAGTAGTGTCGGAGATATGAGCACATTTCGAAGAATTTTTAAGTTAGTGTAATCGGCGCTCAAATTTTAATAAATACAAAAAATTTAAGTTGCTCTAGAATTTCAAGAAAGCGGTAATTTTTACATTCACTTATATACATATTTAAACATATGTACACAGCCTACTCAATTATAATTTTAACTTTATGACCCCACATTTGTGGGTGAATGACCCAAAATATTCAAAGTCAACAGCTGGCCCATCTAAAACACAACACAACAACTAAAGAGCATATTTAATATGTTCAAAGTCTACCGGCGTGATGGTAGAAAATTACGGTTAACTGTAAATGCCTTTTCACATAACAATTAGACAAGTTTTACGAACAAAAAATAGTGCTCAGCACCTCAACTTGGCGCCAGTCGACGAGTAATGAACATACGAATAGCAACAACAAAAGGGTTTACAAATGTATGTGTGTGTTTGCGTACTTAAACGTGGACGAAAGGTACTTGTACGGTAATTGAATTTAAAACCAAGCAACAAAAACGTGCATTAAATATTCACGTAAGAAGACCGTAGAAAGACTGTTACAAATGTACTTACTTGTAAGTATGTAAGCTTGTAATGAACTTAGGGTAAATAGTGAAGCTGAAGCTTGCGTCGAAATAGAACTCAGTGAGGAACGAAAACAAGAATGAAAGAACAAAGTAGTTGCAAAGTATTCTCGGAATAACACGAGTAGCGCCATGTGAGTAAGCAGAGTAAACAAAACAAAAAAACAAAAATAAAGAATAAAGCTGCAGAACTTTTCGAAGCGTCGAGTAAAAAATACTTTAAAGAAATTAACTTGACCCATAAATCAAGTGCGAATCATTGACTGAAGCCAAGGTGTTCTGGTGGAGCGAGTTAACTACGAAAGTGCAGCCCGATAAGACGGACTCATATAACACGCTTATATGCATGTGGAGACTTACTATACTTATGTGAAATATATGTATATATGAGCATATTTATGTAGTGGTAAGTTAAAAACATGAGTAGGAAGCTTAATGGTGTAACATCCAGTTGCACTTTAATTCATGACTAGTCACAGTAGGTATTTCTTCTATTGCTTGCTAACAATAAACCAAATATTTATCTGGTAAATAAGTTTGGCAATAATACTGGATTCAATAAAAAACAAGCATGAACATTAACTTTGGTGTTTTTTGCACCGAAGCTAGAATATCCTTCACAGGTTCAAGTTTTCTTACAAGAACTTGATTGGTGCCTTGGAGAATAATCTATGTAAAATTTTGTGAAGCTACCTTGTCAAATAAAAAAGTTTTCCATACAAGAACTTGATTTTAATCGATCAGTCTAGCTATAGTGAGCTGTTATAGTGGTTCCAACAAATGTGCAGCTTCTTGGAGATAAAAGCACGTGTGAAAAATTTCAGATGGATATCTTAAAAACTGAGGAACTAGTTCGCGTATATACAGAGAGACGCAAAGATAGACGAACATGATTAAATCGACTCAGCTCGTAACGCTGATTAAATATATATACTTGTATGTAGGTATATATTTTGTAGGGTCTCTGACGTTTGCTTCTGGGTGTTACAAATTTTGTGGCAAACCTCATATACACAGTTCAGGTTATAAAAATGTTTAAGGAAGAGTTAAATAATATTAAATCCAATAAAAACACAAATAATAACAAACAACAAATCAAAACAGTTCTACCAGATTTCAAAATTATTCATGCTTGATTCGCCATTTCTTTGTTAGCTATGCTTGCGTACTGCGCCAAGATTCATAAGAATTGTAGAAATATTTTCTAATCGGTTATTTTATTAGACCAGTGTTATTTTGACCGCGTGTAAATGCGGGCATATCGAGGGATTTTAGACAAATGGAAAAATGGCAGTGTTTTGATTGTATTGAATGTCGGCGAAATATAACAAACACCAGAAACCAAGTTACAGTCGAAACAATAGACCGGCGGGAGTACAGATACATATATATTTACCTTAATTTTTATAAGACAATGCACACCTTTAAACTAGTTTCACAAAAATCAAAGACATTTGCGGAAGAAATGCTCAAGTATGTGATGAAAAGCAAATGATAACCACCAGCATGTGCGTTTTCACCATAACCAAACAACAATGAGGAAAGCCTAAAATCATAACTAATGCAAATATGGAAAATAAGTGAAGCAGATTGTTTTATGCACCTTTATTTTTCCACTAGAGTAGTTGCGTGATTTTTTTTGCACTTGTTTATATAGTTCAATGTAATCTATCATACTACTACGAGTAGGCACATATGACTGTGTAAGCACAATGCTGTGCAAAACAGTAGCAAAATTTTTAAAAATATAAAAAATATATAAAGATAATATTTGAAAGCAAATTCCAGAACAGCGATGTGGAAAAAATTTTTAGGAAAGAAATTGATATAAAAAAATCGCAAAAATTTAAATTATTTTTTTATTTTTTTTTGTCTTAAAAATTATTGTGAAATGTTAATTTTTTTCAACTCTTTATATTCGTTACGAAAGATATATAGATAGTTTTTGCCTGAACTCCGCAAAATACAGGATATTTATTCATACCCAGTGTATTTAACTATACGCCTAAGGGTAGGCAACGTTGTAAGATGAACAAACCGAGAATTGAAAACAAAAATTAAACTTTTCGACAACAAAGGCGGAAACTAGTTTCAAAGTCCATACTATTATAGGCGATTAAGAGAAACTTAATTAACAAAAACCAAAATACGCAAACATATATGGCATAGAAATTAGTTTGCTAATACCTGCAAAAGTGAATGGATACACCAACTTAAGAATTTCGAAAAACATTTACATAACATATTTGCTTATATTTAGAATGTATAAGTACATATGTTTGAGAATATCCGAAAATTTGAAGTAGATCCGGAAATAGTTTCAGAGATACTTGTATGAGCGTATTTGTAAGACTTTATTAACTTGTTGAAATCGACTGCCAAAACTTTAAAATCTTTTATATTTGTCATGGAATAATCAAAGGAATATGATTTTTATAAGCAGTTCGACTTTATTTCAAAACAAAAAAGTCCGTTGTATGGAGCGTACAATAAGTTGAGGCAATAAAGCAGATGAGTCTACTGAAAAGGCAATAGTTCACATAGTTTTAGTGGTAGGCCCTCCTTGTTTTCGATTGAACCGATTCAAATTTTTGATTACCTCTAATAAAAAAAAAAATATTTCACTCCGTAGTGTAGGTACTTGTATGTCGGCAGTTGTAGAAACGCAATGAGGTGGAAAATCACACAACATTACCGCCAAATCGTCAAAGAGTGCATAGCGTATGCGTGGTGCGTTTGAAATTATAAATTTCGAATTCCGAATTCCGAACATCAGGTGCAGCTCATGCCTTTTTAATTTATGTATTCATTTATATTTCCCATTTACTGCGTTATATCGACAAAAGCCGAATGGAGAGGAAAAATTTCGCAGTTTAAACAATCGCTCTTTTCATCAGCTATGCACGCTTACAAGCAATAAAAGTTGAGGTTAAAGTTGAACGGGAAATGTTGCATTATGTGCATTTTGCCGCTAGCGAGGCAAGCGTACAAATCGAGTATTCAATTGAATTCAATTTTTATTTATTTCATGCACATTTTTTAACATATTGGTATTTCCTGTTCAATTGTTGGAGATTTGCATTTTTCCATTGCGCTTTTGAGGGGTTTTTGCAAATTGCATTTTCACTCCAATATTGCCATTTTATATTGTACAATGTAGTGCGTGTGTAGATGTGGAAATGTGAATAAAAGATTATATAAATGAGTATTAAAAAAAAATTATAATAGCTTTATGCCATATTTTTACGTAGGTCTACACGATGCTGTAACTAGACCAGCGTAGAGTGTGTTACGAGGGAGCTAATTTCATAACTGACCCTCTTCCTAAATTTATATATGGTATATATATTGAAAACTATCTACAATATGACGAAAATGTTTCTTTTAATACGAAAACTACGCAACCGATCAAAAAACTTTTTTTCTGATTGACAGCTGAATTGCCAACTGTCAAATAACAAAATGTGTTTTACAATTGGACTACGCCAGTAAACCTTAAAATTCAACTGAAACCATCTGAGTGAAATCCGCAATTACTTAGTTGCCAGCCCAATATAACCGAGTGAAACCATCGAGGCTACAAAGTAATAAAAATCAAGCTTTCTTATGCCACGTCAGTCGAAAAACAAAGACTTGAAGCCTTAATATACCTTCAGTTTTGCAAGAATATACTGTAAAATATCATTAACTTCACTTTTCAAAAAACATGGACCAAAATTCAATATTCAATACTAAAATAATCTTTAAAGACCGTATTTTCTTCAAAAATGACTTTAAATTCTCTACCACCCGGAAATAAGAAGTTTGTTAAAGAGTCCAGGGTTTAAGCTTCATATATCTTTGAATACTATATGAAACGCAGAACTGGCAAATGGAAATCCTTAATCATCAATATCAGATGATCATTTATTAGTTCAATAACTATAAGACGTTTAGGTAAAGATATGAGTTGTTAGGTTAGTTTAGCTTATACTGGCCGGCTGTTACGCCATACATAAACTAACTAGTCCCTAGTAATGGCAGTTGGAGGTTTAGCTGAATTTCAGCTGAAGTATTCGTCATCCAGGATATCAATGCTTTACGAACTTTGAAAGCGACTTGATATATCATTTTGATATTTCATCTAGTTCACATGATCTTGGCGATCCTACATGTTCTTAAGGCATTCCAACTCTCCCAGATCCCTCTGTCAGCCCTTTGAGAAATTTCCCTGTACAAGTATGTCGTGATCGATGACTTAGGACGGCGAAAGTTATCGGATCAATTCTGAAAGTGAGACTATGAGTTCTACATGTGTTTATTCGGAAGTAATATTGTACTTTTTAACCAATTCATAGTATCCATGAGGTGAAAAGTCGGGTGCTCATAAATTTATACAATAGATCACAGGTACTATTACATACAGCTGAAAATCTAAAGAAAACTTTTAACTTCTAAAATCTCTTAGAATAATTTGGATTACACATAAATTTCGTGAAAATGCATCCAACACTAAGAGTTATTGGTTCAAGGAGGGGTCGCATGAGTGAGTAATTACCGCCGAACTGTAACACAATAAAGATTTACAGCAGAGAGAATAAAAAAGAAAACAGCAAAGATAAGCCAAAGCGACCACAAAACTTCCAACCAATTCTTCAATATTCACACTATTCATGCAACAAACAAAGAGGCGACAAGAAATAAAAATAAGAAAAAGAGATACATTTACATTTCTTTGGACGTTTCGCTTTCATCTTCATTCCCCTCACTCATATTGTGTCAATGTTGTTGGTACTGCTGTTGTTGCTGCGGCTGTGGATGATGAAGCTGTGGCAAGTTCTAAATATTCCGAATGACAAGTGAAGCACAGAGTGCCACTATTTACACGAGCGTCTACTTACAGGCGTCTAGCTACATGTCTCCAGCAAGCAGCAGCAGCAACAACAACAACCAGCAACCGGTGCTGAGCAAAGAAAAGGTGGAGCCCTTTGTTGTTCGGAATTTGTAAACAATTTGCTTCTTTTTTGATGCGTATTTACTTTTTTCTTCAACAACACCAGCAACAACAGCTGTGTAAGTATTTGTATGAGTGTATGTGTGCGTGTGTGTCGCGACGCCCGCTTGGCAAAGTGTTACCAACATGATATATTTGTTGTTGGACAGCCGACCAAGTTGTATTATTCAATCAACATAAATTTTGTGTTGTTGTTGTTCTTGCTGCTGCTGTTAGATTGTTTATCATATTCAAATGCAGCGACAAGGTCTATCTACATTTTCAGTAAGTGCTTACAAGCTTTGCTCGTGAACCCGCCCGAAACGTGCTTACCCACAAAGCGTTTTGCATCTGATTTGCTGTCAGAATGTTTTGTTTCAACTTCTGTTTTTTTTCTTGTTGTTATTTGAGTAGGCGTCTCGCACTGATGATGTGTTAATCTTGTAATCTTTGTTTAAATATATAGTTCTTGTTGTTGTTGTAACTTACCTGGAAAAATAGAAAATAAAGAGTTCTGTAAATAAATCATCACAGATAATTTTCTAACAAAATCGTAATGAAAAAAGATAAATCTTAGATGTAGATAGTTTTTCAATTAATACATATTATGTACAGTGGTGGTCAAATAAATGTTACAATAAATTTAAATTTGTTATTACTGTTTTATTCATATATATATATTTACGATTCCTGTTCAAAAATATATACCTATGAGTTAGAATAAACACATACATATCATTTTAGCGCGGTGACTTAATTCGCCAGCCGTTTGAAGCCGAGTATAAAATGCTTCATTTGACTACTACTTTGAAGCTCGTAGGTTCGATATTCAGCTTGAGAAGCATTTCAACTCCTAGAATAAAGCTGTTTTTGACAAAAGTTCACCTTCTACAGATAATATAAGACCATTTATGATTAGAAAAGGCTTCTCATATATAACAATCAGCAGTCCGGTGATCCGAGAAGCATTACATCCACTTGCACGTTAGAAAAACCCCACAAAAAAGATTTTAGTTGAATACAGGTAAAGATCGAAGGATTAGTCAAAATTTTGATTTTTGACAAGGTGCCGACTCCCCAGAAAAAAATATGTTTTTGTTAAAAAATTTACATTATAAGTGGCTAAAAAAATCGAATACAATTGTTATCAAAAGTCTTATTTCTTCTATCATTACCTGACAGACAGTTATATCTAAGAGGATCCTGTAAAAATTTCAGGCCGATCAGTCCAGCCGTTTCGGCGAAATTTTTCCTTACCGCCTCTGAAAAGAGCGTTTCGAGAAAAAGTAGATTCAATTTTGAGAGGCTTAGTGTAAAGCAGAAAATTTCTTATAATGACGCTCATACCTCCGAAATTATTTGCTGGATCAACTTTGAATTTTTGGAGAATATTCCTAAACATATGTACATTCTTCGCAAAAAAGAATAATTTTTTTGAAATTTACAAGTGTATATAACCCGGTCGTATCGAGTACAAGTTAAGCAAACAACATAAATGGTATGTAAAGCTCAGCCACATATTCAATTTTATAATATATGGTATACCATTCCAAATATTTGTGTAAAATTGTGTCTTTCAAAATCCCCATATTACCCATATAAACTATATACTGGTCTTAATGTATACATAATATTCCTAATAATAATTTCAACCCTTTTTGACCAATTTTTGGATTTCCGAAATATTTCTGAATCAAATTGAGTCTGCTTTGTCGAATTTATATTTATTTTTTTATACCGTATTAAAATCTTTATCGCTTATCATCCCATATATAACCCAACATTAACTGCATACAAGCAGTAGTATGACGGCAAAGTTTTCAGCAAATAAATTAACTCGGAAAAAGTGTCAACGCTTTTGAGCTATGAGAAATGGACACGTGTGCTAAATAAATAAAAGAATTTGCAAATTCCATTTAATATGACAGGTGGCTATAAAAATAATCGTAAACACAAACATACTTAAGTACAAAGGTAAGTGTGTGTGAACATAGAAACTGTTCAAGGTAAAATACAGGTGAATAAAAATAAAGGGAATGAAGTTAAAAAAACAAAATTGCAGAGTTAACCAAAGTTCATGCAAAAGTTTCGCGAACGGATGGCAACGCAAAGCTAAAATAAAAATAAAACAAATTTAAATGGCGAAAAAATCAAATTAAATCAATAACAGATGGGTAGAGGGAAAAAACAGCTGCTAGAAAATGGCACAATAATGAAATTGTGAAATATGTGAAAACAGTTAAGGGAAATTGTTTACAGCTTTAGACGAGTGCATACTCCTATATATGGTACATATTTAGATTATATTGTAAACAATGTATTTTTATAAAATTGAAGTTAACAAATTGCTTCATTTAAACAGCAAATCCTGTTACTTTTGCAGAAATTGTTGAAATTTTTGAGTAAATGGCGACTACTCTTTCATTATTGGGTAATCATATATCAACTCATTACATCATGCTTACTTTGGTTTTATTCAACTCAAGTGTTTTCCTCTTCCGCATACATGACAACTAAGAAAATATTATCTTTTTGAGTTAAATATTTTATTTTTACTTAAAAGGTCCCTGTGAGGGCCACAAAAAGTATGTTAAATGTGTTTTTGTTTTAAGTTAGGTCGCTTATCGCCTCTTATCTTCTGAAAACTTAATTTTAAGCTGGGAAAGCTGAGAAATTAGTATTTCTGTGAAATCGTACAATTATTCCATTCTGCCTTGTAGACGCTGAGCTTCTCCAACTAGGAAGATGAACGCTTCTGTTTTTCTCCTTCTTTTTTCTATCAGAATTTCTATACATATATATTTGTATAACCCTATTATCTTCCCTTATATGTTTATATCTATATTTATCCTTATCACTATTCCTATTTCTATCTCTATCTCAATCTCCATCTCCATCTCTACCTATATCTCTATCTCTATCTCTACCTCTAACTCTAACTCTAACTCTACCTCTACCTCTACCTCTAACTCTAACTCTAACTCTAACTCTAACTCTAACTCTAACTCTAACTCTAACTCTAACTCTAACTCTAACTCTAACTCTAACTCTAACTCTAACTCTAACTCTAACTCTATCTCTATCTCTATCTCTACCTCTAACTCTAACTCTAACTCTACCTCTAACTCTAACTCTAACTCTAACTCTAGCTCTAACTCTAACTCTAACTCCAACTCTAACTCTAACTCTAACTCTAACTCTAACTCTAACTCTAATTCTAACTCTAACCCTCACTCTAACTCTAACTCTAACTCTAACTCTAACTCTAACTCTAACTCTAACTCTAACTCTAACTCTAACTCTAACTCTAACTCTAACTCTAACTCCAACTCTAACTCTAACTCTAACTCTAAATCTAACTTCAACTCTAACTCTAACTCTATTTCATCTTTCATTTTTAGGCCTGTGTCGAATGCCGGAACTTCCTAATGCCAA
The DNA here is from genome assembly GCF_042242935.1 of Bactrocera oleae. Lineage (NCBI taxonomy): Eukaryota > Metazoa > Arthropoda > Insecta > Diptera > Tephritidae > Bactrocera > Bactrocera oleae. The sequence continues at coordinate 58,750,677 of NC_091540.1, read as the reverse complement.
AGCATGAACTGGACTTAATAGCAGAAGCTATACATTTATTACATATACGAAGTGTATGAAAAGGAAAAGGTGAATTTTAAATTTTTTTGAAAAGTACTTATTTATTCATCAATATCTAATTTGTCCACTTCAAAGTAATCCCCCTCGGATATAATACATTTGTGCCAACGCTCGAAGCACTTCTAAAATGCGTTTTTTGGTATGGCCATTAGCTCTTACTTCGATTCTGACTTAACCTCAACAATTGTGGCAAACCGCTTTCCTTTCATTGGTTTCTTCAGTTTTGGGAATAGGAAAAAGTCGCAGGGAGCCAAATCTGGTGAATGCGGTGGTGGTTGAAGTCATTCAACAACTCCTGAGCGATACATATCTTCCGCTATATAATTGATATTCAAGTCATCATCCAAATATATTACTAGTCAATATATCCAATAAAGCTATATTCACACATATACGAGTATTTATACATAACTAATAGCCCAATAAAGTAAAAAGAGCGAATAAATTTTTTTGACAAAGCAGCAAAGTGATTTCTTAGTCCGAAAGCGTGCGAAAAAAATGAAAGTCTTGACGCCTTCTGTCTATAAACATTATTGTTAGCATAAACAAATAGTTAAATTGTCCACCTTATATACAAACGTAAACATAAAACTCAATAAAAGTCTAAAAGCTAATGTAGCCAAGCAATATATCTGGCTTTGGTAGTCATGCATAAATAACTGCTTTTTTGGAATTCTTTTGGAATGCCAAATATTATTCATGGTCTCGCTTAATGTAAATTTCAATAGAAAACGACAAAATGAAAAGATAACAAGTAAGGAAGGGCTAAGTTCGGATGTAACCGAACATTTTATACTCTCGCAAAGTCCAATGGTATACTCGTTTGAGATTTCTTTGTGGATTGACTGATATTTTCGGTAGAAGGTCAACTATAGGCACTGGGGTCCACATATTTAGTACTTAGGGGTTTGAACAGTTTTGGTTCGATTTAGACAATTTTTGGCCGCAAGGTGGCATACTTTAATTGCATTATTCACGCAAAGTTTTACGCCGATATAATCATTGTTACCTGATTTGCATAGTGGAAAGTGAAAGAATCAGATGGAATTGAAAATGGTGTTACATGGGAAGTAAGCGTGGTTGTAGTCCGATTTCGCCCATTTTCGCACTATGACATAGAAACATGAAAAGAACGTTATGCACCGAATTTGGTTGAAATCGGTTGAGCAGATCTCAAGATATGGGTTTTCACCTAAAAGTGGGCTGTGCCACGCCCACTGACTAATTTTGAACGCGGTTCCTATAAAGCCAATCTATACCATCTCAGAGGTAAAATTTAATGTCTCTGGCGTGTTTAGTGCTTGATTTATCGCGCTTTTAGTAGTTTTTAACAGTACCGTTATATCGGAGTTGCCACCCGATTTGAACTATTTTCACACCGTCAATAGAAGTGCTAAAAACACTTTCTTCTAGTGAATTTTGTTATTATAGCATTAGCGGTTTAGGAGATATGTACATTAAACCTATTAGAGGCGGGACCACGCCCACTTTTTAAAAAAAGTTCTAACTGCAGATGCCCCTCCCTAATGTGATCCTGTGTACCAAATAACAGTTTTGTATCTTATTGCGGAGCTTAGTTATGGCAAGTTATTTGTTTTTGATTAATGGCGTTTTGTGGGCGTGGCAGTGGTCCGATTACGCCCATCTGCAATACCAACCGTCTCACGGTACCAAGAAACATATCTACCAAGTTTTATAAAGATATCTCAATTTTTACTCAAGTTAGAGCTTGCACGGACGGACGGACGGACGGACGGACGGACAGACAGACAGTCACCCGGATTTCAACTCGTCTCTTCATCCTGATCATTTATATATACATAACCCTATATCTAACTCGATTAGTTTTAGGTGATACAAACAACCGTTAGGTGAACAAAACTATTATACTCTGTAGCAATGGGTTGCGAGAGTATAAAAATAGTTGCAAATAAAAACTGCAAAAAAAATATTATATTAATGAAAAGTCTTTTATAAAAAAAATCGCATTATTATATTGCTTCCTTATAGCTTTTGATAAAGAGAATGTTGGGGCTTCCTCCAAAAATAAAAATTTCCATACAATCATTAACTCGGCGTGTGGTTCGAAATAATGTCAAAATAAGGTCATGAAAGTATTTTTTTTATACCCAAGCGCAACTGGGATACGACTCTGCTACGATTTTTTGGGTATTCCCTAGTCCACTGTTGAATATAAGATGGTAGGATAGTTAAACTCTCTAAAAGCTTATCATTTGATATCATATAATAATTGGTCGTAACCCATAAACTGCCAAACTCCAATCAATAAAACATCGGTCGGTTCGTTGAATGATTACATTCGAAGGATTTAAGACAACCCTAATAGTCACTGAGTAAAAATTACATCGATATCAGAAGCTCTCAACAACTCTTTGAGATTTACCTTCAATTTCCTTGTAAATCATTGTCGACAGATTTTTCGTGTTATTTGCAAAAATAATATTTAGTATGGGTGATTAAAGAGATTTTTGTCAACACTAACAAGAGCCATCCCTGAGCTGACTTAGTCGCTAGATTTGACTCCATTGGGATTTTGATTGGTTCGGTTCGCGGGGCCCCACGGAGCGCTGCGTCCAATAATCGATCCACATAATCGCTCGGCAGAATCAGTAATTCGAAGCATCAATGATCCATGATTTCGCATCACGTTTGAAAAAGTTTTCTCATACATGGACTTGTTTTCTATATGCTATAGTGGTCCGGCATCGGCGGTTCCGACAAATGAGCAGCTTCTTGGAAAGAAAACGACGCGTGTAAAATTTTATATTCATATCTCTAAAACTGACTGAATTACTAACTGTAAATACTTTCTGTTTTATTTAGAAAATTATTGTAATATAAATATAACACCAGCTCAAGTATATTATTTCCCAGCCACTTGCCCCCTAACAACTGTGGCCTTAAGGCACAAGTGTAATCAACAAATAGATGATTGGAAAATAAAAATTGCTTTCAAAGCAATTTTGTTATGCTGTGTCAGAGAGAAAAGAAAAGAAATGCAGGAATGCCAGTCAATGCGGCGGATAGTTGAAGAAACTGGAAAAAATCTCATTTCAAATCAAAGCGGGAAAAAAGAAAAGACACAAAAGATTAGTTGACTAAAGGACTGCGCAAACAAGAAGAAGAATAAGGAAGAAGAAGTAGAAGTTATAGAAAAGTGGTAAAGAAAAAACAGCTGACAATAACAAAACCGACTAGCTAAGAGAGAAAAAAATTAAAATGAAACAGAAGCTGCAAGAAAATGCAAACCAAATCAATAACAACAACAATAATAACTAATTCCAACGCACCTATAATGATGACCATTGTATTTGAAGTGATTATACTGATTGTTGTGGCAGCGGTGCATGGGGCCACCACTGGGGCCCAGAGCGAGCCAATCGAAGATGCGAGCACCAGCAGAAGCAATTGTAAATCAAATAACTCAACAACACAATTACAGCAGCTAAATGCGCAAATAATAGCTGGCATTAAATGCGCTTCGATGAATTAACGCATCAATATTAGCAGAATGATTGCCGCTTATTTAGCCATTCGAGTGCAAAACAAGCGCCAGCTAAAGAAGAAAAGGCGAAAATTTACAAAACAAGAAAAAACGTTCACTTCGGCTGCCTGTTCAGGGTATAATAAAGAAAAAGAATTACAAAAACAAAAAAAATTGTATAAAAAACACTTGGCAGACGACGCTTATACAAGACTCAGCAAAAAAGCGAAGAAAAATACAGCGGCAGCCAACTAATTGGAGCAATGCCAATTGTAAGGCGCTTTTGGGCGGCATGTTTGTTGTTATTGTAGTGAAAAATTACATTACCGTTGCATGCCGTTGACCGAGAAACCACGGGTTATGGCAACTACATACCCGTGCTGTGGTTATTGTGTGTGTGTGTGTGTGTGTGTGTAGTTGGCGCTTCGACCAGACTAGTCAAACTGACTGGGATGACTGATTGAATTGTCGGTTGACTGCTGCTTGCGGTGCAACTTATAACCAAAGTTCATAACATATGTAAATACATAATAGAGTGTGTGTGTGTATTTTTTCTGCCACTGCAAATTGTTGGCTTCCTAGTGGCGCTAGCTCTTTGCTTATGGCTGCGAAAATTTACAAATTGCGGTAATATGATAAAGACTGAAAAGTCATCGTTGCATATACATATATATGTGTGTGTTTGTGTGTGTGTGCGACGGCTCTGATGCAAAAAGCTAAGTAATGCTCCCTTGGCATGGTGGTAGTCACCTTTTAATAATGATAATCGAAAACGGAATATTTTTTTTTTGGCAGTGAAGAGTTTTCTCTTCAGCTGATTTATTTATTTGGAAATCAGGAAGCCCTCTAATATTTAATACATATATAGAAATCTCAAGAACAGATAATATAATTAAAAATCTTTTATCTTTTTTTTATATCCTTGATAAATGCGGTTCATAAATAATTGTCGTGTTCGATACGCCACTTCCCAGCTCGCTATGTTAGTGCTCTGTCATTAATTTGAAGCAAACAATAATTTTCCACTGAAATATGTATGTATGCCGAAAAAGTGTTTATGCGGAGAGTTCTTCTTCATTACCTTAATTTGTTGAAAGCCTCAGCTCGTAATAGCTCGTTCCTCAGTCTAAGTTAATGGTGAACTTGCTCTAACGGAGCGTACGCACCGAAAGTGGCTTCCATGAAATAAAAGTGGCGATTTTGGGTCGTAAAACGAAGAACATCATGCGCAGCCAAAAATAGATTGAAGATAAGGAGCTGAAACCATTATTCGATGATGATTGTTGCCAGACAAAAAAAGAGCTCGCAGAATCTCAGAATCAGACAACCCTAAACACAAAAAAACATATGTTCAGCCTGCCAGCCAGCCAAATCAACGGAAAAGCCGAATATCCATGACGCTAAGGTCAGTGCCCTGCATTTGGTGGTATCAGAGGTCGTGTCGTATTATGAGCTTCTAAAATCGGATGAAACCATTAATAGGAAACGCTATCGACAACCACTAATCAAATTAAAACGAGCAATTGCCGAAAAACGTTTAGAATTTGCGACTAGACACGAGGCAATATTTTTCTATTATGACAACGTTCGGCCGGTCAGTCAGACCGGTTAAAAGCTATTTGGAAAACAGCGGCTGGAAGGTTGCCTTACCTGCCTTATTTGGTAGTTTAGGCCTTGCTCCTTCTGACCATCACTAACTGCAGAACGCTCCCACTTGAACACGGTGTACTTGAGAACAGGGTACTAAAAATTGGCTTGATTAATTTTTTGCCGCCAAGCCAGCGCAGTTGTTTTGGCATGGAATCCACAAATGGCCAGAAAGATGAGAAAATGTTATAGCTTCAATTGGGTAGTACTTTGATTAATATTATTGTAAATGTTTTTTTTTAATAAACGTTCAGATATATATAAAAAAAAGAATATAGTTTTAGATCCAATATCTGGCCGTCATTATAAGAAAAATTTTAATATTTGATTATGTTTGTATGTCCGATGTTAGCCTTTCATTTTAAGCTTCGAAAAAAGTTCCATATTTTTTCATATTTAGTAGGAAGAAAGAAAAAAAATTTCTGTTCAAATCAGAAAGGCAAAGTGGCAAGGGATTAATGGTCAAAGCTATGAATCTTTACGCTACTTAATATACACACATAATATAAACGTACACCTATGACTATAATAGCACAAACAGTCATCGACATGCCTCCCTTCCGTACTTACGCCCGTATCAAACCAAATTTGTCAGAAGGTATGCCCGTAGTTGCAACGCAGGAATCAGTTGTTCTCTTTTGTTTTCATTTCACCAATGTTGCCATTGTTCTATTTGTATACACGATTTTTCACACACTCAGTTTTTTAGTTATAATTTTTCATAATGTAAAAGCTAAAAACCAAAATCTATTAAAAATAGTTTATCTCTTGTATTAAAAAATAAGTATATTCGACTGTGATTTTGAGTTATTTTAAGAATATTTCAAATATATTCAAGTTCATTTTTTAATAACTACAAAATATCGAGATTGACAAGCCTGCGTTGCAAGAGATTGCTCTCTCACTCTCAGCTCACTCGTTTCTAGTGAAAAAATCCAATTTTCGCGGATATCTTACCGTACGGTCTGTTGATGCGGTGGTGACTGTTCGTTTACATTGTAGATTCGGTCCACGGTTTTGCGTCGGTGACTGTTTGAGCCATAATGTGTAGGCAATAAACAAAGGTAAACAAAAAACGCTAATTAATTGCCTCGACTAAAAGTTTGTCGACTTTCCTTTACAATTTCTAAATAATAAAATTATAATTAATACAAATGTTTGTGGCAAGATGGATACGCCATACATTTATTTCCACGCATTTTCCGTCTAACGGTGATTTCTCATGGCTACTTCCGCATTAAAATTTGTCACCTCCGTATGCACACTTACACATAAACGTATACACACATACAAACATATGCAGACTGCTACCAGCTGTTTGTGTTTATTACCATTACTTTTATTTGTTTATCAACACGGTATTCCCTGACCTATGACGCCCCAAGCTCCAAGCATTAAGCGTAAGCTACCGTAACTAATTAACAGACTAATGGAATTTCACTTTCTGCGGAAATTCGTTCGAAATGGAAATGTGCGTGTATTAATATGTGTGCATATGTCAGCGTAGGTGTTTGTATGTTTGTATTTGTATTTATAAACCAACTCATATAAGTCTAGATTAGATTGTTTGTCTAGAGAGGCTTTTACGTGCGTATGAATAACGTTTGCATTGAAGCCGCTGATGAGAAAATAATAATTTTTTAATTAGTAACGGGTGTTGAAGAGATTATAGAAGGTGCACGCATATGTGGACCGATTATCAAGCAAAAGCCTGCTAGACTTTATATAATTATAAAATTGTACTAGGATCGTCAAACTGAACGATATTCCATGCCTCCATGCCCTTATTAAGGGGATATAGCCATTTCCGTTTTACTCGAAACTATATTATCAGAGTCGGTGAGGAAAACCCTTCGAAATGTCTAAACCGATCGACTTAAAATTTTCGCACGATCTTTTCTCAGATAATAACCGAAAAAATAAGATAACATTTCTGAGTTTCAAGCCACTCTGAAGAGTAAATTTTTTCACAAAAAACGAGTTTTTTTGAGAAGCTGCCATTTTGTCAAAAAGCAATGTTTTGACTCTTGTTTCGATCATAAATTTTTTACATATATAGTGATAATAATTTTTTTTTGGTTTTGAGATAATTTAAAGCAGGATATTGCACATTCAGAAAGAATGAAGTCGCAGAAGAAAAAGTTATGTCTGACTAGTTGTTTTGAAGTGTTAAAGAGACTACTTTTTATACTTTCTAAGACTTTTTTAAATTATTTAAAATTTTTTTTTCTTAGTGCCATAAATTTCTTTTAAATGAAAATAATTTTAATATCGCTGCCCCACAAACTCGAGCTTGAGATTTTAAATTTACGTATAAATATTACATCATTTGACATGATCTGAGTTAATTTTTTTTTTTAATTACTTTACCTGTATACATCTGATAAAATTTTATTTGGACTGTTCGCTTTAAACCGCCTGTGCAAATTAAATCGATAAAAAGTTCAATGAAGGGGCTGAAGTCATAAAAAATCCATCTCTGTTTATGACGATAACATCGAAAGCGTTACAGAAACAGTGCTGGACAATCATCGTGTTGGCAGCAAAAAGATAGCAGAGCATCTGAACATCTCTTATGAAGCGACACAACACATTTTGGTTAATGTTTTGGGTATCAAGTACTCAAAGACTTGAATCATTTGCAAAACCGATGTCGAGTAGAGGTCGCAAATGAAAAGAGGGAACCCTTCATTTATAAAACGCATTATTACTGCTGACGAGGCTTGGGTTTATGAATATGTCATCGAAACTATCGAACAATCTAGCCAATGGCGCTCCAAAATATCAGCCGAAACCGAAAAAAACCAAAATTCGCTGAAGACTATCCTAGCCGAGGCTTATGAAAAGTGTATGGAAAATTGGATTAATTGTTGACATGCTTGTGTTGGCTCAGACACCTATTTTGCAGGCGATAATAAAGATTTGTGTTTGAAATTGCGTTTTTTTGTTTCTTTCTCAGTCCGGGCCACAGTTGATTAGTTGGTATATAGCTCACAAAATTTATAAAATCGACATGTGTGAGGGTTTCTGGTTTCTCCGCATTAAATTCCGTTAAATAAAGTAAATATTTGTTTTATTTCGTTTGATTTCAAAGTGAAAGTTTTTAGTTTAACAATTAATGATTTAAAGTTGTGAGCAGTCAAGACGTCAAGTGGACTTTGTTACGAATGAACACTATTTTTAGTGACTGAATATATTAATCAGTCGAAGTTCAAGCTCAAATTGGATATTTGTAAATATAGTATACAATTAGTTTATTTTGAATATCCGTAGAAAAGTTTAGTTCAAGCAAACTTCAAAACTCGAAACTGCCAGTTATCTAATTTCATATATGTGTATATATATTATATATGTATGCATATACATTATATTATATACATAATATTAAACAAAATTCGAAAATGCGTTAATTACATTAAATAAAGATATCGACTTGCGTTAATCGCTTTTTGAACTAATTTGTGAAAATAATCGCATATTTCTTCAGCAACATCTATCATTAGTTGGCAGGTGGCTGTAGGGCGCACTTTTTTTTAGCCACACAGTAGCAGTGCATATACCATACATACATAGGTACATATATGGCTGTGTGTATGTAAATGTGTGCCAGTTTGAAATATTTATTGTTGCAATAAGTCTGCATTGCATTTCATTCGAATCAGGTCAGTGTGTGGCGAATTGCTGTAATTACATAAATGATCGGTTGCTGAGTGTGAAACACTAAAACACCAACAAAGCGTAAGTAAACCTTGTGAATGGCTTTAATAAAGAGTTTTGCGGCCGACAGCAGCAATAATAAATTGATATGTGCACAAGGGATAAACGTAGCAATTAATTTTGAAATTTAGTTGCTTTTCACAAATGCAATTCATGTCTACATAAGCTATTTATTAACTATTATTTATTTTCGGCTGAAAACAGATATTTTAGTGTTTATATTATATTATTGTATAGTATATGCATAGAATGTTGGTTGGTTTGAAAAGTCAGTGAGTTTTTGATTTTTTTAGGCGCGAACTTTAAATGCAACACTGCTTCCGTTAAGTATAATCAGTAATACGAAGAATATTAACTGCGATTGAACTAAAGTGATAATACCCTTCACAGGTGCATTTCTTAATAAAGAAAAAATATCTTTATCTTGATTTTTGACGGTCAATTTGAATGGCTGGTATATGCTATAGTATTCCGATATCTGCGGGTCCAACCTTTGTGGTAGAAAAGGACGTGTGCAAAATTTCTGATCGATAACTGACTCAAAAATTGAGTGTCTAGTTCCCGTTTATATAGACGGCAAACTTTATATACATTGTTGAGGATATAAAATGCCAGATATCAGGGAATTTGGCCCTGGAATTGTATAGGCAGACTGAAGCTGTAGGCAACTAAATTAAGCATTTAGATCATAAATACCGCACAAGGAAATATTATTTACACATTTTTTTCGTAGGTTGGTACAATACCTATGAAATTCCCGGGAATCTCGCATAACTCTATTGAAAGTTGATTGATGGCTTGAGTGTTAAGGTCGTTGCTCTCTGATACGCTATAATAAGCTATATAATAGTAGAAATGCTTGCAAATGAGACACAAATAATGCTAACCTCAGATTCGGCAATCTCGTTCGATTTTTTCCAAAAACTCTTATTTCGGAGATGGTTCTCCGTATCAAATTAATGGTATGAATATTCTAGAAACTTTTCATTACTAATTTCGAGGATTGATTGAATCTTATTTTTTTTAAACTTTTTTTTATCAAAAAAAATGATCATAACTGAAGACTTTGGTTTAACATACCTATCTAAGTTTTACGAGTATTATTCACTTTAAAATAAAAGTTTTGTATAATGCTTTCGGGGCATAATACGAAATTCTCCGAACTACCAACAATCACAGCGAGTTTTATGCTATTTAAAAGCCCTGAAAAACATCGGCGCTTAGCTGTTAGATATTTTAATAGATATTTTCTGGCATTTATCTTGGTATTTTACATTTGGAAGGATCAGAGATGTTGGTGCGGTTTTATACTGCACATTGCTTTTTAGTAATACTAGTGTCCAGAGACATTTGTCAATACCAAAACCATATAACTATGGACCTCAATCGGTGGCAAAACTCAAATATTTTCCTAATCGCCTAAGAAGATTTTTCTCGGTTAAAAAACAAAAAAATAATAAATATGAGAGTACGCTTTTTGGAATAAGATTATATACTTATGTAGGCTCATAAATATACCAACAACAACAGAAATATAAAACAATCGGAAATCATAAAATGAGCACGCGATGACACATCGTAAAAATATCATTAGCAGTGACAGCTTTGACATGTCATAAAAAGGGTCAGCGCTGATAATTTTTTATGTGCAGTCTTGGAAAGTGAGTATGTCCACATAATTGTATATATGTGGGTATGTAAGTGTATATACCTATATGACTGTATGTATACCAACAAATCACATGACCTTTTTGACATTTTGTGTCTATTTGCGTTTCGGATTTTATTGATTATTGATATTTTCGTTAATATTTTTTTTTAAAGAAATAAAAACCAACACTCTGCTCGAATTTGTTTTCGATTGGGCTTAGTGTTTGAAATTGTACGCCGAAATCTATGAGTGCCAGTGGCTGGAAGTAAAATCTGTACATTGATACCATATATTTATAAATACTCAAGTAAATACTTATATGCATACATATTTGTGCACAATCAAGCAGTTGTTGTCTTGCATTTGAGATCTCACCTCAAAACCAATGAAATATGATGAATTCGTCTGGGCTTAATGCAAGATTTAATAAGGAAGTGTATTTGTGGCCCCAGAGGAGAGCAAAGCCCAAGAGTTACAGAGGTTTTCACACAAAATAATTATATATTGGAATTTGTGTATGAGTATTTGTTGGTGTTTATATTTATAAATAATATAATACAAATACTTTCATTTATGTGGTGAATTTATAGTGACATTGTGTCACTGTGAAATTATATGGAGACAGCTACTGGTCTTGCATAATATATTTTCACTTAATGCCAAATTAATTGGAAATTCATTCAATAAACAATTACAAATGCAAATGCAACAAGGATGCAATTAATAATGTGAAGCTGAAGATTTAGGAGAGTAATGGCGGTGTTAGCATATTATATATAATTAAAAAGTAAAGGTACAATACAGTAAGATGCAACAAAAATAATTGAAAAATTAATTAAAAATAATGTTATGATATATATATAATTGAAATTAAATGTTTTTAACATATTTATATACGTTAAAAAATTAAATTGTATTAATTAAGACACAAATTTATGTAATTAAAAAAAAATTAACGAAAAAAAAATATAAATAAAAAATGTTAAAAATAAAAAAAAATTAAATAAAGATAAAAGGAAATCTGAAAAATTATTTTATTTTTTTTATTTTTATTTAAACTTGAATTAACTAAATTAGAAAAGCATTAATAGAAAAAACGTTAACTTCGGTTGCTACGGAGCTATAATACCCTTCACAAATAGAAAAGATTCCTAAGAAGAACTTGATTCCGATTGTTCAGTTTATATGAAGATTCCATTATTATCTTAGATAATGATCCGTTCTTAATTTCATGAAGATATCTCGTCAAATGAAAAATGTTTGCATACAAGAACATAAGATCGATTGTTCAGTTTGTATGGCAGCTATATGCTATAGTGGTCCGATAGCGTATTAGTTCGTGCATATACAGACGGGCATGACTAAATCAACTCAGTTCATCGCGCTGATCATTTATATATATATACCTATATATATATAGGGTCTCCGACGTTTCCTACTGGGTGTTACAAACTTCGTGGCAAACTTAATATACCCTGTTCAAGGTACAATAAAGTGAAATAAAAAAATTTAATAAATAAAACAAAAAAAAACAATCAAGGAAGCTCTAAGTTCGGGTGCAACGGAACATTTCAAACTCTTACAACTTGCAAGGAACCAAGGCGGAGTAATACCTTCAGGTTTTGACAAAACTTTATATCAAACTGAGAAAAGTATCGCGGTGAATTCTTTCATTTAAAGAAAGCGAAAGTACTGCTAACAGAAAGAGATTCTTTCTGAATTTCATTAAAATATCTTACATATTGACCGATAGTTGCGGTATAAAGTAAACCGGAAATTCGAAAATATTTATGTTAGATATATGAGAGCTAAGGCAAGTGTTGACCTGCTTTTACTCATAAAGATGAAATACCTTGAGGAAATTATTTGTGCAAAGTTTCATTCTAACTGTAAAGTGAAAGAATCAAACGAAATTTAATAGTAGTGACAATTCGACTTGGTTAACATTCGATCCATTTACACAGTGTCTAATAGGAATGTTCGGGTAACCTCACAAACCAAATTTAATTGAAATCGGTCGAGTAGTTCCTGAGATATAGTATTTCACCGAAAGGTGGGTGGTGCCGCGCTCCTTGCTCAATTTTCGCACCAGATCCTAGATAGTCCTACTCTACCATAGTGGTTGTGATATATGTATATACAAATATATATCTACATAGCACAAAAGCAACTTTGTGAGCGGTTGTGAGGCAGAGTTGCTGTTAGCAAAGTGTTACATAAAATTCATATGCATATATACATACATATATGTATATATATATATGCACGTACAAATATATGCTGGACATAAAAATAGTTCAACAACAAACTGAAAATAAAAGTACTTTTAAGTACAACTATAAGAAATAATAGGCTTATAAATGAGCTTATATTATACAATATATAAGTACGTTTGAGTGTGTGGCAACTTCCCGAAAACATTAGAAAACGCTCAGAAGCACACTTGTAATACTGACATAGTTTACACGTCGCTACAAGTTGCTGCCAATGCTCAGTTAGACAAAATTGTAAGTACTTCAACAATTATATATGTATATACCACCACTTTGGGTAGATGTAAGCACAACAACAACAACACTGACAACGTCACTATCACAGCAATTATCAATGATATTAAAACAACAACATTACATTAGCAGCATTAGTACAAGCGGCAACTACAAGAGGCGCCTCCAAACGCACATACAAGCTACAAGCATGCAAGTATGTTGCAAGTAGCGGCAAGAACGACGCGTGGCTTGGAGCGTGAAATTAAAGAGGCAAGCAAAGTGGCAAAAAGCAGTTGAAGTCACCTTTCATTTACCGATAACAGAGTGTGAGTGCCTGAACACTTTAGTGGTAGGTTGTTGGTGGCAACTTTAGAAGCCACAGATGACTGCCACAAAATGTGGCACAAACTATAGAAAATGAAAATAAAACAAAAAAAAAAAAGTTAACTTCGGCTGCACCATAAATATAATACCCTTCACAAATACCAAAGAAATTGATTTTCATCGGTCAGTTTATATTTATGACAGCTATAAGCTATGGTAGTCCGATATCTGCCGTTCCGATAAATGTGCAGCTTCTTGGGTAGAAAAGGACATGTGCAAAATTTCACGTTGATATTTAAAAAACTAAGGGGCGAACTGACGCGTATATACAGACGGAGAGACGAACATGACTAAATCGACTCAGCCCTTCACGCTGATCATTTATATATATTTTGTAGGGTCTCCGACATTTCCTTCGTGACAAACTTAATATACCCTGTATAGGGTATACAAATTGCAACAAACTCAAGTGAAAAATGAAAAATTAAAGTTGCTTAGCAACAACTTTCAATGTGGAACAATTACAACAACAAACTGCCACACACACTCAAATACAAGCTTAGTTGCAACAATTGACAGAAAAGCGGGTTATAAAAAAGGTAATGGGATTATTTGCAGCCGACAAAAGCACTGAAGTGCATAATTACAGCTGCTGCCATAATAATAAGTACCAACAACACACATACATAGTGCAAACATACGTGCAGCTTGCAGCGGCATTAACGCTTACATTATTGCTTGGCAACCAACTATCACCTGGCACCTAAGCCGCTCTAATAAGTGGGGGGGGGCATGTTTTTGTTTTTGTTGTTTTTGCTATTGAAGGTCAGCAAAGAAGAGCTAAAACAAGATTTGTAACAAGGCGGCAACAGCTGTGCTTAGCCGTTAATCGCTTGCATGAAACAAATAAGCAAGCGCTGTCAGGCAAATGAGGAGGCAGAAGATATCAACGAAAGAGGGGAGGATGAGAAAATCGAAGATAAAAATCGAAGTCGAAGTTTAGCATTTGTTGCTTTATGGTATTATTTTGTTGGGGTAATGCGCCTGGACTAGTTTTGTTTCTGTTAAAAATTTGTGAAACAATTGATATGTTAGTTTTTTTAATTCCTGTTTGAGGCCATAGCTCTAAGTCTGCCCTTTAAATAGTTTGTCAAGGCCTTGTGAAAGGTAATTCCTTAGACTAAAAGTAATTTCTTCGTACTTAATTTTGAATTTCGGAATAGAGCTTATTAAAACTATCATTATTAATTACAGTATATATTAGCCAGCTTCTAACAAATAAAAAGTATGTGCATCACCAACCATGTTTACCTCTCATTTCATGGGGTGGATTCAGTCATGCTTATATGACCGATCTTATAGGGGTTAAAAGTCAGGCCAGCATTCTTGAAATATAAATATGTATAATATGTATATTAATATGTTCGAATATACGACATTGATCCCGTGGTGTAATTCGACAGTTCTATGAAAGCTGAATACTAATGACCATTTTACACACATTTTACTCGCCAAGTGGTATTCAGAGTATTCAGAGCATAAGAACTCAATTATATTCGAAAAGTAATCTAAAACGATAATAAATATTTTTGTAACATTATATGGGAGGGTATCCGATGGTACTTCGCATTTCTCGTTTATAAAGGTTTTAGATAATAACTTCAAAGTTAAGAATGACTTTTTTAAGAAAAAGTTGTGGATGTGAGAAATATGTGGTTTCAGATCATATAAGAAAAAAAAAGTCGAAAAAGAAAAGGAGGAAGAGAAAAAGAGGTAAAAATTATATACTTGAGAATATACATATAAGGGGTCTAGCTTTGTATAAACTAAAAATTTAATTTTACTAAAAATCAACAAGAAAACTCCATAATTGGTTTGCTAGTACATACATACATACCAACAAGTTGTTTAATTATATTCTATATTTTCATTCATTTCATTTTTGTTTTTATCTGAACACAATACTTTATTATAGTTTTTCTTCTGAAGTTAAAAAAAAAATCTCTAAATTCCACTCTCGCTTACTCATTTCTAGTTATTCATGCCATTGTTTTAGCATGAATTGTTTAGCTTTCTCCGCTCATTTCGAGGTAAATAAAAATTCAACTCCATTAACTCATAAATAACGAAAGCTCTCTTTTGCGCTTTGCATATTTAATTGAAATTATTTTCGGAATGTAAAGTATTTTGTGCTCTGCTTGAGCCACAAGTTTCTATACCTCATTTCTTTGAGCTCGCTTTATGAAGAGATTATTTTTGTGCCACGATCGAAATTTTTAAGATTCACTCATGAACTGCGATAAGTTTGAGCTAAAAAAAATCATAAACTGTAGGTGATGTCATAAAGATTTATGAAAAGCAAAAGTAAATACATATGTCTATGTATATATGTACCAAACTGCTCTTGGGATCATAACTGCGGATTTATGTATACAAGTGGTTTTTTTGGCTGTCCACTTGCTGGCTAGCTTGTGACTGACTTTAGTGGCCTCTTAGGAGTTAGTTTAGTGTTTTTACAAATGAACCGTTCCATCATTGTCACTCAATGTCTTTGGTCGATCACCCGCATTGCCCGAAGACACCATATTATTCATTTTGTGTACTGTACAGAATTTATTTTACCCCCAGGCTAAGCCAAAAACAAAATTATTTTTTTTCGCTCTACCCTAATGAATATGCTGACAAATGTGTTCAACAATCTAGCAAATGGCGCTCTTAAAATTAGTTAAAACCGAAAAAAGCAAAATCCACTGAAAGTATTAAAGGTCAATACAACCCAGGTTTATAAGAGGAGCATGAAAAATGCGCTTAAGCCTGGACTTAAGAGGCTATTTTGAAGGCGAAAATAAAGATTTATATTAATAGATTTGTAAAAATTTATTTTTTTTTTATCAGTCCAGTTCAATTTTGAAAAGATGGCATATTTTTATAAAATCCTATAGAAGTTAAATTATGAAGTTTCTAACAGGATGACATAATTTTAGAATAGTCATCACATATGTTGTGCTCTCAGAAACAGGCATCATATTGCACGGAACTATTGTAATATGTTACATATAGACTTTAGGTCGCTTTTACCATTTTTTTCCAATGTTGAACATGATTCATATCGTGAGTACTAATATTATTATTTAAAGCTAAGCAAATTCATAGGGTTATACGGACGGATGTCAAAGTTAATTGTAGAAGCGCTGTGATACTTTTTTCTGACAGACATTTCTTTTTCAGCTGTCAAGCAGACCTGAGTTCGGCATGCATTTTTGTTATGGGAAAAGTGTCATGGATTATGTGTACCAAGTTGGACAAAAAATACATTATAGGAGAAAGAAAAAGTTATACTGACTACTTTGGTTTTCAATTTATTTTTGAATTCACGCAGTGCTGGAGTTATATTTGAGACTGAATTAATGGATATAGTTAAGGTGTCAGCTATGACAGATCTCCCTTATTTAAGTGAGCAAAAATATTTAATTTAGATTCCAACGAATATTTACGGAAAAATTATAGACACGAGGCTTTCAGAAATGCTTCTCTTTTTCTATCTAAGAATATGTAACCTAGAAATGCCTTGAGCTTGTTTGATTTAAACAGAAACACATGAGAATTATTATAATTTTTAGAGGCTAAAAGGCCTGAAAATACTTGAAAAGAAGAACTTGTTTTTAGGAAAAATAACCCTATTGCATTTTATTAGTTAACCGCAACTCAACTTAAAACACTTTATGCAGCATTTTTAGTAGACAAATGGTTTTTTTTTCACACGCCTATTTTGCATTTCGAATGCACTAAATTTCTGGCATTACATTCATTCACACAAATCAAATTTCCCTTCACTCAATTTCGCACCGATTAATTCTCACATTGAAGTCTATAAAAAGACAAAACAACAACAAAAGCAACAAATATCACGTTAATTGCCTTGAAATGCATTTAAAGATGCTGTTCCCGGCTTATTTCGTCAGGTTGCTGCAGTGAAAATGCAAATGTTGCATGCCACCAACAAGTCAGGCACTTAAAGTGATACGAAAGAGCATTTGCAGCAACGGAAGCTGGCAATGGATAAAGCTGTGTATAATTGCGAATCTTCGTTAATTTCTTCGTCTGCAGATTTGCCTTTTACTTTTCGCCTCTGTCGTTTATGAGACGACTGACGTTTATTGGTGTTTCACTACAATTGTTTTTCCCACATTCACCATTAGTGTTGCGGCTTTTGCTGCTGTTACCATTAAGTACTTGTAATTGCTTTTGGGAATCGATATTACCCTTACAGGTGGTTGTTAAATGAAAGTGAACCTTTATATCATTCTCACTTTTTAATAAATAAAAAATTTTTTGTTTCGAATTGTTGAGATGCCGAAAGCCTCTACGATTTTTATATTTCCATATTCTGTTCATTGGCAATGTAAAAAATCGCAGGCTGTTGATATTTCTAGAAACCCGGTATTATGGCTTTACTATAAATAAAGGATCAATACTTTCATAAGTCATAATATCCGCTGCTATGGTGCTGCCGAAATTTTTTGCAGAAGAGCTAGAAGAAGAGTAATCGCAACAAATAAAATTCTCTAGTTGAATAAGAGTGAGGTTCCATAACTCAACTTATATGTCAGGGAATTTGTGGTGAGATCGAGTGGTACACATTTACAGCAATTCGACAAAGATACTTAGGTAGATAGTCAATATCTAGAACCGTAAAAAAGATAATTGTAAAACGAAGCGCTTAAAAACTCTGTATAAGCAAGAAATGTATATTAGGGACCATGGTGGGATCGAAAAGTTCGGATCTATAAGTAGTAGGTTAAGTAAATAGGTGAATCATGATCGAAAAAATTTAAGTCCGCAGATAAGCATATATGAAAAAATATTCAAAAAATAGTCAAATATTCTCTTCCACAGCGTTAAAAGTCTCGAGCTTATCTGCGTAGACAAGCGATTTCACATAACCCCACAAAATATAGGCCAGAGGTGTTAAATCGCACAATCTTGAAAGCCACAACACAAGCTTAAGACGCGAGATAATGCGCTCACCAAAAGCCTTAAATAAATTGTTTGTTCCAATGAAATCATGAAAAAGTCATTAATCATATGCGCTGGATGGTTGTACGACTTCAATTTTTGCACGAGTTGGATTTTGTAAGCCCGCAAACCAAGTTTCTTCCGCAAAATCGTTCAAGAAGTGGATGGATCAGTTCCAATTGTTGAGCTCGAGCGCGGTTGTTCGATTTGCGGACTCTGCTGGGCGATTATGTCGACCGAATACTGTACCATTACATTGGTAATAAAATTGCACGATTACCAAACGTTGTCCTGGGGTAAGTCTGTTAATGATGAAATGGCGAATAAAACTGAGTAAAAATGAACTAACAGCTGTTAAAAAAATCAACTCTGATAAAGGTAAAGCCTCAATGGAAACCACACGTCTAAAAACCAGTAGGAAGAACTAGCAAACATTTTTTTGTTGGCTGTAAAACGTTGGTTGTGTTAACCAATGTATTGTGGTTAAAAAATTAACAAATTTAATAATGATAACGAGAAGAAAAATTTGTAATGGTGAAATGCGAACACACACATACATAAAATTGCACACATTTAAACGTAAATTTATATAATTTATTCATACACACAAACACACGCACACACAATTCAAATGCAATAACATTGTTAAAGCACAAAAACAACACAAAACATTGAAAAAAGGAAAATATTGGAAAATATTAAAAATCATATTCATGTAAATTAATTAAGTGTAAATACCTAAAAGGTATCCTCTTAACGGGATTAAGCGCGGCTTAACAAATCAATTAAAACGAGTAAGGGGCAAGCGTGTGCGTGTGTGTGTGCTCATTGCTTTTTTAGTGCGTTTTTTATTTTTGTATTTTCAATTACAATTCATTCGCGATAAAAAGTGTGTGTGTGTATTTATTTAACATTTAAAAGCGCTTTCGCTTTGCACGCCAACTTTGTCAAGGATTACGGCAACAATGGCATTTTACAATTCGATTTGCGCCGTCACTCGCTAACAAATTAAATGTAACAATGGGCGAGGATTGAAGAATCGCAGCAGAAGTGGAATAAAAGAAGTTAAAGAAAAAACTAAAAGTGGAAATTAACATACAGGTGGAAAAAATAACAAAAAACACATACACGCATACAAATGCAATTGTCAACTTGTGTGCTGGGAAAGAGTTAAACACGCGGCGGGATAGCATAGCTTGGGATGGCACAGCAGTTTAGCATAACATAACATAAGCATAGTATAACATAACATAGAATAACACAGAATAGCATAAGATAACATAGAACAACTTAACATAACATAGAATATCCATAACATAGAATGTCATAGTATAACATAGAATAGCATAAGATAACACAGAATAACCTAGAATAACTTAACATAACATATAATATCATAACATAACATAGAATATCCATAACACAGAATGTCATAAGATAACATAGAATAACATAGAAAAACATAGAATTACTTAACATAACATAGAATATCATACCATACCATAGAATATTCATAACACAGGATGTCATAAGATAACATAGAACAACATAGAATTACTTAACATAACATAGAATAGAATAACTTAACATATAATAGCTTAACATAACATAGAATATCATAACATAGCATAGCATAGCACAACATAACATAGCATAACATGGCATATCATTTCATAACATATAATAGCATATTACAACATAACATAGCATAGCACAGTTTAGTACGGTACAGCACAGCACGTTAAGTCAACTCGGCGTGCGCAAATCAACCAGCAAGAACAAATCCAGCTCGTTTGAGTGAATGAAATGTTTTAGCGCGAAATAAAGCGCCCGGATCGGTTGTACAATGCTGCCACAGCGACTAACAATGCAAGCGATTATTCATATCAGCGACATGTAACAATACAGCAGTGTAGCTTATGCCGGCAGGTGTGTGGCGAGCAATGAAGAGGAAGAAGAATGAAGACGAAACAAGAAGCAGGGCACAAATGCACCTACGTCCATGTATATAAGGACAAAAGCGTTGTTGCACATACATATGCAGGTGTGTATGTGTTTGTTGTTGTTTTATATTTCTGCTGCCACTAAATGCAAGCGCTCGTATGGCGACCAAGATAAGGCCCCAAGCACGCATACATTTGTGTGTAAGTGTATCTGCAGCAAGTGCTGCTCTGCTGCTTGCAACAAAAGTAGGTTGATGTTACAGCTTTTGCCGCTTTTGTGGCAGCACTTTTCTCTTATTTACATCATGGCCCAAGCCAATATACATTCTGTATATATATATATATTATATATACAGACGTATTTTGTATAGAGTCCAGATAGCAGCTGCTGTTATTGTTGCGATTTTATGCGCGCTCGTTTTTGCAACAAATTGCAATTTATCCACAATTGCAATTTAAGCACACGTAGTATTCACAGACACACTGTCACACGAAATATATATTTTTCCCACATACTGCCAAATCCGTACTTTGAAATATTAATTGACGTACCAACCCTGTAGGAGCAGTTGATGGTATTGCTTAGGAAGGTTCCTTTCGAAGGTATTCCTTATACTTCCGTGTTTTTATACCTAGAGATAGAAATGGAGCGCACCTTAATACCTTATTCGATTCTAAAATATCTTTAAACCCGTCAGCTTACTTTCGTAAAGGGACATGGACAAGAGTTAGGACTAGAAAGCTAGCTAAGCAGCTGGAGCGGCCCACATCTGTGGAGCACTAAGGACAACACAAACAATGAGACTCAATGCCATTCTACAGGTTGTACCTGTAGACATAGCAGGTAGATGATTTGCGGAGGAGGGTGATATTAGACTTAGGGAAGCTGGGTATATAAGGGACCCCGGGCACTGCTTCGATTGCATCCCTTACAATATTTTCTGATAGCCGAGCATCTATATTGGCTTTGAGCTCGCTGAAGTTTCTTTGATATTAGACGTGTATGGGTGTTCGGTCACAATGGAATCGCCGGTGACTGCAAAGTCAATAAGCTTGCTAGAGTGGGCACCCTTAACCCCAATTACATCCGATTGGAAGCGAGTTGGTTTACCGGTGTTTTATTGCGCTCTAGAGCTGGACCGATGAACCGCCAGTGAGCTTGGAAAGTGCTGGTCAATAACCTGAACTTGTGCGACTGAGAGATCCTGGACGGCAATAGGTATTCCGACTGTTCTGACTGGACACTGTCGAATAGGTTCACACGCGGTGCTCTTTGGCGAGCCTAGCAGAGTGGTTGAGATTTATATTAACCGCTTTAACAAAATTGTGATAAGGCCAAAACGCTTCGTCAATCTATGAGGATCTGATGACCCACTTTTAGGAGTTTATATATAACACAAAGAACGACCTACCCTAGCCTATCACCAGAGAGCTCGAGTGGCCTAGCCATGAGAGGAAAGATGAGGTCCACAAAACTTCTGAATTTTACTAACTATTTCCTAGTCTAACTGGTAAAGAATAAAATACTGATATAATTCCACATATGATATATTATACACAATAAAAGATGTCGAATTGTCGAATTTTGTTGAAAATATCGACCAAAATTTTAAAATTTAAAGTCCGTTTTATTTCTGGAGCGAAAGGTTACTGGTGATGAGAAGTGGGTCATTTGCGTCAACTTCAAGCGAAAACGGTCATGGTCGACGGTCTTGCTATATGTTTGATCAGACCTGTACTATCAACAATTGGACTGAGTAAAGGAAGCAATCGCCCAGAAGATGCAAGTTTTGTCGAATAGAAGAGAAATTGTGTTCCATCAGGACAATGCCAGGCCTACACACAGAAATAGTGGTTCGCCAGAAGCTCCGAAAGCTTATTTCAAAGATTTTTATGCAACCACCTTATGGTTCGGATCGCTACTAAGTGCTTGCTACCTCTTACTATCTAATATCTAATTCGCATTAAGGGAATCTTGTAAAAATCGAATGTGCCAGTTTTTTGCCAATATGAACGAAGGTTTCTATGTGAGCGATATTATAAAATTATCTTCAAAATAGCAACATGATATCGAACAAAACGGTGTATACTTGACCTTAATCGGCTCAATCTAACTATGCTAAATAAATCATTCAATTTACTGCAAAAATAATGGATTTACTTTTATAAGACCTTATATATTGAAAATGAATTTTAGATACAAGAAGCCTTAATCGTCGCAGACTCTCCGCGATGGCAGCACCTGTCGATTCTTTGTATAGATACAATCTTGTTTAAACTATGACTCAGTTGCTTACTGCTATGGAGATAGGATGGTACTTGATGTTCCATATCCGCACCTGCTCTCTAAAGCATACTGGATACAACTCTAACTATAGATAGGATCTAGGAGAGTTTTCGAACGGCATTAAATGTTTTATGTTACGCTACTTAGTATTTCTACTTTGATTTGATATCTGGTAAATAAACATTAAAAAGGGTTTCCTACAGGGCCACTTGCATTGTTTAGCCTTATTCGTTGTTCACTGCAATCTTTGTGGTGTCTTTTCAAGACTTTTGAGGTATCATGTAACGAAATTGAAGTTGCTGCTATACTTAACACACTTTGTTTTTGCGCTCGAGAGGCAGTTATGTTACATAAATTGTCTAGGTATACATAATAATATACCATATATTTAGTTATAATAGTATATATATATGATATATGATATGTATGAATGTGGAATTATTTGTCACTTGCAAATTTAAATGACTGTGAAAACATACACACACACATACGTATTTAGCGCTGTAATTTACACTTTGGTCATTAAAATAAAACATTTTCGTAAGCAGCAACTGGAAAATGAGGTGCAAAAAAGTTATTAGCCAGTCCTTGACAGAGGTGTATGTAACTATGTATATATGTGTAATATATATTGTAGTAAATGTGTATGGAAGCGAGCAGCTTATTTAGTGTGACAGTACAAAAACGACAACCTTCAAAAGTTGATTGAAATATTAGAAAAGTACAATGAACAAAAAATGTTTTTGGTTTTTTTATTTCGGCAGAATAATATTATTATGATTGCTGTCGTCAGCAATTATGTGCATCATAAATTTTTATATAGGGTGCAGAAAGAACGTCAAGGTCGTTGAAAAAAATATTAAAAAAATATGAGAACCAGAAGGAAAGCTTGTAATTTGTATTTGATATTTACAATTGTTTTATAATTTCGTGTTTAAAACCCACGAACTACCGTTTGGTAATCACGAACTCAGTGTACTCAAAGCACTAGAATGCGACACTGCTTTATAACTGCTTTAAGATTCATTTTCATTAAATAACACTACATATATGTTGGTAATAAAATATTTCATTTTTGGCGTAGAACTTCCTTTTGCGGAAAGTCTTACGTAAATTTTCGCATCCATTACCGCAACGAAAGTAAAAGTTTTCACGTCAATCACGACAAGCAGAAGTAGCGGCTACACGCATGTTGTATTTAAAACAAAAATGCGTTTGTAAATGACATGGCAAAAAGAAAGAGGAAGCAGCATAAAAAAAAGTACGAAAAATTGGAGTAACTGTCACCAAATGGAATTTCGCTGCCACTGACAGTTCAAATGATCAATGCATGTCACGTACTTAGTTCGGCGTTGTAATTTATGGACCCTCGTATGCCGGAACAAGTTGTTGCAGATTTTTGGTGGTAGGTCATAATAAATATAATATATTTTTCCTCGCCACTGGTCGCCATTGTTTTCATTTTCGAAAAGTACACAATTTGCGACACAGTACGAAAATTTCATTCATAAGTTTTTTTGTTTTGCTTTGTTTCGTAAGAAACTTTCTCAAATAAGGCAACTTGTGTGGTAATTCAAATTATTTGAACTTATCGACAGGCAACGGGACTGTAATGACATATGAGCTTTAGTATGAACCATATAGGGTTACAAGTAAACGTTAGACAAAATTTAGTGGAGCCCATGGAGTCTTAATTACGTCGATCGACAAGTACAAGGGTGACAAAACTATTTTATATAAAAGTCATGCAAACCTTTCAAGTAACGTTATTTTTAACAATGTCTCTTTAAAGATGCTAATCACAATCGTAAGCACTATAGAACTATGTGCGGCCGAACTTAACCTCAATCTTTTGAGCTAAGGTAAAGTATCTTAATTTTTAGGGTTTTGTTCCTTAAGATATATTGACGTTAAGCAATAAAATACACTTATTTTACTATCCATGGAACAAATGTAGTAGTACAGTAAGGTTAGATGAGCCGAGGGTAACTAAAAAATTAAGAAGAAAGTAAAAGGTAGCTGAAAGTGAGTCTTTTACGTGAGAGATTATGAGCCTATGATCTAATTATATCTAACATTGAGGTTATAGCTGATAAAGAAAAAGTGAACATACTTTTTATGTTTAGAAAAAGGGTATATTATAATTATATATTGAAGCATATATAATTATAACCTGAAGCATATTTCATGAAGATACAGCGAAGACACTTTTAATGTCTGGAAAAAAGGTATATATAGAACCTATAGTATATCTTGTGGTGTTCGGAACATTTATTTTACGTGAGGGGATCCCTCGATCTAAATCTAAAATATTGAGGTTATAATTTATGAAGAAGAAATGAAGACACTTTTTATGTCTAGAATATACCCCTTATTTAGAACCTACAGTATGTCTTGTGATGTTTAGATGTTATGATTTAATGATCTATATCGAAAACAAATTTTCTTCAACGTAAGGGGTTAGGATCTATATCTAAATATTGAGGTTATAACTGATGAAAAAGCAGCGAAGACACTTTTTATGTCTAGAAAAGTGTCTATTTTACTAATTTGTAGAACTACTCTCGATTTGACAGTTCTTGATCGAAATCTATGTGTACATAAGTATTTAGATCCGACTCTGTTCTGGATCCGTAGATGCGACTTTTGAGTGAATAGGTTGAGTCTTCGTCCATAATGAAGGGTAACGAATTTCAAGTGTTTGAATACATTCAAATGACTACTACAGCAAAATAAACCATTCCTGGAAAGCTATCTATTAATTTATGTGCTTTTCTCTTTCAAAAAATATACCATGTGTAAAATAGATATAGAAAAAAGTTAAGCGAAAAGAGTAATTTTAAACATTTGGTGCATTTTTTGATTGACAGGCTCATTAAATGGAACATACAGATGAAAACCGCAACCCTTACATATTAGAAGAGCTAAACAATGCCTGCTTAATTAAGAGAGCGAGGGAGAAGTGCTGTGTAAAGCTTGAATTTTACTAAACCATTCAAGGTCGTTGAGAATATGAACACGCTTTCTTTTAGGTCATAAATGCTTAAGCAAATGTGAGCAATAAACCGGTTTTAAGAATAACAAAAAAAAAACACAGGGAGAAGCACGAGCGATATCGTAAAAAATCACCACAAAACGAAAAATTATGTAATCCAATTATTTACAGGCAATTAAAACGATTATCCGATAATACCAAACACAGATGTTCAATAAGCGAGGAAGAGGAAGAGGAAAAGAGAGAACAAAGAACTCGAATGTAGATTGTGCTGACATGTGATGTGATAACGGAAGTGGCAATTTAATCAGTTCAACAACACAAAACACTTGACGGCACTTCAAAATGTATTATCTGATCTGGAGTAGGAGTAACGAAGATGAAGCGGTTAATCGCTCAAGAGAGCGCGGAGAGCAATCGTTACGAATCACATTAAGCGTTAAACCGTTATGATAGGAACTGATTAACATGATAATAAAACTGAGCAAATTGGAACAGTTGCAATCAGTCAAGGGTGCGAAAGGGTGCTTTAGTGGTTGGAATTTTCATGATCTACTTCGCATATGAATGAGCGCACATGGAAAAATATAACGACTAAAAGGGGAGGCAGTAAGAGGTGTGGCATATATAAACATTACGTATGTATATAAATAATAAACAGCTCTTTACATTACAGGCAGAAAATAACGGAGGAAAAAACATAAAATAATGTAAAGCGAAAAATAACCAACAAAAACAAAAAAAAAGCGGACAAGGACAGCAGTAATGTTGGCATGCAACACATGAAATATGAATTTGAGCACAAACTCTTCTCGTACATAACCTACATAAATGACATTCGGCTGGCAAGCACGACAATGAATGCAATGATCCGAAGTCAACGAATGTCCGCAAATTGCTGAACAAATAGTGATGAGCATTATATACAAACTTACAACAGCAACAAAAAGAGTTATAAATGAAGCATAAAGCAAAAAGAAATGAGAATAAAAATCGAATTACAAACTAAAACAACAAACAACCACCTCAATTGCAATTTCAAGTGTCATTCTTCATTCTGTATGCACAGAGAAGGGCGGCATGACCATCGCTGCTGATGATAATGACGTTGACTTTTGATCATTATCTGGTTGGCAGCAGTTGATATGCAATATTTATGTGCATACATAAGTATGTGGTGTGGCAAGCAGACAACCTGATAATGTCGCTTGACTATATACAATGCGCGGTGCAGTCGGAAGAAAGGAGGATAGAAGCAATTTCGAATTTTCAACGGTTATGCAATTTTGTGGTTGATAGCAGCAATGTGCACATATTGAGTTTACCTACATATACATATACTTATGTACGAATATAATTATGTAGGACAAACATTTTAGCATGGTAGTGCGGGGTGTGCGGGGAACAATTTTGTGGCAAAGTGTTAAAAAAGAATATGAGAGATTAATTATAACTTATGATGAGTAAATGAAACCTGGATGACATACAATATTTAGTAGACTATATGTATGCAGAAAAGGTTAATTTACAAGTCTAAAAACTTATTAGAATAAAAACTTTTAATTGTGATTCAAAGTAAAGTTATCAATTAGGGACTCACGGTGAGCTTTCTGTTAATTAAATATGAAGAGAGAAGGTATGAAGACTCCACCGTAGTTCGAAAAAGTTCTACCAAAAGTATTCTCAGCTGCAGTTAAGAAATACAGCTATAGATCTTGGCTATATATCAAGCATGAGAGAAGTTCGAAAAACTAATTAACCAAGTTTTTATAGAAAAATATTGATTTTTATACCAACCGCTAGTTGTTCCGCCAACTAGGCACAAGAACACTAATTTTCATAAGAAAAAAATATCATTTTCTAAATATGATCTTGTCTAGGCTTCGAAGGATCCAATTCGTTGCAGGAAATATAATATGATTTTTTTCATACTATCGGTTTTATCGATCAAACGACGTTACCGCAACTAACGTTGGTGCTTGTTATCGAAACAAGGAATGGCGATATACATATGTCCGTTTGTAAATGTGCTGGAAATACTAACTATTTCTGAAAATTAAAAGCATCTTTTGCTTTGGAAGACAAAAGCTTTAAAGAACAAATTATTTATAAATTCACTTTTTATATTAAGTTGTGAATGACAGGTTTCAGTGAGTTTGAGTGACACAGTAGCTAATGAAAAAACTAGAAAGAAGCGCAACAGATGACATGACAGAATTAGCCATATTAACGATTGCACGATACAATTTAAACACAATTTTTTGTTCATTTTTAATAAGTCTCTCGAGTTGTTATTTGACGATTTTCATCGATCAACACCTTATTTTATCCACATGACTTAGGCAGGGTAGGGTGGCTAACAAAAAAATCTATCACTTTAGGGATGTATTATTTTGTTACTTTATACTACGAACGACTATAGGATAAAGGTGTCATACGACGTTTGTGCAAAAAATATTCCGAATTCTATATTTTTTAAGAAAGTGTTTATTTATTCATGAATATCTATATTGTCCCCTTCAAAGTAATTACCACTAGATATAATGCATCTACGCTATTAGGTAAGTAGATATCGGCGAAGATGCAAAACACGTAGACCGCGAACAAACTTCGTATTTGGCCGAAAACAACACATTAATGCTGCCGCAGCCACCGTATTTCACAGACCCTGTGACTTTTTTTGTTTCCAAAACTGAAGAGGCCCATCAAAGGATGACGCTAGGCTCCGATTGAGAAGATAAAAACTGCATTGAAGGAGGATAAGATCAAAAAAAATTAATTTTTTAAGTGCTTCGAGGATTCGAAAAAACGCTGGATACAAGATATCTTCACGAAATCGCACGCACAGAGTATTGCCAAAGGTAACGCTATAATTTCGGAACATGTTGTTTAGAACGAGCCACTATAGTATATAGCTATAGCCATATAAATTGTCTGATCAAAGTCCAGATACAGTTTTTTATATCCTTTTATGCTATAAGAACAAGTGCATTACCGAAATTACCGAACTGGTTATGAGGTAACTCAAGAAAATGAGTTATGAGCCACAAAACCCAATTACAGCTATTATAAAAATCTGAACGTCACTTACCCCTCAGCACCAACAGCACACTTTACGATCCCGCCATCTGTCGTTGATTGCGAAGTTGTATCACCCGAGGTTGAAATGACGACAACATTGTTGACAGCAATACACGGCGGCGCAACACTGCAACTCACCGTATCACCACAAATTTCCGTTGGTCGTAAATACCACTTGGTTTGTGAACCGCTGCTAGCATAATAATCCGTTGCAACATATTTTTCACGCGCTGGCGGCACATTGTCCGCTCCAACGGCGACAACAGTTGCTAGAATTTCTTTAACATTGTCTTTAAAACTGGCAACATTTGCCACATGCTCCGTATCACTTGTGGTTGTGAGCTCTAAAACAGTTACTGGTAATGTGTCTTCCAGCGCTGTTGTTGTTGTATCGAATTCATTTACCGAAGCGCGTCCACTATCGGTTGCGGGAATATCCTGTAGCTGAAACGATTTCTGCTGTTGCTCTTGCTGTTGTTGTTTCTCTTGTTCTTGTTGTTCTAGCTGTTTTTCGTGTAACTGTTGCTGTGTGCTGGTAATTAGTATTGGACACGCCTGCTGCGACTCGTCGCACGCACAAATGCCGTTAGCAACAATGCTGCCGCCACCCACTTGGATTACATTGACGACGTTACTGCGCACGTTGGTGTTATTACTGATGTTGTTGTTGGTGTTGCTGGTATTTTCGGGCTGTGTGGTTGTGTCCTTGTTGGAGCTCGGTTGTATTGTTGTAGACATTTTATTTGCGAATGTTGCGTGTTGCTATCAGAACCTATTGTTGTAGTAGTTATTGTTGTTGCTTTGGAAGCGATTTTTGCTATCCTTGCGTTTGTTTTAACCAGTGTGTTAACTTAATTTTCTTGCACAACAACAAATATGCATACAAATTTATTTACAGCAATGTTGCACCACGAACCTCAAGACGCGCCGCAGCGAATTGGTGGGCGGGGGTAGTTTATTTTCGCAAAAAGCTGTGCAGGTGGGTGCAGCAGAGAGGGTTGCAGCTGTGTAGATAAAATTTTGTTTTGCAATCTATTGATTTTGCAACACTTCACAGGATTGTGCAACAGAATGTTGCAACACTAACCACAAATTTTATGAAAACTTATTTTTGTTGTTGTGGTACAAGCAGTAAACACACGCACGCACTTATGTGCGGACACAAGTAGAGGCGACCTCACAAGTCACTGAGCGCTTTGACATTGCCGCTGGGGGTGGGGGAAGTAGGAGCGATTATTTGTATACACAATGGCAGTGTTGTACCAGCTAGGGACGTTGGTCATTAAAAACTGTTATGTAAATATTTATAAATACTTTTTATTAAAACTTTGTTTTTTTTCTCACAACTTTTTTTCAAAAATTTATTTCACAAAAATTTTATAAAATTATTTTCAAAATTTTTTTTCAATTTTTTTGTTATTTAAATTTTTTTTTAAATTTGTTGTAAATTTTTTTTTATATATTTAAAGTTTTTTCTTTTTCAAAAATCACTCTTTCCTTTAATTGACTTTGTTGTTCCGATTGGATTTAACACATAATTTCACATTTACTACATATTTGTTTGCTAAAAGCAGAATTCAATTATTTTTTCACACGCGTCTGCAGCGCTGCGCTGGCGGCCGGGTTGCTGGCACAAACGGTTTGCCCAAAAATTCTGTCGCGTTCTTTTGTTCAACTTCGTCGCTAATACAAAGTGCTCCTTTTATTGTAAGTATCACACACTACAAATCACACGGAGGACAGATTTCATTTTATTTGAATTTATATCTGAGACACTTTGCACTTTTTTCACTCTTTTTTCCACAGCTAAATAGCAAATAATTGCAAAGAAATATTTAACCGCTAACCACCGCGCAATCGACTCGAGCGTCATATGTTAAAAACAACAAGAAACAAACTGCAAAACACAGCAAAAGTTTATATCTATGCAGGCGCCAATGCAACATGTTGCAGGCAACATGCTGCCCGAACGTGTTCGACGCGCCCACAGTGCCCAAAGCCTACGCTGATTGTGTGCAGAAAATCCACAAACAACATAAGCGCACACAGATCTGCCGATGCATTTGTTTATACACGATGCTGTTCGGCTGCTCGCCAAACACACAAGTAAATAACAAACAAACAAAATTCACGAAGCGTGCTTTACTTTGCTTGTTGTTGCGTACAAAAGTTGCCGGGCGCTGCGCTGTGCGGTTCGAAGCTTGTCGGCGTTTTGTGTTTGTGGATTGCATGCGCCACCTCCCTTCGTATGGGGGGGGGGGGGGGCGCCCGTTACACAGTACCTTCATACAATCCACAAATTTAGCATCGAACTTGTTGGAACAATTTTGAGCTTATTTTTGCGTGTTGTTGTTATATTGTACGTGTGTGTGTTCGTAAAGGTGTTACATTGCGTTGCGCGCCTATAAGTATGCAAAGAAAATTCTAACGCTCGTAGGCGGATGAGGTGAATACAGTGAAGGCAAATTGAATAAGATTTTTGACAATTATGATAATAATTTAAATATTTAAGAAAATGTATGTATGTATAAGTTAGTTAAGAGTTAAGAAAGAAAAGTTATAGAATTTGTATAGAAATGTATGAACAAATTTTTTCAAAACCAGTTAAATTATTTTCAAAGTTAAAGTACCTTCATTTAAAAAAAATAGTAATACGTAAATAAAATATAATAATCAACTATATTATTATTATAAAAACAATTTTATTAAATTCAATTAAAAAATTTTAAGTTAATTTTGAGCAAAAACTAAATAATTTGTTATAAAAAAATTATTAAACACCTTTTTTTAATTAAGTTGATTCAAATGAAATACATAAAGAATCATTTAATTTTTTAAGAATTAAACTGGTATAAAAAAATGGTATAAAAAGTTCTTTATTTTGATTTTAGTTGATCAGTTTATATGGCAGCTATACGCTATAGTGGTCCGATCTGTACAATATCGGAGATTGTAACGATGTCTTGGACAATAATCTATGCCAAATTTTGTGGGAACATATCGTCAAGCTAAAAAGTTTTTCTAACAATACTTGATTTCAAACGATCAATTTGTATGACAGTTATATGCTTTAGTACTCCGATCTGCATAATTTGTTCGGAGATTGTAGCGTTGATTTGGGAAATATTCTGTGCCGAATTTTATTAAGATATCTTGTCAAATAAAAAAGTTGTCCAGACAAGTACTTTATTTTGATCAGTCAGTCAGTTTGTGTGGCAGCTATATGTATCTTATAGTGTTCCTATATCGGCGGTTTCAACCAATAAGAAACTTTTTAGGAAGGAAAGGACGTGTAGCTCGTCACGCTGATCATTTATATAATATATACATATACCTTAGAGGATCTACGACGTTTCCTTCTGTGTTTAAAAGCTTTGTGGGAATCTTAATATACCCT
Organism: Bactrocera oleae; assembly: GCF_042242935.1. Classification (NCBI taxonomy): domain Eukaryota; kingdom Metazoa; phylum Arthropoda; class Insecta; order Diptera; family Tephritidae; genus Bactrocera; species Bactrocera oleae. Next base: position 58,718,565 of record NC_091540.1, on the reverse strand, counting down.
GTTCAGGGTTGAAATATAAATCTGACTAATCTAATCTAACTAATCTCAAAAAATATTTTGTTTTTCAAAAAGCAATGGTGTTGAGTTAACCAATAAGTTGTCACCCTCTTTTCGAGCAGAAACTTAACATGAGAAAAGTTATGCTGCGAAAGGTGGACTAAGTACAAGTTTGGATTTATTATATAGTACATGTCCTTAACTCAAACTGCATACCTAACTTCCTTTTGTTCATTTATCTTTATAATAATTTTCTCAGCGTCCATATGTAAAATCATTGAGATTGAGAGATCCGCCCTTTGAAAACGCAAAACTAACTGAAGAACAGATACTTTTTGCTGTCTTCTAAGTACGTCCTTGGTAGTATATAAATCCGGGTGCATTCCGGTTACATAGGCTCTACTGCCAAGTTAACGGTATTGCAATTCTTTTATTAAAAGTTATAAATTTAGTTTTATAATTGGAGAATTGTTTATAAATAAAATTCATCATAATGAGGAATTCCTTTATGTCTTCTATAATTCAGTTTAACAAGAGTGCTGCTGCTTTAAAAAAATTATATCCACTTGAGAATTTCAAAAAATATTTATTTTATTTTTATTAAGATATACGTATATCGAACGTTCGTATATTTCAGTATGTTCTCCGAAAATTTGAAGTTGATCCGGCAAATTGTATCGGAGATATGAGATTTGTATGAATTTATTAATTTAGTGTGATCGGTTACACAAACTTTAAACGCCTTTTTCTCGAAACGCGAAAAATTACTCCGAACCCTCTGGGCCAATCGACAAATTTTTACATGACTTCTTAGATATATTGGGAAAGAAATAAGACTTTTGATATTAATTTCGATTTTTTTTTAATTTCTACTCTGTTACACTTCAGTTTTTTTCACCAAAAACTACTCCTTTTGGAAGCCGACATTTTGCCTTAAACCAAAATTTTACTGAGTCCCTCCAACATTACCTGTATTCAGCTATAATAGTAATTATTATTTTTTTTTTGAATTTTGAATTTGAGCTAATTTTAAGCCGAAAAATCTTCAGCACCGCCATACATCTTTTCCTGCTGGAGATCTGCTACGGGATTCAAGAGAATCTAAATTTTTACAAAATCATTATTATTAAAGTACATTAATTTATTTAAATGTGGTTTCTCATTTATTTATTAAATAAAATGCTTCTTCAAAAGGAATTGACAAAAACACGCGTTTTTTCCGACTTGCAAGTGGATATAACCACTTAACGATTGAGTTGGTACTTGTAATTTGTAGCCTGTTTCGTTCTTTTGAGAGTTTTTCTATAAATTTCGTGGTGTATCTTATTTCGTTCGGATTGCAATTGATCATTGTCAAATTGCGAAATTTTAGCTTCGGGACGGAGTGTTGCCTTTGAATTACGCAGAAAAAATCAAAGAGTCGTTGACTTAATAAAGTACCCTCGTATACGAAGTTTTTAGTTTTCAATCAACATCGCTAATTAATTCTGTAAAAAAACCACAAAACATCTGGGTATATATATTAACAACAACTCGTGTAATTTAAAATCTATGAAAGTGTTGTGCAGCATTTCATTCTAAAGTGAACCAGCAAAGTAAAATGTTCTAAAAGACTAAATTCTACAAATAATACGACAAAAATACTAATAATACTTGTAATAACATCAAAACTTCACAAACCAACAACAAGCACTAACTTTCCCATGTCGTTAATTAGAGCTGTAATTTTAGTAACGGCTTTGTTCGCGTTTGAAACAAATGAATTTGTACAAGAGAGATGGTGGCTTTCATATTTGCCGCCGAGTCATTTAAAATTTTACGAGGCCGCTATGAAGTCGGGCTTGAATAATACATTTACAGTTGTAAATACAAATTCCGCAACAACGAAGCCGGCTGTGGCTGTAACGATTAGTACTCCAAAAGTCACCGTCCTGGCAAATGCAACCGGTAAAGTAAAGAATTTAAAAAAATACTAAAATGCTTTTCGAGAGCTTTAAAGTTGTATCCCTATTTCACACTTATAGAGCTCGCAATGGCTGCAGCCCTAACAACTTCCACTCCAAACATTGCTACCACTTTGCGTCCATCGGAAAGTCAGCTAATTGCAGATCCTCTAAATAATTTGGAAGCACTGACATCCTCAACTGGGAATAACTACATTTTTAACTATTTTTTCTTTAGAAATGATTCCGTTAAGACAAGCACTGAGAACGCACCGATTGATAAAGAAGCTACAGACGCTAATGTGGAAAATGATATAAAATACAGGTTAGTATTTATAGAACATTAATTTTCTTCAATGTCTGGTGGTGTTTAGTACAAATTTTTAGCAAAAAGTTAAATCAAGGTGGTCCAAAATTTACAATAAATCGGACTTCACACTAGCACTAAGTATAACTTTGAAGAGAACATCAGAGAGCATACAAGGATGACCACTAGAGTGTATAAGCCTTTCAACCTTACATATATATAATTTCTAAGTACTCATCGATTCACTGAGCTTTTAACTGTTTTGCCGTAGTTCTATTGATATGACTTTATAATCTGGGGGTCGTAATTCAAACATCGCAATTGAAATGCAAACCGATTATTTCAATATTTCGGCAATACTAATTTTCGGATTCTTGGTAAATTAAGCCAATTGTCACTTCTATTATTGAATTTAGACTCAATACCGAAGGACGCTCTTATACAGAAAGATGGTCTGAGCGTGAAAGTATGAAAAGATCGATAACGTCTCTTAAAACTGATTAGTTCCAAAATTATACCACAACTTTTGTTCACAAAGTTATTCCAAGTTGGTATTCATTACTGTGGAACATGGACAAACGAATCTCTTTTCCTAAAAAAACAGGAACTCGCAGGACATATCAAACAACGTTTGAAAGATCAGTACATTTTTGCAACGAATGATTGCTGAAAGGGAGGATGCATGGTCGACTGAGAGTCGAGAGGCCGATCAGTATATGGCCTAGGCTCTTCCGTGAACTATTCGCAAAAAGAAGCGTTACGTCAATAAGATAATAGGTTGACCGCCTGTTATATGAATGTCTATAAATATCTATGATCTTTTATAGATTGTTAAAGCTATCTGAGACAAACTCCGGTTTATTCTGACTTATTTATTCGCGTTCTTTCGGATTTGCTAGAAAAAGAGTTATCCTTTCCAATTTGCATTTAATTATAAACAAAGTTTTTAACTCCTCTCCATTTTTCAGGATCCAACCGGACTGTGCCAACGTTAACAATTCCGGTGTCTACTTGGTACGTGTGGAATTATATAGTCAACGTCCTTTCATGATCTATTGTCAAGTTATGGATGATGATAAGCACGGTTGGTTGGTAATACAACAACGTGACTTCGATGATCCGCTCATCGACTTCAATCGCAGCTGGGCGGATTATCGCGCAGGTTTCGGTGTAATGGATGGCAGTTATTGGTTGGGTCTGGAGAAGATTTGGGCCATTACACACAGCATGTTGCATGAGATGACCATTTTGCTGTTAGATTTTAATAACAACTTTCGTTGGTATCGCTACAGCCTCTTCAGCATTGCGGATGAAGAACAAAACTACACTATGAATTTGTTGGGCTTAAAAGGTGGAACGGCAGGTGATAGTTTGAAAGATAGCAAGGGACAAAAGTTTAGCACATACGACAGGGATAATGAGGGGAAGTGTGCGCAGAAAATGCGAGCTGGTTGGTGGTATAAGGATTGTGAAATCGGGTGCGTGATTGCTTATCATTTATTTTATTAAACCTCGATTGAAATGCGAAATTTTTTTTCTTTTAGAAATCTTAACAGTCCGTTCTCTAAGCAAATGACGGAAAGCTATGACGGTGTTATGTGGCCGACATTTCATATGGATAAACCTTTAAGTACTGTAAAAATACTGGTGCGTGCAAAGAAATATGATGAGAATTAGACTATAAAGAATTAAAGGGTTAAGAAAAATTATTTTCAAGTTATTTTGATGGTGTTTCATAATAAATGATTCGTTTAAGAGGAGAAAAAGGACCAAATTAAAAATATTATTTCAACGTGCGAGGGACAAACTCAGAAGAGTTAAAATTTAATAGAGCTTTAAGCTGTCACTAGCTTAGTACCTCGGTCACTTTCTAAGCCGAACTTATATCCACGTACTCTTTATGACAACCAAGAGTTCTGATTAATATCCTTGGGCCAGTGTGAGATATTTGTGAGAACTTCGATGGCAAGAAATCCCTTACTCAAACCTCGAACTGGCGGAGCCGAAAAGAAGTGGGGAGAAATAGAAAAATATAGCTCACTCATACATACTGTTATACTTCTGACAGACCTGTATGCTAAATTTCTGAATTTAGGCAAGATATTTATAACAGTATCTGTCGAAAGGTTACGACAAAATCCGTATCACATGAAAAAGGGTCATAGCTTTTAATAGGTTTATTGAGTGCCTCCCTTTCACTATGTCTCTGTCTCTCTCCAACGAAAATGACGAGTAAGGTGGTCTCTCTTTCACTCTATCACAAAACACATCTCAACGGAAGCACAAACATAAGTCAGAGTTTTAAACAGACAACAAAATAGTTAAGAATGCTCGAAGTTCTCGAAGAAAAACTGAACTAATTTCGAAAGATTAATCAGGTAATAATCGTTTCAAACAAATTATTTTTACGGATTTCTGACCACTCTCAGGTGAATGGCAGTCAAAAACTTCACACACTTTTACACAAGGCGCCGTCCCTTGATTTGCTTTGAACTGAGTAGGCAATTGAAAAGTGCTCTCTCAAAGAACCAATACCAAACTATATAAATCGCTTATTATTAGTAGTATTAGTAATCGTCCCCTGGTAGTAATTTTGGAAGAACGAAAGAGTAACTTGATATCATGAAGATAGCTAGAGCTCTAGAGAATCTAAGTCTAGTAACATATACTGACGAGGTAAGGTGGTTTAAAATAATAATTTCAAGAAATTCATATCGGTTCTCCAAACTTTTCAGAAACTTTTGTGCAGCCTAAAAATGAAATAGTTTCAATCAAAAAATTTCAACGTATTGAAGTCAGATTAAAATCTTCGTCAAAGCTTTAATGGCGGTGGACATATTTGCTTGAAAAGTTCATTGTCTCACTGAGCCACACTCAGCACAGCACAACACAACAATTAACGAATTGAAAGCAACCCGCTTGCTCTTGTTGTTGTTATGCTCGTAGAATTGTCAAATACTCTGCTGCGGAAAACGCAATTGGCGAGCGAAGCTTTACGACGCTTTGTGTTTCTATTTTGCCTAATGGGTATACATTTCATTTTCACCAACGACGAGACAAAACAAACACGAGAAAAAGGACGACAGCGAATATGCAGAGAGGAAGGTAAATCGTGTGTGTACATGTGACAGTCCATATAAAGAGGTCTTTTTTTACATGCTGCCTCCCCTCTGCCCACATGCAAGTAGGTCGTTTGAGTCGATGCTGCAAATTGCAATGGCTGAAAAATGTAGGTAGCAGTGGTAGCAGTATCCTGGGGCAGCAAAGCGATCAGGCAGCTAGCCGTTAAGCGACGAGTTAAAGTTGTAGTGCTTTCGAATGAAAATCGTTTCGAGTTGTTTACCTGGAAGATAACGGCAAAAGTGGGCGTAGAGTGGCCCTGGAAACTGCAATTATATGATTGCTTTAGTGGGCTCATACTTCTGTGTAGATATATATATATATATATGTATATAATAGGGTGGTGCGAAACATATTTTGTTTTTGCGAAGCCTGAGGGTAAAATTTGTAGATTATAAAAAAGAAAAATTTTTGGAAACAAAAAAAATTTTTTTTAACATCTAGAGGCGGCTCACTCACTTTTTAAGTAAATTTCGAGTAAAAATTTTTATTTCAAAAGTTATCAACTTAAAAAAAATGTTTGTGGTCATTATTGGAGTTTAAACAAAAAGTCTTAAACGACTACATGCATTTCTTAAGCGTTAAAATAAAATTTGAGTCAAAAATCGTCATATTCGGTAGTTTTATTCTAACCAAAAAACTAGTTTTTTTGAGAAAAAAAAATACTTTAACTCGATATTTACTTTAAAAGTGAGTGAGCCGCCTATAGATGTTTCCAAAAATTTTCTTTTTTATAATCTACAAATTTTACCCACAGGCTAAGCAAAAAAAATTTTGTTTTCGCTCCATCCTAATATACATATATATATAATGTATATATAAACTTATATGTCGACGTTATGCGTCAGTGCTCAAAGTTTGCGCATTCGCATGCACAGAGTTGCATGTCTGCGTGCTTGAATATGGACAAGTTGGATAGTTTGTTAAATTGTGGGTAAAAGGGCGGATAGTATACGAGCAAATTTTTGAGTTAACATTGCTTTTCGATGGCAGCAAGGAAGGATGGATGTTTGAAAAGGAAACTATAAAAAGTATTTAGAGTCTAAAAGTTATCTACAAAGCATAAGAATTGATAAATTTATATATATGTCTTTTCTTACACAAACCATCGTCTGTTTGCCCGAAATCCGTTTAGACTTCATACATTTTTACAAAGAAAATATAATTGGTAACTGAATTCTGAATGTTATTCTTAAGAACTTGTTAGCCAATCTATAGAGTGCTAGAGAGCTTGAAGAAAAAAAAAATTAAAAGTTGTAAGCACAATCTTACACAATTTAGATCTTACTAAAGCTCAGAACTACATAAATTAAGATTTCGATTTACATTTTTGGTAGAGTTTTATAAATTAATGTTTTGCGGGGTTTATGGGCAGAAACCGCTTTAAAATAACTATTGATCTACACCTAGAAAATCACGTCTAAGATAAATAAAAAATAAATTTTCTGAGAGAAGGACAATAATTTGGATTCCTAAAAATTTCGCTGTGAGTGTGTAGTATATAATATATACATATGTATGTATATTTAGCGAAGTACATTGTAGGCTAAATACGAATGGCCTTTACCTCTGCACACGTGTCTGTGCATCAGAGAGATCTACCAATGTTACTCTATCAAGGCTGCCAAGGACTTCTCCAAAGAAATGGCATCAAACTTTAGAAAAACATCAACCCACTTACATACATACACATGCACATTCCACCATATGTAACGGTATCGTTGTAACTATTTTTCTGCCAACTTTTGTGGCAACTAAATTTAAGTAACAGTGGGCTATAAAACATTACCGACGCCACACGACCACAATGAATTGCAAGCTCTCAAGGATACCGAAGCAGGCTGTGAGAAGAAGGAAGAAGTAGCAGCCTATTGCTGCTGCAGAGTAACAGGAAGGTTAGCTCGACTGCCGACTGTTGTCTTCATCAGAACTGTTTCCTTTTGCCACGTTCCATTTTAATATTTTTCTAACTTTCAAATTTTTTTTGTGATTTTCGTTATTGTTGTTTTTTTCATTCATATATATTGCATTTGCTAAATGACCAACGGAGTGAGTAAGAAGTGCGGCGGTGTGGAGTAATTTTGTTCGAAATTGCATTGCTTAGCAGCAGTAGCAGCTTTCGCTGTTGTTGTTGTTGCCTCATTTGCACATAAATTGTACTTTTCATTTAGTTTTTACTTCAGTATGTTTCAAGTGTAACCTTTTTAGCTGTGCAGTTTGGCAAATTTCAGATTTTCAGATTTACACTTGTTAGTTAGTTATATTAGTTGCCATATTCTATTTGTGGTTATTGTTGTTGTGAAGGGTTTGATTATGCATGCAATTATTTTTGTACATGACCTCGAACTAATATCATTGTTGTTTGCATTTTTCTTATAAAAGAGTTTTTTTTTTATGGAAATTCAAAGAACTATTTTTAACTAGAGTTGCCATATATTAAAAAAATATTTAAACTCATTGCAATAAATATATATTGTACTTCTAGAAAAAATTTAATACAGCACATTTCAATGTACATAAACAAGTATTTATTTTTTAGTGCTGCCAATTAATTTGTATGCAAATATTTTTGATAAATTCCTTTGTACAAAGTTTTATTATTGGAAATATCACAATTTGTATTGCACAAATATGAATTGTAAAAAAGACAGAATTATATTTTGGACTAAGGTTGCCATATTTTGAAAACAATTTTGTCTCAATAAAATAAAAAATTTATGGTGCTGCTGTAAAAAAGATTAAGCAGATAACTAAATAAATAAATAATTTGACATATATACAATACTTTTTTTTGGGTTGCCAACTAATTTGTATGGTAATACTTTTGAAAACTTTTTTATTCAAAGTTATTCAATAGTTGAAAATATCACAATTTGTATTAGAATAATTTTATATTAACGAAGTAAGAATGTCATTTTAGACCAGGGTTGCCACATTTTGAAAAATAAAATTAATCTCAATGAAATACGAATATATGGTGCTTCTGTAAAGGCTGTTGAAACAGCAGATTGCTATATAAATATCGTATATAATTTTTTTGGGGTTGCCAATAATTTGCATACAAAAAAGTATTTCTGATAAATTTTTCTGTTCAAAGTTTTGTTAGAAAGATCAAACATTCTATTAAATCACACCTTATATTTAAAAGTAAGTGTACAATTTGGACTAGGATTGCCATATTTTTAAGGGGAAAAAATATAATATATAGATCTGGTTAAAGCCCAAGAACTTTCAAATTGTTTGATTGGGTAATGCTGAGCATTCACATGTGTCTCCTCACCATAGTTGTGACAGATGTTGCACGCAAAGAAAGCAATCAGAGAACGTATATCATATGATATATCATATCAAATGATATAAATGATCACATACACACATATAAAATGATATATCATATCATATGATATACGTTCTCTGGTACTACTTGTTATTTTCTTGCCAAACGAAATTATTGCTGGAAGCATATAAACTGTCAATTTTTCTACCAAAAGTTGTAGTCAAATAAACAAAATGGGCATTTCGTCGAAGGAAAATTGTCACTTCTGTGACTTTGCGGCAGAGTTGTCTGATCCATTACTCCTTGCAAGAAGAAAATTCATTGTTTTTGGAATAGACTATATAAAAAGGCAGTAATGTTCTTCATTGTTGCCTCAAGTACATTGCTAGGGTTCATTAAGGCACTGTGAATTAGGCTTTGTATAGGTATATATACCCTTAACAGGGACTATTAATTTTGCCACGAAGTTTGTAATATCAACATGAAAACGTCGGAGATTCTATGAAATATATAGGTTGGCCGTTATTTCCCTTCGGCTCTTTTGAATTTCGCGGCTATGTACAAAGCGCTACAGAGCTCGTATCTGGCAACACTATACATAATTTGAAAGGTCTTGATATAACCTACAAAACAACGCTATGCATGATTAGTTTGGATATTGCGTTCAACAGTTATAGACGTGTAAACATGGATTTCACTAACGCCGAAATTCGCGCTATTTTAAAGTTTTCCTTCGTTAAAGGCAAATCCGCTAGAGAAACGTTCCGTGAGATTAATGGTGTTTTGGGGGATGGTACTTTATCACTTCGAACCTCGGAGGAATGGTTTCGACGATTCAGAGCCGGTGAAAACGACACCATGGATAAGCCAGCCGGCGGAAGACCTGTGACGACAAATACCGATCAAATCATGGAATACATCGAGTTAGACCGGCATATGGCATCTCGTGACATCACCCAGGAGATGGGAGTTAGTCACCAAACCATTTTGAACCATCTGCAGAAGGCTGGAAAAAAAACCTTCTGGACCGAATCAACGCCTGCGATATGCTGCTGAAACGGAACGAACTCGTCCCATTCTTGAAGCGGATGGTGACTGGCGACGAAAAATGGATCACATACGACAATATCAAGCGAAAACGGTCGTGGTCGAAGGCCGGTGAATCGTCCCAAACAGTGACCAAGCCGGGATTGACGGCCAGGAAGGTTTTGCTGTGTGTTTGGTGGGATTGGAAGGGAATCATCCACTATGAGCTGCTCCCATATGGCCAGACGCTTAATTCTACCATCTATTGCGAACAACTGGACCGCTTGAAGCAGGCGATCGACCAGAAGCGTCCAGAATTGGCCAACAGGAAGGGTGTAGTGTTCCACCAGGACAACGCCAGACCACACACTTCGTTGATGACTCGTCAGAAGCTACGGGAGCTCAGATGGGAGGTTTTATCGCATCCACCATATAGCCCGGACGTAGCGCCAAGTGATTACCACCTGTTCCTGTCCATTGCGAATGCCCTTGGTGGTGTGAAGTTGAACTCAAAAGAAGCTTGTGAAAAGTGGCTGTCCGAATTCTTCGCAAATAAGGAGGGGTGCTTCTACGAGGAAGATATTATGAAGTTGCCGTCTAGATGGAAACAGATCATCGAACAAAACGGCGTATATTTTAACTAAATCCGATCACTGTAACACTTTTTATAAAGCATTGAATGAAGAGCAAAAAAGCGGAAGGGAAATAACGGCCAACCTTTATACACGAGTAAATGATCAGCATGTCCTTCTGCATGAGATATCTTTACAAAATTTTGAATGGATTATTGTTCAAGGCAACGGTGCAATCTACGAAGATATTGTTCAGATCGAACCACTAAATCATAAAGCTGCCTTACAAACTCAGCAATCAAAATAAGGTTCTTATATGGAATATTTCCTATTTGTGAAGGGTGTTTTAACTTCGGTAGAAACGATGATGAAAAGACTCTGAAAAATAAATGTATGTACATATGTAAGCTTTTGATAGTACACATGTATGTACATATATAAAATATTGAAGTCGTGTTAAAAAAAAAAATATTATAAATTAGAACCACCATCAAATTGACATAATACCGAATTACGATAAACACACAAACAGCAGGGATGCTTAACAAATGGAAATGAACTGTGCAATAAAAACAAATTGAAACAAGCAAAGGCAGCACAGCACACACTCATATATAGAACCTATAATATATGTATATATACATGTGTATGTGTGTTTGTATGTATGAATATTGATACATTGGAAACACCAACGAATATGGATATTTTTGGTGTCCTTACAAATGCAAACATAAAGTACTCACACAGAAAGCATGTAAAGCTCAACTCAGCAGGTGAATGGAACACACACACACACAAACGCAGATTTGTGTGCATGTATATGTGTTTGTCTGCTAACATGATTTAAATGAAGCGCACCGCAATGGCTTCCAAATAAATCGATGCGAATAGAAATTCGGAATTTCATGGAAAAGTAACAAAGCAAAGCTGCACAGAATTCTAAAAAATACTAGCAGGGGGCCTGCATTCTGCCAAAGAATTGGCATAGACGTATAGGTATGTGTGTGCATACATGTGAAAATTGTTGAATGGACCATTGCGCAACAATGAAACCTATTTGGCAACCTTGGAAAATCGCTAAATGGCTCCACGTACACACTCACACACATACATGCACACATACACACTAATATATGTATATATTCAAGTTTGTAAGCATGTGTGTGAAGGATTTTTATGTTTTTTGATATTTTAGCGGAAAACAAATAAGCAAGCAGCTTGATATCGCTTTCGATTGATTTCTTAAGCACAAATATGTACATATGTGTGTGTATGTGTATGTATGTATTTCCCAAGAAATTTATGAAAATCGTGGTTATGCTCCGATTATTTAAGAGCCGTCATTAATAAAAATGCAGATTGTTTGACATATGTACCATATATTTGAAAAAGTTATGTCAAGTAACATACAAACATATACATATATATAATATATACAATACATAGATATTATTCTACAAACTTTGATATGCGTTTTTTTACGAAAAACCGCCTTTGTGCGAAAGAACTTTTAGCGCGTTCTCGGTTCCCTTTGATCGAAATAATTTTGAGTGAATTCGATGAATAAGTCTAATAAGTTCAAAAGGAGATATGCAAATAAATATGCAGATATTTGTTTTGAGTACAAATATTTTTTGAGTTTCAATAAAAAAAAGCAGCTAAAATAAAGAAATCTTACAAGAATTTAATTGTGATCGGTGTGTTTGTATGACAGCAATATGGTATAGTGGTCCCATATGAAAAATATGTTCGGATATAAAAGCGATGTCTTTGAAAAAAATGCATGCCAAATTTCATGCAAATAATGAAAAAAAATGTTCATACTAGATACTTAATTTTTGTCGATCATTTGCTATATATAAATTTACTACGTTATTAATTTATCGAAGATTGTACCGTTGCCTATGTCAATAATCCATGCCAAACTTCGTCAAGATAACTTCTCAAATAAACAAGTTTTTCACACAAGCACTTGATTTGGATCGGTCAGTGCGCATGGCAGCTACATATATTATATGTTACAGTAGTCCGATATCGGCAGTTCCGACAAATGAGCAGCTTCTTTAAAAAAGAACGTGTGCAAAATTTAAGATCAATATCTCAAAAACTGATTGACTAGTTTGAGTAAATGCAGCAGGATTAATTCTTTGTTTACAAGCCTTTTGAAGTTGACGTGTCACGAGTATTTTTTAAATATGGAAAAAATTGAATATCGCAGCAGAATTCATTGAGCAAGTTCATAATATTAAAGATCCAAGTTTGACTAAGCGTGAAATTGCTAATGCCAGCGACGAACACTCAGACGAATGAGTACTTCATATTTTACATGAAGAATTACGTATGAAAAAGCTGTTTGGAAAGTAAGTACAATTCAACAAAAACTGAATCGAAAACCAATTTCTCAGTATAATTTTGTTTTAAGCAGAATAAAACCAATTTCTTGCATCGTTTAACAACTATTGATAAGACTTGGATCTACCACCATGATCCTAAATTGAAACAAAAACATTTACAGTGCACTGAAGCTGGTTGAAGTCACAAGGATCAGCAAAGAAGGTTATGGCATCAGTTTTTTGGGATGCAAAAAGAATTTAGTTGATTGATTATCTGCAGAAAGCTAAAACAATCAACTCCGAATATTATTGCAGTCTTTTGGATTAGCTGGATGAAAAAAATTCGTTAGAAAAGACCTGGTTTGCAGCTGCCTGCTCGCAAAGGTGTTTTAACCATGACAAATGTACGAATTGCTTGAGCATCTACCATATTCACCAGATTTGGCTCCCAGCGACTACTACCTCTTTAGAAACCTGAAACAATTCCTGCGTTGAAAGCGTTTTTCGTCGAATGAAGAAGTTATTACAGCTGTTGGCGGGTATTTTGCAGAGCTTCCGGAAAGTCATTTTAGGGATGGCATAAAATTATCGGAGTATCATTGGAATAAGTGTATTGTAGTTAAGGGAGATTATATTGAATAAAAAAATATATTTCGTACCAAAAACTGTATCTTTCAAGTTCATATAACATATCATTTGAAAGGTCTTAAACGTTTACTTTTGTGTGTTACAAACTTCGTGGCAATCAGGGTATATTAATCTCTTGAATCTCAGAAAAAAAAAATCTTTTGTAAAAGAGCTATAAACTATAGCCATCCGATTTTTATGATTTTTACTATCGATATTCGATAAATAATACGCAATGTTTTTACAAAATTTGCCGTTTATCTGTACATAATTAGCTATATGTTGTAGTTATCCGACTTAGCTGATTTTCAGTATTTACTTACTACTAAGGATAGCTAATGAATTTGTAAGGTGTAGTATTTGTTAGTGTAGTGGGTTTGGTGCAAGACTTTATAACTAAACAATCGGTTATATGGGAGCTATATGTTGTGATCCTTTGATTTGGCTGATTTTAAGTGTGCAATTTTTTTTGATGCTTGGCAAGAATTCTACACTGTTTGGTGTTTATCATTGTTTAATTAGACGAGTTATGAGAAGTTATGTGGGCTATGGTCAACGATTTAGCTATTATTCGGTGTTAAAGTTTTGTATTGGATAAGTAAATATTTCATAAAATTTTGTGTTCATATCTTTCAAGGAGGAGAAGTTAAGCCATCTATTTTCATATCTAAGCAATTGGCTGCAAAGGTATAAGTTATTTATAGTCATTTAATGGGGCTGATTTTTGGTGTCCACTTTTGCTTAATTTACGGGTATATTTGTACATAGTTTGGGGGTTGTTACTGCTTAATTAAAACAGTTATGATACGAAATTTATTTTCTAAACAATCGGTTATATGGGTTATATGTTCTATATATTATATATATCCAGTAATGTTTATGTGAAATCATCGTTCCGTACTTCTTTCGAAATGAAGCTGGTCACACCGTTACTGTCAATGGAGAGCGGGATAGATCGATAATAGCCAACTTTTTATGGCCGCCATTGGAAGAAGTTGATCTTGACTACATCTGGTGCCAACAAGACGGGGCTATGTGCCACACAGCACGTGCAACAACCGAATTATTGCGAGAAAAGTTTAAAGATTCGATAATTCCAAGAAATTATGACATTGGATGGCCTCCAAGAAGTTGTGATTTAGCACTATTAATTATTAAACAAAGCATACTTTTTAATTCTTCCGTTAATACTTTTTCTGGTACTTATAAAGATCGGACGGAAGTTAGATTTATTTATTATCCATATTTATGAAAATTAACTAAATAGGAGTGGACATTATGCTCTACACAAGTATGAGGAGCTTTCGGTAGTATCTCACGAATATATATAACTTACGAAAAGTCTGAAGGGAGTACTTATAGGTGTGGAATTATTAGAGCATATTTGAGAGGAAAGGAATTGCAAGTGGTCGAATGAATTAACTTTACGGATTGAGCATTTCTCAACTATTTAGTTATATTATTATAAAGCAAGTATTTATGATCAATTCTCGGAGTTCTATGTGCATCTATTAAGCTTACCGATGACATTTGCTCCACTCCTATGGAATATCGGAACTTAAGATTTGACTAAGTTGGGAGTGGAATTATATTTCTAATGTAATTTCAGAACTGAGTAATTGAATCTATCCTCTTTCTACCTTGCAGTCATTCAAACAATAGCGCTGAACAACCTGAAGCAGTCAATATTTTACATTTCTGTACTGTTACTTTGTTAGTGAGGAGTGAACAAAGAACAGCCATAGACTTCCAGCAAGGGCTCGGAGTGTCTATGAAAAGAACTTTATCTCTTCAACCTTCCCTACTTGTTGCTAATTTTTTATTAATGGAAAAACTTGCTCAAGCCGCTTATTAGCATATTCCAAATAAATCTCACCATTATCTCATGTACTCTGCCTATTATCGAAAACTTTTATTATTATTATTTTCTACCGAATTCATCACTTTCCTTTAAAAAATGTTTCATTTCGCACAACAAATCAATTCAACACTTTGATAAGGGTTACCGTTAGTGTGTGTGTCAGATTACTTAGAAACTGTGTAAAATTAACCCTTAGTAATTTGAATGGAAGTCGGAAACTAAATCTGAATGTCGTAACCTTCAACAAAACGTACACTTCAACGCCTGTAAATATGCAACGATTTCGAATGCCAGCAACAATCAACAGCAGTTGTCATTCTGACAGCTCACTCGCAACCGCTAACCGTATTGTCTGAAGTTAACGTTAAATTTTATGTATATACAAGTATATTTGATTTCTTTAGTAAATTTGAGTAATCTCTGCTACATTCTTACCTACGCATTTCAATCACTTAGTAAGTCTGCAAGTGCAAACCTCATCTGTTCGCAGACAGTCAATCTTCTGCTTATTCCTGCTTTTTTGCTCCAAATCGTGCAGCTGTCAGCTTTTTGACAGCTAAAGCTTTTATCGTTCTGCTCACTCAATTCGGCGGGTGAAATTAAATTGACAGTTTCTAAGTTGATTTGAGTGGAGTGGGCAATGTAAGGTTGTTTTAAAACTTTTTCAGAAAAATAAATTAATTTTAATCTTGATATTTCTAAAGAGAGCTTTTGTTTCCTATAAAATTTTTTTTTGTCAAGCAAAATTTTGCTTAGCTATTTTTATATTTTTTAAACAATTTTTTTTACGTTAAGTTGTCATGTGTTTATCTATAAGTTAAAACGTGCTGATTATAAAGAGCTTACGGCTAAAAAAAAATGTTGCCACAACTAAAAATTAGCACCAAATATATAATATATATGAATTATATGGCTTATAAAATCTTGGCATAAATACTCAGCTTTTTCAAGCATCTCTAACGGAAAATAATTTGAAATAAGGTTTTAAATTTAATTACTCTATAATATTCAGAGAAATATTTTTTTTTCTTTTTTTATATCTTCTTTTTTATACAAGCTACCAACAAGAATGACGTGAGAACACCATTTGATTTAACATACCCGCCGTCAAAATAAACTAGAGGCGTTAAATCGCATGATCTTGTCCATGTGTAATGTATTCACATTGAGACGTGGGGCATGAGGCAACGCACCGTCTTATTGGAAACAGAGATGAACCGCGTTACTTACATCAAATTCCCGGAAAAAAAAGTCGGTCAATATCGGGCGTTATAACAGCTATTGATAGTGACGGCATTTCTTGCTTCATTTCGAAAGAAATAAGAACCGATTATGCCGTCTGACCACAATCGCAGCAAACGGTAAATTTTTGGGGATGCCATTGCGTTTCAGGAACCACACGAGAATTTGATTCACACCAATAGTGAAGACGAAAGTGAAACGTGACATGATGAAATGACAAACCTTACTTAACACACTGACAAAATTTGACATATCCGTAAACAAGCATGGCCACCACGAGCTGTGAAAATCACGTCATCCCGCTGCATAATTTTTCGTTTTGTAGAGTTGCCACCTCATTTACTTAAATCGTAATAAAAATATTTAGGTGCGCAAAATAAAATAAGTTTAAATATCGAACTTTACACTGGCGTATATATATGTTGCGGAATTATAGGGTTGCCTGCATTCCATACATTGTATTATGTTATATTTTATTATCAATAAAACCTACGGATGCTTGTTGCCATGCTGTTTGCTACCAAACGAAATTTGTTTTGAAATATAAATTTTAGAAATATGCAGGGGTGCCAAATTTTTTTTAAATAAATTCAATAATTATAAATCATAATTTTGGAACATGAGAAAAAATTAAAAGGCGCTGAAATTAATTCTGAAAAAAATTTATAAAAGTTTTAAGAGTTGCCATATTGCAAGTTTTTAAGTAAAACAGTTCAAATACACAATTATCGAACATTTTAAACACTGAATTTTGGACTATGAGATAAATTATAAGTCATTGAGTTTAATTAAAAAAAAATATTTGGCAGAGTTGCCACGTAAATTTTCTTTTAATAAAACAATTAAAATATTCAATTATGTCATAGAAATATTAAAAAGTGAATGGTAGCTGCTACTTTGGAAAAATAACTATAATTTAATACAGTGTTGCCATGTGAAAGTTTAGCAAACTAAACAATTAATATTCAATATTTTAGGTTTATTCCAAAATAATTAAAAAGCAGCCTTGTTCATAACGTAATATAAACTACTTCAATCACAAAAAAATTTAAATTTAAGACATTTTAACTAGATCTTAAAATTAATTTTAGTTATTAAAAATTTTGAGTCATAACATTCGGAAATTTGGCAATTTTCTATAAAGTTTCCGACAACAATGCTGTGCATTAAGCCATTAAATTTCTGCTTCTCTCCTGAAAGTATTCCATTACTTACACTCTGTCTGTCGAAATATTTGAAAAATTACAGACGGACACAAACACATACACACCCATCCACACAAACGCCATTCAACTTTCAATCGAATTAAGTTACCAGCAGCAGAAAAGACGAAACTGCTAAAACAAAAGGAGAGCAGAAAAAGTAAAGTGGAAGAGAAGCAGTACAAACTCACAACTCGCTCGTCTGTCGTTTGCAGCACCAACAACAACAGCAACGAGCGTTCTAAGCTGAGCAGCAGCACCTGTAAGTGATGGCAGGTGCCGTTGTGGCGTTTATTGTCTGTCTGTTGTCCTTTAGTAGGAAAATTAAAATCGTTCAACACTTTTCTAAAGTTTGCATTGTTAAAAATTTGATTTTTGTTTAATTTAATTTTCCCTTTTCAAACGCTGCAGATATTTGCTTTAAGAGTCCCTGTATTTTTTTTTCGCCCCACCGTAAAGTTCTATGAGAGACAATAAGTCGGTGGAAGAAAAAGTCATATAATATTTCTTTTCTTCCGGAATGAGAGACGCAGAGCTTATTAGTTGACTTATGCTGTGTAGTGTAGAGTGTAAACTGAAGATTTATAAAAAAAGTTAGTTGTTGCATTGTTTCGACGAAGTTCCATTCCGCTGTACTTTACCATATATAATTTTCTTCAGCTTCAGTAGTAAAACTTTTTATAGAAGCGTAGTTAATGGTGATAAAGTCGAGCTTGTGTAATTGGCAACTTCAAGCACAACGACAGTTTACTTATAAATGGCGGTAAGGTTATGACCAACTACACTTCGACATAACAGTTGCTAAAAGCTTTCGTAGGCTGCAACGAAATAACTCAGTATGTGATTGCGTGATGAGTTTGGGATCCAAAACTTAAAAACATAAACAAGTTGAGACCGACTGTATAGAAAATCTGAAGATTTATAACCCTAGCAATAATTAAATCTATCTTTCACTGACTTTTGTATGTATGTAGGAAGGTACCATCAGTCGGGCTATGAAACGTTAGAAAGAAAAGATTTCATACAAAAAAAAAAAATTCCCAGCTGGTTTCGTAATTGCTTTACGAGGATTGCTTGACCACGCGTCAAAGACGGACACCAGTAAAGCCATATTTTACAGGTTTTCTTTGAAAACTCAAGCCAAGCGACTGAAAATGTGAGTATTGTTTATTGTCCTGATACTGTCACAACAACGGAAGGATTGCAAAAATCGACTGTACCAGTGTTTTGCCAAAAAGAACGACAACCGATCGACGAGTTTCTACGAGAATAGCGTTATGAAATTTTTTTCAAATGTCAACAAGATATTTCCACTTATTAGACATTATTTATTTATTTTGCAGCGTTATAGTAATATTTTGGATAAAACCGTCGGGTTTCCTGTGGTTATTTGAGATATTAAAGGCTTCGGCTTTGACGTTTCTCTCCTGAAAAATATTTACAAAAGAACACTGCCGCTATATCCGTATTTAGACCAATATGTTAGGATTTAAACTAAAGCATGTGTGGTGTCACCGGTCGAACATTTTGCCTATTTTTCTAAGCTTTTACTTAAATAATATAATAATAGTATTAGATTTCATGACTCTACTTTTCGAAATTTAGTCAAATCCAGTCAGTTCTGTAAATCATGGATGGCACAATATCCAAAGCGCATTTGAGCTTGAACTCAAAAGCGTTGAGATTAATTGATTTTATTGTAATAGCTGATTTACTCGTAGATGACATTACTGGGGGAATATCAAAATTTACTTCCAAGGCCTTTGTAGAAATTGTTGCTTTTGCGTTGGTCACTCACAGCAAGCAGGTACTCTGAGCTTACTACTTCTTACTGCAGGGGTATCATACAAAGGTATCATGGAGGTGAAATCTGTTTAAGTGACATAAGTGTATATTGCAAAGATGGGAGCTTTAATTTATGGGGTCATAAGCTTTCGCTTCAATTTCAGTTTGCCTTGTACTCTGGTCTCCACAATACTCTTACCAATGGGATGCTCCACAAAAAGTTGAAAAACAAACCCGAGCTATTATTTTTTAACAAAAGAAAAAGCATGTAAATTTTTTTAATTTTATGGTAAGCCAATTAAGGTAAGATGCCTAAATTCATGATAAAAGTTTGACGTTCCTCTTTTAAGAAACTAAGTCCAAAGGGATTAAATGGTGACTAATATTTGGATGCAGAATTAAACGAAAAACTAAGGACGGAACGGAAGCGTTTGTTGAAGCCAATTCATTTAAATTTTCACAATCCCTTCAGGTTCTTCAAAACGCTGTTTCAATGGATTATGTTATGAAATGGAACCCCATCAGTTTTGTGTACCTACAGAAATGATGTGCAATATGGTTTTAGGGGCGTGTCCAAATTAATTAGAGAAGGACTTAGTAGTTGTATATCGCTGAACCATGAGTTTAGGCATCTACTTGATCTTAAGATATTATAAGAGCATTAGTGTCCAATATAGTAGACTTCACAAAATTTATAAAATACTCAGGATGTGTTATATTTAAAATTTAAAAAAAAATTATTTATTTTTGATTTTGTATATATAATCTTTCTATATATTAATTTTTATTCTGCTAATTTTCTATTTAAATATCTGAGGCGAGTAATTTTATTAAGTATTTTTAAATCTGTAATTTTACCAAAGCTCTTGCTTAAGCTTAGCTTTCAGTCGTTGGTCGGGTGACGTTCAGCGTTGAAAAAGCTTTTCTTTAAAATTTTGCAGCTTTCACGCTTAAAATTTCACTATACTTTTTCGAAAAATCGAATATGGATTGACATTTCTCCATACATCACACTCAATTTGATTAATTCACAGACGTACATTTGTATATACATACATAGTATCTCGAAATGATTGAATGTGAAAGTATATTTAATATTCTCTGTACTCACCCATGACTCGGTAACCATATATTCGGCAGTGAGCTGCTGCGAAAATAGCGCTCTCTCAAATGTGGCATGCCGCACGTTGCAGTTGTGCTGGTTGTTCTTGTTGGAAATGGTTTTGCATGTTTGGCAAATACTGATGTTGATGTTGCGGTTTTTGTTGTTGTTGTTGACATTACTTTAACTGCAGCTGCTGGTCTAGATTTGTTAGTTTTACAACCATTTGCCACCATGTTGCTGCTACCAATGCATATTTGTTGCAAACACAAATAGAAAATTTGTAATTCGTTAGAAATGCTTGTAGTATATATATTTATATATATGTACATAGATGTATGTATATATCTATATTTATATGTAAATATGTATATATATGTATGCTAATGTTGGCGTGTGAAGTTGAAAAATGAAATGTTGGCGATTTTACAAATGGATTTTTGAAATTTATGCTGCATAGTTAGTATGTATGTTTGTATGTGTGGGCACATACTGTATGTATTACATATATTTATTTGTATAAACATCTCCTCTTCTGTGTTTGAATGTTTATAGCGGTTTTGCGGATTTTTTTAATGTGCCGTTATTTGAATGAAACAATTCAGTTTTGGTCTTTGGCGGATATGAAACATACATACACACATATTTATATATGCGCCTATTTATATGTGAAGTTAGCATACAAAAGGGGCGAGCAATTTATATTGAACCCACTGAAGAATAAGCGGATACGGGCAGTTTGTTGTGGTTTGTAGAAAAATGTAAGTAAATAACTGACAATTAGTGAAATTGCATGAATTTGTGTGTTTTTGTTGTGGCCTTGGAGGCTTTTTTTTTTAAGCTCATATAAGAAAGTAATTGCAGATGTTAAAGGCGCAGACTCTGCCAATGTAAAGTTAATTTGAAAAAAAAAATATTAAAAAAATATATGGCAACTCTATTGTAAAAAAAAATTAAGTAAAATATGAATACTTGATTTTCGCTTCATTTTCGCAATATTAAATATTGATACAAACTTTTTGTTATATTTGTGAGCTCATAATTTTTCTGTAGATGGCAACTCTGTTCAAAAATGGAGTAACTAAACTCTTTTCATCGAATATTAGTGAATTCAGATTTGCAGCGTCCCATTCAATTTTTTTTACTATTAATTGTTATTAAAAAATATGGCAACTTTTTGCACAAAGCATCGCTACAAACCTTTCGTTAAATTTTCATTGTATTCACTACTATCAATACTTAACTTATTTGATCGAATATAAATGCCTACATATATTAAGCATCCTATTTGTGAAATGTTTTTTTTTAAATACTAATAATTTTTAAAAAATACGGCAACTCTGCAAAAATACTTTTTTAATAAAGCAACGCCATAACACTTTTCTTTAATTTTCGTAATATTCAATACTCATATAGACTTATAGATTTGCTTGAAAAACTTCGTCATTTCGGTAGATGGCAATCCTGTTAAAAAATATATCGATAAATATTGACGCGAACGTTTTTAGTCGGATATTAAATATAGCTTTGAAGCGCTATCAGTTCTCGAAAGATAATCTCAAACCTGCAATAATTATTCTGACTTGAAGAAGCTGGGTTGAAAAGCAGGCAAATACATTCAAACGTCAGGGAATGGGGTGTTATATGTATTGAAGCCAAGAGAGGTTGAAAGACGATTTTGCATAACAGAAATGCTGCTGAAATGCTACTAAAAGAAGTCGTTTTAATATTTAGGACGCCAAGATAATGCTCTGTATTTGGTGGCATCTAGAGAACGTGCTGTATTGTGAGCTTCTGAAAACCATTATTGGGGAACGATACCGACAACATTTCATGAAGTTGAAGCGAGCGATTGCCGAAAGAGATCTAGTTTATGGTTCAAGATACTACCTGGGTTAAATGTTCAGGTTAACATTACGATATCACTTTTAGTATATGATTTATCTAACCACTGGTATATAAATATTATATACTACTATCTATAAATGTGCTACTTACCCATTGAAGCCTACATTCTCAGTCTGCTTTTCGTATTGCAACGTATTATAATCCATGTATTCGTTGTTTCGTATATCTCTTAACGTTCGGTAGTCTTCGGCGCTGGCAGTTGCACGCCGAATGGGTTGTCGAGCATTATCGGACGCGCGTTGCCATTCCCATTCGCATACTATTTCCCTTTCACGTTCGCGAACTTCACTTTCCCGATTGTGGCGCTTCGAGGTTTCACGTTCGCGCGTTATTGGCATCTCGCATTCACCCAAAAATATCGACGAAGTACCAGCTAATGGTAGACTGGCTGATTTGATAGCAAACGACGCCACAGCACGACTTTTCAAAGTGTCATTTTTATTTGAGCCAGCGTCGATGGTAGCCGACTTCGTTGTTAGTCCACGCTTAGTAGTGCTGTTGTAGTCTGTGGTATTTCTTGTTGGCTTTGCATGCGATTCTTCTATACAATCCATAAGTGTAGCGCCGCTACATAAAAGTGTCCACTGCGTTTTACTACGGGTGACACCTGCCAATTTACCGTTTTTTTTTTGTTCTTCTCCCGCCACATTGAAATTAGAATTGACACTGACAGTGGATATGTTGGAATTGTGCCGTTTGAAGTGTGGTAGATATGGCGATTGTTGCGTTTCACGCCCACTTCTTCTCACTTGCGACACTTTCTCGGCGTCTGTACCGTTAGACGCGTGTGCAGAATGATAGCGACGTAGTGGTATATCTGTTGCGCGTTGACAATTCAATGTCAATTGTTGTTGCTCCTGCAGTGACATTTGACGTTTGGCGTAGGCGGCATCATGTTGGGTGTGGGGCGTGGCAATTGGATTGCATGCGCCGCAATGTGGCCAAAAGGAACAGGTAGTTTGTGACATCAATAGCGCTTCTTGGCGTTTTAACGGATTTTTATTGCATTTGACAGTTGTTGTTGTAATTGGTTTTGATGTTGACTTATTGGTTGTGAACGTTTTCGCTGTAGTAAATTTTTGACTGTCGAACAAGAGAAGTAGAAGTATATTTAGGCACAATCAATTTAAGCTTATAGGTTGTGCGTGGTGACTATTACTATTAGTGGTGAGTTCAATACGCCGTTATTTCCATTCCACTGTTAATATGAACATCTACAAAGCTGTTTTGTGCACACTGAGTGGTGAGTTTCGATCATAACATATGACTTATACTTAAAAGGCGGGTTAGTGGTGAGTTTGACTATTATAAATATATGAACGTGACTTAATTTACCAGTTAATGATGAGTTTTTACCAGCAGCACAGGTTCATTTTATCTTAATTTGGGTTAGTGGAATTTGGTGAATTTAAACACATGAATTGTGTACATGACATATTGTGGTAAGTTTTCAAAAATTTGATTTTAGTGGTGACTTTTGAACATCGTACATGAGTTTTACTTACAATGCGTTTTTATGGTGATAATATACAGACGCTGGTTTGTTAGTGGTGAGTTTAGTAAGCGTTATTGGTGAATTTATTTGCTATTTAATTGCTTTGATTGGTGTTTTTGGGAATATATAAAAATTTTACACAGTTTTAAGAAAATTAAAAGTGCACATTTTGAAAGTTTTGCAGGTTTGTGGTGTTAGCGGAGTTTATTTAATTTTTTTGAGGGATTTTTAGAACTTTTGCAATACTAATTTATTTCATTTTTAAAATGGCTAGTAGTTGCCATATGAATTTATGTTTTTTTTTCTAATAATTAGAACTACATGTATACGGTTTTATGCTTAAAATTTAAATTTTTGAATTTGTTTATAACTTTTTGGTGTATTTTAATATTTGTTAAATTTTATATATTTTTCGGTAAATATTAGTCACTTTCCAAAGAGCTTCAGTGTTATAACCCTTGTTAAAGTATTTATTTATGCTTATTTTTAAGTTTTTTTTTTGCATAACTGTAATCACTTAAGCCTAGTTGTTGTTGTAAGCTTAGATTCCTAAATTGTAACCATCTACAGTTGTTTCGAGTTTATCATTTTATTTTTCATTAAAGCAGTCTTTATGCAGCGTTGCCACTTAATTATATACGTTATTCACCACACTTTCTATAACTTAACACTGCTTTAACGTTAAAAAGTAGTTAATTATTTTGCAATGATTTCATTATCAACATTTTAATACCGTAACTTTGTATTCACCACAAGTTAGATTACAATACTTTAGACATATTTACCACAATGGTTTTTAGTATTATTTTCACATTTTTTAATAGAAAATACAGTTTTATAAGTTCACTTACATCATGCTTTATATTTTAAACATATTTTTTTACCGTTTTCTGTTCTATTTTCACCACATATGATATATTTATGCATTTAGCTTATTTACTGTACTCGTTATGTGGGGAAAATATGGTGTTTAATACTGCACTTTTTCGTCTTGGTAATGATAAATTCTTGCAGCGTGGCATTTCGGTTCGTAAGATACCTCTCGGGCATACTAATGAGTTGAAGCCTTAGTGACGGTGGTGAGTTTACTATTTGAGTGCGTATGCTATAAAAATTACGCATAATCATACGCGGACGAGCAAGTATATGAGACAACGAGTAGGATGGTGAGTGCGAGAGAGTGAGAGAGAAAGAGAGAGAGAGGGGGAGAGTGGTAACGTGGTTATGATTAATATTATGCTGCACAGCTGTGCTGAGTAATTTTTAACTCTCTTCTATATTACAATTGCACTATACATACACCCATACACACGCATACGAGACCGAGGTGAGTTAATGAGAAACAGCAACAGCTATTTGCTACTAACGGTTAGTGTTTAAAATCTTCACTCTTAGTTTGAAATTAGTAGTATTATTATTATTATTCGGTAGTTAATATTAACGACGTGCAGCTACTCAATCAGTCAGTCAGGCAGGTAGACAGGCAGACAAACGGGCAGGATAAGGCAGTCATAGTTAATGTTAAGTGAGCTCGCCGCCGTCCGGTTCGCATGCATATGAACCCCACGTGCACTCTATTAGTGGGCACTTTCCCGAAATCTAACTACATTCGTCGGACAAAAAGGCTCGGTGCAGCCCTTCAATACCTGTTGCGACTGCTGCCACCACTGCGTGCAGCGCTCTCTCGCGATGATTCGCGCGTATGCGGTTGCCGATAGATATGCTCGCCACGGTAATCGCCACCACCGCTTGCGCTCTCCGGCGTCAGCTGACTCTCACGTCCCATAGTGTTGCTGTGTTGACGCTCCAGCGAGTACTGCGACTCACTGGGACTGTGTGTATGACCGAGTGAACGTTGCTGCTTCAGCGAACTGCCCGTTGCACTCGCTGAAACTTTGCTTGTAGTCGGCTGTTCGTATATATGATCGTTATTGAAGAAATTCAATTCGCTATTGCCACCGCTATTAATCGTTTCGCGATTACGTAATAATGCTGGCGACAAATCATATTCACCACTATCGCCGCGTCGAAAATCCATAATCGGTGAACGATCGAGTGATTTACGCAGCATATCGTAGGTGAGTTCGTGATCACATAGGCGTGTACCGTAATTTTGCGGACTCGTCGATTGTCGTGGTAAATGGAGATTGTTACATGATGAACCCGAAGATTGTGGTGAACGGGAATTGCGTTCACCACTACCCGTACCGACGGGCGAAGAGCGTCGCAAGCGACCACTTCTATTATTATTGTTGCTGCCTGTGTTACCACCCATGCCTGGGTCGGCGATTGCTTGTAGATAACGCATACCGCTGCCATTAGTTGTGGCCAAATTATTGCTGATCGTATTTAACGGTTCACGGTAGTCGTCGTCGAATGAGCGACTCTTGTCAAAGTCCAAGCGAAGAGGCACATTCTGATTGTTGCTGCCGCTGCTCACGGCGTGGCTGTGTCCCTTTAGCGCCACTTGTGTGCTGTAATTGCAGTAGTCGAAATCGAAAGAGCGACTTTTATCGATATCATTATTGCGTGTTCGTCCGGTATTCGTGTTATTGCTGCTCAGTAGTAGCGACTGTGACTTGCTGCTGGTGCGTATGGGTGGACGCGCGGGCATAGCGTTGCCATTGCTGATCCGTACCCCTGCTTGTTGGTAGATAGGCTGCGCGTTTGGTGAGTGATAAGTAACGGCGGGCCCTTGTGATTGTCCCATAGAAACGATAACTTTATGTGAGCGGTTCGGTGAACGTTCGCTGAGCTGTAGAGACCTGTGGGGTATATACAAATTTAGTAAAGGTTAAAGAGTAGGTACTGAGCTTGAACCGTTAAGAAACTAAAACGAAACAAGTCTATATAAAGTTCGGCAGACACCGTTAGGAGCTCTGAGTATCGACTGCGTGAAAGCGAACTATCTTTTTAATAGCGTATAATCACAAAGCAAATATCATATCAGCTGAATAAAGGCGTTCGTTTCACAAAGCCAGTTAGGTTATACCAAAATCGTTTTTTAAGCTGTAAACTACCAAACTGTGCGATTCTTAATTTCTAAACTCACCTTGAACGTCGTATACGATGTTCATCCACCTGCTTGGCATTCCGCCCCAGCGAGCGTCGATGCTGCGAACGTCCACCACTACCGGTCATAGCCACCATACCTGTATTGACCACAGTACCTCCTACCAAAGCGGTATTAGGCATACCAGTGATACTGCCAACCGCAGCTCCTACATTAACAACTCCGCTATCAAGTTGTTCAGCGCTTACAACACCACCTCCACCGCCACTGTAGCTTGAACTCGACGAACTACGTGAGATATTCGTTGTGGGTTGACCTTCAGTTAAACGCTGTTTACGTTCGAGCGTATTACTGCGTGAACTCGAATTCTGTCGTGAACCCATTAACGATACTTGTGAACCGCCTTTTCGGCGTCGATCCTCTGGCGTGAGTGATCGTGATTCGGGTGTTAGCGATCGTTGCTTTCGTATGCTACTCGATGAGCTATGTGATTCGTTTCGTTCGGGCGTTAGCGAACGTTGTCGTTGCGTTTTCAATGGTGATATGCTGTGATGATAATTGGCGGTGAGGAATTCATTCGAGCCTTCGTCGTCATCGCAATCCAATTCGTCGTTGGAGAGATCTGTGCAAGAATATAATATGGAGAATCTTGAGAGATAGTTTCTAAGTAATGAAAATTTTATAAATTTTTGGAAGTATACTTCGGGAGCTGGCTATGGAAGATCCGTGGTTAGTAGGTCATTTGAAATGGGTATGCCGATTTGTTATATATGCAAAATCTGACTTGTAAAATGAAGAATAATCTTAAAGGTTGTTCCTCAGGCTTAGCATCTTATACAAAACCTTTAGCAAGGAAACTCAAAGGCTCCTTCTATACCTCTCATTGAGGATATATGCTTCGAATATATGCTTCATTCTGGTCTGACGACTTTTCTGGTGTCTATGGATTCTCAATTCTTGTTCCTTACTCCATTTTTTATAAAAAATTTTAAGGCACGAAAAGCGTTACATTTAACTACTGACGGCGAAACCTATACCACTTACTTAGTAATTAATTAAACTAGACAAAAAAAATCAACGTTCTTTAGAAAACTAACTGCTGGAAGCTGACGTATAAGTTAAGCAAGGGCTTTAGTCGTAGCATAGCAAAAAAAAAATACCTTTCCGTCCTTTACCACAGCTCGATGTAAGCGGAACGGACCTGGTTTTTACCCGGCCAAAAATTTCTGACGAACAATGTCTGAAAGCTGGTGTACAAGTTAAGCAAAATCAGGAGTCATAGCAGAGTAAAGAAACCCCTTTTACAGTCGGCTCGATGTAAGCGGAACGAACTCTGATTTTTTTGTGCGGCCAAAGGATGTCCCTTTAACAGCATTCCTAAAACTTATTTGGGAAATATTTTCTATCGTTAAAAAGAACTATTTTTAATAACATCAGAATCTCTAACTTTCTGTAAACTCTACTCATTTTCTTTCCATCTCACAAAAAGCTTTCTTAGGTTCATCAAAATGGTTTAATTTCAAGAACTTAACCTTTAATCTCCAGCTTTCTTAATCGTTCGTTGACTCTTATTCTATTTAAGAAATTAAGAACTAAGTGCAACGAGGTAAAAAACGAAAATTAGTCTCTTTTCACACCTGTATTTATAGCTATACCCACGTATATCTCACTAATATAATCCCTGCGCTCTTCCGCTGCCAACACGACCTACACATTCCACCAATGTCGACGAGAGTTTTGCATTTGTCAAAGCAACGCTGGAACTTTGACATTATGCTCGCATTCATTCCGTTGTTGCGCTTCATTGCACACGCACATAAAACGGATCTGGGGATCTAACGGTAGTCAGTGATGAATGCATGAATGCTGCAGCGTGTATGTAGATCGAAGTAATATACTCGTATATGCTTATATAATAGAACATATACTTGTGTGCATATGAGCGATTTAAGCTCGAATGAGCGAATCCTTGAAACTTTCGTGAAGCTTTGCAGCAACTAACGCCCCGCTTTGCCGGGTACATGCAGAACTGACTCGGCTGCAGTGAATGCATTTGAAATAATTTAAAGTTAAGTTGCAAACTTTTTCAATTGCCTTTTTCCATGTTCAGTAAAGCTGCAATAAAGTATTGAGTTTTCAATGAAAATGTGCAAATGAATTGATGGCATATAATATAAGAGATGATATGAACCAGGAACTTATTAGCTTAAACTGACAAAAAAAACAAATACGAGGCTTAAAGTTAGTGCCTCTTTAGGTAAAGTGTATTAATTAAATTGTTAATGAATTAATTAAGCCCTTGATTGAATAATTACAACCTCATATCTGCTAATTGAGCCACTAATGCAATAATTGAGGGAGTGTTGAGCTCATACAGTGTTATAAGCTTTTCGGGCAGGCCAATAATTGAGGCAATTAGCATGTTTTTCAGTATGGTTTTACACTCTTACGAGAGTCTTAAATCTTAGCACTTAAAGAGCTAAGCGCAGTAATTGAGTCATTAATTGAACTATTAAGGAATTGTTAAACTACTTCTGAGTATAAAACGACTCAAGCAGGCCCTAAAATTAGTAAATTTGGTATTCTTCCTTTACATTAATTATATCGTAAATACATTAATTGTAACACTAATTTAATTTAGAGAGTTTTAAAATCGTATAGAGTTTATAAGCGTTTCAGGCAGGTCCTGAATTGAAGCCATTAGGTTTTTTTTATCCAATGTATATTCAGCGCAAGTAATAGCGTTTTGCGAAACCTTTATTGTTCACTGAGCGAGCTTATTAAACTACTAATCGAATAAATAGATTTGGGCAGTTAATTGAGTCACTAATCGCACAAACAAGGAAGTCTTAAACTCGAACCGAATTTATAAGCGTTTCAGGCAGGCCATTAAATGGGCTAATTTGCAATTTTTCAATATATTTTTTAGGCAAATACTATTTAACTTAATTAAGGCGTTATCTGAAACGTCTGAATCACTAAATTTTTGATATGAGTGAGCGCTTATATATTAATATGGTAGTGGTCGTGGATATAAAGACAACTCTTCAGAAATTTTACTTTTTTCTAAGGACCTACAACTTTCTGAAATTAGAATCCAGCCAACACCACTTAAAAAATAAACCTGTTACCCACTTTAAAGCATAGTGGAAGTGCAGGCAATGAAACGAACTTTCGTGGTTGGTAGAGAAGTAGACCGCTTGGAGTTAGTTAATAGATAATCTTGAAATATTTAAAGTAATTTTGAAGCAGAGCGCTAAGAAAAAAGATCTAGGATTTAATTTATGACGTTTTCAATTAGATTTCAATATCATCACAATCATGCTACTCGAACCTCAAATATTCCTATGGAACTCACCAGAAGGAAAACAACTTTTATAGAAACCTCCAGTTTATTAACAACTAACGGAAGTATTAGTTCGATCAAGGTATTACTAAAAATTAACCAATCTAAGAGGATATGATTTTATTCACCTCTGAAAAAATATCGATTTCAAGATAACTCAGATAAACTTTTACCAAGGAGGTGAAATAAGGAATAGAATGGAATAAAAGCAAATGCCGCAGGATATCAGGGAACCAGATCCAAACATCAAAGGCTAAGTAAAGTGAAAAAATATACTCAAACGTATAACGGCAAGTAATAATAATAGAAAGGCAAATTGAAATTACTTATATTATATTATAACCTTCAAGAATCATAATTGCCCGGTACCTGAATGAAAATTTCAAAAGTCAGGCTATAGATGGCTGAATTTATAGAAGCCCTGGAGTTTTAGCGACAAAACAAATACAAATATATGCTTCTAGAATGAAAACAGCGCAACAAATCTTACCTGATCTCGCGCCGCTATCGCAAGAGTTCAGTCGCTGACTCGCCGTCGTGTCGAAACTGCGAAAACGTGACATACCCACACTGACCATTGGCTGTTGGCTGCCCACAATTGCGCCACCGCTAGAACCACGACTGAACTGTGACTTTCGCGAGCGCACCAACACATTATGGCTCTTTGAGCGCTCAAACGAACGCTCATGACGCGAACGTGGTGAAAAACGACTGCTGGCGCCCGCATTCGAATTCGCGCTAGCCAAACTGTAGGCGGGCGGCGCCTCCTTTATCGAAGCATTCAAATAGGCAGTGGTTTGTGAGTGCTGATACTTTGGCGAATTATCACGGCTACGTAAACTGCCGCTGCTGCCGCCGCCCGAATCCTTCTTAGTCAAATAGTTGGGTGAATTGCCAGTGAGCGTACTGAAGTTCGGTGAACGTTCACGCTGCAGCGGTGGACGCTCCGAAAGATTACCATCGAAACTGCGTGAAAATGTTTCGACATAAGTGTCGGCTGGCACATTGCGACGCGCATCATACTCAAAGCTGCGTGAAAACACCATACCCTTGCCGGCGCTGCCATTACCCACATTCGAGACAAGCAAATTGTTAGCGGTCAACGCTGATTGATGTTGACGTATTGGTATGGTTTTACGACGGTCAATATATTTCGATTTACTACTATCTTGGAAGGCGGGCGGTGGCGAGAGTATGGGCGTAATGGGCGGTGGAGAGTCGGCATCATGTAAATTACGCACAGGCAGGAAACCGGGACGTTCATTGAGTATGCTCGCCAGCTGAGGATCGACGATTCGATAGCCAGGACGCAAGGCGTTATCGCGCGTTGTCACAAACACCGGACCGCCCGCGCTGCCCACACGCGCTTGATTGCGTTGTATTAGCTCCTCCACTTTACTTGCCGGATATTTACCCATACTGAATGCTGGATCGAGTGAATATTGTTGCTGTTGCTGTAACGCTTGACGCGCTCTATCCGAGCGTCGCGTATTATCGATTTGAATGACGCGCACTGTACGCCGTAAGTCACGTTCGCGTTCACGTTCACCATCGACACTACCGCCATTTTGATGCGCATAGCTAGCGTTACGATAGCCACCGCCAGCGACGCCACGATTTTCATCGCTATTACGCTTTGTGTTCACCTGCACCCAACCGGATTTGTTGAGAAAGATCTCCTCTTTATTGCCATGTGTCGACTTGCGCGCGCCCGTCACTTTCGCGGGCACACCATAATAATGTTCGCCAAACAGATAGGTGGGCATGTGAGCACCACCGCTGGCCGTGGTTCCACCAACCGTTGCGCTGCCAAGCGCGTTTTCGCAACCACCGCCACCACCCATGTGGTAATGCATCCTACGCGCTTCCAGTTTTTCGTTGAAGCTGCGCGTTGATGCCTCGAGACTTTCGCGACGCTTTGCCACGTACTGCTGAAAGGCGGAGAGGTGTGGTGTGGCCTCGCCACAACTGCCGCCACTACCACTGCCAACACCAGCAGACGCGTTGGCTACTTTCAAATTTAGCGCACCAGTTGTTATGTTGCTGTGTCGCTGTTCGTCGTTGCCGCAAACAGCAGCCGTGTCATGCTCGTATCCACGCCGACTACTGTTGCCGCTATGATGGCGCGATGGACTTGCGCGCAAGCGTGTACGTCGTTTTTTGGGCGGTAACGCGGGTAGCGGTAGAGTGCTGACGTCAAGTTTGTCGTGTGTCGAGGAGGAGAGTTCGTCGTTCTGTGATTCGCGTGTTACAGAGTCGCGGGTTAAGTGACTATCGTCCGACTGCGCTTCGCTCGAGTCCACGCAGGTGGAGTAATCCTGCCGGTAGAGCGGTGGTCGTTTACCTTGATCACGTGTCGCTTTGAGCTGTGTGCTTGGTTGATCAGAGTCCAGTGATGAATGTGCTGTTGTGGTTATTGTGGGCAGATTAGCGGCACTGAAAAGAAAAAGGGAAAGGTAAAAATTGATAAAGTGTATTTAAAAGACAATTTATTTGTGAATGTGTAAGTAAATAAGTAGAAATGTATGAGTAGTTTCTTAAAGCCAATTCAGTGTGTTTAAAAATAGAGTAGATCCATTTTCTGCGTAATAGTTGATGATTTTAGTATTATTTAGATGAGTAAATGCTTTATTCTTTTACTAAAGGCTCTTACTAAGGCAGCTAGTAACTAGTAAGACCGCCTCTCTCTCTTTTCTTTCTCTAAGAAGCCGACACATAAGAACTCTCTATTATGCCAAAGGTAGAAATGATGTTATAAGACTGAGTAGATTATATATATTTTTCGGCTTAGATTTCTATACAGGTTCTTTAACAACATCTGGAAAAGTTCTTAAACCTTTTCTGATTAAATTATGAATTCAACTTTACCTCCAGTCGAGATTATAAGCTCTATCATTACTATGAGAAATATCATACATATATTAAGAAAAAGATTTTTAAGATTTATGGGTTTCCTTAATATTAAATCAGTGAGTGAAAATCAAGGCTCCAAATTCCTACAAATGCTGGTTTCGTTAATAATTACTAAAGACGCTACCTCTCTGGATTTTTTCTGGTGGTTGGAAAATATAATGTGATAGTTCAGAGTCATTTATGCTCGGCATCTGGAATATTTCTACAGGAATTCTATCATCTACTACATGTAGATGATTTGTTCTGTCAGGAGACTAAGCAAATTAGTTTTAAGAGTTGAAATATATGAAAAAGTCTTTGGGGACCAGATCTGAAAAATATAGTGCAGAGGTAAATACTTCAATATATAAGCACAATAAATATCAATTAGTTGTATACATAAAAATAAAAATTCATTAAGAGGTAAGGCTAGTCCAGAATCCATATTTTTTCACACAAACTTAATCTTTTCTTTACGCCATTTTGCTAAAAATTAATTTAAATTTAGAAACGCATATATCGTACTAAGAACTTTTATCTTGTTAAAGATCTTGTTTTTAGACTATGAAAAATTTATATGAAGTTTGCCACGAAGTTTGTCACACTCGGATGGAAATATCGGAGATTATATAAAGTAAATATATAAAAAGACATATCAGTCTATATATATGCGAATTATTCCCTCAATTTTTGAGTTATCGATCTGAACTTTTGCACACGTCCTTTGCTCCGCAATGTAAGGTTAGGTTAGCTAAATATGTTGATTTCTCGTGAGGCCATGAAAAATTCCATTTGGGCAGCTAATACGCTTGCCCGTTGTGATGCCCAGAACTTCTAGGTATGGATGAACAAGACCGTCGCATATCGACAAAACGCCTAGAGCCTACCACAAATCATTCCAGCCAATTCACAAGGTTCGTTGAAAGCATGGCAACTGAGATGCTTCAACTTTAGACTGGTAAAGGCTGGACAGTGGAATAGAAAGTGTCTAGATGTTTAGACCTCATCTTCTTCATTGCAACTTTGACAAGCTGCGTCCTCTAAAATCATTAGCCTCACCGCGTGAATACCATTGGGACAATGTTAGGATTGCGGTGATGTCAGCCTTGGTAAGAGCTAGCAGTTTAATGGACCTTTTACGTTCCACGTAAGCCAGAAGGCTTCCACAACCCCACAAATGCTGGCTGCTGACCAACGCTTGCTGAGCTCGCGCGGAGCCCATGGACAAAAGACAGGGAAAGAGCTGCTCGTTCCCATCCTGACAGAATTTGGTTATGTGTGCCTTTTTTTACAAGCTCATCGGCTTTACATTTTCCGACTATTCCGCTGTGACCAGGCCCCAGAAAAGTTTGAAATGGAAGTTGCTTGATGTTATTGCTAGTGAAGTTATGCACTCGTTGACTAGCTTTGAGCTCACAGTCAGCAAATTCAAGTAGGTTCTGTGGCGCAGTGGTCCCAGTTATCACATATGTAGTTAAAGTGAGAAGCTGCTGCTAAGTAGTTGCATCAGATTTTAACGTTTTTTCTTCTTTAATTTTTTCTCAGAGAGCACGAGTCCCTTGCATCACAGTCACCCGGCTAGGCCCTTTGGAAAGGTGACTAGTCCAGCAAACCGCCATTTTGTATCAAAGTGTAGATATAAAATTTTTTTTACAAGCTGAAATATACATTTGTGTAATGAAGCGTGAAAGAGAGAACTTATATTACATTTTCCTTACTCCCTATGTTTAGGCTTTTTGAGCGATCTACACTAGCCTAATTTCTTAAGTGTGGTAAATAAGCATGTATATCTTCTTATAAGCGCTTCATTTCATTTATTTCCCTATTTATCCTACCAAATACCAATCAGAGCAACTTTCCTAGTTAGTTTTTCATACAAAAAATTCTCTATAAACCTCACATCACGCAAAGTCTGCGCCGGCAGCAAGTATACAAAAATGCCAGATTAACTGTACATAGACTGCATTCACTTTGATTTTGCATTTTTAACATAAAAACTTGTCAGCGATGCGCAAAAACTGTAATATAGGTGGATGCAACAATGTCGTTGTGCTATAAAACTCTATTGTTATCATAAATATCTTCACTGCATATTTCAGGTCACGTATACGCCAAGGTGTGCGCCATACTGCCAGTGTGCATTGTTGAGCGGCAATAACTGAAAGCGTGCTAACACAACTCAATGCAGTGGGTGTATGTGTGTGTATTTCATACTTTTTTTGCTGCCTTAATTCTAAATAACTTGCATAATTTCATTTCCATTTCCGCCGCCATTTCCATTTTCATATTATTGCCTTTTTTGTATATATTTTTTATTTTTCTTTCTTGCATTTGTCTCTTAACTAAAATTCAATTTCTGCTGCTCTATTTCATTTCAGCGATTTGCAGATATGCGACGTTTTTGTTTTTAATTACATTATCCACGTTGACCCACTTCAGAGTGCGAGCGAAGTCCAGAACATGCACATGCTAAGCGCCATTCGTTAGTGTGTGTGTGTGAAGAATTTTTTATTATTTATTTGTTGTTTTTGTTTTGTATGTGTGTGACACAAATATTCGATTGCATTCTTTTAATGCATTTCTCTTATAACATCATCAGCGGTCAACAACCATTAAAGGCGGAATGCATAACCTTTTACGAGCATCTCTTCTGCCCATTGTCAACTACTGTGCGCGCATGTGTGTATATGTACGTATGTATGTTTACTGTATTTATTATGTTTATGTGTGTGGATACACTTTTAAGGATGGCAGTAGTGACCATAGCCACTTCATATGGGCATGTGTGTATATGTAGCATATTAGAGTGAGCCAAAAACTAACTTTTGAGATATTAGTAAAAACGATCCTAAAGGAGGTGAAAATAAGGAAAAACGTTAACTTTGTTTGTACCGTAGCTATAATACCCTACAAAAATACAATGCTTTACAAGAACTTGCTTTTGATGTGTCATTTTGTGAACAATAGGTTTGGAGTTATAAGCGATCGTTAAATGTAAAGGCTTCTCTATATATGCACTTGACTCCGATCATTCAGTTTGTATGGTAGCTATATGCTTAAGTGGTCCGATATCATAATACCCCTGCAATTAAAATCTTTAAACATTTCTAACATTGCGGATTTTTGTAAAGCATAAAATTTTCTAAAAAAAAATTCTACCTAAGGGAAATAAAAAAGTTCGTATATTTAAGAGCCTTAAAATCCTTACTATTCTAAATGGTTTAAAAGTTATGATATTTTTAATAAAACCAAATTTGTTGACAACTTATTTATATGGAAAACTATGAATGCTCACGGACACTATTTAAAATTAACCTCAAAAAATTTTCTTGCAGAGATATATTTTTATCTGCATATATGTTTATTTTAACACATAAATTCGATAGGTTAGTTTTTGGTTCACCCTAATATACAATATATAGTAAATATCTCATAGTTGGTGTGAAAGTGGGCAGGAAACTGGAAAATGTGAAGTGAGAGTAGGGTGGAGCGAAAAAAAAACTCAAAATAAATTTATTTTAAAACTGAGTGGGCCGGTCCTAGATCTTAAAAAAAAAGTTTTTTTTTTGGTCTAAAAATTTTCTTTTTTTATAATCAGGCTAAGCAAAAAAAAATTTTTTTCCGCTCCACCCTAGTGAGAGTTTATTAATCTGGACCACAATAAATAACGGTTATTGGTTTTTTCATCAAATGAGGGGAGGTTAATGTACGAAACGTCGCTTTGCTTAATTCTGTTAAGGGGAAAATTAACTAATTTCGACATACATAATATAACGGTACTTTGTGACAAACATTTTCTGGTTGGTTGAATGGATTAGGACAGTATAGGATTTTTGAAAACTAAAAAAAAAAAACAAATTTGGTGGTATCCGAGTCCCTAAAGCACTATACAATCAGGAAAATTGTGGGTGTGTTCCCCACCCTTTCCGTAATAGTGTCGAAGCGTCAATAAGCTTCAGCGGGTAAAACTTTTAATTCGTTTTTCTCGAAACTTCAATTTTCAACTGAGAGAGAGAAATTTGATTAATTTTCTTAACTTTTGAATAAATTGTCAAAGTTAGGTAAGTTTTTACGGTTCTATATTGGTTTAATCACTTTATCGAACATTACAGGTAATATATTTTATTTCATTTTCAATTTCTTTTTTTAAATTGTTCCCAACAAAAACACACAAGCACTGATGGTAGAATGGTTAATTTGTTTAAAATATACGACTTTAAGCACCATATAGCTACGGTCGAATCGCCACGCTTTAACGAGTAGCGTATCAAACACTTTATACCAGCTGTTCAAACAGCTTGGCAGCACTGAGAACTGTCGAAAACTACACCCAGATAATGTAAAATAATCTATATGCTCTGCTACACCTATTTCAACAAACCGAATAATTTTTGGGAAGCACTTGAGTTATTGGACAGTTCAGG
Organism: Bactrocera oleae; assembly: GCF_042242935.1. Taxonomy (NCBI): domain Eukaryota; kingdom Metazoa; phylum Arthropoda; class Insecta; order Diptera; family Tephritidae; genus Bactrocera; species Bactrocera oleae. Next base: position 58,681,093 of record NC_091540.1, on the reverse strand, counting down.
AAGTAAATAAATAAATAATATAAAAATATATAGTTTTTTGACAAGAGTGTAACGCAATAAGTTAGCAAGCAGAGCAATTGTGAATCGATTATGAAAAATTGATTTTCAATGTACATGTCGTTAGTGGTGGACTATATCAGATTTCCACTGCAAAGAGAACACTTTATAAGCTTGAAGTTGCAAAGGGGATCTGTTGATTTTCCGAAATAGTTATAGTTTCTTGGATAACGAAGAAAAACTATCTTACATATTTATTTGCAATATCTTACTATAAAACCAGCATATTATGTTATCGAAACTTCAGCTTTTATTAGAGAAACTCGGGTATATAGGTATTCTCGAACTATGGCTTTTAAAAGTAACTCTGAAAACTTTATCGCTAGTGATTCCGACAAATGATACCATAGCAAAATTCAGAAAAGTTGCTACAGAATATAAGGTGCGTAAATGCCACACCTCTTATCTACCATGGTTCTATGTAAACCAAACCGATCTAAATTATCTTCGGCTTAGATCAACTGTCAACTTGTTAGAATTGCTGAAGATTATTTCGGGAATGTTTTTTTATCACTACAACAATAAAAATAAGCTAAATATTATATTATACATTCATAATTAAATAAGCATTCATTAAGAAGTCCAACTGACGTACAAAATTAGTTAAATTTCGATTTCAGATGCTCTGATGCTTTGCAATAAAAGATTTGCATTGGAAGCAGTAAAGAAATAAGGTTTATTTTCAATAAGCCGTTTTTTCTTTGAAAATTTTACGCTTACGCAACTATGTATAATTCAGTAAGAATATATATTTATGTTGTATATACATATAAAGTACATATATGCTTGTACAATTAAAATATTTTCATATTAAATTCGCAATGCTCTTCAATGAAAGACCCATTCGTTTTAAACAAATAATATTACATAAATCGCATAAACTCTTTTAATTCTGAATTTAACTGAAAAACTATTTTCAGTCATTATTGCGATGATTTTCATTCGTTTATAATTTTTTTTTCTTGCTGCAAATTCTATTGTCTGAATTAAATAAGCATGAAGAGCTTAATAGTGATCTGTACATACATACATACATACATAAGTATATGCGTTTATATATTCACACACACATATTTATATAGTTAGATAAATGCAGTTATTTGCTTTTGCCTAATATTTCATTTTTATTATAAGTACATTTTGGTTGATTTCAGTTTTTCCTACACACACATATACCAGTTTACACATACACATATACCATATGTATATTTGAGTCTACTCCATTATTGCTTGAAAAGAACTCGATCAAGCATGAATTTCTGAAAGGCAGAATAACTAAATATATTCTGCTTGAATTGTCGTTTGATGGATTTGATTTGCAAGGAACTTTTTAACACTTTTACGAGAATATTAGTGTGCTTTTATCATTTATTTTATTTATATTCATATAAATATCCATGCTTTAATTGTAAATCGAGTTTGTTGTTAATATTTAAATAAATAGATTTTTTTAGTCACAATATGAGAAGACATCACATACAATGATTCATAAGAATCCTGGTAGGACAACGAAAGACAAAAATATTTTCTTATGGAGCAAATACTCCTTTTGGTTTTTATACAATAAAAATTAGTAAAAACAAAATACAATAATAAAAATAAAATAAATTCATATTCAAAATAAATGGTTCAAGATGGCAATACAATAATTAAGCTCTATTCTTTTCTCTCTCTCCTCTCGCTTTCTTCCCTTTCACCTTCCTTTCTGCCTACTTTCTCTTTTCTCTTCCGTCTCTCTCTCACCTAGAATCTATGATTAAGCTCTATCCTTTTCTCTTTCTCTTTTCTCTTTTATCTCACCTAGAATCTATAATCGTCTAAGGAATCACCACATGCCTTTTTGTTTCGTAAGTTCCAGCAGTTTCAAGACACCAAATGAAGTCAAGTTTTCCAACGTTCTGGAGGTCCTTTTCTTGCTGCGTTCATCAGCCGGTATAAAACACCTCAACAACTGCAGCAGTTTGTATAAATAGTTAAGACAGTATATTCTCTGTATTCAATCCATCTTCGTCTTAATAGTCTTCGAAACTCATACAAGTCTTGAAGTGCTTCTAGAAAATTAAGAAGTTGCTAATGACACTTTTAATAGTTCATTAATATGTGACTTAATATTTTTCCTGAACTGCTGCCTTATTATCACATACCCCTGCTTTTAGCTTCAGACAAATAACGACGAGTTTCGCAACTTTACTTTTTAATTCTTAATCTTACTTCGACTCAAAAAAGTCACAGGATGGATAAATATTCTGGAAAATATTTAGTTTCAAGTCATACTCAGGAAAGTAGATAGAACAAGAATGTTTATTCAGCTCAGGAACAAAAAAATAAAGTATTTTATAATTATATGAAGCGTGATTGGCTGAAGGTTCTTGGTAAATAAGTATGCTGTGTGTTATGTAAGAATCAACACACTTCAACGGCACTCTCGAATAGTTAATGTGACTGGCCCTAAATTTTCTAAATTTCAATAAGTAGAAGGCTTCATAGACCAGGGTAGTTAGTTTTTGAAAAGAAAAAAAAAAATAGTAGCTGGAAAAACTTAGGAAACGAAGGATATAACAACAAAAGTAAAAGAATAATAATTTACGATCTGCGGTCGGGAAGAGAAGGGGAGGGGCGTGGTTGAATTTTTAAACCTACGAGTCTTATAGAAAACACTTATATGGCAAAGTTGTAGATAATAAAAAGACCTAAAACTCAAAACCTCAAAACTTATGTGAAAAATTCAAATATCCAAGTTCTTCGGTATTTTATTTTTATCTTGTACAAACAATTTTTTTTTGGAATTTAAAATAAATTAAATTAAAATCGAAAAAAAAACATAATTTTCAATAAAAAATTTTCCCGACAATTTTTCAGATTTCTTTAAAAAGTCAGTAGGCTTTACCTATGGTAGATAAATCCCTACTTTCTGATGGTATACAAAAAAGATATACATTACTATCGAAAATGTGCTCAGAAAATTCAAAACAATTCTCTTTTAAACGATTCAAAGTAACATTTTATTTTTTTTTTTAAAAAACAATTGTTTTATAAAGGAATATGGTAAATCTTCGATTACCGCAGCTGTTCCAAAGATGTTGTGTTCCTTGAAATTAGAACCTGATAGGTATATACATACTACCGAATGACACGTATTCTATAAATAATAAAACAATTAAAAAATTTAAATTGTGATAATCTTCCCTAACTAATTTCACGATAGAGTAATTTCCTTCAAGAATGATTGCTAAATTTGGGGTTAGGTAGCTGACTTAGCTAAATAGCAGTATGACTTTGCTAACTCGCACTCGCATTAGGTGTATGATTTAGCTAACTTAGAAATGTAGAGAAGTCATATGACTGGCATACCTTAAATATAGTGTTGCATAAATCATAAGGTTATTAATTGTTGTTTTATAACATCTGGTACACTGTTTACGGTTATATACAGCAAAATTATTTGTAAATGGCCTATGGAAGTAATAGAAAGTATCAAGTTTAGACCTTTTCAAATCGAGATGTTAAAAGTTTTAGTATTAATGAAGGAAAAATTATGCTTCAGAAACTTTTTCAGATATCGCTTTAGAATTTCGTATGTAATTTTTAAAGGTATAACCTATTGAAATGCGAAAAAAAAAACAAAATCGATTTTTTTAATTTCACACTGTGTGCTCCTTAAGTCAAAGGGGTTCAAAATTCCAAAAAAGCCAAATGTAAATAAGAGCTACACAAAAACCTTCGCTTAAGTATTATAATATGTATTTGATATTGTGTTATTATAGATTACTGTAGTTGGCTGTTGAAGAGTGCTGAATCGAGCAAATGACTGACATAAATGCAATAAACTGGTATAATTAAATAGACGTGAAGTAGTAAAAGTTTATAAGATTTCTGCATTAAAACTAATTGAGTAACTGTGTTGTTGATTTTCAACAAGAGAGTAGAGCCCAAATAGAAGGAGAAGTAAATAATCGAACGGCTTAAATTGTGTATATTATTTAAGCCTCTGCAAGTCATATGTATGCAGACTTTCAGATTATGAAACAGCAAAGCTACCAAATTTAGTTGAGGTTTATTTTAATATCGAAATTAATTTTACTAGAAACTTAACTCATGTTTATTCTGTTATTATATATAAAGTACGAATTATAAAGTGCAACCACAATTGTATGCGCACATTTAACCTCAATTTAAGCGAAAATTATTTTCAAAATAAATATTTTATCATTTTTAACCAGTTGAAATGCCTACAAAGTTTCTTGGCCTGAAAATGTCAATTAACTGTCACGCCCACACGGAAATGGAACGAAAACCCAAATGGTGTCAACTGGCAGACGCATGAATACACACACGCATACACCAACTGTAGTTGTGCTTTTCGAATGTTTTTCAAACAAAAAACCGAATAATTTCACAAATTTTAAAATCAAATCAGAGCAAACCATATTTGGCGCTGACACAAATGACTGGAGGTAAGTATATGTATGTTGAAGAAAATAATAGGTACATAGGTTGGAATGCATATACAAGCATGAGTGTACGTGTGTGTGTGTGATAGTTTTTACCGCTAACAATATCAAAATTCCGGCACAGAGCTGCCAAGTGAAAGCCATTTTACGCAGAAAATCAGTTCGCTCCGAAAATCCAATCTGGACTGACAGCCAAAAAGCAAGCAAACAACGACAAGAGCAGCAGCAACAAGAATGATGAAAACATAAGAAATAAATTGAATGTGATTTATGATGCAGTCTCAATTGTTGGCTGATAGCATCAATTTGAAATTGTTCGAGCAGAGTGAGTTGGAAAACAAGAGAGATCGAAAGACAGTGTGCTGGAGTAAAGCGGAAGATGGTTACGGCTGATGGGGCAGCATGTCAGCAACATGAATTCATAACTTACAACTTCTTGGCAGTAGATTTGTTTGTATGTATGCATGCGTGGTCTTATGTGCTTGAAGATGACGAAATGCATACATACAGACATGTATAAATATTATATGGAGTTGATATGTTTAGACAGCCGAAAAAAGAATAAACTACTCGAGGTATCTGTCTTTGTCAAAAAACCTAAATGAATTTTCTGGGGGAGTGAGAGGCCAACGCTTTTAAGAACACATCAGCATTTAGAGTAACAAGAAATATTTTTGTGATGTCACATGATATGCGACGGTATATATGTACTTTTATATGTAGAGCAATCGAGCTTCTCCTCACATAAGTTTCAACCATTTAATGGTGTTATTGTTGCAAAGAAAAACAAAACAAAAAAAAAAAAAAAACACAGCATATAATATTCGGAAAATTACTTGAGAATAGTTGAAATGATGAGCGTCGCCTGAACAGGCAAATGCGAGGACATCAATCAGTGCGCAGATGGAATTGAAGGCATTATTTATTTGACAAAAACAACTACAAAACTTACATATTCTCCGAAACATAATTCTTATCAATATTGCACTTTTATTATATCATCATACTTGTAGATAAAATGGATTTTTTAAACAATAATTAATTAGTTTTGCCATTACAGAAAATACCAACTGGACCAAATTAAACTAGTTCGACACTAGCACCACTATAATTAGTTGTAAACGTATATTTTCTTTTCAGGTAAAAATATATTGAATTTGCAGTGAAAATTCAAATTGGCCCAAATCGAACTAGTTCAAAACTAGTTCCACCATAATTAGTTTTTATGCTATTCATACCATGCAGACAAAATTAAGCTCGAATAAACTACATTTGGACGGCAGTTTTAAATTAATGTATTAGGGTCTTAAAACTTGGGTTCAAATCTCAAGCGCTGCAAGGACTAACTACAATATATGTACAGCGTCTTCAAAAAATACCGCTTTCGTTTTCCAAATTGTAGGTAGCGTTTATTTGGAAAAATTTTATAATAATAGAAAATACTTGTACATTGTTTTGTCATAGCTGACAATTACTACTGGCACCTTAAATAGCAACTTGCAACAAAATTTTCCGCATATTCCACAAAAAGTGACCTCCAGCTATGTTTTAGAACCTAAATGAAATATTTTGTTGACGTTAAATGCTTTCTTGTTATTTTGGCTTTTCTTAAAGCCCAAACATTTCTGGTGACTGTGATGGCCAATCTAAAGTAACAATACAATTTTCTTGTTTCCATTGACCACAGAGTCTGCTGCTATGCCCCAATCGTGGTTATTTTTGCGGTAAAGCATTTTAGCTGACTTCAGTAAACCCTTTTTTTGCAATTTTACCATTCTAAAGGCGGTTAGGTTTTTTGTGCAGCATCTTCGAACCCCAAGTCCATGAGCAGTGAAGCATTCATAAACATGCACCGTTTAAAAGGGGTAGCACTATTTTGAATAAATGTTTGCCCTTTTCTTAGCCAAACATGTCTCAAGTAGTTGAACAATATTTGTATTGTTGAGTTGAGTGGACTCATTTGTATATATTGCATTGCTCCAATCACAGTTGATGTTGTCCGGCGCCCAATGCAACCTTTTTTTCATATGTGTTTTTGAAAGTAGGGATTTGATTACAGTACTGCTGCGTTTAATGCCAGATCTCTGAAGTTTGTCCCGTATTTTATTACGAGACATATCAACTCCCTTTCTAAAGAATTTTTTTTTAGTTTCTCTTAGATTGAGCAGTGTTTCTTTTTTATGAAGGAGAGCAATAGACTGACTTTCAGATGTCACGTCATTCCTCGCTTTTACTGATTTGTCATCTACGTTTCTAGTTTCTCCATAATCCTTTTCTCACTAATATCGGATCACTATAGCATATAGCGGCCATAAGAACTGGCCGATAAAATTTTTGGTAAGTAATCTTTTTTATTAGTAGATTTCTAGTAGCTTTCCATAATAACGATTTTTCGAAGAACTCTTGGAATCGCAAAAACTATACAAATAATTTTCTAAACAACATTCAAGCATTTAATATTGTATTAACAGTTATAAGTCAAATACAATGAATTACCAGCATCGCTCTGTTCCAATTTCTATATTTAGTTTAAAAATAAAGTTTTTGTGCCATAGGCGGGGGAGCACACATGCAATATATTATATATACGTGATTATATAGAGCCACTCACACTTGCATGGCAATAAAGTAAAGAATCTAATCATAAATATTATGTGCTTACCGTTATTAATTGTGGAGAAAGTTCAACAAAAACTTTTCTTTCTGTTTTTTTTTTTTTGGTTTTTTCTATGCTGAGAAGTTGAATGAAACTGAAGGATAAGCGAAGAAAAATTGACTTAAGCAAAGAAAGTCGATTGTGCGAAATGAAAAAAATGGTGGAGTTTTTTAGGTTATTTACTTGTCGAAAATATAACAATAATGGCTACTAAGAACACATGATGGGGAAATGCGTTGATGAGATGGAGTTGCCTTAGTGAGTTTTTTTAATAAAAATGAAACACATAAAACTGATTTGTAACCATTGCAATACCAACATATATACATACGTACAGATAAATTTAGGAAACATCCTATACATTATTAATAAAACTACACTAGCGTATTTTATAATGGAATTCACAGTGACAATGTGTGCGCTTATATTCACTGTTACATTTACACTGATTTACACTTAACACTAATTGAGCGGTGAATGCAATAGTGAGCGAATTTAGCTGCCTCACATTTACATTGTTGTATAAACACACTTATACAGTGTTAAAGCAAAATAGTGCAACAAATTCTAAAATAGTAAACTAATTTTCTTACTTGACTTATTTCGTTTCCGTTAAATATTAAAAAAAACAAATGGGGTTGCCAGCCAAAACTAAAATTAAAGTTAGACTTATTGATAAATTTGAATGGAGGTATAGAAACTCGAAACAAATAAAAGAAGAACAATCTGACGTTGAATTTTTTAATTAAAATATTTTTTAAAAAGAGTTGTCCCTATAAACTCCGGAAATTTTCAAAGATACTATTTTTTCTATTTTTATATATTTAAAGTATTATTGTGTTGTTAAATATTATTCAAAGTGTTCAAATATTACTTTCAATATTTAAAATAATAAAAAAATGTTTTTTCTTATATTTGAAAAGATCAAACAAATATTATAAAATGTACAAACAAAAAAATCATTAAAGAAGGTTTAAGATTGTTGCCACACAATACTAAAATTACATTTTCAAAATTATTTATGTGAAATTTTTTTTTAAATTATAAAATTAATACCATCTAAAAAAACATATACATATTATATTTAGTAAAAAAATTTATAACATTTCTTTCAATATATAATTTTTTTTTTTTATTTTAAGATTTTAAAATAAATAAATAAATAAATAGTTATTAAAAGCCATAAACTTGCCTCCATATTACTTGTAAAAAAGTATGGGTTTCCAATTTTTATAAAAATTATCTGATTATAGTCTTATTCTCTCTTTAGTTTCTCTTACAGATCAAAATTAGTCTACTGTTTTGTTGAACACTGAGTAACGATTAATAATAAAGGTATTTAAATGCTTCGGTCAGTTAAAATAAAATCTATATTGTGAAGAGACTGTTCTCCAGCAGGTAAACTATGTTGGGAATGTATCGGGAAGAGTACGATATCATTTTTAATTAGTTGGCTATGCATATCATACTGCTCAGTGACTTCGCTCTTATATGCAATTGCGAGTCAGAAAAATCGCGAATTTTTTATAACAAACGGGAATTCATCTTGAAATTTTTGTATTACCTTGATCCCGTTGACGTTCTCCTAGCCGATCTGACAGCCAAACTTTCTCCGAGAAGAAGGTGGCTGGCAGTGAAAAAAATTTTGTACTTATAATAATCCTTAAACCAAAAACAAAAAATGTATTATTACTACAGATGAATACGGGTCGAAAGACTAGTAAAATTCTTGACTTTTAACAAAATGACAGCGTCCCAAAACAGGCGCTTTTTGTGAAAATATGTACACTAAAGAGTAGATCAACAATGTAATCTAAAGTTTTATTCCTTCCATTTTGTTCAGGTTGATTCGTCTAGCCATCTCGTAGAAAATTTCCTCAGCCACTCTGAAAACAGTGTTTCGAGAAAAACGTGTTTAAATTTTTGTGAATCAATTGCACGCTCATTTCTCCGAAACTAATTCTTAGCTCAACTTCACATTCTCGGATTTTCAAATATATATACATTCGATCGATATGCAAAATAAAAAAATTATTTTTTGAATTTCACAAGTGGATATAACACCTTAAGGGCTCCATTTTGAGATTCCTGAGATAAATATTATGTGACCATTTTTCATAAATTCTTTGATGAAAAGGAATATATGTATTTTTATCTAGGTAGGTAGATTATAGGCTTTTTGAAAGTTGTAAAATTCATTTAATCTAATTTTTACTTTAAACTTAAAAGAGTCAAATAAAGCTAAATTTGTGAATAAAATTTGCCTGTGTTTGACAAGCAGCTCCCTTCTGCACAATATTAGTTAAAATTAGGGTACTTTCAACACTTAAACGAATATATTTTAATGGTTGTCTGTAAGATATATTTATAGTTTTTGTAACTTCTCTAAAGGTAACCTTGTCCTGTCCTCATGGATGGTTTGACTAAAGTCGGTATTAAAGTATAAGTAATTTCAATCATTCAAATTAATCAAATTTATAAAAACAATCCTCATATATCCTTAAAAATATATTGAAAACTATTAAGTTCTAATAGAGTTGAGCACTTGTTTCACACAATGTTCAAAATAGTTAGTTATGCAGCAAAATTCGTTTGCCATGTGCACTAATGAACGATTGGTTAACTACTCACGCTTAGATAACTAGTAGAGTAGTTGCCCCACTCTGTAGAGACATGTTCAGACATGCATGCGTGCATACTTGTTAGCCTAAGTTTATTAGAACACTTAAGAACTCAGACATTCATGCACGCGTTGCATAAACGCCACCATCGTAAAGAAACGGTATGTTTGTAAATATATTTTACAATTTACTCCACATCACTTATACGCCGTGTAGGCCTTGATATTAAAATGAACTATACACATAAGCAAACATGCAAAAGAGTGCGTGTGTGTGTGCAACTATAGTTTAGTGTCATAAGATAATTACACGTACGCATTTCAAGGACACGTACGTCGTATTCAACGAAAACCGCCACGCAGTCGAACAAAAGCTCGCCTTTTGCTTATTACAAATCGAGCGTGGAGCGTGTAACGCGAATAACAAGAAATTGGAAAGTGAAAATTTTAACAAACTCAAGTTGTAAAGATTAACAGCACAACGACCTCTCCGTTGCGTTGCTTTGTTGTTGGGTCATAAAAAGGTTTTCCGATCGAATATTTAAGCGCATGCTTGAGTAATCCGACAGATTAGAGGTTAGTTGGGAACTATTTTGTTGTAGACGACCGCATACCTATTTATTTACATATGTATAGCATATTAGCGCATATGTATATACCCATGTATGCTTGCGTAGAAGTGACGTAAATTATTTATGCAAATTACTTGTGAAATTTTCAGTGTAAAGTTGCTGAACTTTAAGTTACTTGGCAAAGTGTTAAATAGGAAATTATTATTTTCCAAACTTTCATTATAAAAATCTTTAATCAGAAAATTTTATAGTTTTTATATGGCATCGACTTGCTCTAAAGAGAAACATTTTTTATTTTGAAAGTTTAACATTTAATCTGAAATAAATACTTTCTTGATTAATGAAAAATTTTGTATCATTTGGCGGCGATCGCGAAATTATATTAATTAGATTATGTATGCATTTGTTTTTCTAGCACCGAAATTGTAACTTAGGTGACAGATGATTATTACCAGATCTAATAATGTGATTCAGTAACTAAACAATTTTGGTCGAGCCAATTTCAATGCGCTCATTGCTTCTTCGTCGAGCTGAATGTTTTTAAAAACTCCTTTTAACTTTTCCGATTTTTTAAAGGTAGAGCAAGTATACTCTTCCTAAACCACCGACAGCCAGTAATTGATTAAAAACTTTCACATCCGTATTTTATCCATCTAAGCTTTTGATTTTTATTCGATGAACTAATGAAAAATTGTACGCTTTTTTAAACCATCTACCGTAGGGCTTTAGCATCATCATCAGAGACGCCATACAGTGCGAAGCGAAGAGGCAATTGCTAATGTGGAGCAGAGTATAGTATATAAGAAGACCCGAATGATATTTCTTAGCAACTGAAGCCGGCCATAATGTTACAGTCAACGGGGAACGCTATAAAGTCATGATTAATGACCTTTATGTGCTTGAATGGGAGGTTGATGTGAATGAATTTTGGTTCTAACAAGACGAAGCTGCATGCTATAGAGCCAACGAAACAATTAATTTATTGAAGGAAGCTTTTGGTGAGGAGATTATCTGGGGTAGTAAGCCTGTGGCGTGACTTCCAAAATCGTACGATTTAACACCGTAAGTCCAAGAAAATTGGCGCCTTAGAAGAGAATATTCGCTGCGTTATTGCTGACATACGACCCCAATTGCTGCGTAGTAGTCGAAAATTGGGCCTCTCGACTGGAATTAATTCTAGCCAACCGAATTCATTTTAAATATCTACAGGCAAACCCTTATCTTTAAAAAAGCTCTAAAAAAGCTTTTTGGCCATAACACTTAAATATATGCGTTTTATTTCTTGTTGAAAACCACATGTCTAAAAAAACATCTTTTAGCTTCAAAAAGTTTAGGTATTGCCGATATTTTTTTGCATTCCCTATAGTTTCCAATGGGTGACCTAAATGCCTAACCTAAAATGTATCATATCTGGACTGTAACTAAAGGATGATTTTAACTTAATATATACATATGTATATAAATTCTTCTCTGGAAATAGTTAATATTAATTAAGAGAATCGGACGGAGTCCGTGCTGAGTAGGGAAATTTTTAGGAGCGCAACTTTTACTTTTTTTTGTTTTTAATGACAAAAGCAATTCACCATTTCAACGTTAAGAGAAGTTAAGCAAGAAGTTAATATAGTCGGTGTTCGAAATTACGATTATTTGAGGTTTTGGGGCAATAATATTTAAATTAGTCATATATATACTCATATATAGTTCAAAATAAATTTCTTTGAGAAAAATTTTATTGTTTTTGTTAGAAAAATAATAATTGTCGGGACTTACAAATGGCTGACGTCAAAGTGATTTCGAATAAGTCATCCCTCGTATCTAGCATCATAACAGCTGTGTGAAGGAATGGGATGGACATTTACATATATGGATATTGTATATTTTCCTTATATTCATAAACAATGGATACTGTATATTTATACGTATATTACATATATTTTTGTTTATTTAACCTATACATAATTTCATAAATTTTCCAGCTTTAGTAGACATTCTAAATGTGTGAATGGCACACAGCAATATTTTATATGAAATACATAATATATACATACTATATGTATAATGCATTTATCTCACACATGCAACATATGAGACTGTACTAAAGCTCTGTCGTCTTCTATTATCAGCAAAATTTTAACTCCAAAACTTATTTTACTAACAATTACATTTTATAATGGGTCTTGCAAATAGAGATATAAACATATATGTACATACAAATCTACACATATGCAAGTGCCAGTCAAATTACTATTTAATTACAGACTGCAGATAAGCAAAGTCATCCAGAAATGCATTTTAAATTTATATTATTCATTCGTAATTGCTCGGCACAGATCACTTTCTTTTCAACGGCAAATTGCTGTTGCAGTTTTTGTTGTTTTTCTCTCACTTCATTTGATGGAAATAAAAGATAACGTGCAGCATATTAGTATTTGCCACTTCCGAGACAGGCCTAGCTCTGGGTAATTTAAATTCAACACAAATAAATGCATATGCAAAAGTATGTATGTGTTTGTAGAGATTTTTCAGGACAAATTTTTTCAAGGGGGTTAAGGTAGTCAAGTGTACAGCTAAGTGAAGTTATAAAGTTTGGAATACAAAATATTCTTAATCAAAATTAGTTTATGTGGGTCCAAAAGTGTCAAGCCGCTTTATAAAAGCCGCGTTTTCGATTCGCCAAATCTCTGCCTGCTACATTTGAACTTTGCTGGCTATACATACCATACATACGAGTATATGAATTCCCTTTCTTATCCAAAAAACCCAAAAAAGTTAGCCAGTTGAACGTATAATCAGGAGATTTGTAGATACAAAGTGGTATTAACGCAAGCTATCTCCATTTTATTATACCAGTTTATGGTACTTTTATACCAGTTGATTGTTCGATTCGTTACTTTCCAAGATTTGGTGAGACAGCTGGTGTGAGTAAAGCTTAAAAGGTAAGTCATTACTATATCTATCTCCTTAGATTAAGAAATAATAACTATAAGTTTAGATGAGAAAAGTTGCGGCGAGTGTAAAACCCGATCTGTCGAGTCCTCGCCATTTAACAAATATCAATTGTAAATATTTTGAAAGGATTTTGCCAGAAGCTCCGTACAAACAGTACAAAAAATTTTATAATGGAACTTTCATAGGATAACCGAAGGCCACTAGATAATCTATGTAGCGTACCGAATCCAATGGTCGCACTCAAAAGGCCACTGGAGCTAATAACACGAAAAGGAAATGGAATTTATATAAGCGCAAAGTGTTACCCGTGGGTACTTATATTGCATTGGTGAACTATGGAGGCGATAACTGACAGTTTTAAGATTAAATTATAATTCACACCACAACTAATGGACTCGAAGATTATCCTAAACGTTGTTTTAAACCATATCGAAATAATCTGTTAGCCATATCGAAATGTAGAAGTCCTAAACTCAAAAACTCTGTGAGATTTGACAGATACAAAGTCATATATTTTAATAGGACGCAAAAGTTTCTGGTTTTTTTTCCTTATATAGAGAAGACTCTAACAACGTCATATACAAAATGTGAACCGGAGCACTTAGAATATTTTTCCCTCAAACTTAATTTTAGTAACAGAAAACTTAGTCTGCTCCTGAACAAATGAGGCTTGTCTCACTCCAAACCAAATTGAGCAAGGATTATGTGAAGGTTATGTGACCACAGCTCTCAGTCTGAGTCAATGCGTATTCAAAAGAATTTTTAATTTAAAATCCTGAATTATATGGAACCCCCCACCGAGGCGTACACCCATGGTGCTTTCAAGTGAACGGTCACATGAAGTGGGCATACACATATGTAGTTCCACACAATAATTCCTCTGTTTGTGTGTGTGCATGTGCGTTGATAATGACACCAGCTGTCCATTTGCCGATTGATGTAGTGCGCTCTTAGTTATAATCTCAGCCATGCCATGCACACCGGCAACAGACGCACACAGAGGCTGTTATTATTAAAGACTATGCCGTTGTGCCTCCATGCCGACATGCCACATTCATAGCTTCACTTCCAGTTGCTCGCCGCAGTTCAATCACTTCAGCGTTAGTGAGGCAAACTAGAAAATCCAGTATTTATGTGACTTCGATGAAGTAATGAATGATGATTGCACGTTGCCACATTTTTGCTTGTGATTTCTTTTTTAATTTCTTTGCCATTTTCATTTATGCGGAAAAATGTTTGTTGCTTTGGAAAAATTGGCTAACAGGTGAATCTGGCGGCGTTTTGGGAAAAGAAAATCTATATTGATGGAACAAAATTTGAAAATTATTTTAGAGAATATACTGCCGGATCAACTTAAAATATTCGGAGAATATTATCAAATATATTTACATTTAATATTATATATTAAAATAGATCGGTTTTTTGTTATATTCACAGGTGGATATAACCCCTTCATTTACTTCAATTAATTTTATTCCTTCTTGTCTTACATTGGAATAAAATAATAATAGTACTTGCGGTCCTTGAGTCAGTAAATAGATATCGTTTTGGAACTGAAGTCTATTGCGGCTTAGCATAAACTGAGCAGTATTTTATAGAAGAAGTGCACGGGAAAATTCCGAAGACTGTTATTTCATCAATGGGGGATACTCACTGACAAGGTATGCTAGAACACCTAGGACACATTCTAGATAGGAAAAAAATATTTAGGATTGAGAGAGTAAGGTCTCAGTTGTCTCATTGGGTAAGCCAATGGGCTTAGCAGATTGACCGTAGAAAACGGGCGGCACTAATCTACCTCTTAGTTATGAATACGTCCGCGTTAATATACACTTGCGAAGGATTTGTGGATAAAGCGGAACTACTGAGACACTAGGAGTCATTTATTTTATCAACCAAATAAAGTAGCTGGTATCGGATTTGGTTGCCTTAGTATATTTGTTTTTGATTAAAGTTTAAAAAATGTGAGAGCACAAGTACAAGTTTGAACTGTCTAACTGCAAATGCTCTTGTAGATCACTAGCAAAAAGTTATGCTAACCTAAGTTATTATTATTTTATACTCTGATAACATTTGCTTAAGATATTTTAGCTATTTATATAAATTTCTTTCCGTGTATACAATAATAATAATATATCTAGTGCAAATAGATCATTAAATATGTTTGTAGTAACTGGCTGACCAAAATCTATTGGCAGATTATAGATATTTAATTGATCAAAAAAACAAAAATTGTGAGAGGAAAATCTATAATCAACTACTTTCAAAAGCGTTGTTGGTAATAATTGGAACGCTTACAATTAATGCGTATTTTTGTTTACACTTAAACAGTTATTTTCGTGGATAAATGTATGTTTATGTGAACGTACATAAAGTTGTTAAGGCGTTATTATTATGTCTGAACTTAATGACTTGGAAAATACAATTGCCAGGAAAGTAATTATTCGCCTTTTCATGGTTAAAAGAAATTTATGATTACAGAGGAACATATTGGTTATTAATAATTTATATTTTTTGTCGATAAATAGATCATTTGATTTATTCATGACTAAATTTTTTTTTTTGAATTTGAGTTTTTACTAAATTTTGAAGTTGAAAAATTTGATAAAAATCAAAATCAATATTAGTCTCAATATCAATATCAATATCAGTAACGATATCAATATCAATATCAATATCAATATCAATATCAATATCAATATCAATATCAATATCAATATCAATATCAATATCAATATCAATATCAATATCAACATCAATATCAATATCAATATCAATATCCATATCAATATCAATATCAATATCAATAGCAATATCAATATCAATATCAATATCAATATCAATATCAATATCAATATCAATATCAATATCAATATCAATATCAATATCAATATCAATATCAATATCAATATCAATATCAATATCAATATCAATATCAATATCAATATCAATATCAATATCAATATCAATATCAATATCAATATCAATATCCATATCAATATCAATATCAATATCAATATCAATATCAATATCAATATCAATATCAGTAATCTTCACTAACTTTAACATTATTTTTAAAGGTATTCATATCACAGCAATATTGCATGCTAAAACGAACTGAAAGGAAAAACGTTTCCAAAATGCTTAGCAATCGGATTTCGCAGCAATGACTCGTCACATGTTCCTTTTACCTTTTACACAATAGATTAAGGTAAAGTAACATGTTTAAAATATAATTCGGGCGGAAGATTTAGCTGTTGAAGCTTTCCATTATAGGTAAAGTGAGGGAGGCATTCTTACACACTCGCACTTATGTATTTAAATGCAAATTTAAATTTTTTACAAACAGCCTGCTTGTCATTTCTGCTGGCGAAGCTTTTTTTTGCAAACTGTCAACCCTTTTGCCAGTCACACTTGCGTAACATCTGCACACATACATACATACATATGCATCTATTTAGATAACTTTTGCTTTCTTTGTTCATTTATCTATGTGCCGTGAAAATTTCTCTCGTCAAACTTTTGTATTTTCTATTATTTAGCGAATTTCCTCTTTTAAGGCTCGTGATTTGCCGTTTTTGAACACACCCGTATTTTTGTTGTTGTTGTTATTGCTAGTATTGTATTGCCGCTTAGCTCGCCAGCTGTTGCAGGAAATTAAAATCTGCTTCCCAGACAACAAAAAGTGAGTAGAAAGCAAAAAGGGAAGTGTTAAAGTGGAGTTGGGGTCTAACTGTGAATGTAACGAAAAAAGGAAACGTGACAATGATTTTGAGTGCGAAAGGAAAATACAAAAAGTATAAAAAAATGTTATACATAAAATGAAAAGATGGCGATTCAGGATAAGTTTGTATGTGCATATACGTATTTATGGAAATGTGTAGATAAATTTTTTAAATATGTATGTATTAATACGCATAAGTGTTGAAATTCACTTAATTCGTACATCGTGAATACTGCTAGATAAGTCCAAAAATAAATAAATAAATTACAACAACAAAGCTCAGTCATTACTCATTTCATTTTATTTTTCTCACTTTAAAAAATGGTCGGAGAACACTAAATATTATATATAGGGTGATATTTTTGGAGTTATTGGATTGACTAGAGGAATAGCCGTCAAACCAGCTGTCACGTATGTATGTTTGACAATTATAGAGATTCTCCAGACACTCTATCTTGTATTTAGCAATAGGCATTGTGTTTGTCGAAGTCAATACTGCTCCATAGTTTTGTAAAACTGATGATGGAACTAACGTTTACATCAGTAGTGAGTTGTGATTCCCGTCTTTTTGATTGCCCTCGTTAATAACAATAGTCTAAGTGCTAAATGATTCCAGCAGAATGGCGCAACAAGTGTGTAAACGTCAGTTTGATAAAAACCTTTCAGTGGCCTCATAATACCCATAATACTGGTAATAAATAACCACCTAGTTGAGTTAATTTGACTTCATCTGACCACTTGTTGAAGTCAAGTGTGTGCTACATAGTGGTCTATAGCGATAAACTTCAACTGTTGTATTGAAAACCAATACTCAGCAGTTTATTGGCGAGATAAAGTCGTCTATAGTTGAAGAAAGTTTCTAAAATTTAACGGACATGGCTAAAACAACTCAGCTGATCATGCTGATCATTTGTGTATATATTTTATAGGGTCTCCAACGTTTCCTTCCTGGAGTTTCAAACTTCGTGACAAACTTAATATACCCTGTTCAGGGTATAAAAATAACACCCTATTTATATGGTATATGTATTTAAATACAAATATTATACTAACAACCAGCTCGCCTCTTTGTCTACGCCCTCTCTTCTATGCCATTTTATTAATTTTTTTTTGTTTTAAAACACACGATATAACGAAATAGAATTTCGCTGTCTTGAACCGTGTCTTCTCCGACTTGCAGTAAAAACGCGCCCTATTCTACGCCAGGTAATGAAAACGCATGCAAAGCGTGGAAAGGCCAAACGCGGATTTTCATATTTACATTACAACAACAGCGTAAATTACATATATAATTTTTGTTTTTTATTTGCACGCTTTTATTATGTTTTGCTTGCGTTTGGCTTATTGTTCTTTGTGTGTTGCTTTATTTGTTTTCCATTTAGTGTGCTCATTGGGATTTCCATTTAGTAGGCGGTTATTTGGAGCGCGGTTAAGAAGAAGAGGAAGTTAAAAATTATGCAAAATATAAATTTAGGTAAAAAACGAAAAAAGTCAGAGTTAATTGGCAAGAAAAGTGAGGCAGTTTGTAAATCATTATGATAACATATTTGAAGGAATATTAGGTTAGGTCGACATGAGACGTTATAAGACAATTTAATGGCTTCTGATATCTATATGACTATATCTCGACGTAAAAAGTTTCTACCAAATTGTGATGCCAGTTTCTTCTTTTCTTTGATACTTTTTCCAATATTTTAAATAAGTCCTCATAATAGTAGCTTTAGATTAGAACCTCTGCGAGAAGGAGCTCTTTCGCTACCAGGCCAAGTTGTGGTATTAAGGAACCAGCTATTGAAATTTCAAAGAATAGAGAGTTAAGTAAATGACGTAAATGTTAGTAAAAGGTGCTTTGCGGCTAAGAAAGCGGAGGCATCACTCTACCATAAACCTAAGATAGCCCCAACTGATTTGTAGTGAGCGGAAAACTATTGCAACAGTTATGTAGATGGACTAGTGAAATGAAAGACTGGTTTCTCAAACCAGTAGCTATTTTTTGTTTAACAAAGATTGATACAACACTCAATTTAACATCAGTAGGATTGCTAGGTCTGATACTAGCTCAATTAAGTCTCTAGTTAAATTATGACAGTCTGAGACGCCAGCTGATTAAAAAGTGATAGACAAAATCTCCTCTCGAATACTGAATACCATGTGTACGGTATGAAATTTTTGTGAAAATGAAATACAAATTTTGAATGGGAAAGTAAAAAAAAAATGTATTCAAAGTATTGAACATTGCTTTTTACATAATTTGGCCACATTTCTGGCAATTTGTGGGCATTATGCCAAAAGAAATGTTCGTCATTTGAAGCCAACCAATTAGACACCCAACTTTCGACGTCTGCATAGGAATCAAACTGCTGCCCAGCCAATGCGTATCGGATCGATACAACCAAATGGTAGTCGGAAGGTGCCAGGTCTGGCGAATACGGTGGATGGGGTAGCAGCTTCCAGCCAAGTATTTTGGTTGTGTCCTGAATCGATTTCGCTTTGGTGCATTGTCGTGTAGCAAAATTACTATGCCGTGTCTTCTGGCCCATTCTAGTCGTTTTTCGAGCAATGCATGGTTCAAATTGATCATTTGTTGTTAGCTATTAATATTAACAGTTTCACCAGTTTTTGAAGCTCATGATATACCACACCTTTTTGATCCCACCAAACATAGAGCATTCATTGCCTTCTTACCGATCTCCTTTTAGGATTCTTTTTTATTATTTATTTTTCATCGCCAGTAACAATTCGATGCAAAACTAATTTTCTTTAGTGTATTTGAAGCAAAATTTCACAAGTGTTTTTTCGGTTTTCCATTTGTTTTTCATTCAAATCATGTGACACCCATTTTTCACACTTTTGGATATTTCCAATAGCTTTCAAACGAACTGAAATTGTTTGTTGTGCAACATTTAACATGGCTGCCATTTGGTTTTGACTCTAAGTATCATCTTTATCCAATATTGCTTGCAGTTCGGCGTCTTCAAACTTTTTTGATGATCTTCCATGTTCTCTTCTATTTCTCACATCAAAATAATTATCTCTGAACCGTTGAAACCAGCTTTTGGGTGTTGCTTATGATAGAGCATTATCACCATATATATCGAGAGATTTTCATAAGTTTATATACCAACTTGGATTACAGTATCATATTTTGATAAAATTTATCGCATTGACAGACAACTTGTGACTCAAACATTTACTTTTTACGTCTTAGGTTCTTTTTTGCTTAGTTTATTACCGAATTTATATTAGCGTCAGGCCCATAGTCTTCATTACTATCGCATTTAAACTGTAATATAATTATTTATAATTATGTTCCTGTTAAATAAATAAATTTTCACGAATATTCATCAGGTTAGATATGTTAGTTGACTACGGTCTGATTGACGAACGGCTATAATTTTGTGCTGTTTAACCACATCTCATCTGTCATGTCAAGGCCAAACACTTATTACTGGCTACTGAGAACTCATGGAAAACAAACATGACTTGACTCTGCTACCAAATTCTTTAATATATTTTCTAGAACTGATATTTGGGGTGATCTGGTCCTCTTTTGAACAGTTTTGCTACAACAAATTTCATCAAGGTGGTAGAAAGCAGATGCTGAGACTTAAAATTCTTTTTGGAGCAACATTTTGAGGTTGATAACGCGGTTTATCATTGAATTTGACTGGGAAAATTTGCAAAAAGAGTGTCTGGCGATTTTTACCTTTAACAAAAAAATTGAACAACGAGTTAGCCTGAAACTTTGGGTTTCCAATGGAATCACGACTGCGGAATCCTTGAAAATGTTTCAGAGGTGGAGGAGTCTACTTTATAGCAAACACAAGTATTTGTGTGGCACATAGCATTCAGTGGAGGTCGTGAAGTCATCAAAAACTTGTCTCTTGCGAGTCGTCCATCAGCCTCCATTAATGACGCTAACATCGAAAAAGTTAACGAAGCAGTGCTTTAAGATCATTGTGTTAACAACAGAGAGATAGCAGAGGACCCCAACACCTCCTTTGGAGCGACTCAATAAATATTAGTTAATGTGTTGGTAATGAAGCGTGCGATTGCTACACTCATACCAAAAAACCTAAATCTTTTGTAAAAATTGTGCTGAGTAAAGGTCGCAAAAGAGATGCTTGACAACTTAGCTGAGGATTTTACATTCATCAAATGCATTATTATTGGTGATAAGACGTTGTTTTATGAATATGACGTCAAAGCTGTTTAACAATTTAGCGAATGCCGCTCCGCAAATGAGCCGAAACCGAATAAAACGCAATTCGCTGAAGGTATGGAAGTTTACGGAAAATTGCATTAAGTTTTGGCATTTTTTTATTGGTTCAAAAGGCAGCTATTTTGAAGGCGGTATTAAATATTTGTATTAAAATACTTGAAAGCGTATTTTTTTTTGTCAGTCCAGGTCAAACTTGATCACATGGTATTTCGGCTATAAACATCATACGAACTAAACTCCTACAAAGCTTCGAAGAAGAGCACTTTGATGAAAATGTAAAGCTGATGGTCCAGTTTTATCCTAATGATATATTTGAATATAAAAATTTTGAGATTTTTGGTGTCTAAGCTTCTATAATGCTTTTCGTGACTCTGCTTCAGTTTTGGCAGACTTTGACTAGCTGTGAGCAGCTAAGATCTTAAATGTCATTTTCACTGCATGTTCGAGAGTACCTAGAGAAAATTACACGAATTTATAAATAACGGGTGGTTCTGTGGGAGAGCCGTGAATTGGGAGTAGGTAAGGTTTAGTGGATAAAAGTACGGCACACCGGCTTCCATGCTTTCCCCTACTATATAAAAAAACTAAAAGGGAAAAGCCAATAAGGTCTTGTTTCTATTTGATCGGAGGATTTTCGAATAAGTTGATTAAATTAATTAATTACTTTTTCAAGTAATATAGACAGAATATAATATGATTGAAAAGAAAAATTGATTGAAGATTGAAAAAAATTAATAAATTGTAAAGAAGTCAGCATTGTGTGTTTAACTTATAGAAGCACTGCATGATGTTTTTCGGTCCAGACTTTAACTAAAACTGCCAAAAATCTTACCTCATAATTCAGTATATCCAAACGAACTGAATCAGCAGTATCCTCTTTCTAGCATTACTTCTTGAACATCATATCGTTAAAGTTCCAAAGAAACAGCTTAAGCACTAACAACCACAACAACAAGCTTTATTTGTCATACTAGAGTACATTAAGTGGTCACACACACACATTTCAGATATACTCTCGCTCTCATAAATATATATGTATGTATGTATATATTAATCACGGTTTGCTTCCTTGTGGTTTCTGCAAAATCATGCAAAGACCCACTCAAGGAAATGGCATATGACCTTGTACAAATGCGATGTTGCATTTACCGTAACTTTTTCCACGAAATACGAATTATGCGGTGTTTTCGTTTTCCGCCTGCTTTGCGTGTAAGTGACTTATGTGTTCATCCTTAAACGGCTTTACGTGCGTGGTGAAATTGAAATTTATGCAGACAAAAGTAAGTACATATATATGTATATATATATATATATATATATTTAGAGGAATATATATTAAATGGAATCCAGTAACAGTTATATTGAGTTAAAAGCAGAAAAGCGCGACAATTTCGAAGAAAAGTTATACATACCCCTTCAGAAAGTTAGGTGTTTAAGCGGCAAGAATAAACGCAATAAACAGAACACTTAATGAAAAAGAAGAGAGCACGCTTGTGGCTGACAAAAGGGAGTGAATTAGCATTGTCGAGCATTTTGCGCGGAATTTATAATTTTTTTTAAATTTAAGTACCAAAAAAAAACTGTTTCGGCTAGGAATTGACTTCTGGCTGCACTCATAAATTTGAATAGGGTATAATAAGTTTGCCACGATGTTTGTAAAACCCAGAAAGAAAGGCTGGAGAACATTTAAAGTACGATATATATACGCGCAGTTCTGTTCTTGAAATATCGATCTGACATTTTGTACACTTTTTTTCCTCTTCAATAAGCTGCTAATATAACGGAACCGCCGTTATCGGACTACTATAGCATGTAGCTGCCATACAAACTGAACGATCAAAACTAAATCCTTGTATGGAAAACTTATTTATTCGACGAGATACCTTCACGAAATTTGGCACAAATTATTTTTCAGTGTAACTCTATAATCTTTGCATACATTTTTTAGATCGGACATTTCTAGCACATATGTAACTGCCATACAAACTGACTAATACAAATCTACACAGGCACGGTTTAAGTTGAAAATAAATAGTTTGTTTACGTTGGATAACTCTTTCTAAGGCAAAAACTGAAGCTTCAGAGAGTGTTTGCAAAATAAAATCAACTTGGCAATAACGGACACCCTAATGTTTTTCTATCTACGTATGAAGCCATCCATATAATTTGATAGAATTATTCTGTTGTTACCAAATTAACGTAATTACAATTTACATGCGTGCCAACAAGGCTTACGTGTTTATTTTTAGCAATAAAACCCCATCAGAAGGAAGCCGCGCAAATTCCGCATTATTTCAGAAAGTCATTGCCAAAGAAAATGAAAAGAAAATGGTAAACTTTTACTTCCGGGAACAAAAAACGAGTGATTAAATACATACCCATAACATTTAATGCAATTACCTTGTTCACGAAGAAGAGAACATGAATTTGATTGATTTTCGATTAGCAACTAAGCTGATTGGGATTTTCTAATTTCATTAGACCTTCTTGTTTAGTTAACAATGTAAATACGTCAAGACTTTTATGTTATATAGAAAAATACATATACATAAGCACACATACATATATACCAATACACATACATATGCAGAACTTAATGTGAAGTGTAAATAATCGCTCTGAAGCAGAACAATGCTTGTATAATCAAAAATACGCTTGAAGCATTACCAAGGCGATTTGGTGACATGGCGTATGAGTAACATGTGTTTGATTTCAGTGCAGAATGAATACACAAAGTGGCTCGTTTACTTGATTGGCCGAGTGTGATTGCTCTTATTGTAATTAAATAATATTTTATTGCATATGAATTTAAATTAATTTTCAACAATTGTAAATAACATGGCCGTCAATGTTCTTCAATTGAAAGCTGAGGTCAGCGGAGTACTTGACAAGCAAGCTTGCTTAAATATTATTTATATAGAGTTATATATTGAAAGTTTGATATATATTTAAATATTTTTTTGTTTTTTTTGAAAATTTTAAAATTCAGAATAACATTTTCTCGCTTTCTGTTATGTACAGTTGTACGCCTAGTACAGTTCGAGATTATGTTAGGTAGTGAGTGCGGACGCTTCAATTGAAGAATCCATATACTCATATTAAAGAGTAATACCCTAAAGCCATTTGCAGTCAGAACTTCAAAACCACGCAGCTTTCAAGTAATTGCTGGAGTAATTGCATAATTTTACGACATCTCGAACAGTTAATTGCTACACGCACCTAATCGACACAAACAACAAGCAATCTCATTCAATCACTCAATCTAACAAGCAAAACTACTCATTCGCCAGAAATTCAAGCATAAGCTAGAGCAACAAAAACAACAACAGATAATAAAAAAGAAATCAAATTTACCGAATTTCTCACAATTCGTAAATTCCCCTAGGCAACTGACGACTGGCTGAGAATTATCGATGCTAGTTTGCATATAAAACGAAGATGGGGCGAACAGCAGTTGTACGGATTAGCAATACATCTGTGTGTGTGAAAATGTGTTTGGAAAGTGGCCGTTGGCGAGGTCACAAATATACAGCAACAAATACGCTTTTTCGTGTACGTGCATATGTATATTTGTAGTGGTATTTACTCATACATACACACATATATCTGCATATATGCATGCACATATAAGTATGTATGATTGCTGAAGCCGCAATCTACATACCATATCAATATTTCCACATTGTTGTCGATTTTTCAACGTGCGCAAATTGATGAATTTAACTTTGTGGTCAATTATAAAAAAAACGTACAGTAGTGTGCAGTAAAAAGTTATATATAAAAAATAGTTATTGAAATATTAAAAATTGTTATTGAAAAATGAAAACAAAACTTGCGTGAAAATAATTATATTAATGCGATAAAAGTACTGTTTTTGTATTTATGTGTAATATATAATATTCTACAAGTATTGTATATACACTTCATTATATAATATATACACATACATATGCCATTTTTTACGTCTGTTAATAATTCTACAGAATGCTGGCAAGCGGAAGTGGTTGAAAAAAATTCTAAAATTATATAATTAATTGTGAAATATTCGTTACGAGATTGCTGTTTATTCATTTAATAATTAAAGCCACAAAATAAGAAACATTATTGGAATTAATTCAATACTCATAATTCATTACATTACTTTTGGGCGCACAAAAAATCAAATACATAAAATAATAAGAAGTATAAGAAATTTTGTTAAAGTGGCCATAACGAACTATTCCATTTATATTAGCAAATTTTATTTCATGAAATATTTTTAAGCATATGGCAACCCTACTAATTAAGATTTTATGTTTGAAAAATGCAGAAATGCCTTCAGTTTAAATTATTTCATGTGTTTTATTAATTGAATTGATTAAAAATTTAAAAAGGTTAATGATTTTCAACATATGGCAACTCTACTCATAAATACTTTCTGCTTTAATAGCCTATAAATCCTATTACAATATAAGGAGATTTATTACATGTATTTTTATTATTTATTGTATACATTTTTTTATATGGTGGCAACCTTTTCGAAAAAAAGCTTTAAAAAAGTTTCAATATAAGCTTTTCTAATTTTTTTAGTTTATACCCGTTTGGTAATTTTAAAAAATAAAAAAATAAAATAACTTAATCTTTTCTATTAATTCTATTAAATTAATTTTTATTTCAGAGGCAACGCTTCGGTAGGTAATTTTAGCTTTTAGCTTTTAGAAATCACTTGATTTTGACACTAGTATGTAAGAAATTTTTTAATTGAACCTAATTTTTTCTATTAATTCCTTTGAATTAATTTTTATCTTTTTTAAGTGGCAACTCTTTCAATAAATAACTTCAGCTGTTAGCTGTTTAGCTTTATATAGCCAGCTATATGTTAGTTTTAATTTCAAAAAATGTCAATAGAAAAATTTCAATCAGGTGGCAACTCTTTTCAATTCTTTTTTAATTGTGAACCCCTTGAGTAGATAACTGTACTCAACTCTCAGGTTATCTATCACTAGGAAGGGTATACTGTGAATGTTACGGAGTTTTGTTGCGTAACACAAAGTCGTTGCACTTGAAAAAATTATATACAATAATGGCATATATATCGTAGCATTGTAAAAATTTTGAAACTCTTTACGTCAATCAATTAAAAATTTCATGCCAGGAATGCCGTTAATTAACAATGACAGAATGACCTGTTAATGAAGCTCGTCGAATTGGTGGTTAAAAATCACAATTAAAATTTCCTGAAAACGTCGAAAAAAAAGTATAAAATATGAATTTATGAAAAATCCAGGCTCACAGCTTGTCACACAGTTTTTTATATAATTAAATGCATATTAAATTGATTTAAAGCAAATATTTAATGCAGAGCACTAGGCAGTTTGATAACCTGATATTTTTCTCCAGTTACTGGAGTCTGCACCATACTAGCAATGTTTAAAAACATGGTAAAAAGATTAGAGCGCATAATTGTTCATTATATTGAGTCCAAAGGGTTTTGATATATTTGATATTTCGTTTACATCCGTGGTACAACGCCAGTTTAACATTAATGTGTCAATTTCAGAAACGTTTTTCTTCTTCAATGGTTCATTGCTCTTGTACCGTAGGGATTTATTCAATTCATGGATATAATGTTTTATGAGTCGGTTTTTAGAATTGACTAGGAATATCTGAGTTATAACACACACTGTCATCTGAGGCACTCAAGCGTTTCAGAAGCTTCAAATGTTACCTCACGGATAGCTTCTACATTTGTGGAAAGATTAACCTTGCTAAGGCAAGAAGTTCAGTAAATCTAGTGCGTTATATTCTAGGCTAGAATCCATCCATCTTGCTGTCGCATAGGACTTTGTGTTCGACCAAAGGCTGTTAAGCTTGTACCAGGTTCATATGTCTGGTACTGGAATGCACGTTCCCACGCCGATGCAAGTAAAACTAGGATACAAGCTTATCAGCTTTGCAGTTTCCAACGATTCCACAATGGTTAGACATCGAAACTAGAGAATTTTTACTATAGGTTGCTCTTCAGAGTACTACGTCTAGTGCTACCTTAATGACAACCCTTGTAGAAATATACTTTTAAGGATATCTGAACCTTTCAGTCTAGTCCACAGAAATAAAAAAAACTTCTTTGGTTTGTCGAATACAGTGTTCTTTCCGAGAGACGTCAGTCAGGCTTCTTGATTGCTTACGGGGTCATAACGCTCAAAATGAGGTGTAGCAATTAAAAAGTTGGCGGAAATTTCTATTCGCCCTTTCCTCTAATCTCCATTGACTGCGCCTCAACGCTGTCAATTCGCTTCACTGCTGCTCGCCAAAACTGTCAGCTGCAGTAAATGCTTCGTTAGTTTGTACGCCAGCGGGGCATTTGCCCACTATCGGCACCAACAACACTTACACACAAATCATCGACACCAGATTTTCCGCAAAATTTGACTTCAATTAATACACTGGCGAGCTCGGTTGCTACGAAACCGTCAGCGCGAGTGCATGTGTGTATTTTTGATGGCGATTTGCGTTTAATAACTCGTATGGCAGTTGATGTTTTTTGGGGCGCAACTTGGTTGCACAATAAATACGCTGTCAGCATTTGCCGTAAGCAAGTGGGTAACGAGCTGCTCTTTCTGTTTATTAATGCGTTTTTGGGTATTTCTTCTCAATATTGTTGTTGTTTGCTATATGACCTCACGTTTCGGTGGAAAACGCGCAGTAGAGAAATATTTTGCGATGAGAATTAGAAACCAGTTTGGGCGTTGAACCTTTATAAATAGCGAGAGTGGAAAGAAATTTGGGTGGGACCTAAATCAAGAAGGCTGAAGACGTAGGCGGATATGAGAGACCAGAAGGTAAAAGAAATGCTCGCGACGTTTTTAGAATACTTAACTTATGTTTCGTGTCGGACCGCATGGACATAGCAGTAGAAGAGGAATTTGATGTTACATAATCTAAGTATCAGGTTTGGGATAAAATTTACTTGAACCATTATATTAACCAAAGTTGAAGCTATTTCGATTTGGTAGCCCCAGGTGAGGCTTAATTCCAGCCCTTTAAGTTCCATAACCTAAACATCAGGATTGGGATAGACATTTCGTAGAACATTATATTCATATAAAGATGAACGAAAAAATGGTTTTCACTTCCCAAACGAAAAAACCATGTTCGTTAATTCCTCAAAGATATCGAAATCCAGGTATTAGCAGGATAAAGGATCATTATATACAGAGAAGTCATTAAAGCTGTTATACACAGTACTTGGAATTTCGAGTATTCAATATGTGAAAGTAAGAGATTGAAATGTTTTAGGTAACTGCTCCATTAATCAAGCTAGTTCTTCAGGAATCACCTTTTTTGTTTATTTCTTGAGATTTCCTCTTAATCAAACTAACCAAATTTAATGACCAATAGTAGCTAGGGCTGATTAGCGCTTACCCATCTGTCCAGATATTTGTAAAATTATTAAAGAATTAAATGCGGATTGTGCTCTTTTTGAGTTTCAATTCTTCACTTTAAGAAACTTACCTGAAAAGATAGAAGAAAAGTGAAATTTATTAGAGATATGGTTGTTAATGTTTATTTTTATAAATCTTCTTTAAAATAATTATTGTTATAAATTTATTATATTGACATGAAGGTAAATGTCAAGTAGATTAAAGAGAGAGAAGAGAAAGGCAAGGTGTTTACGTCACATCGGGAAAGTGAGGACAATACTTTTGGTAAGAGTTTGAGACAATATTGAATGAACATAAAATTTCAATGCCGTCATCTGAACTTGTTACTTTTGCGAAGTTTTTGAAGTTTTTAACTTAAAAGGTATGGCATGGCTGGCATTTCCTCTCTTTTTCTTTCTCTTTCTCTTTCACTCTCGGAGAATATTCTTTAAGCTGCTTCCGAAGCGATTATCTTTTATTATGAAAGACTTTTTTCCATCAAGATCACACTTTGAGTAACATTGTCTGCTGAGCTTTAATATTATTGAAAGCATCATCATAACCAACCTTTAACTCTTTTAGCTAATTGATTACGAAGTTAGGTCGATCTAAAATTTTCGAAAATACAATATAAATTGAGCTGATTAAAAAAAATATTTAATTTTTTTTTCGAAATCCTCACGTAAAAACTTTCACGGAGATGTAAAATGACGCCTGTGAAAATCAGAGCCCTTAATATTAATATTAAGAGGTCGCGTATCGCAGATTTCTATTTCCCATTTACGGGAAAACTTCTATACACGGAAAATTTTTTTTTTAATTTTGCAACTCTGAACCGGTTTAACGGATTGTTGAACAAAATTATATTCTTATAGAAAATTTGACGCTCTACAAAAAAGTATTTAGAAAATTAAAACCAAAAAAAAAATTTAGTAAAAATAGATGTGATTTTTTTGTAATTTTAAGTTTGACCTCGAATATCTCCTAAGTGGTTAAGATAACCAAAAATTTGGGTATTGCAAACGGAAACGTCGTAGAATATATATATATATACATATATAGATATAAATGATAAATGTGATCAGCTGAGTCGGTTTAGCCATGTCCGTCTGTCTGTCTGTCTGTCCGTATATACGCGAACTAGTCCCTCGGTGTTTGAGATATTGCTCTGAAATTTTTCACACGTTCTTTTCTCTCCACGAAGCTGCTCATTTGACGCAACCGACAATATCGGACCAAATCAAAACCAAGTCCTTGTATAGATAACTTTTTTATTTGATAATGCATCATCCCGAAATTTGGCTTAGATTGTTGTCCAATACAGCGGTAAAATCTCCTAACCAATTATTCAGATCGGTCCCTTATTGTATACACAAGTATGTAGCTGTGGTACAAATTCCGCTCAAAATCCAGCTACATATATCTATATTCCAGACAAAATTTGTTTTTTTTTTAATTTGTAAAGAGTATTATAGTTTCGGTGTAACGAAGTTAAAATTTTTTTCTTGTTTTTATTACTTTCTACATTCCGAAAGAGAAAAATGTAACTTATTTTTTTTTTAAACTGAGAATAAATTGTCAAACTTAGACTATTTTTGAGGGCTCTAGACTGGCCTTATATTAACTTTGAGAGAACAATTATGGAAACCTTTTATATATATATATTATATATGACATTTTGTTCCCAATGCAGATTGGATATTTCTTCAATGATCAAATTTTACCCGGACTGGTATTGAAATATGTGAAAATGCAGGTTTTTTTCTTTGTCAAACCTGGAAAAATTTGATCAAATGGTATATATCGGTAGCTCACTGCACTCCGTGTGGTCCTCTCGCTTTAAAATCTCGTTAACTTCTAATTCTTTAATGCTTTCCTTATTACCTTTTCATCAATTTTATTGATAGCGACGGAATTTGTGCTTTCCGAGGCAATATTTTCGAAGTAAAAACTATGCCAACAAGTTAAAATGGCAACTAATTTCCTAGAGCGCCAATAGCTACCACGCCATCAGCTATATTTAACAGTCGATTCCGTTCGGTATGCGGAAAGCGAAAGTGAGAGGAAAAGACAAAAAAAAAACACTGCACATTATATTGTATTTACAACAACAACAAATTAACAAATCGCTACGGCAACAAAACGTGTGGACGCCAACAAACACACACACGACACAGCTGGCAGCAAAAGTCGCTCGGGCAACTGAAAAGTCAACAGCGGTTGGTGGCCTAACAAAGAAGCCAAGGTTTGCCAAAGCGCTAAAAAAGATAGAGTGAAGGAGAAATAAGCAGAAATGAATACAAAAAAAAAAAAGTAAATAAAACAACAACTAAAAAGGCATGCGCGGCATGCAAAAAATGCTTAGCGTTTCGAGCGATTTATGCGATTGAAGACAACAAGTGGCACAGAGATCGAACAAATCGATTGACTGTTGAGACCGAAAATGATAAAAAAAAGGAAAAATAAATGCGCACACAAGGCATGGCAAAAACGGGTTTAGTGCAACTCCAAGTAAGCAGTAACAAGAGCAACAACAAACAACAAGCGCGCTTGTGGGCCATGCTGCCTTGAGTTGCGAGGCAATTATGTCAAGTCACCCTGTGGTTGCGGTTGCTACACGCCGCTGAGGTACATGGCAAACGCTTAGGCTACTACAAACACGACTACATATTGTACATACATACATACATATACAACACAACATTTTATCGCCTTTTTGTTGTTGCGCACACCACTCAGCCACTGTTGGCTGGCATTACGTCCACTTGAAAGTGCAAGTGGATATGCAACTCGGCAACTTGGCAACTTGGCAACTTACAACATGGAAAAGCACTACTTACACAAGTTAATGTGAATTAGTTAAAGGCTGCGCCGTGCAGTGGCAACATGTGGTAAGCTGGCTGACAGTGAAAAAACTAAAACCATAATAAGAACCGGAGGGGCAAATGAGTTAGGCGCTTGAACTGGTCAGCGGCGACCGGCAGTTCGAGGTACTGAGCTTAAGCTAGAGCTCTGCACATTGCTAATGCTATCTAGCTGCGCTGACGACGTGCCGCAAACTCGTTTGTGGCGTTTACGTTTGCGCCTGCGCACTAATGCCACTGCCCACCGTTCGTCGCTTGTCGTTTTGGCTAATAAAAGTGAAGTCGTTTCACCATTTACAGCGAACGTGCACACATAATTCGCTTTTATTGCCTTGTTTTGCGGTATTTGTGGTGTATTATGATGTGTATATCACGTTTTATTTTGTTGTTATTTTTATGCTTTTTATGATTCTAAGCTTTATACGCTACACTTGTTGAGTAGATTATGTTTGGTTTCCTTAAAAAATTGTATAATATAATTTGAGTTGCACAGTGCTGATCAGTTTCTGCAGTTAGCGGGTTCGGCAAATGTTCTAGACCATTTGAGTCTTGGTAACCTCTCTAATTCGTGGTGTATGTCGACATATATATATATATGTATATAATGGTTAGGTTGGCTGGCTTCGAACATCCATACTTTTCAAGATCGCTAACTCGAAGGTCGCTCAAACTTCACAGCGAAACTCTAGAAAACGATTTATTTCCATACCACAAAATGTTGCAATCCTTTTTTCTCAAAATGTAAACCTCCAAAATCGGTAGAGTAGCGCAAAACCAAGATCTGTTGAAGGTTATGCAATGACCTCGAAATATATAAAAATTCCTCTCTTGCTCTCTATTTTTTGTTCTACCATTTATTACATATATTTTTGGCCACTGGAGTGTCTGACGATATAGAGCCATGTGGTGCGATACCTAATAGCAAACTTCATATTAGTCTGACTTTATTTGCTCTGATGTAGATAGGTTCGTTTAAACTCAGGTAATCCCAAAGTGTTTGCTTAGCTCTCCAATTTTACGAGAAACTAGTTCGCTTTGAGAGCTGGTCTCCAAAACTAACTCCCCAGTCACATTTGAATGAACAAATGTTGATAATAGTATACCAATGGTCTTTCCCTTCTAATCTACCTAAATAGTTATGAAAAAAAAATAAAGAACGAGTTTGCTTGAAAACGTCGGTACAGGTCGCAAAAAATATACTTAAGAACGTAACTGATGACCACACATTCATCAAATGCATTATTACTCAAGATGAGATGTGGGTTTTTGAATATGACGTCGACACTGTCTAACAATCTAGCGAATAGCGCAACAAAAATGAGCAGAAAAGGAAAAAAGCACGTCAAAGTTGGTCCAAAATAAAGGTGTTACAAACTATTTGCTTTGATTACTGTAATGTGATTCACCATTAATTCGTTTGATAGAGTCGAATGGTCAGTAAAGAATACTGCTTGGTCATTTTGCGGCGTCTACACGAAGCAATTTTCCTAAACAACCGGATTTGTGTATAGAAAATTCATGGATCACGATAATGCGCCTACACATTTCGGCATGATTGTCACTGACTTTTTGCATAAATATGAAGCAAAAGTCAACGCTAAGACACCGTATTCGATTTGGCTCCATGACTCTTTTCTGCTTTCAAAACTAAATAAACTGCTTCGGTTCAATGACTTAATATAATATATAAAAATCGCCAGACAAACTTTTCGCGTCGTAAACAAATCGCTGCCAAACACACACTAATTGACATATGGATAGAAAAGCTTGTACCCATCTTGGAAAGAAATATGTATAGATTCGGTTTGCGCGTGCAGTTTGAAAGGGTTAGTCCGGGTCAATTTTGATCGTAAGTTTATTTTTCCTCTGTATCTCTATAGTTTGCCAAAACCATATTTCTCTACTAAAAATGCAGATGTTATTTGAAGAAGGTTCTGCAAAGGTAGGTTTCAAAAAATCAATATACGAGTATACTACAGAACATAGGTAAATGGCAAGGAGTTTAATGAGTGCGCACCGAGCCCGTTTTCAACCTACAAAAAGACACGCCAAGGCATTGCAAATGTCCTGTATTTCCACCGGCCATAGCTATTAGTTATCACTTAAGAGTGATTTAATTCCAGATTAACTAATTAAAAGTTAAATGAACTAATAAAAAAAACATGTATCAAAACCTGTAGTAACTTTTTGTATCTGTGTTTAAAAAGTTACTACAGGTTATCTGTGACTCCATCATTTGTAGGCATAGAGCATATATATGTTACGTGTGGCCTTCATAGGGTATTATATCTTAATCAGTTATATTTGGGTTAGCGCGGGGTGTAGGGTTGATCATGGCAACAAAGGTCATGCAGGATCTCACTTGGACAGCTATGAACGCTGGTCCTTTGTAATTTCCAAAGCTCCTAGATATGGATTACTAGCACCTCATAGATCGACGAAGCGTTTTGTGCTTACCAAAAATTTATTAAGGCGGTTAATATGAATCCTAGCCACTTCGCTAGGTTCTACAAAGGTATGTCTAGCGGGGTGTTTTTTAACTCAGTCTGTCAAAAGCCAAACAATAGAGGAAAATATTGCTTTGGCAAAGAGCAGTCAACGAAATATTTAGTCGCACCACGTGTGTACCTATTGGAGAGTGTCGCGACAGAACACCTACAATTGCGGCGAGATTAACTTTGTTAAGTGGAAGTAGTTTAGAAGACACTTTACAGTTCAATTTGAGCCAGAAGGATCTCGCGGTCGCACAAGTTCTGCTTGTTGACTAGCGCCTGTCAAGTTCACTGGAGGTCCATTGGTTCAGCGCTAGCACGCAAGACTACATCGGACAACCGACTCATTTCCAATCGGATGAAATTGGGTTAAGGGTGACCTCATTTGCATTTCACATTAAGTATGTGCCTTAAAATAGAGTTTTAATTCGAGTGGCATTACATAAGCGAGTGTTGAAAGCATTCGTGTGTTATTTGTACTACGCTAATATTGGAATTGGCATGGACAAATTGGACATGATTTCTACAAAGTACCTTATATGCATATATATGTAATATTGTGTGGCTATTAGCATACCATCTAAGTAGCTAAAATCAATACATAACGGTAGTAACATTGGTAAGTACAGTCAAATTTTCTGACCCAACAACCCGTCAGATTGCAAATCACCTCCAAGTTCTTAACATCAACGGGTACAACAACAGCTCTGACAACATTGATGCTGCCTTAAGTATGGATCACAGATATGTAATACGAGCTGAGCATTTCAAGTGAAGGGACACACATTATTTGAAAGCTTTCAAATAAACAGCACTTCATTTAAGAACTCAAGCGAAATCTCCACAATTTTCATTATATAGAGTATTTAAGGGCATTTATGCAAAAGCAGGCCTATTAGCTTTCGTGTGCGAACGTGTGTTCGTGAGCATATGAATAGGCGTTCGTGAGAGTATGAGTGTGTATGAGTGTGTATGTGTGTGTATTGCTATCAGGTACCACATCAAATTTAACTTGCGGCCGCATTAAGTCATCAACTTCTACGTCTACGCTTGGGGACAAACGCAAGCACCTATTCGTTGATAACGTGCAATTGTTGTTCTTGTTGTTATTACTTTGTTGCTATTGTTGTAAGTATCAATTGTTGTTCTTGTTGTTATTACTTTGTTGCTATTGTTGTAAGTATAAATTGTTGTTGTTGTTGCTATTATTGTAAGTATCAAGCGGCGACCACAACTTAGCGCCGGGAGTGTAGCGAATTCAGGCGAATAATCAGCATTGCACACATGCATAAAATCAAAGGTACTATTATCACCACCACCAGGCGACAACGGCACTCACACACAGACAGAAAATGTACTTTGCTATACAGAAGCATAATTATGTGCGTAAATATCTCATAGTTTCATGCAGTCAGACGCCATATGCGCTGCTATGCGCTTCTGTATGTTATTGTTGTGGGCAAATTTATGGTGCACGAATTGTCGGGGCCGACATCTGCACGTGACACCAGCGCGACAGCGTCCATGTTTGCCGAAGTTTTTCTGCGATAAGCAACCCTGGTGGCTTCTATCGAGCGCCGCTTTTGCCACCAATGTCATTCCTGGAAATCCGGCAGGATTTTCCTCGACTTTGCTGTCGCCAAGCAGTTAGATTGTTGTTCACTGAAGTTATGCTAGCCACGAACAAAGTGTTTGCCAACGCCATATTTGCAGGTGCCGACACACACACACACTCGAATTTGGGTTTAAACTCGGTGTGGACTACTAGTTTTAAGTAGGGAAAGCATTTCTGGTGTGAAAATATGTTTTATGAATGCTAGCGCATAGCCGCAAAGTTAAACGCTGCCGTAGTTCAAAACAATGTACGAGAAGTAAGGAAGTGTTAAGTTCGGGTGTAACTGAACATTTTATACTCTTGCAACTTGCTAGCATCAAAGCCCGAGAAATAACTTCAGGTTTTGGTAAAACTTTATATTAAAACATGTTGCGAGAGAATTAAGCATCCGTTATTCGATGAAATCGTGAATAAATTACAATCAAATTTGTTATCTCCCTTACTTATATTGAAAGCCATAAACTTAGACTTAGTTTTATTGCTATATTAATAATACGGCAGCTAAACTTATATTAAAAACACCTTCAAATAAGATAGAGGCCAAATTTAATATATTCAGGTGATGTGAAAAACGTCAACCACAGAATCGGAATTCATTTTATTAGTGATATGAGGTTTAGAGATTCCATTCTAATTCAGCGCTAAGCCACACAATTTTTACGAAAACTTGTCAATTTAGTTTCATTAAAATATCACACATTTTGATCAACCTGAAGGGGTTAAATAGCAGAAAACATTTTATGGGGTATATTGAAGATGGAGAAAGGGACGTGCAGATTGCAATAATTTTGGCATTGCTTAGGTATACTTGAGAACATATTTTGAAGCAATTTCATGATATATATTATATAAATAACGCTCACTGAACGACTTATTCGGCATAAAACTTGTTAGAATAACGAAAATCATTATATGTACTACATGTATATGGGAGTTGGAGATAGTATTGAGCCGTTTTTATTAAATTTTTGCCAATACCGCATGCTAGTAACATGCCACAGTCTAATAACATGCTACCAAAGTTTCATTAAGGTACCTAACATACCATCACCAATCATATGGAGTAAATCCAGTTTGAAAATCTTGATATTAGTTACATGGGGGCTAGGTAAACTTTTCGCCCAATTTTATCCATTTTAGGCACAAAGTTACTCTGTTATGAGTAAAAGACGATTTCTCATTTTCATTGAGATAACTGACATATTGGCCGATATATGCGGTATAAAGTTGAAAAATAAATTGAAAAATTCAAGCCATTTTCGACATACAGACATACTATTATCAGATCCTCTCTGAATTTCAATTATATATCTCATACCGATATTTTCGGTAAAAATTCAACTATAGATACTGAGGTCCATATTCTCGGCATATAAGAGCTTGAACAGTTTTGGTTCGATTTATACAATTTTTGGTCATAAGGTGGCGTAGTTTAAATGCATTATTCCTGCCAGGTTTAATCCCATTATATTAATTCGTGCTCTATTTGTATACTCTTAAAGGATCAAATGGAGTTTAAAAGTGTGTTATATGCAAAGTAGGCGTGGTTTTAGTCCGATTTCCTCCATTTTCGCACTAAAACATTGGAATATTAGAAGAATATTATGTACCAAATCAAGATCTCTCAATTTTTATTCAAGTTATCGCTTGCACACAACCTGATCATTTATATTTTTATATAATATAACCGTTAGGTGAATAAAACTATTATATTCTGTAGCAACATGTGGCAAGAGTAGCTTCAGCTGTGAAATCAAATGGTATGATAGAATGGCCTACCGTACTATTTATTGCTCAAACAGCTTAGTGCTACAGGTACCTCGTAGCAACATTCAGAGAAAATACACTGAGAATATCCAAAAATATATTGCATCTGTGGACATAGATAATAGGTGGATTGCGAAGAAGCAGGGTATATGAGAGAGCCCAAGCAGCGTCATGCTGAGAATCGCTGGAAAGCTGCAAAGCCGATTTGCTTGTTAGAGACCCTCACTGTTACAAAAATTTTATCAGATTGGCAACGAGTCTATACTCTGTTATCTCTATTGCGCTCAGTTTGAAGGCGAAACAGTAGTTACGTTTTCAGTGAACCTGGCGTAGTGGCTTGAAAAGATATTAGTCGCCTTAAGAAATTTGTGATATACTCAAAGCGCTTCGGTGATCTATGAGGGTCTGGTAATCCATTCTAGGAGTTTTGCGAATCACACGTTACTTTTGGTGTAAGAATTAGTCGTACGACATAACCTATCCCAAACGAAAACGGTTCAGACATTACGACCATTGTTGCATTGAATAAAATTACATTTGTTGAATATTCTTGACACCATCCGACTTCGCTCAGTATCATCATGTTAATATTTTGGTGTTTTAATTAATCACACAGCTTTTGACTCTTGTGTGGGTTATATTTCACTGCACACATTAACTTTGTTTTCCAGAGAACCAGACGAGTTGTAAATTGAAGACGTGGAAAATCTTTAGAATTATACAATTAATGAGCTTTCAGGTTCTGTAAAGGCAACTTTAAAGCTGGAGAAGTTTTACTGAAACCACTGGAAGCATTATCAGTCATTATCATAAATTTTCTGTTTTCAAGTTTGCTATGTTCGTAAGAGACTATAAACGAATGATTATTTTCTTTCATACATGTATGTATGTATGAATGAGATCTCCGACGAGCCGGTATCAATATTGCTTTAGCTTTGCTCTACATGAGAACACACTCTGAAGTTGTGGTTTAAAACCATTTAGCAAACATAAGTTTACCTGCAGGAAAAATTGTGAACAGAAAACAAGAAACAGCTTTAAATTGTCAGAGTTTATAAGAAATCTTCAGCCGACAGCAGAAGCCGCAACAATTTGAAATTTTAAAGTTCATTTTTTGCAACACACCAGTCTTTCGTACAGGCAAATGCCGCAAGTAGACAGCGTTTTACTTTTTAAATTTTATTTTTTTAAATATATTTTTTCGAATTGTTAAGTGCTTCTGCCGCCAGGCTTTTTGTCACTCACTCGCTTTTCCTGCAGCGTTACTAAAGCAGCAGATTTCAAGGCAGCAAAAAAGTTCGCTCATCTTTTTGTAAGAGAAATGCCAGCACTGAGCATACAGCAACAGATGTTTGAGCGAATATGCCGTTATAATTTCATGACAGTGACAGCTGAACTTTGTCAACAAAATCTCATGCAAATTTGTATTAAGTAAGTAATCACTCAACAAGTTGATTACTTTATGTTGTCGCAAGCAAATTGAACAATATTTCAAAACAATGTCCGCTGAAACATAAAAATAAACCCTGCAATATGCAAATGTGATCAATCCTTAGCAAAGAAAAACAATCATTCGATTAAAATGTAAATAATCTCACACCAATTGCAGCAACGCCAACCAATAATATTAGATCATAAAATATAATGGAATATTGGTTGACTTTTCTTTAGCCATTTCTCAATTTCGCTTGCAGTACGGCGAATGTGGAGTAAAACTGTGGATTTAGAGTGCTCTGGGTGAATCTTAATAACAGTTTTTGCTAAGAAAAGATTACTCGATTGCGTTTTGCTTGCTCTGTTAGTCATTATTATTGGAAAACTAATGCCAATAAATTAAGTTACATTTAACAATAAATATAGAATAGTCATTCAATCTCGAAGCAGTGGCGTTAGAATTTTGATATTGAATTTTGCCACATAGCACTTATAGATTGAAAGCCTCGCCGCTAAAGAATAATTTTGGCAAGCTTTCCAACGTGCGCATATAATTTCACCAGCCTTGAATGTTGTGTACCCGAACAGCTACATAGCACCTTAGAATCTGTCAACAAAAGTGACACTCTAATACTGATGAGGGACTTTAGCGCACAACTCGACCCAGACAATACCTGTTAGAGCGAAGTGATGGTAATGCATGGAATCTATGTTCTATGGTGTATAAGTCTGAAAGAGGACCCTCGAGAGGGCTACACTTGCTAAGAATCTTGAACGCTCTTTATCTTGAAGCTGGGCGTATGAAGGGACCCGGGAGGACAAGGACGATCCGAAATTCTCTGCTCCTTCAACTGCAGGAAGGTGAGCATTCACTTCGACAGCAGTGCGACAATAATAACGCTGAGCAAGGAGTGTCTGTCCTCACTAGAAATAGCATCGAGCTACTTCATCGACATACTTGTTTGGGTTTCTGAAGCGGAGTCGCTGGCAACTGCAAAGTCGATGTGCTAGGCAGAGGGAGCACTCTTGCCCCGTTTACATTGGAATGGGACCGAGTTGAATCCCCATTGGTGTCTTGCGTTGTAACACTTGACCAATGGACCTCGCGTGCGCTTAGCAGGCGCTGGTCGACGACCGGCTCCTGTGTGACTGCAAGATCCTTTTGGCCTAGAGTAAAATACCGGAGATTTTCTGAACTACTTGCCTTTAGCAAAGTTCATCTTGCCGCCGCAATCGTAGGAGCTCTTATTTGACATTGTCCAATAAGCATTCATGCGGTAAGGACAAAAAACTAGACAGATGCAACGTGTCAAAGAAGGAGGTATGGAGGAGGGTAGGGAGGAAACATCCAGCAAGACTGTGGTTAAAACATCTAAGCAGTCTTACCTTCGGCGAAACAGGAGACATAGCCGAATTTGACATTAGAGTCTCAACAAAGCCGTTTGTGTATTTGTAAGGGTATTATAATTTATTAGATATATTATATAGGAGAAACACAATGAATCGGAACTCCCGATATCGGCCGACTATAGCATAGAGCTGACATATAAACAAAACGATTGGAATCAAGTGATTATATGGAAAACTATTTCATTTGACGTGATAGCATCACGAAGTAATGCTACAACACCTAAAGGAAGTTTTTCAGAACGGACTACTATCGTATAAAGCTGCCTTACAACCGATCAAACTCAAGTACTTGTGAAGAGCACTATTTTATTTTTCAAGGTATCTTCATGAAATTTAGCGGAGATTATTATCGAAGGCATTGCTACAATCACCGCAGAAATTGTCCAGATCGGACACCTATCATCCAAACTAACCGATCAAAATCCAAATTAATATATTTTTTTTACCAATGAAAATTTACCTGTGAAGGGTATCATAGCTTCGATGCTTCTTGTTATGTAATGAAAATCTCCAAAAAATTACAATAAATTTCCACAAACAAAATCTTTAGTTTCCTTTACTCATTTACCCTGAGCTTGCAAACATTTACAACCACTTCAACGCTGTTAGAGCCATACATAAAAGCTTCAATTTATGCATTTCAAGTACAAACGAATTTATTAAAAAAAATTAAAATTCGCCCTCCCGTTTGACCGCGCAGACGAAATATGCGCTCTCGCCAATACTCAACTACGGCGACTACAAGGCAATACACAAAAGCGAAGGGGGATGGAAAAGAAATATTAAATTATTCATAACGTTGCAAAACAATATTTACAGAACGTCAACACCCACTTATTCGTAAGGCAAAACTGGCAGCACTCGGGGCAATACAACAAAAAGGATTATTCGGAAGCCATTGCCACCCATGGCCACATTGTATAGACATGCGCTTCCACATCAGCGCATAACGGTTATTTGTTTTATTGCCACGCTTTGTTTTTCCAACAGCTGCAATAAAAATAAAACAATAACAACAATAGCAGCAGCAGCTTTCGGTAAAGGTGCGGCAAGCATTGAAGAAGTTGGCGAGCCAAAGTAGGACAAGCGAGAGGAGTTGAGCGGCAGGGGGCGCGCGGCTTACGACACACAAATCGGATTTGGCGATTCGT
The DNA here is from genome assembly GCF_042242935.1 of Bactrocera oleae. Taxonomy (NCBI): domain Eukaryota; kingdom Metazoa; phylum Arthropoda; class Insecta; order Diptera; family Tephritidae; genus Bactrocera; species Bactrocera oleae. The sequence continues at coordinate 58,639,706 of NC_091540.1, read as the reverse complement.
TTCAACCTGACTTACAATTCATGCAGGAAAGCAAAACGTTTCGCAATGCTGAGGTGGCTAGCAAGCGGACTAGGTGGAACAACAACAATAGCAACAGAAACCAGAAGAATGGTGGCAACAGTCAGCAAAGAAATTGGCCAGAAGCACTCTTTCACTGGCACAACTTATGCTTTAAATTATTTAAATACCTTTCTATGTGTTTGTGTTAGTGAGTGCATGAGTGCGCCGTTGTGTGTGCGTGTGTGTGTATATGTGTTTATTTGCATAAGAATTGTATGCAAATTGTAACCACTTAACCGCATTGCCAGTACATTTATAATCACCAACTAAAGCACATAAACGCCTGCCGGCCCCGCTTGTGACTCTGTCTCTTACTGTGACTGTGACTTTCCTACTTTGGTTTGGAATGCGAAAATCCTACTAGCGTGGCAATAAAAATGCAACCTGCTGACTGGCGGTAATGGCGGCTGGCACTCACACACACACACACAAACCTCAGCGTTCGACTAAGCACATTAAAAGGGTAAATACATTAAATGTATCCAGCAGTGGTAGTTTTTTCTTCCGGAAATAGTGTTACACAGTGGTGCGTTTTGTATTTTAATAAAATAAAAACTGTTTTGCTAGTTCTGCTTAAGCACATTGTTACATATAAACAACCAACAAATTGAATTGAGATTACTAATACGGAAAAAAATATTGTATGTATGTAATATAGTGAGTGGGCGTGGTTCAGGTCGATATCTCAAAAATTTAAGACTAATTCATATATATACAAACTGACAGACAAAAGGACAGACAGGCATGACTAAATCAACTCAGCTCATCAAAATATTAATTTTAAACAGATGGCAACACTTCTGAAAAAATATTCTCAACTACAAGCCTCCTTAAACATTTTAAGCGCTCGATTGTAACCATTCGTTTTTCAAAAAAAAATATTAATATACTAGAATTTTTTAAAGGTGGCAACCCTGCTCAGACATTTATTCATCATAACATTTCTTATTCTTTCCCGCCATAATACAGCTCATCCCGATATTCAGTTCTTTGATAAAGTTCAAACCCTAATTACGGATAAAGTTCTCATTTTATTATTTCGGGTAATTTTTATTAAATAATGTTGATTCAGAAATGTTGCCTACATTTAGGAGCATTTTGAATACAGATTTAATAAATTGTCATCTGTGATTGTCAGATACGATAGTAATTCGCTTAGACCATATATATGATCAAGAAACCAAACCAGCCAAAAGGCGTTTCTATCCTTTTTTCTAAAAAAAACCACACTGCGACAAAGGATTTGCAATTGAAAGCACCGTAAGAGATATTAATTTTATTTTTCCAAAACAATCCGCTCTTTAGAAATCGCAAAATAATTTTTGTTGGAGAACTTATCAGCTTTCAAGTAGAAAGCCAACTCTACATGAAGGCGATATGATATCATACTTTCGTTGTAGAAGTGGGTAAACATTATTTGTATACCTATTCGACTAGGGTACACGAGTGAACTTTTAGAAGAGACTCTCCATATGTATTCTAAAGCATGCCCCGCGAGAATTCGGGTAGGAGACGAATATGGTAGAAGTTATCACAGAGCATTTAGCTCTTATATTTGGTATTTCTCGAATCTTAGGATTAGATTAGAAAATCTAGTTTCGTGTCAAGGTCCGAGATTTATTGACGGTTTAACTGTCCAGGCTATTCATGAATTGTAAGATATCGTGGGATTGCAACGCTTGCAACCAAGTGTCTTTTAAGTCGTTTTCTTCACACCAGCTAATCGAAATACCCACTAAACACTTCACGGTTTAGTAGAGAGCTCCTACTTATGTCAATATCTATTGCTTCGGATATTGACATTTGTCTTTTGGTAAGTTCTTATGTAGAAAGTTTTGCAACAATGTGTTAAAGTTACTTCTAAAACCCGCAAAGTACTATGCAGTCATAGAACCATCCATTGTTCTCAAGATCTTCTAATACATTTCAACTAATATTATAACTTATTTCTTAAAATTGTGATGAAAAAATACCAGTTAATCGTCTTTCTATTTCACAACTTAATGGCAAGACTGGATTAAAGTTTACCCCGGAGCTCAATGAAATGCTTTTCTCGTAGCACGAACCACCGACGGTTCCAGAACTTAGGTCTAACTTTGTTCTATTGATTTAAGAGTCATCCATTCGGGAAAAATTCTCGGTATATAATACACCTTGGTGCCGAACTACAAAAAAAAAAAAAGAACCTACGATGCTGATGTGATGAAAAGTCTGGAGGATTTTCAGGAGAAGTAATGGCCTCAGCTATTAAAATGTCACACTGTGCTTCGCGACTCTTCTAAGAACGAGATAGAGAGAGAGAGGGTGGAAGAGAAACAGGCAGCTGCTGTGTGCACTGACACTGAAGGACTTCCATAAGCCAACAGCCATGCCACACCGCAGGAAGTGCCACTATTTGATGTGGTGGCTTTCGTGCTGTGCTGGTGGCAAGCAAAGTACCAGTTGTTGGCTCCATCACGCGCTGCTCACTATGACGGTCAACTAAAATTGGCGCTGCTGCAGCCGAAACACATAGTATATAGTTATTTAAAAAAAAACGAAGCGGTGACGCTGCGCGAAACTTTTCAGCTAAGCGTTAATGGCAGCAGTTGCCACAATTTTCTAAAATTTTTTCACATTTTTGTTAGCACAACGACACACACAGAAAGCAATAATAAAAAGCGCGTTGCACTCATGGTACGCCGTTGCGTATGAGTAACACACACAATACGTATGGTTTAGCGCGCCACGTGCGTGCAATCAGTCAGCGCTACTCAATGCATGGCGTTGCCACTTGAGAACATAATGGCAAAACTAGCGCATTGTGCTTGAGCTTCCTTCAGTAATCAGCAGGAAGTTGCGGTGCTACTGAAGCCAGAGCGCAGTAACGGAATAACCACGCGGGAGTAGCACAACTTTTCGAGTTCGAGGAGTGTGAGCGTTCGCGCTTGGCATTAACCTTCGGCCGCCAAGGACACTTATCAAGGGTCCTTTGAGATGCTATAATTTTTGCCATTTTTAAAGCTTTGCCTTGTGGATGTGAAATTTCTGGTGTTGGTTTTTAATTATATTTATTACAACAAAAACTGCACACAACAAGTCAGTAGTATTTTTTATTTTTTTTTGTTACTTTTTGGTTTGCTAAAGAGCACATTGCATTGTGTGGAATTCGCGGAATTTTATTTCAAGCAGTCAATGGGAGTGCACGAAGCTGTCTACACTCAACACATACCTACTACTCACATATGCGCCGTTATGTTTTTAACGATAAAAAAATATGAAAAATAAGCAAATTATTTGTCTGTACATGAAAATTCAAAAGGCTGTGGCGCATAAAAATTAATAATCCCAAAAATATTGCTCCGGCAGCGACCTTCGGCGTTGCCATTCAAATATTATACAATAAAATGATTTTGTGCAAATACGCGAGCGAGTTGGACGGACTGTTTTAGTAAATAAAATACTTTTTTTTTCTTCAGCAGCGTCCGCCTCATATTTTGATGTCGGTTAGCGGCAATGTTAAGGCTGTCCGGCTGATACACACACATACCCATATATGGAAATTTGGGCATAACATGTATAGGGTGTTCTTTTTGAGTGCCAACTCTCAAAGAGAACGCTTATATTTGACATTTAAATTTTTTGTACTTTATCCAATTAAAAATTTCTCTTCAAAACTTGTCTTCTGTACAGAGAATTTACGGAGCACTTTTTATCGCCACGGAGCACTTTTTATTTGCAGCGCTATAACACAGTTGTGGCCTAACGCGTACGACAACAAAAAAAAAACAAATCAGGTGTGCAAAATTTCAGATCGATATCTCAAAAGCTGAAGAACTAGTTCGAGTATATACACAGACGGACATGGCTAAATAAACTCAGCTCGTTATGTTGATCATATATAATATATGTATATATATTTTAAAGGGTCTCCGACGTTTTTTACTGGTTGTTACAAACTTCGTGGCAAATTTTTATACTCTTTTTAAGGTAGAATAATAAAATTTAAATGTTTGAAAACCTAACAATTTTGAAGAGACTCCCCAGAATTCATTGCAACGAAGAAAATTTCCTCTTTGGTGAAAGAGGAGACTATACAGCGAGAAAAATTATCCCTTTCTTATGATGATTTTTGGTAACCGATTAGCATCTAGATATAAGCCCGTCAATTGGTCTACTAGTCCAACTCTAATATTTATCATCTGTACAGCAATTTTCTACATAACACACAGTCTCGTTGGGCATACACCATATATAATATATTTTATATGTTCAACTCTCCTTAAATAATAGTTGCCATAAAATTTAATATATTATATATTTAAATAATAAGAGTTCTAAACCTCTAAAGAAACACCCTTATTAAGTACATATATGTATGTAGTATTTGGTACATAACCAAATATGTGTCCTTCAACACAAAATATATTTACAAAGTATTTTTATCCTCTCTCTCTGCGAGTGTTCATTGAAAAAGTTTATACATTTTAATCAACGCAAAATAATTGTCAATCACATTTTGCCACATGTTGAATGATAAAGTAGTTTTGCAATGACAATAACAAATGAAATTTGAAGGCCTAGTGGCGAGTAGTCGCAAAAGTGGTTGTTGGATGGATCAGTGGTTATGGAAACTAGCTATAAGGGCTCTAGATTTGTAACAGTATTGAAGGTGGTGTTGTCTCTAGTAACTCCCGAAAAACGATGAGGGTCAAGCACCAGAACTGGATATTCTTCGAGCTTCGAGTTCAAAAACTTTATGACGCCATATTATAATTGAAATTTGAGGTTATGGAACCGATCTTTTCAAAACTTTTCAAAGTTCAACTATATCCTTTTTTGGCATATATAAATTTACTAATGGTTTTGCGGGTTTGTTTGAAGTTCTTATGAATTATATGTATCATGAACATTCAAGCGTTTGAAACTAGAAAATTAACAATCTATCCTAATCACTCTTTCATTTTATGATGATCAAATGATTTTCGTTATTCTAGTAGTCTGTATGCGGAATATATCGGTAAGTGTGTAAGGTATCTTCACTCAATTTATTGAAAACATGCTCTCGCGTATACTTGAGTAAAGGCACAAGTCAATGAAATCAGTTTATCATCCAAGGCCCCAATATACCCGATATAGTGATTTAGTCTTTCCGTTTGCCTTTAAAGTGTTTGTGTCGATCAATATGTGGGATATTTATTAGTCATAAAAATTATGAATTTGAATAAAATTGTTCTAAACATTGGTTCCAACTTCATATCCCCCATATAATGATTTCCGACACTCTAGTTAATGTGTTCCTCATATACATAGAAGCGGGCGCATAAAATGTTTAGTTATACCCGTACTTACCTCTTACTTACGGGTTTTTTCTTGCGTTTTTATGCATCGCTAAGAAATATTTATAATTCTCAACTAATTCATGAAAGACAACAACAATTCTTTACTATTCTTGAATACCATATTTAAAGTTAACAATTTTCCAGTGTGATTTCCCAGAGTTCACTAATCTCTTATGTGAAATTGCTTTGCTCCTTAACATTTGTGGAATGATATAGAGGCGTTTCTATACACATCAGTTCACAAAAAGTACGAGAGTACAAGTGTATAACGGTATATGTGTATGTTTGCGGGAAACTGTATGTGTTTTGTTCTTGTTTTCGCAAAGATCAAAGTGTTTGCTCAGGCGATTCAGCAGCTGTAGCATTTCGCGCTTCAAGAAACACCATTAGAGAGGAATGAAAAACTGCTGTGGGGCCAGACGAAAGGGGTGAGCAATAACAAAAAAAAAATAAGGAAGAAGAAAAAACACAGCATGAATATGAATACAATCAGCATGGCTTTAAGCAGAGCTGCGCTTGTGCTTTAAGTGTGTCACATTAAAGGAGACGATTTCATGCAATAAAAGCTTGAAGGAGTGAAAGAAACATAGAAATCTTTGGATATATAAAATATCCATTGCACAAAAAATAATTTAAGCTCAATTCGAGCAACATTTTTGGCTCTAATTTAGATCTTATCATTTTACGTTTCACTAAAACTTCTAATACAATACTGGAGTGACAATAGTTTACGGGACTCGACAGAAAATAATGAAATAAGAGGTATCGACGCTTATTTTCGAGTTTAGAAATTTTAAAGATTTTCACAGAAATGTAGATAAAGGTATGGATTTTGTTCTCACTATGTAGAGTGTAGAAATATTTTCACGAATAGTTCGGAAATCAGAACAGCTCCAACTCAAGTTACCCGTGATGATATGTTACTACTGACTACTATATATTCGGTAGACAACATTCCTGTACCAAAGCAATTCTAAATCGTTGGAGAAAATTTGTCTTAACCTTAAAATAGTGTTCGTTTTAATGTCCCGATGTTACTAAGAGCTTGGTTTAGTATAATATAAAGAACAAAGCATAGTTCAATCAGAGGATTTCGGAGAGAATATTTTAGCCTAGCTCTTGGGTTCACAGTCAAAGCTTTCGCTAGCGAAAAAACGTTAACTTCGGTTGCGCTGAAGCTATAATACCCTTCACAAATACAAAGGTTCCTAACAAGAACTTGATTCCGGTTGTTCAGTTTGTATGGCAGCTACATATATGCTATAGTAATCCGATATCGTCTGTTCCGACAAATTATTAGCTTCTTAGTGAGGAAAGAACAGGTGCAAAATTTCAGATCGATAGCTTTAAAACTGAGCGACTACTTTGTATATATACAGACTCATCATGCTAAACATATAAGTATATATTTTATAGTGTATCTGACGTTTCCTTCTGGGTTCATGGCAAACTTAATATACCCTGTTTAGGGTATAAAAAGAAAAAATTTTTTCGAAGTCAGATTCGTATGATTCCGTTACCATACGACAGGAAGATCATAGAAAGGTTTATAAATCAAGTATCAAAAAGTTATAGTAGAGTAGAGTCTATTAAAAATTTAAATTTTTTGATTTTTCAGTCGAAAGTTTTTAGAGCAATTTACCTATGCAGTGATTTTTCAGCCTTTTTTTTTTGGGAACAAAATTAGACCTTGCAATAAAATGATACTTAAAAGTATTGCCAAGGTAGAGGTCGTACACATCAATCAGGCTTATTAGAGAGGCTTTTTGCAACACATTCTTGGCCTAATCATCTGTTGTGCTCTGTGAAATATTGTAGTTTCTCAGATAGTAAAATTAATGCATAGGAATCGAGTTGAAGTTATATATACTCGTATAAGGCATAGATATGATCTGTGTGAATAATATACGCTTTCAGCTTGATTTGAGTTCGCCGAGTTTCGTAGCTTATATGTGAACTGCAGTACCGGCATATTTAGGGTTTTGTATTTTGTGAGAAATTTAACGTAGCAGAAATAAACACGATGATCTCTCATTTTATACCAAACCACAAAGGCGGTTACTACAATAGAAATAGCCGCTGGTAAGAAAGAAATCAGTATTATCTGACACAATTTTTCTCTGTATTTACGATTTCAAATCAGTCGAAACCGGTTGAATTGATGCTCTGAACATATATCAGTTCCCCAAACTTTGCGAAAAGTTTGTTTGAAATTTTGTATTTCCAATGAAATCATGGCTTTGAAATCGTTGAAAGTATTACATTCCAGTCGAGCCTTATAACAATTCTAATGAATATTGATTGAGCGTTGGCATGCTTGTATTCGCTCAAGAAATTATTTTTAATTCAAAATAATGATTTGTATTAAAATACATAAAAATGTAGCTTTTTTCGCTGCGGGCCAAATTTGATCAGATGCCAAGAGATTCATGTGACTGATATAATAAAAGAGCACAACTCGGAGAATCTCATCTCTCTGACTCTGAGCTTCAAAATAGTTAGAACGAACCAATTACTGGTCAGTACTTTAACATTTAAGTGGAAAACAAATGAACTGCTATAACAGTAAAGCAAAGCTTCTTACGACAACAAAAAAGGACGAATACTACAAGCATATGCTATTAAGTAAACGCTGCTGTGATTATATAATATTATATTGTACTACCCGCCAGTGGCCATCCGCACAGCTGGACAATTTGTTGTGCTTTAAGGTGATTTTATGTGAGCTTAAATCACTACAACAAAAACAACAGCTAACATACACATATTCTGAAATACAAAACTCGCTTACATTAATGCCAACATTGTTGTTGCATTACAGTTGTCTCAGTATATGCATAACTGTACATGCATACTCGCCTGACAGTACAACCGTTATCTACGCACCATCTCTTCGTCATATTCTTGCCACATCCGCATCACAACCATTTACCATATGCCATTTCATAACATTCCATTTTGTTAGACGACTATTTACGCAATGTATGTGTATGTAGGTATGTGTTTGTGTGTTTGTATTTGTGTAAAATATCTTTTTATAACCCATCTAAGTGAAGCACACTATCGAGTTAAGCACGCATGACATTAGTGCAACATGTGAAATATACTCTACACTTTTGTTTGTATGTATGTAGGCATAAATATATTTATATGTGTGCACATTGGTGTCTTAGTTGCATGATGCCACTGTGTTATCATTTCACTTGTGTATACACAATGTTGCCAAAAGGATAACGGTTCAAAAAACGTAGGAAAAATAGAATGTGGTATAAAAGAAACGGAAGCTTCACATAGTTAGTGGCAAGCTGGACACTTTATATGCATTTAAATGCTTATCTTTATACGTGTATATGAATATGTATTTGATGTGCGTAAAATAAAATATATGACATGCTGCTAACAAGTACTCTGCAGTAAATTCTACGCAAAAAAGTTTATAGCAGAAATAAGGTTATTCAATTTAAAAAAAAAAATTTAACTAGGTGGCAACTCCACACTAAAAGTGGTATGGGATTTTTTTATCAATAGTTTGGATTTTCTTTTAAATAATTTTATTTTTAATAAGTGGCAACCATGTTCTAAATAGTTGTTTAAAAAAATTGCTTCGTCTTTGTACTTCTATTTTGGAAATTTTAATTATTTTAACAAAATTAAAATACATAATTTAATCCAAAAGTGTACGGGTGGTAACACCAACCCTCCTGTTTTATTGAATATATTTTAAAAATCTCCTTACATTATTTTATGTTTATTTAAATAATAATTATTACTTCTCATATTTTTGCATTTCATAAACATACAAATTTTGCTATGTGGCAACCTTGTGACTACATGTTGTAGCAAAACTTTATGGTTCGTCAGAATAATTTTTTAGTAGCTTAGTATACAACAAACATTTTTTTTATCGCAGTGCAATTTTTTGAATAGCTCAGAATTTTAATTATTGCAATGCAACTACGTGGCAACCCTGTGCACAAAAGATTTAAAAAACTTTTTGGAGAAATACTTCGCCTTTACATTTTGCAATTGTTTAAACAAAATTAAAATACATAATTTTTATTCAAAAAACTGCATAGGTGGCAATACCAACTCCGGTAATTTGAATATATTTATTTTAAGTAATAATAATAAATCCTGTTTCGTGTTTATTTAAAAATATATAATATAACTTATTGCTGCTCATATTTTTGCCATTCAGTAATAAAAAACTCCGAAAAAGTGGCAACCTTGTTGCTACAAAATAATGCCCAAACAAAATTTTATTTTTCGTCAGAATAATTCTTTGATTAGCACAGCGTTTAAGAAAAATGTTGATTACTGCAACCAGGAGGCAACCCTGTGCACAAAAACTTTAAGGATATTAAGTAATTAAAATTTTTATATATAAGTTGTTGTTTTTGTTCATTTGAAAAATTATATTTTTTTTAATATGGCAATCTTGTTATTCGAGCCCATTTTGGAAAGGAAACTTTGTCAATTTCCTCAAAAAAAAACTTTAAATAAAGCAGCTCGAAACAGATTTCTAACGTAACCTTGTTTCCATAGAACAAAGAGTTATCGAAGAGATATTCTATTAAAATAAAATGTACAAGTATACGATTGAGAAAGTTATATGTAGAACATTTTAATGGTTTAAGCTGGTCATTATTCTGATTGAGAAAATTTCCCATAAATTGAATAACGGTTTTTGAACATATTCTTTTTAGAATATAACATAATGAAGCTAAACCAAGTAAGCATAACATAGCATAACTAACGTAGCACAACATAACATAACATAACGGAACATAACATAACATAGCATAACGCAACATAACTTAATTCTAGCATAACATTACATAATTTAACATAACATAACATAACATAGCATTACATAATACACAATAACTTATAAAATAAAACACAAATAATAAAAAATGTTCCCAACCTGATTTAAATTAGCACAACATAACATAGCATAGCATTATATAACAACTCAACATAACAAAACTTACCTTAAAATAACTGTAAATTTACATCACTACTGAATATTTTTCGTGCACTACATCACCCATCAAGGATATCTTCGTGAGCAACAATATCCGTTGACCAACATATCCAATTAAAAGCACGTTAGTTAGAAGGTAAACCGATGTACCGTATATGTAGGTATGTGTCTGTGCACGGTACATAACCGGATACGTGTGAGGGCAAATAACTAAATATAAGTCGTTGTATTTTGTTATAAATACTCGTGTTAGAGGACGATATAAAGACACCGGTTGATGGTTTGCTCGGCACGTGCTATTACGTCATTAAATACGTACCAACGAGGGCCAATGTGTATGATATACTCACACAGATCTACATCTAATTACGTACGCAACTTTATAAATATAGTTCGATAAACGACGAAGGTATATTGATACATACATAGGTGCATGCATGTATATGTATTAGTATCGGGTATAAACGGTATATATATATAGCTCATTTATTTCCGTTACTCTACTATTGTAGGCGACCGTTGAGGTATCCCTTTAAAGGTTACCACAGTACAATGACGCGTTTAAATAGGTGGACGCTGGTTGAGTTGTTGAAGAGTGGATGCATGTCGAGTGTACCGTTAAGTCACTATCAAATATGCATTAAAGTTTAGCTGTTATTAATATTGCCACCTTATTATCCTCCTTTAATTTACAATTTAGTTTCAGAAATATTCCGTTGAAGGGTTAAATTGCGAGGATTATTTGGGATGGCATATATGTAGAGTTCCAAGAAACAAGTATTATAAATATATTAGTCTTTAGCCAAACATTAAATATTACCATACATATAGTAAACAGCGTTTATCACAGAAAATCACACCTATAATAGTCTCGAATCGATATTAAACAAAGCACGTCCTATTTTTCCGTATTAGGGATCTATCTTTCAAGGGAAATTCCACATTTGGAGATATAAGAAACTTTTCGTAAAAAAAATATTCTCGAAGGTTTTCAATTGTCAGTTATGCTGTCGCCACTGTTGAAAAAAACGATCAGAATAAAGATCGATTCAGATTCTGCATATTGATATTGAGTGGCGTGCCTGATTATAACAAAGCGTCGGCTAGAAGATCGGCATAAGATTTTCGAGCAGTAAAGATAGTAAGATTTTATTTAAAATTGGAGGCTCTAATACTTTCTAAGTTTCTTTATCAAAAATGGTTTGGATAAAATAGTTTTATTCTAGAATTTAGACTAATAGAAAGAACTAACAATCATTTGTTCAGAATATTTTTATATTACGGAAATAACCTACAACTCTAGATGAGAGATATGGAACACATGCTTTTTGCAAGAATTTAATCCCGAAGTAAGATTTGAATGAGATTTGAATTAAATTTAGAAATATAACGTAACGTTACATAACTTAACTTAACATACCTAACATAACTTAACTTAACTTAACGTACTATAGCATAACATAGTAACTTAACGTACCATAACGTAACGTAACCTAATTTAACAACATACATAAATGTAACGTAACGCAACTTAACCTACATAGAATAACGTAACATAACAAAACATAACATATTTTAATATAACTTAACTTAACATAACTTAATTTAACACAACATAACTTAACACAACATAGGACAAATACTCTATGTAACTTTTCCAAAGCAAAGAATAGCGCAACATAACAGAACTTCGTAACAAAGCTTAGCATAAGAAAATTTTATAAGTAAATATTGCGCCATATATTCAAAAATATGTTTCAAATTGAATTTACGCACCCCTAATGTAAAACGATTTTCAGCGAATTCTGAGTAATAAAAAATGTGGGTTTTAGGTAAAAACCAACAATGCACAACAAATGAAAAGGTTAAAATGAAATTACGCGGAAATTTATACAAATTAACGCGGCCGTTAACAGCAAAGCAAAGAAGCGGTTGTGTTTATGTCGAAAACATACTTTAATTGGCTTGATTTAAACTGAAAAAATATGTGTTTTTGAAATCTGCGGAAAAAGTTTCAACTCACTACACATCCACACACGCATCCCTTCCGACCGATTTGCGCGAAACAATTCCAAATATCTCATCTTAAAGTATGCATAATGCGAAGAATGCTTGTAAAATCAAAAGGAGCAACAATGTTGCCAACTACTATGAGCTCGCAGCAATTTGCACGGTAGCATACTTTTAGGGGCGCCTGCTTTTCAAGAGTAAACTCAACGAGGTGCTTGAATTACGCCTTTGAAACTTGAGAATAATTGTTGATTGTGTAGACACATAAACACATATCATTTAGGTGTGTATATACGAGTATACATGTACATGTAAAGTATGTACCGTTATGCGATTTTATTTTTAATTTTTTCATGGATTTTTCTATTGTTTTGCCATTAACTTTTAAATGTATAACACCTAAGACAGCGAGACAGACAATGCACACTGGCTGATTGTTGCTGCTTCTTCTTTTTCAGTATTTTCCTTATGAATATGCGTCCTTGCCCCAGTGCACTTGTCACTTGTCACTGCTGCTGCCGCATATTGTGCAATGCTCCTTCAAAGTCAGCACGTTTCCTGCCAACAAATTAACATATATGCGCTTGTCGTGGTACAAGCACCCACAGACAAGCATATACTAATAAGGGTGTCCATTATTTACCAAGTTGATTTTTTTTTTACCTTGAACAGATTATATGAAGTTAAGCACAAGCTTGTATATATATATATATATAATATATATAAATGCATCACGTGTTGAGTCCATCTATATATACGCGATTTAGTCCCTCAGTTTTAGAGATATCGTTCTCAAACTTTTTACACGTAGTTTTCTCTCCAAGAAGCTGTTTAGTGGTCGGAATCCCCGATATCGGACCACTATAGCATCTAGCTGCCATACAAACCAAACGAGCGAAATCAATGTTTTGTATAGAAAACTTTTTTATTTGGATAATTTTCTAAAGCATGGCTACAATCTACGTCGAAATTTTTTAGATCGGACGACTATAGCAAGTAGCTGACATAGAAACTGAACGATTAGGATCAAGTTCTTGTAGAAAAAACTGATTTATTTGACAAGGTATCGTCACGAAATTGGGTACATATTAATATTTGGGGCATATAATCTTCGAACATACCCCACAGATCGGACACCTATTGCATATAGCCATGCAAACTGAGCGATCAAAACCAAGACACAAGATTTTTTTATATGCCTTTATGCTTTAAAAAATTCACCTGTGAAGGGTATTATAGCTTCGGTAGAGTCGAAGTTAACGCGTTTTTTTGTTGTGTTCTTACTTTTCTCATATATTTTTCTTGGGATTTTTTGTAATACATTTTTTATCTCAAAAGAAATTAAACCTACAACTTTTGGTTTGGTGATATTCTAGTACAAAATTTTCTGGTCGACAAAAGCTTGATTTCATAAAAATATTATTTTAATTTGTATTCTTTTAAAACTTATACACAGTTAAAGTTATGCATCAAATGTGCTGCTCAATATACAAGTGCTTTATAAATTCTGTATTACTCATACGACATGGTGTACTGTATGCATGCATATTTGCCGAATTACTGAGCCTCAGTGCATTTGATGTATTACTTTTAGTGCATATAACTTTTAAAGGAGTTCTTTTATGAAAAAAATTATTGAAAGCTTTTTTGAAGAGAGGAAAATTTTGTTTCAGAATTTTTTGAAGGTTGTAGGTTTACTGACTTAATGCAAGGTATCAAAAAATCCCATGTTTGATAAGCCATATATAAGAAAAAAAATTTGATTTAGGCACGGTTTATAATGAAAATAAAGAGCTTGTTTACTTTGGATTCTTTTTTACAACAAAACTTAAACTTTAGGGTTCGTTTGAAAACAAAATCAACTTGGGTAATCACGGACACCCTAATACACACACACACACACCCACGCATATGTAGATGGACACATTAAAAATTTGAGATAGAGAAGTATGTGCTTGTGTTGCATGTGCTCATTATGTCTCGGCTGTGGATGCAATTTAGCACAAGAATCACACTTTGGCTTGTATTTAGTGACACCAAACACACATACACACTCACAACACCTATACAGTTTCACGCAGTATGGCATTTGGCTTTGAAAACACTACATTGCAGTTGGCAGGCAATCGTTGATGTCAAGAAAATGGCACTGTCCGTCAAGTCATTTGATATTCAAGTATGTAGCACAACGGTGCCTATATATAGACACACACACACACACATACACACATCCTTAAGCTACTATGTACATTAAAGTATCGGCATCACGTTGTATGAAGCCATTGCTGCTTATGCACCATTTTGAATAGGTGAATTACCACTTTTATAGGTACTTTCGTTGACGTTTTTTTTTGTTATTTTTGCATGGCTAAATGGTCACCTTGAGCTGTCAACTGTCAGCTGGCTCGCCTGACAATGTTCGCACTTAGCTGAAAGTGCTTAAGAAAAATGGCACAATGTAAGCTTTTCGTTTGAGGCAAAAACGTTGGTTTTACGTAGGGTCAAGCTTCCGGCGCTTGATTTGCAGTGCAAGGATATTATTATTAGAAGTAGGTACTTAATGGTGTGGGAAATTGCTAATCTGATATTAGTAGCATTTAAAAATACATAATTTTTCTTCTCTGCTAATATTTTTCATCAGAATATTTTTACTTCTCTACAAACATTTTTAATATTTGGTTATAAGCAGTCATATATTGGAGGTTAAAGAAATTTCGGAACAGCCATTATTCATCTTAAGCTTAATTGCATTAATATTAGGTCAAGTAAAAAGTTCGTTCGGTTTTTTATTGATTTTTCAAAAGATGATAACTTTGTGTACATTTGTGTACTTAAAGAAAATTAGCTGCAACATTTAATTTTAAACAACAAAAAGTAAAAAAAAAAAAGAAAATTTACAGCATTTTATGTTGAAAGGTGACAGCTCTATTATAAAATATGATTCAATTACAAACCATTGAATACTTTTTAGAATGTTCGTTGCGACATTAATATTTCCAGTTTTAATTTTTTTAATAAATGGCAACCCTATTTCAAAGTATTTCTCAATTGAAGACCTACCTAGTGCTAACGCAAAGCTTCTCTCAAGCTAGTATAATGACGCTTATGTATTCTGTAATAATTTAGTTTTCATGTTTACCTATAGGTGGCAACTCTTTTATAAAATCGTTTTAATTGAGGCCTCATAAGCATCATTATTAAATATTCCAAGCGTGACATACATTTTTTTTTTTTTCGGATTACTTTTTTTGACTGGTGGCAACTCTATTTTTCAAAACTGAATAACTTTCGAATATTGTCGCAAAAGCTTTTTCAAATTTATTACGTTTAGTGTATATTTTGTAAAATTTTCAGTTGTAAATCTGAGAATATGCGTCAGCTCTGCCTAAATATTTTTTTTAAAGTTATGATAAATCAATTTAATATTTATACTAGTTCACTAGCAGTTCTATTTAAAATTTTATCAAAATTGAAGGCTGCATGAGTACTCCCTGGTGGGTCTACTCTCTGCTATAAGTTTATGCTGTTTTGCTTTTTACATTTTTCGACAGATGGCAACTCTTTATTTATTTCCGCAAATCATTAAAACCTTGCGCTTGCACGATGAATAGTCTACAGATGGTCTACTTAAATATTTTAAGCAGATTTTGTAATATTTTCTCTCTAACCTTTTTTGACAGGTGGCAGCTCTTTTTTATCAATAAAAAATTTCGTATTTCTCTGTAAGATTTCCCTAACTCATTGCACTAGAAAGACCAGATTTATATAATGGGGTTTTTCTCATATCATCTCTTAAGGTAAGGTTGGGAACCATTGAAAATCGAATAACTCATAACTTCTATTAAAATATTATGAAAATTCTACCATTCAATTAAATAAAATAATAAGTGGATATTCAAAGATACTACAGCACTTCAAATCTCAATTTTTCAATATTCAAGCTATCAAAGTTCAATTTGTTTGTTAACTCTTCAGTAACTGAGCACTGACTATGGCATATAATAAAAATTTATGCATTTCACATCTCTAATGAAGTCACGAAAATATGATTTTATATTGTAGTGCCAACAAAAAGAGCTCAACAATAGCACACAGCATTCGGGTGCAATCGCTCTATTTGCATTTTCCAAAATTTCCAACCAAAAGCCAGCTGCTGCTGTTTCCCCGATTTCTTGCTGAAAATTTCGAAAAATACCAAAGCAAAATAACTCGCATCGTCTTAAAATTGTTGGTCATCTTCTTTATTGCATTTTTTGTTGTTGCTGTTGCTGTTGGCGTGCTCTTGAAGACTCAAGCCATCAATGACGCACAATGGATTTTCGCCATTTTATGTATATTTTTATTCCTCGTAAGAGCATTGTGGTCGTAAAATTTTCGTTGTCGAAGCAAAAGCAGCAACGAGTTTGTCGGAGTGGCACGATGCTGTTGAGTTGTCGCAGATTTTTATGGTATACTTTTAGGGTGACAAGCGCGTGAACTCGAATTTCGTGTTTGAAAGTGAAATTGCGAGCTTTAAGTATATACTACACTAAAAGTATTAAAAAATAAGTTTAAGCAAAAAAAGAGTCAATAAATAAATATAAAAGTTTAAGGTTTAAAGACAGGAAACCAATTTATTTTCGGTACTAGTAGATTTTGACAGAACTATATTGATATATGCGTGTCTAATACTGACCGATCTGGCGTGACGAAATTAACCAGAATATGGAAGTGAGACAGCCAGAGCTACAAAACTAGGTTTATTGGTTGTAATGGAGACAAGGGTATGGACAGGACTGAAGTTAAGGACTGAACGAAGGTATGGACCGAAATCAAGCACTTCTGGTATTATAATGCGCTATGTGAAGCATAATATTCTCAAAGAACTTTATGAGCATATTTCACATATTGACAATTGAAACGGTATATATAATATCTATACGAAAGTCTTCATATTCGATATATGAGAACTAGGAGAACGTATGAATTTATTTTGACTATTTTTTAGACCAAATTTGTCTTATCTGGTGCACTATTTATGCTTAGTTTAGCTTAAATATCTTCATTAGTGCTTAGGAAACTCGAAAAACGATACCATATATCAAATGAAGGGCATGACATTCAGGATAACGTTTATTAGAATTGGACAAGGTTATATGTAATACCCTGATTTTTCTTTTACCAAAATATACCAAGGCATTCTATTGTGATTATTATAAACTTAATTTGCTTAAAATCGGTCGGTTAGTTGCTAAGGTATGATATTTTTTTCTAAAAGTAGGCGGGGTCATGCCCATCGTTCAATTTTTTACCGAATTCTCTAGAAAGCCTACTGTGGCTCACTATAGTTAATTGAGTCATTTGCATTTTTTTTGTGCATTTCCTTACAATGTTATCACATCTTTAGTAGTTTCGAAAATAATTATTATATGGGAGTAAGGCCCAGATTTCGCCCGTTTTCCCACCAAGCATAAAGTAGTTAAAATGAAGGTTACACCATAGCAGATTGAAATAATTTTATTAGTTTATGAGATGTATGCTTTAAAATTATAATAAGGTTCTGCCACGCCCATTTTCCAACAATTTTAGAACCTGCTTTATCCTGCCCTTATGCAACCCTTTACTACAAACTCGAACTTTTGTAGCTTACTTGAAGACTCAGTTATAGCACTTGCCATTTTTTTCTGTTAACCGCATTTTGTGGGCAGGGCAAACTATAAAGAAAACCGAACTATAATACACTTCATAATAACAAAAAAAAAAAATTAAAAAATAAAAAAAAAAACATTTTACAAACACTTAATTTTGATCGGTCACTTAATATGGCAGTTATATGCTACAGGAATCTGATCTGAAAAATTTATTCGGAACTGATAGTGTTGCCGCAGATAATATTCTATGCAGCTATATGCTTTAGTGGTCTGACAAAAGAGCAGCTTCTTACTACTAAGGGACTTGTTTGCGTATATACAGACAGACAGTCTCCAACGTTTCTTTGTGGGTGTTACAAAATTCGTGGCAAACTTAAGATACCCTGTTCAGGATATAATAAGGGCGTAAGTATATTTTATTTAAGCTTTCGTGAAAAATACTCATAAATGCAGTTGGAAGTAAATTGGCTTTAAATACGATTTAACGCAGAGTGACTTTTTGATTTCGTTTGCACTTCGTATTTGTTCATTTCGCCGCTTTTCATTTTTATTTGCTTTTCTTGTAATAAAATGCTTATTACGCATTATTATGTGCTTTTTAAGGAGAATTTAACTCTGCAATTGGCTGATAAGATTTTGTTTATAACAGCAGCAAAAGTCGACAGTTCTAACTTTCGACGCAGATGCTGGTTCAAAAGCAATATACTTTAAGAAAATTACTTCTTTTTTTTAAAAATTGTAGTATTATATAGTTAAAACAATTCTATTATTCGAAAAAAATAAAATTAAAACTATTATTATATCAAAAAATAGTTAAAAGTATGTGGTATAATTTAACAAAACTCCTAATTGTAGGCAACATTTTCAGGGAAATATTTATACTGTGTTTAAAAAGAACATTACTGCCTTCAGATTGGATCATTGAACATAAACTCAATCAACACATAATATTAGAGATATTTTCTCCAAGCTTCCACCACCCTCCATTATTGCTATGCCTAAAATTAATGTATATTTATTTCTAAACGAAATTGATTTGCTATATTCACAATATCATTCTCGCTTCAACCCAGCAATTTAAATTTACCACATTTCCGCATGTGTGACTCTAAAAATTCATTACAAAAATTGCGCTGCTTCTCATCATTAGCTGTAAACATTTCGTTTTCAAATTCTTGGTAATCGACAAGCGTTGATTATAATATATGATAATATTGTTTTAAACACACTAATATTTTAAGAAAGAGACACATTTATTTTGTTGTAATTTATAAAAGAAACTTTTTGAAAATCATATTTTCTATTTCAACAATATAAAGAAATGTTATATCTTTGGCAGAGCGTTTACATTTTACGGTGTGTGTCTTGGCTAGAAGTCACTATCGAATAGTTGTAGGTAAGACAGCCACCAAACAGCGTTATTGGCATTCTAACGTCTTTACAAAATCATTAAGATTTGAAGTTGTAAATTTTTTAGTTTCTAGGTCACAGTGATACCACTTTATTACCAGGTTTGTTGTTTTTAAACCGTTGTGATATTATGCAATATGTTTTAGAGCATTTGCGTTCTATGTTAAGTCTTCCTCCATAGACTAGTCGTTTCAAATTTTTAACTCTATGCAAAGTTACTAGTAGTAGATTTTTTTTCATTTGCCATGATATTCTTAGTAAAAATCCTGACTGAATAAGTTCCGAGTTTTTTTCTCTTAACTGAAGTTAATATCAAATCCCGCTTTAACATAAAAAAAAACTTTATTATTTTCTCTTAATAAATAAAATTATAAAATTTTAGTAGTTTCAAATCATGGCTGTTAAAATTTATGTCTCTGTAGCTAAGCAGTTTCAGATCTAGACGCTAAAAATTGTCTTGTCGTTCATGACTTGGCTAATTCCGCAGGTATGCGGATAGGTAAGGCAGGCGGAAGGTAAACGTTGGGTTATTAAAAGTCTTTTCAGGTCTAAGAGAAAATGCTTGTGGAAATCTTGCATTTAAAAATTACAATCTAGGAACAATATAGTCGACTTTACAAACACTTAAGTCCTTCAATTTATAGGTAATACTCTAAAATTTGATATTTGGAAACTTTTCTCTCAAACGAAGTGATAATCTGTTAAGGTGTTTTGAGGAAATCAAAAATAACAGACATATTTCGGGTATTAGGATGGAAAAGTTTAATTTTTAAGAAAGACTGGGAGCTATACACCAATAATTTTGTAAATCGTCGAGAAAAATATAGGACGCGGAGTTCTAAGGGATTTAAGGCGTATCTTTAAAGAACATATAGCGGTGCAAAGTCTAACACAATCTTCATATAAATAAGCCATATCGGCGGCAAATGTATGGAAAACACTGAAAGTTTGCTATCAAAAAGGTAAAAGCGGCAACAGTATAATCAGTCGTCTAAAGGCGCTGAACTTAAAAACTTCTCAATAGTTTCTAAAAGTATGTAAAAACTATAGTCATGTAAAGAATATTGATTTTACCGATAGGAAACCAGATTATAGATGATTTAAATTTGCCAAGAACCACATATTTGAAATAGACTGCTAAATGTGGCACCCAGCGGCGATATCATCTTTCCCAAAGTCAAAAAGTGGCTTATTCGAAAAAAATCACTCAAATAAGGAGTTCACGAAGGAAACACACGACTGTTTCAAAAGCCCGAGCAAATGTATTACTCCAGATGAATGAATTTTTGAGCTTTTTAGTCAATTTTTAAGCTACGTTAGAATGCAAAGCCAATATGCTTGCTAAAAAGACCACCCTTATTCACATTTTTTACTCCATTATAGGCTAGATCTATGAACCTCCCTTGAGCTCGGTAAGCGCTGGTCAACAACTAGAATTTGTGTAGCCGCGGGATCCTATTTAGGCCACAAAAATTGTAGGAGTTCTGATTGTAGACTCTCCAATAGGCTCACACGCGACAAAATATTTTTTCGGACGCTTTTCGCCCAGCCAGTATGGAGGAAGGCGGATAGATTCATATAGGAACTTTCTTTCACTTCGCGATCTCTGAGGATCTGGGGATTTTTTAGGTATCATAAAGAACCAACGTTCACATCTGACCAAATTGAATACAGGGCTACCTGCGACCTAATCTAATCTATTACTTGGCGCTAAGGTCAGGCAGCTTTTCCACCTCAGCTCTTAAGCAACCAACTAACTAAGGTTTCAAAGAATTATGTGTTTCACAGCCAAGTCAACATAAACTCCACCATTAATTATCTCGAAGTAGCCGGAGTGCTTGTGCGCTCATACAAAATACTTGTCTTACATAAGTGTTAATATTTGTAGTAAGTGCTGATGACTATCTAGAAATAGTGAACTCACGCTGAGAGCGTAGAAATGAAATGTGCGTAATACCATTGAAATCTAGACCCTTTAAAGGCAATGAAGAGATGAAAAAGTAGTTGACAGTAGAAGATGTGCACATATACATATACACACACATAAGCGCGCATCGCCACAAGAAGATACCGTGAAGACATGATTGCCACTTTACTATAGCTATATAATAACGACACAACCCAGTAAATTGTCGCAATTCGCAGTTGACAGTTCGTTGACGCCAACAACAACAGCAGCAAATAAAAAAAGCAACAACAACAACGCTAACTCCCAGCATACGCTGAGCCTTTGAGCCTGGCAAAGCTCAGCCTCCAGCAACTGTGCCACTTTTGCTCATTTGTGCACAGCAACAGCACACCTGTAGCCCTCGGTGGACGACAGACGGTCAAAAGCCTGACTAAGCCCAGCACTGTGCAGGAGTCTACAAGTGTACAGTTCGCAAACAAACACAAGCGCAGATATACTCGTGTGTGTGGAGAATCTTCAATTTGTTCACATACTTGTAGGGAAAACTGCCATCTTTGTTGCGGCGCGTTAATTTTCAAGCTTAATTCTTATTTCCGCATTTCCGCATTTGCGCACAATTTTCCCATTAACCCTGTTCGGGATGCCGCGCACCCCCTTTTATAAGTGACAACTCGAAGGCAAATTGCAGCTGTTGTCGCGCTTTAACTCTCAATTGTCTCCTGTTGCGCGCAAATAATTGAATCGAATCGAATTGAAACAAAAATACGAAATTAATAAAAATAACATAAAACATGAAAAAACAAGAAAAAACGTTTACTCAGCGTTTCGGTTCAGCCGGAAAGTATAATACCCTTCACAGTTGCAGTACAACTTGATTTTGACCGATCATTTTATATGGCAACTATATGCTATAGTTGTCCGTTCTGAACAATTTGTTCAGAGATTGTAAGGATGGCCCTGGACAATAATCCGTGAAGATATCACGTCAAATAAATAAGTTGAAGTTACTAGAACTTTAGTCAGTTTGTATGTTATAGTGGTGTGATTTGAAGAATTTGGAAAATAATTCAGGCCGAATTTTGTAAAGATATCTTCTTGAATATATCGAAAAAGCTGTCCATACCAGAATTTGATTTTAATCAGTCAGTTTTGATTTTAATCGGTTCAGGTGGTTCCGACAAGTGAGAAGCATATTGGAAGGAAAAGCACTCCTCCTCCAAAATTTCAGTTCGATATCTCAAAAACTAAGGTGTATATATAGACGGACAAACGGATAGTCATGGCTAAATCGACTCAGCTCGTCATGCTGATTATTTATAAATATTTATATAATTTATAGGGCCTCCGAAGTTTCCCGCCGGCTGCTACAAACTTCGTGCCAAAGTTACAATACCCTGTTCAGGGTATAAAAATGATAAATAAGAATTATAAAAATATAAATTTCCGAGGAAGGCAATCGCTGAAATTTCGCTGATGTCGTCAATTGTGCGCGCGAGACTCACGCCCCCACACGCGCCGACAAAAATGCGATTACTTCACCAAATCTCGATTATTTTCCATTTTACTCCCGTATTTGTTACTTCCTGCATATTTTCACAGCGCTCTGCCCCTATTTAATCCCGCCCAAGGGATTCTTATGATTAATTGTATTCTCCAGCTGTTGGGTCGCGGCTGTTTACCGCAGCAGTTTCTTCATCCTTGCGCGAGGTAAATGTACTCGAATTCATTCGAAAGCATTTTTTCAGTCAATAATGCATACTCGTACACATATATATATTAATAATATATAAATATATATACATACTATATATTTATAATAATATATAGTGACGTATACTTTATTGCCGGCGCTGAGCACGTCAACTTGAAAGCTTCTTAGTTTTTTCGCCGTTCTTTAACAGAAATCTCAGTCTCAATGGTTCATTCACTTTTTGTCGATTGCTATATACACAAACACATTTATTTTCCGTTATATACAATATACACACATATATACATACATGCAAGTACATCCATATATATGACATCGCAGCTCATTGCTTGCCATTCGAGTCACTGTCATTATTTGCAATTACAAACAGACAAACGAACTTCCTTATTTCCGTCGCCATTTCAACTTCATTTCTACTCCCTCCACACTCTCGGCCCCGCTCGCGCTCACACACGTCCGCTTTCTGCGCTTTAGTCTGTCAAACATTTCCTTCTGTCTGCATTTTATGATCTGATTTAAAAT
Source organism: Bactrocera oleae (assembly GCF_042242935.1). Lineage (NCBI taxonomy): Eukaryota > Metazoa > Arthropoda > Insecta > Diptera > Tephritidae > Bactrocera > Bactrocera oleae. Next base: position 58,616,146 of record NC_091540.1, on the reverse strand, counting down.
CTCCTGCCACAATTTTCACATTTAATACCTTCGTTAACTTGATATCACACCATTCCAGACGGCCGTTGCTGGTAGTTGGGTGACTCTGTTTTCTTGTTGTTGTTCTGGCCACTCTAGAGCCGCTTCAGTCATTGACAGCGCCGACTGTGCGACTTCATTATCCTTTCAGCTTAGCAAATTTGTAAATAGACTCTGTGCGCTAGGATACGGGACCTAATATTAACTTAATAAAGAGTTTCCTTGTCATCAAATATGGTTTTTAGTTGTGGAGATATTCCGTACAACTATTACAAAAAACTATAATACTTTGTGCAGCATATTGCGGGAGTATAAAAATTAAATGAGTTAGACATTGTGAAATTTTAAGATTTATGTCATAAGTACTGTTCGCAAAAATATATGGAATACTCAATTTTCTTTACTCTTTTATACTCGTATAGGTTGAATAAAAGTATTGATATAATTTTAAGTCGATATGTCAAGTGTCGATATATTTTCATATAGATTTTTTTAAAAACATATATATTCTAATATCGATTTACGTAGAAATCGGTAAATTCGAATATTGCTAATCTTAAATATCGAAAAGCTAAAATATCGATTAATTTTACTATCGATTTTTTAGCCAATAAAATAAAAATTAGGAAATGTTAACTCCTTTGTTTATTTATATATACATGGGTTGAAAATATCGATATATTTTGAAGTCGAAATGTTCAAGTATCGATTATTTATGCATAAAATTTTTTTAAAACAAATATATTCTAATATCGATTTATTTAGATGTTGATATTTGAAAAATTGTATGCATTTAGATATCGATAAATTCATACATTGATGAGTTCAAATGCAGATAACTAAATATAAATATCGATAAGTTAAAGTATCGATTTATATATATATTTATAACAATATATTCAAATATATATATATATATATATATGCAGATTATTGAACTTGAAATTAATCTGTATATGCCAAATTAGTTGCCGGTGTGGAATCATATATTTATAAGGCCTCTCTATAAGGTCAATTTAGCCTCAGGAATGTTCAAAGTATTAAATTTTAAATTATTTCGACGATTCTCTGAGCTAAACTTAAATTTAAAATATCTATTTTCGTAGAAATTCTTTATTAAATATATCAAAATGATTGTATAATTAGTTAAAAACTAATTCTAGTATTTAATACACATGGTGAGGAGTTTATTACTTTTAAGGTCCCTCAAAGGTTTATACAGAAACAAAAAACTATCGATATTCGATATTTATTAAAAATTGTTATAGTTGCAAATCAATTCAACAATTTTCCAGTTTTCATAAGTTATAAATGTTTAAATTTTCGACATTTGTTTAAAACTGTTTCATATTTCTATGTCGAAAATTTTAATTTTTTATAATCGATAAGCGATTATTAATTGAATACTCGAAGAAAGTGCACTGGCCTAAAGTCCAATGCGATTTCGTGTTAATAAAATATGGCTATACAATTAAAAAGGGACAAGAAGGCCTATGTCTAAAAAAATTTCAGAGAAACGTGGTGGCTAGTTTGGAAAATAAATAGTACCTTATTATTTAGTATTATAAAAAACTAAGTATGGCACTGCAATATGGGTTTCTAACTGAAAGTTTTTACTCTAGCACATAGCTGAAAATATTTATCATTAAAGTTGCCACCTGTTTAAAGTTTTTTTTTAATATTTAATTTAACATCAAACTAAATGGGCTTAAGAGGACTTAAGGTTATACATTTTTTTGAAAACGTTTACCATATGTTTGATTTTTTTATTCCATTAATTCATACGAAAGGAAAAATCACAGGGTGGAACTCGATTCTCTCAATATGATACATAGGTTTAAGAATTTTAGGTCAGAAATTGACCACATAGTTAAATATTTTTCAAATTTAATTTATATTTATTCCAATAATGTATTTAGTCCAAATTGTATAATTTTTTAAAACAAAAAAATCATAGTTGGATGAATATATAGTTGAATCAAGAAATCTCAGCCGAGGCTTATGACAAGTACGAGTATATGGAAAACTGAAAAATGTGTTTGTGTTGGCTCAAAAGGAGCTTTTTTTGAAGGCGATAATAAAGATTCGTATTAAAATACATGAAAATGTTGCTTTTTTTGTCAGTACGGGTCAAATTTGATCAGATGATATTAACATTTCCTAAAAGTGACGTTTGAGGAAATAAGGCCGAACTTGGCTGTGACACATCTACATACCAAACAAAAGCAAGAAAATAACTGTGAAACAAAAGCAAAAATAATAATAAATAACGGTAAATACAGTCCACAAAAATGCAAAAGTTATGCAAATAAACCGCACTCTAGTTATGCGCCAAAAAACACTGGTAAACCACCAGCCAGCAGACGATTGATGACATTTCCTCACTAGGCCACATTTAAAACAAAAACACCTACATATGTGCATTAGTATATACTTGTATTTTGGTATATTTAACGCTGACAAGCAGCATGCAGTTGTCAACAGCATTCAATATAATTTTCATTTGATCATCATTAATCAAGCTCAACCAACCAACAATGGATCCACCAAGCGCACCATAACGAACCGCACGGCAAACTAATCAGCAAGTCATCATTCAACACGATACAACAACAACAAAAACTAAGCGACTAAGCGACTAAACGATAGTGTTTCACAGTTTACCGATTTATCTGCTGAATTGTTGTTGTTGTTGTAGCGGTCTTCCGCAACTAACCATTGCACGGCAGAAACAGATAAAATGAAAAATTCGACGCGTTTAAAGGGAATTGGGAGAGATGAATGCAAATGAAAAGGTGAGTTAAAATAAAGTACCGTTTTGGACTATTGGCGCCTTGGTACGACACATTTCTTGCGGTTTGACCACAAACGGCTAATACGGGGCATTAGAGTTGATTGATTGTAGTTGGTTTGTAACACTTTGTAAGCAATTGATTTTTGTTATTTTGTTGTTGTTGTTGTTTTTATTGTTTTTGTTATTGAGTTTTGTTGTTGCTATTGTTTGTGTTGTTGTTATTTCTTTTGTTTTCGACGTTGGCGTTGGCGTCATGTAAACCAACAATCAATCTCTCATTTGAAATTTGGCTTTGTGAAATTGCGGTTTAACGCCTGAAATAATCACCAACGCTTCCTACTCAATCTCGGGTATACAAATATTTGTATTTACAAATTTCGTACATTCACTCGGCTATTAAAAATTTATGATTTTCACTTGAATTTTGTAATGCTTTTAGCTGCTAAAATTCTACCCAATCAATCAATCAAACTTTATAAATAAACACATAATATTTTCGAAAATAAAGTTGAATCAAGAAATTTCATGATAATTTGTGAAAACCAAATTATAAGTAGATGAAAATATTTGTTTCCACATATTTTTGGGTAAATTACTTAATACTACTTTTGTGCACAAAAGTGTTGGAAATGTATGGAAGTAAGTGTTACTAAAGTAGAGTAAAAAGTTAGTACTTTGTGTAAGCTCCATAACACTAGGCTGAAAGTATGTACTTAACAGATATTTTGGCTTATAATTTCAAAGCTGTGGGAAAGCACATAATGTTATCGCTAATATAAAAGTTCACCAGAAAGACGGCATACTAATATTAATGGATATAAATCAAGACCTGAAACGATTTCATTCATACTTATATCCACTTAATTTCAATTACATATCATATGTATTGATCCATATACGAGTATACTGTAGAAAATAAACCGAAAAGTCGAAGCTGCCAATATTAGATATTTTGGGGTTAGAAGAAGCTCTGAACTGATTTCATTAATCTATAAATTAATACAATTTAACTCAATTATGTTTGAAAACTTAGTTTCGCGGAAATTTAGTAAGATAACAGACCTATTGATAGATATATGCGACCTAAAAACCATTATATATGATTATATGTATTATTATATATACAGACTAGGCTGGTTAATTGACCAATTTCACTCATTTTCGCATCATATAATAGTATATCCAAGATTATACGTTGATTTCATTTGTTAAGCTATATTAAATATTGACAATACGACATAAAGTGAGACAGAAATTCCAAAAACTTTATATTATATGAGGGTTAGAGAAGGTACTAAACCTATATTTGGCAACACAACATAACGAGAAAGACGTTCTGTGAGTATATTTAATATACTACACAGATTGCCCGGAAGTTTGAAATTCGAATATTATGAATATGATAGCCAAGAGTTGTATTGACCCGATATTATTTTTAGCATCAAGACACATTATTACCAGAAAAAAATACCGCTGAGTTTCCTTAAAAATCCTCACAGATTGGCCGATATAAATATATGGTATAAAGTCAACCAGAAGTTCGAAAATCTTTATATGATCACACTGTTATTAGAAAGACACGATAACTGAATTTCATTGAGTTAACTTACATATTGACTGATAAATGCGTTACAAAGTCAACTGGAAGTTCTCTATAATATCTATATTACATATATGGGGGCCTATTGACCCGATTTTACACATTTTTGGCGCAAGGGTATATTGTTATCACAAAATTATTCTGTCCGAAATTCAATAATAATAAGCACAGATTGACTCAATATTTTTGGTAAAAAACTAGGTTTCACATATTCGGCATATGGAGGCTTGAAAAGTTGTTAAGCGCTTTCGACAATTTTTAGACGTGAGATAGCATGCCATAAAATCACTTGTGTACAGTTTTATTTATATCACGTCATCGACCTCTTTATACCTATATGCTTCAAAGTGTCATATAAGAGCAGTAGGCGTGGTTTTAATGCGATTTCGCCCATTTTCGCAATGTAACATAAGAATGTCGGAATAATAATATGCATTAGTTTGGTTGAAATTGGTCAAGTAGTTTCTGTGATATGGGATTTCACCTAAAAGTGGGCGGCGTCATGCCCGTTATCCAATTTTGATACCGGCTCCTATAAAGCACTTCTATACTATCTTTGTTTGTAAAACTAAATGCTTCTGAGGTAAGTCTTTAGTGAATTATCGCACTTTTAGCAGTTTCAGCACAACCTTTATATGGAAAGTGGGCGTGGTTATTATCCGATTTAATTTATTTTCACACTGTATAATGCGCTTTTAGAGCGAAATGTTTCCAGCGAGTTTGGTTGATAAAGCTAGTAGCTTACTTGTAGTAGTTACACAATGGTCAAACAGATCAACAAATTTTCGAAAACTAGTCTAACTGGCCTTAAAGTAAAAATATACCTCTATACATATCACTGATTTTTGGTCGTTTGAAATTTTGAAGGAATTTTTAGTCTAATTTTCAGGAATTTTTTTTTTTTTAATTTTTGAAGTTCCCTTGTCTTGAAAAGACGTAGAAATACTGAGTCTGTAAATCAAGAATAAAAAAAATCAAACTTAAAAATATTTTAGTTCAATTTTCAAGAATTTTTATTTTTTTTTTTAATTTTTGAAATGTCACAGAAGATGTGGAAATATTGAGTCTGTAAATCAAGAATAAAAAATCAATTTTAAAAAATTTGTTGAGAACACTATTTTTAAGATTTAATATGATATAGTATATTAAATAACACTTAAAAATAAAAAAGAGTTCAACAAAAAATTTTGGAATTTTTTAAATATTTTTTTTAAATTCTTTTTCTTAATTTTCTTTACAAAAGTCCAAATGATGCACTCCAAACAAAGCTGCTAAGATTAAATGTCGCCCAAACCTAACTAAAGCAAGCGCTTCAAATATTTGAATATACATATTCATTTATATTATACATATATTTCAATATAAAATATTGTGTTAACCGAAATGACAAAATAAAATGGAAACTTTTGCCCAAACTTATAATCCTCAATGAGCCGCAAATATTTGATGTGGGTTGCACTAAAAGACAAATGGTGAATCGATGACCGCTAATCTTTTAAAGACTTGGTCAAGACACGAGCGGCGCACAAACAAACAAATAAACACACACATACACGCTGAGGTGTGTAGTTGTATGTAAATATGTTTGGGTATAGTTGTTGTTGCCAACATTTAAATGTCCAAGCGACGACAAAATTAAGAAACCAAGAAACAAGTTCAATGCTTTTTAAGACAAGACAACATTTGTTTCCCCAGTCTGCTTTGTACTCTGCCTACATTCGGGTTGTGGGCGTACGCAAAACCACAGCAACAACATGTATCAACATTTTACGCACAGCTGCGGTCTTACTAATTTTTATTAATATCTATGTATCTGTATGTGTAAATATATCTGCATTTATGCATGTGTGTGTGTCATTGCGTGCACGCATTTCTCTAAACGGCAATGACAACGCAACATGTTGTTATTGTAAATTCGTTTTAGTTACACCGGTTGATGCCCACTATTGCCTTAAATATTAATTCACTTTTGTTGTATAACATTTTCGATTGCTATTATTGTTGTTGTGATGCTGCTTTAGCCATTTGATTATTTTGTTGTCTTGTTATTAAGTTGAAAGAAGTGGAATTCTCCGTTTTTGGCCACAGCTATTTGAGTGGAGCCACCAAATTCTGGAGAATGACGCAACTGAAGGCGATTTGCTCCTCAATCAGAGTTTGGACAAGTTATTTAGCTTGGACAACTTTCTGTGAATTAAAAAATATGTGTATTTCCTCTGCTAGATTTTTTATTTATTTTTTTTTTTGCTTTTATGTTAAGGGATTATATCCACTTGAAATCGATTTTTATTTTTACTTATGTATCGAAAGTCATACATACAAGTATGTACATATATTTGATGTAGGTATGTACGTATATTTGAGGATATTCACCGAAATTTTGAAGTTGAGGCGGCAAATAGCTTCGGAGAAATGAGCAAATTTTTAAGCATTTTTAACTTTGTGTAATCACTTGGCAAAATTGAAACGCCTCGAAACGCTGTTCTCAGAGTCGATGAATAAAATTTCTCCGACAGCTCGATCGATCGACTTGAAATTTTCACACGATCTTCTCAACTATTTTTTTTTTAGATATTGATAGAAGAAGTAAGATTTTTGATAATAGTTTCGATTTTTTTAAACCACTCTGAAGTTAAAATTTTTTCACAAAAAACTCCTTTTATTTTGGAAAGCCGTAATTTTGTCAAAAACCAAAGTTTTGACCTGCCCTGCGATCATTGCCTGTATTCATCTATAGTAGTTATTAATTTTTTTTGTTTTTGGATTTCAAATGACTTTAAAAAAATCTTTCGCACAGCCAAACACCTTTTTTCGGAGGTCCTCTTGGAGATCGCCTACGAGATCAACGGGATCTAACATTAATTAACGATTATTAAAGTATTGTTGGAAGATTTATGAGAGTATATAAAACAAACTATAAGAATTTTGAAATCAAAGTCGTAAGGACGTCACATTTTTTCATCAGCAACATAACCTAAGCTAAGTACGGCACCCATTAAACGCAATTGACCTAGAAATGTACATAAAAGGAGTTCAATAGAGAAGAACCCGGAACGACGGAACAACCTAAAATATTACAGAAGACACATAATACTTAAAGAAAGCTCTTGCGAGTATACCACTTTGCTATTCCATTTATATGACATTGAAGGCAATCGTGAAAGGAATATTTAAATTGATGCGTTCTAGCTCAGCAGCAGAAATTGGCATTTAGTTACTCTAAAAACGTGTCGGTTTGGGTTAAAACATGGTTCGAGAATACGAGCTCACACCCTCCTGTGCAAAATGACACTTTCCTGGTATGAGATATTAAATTTAAAATCTCTATAAAAACATATTAACTTAGTCCTATGGTGCTAAGGAACGACTCTGTTCTCATAAAAATCTTTTGTATTCCTTAACTGAGAGATTAAAGTGATAGAAAATTCGTTTTCCAAATGACTATTGACAAAATTTTACACTGAAATATGATAGATGACGAGTTGTTTTGAGCCAGGTTCGTCAGTCTGAAAGTCTTTTAAAGAAGAGCTGTGGTTCTTTAATGGTACTATGCCGTGAAATCCATTCCATCTCATTCCTTAACACGGAGCCTTAAGATTTTTGATGAGCTGAATCGATTTAGTCATGTGCGTCTGTCTTTCCCTCTGTCTATCCCTATGCCTGTCTGTCCATCTGTCTATACGTCTGATACACGCCAATTTGTCTCTGAGTTTTTGATCGATCTGGAATTTTTCACACGTCCTTTTCTTTGCAAAAAAAAACTGCTCGCTTGTTGAAACCGCCCATAACGAACCACTATAGCATGTAGCTGTCATACAAACTGTTTGAAAAAAATCAAGTTCCTGTGTGAAAAATTATTTTATTTGACAAGGTATCTGTATGAAATGTAACAAAGCATATTGTGCAAAACAGTGCCGCAATTTCCGAATATATTATTTACATTGAACCAGTATAGCATATACGCTGATCAAATTTAACTCGGACTGAGAAAAAAAAACATGTTCACGCATTTTAATACAAATCTTTGCTGTCGCCTTCAAAACTGGTTTCTTTTGAGTCAATATAAGCATAACAACGTTTGTTCTAATTTTCCAATTGCACTTGTGAAGGCTTTTATAGCCTCGGTGCAGCCAGTTCAGTTCAACAGTTTTTCTTGTTTTGTGTTCATTTTGGTTTTAATTTCCGAGAAATCATTAACTTAAGATAACAGCTCTTATTAGACGCCTCATTTCAACGGAAGTCCTGCACTAACAATTGAACAACACACATCTTTGAATATCAAAATTATTTCAGGTGTCAATGTACGCGTAGAATTGAAAAGGATGGCAAACATATGAATGCGCTTAATCTGTCATTTGTGTGAATTGAAAATGAATACCTCGAACGTTTATTAAGTTTTTACCTACACTTTTGGAACATTTTGAACTCTCAACTCGGGCCAGCTCGACTCTTTGTGCACCAGCTATCCTATTAACACTACAAATCAGCCATACAACAACAGCAACACCGTACAATTTGCTTCATTTCAGTTGACAAAAATTGCAAAGACGCACAATCAGTGCGCATTCGATAGGCAAATGACTCAAACCACTATGACATTAATGGTATTCGCCCACCAACTAAGTAAACAAGCGTGAACCGGTGGAGGTGGCGAAAGAGAGAGAGAGGGAGGTGGAAGCAGAGAAATACACAGCTATAAAGCACATGTGTATTTCATCTGTATATAAATATGTATGTATGTATTTACAGAGGCCTAGAATATATGCTCGCATACATATATATATAAGCTTCTATACTTCTATGCTTAAGTATGTATATGCTTCAAATAAAACCCAAATTAGTGGGACACAAGTGAAAAGTTGAATGGAATTTTTGAAGCACAGATTAATGACCTCATCATGAGGTTAGTGTTTGGTTAAGTGTGCCTAACATATGGTGTATGTAGTACCGAGTCGTTGTTGATAAACCCGAAGGCAAATAAGGAAAAAATGGAGAGCATACGCATACTTATATATATATGAGAGCATATGTATCAACCTTGCAATTGTAGTGGTACGATTAGTAGCATCGGAATTTGTTATATAAGTAAAGTTAAATTAATAATTATCACTAAGGGTTCTTATATCAACAGTAATAATTGCTATGCAGGGAATATGAGCTAACAACCCGTTATTAAAACGGTTGGGGAAAGGAAGTGTAATAAATTATAGTTGTCTTCGACTTGAATAACTCTGAAGAGTGGCGAATCGAAGAAGCAGCTGGTATAAATTAAATAGACTGGCCTAAATCGAAAATTTTATATCAACATTTGGATAGAAAATAACAAGCTGGGCCACTCTTCGGTTTACTAGAAATGTTACTCGATGTGAAAATACAGTTTCTAGCAAAATCCTTTTAAAGTTGTATGTGCTGAAGTACACTAACCAAATCCTTCCGACACTACAGCGGATTGGATAAACAAGAATGTCTGTCTTACTATCCCACTTTTAGTACCTAAAATATACTTTAAAGCCGAAAAATTCGATTTGTTTCAAATCCAGACCGAAAATGCTAACCCTTTAAGTGATCACTGTTCATTATAGGCAAAATACGAAACAGAAGTAAGAAAATGTATAGAAAGCAAAGATTTATGTGCGTTTTCACAATTGACCAACAGGAATCTACAGTCCAGCTTTAACTTAACCAAACGAGCAAGACTGGTTATCGACGAAAACAGTTTTAAAGAAATAATTAGTTAAAATTGTATTATTTCCAAAAAAAAAATCCAAAGCTCGAATACGCGGAATGTAGCAATTTTTCACTATTGACATTGCTAACAAATGTGAGATTGACCCAAGTTATGCCGAGGAAGGGTATACAAAGGGTATTAATTTGTGAAAAAAACATTTTTTTATATTTTTGTGGATTTTTTTTGACGACACAATTAAAATTTCTTCATTAAAACCAATGATACGTTAGTGCTTGAAATTCGAAATACGTTGTATAAAATTTTCATGACGATATATTTACAAATACGGCAAGGGTAGCAATTATTCGAACGTGTCTCGGATAAAGGAAGGATTGCGATGTCCTCATCAAAAAATTATAATTCATTTATTAGATGTTTCAAATTTGTAAATTTTTCACTTTTTCGAAAAATCGTTAATTTGTTTTGTAAAATAAAAATTATGAAAAAAAATTTTAAATGATTCTCCGACATTATCTCGTAAATTTTGTATACAAATAGTATTCAAAATTTTCAAAGGATCGGTGCAGTAGTTTTGATTTTGCTTCAATCGATATGAAATTTTGATACAATCTACTTGAGATATTAGGCATTCATTTAAAACTAAAAAAAGTTCGCCAAAAAATTTACTCCTTCCGTAAACAAGAAATAACTACATATCCTTCCTTTCGTCTAATAATCAGGTACAGTTTAAATCAGAAACTTTTGTGAGCATAAAAGTTCCAGATAGTTTAGATTAAACTAGAGAAATACCAGTTTAGAAGTTTAACAAACCCACTTTCATAAGTCCTTCTAGTTTTGAGAGTTTTTTTTATTCTGCAAATCGAAAACTTCTTAAAATATTTAAAACCTAAGTTGACAAAATTAATTTTATCGGATGTGCTAATGACAGCATAGCTCTCTTTTGTAACTCCGGCTGTTGTACCCGCCTACGGTGGTAATAGCTTCTTCATTCGACGAAAAATGCTTTCCACGCAGGAATTGTTTCAGGTTTCTAAAGAGGTAGTAGTCACAGGGAATTTTTTCATCAAGCTCATCCAAAAGGCTGCAATAATATTCGGAGTTGATTGTTTTAGCTTTCTGCAGATAATCAATTAACAAAATTCGTTCTTTGCTGATCGTTGTAACTTCACCTGTTTTGGAGCAGCTCAGCCCACTCTAAACGTTCTTGTTTCAATTTTGACTCATGGTGGTAGATCCGAATCTCATCCATAGTTATAAAACAACGGAAGAAATCGGTTTTATTCTGCTTAAAACGCTCCAAATGATGCTAAAAAATTTGTTTTCGATCCAGTTTTTGTTGAATTGTTAACGTGTGCGGCACTTACTATCCAAACAGCTTTTTCATATGTAATTCTCCATGTTAAATATGAAGTACTCGTTCATCTGAGATGCCTCTGGCATTAGCAATTTCACGCTTAGTAAACTTGGATCGTCACTAACAATATTATGAACTTGCTCAATGATTTCTGGTGTGGTTCCGGTGCGTTTTAAAGTTGAGGACTCCTTATACAATTCTAACAAATGTTCATAAATTTTCTTTGCTTCTAAACTTTTCAAAGCAAAGAATCTTATCACTGCGCGATATTCAATTTTTTCCATATCAAAAAAATACTGTGACACATCAACTTCAAATGGCTTGTAAACAAAGAATTAATTGAGAGAAAGATTTTACTTTGCATGTGTTCTAACGACAGATGTACCAACTTGAGAAAAAAAGATTGGAGCTAGTTGTGTTATTTCTTGGTGAGCCCTACTTACGTATCAACCAACCTGTATATGAAAGCCACTGCCTTGAAAGTTTCGGACAAGCATAGCGAACGTTTTAGAGTTCAGATATTGAGTACAGCATCTTTGCTATATTTATTGTTATTATATATATTTATTATATTGGAGAGTCTCTCTAGGAACAGTTTACCGAGCAGGGCTGGTATAAAACTAAATAGAAGAAACTATTTACAACAAAGATATCCATTTCAAAGTAGCTACAATAAAATATGCCCTAACTAACTGTAAAATGTGCTGATTGTAACTACAGACACCAGCTCAAGTGTCAGTCAAAATTCTAGAATTTTTTTTTTTTTGTTTAGTGCGCTCTTCTCTATATTCTGGCTAGAAATTTGTCCTTCCAAACATTTCTGATCAAAAAAAAACTTTTAAAAATATATGAGATAATGGGAAATATTTTATTTCCTACGATGGTCTATATACATAGTTGGAAATCGAAAAGAGGAAAGCTTTATAGTATATTGGTAAATTTTATTTTTGAAACAAACTTTTTAAAAAAAAGTTTCAGTTGGTATGGTGGCGTTTTTAAAAAATAACGCATAAAAAAAAACCCTGCTAAAACTCTATAAAAACTTTTTTTGGGAAATAATTTCCGGGTATAGATACCAAGCTGATTTTTCAGGATAAATATACATTAGCGATAAATATTGGTATTTAAAAATTTCAAACTCAAGCGGTCTAGATCAATATTAACAAAACTAAATAAAATGGAATGAAATAAATTATAATATATTTCATATGTACATATATGTATATATTTATATTAGGGAGGAGCGAAAAGAACCATTTGTTTTTTGCTTAGCCTGGGGTAAAGTCTGTATATTATAAAAAAAGAAAATTTTTGGACAAAGAAAAATTTTTTTTACATCTGGAGGCGGCGCACTCAGCTTTAAAGTAAATTTCGAAAAAAACTCTTTGCATTTATATAAAATTTACCGAAGGTGACAGTTTATGGCTCAAAATTTATTTTAACGCTTAAACTCCAATAATGACCACAAATAATTTTTTTAAGTTGATAACTTTTAATTGGCTAGAAAGAGGACTCACTACAGCTTTTAGAACACTTATCAAAAATTGTTTACGAAATGCAAATTGTAACTCGAAAATCTACTTTAAAACTGATTGCGCCGCCTCCAGATGTAAAAAAAAATTTTTTTTGTACAAAAATTTTCTTTTTTTATAACCTAGATTTTACCCCCAGGCTAAGCAAAAAAAAATTTTTTTCTTCGCTCCACCCTAATATAATATATACATATGTGCATATATAAATTCACTTAATTATACAGTAATAATTCAAATTCACATTAAGTATGTGTAAGTGCCGCAGCGCTCACTGGGTCAATAACCAATTGCTGGCGTCAACACTTTTGTGAAGTAGTGTCAATGTATGCACAACCGGAGGCAAATATGCGGTGAGTCTAAGTTACAGTTAGAGTAGGTGGCTGCCTGCAATTTCTTAAGTGCAAGCCAAACTTAAGGAAATGTGAAAACACTAGCACACACATGCATATATTTATACCTACCTACATATGTACAAATATTACTTACTATTTTATATATCTATATACATATACACATATATGGTAGATGTAAGTATAAATATGTGTATGTGTATAGCGCTTCTGCAGCTAAGCAAAATCGTTTTGGAAAGTCTCTTCAGAAATAAGTATAAGAGATTATTAAAACACCAGCTGACACAAGTACCTTGTATATATGCACATATAGGTGTGTGTATGTGAGTATGTATGAGTATAAATATATGTATGGGTGTGTGCTTAGTAGTCAGGATATTGAAATAGCTGCAACGGCACTACATAATTACCGCATGTGACACAGTTTTCATATAGTAAAAATAACAAGGCACACACACATACAAACGCACACATATTAAATTATACACATGTACATGTATGCAGAAGTACACACATATAAAGAAAGTTCTAATATTAACACCGCAGTCGCGTGAATAAACGCACTCAGCCAAGGTATGCATTTATTATATGCATGCATGTGTGTTTGTATTTGTATGTGCATGCATTTGCTTGTGCATTGGTGCAGCATTCAGCAGCGATTTCCTTAGAGAATGTTTTGTATAAAAACACACATAAGTGCATGCAATATGAAGCAAAAATGTTTGTATGTGCAAAATGTAAGGAGCTACGTACGTGCCGGAAGCGCAAATTCCACTTCCTTAAAATCGCTTGCAGTCAGCTGAACTCCTGTCCTGCTCCCCAAGTGTTTGTAGTTGCTTTTTATTCAATTTTTTTTTCTTGCTTATTATTTTTTTGTATTTGTTGTACACTTTTCGCTTTTACTGCTTCTTTGCTGCTATGGCGATTTATTTAATTAACTTTATTTTAACGGTTTTTTGTAATTCTTTTAATTTTACCAAATTTTCGGTAGTAATTGTATTATTTTCTTCCTTCTTTAGCACACATACACGCCGGCGCACAATTGTGTAATTATGCGAAATCAATTTGCTGCACCCACACACAAGCACTCTCATATATCTACAAGCACTCTCATATATATATATATATATATAGATGTTATATTCACTTAAACTCACTCCACAATTGGCTCCGTATATTTTTACTAAATAAAAGTAAATAAGATTTTGACATGTTTGATTGATAGTATGTGCACGAAAAACAAAAAAGTAAACAAAAATATAAAAAAATATAAAAAAAATAACTGAAAAACAAAACCGTAAATATTATGGCACGAGTGGTGTCGATTGAATTACAGTTGCATATATGTGTGTGTACGAGCAGTTTATGCTGCTGACTTTTGAGTTATATATGTGACAACACACACATACGCACTTTCCACGAAAACGATATCAAACAGTACAAACGAAGGAAGAAAAATCTAACGAATGCAGCAGAAGCTTAACGACATGAATTTAATTTGAAATTTGTTTTAAGAATTTCATATTTATTTAATTTAGTTATATTTAGAGCAATTAGATATTATTGGTAATGTAAGAACTATAATTTACTTTACTTTATGTATATTTTTAAATTTAATTCTACTTTATTTTATGTATTTTATGTACTCAATTAAGTTTAAAATTATTAATTACATTCAACAAAAGTAAAAATTTTTAATTAAACTTAATTAGTTAATTAATTTGATTAAATGATCAAATATTAATACAATTAAGTCATTAAATTAAATTATTAATTTTAAACTTAATAAAATAAGCAGTTTAAACTAAATTTATTTAAATAAAGCACAATTAAACTTAATAAGTTTATATTTAATTTATATTCAATTTAATAATTTAGTTTAATTTAATAAATATTTTTCGTTTTGTTATGTTATTATATGTTATCTTATTTTGTGTTTTGTTAGTTTGTGTAATTTTTTTCAAAATTAATTTAATTTAAGTTATAATATTAATTAATTTAATTTAACTAATTAATTAATTAAATTTAATTTAACTTGTAATTAATTATATTTCACTTTAGGTATTTTGGTGTATTTTATTTTACAATATTTTACTCTATTTAAATTTAATTATTCTAATTTTATTTGCTTAGTCCAATTTAATTCTGTTTAAAATTGCCTAATTCAATTACCAAAATTTAACTTAATTCAATTAAATTTAATTACTAACAGTTTATGGTTGAATATATTCGCATTTATTTGTAATTCAATGAAATTAGTCAAAGGCAACTATACTTGTAGATTTAAATGTAATTTAATTTTTGAATACAAAAGTTCGGTTTCGTTTATAAAATGTATATAATTAGACCTGTTTAAATAAATTTTTTTTTGTATAATTTTAAAAGTATTTTAGTTCAAATTAATCTTATTAAATTTATGTTAATAACATTTTAATAAATATTCGTAATTTATGTCAAGTAAATTTAATGAAAAAATTGAAGTATTTTAATTCTTTAACTCATTATCATCCTCTTTCATTTAATTTTATCACTTTAAATTCGCATAAAGCGACTTAATTTATATGCTTTTAAATTTAATTTGATAAAGTTGCTTCATTCAAAGTAGTCAATTAAGTAATTATTCAATATAACTGTGAAGATAATATAATATTGCAATATTGGCATTACACTAAACGTTCTCTAAAGTCACGCAATTGCTAATATCTTTTTTTTTAGTGTTGCCAACTGTTTAAATTTTTCGTTAATTAAAATTAAAAGAGTATAAGCGTTGCCTTGGTTTGTTTGATTTGGTTTTTTTTAACTGATAAAATAAAAGCGACTTTCTGGGTATTGGACCAAGAAAAAGTTTTTCGAGAGATTGAGACATAAGTAAAAAATTAATTTCGCCATTTTAGAAAGTTAGCCTCCAAACTCGAAATATTTGTCTTCGAAGTTCAAAATTAAGCATATTTGAAACCTTATTAATTATTACAATGCGTATGTAAGTTACTAAAAAGAAGGTAAAAATGTATAGAAATAATCTACCTTTTCCGCTTGTTTCAATGAGGTATAATATTTTTCTGTAAAGCTTATGTGACAGATTAACATATTGTAGTAAATAAAATTGAGCGAAGAAACAAATTTTTAAGTAATTTAACATACTAAATTTAGAAAAATTAATTAATTAATTTACTTTTATTACAAAATTTAATTTGAGCAAACCAAAACATTTGTT
Organism: Bactrocera oleae; assembly: GCF_042242935.1. Taxonomy (NCBI): domain Eukaryota; kingdom Metazoa; phylum Arthropoda; class Insecta; order Diptera; family Tephritidae; genus Bactrocera; species Bactrocera oleae. The sequence goes on along the minus strand of NC_091540.1, from coordinate 58,599,595 downwards.
GAAATAATTTTTTAAATATTAAAATGAAAAGTTTATAAAAAATATACTGAATTAATTAAAAATTATATTTAATTCAATAAATAGTTTTTGTGCTAAAATTTCTAATTTTAATAAATTAAATTTGTGTTTTTTTTTTTTAATTCATTAAAGTAATTATTTTTTAAGTATAAATTATTTAAATTAATTAACTTTTTTTTAAATAATTTTTTAATTTTGTTATAAATAATATCAATTTTAACAATTCAGTTCAATTTAATTTAATTTAATTTATTGCTAATTAACTTAGTTTAAATGCATTTAGATTTAAATTTAATTTAGTTCTTATTAACTAAGCGTAAATTAAGCGTTTTACTTAAATTTAATTTTATTGAAATTTAAATTTAAAAAATTTTAGTTTAGTTTAATTTATAATATTCCAATAATTTATTGAATTTTTTTTTTAGTATTTGTTAATTCATTTTAGTTTGTCCGAATATACATTACGAAATTTTTATTTTACTTTTAATAATTTATTTAATTAATTAATTAAGTAAATTAACCATTTCTCTCTAATTACTTAATAAATGTAGCGAAGACTTGTTAACTGAGTAAATTAGGTTGCTGTAATTGAAATTAGTTGAGAAAAAGTTCAATAAATACAATAAAGATAGTAACAAATAATTATTAAATTAATTTGAATTAGATATATTTATTTTTTTTTAAATTTTTTTTTTCTGCAAATATACTATTTGTTACTTTTTATATAAGAATTTAATTTATTAAATAAATTTGGTCCTGTTTCATTTGTTACTATTTTTATTCGTGTCTAATTTTTTAGATTTATATTTTTTTGAATCCATTTTTCAACAAATTTTATTTTAATTATTTTAGATATTATTATTATTATCTCGTGTTTATTAAAATAAAAAATATATTTTTATATGTATTATTATCTTTTAATTTAACATTTCAACTAATGAATTATATTTTTTTAACACATTTGGTTACTTTTAAAGCTTTTTTACTTATTTTAATACTTTTTATTATTGAAATTTTTTTTTTTTTGTAAATTTCATTTTAAAATTTTTCATATATATTTTGTTTTGTGTTTAGTTTTTTATACATCGCTTTAATATTTGTATTTATTTACGTGCAAAAAATTATTGCACACCCGCACACATCGACATAAATATATGTAAGTGCATCCCCACAGAAGGACACTCGGGCACAAGGCCTTAAACTTCTCCCCCATTGAGCTTATTTAGCTGCACAACAACAATAACCACGAAAACAAAAACAGCGATAACGGTAGCTAAAACATGCGTACGTTTTTGTCGCTCGACACTTGCATAGATGGTGCGTAAAATGTCAAATCGGCTTATACTGGTCACCACACCAACTATAAGTACGAGCACCGAGGAACATGTTGCGTGTCGTCCGAACTACGAATTGCGAGTAAACCAAGGAAGTCAGCTTAAGTGCAGATAGGCGAAGCCTGAACCGGCCACAAGCAAATGCAATGCCTTGGAATGAGCGCAAAAACAAGAGAAAAAAAGTAAAAAAAAAAAAAAACAACAGCAAAAAGGCACACACAATGTTATATGGAGGTTTGTGTCTGCATTACTTGCCACAACACTTTGCCCGCTCAAATCGCCAATAAATACCGTACACACGTTTTTACGACGATTTTTCCACACAAAAACACAGTAACAAGCAGCGACAATTAATGGCTGCAAATCGACGTTGGCGCTGTTGCAAGCAAAACCTCAAGACAGCCAATGCATGCAACAACAAAAAAAAACAGCACAACTACAGCAACAATATATTGCTGCGACACATTTAGCGCGAGCACTAAAACATTTTCATTTCTAACGAAATTTTTGTTGTTGTTCTAACTAATTTTTGTTGTTGTTGTTGCACGAAGCAAATTTTTTGTAAAATATATAAATTTCTTATTTCGCTTGCTGCCAATTTATTATCACCTACACTTTAGCGCACTCCACCGTTTTGCTTAAAAAACCACACACACACACACATTCATATACATATAGCATGGCATAGCACCGCACCACACCACTTATAATAAATGTGCGAAAATATGCAATTTTTTTTTGTGCGAAGATACTTTACTTGCTCGCTTTTTTTCTCAAATATAAAAACAGACAAAACAAACTGTAAATGTGAAAATGTGAAACGCGCGCGCGAGCGACATACCTGTACGAAGGCGTAGTGACACCTGCGATATCCGAAATACAACTGACCGTCGAGTTGGCCGCACTGGTGCAAGGCGAAGTTGTTGCGGTGATGGCTTCGCAAGCTGGCGCTGTTGACGTCACTGCTAGCGTTGGCGCTGTCGTTAATGTTGCTGGCGCTGCTGTTGATGCTGTTAACAGTTTGGCAGCCATTGTAGCGTCGCCAGAGTCTACAGTCTCCACTAAAGCGGCTATTGTTTCTGGTATTGTTGTTGTTGCTGTGGCTTCAGCTGGCGTTATGATGATGGTTGCGTTTGTTGTTGTAGCTGTTGTTGTTGTTGTGCTGGAAACTTCCGAGAGTTCCTCGTCTGCCGGTGTCTGATGCTGTGCACACTTGTTAACAGTCTGTTCATTTGCATGAGCGCTGTTAGCAACATGCTTAGCAACATGTTGCGTGCACGTCTCAATGTTGCGCTCGCTGTTGTCACTTTGCGCGCCAATTTGTTCGACTATTATCGTTGTGGTAACTGCTTCTTCCGGACTGCCGTCTGTGGTAGTTGTTGTAATTGTGGTATTTACTGTTGTTGTTGTCATAGCATGCAGCTGCAGCGTCTCCACTACAGTTGGCTGTGTGTCTGCGGCGGTGGCGGCAGCTGCTCTCGCGCGTGTCAACATAGCTGTTGCGCATGTCGGCGACGACGACGACGGCGAGTCTGCCCGCTCTTTCCCAGCTGGCACACTTGTACTCGTACTCAACGCTATTGTTGTTGGCGCAATTGTTGCTTGCTCATTACGCGCCAGTGTGCTGGTTGTGTCGCTTGCTTTTGTTGTTGCCTCGGCACGCTCTCTGCACTTTTCGTCTTTTATTTTGTTCGCTCTTTCGGCTTTGCTTGTTTTGGTTTTGGTTTCGGCACGCGACTCATGACGGCGGCTGGACTGTGAGTACAGTAGTGTTTGCTGTTGTTGTTGCTGTTGATATTGCTCACATTCGATCTGGCAACATGTATCACAACTTATAGTCATTGCCGGAATGGTTGCTGCTTTATGTTGTCTGCCAGATGATTCTCGGCTGCTGCTGCTGTTGGCGGCGCGTCGTTTCTTCTCTCTTCGCGTTTGGTGACCGCTGCTAGTGCTGCCACCTTCCAAAGCGCCACTGCCGCCTACATCTTTGTGTTTCTCACTGCTTGGCAGTGTTGTAGTTGCCGAGGTTGCCGCATTTTCTGCATTTGCCTCGTCGCCCAGGTTCAATGCCATCGCCGAGTACCCTGTTGCTCCGGCTGCAGCAACATTTGTCACATTCGTTGCTTCAGCTTGTGCTGCTGCACTTTTGGCAGCTCCGCTACTAATAATCGTCGTCGTCTTGTTGTTGCTCGTTGCGCTTTTCGTTCGTTCAGTTTTGACGCTCTCACTGTTAGCCGCCAGCGTGTCCTTGGATTTCGTTTGTACTGTGGTCGCGTTGGCCTCGTCATTCTCAGCGACCGACTGCACTGCACCAGCATAGTCCGTGTCCAATTTAATGTCGCTGCCGCTGGCTATGTGTTCATGTGATGGCTTTTCTCCTGCCGCTGCTGCTTCTTCTTCTTCTTTATGTTGCTCCCGGTTGAATTCAGGGCTCGTTGTTGTCTGTAAGAAACGGTACTTTTTAATGTGTGTTGTACAGTCGTTCGAATTGGATTAAAAAACAGTTAAGATTACGTAAATTGGAGTAAACGTTTATGTATGGATAAGAAATTTGACCAACTTTGAACTTTTTTTCGACTCGACAGTGGCGACGTCAATTTCAAGGCTCAAGCCTTCGTCCAAATCTTTACTATAGATACTTCTCGGTACGGTCATTTCGACTGGCCTACTTACTTTTTTTGAATTATATTCGACAATTGTCTGAAATCTGAGAGTCTGTGCCTGAGCTCCAAGCTCTTTAGTATAACCGAATCTTACTATCCGACCATAAACTATTGCTAAGCGGTAGCTTAATTGTGGAACTCAAAGCAAGCGGAATAGGTTTTGAGCCAACAACAAAATCTCAGCACGATGGCCTCAGAAATGCATGCAGTAAAAGTGCCTCTCTGAGCAAGTTTTTGAGGTCTACAGATGGTTAGTAGTGGGCGCGTTAGTTTTTGTGATTTGTGGTCGGAGGGAAACTCAGTTACTGAAGATTTCTAAGAGTCGAGCTCAACACTTACACCAAAAATGGATTTTCATTCTACAAATATTATTGTAAAAAACTGCAGAGCCTTTGGTTCAACATCTGTGTCCGCTCCTCTGGGCGTTCTAAGATTTCAATATACATCATAAACCCAACCAAAATAGATTTAATACTTTACGACAGATCCACAAATATTAGTATCTATAGTATGAAGTTTCTGCAAATAAAATCAGTCCTGAACTGACTGATATGAAACTAAAGTATTTGAAATTTTTGAAAGAATGCTGCATTGCAAAATTAGGTTTATGCACACAAACGTTCTAAGGAACGCGAATACTTGACTAAAGGTACAAGGCTTGTTGATGAATGCCTCCGTTTCTTATTGGTTAACCTCTTGAATAGGTCAGCGGATTGTCTTGGCAGTTAGTCCGCGCCGTGTACTGCATTTTTTTTTAGCAAGAAATCACTTTTAAACGTTTATTTTTGAGTTTATAAAGCTCATGGTATTGTCAAAGACTCAATGGGATCAAGCCTTGCATTCATATTTTTGAGCCCAAAGCTCACATAACACTTAAAAGTGCTTGGAAATACTGCAGATGCCTACCATTGCACTAAAAGGTTCTAAAACCTCATAACAAAAGCTCAAACACTTCCTTCACCAAGTCACTCAACTTAGGAAATTATTATTAGCTTTATTATTATTACTAAGCTAATATTGCGAAGACTTTCATAAATGCTATTTCCCGCACAACAATTCCCAACAGAAATCTGACATTTTCTCAACTCTACCTGCATTCTGTGGAAGTCTTAAGTGTTACTACCAACTACAAGGCAATCTTTGCTTTACTTCCTCAACATGGCCGATAGTTTGTTCACCTTACGAATATGTCTTTGTTCTACGCATTGTTACCGTTATAGCTACCACCTAATCTGTTTGTGCCATTGTCCTCGTCCGCGAAATATGACATCAAGTAAATTTGCTCAATTAATTGAAAAACTTTTACTTTGACTCCAGTCTGTCGAAATGCAAAACGTCTGGGGCATTGGCATTGTCAGCCGCACAAATGGCGATGAAGGGAAGAGATGAGTAGAGGAACTCACCTGATGCCATCAAACTAAGAAGCGGACGGGCATAGAAGCGTCAGGACACTTGCTAATGCCATTGTCAGTGAGCCCGGCACATCGAACTCGGCGTTTTGTATGAAGAATACTGTCTCTGCTGTGATTTGAGCGTCTTACTTATCTGCACACCGTCCGCTCCGCTCGCAGGTGTCGTGAATGGCTGCAGGGTTTTTCAGTTCAAATTCATTGTCACTGCTGTTCGTTTGCACCATCCTTTTCTATCTATTAACCCCACCCCCCCTTTATCATTCTGTACACCTTCCCTGCGGCGTTTGTTTAAGTTTGCCGACCTCGCATAGCTACAAATAATGCCAGGCATTCTTTTGATTGGTTTATTCTTGCTACATCACTCCGCGTGCAGAGATTATGAGAGAAACTTCTACGTAGTTTCACTGACTTTTCATTTGTTGTTTGCTAAATATTCGTGATTTGCCGTTTGTTTGTTTACATATTTAACGTAATCGCTAACTTGGTGGAAATGTCATTTAGTTTTTAAGATTTCTGCGGATTTTTTTTTCTCTTGTTTCTGCTATTTCTTTGATATAATGAGTGCTATTATACTGGGGGGCTTTCTGATTTTTACTTCAGAAGACTTTTATGAGTGTAAGCACTGTCGTTGTTCCTCCGAAAGATCTAAAAAAAAGTTCTTAACAGAAATTCCAAAATATTCTCAAATATATATCCAAAAATAGTCTCAATATTTTTACTAATATACAATACAATTTCATCATAGCTTTCACCATCCTCGTCCGCTTTCACCCTAACCTAACATAAAATTTCTTTGATAATCAGAACCCGTTTTCCCAGCGATTTCAAGCCGCAATATAAATAAAATATTTTTATCATAGTTTTCAACATCTTTGCCCTCTTTCACCATATCTTAATCTAAAATATCTTTGATGAAATATACCGGAATACTAGCACCGGTAAAGAAGTACTGGAGTTGACCAGCTCGCAATGCGCACGTGGCGAAGCAAATAATAAAGCACGAGAGTACAAAATAAGTGCAAACTACTCTAGAGGTGGTGTAATAACAACACCAAGTTCAGCAGCTATACAGTTATCAGAGGTTCGGCTCTGACCACTCGTTTACATAAGCCTTATCAAAAATTAGCTCGATATATGCGAGAATGAGATTAAACAATTCTTGAATAGGTTGGCTGGTACTTCTCTTAAGGAAGTTCTAGAGCATTCTGGATGCCTAAATCTAGAATTGCTGTAGAGTGCATGAACCACATAGCACATAGCGTGAAGTAGCTTTGGTCACATACATACATCTCGAAGAAGATATAATCGTAGGAATGGTCCGTCCGGTTATCGAAGTTATAGTCACGAATTTATAAAAATAAAAATATTGGCTATCCATAACAGAAGTTGTACTAATTGGCAGCTGAACATAACTACTTGTTTTAGTAGAGGATCTGAGAAAATGTGGCTAAACATATAAAAAGACAAGCTCTACGTCAAGCTAACTCGATAACGGATTATGCTGGAAAACTCATATAAAATAAGAGATAGACAAGATAGATAGATTGAACATCTCGAGTGATATAGAGAAGATTTCCACAAGAATGTATGCCTCGTGCATGGTCCGAAGATTAATAGCGTTGACTATTCAAAAAACCTAAAAAACAAAGGAAACAGGCGCAGTCAAAGCTGGAGTTCTAGGTGGCCGTTGCCAAGGAGCTTTTTTTTTGTGTACCAAACCATAGTTGGGTTTCGCGGAGCGCTGGGCTGGCATAAATTCTTCCACTGTCGCAAAATTCTTTTGCACCAAAGCTGATCACAAGAGGTCCAGTGAGTTTGTCGCGGTCAGTAATTCTAGCCTTTTCTAAGTTGGGAATCGTACCGGATGACATTTGCAGAAGCTGTTTGGAAGAAGACGAGTTATAAGCATCTCAACACTTGCGACACCATGGCTAAAGACCTACGAGCTCATTCTTTCAGACGCCATGCTGGGGAGAATAGAAAAAAATGTCTAAGAAAATTTGTATTGGTATCAAAGCATTTTGTCGACTTATAAGATCTGTAAGACCTTTTTTTACAGCATTGCATACAAACATACTGAGCCGACATTCATTAATATTGAGTTCTAAGGCTGGTTTTATCTCAAAACAGGTACATTTTATTTATGCAATGTTGTTTCTTGTGATCTTGAATGGTCATGTCTAACTATCACAATGTTTAGATGGCGCCATAAGAGTTCACGCACCCTGTACGTAGCCTTTTAGAAACATTTATGCAATTGCAGCCATTTCTTGAGTTCAAATCGTTCATATTCATACTAATTTGCAACCCTCCTCTACAACTCCATATAAAGATAGATATACAAAATGCCATACATACCAAACATTTCACAACTGTTTAGGCCTATATGCCCGCATGCACAACCGAACAGCTGTCGACGTCGCCAGGGAGACGTATCATTGTGTTACCTGGCTGCCAGGCTGCTGACGCTTGACTTGACTTCTGCGGCTTTAACTCATTTAATATAAATTGTTTCATTAATGAAATATCTCAACAATGCAATGCAATGAAATGTACGGCGGCGGAGTAGCGGAGTTATTATGCAACGCCCAACGCACAGCGCACACCGCACTAGACTAGAATACCAACAACACGGCTTTAGCGCGTGCCTCAACACGTGGCGTGTAGGACAAAGTTTTCGATGTCAAAATGCGAAGGAAATCGAAAAAGACATGGCTTGACATGAGACTTGAGTGAAATAAACCCAGACAACGCCAAGAACAACAATAGAGAGCAGGCAAAGGTAGACAGCGCCACATGCGGGTTCAGCAAATAAACAAAGTATAAGTAAAAGAAGAAAACTTACAAAGTGGCAGAACTTTGGTTGCACAATCAACGCGCTAACAACTTGCACATAATAAAATAAAACAAAAAACCGCTGCATAACAACAGCTAAAACAAAAACAACGAGATGAGTGCAATGAAAGTTAGACAAGCGACTAAGTTAGACGACGAGTATGCGGCAGCTATGCGCAACCACGCAAATAAAGGCACGTTGAAGTCGAGTGCAAACATGTGCGGCGGCGCCTGTAGGTATGCAAAGATTTGCGTTCAAGTGAAATTTTGCTAAGCATTGCGGCGCAGCGGTTTTGCTGCAAGAGCAAATTCAAGAAGATGGCCCACAAGTGCACACACATATATATATGTAAAATATATATATAAAACACATATATACACACCCATACATTTACATTACTCACCTTGCCGCGTCGCTCACTGCCGCTATTGACTGTTGCTGCTGCTGCTGCCGCCGTCGCTGCTGTTGCTTTTTGGCGGCGCAGCAAGCTACTCGACACCGTGCCACCGGAATCCTCGCTGCGCGCATCATAAAAGACATCATCATCGTCTGTGGCATGTGCGCTGTTGCACATTTCCAGTTGTTTGACTGCCTCTGAAGCATGCTTGCTATTGCAATTTGCATTATTCAGCTTGGCATGTGTGCGCTCTTGAAGTTGTTGCTGTAATTGTTGTTGTTGTTGCTGCTGCTGTTTCGTTGCGGTATCTGGCATGCAATTAGCACCTGCCGCAGCCACCGCAGTAGCCACAGGTGATTTTGCGGCTGCCAGCAATGCAGCAGCTGGGCGTTCACATAAATCTTGACTCAAAGAGATGTCAGCATTTTTTGTTGCTGTTGCTGTTACTGGAATTTGTAACTTTGTCGCCTTGACTGTGTCGCACTTGTCATTTTTGGTTGGACTTAACTGTGCGACAGCTACCAACTGCGCGTCCTTAGTTGTCTTCAATGACAGCTGGCGCTGGGCATCTTTTTCTTTTTCCCTTTTCGACTGACTTTCGGCGTTTGTTATATTCACTTGTTGTTGTTGTTGCAGTTCGATATCTGCTTTGGCATGCTTCTTCTTGCGCCTTTCAGCAGACGATTTTTTCAACTCAACTTCATCTAGTTGCTTTGGCTTTTGTGCGTTCTCAATGTTCACCTTCAATTCCTGCAGATCTGAGTAAGTGGCTGGCGATGGCGGTGGTGGCGCCGGTATGTCTTTGCTGCGACGCGTCACGGACAATGACGATTGCTTGGAGGCGGAAGAGCTGCGGTGGTGCCGTTTACTAGTATGCACTGCAGGTATACTTCCGGTAGTATGCTCGACACTCAGATAACGTGGTTCACGCTTCATTGAGCCGACGCCGCCACTACCGCCACAAACTGCGCTACCAGCTGTGCTGGCGCCCAATAAAGCTGCTACCGGCGTTTCATTGTGATTAGCTACAGTGATGTTATTATTGTTGTTGTTATTAGTGAGCGCCTCAGCGGCGACACGTGTGCTGCGAGCGCTGGCCTTGGCCGTATCAGCATCAGTGGTGTGCACGTACGCGCCAGTCAAACCGAGTGGGCGATCGGTAATTTTCAAATTCTTTGTACTGTGACGCGGACTATGACGCTCGCTGCATATAGGTTGATCATTATTGCTATTAATATCACTGGTTGTCATTGGCAATGTGTCGGTAGCATTAGTTTTGTTTTTACCGCCGCCAGCGTTTTGCAAGCACACAGTTGTTGCTTTTGGTATGGCGCCCGTGGCGCTTGCTACCAATCGATCCAATGAAGGATATTCGCTGTGGCGCTCATATGCAACGGTTGCTGTTGCGTGGCGTGATGCGCGTTGTGTTGGCTGTGGTTGCGACTGCTGTAAACTAGTTCTAGGCGCTGGTGTAGGCGTAGTCGAGCTGTCTGTATGCGTGCCAGCTGTGGCGCGCGCTGCGCGAGAGCGCTCTTTAGTCAACGGTAGTGTAGTTATTTGCGGCGCTTCTTTGGCGGTGTAGCGACGTGGACTACCTTCTGGCGCTTGCATAGTAGACGCCGCGCTACGTTCACCACCTTTAGTGCGATTGCTTTCATATTTGTTACTAACTGCACACTCAGCGGCGCCGCTTGCATTGCGTTGCATCTCCGATTGGTAGATGCTACGCTTTACATCATTCACATGCTTAAAGAAATCCTGCGCATATTTATTCTGCTTCAAATCGAGTTGTTCCTGCTTGCGCTCATATTCCGCATTCCCAACGCTTGCGGGCAGCGTGCCAGCTGCAGTTTTGCGCGGTATGCCGCTGCTACGCTGTGCGCCTAAGGCGGCTGCCGAGCCACCAGCACCCGCTACACTACCATACATATCATCGAAATCTGAGGAGAAGTAGCTGGAAGAGCAATCGCAGTTACGGCACTCATAGCGGCAAGTGTCGGAGAAACTACACTTTTCGCCGCCATCCAAGCTGCAGCGCCGGCACTCGAAACCAAAGCGGCAACTCTCCGAACTGCCAAAGTAGCGACGCTGCGCGGAGGTGCAGGAAAACAATGAGTCCCCCAGACTGGAATCGCTCACCTGGCCGCCACCGCCAGCAACGCCGCTGAAGCTGCCACCGCCGCCGCCTGCGTAACGAAAGCGATTGTAGCGATGCGAATTATCGCTGCTACGCAACGAGTACTCGCTCAGTATGGAGGCGCGCGAATCGCTTTTATACATTTGCGGCAATTCGTACGAATCGACGAGTATCTGTGAACCGCCTATGGGACGGCTAGCGGCAAACATGAGAGAATGTGTCGGTCCAATAGCGGTGCCGCCATAGAAGGGATCGCCCAACAGCACATGCTGCGCTTCGAGGCGTGACATGGTGTTATATTTATGCAAATGTTGGTGCTGTTGCAACGAATCGCTGGACGATGATGATTTGGTGTTCATGCGTTGCATGCCACCGCCACCGGAGATGGGCGGTCCTGCGGCCATTGTAGGCGCTTGGTAAGTGAGCATATAATGTGAGTGTTGTTGTTGGTGTTGATGACTGCCCATACGATGACCGCGTGCGCGCTGTTGTGTTATAAGTATACCGGCGCTGCTGGTGGCAACTGTTGGTGACTGATGGTAGTGGTGATGTGTTGGCGCGCCACCAACGCCGCCCGTTTGCAATAAGTAGCTGTTGGATGAGTGTTTCAAGTGCTGCTGCTGTTGTTGTTGTTGCTGATGGTGTATTGTTGGCTGATAGCTCACTTGCTGTTGGATTAATTGTGGTTGTTGTTGTTGATGCGCCATATTCGACGCATGTTGCGCTAAACCCAAAGGCTGTAGCTCTATGCTGGGTGTTGTTGTTGTTGCGGTGCCTGTTGACGGTGAAGACTGTTGAAATTGCAATATCGGATTGTATTCACCAGTAATGGCCACCGGTGTTGTCTCTATTTTGTAAACGCCCGGATTATTCGGATTGTACGATTGGAACTCCAGTATGTGTGCGGCTGGTAGTTGTGCGCCCGCCATGCCGCCATTGCTACTCGAGCTGTTGTAATCAGCAGGCGCGGCACTAGGCGCTTGGGTGATTAATGTCCGCGCGGCAGTATCGAATTGTTGTGGTAGTTTATTAAGCGTTTGTTGTTGTTGTAATGGCACCACCGCATACGGTTTCGCCATATCGCGCTGTATTTTACTGGCGCTTTGCCCGTGCTCTACCGCGCCACCCGACGCCTGCTGCGCGTAGCAATATTCGCAATTCTCTTTGGTGCATTGCTGCAGGCAAAGTTCACAGTCGGCATACACACCCTCTTCGCTGCCGCTGCACTGTGATATAGGGGTATCGGCGCCTCTACCTTGATGTGCATGTTGTGTATGTTGCTGTTGTTGAGTTTGCGGTTGCAGCTGTGTATGTGCGCTATTACTTTGCTGCAGCGGCGGTGGCGGTGGCTGCTGCTGCTGTTGTTCTTGTAGTTGCTGTTGTTCATCATCTGATGGTGGCGCATCCTTGAAGAAAATCTCCTCATAGATATTCTCCTCGCTGCGTGAGTGCGTCTTCCTGCCGCCACTTGCCGCGCTCGCTAAGCCGCTTGTGAATGAGTTGCGCTGTTTCTCCACAAAGCGCTTCGAGCTCTTAATACCCTCCTTGAGTAAGTAGTAATTGAAACTCTTTATGCCGATTTCGCCGCGCAAGAAACGTCTTCCAATTTGCATTTTCGAGCTGACACTGCCTGCAGCGCTTGTTGCTGTAACAGCCTTTACCGCAGATGGACCGCTGTGCATAGATGAAATCTCATCGCGCGCTTGCTGCTGCTCGACCGCCCATTGTAAATCGGCTGCAGCGCCATCGCTGTACTGTTTGGTCATCATGGTTGACTGCGTTTTAGACCGCCGATTACTTGACGCACGCGTATTGGTTGTTGTTTCGGCATAGCTGTCTTGTTTTTGTTGCATATCAGCTTGTTGAGTCAGCGTATGGCTTTCCATACACGTATTGCTTTTCTGTTTATTGCTGCGTTCGCGTTTCTCACGTTTCCTCTCACCGCTCTTTGCCCCCGACGATGCAGCAGCGCTACGTTCTAGGCTGCGCCCACGTCGTCCAGCACTCGCAGTTGCGCCGCTTTTGGATTGACTCTCTGAACGTAGTGGCTCGTCTGAACTGCTCGATGCGTCGCGCTCATAGGCCGCGCCACCATCGCGTAATTTATTTTGCTGCAAAAATTCTTTGGATAATTTACTGCGCTTCCCAAGCGAGCTGCTGGCACTGGCCGTCAAGTTGCTCACCGTATTGCCACTAGCAAAAGATTTCGCTTTGCCGTCCGCTTTGCCTGAACAGCTGTTGCGTCGTAGTGGGTTCGCGAGGTGGCTAATATCGTCTGTGTATGCTGGATCGTCGTAAATGCGGTCACGTACTGAGGACACCGACCGGTCTTTGCTCTGCAAAAGAGAAATGATAACAGAACAATGGTGAGTTCGAATGAGTGTAAAATATGGGAAAAATAACGCACATAACTTTGGTGAAAGCGAACTTTGGATACCCTACTTTAGTTGATTCAGATAGCTAGACTTTTTAATGTAGCCTCTAATCACATACTTGAATATCTTCTGAAACTTCAAGCGGTTAGAACGAAGTTTTTCTGATACCCTAGATATTTTCAGTTGTTTTGGTAATAATCATTATAGTGTTGGGGTCCGAAAATTCCGTATCTCTTTCGATGAGCTCTTCGAAGGGGGAATGTCTCTGCTGCAAATACCCAGATCTCTTCAAATTATAGGGTATGGACTTATATTAGGGCTTGTGAGTTAAAAGTGATCCCAGTTTCATGATCTCAACTCCCTTAAGTTCAGCTTACATAAGCTGGTGTTTTACTACCTGTTGGCTTTGACTTCGACTGATTCTGATTGCTTCCGGGTGAGCTTGCATTAGAGAGACAGTGGTCAGTATGTGAGATAAACCACGGAATTCAGTATATTACTTTACATATTCTTAGTGACTGCGGTAATCCAAATTATAGGGTTGGGGTTCGGAAATTTGGGCTTTCTTTGCGGTCTTACATCGGTTCCACACGAATGGGGAGTGACTTTGCTCACATACACCAGATTTACTAAAATTATAGAGTATAGGTTTATAATAGCGCTTTTGGTTCGAATTGGTCGCAGTTCGAACATTCCAGCTCTCTTAGTTCAGCTTACATAATGTCATATTTGGTTTCAAATTACTCTCACAATAAAGAGGGATATTGATTGTTTCAGCATAACGGTAGAACTTCTGGCTCCGCAGTAACCTTACTTAAAGTACGTCGGTTTAGCTGCAATGATATTCTTAATCAGGATTGGGTCTACGAACTATGTTTAAGCCTTCAGCTCAGACTTCTTCTGGATTTGCTAGCATATTGTTCTATGAAATAAGTTCAAGGCACATATTACTCACTAGAGAGCAAAAGGTATTTAAAATCCAAGTTTCTTTTGTTTAACTGGATGATCTCACATTACGCTATTCTGACTACTGGATGAAGCTGGAGCTCTAATCCGAGGTTCACTTTGAAACTCTAAATCCCCTCGGATAGCATAGTGCATTTGAGAATATGACTCCAAAGCGATTTTATTTCAAGAACGATTGCCATCAAAAGTCTTTATTCCTCGATTTTTTTTTTGGAATGTGGCCATAGTATTATTCTGATCATTACTTCAACAGCGGCTTCCTTCAGAGTTTGGTATAACTAAGCAACAGGACCACAATAGACCTAAAGTAGGGTGCAAAAATACCACAAAGAAAAATTCGACTACCAGATGCTGCGCAAAAAGCAAACAATCGATGTCAGCGAATGCAATAAATTCAAGCCGAATAGAAGCTCTAAACTACGCGTGCTACTTAGTGTGCGATTCATACACATTTCAAACGATACTAACGCCTCTTTCCGCTCAAGCATTCAAGCATACAACTCGCAATCGCAATAATAATTCGACCACATGTGGTGGCATGCCGCACATTCAATACGTGCGTTTCAGATTTTTTTGCTCTCGGTTTTGTTGTTGCTACTGTTGTACGTACATTGAATTGGCGATGTTACGGAAACGTTGATGGAAACGGAAATCTGATTGAAAAGTTACCCGTTGTCGCTAAAAACCGCACTCGATGCGTGTAAATGCAATATGAGAGCACAGAATGGCTGCACGCTTTTGGAATATGTATATATGTATGTATGTGTGAAAGTTCAATGAACACACTCACACAACTATACAATCGCATATCAGCGTAGCAAAGAAAAAGCAGCTTAGCGTTAAAAGCATTTTTATGCCAAGTATTGGCGCACGCCATAGAAACATAGAGCTGCCATACCTGCCACCTGCCACATGACGCGCCTTTGTTTACGAAATTCTATAGCCAGCCATTCGAGGCATATTCATATGAAATATTGTTATATTGTCTCGTTTTTGGTTTTTGTATCGCGCTGCCATGAAGTTGCGCAAGGCGTATGAGTAACCCACTTCTGTTGGAAGTTTGTAGATAACATTTGCGATAATGGTTTTTATTTCTATCCAATTTGGATATTAGAAGTGATTGGCAATCGTTTGCAGTTTGTTATGAAATTCTTTCTAAATAGTTGAGTTTTATATAAATCTCCTTTTAAACGAGGCAAAAGAGATTAGGGAAAATTCATCAAGTTGACAACTCGAAATAAATTCTGAATATATGAATAAATAGTTTAAAGATTATGAACAATACATAACTGTTAATTGGATGTATTTTAAAACCATTGTAAATGTGCCCATACGTTAAATTCGATTCTATCAAGTTCACCAGAATGACAAGTGGGAGGCAAGGTTTTCTAACTTTAAAGTTGTAAAATCAAAACAGTGAGAAAGGAAATGCTAAGAAAATTTTACCATACTATATTCCAAATAATTTCTGAAATGGATGTCAATCGGATACTGGTCTCGGTACCCCTACAATTATAAACAGACAAACCTAACAGAGAGTAAGCAGTTCGCTAGACCTTACACCCACAGCATAAGGTACTTCCGACCAATGAATTGCTAGCAATTGTCCATAGCTGACATATGACAACCGTCCAATAATAGACCTCACGACGTAGCTCTCCTTCATTCCTAAACAGGTACTTTAATGCAATTAGACATGAGATTATTGTCTCTGCTTATTCTAACCAGTATAACAGTACTACAAGCTGTCTTCGATTAGCCAAGCATTACTTTACAGCGAATCGATCAAACTATAGCTAAACAGGCAGCACTCGTGTTGCAACCCTGCGCTAACATGGCTTCTGACGCATGCGCAATAGTGTTATGATTCTTGCTCAGTAGAGAAATTCCTTTTTTCGCGTTGAAAAACGGTGCAGTAACCCTTTATTTTTGATTGAATAAATTACTATAATTAATTTAAAGTATTATATTTTGAAAATACAAGAAAAAAGGATATTTGTCATTTGAACCATTCACAATAGTAAAACTGGTCTAAAATAGTATGCAAAACAAAACTTGGTAGCATTGAAGATAACGACTAAACCAATTTAGTTAGGTATCCGCATACTCTTTTGTATTCAACTTGATAACTTTGTTGTCGCTTTTACATGTAATTTTTTTTCATGTCATGAGAGCAGAAGCGAGCAGAGAAGTGGCGAATCGAAGACAGCTGCTATCGAATTTATGGTGTAATCAAGCTCAAAAGATCCAAAGTAGCGTGACAGCATTAGGAAATTTATTAAATACCCTAAAGTAGATTACTTTGCTCATCAAGTTACCTACTAAAAAGGTGCAATGATATCTAACCGGACATTGACCATTCAGATTGCATGATCAAATCTTGGCACTATACTTCAGAGACATCTGAAGATTATAATATAATATGACTAGTAAAAGGAGTTCAATTATTTTTCAATTAAATGGCTTTAGTAATTTGTATTGTATTTATTTCTAATTCATCACACACGAGTTTAAGCAAAAAAAAAAACATCATATGGTCCGAATTTCTATTTGCGAATCGCTGCTGAATCGCAACAAAATCGAGCGATTCTGGAAGCGGATAATTGCTGGTGATGAAACGTGTATCACTTATGACAACGTCTAGCGAAAATGATTCTGGTTGAATTCCGATCAGCCACCACAAATGGTGGCTAAGCCAAAGGTTGACTGTCAGGTAGAAATTGCTGTGTACCTAGTGGTATTGCCAATTAATCATCTATTATGAGCTGCTCCCAAAACACTAAGCTCTTTATTCGAACCTCTACTGTCAACAATTGCACCGTCTGAAATAAGCAAAAGCTCAGACGCGGCCTGCTTTGATCAATAGGAGAGGAATTGTGTTCCATCAGAACAACGCCAGGCTACACACATCGATAGTGACGCGCCAGTAGCTTGGTTGGGAGGTTCTTATATATTCACTTTATAGTATGGACCCCGAATCAAGTGATTAATTTAACTTTAATATGTCTATTCTTAGTTCCTAAAATGTTGCCACATCATTTAAGTGAGTTTCAAAAGTTTGCTACTAGCCGTAAATCTCGGAAGGTACTTAGCACTAATTAAAATTATTCCTCAGCGATTAATTTACGAAAAAATTCATTGAGTCTGTGAAAAAAAATTCATTAATAATTAAATTATTTAATTACAAATTCTTGCTTCGTAATCAATAGCGTTAATTACATACTTAAGTAACGGTAGTCGTTAAGTGATTTTGTCCACACATGCACATAAGTATATACATATATCTAGGTGTATGAAATGAGCCAAATCCAACACAAATAATTACTTAATCGCCGTGCTTGAAATTTCTATTTAAAAACATTTTCACAATACGCCCTCGCAACCGCAAAAGCTGCACGTAACTTATTAATTTTACTTTA
The DNA here is from genome assembly GCF_042242935.1 of Bactrocera oleae. Classification (NCBI taxonomy): domain Eukaryota; kingdom Metazoa; phylum Arthropoda; class Insecta; order Diptera; family Tephritidae; genus Bactrocera; species Bactrocera oleae. The sequence continues at coordinate 58,582,038 of NC_091540.1, read as the reverse complement.
TTTATTGGTGTTGTTGTTCTTTTTTGAATTTCGCTTGTGTTCGGTAGTGAATACTCACTCATTACAGTGATTAATTATCGTTGAGCCAACAGTGTGCGGTGAAAGTAAGCAAATTTTAAATTAAATCACTGGTGTTGCACAATTAAATATGTGACGTCGGCGCGTATGAATATGTGAGTGTATATGAATATAAAAATATATTATATATATATTCATGTATATATAGGTGTATTGTCCGAAGGGAATTTCTATTGTTCGACTTATATTTCATGCACTTCCAACACAAGCCTGTAAATAAGCTGTTATTATAGAGATTATGCATACATTAGGGTGGTCCAAAATTTTATGGACACGTACCGACCATCTCGAGGAAGCTATAATATCAAATTTAGGGTTGAGTGACTCTTTGGATTTTACTTTAATGAGGACCTAGTAGTTATAGTATGTTACGAAGGTGTCGCACATGACAGAAACGTAGAAAGTTTTTGCCCTACCCATCTTTGTTATCGGATTGGATGATTCCATGCTCTAATTATTTATTTAATTACTTAAGTATTGGAAACCCTAAAGTAAACCCTAACCTAGGAAACCCTACCTACCGGACACCCACTTAGCAAACCCTAAAGTAAACTCAGGAATACGAATAGGAACCTAAACTGCAGAAACGTTCGACTCTCTTTTACGGTACAATTGATACCAGTGTTCAAGTCCAAGGGTACCATAAATCATCCCGTTTGAGTGTATTTTCAAGAGGTTAAAATTGTATCTTGACAAACGATCCTTACTGAAACCTTTATTCGATGATCATATCCCTAGTAATCCCGCTGCGGGTAAAATTGCCTTTGAAATTTCATAAACTCAGATAACTGCATTGCCGAGATAACTACGGGGGGCTTCTTCTCTATCACCATAACCGCGATGTATATCTGAATACAATAAAGCCATGAGTTCCTTCAAGGCTGGTTAGAAATCTTGCACGCTACGTGTACTATGTATGTATCAAGAACACACTAACGAATATCGAAATGTCAACTTATTTCATAAATTTTAACAATGAGCTTATATTCACATCGACTCTTTTAGGGATTTATAACAACCGTTACATTGCTAAAACTATCATGCATATTCTATAATATCTGATCGAATTTGACCCAGAAAGAAATGGTATAAACTATAAGATAATGCAACGAGCTTTGCTTTCGAATTCTGGCGCCACCCTGGTAGTACTGTTTATAATCATCGGAACTGTCATTAACTTTAAACCAAAACAACAACAACAATCATTTAAATTCGTCAAGTTTTCCATTTTTATCCACAATGGATCTAAAAGTGTCAATAAATAGATCCTTTATAAAACAAAATCAGGTTAGGATAGGTTCCAGGGCTGATCCTCGCATTGAAGGGAACTAATCCCAAAATACTGAGTACGCAATTTCAACATTTATTTTACAGATTCTCAACTTGAAATATTCAACCATTAAGTATTATATATTTCAAATAAATACTTTCAGGAACCCAAGGACTTTTTGATTCTGTTTATTATTTCTGTCGTTTATAATGCTTCCTACATATCTTTGTTGTAATTTACTTTAGAAAGCATTATAGATTCCATATTTCATTTGCTAGTGACGATAATTTATTTGAAGTCAGTTTTATCTTATGACTTTTACTGGAATTTCTTCCAGTCGATTTTTCATCGTTAATTATAAAAACTACTTGGGTTGAATGGTAGCTGAAAGCTTTACAAGCTCTATTGAGCATTTTGTTAGACGTTATCTGCCCCAGACATGTTAGGGCATAAGCCCATATTGCTCATAAACAAAGATTCTGACTCTCAGCTGGGGACTCTCACCAAAGGTAGTTCTTTGGGTCTATGAAACCATAGTTAAGCGTATAATGTTCTACGGAACTTTTGCTTGGCTTAAGACGCTGAAAAAGACTACACTCGCGAAGCAATTGGCGAGTCTTTAACGGGCTGCTCTCATCACTCCAATCCAACTATGGCACTGAATGTCTTGTTGCATATACACCAGTGGAAATAGCCGCAAGGTGTACGACTACGAAAACTGCCCTCAGAGTCAGAGAATCTCAGACCAGCTCAGCATGCCTTGGTCAACTACCAGCAGCTGTGCATTTGCAAGGTCCTTCTAGCCTAGGGTAAATAGGGTAAATCTGTGAGCAAGGTCCACCTATCAATGGTTGTAAGAGTTTTAATTAGACACTGTCCGGTCGGGATTCTTGTAGGAAGATTGAACATCTTACCGGATGCCAGTTGCATTAGCTCTTCAGAAGAAGATGAGCTAGAATCGTCACAACACTTCCTCTTCGAATGTCTCGCTTTTGCCAGATAAAGACAAAAACACCTTGGATTTCATACTTTTAGACATACAGGTGAAATAGCGAAATAAAAATAAAACAAATAAGTAGATTTCTGTAAGGTTCAGAGCGTTTTTGCCGATAGCTGATATCCAACTACAGGAGTTTTTCGTATGGCTTCACAAAGGACCGTACGGAAAGTCTGAGTGTGCTCTCCCGCTTTTTTAAGGTATCAGCCATCTAACCTAACCTCACCGGACCCTTAGTTATCTTCTCTCATCAGTTTCTAACATAAATACCTATAAGTACCACCCTAAAGTACGAACGTTGTAAATATATTCTATGCATAAGAAATAAATGTAAATTTACGCTAAGACCAAAACAATCTAACTAACGAAGAAATGAACAAATGAAATCGCAAGCGTAATTCATACTCCACGTAATACTCGCACTCGCACTGGTAGAGCGCAACAACGCAGACTGAGTGACGCCTAGATTGCGCTACATAAAGGAGCAACGTTCGGCAGATGGGCAGCGGTAACGTGACTAGCCTTAATTAAAAATTCTAATTGAAGCATAGCACGATCTTCCAGCACAGTGCCTCTGCAACGCTGTTGTAGCCTGGTGTGCGTGTGTTGAGCTTGTGCAAATTGGCTATTGTAAATTCCTTGTGAACGCCAACTTAATGGATGCTCGGTGTGAGCAGGAAGTAAATGCAAGCCAAGCCGTGTTGGAGCACACAAGGCAACAGGTAAAGCAGAAAGTTAAAGTGATTACTTAAGAGGGATTCCATGTAGCGAAGTAGGTCGTTCCTTCTAAACATATTAGCTGCAGGGAAATAAAACTCCTCCATTTTTTTTTTTTTTTTTTGTTAAACAAGAAATTCACATATTACTGGAGTAAATATTTAATACAGTAAGTGTTCGTGTAACTTTCGGTATTAAGCTTTAATAGTGGTATTAGGTATATATTGGATTGGCTTGTTTTGCAGAGATTTGTGTTAAACTCTCTTTGCAGTGGAGATTGTATTACTTCCTACGGATCACCTACGAGTAGTCCATAATCGCTCTCCCCTTGCTTAACTGTAACCGAGATTAAACTCTAAGTTACAGTTTGTTGAAAATGGAGTTTTTATGCGACCTGTTATCATACTGCGACTATCGCAAGGCATTACAAGTCTGTGAAAGACCTTTTGAGAAACCTTTATATGCGGTCTGTACTTTTGGGTTTTGCTTAGTTAGAACTTACTTAGAATATTATTTTAGATATAAAATTCAAATAATGTAGAATCAATCTGAATTTCAGTGTCCTTGTACAATACCACCCCCCGTCGACCTCATCAATCCGTCACCACATGTCTCGATATCCTCTGTCACGGATGGCATGGATTATTGGCTAAAACACCTTACGTAGCCTGCACCTGTTTGCGGAATTATAGCTTCAGTCGTTTCTCAAAACAAACCCTTATCCGATTTTCGAATTTAACCTCGTTGTTTTACCGTATAAAATTTTGAGGTTAGGTTAGGTTATAACGAAATATTTTGTACACGGAATAAATAAAGTTATATAATGTAGCGGAAATAAAAAACAAGTTTTCACTCTTAGAATAAATTTGGTAACTGTGGTGGTTAGAACTAATACTATTGATAAGAACCTTAATTATTTGTCATGTCATCTTCGATTCAAAAAGAGCCAAATATTTATTTCCTCAAAAAAGGTCTCATGTCTCACCTCAGAAATTCCTTTTCCATCAGATACTCTCATACTAAACCTTAAACATTAAATCAATCATCTTTTCTGCGGTTGAAAACAAAAATAAGGACTCCAATAGCAGCTGGTGCTTTCGATAAACATGTAGACTGCTAGCCTGTTCCACTTCTTTTGTGCGCATTCTTAGTATACGAGTATTGTAGTATAAAGCTATTGTCTTAAATTACGTTGAAAAATATCGCTTTCTCTTGATAAACGAGCAAGAGGCAACTTTTGTGTGTTAATTAATTTTTAATGATTACAAACAACCTGGGCCTGCTCTTCTTGCCCAGTTTAGAGAAGCTCTGTGTAAAGTAGGTGGAGAATTTTGCATATATTAAATTTGAAATTTGATTTTGTTATTTGCCATTGAAAGTTTTAGTTTTTGTTTTACGGGCGAGAGAGAGAGAGAGACCAAAGAAAAACGGTAACTTTAACACACAATGACAAGAGTCTATTATATAATACATGATACTTTTAGCACTTAGAGCACTTTTTATATATGGTTACGAATCGGAGGTAGGACTTCGTGACGATGATGGATGATGGAAAAGCGTTCAGTCATAGAAAAGCCAAGGTCAAAAGAGTTAGATGTGTAAGCGAAACTTGAAAACAGTAAATAATTCACTAAATTCAATAAAGTGACATATTCTTAATAGCAGCTGGTTGACAGGTGTCGCTGTTGTCAAAATATTTTTCACAGTCGCATTTTTTGTTTAATTTGTTTAAATTTGAAATAAAATACACCTGGAGAGCAAATATTTCTACTAACGACTGGAAGGATAGATATCGCTGTGATTATTATATCATTAAAAATTTGTTATTTTTTTCTTTTGGTTATCACACCAGTCATTTTTATTTCTATAATACTTAGTATGCTATATTTAACTCACCTTGACTTTAGTCTTTTTTCGACTGCGATGCGGCATCGTGACATCCGTTAGTTTCAGCAATTTTGGTCTAATTGCACGTTTACCACTCTTTCCACTACGGTCAAAGGTCAAATCCAAATAGGTTTCTGACGTCATTTTACTTCGTATATTTTTACGTAATTATAGCAATGCCAAATGAAAGTTATTTTCATCAGTGACACTCTTGCAACCAATCTGCTGTGACATTGTGCTAAAAATAAAGCATGACAATGGTGATAAATAGTTTTTAATCATAGTTTTAGAAATATAGGCTTATACTAAAGAAATATTTACAAATTTTGGAATTACAGTGCTGCTAAATATTTCAAAATAGTTTTAAATGGGCAATGCTAGCTGCGTCCCACTATCCAAGGAGAAGGTTTCGATTAAACGAAATGTTATATGGCAGCACTAATGTGGAAATGTCAAATATGACATTGTTATCGTAGAGTTTCTCATTTGTAATGCAAAATTAAATCGGAATGATACTTATAAAAAATATATTAAATGGTGAAAATATTTAGACGATAGTTTTCTACGGCTTTATGTTAGATGAGGCTCTCGTATTTCTTTGGTTTGACGATATGTATAGGGTGTTTTTTTAGACGCGTGGTTTTCAGTGAGACAACACTTTTTTCGAAATTGATTTATTTGACAGCTTACAACAAAATTATCGCGTTTGGGACTACTGATAATCCACAAGCCATTGTTGAGACTAGAGGGGTTCATATTTCTTAAAAAAGTTATTGTTGTCTTACAGTGAATTGGGAACACCTCTAGAGCCACGCTTAGTGACTATTACGTGGCTAAATTGGAGAATGTTGATGTGGAAAACCGTTGGTTTGAATAAAACGCCGCTATATGCCATGCAGCCAACGAAACAATCAATTTATTTTGGTGAGCGCATTATCTTGTATCGTAGGCCTGTTGCGTGGTCTCCAAGATCATGCAATTCAACACAGATGAACTATTTTTTCTGAGTTTGTGTAACATCGCTTGTCTACGCAGATAAGCCCGAGACGATTGACGCCTTAGAAGAGAATATTCGGCGGGTTATTGCTGGCATATGGCCTCAATTGCTGCAAAAAGTAATCAAAAATTGAGCTGGAATTTAATCGAGCTAGCCGACAATGACAAGCCCTTATCTTTATGAGAAATTTTAATTTTGAGTCATAACACTAAATTATATGCATTTTTTGTCTTACAAGTAGTAAATATTATACTGACATTCCAATATTATAGTGCGAAAATGGGCGAAATCAGACGGAAACCAAGTCTACTTCCCATATAACACAATTTTTAGTTCCATCTGATTCTTGCACTTAAAAAAAATTGTCCAAATCGGACTACAACTATCAAGCACCTAGATACCGAATATGTGGGCCACAGTTCCTATTGCAAACTTTTTGTCGAAAATAGCGGTTAATCTGTGAGATATATTATATAGATAAGGAGAGAATCGTTTTCTGATAATAATATGTCTGTATGTCAAAAATGGGTTGAATCGGGTCAATATTTCCCTTAGCTCCCATATATCTAATAGAAAGATGTTCAAGCTTCCGACAGACTTTATATCGCATATATCGGCAAATAAGTAAGATAACTTAGCAAAATTGACTGAACGTATAATATTGGATATTCTACAGTTTAATGTCGAAAATATGTGAAATTGGCCTACAAATTACCCAAATTACCCAAACTCCCAAATACTATATATCTTATAATTATTTACGTTATTCTAACAGACCTTATGCGCCTAAAATTATTTGATTTGGCTTTGATTCTTGCCAGTTGCAAGAGTATAAAATGTATTTTGTTCTTGTGCGTGTTGAAATTAATGTGTGTCTGGCAGCTGATTGCTTACAAAACGAAAAGTGTGTGTGGCGATTATTATAGGTATATTAAGTCAATGGACTCATGGCGTGTTTCCCGAAGCGGATTTTTCAATTGCGAAAACAACAAAAAATTAAAAAAAATTTCAAATTTTGACATGAGAATTTTTGATTGAAAATTGAAATTTCTTTTCAATATTAGGAGAAAAATATTTAAAATAGAAAATATAGTGTGCTTAGGGCATAAAAAGTTAAGTTTACATCAAATTTTGTGCAAAAAAAAATTTTTGAAGAAGATAAAAATAAAAAACCCAAAAACTTGTTTATTTGAAATTTTCACATATATTTTGAGGTTATGCGAAAAATGCCAATATACAAAAGTTATAACGGGTGATATAAGTAGAGGTACTTTTTTCAATAGCCTCTTTTTAACAGATCACGCGGGAGTCGTGTCAAGCTATCATGTTATTTTTGTTCAGTATTATTTGGCATTTCATCATTTCGAAAATTCACGTTCATGATCAACATAATCGGCCTACTGAGCGTACTATTCGCAACACCATCACCCATCTTGAGACCCAGCGCCCATTATTGGATAATATTCGATGGAATAGACCACGTCCAGCGCGTAGTGAAGAAAAATAAAGCGGCCGTAGCTGAAAGTGTACACGAAGACCATGCAGAGCCGATTCGGCGCCGTTCGTAGCAACTCGGACTGACGTATGGAACGACTTGGCGTATTTTACGTCGAGAACTTAAATTGAAAGCGTACAAAATAAAGTTTGTGCAAGAACTGAAGCCGGTCGACTTTATCAAGCGAAATCGTGTCATTCTATGGGTTCTTGAAAAGCTCCAAGAAAATCCGATGTTTTCGAGCCAAATTTTGTTTAGCGATGAGACCCATTTCTGGCTCAATGGATACATAAACAAGCAAATTGCCGCATTTGGGTCGAAGAGTAAGCTGAAGAGATTCAATAGCTGCCATGTCATCCAGAATAAATAACGGTTTGGTGTGGTTTGTGTGCCGGTGGTATCATCAGTCCATATTTCTTGACCGTTATCGCGCCATTATAACCTTTGCTTCTTTTGATAGGAGGAAAGTTTATAGAAAATATGGCTGAGTTAAAAAACTGTCAATTTCTTTCGAACTGTTGTCCAGTATTGTTCTCCTTGTTTTGTTCGAAAATAGTTATATATATATGGTATACATCTATAAGGGCAGATCTCTAGAGCACTAATAAGTCATTTATTATTAGTTTAAAACCATTTTTCATCGTTCCAAAAAGAATTTATTGACACAGCAAAAAATCTTTCAACTTAATTTGTCTACAATAAAGTCCAAAACAAAAATCTCATAAATGACTGTCACACAAATCTGTGAATTCGTAGAATTGAAAAGCAAGAACCAAATTACTTATATCCTCATCTACTAACCTGCCCATGTTACAACAATACATGTGAACATGTATGTGGAAAACTGGCAACATAAGACACACATTGTACAAACATATGTGCAATTTTAATAATGTCAACGTTCGCTGTCAATAGAAAGAAGAAGAGAAGAAAGGAAAACATGCAATTGAAATGGCGTAAAACGTTGGACTGACAGAGCAGCTGCAACAGCAAGAAATTATTGACATGTCAATAAAGCGCTTACAGAAGCTTAACAGCCATACACAAATCGAAATAAACACACACACATGTATACATAAATACATATACATATTCGAATGCAAATGAATGAAAGACAAAAGGTAACAAGCAAAATATTGGGGAAATGGCACATATGCACGTCAACATTCGCATACGTATATATATGCATACAAATATACTCGGCATACATACACACATACATATACATATACCAATATAAACGGTACATACATGCATGCAAATATGCGCTATTGATTTGCGAAGAGGTATATATTGAGGCAATTTACTCACACGTTTGGTGAAAAGCGCGGTCACGACTTGTCACAATGAATGCGAGGGGGGGGATGGAAGCATTCTCTTCCAGCTGCATACCGCCGTCAGGCAATTCAAGGCATTTACGGCTTTCGCAAGCACAATTGTCAATAAATCGCCGCTCAAAAATTGTGAATGCAGGCGTGTCAAGAATTTATTGAATGTGAGTGAGAGAAGTAAGTAAGTAGAAGAGAAAAGGTATTTAGAAAAAGATTTAGGTACACTCAAAATAGAGACTTCGATGGCTTAAAACTAATACGGCAGTGAATTTTGTAAGTTTATTTTGATGTTGGCTTTTAGCCGTTTATAATAAATATAAAATAAGGAACGGTGGAATTGAAGTTCAAATAAGGATTAGATATAATTTTTAATATTTCTGCACAAAATTAATTTATATTTATATAAAAATTAATTAAGAAAGCTAGTGTGGCTTCTTTCAGGGAGTTGTGCATTCACTCCGATAGCAGAACCGCTATACAAGTCTTGAGCTCGCCTGTAAAAAAAGGCTAACTTACCCAAATCCGATCAGCATAGCAACAAACTGGTGTTCCCCTGTCTTTTTGAGAACTGGCATCGGATCTATGGGCTTCGCGCGAGCTCAGGAAGCGTTGGTCATCTACCAGCACTTGTGGGGTTGCGAAAGCTTTGTGGCCCAGAGAGAAAAGGATCCAGTGAACTACTAGCTCTTAACAAGCAACTCACACGTTGAGGTTAAAGATTTTGGAGGACGCAACTTGTTAAAGTTGCAAAAAGGAAGATGAGATGACAACATCTAAACACTTTATCTTTCACACCTTACGCCAGACTAAGGTTGAAACATCTCGGTTTGTGGCAGGCTCTAAGCGCTTAGTTGATTTGTGATATGTGAGTTTTTTTTATCCATACCTATGGGCTGGTCGAGGGGTATATTCTCAGGAACTGTCTAACAATTTCAGTTTCAGATTTCCAGATTACTGCAGTATTTTTGAAGCTGAGGTTGCTGTCATTCAGGTAGCGGTAGTTATCACTCTGATAGCAGGGCGGCGATACTAGCCTTGAGGTCACTAACCGTGCGTGGCCCAAAATCAATCCTAAGAAATCCAATGAGCTCTTTGCTCTCAGTAAAGCTATCCTCACTCTAACTGTGTCCATGCTGTAAGTCTGAGAATCTCACCGGATGCCAGCTGCAGAAGCTGTATCAGAGAAGACGGGTGAAAACATCTCAACACTTCCTTCTCGATTGTCCCGCGTTTGCGAGATAAAGGCTTAAACACTCACTTACTTCAGCGAGCAATAATAATAGCAGCCTTAGTAAACGATCTTTCCATTATTAGAACAAATTTTTTTACAGTATTGAGTACTCAGTCAGATTATCAGCCCAGCTTTTTTAAAGAACCGACGCTAATTTTTACATTTAACAAAATTGACCAAATGCTTAAATGAAACAAAAAATATTATCAACATTGATCATACTTGGACCTCGAGTAATATTTTCCAAACACTTCCAACTTTACCTTGACTTCATTTCCATATTAATCGATAGCCCAAAACTTCATAGACCAACTGTAAGAGGATTCTTCTGCTTCCTACACAAACAAAACTGAAAACATTCTATAAATAAAATTTGGTGTATTTGTACGCTCCTAATTATCTACTAAAATTTATTTAGTTGAAAATATTAAATAAAACAAACTTTTAATTGAAAATATTTGCAATGAAAACCACTATTTGTAATAAGCTTACAAAAGCAACAAAATATCTATACCAAATTGCGCATAAAATTGCGTTGAACTAACTGTTATAGGCCATAATATATACCGCGTCACCTGGACTTAATACCACTACAAACATACGCCAACATATTGTGTGCTCATTAATTTGCAAATTTTAATCCTCTTTTCGATGTGAGTAATGAATGCCATGGAGCATTGAGTTGGCTGGCGGAAAGCAATGTTAGCACATTGTTATGTAACAATTAATAGATATATGTAATTACCATAATTTAGTATAGGCTTACATATAATATACAATATATACAAAAATTTTGTAAAATAATATTGTTTAGGGATGCTTGATATGTCTGCTCTTAAATGCAGAATATTTTGCATATTGAAAAACATATGTGTTCACATAATTCTTTTAAGTTTGCAGAAGTTAACGGTTGCTATGCGAACTATTTCAAATGAGAGATCCTAATTGAAACAACATTGGTGAACCTAGAGTAGATCAACCAAAGATCTATTTTCCTTTCGAGGATCTGTAAAATTGAAAATTTTTTGAGCAAATATTTACGGAATATACACAAAACATATGCGAAAAATAAGAACACAACAATTTTTGATCCGAATTACATATAAAATTCAATATTTTTAGAATGGACCATAGAGAGTCATATTTGTGAACGTAATTCGGTCATGAAAATATTTTTCATAAATTCTAATAGCCACCCGGAGTTTGCTTAAAGATTTGTAAATCCGTATACATCCGTAACAGTTAATATCAAAGCGAATGTATCTATATGCATTACCTATAAAATCTATGAGAGATGTAAGCGCCATCTATTTGGGCCGTTTTAACAGGTATATAATTTCCTAGAGGGATAGTTGTCAAATCAGCTGTCAAAATACACTACAATCTGTGACACGTAAGTTCAGTATACTTTCGTAAATCACCATACAAATACTAACTCTACTGCAACGATTAAAAATCGATGAAAGTTATTTTAAAACTTTTCTATGAAATCTGCAACGTTGAGTCATAGTATTTGTAGGTTAATATGTGAATAAATAGTCTTCACTTTAGGGCGAACTGAGGCGCATCGGGTACAGGAAAAGATACTGCCTTGCAAACTGAAGAGTTATTGGTCCAAACTTCAAACTGAAGCAATGCTATAATCATGTCAATGGTATATGATGATAAACCATCTTCGACTGACCTGTTGGAAATCAACATTGGCAAGTTAGTGGCTAGCTAAGCGGGACAATGGTGCAAAAAGTTGAACTGACAGGGTGAATTTTTTCAGACAAACGTTTTTTTTTTTGAAGAAGTCTACAACTTTTAAAACAAAAACCTTTGAAAATATTTTGACAGCGACAATTTTACAATGCTGTTAATCTCACAGAACTTCAGCATCTTACCTTCATGGAACTGATTGGGCCGCCAAAGCTCTTTTAACGTCAGGAAATACAGTCAAATATAGACGGAGAAATCCGAACTTGAACATCGAGAATCAATTCATCAGAAAATTTCAATTAGGTAGCTGCCTCAATTTTTCTTAGAAAATACTGTTGCTAACGCCATTTTTGTCTTCTATGAACACTACATAGAAGAAATGAACTTAAAGTTTTTTTGGTTTTAGTGAGTAATTCTACACTTTATACAGTAGTTCTTTTGAGAAAGTTCGGTAAATGCGCTTGGTGTCCATTGACAACTATGGAAGCAAGAGTTGAAGTCGGTGCATATTATTTGGAGGAGATTAGCTCTGTGAATGTTTCACTAACTATTTAGAAGTTAATAACAAATATCGCGTAATACGTCTTTGACATTAATCCAGAAGTCGTGAAGCAGGTATTAAAAGGTGAATAATTAAGACTTGGTACTTCGAACCAAACTAAACAGTCAGTTGAATAAAATCATAAGACGTTCGTAGTCTTCGAACCAACATGTAATAGACATATAAAAAAATATTTTAATTTAAAATCAAGATTAAATTTGAGCCGGTCTGGTCCATATAAATTGCACACGCAAGCCGAATCGATAAATATTTTTTTCCTAAATTGGTACAACCTTTTAACGTTCGTGTGAAGTTTGATCTCGATATGTCAACGTAGTTAGTGTTTATTTAACAGCATTTTCTTTACGACGCGAAAGGTTTGTCTAGCGATTTTTACCACGGAAAAAAATTGAAGATTGACGATTTATTTGAAATTTAGTGTTTCCAATAGAATCAAGGCTACGGAATCGCTAAAAATGTTGCAGAAGTGTTTTGGGGAGTATACAGTATAGCGAACACAAGTGATTAAGTGGCATAAAGCATTCGGTGAAGATCGTGCAGTCACTGAATACGTGCCTCATGCCAGTCGTCCCTCTAAGTCTGTTAATGACAGTAACATCGAAAAAGTTAAAGAAGCAGTGCTTGAAAATCGTCGTGTTGGCATCAGGAGGATCTCAACATTTCTTATGGATCGTTTCAATACATTTTGGCTAAAGTTTTGGGTATGAAGCGTGTCATTGCTAGACCCGTACTAAAATACCTGAATGAGTCGTCACATTCTAGCATCAGTGTGACCAGTCCGGGTCAAATTTGATATTAAGTGCATTTATTATTATTTCTTAAATAAATATTTATATTGATCACCCTGTATATGCGTTATACCAGAAAAACTCGTTTGTTCAACAACATACATACACATTTAGAACTAACCAACCTTGTTTACACTTTCACATATAACTATGTACGAGTATATATCTTACCGTAATACATATACAAAATAACAAGAATGGAATGAATAATCGCTTGTAATTGAGATTCATGGTCACAAAATATAGAAAGCAGATAATGAATTATAATTATAAGTAGAATACAAATACCAGAGCGTTCAATAACTTTTACGGCGGGAAGATTATTGCTGTAATTAGGAAAGTGGTGCTACATACACACACACATACAGATATAAGTATGTATATCTATTCTTGTCTTAACTTTGTACTTAACTAAGTATCATTATTAATATTATTTTTATGTTAATTACTTGTAAGAGGTATTGCAGCATATAATTAATAATAATATTGTCGATACATATCAATTAACCGTTATCTTCAGCTAAATTATGCAATAAGTTGACCCACGAGTAGAATACAACAAATGTAGTAGAGCGCCGAATGATGATAGAAGAAGAGAGACAGAGAAAGATAGGGAGAAGGCAGAGTATTAATAATTAAACGGTACGGTGATTTCCAAGACTCAAGGTTGTAATTAGCGCCAATCAGTGAGCAATTAAGCGTCGATAACCAAGGATGGCTACAAATTATGTACAAGAAGCCCTTTAAGGAGAGCACACTGAAGCTAAAGTTTTGAGTTACAATGTAGAAGGTTATGTATTTTCAGTTTTTAAATGTAAATGATACAGTTACAAACTAAAGAAAATTTAAAATATTATTTTCCTAATGAATGCTTGCCTTTGCATTTTTCAGCTCTGTATAGAACTTTTTTAGCTCGAGTTCTATATTTCGTAACTTAAGGTTTAGTAGAACGAAATCTACTACTTTTTAATTAAATTTAAAGTGTTATTTATCATAGTTAGAGTGAGCCGATTTAGGTGAAATTTGCTCCGTTCTGTTCGATAATTTGCTGCCATTTCGAAGATAATTTCATAATGCCACTCTCATAAAAGCTCTCATCCCTCTTGGCAAAAAAACTGGATTGTCTTTTTGCAAAAAGTTTTCTTAAAGGAAATTTTTCACCAACAAAATCATTCGCCACAGACAGAAACAGGTAGTAGTCCCTTGATGCCAGGTTCGAGTTATAAGGCGTGCATAAGAATCTCCCAAGTGAGCTCCCGCAGCTTCTGGCGTGTCACTATCGATATGTGTGACCTGCCTTTGTTTTGAAAGAACAAAATTTCTCTATTTACCAAAACTAGTCGCCGTTGAGAAATTGCTTTCATCAGACTGCTTAATTGTGGACAGTACAAGTCCAAATAAGAAGTTTGGCCGTAGGGGATTCCCTGGCAAACCCACAAAACTCATAGCAAAAACGTTCTTACTGCCAACCCCGACTTGGCATCCGTTTGCGTCGACTTACCGCGATTCAAGCACGACCGTGTTCGCTTCAGTTGCATCATTTGAATGAAAACTTCTTGATAAGGACTAGACTAGAATTGACATAGATGATCGGCTTAAGTATATGATTGAATTGAGAGCCTATTGATCTGGTTTTGTATGGATTAGAGAAAAATAACAAGATTATTAATAAGAACTGTATATCAACAGAATTGATGCAGTGAAGTCCAAAGCTTTAAAGATGGTAAGGCAAGCGATACCACCGCCAAAATGTACTCCCTCAGCACAGAGAGAGGACGAAAGCTTTGGCTGTTCTGGATATTGGAGATGGCTACAGGAGCTGATAGGCAAATACCTGAGCATATCTTGAAAATTGTAGATTTTGCTTAAGAAATGTATAAGGGAGGTTCTTAACAATATCGGATTTAGTCTAACATTAAAGTCTAATTATAGGCTGTACAGGGTATCTTAAGATTGCAAAGCAGTTTGTAACAACTAGAGGCCCTATTATGTATACCATATACGATATATGTATGTTCGTATGTCGGCCGTATATATGCGCACCAGTCGCTCAGTTTTTAAGATATCGATCTGAAATTTAGCACACGTCCTTTTCTCCGCAAGAAGCTGCTGATTTGTCGAAACCGCTGATATCGGACGCCTACATATATAGCTTTCATACAAACTGATCAATTAATATCAAGTTCTTGTATGGAAAACTTTTTTAGTTGACGAGATATCTTCACGATTATTGTCCAAGGTAATGCAACAACCTCAGATTATATTGTTCAGACCGAACCACTATATCATGTGCTGCCATGCAAACTTATCGATCAAAATCCAATCCATATGTGGAAAACTTTTGCATATGACGAGATTTGGCTTGGATTATTTTTTAAGGTAAGCTGCGAAGAAAATTGTTCAAATCGGTTGTTCTATAGCCATATGCCTGCTATACAAAATGACCGATCCAAATCAGCTTTTGTATGGAATATTTTGTATTTGTGAAGGGTCTTATAAACTAGATTCAACGGAAGTTAACTTTTTTTTTTTGTTTATGGTATCAAATTGTAGCTTCGAAATTGTTGTCTTATCAGCATTTCCTTAATAGTTGAATGGCTGATTTGCGACTTTGATTAACATACGAGGCATATGATAACATCAAAATTTTCTTCGATTTCTTGCCGTAATCTCTATGAGGAGTACTCGACTGCAGCTACTGGCTAACTAGCCATGATCTAGTTGCAAACTGAGTAGTTTCGCCAACTCAGAAATACCATATTTATATGCTAACTTAAAGTTACACAACCTAAACATAAATTTAATAGCTTAAAGCTTTAGAACAATTAATTAAAAAGGATGCTGCGCAGTGGCCGACAAACACCGACATGCCGTTCTAAAGTCTCTAAAACTGCGAAGCACCGGAATTAGACACGACCACGCTTATTATATAATTGCAGCTGTGTGACCAACGAAAACTTTCTAAACGAAAACTACAACTACATATACCAAAAGGGACCCGACGGACGAACCACACCGGTACCCACTTGCGCCGTGTGCGCTTGCAAAAAAAAAGTCAACTGCAAATTGCCACAATAAAGATGCGGCTAATAAAAGACGACAGCAAAAGTTGGCCAGCATTAAGACTCGTGTTGCAAATGTTGCCGGGCAGCTCAAGTGGCGAAAGCGAAGTGGATGCGCAAGAGAAAGTGCAGAAAAGTGAATGCAGAATGCGGCAGGATGTTGAAGGATGCACAGAATTTAACGGTTCCACTCTATGAGTGTGTCAGTGTGTGAAAGTGTATATATATATGTATATATATATATATATATATGTTATGTAGCGTGTGTGCTAAATATATATGTGTTTGTGTGTGAGTCAGCAAATGAATGCGCGCCACAACGCTTACTGACCCACTTTCTGCACCGGAAGTGGTGAAAGCAAATGAAAAATAATGACTGATAAACACGTGCACGCGAAAGCAAAGAAGACAAAACAACAACAGCAATAGCAAGAAAGAAATGAAAAGAAAGGAGGTGAGCACAAACAAAAGCACATGTATTAAATAAAGGCTAAAAGGACGTAAGACCAACAGCAGCTGCTATGTGAACGTATGTACGTAACGTCGCTGGACATGTTCGACGACAAATGAATGCGGCGACTGATGGGGACAGACGGTAATGGTCGGTAATAGCGAACGCCGCAGGAACAAATGGCAAATGCTTAAGCATGCTAGGGAAAGAATAACAAAACCGTAGCCGGAGGGCACTTAACATAAGCATACGTATGTATGTGTGTATATAATTACTAAAGCACACACACACACACATGCAGCAATTTCACAATATACAACTCGTAATTAAAGATTCACAGCACGTCTGTCACACCCAGAGTGTTGGCAACGTTTTTGTACCCTGAAAAGGGTTTAGTTTACCAAAAAGTTTGTAACACCCTGAAGCAAATATCAGAGATTATATAATATATATATATATATATATAATATTAACAGCATGACGAGCTGAGTCGATTTAGTCTGTCTGTCCGGAGTTCCCTCAATTTCTGAGATATCAATTTGAAATTTTGTACACGTGCTTTTCTCACGAAGAAGATGCTCAATTGTCGGAACCGCCGATATCGGATTACTATAGCATATAGCTGGCATACAAACTGAACGATCGGAATCAAAACCTTGTATAGAAAACTTATTAACTTGACGAGATATTCCAACAAAATTTGGTATGGATTATTGTACAAAACAACGGTACAATCTCCAAAGAAATTTCTCAGATCTGACCACTATAACATATAGCTGCCATACAACTAACTGTTAAAAATCAAGTTCTTATATGAAAACTTTTTTATTTGTGAAGGGTATTATAGCTTTGGTGCAACCGAAGTTTAACGATTTTTTCTTGTTGTTGTTGTTGTTTGTCTCACTTCCGCGTACATAGCTTTCGTTGCCTTTTCCACTTTCACAAGACTTTCTTTACGACTTGTAATATTTTTTGCTTCAGCACTTTTATAGTCTTTAATGTCATTTTGTTTGTCGTTGTCATTATTGTTGTTGTTGTGTGCGCTCATGTGCAAAGTGTTCAACGGTAACTACAGCAAAAGTGTTAACCATAGTTGCTTAGCTAGATATAAGGATAACGGCGATAATGTCCATAATGTCTACATTGTCATATTTATCTACTCAAAAGCGCAAAGTAAAAGAATAAACAAAAGCAAACAACAACAAAACAACAAAAGCTGAAGTACATCAAGTAGATCTGGTAAAACTTAGACGACCATGAATGAAATATTGATAGCAAAAAGGTTATATAAAGACTCATTTGAATGCGGAAGCTGACAAGCGGCGGAAATTTATATATTGTCAATAGTTTCTCGGCTTTACTTGTTCGGTGCAAGAGTTTCATACAAGCGATTTGCATAACGACTTAATAAACTTAAAGAAACAAGTAACGCATGAGCAACTTGTGTTGTCGTTCGATATTTACAATAAAATCCTGGCAACACCTAAAGCTTTACATAATAGAAAGAAATACCGAAGCATTTTCCAATAAACAGTTGAAGAACACCGTACCACAAACTAAAGGTCTACAAGGTCAGTAAACTTAGCCAATTAGTGGAGTCAATTAGAATGCTACAGTGTTATATCCACTTGTAAATTTCAAAAAATCGTTTTCTGTTTTGCTTATAAATATATCGTGTTTACATATATTTGAGAATATGCTCCGAAAAGTTGAACTTGATCCGGCAAATAATTTCGGAGACATGAGTCTATTTGTAAAACACATGTATTTAGTGTAATCGAGTCCCAAAACTTTAAACACGCTTTTCTCTAAACGTTGTTTTCAGAATCGGTGCAGAAAAAATGGTGGACTGAAAAAATTTCATACGACTTTCTTAGATATATTTGTCAGATAATGAGCAAAGGAATAAGATTTGCAATAATGTTTTCGATTTTTTAAGCAAATTTTTTCACGAAGAACGACTTTTTTTTTGGGTAGCCTTTCTCAAAAATTCAAATTTTGACTAGAAATTCGATCATTATCTTTATTAATATACTTCAATAATTAGTATGTATTTAAATCCGCTCAATTAAGCATAAAGAATTAGTCCAATTTGTTAATTTAATTCAATTAACATACTAATTGACTCAATACGGTGTTCAATCTTATACGATTTAGTGTAAACAATTCATATATTTTTTTAGAAAGTTGTTGTGAAAATGCCCTTTTGAATTCAATTAGTAATTAATTGAGTACAAATAATTAAGCTATAATTAGTAAATGTTATAACCAAAAAATTTATCTCGAAAGGACTTTGATTATCTGTAAAAACTTCCCTTCTATTAATTCAATTCAATTAACATACTAATCAACTAATTATGTTCAATTAACATATTTTTTAGAGTTACATGTTGCTTTGGAATTTTAACACACAATTATTGTCAATTAAATACTAATTTAACAACCAGTTAAATGCTTCATTTTATAGTAAATTTGGAACATTTAGAGTATATTTTGCTGAAATTTTCTTAAAATACCAATTAAGAAGCTATCTGGATTCGGTATTATGACAGCTTTTGGTAGAATTAGTCACAGTTTGTCCAACTCAGTTAAATATGGGTTGCTAACAAGAGATAAACTAAATACTCTCTGAGTCGATTAGTTATAAACCTGCCATACAAACCGAAAGATCAAAAGCAATTTATTTTATGGAAAGATGACTTCACGAAATTTGACATGGACTATTGTCCAATACAACGGTACAATCTTCGAATAAATTATTCAGATCGCATCACTATAGCATATAGCTACCATACAAACTGACCGATCAAAAGCAAGTATTTGTATCGAAACTTTTTTACTTGTGAAAGGTATTATATATTCTCCTGTTTTTAAGTAAAATCTTTATCTCTTATTTAGTAAACTATAGAAAGAAAATATATCGATTTCTTATTCAAATACGAATGACATACGGAAAAAAATTAAGATACAGGCCAAACGTCTAAGGAACAAAAATATTTTGAAATCGGAACAATGAAAGTAGGTGTATAAACTCTTCCTTTAAAGTTATGACAATAGCGATTTCGGTCACATCTCAAACAAAAGCATTTTCTATTTTGTAAAAAAATTGTATTTGAAAAAAATCAGCATTAAATGCTTAATATAAATATTTGCAGTGAAAAGCGTCATTGCGTATGAGTAACTTTTTATGTACTTTTGCTCACAAAAAACTTAAGTACATAAATTAAAAATACTATCGCTTTAAGCTAATGCAAGCTTAAATGTAAAAAAAGTATTGCCTTCATTTATACTACTAATATTGCTTGCTTCAGCGCGCTTCTGTGTTTCTTCTCTCAAAATCGAGGTCAAAATGTTAATGACAGTGGGCGAACACGACGACCAAAGACTGTAAATTGAGGTCAAAGCAAATGAAAAAGGCAAACAATAAAAACAAAATAAGTGGTTAAAGGAAGCAGTTAAGAGTAAGATTTCTGCCATCACTGGGCTTTCAATTTGCATAATACGACAATATTACACTTAGTATTGTATGTATTATGACACATCAAATCCATATTAATGACTAATTTCAACTAACACCCAGTGAGTTAGACTTAGTTGTTTTGTAATTTCAGGCGTTTATGATAATGTAGTCAACTTATAGATAAATATAAATATTTGTTTAATTGTATATTTAGATTATAGCTAATTTATTGGCGAGGGTAAGGTATACTTGAACAAGAATAATCGTAGACAACTTAATTAGGAGTCACACGTATATTTATGAAGAATCAGTTGATTAACTATGAAAATTTTTAAACTATCCAAATAGCTGAAGCAATTAAAATGTGTATTGTCGAGCAGAATAATTTAATAAATTAAAACTCTAATTGACTGTACATATGTAGTACCAAACCCACCTAATTTGACTTAAACTATTGGACTAGAAAAATGTATCGAGAGTTTTGATTTTGTCTGTGAAAACTTCTCTCTGGAGTTAATTCAGATTGTAAATTGGCTTAACAATTACTGTTCAAACCTGCTCAATTTAACTTTTCTGTTCAATTTAGCTTACACAATTAATATAACTTTAAAAAAATTGTTTTAATTTTTGTTGTTTTTTTTTTTTTTTGGGTAAAATCTATTTGAGTAAAATTGGTAAAAATTAAATTTTGAGAAGAATTTAATTAGGTTTTTGACAGGAAATATGAATTTTTATTCGCATTAAAATGAAATTTTCATTTTGACTTAAAAAGGCAGCAGTTAAAATATGTCCTTGCATTTGCTTTTTCGAAAAATATACGAAAAATTCGTAAGACATCTGTTCTCCAGCGATGTAAAGAAGAAGCGACATGTCGATATTATTGTCTGGGGATCTTCACTAACAGAAAATTGTGTTTCCAATGAAACCTCAGTGAAAGGTATACTTTATTGAAACTCAAGAACGAAGGGTTTTATATTTCGAGATTTGATAATCCTAGTGTTGCTATCTTACAACTCACAACTTTACTGAATGTTATACATACTCAGAATGTTTTGATGTACGAGCGTTATTTGTGTTGTTTACAGTAACTTCAAATATTCATCTTAGCCAAAAAATGGAATTTTTCGCACAACTCAGAATTTTTATAGCTTTCGACATGGATTAACTCAGCAGCAGTGCATACATCGATGAATTTAATTGAATTTATGACGAAGAAGCTTCTTCAAAAACCTGTGTTTATTAATGGCATGGTAGATTCAATCGTGGTCGCAAACTGTGCGCAAACTGATATTGCAAGATCGTCATGTGACCTATTGTGAGATTGAGACAGCTATGCACATCAGTGGCACGAGCATATATTCAATGTTGCATGAACATTTCATTGTAAAAAAACAATTGTTAACGTTGGATCCCACACAATTCGGCAATCGTTCAAATAAAGGCTCGTGTCGATTGGTCGAGAAAAATGTTAAAAAAATACGATAACAATGCTTCGAAACAAGTCTATGACATCTTGGCAGGTGATGAATAGTTGATTTCCAGATGAACCGAATACAGCAAAAGTTGTTCGCACACTAAGCATTTCCAAGCAAATAGTTGCCTGTTTCTTTTTGGAAGAAGTGGACATGTCGCACCCATAGTACTAGAACAACTTTTCGTTAGCCAGTTGTCTTTCAAAAAATCAGGGAAATCCACCTCCGAAGACATATCACTCTTAACCACGAAAATGCGAGCTCTCACACATCAACTGACACAACTACATTTTTGAGCAATCAAAACATGGATTTGATGAGTTAGCCACCATATAGTCCTAACATGGTAGCGAGTGACTTCTTTTTATTCAAGTAGGTAAAAAATTAACTAAGAAGTCAACGTGTTTTGACACCTAAAAAGGCGGTTAAGGCGCTCAGAATGCATACTTTGGTGATACCTCAATCAGAGTGCAAAAGTGCTTCGACAATTGGGTCAAACGCAAGCAAAGAGAATATTAGGTCAAGTAAAAAGTTCGTTCGGTTTTTTATTGATTTTTCAAAAGATGATAACTTTGTGTACATTTGTCCGATTTAAGTCAAATATGCACCGTTTTGTTCGTAAACTTGATGCCAACTTCATTATACCCTCTCGTAGAAGGCTGCGTCCCTATTAGCAAAAAACTCGGAGAGCGAATTTTCACAGGCCTCTCTTGAGGCCAATTTCTCACCATTAAGCGCGTTCGCCATGGACAAGAAAAGATGGTAATCACTTTTTGCCAGGTTCGGACTATAAGGTGGGTGCATTAGGATCTCCCATCCGAGCTCCCGGAGCTTCTGCCGCGTCACCAAAGACGTGTGTGGCCTGGCGTTGTCCTGATGGAACACAATTCGGCCTCTGTTGATCAAAGATGGCCTCTTCTGGATGAGTGGCCCATCATGTTTTTTTGCGTTAGTTCGTGTGGCACCCAAAATCGAGCTTCTTTTTGAATCCAAGGTTATGCAGATGGTTCCCACCGTTTTTCTGGCTTATCTTTAGTTCCTCAGCAACTAAATAAGTGCTCACGGGCCGGTCTGTTTCCACTATTTCCATGATTTTATCGCAATTTTCGACGACAGGCCTTCCGACGCGTGGTGCATCTTTGACATCGAAATTACCGGAACGGAACCTACTGTTAAACTAAAACCTCTTCAAGCAAAATAGCTATTAAGAGCTTAGAAAATAGTCAAATTACATCTGGGGAGCAAAAGTGCTCTAATAAGTATTGTGTTAAAAGATAGTATATTAAATTGTGAAAAATTATAGGTAGTCAAAAGCAGAAAAGAGACATGAGATCACAAAAGTTTAGTCTCAAAAGACCGAGGAAGCGTTTCTATAAGCTCCTCAAAAAACTTAGATGTCGAAACAAAGCTGCCTCATATGCAGGTATAACAAGAAAAAACGTTAACTTCGGTTGCACCGAAGCTATAATACCCTTCACAAACACAAAGGTTCCTTACAAGAACTTGATTCCGATCGTTCAGTTTGTATGGGAGCTATATGATATAGTGATCTGATCTGAAAAATTTTTGCTGAAATTACATTATTGCCTAAGAAAATAACTAATTTCTAATTTCGTGAAGATATTACGTCAAAAAAAAATGTTCCCATACTAGTACTTGATCCCTTGATGGTCCGATATCGGCCGTTCCGACAAATGAGCAGCTTCTAAGTGGGAAAGGGACAGGTGCCAAATTTCAAATCGATAGCTTAAAAACTGAGAAACTAGTTTGTATATATAAAGACAGACGGACAGACAGATGGACATGGCTTAATTAAATCAGTTCATCATGCTGATCATTTATATATATATTTTTATAGCGTCTCCGCCGTTTCCATCAGGGTGTTACAAACTTCGTGGCCAATCTAATATACCCCGTTCAGGTTATAAAAAGTGCTAAAAATATAAGAATTCGGCAAGAGACAAGAAAAAAGCGTCCATTAAGTGAAACACACAAAGATTCAAGATATGAAACATTTCATGAGGCTTCCGTTTGCAGCCTGTTGTTGTTATTTTTTTCGCAATTTGGGGCCTCACTTAAGTGTCGCTTAGGGGGCAGTTTATTGTAGCGCTGCATTGTTAAATGGCTTCATCAAAGCGGTGGTGGCAGCAAGAGCAGCTCAGTCAGCAGTTAATAGAGCGCGTAGCACTTTTGCCAGCAATTTGTTGCGACGCTTTGTTGTTGTGTTTTTTTATTATCTTTTTCAGTTTTTTTCTTCATATTCTTACTATGCGCGTTTCCACCGACACCAGTCACACGTCATCCGACGCGTCTTTATCAGCTCACCATTTTTTTTGTTGCAAAAGAACACGATGCGGTAGCAGCACACAAATCGCCTGACAACGACAAATTGTTGTTGGTGGTGTGAAAACTAGGTTAGCATGCTGTTAGCATAAGTAATATACATAGGCTGCAACAACAGCAAGAATGGAATACCTCCGCACATCACACAAAGTAACAAAGAGGAGGCAGCACAACAACAATATGCAGAGTAAATAAATATACGACAAGAACAACTGTATGTAAGGGCGCCATAAGACAAGTTGTAAAAGTGTTGTACGTGCTAAAGCATCAATGATGCATTGTAGACACAAAATTGACAAGGCGTCCTCTGTGTGCTGAAGCCCCGACTACTGCCAACATAAGCCTTGAAGCTGATGCACGGAAACGCTATGCGCCGCCAGACATGTGTGCTCTCTAGACACATTAGCAATTGGCCCGCTCTGTAGACAGTACCGGAGAGCGAGTAGGCAGTGTTGAAAGCCGGCCCTAAAATGTAAGTTTGGAGGCGTTGGCATGTCATTCCATTTGAGGTCTTCGTTTCTTGCATTATTCAGTTATTGCTTTTTGATTTATTATTTATTTTTCATTCTCTCGTCTTTTGCGGTTTTTTTCCATTTCCATATTGTTTAATAAATTAACTGGAGAGAGGTTTTTCCGGTAAAATTTAGTAATAAATTAAGAGGAAAGGTTAAAGAAAGCGAAAAAGAAAGCAGTAATAAAAGTAGCCTTGCAGCTTGAATATTTCAAATAAATAAGTTTTCCATACAAGGACTTGATTTTGATGGATCAGTTTCTATGACAGTGGTCCGTGGTGGTGTATACTATAGTGGTCCAATATCAGTAGTTCCAACAAATGTGCAGCCTCTTAAAGAGAAAAGGACGTGTGCGTGATTTCTGAACGATATCTCAAAATCTGAGGGACTAGTTTAACAGACGTCTGGCTAAATTGACTCAACTCGTTCCGCTGATCACTTACAATATAGAACTTATAAGGTCTCCGACGTTTCCTTCGAGGTATTACAAACTTCATGGTATACTTTAAATATTCTGTCCAGTGGTTATTAATGAAGACGCAATAAAAGATTAAAAATCAATCCCATTGCAAAACATAAATAATTCCAGGATCTATAAAGATCTGCAAATGGAGCACAGTCAAACCCGGAAGTAAATCAGTTAAGTCTAGAAACATACTAAGAAACTGTTTTAATTAATTGTTAAAGAGAGTTTTTTCCGGTTCAAAAATCGCCAAAGATCTTGATATAGTACTCTCCAAAAGTCTGTTGCGTCCCTGAAATCTTTTCATTATAACCGAAAAATTGTCCGTAAATCTAGCTTCTCAAAAAAAAAAAAAATGATTACTAGCACACTAAGCTCGATGCCACAGAGAGGGATCGCCCCAAACGTCCTCCCATCTGCAGAACTCAATGTTATGCCAAACAGATATATTTTACGTGACGTCATTGTAAATCAATTCGCGGTTTGCCTACAAGGGATGGATAAAGTTCGGTACCAGTGTTGATCCCATATGGATTGGAAATATGTAATGCTGAGTGGATCAAAAAGTTTGATGATGAGGAACTGGCAGCATAAATCAAAGAGAATTTTTGTCAAACACAAGAAGAGCTCTTAGAATCTTTAGGAGTCACACAAATGCCATATGAACTGGTGAAATCAGAAGGGCGTGGTATATTGAGTTTCTAAAACCGGGTCAAACTACTAATGGAGAATGCTGCTGGTAACAACTCATCAAATTGAAGCGAACGAAAGGACATTCGCGCTTAGACATGAAGCAATAATTTTCCACCAAGACAACGCTCGGCCTCATATTTCAAGACCGCTTAAAAACTACAATATTTCGAAAGCAGAGGGTGGGAAATTTCGCTACACCCATCGTTATACAGGTAATAGTGTTTACATCAAAAATGGACTTGTCCACCAAATCGACGCAGTTCTTTTGTGATAAAGTTCTAAAAGTGTCTGAAAGATGGGAAATACTTTGAATAATACTTTTTTATATGTTTTTCTTGAATAAACGTTGAAATTTTGAAAAAGAAAATCCGCACGAATATAGTAGAATAGGGTTTTCTGCAAGTATTATGGGTTGAGATAATTTTCAGAATTAGAGATTTGGAACTTTCATGATATGAGAAGAGAGTATTTTCTAGTTTAAAATGCTTTGACTTTAAAAATTGTTAATTCTGCTCGAACCTGTGTGCCCAAATAAACACGTTATATAAATTCAGAGTACAAAGTTGTCAATCAAATTAGAGTTTAGTTTATATGTTATTGTCGGCTACTCTACACATTAGTATTTCAAAGCCTTTAGACGTTATACACATGCATACATTTTCTGCAGCAAAGACTTTAAAATTTGAAAGCTTCCACAATTCTTTAAAAAAATTATATAAATGGGTATATTTAACTAACAAAAGTCACAGTTTTATCAACATCATCTGTATCTTATTATACCATTCAAGATTTTTTCCTACAACAACTGCTGTTGCTCCTCATCCAAAAGTAAAACGGTTGCTTCTTATGGCATACAAAGGCCGAAAGTTCTTGAGCGATAAGCGAACTTAGGTTGAACGGTAAGTGAATGGAGCTAGTGGGCATTAAAGGTTAGTTTATCTAAAAATCAAATATGTTACAACAAAAACAGCAGTTGTATTTGTTGTAGTAGTAAAATTCACGAAATTTCTTAACCAGTTGCATTTACGTTTTCCAGTGAAATGTCTATTCAAATTAGTTTTCCATTAATTCTGATGGATTCAGTGCTTACAAACGCTCTGACCTTTTGACCTAATTACTTTATTTATGTTTTTAATCAAATTTAAATTAACTTGTCTAATTTCCATGGCAACTCTTGATCCGATGTGCCTTTTTTATCGTTCATCAAAATGAAATGGAAAATGAAGTCATTTGATGTATTCATATGTAAGAGTATGTGAGTGTGTATGTGTTTGTGTATGTAAACACTGCTTTAATTTCATGCATTTTTCATTTTTGCGCAACTTTCGTTGACATTGGCTTTTGCCATATGAGCGAAATTAAAGCCTGCGACTAATGCACACACACATATATGTACGTACAAATGCATATATTTGCTTTTAAATATATATGTATGAGTGTGTGTGTTTGTTTGTGCCAACATGAATTCATTAAAATTGTGTGCACAACAATAGACAAACTCAAATTTGGCGGATTTTCAGTGCAATGGCATTGTTATTGCTATTTTTCTTGTTTTTCTTGTTGTTGTTATTGTTGGTGTTACTGTTGCTGGTGTTGTTGCCTGCCGCAATATAAATGTAAATGCTGCTTCATTTGCATTGCATGCATGTATGTGTAGACAAATACAAATTTATATAAACCTATGTGGTGATGACAAGATTGCGCAACAACAATACCAACAACAACAAGCACCAATTGATTTCAATGTTCGCCCGCAACACAGTCTTTGACAAAATAATTGTTATGTATGTATGCGAGCATATATGCATTTAATTTTAAATATGCATACACTCATACATATATATGTGCCTGTGTGTGTGTGTGTGTGTGGTTACATAACAATTCCATTCATTATTGGACACAATTGAAATTCAATTTTATGTCTGATAAAGCCGGTAGTGCTTTTCAACACACAGACTAATCTATCAATGTCCTTTTACTACATACATATGTATATGATGAGGGTGAGGTATGTCTGTAAAGTCTATGTACGAGTATATTAGAAGTCTAAAAAAAGTTTACTAATTTACTCTTTTATTTAGTTTATGAATGGAATTGCGTGCTGGCGGCTTCTGACAAAAATTGGGTTGTTTCCATTTTTGTGTCCAAAGCTGTGAGTAAATTTTTAAATCTTTTGATCTTGGTAATTGTCAAAGGCGAGGAAATACTTTCAGTTGTTGATACTGAGTCTTACTTTTCAGATTACTAAAATTTCTTCGCGAATCTATTTCACCTCAACTTTATGAAGATAACGCACACACTGACTGATATATTCGGTTAAAGCCAGCTAGAATAATGAAAATAACTATATGTCGTATAAGGAAGCTGGTGCGAAAGACCCGCTGTATCCAATGGGGACTGGGGAGAAGTTTGAATTAACTATTATGGAGATAAGCTATATCCTCTCCGAAGCGGTGAGCACGGAGGGCGGATCGTCAGTTGATGGATGTGTCTTCAATCTCGAGAGCTTCTTCGAAAAGTATCGGGTTGGAAGTGACGACGGTGCGAAGCTCGCACCGCTGGAGAAGAGTTTGGAAGATAAAGATCATTCACATCCTTCGAGGTATTCAGCTCTGTGTGTGGGACAACTCTTGAAAGCTCATGTCCACTGAAAACTCAAAGAGAAAGGTTAAGCTATAGTGACGATAGGACGTTGTTTTAGGCCGAACTGGCTATGTACAAGTCCGAGTTAAAGAAAGCCAAGAGAGCCTCGTGAAAACCCTTCTGCTGTCATCACTCCTCACGATCTAGAAATACTGATACTGGTAGGATCGTAAGTAGTTAGGAGGCGTTGAAACTGCTCCTGGATACTCACTTTTAGTTGAACCATTTTGCGAGGGCTGTACAGCGTTCTTGAACATTTAGGATGAACGTCACCTTACCTGGGCGCTGAAGTCATTCAAACCTTTCAAGTCTCCGGCGCAACTGTAGCGGACGCTCAAAGTGTCATGCAGCTGGCTGGCCCTTCATATGCGAACTGTGTGAGGTTAGGCCATGTTCTGAAGACCTGCCTAAATACCGAGGAGCAAACTGTTAAAAGTCCAGCCTGCCTACATCAAAGGCATGTCGACACTGCTTTGAACGATGCAGCATCATGGATGAAGGGAGATTTTGTGCACACATTGTGACATTAATTCGCCTTCTCATTCTGTTCTTTGT
This sequence comes from Bactrocera oleae, assembly GCF_042242935.1. Taxonomy (NCBI): domain Eukaryota; kingdom Metazoa; phylum Arthropoda; class Insecta; order Diptera; family Tephritidae; genus Bactrocera; species Bactrocera oleae. Next base: position 58,553,330 of record NC_091540.1, on the reverse strand, counting down.
GATAGACCTAACATTTATCCATCCCGAATATTTTAAGACCTTTCAAATATCCGTTAGGTAATCAGATGATGCGATAGCTTGAATATGTTTTGTCAACTCACTTTCCGAAACGATTCGGAAAGTTGTAAACAACTTATTTTTTCTTGGAACCAGTTGATCCACAGTGGAAACAAGAAAGTCGAAATAATTAACATAGGAAATAATTAAGTTTGAGCACTCGATAAATACAAATTACAATTCGTAGACTCTTAACACAGAGCACAAGTTGTTAGGACACGCAGTCGGAATCTGTATCCTATCCTGCAACTTGATCCCTACTCTTTAGTTAATTTCTGTGATCGAATTCGGGCGACTCTTTATTTTAAATATTACTACCTCCGGAACTTAATTCATCTATAGTAAGCTTACTATGATATTAGAGTATGTGCGTTATTAAATGGTTTCCTAACCGCACTTCTAATTTTTAGTTTTGGATAATGGCTAAATAACCTACACAAATTAGTAGCTCAGCTGAAACTGTATGATTATCGTGAATCCAAGTAAATCATATTTTACTAAACCCCAACAAATATTGATATTTGTCAACTGTCATGTGTCAGCTGTCACAACTAAAACGCTGATTAAACAAGCAAGTTTTCATAATTTGTCAATTGTCATATTTACAAAGTCATTCTGTGATTAAAACACTCTCCGTTATTTAAAACGCAGAGCATTATAATATATTAAAAGATTTTGCCTTAATACTACATTCGTCTGCGCCCAAATTGAATAGACTGCGAAATGCATAAGCTTCCAGCCCAAATTTAATGATTTATCATACTTCAGTGTTTAAGTTACCTAACCGCCTCATAAGAGTCGTCAACAAGCGTGGCAGTTATGTGCTAAACCACAGTTTTGACGTTAACAATTAACCGCCGCAAGCACTGTGGGACCCACTGTTGCGGCTGATCCACCGCTTCAAAGGAATTCAAAGGCAAAAGCGCATTCAAGTAAACGAACATTTGCATAGCACCGCAATGTTATAACGGTAATGTTATTCAGTTGATGGTTATCAATGTCGTCGTCAAGCAGGGACGAGGCGTCATAACAACACCAGCAAGCATTGTGCTATGACTAAAGTCAAGGTCAAGTGTCAACTGGCACCTGTCATAAGAAACAGCAAGTGGTGTGGGGTAGCGGTGGAAATATGCTGGCATACCTAATGATATGTCGACGGAGAAAACACCAACGCAATTACACACATATACACAGAAAAGCAGAGAAAGCAAAGTTAAATTAACAGTAAATAAATCACACAAAGGAAATTTGGTGGATTTTATTTTTAATTTTTGTTTTTCTGGAAAGCTGTCCGTCTACCCTTAATGGATTAAAAAATACGAAAAAAAAACAAAAAGCAAAAATGAGAAAAAAGGTGTGAATAAAGAAAGCAAAAAGTGCTCGTATTTGTAATTTATTACACCTGAGAGCGTAAATTTACCGGCGCTGCACTGCGCTGGTCATTTGTGTAGTCATCCATTCATTCATTTTTAACGTCTCGTCTGTTCACTCATCTCCCTCTCAGCCGCACAGTCGACGTCCAAGGAGAACAAAAGAGCTCGACTGTGTTGCGGCATCACTCATTTCACTTCAGTTCACTTCATTAAGCTCATCAGTGAGTACGCCGAACAGCTAATTGGCTGAGTAGGTCTTTGAAGGTAAGGCTTGGTGAGCCCTGGCGTTGAATAACCTACTTTTGAGAGTAAATTCTGGAACATTGTGTTTTCAAGCAGTTTCTTTCATAGGGTAGGGAATTTTTTGACTTCGCGTAAGCTTAGCAAGCGGTGGTAAACAACTTCTTCGAGCATAAAGTAAAAACCAAAACGTTCACTGAACGTGTGACATGATATCAGATTATCTGCAGTGACATATGTAAAGTATGTTGTTCATTAGAACAGTAGACCTGTAAGTAAGTCTCTTAGAAAAATCACAAACAACAAATATGGATACCAGCGACTTCTAAATGTAATATGTTAAAGCTCAGAGCTTCAGAGCTTCCATACATGAACTTTACATACATGTTGCTGCAATAAAAGTACAATGACTTTGATAGACTTATCTTGGAACAAACATAAACACGAAAAACAAGCAAAACATTTCAAAGTTGTAGAACGCGTAACAACTTCGCTTTTAAGTAAGGCTAGTTATGTTAACTCGCTTACAAATAGTTCATGGATTGCCACTTAGTCTACACTAAAGAGACTTAGAGACTAAAGACTCAAGGCCATTCGTATTCACCTACTGTACTTTTTCAATAAAAATTATTAGAGCTCTATACTTCAAAGATGTCAAATATTTTCCATCAGAGCAACAGATAGTGGTGACAGCAGCTGAGACAATAAATCATACATCCAACAGACCGGGTCCCGAAATCTTTGAACACAAAATTAAATTAGAATGTTCTGATATTTAATTGACCTTGACATTTCTTTGGGTACTACTTAAAATTAAAGTTCACATTAACAGCAGTATACTCGTACCTCTACAGAAACTAAAGAGAGCCAATTATGAGTTTCTGAATATTACCTGAAATATTTTTTAAACGTTATTTGGTGATTGGATAAGGCATAATGGAATGAAAATGAATGAAACTCGTTGAATATAAAAATTTTTGGAGTTTCCTTAACTCACATATTTTAATTTCTTTTAAATTGGATAAAGTCAAAGATATTTTATCTCAATTGAAAGCTTGGTATTCGCAGAGGGAAGGCTCTATACATTCTGCCCATTATACCTTACGTAGCTATTCTTTTAAGGTGCGATCTTAAGGTTACATCTGTTGTGATGATCTTTTTCATAATATTGTTTTCCGATTTTCTCAATTTAGTAGTATAATATGTTGGTCAGTTTATCATTCAAGGTTTCCTAAAATGACTTTCTTGCGCATTTGAGGTATTCCTATGTATGGCTACTTTTGATTCAAACAAAGATTTGAAACAGCGAAGTTCTATACAGAATTATAATACTTGTAGAAGAGGATGCTGTAGGCGCATCTAGAGTAATAAGTCGAGAACATTTCACTCCGTTGGGAAAGCAATAGGTTAACTCAATCTATCCAGCATTCTCATGTTCATGATTACATTGCCATTTTAGGTCAATTTGTGTTACAAAAGATCTCGTTTATTGTCATAGCCATATATCAAAGAGCATGGGTCCTGGCTGACTACTCACGCTTCACTTGGAATATTTATTGTTTGGAGATACAAAATACCTTAAGGCATCCTTATACTCAATGACATATTCTAGCTTCAGTAGTTTAATTAGGCGCTTTTACATTAATAGCAGTCAGTATGCACGTACTATAAATAATACTCCGTTAGTTAATTAATTTAGTAAATTTAAATTTGATTTGAAAGCAAAAATAGTTTTGGTTCACCCTGAATTATAGATATTATATGCAGCATATTGTGAAAATATAAAAAAATAATAATATAACAAACCACCCTCACATTCATATATAATATTTTTGCCATAACTTCAGCAATAAACATTTGTAAAGTTTTGCCTATTCTACGATGAAAATCCACTGAAAATGATACTGAAAAATGTGAGATTCAACCATTATATATTGTGTGTATTTGGCTTTAAAACTTAACAGCATTGTTTTCAAGAGATTATATGCACTTGTATAAATTTATTTTATTTTTGCTGCTGGCGGTTGTTTTCGGTTGTGTACAGAGGATTTGCAAGGATATGAAAATTTCAACAAAAAAAAGAGTACACCTATCCGCATATAAGTATGTATATGCTCACATATAGCACAAAACCCCAACACTTTTCACTTCATTTAACTCAGTTCGAATTGCGCAAAGCTAGTGAGTTGTAAAGTTTTTTCTTGAAAATCTGGGCGGGTGTGTGCTCTCCAAGGATTAAGCGGTTTTTTGACTTATTTGTATGTATATATATTTTTGTACATATATATTTTATATACGATGCTTAGTATATAGTGCATAACTATAAACACAAACGCATAACGAAGTGAACAGATAAACCGACCCTTGTCAAGCTGAACTTTGCCACCCACTCAACACGTGGTGAGCGCTTACCCGATACTGAACCGCTACATAGTCATATGTACATACCGACGTTCTCATACGAACCTCTACCGTCCATTTTGGTGGTTTAACTCAATTTGACTTTGTGCTACTCGAACTCAATTAATTGAATGTATAATATTGAATGAGGCCGCCAGCAAGTTGTTGAAAACTTTAAAAACAAGTACCATATCAAGGGATCAACTTATAGTCGGTGCGAGAGAGAATGTGAGGGAAGGTGGATGTGCACAATATGCAAAAATAGCAAACTCGGCCAATTTACAGTAAAAGAAATGCAATTACAGTTATGTACTAACATGGCGCTAAGAAAGTAAAAGAGTACATTGGGATGGAATCGAAGAAAGAAAGTTTTTGAAAAACGCAGAAAAAAAATTAAAAAAATTTTTTTTAGCTTCGAATTTTTTTTAACTATCTATCCAACTATCCATCATAAAATAAAATAAAGTATACTGTAAAATTGGTTAGCTATTTTATTTATTACAGAAAGAGATTGACTTTTCCATGCGAGTATAATTATTTTATTTTTTATTATTTTTCATAGTTCTCTCTAAAGCATACTTCGAGGGTGAAACAATTGGGAAACATAAAGTAAGCAGATACAAAACGATCAAAGAATCACTGCCTTATCAAATACTAATAATTTTCTACCATTAAGTCTAACATAAGTGAATTCATAAATATCGTGTATTTGATTTTATTAGCATTGAGCCTAATTGTAGGCAACGTTTTATACCTTGGACACCCAGAAAAAAACGTCCGAGACTATGTAAAATATATATATAAATTATCAGCAGGGCGAACTGAGTCGATTTAGTCATGCCCGTCTGTCTGTGTATACGCGAATGAATCCCTCAGCTTTTGAGATATTGATCTGAAATTTTGTATAAGTTCTTTTCTTCTCAAGAAGCGGCTTATTTGTCGGAAACGCCGATATCGGATCACTATAGCATGCAGCTGCATTATCCAAGGCATCGGTTTAATCTCCAAAAAAAATTGTTGTGATCGGACCACTATAGCATATAGCTGTCATACAAACTGAACCATCGCAGCCAAGTTTCTCATTTGACAAGCTATCTTCAATAAATTTGGCATAAATTATTGTCTAAGGCATTAGTGCAATCTCCGTAGAAATTCGGATCGGATTACTATGGCATATGGCTGTCATACAAACTGACCGTTTTTCCTTATTTTTTTTAAATTTCGCTAGTGCAAATAACTTAAATGAGAAGGTTGCCCACATTTAGGATTATATTATTATAAATTCATCGAAATAAAAGTTATATAATTTAGTTTGGGAATGCTAATTAGAAGAGTTACTACATTTATTCATAGGTGTTAGCATTTGCGATAAAGGTTCTTCTTTTTACTGTTACCTTTTACGCTGGGTGCAATTGTCATATTCAAAAAGATTTCCTTTCAATACAATTGTTCCTAAAATGCCAAGAAATATATAGTTTGAATTAAAATATACCGCGCATTTAATAACAATAAATAATTATTGAGTTAGCCACACATATTTATGTATTATTAGGCAATTTAGATAATAATACTGGATATTATATAAACAGAATAGTGTCAAGTACGTCAAAAAATTTTCATAATAACCACTTACCAAAAATGTGTTTTCTTATCAACGATGTGTAATTGCAATATAAGATGAACGAGAGCGGATTTAAAGACGACTATTTGGCTAATCAAAAGTCCGTATTGGCTTGGGGGAGTTCTGAAAAGAAAAAAAAAGAAAATTTATTAACAAAATTAAAAAATATCGTTAAAAAAATATATGTACATATATATAGAAATATGCATGTATATATATCTCAAATAAAATTTAAAACCTTTTTTTAAATCACCCTAGTCTAAAGAAATCTATTAGCTACATTCTTAAAAAGTTATGCGCCCTTGAAATAGAGAGATCTTGTAAATACGCCAAGCATTCATACAAGTATATGGGTTAAATAATATTAATATGTTGTAAGAAATGCTTTAGGACTTTTAGTTTTCTCTCGAAAATCATAAAAAATATAAAAAGAAAATAATTGTAGCAGCTTTTACTATAATGGTATAAAACATTATTATTTATTACTGCTCGAGATGATATTAATATTTTAAGCATAAACGACAGCAGGCTTAGTACGTTAAATAACTACTCGTATGCCAAAAAAGCGCCTAACTTTAGGCTATGCTAAATTCTTTGTATATTTTTTCTTACCCTAAACAAGTAACAAAACTAAGCCACTTATGCCGTGTAATACTTTCTATAAAAAACATCAACCTTTTCCCCTAGTATAAAAACCCACGACCGGTCAATTGTCAATAATCGCCGCCTCGCAGGCAAGCTCTTACTTTAATACGCTCCCACACATTTACATTTATAGCGAGAGTTGTTGTCCTCAAACAAAAATAAATTTTGTGAGAAAAACATGTCTTTTATTAAGTTGTTTTGCTGCCTGTCGCCGCAGCAGTTGTGGGAACAATAACAAAGTGAAACGACATAACAAAGTCAACAGCTGCAGCAAATATTAAAAGCGCTTCATTCGACTATAAGAGAGTGCGCATTTAAAAATGTATCGAAAAATAAAATAAAATCTTATCCGTTTTGCTACTTCACTGAGAATGCGCTCATTCACTCAACAATAGTCCGTTAGGTGTATGAGTGTGTGTGCACATGGCCTCGCATACAGTTACTATTGTTACTATTCTTTGGCAGAGCGCATTTAAATGTTACGTATACGTCGTGTGTGCCATGAAAGTATGCATTGAATTGTCGAAATCGCAAATCGATGCAGTATTTTTGATTGCAGCGCGAAAACAAAAGCAATAAGAATAAAGCTAAAAGTGCAAATATTTGTAAATAACTATATTTTGCGTGCAATGCTGAAGGGCGAACCAAAAATATGTATGGCAATTGAGCTAATTATATTCAAAATTTCAGCTGTGCCATTTTTTCCACAAATGTGTATAATTTCTGTTCGCTACGTGTAAAAAGGTTGCCACACGATTAAAACTTTTCGTGAAAATATTAAAAATAATTGAAATATTAAAATACTTTCGTATAACTGGTTTAAACAATATAAAAAGGTTGCCACATGATGAAAATTTTACGTAGAAGAATTAAATGTCACTGAAATATTTTAATACTTTCTCGCAACTAGTTTAAATACGATTTCTGACGAAAATATTTATAAAACAAGGTTGCAAAGAGTTTGATATTCATGAAATTGTATTGTGTGTACAAGTATATTGTATGAACTTGTTGCACAAAAATGAGAATACATTATTTTAGGAATGTTGCCATCTATTAAGAAATTTTAGTTCAATAAAATTTAAAAAAAATTATAATACAAATAATCATCGAAAAATCAAGAAATACTGTGTAAAAACACTCAACTTTATAAGAAAGCAAACAGTTGAAAAAAGTTTTTGATGCAGGTTGCCAGCTTTTTAAAATATTTTACACAATTAAATTGATAAATAAAAAAAAATATAAAAATAAGCAAAAAATCTAGCAGGTTAATCAAGGGAATAGAAAAAGACATTTTAGAGAAGAGTTGCCACCTTTTCTAACATTTTAATGCAAATAATTAGAATCGCTACAATATCAATATCAAACTGAAGTTCATGAAAGAGTATTTCCAAAATATATTTTTAGTAGGGTTGCCTGCTGTAAACATTTTTAATTCAATAAACAATATTAAGACGTGTCTATTGTATTTAGCCATGTCTGTCTGTCTGTCTGTCCGTCACTATATACGCAAACTTGCCACTCTGGTTTTGATATATCGATCTGAAATTGAACGCACGTCCTTTTCTACCCAATAAGCTACTTATTTGTCCGAACCGCCGATATCGGCCCACTATAGTATATAGCTGTCATACAAACTGAACGGTCGGATTGAAAAACATTTTTATCATACAATTTTTATATAACTAGAGGTCTAATACTATGACTAATATTTTATTTTCAAAGCTTATGTCGTAAAACCGCATTATTTTTTTGGTATTTACGCCAGACTATCTTTTCTCTTAAAATAATACTGCAAACCATAAAGTAATTACTCAAGAGAAAAATAGACATTTCGACTGCAATAAAAAAATATTTGTATTTTTCTAACCCTGGTCACATTTGTTATTTAACACTTTGCCAATTCTATTTCAGCACTCAACATAAATCAAAAAAGCAAACAAAAAAGAAACGGTAAAATTGTGCCAACTTAATGAGCGGACGAGTAATAAGGAAAGTGCATAACGGAAAATATATATTTTCCACGCCACAAACAAAATGAAATAGCGGAAAAACAATAAACTTGAGCCAGCTGTCGGACAGCAAGTCAACAACCGTTACTATCGCTGCTGCTGCTGCTGCTGTTACTGCTGGCTGTCTCTGCTCTTATCGCCAGCTATCCATTCAGTTCATCTATCAGCAGCAATGATAGCAACGCCACATTGACGCGACGCTCGGTGCATTCAATCGTGCCGCTGACAGACAGACGGACGAGCTAACTGTCTAAACAGCTGGCTGGCACATTCACTGTCGGTTTGTTGGCCGACTTTGCTTCACTCAACGAATTTGTTAGTGTCTTTTGGTCTGGTAGTTGGCAATCATTGCTTTATTCTTCTCCTTTTGCTTTGTTGATTTAATTCGTCTTATTCTCTTGTGTTTTTTTGGGTTTCGCTTTTACTAATATTTCGTTTCATTTTCTTGTTTTTTTTTTCGTTTTTCTGTTTACTTGTAGCCTTGAGCTTTTCCTACTTAACGTAAGCTTCTATATTTGCGGAGTAGCTGTATCCTTTTAGTTTATGTAGAAGTTGAAGTTACTAAGTTACTGTTCGTACATAGTTTGTATGTATTGTTGTGTTGCATTGGAGTGTGCTCTTCGTCCACTCGTCCATAAAATATCTTCTTATTATCGTGCTTCACATTGTCTGCCACTGTCCTTTTTGCGGTTTCCAAAACAGACTCCAACAAGATTTATACACCTTCTCAGCAAATGTGTTCATGTGTTCACTTCAACCACTCACCGTTATATTCATATTTCTCAAACACACATTTAACTCAGAACGTTGTAATGGCTTACAAATGTATTGTAACATTATATATGTATATATATATATATAGTGTATACTTCTAAAGGCTACTAATATCCTGTTTCGGTTGTCATGATTGTTTTTGCAGTCGCATCTGTTTAACTGTCTTATTTATTTGTATTGTTACAATATTCTAGTTGCACTGTGTTATTGTTGTTATTTTGTGTATTATCTCAATTTGCTACAATTGGTAGCCTTTCAACTACAGTCCCGTTAACTATGATTAGTCACATACTTATGTGCATATGTTTGTACTTGAATTTCATCTTGTCATGCAAAGTGCTTGCAGTAATCAGCCCTCCCTGCAACCAAACATGGTTGCTGCTCGATTCAGTAGTTTTGACATCTCTATGTGCAGCAGACACAAAACACTCGTCAGTTTCCAGCATACAAGATTTCACATTATCTCGTTTGTGCAGAGTTACACATTTGTTCGCCTAACATCGGAAACTCTGCTACATTTATGAGCAAATCACTACCATAAAACATACCCTGTAGGGAAAATTTAGAACTAAAGCAAAATAGTTTAATTTCTAATATGAGGCATATTCAAATACTGCGTGAAGACAAACTGTTTACCATTTAGAAATAATGTTACGAACAAAATACTATGCTTCATAATTGTGATTATAAGATTATAACATATGAATATGGCCAGTAGCGCCACCTATAGTCCTAAAGCCTAGTTGTGCAATATGTAGTATCAGAATATCAAATATTTCGATAAATATTGAGTCAGCGGCGAGACAACAGCAAACTATCCGATGTTTGGTCGAGTTTCTTACTCTAAAAAAATGCGATTTTGGCGCTAAAATACAAAAGTCCTTCACTGCTGCAGTGAATACTCTCCTAGAATATACTGTCCGTGCATTGATCTACGGTCGAGAAAGATCTTAAATTGACAAAAGCGCAGCAGAGTTGAGTTTTATCTACCTGTACCTGGTCGCTTCTGGGCTGCCAGATAAAAAAAAACACTGTTAGGTCATTTTATATAGAATTATCTACAGAAAAAAGTTGTAAGTTTTTTAGAAGAGAGAACTGTTAAAGGTTTAAAAAATCGAAAAATTAAAAATATTTTAATTTCACACCAGTGTCCCTTAAATCATATTTTTCGAAAACCCAATGGCGACCGCTCTTAAAAAAATATTGCTTCGAATGTTTCTTTGAGAATACTCAATAAAAGAGCTACAGAAAATTTACAAATCGATCTAATCTCTTAACCCTTACATTTGCTTTCGAAATACACGAAAGTATATCGGTATTTATGACCAACTGTGGGCATTAGCACTGATATTTTTCTATTAGACATAAAAAAGGACAATTTTATAAAACCAACTATCACTAGAAAAACAAGGCGGTCAAACTGCAACAGTATTTTTAAAAGTTTTATAGTTTTTGGAACAAAGTTAGGCTTCATTTTTCTTCTGAGTGAGATCGCTTAAGTTGAAGTTAAAAATGCGGATGAAAATATTGCACTTTTCCCAAATTTGTTACAATTCAGACATTTTTAAATTTGGATATTATATCAAGTTTGCAGTAATCCATCCTAAGTGTAGGCTACGCTTTATATTCGATACAAATAAAATTGATTATAAATGATAAAAATATTGGCCTACAATTAGGCAGCTCATAAAAAATTTTTGATGGAAGTCACACACGTATAACAAAAACAAAATATATAGGAATAATAACAATAAAAAAGTCATAGTTATAATAACAATAAAAAAACCATAATAATAATAAAATGAAAGTAAATAATTGAATAAATTAATAAACTCGGAAAAAAATTAAGAAAGTATTGTAGAACTATTTATTTCTTTTATTATTTCATAAAGAGATATTACAAAAATAAATGCGCTTAAAATATTTCTTTCATTCAGATTTCTTCAGATTCGGTTTTATATTGAAACATTATTCAGAAAACTGGAATTTTCGAAAAAAAAAATTTTAATATCTCAGTTCCAAAAGGCTAAAATATTTAAGAAACAAAAATTATCTTATAAAATATGCTGATGCTAAAATACGACATACTTCATTTATCGAAGTTAATTGTTTAATAGTAAGTAGCTTCTACATATTTGGTACATACGAGTAAATACAAAATATTTCAAAATCCCTTTTTAATCCCAATATACGCTTCCTTCAAAGATATTTATATTAAAAGTGTAAATTGTTCCTATATGCATTTGAATTTCTTGATATGACATAATATCCCTGACGTGCTCATTCTTGTGTGAATTCAGCTAACAACGTCATTGATGGTTACAGAGATTTTTGGAAATTTCCGCTAACATCATCCATTGTTATGTAAGTTTATGATTGTGTACAGTTAGTTGCGTGTTGCAAAATCAATACCAGAATTTCAGAAGACCTTTTGCCCAAAAATAAGTACCCCATAAACCATACATAAATGAGTACTATGTAGTTAGTATGTGTAGTACAAATATAAACACTTACTATTACTATAGTCATGAGATATATTTCTGTGTATATAAAAAAAGAAGAAAAAAAAACAAATCGCGGGTTCGAAATTAGAACTATGCGGCGAAAACTCTGCAATTTACTCACTTACAGAAAAAGGTATTATCTCGTGTGATTTGCATTACGTCATAACATACGTACCTTTTTAAGGGGTATTCTAGTCTTGAGGGATGAATTTTGGATAACTTTCGAAGTGACAAAAAAAGAGGCAATGAATATATAGGTATATGTATGTATGTATGTATGTATGTTTTTTTTAGTTATTTCTTAACATTACAAGAATACAGGACAAAAAAAAACACACCGAGTGGAAATTTTCAAAAATTAGCAGCCGATGAAGTGGGGCTCTCAAAAAATTGGCACGTGACCATATCCATGATTTCAACTATCCTAGCAATCTGCAACCAAAATAAAATGTTTAATCCCGAATAATGTAGCAATGTCTGAAACTACGGGAAATTTTGAAAAAAAAAAACTTCACGAAATGGCGACTGCCTAAAAAAAATTTTGTACCACTTTTTTTGTTTGTTTCGAATTTGTTAAGAATAGTCAAAATTGAAGTTTGTGGATATGGCCAGTTCCAAAAATAGACAAGTCTATAAAGAAGAAAATGTTTAAACATTTCAGGTAAATGGCTCCAGAAAACCTGAGAAATCTTAGGTAACATTTTGAAAAAGTCAGCTTCGAGAAAAACGCGTTTAATTATAATTTTTGAAAAATCCGGTTCTAGACATCTGTATTCTTGAGTATTTAAACTTTGAAAATATAAGAAAACATGGATTTTTTTTCTAGATTAGAGACCTGAAGATGCCAGATATCGTCTAAATAAGGAAGGTTCTCATAGGATGATGTAACAAGCCAACAGCGCATCAAATCATCACTTAATCTGTACGAACTTTTGACAATTTAATATGTCAAGAAATGACTTGTCAAATAGCACCTAGGTCATGCGATTTGACTTCTTCTGACTTCTATTTATTTTAAATGGGAACAACATAGTAGTCTTCGTAAGACGAAGCTGCGTTTGATATTTACCAACATTTTATTAAATTATAAAATTAGTTTACAAATATATGTCATTTAATTATTTTTTAATTCGCAATAAATGTTGTATACTACTAATAAAGCCACCCTATAAAACCAAATGATATGTGCACAAATGAGTGATATTGATTCTGTAATTAAATTTCTATTCAACATATTTACAATTGTGATTTTGGAGACACTAAATCATAGAGACTGATTATTAACTGATAACAAATGCTCATTTGCAACCACGTACGTGGTGAGATTCTAATAATCTCTGCTCTTCAATCAATGTCAGCTGAAGTTGCCTACACGAGTTTGAATTTCATTCATTTAAAAACGACTCATCAATCTTGAATATGTAAATATTGAGTTGGCAATTACGTAAATTATATTTAATCAGTATGGATGTAGGCCGAAAAAGGAAATTATTGACGCCGGTTGTAAGATATTAAAGTAAGCAACAAGTATTCAACTAAAAAATTTAAAAAATTCTTTAAAAATCAGCAGTATTGAAAAGAAAAAAATTACAAATCACTTCTTGCATTGCTTCCAGGTACTATTAAGAGAAAGTCAGAAAAAGCGGTAACAACTCCGAAGCTATAATACCCTTCTTAGGTGCAGGAAATGCATTGTATAAAATGGTAAAAAAAAATCTTTATCTTGAATTTTATTGTTCATTTTGTATGGTATATGCTATAGTGGTCCGAGCTGAACAACTTATTCGGAGATTATAGTGCTTCTGTGGATAATATGTAAACTATACCAAATTTCGTGAAGATATCTGGGGAAAAAAGTTTTCCATAGAAGAACTTGAATTTGTTAAAAGGACGAGTCCAAATTTTTAGATCGATATATCAAAAACGAAGATACTAGTTCGGGTATACACAGACAGACAATGGGACAGACAGACGGATGCACGGACAGAAGATCATAGCTAAATCGACGCAGCTCTTCATGCTGATCATTTATATATATATTTTTATAGCGTCTCCAACGATATCTTTTGGATGCTACAAACTTCCTGAGTAAATTAATACATATGTCCTATTCAAGGTAAAAAGAATGAAAATCACTTCCTCCGCTGCTTCTAAGCATTCTCGGGCATAAGTTCTCCAACACCTCATTTCACTATTTTTGTAGTGAAGTAGTGAACTATTCTCACTAACTTTGTCAATTATTACCTAAATTATGTCGTAAACGAGCTGCGACTTCATTTATGGCTTAGCTATTTACAGTCCTCCATTTAGTAACGCATTTGCCAGATTTGACAAATCCATAAATTTCTAAAATGTCCAATTAGCAGCAACGAATTCTTAGTTGCCTTTTGATTTATACGAGTTATGGCTTATTGCTGACTGCTCAGCTAAGTACTCATAGGGAACACTACTTAGCATTTTATCGCCATTTTATGGTGCACACCTAGGCATAAATCCCTGTAAAATGAGCTACCAGAAATGGTCTAATAATGTCACTGATTAAAATAAATTGCAGAGCAGAGTGGAGCCGTTGTGTCATAGAGGCCGCGTGTGGTTGGCAGTGTTGCCACTTAAATTGGCAATTTAAATTTAAAATTCGCGCGTAAAAGTTTGCCACTGCTTTATTATACCATTTGCAGTTTTTTCTTTGCGATGCAACACTTCGCACTCAGCTTCCCCCGCCCGCTGGTGCAACGGTGTGTAGTTGATACTATCCATTAAATTAACACTTTCGGCAAAATTTATTCAAATATTTGTATTCCGCACAGAATTTTTACGATCATATTTTAACGCGAACATAAAATTTTGCGAAAACGAAGAAAAAATTGGTACGAAAATGCGTCGAGTAGTGAAGGCGTCTCGAGCGCGCGAAAGTGGCTGGCAAAACATTGAGTTTGATGAGCGTTTGCGGGTGAATTGCTTAATGCATTTCTGCAGTAAAATGAGTTATGAAGTTGGTTGAGGCTTATAATTTGTTTTGTGACGCAGCGAAGCTGGTGAAATATAGATGCTAAAGTTATTTTATGAGTTCTGAAATGTTCAGTCTGGAACATGCTTGCAGAAGCATATCGCTGCTACTGAGTAGTGCCGATACTCAAAACGGTAAATATGTACTTAGAAATATAAGACTATGGGTATACTGAAATACACAGCTTAAAGCTCCGAATTAAATGCAAATTGAAAAACTAAATTCAAAATTAAAACAAAACTAGAAAAAACGTTAACTTCGGTTGCAGCGCAGCAGAAAGATATCATATCACAAATACAAAGATTCTTTACAAGAACTGTGATCGGTGAGTTTGTATGACAGCTCGTTGATTCGATCTGAACAATTTCTTCGGAGATTGCATCGTTGCCTTGAACAATAACATACTTATGTCTAATTTGGTTGAGATATCTCGTCAAATGAAAAAGTTTTCCATACAAGCACTTCACTACGATCATTCAGTTTGCATGTCAGCTATATGCTGTAGCAATCCGATCTAAGAATTTCTGTCTACATAGCAACATGTTGCTACATAGTATAATAGTTTTGTTCACCTAACAGTTGTTTGTTGATGAGAAAAATGGATTTATTTTAAGAGTCCTAAACGAAGAAAATCATGGGTTAATCCGGGACAACCATCAACATCGACTGCAAAACAGATCGATTCAATGATCAATTTGAACCATGCATCGAAAAACGACACGGCAAAGTAATTTTGTTACAAGACAATGCGGCAGCACACAAAGCAAAATCGGTTCAGAATACAATCAAAGTACTTGACTGGAAGCTGCTACCCAACCCGGCGTATTCACCAGACTTAACACTTCCGATTGACATTTGTGTTCATTGATGAGACATTGGCTGAGCAGCAATATTCCTACGCAGAAATGGAAAATTTGGCGTCCACAAATTAACAAAAATGTGGGCGAAATGTGTAAAAAGCAATGGTTAATACATTTTTTTTACTTCACATTCAAAATTAGTATTGCTAGTTTCATACCGGTATTAAATTAAATATTTATTTATTAAATCAAAATCTTGAAAAAAATCACAAAACAAACTCGTTTTTTCGACTTGCAAGTGGATATAACCCCTTAAAGTGGGTCGTACCATGCTCAGTGTTCAATTTCTACAAAATAAAAAATATTTCATTTCATTTCCTTTAATTTTTTTTTTACAAAAATTGATTACATTAGAATTGAGAGATAGAATTATAAGCACAAAATAGTTTCGCTTGCACATTGACCCACATACACGCAAATCACGCTTACACACACGCACAGTTAACACAATTCCAAATGAAAGTAGAAAAAATTAAGCGAAAAAATTCTCTGAAATTGAAAAGCAAGAGCATTAAGTGGAGCTAGGCCACGATTGAGGTACGCAGTGACACACACACACACACATGCATGTGTGCGCGCGCATTAAAGCAGAAATTTCTACAAAGTATCCTTGTACGTGCTTGCAGCTAGGTACAACAGGGACCATTTTACGATTGTAAAAAAATGCGAAAAAGCACGATGAAATCACAAACCGATCGATAACACATACATATAAACTCAGACGTGTATATATATAAATCTGTGTGCGCGCACATGTGTTTCCGCTTTACGCACTACAATTCCCGCAAGACAAGCCTGAGCGTGTAAGGATATTATTAGTAGATAGAGATTTCTAAAGCAAATACCAGCATATCAACTGCTGTCGGCGCGTATGTGTGTGTACCATATTTATATATTTACACATACACATAGAAATACTTCACACTTTCACACAAGCAATTGTGTCCCTTTTTAAGCGCCAACACATACGGAGGCATGTGTATGTCAAAATTTTAAATTCATAACGGTTTCTAAACATACATACATACACCCACCTACTTGTATATATATATATATGTAAGTTCACTTGTTGTGTGTGTGTGTGTGCATTGACATTTTACTATTATCCTTCGTGTGCGTTATCCTTAAAATCTCTTCACATCACATATTCGTTTTGTCAATGGAAATATCTAAGCTGGCTAATAAAAGAACTGTAGCCGCAAACAGCAAGTCGGCAGCTTAGTAGAGAACCAACCGCAGGCTATGAATTTATTTTACGATTTTCCTTTTCTCTCTTTTTTTTTTGATACTAGATAACACTGCATAGCCATACTGGCAGAATGAAGGGATGTGGCAAGCTATGAATGATAAATCTCTTTGGGGTTTCCTTTGACTTCAACGCATACAAAGTGAAATTAGCCGGCATAAGAGAATTAAAATATGCATATGTAAATATATTACTTTTTATGGTTGAAAACAATAAAAAAAACATTAACTTCGGTTGCATCGAAGCTATAATACCCTTCACAAATACAAAGGCTCCTTACAAGAACTTGATTTCGATCGTTCGATTTGTATGGCAGCTATATGCTATAGTGATCTGATCTGAGCAAGTTTTTCGGAGATTACATTGTTTCCGTAGATAACTCGTGCCAAATTTCGTGAAGATACCTCGTCAAATAAAAAAGTTTCCCATACAAGTACTTCATTCCGATTGTTCAGTTTGTATAGCAGTTATATGCTATAGTAGTCCGACATCGGCCGTTCTGACAAATAAACAGCTTATTAGTGAAAAAAGGACAAGTGAAAAATTTCAGATCGATAGCTTAAAAACTGAGGGACTAGTTTGCAAATATACAGATGGACAGACAGACGGGCATGGCTAAATCAACTCAGCTCATCATGCTGATAATTTATATATGTATTTACATCTGTTCAGGGTATAAATATTACAAAGAGCTAGCAGAATAAGCCCTGCAGTGCATATGAGCAAAAAAGCATTACAAAATATGCTATACTAAAGCATAGCTTATAAGAAACAAAATATTAAAAGGTTCTATATTTTTATTAAGTACATTAAACGTTCTTTAAAGAAAGAAAAGTTACAATGAGACAGCTAGGAAACATCTACATATATATATGTAACCGTACAAGTCGGTCTATTGCAATTTCATTATTACAAAAGATATACATATGTTACACATACTTTTATTATTATTTGACTTTAAGCAAGCTTATTCGCCGTCACCCTAAATGTAGACAATGATTTGCATACAGATTAATGTAACGCGAAATATTCTTAGAAAAACGTAGCCTACAGTCAGGCTCTGTAGTTAAAAATTATATCTAAGTCACGAACCTAATACCGTAAGCGCATTTAAGAAATTACATTTAAAATGTTATTAAAGCTCTCTGATCATTTTCCAAATTTTTCTGTTATTAAAAATTATTGCAACGTTAGTTTTTAATATTTGTTGGTTTGATTGAGTCTGTAAATCATCTAAGAAACAGCTATAGGTCTCTAACTACACTCATCAGGTTTGCCAAGAGTATCGTAACTTGATTATTATTCCATTATTCAAATGTGTCGAACTTTTTGCTTAAAAAAATGTTTTAGCGCGAAGTTCTTCTTCATTACTTTAATATGAAGAAAACCTCAGCCGAAAGTCAGCGTATTTTAGTGGAAGTTTATGGTGAACATGCTCTACCTGAGCGAACTTACCAAAAGTGGTTTGCACGATTTAGAAGTGGTTATTTGGGCTTGGAAGACAAAAGACGTTCTGGGCGGCCAAAAGGTTTTGAAGAAGAACTAGAAGCATTAATCGACGAAGGCTATTGCCAAACACAAGAAGAGCTCGCAGAATCTTAGGAAGTAACTCAAACAGCCATTTCGCAACGTTTAAAAGCAGCCGAAACATTCAAAAGCAAGAAACTTGAGATGCATATGAATTAAAGCTAAGATAATTTGAAAGACGATTTTGCTGACATTTTTAACGGTATAAAGATAAGTCGCTTTGGCATCGGACTATGACTGGTGATGATAAATGGATCCATTGCGGCAACCTTTAAGCTACAGTAAAGCCGAATATCTATGACGCCAAGTAATGCTCTGTATTTGATGGGATCAGAAGGGCGGGTTGTATTATGAGCTTCTTAAATGAGCTATCATTTGACATCTTGGTTTGATTCATTTTTAGCCGCCTAACCAGCACAGTTCTTTTGGGATGAAATCCACAATTTGCCACAGAGATGGGAAAATGTTACAGCTTTAAATGAACAATACCCTCAGTTATACTATTTACATGTTTGACTTACAAATATGTTAAAATTTTGAAAAAAATTTACGAATTTAATTATAGAAAAGTTTGAAATAATTAAGTAAATTATCAAAACAACAAAAACTAAATATTTTGTAGACCAATGTTGTATATAACAGCGTTTATTTATCTTACATTCAAAAAAACAAATATGCCAAAAGTACCGCAAAAGTATCAAATTTTAACAAAAATTTTGAGGTTGCCATCACCGTACACTACTGTTTCACACACTAGAACAAGTGACACATGACGTATGAGCAACATTGTGTCACTTCACCTAAGATGAAGTAAAAATGTGTGTCTGGCAGCCGAAACGCATGGGTAAATTTTTAGTATTTTTTCTGCTATAAGAAAGTATCGTTTACACACCGGCAATCCAAAGAATTTGTCTAGAGTGACGCTTACCGGAGAAGAAATAGTTCCTCACCCACATACGTGCAATTTTAAAATCTCACATTCATATACACAGTATGTATTGTATGGTTTGTGTTTTGCAGCAATTTGTGAATATTTAAGCGAGTAGACGTGCGTAAACTGCACAACTGTTTTCTTCTGGGGCTTTTTTGAATACGAAATTATTTTAAATAACTGTAAATGTGTTGGCATTAAGTTGAGGCATCAACACTGCATATGAATTCATAATTTACATGCACACACACACATACATATTTTTATTTACACAAATTTGCATTTTTGTGCAAAAGTTATTTCAGTTTTCACTTTTAATTACAGCAAATGGCAGAAGGGGAAAAGTACACATTATTCAGAAAAGTATTCCTGGTAAAGCATTTTTGCTGAGAAAATATGCATGAACACAAACTCTGGCAAATTTGCAATTGTATTATTAGTTTAAATGTAATTAAGCGTGATAAATTTGAAATGTTAATGACAAAAATGTTAAGTGCGTGCGTCAAAGGGACACCGCGTATGGGGGAAAGCTTTGAGTAGAAAGCTGGAGAATTTTTTAAGGCGGGTGGAAATTTTATTGTAGATGAGTAATTTTATTGTTGAGTGGAAAAATTTTGTGTTGAAATATGAATATTGAGTTTTGGTGGCAATACATAATGCAGTAAATCCTTAGTGATAAATAGCTTAAACAAAAATTCGTGACAATATCGAGTTAAATAAAAAAAGTTTTCAATGCAAGTACTTGAATTTGATCGATCAATTTGTATGTTAGCTATATCCTATAACGGTCCGATATCGGCAGTTTCGACAGATGAGCAGCTTCTTGCGGAGAATAAGACTTTTAAGAAAAAAACATTTTTTTTAACATCTAGATGCCCGCCCACTCACTTTTAAAGTAAATTTCGAGCAAAGGCCGGTTAATTGATCAATTAACTCCTATGCGAAAAGGCTATACTACTTGGTATGAATACTAACTGAGCGATTTTCAAGAGTCACTTCCATTGCTCTAATATAATATATACATTACTTTCTATAGACGGTCAGTCTTCAGTTGCAGCGCCTATCGCATAGCGACTACATTTGACGCTTCCTCCATAATATATCCAAATTAAAGTATATATATATATATATATATATTTTTAGCCGTGTTGCTATATAATGCACTTATGTATCTATGTATTTTTCGAAAGGTAATTATATCCGACAAAAAGCCAACAAAAAATTTGGAATTTGCTTAAAGCATAATAGGAAAATACCAATTTAATGATTGAAAACAATTTTATGTTTAATTAAATAGTCAACAGCCAGTGTAATTACAACGTTTTATTAGCTATTAATATATATATATGTTATACTCATATGTAAACATGTCAAAAACAAAGCAAATAAAATCAGCTGCAAATGACAGACACTATTTGTCAAACAGATTACTCACCAGCGCAACGCAGTTGTGAAAAATTTTATACTACAAGTATATGTATAAATATACTGTATATATATATATTATATTAAATACATATGAACATTAAACGTAACAACTACGTAATAGGCAGAAACGGTGAGCTCAATTTAGAGGTTCGAGCTTACCATACTCTACACCAGGAAACAAAACTTTTAATTCAGATAACATTGCCAAAATGATGACGAAATTAAAAAAAAAAAACAAATTCACGCGACCAGAAATATACACATTTTCCAAATTTCTAAGTAAAATTACTTTGAAAGCTACATGTACGAGGTGTGCTGAAAAGAAAGGTTGAATTTTGAATTTTTATTGAAAAGTTCTTATTTATTCATCAATAACTATTTTGCCCCTTCAAAGTAATCCTCCTCGGATATAACTCGCTTGTGTCAATGCTTTTACCAATCCTCGAAGCGCTTTAGAAATGCGCTTTTCGGTATGGCCATCAGCTCTGTCTTCGATTCTGACTTGACCTCAACAATTGTGGCAAAACGCTTTCCTTTAATTGTTTTCTTAAGTTTTAGGAATAGGAAACACTCGCAGGGAGCCAAATCTGGTGAATACAGTGGTTGAGGTATGATTCCGGTTTAATTAATAATAAGCATTGATGTGTGAGCTGGTGCATTATCGTGATGCAGAATCCACGATTTGTTTTTCATACAATCGTTGCATAACTTCATTGTAGTATTCCTTATTAACTGTACGACCTTTTGGCAGCAACTCATGATACACCACACCATTGTAATTAAAGAAAACAGTGAGCAAAACCTTAATATTTGATCGGATGTACACAGACCGCGAGAAATGTCGTAGATGTTTTCTGAAGAAAATTATTTAAGCGCCTTTTGATAAGTATCTCATAACATAACATGACCTGGAGCTTATCAAACAAAGAGGTCGCCGTCTCCTAAATTACAGGCGTAAAAAAACAAAAGCAGACAGAGTTACAGTATTAGTGTTAGATGAGTTTTCACTCCTTCATACTTGGCTTAAATCTCAGGCACACGTGTGCGTCGTCTCAATTTTAAAGGTCGGCATTCCACCAGCACTCAAAACAATTTTTCTTAAAAAAAAAAAGTAGTCAGCCGATCGACTGAGTTCTGTACTGACAACTACTCGGACGATAGAATTAATCGAAAGCAAAAGAACGACCGACTAACAGATAAATACATTCTTCTTTAATGACAATACCTGAGACTGCGCTCCACAGTTGGTCTAAATTTCGCTCAAAAATAATGATTTAACAAACTTCATATTTCTTCCACGCAAACCGTACTTTAGTTGAAAATGTTTTTGGTTGTTTATTAACGGGTTCGCTCTCCACATCCTAGAACTTATTTTGGACTAGAGATAAAAGTATTGCCAGCAAATAGAAACAAAATTTTTACATTAATCGAAGGATCTATCGGTAATACCTTCCCAAAACTAAATCATAAGAATCACGCATAATAAAACTTCATTAATAACGAGCTTTGTCGGTATACCTATATGCTCTTAATAGTTAGAAATTTCTAGAATAAATCTTGATGTTGGTATAAATGTAGTAGTTTTCATAATTTTATATTACCTTCTCTTGATAGCAAAGCATAACGTCAACCAACCTCATAACCCGTATGAGAAGTTGGCAACAATACAACGTTAAGTAAATGAAAACACAAGCCTAAAAGTATGCCAAAAAGAAATATATAAAATAAAACAAGAATGCCAATGTGCCAGTAACTTTTCATGCCTTTCATATTTCAAACATGTCGAAAATTGACCAATAACTTTCTTTTAAATGCCCATTCAATATGTCAGCAAACAAATCAACAACAAATTGCAACCGAAAAGGATTTAGTCAACAAACGAAAAGTCATAAAATAAACTAACAACTACAAAATACACAAAAACCATTTATCGATTTTTGCTACCATCGAAGGCACTCGACAAAATAAATGTACCGGAAAATTGCTTCATATTTACAACTTTCCGCACAATGCCCAAACAAACTATGTAAATAATTGTACAATATAAGTGCAGAATTTGCAAAACATTTTGACTCAATCAATTTGGCTAAGTACTCATAAAGTCAACTCGAAAATCTATTTGCAATATCAAATTTTCATATTAACACTTAAAATTTTATAGCGATCACATTGGCAAGCACCCGCTCCCAACGTTCGTCCGATAAATGTCAACAGCAGTTTGAATTCAACGGCGATGACAATACGCTGGCGCTATTTACTAACCGCAGCTTGTCAGTGCAGCAATGTTAGCCGCTTGGCCATTGTCAGCAACTTGACTTAATTCATTTCAAGTTAACGCTTCCAAATCCGGTTGCGAGCGTTGGAGTAAAAATCAAGATAAAAGATGTCTATGTAAATTTGGAAACTACAGAGCGGCAAACACGACTGCCAAGAAGGATAACAAACTCAAAACCAACAACAACTACTGCTGAAGCTTTAGCACACAATTTGAAATTCGAGTGCCGTCTGACCTTCTTGGTATGAAAACATATAAGGGTCGTTCTTAAAATTCAAGTAAAATGGCTGATTTTAATTATATGACTTCGATGCACCTACCTCTCTGTCTATTCAGCCTATGTACCTCTTGACACAGTCAACTTAAGATATTTGCATGAAATTTAATTTCTCAACCGATATGAAACATGTATGATATATGTCATTTCTATGAGCGGTGACGTTAAGCACTAAACTTTCTGGTATTCACAAGGTGTGATCAACAGCGACTACCTAGAGGAGGGTAAAACAATCATAAGACTTTACTACTTCGAATTGTCGGACCGACAGCGAATTGCAGAAAAAACGGCATGATAAGGCATTGGCTCACGCTTCCGCCGTCGGCACAGCCAATTACGCTACGAACTGTTACGCAATCAACTTTTCGGATCTCCAGAAATGAATTTTTCGGATAAGACTTTTGCTAGATCAAAACTTGGAACATCGTAAGATTAAGTATAATGAGCCAAAAAGGAGCCTATGAAATATCTTAAGAGGAAAAAGTACAGTGTATTACGCTCTGTCTGTAGTGTTTTAATATGCAAAATCAGACACAACCCAACCCTTAGTCCACTTATACCGAAAATGAGCATATTCTTCTTTTTGCTCGTCTTTTGTTAATAAATTCCAGTTAAAATATATGATATACTAAAACTATCGTCTGATAACTTTTCTCTTGGCCTATTATGATCCACTACCGAAAATAAACGAAATCGGTAAATATCTGGTTTTAGATCTCTAAAACCAATATACGAATTTGATCCTATCCTGTTAATTATAAAGTGGATATCTCGTCTAATGAAGTATAGAAAGATATTATTAAAGCACTATTAGACTCCGCACTTAAACATCTTTAGTATTAAAAATACATACTTTTTAGTTATTTCCAACCGGAACCGAAATACATTTGTGATATTATATCTTCCAGGTCACAATGGTGAGGGAACGATACGAGGGTTGAGGTTTAAGAAATGTAATGCAAAAATATTCGCCCTCGTTTTAGACACCCCCTAATATACACATGTATACACACATATATAATACTCGTACGCGTATAAAATCTAGTCGAATTTGTTAAGAAAATGGCGATTAGTTCATTGAAAAAGTTGAGGTTATGTAAACAGCGGACTTGTAATGGAGTATGTACTATATATATTCGAAAATAAATGTGCAAACGCTTTCTAAGTCGGAATAGCCCAAATTGATTGCTCTACATATATACAACTATAAACCATACATTTACATATGTACATAGGTACATACATTTATAATATGCTAAAGGTGCTTAAAATAAGAGAAACTTTGCCTCGCCACCAACTTTTAATTCAGAACTGGCAAAGTTTCTAGAATATTGTTGTCGAAATTGATTGCTGTAAATATGTAAATAGTAGGCGTGCGCACCTACTAGTGCTGATTTGCTAATTTGTATGTATTGGAGCAGCAGGGCCGCTTTGTTAAAAAGTCTCTTAATTTTTATTGAGGCACTTGCCGAAGTTTAAGTTGTATGTGTGTGCGTGTGTTCGGAAAAAGATGGCTTTAGATTTTATTTGCAGTGACAAGTGCTATTAGCGGTGAGTAAGATTTATTCGCTTCATCTGACAGCCGCTTGCCACTCTATTGGGGTCACTTAGGCAGTGTGAAAAATTGGAAACTTTGTTTGTTGTTTTTCTATTTACTTTATATTAAGTAATAAGTTTTCTTCTATTTTTGTCTAAATTGTAAATATTACCGAAGATAAATATGCTACAACAAAAAAAAATTATTGTATCTGCAAGCTTTGAAAACCATAAAGTTAGCTTTATGGTCCTTAAGGGGACCAACAAAAGAAGAACAAAGAAGCTTCTCCCCTTTATAAATGATTCTTGTAACTATATTCGATACTACTTGTAAAGTAAGAGTGTGAAGTCTCGGTATATGACAGTTCTCTTTGAGATGTTGCTATTACAACCTAAGTTATTAGCACAGAGGCGTTATAGAGTGCTTCAAGCCGCTCTCTAAACTCGAACATACACTAGCTATTGAGTTATTTCAAGGCCCTTATCGTTGCTGCTATAATTATTTAAGTAGATAAATAGTAGTTGAAAATAGTACTATGTGTCGAAAACTTTAACCTACTAATCGCTTTTTAAATAAAAAAAGTTTCCATAACGGTATTTTTGGAATATACTCGTTTGTATATTTGTTGTTAACTGAATCTGTATTTATTGCAGATCAGTTTTCACAACATAAAAAAATTACGAAAAGTCAAATGTGAGTTGGTGTGCGACTGCGATAAGAATGCGCCTAATTGTAGGCAACGATTTTTTTACTTTATAGGGATACGGAAATATATATATATATATATACTATATATATTTGTGTCACATATTAATTTGTGTCACTTTATTCATTTACTCAACAAATTTTTACTCAAAAATTTAAAAATATACTCTTGTGTAGGTATAGAATATAAAAAATAATGCAAATAAAATTTTATAAACAGAAAATATACATTCTTCTATATACAGAAGACCAACATCAGGCTGATAATAACATTTGGTGACCTAATATACAGAAATAAAATTCAATAAAATTCGAACAAATAAAGAAATCATTCTGGATCATTTAATTTGTGACATTTCTTGTTAAAAAAAATTACACTAGGTGGCGCATTTTTTACTTTATTGTGCCTATTATATATTTTTAGTCATATCTTATTTTACAATTTCTTCAATAAAATATACTTAAAAATTGATTACTCAGCATTGAAAAAAAAAGAAAACTAATAGTTTTGGTTAGATGAATTAGGTGACCTAGGATTTTCAAAATATCCTTGCACAATCCGCTGTAGTATTCAAGTGTTCGTGCCAGAACAGCTTCACGCGTTTTTCGAAACTGCTTTTTCAAATCGGGCGACGATGAGACCAGGAAAATATTGTCAGTATACATTTGAAGTTTTAACTATAGCTTCACAATAAAATTATCTAATAAACAAAGTAGGATTTTTTGTTATAATTAAAAAAATTTTATTAACAAGTTTTTGTAAAATTGAACCCATCTGTAACCCTGCCAAAATGTATGCTAGAAAATTTAGATCCCTACGGGGAGTTTGATCTCAAAAAGGTCTTAGGATCATATATATTATACAATATGTTTCGTATAGACCTCAGTAGAAGAGTCTTCCACATGTATTTAACTAAGATTAATTTAATATTCGAAGGATTTGTATTAACGAGTTCCTATAGTGAACTATCTCTCACTCGTATATAACTATTAATACTAATAGTATAAACTAGAAAAATTTTCTCTATCACTAGAGCACTTGCTATAAATATAATGCCTTGTTGTTATAATAATAATTGCTATAATTATAAGTCGGTGCTGCTATAATACTTGCTACAATTATAATACTTTGTTGCTGTAATAATAACTGCTGCTATAATTATTACTTTATTGCTATAAGTATAACTGCTTTTTCTATAATATTTGCCATAATTATAATACCTTGTTGCTAAATACAATTATAATGTTTTGTTTCGATAATAGTAAGTGCTATTGCTATAAACTGTCTATAATTTTAAAACGTTGTTCCTTTAATAATAATTACTCTTGCTATAATTAAAACATTTTTTGGCTATAATACTTTGTTGCTATAATATTAAAAATAATATTAGCTATTGCTATAAACTTGCTATAATTATACTACTTTGTTGCTATATTAATAATAATATCTGTTGCTATAATTAGAATACCTTGTGCCTGTAATAATAATTGACTCTGCTATAATATCTGCTATAACTTTAATACGTTGCTCCTTTAATAATAATTACTCTGGCTGTAGTACTTGCTTTAAATAAAAGAATTTTTTGCTACAATAATATTTACTACTGCTTGCAATACTTGTTATAATGATAATACTTGTTTGCTTCAATATAATACTTGCTTTAATAAGCAAATCTTCCTATAATACGTGGCGTAAGACTCGAAAACGAAAAGGGATTTGGAGATTTATCTATATGTATATAATACTAATACACATAGATGTATCTTCCAATTCAGTAATTCTCTTAAGCATCACAGTTGCAATATCCGCTTTATTTCTATGGCAACGTATTCGCTGCGTAATTATGTCATAAAAAATGACATAAAAGCATTATTACCGTTAGAAAATAATATATACGCGAGTGTAATTGCTGAAGTGTGTGGCAGAGTTCCAGCAGCATACTAACGGTACACAGCTGACTGCTTTTGATTATTTTGCAAAGTTCTTTTTGGTCAATATTTATTTTTGATAAAATTCACAGCACGAAAAGTGGAGCAAAAGCTGGAAGCAAAGGAAACAATTAGAAAAATATTGAAATAATAGAAAATTAAAAATATTTTTGACATATAATCCTTTGTGTGTTCTGAAATTATACAAGGTTGGAGAGCAAACTTGCTGAAAGGCGCTAAATGAGTATTATGAGTATATGTGGTTTGTTATACTTGTATATAGATGTGTATATGTACGTGAATTTATCAATATATTGCATCAATATTTCTATGATTTAGTTTATGATGTGCTCTGTCATTTCTTTAACCATGATAATAATAAAAATTATTGCCTACAATTAGCACCAACTCATATATAACCTTATGTAAACTTATGTATTCTAAAAACTAATATGTAACAAATACAAACCTAGTTTACTATAAATCTAAAAATCTGTAAATCTTAAAATCTACAATCATATCTACTCCTATTCCAAAATGGAAATAAATATTTTTTTTAATAAAACCATTAGTAAAATATATATATATATAGTATATTATATATTGTATATGTATATGAATGTATATTTTATGTTTATTAAATTTTACTTGCATTATTTTTTATATTCTATACCTACACAAGAATATATTTTTCAATTTTTGAGTAAAAATTTGTTGAGTAAATGAATGAAGTGACACAAATTAATATGTGCATATATTTATTTATGTGCTCTTTGTAAATATTGAGGTAGTAAAGTGATGGCTAAGGCATGAAGGCTTCCGTTGATTTAAGTCAACTTCATATACATATATATTTTAATGATTGAGTGCAGAGTGTTGTGAGTGGAGGTAATTCAAGCGAAGCATATGCATAAAAACGTACGAAAGCCACATACGGAATAAGACAATTGTTATAGCCAAACTTTTTGGTGTTTAGAGTTATCTATGTAGTAAAAAAAAAAACAAATCGAGAGCTTAAAATTTGAGCTTAGTAAAAATGAAGAGTTACAAGATAGAACAACGTATCTTTATTATTGAACAATATTTCAAAAAATAATGAAAACTTGGCGGCCGCAGTTTGAAAATTTCATAGCAAATATGTGACTTCAACTGTGAACAGATTTAATTGAAAAATTCCGGGAGAGAGAATCCGTTGAAAACGCCAAACATTCTGGTCGTCCAAAAACATGTCGTTCAAACGACAATATCGAAGCAATGCGTGAGAGTGGCGGTGACAATCCAGGAGACACAATTCAACGTTGCTTTTATGATTGAGATTCTCTGCAATATAAACGAGCACAAGATCAACGAAGCATTTCCTCATTCATCAAGACTCTCTATTTTTAGTTAGGTTAGCACTTACAATAAAATCAACAAACAGACACCTGGCAGAGAAGCAAGTCTTAAGCAGAACGTCAAAGTGGAAAATGTTGCCTACAATTAGGCATATTTTAGTCAAGGCACAAACCAAAATTTAGAAAAATTGCAATTCTGGGAGAATATATATATTTCAGTTCTATAAAGAGATATATTTCAGTTCTGTAAACCACATTTTAATTCATATTCTGAACTCTAATTTCATTATTATGTTAGGTGGATGAAAAGAAGTGGTTAATAAAAGATTCGGAGATATTTATAGGGACAAACAGTTATGAAGAAGTAGTTTCAGAAGTTCAGTTATTGTGACCAAACACTTTAAAAAAATATCGATCTTAAAAGTTTACCTTTTTGAAAATTTTATGCTACAAATTATTTTGAATAATTAAACTTGATAACGCTAAAAGCAAATACATTTTTTGAAGTGGAATGCCACTAGTTTTAAAATTTCAATTAAATAAAAAGTTACTTTGACTTTACATGCGTAAAGAGTTACCACTTGTTTGTGAATTTCAAGTCAAAAAATATGTTTCAATAGTTTTCATAAATTCGGTAATATTTTTTAAAGAAGCATGCCATATGTTTTAAATTTTTTTACCAAACATAGAGAAATCTAACGGTTAAAGTACATTCTTTTTTGAGTGTTTATTTAAATACAATGTAGAAAGCATTAAAAATTTTAATATTGATAGTTTAAGAAAAACTTTAATTGGACATACACGTTTATGTGATAATTCCTCACTAATTAGAAATTAATATATGCATAGTGGATCCATGCTCTTTGCAGCAGTAGCATAAAAATATATATAATACAAATATATATGCATGAACTAAAACGTCTCTCAAAGAATAAAAAACAAATTCAAAATTAGTACTTTCAATATGCAGTCCGCTGAAAATTTTCAAAAGCCATACAAATAGTAAGTTTTTTACTAACAAAAATATCTTTTTTTTTATAAAGAATCAACATTCTTAATAAAGTGGGGACTTTGACATCCTTGTTGCGCAGCAACCACACAACGCGCAATTACTTGAAGATTTTAAGTAACCTTAATGTTTGTAAACAAAAATATAAATGAGACTCGGTAAATATGTTTTTTTCCTCCTTCAAAAATATTTGTTTATATACTTTATGTGACGCGGTAAAAGCTCTTAACTTCAAGGATAAATAAAATAATCGGAAGGACTGCATATACAATAATAGCAACGGTTCATTTTCGCAGCTCTTTGCTACTAATTTCAGATTTGTATTAATTTTTTCCTTGGTTTTTTTATTTTGTATACCCTGTAGAGGGTATATTGATTTTGCTACGAAGTTTCTAATATCTAGAAAAAAAATGTCGGAGATCCTACAATGTCTATTTATAAATGATTAGCGCTACGTGCTGAGTCGATTAAGCCATATTCATCTGTATATATGCGCACTAGTCACTCAGTTCTTGGAACCGCCGATATCGGACCACTATAGCATATAGCTGTGTTACAAACTGACCGCTCAAAATCAAGTTCTTGTATAGAAAACTTTTTTATTTGACCAGATATATTCACAAAATTTGGCATAGATTATTTTCCAAGGCAATGTTATAATCTCCAAACATATTGTTCCGATAGAACAACTATAGCATATAGCTACCATATAAACTGTCAGCTCAAAATCAAGTTAAAGATTTTTTTATACATTTTTATACTATAAGAAATGCACCTGTGAAGACTATTCGGTTACATCGAAGCTATCGCTATTCTTGTTTTTTTTTTTGGGAGTTTTTTTTTTATTCCTTCGTTTTCAATTACTTAGCTCGTTCCTCTTATTTTTCACTTTTTTCTACTTTGAAAACTACTTTCGTATTCCGAAATCATAATTGGACTACTATCAAAAAACGAAAAAAGTTTTTCGGGTGTAAAAAGAATTCCAATTAAGTTGTGGCCTGGCATTCTGCGAGCACTTTGCATTAGAAGAGCATTCAAACAACACGAATATGCATAATTTGAATTTCTATTTATGAAAATGGCGAAGTAACAGTGAAAACAAGTAAGTATTTTGTAGTCAGCCAAAAAACTTTTGCCTTTGTATCGGCCACACCGAAAAGGGAAGTTGAAGTTTTTTACAATAATTCACAAAAGTAATAAGTACAGTAATAATAACGGTCTATAGGTACATAAGAGCGAAATACAAGTCAATTTATTATGCATATTGTATACAAATAAAATTTAATGACACTTCAAATGTATATATGTATATGTTAAGCAGTTCACTTGAATTTGTTTAGTGAGTGGTTTTCGTAAGTGGGTAGTCGAAGCGGGTTATTTCAAAGAACGGTTCTTTACATGGATAATATATTTTATGTTAATTTTTTTCAATTTGAAAGCTTTTCGGCTTTAAAGTATATCGAGCTTCGATTGTAAGAATAAGTGCTTTCATTGAATTTGCGATTTTATTCTGGCTATTAAAAAGTATTTGTTCTAATGTGGGCTGGTCCATTTGAACGGTGCACAACGATACTTTTTCATAGGTTGGCACCAGTTTTTTAAGAAAATCTACTGTTTCCTTCAACAAGTAATTGTGTAGCACAAAGCCTTTAGTGATGGTCTCGTACATTGTAGTATATGTATATATATCACGTAAAATTTGGTCAATGATTTTTTTTACATAAAAAAAATTTCGAAACTTTGGCTTCTTTTCGTTTTTATTAGTTCGCAAAAATTAAATAACCGCCCTGAAAAAGCCAGCAAGACCATAAAGTGTAATTCTCCTAAAGCATATGAAAATTAGAAATCGTTGCATACTATTAGGCATGTTTCATCCAAGACACACACCCAAAATTGCGATAAGTTTAGAAAAAAAGCTAGATTAAGGCGATCTAACTAACTTAAACAATGTTATATTTTCAGAGGACATTTTATATTGAAAGAATTGATTTTTTTTAAATTTAAAAATTACAAACTAAAATTTTTTCGAGTTACAGCCCTTTAAAGGGTAGCCGCCCAGTTTAATCCGATTCACCAGTGTTTTAAACGCGTTTTTCTTTTTTTTGATCGTAGGTCACTGTACAGAGAATATATTCTAATTTAACGAGATTTTTTTATTTTCAGATTTCATCCACGCAGAAAGCCGAAAACACTACAGCAGTGGAAAGCCATTTTTTTGGCGTAGTCGGAGATCTCGATTAAAAAAATTAAATATTTTTATTTTAAGTTGTAAAATATTTAGTTTTTCATTCAAAAATTTCACTGTGTATTTTTTTAACACGTAAAAATATACCTTGAAAATTACAAAACAATCGATACAGAATTTTTTTTTTTAATTTTCGAAAATCGACGTTTATTTGAGCTGTGCGCCCCTTAACAATCTGAAGTTAAGTATTGGAAAGACCTTACTTGGGTACTAATAAGCAGTTAAATCCTTTGGCGTTATAGGAATTTATGGAGGTTTTTTCTTTAAAGTTAAGTCCAACTTAACGCGTATAAATGGCTTACACCGAAAAGTACATTCTCGTATAAGCAATAGGTTCCGAATTAATTTGGTTTTTTAATATGTTTACTTATTACTTTATATATAAAAAAAAAGTAAAAACATTGAATTTCAGTAGGCTGGGAAGCTCGTATCATTTTGAAGAAAATCCCATTTTTTTTGCAAAAACTTATTTATTTTTATTCAACGAGATCGATACACCGAAAAGGAGCTCTTACACATCTTCATTTCTAGGGAGTTCATTTTCGATTTTTGTATAGGTAGTAAGATTTAATTTGTCTTCAAAATAGACCTGCGTAATCTCATATTTTCATTATTTTCTCCTTCTTTAAATTTCTTGAAATTTTTTTTCACGATTTCATTCTACAAACGTTCGAATAACGCTATATGTATAAAAATCGCTGTTAAAATTTTTTTCACGATTTCGTTCTACAAACGTTCGAATACCGCTATATGTATAATAATCGCTGTTGATGATTTTCGTCTTTTCAAGAAAGGCAATGAAAATTATTAAATGAGTATCTTAAACAATGCATTTTATTAATTGTTTTTCCCAAGCCTCTTCAGTTGATTACAGAAAATGAAGTGGTAGTCCTCGTATGCTTCGAACAAATTCAGCCATAAAAACTGTTCGCGAACGCATTCGCAGAAATCGCCTTAGGTTAGGTTAGGTTAGGTCCCACTTAGATAGCTAGAGACGCTTGGCTGTTGTAATGCTCAGAAGTCCTATGTATGGATCAAAAAGATTGTCGCAGATAGACAAAACCCTTTGAGCCTACGACAAATTTATTGGGGCGGCTATTATCAATTCCAACCAAATTATGGCAACCGAGAAGATTCAACCTTAGTCTGACGAAAGCTAGACAGTGGAGGAGAAAGCATCTAGATGTTTCCAACCCATCTTCTTCATATCAACTTTGACAAGTTGCGTCCTCCAAAATCTTTAGCGTGAGTGCCAATGGGACAAAGCATAATTAACTCAAAGGTTATGCTCAAAGATGTGCTGCATGGGCAATGGGCTCACATCGCTTCGACAGAAACCTCTAAGCTTGTATATTACTTGCCAAAACTCTTAGCGGAAGTTTTAAAACGTTGGGAATATCCGACTTGCTATTAAATTTTAAGAAGAATCCGCATGAAGAGTAACTTTATTCGAATTACATATGTACCTTGTACGCAGACTTTTTCTAATGGATTTTCTATTCATCCGTATTTTGTTTTGTTTATATATAACAATCGGCTATTTAATCACTTTTATTTTCATAAAACTACATATTTAATATCCTTTAATGCATATCAAATTAAATGTTTTTTATAAAATGTAAATACAGTTATTTTTTCCAACAATTTATTTTTGTTGATAACTTGTACGCAGGCTGTTTTTGCCCAGTGTAAGTAAAAGCGCGTGATAAATCAGAAGCGACAAAGATTCTCCGCTATGAACATTCCACAGCATATATTTGCATATGTATATATGTATACATATATGGAAATATGCACATATGTAAATTTGTGAATATGTATGTATGATATAGGTGAATATACTTGTATGTATATGTATTTTAGTGATATGCACCAAACAAAAGGCGAATGTGAGAGAGTGTAAAAGTCAACTAACGGCACTTTGTTCAATGAGAGAACTGCAATAAACAGTTTTGATGTATACAACTTGTTGTTGTTGTTGTGCCAAATTACTAAAAAAAAAAATAAACACGCACAGGAGGCGAGGGAGTGCGCGAGAGCGGGAGCGGGAGCATGTAAACGGGAGTATGCGCATAAAAATTATGCAGAATAGCAAAATGTTTGCAAAAAAATTTATTTATTTCTCGTCTTCTGTTTACGGTGCGAACAGACAAAGCTAAAGCTTAGCTAAAGGCGAGATTTTAACACGTTTTGCGCATACTTGACTACACTACACTGACACTGGCCTCAAGAAATGTGGCACAACTCAATTTTGCATGCGCTACAGGGGAATGCGTTGAAGGCGTGCTTATATGCATATGTTTGTGTGTGTGTGTGTGCGCGTAAGTGAATCTGTCTGTGCAGTGTTTATGAGAAAAACGTGCATTTTACGTTTCTTTGCATTAGTGCAAGTTAATGTATTCACTTTTTCGGATTTTGTTTAAGCGTTTTTGTATTTTAAATGCTTACATGCATGTATGTATGTAAATATAATATATTTTAGTTACAATTTCACATTGCTATATCTCGCATATATTTTTCATTGCTTTATTGACTGCAAAACTTCAATAAATGCAGTTGATTTTTGTTGTTGTTATTATTTTTTTTTTTAATTTTTTTTTGCTTTCCTATGGCAACTCTTATATATTTTTTCCACTGCGCTTCGTTTGGCACTTATTACCGTTATATTTTATATAGCTCCAATTCACATACATTCTCACATTTGCATTTCTTTCGTTGTTGTTGTTCCATTTGTTGTTGCTGTTATTATTTATTTGCTTCATTGTGCGCTCTAAACTCTCGCAAACACTTCATTATGCTGGCAAATATGCCGTTAGCTGTGTTTTGTACCTACAAATATAGTTGTTTGTATGTAATTGTAAATGGCTTCGACAGACGCCTGTTAGTATGCTTTCAGTTTATTTTGTGTGAAAGCGAATTTATGGCAATTTTTGCTGCATATTTTTTAGGGTGTGGCATGTTTGGGAACAATAGTTCCAGTACTAGAAACAATTTCTTATTGTTTTTGTTTTTCGTTTTAGCACTTTTGTAATTAATCTCCAGACATCTAGTATATAGAACTCTTAGTTAAGCGAAGTTAATAAAAAGAAAGCTTTTATAGATTTCTGCAGCGAAAAGAAGTGGTCAGTGGTCGAGGTTGGAGTATAATTTCGATATAAAACGATCATTATCGTGGTGTATAAAAGTGCCTTGTAATTAAGATTTAGCTTCTATTTGTCGAATATTTCGGAATATGACATAGTTTAAGCGGTTATATTTACTTCTGAACTTCAAAAACCAAAAAATATTTCCTATATCTCTAATGCACATACTATGTTTGAAAATATTTTCCGAAATTTTTAAGATGATCCAGCAAATATTATCGGAGATTTTGGTTAATGTTTTGGGTATGAATTTTTTCATTGCTGGACTCGCACTAAAAGACCTGGATCTATTTCAAAAACGATGTCGAGTAGAGGTCGTAAAAGAGATGTTTGACAACGAGGCTGAGTACCCTAGGTTCATCTAAGTAATCATTACTGGTGACGAGACGTAGCTTTATGAATGTAACATCGAAACTGTCCAACAATATAGGGACTCTCTAAAATTGAACAGAAAGCATAAAATCAAAAAATTCGCTGAAGTCCCAGTCGAAGCTTACAATAGGTGCATCGAAAATTAGATTATGCGTTGGCATGCTTGTATTGACTTAAGAGCCTATTTGGAAGGCCATAATAAAAACTTTTATCAAACGTGAAAATTTAGTTTATTTTTTGTCAGTCCGGGTCAGTATTGATCACACCTGTGAGCTTAAAATTTTTTTAAAGTGGGCGTGGCCCCGCCCTTAATAAGTTTAATTAACATATCTCCCAAACTACTCAAGCTATATAATCCAAATTCGCTTAGGGGAAATCGTTTAAGAACTCCTACCGACAATGTGGAAATGGATGAAATCGGATTATAACCCCGCTCGCTCCCCATATAACGGTTTTGTTAAAAACAACTAAAAGCGCGATAAATCAGTAACTAAATGCTTCAGAGGCATAAATTTTACACCTGAGATGACACGTGAGGGCCTTATAGGGGTCGGTGTCCAATTTGGACGACGGGCGTGGCACCGCCCACTTTTAGGTGAAATCACATATCTCGAGACCTACTTGACCGATTTCAAACCACATTCGGTATGTAATATTATTTTGACATTTCTACATCATAGTGTGAAAAAGGATGACATTTGACAGAAACCACGCCTACTTCCCATATAACACAATTTGAAAATCCATTTGCTTCTTTCACTTGTATGCAAATCAAGCAGCAATGCATGTATCGGGATTACACTTGGCACGAATAGTGCCTGTAAAGTATGCCATCTTATGACCAAAAATTGTCAAAATCGTACTACAACTATTCAAGCCGCCAGATACCGAATATGTGAACCCCAGTACTTATAACTGACTTTTTATCGAAAATATCGGTCAATGTGTGAGATATATAATTGAAATTCAGAGAGGATCATTTCCTGATATATGTCTGAATGTCAAAAATGGGTTGAATCGGGTCAATACTTCGCTTATTCCCCAATATAAAGAATTTTTTACTTCCGGGTGACTTTATTCCGTAAATATCGGACATCAACCCAATATATTAAATTTTGCCTCGATCTCATTTGAAGGTGTTTAATATAATTTTAGCTGACGCGAATTAAAATATAGCAATAAAACTAAGTCTAACTTTATGGCCTTCAATATAAGTAAAGAAGATAATAAATTTGATTGTAATTTATTCACGATTTCATCGAATAACGGATGTTTAATTCTTTCGCAACATTTTTGAATATAAAGTTTTTTCAACACCTGAAGGAATTTTTCGTGCTTTGCTTCATGCAAGTTGCAAAAGTATAAAATATTCGGTTACATCCGAACTTAACCCTTCCTTATTTGTTTTTTTTTTTTGCTCAGAAAAATTCACAAATACTTATCGGTCGATGACCTATTCGCGGGCAACACACCCAGCATAAATATATATATATATATTTACCATATATATACGTACGTATATAAAGGGTAATTCACATAAGTGCCACTCACACTAAGCTCAACATACAAAATGTACATAACATATGAGCCTACGACCCTAAAATTTCTAGTTTCAGCGAATTAAATTTTAAATGCGAAATACATACTATCAGGCGCTTAAGCAAGCACTTGAGCGTGTTGACGTAACCAGCATGAAGTAAATGCGGATTCGCAGACTCGAGAATTTTTTTTTTTCATGAAGTGCAAACATACCGTGGACATTTATATATTATATATGCCGTTTAAAAAATATAAAATAAATAAAAAAATATATATTTACAACTGCATATACTTATATAGTATATGGTGGTGTACATATAAGCCCCGCAGCGAAAAGTTGAGCGCAAAATCTCTAGACAAAGTGGACGAACTTTTGCAGGATATGAATCAGTGCGCAAATAATTGGCAGACACTGAAGCATGGCAATGAAATTCGAAACCGACGCAGCGCTCGTCACCACTGTCGTTAAATTGAAATCGCAGAAAAGCGCTGTGTGCAAGCAGAGGGAGTAAAACGAGGGAAAGAAGAGAAATACTAACAACAATATCACATAAATTTTCCAAAGTAACGCGAACAAACACACACACACACACATACAATCAAAGAGGGTGAGAAACGCAGTGAAAAAGCCTATGTTTGTATGTAGTAGTCTTTGCATACTTTTATGCGCGTATATTTGGAAAAAGTGTTGGCGCAGCAGCACACAATTTTTTTTCTTTTTACTGAGTTTTTTTTCTGTTTTCTGTTTTATTTACCGTTTTTCCTTTTCTATTTTTTTTCTGGTTTTTTTGCACTGCGAACGTGTTTTACTGTTTATACGTGAACAGCGTCATCTTCATTTCACTTTAAGTTTCATCACTGCTCGACTACAGCCAATAAATTTAAATTCTGCAAATCTATCTTCGTCAGTCAGTCGCTTGTGCAACATCGCGAATTTCAATTAGCTTTTTCCCATCGAGGAGAAAACATTGAGCATGAGTTGGCTTCCATTTTTCAAAACATCATCATCAGCATTGTTAATTGTTTTTGACGGAAATTCATTAATAAAAATCACATAAATTCATGAAAAATAAATTTTTTATTTTTTCATAAATGCAATTCTTGAAAGTAGGTTAAATAAAACGTTGCCTACATTTTGGCGCATATTTAGCAAAGTCGCACACCTTCTCGGATAATGTACTTAACACAATATTTTGTTCAATTTACTAGCATTTAGCCAGCAGAAAGAAAGTTTGTGTGTGTTTTCGCTTTTCTTATACCCCGATAAAGTATATTATTATATAATATATTGGAACCTCAAACTAAGCTTACATGCATGTCGAAATTCAATATTCACCAATTCATGACCAAGTTTCATGAAAACCTTGTTGTGAGGTTGTGTTTGTAAAGAGTTTGAGCAAATTATCAGCATTTTCACGAATAAAATTTGCAAACTTAAGAGCTTATATTTACCTGTGAATTTCAAAAAAATCACTTTTTTCTATATTTCGAAAATATAAGAAAATATTTTAAGGAAAATTTAAGTTACTCCGATAAGGTAAATAGTTTTGGAAATATGAGCGTGTTTGTGAGAATTTCGGGACCGATCGACTTGAAATTTTCACACTGCCTTTTTATACGAGTATATATTATATTAGTCAAGTAATGATCGAAGGAATAATAACTTCGATTTTTTAAGTCACTTTGAAGTGTAAGTTATTTGTTAAGTTAAGTTATTTGGGAAGCAGCCATTCAAGTTTTGACTCGTCCTTCGATTATTAACTGTATTAATGTATAATAATACAAAATTTGTTTAGTTTTTTAATTTGAGATAACTTTAAGCAGACAAATTTTGCTCACCTACACATATTGCGTTTTGGAAATGCTTCTTGGGATTGGCTACGGGTTGAAGGGAATCCAAAATTTTTCTAAATTAAACACTGATTATTAACGTACATGAAATTCTATAAATGTACATAATCTCTATTTATTTATTAAATGCCTTTTCAAAATACAAAAAACAAAAATATGTCTTCTCTCTGATTTGCAAGTGGATATAATTTATATATTGAGAGGCATCTGTATAACATGTACATAGTCCCATGAAAAACCGGAGCACGTGTTTACCAACATACTTCTCATTATTCTAAGCATTTCTTTACTACAATTTTAATCGTTAAGTGTTAATGTTATCCAATAACCGAAGTGTCCTAAAAGTTTGAGGCTGCCTTCGATCTTCTTATGAACTATATGAGCAACTTTTTCATAGCAGAAATACGGTCGAAAGTTTCTCAATGCCTGCCGACGGACGATCGCTAGTACTAAAACAAATTTTATCTGCCATATGTGGCATTGTTGGTATGGTCTTCGTGGTATTGTACGTTTCTAGTCATAAATTAAGTATTAGGAGGCACACCTGGCGTGAATTTTTTTAGAAATCGAGTTTTCAATATTCCGATGTATAAACTATGCATTTAAAATTTAACCTGCAAAAATAAATGATCCGTTCGCTATCAAATGTTTTGTATATTGATCGTCATGAAAGACCTACCAGTTTTTAATTTTGACAGGCCAAAGGCGGCCATAATTTTGGGTAAAATTCAACTTAATTTAAAAAACCCCGCCAATTTGGTCATTTTCAATTTTTTGCAACCGTAGGACATTGTACGAACAATATTTTTTAATCAAGATATTTTGTTCCTAGGTGCCAACCGCAAACAAGGCCGGAATCACAGCAGCAGGACTTTTTTTCAACGCCGTCGGAGATCACGTGTAACTCGAAAAATCTTCAATTTTTTTTCTAAAATTGTTGTTAATTTTTTTAAATATTTATAAATATACCCTTAAAGTTTTAAAACAATTATCAGAATATTCACATTTGAAATACGGAATAGAGGCATTTGATCCATGTAAATTTTTGATATATTGCACCTATTCTAGCCTTATTAAAAATACTATAACGCAAAAACAGTCATTTTTGGTG
Source organism: Bactrocera oleae (assembly GCF_042242935.1). NCBI lineage: Eukaryota > Metazoa > Arthropoda > Insecta > Diptera > Tephritidae > Bactrocera > Bactrocera oleae. The sequence continues at coordinate 58,513,378 of NC_091540.1, read as the reverse complement.
ATACTATTTCGAAAAAAGGAATAGTAAATACTTTCCACACAACGGTATTTTTACAAACTAGAACAGGTGTAGAAGTTATACCACAAATTGCACTTGAAACGTACCATCGGAATTACATTATAGCTATATACACTTATCAAGCACTCGGCCATTTTCAGACCTCATCCATTTTTAGGTCAAACTCATACCGGTTAAAATCAGATTATGCCTACCTCTAGCTTCCATAAACAGAATATAGAGTTGTCTGGCTTACCAGCTGCCTTATACCATATATTATATATCGACACAAAGAGAGATTTGGTGCTGAAAATATGTGATGTCGTATAATTTTACCAATTCTAGTCCTTATCATATTTCATACCATATGAATATCGGTCCACAAGTGTGATCTAACAAATGAAATTAATACAACGTTTTTAATAAGACAATTTAAAATTCTGTAATAAAACTTGATAAAATACCATATCAGATCGACCCAAGCCCATATATAATATATCTCGGAAAGTAAGAGAGATATTGAAAGTATATAGAGTAGTATCATTTTATAGCAATATTGAGAGGATAGATCATAGTTTTTCGAAATAGTAACTCAATATCCGAGAGTACCTAGCGTTTGAAGATGCATGAACTAACACTATCAACAGCTTCAATTTAATATTTGTGTAGAAATATTTACGAAATTGAGACAAAACGAGCTCTTTAGGTTGTTTCAAAAAATTTTCACGTAAATTATACTTAAATATTTTATATAAATTTTTATACTAAACCTATATATTATATATGCTTTATATTTTTTGCAATCTGATTTGATGCAAAATTTTTTGTAGAAGTGTAAGCTTTTGAAATTGCAAAGCAAAAATTTCACTTATTTAGTTTTTCATTAAAACTTCCACCCATCAACCTAAGTACAGCCCTAATAACCCCATAGGAATCATTGCATTAAAATGGATGTGCATTGTCTGCACTTGCATATCCTACATATAATATTGTTTATACCTATGCCTCTATATATGATATATGCCCGTAGATATGTATGCATTTCGAGTCGTTGTGCATTTCTCTGTCTCGGTCGGTTCAATTTTCAGCAATGCGGTTAGCTTTTTGGTTGACTTTGATAGTCTTTTTTGTGTTTTATAAATTTTTCGGAATTTCGTTTCTGCTTAACCGCCACTTTGGCCACAGCGCTGATGTTTATGTGTTCGTACTTGTATTTCAGCTGGTAACGTTGGCTTCAATTTTATTTTATTTTCATTTCTTTTTCTTTTTTTTGTTTGTTAGATTATATTTTTTTATTGCGAGTATTTTTTCTTCTCCACTTACATTTGCGCATTTTTTATAGTTTATTCGCTTGCTTTTATGGTTGCCGCATTTTATGCTTATTGCGCTACTAGCATTTCTGCTGCAGTGGCTGGGGCTACAGTTGCAGTAGGTTCATGATTTCGTAAAAAATATAATTAGTTGCGCAGAATTATGTATTTTTTGGTTGTAGCGGTAGGAATATTTGTTTTTATGTTCTTGAGTAAGGAGAGAAGATAGGGTTTTCAGACAGTTTAAAGAATTTCTCATAAATAAATTGACCTGTTTTACCAGATATTGCCTTGTCAAATCGACTAACCTCAGATCTCATAAACTTGCTATCAGACTCAAAGAAGCTGGTTTCTTGAATGGCACTAGATTTGCTTAGGAACATGGGCTCCAGTTCTTCAGATTATAAGCACCGTTACGTTTTCTGAACTGCATTCATACCAGCAAAGATGAGCTATTCGAAGCTGGGAGCGGAGATACTTTCTACGTTTGGTTCTAAGGTTCTAAGCTCAGGGGACCATTGTAGCACCTTGCAATTAGACTTTCCTGTCATTACAAGTATTTGACACTATTTACTCCTCTAGCAAGTCATGGATACTTGATTGCATTTAGCCATTTAATGGTAAGCCCGATTTTCTTACGACCAGGCAGTAGCGAACTCTAAACCTGATGAGCTCGACAGAAAAGGCATGGACGTCTCAGTATCACCGGTCTGTAAGCACGAGTACCCAGTTCTCTTGCAGTACAGTATTAAACACCTCGCTTTTACTTGAGCCAATGAATATCCTTCTGGTCCGTGGTGAACTACTAGAGGTCTTGTGGTCTTCTTATTTCAGTTTTTACTGGTAATTTCCCGATTGATACCCAAACAGTTAAGCTAAAGTCGATTATGAAGTTGTCGGGAATGTAATGAAGTTGAATTTTATTGGAACTTATTTCGCAACCATCCCGCATTTACGAGACTAAGACGAACTTCCTTGGCTTTCACTCCTTTCGGAACCGAATTGAACTATTTACTGTATAAATTAACCGTTATATAAAGGTTATATGCAACATTACAGATTTGGTCAGATTTACATTACAAGAGCAATTGTCTATGAGCGTTAGTCTAGCAAAGAATAATGGCATAACAGATTACGCCTTAAAAGTTTGATTCGAGGAAGCCTCTAGACATATTGATTGAGCTCACCCTTGCTGTTTGTTGAGTAAACGTAGTACAATTTATAACCATACTTTTCACCCCTACAAAATTTCTCACATTCATTTTTAGTTCAACAAATTTAAAACATTCGATATCCGATAGGTGGCGCCGGGTAACATATTTTTTTCAAAAGTCTCATTTTTCATTCAATTAAGCATATTAATGACTTAAAAAAAATATTTTATGAAGAACTTTATCTGGATTATGATCGATCAGTTTGTATGGCAGCTATATGTTATAGTGGTCCGAACTGAACAATATGTTTGGAGATTGTTTAATTATCTTGGACAAAAATGCATGCTAAATTTCGTGAAGATACATAGTATTTTTTCAAATAAAACAGTTTTCCATACAAGAAGTAAATTTGGATCGATTTGGATCGTGTGTATGGCAGCTATATCCTACAATGGCCTGGTAGCGGATTCTTGAGGAGAGAAAAACGTGTGCAAAATTGCAGATCGATATTTCAAAAACTGAGGGAATATTTCGCGTAGATCGTACAGACAGACCATTCCGCTATTCTCTTATATATATTACCATATATATGGTATATAGATGGTATATAGACTCTCCGACGTTCTCCGACGGTTTCTTAATATACCCTGTTGAAGGTATTATTATTCAAATGGCAAAAAGTTGGTTTGATTTTCATCTATATGTTGGCAATTTGACTCAAAAAGTGTTGTCGGTATTAAATGACAGCCGTTTTGACAGCCTGTCATTAAGTTTGACATAACGAAAATCTCACATAATAAAGAAACATCTGCTATGTGCGAAAATCTTTAGGGAACATGTGAATTTTAAGTTTTATTCCTCAACATTGAAATATAGCTTTATCTTCTACTGTGAAATTATAATTATGTTTGGGAACTTTGGCTATTAGTATGCCAGAATTATGACAGAAATATGACAGTCAAAATTTTTACTGTAGAATTGATTGCTTTTTGCATTGTTGCTTCTATTACTAGTTTTGAGGTTATATCCATTGGTAAATTTAAAAAAAAAAATTTTTTTTGCATATACATATAACGAATACATAATTATTTGAGAATATTCGCCGAAAATTTGAAGTTGATCTGAACAATTATTTTTGGAGATACGAGCGTTTTTGTAGGAATTTTTTAACTTAATGTAATCGGCTCCCAAACGCGTTTTTTCCATTCACTCTTTTCAGAGTCGGTGAGGAAAATTTCTCTGAAAGAGTTGGACCGATCGACTTGTTGATTTTCACACAACGAAGCAATAAGACTTTTGACAATAATTTCGAAATTTTAGAGTCAAATGTTTGTGTAAATTTTTTCACAAAAAAACATTTTTTGAAAAATTAAAATAAAAAAAATTACAAAAACTAATTTCGACTTACAAGGGGATATAACCGCTTAACATACATACATACTTTATACCTGAAATCCTTAACACTACAATTTTATCGCATGTGTTCAATAAGGCTCTATTGAGCGCCACTGGTTGGTGATATAGATTAATCAGCATCCTGATTACCACTCAACGTCGATTTTTTGATAAAGAAAATTATATCTATAAATAGCCGAAGTGAAGTGGAAATCATAAGAGGCATTGAATCAAAGGTAATATAGTATATTAAATATATATAAGTGTAGAACAAAAAACAGTTATTTACTTCCACGAAAAGTATCTCATGGAGTTCGCTGAACTTGTTGCACCTATGATACTGATTGATTACTAAGAAAATAAAGAAAATTTGTTAAAAAATGCTTCAATTGCGCCTAATAGTTTCAAACGTACTACAAAAAAAGCTTTTATAAACTTAAATATTCACCAAATGTAGACCCTTCTTCACATACACAATTTAAACCAAAAAAAAAATATCTTCAAACGCACAAATTCCAATTATAGCGCAAAAAACATGCTTTACATCCACCAAAATTTTTGCACACATTTTATCAGCTTTCCACGAAATACAGACTTTTTTCAAGTTAAAAATTTAATTGCATACTTTTGGGCGTTTACCCGCAACAGCCACAAAAAACGTCTGCTGACTTGTGCATGCTTAGATATAAGCATATAAAAAATAGATGTGTTAGTCAACACAAATTGTATGCGGCTTAAACGCCTAAAAGCATGCTACATAGATGAGCTTATTCTTGTACAAAATTGAGAAATATAATATGTTGCAATGCGCACAAATTGTTAAATTTATATACCGAAAGGAGCATTTCGTATACAAAATTAGACACAAATACATATGCACATATGTGTATGTATGTATGCATGTAAATTTGCATAGATCAGGGCAACGCCAGCTAACCTTATTATCAATGAGTTTTCCAGCCACTTTTTATTTGTTGTTGTTGTTATTGCTGCTGTTGTATCACGCTCCGCACAAAATCTACGCTACGCGTTTACGTATTCTAACACATTTTTAAAAAACTCGCATATGTGCATGTACATACATATGTATGTATGTATTAGTGAGTGCGCACATGTATGTACCAATAAATATGTATGTGTGTGTCGCAGAATTTTCTACACGCCACATTTATTTACTACGGCAGTCGTGTAATGTTGCGGCCGCACTGCTGTTGCATGCCACGGCACTCATTTAAAGCATGCCACAACCGCCGATGCTGCAACACTTATACACGTGCATTTATCTTTAGCGCGCTGGCTGGCACATATTTAACACTTGCTACGCGACACTACACTACACTATGGTATACATACGCAAACACATAAAAGTGTGTAATTAAATTTGCTTATAGATGCATATGTATGGGTGTGTGTGTGTGTTTTTATCACATGTGCTTATGTGTGCTTCAAGCGCTTCACTACTGCTTTGGTTGCGTATTCGCGGGCGTAACTGACATTTGGCCAGCAAAATATTTACCGTTACATATAGATGTGTGCACTTGCTTCCTTACACACATAGATAGCACTCACACATGTGCAATTTGCGCAAATTCGCGTCTAGTGCGCCGTAATTCGGAGTTCACTTCAAACACTTTTGGGGCAAAAAAAAAATTTTTTTTTGGGCGTAATTTTTGTGCCAGCACTTAACGGCATATTTCACTTTCTTTCACTTCACACACACCACGCTTTCGGTTACATACACACAAATACACGCGCGCTTATACACTTATCGTACGCGCGTAGTATTTGGTTAAGCGCCACTGCGTCCTACCGCACACATTTCACCAATACATACACATATATAGGTATGTATGTGTGTTATTTTTTAGAATTGCAAAGCACATGCTACACGAAAGTGCAACGCTTGGGCGCTTTTCACTAAATTTTGCAATTTTCCAATTTTTTGTTGTTGTTGGTTTTTTTTTTATTATATTTTTGAAATTGTTTTTTTCTTTGTTGTTGTTGGTTTTTACTTAATATTTATTAATTGCCTTGTTGTTGCTGTTTTTCACTTGTTTAATTTTCTTTTTATTTTCTTTATTGTGGTTTGTTTACTAAATTTTTATTAATTTAATTGTTGTTGTTTTGACACTTATTTTTACTTTTTTACTTGTTTTTGTTGTTAGTTATTTTTATTTTTTCTCCGTGTTGCTGTTGTTGTTGTTTTGACACTCTTTTCACTTATTTACTTGTTGTTGTTGATTTCACCCTTTTTTTATTATCTTCGCTTTTGTTGTTTTTGTTTTTTCACTGTGTCGTTGCTCTTTTTTTTTTGTATTCCTTTTTATGTCATCTCCAAAAAAAAAAACAGTTGCTTACAATATTTTCAATTTCACCGTCGCGATAAACAAACGCTGCGTATGCTCCAACCAAATCAACTGAATCATCCTGCGAAGCTTTTCGCTTACAGCAGCCAGCAAATTTACGAATTCCACTTTCGGCAGCACATTTATCAGTTGCGCTTACAAATTCATTCGCTGCCAAGTGTAGATATGCTTACATGTGTGTGTGTGTGTGTGTATACTGCTAGGATACCGTTATGTGTTGTCGCTATTATTGTTGCCTCTGCTTTGTCTAGTTCTTCTGCTTTATCAACTTCTTTGTTTATCACTCTTTTGTGCCTGTTCTTCCGGCGACATTCGTGCCAAGCTTGTCAGTTGGATGCCGTTAGCTTTCTATACATACACATACAATCACACATACATACATACTCTCATACTTAATCACCCACTCGGGCGATTGAGCGGTGTGGCTGGTGCACGCCTATCGCAGCATCCATTCACCTACTTCTTGTTGTTGTTAGTTTTGTTTTCATTTTGCCGTGCTTTCACACAACTGTCAAAAGTCGGTTAACCGATGGGTGTGTTCTAAAAAGCGCAAACAGGTCGAGAGCAATCACAAGCACACCACTGAGATGTACCGTTATGTATGTATATTCGTTGTTTGTGCGCTCGCTCATTCGCTCTTTCGTGTTGCTGTGTGTGTAAAAGAGTCTCTCTAACAAAAAGGTTCCTCATTGTTGTTGTTGTTTTTTGATAGCTTTCAATTTAACTACGATAGCGTTAAATGTCTCAAAAATCACAGAGATATTTTAAGCTAGCTTGGTCCTCTCCTTAAACGAATCTAATACTTAAAAGAATTTTTGTCTAAGCTTCTTCGTGATTCTACCAGTTGTGTCTTTCATGTTGCGCTGACATCCTGTACTTTCCGATTTCAAAGAAGCCTGAAACATTTTCGAGCGCTCAGTATTATTTGGTGCGAGGATATCCCAGTTAGAAACAGCATTTGTATCAAGACTGTAGATAGCCGAGGCACAGAAAGTATATTTAGTATTAAGATTCCCAATTTTTTTGTTTCTGTTTTTCTTTTCAAACAAGACAGCTCGACACAATTGAAGAGAGCGATTGCCGAAAAGCGCACGCAATTCGCGACTAAATACGTGGCAATAATTTAACTGTTAACTATTGGTTTGGGCCAAGATGAATATAGTGGTGTGAAATTGCTTCTTCGGACCTTCACTAAGGCTCCCTATCTCTCTCTAATTCTTATTTGGTCTATTTGTAGCAGTCAAGTCATAAAGTTGTCATACTGACAGTCCCTCAGTGTTTGAGATATCGAACTGAAATTTCGCACACGTCATTTTCTCTTCAAGAAGCTGCTCGTTTGTTGAAATCGCCGATATTGAATCACCATAGGTTATAGCTACCACACAAACTCTACAATCAAAATCAAGTTCTTATATGGAAAGCGTTTTATCTGACAAGATATCTTCACGAAATTCGGCATAGTATATTGTTCAAGGCAACGTTACAACTTCCGAAAATATTGTCAAATATCGGACAACTATACATGTAGCTGCCATACAAACTGACCGAATAAAAACAAAATAAAGATGTTTTAATTACCTTTTATGCTTTAAGAAATGCATCTGTGAACGGTATTATAGCTTCGGTGAAACTTAAGTTAACGTTGTTTTATTTTTTATTTTTAAGATATTTTGTTGTATTTTATTTATTTTTTATTTTCCTAAATTTTTTTTACATCTTTTATTTTATTATTATTTTATTTTATTTTTTTATTTTATTTTATTTTTTTTTTTTTTATATCATTATTTATTTATTTGTTTTTTATTTTAAATTTTTTATTTTATTTTTTTATATTATTTTTTATTTATTAATTTTTATATATTTATTTATTTTATATTTTATTTATTTTATTTTTTTATATTATTACTTTTTTTTTATTTTATATTCTTTATTTTATTTTATTTTTTATTTTATTTTATTTTTTTTATTTTTTTATTTTTTATATTATTTTATTTATTTTTTATTTCTTTATATTATGTTTTATTTTTTTTTTATACTTATTTTTAATTTATATATTTTATTTCATTTATTTTATTTTATTTTTTTATATTATTTTTTATTTATTTTTTTTATTTATTTTATATTTTTTATTTTATTTTATTTTTTTTATTTATAATAATTTTTCTTTACATTTTATATTTTAAATGCATATATTTAATATTATTAATTTAAAGTAAGCCTTATTTGACTAAATAAACAAGATGTTTTAATTTTTGTTTATATTTTTATTTAAGTATTATACTTTTTAATTATATACGAGACATAGTTTTTTATAACTTCATTTTATTTTTGTTATTTTATTTTTTTCGTTTATTTAGTTTATTTTATTTTTTTATATTACTATAATTTTTTTTTATATTATTTGATCTGTTTTATTTAATTTTTTTATTTTATTTTATTTTTTTTTCTATTTTTTATTTTATTTATTTCTTTTTATATTATTTTTTATTTATTTATTTTTATTTTATATTTTTTATTTACCTTTTTTATTTCATTGTAGATTTTTTATTTTATTTTATTTATTTTATTTATAATAATTTTTTTTCAATTTTATATTTTAAATATATTTAATATTATTAAATTAAAGTAAGGCTTATTTGACAAAATAAACAAGATGTTTTAATTTTTGTTTATATTTTTATTTATATTTTTATTTAAGTATTATATTTTTTAATTATATACGAGTACATAGTTTTTTATAACTTCAATTTATTTTTTTCATATTTTTGTAAAATTTAATTATTATTAAATTTAAATTTTTATTATTTATAATTCATCGCAATTATTTAAAGCGATAATAATAACAAGTTCTAGATTTATTGCTCTCACTTTTTTTTTATTCTTTTACGTTGTGGCTTCTGTAATCCTCTTTGATTAAAAGTTGTTTACTTTTTTTTTTGTTTTTGCTTTTAATTTCATTTTACGCTAATTTAGTTGACGATTTTCTCATTTTCTCTTGCTTTTTAAAATGTTACCCTCTGAGCGCAACCTCGGTCTGTTCTCACTCTCTCCATACGCTCTGCTGCAACTTTTGCATCTTTACAAACTTTGGCAATAAAAACCAAAAACAAATGTCAAAGCTTTCGACACCCAACGCACACTATCGCTAGGGACCAGTCACGCGATGTAGGGGAAAGCTTTTCTCCCAATTACCATCACCAAAGGTCAGCGTCGAGCATTCGCGTTAGCTTTCACACGCAATAAACGCAACAAACTACTTATTAACAACAACAACAACAACATAAGCACACAAAAACTATCGTCTTAATTCGGGCTACAACTCATGTTTCCTTGAACATATGTATGTATATTTGTATGTATGCGTGTACTTATATATCTAAGTAAACAACAAAGAATGCTGTGTGTGTGTGTGTATGTGAGTATATATGTAACATAAAACATATATGGTACATACATACATATATAGCTAATTTTCCGCTATATTCTCTCACTGTCGCCACAATGTCTTCCGTTTTTGTTTTGATTTACCAGCAGCTATTGTCTTCGGCAACTCATGCCCGGCTTACTTTGCGCCTCCCATCAGCGTCGGAACGACTGGTGCGGCGTGGCGTGGCATAGCGCGTCGTCACAACAAATCAGTGTGATTACGACAAAAGCAGCGCCATCAAAGCGCGTTGATTGAAATTTAAATATTCATGCCGGCAAAGGTCTGTCTGGCTGCCGAAATTGTAGGCGTGAGTGTGTGCGACTACAGATACATATATGTATGTGTACGAGTATGTATGTATAGCTGTACCATACAAGTATATACCGCTTGTAATGACTGTCTGTTGCTGCTTTGTTAAACTAATTAACACAATTACTTTCGGCGATGAAATTCTGTTCAATTTGAATTAGCTACAATTACCACTCCTCTCCAACAGGCAACGGCAGGAAGGTTTCATCAAACAGACACACACACATAAAACTTCACAACTTGTTTGTTAGCAATGACATCTAAATATGAAAATTAGTAACGGAATTAATTTTCAATTCAATTTGTTTGTCGAACATCACAACAACAACAACAACAACTATCGCTGAATCTCAAAATGCGAATGCGCGAGTGTTGATGTACATATGTAAGTCTGTATGTATTTATTTGAACAGCAACAGGATGCAGCCGGCAACACAGGCGCACACACACACATATAATACATATATGTATCTTTAAATAAGTATATATATAGATATATATAAATATATATACAAATGTAAATGCACAATTAGCTCTCATGCTTAATTTGCGCTAATTTTTGTTGACAAATTTAACGTGTTTTGGGTACTCAAACATGCCAACATAGCGTATACGTAACAATCCAGTATGAATGTGGACATTGTAAATTAATTATACGCAGTGGCGTACACAATGCAGGTAAGCGCATAAATAAATGTAAAATATATATATATATATGTATGAGTATAATTGTTTGTACATATATATTTATATTCGCTTAATTGTAAATATTCAAATGTAAATACAATTATAAACGTCAGCAGAGCGACGGAAACCATTAAATTGCGTAGTATATGGGAGCTCAGAGTATACTTGTAGATAGATTTTTGGATCAATAAATTTGAAAGTTTTCTCAGAAAGACTTCTGTAAATTTCACTTTTTTTCGGCCTTCTAACTGTATATAACCCCTTAAAAAGCTATATCTCAGGAACCAATTGTCCGACAGTTCTAAAATTCATAAATCTGTATTTTGGAGGTTAATTCTCACTATAAAACACTTGAAGGCAAAATCGATACGAAATTTTCTAACTGCCTGGCCTTCGGTCTGCCCGATCTCTACAATAAATCTTAATATTTAATAAATCTACCCTATTCCTATACTCAGAACAAGCTATAGAAAGTTTGCCACGAAGTTTGTAACACCCAGAAGAAAACGTCGTAGACCCCATAGTACAGCTGTAGATAAACAATCAGCGTGTCGAGCCGTGTCAATTTGGACAAGTCTGTTTGTCTGTATAAACATGAACTTGTCCATCAGTTTTCGAGATATCAATCTGAAATTTGGCACACTTGCATTTCTCCTCAAGAAAAAGCTGCTCATTTGTCCGCCAATATCGGACAGCATATAACTGCCATAAAAACTGAACGATCGGAAAACTTTAACATTTGACGAGATATCTGCACAAAATTTCCCATGGATTATTATCTGAAAATCAAGTTTCTGCAAAGAAAATTTTGTATACGGACTAAGCTGACATGATCGGTAAGCTTGAACAACGACTATATACTACAGTAATATGATCAACAATGCGACAGTAACAACGAACAATTTGTTGGAAGATAGTTGCGTTGCCTTGGTCCATGCCAAATCGTGTGAAGATATCTTTTAAAATGAAAACATTTTATATACGGAGACTTGATCAAAACAATTTACAAAGTGGTCATACCCGATTGTAAACAAAAATTGTTGATTTGGCTAAATGTAAACAAAGGTTGTGGACTTGGCTAAATGTAAACAGATGGGTCATTGACCTCATATAATGTAAACAAAGGGTCTATGACCTCATAAAATGTAAACAAAAGAGTCATTGACGTCATAACTTAAACAAAGAGGTCATTGACCCCATAAAATGTAAACAAAGGTTGTTGACTTGGCTAAATGTAAACAACGGTTATGGACTTGGCTAAATGTAAACAGATGGGTCATTGACCTCATAAAATGTAAACAAAGATTGTTGACTTGGCTAGACGCATCTAACACCCAGTTCCCTATGGTCCGACCCCGCCGAAACAACTCGTTTCCTGGGCATCCCGTTAGATGACGTCGACGACAACTTAACTATAACTTATGACCCAAGCGGGGACTAGGTAACCGTTACAACAACAACAACTTGATTAAATGTAAAAAAAGGTTGTGAACTTAGCTAAATGTAAACAAAAGGGTCATTGACCTCATAAAAAAATGTTAACATAGGGATTAATAAACATATAATGTAAACAAAGGGGGTCGTTGACCCCATATAATGTAAACAAAAGTGTAACAGACCCCTTCAAGTATAATCCAAGTTGCACACGTTTTTTTTTAAAGACATTTATCATTTCTCGGAGCCGCCGATATCGGACTACTATTAGATATAGCTACAATGCCAAGTGATAGGTCAAAATCAAGTTTTTGAATGGAAAACTTCATCATCACTAAATTTGGTATAAATTATTAATCAAGGCAACACTACAACCTGCGAATGTATTGTTCAGATCGGACTATTATAGCATATAGTTGTCATACAAACTGATCGATAAATGACAAGATAAAGATTTTTTATACCCTCTTATGCTATAAGATATGCTCATGTGAAAGTTCAAATTTTTTCTATTTTTTTTTTTTTGTTCTCTGAAAATTCAGTATATGAATGGTAACGATATTGCATTTACATTTGAAAATGATGTATTTGAGGAAATAGTTATATAATTTACAAATTGATTACTGCCAAAAAGGCCTTACAAAAATTAGTTAATAATATTCAGACACTACGAATATATATATTACTACATTTATACGACGCCGAGTAGTAAGCAGTCGGCAAAGTAAAGAAAAACAGAATAAACAAAATTTAAAGGCTACCGATTTTAGCGGATCTACTGCTAAAAAAAAAAGAGGCAACATAACCTCAACTTATTACCACAGCTTTGCTAACAATTAAATAGTAAATTAAACTTACCAATCTTAATTAATAGTTGTGATTAAAATAAATTGGTATATATCTTGAAATGAACTGATGAATTAAAATTTGTATGAGTATATTTGAATAGCTTGATTTATACTTGATTGGATTGAAGAAAACTGTTGATACTTTGAATTGCATGTGGCTTTTAAAGCTATAAATAAATAAGGAAATAAACTATAGTTCGATTTGATGATGGCGGTGATGTAACATATGACACTAATTAAATAAATTTTATTTAAATGAAAAATAATGGTATTAAAGCCTCACCTTAGCACATTTGGTGTCTGTAGAAATACTTAAAAGTAGCTATGTTATTCTTTAAATTAGTTTATTGACTAATCTTAATATTGTTGTATCGTTTAGTGAACTTAGAACCGACTTTCAATAACGATTACAATTGCAGTCGAAGCCGTTTAAAATATGTATTAAAAAAAAAAAAAAACATTTCGTTGAAAATGATTATTGTTTAAACATTAAACTCGGGCGTACGAGCAGTTAGCTCAATTATGCGGTTGCTACAAATCACTCTCGGTCACTACATCGTGTGATAGATGTTCGAAGTTGTGTGCCAATAATTGGGTCACAATACAATCAGAACATTGATTCAAATATCTATAACAAGTATTGCAACGCCAATGTAAACGTGAAATGGCGCTTACACAACATGTTTCACACATGGCAGCTAGTGGATCTGGATTATATCCTTCAGGTGTTTTCAATTTCTCATCCTTAATAATTGTCAAAATTTTTATCACACGTTCACGATCGTCATCGTTTTGCACCTCAATACCGTTCGCAATCGCATCTTTCAGTAGCGTTTCCGTTGAAACCTTACGAGTATCTGTTGGCAATGACGAACTCGACGTTTGTAAATCACCCATTAAGAAGTCATCTTCTGGCATGTGTACAGGCACGTTAAAGGCTGGGAAGAAAGTAGTCGGGCGAAAGAAGTGCTTCGCTTTCGATTGTCCACCGCGCCGATTTTTTGGCCGACGTCCCGGTATGGGTAAACCAGCATCGTGTAATTTTTGAAAATATTTCTGCACACGACTACACACTTGTTGTGGTGTACGATTACCCAAAGCTTTGGCAATTTTTACATAACGACGACTTTCGATCGCTTCAGCGGGATATTCGATAAGCAACTCTTCGAGTCGACGTTGCTCTTCGCACGACCACAACTGTGGAAAAAATGTTAGTTATGTTTTAAAACTTTATATAAGTAGACATACAATATAACTAACCTGATTAAATGTCTCGGGCTTAGACTCGTCTACAACGCGTCCACGCACTGTTGCCGGTTTTGTATCAGAATCAGGTTCTTCTTTAATGTTGATGTCCACAGGCGGTAGCAAGTCCAAATTGGTAGTGATTTCTGGCAACTGTGTAAAAGAAATGGCAATGGAATTCAATATCATATTTAATATAAATCAATCGGTTTAAGACTTACCTTTTCAATAGTCATATAGTTGGGCGCTATAATTTCCTCATTATTTCGCAGTTTTTGCAGCAGTAACTCTGGGTCATTTAAATAACGCTGCTTTGCCAACTCTAATTCCTCTAACTGCAATATTTATGTGTTAATATGTTGTTAATGTGATATGTAATGTAATGGTTGCTACCTGTTTATGCACACGCATTCTTTGCACCTCCAGTACGGCTATAGTGCGCAGCATATTTGTGTAATCCGCATTACCACGTAAAGCTAGATGATCACTTTCAAAATAGAACGTATTATCCTCTTCACAACTATCACTCTCGTTCATTCTAAAATTCAAATTTTGCGAATATCAACAAAAATTTACTTTTATAAAAATGATATGCAACTTTATAACTTCAGGGCGCCAGAGCGTTAACAACGAATCAGCTGTATACAAATACTGTGCAATAATTGACCATTGTAGATCGTATTCTAATATCGTAACTCTGGTAGCACCACACGTAGGCCCATTCACATATAATTTCCCCACTAAAAATGGCGACTACTGCCAGAGAACGTATATACGTTCTCTGCTGTGTCCGCTGCACAATCCGGCAGCCCTTATATAGTAAATTCAGCGAACGTATATTAAATATATATTATAATATACGTTCTCTGGTAAATTCTTAACAAAAGTTCACTACTAGAACATTCTGGCAACAACGAATTCGCGGTTTCGTTGCTTCTGGCAGCTTATTGTCGATTCTGATTTGTTCTGGTATTCGTGTACGCCACAATAAAATCATGGATAAGCAATGACATCATTGCATAAGAAAAACTTTTTGTTGAAATTTGTTTTATAATTTTGTGAACCCCGTATTTACTTCATTTATTTATTCGTTCCAACTATTATATAGGATTGTTTTGAATACATTGCATTCAATTTAGTTCGAGCTGCCGTCGAAATTTCTATACATTTACATTGTAATATGTCTTCCAAAAATGTTATTGACATGCAGCAAGAGTTTGCTAACAAAAATGGTAAATATAATTTCTGAAAACTACTTTATACAAGTAAAACGTTTTAGTAATTTACACACATATTGGTGTTAACAAAAAGTGCGTCGATCCCACTTGCCTGTGTCTACAATCCTTATTTTAGTGGTTGATAAAGATGTCATAGATATTTTAAATTGCGAAGAATTCAAATGTCATAATGTCATCACCGAGCCTAGAAAAATCGGTGAGTCACATGCAACTATTTACAAGAATGATGGAGATAGTGATAGAGATTTTCCTTCATTCTGAAATACTTGATTAACACTATTGCTATAAATAAATTGATATATTCTAGCCGATGTCGATAGCAGAACTTTTACAGACGAAAATGGCAACATATATTTTGATTGGGAGTCATACAAGAATAAAAATACGTTGGAATGTGGTATTATGGTTGCGCCATTGAACGGTTATTACGAATTTGATGAAGCTGGAAATGTAAAACTAGAATTTAGCGAAACCCCAACCGCTTCTAAACCCAGTGATGTAGTAAGACCTACGATTCGCGAGGTACAAGATTTTGCAATGAACGGTAAATTTTTTATTATAACATATATTTTTTTTTTGTTTAATTTTTATTCTTAATGTATTATATGATCTTTAAAGCTAGTGGCAGTTCACAAACAATATATGTATTGGTCACAAATTCGAATAACTTGGAAGTAGCTGAAAATTCGCGAGACTTTAGTTATCATCCTGTGATGCGTTCCGGTATATGTACATATATATATATATACTTATTTGGATATGAATTTATATATTGTAATATTTTTTATCAAACACTTTGCAGAACGAAATGGAACATTTGTAGACGAAGATGGTAACATTTACAAAAATTGGGAGGCTTACAAGAGTGAGAACAAATTGAATGCTGGTATTTTAGTCGCCCCCACAAATGGACATTACAGCATAGCTGAAAATGGGCAAGTCAATCTTGAAGCTTGGAAAACGGCAGCTATAAATAAGCCAAACATAAATATCAGCCGGCAATCTAGCTATAACGACAGCAACAGCCGTCAATCGGTTACGATTCATGAATACCATTGTAATATGGCGCGAAAAAGTAATTAAATGAATAACGAATCAAATTATAGCCAATAATTGCTATTTATGTATATCGTTGTTATGGCAGGTAGTGAAATCGTTAATAATAGTAGCTGGATTTATGTGCTAGTCACAAAAATAACTAACAAGCATGATGCCATAAATTCAAAAGAGTTTACAACTCATAAAGTGCTAAGGAGACAAAATGCTACAAGTACGAGTAAAATAAGCCACCAATGTGTTTTTAATTGTATAAAACTGTTAAAACTTCTCTTTACAGCTGAAGATTACGTTTTCATAGACGAAAAAAATAACAAGTATTTATGTTGGGAATTATATATGACGGAAAATAATTTACCAGAAGGCATTATGGTTGCTCCTCTAAATGGTATTTACAGCTTGAATGAGGAAGGAAATGTTGACTTAGAGATATGTTTTACGCCGGCTTGCATGCCAAGGTCAACAGAAAAATCAAATGATATTCACTTGAGCAACATACAACAATATGCCGCATTAATAAGTAATGAAGAGGATTACCAGGAGAAGTACTGTCACGCCAACGACCTCCACACGGAATGGTGCAGCACGGACTGCAACCCACGGGGTGAGTCTCTCCTTCAATTCATAGTTAGTAAGAACTTAAGCATTTCAAATGTGGGGTGCGAACCCACTTTTGTAACTAGTGTCAGAAGAGATGTGCTTGATATCACTCTTGGTCACGAACTTCTGACAGGGCTAACCTGGCAATGGAGAGTATCATCGGAACTCTCCATGTCAGATCACCCTATCATAAGATTCGCACTGGGGGTAGATGTCATGATACTCCCTCCCAGACATATCCCTAGAAACACAGACTGTGCCACCTTCAGGAATACGCTTGAAATACATGTCAGTAGGAGGGGGCAGCTGGACAGCAGTGTAACGGCTTCTGGACTGGAAAGCAGATTGTCTGCGTTAAACCAGTCCATTATAAAAGCATATCACAGCTGCTGTCCCTTAAAGACAAAAGACAATAACAGTCCTTGGCCGGATAAAATCCGGGTCAATTCCGGTAAGGAGAATCGGCTGTTGTGGAAATTGCTGGACCCCAGTGCCTATAGTTGACTTTTTACCGAAAATATCGGTCAATGTGTAAGATATATAATTGAAATTTATATAATAAAATAAATAAATTAAACTCTCGATAATAGTATGTTTTTGTGTCAAAAATGGGTTGAATTGGATTAATACTTCCTTTAATAAAAATTTTGCCAACACATGAAGTAATTGCCCGGACTTTGATCTTTTCAAGTTACGAGAGCATAAAATGTTCGGTTACACCCGAACTTAGAACTTCCTTACTTGTTTTAAATTTCTATCTTATTTACACGTTTAACAATTAAATGAAATATATTATATTTTACTGCGATGTTCGCAGTATTGAAATATTAAGCAGTATGCAATAGCTCTGTTAAAAAAGCGGGCTAAATGATCTTACTTTCGTTAACGATAACAATGATTTGCAATTTGAATAATTGTAAATTGATTGAACATAATCATTTATATATAATATGTATGTTACATAAGTATTTTATGACTTAAATATTGTAATTGTAAAATTAACTAATATTTATTTCTGTCAGTTAAATCGGAAGGTGAAGGTAAAATACCAGTCAAATCGATACAAGACGGTATAGTGGTTGAGTCACTTAATAGCAATTACACACTGGATGAAAAGGACAATGTAAATTCATACATTCATCAAATTCAACAGCTGACGTCAAAAACAGAAAAAAAAGAAAAGAAACCGCGAACAATTCGGGAAGTGCAGCAAGATTTTGCAAACAACAGCGGTTTCAAGAAAGAAATCATTTGGGATTTGTGAGTTAATATATATGTACATATACATACATACGACTTATTCTAGTATAAAGTTTTTTCTTGTTTATTCTTACAATTAATAATTTTTCTTCAATATTTATTGTCATCATACAGGTACACTGTAGAACAAAGTAAAATGTTGAAGGACAAATTAAAGAATCTAATTCCTGATCAAAATAAAGGAAATAGAAAAATAGTGGAAATGCGAAAAACTATATTTGACAACGTTTGGGCACAAAGTGAGTATGCAAACTATCAATAAAGTTCGCTACGTTTATCTAACTAATAAATACATATAACTTGTTCAACAGGAAAATACACTAACCGAAATTCTTTGAGTGCAATTATTTATGTGTTTGTGACCGATTGTGATATTAAAAGACTCGCTATGGACGCTAAAAAATTCTCTTGTCATCCCGTTTTTAGAACACGAAAATGTACAAGTACGTGTCCTTGTGAATTATCTCCGTTTATGTACATACATACATAGTTTACTTGACACATGAATATACATACATATATACAAATATATATATTTTTATTTCGCAGCTGCTGGCGATAGTTCGCATTGTTGCATGATATTCATTGATGAACTGGGGCGTGTTTATAAAAATTGGAAAGCATATTTGGCTAATAATGAACTACCGAGTGGCTGGATGGTTGCACCGCGTAACGGTATTTATACAACTGATAATGACGGACATGTACAATTGGAGGTGCATATTACACCGAATGGTAGCGACGCTAAAAAAGCACTGCATTTCGCAGACACAGCGACAGCTGTAGCCGGATTTGGTGCGGCTACAATCCCATTAGCAGCAATGATGATCACAATGGCACCGGCTGTAATAGTTGGTGCTGGTACTGTTTGTGTTACCACAGCGGTATACTCAGCCATACGCTCAGCATTCAATTTACTAGATCGTAAAAATCATCAACAGTCCATCGCGTTCGATAACGCGCAAGCGAGAAATGCTTGGATAGGTGTTGGAGCTGGTGTTGTTGGTGTAGGTGCATCGCGTGCTACGAATGTTATGACAAAAGCCGCTGCTGCCGGAAAGGAGATATCGTTGGTAAGTAAAAATTGTAATTTTTTATGTCCATTTGACCGCGAAAAAAAAATCAGCTACAACAATAACAACCCTAAACGCGAAAAAGAAGTATTTAGTTTAGTTTTTGAGTTATCGATCTGAAATTTTGCACACGATATCAGTCCACTCTAGCATATAGCCGCCATACAAACTAAGCTGTAGTTAAGCCGAAGTAAACGGTTTTCTTGTTTTTTCATAAAATGCGGCACTAATATGCTTTATTTCTAGGTTACCGAAATAATTGTCAACGGTATGAACATTTCATCCATTGTATTATCCGGAACCGGAGTAGCAAATGGAATTCTAGATCTAATAATTGTAAGTTAAAAATATATATTACATACCATTATTAGTTAAAATCTCATATCATATTTTTTCATACATTTTCTTTATTTTTTTTTTTAGAAAGTTTGCGATGATGAGGAAGTGACAAATTTGGAACTATTGCAATTGGCCTCCTCTTTGGTACTCTTCACACATTCTGTATCGAATTTTCGTATGGCATCAACACTAGTAAATGACACACATAACACCACAATACAGGACTACCGAAAGTCCTTAAGTAATCGCCAAAGAAAAATATTTGATAAAATGTCAAAGGAAACAGTTCGTATCAAAGGCGCACAACAAGGAAAAATAGATATTATACGTGGCGCTAATGATATGCCCAGCAAACAATATCTAAATGATCTCTACAAAATTAACAAGAAATTAAATGAAGCTAAGGTGCGACCTGCATTCGGTGCAGGTGGGGAAGGAGTCGTGCTCAATAATGATGTGGCAGTTAATACCAACGACTTACGCAATAATCTTCAACATAATCGTGGTCCTAATGTGCTAAATACGGTTAACAAACCAATACCTACAGCACATGCTGAAGTAAATGAGGTTAACAATGCCAAATTGCTGTTCTCAAATGTAAACAATAATAGCCAATCGACACAACCAAGCGCGCTCGAAATCGGCATGAGTAAGATTTTGCTTCCGAATAATGTCTTAATTTTATTAAGCAAATATGGTTCGCGAATTTATGAGATTATATCTAATCCTGGCAGCTTTGATGACATAATAACTACCATGGCTAATCATTTTTCAGGGGAAACATTTGATTTCCTAATGAAAGTGGCACAAGAATTTGTTGAAACAAAATTAGAAAGGATAAGGAATACAATACAAGTTTTTATACCCGCCGAGAATATACTTTATCGCATTTATTTGTACGTTATAGACGAATGTAAAGCACAAACATTTAAATACTTATATACCATAAGAGAACAAATATTGAGCGCTTTAAGTGAGTACTATTATTCACTTAATCCGAAAAGTTATTTAATACCGCGCGAATGTAATATTTGTGGCGGTTTTTATTCAATATGCAATTTATAAATTGGCGTTGGTAAAACGCACAACGAAATCTAAATACCATTGAGGCCTTAATATCAAGCACTTTAATGTTGCAACTATTTACTAAATAATATGTTTATATAAAATTGTACTCTACACTTACAAGCATGTATATTATACAAATAAAATTTATTCTGAGTACGTAAAAAATTGGTATTTAAATATTGCGGTTGCTAGATTAGGGCTTATGGTTTGCTTTTGTCATGTCCTATAAGATCGCAAATTTTTATACTTTATTTATGTGGGCTTACCGCACCATTCAGTAACGTAGGAAGGGCTCTTGTGTGTAATTTTATGTTCATCTTCTCTTAACAGTTAATGCCGAAAAACGGCTCTGTGGATACTGAGTTTAATATTCATTTTCTCATAGCAGATACTGTCGCTGATATTTCCAAAGACAATAAATTCTCTTAGATCCATAAGGGCAGCTACGCAAACTTATATTGCAGTCACATTAGAAGCATCCACATTGATGGCCAATACATGTTACCATTAAGTGCAGCACTAGGAAGAGAATTTTTATATTTTAAAGCCTGTTACTCTAGGTATATTTTACATAAAGTCGTTTCACCGTTATTCAAATATGATAACACTATGTATTTAATTAATCATGGATTACACCGAACAAATAAGAAACAAAATTTTTTTAAATTCTGAAGTGGAAAATTTTGAATTGTCACACAGTCATCTTGGCGGTGATTTTAATGCGGTGTTGCCACTTTATTTACGATATATACAAAAATCACTGCTAAAACCTTGCGCTGAATACGAATTTCCAGCGTGGCATCTATAACTGAAACGCGGTACCGCCTTATTACCGGAACTGCATTGCCAATTGTTAAGTTATGCCAAAGATTTCCGTCTGCTTCGTCAGTTTCGCGATTGTAAGCCGACGGAAACGCGTAAAATGCTTCCGCGAGTGTAATTTTAATTTTAATTAAATAAAAGGTCTATATTAAAGTGTATAGTATATACATATATATAGAAGTGTAAGTGTTTTGAATATTACGTGTGTTAATAATATATCGAATTATGAGTAACTGGCTGCTATTTTGAGGTAAGCTTTTAACTATGCACTTTACTTGAATATATAAATTTATATATACGTGTACATACATATGTATGTAGAATATGCCAACAATTTACCAACAATAGTGAGAAAGAAATTGCTAGGTGTTAATTTTCACCCTTCAACAGAGAGCGTATAATATATTATATAATACGTTCCCTGCTTCATCTTCCACGGAATTTATTAAAAGTATGAATACATATAATATATATACATATATACGCTTAGTTGCAATATGGGTTTACATTTACCAGGTGTACCGGTATGGAAAATTGTTGTGAAAATGAAATAGTAATTTTGAAAGGGAAAGTAAAAAAAATTGTATTCAAAGTATTGACCATTGCTTTTTACACATTTTGACCACCTTTCTGGCAATTTGTGGATACCATGCCAATAGAAATGTTCGTTTTTTGAATCAAACAAATCAGACACCCAATTTTCGACTTCTGCGAAAGAATCGAATTCCTTTATAATTTACTAAAATTTAACAATTGCCAAGTTTAAAGGGTAATTTAATTAACAAATGACCATTGGAAAGCAGCCAACGACTTTATATGAAGTTTAGAGAGAACAAGCTATTTACTCCAATATTATTTTTCAATAAAAATGTGTTTTTGCAGCAGCATAAAATCTGTTCCTCAGTATTATTGGAAAATACTGTTGATGTGACAATTATTCGCAGAATTTATTCGGTTTTGGTTCCCATATGCACCTAAAAATTCAGATTCCAATCATCGGATTGGAACAGTTACAAATAAAATCCTTTAAAAACAACATATCTTGGTATTTAAAAATCAGTTTTCTAAAACTGAATTTAGATTTGAGAAGATTCTTTGTATTTATGAATTAAAAACTGTAGATGCTGTTTGTTTCGGTAGCGCCTATTGTTTGTAGATGGAAAGAATTGTTAATAGACATTCATTAGCAGCTCTTCTAGTCACTTCTCATGTAAGTCCATTTGAATATATTTAAAAAATT
Organism: Bactrocera oleae; assembly: GCF_042242935.1. Taxonomy (NCBI): domain Eukaryota; kingdom Metazoa; phylum Arthropoda; class Insecta; order Diptera; family Tephritidae; genus Bactrocera; species Bactrocera oleae. The sequence continues at coordinate 58,490,510 of NC_091540.1, read as the reverse complement.
ATATCGTTCCAACTCAAGTGGCACGATAAATTAAGTTTTAACATTACAAGTTCTAATAACAATAATGAAATAACTTATCCAAAGTAGATGTTGTTGTTCTGATACCGAATAATAAACCCGCTTTGTTCAATATTAAATTACTTTTATTAATTTAACAATTATATTAGTAAACGAATGATGAAAGCACAATTTTTTATACTTTCTCAACATTTTCTGCGTCTTTCGCCTCACCTTCACTCTTAACTTTTTTAGCATTCACCGCCGACTCAGACGCTATTTTATCAGCTAGTTCTGCTAATTTTTCACGTTTGTAATCCTTTCGCGCTTCATCTAATAAAACATTATGTATTAAATTACGATTGTTTATATAATCAGGCAATAACGATGGGTATGGATTGCCACGCAATTCCAGCACCGATTTTCTATAATACATGCCGGGGTAATCACGAGGTGCTTTGTACATGCGGGTATACGATACATTACAGTTCTCCAACCGTGGCACTAGTACTTTGAAAAGTTTATGCACCAATTGTTTTTCGAGCAACCAATAATCCGCCAATTCCATTGTGGCTTTATGACGATCGCCATAACGTATCGCATTGGAAATTAGCTGCAATTGTAAAATAACAAATAATTATATTAACACTTTGCTGTGTTATAATTTACTAACCAATTCAGCATAGCCGCGCGCTTCATCAGCTCTATTGTAGTATAATTCTATGCGCTCATGCTTCACTAGCGCCGTCACTGTTTTGCGTAGTTTCAATAAACGACCCTCCGGACCATCTGGATTACGTAGATTGCGATGTGGTTTAACAGCAATACGCAATTGCGACATCAGTTTACTAACGTCGGCTTGATTCATTTTAAAGTTACTCTTATTTCATAAATTATTTAAGAAAGTTGTGTGAAAATATTAAATGCCGCAATTAGAGTTAGATTTTTACGTAAATAGTGCAATGCGTTGCTGCACGAGTGGGTTGTCAAATCACAAACAGCTGTTTGCTGTCAAACGAAGGTAGTAGATTGAAATATTGAAATAGTAAGGTGTTTAAGAATACTAATAGAATTGCATCTACTATTAACAATTTGGAGAAATTAATAAAATTAAATTCGTTTCAAATTTAAAAAAGTGGAATGAAATTAGATATTACATCTTATTTTATATTAAATTAATGTCCGTAAATTGTGTTATAAGCCTACCTGATGCAGAATTGTTCAGTTTGCAACAAGAAAGAGAAGTTACTGGTCAAAGAAGTTTACATTTCTGCAGTTTTTAATTTACACTCTTCATTTTTTATTGGCTTCAACGTTAAAATGCTCATTTGTCAGTTTGTGGAATCTTGGATTGTTGTTCGAATACTAGCAATATAATTTTGCCCTAGGGATTGAAAATATAGATTTTTAACCGTTGATCGAAGTTGGATAGATCCTTAAAGGCTCCCTTAGTTCGTTCCGAACTGTACCAAATTAATTGCCGATTAGATTTAAAACGCCTACTTTATAACCTCCGATCCGTCAAAACGCAAGTTTCAGTTCAATTTAGTTTTCGATTTTAGGATTACATCGTAAAATAAAGCCTCCTCTTTTGCTTCAATGTGCAGGCATACTTTCCATTCCAAGGAAGTAATAATAGAGTCTCACTAATAAATATTGATTCAAACCGCAAAAATGTAGTTTTTTGGTAACTTTTGCAGTTGCGTGGCATTTCCAGTCTTAAAACTCTTCCTGCCGTTAGCTCACCAGCTCAATTTGCAGTAGATACAACCAAACCTTTCATACAAAGCCAGGCAGAACTCACCGACTGAGCTCGATTGCTGTCCACGGGCATTTTATTGCCAACAGAACTGCAAACAAAATGAAAAAATTCATAGGTAAAATAACACAAAAAGTTGAAGAAAAGAGAAAAAATAAATTCGTCAAAAAACAAATAGTTCGCAAAATGCTTTACCAACGCCGGAAGCCTGTGGAGCAGCAACAAATCCTTTTAGGTCAATTGCATTGGAATTTATTACATTCGCATGCGTGTGTGTATGTGAGTGTTGATTATGTATGTGACTGCATGCTTTTTTGTTTTTTTTGTTTTGTATTGGAAACGCACAGCACGTATCTATGGCTAGCATTTACAGCTGCAGCTAACGCTTTAAAGGTATTTTGTGCATTTTACGCCCCCGTGTGGCCAATAAAATGCAACACTGTGTTGAATAGTGGATATGCCGAATGGTGCTGTGCGCTACATTGCGGTAGAATTAAAATGGAAATGCCAACAAAGCGTAAAGTGAATGAAAATAAATGCATAAAATGGCATCCTGACTTGCATATATGTATGTATATAAGTATATACTCGTATATATATATATATATATATGCGTGTGTGAATTTGCCTAGGCGCTTGGCTGCATAAGCACACGACCGACCATTTTAGATTGCATGCGCTCAGAGCAACTTCTTGATGAAGCATGCAATGTAACGAAACGCTTGCATGTATAACATTTGTTTACAGCGGCAGTGAAGGGAAATGGATAAAAGTTCGCACAAGTGTTGTTGCTGCTTGACAATTACGCAAAAATCCTTTTTTATAGGTATACCTAATTGAAGTTCGAAGAAGATCAGTTAAAATTAAAGCACTGAGAAAAGATCCAAATTAAATATTCTCGAATTAACATCTCAATTCTTAGTTGAAGAGAAGTAAAATTTGACAGAAAATTTAATAGAAGAGTTTGAAAATACTTTTTTTTTTTTGAATATATATACTATAAATAGACCTGTTACAGATTTTAGTTCTAGCACAAAATACTTTTTTCCCATCTTTTCTATTTTTAATTTAATTTTTCTGTTTCTCTACACTGCAGCTTGACAATTAATTCTCTTCCGTTAGGTTGTCAAATCGCCACGTTTGCTCTCTCCGAATAACAAGTGCAACAGTGAGTCCATTTTATAGCATTCGAACCAGTTTCTGCATCGTATCTTGATCGTTGACTTAACATGGCCAGATTGGTACACACCAGAGAGCAAAGATAGTTGAAGCAATGGGCTTCATCTGACGAACCTGCTCCAAAAGAGGTAACAACTGCTCTATCCCCCAGAAATATGAAAGTCTCCGTTTTCTGGAATTTAGAAGGTAAGATTTACATCGAATACTTGGAGAATGATAAACAGGTTACAGCTGAACTGCTCAAGCCAAGCTCAAGTTACCAGCTTAAGCGCTCGCCGTCGCCCTGGCCAAGTTGGTCAAATTAGGCAGCATAATCTCCAGATTTGATTCAAAGTAGTGTCGACTGACCTTCTTTTACAGTAGGCATGCTGAGCCGTTGACAATCTGTTTCTTTTAGCGGCTCCGCCACGGCGACCTAGAACTATCTACTAGAGAGCTTATTTTTTAGACAGGTCGTTGGAGCAAGTGTAGCGAGCTAAAACGAGGCCATGTTGAAAAATAAATCGTAATTTCTTCCAAATTCTTTTACTTTTTTGCTAGGTACTTATGGGGCTGCCCTAGTCTTTTCTTGCAATCCAAGCGAACTCTCGTAATTCACCATTTTCTGTATACATATGTATGTATGTAGGTATGTGTGTGTATACTAATATGTTTGTATATACTTCGAAGTCAGCTAAATTAACAATTTGCAAAACACTTCCTCGATTTGCACTACAAATGAAAACGACAGTAACAACAACAATAACAACAACATGTGTGCAACGTAGAAGTAGTGAAATAAAGTAAAATATGAGAAACAAATTGTATTTGTATGGAAAGGTATATGCAATATATATATATATATATATATTATATATTTGCATGGAATTGTGTGTATGTGTGCGTTGCATAAAAAGCCCATTCACACATTTTTGGCAACAAATATCGTACAGACAACGCATACAAGTTTCATTTCGTTACGCAACACTCCTGCTCACGCTTTTTCTTACACACTCCCCCCTCCCCTCTTCGTGCTGATTCGTCATGGCTGACCGCCGTACCATTTTCTTGTCCATGACCGTGCCGCTTGCTATATACGAGTACAAACATACACACATACAAGTCGATGCAGATGCATCATTCACAACATCAAAAGTACTGCAAATAAAGTTGACAAAAACAACAAAAACAATGCGTATATTTACGACACAACTGTTATATCTTATTTTCGAAGGGCACTTGCCTAACATGCCTTTATATTTATCCGTATGTATGTATGTATATATGCGCATAGTAGGTATAATAGGGTGTCCGTTATTGCTCAAGCTGATTTTTTTTCTGCAGAAGCCACCTGAAATTTTAGTTTTTTAAACTTAAACCGTGCATGAATTATATTTCTCTTCCCATTTATATACATAACATGGAAGTTTTTAATATTTTGCTTATAACAAGTAAGTCTACAACTCTGAAAAAATAATATTCTAATGCTCTACAAAAACGGTCTTAAGGATTTTTTCCATAAAACCACGCAGTTAAAAGTTATACGCAGTTTAAGTTATATTATACATCAAGCATACTGGCCTTCATACAAGTGATTTATGGTACAACATACATTCTGTTTTGCTCATACGACATGGTGTACCTGTATGAATACAGTACAATTGATGCATAACTTTAACTGCATAGAGCTGCTAAAGGCATGTTTCTATAGAAAAAAACTATTAAGCACTTTTTTCTAGAGCGGAGAATTTTGTATTAAAAAATCGTATTTTCAAAATTATAGCTTTATTTTCTTTAAAGATAAGAAATTTAATGCAAAAGTTAAAAAAAAACCAAGTAAAATATGTGGGAAAAGTAAAATGGTTTAGACATAGTTTAAATTGAAAATAAAAATCTTGTTTACGTTTAAGCCTCTTTTTTAGGGCAAAAACTCAAACTTTAGCGGCAACTGCAAAAAAGCAATCAACTTGGTAAATAACGCATACCCTAATGTGTATGCATGTATATGTAAATATATAGGTTTATAAATATAATATGTATATATGTGTTTATATGTATTGATATAAGTGTATTGGTAGAGCTTGGGTTCTTAAATAGATACGTTTGTACACACTTCCGCTCTAGACCGGAAATGTGGTTGCCACAAACGTGATATGCAATGGTTTATAGCAGGCAGGAGATGACACAGCACAGTGACAATGGGTGGAGTTTGTGTAGTGATGTTGCACTTTTGATTTGTTGAAACAATAAATTTTACTAATTGGCTAAGACGTTGTTGTTGCCGGGACACTTCAGGTGGAGCATGTATTGTTTGCGCAGCAGATTTTTGACGAACAGAACAGAGAAGTGAGAATTTAGCAGCACAATGCGATGAGTAAGCGAAATTCGCAAACTTAAAACACACGTTGTGCGAAAAAGTCCACAAAACAAAAACAACGACGGCACTAAACTTAACAAACAATTGTTGAGAGTTGTGTTGAGAAATTTTAAACGTTGCGAGCAGCTGTGAGCTTATAGGTGTTCATCTAGATAACACGCTTGATATTCAAAAATATTTCTACTGTAAAGGCCTTCAATTTTGCTGCCGAATATGTTACATTGTGCTAAGTAAAACATTTCCATTTAATTTTATCGAGATATCTCTCTCGCTATATATACGTTTTATATGGTTTAATAACAAATAGTGCGTCGAAAACCATTATATTTGAAACAAGGGGGCTGGAAGTAGGTTTGCATGGATTTTAGCCATTTTTTGCGGTACACTATATAATGATCGTGAAATTTTTCCCACGTAATTTAAATAAGATATCTCATATAAGTATATTTAAAAATAAAATTACTATAAAACTAACCGGAAGTAGTTTATAAACCAATTTCCCTCGTTTTCGGCCCTAAACTACGGTATAGACGCTCTATGAAAATCTGGCAACTTTATTTTGTTAAGTTATCTTACATATTGACCGATATTCAGCACTAAACTAAAGCATGCTCCAGATAAGATTGCTGCCCAATTTTGTGGATATATTTTACATATCGACCGATATATACGATATAAAGTCAAACAAGCGACGTTTATTCTCACATTTGGTATATTTTTAGGCTGGAGTAAGATTTAGATTTATTTCTATCATCTTTGTAAAAGTGTTGCCATGTGATACTAGTGTTATTTTTGTCAGATTTTATTTTGATAGCTTCGCTTATGCTTGCGTAATTTATTGGGAAATAAATGAAGGTTGATTGAATGCAAAATTTCGTTCTATGAAAGGTAGGTGTGGCTGTAGCCATCTGGAAAATATTAAGCACCTACTTCGTGCGAAATCAGTCGAGCAGTTTGCGAGCTATTAAATATGACGTTAAAGTATGTTTCATTGAAATAACTTTCGGAGCTACCTGAGCTAACTGGTTTACACCTCTAAAAAAAAACGCCAAACTTTAAACGCGTTTTCTCAAAACTGTATTTATCAAAACGATACCCACGATTTCTCAGGTTCTATTGGACCGGTTTACCTGAAATTTACTTCTTTATAGACTGGTCTATGCGTGGAACTAGCCAAAGTGGTACAAACATTGTTTTTTTTTCAGACAGTCGTCATTTCGTGAAAAAAATGTGTTCCAACTTTTCCGTAGTTCCAGGCATTGCGACATTAATCTAGTTTAATATATTTGCTTTTAGTTTCTGATTGCTAGCGAATTGAAATTGCGGGTATTGTAATGTTAAAGAAAAGTAATAAAACAATGTATGGCAAATATATTAATTGCCTTTTTACGACTTTTTCAAAAATACCTGAAATTCATACCTCAAGACTAGAATACCCTTTAAATATGCTTTGAAACAAAGTTGCCACCTATATAGTATAAAAATATAAAGCTGCAAACGGGTAAAAATGGCAAAACTTTTCGGAAATATTTTTTATGGAGTTGCCATCTTTTTTAAAAATGTAAGCTCGTGCAAAATATCACAAAATTTCGTTGTGTGATTCCGTATAACCACTGTACAGTTTGCTATTTTGAATTGATTATTTGAAAAATATATACCAAAAGTTAAAAGTTCATAGTTAATATAAAAATAAAATTTTTCGGAACAAAATTTAAAAGAATTTTCTTCAAAAATATATCGGTATGTACACATTTATTACGTTCAATATTTTTCGCGCCGAAATATAATATTTATTTTCTTTGTTTTTTTTTTGACCACTTTTGAAATATTGCCCTGTGCAAAATCGAGTTTGCGATAAAGCACGCTTTTAATTACTTTGGTGCCGTTGAGTGCTGCACGTGCATGTCATGACACTCTTTTTTTCATATAACGCACACATAAACAAACACACACATATGTACATACATATATTCATTTATTTTTTTTATTTTTATTAGCCTGTTAATAAGGCTTTGCAAAGTCATTTTTCATACTCAAATTTGTTTGCCGCCTGCCTTTATGGTTTTACGGGGACAGAGTCTGTCAACAGCGCCTTAACAGCTTATGTGCCAAGTCATTATTCATTGGTGACAAAACGCCCAGTTTATAACGTGTTAAGTTTTCCTTTTTATTTTGGTGTCTTCATGTGAGTTGGCAAATTAAAATGCGATAATTTGGTGGATAATTTGTATAGTGGAAAGAAGGCGATTACGAAGCTTAACAAATTATGAGAGAAAATAGTGATAAGGAAGCGGTAAAAAAAGATTTTCTAGTTTGAAAGAAATGTGTTCATTTATTTAAAAAAAAAAAGCTATTTATTTATTTAAAAAAAAGCTATTTATTTATAAAAACAAAAATATTAATTTATTAAAAAAATTTAATTAATTTAATTATGTTTTTAATAACTCTTTCTTTACAAATTATGGTATATATTTAAAATGTATGTATATTACTTTTAGAAATCTGGTAAAACTTTTTTCTTACTTATAGCCACTTAATTATATCCACTTAACTTCGTTTGCACCAAAGCTATAATACCCTTCACAAATGCAAAATATTCCTTACTAGCACTTGATTTCAAACCTTCAGTTTGTATGGCAGCTATATGCTGTAGTATCATTCGATATCAGCGGTTCCTACGTATAAGCAGCTTCTTTGGGAGTTCTCAAAATTTCAAATCGATATCTCAAAAACTAAGGGATTAGTTCGCCGAACCTATGGTTGAGTAACAGTTACATTTTTTCAAAGATTCAATTTGATTTACTCGTTGTTAAAAAAGTCGTTAGTCGTCATCTGAAGGAAAAATCATACATATGTAGTTTCAAAATTCATTGTGTTTTTGAGTAAGTCAGATCGAGAAATTATACCCCTATTACGCATGGCTACTAGTGCGAGTATAGATGCTGATAGCCAAGCTTCCTTATAAATTTTGCGCTTTATATTTTATACGATGTTACTCAAGAATGTTAAATCATAAATGATTTCCGACGATTTCAAGTATACTGAGATCAGTGACCTTAGGCAATACAAAAGGCTGATATAGTAGTCAGAACATTAGATGGACAATTATTCACCAGTCGTTTTACATAACAGAGATGTAATATATGTATGCAATATTTATGCAATATTTATGCACCGAAAGCGGACTTTCCTTGTAGGTCAGTGGTTTCTGCGATATTCTACGAGTTGTTTCATAATTTTTCAGCATTTGGAACATATGAACATTTTCCTAAGCATCAAAGACGAATTATTTTTTTTGTAATACCCTCCTCATTTCAGTAAACGGAGCAAACAGAATTCATGAATATTTGGGGAGGGGAAATACCCGACTATTATACCTTACACCTTGTCTCACACTGTTCCACCTCACCAAACAGGTTTTTTTTTTTTAATTAACTTTCCAATTAGCTAAACTTTATTGAGAGCTTAGACAAAATCAACTCATAAACCGCAATAAGCTTAGCTGAAAGCACGTTAATGCGTTCGCAAAAGCTCTCAGCTTCAATCAGCGTTCAGGCTTTAGGTGAAAATACTCTTACGAGGCACCTGTTGGTTACTCGTTTGCTATGTTCGGCTCGCCACTGCTAATTAACGGTTGTTAAATTAAAATGTAGTCAGCTAACAGTAATTTGGTTACAAAACTGCGAAGCTTAATTACATAGTCGAAATGTGGCGGCAGTATTCGTATTTTAGTGAGAAGAAATATATAGCATATACATATTTACAAGACATTTTCAGAATTCAACAACACTAAAGACTTGCGACTGTCTCATCAACGCCTGCGCCGGAAGTTTGAGTTTTACTAAGAATTAATTTTAAATTAATGCAGAAAGTCAACGGTCTAGTAATTTCATTACAATTTGGAAAACTTTGGAGTTGTTATGCATTGAGGAAAATATTCGAAGAAAACAAAAACAACCAAAATGCCAAAATCAGCGAAATTTCACGAATATATCTCGTCAATTAAAGAAGTTAGCCATACAAGAACAGATTTTGTTCTGTTTGTACGACAGCTATATGATACAGTGGTCCGATAACGGCGGTTCCGACAAGTGAGCAACTTCTTGAGAAGAAGACTCTTCCGAGTATAACAAAGACCCAAAAATTTGGGAATCATTTGTCCGTAGTGCCCACCTTTGAACCCTATCCTTATTTGTATAGAGTATGGACCAATAATCAACATGCAAACAACTTAAGGCAACACCCTTTTTTTGCCTAAAAATGAACCAGGAGATTATCTTCAGAATATGAAAAAAAATTATTTATGTATATTTTATGCCAGAAATGCGGTTAATAACTGAAGATTGAACTGAAATTGTAGATGTCAATTTCGAAAATTTCCAAAATTAGTTCCGATGGAAGTCTTAACATTGGTCAACTGTCAAAGTATACTGAACATAAATGTCAAATAGATATGCTTACTTTGACAGTTTTTTGACAGCTATCCCTCTAGGAAATTCCATGCTTCTAAAAAAAAACACCCTATATTTTATTAAAATACTTCACACTTATACCACTTACATTCTAAGCCTCTCACTCATTTTGCACACTTTCATTAATTTGACGCGATTACACGCTCGTAATTTGCTTAGGTTGACATTTCGCCCCTTAAATGTTTTAGCGCGTAAGTCAATTTGACGCGTCAGCAAGCCGCAGGCAGTTGCTTAACCACATAAACTCACCGCAATTTATTATAAATGTTAGGGAAAATGTAAATATTTGGATGCGAGTTTAGTGTCACAACTATACTCTTAAATACATATACTCTTCGGTGAAAAAATAATATAAATTAATTTTTTACAAAATTTATAGCTTCGCACAAATTAGAGATAAGTACATAAGTACATACAAATATAGTTTCCTTTTTCAAACTTTTTTCACTTAAGCCCCACTTAACTCCGCTTAAGAGAAGACACATATGCATTATCTAATAGGCCCTTAAAATATTATTTTCTTGTCGAAAGTCATATACACTTATACCAACGATTCATTCAGAGGGTTTCTAATTGGCAGAAAATGAACTCGGTAATGCTAGGCAAATTGTTCCTTTGGTATTTCTAAGGCCAATCAGCTACTTCTTGTGAAATTTCATATTTCTCTCATAGCCATGAAAGGTTTCAAGTTTTGGAAAACATCGTGACATATTTACTAAAAGTAGGAGAAAATCGACCACACAAAGAGTAACTTGAGCAAAAAATTAAAATAGCTTGATGAAATCTTGTACACGTGTTCCTTAACACTATGGGGAGGTTGGTAGATTTCCACGGCCAGAAAATGCCATTAAGTGAAAACCTATGAAGTGCTATAACTAAGCTCCAAATTAGCATAATGTAATTTGGTACAAGGAATCGCAGTGTAGCGTAACATCTGTGGGTTGAAAATTTTTTAAAGATGGGCGCGGCCACGTTCAAATTTACTTTTGAAGGATTAATCGTGCTGGTGGGATTATCAGAGGACTGAAAATCGGAGAAATCGGATGAAAACTACTGAAAGAGCGATAGCACACTAAATAAATAGGTCATAAATATTACATTTCACAGCCAAGATGGCGCAGAAGGACTTACTAGGAGCTGATGTTAAAATTGGCAAGTGAACATGGTACTGCTCACTTTTAAGTGCATAACTTAGAAATAATTAGAGCGATTTCAACCGAATTCGGTGCATAATACCACCCTGAAATTGTTATCTTAAAGAGTGATCAAAATCGGACTACAACCACGTCTATTTCCCATATATCTCAATTTTAAGTCATATATGATTCTTTTACTTTAAAGTATATAAATCAACCACCCATGAAACTATGGGAAAAAACGGGCGCAACCAGCGTCTTTGAAGAAAATTGTCCAAATTGGTCCACAATTTTTCAAGCCCCCAGATACTGCATATACGAGTATGAACCCCAGTTTCTATAATTTTTTATTGAAAATATCGGTCAATCTGTGAGATTTGGTATTGAAATTAGAAGAGAATCTTTTGCTGATGTGTCCTTCTCTAGCCCCCATATATCTAATATAAAGATTTTCCAATTCCCGATTGAATTTATACTGTATATGTCCCTCAATATATTATTTATCTTAGTGAGATTTAGATAAGGTTTTTTTCCGATAATAGTTTGTTCTTATTCAGCAAATGGTTGAAATTGCGCTAATACTTCTACTAGCCCCTATATACCTAATAAACGAATTGTAAACTTACTATTGGCTTCATACTGTATATATCACTTTATCTATGTGGTATCGTAAGAAAACTCATAGAGCATCATTTTCTGCTTGAAATTATGCCAAAAATGGATACAATGGGGTCAATATTACTCCTGGCTACCATATAGCTAATAAACGAATTTCAAACTTCCTGTTGTCCTTATAGCGCATATCTCGGTCATCAATGCATTATTATAAGCAAAATTACATAAAAATTGTATTATAGTTTAATGCCCCCGCCCCTCTTATTCTACATATAATGATTTTACCAACACCTGAAAGTGTTCAAGTCGGGAAACCTTGCATATAGCGAGAGTAGAAAATGTTCGGTTATATACAAACTTAGCCCTTTCTTGTGGATGTTCCAGTTGTCTTTATAGTGATATTTTTTTGTTTTTTTAATTTAATTGAGCATTTTTCACTAATTCTCGTAAGAGTCATGCAACTTTCAAATTACGTTTCGATACAAAAAATCAGCGATAAAATTATTTCTCTTTGCTAATTTCATGCTAATGAAGTGCCACCACAACAAGCCAAAGTTGTATAAACCTGTAAAATAATTAGAGCTGCAGCAACTTAAAGCATCTATTTTATATTGCTACATAGTTATATCTCGCCCACCAATGCTATTCGCTTAACAATAACCAAAGAAAAAAGATAAAAACAACATTCTCTTAATAACCATTTGATTTTTCCAATTGATTAAACAGCACTGATGAAAAGTCACTCGCAAACGCCAAATGCCGTACTGCCAAACGATTGCATAGCTAATTCATTATTATAATATATTTTCTTCTTTACTTTTGCCTCTTGCTTGTTTTTGTTTTGTGTAATTTTATTTTACTCTTACTTTGGCGTGCACATTCATAATAATTACAATTGCTTTGCCTTGAACAATTCGCTGCTTGAAATTGATTTTTATTGCTAACGGTTAATTGAATAAGAATTGACTTGTAATTGAAGTATGTGCCTTATGCCACAACCCCACAAGTCCCTCCCCACTAGTTCAACGTTTGTTCGCCGTGCCTGCGTCCACATTTCCAATCGTCGAATATTATGCAACTAATGGCGTCGTAAAAGTGTAGCAATGTTAGGTGCTGATGGGCTGTCAACTGCAGCGGCGGCGGCCAAAGCAACAACAATAGCAACGAAATGTTCGCAAGTGAATTTAATTAGCCAATTTGCGCTCAATTGGCAAAATGCAAAAACGACAGTAATAATCATAACAATTCGAAGCAGTAAGGCTCGCATACATACATATATGTACCTATATACATATGCATTTATGTATATACAATACATATGTATTATATAGAAAGGATATTGTTGTTGTAGGCGAGGTAAAAGTGTGGCTAAGCAATTTGTTGCGACTTACTCAAGTGCTGTTATGACTAATTGGTTGGATAAATGCTGTTCAAATTGAATCATTGATTTTTGTTGTTAGAAATACTGTGAATATACCTTTAACCGGGCACCATGCTACACTGATTTAGTAGTAGTTGATAACAGGCCGATTCTTTTTAACGCTGACAGCAGGAAAGAACGGGATATCAAGATTTTTACGAGTTTTATTTTTTATTGGCATGACCAAACGTTCTCATTACTGGTGAGAGGATAACTGAACGATAACTATATCTACCTCACAAAGGCTTTATTGCGGCATTGTCTGTGTAGTATGACACGACATTCCATTCAAATCAACTAATACCCTGATCCTAACCTTCAACTTTCGATTATAAAAAAACTTTGACCAAATCTAATATAGAGCACACAACCGACTGGGAAAAATGGACTATTGTTGTCACCGTTCCAAAATCTATCCAAAAAAATATCTTTCTCTCTGATGATTAATTGGTGGGTTTTCCAATCTGCAGATATATGTACCTATCTTGCTTTGCCTGCCCACATAAAGGGTTTTCCAATAAAAGTGATATGACTTTTTTTATTTAATTTTTTTTTTATTCAAATACCTGTTCGAGTTTTAGTTAAGATATTCTCCTCTTCGTATGTATCGCTATCTATGAAAATTACCCATAATTTTACCTCTATTTTTTTCGAGAGTTATATCTAATTTTCGTTACCAAATGAGATCATGTTAACTTCCACTTAGTACTTGTATATTTAAGAAGTTTCATCTTTCACTGCAAACTCCTACGAAAACCATTTAATTTACTATCTGATCAAATTTAATCCGGATTAGGCCATTTAAACTGCCTGCACAAACCGAATCGATTGGTTTTTCCCAAATTGTTGCAAACTTTTATTTATTTTAATTGTGCAGTTTGGTTCTCATTTGTCGTAGCAGCATTTCTTAAGGGAGTCTACTTTATCACTAACATATTGTAGATTATTTAATGAAGATCGTGAAGTTTTTGAAAACTTGCTTTATGTATCCATCCACCACTATTAATGACGATAACACTGAACAAGTTAAAGGAACACTGCTTAAAAATCGTCGTTTGGTACCAGAGACAATCTCCAAAAATCAGCCGAAATCGAAAAACCCAAAATTCGCTTAATAGATACCCTGTTAAGTTTGCCGCAAAGTTTGTAACCCCCCGAAGGAAATGTCGGAGACCTTAGAAAATGTCTACATAAATGATCAGCATGATGAGCTGAGTTTATTTGGCCATGTCCGTCTGTCTGTCCGTCTCTCTGTATATATACAAACTAGTCCCTCAGTTTTTAAACTAACGATCTGAAATTTTGCACCTATCCATTTTTTACTAAGAAGCTGCTCATTTGTCGGAACGGTCGATATCGAACCACTATAGCATATAGCGGCCATACGAATTAAACGATCGGAATCAAGTGCTTGAAAGAAGTCTTTGTATTTGTGAAGAGTATTATAGCTTCGGTGCAACCGAAGTTAACGTTTTTTTTTGTGTTTGCTTTTCGAAAGTTTTACCAATTGAGATATGTCTACTTCGACATAGTCTATTTACGGACAGCTGGGTGGTTTTTGCCTTGTGTGCTTGAGCAGAATCTTGCTGAAAGATCCAAAGCTCTAATTCGAAAAGAGTATTCCTTAACAGCTTTACCGCGTCTTCTAAAATATTCTTATAAGGAATACTCTTTTCGAATTAGAGCTTTGGATCTTTCAGCAAGATTCTGCTCAAGCACACAAGCGTCTTCTAAAATATTCTGCTGGAACACTTTTGCTCCAGTTTTAACCAATTTTTCACAGAATTGAAGGCGCTACATTACAGGTGACTCCCCACCAAACCATTACAGCAGCTGGTTGGTGACCACGTTGAACGCTTGGAATAACATTTTTTTTTGAAAGTTTTTGCGGAGATTTTATCGTTTTGCTTATAAAAAACTTCTTCAGCAATGAACATTTTTTCATCTGTAAAAGGGATACTTTTATGACGGTTACCCGCGTGCCACTGAAGACAGAATTTATGGTAAGACTAAGTAGACTAGGTGGAACTAACGGCGTTATTTAATTTCAGAATATGAATCTGTCTACTCTTTGTTAAGTTTTTTTTCAAAAAATCTTTGTTGGGCTTATTTGTATTTGAATTTAAATCTTATTTACCTGATCCCTCGAACCTTAAAATTAAAATATAATATCAAACAAGGAACTCTTAAGCCGCTTCACGGCATGCACTTGAATTGGAAACTTTTCACCCCAACGATAAGTTCAACCTCAGTGCTACGTATAAATATATAATATAAAACTGCAAACAAAGTGATCAAAACTGAAAATACCTTAGCGCAACTTTTCGCCGAAGTACACTGACGATTGCACACTTTATGTTAAGTTCGGTTTGGACTACATTTCGCTCATATTATTTTTATTTTTCATAATTACACCAACTTAGTACCGTTCGTACGTTGCCGGAATTTCACGTTGCCGCAGCACAAAGTTTCGCGCAATAACAAAAATACACGAACACTTACCGAGTTGAACATTTTCTAAGCGCATACACACATACAAACACAAAGCAAGCTAACAAGTCGAGAAACAAGTGAATAAACAACAACAATGTTGGCAACAATCATAGCATTACCATAATCCAAGTACGAGCACGATTACCACGGCGAAAAGTTTCCTCTTAAGCCCCCCGTCTACTTCCTCGTAGAAAGCAGATGACTGTGCGTCTATTTTGGATTTGGGATGACGGAATGGGGGACGATGGTGGGGGTAATGCTTGAAATTCTAAACTTTATCTAAGTCGCCACCTGCAGTTGATGCAGTTAATTAAAAAGTATCATGGTCACAAAACTGGATAGACCAAGACCAAGCCGAGCATCGCATGCGAACAAACCATTTCCCATTGGCAGGGAATTCCGGCTGACCTAACAAGTGTTGCATGCTGTACTTATACTTGTACTTGTGGAAGTCAAGTTTCAAGTTTCAAGTTTCAAGTTGTAACTCATCGCAAGTCAACGCAACAATGGAACAACGGTATGTGTAGGGAGTGAGTGGAGTGGTGTGGAGCATAGCGCTGTTTCTCGAGAAAAGACATCGTCGGCAATTCATAGTATTGTTGTTATTTCTATTTGTGTAAGCGTAAATACAGTTTCCTTGTGTTGTTTTACTTAATCCCTTTTCGGAAGTTATGTCTGTTTGTAAATTAAATTTTAATTAAGGAAAGCATTTAGTAGGTCGATATGCTCGTAGCGCTAATTGTGTGGGTTATAATTACCGTTATGAAGGCTCGAGTGTGGAAAATCGTTTGTAGAAGTAAATTGATTTAAATTGAAATTGGGTTGATCCTGTTTATGCCGAAAACTCTTTCAAGACTTTAAAGATTTATTAGTTATTAGTTACTAATTATTTTATTCTTATAGTGACTAGCGTCACGCCCATTGTACAATTTTTGAACAGCTTCGAATGCGGTCTTGCAGTAACATCCCAGTGTTCAAAACTTATGTTTCTAATGTTATTAGTCCAGCTTTTTGACATTTTAAAATAAACGCTATATGAAAAATGGGCGTGGTACTCATAGGGATTTCGAACATTGCTCACACCGTAACTATAAATGGCTAAATATAATGTTGTTATCAAATTTGGTTAACATAGCTTTAGGACTGTACAAGATAAGTATGTGAAATAAATCTCTAAAAGGGCGGACCACGCCTACTTACCTTTGAAGTTTATTAGCTTCTTTTGAATAATGGCATGTTGTGGTTAAGGGTTACAGTCTGATGCCGCCCATTTCTAATACCTAACTCATTATGACTAACATGGACTGTCCAACAAGAAATCTTTTCTCTAGCATCTCTAGCATTGGAGCCACAAAACGATTCGATGCCTTATGAACGTATTTAAAAAGTAGTTCTTCTGGCACTGACTAATAATTTGCAAGTTTTAATGACAGCGCGAGCTTCTTTGATAAGTAGTTTCACACCTCTTTGTAAGAGTGTGTTAAGTGCCCGTGTGGATTGTGGTCAGGAAAACGCTGGTACGAAATATTTACTAAGTCAGGAAGATTTATATTCCGGTTCTTAGTCAAGTTTGGTGTGATCAAGGACATTTGAAGTTTCAATAGAAAGGGAAGCGCAATAAGTTTAAAGCCGATACCGAAGCGCTTATCGGTTTCATTGGAGTATTATTCTCATGATTCAGATAATCGCGGAGGTCTATCATTGCCTGCCGCAAGACGAGAATTAAAATAAAAAAGTTCGTGTATTTAGCTGGGATCGAATCTAGGACCTACTAACAAAGTTCTTTTATTCGTAAGTCAAAAAGTGTTTGTAAGAGCTAATATCAACTTTTGTAGCTATATGGAGGATTCCTTAGCGCGCATCTTATTGCAATTCCACAAGAAAATCTACAATAGTCCTATTTTGGCTGTAAAGCAGTTGAGAATTATACCATATGACTATATACCATAAAACTAAGCATAGAAGTCGGCATTTACAGGGAAATGAAAGTCGTTCTCTATCTCTGTCTGTCTGTTATCCCGTTTATTCACTCTCTGCCTCTCTCTTTCTCGACACTTCAATCTCCTTTTGCTCCGTTCGACAGAATAGAATAGAAGAATAAATCTCGTTCACTGTTACTACTTGAAAAAATTAAAGAAGTCCACAAAAATCTTTACAAATAACATGTGCCTATTTCTAGTGATTCGGGCAAGAAAACAACATAATAGGTATAGTAAAAAGAATATCATAATTTTTCCAATAAGTGTAAGTGCAATCAGGTTATGCTACAATACATAGCGTTAGAAAAATAAAGCAGCGTACTAAACAAACTTCTCAGACAGTTTTGTGATTGCTGGGCTCAGTATCGTTTGAGCACTCGATAAAGATATATACCAGCAAAGAGCAAATAGCCATAGTCTAGAGTTTCTCTACGATAACTGTACTGTTAGCAAGTGTGCCGTCTAAAGGTACCAATCGCCCTGAAACTTTGACCAATAGCTGAGGAATTTTCTAGGAAGCTTCCTACAACAACCACCTTATAGTTTGGAACTGGCATCAACTGATTATTACCTACCTATTTCTGTCTAGGGTGTATGATTTTGCTGGAGAAAAATTCGCGTCAAGAAAAGCTTTTGTCGCAGTTTTTTTCCACTAACATAGGCGCTAGGATTTCTATGGCGATTACATTATAAAATTGGCTTCAAATTACAAAAAAGTTATTTTGTTCGATAACTTGTACTCGTATATTTGACCAAAATCAGTTAATTCTAACCAGAATCTTCTAAATAAAACCTACATGTAAGGATTTTTTTTACTGGATCATATGTAAGAAAGCTTTTGGGTTGGTCACGACCGTAAGCTCATCTCAAAGGTTTACGGGTCTCCACTAAATTAGAATTTACCTCTATACAGCTCAATTGGAGCGATGAAGAACAAACAGAAGAACTTTAAAGCATCGCTCCGAAAGACTTGATCGCATTTGTGCATTGTCACACATACACACCACTACAAATGAACAAAAGCAGTGGTAACGGACGTTTTGTCATCCACCATTTGCACCGTCAATTGTACAACATCATTGTTTGCATTGAAAGGTTCCGTTTTTCAAATGCTCATTGTTTTGATGCGTTTACAACAACTATTAAAAAAAAAAAAAATTTTTACAGAAAAATTTATTTTAAAAATAAAAATAATAATCGTACGCCATTCGTGTTTGAGAAATAAGCAGCAATGGAGCGCGACAAAACGTGTGGCATCAATGCACAACAAAAAACAACAACCAACAAATGTATTGTAAGCTGGCAAACAAAGCAAACACCCGCCTAAATCGACAGCGGCCAACGCCATGGCTAATGTGTATGCCAACAATGGCCAATCGTTAGTAAACAACAACAATAACAATAACAACAAAGCCAACAATATCCATGAAAAATCAACGCTATCCTTAGTTTGGCATTTATTGTTATTGTACTTCCGTTTCCGCCTCCATAGGAAACCGTTGAATGGTGAGCAGCGCAGTTGGCATCTCTGCCATAGTCACCAACGCAATTTGCCCCCCTCTCTCTAACAATACCAAGCGGATGCAAGCAAATACAAAATGAGCTGCACAAACACAAACACAAGCACAATAAGCGCTGTTTACACATTTGTGTGCGATTGAGGCTATCTCTCTTTGTGTGTGCGTGTATGTGTTCATTTGTTGTTTGCTCACAAATATTGGCCAGTTTTGTATTGTCACGTGGACCCGGGAAACGCGTAAACCAATGTTGGTGCGCTTGTGTTAACCAAAACAACAAATACAAATAGTGAGATGGTTGGTAAGCTGGTATAAGAGACCAAGCTGTTAAATAGAGGCGTATGAATGAGCTGGACGTGATGTTGGCGGTGATGAAGTGGGGGAAAGGTGTGAGAGTAGAGTCAACATTTTTACCATTTCTGCTTAAAAAAAGTCTTCCTATTTTGTTCTTAAAAAATGGGAAATTAAATTTTTTTAAATAATTTGGGAAAAGCTTTTGCTGAGAAATTGCTGAAGACGATAGATTGCTATATTAGTAGTTCTTGTAAAAAAAAACCATTATTATTGCGTTAAATTGAAGGTTTTACTCAGCACAGTTAGAGTGATGCGATCTAGTCCAAATATGCACCAATAAGTTTGATAATTTGTTGCCTTTTTGAAGATAACTTCACAATAATGTCTTTTCGAAACCCTCGTCCCCATTGGCAAAAAACTGGGACAGTCTGTTTTCACAAGCTTCTTTTGAGACGAACTTTTCACCAGCAAAATCAATCGCCATAGGCAGGAACATGTAGTACTCACTTATTTCCGCTTCCGGAATATAAGGTAGAACTATAAAAACCGTCCAACCAAGCTCCCGGCGCTTCTGACCAATCACTACAGATGTGTGTCGCTTGACATTGTCCTGATGGAACACATCAAGCTTCCTCTCCTGTTGGCAAAATCTGATCACTTTTGAGCGATTTCTTCCTTCAGATGGTTAAATTTTTGACAGTACAAATCCGAATTTAAAGTTCAGCCATATGGTGAGCTGCTCCCCAATCCCACTTAACACATAACAAAACCTTGGCTGTCAACCCTGGCTGGCTCCATTTGCGTCGGATTCAGCAGCGATTCGCTGATGGAAATCTATGAAGTTTTTTGTGTTAACATATCTATATCCATACATCAAGCGTCTTTTTGTGTCATGTTCAATTCCAGGGTAATCGAAACAGTGCTTACTTGATATTCGGACTCGACGATTTCTGTTATTTTATGGATATTTTCGAGCATTATTCTTCCAGAGAATGGTGCATCCAAGTTCTGTAACAGGATCCAATTACTTTGTTGTTGTTTTAAAAGCGGCATTTTTGGGTTGTCAAATGAGTGGATCCCCCTGTGATCTGCGTCTGACTTTATCCGTGCAATTTTAGGGTTCAATTATTTTTAAAATGTCTCAATAAGTCTTCCTGTTTTTGAGATATCGTTCTGAAATTTTGCACACGTCCTTTTCTCCCCAAGAATATGCTCATTTGTCGAACTACTATAGCATATAGCTGCCATATAAACTGACCGATCAAAATAGAGTTTTTGTTTGAAATACTTTTTTATTTGTGAAGGGTATTATATGTATATCTTAACGCTTTTTCTTGTTTCAACACTGAAATGAACAGTGCGCAACAATTTCACTTTTAAATCATCAGAAAATTAACTAATCCCAATGCATTTGTTATACGTCAATAACACAATATACCAAATGAAATCAAAATATTTTTAATTAATAAATCATTGCTTCCTACCAAATGTAATTTCGAAAATTTTGTTGCATGCAATTTAGTTGCAACATAAATAAATTGCGTACCACAACTAACATGCATAGGATAGGCAAATAAGTACTTAAGGCAAGATAACAAAAACAAGTAAGTGAGAGCTAAAATCGGGTGTGACTGATAATTTTCAAAATATTCAACGTATTAACCCGATTTTATTTATTCCTTTGAATTCACATAAGGTCATATTGTTATCTGGAAATGTTGCCCTCTGAATTTCAATAAATATCACAGACATATTTTTGGTAAAAACTCAGTCATAGACTTTTTATTTAGTTTTAGCAAAGACAACAACCCTTTCAGAGAACCTTTGCTGAAGTCAATAACATTTTCGTTTATCTTTAGCCAAGGCAGCAAGGGCCAAGACTTTGATAGGATCAATGACACTTTTGCTTACCTTTAGTGGGCTTTACAACACTTAGTGAGACAATGAGCCTTGGGGTTGTTGACTTCGCTATGTGTCATGGCCGATTTTATGTTTTGTTCGAAATTAGAACTAAGAAACACTATATGTTTAAAAACTTCAATTCAATAATTGACTGACAACTTGATCCATCCATATTCTCGAGGACAGAAGAGAGCAATTTTCAATCAGAGTGATGGCGTCAATCAGAGTGATATCTACCTTGCTAGATATCTATACTAAATTTATTGTAGAGCGGAACCACTCTCAATTTTTGTATCAAATTACAATTACAATTAATTTGTGACTTGGAATTTATTATTTGTCGCTTATCGGCATTTGTGGGCGTGGCAACGTTCCACTTCCGTCTAATTGCAATACTAACATCCTCAAGGCGCAAAAGACACCAAGTATCATCGATTTATTGTAGTTCAATTGTTACTCAAGTTATCGCCTCCACAAACAGACCGACGGAGGGGTGGATAGATGGACGGAAGAACAGACCATCACCCGGATTTCAGCTCGTCTCGTCATTCTGACAATTTATATATACCTATATATAGCTCTAAATCTCTCTCGATTGGTTTTAGATGCAGCAAACAACCGTTAGGTAAATACAACTATTATACTCTGTGACAAAATGTTGCGAGAGTATAAAAAAACAGCAACAATAATAATAAACTGGTAATGTAACCGCACATTATTATTATCTAAATAAACTCACGAGTGCCACAAAATGTGGCAGTTTAATACGTTAATAAAAAACTACGAAAACTGAAAGAAAAAACCACAATGCCAACATTGCCACCCCCTTTTGTGGCTGCAATTTGCAACACAGGTGTGCTGTTGCATTCACGCGACAATGACAAACGCAAAAGTGAATGTGTGTGTGTTGCTGGTTGGCAAATTTATAAAGTTGTTGAAATATTTGCACGACAAAGGCAACAACGGCAACAACAATGCGTCGAGGTGAGGCGTAAAACCACTACAAATTCGCACTCGTAAATACTAACGTTATAACGGTGTAATATAAAATGAAAATGGAAATATGAAAAATGCATTGGCAATACACACAAGCACACACCCACACAAGTGTGTATATGTGTTTGCACCAACGTATGTTGCTGCAGCAACCACATGTGCAGTTGTGGCATGCAACAGCATATGTCAATGTAAATTGTAAAACAAATGCATACTCACACACCTGCACATTTATGCAAAAAATTATTCGCACAAAGTATAGCTGCTTTTGTAGAATAAACAACGCATACAGTGGCGGTGGTGACAGCTCTTAGGAGGGTGGTTATGGAGATACAGCTTACGTTTTCCTAAGTTTTTGTTAATCTCCTCAAGTTATTTGAAAGCTTTAGTATATCTGTTAATGACGAGACATCGGAAACGCCGTTCGAAAATCGTCATGTTGTTATCAGAGAGATGGCAGAGGATCTCAAGACCTCTTATGGGTCTACTCAATACATTTTGGTTAATGTTTTGGGTATGAAGCGTGTAAAAGCAATGCTAGTACAAAAAGAGTAGAAGTCGCAACAGAGATGTTTGATAACGTAGCTGAGGTCCCTATATTCATTAAACGCATCATTACTGGTGAAGAGAGGTGGGTTTATGATTATGACGTCAAAACTGTCCAACAATCTAGCGAATGGCGCTACTAGTTCAAAATTCCAAAATGTTTGAAGTTTTCTGCATTGCGCACTTGTTGAATCTTTTTTTGATCTCTTTATTGATTTTTAAGTTAAAATATATAGATTATATATTAGCAGGACTCTTAACTACATCTATAGTCAGTTCTAACTTTAACAACTCACTGAGCATTTAAATTTGGTGTTATATTTTACATTAGTTATGAAACAAATCTCTTTTTATTCTGATTTTAATCCCAAATCTCCACCCAAGGTTTTACAGAGTAAAACTATTATAAGCTCTTATCTTTCTAACGCAACTACGAAGTCTTTTATCTATTCCTTTCTTAGTGCTATAATGAACATTCCTGTTTTTATTTTTATATATATTTTTTTTTATTAACTTAAGACCTTTAATTAATATCAGAAAAAGTTGTGTTCTTTATGAAACCAAGAACAAAGAATAGACCCACTTATTTCTCTGAATAGAAATAGATTTTTATGTATTTGGGATATATTTTTGCAAATGGTTGAGGCCAAAAAGCTTTCTATTTTGTAATTTTTCCTTAAATTGGGGTTGCCACCTTAAGAGTTATATAAATAGTATATATTATATTTTGAAATATTGCAAAATTGGTGCTAAACGAAAGATGCTTTATTGAGACGAGTGAGAAAGTGAAAAATTAAATTGGTTTGTGAAAAAACACTTTAATACATAATTTTTATTCAAATATGGCTTTAGGTATTTAAGGTTTTAAAATGATCACGTGCGAAAATTACTAGAGAAATAAGCCCATTTAAAATTTTGTATTTAATTTTTATGTAATTCTCCTAGTTTTCTTTTTCTATTAAAGTTAATTATTTTAAAAAAGTCTAAATAGAGTAGCCACCTTTTACTAAAAACTAAAAGCAACACTCAGCCACCTTAGTCAAGCTGATATATTCAAATATGAGTAACAAATAAATATTTATATATTTAAAACTGAATATGAAACTGGTTTTATTAGAGTTGCCACCTAATTATAATAAAATATACTTCATTTAGTAATAATTTAATGGAACATATATGATGTAATCCTTACGTGGGAGCTAGAAATATTTTATTGTGGTACTTTAAATGCATAGGGTTGCCACTGTTTCAAAAAACTATAGTATTTATCTCTTCAGTATATTTTTTTTTCTGAGAGAGTTGAGGTAATACGCAATGTAAATTCAGAGTGGTTTACTTTAAATTTGCTATAATTTTCTATAAACCACTTTAATTCAGAATTCTATGACCCCCCAACCGCTTCACCTTTGTACGCCATATCTATAAATGTAAAAACTGCTCACGCCAAACACCGCAAAGGACAAATGTTGACAATATTTTTATTATTTAAAGCTTTTTACAGTTATTGCAACTTTATAACACACACACACATATATATATTGTTGCTTCACACACGCTTTTTACCGCTGCATATGTGTTTTCCTCATTTTTATTTCAAATTTATTACCACCACTATTGCAACATAGAATATTGTTTTTGTTTTTGTATTTTTTTTTTTTTATTTTTTGCTTTGGCTCACATTCACTCATTTGCGCACTGCTGCGCAACCGCAATTTAGTAAATTAACAATTTACTGCAAGTGTTGGGATCCCGCGAGTGAGTGTGTGTGGGTGACGTGCTTGTTGCAACTCCATAATAGGCTTGATATGGAATTTTAATTTATTACGTGCAACCATGTGTGGCGATAGGCGTCTAATTGGGCTTTTATGCAAATTAATCGCAATCACTGTATTCCCATTGAATTTTTCTTTTTTAGTTTTGTAGACAAAAGTAAGCTTAAATATATTAAATATAACTGTGAAGGTTATGTGCTAATGGATTTGTGTTCCTAAGAGATTTCCGCACATTATTTTCAATAAGAATATCGTTGGTATTTGTAATTGTAGCAGGTTTTTTGTTTTTAGGTGATTAAAATTCACTCAGACTGCGGGTGTGATGTGAGGATCACAGTCAAGCAATTTATTTCTTAGATATATGTCAAGTATTAACAGGACCTCTAAAGTTCTCATATCTATATGTCTGAGTAAGATTTCACTCTGTTGCTTTCAACTCTTCTCTAGTTAGTTAGTTAACTTTTTAAATTAAATAGATCATCCATTATCGTAAGAGATTATATTCCACCATTCTCTACTCGGGAGACATAGCAGCTTCCCCGTCGGAAATCTTAAGTAAACACGAAGAGTTTTGTATGTAGTTCTTACAAAGCATGACAGTCGTACTCCTTTCTTTGCATAACTTCAGTGTTAAATGGTCTATATTGATTGATTACAAAGTATTACTCTTCGATAGAGAATGCATTAGTTCCTAATATTGTATACTTATTGGTACTTTTTTGGTTAGGTTGGCATTATTTCAGTGTGTTGCATAGAACTGTCATGACTTTGTGTCAGAAACCAGAGACTTTGTCCTCATTGACTACTCAAATCTTACCTTGTTTATTATATTGAGAAAAGACAAAATTCGGCGTTATTGTTGAAACCTCACGAAAAGTTATAGACTTGTAGAACACATTTTTTGAAATAAATAACTCAAAGAGGTTATCCAAACAACAAGATAGCGGCAGAGCTATAGAA
Organism: Bactrocera oleae; assembly: GCF_042242935.1. Lineage (NCBI taxonomy): Eukaryota > Metazoa > Arthropoda > Insecta > Diptera > Tephritidae > Bactrocera > Bactrocera oleae. The sequence continues at coordinate 58,465,117 of NC_091540.1, read as the reverse complement.
CCTTATATGAAACATTGATGATGGTGGTGGTGATTTGAGCTAGTGGTCTTTAATTCTAATTTTTCTTAAAGGGGATCTTGTTTTGTCCCAATAATTGTTTCCAAATTGCAAATATTTATTCACACAAAAAGTAGTCTAACGGTATCAAAATACATTTTCTAAGGGACCTATTGATAGATCTATTTATAATACCGTCACTAAAAGTTCGAGCGAATAAAGTGATGGCTTCACTCACTTTATATATGTTTTATTTTATTGTTCTGCTGAAACCATTAAGTTCATTGACGATTGATACTGAAATAGGTAACCGAAATGTCATAGTATCTCGTTTATTTATGTCATCTGTGGGACTATATTTAACATAATTGACAAACGTATGTATATACAACTGGTTTGACAGCTAACCTTCTAGGAAATTTTATCGTCCTAAAAATATCACCCAAAATAACATAATATAATTTACAAAATAAATGTATGAATACATAGATACGAATTTATACACAAATTTTTTATGGCTATTAGTTATTTTGCGACAGTTAAGGACTTGACCCATCACCCAATATAAAATTTGACAAATTGCAGACTGCGAAGTCAAGTGGAACGGTAGGAAGAGAGTTTTCCTAAACAAAATTAAGTTCATCGCCTTTCCGGTCGAGATCCAGACACTCTTTTTAAAATTTTTCATTACTTTTGATAAAAAAAAAACTTTAAGTTGAGTTTATAGCGGTATTTAAGGGGAACACCTAGCATGACAGCCTAAAAAGGCGATTTTTAGGAATTAATAAACATAAAACTATAACAATTGTTTGAAAATCTCTAAGGGTACATTTATACATATTTTAGGAATGCGCAGTAAATTTTAAGAATCTTTATAAGAAATAAGATTAGATAATTTTTGAGTTACACGCAATCTCCTACGCTGCTAAGGTAACGGTCCTCCATTGCTGCAGTGATTCTGGCCTAAATATAAAAATTTTCTCACAAAAAAAAATCAACGATCGACAAAAATTAAAAATTTTTCAAGCGGCGACGTTAAAAAAAAAGTTGAATTTTACGAATAATTTCGGTAATTTTTCGTCTGACAAAAAACGATCAGATCAAATAGCTAGTAGGTCATTGTATGAAAATCTATATACAAAACAACAGAAATACTTTGACAGCGATCGGATTACTAGGTGTGCCTCTTAATATATGACTAACTAGTAGGGGACTATTATATTATATTATAGTAACCAAATGCCTATCGTGCACTAGATTGCCAGCATCTAATTATTCTAATATATTAGAAAAATCTTTTAATAAATTAGTTAATTAAATTGGTTTCCTTCATTATCTTGGTAGCAAGTAAATTTATCATGACAAATCACAATGTTCTATGATTAAATGGCCGAGACAGCCACACATAGAAGTGCGCACAAAAGTATACTAATAAAAAATGCGCTCACTCATCCGCGTTCATGAATGTGTACTCTCTCTCTTCATACATACTCATACTTATTATTTTGCGTTTTGCTAAATAAATGTAAACAAAGAATGCCGCATTTGTTTGCAACTTCATTGCAGCGTTGTTGTTTGCCACATAACATTTGGCGGCATGAGAAAAGAGAAAAATTAGAAAGCACACATGCATGCATGATACAAATGTATATGTGTACATGTGTGTGTGTGAAATAGAAAAAACTGCAACATGACACCAAAATAAATAAAAAGGTTTTTATCTGCATTCAACAAGAGCATGTCTGCATCTTTATGTATACGAGTATATTATACATATACCTATGTTCATATGCATATATGAGTGTACATGTTTGTGTAGGCAGGCAGGCATAAAAACATACGCAATGTTTTTAGAAAAGCAAAAATGACTGGCACACACTGTACAGCGACGACGCAAGCAATATGTTTGCCAACTGCAACTTTTGCCATTAATCACCACACACACATATACAAACGTATCTATAGACATTAGGGCGGAGTGAAAAAAAAAATGTTTTTTGCTTAGCATGAGGGTAAAATTTGTAGATTAAAAATAATGAAAATTTAAAAAAAAAAAATTTTTTTTTAAATCTAGTTTTGTTTTTTTGGTTTAAACTCTTCACGGATATATATAAATTAACGAATTTGACGGTTTGACACAAAATTTATTTTAACGCTTAAGGAAAGTTGTCGGTTAAGACTTTTTTAAAACTCCAATAATGACCACAAAAATTTTTTTAAGGTTGATAACTTTTAATTTGCCAGAAAGACGACTCTCCACAGCTTCTAGAACAATTATCAAAAAAATTTAACGAAATAAAAATTTTAGCTCGAAACTTTACTTTAAAAGCCTCAAGATGTTAAAAAAAATTTTTTTTTATTCCAAAAATTTTCGTTTTTTATAATCTACAAATGTGACCCTCCCTTTTTTTTGCTCCACCCTAATTGACATATATATGTATATGCATCGCCGTTTCACAAACACAAAAGTATTCACATTTTCATAATCTCTCTGTAGGTGAGATCGGGTGTGTGTGGCAGCGTTTGGGAAAACACCGCCAAATGACTCAATTTGTTTATACTTGACTTTTTTCATTTATTTTTTGGTAATTTGCTAGTATTCAAAATCCTGAGCTTTTAAAACAAGCGCCAATCATATGAGCGCCTAAAAGGCGACTAGATTTTTTTATTGGACATTTTTCAATAAAAAAAAATGGAATAAAAGTAGTTCCAAATTTAAAAAAAATTATTTTTTTTAGTTATTTCTTTTTAAAATAATGTCCCTTTTGTTTGTAAAAAAAAGTCGGATAAATTCAAGGTATATCATATTCGAAAGCTGTTAGTGTTATAATGAGATACTTTTCTTCGTATACGCAAATGATCCAAAATTTTTCATATTGATTAGAAATACGTGTTCAATTTTTTGCCTTAAAGAACGAAAAAAAGTGTTTCGCACGAAAAAAAAATTTTGAATGTAAATTTTAGACGGAATGACCTATATACATATGTACATATACATATATGTATATATTCCATTAAAGGGGATTATGAACTTTATTTCCATCTTCTAGAAATATAGTTGCGATTCAAAATATTCTTATTACATGGACAACTCTTAGTAGAGTTAAATTATTTTGTAACCCTAAGGCGGCTAAACAAGTAATTCCTGTTTATGCTTCTGATCCTGTAACCGCCAATCGTGTTCAAGTATCGTTTCGTCGACTTCGATTCGATAATTTTGATAACGAAGATGCCCCACCCTTTGGAGGAGCAATTGTCGAAAATTTCGATAAAATTTGAAAATTGTCGAGTCCGTCCGTCATGTAAGCAATGTTTCGATTGCCCAGGAACTAACCAATGCTCAAAAAGTCGTTTGGAAGTATTAATATAAAGTTGGATACAAAAAGAAACTCGATGCCTCACGAGTTAACGCAAATAAAGTTCATGAACCGAATTTCTATCATCGAATCGCTGTTGAATGGCAAGAAAATCGATATTTTTTTGAAACGGAAATTATCGTCTCAAGGAATTGATCGCCTAGGAGTGACCAGCCTTGGCCAATAGGAAAGGCATTGCGTACCATCAGACCAACGCAACGTTCGGGGGTCCTTACGCATCGAATCGCTGCAAGATAAGCTTGTAGGCAACGAAATTTCTGACTATCTGGCTAAAAAAGTGGCGGCCCGAAATAGATGGGGTCGGAGGTAATCTTGACCATGGTTCCACACACCATTTAAGCTGAGCTTCGCAAGAAATAAAATGTTGAAAATAATTGTGCTGCCGACAAATATTTGGACTTCGGCAGGCGAAGTTCTTTCTGGAAAGATACAATTCGCAAGCGGTTCAGAAAGCTTTACGAAATAAAAATTAGCGAATACATACATAGTTAGCTAATAAACTGGACACTACATACTGAGGTGTCACATGCACAATACGCAGAATTGTTCGACCTAAAACGTTCGGTTCATGATCTAATAGCAGATAACCCGGATATTAATTTCTTAAATTCAAAGAAAGCAATAGCAAGAAGGAAGGGAAAAGTCATCAGAACGACGTACCATACCTTTCTTAATGCCCTTAGGTTTGATGAAGGGCTGCGAGTGGCGGGAGGACACAAGAGGCCAAAGGTCACTGTTCTTACATCTATTTTCATTTGACTTAGGTAAAGATTAATGCTTTGACTTTTAATATATCATGTAAATGCTAAATACTAATTGACATTTTTGTTGGGTTCAGCCCTTTCTTTCCTTTTCAGCGCTTTTCTCTAATCTAGTAAGTCATCTACTTATTGAATTTCGTAGAGCTCACCCAACTCATTCTAGCGCCACTGTATAACGAATATGCTCAAGCAAAATTACTACCAAACCACCAATAAACCGTTATCTTAGAAACACGTGCATAAAATTCATGTTCGTAGGCTGAGTCTATTATTAGGTACATTAATTTTTAACATACATTATCTAACTGATTTTGCTTACATATCTGCGAGTCCCACCGGAATTCACTTCAGTTGACCCGAACGCTTTACAAAAACCTATCCCTATTATTGTCTATTTACCTGCGTAATATTGTTGATAAGAGACGAAATTAATTTTTATTATTTTTTTTTTACCTCTATCGTTGCATTTAATATTTACCACTTCAACTTGACTGCCTTTTATCCACTTCCATTCTGTTTTTTTTTTTGGGTATTCCTTGCCTTTTGTCTCTACTTGTGTTGCTATTATTGTTATTACTCTTTTTGCTGTTGTTAGCTACTGTTATTGCCGATGTTGTCTACTCATCTTTCTTCGAAAACATTCAATAGTGTGTCTACTATATATTTGTATGTATGTGTCTGTGGGTTTGTAGCCCATGTTAAAACTTAATGTAACCTCTCAATTCCATACCTTGTGCGCCATCCTTTAGCTTCTTGTTTGAGTTTGTTTTGTTAAATTGATTGCAAAAGTTTCTACTGTTTTTGTTGTTATTGACTTTGTGCGTCAAGTCAAGTCCACCATCTTGGTTCTTAGTTACTTTAGTTTTGTCGCTCGCCCATTGACTTGTTGTCATTGTCTTCACCGGCTCATTATTATTTTTGGGTCGTCCTTAATGATATTGCCTATTGTTTTTGTAAGCATTGTTGTTTCATTTGCTTTTACTTTTTATTGTGTTTCTTTAATATGCCTTTTTCTTTGTTCCTATTTACTTAATTATTTTTATACTTCTTCGTCTTTTGTAATCGGAACTTTATTTTTTTTATTTCGCTCATCATTTTGTTTCGAAACTTCGTCTGTGCCTGAGTGTTTTGGATTAACTGTGAGATTTTGCGTACGTGCGTATTCAGCTTAACTCGAATGAGAGCTTAGAAGTAGACTGGAATGCAAAACTCTGTAGACATATTGAAAGACTTATAGATTTTTAGTTAATTGTGTTAGTTAAAGCGCTTAACTGAGGTTATGACGGAGCGAGTTGTAGTTTTGTTCTTATGGAAAAGGGATCCCAACCTTTTTTGGGTAAATCCGAATGTTCTTGCAGACAAACTACAATAGTACAATAGTAGTAGTAGATTAAACCAGTAGTAGTAGATTGGACCAAAATACTTGAATCATTTCACGAAGTATCCTTAAACGATTTGTGTATTTTCTTGTCGAGCATGAACTAATAATTTTGTGGTGTTAAATACGATTCTACTTCGAATGCTTGAAGTACCTTTATGAAAAGATTATTAATATCTGAAATACGCGGAGAGACTGACTTGACAAGATCTTGTATCAACTATCTATTGTGTGATACAAATATATTGAAAATGTCCATAAAATCTACTCGAACTTTATTATAGCGCTATCACATATGGTTATCACTACCATCTGATCAAATTTGACCCGAACTGACAAAAAACAAATACATTTTCACATATTTTAATACAAATCGTAATTATCGCCTTCAATATAGGCTCCTCAGCTCGTACAAACATGCCAATACTTAATCCAGTTTTCCGAGTCGGAGGCAAATTTGATCAGATGGAATATCTTTCAGTTTGAGGACAATGCTTTTTTTTGTATGTATTTTGAAACGTCACAAAATTTTAGCTCTCAGACATACTGAACAATTGATTGTTAATATCGAAGTGAATTAGATCATCAGGTAGAAACTGGTCGGGGTTTTTCGCTAAATTTCCTATTCCGAGTCAAGTTTGTTCAAATGGAACATCTTCCAGTTTGAGGAAGTAAATTAGATCATCAGGTAGGAACTGGTCAGGGTTCTTCGTCCTTTTTGTGGTGTACAGAGCAACCTGAAATCGCTAGATGTTCAGATCCCTTGTCTTCAGTAAGGTTTATTTTACTATATGGTAGAGACCTATCACTCTTCAATGGTGAGCACGGCCGCGAAGTTGAAAGTCTAGTCAGATGTCAAGAATCGCAGAGAAGGCAAAGTATAATTATCTCGACACTTCTGTTTTAACTGTCTCACTTTTGCGGTACTAAGATTAAAATACTTTGGATCTCATACCTTTAGCCATTTAATCGAACTATCTGGAATCGAAATCAAACACCTTAGCAGTTTTGTGAGAGATTCAAGTCGTTTTGTAGGGAGTTTTCGGTACCACAAGGACTTGTCTGTATAGGCCCAATCTAACCCCAGAATAAGTGACAACCCAATCCATTCAAAGCAAAATAAATCAAATATTTACAAACAATTTTGTTTTCAATGGCTCCATCACTCTAAACTCTATTTACTTATATAAATATGTCTTCAACTCTACAATTATATATTCAAGTTTTTACATTTACATAAAGCATTCGTAAATGTTCAAAATAATAGCCAATTTGGTTTACTAAATTTGTAGAGAATGACTGAGGGGCTTATACCAAAATTGTCAATATTCGAGAAGTTATATTTAAACATGTCTTGTTATTGTAGGTTAAAACTCTCTTGAAATTGGTCTTATGGGTTCACAGTCTCATCTATGAAAAGAAAATCAAATTTATATACGCATGTTGAACTAATACTGACAAAACTGATGAGCCTTAGGGGCCACACTTACGTCCCACAAACTAATGGATTGGTAGAGTGCGATATTAAAATTCCAACATTTTCTTACAATGAAAAAATCTTACTAACAAGTTGGCCATTACGTTTGTAGTTTTGAGTATTTCCATAAAGAATACCGAATCGAACAAACAACTGGTATAAATGCTATAGATTTGTATAATCAATTAAAGACGGAATATACAATTTAACAAAACGAGACGTCAATACTCTTATACTCTCTCACAATGAAAAACTTAGCGTTGCGTTGCTTCTTAATATTACTAGACCATTTTAATGGCAGCTTTGAGTTACTTTATAAAGAGTGGCTAATCCAAAAGATTTTCATGATTAAATATTTGTCTGTATTAGACCATTCTTGATAAAACTGTAGCAACGCTTCAAAGATGCAATATGTAAAACGGGTCTTCAGTACACCTCTCATTTTTTAAGCCATCGAAAAAAAATGTCTATTTATTAAAAAAGGGATAATACTTACAAATACAACTACCTAAACTCATCCTTCAAACAGAATTCTATTAAAATTCGCCTTGAGTTCCTCCGGCCGCCATCACCTGTATTGGCTACCAACGGACACAGTCGCTCTAATATTCACTACAGCAATCTCACCACTACTTCTACGCTCTTGCGGAAGCCTACTTCTTCGCTTTATTAACGGCACAACTTCATCATCATTACATACCGTTGGCGCCGAGGAACAGCTGCATTTGCTGTTGCAAGACCGTTATGTGTCGGCGAGAACGCCTGATGCAGTATTTATCCTTTGACACTTTGCCAACTGCAGCCGGTAAGTACATTGGCCCAACCTCTAACCCCAGAAGAGAGGAGACGAGCCGCATCGTCGCATTGCTGCAGCGACAACGGCAATTTAAATGAATTGAAAACATCAACTTTCAATTGCGCGCAATGTCAGCTGCTAACCAGGTTAAGAAAAATTTACTTTGGCAATGCCATAGAGACAGCCTGGAGCTGGTGGCATTAAAGGTGTCTGTAGCCAGATGAAGTGTAGGCACGTGAGTGTGGGTATGAGTGATTGTGGGTAGGCTGTGGTGTGGTTTGGTGTGGCACGTGACACAACTGTTGTCTGAGCGCTCGTAGCGCGTGTGTAGTCACGGAGTGAGCGCACCGCCACCTATCGGCTGTCTGACTGATTGCATAGACAGATTCTGTACTGCAGGCGCATATGATAAAGCATCGCGTATCACTTTAATGTCATTTAAGTTAATTGGCTGTCATTTATTTGGCGGTAGTTGCCGATTGAATTCAATTGAATTGAATTGGATTGAAAAACTTAACGGTTCGGATCGTTGGAACGTACTTGAGACACAGTAATTGAGAAGACGTGCACTCGAGGTATGCCTGTGCATACTTAGATAGACGCAATCGTGCAAAATTATGCACTTAAACTTATTTATAATGGTAATATTGCATAAGAAGGCAATAGAAATGAGATGAGTGGTTGAGTCGCCGGTGGCGATACTCAAATCTTATTAAGATATCTGGCTTATTATGCTACAAATCCGTGGATTTAAGTGATGAGATCTTTATTTTAGAATTTTCGAACTTTTGGTTTCCTTGTTGTATTGTTGGTACTAAGTTAAGTGATGCGGTATGGAAGTGCAACCCTTGGTCACTTGGGTAGGACTATATGGAAGCTTAAATCACTGAGGTCCGAATTAGAATTTAATTTGGAAACGACGCTGAGTGAGGAGCAACTTTTGGAGTTCTGTTGTTTATACACATGGGGCGACCCTGCGGAAAGCTCGCTTATTAAAAAACCGAATACGAAAGACCTTATAAGTTCGTCGAGAAGCTGAATTCGAACAGCTACTCGGGCATAAATTATACCTTAAAGTATAACACGGTCTTACATTTTAGAGCTATATAGAAACTCGGAGCTCTTAAAGTTCGGTAAAATCTGCTAAAACGGTATAGTTTTCACGATTTTTGTATTTTATTGTATATTGTATTCATTATAATCGAGAATGTTATATCAAAAGTATGAGCTATATATATATAGTATTATATATGTATATATCGCCATATAAATATGTAGCTAGATATATTTATATAAAAATTGGCTATGCTTTCGATGTTTGTAATCATATATCTCTCTTCGAACAGCACGATCATGGCAATGGTCTAGTTTTTACTATAATTAGAGATAGAGTGAAAACATCAGATCTTTCAGTAAAATACTGTTTAAACTGCCTCACAATTTATGCGGATTTTGGCGACTAGAGTCTTTTGAAGAATTTTAGAAATGTAGTGGTGGCTGGACTTCGGGCAGTAGGCAGTCATTAAAAGAGTTCTGAGCGTCACAACGGACCGGCGTTTCTAGCAGTCCAATCATTCATGACTTCATAACCTGATTATTCTACATATTAAAGAGTTAAAAAATAGCTTGGAGAAGCGTGGTGAATAGAAAACGGCTAATACTCTGTTCTAAGTCTTTGAATGCTTCTCAAATTGCTCATACAACCTGCAACACCACTTAAACATATGCATATGTTTTATATAATTTTACACGAAGGAAACCGCGCCATCTTGAATGTGCTTATGTCATTTCCGCATTTCCGCTTCTTCTACATTTTACTCTTATATATTTTTTATGGCATTCTAAGAAACCACGTCTACCTGCATATGTTGCATGTTTGCTTTCAGTGCTGATTGCTGTTGACTAGAACGTCAGGAAAACACTATATATTTCTACTGTCATGATATGGTCGCTGTAGACACTCTTATACACTGACAATATGCGACTATATAATATTATATATACATTTTATGCTTGGAGCTCCAATGAGTATCTAAAGTACGAGTGATTGTGGGTCTGTATGAAATGTTTAGTAGACAAGTGCTTAGGTGTTACTTAGTGAGTACATATATTCGAAAATAGCCATGTAAGAAAATTCAACAGCTTGCCTTCTAATAACTAGTATGAACCTTCAGCTAATTAGGAATTCGGCTATACTTAAACCTGAATAAATATACATTTAAAATTCGTTACAATTTAAAGTTGTTAATAGGTGGCAACTCTTTTCTCATCTTCAATAGAAACCTTCCTATAATGAATGAATGAAGAAAATGTCTTGCCTGATGGTCATATTGTTACATTTATTATTATTTTACTTAAATTCAATTGATCTAAATTTGTTTATAAAGGTGGCAGCCCATTTCAAAAACATTTTCAACTGCAGGTTTTTGCTAACCTTCTTTAGTCTCTTTTCCATGTTTTATTAACTCATTAACCTTATAAATTGTGTAAAATAGAATTGTTAAAGAAGTGGCAACCCTGTGAAAAATTAATTTTAATAAAATGTCTACCAAACTTCTTTAAATTTATACACGCATTATTAAAGCTTTGTAAAAAAATTTTGTTGTTCAATGCTTCAAAAAGGTGGCAGCTCTTCTCAAAATACCTCTGACAGAAAGACTTCATAAATCTGTAAATTTTATTGTAAATATGTTAATATTGCAACAGTTGCGTTAGTTTGTTCATTTTATTATACAACATTTTTAAAACAGGTGGCAACCCTTCTAAAAATATCTTCGAAATAAATACTTAATAAAAATATTAATTAACATTAAAATTTCTATAGTTTGCCAATTTTATTATGCTAAAAGTTCAAAATAGGTGGCAACTTTCCAAAAATTTTTTTCAGCTATAACATTTCTAAAACCACTAGAATTTAACCTCCATAATTTTGCTCATATGAAAGTGAAAAGCTTTTGGAAAATTGTAAAACTTAATATTTTGGTACAGGTGGCATCTCTTCTGCCAGAAGTAAATATTAAATCTACCAATTTTTTTGTGTATAAATTTTAATAACTCCCTTGTCTTGTCAATTATATAGTCCTACAATTCCGAAAAAAGGTGGCAACCCTTCTAAAATAGTTTTAGAATTAGTAAACTATCTTAAACGTCTTCAATTTGGTATCAATATTGTGTTACAATTAATTGATTCTACATTTTCAAAAATATCTAAAAATCGCACAAATCTGGTCGTTTTCGAAGCAGTTCATTTCCAGTCGGGAATCTCTTGCTACTTCCTTGCGGAGTATATATTAATATATGTTTATATACATATGTGTTGCATTGCATATTTATGTCTGCGGCATTCTACACGCTTCGTTTGCATTTAACGTTATAAGCTTAGCAATTCTTCAATGCAATTTTCCATCTGCCATTTACAGTTACCACAAGCCCGCAACTTATGTGGATATGTCTGAATTAGCTGCATTATGTCAATCAAATTTTAAAGTGCTCTTACAAGTTTATTTGTAAGTAGAGTAAGACAAATGTAACAAGTGGGTGTGATGACCGGTGAGAGGATCAATAATACATTTAAGGAGGATGTGGGCTCATAAGCGGCCATCCTGAACGAAGATCTAATCAGAATATTAACGAGTTCAATTCCTGGTTGACGAAAAAGCAAAATTTATTGTGTAATGATTTTCAAACATAAGTCGTTTCTCAGCCTTGTTTAGTATTTTTAGAATTTTTAGAATACAAGTACTTTCTGCTAGATCTATCAGCAGTTCAAAGCTGTCATAAACGGGTAGGTCCCCCATTTTGATAAATAATACCAATATATATGGTATACCACAAAACTTGACCTGTTTTGTAAAAGTGTCAAGCATTGACTATTTTTGATATCATCGAAATTTCTTCTTCGAATCGGAATAGGCAATCTTAAAGGTGAATCCGAAAACTCAATTTCTATTTTGAACATATATTTAAAATAATATTCTTAGTTTTATTGCACTTTCTTCTATCGAGTGTTGGTTAGCAAGTCTCCATTTGGTTTCGAAATCTATTCTTCCACTCTCAGAGAGTAAGTGTACGACTTAATTTTATAGACTTACATTGAGATTGTTGTAGCGACAGAAAATATCCTCCAAACAATTTAGAGGAATGCTGCCGAGTTGTTAGTTCTTGGCAGGCTAATAATTTGGTATGTTCCGGTTACGTAGACGCGACTCTTGTTGGAACGGTATTTGTCTATTAATAAATCAACTAAGTAAACTTCTAAAATAAGATGTGGTATATCGACATTTACTTTGAAAACTTAACTAGGTTGGGTATAAAATTGGACTATTGGTATTCATTTTCATGGTTGATTTATTAAGCTGCTACATAAAGAAATCAGAAAAAGACTTAGGGAAGGTCAAATATCCAATATTTGCCTTATCTGTAAAGTTAAGACGACTTCTAACTGTAATGAAGTGATTTTCCTTAGTTTGAGTTGCGGACAACTTTTCTCCAAATGCCAGGTGATGCCGAAATATTATATGTCACCACTCATCCCTTTTCTCTACATAGAATTCCAGTGCTTTCGTCGACATTTTTTTAATCGTGCCAACCTAACCATAGTTTTCGAAGGCTTACTTTAAGGTCCTTGAAGATAGTCACTTTGGCTCTTGTTTGATTTTTGATGCTGTTTAGGTTTTAACTCTATACGGGTTTATACGATGATGCTAGTTAGCTAAGCGTTCGATTCATATATGAGTGTGTCCAATAAATATTTAACTTCACCGCTGGATGGTGCTAATGTCGCAAGGGAAATTTACTATGGTGTGGTGCTACCACGTAGACTAACCTAGAAAATGTACACGATCTCGTAATAGCAGACAGTTGATTAAAAGTGCGAGAGAGAGAGAGAGTAGCTAAGATAGTAGGCAAATCCGAAGACCACATAGATCATGGTCCTGTATGAAATATTGGTGCTGACAAAACTGCCGGCGCGATGATTGCCTCGTTTGCTCACTCCGGACAACAGGAGCAACCATGAAATCGCTCGACATCACGAAAGAGAGGGATTTCAAACGAACTTTAATATATGTCCTCTTATTAAAAAAGTCTAAAGCATAGATGAATAAACATTCAGTGAATTAAGTTTTTGAACGTTTCAGAAATGAAATAGCGTGGATAGATGATCATATCCTATGGGAGGAACCGTTGTGCGATACGAACTTTGTGATATCATTGGCATAATTTAGCGAATTATAATGCTGTTGAGAACCGGAAATTCCCTAAGAGATTAGACTCTATAGATGCTCGAGAAATTTTCGGAGATATAAATAAAGCTCTCTCTAGGTTGGAAATTGTAGATGGAATTGACTGTTCTTCGCATTTCGCAGTAGCGCCAACTTACTGGACAAGAGAACGTCTGGACGTCTGAAGAAATAACTTTAGAATTAACTATAGATGTCTTGGAAAGGTCTTTTTAAATAACAATGCCCACATCAATCAACTGGCTGTACAAAAACCGTTTTAATTTATTCGCTTGCGCCAAAAAAAGCGCAGCGAACAAACGAGCCAACGTGTCTGCAGCTGACAACAGGCGACAAGCGCCAAATATAAGAGGCAAGAAACTATACACAACAACAGCAAGAACAAAAAGAACAACAAGAGTAAAGTAGAAGAAAAACGCGTTCAAAGTAGACAGTTTGCCAGCCAAGCAGATAAGACGACGTTGCAAGTAGTTCCTGGTAACCTGCGCGCCAATAAGTATGCAATGGTTTTTGATGTGAGCATAAGTTATTGTACACAAACATAGATATGTATTTGCAAGCATTTGTGTGTTTATAGTTATTCGTGCCTGTGCATATCATGCTGGCCAGATTGTTGAAAAATGCTCGACACAGAAAAAAGCAACAACAACAAAAACAACTCGTTTGCCGCGCTCACTTTCCACTTGCTAGCAATTTTCTGTGAAAAATATGGCAAATAACGAAATTGCGCAAACAAGCTGTACAATACACACACCCCTCACCGGCATGCCGACATGCATGCATACAGTTCTCTCGCCTGCAACGGAAATATTTTTGGCATGCTCACGCTTCAATGGCGCGGTTGTCGTGCAGCGAAATCCAACTTTTCGCGCGATAAGGAATTCGGAAATGAAAATAGCATATTTTTTACGCATTGCGCGTGCAATCACGGCGACGATAAACGACACTGAGATGCACCAGGCAGAAAGCATAATATGTGTGCGCTTGTGTTCGTTTTCGTTTGTGTGTGAGTGCAGTGTGGCGGGCGGGCACATAACTCCGCTGGAGTGGAAGCTATGAAGATACAGATGTCGTGATTTTTTCCCTCCATAAACTGTGCCTGTGCAAATTCATACATTCATGCAAAGAAATGCGTTCGCAGCGAATACTTGCTGGCGGGATGGGGATGAGAGAGATGAGAAATGGGAAATATACTGAGGTTAAATGCTAAACTATTATAACCGAATTTTATCAAAGGTCTTCATCATCACATACGGACAGATCTAGTATGGAGAACGTGTTGAGAGTGCTTAGATATTTAGTCCCTTAGCTGAAAAATCAATGTTTAGCCGACAGAAATGCCATTTATATCGATCCTCTTCAAAATTCATATATATAAATGATTAATATGTTAATATGCCAACCAGTCGTCATTGTCGGATCAATATACTTAGCGATATACATTATATTACCGATTACCAAAATATTAGTTAGAAAGAAACAGTCAGAGGGAGAACGACGGACCCGGAATAAGAATGTTAGGTAATCAGGTTGATATTCATAGCCACGAGTGATCCCGCTTGGACAGCTAGAAACGCACTTTCGTGGTAATTCCCAGAACTCCTAAAGTTCTGGTCACATATCGAAAAAGCGTCTTGAGTCTAACAGAAATTCGTAGAGACGACTAATATCAACTCCAACCAACGGCTGGTTCGAAAAAGGTATGACTACTTCAAATGTAAGCTAAACAGTAGAAGTTAGATATTTCCGCTTCACATTACTCATTGCAACTTTGGCAATTTGCGTCTTCTAAAATCTTTAGTCTCACGTAATTCAATAAACCTCTAATGTTCCACTTTAAGCCAGAAGGATTTAGCAACCACATATGTGCTTGTCGCTGACTAAATATTTCTAATCTCGCGCGAATTTCATAGCTTCCAGTGCCAGTATGATGCAAAAGAAAAAAAGCAGGGTAACAACGGTTCGTTCCCATCCTGATGGAGTTTCAGTAAGGGTGCCCTTCCTTCTTGAAAACTCATCGGCTTTGCAGTTTCCAGCAATTCCGCTTTCACCCCGGATAGGCAAAGTGTGCAGAAAAGAAAATATGTTCTCAGTTGTAAGGCAAATAAGCGGACATAGAAAGAAATAAACCCTTCTATGATTAGACCAACATTACAAAAAATTAACTATCACGCTTCCTGGACAGCGCTGTTAGATGACTGGAAAGACTTTTCAATGATTCAAAGAAAAGTTTAGTGGACATTTTTTTTAACACAGAAAAAAGAAGAAAATCTTTCCACTAATCTTTGTTATTTTTCATGATTGACTTTCCTAAGGATACACGGGCGATTTATGTGGAATAATATGAATGTGGTGTAACAAATCTCATAATACTGATCACGATTTGAGAAGAAAGCTATCCAGTGGTCTTGCATGTATACATATTTAATCCCATACTACTACTACTACCACTACTACTACTATTTATAATTTTTCTTTAAAAAAAGTAATGTGTTAATTGTTCCAAAAACTTACATAGACGATAACTTTTAATGAGCGCACTAAAAACTCCATTATCTTCTTAAATATCAACAATGAGCCGCCATAAAAAAAAATGAGATACGAGATATGTTAGTACTAAACAAATTGTGTGTTGAGGAATCAAATTCATTTTTAATGTCTTATGTGGGTTTGAAGGTGACTAGTGGTTATAATTAGCAGATTAACATATTTAAACGAAATCGTCGTCGGTTAACAGTATGAAACGTCTGATCCGAAAAGTTTCTCATAATATTCACAGTCCACTCGGAGAAGTTCCAAAGTTGGTGCTATTCACAATGCGGATCCAAAACAAATGAGTGAACTCAACGAAAAGTCAAGCTGTTTTGCGCTAAGAAGCAAATAACTTAGATATACTTTAGAAGCAATCTACTTCCCACTCTCTTTTATGCTAAAAATATATTTCCAGCTATACAGTTTAGCAGCGAATAAATATTAAACCCCTGAGTGTCACTTGCGGCACCTTGGAACTCAGTGCAACCGCTACTAAGCGCAGAACTTTTTGATATTATTTTATAAATACGTCGTTGTAGAACTAGAATGGTATGTGTGTTAATCTTTGCATGTATTTATGTAACACCTATTCGCTCGATTTGCCATTGTTGCCGAGACATACGAGCACCAAGAGCCAAAATCAACAAAACAACTTACAAAGTGTATTTGCGCAGCATGTGTGGGCGCGCTTAATCTTTGTGCAGAGACATAAGACCTCCCAGAAGGCGTAGCGCATAACTGAAGCGAGTGAAGCAAGCCAACTCCTCTGCAGCTGAGTCGCAGCACAAAAACAAAAAAAATAAAAAAAAAGCACCAGGACTCGAGTAAGCGTGCGAATAGAGGCGTATAATAGGCGTAAGTGTGCATAAATGCCGCCAAAGAAAATTGAAATATTTAAGGAGTAGACCCCAAATACCAAGTCAACCGGAGCGTTGTTGTCGTGGTAACGCTTATGCAGAAAGCTGAATGAAGTGAGGTTATGCATTTGACTTAAATTAAATTTTGTGAATATTTACTTTTCGGGGGCGTGACAATGTGCTTTTATAGCGGTGTTTTAAGCGAAGCACAGAGTGTTAACAGAAATGAATGGCATTGCATTTGTTTACCCTGGGGCGAGCTTAAAGCATATATTAATATTTGCGAGACTTAACAAGTTTGAAATATATATAGGTTTGCAATGGAACTAACTTGTTTGATAGGCCACCTAAATCACTTTTGAGAGAGAAATATATTTATTTAGAGAAATATAAATATTTCAATGTTTACCTCATATGAATACTTTTTAAAGCATTTTAACAAGCTTAAAACTTGAATTCATAATTCAAAAAAGTTTTTTTTCTATCTAATACTCTCTACATACAATCCAAAGCGGGACGCTTCTTAACTATACATATACTACTACTAACCACAAGTTCAGAATTTAAAGTCGCACAGACCTTTTCCTGTTTTTAACTTCAAAGCTGTCGGCCATAGATCTACCTTCGAGACATCACTGTTATAGCTCATGATAGAAATCGAATAATTTTCTCTCTTTTGCTTTCGTTAGTGAAATCTGAAAACTTTTTCAAAATTGTTTCTTTCTATTTTCGTTCGGTTGGTTATACAAGCAGAACTATAAAGTTGCTTACGATTATATTTTAGGAAGGCTTTTAAAAAGGGTTGTTTCGAAAATCTTGCATTATTCCGTAAGAGGTATTGTATATACTGATTTGAAGCGTCTGCAGGCGATTAATGCCATTCGGCTTCTATGCGATATTAATAATATTGCGGTCAAGTTTGGATGGACACTATAATATCCAAAATATAGTTATTCAAAACCTACTCCATTCTAGCATGCCTTTCCGAATTGTTTTAAATTTGGAGATTAGACTCTTAAACAACCTATTTTGAAAGAAGCAAGGTAAAGTTATTCTTTGATTTTTTCTAGGACTTTTCGTCCGATATATGGATATTGCGTAGCTTCTCCATCTGCGACGTACCGGTTTCGGATTCAGGTGAGTCCACCGATGTTACATAATTAATGGCTGACTTTAATTTGGCCTTCGGTGACATCCGAGAGTTGTAAAGCAATGTCACACACCAAAGTTAAACCATCCTTAATAATGATGAAGGACTTAAGACCATGATATTCACTATATTATTGGTGAATGCGAAACGGATTGACCTACTTTATTTGTAAGCAGATATTACCACTCTCTCCTCCTCTGAGAGTTTTTAAACATTTATCCAAAGTAAGATGAAAATATCAAATAGTAAATTTCGGATAAATAACAAACTATACGTTAGCTTAAAATTCAACCGCGCAACATTTCGTCGGAAAATTAACCCATACGCTGTCAATTGAGAACAAAGAATTATTGCAAAAACTTCGTAAAAAGTTACTATTTTTAATAGAATTTATATATTCGACCGTAAATAATAAATTTATTTGAAACTTTTTCTTAAATCGCTAATTAGAAGCTTTAAACTTTAAGCTTCCTCGCACAAAAAAAAGAGGCTTATGTAATAATTCGTAAATAACCATCGCCACGTTTTATTTCAACATAAAAGCGTAGAGCAGATCAACAGCGCCAAATAAAGCATTGGAAGCTTTGACAGGAAATGCTTTATTTGGTGAGATTTTATGACAGTCATTAAATGACGCCAAAGGATTGCTGCGTGTACGAGTATAATGGAGCGGCTTACGTGCAGTGTACAGTGATGACGGAATATATTTTTGGATTTGTATTGCCAATAGCTCTTAGGCTGAAGCAATAACCCTCTAATCTTAGACCGTTGAAAATATATAAGTACATCGACTAAAGACTGACATTATATATGCTGTATTGCCTAAAATAGAATTATAGAAAGGAAATATAGGCCGACAGTATATATTTACAGGAGACTAAGTCGTAAATGCCAAAAGGCTGTCCTCAAATTCACTTTAGTTACTAAGTTATTACTCAAAGCTCAGACAGTTGTGAAAACTGGGGAAGATTTGTTGTGCTATTTATTGCATATAAGATGATTGAAATTAATTACTTAAGCTTAATCTTTGTATAGGTCTCTCTATAGCTGTCCCTCTCACTGGGTTTTACTAATATTTCCCGATTTTTCTCATGTTTAGTATGAATGTACTAACTTCGATACAAATGTTTTCTCAACAAGATGTTGTGATATTTTATGTTCGCATAAATGATTTTCACTCATATTAATTATTATGTAAATATCCAGTAACCAAAAAGCTAATGAGCCGCAGATGGCTAATGAAGGAGTAAATTAAGAGAAGTAAGCTTTAGCGGTAATTAATGTGTGACAGGTAAAAAAATTTCATTCAAAAGCATATGTAACATGGTGCAAAATGAACACATATGCTATATCGGCATATATAGCTTAATTAAGTGTATTATTATATGTATGTGCAGCATGCGTCATTTTTGTTGCCATAATACATTCGAACAGATGCTGGAATAGCTGTCACTGAAAAGGTGATATTAGTTGTAACAGAGATCTCCAAATGTGCTGTCCTCGACTCATCTTTGTTGGATTATTTGAAAAGCAGAAAATATCCTAGTAATGCATAAACTTTTAACGCATTTCATTTGTACGCCGATTCATTAAATACGGATCTAAATATAAAGTTTTCTTCGGAAAAAATTGAAATAAAAGTGGTCTAGGGATTGATATCCAAGTCTCTGCTATTAATATATCTGAGCATTGATATCACCTATATATTGATTACAAAAATTATGATGGAATTAACACATTTTCAATCATATATTCTTCTTTTTTATTCAGAAAAAATATATGCTGCATACGAGTCGTCAATGATAATGTTATTTTAAATTAATTTTATATGTTTTGCATTTGTAGAACGGATTGTTTCAAGTATTAAATTTTGCATTGATGTAGATACTAACATTAACAGATTCTCTCTGCATTTAATTAATCGGCAAAAAATACCTTTGAAACATGGGAAACGAGTTTTAAAAGATGCTAAATTCAATATATTGGTAATAAGAGAAGAAATATTGATTTATATTCAATGCTAAACTAAACTATCTCGAAATCCACTTAATTTCATTAATGTCGCATGCATATTTTCGAAATAAAGTTGTATTATATTCAATATAATACGTTTACTTGAGGGATTACATGGGTATCAGGGCTTCAACATTTCTTTTAGTGCCTCATTTAATTCTATAAGATTTCTAGAATATTATCCTAAATTCTCAAGTTGAGCCCAGTAATAGTTTTGGAGGTACAGCTTTGAAAAGTTGCGCGCTCAAGGTCAGCTATATATTCACTTAAAACTATAAACGCGTTTTTCTCGAAACTGTGTTCGAAACTCAAAGTCGGTTGTCAAGAACACGGTTGTCACGCGAACAACTCAACCGATCTTAATGAAATTTTACACAGGTCTTCAAGATATTTTTTACAAGATCTTGAATTTACAATTGTCTTCTTTCAATTACAATTATTTGTAGCAAAAAAACGTCGAGAAATTTTTACCAAAATTTGCGTTTTTTTTAAACGTCTGCCAAAAATACAATTTTCTTTTTATTTGTTTTTTTCCATTCAATACCTAGTTAATGGTCTTAGTTCAAACACGTCTTGTTTTCTTTTTACTTCTGATGATCCTGACAGAAATTCTGCTGTCAACGTGGAAGCAGCTTTTTTCTGAGGGACTGTTGGAAATGACGTCGTAATGACCGAGTTTGGAATATTTTCCTTTAAAAATTTCACAAAATCTTTATTAAAAACGGAATTATAAAAAGTTTGAATAAAATATTAAATTTTAAAAAAAAAATATTAGAAAATAGGCGTTTTTTGCTCGACGAAACGCATGTAACCCCTTAAATTTGCTAAGTCAACTTACTTGTTGAAATTCGTATATTAGATATATAGGGACGAGGTTTATTATTGATCCAAATTTATTAATTTAAGGCCCAAGGACACATTGTTATTAGAGATCGACACCTTTTAATTTATGCTCCTGGTGCTGTAACAGGCACACAATTGCAATTTTAGTATCCTCTAGTACGTTCCGGTGTTTTCTTTTGTTGTCCAAGATGTCTACGCTCTGGAAGTCCAATTTTCGAAAATATTGTTAAAATAATGGAAATCGTTGCGTCCGATCGTCATGTAAGCGCTGTTTTGATTGATGATTTCGATTGCGCAAGAGCGAAATATTGCACAAAAAGCCGTGTGGAACAATTTCATTAAGACTGAATACAAATACAAGTTTCATGTATGGGTTTTGCTACATATTTTGTAGTATTGGCAGGGTATTATCGACTATGAGTTGCCCGTCTATGGCCAAACTTTTAATTTGGACCTGTACTGTCAACAATTGGGCTGTCTGAAGTAAGAAATCGCCCAGAAGTGGTCAGCCCATCCATTTTTTTAGATTTATAGGGCTTTGCTTAACACTAAATAAAAAAACACCTAATTGTTAACATTACTCTAATAAGTTGAAAAAATTAGTATAAGCATACTTGTAGGCGCCGTTACATGTATATCTATATTAACCAAGCATACATTAAGGCACGCTGTGGATATCAGATTAAAAAAAACATCATTTTACAACATCTCAGATAAAACCGTTGACAAAGATACACCAAATTATTCGACGGCGTTTAAGAAATCAGTGCAGCGAAATAGCACGCAATCAGCAGCAACAACTAAGTGCGAGGAAATTGCGCAAATAGGCAACTTATGCCGTGTTGTTGTGCGCCACTTCTTGACAATTTTGGCACATAATTGAAACGTAATAGGCGCGTGAATGCGAACTTTCACACGCTCACGCAATCATAACCGTTACGGCAATTAACGTTTCTGCGGTTGTCAGTCAGTCAGTCAGCACGCCCCTGTCGCCGTCCGCTTACCGGCCCTTTGACCAACAATCAACCTCAAATATAAGCGTTGTGAAGTGTCCATTATAATTGTTATTGCTTTTCTCGGCCGCTGCCACATACATACATACAAATGTAACGGTTATGTTGTGTGAATACTCGGCATTTTCGCGCGACCACAATTGTACGCGCTGGCATGGCATGACTTGGCGCATTGTGCGACGCGTGTTCTGGTCGGTTGGAGCGTGAACAATTGGCACGCACGCCATTGGGACCGCGGGAATTGTGGCATTTGCTGGTGGTGAGCGGTGAGTGGTGAATGGTGAAGGCGATGCCGTTGAAAGGCAACCAGTCAACCAGCTGACAATACACACGCACTTATACATATACATATACATCATAGCATACATATTTATATAATGCAGAAGGCGCTAAAATGAAATTGTCGGGTTTCGGTTATGTCACTTGCATTGTTGCTATTGTTGTTGCAAGTACTTAGTAATGTGCGTGTGTTGGTATTGGTGTTGATGATGGCCGTCACGCAGTTGTCTAGCATGCCAAACGGTGCCAATCACATGGCTGACACCTTCCACAGGCACGCACACAAGTTCACATACACAGATGGAGAACGCTCACACACACTCACACACTTTTGGCCCAACATATTGTATTTCTTTTTGTGTTTTGTAATTCTTCTATTTTTTCTGCAATTTTCGAACTGCCAGCTGTGTGGTCATTGCATTATATTTGGAATTCGAGCTGCTTAGCCAATGTGCTTATGTGCTTTCCCAAAGCTGCACAACAACAACAATAGCAACAATATTTCGTCGCTTTTTCTTGTTGTTCTAGAGTTAAGTGAAAGTGAAAAAGAAACTTTTGCAACGAACTTTAGACGTCTACACAGGGTGATAAAAGGGGAGAGCGAGAAGGAGAAAGAGAAGTGAGAGAGAGAGAGGGGGAGTGTGGTGCACAAATTGCAGCATGGCGCTGACGTTGAGCCCGTTGGCTTAAGTTTCCCGAAGGAAAAGTAAAAAAGTTTAAGTGTTTTCTGAAACAGGAGACGCCTGGGAAAATATTCCAGCGGGCATTGTTACATTGGTTTTGTACTAATGATTCTGCGTATTAAGTACAGATATATTTAGTATATACACATATTGAAAAAAAAACCGCAAACATAATATAGATATATATATATGTATGTGTATATTTAAGTTAAAGCGCAAAGGAAAAGTTTTATAAAAGTGAAATAAGTAGAATAATTGTTTTCGCGAGATGTTGAGGATGCAGGCGAAACCACAACAAGGTGTGTCAAATACCCAAAAGTGTCATTACCCACGGATGTAGTAGATAATCGAAACTTTAAAGCCTCAACTGCTTTTTTTAGAACAAAATTTAAATAACTTGCCCGGGAATATTTTTTAGGAGATTATATCTTATTATTGGAACACACTGTATGTGCTTTATTGCATGCTGATGTTTTCATTGGTCCTTGAGCTATACCATGTGCTTTATTTTAAAATCAAATAAATTGATGGTGTATACATTGTAGAGGGCTTTCTACTGTGGGTGATGCCCGTTGCCAAATGTGAATTTTTCTCAAACAAACACAGCGACAAAACAATCTTGTGGCATGGTAATGACCTGAGTCCGTGGTGAAGCTTTCTCAAGATATCTCAATTTACACTTAAGTTATCGCCTGCAAATAGATGGATGAATTAATTGAAAGAGGTAGAGAGGGAGATAGAGAGAGAGCTATAGTGAAAGTAATCTGTCTTGTCATTCTGATTATTTTGCTGTATTTATTCCTACATCTCTCTCCATTAATAGGTTAACAGACTTTTTGCTTGGTCCAAAAGGGATCTTTCTGATCATTTATAATGTAAATAATAATGTTTGTTTTTTAGGCAAAAAACCAAAATATATTTGATGCAAAAATCCTACGACTGTATTAATTCTCGAACTTCCGATAAATTCGAGAAATTTTAAGCTGCTGAAATTATGATAGTCTAGTGTGGTTAAAAGCATTATTATATTATATTTAAGTACTTGTGGCATTAGTTGGAAAAAGAGAAGATAAGCTGAAGAAATATAAAATATCAGATATCTAATCATAGAAATACAGAAAACAAGAAGTGAAGGCCTCTCACTGCATCAAAGCCACCGTTGGAAATATTTTCGAGCTACATTACTGTCTTCCAGGTCAATAACCCTTTAACCCTTTTGTTATTCTATAGCGAGGTCAACAAAATTCTTATAAGTAAATGATCTTTGGTGAGGTCAATGATTCTTTTGTTTACCTATTAGCGAAGTCAACTACCCTTAGCGATGACAATGAGCCTTGACTTCACTAAGGGTCATTGACGATTGCGGTAAGGCTTCTCACTTTCTTTAAATGCTTTTCATTATGCTCATTTGTTTAATAATTAATCAATTAATTTGGTTTCGATGTTTTCGAGGGTAATCAGATGAGAGGTTCGTTTAAAAAAGACCAAATGAAGACACAGTAAAATGCTAAGGATGAGGATAACTTAGAAGGTTGTAATTTATTTTAAAATATCTATTAAACTCAAATACACTCGAAAATATATACTCACGCGATTTTATTGAGTTTACTCAAATTTTGAAGTTATATTTGCCATAACGTCTACTAGAACCAGTGGAAGAATCATATGAAAATTAAAATTGTTATATATGCAAAGTAACCATGCTTGTAGTCCGATTTCGCAAATTTTCACATGGTCAGTTTGTCAACTGTTATGAGAAATGAACAACTTCTTGGGGAGAAAAGGATATGCGCAAAATTTCAGATCGATATCTCAAAAACTGAGGGATGTCATGCTTATCATTATATATACATTTTATAGGGTCTCTGACGTTTTCTTTTGGGTGTTACAAACATCGGAAAATTTAATATACCCTGTTCAGGGCATAAAAGAAACAGATCTTTTTGCAATATTTTGCGGAAGCCAAACATTTAAATTTACAGATTTGTTCTTAGTCAAAAATCGATTTTTCCGAAAATTTATAACTATTATTGTTTTACGCAAATTATGTCCTTAAATTATTGTTTCGCTAACTTCCGGTAAATTCGAAAATTTTCGAGCTGCTCTATAGTAAAAGAAGAACAATTATAGGTCATAGACTCACTTAGTTTCATTGTTACGTATTCGGGGTTATATTATGATTTATACTGAAATCAACCTAATAACCTGAAATGGGATTATTTGTGATATAAATTTAATCAAAAAGGCTAAATTTAATATATTGACCCTTTTCCCGAGATCATCAACGTTTTTGTTTACCTTTAGCAAGAACTACATGCTTTCAGCGAGGACAACAACCCTTCTTGAATTAAATGACCCTTTTTTTTACATTTACCAGGTCAACAATAATAAGCGAGCTCAATGGGTTTTTAACTTAACTAAGGATCATTGACGATTGTTGTAAAGTTTCTCATCTTCTTCACACGCTTTTCATTCAGTTCGATAACTCGGCTCCGATGTTTTCGGAGCTAATCAAATGAGGTTAGTTTTAAAAACACCTCTTAATTTTCAGATTGATATATTTCAAAATTTTATCTCAATAATTGGCTGCCAATTTGATCCATTAATACTCTTGAGAACATAAAGAAATCAAATTTCATACCAACAACCTTTCAAACATAAATTCTTCAACCTTTATGATCTTTCAAGCTAATTTCTAAGAGCAATTTTAAATTAAATAAAGTATTTATGTCTAATTCAAAAAGAAGTATGGAAGCTCTAGGTGCGGGCGTGGCCGAACATTTAATGCTCTCGCAAAAGTGGTGAAACAGTTTTAGGTAAAGGTGAAGCTTTTTATTAAATAGAGAATCACAAATAATTATATTATAAATATAAGGATTAGACCCACCAACTTAGTGCTTGGTGAAGAGTCTTCTATACCGAATTCTGCAACTTCTCCATAAGTTATTTGTAGCTCATTTCGTCTATAGAATAATACTAAATGTTGATAAAATTCTAAGTAAGAAACTGATTCGTATACTCACAGACTCCTCGCTTTACTACTAATCAGTGGGTTGAACGATAAAATTTTGGTACCAAAATGTAAATTAAGATACTTTCGAACTCTTGCCGCCTCTTGACAGTGTTTTTTAACACAAAAACGCTTCTCATAATAAGGAATCAAATTCTCGGTAGCAATTTATACACTGCGTGAAACACAGTTGCGGTTAAAAGTACCGCGTGTAATCACTAAAAAATAATGTTGCGATTTAGAATCAAAATCTTTCATCTACTCTCCAACTAGTGAGCAGAAATAATATTCTGTGCATAAAATAATAATTTTCATAATTGTTACGGTCAAGTGTACACTTTCATTCTCTTCATTTGAGCTCTACTTGGTAGAGGTATTTGTTGTAACTTGCATAAGTTCTAAGTTATGCTTCACGCCTAATGAATTTCATTTCACTCACGATTTCACAACCTTTCAACACACGTTTACTCAATTTAGAAACGTAGAAGGAAATTCTGAAAGCAATTTTAAGACATGCTCTAAGTGTCTTCAGCGCCTTTCATTGTTTATGTGAGCAGGTGTTTTTAATGATACTAAAATAATAACAATAAAAGCAACAGCAGCAACAAGGGACAAGTAAAAGTGGCAAATACTTGTGCAACTCAGGCATACATAAATGGTATGTACTTGTAAGTAGTTGCATGAATATTCTGCTTTGCTGCATGTTTATATATATATATATGTGTGTGTGAGTGTGTGCGACTGTGTGACACTTTATACTCCATTAAAGTTGAAAATGTTAAAAGTTTGCTAAAAACATGCCAGCATACATCACACACATACAAGCACTCATATGTGTACACACATACATAACGACATACTCAACATTTGAGCACACATGAGCTGCAACTTCCTTGTACGGATTCGCACTTTGTGTTGTGGAAAATTCCTCATACGCTTAACATAGTCGAGTGTATTCATTCCTCTGCGAATATTTATGCAAACAAATGCTGCTTTGTCATCCATCTGCCATTGCTGCCATCATAACGGTACGGCTGGCTTGCCCACTAACCCCATCCCACAACGTGTTCATTAATTTACATTTACACTCTCGTGCTTACCTCAAGAGAGTGCTCTCACTCTGAGTGCCTTTCTACTTTTTCACTGACAAGTTGACACTACGTCAGTCCATATAAGCACATATGCATAAATCTACATATTCATATGCACAAGTATGTGTGCGTGTGCGTGTATTTGTGTAAGTAAAAGTGTTTGGTAGCCCGGCTGGTTGTCTGTCAGCTGCACTCGGTTTCTCTGTCGTCGCATGTTTGAATATGCAAAAGCACTTAAGAAACGTCCTTTCATTGATGCTTTCTCACTTCCTAGTTCCTGTTCGTCCATTCTACAGACCACTACTCAACCCTGCAGCACAGCAGTGCGCTCATTTTCATTTGAAAATCGGTTGTCATATGTTGTGGTGAGCGGAGAACAGCATGCCTGCAGGTAAAGGTAATTGATGGGAATCGAATGTGTAATCGATAGATTGCAGTTTAAATGCAATTTTGTTAAAGAGTGTACAAAAATGTTTGAAGGAACAATACCCTTCAAATGTGCGTTTATTATAGCATAAAATGGTATGAAAAGATTTTTTTTCCGATTTTGATCGATCAGTTTGCATAGCAGCTATATGCTATTGTGGTCAGATATCGGCGATTCTTACCAATGAGCAGGTTATTTTTGGAAGAAAAGAACGTGTGCAAAATTTTTGATTGATATCTCAAAAACTGAGAAACGAACTAGTGTGTATACAGACGATACTGTGATCAGTGTATAAAAATGTTAATGTCAGAAATCATTATTAATAGGTAAAGTTATGAATCCGTTGTATCCATTTGACACTTCTCTTTCTCTTTACAATACGGCACAATACCAATTAGTTTTATGGAGATATTTTATGAACTCTCCGCGATAATCACACTCAAATCAAACGAATCGTCGGAAATCGATATTCAATATGTAGTTCCTGCTAGATGAACTGAAAAGTCTTTGACCTAACTTTTAATAAAAATATGCCTTGATTCTCCTCTATAAGTTCCATATAGAGTAATGTATTTATTGTAATGGTTCACTAACATTTCGATACTGGTCCGATAGTGTGAACCTTCGAGGTCTTTAAAATTGACATTTGTTTCCATTTAGATCTCCTCATTTGGGTGAATGGTTTGGGCATTTTTGAAACCTGTGAAAGATAGTGGCCCATGTAGTGGACGAATTTGTGTATCGAGTTGTCTCTAACTTATGAGAAGACAAAAAAAAACCAAAAAAAACTGGAAGAAACACTTTTTTGATTTCACTGATGCTAAAACTGAACTAGACTCGTTTAACATACGTGACATGTGACAACTCATTTTTCAAAGCAAGTAAAGCTAGTCCGTATATTTCTTAGGTCAAAATTTATAATATATGTTATCAGTATAGAACTTCCTGTACTTCGAAGTAATTTATAGAAGTAGTAAATTCTTTTTGGTTTCTATGGTCGGTCTACTTATTTCAACAATATTAACTAAGTTATCAAAACCCAGTTATACATATGATACAGTGGGAGTCAGTAATACTCTTATGGATATAGTAATAAAATGTAACAAGGCGTGACAAAAATCTTTGAAGTCACGCTTAAAATATGTATATAGATCGATAGACACACAAACATACATATGTATGTATTGGTTAAGTTGTTTACTTTAGAAAGTAATACGTGTGGTATACGTAACTTTGAAAACGTGATATTAAATGAGAGAGCGAATAACCACAAACTCTCTCTCTCAAATCATTTTTTATTTCCTGAGTGATCAAATTGTTGAGTTGATTGTACATGATACTTTTTAAATAAAATTTTTTTGTTAATTATATACTTTTTTTTTTTTTTATTATGGGTATTATTGTTAATTCTACCTATAACAGAGAATATTCAATTTGCCACGAAGTGCGTAAAACCCAGAATAAAACTTCGGGAACCCTATAAAGTATTTATATAAATGATCCGCGGGACGAGCTGAGTTGATTTAACCATGTTCGTCTATCCGTTTGCCTGTCGGTGTATACGTCAACTAGTTCCTCAGCTTTTGAGATAGCGATCTGAAAGTTGCACCAAAAAACTGCTTATTTGTTGAAACCACCGTTACCATTATAGCAAATAGCTGCCATAAATATTGATTGATCGAAATCAATAATAAGATCGTTTAATATACTTTTATATTATATATAAGAAATGTACCTATGGAGTGTATTACTGCTTGATATAGATCCGAAGTTAATGTTCTTTATTGTTGTCTTTAGTTTTTCATAACCGTTATATGTTCATTAAAAAAGATTAAACACAAAAAATTAATATTTTAAAAGTTCACAACCAGGCAAAGAAATTTTAAAATTGCATTTCCACCTTCTACATTTTCTACTGGGCGACCACACTTATGCTGCAATCTTACACTACAATTACAGCAACAACACTGGCTTATATGCAAATATATTTATAAGTGGGCGGATGTGGGTGTGTGTGTGAGTGATAAATGAAAGTGATTGTGTGTTTATGTGAAATTTGTAAATTTTTGCAGTTAACATGTCATTAATATTTAAAATATACTCACTGATAATGCTTACTGAGTAACAGAACAACAATGTATGCATTAAAATTATTTACTTCTTTTCATATATACTATATGAGTGTGGCAACCAACTCTTGCACGAGTAGTTTATTCATAAAATTGTAATACATCTCCGTCATACACATATAAACACATACATACATACAGGTGTTTTATAAAATATGTATGGGTCTAAGTGAAAATTTAGTTAGATATTTAGGTATGCACATTAGTTTGGGAAAATCCGTGTTAGCTTAAGTTGAAACAAAACATAGAAAGAACAATTCTGGTTATAAATTTAGTTTCTTTGTGCTTTTGACATATATTTTCCTAGGATTCTTCAAGATTTCTTCAGTTGCTACATAGTTCTTTCACTAGACAAATAATATGTTGATTCTTTAGCATCGTTAGTACGTCGAGTTACTTTAAAACAGAATTTGTGATTTTGTACTTGACATACTTGTATTAAGATAAAATTTAAGGGATTATATCCACTGGCATGTCAGAAAAAACGAATTGTTTGTGAATTTTTTTTTGAAGGAACATATTATTTAATAAATAAATAATAAATTATAGCAAAAATAAAACTAAAAAACACCCTTTAAAGGAATTTTTAAACCTCCTCCTATAAAGCTCTTCTCTGCCATCCTATTTCAGAAAATTAATGCTTATGGCGCATTTATTTCGTCAGTTATCGCACTTTTAGTATATTTTAACATAACTGTTATATGGGGAGTGGGCGTGGTTATTATTATTATTTCATATATTCTTGATCTCGTAGCCCTCTTCAGGAGGACCTCAAAAAACAAGGTGTCAGGCGGTGGGCAATATTTTTCTGCTTCAAATTAAATCAAATGAAAAACTAAAAAGAAAGTTTATTTTTTTATAGATAAATACAGGTAATGTTCGCAGGTTTACTCAAAATGTTGGTTTTTGAAGTTATTATCAAAAATCGTATTTCTTCAATCATTATCTATTAAATTTACCTAAGAAAGTTCCTTTGGAAATTTCAAATCGATCAGTCAAGCCATTTTGAAGAAACTTTCCTCGCCGACTTTGAGACAAAGTTTCGAAAAAAACTTATTTAAAGCTTTGAGAGCCGATTACGCTAAATTGAAAAATCCTTTCGCTCATATCTAAAAAAAAAAATACCGGATCAAGTTAAAATTCTTTTAGAACATTCTAGTCCACGTAGAAGGAAATATATTTAGCTCGGGTACCTTTCGAGATAATTCCAACATATCTCTCCATAAGCTCTCGTGTCCATGAGTCAATATATTCCTCGACGACTCAGAAAATAGAGTTTCGAGAGGAACGCGTTTAAAATTTTGAGATTACAATTACACTAAATTAAAAAATTCTTACGCTCATATCGAACCGAAAATATTTATCAGATCAAATAAAATTTTTTTTTTTAGAATATTCTAGTCCACGTAGATATTCCTTCCCTACAAACCCTAAATTTAAACGCGAAGCTTTTTTTCAGTTCATACTGCAAGATTCCAGAAATTTCGTGTCCATTAGTCAATATACTATACTTTGAGCCCTTTTAAAGATTCGCTATTCTTTCAAAGTCAGATCTAGAAAAATTTGCTTGGTTTTCTTTCTTACCTACACGTTCTCTTTAAGACATTCTCGTAAAATTTTTGATTTCACTACTGATTCTTTCCTAATGAATTATTTTTATACTCTCGCAACCTGTTGCTACAGAGTATAATAGTTTTGTTCACCTAACGGTTGTTTGTATCACCTAAAATTAATCGAGTTAGATATAGGGTTATGTTCGGTTACATCCGAACTTAGCCCTTCCTTACTTGTTTCAACTTCCTTTTATAAGAAAGAGCTTTCAAGAACTCGAGAATCCAATTCTGTACGGAATCTAACCAATCTATACACCGTATTATTATTAGGGTTTAGCTTAAAGGCTCATCAAACAATTTCTTGGATATAATGTATTGAATTTATTTATATTAGTAATACATCGAGAAATCACCGTAAATTCTCGTTGATTGGTAACCATCTCATATATTCCAACTGCGCTATATTGAGATCAAAAACCTAACTTTTGATGTACCTGCTAACTGCGAATTACTAAAGAACGTGAAAAGTTTCCAAATGTATTAGGACTGGAAGCCACCGAGTGAGTTATCCAAAAAAACAAAAAGTACGTAATATGAAGTACAATTAAAAACAAAGGTATATCTAATGCCCAAAACCCACCGACATCATTAAGAAAAACAATTTCCGACATACTTTCCAAAACTTAAACAATCCTTTTAACATACTTTTAAGAGTTCACCAAGTCACTTTAGTCGCACAAGTGTTGTCATTAAGTTTATCTACAATTTTCGCTGAATTATGATTTCTACGCTCAACTTAACTACCTCACAGCTATTAGCCGCATAATTACACTGCCAGCAATGTGAGTTAGATAGTTTGGCCGCAGCCTAAAAGTATGCATTAATACGGAGCAAGGTAAAATGTGAAAACGTTTTGTAAGCCACAAAACAGCAAGGCGGCAAACTTAAAACGGTAAAACTGCAATGCTGCATAATTTACGCACCTGCACAATTACATACACATAAATTTTGCACTAAACACGGATAAAGAAAGCCTTTATAAAGGGTGTTGCAAGTTGAATGGATCGGCGGATTTGCGGGTCATGAAGGATCTATCCTTTTTGTGAGGCTGTCTCAACTGTAGCTTACATAATTGTTCTTACCGGTTAATGATAGACGAGATCGAGCTTTATTTTAGTCCTATTGGGACCACTTCTAGGTGGTCTGTTTCATTGACCTATCACTAAGTTGACGTTAGCTAAGAAAGTGCCAGCTAAAACGGCTTATTATGCTCATATAATAATAAGGAACACCTGGTCGCAATCGATGGAGTTTTGAATAGAAATCGGTATTTTAAGAAAACGACGCCTTGACGCTGTCATCGTCGACGGATCTATAAACTAATCGAATCCATCCCGACAAAAATAAAAGACATGGGCGATACCATCGTGGACCTGAGAGAAGAGCCTAAGAGGTAAAGACTTCCTTGTAAACATTTCTTTTTTGCAGAGGTTACAGGAAGAGATAGCGGATCGACTGTTCCAGACATTTGGCAGGGGTTTCCTTAAGTTTTAAGCCAGATAAAGCTTCATGGACATTATCCAAAAACTAGTCTTAATCGTATAAACAACTCCTTTTTACAGGTTACTTGATATAATCTTCAAGAACTCGAAAATCGATGAGTCCAGATCATTGGTTACTATTTTCTCAAGTTATAATCCTCATTCCTGAAAATGGTTTCTGCTGCCGCTTTAAAAATCTAAATAGCTTAAGAACCAGACCACAAAACCTATCGGATCCATGACGAAACCGAGAATTTAACAGTTGAGTTTAGTGCAGTCGGAAGAGCCATAAATAATTATATATGAGTGCTCGCTATAGTCTGGTTAATTCAGTTCATAACTACTGTTTAGAGTTGGTAGATTCAAAACCTTACCATGGCATAGTCTTAAATTATGAAAAGGTTTTTCTCATGAAAGTCAATATCAAAATCCTGCAATATATTGTAATTTTTACATAAAAAGTTTCCAAAATCGCCATCAACTGGAAATGTTAAATTTGTCCATTTCTTCAATTTTTAAATAACATACTTATAGGCACATACCACACCACAAGGAGTAAAAGTCACTATCTATGCATCCAAAAAGAAATACCCATATTGTAACACCCTTTCTTTAACGACAAAACGCTAAGCATACACTCCTTTAATCACTCGCTGCAATTAAAAATGTTAAATGGCTCAGAAACGGGGGAAATGCTAACTGCAAAGTATTGCTGCTTCTTCTGCCGCCGCTGCAGCTATTTCCGTTTCTTCTGTATCTAATGGCCTTTGCGCCAGAGCAGTCCTCCACTTCGACGACCGCTACTGCAGTACCTAACCTATTGCCTATCTGCTGGCACTGGAGTTTCCTTAACACATCCTCACTTATATATTTCTATGCACCGTTGCATAGGCTTGCCGGGCTCACTCTGGCATTTATGACAATTTTCCTTGATTGTTCAAAGTGCTGCGACGGTGTGCGGGTGTCAGTAGTTATTTAAATAAAAATGAGGCAGCAGCAAATTGTGCAGAAAGTCAAAGTGCAATGGCGTTGGCATGTGTCAGCTCGTTGTTTTTGTTGTTGTTGCTGTTGCTTTCCACAAAAGATGCTAATGCACTAACTGCGGGCATGTACGAGTGAGTTCGGGTTTTTTTGGGTTCATAAACCTTAACATTCCGCATGCAATTGTCTTAGGCATTCAGTGGAGATTGTGCTGTCATTAAAACCTAGTCATTAACTTTTAATTTATTTTTTCTACATCTGTGATGATTAGAGAATGCATTTCGTGGTTGGAATAGTGGTGAAGTTATGAAGTGTATTTAATTTATTATTAAAGCAGATAACTTAAAAGTATATATGGCTCTAATGGGGCTCAGCTTTGACCAAAAGCTTCGCATCAAAGATCATCGTGCTTGTTCAAGTTTTTATTGAGCTTATTTTCGCAATTTCGTCTGAAAGCAGACTCCAAGGTTATTTGTTCTTTTTGTGATCTCAAAACCCTTTATCTTTGATAGAATCACCTTTACTGATAGCGAATGCAGATAAATCTTGAAGTGAAGTCCATGTCGCCTGTACTACATATTCTGAGGCAAGGTATAGTATTCTTGTTCTCGTTCTACAAAATATTATTTGTTTTTATATTATTATGGCTGACAGTCAGTAAATACATGTTTTATTGACGTCTTTTTCCTTTTAGTAGATCCTACTGAATTTTGATACAAAATGAAAAGAAGATGTTCAGATTCAAGGAAAATATGTTTGATGTTTGACTAACGATTACGACCATTTCTGATTCTGCTGTATAGACCAAGACGTTTCCTTTCATAGAAGCTGTTATTTATATCGCTAGAGAAAACTTAAAGGAAAATATATACTGAATTTCAACCTCCAAGCTGACTTACTGAATTAGTGTTCCATTAGAATTCCACTATAATCAATTTGAATGTGGTTCAAACGCACCAATTTCTTTAATCGGTCACATAAGCCAGACGATGAGTATATGGATATCTATAAGTAATCGATTCAGGATCGCATTTTGGCATCCGACGACCTAATAACTCTTTTAAACTTGCGCAGGTAGCTCTTTGCATTCCTCTTTGCTCTTTTATGATATACAGTTTTCTCACTACCGGCAGTCGCATCAATAACTTGCAAGTGTTCGCTAAGGGCACGAATAGTTGAACCCCAAGGTTTTACAATATAAATTAGCTTTTCACTGTTTTTTTTTTTAATTCACTATACTGTCGAATCAAGTTCTATATGTTCTAGTATGGAGAAGCAAGTACGCAATAAGTCTTTAATGTTCTTTCTCCTTCCAAAGAGATAAAGCTGACGTAACAATAATGAGTGATGGTAATACATTTTTCAGTAAGGCTGAATTAGACGCCTCTGATTTATTGTGGTTTTTTGAGCTCGTACTTAAAATTGTTGCCCATGAGTTTACTAGGAAATGTTCCATGCTGCTTCATTTTCTCTCTCTCTCTCTCTCTCTCTAGACCACACTTGGAACATACATGATTTTTAATACAATTTAATTTTAGAAATTCTAAGTGCCGGTTCGAGGACATCGATGCCAGTTTACACTTCAACGCGACATTTTATAGGTTTTAGTAGAGATTCAAAGAATTTGGTATATACTTACCCAAGTATAAATTCTGATATTACTAATTATACATTACATGTACAGGGTATATGTAGCATCTAGAAGTATCCGACGTTTCCTTCTATAAAATATATATATAATAAATCAGCGTGACGAGCTGCAAATTTAGCCATGGCCATCTATCTGTATATACGCAAACTAGTCCCTCAGTTTTTGAGATCTCAATCGATGTGAAATTATGCACACATCATTTTCTCTCCAAAAAAGCTACTCATTTGTCGGAATTGCCGATATCGAATCACTATGAAATATAGCTGCCACAAGAACTACTCGTTAAAAATAAAGTTTTTTTATGGAAAACTTTTTTATTTGACAAGATATCTTCACGAAATTTGGCATGGACTATTGTCAAAAACAGCGCTAAAATCTACGAAAAAATTAATCATATTGGATTCTAATTTTCATTCTCTCTTGAGATGATAGCTTTGGCGTAAACTATATTTGGACCCCTAATTGACTTTTCGATCAAATTATTTTATACTCAATGGCATTTTAGTTCTGGAAATGTATATTTAAATGGAAATTTTTAGATGTAATTAAACTGATTTGTGATTTTTAAAGCATTTTCTCCAAACATCCCGCCCAGTTTTTTTTAGAGCTAAATTACCGGTACTACTTCTCAACTACACCATTAAAATATCATTAGTTGCCACAAACGGCACTTGTTTCGCGTTTAAAATACTGTCTCACCTGAAATTCAATTTTCAATTATACAAGTACCGAGAACACAACGACCAAAATGCGTGTGTTCTATTGTATGTATGTTTTAGTGTTTTTGCACACTTTGTGCACTGCTTGACTTTGGTTATTGCCAGATAAATATTTATACAAGAAAAACACTTGTAATCATTTACAATGCCTATTTATCTTACTAACACAGCCAAAAAGGTGCCACTACAAGTCCAAGCAAGTACAGACAAGAGTCATACAAAAGCTCTCCAAGCGAGGCGACCAACAAATATTTGCACAAAAAAGCATTTTCGTAAACACAATTCGGAGCGGGACTTGGCCGAGGAGCAACGGAGCTGAAGCGGCGTAGTATTTTTGGCAAAGTAGCTAATTTACCTACACGAAATAACAAATACATGCGCATACGAGTATACATGCACACACATACAAAAACACATACCACCACAAGGCTACTTGTGGGTGTTGCGGAACTTTTGCGCTGCTTGTTTGCAGTCCAGCAACAAAATGCACAAATAAACATTAGCAACCACAACACTCAAATGCTTCAGTTGTCCAAGTGTGTGTGTGTATATATATGTATGTGGGTTTGTGTTTGTATGTCGGTCGAGTGCAAGATGGGCGAAAGGTCAAAGCGTAGCCATTTAATTATATTTAGGTTTGAGGTTATTTAAAAAGGGAGTAGCATTGCGGGTGGAAAATCAAATGTTTTTGCTGCATTTCCACGCGTAGATACATTGCATCACATGCACATATGTGCTCGCTTTTTTGTTGCATAGTTGCAAAATGTTGCCAATGGCGCAATGTGAAAAGTTTTTGTGGTTCCAACCGCACAGTCACTAA
Organism: Bactrocera oleae; assembly: GCF_042242935.1. Taxonomy (NCBI): domain Eukaryota; kingdom Metazoa; phylum Arthropoda; class Insecta; order Diptera; family Tephritidae; genus Bactrocera; species Bactrocera oleae. Next base: position 58,428,799 of record NC_091540.1, on the reverse strand, counting down.
AACTCTTGGACCTACCTCAATGACGGTTGGCGGCTGTTCGAGTTGAGTTATTTAGTTAATGGCAATCCCGAAATTGTAGTGTTACCTTATAATCTATGCCAAATTTCATGAAGATATCTTGTCAAACAGAAAAGCTTTCCAAACAAGAACTTGATTTTGATCGGTCAGTTATGTATATGGCAGCTATATGCTATAATGGTTTGGTATCGGTGATTTCGACAAAAGAGGAGCTTCTTCTGGAGAAAATGACGTATTAAAAATTTCAGATGAACGGCTCAAAAAGTTAGGAACTAATTCGCATATCTAGGCGGATAGGGGGACATGACTAATTGGCTGCCGCCGATTGCTTTCTCTATTGGCTTGACAGTATGTTTAATTCGATTTTATTTATTTTTAGTGTTTTTCAACCATAATCCGAAATTCTGTTTTTGAGGTCCAACTCATAATTTTGTAGAACTAAAGCTTGACATATGGCAATGTGAACCGCTTCCTTTAGCAGCACTTGATCATATTGGACCAAAACTTATATATTTTCATTGCTTTAAATGGTACGCATATGACTTCGGGAACCCCCAGAAATTTTCCTAGAAATACTAAGCCCATTTCGATAAGAACTTATTGAGGCTTAAGGCCATCTATGGTCCAGAAACAAAAGCTTTAATAATGTCTCTCAATCTTACGCTAATCTTATTCTTTACACCGAAGACTTTCCTTGAGTGTAATTTTATAAAAATGTGGGTATTAATTCGAAGAAGTCTTAATATTATTATTTCCAACCATTCGGATTTCTCCTTTAGGGTAAAAAAACACTTCTCAGATATCCAAACTCAGTTTATTCCTCTTAATATCTTTAAGATGGGATCTTTAAACTCACTCTCGCCTGATAAGAGTGGAGTAGTAGTTTCGAGAGCATTTATATTAGGCGAGGCTTAAAACCCGTCGAGGTTAAGAGTTTTCCATATTAGTTCGAATAATATTTATGGGACCATTGCCAATCTAAATACAGAAATGCGTCAATCTTATGAACGCAAGTCTTTGCTAGATCTATAAACAATTCTTGATTCGTCTCTGGACACTGCAAACGGCTTCTAGGCATGAGTTGCGATTTTTCTTCTAAGGTTTGCCTTCTGTAGTGTTGATTCATTTACTAGAAAGCAGTGGGTTAGGTTTAGTAGTCTCACTAATCAAGTTCAGAAAGTTTCTCCTCTCATAACGGTTTACCGCTTAAAAATATTACATACCAGATTTCTATGAAAGGCGTTGGTGCTTCCAGAATTCGTATATATTGCACTGCAGGATCCTGAAGTGGATTTTTACAATTATATATTATTATTTATGAACTTGTGAAACACTTTCATAGCTTCCATACAAGGAGGTTGATATTTAGCACACGTGTTCTAAGTATTCAAGAACTTATGCGGAAAGTAAAGAATATAAAAAATAAAATACATGTTTTGCAATACTGAAGACATTTCAAAAACTTTTGTGAACTTTCAGGATCCCGAACTTCTATGGTTGAGATACTAGCATAGATGTTGCAACTATTCTAGGACTTATACGGAAAGTAAAGAAGGTAAAAAATAAAATACCTATTGTTCAACACTGTAAACATTTCAAATACTTTTGTGAATTTTCGGGATCCTGAACTCCTTTGGTTAAAATTTATTGATCTCAAAAATTATAATTCAGTTGCTCTTCAAATAACTATCCTAAAATTTTTCCTGATTTTGGGATCCCGAAATCCTAACTATAGTAGTACGGGATCCCGAAATTGTATACAAGACCTTTGATTAATATTTTTACTCAACTAATTTCGAATGCCACTACTATTTGAGGTTAGATAAAAATATCTATGTTAGTCTAGACCAAGCACCCACGACAAACGCGTTGTTGCACTGTTGCACTGTAAAAGTTTGAGTTAGCAGCAAACTAGCGAGTTACATCAGCATTATTATTATTGTTGGTGTTGTTGTCAGGAAAACATTACAAAATGAGATTCACCGAAATTGCAACACACAAAAAACTGGTAGTCGAGTTTCAAACAAACAAAAAAGCGACTAAAAACAAAAACAATTACAACAATGAATGTGGTAAGACAAGTACACACACATACACACACAGAAACAAACACTTATAAGATGAGTTTGCACTACTAGAACTCCTTTTCACTGCCACATTACGTATACGCCGCAGTAATTACAAAATGATGCACACACACATACTTGTATATACAAGCAGCGAGCGCCTGCGGCCAAACCGAATGCTGAAGCGTTGTTTATACCGCAAACGGAATTGTCCATAGCGAAGTTGAAAGTTGAAAGTTACGGTCATGCCGTGCCCAACATAACGCTTTGTAGTTGCAACTACATACATCTTCAACACACACACACATATATACAAACACTTAAATTACTACCCACACATGTACATGCATGTTTGTATGTATGTGTGTGTGTTGATGTTTTGCTCATTTGCAGTAGCTGGCAGGCGCCGGAGGACAACTCAAGTTGCAAATTACAGTCGGCGAATGCGGTTGTGCGGCCGACTAGCTGGCTGGCTGCCTCAGTGCTCGACCAGCCCGACCGCAGCGCCACTCACGACTATTCATTCACCTTTGCTTGAGCGTTGCCACGAATGTTGCACACGCACACACACACACACAGCCGAGACATTATCCACACAAACTTACTTGGAGTGTTGTCTAGATACTTCCCAAGTTTCTAGTTGTCGGTTGGGCAAATGTAAATGTACGACGCTTTGATTGTGGTACGCAGGGTTGCATGCGAGCGGCCCGCATACACAGTTGGAGGTTAGTTGAAATTTTGCGGTTTTCGTGCTAATGGCGAACACGTTTAAGATTTAACCAGAGACATTTGTTTACCCGAACTTTATTGCAAAAAGGCATAAAGGGATACACACACCGGGATGCTCTTACATTTGGATATTCTTGTTAGGCAGAAAAAAATCGGACAGGAAATGTATATTCAAATCCTTTGAGATCAGAAGTTAAGATACGAAGGCACAAACCGTCGCAAAAGGCTATGTGTAACGGTTGTTTTATATTAACTTATAAGCTCAATTACGTATATTCGACGAGTTGCTCTTTATTTTCCAAAAATGTCCAATAATTTTATAGAAAAATGGTAAAAACTTTTCAAAAACTAAGATAATCAGTTTATGTATATGTCTATGCTCTCACATAAAAGAAATAGGATTAAAACGAAAGCATGGTAACTTCCCGTTAGAACAAGTTCACCATATATGCATCCAAAACCCTGTTTCTATGAATATCGGTATCACGAGTTGTACGAACTACGGAGCCATCTGCGATATCAGAAACTCTGGGATCGACTGCATAGATCTTCACCTGTGATCAGGATAACGAGTTTCAAGAACTTCGGAACCCCCCATAATTCTTAAGGCTTTCTGCCGTGGTTCAGTCTGCATCCTTGTGGTCAATACCATAGGTCCTTACCTGTGAATGTCGCCAACAGAAGTGTCAGAAAACTTTGGCATTTTCAACGGTATCAGAATTTCTGGAAACGATTCCATAGATCCTCACCTGTGAATATCGGCATCACGAGTTTCAGGATGATTAAATTAGTAGTATCTGTAACTTTGAAATCGACTCCATAGACCTTCACCTCCGACAATCTGTATCAAGAGTTTTAGGAACTTCGGCACCTTCTGATGTCTTAAGAAGGCTTTTGACAATGGTTCAAATAATAGCAATATCACTTCTAATGAAAGTTTTACAACCTGAAGATGGAAAGACATTACTAGTCCAAAGACTTTGCTAATCCCAGGGACGATCGATAAAATGCTTAACTGGACTTAGAACTCTGTTTTTGCGATTTTGGTCAACAGTTTTCTAAAGAAACATTAGATATTGCATCTATTCTAAATTAGATCAAGCTTATTGAACTATAATGTGATTCTGTGATCGGCTATCTTCTTCCAACTCATAGCACGATATATATTTTTCTTCTTTCTGCTAATGACTTTAAACCATATCAGGCATGTGAAGCTCTGCCCTGTTATTGGTGTTCACGTTAGAGGGATCTTACTGAGTGATTACCATTCCATAGAGCATTCAAATCTGTCCTTACTGATTTTACTAATATGGGCGTGTTCAAACTCTATAAAACTCCTTCGATTAAAAGTTAACTCGAATAGTTTAACTCTAGATCCATTCGTCATGTCTTTATACTACACAGCGATGTTTAACATCAGTTTCAAACCTTTGACTTCATTGAATCTATCTTTTCGAACATATTATATTATTTTTTACTGTGAGCAGGTGTTGTTGCCAGCTAGGCAGTCGCATTTTGGCTATCGAACTACAGGTATACTACTTTTTTTCTAGCTTGAAAATATGTGGCAACGTTAAAATTCCATATCCACTAATTTACAGCGATTTTCAGATTTTCCCGAAAAAAAATTTGAATTTTTCGAGAGCTTCCGCATGTAAAAGGATGTTTAACATAGTTCGAAATCAGCATAGTTAAGTCAAATACGCACCATTTTGTTCGATAACTTGTTGCCATTTTGAAGATAAGTTCATATTATTGACTTCATAGAAACCCTCCACCCTATTGGCAAAAAATCTGGGTAGTCGATTTTCACAAGCTTCTCTTGAATTAAGTTTTTCCCCAGCAAAATTATTCGCCATAGACAGGAACAGGTAGTAATCACTTGGTTCTAGGTCCGAACTATAAGGTGGCTGTATGCAGCCTTAATTAATATGTATGGTATGTTTAGCTCATGGGCAATCGAAATGGTGCTTACACGACGGTCGAACTCGACGATTTACATTATTTTATCGATATTTTCAAAAATTGGACTTTCAGAGCGTGGTGCATCTTTGACATCAAAATTACCGGAAGCGCAAGGGATCGTATGCGTGCACACACGGTCCAATCTGATAAATATCTTCGGAGACTTTGGCAAATAATCTATGCCAAATTTCATAAAGATATCTCGTTAAATAAAGAAGTTTTTCACACAAGTACGTGATACTCATACACTTAATATGGTCTCATACATTGCCGGTAACATAACCTCAAAATGTATAGATTTTTTGGATACATTTTATTTATGTGCTATAGAAAGTAAACGTAGTTTCGAAGCTTGAAGGGTGAAACCAGAAAAAAGCTGCAGTGTATCAAGGGCTTTCGAGTCAGCAATAATAAAAAAGTTAGTAGTGTCGTTGATAGGAACTCGAGAGTTCTTTGTTTCAAGGCAGATATAGAGTGAGATAGAAAGAGTGACAGAAAGATAGAAAGAAGGATATGAAAATTGTTTGAAGCTTTAAGCTGCACAATTTATAAAATTCAATTTAATTGAATTTCTGCATTTGCCATTTGCATTATCTACACATGTTCCCCGAGCTTATCAAATAATTGCCTCCCCGTATTGTGATGTTTGCTGCCATCGAAACGAAAATGCTTCGACCGAAAAGTGCATTGGCGGACATTTATCCACCGCTGCAAAGCTCAAATAGCTACTCTGTGTGCACGAGCTTTGCGGTAATCAGAGAAAAGATTTACCACAGTGCATGCCAGCAGTGGCACATGCAAATGCCGAAAGCTGTAGGATCAGCTGCAGACATACATACATACAAACATGTGGACGGAGGTATATTAGAATTATATATACTTGTACATGTGTGTATGTGTGTGCGTGTGTGCGTGTGCCATTTCAGCTCGTTTATCGCTCAAGCCAATTCCAATGCAAACCAGCTAAAACTGCAGCTACAGCAGCGTGCAACACAAAATTGCGCACACAGCCAAAGTCGCTGACCGAGCCAAAGCTGGCCACAAAACCTCTGCGCTGGCAGTCATTCTGCAGCCGGCGCATTAAATGCAGCATAGCGTTGCCAAATGCACGGCGCGAACACAAAACGAATATGCTAATTTGAAGCGAATATGCAGGCAAAGCAACTACCGAGAGTGCGCGGGAGAGAAAGTGTAGAGAGTGAGCGAGGTGGGGCGAGTTAGTTAGAGCGAGATGGCGCAGGTTGCGGATGAAGTACCGACGCTTGTGGTCACGTTTCGGTACTTCCTCAATTCTATGCGATTTCCCGACACTGCTGTGCCCCACAAACGCTCAAACACACAGGCACACACACATGCGCACATAATAGTTTTATTTGAAGCGCTTTTTAATTTCCTTGAAAATATTACTGCACTGGGCAATTGCCAGTGGCAGCTCTTTTGGCAGTTGTCACTTGCCACATGCATGTTGCAAGCATACCTGCACACATATACATAAGTAAAGATGCCTTTGTGTATGTGTGCGTGTGTGTGTGCTCTTTGGCGCGCTCGCCGGATTTGGCCTGTGTGGAATTGAATTTTGCGGTTATTTTGGAAAGTGCAGACCTCATATGTCGCAGGCGATGGTTTATCATCAAGCCAGAAATTGGTAAGGCGAGCTGATGATGCCACACATATGTTGCAGTTGCATAAATGCTAGTAGACGGCTGTTGCCACATGCCGTTGCACAAATTAATATGCATCGCCTTCATAGTTATACATGTATCTAGCACTTTACGTAAATATATATATGTATGTATGTGTGTTTGTGCCACAAAGCTACTGCCGCTGCCGCTGCTGCAAGCGTAAGTCCAATTCCTTGTGTTAAACTCATATGAATGCGTAGTTGCATATTGAATTGGCACTAACTTTTAGTTTGTGACTTAATGCCGACTTAAGTGCCTCTGTGTGTGTTTGCTGCAAGCTGCCAGTGACAATTTGAATTTATTATAAGTGAAAGTCTGTGGATCTCTGCGAAATTCAATTAGCAAATGTAAACCGAAACTGAAGCGATAGTAATAATATATGAATGTGTGTTTGCCTGTATATGCGTATGTGTGTGTATGTATTTGCATGTATTTACTTATGTATTTGCGTAGGCCTTTGATATTGAATTAGTGCAAACATTAATTTCCGCTTGGAGTCCTCTGAAATGCTAACATTTGAATCAGTCATACCGAAACCCAGTTCCGAATTCCCCTGTGCGGAATTGTGTTTCTCTTTTATGTGCTTTTGCAGCTTTTATTCACAAATGTGTATGTGTGTATATGCATGTATGAAGTGCAATACAGCACTGTTCAATAACACAAGTATACTACAAATTATGGTAGTCATAGTCACTTTAAGTAAATTTTTTTTTTTTTAAATTCGTGTTCTTACAAGGACAACATGTGCTGGGTTGCTTGGGGCCATGGAAAAATTAAGGCTGACCGCCATACAGAAAATGGAGATAAAGCGCTTGTTTGTCAACAAAAATTAAGCATGATGTGGCAATAAACTTCCCTTTTGAATTCCGGAATGTACGTAAGATATCATAACTTCTTTTTATGAAATCAAAACTAAGTTGGGAAAAGAAGAAATATTTGCTAATATTGTCAAAAAATTCACGCTTTTGACGCGACTAGCAACAAAAAATACATCGAGTTGCAGGAGATTCTCTTATACAAAAAACTATCCGTAGATCGAACGGGGTCTTTGACTATTTCTATGCCACATCAAGATATGCGTGAGCCTCTGCAAGGAACTTACGCCTAGTAACGTAATGAAATCTCGACAATAAGGAATGCATAACTCAGTTTTTGTCATCACTAAAAGTAATTGATAGAATTAGATGCTAAAAGTCAGGACCAAAAGTTGTTGAGATTTATTAGATGTATCTATTAGGGTGGAGGGAAAATTTTTTTTTTGCTAGCCTGAGGGTAAAATTTTTAGATTATAAAAAAAAATTTGTTTTCTTTCATCTAGAGGCGGCCCACTTATAAAGTAAATTTCGAGTGAAAATTTATTTTGGACATCACATTTATATCAAAATTTCCGAATTTCCGAACGGTTTTTGACTCACTTCTAGTATACTTAACTCGTTAAAAAATTTTAACTCGAAATTTACTTTAAAATGAGCGGCCACTCTGGATGTAAAAAAAATTTTTTTTCCAAAAATTTTCTTTTTTTATAATCTACAAATTTTACCCTCAGGCTAAGCAAAAAAAAACTTTTTTTTCGCTCCACCCTATTCTCTATATATGTAAGTTCAATGTACAATGATTTACCGGAGATGCCAAAAACGAGCAAAATTTTGGTTCAATTTTTGATTTTTTTGACCGTAGGTCATTGATCATTAGGTTTCATCTACGGAAATGGCCGAAATTAATACAGCAATGGAGGACCTTTTTTGATCGACGTCGGTGATCGCGTGTAACACCGTTCCCTAGTGACAAGAAATGCGTTGTAGAAATCGAGTTGGGAACGTTCCTACTGTTTATGCCATTTTGAGGTGCTAACCGCATTTTGTTGCCTCAATTATTAGGGAGCTGCGGCATTTAGGTGCTTTTTCGATCTTTGTACCACCGGCGTTAAGTATTTATTAAATGAGCTGCGATTTTTAACGAAATTTGCTTCAATCTTAGGCTATTCTTTGCTTATGCCAGTTGCTTATTCTATTCGCCAATTTCCAATCTCTAACGAGTAGAAAAACAGCTTCCATTAAGCTAACCATCTACTGTGCATAGCGAATCCTACATTCGGAAAATACATGAACTTGTTACCACGAAATAGGCCGAGCAGAACAAAAAATTGTGTAGCTTGTAGGAAAAACAAATGCTTTATTAAGATGACACCAAATATTTAGGTCGAAAAATAATGTAGAACTTAACTTGGGTCCAAACAGCAGTTGAAAGCTTTAATACTGGTACAAATTTTTCGAGCAAAGCAAATATTTTCTATATTTTCTAGGTATAGAAAAGTTGGAAAATAAAAAAGTTAATATTCTAAAGCATGGTTTTTGATGTTACTAAAAATTGTAAAGCTTTTCTAAAAAAAGAAAGGAGCTGACATATGTATACAGCGCACAAACATATGTGAGCTCCTCTCTTTTCATATATTACTATTAAATTAGTTCAAATTGAGAGGATTTCTCTACTAGACCTATTTTTCGAAGTACTACTTGGTCAAATGCTTACCACAATTACTCACAGATACCTACAAACAGCTGCTACTACTTACCTGAATGAAGTATATAAATAGGCAGGCATCCCCAGTGCATGAGCTTCCTTTTAAATGATCAATTGCTTGTTAAAGTGCCTTACAATTGCCGCCCCTTTTCACATCAAAATATATATACATATATGTATGTATCCGAATATATACTTTTATGTTGCAGAAACTCTCTGCTATACGCTGCTAGGTAATTGTGACTTGGAGCACGTACTTGAGTTCAACAAATTTTTCTCTATCTAATCTTGCAATGACCTTTCTTGCTAGTTCACTTTATTCGATTTAGTTTTTTATACTGCACACATATATATTATATATATAGATACCTTGTGACCAGAAAGTTTCCGGAAATTGTAAATAAAACGAAAATGTTTTAAGCTTCAACAATATTTATTTTGTCGCCTTCAAAATATGCTATTTCTGAAGCCACACACATATGCCACCTCTTTTTCCAATCATCGAAACATGGCTTGTAGGTCCGGGTCCGCGATCGCCTTCAGTTCCCTTTACGAATTTTCTTTTACGGCCTCAATTGAGTCGAAACGGGTACCACGGAGTGGTAACTTTAGTTTTGGAAACAAAAATGTCGCATGGGGCTAAATCCGGTAAGTACGGGGGTTGATCGATTGTATTGAACGAGTTTTTGGTTTTAAAATCATTGCAGACGATAGTCTTTTTGCAAAAAAATTCAGCTCTTATGGAACAAGCCGAGCATTGAGGCGTCTCATGCCAAAATTATCAGTTGAAATCAAACGAGCCACTTCACTGGCAATGTTTAGCTTAAATCTCTCTAACACTAGCATGACGATTTTTGAGCACGATTTATTTTTCGCTTTTTTGATGTTATCGTCAGTGGTAGACGTGGAAGTACGACAAGAACGAGACATGTCTTCGACGGTTTCTTGACCATCCTTAAAGGTTTTTTACCAGTCCTAGACTTAGGTTTTCGATAGAATAGATTTACCATAAGCATTTTCTAACATTCGCATCGATTCCGCACACGAAATTTGGTTCGAAACACAAAATTTTATGCAAATTCTTTGTTCAATATATATTTCCATTGTAAAAATCGCAAAACCCTTCTGAGGTCGACTGATTTCAACAGCTGCTGAAAAAACTGGACAGATCACGCTCATTCTTGGCATAGTAATTAAGGACAGTGCTACCAACTTAACAAAATAAAAGTGCTGAAAAATTTCTGCGCGGGCAGTTTAAATGACGATTTCCAGAAACTTTCTGGTCACAATGTATATACATATAAATACGTGTACACATATAAGGTCGTTCACTTAGACAGCTTCACTTTAGCATAAAAATATGATGTATAATAAAAATGGCGTTTCTAATGGAGGAATTCATGAGAATGAATATGATGACTCTACGCGGCTAACTGTTTTACGGAAGGCTAATGAAATACACATATGTACATCTAGGTAGTATTATTTTGTTTCAAAGTAAAATGGACTTAACTTATGGCTACTCATAGAAATTTGGTAAGAGTAGTATAAGCTGTTTGAATGATAATATCAACTGTAGAGTTTCAAGTGCGTGGCAGGCGTCGAGGTCTGGCAAAATGTCTGGTAGAGATTATCGTGATCTAGGTGGCGCTACAGTCATTCATTGCTTCGAACCCTTATCAGCTGATCTCTGCATGCCTTTTGTTCTTTTCCATTTTTCGATGATTTATAAAAAAATTCAACTGTTGATGATCACTAAGCTTCAGCAACTTTGGGTCTTCCTGTAAACGAGTTTTCACTATAGATCCAAAGTATAGTGTGACAGCGCTGTTCAATTCGAAATCTACTCCGTCAGAGGCATAAAAAACCGTAGGTTTTAATATTTTTACTTCAGTTAACATCTAGTAACATGAATTTGGGAGAGACGCAAGTTTTTGTATTTTTAAAAAGAGGGTGCTGAAAGCTGTGCATTTGCAAAAATCTTTTATGTTCCAAGATATCAAAAGAATTCCCTAAATAAAGTTGGATCACCGTGAAATAAAGTTGATCAAAGTAGTTGACACTATAATGATATACCTAAATATAATTTACATATTGGGTATATCTTTCTTTAATTTTTGGGTATTTCAAAAGCTCGTGCAGAGTGGGCGCTTCAAGTGCGCACAATCGGCCAAAAGCGATCAAAGGAGTGATGATTCCGAGCGGCGTTTAAAGTTTGGAGCTGTTTAATCACATAAACTCAGATCTTTGTGTGCATATGAGATAACCGTGAAAACATCATTTTACTCCAGAGTCGAAGCGAGAGAAATTCAATGAACTGACTGCAAAACAGGAGAAGATCCAAAAGGCAGTCAGCAAAGTTATGTCGTTTTTTTTTTGCGATGAGCAAGGTATATTATTCATCGATTTACTTAGAAAGGGAAGAAACCCATCAATAAAGTCTTTTATCGGAAGATGCGAAGGTCGCATTTACAGAGAAACGATCCCAGTTAAAGAAAATTATAGAGTTATTTTCCAGACAATATGAAAGCGATTGCGAAAATGCATGGATTGGTCGTAGAATTGTATCTGCATCTACATTATATTTAGGATGTATGCACGAGCGACCTTTTTTATACACAAACCGCAACAGTGTGCTTGCTGGAAATAAATACGGCGACTATGAAGAGGTTGAGGCCAATTTCGGATAAATAGATCAAACATTCCCAAAAAAATCTTTAAATGGTCCGAACTTTTCCCGCCGGCCGGTATATAAGCCGATGTTTGTAACTAACTATAAGTACTTGCACATTTGACGAGCGTCTTCTCTGGTGGAAGATCTTCTCATTTATATATTTTAAAACTTATTCCAAACGAACATAAGTATTCCGTAACGTTGAGGTTTGTTCGCGCTTTCAAAATATCTTTTTCTTTAAATTGCTTGGAGATGGACTCCACAGTACTGGGCATAAAAACCGGTCAGGTAGTTGCACCCACTTAAAGTTTGAGTAAGTTCACTATTCCTAATTGTATTGGAAGGCAAATTTTTTTTTGCTGATTTTCATCAGTAAAATATCAATTGTCTTGGTAAAAAGTTTGTGAAAGTGCAGTTATATAAAAACATGCCAAAACGATGAAAAATGACTGATGTCACTAATGGACAAAACATAGCCTTATCGCAGCAGAATCAAAGCTCCAGACAAGTATCGGGTATTGTGAAATTAGGCCAGACTAGTTAATATAGCAGATTTCATCAAAACATTTCGTTAAACGGGCTCTTTCGCCGACCAAAAGGGTCTGGTACGGTCCGAATGACGACAGTCGCCAAAGACGGGCTCATCCGACGGTCTAGTCTACTGGATCGCTTTAAATTTTCGTCAGATATCAAATAGGACTTTAAGGATGCGACAGGGGGGATAGTGGAGGCGACTTTAAATTAATTGTATGTTCAGATGAATCTCAAAAGACATCTTGAAAACTCAATGGTTAGAAAACAGTCTCAGGCTACCTTATCAACATATTTTTAAACTCTACTGCACTTCACACAAACTTAACAGTTTATGCGAGAAACCCGAAAATTGGATTCAAGTTCAATTTATAATTTCATTTAATTTTCGAAGTGCAAATAAGACAATAAGCATTTCTACGAAGTGAATAAATTCAAACAAGTCAACTCTAAAACTATCACCAGCCGTGCAACATTGCACTCGGCGCAGAGAGAATACACAGTTAGAGAAGACAAAGGAAGAAAGCACGCTGAAGTGCTGCATTCTCACTATGCGCGTAATAATTATGCAACGCGGCAACTTGGTCGAGGTGCTTACAACGACTGAAGAAGACGCTGTCGCCACAGACACGAACACAATATTCACCATCATCAAAAACCAGCAACAACAATAATAATTTAACTATGGAAATGTGTGCGCAAGAACAATGTCTTTAGAATCCTTCATCTATCCACCATGTCTTCAGCTGTCACAATACGCTCGCGCGCTCTGCCTGCAAAACTGGGTGAGCCAGCATAGTTGCATGCAATACCGCCGCGTCACTTGTGGCAAGTTTGCATTATGATGCTGCACACAGAAATTGCGACCATTGCATTGTTGAAGTTACACTATTTCTGCTGCTACCATCTTTGCCTCACCGGCGCTCTCTTCTGTGCTTACTCTATAGCTTTTGCTTTTGTTGACACTGTGGCGCGCTGAAAAGCTTTTAAGCGGTTTTCCGCTTAAATACTCATAAATACACGCTAATGCCATTTGCCGCTGATTATTGTCGCTGCCGCCGTTGCTGCTTACTACCGGCTGTTCCCGGCTCGCCCCGCTTCATGCTGCTGGTGTCACTCGCGCTTAAGCAGGCTGCAGCTCGAGTTTGTTTGCTCATTGGTCGGTTGGTTGGGGTTTGCTGGTCGCTTTGTCGGTTTGTCGCTGCGGCTTTGTGCGCTTCGTTCGTTTACTTAGTCCCTAATACTCGCTTCTTGTCGCGCTCTTCTAGTTCCTATATCTATAGTCCGTTGTCCATCCCCAGATTTCCGCCCATTTCGGCTTTCTTCTGAACGTGGGCGTATCACGTTCCATCTAATATTGTGCGATTTATTTTTTAGTATTTTTTTCTTTGCTCCTTCGGTAAAGAAGTCGTTGCAGCAGTTAGTAAATCCACTAAACAATTCAAAAGCGGTGACAGCAAAAAGAGATATAACCACAACAGTTTGAAATAAAAAATATTGAAGCGGAAAATAGGAATTGTAAACAGCGTAACTTTATTTACATTTTACACTTTTTCGTGTTTTACTCTGCGTATTTATTTCGTCAGCCGCCACTTGCACCGTGTGGCGTATCCTTTTTTGCTCAAGTTGTGTGACTATCGTTGAAATAGAGCGAACGAGTCTAGCAAAACAACAATTGTGTAGCGCATTTCAAAGTGGCATTTACTTAATTAAAATATGCACCCTTAGTGCCGTTTCACATTGGGACTCAAAAGAGTCTCATACCAGTTTATTGTGGGCGAGGGGACGACGAGGAAAGACGAAGGGACCGTGCCACTCGTGTTCGGGTGGCACGCTTTGTGTTCTTGTTCGTAACAGCTCGCTGCTACCCTTTTCAGCATTCCTTTTCACTTTCAAATTCTTTTAATGGTTGCAAGAGCGCTCGGTTTCAAATGAATTCGATCGCAAATTTGAGTTCTGTTATCTATTTTTGTATGTAATATGCAAATACGTATGCATAGAATAATAGAAATATTATGACAAATTGTAAATAAGGAGAAAATTAAGAAATAGATTATGGAGTAAAGAAATTATGAGTTTTTAATACTTAAAGATTAGGAAATTCCTATTATAAATTTGGCCTTGAAAATTTTAGTAGCGGATATTCAATACATTCTTGTGGATTAGGGAATTCCCGTCTTTAGTATTTCTTTGAAACTATTTAGCGGGTAGGTACTTGTATTATGCATATTGTTCTACCATATTCATGGTAATTCATTGCAAGCAAAATGTGTGACCATCATCTCAACATACAAATGAAATACGCAGCACGCAGTGTTCGCGGTGTTGCGCAGTCGAACCGCACAAATATTTACGAACATTTTGTGAAAAGGAATGCAGAAAAACTAGACTCGAGTTGCTGGACTCTTTTTGACCGTGTGAATGCCCAGAGCGACACCAAAAGAAAATTTGAAAAACATCAGACTCTTTTGCATCCCAATGTGAAACGGCACTTACGGGACTCAGTCTTTCTGCCTGTCCGTGTAGTTTTGCAATTTTCCTGTTTGCCATAAAGTCTGTGTAAATACTCGCATAACTGTTATTTAACTGTATGATAAACAGTGGATTTTATGAAACAATTACATAAATGTTTGTTAAATAACAACAACTTGACTCCCTTTAGTGTCGAGTATATTATTGTAGAAGGTTTTGATTGGATTTGAATAGATTGGATTTTCATATTTCACAATCTCAGTGTGTTTGACAGTAAGGATAGATAAGAGAATGGAGAGAGAGAGAAAATATATGCCACAAGCTTAACATTTTTCCATACTTCTTATACACAATACTTAATCTCAAGATCTGATTTTCGTTAGACTATAGGCCATATTATATATAGTACAAGCAATTCCAATTATTCCCATACTTCTCTTCATAAAGGTTAATTATTTAAATGATTGCATTTACAATAACATTATAATCTCTATTTGCCTTTTTTTGAGATTAGAACTACTCCAAGCCTCTTGATATTATTACTATCACGTAGATCTGACCTCTACTTTTAATACAATACCCTGTTTAATGATTATTGTTGAGCTTAAACGCTGATAAAGGGATAAAAAGACATTTTTTGAGGTTAGAACTACTCCAAGTCCACTAATATTATTATTGTCATACAGCTCTAATCTTTACCTTTAAAACTATTTCCTATTCAATAATTTTGGTTGAGTCTAAGCGCTGATAAAAGGATAAAAATATCTTTTTTGAGGTTAGAATTAGCGCAAGCCTTTTATTGTTATTATTGTCATAAAGCTCCGATCTTTTTAAAATAATACTTTGTTTAATGATTTTGGATGAGCCTAAGCGCTAATAAAAGGATAAAAAGCTAGCACTGAGCTTGAGTTCACAGTAGATACACGACCGAAATTCATAATCCCGTCTGATCTGAAAGTTAAAAAGTTCATAGGTATACTCCTTTAGTCGGTGCTTTAAAATGTTTTATAGCCTAAAACAAATCCCATTTATTTATTTTTATGAGCTTAAAAATAGTACTTGTATTTTTCTATAGATCTCCTCTTACCACTTTGTTCTGATATCTACCTTTAAAACAACACTCTGTTTAATGATTTTGGTCCTAAACGCGAAGAAAGGGATAAAAAACTAAACTCTTAGTTTGGAGTCATGGTAAATACGCGAAATAGTCACAATCACTTCCGATCTGAATTGAAGAAATTTCGTGTACCCGTTAAGTCAGGGTTTTTAAATTGTAAAAGCTTTCCCACAATATTTAATTTTTACGAGGTTTGAAACCCAGGTTAATAATATCTGTAGTTCTTCTAAACACTTCATTACAACTTAGTTTTGAAAACTTATAGCTTGTTGGTTTCTTTAGTAATGCTTGGAAATGAGAGAACAATTTATCAAAAAGTTTTTTTTTTGTGAAAGATTTCGGGCTTCTAGCGCAAAGCTTCCCTTATTTTAAAAATGCAATCCGTATTACTTTTCTTTTGTTAAACCAGTGGGTCTATAAATGTAAATAAAACAATCCCTATCAAAATTCAAAACCCAGAAGAAGACGTCGGAGATTCTATAACGCTATAACGTAAATATGTACTCGTATATGTACCGTAAATAATCAGTGTGAAGAGCTGAAGCGATTTTTCCTATCCATTCGTCCGTCTGTATACGAGAACTAGTCCTCCAGTTTCAGAGATATCGATAGGGCCACAATAGCATAAGCATATAGCTGCCATATAAACTGACCGATCAAAATGAAGTCCTTGTATAAAAAATTTTTTCATTTGACAATATTTCTTTATAAAATTCGGCATAGATTACTATCCGAGACAAGGCTACAATCACCGAACATATTGTTCATTGTCGTACAAACTGCCTCATAAAAATCAAGATAAAGACATTTTTATACTCTTTTATGCAATAAGAAATGTACCTGTGAAGGGCATTATAGCTTCCGTGTAGCCGAAGTAAACGTTTTTTCTTGTCATATCTTTAGAGCAGATATGAGGTTCGGTTCTACATCATTGGGCCTTTCCAAAATGAGAACTCTTTTGTAACCACAAAGTAAAGTATTGGTGAATACAGAGACGGAAAAGCATAGATGAACAGTTGCATTAACCCTAGAATCTTAGGAAGTGGACTTTATCTGTGGGTTCAAGCTATTTTAATTATATCAAAGCCGGAAGTGATCGAAGCTGAAGCGGAAGAAAAAGTGAAAGTTACTATACATATAGTACCGCTTGGTCTTCATCATCACAAATATGTACATCATAAATTGGGTTTTTCGAAAGTGCGTCTTCGAAGTATAATCTGCATACACTTACATAGTGCTGTTACTCACACCAACAACCAACCGCCTGTCACCCGATTTGTCCTAGAACATTTCAGCAGCGACAACGTGCAACAAATAATGGCAGTTAACTACTTGGCTAACTACTGTAAAACAGCAACAAAAACACTGCAAAAACTTTGGCAGCAACTGAAAAAAGACACACAACACATATATACATATATATGCGTATATGCAATCCTGCAAATTACAAACAAAAGTCAGACACCAGCCAGTCTCTCGTGCTGACAACGAGCAAAGTCACTAAAACCCCTCGCCGCTGGTGGCAGCCTCCACAAACTGTAGAACTGGCAGTTTGAAGCGCACACATACAAACACACATAAATAAGTGGTAAACGTGTCCGCATAAGACGCATAAGACACAAACATAAACTTTTACTATAAAGTTTACTTAAAATATAAAATATGAAAATGCAACAAAAACGCTGAGGTAAACGAGTTATCAGAAGGCAGCAAGAATTAATTGAAAAATGTTGTGAAAACTTTCTCGGCGCTTACCAAGCTTATGCACTCCGTGTCGGTGGCTGAAGTGAGAGGTAGCCGATGTTTTAAGTGAAGGAGTTAAATTAAAGCGAATCTGCAAGTTGCAGTTGGAGCGACACTGATGCAGTTTTTAAAGTTTTATGAATTGGCTTATGAGATTTTTTCATTTGCAAAAATGGGAAATTTGTGTCAAAAATACCACTGCTGCTTAAGGAATCACTGGTTTTGATTAGAAACATAAATTACGGCATGCTCGCAGAGGAATGGAAGTCGAAGTTAATGGATGCTACCAGGAAGATTATCCACCAAGGTGGATTGGCGAGCTTAAATCTCTCAGAAACATGCGTTCAGAGTTGACCAGCGCACAGAGGCAGTCTACGCAACCTACATCTATCATATCAACTTAATAATGACGGGAGAGGAACATACGCCGTTGCCTGCCAGGATTTTAACGGCATGAAGGCAGTCTCGGTATTAACCCGACAGCCATTTCTGCAGGGTTTCACTCTCACTTACTCAGGTGATGCAACACGTTGACCATCAGCCCAGAGTTCAATTAAATTCAAAAATAATCATCCGAGGTCAATGTCTGTTAGGAGTTTTTACAGGCCGTAAAGGCCGCAGCTTATTTAGCGTTACTCAGGATGCTTGGAGACGGTCTATCATACATCCGAGAAGTATAAGTCATAGGCAAGTTAAGGATGGCCTAACGAATGAAAACATGTGAGTTATAGGGCCTATTTATAAATGAACCCCCTTCCTACGCCTGAAAAACGGTCCAAGAGACCAATACGAACGAAATTAACGCATTCTGAAAGAATTTTTGTGTTCACTGTACTTAAATCTACTTGAAAGAATACACATGTTTACGCCACTATCCGCTAAACTACTTATCTCTTTACTTTGCACTTGGTCACATGCTTTTAATTCATTGCTGCCAACTTCATTTGCCATAATTCACTGCACTTGAATGCACCGTTATCCGTTATGTGGTCGACTGCATTTATTTCTCAATAGTTGAGTCACATAATTTGCTTGACTATTACGTATATCCAAGTATTCTTTAAATCACTTAAAATTTATTTTATTTAATTTCATTTTATTGGCCGCACATGGGAATTGGCCAACGCATAGGAAGGCAATAAATATGGCATTATCTTATGCTCAGCCATTTACCTCAAACTTGGCTATTTTCCCAAATGATTTATAGCATTTGGCGAGGCGTAGTTTATGGTTGTGCTCTCTCTTTCTTTGGCGTGGACTTGGAAAAACTTTGACAGCATTACAATTGTAAACATAAATCAGTAACGGTTTTGTGCCGCACATAGCATACCTATATTAGTATACCGACTTAATGATGTAGTTAGCGAAATAGTTTTTCAAATTGAGTCACTTTACTTTCAGGTTGACTTAATGATGGTATTACGACAGAGAAATAAATTTAAGAAAATTATATATCAGATGTTTAAAATATGTTTCTGCGTTTGTTTCTTTTTTGTTGAGTTAGCATGGTTCTTGTCAGCAATATTTATATACAGAGGCAAAAGCATCCCGCTATTACATTTTTTCTAAACTATCCAGGCTAGCAGACTAAACATTGCTCAACCGAAAGACATTGAAAGCCAAGAATCATTTCTGAACTGGAAAAAAACCTTGAAGTCGTGTTTCTTTAAGGGGCACATCTAGTGTGAAATCATAAAAAACGGCGATTTTTGGATATTTAAAAATTTACTGTATAATCTTTTTTTTTTTTTTACTTTTAAGGATATATTTATACATATTTTAAGATTACACAGTACAATTTTTGAAGAAAACCCTTAAATATTTTTCACGTTACACGCGATCTCCGACGGCACTAAAAAGGCTATTAAGTTTTATTATTGAGATATTAATTTTAAATCCAACACTGCATCTATCCAACCCGCTTTGAAATTTATGTAATAATACAGACATTATTTCGATACATATTTGTATATATATTTATATATTTCTGAAAGCACTGTGATGTATGGAGATCTTTATATACTTAGAGAGGTCAGAATTGAAATGGCATGTGGAAAACCAGAGAGTTTTCCCCAATAATTCCGAGAAGTCAGCCGCACAGACGATAAGACCTGGAGCAGCCGCTATATGTTATAGAGGTCCGATCTGTAAAATTTTTCGAACATTTTATCGTGGCCTTAAACAATAATCCATGCCAAATGTCGGTTCAAGATATTTTGTCAAATATCAAAATTTATCAATCAATTTGTATGGCAGCTATATCCTATGTATAGTACATCGGCGGTGCCGATAAATAAGCAGGTTCTTGGATAGAAAATGACGTGTACAAAACTTCGGATCGATATGTCAAAAACGGAGTCATTAGTTCGCGTATATATAGACTGGCTTGAGTAAATTGACTCAACTCGACGTGCTGATTATTTAAATATATGCTTTGTAGAGTCAACGTCATTTCTTTTTGGGCATTACAAATTTCGTTCTCCTAGTTAGGATAGGTTAGGTAATATAGCTGATCCCTCAGCAATTGCGGGGGATCACACTTAGATTGTTATGTATAGTCCTTTGTGAGGTCCAACGAAAAATTCATATAGTTGGATATCACAAATCTGCTTAGGTGTTATATTGCTACTTCCGCTATGACACCTGGATATTTAAGAGTATGAGACCCAAGTAGTTTTTGCTTTGATCTGGAAAAAGCTGGAACATTCGATAAGGGTGTGTTAAGATGATAATATTATCGGTAAGGTATTGAATTTTAATGCATGAATTACGATCGGACAATGCACAGTTTGAACCCCTACAACCATTGAAAGGTGGACCGTGCTGAGAGCGAAGAGTTCCTTAGACCTCTTCTGATCTACCCTGGGTCAGAAGAACTTTGCAACTGCACAGCAGCTGGTAGTCGATCAGCGCTTGCTGTTTCGATCTGTGGTGTAACAGTCCAATAATGAATTACAAGAAGCCAACGGAGCTTCTACCATTCCGCAGTTATTGAGACTGAATTACCTGTCTTAGCAAGCTCATCAGCCTTACAGTTTCTTGCATCCAAACTAGTCTAATCATAAAATTACCCGATGCAAGAGATAAGGAGTCTAAACACCCTTTCACTAGTCTTGAGCGCACAGACAGCGAACTCAAGGGTAATATCGCTGCCCAACTATCGGAGCGAAAAGTCACCACTCTGAAGAAGGCTGCGGTTCGGAGCAGTAGATCTGCATCTACTTTTAAGACAGCCAACTCCGCTTGGAGGACACGGCAGTGGTCAGTAAGCCTAAAACTGGAGCTGATGCAATGCTCCTAGTCACAATATACCGAATATGAAGATAGTCCCTTCTATAGATTTTATTACGTTTTCATAGTGAATTTGTGCCACAAATATATAATATTAAATATTTAGGTGCATACGTTCTACGTACCTCCACACATTCAATATTTCTCTTAGTTCTTAAAAATTAGTGAGCATACTTTCAAGTTTAGCTACACCCAAGTTTTGTTCTCTCTTCTTTTCAACTAGTATGAGACTGGTACATTTCCAACTAGTACCTCAAAATTGACAGCTCGAAGGCCATCGCTATCTAAAAATACCATTTACTTGTTCTAAGGTAATAGTGACTAAATATTTTCACTGTCAGAATCAGATGCGTAAGCGTTTGCAATTCACAAACAATTCAGCGTGCAATCATAAAAATTATATAAATATTTATAGCGTAATTTCGGTTGCTGCTAATTAATATGTAAGTGTGTTTGTGTGCCGGCCTGTTATGTTATATGCCACTTAATGCAAATATGCTCACTCACATATGACATGTTATTATGATTATCACACTGTAGTGCTGGGCCCTTCACATTATTGTTGTTGGTTGCTTTTGTTCTTGTTGTACTTTTGTTTTCGTCCGTCACTGAATCGACAGGTTTCTGCTATTTTGATGAGCAGACGTAATTACCATCCTTGCGGCCGCTCTATTGATAGGTGGCGAATACATGCCACAGGGAATGTCCAACAGCCGTCGGGCTGTCCGGCCGTACGACAGTTCGAGTGTTAATCAGATTTGAACAAACCAACTATGGAACAATACAAGTTAATTAGGTTTGCATTATTAAATTTGATAACGGTCAACAAGGTCCACAGCGTGTTATATTGGAGGTTTGGTTGCGGACAGGGAAGCGAACGCGGTGACAATTTAATGGGGCAATAACGTCTCTTTCGTTAAATTTAATTAAATAATTTAAATTGAACGATGTTAAAGTCATAAACGGTGCACTTTGGTGCACTAACTGCGACTGCGGAACAATGTTTGTAAATCGTCAAAATTGATTACCAAAATAATGGAGTGGTTGGACAGCAGAGTCGGTAATTCCAGCAACCATAGATTGATTTCGTACCACGTTTACTCTAGTGCAACAAACGCGTCCCAACTTCGGAGAATGGGCCCAAAATGAGATGACCACCGATCCCGATTTTCACAAGAAAATTTTGTGCAGTGATGAAGCATACTTTTGGTTGAATGTATGCGTTGATATACAAAATTGTTGCATTTGGAGTGATGAAAATCTTCAAGCTATTGTTGAGATGTCGTTGCATCCTCAAATAGTCACTTTAGGGTGTGCTGTATGGCAGAGGCAATCATTGGTCCACATTACTCCAAAAATGAAGCCGGCCATAATATTACAGTCAATTAGGAACGCTATGGAGTCATTATGATTGACTTTTACGTGTTGTGGACGACTTTTATTTCCAACAAGTTTGCATTACTTGCCATACAGCCAACGAAACAATCAATTTATTGAAGGACACTTTTGGTGAGCGCATTATTTCGATCGTGCGGTTTAACCCCGCTGGACAATTTTTTGTGAGGTGATGGGAAGTTGCTTGTCCAGTTTTCGGACCATCTCAATATCGACCAAGACCAGTAGTTTTGAAAATACATTTGCACATTCTCTAAAATATAATTTCTAAATCTTAATATGTATTGGTATCGTGATTCCAGCAGGTTCAAATTTGACGTTTTCTAAAACCTTAGTCGTATAAAGGCCGTAATCACGTGTATCTTACTTTTACTTTCAAATATGAAATGCATGTAAAATATATATCATAGAATCTTTGGTATAACTAAGGGCACAATATTTTGACGTACCTTAATTCTATATATTATATAATATTATATTAATTCACCTCTATTGGAAACCCTTTAAAAACACATGTACTATATGTATGAATTTGCAAAGAGAAGAGAAAGTGCTGCATATATACCATATTTATATCTAAAATCTCATAATTCATCATTTTAATATAATGAAAATAGTACATAGTATTCGACATGGGAAATATAATTTCCGTTTCGGCGACCAATTCTTACTTGCGTGGAAATTGCAATTACCTACATTTGCATATAAGTAATTTTATATATGCACGCGGAAAATTCATATGGTCTTACATACGAGTATATAATATTTTCTTTTGGAATATAAATAGTTTATCGAAATGTCGTATAAATTATAATTCGATTTCGCCTAAAAAATTGTTAGAAATATTAAATGACCCGAGAAGTTTTCGATTTTAACAGCATTGAATGTGTATACATCTCTCTATTTTCAACGACTCTTAAATTATATTAATATTTGGTGAGGACAGCGAAATGGTAACGGCTTTCAACTGTATACTAAGCTCAAAAGTCTTATTGTTTATAAAATTTTTTAAAGGCTTAACACTAGACTTTACAGAGAACGACTATGAAGCGCTGCAATCTTTACAGAAACTTAGACTTTAAGTGCTCGAGCCAAGTTTTCAGAGTAACCATTGAATAGTTCTTTCAGTATAAGAACTCAGAATTTTTTGTCCACCCATATCTTTAAATTGTTTTACAAAATTGAAGACCATGTTATATATGCCTCAGAATACTTCTAAATTTAAGACGTATACTTGTACATAGGTTAGGTTATACTTGATGTTATGCTAATGTTTCAAAACTTCAATTGTACAACGATATCGGGAGATAAGCAAACAATTTTCGTGAAATGTTTTGAACCTGAAACCTTGTTATGTTGTTAATGGCTTATGAAGAACGTGCAACCAAAGACAGCCGACATTTACCACAAACTGGATGACCCACGGTTTAGTTCTTCCTCTAGCACATAGCTTCATTATGCCAAAATCTGCAAAGAGCCTCGTCCTAGCTTGCGAATTAAAACTTTTCTGGAAACCGTTGAATTTTCGACCGCAAAGAGGCTACAAATTAGACGCGGTAAGCTGAGAGTCCCAAGTTCAGATTTTATTGATCTAACCGAATCGGTCAAAACTAATAAATCACCAGATGTCGCTTTGGTCAGAATTAAGAGCAATATTATGTTCATTCATGTTTAGTTAACTTATGTTGTGTTATGTCATTCTATGGTATGCTACGCTAGGTTATGTTATGCTATGTTATGTTATGTTATGCTATGTTATGTTATGTTATTTTATGTAATGTTATGTTATGCTGTGTTATATTATGTTATGGTATATTATGCTTTGCTATGTTATATTTAAGCTCTGTTATCAATTATTTTTTTCAGTGTAACTGAACATACAAACATATAGATATTTTGTTTTTGTGAAAATGCATTCATTGCTGCCATTATGTCATACTATGTGAATATGGATTTCAACAAACATGCATGCTAATTGTAAAAATACACTACACATCATCACATATATGTGTGTAAGCGCGTTTAAGGGTGTATATGTGCTGATGCCTTTAAATCAGGACACCTGTGAACACATAACGGACACGCAAAGCTTAGAGAATAACAGGGGCGTAAATGTTTTATCATGTTTATGTTGTTCATGGTGTAGATACCGTATTCACAGTTGAGCTTTTGTCTATTTTTAGATTTGTTGTTAAAATGTAATTTTAAACTTTTCTTGTATTTGTAATATAATATTTGTTGCATTATTCAAATTAGTTTTTATATCTACATATTTGACATACTGCATTGGACTTGGGTGAATATCAATGTGAACTTATTTCATAGGCGCGAGCTCGTTTGATTGCTTTAGAAATTTAAAGGGTCTCAAAGGAGGGATCATATATTCCGTATGCACAGCAAGAACTTAATATGGAAAGATATTTACCGTTTCGTTTCTTTGTACCAAAACCAAAAAAATATGCAGGCCGCCTCCAAGCACTCATTGCTAAATATTTCTACTATCTTTGTAGAGATATTGTAATCGCTGTTTGAAATTTGTTTCGATGTCAAAGGTTTGTTATTCCTATATAGACGTGGACTGAAGATATAGTGGCTACTTTGGTAGTGTTATTTTTTCCTTTCAGCCGTGGAAGCATCTATAAGGCGATCTTTACCTTAACTAGAAAGTTCATCATTGTCATCCTTTGGCGGTTCAGCTCTTTGTGAGCTTTGGTCTGCTACGTTGTTTGGGGTTGTTATCCGAAGCTTTTATACTGCTATCATAACAACTTATTTCCGTCGATTGGGTTGTCAGCCCTACCCTACCAATTTCATCAGACTGGCAAGGAGTTGGTATTTCGTTGTCCTCTTGCGCTGTGAGGGTGGATCTATGGACTATCCGTGAGCGTTGCAAGCGCTGCTCAAAACCCTGTGCGGCTGCGAGATCCTTCTGGCCCAAAGTGGAACGCATGGGGTCCTCTGAGCTACTTGCCATTAGCAAGGTTCATCTTACCGCCAAGTTGTTCGGACTGGGCATTATCCAATAGACTCACATGCGATATCTTGTGGGAAGCAAAATGACAAAGTTGGTTAGTAGAAGGCCTAGGCCTCATCTAAACACTTTCTTCTTAATTGTCCAACTTTTGTCAAACTGAGGTTGAAACATCTCGACAGACACACTTTCGGCGAATCTAAAGAAGTTGCTGAGATTGATATTAGTTGCCTTAAGAAATTTGTAGTATGTTCAAAGCGCTTCCTCGATTTATAATGATCTGGTGATGAATATCTAGCAGTTTTGGGAATCACAAAAGACCAGCGTTCACAGCTCTCCAAGTGAGATTCTGATTCAGCCTTGGCGCGAGGATCACCAATACGAGCTTACCAAACCTGAAGCTGAAAGTATTTAAAATTGTTTCGGTTGAAAAGCTTATGTGTCAATCATTCTGAAAACACCTTAGCTCTGTTTTATTAATTAAGGATTCTACTACTGGAGTGACAACTGTCTAAAATAAAAATCGAAGGTCAGAAGATCATTTCCACTACAGTCTGGTATATAGTAAGGGACCGGTAAATACACTACATTTAGTAAAAGCATTCATCTCAACCCGACACCATTCCCTACAACTATTCGAGACACATCTTATACCATACACCTACAACAACATCGAAAATCAAAATAACGCTGATAAGAGATTGCAAAATTTGAGTGAGTAAAATCGAGACTAACTCATGGCAAAAACGCATGTTGAGTGGATATTTTAACAGCTAACAGTGTAACTAACACGGAATACGGATATTTTTAGTAACTGTAAATACGACTTCTGAATTTATTTACGAACCACACGAATATTAATAACTGGTTTGTTTAGTGTTAGGGAACTATTTTTGGAACATGCGCAACAATTTTTGCACACCTTTAAACGCGAGGCGATATGGAATAAATGAAGAGAGGAATAGAAAGAGAGAAAGTGTGAGCGCGCTCAAAAAGCGCAGGGTTTGAGAAATGGGGGAGAAAATATCTGCCAAATGGAGCGAGTGAACTCTGTGAACGCGAAACTTTCGTCTGCTCAGCTGAATACATTCGGGCGGTTTTCGGGGAGGCCAATGCAAACGAGTGTATAGTGGTGATATTTGAGATGCTGTGACGCGCATGTTTGTGTGCGTGCGTCGGGGTGCTGTTGTAACGCGTATATCCTACAGGATATTTAGCTGCGCTGCACTACAAGCATACCATTAGTCATGGAATGAATTTGCTGAATGCAAAAGTAAATTTTGGTGCTCGCCGTTTATTTGGTTCATTTCTCTTTGTTTTTGTTTTGCCATATTTTTTTCGGTTTCTATGAATTTTCATTCATTTTCATAAGTTCTGCTGCTTGTTTTTAGACTTGTGGGTGTTTTTGCGAGTGGTTATGTGTGTGTGTGTATGGGTGTTAGTATGTGCGTGCATTGTGTCACTCTTGAAGCGCTGGGAAAACGCTGGCCAACGCCAACGCCAAAGTCAGCATGTCAGCCATTGAAAAGTTTTAGTTCAGTTCCAGTTCGAGTTGTGTTCAGTACGACGGCAGCGTGCAACGTGCACAGTTTGGCAACGCAGAGAGGAAAAACTCAGTTCAGCAAATAGCAAATCAAGTGGTTAAACATTAAAACAGTTTCATTTGTAAGAATACACAGTTATTATTATGGAAAATTTGGTTTACAAAAGAAATTTTTTAACTTGAAAAAAGTAATTTTCAAAAGAAAATTTCAATAATACAAAGACATTGTTTACTGAAACGTTTAATTAGGACTTTTCACCTCAACAGACAGCGACGTGGCATTGTTGGCTGACTTTTTGTGTATTTTTGTGCGGTTGTGTGTTTGTGTCTGTATATACAGTGTGTGTTTAAAGCAAATAGTGGAGTTGCTGTTGCGTTAAGACAAATAATTTTCTGGAAAAAAACGAAAATTGATAAATACAAATTTCGAATGTCTAAACACTAACACACACAAAACGTGACAGAAAATAATACTGTTGATAGTTTGTTTAACCACGAATTGTGTTACTAATAATTTGAAGTAAAACTATTTGAAAACTAACAAAAATTCTAAAATTTAAATTTAATTCCAAATGAAATCAATACAAATTAGTTCAAAAATAAATAATAAACGTTTATAATTTTGTTGTTTGTTGGTGTAAATTGTGCTATTGAGTAGCATACAGTTAGAACTCAAAATGAAGTGATATTTCTTACAAACTTGAGAAATGTGGAATATTGCAAACATAGTTTAGTTTTAGAAATACTAATATATAAACAAGCGTAAAAAATATTTTAAAAAATTTGCAAAAATATAGGAAATATATTTTCTTTTTATTTTAAGCTCTCTGTCTGCAATAAACAAATTAATCTTAAAACTTTCCTCCAAAACAAGTATAAAATTTTATGATAAAACAAGAAAAACGTTTATATTGGCTGTACCGTAGCTAAAATACCCTTCACAGCTGCATTTCTTTTAGCATAAAAGGGTATAAAGCGACCCTTATCTTGATTTGGATTGGTCAGTTTGTATGACAGCTATGTGCTATAGTAGTCCGATTTGTACAATTTGTTAGGAGATTATAGCGCTGTCTTGGACAATAATCTGTACAAAAGTTCGTTTATGACAGATATATGCTATAGTAACCCGATCTGAACAATTTGTACACCAATTCTAGCCTTGACTTGAACAATAATCTTTGCCAAATTTCGTGAAGATATCTTGCCAAAAAAATATTTTTCCATAGAAAAACTCAATTTTGATTGGTCAGTTTGTATGGCAGCTATATGCTGTAGGGGTCCAATCTGAACAATTTGTACATGGGTTGTAGCTTTGCCTAGGACAATAATTTATGATGAATTTCGTGAAGATATCTTGTCAAATAAACAAGTTTTCCACACAAGGACTTGATTTTGATTCTTCAATTTGTATGACAGCTGTATGCTATAGTGGTTCGACATCAGCGGTTCCAGCAGATGAGCAGCTTCTTTTAGTTTAGACTAAATTTCATATCGATGTCACAAGAACTAAGGGACTTGAGTTTACATATTATTTATGTATACATTATATAGGGTCTCATGCGCTTTCTTTTTACAAACTTCGAGGCAAAATTAATACACCCTAAGATATGTTAAACAAAAAAAAAAAAATACGAAAATCAAATTTTTTTGAAAAAATCAGCCAAACTTTTAAAAACAAGTTTTATTCGCAAATTTTAAGAAAGCAAGTCGTTTTATTGATTCTTGTACAATATAACGGAGTTGCATTTTTTTTTTTGAAAGAAGAAGGAAAAGCACGTCTATCTCCGTTAAAAGCTCATATTTTTCATTCTATTTTTCAATAAAATATAATTTTAAATAATTATTTTATAATCCTATATACTAAAACAAAACTTGGGAATGTGTAGAACTCTCTCAAGCACTACCTATTGGTACCAATACTGTAAGTTTACAGATTCTTTCTTATCCTTACCGGCGAAGAAGGCTGGATGCTGACGAGGTAAAATTTCAACATTTCCCCGTTTTAGCTACACTGTTTTAGCGTCAGTGAAATCATCTCAATTTCACTTCCTCAGCTAGAGGAACTCTATGGTATCGACTTAAATCGCCTTAGCACATTTATAATGAGCTCAACACTTTACTTCGATTTATGTAATTTTATTTCGTCATACAAAAATTAAGCCCTTCGAGAGACATACAAACAACCAAAGATATAGTAAGTAATCTTTTTTTGTGTAGAAGAAGGAAAATCATAGTGTAATGTAGAGAAATAATGATGTAGTGAAATATTTGAGCATTCTAACAAATCCTCTATTTTTGATGCAAATGCATTATATACTAATAATCTATAACCCGTATGAGAATTACACAATTGCATATTGCTAATTTAATGAAATCATACGCTGTACAAAGCACGAGCATTGAGTAAATACATAATATCTCCGATCACATATGATCATAAAAAAAAGAATTGAAAGACATTAAAATTCATATTTATGAACTACTTATAAAAATGTAATCGATTTATCTAAATATAATTTACACTTACGTCCCTTAATGGTTTTAACTGCCCAAAAAGCTATATATTTTATAAAAGCGTTCCACAAGAGCGGGTTTTACGTAAAAGGTATTGTATTCTATAAACATATTAGGAAAATATTTTATGCCGTTAAAACATTGTCAACACAATTTTCTAAAAAAAGGTTTGCTTTACCCATATCTATTGAAGTGTTTATTCTTTTTTTCAATCAATACCGTTACCTTTGTAGTATACCCTATCAAGTTTGCGTTTCAATGTTAATAGATCTAAAGCTTAGATTAGATTAAATTCTAAGCAAATTTATTATGGATATTTTTTAACAATATCCCGTCGAGCATTAAGTACAAGTAAGTGAATATTTAAGGAAATATTAGCTATGGCATGGTATGATATAACATGTGGTGCTTTTAACATATGTCCGTTTTCATTAGTGAATAATACAGTGTAAAACAATTTGGGTAGTTATTTTCATAGTAATTCAAATATTTTTCTCTTTCCAAATTTAACGAAAGTGCCAGGCTGTTTCTTGCAATCATATCAATAAAGTTTTTGTTGAGTCTCATTAAAATTTCTTATTCGAAAATCGAATATATACAATAAAAATCATGTGTTAGATATATTGTAAATACAAGTATGTTCACGGTATCGTTTCACGAAGCTCAATTGCGTAATAGTCTTTGATTTTATTTTCAAATTTAAAATTTTTTTTGAAAGACTAAAGAATAACTCTTGTACATGATATATTTAATAAGATAAAAACAACCTTGACAGTCTGAAATCTACAGTCGGCCCATAACCATTCATTGCAGAGTGTAATTATTTACTCTTGTAATTTTTTGTTTACAAAATTCATTCACTATCAAAAATTTATTAAAATGAAAATTCACTGAAAAATTTACACACAAATTATAAAATATTCTAAAAATTATTACTTATGAGTATTTCAAGCTTTTAAGCCAAAACTTAATTAGTGTGGACTATTACAACTACGGCAACTCAAAAAAAAAACAACCTCAAATTTACACAAACAAACAACTAAATATGAAAAGTGCTGTTAAAATAAATATTTAAATCAAAAACTTTAAAAACCTACAGTTTAATCACTTACTTCCGCTTAATTTGCAGAGTGACAGTGGTGTTTATATCTTTAATCGAACGCCAAACTATACGACCTCAGTCGTCGCATGTTTGCATATAGAACTGTTTACATTCGTGAACTTAATTAGTGTTTCATAAAGAAATTTTGGAATAAACAAATCAGCAGTTTACATGATATCCTTCAACAGATTTTCAAGAAAGTGGTAAGTAGTTTTCTGTTTTAAATAATATAAAACATGTACATATATATCTATGGAACATAAATACTGAGAACAGTTTGGAGTTTTAGTACAATTTATATTTCAAATTACAGAAGTAATGGCTTTAACTATATATATATATATATAGTAGTATTATTGATTTACATGGCAGACACAAATTTTTAGTCGTTAAAAATCGTTTATAAAATCTATTCTAAAAACATATAACATTTTAAAAAGATAGCGTTGTGTATAGCATTAACTTAAGTCTTAGTACTCACCACACTCAGAAAGACTAAAAACATCATACTAACCTTGTACTACTTAGAAACGTAAACGTTAGCTCTCACGAAAAAAACCTGAAAAAAATGTATATCAATACATTAATTAATATAATAATTTGTCAGAATCCATTAGTTTAGCTATACAGTGATCAGGAGAACGTATCGTAAGATTTCTTTAATATTTAGTTCCAAACCATAGCTCACTGCACCTTAACAGGTTAGCACACAATTCCAAAATTATTAGCAATTATTAACTCATTAATTTTCTGCTACATAAAACAGCAATTTTTTTCCTTTCCTGAGCATTGAAGCCTTTTCTCAAAATGTCTCTCTTGTTAATATCGGAAATCACTTTATTGTTACCGCCCTTATTATTTCGACTGTACTCCAACTTATTACGCAAGAAATTTTTTATAACTTTTCAACTTCTGCCATCATTTTTGATATTTCAATTGTTGAAAGTTGTAACACTTCATAAGCTTCGTTTATTGCTTTCTCTTCAACCGATAGCCATTTGACTTTGGCCGTATTAAAGATAATAGAACACTTAAGCAATACAAAATATTTGATGTCAATACTTGCACATGTTCAAACTCCGAAGATAAATGCAATTCAAATTGCATGTGCTAACATGATGACGCAAAAATAAAGTGTGCTTTATTCAGCTTAAAAAAACAGAAAATAGCAAACACCACATAACGAGAGATTCTTATCGCTTGTTTTCTTTACCAGTGATTGTTCATTCAAAGATGAGAATATCAGAAAACAATAAAGTGGCTGCAAGTTAGTAAGAAAAAAATCAGAAGCAATTGTACTAAGCGAATAAAGCTGTACCAACCAGGTGACGCGCCGTGTAGGTATGCCATTAAAGTAGTAGTAGTAGTATGTCAGAAAATGTTTTTACTCTATTTTATTAAGATAGATAGATATATTCTGAGCTATTATGTTTAGAGTCGTTAGGAAAAGTATTTTATTTATTTTTGGCATCAGAGCACATTTATAGCTGCTGACCATCTCGCAAGCTAACCCATATTTTGGTATAAAGTGAGAAATAGCCACTGAGGTCGTCATATTCGGTATATGGAGGTATGAAAAGATATATACCGATGTTGACAAGTTTTAACTGAAAGTTTTCACTCAGTAGATGTACTATTTGTGCTAGGTTCATTATCTTCATCGATAAATTATGCTATGTTAAAGTTGTAAAGTGAAAGTATATGATGGAATCTAAAATGGACTTACTACTTACTATTTATAACTAGGAAAATAGGCGAGGTTCTAGGCCGACTAAGTTATTTTGTCATTTTCAAACTGTAATATAAGGAATCCACGAATATGTTACGTAACAAATTTGGTTCAAATTGTTTAAAATTTATTTAAGATTAAGCAGTCGCTACGATATTATAGTTCAACAAAAAGCGGTCGGTGCTGCGCCTAAATATCCAGTGTTAAACCTCACATTGTTGTTAACGTTCTCACGTATTTTTAAGTAGTTTTGGCACTTTTTAGGGGTGACCGTGGTTATTCCGATTGCATCTATTTGCGCTTTGGATCATGAAATGTTAGTTTGTAATAATGTTTTCACAAAATTTGGTTGATATGGAATAACAAGAAACACATGTAATATAATTTTTAAATTATCGGTTGAATAAACAGGCGGATGGACGACGGACATCAGGAACTCAATCCCCCTCTACAAGGGACATTTAAAAAGATAGAGTTTTCAGTTTATTATCATTTCTTAACATATATTTTGGCAGTATAAATATAAATTTTAGCTAAAAATATTGTGTAGAGCATGAGTTACAGCGTTCTGAATACCCCCGCTTCGAAAAAATGTACTCACAGTTCCTCCATGATTCTGGCTGATTGGCTTATCTGTAGCGAAAAAAATTATAGCGTTTCGCCTAGAAGCAAAAATTGGACTATTATCAAATGAATATACCAAAAATTAGACTCTTGGTAGACATTTCAAAAACAAAAGTTGCGAATTTCGCGTTTTTTCGTTTTTTGCTATAAAAAGATCTTGAATTATGAGAAGTTTTGATTGATAATTAATTGATTCATTCCATCCCTTTTAATGGGCTAAGTGTGCCCTACAATTTTTAAGATACGATGGAGTAAAGTTTAAAAAACAGAGTTTTGAGAAAAACACGTTAAAAGTTTCAAGTCTGCTAACTCAGCGCTCCCAACAGCTCCGTCTTCTAACCGTTGTATCTTTAAAACGACTTCGAATTTTTGAAAATCACTTTTCTACCGCATCATGGACACATGAGATGACACGCTTTAAGTAAAAAACAAACTACTGTATCATTCGTTTTACAATATTTGAAGGAAAACATTAAATATTTTTCGAATTACACACAAGACGACGCTAAACAAAGCAAAAAAAAATCACTGCTGCAATGATTCCGGCCTTCTCCGTTTCTGCGTGGATGTACTGCAAACGACCGTTCGGTGAAAAAAATTATTATACCCTGCAGTAATATGTTGCGAGAGTATACAAATAACCAAAATATTTTATTATTATTTAATAAAAAAAAGAAACAAAATACTCTACAAGAATGTTTAGTAATATATATAAAATAGCTTAAATATGTAATTTTCTCGTCTAATCTCTTGAAAGTTGCTTTTTGCTGAGTTAAGCAATGAAATTAATCTGTATCCACACAATCATAAATGTAAATATTTGGTATCGGTCCCATACAGACAATTTATGCCTCCCCCTTGCTCTTACTAAACTCACTTAAGCCAGCGTCCGTTGCATTAATGCGATTAGCTCTCAATGACAAATGCATTTTCTGCATCTTTTTCGCTGCGAAAGCCTTTGTTTGCCGTATGGACGATGGCAAGCTGGGCGATGGTTGGCTGTCCAAATAACTTTTGATTTATCGGTGGCTAAAAGAGTTGAAAGCTTAGCTGTTTACACAAACAAGAACAAATACAAACATGCGCACTTAAAATGAATAACTCATATCCTGGCGTACTCAAAATACCATACGCACACATACACACACATAAAAAGAAATTGCACTACAAAAGGACAATAACACACGTGTGCGCCAGCAGCATTTTGCGCTGCCACAACAACATTTGGCGTTTATTTATGACCAAGCATCAGCGTTTAATGGCTGCCGTTGGGCATGGGGCCAGACCAGCAAATACAAAAACAAAAATCAGAAACAAACAAAATACATTTAACAGTGTGTGTGTGTAAATGATATATTTACCTTTCTATGTAAGTAGCGTTGCTTAGAAATCGCATTGTCAGGGTTGTAAATTTTACAAGGTGATTAAATTCGGCTTTTTTTTACATTTTTTTTTAATATTTTTAAATTTTAGCTTTTTCCAAGAAAATTTATTTTGGAGTCAACAAAATATTTAATAAAATTTATAAAATTAAAAGAAGGAAGGGTGACTAATTTTATTTAATTTTTTTAATTTTATTAAATATATTTCAAAATTGTTTTCAGCAATTTTTTTTAAGTTGCGAAAAATGTTATATTTTAAAAAAATTCATATATGTATATCAAATATACAGAGTTGTTGATTTTTTATTTTTTGAGTTTTTTTACAAATAATTCTAAATTTCGCATTTTTAGAACATAAGTTTTTTTTAGGTATAGAAAAATAAAAATATTTTGAAATTTACGCTAACGGTACATTAAACCCAAATAAACATTTTCCATACACAGTTGTGGTGCAAATATATGTTTTTTGTTGCTAACATTTGCAACAAAATGCTGGTCATTATTGCCGAGCTAAGATGGGTTTCCATAATGACGCTCATATTTCAAGCTGACACTCGAAAATGGTCAAGGGACCGCGCACATCAAATGAACCACGAACATACACACACTCACACACATTGAGGGGAAAACGCGTTGTGAGCTCGCAGCTATTTGTAGCAGGAAGCTGCACGAACAGCAAAGCGTTAATAATTGCCATGACCAGTGGATTTATGTGCCGCATTGTGGTCGTGCGTTGCGTCAGGAGGAAGTAATCGTTCCATGTGAGTGATTTATATAGCAAAATAAGCGCTGCAGCATTCTCGTGAAAAGTTGACGCATTAGCCGAGTTTAGATTAGAAATTTTATTTTATTTTTAATGTGAAAACGGTTAAGTGTTTAGCAGAAACAATTTATATATGTTAACATGATTTAGCATTTTTTAGCTGTAAGTAGTAGATTGGAAAACATTGTTATTTTTAATTTTTGAAGCGGGGAATTTTTGCTCCCACAAAATAAAGTTCTCAATAATCATTACACTGCCACAAAAATATATTTTCTGTGAATTGGGCCTAACCAATTTTTTTTTTTTTTCAAATTAGTCAAAAGCTAAGAGGCAATTTATCCATTTTTCGAATTCAGTCTCGAAATCCGAACTAGTTGAATTTCAAATTTGCAAATTTAAGCGTATAAAAATTTTAACAATTAAGAATTAAGAAGAATTATGAGCGTCATCCTCGATTCCTCCTCATACCAATGGTGTATAACATTTTTCGGGCCAGCTTATATCACAGATGCTATTTTACATTGGAAGTTTTAAGCTATAAAATATGTATTTTGTTTTTACTAACCTAATTTTTTTTCATTTTCTAGAGTTATGTTAAATAAACGTACAACAAAACCCTATTTTATTTTACCAATACCGTTTTTTTAAACAAAAAAAAAAAAAAAATACGCCTAAATGTAGGCAACGTTCTGACTCGAATATTTCGGTACTCTCTTAAAGTTGTAGAAAATTGTAGCATACATTTAAGCTTGCATATGAATGTTCTATAAAATTTTTAACATATTGTTTTTAAAATAGGTCAGTGTAAATAAAATAATAAAAAAAATTACTAAAATAGAACAGTATAAGGTTGCGAATATTCAAAAAAATAAATAAAATAATATTACCAATAATTTGTTTGTCTTAATTAATTTGTTGATATGTTAATTTAGGTGAAAAAGAAAAAGTAAAAAAAAATGTTAACATAAATTTGTGTGCACATATTAAAATTTCAATACAAAAAAGTACAATTTATTGTTTTTAAAAGAAAGGCAACAAAAATATAAAAGTATTTTTTATTAAAGTAGCAAATTGCTGCCAAAACTCAAAAGAAATAATAACAATAATATAAATATTATATTAAGTTTTTTTTGTCTCTTATTCTCCGCCTAAATGTTGGGAAGTGTTTGCTTAACATAAACAGTTATAACACACTTTTTTTATGATGATAAATTTTACAAAATATGCATACAATTTGGCACTTATGAAAAAACTAGGACAACCAAAAATAGAATAGGTATTGTTAAAGAATATTAATAATAAAATAATAATAATAATAATACAATTTTAGTGAATTTTTATTATTAATACCCTCGCTAGAGCGGAGAAACTTTTTTTTTGCTTTTATAGGCAAGACGACCTCCGAATTTAAAACACCTCATAAAAAGTCTTACTTAGTCCATATTAGTCTTTCAGTGTGGGCGGAAAATTATAGCGCTGACATATTGTCGTGTAACCAAATATATAATAATAGAATAACCTTTTTGGATTATAAAAAAAAAATATTTCTTCTGTTGGAAAATCACTTTGCATGCCCAAAAGTTTCTCGGAAAGGTTTGTATTGCAATTTTATATACTGAATATATAATTATTGAAATTGCTGCCTACATATAGCAACATATTTCTGAAAAAAAAAATAATAAAATACTGCATAAAGCAAAATTGAATAAATTCATGAAATAAATATGAATTGAGTAACTGTAGTGCTTACTATATTTGCCTGAGAAGACTAAATAAATATTATATTATATATAATATGCCTACACCACACACTCCTCACTGCAATGATATTTCATTTATATTTCAAGCATAAACACACAAGCTCCCTTCACACTTTACAAACCTTTGTGCTATTCTTTACTTCCTCACATAACACCTAATTCAGCTTCTTTCGAAAATATTGATTATTAGCCATTTAGTGTATCTAATAAACACGAAACTACCACCATCATCCTTTGTTGCATTTTTCAGAACAAGCAATACTCATCTTTCAACCCCACATACTTCCACCAGTCCACGTAAATATATATACATTTCTTTATCTATGCTTTTCTATGTATTTACTTCGAGCATTTTGTATATCTGCATTTCCATTTCCTCGAACTTCGAAATTTCAGTAATAATTTGCAAAGCAGCTGCAAAGTTTTCTGTTTATTGCAGATGCTTTTAAATTAGAAAAC
Organism: Bactrocera oleae; assembly: GCF_042242935.1. Taxonomy (NCBI): domain Eukaryota; kingdom Metazoa; phylum Arthropoda; class Insecta; order Diptera; family Tephritidae; genus Bactrocera; species Bactrocera oleae. Next base: position 58,391,749 of record NC_091540.1, on the reverse strand, counting down.
AAAATTTAGAGTTAATTGAAAATTGTTTAGAAAAGATGAAAGAAAGCAATAAAGTAGCAAACTTGAAGAATAGAAACAACAACGGATTGCTAATTTAACGTTTTAACAAATATTCGTTACACACATACCTAAAGGATTATTGAAATATTTTTTCTTTATTGAGAAAATAAGAGGCATTTATACAGAAAAGTATTCAAAAGATCTTTCAAAGTTTTACATAGAAGATGTTGATGCAGATTTTATGACAAAGTTTTGGATTTCAAAAAACTATATTTTTGAATAAGTGAGGTTAGCTTATTTTGAATCTTGAAACAAAATAACCCAACAAAAGCATAAGCGTAGCAGTCAAGAAAAAAGTTTTGAGTTGATTCCACCTCACTATCTTCCAAATGTTATTGAGAGTTTTGTTTTAGAATAGTAAACTTTGTAGCCCATTTAGAATAGGTAGTAAACCGCCAGTGTCCAGACAGAGCCCCTTAACGGTGTGTATAATCTCACACGAATAACTCTTTTCAGCTATTCATCCAGTTTCTTCCTTTAAGGGATTATATCCACTTGTGAATTGTATAACATAAAAGGGTATTTTAGTTTTGCATATATAACGAATGTACATATATTTGAAAATATTCTCCTAAAAATTGAAGATAATTCAGCAATAAGTTTTGGATATATGAGCCTATTTGTAAGAATTGTTTAAGATGGTGTAATATGCTCCCCAAACATTTAAAAACGTTTTTCTCGAGATTCAGACAGGCTGCACCGATCGATTTGAAATTTCCACATGCCCATACTGGATATATTTGAATCAAAGTAATGAGATTTTTAATAATAACATCAATTTTAAACTACTCTGAGGCGTACATGTTTTCTAAAAAACGATTTTTTCTTTGATAACCCGCCATTGACACCTTTTTTCGGAGGTTTTCCTGGAAATCTGCTATGAGATCAAGTTAATCCGAATTTTTTTTAAATGAATTGCCAATTATTAAAGTACATTAAACTCTGTAAATGTTGTTTATTAATTAAAATGACTCTTCAATAATTCCTCTTAAGCTCATCAATCGTTTTCGGCGATCATACTCGTTTACACTGGAGTCTTCTTAAGAAATAGCTTTATCAAGGAAAACCAAGTTAGGGAATTTGGAGGTTTCCTGCATTTTAAAACGAGATAAAGTGTTTTAACGCCTTAACTAAACCACTACAGGGCGAATATTCATTTGGAACAAAAACGGTGAACCAATATTGGTTTCAAAATGTGTAAATGAAGTTTTCCACTGTTATAATAACTGCAGCAATCTTTCGAGATTTATTGACCTTTGTATAATATTCCATGCATAGGTCCCTAATTTAGCATGAAAATATTTGCTGTACCGACAATAGAATTTTATGCTTTTACTAATCTCAATCTGTGGCAGCACTTTATCTCTAACCTAAATTGTGTGATATATACAATATATAGGATATAAAATGCTTTTAAGAATTAAATATATATACATTCAACGCCTTATTCAGCAATCATTGTCCTAAGCTGAATAAGCGCTGAAAACCAAAAAATTAAGTACAAAATTTTCAATATGTTATTACTGAAAAAATTGCATCTTTTTATACTATACAAATGCACTCGTATAGCCCTTATTCGAAACATTTAAATCTGATCTAACCTAACCTCTAAAGCTCAACCACTAGTCCACACCATTGCTTTGTAATACGTTCATACGCATACATACACATATACCACTGAAAAACCAAATACCACTCACAAATCAGATGGCGAAACATGATAACTCGAAACAAACTGCGAACCTTTCCTTCGCACTAATTGCAACTCGAAACTAATTGGCTTGAGATGGCGAGGTGAGCTTGCGTCTATGCATGTGTGTGTGTGTGTGTGTGTTTGTTGAGCAGGTGTGCGCCGATTTCAAAGTACTACTTTGTATTGTGCGTGGATTGGTTTACATTTTGTGTTCTACAACTACATAAAAACTCACCTTTTAATTGGCGCTTACTTAAAAATACCGTTAGCTGTAAAGTTGGCAAAACAAAAGCCAAGCGCTAAAGCGAAAATTGCGGAATACAAACTAAAAAATGGTCTAACAAACAATTTCAAGATGAAATTCATTAAACCGAAATGCTTGGATTGAATGGCGAATAAGTTTTAGTTTTGCTTTGTTAGAGAATCACAAGGTGGGAAAAAAATCTAGTAAAATAAAACAGAAAATGGAAATGTTAACAATAGAGTTAACAATATATAATTTTTGAAATATATTTGTATTTTGCTAATTTTGAGTAGAAGAAAAAAATTCAATTCGGAGAGCATGGATTTTTAATAAAAAAGAGTTCCATTTGTATTCCTAATTTCATTTCTTCAATTAATTGCTATTTCATGTTTGGTTTCCAAGGCATTTGTTGCGTTTTGTAACATCGCATCGCATTTTTATCAAAAACTTATTATTGGAAACTCATTATATTTTCAATATATATACATTGGCAACGCTAATAATAAAACATGATATTAAGATTCTTTCTGCAAAACATATTGTGTTCTTAAGTTCCAAATGTTAAATGAAAAATGTAATGGCAATCCTATTTATTTAATTTCTTTAAATTTCTCTTCAAGTTAAAAGGTACATTGATAAAACCTCGAAAAAATTAAAAACGCAAAACTTAAAAATATATTCACTCTAATTAAATCTGATCCGGTTTGGTTCATTCAACCGATTCATTAAACATTTTTTTTTAGATTGGTACAACCCATTTTTATGTTCGTGTGAAGCTTGATTTGCATATGTCAATTAGTATGTATTTGACAGCAGTTTGTTTACGACGCGAAAGGTTTGCCTGACTTTTTATCATGGCAAAAAATTTAAAAACGAGTTTGTTTGAAATTTTGTGGATGGAATCACGGCTACGGAAGAGATGAAAATGTTGCAGAAGTGTTTTGGGAAGTCTGCTTTATCATCGAAACAAGTATTTGGGTGGTCCATCCACCACATACACACACAGACGATACATCGAAAAAATTTGAAGAAACAGTGCTAGAAAATCGTAAAGTCGTCGTGTTGGCGTCAGAGGGATGGCAGGGGATCTCAACATCTCTTATAGTGTAGATCGGTTCAACACATTAGCAGGGAACCTGTCAATTCTAAACTCGTACCAAGAAACCTGAATCTGTTTTAAAAACGATGTCGAACAGAGGTCAAAAAAGAGATGCTTGAAAACATAGCTGCGGACATCAAAAACATCATTACTTGTGACAAGACGTGAGTTTATAAATATGAGGTCGAACAATATAGAAAATCAGAAAAGAGCCAAAACCGAAAATACTAAAATTCGTTAGCACCTTAACCGATCTCAACTAAGGCCGAGTGAAATTTGTTCAGCTGGTATACTTTTAAGAAAAATTTAAGAAAAACAAAACTGTTCAAATTTTAGAAATCGAGAAAGTCAGACAGATTGTTGGCAATCCTATATATGTTATTTATAGTATATATGTTGCGGTTGATTCGCAATAATACTATATTTTCCAATTGCAAATTTTCCAAAAATTATTTTTGAGTATTGATTGGTGGCAACCCTACGTAAAAATTAAATATATTAAATACATAGTTGGCAACTCTATTGTGCAAAAATTCTAGAGTGCCAAATATTTGTAGTGTTTTAAAAATAGTTCAACAATTCTAACTAATTTTCGGGAAATGTATATTTTTTCTATTTTTATATGAGTTCATCTGAACCCCTCTGCGACTTTTCTTTACATACCAATACTCAATATAGCTTCCACTCACCTCCGGGCTTATGTGTGTTTGTTTTGAGGCAAGTTTTGACCGCAAATCATTCTTGCATACACACATATATATGTTTTTAGATTTTTCGTTTGGAAAAATTAATTTCCATAGAAATTTCACCACTCCCAAAGCTTACACTTTAAAGCTCACTGACCGGAAAGCCAATAGTTTACGTTGAAAACAAATAAAAATTTTGTGGTTTGCTTTTGTATTGACATTCTTTCATACTTTTTTTTACAGATAAATAAATTATTTGCTTATGCGTTTTTGATTTCACGCTAATTGAAAAGTTTTACGCTTTACTAAATTTGCGAAAATTTCAGAAATTTATTTTACAAATAAACCTACAAATGTTTGTGTGTGTGTGTGTGTGTGTACGTAAATTCTAACATAAATTTGCATTTGAGTTGCTTAATTATAAAGCAAATCGACATTTAATAAATTAATTGCTCGTGTTTTGCCCCAAACAACTAACTACGTCTAATAAATGAATTTTAAATCACCACTTTAATGCGCCTTAAAGCAGACTACGTGCACACCATAGCAACGTGAGGCTAAGCCAGCGCACTACAAGCGACAGTTGCTTGGCAACAGCAATTCACCAGCTCTCTAGCCAATCAACCGGTGAGTTTTAGGCATGAACTCCCTTGCCACACATCCCCCAACGCTCGCTTGTGGCAGGAACAATTTTCAAAACCTTGACATTATGGACGGTCGTGGTATGGATAAACAGAAGTATTTATTTGCTGTTTGTGAGCTCGCCACGGTCGCTTCGAATGTCACGGCTGTGTTCTTGTACCTCAGGCACCCCCTCCTGCCACATAGCAGCGTCGCTGCGCTTTTCTGCTTGCTTCGTTGCTGGCGCTTTCATTCAGTCCGCTTGTCGCTTTACGAAATTAAAACGAAACGACAAGTAAAAAATAAATTAAAAAAGAATAACAACAACAACACTAGATTTACAGCTAATTCTGTTGAATAATTTCACTTACATATTGCCACATTACTCCAGCTGCTGCTGCTGCCGCACTTGTTTGTCATAGTGAAACACCCCTGATGCTGTATAAACTTTCACTTTGTACACTGTGTTTCGTTCCCCCACCAAATTGGCTAAGTTTTGTGTTATATTTGTTTTTGTAATTTGTATGTCTTTCACTAAATGTAATTGAATTTATTTTGCTGCATTTTTTTTTTTTAATTTTGGCGTTTGAAATTTTTTATTTCTAAACTCTTAATGTATTTTTACTGTGCGAGCGGTATGTGGTGGCGCGGGGACTGGCGCATTAATGCTGTTAGCTCTAAAATGAGCGTCTGCGTAAATAATTTATTTATTTATTTTGTTTTTTATTTGGATATTTCGCCCGAAGCGGTACAGGGAATTGGGGAAGGTGATAGTGCTAAGGGTGCGAAGTTGTTTTCTCGCTCTCAAGTCTTAAAAATTTCATTTGAAGTTTAAGATTTTCAAGTGTGCGTCAGTTGTTTATAAAGGATAAATTTCAAACTTTCGAAGAATATTTTCAAAAATATTTACATTCGATATAGATATATGTGAAAAAAACGAGCATTTTTGAAATTTACAAGTGCATATAGTCCTTGTAAGTAATTTACTCTAGCTTTTCGACCTTTGTGAAGTGTTAAAGTAGTTTATGAACTTAATAACCTATAATTAACTAAAAACTTGTCAATCCAGCACTCTTCAAACCAAATATCAGCTAGTAAGGCTCTCGATAGTCGTAATTTCTTTATGGGAGCTATTTTTTAAACTATTTGAGATTTTTTGAGAACTCACTAATGATATTTAACCAAACTGTTTTGATTCTTCTCGAAACCGTTACTATTCAAATCGTCAGGCTATTAACATTCTTTGTAAGAATTTGTCAAAATATGGGCTACCTTTATCCCCCTTTCATGTCATTCTATGAATTCTAATGAAGGCCTGACGCAAAAACTTAAGTGCCTAGAGGTAATAAATATCAGTTATGAACAAAAATTTGTGAAAACTTGTATGTGGCAACTCCCAAACTTTGGTGAGGAAATTTTTTTTGGAAGATTTAAGAGGTGAGAAAAGACAACTAGAAAACACTTATCATCGGCTACCCTGTAGCTATATCAAAGGTGTATTACATATAGCAACCGGTTAGTTTGTATGACAGCTATATGCTATGGTGGTTCGAGCTGAACAATATATTCGGAGATTGTTGCTTTGTAGCCAGATTCATAAAGATATCTTGTCAAATAAAAAGTTTTGCTTGCAAAGGTTTGGTTTCGCTATATAGCAGCTATATGCTACAGTGGTCTGATATCGGCGGTTCCGACAAATAAGCAACATATAGACGGACAGACAGACGTATATGGTTAAATCGACTCAGTTTGACACGCTGATCATTGATATATTATATACTTTATATGGTCTCCGACATTTCCTCAGGATGTTACAGACTACAAGGCAACCTTAATAATACACTTTTCAGGGTGCAGAAATATCGGAAACATGGGCTTGAGAATAGATAATGAACTTTCTTATACGTATATTATATTAAAAAAGAAAACAATTAGATTTTATGCCGAAGTTGTATGGAATCGGTCCACAACTTTTCCTAACCATTTTTCCTTCAGGATGACTGTATTTCGTACGGATAACTGTATTTCGGTTTTAGCATAATGAAAACTAGTGTCGAAAGCGACACCTATAGGCCAATATACAATTTCCATTCCTATCGTTTACTCTACGCTGTATATATCGGTCTAAGTGCTAGATATCTCAATGAAAATGATTATGTTTTATATAAAGTGAATCGCTTCTAAAATTATAAGACGTTCACCTTCAAAATTCCAATCGCAAAGTTTTAAATTTTCAAGCGCCTTACATTATTTACGATTCGGAAAATATTTAATGCTCGGCACTTTACGAATTAAGCTCTTCGATATTCGTTTTCTCTTAAAATGAACCGGATATATGTAGGTATCATGTTCAATCTGCTTTAATTTATGAGAATGAGAAGAGAGGTGAAAGAGTCTAACATAGCTATATTAGGTAGCTATAATAGTAAAGTTAAACTAATAGATAAAAAGTAGAAATAGAATGTAGACTTATAAATCAATGAACCCTTTTCTATCTAAAAATACTATTTTCCACTATTTCTACTCTTATCTACTATGAAAGCGTCGAAATGTAAAAAAAGAGGAGAACCAGAAGTCGACAAACATAACGATATTTCAAAAGTATAACAAAAGATCAGCTTCAAATAGAAGGCGGCAAAACTAGAAGGAGTAAGATAACTGATGCTGGAAGCAATTATAAAAAAATATTTACCTTATAGCTATTTAAGGAAAGAATTGAGGCTTCGTTCTTGAGGTTTTCTAGATAAAATTTCTCGAAAATATTTAGTGATTTATAGTTATAGTTAAATGAGCTTCACTTCGTAAAAGACACTTTCGAACATTACTGCAAGTGAATATTAATTAATATTTAATCTTCGATACTTTTAAATAAGCTATTAAACAGACGGTTTAAATTTCACTTCGAAAGTGAATAAATTTCTTTATAAAATTTAAAATTTTCTGCCATTAAATAATACATAATTCCACATCTTCACGAAAAGTTTGTGCAAAGATTTGATATTTACATATGTTCTCGTGTGCAAAAAATGTTCCTTTGTAAGTACCAACACGCTTTCTCAATGGTTTTGTACTTTAGAATGACTGTCGGCGCATAGCCGTACACTTGAGGGCACTTGAACTCAAAGTATATGTTGAGTTGAGAAGAGCAGAGGCTCGATGATACAGCCAACCGTTACATACAGCTAAAACAAATTTGCATGCAAACTCGTGGCAGGCGTAGTCACAATTGTAAAGACACACGAACAAATATTATATATATGTATATGAGATATGTTGTACTTCAAAAAGCATATCTCGTCTGTGACAGTTGTCTGCTTCAATCAACCTACTCTCGTTCATTGCCTATGCGAATGTCAATGTGTGACAAGTGGCATTGCGCGGCAACGAGAATGAACCCTGCAGGGCATACCTGAACTAGTGTTAAATAAATGTAAGAGATATAGTTTCTTCTGCTCAAAGAAACTTATTTTTTTATGCAAGTAAAAAGTGTAAAAAACTCTTTGCATTTTTTTCTATTATTTGCGTGCCTCTGAGTGCTAAAATATTGCATATTAGTTAGCCTGAATGTAGGCAAAGTCAAAATCGTTGCCTACATTTCGGGTGTATGTAGTAAATTGTACACAAAAATTAAAGTTTACTAATAAGTAAGCACATAAACGCTTGAAAACTTCGATATAAATTTATTAAAATTAATAATATTGGAACGAATTGAACAAAAATGTGCTGAATATCATTGCTTTCGATTTTTTACAGTTCCCTAAAGGGTTCAATGACTAGTTGTACACATTTACTTACTGTCACAAACGCATTGTAGATTCAGCGGCAAGAATTTCGTTTGACAATTCAACAATGTTAACAGTTGGCAAACATCAAAAAATGGCAACAAACAAAGCAAGAACAGCAACAGAAATATATTTTAAATTTAAAAATGCGCTACGTGGCGTTGTTGAATTAGAGGAGTTAAATTTTAAAAATATATAGTTGTGTTCATATTTATGTGTCTTTAAGTAGATTGTGTAGCTTGTTTACTTGTACTATTAGTTTACCCTTAAATTTTATCATCTAGAATTCAGTTCGCGTACAGCATAACTGTTTTTATTCATCTTCTGGTGAAAGTTTTTGAGAAGTTCGTGGTCAAAGCTGTGCTTTTTATTTCAAATTACCGCTTATATATAATAAGAGTCATTATATTATATACATACACATATCAATGGGAGTCTACTAACAACCCTGATTACTATTTTGTGTTTGAGGACAGTTTACGAAAAAAAAATCATTTTACAAAGAAACCTTTATTTTATGCCTAAACCGTCGAGTCTCAATACAGACATTTTTATATTATTTCAAAATATGAAAAGATAATGTTTCTATCATTCAAGGCCGCTTTCTGGTCAACGTAAGAGATGAATATGAATAAATTATCGGATATAGCCTTCTACATAGAACACTACATTGGTGTTAGTAGTACTTGGGTTGGAAAAAAAATCTCTCCCAAACTGTCTATTACTGCGAATTGCTTACTTTTCCAAAGCGTTAAATATGTTTAAATTTTATTTAATTCCTTCTTAGTATTTTATAAAATATTTTGTAATGAATGTATTTGACACTGCAGATTTAATTGGAGAATCATATGTACTATTCTGTTATTTCTTAATATAATCCTTCGTAATGCCTCATGCAACTCTACGGCTATATGAAATATTATTACATTAAACGTTTGAGAAGTACAAAAATGAGTTCGGTAAACAAAAGGGATAATCGATGAAAGCCTAAAAGTATACAACTTTATCTGGTTCGAATAAGAATATTAAGTTGATGCCTTAGGCTTAACTAAACAACCATTCGGTTTTATGAGAAAATGCTTGCTTGGGGAGTCTGGTAAGATTCTTTTTAAGAGAATTAGTACAAGAGAAGTTTATACCCTTTTTATACATCCAGAAGGAAACTTTGGAGACCCTTTAAAGTAGGTATATACATATATGATAAATGATCAATGATGACGAGATGCGTCGATTTAGCTATGTCTGTCTGTCTCTACATCTTCAGTTTCTGAGATATCGATCTCGAGATTTTGCACAAGCCCTTTTCTCGCTAAGAAACTGCTCATTTGCCGAAACTGCCGATATCGGCTGATATACAAACTGATCGATCAAAATCAACTTCTTGTATAGAAAACTTTTTTATTTGACGCAATATTTGTACGAAATCTGGCAAGGATTGATATCTAATTAAGCTCTGCCGTCAGTGAACATATTGTTCAGATCAGGCCACTAAAACATATGACTTCCACACAAGCTGACCCAAGAAAAAATCAAGTTCATGGATCGAAAACTATTTAATTTAAGACTTATGTTCACGAAATTGGCATGAAATACAGACAGAATATGAAAAAATATTTTTCTAAATTATTAAAGTTAAATATCTGGATTAGTTAATATTTTAGAGTACTATCATTACGACCTCTTCAAGCTGTGTTAACATTACTTGAAGACAATCTTTCAACTTTTCAGACATATGTGCTTGGACCACTACTAAAGCTTTCCAGCCAGTTTAAAGGTTAAACTTAAAAGCCAAACTTTAAACAAAGATTCTAACAAGCCTCAAAAGAAACCATTTTACATATTCAACCAGAATTTCGAAACAAGACAGCAACACAAAACAACTCAACACCTCTCAGAACTTTAGTAAACTTGTGCATTTATATCTGGCTTGTATGCCAAATACACACCATACATATTTACATAAGTATATACCAACAACACACATATATATATATATCCACCGTTACATTTCCAGCCATTTTGTAAATACACAGCGAAAAAAACGCAAACTTTATACGCTAATGCCAACATCAACGTCATTGTTTTTGTTGTTGTTTTACAACGCAGCAGCGGTGAGTGAAGCACATAAAATGTGCCGTTAGCCAATATAAGTACCGTTAGTAGCAACATAGCGAAGAAAAAGCCGAAGCTTGCGCAAGCAACTAAGCATATGCGTATGCCATGTTGTTTGTGTTGTTGTATGCACATGTAAAAGTGACGCGCATAAAGTTTGCAAATAGTTTCATCACTCATACGCCCCGTCCGACATGCGCCTCGGTAGCCAAAGCGCAGTCAAATTGCATACAAAACTGGTTGTAAGCCGCTTGTGTTTGCATATAAATATGTTTTATTTATGCATGAAGATGTGTGTGTGTAAAGGAGTTTGGTATTTTGCTAACAGAAGCGGAAATAGTTGGCGCGTTTTCGTTGAGTAGCATTCCACGGATTTGCAGTTTATTCAAATTTGTTTTTTCATATGAAACGCGATTTTTAGTGTGGCTTAAGCTAGTTATACCTACATATGTGTGACTTTGTAAACGTATATATTTTTGTATATATATTTATATAGATCGTTGTATGTTAAATTTAAATATGTATATTATTTTCGACCTCATGGCAATCGCAAAAATCGCAAAAGCAAAAGTTCCAAAAGCAAAAAAAAAAAAAAAATGTACATACATGTAAAGCTGTGCAATTAAAAAATAAAAAATTAATTTTTAAGAACTTTGTTTCGACGCGATTTTGAGCTAAAAAATTGACTATGTTTCACAAAGAAAAAGTCAAATGGACGTTGTTGCGTTCTGTAACAACACTGACTGAGACTGATCATAAACCATAAGATCCCTTATTAAAACAAAAACCAACAATTCCGAGATGACGAAAATATATTCAAAGTTATGTAAAAATCTGTCCAGATTTCAAGTAAACAATCATGAGATTACCAACAGGCCACTTTCATTTGAGTCGTGAGAGTAATCTAAGGATGCTATCGCCGAGATTGGTCTATCTGACAATTTATGCAAGCTATAGGTGTATTATATGACTAGTTCCAAAGATCATCTAGGGCTTCGATTTTGTACTTATCCCGGGCAGAAAATACTTAGACAATTTTAGCAATACTGTCTGAGGCCTTTATAACAGTTTATGTTCAGTTGAGCTCATTTATTGTTAGCATTACATAGTCTGCTTCTGCTTCAAAAACCTGTGGATCTGACAAGCGAAACTCTTCTAGGAGGTTGTTATTTTTTCAACAAAAATATCTTCTATATGTTATTCATCTTAAACTCGACCGTCTTGGAAATATTCTATCTTGAGTATCGCTTTCAAAAAAACAAAGTCGAATCCACTTGTTAATTTCAAAAAATCGATTTTCGTTATCGAATTTATGAGTACATATCGCGAATGTATGTACATATATTTGACAACATTCTTCGTAAATTTTAGGTTAATCCGGCAAATATTCGTAGATTTCAGCGTATTTCTAAGTATTGTATTTTATCTTAATGCAACCGGCTTTTAAAGCTTTAAAAGGGTTTTTTTTTCTCGAAACACTGTTTTCAGAGAAGATGAAGAAAATTTCTAAGAAAGGGCAGAGCCGATTAATATAAAATTTTCACATGACCTTCTTAGGTATTTTTGTCAGGTAGAGATGGAAGGATAAGTTTTTAATATTTTCGATTTTTTAAGCCACTCTTAGGTGTACAAAAATCACCTTTTTTGTGGAAACCCCCATTTTGTCAATAAAGAAAATTTTGACTAGTCTTTCAATGATTATCTGTATTTTTCTATTATAATTACATTTTTATGCCCTGAAGAGGGTATATTAAGTTTGACACGATGTATTTAACGCCCGAAAAGATACGTTAAAGACCCTATACATATATATAAATGATCAGCGTAACAAGCTAAGTCGATTAAGCCTTGACTATCTGTATGCCCGTCTATCCGTCTGTCCGTCTGTATATATATGTACGAACTAGTTTTTGAGATATCGGTCTGAAATTTAGCGCATGTCTTTTCCTCACCATGAAGCTGCTCATTTGTCGGAACGGCCGATATAGGACCACTATAGCATATAGCTGCCATAAAAACTGAACGATCGCAGCCCTTGCAAGGAATCTTTTGTATTTGTGAAGTATATTATACCATAGCTTAGGTGCAACCGAAGTTATGATTTTTTCTTGTTTTTGGATTTGGCGATAATTTAAAAAAATTTATCCGAAATTGTAATTGAATTATAAAAGAGAAGAGAAGGTTTCTATGCTGTGGCTTGAGGTTCTTGAAGCCAGTAATGCGCATACTAGCTATCGCTCTCTAAAATTTTCTCACGCTCCTTGCTGCCAGCAGCTGGTAAAGCCCTCTTTTCCAAGTCCATCGTGATATATTAAATGAGACACTAATATAATAGTAGCAGCTGCGTGCAAGATGTAAAATGATTTATTAAATGATTAGCGGAGTTATGATTGCACAATTTCTTATGTATACCATATACGTATGTGTGTGTTAATGTATGTCAGTGCTTGAAGTAAGCAGATCGCTATATTTTTCGTATCTCTTGGCACTTAATAGCAGCCATTTTACATTTCTAGTGCTTCTTCCTTTACATTTTGAACAAAATCAGTGCCACCACCAAGACGGCTGCCACACGCAACTTGTAACAATAAAGTATATTTCCATTGTAGTTAAATAAAATATGTTGTATGCAAGTTTATTTGGGTATTTCAGCAAAGAAAATCTTACGTAAAGTTGCCTTGGCAAGTGTTTGTGTTACTTAAGTTCGCTTACAAAAAATTTCAGCAGCAGCCGGAAATGGCGTTGATGGGCAACAGCAACTACAGAAGCTGCAATATACATATATATATATATATATATAAACATATTTTTTATATATATACATATTTATATATACACCAGCATGCACTGCACGCTATAGTGGCAAATGCGACGCGACGCGACAGCTTTATCATGCACTAGAACGTCACGCTACGTTTCATTTGCATTTGACTGTGTGGCAAGGTACGTGAGCGCCATCTATATCCGCTACTTATGCACTTGTGTATGTTTGCGTGTGTGTAAATTCATGGAAGCCACACAGTTTGCCAAATGTATTTATGCAATGCTGCATATTTCTATTCACATATACATATATATTTGTGTATTAAATTTGTATGTGTGCGTGTTGTTGCCGCATATTCTCAAGCATCGCCCCGAGTACTCATATACGGTAGCACAACACTCACCGACTTTCAATGGGCTCGTATGGGTGGCAAATACCGTTACAAATTTATATTTATACCACATATACAGATATATATGCACTATATATACATACATATATGTTTATGTTTATGTACTCTTGCTACATTCGTGCTGCACTTGCAATACATACGCCGCTGCACCGGCAAATGAGCTCTGCTCGTTATCTTGACGTCACTTTCCTCTCTCATTATACTCTTACACGTCTGCTAACATGAATTTGCATACTTGATAGTGTTATTTGTTGTTGTGTTTGTTTTTGTATATTTTTATTTGCTTGTAGTCCGGTTGCCTCTCATAGTTAAAGGTGTTTTCCTGGGAAATACACGTTTTTAACTTGAAATTTTATGCAAAAGTTTTACTTGGAAAGAGCGAAAGAGATTTTGTTGCAAATTAATGGGAAACAGTTAGCAGTTCCGCTATTTCAATTAATAGGTAAGCATATTCATAACTAAAGGTGTCATATTATACAATTTTTACTAAAGAAAAATGAGGTATAGTAAGCAGAAATCTATTAATTTTGCATTAAATTGTAGTTTATATAGTTAAAATGTTACTATCCAGGTCATATGTACTGCATTATGTTCGATAACTTGCTGCCATTTTGAAGGTATATCCATAATGCCACTTTCAAAGAAACCACCGTTCCAACTGGCAAAAAATTGGGGCAGTCGATATTCATAAACCTATGTTGCGGCGAATTTCAACCTATCATCATAGACAGCAGCTGATAGTAATCTCTGATGCAAGTTCTGGACTACAAGTTGGATGCATACGAATCACTCAAGCAAGCTCGCGGTGACTCCGGCGAGTCACTATTGATGTGTATGACGTGGCGTGATCCCGATGCATCACAATTCTTTACTTATTGTCCAAAACTGGAAGCTCTGGGCGATTGGCTCCTTCAGATGTTCCAATTGTTGGCAGTACAGAAGGTCCAAATTAAGACTTTTACCGTAGGAATGTAGCTGCTAGTATATGATTCTCTGCTAATCCCACCAAAAAAACAGCAAACTTTTTCTAACAGTCAATCCTGGCTTAGCCACTGTTTGCGCCGTCTCCTCACGTTTCTACTACAACCCTTTTTGCTTGTAGCGGTCATAAGCGACCCACCATCTGTCACCATCTATTTCAGATATGGATCGGGTTTGTGGCAATTTAGCAGCGATTCGCAGATGAAATATGCGCCCACACGTTTAACTTATCAGTAAATATTTAAAAATATTTCAGTATCTAGAAAAATTATAATTTTATAAAATTCGAGGAGTTTTGATTGCATTACCAAAATAAAAAATATAAATCTAGAAATGACAGTTTTTCTTCAGAAATTTTAGCTTCTTCGTAATTGAATTGACGACCAAGTTTCTAGTCAATAATTACTTTTGAAATTAACCGCACATATAAATTAAAATTAAATTACATTTACGGTCATATACGAGGGTTGCACTTAATATTTCGGGATTAGCGAAGAAAAACAAATATTAAGCATCGAAAATTTCAAAATATTCTCCATTAGGATCCATACACTTTTGCATACGTTTCAACCAATTTTCGAAGCACTTTTGCCACTCTGATTGAGGTATTTCCAAAACATGTGTTCTGAACGCATCAACCGACGCTAGAGGTATCGAAAAATGTTGATTTCTAGTTTAACTTTTACATACCGGAATAAAGAATAAGTCATTTGGTGCCTAGTCAAAACTTTAGGGTGGATAACTCAATAAATTGATGTTTTGGACGGTTGGTTTTCCTGATTTCTGGAAAGACAAGTGGCAAACAAATGTTTGTGTATCACTCAGAATTTCCTGTTTTGAGTTTTTCTAGAAGTATGGTTGCGACATCTACAGTTTTTCCAAAAAAAAAAAACAGGCAACTATTTGTTTGCAAGTGCTTCGTGTCCAAACACCTTCTGTTGGAAACGGCACATCTGGAAACAGTCATACTGATGACTGATACGTACTTCCTCGAAACTAAAACAATCATTAGGGTTTAGCTAAACCACATTTCTGATTTTCTAAAAAATTATATTGAAAAACTAACCACAAGCTATATGTTGAGTATAAACATTGGACATTGGAAGGACAGCAATGAGAAATGAGAAAGTTGAAGCATAAGTGTATTGAGGAAAGTTATACGTTTATATAGTTTTATAGAAAAATTATGCTTTGATTTCTAATTTAACCTAAATTTGATAGATACGTGTACGAAATGAAAAATTAATACCGTTACTAGGCTCACATATAAAAAATCTCAATATGCCAGAAAAAACATTACAACTTTAAACTATATGTCAAATGTAACATTTCGTCAAACTTAATTTATTATAATTTTTTATTTAATTTTTTTTTTTGCACTTTTTTTATTTTTGAATTTAAATTTTTTCCCCATATGCATTTTTTATTGTAATAAATTGTTTGGTTAACCTTAAAAACTTCAATTGTCAATTCAGCCACTTCAATTTAATAAAGAGCACAGGCCAGCACGCACAATAGCGCAAATGAATAATTGTTTGAGCAAATATTGAGTTTTCCAATCAAATATATATATTTTTTTTGAAGTAAATTTATTATAATTTCACTACAACATTTGTTTAAGGAATAAATAAACAGCTGCTATTATCTATGGAGAATTTCGACATAAAAAATGGTAACAATAAATTAAATTAAACGCACAACCACAACAGAATGTGAATATTCATTGAATAAAAACAAAAAATATATTAATAATACAAAAACAATTTTTTTTTAATACTGAAAATTTGTTTTTTTTTTATGTGGATGCGTTTGTGCTTAAATGTAGCGGAAATGAGCAAAACCGTAGCAGAACGTGTCGAGTGTGTTAACGGTAAAATCAAGTGCACCAAAAAAAATGTATATACCTATATGAATTTCATTAAATACACATATGTATATTTTTTTAAATGCGCACTAATTACGCGCAAAAGCAACAACAGACATAGGCTGAAAATTAATGGCCAAATATTTATTCATATGCCACTTATGCAAACATAAAATTAAGCGCGAAACGATATGTGCGTTAAGTGAGCCAGTAGGAATATTGCCAATAAAATATTATATATTTTATGTATGAAGAAAATTTTTACTGGAATTTGTTTGATTTGGTAAATAAAAAAAAAAAATTCTAGTCAATCAAGAAACCCCTTCCAAGTCTGATAAACGCGAAAATTTTTACTGAAATATTTTTCATTTCCCTTTTCGTGCAAAAATATTTAGGTGAACATTTTTTATTGAAAAAAAAACTCAAGAAACGTCTTGCAGGTCTAAAAAATGCGATATTTTTTTGTGCATTTTTTCGAAGAGAATTTTTTTACTAAGTAAATAAAAGCAATGTACACATACAGGATTCAATGTTCTCTAATAATTATATAATCGGTGATTGATTTTGATCGGAGAAACTTTTCTCTCTGACTCTAACACAGCGTTTCGAGAAAAACCCGTTTAAACGTTTGGCAACCGAATACATCAACTCAAAACATTCTTACAAATACATTCAGCATTTCAAACCAGTTATGTTCGATTCGCCACTACTCTATGCAAACTGAAGCTCTGCTCTCTCTCAAACGCAGTGCTCTGCGCTCTTGTTAACAAGTTTAGTGAGGAAAGCAACAACAAACTTCTCTAGATAAAATTAACACAAGAGGGTGTGTTAATTTCTCACCTCTTTTTAATTATCGAAGCCTAGTTTTTCGGATTATACGAGCTGTTGGTTCGATTCGCCACCCTTTAAGTCTTAGCATAGCAAAAAAAGCCCATTATATGTGTATACCTTCTAAAATTAATCCACATACATTCATTCCACTAATAAACTTTTCCCTCTGGGTCATCATCGGAAACACAGATTTTTTCGTGGTCTCATGTATTCGGCATGCACTTATCCACACAAGGCGTGTGCAATGCAGCAAATAATTAAATTCGAAACCACAAATATGCATAAATTAATATGAGAAACCTCATTCATTTAAAATGCAAATGAGTACTCAAACCAATAGGCTTTCATGCTTTACACGAATACATATGTATGTGAAAAATGGGTTTTCGATGAAAAACTATTTAAATAATATGCAGATATACAATCATATATATATGGATACATAAATGTATTTTTCCATGGAACTTTCAGAAAAAGTATTGACCAATATTGAATTTGTGGGCGCTTACTCATTTGAAATCATTCAAACTTCACTTAATATTATCGCTGAAGTTATCTGCGGATCAAATATTTAAATTCCTTTCATTGCCTATTCGGAACACCCATTAAATTACCGAAAAAGAAAAAATATGAAGTGCTTATGCAATAGAAAAATTCGATGATTCCACTATGAACTCCCATACACACCTCCGGAAATAGTTTTACAGTTGAGCCATATCATCATAAAACAAAATCGCTTAACCTATGAACTCCAAATAATCTTCACTCAAATCAATTATCATCAAAAAGTTCTGTTCTTTCAAGATCAGATGGGAGTACCAATTATAGCCCCCTTGTCTGAAATGAAATGTTCTCTTTTCTTTGGACAAATAGGAAGACACTAATTTTTCTGCTGCATCAAGTCTTATGAGCTTCTTTAGGGGTGGGTCAAATGTTGAGGCGAAAGTTGATGGATGGGTATACTGTAAAGAACTATCTATCAACTCCAGTTTCAGGCTTCCTGACTACTACGTGGTTGGTGGCAATAAGGTGCCGCCGTATTTACATAAGTGATTATGCAATCTGATACCAAAGCGGGATACTAGCCTTGAGCTGAGTTAAGAAAATCCTAATCTCACTATGAATGGCATCAATATATCTTGTGATAAAAGTGGTATAGATGTCAGTCCACACCGGAATTACAGGTAACTGCAAAGCTGACGAGCTGGCAATGAAAGACACGCTAACCGAATAGCTGGGTTTCGCGGTAG
Source organism: Bactrocera oleae (assembly GCF_042242935.1). Classification (NCBI taxonomy): domain Eukaryota; kingdom Metazoa; phylum Arthropoda; class Insecta; order Diptera; family Tephritidae; genus Bactrocera; species Bactrocera oleae. Next base: position 58,373,350 of record NC_091540.1, on the reverse strand, counting down.
CTTGGCGAGAGCTGGACTCTATCATTAGTTCTTGCGCTATGGGTAGAGCCGTTTGGTCCCAGGTGAATCGCAAGAGGTTCAGTAAGTTCTTCGCCTTCAGTAAACGTTGTCTTCCCGTAGTTGAAGGAATTATAACTGGCCATTGTTCTATCGGTGTCCATGCGGTAAAGTTGAGAACCTTACAGGATGCCAGTTGTGGAAGCTGTTTGCGAGAAAACAAGATATAAACATCACAACACTTCCTTCTTGACTGTCTCGCTTTTGTGAGATCAAGACTTAAGCACTCAGGAGCTCACACTTTCTGACATCCCACTAAGCTGGTGAGAATAGAACTAAAATATTTAAGCAGATTTGTAACGACCTCAAATCGCTTTGTCAACTTAAAAGATCTGAATGCAGGAGTTCTATTTTAAGACTTCAGAAACGACTATATATAGTACTCCAAGTGACCACCTCCTCGAGTAGCAGAAATTTAACCTAACCTAAGTCTCACGAGTATTGTTTACGTTTGGAACAGTATTCTGCATCGGAATTCAGCACTTCTCGCTAAATTTCTACCTAGATAAATTATTTTCTCTCATAGCAGTTCTAATTGTACTAAAAAAACAGATCTGGAATTAATTTTTGACTAGACTATTTGCTATGCATACAAATTTTGATAACCTTGACTTAGTCCCTTAGTTTTGAGATATCAATCTGAAACTTTCCACATATTCTTTTTTCTCAAATAAGCTGCTCATATGACGGAACTGTCGATATCGGACTACTATTGAATATAGCCGCCATACAAACTGTTCGATCAAACTCAAGTTTTTGTATGGAAAACTTTTTTATTTGAGAAGATATCTCTGACCAAATTTAGCAAGAATTATTGTCTGAAACAACGGTATAATTTCCAAACATATTGTTTTGATCGGATAAGATATACTATACTGCCATTCAAACCGAGCAATCAAAATTAAGATAAAAATCGGATCAATATTTTAACGAATAATAAGTGTTTTCCTAATGTCATTTGGACATTGTAATAGTCAAATATTTCAACATTTTAAATGCAATATTTATTAAAATTTAATCACTGATAAAGTTATTTTCACTACCATATTCTCTACATCATTACACTCACTCGCTGCCGTCAATAGCAGTAAAAAATTGTTAATGCCAGCTGAGGCCTGTCAACCAACTGACAGCTGTATGACAGAAACCACGATGCGCACATCAATCAGGCTAACATCGTATCATCGTGACGGTGCCACTAGGCAAAGATACCGACAGACACGCAGATAGCTTGAGCGTCAGAGCGTGAAATGAAGCGACACAGACATGCGAATGTAAATCTAGTTGACAGCAGTAACATTAATTTGTGCCGCTATCTCTCTATATTTACCTCTCTACCTTTACACTCACGCCACTGCAGCGCACAAAACGCCTCAGGCGACCACAGACAGTTCAAGCTTCCTTAGAATTCCATCTCTGACCCCTTATTATTTCGCACAAAAGCCATCATTTAAATATGCCTTTGTCTCTTCTCTATTTACAGGTAAAGCATTATAACTGTTAATATAGAACAAAGGTAGCAGCAGCAGCAGCCACAATAACAACAAGCACAGCAAATAAGGCACACACGACACGACTGCCAAACGTCTGCCCTCACGCACTTCATCATCGCGCAGCACCGTGCACTCATACATCCAGCAAAGCACACACACCCGAGCACGCGAGCACTTTATTGAGCACAAAATGCGAAGTTGCCATTTAATTGCGCTGTCGATTGGCGTTTGTGTGGCAACACTGGCGCTAATACCAGCCACCGTGTGCGCCACGACAGAGGTGCAGGAGACGCCATTGGCGTTGCCAGTCGCCGAACAGACACAACCGACCACGGCTACACCGGGCGAAATTTGGGAGGAAGACGATCATGAGATTTTGATACGTAACGAACGCGGCACAAAGAGTGATGGTGAGTCGGTTTTAAAGAAGCATTTAATTTAATTGATCTATTCATGGTTTTAAGAAGGAAGTTTTAATGAGGGGACCAAACATCTTAAGTTAACTGCATCCATCAGTTTTATACCAATACAAATATTCTTTATTGTTATTAATTACAATTTAGTTAAAATAGGTTAGGTAAGGTTAATAGGTCGATCCAAACACTGATCTAATTTTGACAGCTTGGAACGGCAGCCGTCAAAAGACATGTTAAAATGTTTTAACCTCAAGATGAAAATAGCTAAGAGTAGGTAATTTCTGCGTTCTACTCCAAATCGAAAAGATCTCACAGTCGCACAGAAGCTGGTCGTCGACCAACACACTCGGGAGGGTTACAGGTCCAACACTAGGCCACAAGACAACGGAAATTCAACTCATTCCCACTCCGATGTGAGCGGGGCAAAGATGCCCCAGGTATAGAAAACTTCTCTCCAACCTTCCCTTCTATATTCAACTCATCCGTGAAAAATCTCAATGTGCTTTTTCCGCAGCGACTTCTCCTCGTCCCCATATCCCTGGTCAGTAAGCGAGCAGAGGAAAAGTCGCCCCCAGGTAAAATAGTCAAGTTTTAAGTTTTTACTTGATTAGGAATGAATCAGAGGAATCAGAGCCTCTGAATCTGATGTTTAATTTCAGCAAATATTTTGCAACGCGTATAGCTGAATTTCCCAGGTTAACTCAAATACATTTTTTTTAAATAATATTTTGAAATACGTTACGTACGCTCAAAAGATTTCAAAGAATCCTGCAAATTTATAACCATCTAAACACACAGCGTCTCTAGGTCACATCACTCTAAGCTCCGAATTTAGTTTCGGAACGAGTCATGAATTTCCAAGGTTTTACCATATTAATTTTAATCAAATAATATTTCTAATCTAATAATTAGGTTAGTTTTTGCAGTGTTAACTCTATTGGTAGAACATACTTGGACAATTACTCTCAGAACATCCTTATGTATGTATTAGTATGGAGATCACTACCTATTTAAGATACCTTTGATTTGGCTCGTAGATTTTTCTCTCATTCCAATTTCATTGCGATTCAACAGCATTTCTTAGAAATATTTGATGAATGTGTTTTGCCATTACGATCTTAGTTGTATGGAACCCTTCTCTTAAAGATTTTTAATTGCGAAAGATATCTTATTGTGGTACAGAAATTGGAGCATCATTTATCAAATACAATATATTCAAAATTCCAACGGTAATTGTGCGTCGACAGCATAATCCTCCGCATTCATAACACATTGCCGAAAGCAGTTAAGCACGTCGATTACATTGGCCTTAATTTCCTTCCGCCACACTCAACAATCCAATTATCGAAGTACTTATTATTGAAATCTACTTTTAGGCGCATTGAATTATTTTCTTATAATTTCACATCTTACCACTGTCTCCGGTCTTAAGTACGACTTTAGTTGTTCCGAAATTAATACTGTTATTTTCGCACTTACCACTGATTGCTTTCTTCTCTCTGTTTAAATTCGAAAGATTGATTATAATGTTGTGACGGTGCTAATAACAGAAAGTCTCTTTGGTCTACTAACTTCTCTGACCATTGAGTCAGCCAACATCATTACGTCTATACGCGCTGCCTTTGCACTCTCACTTTTTAATTTTTTCTCATTTTTCCTGTCTTTTTTGGCAGGTTTTGTGCGCTAACGACACTTAAATTGTAATTTGATTAATCGCGCTTATTTTAATGGCTGTCAGTCGTTTTAATTACAAATTAATTTAATTGAGTTTTTTTTTTTTTTGGTGTAGTTGGATGGCACTTTTTCAATGGTTTAACGATTATTAGCTGACATGTTTAAATTGCTTTCGCCTCGAATTCGTTTGTGTGGAATGAAAATGCTTAACGACCTAACATAACATTTCCATTATGTAATTAAGAAAAACATTACATTTTAATTTTATGAACTTTAGGCGTGAGCGCACAGCGGTGTTTTGATTTATTTTACAATGAATTTAATTCGGTTTAAATGAGTTGACTAATTACATCTTCAAACCCTTACCCTTAACCAAATATTTGATAGCATGTGTTTCTTGGTTCGAAGCAAGCCTTTCATACGTAAAGAAATCCTTCTAGCATAGAAATTTATAGGTATTTCTCCAAATATGTTCTGCTATGTCGGATTGTTGAGTTTTGATCTGGCGTTTAGGGATTTCACATAAATCTTCTGTATTTTGTCGGATAACATCAGTTAAATCACTACAAATAGAAGCAGCTCAGCAACATTAAAATCATACAGGACAAGTGTATCTATTAATCTATTATGAAAATGAAAAAACCAGCTCGTTATTTTTATATTACCCAATTCCAAAATGAGCCTACTGTTCTTCTTCTCCTAGGATTATAATAATACAACTTATGTTTGATATAAGCTAGGGCAACAACTATTCTATAAAAGCAAACACCATTTAAATAACACATGAAAATATTTTAAGCAGCATGGTCTGGAACATCACTATTGTTCCAAACTACAACACTTGCCATTACATGGAGACAAAATGCTTTCGAAAATATAGAAATATCTGCGAAGACGGCAACACAATTCGTTAGAGTAAGACATGCTATAACAACTATTAGTTGGTGATCCTAATATAAAGCACACAGTGGTAAACTAAATGAAGACCAACTGCAAAGTAAATTTAGAAAAAATCTTATATTATTATTAGAGATAACACGATCGCAGCGACAACTAGCGGTAAATTTTTCTCCGAATGCCTTTGAGGGTTTCAATATACTCTCGTTGACCTTCTACCATCTGGGAGCTTTTGGAGGGAATATTTGCTTAAGCGACAGCCTTCTCTTTTGCCTCTTTTAGTTGGGTGGGCCCTGTGCAGCTTGGCCTAGTGCACTATGAGCCATCGCACTCTCGGTACTTCGACTATCAGCCAAGGTTGTAGTTTTTGGACGATTATTACCGCTACTCCGCAATGTCACGGACGTGGTATTAACCTCTCTGTCGCAGGAATTACTTCAGGATTACACTTTCTGTTATTGTCCAGAGAAATCTTCTTAGCCTCTCCTGGGAATTTTTATTCTTGGAGGTGCCTCAGTTACCATTTAGGATCCTTAGAACCACCAAATATGCCAAGTGCTAGCTGTAAAGGGGGGCAGACTTCCTTTCGTCTTTTTTTTTTTTTTTTGCTCTCACCCCAGGTACTTACTTGTTGTGTTCCACCCGATTTTAAGCGACTTAACTTGCTAGAAGGGATTGTTGTAGAGTTTGCTTGAGACCCCACGCCCTCGAGATTATGTCAATATACCTGGCATGCTCCTCAAATAGCGAACGTTCTTCTGCTGACAGGGCATCTATGAAGCTGAATTTTCGGTTTGCTAATGAGATGAATTATGTTCCTGTGTTGGATTCGTTGTAGTTGTTGCATACCTCTAATTCCTACCACCATCGGCTCACTGAAACGAGCTATCGCGTTTAATAAAACGTTGTTCAACACAAAGTTCCGCCGCGCCAGAGCTCCATGACAAGGTAAGGCTTTGGTTACTCACCAAGGCGACGCGTTGTTGGCAAGGCTCGGTTCGAATAGAGCCGAACTTAGCTCCTGGCTGTTCTTTTCTTGTTCTTTTAGTACAAATCATTGACACACTTCATACCCAAAACATTAACCAAAACGTTATCGTCATCCAACAGAGGTGGATGGACGGCTCGTCTGAAGAGACTCTTCAAGACACTTTTGCAACAATTTCAACGATTCATAAATGACTACCTAAAAAATCAAGTATGAAGCTTTGCTTAATAAAAAGTAATGTTTATATATAATTTTATCTTAGACGCAAATTTTTTTAAGAATAAAGGTTTATTTCGCATTCAAGACATTAAAAATATTTCTCACTAAATTTATGTTTTCTCATTCACAGGTCTCTCCTGTCGTTATGGCAAAAATCCATGGACCGAATGTGACCAGAAAACCAACACACGCTCACGAACGTTGACATTGAAGAAGGGCGATCCGGCATGCGATCAAACGCGAACCATACAAAAGAAATGCAAAAAAGGTAAGCGAAATGGGCAAATAAAAAATGTACAACAAAAGCAACATGGATTTTAAAAATTTACTATAGAAATTGCGCTTGCATATTAAAATTGGCCAGAATAACATCGTTTACGCCTAAATGTAGGCAATAACTTTTGGCAAATGGCTTTCGCCACTATGCAGTGCAATTTCACAAATGCGATCGGCGACACCAAAAAGCAAAGCTCAAAAGCAGGGAATACTAAAACGCACACACCCACAAATATGAAAACGAAAACACACACACATACATGCCCACAAAAGTTATCAGCCGGCACGCCATTACTTGCAGCAACACACATAATTGCTGACTTTGTTGGCTTCGCTGACATTATAGCCGCTGCAATTGCCATTTCCATTGCTTTGGTTTGTTTGAGCGAGAGAGCGCCTTGACGCCATCACCATTAACTTCTCGACAATCTGCACTGCCGAATTACCGACGTCACGACCGGCATCATCATTATTGCGCCTCGCTGGCGCGTAATTACTTTTTATTATTTTCTGTGGCACAGCGTGTAGCAGCAAATGTTGCAAGTCAAGCTGATGCTTGGACAAAGCGCAGAGCTTCAGAGAGATTGTGGTGGAGAGTGAGATAGGGGGTGAATGTAGGCGAGAGCGCGTGAAAAATAAAGTGACCAGTTATCATGAAACTGTTGACGTGAAAATTCAAGAAGTCAAAATGTACATTTGCGTGTTTGTGTTTGTTCTTGGATGAACGTGTTTTTTCGTGGTTCTACTTGTAATAAAAATGGCCACGTTGCAGCTGTGCTCGGTAACTAACAATTAGGCATAATAGGAAAGTTTTGGGGATATTAATAGTTAATTCAGAATTAAAAATAACTGTAAAATAGCAGAAAGCATCAGGAACGTTGTTAAGATAAACGGGCTCGTGAGGGGAAAAGAGGAATGGAAAATTATTAAGGTATGCACTGCGACCTATGGTAATTTGTGCCCTCCTTTCTTTCACAAGAATTCACTTAGACCCAGCACTCTTATAAATTAAAGAATCGTGCTAGGTGCTGGAGAGTTGATACGTGGAACGTAGGGCCTTGTTCGTCCAACTAAAAATTGCTACGCACTCTAGCAGCAGATGCTCCAGAGCTTAAGGCTCCATGCCACATCGGCACATTGCTAATGAGACTAAGGCTATATTAGATAAGTGTCTCTTTAGCCGGTAATGACCGATGTATATTGAGACGAGGAGACTGAATTTGTCTCTAGGCTGGCTTATTATTTGTTTAAAGCTCTTTAGGTTATACCCTCTGCCCTTTCCTTCTTCTGAAACGATTCTATTATAATATGTGAAGCCAAAGCGCAGATGGGTTCTGGTCTCAGCGGCTTGATAGTCGCAGCTGAGCGAGCAAGCTCATCAGACATTTCGGAACCCCCGATATTGCATCCACATATCGTATAGCGGCCGTTCACGAAATTTGGCATAGAATATTGCCCAAAGCAACGGAACAATATTCGAACGAATTATTCAGAGCGGACCGCTATAGCATATAGCTGTTATATAATACAAACTGACCGATCAATATGAAGTTCTTGTTTGCTCACTCTTTTCTTTGTGAGGGGTATTCAAAAATAACGTGCAAACGTTAACTTGCTTGAGCATTAAGATGTCCGTTATTTCGCAAGTTGATTTTTTTTTTTACAAACGCCCCCTGAAGTTATAATTTTAGCCCTAAAAATAAGGGTGCAACGTAAACAAGCTCTTTATTTTTAATTTAGACGGTGCTTGAATTAATTTTATTTTCTCATGTATATAACATGCGATTTCTTGCTATTTTGCGTTAAGAAATTAAATTTACAGCTTTAAAAAGTAATATTCTAATACCAAATTTATTGCTCTATAAAAAAGTTCTTAATAATGTTTTTCATAAAATCTTCCGTTTAAAAGTTATACTCAGAATGACTTGTGCATTTATGCAAGTGCCTTATAAATTCTATGTTACTCATACGACATGGTGTACTATATGAATACAGTATACTTGATACATAAAGTAGTTCAACTTTGGCTGTGAATAACTTTGACGCAAGTGATTTTTTTGAAAAATGTCACAAAAAAGTTTTTGTACAGCGTTCAATTTCCTATAAAAATAATACGATGCCGCAGCGATGTATTAACTGGCTTCGCAAAGAAAAAATTAATTGCAAAAGTACGAAACCCTTATGTTATTTAAATGGGAAATGAATCGTTTTTGCAGCACGGATTATTATCAACATTAAGAGCTCAAGTAGGTTTCAAAAATTTTTTAAGGCATTTACTAAAAATTTTAGGGGCGCTGCAGACTCAAAAGTCAGTTTGGGAAATAATGTAAGTAGTATGAGGCTAAGTTAGTGGGTCATACATCTAGGTAAGATGAGTAACGTATATGTCATGTCCGATTGCCGAAGTATAGTTTTTTAAAACCCACAAAATTGCAAGTTACATCACAGCTTAATAACGGTATGTTAGCTCCTTCGGTTTTCTTTAAGATATTAGAAAAATTTCAAATAATACTCAGCCTCAGTATTTCTCATTCCTATCACCACATACAGTGTCACATATTACAGTTAACTTAACGATCATTGACAGCAGCGGTAATGTCACTCCAGTCGAATGACAGCGCAGCGCATCAAAGCATTTATGACGACAACAATCGGATATTAACGGATAATTGCGATGAACTCTGATCGCTTCCTATCACTTCGCTTTGCAGACATAATGCGGCAAAAGCACAAAACATAGCAACAACAACAATAATAACAATCGATGCAACCGAATACTTTTGCACAAAGCAATTTTACAGCACATTTTTTACCGTTACACAGTAATTTTCTGACAACTTTTGCCTTTATTTTACAGTCAGCAAATTTTGCGCTGACATGCGAACAATCGCTTAGCCAAAACTTTACAATAGATCGGTATTGTATGTATGCGAAAATATAGTTGTACATATATGTGTGCATCCTGCTTTTGCTACCGTCAATTTCTCTGCTGCCGCACATTTAGCACGCCTTGTTGCGCATTTTCACATGTGATTGCAACATGCATTAGATAGTCACTCGTGCACTAATACATACTTACATACGTAAATATACACATACATAGCTATATATGCCATATATACTCATGCTCATACAGTTGTTGGTAATTTTTTCAGCTTTCATTCGCATTTGTTATTGTCTGCTGTGCTATTATTGGCTTCACTGATTGTGCAGCACATCCTCCATCAGCGGCACGAACACACGCATAGACATACATACACACTTAGATAACAGTACTTGTGTAATCACACAGTCAATGCTCTTTCGCGCTTTCAACATAGTTATTATTGATTTCACTGCTAGTTACGTTTTTCTGCAATTTTTATTTGCTTTATTTCTTGTTGTTTTCATTTATATATTTTTATACCCTCAACAGCGTGTATTAAGTTTGTCACGAAGTTTGTAATACATAGAAAGAAACATGGGAGACTCTATAAACTTAAGATAAATTTGATCCGGACTGGTCGTAGTCAATTTAAATCAGACGGTTTACCGGACGAGCTGAGTTCATTTAGGCATTTCCGTCTGTCTGTATATATACGAATTTGCTCCTCAGTTTTTGTGATATCGATCTGAAATTTTGCACATGTTCCTTTCTCCCCAAGAAGCTGCTCGTTTGTCGTAATTGCCGATATCGGACCACTATAGCATATAGCTGCCATACAAACTGAACAATCGGAATCTAGTACTTGTATGGGAAACTTTTTTATTTGACGTAATATCTTCACGAAATTTCGCATGAGTTATTTTCTAAAGCAATAATGTAATCTCCAAAGAAATTGCTTAGATCGGATCACTATAGCATATAGCTGCCATACAAACAGATCGATCAAAAGCAAGTCCTTCTGTGCAAAACTTCTTTCTTTGATTTGATATCTGCAAGAAATTTGGCATGGATTATTTCCCAAGTCAGCGGTACCATTATAAATATTGTTCAGATCGGACCAGTTATAGCATATAGCTGCCATACAAATTAAGCGTTAAAAATGCATTCATTGTATAGAACACGTTTTTATTTATCAAGATATCTTCACGAAATTTGGTACAGACTATTACCTAAGACAACGCTATAATCTCCGAGCAACTTATTCAGATCCGGCCACTATAGCTTATAGCTACTGTAGAAACTGGCCAAAAAAAATTAAGACAAAGATTTTTTTATACCCTTTTGTGCCTTAGAAAATGCATCTCTGAAGGGTATTATAGCTTCAGTGCAGCAGTGCTTCTTCATTTTTCTTCATTATTTTTTTTACTGTTTTTTATTTTTCCATTTTCGTCATTATATCCTTTCGCATTGTGAAACTCACGCGAATTCGCTTATTCTTGCATTGAGTTGCACTTTTCGTGTTTCCTGTTTGGTTTCAGCTTCTTCCTTCTTCTTCTATTTTTCCAAAGTGTTTCTCTGCGCTGTCACTCTGTTCATTTCCTTTGCAGTTGCATTCGTTCGCCTTCTCTCCTGCTTTTGCGTCCTGAAGTGCAATGCTAACGAACTTTTACGCTTTGTTAGTTTGCTGACATACTTTGAGGCACATTTTAAGTGTACTTTTTCTTGTTTTTGTTAGTTTATATTTTTTCGCTGACAATGGTGAAATTACAAAATTACTTAAACGCTGAGTTTTGAAAGAAAAGTTTGGTTGGATAGAAAGAAGTATCGTACGGAAAGCTACAAGGTACAATCAATTACGCGAATCGAAAATTGTTACAAAGCACATTTGTTGAGTGGTCCAAAGGGAGGAAACCACTTGAAATAGAAAAATAAAAACAAATTTCGCGAAATAAATATTTCATTTAACTTTCTGACCCATTTAAATGCATTTTATGGACTTCAAGGATTTCAGTTTTGTTAAAAGTCCCCATTTTGTTCTGATAACCTCCGATAAAAATCATTTATAGAACTCCAACTACTTGAGCACCTATAACACATATTCCAAGAACCTTTTACACAGCGATTTTATTTGAGATTTAACTTTAACATAAATCTCCGTAAGGAATATGCTGCAATACCTTATCTCAATTTCAATTTTCAATAATAATCGACGCTTCTTCATGATTCCGATATTATCTCTTAAGCAGAAATTTTGGAGTTAAAGTTGGCTTCTGAAAACTGGAAGAGAAGCATTTAAGGCAAGGTAAGAAGTATAAGTAGAGAATCTATCTATCTTATATCTTATAGCTAAATTTGTACGATGTGTTAAAAATTATAAGAACAGAATTTAGATAACTGAAGGTTACCTTTTGTGTAAATTGTATATAAAAGAAATGCTTGTAAAAGAAGAGGGCGCACTGTATTTATTCGTTGTGAGGCGATCAATTAGTCGAACCTTTCACTATCTTCTATCTCATAACCTCCAATAATAAGCCAGCCTCTTCACAACTGAGCAAAGACTGGTGCCGATTGTGGACATTCTGTTTCGAATGCTCTGAGTAGATCAGTTGTATATCAACAAGGATTGTCATTGATGTTTCCTATTTAAATATAATGGTACCATAATGATCCAAGAGAAATGAATATTCATATTATACACTTTTTTCTTAAATATGCCACATGGAGAAACATATTCCTAGTTTGAAGAAATCAGCAAAAGAAAGATCATGCATTATTCCACAGCTATCCGCTTGTGTCTTGAATTCCTTAAGAACTCCTGCATACTAGAGATCAATACGTTTTCATTAAACTCAAGAGATGGTAAGTTCCAATAATAAATTGAAAAGAAAAATATAAATTCACTCTTAGACTAGTGTAAAAGCTTTTGAAAATGTTAAAAAAAAGTAAAGAAATGCATAATAGGTTGAGACTCATTAAAGGAGATATAATTTACGAACAATCTGCGGAAAAGCAAGGGGAGGGGCATGGTTGATTTTTTAAGGGTTAAAAACGGCTTATCTCGATTTCCGGCAAAACTAATAGTCCTATAGAAAAACGTTATATGACAATGTCGTAAGTAATGAAAAAATCTATAACCTGTGTATAGAGACTTTTTTCACATAACCTCAAAATGTATGTGAAAAATTAAATGAAACAAGTTTTTTGGATCTTTAACTTTAGCTTGTCCAAACCTTTTTGTTTTTCACGAAATGTGGTACAAACTTGCTCTTTTTGTCCCAAACACACTGTCTTTTTTTTTAATCAAAATAACAAAATGGCGGCGTTAAAAAAAGTTTAATTTTATTTTAAATTTTTGGCTGGTAGGTTATTATATGAAGAAGTATATATATACAGAGGATGCAGAAAATTTTATATCGAGTGCATAATTTTTTTTCGAGTCGCAAATTTGAAAAATGTAGTTTTGAGAAGAACGCGTTTAAAAAAAACTAAACTGATGCAGCTGATTGAACTAAGCGGCTATATCTTAGAAGTCTGTAGCTCAAACAATATTTGAGATATCGATTTAAATATAAATTTTAGTATGGTTTTTGTAATCGTATAAGCTATCGAAATGTGCAAACAAAATATATTTTTATTAACATTCCGCACTATGTGTGTACCTTAATTTTACTTCATGTAACCAAACATCTCATAAAGCTTCTGTAAATCAGAATAACTCCAGGTGCCAGGTTTGCAACTGCTGTATTAAACCATTAATTGAATTGCTCGTGGAAAACCCTTCAAATACTAACCAATATTTTTCTCATCATTAATACCAACATAAAGTCATCAGCGCATTGGGTTCCATAATGACCAGATGTAAGCCTTACATTATGGTGTTTTTTAAACTCTTTTCGAAGAAAAAAACTCAACTCGACTTATGTAGTTAATAAAATTAAAGGTTTAACATAAAAATGCTTTAATTGAGATGTGGACTCCGGTCATGCAAGTCCATACAAATGTGTGTCTGTCTTTGCTGTACTGTATTGGTGACTTCATATCTGCAGCGCTACACTCATTAAGCCATTTCTCACACACACTCATAGATATTCGCATATTTTCATAATTACTCTCAACTACACGTTCGAGGTTATTTTTTTTTTTTTTGGTGATAGTAAAAATACAAAAACACCAAAAATACATATAAAAGAAATAAATAAAATAAAATCTGACGTTTTAGTGGGAAAAAATGTTACAGCGCTGATGGGATATGCATGTATTGTCCGACCGTTATGTTACTTTTATTTCCACACCATATTGTTTTTCGTTGTTGTTGTTTTATAGCTAACAAAAATTAACAACCGAAATCCTGGAGATTGAGCGGTAATTTGTGCGCTGCGAACAGAAAATTTACATTTCGCAACAATAAAAAATTTAACAGCCATGATAAACGGTTTTACTCCCACTGCCACATCGCCACACACATACGTACCTACGTACCTATATATGGATATTGATGTATATATTTATGAATATCTTCCACACAAACACACTCGCAGCTCTTGTCGTTGTGTTGGTTAAGGCTTTAGCACCGCAGCGCCAGTATAACAAGCATTGAGAAATGTATGCGAAATAACGGAAATGCTGTAATAAAAAAGTAAAAAAAATTGCAACAAAAAACAAAACAAGAAAAAACGTCACCTTCGGTTGCACCAACGCTATAATACCCTTCACAAATACAAAAGATTCCTTACAAGCACTTGATTCCGTTCGTTCAGTTTGTATGTCAGCTATATACTATAGTGATGCGATATCGGCCGTTCCGACATATGAGCAGCTTCTTAGTAAGAAAAGAACAGGAAAAAAAGAAAGGCATATTTTCAGATCGATACCTCGAAAACTGAGGGACTAGTTTGCATATATAGAGATGGACATAGCTAAATCAACTCAGCTCATCATCCTGATCATTGATGTATATATATTTTAATGGTTGTCACAAACTTAATATAACCTGTTCAGGGTATAATGATATAATGTATATGCAGCGACCAAGAGGTTGTGCTTGAATGCATTGCTGTGGCCTGCTCTATATTCGGACCTAGAAATATTTGAATACAAGTTGCGATCATTGAGTTTTTTCTGATTTTTTTGCAGTGCTGGTATGATTAATTTGATGACCCGTCGAGCAAATTGAGCAAATTTTTAAGCAAATAACAACAGTTTAATTTTAGTAGAATTTGAGATAGAGAAAAAAACGTGAATGTAGCTAATGAACAGTGAAAATCAAATTTGTACAAGAACAAAAATATCCTAGTAGAATAAATAATTGTATATGTGAGTTTACAGGTTCGCAAAAACATTAAAAGATGGATGATCTAGAAGAATCTAGCAGCCAATTACTTACTTCTGAGCCCTGTAAAACAAAAAAAGGTAGAACGATAGAGTCGCATTAATAAAAGTGATAACAGCGAGAGAGAGAGAGAGAGAGAGAGAGAGAGTTGAGGGAAAAAATGAAAATAAAATCCGCCGTTGTTGGACCTCTACAATTTTGTTGCTAAATGTCAGATTGTTTTTAAATCATATTAATATTTCCTTCATTGCATCTTAAGTTGATTTTAATTATTTACAAAATTTCTGACACAGCTATACTTTTCTTCGATGTTGCCTTTAGGAAGGCATTTAATTGCACTAATTTCTGCCAATCGGTCCAAAACTTTATTTCCCACCACATGAAAATTGATTTTGATGGCCTTTTGGAGTAGAAAATTTTGGTGTCGACTAAAGGATAATATTTATGATATTCTTTGCTGATCCATTGGTTCCCGATTTTTTTTTAAATAACTCCGCCGATTTTAATGATATGCCTATATCGATTTGGGACTCTATAAAAAACGAGCATCAAAAGTATAAGTTTTCGTCTGCGTTGTGGTCGATGTTTTTTACTTATTAAGTATTTGAAACTATTTCAAAAATAGTGACCCGAAAAAAAATTTACAAACTGGCGACCTTTATAACAAAATCTAATTTTAACCCAAATTTTGGTCGTTTTTGGGTGGCCAAAATTTGATTTTTGATCAGATCAAAAACCGATCGGTCATTGTATGTATAATTATTGACAGCATACGTATAAAACACTTTATGATCGGCTTATTTGTCTTCGAGTTATCACTGCAGCAAATTCGAAAAAGGCTGTTTCGAGAAAAACCGTGCTCAAACATATATTGATCAAGCTGATTAAACTGAGCGACTACACTTTAAATGGCTGTTACTCAAAAACTATGCGAGATAACAATTTGAAACTTTAGTAGCATATGTTATTTTTAAGGGTATGAACTTGAATTTGATGACTTCACGAGCTTCACTGATATGGTCGAATATATAATATTTTTCGAATTAACATATTCGTGCATAGCTAGAAACAGTAATTCCGGCCTTCTCCGTGAATGAAACTAAAAAAAATCTCGATAGAAGTTATTGTTTGTGCAATGACTTAAGGTCGAAAAAAAAATTAAAATTTAACAAAAATTTCGGCATTTAAAGAAGATTTTACACAAAACTTTGATCGTTTTGGGTTGCCAAAATTCAAAACTTTTATTAGATAAAAAACCTGGTATTTTATTGTATGGGGAACTTTATACAGAACTACACGAAAACGTTTATGTTTATCAGATCATTTGGCCCCAAATAAACGCTTTAAAAAATTCGGAAAAAGTAGTGCAGTGGAAAACGCGCTTAAGGATAAACTGATTGAACTGAGAAGCTAAAATTGTATGGTAAAGACTGTTGCTCAAAAAATGTATGAGATATCGGTATATGAAAAAATAGTTTTTTGTTTTATTAATTTCACACTTGAAAAGCTGGAAATAAGAAGGAAACTACGGCAATAGGAAATACAATGAGCTGATCTACCAATTGTGGAAGATATTGCGAGTGGTCAGCGGCTTTACCAATATTTAAAGTTCTTAAAACCATAATCGACCTTTTAATTTTTCATATGTCTAAAGATAGCCTTGCAAAACCACATATGTACATTTATATAGGCATATAATCAACCTCTGAATTGTGCTTTGATTGGTTTTTTTGGTCGACATTAATTGTCCTTGTGGTCGTGTGGGTAATTGCAAGAGAATAACATGATTTCCCCACTTTAAACACACACATGCACACGCATATACACAAGCACTTCTTCTTCCAATTCGGTGCGCAGTAACATGAATTTAATTCTTTTGCAAACTATCATAGTATTTTAAGCAGAAAATGCACTCACCACAGACTTACATATATGTATTTACATACGTGTATATATGTATATATTTGCCACACATCCATAAATATTAATTGGTTTCAGCACAGTTTGTGTGTGCGTGTGTGTGTGTGTGTGCGTTTGCCTTATCTCGTTTGTCTGCATTAACATAACAATTGCAACGAGCCAGCGGCACCAGCAGCTGCAACAACAACAACAACAATTCGCATGTCCCCCGTAGACATGTGGCCGAAACGAACGAACAAGCTGCCAAGTAGTAATGCAGCAAATTGCATTGGCAACGCGCGTGAACAAACTGACATGTTGTTGTCCAATTGGCTGACCGGCACTCAAATGGACGGACAGTTGGACAGAGCAACAGACAGGTTGTTTAATGTACATATATACATGGGTATATAAGTATGTGTGTATGTATGTTTATATATAAATATATATAAAAGTAGTCGCTTAACGGTCACAATAACGCATGAAATGCACAATAAGCTTGCGTTCGAACAAAAAAAAAAACAACAATAGCACAAATATATGTTAATGCATATATACACTATAAATAAGTTTATATTGGTGGACCGTGCCTTGAGCTCCACAAGCCCTCAATTCCACTTTTTATAGCTGACCCACATGGGTGTGGCACGCACATTAACCACAGTCGGCCTACTATATATCTACATTGTCTCCCGTGTATGTATGTATGTTTGTTTGTGTGCTACAGCTCATTCATGCCACATATGCCTATCCAACGCTCGTGCCATTCAGTGTCACTGATAACGTTGCTCGGCGACACAGATTGTAAAATGTAAATTGGCAGGATTTCGTTTAAATTTTATTACCGAAACTGCCGTCACATAGTTACAGTAAACATAGGATCGCAAAATTAAGAGGGTAGCTTGAAAAGTCCACAATATATTCCGTACTTTTCTGCGAACCCTATTTTAGGGTTTTATTTATACAACTTTGACTTAGTAGAATATGGAGTTTTCCACTTTTTAACACTTTAAAAAAATATCACTCAATTTCCTCGCCAAAACAAACCAAAACTAGAAAATCATGTCAACTTCGGCTGCACCGAAGCTGTTATATGTTTACCATTTACAAATAAAAAAGTTTCCATATCAGAACTGAATTTCATCGATCAGTTTGTAAGGCAGCTATATCCTATAGTGGTCAGATATTTTTTGTTCCAGCAATTTAGCCGCTTCTTGCCGAGGAAAAGACGTGTGCAAAATTTCAAATCGATATTTCAAAAACTGAGGGACTCGTTCGCGTATACTCACATGGCTAAATCGATTCAGCATGTGAGGTCGATCACTTACAGTATATATTATGTACAGAATCTATAACGATTCTTTCTAAAATTTCTTCGTAAAAAACTGAATATACCCTGTTCAGTGTATAATAATGCTCGTCAGGGAAAATCAACAATCAGGTTTATTTTTAATATCCTCAGCGCCCTGTATCGATCAGATCAAACGACAGACTGATGTTGCAAGTTCTGAATCATATGCTACAATGAGTAAGACTCCCTAGCCGGATATTATTGGTAAAAGTATTTACAGTCTATGCGGCACACGGCCATTCTCCCGCCATTTCTTTTGTTTGTTTACTAATTCGGCCGTCTTTCGCATAAGAAATATTCAAAGAAGAAGCCCTTCCAATTATAAAGCATTTGATTAGTCGTCGTTAATTATTAAATCAAGTAGCGCGAAATGCCCCTTTGGTCATAAAGTTGACTTCAATAATAGTACCTTCTATTGTTGTTATTACAACGGGAGATAAAATTCCTCCAGTATTCTCTCAGAAAGACGTCACCGGATAAAAATCCGGGCCTGGTATAATCGAAAAAAATTTAGTTGAAGAAACAGAGGGGGGTCCTCTCCATATCTGAATAAAATGTACATAACATACATACAATATGTCTCTACAACTTTGGCTCATTCTATTAAGTTTGTCGGAGAAAAATATTTTTCGTGTCCAAACATACAACTTTATGCTTCAAATCCACCACTCAATTTGACGAGCGTCTCAAAACAATACGTGTCGGTGAGAGAGTCAACCATTTGAAGTTTACACCAGTCTTCGTTTCCTAACCAGAAGATTATTTTATCGTCGAGCAATCACAGATTTCTCAGCGTTCCCTGTGAACTACAATTTTGCTCGACCCATATTTTAACATTTATTCGACCCATTCATCGATCACGTTTAATAATAAAACTCTTTCGAACCCGGCTCAAAGTTTTGTACGGACTTACCAACTTCCAAACTTTCGATTTTCGATTCCTTATAGAAAATGCATTTTTTGTTAGTTTGTGGCAGGATCGTATGAGATCAGTAAGCTTAGCTTTTAGCTCAGCTGATTTTATTTCTATGATCCTTTGTAGCAAAAGTGCGTGTCAGGTGGACTTGGATCAATGTGATGAACTAAGAACCACCGGTAATTAAAATTTCGTTAGTGTGAGCATAGAGGATTTCAATATATTACTCCTTAAGATTTTGGAAACTTAGAAACTCTACACTTAGTTTCCATGAATCCCGTTAGTAACCTTCCATCTTTGATAAAGTTTTTGTTTTCTAACGCCAAAAAAAAAATTCAAATTTCTTAAGCATACTTTTATTTTGACAGGTGTCCGTAAACAGCTGATCGTTGACAGCAACACGGTTGCATATGCGTCTACTAAAAGCGACGCATCAAATTGCGCTCGTACTCGTACTGTAAACATACAAATACTGAGTTTACACACATACCGACTTCAATGTTGGAGATAACATTTTAACGGCGACTATAACTCGTTTCCGTTATGCCCTTCCGGCCTCGTACAGGACACGAATGCATACACGCACGGACGCACTCACATATGCATCATTAATTTCACAGCATACTCCTCGTGAACTCGGGCTCAGATTTTATTGCTCCAGCAAACATTCAAATATAGACTCACATCTCTGTATATACATATGTATATGTGCATATATGTATTCATTTACTTACACAATCAGGCGCACTTTTGCTTATGCGCTCAGCTACGCACACAAACACACACACACAGCGAAGCAGCCAATTTTGTAGTAACATTGTTGTTCGTATGAATTTACGACCATAGTCAAAAACTGGGCTGCCACAAATAGCCAACGATTTTATATTACCTCTTGCCATTGTTGCTGAGCTTATTTCCATTTATTTGTTGTCGTTGTCATTGCTATTGTTTTTGTTGTATTTTATGTGCTATTGCGCCTGCAGGTCATTTAAGTAGTCACAAATGGTCTATTTTGCGGTGGTTTATTGTAGATCCTTCACATTGATAAGCGTGGTGGTTGAGTGAAGGGAAGCCGGATTTCGTATGACCAAACAGCCTGTGGTCAGTTATGGCAAAATGTTTCACTATTTTTAAGAGCTCCAAATGTGGTCTTAAAAAGTTAATTTTAGTACAAATTGTTGCTTTAAAGAGCACTAAAAAAGTTGTAAGAGAAGTACGGTTAATGGAAGCTTTGAAGGAGTTAATTTGAAGTAAAACAGAAAACAAATTTATTTGATAGTGAGTACAGTAAAGTTGACTATAAACTAGCCTTTAGAAGTAGTTGAGCGTTAGTATATTCTATATATTTGGCACCTTCCTAAAGTTTACCATCTGATCAAATATGGCTCGGACTGGCAAAAAAAAACGCTGCATTCTCACATAGTTTAATATTTACAAAACTTTATTATCGCCTTCAAAATAAGTGCTTGAGCCAATCAAAGCCTGCCTACGCTTAATACAATTTTCCATACACTTAGTATAAGCCTCGCCTAAAATGGCGCTCATTTTCTTCAGCAAATTTTAGTTTTTTGGTTTTGGCTCATTTTTGGAGCGCCATTCGCTAGATTGTTGAATGCTTTCTGCCTTATATTCATGAAGCCACGACTCGTTACCAACAATGATGCGCTCGATGAATGTAGGTACAAGTCTAGCATACACACGCTTCATACCCAGAACATTAACCAAAATGTGTTGAGATCCTTTGCTGAGATCCTATGCTATCTCTTTTATGCCAACACGGCGATTTTCAAGCACTGTTTCTTCAACTTTTTCGATAATATCGTCGTAACCAGAGGTGAATGGACGACTCGCTTAAGCCAAGTTCTCAATGACTTCACTACCTTCACTAAATGCTTTCTGCCACTCAAATACTTGTGTTCTTATTAAAATAAACTCCACAAAACACTTTTGTAACATTTCGCACGACTCCGTAGCTGTGATTTCATTGGAAACACAGAATATACAGAAAACTCGTTGTTAAACTTTTTGCATAAAAAAATCGCCAAGCAAATCCTTCGCATCGTAAATAAAAGGTTGCCAAACCTAATCAAAGAAAACAAATTTTATCGATTAAGTTTTCGCTCAAAAGCATAACTTTAAGCTTGCTGAGCTCACTTCAACTGAAAGCTACTGTCCTTTTAATCATTCTTCGACATCTTTTTAAAGGAATCTAAAAGTTCTCGCATCCGTTTTGCTAACCTTGTATAGAGATACGTCCTTCCTCGTTCCAATAAATCCATCTTGATCCATAGTCAAACTTTTAATCGTTCCATCAATAAATTGATCGTCCGTTCATTGGCAAGGTGTCTTCAAAGCCAATACCTTAAAGATGATTTAGACTGAAGTTCCGTGAGATAGCGAAACTTTCGAACAAAGGTCTTGCCATTGCCATATTAAAATGGTACTGCCCGAGCATCGGAGAGAACAGAAAGCTGTTCATCTCTAGATTTTGAACTGTATTAACCCTCGAAAATGCATAAATTTGCAAAAGATCAATTTGTACTTGATTTTACAGCTTGATCCAAGAAATTCCATATTTATTCTTGTTAGACGACTGCTGATCTTCACGGGCTAGTTGACTATCGTACTTAATAGCTAAATTTTCCGACACTTTCACTTTCTCTCTTACCACTGAACCTATACGTATAAAATTCTAATAACATATTAACATTAATATAAGATTACTGATCTACGCCGGAAATGAAAAGTCGTTTCACAAAAATTCATCACACAAAGATGGTTGGAAGAAATCTACGGATAAAAAGTAGACAAAACAAATCAGAATATTTAACTACCGACACCAAATAGACGGGTCTGCTAATAGTTTTACTGATATAAAAAAGTCTACTCAAGCCAGATTATTAAATACCTCTTTAATGGCAGTTCCGAAAATAAGTAACGGAATAGGAAAATAAGGGACAATTCTACTTTAAGATTATCTAGCCATTATCTCTTTTAGGCAATTTGCGGAGCTCTCGAAGGCAAGTTCCGACAAAATTTGTGCTTTACATAATTTTGGATGTAACCCAATTAATAGAATTAATAATGCAAATCAAGAAATATCTGGTTAGAGAAAAACCAACAGAGCTAATAATTTGTAGTTTTCTATCGAACTTCGAAGTAGTGATAACCTTGATAAACTGGTTAATAAATGCTATTTTCTAAGTACCGAAAGGCGGAACTCTCACTAGCATTCCACTTAATCACTATTGCTCCACATTATAGTTGCAAGCTTCATCATGGTTTGCTGGTGGAGCTTTAGCCCGAATTCGACATTTGATTAGAGCTTTTCTGCAATTTTTGCGAGCTTTCTTTTTTTTCATTTCAAAAACATTCCATATTATGTTGGCCTGTGTGGTTGCCTTTTATTGTTAGAAGCATTGCCGAGCATAGTTGGTGGATGTTTAGATTACTTTCAAGCTTACTCAAAGCTCTGTCCTTGTAAAGACCTTTTTGATTTCCAAGTCAGCTAATTGTTTTTTAGCCAGGATATAAGAAGATTGTCGCGAAGCTTAAGCAGGTGGTTTTGATTTCAGATCATTGATCTCAAATTTTGATCACTGCCACTTCGAAGGCACCAGGTTCGAACCAATATTCCGACATTGAAAGACAAATTCATACCCACAACTGCATATCGGCAATGATGCTGCATTTAAATCCATTTAGATAGTAACCACATACTTTATCACTTTATCTAAGCTACATATCCAATAGAATACAATATAAGGAATATATATTAATATAATAAATCCAATTTGTTTCATATTAGTCTATATGATAGAGTGGAGACAGTTAAGGAAAATGTTAATCGAAGAAATGTAGCCTGTGCTAATGACAATGATGATTATATATTATATATATAAGCACACATACAAATATACAATACTGGAGCTTAGCTCGAATTCAATTAGTGCCTCGGCACTCTTCTTGAAATTCATTTGTATAATTGCCTAGATAATGACTAACACAGACACATAAACACACTCATGTAAATATGTATAATAATAAGGAGATGCCAATTTATGCCATCAATTAGATTCACACGCGCTTATCTTTACTGCAGCATTCGTTTATATTAATGTATATAATTATGCCAATTAATCTCCTCTCGCTTACATCGCCTGGCGATATAATGCAAAGAGCTTATTCCTTTATTTTTCTCTTCTTCTTTACATGTGATTCGCATTAATCCATGATGCGTGCAGCCTGCCGATATGAGAAGGGTTCCTGGTCTGAGTGTGCCACCGGTCAAATGACACGCGCTGACAAATTAAAGGCGACCAGCGATCCATCGTGCGAAGCAACACGTGTCATTAAGAAGAATTGCAAACCCGGCAAGTCCAAGGATAAGAGCGCCAAGGAGCAGCGTAAGAATAAGGATAAAGGTGAGTGTGTAAATATGATTTATGAGTAATATATATGTTAGGAATGAACCTGTGACACATTTTTTTTATATGAGAAGTCGGTGGTCAAACCCTCAAGCGCTAGATTGTTGGTATGAAATTTCGATTTTTGTTAAAAAATGAAATCTCAGCGCCTTTTTGCGGCATCATTCATACATCGGATCAATATGAACCCATAATAGCCTAGTACAACCAATTGTTTTCCATTTTAAAATGGGATATTGTGTACTATAGTGGTGGAAAAAGGGTCGTAGAAGTATCACTAACCCCTATCTATACATGTTTAGACTTTAATGCCCCAGACTATTTTGAGACATCAACCTTAGAGCTGCACTCCCTGATCTGCTATTTAAGTTGTATCGTTGACCTTGAGCTTAAAGAACTCTAAGCTCTACGGAGAGAATATCACACGATGCTATGAGCGTACTAAGTTTTAACTGACCTCATTAAACCCTTTATGACTCTCTATTCCAGACAAATTTCATTTCTCACACTTATTTCTATGAATGTCACAAAGGACAATATTATAACCCATTACTCATATGAGAATACAAATACAATAGTTGTATTCTGAGCACGAGTATATACCCATAACCTCTACTTCAATTAATCTCTCAGCCAACAAAGAGCAACAAGCAATGTCTCACTAATAAATTTCTGTGCCATCCGTTCAATATGTGTTAGTGCTCCGGTTTCGATTTGCTCAAATTAATTACCAATTTAAATTAACTAATTCTATGCAATTCTGACCATAAGCAGCGATGTAAATTATTATCCTTTGACCGCAAAGCAAATGTCCTTTCCAATTCTCTTAGGGATATGTCTGCTTCAGCATTAATAAACATATGGGTTTATATACGTAAGTGGGTAGCTGGTGGAGTTTACAGTAGCTGATTAGATCTAAAATAAGTTGAGAATGAAAAACCACAGGCAGAAGATATTTGGTTCATATACATAGAGAGTTTATTTTAAATGTGTATTCGTGTATTTTTTGTTGGTTTTAATTTGAACGTTTATTTAAAAAAAACGTGTACAAAAGTATTATTCAAAGTGTTGGCCATCTGAAGCTATAAGATTTTCCCATCCTTCTAATAAATTATAGATTCCATCCCAAAATAATTGCGCCGGCTTGGCGGCCAAGAATGAATTTAGCGAATTTTGTATATGCTGTTGTGAACCGTATTCCAGTGAGAGCGTACTGCATTGCCCGGAACAAATAGTAGTCAGAAGAAACAAGGTCTGGGCTATAAGGCGGGTGAAGAAAAACTTTCCATCTGCTGTGTCTTGCAACATGAGACCAAGCGTTGTCAAAAAATAATAATTGTATATACCTATATACAAAAAATGAACGAATTGCGTTCGGAATATTGTTTTTATGGGACTCAAAACTCACAAAACTAGTTTATCTTAATTATCTAACGGCGTGTTTCTGAGACTTAGAATGTTATGACATCGTTGATTATTATAGTCTTAATAGTAAAGTGAATCAGAATAACTGCTACGGAAAGACCACAAAAGATATTTTTTTACCGAGTAGAGTATTTTGAATCTTGAATAATTATTTCCTACTATTCAGTAGATGAAAATTGTGGGACCCATAATATTTCTCTGAAAAGTGGGAGTGTCCCTGTGTAGTATTAAGAAAGTTATGGTAAACATGATTCTCAAGAAAATATTTATTTTACAAGGAAATCGAAAGTTAGTGAACAGATTTTTGGGGAGGACAGGACATGTGCAAAATTTCAGATCGATATCTCAAAAATTGAAGGACGAGATGGCATATATAAAGACAAACGGTCAGACCAACAGACAGACCAACATGTCTAACTCGACTCAGCTCGTCACGCTGATCATTTATATATAGATTTGATATGGTCTCCGACGTTTCCTTGTGGTTGTTACGTTCATGTTATAAATATAATATAACATTTTTATAGTCGCATATTATTTAATAGTATTTAGTAAATCATCACTCTATCCCTCAAATTAATAACTAATATAAAGTCATTCCAGCGTTGAACTCGTTTAAGAAAAGCCAGACAGTAAAATTCACGGAGTGAAACCCCCATGGCGCTTTTATTTGTATTTTCTTTATCAAACATTGTCTAGCCAAAGGTACACCCAACTGAGCTTCGATTACACTTTGTCATATTTTATTATTATTATTATTTTTTTTTTTTTGTAATTACCCCATACTTCCCACAACATGACTGGAGTTTCCTGGGAGCGTTCATTCTTATGATTCTTTGTACGAAAAAATGGAGAAATAAATTTACAATTTAATTGAACGCTGTCTATCTGTGTTATTTCCACGAACAATTTTGCATTATTAAGTAACAGCGGGCAATATTGCGCTGTCCTTTAATGCTTTTTACCGTTTTACAAGCTTCGTCTGAATCCCTGCCGCGTTTTCCCTAATCAACATGAACTTCGGGTTTTTATTGCTTGTATAACGTTGTTGGCATTCCCTTTTTTTATCAACACGCTCACACCAAAAATTAATCAACTCAACTTGAGCATACACTCTGCCACTTTCATACTGCCCTTTCTCAAATATTTGTTCCGTTATAGCCAGCGTATTTGGTAAATAAACTTGTGAAACATAAACTTCGTAAGGGAGCATGTATAGCAATTGTCGCGGATGTTTTTGACTTTCGCTTTCCGCATTAAGGTGTGGCTGGCAGCAAAGAGCCAACAGTCGAACCTTTGACGCGCAGAATTCCTTAACATTTCAAAAGGGAGTTAGTTTTGGAAAAATATTTACAAATTAAGTTTTAAAAGTGTGTTTAGAGTTTAGAATTGTAATTACAAAGGGTTGGAGGTCTGTTATTGGAGTTAACAATGTTTGCTTTGCTAGAGCAAATTATCTGTTCAGTTTCGCGGGAGTTCTGGGGTTATACCTATATCAACTCTTATTAAGAATAAGATAGATTTCGTATAAATAGAAAGTCATATCATAGACCAAAACTAAGGCAAACGGTGTTCGGTGTAATCGGTCTACCACCAACAACGACGTGAAAAATTATTAATTAAAATAAAACACTTAAATTTGGTCAAAATTGGTTATGACCTTTGATTTAACATATCATCAGAAAAAATAAACTAGTGGCGTTAAGCCGCATGATCTTGGCTAAGCTTTGCACGCAATATGTCCATGTTTATACGTGAAACATTAGGCGACGCACCGTCTTGTTGAAAATAGAGATCGTCCGCATCGATTTCATCACACTCCGTGGGAAAAAGTCATCGTGTTATAACTCTCGCTATTGATGGATACTATTTATAACAATTTTTTTTTCATTAAGGGTTGCTTTCTACCGTTGACCTTTAAGCATAATTTGAACTATGCCTTGAAAGGTGATATCACTTTCGTACGAACTAACCTCAAAATATTCTTAGGAAATGACGAAGTGGCTGTTTAGGAAATTCGTTAAACCTTCTGCCATTTTCGAGCTGTGTGATATGTATGGAGGTAGGTAGAGCAGGTAGGTAGAGAGCTGAGATCAATGTTTAGATAGTTTTAGTATCTATACCATCTGATCAAGTTTGAACCGGACTGACAAAAAAAACTACAGTTTCATTTACATTATATTTGTTATCATCTTCAAAATAGGCGTTGTTATAAACCTCAATTGTGTTGACCCTCAGTGCCTTTAGCGAATTTTGGTTTTTTCGGTTTCGGCTCATTTCTTTTGTTTCGGTTTCGCTTAATTTTTGGACAATTTCATCCTCATATTCATAAAACCACGCCTCGTCACTAGTAATGTTGCATTTGATAAATATAGGGTCCTCAGCTATGTTGTCAATCATCTCTTTTGCGACCTGTGACGTCGTTTTTTGCAAAAGATTCAGGTCTTATATTTTATGTCAAAAACATTAACAGAAATGTTTTAAGTCGATCCATAAGAGATGTTAAAATCCTCTGCTATTACTCAGATGTCAATGCGACGATTTTCAATAACGTTTTGTCGAGATGGATGAAAAACTCGCAAGTGAAAAGTTTTCAATGACTTCACGACGCTCACTGAATGCTTTGTGCCTTTCAAGTACTTGTGTTAGGTAGCAGGTGTAGGTATGGTAGACTCTCCAAAATACTTCTGTAAGATTTTCAACAGAGTTGTACCAATTTATTATCATCTTCAAAAATCATCACAGTTAAAATGGAGCCGTCCGGTTCAGTTTTGATCAGATAGTAAAAGGTGTGAGACTAGGCCCACTAATTATCAATCATAAGCTTCGCAGGCTTAACCGTATGTTGCATTGGAAATGTAAGCAGTTTTTGAGAGCTTTCATACATAAAATCTTAAGGGAACGATTACTTAAGTATGGCATTCTATATAATATTTCAGTTCTCTGAAAAGTAAAACTACTCGACTACGATAAAATATAGCTCGAAGTCTTAATTGTCCAGGCCCTGTAATAATAACTGTACTAATAATGCTTTAGATCGAGTAGAGCTTGGAGCTTCCGGGCATCAATCTTATTTCTTTCAAATGTCAAATTTCAGATCTCTATAGCACTTGGCTCTCAAGGATAATTTCTTTCTTTTTCTCTCTTCTGTACTTTTATCAAATGAAATACAGTTTTCTCATTCTCTCTCTCTCTTTCTTTTCTCTCCCATTGCAGGTGTACGCAAAGCACGCGCCTAATTCCAGAACAACACACTAAAAACCCAGCGAATTGTTTCAATTTGAATTCAAAATAAGAGTAAAAACAACAACTGAATTGATTGAAACATAATGCAAAACACAAACAAAAAAAAACGCATGCAAGAACCACCAACACAAACAACAACAACATAAACAAAAATGAATGCACAAAAACGGAGGAAAAAGGGGAAGAGAGCAATTCATTTTTAAAAACAAACAACAATAACAAAAACACTACTAACTGACAGACTTCTTACAAAAAACCACAACAACAACCACACATACAAGAAAACAAAGAAGTAAAACGAATAATAGATAACAAAAAAACATATAAACCAAGAGACGAAAATGAATGCAAAAAATAGAAGGTAAAATTAAATTAAATTAAATCCGACTTAAAAAGTTATATAAAATTACTCAATAAATACATAGCTACAGCAGAGTGTCATTACAAAAACAATTAATAAAAGTGTGAACCCTTAAAAACGAAAAAAAACACAAAACTATTTATAGAGATCTCCAAAATTTGATTACAACAAAATAGTAAATACTGAAAAAAAAACAAAAACACATTAATAAGTTTAAAAAATTTAATTAAAAGACAGACTTATATACCAAATATATATATATACATAAATATATATATATATACATATATATATATACATTAAGAGTTGCTAAAAAACAAGAAGAGTTGCAATTACATACCAAAAACAAAAACAAAAAAAATTAATAATTAAAAATTATTGAAATGAAAATAGGAGAAAGTAAACTTATATACATACATACACACATGCCGTAAGTAAGAATGCAGTCAAATGGACCCAAATCGGCAGCCGAGACGAAACGCGACGAGATGGACTCGAACCACACACACACACACACACAGCAATGTGTGTCGCCTCTCTGTGGCTGTGGTTTTGCATGCAGGCGCGGCGAGTTCACAGAGCGAGCGTGAGCGAGTAAATTTAAATTTTATTAAAATTAAAACAACTAAAAGTAAATTAAAATTTTAAAAATGCATGAAAGCAAGTAAAAATGCAAATGCATTTAAATTAAGAATTATTACTTATATACATACGATACATTATGAGGAAGTAAAACAACAACAAAAATAAACAAAAAACGAAAAATATTAAATGAAATGAAACAAATTTAAATTATACATATTTGTTTTACACAAAAAGAAATTAAGATATTAATTTAGAAAAAAAGCCAAATCCAAAAAAAATAGAAATAAAAATTTTACTATAAAAGTAAACTAGAAGTTGAAAACAATTAAATATTAAACAATTTCCAAGAAAAACCCCATTTTACCGAATATAGTGAATAAATTACAAATATTTGCATTTCTATGCTGACAGAGAACTAATTAAAAAACCGTTACAAACAAACAGGAAACACGCATAAAAGCAGTGGGAGCTTCAGATATTCAAAAAAAATTACGATAACCATTTTTTCGCGCACAAAGGTATTATTTACAACAACATTTTTGTGACTTGAAAGCTGCAACAAATTTATTTCTCCTTTTACTTACAATAAAATGGCTGCTTCAACTTTATACACTGAAAAAATTCATATAATTTTGGTGAGTTTAATTTTTTGTTAATCATTTTTTATATTTTTATTTGTAGTATTCTTTGCAATTTTTATATATATTTTTAAATTTTCTAAAACTTTTGATCTTTAATTTAATCAATTCGTTCATATTATTATTATATGCGTTTAAGTTACACACTTAATTTAGTCAATTAACCAATTTTGCTATGCTTTTCAGTGTAGAAAATTTTGATAATTTACTACATTAAGAGTTTGTCTCAAATATCTAGAAGAGAAACGACCTAAAAAATATATATTTCATATGTTAATTCTTTTGTTTTAATATTATTTAATTTTCCACTCAGTAAACAGACCTCGTATTTTACATACCACCAAACAAAGTTCGCTTCAAATTTCCCCATTGAATTAATTTCGGAAGTAAGTGCTCACGTGATGCTTTATTTAGTCGATTATCAAATTACTTGCACGAACAAGTATAGGTGAAAATTGGTAATTTAAATAAATTTAGCTTATCCAAAGAGTAAACAGACCTTCTAGCAGTTACATTTCAGAAAGTCCTTTAATTTAGTCATTAGCCACTTATTCACACTAATATCTACTGTGATAAAATTGCTAATTGACTCATTTGTAGGCCTGTCAAAAAGTCTTAAACGGATTCGAATTAACTCATTATCTCTATAGAACGGGCTTGCTTGTGCCAATCACTGTGAAAGAAAACACTAAAATTGATTTATTTTAATAAAATATTATTTAGAGTCCTTTCAGTCAGCCTCATAATTTAGTCAATGAGTAATATGTCTGTACTAGAATGACAAAGGAAAATCTGTTAATTGGCTCATTTAGAAGCACTCTGTAGTGCCTACTTTGTATATATGTATAATTAATACTCTATTAATTTTATAAAAATTTATTTCCTTTAATTTAATTAAATTTAAATTTAATTTTATTAATTTTATTTAAGTAAAAAATTATATTAAGCGAATTAATATTTTTAATCTATATAAGTTAAATTTACATTAAACCAATATATTATTTTAATCGAAATTATCGGCGTTAAAATTATTATAAATCAGTATATAGGTAAGCTCAATTTTTCATTTAAACTAATTTCATTCAAAACTGATTATTTAAAAACATATTTTTTCTTAATTTATATAGACATTAAGTCGTTTATTTTAATTTTATTATATATGTGATTTAAAATTAATATTATCTTATTAAAATTTTTTTGTTTAATGCTTTAATTTTAAAAAGTGAAATAAATTTATTACTTTAAAACATCAATTTTACATAATTTTTAAAATCTAAACTTTTCTTTCAAATTAAAAAATTAATTAAAGTATTTTTAATTTTTAATTAAATACTTAAATGAAACAAATTTTTAATTTAAAATAATTAATTTTTTAAACCTTTTTTCAAACAAAAATTAACTATTTATTTTTTAACTAAAAGAAAATATATAAATATTATTAAAATTAAGGTACAATAAATATACCAACACTAAGTTTAATTTAATGTAATTAAACTATATAAACAACAATAAAATATTTCACTTTAAAAAATTTTAAAAAATATTTTTTGCAAGATTCAATTTTTGAATTCTTCTTATTTAAGGTATTAAGTTTAAATTTAATTTATATAATTTTTGCAACTGTCGAACGCTTTCAAGCTTTTCTGCATCTTTCATTTTTCCAACTCCAATGAAATTCCACTATTTGGTATACCAAACAGTTCCCAAACACAGAGAGAAAAAAATCAAGAACGATAACAAAATACATACACTTTTAAAAACCAACAATAAAACACTTTTAAACAGGTTTTTAGAAATTTAAATATTAATATCTGTAAATATTGTAAAGAGAGGATGACCACACACACACATTCACACACACTTACAAAAAAATTTAAAAGACTCAATCATCACACAAATCGCACACGAAATCATTGAACTTTTAAACTTACAATTGACTTTTGAATGTAGAATTTAGCAAATTTCAAATCAAATACTTCGTTATGATTTAAGGACACTCAACAACCACAAACAACAACTTTCACCTTCCTTCCTTCAAATAGCAAAGCAAATAAATCTTCTGTCATGAAGCAACAACCATTTCATAAAAACAGATAAAATCGCAAACCAATTACACACACATATAGACACATACTACAAAACAAATAAACATGGATATAAAGCAAAAGCAACCACAACAAATATAACCAACAACAAAAATAGTTGATATGTATGTACTAAGCGCTCCAAGCAGCAGTAAAATTAAATGAGTGTTTTTAATTGTCTGAGCATTATTTTCGATGGAAATTACAATTACAGTTACAATATTTACATTAATATATATACATATACTATATATAAAATAAAAAACGACAAACCCGATAAATGGAAGATATGCAAATATGAAAAACAATAAATTTAACAAATGTGTACACTAAACACCGCAAATACATTAATAGATGAACAAAAACAAAAGACAACAACAGAAACAGAAACAAAAACAAAATACCAACAAAAAACAACAACAAGACACATTTAATGACGTATATGAGAAATAACTGATAATATAAAATTTTAAACAAATAAATAAAAGTAAATAAAAAACTTTACGATAAAAACAAACAAAAAACACAAAACGCAGTGTTGCATTTTAATTATTATATATGTAGCTACCATAGGGTTCTTTGTCAATTTTTTTTTTTAGTGTTTAATTTATGAAAGTTCTCTGCCAAAGAGTATTGAACTCTTAAGTTGAAGTGACCGTAACTCCTATCGTCGTATTCTTCTGACTCCAATTGCTCATTTTTAGCTTCTTACTACTTTCCGGCAGCTGGTTCTAGAAGAACTCTTTGATTGTAGCAGCTTTCTTGAACTCCAATTCGGCGGCAACTGTAATAGCTAATAGATTCTTGAGACCATTGGCACTACTGTGTGGTAAAGTTGGGTAACTAATCTAAGACGAAACAGCGGCAAAATTGGCAACATAGCTTGGAAATCCGCCAGCATATCTTAAGGCTTGATGTTCAAGCTCGCAGGTGAGAAAATGGAATGGAAAGTCGCTTCTGAAACAGAAACTTTATCTCCATCATAAATAATTTCAATTCTACCCTTGTTATCCTTGGTTGGTTAGTTATTTTTAAACTACATCAGTATGTGAAGACCTGTATACATAAAAAAAAGTCGTTAAGGTCATACATCACATATTTTCTATACATAACGACGTCAGGGCACTATTTATAAACAAGGAGCTTGAAAAGTTCGCTTGATCATATGGCAGTATAAACGAAAATGTAAACTGGCATACCGTTGGATCAGAACCATTGAGAGATTGCGAGCTATATAGCAGACAAGGGAGTTAGCCAAAGAAAGAAAGGTTAGACTCCGACTGCGTTCAGTTCTCTTGATCGACAGGGCATTGAATATGTTTTTTTTCTATATTCGCTTGTTGCAAAATGAAGCCGATACCGAAAATAGATCTGATGACATGATACGTTCAAAATCTGGAAAAAGCTGGAAAAATTCGGGTAAATCATAAAATGTGGGTATGAATGTTAACGACTTGTTGCAAGCTCTAAAAATCCGGCAAACCCGAAAAAATCCGCAGGTCTGGCAGCCCTGACTGAAAGATAGAACGTAAATGTAGGTGTAAAATAAGATTACACTATTGTGCTATGAAATGCCAACCATTTGCATAGATTGAACCATCTTTCTACCTATTACAGAACAATTCTAAACCTTAATAAGAGCAAATGCATTAATTAATAACCTTTTAGAGAGTAATTTTTTTTTTTCAACGAGATAGAGCTTACATCGTTCGTTGAACCACACAACAGTATTCGCTGGTTGGGATGATTCAATGTGGAATTTTTAACTTAGCCTTTCTAGGAATTTCGGCGCAGATGCAATTATGTCAATCTACTTTTGTGCCAAAACATATTCGAATATATTTCTATATATATGCTTTTATAAATCTGACGTGCTCTTCAATGACGCCAAAGTCGAACATTTCCTTTACTCGCTCAGTTTCTAATAGATTATACCATATTCAAATTTTTAAAGAGGTGTTCCATTGAATTAATTTTTCTCGGCTTTTGTAAAAAATTTCGAATACTACCTATTAAAATGAAACGACTTCACTATTTTAAATGTTATTGTGTTAATGTCTCATTGCGGTTGATAATTCTATTCAAATCCAATTGCCAATACATCAACTTTAGTTTTGTATAATTATATCCTCTTCCATGCATACATTACCTATATGCCACAATTGTAGTATTCGACATTTAGATTTACTTATTCTATTTAATTATTTCAATATCTGTGTGCCAATCTTGGCTTGAAAGAAAATGTGGACAAATATGAAAACTTTGCGGCTTTGCTAAACACACGAGCGATGAGGAAGTACCTACATACATTCGAGTATATCGAAATATGAATTCAGACTACAACAACAAAAGTACTAATGGCAACAAAAACTACATCCATCCAAAAATTAAGGAGAAATATTAGCTGCCGACTCAAAGAGTTTTACTCAAATTCATTAATTATTCATTGTCCTTCCATTTGTTGTATGCGGATGTTGTGCGAAAAATGCAAGGACTTAAGGTCCAGACATTTCCGAATGGTGAATGTGTCTTATTAGAGGATTTTTGTGATCAAAATTCGCTCGGTAAGTATGCCACCAGTAAGTACTGTTACAATACGTCAGTTTAATTGCAGATCTAAATATCTAACTCTACGAGCGTTGTGTCTTTTACTTAAGCCTCAAACAGTCACCGACGCAAAACTGTAGACCGAATGAGCTGATAAGACCTATCTTATGAGAGCGCAATGCAAAAGAACACTCACCAACGTTTCTACCGTCCGCTTCTACAGACCGTACGGTAGGATATCCGCGAAAATTGGATTTTTTCCGTAGAAATGAGTGAGCGGATTACTCTCTCAGTCGAATACATTTATTCAAAAATAGGACTATTTTTAATACTGAATGTGTGCAAAGGCTAGTATACAAATGAAAACCAAAAAGAACAACTGATTTCTATGTGGCTACTGCGGACATAACTTTTGAAAATTTTTATTTATTACGAGCGGTAAGTACAGATTGGCGGAATGTCGGTGACTGCATTAGTATACCATATTCTTGAGGTTATGTCTCCTTTTTAAAATAGTTTAAAGTGTCTTACTCCGATTGTTCGGTGAATCAATAGGTGTACAAGGCAAACTTAAAAGGTCGCTTCTTTATTCTCCCGGAAATAAACCTCAGCTACATTTTCTGTTTTCAGACCTTAAAAAATTGTTTGGTAAAAAAAATTCAGCAACACGATTTATCTATATCTGTCTGTCTCTATATACGCGAATGTACATATAAGAAATGTACACGTTAAGGATTAACTTATTTTCCTATTACTTCAAATCATTAGAGACCTTTTCATGCACAGTTTTTAAATCTTCTTAGAAGGAGGGACAATGTCACCTTTTGTGGAGGTGTTAAGTGTAAATTTGTTCGACCGAAATGCCTAACTTTAAATTTTACATAGAGTCTATTTTCGGACTCAAAAAAAAAAATGCTTTGACTGCCACTAAAATGAAGCCCAGATTTGTTTCGCATTGTATAATTTTAATAGCCTGTTGAGTATTTTTACTGAAACAAAGAAAATAAAAAAATTAGGCGGTATATTTCTTGTTTAAAAATTAAGTGTAGCGGTACTTGTTATCTATGAGCTATGGCTTAATGCCACACATGAAAAATTCGACAAAAAAAACAAGCACAGCAGCACCACAAAATTCAACTGCGAGACAATGCATAATCATTGAACATTTAACAGAACAATACCAACGCAATGACAGTATAACGGTTCGTATCGTTGTAAGGAGAATGCGAAAAAAAACTGCCAGGATATGCAGTACTATCCTGTGCTCAACCGAAATTGGAGCGGAAAGTAGGAGGGAAATGCCAGCGAGTACTGTTATGAATACATATAAAAGTGTGTGTACGTGTGCCACTTGCTCCCCTTCACCATTGTTGCGGCCTTATTTGTATGCGGCAACAATAACAGCTATACATACACAGCATGCGCCGTTACAATTCAGCAACTCTATGTATTCACCATTAAATAGTCGTCGCCGCTGGCCAGATCCGGGCAAAGCAGGCCACTGATCCTATTTCATCCAGAGCCCGTTACTCCATGACCAGCATAACCGCGCCCACGGCAATGCACTGTATGTAAGCCATTAAAATTTGGTCGAATGCACACGAGCGCCGACCAAAGAACCAAACAAAGGAGGGGGAGAAGAATAGCGTTGCCTCTGAGAGGTGCAGTGAAATGATTTGGCGCAAATCACAAATGCTGTTACCCACGCAGGCACACACTCACCTACACACATGTGATGTTAAAAATGTTTGCTTGTAGTTGATGATGCGAGTACATTCATTCCACGCTGCCGGTCAACAATGGCAATGGCAACGAAACCGTTAGCCATACCATGCTACACGCATGCACACCATATATGTACTTACTCGTATAGCGGGCAGTCAGCAACTTCAAAGCGTGCCTGTGGTCGTTGGTACAACATCTATGTATTGTCGGTGTGCCTATAACTTGAATAGGTGATGACTAGGTGGTGCATTGAATTTGCATTTAAATCCGCGTAAGGGCGAATTTGAAAACACGAAATAAAATTCAAAAAGAAATTAACTCTCCTAAACCACATGATGGAGTATTCAATATTCAGACAACAGCTGTCACAGTTGCGGACAAATCGCAAAATAATAACAACGTCGTTGACTATTTTACACACGCGGCAGTCAAAAAACAGTTTAAGGAGATATGTATATCCACTGAAAACGCGCTTTTTTTGTTGAATTTTTTGAAGAGGCATATTACCTAATAAATAAATACAAATAATGTACATTTTCAGAATTTAATGCACTTTAATAATCGTCGTTTCATTTCGAAAAATTTTAGATGCCCCTAGTCATGTAGCCGCTTTCCAGGAAGACCTCCGAAAAATGGTGTCTGGCAGAGAGGAAGAATTTTAAGATTAAAAGATATATAAATTTAATAAAAACAGGATTGTTGCAATAGATGAGTACAGGTAAGCATCGAAGGACTGCTCAACATTTTTATTCTAACAAAATGACGGATTCCCAAAAAAAATCCTTTTAATAGAAAATTTTAAAAGTAAAGTGGCATAAAATATCGAAGTTGACAAAGCTATTGCGTGCGAAATTTTCAAGTCGCACCGATCGAGCCATTTCATAGAAGTTTTGCTTACCGCTTCTGAAAACAGCGTTTCGAGAAATCAACGTTTCGATTAAGTTAAAAAGTTTCTACAAATACGCTTATAGTTATATCTCCGAAATTATTTCCTGAATCCGATTTAAATTTTCGGAGATTATTTTTAAATATATTTATATTCGATATGCTATAATTGAAAAACATCGCTTTTTTTAAATTCATAAGTGGATATAACCCATTAAATCTAGTCGATTTGAGACAACTCTTAACCTCGGATTTTACTTAGTTTTTGAATGTTCAGAAATCCTCAACTTTTAGAATTCTTCCTATTATAGTATATATTTTCAAGATAGAGAAGGTACAAGCAGTCTTATTAGATCTCCTTTCAAAGACTTTAAACCGGTTTCCAACTTCTGTCACATAATAGTTTGCAGACCAACAGACTTCACTTTATCATAATCTCACATATGCCATGGCATCCAGAAATCAATGAATCTACTCTTTTATAGGTATAAAACGTTTCATTTAAATAAAACAGTAAAAAAATGTTGAAATTGACCAACGTAAAGACCTACAGATCCACAAAAAATTTTTATACCACATTTCCAGTCTACCGGCCTTACCCCTCAATGTGTCGAACATCGGCTTGTTCAAAACAATATCTACATATCTTTCTTTACTTCTGACAACATTAAGCTTGCTTTATCCAGGTAGTTCTTATGTAGATCATCATTTGAGCGTGTGGAAACTTTAATTCTTTTAATGAGAATGTAATAATCCCAACACTAGATTTTTGCCTATTTCAATAAATGGATCATGAATTCGGCTCAACTCTCACAGTTTGATATGATTAAATTTCTAATAAGCATTCTGCATTTGTCCTGTGTCTCCATGATTATTTCCCCTATTGCATAAACTTATACATATGTATAATGGAAATTGCCCATATGTTCAAGAGGCGATCTATGATAATTAAACCAACAGTTCCAGTTAGATGGAAGACGATCTCAAATGTGAGCTGAGTCCTTATTATGGTTGCAGAGGCTCATCAAAGCAGCGCCTATCCCGTTTGATGCTTGATAGAGCATCGTATATGGTGACGGAGAAAATCATCATCTCATTAAACTTCGAAGTTGTAAAACACCCGTATGGCCAACTAAAAATTGTTTAAGAGAATATATTTTTACTTATTTGCTAGTTTATGTTGTGAAAAGAATACGATCTTCACCATTGTGGTGAAGATAATAACTTACCACCCTATTGTGGTTTTGTCCGCTAAATTTATAAGAACGTAAGTATTTACTTGTATTAGTGCTAATTATTTAGATCCGATGCGATTTCTTGCTTCACATAAAAACGGTGATCGACACTTTTAAACCGGAAAAGAACTTGTCTAGCAATTTCAAGAACCGCTCTGACGATTTATCAAATTTCTCCTCTATAATTTTTAACAACGATGATCTTTATTTGGCAGAATAGATGCTTCGGCCTTCCACAACTTCATAGATAATTTTTGCAAACTAGTCGAAATCTTCTCGCCATAGTCCATCTGCATCGGAAATTCCAACTGATTACAAGAGCAAATATTCGCACGGACACTAAAAACGCAACCATATCAGCATGTCAACTCCCGCAAACCAACAGAGCGGAGGGCCATAAATACCGAAACGACAAACCGCAATGTGACCACGTCACGCGCATAGCGAACAACGCAGCAACAATAAAAAATTGCTGCTCTAAAAACTCAACAACAATTGCAGAAAAGCAACAAAAACTTGCCAGCGCACACCGAAAACTAGCAAAAACAACAATGTGCGTCGGCTACAATGGAAAAAAGTCACAAAATGGATGAAAATAATGCCGCCAAGCTTGCCAAGCCGACAACAATGACTGCGCTATGGAATAAATTTTTGTGCAGAGTACCGCAAAGCAGACCCTGTAAGAATATTGAAGCGCTGTATAAAAATATTAAGTGCATATCACTTTTTGGTATGAAATTTTTTCAGAAATTGGTAAAAAAAGTATTTCCGAAGTAACTATGCTCTAGAGTGCCGTTGAGTTTGATTTCATAACAAAAATGTTTTTTACTCGAAGCTTTTCCCCAAGGGTGCACACACTTGCAATGTTGCACCGAGCATGCAATTATTATTGCGGCCAAAAAAAAAAATAAAGCATATAAATAGGCGCATAACTTTGTTCTATTGCGTTGCGTGTAGCTGAGAGAAACATTTTCAAGCTATACATTTAAATCACGCACCAAATGGAATGGAATGAAATCAAAATTCGGCAGAGGATTGCGGTGGAAATAACAAAGACATATTTGATACACATTTAGTGGTGGATAGATAGTAGTAACATAAAGCAATAAAGCGCGCTTGGCAAGCTAGCTGGCAAGCCAACGTTGACCATTGCTGGCTTGGGAAGAAATTACGAACGACAAGAACTATTGTTGCTATGGGCATTGTGTGGAAATAACGGCATAAAATCTGATAATAATAGAACATAACAATAGATATTTGAACTATTAAAAAAATGCCTTGCATTTATCAAATATTGAATCGAATTTTTTATAAAGTAACACATCTGCGTAAAAAAAGTACTAAAAATCAAAAAAATCAGCTAGAACCGGCGAATCTGTTTTGGTTGCTTCGCCCTTTCAAATTGGAGTGGGAGCCGTTATCATCTTGCGTCGTAGCGTTTGACTTATGAACTTCGCGTGCATTTAGCAGTCGTTGGTCGACGACCTGCTTCTGGGCGACTGCGAGCTTCTTTAGACGTACAGTAGCAGGCAGGATTTCTACCAAAATAATTTATTTTAGCAAAGTTAATTTTGAGGCAATCGCAGAAGTTTTTACCAAAAAAAATTGCCAAAGTTGTTTGAACCTAGAGATTTAGCCTTAACAAAGAGCTTTATCGATTTATGAAGGTCTTTATAATTAATATATAGGAGTTTTTAGGTACTATAACGGACCAGCGTTCTAAGCTAAATGAGATCCCTGTTAGGATGAACTTTTAAGAAAGTTTTTGTTGAGCTCCGTTCGTATCGCGCTCAACAAGACATGTCAAAGCTGTGGTAGCTCAAATCACCGTAAAGAATTTTCTGTGCTACAGAGTCTTCTTCTTCTGTTTGGTTATCTATTTTAAAATATTTTATCGTGGCTTCACGTTTTTTAAATTACGAAAAATTACGTTCTTTATAAGAATGCTGCCGCGATGAGAATCTTTGACCAGATCAAAATTCGGGTTTATCCCATTACGTGCACTTGGTTGTCATGGGAAGAGAATCTTGTGACGGAAAAGTTTTTTATAAGACCAGGAGCGCAATATTTATCTAGTAACTTCGAGCAGAGTCTTTAGCTAACGCCTAAACTGGAACACATATATGCGGCAGATTAACTTTCTGTTGTTGCACGAGTGTTTATTCCAATATTTTCACATCTCAGTTCCTTATTTTGGTAAGGACTATGAAAACACCAAATAAGACTCTGCGAAAGATGACTTGACTGGGATGCAGACAGACTTTTACTACCGAATATTTGAATATTTTAAATCATTTGAAGTTATTTTCTGAAATAAGGTCATTGTCTCACTTTCCTGGAATTTCTATGATTTTAAGACTGTTCCTTATCTGTATAGTATACCTACGACCTTTGAACTTTAAAAACAAACCAATACCGTCCAGTATATAACACACGAAAATGTTATGCTTGGAGTCACGAACTGCATGTTTCTTCCAGTTCCAACTCTGAAACTATAAGTACGCATATATTGAGTCTCCAAAAAAAATTCCAAAAGCTGTAAGAGCTCACTCCTTATCATGCCCCTTACAAACTGTGCGGGTCTTTTAGTATCCGGTGACAGACAGTTCATACATGTATAATGTTTAGCTCGTAGCATTTGAAACACTTGCAAACGGAAAGGATTATCCTTCGAAGGGATGAGCAGCACAGTGCACAAAGAAAGATAAAGAACGTAGCTTGAGGGTAGAGTGGACACACGAAACACAACAAAACAACAATTTACAAAGAGAAAAAACCAAAACACAAGCGACAGCTTAGCACAAGCCGCATAATAACACAGCATAGCCATAATGCCACTACCGGCGTACCACATATCATGACGGGCACAGCAAAAGAAGCGGACGCGCACTTTAGATCATCGCCACCAGACCGCAATGGATGCGAAACGACAGACAAATGTCAGTCAGGCGGATAAACACGGGACAAGCAAAGCAAGATGAAGGCAAGGTTGGAAATGCTAAAAGGAACGACCGGTAAATACAAACAGTTAAATAGGGATAAGGAGTTGAGAAGCGTAGCGGTAGAGAGCGTGAGCTATTGAAAGACAAAGCCAAAGGGGAAATGGAGTAAAAAAATTCGGTCTTCGTCATGTTGAGTTTGGCTTAGGCGGGCTGAACAGGTTAAACGTGCGACAACTTGACGAAAAGTCACGTCGAAAGACTTAGTAGGTTTACAGTTTTCTTTTATATATCTTATATATATTTGTAATCGTGCCAAAATGGTTGCCATTAAGCGTGTGTGTGGGTTCTTACATACCATATATAAAAGAGGTCTGCGTTTTGCAATATTTATTTTTGTATTTGTAAAGCATACGAGCGCCTTGAACCGCAAAAGCAGCCATATTTTTATTCGTAAAGTTTACCGAATGAATAAAACGGCATAAATACATACCTACTAACATATACGGTTAGTCAACTAATGGGGTTAGGGCAGGAAATAATTTCTGAGACGTATGGGTTGCAGGTTCGACAGTTATTTACACGTAAAAAGCCTAAGAAGTTCTGCGACATGATGGATCACGCATGACACGAACACTCGGATGTAACAACGGTATTCCATTGTTTGTAAGATAGGTAAAAAAATGAGATCGGAAAGAAAATTCAAAAGCTACATTTTTACATAATTTCTTTGTCGTTTTAAGTAAAGAAGAGTTGGATAAGTAAAATTTTCTTATAAAAGTACTGTTACAATTGGGAATCGGGAAGAGCAATTGTCAAAAATATGTATAAAATAATGGAAATCGTCGAGTCTGATGATTACCCGATACTAAAATTTGAACCAAAAGCCGTTTGGAATCATTTGTATTTGGCTGAATACAAAATGAAGCTCGATTTATGGCTGTCAACGGACTTAACGCGAAAAAATTGCATGGACCGAATGTTCATCTGCGAATCGTTAAAACGTAAGCAAATCGATTCGATCGATTTCTGAAGCGTGTGGGGATTGGTGATGAAGAGTAGATCACTTAGGACAACGCCAAGCGAAAGGGGTAATGCTCGGATTACCGGATTACGGTGAGCCAAGCCAGAATTGAAGGTTTGGAATGTTTAGCTATATATTTGGTGGGATTGCCAGAGAATCAGCTACTATGAGCTGCTTCCCTACGGTCAAATTCTTAACTCGGGTCTGTATTATCAACACCTGGAAGCGGCCAATAAAAAAGGAATTGTGTCTTATCAGGACAATGCCAGGCCACACACATTAACAGTGACTATAAAAAAGCGCCGGGAGCTTGAATAATCCAGACTTTATGGAGTTACTTTCAGAAAGGCAACATGCAAACTGGATCTTTATAAATTTCTTTGCTCTAGGCTTTATATTAACCTCCTAAATTTTAATCTTAAGACGACATTTATTTGACACATTAATTTAATCACTAAATTCTTTAAGCACACAATTATATTGTTCAGGTCAAGCAAGTTCACTATGCTTTAAATTAGTGTGTTAATCTTTCCATTCACAAGAGTCTGTAATAGAAATCCATTATTTGGCAAGCACGTGTGGTTTTTCTTCGATCTTGTTCATATAAAAATTCGTCGAGGCATTTGTGAAAATAAATACTTGTACCAAATTTCAGCTGGTTATCTCTTTAATTGTGATTGTTACGTACCTTAAGGCCAAAAAATAGATGGTTGTAAAACAATGCAAAACGGATTTATACATCTCTGTCTAAAAATTACCAACGCAATGGTTATTTCAAATCTGTTTCGTTATTTGAAAATTTTTTCAATAACAATAACATAACGATAGACCGTCAGCGCTGTATTGGATTAAAATCAGTCGTCATTGTTTCTTTCTATAATTTTTCCAAACTGAATTTTACTCTCTTTCAGCTGCAAAGCATGTTTACCAACCCAATTTGTTGGCAGGGCATTAAAAAGCAGCAACAATACAATAAACAAGCGCCATAAAGAGTTGTTTATAAAAAGTGAGAGAAGTGTGGGTGCAGATGTTGTTAGCAAAGCAGCAATCATAACAAGTAGCACTTGAATTGTGCGAAGTTTTGCGAATAACATCTTTCTACGCTTTATTCTTATCAAAAAAAAACAGAAAAATATGCAAAATGCAATCTTTTACTCAATTTGTTTGCATGTGTGTGTCTAAGGTTGAGTGAGTGCTCTCGTACAAACGAAAATCTATGCAATTTTCAAAGTCAATATTTATTTTCATTTTCCATATTGACACATGTACACGTACAAGTGTGTGTCTGTATATGAGCACTTCACCATGTGCGCCTGTAGTTGTGTGTCAACCGAAAGGATTTAGAAAGAGAAAATGGAAAACTTAGCGGCGCTTTATCATGGCCTTAGCCATATTTTGTCAGCTTGTGTGAGTTGTTATGGTTGTTGTTGTTGTTGTTGTTTTTTTTTAAGTAAAAGAAACGTGCCAAGTTCAGCAGGTTATTGCTGCAAATGTATTTGCTGCCTGCTGAGGATTTGCTCAAGCACACACACTAAAATATATAATTTCTCTAATATTCGAAGCAAACTTGCCAAAGTAAAGCAGTCTGAAAAAGATGAAACAAATTTTCAGCTTAGATAGCGCCAATTATGTAATTTCTTATCAGTAATGATAAGCGAGAACAGCTGTGCACACGCCCACACGCACAAGCAATGGCAATTAGTGAACTGAAGGCACGAAGAGTTTCGGAGAATCTGGATAATAGAAATATGTATGTGTGTAACTGCATAAAAAAGTTTAAAGAATCGCTCGCAGTAAGTTGCTTAAATTTTTCTATCAGAAAATTACCAAAAAAAAAAAAAACACAACATTAAACAAATTTTTAATGTACTCGCAAAAGCGATATACATGCGAGAATGTGCACAGTAATTGTTAACAACTTTCCAAAGTTGCCACAAATGTATTTAATGGCTCTCAAACATAAAAAGTATGCATGAAAATGTAAATTCATGAATTTCTAGCAAATGCGCCTCGGGATATGCAACAACAAAGCAAATTTATATATGAGAAATGTAAAAAAATTTCATGTAAATGCCAAATAATAACGGTTTCATGTCAAAATTTGCATATTGAAGAGCAATGATAGATAAAAAAGAGTATTTGAAAATATGAAACCTAAAATAAAGGTTTCGCTTTTTAAAGGAATTGTTCTGATATATTTAATCACTTTATCTTTTAACTTTCACTTGAAAAAATAAACGAAAACAGCAACTTTATAGAATATGAGTATTTTATAATTAGATCTATAAATATTGTTACAAATAAATCGTCATTTACAGTGCGTGTTTTCTTCTAAGTCTAAACAAATCACAAATATACATAGGTATGCGGTCTAGTAAAAAGCAATCGACCGATTCAGGGCAAATATGCACCGTTTTGTTCGATAATTTCTTGTTTTTTGACGGTAATTTCATAATGCCAATAACGAAGTAACCCTCATCTCTATCGGCCAAAAATTTCAAACGCTTCTCTTGAGACACTTCATAGGCAGGAACAGGTAGTAATTACTTGGCGACAGGTTCTGATTACAAAGTGTTTGCATTAGAACCTCCCAGCTTAGCCCCCAGAACTTCTGCCGCGTCACTATCGACGTGTGTGACTTGGTGTAGTCCTGTTGAAACAGAGTTCCTGTCCTATTGGTCAAAGCTGGCCGCCTCTGGGCAATTGCTTCCTTCAGACAGTACAATTGTTGACATTATAGGTCGGAATTAAGAGTTTGACCGAGACGAGGAGAACTTCTTAGTAGATGGTTCCCTGCCAATACCACCAAATATATAGGAAAGCCTTCCTGACGATCAATCTTGGCTTGGCCACCGTTTGGGGTCGGTTAATTGCCATTCGACCACAACCGTTTTCATTTGCCGGTATCGTATATGACCAACTTTTCATCATCAGTAATCTTTCGCTTCAGAAATGGATGTTGTGATTCAACATTAAATCGCAGATGGAAAATCGGTACATGAGTGTTTTTTTTTTGGATAACGTCCCATATTTCGAGTCTCTTTTTGTATCCAGCTTTATTTAAGTACAAGTAGTTCCAACCGGATTTTGTACAATACTTAGCTCATTTCTTTTCTTTCAAAGCGTAAATAATATTCAAATTTTAGCCGTCTGGCTTGCGTTTTCGCCTTTATCGAAGAAAAAGATCTTTGCAAATGCACACTACACAGTATGAACCTGTTTCTAGAACTGCTAAAGGGCTGCCACCGTTTAGTAATGTAAGAAAACCTATTATAAGTTCTAAGGATTCAATTAACTATTAGCCATAGAGTATCCTTCAGAGACAGGACTTCAGCTATTGATATTGATTG
Source organism: Bactrocera oleae (assembly GCF_042242935.1). Lineage (NCBI taxonomy): Eukaryota > Metazoa > Arthropoda > Insecta > Diptera > Tephritidae > Bactrocera > Bactrocera oleae. Next base: position 58,328,498 of record NC_091540.1, on the reverse strand, counting down.
TAATTACGAAAATTATGATCTACATAAACTCATTAGGTGTGCCGATGAGCAATCAATGCAAATCTCGCCAAAAAGTAGTGTATCTAGTGGATAGGGACAGACTGGAGGTTGTAGATAAAGTGGATTTTCTATTGCGTCGCGTAACTCAGGTATGGCTTCTAGCCGAACAATCCTCGGCAGAACCGATTGAGGAGATTATAAGATAGTGTAATTCTCCGCTGTCCACGCACGATTGCCTATAATTTTGTTCGAGAGAACCGAGAAACCCTATCAGTAAAAGGATCCTCCCTACGGATGCCTGGGGCGCAACTCAGCGCCTCAAAAATGTCGTCACGCCTGTAGCTGTTGAGAAAAGCTCATGGAAGAATCTGAAAATGAAAATTTATGAGGTGTTTGAAACTGTTCGTAGTTCAATATGTCTTCTCGATATATATATATAAAAGTCTTGCAAAATTTTAAGACATATATACAATATATATACTTTTATTTTAGGATACATCAATGGAAATGCCATTGTGCATACACATAAATATATTTTAATTACGGCTCTTCAATATGACGCATAAAAATTTTCAAATTTAATATGCGCATTTATAAAAATATATATATGGAAATATACAAGCAAATCTCTTGTGAAAGACTCCCTTGTATCATGCGTTGCACATCAACTTCAATTTCGGCTCCATTTCATTTTTAGTTTACGTATAATTTTACTCAAGTTCTATATACCCTGCAGGGCAACGCCAACTGGTCAAACAAATCTGCAAAACTGATCAAATTTGGTCGAGTTTGAATGCTGGAATGTTCATTATGAAGTGACAAAACCAAAATGTGTATAAATCAAGTAACACACCAACTCCGAAAAAAGGATTGTCTCATTGAAAACCACATAGCATTCTGAGCTATACTTTATTTTGTCCTCCTTGATTGTCGAATTTTTACAAGTTCGAGTATATAGAAATAGTATGAAGAGGCTAATACTGAACACTTGTTGGACTTAGATGCATATACAATGTATAATTTTTTCTTGCAGGGTATATACCTTTTGTATTGTGAGAAAGGTGTCGTGCAAATGGTATATTTATATAAGTGTATGTCATATTTGTCCCCATTCAAGTGTGCAGTGCAATGGCTGTGTGCCGCTTATTCAATATGTACCCCAGTCAATTGCGTTTGGGATATGTTTGCGCTCTTGGCTGACTCACACTCACATTAACACACACACACACACACAAATATAAAAAGTTGAACTTCCTCAAATTTAGTTCGTTTGTTTTTTTTGCTTTTGTCGCTTTGTTATTTTCATCCAGCTTATGCTTTGTAGCTCTCAACGACATTTAATGTGAGTTCTGTGCTTCCAGTCGGTTGAGCTTAGCTATCTTCTGCGTCATCTGCGCCGAAGTGCAATCCCAAGTGAGCGAAAAACATTTTTTGATTTCGTGATTTGCTGAAGGGGAATACCCAGCGCTACGGCTTAAGTGTACGTACACTTATATATAACTGTATATGTAAATGAAAATGTGTTGCGAGGTGTTCGCGTAAATGCCAAGTGTTGTTACCTTTACACTTTTATTCTTCTACTTCACGACTAAAGTTTAGCTAAAGCTTCTTTATTTCTCCTCACTTATCTTTTATTTTTACTCTTGCTAGCACACTTGAACCCCGTTGAACGTGCCGTTAGGTATGCCTTGTTGCAACAATCGGTAGTTAAATACATCAATGGATTCTTGCCGCAGGATAAAACATTTGCTGTAAGTGAGGAAATGTCAAAAGCGCAAACAAATTTAAATGCAAATTGAAAGTGAATCAAAGATATTAGCTCAAAAATGATTGCGAATTTTGGAAAGAGTAAAGAGTTTGCAGCATTGTAGTTGAGATACCGTATTCCATGAGCTTAGATTCTTTTTGGTTTTCTTTTTATGCCCTGCCTACAGGTATATACGCTCAAGTTAAGGGTTTACAATGTCTTGGTTTACTAAAAAACCCCAATCTCTGTGTCTATTATGAAAATTATAACCTTTAAATAGCTGGGTGTAACTTTAAGCCAATTTGACTTACTACAAAATGCCGCGATTCGTTTTATGACAGCATCATTGACTTAAAGGGTTATAGCCAATAGTGAACTTCACAAAAATTCTCTTTATACTATATTGACTGTACATATACGACTATTCGAAAATATTCCCTGAAAATTTGAAGTAGATTTGGCAAATGGTTTGGGAGATAGATGCGTCTGTGTAAGAATTTCTTAACTTAGTGTTAAACACGTTTTTCGCGAGACGCTGTGTTCAACGTGTGTAGGGAAAGTTTCTCCCAAACAACCAGTCTAATCGGCTTGAAATTTGCACACGACCTTTTTAGATTATTAGTGAGGTAAAAATCGCAGGAATAAGATTTTGACAGTAATTTCGAAGTGTGTTTTTTGTGTTAAGTGTATTTTTTTTCACAAAAACCACAAAAAGAATTCATTTTGTCAAAATTCAATATTATTGCAAGTCTTTCAATTATTCATCTATTACATTTACAAATATTTTTTTGATTTCTGATTTGAGAAAATTTTAAGCAGAAAAATCTTCCTCACCGCCATATACCAATTTCGAAGTCTTCCGGAAGATCGGTTACAGAATCATGGGAGTTGGAAATTTTTCAAAATTAATCACCGAATGTAAAAGTATATTATTTTTATTTATTTATTAAATAAAATGACGTCTCAAATAATCCACGAAAAAGTTCGTTTTTCTGACTTGCAAGTAGATATAACTCCTTGAAATTAAATTTAATCTCAAAACTCGGTAATAATTCCGCGTGTAACTGTATATTTTAAATACGAGAATATATTGTGTATATAAACAGAGCAGTACCTAGAAAATATAAATTGTTAAGTTTACAATTTCGTCAAATATAAATGTGATTAAGATAGGTAGGTAGGCTGTCTTTCGACCCTCCAAGCCTTAAGGAGGTCCATTGTGATGACTTAGATATGCCAACATACTAACACCAGTCGTCAATGATTATGAACTTGAAGAATTTATTTATTCTTTGTTTATTTTCTAATGGTTGTTTTGGACGATACTTGGACACCGATCAGTATACTTGTAACCAAAGCACTCGACTACATCACATCCGTTACTTTTTTGCTACGTTTTATTGGCGGTCAAAAAACGAATGTTTTTTTTTCGCTTGGTACTCTGAAAAATTGGTTGATTGAAACCTCTATGAAATCCTCTTCAGGAGCTCTTAATTATAACGGAAGGACTGACAGTTTTCTATTTCTTTCTTATTATCAGATAGAAAAATTCATATCTTGCTTCCAACTACTTGAAAAAATATCACGTTTCATAGCTTTTGTAAGAAAATTAATGTTTTACAAAATCAAAGATATCAACGGTTGAGTATTTTGAGGCAAATTTGTTTTTTCCTTTTGAATTTTTTAAACTCAATAAAAAAAAAATCATTATAAAACGTAAAACTCATACTTTTTTAGGAAATTTACTCTACTCTAAAAATCGTCACTTATAATTTAAAAAAAAAAAATATATATATAAATAAAAGTATTAACTTAATTGAAAAAAAACTTTCGTTTTTTTTACCCAACCTAATGTATATACTAGTCTGTTCGGTATGCTTTTTAAAGCATATATTCATAATGTTATTTTAGATTTAAAATTTTGAATACAATTAACTTAACTTTAACTAATTTTTGTTCACTCTCGACGGTACATGATTTACATATTTTTTATAAAATCACCGTAACATTTATCATTATTTATTTCTTGTTCGTCTCTTTAACATACCTTAAATATTTAAAAGTCGGTGACAAGTGGGGTCCGTCGAAGAAGAAAATTGTAACCGGAAGCCAAATCTGACGAATACGGTGCCAGAACGGAGACTCTTGTTTCGTGTTTGGACAAGAAATCCATCAAATCACACTAGAATACAACAGCGCGTATTTTGGTACGAGCGTAACATTCACGAACTTCCAACACACTCCACAAAAGCTTGGGATAGTCTTCAAACCGCGAGAAAATTCGAATATCGTCTTAAAATATTTTTCAAATAATTTTTAATCTTTTTTTCCAACTGATTGAGTTTAAAAACTTACTGGTATACTCAGAACACGGTAGAAGTTGATATTCTAAAAATAAAAGATATATGCACTTAGTGCCATTACTTGATATATATAGTTAATCAAACTTACCCATTTACTTCAGCTTACAGATGACCCTTTTACTCCGCCTTTTCGTTGTGTGGAGACATTTTTAAAATGTAAATTGTATGTTCAAAGTGATGTTTTAGCGTCGTAAGAGTCTAAGTTGATATGGATTTACTATAACACTACTGATATGAAGTTTAATTTAGTCTTCCACTTTGGGCACAAAATTTAAAATTTCTTTTTATATCAAAAACCTGTTGAGTAAGTTTGTGTTATGTTTTAACATAATTCTTACATCTTCCGATCAATACAAACACTTGACTTACAAACCTATATTACTATACCGTTAAATTATACTTGCAAAGTTAGTGATTCGTGAGTTTTCGTTTAAATAAGACAACATTGTAACTGGAAATGCTGAAATGGTTTTCAAATATGACGTTGATGCTCTAAGCTGCCATTTCGTGATATGTATGGTAAATAAATTTACTTCGATATGCGTGTACGCACTTTTCGAGGGAAGGGACTCGTACTTTAAATGGCTTGACGTTAACTTGGTAATTTGGAAAAACAGTTCAGCACACATTTCACTTTTTCCGTATCTACATTTTAACAGTTTTTTTGTTTTGTTTTTTATCTTTCGCTAAGAAATCACCGCCGCCCTTCTCAGTTATCGTGCGTGTAGAATAATATATTTTGCTTCCCCTTTAGGTCTCTTAGTTTTGGGTGAAAATTGGAAAAGGTTAAATGATGTGGCGTTTACTTGTCAGATTAGACTCGTGTGAAACTCAATCGCTTGATTTAGGGACAAGAAAAGGGTAAGGCAAACATTTATACTTCTTTTTGCTGATAGCATTGGTGAGTTGGTAATGAAAATGAAATGGTGAATGCTAAGCTTTATATGAAATACTTTATTCTTGCATGATTATGTTAAATAGTTAAAAAAAATACACCAATTTAATGTGAAAAATATTAACTTCGGCTGCACCGAAGCTAGATTTAATACCCTTCACTGGTGCATTTCATTATTCTCATTTTGATCTGACAGTTTAAATGGCAATCATATGCTATTTTTGTCCGATCTGAATAATTAATTCGGAGGTTGTAGTATTATACATACCAAATCTTTTGATATGCAGATATATCCTAAAGTAGTACGATATCGGTGGTTCCAACAAATGAGCCGCTTTTTGGGGAGAAAAGGTCATGTCCAAAATTTCATATAATAATTAGGGTAAACAAATTTACTAATCCGTGAAAGTTTGAAGACGCCTGGTCCCTTTTTGTTGCCTTTTGGGTGTATAATTAGTCTCTTCATAGGACATGCTAGAACAAAAGGGAACAATTCATTCTATATGAAAAAATCATTAGTCACATTTTCCTAATCGAAGACATATCCCGATTTTTGTAGGGTATGCCAAAGCTTAATCCAATTTCCCACACACTTGTTATAACCCTCTGCTGGGATGATCTTTAGTGCCTTCAGCGAATTTTCGTTTTTTCAGTTTCGGCCATTCACTGGATTGCTGGACATTTTCATCGTCATACTCGTATTTATAAACACTCGTGGCATGACCAATATCGTCACCAATGCGTTGGATGAATTTAGGGTCTTCAGCTACGTTTTCAAGCATCTCTTTAGCGACTTCAGCTTGACGTAATTTTTGGCTTTTTTAAGTCTTTTGGTACGAGTCTAGCATTGACACGCTTCATACCCAAAACATTTTCTGTTATCTTTTTGATGTCAACAAGATGATCTACAAGCACTGTTTCTTTAACTTTTTTGATGTTATCGTCAATAACAGAGGTGGAAGAACGCCTGACATGAGCGAAGTTTTGGACGACATCACGACTGAATGTTTTGTGCCACTCAAATAATTGTGTTCGTGATCAAGTAGACTCTATAAAACAGTTCGGCAACATTTTTAACAAGCTTAAACCACTTAGTAATTGTTGGCTTACTTGACTTCTGTCTATCATGTAGATGTTTAAATTATTGAGAAATCATTGTAAATATGAAATTTTGAAAATAATTACCAGAGACCTTGGTGGCCTATAATATATATACTTGTAGATAAGCCTATAATGATAGTAATTGATTGCAAAATTCATAAAACTCTTTTCGATATCTCTACGATACTCAATTAATAAGCCATGCCATAAGTTTTCAACTCATTCTCAGTTATGCCGAGAGAACATCAGTTTTTTTTAAACTAATTTTGTTGGTATTGCCTACAACTTACAGCTAAGAGCAAACAAAAAGTAATTAAGTCTCTCAGTACCACACACATATGTACTTGTGTATGTTGCAAAAGATGACATTAATTTGGGTCAACTGGAGCATCATTTCCCAGAAAATTGGGCACCATTTGGTCATATTTTCATATCAAGCAATTAAATATGGCATATACAAAAGTATATATTTAATATATGTATACGAGTGTCACCTTGATTAGTTATACGTACAATACGTATCAACGTAAGCTCATATTAGCAGCGTTGTAAAAAAATCTTCGACAATCCCGTAAAACTATGAGTGTGTTCTTCTTTTACTGTTCGTAAAGTGCCGTTTTATATCTTCCATGCGATATTTTTTTTTCCAACCTTTCTTGGCAAAATTCCACATACTTTTTGTGTGGCATTCCAAAAATTACGTTTCATCGCTTTTTATGCGATGCTTGCAGCACACCAACTCGCTTACACACACACACGCGCACGGCACTATTCATCTCCCAAAGCTGCAGGTGTCACGAGCTGTCAGGCCGAGCAGGACACAGCTGTGTCAAATTCTGTTATGCCTTTTGTTGCTTCACGTACACATAAGTACTCGTACTATATCTTGTGAATATAATCCTGTTTTACTAGTGCGCTGGGAATTATGCGTTTGTGTGCTCTGTTTACTTATTAAATTTGTGTAGAAATGTATGCAGGTATACATACCATATATGGGCTACATGACTATACCTATCTATTATATAGATTATGGTTTTATTTGTGTGTGTTCTTCTAAAATTAGTACTAATGAATACATGTGTCCAAGTACTACATAAAATGAATATGAGCTGTCTTCGATTGGCCAAATCTTGACAAGTAGCGAATCGAACAAACAACTGTTATAAATCAATAGGTATAGAATAGCTAGTGGTTATGCTATATGATAGAGATGTCCTCAATTGAATTCAACAGTTCCAATTCGTTCACTTTTTCATATGTAACAGATTTAACAAGAAAGTAGCCCTAAACAAGGCGCCTAAAGAAGTGTCGAATCTAAGACGATTAGAAAAAGCTAAATAAGTCTAATAAATACATAAGAGTTTTTATCCTAGCGACCCTGTCAAATTTTACCCAAAATTGCCAGTATCTCCAGAGTAAATATTCTAGTTTCGAAAAAGGGTAAAAATCAGAATGAACCAAAAGTGATGATCAAAGTTTCTCAGTTCAAAGTATTTTCCCTGCTACCTAAACGTGACGTCCTTTGGACTAGTCAGGTAGAGAAACGCTTCATAGGCAAACCAACAATCATTAGGGATTTGTTGTCGAGACAATAGGTATTAATAAGGGCCTCTGCTTTGCATCTAATCTCAAACGTCAAATTTCGAGTACAAGTTTTTTCCACTTTTCTAAGTTGACGTATTCCACTGGACTACTGGAAGTGATTTTGACGGCTTAAGGTAGTAGAAGATCAGTGAAATCGAGCCTGCACACAAACCCGACATGAGCATATTAATCTTGATGATTACTAGGGTCGAAATAGATTTGTGAGCAGCTTTAAAGGGCACACCTAGTGTAACAGGATTAAAACAGGCAATTTACATAGTATCAATTGTTCTAAAATTGTAAGTGAAAATAATTTATACATACTTTAAGAATACGCAGTAAAATTTTTGAAGAAAATACTTGTAGTTAAACGAGTACACGGTCTCCGGCGGCGCTAAAAGAAAAGTCCTCCTGCAACCTAAAAAGAATTATCTTCTTGAGGAAATTGTCCGTCAAAGAGCTAAGTAGACAAAAAAATAAAAAATTAAAAAAACCAAAAAAACCCAAATAAAATCCTTGTTGTTTGTTTGTTTGTCCACGTTGATTGCGTTACCCCTCCGCACCGATACCAGTTGCGACATTAGCCCGTCAGCCTTTTCTGATTGATCACTCCATCATATTCAGGTGGAGGAATGCTAACCACATGCCTTGAATTATAGCGAAATGTTAATAAGGCCTAATCCTACTCATATTCCAATTTTAAAGCTAAGTTCGAGTCAAAGAGTTGAAGGTCGTGAAGGCCTCAGATTATTTAACGTAACCTAGGATGTATGGTAACCTGCAGTACATCCCTAATACTAGTAAAGAGTTATAACTGAAGTGTCAGATCTTATTAACGCTCAGATCTCTCTCCTCAGTTATAACTCTCAGATCTCAGTTATAACTCTCTTCCATTATTGTCATTAGGGAAATAAATACAATATTATTGGGTGAAATGTTTCTTTACCTTCGAATGAGTCAACATTAAACTGGTATCGTATACGATATGTTGATAAATTTGCTGGAATAGTCATTGACGAAACTACCTTTTGTAGTGGAAAGCCTGTAAGTTTCTTGAATTACCTTCACACACTTTCGGAGAACTTAGATGTCAATATAGCTTAGATGTCGTTTAGCAAAATAAATAGATTGTATGTATGCATAGGTATATGCCGGCGAGGTCTTACTGGGCAAGTTCCGACGGGCCGAAATCACTTGAGCTTTGTAGAATTTTTCTTTGTTAGAAGACTCCAACGGCTACTGTAAAGAATGTTGCACGCATTCTATCCTGAATTGAATTCCTAGGATACATACAAACATATATGTATAAAGACACATACAAAATCTGTCGTTAATTGTTCTTCGAGCTGGATACGCTCTAAAAGTGATCGATGGACAGACAATTCATAACAACTACGATATATACGCTTAGATATTCACTGGGCCATCTATTCTCTAGATTTTCCGCCGCACAACAACACAACACACTTTCACTTGACTCGCAACAGAGCGAGCGCCCTCAATGATTGAGTGTCATTTTCCTTTGAACAAACCAGTGTACCAGCCAACGGAGACACTTCTGCGCTAAACAAATGTCCTTTTGAGCTCAGCAAGAACTATGAGGCTGCACATACAACCAATTACATGTATGACAATGTCGTGCTTGACCTGCAATACATACAAACGCGGCTATGCATTGTGCTCAAAGGTGGAGAAGGGTGAAGGAGCTACGCGGGTCGCAGCTGGTTCAATGTGAACGACGGTTGTACAAGTAATTGATTTCGTTGCGCAATGAGTGCTTGAGCGAAAGTACAATGAAGCACTTGGTGGGCTGATAAGGTAAATATACCTAAGAGAATATACTATATATAGAACGTTCATAAGTTCGACAAAATACAAAGATATATGTATATATCTAGATTTGTTTGTATGTGTGCTGTCATTTATATTCTTAGCGGCGATTCAAGTTGATCGAAAGTCGGGCAAGTCGCCAAAGTTTTGTTCGCCCATTTGCCTACAACACACACCTATACATACATACATTCAAGCAGACTTGCATAGTTGATAGTTTATTGCAGGCTTTTATTATCACAACACAGAGCAACCGTAGCTTCTAGCTTTTGTCTCAGTGTGTGTGTGTGTGTGAGCCGATGAAAGAAGACACAATAACAAGTGCCATCGAGTCTCGAGGAGTGCATGTGCCAAGCGAACCGGTTGATTGATCTTATAGTGAATGTGAACAAACAAGTCGCTTACACATGTTCACACACACACACGCATACACACATGCGAATGCATTTAAAGGACACAGAAATAACTCTTACTTTCACTGGAGCTCCTCATACATTGTTTTCAAATGGCAGAAGCTTGTTTTATAAATATGCCACATAAATATAAAACTACGTACGTGTGTATGTATGTATGTGTGCGTAATTGAACTAGATTTGGTTGCTGCATATCAGTAGTCTTTGTACTGAATGTCAGCTCCTTACAATTACTAGCTACCGCTCTTCCCGACCACTCTTCATTAAAATGTGTCAATCAAATACATACATGCAAACATACACTTGTTTATCATAAGAGAGGCGCACAGTGGTGTCTTCTAATGAAAATGGACTAGAAAAAGTTTATTGGTTGGAGAAACGCGTTAGTTTTTTGCGAGATTCGGCAACAAGTAGAAAAAGCTAAATTCGCGACAAAGAATTTTAAGCACACATTTTCTTAAAATTATTGCAGTGATTGTGCTTCTCTTACGCAAAAGCAAGATTCGCTGCAGAACTCTTTTGTCGAGAAAAAGGCTGTATGTACCTTGGATTGTCACAGCAGCAACCTAGATATTTAATTTCCAACCAAAAAAAACAGTACCTTACAATTACTTAAGATTGACATTCACTGTATAGAGTTTCTACCAATCCGTTCATAAGTGAGAGAATAAGATCTTCAAGTACTTAGAGAGATGTAGTGAATTGCTATATCCCATCTTGTTGTCCTTAATAACATATAAGCATGAGAGATTCCTATGATGTTCCAGCCTAAATTTTGTCATCAGACACCTCCCTCAATCTTGATATGCAAGCATGATCCAAGACTTATAATATAACCTTGAATAGTATAGCTCATCTTTGTCACAATTATATGACATTTCATCTAACAAAATATCAAAAACGTTAAATGTAGCTGCATCGAAGCTATAATACCCTACACAGATGCATTTTTTTTTTAAATAAAAAGGTATAGAACGATCTTTATATTGATTTTGATCGTTCACTTTGTAACGCAGTTATATTCCATAGTAGTCCGATATGGGTAGTTCCGACAAGCAAGCAGCTTCTTGAAGAGAAAAGCTCTGAGCAAAATATCTAATCTCAAATACTGATGGACTACTAATAGTATATACAGACGGAGATGGCGAGATGGACTCAGCTTGTCACCCCGATCAATTATTGTACATACTTGTACATATCTTATTGCTTCTCTGACGCTTCCTTTTAAGTATATTAAGCTTCCTTGAAAACTTGGTATAAAAATGGTAAAAATTCAAATATTTTTTCAACTCAGCAGCCTGGCGTCTTGAATTCGTCATGATCTCTTTTGAAAATCTCAGTCTTAACACAAATGTCCTCAGATTTAGATACAAACATCTCTGATCATATTATATATAATGTTTTATTAAAGAAGCTCTCGAAGAAAAATGTAAGTTCCTTCTAAATTTTAGGCAGAGTTTTCTTAAATGTTACCTTCATCAATAATTGCAATAATCTCGTTTCTAAAAGACAGTGTCTGGGTACAACATTATTCTCATTAGCAGAGAAAAAAGTAATATTGACATTAACCATGTAGATATGTAGAACAGAAAAGCTTACAAAAAGGAAAAGTTTCTCTTTTCAGGGCTTGTAAAAATAAATAGAAAGCAATTTTCAAGCTCTTAAAACATGTAGAAAGCAGTATAAACGCTTTCGAATCATACCTAACAGTGGAGGTTCTTGAGATTTTACTGTGCTCTGTCAGAAGACATTTACTTCTGACATGCAAGTGTGGTCCATGAGTTCAAAAAATCATCAACTTCCAGTTTTCAATATTATCAGTTAAAAAAAATTTTAATTTTTCGAAATCGTAAAAAGTAAACATCGCGGGAGTAATACTTTTATATTATACCTCTAACATATTTAAAGAAATTCTGAAATTTTTAGAGGGGTGTTCGTTAAAAAGATATGAATTTTTGAATTTGTGCAAAATAGTATCTTTCTTTTTTGACATGGAATGACCCACCAACCACTTCTGCTCTTTATTTTTGAAAGATACTCTTGGATGTGACAAAACTTAAAAACTCTTCACTAAACCGTTAAATCCACTAACCTCATGGATCAAGTTCCAATGGCACTAAATGTGTTACTTCACATATACCGAAAATGATAGAGCCAGTCAATGCAAATATCGTATAAAATCATTATCTATTCAACACAACTACATCGCGTCACGAAATTTTCTGAGTTCACAATCTCCTAGATCGGCTCAACTTAGAACTGACTAAAGTTGAACAGAAAGTTGTTACAAAGAAAATTTGAGTTTTTTATTGGATCGATTTAAGTAAATTTTCTTTTATGCTTGTAGTTATATTGTATACCCATGTTAGGGGTTATATGCACTTGCAAGTCAGAAAAAACTCCTTTTTTATCACGAAGTTTGCCACGACGTTTCTAACACCCAGAAAAAAACGTGGGAGATCCTATAAAGTATATACACAAATGAGCAGTATGATGTTTTAGCCATTACCGTCGATCTGAAATTTTACACCTGTCCTTTCCTCACTAAGAAGCTGCTCATTTGTTGGAACGGCCGATATCGGACCACTATAACATATAGCTGCCATATTAACTGAATAAACGGAATAAAGTGATTGAATAGAAAACTTTTTCATTTGACGTGGTATCTTCACGGCATTAGCCACGAGTTATGGTTTAAGACAACAATGTATTCTCCGAAGAAGTTATTCAGATCAGATCACTATATCATATAGCTACCATACAAATTAAACGATCGAAATCAAGTTCTTGTAAGGAACCTTTGTATTTGTGAAGGGTATTATAGCTTCGTTGCAACCAAAGTTAACGTTTTTTCTGGTTTTCTAAATATTTTTGGTTGCAATTTTTTTTTATATAAATGCTTTACATATATGCAAAAAAAATATTCTTTTTGAAAATCAGGAATGGTTGTAACCCCTTAAACTAAAAATCTTTACAATTTTCTCCACTGTTCGTAACTACTTTGAGTTGTAGTTATTTGTTTGTGTATCGAATAGTTCAGCATGTATTTGAGGTTTAGAAATAAATCAAATACTAATCAAACATAAAAATTGTATGTCAAGCTGTTTACCACATTTACATATACATATATACGTACTATGTATGTACAAGTATGTATATTTATGTTTATGTATGTATATTTATTTGTATGATATATAAGTACTTACCGCTAGCTCCTAGCGGCAAGTTGTCACAATTACAAGTGCATTGTTCTCGTATGAGTACGCTTTCGGAACCAACTCGACATCTTTGATGAAAGTCAATTTCAGCGGAAACACAAACAAACTTGTTAGTATTTCAACACTAGGTCAGGCTAGGTTACACTAGGGGTTGGCTGGTGTTTGATAAAAAAATTCTCTAAAGAAATTTGTGGTCTTCGAAATCGGATATTGATAACGAGGTTATATTAACATTAATGATGGCATTGCATAAATGAATTGTGGACCCAACAACTTCCAGAGACGAAAAATCTTTTGAACAGATAGAGCACCCACCAATAAAGTATAAAACAGACGTCATATTGTCCGATAAAAAATCATCTCGACTCCGATAAATGGATGCACAATAGATTATCGCTTCTTATAGTTAAAACATTTTCACAGGGAACTTTTTTTCGTTCCTTCTTTAAACAGCGAGAGTGAGACAGATATTTATTTTTCATTTAAAATTTCTGAAATAGTTCCAGACTCAGCGACAGAGAGAGAGAGAGGTCCCCAACTATTTTTCTCTCAAAATGTTAGAAATACTTCCAAACCCAGAATAATATCTCATTATATAGACGTTGTATGAATAAAGTCATATTTTCTTTGAACAAGGTTGCCACATATTAAAAAATTATCAAAAAATATATACCTTAATTTAGTATATACAACGCCAACAAACTGCTAATATGCCGAAAATACCCAAGACTTATTTGCGCTTATAATTTATAACAGTGCTGTAGTATAGGAAAAATTTGGTAATTTTTAATTAATTTCAGTAATAATAAACATAAAAATTTATTTTGATATATTTATAATATGTATTCGTAAACATTAAAATAATTTAATCTAAAAAATAAATTAGACATTTTCAAGTAGGGTTACCAACTTTTGGATTCAAATCGCAAATATTTTTATTAAAGGTTACCTTTGAATTAAAAATGTATATTTCGTTTAAAAATGAAGAAGACAAAATTAATTTTGAGTAAATAAAAGCATTCTAATACCAATAAAATATATATTTTCTAAAACAGATTTGCCACCAGTACATTATAAAATTAACAAGAAGTACATAATCACCAGAATATATCTAATTGTTCAATCAATATAGCATGCTAAACTCTTAAAGTAATTTCAAACAGTATAAAATCCATAATTAGTTTAGGAGGTAGCAAACTCTGGAGTTAATAAAATAAATAATTTCATCCTATTAAATAAAACATTATGTTATGTGCAAACAATTAGTATCAAGATATGGAATATTGCAATAATTTTTTGCAGTGTGGCCATACTTTCTTTTGAATCCCACATTGCAAAAACCCACAAAATAATTGTAAAATTATGAACCAGACTAATAACAAATTTTAATACACAGCCCAGTACCAGTATATACATACATATAATTTATATATATTTACTTATATATCTGACAACTATTGTAGTATATTTGAAATCCACTTAACTTGCAGCTCAAAACTTCACTTCACTTGACTTGATGGCACTCAGTCAATTCAAGTCAAGTTTACTTGCCACACAAATCGCATGCCAACATGCCAGCTGCCACGCGTGACACACTTCGGTAATTGGCCTAGCTGTATATGGAGCATAAGCGATTTGCTTTGACTTTTTTCACGATACAATATCAAAATTTCCCCGTTTCATTCGTGCGCGTATGGAGTATGTCGCTTGTTTATTGCATCGGAAACGGCCGATCAGTAAATATTTCCGTTGATCAAAATATTTGCGGAATTCGGTGGAGAAGGTTCACAACCGCAAGGTTGATCAGAAATTTCATGGAGAGACTGAGTGTTTTGCAGATATTAAAAAAACAAGAACTTAGTTCGACAAAATTGGTAAATTTGTATTTAAAAAATGTTGAAAAATAATAGAAATCTTACTTGGTCTTAGATAACACCCTGAGATTTTATCTACAATATTTATCATGCAAAAGATACCAGTTAGTCTTTAAAGCATTATTGATCAATGCGCTTAATACTGAGCAAAGAATACGTCAACTATATTCAGTGGTTTTCTTATACTATAAATATTGGCTAGGTGAATCTTATTCCAGTAAGAAACCATTGACGTTAAAATAAATATTTGCAGAAATTTCGTATAATATATCAATACAGTTCTCTTTGGGTTCTTTATAACCTTAATTTGTTACAAATTAAAAAAAAAAAAAACTTTCAGAGCTCACTTTACACTAGGTTCGATTTGGTTAGGTTAAAGGGCCCAACTTATTCCAATCGCCAATTAGAACGCCGTTATAATTCAGCAAAGCTCTTTGAGCCTACCATATATTTCGTGAGGAGGCTAAATTTAAGTATCGACTATCTCTCCTGAGTCGCAAATTATATGTTTCGGGTTCAAACTTGCAAAAGGTGGACGACAGAGTAGAAAATGCTTGCATGTTTTTACCTCATCTTGCTCTATACAGCTTTGACAATTTGCGGCCTTACTGCACGGATGCTTATTCGGCAATGTAAAAATTCCTACGATTGCGACAAGCTACAGTTAAAGCAAGTAGTTTAGTGGATCTTCTGCGTTCTACTCTAGGTTTAGGAACTGGAAAAGGGTTGCACTTCGGAGCTTCGACACAGCCGCTCATTGCTCCTCTTTCCACATATCCCTTTCGAGCAGAGACTCGACGACGCAGTGGATCAAGTTTTCAGGCATTAATTTGAGAAAAGGGAGAATTTATGAACGTCCATGTCTGGACCCTTTCATATACCGAACCTCCCTCAGTCTTAGAGCGAACTTCGCAGCAATGTTGTTTGAGTGTTCCAGATAGAAGTTATTGTTCATATATGTAGCGTTTGTAAAAGAGGCTCATCTCATACATCGGATGATTGATAATACTTGATTTGACATTACCTTGAGTTTGAGGCCCACGGAATGTCCTCATTGTTCTCATTTTTGCCGCTGAATATATTTATACCTCATATAAGACACTATTATACACTGAGAAATCGACCTTCAATTTAACCTAAGCTAACTTTATGCATATTTATGCTTAACTTTAACTACCAACACAAATTTCATAAATCACGCTGTTACAATAAAATCATAATTCACGTGCCCATTCTTTATTGCACTATCAACTTTTTATTTGTTGAGTTTATGCCTGTGTATGGTACTTGTATGTGTGCAAAGAAGCAGCAAAGACGCTCACGCTTTAACAACTATTTTTTGTTTTTTTTTTGTTATCCAATATCGATTATCGACTTAAGTAGATTTTTCTGAAATTTCATTAGTTGAATGATATGAGCATTTTGCAGCTGATATTACCCAGCTTTGGTAGTGGGTATCGTCTTCCGACATTGACGAGCGATGACGAACGGAAATCGCTGCTAATGCAAAGCTTTGAAAAGTGGCGTTATCCGCTGCGCTTCAAAAAGGACCTAGCAAGCACTTGCCAATCACCCAACCACATTCAGGCCATGCAAATTGACGGCTGGCAGCCGGTGCATAGCTACAAACAGCTTCACAGCTCTTCCATTGTTTCGTTTGGGTTTCTTTACTGTTAGCTGATGATTATAAGCGTAAGTAGTTCGCCTTTAACGGCATGTCGTATGCTTTGTTGGATGCTGCGGCGAAAGGAGGACGCGCAGGATCATGTTGCTGCTGATGATATTGATGAGTCGTATTATCCACAAAATGTGTGCCTGCGGTCCAGCCAATTGTCGAATCATCCATATTGATGGATTTACGCAATACCACCATCACGTTAGCTGCGCTCAAAGGCTTCCGCTTTTTAATGACGTTCGGCAAACGCTCAAAATGATTTTGCTTTGGCAATATAATTACCGCTAATAAATTTTGCTGACTTGCAGCAAAAAGCAATCGCAAGCGTTTCACTACTTATACTTTTTCCAGTATGCTTTGACTACACTTTCATTGAAACTATGTGTGTTAAGAGTATTCGCGCGCACTCACTCCTTACGTCCGGTCTGTCTATTTGCTTGTGCGCTTCCATCACTCTTTCTCAAAACAGCTCATCCGCCGCCGATTTTGCCTCATCAGCTTAGCAGCTGCTATAAATTAGCGGTTTGAAGGATTTTGCGTAGCGTCCAATGAACAGTGACCGTCGCGTTATTTACCATGGAGCTACAGTAGGGTGGTACTTAAGTAGAGAAAAAAATTGTTAGGCCAGACTTTCGCAATCTGTCGAAATTATTATAGTTGAAGAGTATGCTTTGATCTAAATTTTGCGAATGTAAAAAGTGGGTCGTACAGACAGTATACAAAAGAGAAACGAAAATCTAGCAAAAGTGAGGATTTATTTCTCAACTTCGTTTCCTTTTAGCTTGACACAACTGAAAATCGTCAATTTCTTTAACCCGGTTATAAGATATAATTTATTGAGGGTTGAGGTTCCGTGTTCACATTTTTCTCCTTCTCATTCAACTAAAATGTTCGTTCAGCATGTAGAGAAAACAGTGGATGGGAAGAAGTTCGTAATCTAATTCGACCATTTTGGCCGTAACCATGGCGAAGCCGATATATTGTCATAGTGAAAAAGCACTTTATTTTTCGCCAAATGGGAGCGGTTCAAACCAGTTCACGGACATGGAGCCCTGTGACCGTTTTACCCATCCCTAAGTAGTCAATGTAGATCACACCATGTACCATAAATAACAGAAAAAGGGACCATCTCCTTTTCGACCGATAGGACAGTCTTCAAGTAGTGAAACCAAATACTGTAATATCTTTCAAACATTTTTCAATTCAGCCACTGAGACTGTAAAAATCATTACTTAGGGGTTCTGGTAGGACCACCCTTGAGTGGAGTGTCCTTGTCGCAATTGCGTTCGCGCTTGCATTCATTGTAGCTTACGCAACATGCCGCTCTGAGTAAATTGAAAACGTTTTAAAACTTTTATAAGCTGCTTAGCGAAATGGTCCGTCAACCGAATTACCGCTAAATGACTTTCCGATAACAAAGACGCACAAACATACTCAAATGGAGATGCATTTGGAGAGATATGTGTGTAAGCATATTGGAGAAACATAATCAACATAATCGGCTCAAATCACTTTTCTCTGTTATTCGCCGTATTATTGTTTGACGACTTAAATGATTGTGGTATTAAGTTAATGCAGACAATTCATTGTGCTAATTGAGGTGCACTCAATGAGTTAAGGAAATTTAAAGTCTTAAGTTATTTTAGTCTCACACTATTTTTAAAGAAATCTGAAACGGGACTTAAATCAAGATCATTACTAGGGTCTAACAAAATTATATATACAATAAATATTATTGTTGTTGTAGCTTCGGAAAATATCAAAATTAATAATTTTTAGGATTTTTTCCTCGCGTTATGGTCCTGTGGCGTGGCTTCAACGATCGTGCGATTTAACACCGCTGGTCTATTTTATGTGGAGCTATGTGACATCGCTTGTCTACGCAGATAAGCCGAAGACGATTGACGCCTTGGAAGAGAATATTCGGCGCGTTATTGCTGACATGCAGCCCCGATTGCTGAAAAAAGTGGTCGAAAATTGTACTTTTCGGCTGGTATTTATTCAATCTAGCGGCGGCGGTCTCTTGCTCGAAATCATTTTTAAAACATAACACATAAACCGTACTCTTTATAATAAAGCTAAATTCTTTACCAGAAGATTTCTAGCTTTCTATAGACCTGCAAATAAGCCCTTTTTTTTACAGACCTTCATTTTTCTTGATCGAACCGGTATGAATGGGTGTTCCAAAACGTTATCATGTGAAAAAACAGTTTTTTTGGAATCTCGAAACAAAATATTTCCTTGAGAATAAAAACATTTTTTCTCAAAAAACACCCAAAGTTAACAAAAACAAACAATTTATCTTTTCAAAATGAGCTCTGTGAAGTGTAAAATAACAAAAAAGTACAAAAAACGTGGCTCAAGCACAATAAAAGAACCAAACCCGTCTCCATTTTATCCAAAATAAAAGTGACAGTTGTAATCTTACATACCACATATATACATTTTACATGTCATTAACTTGACATGACTAACGGCAATGGAATATACATACTGCTACAAAGAGACTACTGTTATGTGGCATTAATAAACATTTTCAAATTGTATGTTTTCCATAATTTCACTTCATTTACATGCATCATTTAATTAATGCGTCTTTAAGGAAGACACAATGTAGACGCAACACAACAAAGAGAGAGCCCATACAAGAAATATAGTCGTGTATGTACATATGTATATATATGTCTATGTTAATATATATATACTTTTTTGTTTCAGCGTAAATATTTATGGTTCGCTCCTTGTCCTTTGACAACATTTTATATGCCCGAAATGTATTTGCATAAAAATAGGCGCACCAAAGTAACCTACACCCACATTCAAGCCGCTTATGCTCGTGTCTGTCTGTCAGACAGACAGATCAAATGGCAGGCATTTAACTTTTCATGTGTTAGAAGTATTTCAAGCAATGTGAAGGTAGGAAAAAATATTATTTAACAGCGATTGTGGTAGCGTCTCAGCCATAAAATGTCTGCAAATCGAACCCTAAAAGTAGGCAAAGACTTAGGCATGTGTATCCACGTGTGTCAGTGCATATGTGTGTGACCACAATTCAAAGTAAAACCGAAACAAAAACATGAGCGGGAAATTGAAGCATATCATTCTGCCACACATACACAAGAAGACACACACACATGCACACCCTCTCACATAAAATTTGCCACATATTTGCCTCGCTTGCTTATTTGCATATACCACTAGTGTGTATTGGTATTAATAAGCTGTCACAGCTGGCATTTATAAACGTAGTTGCGTGTTAAGATATGCGTCTAAAACGTGGCAACAAAAGGAAATCTAACCCAATTTGACGCCAAGACCTTTAACCCTCAGCAAATTTGTTAACATAAATTGTGTGGCTGTGTGTGTATGTATCGATTACAAATAAAATGGTAATATGCGCTTTTACAACTCGCTCGAGAAAAAATGGAAATTACAAGTCACAACGGCAACAACAATAAAGCGTCATAAGCATTCGGCATGTAAGTGTCATAATTTATTACGTTGCATAATTAGAGGCGGTACGACCCAATAACGGTTGGAGTTTTGTCAAGCATTACTTTAAAGGCGCTTCCCTTCATTTTGCTACCCTTTTCGTTCGCATGGCACTACCTTTTCCGGTTTTTGCTGTGTTCTTGATATGAGTAATGTTGCTTTTGTTTTAGCATGTTCAATGGTTAGCCTTTGACCAACGGTTCATTTGTCCGCTTTAAAAGGGGCTTAAATTAATAGCTGTGTGTATGTGTACATTCTTGCACGCATACACATGCACTAATGTGTAAATGTAATGGTTGGCCTGCGAGCATTTGTCTCATCCGGTGCGGCTTAGTGCTTTGAAAGCTTGTGGCACATTTCCTAATTAACCGTATTCCGGTTGATGTTCAAACGCGAGCAGAAATGTTAACACTTGCTTTCGAGTGCTTAAATGAAAGGGATACTACTACACACATACATATGTGCATACAAGTATACCTATGTATGTACAACAGACATATGTATAAATACATACTTGCATATACATATGTGCATATTTATTAAATAATAAAATTACAATTTACTTATTTTTATACCCAAAACGAAAATGAACTTAAACTTAACTTGAACTTTAAATTTAAAACTTAAAACATAAAACTTAAAACTTAAAACTTAAAACTTAAAATATAAAACTTAAAATTTTAAACTTTAAGCTTTGAACTTTACACTTAAAACTTAAAACTTAAAACTTAAAACTTAAAACTTAAAACTTAAAACTTAAAACTTAAAACTTAAAATTTTAAACTTTAAGCTTTGAACTTTACACTTAAAACTTAAAACTTAAAACTTAAAACTTAAAACTTAAAACTTAAACTTAAACTTTTAAAGAGTTAAAACTCAAATAAAACTGTAAATTTTATTTAAAATGGCAATTAAATTAAATTAAATTTAAGTTATAATTGAATTTAAAAGTTTGATAAAAATTAAACTTAAAACTAAATTGAATATAAAATCAAACTAATAATAATTTGTAACTAATATTAATAAATTAATTAAAAATAAATTTTAATTAATTCAACTGAAAATAAAATTAAATATAAATAAAAGCTAATAATAATTTGTAACTAATTAATAAATTAATTAAAAATAAATTTAAATTAATTCAATTTAAATTTAATATGAAATAACACTAATATCCATATATAACGAATTACAATTTAAATGTAAATTAACGTTTAAATTACTCTATTAAAATTAAATAAATAATACTACTCAACAAATCTGAAGGAAAAATTTGCGACTGATGTGCTAACGGACCTCTGGTATGTGAAGTGTCCTGATTACGAATTTAAATTCAAAAGTTTTCCATCACGTACAGCTATTTTCGTAATTATAGTAAATGATGATAGTTTGACCCTACACGCCTTGACTACAACAGAAAAAATCCTACGTGTTAGGAAATGTTTACTATCATTTTCGGGTTTAGCAACCCAAAATTAGCAAGAAACAGCCTCTGACACAGTCACAAAACGATTATAAACTAGTTTTGAAAATTTAAAATTATATGTAAACTTAAAAGAAATTAAATTTTATTTAAAATTTATAGAAATAATAACAATTAAAATTAAAACGTTAATTGAAATTAAAATTAAGTTAAAATAAATATTTAAATGATAAAAAATTAACCAAATTTAAATTTCATAAATTTAAAATAAAATGGAATTAATTTTGCTTTTGCTTCACCCACTACTTTCAGTATGGTACACCCATGAATATATTCCGCTAGCTGTAGCCAAATTAGTCTTGTAAGTAATCACTTCCTTTTTATCCCTCTCCTTATGGCATTCTTTTAATTGTGATTCAGTTCATTTTATATCAGCTTTGCCTTTACCTGGTGTTATATACTTTCGTAGGAATACAGATATACATTAATTTGCGCATTTACAACATTTTCATCCCTAACTCTGCTTTATGGTGATCCTGATTAAGTTTTTCCCTCAAAGCCCACACATTTTTTCTATCCGCAGGTTTTTTAATTTTTTACTTCACACCTTTTTCATTCATTTGCATTGTTATTAAAGTTTTTTTTTTTAATTTTCAACCTGCCCAATAATTTAAAAACTCGGTAGTTTTTTAAGGAATCGTGGCAGTGGCTTCACATGAAGATTTCCTGGATTAGAGTTCAAGTTTGTTCGGCATTGGTTATCATATCGCTAGACTGTATCCGAAGACGATACCAAAACAACAGTTATCGACCGTGAAGGGGGCAAAACGAGGACTATCCTATCAGTATTCATGCATTGTTATTCCGTATATAAAAACCAAAACTCGGTATGTATGAATTGCCTTAATGCCGAGTGTAGTACAATTTCGATGACATAGCAAACTATCTATTTTGATTGTGATGACATTTCTCACTAAATTAATTGACTGGAACAAAGCTCCACCTTTCTAGTAGGTTAATAATTTGATAAGACAAATGTTGTCATAAATTGCTGTAAATATTAAATAAGAACCGTTTTCCCTGCTTAAACTACAACTGCCATTAAATTTGACATAGGGAAACCTCCGCATCATAAAAAACGGCACAAATGGAGAAAAGTCTTCATTGAATGGGTATTTAAGCTGATAGCTCTTGTATTGAAAATATAACATTGTTATGCACCGTATCAAAATATATAGACATCAATTAAAGTATAGAAAATGGTATGTCAAATGACAGAATTATGGCACAACTCCGATAATTAACTCAAATTATTCTGTTTTTATTAAATAACAAATATTATATTTAGAAGTAAAGTATTTTCTATTGGAAAATCAGAATTAGTTTTTGGAGACATTAATATTTCTTGCTTCGAGTATAGCAAATTAGAACAAATTTTATGTCTCCATAGTTTCCTTATGGTCATTACAAACTTCGTGATAAGCATAATATAGTCTGTTCAGGTATTAAAGATATCTATCGTTTTAGAGATATCGATCTGAAATTTTGCTCACGTACTTCTATCGCCAAAAAGCTGCTCAGTTGTGGAAATCGTCAATATCGTACCACCATAATATATAGCTGCCATACAAACCGGCCGATCAAAATCAAGTTCTTGCATGAAAAACTTTTTTGTTTTACGAGATATCTTCATGAAGTTTGGCACAGATCATTGTCCAAGTCAACGCTATAATTTCCGAATACATTGTTCAGATCGGCCCATTATAGCATATAGCTGCCATACAAACTGAGCGATAAAAATCAAGATAAAGATATTTTTATACTCTTATTTGCTATAATAAATACCCCAGTGAAGTTTTTTATAGCTTCAGTGCAGCCGAAGTTAACGGTTTTTGCTGTTCTACGGCAATTTTCCACATTATATAATTTTCCATGTGATGCTTCAAAATACACAGGGAAAATGCTTGCTTTTTACTAATTAATATTGTTTTAAAATTTAAGCATTTCCGTCTCCATATCTCGTCTCTTCTGTCTCCATTCACCATTTATATCTGCTGAATCCCAACATACCACTCTCTGATAAAAATAGCTTGTTTCACTTTACCATTTTTGTTGGACGCCAACTCTTTTCACGTTCAAGTCAATGTCAAACGACAACAACAAGAATTCCTATCTACATAATTGGATTTTCATGCTAAAAGAAATATAATTATTGTTGTGACTGTAGCTGTACCGTTGCTTTTTCGCACTTTTGCTCATATTTTCTTTAGAATTATCACACCGAACACACAGTGCTCATTTGTCTTCAGCTTAAATACACATGGAGACCGTGTAGGTGTTCACTTTTAATAAATGCATGTATATATATATATTTTATATATTATATATATATATATGTGTGTGTGAAATCCTTTTAGTGCAAATCTCATAAGAGAGTGACACCTCCTTTTAATAGGAATTTCAGTTGCTGACAAAAAATATAAAAAATTATAGTTGTGATTAAATACATATGCAGTTGGGAACAAGCCGGAATACACTTGTACAAATGTGTATACATATTACCAAGTACATGTATATGTATGTCTGCATGTATATATCTGACCATAGTATCCTTTACAGCTGGATGTGTTGCAATTGTGCTTATACTCAGGGAGTTAGTGGCTGCCATTGAACAGATTCGCTTCCTCTTCCACACTAAGCTAGCAAAACACACCGGCTAACCACAGTGATTCACACAAATACGCAAACACATACATACATTGCAGAAGCCGTCTTTTGTAGCTCGTCCTTACTGGCTCATTTTAAGTAAAGAGGTTCTGATTATGTTAATGAAGTTTTGTTGAAGGTGAGCCAGTATAAAGCACGAGTTACCATTCAGTTGATTGAAGAGACATACATACATACTTATATATATGCAGGGCATATGTTACAGGGAAATGTTTGAACAACTTTACATAATTCATAAATATTTAATATATACATACGAATAAATTCGTGAACGTGTTTAGGGAAATTTATATTAAGGACGCTTTTATGTTGATATGTATGTATGTATCTCAGAGAACTAATATGTTAATATCCTGTAGTAAATGCCATATGTGACTGTGACTATAAGACTCTTATTTTCATCTATACAGAATAATCTTAACGCTTTTAGCGAAACTCAACCGATACTACGTTGACTTAAACTAAAATCCTTACTCGACAAATCGTATTGCAATTTTAAACTTTAGTCAACAAAATTTTGGTTTGAAGCCACAAACTACCGACCTAAATCTTCAGTATTCTAAAATAAACCAAAAAGTTAGTATTTCAGAGAAAAATAGACCATCAACGAATGAGTGTATGTCTTATTTAGCTCTCAAACAACTTTTTCAATAGCAATCTCTAACGCCTTTCTTTCTCTAAGCAAACTACCATAAGCCCTGACTGGTAACCAGACTTCATTCCAAAGTATTGAAGCCCTAGTCTTGTGCCCACTAATGTTATGAGCCCATCTAATTTATAACTGGGCCTATGTGTTATACATATGTCTAGATATATTTATATATACTTCCTTCCGAATATTTACTTAATGAAGTTCTTAACCTGCGTCTTGCTTTGATTTGATTTACGCTTACGCTCTTCAAATCCGTTTTACCCCCCTAAGCTTTTGTCGCGTTTCATTGGACTCATATATTAATATATACATATATACATAAACCATATGTATATATGTATTTATACTTATATGAAAGCATATTTCTGCATGTATTTGCACTTTATCACTCGGTTTCCTGCGCAAATAACTTTTAGTCAAAACTTTCGCCAATTACGCTAATATGTATGGGGAGCTCTCATATACATACAAATATGTATATACAAATATATACTCGTATGCATATATTTGGTGCTTTTCTGCGCATAAAATAATTTTTATCCATAAAAAGTTTCAGCTAATATTTTCAAACTTGTTTAGCTCACGGGTAAAATCACTTCCTGAAATTATACGCCACAAATATGTACGTGGTAGGTGAACGTATGCCAAAGAGATGAACTCACATGTACCAATGTGTAGTGATACAGTAATGACCAAATGTAGAGGCTCACAAGTTATTATTATTGTTAAATCAGTGCTAAATCAGTAAAGAGAGCAGATGGGGGGGAGAGTAATAATAAGAGGCTGTTGAGCAAATTATTCAGTAATATAAAATAATATGTATATTATAATATGTTAATTAAATCAACTTAGCTGCTCGCCGATGGTCAAAATTTGTGGAACCCTCTATGTGTCGACTATCGACAAATACCAAATTTGAATACTTAGAACAATAGCCTAGAGATTTTATAGAATTAAATAAAACTCGACTTTTTCAAATTTCTGTACTAGAATACCCACCTAAAGAGAAATCTTTTATTTTATATAAGTTGTTTTTAAATATTTTTAAAGCGACTACATCATCTTCGATTTCCTTATCACCGGCGTCTCCCCAACACTCACACATGCATGTAATATTCAAGAGCCTCGGTTGACAACTGTTCAAGATGCACTCCAACTCCGACTCTACAGTCTCGCCGCACAGGTATTTTAGTAATTTCCGTTTTCCGATTTGATTTTCTTTTTTGTGGAATATAAGATGGATATGCTTGCATGATTTTCTAATTTACTCGCTTCGCCCGCTGGGCAAACGCTCAGATAAATGTATGTATGTATATTACTTCGAAGTTAACAGAAATACGAGTATATATATGCTTACTTATGTATGTACAAGTATATTAACTGAACTATATATCTACATACGGGTATATTTTTGTGTATAAATATATATGCATTCAGTAGTAAACAAAATGATATATGTTTGTAGGTATTTTCGGTTACTCTAACGGCCTGGCGTACAGCTCCCAGCCAAACCGAAATCCTTTCATTTTTTTGCAATATCCCTCAAATGCAACATTTAAACAAACACACATACAGTTGTATATAATTGCACCAACTACGCAAGGCTCTCCTTTCGACGCTACTCTTCTTCTTCTTCTGCTGCCTCTGGTAGTACATATTTGGCAATGCGCATTGACGCTTCACTGTTTCAGTTTTAGTTTCTGGTTTTCGGCTTTCCCATTGCCTCTGGATTTCGCATTGTTGTGCGAATTTCCGGCTTCCGGCACTCATGGGATTTAACTTTTCCGTGCCGCATATCCGTTATTTCATACTTGTTTTTGGCCTCATGGTTTTCATGTGTTTGCCAGACGCTCGCTCACCGATTCCCATTTGCAAAGGATGCAAAATGTTTTGCACAAATCTGGCGTCAGTTCGTTTGCTTAGTTTAATCGTATGTTTGTAGCGGATTAGTTAGTTTTTGGCGAAAATGTAAAAAAGTTACAGTTTTCCTGAAAACAATATATATGCGTATATATGGTAGAAATTTAAAAAAAAAAACACGATTTCAATACAAATCTTCATTATCACCTATACAAACGTGCCAATGCCTAATCCAAATTTCGATACACTTGTTATAAGCCTCGGCTGGGATGGCCATCAGTGTATTCAGTGAATTTTGGTTTTTACGGTTTCGGTTTTACTATTTTTATAGTTTGAACAAGGTATATAAAGTTTGCCCCGAAATTTGTAACTCTCATAAAAAATCGTCGGAGACCCTATAAAATATATACATACCATACAATTTTATTTAATTTTTTTAATTATCACCATGACAAGCTGGGTCGATATAGTCATGTCCGTTTGTCTGTCCTTCTGCCCGTCTCTCTGTATATACGCTCGTCTAAATTAGTCCTTCAGCTTTTGAGATATCGATCTAAAATTTTGCTCACGTTCTTTTCTCTCAAAGAGGCTGCTCACTCCTCTTCTCCCGCTTATTTAAAATATTATCCCTTATAGGCTAATACATTCGACATTAATGACGTCAAATGAGTCGTGAGGAGAATTTACTTTCTAATATTATTATAAATAGTGACGACTTTTCAATTCAATCCACAAAATTTTTTACTTAAGCAATTCACTAAATTATCCTACAACCCTCATTTGCACATATAGCTCTCTGCTATTTCGGTTGACCTTTTCAGATTGTTCCACAATTCCAATTGTTTCGCTCTTCATTTCATTTTTAATTTTTGATTTTTTCCCCCTTTAAATCAACTTTCTCGTATTTTCACAATTTAATATGCTAATTTGCTTTTGATAGTGGATGTCCTTTTGGAGCCTGCACACCACTGATTCCTTAGTGTTTAAATCGTCTTCTTTATGACCAGTTATAAGTTATGTCTTAACATTCTCATAGCTTTCTCTGGGAACATATGCGTAATAAAATATAAAAACCTCAAAATTGGAAAAGTATAGGACGCGTTCATATTGACCCGCCGAAGCATATGCCTTTTTCTTCTAGCCATCTTCTTCTTTAGCACTACAATCGTGGATCGGTCTGGGTCGAAACCACAAAAGTTCGGTAGTTGCTACTGTCCTTTGCGATGACACGCCTGTTATACATTCCAAGTGTAGACAGGTCGCTATGAACTTGGACCTTCCATTGGATGCAAGAATGCCCTTGCTTCCGTTGTCTACTCAAGGGTCTCGAATCGAAGGAGGTTTTTGCTGAAGCATCATTTTCCATGTGAACGACATGGCCAAACCAGCGCATTTGTTAGATTTTTATGAGTTTAACTTATCCATGTCACCAGAGAGCTCATACAGTTTGTGCTTGTGGCTCCAAAGACCTTGCGAATAACAGTTTAGATTTTTCTCATCTCGTTTCGTCGTTGCCCATTCTTCTGCGCCGTATAATAGAACGAAAATGATGAGAGACTTCTAGAGCGTAATTTTTGTTCGTTGAGAGAGGGATCTGCCCTCAATTAAATACCGATCACAAAGTAGCATCTGTCTTAGATAATTGCTGGAATTTATGCAGGCTGCCACCTATAAAAAGTCCTTGATTTACTGAAATTTATAGCTGGCAACATTGGCCTACTTCCCAAGACTCGAAGATTTCTCGCTTAAGCCTAACTACAGGTATTTAATTAAATATTTTCCCTTTTCTGGGTACTGATGGTACCCAATTACGGCTCGCTCTTACAAACGAGGTTATTACTAATTTTTGAAAGTCAAAGCCTTCAAGAATTTTATAATGAAATTAAAGGTAGCTTAAGAATAGAGTCTGGGAAAGCTCGCTGATAATATGTGAGAATGAAGTATCTCAATGCTTGTAATAGGATAGAATATTTAGGAGAAGCAATAATATTTTATATTCCAGCGCCTGGTAATTATTGGATAGAGCTACAGATTATTTCAGATTTTTTTTATAGCAGAAGTATAAAGAATGTTGAAGTAAAACCTTCCCATGATGTCTAAACAATAGCTCAGTATTTAAATTACACAGTATCCATTATGGGTTTTAAAGAGCATTGGATTCATTATCAGCAGGAACAATGTCTAACCTAACCTAGAAGAATAGCATAATGATGATGATTAATAAGTTTATTCAATGCACGGTCCAAGCCATACCTCTTAGAAAATTTGCTATATAGGAAAAATTCTCTTCGATCTTCACTGAACCCCTTGACATATATGTATGTTCCGGCTAATGTATAGTTACACAAAAGAAGCTCTGAGAAGTCGATTTAGCCATGTCTTTCTTTCTGTTCTTCTCTCTACATACATATACGCGAACTAGTCCCTCAGTGTTTTAGATATCAATCTGAAATTTTGCACTCGTCCTTTTCTTCCCAAGAAGCTGCTCATTTGTTGGAACCGCCAATATATGGTCACTATAGCGTATAGCTGCCATGTAAACTGATCGAACAAAATCAGGTTTTTGTATGAAAAACTTTTTCATTTGACGAGAAATCTTTACAAAATTCGACATGGATTATTGTCGAAAGCAACGCTGCAATCTCTTAGATGGGACTATTATAGCGTATGGGTGTCATAAAATTTGATCGATCAAAATCAAGATAAAGATTTTTTCACTTTGAAGGTTATTTTGATAATCAAGATTATTTTGATAAATAAAATTTTAAGAATGTTACTCAATACCAAAGACATGTCCAAAAGCTTTCCTCTAAAATAAAAATGCCACAGAAATCTAACCTAACCTAAGTAACGGCATTTAAATAATTTTTGCTCTCACAACAACAGCAAATTATCTGTTGGCATTACGAATGTAGGAGAATCACATTATTCAACAGTCATTACAATAACGCAATTATTTTTAGAACATCAAATAAATGTAAACGCACACATACATACATATATACCCCTCGTACATTGTAGCCATAATGGCAGTGGTTAGGAGAGCTTTCCACTATGCTTCAACGGCTCTGAAACTAATATTATCCGAGCGTATAAAAGTCAACAGCAGGCAGCAGCATTCAACTCACAGCACCAACTCAATTTAATCTCGTTATAAAAATTTGTGTGCAACACGACGATGCAACGCTGCCCTACCTACCCAGTAGCTTCCAACCTATAGCTATTTATTCCATTTGTTGTTGTTTGTGTAAACCAAACGTTGTATCCACTATTACATTACCTTAACCGAACCGCTAGCTGATAACGTTAACGGCGGTCTTGTTTGCAAGCGTGAATTTTCACAGGCGATATGCAGTGCGCCATGATAACGTGCGGACATACATACATATATAAAAGTGAGTGAAATTCAAACAACCCGGTAGGAAATTTTAATTTTAAAATATCCCAAAATTTAACTGTACTCACTTTGAACTGCAAAAAAATTGAGAACAGTAATGAATGGAAATCTCAACAACATCAGTGAGCAAATGTTAAGCATATTTAATGCCTGCTTTTTACATTTGTTCTCTGAGAGCTTCGTTGAATATCTACTCTATACACTTTTTGAGAGTGATAAAAGGTGTGTGTTGCAGAGAGTTTGATAAATGACTGCAAAGTCTTAGAATGACGCAAGAATAATAGAAATCAACTTATCAATATCAATCAACAATCAATACTCTATATGATAAAATGAGTAGAGGCAACAAAGAAACAAAAACAAATCTATGCTATATTACATTTGATATCAGAGCTCAATTTTGTTTGACCTGACTAAAACAACTCAGTTCACCACGCTGATTATTTGAATATATACTTAACAGGGTCTACGAAGTTTCCTTCTGAGTGTTAAAAACTTCGTGGCAAAATTAATATACCCTGTTCAAGGTATAACAAGTATTCGATTGGTCAATACCAATAACGAAATACTGAAGAAAACGAACTGGACACGCATTTATGTGCGTTGAGAATAAATTTTGAAAAAATTAATTAAATTTAAATTCCTAAATGGATGCTAAAAGCAACCACAAGGGCTGTCGGTTCATAGAAAATCAGCACAAAAATATGATAAGAAGCTATTAAAAATGTATATGATATAGAACTAACGAAGGCATTGAGATTTTTCCAATTTTCAATTACGTGCTCACAGCCAGAAACCGGTTAAGGAGAACTGCCCCTTTTAGTAAGCACACTGGGATAGTTCTTACAAAAGTAGAAAACTAGTTAAACAAACCACGATTTCAATAAACCAATAAACATTTTCAACTAACTAAGACGTCATTTAAATTGAAAACCTTTCCAGAGATTGCCTATGTCTAAAGATGCGCATAAGACTTTGAAATTTTTTCGAGAACAACAATCGGAGCTATATTTCGCCCGAAATACGATTCTCAGTGTTACGAAAGGCCACTAAAAAATGTTTTAAAATCTATCTAAGATTTTGAAAAAAAAAAAGTATCTGATATTTTTTTTTGTTACACAGCAGAAAAAACTAATTGCCCGATCTCCTTCAAACTAGATTCGGAAGAACTTAATTGTACAAGTTTAGTCTAACGTGAAGGCCACATCGCCTAGGGTACATTGATAACATTCACAGAATGCAGATACAGCTAGATAGTAGTTGCCTGACTATCTATAAATTCCTACAGGGTCTCACATACATATACACACACTTACACATGCATCTAGGCATGCATTTATGCAAACACATTCGACAAACTGCCAGCCTGTCGTGGTGCATGCAACGTGCAAATGTGCCAACGCCCGCATCGTCGTTTGCATTAAATTCAATGATGTGCCACTTCGTGTGGCAGCCGCTACAGCCTATTTGCAGCCAACAACACAACTGCGCCACCTGGCGTTCCTCAGTCCTTTGCTTGCAAACTTATTTACTCAGCCCATTTGTTGGTAGGCGTGCCGAGTAGAGTGATTAAAACAATCCACAGCCCCTCTACGCCATTCACCTTCGCCGCCATTCACCACAAATACACTTAAGCATAATGTGAGACGGAAGTGTGTAATGGTAGCTCACTACAACTCTGTAACCCGCTGCATGCAATGCGCACCACGCAAATTATGATTAAACAAATGGGGAAACTGGAAACTGCTATTAAAGGTGGCGCGCATAAAACGGAATTTGATATTATGAATATTGAATGAAAATGAGTCGGTGAAATTTATACCAATATAAATAATAATAATAGTAACGGTAATATAATGCATTCCATTTTATGCGTTGCAGTTAAACTTCTTTATGTTAGTTGCTTAACGGTGCATATTAGGGAGTATATTGGTTTATAGCATAGCACTTGTTTTATTTAAAAGTTTAAAAGTGAACGAAATATAAGCTTATCAAACTTCAGGTCACCCCTCTACAAGGTTATATCAAGTGTCTGATATGTAGAGCCTAACATAAATAATTGTTATCTGCTAGAAGACTTCGCAACATCCCTTATTCGGATAAGAGCCATAGCTAAACTACAGTTAGTAAGAGATATACCATAACTTGGAAGAAATCAGTCGAAGCTATAACAAAAGTATGGCTTCAAGAAAAAGTCTATATAGGCGGTCTCACCTAGAGTGAAATATTGAGGCGACTACAAAGAAAACATTCCACCCAATTGAACCCAATTTAATAACCACCACATATTAATGAACATAAAAGCGCCACTACACCTCCGAAAGGTACTAGAGACTTCCACGTTTTAAACCTGAATCTCCATATATGAATTCGGATCAGATACAACTGTTTTATAGTAATTTAACAAATACCGAAAGATATTTGTAAATCATATGCAAGTGAAATCCTTACTCATTATGAGCCTTATTAGAGGGATATTGAGTTATTAACAAAGGGATCTCAAGGTTCCGCTATTTCAGAAAATTTCCATGAACGAAGCAATAGAAGCAATAATATTGTTTTGAAAACATTGAGGAAATATCTGCATACTATTAAGAAGAGTTATTGTCCACCGCAATGGCACCATATCCGAAGAAATTGTTCAGATCGGACCAATATAGCATATAGCTGCCATAGAAACTGACCGGTCAAAATCAAGTTCTTTTATGGAATTGTTTTTATTTGGGTGGGGTGCAACCGAAATTCACGTTTGTTCTTGTTTTTATTTTTTCTTCGCTTCTGACACACAACGAGAGCTCTGAGTTAGGAACTCAATTTACAATGGGTTGGAGCCATCTAACATCGAAGCCTCCACAATTTATTGGTTTGCTTCCAATAATCATATAATGAATTCAGGCCCAGGTCCTGGAGTAAAAAAGAGAAATTTAAGAGACTGTCTAATCGTAAAGGCTTACGGGGACTCAATTCAAGAATAATAATAATGGAGACGCAATGGTTTCGCCCATTACAAGTCCCAGAGTGTGTTTAAAAGAAAAATTTGATGGTTAATAAGTCATGACCAAATAAAGATTGTACAATTTTAACAGGTCGGTTTTAATAAACAAAACATTCCGCTTATGTTATCATCTACAAATCATCAAAGTCAATCATTTTTGGTTACAACAGTTTTTTTAAAGATTAAATGCATAATTCTGTTTTAAAGCTTGATTTACATAAAAAGCCTTAAAAAATATTTCTTTCTATATAAACATATATTTATTTGAATTACGCAATCGCTGCGAAGTACTCACATATGTACATATACCATACAGACATATGTATATATATATATGTATACATTCGCACGGTTGTGAAGATATTTCAATTATTTGTCATAATTTATTTATGCTTACGCATTTGCTGCTTCTCAAATTCTTACATTTTTTTCAAGTGGCTACAATACCGTTATTCAATGTGATATACTGTTAATATAAAAACAACAATGAAGAAAAAATATTGAAATATGATTATGAAAGGTAATATTCATTCATGTAGCAGCGGAAGTACTAAAGCATTTGATTGTTGTTTTTAATGAAAGAAAAATATTACGGTAATTCGAGTTGAATATTATTATTATTTTTTGCATTTTGGAAGACATTATTATTAATGCAGTTCTTTTTATTTTGCATTTTGAATACAATTCAATACTTTTACAACAACACATTTTACGAAATCAAAAGCATTAAATTTCATTCAGGTTGGTCTGTTTTAAATAACCGTTAAGTAATTTGTATTTACATATTTATGAATTATATTAAAAATGATTCTTTCAGTCGAAATAAATACTGTATAAAGATAATAGTAGCAAAAAAAAAAAATTTATAACGAAAATTCAGTTTTTATTTTTTTTCTTTTACTTTATCGATTTATTGCGTTTTTATGGCCGTCTCAATTGTATTCGGTACATGCACGATTAAACAGCAAAAAACGCTTATCCATGCATTTCGATGTGATTTGGGCAAATATTATATTTTTCCACAAAAAAGTAAGTGAAGTATTTATGTACTTGAATATATGTAAATACTTACATATATGTTTGTTGCCTTATGCGTAATCAATCAAGGCGAAACCCTTACAAAGTGCCGCATAATCAATCAAAGCTTCAATTGAAAAGGATTATACAACCCATGTTGCAAATATGTGTATGTACATATATATATAACTGTACATTTTTTAAATATTTACACACATTTGTACATACATACCATAGTATATTCCACCATTCTACGATGTCACTAAAGCAACAGATGAGGCATGAAAAAGAAGCATATTTAAATCAATACTAACACACGGATAGACACGTATGTGCATTAGGGTGGCTCAACAATAATTTTTATTTTTTTTTATAACTCTTTTTCCATAAAGTGAGGCATTTAGATATATTCATTTTTAAGCTATTGCTTAGCTTCTATTGCGAGTTTTGAGCGTGGGGACTGAATCAAGAAATTTCGTAACGGAAATAAACCTAACACGATCACAAAGTCTGCTCAAAATGTTTGCATACTTTTAGGCGTATTTTTACATATCTTAACCTGACCAAATCAATTGAAGAGACAGAGCAAGGTGATTCAAAAATAATAATATTTTAGATACAATTTTTTAAATGGCAAATAAAAATATGGAATTTATTAAAAACTTAATTAATAAAAAATAAAATATTCAATATTCGGAGTCGTAATATTAGTAACATTATTATTATTTTGGTAAATAGCACCCGACCTTCTGAAACAGTATCTCGTTTGAATTGAACAATACAAATGAAATTATGTATTTCAATCAGATTATCAATAGTAATAAACTTCCACTTATCTTGGCTGGCGATTTCAACAACAACTTCGCTGATAAAAACTCATAGCAGTTGACAACTTTTTTTCGGAATAATTTAATTTGAAAATGAATAATGCTCCACAAGAATCTACAATAAAATGTGGGACCACCATTGACGTGGTATTTTCCAGATATTTAAGGGATATCAAGTCTCAAACTTATGTTTCTTATTTCAGTTACCATAAACCTATAGTTTCAATGATAAAAATTTCTGAATAACCGACATGTATTGTAAGATAATCAAAATATTTTAAACCATATTAACTTCTCATTTATTCAATAAAAGAAAAACATTTGTTTTCCACGACGCTCAAAAAGTCTAACTGGAATTAATATCAAAGAAAAAAAATTCTGCATAAAAAATAAATAAATAATTATAATTGCATAAATTGATAAAAAAAAGTGTTATGCAATAGCTTTACCGCAACAGTCCCCAAGTGCCACACTTTATTTTTACTATTTATGTTTGTAGAGCAGTGAATTTCCTACAAAACTATAATTTTTCCGAATATTGATAATTTTTTTTCATTGAGTTATGAAATTCATAATAAAAAAAAAAGAAACAATCATCATCAAAAAAATGTGCCTTAAATATTCAAACTTCAACCGTTAATATTTTTTAAACGTTTAGGTTTACGAAAAAATCTATGAAGCGAGATATTCTTTTAAGTAGTTGCAAGCGAGATATGAATTTTTCTATGTGATAATAAAAAATAAAAATAAAACTGTAAAGCGGAGGACCTTCCCGTTACAATTAAAAGCTCACACTTGGAGAGAAGGTGTCTAAGAACCTATTTTTCAGAGTACCAAGCGAAAAAGAAAATTTTTTTTTTTTTTACCCACCCTAATGTACATACATACTGCGGAATTATTTAAGAATTTTCACAATACCATACGTTTGTTAGAGTATTATTACATTCTTGTCTCAACCGGCTACGTGTGGTGTGTAGAACTGAGAGATTGATTGATTGATAACGGTATTACCGAAATGAACACGCAAAATATTGACGTTGGCGCGATTATATATTTTCATTCACAAAAAATCGTTTATAATGTGACTATAGCATTATGCGTTGACCGATGCGGTGTCTTCCTACAACCTCGGGATGCATTGGATTCAGAACAATCTCCGAATTTTATACTTGTAAATAAAATCGCTTAATTAACGAGTATTAATCCGATTGAAAATAAGTTAGTAACTAAATTGTTTTATTCATTTCTCTAAAACAGTCTAATTTTCTGTCAGTATCAACCTAGAGAATACCTAAGATATAGTAAAAACAAGATATATTTGACCGTTTTAAGTCAGTGCTGAAACTAACTCTAAAAAAACTGTAAGTCAGTTAAAAACTTTCACTTGAGACTTGAATCAGTTTGTGCTCCGATTCTGCATTTTTTTTTTCAATGTATGTCAATTTTTACTGCAAAAACGGTTAGTTGGGCAACTTTTTATCTGCATAACAACCCAGTCGTGGGTATAAAAAATCTGGAAATTTTCGTTTCAGATTCACATTTCTTCACTTCAAATTGTTGTTATCAAATTGAATTCTTGCTGTGTAAGCATCTTTTGCGTGCAGCCATTCAATATCGAAGAGTAAATTTAAATTGAATCTTATGACAAATGCAAATAATCGAAAACTCATGAGCATGAGCTCACAAAGAAAGTTTGAAATTTCAGTTTGAATCGAGTGATACTTATGGTACATATGTATGTTACTTACATTATTGTGGCGCAAAAAGAGAAGTATATACATATGTACATATGTATGTAAGTGTGTATGACAGACTGACTGGCACGGTTTACGCTAAATAATGAAACCCCAAATTTCCTATTTCCAATACGGTGAGAGCTTTAAATCTGTTAAGACTTTATCTGAGAATTATCATGAGCCTTGTTTATAATAAAAAACCCTTCACAGGTGCATTTCTTATATCATAACATAAAAGGGTATAAAAAGATCTTTATCTTGGTTTTGATTGGTCTCTGATTCATATGCCAGCTATATCTTATAGAGGTCCAATATCGGTGGTTCTGACAAATCAGCCGTTTCGTAGAGAGAAACCACGTGTACAAATTTTAATATGGATATCTCAAAAACTGAGGAACCATTTCTAGTATACAGTTATACACAAACAGACCAAGAGATCGACATGGCTTATCGACACAGCTGGTCACTCTGATCATTAATGTATATATACTTTAAAGGGTCACCGACATCTTCTTCTGGGTATTACGAACTGCGCTGTAAACTTGATAGCTATAACCTGTCCAAAATCAGAGATGATTGGTTAAAAAATCCTGCAAACACAAATCGGTTTCTAAAAGTAAAAATTGTTTCTCACAGCTAACTCAGAGTAGAATTCGCTCAAAACAATACTGAAAGGGGAGATATGTACTAATATTTACGGACCAGTAAAGAGACTTCTTGCTGCCTTAGCAATTCGTTACTGGAATATTATCATAGCATACCAAAATATGCTTTCTTCGGAGAGATCTTTTAGTTCAAATTAGGAGAGAAAATTAGTTCAACCCTCATATTTTATACATTAATAATATAGCATAATAAAGTCCCTCCCATATATGTAGTTCTTGTAAATACTGGCATTTTGATAATAACCAAATATAATATAAAATCTGCTACGGGAGGTTGTCTAGAAAAGCGGTTTCCAATTCTTAAAGATTTTTTAAAGAAAATGTTTGTGTCTTCTTCTTATCTACCAAAATATTAACATCAATCATATTTTCTGAACAAATTCTTATTTCGTGAAATTCTACCCAGTCCACTCTATTCTTTGGTGAAAAGTTTTTAGGCGATATTCACATGTCCTTTCATCTACACAAATTCACTTTAATACCTTTATCCTTATCGACCATGCAGTGAACTTTTGCCCTTACTCCCTTAGGTCTGTTGTGGTTTGATTTACAGTTCTAGTAGGTGGTGTTGACTTTATTTCTTATTTTGTAAAAATTCTTTATTGAAAAGTTTCAATTCACATTTTGCATTCACATTTCGATTCGATTTGCAAGTTGGTAAAATTAAATTTCACAAGATTACCCCGAGGGCGTGTACAAAATATAAGAATGTATAGAATGTATAGAATGTATATAGGTGTTTGAACTGTGGACAGTCAACAATCATAATTCTTTAAGCCACCAATGCACAGAAGTGAATTTGTATTTGGCATTAAAAATATATTTGCATTTAAGAAAACTGTTTTCCAAAATAGTGCTCACTAAAAAAATGAAGCACTTGAAAAAAGGAGCTTAGGTAAAAACAAACCCCCCGTATACGAACCGAATAGCGTTGAAGCTTTTTTAGACTAGGTTACCTTATGAACAAAATGTATATTTGCATTCTTCAAAAAGTCATGAAAGAATATCACTAAAGACAACCGAACGGTTACATCAATGCTTTAAGAACTTCGCAAACCAAGAAATAATATCCTGTAACGAAATGAACTAGTTCAAAACGACCTTATAACTTACATATATCTGGTGTGAACCCAAGTTTAACTAGTTATTCGGTAACTCGTATTAGTCATGCAACTGTTATTTCTAGAAAGCGCAGATGTTTTCATGTCTATCGAAAGTTCAAAATAGCAAATAATAAAACTAAAGTCCTAAACCCGTTGTAATAAGTTGCCCAAATATCCTTCTTTTCGAGCTACATAGTTCATGTTTAGTGCAAAAATCCTTGTGAATTTAAAAAAAAGATTTTTAAAAAAAGTTTTGCATATATTACAATGGCACATATAATTCAGAATATTCTCCGAAAATTTGAATTTAATCCGCCAGATCATTTTGAACTCAGTGTAGTCGGTGCTTCAAACTTTAAACGGGTTTTTTCGAAACAATGTTTCTGCTAAACGGCTTGACCGAGCGACTTGCACTTTTCAGAAGGCTTTTCTAGAATTATTTGTCTAGTAATGGCTGAGTTTTACATTTTTTCACAAAAAACGCCTTTAGAAGCCTTTTTTTCCCAAGCCGCCATTTTGTTAAAAATCACAATTTTGACTAGTTCTTCAATCATATAGTAATAATACAATTGTTTTTTTCTTTTTGTTTTTTGGATTTGAGATAATTTTAGGCGGAAAAATCTTCCTCACCACCAGATAAATGTTTTCGCATGTTCTCCTACCGATCGGCTACGGCATCAACGAAATCAATTTTTTTTTTTAAATTAATCACTAATGACTTAGGATCTATACTCTTTTAAAACAAAGAGTGCAAGGAACTTAAAAGTTAAGTTGAGCAGTTAAGTCAATTTAAGAGCCATATTTAATAGATTTTTTAGCGTGTTACGGTGCTAACTCTCCCTAAAATTTGTAGCTGATAATTTTAGAGCTTGAGGGATTAAAAAAAAAGAAAAGACACCATCGCAAGCTTGACATTTGTATTCACATGATTTCATACACTTACTAACAAGATTGTGGGGCAAGTGAATATTTATGTAGATATGTATTCGCATAGCCATCTGATATGCGCAGTGATATTTTGGTACGGAAATAACCTTATAACTGTCAAAGTTGTCGAAAATTTTATTTTCGACGTTTTTTCACACTTTGCTCGTTATTTGTTTCAACCATTCACATAGCGCCCCCACTCTCTCTCTCTCTCTCTCTCTCTCTTTCCAAGAACTTACGAAGATCAGTGTGAATGAAACTTTCAAGTGTCACATGAGCTCTTTTCGGCGCAGCAACTTTGTATGTTTGCAAGTTATGTTGCTTATGTGTGCATGTGTGTGTGTGTGTATGTGTGCGGGCGACATGCCGGGACCAAAACCGAAATTCTATTCAAACCAACTCGAATACTTGGCAAGTGAAGCAGCAATTGCCAAAGCGAAAGAACGTGGAATGGAAAAATGGGCGAATAATAGCAGCAGTGGCAACATGTGGAATGTAGCATGGTAATATGATGCCGACGCTGCACCGGAACCGGCGATAAAACAATCAAATTCAATTGAAATTCAATAATTTTGCGAAAATTTCTCACTTTCTCGTTGCAGTTGACTCAATTTACTGTCACCGTTGCTGCTGTTGTTGTTATTGCTATTCCTAGTCAGCAGTGGCGCTGTCACACATTGCTTCTACTTATGCCACAATCCATGGACTTTATACCTGGGAAAAATATCGATTCACCTGTCGATTTGTTCGAAAAAGGAAAGAAGCTGCTGTTTGCTATTCGACGGCTTCGTTGGCTGCTGCCGGACTATGTGGCACAATAGCAAATGTTCTAACAGTCACTTAGCTGCAACTTGCTCAAATTTGAATGCCAGCAATTTTTGCAAATGTCGCTATCTGTTTGTTTGTATTTTCTACAATGAAAGGTGAATACATAACAAAGTAGAATGCGATGTGAAGCGGTTTACCGGAATTTCGGTACACTTGGAGAGCTTTAAAATCGTATTATGGTATAGGTGCAGATGTGGCATGCTAGGCTCATCATTTTTGAATTAATAATGTTTGCGAAACTTCATAAAAATGATTATGCTATTAAGTACTAAGAATGCTTAGAGTACAGTATTGAGAACATCTGAAAAATATCTGAGTAATTGGGTTGAAATTTTTACTACATATATACATAGTTTCGTGGTTCTAATTCGAATACTTTTAAAGTTTACAAGCTTAGACTCTATATATTACAAAGGGTATTTTATCTCTCTCGATGACAATATTAACAACTACAAAACTGAGAGTTTATATTAGTGAATTTAACGCTTCCTCTGAACTACCTACAAACCTGAGCAATAGCAAGAAAAATTTGAAATAATAGAAACAATTATATTTCTGTTTGAAAAGGTCATTTAAATCGCAGTTAGAGCGATAAGTGAGAAAATAAAATCTCTTTCCACTCTTTGATTACCAATTACTCTAGTTATTGTGGTAAAATAAAGGCTTTTTTTGGTAGTGTCCGGTTAAGGTAACTGTAATGAATTATGTACCTCAACAGCATTCTTTAAACATATTGAGAGAATGTCGTGTCTTATTTCTTAAAAAACAAAAAGAAATACATACATATTAATTAGCAATCATTTCATTTTCATAGTTCAAACAATTTTCTACCAATATTTGCTAAAACTTATTTCACAATCAGAATTTTTTCTCTCATTACATAAGTATGTTACGTCAAAGATAACCACCAAAGGTAATGCGGTGCATATCTCGAAATAATTGACTTTTACTGAACTTGCTATTCAGTCAGCCCAATATTTACTCTGAGTTTTTAAACTATTACCTTATCGACAGAAAGTAATGAGTCGGATCCAACATTTCTTTTTTGAAGGTGATATTTAGTTCCAAATTTCTTACCTCACTTCTAGGAAAGAATACGTATGTTCGTTACGATAAATTTTTCGGTTCTAAAAATTATGAGCAGTACTTAGCAAAGAAAGGCGTTGCTTGTGCCCATTTAATTTTTTTTTTTAACTAAAATCCAAATCCAGATAGTATACACTGTTTTACCAAGTATTTTGTTTTCCCCCACTCAATTTCAGGAGTATAACAGGTGATACGCAATTACACATATTTCTGAGTTGATTAATTTCATTCTAATAGCTTTTTGAAAATACCTATTTTTTATTTATTTGTATACAACGTAGGTTGAATTAGCATTGGTGACAGTGGAAAAATTCGTACTTTTTGGCCTAATATTTAAAAACACGACGCACCGTTCGAGCAAGCTCTAGAACAGTTTATTTACAAGTATATAGCACTTCAGCTATATTATTCCAGATTCTTTTCTTCTTGATTGATATCTTGCATCTTCTTTCGAATATCATAATAGAAAATATCTGCAAACGAGCGAGATTACAGCCTTCATTCATTATACGATATCATAGTTCAATACTTGCTTGCTCTAATGACGAATATTTTTCAATGTTAGTGACAATAAGAAGTAACTTACCTTACGGCAACTTTTCATAGGTGGAAATTTCTTAGCTACGGGAATATGGTTTTTTAAAGTAAAATATAAGCGTAGCCACACAGTTTATAGAGAGCGCACTAACATATTTTAGGTGGAATCTATTTAAAACTAAAATAATTAAATATTTGTTTTTGCTTATTCAGTGTAAAATTCAGATAATTTAGACAAAAACTTTAGAAAGTTGCCACATTTTTCATAAAATTAAATTCAAAAAAAGTATAAGATAAATAAATACTAGAATATGGGTATCAAAATGAAAAGGTTCAAGAAAGTTTACTGTTTAAATTATACTTGAGATGAGTTGCCACCTGTTTTTTAACGTTGGTTCAATAAATTTGAAAAAATAAAATAAAATAAAAATTATTCAATATGGGCATGAATTTAGAGAGGTGTAAGAGGCTAAAAGCAAATATTTTTCTAAATGGTTGGCAGATTTAAAAAAAATTAAGAACACTTTAAATACAATAGATATATTAATATATTGATATCAAAGGAAAGGTATTATTAATCTATTATATTTTTCCTACATGGTCTCTTGAGCATAGATACTTTTGCTACAAATGTTTATAAGTTCAAATGTCTCGGCATACGCTAGCATAGCTATCATTGCACATACACACGCATACTTACATATTTGCACTTTACAATTGCCATGACGTTCAGCTGTCGTAACTACAGTTGATAGCCTTATACTTTCAAAATATTTCATTCGCTACTATTTACATAGATATGTACAAGTATGTATGTGTGTGTTTGTGTATTTGCATTTCGCAAGCAATTGTCGAGCGTGTCGATTTTTACTGCTCAGTGCCACTTTACGCGTCTACAAGTAGTAGCTGGTGCTTCAACAACAACTTACCTTGGCACTTCTTGGCGAAGCGCGCTCTGACAGCCCTATCAGTTAACACCTTTCACATTTGCTGCTACCATCAGCGCATTATGCCACATTCACTTTTCAGCGCCTTTTTTCTTATTATTTTTTTTTGTTATATTTCTTAGTTATTTGGTGCTATTTTGTGGCGCCAATAGAATTTGCATGAATTCACAGGCGCATATGTTTACATATATATTTGTATGTGTGTGTACATACATTGAAGATTGTTGTGAATGTTGCGTCTGATTATTGTCACATTGTCATTATTTTCTTTGGCTGGAAATTGCGAATTTTCGCTTAGTTTTATTTCGTTTGTTGTTGTATTTGTTGTCAAAACGACAGGCAAACAAATTTTGTTGATTTTTATTGTAAATTTCTTTGTTGTTTATTTTTGTTGACTTTTTATTTTATATCACAAGCAAATAAGCCACATTTGAAATTGGCAGTAAAAGAATTGCTGTCATCATGAGCCCGGCGATATCTGCACGTAGAATCTCACCTACCACCAACCTACATGGGTTAAAGCAACAA
This sequence comes from Bactrocera oleae, assembly GCF_042242935.1. Classification (NCBI taxonomy): domain Eukaryota; kingdom Metazoa; phylum Arthropoda; class Insecta; order Diptera; family Tephritidae; genus Bactrocera; species Bactrocera oleae. The sequence continues at coordinate 58,285,051 of NC_091540.1, read as the reverse complement.
TTTCAATCAATATATTATGAAAAGCATTTATGGTTGAACAAATAATATATACATGCATACATACACACATACATATATGTCCAAACAAAGTCTAGTAAATAGAAATCGATTATTATTTCAATAATTGGCTTTAATAACCTATTTCTGGCGGTGTATAAGTGCGTTCGGGCTACGCTCTAAAACGTTATAAAGATAATATTTCATACTAATAAAACTTTTCACACTACAAATATGGAAGGCCAGTTGTCAAAAATATCGATAAAATAATGAAAATCGTCCAAACTGACCGTTATACGATCACTGTTTTGATTATCCAGAAACTAAATATTGCACAAAATCCCGTTTGGAACCATTTGAACATGGCTCAATATATATATATAGAAGCTGAATATTTGGATGGCACACCTCTCAAGGCAAGAAACCTCATGGACCAAACTTTTATCTGCGGGTGGTTACTGGTGATACAACTTGGCTACTTACGACAACGTCCAGCGAAAACCTTCGTGGTCGTATCACGGTGAGCTGGTGCAAACGGTGGCCAAGCCAGAATTGACGATCAGGAAGAGTTTGCTATGTGTTTGATGGGCTATGTGTATGATGGCAAGGAATCACAATCAATACTATGAGATAACTCTTCATTTGGTAAATTTAATGTCAAAAATTTGTGGATCTGAAGGAAGCAATCGCCAGGAAGCGAGGAATTGTGTTCCATCAGAACAACGCCAGGCCTCACACAATGATAGTGGTTTGCCGGAAACTTGGTAAGGAGATTGTTATGAATCCATCTTATAGCCCAGACCTGGCGCCAAGTATTTGTTATCTATTCCTATATATATGGCGAATGAGTTTGCTGGTGGAAAATTGGCCACAAGAGAAGCTCGTGAAGTAGTAAGACCTAAGGTTCAAAAGAACGCGATCTTACTTGAAATTCAGTAGCGACAATAAAGATTTAATCGACGAGGGTAAGACTTATTTTGAAGCAAATATTAGGTGTAATAAAAAGAAATCCATTATTTTTCCAATAGATAGCGGTATTTATCTGTATCTGGAGTTGGAAAGATAACATTTAGTGTACTAAAAAAGCTTTTCTGACAGTTTTGTGATTGGTTGATTTAGTTTTGTTTGAGTGCGCGTCAAAGATCCACACTAGCAAAGAGAAAATAACCAAGCATCGATTACGATTGTCCAGGTGCTAAACATTGCACCAAAAACCGTTTGGAACCATTTGAATAAGGCTAGATACGAAAAGTAATCATTAAAAATATAAATTAAATTTTATGCAAAAATAATGGATTTCTTTTTACTAAACCTAATATATTCCGAAAATAGTAAATACTTGCCTACTTGTTTTTATAATAAATAAACGGCCAAAGTTAGAGTTTTTTAGCGGGAGCAGACATCCTGCAGTAAACCGAGTTAAGGAGATGATAATGAACCCCTTTTATAAAAATATAATAATTAGACCTGTCCAATTTAACTTGCCCCCTCTCTAATGCAATTTCCTCCGTGGGCATAGGAAATAATTTAAACGCTTCAATATCAAGGCATTAGGTCTTATCAAATCGTTATTTTATGGGCAAGTTAACAATAGTTAACTAAGTCAGTCTCTTGAACTGCCAAAATTGCAACCTATGCAGTTTGGATTTCTGTCGACAACACCGTCGCTACCGAATAAAGGAACAATAAAAGTTTAAAGATAATAAAAGTATAACTGGCACACCTGATGTGATCAGCTAAAAAATTATCTATTTTTGTTATTTTTGGAATTATTCGACTGTAAATTTATGCTCTGCGAGTGAGTTTTTCATATTTAGAAAACAAAAATCTAGAAATCATCATCGAAGGTCATGACACACTTATTAGGATTGCGCCTTTATACCTTCAATCACTTCTGTGAAGTTGCCCCATAGTTGCACATATTGTCGCGCCAACAGCTCTCTTATGTTCAATATTTCATGCATGATATAAAATACGTACTATCTCAGCTATCTCGGTAACCCCAGTTTTTGTAGGTGCTAATACAAGATTGTAGACTTTTGTCAGGTTTTTTAAGTTGAAACTTTTTAAACCTTGTATCGCTTTCGCCAACGAGGGAAAATAGTCACCATATACAGTATTCAAGAGTTTTTTATTTTCAGAAAAATTGCTCCATTCGGAAAAGTAGATTCGAATCATTTACCGAATTTATTCTTTTTTTCTATTGAATAAGAATCGCAGAGATGCCAGCCAACCCACGACTCTGAGCAGTCACGACTTTTAGCAGTCATCGCCTATGAGAATGTTAATATTATACTACACCTTAGTAAATTTCTGCTTAGATAGTAGCACCAGCACATTATCGGGTCGTATTCGTACTTACAGCTCTCTGAAATATTAATTTATTTTCTGAATAATTAATTTGAGCAATAATGTGTTAGAAAAAACCAAATTGCTTGCATTGGTTTAGAATGCGCTCAATTAGTTATCATATTTCATCTGAAAAGAATTTCAGTGATTAAATATTTGGTAATATGAACTTGAGAAAACCTGTTACATAAAATGCAAGGAGGTTATGTTGAAAAATGAATGCTAGAAAAAAATTTAAAGTAAATTGCGCTAAAAAGCTTGTTTAAAGTTGCTGCCTTTTTAAACAATTTTAAAAGAAAGTTTTGGTTTTGAAAAAATTGCCTAAGATGGGAAAAAATAATATATTTACTAGATCTAACTTTTTGGGAAAATTGCGTATGCTTCATTTAGGCGTTATTTAACCAAAAGTATTGTATAATAATTAGATTTAAAAGTTAACAATACGTCGAAGAATTTGTTTGAAGCTCTTCCCTAAAAAGTTACTCATTTCAAAAGCATTTGGTATGCAAATCAGGTATTCATTCTTAAATTCCATTGACCCTTCTTACTCACACGCACACCTCTACATACATACATATATGCATCTATATAGCAAATTATTATATCCTGGCGAAATTCAAATATTTCATAAATTAAAATGTTCACGTTTCACGCGAGGAATTTTTGCGTTTGATGGAAAACTCCACAAATAAACTGGGCAACAAAAAAAAATTGCTTGAATGCGAAATAAAAAGTGGCAATGAATAAAACACCGAAAAGCACACAGAAATAATACACAAGCGTTGTAAATGTATGCACGCATATATGTGTGTAGCAAATGTGTGTGTGCATGTGGCTGTGTGATGAGCTTGTATCGCATATTGTTCTAAAGCTCATAAAAGGAAGTAAAGACACACTCTTTTTGACATGTGTTATCATATACACACTAATATTTTGATATCTATATATGTGAAAAAACAATTATATATGTACAAATATATTTATATCTATATTGAAGTATTTATGCATGACATATATATATATATATATATATATATATATATATATACATATATGTATGTGATTGTGTGTGTGTGTGTGTGTTCGTCAAGCTATGCTCATAATTTTAGCATAAATACTACACAGGGTGGTTCATATTGTATTTACTTAACAATATTATTTATAATACCCTCGCAATATTATGCATAGAATACTACAGTTTTTCACCGAAAGGCTCCGGCTAAAATCATAATTTAGCCTAGTAGCTTACTAAGCAGATGAATTCTAAGAGGTTTTAAAAGTGTCGAAACTAGTAGACATCCTCTAATCGTTTTAATGTGTAGCTAAAAAGCATTAAAGGCAATTAAACAGGACTTAGAGAGCACTTTGTTTATAGCTACCTCATAAAACAGTAGACAAAAACGAAATACGGCTAATGACTAGTTCCTCTCCCAGTAAAATACCAGCCCCTACCAAAAAGGTTTTTTAGCTCACAATTGGTCGTTCAATTATTGACAAAAGTAAAATAAAATCAGTTCAAATTGAATCACTAGCATGTGACAAACGTAATTCTATTTACAGTATCATAGTTATAACGATCCGATTTTGGTCAAATATGCACCGTTTTTTCCGATAACTTATTGCCACTCTTCTAGAAATCCTCGAATGCATTGGTAAAAAACTAAGACAGTCAAATGTCACATAAATCTTCTTTTGAGAGGAATTTTTCACCAGTGAAATCATTATCCTGATGGAACGCAATCCTTCTCCTGTTATCTATAACTAACCGCTTCTGGGCGATTGCTTCCTTCAGACCGTTCAATTAAAAACCGTACAGATCCGCATAAAGAGTTTAGCCGTAGCGGAGCAGCTCATGCTAGATGTTTTCCTGCCAATTCCACCTAACACATAGCAAAACCTTCCTGACTATCAGTATTGACTTAGCCACCATTTGCGCCGGCTCACCGCAATTCGACTTTGACAGTTTTCGCTTGACGTTGTCGTTTTTCATCAGCAGCAACTATCTGCTTCAGAAATGGATCGATTTTGTTGCAATTTATAGTTGAAAATTCGGTTCATGAAGTTTTTTTGTGTTAACTCCTGGGCCACTCAAACATTGAGATTCTCTTATTTTATATTTTTAACCGCGTTTTCGATTTTATCAAATATAAGCTGTAAAATGAGGCGTATTTTCTCTTTCTTGTAGCCGATCGCAGTTATATAGTGCTAGAAACCTGATACTAAAGCCATCTATTGGAAGAATTTATGTATATTGAGACAGGCATATTTTTTTAAGCTTTTTGTGGTTTCACTGCCAAATACTATCAAAATCAATCATTACGTGCTCTTATCATGGAGAGAACACAAAGTTTAAAATTAACCTTAAACGAGCGAAATATTTTCTGAGCCTGGAACAGAAGCAAACAACGAAATCTTGCGAAACTTGGTCAATCGGAAGCGCTACTACGAAATCACTCGAACCGAGTGTGTGACGATATTATTAATATTTTTTAATTTTTTTTATGAATATTTCTGATCAGTTTGGGCCATAAGTGGTAATGTACATTATGGTGGGTCCAAAAACAAATTTATTTTTTTCGCTTCGTACTCTAAAAAATTGGTTGATAGACATCTCTAATAAAGGCTCTTCAAGTATAAGCTCTTTAACATATTGTCACGGGAAGGTCCTCCACCTAACGATTTTCCATTTTTTTCTTACTATCAAATAGAAAAATTCATATTTCGCTTCTAAAGCTTCGTTTCACGAATTTTACAAAACGATCAATTACGGTTATAGTTAAATGTTCTACAAAAATTTTCTCTATATACCCGCCCTATTGTACATAGTTAAAATTCCCTTAACTACTTTTACTATTGCCGGAAAACCCTAGCGAATCATTTCTAATCTAATGCTATTGCGAATCCTTTGAACTTATTATATTTCTTTTAATAGACAACTCGTTCCTTAAAACACAAATTAGATCCATATCTACTCCAATTCTTACAAAAAATTATTCTCCGAACTCTAGATGAGATATAAGGCCAAAGAAATGTTTATGGTAAGATCGAACAGTTTTCTACCAAAATTTAATAATAACAGTTCTAACATCGCCTGAACCCTTAATACTTAATACTGAGGTTAAAGATTTCTGACCCTCCCTATGAACCACCCTCTACCAACATACTTACATAAACATTGCCACATAACAAACAAATCCCAGCCTTTCGTTCCCAAAATAAACGAAACAACAACTGCGCATGTCAGCGGATTTGCTGAAAACAGCAAGAATTATAAAAATATTACAAATATTCGTACCCAAACAGGCGAAAAATGCAAAACAAACCAAAATATTCTACACCACAAAAATCCTCACGAAATGGTGGAATAAATTAACGACAAAGGCAAAACGGGTAAAGATTAGCATAGTGCGGAATTAAAATACACAAGAGACACGTTTGTGTGTGTGTGTGGGTGTACATGTGCCACCGGGTTGCATCGATAACTTTTACATCCGCGTCTACAGTGGGCGCAAAAAGAGCACGGACCACGGTGCTGGAGGAAGACTTCAAAGCATTCTAATCGCTGTAATGTAGCCGCTTTCGCTGGCGGCTTGAATTTGTAACTAACTACCAGCCACAACTGCCACTTATTTAATTCACTTCAATGGAGAAACGTAGAAAAAACAACAAAAACAATAAATATAGTCCACAAAATATTTACACACTCGAAGTGAAATTTATTCAAAAATTCCAAGCCAAAATTGAGGTCTAAAAGTGAAGGAATGGAAGGAGTAGAGAATTTCGAGCAACAAAAACATAACACAACAACACAAACAGGAAATTACAATAACAAAAAATTAACAAACAACAAAAAAACAGAAAAGAAGAAAACAAAAAAAATTAAAACAATAAAAACAAAGGAGCAGAACACAACAAAATAAAATACAACAACAACAGCAATAATAATAATAAAAACAAATAACAGAAAACAACAATAAAAACCGGCAAAGGCAGAAAACAAAAAACAATATAAAAAGCAGAATTCAACAAAAAAACAACAACAAACGAATTCATGTTGCCACTCTAAGCACAACATCAACAGCAATAACAAGCAGTACAACAACAATAACAAGCAGTACAACAATAATAACAAAAGCCAGCAAAGGCAAAAACAAACATGAAAAAATATAAAAGCAACAACAACAAAACTAGCAAACGGAAAAAAACAACAACACACGTACCCATGTTGCCACTTCAAACATAACTTCAACAGCAATAACAACCAGTACAACAACAACAACATGTTAGATGTCTACAATAACACAGCAACTTAAGCCACTAAAAACTGTGAACAACAGCCGAGCAATTGAAATTGGAAAAAGGAGAAAGAAGAAGAAAATATTGAAAATTGAAACCAAAATAAATAAACTGAATTCGAACAGCGCGGCACACAAATCGACAACCAGACCGCCAACCGGACAGCCAGGCCGCTGCTGTATCAGGCAACCCACATGCCTAGCGCCTCACCGCTGTTTGTGTGTGTGGCTGTGGTAGACTGGTGCGCCGTGCCGTGCGGTGTGTCTGCAAAGTCCAGTCACCGATTCGTTGGACTTGGCTGCCGGTCGACCTGTCTGCCTGCCTGCCTATCGCTTTGACAGCCTAACAACCGTGCTTGTTATTGTTGTTGTTTGTGTGTACTATATGAGCATTCTACTCCTTGGCAGACCTGTCCGCGACTGTTTACCGCAGTGGCATAACAAACACAGGCGTTATAACGAACATAAATACATCCATACTCATGTGTTTGGTTGTTTTTGTGAGAACACAACAGGCTGCAAGCGAAGCGCTGGAAAGGTATGCACTCACTCAACTCAGCGGAGCAAAAGCAACTTCAATGGAGCAGTAAAATACTATGACGGTCATGCTGATTGCATGGACTGCCGTCGCTTGCACATATGTATGAGTTGAAAAAAACAATAACAATAAAGCCGCACTGTCAATAATGTTTAACAACTTCAGTCATGAATGCCAGGCAGCGAAGTGTGTTCTTATGCTTTTATATAACACAATTCTGTGTATGCACATACATACAAATACATATTTATACCCTGAACAGGGTATATTAAGTTTGCCACGAAGATTGTAACACACAAAAGGAAATGCCGTTAACTTTCTAAAATTTATATATAAATGATCAGCATGAAGAGCTGAGCTGATTTAGCCATGTCCGTCTGTCCGTCTGTATATACGCGAACTGGTCCCACAGTTTTTTAGCTAAGAATCTGAAATTTTGCACCTGTCTTTTTCTCACTAAGAAGCTGTTCATTTGCCGGAACGGCCGATATCGGACCACTATAGCATATAGCTGCCATATTAACTGAACCATCGGAGTAAAGTGTTTGCATGGAAAATTATTTCATTTGACGAAGTATATTCACGACATTAAATTGAAATCAAGTTCTTGTAAAGAGCCTTTGTATTTGTGAAGGGTATTATAGCTTCCGTGCAACCGAAGTTAACGTTTTATCTTGTTTTTTTATGCAAATATATGTATGTATAAATTAAAGTCTGTAAAAAATGTTAGTAGTAGTTCCAAATAGATGGAAAGTGATCAACTTTTATTAGTTAACGTTGTTGCGTAAGACAGACCTTGACCGGATATACATAAGGGTTCACTAAGAAAGCATAGAGCTAACTATGGGGGAAGCAAATGGTTTTGATAACAAGCGAGAATCTCAAAAGTTGAAGCTTTATCCCTAAAACAGTTAACTGACTCCGAACAATTCTTGTCTTGGAAAAGTAACAGTGAAAAGTGTCAGTAGGAAAGTTGCAATGCTAAAATGGATACAGATAGAACTGGAGTACTTCAGTTCACCTTTCTTCTTAAATATTTTCCCACTCCTTAAGCCTCCCTAACTGCCGACGAAACCATTAGATATATGGTGTCAAATTTTTAGTGATGATTACTCTTGCTGTAATAGTTTTTTCTTTCCATAAGTTTATCAATGATCTAAAAGCATTTGAATTGGTGGGCTTTTTGGTACGATATCTAGTATTTATCAAAAAATGTTGAAAGTTGAATAAGATCTTTAGTTGATAACTCCGTTGTCGTAAACATAACTGTTAAATTTAATTGTTAAGAATTATATTTATTTACTATTAGCATCAAGCGGCAACAGGTTTTAAGCTGTTTGAGCAGCGGTTCGCTATTTGTAAAGAGAAAGATGACACGCTAAGATACCATGGATTACCTACCGTCTAATTTTTGATAAGATTTTTTTTAAACACAAGTAGAGCTGATACTCGAACTTGACAATATTAAGTTAGATAGTGCAATCAGGCTATCCGGATTACAAATCTCATCTTTGGTAGGATTTCTAAGAAGCAACGGCCAATTTCAGGTCATAGTTTCACAATTGGAGACAACCTTGGGTTATATATACATTGTAGGTTGCAATTTATATTTCGGGATTTGACAACCTTATTATTGCAATATTGTAACTCACAACTTTATCGTAAAGTTTGACATTTTTGATGTTATACATACACAGAACGTCTTGACATACAAGTATATATGATCTTTGTGTTGTTGACAGTAACTTAAAATATTCATCTCAACCAAGAAATGGAATTTAATCACGAACATTTTTGCACCATTATTTTTTGCAACTTTCGATGTGGATTAACTCAGCAACAGTGCATCGATGAACTTAATTCAATTTTTGACAATGAAACTCCATTAAAAACCAGAGGTATGGTGAAATCAATGGAGGTCGTTGATTACTCCAAGACGAATTTCGTGAAAGTCGTCCAAAATTAATTGCTGTTCCGGAAACTATTGATCTATGCGCAGAGAACGTCATGTGACCTATCGTGAGATATAGGCATTAATGGGACCGAGATACATTCAGTATTGCATGAACATTTAAGTGAAAAAAAAAATTTGTTCACCTTAAGTTCCACACAATTTGTTAATCGCTCAAAAAAAGGCTCTTGTCGATTGGTCGAGAGAAATGTTAAAAAAAATACGACAGCGGTGCTTCGAAACACGCCTATGACATCGTGACAGAGGATGACTCGTGGATTTACCCGAAAGTAAACCAGATGAGCCGAATCCAACAAAATTGTTCCCGCACGAAGTACTGCTAAGCAAATGTTTGCCTGTATTTTTGGAAAAACTGGACATGTCGTAACCAAACCAATAAAACAGCTCAGAACAATAAATTCTGAGTAGTACACAACTATTTGTTTGCCAGTTGTATTTCAAGAAGTCAGGAAAACCAACCGCCGAAGACCGATCACTCTTCATCACGACAATGCGAGCTCTCACACATCGATCGATAGGAAGCGTACAAAAACTCTCTATAAATTTCCGAAGGCAGTGAAACATTTTTAAATTGTTTTCGTGTTTTCTCAAGTGGAGTAGAAATATGTCAAGTCTTTAGAATAGAAATTTGGCCAGTAGTAGAAACTTCGAAGAATTCTTTATAGTAACACATAGTTAAAAATATGGGCTTCAGAGTCGCTGTGGGGTTTGCACTTGTAATTTGCTGCTGGGTTGAAGCATATGCATTACATAAATTTCCTGAACAACTTCGAAAAAAGTATGAGTTCTTACTGGCACTCAGTGCAATGTTAGTCTATCAGAACTTCATTATTATCAAAGCACTGAGTAATTAGTACTATTGAAAGTGCATCACGATTCATGAATATGGATATTCACTCACTACATTTTTTTTTAGTGCGAGAAGCATACTACGACCCTTGTGAAAATTTGCTGGAAAGTAATATTTACATAATTCAATTTTCATTTTGATAAAAATATTCCTTCTTTCAATTTAATTTATAAATAATTAAAAACAGTAAAATACCTAAAATATATATTATATAAAGACTTATGAAATGTACATAGAGAATACAATTGATAGAGATAAGGAAGAGGCTTTGCCGGATGTTATAATGATCTAAATTCGTGAGTGATCTAAGTTAATTAATTCAATAAATCAGTGAGCATAAAAAACATAATAATTTTTAAGCATAAATAACTCTAAATATTAACACATATAAATTTAAATTTCTTTTGATCTTGTTCTTGAGAAACTATCATTTTCTGGCTCCAAGCGAAGGTGTACTGCCACTGGCTCTGGTTATATGTTTTTAATGATTTTACGAAAACTTTATTTTTATTTTTGATAAGTTATTAAAAAGTAGGAAATTTTACTCCGTTGGACACTCTTTAAATATGATCTGAAGAGGGTATATTCGTATTACATTTGCCATAAAATTTGTAACACTCAGAATGAAATATCGGAGACATTATACCATAAAATATCAGCGTGACGAGCTAAACCGATTTAGCCATGTCCGTCTGTCGGTTATTTATACGCGAACTAATATCCCAGCTCTTGAGAAATTGGTCTAAAATTTTTCTTATGGCCATTTTTTCACAAGAAACTGCTCATTTGTAGGAATTGCGAGCATCGGACTTATATAGCATTTAGCTGTCATACAAAATGAAGTATTTTTACGGAAAACTTTTTTAATTTGAAAATATATCTTCTCAAACTTTTATAATGAATTATTGCCTAAGGCAACGGTACAATCTACAAATTCGAGATAAAAATACTTTTATACCCTTATATGCTATAAGAAATGCACCTGTGAAGGCTATTATAGCTTCGGTTCAGCCGAAGTAAACGTCTGACAACGAAACCAGCTAATATTTTATCTCCCTTCTAAAAATTTCTATTAGCAAGTAACAAATATTTTACACTCCCAAAGCTAGCCTTGAACAAAAATGCGACAACCAATCGTCGGCAGAACTACTTGTAGATCGTATTAAGAGTAATTGCGATTCGCTATACAGAAAAAGTTGTAATTATTTGTTTATGTGGTGTATTCATTTTACCACACACCATACATATTAAAGTTGCTTTGTGGAACTTCACTTTACATAAAAATTTCATGAATCCATAAAATTTTAATTAAATGCATGGTTTCTTATCAAGATCAACTGAAACACTTTGGGAAGCGGGCAAATGTCGATGATTCAACAGATATGCAAACATATATGTATATGTACAGACTCGTTTAAATTATATTTAATATATATATATACTTGTATATAAATAGATTATGTATGTGAGCAACTATATGTAAGAGTAGATAGTTTTATTAAGGCTATATATCACTAAAGCTTTACCACACACAGTTGTCTTTCGTTTGCCTGTGCTTTCAAGACGTTCAATGACCCCACAAAAAACAACTAAAGTAATCTCAAACATAAATTGCCCTACCTCAAACTATAAAGTGCGCAAACGCATTAACCATTTGTATGTACATATGTACTTATATAGGTATATGCTTTTTTATTATTTATTTATATATGTATATGTATAATGTATATAAAATAAAAGCAAAATTTTAAAGAAGGCATAGAAAGTATAAATTTAAAATTGTTTAATTAAAAGTACTTATATATGTATGTTCGTATTCAGATATTTAAATATGTATATATGTAAGTTCATATGCATATACATGTTTATAACACCTCACCCTCCCTGGCATATTTACAGAAATAAATAGATAAATTGATATCTATTACTAACTAGCTGATTTTGGAAAACACTTTCCAGTTTACCAGTATTTCCTATACACATAAACAAATAAAGTGATAAATATTAGGGTGAGTCAAAAAAAAATTATTATTTCTTTCACTTTATTCTCTAAAAATTGGTTGGTAGACACCTTACAAAAAATGCTCTCAAGGGGTTATATGCTTTTCCAAGTCAGAAAAAACGCGCAGTTTTTGGTGAAGAGGCACTTTCTTTAATAGATAAAATAAATAAAATAATGTGCATTTACAGAATTTAATGTACTTTAAATATCAGCGGCTCATTTTGAAAAATTTGGAATACTCTTGATCCCATAAATAATATCCAGGAGGACCTCCGAAAAATGGTGTCTGGCAGTGAGGAGAATTTTTGAGCTTAAAACTATTTCAGATTCATAAGCCAACAAAAAAAATATACAAACAACAGCTAAATACAGATAGTGATCGAAGGAGTGGTCAAAATTTTGATTTTGGCGTTGTTGGTGAAAAAATTTATTTACACCTCATTGTGGCTTAAAAATCGAAATTATTACGTTTTTAATATGGATTATTACATGAATCATATTGATTTTATTCCATTGTTCAATATCTGACAAATATATCTCAGAAGGTCGTGTGGCAATTTCAAGTCGATCAGTCCAGCCGAGATTGGATTCTTCATTGTTTTTGAAGTAATAAGGACCAATGATTCCCTCTGCCCATAGAGCACACCAAACAGTGACTTTTTGTGGATGCATCGGTCTAAGACTCCACATTGGCTTGTGGATTATCATCACTCCAAACACGTACACGAAAATTTTGTTTATTAACGTGCATTACAATATAAGAGTAGACATATTTTTTGCATATAGTAGATACTGAGATATGATTTTTTCTTTCCAATAATAATAAAAAACAGAAAAAATGTTAACTTCGGTTACACCGAAGCTACAATACCCTTCACAAATACCAAAGGTTCATTACGAGCGCTTGATTCCGATCGTTCAGTTTGTATGCCGACAAACGAGCAGCTTCTTAGTGAGAAAAGGACAGGTGCAAAATTTTAGATAGACGGACAGACAAACGGACATAGCTAAATCGAAACAGCTAGTCATACTGATCATTTTTATATATTGTATATATTATAAGGTCTCCGACGTTTCCTTCTGGGTGTTACAAACTTCGTGACAAACTTAATATATTCCGTTCAGAGTTGAAATAGGAAACTGAAAAGCGAAAGACCTGTCTACAATATATATTAACCGATCACACTTGGAGAGATATTACTTCAAGTTTTTTACTTACCAATTTTTTTGGGTATAAATGAAAACAAATAAAAAAAATTGTATATCCACCCTAATACTTATGTAGCTATATACATTTGTAAATTTACATACATATGTATATAGTTCAATGCAGCGCCACACTTTTTTGCTCTAATTTCAACACTTCAATTGCGGCATAACCAGCTTTGACAAGTTATCACTAACGAGATGTATGTATGTATGTGTATAAAATATGCGTGTGTATGTGTGTGAAAATTGAACATAACACAGTTATTCGATAACTTTAGCGGTACAGTGTGGGTTTTTTAATGGTATTTTGGTATCTCCCACTTTACCAATCATAAATTATATAACACACCCGTTGACAAATAAACACAAAAACAGCAGAAACAAAACAAAAAACCTTCAAAATAAAAAAATACACGCAAATGAATAACAACAACAATAATATTTATTAGAATAATTTGAGAAAATAAACGCTTATCAGTTGAGCATTGGTACTAAAAATAAATGCCACAGTTGATTAATAAAGACACACATACTTGTACATATGTAGATAACGGAGCGCTGTGCTGCGGCAGTGCAGTAAGCAAAACAGAAGCGAAATGCAAACAACATTGAATGTAAACAGAGTCAAAAAATTGTAAGTAAACTGTGTAGTAAGAAAAACACAAAAAATAAAAAAACAAAACTAAACAAACAACGAATTAACCAAAGCGCGTTACAGCAAAAAACATAAAAATTCTGAAAGAAAAAATATTTAAAATCACGACAAAAAAGCCGGCGGCTATCAGCAAATGCGCCATTTGGACGCGCTTATCGCTTGTGGAGGAAAAAGAAGCAGAAGTCGCCAAGGCAACAGTGCAGCGCCACTACTGGAGCGTGAAAGTTGTGAAGAAGTCACTTCTGTGTGCAGCCTGCAGCCGGTCATCCATCTTGGCTATGCAAATACACACAAGCATACATATGTATATGTACATACAAACATACACGCATACATACACATAGATAACCATTTAACAGGCCAGACGATTCCAGGCACTGACACTCAAACACTCGGCGGCCCACCAGTAATAATCCCCGTGGAAACCAGGCATTCAATTTGTAGACGGTAATCAATCATCAAAGAAATTTATGAAAACAAGCAAATATCCTGGAGGATAAGCAAAAGTGTAGACGTGGTTAGAACGATACATACAACAAGAAGAAATGTTAGCTTCGGCTGTTTCGAAGCAAGAATACCCTTCACAAATACAAAAAATTCCATACAAGAACTTGATGTTGATCATTCAGTTTGTATGGCATCTATATGCATGCTATAGCCGTCCGATCTGGACTCAGATATTGAGCAATGCTTTGAGTATTAATTCAAGCCAAATTTTATAAAGATATCTTGTCAGATAAAAAAGTTTTCCATACAAGCACTTGATTCCGATCATTCAGTTTGTATGTCAGCTATATACTATAGTGATCCGATATCGTCAATTCCGACAAATAAGCAGCTTCTTGAAGAAAAAAGAACGTGTGCAAAATATCGGAGCGATATTTCAAAACCTGAACTAGGTCGCGTATATACAGACAGATGGACAGACGAGCATTGCTAAATTAACTCAGCTAATCACGCTGATCATTTAAATATATTTTGTAGGGTCTCTGACGTTTCCTTCTGGGTGTTACAAACTTCGTGGCAAACTTAATATACCCTGTTCAAGGTAAACAAACATATTTTAATACAGCAGAATTAAATGAATGGGAAGCTGAAATGGCTGACAAGTTTTTAACTTCAATTAACTTTGTCATATATATAACGAACGGTATTCATTTATAAACGAGCAGCAAAAAAACACTCGTTTATATAACAGAGTTCAATAAAATTGATAAGAGGGATACCTACAAATGTTTTATTGCAACGTGAAAAAATAAATAAGGGACTACATATAAAATTTCTCAGGTCACGAACAACCAATAAAATTGAGCATTTATTTGACAGCTGTCATACTGCCGGTACTGTTAAATACCTTCAATAAAATTTTAACTCAAATTATTATTATCTTGTCAGTCTTTTTATAAAAATTTACTTACTTTAAATATTATATTCTTCACTGTTAATCTTTAAACCAAGTCCTCGCAAGTCTCCTTCAAAACAAGTCTTTTCTGAAACCAGAAAGCACTTACACATGTGAAATCACATATCTCGACTAAGCGTCTTGAACCCATAACAAACTACTTTAGCCACTTTATATTTTAATCATGTTAGATCTCCTGTATGACTGAAGTTGTAGAATCCAGGTTGTTTTAACTTTGATCTCACAAACGTTGAAGAGCAAAGAAGAAAGTTTCGAGACTACCTGGCGCTTTTCCAAACTTTGAGAGTTGGCATCCAGTAAAATGCTTAACCTAAAAGCGTGGTTGCTAATTGGAAAACTAGCATTTGAGAACTCAGCGCGAGCACAGCCATCCAGTAATACACAGTGTGAAAACATCGGAGCTCCGACCTATTACCATTCTGTTGATATTGAGACAAAGGTGGTTAAGCACCCATACTACTATTCTCAGTAGCTCGATACTATTGATAGTGACGCTAATCTGACGAATCTTAACTAATCTGAAGCCTATGTAACTACGATGATATATTTATGCAAATAATTTTTTGGTGGTACAAGTTCCGGTTGAATTAGTGTCAACGGAAACTAAAGGGTGGCCCTTGTTAATCTCTGGAGGTAGCCGACACTGTATAAAATAGACACTTTTGTGTAACGAACACTTCAAACCTCTTAATTACGGATATTCTAGAAGCTGAAGGAAGTCTGACGCTAACAGATAAAAATTTCGTCTATCCGTATTTGTTTAAGATATTTCTTTGTATAATAATAAGATGCAAAAGGACTAAAATTTAATCAATATTATCTTGTCAAAATTTTTGGAAGAAGAATTTTAGAACCCCTAATATAAAAAAATAAGTAAATATGCCATGAAGCTTCATAGAATCAGAGCGGCTTAAGACTTGCTTTTGAAGACGAATTTTTCAATTAATTTTCGTTTTTACAAGGTTTTCCTCTGTAAATTTTCTCTCATAAAGTAATAAAATTTTCAGTACCAGAATCCTTCGTTAAAAGGTTGAGAAGCTTGAGGAATGATTTTTGGGTCCATGTTTGATATCATGTTTGCTGTATTAAGCCTATCATTTTCTTTTTGTTATTTGGCATAATTTCTACTCTTATCAGTCGTAGTTTGTAGATCTTTTGGTTGATACGATTTTCATTGTTTTCAACAAATTTTGCAAATAAAATATTTATAAGAAATCTATCTTTTATTTATGGAGTTATACTAGTCATCTCAAGCATAAATGTTGATCTATGTGGAAAACTTTGAGAATACTATGAATCACTTTAGTTCTAAAATTCACATCTCTTAACCGAGTAAGACTATATTCTTTGACGAAATTTTTCGCCCATTCCTTATATGCGGTTTTAGGCTATCCGTGAAAATGTGAAGGTACTGAGTCGACTCGAAACGCAGGGAGCACTTTATTTATGAGAAATTTTTTCATTGCAGGAACACCGAGTGGTGATTTTTATTAGCAAATTTTTTTTTTTCATGTTAATCGGAAAGTAGCCACCAAGCACTTTATTCGGTTAAATAACCGAATTCTGTTTGCCTAATGTTCTTTTGCATTCTGTTAACAAAAAACTATCGCTACTAATATTTCATATACAATCTGAATTTTTTTTTCGTGGAAATACCCACCAGCATGAGCGTCTAATAATCAACAACTCATATGAGTATACTTGTACATTTGCAAAATATGTGTAGTATGCTTTCATATACAGTAGTTGCATTAAAGTACTAAGTGCTGATAAGAACCACAACGAATCAGTAAATATAGAGAAATAAAGGATTGTAAAAAGTGGTAAACAATTATATAATGGAAAGTGCGTATTTATAGGCATATTCCCTTTTATTAGTAGAATGAAGCACAAGAATTTAATAAAGTTATGTGGATATGTATGTATATATGTATGTAACTTGGCTTCAAAACTCCACAAGTACCAAAGCGCTGACCCTAAGAAGCTCACATTACCATTTGTCAGTTCATGAGAATGAAGACAATCAAAACACAGAGCAAAGAACCTGTTTAAATTAAAACAAACAAAAAATAAATTATAAAATTCTCAGTACTTGACGGTCACTCAAGGCGTTTTTATGAGCTCAAACTCGTAATGTGAAGTGACTCAGTTATAAAAATGCTTTGAAGAGAGAGTACGACAGAGTATAGTCACTCAACAAAAAATTTGCCTAGTAATCAATCGTCTACACTCATTTCCAAAACACTCAATGCGCCAGCAAGTCTCTACTCACAAAATATACACTCCTCTACCACTTCTAAGTATATCTCATCAGCACACAGCCCACTCACTGATCCACTCAGTTGTTTATGCTCTCTCACTCACTCAATGGTGTCAACAACCAGTCTGGGCGCATTGTCTGGCCAAGTAGTGAGCACATTTGCCTCCATAACCATTGCCCGGCGCTGGAATTATACGCCACTTGAAATTAGTTTGACTTCAACGCGCTTAAACGATTGTAGTGATTCGTAATTAATTCGAGAAATTTTTAAGCATTTTCAGTAAGTGAATTAATTCAAAGAATTTGCGATTTCTTAAATAAAATTTTTAATATAAATAAAAAACAAACAGAGCATTATTTTTCACAAACTCAGACACAGCATCTCTGCACAAAAAGAGTGTTTGCTAATCTGCATGCGCGTATATCCTTTTATGAGAGTGCTTTATATCCTTTTAGGAGAGCGCCTATAGCTGAATACCGTTATAATTGTGAGCTACTGAGCTAGTGAACTATTGAGTAAAAGCGTTTGTGTGGGCGTTGTTAGTTATTCATTCTACAACAACAACATTGTGCTAAATCCTCCTTGAAGCTTGTGTTGAACTGCGTACGTAAGTGCATATAACGGGAATTGTATGGCAAATGCGCGCGCATAGTACTCGCAAAATCTCAAAATATTCGCAGGAGAGTGCAGTGAACGGTTCATTTGCTGACAAAAAGCCAAAAGTGTTCGCAAAAAAAGAAAACAAAAACCAGAATTAAACACGAATAATTTCGAAAGTGACTTCGTCTTACACGTATTTGTATATTCACCACAATTTACATTTGTGCGCCGTTTATTCAACAAATAGGGCCTGAGTCAGCCAGCATCGCCAGCGGCATCCTTCAGTCACGCAGCGTAAAAGCAGCAGCAATAACAAGAACAACAAAGAAATTGATTGCGTGTTGCGCAGTTTTATTTTCGTTCCCATTTATTTATCGCCTACGCTCGCGCACACACACACACAGTAGCAGGTAAGATAAAGAAATCGGCAAAATCCGCTGTGATTATAAGTGGTGTATGAACACACACACACGCATGCAATTCCATTTGATTGAGTCAATAAAATATACATATGTGTGTGTTTAAAAAGGTAGCAAAGCTTATCTGCATATTTTCATATGCTTAATAAAATAATAACAACAAATGCGTAGGTGTCAAATCGATTTTTCTCTTCACCACCCTTCGTTGGCTTCTTAAGTTATCCTTTCATATAAATTTTAAATTGGTTTCGTTTGAATATGTTTGTCAACTAAAAGCGAAGAGAAATATTTTTCGACGTTTTATGTCGAATAAAAGTTAGAGCCGAACTTTCCTGTTACCGCATAAGTGCATCTTGAAGCAAGGTTTGACTGAATCAGTATAGTTGAAATTAATTTTAAATACTCAATGACCACAAAAAAAACCCGAATGCTGGTGCTTACTGCATCCAGGGAGTTTATTTAATCTTAGGAACTCTCGAAATATCAAAAAAAAGTCTCTTTTAACAAAAGTTTCTACTCACAACAGTTGGAAATGTATCGCAATACCGGCCCAGCAAATTTCACATAAAGTCTTTTTTATATCCTGAACAGGGACAGGGGAATATTAAGTTTACCATGAGCTTTGTAACACCCAGAAAAACGTCGGAGACCCTACAAAATATAAAAATATATATGTATATAAATATAAACAATCAACATCATGAGCTGAGTTGATTTAGCAATGTCGGTCTGTCTGTCTGTCCGTCTGTATACACGCGAACTAGTCGCTCGGTTTTCGAGATCGCAATCTGAAATTTTGCATACGTTGGAACTGCCGATATCGGTCCACTAAAAGATGTAGCTGCTGTACAAACTGAACGATCAAAATCAAGTCCTTGTATGGAAAACTTCTTTATTTTACAAGATATCTTCACTAAATTTGGCAGAGATTATTTTCCCATGTTATGATCTCCGAACAAATTCTTTAGATCGGTCCACTAATGCATATAGCTGCCATTCGAAGTGGCCAACTCTAAATAAAGGTATTTTTATAGCCTATAATATATATTATATAATATAAGTAATGTATTAGTGAAGTGTATTATAGCTTCGGTGCAGCCGTAATTTGCATCGCTCTGTAATTATTATTTAATTTTAATTAGAAATCTAGAGTACTTGTCTCCGATTTGCAAACCTTAGCTGGTGACGAATCGTACAATCAACTTTATATGATCTTAGTAATGAGCCCACTTTTTTATCACGAAAAATTTGAGTCACTCTTGAGCACTCCCGTTTCTAATTTGGTTTCCATAACCAGCGGAAAATTTATTCAGTCCAAAATTCGTCGCCAGCAGGCTTCTCTTAATCCAAATACATGATTCTACATAAAAAGGTCCGGACAACTTTCCAGAACAGTGCCTACAACGTGCTATCCTGTATATACATCCTGTGGATTTGATGAAGTCATCAGCTTAACCAAACTTACAAAGATACACAGTTATTTTCTTACGTTAGAGATTCTAAACTATATAATACTAAACTGCTTTTAACCGACGGTTCGAAACAGAATTATTTTAGATCTTAGAGTACCCTTGCTCTATATATGGAAAAATTTAGCAATAATAATTTCAAACGACCAAGAAAACGCTGCATAATTTGCCGAAACTCAGTGAATCTAAAGTCGTTAATATAAAAACAGAACTGAGGGCCTCATAGACCAATACTTACTGCTCGATAGTCGAAATGTCAGAAGAAATCTATGGAATGAAAAAAGTATTTAGCCTCTATGTATGCTCTGCTTGGGATACCAGAGAATGGGATGCTTGATTTATCGTCAGGAAGAACCTCTATATCACTCGTTGAGGTGGTTCAATGCACATTTGACTATAAGTAATTTCATTCGCGGAAGTTTGATAAACAATTATGGATTTTCATGGAAAGGATTGTTATTGTAGCCTTCAGATATCTGAGCTATGCAAAAGCAATGCTTGAAAAATATATTTTTGTGTGTGTGAGATTGATTGCAACTCGAGCTGCAAAAACACATAACATTTAATGTTGTTGCCACCAGATAGTTCAAATTGCATTAAAAGGAAGTGATAGCAAAAATAATTATATAGATATGAATGTGGGTGTATAGACATACATATATGTAAATATGTATATGTATGCATGTAGGTTTGTGTGTATGCAGTAAGTGCTTATTTTATGAATAGATAAATGCAGCAAATGTTATAAATACAAGTTAATGCATTGTAAACTCATTACACATTTGTACATACAGTGATAAATGTTTACATATGTGTGTATGTATGTATGTATGGCTTGGTAATGCATAAAAATAGTTCCTATATTGCAGCATTTAAAGATAGTCGTAATTTCCGTGATATGCTGTCATTATGTGTGAACTATAATAATAACCAAATGACAGTGCTCACACATACAAATGTATTATATATATAAAAATACAGACATACACCCAAAGAAACAAGAAAAAATGTTAACTTCGGTTGCAGCGTAGCTATAATACCCTTCACAAATAAAACGTTTTCAATCAAGAACTTGATTTTGATCGGTGAGTTTGTATAGCAACTATATGCTATAGTGGTTCGATCTGAATAATTCGTGTATAAATGATCTGAAGATATCTCGTCATATAAAAAAGTTTTCCATACAAGAACTTGATTTTGATCGATCAGTTTGTATAGCAGGTATTTCATATAGTGGTCCGCTCTGAAATTTTTTTTTTGGCAGCTATATCATATAGTGATCCGATATCACTGGTTCCGACAAATGAGCAGTTTTTTGGCAGAAAATTACTTGAACACAATTCCAGATCAATAACTCAAAAACTGAGGAACTAGGTTTGGTATATACAGGCAGATAGACGGTCTCGGCTAAATCGACTGAGCTCGGCACGCTGATCATCTTTATATGATATCCGATGTTTCCTTTAGGGTATTAACAAACATTTTCGCAAACTTAATATGCCTCGTTCATGGTATAAACATATAGAAATTTCAGTGCATAGACTACATTTATAATGAACAAACAATGCAACAACAGAAACATAATAAACTGTAGGAAAATCCTGGAAACAATGCAATTTGACAAGCGACAATAAAAGCCAATAATGCTCTTGCATACCCTTCATTCATATGCGACTGCATAAGTACTTATGTATGTAGTGCATATGTATATCTAAGTGAGATTGTGTGTGCTTTATAAAAGCTGAAAATTGTGGGCGAGCAATTGGTGATACTGCTGACACCGACAATGACACTGCCAATCAAATGTGAAACGAAGTTACTATTGCTAAGTAGGAACACACATATATCGTATCCGTAGAGATTATCGCATTGATAATGCACGTATATGTATGTGTATGTGTATGTGTGTATGAAAGTAGTCTCCGATTGCATTTAATTCACAATCAGCAGTCACTATGCGCTGTGAATGTGTGAGTTTATTGGCCGCCATTGTAAGTCAGCGCTGATTGACAGTCACAATTCTACAGACACACACATACATATAAAACTCACAAAACTATATCATGTAAAGTGTAAATTACGACTTTGTATAGTGTTTAATAGAAAATATGACAGCTCTTGAATGTGAAGGTGTTTACATAATCGGGATAAACTGGAAACAATATTTGATTCAAAAGGCTTACACTCCATAGTTTAGCAATATTCTCGATGTCCCGAAAAATGGGTCAAAAATTTTTTTATACACTGAACAGGGTATAACATATTTACTAGATTTAATTTGCACGATAAATCCAAGTTTGCTACTAAAAAATCTCAAAGAATAATACATATATTAAGCCTATGATTTTTTTTTCGACCATCAGTAGAACTTTACTTCACGGTAAAGCTGATTTTTGCACCTTTCCCTGGTAAATAGGCTCACTACAACTGCACTACAACATATATTAATTCCAGTCTTGAAGTTTCGTCTTATTAGAATCGATATTTGACAATGTTCCAATCTTCCTTCAACCGTAGTGTTCCAAAGAATACCACATACTTCTAATCCTTATACAACTTTTTTCATTACTGAATATGAATGAAAAAGGTTTTCAAAAAGAGTTATGCAACATTTATATTTATGAGTCTTTATGTTGCAAAACTTTTTCATAACTTTCTTCAAAAATCATAATATTTTTCTGCACAATTAATTTCTCATCAATGAAATATACCTTTTCTGCTCAAAAAGTTGATTTTGATACATTAAAGGTTGTGTGAAGTATTTAATAAACAAATTGGTAAAAAAAATGTGTAATAAACATATCAAAACTCGTTTAACGGCTGCTGTCTGCCGAATTCCCGCAATTAGTTTGAGAGATATGAGCGTATTTGTAAAAAAATTTAAACTTAATGTAATTGGCTCCCAAACCTTTAACGGATTTCGCATTTCGGTGAGGAAAATTTCTCCGAAAGGGCTCCACCCATCGACTTCAAATTTTTGCATGATCTTCGAAGAAATTTTGTCAAAAATCAAAACTTTATATAGTCTTTCGATCATCACCTGTACTCATCTGTAGTAATAATAAAACTTTTTGGTTTTTGGATTTGAGATAATTTAAGCAGAAAAATCTTTCTCACCGCCAAAAACCTTTTTTCGTAGATTCTTCTGGAAATCGGTTCAAAAAATTTTCAAAATGCGTTACCGATTATCAAAGTAACTTAAATTCTTTAAATGTACATTTTTTATTAATTTTTTAAATAAAATATCATAAATAGTCTAAAGTCTAAGCCCTCAGAGTTCAAAACCACATTGGTAAAATTATATACATTGTTTTTTATTTTGAATGAATTAAGTTTCCTATAATATAAACATTATTTTTTTTTTTTGAATGAATTAGTTTTACTATCATCTGCTGCTTCTGATACAATCGCGTAAGTTGACTAATCAAATCAAACAAATTTTCTTGCAATATTTAAGCACTCCCTAGTATAACTGAGTGATCCAAATTTTTTCCAATGAATTGGTCGTGTAATATTTCTTTCATTGACATAAATATCTGTCACTGTGGGTTAAAAACTTTTTGAACCTAAACTCATTGAAAATATAGAGAAATGTGCAAAAAAAAGTTTACATTCTTACAAAATGAAAACTCAAGCACAAATGGTTGTTTAACATAAATAAGTACAGCGCAGTTGTTGAAAACGTTTGTACTTCTCAACTGACTTATGACTTCTGAAAATCGTAGCAAGCCAATTTTTTTTGGGAATTAGGTGTATCGAGGCAATTAGGTGCCTCCACGCCATAAAATTTATAATTAGCACTTATGACATCTTGGTTGAAGTTGCAAGCTTTAGTTTATGCAACATACATGTGCTGTTATTGCATAATTTAGCCATTAGCTTAATTATTTTACGCAAATTAAACGCTTGTTAAATATATATTATATAATATAAAAAAGCCAAATTATGTCGCCTAACATAGCTTCCAGCTATTTGATTAAGTAAGCAAGTTGCAAATGTCACTCACATACTCACATCAGTGTTCGCTTATGCAATGACTGATGCACACACAACAACAATTTCAACAACTCTGGCGTGTTTTAGCCGCTTAACCGTTATTATTGTGCATAATTACTGTTGTTCAAACATATTTCTTGTGACATAAACAAAAAAGCTTAAATAAATATATATTTCTATATATATTTGTATTTATATATATATTTTATTATTATTATTTTAGCAAAGCATTATGGCATTATATTTTATTAATAATATTTATTTATGACTATGCCACTAAGTGATTCTAAGCTGATTTCATAACAAGAAATGCGGTAAATATGTCATGCTGTATGTATGTGCAGTTGCCACGTAAACATAAAGCGGTGATAAAGTATGAAATAACAGCCTGCTTTAATGCATATATGCGTATGTCATTCACTTTAAACGCTTGTCCACCTTCATTTCACACGCTGACATTTCCAAAAGCAATTTATGCGCCCATAAATCATAAATTATGAATGCTTGGCACCCAGCTTAGCCACTTCTTTGCTACATTTTCATGTTGGCTTTGAGTTGCTTTCCTGCTTTTGCTTGAAGTTTTTGCTTTTTGTCATTTTTAATGGTTATTTGAATGAATAAAAAGAGAAATAAGATAGAAAAAAATGCAAAAAAAATGTTTTTAAATACAAAAACAACACAGCGTTTAAGGGGATTGGCGTTAATCGCTGTCATTTCTTTGCTATTTTTTTTTACCATTTTTATTAGATAATTCGAGTTGAAACTATGCAAATTATGAATAAAGAAATTGAAAACGCATATTGAGCAAGTATTGCATGAATAAGCCTGTACATGTACGAGTATAAACATTTATGTCACATATTTCTACATTTTTTGACAGCTGCACGCTCATTAGTAAATTAAACCACAAATACGCTTGGCCTAAGTTTTTATACCCTGAACAGGGATATTAATTTTGCCACGAAGTTTGTAACACCCAGAAGGAAACGTCGGAGACCATATAAAGTATATATATAAATGATCACCGTGACGAGCTGAGTTGATTTAGCCATGTCCGTCTGTCTGTCCGTCCGTCCGTCTGTCCGTCTGTATATACGCGAACTAGTCCCTCAGTTTTTGAGATATCGATCTGAAATTTTGAACACTTCTTTTTCTCTCCAAGAAGCTGCTCATTTGTCGGAACGGCCGATATCGGTCCACTATAGCATATAGCTGCCATACAAACTGAACAATCGGAATCAAGTGTTTGTATGGGAAACTCTTTCATTTGACGAGGTATCTTCACGAAATTTGGCATGTATTATTATTTAAAGCATTAATCTAATCTCCGAAGAAATTGTATGGATCTAATGACTATAGCATATAGCTGCCATATTAACTGAACAATCGGAATGAAGTGCTTGCATGGAACATTTTTTTATTTGACGAGGTATCTTCACGAAATTTGGCACGGATTATTAGTTAAGGCTACAATGTCATCTCCGAAGAAATTATTCAGATCGGATGACTATAGCATATAGCTGTCATACAAACTGAACAATCGTAATGAAGTGCGTGTATGGAAAACTCTTTCATTTGACGAGGTATCTTCACGAAATTAGGCACGAGTTATTGCTTAAGGCAACAAATTATTCTCCACAGAAATTGGTCAGATCAAATCACTATATCATATAGCTGCCATACAAATTGAACGTTCGGAATCAAGTTCTTGTAAGGGGCCTTTGTTTTTGTGATGGGTATTATAGCTTCGGCGCAACCGAAGTTTTTTTCTTGTTGAAAGTGTCATTAGATATCTTTCTTGTTTAATTAGCTGGGTCAGCTGCTACATAGCCTTATTTAAGATCTATGTGTTGTGCTATGTGGGTGAAAATTACCCATTTCATCGTTCGGTATAAGACAGGTAAAGTTCTACAACTCTGATCATGAACTGTAGTACAATGGACTCAAATCTACTAGACAGCCAATCATCTGCAGCTCTGAATTCAAGAACATTCATTTAAGCCATTTTTGTAAGCATTGTAAACTTTGTAACAGAATTTATAGCAATACTAAGTACAATCCCAGTCGGCTGATCTTCACATATATATTGCTATGTCATACATAAGCATTTGGAACTAAAACTATTTTTGTAATGTCTCATACTCTTACATGGCTCTGGGATTCTGAGCACTCACGTAGCCAACAGAAAAAACTAACATGTTTTGGTATTTTTATCGCTCATACGAGTTTACGTGACTTTTCAAGATCAAGCTATTAGACTCAACCGATTTTAAGACTGCTTCGTGCGTCTGTCTTCGTATAGCCGCACGTTATTCCTTATTCTTTCATTAGTACATATAATAATACCAGACGTGTCAGAGTAGCTTGGTTGTAGCTTACCTTACTTCTAGCGCTGTTGTACTGAATATAATTCAAGGAAATGAAAAAAATTATTAAAATAAATAACAAACAGCACAATTCCTTTGGCATAACCTAAACTCTGAGCAAATGAGTTGTGAAATGGAGAACTGAACAATGAGCTTTCTAGTAATATTCCGTGTGCCAAACCAAATCAGAATTATTTTCAATAAGTTCAAAAAGATCTCAGTATTTCGCGCAAATCATTGGACTTTTAACTACAAACAAATATGCATATGGAAAGGCAAATATATATATATATATAGGAAAACTTGCGAAAATTTACTTTAAAACGACATAAACAAATTCCACCAAGTCTCAAAAGACTTTTTCGAGATTTGCTGGCATGGAGGTTGATACAAAAACACATTGCCCTCGCAAGTAGAATTCATGAAAATGCTCAATATCGCGCTATTAATCATATCTACAAATGAAACTGAAAAATGCAAAACCGTAAAAATTTACATTACCACAATTAAATGGTTAATTTTGTGGTGTTAAAGTGAAAAATTTATTTTGTTTGGTTTGTTTTGTAGTTTTTTTGATTAAGTTTGGGCGTTGTTATAAACCATATGGTTGCCACATTAGCATATTCATGCGATGATAAGTACTTCTATGAACGATATAATTGCTGTTTGTATAGAAATGTATATAAAATTATGAAAATTAATTTAAAAAACAATATTTTGCTTAGATCCAAATGTTTTTATAACATTTTTTAGAAATACTTTTTTCTCTTTCATTGTTTTTTCTATTTGTTATTTCGATTTCATTTCAATTACAATACCTGTGTGAATATTGACAGATGTTTATATTAAAACATACCTACATTTCACTAGTAGAAATTACCTCGTATTATATACATATTTACATATATATATATGTCTAATTGATTAATATCACATTAGCCATATGGCTAGCATCAAGTAATCAAACAAGTGCCGACAAAACTGACTGTTTTCAGATCAGCTGGTAAAGTATAGGGGTAAAAACAGGTCAATATACCGATAAATATTTTATTTACAATTAAAATTAAAAAGATATTGACGGTTGAAGTTTGACTATTTTAAGGCAAATTTGTTTTTTTTTTCTTTTGAATTGTATAACTCAATGAAAAAACATCATTTAAATTTGCAAAGCTCATAGTTTTGTAGGAAATTTACTGCTCCAACCAACTTTTTGGAGTATCAATTTTTTTTTGACCCACCCAATCCATATATAGGTAAGAAAATATGAAAATGACTTAAGTCATTTTTAAGCCGAAATTGGCATTTTGTTTTGAAACCAACAAAACTTCCTAACCAATGCTTTCCAATTAGTTTTTAACCGGTCTTACAACTTGAGGCCGAGCGTTGTCATAATAAGAATTATTGCTTCGTGTGTAGTCACAACTTTCGAGCATTGTTCTGCAATCGATCGCTTCAATTTAAAGAGTTCACGTCGAGCGATGTATTTTGGCTGAGATTTTGTTTCACTTTTCCAGGGCCAAAGTTCGACAGATTTGAGTAAAAAAATTAGTGTTGTTTACGCTTCAAACGAGTGACTTACGAGTATACTGAAAAAGACATACGGGAAGAGTAGCTTTCCAACACATGTTCAAAATATTGGAACAATGGAATAATAATCATGTTACCCCATCTCATGGCGAATCGCACGAATCCATCCATCGAGCTCACTTTTCAATTTTTTTTTTTTATTCAAATACAAATATTTAATATCATTATTTTCAGTAACCCTCTATCCATAAATACATACTTCTGTAACCACCTCACAAAAATTACTAGGTTGAAGGCAGCGTTTGGTCACCACCTAACGTTCGTTGTTGCTCCAACGTTTCATTATTATTAGCAAATACTATTCAACTGCTGCCATGATACTTAATCTGGTTTTATTCAAGACATCATTAATGATATCGCAAAGATTGGTTGTAATTTATCTTATATTTGTGGTGTACCAAGGACTAATATGTTTCTGTAAGCATTGTAACTGGACCAACCAACATCTCAGGACACTGATATGTGTATGATAGTTTGCCAAAGCGTCATTTTGAGACAACTTATTTGTCTTTTCATTACATTTTAAAGCAGTTTAAATAGTGGTCCATTTGTTTTTTCTCTAATCTAAAACAAGTTCCAATGGGAATATTCTGGAATAAGTTGAGTTTATCCGCTTCTCAAATTCCGGTATTCGCTACAAATTTTAGTTACAGCAATGAACATTTTTTGAACCATATTATATAATAAAACAAAATTGGACATTAGCTTGCCTAAGGATCATTTGTATACATCTGATCGTGAGGAATAGTATTACTCGACCTACAACCGGTTAAAGTTTTATCTTTTGTTATGTTGACACCGTTGTAGGATTATAACTAAACCCAAGTTCTGTATTACCATTTCTAAGGGTCTTGAAATGAAATAATAAAGCCAAAGCTAATATAAGTTGAAAGTACTATACGTTATTTTTTTAACACACCTCGTATTTAAAAACCTGAACTAACCAAATGAATTTCGAGTCGGTGCTACCTTACGGAGAGATGATCATATATTAAAGAATCTGAAAAGTTTGGAACAGTTTTAATTAAAAAAACCGCGTCAGAACAGCTCTTAAATTGTTTATTTTTATCTTCCTTCATTTTGGAAGGGAAATATTAATATGGTTATTAAAAGAATGAACGTTTTGAAAATATATTTCAAAGGTTTATTAATATTTTTTTTTTTTTGGGAAGCTCACATTTTGATCCTCCTGGAGATCGGCTACAAGATTAAGGGAATCCAAAATTTTTAAAATGAATCCCCGATTATTAAAGTAGTACAATAAATTCCGTAAATATACAATTTTTTATTTATTTATTTAAAAAAAAAATTCCTCTTCACAAAAAATGCATGAAAAAACGCGTTTTTTCTGCCTTGCAAGTGGATATGACCCCTAAAATCGCTTTCTATGTTAGTTTATGTCAAAATATATTTGAAACCATTTCTATTGATACAGAACCAAGAAAGTATCAAATTTAGGATGAAGGATCGGTTATATAAGACTTGAGGGATTTACGTAACAAAAAAATCACGGATCGAACTTTTCCACTTGCAGATTTCATCTGAGCTCGTATACGTATAGTATAGACTCTAACAAAACGAAGTGTCTGCTGCGAATCATTGAAGTCAAATTAAGAGATAGACTTATCGAACTACCTTCGTAAATATGTACGCTTGAATAGTAGTATATGGTATATTATTTCATTACATTTGCGCTGCGTGAGCTGCGAAAGCCACAAAGGCCGACTCGTGAAATGAAAATTCACCGTTTACCACAACTTCGCAGCGCCGCGGTTGGACAAAAGAATCAAGGAAATGGAAAAGCCTGAAAGCTGAAATGTTGAAAAGCGGTCACAACCACATTCCTACATTCCTGTTGTCGATCATTTTTTCGCATATTTTCTTGTTGATTAGTTTCCGGCTTAAGGCATACAGGTGTTGCTCGTCAAGCGGAAAACGCATGCAGTGGCAACAACAACAAATACCTACAACAAACCGCAAAAGAATTAAATGTCGAGGAAGTATTAAATTTGTAGTGTTACACTAACAACTACAACAACTAACAATAATACATACTCTTTACTTAGCATTGCATGCCACAGTCAAGTAGTCGAACAGTCAAGCAACTAGCCAAGCAGGAGGCAACCATTTAACCATTCAGCGAGATTGTGATTCTCGTTTTCCGCATCGTGCCACATGCTATTGCCACGCCAAAATCACACTGTAGCAGCCTCAACACCAAGATGTTTGCCACATATGTCGCTATGGCTGTGTGTATGTATGTGGAAAGTAGTATGCTTTTCTTTAAACGTTTGCCCAGCACTTACAACACCCAACGTACAGCTGCTGGAGCATAGCAATTTCACGTCTTTCACGCTCATGCCACATGTACCATTGTATGTGTGTGTGTAATCATATCTTATCGCAGTGCTGCAACATATTTCCCATACAAGCATGTACAATTAAAAATGTGGCATGCAACAAGCGCAGATTTGTAATTGCAGTTACACTGCCAAACTGTAGTCGACACAACACAACTTCGCTGACGACAACAACAACAACAGCACGACTTCAAGCGACAGGGTGTACACCTGTGTAAATAAACGCATACATACATCCTTACATATAAGTAAATATGCGTGTGTGTGTGTGTGTGTGATTGCATAGTTGAGTGCATATGCAAAATGAAGTTGCATGCCTTGCATTGCTTGCCTTGCAGCAAACGAGCAGTGAATTGTTAAGGTAAATGTTGCATGTAATTGCGAAAACAGTACACAAGCGTGTATGTATGTATGTATATGCATATGTATGGCTGTGTGTATGCAAAAGCGCTGAAATGCATCCACATTGTGTTGCAGTGAAATGGCAAGCCGGCTGCGCAATTGCTGAGTTGGACACATTGTCTTGCAAGCACTCGGTAACGATTGTTTGTACACGTACAAAAATATGTAAGTTTGTAGTCATTGTATATTGCAACTGTGCAACTGTTCAACTTAACTCGGCTATTGTTTTTCTCCACGTCTTTCCCAGTGTCGGCTACAATAGTACATCTTTTGGTTATGTCTTCAATTAACACAGAATTAAACTTGTTGCAAAAGAACAGCACATAAACAAGTAAATAAGTTCCTCAGTAGGCGAATACTATATATGGTGCTGTTACTTCTTTACCAAATATATTCAGTTGAACACGCTCTGCTTAAAAGGTCTAATTAAAAATTAATGAAGCTCTAAATATTAAGCAAGAGATGGGAGCGGGACTAACCTTCTAATCTCTGCATAGCACCTTGAGTTACGTTCTCAGACATCCCTACAATTTTTCAATAAAAAAATTAACAAGAAAAAATGTTCTACATACTTCATAATAACTATCAAAGGCGCAGTTCTAATAGCAGAAGAGAGCATAAAAATATTTCTAACTTAGTTTTGATTGGTCAGCTCATATGGCAACTATATGCTATAGTGACTCGATCTGAACAAAATGTGACTAAATCAACTCAGCTAGGCACGCTAAACTTTTATAAATATACTTTATAGGGTCTCCGACCTTTCTTTCCAGGTGTTATTAACTTCGTAGTCAAATTGTAATATACCCTGTTCAGAGCAAATGACAGTAACTAGAAGAAAGAGGAAATAACATCTTAGCTATCAGAAGAATAATCAGCAGCTATATCCTCCTCTCATGAAGTAATGCCCAGCTGCGGTTTCCGTGGGATTACGAGGCCGAAAGAAAGCGGAGGTTTTAGTCGTTACTAGCATTAGCAAATCACCAGGTTAATGTTCAAGTATGACATACCTAGAGCAAAACACCTAAGCCTGGCATACGTAAATATATTTCCTCCTCTATAAAATAACCAAAAAAAAGACCTCTGTTCAAGGTATAAATATATGTTGACGATCTCATCAGAAGCGTTCGTAAAATCTTTTCGTCCTATCTGACCAACCACTGAAGAAGGCCCCAAATCTTAATAATATTCAAGTTATTCCCTTATTATTCTTTTCTTTAAACTATAGAGAAAATGGAACTCGTATTACATAAGTCTCTTAGACTCTGACGAATATTTCTAACTTATGTGATATTAAACTCATTTTATCTTCTTGAATACTTCATCAATGTAGCAAAATTCCGTTCAAAAAGACTTGTGAAGAATCTTGAAGGTAGACTAATCACTTTATAGATCATTCAAATCTTGACAAATCTAAAAATACATTTATATATTACTCAGATCGTAAAGTTTTGCTTAATCTACTAAAAATTACAGTATCTTATAAGTTCACAAAGTTAGATCTCTCCTAGTACAACATATGGGCCATGGATATTTATATAATATGTATGAATATATGATAATACGATATAGTAATCTAATCTAAACAATTTCTTCAGAGAATACATTGTTGCCTTACATAATAATCCATGCCAAATTTCGTGAAGATACCACGTCAAATGAGAGAGTTTTCCATACAACTACTTGATTTCAATCGTTTAGCTTGTATGGCAGCTATATGCTATAGTGGTTCGATATCGGACGTTCCGATAAATGAGCAGCTTCTTAGTGAGAAAAGGACAGGTGCAAAATTCCAGATCAATAGCTTGAAAACTGAAGGACTAGTTTGTATATATACAGACAGGCGGACACTACATGATCATTTATTTACGTTACGCTACGTTTCGTGCTGTGTGTTACAAACTTCGGAGCATACTTAATATACCCTGTACAGGGTATAAAAATAAGTTTTATGATATAACTCGAAGTAAAAAACCCCAAACTCACAAAAAACAATGTTTGCGTCTTAGTTACCAACAACATCAAGCAACGTCTGTTTGTTTGTATATACGTATGTATGTAAGCATGTATATGTGTATATATTTATTTATTTCTAATGTATATACCACTACGCGCCTTCTATTTTCTTCAGCTCTTGTCTGCTGTTACTTTGACTGCCAATAATTCCCATTTGTGTCCGATTTCTAAACAAACTTTTCTACAGAAATTATACAAGCAATACCAATAGCAACAACAAGCACAGCCAAAGAACAAACTTGTCGACAAAAGCAACTACAGCATTAGTATTAACAACAATAATAACAACAAGAGTGTAGAAATGTAAGAAACAAAGCACAATGTTGCCACAACAACCAGCACGGTGTGCCACAAGAAGCACCAAAAACACTAACACACACTCACACACACATATCAGAGCAACATTACTGCACTGCTAACAACATATATAACAAAAACAAAGAAGAAATGTATATATGGAGTTATATAGGCAGCAAGCAGCTTCAAATTCTAGTGGCAGTCATGCTCGCAACCAGTTTGCCGCCGTCAGATTCTAAGATGCGCACTCAGATCTTTTGCTTTTTGGCGCTGACGTTTCTGCTCGGCGGTAGCTTCTTGCCAGCGTTGCATTTTTCCTCTATTTAAAGTTTGTTTTCCACTTCTTCTTCAATTTTTTGTTTTTTGGTCTTTACTCTACTTCAACTTTAACGCATTGGAATTCCCACATGTGGCACGAACGCCCGCCAAGCGGCTGCTGTGGCAAAGTCAGTTGGCAGGAAAGTGCTGTGTTGGAGTTTGGTTGGCAAATGCTTTACCAATATTCGCGCTAGTTGTTGTTTTAGATTTTTGTTGTTGTTGTTGTCGTTGTTTTTGCAGTTTTTTGCTGTTGTTTCTGGCACGCATGTCAACCGAACATTTCTTTTCTCGCACGCAACATAGTTGTGATGCTAGTTGCCACAACAATTTTCTGTTGCTTTTGTTGTTATTTATTGTTGTTGTTGTTGTTGTTTTTTGTCTAGTTCTATCGCATTTACATTGTTGTTGTTCCGCTAAAAACATTCTGCTGGCAAAGCGCTGTCAACGCGCTGTTATCTTAAAAAGTTTCAACTAACAACAACAACAACGATAACAACAACAATGACAAGAATGACTTAAAACGCAACACTTCTGGGTGTAAAAATAAAACTTAGCTGCCGCTAAAGTTGCATAAATATATAGAAAACATACATTTTTTCGGCGCATGTTGCACAAACGTGCACATTGCCGCATGCGCACAAGCTCCGCAAAGTGGCGAAATTTGTTCGCTGTCAGTCGCATTTCGAAACTAGGCGACCAAAAAAAAAAAAAACGAAAAACTTTGAACAATAACTTCGCCGCGGCTGGGAAAACTGAAGTTGGTACATACATATATATATATGTATGTACATATATATGTAGGTGTTGTGCGCTCTCATGTGCCAATGTATTTGGATATATTTTCAAACAAATAGTCGCAAATAAATATGTTAATAAAAAGCAGTGTGTCGCAAAATCTGCAAGAACGGCAAACATTGTGCAACGATGTGGCATGCAACATGTCTTAATATGCGCATCAGCACAAGTAAAAACAAAAACGAAAAAGTTTCAAAAGTTACAAAAGTTTCACATAATTCATGCTGCTGGGAGATAAAGTGCCGCGTTGCCCTATTGGTTTGATGTAATATTTTAAATTAAATTTGCCGAAATTTTGCACAAAATAATTGCAACACTTACATATACTCGACAACGAGCACGAAGCGTGTAGAACTGATAATATGTACATATTTATATCAAGAAAAAGTTTCGACCGCAATTGTAAAGAAAATTAAGGATTATCTTTACACCTTACATTTACAGGTTAAAATTTAAATACTAAAAAATTCAAAGTCAACCCTCCGCACTACATATTTCAATCTAGATTCTGATGTCCCGAAAGTCCAAAACATATAAAAAATTCAAGCATTGGAAAATATTTAGATTTTTATATTTCACATCAGGTGGCAAGGTTGTTGAAAATATTTGTGGCATATTAAAAAAATAATAATTTCATGCTCAAATTTATTTGATTTAATTTTCAAATAAATATTTATAGACATTTTTAGTAAGTATGGCAACTCCATTTCATTTCATAAATAAATAAAGTTTTAGACCATATTTATGGCTGCGTATACATTCTTGTAAGTTTGTCACTTAAACAAATTTTTTATTTAAAAGAATGTGTCAACTTTGTTTAATAATATGTGTTTGTTTTTTCTTAATAAAATTTACTTAAATTCTATTTCTTGTGCATTTATTTATAAGTATATTCGTCTATCAAAAAAAAAAACAAATGCAACTCCTTAAATTTTTATCTTTTAAGCGATATTTCTTTTTAAAGTAAAGTGCCAAAAACTTCAATGGCTTCATACCTAAAAGCAAGCTTTAAATATTATGGCAAGTTTTTCGCTCTCGAGCTATTTCAAATATTAAAATTTTTTTTTGGTCAGGTGATAACTCAATAAAATAATATTATTCAAAATGCCTGTTTCGATACTATTTGTCTGCTAGTTTGATGTTATTTTTAATTTTTTTTTTTTTTTGAAATGTTGTCAGCTTTGAAATTTATTCTTTGTATTTGTTTAATTTTTCAATACAGCGGATTTTTTACCCAACGACATTGTAATAAATAAAATATTGAATTTATAGAACTTCTAACAAAAATCTACAACAACCAAAATTATTTAGTTTGGACGGGAAATTTCATATGAAAAAAATTTAACAACTACAATAACCTAATCCACTAAATCAAATGATATTCGAGGTGTATTTGAACTCTCCAAAAAATAAATTTTGAAATTTTGAAATCCCGTTTTTATTTTGAACACACCTAGTATTTGAAATCTGATAACAAATGATTATTAAACCTTTTCGCAGGCAAAAAAATCTTTCTCAGCTAAATTTACAATAATTTTTTAACAAGAGAGCACTGCTCAAACATATGAAACAGAGAAGTGGTGAATCGAACACGCCCTTAATTACTTAAATATCACGAGTTCTCAATGCGCATACCAACAACTATTACGCAAATATAAACCTAAACTTTGTACATACTGATTTATACAGTATAATTATGACAGTAAAGCTATAAAATTCATCTTAAAATGCCGTTATACCTACAATATCTAAATAATTACACATGTATTTAAAAGAAGAAATATTATATTTTTGGTAGTCTGCTTTTAAGCTTACAAAGCAGCATACATACAAACATTAATACAAGCAAATAGATAATGCAGCAAAGACATTGAATGAAATATTACAAAATATTTTAATTAGAAAAAAAACGCAAGATGATAGTGACATTCAATACGAAAAAAGTAAACAGAGTAACACTTATAAAGATAACGAAAAAAAATGTAACATGCAGATTATTTTGCGGTAAACACTGATTATATAAGATGGAAATATACATATCTTAATACAGAATACATTAGTATTGAGTAATATTTTTATAACATTTCAAAGCTTAATGATCGATATTAAGAGCTATTAAATTACTGTACTTGTATATAAATGTATCAACATTCATAAATAAGCCATTGATTAAGATTTTCTTTTAGTGCTTTATTTCGCTTTGTTTCCCTTCAAGTTAGAAGCAAGTGTAAGAGTTTTAAGAATAACACAAATACATATATATATTTTCACAACCATTCGCACATATGAAGATGATTCTTCAGTGAGAAAAACTGCAATGAAAATATATTACAAGAAAGAAGTAAGTCTCAATACGACTACATAAAAAATAAATTTGGTAAACCTATATATGATCTCTTGTTACACATTTGTTGTACAATAAACTCGTGTTTAAAGCTTTGTTTTTTATAAACTTTTATAAGCAGTGTTTGATTGGATATTTTTATTATATATCAAAAGAATTAATGGCTATCATTTCAAAACTAAGGGCATATCTTTCGATCACTTGGACACATTTTGTTGCCCAACAGACTTGTATCTTCAAGATTGCCAAGTAAAATTTTATTTAAGGAGAATTACGGAAGATTATTTTATATTTAACTCCGTCCAGAGTTGCAAATTTTAGATTAAAAATGGAAAATTTAATTTTGAAACACAAAATCAGAATTTTAACTTGATACATATCTATCGTTTGAATGTGTAAGCTTGTCGTCCACTATTCTAGAGTATTCAATAAGATTCGAAATGGTAGAATACGCAGTACGCAAGCACGAAAAATGTTAATTCAAAAACAACTTTTTTTTTTAATTTTTAATTATAAACCTTGGTTTAACATTTTTTTATTTTTCAATTTGCTATTTGGAATTAAAAATTTATTTTCAATTTTTCAATCCGGTATTTTGGATTAAAAGTAGAAAATTATTTTGAATTAATATTCTCAGGATTACAAAACAATAAAAAAAAATGTATTTGAATATTAATTAAGTTATTTTCATAATGTATTATTATTATATATATTATTTGCAACTCGGGACATGAGCAATTTTTTACATTAAGTTGTAAGTAAAAAGTAATTTCTCCGTTTTCGAATTTAGTCTCGGAAATTTTAATATTTGCTTTCGAATTTCGAAATGGAGCATATCGAAAACAGCATTTTTAATTATAGTATGTTAGTTCCTAAATTAGTATACATATGGGCAGCATCCAGATTTTTGTCTCATTTCACTGGTGTATAACATCTTTCGGTCAAGCCTAAATGACATGCTATAGCATCTAAGATGGAAAGGTTAAAGTCGGATCTTCGAAAAAATAAAAATTTTATATTTTAAAAATACTGCTCCGATTTTGAAATCGAATTTTGTACAGTGTAATATAATAATTTTACAACCTCTTTTATCTCTTTGTACGATATATGTAACATTTAAATGCATTTCACAATACAAATTTATTCTACATATACCATATACGAGTACTTGTACTGTTATTAAATCAATTATAAAAAAAACCAGAAATCAACATTTCATTTCTCAATTTCAATTATCAAAACAATAAAACAATTCCACGAACAATCATACTTGTACATATTGAAATTCACACTAATTCCTTTGTTTTATTTCTTTTGCAGGTGAGTTAATGAATTATTCAGAAATTTATATACACATGACTCTTGTTAAGGTTGAGTACACAATTAACAAAAAAATATGAGCAATTAAAGGACTTAACCTCTCGAATAGATGAGTATTCTGCGCAAATATAATATACAGTATAAATATACGTGCATACTTATGTATAGTAAATCCACAACATGTGAGTATAATTTAATTTAATGTAAAGCTATTCAGTGATAAATTTCCATAACTGCCCATTTTCTATTTAAATAACGCAATTAACCGGCCTTTATACGATTAAAGCGTTAATTTAGAACGATTAACCATACAAAATAAAAATATTATTTAACTACATTAATTTTAAATCGAGTTGAAACTGGAATGCAAATCTGCGGATTGTTGCCCACACTGTAAATTGGGTTGAGTTTAACTGTGCAGGTTGTTGTCCAAGCTGTAAATTTGGTTGTGTGCATTGATAAAATAGCAATTAACTGATGAATTTTAATTATTAGAAAAATAAGGCAAAAACTGGTTTTCATTTATAATCTTAATGTTGTTTAAATTAATTTGGCTGTGCTAAAAGGCTATAAGGCCGTACGAGATTTAATCAACCACCAAATAGTTGATAAATGCAATTGTGAGGATTATTCATGGAATAAATACGAGTACGTTTGAGGATTTGATGTTGTCTGCCGAAGGGCAACTTTACTACAGCATCCACAGCGGGACACAAAAAAACAAAGCTTATTATTATTTTACCAATTCCTACTGTATGGAATAAATTATTAAATTCGTGATTTCACAAAAATTTTGTTGCTATTGACGTTAAAGAACAACAGGGTTAGCTTTACCATAATAAATGCTCTTTTGAAGTGATACCACCGTAAAGTTTTAAGGTAGTCCCATACGCACTGTCGTCGAAATCATAGTTATTTTTCTAATAGCTTGTTCAGATGGAATACGGAAACTAAGGCAAGCCGAAAATGGTAAGGGTTTAATTATGAAAAC
Source organism: Bactrocera oleae (assembly GCF_042242935.1). NCBI lineage: Eukaryota > Metazoa > Arthropoda > Insecta > Diptera > Tephritidae > Bactrocera > Bactrocera oleae. The sequence continues at coordinate 58,246,220 of NC_091540.1, read as the reverse complement.
CTCCAAAAGCTCATTTACCGTGCATTTAAGGCTAGTTAAGGATGGCATCGAGTCACTCTGTATGGGTGCTAGGACTAAGCGAAATTTTAGGTAACTGCAAAGCTGCTGAGCTGGCAAGAAGGGGCACCCTAGCCCTCGCTATCAGTAGAATGGGAACGGATCGGTACTCCTTCATTAATTCTATTATTACATAGCTGGACTTCGCTAAAGCCTGGTCAGCGCTAGTGCTGCTGTTAGTTCTTGCGAAGTTGTAAGATCCCTTTGGTTCACGTTGGATCGCAAGAAGTCTTCGCCCTCGGTAAGGCTAGCTTTCCAAGGTTCTCACTAGTCATTTCTCTATCTGTGTTCGCTTATGTTAAGAATCTTACCGTATGCCAGAAGCTTTTGTGAAGAAGACGAAGTACATAGAAACATTCCAAAACATCCTTCTTGACAGTCAGCCTTTAGGAGATCAAGACTTAAACACTTAAGAGCTCACACTTTCAAACATACTGCTGAAAGGGAAAAAGACAACAACAGTTTAAGCAGATTTCTATTTATCTAAAACTGCTTTGTGGACTTATAAGAAACTATGTATAGTAGTTCAAGTGTCATACCCATCTTGAGGATCAGTCATTGAACCTAACCTAACATATCCCAATTAGTCACAATAGAATATGTACATATCTTCCCCCCCTTTATCTAACCTATCCATGGCACTACATAGTTGTTATTACATCACTAACGGGATAATTGCGGTTGATTCAACTTGTTTTTGTGTCCAGAGAGGTCTACGAACCTTAAACATATTAGCTTTAGCTCAATGAACTCCTCCAAACTCTAATTTGTGCTAAAACAAAACTTCCAATTTTACACAATATAACTGAATAATTCAAAACTTTAAAGTTATTATTATAAAACAACATATTTCTTTTATAAGTGACGACTGAAATTTATTGAAAAGTCGATAAATGATAAAAATAGTTAATTGAATCTTAGTCTGCAGTTATAGGATATAATTTCCAAATATTTATATATTTTACAGTACATATTTTTTCTAGTGCAGTTCCTTTACCCCAGAACCAGTTTAACATTACCCACCTACGGCTAAAGTGTGTAATAAAAGAATATCGAGTTGAGGGTCACAATGCAACACAGCCACCCAAACTCAAATGAAACCGTATGCCACCAAAAACCGGCCGAGTAACATTGACTTCAGCGCTCCACTGCTGCCAGACTTGTTGTCCAAGTAGCACAAGGTGCCTCATTATGCGCAACACTCAGAGATATATTTTACCTACTCGTATATCAGTATAAGTGTTCGGTGTATGCGCTAACAAGCACTCGGCTCAACTTACCACACTTGATATTTTGAACAAGGAAAACATTTTTCACAAAAATAAAACAAAATAAAGCAAAATAGAATAAACTCTATTGTTTAATTAAATTTTTATGTGCAGCCACATTTTGTCGGCAGCTCATCATTCAAAGCATACACACAAACACAAACAATACTTATGATACATACACACATATACAATTACACTCTAGCTGTCAGTGGCTGTTTCACAAAACTAATAAATTTTCACTTGCTGACTACAAAGCATTTCATTATTTTCTTCTTTTTTTTTAATGGGTATAGTGCTTGTGGCAACCCTGCCAAAGGAAGCAGAAATGTGGCAAAATAAATAAACAACAAATATTCATCATAATAATAACACTAAAAACCACACTTATGGTAAAAGCTAAAAACAATCAATTATTACCCTGTAAAAGGCATTGTTGCTGTAATTCTACTTAGTAAATACTCCTATAATATATATGTATGTAGCATATATATAATACTATTTTGCCACTCAGCCTTTGTAAAAGTTCTCTGCATTTCTTAAGTGTTGGCAGCAAAGTTCACCTCAACGCTTGTTCATTGTGTAATTCATTTTATTTCCTGAGCTTTTGTGTTGAAAATATGTATTTCTTTGATTTTCTTTTTGAATTTAGTTTCTTGTCTGGTTTTTACAGCAATGCACAAAAACAAAGCCTGCTTTCGTTATAGTTTTGGTAAAATTCGCTAAACTTATATTTTCGCTCTTTCTTTAAATTTATGAACAGCTTCTAAAAAAAGCAAGAAAGAACTTTTATTTTAGAATAATTTTCTTCTAAGCGACTAGCAAAAGCACACTTGCTTAAATAACGAAATATTTGTAATAAATTTGTATACACTCGCAACATGTCGCTAAAGTGTACACTAGTTTTTTCATCTAACGGTTGTTTGTATCAACTAAAACTAATCGAGTTAGATATAGGGTTATATAGGTATATATATCTATATAATATATACATATATAAATTATCAGAATGTTGAGACAAGTTGAAATCCGGTAGACGATCTGCCAGAGCGTCTGTCGGCAAGCGATAATTTGAGTAAAAAGTAAGATATGTTGATGAAACTTGCTATATATGTGCCTTGACACCCAAGGGCGGTGAGCGGAATCAGACCACTGCCACGCCAAAAAAGCGCCATAAATCGAGAGCACATAAAGTGTCATAACTAAGAACCAAATTAAGATACAAAACTGCAATTAAGTAAAAGGGATCGCAGTAGCGAGTTATACCGCTGTACCACTGAAGCTAAATCAACTAAACATGTTGAGAAAAATTATCTTTAGCATTTCTTCATATACTGTAAAAATGAGTAAAATGTGAAAACTGCTAAAAGTACGATAACTAAATGAATAAATACACCAAAAACAATAAGTTTCACAGATTTAGTTGGAATCCTATATCACAGGAGCTAATTGAACAATTTCAACTCAATGAAGTGTGCGAGGTTACACAAATATTCCTATCATACACTGTGAAAATTAACGAGATGACAATCTCGCCTACTTCCCATATAACAAACTTTTAAATTCCATCTTATTCTTTCAATTTACAACATGCCCTTATGCCAAAACTGGGTAAAATCGGATCAATACTTCCCTTTGTCACCATATATCTTACATAAATATTTCGAACTTACGGTTGACTTTATACTGCAGCTATAACAGAAAGAATCTCTTTAATACAACGGTGTAACCTTTTGCATACAATAAATGCCTATTTATTTTTTAATGCTAAAATCATAATTTTTACAGTTAGGGTCCAGACTGCCTCGATAAGTGAGCAGGGATATACTACTATATATATACTATATTTAGCTTGCAACAATAATTAAATTAATATATTCAGAAAGAGTTAACTTGAATCCCATCGCACTGCTTTGAGGCGAAAAGTAAAAATTGTTTGTGAACGGATTCTAACTTGTCAGAATGGACTTGATAACTAAGGTACCATACCAGCAAAGTTTACCAAGTTGTAAAAAGAGTTTAAGTAATATACAGATCTCCAAATTCTTTAAACCAACGTTTAACAAAACTAAGATAATATTAAGGCTTCAAAACCATTGTATTGAAATTAAGACTAAACTTAAGGCTCATAGCCCATAAACTTGATTTAGTCCACGAGAACAAGATATAAATAAAAACAAAATTTTAAAAATTTTTTTGAAGATTCGACGCCAAATATTCCTCAGCCTCACTGTCAATAGAATGGCAATAGGAAGTCGAACCTCAAATACTTATTTTATACTACTGAATGACTGGTCCTCAATTCAGCTAAACGAGCGCTAAAGGAACTACTAATTCTTGTTCAGTCGCAAAAACCTTACTCTATTTATGAGCATACTAACTAATCATTGCCTTATCGATATCCACAGGGTTAAGTTAGAAATCTTCTGCAAATCTTGATTTCAAAGCAAATTGCGTTAAGCTAAAGCCTATGAAAGACAATGACTATCGACAACCAAACCCATCTTTTCAAAATCATATATCATATATCTGTTTTAGAGAAAGAGAGATAAAGAGGAAGCGAGAGTGAAAAAGACGGGTAGACATTTTGTCATCGCAATTCTGTCTTTTGAACACCAGCTAATCCTGACTAGTTCACTACAATTCTCCTACATCTCACTTTTGTCTATATTTGCACTGAGCAAAATATTTACGGCACTTTTAAATGAAACTCTGTATGAAATATTGCCAAAAACTATAGCTTATAGCTGTCATATAAACTGAACGATCGGAATAAAGTGCTTGTTTTTTTTTGGACAATATCTTCACAAAATTTGGCATGGATTATTAGCCAAGGTAACGCTTTAATTTCCGATCATATTGCTCAGGGCAGAACTCTATAGCATATAGCTGCCATACAAACTGATCGATCAAAATCAAGTTTTTGTCTGGAAAATTGTTTTATTTTTGAATGATATTATGGTAAGAATTAACCTCAAACAACTCTTTATAACAGCATTTTCTTACAAAAAAACAACATATTGGCAACCCTAACTTAAGTATCATGTTTTCATGACCTCAGAAAGCCTTTGCAAACTTTTAGAAATCGTTTTAAATATTCTTACATTATTGATTCTCAATTTTCTAGCGCATTAAGTTATAAGAAAAATAGTTGTAAACTTGCAAAATTTATGTATCGCGTCAATAATAATCAAAGCACTTAACTAAATTCACAGTTACACGTTCACCGTTACTCAAAACAATTCTAATACACTTAAGAAAAGTTCAAAGCATTTGCGTTCGAATACTACAAGCAATAAATGTGGAAAAATATACAAAAATTTATTAACCTGCAACCAGGTATACACACACACACAAACAAATACTGGGGGGAAAGGTTTACCAAAATACAATGAATGTAGGCTAAAATAAACTTTTGCACATGTGCCTCGAAGAACTTTTCAATATTCCTTAGGTGCAAATCTCCAACTTACACACACACCAATTGGTGGCGCTGACGCTTTTTCTCACTTCATTGATGTGATTCCTGTTGTTTGGCGCAGCCTTTCTGCTTTCAATTTATGTATTTGCTTTTGTTTGTGTTTAGAACTTGTTATTTTTGGTTGTTTTTACTTCAATTTCCATGCGATCGCATATATTCATACATATATACAGATGTATATATAAAGAGAAAGGTATGCACATAATTTACTGTTTTTTATCGCTTTTAGTACCGTTTATGCTCGCATAACTCGCTTCTAGTAGCTCTCGTCATCTTCTTCTGTGCAGCACATCACTTGTCCGCTTGGCAGTTTCTGCTTAGTTTCCCAGCACATCGCAGCGCATACATTCGCACATTTCTGCCAGTGCCACGGGGCGTATGAGCAATCGAGCGTCGAATGCTTGGCGTCTGTTGTGGCATTTGCCAACAGTTTACGCATGAAATTGTTGCAGAGATTTGTGATTTTTGCGGTTTGTTTGCATATATCTGACAGTTTATGAAGGTTCGCCAGTTTTTGCAGGGAAATCTTTTGGACCGCCGGTAATTTGAAGATAATAATTTCTCTGGTTTTCGTTACTCACGTCAATTATTTATGTTTGAGTGTATATTTTATGTTGTTATAACAGAAAACTGAAACTGTTTTTGATTACTTATTTTTGCTTTATGTGGATAAATATTTATATTTTATCACCGAATGTAGCAGGTATGCTTTAAGGAAGTCTTTAATGCCTTTTGCAGCCGTTCAGTTACGGAATTTACTCACAGTTAGTGTTGAGTTAAAAAAATATTTTTGTAAAGCATTCAGCTTTTTAAAAAAAAGTATCTTCTTTGAATTTAATTCTTTAGAAAAACTCTATAACCTACTAATATGTCGGCCACGTATTCATTTCATAATTTGTTTAAGATTCAAGCCAAAACATGAATAAAAACTGCTTTCTGTTTAAATTTTATTGTATAAGATAAGCTTATATACCGAAAAAGCGACCTGTGTTCGTCTTTGCATATTATATATGTATATTAGGGTGGAGCGAAAAAAAAAATATTTTTTTGCTTAGCCTGAGTGTAAAATTTGTAGATTATAAAAAAAGAAAAATTTGGGACAAAAAAAAATTTTTTTTAACATCTAGAGGCCCATCGGTTTTAAAGTAAATTTTCGAGTTAAAATTTTTATTTCGTAAAACAGTGTTCTAGAAGCTGAGAAGAGTCCTCTTTCTAGCCAATTAAAAGTAATGAACCTAAATAAATTTTGGGTGGTCAGTTTTAAAAAACGTCTTAAACGACAACATGCTTTCCTTAAGCGTTACAATAAATTTTTTTCTAATAAATTTAAAAAATCACATTCGGTAATTTTTATATAAATCTAAAGAGTTTAAGCTAAAAATAATTTTTTCATGTCCAAAAAAAATGTTAACTCGAAATTTACTTTAAAACTGAGTGGGCCGCCTCTAGATGTTAAAAAAAAAAATTATTTTTTGTCCACTTTTTTTTTTTATAATTTACAGATTTTACCCTCAGGCTAAGCAAAAAAAATTTTTGCTTCATAAAATCTCACCACCCGATGATGGTTACTTTGGTATGTCATATTCTCGTCTCGGCTACTATCAAATTATAGCTGTATCGCACGTCTAATTTTATTTTGATTTTTCATTTACCGGCTGCTTCTTCTCTAACCTGCCTACCGACGCCACGACCAAACTGATCGAATTATGCTACGAACTGCTGCCACATCTTCCGTATTTTCCGAATTTGTTGCCTTATAGCTTCTTTTTGTTTCCAAAGGTGAACAAGTCAGTCGCCGTACAATAAGTTGAGTTGAATAAGGTGGTTGTACCAAATACCAAAATAAATCCTGCTTTGCTGATGTCCAGAAAAATGTATTTTTCATTTGGTATAGCAGAGCTCAAACTGTGTTCACAGAATTTTGAGTATAAACTGTGTAGGTTCGGTGTTTTAAAAAGTGCGTATTTTTAATTTACCTTCTGCTTTTTCTCTAAAATGTATATAAACATGCTCTGACATATATAACGATGTATATAATGTAGGTTAATTCTTGCTTAAAAGCTTTAAAAGCACTATGCACTTTTTCCCCACAACTTACGAAACTGCACTTACATAAGGTATACAAACACACACACACAAACACATTTTTTAGAATTTTTTCTCGCCCCAGCCACATTTCTATGAGCATTTATCAATAGCTTTGCCGCAAAGCGTTATGACAGCTCAGCTTACTACGAATGCCTGTCAACTCTGCTGCAAGCTTTTCAAAGCATCAACTGTAGCCACCACTTCATTGTTGTTGTTTACTTTTATTTGTTTTTCGCTCACATGCATTTTTCTGCATGCTTCTGTAAACTCCAATAGTGTCAAGTGTATATATTTATATATATGTATATACTTATATATATGTATGTGTGTGTTATAGTGTTATATGACTTCCAATCATTTTTCTAGCACCAAAGTTATTGACTTTCATAGCTGCCTCTCAAATGCTGTCAATTCTCTTGTAACTCGCTAACATTTTTCACACTTATGTCATTTTGTTATTACTTGTCTTTTTACTGTTTTTGTTGTTGCAATTTTAGCTAGACTTCTGAAAGGAATATGGCTCTAAGGCGTTGAAGTGCGCTTGACTTAATATTGGCCAACACTTTATGTCAATGTGCTTATGAAAATCGTGTTTGACACTTTAACGGTAAATATTGGCAAGAATATGTGCAGAAAAGGTACACAATAGAAGTTTGTATCGAAGAGCGATAAATAAATATGAGTGTGTTGATTACTGCTTACCTAGATCAAACAGTGAAGCGTAAAACTATTTCATTTCTTTTACGATTATTGCTTTATTCTAACGGCCTGACCCTTGTCCATGTCATTGTAAGCGGATTTTTGAACTATGATTTCATATCCAGAGGTCCAATGATAAATATTGAGATTTTTCAATAATAAAATTTTTATTAAATTAATTCCATGTTCTTACATATAAATATTGAATTATTAAGTTATAGCCATCAAGACACTTCATTTTTAGCGAAAAAAAATTTATATTTTAGATTTTGTATTAAACAAAATAATGTATATAGTTTGAGTCTTGTGTCAATCAACTCTTGTTTCAAACTGCCAGACCACTGTAATGTCTTTCAAGCAGAACTGACAGCTATCAAGTTAGTAGCAGATGCGCTTCTCGAATGTGCGGCTTCTTTAAAGGAGGTATATATCCACTCCAATAACAGAGCTGCTATACAGGCCTTGAAATCGCTAACAGTGAGCTCAAAGCTAGTCGAGAAGTACATGACCTCACTAGCAGTAGCATCTAGCTACTTCCATATTAAACTTGTCTGGGTGTCTGGCCACAGCGGAATCAACAGAAATTGTAAAGCCAATGAACAGGCAAGAAAAGACAGCCTTACTCAAATTCTATCAGAATGAGAACAAGCAGCGGTTTGCCTGTATTTGTGCATTTTGGCAATGGATTTATGGGACTCGCGGAAGCTCACCAAGCGTTGGTTTTCAACCAGCACTTGTGGGGTTGCGAAAACCTTCTGGCCCAGAGTGGAGCGTAAAAGGTCCATGGAATGAATGTTCACTGGACACTGTCCCATTGGAACTTACGCGGGGAGGCTAAAGATTTTGGGGGACGTAACTTGTGAAAGTTGCAAGAAGAAAGTTGAGGTGGAAATAACTTTCTCCACAGCTTTCGCCAGACCAAGTTTGAAGCATCTTGTCGATATCCCATCTTTTTGATCCAAACCTAGGATTTGTCCAAGTGAGAATATTTGTAGGAAATCACTTAATTTTATTGTTTCATACGGTAACGACATTTTTTTGAAATTTCTTTTGTGCAAAAATCTTGAAATATGAATAAATAAATGTTAAAAAATGAATAGTAAAACCAGAGAAAACGTTAACTTCGGTTGCTATATAGGTATATTACATTGTTGCCTTAGAAAGTGACTCATTTCTAATTTCGTGAAGATATCTCGTCTAGTAAAAAGTTTCCAAACAAGTACTTGACAAACAAGTACCGACCAATGAGTACCTTTTTATTGAGAAAAGGACGGGTGCAAAATTTCAGATCGACGGACAGTCAGACGAACATGGCTAAATCCACTCAACTCATAATGCTGATCATTTATGTATATATTTTATAGGGTCACTGATGTTTCCTTTTGGGTGCTACAAACTTCGTGGCAAACTTAATATACCCTGTTCAGGGTATAAATATCAATTGCCAAAAACGCTCGAAATTCGAGCCTCTAAAATAGAGTACCCCTTTATTAGAGAGGGTATGTAAAAATCAGTTCACATACAATCAGATACACCAATAATGGCAATATCATTGCGATGACATCACTTTTTATGCCTCTTATTTAATGTATCCAATATCTTCTAATGAAGTGCGTATTTTTCTTAGCTCTCCTACAAACTATTTCAATTGAAAACACCTTCCCAAAGCAGCTGACGTTGGACGTGCAATACATCACCTAAAATTAGGCAAAAATCTACATATTTTCGTAATTATACGGATAATAAAAATAAATTTAAAATTCCATGCATGGAGCCAGTGGCGAAATAGCCACTGAGATTTCGCTATCTCTGAGCAATAATTTTATCATAGATTTTTTCTTTTCATTTTTATTCCAATTTTCTGTTACAACACATTTACGGTTTCACACGCTATGAATATGCGGACTTATGCTAACTTATGTATGTATGAAAGCATTTTAGTGGAAATGTTGCCACCCGCCCCCTCGCTTAAAGCAATTCGCAGCCGGCATTAATTACAACACTCACCAACGACGCTATCACATTGCGTCTGCTCCATTTCACGCCATTCACGGCATTGTCTTACCAGTGCTACCACACAGATCGACTGCCCTCTGCACCCTGACCGCCACCAACAAAAGCACCACCATTCCACCAAACCTCACCCTAACCGTTGCATGTAAATTTGTTCAGCGAAGAGTGAAGCGGCAACTCGCGTGTGCCCCACGCACGCACACAACTATAAAAGGCTAATAAAGCGTTCACAGCCAGTTCCCGTTGCCGGTTCAACAGCGACTGTCAACTGCAAACATATACGCCCACACAGGAATACTTATAAAATATATGTATATAATAGATGTCTACATATATATTTTCGGTTGATTCATTGGTAGGAGCGGAGGCGCGACTTGTATTGTCTGTCATCGAATGCGCGCACAATATTTTGGTCGGAAAATTTATTTTTTTTTTTTTTGGGCACACGCTGCCTGATTTTATGCTTGCATTTATCACTTGTTCTGAAGTGTAAATCTGTGAAGTTGCTTGCGAAGCGCGACCGTCGACGCAGCCGAGTGAGCTGTGCGAAGGAACGCCGCATACCAATCGTCGCAGGGGGTATGGGGGTGGGTGTGGTAAGAGTGACTGCTCGCGCACGCGAGATGTGTGCGTTGAGCCAACAGTAGGGGAGCTCCATTGAGGCGCACGCACACGCGTCAGCACGCAATCGATGCTGTTGAAATTTAAAATTTATGCGAATTCAAATAACTGAACAGCACTGCCGCTTGACGCTGCGGAATAGGGCAGTAGGTGGCGGAAGGCTATTTGAGGATATTAACAAGTAAAATTGTTTCGGTATTTGAACAAAGATGGATAAGAAGGGGTTTTCGTCATTTAATATTTCATTTTGGGCAAATACATGCGTGAGAGTCTACTAGGAAGCTGATACGCCTCGAATATAAAAACCTTACGAAATTAACTTTATTCTCTGTGGTACCCGTTTTCGTATCACCTGTGAGGGCTCATCAAATACCGACGTTTGACCACTTCGAAACGAAAATAAAAAATAAAAATTTTGAACGGTCGCTATCGAAAGATAAAAGGCACTAAATATTACATCCAAACGCTCTTTGATTTGACTGCGGCATTTCCGAGCCGTTGACGAGTGATGGACCACCCTCATATACTCTGTGATATTGCTATATGAAACTCTTCCAGAAAACTAATAAACTTCTGACATTTCCGCAATCACAACCATAAATTTGTAGCTCGTTTCTACGAAACGATGTTCGGAAAAGAACACTACTCTCGTTCCTGCATATCCACCGACCTGACGTCAGTTAGGGTTTCAATATTTTTAGTGCTATGAAAATATTGACAGAATAGTCTGGATAACTATGACACAGCTTAGAATAGTTGAATGATATAAATTAGCCCAACTGGAAAAAAGAATGGGCCGATCAGTCAAATATGCCACATAAGGCCCGATAACCTGTAATATTTATTCTCACCACCTTTTCGACTACGCCTCTGTTTTAATTTAATGAAAAAAGCGCACCCCGCAGTCACAATACTTCTTTGCGCCAATTAACCTCTTCTCTAGGCGGCTACACACACGTCGTACGGCAGTGATTGCGATCGTTCACAAGTAAA